>NC_133549.1:24147465-28947465 GCF_048773025.1 Camelus bactrianus
TGAATTTCTGTCTTCCAGCTCCAAAGATGTTGCCTTTAATGCAAACTGGGCTAGAGAATAGTTTGTCCAACAAATAAGGGTGTGAGCCCTATTAGGTGCAGGCAGTCCCATGGGAAGAAATCCATCAGCCAAACTTCTCTTTCCGTGCAGGGACTGACAGGAAAATATTCTTTCCTTTGGATGTGGATTTTGTTCTGAAACTGTTGATTAATGGAATAGGTATTGATGTGATTGGTCATCAATTAACACCTCACTGCCAGCCACATTGCTTGACTTTCTTAGCAGAGGCTCCAAGGGACAACTTCACCCCATCACTTAAGCCAAAAAGGAAAAAAAAAAAAAAAAAATTGAAAGAGGGTGAGGGGCCTCTGGGGGAGGTGAACATATAGTGGCAGGTTTAAAAACCCCATGTCCCCTTCTCAAGTCCCCTTCTCAAGTGGAAAACATATGAATGTGGTGAAAATTTTAAGATAAATTATCTCTGATCACATTTCTCAATTGTACACTGGGTAAACATTTACAGTAAATCGTTTGTAAATTTCACCCCTGGAAAAACGACAATGCAATCATGTTCGTTATTTCCTGGCTTCTAATACAGTCTTTGGTGGCAGACTTATATTTCTCATATTACCTTGTTCCAAATGTGAGCTGGGGCAGCTGGCTCTTTTTCTTTCCCTACATTTTCATGATTTATATAAATACTTTTGCCGCTGTATTGTATTTTATTTTTATCCTTTGCATTTTATTGGTACCAAACTACTCGTTCATTTCCAGGGCTCCCATGCGAATATTCCTATTTATTCCATGATTATTTATTGAAAGCTATCTCATGCTCGGTTACTTTGCCACTTTCTTTTGCTTTAAACATTAAACAGATGCAGTCTGTTTTCAAATAATTTAAACAATACTTGATGAGTGAATTTTCCCTTTTGCCCCAGCAGGATTTTGTTTCTTCTGGTCAAAATTGTAACATCTCTGTCTTTGCTGTCAGGTTGGTTGCAGATTACAGAAACGCTCCCATCTCCCACTTGGCTGGTGCTGATGAAATGAGCTCTGTTTTTGACCCAAAGGAAGTTTTTGTACCTGGAGAAAAAGGCAGAGCTGAGAGGAGGGCTCAGATTGTCTAATAGAACTTTCTGAGGTGATGGAAACCCTGTGGTGTCCGATACAGCAGGCACCAGCCATAGTAGCTGGTACAACTGCGGAACAAAATTTTTAACGATTTATTTTAATCACATGTCGCCACACGTGACAGCGTCCATCATGTTGACAGCACTGATCTAGATGGCCCTGCTGAGCGGCTTGTTTGGCTCTGGGAGTGGCTTGCTGAGGAGAATGAACTTCTCACGCACATTGAAGGGCCAAGGTGGCTCTGCTGGTGCAGGGGGCATTGGGGCCATTGCCAGCCCCACCCTCTGCCAGCTCAGTGACCACAAGTCAAGGAAGCTCTTGGAACCCTAATTTCCTCATCAGTAAAATAGTCATAATAATGACAAATTCACAAGGTACCAAGAGGATGAAATAAGATTAACACAAGTGAAAGTACTTCAGAACAGAGATAACAAAATATATGGAACACTTAGTGGGTAGTTTACATGGATGATCCCATTTAATCGTTATGGTGACCCTTTGACAATATTAGGACTGCAATAATTGTTATCACCGGTCCCATTTTAGAGACAGAGACACTGAGGTTCTATGAGGCCAAGGATGTTCCCGGTCTCCCCCCGGCTAGGAAGTAGCGGTGCTGTTCCTTGGCCCGTGTGCTTTGCCACTGTGCCAAATGACCTCAGCTGCAAACCCTTTACATGTCAGAAATGATTAATCACAACAGTCATTTCCAGTTGCCATAGTGCCTTTTGTCTTGAGGGAGACAGGGGCCAAAATCCGCCGCTGGGGAATGCTGTAGCTTCTGGAGCGAAGAGGCCTGATCACGACATCACTGGCCCCATGAAGAAGCCGGGGCAGGGCAGCCCCACAGCGAAACCCCCACCCCAGAGTCCTTCCCGGCTGGTCCATCTCCCCTTCTGCTGGGAGAAATCACTTCTTGCCTGCAGCGTCTAAGTCTCTCTTGTTAGGCTCCGGTCTTATTTCGACAACGATGTTGCTGTAAACTGCCTGGCCCCCCATGGTGTCCAGCAGGACGATGGTCTACATTCTCTCGCTGTCTCTGGTGGTCCCCAGGCCCGTGGAGTGGCATCCGAAGTGGTCTCTGGTAAGTTGTGTCATTCTCCACACAAGACTTATCATTCTTCACATCAAAGAATAACAAGTGGCACATGCAGCAGGGGGAAGGCAAAGATGTGTAGAATCTGCTCATGCTGGCGAGGTCCAAAGCCCCAGAGCCACTCCAAGTGGCAGGTAAGGGGCACCCACTGATGGTGAGGCTGGCCCTGGCCCGTCTTCAGTGACCCCTTCCTTTAGGGACAATAGCCCTGTCAATACACACATGTATATTTAAGCCTCAAATGAGTCTATGACGTCCGAGGCCACCAATAAATCCACGTGGGCTGAGAATTTCATGGCGCGTTAAGAACGAGCCTCCTGCCCATGTCCCCACTTGGGTATTAGATTACTTGCAGTGTGGAAACTGAGCTTCTGCCTTCTTGCACAAATAGGGGCCAGGCTCAGATTTAAGGAATAAGGAGACACTCATAGAATTAGCCGTTTAAAGATGTTCCCCAACCAAATCTCTATTTATACTTCCAAACTGTTTGTGTACTGAAGGCTGATTCTGCGATTATTTTATAAAAGATTTCACCAAAATCATTTGTGGTTGATTTCCAGGAATCATCCGTCATGTGACCAAATTTTACCTTTAAGTGAAAACAAAGAAGGTTGACTGTGCAGGTGGTGGCTCCAGGCCCCGTGCACTGGGCTTTTCTGAAATACCCATTTCACAGGTCTCCAGTCACCAGCAAGGAGGGTGAAAACAAGGAGTGAAAATAGAGACCTCAGGACATTTGATCTTGGGGCCCCAGAACAGTGGGGCTCCTGAGATGGTAGGAGGTGTGTTGGGGTGTCAGGCAGAGGGCAGGACAGAGGGCCAGTGGTGGAGGCCCCCTTGCTTAGCCGGTGGGCACCAGGCCTTCAGTTCCTCCAGTCCATCCTCCAGGGAGGCTGGGGCTTTGAGTAGCATATCCAGCCCTTCTAGTTTGTAAAGCAGGTTTATTTGCATCATCTCACTGGATGCCCACAGCTATCCGGGGAGGTATGTGTTGTTATTATGATCACATTTTACAGATAAGGAAACCAAAGCTCTAGAAAAATGACTCATCCAAGGTCACACTGCTGGTTAAGAAGCAGAGTCAGGACTCAAATGTAGGCTTCCTGACCCCAACCCACCCATGTGGAGTCATTTCCTGCTGCCTCCTGGGGGACAGTGAAAAGAGGGCATTGGCTGGGACCGAAAAAAGGTAGCTCTGAAGATAGACTCTGAAGCTGCCCGTTTTGTTGCTTTTATGCAAGGTTTGCATCTTCTCGGTGCAGTTCTGTTTGTGCTTAATTTAATAATTTGTAATGAAGCATTTTCACAGCCCTAGTGAAAATACGTGTAATTACGATGTGTAATGATGTAAGAATCCCTGAAGATCCTCACGGCAGCCCCTTCCATGGGAACGGGAGGCTTCCTGCAGCCCACTGCTTCTTTACCAAAACATCCCCCATAATTAGGTCGCATTAAGGACGCAGTGCCCGTAAAATTGGATTGTTTAAAAATAATGAAACTTTAAGCAGAAAAAAACCAAATTTTAACAATTAAAGATTTTCAGAGGGTGATTAAGGGCGATTTTCTCCAGTTCAAACTGATTAAAACGTCACCGAGGGAATCGGGTGCTGGGAAGAAATGAAAGGGGCACCTTCATCCCTATGATGCTGGAGAGACCGTGGTGAGTTCCAGCTCCAAGAAGGGGGCAGCCATGGTGAGCTGCACAGATGGAGTCTCGGAGGCTTAGGGGCTGTGGGGCCAGTTACGGTGTGATTGTGGGTTGAAATATGGCTGCTGTTTTTTGAAAGAAGCCCAACTGTATGCCTTTTGAGCTTTGATTTAAACACTGGGGAAAATCAATTAAGTCCGCCCAAGATGCCCAGTCTGGGTCCATCTCTCCCATCACCATTCCTGTGGCCCTGTCTGACCCCCAGGCACAGCCACCATCCTAACCCACCTTGTTTACAGAGGTATCTGCTCAGTCTCTGTGCCCCTAGACTTCAAGTCTGGGGTCAGAGAGAGGTCAGAAATCTTCCTCACTCCTCCCCTGGAAGCTTCCAGAAAGCTCTCTAGAGGTTCCTGGAAACCAGCCCAACGAGCTGAATTAGGAGGAATGGGGCATGTCTGCTTGCTCAGGGAGGGGCTGCTCCTTCTGGCTGAGGTTGCACCCTGATTTGGGGGCCCCCACCTTGCCTTCTGTGGAAGATTATTCTGAGTCCTGAGCACCCCACTCACTGGTCCACTCACTCCTTCATGCAGCGTGATTGAGGGGGTGGGCGCTCTGCCTGCTGTGTGCCCTTATCAGGAGAGGCAGACAGTAAATGAGGGGATAATACATAAAAAAATACTTGAGGATACCAAGAAAGTGAGCAAGGATGATGTGGGTGAAGGTGGGAGCCAGGTTACAGAGGCCGGAGGCGGGGAACCAGGAGGCAGGAGAGGACCCCAGGAGGGTTTGCAGCCCACGAGCAGGTGTGTCCGAGTTTCCTTCACCGGCTTACAGAACCTGCCTTTTCCTGAGTCAAGAATCGCTCCCAGGGCTTGTGGTGAGCAGGGTCCCCAGCAACCTGCTCCCTTGTGTGGGAGCTGCCTGGAGGGATCCTCTCAAGGATGAGGCCTCCCACCTCCTGGCAGGTCCCCCAAATGCATTCCGCTTGCCTTTCCCTCCCAGTGCTCCAGGCCCTCACATGTGGGCGCCCTAGGCTGGAGAGACCAATTCCTCCTGACAGCAGTGTCTCTTGTCACTGTGGATGGGACGAAGGGGCAGGGTCCTCCAGCTGATAGCTCGGTCAAGGAGTGGAGGGGAAGCACCATTACCTTTCTTTCCTCCTGCCTCAGTCCTTTCTGGGCCAGTGTTCCTGGGGCCTCCATGTTTATTATCAAACCAAATGCAAAAAATAAGAAAGTCCAGGTGAATACTGGTGCTCTGGACCACCCAGCCTCTCAGGAAACAGAGCCAGCTTAAGATCGGGCCACAGCTCCCAGGCCTGGCTGCACTGCTGCGGGTGCCCCTTGATTCTGATTTACAAGACCTTTTCAGAACTGTCTGAGCCTCAAAGATGGGGTTGGTTATCATCCCACAGCACAGAGTGGAAACTGAGGCTCCCCGAGAGCACAAAGGTGCTGGCAGATGCCTAGCAGGTGTCAGGGCTGGGCCTGGAGCCCCTGCCTGCCTCTCTGAGACCTGGGGCTGCCGTAACACATTACCCAGACTTGGTGGTTTAAAACAACAGAATTTGTTCTCTGATATTTCTGGAGGCCGGAAGTTTGAAATCAGTATTTCTGGGCCAAAGTCAAGGTGTTGTCAGGGCCGTGCTCCAGGCTCTAGTGGAGAATCTGTTCCTTTTCCTTCCAGCTTCTGGAGGCTGCTGGCCCTCCTTGGCTGTGGCCATGTGGCTCCCACCTTCAAGGCTAGCGTCTTCCATCTTCATGCTGCCTTCTCCTCTGGGTGTATATAATCTCCCTCGGCCTCCCTCTCATAGGATTACATGTAATTGCATTTAGGGCCAGCTGGGATAACCCAGGATAATCTCTCCCTCTCAAGGTCATATCTGCCAAGATTCTTTTTCCTTATAAGGACATTCTACAGGCTCCAGGGATTAGAACCTGATGTCTCTGGGGCCACTATTCAGCCTAGCACACTCTCCAAACCACGGAGGCTGCAACGTCAGTGAAGAGCTTCCAAAACGTCTTCCAGCTTGAGTTCGACTTTGAGTTTAGATCGATTTCTTCAGCAGCTATCCAGTCACGTTGGATTAGGGTCCACCTCAATGACCTCATTTTAAGTTAATTACCTCTCGAGAGACCCTATTTCCAAATACAGTTACATTTGGAGGTACTGAGGGTCGGGACATAAACACACGGGTTTGAGGGGACACAGTTCAGCCCATCGTGTGCCCTTCTCTTTCCCATGTGGCACTTTCCCACATGTCCTTCAAGTCTCAGCTACACTGGGGCACCTCCTCGGTGAAGCCTTCCTGGCATTCCTTTCCTCTCATTAGAGGCCTTCCCTGCAGAACGGTGTTCGCTTTGCTCACACAGTCCTGACAGGGCGTCTCACAACTGCTCACATACCTGTGTGTTCTCCCTCTTAAGCTCAGGGACTAGGGCCACTTCACCTTGGCTTTGCCTCAGTGCCTCTGGCCCAGGGTTTGGCCCAGAGGGCATGCTCACTAGACATCTACATTTGCCAAAAGAAATTAAGTGGCAGAACCCTCTTTTCTAAACTCCGGGCTCTGAAGGCTTTCTGACTCTTGCCTGTGGTTCCAGGTGGGAGTCTGACAGCTTCCAGCCTCTGGTGTGGCTCTGAGACCCCCAGCATGAGCTTGGGTCATGGGCGATCTAAGAGGCCAAAAGGAGCAGAACATTTCTGGCAACCTATCCTCTTGTCTATCACCTGCTTCTGTATCTGGGATTCTGATTTACTAATAACCCTCCTGCACTGAGAGTTAATTGCCACGGGCGCTTCGGTCTAATTGTCTGCAAGAGGGGAAACAGTAACATTCCCTTAAGTGGAATAAAGCACCAGCCAGACCCAAAGCCCAATAACATGATGATTCAGAAAGTTCTTCAGGGCTCCAGGGATTAGATGTCTGATGCCTTCAGGGCCACCATGATGCTCCCTGGACTTCACTGAGGCCGAGATGAGTTAGCGTCCATGACAACAGGCATGACTGGCAGGTAGGATGCCAGGCAAGTCTCATCTCCCTGCAGGGTTGGACTTTCTACCCACCCCCTCTTTCTGTTTCTTCTCCCCACAGTTCGTGGGGACAGTGATCTGGCTCTGCTCCTGTGTCCCGAGTGACCTCAGGCCAGCCTAGCCTCTCTGCTCAGAACAGCTTCCCAAGGAAGATCATCAAACTTGCCCCGAGCCTTTCCTGGGCTTCTCCAGAGGGTCTAATGAGCCAACACATGCAAAAGAGTGTTGAAAACTGTTGTTTAAGTATGCCATTAAAAATCGTCATGACTGTTAAAAAGCCCCACATAGGATGAGCCACGTGGCTGAGAAAAAGAGACTGGTCCGTGCCAACATCCCAAAGACCCACAGGCTGTGGGAGCGAATCCTGCCCTCTGAGCAGGGGACCAGGCTGCAGGAAGACACTTCCGGTCAAAGCCTCCCTGGCCACTGTGCTCAGTCAGTCCCCAGACAAGGGCTGGGCCAGAGAGCTGGGACCAACTGCCACTTGCCCGCAGGCCTGGAGCCCGGCTCTTGGGTCAGGCCATCTGCATGCAAGCCGAGGACAGATAAGACATTGAAATTTTACCAGCTCTCAGTTATGTGCTTGACATAGAGAAATGGCTGCAATTCTTTTTATCAGCTGAGAGGACAGGCATTAAATGACAAAATATTAGCTGGGGCCTAGATTCACAAAACCGACAAGTTCTGAAGCAGCTTCAAGAAATGTCAACTTGAGAGAGTGGGAAGGGCCTCCTTTTCAGGCAGGCTCTTCCAGCCCCTTGTCCAGGCTTGTATTTATTGTTTCCCCCAATCACTTTATTCATCTGTCTGTTTATCTCTGTCAACCCATTTTTAAAAGATTTTAATTCTTATTTATAGACTGACCTTAATAAACTCTATTCAAGTATTGCAGGTTTGTCACTGTCACGGATGAAAACATTATTAATGGTAGGCTGTTTGACCAGCGACAGCGGCTGCCCTTTAAACCCCTTGCAGCTGACCAGCCTGCAGAAACCCGGCCGGGGAGAGGGGCCGCGGTCGATGAGGTGGGGGTCCCGTCATTAACGCCCTTTCCCATCATCACAGCGACCCCGCCCGCAGGTGGAGCGGTCTGCTCCTGCACTCATGAGCAGTCCCAGCTCTCAAATGCACCGGAAAATCCCCAGCAGTGACCCTGGCCTATTTGCTTAAAATTAAGACAGATAAATGGGAGATGGAGGCAGCCGGTGAAGGAGAGTGTGTCTGACATTGCCCAGGGGCAGGGAGCCACTGGGAAGTATGGGGAGCAACGTGGGCGAGGCTGGGGGAAGTGGGATGCCGGTCCCCTAAGCTCCTCCAATGAGTGGCCATGGCCAAGCTGCCTTGTCCTTAAAAGAAAGCCGCTCCTGGAGAAAGATTTGAAGCTTGGATCCCGCAACCCAGGTCAGGGCCGATGTACCCATCAGGCACAGTGCCTAGGGCTCAAAGAAATGTTTTAATTTTCATTTTTTCTTAAATCAGAAGGAAAAAAATTAATATAACAGGAAAGACTGTATAATAATGAACCCAGCTCAGCTGTTATTTGTCTTAATACCAATGCTGTCATAAAATATAATTTTAAATGTATAAATATATGGCATATCTTTCTATACATGTTAATATATTTTTAAAATTTTTAAGTTACATGTTTTTTAAATTATTATTTTTTTAATGGTGGAAGGGACCCACAAAGGCAAAAGCATCTAGGACCCATGAAATTTCGAATGCAGTCCAGCCACTGACCCAGGCTCCCAGGTGGTTTTAAATTGGGTCAGACATTCTTCCCATAATTTCATTGACAGGTATGCCCCAGTGTTGCCTTCTCTTGTTCCCCAAGATAACAAACATTCCAAAGATGCTGGCTTTACAGGGTAGAAAAACATTGGGTCAAATTGTAAATCAAGGCTGCTCCCAGTTGCCTTAAAATTAGACACTTCTACGTGAACACTTGGACGTTGGACATGCCCTTAACAGACCACAGTCACCAGCCTGACCGGGAAACAGGCTGAGTCCTCTTTGTCGCTGGAGGACTAACCTGCTTGAAATAGATGTTTTTTTTCCTAGTGACTTAAAACAGGCTTAACCATTATTTGGCCCCATCTCTCACACCCCACTTATTTTCGTCTTGGGAGAGGCCTGTCTTGTCTGGTGATGTGGTTTGGGTATTGAAGGCGGAGCTGAAGGGCTGAGACACGACGGCTTCCCCAAGCACGTGGCCACACGGATGTGGGGAGTCCTCCCCGGCCACGGGGCCCAGAGCCGGCGAGGTAAATCATGCCACGTCCCCATTAACGTCTCCTGTTGTTGCAGAGTGGTAATTTTGACAGCAAAAAAAGCCACAAAACTGCATATGCTATTGGGTGACATGCAATTTTAACTTCATTCAGGAGCGAGACCTTTGAGACATTGTTACCTGCGGGAGCAAGCCATAAAACAAGGATGTACAGGGATGTGTCAAATAGAGGCCCTTCCTAAATTACGCCGGGAGGCCCAGATTAATACATTTAATATATTCTGGTCATGAGTGAAGTGCTCACAGCAGAACAACTGCTCCTTCAGCGATATCATTCATGGGAATGAACTACAGTCTCACTGACAGCCTGGAAAAATGCCCCCACTTTTCAAACTGTACAAATGGTGGTTGGACACAGTAACTCAAAACTGGACACTTCATTTCAAGTTTAAAGCTAGTGGCCCAGCCACAAACTATTACTCCATCTTCTTTATTTGTGGTCCATGGTTTTGTACTCTTTAAGAATCAAATAAATACTGGTGTAATGGTTAGCAACTGCCAGTTCAACGAAAAATACTGCTAAATTCACCAATAAGTCTTTTTTCCACCCACACAAATTTATGCCCCAAGAACAGAGCCCATTCCTGCCACAGGGTCTGGATAGTTTTTTAATGTAGAGGGAGACTCACTTTAGTGATAAGAGTTTAAACCCTTCCTCCTTTTTCCTTTCTTCTGGCTCATAGATCTAGCGCTGTGAACAGAGGGAGGTAAACGATCAATATATGTAAGTGGAGGTGCATTAACTCCAGCCTTTCACAGTTCGGGGGAACCGGGCAGGACTCCTTCCCACCCCGTTCCAGCTGGACTTGCCTTCTGGAATTCCAGTCCATGCTGCGAATCTTCTAGGTTGGCTGCCTGGGCGTCCACCATGCACTGAGTCCTAGCCAGCGTCATCTTCTTGTAATATTGTTGCTGTGGATAAAAATATCTCCTGTTTTCAGAAGGTCATTTTTTTAAAAAAAAGTTTTAAAACAGCTTTATCCAGAAATTATTCACTTATCACATGATTCACCCATTTAAAGTGTCCAGTTCGATGGGGATTAATAGATCAGCAGATCTGGGCAACCATCAGCACAGTCAGTTTTAGAACATTTTTATCACCCCGAAAAGAGGCCCCAGACTCATTAGCAGTCACTTCCCATTTTCCCTCATCCCCCCAGGCCTTGGCAACCACGAGTCTACTTTTTGTCTCTGTAGATTTGCCCATTCTGGATATTTAAGTTAGTGGAATCAAACAGTATGTGGTCCTTTGTAACTGGTCTCTTTCACTACGCATGACATTTCCAAGGTTCATCCATGTGGCAGCGTGGGTCAGTACGTCATTCCTGCTTATGGCTGCGAATACACCAGTGCATGGATAGAACAGATTTCATTCATTGGTTGATGGACTAGAGTGCCCCCGAGCATGTAGAGCGCAGCACAGCGTGTATTCATCCACATCTCTGAGGTCTTGTGATACACCCTGAGCACTGTACCCGGGGCTGTTAGTTTCTGGTTAGCTGATGGCCCAACTGTCTTACCTGGGACAACAGCTCAGAATGTGGCTTTCTGCTCAAGGATCTTCCTTCTACACAGATGGATACACCCTTTACGGGGTCGTAACCCTGGGAAAAGCCCCTCTCAGCGAGGGAGGGAAGTTGCTGAGCTGTGCGTTCTTTAGAGATGTCGCCTCGGGATCCCCAGGGTTCAGCAGCCTCATGAAGACCACATGGTGGGGGTGGGGACAAGCTGCAGAATGCAGAGGTCTGAGCTTCAGCAGAGCTCCTCTCAGTACCTGCCCTTGGGTGAGGGCTTGGCTGTGACTTAGCACCATTCCCAGGGTAGAAATCCCATCAGGAGGCAGGTGTGAGTCCAGGAGGGCTGGTTTCACCCAGAAGCCAAAGCAGAGATTCGGGCATGGCAGCCTCTGTTTCTGTGTGTTCCGTGCAGAGACAGTGAAGGCATCACGCCCTGGGCAGAAGCTCCAAGTTCCCGCCTGATGTCGTTCTCCCCCTTCTTCCTTATTGGCATAACCTGCGTTACCTCCAGGCATTCGTATGCCCAGTTCAAGGACTTCATTCCCCAGACTCCCTCTCTACAAGGGCTGGCCAATGGGAAGAAAGTAACAGTTGTTGGGCAAGGATTATGGGAAATCTCTCCTTTAGAAGAAACAAACTTTTTATTAAGAAAGTTTTCAGACACAAAAAAAGGGTAGAGTGACAAGGGTAATGGACACCCATATATATACCTATACTCAGGTTTAATAGTTGTTAACATACCACATTTGCTTCTCCACCCCCCACCCCCCCCCCCCCGTATATTAACCAGCCCATGTTTGAAGTTAGGAAATCTCTTTAAAAGAAACTGACTCAAATGGGAGACAAGTGTCCTTTTTCCCTCCTCCCTTTATCTTCTGCTTTCCTAAATCACAAACATGAAGGCTGGAGCCCCAGCAGCCATCTTATGACTCTGAAGCCACCAAAAGGATAGAAGCCAGGGATAAGTATGGTAGAGTGGAAAGAGGGAAGGGTAGGTTGCTGGATTAGGGAGGAAAAAAACAAACTTAACAAAATAAGATATGAAAGAAAGAAGGAAAGAAGAGAGAAAGAAAGAAAGAGAGAAAGAAAGAAAGAGAGAAAGAAAGAAAGAGAGAAAGAGAGAAAGAGAGAAAGAAAGAAAGAGAGAAAGAAAGAAAGAAAGAAAGAAAGAAAGAAAGAAAGAAAGAAAGAAAGAAAGAAAGAAAGAAAGAAAGAAAGAAAGGAAGGAAGGAAGGAAGGAAGGAAGGAAGGAAGGAAAGAAAGAAAAAAGGAAAGAAAGAAAAAAGGAAAGAAAGAAAAAAGGAAAGAAACAAAGGAAAAAAAAAAATCCCCAAACACCAGTTTACTTTGAATTTCAGATAAACAATGAATGATTGGTTTCATATGTCTCATGCAATATCTGGGACATATTTACATTTAAAAAATTATTTGCGGTTCATCTGAAATTCACATTTAACTGGGCATCCTGCATTTTGTATGGCAATCCTATAATGGGCCTGGGTCTCTGGAGTTATGGAACTGCCAGACAAGCACTGGAGGACTGTCTATCTTCTAGCCCACCCATTTTATCTAATTAATTCATTTAATGAGCAAATATTTAGGCACCTATTATGTGCTTATTCTTGGGCAAGGCCCTGTGAACACAGTCACACGGGCACAAGGGATTCACAGTCTAGTGCATAATATGACTCTTAAGGCAAATACCCAACTACCAGTGAGATGAGTAATAAAAAGGGGGCATGGTTCTTCCCTCCCCTACACTTGTCTGTACTGATTTTTCCCAGGTCCCTGAACACTGGGCTGTTTCCCACCACTCGCCTTTCCCTCATTGCCTCTCATCCTGGAACGCCCTCATCTAACACATCTGCTCATTTCACTTCTTCCACTCATTTGTTCATTCATTCATTCATTCATTCATTCAGCAAACTCTAGTTAAGCATCTGCTCTGCCAGGTACTGGGGGACAAAAGGCCCTGCTCTCCAGGTGCTTACAGACTCACCGATGAAGTCTTCCATGTGCCCCATAGAGGTAGAACTGTGTGATGATGGTGGTGCAGGCACAAGAGGTGAGGAGGAAGGGGAAGGGCAGGCCAACAACAGACTGGGTTCCTGAGGGATTTGTAGGAGCTCACTAAGCACATGAGGTGTGAACACATCAGTGAATGGATGGATGAGTGAATGAAGCTGACCATACAGATGAGGTCATCCCATGTCATGACTGGCCCCTGCCTCTCCTATCTCCTCCGAGAGGAACAAGCCAGATCCAGGGAGCCTTCAGGGTCCCCGCAGGGTGGACAGAGCACTTCTTGGGAGCCAGATAGCATTCCCCTGCCTCTGGCTATGCAGTCATATCCTGAGCCTGTCCTGGCGTAAGAAGCTGGAGTCAGGGCATTTGGGCCACAGCTTTCTCTGCCCAAAACTTAACACTCTGCACAATGAAGCTGGAAGGTCCCTGGGTTGGCACTTTCCCCAGTCCCCTCCAGCATTTCTGGTGCCCTCTAGATCAAGGCTGGAAGACTTCTTAGCCTCTATCCGGTCCAACCACCCACTTAACTGATGAATAAACTCAGTCCCAGAGAAGGGAAATAATTTGCCCAAGGTCACATTCCATAGCCTAGATGGGCGCAGCTCTGCTGGACCCTCATTCCCTGGCCTTCCAGTCCTACACAGGGTCTTCCTGTGAATCAACAACAGAAATTGTACCCAGCAAAAGTTACTTTTTCTTACTGAAGTATAGTTGGTTTACAATGTTGTACTAATTTCTGGTGTACAGCATGGTGATTCAGTTATATATATATATATATATATATTCCTTTTCATATTTTTTCATTATAGGTTATTACAAGGTATTGAATATAGTTCCCTGTTCTGTACAGCAGGACCTTGTCATTTATCTATTATATATATAATTGTTAGTATCTGCAAATCCCAAACTCCCAGTTTATCTCTCTCCCTCTTCCCCTTCGGTAACCGTAAATTCACTTTCTATGTCTATGAGTCAGCCTCTGTTTTTTAAAAAAGTTCATTTGTGTCATTTTTTTAGGCTCCACATATAAGTGATTATCATATGGTATTTTTCTCTCTCTGGCTTACTTCACTTAGTATGACAATCTCCAGGTCCGTCCATTTTGCCACAAATGGCATTATTTTATTATTTTTTAATGGCTGAGTCATAGTTCATTGTATACATATTTATCACCCCAGCAAAAGTTATGAATACTACCTTGTGACCAATTGTTTGGGGCCCCCCAGCAGTGGTGTGATCCCCTTACACACAGACCGCAGCACTCTCAGGCTGTAAGCCCCCGGCAGCAGAGCTTGGCGGCCCCCTCCAAACACCAGCCACCTTATGGGATACAGGCCGCCGCTCCAGCAGCCATCCATCCTCCCGGAGATGGCCGGGGCATGCTGGGGACCCTGTTACAGGGGCACAGGGAGGATTCCTCTTCCAGCCTCAGGTTCCTTTCCTCCCTCTGGGGACTCTGACCTCCAATCCAGCCTGCAGTGCTGCGGCCACAAGCAAACGTAGGGAGGAAGCCATGGCCAATTATTCCTGCTGAGGAAAGTGGGGAGGCTGCCTGGACTGAGCAGATTTGGGGTTGCAGCCTGCTAGGGCCAGCATATCCAATTATGTGCTTTGGGAGCCATGACAGAGCCTGGAGGTCGGGAAGTGGCTGGTTCCCCTGGACTTTGGGGGAAAGTGAGGGCAGGGCTGGAAACGCCTTCCAGAGAGGGTAGCCCTGGACTGGGTCTTAGACGATCATTAAGATCTGCCAGGCTAATCCCTGAGCTACTAATGAGGCCAGAGAGGACAACTTCGCAGACAGTGCTCAGGGACAGCGAGAGGCCAGGACGCCAAACCTAGAGGTCCCCTTGGGGTCCACCTTCACCCTAAACCCTCAATAGATGCCAGCTCCTCCAGATGCGGATGTGGCCCAGGTGGCCCACTGAGGATGCTCCAGGGTCCCGTGATGTGGCCGTCCTAGGTGAGAGTGTCTTCTCAGGAGTGCGGGGCATTACCCTTCATGGACTCAAAGGTTAGCTGCCGATTCCACCTTGCCGCCAGTAATGAAGAGCACGGAAGACAGATGGAGGCTGCGCCACTCACAGTATGCTAATTCCGCTAACCAGTGGACCAGGAAATGGCCAGTCATTTGCGCCGCCATCAAGAGTCAGAGATGCTGCCTCAAATCTCACTTGTCTTTAATGCTGTCCCCCTGTTGAGGATCCTCAGAGCGATCACTCCAGCTAATTTCCAGAGATTCAGGCAGCAGGAAGATGGGACCAGTGATGGATTGCGGGCCTTGGACGAAGCCCTCCAGCAGCACTCAGACAGCCCTGGGTCCCAGCAGCGACTGGGTGCCCTTAGGCCAGTCCCAGCACCTCCACCCCTGTTTCTGTGCCCACGAGGCATCCATCTCAGGACTGCGGCCAGGACCAAGAGGCAGGCGGGCTGCTTCGAGGGTCATAAGGCTCCTGTAAAAGAACAGAATCGCTATGGTGGCCAACGGGCTTTTCTGAACTCTCTGCCGGTTCTCAGCCCCCAGGTGGCCCCTCTCCTTGCTCCTGTGGTTAGTGGATGAGGGTAGGGTCAGAACACTGCCTGGTGTGTGCAGAGCTGTTTTCAGATTCTGTGACATGCCTGAGGCCAATCCGGGGGCTGTCTTCTTGGCTGCCATTCAATCCCTCGGGTGTCCAAGCCCTAAGCCCCAGTACTTCAGGCTTGAATCTGGTCCTCCTGGGCCCCTTTCCTTCCAACCACCAGTGGTTCTTTGCTGTGGGGAAGTTACCCATACTGGGAAAGCCCTCCCTGCCAAGATAACACAGACCTGGAGAGGCTGGGCCCCCCTGGACCGTGGGGGTGAAAGCTCTGGGGAATTGATTCATCTGTGTGTGTCTGTGTTTCACTCTCACTGGCAAAGGTATGTAAGCAACGGAGCTTTGAAGCTCTGAGCCCATAATATAAAAATGTACGCCTTTGACCTGGTGATCCTGAGATCTCACCTGGGGTATACAAGGTCCATTCATCCCAGGAGAAGAGATGCTAGCAAAGGTCCACTTTAAATGGATCTGTGTTAGACAAGGATCTCCTTTTAGTAAGTGGTGAAAACTAAAGAAGCTTGATGTAGAATTTATTAAACTTAAATTTGTCTTAAAACTTATAATTTGTATTACAATGTATTAAAGTTAATTTACTTTGTTTTTTTTTAAGCTAAGGCCATTTCTGCATCTGTAATCTTTTGAGCAAAGAATGAATTGAATGTTGATTTGGGGGTATAAATTTTTCAGCACACAAATCATGAGATGGCTCACTCTGTAGTCATTCTTTGTGGTTGATTTGCATGGTCTTACCAAGTGTCATTTTTGCAAAGTTATCCAAAGGCGTCATGCATTTTCACAGAGGCACATCTTAATCCATGGCACTCAAATCATTCCCTTTAGAGAGCCTGCCATGTCATCACCCTTGCACTTTTTTCCCCTTCAAATCAAGAATCCTCATTTGTCAATGGCTTTGCATAGAATTCGAATGCTGCTTCAGCATTGTTTTCACTTCAAGAAATCCTGTAACTTCAGGCACAATTTGCATATTCACTTCACAATCAATTTATACTTTGCAATCAATTTACACGGGTTTTGCATAGGTGAGAAAAGATGGATGCTGGAGTTTAGGGGAAGGGGGCGCTGGGTGGGCATCACATTTATACAGGTGGTCAGGTCTTTAGCGAACGATGTTACGATGACTCACTTCCCTAACGAAGCTACGTGACTGGGGGACTCAGGTACTGAATCGTAGAATAACGAGGACCCATGTGTGACGCTTCTCCTTCTGTGGTTCCAGATCCTTCTCCTGACAAGGAGTCGTGGGGGACACATGCTTCATCTGCCTGGTCTCCTCTGGTTCTTCCGGGACCACACCTGAGACATCCTGGTAGGGGACATGAGCTTCTGAAAAGGACCGGCCAACTCAACACAGCAGAGATCTATCAAAAAGAGCTCCAGATTTAACTGTAACCTCCTTAATTTGGGTTCCGGCAGCCTTCTCATTCCTGGACAGGGTGTAGGATTCAATCTAAGATGACACTTCCCTGCCATTTTCCCTGGGGGCAACAGGCTGCAAGACCCAAGGAAGTGGTGAGAGGTACTTTGGGACATCCCTCTCTTTAAACACCAGTGGTCTTCCAGATCTTAAATCATAATAGTAACAAGTAAAATGTATCAAGTTCTTACTGTGTGCCAGGTATTGCTGTGAACACATCACGGGTATTATCTTATTTAATTCTGAACACCCTTTTAGTGTTCCCCCCATTTTACACCTGAGGAAATAAAGATATAGAAAGCTGATTTTCCCCCACCCCCAGGCTATACAAATGATAAATTGCAAGTCAAGATTTGAACCCAGGCAGTCTGACCCTAAACCTCATACTTGTAACTAATATTGTGTTGGAAACTAACCTGGGTTTTTCTTCTGGGTTTGAATAACGCTGGGGAGAGTGGGGGCAGAACTGAGGTGTTATAGGATCATGCGGTCCCATCCCACGTTTGATAAGGGAAGAAAACTTGCCAAGTGCAGCCCCTAAAATCAACAACAAAGTGCACTATGAATCCAGGGTTTCCGAAACTATCAAGCATCCTTTATGTTTAGTCATGAATCCATTTTGAAAATTCTATGTGAAATTCAAGAAGCTGCCTTTTAGGAAAGTCATCCCCGGAAAAGCTGTTGTCCCTCAGCAAGGGAAGTATTTTCTCAAAGACGCCTCATTTCTTGAAACTAATAAAATAATTGGGTTGAACATGTTCAATGCAGACTTTCCCCCACCAGTGAGCTCTTTTATAGCCACTGAAAAGTCACTTTTTGGGGGGCTCATTATCCCTCAAGATCCCGTGCTGCTCATTTGCATATGAAAGAGGAAGTTCATAAAAGCCCTTTCTTATTTTCTAACATGAGTTCAAATCAGGGGCCATTATCACCCTATAGAAAGACCCAAATGGCATATGGATCATTCTGGAGAAGGGGGTGAGCGCCTTTTAAGAGAATTGTTTTAGTTTTTGCAGGAAATTAATCAGAGGGATGGGCTTTGTGGAGCGGGGAGCAAATCTAATCTGTCCTTTATTCGAATTTGCCTTGCTCCAATTCCTAGCAATTGTAGACAACATGCTCTTTTGTTCGGGAGACACTTGTTACATGCATAATTAGAGACTGCAGTAGCTGTGTTTAAAGAAGAACTGTTTTCCAATGTAATGTGTGATCTTGATAATAGTATTTTCATCAAAGGTAGCAATTACATTCATTAAGCTGGGACTGGCGTGGCGGCAAGGAAATTAAGTGGAAAGTGAATAAAAAGCTCCCCTCCCCCCCCATGTTATCTCCTTCTCTTTATAAGTTTCAATGCACCATGGTGAGCTGGAACTGGGAAATACACAGTGCATATAAAAAAATAAAGTCCTCCTTAACCTTTCTGAATAATGACCCTGCGGATGTCCTAGGGACAGCAGCTATAGATGCACTTTTCAAATTATAGGGCTTTATTCTCCCTTAATTTCCTATGCAAGTTTTAAACGAGCTCAACATACGATTCAGGTCTTTAAAGGCTGCAGGGCTCTTTAGGATTAATTCACTGATCTTCGCACACATAAATTAATAGTTTTGTGTTCTCAAAAAAAAAAAAAAAACCACAACAAGGCATAAATCAACCAGTGTAGGAGAGAAATAAAGCCATTTGCCTATTTTTAAGTATCCCTAACTACTCATTTTGGCTTCCTTATACTTTAATTTTAAAGATCCTGTACATGAAGTCCACACATGGGGGTGGAAACACAGGACAGGAAAAGAGCCCCCCAGTTTCTTGAATTTCACTGTGATGCTGTGAGAAATTTATTCTGGAAAAGAAAAAAAAATCCCACACATATGTGTGTGTGTGTGTGTGTGTGTGTGTGTGTGTGTGTGTGTGTGTGTGTATTTCCTCCAGGCAGATGCTCTATGTCCCCCCTTCCCTCGCAACACCACCCTGGATTAAAAGTCCTGCTTGAAAAATGTCCTTGCAATGCCTCAAAGGGCTTGATGATTTCAATTTTATTCAACAGAGCACAATGATAGGCAGGCATTTCTGGGCAAAAGCAGATGGAAACATGCCACCTCCTATCAGCACCCTTGCTCCAGCCAATGTTTGACCTGAAAAGCTTTCTGAGAAAATGAAACCAGTCCACAAAAATCAATTGGGGACCCCTATTTCTTGTGATTGGACATGCACGGCTCTGCGGCAAGAATCATTATCTCTGAATTGATTGACCCAAATGTCATGCAGATCATCTTGGAGTGGGAAGCCAGAGAGCTTGAACGGCCTCCGCATTTTCTGCTGGCTGCACAGCCAGATGCGGCAGCGGCCTTGATGGCCAACCTCTAACCAGGCGGGTCAGGGTGTTGTACCCTTGGCTAAGGGAGTTGCTATGATTTGAGAAAAAGAGAGACTTCAGAAGTTTTTCAACTTTACTTTCTGACCCACTCATTAGCAGTTGATTTGACCTTATGAGACAAGGGGATTGAATGAGGAGCCGGGAGACCCTCTTGTGGTCCCAGCTGGTAAGAAGAGCTGATGTTTGTTGAGTGGCTTAGTGTCTGCCAGGTCCTCTGCTGGGGGCTCACACGCATTGGATACCTCCCAGCGAGACTTCAAGGGGAGCGTTAGTTATTATTTCCATTTTATAGTCAAGAAAACAAAACGTTAGAGAGGGCCAGTGAGCCACCTCGGGCTGTCCAGCTAAGAAGTGGGGGTGTGGACATCCTGCAGTCGGGGATCGAAGACCAACCCTTGGTCATCAACGGGGTGATCATGGGAGCAGGAGCTGCTGCCTCTGGTCTCAGGTTCCCTGGACATAAATAAGTGGGTAGCTGACAAAGCCCTAGAGTCCCAAGCAGCTCGCCAAGATTTTTCAGAACTTCCAAGTTATCTTGTCAAAACATCTAGTTGCTTGGTGGGGGAGCCTCCTTTGAAAAGCCATAGGTAGCCCCCAGAGCAGAGAGAGCAGAGAGAGGACAGAGCCAGGTGCCCAAGGATCCCAGGCAGCTGAAGATCCCAGGAGGTGGCGCAAGGACAGGTGGTGGCTGTGGATCTCGGTCCCCCAGCTCGGGTGAGCAAGAAGCAAACAGCACACTGAGTCACAACGTTTGGGGGTGTTTCCTAACAGTCACCCCCAATTCCCCTCTACCCCGGCCCTCTCTCCTGCGAGGGGGTCGCTCTTCTGGCAGCAGTAGATCTCAGCTCAGTATGACAGCTTCAGAGTTGCTTTTGGTTCACAGAACAGCTTAGGTTCTTAAGACTTGGCCCTGTTCGCTTCAGCACTGCAGCTCCATGTCCGTTTTGAAGCTCCTGGGTCCTGACTCCCAGCAGTGCCGGCTCTCCCTTGGCTTCTTCCTGTTTCCCTCTGCTGTTGGGGTTGGCTGTGGGTTGGGAATAGAGGAGGGGGAGACTGCTGCCTCCTACGGTGGCTGGGCAGGTGCTGTCCCCTCCCTGACTTTGTTTTCTAGCTCCTTCTCTATGTGCATGCATGTTATGCACGAGGGTTGGCTGTCAGGAGACTTGCTTCCTGGGCCTTGGCCGGCGGGGGGGGGGGGGGGCTTTTGCAAAAGGGGCTGCATTTTAGCAGGGGCTCTTTTGCATTCTCCCTCCAGGCATACCTCTTTGTCTGCAAGGTAAAAATTCTATAGAAAGATCGTACAACACCATCTCACCTAACCCCCTGTGCCAACTCTCAGGCCTGGGGGCACAAGCAGGATCCATCTGCCTTAACTTCTCAGAACCAGGAGCTCAAGATGGGGTGGTCTTGGCCCTATCTCTGGGTGCTGTCCTTGTAGGGTCCTCAACTTTGGCCCTGGGGAGGTAAAGCCCCCTCCCCTCCACTCTAGTGGGCAGTGGTGAACTTCCTCTCTCAGCCTGTCCACCCATCACACGGAAGATGGTTTACTGAACTGATGCCTCTCTGAGACCTGGGAAGTGGCTGGTCCCACTCCTGGGGGTTTGCTGAACTCAGTATATGAGGTGCTTATGTATGGTGACCTTATAATTTATTGCCCAAATTAGAAGGCCTTTTGAAAGTGAAAGATGGCACTGTTAGTAATCCTTCTGAGACAACAGGCATAAACTGGGACTGTCCAGGGAAACTGAAATACGAGATGCCTGATCCTCGAGCACCTTTGGGCAAGCTCCTGTTCTGGAAAAGGGAAAAATCACACCCCACACCCTCCATTCCATCAATCAGTGCGACATCAGCCCTGAGCCCCATCAAGCAAGGTGATAGGATACGCAACTTTGTTCAGGGCTCTTCGCCCTGGGAGTTCTGTTTGGGTTTGGGGCTTACGCAGGGCCAAAGCGCCTCCGGCTTGTACCACACCGCCCGTCTCCACCAGGGAGGTCTGTTCTCCTAGCCCCAGGCACTTCCTTCGGGTCAGCTCCTCTGCCTCGTCTGCGACCCGCTTGTGGTTCAGCATCCTTTGTGAGGCCAGGGGGCTCTGCCCAGCATCCAGCCTCCTGGTGGCCTCTGTGTCTTCTCTGACACATATTCCCAGGGTGCTGGTCTAGCCATCCATGTGTGGGACACGCAGGCCTCTCCCTATACTCCCAACCTGGGGACATCCCTCTTTAATTTGGGGCAAATTCATTTGGGGCAACTCTCTTCAAGCCTTATTCTCCACATTGGACTTAGGTTTCTCCTTTCCTTCAAATCCTGTTTTCCGCTGAAAACAGGGACGTCAGTCAGGAAGCGCTGCTACCAGCCTTGTGGGAGGCACGGAGTGCAGAGACTGTGTGAGCAGGGGGAAGAGGGGAAACTACCAAAAAGACCGCCCCACCCCCGAAAAAACACAACCCTCCTGAAGTTGATCTTTCCACGCTGCTTCAAAGCTGGAAGTTCTTGGAGACCAGTAACGTTTGCTTGGCGAGATGCTCTGGGCTCATCCTGCTCTTTTGAGGGAGCAGCTGCTAGGCTTCTGGAGCAGCACGGATCTATGGAACTTTCTGCCGTAACTGAAATGCCCTATATCCGCCCGGCCCAGTATGGCAGCCACTAGCCAAACGTGGCTAATGAGCACTCGAAACAACTGAGGAATTGGAAGTTTTAATTTAATTTTAAATAATTTAAATAGCACGTGTGGCTAGTGGCTATCCTATTGGACAGCACGGTTCTAGAGAAATCACTAAAGGGGAGGGAAAATAACCCAACTTTTAATGTAAGGTTGTCTCAGGCTGCTAGATGGAAAATGGCTTGGATACGGGGGAGAGTGGATGTTAGAAGCCAATTAGGAGGTGACTGCGCTGTTCCCGGAGAGAGATCATGCTTTAGATTGGACTAAGATGCTGGTAGAGATGGACAGATGTACACACATTAAGAATTATTTTGGAAGCCGTACTGGTGAAGGAGGCCCACTGGTTACTGGGCTTCCGCACCCCTCTGAAGACCACATTTGTAGTTAAAAGGACCCACTCTCGATGGAACTCATTGCTGAGCCATTCATTAGTCATCCTGGAGCCCCTTGACAGCGGACACGTCTTCTTTCAGAGGTGGATGCCACCGGTTACCGTATGTACTGGGTTAAATAGTGTCTCCTAAAATTCATGTCCACCCGCAACCTATGAATGTGACCTTACTTGGAAATAAGATCTTTGCAGGTGTAATCAAATTCAGGTGAGGTCGCACTGGACTAAGGTGGGCCCTAAATCTGTTATGACTGGGGTCCTTAGAAGAAGAGGAAATTTTGGAAACAGACATTCACATAGAGGAAGGAAGGCCATGCAACAATGAAGGCAGAGATTGGAGTTGTGCTGCCAGAAGCCAAGGAAACCCAAGGATTGCCGGTGACCTCCAGAAGCTGGAAGAGGCAAGCAGGATTCTTCCCTAGCACCTCTGGAGGGAGGCTGGATCTGCCGACACCTCGACTTCAGACTTCCAGTCACTAGAACTGTGAGAGAATGCATTTCTGTCGTTTTAAGACACTCAGTTTAGGGTATTTTTTTATGACAGCTCTGGGAAACAGATCCACAGAGCCAGCATCCCTGATTCCTTCCTAGTCACTAGACTTTGTCCTGGTAAATACCCCTCCTCCTGTAAAGCCGTGTACCTGAGGAAGCTGACCTTTCCGGAGTGGGTGCTGTTGACCTAAAAGTAATCCTACCTTCTTGCCACGGATGCTTTTGGAATGGGTATGTGACCTCTAAATTGACCAGGAGGAGAAGAAGTCTGTGGAGGGCTCTGCTTCCATCATTCCTGAGAAGCTCTTCTGCCCTTGGACACTGTTGTGTCTGCGGTGACGTCTGCAGCTGCAGCAGCCTCCTGGCTATGCAGGTTGACGATGAGGATGGTGTCCACGGAAGGATGGAAGAACTGGGGCCCAATGACCCTGCTGAGCTGCTGAATCAAACAGCCTGAGGCCCCCGGACTCTGGGGTTTCAAGCTACACGAGGTAACTGAGACAAGGGTCCTATCTTCTCCATCCAGGTGGTTTATTAAACTTCAGACCCAGGGAGAGTAGTATTGGCAAATGCCACTGTCCCTTATCTGGTTGATTTTCCAAATGATATGTTAGTGCTCCCAGCAACTCCCAGCTGGCCCCCACTCGAATGAAGACAGTAGTAAAAGAAAGGAAACACGTTTGCTAAGCTGCTATTCTCTTAAGAAAAAAGCACTAAGTAATGCTTCCTATCTGGCCATCCATCCTACAGACGTGTTTTCTCAGCACTTGGTCTCAGCTCTTCTGGAGGCTGGGACACAGTGGGTGTCTTAGTTTGTTCAGGCTAAATTGGGTGGCTTAGAAACAACGAACAACAAACACTTCTCTTGGGCTGGAAAGTCCAAGATTATGGCGCATCAGAGCGGGTTTCTGGTGAGCACCTGCTCCCTCACTGGCAGCCGTGTTCTCACTGCGAGCTCACGTGGCGGCAGGGGGCAAGGCTCTCTCCCTTTTGATAAGGGCACTAATCCTACTCACCCTCACCTCCTAGAGGCCCCACCGCCTAATACTTTAACCCACTTTGGGAATTAAGATTTCAACATACGAATTTAGAGAAACACAAACATTCAGTCCACAGCATATGGGAAAGATTCTTTCTCTCACCCCAAATTTGGTGATTCTACCAAAAGCTTTTCAGGGTTCTGGGTTCTCCCTTTTGTCCCTGACTATCTCAAAAGTTTCTCTCATCCAGTAAAAAAAAAGTGCATCTCCTAATTTCAGAAGTCCTCACAACCGACCTTTTTATTTTTAACTTTTTTTGGGGGGTGGGTAATTAGGTTTATTTTTTTTTTTAATGGAGGTACTGGGGATTGAACCTAGGACCTTGTGCATGCTAAGCATGTGCTCTGCCACTGAGCTATAACCTCCCTCCACCCTGACTTTTAATTCCCCAAACTTATTTCCATATATTTCTTGTCCCTTTCTCCTAATACTTTGTCCTCCTTGGGTCTAAATGTACTCAGTGCTGATGAACTCAGGCTCAGCTGCAGGCAAACCTTCAGATCACCGCCTGGAGTCTCTCATAGCCCTTGCTCCAGGCCCAGTGGGCTTCTCCAGGGCCAGGACTGTGGGAGGCCTTCCCTCTGAATGTTCTTCTCGCTTCCCTCTCCCCAGTCCCCACAGGTGGCATCACTGGGCATTTCCAGACTCTTGCTTGCTTCCTGAGGTTGCCTCCTTGATTGTTCTTATGATTTTGGCTCCCTTTTATCCCACATCTGAAAGCCAGAACCTAACAGTCCTTGGCTCCTGGCTTCCTCTTATCCTTCCCTCATCAAGAGTAAAACAAATTGGACTCCTTTCCTCAGCGTACCTTCACCCCTACTACCCAAAATGTATCAGCTGCTTTTAGGGTAAAGCTGGATGGGAAAAGGGGGCGGAGCCTCCACCTCCTCTTTGGTCTTGAACCTGACCTCAGTCAAGGCTGAGAAGCAGACGCATGCCTCTCTGCTGCAGACCCCACATGCCTGCTTCACACACTGGGAAGGGCCAGGCCAATATCCAGCTGTTTTCCTTGTGTCAGGAACCAAATCTTAAATCAGAACTGATAACCTATATGAAGATGTGGCAACAGCAGCAGTTTTAAAACTAGATAAAAGATTAGAGCTTAACTTATTTCATTACAGCTCCAAGATTTGGGCGTGGTGGCACAAGCATTCCAGAATGATGGATTCTGCAAGTATGGCTAGGACTATTCTTGATGCTTGTACCACACTCAGACCTGGGCAAGAGGGGCTGCTGCCTGGAGGCCTGCATTTCATAAACACACATTAGTACCTGTGTTCACTGGGATTCGGCACTCATGCTGGCCCAGTGTGATCTGAGCCCTGACTGTGCACTCTCATGACTAACACCTTTTAAGCCAAGGAAGGCGTCTCCATCTCCTCTGCCCTAATGCCTGAAACCCTTTTAAAGGAGCCTGCATCCTGACATGGACAGCATCAGAGAAAGACAGCATCAGAGCAAGATGCTGCTTTAGAGGTGAGGAGGATTTGCTTAGGGAAAAGATAAATTCCCTAGCTTGTCCAATCCTTCCTCTTGGGTAACAAGAATGCAGCAGATTTGCATTGATCATTTGCAATGACTAAGTCAATTTGCAATTAATCAAATGCAATGATCATTTCCCAAAGCACCGAACTTCCCTTTGCTGGCTCTTCTTTGCATTCCAATGGGCAGTTCCAATCGGCAGTTCCAGAAGTTTCCATGAATTGGCAGAGCTTTCCAACAGTTTTACATGATGGCTGACATTTTGTCCTATTAATAATTCACATGTCTTTTAACTTGGATTATGTCTGTAGGTCTGGATGTAACATGCATGGCATGTGACACCAATTCATTATGTCAGCTAATGGACACGGAATGCTAGACTTGTGAGCAGTCTCTTTTATTAAGAAGTACTTAATAACTATTCCAAATCTCAAAAGTTAAAAATTGAGTTTAAATAACTTTAACGTTCAAAATTTATAGTTAGAATTTTATTTTGCCTTTTAACATTAATAATTTTGCATATTTTAAAAGAAAAACAACTTTTAAAAACAGAAGAATTAAATCTTAAATTTTTGTATTGACTTCAATTAACTTTTTTATGAAAATGCATTCTTTTGTACATTTCAAATAAAATTTTTTTTTAAATTTTGTGGATTATAGTGATTACACATGAGCTCATGTAGAAGGTAAAGAAGTAGAGATTAGCAAACAGAAAAGCTAGAAACAAGAAATAGAAAATCTTCAGAGAGGTGGTCCGTTTAAATTTTTAAAACTCCATGGTATCAAATGAGCACAAAAAAGACACTATACAGGGCGAAGGGTGTAGCTCAGTGGCAGAGCACATGCTTAGCATGCACGAGGTCCTGGGTTCAATCTCCAGTACCTCCATTAAAAAAAAAAAAAAGACAAGACATTACACATTATTTAATGAAGATTTAATTACAGATCAAAACCATGAAAATGTGTATGAAAACCATTCTCATCAAATCCATAGCATGAGAAAGTTTAAATCCCTGCAATTTCACCCTTTTTATGAATCAAACAAGCAGTTACTGGTTAAAACAATAGGACCACAGCTGGGCCTCCAG
Organism: Camelus bactrianus; assembly: GCF_048773025.1. Taxonomy (NCBI): domain Eukaryota; kingdom Metazoa; phylum Chordata; class Mammalia; order Artiodactyla; family Camelidae; genus Camelus; species Camelus bactrianus. The sequence goes on from NC_133549.1 coordinate 24,173,747, forward strand.
TGGCAGGCTGAGCCCAGGCCCAGGGACTTCGGGGCCCGGCTGGCTCGCCTTCAGGGGATGTTTGCAGAGTTGCTGGCGGGGCTGGTGTTCCCTCCTACACAGGACATGCTGAAACTACCATAAACAAGCCACCAACTCGGGAAGTGGAGATGGAGGAACTAGGGACCAAGAAATGTTACACATTAAGGGCGCAGGACATTTTCAAGACAAGGGAAATGAGTCTTCAGAGAAATAAAAGCCTGAAAACCAAACTGGCCAACCAACTAACCCACCCACCCACCCTGACAGCACTTTCTTCTGGACGTTAACAAGGAGGCATGAGGATTTCCTTTGAAGAGATATTCCTTTCACGTGCCTGTGGAATATTCTGACTTTTGCACTATCACGTGTAACTCTTTCCTCTGAGGGGCCGGTGCCAAGCACTGTGGTATTTGATCTGGACTCAGCTTCTCCATCATCTGTATTAGCAGTCAGAGATGATGAAGTAAACTGGTTTTGGAATTTTTCTTCTTCTGAAAGCTGCCCTGGATTGTGGAGGCCCGGGAGAAACTTCAGACCTGGAAGTCTGCTGGAATGAGGCCCACATTTGCATAAACTGAGGGTCAGCTGAGGTGAGACGTGCTATCCGAGACAGCATGGGTGCCCACACCACATGGCGTCTTATCTTGTGAGAACCTGACAGTAGAGGAACAGAGCCTACATTTTTAACGTAGTGTTAAAAAAAAAAAATATCCAGGCCTTTCTATGTCTGGCCACTGTTTTAACATTGGCACTTATCCATCTGAGCAATCCCAAGACTTCTTGCCCATTGGACAAGGGTTGTTTCAGTCTCAATACGCCCTTTATTACAAAATACACTTAAAAATGAGCTCTGCAGCAATCAATAAGCATATCCTTAGCTTTTGTCTACTTGGAAAAATCAATTGGGCTGAAAAGACGGATTATTAATGTGCAAAGGAACTGTACGTACATTATACGACGATAGGTTTCTGCCGTATGACCCTGTGCAAATAAAGCAAGACTCAGCGACCAACCACTCAACCAGATGTGCTCCCTTCGCACTCCCCAACCCTCCTTACAACTCTGGTACTACTTTATTGTGTTTAAGGCTTCAAGGTGTTGGGGGTACTCAGAAATTATTAGATTTTAAAACACCGGATCTAAAGGGATTTATCTTCGCAGCAGTATCTTCATTAAGTCTCTCACTAATAAAGGTAAAATCTCATTCACATGAGACCCACTGGGCCTCCTATTTTGGGGAGGACTGCAACGAACACTTTGCCCTTAATAGCTTTTGGTTCCGCAGAACCAGGTGCATTAAGCTGGTGCAGAGCCAGCCCCTCAACAGCACCTCAGTAGAGTGACTGGGTCACCTGTGATGAGCGAGGCACTCCTGGACTTGGTAGGAGGTAGAGGAAGGTGCCCACCCCTCTCTTTCAGCTCCCCCCTGTATTAGGTGGGTGTTTGGGGAGTTCAGGGTTGGTGAGTTGGTCCTGCTATACTGGGGCGCTGGGGACACTGAAAAGGAACATGGACTTTGGGGCTGGAAGCATCTGAACACTCAAGTTTCCATGTGTGATGAAAATGCTCTGGGGGATTTTGACACAGACAGAGTCCAGGCCCCAGGCCCAGTCATCCGGCTGGTAAATCAGGAAATCTGCAAGGACCTCAGGTAACTGGGGGCAGAAGGCCCAGGAGAAGGCTGTTCCAGTCTTCCCGAGACCTCCACCTGTCTTTAAGTCCCCAGTGACTACGTGAGACTCCCAGGTCTCCACCCCTCACCTTAATCCTCCTGCACTTTAGACAAAAATTTCCAAGAGCCTGCGGGGCATCCTGCCGGGCAGATCTGAAAATAAACGACTAGGCATTCTGGGGGTGGTATTCCAGTGTCTGCACTTAGTTACAGCTCTCAAAGTTATTTTAAAGCACAGTGAGGACACTAGTATAGAGGACAGAAGGGGGCAATGGTGGAATCTTGATAAATGGTAGAATTTCCACTTAAGGGAAAAGAAACCCGAAGGGTCAGCCAAAGGTAGGAGGTATTTGGCCAAAAAGCAAAGGAAGCAAGAGGGCCTTAGGAGAAGGGTATCTGAAATTCCAGGATGCCTGGAATGGATATAATCAGTCACCAATTAAGGGTGAAACAGTAACTTTTAAGAACACTGTTTACATCCACTGACAAAAGTGAATGCCAAATAAAGAGAGATTAAAGCAGCAGCCTGAGGACGAGGGGTTACTGGGGAGGTAGCGCTGTGGAGCAGAGGCTCATTCTTTAATGTTGGGGAGATGAACACTTCTGCAGATTGAAGGAGGAAGCCAATCGGGTAGACAGGCGACACACAAAACTAAGAGAGAATAATGACCAAGTTCCTAGAGGAGATCCTCTCTTGTTTTTTTAGTGTGATACCCAAACAGACTGACTTACCAACTTCAGTGAAATCTGATTTAAGAAGCAGTAATTTAATCAAGGGTGGGCAAACTTCCCAAAAGGGCCAGATCATAAATATTTTAGGCTTTGTGGGCAAGAGGCACAATTATGTACATATTTATGTACCATTTAAAGTGTAAAAAAAAAATCCTTACTTTGCAGATCATAACAGCAACAGGCAGTGGGTCGGATCTGGCCCACAGGCCCCAGTTTTGCCCACCCAATTTAAACCTGGGTCCTTGGACCTGAGTAGAGGTTTTGAACTTTCTTCTTTCCTGTCCAAGAAAATACTATCTTTGAATAACTCACACCAAATCCCGTAAAATCAAATCACAACTAAAGACAAGATGCTAATCTCAAGGCCATGCAGATGGTCCAGCCTGTACCCAAGTGTGAAAGCACCCACTCGGCAAAGCAAGACGTTACACCACTTTGTGTGGGCAGGTATTTCAACGTGGTCAGTGCTATTTATCCACAGAGGTCAAACCTTCAAGGGATCAGGCGTCAGATCCCTTTTTGGTCCTCTCTGTGCGGGAGTCTAGTCTCTCGTGTGACTGAACGGAGCTGCCTACATGGCTGTGGCTATTTGAGAAAAGCAAAAAAAAAAAATCAGTTAAAGGGAAAGTGATGCACAAAAGGGAAATTTTTCAGTAACCCTACATGTAGCTTTTATTTTATGACAATTACATGATATTGTAAAATTATAAAAATTCAAACAGTGTGGATGATGCCAATGGCCTCACCTCCGTGGCTGCCTTCTGACCCCCAGACCCAGGCCTCCAGGGCACTCATCAGTGTGACCATCCTTTCCAAGTTTATTCTAAGAATTTATACACATGCTTAGACTTACAGAAATATATAGATCTGTGCTGCTCTGCACAGATATTATGTGATTTGTTATTTTCTTAAACAATATAACTTGGTGATGATTTAATCTCAGAGCATGGTTCTTCTTTTGAACTGCCGCGCGGGATAGTGTAACGTGTATGCCCCTGACTTATTTATCCTCCTACCTGGCCATTTCTAATTTTTCACTACTACAAACTAAGCTGCCCTGAGAACCCCTGACATGCCTTCCTGTCCATCCTTCCAGAGGCGCTGGCCAGACAGTCGAGTTTCCCACACTTTTGCCGACAATTTGTAATTTATATTTTTCTAATTAACTAAGGTTATTTAAAGTTACGGTTAGCTTTTTGCATCCTATCTTTTTGTTATTTACTTATCATTGTGTAAGGTGAATACTGCCTGTAAGTCTGTCTTTTTGGAATTGTAGAAGTTTCCTTTGTGGCAAAATTCTAAATCAGACAATTCATTTGCATTTGAAAAGAAAACGTTTTCTCTCTGTATGTATCAAATGTGTTAATTATGCTGCCCAAATCCTGTCCGTTCTTACCATTTCCTCCGGGACTTGCTGATTTCTAGGTCAGAGACTGTGATTACAGCTTTGTCACTGTTTCTCACTGCATTTCTATTATTTGTTTTGCTGTATATAGTTCCCACCTGTTAGGGACATAAACTTCATGAATATTGGAACTTCTTGGTGAAGTCTTCCTGTTTCATTATGAGATACCCTTTTTTGTCCTTTAAAATTCTTTCTGCCTTTAATTCAGTTTGATATTAACATCGCTACTCCTGCTTTCCTTTTAGTAGCATTTGTGTGGGTTTTTCCTTCTCTTTCCTGTGTTGCTTTTTTAGGTGTTTCTAACTTTATGTAGCTGGAACTTAAATTTTCCTTTTGTTTCCATCTTAATATCCTTTTTATTTTTAATAGATGAGTTTAACCCATTTATATCTCTAAGTACTACAGTGTTTGGCTATATTCCTACCTTATTGTATTTGATTTACCATTTCTTTAAAGAAAAAAAAAAAGACAAACTCCCACGCAGGTAGGTTTTTTCCTTTATACGGTGAGCTGCCTGTTGGATGCACCAATGAGAACTGAATAAAGACACCTGACAAAATACATTTTGATAAGCATCTGGTCTTACTCATCTTCGCACAGCAGCCTGGAGCCCACAGCATCTTGGACCGCTGGTCACAGTGACTGCTCAGCACATGTCACTGAATGACAAACAGAAACAGGGACTGATACCTAGTTTTCTAAAAGAATGTAGGAAATAAGGGGGAACAGATGGGCTGCAATCTCTTATGACGTCAGATGATAGCATTATCACTGAACAAAAGGTGCAACAATATAAAATTTCCCAAAGTCCTACCATAAGGCACAGGCGTAACAATCAGCTAGGTAACAGCTACACCGTGAAGATGTGCTCAAAAGAGGGGACCTCTCTAGTGAAGAGATGCTTATTTTGCTTAAAAGAAAAAAAAAAGAGGGTCCTCTGGTAAAACTTTATTTAGCATCAAGAATTTAAACTTGGTCTACATTAACACTGCTTCCCTGAAAACGAAGAAAATTGGCTTACCTGAGAGGCAAGCCGCCAGCCTGGTAAACAAAGCTGCTGTATCTACCTTGCAGGAGGAGCCCATGACTTTTCTACTTCTTCTGTACGTATAACAAATACTTCTGCTTTGTCAGAGTAGCAAAAGTCTCCAGTTACTGCTTTATTTTTTTATTCTTCACAGAATACTGACTCTGTAACACCGATTAGTCTGATATGTGCCATCACAACAAAAGATTCACTTTATGAAAGTTCAGCAAAAATAGGTCAGCAAGGACATAACTAGTATATTTATTAAAACACATCATAACCATAAAGCCAAATGATCAAACAATCTTTACATCTGACACACGAGCTTCATCCTAGGAGAGCTAGTGTATTTGGCAGGTGATTAATATATGTAAGTAATGACACTGATCAATCTTAACACTTCTGAAATGTTAATTCTTTCTCAGCTAAACCTAAAATAAATCGGTAGGAGTACTGAAATATAACAAGGATGAAATCCAAAATTTGTTGAACAGAGACGTTAAATAGTAGGAAGCGCACTGAATCGGGAGCCAGCACACTTGGATCCTTGTCTTCTCCTTGTCCCTGGATGGATGACCTTGGGCAAGCAGTGTGGCTACATAAATCCTTCACTTCTAAAATGAGAGAGTTGGCTGGGTGGTTCTCTACAGTCTTTCTAGATTTAACTTTCCATTATTCTAAAATCTTTGGCACTGACTCATTTTTGTGTTGTAAAATGAAATTTCTAACAATACTAACTGGGCAGTTGAGTCCAGCTCTGACGACACAAATACGACTTGGTGCTTGTGTTCAAGTCTCTTCCTTCTGAGCTTGTGGCAGCCCTGTCCTCAAACTGACAGACAATAATGACAGGCTTCCAGAGGTAAACAAGCTTGTCCTCCACTAGACACGAACTCCAGAGAGTTTTTACAGACTCCCAGAGTCACGGTTATTAAGAGAAGCTATGATGGAAGAACTACAGGGAAAACTCGCATCCTCTTTGGTAAATGGTACAATAACACTACTCATTAACAGGAGAACTTTTATTAATTTTCAACTGTTATTATGAACATGAATAAAAAATATAAACACAATTAGAACTGTATCAATGTGAATATAAATTCAAGGTCCAGATGTGCATGGGAGCCTCCTTCATGCTGCTCATCTGAACACGAGGTTTGCTGTGGTCTCACATGTTTGCAACTGCAGGGGAGGAAGCTGGGGTTCTTTTTACTAAAGTTGGCTTCCACTTCATTATCTGAAAAGTTCACCTAATTCTCACATAATCACAGAAATTAAAGATGTCCAAGCCCTGCTTTAGGGCATTTCATCTATCCCCTACTTTCCTTATTGGATTACTGTCTTTTTGTTCTGAAAGACTGAATGAGTGGTTTCCATCAGCTCCCTACCTGAGAGTCAAGCAGACTTTATCTCTTCTGATGCAAGGTCTAAATTTGTCCATATTTCTTCTTAATATTTTAAAGTAATTCCTTTTTCAATTGCATTTACACAATTCTGAATATCTAACTATGATTTGCATTATAGAAATTAACCCAATTCAATAAACATGAATGTGCAAAGCAAAATTACTTTGAAAATGTCAAGTTTTTTAATAAACATTACCCTTTCATTAAAGTACTAACATGCTTCCTATTCAACAGTAGTGATGACTTTAAGCAACTGTATGAGCCTAAACACATTATTCAATGTCTCTAACCTGTGCCCCCTTTTTAGAAAATTTATTGTCCACCTCCGTCCAGACGGGACTCAGGGCCAGTACCCTGTGGGTTCTTTTCTTCTGATTGCGAATCCCCCATACTGAAGAAATGGCATCACCAGCTATATATTTTGCTGAGCTTTGCCCTTCTATAATTTGACTGAAAAACCACAGATTTATTTTTGTCATTTCTATATTACCAAATATCCTTTTCAAACTGCACAACCCCCCCAGCCCCCATTCCTTACAAGATTTCCATATACTTCTTTATGGGGGCAAGACACTTCCTCTTGAGAATCAATGAACCAAAATATAATTTCTGAATTACTATTCATGATAGAGCCCAATAACTAAGTTTGAGAAAACAGTATTCCATTTAAATATAGAAACTGTATCGTTGATAAAATGAATATTACAATATTGAATATATTTTGATTATTAAACCAAAATATTTAAACTTTATACTTGAAAATTAATATAGAGAGACTTGTTTTTAAAATGATCTGTTGAAACCATGAAACACATCTTTCATACAGGTCAATTATAGTAACAAATTATATCGCTTTCCTTTTGTAAAATAATGTTTTCTTCAATTATATGAACCACAGAGTTATACCCTCATTTTCTGCTCATTCTCCAAAATTTAGAACTAAAACTTCTAGATTTTTCTAAATAAATTTTTATCAGTTTCTACCCAGTATAACAACTTAGAATTGACTCTGTCCTATAGAACCGCCAACCACCACAAACATCTGACTGATGCACAACGGTGGGAATATAACACGGCCATGTCTGTAACACTGACACAGAGCGAAGCTTCCGTGCACCCTGAAGCTAGAATGACAATGCATATAGAATTTTTAAAAGTTTTAGAGAAAACACGGATGTATTTCTTCCCAAATTCTAAAAATGACTGCCTGTGCCTAAGTTAAGCAGATGAGAAAGAAAAAACAGAAAAGGTCTACCTCAAGATCCAAGATGGAGGGGCCTAAATAAAGTCGTTCACTGTCACGGAGGCGTCCACCCCCAGCAAGGCACAGTACTTAACACTTTACACCACAGACATCGGGGGGGGGGGGGGGGGGGCCCGCCCGCATGGCTGTCAGTATTCTCTGTCGATACACTTTGCAATGGTGTTCAGCTGGATATTTGAAGCCCCTTCATATATTGTACCTTAAACAAAAGGGAGGAAAGAAACAATTAGGAGTGGAGCCATAGCTAAGGATCTATATAAGGAACAGCTCCACAAACATGACCTCTGCCTTTACTGTAACTGTTACCAGGACCATTGTCCAGTGTCCCCCGAATATGGTGCTATTTGACAGAGTAATTTTGCCTGAGAAATAACAATTTTCTATTTGGTTTACAGATTTCCAGGGTCAGTATTAAACAGCTGAAGTATTTCCGTTCCTAAACTATCAATGCACAAGCCGGGATGGCTCCGCAGGACAGGGCCCTCTCACCACTGCTGTGTTTCCCTCCTCTCACCTGGTGGTGGTGCAGCGGGACTTGATTAGGCTCTCAGCTTCTAAAATTAGAGCTGACCTTCACAGAACAGCATTAAACTGATCAAAATATTAACATTATGTAAATCAACTATACTTCAGTTTAAAAAAATCTTTGAAAAAAATGAACATTTTTAGTAAAAGAAAAATTAAGACAGATTTTGCTGTGGTCTTACTGAAAAGCCTTTAAAAGGCCTTTAAGCATTTAAGAAGGCAATTTTAACTTTTTTAAAATAAAAATCTATTTTTTTGAAGGAAGAAGTTGGGGAAAAACCCAACCACAAGAAGAGGAGAGCCAATAAGCATAGTAACTGAAGAGATTAAAGCTGCCTTTGCTTGGGCACCAGTAATAAAAAAAAAAATCAAACAAATACAACAGCCTAAAACATCCACAGAGTCAAATAAAAGAAAACAAATGTAAAGAAAATCTATTTACCAATCTTTGCATCTCGGAAGTATTTTTCCACGGGGTAAGTTTTGATGTAGCCCACTCCTCCCATCCACTCGATGCATTTATTAGTTACCAGGCCTGCAATCTACCAAAAACAAGCAGCAAGTCACACGCTGAAACCACGTAACTCATGTATTACAAACACTCTTGTGGAATATTCTTAGTTACATGGATTCACTGTTATTGGCAATTGGAAGGATTGAAGTTATTCTATAAATTAGCATCTTTAGTCCCATTCTCTACATCATTTATGTCAAATATGCCATTAACTCACAAAATTCTTATTTTCTTAAGAAAATTAGGATATTTGTTTAGACTCATAAATTTGTTGACAGGTATCATTTATTCAGCAAATATTAACCAAGGGCTTTCTTACACCACCCACTCTGCCAGCCACTGGGCACACAATAGTGGGGGGTGGCCAGTCACTGCCCTTTGGGTCCTGGTGGTTATTCAGAAGAGACAGACATTGAACCACAGTCACAGAAACTGAAAACCTCTATGGGGCAAAAAGAGCTTGCTAGGAAAGCTGACATGATTTACATGGGGGCTAAGGGAGGAAATTTCAGCTTAGCTGAGAACTAAAGGGTGAGTTAGGGGACATTTTAAGCTGAGGATTGACATGTGGAAAGGCTTCAAGGGGATTCTGGGTTCACCAACCTCAAGGGCCCGAGGGCCGATGGGCGGGGATTAGGGTGAGCTGTGAAAGGGGAACGTAGGGACAGGTGGGCTGTATGTGACTGTGAGCAGTTTGAATAATGTACTGGTGCCCAAAGGGGACCCCAGGATAATCCCCAGAAAGTAAAAATCTTTGTTACTTCACAGCACAGGGATTTGCAGATGTGACTGAGTTATGGACCTTGAGATGGGGAGATGCTCCTGGACTATGTGGGCAGGTCCCCTGTAATCACAAGGTCCTCATAAGGGAAAGAGGGAGGCAGAGAAGGGATGTGACCACGGAAACAGGAAGCAGTCAGATCTGAACACACTGCACTGTTGGCTCTGATGATGGAGGAGGGGCTATAAGTCAAAGTAAGTAAGTAGGCTCTAGAAGCTGGTAAAGAAAAGGAAATGGATTCTCCCCTAGAGCCTCCAGAAAGGCAGCTCCGCTGACACTTTAATGTTATCCCAGTGAGACTCACTTCAGACCTCTGACCTCCAGCACTGTGAGATACAGAATTGTACTGTTTCAGGCCACTAAAATTTTGGCAATTTGTTAAAAGCAGCAATAAGAAACTAATAAAAAGGTCCCGTGTGCTATGAGAAGCCGCTGAAGGGTTTAAGGCTGGAGAGTGGCATGGCCTCATGGACACCCTGAAAAGGGACATTGGATTGGAAGAAGAGACAGGGACCAACAAGAGATTAGAAGGTGGCTGCAGTGGTTTGGTAAAGAGACTATGCAGCTTGGACTAGACAGGCAGTAGTACCAAGGGAGAGGAAAACTTAAATTCAGGAAACATTTAGGGGTCGGATCGTGGGGACCGAGGGAACGGAGGGCACTGGGAGGACTCTGGTCCATGACTGGTGCAGTGGGGTGAGGAGCACAGCAGAAACCGGATCTCTTGGCCTGGAACTCAGGAGGGAGGCTGAGGCAGAGGATGAAATCTGGGCACTGAAGAGGTTAAATGAGTATCTGAAGCCACGGAATGAGCAAGATACACTGCCGAGGCTGGGAAACAGCAGCCCCAGGATGAGGCCAAGTTTCAGCCAAAGTCCAAAGTGTCACATACAGAATGTACAAGTATGAGCAGGAAGCACTAAACGCACAGACAGCCTCATCCTGGTGTGTTTTATTTCACATTATCTCCACAGCACTCACTGCCCCAACTTGAAATCATGGCTACAACGCTGTCGTTCAGATGAGGCTCGTGCAGGGATTCAGGGTGGCTGTTTGACCTGAGCTGGAGACTTGGTTTCCACTTAAGATCACATGAAAACACAGATCTCACAGAATTAAAGCATCTTCCTACGGCAGCCTTACTTTTTTGCATTTCTGGTGTAGGAACTGGAAGGTCCATGTTATTTTACTTGAAAAACAAATGCTCAACCAACACTCCTAAATCAAAAGGTTAATAAATATCTTAAAAAAGAGACTGAATTACTTTTTTTTTTTTTTTTACCTCTGATGCATAGTATTTGGCCATAGATGCTTCTTTAATGAATGGCCTTCCAGCTTCCAAAAGCCTAGCAGCATTGTACGTTAGCAATCTTGCTGCTTCCAGATGGGTGGCCATATGAGCCACTTGGTGTTGGAGCCCCTGTAATATTCAGGCCCAAGTTAGAAAATTATGGTTTCCCAAAACACAGCTCATCATCAAAGTCCTGCCTGGATATGGAACACTACTGACAGATTCGAAATATATCCACCCCACCAAATTCACATTCATTTTGTAAAAATGGTTTAAAATCTGCAATCTAAAATAAAATGATAGTACATGTATTCCTTCTTAGAAAATTTTCAAATTCATGTTTATAACTGTCAAGATTTAAAAAATAAATGATCACAAAAATGATCACAAAATCAGGTTTAGAAATTAACTGCTATACTTAATAATTATCAGCCTGTTTTACGATCAAAATTAAGCTTGAACTAAATCCCAGCAAAGCAAAAATTCAAAGATATTTCTTATTTGCTTTAATTAAGAAAACCTTAATTCTGCACACAGCCTCAAGGCATTAAAATTGTAAGCTGCAAAGTAATGAAGGGATATTGGACATTTCAGTTTTCTTTAGCTTTATTAAAGTGACTCCACTGAAATTTCTATGAACAGGTAGCAGTTTCTTTAGGGTTGCAGAAGACACAAGAATAACTGTTTAAAAGAAAAAACTCAAGAAACAGTTGCCATTTTGAAATTTTAGATGGTGATTAGGCACACATTAAATGTTAGAAAAAAATGAGTGAATTAGTGAGAATATGAATATTAACAGTTTATAGTTATAAACAATTTCCTGGAAATACAGGCATAATTAAGTGTATTATAACCTAGAATGTGTCTACATATCCATCTCCCTGGATATTTACTGAGTTCCTACTATACGCCAGGTGCTGGCTTGAGTAATGGAGACACCACATTGAAACTCACAGTCAGAGTTCCTTGTTCTCATGGCTTATCTAGTCCAGCAGGGAGAACAGACTGTTAAATAATTATGATGTTGTGTGATGAATGCTAAGTCAGGGTACCTCAAGGCAATTACTCAGTAATCTCAGAGATGGCCTTCTCTAAACAAAAAGAGGGATAAGCTGGAGAAAAACAGATTGCTCGCAAATATCCTAATAGGACTCTTCACTTTTTGCAGTATTCGATACACACAAAAAAGATGATGCTACATGTATATAGGTTATGAAGCAAAATAATAAACTGAATACCCACTAACCCATATGTAGAGCAAACTCCGTCCTCCTTATGATTTGTCTGTTTACTTTATGGCATCATTTGAGGAAAAGAAAGTTGGTAACCAAATTCACCAATCTTACTATCTTTTATGATTAGTCCTTTCTGGCTGTTGTTTTCAAAATCCTTGCCTAAACATGAGGTCATAAAGACATTCCCCTATATTTTCTCCTAAAACTTAAAATTTTGCTTTTTACATTATACCTTTAAAACTTATGAAATCTATTTTCTGTGTATGGCATGAGGTAGGGATCCAATTTCATTTTTTCCACAAGGAGAGAAAATTTCCACTCTGTGATCTGCAACACCATCATTGTTATACATTACACATCAAACTGCCATCTACACATGAGTCTAATCCTGGTCTTTCTGTCAATTTGTCTATTTCAAGAATAGACAATCACTGTTCTAGAACAGAATACGCCCCATCAGTTAATTTGTCTATTTCAAGAACAATCACTGTTCTAAAACACAGTATCACCATTCTAGAAATTGTTTATGACTTCTTGTGTGGAATGCAGAAATTCTAATTATTTTCAAAAAGTACGTTCTTTTGAATTAAACTGACAGTTACCATCTGTCATTTAGTCTACTTACAATACTAGGCACCAGGAGAGGGAGAAAAGTGACTCTGGCACGTCTGGCCCTACGAGGACTCACCATTTCTGAATAAAGATTTCCTAACTAGGTTATAAACACAAGGCCTGACACAAGAACACACTTGATACAGCTATGCGAATAAAAAACGAACAATCAAACACAAAGCAAAAACCAAATCACTCTAATGCAATAAAGTAGTTAGGAAAAATTCTACTAACTTTCATCAAAGCTTCACATAGATACATAAAAGTAATAGTTTTCTTTTAATTACCCACCCTAGGCATCCTGATAAGTGTCATAATCATACCTATTCATGCACCTGATCCCTCTTCCCTCACTCCCAACCCCCGATCCCGTACATACAGGGAAACGCTGGTTCCCTTGTACAAAGGAGATCAGAAGCCTCCCTCAAAACCTCAAGGCCTAAAGCTGGTAAGACAAGAAGCAGGATTTGAACTCAGGCAGTCGGACTGCAGACCCCATGCCCTGGAACTTGGAAGCAGTGAGGAGGCAGCGCCCAAGTGCTCAGCATGATACTCTGAATCATAACATAGCCCGGCCTCAAGGACAACTGTTCTGCCCGTGGAGAAAGTCAAGGAAGTCACAGGTACACACCCTGAGGCCTATTCCTTCCTCTCCCATTAAAATCCCCACGGGGATTCTTTCCACAGCTTTATAACAAAACTCTTCATTAACAGGAAGGTGGGAGAATACAGCACAGTAGAAAGATGCTAATAATTCCATACCTGAAAATCAAATATTCTTTGGCCAAATTGTACCCTTTCTTTAATATATGGAATAGTGTAGTCAAAACATCCTTGAGCCAGTCCCAGCATCTGTTAAAAAAAATTAGAATTTCTTATTTGTTATAAGTTTATACTTTCTAATTATTCAAGTCATACATTCTTTTTACAGGCAAACCGAAAAGTTGAGGTAGAGAAAGAACAGAGATACCAACAAAGTGAGGTGTATGTTAATGACCTTCACTCACTGCATTTATAGAACCTAACTTCTAGTAATTGGGAGAAAATTAGTGATTTCCTATGAAGATGAGGATATTTGATTGCAGCTTGGAGGTACCTCTCCTGGCATGGCTGTGCTTACAAGCACACTTTTTAGAACTCTTCTCCTTTAAGCTTGATTCTCCAGGCACAAAGCGAGCCTTGGAAATTTTGCTCAGAACTGGCCTCAAAGACTGTCAGGTAGGTCCCTCTAGTCCTTCTAGAAGTCAAGTGTGGAAGGTCACTTCTTAACCTTCTACCTTCCTGCCCATTTGCATATGATCAGGATTAATAAGAACTTTGGTGGACAGGGCATCAGAACATAAAAGAGCAGTGTTTCTCAATCCTGGCAGCACATTAGAATTATCTGGGGAACTCAATAAAAAAATGCCAATGTGGGGGTCTAAGAATTGAATCCAAACCTTCGGCACGGGGGGCTGGGTATGTATGTGTGTAGGGGGGTGAGTGTGTCCTAAGAATCAGCATTCTAACAACTCCTTAATGATTTAACGCACAGCTAGAGTTGAAAACAACTGATACAGAGCATCTGGTAAAAACAACACTTTATACATTTGAAGAACAAATCAGGATGTGGTGACAATTTTAGCTGGACTGTCACATTGTTAACCAACTCCGTATCTATTGAATTAGTCAAGCTCAGAAATTGTTTCTAAATTTCAACATTAGGTAGCTATTAAATCACTATCTAATCATGTCAAACCATGTAGATTTTAGGAAAAGAAAAACAAAATCAGTAGTTAAAGCTTTGGGGGGGTAATACCCACAAACTTATCAGTATTTCTTTAGTGTTCAACTTCTTCTTTAGCCTTCTATTTTGAACTTTCTGGAGAAGAGAATATTATGCTAAAAATTAAAGGACAAAAACTCAAACTAAAACAAAACAAAACCCAAAAAGCAAATACAAGTGAGGCAGGGACTCCCTGCACTTTTGGCTATGAGGGAAGGTGATGTCACTATACCCTTATAACTACAGTTAATAATATGGAGTATTGACATGAAAATTGAAATTATCAGTTGTCAACCAAAAACAGGCTTCTCCATCCCTGTAAAATGTTTTCAGTATAAATACAGAAAAACTAACTTCTTTTCAACTATAGTTTCAAGGACAGATGCCTTCAGTTCACACTTATATGTGCCTCTTTTTCTAAAAGGTATCCACAGTATTAATCAAGAAATAATAACTATCAAACCTTCACTTTTTTAAACTTTATTTTCTGACCTTAACTTTTAATTGGGTTATCAGACAACCTGGAGTAACTGAAGTCTAGACTATGTATTTACTGCTAGAACATCTATAGTATTTATATGTCTGGGAAGAAGGAGGTTTTGGCACTGTAATTTTTAATGCTGCATCTGACCTAATTGAATCATAGAAAAACTTTAAAAAGAAGAGACAAGCCAATTCTCTTCACCTAGCATTGTGGAAAACCTTTTTGTTTTGTTTTATTTCTAGCTTTGTGGAAAACATGGGTTCAGTTTTGATCGAAGAGTATTTTGTTAGCAAATTAACAGGAGTAAGAAAAATCTAGAGTAAAACTATAATTTAACTATTCCAATAGCTAATATATGCAACATTCTCAAAAATCTATTAAGTCTTTGAATTTTGGATACTCACTGATTAAAAACAAACATACATCTACCCGTATATGTAGACATATGCATCTACAAAAATGACATAGTCCATAAAAAAACCCAAAGAACTTACTCATTTTTTTAATGTAGAAAATAACAGTTAATACCTAATAGAAAATTTTAATATACTATATAAAGGGCAAATTTGGTATAAAACTAAATAGTTCTCATGTTATGTAACTATCACTATTTCGAGTGTCACAATTGTCTGATTTTCACATGCCAAACACTAAGCAGCAAATCTTTCATTATCTATAGACTTACTACATAGTAGAACATTATTCATTCTTAATTTTAAAAGTTTCAAAATGAACTATATGCTTTGAAAAGTTGATTTAAAAAACACAACATTTAATTTATAATATATTTTAGAAGTTTTTGATCCAGGGATTAGATAATACTTTAATGGTCTCAAAGCAAAAACCTGTTACCACTAAGCCATTGTTTGGTTCTCGGGACAGCATATAACCAACCAAAGTGGAATTTTAAAAAAATCACAGCCAGAAGCTATTCTTTTACCTCCTGGAAGGGAAGGACGCCATCTTGTGTTTGCAAGCTTCCAAACACCCGCTGGTTTCACTGCATTTTTTTTTTTCCTTTTTACATTTTAATTGACTCACACTGTGGAAGAATCAAGTTAAAGGGCTGAATGTGACTAACCTGTGCAGCAATTCCTATCCTGCCCTCATTAAGACTCCCTATGGCATACTTATAGCCTTGGCCAACTTGTCCCAGGATATTGGCTTCTGGAACCTGAAAAGGAAAATGTGCAGTTATTTCTCAATTTAATTTGATACAATTCACTTTGATTGTATATTTTTAAATGCACATATAGCCCTAATTTGTGTGACATTACTCCAGCATAGTATTTATTAAGTTCTGAGGAAATTGTCTGCTATTTCTCTGTCTCCCTCTAAACCGTTTCCCACATGCTCTCCGAGGGATAGGTTCACCACGGCATCCTCCAGAGCCCAGCACAGACATGTGCCGAATGAATGAATGAATCTAGAAAAAGGGACTCTCATACAGTTAGTCACATAAACAAATAACACCCACCCGCCCAACTCTTATTTGTATGCTATAATGTGAGATAAGATATTAGGAATTACAGAAAATACGTAAGTACTTGCTAAAGCAAGGGTAGTAAACCTTCCTTCTGTTGAGACTATTACCCACACAGAAATCAGCTGAGGCGTGTGGGGGTACATATGCATGTGTGCACAAGGGAGGAGAGAGGAGGAGAGAAGAAATACGTTAAAATGTTCATTCATACTTTAAAAAAAATCTAGACTAGAAATAATAAAAAAAATACTTAGCTTTATAATGTGGGCAGTTGGGAGGGAGAATGGGTAGAATGGAGAAAGAAAAAGGAAAACGGGAAGAGAGACAGTCAGTGGGGGTGAAGTAGTGGGGCTCACATGATGTCCATAAGGACACCCCATGAGCACACACACAATCACCAATAAGTGAAAAGATCACGTTCCACTGGGTGATAGAAAATCCATCACATCCTGTCCTGTCTATGTAAAGTGTAAAGGCCTAAAGTATAAGCCTTCTGGTTTTAACATAACCTCGTTTTGTTGTTTTTTTTTTTAACATTCTCAGCCCTGAACTGGATGCGGCTGGTCGTCTTCCACTCTCGCTGAGCAACGTCGCCACCTTGTGGCCTCAGTGTGCCAACCTCACACTTCCTCCTCAGAAACAGAGTCTGGTGCACAAGCATCAAGTTTATAAATTACGAGATTAATTCTCAGAGTGGCTCTTGAGGCCAGCTGCTGGGCAGAAAGGTTACCAGACTTTGCCTAAACTCTTGTGGCCAAACTTTGGTCATGACCCAACCTAAGAACATTGTTCAGGAGTTTTACAAAGTACTCTCCTAGGCACGCCTAATACTTTCTCACACACCTGTAGTTCCAGGCAAAGCCTATTTGACATCAGTCTTTTCCTGGAAATTCTAAGATACTTACCTTGACATTTTCAAACGTTAAAGGACAGGTAGAAGACGCTCTGATTCCCATTTTGTTCTCCGATTTCCCGATATGAAAGCCCTCAGTATCACGATCTACCAAGAAGCAGGTAATTCCTCTATACCCCTGAAATGAAGATTTTAAATTCTATCACCACTTGGACTGACAAGATCCCTGTTTCCAAAGACGTCAAAGTAAATAGAAAACTAAAAATGGACTTTAGCAGTAAATATTAATGAACTCAGAACTGCAACATGTGTACTATGAAGTAAGAATGATGGGAGGGGCTTAAATTCAAAATCCAGAAACTAATGATTTATTTTATTTTTTCAGAAACCGTTGTGGCTATTAACGTTATTAAGTGACACTAAAGTATACCTGGTAATAAGAATTTCATGTTTTTAATCTAATTTAATCACGTATTTTAAAGCTTCAAATTTTAATTCATTAAATGTTACACTAGTGAAAAGACAAAAGGTGTCTTTACCATTTTGTTATACAACTAAGTATTCTTAAAAATGTATTAAATAGGCACTTATGTTCTTCATTATTAAACAGAAAATCTGAAATTCTATAAAATTCAAGGCTAGCTTCCTATATAACAGATTAGGAGATTAATGGTCTTCCATGTAACGAATAATTATGTCAGCAATATTTGTTTTAGGTGATTAGTAAATAAGAACATAGAAAGATGTCAGTGGTCTAATCTTCGTAGTGCTGAGGACAATGAAGAATTTAAGACTAAGTCCTAAAAAGGAAATGGAAGTAGGAAAAAGAAATGAAGAGAAAAGATGAGGGAAATGGGAAGAAGCTTTTTTTTTTTTCAAACTTACAAGGGAAGGGTCCACATTTGCCATCACCAGGAAGAGTCCAGCATCCTCGGCATTGCTAATCCACATCTTTGACCCATTGATGACATAATAATTTCCCTTTTTATCAGCTCTGGTCTTCAAAGCAAATGAATCACTACCCGCTCCAGCCTCTGACAGGCAGAAACTTCCTACCTGCATGTGCAGGGAAAAAATTCCAAATTATCACTATATTTATACTCTGCATAACAAATACTCACAGCAAAACAAACATTTGTAAATCAAGCCTTTAGCTACTTCCAAAAGTCTGTACTTATCACAATAGTGATGGTATTCTGACAGTCTTATTCTCCAAAATATACCCTACTATTCGTCTAAGGCAGATTTAAAGACCTAGGCAGTAGAAAGACATCTCAATGTAAATGAAACTACCAACGAAGGTATTAGAATATATAATTGGCACAAAAAAAGAAACAATTTTATTGTCTGATGATTATTCTCTAAATTCTCGAGTTGCAAATGAGACGCAGAACATTAATTCTAGCAGCATTAATTTATTGAGCATGGCTTGAGTAATTAATGGTGCTGTGCTGTGGTCCTGGATAGAACAGCCAACAATGCAGCTGCTTTTCTCCTGAAAACACCCTAAATTTAGAAAAGATCAGATCCATTTCAACAACTCATCTCTACTCACTTGTTCCGTAACTAGCTTGGGCAAATAGGTAGCCTTCTGCTCTTCTGTTCCAAGTTTTCCAATCATCATGTTAATTAACGAGTTCTGGATGTCACACATCAGAGCTACAGACGCGTCAACTTTGGCTAACTCCTCGATCACCAGCATACAGGAGAAAAAGGAAGCTCCTGTTCCTCCATATTTTGTGTCAACTCCAATACCCATCAGCTACAGGAAAAACAAGGAAACGTAGATGAAGAAAGCTATTTTTATGTGGGAAAATTTCCTGCAAGAAGTTAAGAAACAATCTGTAACCACATACGTTCTTAATTTTTAAATTGTTTGTATATCTTATTTTAATTTGGTACAGCTCTTTTCCTCTTTTATAGGTAACAACAAAATCTATAACAGAAACTAAATTTGGAAAGGATAAAAGTACATGCTAGAGCTATCATTTGTTTCCTTTTGGGATCTAAAAAACAAAAACGAGAGGTAAAATGTTTTGAAGGATGACGGAATGGAATAATGAGAAAATATGTAATAAGGAAACTGAAGAAAGCAGTGGGATGTCCAATTTCATTTGGCACAATCTCTTCTACTCAACTCAGGCTCCCCTACCTTGACCCTTTCAGCGCAGATAATAGCTGAATGACCTCTTCTTTGGGGCCATTTTAGCAAGTCCAGATGGTCAGCAGACCACATTTTGTGGTGTTTCCTAGAATCACACTAGGCCAAGGCCCAAAGTGTCGGGTGAACATGGCCAAATTCTGGCAAGCCTTTCCAGTAACTGTCTGACTGTTCAGTAATTAGCCCTAAGTCTGGAACGTGAAATGTCCATAATACTCCATTTTTAAGTATCCTCATTTCATAAAAAAGCACATGTGTACATGTAATTCAAGACCCAAAACTGTTATTGGATAAAAGCATACTATTTCTATTCTCTCCAGACACTATGGAATCCCACTGTGCTGAAGCCTGGGTGTGGCAGCTATGTTTTAAAAGCTGATGGGAAGCTGCGCTGCTATGAAGGTGGAACCACAAAGGAGGAGGACTGAAATGCTGAGAGAACCAGAAATGAATGATGTTCTAAGAGGAAGAATTCAAGGGTGGGGGTGTGCCTGAAGACTGAGAAAGCCCTGACAACATCTGACTGTAACATCTTTAGTAGTCATCTGAAGACACTGCTTCCCGAAAAAAGGCATCAATTTCTCCCACATTGGATACACTGTCTTTGTCAGCTATTACGGAAGGCGACCTCCACAGAAGTGGGACAACAGAGGTCAGGAATCACACGTGGTTGATACAGGATGTGCAGGATGTGCAATAAAGCAGATTCTCTCGGGGACGCTCCATCCCAGCAGGAGCAGGGGGTGGAACTGGCCGGCAACTCGCTGCTGCAGATGACCCCCACTGCGAGCACTACCCCCTTAGGAGAACGGTATTCAAACTGGGGTACCCCAAGACCTCTCAGGGAAGCCTGGGGGTTCTGCACACAGAGAAGATGAAACCTGGCTGAGAAGTGGACTCAGAAATGCTGTGTGACCCACTGTGGGTCCACATAAGATTCCATTTCCCCAAGAGTTTTCTTGTTGAGAAGGTTGGAAAAATCACGACTATACGTGGTATGTTTAAAAAGCTGGGCTCTTTAAAACAGTAAGAAATGAAACATTTAAATCGAAAAAGCTACTTTTCAAACAAGGACAAGATTTAAGCCAATGCCTCTGAACAGGAGCTATTAGTTCTGGGATATCCCTAGGATTACAAATAAAAATTAAGCATCACTTCACGCGTACAGAGAGGGGGGAGATGGGAGAGCACAGTGATTTTGAAATGCTCTCCTTGGAGCTCCTATGCTGATGACCTCTCCCTCTACCCACAGCCAGAACATTCCTACTTTTATCCACTTTATATATATCGTGCTTCCATTAAAGGGCTTTTAAAAAGTTGGAAATTGGTTGCCCTGGTTAACGTGGAATTCAGATACTGCCTTTTGCTTCTGAGATGTCCACATACATAGGTATCAGATTAGATGCTCTAGTGCGAAGCCTTACTAAGGTGGGGTTTCTTAACCTTGGCGTTAGTAAGGTGGGTAATTCTGTCTTGGTAGGCTGTCCTGGGCACTGCAGGGTGTTCAGCAACATTCCCCACCTCTACCCCACTAGATGCCAATAGCACATCCAGTTTAGACAACCAACGTTTCCAGACATTACCAAATGTCCCGTGGGAGACAAAACAGCCCCTGGTTTGATACCACTGCTCTCAGGAAATCACTCTTGCTTCTAACCTTTTACTTAAAAAGCACAGTATTTCTAATTTAACATACTAATTCAATTTAAAAAATCTTTAACAAGGATCTCAATCTAAAAGAGAATATAGATTATTTTGACTAGGAAATGAAGAGTTAATTATAGGCCTAAATATAAATTTCTAAATTTAAAAGTATTCATACATTTTAACACTGGAAAGTATTTATAAAAGTTTGAAATTGGAAGAAGCATTAATTACATACCCCTTGTTGAAATAATCCTTGTATTATCGATTTTTCCATTTTTCCTTTTTCATCCATTTTTGAAACCAAAGGAGCAATTTGTTCCTGGGCAAATTTTTTAACTGTGGGGGAAAAATACGAATAAGTCTTTCTTTTATTAGTGACATGTATTAGTTTTTCAAAAAAATGTTTTAAAATTAATGTCAAAAATTCCATTCACAAACTTCGATGAACACAGCCACCACTCGTGTCACACGGCATGGGATTTCATATGACCTAAGTCATGACCAGAGGACTGATAAGGCGAAACTGAGAAGATTACCCACCTGTGTCCTTGATCATTATCTCCTCATCTGTAAATGTTTGCAGGGGAGTGTAGGACAGTTTATTGTTTGTCGTTCTGAGTAGAGCTTCTGACTGGGAAGATTTTAGGACACGAGGAGGATTTTTCCAAGAAGACAGGCAAGTTGGGAAGTTTCTTCTTAGCTGTGAACAGTCCCCAGTGAATAGGGAACACATACACATAAGGTAAGTAAAGTACTGAAACATCAGACTCCTTGGGAATAACTATAACCCATTCTTATAACTTCTTTCACCAAAACAAGAGATTAAAGCGGCACATTTTAAAATTCACTATCTTGTGATCAAAAATACAAATTGACTTGTTGCAGGGAGGGTATAGCTCAGTGGTAGAGCAATGCTTAGCATGCACTGGGTTCAACCCCCAATACCTCCATTAAAAACAAAAACCAAAACAAGCTGGCTTGTTAATATCTATCTCCTGTATCCGGCAATGAGCTGTTCTAAACAAATTTCTCAGATAATTTACTTTTACCTTCAAGGAAGTACAAACTTTCTAGGTGGAACTCGTTCTTAAAATGTCCCATTTCTCCGCTTTCTTGGATAGGGAAACCTGACAACAACAGGGCTGACTGACCACCGTGAGGGGCGTTCTGCCGTGGGGCAGGCTGCAGAGCGCCCTGCCTGCCCGGAGTGGCTGCAAGCAGCTGTGCTTTTGTTTTTTTCAGCTTCTCATTAGTAAGAGACAGGGCAGCACACGGGTTAAGAAAAGAGTCCGAAAGAACTAGTTAGTTTCAAACCCTAGCATCTGGTATCTATTGACTATGTGATCTTGGGCAAGTGGTTTTTAACCTCTCAGGTAAAATCTCTCAGACTTAGTTTCCTTCCCTGTAAAATGTGAATAATAACCTTTTGGAGTTTTCTAAGGCTTAATCAAGCAATTCACATAAAGGGTTCAGCCAGTGCCCACCACAGAGTAAGAGCTCAATAAAGGGTAATGACTATCACTACTCTGACCCCTAAGAATACGGTAGTAGTGATTGTAACAGAAGCAGTTGCAGCTGTAACGTAGTTAAATTGCAAAGCTAACTATTCTTGTCATTAGTGTGTCTCCTTATTGGAGTGTCCCAAATCCTCAACTTGACAATTCAAATCAGCAATGGATTTGCTACAATTTTGTTGAAAAGAGAAATCACCCAATTTCAAAAGCTTGTTACCAATTTTATTTTGTAGAATTCTAGTACAAGGGAAACAAATGAAGAATTAAGTCTTTTCCTGAACATAAACCAAAACCAAAAAAAAAAAAACTGCTAAGTGAAAGAAGTTGGCCACAAAAGACCATATATTGTATGAAACTGTTTATTCGAAATTTCCAGTACAGACAAGTCCACAGAGACAGAAAGCACAGCAGTGGCTGCAGGCGCTGAGAGTGAGAGTGAGGAGTGACTGCAAAAGGGTACCAGGATCTTTTTGGGGTGATGGAAATGTTCCAAAACGACGGTGGTGGTGGTTGCACCTCTCTGCAAATTTACTGAAAACCACTGTATTATAGTCTCAAAAAGAATGAACTGTATTGGTATGTAAATTATACCTCAATAAACTTGTTCAAGAAATTAGTGCTTTCCTTTTACCCCCAAAAAATTAACAGAATATACTGAGCATCTGCCAAATGCCTGAGAGCATGTGCAGGGACAAAGTTCAGCTCCTGAGAAGCTGATGGTATATATACAAGGCCTAAGTCATGGAACAGGCAAGAAACAAAGCCAAGTTTTGCAGGATTAAAAAGCAAATGGAGTAATACACTGCAGTACATTTTCTCAATAGTCCTGAGAGTACACAGAAAAGTTTATGGATAAAAAGAGGAAAAAAGAAACAAGAGTCACCACGTTTGAAACCACCGTTAATCTCTCCTATGTATCAGTCAATCTTTGCAGTTTTGTGCCTAAGAGTAGATGTATTCTGCTCCTGATTCACCTGAGAAAAAGAAACACTGGCCAGTCAGAAGAAAACGTGTATTATCTCATTTTTTCTAGTTGATTTTGTTTTGAGAATTAGGAGACAGTTCAGCGCAAATTTGCATGGAACACTTTTTTCTCATTAAAAGACAGCTGGGACGTGAAAACTTTAGACTGGAAAGGAGGAAGGGGAGACACGAAGTACTGTCTTCTTCCTGATGAGACAGACAGCAAGAATTAAAAAGAAGGACAAAGAGCAGAGGGGTAAGAAACCCAAGCGTGAAGGGGCTGGGGGCGGCAGGTGTAGCTAAGAAAC
This sequence comes from Camelus bactrianus, assembly GCF_048773025.1. Taxonomy (NCBI): domain Eukaryota; kingdom Metazoa; phylum Chordata; class Mammalia; order Artiodactyla; family Camelidae; genus Camelus; species Camelus bactrianus. The sequence goes on from NC_133549.1 coordinate 24,197,410, forward strand.
CACAGGGGAGAGAGTGATCCGGAGCAGCAAGAACAAAGAAAGAATGGGAAGAGGAATGGAGTTCTGGAGAAGGAAGAGAAGTGTGGGTGTGATTTTCCTCCCTGGCTGGTGATGGAGTCTTGGATGAGGCCCTTTATATAGGTAGATAGATAAACAGGTAGGTAGGTAGGTAGGTAGGTAGATAGATAATTTGAATGAATGAAAGAGCGGGTTAACCAATCTCCACAAAAGCTCACAAAACTTGTCTATTACATTTCAAAAGCTGCAATACACTGCCCACATTTCTTACTTCTAGGGGAGATTTACTTCACTAAACCCACTGCAGAATGCTTTGTGTCTCTTAGTCGATGTAACACCTTTGTACCGAAGTTTATCTTTAGCAGAACGCCCACCACTGAGAAACTTAAGAAGCCAGTGGGTCTTACAATACCCATTTTCCCCTGCTGACACAACTGTGACCTCCTTAGTCTCAGTATCACTACTGACAAAGTGTATGACTGTTCAACACACAGCAGTTACTTTAGACACAAGATAACAGGCAGATGTCCTTTACACAGTACGACGTGGAACACAAGCGTGGGGTGAGCCTAGGGAAGATGCTCATCGTAAAACACAGTGGCTATCTATGCTAAGTGAATGGAATCCACTTTTAACCAAAGCATTGAAAGACAGCACCTATTCTTTTTGGCAGAAAAATAATTTCCCTTTAACATGACAGTTTTTAATAAAGGAAATGTTTCCTTGCCTTGCCTTTAACCACCCAGACCAAGGTTTCAATGATTTTCAACTGTCCCCTGCCCTTCAGTGTTGACCTCAGCCTCTGCAGCTTTGGTGCCCACTCCATCAAAATGATTTTCCACAGTTATAACCCATTGCACCACATCATCACATTTTTTTGTATAGAGCAGCAATTGCTACTTGAATGGAATAATGGTTATTTATGCCTTGCCAAATACTTTTCGAAGTTTGAGTCTGATCTGTTTCTTACTCAACTGCCCAGAGTTCTGTTGCACTTAGAAGTACTGACGATCAAACCTGGGGTCTGCAGACCCTTGTGGATAAAACAGCAAAAGTTCATGAATCTGGATGAGGGGGAAATATATTTTTATTTCACTGGCCTCTGACTGAAACATGGCATTCCCTCCAGTTATGCATGTAGGGAACAAGTGACAGCGGTGTTGAAAGAAATCACAGCAATCATCAAACGACAGCTGAAATAGTGCTGGTGCTCATCGCTACTTCCAAATTACAGCCACTATTCCAGCTCCTGCCAAGTCTTACTTCAGAAGCACATATTCCTATAGCACAATTTAAAATATTTTTATAACTTTTATGGTAACTGATTTCCTTTGTAGTCCTATACATTTTACCTTACACATTTTAAAACTTGAGAAAAGGTCTATAAACTTGTCTAGATTGCTGTCTACTTTTCACCCACGGCACAAAAAAAGGTTCAGCATGCCTGACTACTGAGCGTTCTGGTGAATCTTCTGCCAAACTCATCAAGCCTAGCCGTTATATTCATCATAACCCTTCTCTGTTCTGTTCCAGCTAATGTTGCTCCAAACATTCTTAAAGTGCTTCAAATCGAGAAGCTTTCATATGTATGAATGAATGAATAAATAAATAAATAGAAAAGGGGGGAAAAACCAAAACAACAACAAAAAACGAAAACAAAAAAAAGGAAAAAAAAACCTATGTATGAAAGGTAAAAAGGAAGACACAGGAGAGAAGTTGTACTAAACTGCAAAAACCTACCCAGGCTTTTCTAGAGGACACGTTCTGACAGAACACGAGGGCTTCATCCCACATCCTGATTTGCATTGGTTCCCACCACGTGTGCCCCGCTGGCTCTTCCCATTGTGTGGGTCTGTGAATGTGGTTTGTTTTTTCATGGTTTGACTCCATTCCAGCACCAGAGTTCACAGGGCTCATTCTAGCTGACTTTTCTTATTGGTAACTTCTGACAATGAGAAGCCTGGCTATGACTCACCGTCTAAGGTGAACTTACTTTTTGAAACTTAGTACACATATACATACCTCTGTGAGACTCAGATCCATCAGAGCACAGTGCTTGTGTCCAATCCTGCCTTTAGCCTTACGGCGCTCAGTCAAAACACTGTTTCTGAAAGTTCTTCCTTCCCCACGCAGCTTCTCAGTGTGGCTGGGTGATTCACTGGTAATGATTCTGTGGCCAAGTCCAACAAGGGAGGATCTTCCCCACACCAACAAGCAACTTTCCAGCACCACCTGGGCGTCCTACAGTCCAACTCAATTCTGACACTATCTACCTGGAGACAGCTCCAGACCCGACTGGTTAAGGACTCAGCTTCACAAGACTGCCTACACACCAGACCCCCTCATACCAACGGCAAGCCCAGGTTGTCACCTGTGCTTCAGACCCACTGGCTATAGATCAAAAGTTCCCAGAACCTTCTCCTTGGGTTCATTTAATTTGGTAGAGAAGCTCACAGAACTTAGGACATTTTACTTTGGGGATTATTGCTTTGTTACAAAAGGATATGCCAACTAAAAATTGGCACTTGCCATCTGCTTCTATAAGGATTAGGTCATGAGCTGCTGCGGCTGCCGAACTTCAACACGCCCTGAAGGAGTTCAGGGTAGAGATCAGGAACTAGGCGTTCCGTGCTCTGGAAAACCTGGTAGGTCAGGTCTTCACATAGAGATTTTCAGATTTTTTATGAGCCCAGATTTTTGCGACTCTTCACTAGAAAAGCACTGAAATTATTAACGATGACATCTGCTCCTGTGACTAGCAGCAAGCGTCTGCCTAAATGCGTGCTTGACTGCACATGCCCCCTCGACTAAAATCATATATAATACTGACATTTCACCCGCCCCCACCTCTTCGGAGCAGTCATGCAGAGCTATCTGAAATGCTGTCTCCTGGGCTATAGTCCACATTTTGCCCCAAATAAAACTTAACTCACAACTCTCACGTTGTGTGATTTTATTTCAGTCGACAGATACTACTCAGGAACAGCCAGACTGTCAGCAGACAAGATGGGGGACCCTGGAGAGAAAGAACCAGGCATGGCTTTCTTGACATAAGAAAAGCCATTTTGACCTAAGCCATTCTGTGATCTAAGGCTGGCTACAGTGCTTACCCTAGAACAGGTCTCAGTAATTAATGATCTTAACGGAAGTGAGGGAGTGCAGGAGCAAAGGAAAAGGAGTCAAGAAACCACAGCTCGGTGATAACACAGTCCTAGATTCTCCTCAAGGGATGTACATAACAATCTGACCCACATCTTTGAGTTGTTCTGCAGGAACTAAGGTCCCGACCCAGGTGGAGGAAGCTGCTGACCTTTTCTGACCCCCGTGACTCCAGTCAACTAAAGCTTGGACTTCTGCCCCGATTCTATGCTGAATTCTCCTCTGCTCAAGCCCCTTCCTGAATATACACATACCCTTAGTTTAAAACTTCCCCAATTTTGCTTCTGGGCAGACATCACTTTGGGAAAGATCCCTGGAGTTCTCCTTACTTACAGCAAATAATAAATCTTTTCTTCTCCAGATCCAGGTTGTTTTTTTTTGTCTTGACACTCACCAAGAGGCACACTCAGTTTTTTGGGTAACAAGGTGAAGAGATGTGTAGGGCAAGATATGGGGACAGGGCTCAAAGCTTCCTTGTTCTTTCCAAGAAAACCACTCTCACAGCACCTCAATGTGTTCACCAACTGGGGAGCTCTGAACTCTGTCCTTTTAGATTTTTCTGGGGGCTTCATTACATAGGCATGGATTGATTAAATTGCTGGCCAGTGACCAGATTCAACCTCCAGCTCCCCTCCCCTCCAGGAGGTTGGGGGGAGGGGTGGGACTCAAAGTTCTAGCTCTCCAATCACATGGTTCATTCCCCTGGCAACCAGGCCCCATTCTCAGGTGCTTCCAAAAGTCCCCACATTAACAGAAACTCAGGGTGGTTGAAAGGGGCTTGCTGTGAATGACAAAACACCCACTTAATCTTTATGGCTCTGAAGTGATTTCAGAAACTGAGGACCAGAGACCAAATATTACAACAGAAGATGCTCCCATTGCTCTTATTGCTTAGGAAATTCCAAAGTTTTAGGAACTGTGAGTCAGGAACTGTGGAGAAAGACCAAAATATATATTTATTGCTGAAGAGAAAAACCACAGGTCCAAAATGGCATCACTTGTGCTAAAGTGCATGACACCAAATCTAGAACAAATACTGACCTAACTGCAGTTCTGATCCTCCTGGCTTGTTGTTGGAATCTTAGTCAACCAGTTTTGGCATTTTCTGGTCAGCACTAAAGGGATAATCTGACACGTGGGCCCTCTCCACCCCAACCCAACAAAGATGCAAAGTGCCAGATAAAAAAACTGGTGACAACTTCCTCCTCCCAGACCTCCTGGCCTCAAACGGCCCTTTCTTCTCCTAATCACTTCCTTGCCCAACCCTCTTGCTTTTAAAAAACTTTCCATTTTGTCCAACTCCTAGGAATGACCTTCTGTTTACTAGACTGCCCAATGGATAATAAAGCCAGTTAGATCTTCAAATTTACTCAGCTGAATTTTGTGTTTTTTAACATCATTATATATCACAACATTAGAACTTTGTGGGGCCAATTTGAGACAAGAGGGAAGGGGGCAGGGCACCGCCACTCAAGGAATGACAGCAACCAAAATGGTGGAAGATTCACCTCCCAGTTGGCCTTGAGGATTAAGAGGTTTAATTTCTAGTAGACCTTGAGCTTCATTATATGCTCGTTGTAACACTGTGATCAAATAACACACCCACAGATGCCATGACAGCCCCAAGGCTAACCACACCCTAGCCATGAAAGAGCCCACCGAGCCCAAGGCTTTTCTCCCCTTGATCTTTTCTCATTCTCTCCTCTATCGCTCTATCTCTTCTATCTCTTCGGACTCGAGAAGATCCACCAAGGTGACCACTCAGACATCCAAATTAAGACCACGTGGCAAGTAACCGGCAATCTGATTGGGTGAGCTTCCCCTCCATGGCTCTTTGAGCCCAATTCCACCTCTCTACCTGGTGTTGGTCTGGTTCCAGGATGTTGGAACTGCAAAAGGGGGCCCAAATTAGGGGACTCCGGGAGTTCCCCTTTAAAAATTTGCAGCCTGGCCCTCCCTGATTGCCCTCAGGGCACATGGCCTCATTGCATCCATAGGAGGGAGTGGCGGGCGGCACTCCCTTTTCAGATCACGGGTTTTGCACCCCTGAACAAGAGTTACCAGTGAGTGCTCTGTTCACAGGTCGCAGGTTTTTTGTACCCCTTGGTGGGGTTGCAGGTTTTCTCACCCTTTGGTGGGGACCAAATAAAGAAGACCTGTTTGCCTTCTGTATGACGTTGGCCAACTCAGCAAGTTCTTTCCCAAACTATCAGTAAACAAAAAATAAAACCAGAGACTAAATTCCCTCTGTTTCCAGAGAAATCTTAAAAGATGAGATTATTAATGAATTTACTACTTTTTCAATTGTGCTAATTACCTGGGTCCAACACATCACCAGGTACTGGGAATTTCTCTGACTCACCCCCCTTTTCAGGGAAATCAGATTGGTAGCAGAAAGAACAGTTAAAATAGAAGTCAGGACACCTAGTTCCAGACCAGGATTTGCGTATTCCAATGCCTGCAGGGGCCAGGTGAAGGGAGCACTGGAACATAATGCAGTTCCCCACTGTTAAATGGACGGTGGACTGAGTCTACACCATCCATCAGTTTACAATCCAGTATCTCCATAAACTGGCCCAGGCTTACTGGGCTGTATCTTGCACTTCTCAAAAACACGTGCCTCTGCTTTCCTTGGGTTGTTCCCTTTACTCTACATGGCACAAACTCTGCTTGTACTTTTTTTCTGACTGGACTTAAACATCGCTTCCCTTCTTTTGCCCCAATTCTGAATAAAGCATGTTTGTCATGAAGTCTCCTGTGATATCCTCCACTTATTCTCCTGTTGCTTTGCCTTCACTCAGCATTCACCCAGAATGTTCTGTAATGTGCTCTAAAGGCTGAGACTTGCACTCTTTTGTACCTTCACTCCCTCAGGTGTCCCATTCTCATTTGTGGCTTTGGCGATCACCTGTATCTCTAGTTCTTATTCTTCTGCTGGTTTCCAGATCATCTTCCTGCCCGGCTTCCAAAACTCTCCAGTAGTAAGTTTTACTGACACTTTTTAAAGTCTAAAGTCTAAAACAAAATTAATAATTTTCCTTCTGTCCCCCCTAAACTGCTTTTCCTCCAGACATTCCCATCTTTGCCCATCACTGACCCAGTCAGTGGAAATGAAAATGTGGAGTCCATGTAATTCCTCCACCTCAAGGTAATTACCAACTCTTCTCAAATCTTCCTTTATTAGTACATCATCCTCTCTAACCATCAGCGGTATCACCCTAGCTGAGGGCCTTGTCACCCCACAGGTGAACTTCTGAAATGGTCTAAGTGGGATCTGTGCTTTTGAGTTCTTTCTGCAAGCTACTGACTATTTATCTTGTAAAGCCCTTTGGCAAACAGCACCTCAGAATCTCAATGACTCCTGGGGGAATCCTGAAGATCAGTTTCTACAGTCAACAAATTGGATGTGGCAAATAGGTTGAGAGAGCGTTTTCTACCAGGTTGTAAGGAGAACAGGCACCTTTTCCCAGCCTCCTGGAGCACACATCAGTACAGGTCTACACCAGCGGTACTCAACTGGGCCAATTTTGCCTCAAGGGGACATTCGACAATGTCTGGGAAACTCTTGGTTGTCACAAATCGGGGTGCCAAACATCCTACAATGCACAAGACAGTCTCCCACAGCTGTGAATTATTTGGCCTCCAATGTCAGTAGTGCCAAAATTGAGAAACCCTGGTCTAGCACTTAGGAAAAAAGTAATCAAGACAGTGTGATTTAAGGGCTAGTATTTAAGGATCCTGAAAGAAGAAAAAATCTTAAGGCTGCCAGAGAAGATCTTCACAGCTGGTCTTCCAGGTACCAGAGGGAAAGAAGGATGGTAAACAGATAAATTTGCATTTGCAAAGAAATGCTGTCATTTCTGTACTGATGAGTGATAATGAGAGAGGAAGATAAGAGCACAGCCTTTTCGGAAAAGGACGGTGAATGGTAAGGCGCTGGGGCCTGAGTCCAGGAGGATAAAAACAGGTTCGCAGGAATAAATAATTCATTTTACCTCTGTTACACTAAGGGGTCCACTTATTTGCACAAGACTAGAAGCTCTACTATAAATTTAACCCTGTCTGCTCCTGTGCTTTCTTGCAAAAACTTCTCCTACCTTTCTTTTCCCTCACAGAAACACTCCCTATTCCCAGGAGCCTCCATGGAGCCACCTGCTGATCAAAGTTTGATGATTTCTAGAAATGATCAGTGATCCTGAGACAAACCCTTTGGTCCTTTTGTTATAAAAGCAACTCACCCCTTCTTCTTGGAGAGCTGGCACTCCCCCCCCCACCCCGCCTTCTCCCTTGTGCACAAGGTATCTCTTTTAATAAAAAGCTTTGCTTGCTCAAGAGTCTTGTGGACACTTTCTACAGTACTGCTGTTCAAGAATCTGCAAGGGGCTTGGTAACGAAAGTGTTATAAATGCTTGTATTTAGTAAACAAAAAGGGCTCTTATCCGTGACTGTGGGCAACTCTGTTTGGGCTACACTCACTGCTACAGGAAAAAGCAAAGACCTAAGGTCTTGCCAATTGTATTCCTTCCATGCCTCTGCAAACTCACCTCATCAGCTATCCTGGCATAAATATTCCTAAAACAAGCAGCGTATATTCCTAACTCTACACCTTTGCTCACACATCTCTTCGGCCTGGAATCTACACCCCTCTGCTGCTTTACCTCAACCTAAGCCGTTCAGTTCAAACCCCACCTCCTATATAAGAGCATCTGTCCAAGCTATTTATTTAGCGTTGGCAATACCTCAGGCACAACTTCACGACAGCTGAGTCTATGCTGGGCACTATTTTAAGTGCCTCACACGGATATACGAATTAATTTAATCCTCACAACAACCCTGTGGTATAGATATTCTTATTCTCCCCATTTTACAGATCAAGAAACTGAGACCCAAAGTGGTTAAGTAACCAGCCTAAGAGTGTAAGACTAGGAAGTGTCAGAGCCTGGGATCAAACCCGAGCAATCGTCTACAGAACCCACGTTCTAAATCACCATGCTACAGGCAACATTCTGTGGATCTCATTTGCTAACTTATGTAAAAGAGCTCTAAAAATTACTTGCAGGATGGAAAGCCATAATAAAACCAACAAATCCAAACAAAATAGGTCTGCGAGATCTCTGAGGAAGGGGAGGCAGTAGTGCATAAAGGTTACGTTTTAGACTCAGACCAGAGTTAGAACACCAGCTCTATCACCTTCTAGGCGAGTGACTTGGAGTAAGTCACTTCATCTTTTTCAGCATCAGCCTCTGCATCTGAAAGATTAAACTACTTTTTACGATGGCTGTGAGACTTAAAGGAGATGGTACAGTAGAGCAAAAGGATCACACCTGCCACACAGTGTGTGGTGAATAAATGCTGGCTCTAAAAGCAAAGACTCAAATTGTGAAATGCGGTGAACTTTGCTAAATCCTTACACAGCAATTATGAAATAGTGTTAAGCAATAACCATAAAAATCTATTTCTTCGGGCTAATACACTATTATAATTTTACAAATTCCCTTAATACCCCAAGATTGTACAACAACCAAATAACATTAATTATCTCTAATGAAACAAAAAGAGCCCTGCCTCTGGGCATCAGACTGAAGCAGCTGCGAACCTTTAACTCATTTAAGACAAATGTCAAGAAATATAAAAAGTAAACAGCCAGCAGTGGGAAAGTTCCCAACAAAGTGTATCAACAAACGGGAGTGTATCCAAATCTGTGGAGTTCTAGAAAGAGCAAGGGGTGAATGTTCGATGTAATGAAAACCTGACTCAAGAGCTGGCCAAGAATCAACAGGTTGTGTAGGTAAGGAGAGCAAAACTAAGTACAACTTCTGGATACTCCTGGCAAGCAGGTTTCAGTTCAAGTTCTAGGAAGTGGAATAGGAATGGGTTCCCCTGTGCCGTGGTGAGCCTGTCCACGCAAGATGCTCAAATCCCAGCCATGAGATAAGGCGCGGAGGAAACCCTCTTTCCCGCGGCTAAGTCCTACCAACTCCGAAGTCCCTTCCTAACTTTGGAGAAGGGTCGCAAAAGGGAGGCCAGGGAAACACTGCGCAGAGTAAGACTGTTTTAACAATCTTTTGGAGGGGCGGCTGGGCGGTGAAATGTAATCATTGGGGAAAGACAGTATGGGAGAGGTGACATCTCTCGCTACAAAATGCCTCCAGATTCGAGACTCGGTGGCTCCTAGGGCCCAACGGCCTGTAAAGGGTATCTTGCAGCTGTGGCTCTGCACGGAAGGTGACTGACTTCTCCACCAAAAAAGCTTCTAGACCAGCCCCCAGCTCCCTGCTCACCAGCTGCCACGCCACTCCCAGGCCTCCATACAGAAACTAAGGCCGGTTAGGCCAGAGACCTGTAGACAGGTCGGGATCGTGGCCCGTCCGCGGTGAAGGGTCTAAGAGCGATCCGACGGAGGGAAGTAAGCGCCTGCCAGGACGTGGAGCGGACGCCCGGGTCTCGTTAGGAAAAGACTCCTCCGCCGGGGCCAAGGTCGTCCGGCACCCCCAGGACGCCCTCCGCGAACGCACTCACCAGCACGCTGCAGCGCAGCAGCCGAACCGCAGGTCCCTCCATTAGCGCCCCAGAACAGGTGTCGCCACAGACGCCGCGCTCTTGTTACTGGAAGCCTCTGGGCCGCAGGCCAACGCCTGAGAAGCGACGGGGCGGGGTGGGGCGGGGCGAGATGACAGCCCCGCCCACTCCACCTCCACCCCACAAAACACCCCCTTGTCCCGCCCCCTCGTACCTACGGAACCCCAAGAGAGACATGCAGCCCGCTCCCCGCTTTCGCCTTACGCCCTGCTCACGCGAGAGTTGGGAAAGGCAGTGGGGCGGGAAGGGAGCAGGAGACACAACAAACATGGCGGCGGCGGCGGTGACGAAGGCGGCCACGGCGACGGCTACAGCAGCGGCGTTGAACAAGGCGGTGGGGGTTACTCGGTGCGGCTGTCAGGTGGTAAGTCGCAAGTTACCCGCTCGGATGGCGGTGACACGGCTGAGCAGAGGGTTTAAGAAGGAGCGGCGGGAGGTGAGAGCCGGGTGTTCGCGACGGGCCGGCTGACTCCGCCCGGGACTCAGCCCTAGCGGAGGGTCGGGCGTGGTCGGTCGGTCGGCAGGGTCATGACCCAGGACCTTCCTGGCCAGAGCGCGGAGGGTACGGTGTCCAGCCACGGGAACCCTGAGGGAGCGGTGCCTGCGGGGGCGTCGCCGTCGGGGAGGTCCTAGGAGGCTCCCTGGTAGGGAGTTGCCTTTCGCTCTGACAGGTGGTTGTGAGAGGGGTCCCCGAGCTTTGCGTCTTCATCTGGGCCCGGAGCCAGGGGATCAGGCTAGGCGAGGGTCTCCTAGGTGTTCCGAATCTTGGTGAGGAATGTCTCCAAATCCTGTTGAGAATGCCGCCCCGACGCCAGTTCCCGGACTGCTCATTGGGAGGACTTTTAAAACCTCTGGCTTTTATCTAACGATCCTTCCTGGATCCGTTTGTACTGCTTGTGCAGTCTTAATTTGGGGGAGATGTGAGGTTTCGGGGGGGTACTTTACAGCCAAGAACTGTTCAGATTCGTGAAGGATTTAAGTCTTTTAATAAACTGTCCGGAGTGTGAGTAGCCAAGCGACGCACCCAGTAAGTGCTCGTTAACTGTGAATCTGAATTGAAGTGAAACCAGTTCCAGCTGCCACTAACCACGTGGCCCGTTTAGTGTCCGCTTAGTGTGCCGTTCAGACCCAAAAGAAGAGTGATAAGTGGGGGAAGAAATAAAAGAGCTTTACATTGTGAGATCTAAACAACTTCAGTTTAGAAGAAACACAACTTCTTTAGAGCAACTTTTTAAACGTCTGGACTAACAATTTTTAAAATTCCCTTTAATTTTAACTTATGTCGTGCATTTATCCTAGCTACAGGGTAATATAATCTTGGGAACTCGTTACAGCGAATTGAGACGTTTGGTGGTTTTGGTCTCTAGGGGCCCAACGTGTTTCCCAGAAAACCCTAAGTGTTTTGGGTTGCGATAGAGAGCATAATAAAGATAGGGATCAGATGCGCCCGTACTGGGCGTGCGTGGTGGGTTTTCTTTTTTAAACCCTTTCCCACAAATGTTTCCCTTTGGGGATAGGCTCAACATTGTTTTTATGCAACTATTGCTGTTCAGCAATACTAAGCCTGAGCCATTTAGAAGTGTACTATGGACACTTGAAATTAATAACTTGAATTTAGAAAGACATTAAAATTTTTGTCAAAAATGAAATCTTAAGAAATCCACCTGGGTTGGGGGAAGATAGTCACACCAGTGTGTGTTACTCTTTGGTGATTATTTTAGGAGCTTTTGCTGAAGTGAACCTGCTGCTTTGTTCACTGATTATCTGTTAGCATAATTTTCTTTCCTGTTAATGGTAAGATTGGCGCAAGTTGGTTTATTAGCTTGTTAAACTTGTAGATGCTAATTTTTTGTCACGAAGGTTTTGATTCGTGGTGTGTTTTTCTTTGCAGACTGCTGTATGGCTTTTCAATTTTAGTTGAAATTCCCTCCATGGCCTTTTGGAGCCCCTTGGTGTGTCTCCAGAGTAAATTTCTATTACTCTACATTTCATCAATGTTGGAGTGGCAAGAAAAAGGAGGAACTGATTTGGGGTGAAAAGGTTAGATTGTGTAACTCCTCATTTATTTCTTCTAACTTGTATTTATTTATGTTGTTTTACTTTTATATTATGTTTTCTGACTTCTCCAAGCCTCATAATGTTGCTTTTTGCCTTCAAAGAATTTGGTTTTTGACAGTCCTGTAATCAGAGGAAATGTGTTCTAATTCTTTTTGAAGGTGCTTGTTATTCTCTGTACAAACCAAGCTGTATTTATCAGACTTCTCCATTGATATGTGTTCTGTGGCTAAGTAAATCATTTAGTGACCATAATTATGCTATAAAAGTAAACACATCTATTGAACTGCAATCACTTTATGTGTGTAGGACTGCCGAAACCCCAAGCTAACTAACTGTATAATGAAGTTAGTTGCTAAGTCAACTACTTGATGTTTAATAACCCTTCTCAGAAATGGTAGGTGAATAAAGTAGATCCTACTATTCCCTAATCATGTTGGTCTCAAAATCTCCCATACCTTATAAAAAAGATAAACTTAGGGAGGAAGGTAGCTTAAAGAGCCTCTTCTGGTTCTTATAGTACCTCTGTTTCATAGATATGGTTGTCTTCTAATTTGCATCATGATGCCTCTATTTTAAGTTGTTAGCTCCTGGTTAAGAGAGGGGGTGTATGTATTCATCAGCCACTTCCCATTTATGAGACTACAGAAGATCCGAGGACTTGAATATCAGAAACCAAGGAAGGTTGAAGATAAAGAGGTTTTTGTATCCTTTTCGGATATCAGAGCTTATTTCTCAAGTGATGCTTTCCTTCATTTGCATGGGTAGCCTCTGATTGTTTTGAAAGAACCTAATTTGTGAGCTTTGTAATGGATAATTTGGGAGAGCTGTTGGCATAAAAATAATTTAGGTGCATTCTAGCCAGTTTCTGTATAGACATGTATATATACCCCGTGGAATACCATACTAAACCAAGCTCAACTTTAATCAGAGTAATCACAGGGAGGGCTCAGAAATTCTGCTGTATCATAAAAAGTGATAATCATAAAGTATGGAAATGAGAGCATTATAGTTGGCTGCTTCCTAAAGTAGATTTTTATGTTAAATTTAAAAACTTTTGCAGAATATATCAGTGTCTCAGTGGCATCTCCAGAAGTCAGTTAATTTGTGGAGTTCTTAGATTGAACGTTCAGTCCTGAGGCTGATTACTTTATTAAAGACAGGAAGATGGTTTGGATACAGAATCTTAATTTTTTTATATTGAGAAGTCTTCTGTGGTTTCCGAGTTAATTATTTTTCTGTTTATTGTCCTTAGAAATACTGACTTGAGATGGAGAAAGCTGGGTTTTGAACCAGAGACTCCATTCAGATTTAGGCATCTTTCATTCATGCTCATCTGTTCTGTAGACTAGAGCTCTGCAAGGGCCTGTAATGCTATGTGTGGAAGTGGGGGAATGGGGGTAGGACAGAGGTGATGTAGGTGAAGTGGACATAAAAATGCTTAGGGATGGAATGACAATTTTTAAATCATTGCAGAATGTTTGCAGTTATAAACCATACCAATATATTTAAAACTCTAAGAATAGAATTTCTCTCATGTTTACAGTGTTATCTTTTCTTTTTTCATTGGCATCGTTTGTTTTTTTTCAAGTCCATCACGCGTTATGATTGAAAATCAACACAAAATTTATAGCAGAGAACACAGTGAAATTTATAATGTGACAGTGTGATAACAGCCAAGACTGTCAAAATATGCCAGTCGTCCTCTGTGATTAGGTTCATTTGTGTTCTTAAAACTTGAGATGCATGTATAAAAATACCAGTTTCTTCTGCTTAATGGTAATCTTGTGAATTTTTTTCTGCTTAGTCACATGTACTGTAGCAGTGTTTTGCTTTCTAATCAGGATTTGGTAAGATTTATCTTGCTTATTGAAGCCTATCGAAGTATATTCAGATATTTTACAGTGACAATGTCAGTTTTCATTTGAACTGATTAAGTGATGCTCAGTTGCAATGAAATACCAGGACTTCTTTCTAAATTACAGCTTTTAGAACACAGATAGTCTGTAGGGCCTTACAGCTTTTATAATTTAAAAAACAACTTCCCAGATCCTACTTTTTTTTTTTCTATATCTCCCAATCCTTTTACCTTTTATTACTTTTTTCCTTTTTATATTATAGGTGGGACGTCTACCTGCAATACTGTGTTGAATAGCATTTTTGTCTTGATTCTAAAGGGAATGCATCTAAATTTTCTCCATTGTGATGTAGATTTTTGGAAGCTATCCTTTACCCAAACATTCTAAGTTTGAATAAATAATTACTCTGTTGTTTTCTTGCAGCCGGTGTTGCCACTGATACTCGTTACTTGATTGTTTTTCTAATGTGAGTGGGTTGGCTTTTCTCTCTAGAAAGTTTTATATTATCCTCTGTCTTTGAGATTGTTAAATTTCACAGTAATATGTCTAAGTTTATTTTTATTATTATATATTCTATTTTGCACTCTGTGATCCCTTACAGACTAGATTGAAAGGGATCTTTAATTCTAGAAATTTCTTGATCACTTTTTTAAAAAAGCATTTCTCTTCTTTGTTTTCCTCTGTCTTCCTGGAGTACATTCTACATCTTTATCGGCTATATTTCTTACCTTTTTATGTATTCTTATATGTTGCTCCCCATCCCTGTATGTTTTGAGGGTTTGGGGGTTTTTTTTTTTTTTTTTTTTTTTTTTTTTGGTTTAAAATATAATGTTATAGATTGTTCTTGATTTTTTTATTTTATTCTTGATAATTGCTGATTGGCTCACTTTTTTCCTAACCAAAGAGCATATTTTAAAGGACAAACAGCAGAATCAACTACACAAGTCACAAAACAAATATTAATACAATGATTAGGAAACATAGAGAAGCACTTCAAGTAAATATGGTAAAATGGGAAAAAACAACTGAAACAAACTTGTTTAGAAACCAGCAATAATTTTTAAAATTGAGAAAGCTGAGCCAGGCTAGACCAAGTGATTTAAAGAGGAATTCTAAAAGAGTAAAATAAGAGATGAATTTGGGAAATCACAAATTGATTTGGGAAATTGCAGATTGGGATACATGAATGAGACTAAGGTGGATCATGTTCCTTTCATTGCAACTAAGGAACAGCTACATAAAATGACATAAGGTGTTCAGTCAGTGATAGAAAAAAGGAAAAACCTTAGAATCTGGGACACTGAGGAGTTTCACAATCCCAGTTATAACCACTTTTAGCTGCAGAAATAGCTACCCTTATCTGAGAACATACCATAAGCCATATATATCTCTATCAGTCTGGGACCAGCAAACCAGGGAAACCAGCACCAGCCCTGCGCTCCTTCTGAGCTCCTCAGGCTCTTGCTGCATTACGTAGTACAACAATTTATAGTAGCTACACGGTCAAGGGTTGGTCTATTTCCATTAGATTTCTAGGAAAGTCAATTAAAGTAGAAGTTTGGGTTCTTAAAACATTGATCAAGCTTATGTTAATTGGAAAATGTGCTTTCCTCTCATTTCCACAACCCCACAGTTCTTGCCACTGAAAAATTTAGGTTGAAAAGGACCCAAAGTAGTCTAAACATTCTTGAAGAAGAAAAACATAACTGGCAGGATTAGATTACTGAGATACTAAGATTTTTATTATTGACACTGGTGGTGTTAGTGTGAGGATGCACGAAAGTAGACCATTGAAACAGAACAGACAATCCAGAAATAGAATCACATATATAATCACCTGATTTAGAAAGGTGATAGAAAGTCTGGTGGAAAAGGTCTGGTTTATCAAATGCATATTGCTTGGACAGTTAGCTATCTCCTTGGAAAAAAGTATATTTTAACTCTTAACTCACCATACACAAAGCTCAATTTCAGATAAAAATATGGAAGATTAAAAAATTATAAAGCTTTTAGAAGAAAATACAGGAGAACGTCTTCTAGTAAGATAGGCAAGGACACGGACAACTCTAAATATGAGGGGGAAAATGGGTAAATTTTTATTAAGAAATTCTGTTCATCAGAATTTACCATTACAAAAGTGAAAAGGCAGCTAAAGAGTGGGAGAAGATACTTAAAATACACATAGCTGATAAAGAACTTATATCCAGAATATTTATAAAGAACTTTTATATTAATTGGAACATGATGGACAACGTAATAGAAAAATGAGCAGAAGACTTGAACAGATACATCACTGGGTATGAAATGGAGGGTATGTAAGTGGCTAATTAACATTAAAAGTACACAGCTTAATTAGTTATTAAGAAATACAAACTAAAACCAGTGTGATACCACCATCACCCACCAGGATGGCTAAAATGGAAAAGGCAAAAAAATACCTGAGTGTTGGTGAGGATGTGGAGCAACAGAGCTCTTGTTCACCAACTGGTGGAAGTGTAGATTGGTATAATCACTTTGAAAAACTCTTTGGCATTATCTAAAGCTGACTGTGTGCATACCCTGTGGCCCAGCAGTTTCAGAAGTCAGGGTTGTGAAGCCCTCACGAGTACACATTTAAATATTATTGTTCACCAGTTTATGTATGTCGTCTTTAATTCACCAGGAAAATTATAAGATATTTAAAGGCAGGGACCGTGTCCCCTTGTAGTGCCTGGCACATAATAATCTTTGTCATGTTGTTTTAATACGTACTGTATTTTCCTAAATAGTGTAAAATAATTTCATTTTTTCCACTGTAGGCATAACGAACTGTAAACTCTGAAAAAAACAAAACAAAAAAAAATAAAAAACAAAGATGGGTGAAAAGAAACCAGAACCTTTGGACTTTGTGAAGGATTTCCAGGAGTACCTGACTCAGCAGACGCATCACGTGAACATGATTTCCGGATCAGTTAGTGGGGACAAAGAAGCAGAGGCTCTTCAGGGAGGTAGACTCAACTTAATACTGTTAAATAATCAACTTTTTATAAATGCATTAATGTTTGTGTTTAATTATCCATAGTGTGAAGCTCACTATTCACTAATGTGAATCGTACCATTTTTCCTAGAAAGATACGGGCAGTTTTTTTTCTCTTTAAAACATGCCAGGCTTTTGCTGAGGGAGAGTAAAGCTCCCTAAGGGCCTCACGTGGTCCAGAGAGGCATTGTGGTCTTGTGGGAAGGTTAGGGATTCTAAACACCCTTCCTGTCCTCCAGATTCTGTTAGCTAATGGTAGACACAAGGATCCCAAAGTGGGTCCAGCTTTATCACACCAGGGATTTGGCCTTTAGGATCTGAATTAGATCTGAGACAAAACAGGGCTTTTTGTTTCCTTTCTTCTTTTAAAATGCAGAGGGCTGACCATGTTTACTCACCTAGGGAGAGAAACTAGAATAGAGAAAAGCAGTGACCTACTTGAGCCTGCTGCAGACAGACTGTCTAGTTTGCTTACCACACGCAGGCTGGAATCTGTTCCTGAACTTAGGAAGCAAACTGCAGCCCACAGACCCCATCTAGACTGCTGTTTTTATATGACCTGCAAACAAAGAGTCATTTCTACATTTAAAAATGGTTGGGAAAACACCAAAAGAAGGATGTCATTGACACATGGAGATTACATGAAATCCAGATTTCCACATCCATAAATAAAGTTTTATTAAAACAGCCATGTGTATTTCCCTTTTTCCCATAGCTGTTTCTGAATGACAGCAGCAGAGTTGAGTAGCTGTTATACAGACCACGTGGCCCACAAAGCCTCTCAGACCCTTAAAGGAAAAGTTTGCTAACTCTTGACCTAGCTGATCTAAGACCTTATACTCCTTGTAAGCCTACACTGCTACCTCCTGAGGATGGAGTAGAAGTGCTTTTCCCATCAAACTGTAGGAATAAAAATTTCCCTCCAAATACTCTGGTATGCAGATTCCTGGACTGAGATTCAAGAGGCCAGGGCTGTAGTCCCCACCATCTGTTGGTTTTCCAGGTCATGAGTACTTGCCTCTTCAGTTTCTTTATCTATACAAAGACAGAGTGGATTAGATTAAAAGCAAACAGCCAAACATTTCTGTGCTCTGAAATTCTTACAGTTCTAGCATTCAGAGGTATCAGATACAATATTCTCCTTTATGTGCTTAATTAGAATTTTAAGATCCTAAATGCAACCCAGAATCCGGAACATGTGTAAGCTGAGTGGAATAGTACAAAACTCAACAATAATTGCTTTAGATTAAATAGAGTTAGGATTTGGGAAGATTATCATGATTGCCCATTATATTTGTAGAAGTGGCTGGAATCTTAAATAAGTGTGTCTGCCATCACTATTTTTTCCCCTTTGTCTCCTTACCTGTCAAATAAAGATAAGATCCTGTTTTCTTCCTCAAAAGCATGTTAAGGAGTGATATAATTTATATGCTAGTAATTTGAGATCCCCCTATAAAAGGCTTTGAAAAACAGAATATAATGCTGTGTTTTTATAAAATTAAGCTCAGTTCGGAAAGTCTGTAATTTTATGAATTTAACTTTTGTGCTAAGTGAACTGTCAATTTATGAAAGATTTTCTACCATTCAAGACTAAATTGCTAAATTGAGTTGACTCTGAGATGCATAATTTCTTTTGCTATACTTTGTTTATAGCTGGAACAGATGGTGATCAAAATGGACTTGATCACCCATCTGTTGAAGTTTCCCTGGATGAAAACTCAGGAATGTTAGTAGACGGGTTTGAAAGGACCTTTGATGGGAAGCTCAAGTGTCGGTACTGCAACTATGCCAGCAAAGGAACCGCCCGGCTCATTGAACACATTAGAATCCACACAGGTAACAGAGAGGCGGCTGGAGAAGGCATTTCTTTGTGGGCAGGAAAGGGGCCAAGGAGGGCAAGTAATATAAATAGTTGTGATAATTTAAAAGTGAAGATTGGTGTTAAGGTTTGACTAAATGGACAAGTGACTCCACTTTTACAAAGCAGTAGCACAACAGCATACAAAGAATTGGGGCCCCTTGTAGAGCTTCCCCTTCCTTAGCCATCTTCCTTCTTGATCTAAATAATCTCGACATCTGTCTGCTTCTCGGGTTGGGTAAGTCAATGCTGAAGACAGTATGAAGCGATAAAATGTTTTTATCTTTATCCTTACTGAGTATGTTTTAGTTGCAGACCAGGGAATTTTTCTATACAGTTGCAGACTACGCTGCTAACCCTCAGATCTCACCTTAGCCATTCCTCTGCAACCTTCCTAACTACGCCCTGCCCTGGCCCAAGGCCAGGTCAGGTGTCCCTCCTGCCTGCCGCACAGCTTCCTGTGCTGCCTCGTCACAGTGCTTCCTGTGCTGTGTTCTGGTGACCTGAAAACCTTGAGGACAGGGATTGTGTCAGGGCCATCTGTGCCCCCAGAGCCTAGCAGAGCATCTGACACATAGTAGGTACTCAGTACTTATTTGTTGAATGAATGAATGAATGACTCCAAATCTCATATTCCCATTGTTTATTTTACATATTTGGGCCATCTCCAACTGAGTGCACTAAAATTGTCCCTCTGGCAACTGAAGAGGAGAGGAGGAAGGCAGAAGTGAAGTACTGGCCATTGTGAGAGGACATTTTGCATAACTTATACTTGAACTAGGAAGCCTGTTTCAACTTTGAGCTTTCTGTCTAATATAAGGACTTTTTTTAAAAAAAGGGTTTTTGTATTTTTTTTCCTGAGAAGTATTTGTGTGCTTGTGAATAAGTGTTCATGTGTAGATGTGTACGTGACCATATAACTCTGGGGTATAACTTTGATAATACCATTATGCAGGGAGTATTATTGTCAGTTGTGCTGTATCTTCTTTCTCCAAATTCCAGTTGAAGCCATAACAGTTTTTATACTGTATTGACTAATGGAATATATCTGTACATCTCAGAATGTTCCTGATGAGTTCTTAAGCTTTAAGTTTGCAAGTTTCTTAACAAAGTTTAATAATCGTTTGTGCAAACATGCATTTCGGAAAAGCATTTTATTTTGATCAACTTCTAAATCTAATGAATGGACAAAACATGAAACCTTTCATAAATGAGCAACTCTTGAAGTTTCTCCCCCATTTTTCTTTTGAAACAGGTGAGAAACCTCATAGATGTCACTTATGTCCATTTGCATCTGCTTATGAGCGTCATCTGGAAGCCCATATGCGTTCCCATACAGGAGAAAAACCATACAAATGTGAACTGTGTTCCTTCCGCTGCAGTGACCGAAGTAACCTGTCCCACCATCGAAGGCGCAAGCATAAAATGGTACCAATTAAAGGTACTAGGTCTTCCTTAAGCAGCAAGAAAATGTGGGGGGTTTTGCAGAAAAAAACCAGCAATCTGGGCTACAGCAGAAGAGCGCTGATCAACCTCAGCCCGCCTTCCATGGTGGTTCAGAAGCCAGACTACCTGAACGATTTTACCCATGAAATCCCGAATATCCAGACGGACTCCTACGAAAGCATGGCAAAAACCACACCAGCGGGTGGCCTGCCAAGGGACCCCCAGGAACTCATGGTTGAAAACCCTCTAAACCAGCTCTCAACTCTAGCAGGACAGCTGTCCAGTTTGCCACCTGAAAACCAAAACCCCGCGTCGCCTGATGTAGTTCCCTGCCCTGATGAGAAGCCCTTCATGATGCAGCAGCCCTCTGCCCAGGCAGTCGTTTCCGCCGTGTCTACAAGTATTCCTCAGAGCTCCTCTCCCACAAGCCCTGAACCTCGGCCATCACACAGTCAGAGGAACTATAGTCCGGTGGCAGGTCCAAGCAGTGAGCCCAGTGCCCACACGAGTACTCCTAGCATAGGAAACAGCCAGCCAAGCACTCCAGCTCCAACCCTGCCAGTCCAGGACCCGCAGCTTCTGCACCACTGCCAGCACTGTGACATGTACTTTGCCGACAATATCCTTTACACTATTCATATGGGATGTCATGGGTATGAAAATCCTTTTCAGTGTAACATATGTGGATGCAAATGTAAAAACAAGTATGATTTTGCCTGTCATTTTGCAAGAGGGCAGCATAACCAACACTGATTGAAAACAATCACATTTAGCTTTACTTGGTTTTGCCTTTTTGTGTTTTGTAGTTTACCGTTGTTTTTCTGGGGGAGAGGGGTGGGGGACTCATCCTTAATAAGGTGTCTGCTAATTTGAAGTTTATACATTATAGAGTATAAATTTGACAGTGGAAACAAAATTTCTTTTTCCCCATAAAAGCCTGGTCAAGGTCATTTATGTATTAGAACAGTTGGACCCATTGGTGTCTTTTTTTCCTTTCATTTAGACATTTGAGAATTGGAGTGCAGTCATAATTTTGCATTTATGATCCATGAAAACTTCCAGACCGATAGATACTCTTGGTATTTCATATTTCAGTATCTACATTGCAGCTAGATGTTATTTTTGCCATAATTTCAAAATGGTAGAATAAATTACTTTCTCTTACAAAAAAATCTGTTACAGCTTATTTCAGTGTTTAGTAGAATTGCTTTTAAAATTGCCCTTAATGGAAAACTATTTAGTTAACATAGCTTAGCTGAATCAGTAGTTTAATTTCAACTGATAACAGTAGAGCAATTTCAGTATAGTAAATCTTTCTTTTTTCCACAAGGGGAAATGGAGAACATTTAATTCTTTTAAAATTAAAGTTATAAAAATATGAGGTAGAAGTTCTGAAAAAAAAACTTAAGACTTTAAATTGAAAGTGGAATTTAAAATACCTGCTTATTCAATTTCTAGTTTAAAGACACATCAATTTTCTTTTAGATTCTTTTTATTATACTTGTAATTTATTTTAAAAACCACAGGTAAATATGTGAGAACTCTAGAACTATTAGGATTATCTATGAAGATGCCTTTTTTCTTTTACTTTGAATCTTTCATCTGAATCTTCATTCTGTGTAACACATGAGGTTGATAACTATGGAGAATCTTATTTCTTCTATTCCTTTGATGACCAAAGAGGTACAGTGGAAGTCATCCATCCTAGCAAATGTAGTCTTTACAAAAAAATCTGAGGCTTCCTTTTCCTGCCTTCTATCCCATTTATTGCCCATAACTTTCAAGAAAAGATAGCTATAGAAATACATGGGAAAAGGTGACGGTGAAGTAGCATTTACAAAAATGAGAACATATGTCCAAATGAATTCTGGTCTCCTCTTCAAAACTGGCTATTTAAAATATTTTCTGTGAATTCAAGTTGTAATGCCTATTTGCAGTTTTACTAGCCTTTCATGTATAACAAGGAAACTGTATGGAAACTGATTGGATCATCGCCTTAGTAGAAGAGGATAAAAAGCATAAAAACAGATATAAAAATGCAGTTAAACATGATATATAATTTGTTTAAAAAAATAAAACTTGCTATATAAATCTAGATAAATAATTTTGACTAGGAGGCTGTTTTTATATTGTGTAATAACTAGCTTACTCCGAGGACAGCTTGGTCAAACAATAAAATATATTGTTACTAACTGTTGGTTTCTGTGTACTTTGCAAAAATTTTGTTTTTTTAATTTGGTTCAAATCTTGAAAGTGTTACTAATTGGCTTTTTAAAAGAGAATAGTCTAACCATTAAGCATTAACTAAGAAGGACCTCTGCACTTACAGTAAATGAAAGGGAAATACTGATGGTAAATGTCCACAAAAACCCCCAAGTGCCAAGTTAGTGGAACTTCTGCCCTCCCTTCCAAATGCTAGAAAGCCATTAAAATGAATTCTTGTGGTTTAATATCCAGTCTAAACTGGCCTCCACTGCATTGTTCAAAGAGCAGCATCAAGGAGTTTCTCCAAACAACTACAACCCTCTCCTAGTGGGTCTGAGGTTGTGAATGTAAAGCCTGCAGTCTGTTCTGCTCTGTCGCCTAGAGTGCTTGCTGCTCAGGTTAGTTTTACTGCAGCCATTCCCAAATGTGTAATTTGGTCCAAGTGTATATTTATTGCCAGACAGAAACAGGCTGCTGTCATTTGGAAGCTTTTGCAGTTATTTTTTTTCTTCTATTTTATTCAAATAAAAGCAATACCACAAAATAGAAAACGAAGGTTTTCATTAAACAAAAAGGAAGAACTCTCATGTTAAAATCAGTTTATTAGCTGTATATTCTGGGCCAAATAGTGACAAATACATTTTTTCCCAACAACTAAAGATAGGTGTTTTGAAAGTGCATTTTAGTTTAAATAATTTTGTAATTACAGACTAGAATGTATAATTTTAAAATTCCTATGACTTAAAAGAGCACAGTTGGTATTCCAAAGGTATCAGTGCTTGAAAGCTACAGTTAATTCTAAATGCACTAAAGTTTTTGAAGCAAATCTACCTTAAAAACTTTTTTAGTGTTCTATTTTTAAAAATATTTAGGATTTTATTTAAATTTTCTGTGAGTTAAATTCTGTATTGGAAAGATGTTAGTTATCTTCCATTAAGTATTGAGTATGTTTCTCCCATTTTATTTTTAATCAAATATTTTATAGAAATGAGTTGATAAAAGTTTAACATGTACTATTTATAATACTTTGTTGTTAACAGGCAATGTTCTGAAACTAAATTTATTTTTGTTCAGTGAACATAAGTTTAGATTTTTAAAGTTGGTAGATAATTTATCTCCACTAATATTTTTTTAAGAAACTGTGAAGAGATTAACAGGGAATAATTTTATTTTAGATTTTACTAATATAGTATGGAGCTACAACTTCTTGAAGTTTAAGTAAAGGCTAGACTTTTACTTTGAAAAAAATTTCACTGGATATATTCCAGTGCTATTTCATTTTAGAAATAAGTGTTTGCCATTCATCTGCAGAATTGTCTGACAAAGGGAATATTACTTTAAAAAAAAATGTTCAGAGATAAACCTCATTTAAGTTCTACAAAAATATTTATCAAATGGATGTACTATTTTTTAAAAAATTCCCTGCTAAGGACTTTTCATTAAATAGTCTTAGAGGGTATATGATTTCTAGAACTTGTTTTTGTTAATATGTACTTTGATGTAAAGAACATATTTTGTATGTAAAACATAAAACTTGAGTATGGTTGCAAAACACACTATATTGTTTAGGGATTCCAGAAAGCAGTTCAATGCTGAAATAACTAGTATGTAGATCATATTGTGAATGAAGCTTTGCTTTTGTAATATGTGAATAAAAAATAACTTTCTAATGATCTCGATTTTTTTTTTAAAACTAGGATCCAATTAGTTTTATATATATATATTTTTTTTTAATTGAAGTATAATCAGTTTACAATGTGTCAATTTCTGGGGTACAACACAATACTTCAGTCATATAGAAACATACGTATGTTTGTTTTCATATTCTTTTTCACCATAAGTTACAAGATATTGAATATGGGTCCCTGTGCTATACAGTATAAACTCGTTTATCCATTTTATATATACTAGTATCTGCAAATCTTGAATTCTCACCCCCTTCCTCCCCTCCCCCCCGTAACCATAAGTTTGTTTTCTATGTCTGTGAGTCTGTTTCTATTTTGTAAATAAGTTTGTCTTTTTTTTTTTTTTTTTTAAAGATTTCACATATAAGTGATTTCTTTCTCTTTCTGGCCCACTTCACTTAGAATGACATTGTCCAGGTTCATCCATGTTGCTGCAAATGGCATTACTTTATTATTTTTTATGGCTGAGTAGTATCCCATTGTATAAATATACCACAGCTTCTTTATCCAGTCATGTGTCGATGGACATTTAGGTTGTTTCCATGTCTTGGCTATTGTACATAGTGCTGCTATGAACGTTGGGGTGCATGTGTCTTTTTGAATTAAGGTTCCCTCTGGATATATACCCAGGAATGGGATTGCTGGATCATATGGTAAGTCTATAATGAGTTTTTTAGTAATTTTCCAGTTTGTAAGATACTAATTTTTTTAAAAAGGTCTTATGGCTACATTGGTTTGGATTTGTGGAATGCCTCACTCATGAGATCTGTTGCATAGTTAAAAACAAAAACAGTTCCATTATCAGCATCTTGTCTCCTTCCTAGCTGCTTCTCTTTATTTAGGATGTGACCCCTGCCCCGCACCCACCCTCCAGGTGTTCTGGCACATAAATGAGGAAGGCTGCTTCTGATGCTTAATTATGCATGTCACATCTGACAAGTGACTGACTGAAGTAATTTCTGTTATGACAAATGGATCTTTTGGAATAATTTTTTTTTTAAATAGGTCTTGGCAATTCACTTCATTGGCCTAGCAAACATCCAGTGCTACAGCATTGTTCTCATTAGTTTGCAAAATCTTAACCAAAATATGTATTTGATTGGAAATTCAGAAGTTTTAATGCTGCTTTGAAAAATATTTCTGTACAATGTTATCTTTTTCATAATGAAAAAAAGAAATAACATCTGATAAGTCAATGGTTTCACGAAAGCACAGGTACTTTTTGTTTCCTTGTCTTAGGTCTTCCAAAAACTCCGCTTTCAGCTTGTTAAGTTCTTCTGCTAGAAGCTTCAACTTGTAAGGAAGCAGTTGTTCATCTAAAATAAAGATATTCCCAAATTATTTGTGTAAATTAAATCAAGCTGGACTGTCTGATAACACCAGGAAATTAATCTGATTACTTCAGACAAATCATAATCAATCACAATTGAGTTGGTGTAATAAGTGAGCAGAAAAGACAAACTGGAAAGGGATTTTTTTGTTGACATAAAATAGTTGACTTAACAATCTTATTGAATTAACAGGCTGTCAGGCAAAAAAGCAGTGCTAGAAAATGATAGTTTGGATTTGAAGCTGAAGTTAGAACAGTTGTCCAGCATTACTTTCTACAATGATGGAAATGTTCTATATCTGCCCCATTTAATCCAGCAGTCACTAGCCATGTGGGTTGTGTGACTGAGAACCAAGTTTTTTTGTTGAACACTTAGAGAATTCACATTATATACAATTTATCTGTTTCAACAACAATTCAGTGGTTTCAGTATATTCACAGATATTCTCAATGATTACCACAATTTGAGAACATTCTTATCATCTCAAAAACCTGTACCCTTTAGCTATCACCTGCTCCATTCCCCCTCTCCCTGCCCCAGTCCCTACGCAACCACTGATCTATTTTGTGTCTCCTAGATTCCCCTGTTCTGGACATTTCACATGACTGGACTCATGACATATGGCCTTTCATGCCTGGCTTCTTTCACTTTGCATGTGTTTTCAAGGTTCATCCACACAGTACTTTGTTTCTATGGCTGAATAATCCATTGTATGGATAGACCACATTTTGTTTTTATCCATTTGTCAGCTGATAGACATTTGGGTTGCTTCTACTTTTTGGCTACTAGGAATAATTGCTATAAGCATTTTTGTACAAATTTTTATATGAATATGTATTTTTATTTCTAGGTCTCAAAGTAACTATAGTTAATCATCTGAGGAACTGCTAAGGCTGTTTTGCAAGGCAACTGCGCTGTTTTACATCCCCGTCAGCAGTGCATGTGGGTTCTGATTTCTGCACATCCTCACTAACACTTGGACTTTCTGGGTTCTAGCTGGCCTAGTGGGTGCGCAAGGGTATTTCACTGTAGTTTACATTTGCGTTCCCTGGATGACTAATGATGCCAACCATGTTTTCATGTGGTGATTGGCCATTTGTATATCTCCCCTGGAGATACTCCAGATTCTTTGCCCACTTTTAAAATTGGGTTATTTGTCTTTATTATTGATGGTGAGAGTCCTTTATATATTTTGGATACAGGTCCCTTATGAGATACATGGCTTGCGAGTATCTTCCATTCTGCAGGTTGTTGTTGCACTTCCTTGATGGAAGGAGAACAGAATTTTTAATTTAAGTGCAGTTCTAGAATCTAGTATCACCTCCACTCAAAAAATTTTTTTTAATGGGTAGGAAGAGTCAAGAGCGATTTGAGCAGAGCTCTCTTCCCTTTTCCTTTCATGTTTCCTACACCTATTTTTAAAATTCTGATTATGAAACCATTTTTGTTCCAATCCTATTCTTCAGGCTATAGATTGTAACTCATAAGGGAATCGCAAGTTGCAACCAGTGTTTTTCTAAGATGGGATCACAGAGAACACAGTAGAGTTCATTAAACACGTGGGAGTTTTGCACAACTTGTTTCTGTGCACGACTACGTTCAAGTACTGGGCTACACGTTAGGTTACAGAACAAAATCTATTTACAGATCATGGTAAAGGTTGAAAAGCACAATATGGTTAGGGCATTGTTTCTTTTCCTGATGTTCGAAGTTTTTGAAAAGGTAGCAATAATAAATATTGGTGATGCTGGGGAGCACAACAGAAAGCACAGACTAGAATCAGACTTAAGTCTGAGCCCCAAGTATTTAGCAGCTGTTCAGCCTGGGGCAAGTTACTTGATTCCCTCCATTTTCCCATCTGTAAAATTACACTTACCTTGTAGGATTCTAAAGAATATAAACAATATTTACAAGGCATTGAGCATATAAAAGGAGTTCAAGAAATGTTAAGCTGTTATTTTTTGAATCAAATTTTAAATATAGCAAGGAGTTCAATGTTTAAAACTTAAATTGTTTTATAAAACTCTAATTACCACATCCAAGTTCAGACTGGCAGTGCGCTGTGCTTGTTCAGATGCCCTGCTGCATTTACATCTGGCCTCTGACTGCCTCTCGCACTCCTTACTTTACCCCCCCAGACTCACTGGCTTCTTTTCTGTTCTAGAACATACCAGACAACTTTACCTGTGGGCTTTTGCACTTGATGTGTCCATGGCCTGGAGTGACCCTCCAGACAGCAGCATGGCTTGCTGTTTCATTTCATTTAACATCTCTGCTTAAATGGCATTTCCTCTGAGAAGTCTTCCTGATTGCCCTTTAACAAATAAGCCCTCCCATCACTCTACACTGCCCTCCCCTGCTTCATTCTTCTTCAGGGCAACAGCATATGTCCACATGTTTATTTATTTGTCTGTTTCCTCACTATGACGTTCTACTCCCTCCCCGCTCCCCAGTATCTAGAATAAAGACTAGTACAGAGTAGCCACTCAATAAAAACCTACTGAATGGATGAATACCTGGTTCCAGAGGTAGAAGTTCTAGTGCTATATAACCAAGTTGCAATATTTTAACTGAAAACCTAATGTAAATTTTATGAGTGAAAGCAAATAAACAACCCGCGTCCCAGGAACAAGAGTAGCAGTGAACAGAATCTTAACTACCCACCATACCTTTTGCTTCCTTCATTGTCTGAGAGACAGCTCTTCGGAGTGTCTGATCGACTTGATGAAGAATATTAGTTGAACAAATAATTCTGTCTGTTTCCTAGGTAATAGACATGGTTATTGGAACAGTTACCTATTTTATAAAAGAAATGGCTAAAGTGTAGGTGATGCATATGTGAAGAGACTAAAAGAAAAGTTAAAGTGGCTTTTCTGTTTCAGTTATTCTTCTCTGGGAGATGGTCCAAATAAAATACATCCTGTTGTAACTTGGGTTCCACGTAGGCAGTATGCTGGCAAATGTCTAAGAACGGGCTCTCAGAGAAAAACAAAATTCGATACCTATCTATAGTGCTTGCCAATTTCTACAGTGTAAATATTCCCATCCTTGCCCACTACAAGCTGCCAACATAATGTCAACAGGCTCTCCAACACTTCCTAAAATTTAGCAATCGGCTTTAACCAGCCAGTGCAAGCTGCCACCGAGCACCACTGCATCCAGGGTAGAGGCTGAATGCTGGTGAGACGTCGAGGCAGTGACAAAGCATCTCTCATATGTTACTCATATTTTACACTCAGCTCAAAAAGATCTTCTACAGAAAGTTCCTTCTCATTTATACTACATCTAAACTGGATGACTTACCTTTTGTTCCACATTGTCCTCCACATATTTTATTGGATTTTCCAAAGCAGTAAGCAATAAATCAGTCAACTTCAGGCTACAAGAGAAGGTAGGATAAAATAAATCCTAATATTACACATTTGTTTTTAAAGAATTTGTGTTTATGAATATAATTCTAGAGGAATAAAAGTGTTATATCCAGGATCCTAAACAGAAGGGGAAAAACAAAGTGACTTGGAAGCCAACTTCTACTTGCAAAATTCAAGTGTAAAAGCTCAAAACAAATAATAAGCCCCTCAAAAATCCCCTCATGGAAGAAATATTCATTTCCTCAGACTCATATCAGTAAGCTTTGAAAAGACATCCTCTCTCTTCCCTCAGTAAGTGCTGAACTTCAGCCTCCTAGAACTTTATGTTCCCTAAAGGACGCTCAGTCTTTATCTTCTGGCTTCTGCTCATTTACTGGATGTGAATTTACAACATTCCCCACTGGACAAGGGGTCATCAAGGGTTGAGGTGGAATTCATTCATTCATTTAACAAATATTTACTGCATATCTTCATATGTGTAAAATATTGCACAACTATGTACGTGCAACTGTGTGCTAAGCTGGGGGCGTAGCAAGATCCCTATCCTCTCTAAGCCTGATCATGTAATGGAAAGAGACAGAGAATTAATCAAATAAGCAAAGAAGAATAATTTCAGACAGCGACAAGTAGATTGGTGAGTGAAGACAGTAAACAAAATGATGACATAAGAGAGTGACAGGGCAGTCTAGTTAACATTCTTCACTTGAGTCAGGACAGTCAGGAAGCCAGCCAGGCTTAAATATGTGGGAAGGTAGAGCGGGCAGCAAACACAAGGGCCCTGAGACAAGAAGCAGCTTCTTGTGTTCAGGGAACAGAGGAGGCCAGTCTGGTTGAAAAGGAGCAAGGAGAGAGTGGTGGGATGTGAGGCTGGGGGGGTTCATCAGGGTAGACTGTGTAAGCTGTGTTAAGGAGTTAGAATTTCACACAGAATACAGGCGGTAGCCCTGAAAAAAATTAAAGCCAGTGAACTCACTGAGTTGACTCTCAACCTTAAGATGATTTTTCTCACACAGAAAAGAGCCCAGGTTCTAGAGTGAGGCAGGCTGCCCTGGGTCCAAATCTTGGCTCTGCCACTTACTACCTGGATTTGTTACTTGACTTACCTGGGCCTCCGGTATCCTATCATAAAAGGGGGATAATTCTATCTCCCCTCAGAGGATTGTTGCGAGGACTGAATGAGGTTATAAAGTGTTCAGAACATGCCCAGGACATATTATCTGCTCAGCAGCTGCTGCCAGTAGTAGCCGCAGCGGTTGCAGCGGTAGCGGCAGCAGCCATGGTGCCGGTGGTGTTAGCAGCATTACTTCACGGAAGCTGGGAAGGGTATATTTGTCACATCATCTTTCAACTTCCAACACGGGGCCACCAGACTTCAGACTACCCCTTCACTGTTATGCTGTGACTGTTTGGATATGGGAGGACAGGTGACCAAGTCCTTAAGACCCAAGACAAAACTGCAGATTATGCTCAGGGTCGGCACTGGCAAAGCTCACACCCGAGGCTCCCTGCAAGCGCTGGCCCTCACTGGTCTGAAGGCTTTGATGAGAACCTTATGTGGCTCCCGTGGAGGATCTCAATGCCTCAACCAGCCATTCACTTCCACAGCCAAACATGTTAAGTATTCCAGAAAGAGCAGCAATCAGTTGGCTGCGTACCTGCCTGCTCAAAGTTTCAAGATATTATGAGAAGTTACAATTAGAAACCTCAGCAGTAGCTTCCTTCCTATACCCTATAAACAATAGTTATTTCAATTTGTTTCTTTTTTTTCTTTAGTATGTTAAAGTACCTCTTATAAGATGCATGGAACCTGTATCCTGGGAACTAAACATTTTGAGGAATGAACTTAAAAAATTAGCCTTTTAAAAACTGCTGATCCCTTCTGAACAACAGTTAGGCAGGAACCAAGGAACTGTGGGGCAATTGCTCTAGAATGGCACTGTCCTCTACGGCATCCACTAGCCACATGCGGCTATGTAAGTAATTTAAATAAGATTTAAAACTCAGGTCGGTGGTAAGTTGCGCTGGCTATATTTCAAGTGCTCGAGGATCAGTCACATGTGGCTAACAGCTACCATACCGGGTGGTGCAAACAGAACACATCCATCATCAGTGAGATTTCTATTAGAAATGTGCTGAGGTGGGGGGAGGGTATAGCTCAGTGGTAGAATGTGTGTCTAGCACGCACAAGGTCCTGGGTTCAATCCCCAGTATCACCATCAAATAAATAAGCCTAATTACTCCCTCTCCTCACAAAAAAGACCAAAAAACAAAAAATAAATGTGCTGAACTAGAACTTTCCAGAACTCCAGAACTCTCAAGACCTATTTCATGAATGAAATGCATTAGACCCCATAGCCACAAGCCCATGGCTACAAGCAGGGTAACCAGAGCGAAGTTTAAGGCAAAGTTAGGACTTGGTCCCAACTCTATAGCTTTCCCTTCTACAAGAAAGTTACTGGGCAACCTATTTGGACAACGCTCCTTTAGCAAGAGTACCAGAGATGTGTCCTACTCTGAACTCCCTGCTCCAACCTCTGGGAAACAGAAGAATTTTAACAACAGTACACATTTGCAAACAAACCTAGGTTCACATCTCATCTGTCACTTACAGTCCCACTGACTCTGGGCAAACTAAACTTCCTCGCTCAGTTTCCTCTTCTATACAAGGGGAAATAGTAATCTCTCTCCAGGGCTGGTGTGAAGGTCAACCAAGTGGACACAGGTAAAGCATTCGGCACAGCACCTGGCGCAGCCAGGAACCCGGTGAAAGACACCTTGAGTAGGATACCTGGCCTCTGAAGAACAGGCTGGACTCTGAAGTGTGAGGCTGTTGTGTTCCCAAGCATTTTTCTCAGGGTTGGGCCTTTCTATCTTACTTCCCATCAGGTGGATGGTCTCGGCAGGCAGTGGCTGGGGTCTCTGGCCATTCCTCTGTAAACAGGTCTCCAGAGAACAGTCTAAAAAGACCTGGCAAAAACCTAATGAATCTGAAAACAATTCAAAACCAAAAATGAGTAGCGAACTATTTTTCCCAAAATGTGAAATAAACATATTAGACAAATTATCCCGCCTGGAGCAGGAAAGACCATTCGTAATACTGAACATGTAGCTCTGAACATTAAGTAAATCCACATAAACCTCCTACTCCAATTAAATTCTCACTAAAGACAGTAGTGATTTTGGTATGTGAACAAATGTCTCCATGTATAAGAAAAAAAATGTTTTGATTACATTTCCGAGCCAGCTGATAGACTTCATATCTCATACTTTGATAATAAAAGTTGTCATCTAAAATCAGAAACAAAGGTCTGGAAACAGCAGTCTTCGTTAAGAGGTAGTGTGACGGGGCCTCAGGTGCTGCAGAAGATATGAGATCTTGATCCTTCAAGGAGGTTATAAAATCTTCCCACATGGCTTCAGTCCTGTTGGGTGGGGCAGACATCTGACACCCGTTAATGACGGCCAGCAAGAAGTTCTCCAGGTACTTTAACAGTTCCTGTCGAAGCAATTTCCACTGGGATGGCTGCAAAAGATCACAGAACTGCACTTTATATTTGGCTTTGGCCAGTAGGGTGGTCATGGCTAACTGCCACCCTGCCCAATATGATAGTTTCAGAACCATTTGGAGTTCTCTAGACACAACTTGTTTCCTCCTCCTCCATGTCTCTGTATACACCATTCCCTCTGCCTGGAAAGCTGCTCAGTGATGTCAGTCCTCTGTGAACTCTTCTCAGACTCAACCATGCAGAAAGCAGCTCAGATCCTCCCTTGTCTATCATGACATCCTGTTCTGTGAATATTGGGCCTCCACTCTACCAGGGTTTACATTGTTTAGGCATCTCTATGTTCTCACTAGATCAACAGTCTCTTGTATACCCAGTCTGCAGCAGGGGGTCTGGCACCTAATAGTTACTCCAGGAACGTTTATGAAATGACTGAGTAAGTGAATAGATGAAAGAATGAAAAGCTGTTACCATCCAGGAGAAAGGAGAAACCAAAGTCAATATCCTGCCAAAACAAAATAGTCTGGCTAAGATACAGCAATGCTCATTTGCCCTTGAAATGAGAAAAGTTGTGGACAGAAAGAGTATAAGTGGACAGAAAGAGGATCAGCGGACAGGGCCCTGGGTCAACAACAGGATTGGAACGGGATAGGGAAAGATAGAGGAAGCAGGTGGAGGGGAAGAGAATAAATAGCTTGAAATTACAAGTAATCTCGCATTGCTCCAGGGCTGTGGAGAACACTAATACAGTTATGAGGTCAAGGTTGGAGAGAAAACACAAGGATAGGCGATCAGGACCCCTGTCCTTCCTGTCCATGCCTCAATACATAACTGAGATTACAGCACATACAACAAATACAATAACAAAACCCCCTCAAAAGGAAACACAGATCACTTCCTAAAAGGTGAGATATCCTACTAAGAGTGATCGGATGGATCCCATGGCCTTGGTCTGTAGGGGGAGAGTGGAAAAAATATAGTAAGAAAAGTGAGGGGAAAAGCCAGCAAATACAACAATCCCTATCAACCACTTCCAGCTTTCTCCAGGGTGGTGAAAATACTATCACCCAAGTAAAGCCGGTGCCACCAGGACCCTCACCATTTACTAAGAATGGGGAAATACATAACTTTGCTGGCAAAGTTCAAAATTTTTCCACACACCAAATGTACTGTATTTTTGCATATGTACTTATAGAATGGAATCACATATTTGTATTTTATTTATGTGAATTCATCTATATTTGGCACTAAATGACAAAAATAACTAAAACCTTCAGAATACATCAATCAAAGAGTATTTTCTCTAGAGTGAGCATGAGATGGGCAACGTGAATCTATTCTTCCCCCAGAAGTCTGTTTTCACTAGCTTCTCCAAGGGGATGCATCTCACTCCACTGAGGGTGATCTGGGGGCTTAAAGAGAAGTATGTACTTGGAACACCAAGTGGATCCCTCAGTCAAAGCCTATTTACCTTATCTGGTGGTCTACTGAGAAACAGCCATCTTTTCCTTTGCTGGCAGAGGCAGGTTTACCCTGAGATGAATGAACATAAGCTTCAGAGGCCAAGCCCTTCATTTGTACAGGATCTATTGTCATGGGAGGGACCCTAGTAAGTACTCTGCTACTTACAGTTTTGTATCCTTTTTTTGGGGGGGGGGGGCGGTGGGGGTAGGTAAGTAGGTTTATTTACTTATTTTTTTCAAAATGGAGATACTGGGAATTGAACCCAGGACCTCGTACTTGGTAAACATACGCTCTACCATTGAGCTGTATCTCCCCGCGCCCTATATTCTTTTTCTTAAAAAGGGTCCCCTAAACCGCATGACTTAAAGCTCCACAAAACCTAGATTCGTCTGGCTGGATGTTTGACTGACTGTTTAGGAATTTTTGAAGATTCTGCCCCTCTTTTCAGAACAATCTTCCCAAAGGACTTTTAAGAGGATATTTGACTGGAGGCGGGGGGAGGGGGGGTTCCACTTTGCACGCTGACTTCAGAACGGAACCCTATACTGGTGGTTGTTTGTACTTGTTTTATATTTCTAATCGACTCATTCTGCGTTAAACCAGCTCCACTCTCCTCGAACAGCTGTCTCTCCTCGATCAGGGACCCACGTCCCACACTGGGTGTTATTCAGCGCTTCTACAGCGGAGCTGGCACGTTTCCCTTTGCGCCTACAATCTAGGCCCCGCCCCCTCCGCACTGACCAATGGGTTCGCCTCCTCGAAGAACGCGTCCGGCATGACGTCATCATAGGCGACGAGGCCCACGGCCCAGCCCCGCTCCTGCCGTAACCGGTGGCTGAGGGCACGCGCCAAGGTGGATTTTCCTGCTGCGGGCAGTCCACAGAGGACGCAGAGGCCCAGCTTCCGCGGCCCCTCGCTGCGAACTCCTCTGGCGTCCTCGCCGGCCTTCATGCCGCTGAGGGAGACACGCGACGGCTGGGAACGGTGTCTCCGGAACTGTCCGCCTGTGGCGCACGCGCAGAATCTCCCACCGCTCTGTTGCGCCGCCTGGTGCCGCAATGGAGGAATGGGGGAGAGTCTTCCAATCCAAAAACCTGGCGTGGTCGTGGTTTTTGAGGTCGTCCCCTTGGTCACCAGAACCGCTGATGCTGAGCTTCCTATGAGACGAGTCCTCTAGGCTGGGGAGTCCACGGCGATGCGTTTCCTAAAACCTGGACGTTTCCTAGAGGGTCAGAGACTTGGACTTAATCTTCAATTAGAATCAGCTTTCCTGCCGACACTTGCAAACCATTAGGATCTGCGTCTCGGTTTTGTTTGGGTTGGGTTGGTATTTTTGTTTTTTTGTTTTGTTTTGTTTTTTGTTTTTGTTTGTTTGTTTGTTTGTTTTTATAATGATGAAGTCCCCTGCCCAGGAAAATCGCAAGAGAGACTTTGAGCCTCTTCCTCCAGCGGTCTTTGGAAGGTCAGTTACGGGTAATCAGAGGAGGCGAAGCTGACAGTCCAACAACTGCGCTCCTCTGCCCCACTCAGATGTGATGGGTGGAACGGCAAACGCCCCGTTAGCGCGCAGTAACATACTTTGCCGGCAGCAAGCCTGAGGGAGTAAGGGCAGGAAAGGAACGACCCTAGACTTCAATTCCAGCGCATTCATGCAGCGCACACTAGGTGTTTTAGTGTTAAAAAGAAATACTAAGTTGTGGAGAAGTATAAAACGAATTCCTTTTGTGGGGATGTGGTTACGCAGCAGGTACACAGTACATTATCTGTTTTCTTTCTCTTGGATTGAAAGTGAGCATTGAGTTAAACATACTTTTCATTTCATGTCATTTTATTATCATAGGCCCAGTGCGAGATACCTCTCCTTAATTTATTATTCTTTTTCATCACTCATGTACACTCACACTGATTTCCTCCCCCTTTCCTAGGCAACCTTTTTTTTTTCTTGTTTAAACATGATTATTTTGTTTGTTTACTTGTAGGCTATTTTTTTAAGAGCAGTTTCAAGTTCACAGCAAAACTGAGTAGAAAGTACAGAGTGTTTACATATACCTCTGCCCCCCAACCCCACAGTCTCTTCCACTGGCAACATCCAGTGTGGTACATTTGTTACAACCAATGAACTACTCATCATTATCTCCCAAAGGCCATAGTTTATACTGGGTTTACTCTTGGTGTTAACATTCCATGAGTTTTGGCAAATGTATGATGACATGTATCTACCATTATAGTGTCATACAGAATAGTTTCACTGCCCTAAAAAAAAAAATCTGTTCTCTCCCTACCTGGAGACTGCTGATGTTTTTGCTGCCTCCATTGTTTTGCCTTTTCCAGAATGTCATATCGTTGAAATCATACAGCCTTTTCAGACTTGCTTCTTTCATTTATGTCTTTTTATAGCTTGATAGCTTGTTTCTTTTTAGCACTGAAGGATATTCCATTGCCTTGATGAATCACAGTTTATTTATCCATTCACCTATTGAAAGGTGACTTGATTGCTTTGAAGTTTTGGCAATTGTGAATAGTTACTATAAACATGAATGCAGATTTTTGCATGGACATAAGTTCTTGACTTATTTGGGTAAATACCAAGGAGCGTGATTACTGGATCTTATGGTAAGAGTATGTTTAGTTTTGTAAGACGCTGCCAGACTGCCTTCCAAAGTCGCTGTACCATTTTGCATTGCCACCAGCAGGGAATGAGAATATCTGTTGTTTCATATTCTTGTCAGCACTTGGTGGTGTCAGCTTTAGGTTTTAAATATTCTGATAGGTGGGTAGTGGTATCTCATGTTACTGTGGTTTTCACTTCCCTAATAATACATGATGTTGAGCATCTTTTCCTATGTTTACTTGTCATCTGTACACAGTCAGCCTGCTGTATCTGTGGGTTCCACACTTGCAGATTCAACCAACTGCAGATTTAAAATATTTGGAAAAAAATTCCAGAAAAGTTTCAAAAGCAAAACTTGAATTTGCTCCTGCTGGCAATTATTTGTATAGCATTCACATTGTATTTACAACTATTTACATAGCATTTAACCGTATGATGTATTATAAGTAATCTAGAGATGATTTAAAGTATACAGGAGTTGTTCATAAGTTATATGCAAATATAGTATGTCATTTTAGATAAAGGACTTGTGCATCTGCAGATTTTGGTATGCACAGGGGTCCTGGAATCAATTACCCCACAGATAGTGAGGGCTGACTCTTCTTTGGTGATGTTTTTGTTCAGATCTTTGGCCCACTTTTAAACTGGGTTCATTTTCTTACAGTTGAGTTGTAAGAGTGTTTGTATTTTTGGATAATAGTTCTTTATATATCTTTTGTAAATATTTTCTCCCAGTCTGTGGCTTTTCTTCTTGTTCTCTTGGAATTACCTTTGGCAGAGTGGAAATTTTTCCTTTTAATGAAGTCCAGCTTACCAGTTACTTCTTTCATGGATCATGTCTTTAAAGTTCTATCTTAAATGTCATCACCAAGCCTGAAGTTATCTAGATTTTTTAAATGTTATCGTCTGTAAGTTTTATAGTTTTACATTTAGCATTTGTCTGTGATTAAATTTGAATTAATTTTTGTGAAAGATAAAAATCCTGTATCTATCTATATATATTTTAAACATACGGTATCCAGTTTGTTCCACCTCCATTTGTTGAAGACTTTTTCCCTCCATTGCATTGCCTTTGCTTCTTTATCAAAGATCAGTTGACTATATTTGTGTGGGTCTATTTGTCGGCCATTTTGTCCATTGATCTACTCGTCTGTTCTTTTCCCTACCACACTGCCTTGATTGCTGTAGCATTACAGTTAAGTTGGGTAGTGTCAGTCTTCTGACTGCTCTTTCTCTTCAATATTGTGTTAGCTATTTTGGGTCTTTTGCCTCTCCATATAAACCTAAAAATAATATTGTTGATATTTACAAAAGCACTTTCTGGGCTTTTGATTGAGATTGTGTTGAACCTGTAGTTCAAGTTGGGAAGAAGTGACATCTTGACAATATTAAGGCTGTCTATCCATTAACATAGAATATCTCTTTTCATTTATTTATTCTTTGATTTCATTCATCAGTTTTGTAGTTTTCCTCAAATAGATCTTGACAATTTTTGTTAGGTTTATACCAAGTATTTCATTTTTAGGGTGTAATGTAAAGCATATTGTGTTTTAAATTTAAAATTTCACTTGTTCATTGCTAATGTTAGGAAAGCAGTTGACTTTGTATGTTAACCTTGCATCCTGCAACCTTGCCATAATCACTTATTAGTTCCAGTTAGTTTTGGTTGATTCTTTTGTATTTTCTACATAGGCAGTCATGTCATCAAAAACAAAACCAGTTTAATTTCTTCCTCCTTAATCTGTGTACCTTTCATATCCTTTGTCTTACTGCATTAGCTAGAGCTTCCAATAAGATGCTGCAAAGGAGTGGTGAGAGGAGATATCCTTGCTTTGTTCCTGATCTTTGTGGGAAGTCTTCTAGGTTCTCACCGTTAAGTATGATGGTAGCTGTAGGTTTTTGGTAGATGTTCTTTATCAAGTTGAAGTTCCCCCCTATTCCTAGTTTGCTAAGAGGTTTTTTTTTTTTTTTTATCATGAATGGGTATTGGATTTTATCAAATGCTTTTTCTGTAACTACAGTACAATTATGTGATTTTTCTTCTTTAACCTGTTGGTATGATGAATTACATTACTCAATTTTCAAATATTGAACCAGCTTTACATGCCTGGAATAAATCCCTCTTGGTCATGGTGTCTAACTCTTTTTATACATTGTTGGATTCATTTTGCTAATATTTTGTTAAAAGGAACCTGGATTTTTGCATAAGTTTTCATGAGAAATATTGGTCTTTTTTTGTTCTTTTCTCATAATATCTGTCTGATTTTGGTATTAGGGTAATGCTGGTCTCATAGAATGAGTTGGGGAATATTCCCTCTGTTTCTATCTTCTCAGAGACTGAAAATAATTGCTATAATTTCCTCTTTGAATGTTTGGTAGAACTCACCAGTTATCTGGGACCAGTTATCTTTTTAAACAACATATTTTGGAAAAAAATGATTTTAAAAAATTTCATATTGTTTTATATTTCAGAATTTCAAAATGAACTATTGTAACTTCAAGTTTAGGTGTCCACTATCTAAAAAGATATGCTTTTTAAAGAACAGGTTCAAAAATAAGCATGTGATGTTGGCATCCAGCCATAATTAGGGTATAACCTTGAATTTGTAAAGCTTTCTTCACAGACCTCAGTCTCACCTGAGGCCCAGAAAAGGACAATAATATGAGATATTTACTAAATATGTGGTTCTCTTAAATTAGCAGGGTGTCAACATGGCACCATTGCATTTAGTCCCAGAGATAAAAGAGTATTTGACAGAGTCCAGGTGGTGGATTTGGGTCTAATAATGGGGCCCAGACCACTTGGGTATGGGAACTATGTCCTGCTCCACACACTCCCTTCTTCCCTCAGCCCCAGGACTATCCACTTCACCATAGGGAAGGAAGCTACGCCTGGCTGTAGTTCAGTGGCGGAAGTATTACAAACCTTCCAGAGTTTAAAACTGTGCTGCAAAATTATTCTCTTCTTGAGAATGATCTTAGAATGCAGTAACTTCTTTCTTACCAAAGAAAGCAAGTGACAACTCACATATACCTGACTCTGAGTTGCTGCCTTCTCTCCAGAATTTATGCAGTCAAGTGAACCAATCTCAAGAGACATTCATGATCATTTTCCCTCA
This sequence comes from Camelus bactrianus, assembly GCF_048773025.1. Lineage (NCBI taxonomy): Eukaryota > Metazoa > Chordata > Mammalia > Artiodactyla > Camelidae > Camelus > Camelus bactrianus. The sequence goes on from NC_133549.1 coordinate 24,236,689, forward strand.
CATATAAACACATAACCTGAAGGCACTCAGGTCACTCCTGTTTAGGACTTAGTGTTAAACTCGATTTAAGTCACTATTACATTAGATTGGTTCAGTCATGTGGGCAGTGTCACCAAGTACAGTCTCAGCTGTCATCATTCTGACCCTTCTGGTCCTCAGAAGAGGAGGCTGGGCAGTAATCATGCTAGAGCAGTCACTCTGCTTTGAACTTGGGGTGAGACCGCTTGACTAACCTCAGCTTACTGGTCCTCTCCTATCAGCTCTGCCACTCAGGGGCACAGGCAATTGTGTGGGACGCTGGCCTCGCCTAGGTCTCCTGCCTACCACATGGGCTGCAGAAGGGACCCAGCACCCAGTTCCAATTTAGCCTTGGCTAAATCTTCCCATGTTGGAGGCTGTTCATTCTGTTCTCATGAGAGCTTTCAGTTTACTTTGATCCAGCTGCTTGTTCCAGACCTGCTCTCCTTACGGGGAACTGGATTCACCTGGAAGCGAGTTGAGTAGAAAGAGCAATGTGCGACAACTCTGGCTTTAAGTTTCCTGATCTGTATAATGAATGAAGTCCTCAAAAGGGGACTTAGAAAATCTGAGATTCAACCGTCTGATGTCCCCAGTATCTTCAGAAGTAGCCTTTCTCCTCTGGTAACTTTAACTCAGCACTTAAGGTCTTTAATCACTAACAGAAATGGCCAACAGTCTAGCTGCCAAAGCCCAGAATTTCTTAATCACAACAATGGCCATAAAACCTCATTCCTCACCACTTTACCCATCTTCTCTTCACTAATTCCACAGCCAAGCCTTCTGGAACCCCTTTCTAGTCACAAACAGATTTTCAACTTTATGAGACTGACACGCTGCCTGCTGCGCTAAGAGAGCAGATAGATTTTCACTTTTAAAAGGAACCTGAACTGCTTTACCTTAACCCAGACACAGTTTTGCCAGCATGACATTGCTCACAGCCTCTCCAAAATCTCACTTCTACTTGCTGAGAGGATTAAGCAAGTAGCCTAGCAGACATTTATATTTATAAACGCTGGTCTCCTTGGCTGCCACCCACTCACAGGCCTGTGAAAATGAACTTCCTTAATTTACTCTCCAGTGAGGTCTTGTTCTTACCCATTTCAGTAACTCCTCCTCTAAAATTCAGGCCAGTGTAAAATTATAAATTTATCGGCTCCTTTTCTATACTCACCATCAATGTCATTTCCAGTTGAATCAAGTCACCAGCACCAGTTTTTTCTTCTAATCTTCTTTAAAAAAACCTAACAAAGATAGCCTAAAACATGAGCCAGATAATCAAATGTTACCAAGTCTTGAACAAATTTTACACTGTCTAGTGTTTTTCTGATTCCCAAAGATGATTTTGCTCCTGGTTGTGAGGCAGGAAGCAAAGTAAATGCCCTGATGCGCTGAAAGTGAGCGCTCAGACCCAGAACGGTCACCCACCTTGCTCACCCTAAGAACGGCCGAAGTGTCCAAGGAAAGATCAAAGCTACAAGAAGTCCTGCTAAGACAGAGAGGATCTGAATGCTACCAACCTCTGGCCAATAGCGACAATGATGAAACAGATGTCAATTGCTTGGTTTCCTTTATTTGTTTTCTTTTTATTGTTGGATCATGCTTATTTATTTACACATACACACATACATACATACATACTGGGGATTGAACCCAGGACCTTGGGCATACTCAGCATGCACCTACTACCGAGCTGTTACCCTCCCACCAATTGCTTGGTTTCTTAAGCTTCCAGAACAATTTTCTCAGAAGAAAGCAATTCCTAGAGATTTCCAATGAATTTCTGTTTCCTTACTTCCATCATTGTGTTATATGTTTAAAATCATTATAAAGATGTTTAAAACAATCAAATCCTTCAACAGTCTAATAAATGAGCCTTGTATTTAACACTGTGAAGTTATCCATTTAATGTTCACTTGATATTTGTGTACCAAATATTGTGTTAAATGCTGGGGATTCACACATAAATAAAGACATCTGTTTAAAAACTCATAATTTACTTGAGAGAAAGTGAGAAAATGTACACAGCACAGAGATTAATATAACTATAAATTAAAAAAATTTACATTGCCTGTTCACATTATGTTGTATATAAAAGCACAACTATCAAAGGTAAAACTGGTAGAAAAGATTCTACAGCTTCCCCTTAACCTGCAGTCTAACAGTACAGCATATTCCTGGAGGGACTTTAATAAACATACCTCAAAATTCCACAATTTTACACAAAGATGGGTAATTTTTATTAAGAAAAAACCCCACAATATTCAAAATGAGTTGTGAAATATTCTGTAAAATTTTTGCTCAGTTCTTCAGAATGTACAAGTGTCACAAAAACATAGCAAAAAGTAACAAAACACATCCTATAGTTGATTTAGCTTGGTTGCTACCCTGTTTCATTGTTAACTTACCAAGAATTGGTTCACCTAGACTTTAAAACTCTAGGTAAACAATCTAAGTCCCCAAGAATGCAGGAGAAAACAATCCCACAAAATGGGTCCATTATGAAAGTTCTTTTAAACCAGGCATTCTGCAGCTGGAGTGGATTTTTCTATAGATACCATGTTATTCATGCTGGTTACCTTTTCAGTCCATTCTTTTTACTGGATTCATTCACATTAGTGTACATTACTGTAGATCCAAGCAGAATAAGGCTGTTAATTTTTTTTTAACTTGGAAGATAAAACCTATATAAACAAAAGCTCTTTGCAATTCCGAATAGTTTAAGGATGTAAAGAGGTTCTGAAACCAAAGTGTTTTGAAGGATCAAAGGCATGCAGTTAGCAATAAGACATGGTCACGTGCCTCCTACCTCCCTTACCCCTAATACCTATATTTGTATTTTTAAAGAAATCTTATTCCCTAATTTTAATTGTCCTCTTTACTAAGACTCTAGGGTAGTGACGGTGGCCAGAGACAGGGAAGAAACGCACGTAGCAGTAGGGTAGGGCTTTTTTTTTTAAAAGCTGCACACACCCTCCCCTAATAAAACTCAACTACTCTCGCCACTTAGAATTAACCACTGTTACTAATGGAAGAACGGCCATCCAATTCTTCTCGTGTCTTGTTGCTACCTGTGTGTGCCTTATAACAGATTCTTACACAGGCAAGGATACTGATTAACATTAGCAAAGCAAAGGCTCATGGGGCAGAATCCAAGAGAGACCAGGTGCAAGCTTCCAGTTGTCCTCTCCTAGTGGAGTTGCGTGGACAACATTTAATTTTCCCAGCAAGGATGCGTGACAACACGTACAGAGAACTGCCAACCAAGGAAGCTCATTTGAGTCTTGGTGTCCAGGGTTTTTATTGGGGGTCAGTCATGTAGGCATGGAGCACCCATGTGCTGACATGAGTTACTTAATCTTTAGCCTCTTAAGAGACCAAAATAACAGAGTGTGGCCCTCATCATATATCACATTGTTACTGCAACCCAAGGTCCCTTGTTATAAAGAAAATTTTATCAAGCAGGATATTCCAGCAGCTTAGAGGATATGACTAGGAGCTGGTCAGGAGCCAGGTCTTTGGAACGTGAGCAAGTTTTGAACCTCCTACACTTACCAAGTTAACCTTTACTGCAAAATAGCTTTAGGATAAGAAGTTGTCACCTAGATGATAATCAGGGATGTGGGCACAGATTCAGCTATAAATCAAAGAGCTTTCCCATCATTTCGTCATTTCTTCAGAAAGGTTGAAGCCAGGCTGTATTGAAAACTGTTTCCTGTCCAACAATGCTGCTAACCAGGACAGAGGTTATAAATGAGGTGGGGCTGGAGAGCAGCTAGGAATGAAGCTGAGGAAAACAAGGAGGGATGTTACTTTCTCTCCCACTTCTTAATTGCAGGCCCAGCACTGAGGCAGGGTGAGAAGGAATTCCAGGCAACCATGGGGCTTGCCAGGACCAGAAAGAAAGGGAAGCGAGGAGAGGAGGTACAACTCAAGTGCTGCTAGCTGGGAGGAAAGTTAAGTTCCATAACCACCTTGCTAGGAAGTATACTCCTGGGTAAAAGGCAGGGCAAATAGGGTAAGAACTCATTCTACTTAAAATTAAGATTGTCAGCATCGAAATTGTCATATTGCTAAATGAATGGGCCCAAGAAAATTAATGCCACAAGTCACTTCTTTATAAAACATACCTTTCAAATATTACTGGCTCATATTCTGAAAACAGATTTGAAATATGCTCCTAAAGAGCATATGGAGCTCTTGCATATTAAGTTGTAATAAACTTTAAGTGACTAAAAAAATTGCATAGTTCACCCTCACAATATTGTTGGGAAGTTTCCAACATATATTTTATGATTTGTATCAAGGAGTAAAATGGAGCAAAAAAAATCAATTACAATTCACAAGAGTAATTTATCATATTAAAATTGAGGTCAGCTCTGAACCACCACCACCCTAGCCTTGAAGAAAAAAAGCATAAGCTTGAACTTACTACTTTTTAGTTTTGCCTTTTTCTGTATCTCTTGTTTTCTAAGTTTTTTTTTAAATTGAAGTATAATAGATTTATAATGTTGTGTTAGTTTATGGTGTACAGCATAGTGATTCATTTATACATATATTCTTTTTCATATTCTTTTTCATTGTAAGTTATTACAAGATATTGAATGTAGTTCCCTGTTACATTAGGTCCTTGTTGTTATCTATTTTATTTATCTCTTATTTTGTGATAAAGATGCCACCAACTCTCACCAATCTATCAATTCCATACAACAAAGCTATAAATAAAATAATTACCAGGCATAAAATAATTACTAATCTCAGCAAGCCTACAGATAGTAGGGAACACAAATATGTATACTGATAAAGTGTGAAATCATAAGGGAATCATTAATACCTGACAAAGATTCCTGCTTGGTCTAACGTTATTCAGGCTCCTGAAACTTCTCCTAGGCTCATTTGTGTACTTCCTTGTAAAATCTAGTTTTAACAAGAACACTGCTAAGTCAGTTTAGCAAGATGCCCCTCCTTCAAGTCTGATCACCCTTGATATCTAATCAGCTTCCTCACCCTCCATCATCCCCTAGGTGATGTCTGATAACCCTGGCCTGTCATCAGCAAGAATTCTTTTAGGTTGGTTTAGCCACAATCCTCTTGACCCTTGATGTTTCTCATTAGCAATTTTCTATCCACTGACCCCCACCCTGCTCCTTGGCTACAAATTCCCACTCGGCCATGCTGTATTCAGAATGGAGCCTGGGTGTATACTAAGGTCTTTTCCTCTACTGTATAGTTCTGAACAAAATGTTTTTCCTGTCCAGTTCTAGTTTTTCTTTGACATACCTAAGAAGTGTAAGTGTAGTCCAGAGGAATGAGTTTGATGCTGTAGCAGAGTGGAGATCTGCTTGGCTTTGAATGAACAGGATTTTCCCTGTTCCGAAAGAACAGGCATTCTAGCTGGTGGGAAAAGAGGGTGCAAAGATGGGGGAGGTGGAGGGCAGGGAGGTAAGCAGGAGCCAAGGTACAAAAGGCTGTGCTCAGTCAAGAAACAAGCACCAGAGGGAGCACAGGGCAGTGGGGAGGAAGGAATGGAAGTGACTGAGAATGAAGGCTAATGACTGTAAAGAAGCTCCTGGAACTGTTCAGATGAAAGCTACTGCTTGAGAACAGAAGCAGCAGAAACGAAGAAAGATAGGTTTCCTTTAAGAAAGCCAGGCCCTGGTGATTTACTGGCTGTGTGAAAGAAAGGGGGAGACCACAGAAGTCTAGTTTACTGGCTGCTGGTCATTCAGCCCTATTCAAGAAAGTCAAAATCCCGCTGATAATATTGAGCTCACTCCTTAAAGTGCAGATGGGTGTTTCTGAAGAAGAGCCTATTTTCCTTGGGCTGTCTAAAGATGTTAACGTGAATGAAAGTTAATTTATGACCACAGGAAGCAGGACCTATAGGAAAGCAGTACCAATGATGGAGAGAACTGAGAATGAGTCTGGAGTATTCAAAAAAATCTTTGCAAATTAGAACCTTTACAATCAAGGCTTTCGAAACTTTTGATATTGCACTTTTTTAAAATTGAAGTATAGTCGGTTTACAATGTTGTGTTAATTTCTGGTGTACAGCATAATGATTCATTCATATATATGTATGTATATATATATTCCTTTTCATATTCTTTTTCATTAGATGCTATTTCAAGGTATTGAATAGACAAGTACCTTGCTGTTTATCTATTTTATATACAGTTGTATGTCTCTGCAAATCCCGAACTCTGACATTCCACTTTTCTAACTACCTTTTTTCTTACAAAAGATGGAAAAATCATCGGCACAAGCCTTTTCAAAGGAGGATGGGTGGTGGGGTCGGGGATCTACCTCCCGATCCCGCGGGGCATCTAGGAAGTTCCAACGGCTCCCACTTCTTCGACTCACAGGGTAAAGGTCTTCCAGGCCAGCTCAGCTTCTACTTCAGCACAGACCGGAGGCTGCGCTCACCCCGCTCTTCCCGGGGCAGGAGGGCAGACGGCGCGGCGGCCCCGGGACTGCGGCCTGGGCGCCCGAGCTCGCCGGTTCCCGCCGCGCAGCCCGGCGGCACCTGAGAGGGGACGTCACGGGCACCCACAGCTTCCCGGACACCTCCCGCCACCGCCCCACGGCCGCTCGGGGACACCGTCCGACCCCTTCCTGGAGAAGCCGAACTGCCGGCATCCACCCGACACCCTCCGAGGAGGGAACGTGAGAGGGGAGAGGGGGGAGGAGTCAAAAGAGAAAACGATTTAACTGCAAGCCGCGGCCGCGTCCCGAGACTCGCGCACTCCAGGGACAGCGAGGGTCGGGAGGAGGACCTTTAGGTCGCGTGGACCACGACACCAAACCCACCTCACGACCGACTCCGCTCACTGGACCAACTCTCCCGGTCGTACCCGCAACGGGCATCCACACCACCTGCTATTTCTCTGCTGCCAATCTCGAAAATCCACCGGGTTCCCGCGAGCACCCACCGCGCCTGCGCACAGCCGAGCTGCTGGACGAGGTGCTGTCAGTGCGCATGCTCCGGCCTTTGGCTCTTCCCCTCACGTTTTGAACCCTTTTGCCAAATCGGGCCGGTATACGCATGCGTGTCTGCGGCACCTAGTCTCTCCATACCAAGGCGAGAAGCCGCAGCTCTTAAGTTTGGGCCTGGAGCCCGAGAAGGCTCAAACTTCTTCACCTTCCGTCTGTCTGGCGGAAACTCAAGCACTGGAAGAGGGGTTCCGGGCCTGGCCTGCCCTGGAGGTGGCCGAATGGAGACCGGAACCGTGGACGGGCCGCTGACCGGCCGCCCGTCGCTGGCCTCTTCCTGGGATGCCGCATGCGGAGCCCTGGCCCAGAGGCTGCATCTCACCCGGGCTGATCTCGGCGCCCGGGACGCCGACTGGGAGGAGCTGCTGGCGCCGCCTGACACGAGGTGCGCCGGGCCCGCGGGACTGGGGTTGTGCTCTGAGACAGCCCCGCTGCTGGGGGAGCCGGGAGCGGGTCGGGGGCCAGGAGGGGACAGGATTTGGGCCCGGGCCCCCAGCTGGGGACGGGTCCGGGCCTGCGGCGAGGGCCAGGGGACAGGGCCCGAGTGTCCGGAGGGCGGGGGCGGGACCGCGGGAACCGGCGGCGACTCCATTGAGTGTCGGGCGCTGGGGACTCGGGGCAGGTGACCAGGGAACTGGGCCTTTCACACACATCCCCTTGTGCCCGTCTCGTCGGCTTCTGAGGCCCTTGTCAGAAGCAGAATCGTCTCTCTTATATATAGGAAACACACAAAACCCTCCTATCTACCAAAATAGGCGTTTAAAAAAATTGTCGAACGTCTTCATCAGCTTAATCTTGAAAAGGACACACTTTTGGCCTTTATTCCATTCTGCACGCCCCCACCCTCCCATTCTGAACTATTTTGTTATTCACACTAGCTGCTTAGTAAATTTATTTAACTGGAGAGGCAATTACAGAGAGTTCTTAAAATGTACAAGTCAAGGGGAAAATAGAATGGAGAGCCCTGATGTCTAAAACATCGTTTCTTTAGGAATTCTGTATTGAGCATTTGTTCAATGCGTTGCAAGGCGCTTGGACTCCGCCGAATGCACATGTAAATGAATTGGATAAAATGTCAACCCCTGTGGTCCAATAAGTGGGTTAGTAATAGTGTTCAGCGAACTGTGCGGTGTAATATCTTCATTTTCTTTGCAGCCAGGACCTGGTGGTTTTGAAAAGGAACCTGAACAGCCAAGATGAAAACCCCTGCTTCCTTTACCTGAGATGTGACCCTGGTGGAGGTGAAGAAATCGTTTCTATTGGCATTTTAAGTTCAGCAAGAAATATGGAAGTATACTTAGGAGAGGAGTACTGTGGAACCAGTAGGGGCAAGAATGTTTGTAATGTTCTGGACAACAGGTTTGTGACCTACGCATGTGCAGGTGTTCTTGTGAAGTACTGTTTTGTTTTCTTCAGCTTTTGCATATTTACTGATTCCCTGATATTAGTGTCAGACACAAGGGGAGAGTAGATAAAAACATACCAATGGACATAGAGGTTTAGCCCTTTAGGAATCTTAAAGACAGTCTGGATGAGCCTGGTTGTTTTTATAAATACAGAAATTGAGAGCTAAAGGAGGAGAGGAAAGTTGGTGGACGGTCATAGCTAGTTAGTGCAAGAGTTTTGTTGGTGTAAAGTGCTGATAAATGTTTCTAGTCTGTTTTCTTTAACTCACAGGCATCTGTTTTCCAAAAATGAATTTGCCAGTCAGTCTGGGACTTTGAACATTTTCTTGTAGGAAACCCATACAGATACCGCATGCGCCCAGACTGCACCATACCGGCACATTTAACCCATTATTAGACTTTCTGATTTTTTTTCTGATTTTTTGTGATGATTCTGTCTGAATCTTTTTTTAATATGAATCAAAATATGAACTGTTTCATAGACTATGCATGTTGAATATAACAGACATGTTACTGAGCTTTGAAACATGCTCTGTGCTACGTGATTATACATTTGATACCTGATTTAATTCTCTTTGTAGCTAGTAAGTGGCAGATGCCATCTTTATACTGAGTGCAATTCGGAAGGAAGCCCCAACTCTTTTTGCCTCACCAGGAAGACTGACTCTAAGGAGCTGAATGTTGCCGTGGAAACCTTTATTTTTAAATGTAACTGTTAAAAGTGATAATGTATGAAATTTTTAATAAACTAACTCTTTTATTTTTAGTGAACATGAAAAGATTATTTTGTACAAAAATTACCTAGAATTGGAGTCTTCCACACATGCTTGTAAAATAAAGGTAAGTCGTTCCCACATTTTAACTAAATTGAAAACTACAGTTGCTCTTCTACTGTATGTACTTCTTTTCTGTTTGTTTGGTAATGTACTTAGTCCCATTTAGTCCCTGGTTTTAGTTCAGAGATACTTAGTACACATGTTAAAAAAAAACTCTTTTCTAAAAAATAATCAACATTCTTCTGTTAAAATCTGACCATTTATTAGCCATAATCATGTCATGTCCTATTGTTAATAGAGATGTATTGTACTTTTCAGCCTTGAGAAACTGAATTAAAAATTTTGTTTCTCTTTATATAAAAGTAAAGTGGCAAGAAAACCACAAGCAGTTTTGGTCCCCAAATATCTAAATAGTTAAAAAGACAGAACACAACTAGAGACGTTTCAGACAAGGGCACCACAAAGTTAAAGGGATTTGGACTTGTGTCTTCAGCATGAAAAGTATCGTTAAGGTGAACTTTAATGATGTCGTCAGGGTCTAGGGAAACGGTGCTGAGCTGGAAATCACAAGCCCTGACTGTTAAATGCGCTCTCTTGCTGACGAGCAGAGGAACCCTGGGCAAGTTTCTTCACCTGTTTGGACCTACTTCATGGGTAATACTAGGGGATGGAAGAAAATAAATCCTTGGATTGATTATTTTTATGTCTACAATTCTGTGCTGATTATTGTTTACAGAAGACCACAGAACTGATTGTCTCAAGATGATGTTTTAGGTGGATATAGTAATAGCTTCCAAAGCCATTTAAATAAAGTGACTCGTTATCCAAGAAACATTTGAGTGCCTGTTGATGCCAGATACTGTTCTGAGCACTAGGAGTTGGCATTTATGAAATAAATTGGAATGAAGGCCTCAACGTTGAGAATATTACAGTGGTCAAGACAGATAATAAGTCAATTCAGTGTGAATAATAGGTGCCACGTTCCCTAGTGAGAAAGGCTTTCAGGTTAAAAAGCAGAAGAGGGACAACATGGAGGTTGGAATGTGGGTGTATGCAACTCATGCGCTATTTCCTTCCGTGTTGCTGAGAGTCACGTCTTTGGGGCCACGCTGAGTTTTTACTGAATGGGTCTGTATTCACCTGCGTCTGTGTGATTTATGGGTTTGCTGTGTCTCTGAAGGTGAATGGTGTGTGTAACTGTGCTGTGGGAGAGCCAGGCCGTGCACAGAGTGTTTCATTTAGGGAAATCCTTGGGTCTGTGTGAGGGCTTCTCCTGGGGCAGCAGTGTGTGAAAGTTAAAAGTAATAGTTACTGCTGCATAGCTTTGAGCATTTACTCAATGATATATACTGGAAATTTTTAACACATAATCCTCAAAACAACCATGTGAAATCATTTTACTCCTGACTCTGGTTGACATTTACCCAGGGGCATCAAGGCAGAGCCATCACTGAACTCAGGCCTGTCTGCTTCTCAATCCTGTTTTCTTTCCACTCTGCTCCTTTGTTGTCCCTCACCACACATGAAATGTCTTTTGGTTTAGAAGCGTGGACAAGCTGAGGCAGCATAAAGGATTGGAAAAATTCCTGGGATAGAAGCCAGGAAAACTAGGCTCAAAGCTTGACCTTCATTTAATCTTTTGAAAAGTTAGAAAATCATGCTGAATTCATCATTTCTATGGGTAAACTGTTGAGCTCTATTCTGTTATCTTGACTTTTCCTTATGGTTCTAAATTCCAAAATTCTGACTTATATTTAGTATTTCAGCAAACACTGTGAGTGAGATTCTGGACAGTCTTACATTAAATAATGCTATAGCAAGTTTCAGTATGTTAAGATCTCAGATTGGTATAGTTTATCTTTAATTCCTTTACACATAATACTTTATTTTAAAAGGACTTTTAAAACATTACATTATTCTTTGAGTCTTTTTCTGACTGTGAATATTCTAGAGGAAACCTAAAAATGTTCTTGAAGTTAATTTTTAGATCTTGAATGATTCACTCTTCGGAATTAACAAGAAGTGGCCTTAAATGATGGTTGTTTTTAATATCATTATTAATTTTGCTGCACTTTTGTATTATAACAGTTGCTCTCCTTTGGGGAAAAGCAGTGTGTGTTCATCAGTAAAGTGGTGGTACACATGAGGCCAGTTTCCACAAATTCCTCCGCAAGCTCTCCTGCTCTAGGATCAAGGATAGACCTGGAGAGGGTCCAAACCATCATGGAGTCCATGGGGTCAAAGTTATCACCTGGAGCTCAGCAGTTGATGAATATGGTTAGATTTCAGCAGCAGGTGAGTAGAAATGGATTTCTTTTCTGATGCCATTAACATTTTTAAATGATGGCTTTTTAAAAGGACATGTGCTGACTTACATTTTTTTCTTTCAACTTATTACTGATTTGAGTGTTACCCTTACGGACTTATGTAAAAACAGCATTTTGTGGACCTACTATCTTTCAAAAGCAATATGTTTGTTACAGACCCCACAGTGTGTCATGAATTCTCTTGCTCATTCATTCAGCAAGTGCTTTTTAAGCACCTTCTCAGAGAATAAAGCACTGTTTTGGTTCCTTTAGGGGCTCAAAGGTCAGTCTGCAGCCTGTCCTTAAGGAGCTTCACGGTGGTGTTGGGTGAGGTAGGGCATCTAAGTGGGGGATGACGAGGGGGACTGGGAAAGCTCATTAGAGGAAGTAGCGTTTTATCTAAACCTTGAAAGAAGAAGGGAGGGTTTGGGCAAGTAGATTTGCAGGATGCCACTGGACAGGTAGAAAACAGCATGGATGAAATCTTCAGTGCTGGAAGGAATGGGCTGTAGGTAGGAAATGAACAGAAGTTCGTTTCTCTGGAGTGGAGAAGGGACGGGGGACTGGGGCGGGATCATAGAGGATTTTGAATGCTGTTTTAAACCTTGTAGGCGTTTTCAACCTAGGTTTGAATCAATTCTAATCCGTTTTTATGCACAGAATGAATCAGTAGGAAAGATGAGTCAGTAGAAGTGGAGGCCACACGAAGGAAAGCAGCTCTCTGTTATTTCCCTCGTCCAGATGAGGGTTAATAAGCCTAGACTTGGACAGAGTAACCTGATGCTGGATTGTGAGATGCGAAAACAGTGGGGCCATTGGGACTTGACGACTAACTTAATGTTGGTATTGTTGGAGAAAAATAGAGTCAAACATGAAACTAAGGTTTTGAAAGTGGTGATGCCAATAGTATACCAAGGAGGGACCCAAGAAAGGAGGTGACTTTGGGAGGGAAAGGAGTTTAATTTGGGGAGTACTGAGTTTTAGACGTGAATAAAACCTTCCCTGGGATGCTGCTGGGAGCATTTGGAAACACTGGCCGGGGTGGTGGAATGGAGGGAGGTTTGGGAAGAGCACCCCTCGTGGGTGACAGGCAGGTGGTGAAGGGAGAGACTGGAGCAAAGACCCTAGATGTAGATACGTTTGGTAAGCATACAGGGAGAGAGAATGAACCAGAGGAGCAGAGACAGCAGTGAATAGAGATTCTCCTTGTTTACAATCTAAATGATAATACTGCTCATATCACAGGATGAATGTGAAAGTTTAAAACAAATAGTACAAATGAAAACCTCATGTGACTTTTGTGAGATTTGCCAATATTAATTCAGTACAAGTGTCGTTGGAGCAGTGGGCAGACATAGGAGACCCAGGAGAGTTGATGATGATTGTGGAAACCATGGAAGGGAGAGTTTCAGAAAGGACAGGGTCCATGCTTTCCTTTCTCTGCCATTATCTCACCTCCTTACCTCAGGAGGTTGCTAACTGGTCCTCGTGCTCCACTGCGGTCCGTCTGCTCAGTGCACCCAGAATGATCTGACAGGGTAAATTGGACTCTTCCTTCCCCTGTGTAAACTCCTTGGCTGCTTCCCATCACACTCAGAATTAAGCCAGATCCTTACTCTGGCATCTGAGACCTGGGCCCTCCTTGTCCCCTCAGCCTCATTGCCTGCCACAGAGACGCCTTGCTCTAGGCATTCTGATGTGTGTGTTCCGCAGACAGCCAGATGTGCTCCTTCCTGGGGGCCTGTGCACTCTTACCTGTTCTCTTTGGCCAGAAACCTCTCCTCCTGACCTTAGTGAGTCTGCCTTTTTCTTGTTATTCCAGTCTCATCTTAAATATTCCCTTTTGAATGAGACATTCTCCAACCATCCAGTTTAAAATATTCGCATTTCACTCAATATCTGTATCATATTTTCATCAGCACTTTCTTCACTATTTTTGTTGTTGTTTATGTATTATTCTGTTTATCTTACTAAAATATAAGCTTTGTGGGAGCAGGAACCTGTCTGTCTTGTGTATGGCTCCTAATAAGTATACAGTATATATGCTCTTTGTATTATCAACCAAGTATTCCTCGGAGATCTTGAGGGGTTGATTTGAATAGTGATGAGGTAGAAAGCAGATTTTGAGGGATTAGATAGTAGATGGGTGGTTGGAATGTGCCGGCAGTCAGGGTGAAGTGGGTTGGTTTCAAGGATCATAGAGATAAGGAGCCTGCCCTTATCAGAATCCCTTGGAATGTTTATAAAGTATAGAACACTGGTCCTCACCCATGACCAGAAACCCTGGGGATGAGATCCAAGAATCAGTTCTTATAAACAGGCAATGCCAGGTGAGTCTTATGCATAGTACATTTTAAGAATAAATGTTTGAGGGGAATGATCCAGTGGAGATAGAAGGAGATTAAAAATTTAAAAACAGAGGAAATACTTGTGTGTGTGCAAGATTTAAGAAGCATTAGAGAGAGTTAATGAATTGAAATCAGTTTATGGGCTGATTTTTATCTTTTAAAAACGACCATGGGGGAAAAAATGACATGGATAAGTAGTTTTTCTTTTTTGCCATGTCTTTAAGTTTTTTCTTTTTGTTTAATTCCCAAAATGATATATTTTCTCTTCACGAGTTTCAGTCAGTTCACAAGTGCATTAGGTAAAATGCAAAAGTGCTTTCCCAGTCTCTTCCTGTTTCTCAGCTTGATGAGTATCCGTCGACTGAAATAAAAATGCACAATGTAAAAGCTGTGAGTTAAGTGTTTTTGGGGGGTCTTACTAAGGACTGTGGCCCTGGAGACAGCCTGTCAGAGAGCTCTGAGAGATTGCTTTGAAGAGGTAGGGGAGGAGCCAGGATATATATGAACTTATGTTTTGCTGGGAAAAGACATGTATAAGCGTCAAAAGAATTCTGTTAAATCACAGAGAACAGACAGCTCAAGTTAATGATTTTAGTGCTTTTCTATGTGTAGGAAGATGCAAGAATCTGACGTCATTTGACATTTTTTCTTAGATACGCACCTTAACTACCCAGGGGCCAGTATATCCAAAGCACAGAATGGTTCCTGTTTGTCTCCATTCTGAATTCTCTTAGGGTGCACTGTCAGTGGACGACTGCCCTGGCTGGAGAGTGACTTGATCCTTGTGGAACCGGAATGGCAGGCAACGTTTTTTTTATCAGTCCTTCTAGAATTTTAATCATGTGGAAACACATAGCAGTCCTCCTACCCAACACATGTATTCTAACCTGCTTCACTGCCCCCACCCCCACCTGTGCTAAATCATTACATATGGGGACACTTGGGGAGCACCCTGAGAAACAGGTGATCCAGTTAAATCTCCTTTAAACATGCTAATAAAGGACCTTTTTCTAGTGGGGAGGCTGTATTTATGGAACGATTCTTACAGGAGATACCTGGCTCTTTAGGATTGATTATTGTTAACAAACCTGGAATCCACGGAATGTCTTTCTGGAAAGGGTCATGTGAGCCCTGTAACCTTCCGTCGAGTATAAAGTAGGGACGTTTTGTGGTGAGAACTGCCCCTTCTGCGGAAGAGGGGTGAGCACACACTCACACTGTGGAGCCTTCGTGTGTCCCTCGGGGCAGGGCCTGTCCTGAAGGGGAAGGAGAGGACCTGGGAGCAGCTTCCTGGGCCCTCCCTGCTTCTCCTGTCCCTTGTGGCTCCTTGTTCTCTAGAAAGTTTTATTTAAGTGATTCCTTATTTACTTGTATTTGAAGTTCAAGTGTGCTGATTGATTTGTTTTTGCTTGAGCAATTCAGAGTAATTGAATAGGAATTCTGTATCAGAGGGCCTAGCAGTGTAGTTGTCATTTAATGTTACCTGAAGGAAAGACGTGCCCCATTTTCTCAAAGAAAATATATTTAGTTATTCAGGATTTACACTGTTTATTTTTCACCTTTGAAATAAAAATATCCTTTTTCCTTGCCCTTTCAAGGTGATACTTGTTCAAATTCTTTATAATTAAAAAGTTAAAGAAAATGCTTTCAGAATTCCTACAAGATGTTCAGAGATAAACACTTTTTTAGAAATCTGGGAGAATATATGCACATATATGAAATCAAGTGTACACATATATAAGTGTATGGACATGATTCTACCTAAATGCTTTCCTTTTTTTAGGCTGCTCTATTTTTTTTTTTTTTCACATAACATATGACATGGACCCTAAACAAAGTATGTATGAATTATTTTATACATATTCCTCTGCCTACTTTTAAAAGGGTTTGATGTGCCTTGCAAGGCAACATATGACAGCTCGAGAAAATTAAGAATTGAATAAAGTCAAACAAAAGGAAGCAGAAGAATAGCCACCAGCACCTCAGGTTGGTTGATTTACTGCACTGCCATATAGATTTACCTGTGAATTTATTGATATTTAACACAAAGTGAAAAATAATTACCTTGAGAGCCTTCATCTCAGAAAAATGCCTAATTTTTATAATCAGTGAATTTCTTATAATAACCAAAATATTATGATAAATCAGAAAAAAACAGCAAATGCCTTAATTGCATTGGATTTTTCCAATTAAAATTTCTGCCAAATCAATTGTGATGTACAATTTTAAGGTTAATTTCACTATTTATGTGATTATTGTTTTGTAGAATTTTCAATTTTCTATCAAAGTTTTTTTTGCAGTACTAAAATTACACCACTACCAAAAATAATTGAGTTTTACCTTAATGATTGAGTAAAGCTCCTTTCCACCAAAGGAGAGTTTTCTAACTTTCAAATTTTGTAAATATAATTATACATAGTGATGTTCCCTTAGGAGTAATTTAAAGTTTATTTAAAAATTGCATTTAATAGACGATAGATTTCCTTATAAAGAGAGTTTCTCCAAAGTGCAGTCCAGTGGGAGAAGTTGCATGGTGGCTCTCCTGTCCCGCCCCGCCAACCTCCCTGGCTCTCACTATTCCCTTTCCTGCTGTATTTTCCCTGCAGTGTTTATCACTGTCTCCATCTGTGTGATGTATTGTCGGTCTTTGTTTTCTGTCTCTCCCTGCTCTCTAGATTATAGTATCCACAGATCAGCAATCAGCAATTTTCATTTGTTTTGTTCACTGTCTTATTTTTAGTATCGGAAATAGTACCTAACACAGAGTAGATTTATGGTAAATATTTGATAAATGAATGAGTTTTGGGCTGGCTTAATCCAAGAAAAATTTTTCAGAATATCTAGAAAATTTGTGAACCGTCTTCAGCTAATTTTGAATAATACTTTTGTCAGCCTCTCTCACCAGGTACTGAGCAACAGTGAGAATGAGATGCTGTCCCCTGACAAGTCTCTCTAGCAGAGCTCTATGTTCAGAATTGCTAACGGCTGTCTAGGCTGGGGGCAGATTTGCTTTTCTCCTGTCGAAATACTGGACAGCATAGCAAGAATGTGCCCTGTAGAGGAGACATGTGACCTCCTCTCAGAGGTGAGCCAGGGCTTCTCAGGAAGTCACGCAGCACAGCCGGCTGGGCTGAGGCCACAGAACATAATGGATTATCCTTACAAATTATTAAATCTGAGACAGACAATAGGTGGCTCATTTTAGTCACTGAAAAATGTCACAAGTGTACCCATAGATCATCAGACTCTATGTATGTAACTAGCTAGTGTAACTTCCATGAAAAATGAGTTGCAGAAGATATCCTTAGGTTGGCTTACCACATGTGAAAGTGGACAGGTGACTTTTAGTTGTATGAAAGGTATCAATTATCGTGACTCAGTTGAGAATACTGCATTTTATTACCGTAAATTAAGGAGGCCTTTGTAGTGGAAACATTAAAATATGCCCGTGCAACTTTACGAGGAGTGATATTTATTTCAATATTTTCCTTAGCAAAACTACAGTGAAATGATTAAAAGTCCTGGCTCTGGAGTTAGGTGGCCTGGGGTCCTGGTCCCGGTCCTGCCACTGACTGGTTGTGTACCTTGGCCAAGTCACCTTTAGTCTCGGTCTCCTCAACTTAACAGTGCGACGGTGACGGTAGCCGACTCCGTCTGGATATACTAGGGATCGAGTGAAGGAAGGCGCAGTGCCTGACTGTCAGTCACTCCGGAAGGAGCTGCCCTCATGATTAGTGTTAATATTTCCGTATTTCTCTTGCTTAGAATTGCGTTCCCATTGGAGAGCAGCTTCAGTCGGTTTTGGGAAATTCCGGATACAAGCATATGATTGGACTACACTCCTCATCTACCTCAGGAGCCTTCGCCAAGTCATCCTCCACACCTTTTCCTTTCAGAACTGGATTGACATCCGGAAACGTGACTGAAGACTTCAAAGCTTCCGTTGATAAAAGTGCACAGCCAGCTGGTGGAGGAGCCATCACAAACCTCCAGGAGTGTAAAATTGTGCCACAAAACCATTCTCTTCTTGAGAATGATCTTAAGAAAGCAGTATCTTCTTTCTTACCAAAGAAGGCGAGTGACAGCTCACATATACCCAACTCCGAGCTGCTGCCTCTCCTGCAGAATTTATGTAGCCAAGTGAGCCATCTCCGTGTGGGGCCTACCAGCAAGTGGCAGGAAGGCATCACCGCGCCCGCTGAAGGCACTGCTGGTGTCACGTAAGTACTCAGGGCAAGTGGGGCTCAGCTTTGCTGGGTGGGAGAGGCAGCTGGAGGAGAACAGGTTTTTTCAGAAACTACTGCCTGAAAATGTTTCCAGAGTAATTTTAGGAGCTTTTGCATTTTACCATTAAGACACTTAGAGGAAAGAAATGTTCTGCAGAGTAGAATGTGGAGGAGGTGTGTAAAACTGGAGGCGTGGAGGTGCGGAGCACATCTCAGGCTTTTTGTGGAAGGAGGGTGAGCATCAGGTAAGGGCTGGAGTAGAGTTACATGTGTGGATGGAGAGGAGCTGTGTAACCATATGTCCATGTTTGCCTGATTGTATGAAGTGAGCCTTGTACCAGTGTTTCTTTGTAGATATTGTGTGACGTAGGCCGATTTTGGAGGCATCTACACATTTTTGAGCTCTCAGTTATTTATAGCATATAGGCCCTTACCCCCTGATCGCATAACTTCAGTGTTTTGCCCGCCTGCTTTGAGTGAGGGGTGCCTAAGCGTTAGCATGTTCCCCGTCCTTATGTAGATGTACTGTGTCCAAACATTGCAGTAGACTGGAATTCAGGACTCTGTTCATAGTTCTGGATTAACTCTTTTTTCTTCCTGTTTAAATCTTTAGGCTTAGTTTTTTTCACATGAGTTTTTAAAATGAGGTAGTTTTATTGGTTGAAATTTTCTTAATGTCTCCAACAGCATTGAAATTTGAGGAGTTTAGTACATGATTGGAAAAAAAGGTGGTTCTTATTCTGCATGGAAATGGAAAGGCAGCAGTAGTATTTAACTGTTCATAGTCTTTATCAATGTTAACTAACGGCTTTAGGATATGGAAGCAAACATAGAAAAACTAAAACATATTTTAAAACTTCTTCTGGGTCTAGCTGAAGTGGAATATCCCTGTTCTGAAAATCCCTGGACATACTACAGCAAACATACAATGATTCCAAAAGGTGGAAAGAAGTCAGATTGCTTAGGGACTGTGGGGCTTAGCGTTCCTTAGTTTCTAGTTATCTGAGAGTGTCTTTTGTCATAGATGAGTACAGGATTTTGTCAAATAGTTTTTCTTTGGCAATTAATATGAACATATGCATTTTATCCTATAGTCTGTTGATATAGTGAATTATATTAATTTCAAATATTGAACCCACCCTGCATACCTAGAATAAATCCCACTTATTCATGGGCTATAATTCTTTTTTATACAATGCTGAATTTGACTTAACATTTTGCTGAATATTTTTGCATCTAATTTATTAGAGATACTCGTCAGTATTTTCCTTACATTGTCTTTGGTTTTATATTAGGGTAATAATGGCCTCATAAAATAAGTTCTACATCTTAGAATAGATTGTGTATATTTTATGTTAACTCTTCTTAAAATGTTTGGTAGAATTCTCCAATGAAACCAGCTGGGCCATGATATTTTTTTCCTGGGAAGTTTTTTTTTAATGGTGTTATTATTTTTTCAACTAGGGTGGGTTTTTTTGGTTTTTTGGGGGGGTTGGGGGAATGGTAACTAGGTTTATTTATTCATTTGTTGATTTACTTATTTTTTAAATGGAGGTAGTGGGGATTGAAAGGAGGACCTCATGCACTCTACCACTAAGCTATACCCTCCCACTTCTTTCCTGGGAACTTGTAAATTACAAATTCAGTTTCTAACACAGGAAAGTTGTCAGTTCTCCCCCATGGATATGCAGGCTTAAAGTAATGCATATTATATCCCAGCACAATACTTTGTAGACATAGACAAGGTTATTTTTAAAAATTATATGAAAAGCAAAAGAGGTAGAATAGCTAAAGCAACCTTTAGAAAAGAGGAATGAAATGGGAGGAATCGCTCTTCCCAATGTCAAGTCTTACACAGGGAGAGTCTCTATCTAAGCCTGTGTAGTGTGGGCAGAGGGAAAGAATCGTAGGTCAACGGAACATAATAAAGGGCCCAGAAATAGACCCACATAAATTTGCTCAACTGATTTTGACAAAGATGCAACAGCAATTCAATAAAAGAATAGTCTTAAACACATGGTGCTGGGGCAATTGGATATCCACTGGGTAAAAAGTAAAACATGACCTAAACTTAGTACCTTATGCAAAAATTAACTGACAATGGATCACGGACTTAAATGTAAAACATAAAGCTATAAAACTTTTCTAATAATATATAGGAGACAATCTTGGAGACCTAAAGACTTCTGAGATATGACACCAAAAGCAGGATAATTGAAAATTTGATATATTGGACACCATAAAAATGTTTATCTTCTGCCCTGTGAAAGAATCTCTTAAGAGGAATAAAATACAAGTTACAAAGTGGGACAGAATATTTGCAAATTACAAATGCAACAAATGGCTTATATCTAAAATATAAAGAGAACTGTCAAAACTCAACATTTTAAAAATCCAGTTAGGACATGGGGAAAAGACATAAAGAGACGTTTTACCCGAGAGGATGTTCCGATAGCAAATCAGCACGTGAAAAGATGATCAACATTGGTCTCGTGGCTGTTAAGGAAACACGTATTAAACCCACAAGATACCACTTTACAGTTACTCACGTGTCTGAAGTAAAAGTTTAAAAAATGGTAGGAATACCAGATACTGATCAGGATGTGGAGAAACTGGATCTTTCATACATCACTGGTGGGGACTAAAAATGGTACAGCCCCTCTAAAATGTATTTTGGCCGTTTCTAATAGCTAAGATACAGTTACCATGTGAGTCAGCAATTGTATCTCTGGGCATTTATCCCAGAGAAATGAAAACTTCTGTCCACTCTAAAACCTGAGCACAGTTTTTCAGAGGAGGTTCCAGTAATTTGGTAAGGTTGTGTGAATGAAAAAAAACTGTTTAAATTGCACAGTTTCTTGGGGAAGTACGTGGAAGACATACATGGAGAACTTAAAAAAAAAATCAGCATGATCACTCTTGATTTTGAGCTCAGAATCAAAAAGACCTTTTCTAAAGACTTGGTCTTTGAGGCTAGAAATTCTTTCATCTTCATTTTTATATTCTCATTTCAATTGAATGCTTAAGTACTTAAAGAATTGAAGAAATACGAATACTTTGGGCATTCAGGATTGTGGTCGTCTGTTTATGTGTTTTAGAACCTGCAAACATGTTGTTAGAAGACCCACAGTGTGGAGACAATTTCAGCAATTTATGTTGGCTGCTGCTTGTACTATAGTTTGGTTGTTTTTGTTATAATATTAGGGATAATTGTTATATTGCTGTTTTTTAAATTTACTTTTAGAGTGGAAGAGCAATCCATTTGTCCACACTTGGAAAAGATTCTTTCTAAAAATATGGAACTGATGGAAAAGAAACTTGCAGACTACATTGATCAGCGCATATGTAAACTCCAGGAGCACACAGATAATAAGATTGCTTTGTTAATGGACTTGCTGCAAAACCCCAACTCCCCACCCTCTGGGATGCCTCTAAGACATTATGACTCTGGAGAAAGACTTTCAAATGGAGAAAGATAAGCACTCAACACATACTATGTACTACAGATATTTATTACATATTTATTACAAAGCCAAAACTCCCCCAAAAGTTGAAGCAACTATTTACTATCATTTGAGGATTAATATTTACTTACATAAAGTGACCTCAGCGTTCATTAACTATATTTGTTGTAAATAGTACTGTACACTAAGAGTTAACATGATAGGGTCGTAAGTTGTTTTTCTGTGCATATTTTTTCCCTTTTATAAGAAATTCACATACACTTCTGGGTTGCTTAAGTGTTCTGGATTTTTAAGGGTCTGATGCAGTTTATTTGTATTACATGTGTGTTTGACCGAAGTACTCTTAATGAAAAGACCTCGTGTTCGGGGGTATAAAAATGTTTAGAGTATTTTTATTGGTATTGTTTCTTTTTCTAATTGATTGTTTGTAATTGACTTGCAATCTTTAATGTCAGGTCACATTACATTTTTAATTGTTTATTTCAGATAAGAAATCAGACGTGATGTTTGGCATGTTTAAAACTGGTTTACATTGTGGCCATGAATTTTATGTTCTTTTACGTGGTAGCTGTGGATAGAAAAGTGAAAATCAGAACTGACCTATTCTTTCTTAGGTTATTACTTAAGATTTAGTGGTTGATGTAAAATGAGAGAAGTCATCTTGTTTTATCATAGTCAACCCAGAAAGTAGAAGGAACTCTCTCCTTTTCTAAGCTAATACAGGTTCTTCTCTCCAGAGCCCGTTTCTTTGTCCTTAAAGTGTGAAATGCTGGGTTCTACACTGAAGGGTTAAGGCATATGAATCAAGGAGACTGCAGTTCTCCCTGGCAGACTTAATTTTCAGAATTTATACCTATTGTATATGTGTTGTATGGTGATATATTTGCATCTAAAAAATAAATGCATCTGTTACCGACCCGGGCCCTTGGACTCTTTAATCAAGAGATTGGTAAGAGGCTAGAAGAGAATTTCAGGCAAGGCATTATTGGGCCTCATGCTGTGGCACAAGGGAACAGAAACAAGAAAGAGGTACCCTTGTTCGCTCCTGCAGAGGAGCTGCTTGGGTCCTTAAAAGGTAACAGCAGGGGCAGGTCGTGGGTTGGGCGGGAGGCGTGGCTTAGGTGGTCTGCCCACCCTCTTGGTGGTGCTGTGTGCTGGGATCAGGAGCAGCCCCCTGCTTTTACTCCAGATACCTCAGAAGTGGCAGCCGTTTTGTAGCCTATGGTTCATCCTTGCCCCAACTGGGCATGCGTGCAGCTATTTTCAGTCACTCATAGTTTGTATTCTGTTGCTTGAGGAGGCAGGAGACATTTGTCCAGTTGCAAGCAGTCTTGTAAAGGGTCCCAGGTCCCGGCCGACCTCACATCCACTCTGGAAACTAGTTGTCTTAAATGAATAAAAATATTTTCTTTTCATCTCATATTTGTTTAAGATGAAAAAGGATGGTTTACACTCATTTAATATTTTGATGAATTCAGTTCTTTAAAGTGAGAACTAGTATAACATTTGCTCATTTATGAATCACTCTGACCTCAGTGACACGAGGACCTGTGTATCACTTTAATCAGTCTTCTCCTAATCTGTTGCTAACATACATAGCCATTAGAGGTAGCATTTGTTTAAGCGCTCAGGAGAAATGTGTCTCACTTAAAGCCGAACACTTTCGTTAATAAATATACAGCTTTTGATGGTTGTGGTCTGTTCTTGATTCACAAACTGCCTTAATACAGTTATAACTAGAACACCTAAGCTATGTTTTATAAAGTGATTACAGTAAATATTCATGATTATAGTTGTAGAAATAATTCAGATAGGCTTTAATTCTTGATCTTCCATTTCTTAATTTTTCCACATTAATAAAGACCTAAGTTATATTTTATATATGTTAGGGATTCACAGGTATTGCTCCTATATTTATAAATTGCTATACATATATATATATATAATTGCTTTATAAAGATTTTTATTTCTTAAGAAAATGCTGGCTGAATTTGCTCAAACAGGAGAAGCAGACCTGAGGATGTACAAAATCTCTATTAAATTTTGTTTTGTAACTTTCATCTGCGTGTATGCGGCACGCCCAGGAAATCAAGTCTGGGAAATGGGGGTGGCCAGATGCACCTTCAGAGGGGTCAAGTGACCACTGCAGTTTGAGGTGACTGCACGGGGTGTGTGGGCGATCAGAACATTAAATCAAGATACAGGTTATGTATTTTAATTTTCACATTGCCTCCCCTTCGAGTGTGAAGTTTAGTGTTTTAGGGCCTAGAATGTGGAACTAGACTAGCTGGGTACTAACTGTGGCCATTCCATTTACAAACTACGACCCGAGACAGCTCTCAGCCTCGCTGTGCACCAGGGCTCACAGTCCTCAGCCAGCCATCACCTCACTGTCGTCACCCAGAAGCCGCTGACCTCTTTCCAACCGAGGTATTTCAGGTTGGCCAGGGACTTCAGCCACCCTTGTTAGGAGACCAAAGTCTCTGCTTACTGAAGGTGACAAAAGATGGTTCCTGATACTTTTCCTTCTGGTCTTTCAGTGTCCGGGTGCAGTCCTCACTGGGACTGAGTGTCAGGCTCAGGGCTTTGTGGGTCTCTGTTTCCCACGTGAGATCCCCACGGCCACGCAGCAAAAAGTAAACTGTATTTAGCTCATCACAGAGTAAGCCACCAGGAATTTATTTCCCCAGAGTGAAGTTCGAGGGAGAAAAATATGTACACTTTCCCTACACAGAGTTCATAAAGGGTAAAAATGTCTTAGAGCCTGAAGAACGATGGTTTTAAAAAAGAAACTAATTGAATGTGAACAAACATACTTCACAATGCAATCTAATGGTTGGTAACTCCACTTGTAGAGGTACAAACCTTCTATTTTTCTTTCTTCTCTGTGGCTGATGAGTGATGTCCCTACAAAAATAGCATTTTATAGGTTTTTAACAAAAATAACACCTGTGTTATTTTAGTCACTGAGGTGTGATTGACAAAAATTGTATATATGTAAGTTTATACAACATGATGTTTTAATATAAGTATGCATTGTGAAATGATTACCAAAATCAAGCTGACTAATGTATCTACCACTCACATACCTACCATTTGTGTGTGTTGTGTAGTGAGAACACGGGATCTACTCACTTGGCAAAATTCAAGTATACAATATGCATTACTATTAACTTCAGTCACCATGCTATACATCAGGTCTCCAGAACTTTTTCACCTTGTAACTGAGCATTTGTACCCTTTGACTGACGTCTCCCCATTTCCCTGGTAGTCACCGTTCTAACACTCTGTTAACAATAAATTTGACTATTTTGGGTTCTACATGTAAGTGAGATTATCCAGCATTTGTCATTCTGTGTCTAGTTTATTTCATTTAGCATAATGTTATCCAAGTTTATCCAGGTCACAAATGGCAGGATTTCCTTCCTGTTTAAGGGTGAATAATGTTCCATATTATGTATATATTACATATTATATATTCTTTTATATACAATCTATTATATATATAATATATATCACATTATTTTATCCATTCATCTGTTGACAGACACATAGGTTGTTTCCATATCTTGACTGCTTTGAGTAATGCTGCAATGAACTTGACAATGCAGATATTTCTTCAAGATTTTATTTTCTTTGGATATACACCCATAGTGGGATTGGTGTATCATATGGTAGTTCTATTTTTAATTTTTTGAGGAACATGTAGACAGTTTTCCCTAATGGTTGTACCAATTTACATTCCTACCAACATTGTACAAGAGTCCCTTGTTTTCCACATCTTGGCCAATGCTTGTTATCTTTTGACTTTCTGATAATAGCAGCACTAACAGGTGTGAGGCAACGTCCCATGGTGGCTTTGATTTGCATTTCTCTGATGATGACTAATGTTGAGCACCCTTTCATGTAACTGTTAGCCATTGTATGTAGTATTTAGGAACGTGTCTATTCAGGTCCTTTGCCCGTTGTTTGATTGGGTTGCTGGGGGTTTTTTGCTATTAAATTGTATGAGTTTCTTGTATATTTTGAATATTGATCCCTTACAGAGTGTGTAGTTCGCAAATATTTTTCTCCCATTTCATAGGTTGCCTTTTAATTTTGGTTTGTTTTACTTTATGTGAATAATTTTTTTAGTCTGATACAGTCCTATTGTTTACTTTGCTTTTTTTTTTTTTACCTTTGCTTTGGGTGTCAAATCCAAAAAATGTCAAGACAAATGCCAAGGAACTTACCCCGTGTTTTCTTCTAGGCCTTTATAGTTCCAGGTCTTACATTCAACTCATTAATCCATTTTGAGTTGATTTCTGTGTATGTTGTAAGGTAAGGGTCCAGTTTCATTCTTTAGCAAGTAGATATCCAGTTTTCCCAAAACCATTTTTTGAAGAGACTATACATTCTCCATTGTTTAATCTGGCCTCTTTTGTCAAAAACTAATTGAAAAAAATATATGTTTATGTCCGGGCTATCTATTAGTTTCTTTGGTTTTTATGCTAATACGTTACTGTTTTGATTACAACAGCTTTGTAATATAATTTGAAATCAGGAAGTGTGATGCCTCCAGCTTTGTTCTTTCCCAAGATTACTTTGGGTTTTGGGGACTTTTGGGACTCTGTACAGATCTTAGAATTGTGTTTTCCATTTTTGTGAAAAATGCTGTTAGAATTTTAATAGGGTTTGAATTGAATCTGTATATTGTTTGGGGATAGTATAGACATTTTAACGTAATTAATTCTTCCAGTCTGTGAACATGGGAATATCTTCCATTTATTTATGTCTTCAGTTTCTTTCATCAGCTGGAAACTGCTGTCTTTGTTAGATGCTTAGTTCTATGTTTGTTCGCTTCACCTCATCCCAGAGGGAGTAGCCGTTTCCTTCATTTCCTATTTATCTTTTTTACCCCTTTTTAGTAAGTAACCAATTGTTACTAGTGAACTCTTTAATTATTACAACTTCTGTCTTACCAGTACGCACTGCATTGCTTGGAAGCGACCCATCATCCTCTCAGGAGAAACATATTTTTACCTTATTTGTCTATAAATTAAGACATCCTCTTCGACATCCCATTGAATCTTCAGAACAACCCTATCCAGTGGGTCCTACTGCCTGTTTCACAGACAAGGAAACGGGGGCTTGGAGGAGTTAGGTGCCACACACCAGGTTAACTGAGGTGGTGTCAGATCCAGACTTGCTGGCTCAGAGCCGCAGAAGATTCAGACGAGGGGGTGTTCACGTAGGAGGGTCGGATCCACCCTCAGTCTAGTGGGGACCCCTAGGAGCTTTAAGCCGGAGCTCCATAGGGCAGGATGAAGGTCACATCCCTTAGTGTGGCCTCTCTCTCAGCAGAGTTTACTTTCCCGGCCTCACCTCCCTCTGCGTGTCCCACACGTCTGCACCTCTGAGCCTGGGCCGCACCTCTGAGCCTGGGCCGCTTCCTTTGGCTGCTGGGCCTCCCCTCCTCCTCTACCTGCTTAAATGAGGCGCTAATGCCTTCTCTTCAGGGAGCCTCCCCTGAGCCTCTCACCCCACCACCCCCACATTAATTACTCCTTCTGCTGTGTCTCCATGCCCTTTGCTCCTGCTTCTAATGAAACCTGAATTTTGTTTGACCTACAGGTTTCCAGGGTATGATTTCGCTCCCTTAACAGGTACTTGAGTTTAGGAACCAAAGCTTCTGTGTCTGTACACAGAGCCCTCGCTGAGCCCATCATTTTAGATCCAGGAGGTGCTCAGGTGAATCTACACTGAGATGACTTAAGTGGACTTTGTTGGTTCACTTTCATAGTCCTAAACATGCTTTAGTTTGCAACTGCTTTTCACATCCAATCCAACCCTGTTAGGCAGGGTTCTCCAAAGAAGCAGAGCCAGTAAGATATACATAGATATATAAGAGGAGATTTATTATGGGAATTGGCTCACACAATTATAGAGGCTGAGATATGTCACGATACACCTCCTGCAAGCTGGAGAACCAGGAAAGCCTGTAGGATATGATTTAGTCCAAGTCTGAAGACCTGAGAACCAGGGGAACCAGTAGTGTAACTCCCAGTCTGAGGCCAAAGGTCTAAGAACCAGGGGAGGGAGTATGAGGTGGCAGGGGTGCTAGTGTAAGTCCCAGAGTCCAAAAGCCCACGAAACAGGATCTCTGGTGTCTGAGGGCAGAAGATTGATGTCCCAGCTCAAGAACAGAGAGACTAAATTCGCTCCTCCTCTGTCTTTTTGTTCTATTCAGTTCCTAATGGACTGGACGATGCCCACATACATTGGTGAGGACAGAACTTTACTCACTCTGTTGATTCAAATGCTAATCTCTTCTGAAAACACCCTCACAGAAACACCCAGAAATAATGGTTTCCCAGCTATCTGGGCACCCCTTAGCTCAGTAAAGTTGACCCATAAAAGTAACCATCAAAGTCCACCCTTTGTCAATTGGCACCCATACGCATCTTCTTGAACCATACTTAATCTCCAGATAAAGATAGTAATAAGGTCATAATTACACCTAACATGATAACTATTCTGCTTACAACCAAAAACACAGTAGTTCCTTCTCCTGAAGGGGAGGTAAGTCCTTGAGTGATGTTTACTATTTTCCTGATAATCCTGTAACTTAAGTACTATGATGTAAAATTAAATACTAAATGCTGATATAAAGTCAATACATCTTATGGGAATAAGAGAGGAAAGAAAACAGGAAAGAGAAGAAATTTGCTGAATATATGTAAATACGCACAACGTATTCATAACAAATAAGGAGGAAATATTCATGACAAAGTCCTTGTTTCTGTAACTGATTGCATGGTAGCAGCTGGTGTTTATAACTACTTTCTACTGCTCATTCTGTAGTCAGCGAACCTTGCTGATGTCACAGAAGCACGACGGGGGGCATGAAAGCCGACAGGCAGGCTGCATTCTTCACAGTGCTGGAGGCTGGGATAAGACACAGTGGTGGAGGTTGTAGTCCCGGTGACCTTGTCTCGATTACTACTGGGTATGGCCACAGCAACGGGGGCTTCGGGGCTCTTAAGAATGTCATCTCAGCCTGTCCTCTGAGTGCCCAGAGGCAGAGACACGCACAGTCTGCAGTCTGCAGCGCTGTGCAATCAACCAGCTAAGGGTAAACTCAGTGAGGTCAGGCGACAGCAAAGCAGCACAGAGCCACTCGGCTGAGAACATTCCACTTGTGAGCTCGCAGCCCCAAACCAGGAGGGGAAGAAGCCAGGATTCTACCCTGCCTTTGTCTTCGCAAATCTTCCTGCCAGTTCCCGACCTCCCCCAGGGGGTGGCCACAGGGCAAGGACTGACCCTGCTCAATCCAGAGCCCCAGTGTCCCACTTAGAGGGTGTGAGCCACTCTGACCCACATCACTCACTTTAATGCGCTGGCTACTTTGTAGTAAAGACAAACGACAACACCCATCAGCACAAAGCGGTAGTCAGTAAGCCGCCACCAATGGCATTCATAACCTTGAGGTCAAACATCTTACACACACCTGGGCAGAGAGGCGCAGGCAAGCAGTGAATGTGGCTCCCCTCCCAACACAGCCACTTAGCAACCTTGATGTGCTTCCTTCAGGGGAGAAGTGAACCCAAACCACAGATCCTCATGCGTGTAAAACACAAATGAGTCTTTCTTGCGGGGGGGGGGGGGTGGCTAAGCTGTCCCAGAGACAGAGAAAAGGGTTTATTTATGAGATGGGACTGAAATGCAAAATCCAGAGAGAAGGAAGGAAAGAAAGTGGGAAGAATTTTTTTCTCCCTTTCACACGCACAAACATGCAGCTGTAAATAACAAACCAGCCTGCACCTGAGCAAATGGTTTTATTCCCAAACACCTGGGTCTTCCTGAAATATTTACTGACAGAGTCAGTATTGACCCCTTGTTGTACATCAAGTTTAAAAATATTATTTTGTGGGAATGATTAAGGGAATGATTTTTTTTCAAAATATGCTGTGTAATGCGCAGACTACACAAACCCATTTTGTGAGTGATTACGTTTTAAGGGAAAAAAGTTTTTAATTCTCCCACTGACAACTGTCATGCCATCTCCCAGTTTAAGGAGATTCTAGGATCCCTTGTTCCTCATTCTGTTTCTCTAGGAGACCCGAGGCCTTTCTGCCCCTTTTTACTCCTAAATCTTCCCAGGAAATCAAGTTCATCTGGAATCAGCCATTTGCTTAATCTAACACAATGAAATTGGGGAACAGTGAGCCAGGAGAGAAGCTTAAACAATTCTACTGCTGAGCATACTTATTACAGTTAAACCATCCAGATCTGGATGAAGGCCACCTGGAAAAAATTTTTTTTTAAAAACCCAAAACTTTAGGGAACAGGATATTTCATCAAACCCGTAAGTTGAGAGAGAGGGATGGAATCACCCCTGTTAGGAGGAATTAAGATTCAAGATTGAAGAGCTCACTTCAGCAGCACAGCCACTGTCCAGCTCCAGCTGCTACACTATCAGGCCACAGGCATCGTGACATCAACTCTCTGGACACCGGCTCTTTCATGGAGTTCTGAATTCTGTTCCACGTGTAGGTATATTTTAGGCCCCATGAAATAGAAATACTATATGGATCACTTAATTCTAAGTCTTTACCTTTTCAAGTTTTATTTCCCTCACATTAAGTTTCAGGATTTGATTGGGAATCAAAAGAAGGTTTAAAATTTCAAATAAAAAATAAGAACAAAAGACAGAAACGTGGGGAGGTTAAAAACACTCTAACACTTAATGGTTCAGTTATAGAAGACTGGTTAGACTTTGTCTTAGGTACACAGTGAAATAATATGGAGTCATTTACTAGGATTCAAGCACATGCTCACCGGAAGATTTTCACACTTTATAGTTAGATAAAAGGATTACAAAAATGAAAGTTGAATAGGATACCTGTTCTAAGTCAGGTGTGTATGATTTAAGGCACTCAGACCCAGCCAGTCTAGGAATATGAGATGAGGAAGCTCCGGCTGTGGACAAGACGGCTTAGATCCGCTCCTCCCTGCTCTTCCTGCAAAGAGTAACTTCATCATTTCGGGAGGAGGAGGGAACAAAGGTCAAACAAAGGAGAACTCTGAAAGTTGGACAGGAACGCAAACTGGTTAGGGACCCTAGGCCCGGATAAGCAATACAGCATCAGGACAGAAGCGGGGGCCTGGTCCTAGTGTTTTCCAACTCTGAATCTAGCCAACGAAGGTGGCTCTAGAGGGCTCATTTCCCCTGGATTTATAAGCCCAGGCTAGCCCAGCACGGGTGGCAAGGCAGACAGTGTGGGAGCCCCCTGACAGGAAGAAGCAAGGGGATGTGCTCTTCCCCCTCACTGGTCCTGACACTCCTCCCCTCCACTGAGAGGCAGTGGGGTGGCCAGTTGGCAGCCCAAAGGGGATCCCACCATATCAAGTGTCTTTGTCCTCACTGGCCAGAGGTTCCCTTCTCCCACATAGATGTAGCAGGTGGCTCTAGCCTGGGGAATCACCTTCTGCTCCATCAGGCAGCATGGTTGGGGGCCTAGGAGCCCCAGTGGCACCAGAGAAACTAAACAGATCAAAATAGCACAGTAAAGCCTCTGAATATTAAATTGTCATTGGAACCTTATCCCACAAAAGTAGACCAGGACTTGCATTCAAACCTAAGCAGGGTGACTATCTGATAAAATTAAAGATTTTTCAAAGACCTAGTCTCTTAACATAATAGCAAAAATATCCAGGATTCAATGGAAAATCACCTGTCAGACCAAGAACTAGAGAAGTAATATCTGAATGAGAAAAGACAATGAACTGATGCTAACAGCAAGATGAATGAAATGTTGGAATTATCCAAAAAGCATTTAAAGCAACCATCCTAAAAAGGCTTCAGCAATCAATAAGAAATCTTCTCGAAATAATGAAAATACAGAAATGTCAGTAAAGAAATGGAAGTTATAACAAAAGAACCAAATAGAAATTATACAACTAAAAAGTACATTAACAGAAACACACACACACACACACACACACACACACACACACACACACACTGGAATACTACTCAGCCATTAAAAAGAATAAAACAATACCATTTTCAGCAACATGGATGGACCTGAAGATCATCATACTAAGTGAAGTAAGCCAGAAAGAGAAATAAAAATGCCATATGATATCACTGATATGTGGAATCTTTAAAAAAGGACACAAGTGAACTTATTTACAAAACAGAGACAGACTCACAGACATAGAAACCAAACTTACGGTTACCAAGGAGAAAGGGGATGGGGAGGGATAAATTGGGAGCTTGGGATTTGCAGATACTAACTACTATATATAAAATAGATAAACAACAAGGTCCTACTGTATAGCACAGGGAACTATATTCAATACCTTGTAATAGCATATAATGGAAAAGAATATGACAAAGAATATATATACACACATATATACATAAGTATATATGTGTATCTGTATATATGTATATATATGTATATCACAGATATATCTGAATCACTATGCTGTACACCAGAAATTAACACAACACTGTACATTGACTATACCTTAATAATAACAATAAAAAAAGAACTACTGCTCAATATAATTGACTTTGCATGTGACTTCCCTATAGCCTACAATAGGATACAGAAGAGGGACTTTCAGCTGTATTGGCATAGTAATGATGCTAAGAAACACATATGTCACTCTTGCTATTTAAGAAGATAGAGGAGAAAGAGAGAGAGAAAAATTTAACATTTGCTGGACATCTCCTATATACCAGGCCTGTGTGAGGCAACTACTATAAACTTCATGTAAGAAAATGAAATAGACTGTGGTATCTCCAATTGTGGAGATGAGAAAACTGAGGCAAGAAAGATAAGAGCCACTCATCCAGAGTTATACAGTAGGAATAACTGGGATGGAAGGAGAATTCAGGTTTGTCTGTCCTTATGCTTTTTCCTTCAAGTCAGCTTGGTAATGTTCTCGGAGAGCACTTGGAGAGAAAAATGTCAAAATGGTAGAAAACTAAAATTCTGGGCTGCTGTCCTATACAGGGCATGAGACTGTCCTTAAGAGTGAGGACCTAGTGATGTAAGAAAAGGAAGGGGCAGCTAGGAAGATTTGCCTTCACTAGGGAGAGGTGGCCATGGAAGAGGAGTTGCTTCACCTTTCAGTAGCCTTGGATTTCAAATGTCAAAGGCGATCAGTTCTAAAGAAGCAGGTTTTCTACCAAATTCCACATGGGCACAGGGAACAGAAAGATGGAAACAAGGAGAAAGACAAGAGTCCTGGACTCCAGGCACATCCTGCCCGCTTACCTGATAGAGTGGTTGGCAGAGTGGTAAAGCTCCTCGAGTCTGTTGCTGCTTCTCTAGAGTGAATAGATGGTGAATAGATGTTGCATGGTTTGACATCCAATTTGGATGCCTTTTATGTCTTTTTCTTGCCTAATTGCTCAGGCTAGAATTCCCAGTTCTATTTTGAATAAAAATAAATGACACTCGGTATAGCATATCATCCTTTCAATATGCTGCTGAATTCATTCTGCTATTTCTTAAGGACTTCTGCATCAATGTTTGTAAGGGACGTTGGTCTGTTGTTTTCTGGTTGGGTCTTTGTCTAGCTTTGGAATCAGGGTAATCCTGGCCACATAGAATGAGTTAGGAAATGTTCCCTCCTCTTCAAGTTTGTCGACAAGTTCAAGAAAGATTGGTATCAGTTCTTTAAATGTTTGGTACAATTCACCAGTGAAGTCGTCAGGTCTAGGGCTTTTCTTTGTTGGGATGTTTTTAATTACTGATTTAATCATCTCACTAGTTATATGTCTATTCAGATTTTCTATTTCTCTGTAATTTAGTCTTGGTAGAGTTCTGTGTTTCTAGGAATTTGCCCACTTCTTCTAGATTATCCAATATTTTTGTCCTATAATCATTCACAGCACTCTCTTGTAATTTTTATTTCTGTACCACCAGTAGCAATATCCCTACTTTCATTTCTAATTTTAGTAACTTGAGTCTTCTTTTTTTCTTAGTCTAGCTAAAGGTTTCCAATTTTGTTGATCTTTTTGAAGAACCAACTTCTGGTTTCATAGAGTAATTACTGATAAGGAAGCATCTCTGTCATTTTGATATTTGTTTTCTATAGTTCTTTCAACTTTTCTATCCCTTATTTCCTGCATTACTGTCTTTTGTGTTCAGTCAATTTTTTGTACTGAAATGTTTAAATTTCTTTCTCATTTCCATTATGTATATTCTCTAGCTCTTTTCTTTGTGGTTACTATGGGGATTTATAATACTAAAGTTGTAATACCCTAATTTTGTGTTTACACCAGTTTAAATTCAATAACATACAAAAACTTTGCTCCTTTACAGCTTCATCCCCACCCCTTTTGGTTTTTGATGTTACAGAATTTTATCTCTATAAATTATGTGCCCCAATACACAAACTAATAATTCTTTTAAATGCATTCATCTCTTAAATTATGTAGAAAACAAGATCTGGAGTTCCAGGCCAAGTTTATGATAATACTGTTTATTAGAATGATAATCGTTTTTTCCCTTTAAGCATATTAGTCTCTTAAATCATGTATAAAACAAACAGTGCAATTACAAACCATTTTTACAATATTTTACAATAATATCAGCTTTTATAATTGTCTTTACCTTTATTGAGGTCTCTATTTATCCACATGGCTTCAAGTTACTGTATACTGTCCTTTTATTTCACTTTGCAGAACTTTCCTGAGCATTGCAGGGCAGGTGTAGTAGTAACAAACTCCCTCAGCTTCTGTTTATCTGGAAATGTGACAATTTCTTCCTCACTTCTGAAGGATAGTTTTGCTGGAAATAGGATTCTCAGTTGTCAAGTTGCTTTTGTTTTTAGTATTTTGAATATATTTCTTGTTTTCAGGCCTCCAAAGCTTCTGATGAGAAGTATTCTAAGAATCTTACTGATTGTCCCCTATATGTGTTGACTTTTTTTTTCTTTTTCTGCTTTGAAGATTCTATCTTTGGTTTTTGAAAGTGTAATTATAATGCATCTTTGCGTGGGTCTCTTTAATTTCAGCTTATTTGCAGTCTGTTAAGCTTCTTGGATGTCTAAATTCATGCCTTTCATCAAATGTGAGAAGTCTAGAGCCATTAATTCTTCAGTTATTCTCTCTGGCCCTTTGTCTCTCTCTTCTCCTTCTGGGATTCCCATGATGTATTTTTTGGTCTGTTTCATGGTATCTCACAGGTCCCTTAGGCTCCATTCACTTTTTTCCCAAATAGAATAATTTCCCTTGTCCTATTTTCAAGTTCATTAATTCTTTCTTTTTCCTGTTTGAATCTGTGTCTGAATTCCTCTAGTGAATTTTTCATTTGTTACTGTACTCTTCAGCTCCAGAATTTTTTTTGGTTCAATTTTAGGTTTTCTATCTTTTTGATATTTCCATTTTGTTTATACATCATTTTCTTCACTTTGTCCACATTGTCCTTTAATTCTTTGAATATCTCTTAAGACAATTGTTTAACGATATTAGTTTAGTATATCTGCCATCAAGTCTTTTCCAACACACACACAACACAGGTTGACAGGCACATGGTAGATAAAGAGGCAGATATAATGTAATTCAGATCTTCAGAAGCAGAAGTTGGAAAGATTAATAAGATGAAAGTGAGAAATTAATGTTCATCTGAATTGTTTCTAATACTATAATCATATGTTACTTTTATTATTTTATAAAACATGTGTACTCATTATAATAAAACATTTCTATAACTATAGCCCTACTCACTAGGATTTTAAAGTGTACTTAAATTAATTTTTATAAAGAAGACTATTTGTTTTCTGGTTTACTTTTTAAAAAACATTTTCATTGTTTTCAACAGAAACCTGGACAGTTAATTCATTTGTGCTCTATTTGATAATAAACAGAATGTAATCTACAAAATATATGTGGCATTCTTAAAAGAAAGGGAGAATATTTCTTTTAAAGCACTAAGTTTCATTGTTTCTTAAACCAGTGGATTTTAACTGTACCACCATACTGACACATTAATAATGGCAAGCAAATAAGGAAAAGTATTTAAATTCTAATACATAGGTTTCAGTCTTTTAATTAATTAATGTGAACTCAGAAATAAAGGTTAACAGAATTTTGCTATCTTGTAATAGGTCAAATTCAAAGTCTTATTTCATATTAGTCTGAACTAAAGACTTTATCTCTCTAGAGAGATTTTACCATCTACAAACTGGACAATTCAGTTCAAGAATATTTTGTCATCTCTTTTCAACACTGAACCCTTTATACATTGTTTTGATGTGACCATATTTCTGTTTCAGATGTAATCAAGATGAGCCTTGTAAGATGAATCCTGTAAGGAGGTATTCTTAAATCAACATACTACAACTACTAGGAGCTGTAAAAACAAAGGGTTCAGCTTGCAGTGAGACACATTTCTCCTGAGTGACAAAAGAAATAATATCTTACAGCTATGGATGTTGTGAATGTCCCATAAATTAGAAAAGACTAGAAAAATAGGCAAATTCTCAAATGGCTATAGTGAAGTATGTTCCATTTACTGTGTCACCTTTGAAGTATGATACAAATGAACAAAAAGTATATAAATTAGCCCTCATTTTAAAGAATTGACCAAAATAGTGAATGAGTGTGAAACTCCTCTTCTCATAAAATAAAACATGTTAAGCAAAGATTAGTTGAAAATAAAAATTTCTATTTACTTAGACAAGTAGTTACCAGAGTGGATATACTTATTTTTTTAAATACAAATACATCACCCTTCTACACACACACAATAGTTATAATTTCTAAAATTTCTAAAAATAAGTCTGCCAGAGAGAACTACAATCTCCTTGATTCATATGCCTTAACCCTTCAATGCAGAACCACAGCATTTTACAATGTAAACATACAGAAAAGGGCTCTGAAAAGAGGGACCTGTATCAACTCAGAAAGGAAGAGAGAACCTGATACTTTCTGGGTTGACTGAGATAAAACAAGATAACTTCTCTCATTTTACATTGTCACTAAATCTAAAATAATTATTCTAACAAGGGAAAGGCTGGTTCTGATTTTTTACTTCTCTACCTACTGTTACGCTATACTGGAAAAATAATATTAAAAACCCCAGTGTAAACTAATTTTACATGTGCCAAATACAGCATCTTCTTCATTATCTGGGACAAATAATACAAAATGTAAATCACTGATTTGAATTAAAGGTTCTAAGTCTTAAATATCCAATTCTCCAAAAACAAGTAATTAGAAAAAGAAAAATTATCAAATATTCTAAGCATTATTTTTTATACTTGTAAGACTAAAGCCTTTGTATAAATAAAAAATATACTTCTATGAAATACACATACAACACAAACTAATGAACTGCATTAGAAATTCTTAAAATCTTAAACGCTTAGCCCAGAAGTATACATAAATTTCTGTAAGTGAAAAATATTGCAAACAAAAATAACTTATGACCCTATCATGATACAGTACTGGATTTATGAGTGCAGTAAAAATGAACACTGAGGTCACTTTTTGAAAAAAAATGGTGATTTTTCAAAGAACATCAAATACTTGATTTTTATAAAGTTTTTGGGGGGTTTTGACTTTGTAATAAATATGTAATAAATATCTGTAGTACATAGTACGTGCTGAGTGCTTATCTTTCTCCATTTGAAAGTCTTTCTCCAGAGTCATAATGTCTTAGAGGCATCCCAGAGGGTGGGGAGTTGGGGTGTTGCAGCAAGTCCATTAACAAAGCAATCTTATTATCAATGTGCTCCTGGAGTTTATATATTTGCTGATCAATGTAGTCCGTAAGCTTCTTTTCCATCAGTTCCATATTTTTAGAAAGGATCTTTTCTAAGTAGAAACAAACAGGTTGCTCTTCCATTCTAAAAGTAAATTAAAAAAAAATAGTATAAAATTATCCCTAATATTATAACAAAAACAACCAAACTACAGTACAAGCAGCAGCCAACGTAAATTGCTGAAATTTGTCTCCACACTGTGCTTGGTCTCCTTACAACATGTTTCAGGTTCTAAAACACATACACAACAGACGACCACAATCTTGAATGCCCAAAGTATTCGCATTTCTTCAATTCTTTACTTAAGCATTCAATTGAAATGAGAATATAAAAATGAAGATGACAGAATTTCTAGCCTCAAAGAAAAACAAGTCTTTAGAAAAGTTCTTTTTGATTCTGAGCTCAAAATCAAGAGTGATCATGCTGATTTTTTTTTTTAAAGTCTCCATGTCTGTCTTCCAAGTAATTCCCCAAGCAAACATACAATTTAAATAGTTTTTCTCTTTTTTCATTCACACAACCTTATCAAATTACTGGAACCTCCACTGAACAACTGTGTTTAGGTTTTGGTGTGGACAGAAGTTTTCATTTCTCTGGGATAAATGCCCAGAGATACAATTGCTGACTCACATGGTAACTGTATCTTAGCTATTAGAAACGGCCAAAATACATTTTAGAGGGGCTGTACCATTTTTAGTCCCCACCAGTGATGTATGAAAGATCCAGTTTCTCCACATCCTGATCAGTATCTGGTATTCCTACCATTTTTTAAACTTTTACTTCAGACACGTGAGTAACTGTAAAGTGGTATCTTGTGGGTTTAATACGTGTTTCCTTAACAGCCACGAGACCAATGTTGATCATCTTTTCACGTGCTGATTTGCTATCGGAACATCCTCTCGGGTAAAACGTCTCTTTATGTCTTTTCCCCATGTCCTAACTGGATTTTTAAAATGTTGAGTTTTGACAGTTCTCTTTATATTTTAGATATAAGCCATTTGTTGCATTTGTAATTTGCAAATATTCTGTCCCACTTTGTAACTTGTATTTTATTCCTCTTAAGAGATTCTTTCACAGGGCAGAAGATAAACATTTTTATGGTGTCCAATATATCAAATTTTCAATTATCCTGCTTTTGGTGTCATATCTCAGAAGTCTTTAGGTCTCCAAGATTGTCTCCTATATATTATTAGAAAAGTTTTATAGCTTTATGTTTTACATTTAAGTCCGTGATCCATTGTCAGTTAATTTTTGCATAAGGTACTAAGTTTAGGTCATGTTTTACTTTTTACCCAGTGGATATCCAATTGCCCCAGCACCATGTGTTTAAGACTATTCTTTTATTGAATTGCTGTTGCATCTTTGTCAAAATCAGTTGAGCAAATTTATGTGGGTCTATTTCTGGGCCCTTTATTATGTTCCGTTGACCTACGATTCTTTCCCTCTGCCCACACTACACAGGCTTAGATAGAGACTCTCCCTGTGTAAGACTTGACATTGGGAAGAGCGATTCCTCCCATTTCATTCCTCTTTTCTAAAGGTTGCTTTAGCTATTCTACCTCTTTTGCTTTTCATATAATTTTTAAAAATAACCTTGTCTATGTCTACAAAGTATTGTGCTGGGATATAATATGCATTACTTTAAGCCTGCATATCCATGGGGGAGAACTGACAACTTTCCTGTGTTAGAAACTGAATTTGTAATTTACAAGTTCCCAGGAAAGAAGTGGGAGGGTATAGCTTAGTGGTAGAGTGCATGAGGTCCTCCTTTCAATCCCCACTACCTCCATTTAAAAAATAAGTAAATCAACAAATGAATAAATAAACCTAGTTACCATTCCCCCAACCCCCCCAAAAAACCAAAAAAACCCACCCTAGTTGAAAAAATAATAACACCATTAAAAAAAAACTTCCCAGGAAAAAAATATCATGGCCCAGCTGGTTTCATTGGAGAATTCTACCAAACATTTTAAGAAGAGTTAACATAAAATATACACAATCTATTCTAAGATGTAGAACTTATTTTATGAGGCCATTATTACCCTAATATAAAACCAAAGACAATGTAAGGAAAATACTGACGAGTATCTCTAATAAATTAGATGCAAAAATATTCAGCAAAATGTTAAGTCAAATTCAGCATTGTATAAAAAAGAATTATAGCCCATGAATAAGTGGGATTTATTCTAGGTATGCAGGGTGGGTTCAATATTTGAAATTAATATAATTCACTATATCAACAGACTATAGGATAAAATGCATATGTTCATATTAATTGCCAAAGAAAAACTATTTGACAAAATCCTGTACTCATCTATGACAAAAGACACTCTCAGATAACTAGAAACTAAGGAACGCTAAGCCCCACAGTCCCTAAGCAATCTGACTTCTTTCCACCTTTTGGAATCATTGTATGTTTGCTGTAGTATGTCCAGGGATTTTCAGAACAGGGATATTCCACTTCAGCTAGACCCAGAAGAAGTTTTAAAATATGTTTTAGTTTTTCTATGTTTGCTTCCATATCCTAAAGCCGTTAGTTAACATTGATAAAGACTATGAACAGTTAAATACTACTGCTGCCTTTCCATTTCCATGCAGAATAAGAACCACCTTTTTTTCCAATCATGTACTAAACTCCTCAAATTTCAATGCTGTTGGAGACATTAAGAAAATTTCAACCAATAAAACTACCTCATTTTAAAAACTCATGTGAAAAAAACTAAGCCTAAAGATTTAAACAGGAAGAAAAAAGAGTTAATCCAGAACTATGAACAGAGTCCTGAATTCCAGTCTACTGCAATGTTTGGACACAGTACATCTACATAAGGACGGGGAACATGCTAACGCTTAGGCACCCCTCACTCAAAGCAGGCGGGCAAAACACTGAAGTTATGCGATCAGGGGGTAAGGGCCTATATGCTATAAATAACTGAGAGCTCAAAAATGTGTAGATGCCTCCAAAATCGGCCTACGTCACACAATATCTACAAAGAAACACTGGTACAAGGCTCACTTCATACAATCAGGCAAACATGGACATATGGTTACACAGCTCCTCTCCATCCACACATGTAACTCTACTCCAGCCCTTACCTGATGCTCACCCTCCTTCCACAAAAAGCCTGAGATGTGCTCCGCACCTCCACGCCTCCAGTTTTACACACCTCCTCCACATTCTACTCTGCAGAACATTTCTTTCCTCTAAGTGTCTTAATGGTAAAATGCAAAAGCTCCTAAAATTACTCTGGAAACATTTTCAGGCAGTAGTTTCTGAAAAAACCTGTTCTCCTCCAGCTGCCTCTCCCACCCAGCAAAGCTGAGCCCCACTTGCCCTGAGTACTTACGTGACACCAGCAGTGCCTTCAGCGGGCGCGGTGATGCCTTCCTGCCACTTGCTGGTAGGCCCCACACGGAGATGGCTCACTTGGCTACATAAATTCTGCAGGAGAGGCAGCAGCTCGGAGTTGGGTATATGTGAGCTGTCACTCGCCTTCTTTGGTAAGAAAGAAGATACTGCTTTCTTAAGATCATTCTCAAGAAGAGAATGGTTTTGTGGCACAATTTTACACTCCTGGAGGTTTGTGATGGCTCCTCCACCAGCTGGCTGTGCACTTTTATCAACGGAAGCTTTGAAGTCTTCAGTCACGTTTCCGGATGTCAATCCAGTTCTGAAAGGAAAAGGTGTGGAGGATGACTTGGCGAAGGCTCCTGAGGTAGATGAGGAGTGTAGTCCAATCATATGCTTGTATCCGGAATTTCCCAAAACCGACTGAAGCTGCTCTCCAATGGGAACGCAATTCTAAGCAAGAGAAATACGGAAATATTAACACTAATCATGAGGGCAGCTCCTTCCGGAGTGACTGACAGTCAGGCACTGCGCCTTCCTTCACTCGATCCCTAGTATATCCAGACGGAGTCGGCTACCGTCACCGTCGCACTGTTAAGTTGAGGAGACCGAGACTAAAGGTGACTTGGCCAAGGTACACAACCAGTCAGT
The DNA here is from genome assembly GCF_048773025.1 of Camelus bactrianus. Classification (NCBI taxonomy): domain Eukaryota; kingdom Metazoa; phylum Chordata; class Mammalia; order Artiodactyla; family Camelidae; genus Camelus; species Camelus bactrianus. The sequence continues at coordinate 24,277,994 of NC_133549.1, forward strand.
GGCAGGACCGGGACCAGGACCCCAGGCCACCTAACTCCAGAGCCAGGACTTTTAATCATTTCACTGTAGTTTTGCTAAGGAAAATATTGAAATAAATATCACTCCTCGTAAAGTTGCACGGGCATATTTTAATGTTTCCACTACAAAGGCCTCCTTAATTTACGGTAATAAAATGCAGTATTCTCAACTGAGTCACGATAATTGATACCTTTCATACAACTAAAAGTCACCTGTCCACTTTCACATGTGGTAAGCCAACCTAAGGATATCTTCTGCAACTCATTTTTCATGGAAGTTACACTAGCTAGTTACATACATAGAGTCTGATGATCTATGGGTACACTTGTGACATTTTTCAGTGACTAAAATGAGCCACCTATTGTCTGTCTCAGATTTAATAATTTGTAAGGATAATCCATTATGTTCTGTGGCCTCAGCCCAGCCGGCTGTGCTGCGTGACTTCCTGAGAAGCCCTGGCTCACCTCTGAGAGGAGGTCACATGTCTCCTCTACAGGGCACATTCTTGCTATGCTGTCCAGTATTTCGACAGGAGAAAAGCAAATCTGCCCCCAGCCTAGACAGCCGTTAGCAATTCTGAACATAGAGCTCTGCTAGAGAGACTTGTCAGGGGACAGCATCTCATTCTCACTGTTGCTCAGTACCTGGTGAGAGAGGCTGACAAAAGTATTATTCAAAATTAGCTGAAGACGGTTCACAAATTTTCTAGATATTCTGAAAAATTTTTCTTGGATTAAGCCAGCCCAAAACTCATTCATTTATCAAATATTTACCATAAATCTACTCTGTGTTAGGTACTATTTCCGATACTAAAAATAAGACAGTGAACAAAACAAATGAAAATTGCTGATTGCTGATCTGTGGATACTATAATCTAGAGAGCAGGGAGAGACAGAAAACAAAGACCGACAATACATCACACAGATGGAGACAGTGATAAACACTGCAGGGAAAATACAGCAGGAAAGGGAATAGTGAGAGCCAGGGAGGTTGGCGGGGCGGGACAGGAGAGCCACCATGCAACTTCTCCCACTGGACTGCACTTTGGAGAAACTCTCTTTATAAGGAAATCTATCGTCTATTAAATGCAATTTTTAAATAAACTTTAAATTACTCCTAAGGGAACATCACTATGTATAATTATATTTACAAAATTTGAAAGTTAGAAAACTCTCCTTTGGTGGAAAGGAGCTTTACTCAATCATTAAGGTAAAACTCAATTATTTTTGGTAGTGGTGTAATTTTAGTACTGCAAAAAAAACTTTGATAGAAAATTGAAAATTCTACAAAACAATAATCACATAAATAGTGAAATTAACCTTAAAATTGTACATCACAATTGATTTGGCAGAAATTTTAATTGGAAAAATCCAATGCAATTAAGGCATTTGCTGTTTTTTTCTGATTTATCATAATATTTTGGTTATTATAAGAAATTCACTGATTATAAAAATTAGGCATTTTTCTGAGATGAAGGCTCTCAAGGTAATTATTTTTCACTTTGTGTTAAATATCAATAAATTCACAGGTAAATCTATATGGCAGTGCAGTAAATCAACCAACCTGAGGTGCTGGTGGCTATTCTTCTGCTTCCTTTTGTTTGACTTTATTCAATTCTTAATTTTCTCGAGCTGTCATATGTTGCCTTGCAAGGCACATCAAACCCTTTTAAAAGTAGGCAGAGGAATATGTATAAAATAATTCATACATACTTTGTTTAGGGTCCATGTCATATGTTATGTGAAAAAAAAAAAAAATAGAGCAGCCTAAAAAAAGGAAAGCATTTAGGTAGAATCATGTCCATACACTTATATATGTGTACACTTGATTTCATATATGTGCATATATTCTCCCAGATTTCTAAAAAAGTGTTTATCTCTGAACATCTTGTAGGAATTCTGAAAGCATTTTCTTTAACTTTTTAATTATAAAGAATTTGAACAAGTATCACCTTGAAAGGGCAAGGAAAAAGGATATTTTTATTTCAAAGGTGAAAAATAAACAGTGTAAATCCTGAATAACTAAATATATTTTCTTTGAGAAAATGGGGCACGTCTTTCCTTCAGGTAACATTAAATGACAACTACACTGCTAGGCCCTCTGATACAGAATTCCTATTCAATTACTCTGAATTGCTCAAGCAAAAACAAATCAATCAGCACACTTGAACTTCAAATACAAGTAAATAAGGAATCACTTAAATAAAACTTTCTAGAGAACAAGGAGCCACAAGGGACAGGAGAAGCAGGGAGGGCCCAGGAAGCTGCTCCCAGGTCCTCTCCTTCCCCTTCAGGACAGGCCCTGCCCCGAGGGACACACGAAGGCTCCACAGTGTGAGTGTGTGCTCACCCCTCTTCCGCAGAAGGGGCAGTTCTCACCACAAAACGTCCCTACTTTATACTCGACGGAAGGTTACAGGGCTCACATGACCCTTTCCAGAAAGACATTCCGTGGATTCCAGGTTTGTTAACAATAATCAATCCTAAAGAGCCAGGTATCTCCTGTAAGAATCGTTCCATAAATACAGCCTCCCCACTAGAAAAAGGTCCTTTATTAGCATGTTTAAAGGAGATTTAACTGGATCACCTGTTTCTCAGGGTGCTCCCCAAGTGTCCCCATATGTAATGATTTAGCACAGGTGGGGGTGGGGGCAGTGAAGCAGGTTAGAATACATGTGTTGGGTAGGAGGACTGCTATGTGTTTCCACATGATTAAAATTCTAGAAGGACTGATAAAAAAAACGTTGCCTGCCATTCCGGTTCCACAAGGATCAAGTCACTCTCCAGCCAGGGCAGTCGTCCACTGACAGTGCACCCTAAGAGAATTCAGAATGGAGACAAACAGGAACCATTCTGTGCTTTGGATATACTGGCCCCTGGGTAGTTAAGGTGCGTATCTAAGAAAAAATGTCAAATGACGTCAGATTCTTGCATCTTCCTACACATAGAAAAGCACTAAAATCATTAACTTGAGCTGTCTGTTCTCTGTGATTTAACAGAATTCTTTTGACGCTTATACATGTCTTTTCCCAGCAAAACATAAGTTCATATATATCCTGGCTCCTCCCCTACCTCTTCAAAGCAATCTCTCAGAGCTCTCTGACAGGCTGTCTCCAGGGCCACAGTCCTTAGTAAGACCCCCCAAAAACACTTAACTCACAGCTTTTACATTGTGCATTTTTATTTCAGTCGACGGATACTCATCAAGCTGAGAAACAGGAAGAGACTGGGAAAGCACTTTTGCATTTTACCTAATGCACTTGTGAACTGACTGAAACTCGTGAAGAGAAAATATATCATTTTGGGAATTAAACAAAAAGAAAAAACTTAAAGACATGGCAAAAAAGAAAAACTACTTATCCATGTCATTTTTTCCCCCATGGTCGTTTTTAAAAGATAAAAATCAGCCCATAAACTGATTTCAATTCATTAACTCTCTCTAATGCTTCTTAAATCTTGCACACACACAAGTATTTCCTCTGTTTTTAAATTTTTAATCTCCTTCTATCTCCACTGGATCATTCCCCTCAAACATTTATTCTTAAAATGTACTATGCATAAGACTCACCTGGCATTGCCTGTTTATAAGAACTGATTCTTGGATCTCATCCCCAGGGTTTCTGGTCATGGGTGAGGACCAGTGTTCTATACTTTATAAACATTCCAAGGGATTCTGATAAGGGCAGGCTCCTTATCTCTATGATCCTTGAAACCAACCCACTTCACCCTGACTGCCGGCACATTCCAACCACCCATCTACTATCTAATCCCTCAAAATCTGCTTTCTACCTCATCACTATTCAAATCAACCCCTCAAGATCTCCGAGGAATACTTGGTTGATAATACAAAGAGCATATATACTGTATACTTATTAGGAGCCATACACAAGACAGACAGGTTCCTGCTCCCACAAAGCTTATATTTTAGTAAGATAAACAGAATAATACATAAACAACAACAAAAATAGTGAAGAAAGTGCTGATGAAAATATGATACAGATATTGAGTGAAATGCGAATATTTTAAACTGGATGGTTGGAGAATGTCTCATTCAAAAGGGAATATTTAAGATGAGACTGGAATAACAAGAAAAAGGCAGACTCACTAAGGTCAGGAGGAGAGGTTTCTGGCCAAAGAGAACAGGTAAGAGTGCACAGGCCCCCAGGAAGGAGCACATCTGGCTGTCTGCGGAACACACACATCAGAATGCCTAGAGCAAGGCGTCTCTGTGGCAGGCAATGAGGCTGAGGGGACAAGGAGGGCCCAGGTCTCAGATGCCAGAGTAAGGATCTGGCTTAATTCTGAGTGTGATGGGAAGCAGCCAAGGAGTTTACACAGGGGAAGGAAGAGTCCAATTTACCCTGTCAGATCATTCTGGGTGCACTGAGCAGACGGACCGCAGTGGAGCACGAGGACCAGTTAGCAACCTCCTGAGGTAAGGAGGTGAGATAATGGCAGAGAAAGGAAAGCATGGACCCTGTCCTTTCTGAAACTCTCCCTTCCATGGTTTCCACAATCATCATCAACTCTCCTGGGTCTCCTATGTCTGCCCACTGCTCCAACGACACTTGTACTGAATTAATATTGGCAAATCTCACAAAAGTCACATGAGGTTTTCATTTGTACTATTTGTTTTAAACTTTCACATTCATCCTGTGATATGAGCAGTATTATCATTTAGATTGTAAACAAGGAGAATCTCTATTCACTGCTGTCTCTGCTCCTCTGGTTCATTCTCTCTCCCTGTATGCTTACCAAACGTATCTACATCTAGGGTCTTTGCTCCAGTCTCTCCCTTCACCACCTGCCTGTCACCCACGAGGGGTGCTCTTCCCAAACCTCCCTCCATTCCACCACCCCGGCCAGTGTTTCCAAATGCTCCCAGCAGCATCCCAGGGAAGGTTTTATTCACGTCTAAAACTCAGTACTCCCCAAATTAAACTCCTTTCCCTCCCAAAGTCACCTCCTTTCTTGGGTCCCTCCTTGGTATACTATTGGCATCACCACTTTCAAAACCTTAGTTTCATGTTTGACTCTATTTTTCTCCAACAATACCAACATTAAGTTAGTCGTCAAGTCCCAATGGCCCCACTGTTTTCGCATCTCACAATCCAGCATCAGGTTACTCTGTCCAAGTCTAGGCTTATTAACCCTCATCTGGACGAGGGAAATAACAGAGAGCTGCTTTCCTTCGTGTGGCCTCCACTTCTACTGACTCATCTTTCCTACTGATTCATTCTGTGCATAAAAACGGATTAGAATTGATTCAAACCTAGGTTGAAAACGCCTACAAGGTTTAAAACAGCATTCAAAATCCTCTATGATCCCGCCCCAGTCCCCCGTCCCTTCTCCACTCCAGAGAAACGAACTTCTGTTCATTTCCTACCTACAGCCCATTCCTTCCAGCACTGAAGATTTCATCCATGCTGTTTTCTACCTGTCCAGTGGCATCCTGCAAATCTACTTGCCCAAACCCTCCCTTCTTCTTTCAAGGTTTAGATAAAACGCTACTTCCTCTAATGAGCTTTCCCAGTCCCCCTCGTCATCCCCCACTTAGATGCCCTACCTCACCCAACACCACCGTGAAGCTCCTTAAGGACAGGCTGCAGACTGACCTTTGAGCCCCTAAAGGAACCAAAACAGTGCTTTATTCTCTGAGAAGGTGCTTAAAAAGCACTTGCTGAATGAATGAGCAAGAGAATTCATGACACACTGTGGGGTCTGTAACAAACATATTGCTTTTGAAAGATAGTAGGTCCACAAAATGCTGTTTTTACATAAGTCCGTAAGGGTAACACTCAAATCAGTAATAAGTTGAAAGAAAAAAATGTAAGTCAGCACATGTCCTTTTAAAAAGCCATCATTTAAAAATGTTAATGGCATCAGAAAAGAAATCCATTTCTACTCACCTGCTGCTGAAATCTAACCATATTCATCAACTGCTGAGCTCCAGGTGATAACTTTGACCCCATGGACTCCATGATGGTTTGGACCCTCTCCAGGTCTATCCTTGATCCTAGAGCAGGAGAGCTTGCGGAGGAATTTGTGGAAACTGGCCTCATGTGTACCACCACTTTACTGATGAACACACACTGCTTTTCCCCAAAGGAGAGCAACTGTTATAATACAAAAGTGCAGCAAAATTAATAATGATATTAAAAACAACCATCATTTAAGGCCACTTCTTGTTAATTCCGAAGAGTGAATCATTCAAGATCTAAAAATTAACTTCAAGAACATTTTTAGGTTTCCTCTAGAATATTCACAGTCAGAAAAAGACTCAAAGAATAATGTAATGTTTTAAAAGTCCTTTTAAAATAAAGTATTATGTGTAAAGGAATTAAAGATAAACTATACCAATCTGAGATCTTAACATACTGAAACTTGCTATAGCATTATTTAATGTAAGACTGTCCAGAATCTCACTCACAGTGTTTGCTGAAATACTAAATATAAGTCAGAATTTTGGAATTTAGAACCATAAGGAAAAGTCAAGATAACAGAATAGAGCTCAACAGTTTACCCATAGAAATGATGAATTCAGCATGATTTTCTAACTTTTCAAAAGATTAAATGAAGGTCAAGCTTTGAGCCTAGTTTTCCTGGCTTCTATCCCAGGAATTTTTCCAATCCTTTATGCTGCCTCAGCTTGTCCACGCTTCTAAACCAAAAGACATTTCATGTGTGGTGAGGGACAACAAAGGAGCAGAGTGGAAAGAAAACAGGATTGAGAAGCAGACAGGCCTGAGTTCAGTGATGGCTCTGCCTTGATGCCCCTGGGTAAATGTCAACCAGAGTCAGGAGTAAAATGATTTCACATGGTTGTTTTGAGGATTATGTGTTAAAAATTTCCAGTATATATCATTGAGTAAATGCTCAAAGCTATGCAGCAGTAACTATTACTTTTAACTTTCACACACTGCTGCCCCAGGAGAAGCCCTCACACAGACCCAAGGATTTCCCTAAATGAAACACTCTGTGCACGGCCTGGCTCTCCCACAGCACAGTTACACACACCATTCACCTTCAGAGACACAGCAAACCCATAAATCACACAGACGCAGGTGAATACAGACCCATTCAGTAAAAACTCAGCGTGGCCCCAAAGACGTGACTCTCAGCAACACGGAAGGAAATAGCGCATGAGTTGCATACACCCACATTCCAACCTCCATGTTGTCCCTCTTCTGCTTTTTAACCTGAAAGCCTTTCTCACTAGGGAACGTGGCACCTATTATTCACACTGAATTGACTTATTATCTGTCTTGACCACTGTAATATTCTCAACGTTGAGGCCTTCATTCCAATTTATTTCATAAATGCCAACTCCTAGTGCTCAGAACAGTATCTGGCATCAACAGGCACTCAAATGTTTCTTGGATAACGAGTCACTTTATTTAAATGGCTTTGGAAGCTATTACTATATCCACCTAAAACATCATCTTGAGACAATCAGTTCTGTGGTCTTCTGTAAACAATAATCAGCACAGAATTGTAGACATAAAAATAATCAATCCAAGGATTTATTTTCTTCCATCCCCTAGTATTACCCATGAAGTAGGTCCAAACAGGTGAAGAAACTTGCCCAGGGTTCCTCTGCTCGTCAGCAAGAGAGCGCATTTAACAGTCAGGGCTTGTGATTTCCAGCTCAGCACCGTTTCCCTAGACCCTGACGACATCATTAAAGTTCACCTTAACGATACTTTTCATGCTGAAGACACAAGTCCAAATCCCTTTAACTTTGTGGTGCCCTTGTCTGAAACGTCTCTAGTTGTGTTCTGTCTTTTTAACTATTTAGATATTTGGGGACCAAAACTGCTTGTGGTTTTCTTGCCACTTTACTTTTATATAAAGAGAAACAAAATTTTTAATTCAGTTTCTCAAGGCTGAAAAGTACAATACATCTCTATTAACAATAGGACATGACATGATTATGGCTAATAAATGGTCAGATTTTAACAGAAGAATGTTGATTATTTTTTAGAAAAGAGTTTTTTTTTAACATGTGTACTAAGTATCTCTGAACTAAAACCAGGGACTAAATGGGACTAAGTACATTACCAAACAAACAGAAAAGAAGTACATACAGTAGAAGAGCAACTGTAGTTTTCAATTTAGTTAAAATGTGGGAACGACTTACCTTTATTTTACAAGCATGTGTGGAAGACTCCAATTCTAGGTAATTTTTGTACAAAATAATCTTTTCATGTTCACTAAAAATAAAAGAGTTAGTTTATTAAAAATTTCATACATTATCACTTTTAACAGTTACATTTAAAAATAAAGGTTTCCACGGCAACATTCAGCTCCTTAGAGTCAGTCTTCCTGGTGAGGCAAAAAGAGTTGGGGCTTCCTTCCGAATTGCACTCAGTATAAAGATGGCATCTGCCACTTACTAGCTACAAAGAGAATTAAATCAGGTATCAAATGTATAATCACGTAGCACAGAGCATGTTTCAAAGCTCAGTAACATGTCTGTTATATTCAACATGCATAGTCTATGAAACAGTTCATATTTTGATTCATATTAAAAAAAGATTCAGACAGAATCATCACAAAAAATCAGAAAAAAAATCAGAAAGTCTAATAATGGGTTAAATGTGCCGGTATGGTGCAGTCTGGGCGCATGCGGTATCTGTATGGGTTTCCTACAAGAAAATGTTCAAAGTCCCAGACTGACTGGCAAATTCATTTTTGGAAAACAGATGCCTGTGAGTTAAAGAAAACAGACTAGAAACATTTATCAGCACTTTACACCAACAAAACTCTTGCACTAACTAGCTATGACCGTCCACCAACTTTCCTCTCCTCCTTTAGCTCTCAATTTCTGTATTTATAAAAACAACCAGGCTCATCCAGACTGTCTTTAAGATTCCTAAAGGGCTAAACCTCTATGTCCATTGGTATGTTTTTATCTACTCTCCCCTTGTGTCTGACACTAATATCAGGGAATCAGTAAATATGCAAAAGCTGAAGAAAACAAAACAGTACTTCACAAGAACACCTGCACATGCGTAGGTCACAAACCTGTTGTCCAGAACATTACAAACATTCTTGCCCCTACTGGTTCCACAGTACTCCTCTCCTAAGTATACTTCCATATTTCTTGCTGAACTTAAAATGCCAATAGAAACGATTTCTTCACCTCCACCAGGGTCACATCTCAGGTAAAGGAAGCAGGGGTTTTCATCTTGGCTGTTCAGGTTCCTTTTCAAAACCACCAGGTCCTGGCTGCAAAGAAAATGAAGATATTACACCGCACAGTTCGCTGAACACTATTACTAACCCACTTATTGGACCACAGGGGTTGACATTTTATCCAATTCATTTACATGTGCATTCGGCGGAGTCCAAGCGCCTTGCAACGCATTGAACAAATGCTCAATACAGAATTCCTAAAGAAACGATGTTTTAGACATCAGGGCTCTCCATTCTATTTTCCCCTTGACTTCTACATTTTAAGAACTCTCTGTAATTGCCTCTCCAGTTAAATAAATTTACTAAGCAGCTAGTGTGAGTAACAAAATAGTTCAGAATGGGAGGGTGGGGGCGTGCAGAATGGAATAAAGGCCAAAAGTGTGTCCTTTTCAAGATTAAGCTGATGAAGACGTTCGACAATTTTTTTAAACGCCTATTTTGGTAGATAGGAGGGTTTTGTGTGTTTCCTATATATAAGAGAGACGATTCTGCTTCTGACAAGGGCCTCAGAAGCCGACGAGACGGGCACAAGGGGATGTGTGTGAAAGGCCCAGTTCCCTGGTCACCTGCCCCGAGTCCCCAGCGCCCGACACTCACTGGAGTCGCCGCCGGTTCCCGCGGTCCCGCCCCCGCCCTCCGGACACTCGGGCCCTGTCCCCTGGCCCTCGCCGCAGGCCCGGACCCGTCCCCAGCTGGGGGCCCGGGCCCAAACCCTGTCCCCTCCCGGCCCCCGACCCGCTCCCGGCTCCCCCAGCAGCGGGGCTGTCTCAGAGCACAACCCCAGTCCCGCGGGCCCGGCGCACCTCGTGTCAGGCGGCGCCAGCAGCTCCTCCCAGTCGGCGTCCCGGGCGCCGAGATCAGCCCGGGTGAGATCGAGCCTCTGGGCCAGGGCTCCGCATGCGGCATCCCAGGAAGAGGCCAGCGACGGGCGGCCGGTCAGCGGCCCGTCCACGGTTCCGGTCTCCATTCGGCCACCTCCAGGGCAGGCCAGGCCCGGAACCCCTCTTCCAGTGCTTGAGTTTCCGCCAGACAGAGGGAAGGTGAAGGAGCAGAGCGACTTCCGCCTTCCCAGGCTCCAAACCTGCAGCTTCTTGCCTCTTCTTGCTACCGTAGACACGCATGCGCGTGCGGCCAGAGCGGTCAAAAGGTTGAAAACGTGAGGGGAAGAGCCAAAGGCCGGAGCATGCGCACTGACAGCACCTCGTACAGCCGCTCGGCTGTGCGCAGGAGCAGTCGGTGCGCGCGGAATCCTGTGGTTTTTCGAGGTTGGCAGCAGAGAAGTAGCAGGTGGTGTGGATGCCCGTTGCCAGGCGGACCCGGAAAGTTCGTCCAGTGAGCGGAGTCGGTCGTGAGGTAGGTGTGGTGTCGTGACCCACGCGACCTGAAGGGCCTCCTTCGACCCTCGCTGCCTCTGGAGTTCGCGGGACCCTGGACGCGGCGGCGGCCTGCGGTGGAGTCCGCTTTTCTTTTGACTCCTCACCCCGCTCCCCTCTCACGTTTCCTCCTCGGAGGGTGTCGGGTGGATGCCGGCAGTTCGGCTTCCCCAGGAAGGGGTTCGGACGGTGTCCCCTAGCGGCCGTGGGGCGGTGGCGGGAGGTGTCCGGGAAGCTGTCCCCTCTCAGCTGCCGCCGGGATGCGCGGCGGGGACCGGCGAGCTCGGGCGCCCAGGCCGCAGTCCCGGGGCCGCCGCGCTGGCTGGAAGGTGGAAAGAGACCAGGGCCCGAGGGGGAGTGCGCTGTGCCGGGTCTGCCCTCCTGCGCCGGAAAGAGCTGTATGAGTTCGGCCTCGGGTCTGTGCTGAAGTAGAAGCTGAGCTGGACTGGAAGGACCTTTACCCTGTGAGTCGGAGAAGTGGGAGCCGTTGGAACTTTCTAGATGCCCCGCGGGATCGGGAGGTAGATGATGCCTCTCTGTCCCTTTCTGTGCACCCCACCTTGTGGAAAAAATGGAGAGTATGTTAAAATAAAATTGTAATGTCAGCATTCTGTAAATTTGGCCTGTCACTCATGTATTGGTTGTACCTTTATATGTGGTGGTTACAAATCACAAGTTACGTTTCATTACAGTATATTTTTAATGCAATTAAAGAATCTTCTACTAAACTTACCTTTCTTTACATAGAGAAATTATAAATGCTTTTCTCCCAAAGGGCTCCAAGAAGAAGTGAATTCTGGTTCTTGGCTTTGTGAGGAGATAAATACACTTCAACATTAGCTGCATGTTGGCTATGGTGCACTGTGCAGGCCTCCAAACCTTGTAATTGCCCAGGAGCGAAACCAAAAAAAGAGCCAGGAGATAGCAACAGAGATGGCAGCCGTTTATTGGATAGGGAATCTTACAAGTCTGAAACAAAGTCCTGGAGCAACACCCCCCTGCGTATGGCAGACAGCAGGCAGAACCCAGCAGCAGTGCTCACTACTCAGGTGAGAAGGAGGCTAGCATTTATGGAGGGAATCGATGTCAGGTTGGCTCCTCAGTTACCAGGGAAGCCAGCTGCGGGGACCGGGGCAAGCGTGCAGGTAGTTACTGATGAAGCCTTAGGATTAAGAGGATTAGATAGTCACGTGAGTAGGGTGTAGCTGAAGCAGGGACTGGTTGAGCAGGAGCTGTTCTGAGAACAAAAGGACAGTCATTTTGAGAGGCCCAGCCATACAGTGGTTGTGTGGGGATCCCATGTGGGAGGTGGAGCCCCACTTACTGGGGGCAGGGCACTGCTGACTCCTCAGAGCCAGCTGTGGTCTCTACCAGGCAAATCCAGCTGGAGGAGGGTTAAAAGCCCTAATTCTACAACTCAGTCCCAGTGAGAACTGCATGTGGGCACTAGGGAGACCAGAAAATAAAAGCAGAGAATCATCTTTCCCGTTTTCAGTAAGTAGAGGCTGCCACCTAACAAGGGTGGGTGAATTCTGGCTGTGTTGGGGAATCTCTATGGAAAGAATTCAGCTGCTCCTGTAGGTGGCCGTAACAGTCACAACAGTGATGTTAATGGCTGATACTTGCTGACTGGTGACAGCGTGACCAGCAATGGCTCTTACATATATTTAATCCTCACAGTGACTCTAAGAAGTAGGCAATGTTGTTATTACCCTCCATGATAACAGTGGAGGCAGTGACTAAGTGGGAGATAGCATAGGGGGGTTTTGAGAACCTGCCCAGAGCCACACAGCTGGTAAGACAAAGGGCCAGGGATAGAACTCGGCTAGTTCAGTTCCAGCGGCAAGCTGTAAACCACAGAACTGGTGTTCCCAAACTCAGCTGTGGAGCTTTCAAACCCCAGATTCCCAGGCAGCACCTTATAATTCATTCATAAGCTCCTGGAGTGGGATTCTGGCTCCAGCGTTTTTTGTAAGTGCCCAGGTGATCCCAGTGTGAGGCACTACAGAGACTTGCTCAGGGCTCCGTGAGCAGTGCCCCAGTTAATCCTGTCAACAACCCTCTGGGGTAGATGACCAGAGAAGTCACTTAACACACGGTCACATAGTAGTGAAAAATGGAGGAGGAATCAAATCTAAGCACCCTGGCTCCAGAGTCCGTGTTCTTTTTTTCTTTTTAATGGGAATGCTGGAGAGTGAACCCAGGACCTCGTGTATGCTAAGCATGCGCACTACCACTGAGCTATACCCAACCCCGAGTCCATGTTCTTTTTTTTTTTTTTAACTTAATTACATTTTGGGGGGGGGTGGTAATTAGGTTTATTTGTTTATCTTTTGGTGGAGGTACTGGGGATTGAACCCCCCGAGTCCATGTTCTTAAACACAGATCAGTAGTTCTTAAAATAAGCTTGCATTCCAGTGAGCTAGGGTTGCTTGATGAAACACAGATGGCTGGGTCCCACCTCTGAGTTTCTGACAGAAGGTCTGAGCTGGTGCCTGGGACTTTGCGTGTCCAACAAGTTCCCGGGACTGCTGCTGATGCTGCTGGCCTCGGGACCACACTGTGCGAGCAGCTGTATCATTATTTTAATAGTAGTTAAATATTATTGAAGTGACATCCATTTGACTCTCAAGCTAGGAAATAGAAGAGAAGAGAGACTTCCAAATATTTTGGAATGGTAATGTTATTAGAGGCAATACATAACGTTTTTGCTGTTTAAATAGGAGATCAGAAGCATAGGAAGAACAAGGGAGGAGGAAATGAACATTTAACATTTGCTGGACACTTGTGTGCCTGGCCTGTGCTAGGCGCTTCATGTTCAGAATATTATAAACCTCATGTCGTGGTATGAAGTAGGCTGTGATAGCCCCATTTTACAGACCAGAAAACTGAAGTCAAGTGATGTTAAAATCACTTAGCTAAAGTTATAGAGTGACTGAGGTAGATGAATTCAGGTTTGTCTACTTGTAGTTTTCCTTCTAAACTGACTTGGAATGTGTCTTCTGAGGGCATTTGGAGAGACCCTGTCAGAAGGAGCAGAAAATTAAAATTCTGGGCCAACATGTCCAATGCACGGCATGGGACTATCTTTAAGAATGTGAAAGTGGTGATGTGGGAAAGGAAGGGGGAACTGGGTAAATGCTAAGTTTTGCTTTACCTATCGCTGCACACGGTGCATTTAAATGCCCTACCTCTCAAGACTAGTATCTGGGCAGGGGAATTGCAAGACAAAGTCTCAGGACAGCCACAGAAAAAGAGCTACTTCACCTGACAACCACTTCGGATTTCAGATGACAAAGGGGATCAGTTACCAGTGAGAAGATTTGTTATGGGCTAAATTGTGTCCTCCGCATTCACTTGTTGAAGTCTTAACCCACAGTAACTCAGAATGTGATGTATTTGGAGATTTTAAAGAGGTAATTGAGTTAAAATGAGGGCATTAGGGTCGCCCATCATCCAACATGACTGATGGCCTTATAAGGAGAGATTGGGACACACACAGAGAAAGGAACACATAAAGACACAGAGAGAAGGCTGCCATCTGATTTTTTGTGTGTGTGCCACTGTTACCCTAACCTTAAAATAGTGTTGACACATAGTAGAAGTTCAATAAACATTTAGCATTGAATTAAAATGAATAGAAACAAAACATTGAATGGAAAAATCCATACAGGAATTAATTTTTACCTTATGGAAAAATACATTGCACCAAAAACTCCCTGGTCTTGGATTCCTCCATTGCTCATTAATGTAACTGTCATCTTGTTTATGGATGAGATGTTGGGGCATGAGAACTGGCACAGACTCTGCAGCAAGGGTCTGTCTGGCCCCTCACCCAAAAGGGCAACATTGTTTTCCAGGCTGTGGAGGGCAGGGCAGAGATGCACCAGTGTGCACATGCTGTCCTAGGTTGCGGGGCTGCAGGTCCCCATTTGCTCCCTCTAGCTCAGCACACACCCAGCCCCAGAGGCAGGGAGCACTAGGGGATAAACTGCCTTGCACTAAAGATGGTGGTGTGATTGGTCAAAAAGGCCTCACCAGAGGAGTCAGGCAGGAGAGCTCAGTGCAGGGCAGGGGCTGGCTATGGGGGCTGGGCAGCTTGGTGACATCATGTGGCTGCTGGTGCTTAGAGGTGGAAGGTGGAGGGAGGGACAGAGTGGCTGAAGGAGGAAGCAGGGAGAGGAAGCAGCAACCCAGGGTGACTTTCTCACCTGCCTTGATTTCACACCTTTTCACTTCCGGTGGCTGATGATAAGATCTGTCTGTAATTACTGTGACGTCTGTTTTCACATGCAGCGGCCATGTCCAGGGAGAAGGGGTTGGAGAAGGAATCTTCAGGACCAGTGAGGATATTTTTGCAATTCTGATTTCGGCCCAGGAAATGAGGGAGAGGCCCTTGGAGACTCCCCAACACGGCCAGATAGCTGCACCCCCTGGTGACAAGACGGAGGCCTTAACTTACTGGCAGTGGGATATGCTTTGTTTTCTGGTCTTTCTAAAGTGTCCAATGGTGGTTCTCATTGGAATTGAGTTGTGGGGTCAGGGCTTTGTGGGCCTTCCCCCCAGGCTGGGCACTGCATCTTGTTTGTCAAGTGGAGACCATAATTGGCACCAAGGAAAGTAGATGGTCCCCCCTCGAGTGGGGTGCCACCTTCCACATGCGATCTCCAGAGAAGCATGCTGCTAATCACACATGACCTTTAGCATTTACAGAGCGAGCCAGCAGACACTGGGGTGTCTGCCTGTGTAAACGTGGGACTGCTGGCCTTAGGATGCAAGTTGTAGTTGGCATTGCTATCTTCCTGGTGGCTGTCCCTGGGCTGATTGTTTCTGATAGGCCACTGCAAAGTCACGAGTCATGACGGTTACCAGCGAGTAGTACCCCTTTCAGTGGGACATGTGGGCATTCTGCTTCAGCAGGGTCGTTCCTTGTAGCAGCCATGCTTTGCTTCAGGTCAGAAACATAAGAATTTGAAAAGGCAAAAGCAAGTTAGTGCAGAATCTTGGCTTTTTTTCCTTCTAGCTTGGGGTTGTGGGCTAATAAATAGAATATTCTCAGCCTGGG
Source organism: Camelus bactrianus (assembly GCF_048773025.1). NCBI lineage: Eukaryota > Metazoa > Chordata > Mammalia > Artiodactyla > Camelidae > Camelus > Camelus bactrianus. The sequence continues at coordinate 24,293,647 of NC_133549.1, forward strand.
TGGCTTTGTGTGTCAGTGATGCTTTGCTGTCCCTATAAATAATTGAGGTTATCTATCAGGTGTTTAATTCAGCACATTGGCTGACGTGTCCCTAGGCACTGTAGAATGAGGAAACTGACAGTCTGCAAAGGATCTCCTCTTTCCCGAGGTGGAGATTTCTTGAGCAGTGAGTTTTTTCCTCCTTTCCAGTTGCCTTAGAAATCGTGAGATGGGAAGCTGAATTCTTTGAAGATTCTGGGGGACACCTGACTAGGGGCTGAAGGCCAGCCAATGCATAATTAACTTGGAGCTCTTTTCAAAACACTTCTCACCGTTCCAGAGCAAAGCGGTTGTCCGTGCAGGTGAAATGGGATGGGGATCCTGCTACGTCTCTTGAATCGTGTGAGTTGGGGAGAAAACCTCCCAAGATGTGAGAGACTGATCTGATAGAATCAGTCTTGTCACATTTTGTAGGAGTTAATCCTTTGCATTAGATGGCAGATCCCTGAGCGCAGGGCACAGCCAACTGTGGCATCTTCCCTGTCACGTCCTGCACCGAGCGGGCAGCCAGCTGGGCAGACACTGATGAGGGGAGAAGGCGGTAGTCCACTTCCTAGTTTAGAATTTTTTCCCTGTGATTCTTTGTAACCTGATTTTACAGTCATAATAAAGTTGGGTGAGGAAGGATTGGATAGGAATTTTGGAGACAGGTAGAGAGAGGTATAATCTAGTTCTGGGGGCACATGGTATAATTTGTCCCAGCCCTGACGTTCCCAGGGAGTCCACAAGACGATTGTAACACATGAACTAAGGAAAAATCAAGTACAATTCTCTGAGTATTTGGTTTCTTCAGCATTGTGAAAAAAGAGGGTGAAAGCAATCACATCAACAGTAAAACCGTGCAGCCTGACTTAGAGGAATGCGATCCGCAGGGACGTGGCTGGTTGGCGTGTGCACTCGCCCAGCACCTGGCGGTTCTACCTCAGAATGACCTGGCAGCAGGAGTCACCTGGCTGGCAGTTTGCCCCCGCGAGTCTCCTGGCACAATCCAGAGGTGTGAAGCAGGCAGGATCTGTGAGGAGCTTGATTCCCTCCCACCATGTGACAAAGAGGAGGACTCCACTCTGGGAATGCCGGGCATGGATATCTTTGAACACTATACTTTACTTTTCAGTAGTAGAATTGTTTGGTGTTTGAGCTGAGATAGTATTTAAGTATTTTATAAGTTTATATTTGTACACTTTTCAATAAATGTGTAATTCTGAAGAAATTTTCTATGCCTCCAGTATTTTTTACTTTGTAGGAGATACCCTTTACTTATATAAGTGTGAAACTTGAGGCAGTTATCTTGCAGTGTTATATTGCAATAAAAGAAGATTAAAAAGGGTTGTAAATATTCCGGTGAGGACTATCATTGTGCTGGGTGCCTGAAATGAAAGAGGAAAAGCATCTGAGAACTCAGATGGACGTTTCCTAGCAGCCTAAGCAAAAAGTGAAATCTGATGTTTCCAAATGTGACAAAATTCTTCTGGTGCTAAATTCTTCTTGGAATGTATCAGATGTTCTCTTCCCTTGAGTTCCTCAAAAAATAGATGTCTTCAGCTTGGGCTTTACAAAGACACAGTAACTGTTTTCAAACCTGAGCACTCCATAAAGCCTGAATGCACGTTATTCACTGCAGTCTTTATTTCTCTTAGAGTATAGGATTTCAGTTAGGAAGATCCTCTCTTTGAGGCAGAACCCAACTCTTCTCAGGGCAGTTGCTAGGGCCACAGCAAGGTCCTTGGCTGTGCAGGAATATGAAGGTAAAAATGAGAACCCCGGGAGCAGAGAAGAGAGAGAGCAGTGGAAGGGGCACAGAGACGGGACTTGGACCACGTGAGGGGGGCTCACAGGATTACACCCAGTAGCCTGGGATCTGGGCTGCTTTCTGCCCACACAGATGCAGTTTGCAGGTATGAGGGTGTTTGCAACCACCTGACCCAGGTATTAGTCACAGGATGGGTGAAAGTCCTTGTGAGTGTGAATTGCCAAGAATTTCCCGCAGAGAGAAAGCAAGCCCCTGTAATCACATCACAAAGTTCAGCTCACTGATTCTGAATGCAGCTGCCGCTTGTCCTTGGTCACCTGGAGCACGTGGCCCCTGGTTCCCTCAGTCCTAGTAAGTAGTCTTGACCAGTCACGACATGTGACTCGCCAGTGAGAAAGCACTTAGGATGAAACAACAATAACAGTAACCCGCCCCTTTCCCTGATGACGTGCGGCTGGATTTCTTAGCTGTCTTTCAGCTCAGAGCCAAAAGCAAAGCTTTTGGGTAATAGAGTGGGGGGTGCTGGGAACAGGAAACGACACATCATTTCAAAGGGTTTCAGAAAGCTGGTGGGGTGGAAGGGCATTGGGCCCAGGAGGGGGGACTGGAGGGGAAGACCACAGAGCCAAGCCCTAGTTCCTACCCTGCCAGTATGCTGGGTGATCCAAGGGAGTCGTTCCTGCTCTCTGAGCTTCAGTTTCCTCACCTGCCAAACAGAGTTTTTAGCTGTTGCCTCCTGCTCCTCTGTAGTGCAATTCAGAAAGATATTCCTAAAACACATTAGAAGTAATAAGGCCAATAGTTTAACCCTGGTGACAATGTATAAAATATTCTTATCAATAAATGAAATAATATTGGTCAGGGTTTACTGCTGTGCCCAAATTTATTGTTTCATCTGAATTTAGAGGCTCAGAAGGGGAAAATTCTTACCAGATTGATAAAATCTGTAATTGAGTCATTGTCCATGACATGTGCTAGCACCTAACGGGTTCTAGGCTCTCTTTTTGATACTTGGGGATCCAGAGTTCCTCATGAAATTCACACCCTGAAAAAAGCAAATTTTCAATGTACAGACTAATCAAGTAACTCCGCAGTAAAGTAGCCACAGGAATAAAAGGAAACCAAGAGATGAAGTGGTCAGCTCTTTCCGGAAAAGTCAACATAGCCTGTCTTCTTAAGCTCATTCAAGGCCCTGTCCCTCAGAATAGTTGCTACTTCAATAAGAAGGAATAGAAAAGAAACTTGGAAAAAATTTTTAAGACGTTTTTTAGTGAGATAAAAAGCAGAAGGAAATCCACAGCTAATTCAACTCAAATTATTGTGTTCAGTGAGGCTGAACATAGTCAGTTCCTTTACTCAGGACGAATGTCTGTTCAGAGTTAAAGCAGGAAACTGGAAAAACTTAAGGCAAATGAAGTTCAAATTTTCACAGAGGTACAAGTAAAGGTCATGGATACAGGAGAAAAGGAGCAATTAACATGGAGGATCGGCAGATGGGAATCAGTGAAGATTTTTACAGAGGAGATGGCACTTAAGTGAAGCTTTGCAGGATTAGTATTTTAGCAGATAGGGGAGGTGAGAGACTTGAGAGCCAGCTAGCCAAGGCTCAGAGGCGTGAAATTACATGGGATGTGAGGAAATGAAGCTGGAAAGATAAGTTCTGTTGGAATGTGGGCAGGGCCCCGTCTAAGATGGCACACGCGAGGCGCCTGCGGTGCAATATTAAAGGAGTCATTCACTCTCAAGGTCTGGCATGTGCAGGGTTGGCACAGTGGCCGCAGTCATAAAATAGAGGACTGATTTCAAAATCTGCTACATGAGAGACTTCTGCTTCTGGTAAGGTGGAGAAGATGTTCCTTTCCTTATGCTTCCCAGTAACTGCAACTAAAACCCCTGAACACATAAAACAAACATGAGACCCTGAGAGATGGAGAGAAGAAAACAGACTAGCTAGTAACCTTGAGATCCAAGGAACAATATGGTGGTGAATTCCCTAGATTTGGATTTTGCCTGCTATCTCCAGGCTTGGAGCTGAAGGAGGTGGTAACCTGGAAACACCAATGGGTACAGGCAAAAAAGCCCAACAAAAGCTTGCTGTTTTCTAGCCGACAGACCAGGAAGCAGGCAGCCTAGAAAGGACAGAAATATCTGCAATATTCCAGCCAAACATCACAGAAAAAAACTATAGCCTCATTGCCACCCCACAGCACAGACTAAGTGGAGAATACGGACTTCCAGTCTCATCAGGCTGTGAAGAGGTGCCCCCAACCCCGCTCTCTCGACGTTAGTGTCAGAGAAGGCTGAGAAGAGCGGAGACTTTATCCATGGGTTGTAACACCCCTGACCCAACCCTGTGGTGTCAGTGGAGACACTGGGCAGTCTGGACTTCCACCCTCACCTGGTGGAAATGAGGCACCATTCCACCTGACTGCTGGGGTGGTATCAGAGGAAGCCGAGTAGAAATTCAGGACTTCTGCTATCTCCCAGCGGTAACAAAGCTGCCTCCACTGTGGTGTCACTGGAGACCAAGGCATGAGGGTTTTTTTCTTCAGTCTTCACCGTAAGAACCTAATCGAGCTCCTAGAGGTAAAACGCATGACAGTGTGTTCGCTCCTCCCTGTCAACACAAACAAAAAACTCCTGTGCCCCCAGAAGTGTTTTTTTCCCCTTCGAACTAGTCCTCATTCAGCCTCCAGTTCCTCAGTTACCGTAATAGTACTTCTGCCCAAGGCCACTTCCACCCCACGGTGGCCCCTGTGATTCTCTGCATTCACCTGTCAACTTTTGGGGATGGCTATTTCCCCTGCGACTTCAGTTCTCCTGTTGACTTAAGACGACTTGTTAATCTTCCATTTTTCTCCTTGTTTTGAGGATGATATGATCATTCCCGAGCTCTTTACATGTTGGAATGGAAACTGGAAGGTCCATTTTCACTTTTATTCTTTTTTTTTCTCTTTCTGTTCCTCAGACTGGATCTCAATTGACCTGTCTTCTTTTTTAAACTTTTAAATTTATTTTTATTAATCGAGGGGGAGGTAGTTAGGTTTCTTTATTTATTTATGTTTAGAGGAAGTACTGGGGATTGAACCCGGGACCTCACGCACGCAATCTACCACTAGAGCTATATCCTGCCCCCTTGACCTAGCTTCACGTCCACTGGTTCTTTCTCCTGCCTCCTCAAATCTGTTGTTAAGCTCCTCCAGTGAATTTTTTTCAATTTTTAGAATTTTTATCTTTTTATTGACACTCTGTTGGAGACATTATTTCATACTTTCCTTTAGTTCTTAAGACATGGTGTCCTTTGGACTTATTTAAAATAACTAATTTAAAGTCATTGTCTAGTAGGGCCGATGTCTGGGCTTCAGGGAAAGTTTTTACTGAGTGCTTCCCACCTCTCTCTTTCTATGGGCCATATTCCTTGTTTCTTGCATGTTTTATTTTCTTTTATTGAAAACTACACATTAAAAACAACATAACATGGCAACTCTGGAAATCAGATTCTTCCCATTCTCCAAGGTTTGCTATGGTTGCTGCTTGTTATAGTTGTTGTTTAGTGACTTTTCTTAGCTAATTCTGTAAAGTGTATTCTTTGTTTTGTGTGGACCCTGAAGTCTCTACTGATTAGCTTAGTAGTCAGCTAATGATTGGACAGAGGTTACAGTTTTTCATGAGGGGCCCTGTGTGCATGCTGGGGCATGCCTTCAGCAGTATCAGCCAAACAGTTGAAAACTCTGCCTTCGTCTTCATTTCTTGCTTGGGAAGAGCCTCAGAGTCAGCCAGGGTTGAATGCCTAGGGCCATCTCATGTCTTTCTTGAGCATGCTTACAAGTTTAGGTGTGCACACAGTTCTCCAAATGTGCGTAGACTTTTAGACTCCCAAGGATGTTTCAGAGCTGTCAAAACCCCTGTGGACCTCTAATATACGCTTTTCTTTTAAGCTTTTTGGCTATTCTGTCATTTGCCCTAAATATTATCCACTGCCTCAGAGAACCAGGGTATTAAATCTTTTTGCCAAAAGTTTTGCCAAAAGCTGTCTGAGGAGAAGCCTTTGCAGAGTGGACTCTGAGTTAGGTCAAATGCAGATAGCTTTGAAAGCAAGTGAGTTCTTCCAGATAACCAGCAGAAGAGTCAGATAGTGACAGTTTGGGAATGAGGCTTTGAAAGAGCTCTACCTCTATTTTGCCCCCTCTGGTGGCTTGCATTGGAATCTTGGCTGTTGAAAATAAGGCCACCACAGAGCTGGAGAGTGAATGAATGATGGAACCATGCCACAAAGCTTGCTGTTCATACTGAGATTCAGTTGTTCCTCTTGAATAAATATTTCCTGAGCTGCTGAAGGCTTTTAGTTTCCAGAGTCAGAAAAACCTGATTCTGACAAAAAAAATTTTTTGCCAGATTTTTCATTACTTTTATAGAGGAGAGATTTTCAGAAGTCTTATGCCACCATTTTTGGTGGTATCTCCCCTGCTGTTCAAAGCCTCACCCATGGTTTGATCAGAGCAGCAAGGAATAACCCTTTGTGGTTAAAGTAATTCCCTCATCTAATGGAATTAGCTTTGCTGGTGTGAGAACCTTAAAATTATAGAAACCTGATTTAGAACAGATATCCTATTCAAATTGCTTTTTCAAATCCTTTTGTCAACCGTAAAGTATGATAATATTCTGAAGTCAGTGAACCTATATCCAAATCCTGGTAGATGGCTGCAAGTCCATACTTAATAGTATGTGTTGCTAAAACATAACCAGTCTTCTATAATTGGACTTCTAGATGTATGAGTATTTTTAGATATCAGCCTTCCCACATCACTGTCTTTTTGCTTCATTGAAATCCCAAATTTGCTTTTGATTAACAGTCAGATCTTAAAAGGTTCTCTGAGGAAAAAAAAAACCTGACAAGGTGAAATTGAAATTAAATGATTTAAAATAGTATTTGGGCATTTCACATTTCCATTGGTGCTAAAGTTGTATCTGAACATGGAATGGAATTCAGAACTCTGTGAAAGAGAGCTGGTGTCCAGAGAGTTGATGTCACACAGCCTGTGGCCTGATAGGCGCAGAGGTTGGAGCTGGACAGTGGTCCATCCTGTTCGCTCTGGTAGAGACTGCTTCTAAAAGCGAGGTCTTCAAACTTATATATCAATTACTCTTAACAGAGATAATTAGAGTTTTCTTTCTCAAATTAAAGGTTTGAGAAATTCCTGATAAGATGCCCTGTTCCCTAAAGTATTATAATTGTATTATAATTGTAATTTTCTTTTACAGTCAGCATACATCCAGCTTTCAAGACATGGATGGTAGTAAGTATGCTTTGGTGACTGGATTGTTATTCTTTGCTCCTGGCTCACTTTCCCCGAGTTTCAGGGAGTTAGAGTAAACAAATTGCTTATTCCACACAAATTGGACTTCCTGGAAAGATTTCAGAGTTAGGAAGAAAGATAGCAGTTGTTAGAGGGGGAGGTGAAAACCTTTTTCCTTTTTTTTGATGGAGGTACTGGCGATTAGAACCGAGGACCTTGTCCATGCTAAGCACGTGCTCTACCAGTGAGCTATTACCCCCTCCCCTGAAACTTTTTTTTCCTTGAAACACATATCACTTACAAAATAAATTAGTATGTTTTTAGTATTGTTGAACATAACATTTTTAAAGCCTTCCCTTAATTATTACCAGAGGAGATTTTAAAGCCTGATGTACAGCGAGGAGTTAATTCTGACTTTGAAAACGGACATATTTCAGGAGGCCCAGGTGTTTGGGAATAAAACCATTTGCTCAAGTGCAGGCTAGTTTGTTATTTACAGCTGCACATTACTGCATGTGAAAGGGAGGGAAAAAATTCTTCCCCCTTTCTTCCCTTCTCTCTGGATTTTGTATTTCAGTCCCATCTAATTCATAAATAAACTCTGTTCCCCATCTCTGGGCCAACTGAGGGTCTTAGGCACCCTCTGGCAAGACTCATTTGTGTTCTACATGTATGAGGATCTGTGGTTTGGGTTCATTTCTCCTCCACTGAAGGAAGCACATTAAGGTTGCTAAGTGGCTGTGTGGGGAGGGAAGCCACATTCACTGCTTGCCTGCACCTCTCTGCCTAGATAAAGCTGCCTCTTCCAAAGTCAACATGATAGTTATGTTCTGCATTGGTGGCGGAATCCTGGTGGCCATGATCGTGCTGATGTGTGTTGTCATCTGTCTTTACTACAAAGTAGCCAGCGCATTAAAGTGAGTGATGTGGGTAAGGGTGGCTCACGCCCCCTGAGTGGGATCCTGGGGCTCTGGATTGAGCAGGACCAGTCCTTGCCCTGTGGCCGCCCCCTGGGGGAGGTCGGGAACTGGCGGGAAGGTTCGCGAAGACAGAGGCAGTGAGAGTAGAATCTCGGCTTCTTCCCCTTCTGATTTGGGGCTGCGAGCTCGCAAGTAGAATGTTCTCAGCCGAGTGGCCCTGTGCTGCTTTGCTGTCGCCTGACCTCACTGAGTTTACCCTCAGCTGGTGATTGCACAGCGCTGCAGACTGCAGACTGTGTGCGTGTCTCTGCCTCTGGGCACTCAGAGGATGGGCTGAGTTGATATCCTCTTGCCCGAGCTGGGGAGCTCTCGGGGTGTTCTCTTATTCATGGCCTTGGGGATGGTGAGTGGGCCTGCAGGACTGTGGGGGGGGGGGGAGGCTGAGATGTGTGAAAATCCTGGGGGACCTGACAAGAGGATGTAGATCAGACAAGAGAGCATTAAATTTGGGGGAAAGGAACCTTCAGACATGGGAGAGATTCGTTGTCAGAAGCAATGCTGTTCCCATTCTAGGGAAGTTAGACCTGTGAGCTGGAAGGTAAATCCCAGAGCCCAGGGAATGGCTGAATTTGGCACCTCCCTGGTCATGTTCTGCCCTTGGAGGACTTGCAGTGATCATCTGGGTGACCCACACTTGAATTCACTCTCCCTTATTTGCTAACCTGACTTTATACTTCTAGCTGTCATAGGAGAGAAAGGGATTTGGCAGAACTTGGGACAGGGCCGAGCGCTTTAATCTGGGGCTGGTGTCGTGTGTTTGATTGGCTCTAGCCCCAGGCTTCCCAGATACCCCTGACAACTGTAGCAGATGGACAGAGATACAACATTCTAATCCCATGCTCTGTGTATGTTTTTCTTAAGAGCTCCAAAGATACCTGTTTGTTTCGCCTTAAAAAATAATCCAACCGTGGTCACCCAGGACAAGGTCGCTGCGGCCATCACTGCTGGGCCTTGTCCCAATCTCCAATGCTGTGATGAATGTAGTATGTATGCTGGCTTTGATCGCCTGCCACCGTGCTTCTGTGATGTAAACGAGGGACTTTGACTTGAGTGGGCACAAATACCTTCATGAGCAATATTTCTTTCGTAGTAGAATGTTTTATTATTCAAGTCAAGTTTTATACTGTTTACATTATATCATGTACCATATAACATATTTATGTACTTTTGAATAAATGCGATATTGAAAATAATCCTTTATGCCTCCAGTATTGTTGTTGTTAGGTATAAAAGTACTTAAAGATGTGTACTGCTCACTTTGGGACTTGGGGCAACCAGCCTGTATTATTATACGGCAGTAGAGAGGTAGAGTCAAAAATACATCCACTTCTCCAACCCCAGGAAAAAAAAAAAAAAAGGATTGATCTTAGAGTGTTTCCAGTTTCAGATCCTGCTCAACTTCTGGAGCAGGTTGGCCCTTCTCCTTCTAAGGGCTTCATTCACTCTCATCCAGCTACTCTGCTGTGGAACAATTGTTACATTGTCTTGGAGGGAAACTCCAGTCAACCCAGAGGGAGAACGGCCAGGTCAGGTATCTCTGGGTTTGGGTTGCCTGATCTGTGTAATGATGGGTTTGAGCTCCGTGATGTCTAAGGGACATTCGAAAACCCTGAGATTCCTCCTCCTGCCATCCTCCAAATCTTCAGAAGCAGATTTCCTTCTTGGATCACTTTGACACTGACTTTTGCTGACTTAGTGTCTAACTGCAAACAGGAACCTCCCGCTGAATGGTGAAGCCATTCGGGTCCTCCTGGTCTCAGCAACAGGCAGGGCGGTGCAGCCCTCGCTGCTCCAGCCTTTCCGTCTGCTCACTTCTACTCTGTCTCTTTCCTCGTGGCCTCTGGAACGCCGTATAATCAGAGACTTTCCATGTGTAACCACAATTTGTACTTCCTCTCAGTAATGCAACCTTTGCTTGGTGAGCATCAGGTTTTACTTAAGGTGAAGAATTAACTCGTAACAGGTGGTTACTTACTAAAAGGGATGAAAAAGGAGGAAATAATGAAGGAAACAGCTACTCCCTGTAGGCTGACAGGGAGAGAACAGTGTATTACTAAGCATTTGGAAGAGGCCACCGCCAGCAAAGGGCTTGGCTGATGGGGGAATCGCAGCACTTGTGTGCTGGTGAAATTTGCCAGAAGGCACGTGGGAGCCGGAGCTGCTCTCACACAGCTGTCCTCGCGATGGCTGAGCAACTCCCTGGAGGGTGAGGGCCTCCGGCTCAATGAGGGCTTTTTTTTTTTTTAAAGGCAGTTTCTTTTTACTTACTTAAGAGAGAGGAGGGAATTTGGCTTATTTATTTTACTGGAGGGCCTGGGAGTTGAACCCAGGACCTTATGCATGCTAAGCACACTCTCTACTACTGTGCTATACATGAGACTTTTAAGAGGCAAATTCAAGGCTGCACCTTCCCTGCCTGCCCCAGACATTCCAGCTGGACGTGCCCCCTTGAGTTCTGGAGCACTTTCTCCCTCTCCTGGCATCTACTGCTTCCGGCCTCATCTTAGAAGTTCATGTGTGCCTCAGTTTTCTCTTGTCGCCAGCAGGCCTATGAGCACACAGCCCATTTCCCTCTGAACCCCACCCAATGGGCGGCGCAGCACCCACCATCCGGGAGGCCCTATGCAACCACGTTCCTTACATGGGGAGTATGCCTGAAGTCCAGATATCGAAGGGTCCTTGAGGGAGGCAGCATGGAGCAAGGGGTCGTTGAGACACTTCTCTGCTAGAGTGTGTATAACATGTGGGCTGTGGAGCCAGGGAGACTTGGTTCAAATCCAACTCTGCCTTTCACAAGCTAGTGCCATTGGGGAAGTTTCTTAATCTCTCTGAGCCTCAGTTTCCTTGACATGAAATGGGAGCTTGCAAAAGTGACGTTGAAGATTATGTAACATAAGATACGCTGACCCCACCGGTCCGGCATCCTGAGATCCTGAGGCCAGGGGTGTGAACCATGCTTGTATCCTGACCGCTAAGCCCGGGCTCCCTCCCTCTCAGGGGAGTGTCATGAGGTCTCTCATTCAGTGATGGTGGTTCAGGGAGTTAGAGGGTCACGTCCATAGGAGCGAGGGAGAGGAGAAAAGCCCGGGGTGGAGTCAGGAGTGGGAATCTGGACACAGCCGAGAGTGAGCGGCCCTTAATAATAAGAAGGGTCCCCACTGTATTTGCATGTGCCCTGCTCGCTCTCACACCAGGATGCCCAGTCCCCACCTGGTACATGGCCAGCCCCAGAAGTCTCCCAGCTGACAGGAACTGGGTGGAGCCATGCAGGGACCTCGCTGACTGTCCAAGGTCCTTATGAGCACAGCTTCTCAATGTCACAGGTGCTGGCCTTGCCACTGCAGCACCGGTCTCACCTTGGACACCAGGATTCCTTTCTATCATCTGCAAAATGTAGTGCCTGAGGGACTTTAATTTGCTTGCTTCAGGCTCTCTGGACTTTAAGGGTCTGAAATTCTCCAAAACTGAACGGGAATCTGCACTTTATTTTTCCTCTGATCCTGTGCCATCTCCCCCACCGCCTTCACCGTTCCTAAGAATCACCTCAGTGCTTTTGGAAAGGGCGGCTTCCTGGCTCCCATCTGTTGAAGTACACCTGGAGAGCCAGAACTAGAAGTTCATTCGACTCATTTATTTATTCTTAAAAATTCAGTCTTTTCATTGTCAATACTTTTCTCATTAGGGATTTGCTAAAAGCCATTTTGGAAGCTGTTAGCCTCCCACTTCCTCAGCATGATTCGGATGGGTAGTTAATGGGCAGATGAACTTCTGAAAGTAGAAACTAGCTGCTCATAGTAATTTGGAAAAAAATTTTTTTCTTCATTTGAAGCACTTGTAAGAAACAGATGACAGATGCTAAAATCACTGTTTCATGTGACTATGGATGAAGCTACTCATGACAGATAGCTTACGCTTGATATAAAGATGCCATCTTCATGAAGTTGACCAGTAATTACATTTCATCAACTTCTACTACATACACACAGGGAACTTTTACCAAGACAGTTGTTGGTGAAGGGCATGCTTGTACTGAAACTGACATGTCTCCCTTCAGAGACAATGTCCCTTCTCAGGTCACCTGTCGGATTTTCAGCTCTCAGCACTCTGGGGTTCGCTCCCAGGCCCCACCATACCCTGCCCTCCTCCCTGGGGGAACTGACAATACTGTAGTCTTACCTCATACATGCTATTTATCGACAAGCATGGGAACAGTTTCCTGGATTGAGGGTTCATATTTTAAATACTGCTACTGTATATTTCTTGAAAAACAAACCAAAAATTCTGGCGATGTCCAAGTCTGTTTCTTTAAAGACAACTTTGAGGGTACTGAGTCTAGCACAGGCCTCTTCCTGTAAGATACAGAGATGAGATAAAGTGGGTGCTGCCCTTCTTTTCTGGGAGGATGTGGAAATATGCTAGTCTTTCTTTATGTGCTTTTTAGTCTTTCTGTAATGCTTTGAGGGCCCGAGAAACAGACTGGTAGCTCACAGAGCAGTCTGAGTGGTTCTTGTGATTGTGATTCAGACTCTCATTTGCAAGTTTAACCCCAAATCACCAGGGCCACAGCCCAATTTGTTCCCTTTGAAATAGGAAAATCAAGCTTGTTTTAGTAAAAGACAATGAGTAAATGACATGTTTGATTCAACTGACCAATTATTAGAGTTTAAAAAAAAAGAGCAGTGACTTTCTGAAAGACACTAGTTTATTCTTCATAAGACCCTTGGCAAGATCTGAAAATAAATTCTCACATCACCAAAAGGACAGGATCAAAAAGATTCACTGACTAGCATCTGAACATTAAGGAGATTAAAAAAATCTTCAGGTTGGCAATGTGGTACCGAGAGAGAACTGTCTTAACATTTTGTACAGTTTAAGACAATGATCAAGTTCTTGACGGTGAAGAATTAGAAAACACAACACTTTTAGCTACAAAGAGAGTGACATCCTTAGAAGTTTAGAAATCAGAGATGATTTATTTAGCAACAAACCTCAGAGAGAACCTTTTTAGTTATTTTTTTTACCTGTCTCTACCTGGACAGACTCAAATTTGTCAAACTTACTACTTTGCTGAAGAGAAAAAGACTTTGCTTCTAATTCCTAACAGATTCATGTGAAACTTGGAGAAATCACACAAGGGTCCTTCTTTGATCAGTTCCTTTGTGGATTTCCAGTGGCCCCACCGTTTGGAAATGCTCAGTCTGCTCTTCTGTGGCCTCCAGGGGGCCTGTGCCCCTCTTACCCCACTCTGCACAGCCCTGGGAGCAGTGGGAGGAGCGGTCCCCCACTTTGCACACAGCGACCTTACACTGCAGATAGATCACATCGTAGCTGGTGAGAAAGCTGAACACGTTGAACTTGAACTGGGCTACGTTCTTCTGGTGGGAACGGAGGTTGACATAAGTATTGTCTTTGATGCACCTGATGGGAACAAAAACCCCAGGCCAAGAGGATTAACTTAAAGCATAGTGTGAATTAATTCTGGCTCAAATAATCAGGCTTGCACCCAGACCTCTGAATTCCAAATGGAGTTCTTCCCACTACCTACTTTTTTAAAAAAATAGTTCTATGTCATTTTGTCGCCTTTATTTTTAATTTTTATTTTTTAATTCAAGTACTGGGGATTGAAACCAGCAGCTGCCTCTTGCCCCTCCCCTAGCTTTTGGAAATAGGCGCCATGATGCTTCTCATGGGCTTTAGGCTGCTGTGGCTCCCACTGCTCTGAAGCTGCCTTCAGTAAGTGATAAGTTTTTGTTGTCTTCACACTGGTTGCCAGTTACCCATCCATAGCATTTAGCCCCTGTCAGGGGACAAAGGAGCGATAAAGGCAGAATTCTAACTTGACAAATCCTTTGTTCAACCAAAGGAGCTGGAATAAATAATAAAGGAGCTTAGCCCAGGATAACCCACAAGCCCCTCCACGTAGGCCAGATGCCCTGTGGAATGGGGAATGCAATACAGTCATAAAACTTAAGAGAAGGTAAGGGAGGCACAGATATGAAAGAGTGAGATGGGACAGCAGAGTCCGAGACAGCACGGGCTCTGCCCAGGACCCCTTCCTTCTTCAAGGGAAGTTGTCCAGACTTCCTGTAACTATCTGTCCCCACCTGGGATCAAAGGGTAGGTGAGGGCCCAGCCTTTGTCTCTGGGGCATGATGAAGACTCTTTGCACAATGTTATGATTTAGGACTACACTTGTGAAGACACAGGTCCCCCAAAGAAATGCGACATAAATAGAATGGTCAAACAGAGAGGGTCTTCCACTTTCCTTACCCTTGCCGGATCAAATCATATTTGACAGTTGTAAAATCACCAGGGTCTGGAGAAGCCACACAGGTATCCACAAAGAGCCTCAGGCTGGGATTGGCACTGTGGAGTGTGGCCTGGAGGAAGACCTCTTTCTTCTGGCTGGCGTAGTAGGGCCCCCTGCTCCCAGTATGCTGGGACATGGGCAACTCGAGGAATGATATGGACACATCATAGCTGGCACCCTCCCTTGGGATGTCAGCCCCAGGGATGATTTCAACTGCTGACTGGCCGTCCACCCTGCAGGTGAACTTGAGCTGAGGCACCTTGTGCCGCACAGTGACTCGGCCGGGATGGCCCCGTGTCCGGCCTCTGACGGAGTTGGAGTAGCTGAGGGAGCCGAGGCTTTCCTGGGAGAAGAGAAGAGAGTTGGTGGCCAGTGCCCCTGGCTTCCTACCTAACACTTCTTTCAGGAGCAGAGATCTCCCCTTCATGCCCCCTGCTAGATGCCAGCTTGCTGACAAGCTAGAGGGCAGGAGGCCTTGGGCCTGACCTCTCTGGTACCTAAGGCCATGATGGGGTGATGCAATGTCCTTGCTTCTTGGAGTTTGGGGTACATGTAGAGATCCCCCAGTGTGTAAGCCTGGGCTCCCTCCTTCCCTCCTGTGAGGACCAAGCTGTGGGATATGAGGTGGGGTGGGAGTCCGTGCTGGCTGCCCCATCCCTTCACACATTCCACTCCTCTGCCCCTGGTGTTCTCAGGCCACCACTGACCATCCCCCATCCAAGCTCTTATCCTCTCTTCTGGCTCCTCCTTGCTCTTGACCCAGACTAGACCTGACTCCCTGTGAGCTGTGGGCTTTGCTTTGCTGACCTTCGCCCTCAGCCTTGCTCCTTCAAACCCAATGTGATTTAAAGGGGCCAAGGGGGCACTGAAGGCTGACGAACAGGGGGCCACTGCCCCGGCAGCCTCATCCCACAGCCCAGTATGTCATCCTTCCCAGGGACGTTTGTTCAAGGAAGCCTCGGCCTGTGTGACTCAGATCTAGTGACACTCTGCCTTGAAACCTGCCAAGGTCTGCCCTGTCAGCTTAGAGCAGTGTTTCTCCCTGGTCTGCCTTTTCTTTTTTCTTTTCTCTTCTCTTCTCTTCTTTTCTTTTCTTTTCCCCCACAAGAACCAATATCTCTTCTATCCCTTGAGGGTGGTGTCACCTTCATGGAGAAGGCACAGCTTAGAAGGAAAGCTAAACTCCAGACCAGGTGGCCCTGCCCCCTTCTAACCAGGACTTTGGGCTTCCCACTGTTCCCCGGCCTGAGTCTCTCCTGCAGGCCCTCCAAGCGGGCTGCTGCCTCGGGGCCTCCGCACTGGCTGACGCCCTGCATTGAGCCCTCCTCCTGCTCCTCTGCACCTGCTCCATCTCCTTATTCAGGCTTCAGCTCCTTGGCCACCCTATTCAAAGTGGCTTCCTTCCACCCCAAAGCAATTTCTATCCCCTTCCTTGTTTGATTGCCTTCTTAGCCCTTTTCACTGTAAAGGACTTGTTTGTGTGTTTATTCGGGGCCCATCTCCCCTTTCTTGAATGTAAGAGCCACAGAGCTGGGGCCCTGTCAGTCTTGTTGGCTGCTGTGTCCTCAGCACCTAGAAGGTTGCTCATTTATAGAGTCTGAAATCAGACACAGGACATTTTGGTGACAGTGTTTCCCCTGTGGGTGGCCTGGGGCTGCAGGTGGTTCCTGACTTGCTATGTCCTCTGGCCCCAGCACTGTGGTCAGCACATGAGGTTTGCTGGGGGAGCTGCCCAGCCAGGGCCAGAGAGGACAGTGCAGGGTCCTCCCCGATGGCCTGGAAGCATCTGGGGGCTACTCTTCTCCCAGACACAGGAGGGCTTCCAGCGTGGCTCCTGGGGCAGAAACCTCTGAGATAAAAGGTAGAATTTTTAGAGCAAAGAGGATAAGAATGACTGTGGTCTGCACAACCAAACAGACAAAGTGTGAAGTATGGAGCTGAATTGGTTATTTGCCATCATGCAGACCATTTGAATAAATTCAACCTCCAACAATACCAAGTGTTTTGTGTGTGTGTGTGTGTGTGTGTGTGTTTTGGCATTTGTCTAAATAGGGTTGTGAAAGAATAGATGAATGGCATGGGGATCTTGCTTTGGAACAAGTTACATTATTAAATGTATAGACCAAAACAATTTTGTGGTTATATACATTCTTCCTATATATTTAGTATACTTGTTTCCTTAACTTCAATGATATTATTTTGTGAAATAAGCAGGTGGTTAAGGAAAGTGAAATAGACATATACATTCAATTACATATAAACGTCCTGTTATTTGCTTTCCAGATTGGGAAATATAGCTCCCTACTTGGTTATAAACACGGGAGTGAGACTGTCTTCCCCCATTCCCAGCACCATAGCTTGCACATGGTAGGTGTGCACTAATGCTGAATAGAGAAGCATGTTGTGAAAAGTGCTTTGGCTTTGCAGCTAAGAGAACAGCACCTATCTATCAACCCATACATTAGTCCATCAGCCGTCTACACTTGTTACTATGTATTCCAAACTCAGAATGTATCCCAAATTCCCCAAAAGAAGGAAAGCTTCAGACAAATTAGTGAGCTGCTCCAAGTCTCACTGAACTCAGAAACAAAGTCACAGCTTATGCCTTTCCTCTGTCTCTGCTCAGGTTTTTAACAGGTGGTTGAATTTTCCAAACTTCTCTTTTTGACCTCCATCCACAAAAGGGTACCACCACCTTGTCAGATTCATACCTGTCGGATGGTGCCACAGTGGCCATAGGGAATGTTGAAGATCAGGTAGCGCCCTGTGAGTTGGGGGCGACACAGCTCATCATTTAAATGGATGTCCCAGGAGGAGTAGCCCAGCCTCCGGAGGTAGCCTCGGTCAATGACGACTTGGAAGAGGTGAGGCAGGCAGGAGAGCTGGGCTGCAGGAGGAGGAGGATGGGGAGAAACTCACAAAGAGAACCTGGTACACTGGACATGCAGTGTACTCAGGGGTCTGAGTGTTTACTTTCTAAAAGTACCACGGACAGTGCCCTACGTTGGGGCTAGCTCAGCTCTCATCACCCCTTACCATCAACTTGACTTTCTTTATCTATATCCCCTCCACCTTTCCAAAAGTCACAACATGTCCGTGGGGAATCCTACCCACAGCATATGTCCCGTGGGCCCTGAGTCAGAGCCCCTTCTGAGGATTTAAAGGATAGTTCGTTTCACATGTTGAGAACACCTGAGCCTGAACATGTGTCTCTTTGGACCTTTGTATGAGAGGTAGGGTGGAAAAAGAGAGTGGAAGCCGAGGCGCAGGGTACAAAGGAGCTTCTTCCCCAACTTCCTAAAGCTCAGCAAGAGGATGGAAATACAAGAGATCTCAGAGAAGACACAGGAGCTGGCCCCCCTCACAGCCTGTTCTTCCCCTGACAGTGGCTCTCTTAGCTCCCCTTTCCATAGCCTCACACCCAGGAGAGGGGAAGACTTTACCATTGTCCTTGGGTACAACAGAGTCAGCTGGACCTGGTAGGGGAGACAAGGAAAAGCAAATGTCAGCTGTGCAGATGCACTGGGAGGGGGCAATGTAGCCAGCAAGAGACTTGAATGGTAGGCAAATGGGCTCCTTTGATTCAGCTCTTAAAGCTGGAGCATGATGGCATGAAAATACTCCAGGGCAAGGCAAAGGAAGGGCGGGCTCAGGGCCTCCTGATGGAGCTGGAGGGAGGGGTTCTGAAATGTGTGATGCAGTGTTGAGAATATGGTGTCATCAATACCAAGATCTGTTGGAGCAAGAGAACAGTAAATACAGGGCTTTGCAGGTTATAAACACTGTCACATGGGTGAACGCTGCGTGGTGTCCCCTCCTATGCACATGGCATGCTTGGCAGCTCAGGCTGGGGACTATGCGGTCTGTGGCTATCAAAGGCCTCCCGACCCGGAAGCAAAGCAAGAGAGTAACCCAGGGCGGGGGCCCAGGCCAGCAAGCACGGCCAGCCAGATTCACTCGGCCCTGCAGACACTGTCAGCCCCAGACCACTGGTCCTTTGCTTGCTGCACATGATGAAATGGAAACCCGTTGGTGTATAATCCAAGAATGGAAAATGAATTACCATTTTCAGTGGGGCCCCCGGCAGCAAGAGGAATGAGACAGTAAAAGTGAGGATCTGGAAGATAAGGACCCCATAATCCCAGGCAGACTCACACTCCACAGCTCTGTGGGATTAATGTTTGTCTCAAAGGGTCTCAGAGAGCTTTTCTATTTGGGCCCCATTTCTATGCAAAACAAGAGTAACTCCCCCATAAAGGTAAAATGAACAGCAATGATCCCTTGTATTGACTGGTAGAAAACTAAGAATGGAAGAGATAAGGTTAGCTTAGACTTGTTCACCTAATCTTAGAATTCCATCACGCCATGAGATTTCTGTGGGTAAATTTAGGACAGATATAAGGAAGTACAACTCCACACAGAAGGAAGTCAGCCTCAGAATGCCAAGACACATATTTGGTGATAAAAACTATTCCAGGTATATGCTGAATATGAGATGAGAGGCACACCAGGGGAACCCAGGACAGGGCAGGGTCTGACTTCTGAGGACCAGGTCAAGGTGGAAAAGAGAGTCTGTCTAGCACTGTGCCCTTGCTGGCCTTGTCAGAGGTTGAAGGGAGGCAGGCAAGTCTTACTGATAGCAAGTTCTAGCTCTGTCTTTTTTTTTTTTCCCAAACAAATGCAATGTTTTTTTTTTCCTTCCTTAATTTTTTTTTTTTTTTAACAAATGACACGTTTCCATCCCCTTCCAGCAAAGGCCTGGAGGAGGGGTAGTTGAAAATGGCAGTCGATTAAAAAGGCAGCAACTTTTATAAAACCAATACGAAGGAACCAGCCCAGGGTTCAAAGCTGAGATGCCACCCTCATGCGGGAACACAAACATGAGTGTGGCCGTCATCATTTTATTACACTGCTGCTCCTTTCTTTGGCCTCATAATCTTTTAGCTGTATTTCTGGACAATTATTGCGCTGAATTGGAATTAGAACTGGTTAATAAAATACCACGCCTGTATGATTAAAACATTTACCACAACGGTTATATAACAAATACGCCCTTGTTATCTTAGAATCTGGGGCCTTTGCCAATCTGAAATTCCTCGAGGTGTTACTTTGAACCTTAGGAATGCTTGGAGAGACCAAAAGGGACGGAGCCTTAGGAACACCCCAGGGAGGGCCTGGCCTCAGCTGGGGGGAGCTCGGGTACCTGCGCAGACCACGCCCGCATCCTCCCCGTGATGGCAGTTGTGCCGAGCCCAGCCCGCGTGGGCGCAGCGCTCCAGCGCATCCTCGGTGCCCGCACAGCGCACGTTGTCCAGCAGGATGGGCCCGGAGCCCGCGCCGAAGCTGCCGCGCCCCGGGGCGCCCAGCGCGCGCCCGCAGCCCAGGACGCGGCACACGACGCGGGCGTTCTTGATGTTCCAGCGATCGTCGCACACCGTGCCCCACACGCCCTGGTGCCGGACCTCAACCCTGCCCTCGCAGCGGCTGCGCCCGCCTGCCAGGCGCAGGGGCGGGTCTGCGGGAGGCAAGAAAGCGAGTCAGCATCTCCGGTGTCACTTGCCATTTGCAATAGAAAAAAAACACTGAAATGAGTTCTATGTCTGTTTTCTCTCCCTCTCCCCCTACCTTCCTCTCTGTCACACTCACTCTTTCCTCGAAAGTAAAACCTTTATTAACCGAGTCTCTCAAGGAATGGCCATTGTAGGCAGCCTAATTTTCCGGATACTCAAGAACTTAATCTTTAAATAAAAATACTAAAAACCCAAAGAAAACCAAACAAAAGAGGCACCCCCCACCCCCAGAAATCTTTGCTTAGACAATTGTTCTAAAATATGGCACTGCCCTGACTCACCAAAACAAATTCATCCAATGAAATTTCTTTTATTCTTGATGAATAAAGTCAACATTATAACTGTAAGAACTCTATGGGTACAAATTTCCAGTACTAAAGTCAGTCAGTCCGGGGGATGTAATAACATACACCATGGTGACTATAGTTAATAATACTGTATTGCGTACTTCAAAGTTGCTAAGTGAGATCTTTAAAGTTCTCATCTCAAGAAAAAAATTATAGCTATGTTTGATGATGGATGTTAAATAGAATTATTGTGATCATTCCATATATATATAATGTTAAATCATTATGTTGATACCTGAAACTAATGTTACATATCAATTATATCTCAATAATTAAAAAAAAAACCCTATATTATGTAACCTAGCTGTTTCATTCCTAGGTATTTACTCAAGATAAATGAAAACATATGTCCACAGAAAGATTTGCATATAGCAGAATTCTCAACAATAGACAAAAACTGGAAATAATCCAAATGTCCATCCACAGGAGAATGGATAAATAAATTGTGGTATATCCACATGATGGAACATTACTAAGGGAAAAAAAGAAATAAAGTTACCAATATATGGAACCACCTGGACAAATCTCAAAAACAATTTGTTGAGCAAAAGAAGTCAGCAAAAGAGCACAATGATTTGATTTCATTTATATGAGATTCTAGAAAAACAAACCTAGTCCACAGTGACAAAAAACAGGTCAGTGGTTGCTGGGGCAAGTGGAAGGGCTTTACTGCAAGGGGTGAAGGAGGGCACTACTTTCTGGGGTGATGGAAATGCCCTAGATCTTGACCGTGGTGGTGGTTACACAGTTGCATACATTGGACAAAACTCACAGATGTGTGAAATTTATTGTTTATAATTATACTTCAAAAAAGGTGATTTTAAAAATAAAAGTAATTTAAAAAATAAAGCCTATCTTATGTGGGTGGTGCCAACATAATGTGTAAAATTATTTATCTTCATATAAATTGGCTGCTAGAGAGTATTTTTCAATTTCCTGCTCTGCTCGGCACATAGAAGATGCTCAGTGAATGATAAGAGGCACCCCTGGCGTCAGTTTCTCTGAAACTGAAATATCCTGGGCCAGGATGGCCTCAGCGTCTCTCCTCATCTAATTTGTTGCTGTGGTACCAGAAGAAAGATAACCATTCTTATCTGAACTATGAATAAAGGCATATATCTCCTGAGTGAGGCCTCAGGAGGTGAATTAGGAGCTTCCAACCCCCAAAAGTGTCTGTGCGCACACATCTCTGTCTGCACATATACACCTAAAAGCTATAAAAGTTTTCTGTAAAGAGTAGGAAATCTGAATGAAAAAGAAACACAATCTTAACAGTATTAATGATATGATCATTTTAGTGCTTAGAAACAAACAAAAATTACCAGGTAAAGGGGCCATTTTTTCAGCAACTGAAATTGAAACTGTAAAAAAGAAAAACCAAGCTTAAAGAATGCAGACCCTCGAAGTCACATATTTATATTCAAAGCCAAAAAAGAACCAAACATCTCCTCTGAGTTTAGACACTAATGCTTTTGTTTAGGTTTCTCCTTTGGTTTGGGTGCAGAAAGCAGTCTATTAAGTTTTATTTTCTTGGCTTCAAAATATAACAGGTGGTATTGTGTGCTGTTTATTCTCCAAAATCAACTATTGTTATTAAATGGTCAGAAAAGCAGCTTTATAAATGTACTGAATTTTTGAAAGGAAGAATTTAAAAGCATTCGATTTTTACAGGGGCTGAAAATGAAGAAAACCAAGTCAGATTCCAGAAATATTTTTAGGTAAGAGAAAGATCATGTCTGGGAAGTGTAATTTCATATGAAAATATACAGAAGGAAGCAAGGTAAGAAAAGTAACAGTGGACTTTTCTGATAGAGTATGGTGTACAAATTACCGTAAAACTAAGGGCTAATCTAGCAACAGTCATATGATCATTACCAGGTGATGGTGTCACTTCTGTTGGAATAAGATCTGTGGCTGCCAAAAAAAAAAATTTTTTTTTTTCCAGTGAAAAGCAAGTATTAACATCTGACTTCATGACATTTTACACTGTAGAACTGTAAGTTTATGACAACAAGCCTGTTCCACGAGCTGCGTATAAGAGAATCCACCCTGCTTATTTGTCTTGTGGATTTTCACATTCAGGGGAGAAATGATAAATGAGAAGTTGGTCTTCCACAAGGTAGTTGAACAGTTCCCGTTATGGGCATCTACAATGTTTCACGTAATTTGCATCTCTAATCCTTACAACACATGTGCCAGGTAAGTGTTAATGCTATTTTAGAGATGAAGGTGTCATGATGGAGAGAAATTGTATTCCAGGTCCAGGTCATCAACAGTACGAATCTGTGAGGCCTCAACGCGTACACTCTTCCTACACCCTCTGCCTTTCTGGGGCATACGACGTGGGGCTCACATTCACTTTGGGCTTGATGAGGTGAGTTAAGGATGAGGAGGAAGGAAGGTAATGGTTCAATGGCCATCATATCTGTCCTCATGCTCCAAGAGGCACTTCCTGCAGGAAGTGGTTTTGGCTGTCATGCTTTCATAAAGGAAGTAAAATGTGTGAGTGCTGTCTCATCTGTGTGCAAAGCAACCCAGGGAGCATCAACCAGGTCTACAAAGAAAAGCTCACCTTACGTGATATCAAAAGCCAGAGAGAATCACAAATGAAGGAATCCTTCACAAGTGGAGTCTCAGTGGGAGCAGGGAAAGAGGGAAGTGAAGGATGGAGGGAGGATGGGAGGCAGGAAGGGTGGCAGGTAAAACTCAATATAAGTGAAAAGAAAGCCCTAAACTTTGGTTTCATTGAGTCTTACCTCAAATGTCTTCAATGGAACCAGGAATTGAAAAAAAATTAAATTAAATAGAAGAGAGCAGCAGGCCTCAAAAAGATCAGGGGTTTGGGGAGAATCATATAGATGGATTTATCAGCAAAGCCTGAGAACAGAGAACCTTGGATGTGAGTGAGAGACCCAGCCTTGCCTTGCGCTAGCTCTGTGACTGCTACAGACGGCACTGTGTCCCCTCGAAATTCATATGCTGAAGCCCTAACCCCCAGCATGGCTGCGTTTGGAGACAGGGCCTCTAAGGAAGTAATTAGGTTAAATAAGGTCATAAAGTTGTGGCCCTGATCCGACAGGATCAGTGTCCTTACAAGAAGACACACCAGCGCCCTCTCTGTCTCCGCTAGCATACACTGAGCTAGGGCCCCAGGAGCACACAGTGGGAGGAGGCCCTCTCTAACCCAAAGGAAGAGCCCTCAGCAGACATCGACACTGCTGTCACCTTGATCTGGGACTTCTCATCTCCCAAATTGTGAGAAAATAAATTTCTGTTGTTTATGCCATGCGGCCTGTGGTGTCATGGCAGCACTAGCTGACTAAGACAGTGAACTTAGAGCAAGCCTCTTCCTTCTCTGGGCCTCATTTGCCTCCAAAACAAGGGTTGTGGTTTAGCAGCTTACTCGTCGAATGTGGTCCATGACCAAGAGCATGGGCATCACTTGGCAGCCTGTGAGAGATGCAGAATTCAGGCTCTACCTGGAGCCACTGAATCAGACTCTGCATTTTGGTAAGTTCTCCAGGCCATTCACTTGCACAGGAATACTTGGGAACCAGTGGGGTGGGTCATTGCTAAGGTCTCCCCCAGGGTTGACATGTGATGCTATTTTGGCCTATTTACCGTGTGCCCAGATCTGCCTTCACCACGTCAGAACCATCACCAGTGATGGGGGAGTGGCCTGGAGCCTCCCCAGCCTCCCCTCCCCTCTCTCCCAATCTCTGCTGGGGAAACAGGAAGGGTTTACTCTGGGTGGGCAAGTGCTTGATGGGCTGGGCTTTTTCAGAAAGTCCTCACCAGAGCTACTGAAAAGGGCAGAGAGGTACCTGGTGAGGAAGGTGCTTCGCTTGAAGTGGGAGTTGTATCTGCAAACAAACAAAGAAGAATCAAACTCTGACATTAGGGGAAAGAAAATGGAATTGTTTTTCAGCCACAGTGAGTGCGGGTGGACAGAAAAGTGAATGAAAAGCACCAATGCTATCACAAGCTGGGTCTCTAGTGGGTGCATCTGGGTGTGCTGGACGGGCCACAGAATCACCTGAAACATCACACACACCACCGAGCCGGTGGCAGTGTGGACCCCAGCCCTCGCCTCTCTCACGCACATGATAAAGACCAGTGCAACAAGCAGAAGGTGTTCCGCAGCGGAGGGACCACTCCTGTGTCTGAGGATGAGTTAGGAGAACAGGAGGCTAAATTTCTGTGAAAAGACTGCTGGGACTTCTGTTTATATGGGGGCTTATTCTGTAGACAAAATATTCAGCATATATGTTCATTTGTTAAACAGATAGAGGGAGAGTTGACCGTATTTAACGTAAGAAATGTGACAGGCAGAAAACATTACCAGAAGGGGTGTCCACTTCTGCTGAGGTTGAAGCTACATCTGTACAAGCAAAGAAAATAGGACGCTTAAAAATGAGAGAAAAAAATGTTTCCATGTGTCTTTTCATTGAGGTCTACTTTGTGGTCTAATGACCACATGGGCTCATGTTTTTAAATAGAACATGCTAAGTAAGAAGCTAGTCTCATTCATTGAAACGCCATAATGAGAGAGCCTTTACCAGGTAGAGAGGTCCTTTCCATTGAGGCTGAAGAGACAGCTATAGAAAAGAGAGAAGACAAAATTTAAATACCAGTGGAGAAGACTCCTGGGTTTCTGTTTTTCACTGAGGCTGTGCTGGGGACAAAATATCTGTGGAACAACCTAGTCTGATAAATGGAACTCGAAGAGGCACTTACAGGATGGCAGACAGCGTTTTACCTGGTGCGGTGGTCACAGTGGTTGAGACTGACACTGCAGATGGACAAAAACAAGGCAGCAGTAAGACAGCTGTTATCAGGCATACATGCTTCTACAAGACACGGGAGATGTAAAAACGGCACGACTGGCCTGGCTTGTCTTCCTACTTTCCGGACAGGAGCTATGGTGGGCATCTCCAGTCCCCCAGTGTCCCCAGGTCACCCTTTACTCCTGAATTTTCCTTCCCCCTGATCTCTCTCCCCACCCATTGCTGCTCCCCTCAGCTCCATCATTTTGCCAATGCTAATGGGTTGCACTGCTCGTTAACTGACAACAGGTAATTTAATTGGACTGTGACCCAATTACAGGGTTAGAGAGTAGCTAGGATTTGCTTATTTCAGGGACCTGGCAACGGGTTGAAATGCATGCAAGAACAGTACCTGTTGGTTCTACTTTCCGACTGTCATCGGTATCTGCTCCAAGACAGAAAAGAGAACAAGAGATGGATTGAGTAAGATGCCACAAAAGTCAGAAAAGGAAATCAAGTTTTTGTTTGTTTGTTTGTTTGTTTTTTTAAGGATCAGAAACATTCTGTTCTGGGCAGCTGGGAGTGAAGTATCAAAACCCACCCATGCTGGTGAGAGACTGGCAGCCCAGTCAGTGCCTACAGGGTGAGGGGGCACCCTCTGCCTTCCAGTCTCCTGATGGCTCATCTAATTGCTGGAAGCGCCAAAACTGAAAGCAAACGGAAAACATGGCATTTACTTGCTTTTGGCCTGTTATGGGGCTGAGGAACTTTAGCCGCAGAGCTGAGGCCAGCCTTTCACACAGCACCGTGGAGCCCGGGCCTGTGTGTGATCCTAGACGCACTCTGCTGCTTTGTCAGTAACCGTGGATGCCGACGGCCTTCACTTTACTCGCGACTGTGGAGTCAGCGAGAGCCTGGAAGCACTGGCCTTAGCACAGAGCCTGGCATGTGTTTAACACTCTCTGGACACTGGCCCCTAGTCCTACTGAGAAGACAGTGGACTGTCACCAGCACCATGGCATGTCCACCCAGGAAAGGGCTGCCTGGTGATACAAAGCCTCTATTTGATCATCACAACTTTTAAAGTAGGATCTGGAACATTCTACAAGCACAACAATTTAAAAGAAAGAAAACTACCTTAGGGCACACTGACTTTGACTTAAGAGGGCTTGAAGCCCACGGCTCCTTCCTGCGTAACTGGCTTCTCCCTCCCCGGAGGCTGCTCGGGGTGGGGGTGGTGTGACTCCGAGGTGTGGTGCTGTCCCCACACTCGAGGACCTTCTGTGCAGACAGAGAATGCCAAACATTCTAATATGGGCACCTTTTCCCATGTTAGGCAGTTGGACTCTAGGTGTGGCGGCCTTATGTCCTGATGTGCCAGGGATAGCCCTGGTTCATGACTGGTGTATTATTTTATGCCTGTTAATTATTTTAAAGTCCCTTTTAAATTCTCAAAAGTACTGCGACTGAAGGATAAATTACAGTCACCCTAACCCTTATCCACTGAGAGCTCTGGAATGTTCCCCGTATCTTGCTGCAGGACCTAAGAGGTCTGCATAGTAAGTGTTCTGGATGGTTTTTGTATTGAATTCAGCTGGAAGCAGATGGGCTGGTAGTTGTAGTTTGAGACGATTTTGTTCCGGAAGGATTTGCCCGACTGCACTCTCCCTTCCTATAAAGAAGACAGAGTCTGTTGTTTGGATCTCTCTTCTACACACAAAGCGAAGGCAAGACGTGAGGCTTGGCCATCTGTCTCTTCAGCCAGGATGCTCTGGTGGAGGAAGGTGACAGTGAATGGCAGAGCAGGGGGTGGGGCGGGCTGCCAGCCAGCCCTGTTAGTGTCAGTGTGGATGTCACTCAGGGTGTTGGTAGTGTGGGTGGAGCCTGCAGGGCAGATTTAGAAAGATCTCCTCTCTTAAAGGGAAAGGATCTAATGTCCCTCCAAGGCACACATTCGGATACCTACCACTCTCCCTTTCATCCTGGTGGATGGCGCTGTACACAGCATAAAACCCAGTGCTGGTGATCATGGCGTCACTTCTGAACACTGCAGTCATGATGTTTGAGGAGGAGAGGAAGGTGAGCTTGGTCCCAGCACAAAATCTGCCCATGGAGAGTGAGGCAACTTGCCGTCCATCAAACACTTCAATGAAGTCATAAGGGCACCCATGGCTGTGCTCTAATCTGAGGCGGAAAAGGCAGAGCTAAGCTCCCCAAGATAATCTGCAGAAACGTCTTACAAAAAATCACACCCTGCATCACACCCAGCCAGAAACTGCCATCATCCCTGCCCTTCCTTCCAACCACACATCTCACTAGGGGACTTCACCCCTCAAGTACTGCCTGAATCTGCCCTCCTGTCCTCCCCTACTCGGACTGGGCCCGGTCAGTCAGCCTCCCATCACCTCTTGCCTGGTCTGTTTCAGGAACCTCCAACTGGTATCCTGGCTTTCAGTCTTTCCCTCTACCTTGAGTGTCTCCAGGATGTCTCCTGACTTGTCGTTCAAACTCTGCCACTTCCTGGGGTGGTGGCAAGTGTCCACTAGGGTCTCACTGAGTGAAACTCTCAAGAGCCAGTGCAGGGAGATATGGTGACAGCTGTCAAAGCTCTGAGGGCCTACTGAGTAGGACTCTTCCCTCCAATGCCCCAAACTGCTCAGTTCAAATCAAGTGTTTTTCCTGCATGTTCCATCTAACCTCGGTGATCAGAGATGCTGTCCCTGGCATTGTATCTCGAAAGCTGTCTTCATGCCTTTCACTATCTTGTTACCAAGTATGTGTGTGTGTGTATATCTTCATAGCACTTATCAACTTATCACTAACTGAAACCGTCCAGTGACTTATTGGCTTTCTCAAGTACCATCTGGAATGCAAACGCAATGAGAGTAGAGATCTTATCTGTCTTTTTCAGCACTATAAACCCATTGCTAGACCAGGACCTGCGCAGAAAGTGGGCTCAATAAATCTATGTTAAAGAACATCAGCATTTACCTAACACAGTGAAAACGTGAGGTAGGCACGTTTTACCTGAACAAGAGTGGCCTCTGACACAGGCATTATAAATGCTCATTGCATAACATATAACACAATGGGCACAATGGCATTAGTACACAGACTACTGAATTTGGAAACCTGTTTGTTGCAGAAAACATCTCTTCCAATGAAATAAGAGCCAAGTGCCTCAAAATTACTTCTTTTTAAATTACGAAGAAGTGCTAACATCTGTGTGTGATGTGACAACAGTGTGGTAGTAACAGGTGACACTACAGGGCACACCTTACACCTTCACTGTGGGTTTCTCAGTCTCAGCACCATCGACACTGGGGATGGATAATTCTTTGCTGCCGGGGGCTGTCTTGTGAATTGTAGGAATCTTAGCAGCACCCCTGGCTTCCACCCACTATATGACAATGGCGCTCCCAACTGAGACATGTCTCCAGACATAACAAATGTCCTGAGGGGAGGCAGAATCATTCCCAGTTGACATTTACTGGAGCAAGTAATAACTAACTTTATGTCCTAAGAAACAGAAAGCAAGTATCGATAAATCTAGACTTAAAAACATCAAAACCCAGAAATCAGCAACTAAGCTCTACCTCTAAGCGACATCTTAAACAGTCTTTCGTTTGTGTGCTCTGAAATGATTGTAGAACGTTTCCACTGGAATACTTCCCTTGAGATTGCAGGACGTATGGGTCATTACAGTTATTCGGAATAACCATTTTCCAGAAGTGATGAAATGTTACTCTGTGCCCCGAAAAATGTTAGAGCTATGAAGTTCACAGATTTGAAATATATGGTAACAAGTCTTCTCACATTGCTTTCAACAAATAAATGGGTGTGGAATGTACAAACAATAAATGTGTTTTGCTTGTAATACATAAAGCTGCTTAACACTAGTCACGTCCTTCCCACTTGAAAGGAAGTTTAGGCATCATGTAAAACTAACACTCCGCTGCCTACCCATTACATTTGAAGGCAGCATTTAACCACTCACATCCTGGACTGCTGCGGCCAATGAACACAGATGGAAAGCAGTGGGAGAGGTCTGGACAGACTGTGCGACAAAGTCAGGGAGAGAGGATGACCCAGATGCGACCCAGTGTAGAAAGATGAAACCAGGGTTAAACGTTACCAGGAAAAGTAGTATTTTCATTAAAAAATTTCTCATCTATATGTATGTGAATATGAATACATATACGTGCATACGAATATGCACTGAAATGGGATAAATTCCTTTAAAAATGGGTGATGTTTGGAGAAAGAAGTAGGAAACCCAATGTACATAATATGAGGAATAAGGGAACTGACGCTATTTGATCTGTAAAAGAAAAACCTTAGAAATAACATGATAGAAATTCTTGAAGGGAAGAGGAAGCAGATTTGTTTTGTGTAGCATCGGAGGGAAGACTGAAGATCAGAAAATGGTCATGGAGAACATGAGATCTAAGTTCAGCTGCAGGAAGAGGCGAGCCCCAAATGGAGCTGGCTGTGAGTGGAGGGGTGAGGTCTTCACATGTGGGTCCCTTGGGGATGGTGTCAGGATGTTCATGGGGTCTTCTCCGATTGCAGAGGAAGTTGGGCTCAGTGATTATAAGACTCCCCAAGCTCAGCTGACCAATTTTCACCTAAAGTGTGAAAGGATCTGTCACATCGTGCTGTTGGCTGAATGTGTGTGTCTTCTCAAAATTCCTGTGTTGATACCTAACCCCCAATACGATGGTATTAGGAGGTGGGGCCTTTGGGAAGAGATTGGTTCATGAGGCAGAGCCCTCATGATGGGATCAGTGCCCCTATAAAAGAGGCCTGAGAAAGATCCCTTGTCCCTCCCACCAGCGAGCTCATGGTGAAAGACGACCACCTAGGAACCAGGACATGCATGGGTCCTCACCAGGCATCAAATGTGCTGGTACGCTGGTCCTGGACTCTCCAGCCTGCAGGACTGTGAGAAGTAAACTGCTGCTGCTTATTAAGCTACCCAGTTCATTGTGTTCTTGCTACAATGGCTGAAATGACTCAGAAACTTGGAAAGGTGCCCTCTTGGGCAAGGCATGGATTCAAATCCCATCTGGCCTTTGAAGTGGAGAAAGACAAAGTTGCTTACTTCAGGCTGGGGATGGTCAGCTCTATGAGGAACTTCTCAGCCAGGTGTATCACCCAGACACACTCCACATTGGTGGGGTAGTTTGTTGGATACCAAGGACTGGAGAAGGAGCCCAAGAGACTTGAAATGACTCCCCCACAAGAGTTACTTCCTCCTGTGAAAGCAGATAAGAGACTTGGGGCTGGATTCTCTGGGCCCATCCCTGGCATTTCCCCAGGGATAGAATCCAGAATTCCAAGCTCAACAGTGAATCACAAAAGGGAAAGGACCGTGCTGGTGTTGACATAGTTGTGGCTTGGCGGATGGGTGACTATACCCCTGAGAGGGAGTAAGGGAGGAGGGGAGATGTATAACTGGTAGACACAATCTTAAAACTGCAGGTTAGACTGGAAATGAATGTGGATATGGATGTGGCACGTGTGGGGTGTCCAGCGATAGGGCGTCAATGGTCTCCCCAGCTTCCTGGCATGCAAATCAGCTCAACTGAGATGTAGACAATCCAACCACTTGCGAAGGCTCTGCCCCACCAACTCCTCCCCCTCAGGCCAGAACAGGAGACATCTGTCCTCCTTTTATGAACTATCACCACGATTCCATCCTTTACAGGTTATATTTTCAATGAAAGAGAGTTACCTTGTGGGATAGGTGCTTGAGAAATGGCAGCTGCAAAAATCAAAACCAGACAAAATCAGGCAAGAGCTTAGCATGATAAAAATCATCCTATATGTAAGCACAAATGAATGAAGCCGCCACTACTCTTGAGTCTTAATGCAGAGTGTAAACAAACTCTTCCCTCTCTTCTCCCTGATCTGAGAGGCAGCCTCTCCCCTTCTCTCAGTGATTTACCAGGAAATCACAGACAATGAAGTTACATGATTGGTTTTCTGGGTCCTCCAACCCAAGGGTTGTCCTGAGAATGACCACTCATGAGGCATCACCCACAGTAACATCACTTGGCTTATGAGCATGCCACTGTGTCAGTAGAAATTTAAGAGATGCCAAAATGCTGCAAATGCTGGAAACTGGAAAGCTGAGCACCACAGTGGGGAAAGATAGGTTGGACAAGTATTCCAATAAAGTGAGATGGGCTTCTTCCCACAGGCCCGCCTCTGCAACCCATACCAGGGGCGGCGACTTCCACTTGGGACGCTCTCGGAACCTGAACTGAGGTAAGACGCCCCCACTAGTGTCCCTCCAAATGCAGCATAGTGCTGCCAGCCCAGGATAAGGACAGCTACTAGCCACCTTGCCTGGCCCCCAAACACTGCAGGGTGCACCCTGGACCTTCCCCACATCCAGGACCCTACTGAGGGGAAAAAGTGGCAGTAATCACTAGGTAAGTCTGGGGAGGAGTTGGAGGGAGGTGCCCAGGGCACCAGCTGGCAGGGAAGCAGGCAGCTGAGAGCCAGTCCTGGAGAGGCAGGACCACATGTGCTCTGATATAATCAGCTGGAATCTTGAGTTGGGGGGTCACTGCTGCACATCGACTTGGAGTAGGTTACCTGAAGAAGGTGTCCCCTTTCTCTGTTCCTGCTGTGCTGGCCTACAGAGGAGCCCCAAGTGGTTTCACTTCCTACCCCCAGTCTGCTCCTGACCCACTGGGAGAGTTCGACATTCAAGGCATCTTTGCTGACTCGTAGGTTTTCATCTTCTAATCCATATCCCTGAGGCGCAAACCTCTCCCCTTCCTCCCCTCTCCATACCAACCCTCTTCTCAGCCACATGATGGAACCACCTTCCTTCATTCCCCTCCTTGCTCTGCTGTCCAGGGAGGAGCTTTCAGGATGTCATTTCATTTGGGAAATGTGACTCTTAGCTGGTTGTCCAAGTCACTGGTTCTCAACCTTGGCTGCATGTTGGAATCACACAGAGAGTTTTCAATATTACTGATGACTGGGTGTGATCTCAGAGGCTCTGATGGGACTGATCTGGGGTGCAGCTTGGGCAGCAGGAATTTTAAAACCTCCTTGTGTGCTTCTAATGTCTAGGTCACTGTCTACCTGTGTCTCAGTCACAACTGAGGTTAAATTTCTTATTCACTTTGCAGAGATATTGGAAATTCAGTGTCAGACCTACCTGGAGGTGCAGAAATCACATCTGGAGCCCGGTCCCCAGCATCTGCATGGATTAAAAAAGAGATGTGTTTAGGAAATCTAAGTTAAATTTTATGAAGACAAGTGATGGTTTTCTAGTGTGGGCAGACCTCAAGCAGGCAGGCTTCGTGTTACACAAGCGAGAGCAGGGCCTGTTTAGACTCTGCAGAAGCAGCTCTGAACCTGGGAGAGGCTGCAGAGAACAGGACCTGACGTTGTGCAGCCCTGGAGTGTGGGTTCACAATGGAGCCCAGCTCTCAGCATGCTCTGTCAACCTGGCTGAAGGCACGCTCATCTGTCAGGCCACCATCCTTAGCTTCCCTGGCCCTGCTCTGTGCACACACTCCTTCCATCACTGAGATGCTGCTGGCTGAAAGGACCCGCCATGGGAGGAGATGTACCTGAGCAGATGACGCCAGCATCCTGATGGTGACCACAATTGTGGTCTGACCAGCCAGAGCTAGGGCACTGGCCAAGGTGGTTCTCGCTTCCTGAACATTGAATGCTGTCCAGCAGGATGTCTCCAGAGCCTGGGCCGAAGTGGGCCTTTCCAGTGGCAGTGATGGCCTGTCCACACCCCAGCTGTCGGCACACAACCTTGGCCTCGTTCAGGTCCCACAGGTTGTCAAAGACGGTGCCCCAGGACCCCTGGTGCAGGACCTCCACATGTCCTGAGCACCATCCTGAGCTGCCCACCAGCCGCAGCTCTGGTCCATCTTTTAAACAAAGTGGGATTTTATTTTTGACTTTGGGGTTTAAGTAGGAAGGATTTCCATCTCCCATGTTGGTGGCTAAGGCAAATAAATGCAACAGCAAAGCCTTAATGCTGTCTTAATTCCATAATATGTTAGGCTTAAGAGTGAGACAGGTGGGTTTGGATCCCAGCTCTACTGGTCCTCAGTTGTGTAACCTCTGACAAGTTACTTCGCCTCCCTGGGCCTCAGTTTCCTCATCTGTAAAATGGACTGTCTAGCAGCATGTATCTCAGAGGGCTGTGGTGACAAGCCAATTGGAGCATGAATATAAAACACAGTGCTCAGCCCCAGCACACTGTGGTTTCTGCAGATCTTGCTGTGTGGTTCTCTGGCTCACAAACCTGGGTTCCTGGAGAAATAGGTTCCTAGCTGTGTTTTCTGGACACAACTTGTGCAAGTGCTTGGATAAGTGTAGGTACAGTCCGTTAAAGGTGCCTGGCCACTAGGGTGTACTGGACCACAAAGGTGTCTATGGTTTCATAAAACCCCAAGGAATGGCTATTTCTGGGCCAACAGGCCAGCTGGAATTACCTGCTGTCTCTGGAAGACCCCCTAGGGATGGGTTTCTCCTACTGTCGCCACAGGCTCTTCCACACTGGCCTTTCTGTTTCTCCAACACGTCTAACTGTTTTCTCCCTGAGAGCCTTTACCTTTGCCACTCTCCGCCTGGAATGTCCTTTCACGGTCATTCACTGCGCATCACCTCCTAAGCAAAGCTGTCCATTCCTGTTCAATCCACGGTAGCACATCCTCCACCCCAGGCACTCTCTTTCATCTCACCTGGTTCTGTATTCCCAGCCTTACCACTACATGCAAATCATCTTGTTTATTTACTTGTGTCTTGTGCCCTGATCCTTCCTCACTCACCCACATCCACTCTCCTGTAAACTCCATGAGGAAAAAGCACGATACTGTTTTCTGTGTCCTCAGCACTTATAACTGGGCCTAGTGCACAGGAGGACCTCAGTAAGTACTACTGGATGAGTAAATGATGACCTTGAGCCAATGAATGGACTTGGACTTCAAATGGTGGACCTTACTGAGCCTCTCCAAG
The DNA here is from genome assembly GCF_048773025.1 of Camelus bactrianus. NCBI lineage: Eukaryota > Metazoa > Chordata > Mammalia > Artiodactyla > Camelidae > Camelus > Camelus bactrianus. Next base: position 24,327,712 of record NC_133549.1, read on the forward strand.
TAAGGTCTCTAATCTGCCTTTGAAGGTCAAATATATAAGAAATTCCTTTACTCAGAAACCAACATCCAACCCCCAGCCTTAAAATACAACCAGGGAGTTACCACCTGACTTACTGGTGATCTGAAAGAGTTACTGGTGATCTGAAAGAGTAGGGACCCCTGAGAATCAGGGGTCTCACAACTGGCAGACAGTACGCTTACTGGGCGCAAACTGGACCTGGCTCTGTTACGACTGCCTATAGGGCCATGGCTGAAGGAGTCCCCAAGCCTCTGCTTATCTGGATGAATCTCTGGTCCAATACAGGCAAGGTGGGAAGTGTGCCAGCTGGTGGAGGGAAGAGAATTCTCGAAAATTTGGCTTTTAGGTTCTAGCACCCTGGACAGCTCCCGGGGGGGGGGCAGGCAGTGTTAGTCGCTGCTGTGGGGGAGAAGCAACCTGCTCATTTATAAACAGGCTGCACATCACTGCTTTATTTCAATTGCCCACGTGGCCCTCTTAGTGAAAAAAATCTAGCAGCAATGCAGCAGGGCTTATGGAGCTAAGTGTGTACGGGGCTTTTAAAACTGAATCCCAGCCCTCTCTGCTAACAGGGGAGTTTCTTAAATTAGAAAATTATTGTCTTTTCAAGAGCAAAAACCTACTTGAAGCTTCCTACCTGACTCTCTTTGGCCCTGCTCAATCGCATTGAACTGAGCATAAAAGCCAGTGTTGGTGATCACAGAATCACTCCGGAACACCACAGTTACGATGTGTGAGGAGGAGAAAAACATCACAGCTGCAGAGGCGCAGAATTTCCCCATGGACAGCGAGGCAATCCTGGGGCCATCGAAGATTTCAACTGAGTCGTAGGGGCATCCAAGGATATCTTCCAGCCTGGGCGAAGTTCAGTGCAGGGTTAGTAGCAAGTCAGAGATTCCTAGATCTTAAAGCTTGAAAACTTTGACAATCACAGGTTAAATATTTGAATTATACTTTAAATTGTATATTAATACATAAAGTATCAATTAACTTTTGCAGGTGTCTTACCGTCAGATAAACTCTTACTATCTTTGTCTGAGGAATGTGTGAGGCTTGTGGTTACAGTTCAGTAACAGAAATTTCAAAATCGTAATGGTTTTGGCCAATCACAACTTACATGGAACAGTAGGAAATGCACACTGCAAATAAATTAACAGTAAATCCTCCCCAATGATCAGCATGTAGCCAACATCACAACCAGATTTTCATACCTATGTATTTCACAACATTTTTCATACCCAAATTCCTGGGGAGGGAAAAAAATCCGATTTTAAAATAAAAATGTCAGAAAGTAGAAGAGTATCTGCATTGTGGTAATTACTCAAGGGGATGTGGGTGAGGCCTGATTCTGAAGGATAACTGATAACATGACAGGATTTAGAGATGCGGTTCAAGGTTCTCACTTCATTGTGAGCGATCTGTGTCCTTAGGGTTTTAGTCAACAAAGACAATATGTTTCTAGAATATTCTTCGGTATAAGGCATGTCTGACACCCTGGACTGAGCAACAGTTCAGTGCGCATTGAAGAGGGATTTTCATGGCATCTCACAGCATGGCTGTGTTTAGAGCATGGTGTGTGTCCTACACAGTAAGAATGGCATTGTACAGACTCTGCTTACAGAATCTTCCAGAAGACCTGGGTCTCTGACATTCAGCAGGACTAAAGACATAAGCCTTGGGCCAGTAAGTTAACCTCTCTGAGCCTCAGCTTCTTCATCTCTAACTGGGGAGACAAGGACATCTATCTTAGGGCTATGGTGGCGCTGGACTATGGCAAAGCATACCAAATACACAGTACGGAGCCTGAGCACACAGCCAATACTAAATCATTGTCAGCTACTACTTTATGTCCTGAAGATAAAAAATGGCAGTGATTTTGGAAATTCTATTCTCTTTACATCACAGATGAGATATTACATCCATGTAATATCTTTTACTTTGTGGCAACCTTTAGAGAATGCAGGGCTCAAGGCTGGAGTAGTTGACTGATGTGTATGGAAAGCCTTGTACTGCTTACTTAAAATTTAGATAAAGGAAAAAGAAAGTCTAAGAGGGTGAAGATTAGTACCCAGTATATAGCGATGGCAAAGCTGATAAGGAGGATTTTTGTCACATTTTTAGAAAAAGAAAAGAAAAGAAAAGAAAAGGCATCATGATAGGATTAAGTCAAATATGTTAATAAACCACGTATTGAATTTTTCAAGCTAGAAGTAACTCACTGGGCAGCTCTACAAAATCAACTCAAGCTTCAAACTAGAAAGAGTTTTGGGTTCTTCAGGTTTAACCCCTACATGTTCCTCACTAACAGAAATATCTCCATTATGATTTCACAAACCAGTGTTCTTATTTAGATAGACTTTTCTCATCAAAAAGTTTTCTTACTTTAAAGTTGGGATCATGAGCTCTATGCGGAATTTTTTAGCCACATGGATCTCCCAAACACACTGGATGTCTGTTGGGTAGTTTTCTGGATACAGCGGGCTGGAAAATGAGCCGGAGATACTGGAAATGACCCCTCCACAGGAGTTACTTCCTCCTGCAACAACAGAAGAAGGACATCAGGATGTGTCCCCTTGATGTGACTCGTGTGATCCCAGTAGCGACCAGCTCCCACCCAGTGGCCTGGTGGAGTCAGGCTGCAGCCCGCCTGGGTGGACGCACAAGGCTGCCTGAAGAGATTTTTTTGCCCAGACATCTCCTGGGAAGGAGAGTCCATGCAACCTAACTCTGGCAGATCAAGAGGTACTAATGTGTGAGAGCTCCCTGCCTTTCCCTCTCCTCCTCTTTCTGGATGAAGAAAACGTCACAGTTGTCCTGTCCGTTACTCTCCCCACCGTCTTTCTAAGTGGAAGGATTCTTGCTTGCTGGGAGAGAGGCAGAACAGATCTACATGAGAGTTTGGGGAAGAGAGACAAAGAGACAGAGGCTGAATGCGCCCTGGGAAGGGGTGAGTTTGAGGAGGTTTGGGGAACAAGAGGCTCTGGAACAACTTTAGGGTCCAAGGAGTTGGAGACAAAGGGAAAGGGGGCAGTGTGGGCTGTTGGGGCAGTTACGACTGGGACCTCCCTTTAACTACTTTTTCATCACTTTTTCTGGGTAGGTTGTGTTTCCTTTAGCTCAGTATCTACTGAGACTGGAACTTACAGGTTTTTGGATTTATAAGATTTAAACAAGTCAAATCTAATTCTGCCATACTACTTGTCCTATTCGTATAAATAGACACACATTTTCACACTCGCATATATATTTAAAGGAGCATGCCACACAAAAAAAGTACAAAAATTAGAAATCATCAAATTATTTCAGAGGAAATTTGAAAACATGATGTTTTGTTGACCTTGTGCCCAAATTATGAAGTTGCTTAATTCTTTCTGTTCTTCCCGACTACCTCGTAATCCTCCTGGAAACCCACAGATTCCTGGTCTTTCCTACGACGGGTGATGGGAAGTGGTGAGGTGACAGTCAGCCCAGAGTGCTACTGCTGATGGCGTCTGTAGTTTACAAGACGTGGTCCTCGTCAGACTGACACGGAAGCCCCCAGGAGTTGGGTGTCTCGAAGCCTCTACACGTGGCAGGGATGATGAGTGGGGCCCATCCTGGGTGCCCCCTGCAGGGCTGTACCCAGAGGAGGCTGGCTGAGGACGGCCAGGTGGACTGAGCCACATTCTCCTCAAGTCCCTTGTCATCCTCCTGCCTACTCTGACCTGGGCAGATCCACGTGCCCCCTTCCCAGCCTGCTCTTTTGGTGAAAAAGTCAGCATTGACAAGCATTAGAAGTACAAATGCAGTGCCCCTCAGCAAGGCAGTGGTGAGGACTAAGGGGCTCCTCCGGCTGAGGCCCCGGCTGGCTTGCCCTGTCCTCTCTGTATATATGCATTTTTATTGAAGTATAGTCATTTACAATGTGTTAATTTCTGGTGTACAGCACAATGCTTCAGTCATACATGAACATACATATATTTGTTTTCACATCCTTTTTCACCATAAGTTACCACAAAATATTGAACACAGTTCCCTGTGCTGCATGCTCTGCCTTCTCTGGAAGGGGCTGTGGCAGGACTGGCTTGGGCAGCAGAGAAGCCGCACCAGCCTCTCAGTGTCAGGTCCTGGGCACAATGCCGGGCATCTACTGTGATGGTTCTCTTGGCAAGGAGTTACCATTTCAATTTAAAACAACAGCTACCTGTCACATGATCCTGAGAAGCTGTGGAAAGACCTAGAAGGGAAAAAAAGGGAGATACTGATGACATCCAGGGAGAAATCGCTTAGCTTCATCTATAAGTTAGCAAAGGATTTCCTGAGAAATCAGTCAACGTACTGAATACTGAGAAAAGTGCGAAGGTGCTGAGTGAATATTCCCTATGGTCCTGTGGCAGACTAAAGGAAGGAAGGCCACAAATGCCTGGACATGATTCGTGTCAAGGCGGGGGTCTAGGTCCCCTCCCTTGCACCTGAGTGGGCTCGGTGGCTGCTCTGACAACAGAATACGGCAGGAGCGATGTTGTGCCTTGGGACACTGGCAGCTTCCACTTTCTGTCTTGGGAATACTGGCTTGCTCGTGGTAACAAGCCACCCTGGAAGAAATCTGACTGCCGTGTGGGAGGGACCATGTGAAGAGATCCTGACACCACCTGGGAAGGAAGACAGCCCTTGGCTGAGCCCATTCACCCGGCTGTCCCCACCAAGACATCAGGTGTGTGAGTGCAGCTATCCTGGACTCTCCAGACCAGCCACTAGGTGACCCTGCTCAATGCTACGTAGAACAGAAGACTCTCGCAGCCCAGAGCCCTGACCCCCAAAACTATGACTTGTAACTAAATGGTTGTTGTTTTAAACCACTACGTTCTGGAGTAGCAGATGACCAGAAGGACTCCTTTCACGTGACATGGCCTTCCTCATTTCCCCATCATCCATGTCATTTCCAGCTTAGCCGAGTTACACAAACGAGAAAACTACAGATAAGCCTTGATTTGAACATATACTGCCCTTACCCCGATCGAAGGTCTTTTAACTTCAGACGGCCTTTCTCTTCTCACTCATGACCCCAACACATATGCCCCGCAGGAATACCCAGAACACATCAAGGTCTCCTGCAGCCAAGTGTCCAGAGAGGTGCTTCTGTCAGTGACCTGTGACCTGTGCATGTTCTCTGAGGCTGTGTGAGGACAGCCAGGTGCGTTCAGAGGGAAAGAGATGGTGCTTGAAAATTCTAGTTCTGCTCCTTTCTAACTGAGCTCTCCTGGGCAGGTTTCTTGATCTGCTTAATCCTCTGCTGCAAGGATCGAATACTTATGCAGGAACTCTGGCTTCACACCTGCTGCTGAGCAGATGCTCAGAAATGTCAGTTGCAATGAAACAAAATGTCTTTTCATTTACCTTCAGCCTCATTTCAGAATTTACACTGTATGTGTTAACCTGACTTTTCAAATCTTTGGTTTTTATTACAGATGAATGTCAATCAATCATTAATTTATGCGATCTCTGAAAACAGGCAAAAGTCGTAAGATCCCCAAGAGCACGTACTACGGGGTCCTACAGATGAGGGTCAAAACTCGCTTCTCCCATATACTTGCTGTGTGATCTCAGGAAAGTTACATAAACCTTTCGCGTCTCAAATTCCTCTGTAATTTTTTTTTCCAGGATTGTCTTGAAGATTAGCAATAATCTGAGCAAAAGGTCTCCCTTCTTTGTGTTAGTTTTGCCTGGTCTTTGTGTCGCTGGGGCCAATTAACAGGTGCAGTAAAAGACTGGTGGCTAAGAGCGCTGACCGCTTGGGTTCAAATCCACTGGCTAGTCCTGGGTACGTTACTAACTCTGTATCTCAATTTACCTATCTGGAAAATGGGAATAATCAAAGTACTTACCTTGTGGGATTATCATAGCGATTAAATGAGTTACATATGCAAAGGCCTCAGAACAGTGCCTGGTTCTTAGCATTTGTAAGTATTTGATGCTATTGTTGGAGTTAATATTATTATAAAGTTACTTAGACTAAAAAAAAATATCGGCATACCTGGAGGTGTAGGAGGAGGCAGGTCTTCTGCATCTGAATGCATAAAGAAAGGCAACAGGTCACTCTCTTTAGTGAATTCAAAGTGTGGAGGAGGTGGGGTAACCAGGGTGTGGGGTGGGGAATGAAGAGGAGAGGACCGTGGCCTTTTGGGGCACAGGACTCAGAGCACTGCATCCTGGGCAAATCCACCCCTCCTCTGGCCTGGTCCTTGTCCTTGGTAAGCGGGGTATAGCAGCTGGGTCAGCTCCGCCTCTTGGTGGCCAGAGCTGGATCACTCACGGTTCCCCTTGCACAGTATCCCCTGGAATACTCATTAGGAGGCAAATTCCAGAGCCTCTTCCCAAACCCAGCTCACTGCACTCTCTGGAGGTGGGCCCTGGGTTCTGCACCGTGACACCCTGGGGAAGGGGGTGCCTGCTAATTCGAGACCTCCTGTGTGCAGCCTGGAGCTGCCCGGGCCAGGGCGTGTGTCTGAGCCCAGGACCCAGCAGAGCAGATGCTCAAGGACTGGTTGACGACAGAATAAGTGAGTGGATGGAGGGAAGAAAAATCCTTTTGGGATGCACAGTTTCAAAATGTCTTCCACCAGCACGTCTGAAACTACTGCCTGAGAGGGGAGGGGATACCTGAGCAGATGACACCGGCGTCCTCGTGATGGCTGCAGTTGTGCTCCGACCAGCCCGAGTGGGCGCACTGGCCCAGGTAGCGCTCCACCCCCGCACACTGGAGGTTGTCCAGGAAGATGTCTCCGGAGCCCTGGCCAAAGTGGGCCTTCCCGAGGGCGGACACGGCCCGACCGCAGCCCAGCTGTCGGCACACGACCTCGGCTTCATTCAGGTCCCACAGGTCGTCACAGACGGTGCCCCAGGCCCCCTGGTACCGGACCTCCACGCGTCCTGAGCACCGTCCTGAGCCGCCCACCAGCCGCAGCTCTGGCCAGTCCCCTGCAGACAGAGACCTGGTGGCTGTGGCCTCTGGGCGCTCTGCTCACTTCCCTTGAGCTGGCTGCACTCCCCACCCCCACGCCACAGTTAGGGATGGAGAACTCGGTAAAAGGTCGGTCAACTAGTCAACCTCTTAGTTGGCAGCTGATAAGTCATTAAGACTGCCAAAACAACACTTAACCTAAACTGTTCACTAAATGAGTATCTATTGGGCTAGGAGTGTATGCCAACCTGTCTTGGCTAAACACTAAAAAACATCATAATTTGCAGAATGATCTGTGATTTCGGGAAGTGCTTTCTGTGTGTGTGTGTGTGTGTGTGTGTGTGTGTGTGTGTGTGTGTGTGTGTTTGCCTTCACCTTTATGATAACTCAGGAAAGAAGAGTATTGTTATACCAGTTTTAAGTACAAGGACACCAACAGTTGGAGAAACAAAGTGATTCACCCCAAATCCCACATCTGCGAAGGAGCAGATCCAAACTCAGTTTGCCTGATTCCAAACATCACTAGTTTTCTTTTTCTCTCTCCTAGTCTACCTCATGGCCTCTAGGATGGCTCTGACACTCCACTTTGAAAATGTCTATTAGGATGCAGTTGTGAGGTTATCAATGATCAGGCCAGGCCATATAAAGAAAAGATACAATCCCACTAGAGGGCACTTGAGAGCCACTCAGACTTTGATGACTCTGAAAGGCACTGAAAAAAATGAACTCTGTTCACCATGGGACGCTAGACCCAAAAGATCCCAAGCGTTCCGAACGGCCCTGGAGAGCTGGCTCAGAGCCAGCCGGACTGCTGCAACCAGATGGACCACTTACAGTTGGTCCAGTTTCTGCCCATGAAACAGGTACCAATGCCGGTAACAAGAGGAAAGGACAGGGAGGGTACAGCTCCGTGGTAGAGCATGTGCTCAGCATGCACGAGGCCCTGGGTTCAGTCCCCAGTACCTCCGTTAAAAATAAATAAATAAACCTAATTACTACCCCTCCCCCCAAAAAAAGGACAGTGGGTAAGAAAAGCATGCATTCCACGGCTTACCTGGTCTTGCTGTTACCATCCTGGGTGTTGCTGTAGGGACGGCTGTGGACACAAGAAGACAACTTGAGATAAAAAGGGAGGCCTCGGGCGAGTCACAGTGGCAGTGTCCTGAGATCAGCCTCCATGAAATGCCCAAATTCTGGCTGAGTCCCTCTTCATGTCATCTTTATAATAAGAGTGAGCTTGGAAATCAAACTCTCTTTACATGTCAGTCCTGACCTTTCTCTCGTGTGCAGGATACAACAGAAATAACAGTCCATTCTTTTGCCTGCTCACTGGAAACAGGACATTTAAATTGTGCCACTCTGTGTTAAAGTGCGTTCACAACTAGTGTCCTTCTAGAAAATAGCCATTTCCTTTGCATGTTTCTGCCCCCTTTTTTGGTGGTAATTAACTTTCCATAAATGTGGAGTGTCTGATTAGGTGTGTTTCACTGTCTTTGATAAAAATGAAGGATTAGGAAATCAGACTGACAACTGTCAACAGGCAGTGACCCAACTGCTGACATGTGTAACTTGGTTCCACTATGAATGGGCACCATCCGTGTGCACGATGAGTGTGGGCAGACTGTCAGCCACAGCGGGCTTACACAGGAAATAAGGAAACATACATGAGAGAGACCAAACTATGACAGTACGAGCACCAGGAGTGGGCCGGAGAAGGAAACATGCATGAGGAACAAAGATGAAGTAACAACAGCACACGTGACTCACTGACAAGGCGCGGGGTCCGAGAAACAGCCTCTGCAAATACAAGGGAGCCGTTGTCAGTAACTGCTTAATGTCAATGACAGTGACTTCCCGGATCCACCGTGTGACAGTGGACCTCCTCTGTATTTCACAGCGTTTTCCCCAGGCTTGCTCAGTGGGTCACCCTGGCCCTTGCTAAGAGTACAGGAGAGTGTCGTGAACAGCACCTTGAAAAAGGTGGATGCCAGAACTCCCCACGGGCTCAGCCTCTTTCTCTCAGTGGGAAACAGTGCAGCCCTAGCCCTGCGTGACCTTGGGACAATGACTGAACCTCTCCAGCCTCAGTTTCTTCATCTGTGAAAGGGGAAGAACCGTGGGTCTGTATGAGCATTACAGGAGACAACAGAAGTGCTCAAAAAACCAGGCTCTCAACAAACGCCCGCTGTTATTCTGATCACCGTTGTTGTCATCGCCTAACTGCGTTCACTGCACTTCCCCAGAAACCCGTGGCTTAGCTCTGTGTGCCTTCACACCACACACGTTACACACCCCACCTCTAGGCTCACACTGTTTTCTCACCGCTATGTCCTTTCTCTGTTTCTCTGCTCACAGCCTAGCCGGGCTGAAAGCCAAGTCTAAGGCTGGTTCCTGCATTTTCCTTACTCCTTGTAGCCAACGTCTTTCCTAATGCCTTTTGCTGAGATGTAGGTGTGCATTAATGTAGTATGTTCTAGTGTGTTCTATTTGTTTGCCTTAACGTGCTGTTTTCCATTTGTCCTCTAATTGAGTCACGTGCGTCACCCTGGACTCCCTCTGGGTTGTGCATGAGCCTCTCTACGGATGGGATCACACCTTTTCCTGTAGGTCCTAAAACATCCACCTAGTACTAGATTCAGAGTAACTTCAGAAATGGCTTCCTATTGAATGGGTCACCTGCGACCAGATGTTTCTATGAAAATAAACAGCCTGTCATGAAGTTGCCAATTACTAAGCATTTACCATGCGCATCACTACGTGGAGTGCTTTACTTGCATCACTGCAGGTAACCCTCACAACAAACCCAAGAAGTAAGGCTCTCTCATTACCCCCATTGCACAGGGAAGGGACTGAGGCACGGAGAGGCCAAGTCTCTTGCCCAAGGTCCCAGAGTCCCCAGGCAGAGACGGTCTAGCTCCAGGTCTCTTGCTCTTAACCACCACTCTTACCTTTGGTTTCAGAATAATAATAGGCAATAAAGGTTTTCCCTATGTTGTTGAAGCTTCGAAAATACACAAGGGTCATTGTGCTGGAGGAGGACACGTAGGTGAGGTGGGTACCAAAGCAGGTCTTCCCCAGGGACTTTGCTGAGGATGGAGGGCCGTCCAGGATTTCAAAATATTCATTGGTACAGTCAAGGCTGCGGAAGCAAACACCAGTGGGTGCCTCTTAGTCTCCTGGTCAGCAGATCTCAGAGGGAGGTGGTAAAGCAGACTCTGCTTTGTTACTATAAAGAGGCTGGGCCCAGATTACAAGCCTGCCATTCAAACACAGCAGGGGTGCCTTTTATCCCGGTTCTTTTTCTCTCAGACAGACAGCCACTGCCTCAGGGATGGGATTCTACCTGAAAGAGGGAAGGAGTCTGGGGCACCACGTGTACCCCTGCTGTGGCCCTGAGCAGCCCCAGACTGCAGCGGACCTCGAAGCCCAGGGTCAAGGGCAGGGCCAGGCAATTGCCGGCCAGTAGAACATGGCTCCAAGTTCCTAACGACCTCCTGTGCACAGGCTTTCGGCAGCCGACCTGCCCAGAGGGACGTGCACCGCCGCACGTGCACGATGGAATCTGCTCAGCTTGCTTTGGGGAGGATGTCTGATTCTGCTGTTCATTACTGTGAAGTTCTGTCTGGAATGCTAGCATCAGAAAACCATCTTCATGCCTCAGCCTGGTAAGATGTCTGTTCCAAGTCATATTTTGATTAACAAAAATTTAAGTTGTTCCTGAAGGTTAATTTCTGTAAGACATTCACCTATGAATGACATCAACCTTCTGTTTACAGTATTAAAACCTAAAATTTCCTGATTTATTAGGTCTGGGGGGGTCCCTGGAATCTGCACCTTTAACCAGCAAGCTGAAATGCATACACACATACTCTCAGCCTCTCCCTCTCTTTCACACACACACCTGTGCAAAGCATGTCAGATGAATTTCATTTTAATTACAAATTCATAGAAGCACGTGAAAATCAATCATATTTCTATATATTAGTAACAAACATATGGAAACCAAAACTGAAAACAGTATCAATTATGGTCACTCCAAAAAAAAAAATGAAAAAGATACCCTTAGAGACACATCTAACACAACATGTCCAAGATGTATATGCTAAAAATGACGAACAGCTAATACAAAAAAAAAAACAACAAAAAACCAGCAAATGCTAGCCAGGATATGGAGAAACTGGGTCTCTCACATGTTGCTGGTGGGAATGTAAAATGCTAGTCACTCGGCAAGAGTCTGGCATGTTCTTAAAAAGCTAGACACACGCTTACTATATACAACCACCTAGCAGCTGACTCTTGAGCATTCATCCCAGAGAAATGAAAACTCACGTTCTGGCAAAAACCTGTGTATGAAATGTTCACAGAAGCTTTGTGTGTAACAGCAAGACTGGAAACAAGTGTCCTCTGGTGGAGGAAAGGGTTAAACAAACTCTGGCAGCCACACAATGGAATATATCTCAGCAAGAAAGGGGAACAAACTCTTGATAGACACAGCAGCCTGGATGGACTTCAAGCTGAGTGAGAAAAGCGAATCCCAAAAGAATACGTTCTGTGTAATCCCACAGACATAACATCTTGTCCCAAAACGACAAAACCCTAGAGCTGGAGAATAGATCAGTGGTTGCCAGGGACAGTGTGGGGACCGGTCGTGAACATAAAGGATAAAGGGTCCTTCCCTTGTGGTGGTGGAACACACTACCTGCTTCTAGACTGTGGTGGTGGTTACGTGAATCTACACACGGGATAAAATTGCACAGAACCACACACACACACACAGGTGAAAAATGGTGAAAACTGAGTAAGTCTGTACTCGAGCTAATGGTACTGTCCTAGTGTCAGCTTTGTGCTTTCCACACTGTTCTACAATTAAGTAAGATGCCACCAATGGGGGACACGGGGTGACAGGTGCACAGGACTGTGTTACTTTTGTTACTTCCTGTGTGTCCATAGTTATTTCAAGATAGAAACTTAAACAAGATACAAAGGACTCTTTCAGTTGACGAGAACCAACCAAGGGAGTAAATGCTTAGAAATTTAAATGGCGCAGGAACTTAAGCAACGTACTTCTGACTTACCTGAGTTTCGGAAACGCCAGCAGTATGTGGTCCGATGTGTTTGCCTTGATTTGCCACACACACGTTATGTTGTCGTGCATTTCATTCCGAGGGGGATTCTTGATCGCTCCAGATGGGTTAGTAATAATGCTGCCACACTGAGCTTTTTCTAAAAGCAGAAAGATATTCTAGAATTGCAGTTTTTTCCATTGTTCACTTCACTCATTTTACAGTTCCTTCCGTTCTCTTTCCTTGAAAGGTTTTACTTTGTGGGGATGTCTTAGGATGGATCAGAGGTATAGTTTAAAACCTCTGGTCAACTTAGGCCGTCAGGGCATGAAAGTGTCTGAATTTTGAAGCTGCTCTCACTTCTTTTGAGAATTCTGCCACTGACACATGCTTGCTGGATGGAGGAGTCATCCAGCAGCAGCCCAAACCTTCCTCTCGAATTACTGTGCTGGGTCCTAGAGCCTCGACTTTGTCAGGTCCTCAGCAGAAACGAGCAGACTGCTTCATTTTCACAGCTGAGGCTGGAATGACTAGGAGCCTCTATGTATATGAGGACGGCGTGTCCCACCTGCCATCACTTGTAATTTCTTCAAGTTACACTATTGAAAATCCACTACTAAGTGGAAAGAAGTAGCCCTGAGTCATCCACACTCTCCAACACTGATATTGTCTGTGTCTCCCTGTCCATTTGTTTCTCCACCTGCTTGTCTGTCTAGCCATCTGTCCAATATTCAGTCCAAAACTAAAGGCGACACCTGTGGCAATGGCTTCCTCCATCAGATGACCTGGCTGGGTAAGAATCGGATCTACACTCAGCGTGTCACTTAGCTGTGGTTCTTCCCTAGAAGGACGAGCCAAGCGCTCTATGCATTATGTCACGTTAGCCCTTTTTCTCCAAGGGTGCTAAGAAGTGTTCAGTGGAGCTTCTGGAAACCCAGCGTATAGGCGAGAAGAGGGGAAAAAAATGGAGAATGAAAAAGGAAGGATGGAAAAGGACACAGACAGTCAGAGAAGGAGAAAGGACAGAGAGGAAAATGCGCTCCTCACGGTGGAAGCCCTCTGAAGCCATGCCCTTGGGCAGTGCCCCGGCCATGCTGCTGTGCTAATGGCCGCCTGCCTGCCCTTCACAGGTGGTGTCCACGCTGGGACACCAAGAAGGCTGGCACCACTGGATTATCTGGACTTCCTTCTTTGGCTAATAGAAATGGAACTGGAACCATAAATTCATTGGCCTTCGTTACTGGACTCTTCATGCAGAACATAGGCTCAGAGAGTGACTCAGGGCAGCAGTATTTTGCTCAATTTCCTTGAAGAATCACTTCAGGGCTTGAGCTAGACGGTGATGATCAGGGTGGCCAAGGACACCCAAGTCTCACCTGCACCTTTTGTCCCTGCCGCCGTAGCCAAAGGGTGATCTGTCAAACACACAAAGGACATGGGATTGTCAGCTGGGACTGAGATCCACGCATCCACACATGAGCCTCCAAAGAGCTGGTAACAGACAGGCTGTCGGGGCCCCTCCCAGAACTACTGAGTCAGTCTCTGGGGGCGAGGCCAGAGCACGCAGGGGCCGTCCACGTGCAGGAGGGAAGACGGACTGCTCTAGATCTGCTCACACTTCCATGCATTCTTCTCTTGCCACACATGCAAATGAGATATTTTTAAACTTGGGGGTTTACGAAAACTAAAGACGTGAAATTCTGGCTCCTGTAGCCAATCCCAGTGGCCCAAGGGTTTGGATTACAAGGCTTTGATGCAGGAATGGGAAGAGGCACTGATGGACTGATTCCTTTGACCTGGTGCTACACAGAGATGAGTCAGGATCTACGGGTCCTGTGGCTCCTCCTTCCTGCCCCCAACATCTCTCCAGCCAGAGACACATGGCCTGGAACCTCCTATTGGAGATTCTCTCCGAGGACCAATCCATTCCCAACTGCTAGAGTTGATCGTCCACGCGAGGATGTGACTGAAGCTTTGCCAGACCTTGTCCCCTCAGCTCTATTCACAACTCACCCTCTGGCTGAGAGCTGGCTGAGGGCCAGGCATCTAGAGACCTGGGGGTTTGACGAAGGAGAGAGGGCACTGGCATAGAAAACTCCATCAGCAAGGGAAGCTCTGTGGGGCCAGGGCTGCACCAGGAACAAGGCGTTGAGACAGTCACGTGGACAAGCCTGGGTAGCCCGCTGGGCGGTGAAGGACATGTGACCTCGTCACATGTCCAGGAGAGGTAGGGATGAAACTGGCTCACTTAGACTCTGCTTGGGTCTGACTCCCCAGCCACCTGCACCTGGGCAGGAAGTGTCCTTATCTGCCTCTCATCCCTCAACCCCCGCTTACCTGTACCTCACTGCCATCCCCTCGCAACCCTTAGGGCTGACAAACCAAAAGTGCTATGCAGAAGTCTGAGAAATTGAGAATCTGCTTCCAGAGTGAGAAATGCACACTGCGTAGGAGGAGAAGCAGGAAGTGAGGCTGGAGCAAGCGATTTCGAAGGGGCTCTCTCCCCATCTCTCCCACTGGACGGTCAGGTGATTCCACATCTCTCGATCACTCCATCGGCTTGGAGAACAAGACACTACCAATTTCCAGCAGAACCTCTTCCTCAGGTTTTGATAAACCACACCTGTAAACATCACCTTCCCTACCTGTTGGTGAGGCCGCTGGGTCTTCAGCATCTGCAAGAGTGAGAGATGGAAGGATCTGCTGTGAGTGAGTAACATACTGCTTCATTTTCAAGTGTGACTTTTATGCTGTTTTTTGAGAAGGACTTTCTCAGAAAGAGCCAGAGCTGGGCTCTGCCTGGGAACGGAGCGGGGGTTACCTGAACAGATCACGCCGGCATCCTCCTGGTGCCCACAGTTGTGGGCAAACCAGCCGGCGTGGGAACACTCCTCCAGGTGCTGTTCGTCTCCTCTGCAGTGCACGTTGTCAAGGAGGATTTTTCCAGAACCATCCCCAAAGTGGGCCTCGCCCGGGGCTGAAACGGCCCAGCCACACCCCAGCTTTCTGCAAACAACGTTGGCTTCCGGCAGGTCCCAGAGGTCATCACACACCGTCCCCCAGCCTCCCTGGTAGAACAGTTCCACACGGCCTGCGCAGCTCCTGTGGCCGTCCACCAGCCGCACGGGCGCCCAGCCTCCTGGGGAGGAGAAGGGGTCATGGGTGACAGCTGTCCCCCCCGGCCTGTTGATGACTGGCTGCCTTCTACCGAGCTTTCCTTATGTCCCATGACTTCGCTGCTCAAACCCTACATGCTGCCAGGAGGACCCCACGCCATTCCCCAGACCCGTGGCTCTCAGACACCTAGAATGTCATCCTTCCCCACACCGTGTCAGACAACTTGCCTGCGGTGGTCTCTTCTCTGCCATCTTCCCTCACTCTTTACCACATGCCCCTGCAGCTGTGAAGGGCTGGGCCTATCCTCCTACACCCTGGTTCTGGGCTGGCGGCCCAAGATTTGCTCTGGCCAACAGAGCCAATAGGATGCGGCAGGAGCGATGGTGCTGGACAGGCTCCATGGGAACTCTGAGACAGTCACGTGGACAAGCCTGGGTAGCCCGCTGGGCGGTGAAGGACATGTGACCTCGTCACCGCTGTCACCTCAGAGGACATAAGACAAGAAGACCCAGCCTTACCTGGAGGAGCAGAAGAAGGTGGGTGTTGAGCCGCTGGTATCACTGGTGATGTGGGAAGTGGGTTCTCGTAGGCTGCTGATGGGTAAAAAGGGAGGACTGTCATCAGGAAATAGTCGGAACATTGGGAGAAGATACACAGCTGCTTCAAGGGGGCACCTGCCTCCTCCCAGGATCCAGCAGGAATAATGCTGATGCAGGCCAGAGACCTCATATCCCCGAGATCCCCGTTTAGGACAGAACACGGTGTGACTGCATCACAAGGCCGTCAGCAAAAGCAAAGATCATGGACAAGTAGCCCCAAGTGCCCTGCCGTTTGAGTTGGCCATCACCTCTCTCTTTGCTACCCTCTCCTCCGGTGTGCAGTAACTTCACCTGAACATGGCAAGGAAAGTCACAGTTTTGGCAGTTCCTCGGGACGGAGGCAGGGAGGAGGGCATCCAATCTGAAGTGCTTGAGGAAACCTTTGAGGGTGAGGGAACTGTTCTATAATCTTGACTGCAGTGTGATTACACAAGTGTGTATAATTACCTAAGTTCATCAGACTGGATCTTAACATCAGTGAATTTTATGGTACATAAACTAAACCTTAATAAAAAATAAGATGAAACCGAATGGCTCTGTTGTACCCCTAAAACTAACATTGTAAATCAACTACACTTCAATAAAAAATAAAATTAAAAAAAATAAGATGAGTCAATGGATGAATAGAAGGATGGTAGATCGACTGATAAATTTATTGAGGAGTCTAGATAGGAGTTCACTGTCAAATTCTTCCAACTTTTCTGCACACTTAAAACATTTTCACAATAAAATGCTGGGGGGTAAAATGTCCCTCAATTTCTATTATAAGACCTGCAGCTCTGTTTCTGGATGACAACCTCTTGCTTTCCATGGCATACGCTTAGTTCAGCTGCCATTTCTCTCCTTGTCCATCACAGAATGTCAAAGGCATAGAATTCTAGGGAGCGTGGACTCCAGTGTGCATGGTCCTGATGACATGGAGACTGAGGGCCAAGGTCATTCAGCTGGAGAGAACAGCCAGGATCAGATCCTTACAGCTCAGGGCCCTTCCCTTCTGCACACAGCCTCCCCTAGGTTAGCAGTCGACCCAAAGAAGGAACCTTTGCTGTATGGCTGCCTGCCAGGCGCCAGGAACCTTCAGGCATTGTCCATTCACAACCTTCCTCAATCCTCTAATTATTCCCAGGTCAATGGAGAGGAACTGAGAGGAAGGGGGGTGGAGAGATGACGTCACGAGGCTGAGGTCACATAACCGAGGGGATTATGTGGCACGTCTGTCTGTTTCTTCTGTTCAGGTGCAAACTCCATGAAAGAAGGGAGGGAAGGGGATTTGATCACTGCTGTGACCCCAGTGCTTATCGGCACAGAGCTGGGACACTGTGGACACTCAGTCAATATCCACTGAGAGAACGGATGAGTGAAAGACCAAAGCTGGGAATCAAACCAGGATCTGACTCTACACCTCATGACCTTTGCAGATCAGGCGGAGTCTAGTGCCGGATGCAGGATGCAATAGGGTCCTACCTGTAGGCGCAACAGCTGTGGAACTGGCACCTGTAACGTGAAGACTGACTGTCTTCACGGGTGAATGTTTACCGGGAAGTCCCACATTTAGGGAGCTGTCGGGGGCAGAAGAAGAAGCAGAGCCCCTGCCCCTGAGGAACTTGGCACTTGCTGGGGATTTGAGACACAAGACCAGACAGCAAATGTTGAGTGTCTCAGGAGAGCTTCGGAAGTCAGTACTCCCCCGGGGGCCTCAGGCGCTGAGGAGCTGCGGGTCAGGATGGGCCTGGAGGAGCCTGAGAGCTTGTCATTCGTGGAGATGTCATTCCAGCCACCAGTGGGACAGAATCAGGAAAGATCGGGGAGCAGTGGGGGCACAGAGTCAACCAGAGGGACACACAGGTTTGGGGAGGTTATCAGGCCCAGATGTGGAGGGCCTGGAATTCCATCGCCCAGAGGTCATAAACTCTAAAGTTCCTGAGGGCCACACGGGTAAGATAAACGAGCGACCTGAGTGGTGGGAGCCGTGTGAACTGAAAAGCTGTTCCATGTCCGGGGGGCAGCTCTCTCCCAGATGCAGCCGGTTAGAAAAGAATCTGCTGCTTTGAGGCTGAACTTCTGCTTGTATTTTTTTCCACAAAGTGTAAACATTTGAATTTTTAGGCCAAATACTGATTTGGCTGAATTCAAGTTCACCTTATATTTTCAAACCAAACAGGACACTTCTGAACTAGGACCCAACCTGTGAGGCATACTCGGCCATCTCCGCAGTCAGGCCGTGGTCGGGCTGATGCACAACTTTGAAGGATCCTCCACAGCATCTTTTTTAAGCCCACACACGATTAGGCTTGGCCTAGGAATGTGAGTTACCACTGATGTGAGTTACTGTAGAACCAGTCTTAAGGTGCCAAAAATGGTACGAGTTTCTTTTCTTTGTAAAGCAGCTGTGCAGTGGCTCCACCAGGATGAAGAAGGAAGGATAAATTTTGCCTGATTGTTTTAGTGGTAAATATAAATTTAAGACTTTTTTTCTCATTAGGAGTTCTATACTAAAAAGTCCCAAAGTAGGTTACAAGCCACAGCCAACTCCCCAGTTACCTGGTGATGGTCTGGATGTACCTGGACCTTAAGCAGTTAGGTTTGTGAGAATATTCTCTTCCCAGCAGCCCAAAGGTAGCTTCGAACACACAGCTCCTCCCCGGCCCCTCCAAAAGGCTAGACGTCACACAGACAGGTAAGTGCCCAAATCTTGGCTGAATCATGTTCTAGTTGGGTGATGCTAGGAAGCTGACCTTCTCTGTGTCTCATCTCATAAAGTAAGGATGCGGGTGTGGGGTGGGAGAACAGTGCGTGCAGGCTGTTGTGAGCATTAACAACATTAAATGAAGCGTTACTTATGGGAGAGCATCTGGTTCCCTCTGATCACACTTTGTTCTCCACAAATGTTAACCCCTTCCCCCATTTTCTCAAGGACTTACCTGCGGGGGGCATGGGTGTGGACTGCAGGGCTGCAGGCTCCCTTGGGGCTACGGTTGCAGATCTGTCACCTGTCAGCAGAGACGAAAAGAGGCATCCCAGTAACTAGGACATCCCCTAATCCCAGCTTCAAAAAGACTAAGGTTTGAAAACAGAGCCAGCCTGAAGGTCAAGGTCAAATCTGAATGTCACTTCCTGACTCTGCTCCTACAGAGGCAGAGAGTCCTTGCAGGGATACGGTCAACAACGAGTGTGGCGTCAGGCCTGGGAAGGGGCCAGCCCAGAGCTCAGCCCACGGCGCCCTTCCCCAATTCCCCGCAGAACTAATGCCAACTGACCTGCTGGGGTGGGAGCTGTGGGAAGCATCGCCGGCTCTGTGGTGGGCACGGCTGCTGACAACGCTCGACCTGCAGACGTGAAACACAGAGAGGCCGGTTCACCAAGGCACCACCTCCGCACACGGTGGGAGAGTAAACTCACAACCAGCCCAGAGCCGGTGCTGGACCCAGGTCTGTCCTGTTGGGGTTTCGGTCTGCTCCCTTCCAACACTGGCTGTCAGACCGCGCTGCGGGTGGAAGTTCCTGCTACTCTGAGGATACGCCCTTGGCTCGGCCACTCCAGCTCTCCAAGTGTTGCCCACTAAACCAACTGTGGATTTTTTCCTCTTTTTAAGAGCAATCTAAATGTGTTTTACCATAGGGACATGCAGTCAATTAAACGGCCAAACGTTCTGGTTTCCAGCTAGATCTTTGGTGGCTTTATCTGGGCTCTGAGTAGCCTAAGCCACGTGAGTCTCCATAGGGCATTAAGGCAGCCCTGTTTTCATCTCATGAACTCGTAAAACGGCAATCAAGTATTGTATTGTTTCCTTTGAAAAAAAAAAAAGCTTTATCCAGGTATAACTGATACACAAAGAACTGCAAATATTTAATGTGTGCAATTTGTTGAGTTTGGACGTGTGCAAACACCTGTGACGTCACCACCACCGCCATTGTGGTAACGGACATCCAACTCCACCCACAGTTTCTTTGTGTCCCTCCTCCCCTCTTTCTTTGGTGAGGACACTTAACATGAGATCTAGCCTCTTAAAATCTGAAGTGCCCAGTATCGGATTGTTAACTGCAGGCACTGTGCTGTTCAGCAGATTTCTAGAACTTGTTCATCCGGTATAACTGAAACTTTATATCAGTTGAACCCCTTCCCATTTCCCCCTCCCCTCAGCCCTGGAAACCACCCTTCTATCCTCTGGTTCTATGAGCTTGACTATTTTAGAGGTCTCATATAAGTGGGATCACGCAGTATTTATCTTGTATGTCTGGCTTATTTCACATAGAATAATTCCTCTAGGTTCATCCATGTTGTTACAAATGGCAGGGTTTTCTTCGTTTTTTAAAGTCTGAATAATATTCCATTACATGTATATACCACATGTTCTTTATCCAGTCGTTTGTCAATGGACATTTGAGTTGTTTCCCTAACTTGGCTGTTGTAAATACCACTGCAATGAACACTGCAGATACCTCTTCAAGATCCTAATTTTAATTCTTTGGGACGTACAATTAGAAGCTTGACTGCTGAACCATATGGTAGTTCTAGTTTTAATTTTTTTGATAAATCTTCACATTGGTTTCCATAGTGGCTGCACCATTTTATCTTTCCAACAACAGGACACAAGATTCTGATTTCTTCACACTCTCACCAACACTTGTTACCTTTTTTATTACTATTAATTTTAATTTTAATAGATATGAGGTGATATCTCATTGTAGTTTTAATTTGCATTTGCCTGATAATTAATGATATTGAGCATCTTTTCATATACCTGTTGCCATTTGTATGTCTTCTTTGGAGAGATGTCTGTTCAAGTCCTTTGTCTATTTATTGGGTTATTTTATTTTATTTCATTTTATTTTATTTTGCTGTTGAGTTGTAGAAGTTCCTTAGTTTGGAAGTTAACCCTTTATTAGGTAGATGGCTTGCAAATATTTTCTCCCATTCCATAGGCTGCATTTTCATTCTGTTATTTGTTCCTTTTGCTGTGCAGAAGCTCTTCAGTTTTGACGTAGTCCCATTTACCTGTTTTTGTTTGTGTTGCCTGTGTTTTTGGTGTCACAAGAAATTATTATCACAAGTAACGTGAAAAAGACTTTCCCCTATGTTTTCTTGTAAGAATTTTACAGTTTCAGGTCTATGTTTAAGTCCTTAATATATTTTGAGTTAATTTTTGTATGTGGTATAAGGCAGGAGTCCAATTTCATTTTTAGGCATGTGGATATTCCATTCTCCTAACACCATTTGTTGAAGAGACTACCCTTTCTCCATTTGTGTGCTGGCACCCTTGTCAAAGGTCATTTGACCATTTACGTGTGGCTTTATTTCTGGGTCCTCTATTCTGTTTCTTTGGTCTACAGGCCTGCTTTTATGCTAGTATCATATTGTTTTAATTATTGTGGCTTTATAATATATTTTGAAATCAGGATGTATGATGCCTCCAGCTTTGTTCTTCTTTCTCAAGACTGCTTTGGCTATTTGGGCCTTTAATGGTACCACAGGAATTTTAGGATTGTTGGTTCTGTTTCTGTAAAAAATGCCACTGGGATTTTGAGGGGGATAGCACTAAACCTGTAGGTTGCTCTGGGTAGTGTGGACATTTTAACAGTATCAAGTCTTCCAAACCATGGACATGGGATGTCTAATTCATTTGCGCCTAATTTGACTTCTTTCAACAGTGTTTTGTAGTTTTCAACATACAAGTCTTTCACCAACCTCGTTAAGTTTACTCCTAAGTTTTTTATTTCTTCTGACGCTATTGTAAATGGGATTTTTAAAAAATAACCTGTTTGGTATTTTTTTGTTAGTGTAAAGAAATGCAACTGATTTTTGTACACTGATTTTGTGTCCTGCGACTTTACTGAATTTGCTTTTTAGTTCTAGCATTTCCCCCTACCCCGGGTGGTGTGTTCAGGGTTTTCTACATAAAGGACCATGTAATCTGCAAACAGGCAATTTTACATCCTCCTTTCCCATTTGGATTGCTTTTGCCTTTTCCTTCCTGCCTATTTTCTCTGGCAAGGATTTCCAGTATTATGTTGAATAGAACTGGCAAGAGTGAGCATCCTTGCTTGTTCCTGGTCTTAGAGAACAAGCCTTCAAATTCTCACCACTGAGTATGATGCTAGCTGTGGGCTTGTCATATACAGCCTTAATTACATTGAGGTACATTCCCTCAATACCTAGTTGGAGTGTTTTTATCATGAAAGGATGTTGAATTTTGTCAATTGCTTTTTCTGCATCTATTCAGATGATCGCATGATGCTTTATCTTTAATTTTATCAACCTGGTATATCACATTCATTGATTTGCATACGGTGAACCAGCCTTGCATCCCAAGGAAAAATTCCACTAGATTATGGTATATGGCTACTGTGGAGTGTACTTAACTCTGTATGTGGCACATAGAAGATGCTCAGAAAACACTAAGCACAACACTGGCCAAGTCACAGAGAGGCATTACCTGCTGGCCTGAGTGTGGAGTGAAGGTTAGGAGGACCTGTTGTGGGTACAGTAGCTGACAGTCCATCACCTGTAAACAGGTACAAACAGGAACGTTGCTTGTGATCAGGAGCCTCCCAACCCCATGGAGGAAAGGAAAATGTTTGCAACGAGAACATTCTGAAAAGTCAGACTCAGCTGTAACATCTGGTCTCCCATTGGTTTCCCCTGACAAAGTTTTAGGCAGGGAAGACCTCCCCTCCCACTATCTTTTGTCATTTTGTCTCTAAGATGAGGTTTTGGAATGCTCCCTGTGGTCCGGAGATTTGAGCTCACTGAATGCCCATGAGTCCATCCTGGGATCTCTCTGCTGCCATCTCTTCTTTCCCTTTTAGGAAACAACCAGCTTTTGCAATCTTGGAGATGTGGACTTTTCAGGCTCTCCCTAGTCATTTGGCAAATTTACCTAGACTATGTGTTACCTAACAACGCAAGACATATGCAGCATCCCTGAGCAGCTCTCGGTCCTCATTTGCCTCCTAAAATATCAATCCAAGCAAATGATCTCTCTGCCGTCTCATTCTGGGGTCAGGTGAACCAAAGCAGTGTTAAAAATGTCAAAAAGCCATTAACCCTGCAAACTGGACTTTTAGTGTAGAGAACTGATTTGTGGTTTAGTTTTTCAGTTGGTGCTGACAGAGTTGGCCGTAACTTTCAATGATGACCTGCCTGAGCCGTGGCTGCTGCGGGGGCGGGGTGGGGTGGATGGGGATTCAGGTGTGGGAGGACTGGTGCCCACACAGGTGTCCCGGCACTGGGAGCGCCGCTGCCTCCTCATCCTCGTAGGCTCTGTGAACATCAACTTGAGGGAGCCCACCCCACTACCAGCTACCTGATGGGTGTACAAATACACTGCTTTTTATAATGCTTTCAAACTCTTTGAATCCTTTTCAGATTGATGAATTAACAACAGATTGAACTCCTGAATCAGTGGGATACAATCTGGATTTCTAGAAGTAACACCAACAGGGAAAGAAACACTCAAAATCTTAGCTGATGAATGAGCATCTCATGTTGAGAAATGTCCTGCCCTCTTCTATTCTTATCAGCAGTCCTTGCACAGCAAAGAGGAACTGGGTATCTACTATCCCTTAAATATCCTTACAACAGTACAGACTGAGAAAGTGTCTTCTAGAGGGTGACTGGAACCGAAAGCAAATGTAGGAAGCAGGGAGGATCTTACCTGTGGGCATGTACACTGAGGAAGTGGCTTCTGACCCTGGGGCAGGAGTGGGGGCCGGAGGGTCGTCAGCACCTGAGGGTGAAAGATATCAGCAGACTTCTTATAATAAGGCTTATGGTACAAGGCTTATTCAATAAACTGCTTAACAACTGGTGGGAACAGGGACTGACGTTTCCTGAAGGGGCATACAAGCAGCAACTTCCTGGGAGAGGACAGCCCCTCACCTGCAGAGATGACGCCGGCGTCCTCTAGGTGCCTGCAGTCGTGCCCAGCCTCACCCCTGTGCCCGCACTGCCCCAGGTGGCTCTCGCTACCCGCACACTGCACATCGTCCAGCACTATCTTCCCAGAGCCTGCACCAAAGTGGGCCGCCAGGGGGGCTGCCACGGCCTGGCCACACTGCAGCTGGCGGCACACAACACTGGCCTCGGCCAGGTCCCAGAGGTCATCACACACAGTCCCCCACGTGCCCTGGACGAGCACCTCCATGCGGCCTGAGCACTGTCCCGGGCCATCCACCAGCCTCACGGCCACCCAGCCTCCTGGCAAGGCACAAGAAGAGAAATGGGGGACTGGCCTTCCCATCTTTGGAAGGTTTCCTTCATCTTTTTAAGTCCTTCATTGGTTATATCCCCATTTTACGAACATACAAGATCACACAGGCTTCATGTCCCCACACAGTGAGAACAGGCAGAATAATCTTCAGTTTCAAGTCTCTTCAGTGAGACTTTATCTCCCCTTCCAAAAGGTGAAACTCTTTCAGGAACTCCCAGAATTCCTAGGTTCTCCTAACAAGCAGCTCTGTTATTCCCCTACCATGGACAGGGACAGAAACACGAGATGTCAGTATCTCTAATGAAACAAGAAACCAGACCATCCATAGGCAGATCACAGCTGAACAGGCCCCATGTCATCCAGAACCATATGAGTCTTAGAGCAACTAGCTCTCTTTGGTCCCATAAGTCTTAATGCCTTTACTATGTAAAGGAGACTGAGGACCAGAACTAGCATCTGCTGCTTGGGGGTTTAGTGCCACTAGCTTAACCGTTTCTCTTACTCTTTACAGCAACCCCATGGGGTAGGGGATGGGTTCCCATTTTACAGATGAAGAAACTGAGACTCAGAAAGGTCAAGAAAATCACTCTGAATCCCACAGCTTGTGACTGGGCTATCTCCCACTTAACTCTGCCTATGGTTTCCCTCCAACCTGGAGAAAGGCCCCTCTCCACGCTCCCCATTAGCCTTTAATTTCTCAGGAACTGCTCCCATACCTGCAAGTGGATGTGCCAAGCCGTCAGGGGCTGCGGCCAGAGAAGGCTCTGAGAAGGAACAACAAAGCTAGGTCACCATCCATCCGTAAAGTGAAAAGAATAAAGTAGATGCGCTGCTGGAAGGACTCGTTAAAAGACCCTACTGACGCCTTTTGTTTTCTTTTGATTCATCTGAGTCAGTTATTATCACCATCAAACAAGACTGTTTAATTTTTCCCTCCTCTATTATATGTTCATGGAAAACATATCCTTAAATCTTTGGCTCAGTAGAAGTAAAGCTTTAAAAAATAGAAGGCAAATTTAAGAACATCGTATTTAAGAAAACCTAAAGGAAATGAAGGCAGTCTTTACAAATTAGTAACACTGTATGCTATCATTCATTCAAAATGATGTATTCAACGCAAAGGAAGTGCCTGCATTTTAAAGGCTTTATAGCTCAGTCAGAGGCTAGAATGAGTGCACAACTAACTGAATGGAAGTGGATGATGAGGGACGTCAACAGAGAGGATGCAAATACAGAGGCTACGTCTCCTATGGAGACCAGAGGATGCTACCTGGAGAAGTGGAGCAGTAAGCTGCGGCAGGACTTCAGCAGGTGGAGGAGGAGGGGAGAGCTCGTTTCAGGCACGGGTACTGGATGATA
This sequence comes from Camelus bactrianus, assembly GCF_048773025.1. Taxonomy (NCBI): domain Eukaryota; kingdom Metazoa; phylum Chordata; class Mammalia; order Artiodactyla; family Camelidae; genus Camelus; species Camelus bactrianus. The sequence goes on from NC_133549.1 coordinate 24,353,017, forward strand.
GCCACTTTGAATTTACACACGCAAGGAGATAAGGGTCTAAGTATTTTAATCGGATTAGAATATCATGGTGGCATATGCATTAATCCCAAACACCTGGATTTCACATTTTCCTTACTCATATTAGGCAGGAAACTTCCCAACAGATGGTACGTGAAGAAAAGGGGATTTGGGTCAAGTGTATTTTATAAGCGTGGCATCCCATGACTTCCCGTAGGGATTTCATAGAGTTAAGTGAATATTAAGGCTCCTAGACATCCTGTAGTAAAGAAACTTGTTTAATTTATTTAATGTAATGTTTCCTAAATTCGTGGGACACAGAATCTGTGCGTGTGATTCATCTTAACACCTCACTGAACAAGTGGTTCTGGGAGCACAGTCTGAGAAACATCTTTATCTGACTACCTCAAAGATCCTGATAGGAGCTGGAAACTCCTAGCAATGTTTGTTATTAAATTCCCATTTTTGTTCTTATTTCTAGAAATATGAAGTAACTTGTAAACTTGGATAAATACATAGAATATATGGTTTCGATGTAAACTCAAAAAAGCTGCATTTTTCATACCTATTGGTGTTTGTTCTTCCTCAGAGGTGATGGGTGCAATTGTTAGTTCAGCAGCTGCAGTGAAAAGAAAACAGCCATTAGTGATTAATGTACGAAACATATCAATAGAAACACTAAAGCTGAGTGGCGGGAGTGCTGCCTGCCCTCCAGACCCATCCCTGGTATCTCTCTGTGAATTACAAGAAGTCAGTTCTAAAGGGCTTAGTGCATTTCCAGCCTAAAGATGCGATTGCTCTAGCCTTGGGTCTAACTCATATTCCACCACATTTTATGTACAGATGAACATCAGTTTCCTGATCTATTAAATTAGAAATGAGATCTGATAACAGATAGGATGAGGTTTATAAACTAAGAAGTAAATAAATTTAAAAAGTTATGATAATATTTCCAATTCAATAAATATTTGATTATTTTGGGAAAAATTAACTCACTAGCGACAAAAATACTGAAATAGAAAAACTTAAAAATAACTTTTACAATAATATCAAAAATCATGGAATTCTTATGGACAAGTCTGATAAGTATGTGTAAAATCTTTACATGGAAAAATGCAAAATATTGATGAGATTAAAATAAAGACCTATGTAAATGAAGTGATACACTGTGTTGATGAATCAGGAGACTCAATCCTGTTAAGATGCTGATTTTCCCCAAATTTATAGACTCAATCCAAATTAAAAATCCTAGCAGACTTTTTTTGGTAGAAATTGACAAGTTGATTCTAAAATTTTATATCTCTGAAAGCAAAAAACCTAGGTTAGCCAACACGATTTTGTAAAAGAAGGAAAAAGAACAAAGTTGGAGCAATCACATTACCTGATTTCAAGACTTACTCTAAAAGCTACAGTAATCAAGACAACGTGTTATAGGCATAATAGCAGCCTTATAAATCAGTGGAACAAAAGAAGGACTTTAGAAATAGACCATGTATTAATGGCCATTCTGTTTTTGACAAAAGTGTCTGAGTATTTCAGTGAAGTTAAAAAGGTCTTTTCAACAAACGGCATTGGCATGATTAGATGTTCATATGAAAAAAAAATCCTTTGAATCATACCTTAACCATGATAAAAACAATCGACAAAAATGGATCACAGAGCTAAATGAAAAACCTGAAACTATGAAACTTCTAGAGCAAAACAGGAGAAAATCTGTGAGACCTTTGGTTAAATGAAGATTTCTTAGATAAAACACAGAAGCACAATTCATTTAAGAAAACACTTTGGTAAATTGGACTCATTAAAATTTAAATTTTCTGTTCTTCAAAAAATACTAAGAAAATGAAAAGCTAGGTCATAGACTGAGAAAAAAATATTTTCAAAACATGTATCTGAGAAAATATTTGTTCCCAGAATATATAAAGATTCATCTTAGAACACAATTAAGACAAACAACTCAGTTTATAAAAAAAAAAAAGAAGAATAAAATGAAAGAATAAAAGATCTGAACTGATACTTCACCAAAGAAAAGATCCAAATAAGCACATGAAAATGTCCTCAGTATCTTTAATCACTAAGGAAAGGCAAATTAAAACTACAGAGACATCACTACCTCATTATAGTGGAGAGACTATAATGACCAAACAAAACCCAGGAAATCCAAACTGTTGACAAGGACATGGAGCAACTGTAACTCTTAAGTGTTGCTGATGGGCATGACTAATGGTACAGTTACTTTGGAAAATAGTTTGCAACTTGCATGTGAATGTCTTTAGCAGCTTAATTAACAACAGTAAGAAACTGAAATAATATCCATGAAATGGTAAGTGAATAAATAGATTCTGGTACATCCCTGCAGTGGAACACTACTCAGCAATAAAAAAAAAAAGACAGATGTGTTGGGGGGAGGGTATAGCTCAGTGGTAGAGCATGTGCCTAGCATGCATGAGGTTCTGGGTTTGATCCCCAGTATCTCCGTTAAATAAACAAACAAACAAACAAACCTAATTACCTCCGTCCCGCCCCCCCCCCCAAAAGGATGGATGTCTGATACATGGAACTAAATGGATGAGTCTCAAAAGCATTATGCTAAGAAAGGAAATCTAACACAAAATGCTGCATATTGTTTTAATACATTATACAATATTCTGGAAAAGGCAAACCTATAGGAACAGAAGTCGTATCTGTGGTTGCCAGGATCTGGGGTCAAGAGGGGGAATCGACTACAAAGGAGCACAAGAGAACTCTTTAGAGTGACAGAAATGTTCTATATCTTAATGGTGGTAATGGTTACAGTTGTGTAACCATTTATCAAATTTCTTTGAACTACATGATGATTTTTACTGTAGATAAATAAAGCTCCTGAATGTGACCCTGCTGCCCCCCACATGCCTTGCCCCTCTTCAAACCCTCCAGCAACTCCAGGTTCTTTATACGGGGGCTCAGCAGTACAAAAATAAGTCACTGAAGAATGGGGCTAAAGTTTTAAGAACCGTAGTATTCATTGTGGGTGCTGATTATCTTGGATGACCGCACGGAAGACACTCTATAACCTAGTGACGTGACCATCCGTGCACCTCCCATCTGCACCATCTGGATGGTGAGGCTTTGTATCTACAGGACTAGTGATGAAATCGCTGCCCCACCTGATATGACGGTCGGTAACTTGTCATCTTCGGCTGAGACTGAAAAAATAAAAATACTTGTTAGAAATTGGCTTCTTTAGTTTGCTCCCATGTGAAACACCAACACTTCCTTCTGAGGAGCAATATTAGTACAAAGAGGGGCTGCTGTTGTTTTCCAGAGGGATGCTTGTCTCGTGAGCAGAGGGATCTGCCTCCACCATGCACTCTGCACTGTCTAGCAGGACTGTTCTTAACCAAGACCAAAGCTGCCCCAGCAGGGGTCAAACAGCCTGTCCACACATGCACTGCCTGCGTGTTCATTTACTGATTCAAAGAACTTTCCCTGGGTGCCTGTAATGTGCCCAGCACTGCGGGAGGTGCTAGAGATACAGTGAAGAGAAACACAGATAAAACCCTTGTCTTCTGGAGCTAAGAATCTGGCTCTGAAGGTGATACTGGGCATCACATTGTCCCTAGATCCCTGCGTAGTGAATTCTCCCCGGCCCTGAGCAGCAACTCATCCTTCCAATGGGCTAAAATGCTGTTAAATGGCGCATACGATGTATCACACCCATCTTCCATTGTTTTAACTCACAGCTCAATGACGTACCCGATGACGTGGCTGGGTGGCTAACATCTTCCGGGTGGGTGGAAGTTGAAAGAGCTGATGGGGAAAACACAGTATCAGGGAAGCGACTCTGATATTCAATACTGAGGGAAGAGGACTTGTTTCACCTGTTTCACATTTCCACGAGAAGAAGTTCAGGTAGCTTTATACAAGTTCATTCAACATAAACATTTAAAAAGGAACCAGCGGCCTTGAAAACATTATGCCAGACACAAAAGGCCACATGTGGTATGATTCCATTTACATGAAATGTCCAGAATAGGTACATTTATAGAGCCAGAGAGCAAGCTGGTGACTGCCAGTCGCTGGGGGAGACAAAATGACTATTAGCAAAGCACAGAGATGCTGCACCTCTTCCCGAGCGGCACAGCCAAGGAGCAAACCCCTGCCCCGGAATGGGGCTGCCCCATGGGCCTGCCGCGAGGCCCGGACACCCACGGCCCGTGTCTGTGCCTCTGCTGAGCACTTTACTCTAACTCACTGATTGAATCCTCATGCCAGCTCCTTGAAATACATAGCTATCAGCCCAGTTTTCAGATAAAGAAACTGAAGCACAGAGAGGTAAAGACACCCCGTGGGGGTCACACAGGGGAAAAAAACAGAAGGTAGGAGGGAGGGGCTCTCAATCCAGCAGACCAGAAACTGGCCCCAAGCACTGTCCTGTCCAGTGCATGGGACACGCCGCTCAGGTTTCAGAAGGATCCTTAAGTCACTTAGACATGAGATCTAAGAATTGAATGTGTTCCCTCTCTTTTTTCTGACCATTTGGAAGTGGACACACATGTGCAAACTGGGATCAGCGGAGCAGTATTCATTTATTCAAGCACTTACATATTTCCTTCTTTTATGATCATTGAACGCCCACCAGACAGCTGACATTGTTCTCAACACACAGACACTGTGTGTGTGTGTGTGTGTGTGTGTGTGTGTGTGTGTGTATGTGTGTTTGGATTAGTGGAGTTGGGGACAATGTCAAAGATGAGAAAGATATGGGTTCTCCTCCAAGAAGCTGACGATGTCATAGAGAAACAAGCAGCCACACACACAATGTACCGGAAAGGAAAGGAACCAAACATGAGGACACGGAGAGATCCTGGCACCTAGAGAGGGAATAGCTGTCACCAACTTGGGCTGGGAGGGCTGGGCGAGGCACTCTGGGGGCTGAGGCTGGTGCTTTAATGGGTGCCCTACAGGCCACGGGACATGGGGTTTAGGAGAAGTCAGTGCAGGAGGAAGGAAATAAACTCAGGCCAGGCTCAGAGATTAGCTCAGCTTTTCACTCCCAGCTTCCCTCATCTCAGGACATGGATCCTGTTTCTGAACAGGCCACACGTCGAGTCATCTTTTCAGCAGTTAACAAGATTTTGATGTGGTTTAGAGAGAGGAAATAGTTCAGAGAATAAGCTCCAGGCCTCTGAAGTCAGATTTCTTGTGTTTTCCTTCCACTGACCTTGGGGACACGATTTAACCTATCTGAGTATGAGTTTCCCTGTTCAGAAAGTGGGGGTTATCGAAGTTTCCTCATCTGGCTGTTGGGAGGATGAGATAAGAAAATCCACGGAGGCAGTCGGGACTGACAGGGAGAAAGGCAGTGCCGTCCACCAGAAACAGAGCATGAGCCTCGGCGGTCACTTAAGTATTTCTGGTAGCTACGTTTGAAAAGGTAGAAAGAAACAGGTGAAATTAATTTCAGTAGTAGATCTTATTTAATCCACTATCTCCAATAATATTATCAACATGTACTCAATACAAATAATGTTAATGAAGCAATTTTCCATTCTTCCTATGGGACCAAGTCTTTGAAAGATCTGGGGTGTATCGGACACACACAGCAGGTCTGCTGAGCCACACGGACACGCAGGTGGTGTGAGGGCTCACTGAGGGCGTCACCAGTGCTGTCAGAACACGGATCATACGCTGGGACAGCTGAAAAGTCAGGCTTTACAGGCGATGGAGTGAGGACAACACTGACCAGCACAAGGACAAGACACAATGGCCCGTAACGGTGACTACTGCTCACCACCAACCACTAGGAAGAGGCGACCCTTCCTCCTGGGACTCAGGAAAATAATGAAATCTTTCCACGGTCGGCACCCCCAAGACATCAGGCCAGATGCTCTGATTTATTTCTTAAATTCAAAAGACAGGAGGTGACTCTTTAGTAATCTCCCCTTCTCTCTTTCTCAAGCGCGCGCATACACACACACACACACACACACGCAGACAGACACACAATTCTACCTCTTTTCCTCCTGCTCTCTGCATTTGGGAAGATGTGAAGTGCGGAATCTTGCTTTGTGATGTTCTCTGACAGTAAAACGACAGATCATCACACAGAAAGTGGAGCTGCACGGTATGAACTCCAGACCCTCACAGGCTTCTCTTGAGCCTGTCTCAGAGGGAACATCAGAAGTGTCCAGTGATGGTGGCACAGCCACCAACTACCACGACAGTGCAACGCAGGAGCTGCGATAAATTGGGTAATTGTGGTGGGGGTCCCAGGAAGGGGTCCCGGAAAGGGGGTCCTACCTGATGACGTTAGAGGCATCAGCAGAGTCGAGGCGGCAGGCAGAACTGTGATAAAGAAACACTGGTTAATGGTAAGTAACTGCTCCCAGTGATGGGAGACAGGTGTGGCCAGCCAGGGGCCCCCTGTGAGCTCACAAGATGTAATCTGCCTCCACTCTGGAGTGACCTCTGCGAGGTGACAGACACACTAGCTCATCTCTGAGTCACTGATTCTAGGGCCTGTCAGACCCAACCATCCCTGTCCTCTCTCTCCCAGACTCGATGTCCACCTGCAGGTGTCTGGTGTTTGCTGACACTAATTACATGTTTTGAGTCTTAATAAATATTCTCTGTTAAGAGTTGACTTGGTGGTCTGGACCATCAGGACCCCCTGGTATTTTCAACTCACTTGTTCTGCTTATTTTGTTTCTCCATCTGTTTTATTACTGGCCTGTCTCTGAGTCGGAGGTGCTGCCCTAGCAGGAAACCACCCCACGGCCCCACAGTGTCCCATGTTCTCTCCAGCTCTCCCGACACGACTCCATGCTGCACCAGACCACGGAAATCACTCAATGATATCCATAAGAAATGTCCAGTGGGTGAACGGCCATTGCTTATCTCTTTGCACTAACTTGGGTAGATGCCTGCCCTCTTCTGTCACACTTTTATTCTCTCAGCTTGCTGTCTGGGTCACCATGTTTCAGTGTATGTCCTGAGTCATGTGTCCATTTCTGAGCCACTGGGCAGTAGCAGCTGCAGAACTATACTTCATAAGTAAGTGTGAGAGTCAGAATACTGTTCCTGAAAAAACGCCCACGTCCTAATCCCCAGAACCTATGAATATAGTACATTACGTGGCAAAGGGGAACTAAGGCTACAGATGGAATTAAGGTTGCTAATCAGCTGCTAAGGTAGAGACATTATCCTGGATTATAGATGGCCCTGATGTAATCACAAGTGTATTTAAAAGTGGAAACAGAAGGCAGAAGAGAGTCAGAAAGAAATTTTGAAGACACTACACTGGTGGCTTTGAACACAGAGAGAGAAGGCCATAAGCTAAAGAATGCTGGTGGCCTTTAGACAGGTAAAGGGAAGGAAATGGATCCTCCAGTAGAGCCACCAGAATGAACACAGCCTGGCTGACCCCTGGGTTTTAGCTCGTGAGGCTCATTTTTTGACTGCTGACTTTGAGTCACTAAGTTTATGACAATTTGTTACAGCAGCAACAAGAAACTCATACAATAAGCAAATATTCCATGAGATCAAATGACACTTCTTCCAAAGAAAATTTGAAACTTGTCATTTATAAAAACTGAGACATTTTGAACACTCTCAGAGCAACAGCCAACATGAAGCTTAAAAACAATGATAAAATCGCTATGTTCAAAATAGTTTCCAGTATTTTTTCAAAACAATGGCATTATTATCTCTCTTTATTTTGGAAGTTAGTGAATCGACTGGGGCAACACCCTGACAATCACTCCACACAAACTCCATTATGAGGGGCAGGTTACAATGAGGCGCTCAGCAAAACACCGCATCTCTTCCACGCATTTCTCTCCTGTATTTGGACAGGTAATCAGAACTGTGCCAGGGAAGACAGCACAAAAATGTTCTCTTACCTGACAATACGGTTGCTGAATTTCCATCACCTATTAGGTATAAACAAATGGAAATATTTCTTATTCAATTAAATGCAATAACCTTCATCTCACCTACCTGTTGATTTTTACCAAATCTATAACATGACAAGTCAAAAACAGGAAATGCGAAATATAGTGAACTCCTGGTGAAATACAGTCCCTTGGGCATAACAGGCTCTTGGAAGGATTTGCTGACTTGATTGATTTGCAGGGACCTAGAGGTAACAGCTTTAACCTGTGGTACTGGCTCCACGGAACGCTACCCACAGAGCAGGCCAGTCACCACTGGTGTTCAGCCTGTCCGGCACGGTGGCTCCCAACTGAAAACAAGGCAGGATGACCATGGCAGGTCCACATTGGAGCTGTCTTCTCAGCCCATGTCTCCCTCAGGGTCCACTGGCCATTATACCTTCTTCCTGAACTTTCAGGAACGTTTCTATGAATCTGCTATATATAAATATATATCTGGGACAGATTTCAAATTACTGGTAGTAAAATATATGTATCTGCATTGCAAGACCAGAAAAATAGAAACACAAAGCTAATGCCCATATGAATGGAAGGGAAATAGGTAGAAAACCAACCAGCCAGCCAGCCAAACCCTTCGCTAATTATTGGACTGATCATTCAGTTAATCTCTGCACTTCCTGGAACTGGAAGGGAGACAGGAATCACGTTGCACGATGAAATTCTCATTGCCCGAGAAGTGGTCTTTTCCTTAAGGAAGTTACTGTTTTTGTTTGAAGATCACTGAACATTTTAATGACTAATGCCTTGTCTTCAACAGCAACTTTGTAAGAGAGGCAGAATGCTACCATGTATCTGTTCTTTTTCATTTATTAATAATAAATAAGTATTTATTTAGAACCTATTATACACAGGAAAGGTCCTTGGCTCTGAGATAAACAAGACAGACAAAGTTCCTGCTCTCACAAAACTTAGATTCTGGGAAGTGGGAAGGGGAGGATACATGATGAGCAGGTGAACAAAAGAAAAATATAAAGACCATCGCAGATGGTGCAACCGCTACGGAGAGATAAACAGCAGGTTGATAAAAACCAAACATGACTGACAGGGAGCCTATTTTGGATTGAATATTCAGGGGAATCCTCTCTGAAGGGGCAACATTTTAGCTGACACCTGATGACAAGGAGTCAACTAAGAAAAAATCTGGGAGAATGACACTGCAGTTAGAAGGAGGATCCAGTACAAAGGTCCCAAGGTGGGAACCACCTTGTCAGTTGCAAAGGATGGAGAGAAAGGCAGTGGGGAGCTCGGTGCAAGCCGAGTGTTTCCTCGGTGATCAGAGGCGCAGATGAGGATTAGGTCACGTGGGGCTGCACAGGCCACAGGAGGGGTTTGGATGCTGTTCCAAACAGAGCAGCCTTTTCAGCGTTCTGAGTACAGGGGAGTGGTCTGACTTACAACTGACCAGCCTGTTCTAGTTTCTGTGACAAAAACAGATTATATGTGGATTGGAGGGGGAAAGACAAGAGACAGAGACTTGGAAGGCTGCTGCCATGATGAGGATGACAGACGACGGGGTCTGGATGACAGAGGACAGCAGAGCTGGGAGACGCTCATGGGTGTAGCATGTATTCCAGAAACAGAGCCAGAGAATGTTCTGATGGTGCTGGACGTGTGGAGTGAGGAAAAGGGAGGAACAGGGATGGCTCCAAAGACTTCTGATTTGAGAAACTCACTAAATGGGAAAAATATGTCCATTTTAAACGCTGGCTCTCCATCAAAGCCAAGCAAGGTATCACAATATCTAACAGATGGGCAGCTGCGCTCCTCGCCGACTTCTCGGCCTTGAGCAAGCTGGTTCTCTTCTCTATGCCTCGGTTTCATCATCGGTGTGGTGGGAATGACAACGGTACCTACTTCATAAGGCTGCTGTGGGAAGTAAATGTCATGCATGCAAAGTGCTCAGAATTAACTAATTCTTTAGAGCAGGGGTCAGGAAACTAAAGCCTGTGGTTGAAATCCAGCCTAGTGCTCGTTTCTGTAAAGGAGATTTTCTTGGAACACAGGCATGGCCGTCAGTTCACAAATTGTCTGTGATTGCCTTCATGCCACCGGAGCAGCGCTGAGCAGGTGCTGCAGCGGCCGTCTGCTCCACCGAGCCTGAAATCATATCTGGTCCTGCACAGAAAAGGTCTGCTGAGCCCTGGATCAGGGAATTAGGTAACTAATAGTTCTGCAGGTAAAGGTCTTTAAACAGTGCCTCAAACATCACTGACGCTCCATCAAAGTCACTCTTCTTAGTCTATGTACATCTCATTAAACCCCAACAAAGCACTGCCAAGTGCGTGTTTTTATCCCCTTTTTAAAAAGGAGAGTAACTTGCTTGCCCAAGGCCACACTAAATAAATGGCAGAGACGGAACTTAAACTCAGACCTTCTGCTGCCAAACCCATCATCTCTCCCTCCTCCCACAGCTCACCTGGGCTCATCTACATGCCTGTCTTTCACATGTTCCCACTGGGTTTACAAGTCTCAGGACTCACAGGTTTCTAGACACCAATAAACTGATGATTCATGTACAAAATATGTAATATGTTCTCCCCTCCAAATGTGGCTCTGCATTTCCGACCAAAAAACAAAACAAAACTTTTAGTTTTTAAACAAAAGGAAAATATGCGTCAAGTACTGCCAATTCAACATGAAAATACTCCCTACCTGGTGGCAGCAGCAGTGACTCCGCAGCATCCTGTGCAGAGGGAAGGGCTGAGACTTCAGCACCTGTGAGGATGTAAAGTATTCGTTCTGAGCCCACATAGCGGGAAGGAATGTATGCTGAACTGTTGCATAAGCTAAACAAATAATTTACCAAGCTTTTCCCTTCACATGGCGATAGCAATAGTGCTTTTAATAGCAATTCCGCTGAAAAAAATGAAAATACCAATACTAGAGAATAATGTAAAACCCTCATGATTGAAATGAAAATAAACCCTTGTGGAGGGAAGAAAGTGGTCCAACAGCATCTGCAGCTTAAATCATCGTAATGGCTCAGGAATGTGGAAACGGCAAATAATGGTTAGTCAAAAAGCGGCAGTCCAATCCCTCCCACTACTTGTTCCTTTTTTTTTTCCCCTTTATGATCCACCTTTTACCCACCCAGGTAGCCCATAGAATGAAAAAGTTCAGGTTGGCAAAATAAAAGCATGAATGGACCCCACGTGAGCTTTAAATACTCAGTCTCTGTTAATGTGTGTGGAAAGAAAAGATCATTTTAGAAAAGGGTCCATCTAGAGATGTTTCAATTAAATATGAATTTTAGAAGGAAAAAATATGACTCCCCCCAGAGACGAAAGTGTTGACGCTCCCTGCCTTAGCTGAGATGACTTCAGTTGGCCAGCAAGCATGCGCTTGTGTCGTGGTGCAGTGTGTCTCATACCACGTTCCACCCACTTGTGGCTGGGCTGTTTCCACCCAGAGGACTGCAGTATCTCAGACAGGAGGCAGACACTCATCACACACACAAAACAGTAGAACCCAGTGGCTGTACAGAGAACAGCCTGCTTGTATGGAATTCTGAACCAACAACTCAACTAACAAAACAAGACAAAGGCAAATCAAAGGGAAAAAAAAGAGAAACAAAAAATAAATGATAACAAACCAAAACACACAGACAGACACACCCAACATCTGAGCTGTTTGAACTGACTTTAAAAACTTATTGTCATATGGATAGCCTTTCTGGCCGAATGCAATTTGAAGTTTTAGCAAATAACCAAGTTCACTGCTCTATTTCCACTAAATCATTTCCCAGTTGGCACACGCATTTATGCCTTTAGCATTGGTAGTGTGGTAAATATTAGTCACATGTTGGGCCGTGCTGGGTGGAAATTCATTTGTATGGCTAGACCAGTGGCCCTCAATCAGTGGCAATTTCCCCTACTCTCACCTTGGGGACATTTGACAGAGTCTGAAGACGTTCTTGGTTGTAATAGCTGGTGGGGGGTTGTCGTTCAGTGGGTAGAGGTCAAGGATACTGCCAAACAGCCTACAGTGTGCAGGACAGCCCCCATCACCTCTGTGATGTATTTTCAGTAGTGAAAGATACCAGTTCATTAAAGGTGACACATTTCTGGTTTAGTATAAATTGAAGATGTTTTCTAGATGTGCATGAGTGCTGGCAAGTTAAGTTTTGAAAATTGTTTAAATATGTACTATTAAGCCTACGTTTAAAAAAGTAAAGCTGGTAGATCGGGTCTTTGTCATTTGCTTAAAAAAAAAAAGAAAAGAAATGTAAATTAAATGTGTTTGGTGCATTCTTTTCTGAAAAAAAAATTATGCGGCCCTGACATCAGTAGCGCTGAGGCTGAGAAACCCTGCGCCAGAATGACCATGGTAATTATTAACTGGACTTGAGATTGGCAGTCCCTGACCTGGACTCACAGTCAACAGGACAAAACTCAGTGCTATTCCAATTTATAAACTCCTGGTTTCCTGACCTTCATTAAACTGCAAACTTCTACTGGAAAAACCTGATCTCTGATGCCCCACAGTGTTCCAAAGGTCGAACGCGCTCCGTGAGTGATTAATGTCACCGTTGACTGATGGGGTCTTTTCACCAGTCATTTTGAAGCCTAGTCCTTGCAATGGAAATGCCAATGTCTTCCACTACGTTTGTCTGTATAAAATCCATTTCAACATCTTGTCGCTAGAAAATTCCTGTGCTCAAGTTGAAGCTCTCAAATTACAAATGCTTTTTCACTTTTGGTTCATACAAGTGGTCAGAGATGGTGAGATGTGCATCCCAGGAGGGAGAGGTGACCGTTACCTGAGCAGACGACGCTGGCGTCTTCTCCAGGACCGCAGTTGTGGAGGGACCAGTCGGCATGAGGACACTGGCCCAGAAAACTTTCTCTTCCCGTACAGTCTACCTCATCCAGCAGAAAATCACCTTCCCCGTCACCAAATCGGGCCTCCCCAGGGGCTGCGAGGGCACGCCCACAGTCCAGCTGCCGGCACACCACGTCGGCGTCATTCATGTCCCACAGGTCGTCACACACCCTGCCCCACCGGCCATGGTAGAAAACTTCCACACGTCCGGAACATCTGTCTGACCCGTTCACTAGTTGCAACTGTGGCCAGTCTTTCAAAAATACAAAAATAGGGTGTGTTAGGAGAAGGAATCTATTCTGCATCAACCCCTCTGTTTAGCCACTCAACAAGGGTTTACTGAACACATGCTGCGTCCCAGCAGAGAGCCCTGGGGTCCTGTGGTTCAGAGAACAAATCTGTCTCTTCTGCCATGGGGTTTAGAGTCTAGTTTGAGGAGACTGGAGGAGGCAGTCACATGATTCCAAAATTAAGTTTGAACTTACAATTCTGCAAAGTGCTAAGAAGCAAATGGGGAGATGCTCATAATGTTTTGAGAGCATAAGGGGCTGGGGGTTCCAGGATATCTTTTCTAAGAAGTGATGATGGTCCTGAGGCTTGGAGGAAGAGCAGGAAGGAGGTAAGCAGACAAAGAGGGATGGGGGAGAGGTAGTGCCTTCCATGGCGCGTTGGGAAAAGGCAGAGATTTATGAACGAGGCGAAGGCATGGAAGTCTCCAGGTGACACTGTTCTGTTTGGTAGTATTTATAAAGCTGGAGTCCTACTCACCACTTAGAAGCACATGACCCACCAAACCACATCACATGAGGAGTTAGAAAACCCTGACTCACCACCAGGAAATGGTGTTAGGACCTCAGCGTCTAGGAGCAGAGAGAAAGAAATGAGAACGTGCCACTGCTGTGCAAAGTCGTCCACCCAAGTCTCCTACCGTGGAGTAGACACTGAGCTAAGGGCTGCCTCAGGGAATATATTAGGCAGGTTCTTTCTGATCGGTGGCAAGTGAGAGACTGATGGTCCATTGGGGCAGCTCAGAGTCACTCACACGTTGTTCTTTTAAACTGGATCACTTGTGAAAACATGCCTTCTGCCATGAACATGCCAGAAAGGCAAACGGTCAAGCGTTTACAGAAGTGTTTTCCTCTGTCACTCATAAAGGGACTGCTAAGGAAGAAAGCTGTTAACAGCTCAAGTTAACAAGAGAGAATGAGCTTCTCTTCGTTCATCTCTGAATGTGCTAAATGGCTATGGAGAGGTGCTCAGTGCCCCAGGGCCACACATCAGGTCACAGGCACTAGCGAGGTGTCTGAAGCTAGGATTTTCTTCGGTCTGGTTTTACTTCAATTACATCCTTGAATGATAATTTATTAAGTCATATTCATATTCTCACTTCACAATTTTCTAAAAAACATTCAGGCAATGAGAACAAAACAGTTTGGGGAGAAAATGTTCTGTCCATGCTTAAAGGCCAGGAAGCAACTGTTTTTTCCTTTCCTTTGCTGAGCCCTTTTGATTAAATTCACTATTTGTCTTCTTCCCCCGCCCCACCTCCTGCAACAGGTTATGTTGGCAAATATAATCAGAGGACTGGGGGCATCCGTGGGTGTTCCACTAAAGATATACTAAAGTGTGATTCTTACCAAAAGCTCCTGACATTTCATATTCATATTCTGTGAGAAAGAAAAGAAAGCTGAATGTAACTTGAGTCTATTAGAGATATTAAAAATTCTGGAATACCCTGAACTTGATGGAAGCGTCAGCAGTTGTCCCACTGCTAAGACCCCAGTGAAAAAGTTCAACCTGGAATTAGTCTTTTATATGATTAATCCAAAAAGGAATATGGGAAGGAAAGACCTTTTGACTATTTTCAATATTTCGGAAAATACAAACATCTTGATCCTAACCCCATACTCAGCAATAGCCTGGTACATTCAACAGGGGTTTTTTTTTTCTGTTTCTCAACCTGCAGTTGGGGTTGGAGACACCCAATCTCCAGGCTAAACAGATACATCTTCCTAAGGTATTTAAAACATTATTTTCACATTAAAATAAAGTGGTTTTATATTAACTTGGAAGTCAAACACCATGTGACTTTTTAAGACAAAAGGATTTCAAGGAGAAGGGTCTGTGCTTGGGGAAGGCAACCCTAGGCCGTGCTCCTGGGGGCACGTGTTTGAGAAACGTGGGAACTGGCTACCCTGCTAACATTGGTTCTCTCACTCATAGTCAGTCACTCATCTCCCCAGTTAACACACAGCAGCTTTCTCTCAACATCACTGGAGGAAGAGCACTTCAGGAAACAAAACAAGGGTGATGTGAGTTTCAATGATGCAGGAAGGTGGGTCTGGAGGCTCTGGTTTAAATAAATTAGGGCAGCTGCCTCTGGGGAGCGTGCCAGGCTTCCTTGGGGGCAAGTAGGTGAGAAGAATGAGGTCACCAGCAGAGCATCAAAGGCAACTCTGAACGTCTGTACATTCTGTTTAGGCTCAGGGCAGTTTTTTTTTTTCCTGAATGTAGGCATATTTGGTGGAGGGGCCTGAGCACCAGATGCAGAGTCCAGAGGCTTGAATATTTGCCATGTGACTTTGGTTGAGGCACTCGGCCCTGATTTAACCTTGTTGCCGAACCTCAGTTTCCTTATTTGTAAAACAGGGATCGTAACACAAACCGCCTGAGTTGTGTAAGGACAGAGTGGGCCAATGGATGGAAGGTGCCAGAAAACTGTGACGTGCCCCGTGACCTGACTGCACTCGCACTTCGAGGCAGCCTTTCAGGCAAAACCACTCAAGACATTCAATATACCTGGACTTGGAACACATGGAGTGCTAAGATTATAATAAAGATTCAGAAAGGCTGTCAAAATACCATATTTGAAAGAAGTTAGATTATTCCTCTCCCCAGAAAAATGACGGAGTAAACTTAGTCAACTTTAATCCGTACAGGAATTATTGGGAAAGTATCTGGACTGAGGCTGACACTTGAGGAAGGAGCTGTAGAAAACTTTGCCTTCATTAGTAAAGCAATTATTAATTATTAACCATCAATTAATTATAACTGAATAAGTCCCTATTAAAATGAACAAATTCAACCACACATGCCTAATTCTAAAGCAGGGTTTCTTTCTTTTTTTAAATTATTTTTTAAAAATGTGTTGCACGATTTTTATGTTTATTATCTATTTATTTATTTTTTGAGGGGGAGGTAATTAGGTTTACTTATTTACTTATTTATTTCTAGAGGAGGCACTGGGGATTGAACCCAGGACCTTATATAATGCTACACATGTGCTCTACCCTCCCCACTTAAAGCAGGGTTTCTTAACATCAGCACTACTGACACTTCAGGCTAGAAAATCCTCTGGGGTGGGGGCTGGTCCGCGCACTGTAGGGTATTCAGTAGCATCCCTAGCTTCCACCCGTAAGATGTCAGCAGCACCCCCTACTTGTGACAATCAAAAATATCTCCAGACATTGTCACATGTCCTGGGGGACAAAATCACCCCTGCTTGAGAACAACTGTTCAAAATTTATACCTGAAAAGTGCTTTAAAATGGGCTCTACTGATTGCTAACTGGACTAGTCTCAGCCCCTCCCTCTCCCCCAAAGTACTTGGCCCAAGGACACGCTGCCTAAGAGGCTAGCAGAGTCCTCTTCCCACTGGCCCAGGCTGCCTGGAGCACCCAGACGAGGCAAAGGTGACCTCTGCCCAGTCCTGCCTGTCCTGAGGACTCACAGGAAAGGATCTGGAAAGTGTCTGGCATGGTTCGACAGTAAGGTAGGTCCCAAGGGTCCAGGAGGTTGAGGGGCCAGTGCTGCCTTTACCCTGCAGGCTGGGGGTAGGCCTTGGGAATTGTGGTTTAATGGGCCAGAACTCTGCTCCACCCCCTTAACCTGCTCTCAAGACAGAGCCGCCTGCAGTGGGAAAGGTCCCAAAAGGGCAGGGTCTGGTGTCTGCCGTCACCAAGAGAGGTGAGTCTAGTGCTGAGTGACAGAGGCTGGCACATGGAAGAGTCTGAAGTCAATCCCACGGTTCAGAGACATGGTGTCCACTGCTGGGTTGCCAAGTCCTCTGCAGTAATATTTGCTGCATGAACGTGTGCTTGGCTCTTGGGCGCTTGGTGATGGCTCAGGTCTTGCTTCCTGGCACCAAAGATGTGGGGGGAGTGATCTGGGAGTGGGAGAGCAATCTCCCCCCAGTTCCACCAGAACCAAGGCTGTGGAGCAAGGGGACGGCTTCCTCTGGCTCCTGACTCGAGTTGGCCCTATCACCCAGTCAGTTTATCAGAGCCATGATGGCATGGTCTCCAGGAGGTAGATTTCCTCCAAAAGCAGAAATGTCAGGCGCAGCATCACTGGAGGAGGCCTGCTTCTCCGGCTATGGAAGGACAGGTCAGTAGATCAGAACTAACAGGTGCTTCTTACAGCAGTGCAGTGAGAGCAGGAGGACAGCCGTTGTTCTGGTTGGTATCACTTCTGCTGTGTTCGCTAAAAGCCAAATGATGTGCAAAAAGCCACATAAAGAGGGAGAGGGAGTGGGAATCAGAGAAACATCAATCAGGGAGGCCAGCTGCACTTGCAGTGCACAGGGCCCCTGGCTCAGAAGGGCCCTGCTCTTGCTTCAATGCTCTGCTGTCTTGAAATTCTTAATAATTTTTGAAAAAGAGACATTTTTATCTAGGACCTGGAGTTATGCAGCCAATACTGCAACTGGGCTGATTTTTTTTCACTTCAAACCTAAAATGTTCCCCTAGAATGATTACCTCTAGCTTCTCAAATACACACAAGAAGATTGGGGTTAAATTTAGGGTGCCCTGGTGTTTCAGGGAGAAACTGAGGAAACGACTGGGAAAAAATGAAAAATCAACTCCGAAAAGAGAAAAAATTTACCCGAGCAGATGACACCAGCATCTTCCTTGTGCCCACAGTTGTGGGCGAACCAGCCGGCGTGGGAGCACTGCGCCAGGAAGGCCTCAGTCCCCGAACACTGCACATCGTCCAGAAGAACGGGGCCGGAGCCCTGGCCGAAGTGCGCCTCTCCAGGGGCAGAGACGGCCGCCCCGCAGCCCAGCTGCCGGCACACCACCTGGGCTTCACGCTCGTCCCACAGGTCGTCGCACACCGTGCACCACACGCCTTCGAAATACACCTCGACGCGGCCCGAGCACCTTCCAAAACCTTCCACGAGCCGCACAGCAAGCCAGTCTTTGGGAGAAACGCAGCCCCCAGCCCCGACCAAAGCGCTGGTGAATGGAGTCAGCCTCTTCCTCACCACCATCACCACCAGAAAATAACCGCTGTTTATTAAGGGCCATCTGTGTCCCTGGCACTGGGCTAAGCTCTTTGCAACCGACATCTTTTTACGACTCACGCCTACCTCCCCGGGTATTACTGGCCCCATTGTGCCAGGGGGGAAACGGGTACGGATAATGTCAGCAGCTTCCCGGAGACCCCACAGGCAGGAGGGGCAGGCAGGGACCCCCAGCTCATTTCGGTTTCTCCTGCTTGGTCCTCGGGCAGGTCTGTGCAGGGCCCTCCCCGAAGGGTGGTGTCGTCCACCGGACCGGTTCCAGCCGGCCTCGTGGCGGGAAATCTGGCTTCGCTTTGTTCTTTTCAAAAGTACTTCCTGCTGGATCCGCCCACCTGCTCTGGCAAGAATATCTACATCCCAGAAGATGGAAACTCTCGGGGTCTGGGCTCCTTGGTATTTTAGCTTAAGACATATCTCCTGATTCCTGGAAACTTCGCACCGCGTCACTGTCAGCATTGAGCTGAGGGTATCGGAGAACGCACGCGCACAGCGGCGCATGCGCGCTCCCTTACTCTCCCCCCACCCCTCGCCCCGCACGCTCGCCTGCGTAAGAGTCCCAGAGGCTGCTGCGCTCTTCCATGAGCTGCCACGCGCGCTTCACCTCTCCGACGACTTTGCTTCGACCATCCATCTGGCTGGCTCCCCATCATTCCCAGGGACAGGTAGGGTGGAGCCTCAGAGCACCCAGCGAACTCTGAATTTGCTTCCCAGCTCGGCCACTCACCAGCTATGCTATTCGTATGGATCCCTAACCTTTCACTCTCCTCATCAGCAAAGTGGGGGCGGTGATAACAGTACCTGCCTCAAATACATATAAGGTGCCTGGCACAGTCGAACCCCGAGGAGCTCGCTGTTTTTATTATTTCCACTTTACCGACGAGTAGTTAGAGAGATGAGGAGACTAATACAAATTCCCACTGCTGGCTGCTGGGGATCCCCCAGGAGATTGGCTTCCTGTCTTCTCTGTGCCCCAGAGAAGTGCTTCTCAAAGTATGGCTCTCCCACAACCCCCCTCATTTGAATCTCTGGGGAGACGGATCCCTGGAGCGCACCCCTTGACTGGGAGTGGGGTGCAGTTTTGCACGTTCAGCAAGGCTTTTGGGGATGATTATCCTATACCCCAGCATTTAAGAGCATCTGAAATAGAGACACTTAAGCCAGTCTTTAATGTATAAGGGCCATGAAATTAGATAAAGATCCAAGGACATCCCTGTCTTGTTAAGCAGAAATAAAATTTGGTGCTTTATTTCCGGGGATGAGCAGCCTGCCCTGCTGGATGGGGACCATCCATTCCCAGGGGCTTTCCCACCTTCTCCAAATCCTCTGCCCTGCAGGTGCCACCCCTCACCTTACTTGAGGCCCTGGGCATCGTCTGGTGCCAACTCACCGTCTCTCTGCTCCACAGATGTGACTGGTCTGGGGCTTCTCTTAAGGAGTCTCTTCCACGGCCTTTCTTGGGGTCCTCTAACATTCCCCCTGGAGCAAACTGAGACACATGAGCCATGTTAGAACCTGGGTATTCAGAACACGGAGAGAGAAAATGACCTCCCAGCAGGGATCACAGCCTGGCATCAGACAGCAGCTTCCTGAACCCACTGACTCACAGGCCTAGCAAAGTGGGGCCTGGGAATCTGAATGTTTGACAATCCAAGAGATTCTGTTTTGTGGCCAACTTGGGAATCCATGGGTGGAATTACTTTTCCTTAAGTTCATGCCCTGGGGAGTAGCAGGTCTTATAACTATTCCTTTTAACCAGGTAAGTGTGTTTACCAGCTATTCCAACTTTTTGTCAACCAGTATATTTTATTACATGTCTTTAGCTGTCTGTAGTTAATCTTGAGGCATTTGCTTTCATTAAGCGACAGTTTATGTGTAAATTCAATCATGCTTTTTAGTTTTAATTTGATGTTTTCTAGTATCTCCTGAGTTTGTCTTTTTACAATTATTTCCCTTTTTTGTTCTCTGTTTTTCTATTTTCATTTTTAATATAGATTTTTCCATTGGGGGATTGTTTAATCAATATAAGTTAACCAATTTTACATGTTTGGATTTGTCTTTTAAAGGCAGCTTTGGTAAGGGGTGCTCAACATAAACACAGTAATCTTTTTTTCCTGGTTCTCAGCTCTTTCTGGTTAGGTATAGTGACTTTGGTCTAACCATTACTTTGACCAAATAGGTAAGAAATATCCTCCAAAGTGGCCCCTTTGACAGATTTTTGCATTATGAACCTATCTGCCTTTCAACTCCCAGCCATTTCTTTCAGCCACTGTGAAGTAACGTCATGTTCTGTAGACAGACCAGCCGTGGACACAGGCCGTGATGCTGTCGGGGGTCTGTAGATTCACAGTAGTTCGTTTAAACTGGACACATCTGTTGAGGAAGACCTATTATGCTTTGTCAGTGGATAAGGTCCTGGGGCCATACAGAGACCTACAGAGCCTGGTGCTATAGCTGGGAAAAAGTCTATATTCTCTGCACAAGTTGAGCACTAGACCAGACAGGATATAACCCAGTGACTAGATGTGTGGTCCGGGCTACAAGACCCAGGAGAGGTCTCCCTGTGGGGAGGAGAGACTTCTGGAAGTCAACTGAGTTGGTGCTGTTAATACAATAATTAATCCTTATTCAGCACCTACTATGTGCCCGTCATGAGTCTAAGCAATTACATGCCATATGGCCTTGAACAGACTTGAAAATAACTCTATTATTGTTTCCATTCCCATTTTACAGCTTAGGAAGTCAAGGCACGAGGAAGCCAAGTAACTTTCCCAGACCCCACAGCTAATAAGAGGCAATGCGGGGATTGGGGTTCCGGAATCTAGACACTCAGCCACTAAATTACCCAGCCTCTCACGCTTGCAGGTACTCCCTCTCCTTTTCCTTCACACTCCCACCTCCCACCTCCACATCAGGTCAGTTCCTCCACTCACCTTTTCCTTGGTAGGAATTTCCTTATGTCTATACAGAGCTTTCCCTTTCCAAAGCACTGTCTACGCCCATCATCTCATTATAGTATCAAAGAAGATCTCTGATATGTGCTGGTCAGGTGACCTGGATAGTCATTCAAAACAGCAGGATCTCTACTTCTTCCGCCCAACCCCACCCTAGCCATTTTGAATTAAGGTTTTAAAAATTACTTTATGAGTGAAATACTATAATTATTTATTTGTTTGTTTGTTTGGTGGAGGGAGGTAATTAGGTTTACTTACTTATTTATTCTTGGAGGAAGTACTGGGGATTGAACCCAGGACCTCATACATGCTAAGCATGTACTCTACTATTTGAGCTATAACCTCCCCACCATAATCATTTTTTAACCAGTTTCCCTACTTCAGTCTCTCCTCACTAGTCTGTGTCACCTGTCTACACATCTGAAAAAGCCACTTTAGTGTCATTCTCCCTGCCTACCCTGTATCGTCATCATCTACTGGATAAAAGCCAAAGTTCTTAGCCTGAATTTCAAAACCCTCCACAGTCAGATTCCCACCTTCCTTTCCAGCTCCTCTCCTTCTGGTATGTTGTTCTCCTGCCCTCAGAAAGAAGCTCATACTGCCCACCTCGATGACTCTTCTTGAGTTATCAACATTCCCTGGAATGTTTTAACCCCTTATAGCAACATGATATCCTAGCCGTCTAGGCAAGACCAATGTCAAATTGGAAACCCTTATAGAATGTTTCCTCACTCCCCCAGCTGGAAACCTAACCTCCCACAGTACTTACATTTAGTCCATTCAGGTTTAACAAACATCACTGAGCACCTGCTATGTGCCAGGCATGGGGATCCAGTGGCAAATGATAGTGTCTTAATAACTCATTGGCTTCCCACTGACTTGGGACTACCTGTGTTCATGTCTTGTCTCCTTCACCAGCTTGGAAGGTCCTGGATGGAAAGGACCATCCTCCCTTGGGACCTACTGGGTGCTCACTAAACGACTAGCAGATGAATGAATGGGCTGGGATACCAGGTGGGCCTTGGAAAATGGGTTGGCTAAATTTAGAGGAAGTGGATAACCGAGAATGAGCCATTTTTTAAATACAGGAATCAGCAGGGGAGCCATCTGAACTAGAATGGTGGCTCTGTGTTGGAGAAAGAGTGGGCACAAGGACAGATAAATAGGAGAGACTGATATTTTAGGGGGTTGAATGCTGGGAAGAGAAGTCTGAACTTTTTAAGTGGCAGTGGAGGTACCATTTTGGGTTCTCACTCAGAGAAGAGACATGACAACCCAGTGCAGGGGTGGCTAGAGGTGAGTGAGAGACAAGCGCAGGGAGGAAGCTGCAGTGCAGGTGACTCTAGTGAACCAGCCGGAAGACGTCGAGGGCTTGGCCTGTGATGGTAGTTCCAGGGATATAGAAAGAAGGAAGACAAAATGTAAGAAAGTGTTTCTCAAGGTCGGTCCCCCAATGGTCTTTATCAGAATTACCCAAGAAACTGCATAAAATATTGAATCCTTGGCCTCACCCTAGACCTACTGATCTGTAGGATTGTGGTCCATATTTATAACAAACTTCCCAGGTGATTATTATACACACACAAATCTGTGGCTTGATTACCCATGGAAGACAGGAAATGGAAGAGAATGAAAGTGGAGGTTGGCTGCAAGGTTCTGAGGCAATTATGCATCTGAGAGCAGGCAGCTAGCCCTCCAAGCCTGCGAGTCAGGTGCTCCTGACTCACTGGGGAACCTGAGACCTTAAGAGGTTAAGCGACTGTTGGGTCAACATAGCTCCTTACTAGTGGAGTCAGGTTCTAAATGTGACTTCCGTGGTCTCTCAGCCTGAAGGGGGAGCAGGGTTGATCTTTTATGGTTTTTTTTTTTTTTTTTTTTTTTTTTTTGTCTTTTCCCAGCTCTGATGATCCAGCCTGAACTAAATTTTATTTACATTTTAATTCCAGTCTTTCTTCTAAAGCCTGTGATACCAGGCTTGAGTATCCGTGGTTATCCAAACGTGTTTGTGAAATTGGAATCCACACCTAAGTTACACCAGAGGAAGGCATAAAATTGGTCTGTCATTAGGCAGAGTCACAAATCACTGTATATGTGAAGGAAAGACAGGCATGACTAGCAATTCAACTCTTAATGGATTTTGATATTTAATCAGGCTGAGAATCAAAACTTTCCGGATATCATTTGAGCAGAAATTGAATGAGGACTTACCCCCAGAGTAACAGCAGGTGAAAGTGTGGGTAAGAGGAAGCCTCGGGCCCTTTTTGGGAACTTTCCCCCAAGTGCAAATAGGCCCCACACTCACATGTGCGCAAATCACCTCCCATGAACAGGTGAGTAAATACTCGGGCAATTCAACAAATACAACACTGGCCCACGGACCTGCTCTTGGGTCGTCTCTAGTGAGGGGCTGTTTCCTTCCCAGCACGTCACTCGTTCCTCTCTTGCAACCCTGGCTTAAGTCCAGGGATGCTATTGAATCCAACAAACATTTACTGGGCACTTTCTGGTGCCAAACTGTGTAGGTGTAGGAGAAACAGGAGACCCAGAGGAGAAGGATTCCCACCACTGTTGGTCTCCTGCTGAGTCTTAAACGTAGATGAGACCCTGCAGGGCTAACAGGACGATAGTGTGGCTGCCAGAAGGTATCCCTTGTGCAGAAACCTCCAGGCGTGCTCAGGAAATCACTCAAAGGGAGGTGAGATCAGATGGCAGGTAGGAGGCTGGAGGCTACCCAGCACAGCAAGGCTAGAGAGGTCAGCAGGGCCAGACCACGAGGGGCCTTACACGTCACACACAGGGGTCTGGCTTCTCAGGGAACACAGGCAGTGATGCGGGGGTTAGGCTGCAGGTTAGAAGGGCAATGCTCATGGCAGCTTGGAGGAGGGACTGCGTGGAGTTGGGGCTGGAGACGGGGAGCCTGTCTCGAGGCTGTTGGGACTGCCTGGGCAGGATGTCTCAGGAAGGTGAAGAAGCCATGGGGGAGTAGAGCAGAGGGCGCGGAGCAGCGTGGGGGTTGGACTCTATACGGCAGTCATCGTGGAGCTATCAAGTGTGAAGGAGGCTACAAGGGAGTCAAGGGGACTTCTGTGCATGTCTCCCTGGAAGACGATCAGTCCCCGAGGGTGAGGCCCGGCTTCTCTGTCTTGGCCGCAAAACGCTAACACTTAGCATCAGGCTGCTGTGGAGTTGCCACCTTAGCTGTTAGCTGTGCACCTGCTTGGCTGATCCCCCCAAACCACATAGATATGCACCTTCGGATGACAAAATCCATTCCAAGCTTGCCCTTCCTCTGCAGTGATTTCGGATCCAAGCAAGCAATGGAGCAAGATATCATAGTGCAAATGACTCCCAGCCAAACACACGGGTGCTGTCCCTGATGCTAAGAGCTCTGAGCCACACTCACTGCAAATGGGGAACTCCAGCACCAAGGTCCCAGTGGTACCACCACCACAGGACTTCAGTTGTCACCTGATACAATTGGTGTGGCGAATGGCTGACCGACTGTGGAGTGGAGCGAGTCTCCAGGAGAGCGATGTTGGCAAACAAGGCAGTTTCAAAAAGTGGTTGTTCGTCCACATAAAATAGGCATCGTTTGCTCTTTGCCACACGTGGGCATCCCAGAGAGGGTGTTCCTGTGGGTGGGGAGGTGGGAGGCAGGGGAAGAGAACTTCCTCGTCCCTGACAGTATTTCATGCTGTGTTATTCAGGTCTGTTTCCCAAGGCTGTGAACCGGGTGGGTGGTCCACAGGATTGGAAATGGGAAGTGTGACAAGTGGAATATTGAGACAGAGTTAGAAAGGTTAAGTTGGAACAGGTCGTGAAGGGCTTTGAACGCCAGACCAAGGGTCTTAGACTTAACTTTAGAAGTTGGAAATTTTAAAGAAGGGCATGAGCTGATCAGGTTTTTGAAGAGAGGAGTCAGGAGGATAAAACTCAAGTTGACGTGTAGGATGGATTCAAGGATGGGAGAGACTCGGAGTGGGAGATTTCTTGAGAGTTAAGGGGAGAGAATGGCATCCTAAGCCAGGAGGAGATTAAGAAAGGGTGTGGAAGACATTTGGGAGGTGGCCATAACGGGACTGGTCAACTCACAAGGCAGAGGAAGGGTTTGTGAATGGGGAGATGTCACAGCACAGGATTCCGAGTCCACTGACAGAGCCAGAAGGGTAGGCGCCAGTGGTGCTGAGCTGAGGCGGGACTGACGGCAGTGCCTGCAGGCAGGGCAGAGTGTTGTCAAGGTGACAGGACTGGAAAGGCCATTTGGAAAGGTCAAACGAGATCGGAAACCATTGCTGAAGTCAGAGCGCAGATTAGTTCCCGGAGGGGAGGGTGCAGAGAGAAGGCTGAAGACTTCAGGGAGGTGATGGAGTGAAGCTGGCCAGCGAAGGCACAGCCAAGGAGCAAGACGAGGAGACACAGGAGGCCGCGTCACAGCGCTCAGGAGTGGGGAGGGTCTGGGCACAGTGACAGTGGTCAGTGTGGCCTGCTGTGAAGGGGCTGACCAGACCGAGGCTTCTGGATTGGCAGGGAAAGGCCAGGAGACATTCTGCTTCCAGAGAGCAGCCTCAGAAGGAGCAGGTGCTGGAGCCCGAGCTAGTGCGTCATTAGGAGGTGAGGAGTGAGAAGAGGGGGCCGCGACCAACGTGGCGACAGATGGCTGTGAGGAAAGGGAGTTTCTGGGAGTGGCGGGGGCAGGGGACTTAACCCAGCCCCTGTCCTTTGATGGGGACAATGGACGTTTTCTCACTCCTGAGTGAGGCGCAGTGCAACACGGTCGTGACACGTCCGGGCCTGAAGCCACTCTTCCTCCCAGGAGTTGCAGGAAGGCCCGGGTCTGGGAGGTGGTACCTTGTCCAGGGTGGGCAGCTGCTCTGAAGTGTTCTGGTCTGTTGGTTGGGGGGTTTTGGGGGGAGTATTTGTGAGATAAAGAGCCAGGGAGAGGGGCAGATTTAAGACTAGAACAAGGAGATAATGGATAGCCTAGTGAGAGAGCGGATGGCATTGGGGACAGGGGCCGAGGACAGACAGGGCTTCCTTTGGGCTGGGAACAAGGAGAGAAGGGTGATGGAGCAAGCTGGTATTGAGTGTGTGTGTGTGCGCGCGCGCGCGTGCACACGTCGGGGGAGCAAGCTGGTTTTGAGCATGTATGTGTGCGTGCACGTGTCAGCAGAGGAGAGGGTTGGCCCTCAGAGCTGTCACCCTGGAAAGCAGTGTAAGACAGTGTGATATCTGCTGAGAGTTTGACCGGGGGTGAATGAGAGAGCAGGGCTGCCGTGGCAGCTGTTGGATCTGATGCCACCATATCCAGTCCGACCATGGTGCCAGGAATGGAAGCCCAGGGTCTGAGAACAGCGAGGGCAGGCAGGGCTGAGCGCGCTGGCAGGGTCTGTGGGAGGGAGGGAAGAAGACGCGCTTGCGGTCAGAGTGTCAGGCCTGGCGGCAGAGCAGGTATGGCCCCGTGGCTGACGGGATTGTAACTTGATCACAGTGTGGTTTTCAGGGACTGTTATAACTGTTTAACTTGGATTGTGTTGATCATATAAATTTGACACCAGGAAACAATCACATTTTCAGAAAGAGCTCTTCTTTCTCTGGTGGTCAACAATCTGCCCCTTGTCCTCACATTTTCCGTGTGACTCATGCTAATGTCAACTGAGCTCCCGTGGTCTGCAAGTTCCCCCAAATCCCTTCCGGTATTGGGGCGTCCCGTGCTGAACCGCAGTTGTATTTCTGGGTGACTGTTCCCAGAAGGGCTCACGGGCCCTGTGGTCTGTGTGACTTGTGCAGTCAACACGAGGAGCCTGTTGAAGCCTGTAAGGCCGTGTCGTATCACGGATCCATGCACTCGCCTGCGGACTGGGGGGTGATGTGCACGTCCTGGGGGGAGGATGAGCGCAGACACAAGACTGGAGAAGGGGGCACAGATGAAGGAGGGCCAGGGAGTCCACAAGAAAGTGGCCCCGTGTAACTCACAGTTGGAATTCGTGTCTGTAAGATCCACTGAGCCTCTCAGACATCCTGAGATTGGAAGTAATGCTGGGGAAACAACCCTACACTCCTGTTGCCTTTATTTGGAGCAGATCTGGTAAGCGGACATCAGGAGAATTTACAGACGATTTGCAAGTATTCTGCTCATTGTTTGTTCATTATTTATTCAGATTATTTACAAAGTGTCCTCCATTGTGCCAGGAACTCTGCTAAGAAATGGGTCCCCAAGGGTAACAGTGAGTGCCCTGAGGGTGGCAAAGAGCACTAGTATTTGGTGCTAAGTTTTCAAATATCAAGGAAAGCAAGATAAGGCAGAGGAGGAGGAAAGACAATATTGTTGTAACTGGGTAATCAAAGTGCCCAGTTTAGTGTAATAAATGGCCCTCGTTTGGGCTGATTTTTCCACTGATAATTGTGTTTTCAGTGTTAAGAGAGGAGAGGGTGGGAGCAGAATTGAGGCTAATTTTGGCCCCAGGGATCCATTATCTACTGTTCTCAGTACATTATTAAGTAGTTCTCAGGGTGCAGTGTTAAGGGAATTACTGAATTTTATGGTGGTGGGTTTTGTTTTGTTTTGTTTTTCAGGTCCCAGAAACCATTGAACAGGCTTATCCCATTTGTTGGGAGTGGTCTCTCCACTTCTCCCTCCTCACAACTGTCCTAAATCCTTTGAGCACCTGATTCCAAACAGACTAGATCAGAGTCCAGTTCTGCTTCCCAAGAATTGCAGTGCACTTCAACTAAGACCCTGGGGGCAGAACTCATTGAGATTCATTCCAGATTGTTCCAGGGATCGCTTTCAGCCTTGCCTGTAACTCGGTTCCCAAAGCCCATACCTTGTTACTTTCAGCACTGTTGAATTCAGCATCATCTTCACCACAAATGGAGCAAATATGAATTTAAATTTTGCATTTTCTCAGAAGTTTCAGAAAGTGTTACGCTTCAGAAAGCCCCATTATTTCCCCACATACATTTGGTCTAGTTCATAAATCCCCGGAGCACCTACCAGCATAGTATGGATGCTGGAAGAAAAGAACCGTTTGCCCGCTATGCATGTTGAAAATACTAAATCTGTTACTTGAAACCTACCACGGAAATACTGAAAGGGGGAAATTCTTGGTTTCGTGGGGGAATGGAAACATCATGGTAAAATGTTATAATCTGAATCTGGTAGTTTATGTTTTCATCTCCCCTCAGTTTACAGTACACAGTTTAGAATATACAGCATCTATAATAAAAGTTAACATCGAGCGAGCAGTTTCTGTGCCAGAGGCACTCTTCCAAGTAATTTACAAACATTATTTCATTGAATTTCCTCCACAAGTACAGGGAATTATCCCCTCTTTTATGTGAGAAGGAGTAGCAGTGTGGAGAGATGAAAAAACTCGCCCAAGTTCAGATGACCAGGAAGTGCAGAGTTAGGGCTTGAATTATGCAGACATTTCTGGCGTTAAAGCCATATTCCCAAACTCATGCCTTGTCAGACATATAAAGGAGAAATAAGGCCCAGGATCCCAAAGGAGTCAAGAAATCACTTAAACCCTTATTAACACCCCAGTATGTTTTAATAAATGTTTGAGCAGCTGACATAAATGTATCTTTACAATTACTTGTGGATAAAAAAATTTGAGGATAAACTTTACAGTCAGACATTATTCTGTGGTTGATGAGTTGTTTTTCTTTATTATATGTGTTATACTATATATAATATACTATATATAATAAATATATTATATATAATAATTATATGCCAGCTATTTGTTGCTCAAGTGTATTTCCAAATTTTCATTTGTTAGTCTAAGTGGGAAAGCTAAGTAATAAAGTACTTTAATATTTTCCCCCAGAGCCATAAAATAACAATAAAAATAATTGAAATTATATAGATATTTTAAGTTACCTTAGTTCCAAATTAAATTAAAATTCCCTTAAGAGGACTAGATGTGGAGTACAGATTAGGACTAAGAATGTAAAATTGGTATAGAAGATACAGATTTTCAAATTAGAAGACCTCACGAGTCAAGTCCAGATAGTTTTATGTCAAGTCGAATATCCCAGGCTACGATATTATTTTACTGTTTTCAACTCCATTCAGCAAGAGTAAAGAAATCATGACAGTGATCCAATACCTCTAGTACTAACCATCAATATATAAGCCAGAGAACATTTTCATAACCCTTATTTAATCATCTTACAGACAAGTAAGATGATTAAATCCATTTTAATCCATTTTTTATCGATTTCTCTCCAGAATTTTAAAACTTCTTTATCCATTTCTCTCCAGAATTTTAAAAACAGAGACATGCTGTTAAAGAAAAAATATTGGCTAGTCCCTTGCCCACAGAAACTAAATCTTACAGAAAACATTTGATCCAGTTTCCTTTAATCAATCATGATTATGCATTCGATGACGATTGTAACGTCTCGACAGTGGTTGGATTGCATTAAACATGGTAAATGCTCTATTTAATGTCTGGATTTAATCCTAAACTTTCTGACAGTGTGCTGGTGAACTAGATACAAATAACCCTACTTTCCCTTTCAATCTTGGAATAAGGTAGGAACAAAGTGGCCTACGGCGTCAGCTGCGTTACCTGCTTCTTGTAGAAAAACAGCCTGGAAGAGCAGCAGCCAACGGAGGAGGGTTTGGCAGCCCATGATGGGGAGGCTTCCGGCTGCTGGGAAACGTGGAGTTTCAGCTTTATATGCTCTCCAGGCTCCCCGGGGTGCGGGTGGGGGCGGGCCAGTGCAATCTGATGCTCTTTTCGGGCTTGGGTTGGCAGACTTTTAGGGCACCTTGCTATGGCATTTTGTGTGTGTCTGCTATAGGCAAATGGTGAGTCTACTTATTGGAAGCATTTCAAGGAACCGTAGGAAGGTGAAATCAGAGCGAGGAAAAGACAAGTTGTGTGCGGACGCCTGGCTAGGCTGGTGGGACCCGCTAGTCCATTACCGGGAGGCAGAGGCCACCAGGAGCTCTAGATTTCACTGAAGGCATCGTTTCTTTGGCCAAGCGGCAGTTCCTAGCAGGAGCAGCTGCTGAAATCTATTCATCTTTCAATGCCCACATCTGCCTCTCCTCCTTTCTTGGAGTTTCCCCTTATTTCCCAACTGCATCCTCGAATTACCACAATGCCCACTTGGTATCTCCCTTACAACGCTCAGTACATTCTGCCTCAATTATACTTATCAGCGTTTTTCTCTTCTTCTCCCCATTAGCTTCTGAACTCTTGGAGGGAAGGACTTCTCTTTATATTATTTATAATCCTACTTATGCTGTTGCTTACTTGTAATTTGCTTTGCATGATGCCTTGTGCTGAAACACCTGTTAAACTTTGAAGTGCTCACTGATACCTGATGTTCTTCACATTATCGCTTCCTTAGTGGGCATTTCCTCTCTACTTAGATCATTGGCTTATGGTAGCAAATTATCCCATATTCTCAAAGAATTCTCTGTTCTGAGCCTTGGGATACAATGGTCTTCTGACAGAGAGCACATCTTCTGAAGCTTGTGTCTAACTCTGTGTCCCTGTGGATAGAATGGAACCGTAGAAGGGGCAGGAAGGTTTGGTAGACTCAGTGGGCCCTGGATTGTGAGAGGGAGGTGGAAAAAAGTGGGTTTTTTTTCCCAACTGAATAATATTACTTATCACGACCGCTCTGCAAGTTGGGTGAATCCAGTGTGTTGGTCACCATGTCCTGCAGGAGCGGCTTCTGGGCTTTTCTGTGTACAGGACACCGAAGATCGGTCAGGTCCCCACCCACTCACGACGGCAAAAACAGGATCATGCGTAGGGGGCGGGGGAGAGTTGTGGCTGGAGCTCAAAGGGCCTGGACCTGGTTTTCCTTGTTGTGGTTTCGGGGAATGCACTCAGCTGCACTGGCCTTCATTTCCTCATCTAATAAAGTGAGATAATACTATCCGTCCGCCTTTAGAAGATTTGGGGGATGATTCAGTCAAATTAGGCATAGATAAGAGATTTGTCGGTTTTACAACCAAGAAGATAACTCTTTTTTTTTTTGTTTTCTCATTTTTTTAACTTTGTTTTTTATTGATTTATAATCATTTTACAATGTTGTGTCAAATTCCAGTGTAGAGCACAATTATTCAGTTATACATGGACATGTATATATTCATTGTCACATTTTTTTCTCTGTGAGCTACCATAAGATCTTGTATATATTTCCCTGTGCTATACAGTATAATCTTGTTTATCTATTCTACAATTTTGAAATCCCAGTCTATCTCTTCCCACCCCTCGCCCCCTTGGCAACCACAAGTTTGTATTCTATGTCTGTGAGTCTATTTCTGTTTTGTATTTATGCTTTGTTTTTTTTTTTTTTTAGATTCCACATATGAGCGATCTCATATGATATTTTTCTTTCTCTTTCTGCCTTACTTCACTTAGAATGACATTCTCCAGGAGCATCCATGTTGCTGCAAATGGCATTATGTTATTGGTTTTTATGGCTGAGTAGTATTCCATTGTATAAATATACCACAAGAAGATAACTCTTTTTCAATAGATGTCCTTGTGACAGAGACTTAGAGTTTTCCTGACAATCTCAGTGCCATGCAGTCACAGAATAAAGCCAGTCAGCTTTAGCCAAGGCAGGGAAAAGAGAGGCATGGAGGGAGAGAGAATGTTACAGAAACAAAAGTAACTATAGCTGGTCGAATATTTCACAGACCACAAGTGAATCTCTGTTTGTTTTCTTATAACTCAACCACTCTTTGGAACCCCATTCTCTCCGAACGTCAATGGCCAGCCTGGGAGGGCTCAGCGATTTCTGGAAATAGCTCTAAGAAGGCAGTGGTCTTCAAGTGAGCGGGCTGCCGTTTACTGCTGTAATGGGGGAAAGTCCGACCCATGCTTCACATCTACTCTTCCCCTCCCCCTCCCTCTTTTCTTCCCTCCTTTCTACCATCCTCCCCATAATACCTACTGAGTACCTGCTACATGCCAGGCTCCATCCCAAGGCACTGCAGTTACATCACTCAACAAAGTGGACAACATCCCCTGTCCCTGTGGAGCTCTGTGTTCTAGTGGGACAAGACAATGGGTATAGATCGAGTAAGATCTTACAGCATGTCATTGCGGATAAGCAAGCACTTTGGGGAACAAGAAAGCAGAAGTGGGAGTGAGGGAGGGAGGAGAGTCACTGGAAGCAGGAAAACTGACTAAAAGAATAAACTAAATTTGAAAAGGGGTGTTTGCTACATGAGTAAAGTAGAATAATAGTCATGTAACTCCTTACTTTTGCCTAGTATGTATTTATCACTCTGAGTGTTTCACATTCATTATTTCATTTTAATTCTTTTAATAGTTTTGTGAGTAAGCAGAACAGATGGTCTCACCTCCATTTTATGACTAGGGAAACTGAGGCATGGAGAAATGGGCTGTCATTCCCGAGAGTGGCAGGTGAGAGAATGAAGCCGTAGGATTAAGGACTCAGTTCAGTTGGGTCTCATGTTCTCTGTCTCTGTCCTGAAAAAGCCACAGGAGATGGGCGAATATTCTCTCTCTAAGATGTATTAGAATTGTATTATAATTTCTGGGATTGGCTTTAATGTCAAAACTCTAGGTAGATACAACTGCAGTGTATGGTGGTCATGTTACATGGCTCTACCAACCCCGCCACTTTCCACCCCTCTTGCATGCCTGTGCCCTGCCCAGCCTGTGAAGTAGGTGTTAACCTTGCGTCCCAGACCAGCTGTATAAAGAGATTGTACTGTAGGTATTAATTTTTTTAAGAAGTTAAGATTGTAGTCCTTTGGTGATAGAAAGATGACCTTTCTGTAACTATATTTTCTTTGACTGTCATTTAATCACCAAACAGCTGATGTTATGAACATGAAACGTGGACTTACTGGATCTTTAAACTTTTATTACTTCAGAGATGTTTGAAATCAAATAGAGCAGAGATCGTGTTTCCATGACAAGTGGCAAAGTCACCACTAAGGGAAGATGACCTAAGAACTACTTTAACTGGCCCTCTGGAAAAACTTTTTTCTCAATAAATAGTAATTTCAGGTATAATTCTAATAAACCTCACAACCCTAAGCCTATTCCTACATGACGAAAGGACTCACCAGATGAAATTATAATGATGGTGAGCAGACATTATAGAACTGACTAGGTCCAGAATGACTAGATCTCAATTCAAAATGGGATAAACTGGCTTGCTCTTGTTTTTTTTTTTTTTTTCATTCATTTTTTGAGCAAAAAGCTTGCTTTTCTTAAACAAGAAAATCTAATGCATAGGTTTTAAGTCACAGAAAGTTTTTAGGCTATAATATTCAAGGTTTTCATCAAGGATATATACATACTCTGATTCACTACAGCTTGTGCTCTGCTGGATGTGGAAACATTTTTATTCCTTTTCTGGTCCCTCATTTTTTTTTTTTATTCCCCACTCTCCACTTTTTCATCCCCAGCATCTTTTTTTTTTTAAACTTAAGTTATTTATTTATTTATTTTTTAGTTGAAATATTGTCAGTTTACAATGTTGTGTCACTTTCTGTACAGCATCATGTTTCGGTCATACACATACACACATATATTCCTTTTCCTGTCTTTTTCATTATGGGTTACTACAAGATATTGAATATAGTTCTTTGTGCTATACAGTAGAACTTTATTGTTTATCTATTTTATATATAGTAGTTAGTATCTGCAAATCTTAAACTCCCAATTTATCCCTTCCCACCCCCTTTTCCCCTGGTAACCATGAGTTTGTTTTCTATGTTGTGTGTCTGTTTCTTTTTGTAAATAAGTTCATTTTTGTGTGTGTGTGTGTGTGTTTTAGGTTCCACATATAAGCAATATCATATGGTATTTTTCTTTCTCTTTCTGGCTCACTTCACTTAGTATGACAATCTTCTGGTCCATCCATGCTGCTGCAAATGGCATTATTTTATTCTTTTTTATGGCTGAGTAGTATTCCATTGTATATATATACCACAACTTCTTTATCCAGTCGTCTGTTGGTGTACATTTAAGTTGTCTCTAGCATCTTGAGCTTCTGTATCACAGTTATCTTTTTTTTTAAACATTTTTTATTGAGTTATAGTCATTTTACAATGCTGTGTCAAATTCCAGTGTAGAGCACAATTTTTCAGTTATACATGTACATACATATATTCACTGTCACATTTTTTTTCACTGTGAGCTACCACAAGATCTTGTATATATTTCCCTGTGCTATACAGTATGATCTTGTTTATCTATTCTGCATATGCCTGTCAGTATCTACAAATTTTGAAATCCCAGTCTGTCCCTTCCCACCCTTGGCAACCACAAGTTTGTATTCTATGTCTATGAGTATGTTTCTGTTTTGTATTTATGTTCCTTTTTTTTTTCAAATGTCCATCAACAGATGACTGGATAAAGAAGATGTGGTATATTTATACAATGGAATACTATTCAGCCATAAGAACGACAACATAATGCCATTTGCAGCAACATGGATGTCCCTGGAGAATGTCATTCTAAGTGAAGTAAGCCAGAAAGAGAAAGAAAAATACCATATGAGATCACTCATACGTGGAATCTAAAAAAGAAAAAATGAACATAAATACAAAACAGAAACAGACTCATAGACATAGAATACAGTTATCTTTTGAATCTTCTCCTGTGAACTAGATATCATCATAGGACTATATAGTCTTGGAGAAAGTGCCCTGATTTGTAATCTGCAACAGGGAAGCTTCAAAAGAAGCATCCAGGTCTCCACTGTCAAGAGTAAGTGAAGAAAGAACAAATGGGAATTGGTTTGCCCACTGTTCAAACATTTCCATATCCCTTGCATCTCTACTGCTTCCTGTTACTTTTCAGAGTGGCATTCTTTCCTTTCCTCCTGTGTGGGCTGATGCACCACTCAGCCTGATGTCTGCCCCCTGGAGAAGACGGGACCAGGGGCTGACCTCCTTGTACATGTCAGCACCTCATTTGTGAAATACCATTAGGTTCGAGAGGAAATCCCATTGTAAAATTCACAGGCTTATCAACATCTGAAAACTTGATTCTATTCTGGAATATTCAGGGCCCCTAGAATAGTTTCAGCATGTTTCAGAACTGTCTTTTGGAACATTTTTGAACACAGTCACCCCAAACAAGGAACTCCCTAGGCAGTAGCTCTCAACCTGAGCCAGACGCCTGTTATCACCTGGAGAGCTTTACCAAATTCTGATGTCTGGATCTCACACCCCAGATTCTGATGTGATTGGTGTGGCCATCTAGATTTATAAAAAGCCCCCTGCATCGCTGCACCTCCCCAGGTGAATCCAGCGTACAGCCAGGGTCAAAAATCACTGCCGTGAGATCAGTGTGTCCTTCACACTTTACCTCCTCAGCTTTGCCTTCTCCTTCGTTCCGTCAAGCAGGTCTCTCTTCAACTCTTGGTTTCTTTTTGTCTTCTCCAGGCTCTTCTGCTCCAGTGAAGACTTGATACCTCTTATCTAACAGAGGTTGATAGAAACAAGCACACTCTTTTCCCAAGATTAATAATTTCCTTTGAGAATATGGGTTTTATTTGGGTACATTCCGTGTGGAGGAATTTAATGATGGATTAGTTTGCTAGAAATACTATAATAAAGAACGACAAACTGGTGGCTTGAACAACGGAGATTTATGGTCTCACAGTTCTGTAGGATAGAGATCTGAGATAAGTTGTTGGCAGGGTAGGTTTCTTTCTGCAGGCTGTGAGGAAGAATCTATTCCATGAACCTCCCCTAGATTTTGGTGGCTTGCTGGCAGTCTTTGTTGTTCCTGGACTGTAGAAGCACAACCCCAGTCTCTGCCTTCATCCTTACTTGGGATTCTCCCTGTGTTTCTATTTTATCTCCAAATTTCCCCTTTTTATAAGGACACTGGTCATATTGGATTAGCACCAACACTAATGACCTCATTTTAACTTGATTACCGCTACAAAGACTCTAACTCCAAATAAGGTTGCCTTCTGAGGTGCTAGTGGTCAGGACTTCAACATACGGCATTAACTGGATGCTCAGCACGGTAGACAAGGCTGACATCGTCATCAACAGAGTCAGCACGTGCAATTGCAAACACAAAATCCTAAATGACAAAGTGAAACCCACCAAAGGCAAAATGGAGAGTCCAAAGCATGCTCTGCTCCCTCACCACCATATTCTGACTTTTCATCCCAGTCTCCACCCTCTCATTCCCTCATCTCTCCTCCTGAGGCAGGTTTTGCCTCCTTGGGGCTATCAGGATGACAAGTGCACTCAGCTCCCTCAGTGCTGATGGATCTCTTGACATCATTGTTTTCAAAGCTCCCCTTCCGTTTTCTTCAACCTTCATGCCTCACAGCTAGTTGGGCTCCTTGGTTGAGTGTGTTCACCTCCTTGATGCCACAGCAGATGTGCCTGACCTCAATTGCCCACCAATAGTGGCTGAAGTTGGACACAGTGACAGCAAAGCTGGTGAAGATGACAGTGACTGCCCTCCCCCAGGTGACCATGCTCGGGGGCAGGGGCTATAGCTGCTCTTGGGTGGACCACAACTGACCGAGGAGGTAGAGCCGAGATGACGGTGGAGGTACTGGTGGAGGCTGCCACGAGGGGGCCTCAGTGGGTGACAGTGGCTGAGATGGCACAGAACCTCCAGCCTTGCCTGTGACTTGCAGGGGTGGGAGGCTCAGTGCAGGAGTGAACAATGAACCCAGCAGCAGCTGTAAGGCTAACAGATGGCTTTTTATTTTGAACACCACTATTAAAAATAGAACCATTGATTTTCTACTTACAGAGTCAATGGACTGTTGAATGAAAAAGAGGAATAACACTGCACAGCCAAGGAAGAGCTCGTCCTGCCAATTTGGGATTTTCGACATTGGCCTTTCTGGTCTCTTCCTGGGACTTTGTTCCAAGGCACACAATTGAAAGAGCATGAAATGTACTCTCTCTGGCGTTAGATCCCAAATAAGATAAACTGGAACTCCCTCCCTCTTACTCCACAGGAGTTCTGGTATCTGTAGGAGACGCTTTGCCAGCTAGGGTCTTAAGATAAGATGGTGTCATGTTTGTGTACCATAACCCACACAGTCTTTTTATGCATGCTCAGTTGGGTTCAGCCTTCTCAAAAGAACGAGACTCTTCCTTGGCTGAGTCCCCATTGGGGCAAGGGGTTTACAGGAGAAGTTCAGAGGAAGCCCATCTTTCCATGATGTGGAGGAAGCGTAAGCCTTTAAAAACAACTCTTAAGCTCTACCTCAATTTGTAGAAAAGGCCTGGGTTTCATGCAGACACTTGCAAGCCCAGGGGAAGCCAGCAGGGAAGCTCCAGATAGAGAACACAGCACATTTCCAGGCAGGAAGAGCTAGTTGGGGGCTCTCCTCTGCAGTTTATGAAGCGGATGGGAGATTCCACTGCTAGATGATGGTGATGCCTCGTGAGGTTTCCTGAAACACTGAAGACAGTTCAGAATTGAGACCTGCCAGCAGGGCTGGTCTTCAGCCAGTGCACGTTGCTCTATGTAGTTCTACCATCTTAAAAAGATTGCAGTTCTTTCTTACGGGGCGGGGGGGGGGGGTAACGAGCTTCCTGAGCGACCCTTATAACCACTTGGAACCCCAGCCCTTTTCCTGCATTCAGACCTTCCCAGCATCAAGTGTAAACAAAGCAGTAAGTCTGGTCAGCACTCTGATTTGTCCTGTAGCAGAACTGCAACATTTCTTTTATTTCTTTTAAAAATTATTTTATTTATTTATTTATTTTAACATTTCTAATATCCAGCCTAGCAGAGCTGAATATTAAAGCTGTTTCATCTGGTTTGTTTTGGAAGCAGATGCTTTCTAGAACTTTTATTAATATTGTTTAAAATACATATGCATATTTAAATGAGTTAAGGCAAGTATAGTTCATAGAGTGGTGCCTCCTCATACGAAATGCTCAGTGAGTATTAGCTATTATTATTGTTACTTTTGGTGGCATTCCTTTTTTCAGACCAGACCTGTCCTTTAAGGTTGGTGACAGTGGGCCCTGCCAAACCCTTGCTCCCCGTGTTTTCCTGTGTGAATTTCTTTAGCTTCCTGTTCAATTTCAATCTCCTTATCAGACCGATTTGCATCAGTCACAACATCATTTCCTGGGAGGAAATCGAACCTGAGATTATATTGAGATTGGTGCTTTTTTGTTTTGTTTTGCTTTTTCTTGTTTTAAATAGTGTGACCTTGGGCAAGTCCTCGAAACTTTCCCTCCGTAGGTGGCTTCTTTGTAAAACTCCATTAATGGACCTCCTAGGAGAGAATGAATAGTAGTGGTGCCCAGAGATCCCTGCCCCAGTAGCTGTGGGGTCCTGTTGGGAGGGGCAGCCGTGGCCTCAGTGCAGGCTCCTGCAGCTTCTTTGGGTCCTTCCCTGCATCTTCTTTTACAGATTCACAAATGAGACTTCCCAGAAGCCAAGACCGTATAAATGCAAAATCACTCTTATTTGTAACTTCTCACTGCATACATGGAGCTGTTTGTTCTCTGCTTTAAGCGATCTCTCTCTCTCTTTGCAATTTGATTCCAATACAGTTTTCCCCGTCATTCCTTCCCTGCTGCATCTTAGCCACTTCTGACTTTTGACTTCTCTAAGCTCCCGCAGATTGCGAGGGGCTGAGCTGAGGCTTGAATCCAGAACAGATCCCTTCACTGGAGACTGTAGATTCCATATCAAAATGAAGACATCTGAGCTCTTTTCCTTCTTGCTCACTGTGCCTCATCTGTATAGATCACTGCTGATGTGAGCAGGGCCCTGAGCTGGCTTAAGGGCCTCGGTCACACCAGCAGCATGGGGTTTCCACTGCTGGGGTGCACGGTGCCTAGTTAGAGGACTAAAATGATTTGTTTTTCCTATTTGCACTTAAAGTTAATCATCTTTTTTTTTTTTAAACCTAATTTGTGTCTAGATGTGGTCTATAAAACAGATAATCTTTTATTATCACTTCCTGGAATACTATACCTAAATTAGACATTAGAGAGAAATGGGGATAGGTCTTAAGAATTAGAAGACTGGTTTATTCTGAAGCATAATGTATCAAGTCTTGGCAGAAGAGGACAAAAATCTATATCCCAAGTTTTTCTGAGCAGCTGACACTGGCTCATGCTTGGACCGCCTTTTATCTTCCCTGTCTCCATTTGGGGGTGAAAAGCAGGTTCAATATCACTTTCTAATACTGATGTTTTAAGTGATAGTTAAAACTTAAGAATTAAAAAGACTACTTAGAGTTTTAGAAACTTTCAGAGTCAAATAAAATCACTATTTTTTCTATGCGCTTAAAAAAGAAAACTTGTCTTGCTTCAATTTGACTAAAACCCAATGTCCTTAAGCATGGGAAGGAATTTGCTAAACTTCACAAAACAGAAAACATTTGTATAAACTGTGAAACTTTGGAGAACACCACCGAGGTCTATTTCTTGGCCTAGGAAGAGTGAACATTCTTTTCTGCTTCCTTATCTTTCAAAATAGTTGACTATTTTCCCCCAGTAATTCCAACATAAGGACATAGTACAGATAAGTGTGTAATTCTTGGAGAAACTTGTGAAAATAAATAAATGAAAACTTTTTTAAGGAGAGGAGTGTCCTGGTAGAGCTTTGGTAGCTTTTACACCTAACGTAGGTTTCTTTTATTTTTTTCATGCTTAATCATCTTACTAGTTGCCTAGGCTTAAGCTAACTCAAAGCCAGGTCTCCATTTACAGGTGCAGTTATTTTTCAGTGGGTCTTCTCTAAAGTCCCCTTCCTCCCAAGCAAACCTTGTTTGTACACAATGAATTGTAGCAAAAGTCCACACACCTACACGATTCTTGGAGAAAGACAGTGAAGACCTGATTGAAGTTAGTGCTGCGGTGGTTTAGTAAGTGTGTAAAGAGTCATCCATAAAATTCTTTATGGGAACCACCCGTATTCAGCCTGAGAGAACTGGGATCCAAACTGAACATGACTTGGAATGTGAAAGTGGAAAAAAAGAAGGAAAGACAGTCTATGCAACCACAGAATGAGCAAGACTTCAGCCTACGTTACAGCTTAAATCACATCTAACACAGACATATATTGCTTTCTAATTCATAATTATTAAAATAAAGATGGAGACTGGTTTTCCCTTTTGAGTGTATCCCACCTGAAGGTAAGGTATTCAGTAGTTCATCAATGCCAGTTTATCACTGAGGTGCTGACAGTACAGTCTTGCACAGGAAAGGAAAGGGTCTTGCCTCCTTGGAACTTACACGGTAATAGGAGAAGAGAGAAAATAAATACGTTTTATTTTTTTTTTTAAAGAAGACCAAAACAAAACAAAACAAAATCTAAAGAGTAGTCAGTGCTATGAAGGAAACATACTGAAATCAATATGTAAAAAGGATTATACTTCATGGTCAAATGATTTCCAGGTTATTCCAGGAATTCAAGGTTGGTTTAACATTTGAAAATCAATGTAATTCATTTAGAAACAGAATATAGGAAAAAATTTGATCATCTCAATAGATGTAGGAAATTTTTTTTCAAAATTTAATACCTACTTATCATAAAAGGAACTTCAACTTAAAGGCAAAAAACTGAATGCTTTTTCCTTATAGTTGGGAATAAGATAATTCTGTCTGCTCTCACTACTTCCCTTGACCCTTATGTCTGCTTTATTCAAAATAAACTTGAAGTGGATCATAAACCTTAAACGGGAATAAAATGGGGACGGAGGCCAGGCAGAATCTTTTGCACTACTTACATGATTATTTTTATGTCTTCTCACTGAGTGTCAAAATTTAAATTCACATAAACTATGTACCTGCTATATGTATGCATACTTTTTAAAAAGCCTGTTTCTAGTCACCACTTCTCTCCAAAGGCCACATTGTTTTCATGCCATCTTGAAAGGTACCGTCTGAGTGATGTCACATGAAAAAACTCATTAATAATAAGACCATCATTGTGAGCCACAGGGACAAAGAACAAGAATCCTGCCAGAAAAACCTGTTAGCGATGTTAGTTTGCATACAGAGAAGCTGAAGGCTTATTCTCCTTTTGTTGTCTAATATTTTAGACCTGCTGGACCCTGACACGTCACCGCTCAGATAAATTACATTTCAGAGTAACTCAGGATCCGCAAATTCTGTCACAGAGACAATGCAGAGGAGCAGGGAGCAGCCTTCAGTGCTCTTCCTTCTTCTGGTTCCAACTTGCT
The DNA here is from genome assembly GCF_048773025.1 of Camelus bactrianus. NCBI lineage: Eukaryota > Metazoa > Chordata > Mammalia > Artiodactyla > Camelidae > Camelus > Camelus bactrianus. The sequence goes on from NC_133549.1 coordinate 24,394,187, forward strand.
CCACATACCCCTGGGTCTACCCAGTCTCTGTGGGTTCCTGACATGAAGTTATATCCTGGACACAAGGGAGTGAGGCTTGCTCCCTGTCTAGGTCAGGCTGGGAACCAGGAGGTTCAACCGTGAAGTCTGCTCCCCCCGCTCCTCCCGCAGAGGGTAGAGCTCTGGCCCCGGGGGCTACTCTGAAGGGACAGGACAGAGAGGAGCTGAGTGGCCAGACCTGGTGTCTCCAGCTGGTGCTGGGGCCCAATGGCAGGGGAGTGCTCCAGAGAGGCCACTGAAGAGATGCTCTGGGATTCCAGGGTGAAGGGAGCCTCTGTGGGACAGTGATAAATTGTACTTCCTCCTATTGGCAAATCTCATTATGCTTTTGTTCCACCGCGGAAGAGAGGCCCGTGTGCGAGATCAGCCCTGCCCTGCATCTCCGCTGTCAAGCAGAGACCCCTCGCCAATCCTGAGTCACTCCACACTGAAAATGTCTTCAACCTGCCTCTCTTCACCTATCACCCCTACTGCTCCAGGCCCATGGCAGTTTGCAGAGTCTATTCCAGGCCAAAGATTTGCAGAAAACCAGGGAGGTGAATAAGCTTGTATATCCCTTCCCCAGATTTTCATGCACCTTATGTCTGAACAACCATAGTTTTGCCTCGAAGTTTCTCCGAGCCCCTTGCAGTTAAGAGTCTCTGCCCGGTGTTGCCTGGTACCCTCTTTCCTTCTCCGGTTATAATGTGCATTGTATTGCACGCTGATCTTCTGTAGACCTGTCTCACCCCATTTTGTGAGATCTCCTGCGAGGGAGGGATCCTTCTTGTTCATCTGTGTATCCTCAACATCTAGAGCGTCGAGTGCATGGCATGCTAGAGTGGACGCATGCGCGCACGCCCGCATGTATGTATGAATGTGTGGGTACTAAAGAAAGCACACTCAGAGAAAACGTTCCCCTTACAGAGCACTGCATTTAAGGAGACTGAAATAGCCTACTCTAACACCCCTATGACAAGCTTCTGTACTGGCAGGTTTTGTCAGTAATCTCGATCCTTGCAAAATATGCAAAACAAACATTCAATGGGTAATCCATCCCCTAGAGTGCTTCTGTGGAGAAGAGAGAAAAAAAAAAGTGAAGTTTGTCTAGCAACCAGTCAAGTGTCAGGCTTACCCCATCACTATGTCCTGACCCTAAATGTGCCAGTCTCTGCCTCTGTGTTTGACGGCTCCTCATTGTCGCGGGGACTCAGATCTGCCACTGGATCACATGATCCTGAGTGACCCCTCTTCATCTCTGCTCTTTAACTCTCCGGGTTGAAAGAGCCCCCGGGTGAGCCCTGCGTCTGGTGACCGAGCTGGGACGCACCTCTCAGACAGGGACTGCTCCTGTCCTCTCACATTTTCTTTTTGGTATTTTCCTTTTCAGATAGGGTATGAAGCAACCCAGATAGGGGACAGAACTCAGAGGTCAGGGACGCATGAGGCACGAAACAGGAATGGAGCCTGGATCCTGCCTAATCAGACCTTTCCCCATCCTGCCCCCATCCCTGTTCCCATTCCTCCCCATCATGAGAAGGAACATAACACCACCACCCTACAATCCTGGCTTGGTGCGGCCCCAGAGAGGAGGGTCTTCTCTCCTCTTTTGTCTGTGTCCAGATTTCACAAGGAGTGACATGCAGGAAGAAGCCTTCCAAATTCAGGAAGGCTGCCCATCCCCTCGTCTCCTGCCTTGTCTGGTTGCAGTGGGACCAGCGGAATCATGGTCTGGTTTGCCCGGCGCCATCTTCACGCCAGGCTAATACAGGAAGTTGTTATTTAAAGATAAGGGAAACCACAGTTAACACCCTCCCTCCATAATCTGATGGAGTCTCGGGACTGCTAAGTCATTTTCGCATTAGCCTCTGGAAAGTTAAGAGGATCTCCAGCCGGATTCTCTAGGGGAGCAGTCAAGCTCAGTGAGCTCAGGCTTTATCCCAGATACAAGCTCAGGCAGGTACTTCTGGCCCCCCGGGGAGAGGGCAGGTTGCATGTGCCTGGATTTAGCAGTGCCTCCAGTGACAGACTGCAAAGAACCCAACACACTCCGCAGCAAAAAGCCGAGGAGGAGAGGGTAATTTAAAAGCTAGAAAGGGATTGTTTTAAAAAGAAAACACTGGAGTGTGAATCTGTAGAGACAGAAAGTTGACCAACAGACTAGTGATTGCCAGAGGATCAACTGTCAAATGGCGTGGGAGAGCTTTTAGGGGGAAATATTTCCAGAACCTAATTGTGAAGACAATGGTATAGCTCAGTCAATTTATTAAAAATCATTGAACTGAATGTCTAAAACAGGTGAATTTTATGGTATGTAAATTATGCCCCAATAAAGCTATTTTTAAAAAATTAAGCTGTTGAGTACGCCGCCTCCTTCACAGGCAGTCGTGGTACTTGTCTCTTCCACGGCTGTTTGGCTGGTTCCTCTGTGGGGAATGCCCACCCCTCCTGCCCACCTGGCTTGTCCTTAATGAGTTAGTGCAGATGTCACTTCCTCCAGAGATGGAGCAACTCAAGCCTGGATTGTTAAGGTGGGTGTGGGAGCGACTCACCAAGATGGAGAGTGCTGGACGTCACGGACCTCAGCCAAGCCCTCCTCCCTGGGACCCCCTTTCCCCTTGGTGGGGGGTCTCACTAAGGGCTGCTGATTCCAGGGTCCTGGCCTCAGGAGCACTAGCCACGCTCCCCCTGCCACCATCCTTCTGCTCAGCCCCAATGTAACCTTAGGCTCAGACCAGACTGGAGCAGTTGAAGCGCAGCTCGCCTTTCAGGGAAGCAGACACAGTCAGTAAAGCGCGTGGAAGTCACAAGGTTCAGCTCCTCCCCGGCTGTGGTCCGCCATGGGTGGGGGCTCCGGGCCTGGCTCCTGGCTCTTGACTTTGCCCCTGGCCTACTCCACGTGTAGAGGCCACCCTTCCCTCACCACCAGGGCCACCTGCAAGAATGGTTAGACCTTTCAAGACGCAAGAGCGTTAAGACCCAGAGAGTGGCAATAATTCCCTCTCCTTTAGTTTCAAGCCCTTCTTCCAGGCGCCCTTTTCTTGCCCGAGGACTGGGCTCGTCCCTGCTGCCTTCAGGGAGGCCCTCCACCTCCTGATCACAGTGCTGCGGCCTCACCTGAGCAGTTCCACCAGGCGGCCGGAAACCAACCCCAGACACGTGCGCTGTCAGGAGCTGAGGGTAGTTTCTGCTCAGTCTGGGGCCCCCTCTTACTCCCCAGCCAGCGGGAGTGAATCATGCCACCCATGGCCCAGAGCTTCCTGGTTCACTTTATAGTGCTAGCTTAGCGAAGTTCTTTCCCCCCCATTCCTCAAATATTTATTTATTTTTATTGAAGTATAGTTGATTTACAATGTATTAATTTCTGGTGTACAGCATAGTGATATATATATATATACACACACACACACCTTTTCATATTCTTTTTTATTATAGGCCACTACAAGATACTGAATATAGTTCCCTGTGCTTTACACTAGGACTTTGTTATTTATCTATTTTATGTATAGTAGTATCTGAAAATCCCAAACTCCCAGTTTATCCCTCCCCCACTCCTTTTCCCCCTGATAACCATAAGTTGTTTTCTGTCTGTGAATCTGTCTCTGTTTTGTAAATAAGTTCATTTGTATCCTTTTTTTTTTAAGATTCCACATATAAGTGATATCATACAGTATTTTTCTGTCTCTGGCTTACTTCACTTAGTATGACGATCTCCAGGTCCATCCATGTGGCTGCAAGTGCATTCTTTTTTATGGCTGAGGCATTATTGCATTCTTTTTTATGGCTGAGGAGTAGTCCATTGTATATGTACATAATACCACAACTTCTTTATCCAGTCATCTGTTGATGGACATTTAGGTGGCTTCCATGTCCTGGCTATTGTAAATAGTGCTGCTATGAACACTGGGCTGCATGTATCTTTTCAAATTAGTTTATTCCAGATATATGCCTGGGAGTAGGATTGATGGATCATAGGGTAAGTATTTTCAGTTTTTTAAGGAATCTCCATATTGTTTTCTATAGTGGCTGTACCAAACTATATTTCCGCCAACAGTGTAGGAAAATTCCCTTTTCTCCGCACCCTCTCCAGCATTTATCATTTGTCATTCCACAAGTATTTATTAAGTACCTTCTGTGTATCAGGGACCACGCTGGGTCTGCGAGAATAGCAATAAATAAGATAAAGTTTCTGGGCCCTTGGAGTTTACATTCTAATAGGAGGAGTGAAACAGTAATAAAGAAGGCTATGAGGCAGTGGCTCGTAACCTGCGTGGTCAGACCACCTGGAGGGCATTCAAACATCCCAATGCTCAGGTCACACCCCAGACAGATCACATCAGAATCTCTTGGGGGTGGGATCTTAATAGCTACACAGGCAGCCAAAGGAGAATTCTTAAGATCTCTTTTCAGCATGAGAATGTGGCATTGGACCATGGTCTCCACTTACTGGTGAGGGCAGGGCCAGCAAAGATCCCCCTACTTGTGCCCCGGTGTCTGTTTGTTCAGCTCATCTCCAATGGGACAGATTCTGTCTGGGAAGGGGAGCCTTCCTTGGTGGGCCTGAAAAGAACCCAACAGAAATTCTGGTGGGGAAAGAGAAAAAACACACGTAGGCAGGAATACCAGCATCTTGCCGAAGTTTGATTAAGTCACTCTTCTGGGATTTGACCTTTCCTGGATAATAATCTGTTGCCCCTCTGGCAGAAAAAAGAAACAGAGACGCTGCTTCTGAAACCTCGATGTAGCCCAGCATTTCCCCGAGGTCTAGATGTGAAGCAGGCTCCCCTTTTCTCTAGCTTCCACTATTCTGGGTGGACTTCCTCCCAAAGGGATATAGCTGACCTGATCCTAAGCAACTATTTGTAACAACTCTGTCTGAGCTGGAAACTGGATTTTGGATGCGGGTTGGTACACAGCAGGTGAATCCTGGCCGCAAGCCCTCTGGGCTGACCCCATGGGCATCGGTGGGGAGGTGGTATGTCATCTGATTCCTCACAGGGCCCACCAGCTGCCTTTCACACTTTACTGTGCGTGGGATTCACCTGGGGAACTTGACGGATCGCAGACTGTGATACCAGCAGCCGTGGTATTATCCGAACCATACTTTGAGCAGCACCGGGTGCTGAGTGGTCCCACATGTTGACTTGCAACTTTGTTTCTCTTGAGCCACCAGCATTGGCATCACCTGGGAAGTTGTCAGAGGTGTAGATGTTTAGGTCTCGCCCCAAACCTACCAAGTGCCTGCATTTTAACAAGACCTCCAGGGGGGTTACGTGTAGATCTTTCCAGGAGGCTGGTTTGCCTAGTGCCAATGTCTTTGTGATTTTTAAAACACACAGCTTCTCATATAAAGTCTGCATATTATGCAGTGTTAGAAAGGAGCACCATTCCCATAAACCAAGGGAACCTATCACTGTAGGGAATCTTAGCCCCGGAGAGAGGGAGATGGTCAGCGGGGCTTTGGAGAGCCATCTTTCAATGAGCCGCAAGGTCCACCAGAGGGAGCCAGAGCCCAGGAGGTGACTGCAGGGCCAGGCGTGGCAAGGGGGGATTGCGCACGCACACACACACATATACACACACGAACACACACATATGCACTCACTCTTTAATAGCCATTATAAAAATAAGTTGGAAAATGTACTTAAAGAAAAAAGAGGTGGATGATATGATAGCAGAGTATCATTCCTACCTGGGATAGGAAACAGTTTCTTAAACAAGACATGAAAAATGCTAACCATTGAGAGAAAGACTCATAAATTGGAGTGCAGCTGGCATAAAAGATGTTTTTAAGAAAAGAGACAAGTCAAGAGGAGGAGTAGGTATCTGCAACATATTTTGCTGGCGAAGAGCTAATATCAAGAATATATAAAGACGTGTATATATTGATAAGAAAAAAATGGACAAAAGACTTGAACATACATTTCACAAAGGGTCATCTTAATGGGTAACAGAAAAAGTGTTCGACCTCACTTGGAACCAGAAAAGTGCAAATTAAAGTGACATTGAGATATCACAACATGCCCCCCAGTGTTGGGGGACTCCTCATACATTACTGGTGGGTTGGTGGATTGCAGGGACACTGTGGAACAGAGCTGAGAATTCTGCAGGAAACTGAAGCTACAAACCCTAGGAATCAGCAGTCCCACGCCCAGGTGTACACCCAACAGAAAAGCAGGCAATAACCCCAAGGAAACGTACAGGAATGCTCCCCAAATAAAAACAACCTAAATGGAAGCAACAGAAGACAGATTGAGAAATCATAAGACAATCATGCTAAACAACAATGAAAATGACTGAACTAAAGTCAGGCATATCAGTAAAAGACTCTGAAAAACATAATGTTGAGGGAAAAAATGCAGACCCAAAAGAATGCATACCATATGAATCTGTTACTATAAAGCTCAAAAATGGGCAAAACTTTGTATAAAAACTAAAAACCTGACATTAAAAAAACTATTAAAAATTTAAAATTATTAAAACTTAATACATCTAAGTCGGTTTGATGGTTACTTTTATGTGTCAGCCAGATTAGGCCATGTTTTTGTCTGATCTGTTATTCTGGGTGTTTCTGTGAAGGTGTTTTTAGATGAGATTAACATTTAAATCTGTGGACTTTGAGTAAAGCAGATTGCCTGTTGCTCCATAATGTGGGTGGGCCTCATCCAGTCAGTTGACGGCCCAAACAGAACAAAGACTATGTTTCCTGAGCAAGAGGAAATCCTGCTGGGGGACTTGAACTTCAGCATGGGCTCTTTCTTGGGTTTCCACCCCTGCAGATTTTGGACTTTCCAGCGTCCACAGTCATGTAAGCCAATTCTTTAAAATAAATCTCTCTCTACTGGTCCCACCCCAAACCTACTGTTGCCATGGTGACATCACTTCTGGGCAGAGCGGTAGGGTGCCCTTTCTCACTCTCCTTTTCTCTGTTGTCTGGAGGGGATAGGTCCTGACAGTGTCACCTTTTTCTACCTGCACCCACTGGGACAAGGCTATAGTTTATCTATATACCTGGAAGTGACCAGGCTCCTAGAATATTCGCCATCAGCCCACATTCCACTGCTGATGTCTCTCTATAGTTCCTTCCAGTCTTTTTTCCCCTCTTGCCTCTTTGTATATGTGCAGCATCCAGATCATACTCCATGTAAGTTTCATATTCTGTCTTTTTTTTCCATCACGTTACATCATGACCGTATTACTGGAAATTTGTCAAAGACTTGATTTTTGATAGGTACATAATATTCTATCAGGTATTATTCATTGGGTTGTTTCATAAATATTTGTTCAGTGCATACAATGTGCCAGGTGTTGTGTGGCTTGTTTAAGGTCACTCAATTAACAGCTGAGTGTTGAACAAATAAGTGAGCTAATTAATAGATACGGGGCAAGAGGCAGTTTCTATACTGCTCAGAGAGGCTTGTGGCTGATTTCCAGGTTCAAAGCTGTTCCAGGTAACTGGTATATTGGTATATATGCTATATATGTGATACAAATATCATATCATAACACTTTGAGAAGCAGCTTTTCCCTCAGTTGTCCCTTCCCCTCCAATGTAGTCACGTATACATTGAAAAGGCTCATTTCCACCACTTCCTCATCTGCCAGGTTCTCACCTCAGGCAACTATTTTTATTGTTTTTTTGGTTTGTATTATTCTAGAGTTTCTTTATGCAAATGCAAATATACATGCTTATTTTTCCCTTTTCAACACAAAAAAGTACCCTGCAATTTAAATACGCATCTTGCTTTTTGCACTTAATATTTCTCAGCGCTATTCCCAAATAAATAGAGGTCTTTTTATTACTCCTTTAGTCCTATTACTCCTATAGAGTATTCTATTGTATGGTTGACGGTAACTCATTAACCAGCCCCCAATTAATGGACGTTTGAGTTTGCCGTTAGGTTTGTCATCTCAAACAAGGCTGCGTCGACTAACTTTGTGGATATTTTATTTTGTACACGTAATTGCTGGGTCCAAGGGTAAATGCATTTGTAACTTTTGATACATATTGCCTAATTACTTTCTATAGGGATTGTACCAATATATGTTTCCACCAGCAACATACTTGACCCCGCCTTTGGGCAGGAACCCAAGATGACTGCTTGATGAGTCAACAAGCTGAGCATCGGCTGTATACCAGATCCCGTGTAAACAACAGCATTGCAAAGAATGAGATGCTCCTGGCACCTGCTTTGGAGCAGAGGGAGAGACAGACTTACTGGACAACAGGTCAATATGTGACAAAGCACTATAGCATGATACAGGAAGGGCTATGAGAACGTGGACAAAGGGACAATGTATTCTGCCAGGAAACCTTCAGAGGAGGAAACAGTAAAACTGGGCTCTGAAAGACAAGCAAGTTGCCAAGGAGGAGACAGGTATTTGAGACACAGGGGGAGCATGCCTAGAAGCTGAGTCCAAGAACCGTGGGTAGAGTGCATTGATGGAGCATGAGGAACTAAGATTGGAGAGGCAAGTGAGTACCAGGGCGAGAGGCTTTAGCTGACTGAGGCTTCATGCCAAAAGAACCGGGCAGGCTTTATGGGGTCATAAGTGGCAGTGACGTGGTCAGATCACCTCCCAGCCACACTCTGCCTGCTCTATTCCTCTGGACTCCAACACACCAGAAGCATAGTCCTGTGTGTCTGTTTCACCTCAGGGGATCATTTAATGCCTTAACTGAGACCTCACAATCACTCCCAAGTAAGCCAGTTATGATGCAAGAAGAGTTTGTGACTGTCCCTTGAGTTCCCATTAAACTGTGTTACAAAAAAAGCCTCCAGGCATTGACACTTCCCATCCTAGCCTATTGCCAGAGTATGATCAGAGAATGGGAGAATGGCTGTCAGAAGACTGGAAAACAGAGGGCTGGAGATTCAAGAGCCCAAGGAAGGATGACCACAGAGGGGAAGTCAAATAAGGACGGAACACCAGTCAAAGTATTCAGTATAAGCCATTCCCTTCAGGATAAAGGCTCCCTGTGCTGCCAAGGGGATCCATGTCCTGCTTCACCACTGGGGTGAGTGTGACGTGTGCTTCTGGTCCATTCCTTTCCATCCATCTCAGAACGAAGCCAACTGGAGGAGCCCACCCTGTGGCCATAGAAACCCTGGTCACAATGGCCCCATCCTGATGAACGTGGAATCACCCTTTGTGAGATTTCCCACTCAAAAAGGGAAAACCAAGAAGACCCTTTCTGAGTTCTAATATGCCTCTCTGTCTTCCAGGATATGGACCAAATTCTACAAATCAGACCCACGCATTGCCCTCGGGAAATACTCCCCTTTGGAAAAAGAGATCATAGTAAGTGCCCTGAAATTTATACACCGGGAGGCCCCACGGAAGCCAGGCAGTTAGGCTAGGGGAACCAGAGGGTCCCAAACCACTAACAGTAGAGATGTAAGTCCCCTGAACAGTCGACTGGAGTTGGCTGAGTCAGCCAGTGGCTTCTGCACTTGCATAGTAAAATCCTGCCTTATCTCAAAGTCCCAAGTAGGACCATAACTACGAGTGACTGAAAGGACAGAAGCTGCCTTTTCCTGAGCCCTTTCCTTATCCTAGCTGCTTCCACATCTATTGTTTTATGGTGGCTTCAAGGTGGCCCTTTTAAGGTCAGTAAAACTCTTTTGAATTCATAGTAGGTAAGAAGGAGAGTCAGGATTTGAGCTCAGGATCGTCTGACCGCAAAGATCTGCCCTCTTTCTCCCTACATGGGCACATTCAGCAATGGAGGGTGAAGGGGCCACTAGATGATTCTTCCTGTGTGTGTCCCCTGCTCCTGTCCCTTGGAGATTTTAACCATCCTCTCCCCTTGGTCAGCGTCTGGGCGGTGTTCACACTGTAGCAGCCAGAAGGTTTCTGACTTACAAGCAAGAGGCAGAACAGAAAATGCTCAAGGAACTGCACTTGCTGTCTTCAGACTACAAACGGGCGATGGAATATAAAAATCAACGTTCCTCTCCTTGTGCCACCTGCGGGCCCCTAGAAAAAATTTGGACGGCAAAGGTGATAGTGCCTGTGGAGGAGCTCAAAATCCCACGGCGAGAGAGGCTGAACATCAGCAAGCACATAGAACGAATGCAGCTGGCTCGAGCCCTGAGAAGTAAGCAGTTTTTACCCTATGTCAAAAGCTTTAGGGGCTCTTCGCCTCTGTCTGGAGGGGGCCTGGGCCCCACGGCAAGGGACAGGGCTGGGGAAGATGAGGATGATGAGGACGCTGATGACTATGGTGATGCCCATCAAGAAAAGAGAGACGAAGAGGAGGGCAAAACCGCAAGACAGGAAATAAAAATGAATGTGATTTTCAAGTCAGAAGAACGAAAAAAAAGTGTAACATACCATCCAAATGATCTAAAGCCCTTCCTCCCCCCCACAAAGAAAGAGCGATCCATTGCTGGCTTAACGAACAGAAATCTTTTGCGCCTAGCCGAGTTCCCTGGAGACCTGATGCTCATGAATCAGGATTTTCTATCGCGGGGAGCCCACCCCTGTGATGTGCCGAAGGCCAACTGCCTTGAAGAAGAGAGTGCCTGGGAAGAGTACACACGCAAAGTGGTTTCCCATCATCATTAAAGGTTTATTTATTCCCCATGGTAACCAAGTGCCCTGGTCCTTATTACTCCTGCTGCTCTGCCCCAGGTGGCTTCACTCCTTGTCGCCTTATGAGGACCTGGTCTCCAGGGGGCCCTCAAGGTGAGACCTGGCTGCCTGGCCTTCCTGGTTTCAGGCAACTCGTGGATCTCAGCTGCCTCCCCTGTTCCCCCAACAGCCCAGGCTTTCCCAAGATGCAGGCTCCTCCTTTTCACCTGCTCCCATGGGGCTTGTATTGGTTACTTATTTCTGTGAAGCAAGTCACCCTCAGGTTTAGTGCCTTACGCCAACAATCACTACCTTAGGTTATCGTCCTATGGGTCAGCAATTTAGGTTGGTCTCAGCTGGGTTTCTCATGCATGGGCAGTCAACCACAGGTCTCTCCTTCTGGGGGTTGACAGCTATCAGCTGGGTCAGTGAGAGTGATGGGCCACATATTTCCTTCTCCAGCAGCGTCAGGAGGCTGCCCTAGGCTTGTTCACAGGCCATTACAGGAGCCAAGAGAGTAAGTGAAAGTTTGCAAGGACTATTGAAGCCAAGACTCAGAACTGGCACACCGTCACTTGCCACATTTTGTTGGCTGAAGCAAGACACAAGGCCAGTCCAGATGCAAGGGTGGGTAAATGGACTTCATCTCTTGATGACAGGAGGTACAAAGTCATCCTGCAAAGGGCATGAACTCAGAGAGGTAGGTATACTCAGGACTGTGACTGCAATCAATCTACCACAGAGTCCCTGTGAGATGGGAGGGAAGGGGGCAGGGCATAACCTTTAAAAGAATGACAGTCATTGAGGATATATCATAAACTGGTTGGAACCAACTAGGCCCAAGATGGTGGAAGATTCAACTTCCAGCAGACCTTGAGCCTCATTATACACTCATTGTAATACATTAGCTGCTAAATGACACTCCCACAGGCACATGACAGTTCTCAGGCTGACCATGAAAGGCCAAAAAGTGGGAGGTGGCCCAGTTCCTGGAAATGCCCACCCCTTCCCCCAAATAGTTGGAATAATCCTCCCACTCGTTAGCATATAAAATTACCCAGCCCCTAAAAACTAACACCCCTGGGCTCCCTTCTGAGTGAGATGGACTACACTCTGACTCTGGGGTGTGTATCTCCCTAAAGTAAATTTGCTTTCACTTTACTGTGGCTCGCTCTTGAATTCTTTCCCGTGTGAAGCCAATGACCCTCACTTGGTGGCCTGTCCCATGGACTCGCCTGAGACCTGGGACATGACCATCCTCTCATGCCACATTTTCCTGCAACACCTGGAGCCGAAGCTGGGACTATTTGTGGGGAAAGAACATTACTCAGGAAGGAGGCTGCCCAGGCCTAAAGGCTAGAGACCTGTTCCATGCCCCTCGCTTCTTGCCTAGGTTTGCAGCTTCTACCTTCACAGGCAGAGCCAGCCCATTCCTGGCCTCACTTCTGCTGCCTTCCTTGTCCGTGCAGCCAGGCGACCGACACCTTCCCCATCACTGAGCGCAGGCAGAGGGTAGGCAAGGCTGTAGCAGGCACCGTTCCTCTGGGCATGACACGAGGACGGTCCAAGGCTCCTCTGAGGTCGGTCACTGCTACTCCCATTCAGGCCTCGCCTCGGCCCCAAGGTGGCAGGTCTAGGAGACGTGCATGAGAAGATGACACGCTCATTTCTTGTCCACATCTGAAGCACAGAAGGACCCCTCGATGAATCACACTCTGTCCTCAGCAACCTGTCCCACAGTTGGAAAGGCCCTGAGCTTGTCCACAGGGGACAGGCCAGCGTTCTTTCTAGATTGCTTCTCTCTGAGGGTTTTCATAGTCGGCTCTCTCAGAACCACGGACCCCTCCAAGCAGAGGGGTTGTTATGGGCAGGAGGCCCACCCTCTCCCATTTTCCAGGGTAACTCCACTGGCCACAGCCACAGGGTAAGAGAAAAGCATTATTTGAAGTATTGTGTTGGTCGATGCCACAGTGATTCCAGGAGATGTAGGATCGTTCCGAAGTCGCCAGTGAAAGAAATCAGTATAAACCAGAGGAATGTGCCAACGTCTTAACTGGGGCAAAGCTGAAAATTGGGGAGAAAGAAAATATTTTTTCACATGTTGATATAACTTCCCAAATGGATATAAAATTGTGAAGATCAAAGCAACACATGAAAACGCAAACCAGTTTGAAAAAACACTAAAGCTGGATCCTAAACACTGCTTAAGATCAGCTATGCAGTGTGGTAGAAAGTTCTTTGCATGAGAAGTGAAGAGATCAGTGTTCTTGCAGCTCCACCACCAACCAGCTGTGAGGGGCGGGTAGACCACGAGTCTTTCTGTGACTCAACTTCCTCATCAGCTAAATGGGCTCATGAGCTGGAGGTCCACCGAAGTCCAGCTCAGTAATCTCCCCATCAGCTGGTGTCTGCTCCACCCCCGGCAGAGCAGATGCTAAGCTCCACCCACCCCACCCTCCCAGCCCCCTCTCCTCTTTCCTTCTTTTTCGAGGCGGACAAACATGAAGACACTTGCAATTAGCATGAGGCCTGGGCTAGGTCTTTGCTTTCTGGGCTGGGCCTTGTTTTTGGGAGCAGCTACTCGTTTTGACTTGGGGAACAAAGGTGAAAGGAACTCGGAGGTTTGCTTGGCTCCAGGGAGGAAGGGAGGGAGGAGAACCTAGAGCCTTCCCGGATGGCAGCCCTGCTCTCCTCAGCCCTGGTGATGGGAGCTGGCTTTCTTTTGTCAGTTTGGGTCTGATCACTAGTTTGGGGCTCCTGACTCTGCCTGGCTTTCACAGGGCACTGGGGATCCATCAGGCTTTGTTGGCGTAATCAGCCCACTCGGGCCCAGAGCAGAGGGGGTCAATGGAAAACTGTTCCTGGTGAGGAGAGGGCCCACCTCTTGGGTCTTGGCATCTCGGGGCTCTGGATGCCTTGCTGCCCCCAGCCCCATCCCTGCCCCTGCCCAGGATGGCGTGTGCTCAGCACAGAGACGCACCGGACTGAGTCAGGGCAGCTCCGAGCCTGCACAACTCCCGCTTCTTCAGGCCCTGGGACGGATGTGCCTATGACAAGTGGGGTCAAATCCAGTCTTCCCCTCCACCCAGGGGTGTGGGCTCCGGGTCCTCCCTGGGACTTGATTCTCTGAGACCACAGCAGTCAGGCTTGCCCCAAATCCTAAATTTGTCCCCCTCTGTCTCCCAGTCTCAAGGTTTGAGAGCAGGTCTGTGCTGATAGCTTCAAGATGTGCCGAGACCCTGAGTCGGCCTCCAGGGTCCTTCCCACATCTTGGCGTGTGGCTTCAGTGCTCGCTTGACCCACAACAGCTTATTATCTTGGATGGGAGGGAAGTTAGTCCTCAGCCAGGAAGGGATGTGAGGCTGGACCTCGGTTTCCTACAAGGCCTGGTGAATTCTAGCGGCCCCCACTGCTTGGTGTTCCAAGATGTCTGTGCATCTATCTGTTTCATTAACATAACCAGCGTAGCCCAGTCTTACAATACCAAGCAGAGGAAGCATTCCACATTGAAACATAGCTATCCCACAATATAATTAACCAAAAGAAATTTCTATAAAGCCAATTTAAGTATATTAGTTTCTATATACTTTTATCTCAGTTTTATCAACTCTTATACCTTTAATTTTAATTTTCATTAGACTCAATCAGCAAGTCATTTTTAGAAAGAATTCTAGAAATTTTTCTTTCTTTCCCCTGTCCATTTTATTTAATTCTATATAAAAGTTTCTGGGATCCCCAGAGAGGAGTTTGAGCCAAGGGACTGAGGCCCTTGTTAATCTTTAAACTTGATTAATTGGTCTAACTGTTGCCCCAATTTTTGGTCAAGTATCTCAGTGTAAATTTTTTTCCCTAGCCTTTTAAATATATGTAATTTAAACTGGGTAAACAGAGCGGACTTGTTTGAACTTCAGTGTTGGGGACCAGTAGGGGGTCCCTTTGGCCTTTTTAACTTTACGTAGTGTAGTATCAAAACCTTGTATTTTAATCTATAAATGCCCATTTTATTTATTCCATTTTAAATGACCATCTGAAAAATGTTTATCCATTTGGGATAAGTCCCTTATTTTTTTTATCTTGTTAAGAAAAAAAAACTTTAGACTTTTTCTACAGTTTCTATTTTTTGTTCCCAGTTACTCATCCTAATTAACATTAATTATCCCAATGTTTTTATTAGCATCTTCCCATTGAGGGAAGGGGGTACACAAATAAGTCTTCCAAACCGGCTTTTCTTGTTATTTTAAATGAAAGTAGTTCTTAGGTTAACCATTAGATATATATTTTTTCCACCTTTAAATCTGATTGATTTCTCTGGGTACCAATAAAATAGCTGTTTATAATGAGAGCTGTCTAAAATTTTACCAATTTAGAAGTTTTTCCAATTTAAAGGATCAATCATCTGGCCATCAATGAGATATATGTATTTAATAGTAGTGATTTAAAATCAATAGGACAAAGAGACTTCAGCAAGAGAGTGAGGGGTGCCAGCTAAATAGGGTTCAAAAGTTTACTCCCCCCAAAAAGAACTTTGTAGTAAAGGCTGATGCCATGAAGGTTATGATGGCAAAAAGCCTGAAAGAATTGGTAAAATCAGAAAAAGGATTGCTCAGAATCCCAATCCACTTGCTTGGCTGCCAAACATGCACCATATTTCTACCTTTTGTATGGCAGACACCAAATTTTTTTTTTTTAAACACACACACACACACACACACACACACACACACACACACACAACACCCAGAGAAAGATAGGACGTTTACATTTCAAAGGCACAGGAATAGAAAAGGTCCCTCTAGAAGGACTTTCATTTCTGTAAGGTCAGAGTTCTGAAAAGATGTTTTTATCAGGCCGGCTTTGGCTTTTTAAAAAAATTTAACTGCATATGCACCAAAAGAGCCCCAGCTTAGTTATTTTCAGGGTGAGAGTTCCTTTAATTCCCAATTAAGTAAGTACTTGTAAGTGCCTACTATAAACTGACATTTATCACCTGCCTCTACAAGGATTGGATCATGCTGGCACTTGCCATCTAACTCTGCTTAAATTAAGTCATGAGCTGCTGCAGCCGCTGACCTCCAACACACCCCTGAAAGGAGGTCAGGGTGGAGATCAGGAAATGTGCTCTGGGAAAACTAGCAGAACTGCCCTTCAGATAGTTAGATATTTTCAGAAGATTTCATGAGACCAAATTCTTGCGACTCTTCCTATCTAGAAAAGCACTAAAATCATTAGTGGTGACATCTGCTCCTCGTGACCATCAGCAAGCCTCTGCCTAAGTGTGTGTTTGGCTGCGTGGACCTCCTTCACTGAAATCATGTATAATACTGAGATCGCCCCGCCCCTTCGGAACAGTTCCTCAGAGCTCTCTTGGATGCTGTCTCCCGGGCCATGTTCCTCATTTTGCCCCAAATAAAACTTAACCCACAACTCTTACGTCGTGTGATTTTATTTCCGTTGACACTAACCAAACAAATTAGCCACCTTCCCAGAAATTAAAATGGCTTTTATCCTTAGACCTTAACCCTCCACTCTAAAAAGAATAGCGGAGAACAAGGACCGGGAACTATCAGCATTATTGTTCCTTAAACCGGACTGCGGGTCAGCCCCAGGGCATCGCTGATGGGCTTCCTGCCAGGGTCGGGGATCGCCCTGGACTCAGATGGTCAACCACATCCCTTCAACGTGCAGTCTCAAAGGTCACCTGTGTCAGAATTACCTGAGCAAACAGTAAGACTCCTAACCTCCTCCCAGACCCCTTGATTTTGACGTTACCTAAGATTTGAGAACAGCGTTACTTTTCTGGTTATTGGACAAACGTTTTTTGAAATACTAACAATCTTAGCAATTTTATGAACTTAATAAGCATGAAGTTTGGGGCTGTAGTACACCTGGGCTGGACCAACTAATTCTTCTGATTGATTTTCCTTTTAGAGTTCTATAGAGTACAGAAAGTCCAGATTAAAAAAAACTCCTAATTGCCCCTTATTAACAATTAAGAGTAACAACAGTAAGTTTCCCTAAATGAAAGTATATTGTTCCATCTGTTCAACTCATTATGTCATCAGTGTACTACTTGAGAGTATGATATTTGGCTCTTAGTGTTAGAGCAGGCAGACAGCTAGATATGAGCAGAGAAAGGGGGATGCAGACCAACCGGCAGGGACTGGGCTGAGAGGAGGGGCACAGGCCAAATGCAGGAAACCATACATCATGTGAACACCAGGGGTCCCTGGGCAGAGAAAGAAAAGCAGGAACCTCTGGGTTGGTAAGTGGTCAGAAATTTTGGGGTGACAAGCGGCCTGGAGGCCAACAAAGAAAGGTGGGAAAAGGCAGGACTCTCCAGTGTCCTAATGTAAACTTTTGCTCATTATACCCTCGTTTCAATAAAATTAGCCTTGCAGATTAGAAGTACCCATCATGCACCGACACTATGACACTTCCCATCCAGACTAAATAAGGACAAAAATCCCTCCTCCCTTCAGGAAGGTGGAATTGGGATAAAAATCAGGGAATATGACCCCAAACCCTTCCCTCCCCAATGAATATTCCACCCATTCATTTTTTCTTGCCAAAAAAAATTCAGGGCAGCTGCTCACCTGAGCCCACCTGCTCTCCCCTTGAGAGTGTACTATCCATCCCTTAATAAATCTTCACTTTACTTTCTTAACCTCTGAGTCTTGTCTCTGAACTCTGTCTGGGATAGGGCAAGAAACTGGACACAGGTTACATCTACTGGCAACATTTGGAGCCTGATGTTTGAAAAACAGAGGATGCTGGACTTGGCCTGGGAAACTTTCTGGAATCAAAGTTATTCATAATAATAAAGCCACTCTTGGGACATGGTGTTTTCCCACAATCTAAGCGATTGATAACCTAGATGTCAGCAATGTGGTTCTTTTATAACATACTGGAGTAATGAAAATGAATCTTTCTGGCAGATTTTTTTGTGCAGTACATTACTGACACGGTCTAAACTGTGACTAAACACTGTAAATGGTTAACTACAGCATAAGGATGAACACACTGGATCATGTCCCTGCGTTGGATGTTAGGAGGCTGGTATGATGCCTCATGCTCACTTACATGCAAAGGAAACCAGCTTGTTCAGCTAGTTTTAGGCAGCTCCCCAGGAGCTGGGCTTCTGGAACACTAGCCCCGGGCTTGGAGTGGAAGGTGTGAGTTGCTCATGATCGAATGAATGGGAAACTGAATGGTTTCTTCTTAAAAATGACATTGAAAAGCAAATTCAGCATGTAGCCCTTAACTTTTCCTAGATCGAGGATCCATGCTTGTGTAGTGCTCAAGTCTAGAATTGTATGTATGTATGTATGTATGTATGTATGTATGTATGTATGTATGTATTTACTTACTTAATTATTTATTTAATTGAAGTACTGTCAGTTACAATGTATCAGTTTCTGGTGAACAGTACAATGTCCCAGTCACGCATATACATACATATATTTATTTTCATATTCTTTCTCATTAAAGGTTACTGCAAGATATTGAATATAGTTCCCTGTGCTATATAGAAAAAACTTGTTGTTTTGTTTTAATCTATTTTTATATATATACATTTGCAAAGCTCAAACTCCTGAATTTATCCCTTCCCACCCCCTTTCCCCGGGTAACCATAAGATTGTTTACTATGTCTGCGAGTCTGTTTCTGTTTTGTAGATGAGTTCATAGTGTCTTTTTTTTCTTTTTAGATTCCACATATGAGTGATGTCATATGGTATTTTTCTTTCTCTTTCTAGCTTACTTCACATAGAATGATGATCTCCAGGTCCATCTGTGTTGCTGCAAATGGCATTATTTTATTCTTTCTTATGGCCGAGTGGCATTCTATTGTATAAATATACCGCAACTTCTTTATCCAGTCATCTGTGGATGGACATTTAGGTTGCTTCCATGTTTTGGCTACTGTATATAGAAGAATTGCACTGTATTTTAAAAATTACTATTTTGAATATGCTTCTTGGAAGACTAAGTACATGAAACAGATAAACCAGAGTGTATTCACATTACAGCAGAAGGTTTGTTGGCAGGACGAGCTGACTGGAAGTAGGCGGGGCTCTAGAGGCAAACAGAACTGGGTTCAAGCTCTTGTTTGGACACTTAGTCTTCATGCTGTGCCGCTAGGCCACTTTCTCCATTTCATGGGTCAGTAAAACCTGCCTTGTAGAACCGCTGTGGAGTTCTGAGACACTGTGTAGGACATGCCAGCCCCACGTTGGTCCTTTTCAAACGAAAGTGACAGTGATCTTCATCATTGTCATCATTCTTCAATCTGACTCCATAAAACATTTAATTTTTAGGACTGTACTGGTTACATAAAAGGCCTCTTGCATCCTTATGTTTTGCCAGGAGGGACATATGAAGTCTCATTCATCTCTGTGACCACCTACCCTCCCCCAGTTGCCTGGGGGCTCATTACCTTGTAAGCTGTAGGAGCTATGTTAGATTACTGTTGAATTGAGTTGAATTATAAATTTTGGCAAAGCCATCTTGACAGGAGGGTGGGGAACTTGGGTTTTTCACCCTTGAGCAGACTATAATTACATGGTTAGACTTGTAAAGAGTCAACAGAGAACATTATGTCTTCTTATTTACCTACAATTAAGATGCACAATGGCTCTTTGAAACATGCGTGCACCGGCATCAGCGCTCCTAGCATTGTGAGGTCTTGGGAACCTGTCTGGATTCCCTGCTTTTTACAGATCAGATTTTGCTGGAGACACCTTTGGCGCCTTCTGGTACCAGGCTTTGGACTTGATTTTAACAGCAAGGGGGATGGCCAGAGGCTCTTTGTAATCACAGTGCTCTTCGGTTCCCAAGGGAGATGGTGAGTGTTTCTCACCAGACGAAGAGCAGGTAAGAGGTGGTGGTTAAGCACACGGGCCTGGGGCCACTTAGACCTGGCACTGAATCCAAGCGCTGGGCTTATTATCTGCGGTGACAGGCGACTTACTGAACTTTCCCAAGAGTCAGTTTCCCCATCTGTAAGGCGGGGGTGATGACACTGGCACTTGTCTCACGGGCTCGGGGAGGACAAATGAGCTACTGCCGCTGAGGTGCTGGGCACGACGCGTGGCGCCCAGGAGAGCTGACTGAGGTCACTGCTGTCTGCTCTTCCAGAGCAGGAGGGAGCCCTGGGGTGAGCGACCGACCGTGACAGCAGAGCGTGCCTGCCCGGCTCTGCGCCCTGCGCTGGGGCCTCTGCTCATAGTGGGTGGTTAGATGAGAACATCAGCTCTAGAGCTTGGATGTCTGAGAACCGGATGAAAGCCGTGGGCGCCGCCCCTAGGAGAGCACGCAGGCCCTGTGTGCTACAGACCCGTGGGGCCCGCCAGCCCGCAGGCCCACGGGCCCAGGCTTTGGAACCCAGGGCTCAGAAGAAATGCATAACAAAGGGGTCAGGGAGCACTTACAACGTGCCACGTGTTAAGTTTGGCAGGAGGCAAACGGGCACTGTTACCAAAAAAAGATTTTGTGTGCCTGACGCACAGAGGCCAAACAAGCCGAAACGTTGGAGCAGAGAAAGGTTTATTGCAGGGCTGAGCAAGGAGAACGGGCGACTCCTGCTCGAAAAATCCAAACTCCCCCCCCCCCGTGGTTTTCCAGGGAAAGGTTTTATAGGCAAAATGTGGGGTGGAGGCTGCAGGGTGTGTGACTTTCTTCTGATTGTTTGGCGATGAGGTCACAGGGCGGTGCCCCAGGAGCCCTGTGCTCAGCCTGACACTGTCATCCTCCCCCAGGGTGGGGGCCTGAGTTCCTGCAGAGGAGCTCAAAGATGTTGTTATGTGTGTCCTTGAGGAGGAGCCAGGACCCTGCCCCAGGGCTGCCCTATTGTTTCCTGACTGGTCCTGCCCTGTCTCTGCATTCCCTCAGGTCCCTGATCAGCAACTGTTTGAACCTGCCCTTTAGAACTCAGGAAAGTCCAGGAGGCTGAGTGAAGCCTATTTCTTACAAACAAGGAGTAAGATATGATATCACTTATATGTGGACTCTCACCAAAATGATACAAATCTTATTTACAAACCGAAATAGACTCAGGGACATGGAAAACAATGTATGGTTACCAAAGGGGAATGGGCGAGGGAGGGATAAATTAGGATTTGGGGATTAACAATACACGTTACTCTATATAAAACAGATAAACAAAAAGGGCTTATTGTGTATAGCACAGGGAACTTTATCCATATAACAATTTCTGATAACATAATGGAAATGAATCTGAAAAAATACATATATGTTTGTATATATATAAATGAATCACTTTTCTGTACACCTGAAACTGACATTGGAAATCAACTACACTTCAATAAAAAAAAAAAAAACTTAAAAAAAATGGGGAAAGAAAAGAAACAGGGGACATGGAAAGGACTTCTAGCAGGGAGGGCCCCACAGGGTCGTGCTCCGGGTCAGCACTGGTGGTTCCTACTGCTCACCAGCCCTTGACTCTTTCAAAGCTGAGTGTCCAGTGGGCTGACCCCAGTCTTCTTCCTTGAATTACAGATTTGGCCAAGGTCAGAATCTGGGAGGGGAGCGTCTCTTGGCTGTCTTTCCCAGGGCAAGGTCATTGCTCAGATTACAATAACCATACTAGGGAGAACTGCCTTTACGGCTCATAATTAGGTAAGAAGTGTTTCTGTGGTCAGGTTCAAGCAAGCCAGTCCAATGAGCCCCTTATAGGAAAGGATGAGGCGAATCCCGAGCAGATTAATACACTGTTCTTTTCTGGTGGTCGTTGAAGACATCCAAATAAATTCCTCAGGTGGCTCAGATAAAATAGGATGGAACAGGCGCAGATGGAGGGGAGAATGCTGTTTCAGTCCCTCTTTCCTCAGCTGTTTGCTTGTTTATTGTTCCTCCTCCAGCCTGGAAGCCCCAGGAAGGCAGGGCCCCTGTGCTCTTTGCTCACTGCGCAGTGCCTCGCAACCAGGAGATGCAATAAATATGTGTGGAATAAGTGACAATTCTTGATTCTCAAACTGCTCTTCTGGGTGGAAGCTGCCGTCAACCAGCAGAGGTGCTGCCGTGGGTCTGCTGAAGGACCGAAGCGCCATGGAGTGATTTTGACTTCTCCATTGCTGCAGAAAAATGTATTGAGAGAAAAACTGCAGGTTCGTATCGAGCACTGAGCCAGCCAATACAGCTTTCTCAAAGTCCTTATAAATTCTGACAGGGCTGACACAGTCAATGCTAATTAAAATGTTCCCTTCGTGGTTATTATGGTCAACTTTGCTTTACTGGCATTGGCTAAATCCATGATTAATTTGTTGTTGATTTCTTGGCCAAGAACACAACATCCAACTAGGACAGTGTTTTTCATAGGCTCCCTGGCCATTTTGCACCAAAAAAAAACATTAACAATTGTTTTTTTTTTTTTTGTGAATGTATCTTATGTATTGGCAGTAGATCCAAACACTGCCAAATAGTACACAGTAAAAGGGGAAATTCCCTTCACAGATTTACATTGCCACTTTCAGAGATAAATAGTCTCCATATCTTGCTGTTTAGTGATCCAGGCCTTTATGGATGTCAGCACTGGCTGATAAGCCAGGTCACACTCTTGGCAGCGCGGGCCCCGTTGTGAAAGCGCCTGAACGTCGCAGTGAGAACACGGGCCCTGGGCCGCTCTCCCGCACTCTGTGAAGTACAGGTGTCTCTGCTCTGTGCTAGGCTTTAGCACTCCCTAGCCTTCAAGCTCCCTTTTAAGAACGAGACAGCAGCACTCAAGTTCTGCTCCGAGTTAACACAACCTGCTTTTGGGAACGCACAGCAGGTCTCTATGAGCACATCCCCTGGCTCCAGGAGCTCACAGTTTGGCTCAGGAGATGAGAAGCGAGCTGACAGGAAACTGGACAATGCCAGATGGCGTACGTGAAATGCCAGATTAGTGGGTCGACGTTTCCTCAGACTCCACGAAAGATGGCAGCTTGAGGTGGGTGCCGCGGGACGAAAAAGTTTGCAGAGGGAGAGCTGGCCGTTGCAAGCAAGTGAGAAGAGGTGAAGAAGGGTGAGGCCTGTAACTACGATACGGGCAGGCTGGAGAAGACAGTGTGTGCAGAGACAGGTACATTGGATGGAGATGGCGGAGGGCCTTGAAGGTCAATCTTGGAGGCCTGTCCTGTAGACAATGGGCATGAAAGGTGTCTAGAAAATTTGTCCCGTGGTAGCTGGAAACAGGTCAAAAGGCTAAAGAATTGACCTGAACCCAAAGAAGATAAAGCAAAGAGGCCTCTGTATCCATGAGAAATTGCTGGAAGGATGCAGTCGAGGCTTCATCTACAGCCACGGACGCAGTCTCTGCACCCAGGTGCACACACAACTACCCCCCACAGCCACCGCCCCAGCTCTGGCTTGCTTCCAAAGCATCCCCTCTCACCACATGCCTCCTCCCAATTCAGCTTCCCTGACAATGCTCCCAGGGTACCCAGGGCTTCTCTTATTTTCGTGACCTTGTCGATACTAATCCTCCTGTCCCAGAAGCCCTCCCCACCCTCCATCCCCACCTCTGCCTCCATCCTACCCACTTTTCCTTCACTAGTTGGCTCAGACATCGCCTTGATGACTAATGCTCTTGCTCTGTGACAATCCCTCCAGCAAGTGGCCTCTCGTTAGTGCCCTCAGAGCCTCCTTGGTTACCTTATCACCCTGTGCTGTTACTGTCTGCTTTATAGGTCTCCCTGTTGCATCATAAGCTCTTTATGGGCCGGGACCTTGTATTACTCAGTTTGAATCCCAACATTTGATTCAGGAGCTGACAGGGAACAGGCCCCTCTATACTTTCGTATTAAATGAATCTTGCCCGTTAACTTTCATTTTTTTTTTCCTTCTCGGACTGAAATGAAAGCAAGATGTTGTAGAGGGAAACTTCTAGGATGTAAGGCTAATGAGACCCTGGAACTGTGGTTCGCCAGGGTTTTGGCTGCGGAACCTCAATGTGTTATGAACTCTTAGATAAGAGTCAGATAAACACTCAAGTGCATTTTTGTTGTAATAAAAGATATATTTTGTGGTGGTGGTTTGATCACATTCGCATTGAACTAAGCAGGGCATTTGAAGCGAGGTAGCTCTTCCCCTGAAGAGTTACGAGGCTTAGCGTGAAAGTTGAGTCTGAGACAGACATGGACATGAGCACATAAGGGAATATACAATCAGGGCAACAAACATTCTTGACCCAACAGAGATATGGTTGTGAAAGGCAATCACGTGACTATCACATTACCCGTGGATGTTTCTATGGATGGCGTGGAAATTCTGTTGTAATCTTTGGTGCTGTTCTGAGTCTTATTTTTCCAGTTTCTGCCAAAATTCTAGCTGGGAATCATTGCCCTAGAAAGAGTTCCTGAATGGAAACCAGGCCACCGGTCAATAGGTAACAGGTGGTAGCAGGTGGTAGCAGGTGGCAGAGCAGAGATCATAGGACATATTAGTGGCCTTCTTGTCCTCTTAGCCTGATGCCATTTTTTCAAACCAGTGAAAGGATAAAAAATTAAGGACCACCTTGCTCTTGTTTTTAAGAAACTGTCACCATTTGGCAAGTTTTACAAATGTGTCTTTTATTCGGTTAATGATTAAATAGTCATTTTTCAATAGCCATCATTTTTCAGTCATGCCATTCACTCCTAAATAATTTTCAGGCTGATAAGTGAAAGGACACTGAGAATTACAGTGTGAAAACTTTGGCCTTTTCTGATTTACCTGAAACGGCATTTGTTGTTGGGTTTTAATCAGAGTTTGGTGACTGATAGCTCCCTTTTACACTCTTAACACTGTCATACCTGCTTGGTCCGTCAGGGTCTGAGACAAACCTGCGACAAACCTGCGACGATCCCCCACTGTAACTGTGGCTTTATTACTTTCTCCTTACAATTGTATTAGTTTTTGCTTAATATGTGTTAAGGTTATTTTGGTAGATGCAATCAAATTTTGGGAGAATGTTACTTTTATTACTAAGCAATATTCTTCTTTATCTATATTAATGATTTTTACTATAAGTTATACAATATTTTACTATAAATTAATACCACGATGTAAATTATGGTTTAGTACTTACCCAGTATATATTTTCCTGATATTTCCATGTCATTTTGTTTTAGACACTCCTCTCTTTTTAACTTTTTAAAAATCGAACTAACGTTGACTTACAATGTTGTATTAATTGCTGGTGTGCAGCATAGTGATTCAGTTATGCATGACTTTTATATCCAGGATATAGCTTGATTCAAAAAATGCAAATGCAAAGTCTGTTCCTTTTAAAAAGTAAGCATAATCTATTTACATTTATTGTGATTTCTCTTATACTTAAACTTATTTTAATTTTTTTTTTATATTTTGTGCTTACCATCCTTTTTGTTTGCATTTTTTTCCCATCCCTGCTTTTAGTCAGATTGATGAAGTTTTCTCATGTTCCCCTTTTCACCTCTTGCTAATGTGGAAGTTATACATTTGCATTTCTTAATTTAACTCTTAACCTTAAATCTTTAAACTTTATATGTAATTCTATCTTTTTCTGGAAAGGTGTAAAGGTATTCAGTATCTACTATCTACCATCTTAATGTAACAGCAACTGGCAATTTGATAGCTTCTGTTCAATGTATTTATTATGTGTAAACGTGTCTTCAGGCTGTGATGTTGTCACTGCTCACCACTCCTACATGCAGACTTATAAGTACTTTATTGTGGGTATCTATTGTTTCGACTGTTTTATCTTCAAATTTTTTGAAGACAGCTTTCCTTTTGCTTCTGGAAACTGCTTTGTAAACTTGAGTGGGAGTTGCCATGTTCTTAAGGATCCCAGCAACTGGTCTTTGCTGATTGGCTAGGGGTGAGCATCAGATCTAAATTAGCCAATCAGAATCCTTCCCTGCTTTTTTTTTTTTTAATTGGAGCAGGAAAAAAGAGGGCTTATCCCTTCCAGTCATAGACACTGATGGCTCATGTATGGCCCAAGCTCTGTCAACACGATTTCTCTGCTCTGCCGTGGAAGAAAAGGAAGAAAACAGCAAAACATTCCAAGAGGCAAACAGTTGAATGACACTGGCTTCTCAGGAAAGGAAACAGGAGATGACAGTGCAAGATGCTCTGGGAGGCTGTGTGAGCAAACAGGACTGCCTAGGTGACTGAGCGGAACACATAGCATTTAAGGAGGAAGTGGCCCTTTATGGCCAAAGGACGTATGAGTTCTACTTTTCTGTGAGGACCTAAGAAAAGGATTTTGGGAATAGTAATCATTGCCTTTCAAGAAATAGTGGGGCTGGGTGGGGTCAGGAGGTGAGGATGTTCATGTGCACAGGTGTGCCGCCATCTGGAAAAAGACATAGAAGACACCTTGGAAGAGAGAGAGGTGAAGCTGGAATGAGATTGGAGAAAAGTTTATGAAGTTAGAAAGGATGAAATGATAAAGTGAGTTATTCTTTAAAGTCCATGGAAGCAGTCCATGGAGAACAAGGGAAAGAACCATGAAAGATGTCAGGTGGTAGGAGGTAAATTAATCTAACACGGGGACCTGAGAGATGATGCCACCTATAATATTCAAAGTGAATTTTGAAAAATTTCTGAGTGACAGGTCTAATTCAATATCTGGCTTCCAGCTGAATCTCTTTTTGTTCTCTGCGTGGACTTGTGCCTGTGCGCCTGCGCACATATGCTTATTTAGGGCAACGGGGCCTCTCAGCCAGGCAAGAGGTGATGCAGCCAGAATGCGGGCTCTTCCAGCCCATCCCTGTTTCTGCAGGTCTCGGAGGAAGACAGAGCAGCACTGGGACAAAGGGACACTTCCCTATTTGGGGCAATATTTAACAGGGTTTTATTCTCATGACTTTTGTGCTTCATTTCCTATGCAAAAGTTTGGTTGGAGAGTAGTGGAGCCTTATTTTGTGAATGTCTTTTGAAGCATGAAGGTTTCACCATCTAGGGGTGGTTCAACCACATTCTAGGCTGAAGACTGAGGGGCAGAAAGGTTGGCTTCTCAGTGAGTTCCTTCTTGTCCAAAAATCCCCACTGGTGTGGCCAGCAAGCCAGCTGCCCTGACAGAGGCCCCCTGAATGCACACTCAGACTTGGGTGCTAGTCCCCAAGCCCACGATGACGGATGGCTGCCACACTCTGGACACAGCCCCAGGCACGGAGACACAGAGTGGGACTGGTGTGGGAGACTGTGAAAGAGCCCCTCGGGGAGGGTCCTGCTGCAGATACGGGCCAGCAGGAAAGTAATCAGGACAGAGACGGGCAGGTCCCAGTGGGGAGGGCAGTCTCAGTGCCGGCTCTTTGGCAGGACAAAGTGGGAATTCTGAGATGAGGCTGCCCGGATCTAGAGGGGGCTGGTGAGAGGGTGGGGACGAAGGCCCGGAAAGCAAGCAAGGCAAAGGGGCGGCTAGGAGACCAGCTGCTCTGGCTCCAGGATAGCAGATCAAAAAGAATGAGGACGACTGACCAGGAAGAGCTTGGAAAAGATGGAGGCCCCACAATGTGGAAGGACAGGCCGTGGGCGCTGATGGCTCAGGAGACAGAGCCGAGGTGACAGAGGGGAGTTGGGCAATCTGTGTTGGCAGCAGGAGCAGGAAGCTGCTTTTATCCCTGAGTGACCTTTGCCACAGTCACTGCCACACAAAGAGTACTCAGTAATCGGGCCCTTGTCCTGGGACTTCCGGGGCACGGCGGGGGCTGCGGTGGGGGCTGCTAGAGTTTGCTCAGTCCTTCTGGAACCTGCAATGACCTGCACAGCTCGGAAACTGCGTGAGATGCTCCCCTTCCCCCACGGCATCCTTGTGCGTTCTGTCTTCCTGTCACACATGTCCCCCAGCTGAATGGTCTGGAGGACATCAGCTCTGCCCCTCCGGGGTGGGGGGAGCTTTTTGGAGGCAGGGTGACCAGCAGGAAGCAGGAAGGGTTGGACCCACTCCTTTGAATTTGAGTATGTGGTTTGATCTCCTTGAAGCTCTGTTTCCTCATCTATAAAATGGGAGGAGGAGGAGGAGGACTGGATGTGACTGTGGTCCTTGCTAGTGCCGGGAGCCTGCGACTTGAGGGGACCTTCAAACCGGGGGGGCAGTTTCCAAGCCAGGAAGTGAAGGGATCTTGACAACCTGTGTGAAGGAGCCACGCCTTCCTATGGGTTTAAGACTGGGCGTTCCTGCCCTCCTGTTAGAAGGACAGCCAATTTGCCTCTTTAATTTTCACTTCTCAGCCAAAATGGAAAGAACAGTTTAACTAACCTGGAAAAGTGAACTAAACCTTTGAGCCACCCAATGCTTCCGAGCCTAATTTATCCTTCAAATCACTAGCAAATGATTTTTCAATGTACAAGTGGGGTCCTGATGGATTCCTTTAAACGACCAATTTCCTTAGTTTTCATATAAATTCCACTCACACAATGTTACTCATGAAGTTTCAAAAACAGATCTATTGTGTAAAGAAAATAGAATTAAGGTCCTTACTGGGGCCATTTTGAGACTCCTAAATCCTTTAGGGAACTAGATGGGAGTCTGTGTTATGATAGGGATCCATTCATCTTATTAGTTTGTAATTTATTTAAAAATTGTATTTGTCCTTAAGAAATGTGCTAGTATTATTGGTACATTGAATAAACATAGTCCATGGTGTAATCAAAGCACAGATTTATTTTTTGTCTACGTCCCTAAAAAATTTAGTCAGTGGGGATAACATCCCCCTGTTTCAGGAAGAAAACCTAGGCTGGTGTTCTTCAGAAGTGCTATGGTTGCTTTAAATCACAAGCCACAGTATTTGGTCTGCCATCTAGGGGGCCAGTGAAGCCTGGGGACCAAGCCCATGGGCTTTGACACTAGGGTCACCCTCCACCGCGTGAGCCAGCGTCCTGAGCCAGAAGCAGCTCAAGCAAGACTTGATTCTACAAAGCCGTCATGATGGATGCGTGAGGAGGACCAGGATTAACACAGTATCAGTCAACCAGGGCAGGGATGAGAGGTGGGGTGGGGTGGTGGGGCCCTGAGACCCCTGTCTGGGAAGATCCTGGGGCCGTGACACCACCCTAGGAGGCTGGAGGACACCCGAGGAGTGATGGGAGTTGGCCTTCTCGTCAATTTTGGTGAATGGGAGGCTTGTGGCAGGGTAATTGGATTAAGAAAAATTAATGTGAAATGCCTTTCATCTGAATATTGTGGGGCAATTTTCACCATTGCCTGTGATAAAGATACAAACATATTATTATCCTTCTTAAAAATATTTATTTGGAAGGTGTATTTATACAAATGTAAAGAGAAAGAGTTTACCTTCAGACACGTTGCTCTTTGTAACAAAATGAAACATTTGATCCCTTTTTGAAGATAAAATTGGGCTTTTTCTTCCATTACAAAATTAAAAACGACCTGGAAATTAAATTTTGATCACTTGTTGCACAATTTGTCCATGAGACTGATTTAATCTAAACACAAATAATAACTCTTGACTCCAATTATAGCTTAACACACTCTGGCTGCTGTGCTGTCAATACATTAGAATTTTCTGTAGTGGCTTGTGCTCACTGACAAGATCTACCCCCTAGAAATGTCAAGGATCTCCTTGACAGCCTCTGTAAAGTCCAGCTGAAGTCCTAATTCTTCTGTCTTGGTGGATCCCTTGAATTCATGGGAATTGTCTTTGATACAGGAAAAATTGGGGTGTAAGAGGATGGCCGTGTCCCAGGACTTAGTGGATTCTGGGATGCTCCCCACCAACTGAGAGTCCTTGGTTTCCTGCAGGAAAGAATGCTAGAGAGAGCCATAGTTGAGTTAAAGTAGATTTATTCAGGAGATGCATACTCCACAGACAGAGTGTAGGCCATCTCATCTCAGAAGGCCAGAGAGGCCATGAGGCGTTGCGGGAAGGGGTGGTTAAAGTGAAATAGAGTGTGGGCCGTCTCAGAAGGCAAGAGAAGGTGCAGACTTGTTAGTTGTCATGGGCTTGGTAATTTCATATGCTAATGAGTAGGAGCTTTATTCCAACTTCTTTGGGGAAGGGGCGGGGATTCCCAGGAAATGGGCCACTGCCCACTTTTTGACCTTTTATGGTCAGCCTCGGAACTGTCATGGCACCTGTGGGAGGGCCATTCACCATGCTAATATATTACAGCGAGCATATAATGAAGCTCAAGGTCTACTGGAAGCCAAATCTTCCCCCATCTTGGGCCTCAAGTTCTACTGGGAACTGAATTTTCTGCCACCTTGGTGCTAACTGCTGTGACATTCCTTTAATGGTTGTGCCCTGGACCCTTCCTTCCTGTCTCATCTTCATAGAGCCACCTGCACATACCACTTAGCAGACACAGCATGGACGGCCTGCGTAGTGCTGGGGATTCCATTTTTACCTTTTACTGATTTATTTTTGCCTCATTTCTTTTTTTTTTTTTTTTTTGCAGGGGGAATGTAATTATGTTTTATTCGTTTATTTATTTGGCTTTTCAGTGGAGGTACTGGGTATTGAACCCAGGACCCTGTGCATGCTAAGCATGCACTCTACCACTCGAGCTATGCCCTCCCCACTCCTTTTTTTTTAAATTGAAGTATAGTCAGTTTACAATGTTGTGTCAATTTCTGGTGTACAGACAGCATTAATAGTTCAGTCATGCCATTTTTATCTTTTAAATAAAAAATTTAGTGCAAATAATAATTCAAAGCACTCAGTGATTTTCTAGTTATAAAAAAGTAAATATCTAATATAAATGAAGATTCGAATTTCTACACATGCCTAGGCCCCACCAGGTATCATCTCACAAATCTTTCACCGTTATATCTAACTCTTATCTGTTCTCCAGATTCAAGCTTTTAAAGGTCTTTGATTTCAGCTAAGTTTTTTTTCTTAAAGTCTTCTGAGGTCTCTAAAGTCTTAAAGGGGCTGGGAGGTTTCCATCTGTTATTTACTGACGAGCCGGTGGGTTTTATCTCCAGCAGGATTGGGTTTTCTTCAGGCAGGGATGATTTATCCTTCCTGGTAGCTTTTCAGACCCCTGAAGTGTGTCGGGTAGGCTGTGCTCAATTAATGTGTGTGCACCTCCTTGTATCTTCATATAGACACACTGTCATTTCTTCTTCTTGTGTTGGTCTGTATAAAAGACGTCCCTCACCACTCTCCTCCTCAAAACTCTGCCAGGGCTCCCCATTTGCCACTGAATTAAATGCAGCATGCTTTGTGTGCCCGATTGCTGGGGGTGGGGGGCCCAAGCATCTGTATTTTAAATGGATCCCCCTCATGATTCTATAAACCCACTCACCCAGCACAGCTCAGTGGACTCTGATTTTGGAATCAGTCCAGAGCAACCATCAGCCTGCCAGTGCGTGATGCTCTACTGAAAAACAACAGGAAACTATATTCAATATCTTGTAATAACCTGTAATGGAAAAGCGTCTGAAAAAGAATAGATACACACACACATATACACACACACACGTGTACAACTGAGTCACTTTGCTGTACACTTGAAACTAACACAGTATTGTAAATCAACTATATTTTAATTAATTAGTTAATAAAAAACCCCCAGAAATTGAATGAACCTCACCCTGGGTAAGTTTCTATGGGTCAATTAGGACAGCTTCCAGTAAAGCCAGGAGAAAGCAGCTTCCGGTGTCTCCATCCCCAGGGAGGGCCCTCCTCACCTTTGGGCCACAGGGCATTGAAAGCAAGGTGAGTTCAGGTTCAACCAGGAAGCCAAGTTCCAAAAATCTGTCTCTCTTATCTCTACTAGGAGCTGTGTTTGCAGTCTGCTACTGGAGAGGCAGCTGCTATCAAATTGTTACAAGGTTCTACCTTCCATCAGAAATCAGGAAGGAGGCGGCAGAGGGACAGGAAGGAGGCGGCAGAAAGACTGGAAGGACCTTGGACTAGGGAGGGTCAGGAGCCTCGGGGAAGATACGTTACCTTCAGGGACATTGAGTAGGTGACCTCTACATTCTCATTCTGTGTTGGGAAGAAATATCAGGAAATGATCCTTTCTAATCAAACTATTTTGTTGACTCAAACGTACACGTTTTGGCTTCTGTTTTTAACATTTCCGCAGTTGGGAACTGTCTCTCAGCTGAGACACTTTCACTGCGCTGTTTCTTCTTTCTCTCTCAGTGCGGTTATCCATCAGGTCGACTGATAACCCAGACTTGTATGTAGTCCACGCCATGCTATAATCAAGGACTCTGCATGTTTTCTGTGGGGGACACAGCCTTTCTCTCCCTGTGGCAAGTGCAGCATTTTCCGCCGTTTCCCTGCCCTCTGAGAAGGGACAAAAGCTCTACAGGAGAATCTGGAGAGAATAACAACGTTAGGGGAAAACCACCTCCAGCGAGGTCTGTCAGCCCAGGAAGGTT
Source organism: Camelus bactrianus (assembly GCF_048773025.1). Taxonomy (NCBI): domain Eukaryota; kingdom Metazoa; phylum Chordata; class Mammalia; order Artiodactyla; family Camelidae; genus Camelus; species Camelus bactrianus. The sequence goes on from NC_133549.1 coordinate 24,426,102, forward strand.
AGAAACCTCCCCCCGGGCTGCTAGCAGTGAGGAGGAGGGGGAAGGGGAGGAAGGGATGGGGGCCCAGATGTGGGGCTTCTTGTGTGTGATTGAAACCCTTGCATGTCTGTTGCAGCGAAAAGTGAAAACCTCCTGGGAGTATTGGGTGCCAGAAAAGAGGACAGGATGGAAGATTTTAATGAAGTCAAAGCTGAAATTCCAGTCGGCCATGAAGTGACACGCAGGAGCTGCCTCTCCCTGGACTTCACAGGCCACCAGAGCGTTCTAAGTGTCACCCAGAGAAGGGGAGCAGCTCCTCTGGAGCTGAGGTTGGTGGGGAGGAGGAGGGTACGGAGCCAAGCCCCTCACCTCCTCTTCGTCACACCTGTGGCACCTCAGGGATGTGGGAATATGGTTTGAAAACTGCTGTCCTTCACCCAGGCAGTCTGCCCATGAGGCCATTTGAGAGTCATTTTTTCAGACCTTGGGAACAAGAAAACTAATGCCTCTAAGTGTGGGTTCGTCACCAGTTGTGGGTTCTGGCCAGCAGAAGTCCCACCAAGATGGAACGAATTACTCAAGACTCTGGGGAAAAGTCAAGAGAGCGAGAGGGAGTCGGGAGCCAACTCCACGAGCCTCTCAAATCTCTCATGTTTACCGAGTACAGTTGAAGCAGGAATTTAGGGAAGGACAGGGTGGGATCACAATGAGTACAAAGGCTCTGTTTATTGTTGGTGTTTGGCTCAAGGTCAGAAGACCCTTTTTGGTGAATCATAATCGTGTTGAGCCTTTCAGCTTATCAGGGCGGAACATATGAGAATCAGCTGCTTAACAAGATTTTTCTTGGACTCAGGCGGCTGTGCCAGTCTCAGGTTGCCCCCTCAGGGGATCTTACCCGTCATTGGCTAACCAGCCTTCTCACCTCTGAGGCTGCAGCTTTTTACCATTCCAGCCCAAGGCTGTTTTGGGGATAGAAGACTAACAGCAGGCACACTCAGCATTTATAGCCGGGGGCCTGGGTCATTGCTAAAACCTCAAGGCAGTTACTAAGCACATCTTCTTTAAGGAGATAAGTGGCTGGGATCTGTTACAATTTATTAACCCAATCATGGGCTCCCACATCTAAGAACAACAGATGGATTCAATCTTATACTGATCTTGTTTCCTTCTTTGCTTTGGCTGCTAGGAAGCTTAGAGCTACAATTCCAGTTGCTCTCTAGCAACTGAGTTCCTCTAGCGGAGGGCCTTATGGTACTTCTCAATTTTGTGTTGTAATTTTTCCTGGACTTTATTTTCCTAGCTTACCATTAGTTTTTCATGGTCTAGTTAAACATTTCTTTCTTTGCTGTGGCACTGTATGTGGTTTTGGAAATTGCATCAAATTGTTTTGCAGCAAGGCAGGGTGCAAACAAACTATGACAGAAATGTCACAGCCAAGAGCAGTGAGTGTCATCTGGGAGCTGATAGGAGCCGAGTCAGGCAGTCATGGGTTTGTGTCCTGAGCTCTCCCTACTCCGCACACTTATTAGCCGTGACCGTGGGAGTAAGTACTTCACCTCTGCGAGCCTCAGTTTTCTTCATCTGTGAAGTGGGCTGAGTCTTGCCTGAAGAGTGTCTGTGAGGCTTTGATGTCAAGTACAAGGTGCCGAGAGCGTGAGAGACTTGCAATACGTCCTCCAGGGCTGTTGAGAGCTTGCTGGGTGTGCTGAGCTGGGGCAGTAGGAGCTGCGGCCCCTGACTTCACAAAGAGGACCCACAATGGTGGCGCAGGGGACAGTGAGAGCCCAGCGCAACACGGCATGTGAACTGGGGGAAGACGGAGAGTGAGCGGGGCTATGACTTCATGGGTGTGGAGAGAAAAGGCTCCGTGGAGGGAGACAAAGGGGATTAATCCAGTTTTCTGAGAATGTGTGAGGCAACAACAGAGGAGTGGGGAGAATTCTGAATAAATCTCTTCTGGCTGAGCGAGAAAGGGGTAAAGCTGTCCCCAGGCCCTGCCACTGTCTGGAAGGGGAAAGAATTAGGTGCTGGCTCGCCTCCCAGTCTAGAGCCTCTCTGAGGTCCCCAAGACTCCAATGTCTGGGGAGTGACCCCAGAGGTGGTGGAGGGCTCGGCAGCTCCGCCCCAGCCTTGGGAAGGAGCCAGGCTGGCTCTCCTGACCTGAGGCCAGCTCCCTGCTGGGCTGGAACCCCTGGTGCTAAGTTCTCAGCCTGATCAAAGGCTGTGGAAAAAGTGTGTTCATCCAATTAAATCCACCCACATGGTTGGTCAGGCATCTCCTGGGGGATACTGCCCGTACATGTGTGTGCAGGACACACACATACACATACACAGGCACTGGCTCTCTGGGTCCCATATTGTAACAAGGAATAAGGAAATAATGAACAAAACATTTTCACTCAAGGAACTAGCATGAGAGTCAGTGACACGTTCGTGAACGCCATCAATCATGTTCCTTCCTCGCTGGCTGCTCACAAGACTCCATTATGGCCACGCTGCTCTCAACGCACTTCTGTTTTCTTTGGTTTGGCTCCGTGTTACACGCTTGTACCTATCTGAGACTCTTTTTTTTGGTTCCAGTTTCCTTGGAGTTATACTATGTGTTACGTCAACACCACCTGTCAAGGATACAACGAAGACTGATTTGGTGAACAAAGCACTGGACTTGAACCACTGCCTTGAACTCGATGTGACCCAGCTCTCAGGAGCCGAGGGGCCATGGTGATGGCTTCCAGGTCACAGCTGCCACCTGAGTTTACTTTGGGACTACAGCGGGCTCTTCAGCCAATGTGGGCAGCAGGTGACCTTTCCTTTTGGGTGATGGGAGTCCCTTGGGCTACTCTGCGTGGTCCCCTTGGTTACAGTTTGGAGCCACTGCCTCTGCCCTCAGTGGCAGAATGAGAGGCTAGAGAGGAGAGGCATCTCCAGGACTCCGTAGCTCGGGCCTGGTGGATGGGAAGGGAGCCAGCGAGGCTGGAGGTCAGTGAGCAGGGGCCATCCGTGCCCAGGGAAGGGCCTCTGGGGGAAGTGACCACATGACATCATCCCAAGCAGCCATGTGTGGCTTGGCCAGCTGTTCAGTGTTTCTAGATTGCCATGCGTACTGGTGGTGTCTTCTGTCTCTGTTCCGTGCCTCCCTCTGTGTCGCTCCCCAGTCCTGGTAAAGGTGTTGAAGGAGGCGGGGACGAGGGCTCTCCTACAGCCCAGGACACCGCCAGGTAGACACTCACCCATCACCAGCCCCTTTGGATCACAGGACTCTCCTAAAGTAACTGAGCTCCAGTCCCTGAATTTAACAAAAATGCTGTCATAGGCCACCTTCTGAAGCAGTTGAATTGAACATGAACAACTATGAATCAAACCAACTTGACTGTGGCCCAAGGTCACACGTGCTCCGGTTGGAGGTGGCCTACTTGAGTCTCCTGTGTCCCCTATGTTCCCGGAGCCCCATGGCTGGGACTTGGGAGGGCAGTCGTGATGAGAAACAAGCATTTAGAGGTGCCCAGAACAGTTCCTTACACAGACACTTCCCAAGAAGGGACAATGACAGGCTCTATTATCTTGATAAGAGTTTCTTTGGGACACCATCCAGTTTCCTTGTTCTCATTCTTTGTTCCCCAAGCAAATTCCTGGTGTATAATTTGATCTCTCAAGCAGAATAATTCTTGAGTCAAAGTATACCCCTATTGCAAGTGAATGACTCGGCTTCCTGGCTTACCTATTTGTAATTAGTGTAACTGAATTTCCTAGAACCTGATCGCACAGGGGCGAATTGAACTTGAAAAGCTAACGTTGTATGATGCTGCCACCCCGAGTGAGGCTCCCCTTGAAACAGCCCCCCCCCCACTGTCCCCCACCGCCCTGAGCTTCCTTCACTTGGTCGTTGGACGTTCGTTCTCGAGGGTTCCCTGCTCAGTTGCAATAGCTCCCTTGGAGAGGCAGCGCTCGTGCGCCTTAACGGGAAGGAGTTAAGGAGTAAGCAGCGCTGGGAAACGACCACAGCTCCGGTTTGCGTTTCCCCGCATCGCTGTGATCCGACTGCGCGGTGCCAGCCGCCTGGACGACGTCCAGCCGCGTTGGTCTAGAGCTAGTGCTGCCTTTAGAAATGCCCTCCCTCCACCCTTCTGGGGACAAGCCACCTCGCATCTTTCACAGGGCGTCCGTCCAGAAATCCTACACTCCTCTGACGACCTGAGCCAGTTCTCCGTCTCTCCCCGTTCTTTTCAATGTTTCTGAATAGCAAGGCATCCTTTGGTGGAGGGCACTAAGGCACAAGCCTGCCATTTGAATGGAAACACGGTCTTTTGCGAAGAAAGAGAAGGCTCTGGGGTCTAGTGGAAAAATACCAGGCGCTGGACTCAGACTTCCGTTCAAGCTCTGGCTCTGCTCCTTTCTAGCTGTGTGACTTTGAGTAAGTGACTTAACCTCTCTGAGCTTCAGACGAGGAGCCCCTGAAGCAGTTTTGAGCTAGTGTGAGATATCGGAGCACCCTGTCCAAATGGCCTTTCCCACCCCAGGTACTCCCTGCTCTATCACCCTGTTCATTTCCTTCATAATTCTTATCCCAACCTGAAACATTTCTCCCCAGATAGTTACACTCTTGCCTAGTGTCTGTGTTGTCCTAGCCCAGAAAGCCTAGGAGGACAGGGGTCAAGTCTATCTGACTTTGGACTGTAGCCCTATTACCTAGAGCAGCGCCCAGAACATTGTAAGCGCTCAGCACACATTTGCTGAGTGAACAGATGAATGGGTAGCCTCATCCCCAGCATGTGGTTGGCGCCCAGTTACTGTCAACTTCACCTGAACCGTCTGGGTGAGAAGTCCTGGTGCTCCTCTTCCGGATCTGCTCACACGCATTCAGTCAACTCATTCTGCAAATATTTCTTGAGCAACTATTATGTGCTAAGCATTGTTCTAGATTCTAGGGATACAGCCATAAACAAAAGAGACAAAAAAATCCCTGCCTCTTGGAGCTTGGGTTTTAGTGGGAGCAGACAGGCAAAGAATAAAGAAGTAAAGTTTGAGGAGGTCAGACGGTGAGAAGTGTTGTGGAGAAGGTAAAACCAGGAAGAGGTGAGGGGTTGCTGGGGATTGGGGTGGTCAAGAAGGCAGCACAGAGGGAGATGATACTCCAGAAAAGGTGTGAAGGAGGGCAGGGAATGAACTCTTAGATCTCTGGGGGAAATTCTCCCAGGCAGAGAAAACAGCAAGTGCAAAGGCCGTGGGGCTGGATGATTGCTAGAGTGCTCTGGGGGGAGCAAGGCCATGGGGGCCCATTGAGTGGGGCCTTGTAAACCATGGGGAGGGATTTCAGCATTACTCTGAAAAAAGATGAGAGGACTGCGATCAGACTTCTATTATAAGGGTCATTAGAGGACTGTGTTTGCTGCTAGAAGATTCTGCAGTTGGACGGCACACTGATGAGCAGAAAGCTGTATCAGCCCTCCTGGTCTGCATCCTTCTGAAGGGAGGCAGTTTCTACTGCCCTGGACACTGGCCTGGCTCTGTGTGTCAGTTCCCATCTCTGGACCTCAGTGTCCCCAACTTGAGGATGTCGGTGACCCTGGAAAGACGGGTGGGGGGCTGTCTTGATATCCACCTTCAACAGCCAGTCCCTTCTGAGCACCTGTTCTGCTTGAGGCTCTGCAGGTACAGAGGAGCTGCAGGAAAGGACAAGACTCGCCCGGGTCCTCAAGTGTGGCGGGGCTGGGGTGGGGCGGGGAGCCTTGTAACCTGGCTGGGAAGACAGGTTTTCAGAGAGCAGAGCTGAGTGACACTGTGACGTTGCTAAGTATCATATACCCAGTGCCCAAAGGGCTATTACAATGGTAACAATGGCTAACAATCATGTCGTGTTACTCAGTAACAGTAAAATTAGATTTTAGGGGTCAGTCTGACACCTGTAGGGGGAACATGGTCACCGGGACTTCTGGGACCTGATGCCCAGAAGCCAATGGCGATGGTGGGGAGGCCACAGCTCCCAAGCTGTTCCCACTCAGGCCCTCAGTCCTCTCTCTTGGCCCCTCACGTCTGTCCCAGGTCATGGGGCTCCTGGGCTCAGAGGTCAGAGACCCCACAGAGATGGGAGGGCCCAGGGTAGCAGGCAGGTTGTGTGTCTGTGAGTTGAGCCAACCTCTGGGGAAAGGGGCTTAGAGGACAGAAGCTGAAGGCAGGTATCTGCTCTGGGGGGGTCCACCTGGTACCCCAGGTCAGTATGCAGTAGAACCCCAGGCTCCCCAGGAGCCTGGCTCAGTCTCCAGGTTGGTCCCTTAAAGGGAGGGGCTGGCCTCCATCAGGGAATTCCCAAGTCTGCCCTTGGCTGCTCTGGAGGAGGAGAGGGCACAGTGCTGAGGGCTTCCCTTTCTTCCTGTTGTTCTTAATGGCAGTTTTTTTAGGAATTGGGGGTCTGTAGCTCTGGTCTTGCACCCAGACATGCTGTTCACACAGGTGCTTCTAGCCAGTGGGTGGGGAAGTGCACCCTCTGAGGGGGAGCAGATGCTGTTAGAGGGGTGGGTCCCCCACCCTCTGCACAGGACAGAGCCCACCCTGAACAGGGTCTCATAAAGGGCCAGGGACACAAGGGCCTTGGGACCGGGTGGGGGTGTTGGTGCTGAAGGACCCACACAGTGGTGGCAGGTGGCCTGTGGTCCCCTTGTGTTCTTCCTGCTCCACTGACATCACCCACTTTCCCACCTGGGACCTCTCCTGTTGAAATGACAGGCAGGTCCCCCCACTTCCTCCTTCCTGGTAACATCTGATCCAGAAGCTCACAAACATTTCTGTGTTAGGCTCTTCACCGCTAACCACAGGGGGAAGGACAGAGTCCCCAAAATGACAACAATGAGGAAGTGGTGCTGTTCTTCCTGGTCTGAGCCGAGCCATCGATTGGGCTTCCTCCGCCGTCTCCTGCCTGGTCACCCCCGCCCCACCTCCCTCCTCCTGGGGGCCGCTGCTCTTCCTCATGTGGTCCTCCCACTCTGGGCGCCCGATGACTCCTGTTTACATGTCAAGTCTCACCTGTGGGAAACTGCCTCTGCCGTCTGACTTACATTTCCCCCGTGTATGTTCCCGTAGCAACGTGCGCCAGTGCTCACTCCTTGTAACTGTCACCAGGCAGGTCTGTCCCCAAGACCAGACCGCGTGCTTCTGTGGGGCAGGGACGCCCTTTGCCTGCTCCTCCACCGTCGATATTTTGTACTCTGGCCTCTATTTTTCTCGGCTGTGCTCAGGGCAGGCATTACTAACCAATCACAATATATATATATATATATATATATATACTTTTTTGGATGATCCCAAGGCCAGCATCACAATCATTCTCAGCCCAGCACTTCAGGATCCAAACAATCATCACCCCTGTAAGAGGAATCCAACGTGCTGTCTGGCCTCTAGCATCCCGGGCGGGTGCCTAGTCACCTGCATCATCAACTGCTGGACTGACAGAAGGAGAACGAAAAATAGCGAGGCTGTGTGCTTGGAAGTCTGCTTATTCTCATCAAGGGGAGAAGAGGAACTTGGGAACAACAGGAAGAGCTGTGGGATTAACGAAGAAATCCAAGGTCGAAAGTAACTTTCATCTGGATGAAGCCAAATGCAGGTGTTCCGCGCTGAATCCTCCTTGTGGCTGATATAAGGCCTGTGTTCCTGGTTTTCTTCCAGAATGAAGCAGCAGGAGCCTAGGGGTTAACAGCTCGAGGCGAGGAAATCAAGGTGTCTTCTCTCAGCCTTAGGGGCTCACTCAGGCCAGGATAACAGGCAAGTCCTGCAAAGCCCTGTGCTTCTAACCAAGAGTTACTGACCACCAAGAAAGTTTTGATAAAAAATAAACAACAGGAAACCTTCTTGATAGATTGTAGGACTTTTACCAGAGTCTGGTGAATAAGACTGGGTCTCAAAAAAACGCAAAAAAAAAAAAAAAATTAGAAGGGAAAAAAGTCACCACATATGGTTTATGTTACAGTACAATATTAAAAATGTCTTTCAAAAAAAAAAAAAGATTGGAGGGTCTCAAAGGGGTACCTGCATAACAAACCCAAGAAGGGAGCTTGTGGGAGAGGTTGGAGGAGGATGGGGGGCAGGTTTTGTGGGTTTGCTGAGCTCCAGGGGGTCAGACCATGTGAACGCCAAGGGCAAGAAGTCAGAGCCTGTGAGGTGGCTGTTCTTGAGGCCACTTGTTTCTCAGCTCCCGGGCTATGGAATGAGTGCGGGAGCCAGACGATGGGGTCAAAGCAGGTGGAAGCCCGTGGAATCCGTGGACCCCCCGCACGTCCGCTACTCTGCAGCCACGGCTGCACCGATGCCGTCCTCCTTTCTCCAAGGCCAGGGGCCAACAGGAGGACGCCCTGCCAGGACAAATCATCCTGAAGACGTGCTTTTCCCCTTGGCACCCTGTCCTCTGTTTGCTCAGCAGCCCACATCCTGCTGTACCCTGAAACTTGGAGCAGACGTCCCACAGCTTCATTCAGATTCTCCAAGATGAAAATCAAGCCTATGTTCAGGGGGCTCTTCAGAGTCTTAGAGGTTCACCTAGAAGGAAGTTGGAAAGTGTATCGCTAATGTCAGTGCTTTTGCAGTTGGGGGGGAGCCAGACTGTTCATGCGACAGTCCATCTAGAACACCTAAGATGTTGCCACAGGTCACCATCGATTGTGAGAAAAGTCCCTCACTTCCTTTATATTGATTTATGGCACCAATAGACATATACGCCCAGAGGACACGCCTCCTTTTGGCTACGAACCTATAAATGTCAAGGCATTTTCCCTCAGTGAGAAGAGCCCAGCAAAATGGGGATCTCCACAGTCATCCTTGAATTATGCCTTTTACTGGGTCAAGTTCTATCCACAGGTATTCTATCTAATTGTTATATTTGTTCATTTCACTGTGGCAAATTCAAATCATGGCAAATTATATCTACTTGTTCCTTGGTGCTAGACTTTCCATCTCAAGGGGAGTTTTGTATCAAGGGGGAGACAATTCTTTGCTGATAATTGTAATTGCAAGTATGTTTTGTTTTGTTTCTAGCTGGTAAATGCAAGATTCTGGTTAGAAAAAGTCAGTCATTATGTCAGTGTTTTCAGTGAGTTGCTCAGCTAAGGAAATGATTGATTGGTCTTAGAAAAATTCCTGAAATTAAGGAAAAGGGTGTACAGTTAAGAGGCCCTAAACCTTTGTCATAGCTGGTTAAGCACACAGTTTGTGTACTTGTGAAAATGGGCAGAAAAGATTGCCCTGTAAGTGCTCATAATGGGATTTCCCTCTGCAGGTGTGTCTGGCTCGTTAACCCATATTTACTGAGCAGAATCAGATCAGGTAGCTGAGCACACATAAGATCACTAAGATTCCAAGTTTATGTCTGACGCTGCTTTAGATCAATGACTTGAAGCTTAGTTACTCAAGCATATCTTTGTGTTCTTAGTGCGTCAAGTTATAAAATGTGCACGAAAGAGCCCTGGGCAAGTCAGTGAGACCGTTGAATGTCAGTGACATTTTACTGAGATGCTAAGTGAACAGGACGCTTAGCCAGTCTGTCTATTATCTCTCCCTCTGTTTCTCTGTCTCTGTCTCTCTCTGTCTCTCCTCTTCTCTCTCTGATCTCTCTGGTGTCTATTATCTGTCTTCTACTTCCCCTTCTCCCCCCACCACCATCCTTCATGCATTTCTTCCTTCTTCTTCCCACCCACCTTTTTCCCCTTTGGTGTCACCTTTTGCTACATTTCTGAATTTCAGGAGTCAGGGCAAAAGTATCCTAATTTTCAGATAACTTCCAGAACTCTCGTTCCCCCACGCTTCCCAGGGGAAGCTCTGAGGATAAAGGATGATTTGGGAAATTGCTTTCAGGGACGCAGCACCCCAGAACCAAGCCCTCATGGCCCTGGTGACGGGGGAGTAAACCTGCACTCTGTGACGTGTGTGCCCCGCACGGGGCTGCCAGCGGGCCAGCTGCCAGGGACACCCACCTTCCCTTCTTGTCGAGAGGACCTCGGGGGTCTTGACTCTGGACAGTCAGGGGCTGGAGAGCGTGTCTCCATCAGAATATCTGAAAATGGAGGCAGTGTTCTTGGCTCCAGCTTTTATCGGTACAGAGTTAAGCCCTGGATTTGCACCGGCTCTGGAGAGGGCCTGTCATCCCTTAAAGGACAGGCAGCGCACTGCCCCGTCCTATCCACAAAGGGGCTGAAGGCAGCCGCGCTCTTGTCTTGAGGGAAAGTGGTTTTACACGCTGTCACGCGCACGCGAGCGCGCAGACACACGCACACACGCGCGTGCCCGTGTTTGCAGTTCGGACGTGGGGACGAACTCGCTGCGGAGTGTTTGCTCTGCGCCGGGCGCTGTGCGGGACCGGGAGCCTCTCCTCGCTGGTCTAAACCTGCTCACAGCCCCCAAGTTCGGTAGCATCATTTCCACACTGCAGAGGAGGAAGCGGAGGCTGGGACAGGTTCCGTGGCTTGTCCAAGGTCAGCAGCTGGTGAGTGGCTGGGCCCGGAGTCGAACCTGGAGGAGGTCAGCTGGCACCCGGGTGGCCGCCTCGGCCTGTGAGCCCCCGCTGTCCTTTGCATAGAGCGGAGCAGGTGAACGTCACTCAGCGCTGGCGCCCTGCGGGGGAGCTTTGTGCCTGGAGAGCCGAGGCCTCAGACACTCCTCTCAGTTCTGGTCTCTGCACAGATTCTTGAGAAGAAGTCAGGGAGCTCAGGTTTGTTGTGGGCCGGACAAACCTGCAGCTCCTGCGGCTCCTAGCCACGTGTTTCCTCTGCCATTTACCAGCTATGGGGCCTCTGCAAGCCTCAGTTTATTCGTTGGTAAAACGGGCTTGTGTTCCCACTTTTCGGGTTGTCGTAGACACCAGGGCCCCGTTGCAGGGCCTGGCCCAGGGAGGGCGCCTCAGGGTCGCCCACCGTGACTCTTCCAGGCAATCCTAACAGCTTCCCAGATGCAAGGTGGACTCTTGGGTTGCACCCTAGAACAGAAAAAGAAAAGGCTGGTGAAATCCAAATAAAGCCTGGACTTCAGTGAATAGGAAGGTTCCAGGGTTGGTTGGGTGGTCGTGGCAAATGCTCCGAACAGGTGAGATGTTCCCGTTAGGGGAGCCTGCGCAGGGGCTGTGGGAGTGCTCTGTATTCTCTGCGCTTCTCTCTAACCCTATAAAGTTATTCTAAAATATTTTTTTAACTTAACTTCCCTTGGTCTCATTTCTTCAAAGTTAATGTTTTGCAAAATGAGAAAGTAATAACTGCTTACAAATGAATTCCTAGCAAATTGTTAAAGCTTGTACTTCCCCTTACCATGTTTACTGGGGGTCTGACGGTGATTAACGCCTTGAAAAGGAAGAGGAGATCCAAGAGGGGGACTTTCAGGCATTGTGAAATGTCTTTAATGTGGGTGACATTTGGACTGGGGGAAGCACTTCTCTTGTCACCTAAATAGGCCACACAGATGTCTAATCACTCCCCAGTAGCGATCTTTTCTTCAACCTGTCTTTATTGCACAAACTGCCCGCTGGGTGTTACGTGACTCAGTCTTGTCTAGGTGTGGAATGTTAAGAATGAGGAGAAAGTCCAAGGTGGTGCCCGGGACTGAGTCCCAGCACCCAGCCTGGCACCCAGGACCTCGTGGCCCCACCCAGCCGTCTTCTCCAGCCCTGTGTCTCTCCCCCCCTGCTGACAACACTCACCTGGGTGTCACTTCCCACATGTCTCATGCTGATTTCCACCCTGTGATTTTTTTTGTCCTGTTTTCCAGGATAGCTTGCAGCAGGATGTCTCGTAGTACAAAGCAACCTGTCCTTCCCATGCCGTGCACTCCAGTAACCCTGCCTCTTGCCGTGGTGCCTGCGCTCATGCTGTTCCCTCTACCTGGAATGCAGTCTTATTCTCCCCGCCCCCACCCCCTCACCTGGATAAATTTAGCTGTTGTTTTTAAATACCATGGACACAGGCCAGTCCAGGAACCTGTCCCTGACATGTGCTCTCAACACACACAGACATATGCACACACCCAGGCACACACGCACAAATATGCACACACACACACACACACACATGCACACACACACGCATACACACACACACGCATACACACAGTGTGTCATCCTATGGTTGCTTCTCATGTTCTCCCACAGCACCTTAACTCTTGCACTGAGTTGTCTGAAGATTTTTCTAGGGATTCTGCTATGCTGGGAGTCCCTGGAGGGCAGGGAGCCCGTCTTGCTTGCTTAGTATCCGGCACAACCCCGTGCACTGCCGAGAGCCTAATGGAGGCTCCCGGTGACCCTAACAGAAGAGCAGGAGAGAGGGTGTGTGTGCCGAGAACCATCCCCGCTGTGCCCTGTGCCGGGTCCTGACAAGTGTTTCTATTCCCTTACATCTCGTTTATGGGGAGCAAACTGTATCAGGAGCAATACTCACCACATCCTCTCCACTACTGAGAATTATTATTTCAGAACATTTAGCTTTCTGACAAGTTGACATGGAATCTCATTGTTTCACTTGAATCTCGGGAGGCAGTGGAGGGGAGCTGTGAGTGCACTTGGCGGGGGGTCAGTGCACTTGACTTCCGGTGTCAGTTTCACTGAGTCATTGCTGTGTGACCTTTGGCAAGTTGTTTTACTTCCCTAAACCTTGAATTTCTCTTCTATGAAACAGATGTGCATACTAATTCTACCATAAAGGATATTGTGAAGATAAAATGAGATACTGCAGGAAGAATACTTAGCTCGATGCCCAGAATGTCCCTAATTGATAAAAGACATGGTCCCCTCCCCCTCCTCCCGTCTCCCCTTCTCTTTCTCGCCTCCTCCTCCCTCTTTGCTTTCTCTATCCTGAGCTTCACTGTTTCTTTACTTTCTTTATCTTTTTCATCCTTGTTCTTTTCCTTTAGTCTACTTCTTCCCAACCTAAAAGGATCTGCCTCCTATAGAACCTCATCTCCCACCTTCAGCCTCAAACCACAGCTTTTAATGTATAGTTGGTCTAGAAAATGTAGGAACTAGAGAAAAACACAGAGAAACGGTAAAAAACACCTATAATCCTATCACCCGAGATCACCTTTGTTAAAATATGTATTTCTTTTCAAATTATATATGTAAGGGATATCATTTAATATACATGTTTTCTCTAGTTTATATTCTGAACATTTTAACATGCATTCATGATGTTTGGAGATTGAAGTTTTTTCAGGTTTTCTTTCTTTTTTTTAAACTTCAGCTTTATTGAGGTATGATTGACCAATACATTTATAAGATATTTAAAGTGTACCTTGTGGTGATTTGATATGTGTATTGTGAAAAGATTCATCATCTGGAGTGCTTGTTAAAAACACATATTGTTGGGCACCCCTCCATGGTTCCTGATTCTCAAGTTGGGGGGGGGGCTTGGGGGGTGCTAAGAATTTGCATTGTTTTTAAATTCCCAGGTGCTGGCCTGTGTTACTGGTTCTTGGAAACATTTGAAGAGCCATTGTTCTAAAAGAGCTCTTTCTTGTGACTTGGACTGGTGGTTGGTTCTTCAAAAATGTTGCTCAAAATCGGGAAATCATAAAATATGATACACACACGTTTTAAATGTTTCATTGTTTTTAACTTAAAACATATAAATGCACTTTGATTCGCCGATTTCTTGCTGTGAGTCTCTCTCCGCAGGGATCGTCTGCAGTTCTGTAGCGTCTTTCTTGCATAAACTACGCCCACTTGGCGTATCTATAATTTCTAATTTAGTCCCTCTGAAGTAGAGCATGAAATGAGAGACATTTGCAAAGCAGGATGAGGGCAGACGCTCTGTTGTTTACAGATCCTTCTACTTCTTGCTGTCTGACCCACTTGATTACTTTTTAGCAAATTGATTTTATTTCCAAAGCTTTCAGCATTATTGTTATTGAAAGATATACTTCTTTTTGTATCTATATTTGATCAATTTACTTAATATTTATTTTAATTTAATGCCAAGTACAACTGGCAGAAGCAGGTTCAGGACTCACAACGGACTCTAATACACCGTGGCTGGCGTGAGCGTTGCCACGTGTACTGGGAGTTAGCCCACTAGCCTAGCGCTCAGTAGGTCTACAGAAAGATAGAGAGCCCCATTGCTCTGGCTGGGGGCTACACGCAGGTCAGTGAGGAGAACTTGTTGTCTACTGCCACCCATGGGATGCCTTTCCTTTAGAGCAGCCAGATACCGCAAATAAAAATACAATACACCCAGTCAAATTCCAATTTCAGGTAAAATTTTTTCTCAAGTATAAATATATCTCATGTGGTATTGGGGACATACTGATATAAGAAGTATTCTTCGTTCATCTGAAATTCAGATTTATCTGGGCCTCCCGTGTTTCATCCAGCAACTCGACTTCACCCCATTTTTTCTTGACATGTGTCCATGCCTTCTCCTGGGTCCTGCTGAAATATCCTCTCCTCTCTGGATTCCTCCTGCCCTTCTCCCAAGCCCATGAATCGCTTCCTCTGAGATTCCCGTTCCCCTCCACTGTGTTCCTCGTTGGCCAAGACCAAGAACTACTGGTTAGCAAGTCTGGCTGCCAGGTGGCTCTGAGCTCCAGATGCCTGAGCCTTACCCTCCATGACGGATCCCTCCTTTCTCCCCGAACTTTAGCTCAGGGCCTCATGTGCGGTCAGAGGCTGATTCCCTGAGTGAATCAATTAGTGAGTGATCGGTCCAGCTACGCTTCAAAGCAAAGAGTAATGCATCCCCCTTCCCTGCTCGAATTAGCTAATGGGGGGTCTGGATTTAATGTTTGTTTTCAGAAAAGCCCTCATTTTTGTCATTTTCTTTGTATTTTCAGTGATACCAACAATAGAAGACACCACAGGACCCGCTGTTTGGGAGACACAGACTGCCAGCTCTGGTAACTCCACCTAAACTCTGGGGCCCAAGGCCACCCCCAAGGACTCAGGAGGGGCTGCTGCAGAGAGTCCTGCTGGGTTTTAGATGTAGGACAGGAAGGGCCTCCTCCGATGTGGCTCACTTGGACCCTTAGCCGCTTCCTCGCAAGGTTCCTTATTGACCATAAGACAGGCCCGAGTTGCCAGGCAAAGTCTCTGTCTGGCCACACTACTGTCCTAGGATGTCTGTCCCCAGGCTCCCCTCACTGGGTGTCCAGCAGGGGTCCCAGGCCGCAGGGCGGCAGGGGAAGCTGGGGACAGCAGCACCTAACTGAGCCTTTCTGGATATAATCTCATTTCTCTTCTTTTCTAGATCTTTTAACAGGTCTTGGGGAAATAACGAATATCCCTGGTCAGTCAAAGCTTTAAATGATAGCTCCTTCTGCTCACTAATTCCTCATTTACTGCAGTCCTGTGTGTGCACAAGTGCACCTGCCTGTGCGAAAGTGAGGACCGTGATTTGCACCAAATAATACAAGTGTTAACAACATGTACACCGAGCGGCAGAATAGTGAAGTGGTTTAGAGCAACTGTCTGAGGGCAGATCCAGCCCAATCACTTACTAGTCGCTTGATCTGAGCTGCAGTTTCCCCACGGGGTTGTTTTGAGGATTCATTAGATGACACATATAAAGACCCCAGGTCAGAAAATGTTCACAATCATCTGCCACGATCCAGCTTTAAAAATCAGTGCCCTCGGTTGTGTGGGAGGGAGGAGAAGAGCTGTCACGGGGAGGGGGTGCTTTTGAGGTGTGGGGATACAGGCATTTTAGAAGCAAGTCTAGCGCTCTCACTGCACACACCTGAGCCTCAAGAAATCCTTATCGACGCCAGGATGCCGGGCTGGATCCCTCAAAACCTGCCCGTTTTCCTGTGTAATCAGTGTAGGTGATTCAGCAGGACCACGTCAGGCAGGAACATGGTGCCCACTGACCCCTCAGTCTCGGGTCTTCCTAGTGGTGGCAATTGGGCTCTCTAAGCCCCTCCCAGGAGGCTCGAAAGATAGGTTGAGGCCCATTCTTGGTCAGATGGCATCTTGGACTTGACCCTGGTGGAGTGGAGAGCACGCTGAGGCATTTTGAACTGGAAGGTGACTTGACCATGTCTGTACTTTGTAAAGATACAACTTGGGATGGTCTGGGGGTGACAGATGAATCTTCTCAGTCCAGAAACTGGCACAGAGTAGGCACTTCATGAATGCTGGTTGAGTCAGTGACTGCGGACGGGTTAGAGAAAGGAAGGGCAGGCCTCTGGGGCAGGCAGGTTCAAGAGCGGGAAGAGCTAACCTAGCAAGATGGCCGGGGACTAAAACGGAATGACAGCCTCGGTGACAAGCTGGGTGTAAGAGGTGAGGAGAAGGAAGACTCAAATGTTACACCCAGATTTCCTACACAGGGACGGAGCATGGTGACACTGTGGATCCAAATGGAGGGAAGAGACTGGGTTCCCTGTGGGATGAGGGGGTGGGATCCAGGAGGCCATTGAAAGTGTGTGTCTAGAGCCTAGGGCTGGGGTGGGAAGGGCTGATCAGGACTGGAGAGGTGGACTCGGGGGTCCTCTTTCTGGGAAGCTCTCGGAGCACACAAGGTCCTGCAGGTGGGGAAGAGAAGAGGGCAAAGACAGTGCTTGGGAGAGCAGTGGTAGGGAAGGTCCCGAGAGAGGAGAAAAATCAGCAAAGGAGCGGGGACAGTGGTCAGAGGAAGGAGGGGGACAGGGGGTGCTGGGAAGGGGACGCCCAGGCAGCAGAAGGACATGTTTGTCTCCTGGGATCTCTGTGGGCTCATCACCCTACGTGACTCACAATATCATCTCTGATCCTGAAGATGTGCAGAAGGTGTAAGGATGGGGGTGCACAGCTCTCAAGGCTGGCGGCCTCTGAACAAGGCCTGACCGGGTGTCTCTTCCATGGACCTTGACTCTGAGATTGAGGAGGAGTCAACCTGCAGAGGCATCTCCAAGGACCTCCAAGGTGGAGCTTGGTGTCCTGTCTCTATGAAGGTCCTATTGCCCATGCTCATTACTCAGTGACAATTAAGCCTTCATTCTCCACTGTGACAGTACCAGCCAGAGGCAAAGGAGAAAAGTTCTATAGGGGTTCTCTGAATGGAGGTCATAGGCTAGGACTGCAGATGGCCCAGGAGTTGGTTCCTGAGTCTGGACTGCAGCCCCCTCCAGAGCACAGAGATGCACATGGGCACCTGGTCTGCTGTGTGCAAGGCAGGGGCCCCTACATGGCTCGCCCAGCACAGCCTTGTCATCACCTGTGGTCGGTTCTGACAGATCACACATGGAATCTGGGCCTGGAGCAGGACTCCTCAGTCTTGCTGCCTCAGTGGACCAATAATAGCCCGGAGACTGATTATGGGTTTTGGGGCAACTCAGTCATCGAGACACACAGCTTATCACCTTGCCATGGAGAAAACAGATGCTGGTCTGCCGGGACCCAGTGGCTTTCCGGAGACCTGCCTCTGCTAGGTTTTCAGCCCACGTCTGTGCTCAATCTGGAGCTGGCCTCTGGCCTGGGATAACATTGGAACTGACACTGAGGTGTCTCCATCTGCCCTCTCAGCCTGGTGCCGTGTCTTCCTTGGGGACAGTTGGAGTTGCGGCTCATTCTTACTATGACACTGCCGTGAGCAGGGATTCTGGTCTCAATGAGGCAGGACTAGGGAAAGGGGCCAAACGTTTCCTGCTCTTCTGCTCTTTCATTTTCTGGGCTTTCCCAAGGCTGGAGTTTACCATACAAACGTGCACAGGCAGTTGTTTTCAGTAGACTCCCACAATTTTACAAGCAGTGCCACCGAGTAGTTGCAGAATTGTCCATCACACCCCGTCCGCTCCCCACAGCCATCACGAATCTGATTTCTGTGTCTATCAATTTCCCTATTCTGGTTATTTCCTGTGAGTGAATCAGGATTTCCTTCTTTACGTCTGAAGAATACTGTTTTGTATGGATGGACCACATTTTGCTTATCTGTTCATCTGTTGAAGGACATCTGAGTGTTTCCCCCGCTTCAGTAACTGCGACTAGTCCTCCTAGGAACATTCATGTACAATCGTTTTGTTTCAACAGTTGTTTCCAATTCTTTTGGGCGCATACCTAGGCTGGAATTCTTGGGTCATATGATAATTCTTTCTTCAATTTATTGTGGGAAAATGAAACTGCTTACCCCCACAGCTCCTCCATTTAATGTGCCCCCCACCCCCCAACGTGTGAAGGTTCAGGTTGCCCACATCCTCACCAACACTTGTTATTCTGTGCCTTTTTTCATCATCTTCATCCTTGTGGGTGTGAGGTGATATCTCATTGTGCTTTTGATTTTGCATTTCTCTACTGACTAATGTTGCTGGGTATCTTTTCATGTGCTGGTCGGCCACGTGTATATATTCTCTGGAGAACAGGGCCCTCAGAAATGAAGCCTGGGGGCCAGAGGGACCAGACCATGCCCAGGGCCCTGGCCCAGCTCCCAGAATAGAGAGGGTAGGATCCAGGTGAGACTGAGGAACCACGATGCCTGGTCCAGTGGCATCTCTGACAAATCATGTTTCTCTAAGGGGGCCTACGTCTACTATTTTTCTTCCCTATTTTTTTTCCCACTTACAGGTAATAGGCACCTCTAAGGATGCAGGGCTAAGGATCAATGACAGTTACTCTTCCCCACTGTCCTGATATTCAGTAGGTCCATGGTTTGTTTCAGATTCTGGGTAAGCTTTGGGTTTGAAAATGACTTGATGAAGTGCTCAGTGTAAAGGGAGCCTTCAGAACAACCTTAGATCCAGTAGGGGTGAACTGCGAGGTGGCACCTTGGAGGGGCTGGGAAGCTGTCTCTGGTGGTCTGCTCCCGCAGGGGCTCAGTCCATCCCAGTGGCCCCTGGGGATGCAGGCTGTGGGCTTCCCCTCTTCCCACCTCAATCCCAAGTCTGGGTTCAGCTACTGAATTGCTGGTGTTATGGGTCACTAATCAAAAACATGCACACTTCAGCCCACACCCAAGGGTTCTATAAAACAGCTTCTTGTGGATAAATGATGAACAAGCTTCAGTCAAGTCCTCTTGATGGCAAATACGACATGAAACTCAGAAGTCTTTCCCTGGAAGAATTCTGAATCTCACTGAGACCTCAAGACCTCTTCTTTCAGGAGACACAGAAGAGAGTGAATTTTCCTGTCTGCTTCCAAGGTCTGATTCTAGTTTGGCCCTGAGGCTGGTGATAGGTATCAGGGCCAGGTGGAGGTCCTGTACTGAGGCTCCTGGCACGCCATGTGTGACGACAGCTGGGACATCAGTGACATCAACGTGGTCTGCAGGCAGCTGGGCTGTGGTTGGGCCACGTCAGCCCCAGGAAGTGCCTGGTATGGTCAGGGCTCAGGGCCGATAGTCCTGGATGACCTGGGCTGCTCAGGGCATGAGACCTCCTTGTGGAGCTGCCCCCATAGGGGCTGGAACAGCCACAACTGTGGGCACTATGAGGATGCTGGTGTCATCTGCTCAGGCGTGCTTCCAAGGCTTTGGACCTCCGTGTTAGTGTGTGGTTTTCTCCAGGAAAGGGCTCTTCTTTGACCTGAGCTCCTCCCACACTGAGCTTCCCTGAAAGATGTACAGTTGCCCTGATGGCATCAGCAATAGCCATGCGTGTCCAGAATTTCATGGGTCTGAAGCAGCACTTTTCTCAGTGGCCCCTGAAGCAGACAAGGTGTAATGGACACTAAAGTTGTAAGAACGGATTCCAAACCGTGTGTGTGTGCGTGTGTGTAGGGTAATATCTGAGGTTGACATTTAATATTCAGCTCTCCTGGACAAGTCCCAGATCGCCCTTCTCCGGCCAGGGAGGGGCGGGCCCTCAGCATCTCTCTCAGGAGCCTGAAGGGTTCACGGCAGCACATCCTGGGCACCCAGGCTGACCTTGTGTCCTCTTTCTTGCAGGTCCACAAATCGATCCTACCGTCGGAGGTGCGTCCCTGCAGAGCAACCCAGCAAGATTCCTCTCTGCAATCCCCCCTCTCAGTTCCCAGAAGGAGAAGGAGGAGGGCATGCCCCTCCTGGAGAGGGGTGTCCCTGGGAGGACTCTGGAATTTGTTTCGGTGACCAGCTGAGCTCCCAGGACCCTGGCTGTCGCTCAGCTCTGCCTGGAGGGCCCTTCTGGTCTCCTGTCATCACCTGCTGCCTCTGTTCCTTAAGGGACCTTGTGGGGGAACAGGATTTGTTCCCCTGGTCATCTTGGATGACAATAACTATTGCAGTCGTCCCGCGGAGCACTGTGACCATGTTACTGACATGGCCAAGTGGCACTCTTGCAAATGATTGTCTGTTAAAGGATTCCCTCAAGTTGAGAGCAATCCCCAAAATGATCTTCATGGCACAGCGAACATATCTGGTGCCAAATATGTTGGGAAGTGCTGTGTACTCCAGCCCATTTGGACTGCCACAGTGTAACTGGGAAAGGTCAAGGCTCTGAGAAGTCCTGCAGAAAGAAAAGGATTTAGTTTCTCTATCGACCATGGAATTAAAAAATTATCCAACAATATCCTAACATTGCTTCATTTTCTTTCTAGATGTCCTGGGTCCATCAACTACTACCACAGAGAGTAAGTGTCACATTTTCCCTCCTGAGCTGTAGGGCACGGGTTTCTCATCCCCATGCTTGGCTGTCCGTGCAGTGGTGCCTACACCCGCAATGCCCACTTGTACCTGCACCCCCCCCCCGGCTTCCCCCACACCCCAGCCCCCACCCAGGGCCAACACAGAGCTTGCACACGCTCAACCTTCACATCTCCCCTGTCCCCGAGAGGACTTTTGTTTTAATTAAGGAAATCTCCTTCCTCTTCTTTGAAGTGAATGAGGTAAGTGATTCTTAAAAGAATAGATTTCATGGTTTTTATTTCTTGGAGTATTTCCAAAGCTTTGGGAAGAAGAAGGAGGACAAAGAAAAAATGGATAATTTTACAAATAATCATGCTTTTACGAGGAATTTTAACTTCATGATGTGGACAGAGTTCAGTAGCTTTCTATTGCTCTTAAGAAATGCTGTGGCTACTTTTCCTCATCGCTAGGCTTCTCCTATCATCATTTCAGATAAATGACCCTCTGATGCAGACTGTTTTTATAAATAAATTTTGCATACCTCCTCAATGTTTTTAGAAAAAGAAATAGATTTGCTGGACTAAATTTCACAGAGTGAGACTGTACTTAATAAATACTAACTCTGCTCATGTTAAGTATTTTTACTGTGTTTGCTGTGTGTATGGTCCAACCGCCATCAGGAATGCTGGTAAAATCACTGAATGTTGAAAAAGAGGGATTCATCTCCTCACTCAGATATTAAATGTTTAATATTGAATTAATGATGTAATTACAGTTGTGACAGTGGCTTCACAGGGGAAGTTCAGGGTGTCAAGAAGGCCCCTGGGCATAGACTTTACCTGATCAGGGGATTCAGGGAAATTCTTTATGAAGTGACACTTATGGGAGGCTTCCAAGGGCAGTGAATTTTTTTTTTGCAAAATGTCTTTCAGCCAGAAGGAGTGCCCTGAAGGTATTATGTAATAAATACTTTTTGGATGGCCTTAAAGTTAGCATTTTTATGTCATTGAAATGATTTCTACACCATAAAGTTTAATGGCTACACAGTTTTCAATTGTATGATATGCCATGATTCCGTTAAATAATTACTAATTACAAGAAAAGAAGAACTAATTCTCTCTAATCATATTTTATATACTTAGGTAATTACATTTCATAATATTTTTATATCATATTATCTCTATTATATTTTTAGAAACCTGAAATGCATATCCTTGTCTCTAAAACTTCAGCCTTATCTTCAATTATTTCCTGGTAAAGAAATAAAACTTCCCGGTGGGCATATCTGCAAGGCCAAATTGTCTTTAAGAAGCATTGTCTTCTTAAAGACAATGTGACCCTCAGTGGGTCGTCTGGGTCTAGGCACCTCCTGGCGGGTTTCTGTCTCGGGAACCGTGGAAACATTTCCCCCAGGTGACTGTGCAACGTGTACTGTGGGTCATCAGCCTTTCCATTTTGTCCCAACAGCAAATTATTCCTGCGGGGGCTTCCTGTCCCAGTCCTCAGGGATCTTCCACAGCCAGTTCTACCCTGAGAACTATCCGAACAACGCCAGGTGTGTGTGGGACATTGAAGTTGAAAACAATTACCGCGTGACCCTGGTCTTCACAGATGTCCAGTAAGTGTGTGTGTGGGGTACCTAGAGATATGTACCCTGCTGACTTTTGGGGGGTTCAATTTCTGACTGAGCACAGGGGCAGCCATGGAGGTGGGGCCAGGACAAAGGCCTGGGTTTAAAGTTGCAGCTCTGTCACTAACTTGCTATGTGATCACAAGAAATCACTTAACTTCCTGAGCCTTAAAAGAGGAGAATCAAATAGCTGCTGTCCTCCCCTCACTGGTTACTGGGAAGGTCACAATAGAAAGTATATGAAAATACCTGGAAAATGTCATCCCAGGGAAGGGATTGTTGTTAGGAGTAATAATAACACACAGAATCCTAGTAACAATCACACCAGTTTTTCTGAACCCGTTTGTCTGCACTCCCCCCTTTTTTGGGGGTGAATTCCAGGGGGCAGGCAGAGGTGGGGAAATCACTGCTGGAGAGGTTAGGTTAATCTGCTCCTCATCCAGCGAAGAGTGGGAACCACTGTTTTAAGCAGAGGAGACATCATCAGTACCACATCGATACATGATTGGTTCAAGGAGGGGGTGACCTCACTGGGGAACCACTGTTTTCTAACATCCAGGGAAAGGGGACCACCATTTGCTCTCGAACAGCCATCACTGAGCAAAACAGTTCTCACTCTTGATTTCTGGTTGCAGTGGCCTTGGGAGTCTCTGCGCTGGAAATTCATTTGAGGTTTTGCAAAAGATACAGTATTATTTTAATCTCGTCATGATTACAATTAATTTTTTTAAATTGAAGTACAGTCAATTCCAATGTGTCAGTTTTACAGTTCATTTTGGATTTGGGGGACTGCACTTGTGGCTGGTGAGATCCTATGGAGGAAGGCTGACCATGACTGGTTCTTTAGCCAGCATCTTACAACAGTGACCACCGCCATGTGTTGTATCATTTATATCCATACGTTGTATCATCTGAGCCTCACAACAGCTCTCTTCCGTGCACGTGGATAGGGAGATTTCACCTTTGTAAATAAGAAACGATCTTCAGAGGTTATTTGACTTGCCCAATATTTATTTGTTCAATTATTTGTTTCTATCAGTAAGAATTCATGGATGTTTATTTTATTCTATGGCCAACTGGGGTCTTTTTGATCAAAGAAAAGGTCTAAGTCAGGATGTGATCCTTTCTCACATGATACAGAGAGCTGTCAGGGGAGGGGCCACAGACCTCATGTGTGTGACCCCAAAATGCAGGGCTGAGACCCGTGCCTGGAGGCCATGGGAAGATGAATCTCCGCTCGATTTAAGAACATCTGACAAACTAGTGGTTACCAGTGGGGAGAGGGCAGGGGGAAGGGGCAATTTAGTGGCAGGGAATTAAGAGGTACACAACTATTATGCATAAAAAATGCTATAAGGACATATGGTACAATACGGGGATTATAGCCACAATTATATAAAAACTATAAGTGAAGTATAACATTTAAAAATTGTGACTCACTATATTGCACACCTGTAACATATAATATTATACATCAACTGTAGATCAATTGAAAAAAAGAAATCTCTTATTTTCAATGATTAACTTTGTCGGGGTTTCTGCCTTAGAAAGGTGTGACCGCTCTCACGGCGATCTGATCCCCTGCACCAAATCCTGGTTAAAAGTGAAGCCAAACCTGTGTGTTCCGTCCCTGCAGGCTTGAAGGCGGCTGTAACTACGATTACATTGAAGTGTTTGACGGCCCCTACCACAGCTCCCCGCTCCTCGCCCGGGTCTGTGACAGTGCAAGGGGCTCCTTCACCTCCTCGTCCAACTTCATGTCCATCCGCTTCGTCAGCGATGGCAGCATCACGAGGAGAGGGTTCCAGGCTGAATACTACTCCAGTGCTTTCCCTGAGAACACAAGTAAGTCCCTGATGGTCAGGGATGGGGCTCCTCTGAGAGCCTTCCGCTGCTCAGCCCCCCGTGGCTGTGAAGTAAGAAGCCAGAGACACCTTGTCAGGTCACCAAGGCTCCATCCAGCACAGAAAGGGGCCAAGAGCGGGGGGTCTTGGCACTGTGGCTGCTCAGAAATGGCCGATGGTGGCCTATTGGCCTTTCTGTGGTCAGCAGAGACTAGGAAGAAGGGGCAAGATGATGCTTTCAGCACCTACTGAGATGTCAGCGCCAAAGGCAGAGGTGACCACATGGCTTGAGACCTTGTGACCATCCCAGAGTGAGAGACACTGAGACCATTTCCTGAGACCCAGCACATCTGGCTGCTACCCTAAGACGAATGCAGCCGGTCACGCAGCCACATCTGGCAGAGGCCAAGGGCCACAGTCTGAACCGTTAAATGGATTGATTTACCAGACTGGCCGGGGACCGGGCCAGGTGCTGTGCTGGCTCTCTTGCAGGCAGGATTTTAAGCTCTGACCCGCCCCATGGCTAAAGGACCGATGTTTAGGTCCATAGCGAAGGATGTTGATTTCACAACATCCCCACAACCCACCCCCCAGTGCTACTTCACTTTATGGATAAATGGTAACTTGGCAAAACATTTCATTCATTTCACATCCTGCCTCCATTTCTCCATCAGAGGAATCCTAAGTCCTTGTGTCCTCCCAGGGCTGTCGTGAGAGGGAGACTGACTTGGTCACAGGGCACGCGGGGTGGCGGGGAACCGGGTCCTGAGGGGACCATTTGCCCACCATCTTGGTCTCTGCACCTTTATATGGGCTTGGAGGGCGCTGACTGACTGCACTGTCCACCCTCGGTCCCCAGAGCTGCTTTGCCTGCCAAATCACATGCGAGCCAGTGTGAGAATTGACTACCTCCAATCCTTGGGCTACACTGCCCACGACCTTGTCATTCCCAACTGGAACAGGAACCGCCAGTGTCAGCCCCAGATAACAAGCAGCCAGGTGACCTTCACGATTCCCTACTCCGGCTGCGGCACCGTCGAGCAGGTGAGCCTGGGGCTTCCCCTCCAGCTCCTGCTGAGCGAGCTTTCTTACAGTGATGTGTGCTGTGCTTTTTGAATTCTGGGGACCCAGAAGGCATGCTTATGGTATAACTAGCATGTATTTGGGATGAAGATATAAATTTGTTTCTTGGTGCCACGATGTCCTTGTAGCCACATCCAAGTAGAAGAAAGGAGGAGGCAGGAAGTTCAGCAGGGGCTTTTTCCAGCATCCTTTAGCAGAGAGGGTGCCTGGCAGGCTGTGATCAGGTCGGCAAGGACCACAGCAGCTCCCGGGGCAGCTCCAGGTTTGGATGGTTCTGGCACTTACACAGGTTGGGGTTGGGGTGGGTGTTTGCAGGGAAAGAATGCAAACATTCATTAGTTTTAGAAATCTTACATAAACACACAGCTGTTCCAGTGCATTGCTAAGCCTTGGAGGAACTCGTGTCTGTGGGGACCCTGAAGCTCAAGCGTCATTAGCTTCACAGGAAATCGGTGTCTGCAGCTGCCGTGTGTTGAGCTGTCACCGTCTAGGGGATCAACTGTCTTGGTTAGCCTGGGACCTCTCAGTTTTCAGCATGGAGGAGTCCCGTGTCCCAGGCAACCCCTTGATCCTGTCACCCTACAAGTGGCAGACCCTGAGGTTAGCCCGTGTCCTACCACCCAAAGCCCCACCAAGACGGTGCACCCTCCTCTCATCATCACCCCACTTTAAAAATAGGTAGACTGGGCCTCGAGGGGGCGAGCAGGTTGCCCGAGGCTGCTCAGCCAGGAAGCAGCAGGACTGACGTCAGAGTCTGAGAATCTCCAAGATGTTACGCTGAGTGAAAGCAGCCAGACACGCCCGATTCCCCACATGCGACCCATTTACAACGTTGAGAAATGCAGAACCAGCGTCTGAGGGTGGCGAGCCCGCCTGCGGGGAGGGGCGGCCCGCGAGGGGCGCGGTGGCACTGTGGGGGCCGGTGGCGGCGCTGGGCATCTTGCTGAGGTGGGTTACTCTCAGAGCTCACTGAGCGGTACCCTGACAGGGGCTGCATTGAATTTTACGTACATAGATTTTCGATTCTTCAACCTAAGTTCTGAATTTTGGCTGCCACCTCAGTAATCACTTCAAGATTTTGTCAGTCAGGGAGCAGATGCAGGGCAGATACTTCTGTCAGGTTGAGGACTGCAGCAAATGTGCCCCCTGGAATGCTCGCGTCTGTGCAAGGTGTGTGACACACACGTTCAGAGGGCTTGTCATTCACCAAAGACACACCGGGCGTTTGCTGCGGTCCAGGCTTGGCGCCCTGAGGAGGCTGTTCCTTAGCTGGCAGGGTCAGGAGAAACAGCGGGAGGCGAAGGGGCACTCATTAGCTAACCAGATTGGCCTGAGGGTCTGCAGTCGCCACTGGGGTCACCCAGCTCCCTCTCGACAGTCCCCGCAGACACGAGATCACCTTCCCAGAGGAACTGAGTGGGTCAGGGAGACTCACAGGCAGAGAAGGGTACAGAAGAGTCAGGCCATGCAAACGTTCTGGTTGACCTGGCTTTCATATTCTACCCTGTGAATCAGACATGTTGGATTCTGGTTTGTCATGAGTTTAGTCAGTTGAGTGAGGACACCAACGGTGACCACCCTGCAGGTTCTAGATGTGCAGCCGAGAGCTTCTGACATCTGAGCATCCCGTCTGTGTTATTTTGTGTTTGTTCTTGCAAAGGCACCAGGTATGGTGGGAACTCATACCTGGCTGACAGAAGTTTGTCTGACCATCGTAACGTTGGGGAGGGAAGAGTCCCCCAGTCTCCACCTGGTGATGCCGCTCTTGTGCTTGGCTCACCTGAGGCCAGATGGTCATGACCATGGGTTTCCAGGGGCACCTGTTTGCCTGTGTCCTCTTGGCCATTTGGGCTGGCTGCTTCTGGCTCCACCCTTCATTCCTTGGAGGACTTTTGCTGGGCTCTTGTCCCCTGGACCTTCCTCCATTCCCTGGACATGTATTGATGCCACTGATGCTACTGTAAACAGTACATCAAGCCCTGAGAAAAGAGAGATGCTTACACATACCCTTTCCTTGAGATGCTCACAGACCACCAGGTGCAAGGCTCTTGTCTCTGGAAAGGTCGCTCTTACAAGCAGATCTGTCAAACAGCATGAGAGACCAACATTCTTAGGAGTTAGCTGTCCTTGGTGAAAGGCACAATAGGAAATGGTCCTGAGGTTTGGGGAGTGAAAAAGCAAAGTGTGACAGGAAGTGCTCCAGCGTTGCCATGGCTCACCCATTGGTCCATATGAGCCTCTGGGGAGGCTCCTACCCAGAGGTCGGAGACCCACCCCAGCTGTAACTGGGTCTCTGTCGCTTCTGGCTCCAGCGGCTCCGGACACCAGGCTGCAATAGCTACTGACCCATCCAAACAGCGCAGTGAGAATTGATCCCACCAGCCTCTCCCACGTGACCGCCTCCCCTGATTTCCCCCAGCAGCAGTGCAAATGAAACAGAACCAGCCAGAAGGGCCCTGAGCCGTGGAGTCCAGGCTCAACTTAGGTGTACAGCAGGGGTAGGGCTCATCCAGACTCGCCCATCTTTCCCTGAGCAGCAGCTCCCAGAGGCGCCAATGCCTGGCTCACACTGTGGTCCCCATCACGTGGTAGAGGAAAGGGGATGTGTGAAGGAGGGAGTCTTGCTGGTTAAGCGTATCTGTCCCCGGGTAACGGTAACCATGGCGATAGTCATGCACCATCTCTTGTGGTTCCAGGAGGGTTATGAAATCTTGTTCCATCACTTCCCTCTCATTCTGCGCAAAACCAGCAATGAGATGCCCTTAGTCGGGACATTTGCCTGACTGCTCTCCTGCCTGCCTCTCCCAGGTGGACAACGACACCATCACCTATTCCAACTTCCTCAGAGCGGCTGTTTCAAGTGGCGTCATCAAGAGGAAGAAGGACCTCCACATCCGTGTCAGCTGCAAGATGCTGCAGAACACCTGGGTGAACACAGTGTACATTGCTAATGACACCATCAAGGTCAAGAACGTGCAGTATGGGAATTTTGACTTGAACGTGTCCTTTTTTACGTCCCCTTCATTCTTATATCCTGTGACCAGCAGCCCATACTATGTGGACTTGAACCAGAATTTGTACATTCAGGCTGAAATCATCCATTCCAGCACCTCCTTGGCCTTATTTGTGGACACCTGTGTAGCGTCACCACATCCCGGTGACTTTACATCTTTGACTTATGATCTAATCCGGAGCGGGTAAGGACATGTCTTCATGGGATAGGCTTCAACCTTTATCTGATAACTCAAACAGCACTAGCCCAGACCTCAAGAAATGCAGATTTGCTCCCAATAGCTCAAGCTTAATCAGTTAGGTTATCATCTCTGGGTGTCTGAAGAATTCAGCGACTTATCAGTGGTCACCAAGCAGTTTAGCTATAAAGTGAAACTGGACCAGGTAACTGAATATTAAGGCAAGACTCACTATTAGAAAGACATGCATGTCGTGGGAAAAACATTGATTCTGAAGCAGATTGAGGTTAAGATGCCAGCTCTGCTACATACTAGCTGTGTCACTCTGGGCAGAGGGTCGCACCTCTCTGAGCCACTTTCTTCAGCCATCAAATGAGCCTAGTGAAGCCCATGTCACAGCCTGTAGGAGGATTAAATGAGAAGGAGCAGATGGGGCCCCAGGCAAAGAGCAGGCCTGGCACGAATGTTGCCTGAAGGCAGCAGGTGGTCTCCTGACCTCCATCTTCTGAGAATGGATGTTGTCAGAGTCCATGGTTCCAACCAAGCTCAAGAGACGCAGAGGTGAGGCGGTGGTGCCCATGCTGGGGCCAGGGGTGCCCAGGTTGGGCTGCTCCACCGTAGTCCTCCTTCCCTGGGTGAGAGGACTCTGGGGAAGTGGGATTTGCCTCTTCTGAGCTCATACAGGGGTCCCAGGACACTGGCACATGCAGCGCTCATCCCTGCCCTGTCCTGTCTGGCCATCGGTGTGCACACCGTCTCTTGGCTTACACGTCGACCTTGGCACCTCAGTAACAATTTCTTCCCATAGAAGTGGTGCTGACAGGGTGAGGGACTCTGCTGGGAATGAGCCTTGGGAGGTTAAATTTCACATCTCCCGGAGATCCTAGAAA
Organism: Camelus bactrianus; assembly: GCF_048773025.1. Taxonomy (NCBI): domain Eukaryota; kingdom Metazoa; phylum Chordata; class Mammalia; order Artiodactyla; family Camelidae; genus Camelus; species Camelus bactrianus. The sequence continues at coordinate 24,455,184 of NC_133549.1, forward strand.
CAGCATCTCTTTCCAGGCACAGTTTGAATTTGTGTCAGGTGGGTGAGGAGATGTGGATCCTTGTCTTGCTCAGTTTAGGCATTTGGTTCAGTTCACAGCAGCCCCACTGGCAGCAAAGATGTCGCAGAAGCTTACCCACATCCTCTTTCTACAGCGAGTAACAAGGTCACATGTGAATTTATGTCAAATGAGATTAATGCAGATGCGTGAGAGATTTGGTCCTTTTCTGGATCTCAAGGTTCATTTTGGTCAAATTCAGGCGTGTGTATGTATATAACGTGATGCACTCTTCTCAGAGGAGGGGGAGGTGCACGTGGGGGTAGACGTGTCCCAGCTGCCCCTGGAGCGGAGGCGCACTGGCTGCAGAGCAGCTGCCTGGGCGCCCATGGCAATAACCCGGAGCCACTCCCGGCCACGTCCAGGCGTCTCCTGTACCTTCTGTAGATTTGGTCTGCGCCGGGGCTCGGGTGCCTTATTTTCAGACTTTCCGCGGGGGCTGTGAAGTGCAGTCTGGGTTCCGAAGCTCCGGCCCCCACAGGCCACCCCGATGGCTGCGGCGTCAGTGCGGTTCCTGCCCGGCGGTCCCGGGTTCACCTGACCTCGTGTACGACTGTCCCAATGAGTCCCTGGGTCCTTCCCCTCTCAGCTTTGCTGCTAAGTGACCGCTGGGGGAAGGAACTTGGGCTTGGAGAGGACGTGGGTGCAGGGGAGGAGGGAGCTCTGAGAGGCACAGGGAAGTGAGGGCGTGGGCTCCGGGTCGCACTTCTCAGCGGAGTCAGGCTGCCCTGGTGAGGGCTCCCACCCAGCGCAGACTTTTCCGCCCCCACCCCCGGGCCAGTTTCCTTGCTCTTCTCTCTGCCCGCGTCCCCGCAGCCCTACCGCTGGGGGCGCCCGTGAGTCAGCACGAGCTGCTTCCTCCGCGGGGGCCGCTGGGGGCCGCCCTCGGCCATCCCCTAGGACAGCACCTCCCGGGGCACTCTTAGGTGGCTTTGCCCCGCACACCGGGGAGACGAGGTGCCTGAGGGAATGAGGACGTGGCTGGCACTGGAGCAGCAGGCCCTGGACGGCACTCAGGCCCGTGTGGAAAACGCCGCCGCCCGGGGCTCCGGGCAGCTGCAGGACCAGAGACACGGGAGCACCAAACACACCAGAGAGCAGGCGATGGCCACTTGCCAGCCAGGCCCTGAGACCACAAAAGGGAAGGGAATGTCCCTTGCTCGTGCCCTCTCTCTGGCCGGGCTGCTTCCCTGACTCAGCGGCGGTATTGAGCTCACGGGTACTGAGCATGCGCTGTGGTGGAGGGAGGGGGGCTGCTGGTCCACGTGGACCCCTGGGCGGAGGTGCTGCCTCGAGATGCTGCCCATGTGCTAGGGCTGCCAGGACCTCCCCGCGGGGCTGCAGGCGGTGTCCGAACCGCGCTGCGAAGGAAGAACGGAAGGCAGGAAGGAAGGAAGGCAGGAAGGGAGGGAGGGGCGAAAGTAGGAAGGCAGGCAGGCAGGCGTGGGCCTCAGGGTCGGGCTGTGAAGATCCACGCCCTGCATGTCCCGCTCCTGCAGGCAGCGCCTTGGCCAGAGCTGACGGTTCCTCTCCTCTCCTTCCAGGTGTGTGAAGGATGAAACCTACCAGTCGTACCATCCGCCATCGCCCCACATGGTCCGCTTCAAATTCAGTTCCTTCCACTTCCTGAACCGCTTCCCCTCCGTGTACCTGCAGTGTAAGATGGTCGTGTGCAGGGCATATGACTACTCTTCCCGCTGCCACAGAGGTTGCGTGGTGAGGTCCAAGAGGGACGTGGGCTCTTACCAGGAGAAGGTGGACGTTGTCCTGGGACCCATCCAACTGGAGGATGCCCCACAGGCTGAGAAGAAGATCCTGGGTAGGTGTCCCTCCTCCCACCCCACCGTCTGCCAGTGAGCCTTGGGCACTGGGGTTGTGTCTGTGGGCGTAGGTTCCACCTGGAACTGGGCACCTCCTGTGTGCCAGGCACATTGGGCTATGCTGGGCGGTACGGAGTTGAACTTGACCTGGTTCCCGTCTTCTTCCAAGGGCTTCTGGTCTCTGAGGGGAGGCATGTGTAGGGTTTGGTTGAGAGAGTTCAGACCTGGGACACAGACACACCTGACACCTTTATCCTCTGCGTTCTGAACTCCCAGCCTCACACTCTTCATCCATAAAACAAGTTAATACTTGCCTCTGAGGACTTTTGAGAGAATTACATAAAATAGTGTCATTTACACTGCTTTGGCCCCCACCTGCTACAAGTCACTGGGTGCAAAGTACGCTGATTCTGGTTTCTATTATTGACATTCACATTATTAACATTAATGATATTAAATAACATTAATATAATTTATATTAACCTTCATGATAACATTATTAATGATGATAATGACACCAAACTATAGACCCGTTGCAGTGAAATCAGGGTCTGGGCAGGGCCTTGGGAGGCAGGCAGGACTGACACTGGAAAAGCCGTTTCATTTTCCTCATCTAGAACGGGGAGCAGAGATCCTGCTGTGCTGCCTTGTGGGTGTGGATGCACAAATGTGTGCAGAAAGTCTCCTACAATTTCTGGTCCAGGCCAGGCCAGGTCAACAAATGTGGTGGCCTTGGTGACAGGGGCAGGTGTGGGGCAGCAGGAGTTGTCACAAACCGTCCAGCAGTCACAGGCTCCACCCCCGTAGGATCTTTGACAGCTCACTCTCCTCAGGCCTGTGTTCAGAGCTTCCCCCCTCCCTCCTCCCCCTGGCCTGGCTGCTTTTCTGTTCTTTCCTCACATATTCAGCATTCCATGCAGCTTTTGAAGGCCTATTATGTGCCAGGAGTCATATAACCAAGTAGATCAAAATCCTTGCCCCATTCCAGTGGGAGGGGACACAGTGCAGACAGAAGTCACCTGCATGGTACCCACCATGGGGCTGGAGCCGCAGAGAGAAGGAAGACGGGGCAGGTGAGGGCAGAGGGGCCTATGGGGACATCTCTACGTCTCTTCCCACCAGTGCTGCAGTAACTTAAGGCCTGTGTCTCTCTTGCTGGGACTCTTGTACCCATTTCCCCAACTTACTCCCCTCCCATCCATCGGGGCCTTGAGTCAGCTGAGTTATACAAAGCCCCACTCTGACTTCCTCTTCAGAACCCTTCCCCGCTCTTGTTGGCTGACAAGACACTGTGGACTCTCCCAGAGAGAGAATCAGCTGCCCTTTGTGGTCTAGCTTCTGTTTCGTGAAAGGTGCTCCCGTCTCCCTTCGCCTCCCCTCACCAGACAAACAGTCCCCTGCCCAGGGACCCCCACCCTGACTTGTCTCCCTCCCCTTCCCTCCTGGGCTTATCCTGATCCCAGCTCTCCTCTCCTTCCCAGACCTTCCTGTGTCCCCCCTGGAGGAGTAGGCCACCGCCCAGGGGAGCGACCACTGTGCCGCCATCTCCATTGGGACCTTCGTGGTCGTGGTCCTGGCCGTGGCAGCCTTCATACTGGGGAGAAGCACCCGTGCCTCTGGTGTCCAGCTTCTGAGCGCTGAGATGTGAAGCAGGAGAACACAGAGCAGACAGAGGCCCCCGGGCTCTGCAGCCCAAGTGAGGAAGGAGGAAACCAGGGCACCCAGAGCACCGAGCGCTCTTTACTCTGGCCCAGGGGCACGGCGCGGGGCAGGTGGAGGTGTGGGTGAGAATGATAGGAGAGGGTTTTCCCAGAAACAGACGTGGTGGTGGGATAAAATGTCAGGCCAGCAGGTGCCGGAACCTAAAACCCTGCCTGCAGCTGTGAGCCCCTCACTAGTGGCAGCAGACCTTTCTCTGGATAGAATTTCTTTCCTGAGCTTTAATGAGCCAGATTCTTAGACCTATAGTGGAATCTCAGCCTTTCCTTATTGTAGCACATGCTTAATAAAGAACTTACTTCAAAGCAAATGTGGATTTGGTCACTGTTTCCAGAGGCTCACCTAAGCGCTGGATCCCTTCAAGTTAAGCAGACAGGCAGGTCAGGCTCTCAGAAGAAATGAGAAAGGCCACAGGGCCCTGCCCTATGGCCTCCAGAACCTTCTAGGAAATAGGGAAGGTGTCCTCTATGCCCTTGACAAGTTTTGGTTCTGCCCAAAGCAGGAAACACAGGGTGAAGCTTAGAGAAAGACCTGAATGCTAAGAGCATCATAAATTGTAAATTCGAGCTGACTGCATCCATTCCTCCAGGAATCTGTGCATCTTCTGGTTTTTGACAACATATCCAGGACTGTGAGGTGTTAGGGAGGAGAGTGGGCCTCCAGGAGTCTTGTTTGTACGTGGTCTCCAGGGAGAAGTGGATTGCCAGGCGCCCCCAGGAGCTCAGAAGAAACAAAGGCATGGGGTGGCTACCAAGGAGACAGTGGATTTGCCAGAAAATGGGAGAGCAGCCAGACCCTGGGCCCCTACATAAAGTTTGGGAACAGTGGGATCTATGAATAGTTCCCTGGCTGTGCCAGCATTCGTCCCTCTGAGCCAGGCTGAAGACCCCTGACCCGAAGGGGAACTGCTAAGGTAAGCCTCACTCAGAGGCGTGGCTTGAGCAGATGAGACCCCAGCAGGGCAGCAGCTGCAGGGGACACCTCGGGATGGGACTAGCTGTGGTCCCAGCTGGCAGCTGAGAATTGAGTTGTGTGCTGCCCGAGAGCCCAGGAGCACTGGGGCGAGCAATCTCCGCCCACGCCACCTGTCAGCCTCCCTGAGCCCTGCATGGGGCAGAGGCACCTGGGGCCCAGGAAATTCTCCTGTTTCCACTGTCTTCGCCATCCCTGACCACTGTCGCCCTGCTCTTTCAGGCTGAGTGATGGAGGACAGCACTGAGGGTCTTCTTATTGGGAGTCTTCCCCAAAGGGCAGTGACAGTGTAAAGAAATTAGCTCTCGGCCGGGATCTGAGCACACGCAGGAGAAGCAGCGATCAGGGCTGCACGGGGGGTTGAGATACGCAACGGTGGAGCAGAGCAGCAAGTTGGGCATCGTACCCTGCAAACTGTCTGAAGATGGAACCAGCACAGGGTCCTGACTTCATTCATTCCTTCATTCCACTGGCTGCTGGCTCCAAGCCAGACCATTTGCTTGGCCCGAGGATACAAAGAGAGGTTACAAATGTCCTTACCTTGTTAAAGTAGAAACTTGATCCCACCAGACTCCACCTGGAATCTTCTCTCTTATTGGGAACATCTCCTGCCCCTCAGGAGCCAGCCATCCTCCACAGATGAGCTCCGTGTTCAGACTCCCTCCTGGCCATGGGCTGTCCCTTAAGGGAACAGCTAAGGACCCATTTCTTGCCCAAATGGAGCTCTGTATATGTTCTGAGAATCAGTGTGGATGTGTCTACCCTGGAACAAGTCTCTCTGTGGGAGCTGGGGCTCCAGCAGTGGGGGGCTGGGGCAGACTACAGGGGGACAGTGTCACGGGTGCCTCATAAGGAAGGAGTATCCGCAGGTGAGAAGAGCCAAATCCCATGGCAGGGGTGCAGGTGAGGAGGTGACAGCCTCCAGGAGCCAGGCTGGTTGATGTCTAGTGTGGACAGTTGAGTGGAAGCAAGAGTTGAAACAGAGGATAATCATTAACTCCCTTCACAGTCACTATGGATAGGATCTCTGTTGTGTGAGTATCAAAGTGTCTGCTAGAGGTGTTTTTCAGGAACTTGGAGTCTGCCCTCTATCTATTTTGACCAGTTAGGAGCCCCTCCCCTTCATGTGAGCACGGACAGGAGTTTGATTGGTGAACTCGGACGTCAGTTGGCTGAAAACTCCATCCCCGCATTATGCTAATGTCACCATTTTCTGAGCATGAGTCCTGAGAGGAAGCAGGAAGCTCAGAGGAACCTGCTGCTGATCATCTTCCCTTGCATCTCCCACTGCCCTATGCTCTTTATTCATAAAATCCCAAGACCCTCCACTTTGGGGAGGCAGATCTGAGACTCGTTCTCCTCCCTCCTCGCTTGACTGCGTTGTGAATGAAGCTTTGCTCTGTTGCAAACTAGGATTTTTAGTGTTTGGTTGCTGTGCATTGGGAAATTAGACCTGGCTCTAACAAATCTGGCAAATCAGCCAGGATAATGGAGTTTTTATGGCGACTTGAATAGGTAAGAGAGACAGTGAGGTCCAGGTGACTGGCAAAGTCAGAAGCCATAGTCATTGGGGACAGGGACAAGGAGCCAAGTTCAGGGATCTGATTTGTGGAATCGGGCAGAGCACAGGCACAAGGGCTCAGAGAGGCTGCGTGGAATGGGAACAGGCACCCACTGTTCACGCCACACTCTGGGCAGGGTGGGGCTGACACCAGGCTGCTGTGAGGTGGTGGCTTTTCAGCCACTTGGAGAAATAATCCTTTGTCTTTAGGTAAAGACGAATGTCCTAGGCATTCAACACAAAGCAATATGGATAACATAGGAAAAAAGCAAAAATCTCACATTGGTTCAAATAAAGGAGTAACGCTTTCAAGGTGCAGAACCACTGATGAAATATCATTGGCTAGTGTGGTGAAACTCTGGGGCCAAGTGAGACCGGGGACCCCAGTGTCTCCCACAGACAGGACGTGCAGGAAGCACCAGGAGCCGGCCAACCAGGCAGGGGCTTAAGTACATAGACCCACCCAAAAACTACCAGCTGAGGGAGGCTGATGGAAATCTTATGCTGGACCTGGGACCACCGCCACGGGAAGCTGAAGACAGACCCAGCCCAGGCACTCCTCGATCTCTGACTAGATCTCTGACTAGATCTGCCCTTTCTCCAGTATCTCTGCAGAAGTTTCCATTGGTTTTGGGCTCTGGGCCCAGGAAAGAGCCACGTGGAGGCAACTGTCGAACCACTAAGACCAGGAGAGGAGAGCGTGGGGGTGGAGGACGGGGCCAGGGCCAGGGGAGGGGGTCAGAGAGACACAGAGATTCATTAAAACATCCCACTCCAAACGGACCTGTCAAACTAAATTACAACACATGAAATGAATGAAATGCTGAGCATGTTTGCCAGCGAAAGCAAAAACTGGGACAGAAATTCACTCTGGATTAGTTTGGGGAAATATTTTTTAACTAAGTGAAATGTACATAACATAAAATGAACCATTTTAAAGTGTACTTCAGTGGAATTTGGTATAATAATGGTACTGTGTAACCACCACCTCTATCTACTGCCTATGCATTTCCACCAGCCCTAAATTAAGCCCCTGCAGCCCTAAAAGTTTGTCTCCTTTCCCCTCCACCCCCAGCCCCTTGTGACCACCAGTCTGCTTCTGTCTTAGTGGGTTTACCTTGTCACTTCACACTAATTTTAAGAACAGACCTGAAAAGGCTATAATAAGAACCTTGAAGGTAGCCAGTGGTGTCACTGAAGATATAATTTGTTATTTTTTCTTAAGTAATTGTGAAATATTTTCGAACACAAAAGAATTCTCGCATCTCCCTAAAGCAGGTCCCCTAACTAGCCCCTCACTGCATTTGCTCCATCATCCTGTCTCCATCTCTATTTATTCTTGTTGTCATTAGTAATTTTCTAAACCATTTGAGAGTAAGCTATCGACAAGATGCCCCATTACTCCTCAATAAGTCAGAACAAAGTCGCCTTTCTGCATCATCTCCAATTCAAGAAATCAGTTCTGGTAATACCCTCTCGTCCAGGCCACAGAACTCATTAGGATTTTACCAACTGTCCCCTGAATGTTGGTTTCATTTTCAGCTGAGGCACCACCCAGCAGCACATACAGCATTCAGGGCTCATGTCTCCTAAGTATCTGCCAATACGACAGATTCCCTAGTCCTCACCTGCCTTTCATGTCCTTGATGGTTTTCAAGATGCAGGACTTGCAGGCTACAGAGTGGCTCTCCGTCTGGGTCAGCAGATGTTTCTTAGCAAGATTATCACAGGAGTGGTGCTCTGCTCCTTCAGTGCATCACATCAGGGGGCACATCAGGCCCACCCATCCCCCCAATGGTGACCTTGACCTTGTGTGTCCGCTCATGTCGGCAGCTGTCCAGTTCCTCCAGGGCAAGGACACATCTTTGCCTTGGTATTTGCTTACCATTTTGGGGGAAGGTGAGCTGAGATTTTGTAACTATGCTTCTTCTGTTTAAGTCTCTCTCTGTAGGATTGGTTTCACTGACGACTCCTGCTTGAATTCAGACAACAGGTGTCCGAAATCCTGGAAGACTAACGTAGTTATGCAGTGATGATTTTGTATTTGTATCATTTCCTTCACAATTATTCGTTGGCCTTTTACTCTAAGGGAGCATTTCCCCTTTCTGCTTTCTTATCTATTGTTAATTTCCTACTTAATACTGATATGCACTCATTAATTCTGTTTTATTCAATGGTTTTACTCCGTTATTATCATTATCTATTTTGATATTCAGATTGTATCATATTTGACCATGGGGGCTTCCTCTAGCTGGCTCCTGAGTCCTTTGAACATATCGCCATCATTCTTTGTGCATTGCTTTATTTTCTGGTAGAAGATGATGTCCAGGTTCATCTTGAACTTCCCCTGCCTGCCTCAACCCTTGTAATGAGCCATTTTTCCAAGGAGTATTGGTTCCTTTAAGCAGGGCACGATTTTTAGAAATCAAATTGTGGTGCTTGGCGTGCTCATTGCTACTGAGATCATTGCTTCTAGGTCCTCTCAGTGGGCAGAGCTGGGAAATATACTTATGTACATTTGTATCTTCACACACATCATATACAGACATCTATAACTTTCTATATCAATGTTCCTATACATACATGTGCATATATGTATCTCTATGATAACATATGCTAATTTCAATTTTATTTCAAACATCTTAGATCTGTCTTATGATTTCCACAATCATGTTTGTAAATATCTTTGGTTTCCCTAATATCAACATATTTACTTACTCAGCTTACTAATTTGCTCAGTTTTACAGTCCCCAACAATGCCAGTTTCTTCAGCTGCCATCACCTTCCCACCACAGCCCCAGCGTCCTATGAACTTGAGCCAGCAGGCACGCTGCCTCCGCGCCTCACTGCTCCTCCTTCTCCTTCAGCACTCTGTGTCCCTGGGCACTGCTGGACACAATGCTGAGGTGTGTCTCCTTGGCACCCCTCCCGGTCACCTCTGACTGACCTGTGTCTGACTACTGCACACCAGGAAGAAATGAGAAGGAAAGGTGGGTAGGAAGAACAAAGGTGCTATAATTTTATTTTAAGAGGAAAAAATTAGTTGCTGCACATCAGCAAGAGAACAGGTGGCTGAGCAAAGAAATTAATTAGAAATGTCAGGAATGAAAAGTATAGTCATGGAAATAAAAACTGGAATGCACGGGATACAGTATAGGCGGTACATGGTCCAAGATCAAATGAACGATTTGGAGGAAACTTTGGGATTAATGTACTGCTACAAGAGAAGATAAAGAGTTTCTTTTAATGAAAGAAATATGGAGGATGGGTTGAGAGACATCAGAATTCATTCTATAGCAACTCACAAGGAAGAGGGGGATGGAATTCAGATAAGAGATACTTGATGAGTTTTGGCAAAATTTTCTAGAGTAGATGGAAATTATGAATCCTCAGACTGGAGAGGCTCTGAGTAGGATAGATTCAGAAATAAAAATAAATGTCCTAAGAGATGCACTGCATTATAACTCTAAAAGTTCAGATTAGAGATACAGATTGTATACAAAGAAATGGTACCTAAACAGTTAGTTTCTCATCGGCAATCACAGGAGCCAGAAGACAATGAAACATCACCTTCAAGGTGCAAGACAAAATAACCAGAACGCTAGAACTTCAAACCCAACCAGAGTGACATGACCAAAGACAAAACGTGCTCACCATCCACTGACTTCACTAGGAGAATTATTAAAAAAAAAAAAAAAAAAGAGTTCTGAAAGAGGGAAAGTTCAGAGAGAATATAAGAACAATAGTAAGCATAAAATTTAAGAAAATAGTTTATCTTTAATTATGCATTGACTGCCCAAAGACCAACTTTTGATGGGTTAAATGATCAGCTTAAAAAACCTCATCATGGTGACAAGATGGGAGTTACTCAGTGAGTGGCTATTGCGTGGTCAATTCTGTGTATTTTGAAGGACACTCTAGGTGTGAAATAACTGTAGACTTTATTAGAAAGAAAACTATAATTATGATAGTGTTTTTTTTTAATTATTAACGTAACCACTAAAAATGTAAAATTCTCTCCAAGTCATTAAAAGAAAATAAGGAAAAATAGAACTCTTTAAAAAGTTAAGAGAAGGCATGAAGAGGACAAAAAAGAACTTAAGGAAAAGATTCAAAAGAAACACAAGAATGAAGAAATAGGTCAAAATATATATGTGATCATAGTAAAAATAAATGGATTTTATTAAAATATAAACTCAAGTATTTAATTCAATATTTAAATATAAAATTAAAATACAGATTATTATGTATAGGTGGTGGGATGATAAACGGTTCTAGTAATCACTTTGGAAAACTGTTAGACAGTATCTGTTAAAATGATAAAAGTGTACATTATAATTCTACTTCTCACTATGTAGCAAATAGAAATACTTTCGTCTGATCACTCAGAAATGGTATTGGAACCCTTACGGCAGCACCATGAGCAGAAAACCAGACTGATCCAAACTCGTACCCAGAGAAAAGTGGTGAAAAAAATCGTACATTCACATAAAGGAATTCTATTCAACAATGAGAACAAATGGTATGTGCTACACAACAAAGCAGCATCAATGAATCTCAGAAACATGATATTGAATGAAAAAAGCCAGATATAAAGGATACATCCTGAAGGGTTTCATGTACGTGAAGCTCAGAACACACAAGGCTAATTCATGCTGCACAAAGCCAGGGTAACGGTTAACTCGGGGGAGGTGCTTCAGTGACCAGAAGTGGTCATTATGGGATTTCTTGGATGCTGAAAATTAGCTGCACACTTAAGATATATACACGTATATGTATGTATGCATGTAAGTTACACTGTAATAAAAATTTAAAGACAAGTTTATTAAATACAAAATTTTAAAAAATCTAAATATATTCTTCATTCCAAGAGGCAATCCCATAACAAAAACACAGAAAGGTTTAAAATTGTGATGAAAATGAGAAACCATCCTTCTGTAAATATGAATTTGAAATATTAATACCAAATATTATAATATTTAATGCACAGATGAATTATAAAGATACTAAAATTAATGGAAACAATACTACAGCAAGAAGCTATAACAATCATAAATTGCGTGCCTAACATAATAACTGCAAAGCAAATACAATAGCACTAAAAAGAAAAAAATGCATATTTTGGGTTAAAGGAGGAAAATTGTCTCCTTTACCTTCACAGACTCTTCTACTGGGTGTAACAACTGAAGTTCCATAAGGCAGATTAACAGGAGAAAATCTTACAAATTTTGTTTGAAATCTACGTGGGAGTTTCTGTATGAAAATGAAAATGCAAAGAAATGGCTAGTCCTGAGTGCTTTGTGTACTTGGTAGAAGAAACAGTGTCAGGAATAGAAAAGTAATTAAAATATATGAGGTCACCAAACACGATGAGTTATTTTAACAAGGTCTCTTTGTATAGATTTTTCTTTGAAATCTGGTGGTAAGGCAATAAAATGAAACAAATGTAGTCTCTCTAAGAAATGGCATTGGAACAATTGGATGTCCAGTTACTAAAGGGGGAAAAAAATCTGGACTCAGACCTTCACAAAGCTCTTCACAAAAATCAACTTTAAATGAGCCATAGATTTAAATACAAAAGGCAGAACTAGAGATCTAGAAGATGACACAGGAGCAAAGCTGGATGACCCTGGGCACAGGGATGAGTTTTAGAAGAAATAGCTAAGGCTATAATTCATGAAAGAAATAATCGATAAGAGGGACTACATTAGAACTAATCACTTGTGCCACTTGAAAAGCAATGTCAAGGGGATGAGAAGAGAAGCCACAGACTGGGAGAAAATGTTTGCAAAAGACATAGCTGAGAGTGGACTGTTCTCCAAGCATACAAAGAACTGTTAAAATTCAACAAAGAAATAAAAAGTGGGCCAAAGACTTTAACAGAAAAACCAAGAAGATATACAGATGGCAAAGAAACAGACAAAAAGATGCTTCACAGCATATGTCATCAGAGAAGTGCAAATTAATACAACTGTGAGATACCATGACAAACCTATAAGAGAGACTAAATCTGGAGTCCTGACAACACTGAAGATGTAAAGCAACAAGATCTCTCATACACTGCTGGTTGGAATGAAAAGTGGAAAAGCCACTTAGGTAGACAGTTTAGCAGTTTCTTACAAAACTAAATATACTTTTTGTATACATCCAGCAATTCTGATTCTTGGTGTTTATCCAAAGGAGTTGCAAACTTATATTCACACAATCACCTGCAAAAAAAAAAAAAATGTTATGGCAGCTTTATTTATAATTGCCAAAACTTGGAAGCAACTAAGATGTTTTATGGTTGGTAGGTGAGTAGATAGATAAACTGTGATACTCCAGACAATGAAATATGATCTAGTACTAAAAAGAAATGAGCTATCAAATCATGAAAACTCATGTGGAAGACTCCTAAATGCATATTGCTAAGTGAAAGATGCCAATCTGAAAAAGCTACATACTGTACAATTGTAGGTATGTGACCTTCTAGAGAAGGTAAAACTAAAGGGGCAGTAAGAAGTGCAGGGTTTCCAGGGGTTGAGAATTCGGAAGAGATGAGTATGTGGAGCACAGAGGAATTGTAGGGCAGTGAAAACCCTCTGTATGACATTAGAACGATGCATACAAGTCATTATACTTGTCTAAACCCGTAGAATGTACACTATCAAGAGTGAACCCTAACGTAAACTATGCTTTTCAGATGATTATGATGTTTCAATGTTAGTTCATCAGTTGTAGCAGATGCGCCACTCCATGGAGAATGATCAGCGAGGCGGAGGCTATGCGTGAGTGGCACATGGGGTAGGTGGGAATCCTCCATATCTCGCTCTGAATTTTGCTGTGAACCTAAAATTCTACAAAAATATCATTAGGCAGCGGGAGGGTATAGCTCAGTGGTAGAGTGCATGTCTAGCGTGCGCAAGGTCCTAGATTCAATCCCCAATACCTCCATTAAAAAATAAATAACCCTAATTACCTCCCCTCGAACAGCAACAACAAAATATATTACACATGGGTAATAGACTGATTCCTTTAATAGTAAGTCTTTTATCCATTCATCCATGCATTGGTTCTTCGATTCAATAAATATTTACCGCTTGCCTAAATGTGGAATTAGTAATCAAAAGCATTCTTCTCAAAAAGTTGATAGTTCTAGACAGTTTAACAAGGAATGATCAGTGTTTTCAATAACCTTTACCTTTTTCATAATATCCTTGAGGAACTGAAAAAGCGACCCAGCTTACTTTACAAATTTAGAATAATCTGATATAAAGATAATGTGATATAAATAATGAGCAAGTACAGGACAGGACAGAAAATTGGGGGCAATTAAATTTAAGAACATAGAACAAACATAACATCAAATAAAATACAATTTTTGAAATTACACTTAGTAGTGTAAAAAATGTCCTTAAGAAGTAAGGATTTATCCCGAGTACAGAAATAATTCAAAATAAAAAAATCACTTACGAGTAATGTGTTAAATTAACAGAATAAACATGAAATCTATATTAAGGTTTCAATGGATTAAAAAGAGAACCAATAAAATTCAATAGCTATTATGGATATTTAAAAAAAAAAACGGATAGAAACCAGTCACTGCAGGGAACAAGCTTCATGCCATAGGTGCAACTATAAAAAACACCCAGCAAAAGGTCTAATTTACTGTGAAGACTTCAGGAAGAATTTTATTAAAGCTAAGAGCGAGACAGAATGTCTGTCGTCACCTTTAGTCAACACTGTATTGGAGGCTTTTTTCATTTCAGATTTTTCTCCACAAGAAAGTCAGAGCAAGAGCAGATTTGCTCAGCTTGGGGGGCTCCAACAAAAGATAGAGTGTTCTTTCTAAAGTCTCTCTAATGACTCTCTGATGTCCTCTCTGTTCTTGGATACATGGGACCTGGAAGGAGTAAGGATGTTTTGCGCTGCATGTGACTGAAACCCCGTCTCAAATGCCTTAAACATCAAGGCCAGGGGATGACCCTGCAGCTGGGAGAGTGCAGGCTTTGGGGGTGAAGGTGCCCGGTGGCTCTGGACTGGCATCCCCGCCATCCTCTTGCTCTGCCTCCCTTGTGAGCTGGCTTCACTCTCAGCTGGTAGGAAGTGGAGAGCAGACATGTCCCCGCTCCCCTGCAGCCAGACCTTTCCTTCACTTCACTGGCCTGTTTGGGGGACATGCTCCTTCCTGTACCATTACTGACCAGGATGGGGAGCCTCCTGGTGGCACTCACAGCACCTCCTCCACCACTGAGGCCAGTTCTCAGAGCTGGGTCTGGGCTCAGCTTCTCCCAAGGCCCACGGGACAGGCAGGCGGGAACAGAAACTGAATGAAATTGTGGTTCCCTGTCAACACGGAGGGAATCCATGCTGGGGGGCAGCTTACACACTGCCCAACACACCCTTCAGTCCTTCCGTGAGAGTGAGAGCCTGGTGCTGGGGGGAGAGAACACCAATCCAGGGGACGGTGCAGAGAGAGAGTGGCTGGGAAGCTCTGACGGGATGGAGGACACTCAGGGGCAAAGTGGAGACAACTGCTGCATCTCACGGAGGAGAGGAAAGAGGGGCAGGGGCCGTGCACAGGGAGGAGCCTAGAAGGGGAGAAACCGGGCTGGTTCAGGGCCCTCAGAAACTAGTGTGACATTTAGGGACAAACATCCAAGGGACACAAAATCTCAAAATCTGCTGTTGACCTATAAGTGTCCTCCAGAGGATGTTGTGACTTTAGGAACCTAGGACGTTGATTCCTGAGTGTCCCCTGGCAAAGGGACTGTGCCTGCTTTTTCTCCCCAGGTGGCCACAGCCCTGCTCGGGCGCTGCTGGGAGGAGCAGGCCTGACACGCTGGAGCTGAAGGCAGGCTCCTTGGGCTGGGATGGAGGATGAGGAGCTGCCTTCTCCCCGTGGTTCCCCTGTTTGCTCCATCTGGACATTTACCCAACTGGGGAGACCCTTTGTCCTCCCCGCAGGCCAGGGCCAGGGAGTGTTTTGAGGGCAAGGGACTGTAAGAAGTGCCTGGAAACATCAGAAAAGGGAGATTCTAGATCAAAGGAGAACTACAAGGAACTATTGCATTTTGCAGTAGTAATAACCAGGGACTTTAACCACTAAGGTAGAGTTAACATTGTATTCTCAGTGGAAGAAAATGTTCTAATTTGCTTCCTCCTTTATTCATCCGCCAGGAGAGCTCTGAGTGACCAGATGGCTCAAGGCAGCTTCCCTGTGTTCTGCTTGAGCCAGAATCTCCTTCATGTTGTGAACCCATTAGGGTCTCTGTAATAAAGATGTGGGTTGGAGAGGACAGGAAGTCCTCCAAAATCTGTATGAAAAAGCTGAGTGATGCAGTAACAACAGAAAGTTGGCCAAAAGATTTGGATGAACAGGCATTTCACAAAGAGCTGCAGAGGGACTAGAAATGTAGGGAGAGACCAAGTCCACTGGCAAATGGAGAAACGTCCATTAAAAAAATATTTGAAGCATTTTTAATCAGCAAGGAGTTTTGAAAGATTTGGTAAAATTCAGACTTCTTTAATGTCAGGAACAGGGACACTCACCTACTCCCGGTGGGTGTGATTCGTAATGCTCCTTGCAAGACAATTAGGTCGCCTTTCCTTTTTATGCTGAGTGACTTCCACTGTATGGACAGACCACCTTTTATGTATCCATTCATCAGTGGATGGATGTTTGGGTTGTTTCCACTCTTTGTCTCTTATAAATAAATCTGTTATGAATATTTATGCAGAAGTTTCTGCGTGGGCATACGTTTTCATTTCCTTGGGTAGACACCTACTGGAACACGGAGCAGCACGGAGAGTGTTGTGTAAACTGTTGAAAATCTGCCAGACTGTTGCCACAGGCAGTTCTGCTGGGTTATAAGTGTGTGTGACACTCTGTGCAATGAGCCTTGTGGTCTCAATATTTTAAGTATAGAGCAAATACGTACGCATGTCCTACCTGGGGACACACCACACACGGGCTGATATGTACCACAGCTGCCCCTCCAGTGCTGACTCTCACCCGGAGCAGACGGGGGGCTGTTCATGTGCCTTCGCCCTGAGTGACACAGGAGGGCTCCCAGAGACACCAGGCAGCCAGGAGGTCAGACCTCATCCTGGTTCTGTCACTGTCACCCTGTGACGTGGGCCTGTCCCTTGGTCTCTGGGTCCCCGTTCCTCCCCTGTCCAAGCTGTTGTGAGGCTTACGCAGGTTCATAGAGGTGGAAGTGCTGGACCTTAACCCCAGGCGGGAGGGTCCCCAAACAGGAGGGCCCGGTGGCCTGTGGCCAACTTGTCACCCTTCACCCAGGACCACAGAAAGAGGAGAGGAGGAGAAGAAACTGGCCACGCTTCCCAGTCCAGGTGAGAGAGGAACAGGGAGAGTCTGAGGGAGATGAGTGGTGACAGCAGGTCCCGCCCTTCCCTCTGAAACCAGGGCTCCCGCGGGGCCCTGAGCTCCTGCAGCGCTGCTGGCCTGGGCCCCAGGGGGGAGGGGCGGGGACCAGGTGGCAGCAGCTGTCTATATAGCCTGGGCCCAGGGCCAGGCTCGCTCCTGGGGCTGCTGCCAGGCCTGCTGAGATGGAGCTGTCCCGCGCCATCCCTTGGGCCTTGCTGCTCAGTACAGGTAAAGCCTGGCCCCGAGTCCCTGGGTCCTGGGCCCCTCTCTGCTTCCTGTCCAGCCTAGGGATTCTGTAGAAATTGATTGATGCTGACAAAGAAGCTCTGGGAGTGATAGTCTTCAAAATACTCCCCTCCAACAAACTGCCTCCCTCACCCTGGGCAGCGGGGGAGGGGCCAGCAGGATGCCCAGGATCCAGGGGCTGAGGCCACCAGGTCTTATAAATATTTTCTGAGCTCCCCTGTCCCTGTTTGGATATTTGTTTCATGGGCCTCCCTGGCTCCCTGCTTCCCTCCTGCCTTAAGCAAACGCACCCTGGGATGTCCTGTGGGGCAGCGGGGCACAGATCAGACAGGGATGAGGTCAATCAGATGTGGCTTTGCTGTGGAGGTGTTTTCTGAGGTGTGACTGGGTGGGTGCTGGAGGGGGGACCCTGGCTTGAACTGAGTTGGAGGGGTCACCTTAGGGGGACATGGGGTCCCTGGAGAAGCCCCACAGCAGATGGGATCTCTCTGCCTCTGTCCCCTAGGACTGAGACATGGCGGCAAAGCAGGTTCAGGGATGAACAGCAGGAAACAGCAGCTCCCAGCAGGGGCTGAGGGTGTCCTGGTGTTATGGAAATGACAGGCCAGCCAAGAAACAAGCACCACTCAGAGGGCTGGAGTACTCAGATTTATTACGCCTGCGGGCTCAGAGGGGCTTCTGCTCCGAAGCTCTGAGCACCTCCAAGACGTGCACATGAGGTTTTACAGGGTTAATTACAAATATGGGGCTATTAGGCAATAAGGCTCAAACAACAAAAAGCAAGGAATCAGTACACTGGAGCTTATCAATTTGGAACAGATCACGTTACTGACACTTGTTGAGCTTGGATTTACGAGTTAGCTTGTTAGCCCAGTAAACTGACACTAAACTTCAGATTTATGAGTTAGCCCGGCAGAACTTAGATCAGTAAACCAACCCTTATCACACTTAGATTTGTGACTCAGCTTGTTAGCCCAGCTGGGCTTTTCCTTCACACTGGCAGGAGAGGCACTCGCCCTACAGAGAGCTGGGTGCTGGGACTGCAGTGAATTCAGCAGGGGGACCAGCTCTGATTCCGGATGCTGGGAGGGAAAAAGGCGTCCATTTCTTCAGGGAAACCTTGATCTCTTTCTCCCTCGTTCGCTCTCTCTGTCCTGTTCTGTCCTTCTTTTCTTCCTTCCCCCTTTTCTCTCCTGCTCCTTCTTTCGTCCTCTTCTCACTCATCTGCTGTCCCTGCTCCCCTCACCCTCCCCTCTCCTCCACTCCTCTACCCACCTGGCCAGATACATTCAAAACCCAGTGCCCTCCTCTGTCTGCCCTCCTTGGTGAAGGCTATTAGCCAGATGGGGAGGACCGTCACCTGTCCCTCCCAGATAGCAGCTTAAAGGCTTTGGTGCAGATCAGCGCAATCCAAGGGGCCTCCAAACCACAGACCACGGCGCCCTGACGCCGTGGCTGGAGGCAATCACACATGCTTTATTGTTTCGGGTGAGGTCAGCAGCAATGGGCAGCTTGCTAAGAAGTAGGGGGGACTGGCTCGCAGCCTGAGAGACTCAACGCTGTGCGACCTGATGAAGTCCCCGGGCTCTCTGAGCCTCTGCTGAGGGCTGACAGCGCCCTGGGGGCCGCTGGGCGGGCTGCCAGAGCCCTGAGAGGCCCGTGGATATACACCGTGTGCAAACGTGGGGGCGCTCACGGCGGAAGCAGGAGTGTCCCCTGAGGGGACTCACAGCCTGAAGCGGGGTTTGGCTGTTAATCTGAGCTGCAGGGGAGGAAAAAGCTCTCCTCCTCCCTCTCAGGGTCTCTGCGGAGCCTAAGAATTAAGGTGACTTAGTAGCACAGGAGAGGAGCACACATTGTGCCAAGTCTTTCCTTGTCCCTGGGCCCGGGGTCTTCACAAACCAGGAAGAGCTGGAGAAGCGACCAGAGTAGGAACCCTTATGCCTTTTAGACATTTGGGAAGAAGATGACGGACAAAGGGCTGGGGCTGGGGGCGGTCGGCTGTGGGCGGTGAGGGCTGTGCGGGGGGCCGAGAGGAGGAAAGGGGGAGGCGGGCGGGGCGTGAGCGCAGACCCCGTCAGCCGCCCGCGGGCTCCTGCGTCCTCCCCCGCTGGTGCAGGCGGGCCGCCGCGCCCCCGCTCCCGGGAGAGGCCGTGTGCGGCTTGCCGGTGGAAGCGGTGCGTCACAGCCCTTCCTGCATCTGCTGTGTTTCAAGTGCCTTCTGACAAATCGTCAGTACGCGAAGGTGGCACGTTGTGGGGTCCCACAAGGGGCCTCATGTTCTCCTTGTTTCAAAGCCTGGACGTCAGATTCCAGATCAGAGGAGTTCCCCGTAGATGAGGGTCCAGGACGCAAACATCCCGGGAAGTGACACGGGTGTTTGGATTCTTCCCGTGAGGTCTGCCTTCACGCAAACCTCTGTTTATATCTTTCCAAGTAATACTGATGGACACCCTGGGGTGGGGAGGTTTCACTGGGCCCCCCAGACCAAAGCTACCTCAGGGTCCAGGAAGGGCAGCTGGAGAGGCACCTCCAGTGTCCTGGTTGACATTCATGGTCAAAGAGTTTCCAGAGCATTTGTTGATTCCCATTTACTGAGGAAAGAAGTATCTGGTTGGGGGAGGAAATGATTGTCATGAAGCGCTGACAGTGGCGGGTAACTTAGCGAGAACGTCCCCGGGCTGGGCACGGAGCCAAGTACGTATGGATTATCCTCCAGAACCTAGCAGGGCAGTTACTATTAAATTCCCATTTTACAGATGAATGGACTGAGGCTTAGGGAGAGTAAATAAATTGTCCAAAGCCATCTAGCTCTCGTGGCCACAGGGCTGTGACCCAGGGCCCTCTGATTCCTGAGCTGTGCTGTGTCCACTGGTCAGTTCAGGAGGACAAGCCTCATGGTACGTCAACCCTGGTAGGGGTGTGATTGTCATCGGGGTCTTGATCCAAGCACCTGACTCAGGTCCCTGATACAGTGAAACTTTCTTACATTAAGATGGTTCATTCCTCTTCAGCTGAAAATTTTATTCAATTCATTGTATCCATCACCAAGTTGATCATTGATCTAAATAAAGAATTTACATGAAAAGTTCAGGTTAATTAGGGTGATCAAACGTCTTGCTTTGGTCAGGACTGAGAGGTTTCTCAGGAGAGGGGACTTACAACACTCAAACTGGGAAATTCTGGGGAAAACTGGGACTCGTTAATCTCCCTCCTCAGAGCCGACTTCTGACTTGGCTCCAGACTGAACCATTGCAGTAGACTCAGTGGGGTTGGAGAAATGAGGAGAAAGGAGTCAATTGAGCGAGTCCTTGACGGCTGAGCGCCAGACCCTCTTCCTGCCCTTCCCCTGTGGGACCAGGTTCTTCTGGGCTGGAGGACAGCCACGCTCTCTCCTCCCGGTCTCAGCCCCATCCCTTGAAACTCAGCCCCTCCTCACAGCTTGGGCATGGTCTGTGCTCAAGCCTTGATTCATCAGTAACTTCCAACTTTTCTTTTTGTTCTTCTCTTTTGATGTCTTTTCAGCCACAGCGATTTCAAATGACTGGTACCCCAGTAAGTGCAGACACACTATTTCACCAGTTCCTGCTTCCCACACAGAGATGTGCTTTGGGACTGAAGTTCAAATGACTCTCCTGGAAGCGCGAGTATCTGCTGGCCTTTTTGGTCAAGAGAACTTGGTGTTTCTGAACCTGACCGTGTGCTCCACTCTTCTCAATCCCTAAAGTTCCCTCTCCCCTGACTTCTCAGGGCTTCCACCCTCCCCTTCCCCCCCCACCACACCTCCTCCGCAGCCCAGGGGGCCTCCTCTGCCGTCCTGCCCACAGCCTCACCAGGCAGGGAAAGGAGCCACCTCTCCACGGAGCAGGTGTCACAGGAGGATGGAGCCTCCTCCAGATGGCTGGAGTCTGGTGGGGGCTGAAGGGCGTCACATCTTCAGTGTCAGGACTGAGCGCATAGACTGGAGAGGGAGTGAGTGCAGAGGAGGGATGCTGGCCAGAGGGGAAAGGTTTCCTCCTAATGTGGGTGCCTTTTCAATAAACTGACTGATTTACATCATGATCTGCAGGTCGAGGCATAAACATGAACTCATTTGATCCTAAACACTCCAGAGGAAATACTGTCTAATCCTCATTCGTTAAAAAATGTATTTGAAGAAGTGTTCAATTCTTCCATTTTACAGCTGTCAAAACAGTGTAGTGATGAATCTGGGTCCCTTTAAGACTCTGAAAACAGTGAAACATGAAAACTACCTTTTTGTGCGTCACCAGACTTGGATGGTGGGTGTTGGGTTGTGGTGGCGGGAACTAGAGAGTGAGGATGATCAGCAGGGTTGCGGGGCCCAGGGATGGCACAGGTCCTCGTGGCCCTGGTGCTGCTTCCGGGCACCTGAGTCCTTTCTTGTTTTGGAGGACATCGTGACTGTGGGGGAGTCATCAAAACAGAATATGGAATTATTGCCACCTATTACGGACCAAACACTGAATGTGTCTGGACCATCGAGATGGACCCAGAATTCCAAGTTGCTGTGGACATACCACATCTCCGGTGAGTGCTGAGGCTGTGAGTTTTCTTTGCTGATGCTATAGTTTTATGGGAAGGTGTCCATCTTGGTCTCTTCCAGTTCTCCCTGTACCATCTGGTACACACGTCTAGACACATCCTGACTCCATATCACTCGCTGCTGAAAACCCCTCAATGTCCCTGTGCTATCTAAATAAACTTTAGTCTCCTTGTGTGGCATTCAGATTCCTTCATGATACAGCTGAGTCTCCCCTCCCTTCTAATCTCTTCTCCCCTCTGCCACATCTCTGAGCTGAGCCATCACACACGGAGCTGTGGACCCACCAGGCCCCTGGGCAGCTCCAAGCCTTTGCCCACACTGCCCTCTGCTTGAAATGCATCCTTCCACCTCCACCCGACTCACCTGCTGCTGCATAGGGGCCTCATTTTGTATCATGATTTCACCTGAAGATGAACTTTTCCATAACACATTTTCTGACTCTCTCAATAGGTGAACAGATTTTCTCTGATTTGTGTGCCATCCATTAACCCATGCAAAACTGCAGGTGGAATTTACAGCATAACATCACTCCTGCCTATGTCTGAGTTTGTGTGTATGATAAAGGGAGTCTTCTCTTTGGGGGAGTCAAGTAATTTTTTTAAACTAATGAATGAATGAATGATGATGGAAAAAGTGAATGAAGTGATACCGCCATTGGAGGCATTTCCAATGTAGCAATAAATTACAACATTTCTATAACAATTTAGTCTTCATATATTTGAACAGGAGAGCTAGACTCCCATCAGTTGCTGATCAAGTGACACAGCTCATGGTGGTGGCTGTGACAAGTGATGTTATCTTGTGACTAAGGGCCCCTTCCCCTTCAAACCTTCCACGGGGTCAGGACTCCCACGAGGTTCAGGAGCTGCTCAGTGGATGAGGACTACCTAGAGATGCCTGCCTCACAATAGGGCTTAGACCATCTACCCAAACCACAGCCCAGGGGTGAAGGAATCAGGCATTTCTGAGGACGGATTCTTCTGAAAATTTCCTCTCATTGTCCTTTGGAACTCTTCAAAGATGATTTCAAGTCTCAGTATTTTTAGCACCAAGGAAGGAATCAGTCTGGCCCAGAGCAAGCTAGTATTAAGAGTGCCAGGTGTGTGACCCGGTAAGCTGTCCCCCCTGTCTTGTTTTCAACCAGAGAGGACTGGTGCTCCCTCCTGTGTGGGAGACATGCTGGTGGCTGAGTGAGGATGACAGGCTGGGGATCAGGTCTTGATGAGGAGAAGGAAGAGATGGGAGCCCTCAATAGGACTGTTCAATCCAAGGTGCACTTTGCCCACAGGAGGTGGAGATGGACGCCTCTCTCCCCTCTGCTGGGCCTGGAGGCCAAGCTGGGGTTGTGGGGCCCCACCTGACAGGGATGTGGAGGGTGAAACAGGAGTGGCATCACACACTCCTGTCTGGGCCCCTCACCTGACACAGTGGTTGTTGCCCAAGGAAACGTTCCACAGGATTGGCTGTATTTTGATGCTCAAGGGGCCAGAACGACAGTGGCTCCTGATCCCAGAGTCCTGCCTGGACTTCCCTGACCCCTAAAGAGGGCTTCCCAGGACATGGGGAAGTCACCTGCAGCCCAGGTGGAGGGGAAGTCCTGTTGTGGAAGTGGGAGGGTCCTGGGTGACTGTTATTTCCTCAGAAAATGACTCTCCTTCCGTGGGGACACCAGGCCTGGAATGTCTCGTGAACAAAGCTGTGAGCTTGTGTCCAGGCCCAGGTCGAGGAGGCCACCTGCAGGAAGGACCATGATTCCAAAAGGTGACACCTGCCTTTCCTCTGCCCCAACAGCCTCACTTGTAATAAAGAGTATGTGGAAATTCTAGATGGACCACCAGAATCTAACAGCTATGGGAAGATTTGTAAAGGTCTAAACTTGGAGTATAGATCTTCTTCCAATGTCATGACAGTCAAGTACAGCAGACAATCTGACCACCCAGCTTCCTCCTATGAGATCATTTTCTTTAAGAATCCACAAGGTAGGTAGGAGGGGGCAGCATTCCACTGACGTGCCCTCCCCTGTCCGCATGGCTGTGTTGGAGCTGAGTCTGTCTACATGACTCTTGAAATAAGGTTGACCATCACTAGGTGAGCGTGTCATTGTGACCCAGGGAGCCTCTCCAGAAACACCCACCATTGCTAACCCAGCATTTCTGCATCCTCACATCTTGGGGATGGGAAGATCTGAAATGAAAATTCTTTCACAAATTTGACTTTACATCTTGATGAAGTGACAGTTTCCTCTCAAATATAAAATATCCCTTCTTGATCTTATTAAAATCCCCTTGGTATTTCCCAGTATATTTATTTAGAATGTGTATTACACATTGTATACTGTACAAAATGTATGTATGTGTCACACATGTAGGTATATAGGAAGTAGGTGGCTATATAGCAGATATATGTATAGATATACAGAATACATAAATGTAGTACACTATCGGAAGTTTATATTACATTCACTATAAAAATATTAATGATACAAACATACATATGAATGCATGTATATAATGTAAGTGAGAACAAACCAGACACAGTCCCTCAAAAGTGAATTTTTTTCCCTCGTTAATGACTAGCGGAAATTGTCCCCCACATAGCAATCAGAAGAGAATGCTTGTTAAATTGACTTAACCAAACGCTATTTAAGCTGCTCTCCATCCCACAGGTTAGCGATCTCTGCCTCACGCCTAAGGGTGCACTGCCAGTGGGAACAACATTCCTTGAAGACTGTTCTGGAATCAGCAGACATGAGGAGAGACATCTCCTGGTCACCTGTCTGATCACACCTGCTCATCCCGTCCCTCCCCTCCATCCATTCCGGCCTCTGTCCCTCCCTTACCAAGAAAAA
This sequence comes from Camelus bactrianus, assembly GCF_048773025.1. Classification (NCBI taxonomy): domain Eukaryota; kingdom Metazoa; phylum Chordata; class Mammalia; order Artiodactyla; family Camelidae; genus Camelus; species Camelus bactrianus. Next base: position 24,479,340 of record NC_133549.1, read on the forward strand.
TTTCTTACTCCTAAGCTTTAGACACTTGCCAGTCTTGTGTTTGGATCATTCTACTTACTGCTATAACCATTTTGAATAAAGTCTCTTTACCTGAGTCTGGATTTGTTTTTTTGCTTGTTTGTTTTAGTTTGGAGGTCCTCATTTCACTGTGCTGGGACCTCAGGCATCACTGAGAATGGTTGAAACCCTTTCTGAAGGTCTTTGAAATCAGAAGGAATTGCACTTGTCTGCGGCTTGTCTTGGGATGGGGTTGTTGTCTCTTTACTGTTTCCCTCTCCTGTGAAGGAAAAACCTTTACAGACACGGGAGACACTGGCCCAGTTCTCTGCTAAACTTTGTGGCACTGTGGTTGATGATAAAGAACATTAAGTGAGGGTGTGTTAAATTTATTCTAATTCCCACTAACCAGCTATAAATTGCACCACATCAGAATCACTTTAAAAGTAAAAGTTCTGAGAAGAGTGACACGTGAAGCCCACACGGTTTGTGGGGTCGTCAGACTCAGATGATGCTGCCTTTATCAGAACAGGAGTTAGGAGGATCCGAAGTCACAGTGGTCCCTGTGTGTCACAGCCCCTCATAGGCCTGGCACAGCCTCCATGTCCTTTATTCTGTTTCAAGAATAGGGGGGAGGTGGGGTCTCTCCGCAGACTTCGGGCAGGGTCAGAGGGTGGCTTGGGAGCAGCACTACCTGTGTCTGGACCACCTGGCCCGGAGGGACAGGGACCCTCACACACACAAATTACGTCATCCACTTTTATGGGCTGTGTTTGACTTAGCCTGCAGTTCAAGGATATGTGACTCCCATGTTAACATCAATGACAATTGTCTGGATGGCAATGCAGCACCTTACTGGAACTTTGAAAACTCATCTGTGGCTGTCACTCATCCACTCATTCATTAAGGATTACAACTTGGACCCTGAAGTTAAGAGTCTTTTAATGGTAGACCCATCGAATTAACAAACACGTGATACTCAGCAGTTAGATAACCTAGAGGGTTACAGGACGTAGATAATGGGATGAAGGAGGGAGATCTGTCCACCTGGGAGGGGTCAGGAAGCTGTGACGGTCGAGGCAGCCCATCACCTGGACCAGGATATACTAACAGGGGACCCTCAGCCATGGGCAGGTGAGACTAGAAGGGTTGGAATGATGCTTTCATGGCAAGTGGACAGTGTGCGCAGAGGCCCAGAGCTGCCTAGCAGTCTGCTGTGTCTAAAGCTCAGTGTGTGATGGCCCAGCACTGAGAGGGAGCAGAGGGGAGAAGAGATGAGAAGGGAGAGGAAGGCCAGGCGGGTAAGACCAGCATGGAATTTTCCCCGAATCTGCAACATCAGCAAAGAGAACCCTCCTGCAGAGAACTCACCTGAGGAAAGGAAATCCCAGTGTGGCTTGCTGAGCTGACCTCACCAGGGTGGTCCAGACACAGGTAGTGCTGTTCCCAAGCCACCCTCTGACCCTGCCCGAAGTCTGCGGAGAGACCCCACCTCCCCCCTATTCTTGAAACAGAATAAAGGACATGGAGGCTGTGCCAGGCCTATGAGGGGCTGTGACGCACAGGGACCACTGTGACTTCGGATCCTCCTAACTCCTGGTCTGATAAAGGCAGCATCACCTGAGTCTGACGACCCCACAAACCGTGTGGGCTTCACGTGTCACTCTTCTCAGAACTTTAAAAGAGATTCTGATGTAGTGCAATTTATAGTTGGTTAGTGGGAATTAGAATAAACTTAACACATCCTCACTTAATATGCTTTATCTATTGCAAGAAATTTTAGCAGAGAGCCGGGCCAACGTCTCAGTTCTGTGTCTGTGGAGATTTTTCCTGTGCAAATGAGAGAAATCACATATTGGCAAGATCCCATCCCAAGACAGGCTGCAGACAAATGAGAATCCTTCTTATTCAAAGGTCTTCAGAAGAGGTTTCAGTCACTGTCAGTGATGCCGGAGGCACCAACCCTGTGAAATGAGGACTTTCACACTGAAAAAAACAAATCCAGACCCAGGTAAAGAGACTTTATTCAAAATAGTCATAGCAGTAAGTAGAATGATCCAAACACAAGACTGGCAAGTATCTAAAGCTCAGGAGCAAGAAATTCTTCTTTGCAGGAAGAGACGGAGGCTGGAAAGGATGCAGAGGCAGGAGGGGCTGAGCAGGTGTGATCAGACAGGTGACCAGGAGATGTCTCTCCTCGAGGTCAGCTGATTCCAGAAGAGTCTTCAAGGAAGATTGTTCTCATTGGCAATGCTTGTATACCTTAAGCTTGAGGCAACAATTGCTAGCCTGCGGGATGGAGGACAGCTTAACCAGAGCTTAGTTAAGTCGATTTAAAAAGCATTTTCTTCTACTTGATAAGTGTGGGAAAATTTCAGGTAGTCACTAATGAGGAAACAAACAAACAAACAAACAAACAATGTTTAGGGACTGTGTCTGGTTTGTTCTAGGTTACATACATATATTTGTGTGCAGGATTATTTATATAGCAAACATAATATAAATTTCCTCTAGTATACTATATTTATACATTATTCTCTTTCTCTATATATAACCTATATAATTGCTATGTAACTACATATGTGATATACATATACATTTTGTGTAGTATACTACGTGTACAACACATTTAAAATGAATACACTGGAAAATGCCAAAGGGGTATAATAAAATCAAGAAGAGAAATTTTATATTTGAGAGGAAATTGCCACATCATCTAGATGAAAAATAAAATTTGTAAAAATAAAATAAAATAAAATAAAATAGTAAAAGAATTGCAAATCAGGTCTTTCTAACGGCAAAATCTGGGGATGCAGAAATGCTGAGCTCGAACTGGCGGATGTTTCTGGAGAGGCTCACTGCACCACACTGACTCTCGCTCACCCTGCGCTGGTCAAGCTTATTTCAAGAGTTATGGGAACAGCCACATGCCCAACTCCCACATAGCTGTGCCCAGGCAAGAGCGCACAGCACCAGGTTCCTGTCCCCTGTTACCCACCTAGTGGATCACGAAGGAACACTATCTTATAGGAAGAGGCTGGATGGTTGGGATTTCTGCTGTACTTGACCGTCATGTTTGTAGAAGAACCACGATTGGTGATGCTTAAACCTTGACAAAACTTCCCAAAGCTCTCAGATCCTGGTGGTCCGTCTAGAATTTCCACGTACTCTTTACCACAGTCGAGGCTATTGGGGCAGAAGGAAAGGCAGACATCAACGTTTGGAATCATGGTCCTTCCTGCAGGCAGCCTCCCCGACCTGGGCCTGCACACAGTCTCACAGCTTTGCTCATGAGACATTCCAGGCCTGGTGCCACAGGGAAGGAGAGTCATCATTCTGAAAAAAATGATGGTCATCCAAGACCCTCCCACCTCCACCAGAGGACTTCCCATGCACCTGGGCTGCAGGTGACTGCCTCATCTCCTGGGATCCAGGGAAGTCCAGGCAGGACTTTGGGCTCAGGAGCCACTGTCCTTCAGGCCCCTCAAGCATCACAACAGAGACAACCCTGTGGAATGTTTCCTTGGGCAACAGCCACTGTGTCAGGTGAGGGGCCCAGACAGGAGTGTGTGATGCCACTCCAGTTTCACCCTCTGCATTCCTGTCAGATGGGGCCCCGCAACCCCAGCTTGGCCTCCAGGCCCAGCAGAGGGGAGAGGAGTGTCGCTCTCCACCTCCTGTGGGCAAAGTGCACCTTGGATTGTCACAGTCCTGCTGAGGATTCCCATCTCTTCCTTCTCCTCATCAAGACCTGGTCCCCAGCCTGTCATCCTCACTCGGCCACCAGCATGTCTCCCACACAGGAGGGAGCACCAGTCCTCTCTGGTTGAAAACAAGACAAAGGAGGGATATCTCACCAGGACACACCTGAGACCCTTAACACTAGCTTACTCTGGGCCAGACTGATTCCTTCCCTGGTGCCAAGGACAGTCAGATGCAAAACTGATCTTTGTAAAGGTCAAAGAGACAAAATGGGGAGATTACAGAAGAACTTAGAAATGGTGATGCAGGAAATGCCCAAATTCTTCACCCCTGGGCTGTGGTTTGGGTAGAGGGTCCAAACCCTACTGTGAGGCAGGCACCTCTAGGTTGCCCTCCTCCCACAGAGCAGCTCTTGAACTGGTGGAAGTCCTGACATAGCGAAAGTTCTGGAGGCGCAGCAGCCCCTTCCTCACAAGATAGCATCACCCATGCCAACCCCACTGTGGGATGTGTGCCACCTGGTCTGCAATTTACCAAAATGGGGCTCCGGTGTTAAAATCTATGAAGACTAATCTGCTGTAGAAATGCTGCCACTCACTGCTCCGTCAGAACTGCCTTCTGTGCCTGTATCACCTCATTCACTCTTTTGAATATTTATTCATTCTTTTATTTATTTATTTACTTATTAGTTAAAAAAAATACACCCCCTTTCTTGTACATGAAACTCAGATGTAGGCAGGAGTGATGTTATGCTGTAAATTCCACCCAGAATCTGCATGGGGTAACGGATGGGGGAAAAATCAGAGAAAGATCTGCCCACATGTGGGCACGGTCAAAAAAGGAATTTCACATGTTATGGAAAAGTCCATCCTCAAGCTAAATCATGAAATACCAAATGAGGCCCCTATGCAGCAGCAGGTGAGTCTGGAAGACGTAGAAGGATGCGTTCCAGGCAGAGGGGAAAAGAGGTTAGAAGGGAGGGGAGTTCCAGCTGTATCAGGAAGGGATTTGAATGCCATGTAAGAAGACTAAAACTTATTTAGATAGCACAGGGCCATCGAGGGGTTTTCATCGGAGAGTGAGATGGTGCCAGGATGTGTTTAGATGTGTGTGCTGGATGGTACGGGGGCAACTGGAAGAGGCCAGGAGGGACACCTTCCCGTAAAACTATAACATCAGAAGAGAAAACTCATACACCTGAACACTCACTTGAGAAAGGGTATTATCACGAGAAGCTGGTAACCTGGGTCCACCTGGATGGTCCAGACACACTCAGTTTCCGGCCCCTCATAGGTGGAGATTGTGCCGTACTGGCCTCTGAGGTGGCCCCCACAGTCATGGTAATCTACGATGGAAGGAAGGATCTTGGGCGCCCGGGAGCAGAACCAAGCCCATGGGGGACCGTGCCACCCCTGGGGCCCGCACCCCTGGGGGTCATCCTAACTTCCCAGTCCCCTGATCACAACCCAGCATCCAAGATCCAAGCCCGATAATCCACAGAATATGGTTTTCTCTTCTTTTCTCATATTTGTTCTTTTCAGAATCTTAAAGGGACCCATATTCATTAGTACACTTTGTTTTGACAGCTGAAAATGGAAGAACTGAACACCTCATCAAAAAATAAGTTTCATCAATTGAGGATAAAAGCAGCAGGTTCCTCCGGGGTGTTTAGGATCAAATGAGTTCATGTTTATGCCTCGACCTGCAGATCATGATGTAAATCAGTCAGTTTATTGAAAAGGCACCCACATTAGGAGGAAACCTTTCCCCTCTGGCCAGCATCCCTCCTCTGCACTCACTCCCTCTCCAGTCTATGCGCTCAGTCCTGACACTGAAGATGTGACGCCCTTCAGCCCCCACCAGACTCCAGCCATCTGGAGGAGGCTCCATCCTCCTGTGACACCTGCTCCGTGGAGAGGTGGCTCCTTTCCCTGCCTGGTGAGGCCGTGGGCAGGAGGGCAGAGGAGGCCCCCTGGGCTGCGGAGGAGGTGTGGTGGGGGGGGGAAGGGGAGGGTGGAAGCCCTGAGAAGTCAGGGGAGAGGGAACTTTAGGGATTGAGAAGAGTGGAGCACACGGTCAGGTTCAGAAACACCAAGTTCTCTTGACCAAAAAGGCCAGCAGATACTCGCGCTTCCAGGAGAGTCATTTGAACTTCAGTCCCAAAGCACATCTCTGTGTGGGAAGCAGGAAATGGTGAAATAGTGTGTCTGCACTTACTGGGGTACCAGTCATTTGAAATCGCTGTGGCTGAAAAGACATCAAAAGAGAAGAACAAAAAGAAAAGTTGGAAGTTACTGATGAATCAAGGCTTGAGCACAGACCATGCCCAAGCTGTGAGGAGGGGCTGAGTTTCAAGGGATGGGGCTGAGACCGGGAGGAGAGAGCGTGGCTGTCCTCCAGCCCAGAAGAACCTGGTCCCACAGGGGAAGGGCAGGAAGAGGGTCTGGCGCTCAGCCGTCAAGGACTCGCTCAATTGACTCCTTTCTCCTCATTTCTCCAACCCCACTGAGTCTACTGCAATGGTTCAGTCTGGAGCCAAGTCAGAAGTCGGCTCTGAGGAGGGAGATTAACGAGTCCCAGTTTTCCCCAGAATTTCCCAGTTTGAGTGTTGTAAGTCCCCTCTCCTGAGAAACCTCTCAGTCCTGACCAAAGCAAGACGTTTGATCACCCTAATTAACCTGAACTTTTCATGTAAATTCTTTATTTAGATCAATGATCAACTTGGTGATGGATACAATGAATTGAATAAAATTTTCAGCTGAAGAGGAATGAACCATCTTAATGTAAGAAAGTTTCACTGTATCAGGGACCTGAGTCAGGTGCTTGGATCAAGACCCCGATGACAATCACACCCCTACCAGGGTTGACATACCATGAGGCTTGTCCTGAACTGACCAGTGGACACAGCACAGCTCAGGAATCAGAGGGCCCTGGGTCACAGCCCTGTGGCCACGAGAGCTAGATGGCTTTGGACAATTTATTTACTCTCCCTAAGCCTCAGTCCATTCATCTGTAAAATGGGAATTTAATAGTAACTGCCCTGCTAGGTTCTGGAGGATAATCCATACGTACTTGGCTCCGTGCCCAGCCCGGGGACGTTCTCGCTAAGTTACCCGCCACTGTCAGCGCTTCATGACAATCATTTCCTCCCCCAACCAGATACTTCTTTCCTCAGTAAATAGGAATCAACAAATGCTCTGGAAACTCTTTGACCATGAATGTCAACCAGGACACTGGAAGTGCCTCTCCAGCTGCCCTTCCTGGACCCTGAGGTAGCTTTGGACTGGGGGGCCCAGTGAAACCTCCCCACCCCAGGGTGTCCATCAATATTACTTGGAAAGATATAAACAGAGGTTTGCGTGAAGGCAGACCTCACGGGAAGAATCCAAACACCCGTGTCACTTCCCGGGATGTTTGCGTCCTGGACCCTCATCTACGGGGAACTCCTTTGATCTGGAATCTGACGTCCAGGCTTTGAAACAAGGAGAACATGAGGCCCCTTGTGGGACCCCACAACGTGCCACCTTCGCGTACTGACGATTTGTCAGAAGGCACTTGAAACACAGCAGATGCAGGAAGGGCTGTGACGCACCGCTTCCACCGGCAAGCCGCGCATGGCCTCTCCCGGGAGCGGGGGCGCGGCGGCCGGCCTGCACCAGCGGGGGAGGACGCAGGAGCCCGCGGGCGGCTGACGGGGTCTGCGCTCACGCCCCGCCCGCCTCCCCCTTTCCTCCTCTCGGCCCCCCGCACAGCCCTCACCGCCCACAGCCGACCGCCCCCAGCCCCAGCCCTTTGTCCGTCATCTTCTTCCCAAATGTCTAAAAGGCATAAGGGTTCCTACTCTGGTCGCTTCTCCAGCTCTTCCTGGTTTGTGAAGACCCCGGGCCCAGGGACAAGGAAAGACTTGGTACAATGTGCGCTCTTCTCCTGTGCTACTAAGTCACCTTAATTCTTAGGCTCCGCAGAGACCCTGAGAGGGAGGAGGAGAGCTTTTTCCTCCCCTGCAGCTCAGATTAACAGCCAAACCCCCCTTCAGGCTGTGAGTCCCCTCAGGGGACACTCCTGCTTCCGCCGTGAGCGCCCCCACGTTTGCACACGGTGTATATCCACGGGCCTCTCAGGGCTCTGGCAGCCCGCCCAGCGGCCCCCAGGGCGCTGTCAGCCCTCAGCAGAGGCTCAGAGAGCCCGGGGACTTCATCAGGTCGCACAGCGTTGAGTCTCTCAGGCTGCGAGCCAGTCCCCCCTACTTCTTAGCAAGCTGCCCATTGCTGCTGACCTCACCCGAAACAATAAAGCATGTGTGATTGCCTCCAGCCACGGCGTCAGGGCGCCGTGGTCTGTGGTTTGGAGGCCCCTTGGATTGCGCTGATCTGCACCAAAGCCTTTAAGCTGCTATCTGGGAGGGACAGGTGACGGTCCTCCCCATCTGGCTAATAGCCTTCACCAAGGAGGGCAGACAGAGGAGGGCACTGGGTTTTGAATGTATCTGGCCAGGTGGGTAGAGGAGTGGAGGAGAGGGGAGGGTGAGGGGAGCAGGGACAGCAGATGAGTGAGAAGAGGACGAAAGAAGGAGCAGGAGAGAAAAGGGGGAAGGAAGAAAAGAAGGACAGAACAGGACAGAGAGAGCGAACGAGGGAGAAAGAGATCAAGGTTTCCCTGAAGAAATGGACGCCTTTTTCCCTCCCAGCATCCGGAATCAGAGCTGGTCCCCCTGCTGAATTCACTGCAGTCCCAGCACCCAGCTCTCTGTAGGGCGAGTGCCTCTCCTGCCAGTGTGAAGGAAAAGCCCAGCTGGGCTAACAAGCTGAGTCACAAATCTAAGTGTGATAAGGGTTGGTTTACTGATCTAAGTTCTGCCGGGCTAACTCATAAATCTGAAGTTTAGTGTCAGTTTACTGGGCTAACAAGCTAACTCGTAAATCCAAGCTCAACAAGTGTCAGTAACGTGATCTGTTCCAAATTGATAAGCTCCAGTGTACTGATTCCTTGCTTTTTGTTGTTTGAGCCTTATTGCCTAATAGCCCCATATTTGTAATTAACCCTATAAAACCTCATGTGCACGTCTTGGAGGTGCTCAGAGCTTCGGAGCAGAAGCCCCTCTGAGCCCGCAGGCGTAATAAATCTGAGTACTCCAGCCCTCTGAGTGGTGCTTGTTTCTTGGCTGGCCTGTCATTTCCATAACACCAGGACACCCTCAGCCCCTGCTGGGAGCTGCTGTTTCCTGCTGTTCATCCCTGAACCTGCTTTGCCGCCATGTCTCAGTCCTTGGGGACAGAGGCAGAGAGATCCCATCTGCTGTGGGGCTTCTCCAGGGACCCCATGTCCCCCTAAGGTGACCCCTCCAACTCAGTTCAAGCCAGGGTCCCCACTCCAGCACCCACCCAGTCACACCTCAGAAAACACCTCCACAGCAAAGCCACATCTGATTGACCTCATCCCTGTCTGATCTGTGCCCCGCTGCCCCACAGGACATCCCAGGGTGCCTTTGCTTAAGGCAGGAGGGAAGCAGGGAGCCAGGGAGGCCCATGAAACAAATATCCAAACAGGGACAGGGGAGCTCAGAAAATATTTATAAGACCTGGTGGCCTCAGCCCCTGGATCCTGGGCATCCTGCTGGCCCCTCCCCCGCTGCCCAGGGTGAGGGAGGCAGTTTGTTGGAGTGGAGTATTTTGAAGACTATCACTCCCAGAGCTTCTTTGTCAGCATCAATCAATTTCTACAGAATCCCTAGGCTGGACAGGAAGCAGAGAGGGGCCCAGGACCCAGGGACTCGGGGCCAGGCTTTACCTGTACTGAGCAGCAAGGCCCAAGGGATGGCGCGGGACAGCTTCATCTCAGCAGGCCTGGCAGCAGCCCCAGGAGGGAGCCTGGCCCTGGGCCCAGGCTATATAGACAGCTGCTGCCACCTGGTCCCCGCCCCTCCCCCCGGGGCCCAGGCCAGCAGTGCTGCAGGAGCTCAGGGCCCCGCGGGAGCCCTGGTTTCAGAGGGAAGGGCGGGACCTGCTGTCACCACTCGTCTCCCTCAGACTCTCCCTGTGTCCTCTCTCACCTGGACTGGGAAGCGTGGCCAGTTTCTTCTCCTCCTCTCCTCTTTCTGTGGTCCTGGGTGAAGGGTGACAAGTTGGCCACAGGCCACCGGGCCCTCCTGTTTGGGGACCCTCCCGCCTGGGGTTAAGGTCCAGCACTTCCACCTCTATGAACCTGCGTAAGCCTCACAACAGCTTGGACAGGGGAGGAACGGGGACCCAGAGACCAAGGGACAGGCCCACGTCACAGGGTGACAGTGACAGAACCAGGATGAGGTCTGACCTCCTGGCTGCCTGGTGTCTCTGGGAGCCCTCCTGTGTCACTCGGGGCAAAAGCACATAAACAGCCCCCGTCTGCTCTGGGTGGGAGTCAGAGCTGAGGGGGCAGCCGTAGTGGGTGTATCCACGAGGATGACACGTGTACACAGTCGACTTTCCTCTTTAAAATAACAAGACCGCATGATCCGTTCAGGCCCCTGTTGAAGACAGAGTTGAAGTTTCCCAACTGGTTAAAAAGAGTTTCCATAAGCCCAGCATTTCACTAAGTATTTACCCAAGGAAATGAAAATATATGTCCATAAGAGATACTTGTGCATGAATATTCATAGCAGCTTTATTCATCAGAGTCAAAGAGAGAAGCAACTCAAATGACCATCCACTAATGGATGGATACATAAACCATGTTCCGTCCATACAATGGAAGTCATTCATCTATAAAAAGCAATGACAGCCCAACTGCCTTCCAAGGAGCATTGCCAGTCACACAGCAACCAGCAGCACACGGGAGTCCATTTTTCTGAAATCTAAATCTAAACAACTCTGGGTTTTACTGATTCTTTCAAAACATCTTGCTGATTAAAAATACTTGAAATATTATCTTTTTTAAGAATACGCGTTTCTCCAGGTGCCAACGGACTTGGCCACTTTTCCTGTTTCTAGTCCAACTGCAGCTCTTTCGTGAAATGCCGATTTATCCATATCTTTTGGCCAACTTTCTATTATTATTGCATCACTGAGCTTTTTCTTACAGATTATGGAGGACTTCCTGTCCTCTCCAACCCATATCTTTCTTTACAGAGGCCCTAATGGGTTCACAGTGTGAAGAAGATTCCAGCTCAATTAGAACACAGGGAAGCTGCCTTGAGCCATCTCGTCACTCAAAGCTCCCCTGGCTGATGAATAAAGGAGGAAGCAAATTGGAAGTTTTTCCCTCTCAGAATACAAGGCTAATTCTGCTTCAGCGGTTAAGCTCCCTGCTTATTACTACTAGAATATGTCATATTTCCTCACAGTTCCCCTTCAATTTAGAATCTCCCTTTCCTAATCTTTGCAAGATCTCCTTACAGTCCCTTACCCTCAAAACACTCCCTGGCCCTGGTCTGCGGGGAGGACAAAGGGTCTCCCCAGTTGGGTAAATGCCCGGATGGAGCAAACAGGGGAACCACGGGGAGAAGGCAGCTCCTCATCCTCCATCCCAGCCCAAGGAGCCTGCCTGCAGCTCCAGCGTGTCAGGCCTGCTCCTCCCAGCAGCGTCCCAGCAGGGCTGTGGCCACCTGGGGAGAAAAAGCAGGCACAGTCCCTTTGCCAGGGGACACTCAGGAATCAACGTCCTAGGTTCCTAAAGTCACAACATCCTCTGGAGGACACTTACAGGTCAACAGCAGATTTTGAGATTTTGTGTCCCTTGGATGTTTGTCCCTTAAATTTGCACCTAGATTCTGAGGGCCCTGAACCAGCCCGGTTTCTCCCCTTCTAGGCTCGTCCCTTGCGCACGGCCCCTGCCCCTCTTTCCTCTCCTCCGTGAGATGCAGCAGTTGTCTCCACTTTGCCCCTGAGTGTCCTCCATCCCGTCAGAGCTTTCCAGTCACTCTCTCTCTGCACCGTCCCATGGATGGGTGTTCTCTCCTCCCCAGCACCAGGCTCTCACTCTCACGGAAGGACTGAAGGGTGTGTTGGGCAGTGTGTAAGCTGCCCCCGAGCATGGATTCCCTCCGTGTTGACAGAGAACCACAATTTCATTCAGTTTCTGTTCCCGCCTGCCTGTCCCATGGGCCTTGGGAGAAGCTGAGCCCAGACCCAGCTCTGAGAACTGGCCTCAGTGGTGGAGGAGGTGGTGTGAGCGCCACCAGGAGGCTCCCTGTCCTGCTCAGTGATGGTGCAGGAAGGAGCATGTCCCCCAAACAGGCCAGTGAAGTGAAGGAAAGGTCTGGCTGCAGGGGAAGGTGGAGATGTCTGCTCTCCGCTTCCTGCCCGCTGAGAGTGAAGCCAGCTCACAAGGGAGGCAGAGCAAGAGGATGGTGGGGATGCCAGTCCAGAGCCACCGGGCACCTTCACCCCCACAGCCTGCACTCTCCCAGCTGCAGGGTCATCCCCTGCTCTGTTCTGTAAGGCATGTGAGATGGGGTTTCTGTCACATGCAGCACAAACATCCTCAGTCCTTCAAGGTCCTTTAATCCAAGGACAGATAGCGATTCTAAAAGGTTCCTTAGAGAGACTTAAAAGAGGAACAGTCTATGTTCTGTTTGAGCCCCTTTCCCCTGCAAGCTGAGCAATCCTGCTCCATCTCTGTGCTTCTCGTGGCGTAAAACGGAAAATGACTGAAGCTTCCAATGCACGATTGACTAAAGTTGATGACAGCCGTTCTGTCTTGCTCTGAACTTAAGTGGAATTTCCTCTGAAGTCTTCCCAGTAAATTAGATCATTTGCTGCAAGTTTTTTATGGTTGCACATGACATTAAGCTTGTTCCCTTCAGGGACTGATTTCTAAGAATTTTACTTAATATCATTAATAGTTACTGAATTTTGTTAAATTTGTTTTAGGAGTACTTTTTACACTACCAAATGCAATTTCAAAAATTATACTCTATTCTATTTTTTAATCATATTTTTGCATCTATGCTTTAAAATTAGGTTGCCTACAGTTTTTTCCTGTACTGTTCTTGTCCATTACTAGGATCAGATTATAGCCATATCGGATTATTCTTAATCTATACAGTGAGTTCGGTAGCTTTTGCACTTCCTCTAAGATAGTTCCAATAAGTTAAAAGTCATTGAAGATAGTGATATTTCCTTGTCAAACTGTCTGGAACTATCATCTTTTTGAGAAGAAACCTTTTCATTACTAATTTAATTTTTTAGGCAAACAATAAATATTTATGGAGTCAAAGAACCAATGAACGGATTGATGATAAAAGACTTACTTTTAGAGAAATCAATCTCTTTACTCTTTTATTCACCCCGCATGGAGCCCTAACTTAGAGGGGCACCCTACTCTCACCTGCACCACCACCTCTTAAAATAAGACAGAACTGCCTAGCTGACTGACTCATTCTAGGGACTGAGAATGATTCAGTAAGTTTTGGGACGGTGTGCTATAATTTGTTGTCTTCTCATTCCAATCTATGTTTGTCTCTCCCTTTTACTGATCTCTTACTTTAACATTCTAATCTGAATCTCTTTCCACAGCTACCAACTCAATTACATATATGTGTGTGTGTGTGTATTTTTTATTGAAGTATAGTCAGTTTACAATGTTGTGTCAACTTCTGGTGTACAGCATAAAGCTTCAGTCATACATGAACATACATATATTTGTTTTCATATTCTTTTTCACCATAGGTTACTACACGATATTGAATATAGTTCCCTGTGCTATACAGTATGGACTTGTTTATCTGTTTTATATATATCAGTTAGTATCTGCAAATATCTCAAACTCCCAATTGATCCCAACTTAGTTTTTAATAAACTTCTGGGGAAGTTTGAGATGGGAGAAATGAAGGACTTCAGGAAGTGTTACCCCAGAATATGCTGCTTTGACATGTTAAATATTTTGAACTAAAGGAATTTGGGAAAGAGCAGATGCAAAAAGCACTCAGACTTTCCTTTCTCTTCTTGAAAGCACAAGATGAAAATCCTATGACAATGATGCCCTGCCCCTACCTGGAGGAAGGGAAGTCTTCTCATCAGACAGGGAGTTGAGAGTGAGAGAAATCTGTACAAACAGACCTTGTTAAAATGCCTCTTACTTGCCTTTGGTCTCCTCTTATATTTCAGTTACTTTTCTACCCTTGACACTGTTTCTCACCTAGTACATAAGCACTCGGGACTGGCCATTTTTTTTGGCTTTCACTTTCTTACAGAGACTCCCATGTAGGTATAAAATGAAATTTGTAAGCTTTCTCCTGTTAATCTGTCTTATGTCACTTTAATTGTTAGACCCAGTGGAAGATTCTATGAAGGAAGAAAAGAAATTTTTCCTCCTTTACCCCACCATATTCCTTTTTTTCCTCTTAGTGCCATCATATTGCTTTGTAGTTATTATGTTAGGCACGCAGTTTATGATTCTTATAGCTTCTTGATGTAGTATTGTTTTCATTATTATTAGTATCTTTATAATTTGTCTGTGCATTAAACATTATATTATTTGGTATTAATATTTCAAATTCATCATATCTTTGGAGAGATGGTTTCTCATTCTCATCACAATTTTAAACCTTTCTGTGCTTTTGTTATGGGAATGCCTCTTGGAATGTAGAATATATTTAGATTTTTAAATATTTTCTATTTAATTAATTTGTCTTTAAATTTTTATTACAGTGTAATATTTACATGCATACATACATATAAACGTGTATATATCTTAAGTGTGCAGCTAATTTTCAGCATCCAAGAAATCCCATAATGACCACTCCCAGTCATTGAAGCACCTCCCCCAAGTTAGCCATTACCCTGGCTTTGCGCAGTATGAATTAGCCTTGTGTGTTCTGAGCTTCATATACACAAAACCCTTCAGGATGTATCCTTTATATCTGGCTTTTTTCATTCTATATCATGTTTCTGAGATTCATTGATGCTTTTTTTGTGTGTAGCACAAACCATTTGTTCTCGTTGTTGAATAGTATTCCTTTATGTGAATGTACAGTATTTTCCACCATATTGATCTGGTGGGAATTTGGGTTGGCTCAGTATTCTGCTTAATGGTGCTACTGTAAGTGTTCTAATACCTGTTATTGAGTGACCCCATGAAAGCATTTCTATTTGCTGTATAGTGAGAAGAATTATAATACACACTCTTATACTTTAACAGATATTATCTAACAGTTTTCCAAAGTGATTATACCAATTCATCCTCCCAACACTTATACATAATAATCTGCATTTTAATTTTATATTTTAATATTGAATTATGTATTTAAGTTTATATTTTAGTAAAATCCATTTTTTATGATCACATACATATTTTGAACTTTGCCTACATTCTTGTGTTTTTTTTTTAAATCTTTTCCTTAAATTCTTTTTTGTCCTCTTCATGCCTTCTCTTAACTTGTTAAAGAGTTCTGTTTTTCTTTATTTTCTTTTAATGATTTGGAGAGAATTTTACATTTTTAGTGGTTACATTAATAATTTAAAAAACACTATCATATTATAGTTTTTTTCTAGTAAAGCCTACAGTTATTTCACATCTAGAGTGTCCTTCAAAATACACAGAATTGAGCACGCAATAGCCACTCACTGAGTAACTCCCGTCTTGTTACCATGTTGAGATTTTTTAAACTGATCATTTAACCCATCAAAGTTAGTCTTTGGGCAGTCAATGCATAATTAAAGATAAGCTATTGTCTTAAATTTTATGCTCACTATTGTTCTTATATTCTCTCTGAACTTTCCCTCTTTCAGAATGCTATTTTTTAATAATTCTCCTAGTGAAGTCAGTGGATGGTGAGCACATTTTGTCTTTGGTCGTGTCACTCTGGTTGGGTTTGAAGTTCTAGCGTTCTGGTTATTTTTTCTTGCCCTTTGAAGGTGATGTTTCTTTGTCTTCTGGCTCCTGTGATTGCCAATGAGAAGCTAACTGTTTAGCTGCCATTTCTTTGTATACTATCTGTATCTCTAATCTGAACTTTTAGAGTTATAATGCAGTGCATCTCTTAGGACATTTATTTTTATTTCTGAATCGATCTTACTCAGAGCCTCTCCAGTCTGAGGATTCATAATTTCCATCTACTCTAGAAAATTTTGCCAAAACTCATCAAGTATCTCTTATCTGAATTCCATCCCCCTCTTCCCTGTGAGTTGCTATAGAATGAATTCTGATGTCTCTCAGCCCATCCTCCATATTTCTTTCATTAAAAGAAACTCTTTATCTTCTCTTGTAGCAGTACATTAATCCCAAAATTTCCTCTGAATCGTTCATTTGATCTTGGACCATGTACCGCCTATACTGTATCCCGTGTATTCCAGTTTTTATTTCCATGACTATACTTTTCATTCCTGACATTTCTAATTAATTTCTTTGCTCAGCCACCTGTTCTCTTGCTGATGTGCAGCAACTAATTTTTTTCTCTTAGAATAAAACTTACAGCACCTTTGTTCTTCCTACCCATTCTTTGCTTCTCATTTCTTCCTGGTGTGCAGTAGTCAGGACAGTCAGAGGTGACTGGGAGGGGTGCCACAGAGATGCACCTCAGCATTGTGTCCAGCAGTGCCTGGGGACACAGAGTGCTGAAGGAGAAGGAGGAGCAGTGAGGCGCGGAGGCAGCGTGCCTGCTGGCTCAAGTTCATAGGACGCTGAGGCTGTGGTGGGAAGGTGATGGCAGCTGAAGAAACTGGCATTGTTTGGGGACTGTAAAACTGAGCAAATTAGTAAGCTGAGTAAGTAAGTATGTTGATATTAGGGAAAACCAAAGGTATTTACAAACATAAATGTAGAAATCATAGACAGATCTAAGATGTTTGAAATAAAATTGAAATTAGCATATGTCATCATAGTGATACATATATGCGGATGTATGTATAGAAACACTGATATAGAAGGAGTTATAGATGTATGTATATGATGTGTGTGAAGATACAAATGTACATAAGTATATTTCCCAGCTCTGCCCTCTGAGAGGACCTAGAAGTAATGATCCCAGTAGCAATGAGCACGCCAAGCACCACAATTTGGTTTCTAAAAAGTGTGCCCTGCTTAAAGGAATCACTACTCCTTGGAGAAATGGCTCATTGCAAGGGCTGAGGTAGGGGAAGTTCAAGACGAACCTGGACATCATCTTCTATTAGAAAATAAAGCAATGCACAAAGAATGATGGGGATATGTTCAAAGGACTCAGGAGCCAGCTAGAAGCAGCCCCCATGGTCAAATATGATACAACATGAATATCAAAATAGATAATGATAATAACGAAGTAAAACCATAGATAAAACAGAAGATAATGAGTGCATATCGGTATTAAGCAGAAAATTAACAATAAATAAGAAAGCAGAAAGGGGAAACGCTCCCTTAGAGTAAAAGGCCAAGGAATAATTGTGGAGGAAGTGATGTAAATAAAAAAATCATTTCATAACGATCTTAGTTTTCTTGGATTTCAGACACCTGTTGTCCGAATTCAAGCAGGAGTTGTCAGTAGAAACCAATACTACTGAGAGAGATTTAAACAGAAGAAGCATAGTAAAAAAAATCTCAACTCACCTTTCCACAAAATGGTAAGCAAATACAAAGGCAAAGATGTGGCCTTGCCCTGGAGAAACCAGACAGCTGCCGACATGAGCGGACACACAAGGTCAAGGTCACTGTGGGGGGTATGGGTGAGCCTGATGTGTCCCCTGATGTGATGCACTGAAGGAGCAGAGCACCACTCCTGTGATAATCTTGCTAAGAAACATCTTCTGACCCAGACGGAGAGCCACTCTGTAGCCTGCAAGTCCTGCATCTTGAAAACCATCAAGGACATGAAAGGCAGGCGAGGACGAGGGAATCTGTCAGATTGGCAGATACTTAAGAGACATGAGCCCTGAATGCTGTATGTGCTGCTGGGTGGTGCCTCAGCTGAAAATGAAACCAACGTTCAGGGGACAGTTGGTAAAATCCTAATGAGTTCTGTGGCCTGGACGAGAGGCTCTTACCAGCACTGATTTCTTGAATTGGTGATGATGCAGAAAGGCGACTTTGTTCTGACTTATTGAGGAGTAATGGGGCATCTTGTCGATAGCTTACTCTCAAATGGTTTAGAAAATTACTAATGACAACAAGAATAAATAGAGATGGAGACAGGATGATGGAGCAAATGCAGTGAGGGGCTAGTTAGGGGACCTGCTTTAGGGAGATGCGAGAGTCCTTTGTGTGATACTTACATCTCTTCTGTGAGTTTGAAAATATTTCACAGTAAATTATTTAAGAAAAAATAACAAGTTATACCTTCAATGACACCATTGGCTACCATCAAGGTTCTTATTTCAGTCTTTGCAAGACTGTTCTTAGAATTAGTGTGAAGTGACAAAGTAAACCCACCAAGACAGAAGCAGACTGGTGGTGGCAAGGGGCTGGGGGTGGAGGGGAAAGGAGACGGCCATTTAGGGTAGTGGGGGCTTCATTTAGGGCTGGTGAAGAGGCATTGGCACTAGATAGAGGTGGTGGTTGCACAACATGGTGCTTATACCAAATTCCACTGAAGTACAGTTTAAAATGGTTCATTTTATGTTATGTACATTTCATTTTGTTAGAAAAATTTCCCCGAACAAACTAATTCAGAGTGAATTTCTGTTCCAGTTTTTGCTTTCGCTGGCAACATGCTTAGCATTTCATTCACGTGTTGTAATTTAGTTTGACAGGTCCGTTTGGAGTGGGATGTTTTAATGAATCTCTGTGTCTCTCTGACCCCCTCCCCTGGCCCTGGCCCCGTGCTCCACCCCCGCGCTCTCCTCTCCTGGTCTTACTGGTTTGACAGTTGCCTCCACGTGGCTCTTTCCTGGGCCCAGAGCCCAAAACCATCTGAACCTCCTACAGAGATACTGGGGAAAGGGCAGATCTAGTCAGAGATCTAGTCAGAGACCCAGGAGCGCCTGGGCTGGGTCTGTCTTCCGCCTCCCATGGCAGTGGCCCCAGGTCCAGCAGAAGATTTCCATCAGCCTCCCTTAGCGGGTGGTCGCTGGGTGGGTCTATGTACTTAAGCCCCTGCCTGGTTGGCTGGCTCCTGGCCCTTGCAACACGTCCTGTCAGTGGGAGACACAGGGGTCCCAGGTCTCACGTGGCCCCAGAGTTTTACAGCACTGGCCATCTTTGTTTCATCAACGTTTCTGGACTGTGGAAACACTATTGTATTTAAACCCATGTGAACTTTTTGTGTTTTTTCTATGTTATCCATATTCTTTGTGTCAAATGCCAGGGAGATTTTTCCAGCAGGAACTCACTGCAGCCTCTTCACCTAAAGTCAAAAGAGTGTTTCTTGAAGTAGCTAATTCCCCACTGTCACCACCCCCCCACCACTTCCACCCGGCCAACCAAAAGCTCCTGAGTGGTTCTCAGGCTTGAAAATTACTAAGATTCTAAAACATCTAAGCCATTTTAAACCTTGAACCTGTTTTTACCTTTTGCCCTGAGGCACTTTGGAACATGCCACCCCAGTAGGCTCAGGCGTCACTGACGATTTGGAATTAAAAGAGAATGAAAAAGAGCAAGTCCAAGAGTAACTTTCTGACCTTTTTTCCATTTCTTAAAATAAGGAGGTGAAAATGCCATGGAAACCTGTCCTCTCTGTGCCAGAAGGAAGGAAGATTCTTATCACCAGGACTAGGAACTGATATCTAGAAAATTCTGTACGCACAGATCCTGATGGAATAATTCTTACCTTCTCCCTCCCACAGAGTGTGCTTACTTTTCCACAGCTGCCTCTCCTTGTTGAACCACATCTGAAAGCAAGTAGGTTTGAGGGGGTTTCTTTCCTTATGGAGTCTCCCATGTCACGTGAACTTGCATTAAGTAAACCTGTGTGCTTTTCTCCTGTTGAGTCGTCTTCTATGAACTGAAGTCGCAGGTCCAGCCACACAAAACCCTGAGAAGGTGAAGACAACTTTTGCCTCCCCTACAGCCAAACCGAATCTGTTCTTTGACCCTAGGGACCAAAATAAAAAAACGGACCAGACACTGACCTGAGCTAAGGACAGTCTCCAAAAGTCCTGCACAGATAGCCAAGCCTGGGGATAAGAAACTCATGTCCTGCGGTTTAAGTGGGAAAACGTGACACTTACCCTTTGTGACTGGAATTGATGGATCCCACAAGTCTATTAATAAAAATAAGCATTTTAAGGAAATTATGTGATAAATTTTAGTTCCATGGTCCTTAGTACTATAGAGAAAGTAAATCCTTCTCCTTTGCAGGACTTCTCAGAGCCTTGACCTTTCCCACTTACACTGTGATGGTCCAAATGGGCTGGAGTACACAGCACTTCCCAACATATTTGGCACCAGATATGTTCGCTGTGCCATGAAGATCATTTTGGGGATTGCTCTCAATGCGAGGGAATCCTTTAACAGACAAACGTTTGTAGGAGTGCTACTTGGCCACATCAGTAACATGGTCACAGTGCTCCATGGGACGACCGGGATAGTTATTGTCAGCCAAAATGACCAGGGGAACAAATCCTGTTCCCCCACAGAAGCAGAGGCAGCAGGTGATGACAGGAGACCAGAGGGGCCCTCCAGGCAGAGCTGAGTGACAGCCAGGGTCCTGGGAACTCAGCTGGTCACCGAAACAAATTCCAGAGTCCTCCCAGGGACACCCCTCCCCAGGAGGGGCCTGCCCTCCTCCTTCTCCTTCTGGGAACTGAGAGGGGGGATTGCAGAGAGGAATCTTGCTGGGTTGCTCTGCAGGGATGCACCTCCGAAGGTAGGATTGATTTGCGAAGCTGCAAGAAGGAGGACGCAGGGTCAGCCTGGACGCCCAGGATGTGCTGCAGTGAACCCTTCAGGCTCCTGAGAGAGATGCTGAGGGCCCGCCCCTCCCTGGCTGGAGAAGGGTGATCTGGGACTTGTCCAGAAGAGCTGAATATTAAATGTCAACCTCAGATGTTAGTCTCCACAAAAAAAAGAAAGGTTTTGGGGGAATTCATTCTTACAACCTTAGCGTCGTCATATTGTATTACGTTACACCCCTTGTCTCCCTAAGGAAAGTGCTGTAGCAGACACAGGAAATTCAGGGACCAGCTGCTATTGGTGATGTTAAAAAGGAAACCACCCATCTTTCAGAGAAGCTCAGGGTGATGAGAGCCCAGGGCAAAGAAGAACTCTTTCCTGGAGAAAACCACACGCTAACACAGAGGTCCAATGTCTTGGAAGCACACCTGAGCAGATGACATTTGCACCTTCCATGGACACGATCATGGGAGAGCCAGTCATTGTGGACGCGCATCCACAGGGAGGGCTGGTGCCTGAACTTCACCTCATCCAGGAAATCTGCCCTTCATGTTGACAGAACCAGGCATTTCCTGGGTCGCTGTGGTCCAGCCACAGTCCAGCCTCCTGCACACTCCATCACTTCACACAGATTCCACTGTCCTCTCACACGGTGCCCCCAGGAGCCTAGTCCAGGACCTCCAAACTGCCTTGACTCTGGTTTCTTTCATTCATCACCCTCAGGGCTAATCAGGATACTGTCACTAGTGGGGACTCGTGGCACAAGATAGTCCCATCCATGGCTAGCCTACAGGATCCATCCCTAAAGCATGGCTAGACCTGGCCCAGGACAATGACCTGTAGGGACAATGACTGATCTAGACTCCCTTGAAGAGCATGTCCTTTGCCTGGAGCTACAGCCAGTTGCCTGAGAGCCCAAGAGGGCAAGCAACATGCATGAATTTGAGGCTCTCTTGGATCTTCATTGAACAGCCAGAAATGTCCCACCAGCCACTGAGTTTTCTGACAGGAATGTAGACGCCACTCCGTGGTTTCTGCTTGCCCCTCCCCAGCAGATAACAGGGAGGTGGGACTGCACGGCTCCAAAAGCCAAGCTTGTCCTGTGAGACTCAAGGCAGAGGCAATGGGCAATGTCATGTTCATCTCTGTCTAGCGTGTGACTAAGAGCATGTAGCATTTCCTACTGCTGGGGAGGGTTGTCCCTCCTCTTCTCTCTCAGGTCCTCAAAGCCCCTCTACTCTTAACATCTCATCTCCCTCCTTCAACCTCACTCAGCCACGAGCACGTTCCCTGCTCATAGGAGACAGGCTAGATGCTCTAGGGGATACAGCAAGACAAAGGGGAGACACCCAGAAGGGACACATGCATGAGGACTTTCTGCACTAGTTTTACTGTTGCCCAAGCTGAGCTTTCTCAGAGGCAAGGACAGGAAGAGCCAAAAGTCTTTGCAAAGGACAAGGGGTCAGTGCAGTCGTCTTCTAAGAGCAGTCCATCGTCCGAACCCTTGAGAAATCATATGACCCATGGGAAATGTCCTCAGTCTTTTTCTCTTTCTGTCTCTTTCTTGATTCTTGACCATACTGTCTTTTTCAAGCTTACAGAAGCAAAGTCTGAGTAGACAGCCAAAGCCCAGTTTTTGAGGCAGCCATCAGCAAGGTGCCCATCATCCTAGGGCAAAATCCAAGTAATGTAGTGAAGATTCTTACCCCACAGCAGGTCTGGAGGGACAGAGGCTCTTCACTGCAGAGATTACATCACCTACCTTAATGGCTGGCATTTGACTTAGCCTATAGTTGAAAGAAATGTGACTCCCATGTTAACATTGTTGAAGACTGTCTGGGAGAGAAACGCAGTACCTAACCGGAACATTAAAAATGTATCTGTGGTCCTGAGACAGGAGGGAAGCAGGCAGGGCGCAGCCACTCAAGGAATGACAGCAATTTAACACTAAAATGGTGGAAGATTCACCAAAACGGTGGAAGATTCACCTCCTAGTTGGCCTTGAGGATTAAGAGGTTTGTCTTCTAGTAGACCTCGAGCTGCATTATGTGCTCATTGTAACAGCGTGATCAAATAACATGCCCGCAGGCGCCATGACAGCCCCAAGTCTAAATGCAAAAGGCCAAAGAATGGGTGGCCCAATTCCTGGTAATCTCAGCCCCTTCCCCAGGGCAGTTGCAATGATCCCACCTGTAGACCTGTGAAGCTACTGAGCCCATAAAAACTGACAACAGCACGCCTGGTGGCCCTTTTCACTCCCTCCTCTTTGGAGATGGCCTGCACCCTGTCTATGGAGTGTGTACCTACTTTTACTTTAACCTGAGCACCCAATTCCCACACCTCTTTCCTTACACTCTATGCAGTATGTACCTCTCTAAATAAATCCACCTTTACTCAACGGTGGCTCACACTTGAATTCTTTCCTGCGTGAAGCCAAGGACCCACACGTGGTGGGGCACGTCCCAGGGGCTCAGCCGAGACCTGGGACATGGCCCTCCTCATGCCCCACATATGTTTTCCTGCATCAGTCCTATCACTTATTCACTGATTCATTCACTTAAAAATTACGACTTGGAACCTTAAAATTAGAGTTCTACCATGGTACACCCTTCCAATTTACAAACAAATGATACTGAAAATTTAAGCAACTTAGAGATTTACACGAAGTTAGTGATGGGGAAAAGGAGAGAGATCTGCTCACCTGGGAGGGATCAGGAGGATGTTAAGGTAGAGGTAACCCTTCACCTGAACCATCATATGTAACAGGGGACCCTCGGGGTGGACAGGTGAGTCTGGAAGGGCTGGAACGATGCATTCCTGGCAGAGGGGACAGTGCGAGCACAGGCACGGAGCTGCACAACGTCTGCAGGGTCCACAGCTCAGTGTGTGGTGGTTTATCAATGAGAAGGGGCAGAGGGCAGAAGAAGTTAGAAGGGAGGGAAGCAGATCAGGAAAGATTTTAGTTAAAAAATAAAACTTTATCCTGGAGGCAGGGATGCATAGAAGGGCTTTCAGCAGGAAGTGGATACGGAGTCTGACTGTGTTTTAGATGCCGGTGCTGGATGGTAGAGGGTGAACTGGGACAGACCAGGATGGAATCTTTCCTAGAATCTTCACCATCAGCAAAGAAAATCCACCTCCAGAGAACTCACTTGAGAGAAGGAGATCCCATCGTGACATCCTGAGTTGGCCTCATCAGCATGGTCCAGACGGAGGTAGCCTCGTTCCTGAGGAGTCGATGACCCTGCCCAAAGTCTGTGAAGACACCCTCTATTTCCCGAACTTTCCAAAGAGAACAAAACGACATGGAGGCAGATCAGGGTCTTCCCAGGCCTATGGAATTGCGTCATTCGGGGGACATTATGTTTTGTGATCCTCCTAACATCCCGGCCTCAGATAAAGTGCAACATAGAAAACCTGAGTCTGAGGATCCCAAAATGTGAGCTTTGTGTTTACTCTTTTCAGAACTTTTTAAGCGTTCCCGATGAGATACAATTTATAGTTGGCTAGAGGGAATCAGAAGAAATTTAACACATCTCATCAAATATTGTTTATCATCAACCACATGGCCAGAAGCTTTAGCAGAAAGTCAGGCCAACATCTCTACTCTGTGTTTATAGAGCTTTTTCTTGTGCTGGTGAGAGAAATAGCAAATAGACAGCACTCCTGTCCCAAGACAGACCTCAGACAAATGAGAATCCTTCTCATTTAAAGATCTTCAGAGGAGTTTCAATCAGTCTCACTGATACATGAGGCTCCAACCCTGTGAAATGAGAACTTTCAAACTAAAAACAAACAAATAAAAAAAAAAATCCAGGCTCAGGTAAAGAGGATTTATTCAAAATGATTCTAGCAGTAAGTAGAATGATCCGACCACAAGATTGGCAAACATCTGAAACTCAGGAGTAAGAGATCTTCCTTTGCAGGAAGAGACAGAGGCTGAAAAGTACGGAGGGGAGGGATGGGCTGAGCAGGGGTGATCTGACAGGTGACCAGGAGATGTCTCTCCCCATAGTCAGCTGATTCCAGAAGAGTCTCCAAGGAAGATTGTTCTCATTTGCAATTCTTGTACACCCTTAGGCTGGAGGCCAAGACTAATCCTCTGTGGAATGGCAAGCAGCTTAACTAGAGTTTAGTTAAGTCAAATTTCACAAGTATTCTCCTCCAGTTAATAAGTAGGGGGAGAGTTCACCTGATCATTGATGACATAAAAGAAACAATTTTGAGGGACTGTCTGGTTTGCCCTAGGTTTTACATATATACACATATGCATATATATGGATACACATATATATTTGTGTGCATAAATACTTGCATAGCACACATAATACACATTTCATGTAGTATACGGTCCATATACACATTCTTCTGTATACTATGTATCTGCTACACACCTACATATCTGCTAAATATGTGTGTTTTGTGTATGTACTATGTGTATAATACTATGTGTATTACACATTTTAAATAAATACACTAAAAACGTCTAAGATTTTATAAGACCAAGAGAGGGAAATTTTATATTTGAGAACAATATGGACACAATCGAATGGAAAGGTAAAATTTGTAAGACAATTTTCAGTTTGGGTTTTCCCAACCCCAAGATCTAGGGATGCAGAAATGTTGGAACAGAGCTGGTGGATGCTTCCGGAGAGGCTCGCTGGGTCACAGTGACTCTCGCCCACTCAGTGATGGTCAAGTAGAACTTTGATTCAACCTGATTTCAACATTCATGTAAATAGCCGCATGTCCAACTCGCCACACAGCCACGCACGGACAGGAGACAGAGCAAGAGGAGGCGCCCTGCCCATCCTATCTACCTTTCGTTTCACCGTAGAAATATACATTAAACTTAGATGCTGGGTAGTTGGATTTTCTGTAGTACTTGATGGTCATGACGTTGGAAGAAGAACAATAGGAGAGGCCATAACCTCCACAGATCTTCCCATAGCTCCTAGACCCTGGCAGTCCGTCTTGGATTTCCATATAATCTTCATTACAGCTGAGGCTATTGGGGCAGAAGGAAAGGCAGACATCAACGTTTGGAATCATGGTCCCTCCTGCAGGCAGCCTCCCCGACCTGGGCCTGCACACAGTCTCACAGCTTTGCTCATGAGACATTCCAGGCCTGGTGCCACAGGGAAGGAGAGTCATCATTCTAAAAAAAAGGATGGTCACCCAAGACCCTCCCACCTCCACCAGAGGACTTCCCATGCACCTGGGCTGCAGGTGACTGCCTCATCTCCTGGGATCCAGGGAAGTCCAGGCAGGACTTTGGGCTCAGGAGCCACTGTCCTTCAGGCCCCTCAAGCATCACAACAGAGACAACCCTGTGGAATGTTTCCTTGGGCAACAGCCACTGTGTCAAGTGAGGGGCCCAGACAGGAGTGTGTGATGCCACTCCAGTTTCACCCTCCGCATCCCTGTCAGATGGGGCCCCGCAACCCCAGCTTGGCCTCCAGGCCCAGCAGAGGGGAGAGAGGCGTCCATCTCCACCTCCTGTGGGCAAAGTGCACCTCGAATTGTCACAGTCCTGCTGAGGGCTCCCGTCTCTTCTAATCAAGACCTGATCCCCACCCTGTCATCCTCACTCGGCCACCAGCATGTCTCCCACACAGGAGGGAGGCTGGAGCCTCTCTGTGTTAAAATAGACAAAAAAGGCACATCTCACACACTTGGCATCCTTTATACTAACTTGCTCTTAGACTGATTCCTTCCTTGGTGCCAAGGACAGTGAGAACCAAAACAAATGTATGTAAAAGTCAAATGGACAATAAGGGGGAAATTTGAAATAAATCATCTCTCTGACCCTTATAGAAATGGTGATGCAGGAAGTGCTGGGTTATGGTTTGCATAGATGGTCTAAGCCCTAAAGTGAGGCAGGCATCTCTAGGTTGTCGTCCTCCCACAGAGATGCTCCTGCACCTAGCGGGAGTCCTGAGCTGGTAGAAGGTCTGGAAGGGAGGGTCCCAATTACAAATGACATCACTCATCTCAGCCACCACACCCCATGTGTGGCTTGTTCCACAAATGATAGAAATGTGGCTCCTGCGGTAAAATCTACGAAGACTAACACACTATAGGAATGCTGTAACTTATTGCTACATTGGAAATGCCCTCTGGAGATTTTATACATCATTTATTTTTGAAACTTTTTATTCATTCTTTTGTTCATTCATTCGCTAAGTAGTTTTTTAAAAAGTCTCCCATTCTAGGAGAGACAAACACAGACATAGGCAGGAATGATGTTATGTTTTAAATATCACCCAGAGTCTCCCACGGGATGATGGATGGGGCACAAATCAGAGAAAGATCTGTCCTCCTGTGGACAGAGTCAGAAAAGAGGTTTCAGGTGTGATGGATTTCCTCCAGCAAAATCAGGAAATACAAAATGAGGTCCCTATGCAGCAGGCAGGTGAGTCTGGAAGAGGTGGAAGGATGCATTCCAGGCAGAGGGGATGGTGTGAGCAAAGGCTCGGAGCTGCCCAGTGGTCTGGTGGGTCCACAGCTCCGTGTGTGATGGCTCAGCTCAGAGAGGGGTAGAGGGGAGAAGAGATTAGAAAGGAGGCAAGACCCAGCTGTATCATGAAGACATTTGAAGTCCATTTAAATAAGAGTAAACTTTATTAAGAGGGCAGGGGGCCACTGAGGGGTTCTCAGCAGGGAGTGAAACGGTGTCAGGATGTATTTAGATGTGTGTACCGGATGGTACACGGGGAACTGGAAGAGGCCAAGATGGACATCTTCCCATAACACCATAATATACACGGGGAACTGGAAGAGGCCAAGATGGACATCTTCCCATAACACCATAATATCAGCAAAGAAAGCTCACACCCTTAGCACTCACTTGAGAAATGGTGTGGCCACTGCAACTCTCTGACCAGGTTTCATCAGAATGGTCCAGGTGCAAACAGTTTTTGGCCCCATGTAGTTGAAGAACCTCCCCATAGGGTCTGTAAGGACCCCCCCACAGCTGGTGTACTCTGCAACAGAAGAAAGGATGCCAAGTGCCCGGAAGCAGCACCAGGCCCATGGAGGGCGGTGTCGTCCTGGGACCCCGCAACATTAGTGATTTTCCTAACTTTGTATTTCCCTCAAATCGCAACCCAACATCCAGACCCAGGCGTGATGGCCCACAGAAAGGGGGATTTTATTATTTACTCTTCTAAGAATTTTAAAGGGATCCGTACTCGTTACTACAGCTAGTTTGCATAAGCGTAAAAATAAATTTAACACTTCTTCACCAAATAAATCTCTATCATCAACAGTGTCACCAGACTGGAGATCAGAGTGGACACATCACCTCATTTCTGTCTCCCTGAAGAACTCTTCCTGGTGCAAGCCTGAGAAATAGCTAATAAGTGGTTCTCATGCCCCCAGAGAAGCCTGACTTGCCAAAAACAGGAGAACCCATTCATTGTAAAGACCTGAAGGGAGGGGTTGGACCTGCTCAGGGATGCCTTAGGCTCCAAATTTGCATAAGGATGAAAACACCACTCTCCTCAGGGAGGTGCAGGCTCTGACGAGCACATGTTTGTAAGGGGCTCAGCCAGTACCGGGACCAGGACATCACTGGGCAACACAGTCCACCTAGAGTCGTCCTGCCTCCACAGGCAGCTCTTCTTCCCTCTGACCCGACTACTCGCGATGCCCTCCTGTCCTCTCCCTTCGATGCTCTCGTTTCTGACCCTGAAGACCTGGCGCCCCTCAGCCCTCCAGACCTCAGCCATTTGGAGGAGGCTCTGTCCTCCTGTGACACCCGCTCTGGGAGATGTGACCCTTTCTCCTTTCCCGAGTCAGGCTGCTCCTGAGTTTGGAGGAGGTGGTGGGGTGGAGAGGAGGGACAGAAAGGGGGTCTACAGAGGTCTGGAGAGACTTAATTAGGGACTGCCAAGACTGGAGCAGACTGTTAGGTACAGATACCACATTCCTTTGGCCAGTGGTGTTCCTGTCCACAAGATTTCCTTCTGGGGAAGCCAGAAAGCTTTACTTTAACTCCAAGCATGTCTCTGTGTGAGGAGAGGAAATGGCGAAATAATATTGCCTGACTTACCTTTATTCCATATAGTTGAAAACACCGTGGCTGAAAGACACCAAAACAGAGCAACAAACTGAAAACTGGAAGTTACTGATGGATCAAAGTAAGAGAGTGCCAAGGGATGGGGCTGAGCACAAGCTGAGTGGTGTCATTATCCTCATCCTTGGGGGGCAGTCCTGGTCACATGGGGGAAGGGCAGCGGGAGGATCTGGCCCTCAGCCTTCAAAGACCAGCTCATTAAGCTGTGATCTCTTTACTCCTCTAGTTTCACTCAGTTAAACTATAATGTTCCCTCTGTGGAGCCACAGTCAGAAGTCAGCGATCAGGAAGGTGACCGACTTGTCCAGTTGACCTGGAAATTTCTGGTCTCAGCAGTGAATGACCCTTACCTAGGAAAACTCTGAGTCCTAGCCAAACCAAGACAGTTGGTCATCTTACTATGACCTGAACATTTCTTGTGCATTCTTTAATGAGACCAATGATGAATATGATGCTGGAGAAAACATATGAATAGAATTTTCAACTGAGGAGAAATGAACCATCTTAATTTATGGAATTAAGAATCAGGGGCCTGAGTCAGGTGCTTGGATCAAGGGCCCTGACTGCAGTCACACCCCCTACCAGGGCTGACCCGCCCTGTGGCTTATCCTCCTGATGTGAAGAGTGGGCACAACACAGCTCAGGAATCAGATGACTCTGGGTCACAGTCTTGTATGGATGGGAGCTGGATGGCTTTAGACAAGTTATTTACTCTCGTAAGCCTTAGTCCATTCATCTGTAAAATGGGAATTTAATAGTATCTGCCTCATTGGGTCCTGAAGATAATCCACACATAAAAGGCTCAGTGCCCAGCATAGGGGGTCTCCACTAAGTTACCTGCCATGTCAACATTTCAAGACATTCATTTTATTTTATAAACTAGATGATATTTATTTCCTTAGTAAATAGAAATCAACAAATACTCTGGAAACTGTTTGACCATAAATGGCAACCAGGACACTGAGAGTCCATCTTCAGGTGGCCTTCCTGAACACTGAGGAAGTGTTGGTTTTGGGGAGTCCATCATTTCTGCTCCAGAAAATATAAATTGAGGATTGTCCTAAAGCAGGCCTCTCGTGCAGAACCCTAAAACACCCCCATCAGTTCTCCTGTCGGCTCTGGACTGGACCCACATTTACAGGGACCTCCTCTGGTCTAGAGTCCTAGGTCCAGGTCTTAAAAACAGAGAACATGTTGCCGCTGAATGAGTTCAGAACATGTCACCCCAAAACATGCCACACTGCATACGGATAATTTGCACAGAAGGCACCTGAGGAACCCCAGATGGAGGAAGGGCTCTGATGTACCCATTTCTACTTGCAAACTCTCCCATGAGAATAGCGCCTGTCCTGCACCACGGAGAGAGGACACAGGAGACTGGGAGGGAGGCTGACGGGGATCTGTGCTCACACCCTGCCTGTCTCACCCTTTTCTTCCATTCAGCCCTGCACACAGCTCTAATCACCATCCACAATTGTCTGCAGGAGAGGAGAGGAGAGGGTCTAGTGATGGGGCAGCCCCTGACCTGAAGTGTGAGGAACGAAGACGAGCAGAGGAGAAGAAATGAATCTAGCCCAAGGAAGGAGAGAGGGGGCAGAGATGAAAGAGGAACTGGAGGAGAAAGGAAGAGAGAAGGAGGAAAGACAGAACTGAACAGAAAGATGAACAATGGAAACATAGATCGAGGTTTCCCTGAAAAAACGAACGCCTTTTTCCCTCCCAGCATCCGGAATCAGAGCTGGTCCCCCTGGTGAATTCACTGCAGTCCCAGCGCCCAGCCCTCTGTAGGGCGAGTGCCTCTCCCACCAGGACACCCTCAGCCCCTGCTGGGAGCTGCTGTTTCCTGCTGTTCATTCCTGAACCTGTGTTGCTGCCATGTCTCAACCCTCAGGGGCAGAAGCAGAACACCCTGATCTCCTCTGCAGATTAACCAGGGACCCCTTTTTCCTCGTGGCTGCCCCCTCCAACTCAAGTCAAGCCAGGGCCCCACGTCTAGCAGCTACCCAGTCACACACCAAGAACTTGTCCAAGGCGAAACCATGCCTGATTCATCTCTTCCATATCTGATCTGAGCCCTGGCTGCCAGGCAGTACGTCCCAGGGTACAATTACTTAAGACAGGAAGGAGGTGGGGAGGCAAGGAGGCCCAGGGAACACATAGCAAAATAGAGACAGAGGAGCCCAGAAAGTGTTTT
Organism: Camelus bactrianus; assembly: GCF_048773025.1. Taxonomy (NCBI): domain Eukaryota; kingdom Metazoa; phylum Chordata; class Mammalia; order Artiodactyla; family Camelidae; genus Camelus; species Camelus bactrianus. The sequence continues at coordinate 24,510,029 of NC_133549.1, forward strand.
AAAATTAAGGTGACCTCAGCCCCAAGTCACGGCCATTCTGTCCCACCCCTCCTCCGTCAGCTCAGGATGAGCGAGGTGGCTTGTTGGAGGGGGACATCTTGCAAACTGTCACTCACTGAGCTTCTTTGTACAGCAAGCCACCTGTACAGAATCCCTATGCTGGACAGGAAGCAGAGAGGGACCCAGGAGCCGGGGACTCGGGGCCAGGCTTTACCTGTACTGAGCAGCAAGGCCCAAGGGATGGCGCGGGACAGCTTCATCTCAGCAGGCCTGGCAGCAGCCCCAGGAGCGAGCCTGGCCCTGGGCCCGGGCTATATAGACAGCTGCTGCCACCCGGTCCCCGCCCCTCCCCCTGGGGCCCAGGCCAGCAGCGCTGCAGGAGCTCAGGGCCCCGCGGGAGCCCTGGTTCTAGAGGGAAGGGCGGGACCTGCTGTCAACCACTCGTCTCCCTCAGACTCTCCCTGTGTCCTCTCTCACCTGGACTGGGAAGTGTGGCCAGTTTCTTCTCCTCCTCTCCTCTGTCTGTGGTCCTGGGTGAAGGGTGACAAGTTGGCCACAGGCCACCAGGACCTCCTGTTTGGGGACCCTCCCGCCTAGGGTTAAGGTCCAGCACTTCCACCTCTATGAACCTGCGTAAGCCTCACAACAGCTTGGACAGGGGAGGAACGGGGACCCAGAGACCAAGGGACAGGCCCACGTCACAGGGTGACAGTGACAGAACCAGGATGAGGTCTGACCTCCTGGCTGCCTGGTGTCTCTGGGAGCCCTCTTGTGTCACTCGGGGCAAAAGCACTTAAACAGCCCCAGTCTGATCCAGGTGAGACTCAGAGCTGGGGGGGTGGGGCAGGCAGCTGTGGTACGTATCAGCCCGTGTGTGGGCATGTCCCCAAGGAGGACACGTGTACATATGTCCAGTTTCCTTCTATATTTATGGTACCAAGACCACATGGCTCAGTCCAAGGGGAGTGTTATTGTTACAATAACTCAGCAGAAGCCCCTGTTGAAGACAGACTTTCCCAACTGATCATGAAGAGTTTCCACGTGACCCAGCACTGCTCTAGGTATTTACTCAAGGAAATGAAAACGTATGTCCACATAGATACTTGTACATGAATGTTTACAGCAGCATTATTCATAAGAGACAAAGGATAGAAATAACTCAAATGCCCATCCGCTGATGAATGAATCAAGAAAATGTGGTCTGTCTGTACAGTGGAAGTTATTCAGCCACAAAAAGGAACGGCAGCCCCACTGCCTTCCAAGGAGTGTTACTCATTCAAACCAACCATGAACACGTGACTGTCCATTTCCCTGAAATCTAAACAACTCTGGGTTTTACCAAATCTTTCAAAATTCCTTGCTCATCAAATATGCTAGAAATAATATCTAAATTTTTAAATGTGCATTTCTCTAACTACCAGTTGGTTTGGTCTGTTTCCATGTTTCTAGTTCAGTTGCAGCTCTTTTGTGAAATGCCCGTTCACATTTATCATTTGGCCAATTTTCTGTTCCTGTTGCATCACTCATCTTTTTCTTACAGATTGTAGAAAACTTCCTGTCCTCTCCAACCTATGTCTTTCTTTTCAGAGGCCCCAGTGGGTTCACAATGTGAAGTTCACATTCCACTTAGGTACAACACAGGGAAACAGTCTTGTGCCATCTGATCACTCAGAGCTCTCTGGCTGATGAATAAAGGAGGAAGCCAGCTGAGAAGTTTTCTCTCGCTCAGAATACGAGGCTAATTCTGCTTCAGCGATTAAGCTCCCTGCCTATTACTACTAGAATTTGCCATGTTTCCTCACAGTTCTCCTTCAATTTAGAATCTCCCTTTCCTAATCTTTGCAAGATACCCCTTATATCCCTTGTCCCCAAAACACTCCCTGGCCCTGGTCTGCGGGGAGGACAAAGGGTCTCCCCAGTTGGGTAAATGTCCAGATGGAGCAAACAGGGGAACCACGGGGAGAAGGCAGCTCCTCATCCTCCATCCCAGCCCAAGGAGCCTGCCTGCAGCTCTAGCGTGTCAGGCCTGCTCCTCCCAGCAGCGTCTGAGCAGGGCTGTGGCCGCCTGGGGAGAAAAAGCAGGCACAGTCCCTTTGCCAGGGGACACTCAGGAATCAACGTCCTAGGTTCCTAAAGTCACAACATCCTCTGGAGGACATGTATAGATTAACAGCAGCTTTTGAGCATGTGTGGTCCCCAGATGTTTGGCCCTTAAATTCACATCTAGTTCCTGAGGGCCCTGAACCAGCCTGGATTTTCCCCTTCTAGGCTCCTCCCTGTGCATGGCCCCCTGCACATCTTTCCTCTTCTCCATGAGATGCAGTAGTTGTGTCCACTTTGCCCCTGAGTGTCCTCCACCTCATCAGAGCTTCCCAGCCACTCTCCTTCTATACCGTTCCGTGGATGGGTGTCCTCACCTCCCCAGAGGCCAGGGTTTTATTCTCAGGGAAGAGTGAAGGGTGTGTTGGGCAGTGTGTAAGCTGCCTCCCCAGCATGGATTCCCTCTGTGTTGACAGAGAACCACAATTTTATTCAGTTTCAATTCCCCACTGCCTGTCCCATGGACCTTGGGAGAAGTTGACTCCAGAAGTTTTCTAGCTTCTGATGACTACCCCTGGTGGGTGAGGCGAGTCTAGAGTCTTGTTCAGGCTTCCTGGCAGGAGGGGCTGGTGTCTGCTGACTGATGGGTGGAACTGGGTCTTAGCCTTTTGATGAGCAGGGCCATGTCTAAGGCCATGTCTAAAGACAACTGTGAGGTCAGAGAGTCTTTAGGCAGTCTGTCTGCTGATGGTTAGGGATATGTCCCCACCTAGTTAGTTTTTTGGCTTGAGGAATCACAGAAATGGAGCCTGAAGGCTGTTGGGTGGGGTTAAGTCTCAGTGCTAATGTCTAAGCAGTATGTCAGCTACCAGAAAACTACTAGAGCTCATCACTGAATTCAGTAAAGTTGCAGGATACAAAAAACAGAAACCTGTTGCATTCCTACACACTAACAACAAGAAATTAAGGAAACAACCCCATTTAGTGCTGCATCAGAAAGAATAAAATACCTAGGAATAAATATACCTGAAGGAGGCAAAGGATCTATACCCAGAAAATGATAAGATACTATGAAAAAAATTGAAGATGACACAAACAGATGGAAAAATACACCATGATCTTGTACTGGAAGAATCAATATTCTTAAAATGACCATACTACCCAAGGTAATCTACAGATATAATGCAATCCTTATCAAATTACCAATTTGCATTTTTCACAGGACTGGAACAAAAAAAGTTCTTTTAATTTGTGTGGAAACACAAAAGACCCCAAATAGCCAAAACAATATTAAGAAAGAAGAACAGAACTGAAGGAATCATGCTCCCTGACTTCAGACTATACTACAAAGTTACAGTAATCAAAAGAGTATGGTACTAGGACAAAAACAGACACATAGATCAATGGAATAAGATACAAAGTCCAGAAATAAACCCATGTACTTATGGCCAATTAATCTACAACAAAGGAGGCAAGAATAGACAATGGAGAAAAGAAAGTTTCTTCAGTAAATGATGCTGGGAAACCTGGACAGCTAAATGAAAAAGAATGAAAGTAGAGCATTCTCTAACAGCATATACAAAAATAAATTCAAAATATATTAAAGTCCTAAATGTAGTGCTGGATACTATAAATTTCCTAGAGGAAAACTTAGGCAGAACACTCTTTGACATAAATTGAAGCAATATTTTTTTCAAACCAGCTCCTAGGGAAATGGAAATAAAAGCAAAAATAAACATATGGGACTAATTAAGCTTAAGAACTTTTGCACAGCAAAGGAAACAATAAACAAAACAAAAAGACAACCCATGGACTGGAAGAAAATATTTGCAAACAATGCAACAGACAAGGGATTAATTTCCAAAATATAGAAATAGCTCACACAGCTTTGTATAAAAAAAAAAAAAAATGAACAACCCAATTAAAAAAAGTGGTATAAGACCTAAACAGACATTTCTCTAAAGAAGACATCCAGATGGCCAACAGACACATGAAAAGATGCTCAATATCACTAATTATTAGAGAAATGTAAATCAAAACTACAATGAGATATCATCTCACACCATTCAGAATGGCCTTCATTAAAAAGTCTACAAATAATAAATTCTGGAGAGGATGTAGAGAAACAGGAGCCCTCCTGTTGTTGGTGAGAATGTAAATTAGTGCAGCCACTATGGAGGATACTATGGAGGTTCCTTATAAAACTAAAAATAGACTCATTATACTAACAAGTAATTCCATTTGGGGCCATATATCTGGAGAAAACTATAATTCAAAAAGACAAATGCAGCCCAATGTTCATAGCAGCACTATTTACAATAGCCAAGACATGGAAACAGCCTAAATGCCCATTGACAGATGACTGGATAAAGAAGTTGTGGTATATATATATAGACAATGGAATATTACGCAGCCCTAAAAAAGAATGACATACTGCCGTTTGCAGCAATATGGATATATGTAAGAACTATCATATTAAGTGAAGTAAGTCAGACAGAGAAAGACAAATATCATATGATGTCACTTATATGTGGAATCTTAAAAAAAAAAAAGATACAAATCTTATTTACAAACCAAAAATAGACTCACAGAGATAGAAAACAAACTATGGTTACCAAAGGGGAAAGGGCATTGGAGGGATACATTAGGACTCTGGGATTAATAGATACACATTACTATATATAAAATACATAAACAACAGGACCTACTGTATAACATAGGGAACTATACTCAATTTCTTGTAATAACATATAATGGAAAAAAATCTGAAATATATATGTGTTTGTGTAACTGAATCACTTTGCTCTACACCTGAAACTATCACTGTAAATCAACTACACTTTAATTAAAAAAATTTTTAATTACACCTTGCCTCTAAAGTTAGAGTCCCACAATGGTACACCCACCCAATTAATTAAAAATGATAATGACGAGTGAAACAACTTAGAGATTTACACAAGGTAAGTGATGGGGAAAAGGAGAGAGATCTGCTCACCTGGGAGGGGTCAGGAGGATGTTAAGGTAGAGGTAACCCTTCACCTGAACCATCATATGTAACAGGGGACCCTCGGGGTGGACAGGTGAGTCTGGAAGGGCTGGAACGATGCATTCCTGGCAGAGGGGACAGTGCGAGCACAGGCACGGAGCTGCACAACGTCTGCAGGGTCCACAGCTCAGTGTGTGGTGGTTTATCAATGAGAAGGGGCAGAGGGCAGAAGAAGTTAGAAGGGAGGGAAGCAGATCAGGAAAGATTTTAGTTAAAAAATAAAACTTTATCCTGGAGGCAGGGATGCATAGAAGGGCTTTCAGCAGGAAGTGGATACGGAGTCTGACTGTGTTTTAGATGCCTGTGCTGGATGGTAGAGGGTGAACTGGGACAGACCAGGATGGAATCTTTCCTAGAATCTTCACCATCAGCAAAGAAAATCCACCTCCAGAGAACTCACTTGAGAGAAGGAGATCCCAGCGTGACATCCTGAGTTGGCCTCATCAGCATGGTCCAGACGGAGGTAGCCTCGTTCCTGAGGAGTCGATGACCCTGCCCAAAGTCTGTGAAGACACCCTCTATTTCCCGAACTTTCCAAAGAGAACAAAACGACATGGAGGCAGATCAGGGTCTTCCCAGGCCTATGGAATTGCGTCATTCGGGGGACATTATGTTTTGTGATCCTCCTAATATCCCGGCCTCTTATAGAGTGCAACATAGAAATCCTGAGTCTGATGATCTCACAATGTGGGCTTTGTGTTTATTCTTTTCAGAACTTTTTAAGCATTCCCGATGAGATATAATTTATAGTTGGCTAGAGAGAATCAAGAAATTTAACACATCTCATCAAATATTGTTTATCATCAACCACATGGCTAGAAGCTTTAGCAGAAAGTCAGGCCAACATCTCTATTCTGTGTTTGTAGAGATTTTTCTTGTGCTGGTGAGAGAAATAGCAAATAGACAGCAGTCTGATTTCCAGATGGGCCTCAGGCAAATGAGAATCCCTCTTATTTTAAAGATCTTTAGAAGGGGTTTCAGCCACTCTCACTAATGCCTGAGGCTCCAACCTATGAAATGAAGGCTTTAGATGAAAAAAAATCCAGATTCAGGTAAACAGACTTTATTCAAAACAATTATAGAAATAAGTAGAATCATCCAACCACAAGACTGGCAAGTATCTAAAGCTCAGGAGTAAGAAATTTTTCTTTGCAGGAAGAGACAGAAGACTGGAAAGGATGGAGGAGAATGGATCGGTTGAGCAGGTGTGATCAGACAGGTGACCAGGAGATGTTTCTCCTCATGGTCAGCTGATTTCAGAAGAGTCTTCAAGGAAGATTGTTCTCATTGGCAATGCTTGCACACCTTAGGCTTGAGGCAACAATCACTAACCTGTGGGATGGAGGGCAGCTAAAATAGAGTTTGATTAAGTCAATTTAACAAGAATTTTCTTCCAGTTGACAAGTTGAAGGGAAAGTTCAGCTATCACTGATGATATAAAAGACACAATTTTGAGGGACTGTTTCTGCTTTGCCCTAGTTTACATATATATGTATATTTGTATGCATAAATATATAGCAAACATAATATACCTTTCATATAGTATACTACACACATATACATCCCCTATATCTTTATATACCTATACATATCCATAGATATCTGCTCTATACATATCTGCTAAATATATACATTTTGTATAGTATAGTATACTATGTGTATTACACATTTACAATAAATACATTTAAAAAGCCTAAGGTTTTATAAATAAGACCGAAAAAGGGAAATGTTATATTTGAGAGGAATATGGGACACAATCCATATGTAAAAGTAAAATTGGTAAGGTAAATTTCATATTGAATCTTCCCAACCCCACGATCTGGGGCTGCAGAAATGCTGGGCTAGAACTGGTAGATGTTTCTGGAGAGGCTCACTGCGTCACACTGACTCTCGCTCACCAGGTGGAGGTCAAGTAGAACTTTGATTCAACCTTACTTCAACACTCATGTAGACAGCCCCATGCCCACGCTGCCACACAGCCATACAGGGACAGGAGAGGGCCCCATCCTACCTACCTATGCATCCCCATAGAAATATAAATCCAAAGGAGATGCTGGGTGATCAGGGTTCCTGCTGTACTTGACGGTCATGACATTGAAAGTCGATCGGTAGGTGAGGTCTATACCTCTACAGAGCTTCCCAAAGGAGTTAGGCCCTGGGGGCCCATCTAGGACTTCCACATGCTCTTTACTACAGGTGAGGCTGTTGGGGCAGAGAGAAAGGCAGGCATCAGTGTTTGGAATCGTGGTCCCTCCTCCTGCAGGCAGCCTCCCCAGCCAGGGCCTGGACACAATCACACAGCTTTGCTCTCAAAACTTACCAGGCCTGGTGCCCACAGGGAAGGAGAGTCATCATTCTGAATAGATGACAGTCACCCAGGACCCCTCCACCTGGGCTGCAGGTGACTTCCTCATGTCCCGGGAAGCCCTTTTTAGGGCTCAGGGAAGTCCAGGCACTACTTTGGGATCAGGAGCCACTGTCCTTCAGGCCCTTTAAGCATCACAATAGAGACACCCTGTGGAATGTTTTCTTGGGCAACAACCACTGCGTCAGGTGAGGGGCCCAGACAGGACTGTGTAATACCACTCCTGTTTCACCCTCTGCATTCCTGTCAGATGGGGCCCCGCAACCCCAGCTTGGTCTCCAGGACCAGCAGAGGGGAGAGAGGCGTCCATCTCCACCCTCTGTGGGCAAAGTGCACCTTGGGTTGTCACAGTCCTGCTGAGGGCTCCCGTCTCTTTCTTCTACCCTTAAAGACTTGATTCGCAACCCTCAACCTCACTTAGCCATCAGCATTTCTCCAGGAGGGAGGCTCGACTCTCTCTGGGTTAGAACAAGGCAAGTAAGGTATAGATCACCAAGAAAACATACTTGGCACACTTTATGCTAGTTTGCTCTGAGCCAGACTGACTCCTTCCTTGATGCCAATGACAGTCAGATCCAAAATCAGTCTTTGAAAAGGCCAAATGGTCAATAAGGGCTATATATATATATATATATATATATATATATATATATATATATATAGCAGGAATATTTTGGAAATTAGTCCCTTGTCAGTTGCATCCTTTGCAAATATTTCTCCCAGTCTATAGATTGGTTTTTCATTTTGTTTGTAACTTCCTTTGCTGTAAAAAAGTTTTTAAGTTTAATTAGATCCCATTTTTGTTTTTATCTCATTACTCCAGGAGACAGATCCAAAAACTATTGTTGCATTTTATGTCAAAGAGTGTTCTGCCTATGTTTTCCTCTAAGAGTTTTATAGTATCCAGTCCCACATTTAGGTCTCTAATTCATTTTGAGTTTATTTTTGTATATGGTGTCAAAGATGTTCTAACTTCTTCTTCTTCTTTTTTTTTTTCACATGTAGCTGTCTAGTTTTCCCAGCACCATTTATTGAAGAGATGGTCTTTTCTCCATTGTATATTCTTGCCTCCTTTGTTGTAGATTAATTGACCATAAGTATGTGGGTTTATTTCTGGACTTTGTATCCTGTTCCATTGATCTATGTGTCTGTTTTTGTCCTAGCACCATACTCTTTTGATTACTGTAGCTTTGTAGTATAGTCTGGAGTCAGGGAGCATACTTCCTCCAGCTCTGTTCTTCTTTCTCAAGATTGTTTTTGGCTATTTGGGGTCTTTTGTGTTTCCACACAAATTTAAAAAATTTTCGTTCTAGTTCTGTGAAAATGCAATTGGTAATTTGATAGGGATTGCATTGTATCTGTAGATTGCCTTGGGTAGTATGGTCATTTTAAGTATATTGATTCTTCCAATCCAAGAACACAATATATCTTTCCATCTGTTTGTGCCATCTTCAATTTCTTTCATCAGTGTCTTATTGTTTTCTGGGTACAAATCCTTTGCCTCCTTAGGTATGTTTATTCCTAGGTATTTTATTCTTTTTTGATGTAATGGTAAATGAGTTTCCTTAATTTCTCTTTCTGATATTTCATTGTTAGTATATAGAAATGCAACAGATTTCTTTATGTTAATTTTGTACCCTGCAAATTTACTGAATTCATTGATGAGCTCTAGTAGTTTTTTGATAGCTGCTTTAAGATTTTATGTGTATACTATGATGCCATCTGCAAACAGTAACAATTTTACTTCTTCTTTTCCAATTTGGATTTCTTTTATTTCCATTTTTTCTCTGAGTACTGTGTCTAGGACTTCCAAAACTATACTGAATAAAACTGGTGAAAAGGGCATCCTTGTCTTTGTCTTAATTTTAGAGGAAATGCTTCAGCTGTTTACTGCTGAGTATGATGTCACTGTGGGTTTGTCATACATGGCATTTATTATGTTCAGGTATGTTCTTTCTATGCTCACTTTCTGAAGAGTTTTTCTTTTATCAAAAGCTTTTTCTGTGTCTATTGAGATGATATTATGGTTTTTATTATTCAATTTGTTAATGTGGTGTATCCTGTTGATTGATTTTTTGATATTGAAAAAATCCTTACATCGCTGAGGTAAATCTTACTTGATCATGGTTTATGACCCTTTTAATGTACTATTATTGGCATCTGCTTGCTAATATTTTGTTGAGGCTTTTTGCATCTATATTCATAAATGATGTTGGCCTATAATTTTCTTTTTGGGGGATACTTTTGGCTGGCTTTGGTATCAGGGTGATGGAGGCCTTGCAGAATGAGTTTGGAAGCGTTACTTGCTCTGCAATTTTTTTGTAATAATTTCAGAAAGATAGGTGTTAGATCCTGTCTAAATGTTTGGTAGAATTCCCCTGTGAAGCCATCTGGTCCTGGATTTTTCTTTGTTGGGAGTTTTAAAATTACTGATTCAATTTCAGTACTAGTAATTGGTCTGTTCATATTTTCTATTTCTTCCTGGTTCAGCCTTTGGAGGTTGTACCTTTCTAAGAAATTTTCTATTTCTTCTAGGTTGTCCATTTTGTTGGCAGTTAGTTGCTCATAGTAGCCTCTTACGATGCTTTGTATTTCTGTGTTGTTGGTTGTAACTTCTCCTTTCTTATTTCTGACTTATTAATCTGGGCCCTCTCTCTCCCTTTTTATCTTGATGAGTCTGGCTAAAGGTTTATCAATTTTATTTATCTTTTCAAAGAATCAGCTTTTAGTTTATTGATTTTTTTCCCTATGTTTTAAGTCTTTCATTTATTTCTTCTTAATGTAAAAAAACAAACAGCCCAATCCAAAAAATGGGCAGAAGACCTAAATAGACATTTCTCCAAGAAGACATACAGATGGCCAACAGGTACATGAAAAGATGCTCAGTATCACTAATTATCAGAGAAATGCAAATTAAAACTACAGTGAGGTGTCACTTCACACCAGTCAGAATGGCCATCATCCCAAAGTCTACAAATACATGTTGGAGAGGGTGTGGAGAAAAGGAACACTCCTACACTGTTGGTGGGAATGTAAATTGATATAGCCATTATGGAGAACAGTAGGGAGGTTCCTTAAAAAACTGAAAATAGAGCTGCCATGTGATGCTGCCGTTCCACTAATGGGCATACATCTAGAGAAAACTCAAACTAGATAATATACATGTACCTTAATGTTCATACTGGCATGATATATTATAGTCAAGGCATGGAAGCAACCTAAATGTCCACCAACAGATGACTGAATAAAGAAGCTGTGGCATATATATATATACACACATACATAGATATAGATATACACACACTACATATTATGGAATATTACTCAGCCATAAAAAGGAGTGAAATAGTGTCATTTACAGCAGCATGGATGGACCTAGAGCTTATCATATTAAGTGGGGTGGGTCACACGGAGAGGGACAGATATTGTATAGTGTCACTGATGTGTGGAGTCGGAAAAGGTGATGCAAATGACCTTGTTTACAAAGCAGAAATAGACTCACAGACGTGGAGAGAAGACTCGCGTTGCCAAAGGGGAAAGCAGAGGGTAGGGATTAACGAGGGGTTTGGGATTGGCATATGTATTGTATATGGAACTGATAGACAATGAGGACCTACTGTATAGCACAGGAAACTGTATTCAGTATCTTGTAATAGATGGCCAATCTCTACAATTCCTATGAATTTCCAAATTAAAGAAACCAAACCACTAAAAAAGGAGTCAAATAGGGAAATTTTTCAGAATAATTCACCCCTCTGATCCTTATAGAAATGGTGATGCAGAAAATGCCTGTCTCTTTCACCCCTGGGGTGTGGTAGGGGTAGATGGTCTAAATGCAGAAGTGACGTAGGTATCTCCAGGTTGCCTTCATCCCACAGAACAGCTACTAAATTGTGTGGGGGTCCTGGCCACACAGAAGTTCTGGAGAGGCAAGGGCCCTTAACCACAGGATAAAGTCACTCATCTCAGCCACCATTGTGGGCTGTGTGTGGATTGGTCCACAACTGATGGAAATGTTGCTCCTATGTTAAAGTCTGGGAAGATTAACATGCTATAGGAATAACATTGCTACATTGGTAATGCCTCTGGAGTCTTTACATTTCATTCACTCTTTCAACTGTTTATTCATTCTTTCATTCATTCATTCACTTATTACATGAAAAAGTAAACTCCCATTCCAGCAGAGACAAACATATTTAAGCAAGAGTGATGTTATGCTATAAATTCCACCCATGGTCTCCCATGGGATGATGGATGTGGCACGAATCAGAGAAAGATCTGTCCTCCTATGGACAGAGTCAGAAAAGGGGTTTCAGATGTGATGAAAATGTTAGTCTTTGGGTAAAATCATGAACTCAAAATTGGGACCATATGCAGCAGGCAGGTGAGTCGGGTAGAGGTGGAAGGATGCATTTCAAGCAGAGGGCAGTGTGGGCAAAGGCTCGGAGCTGCCCAGTGGTCTGGTGGGTCCACAGCTCCGTGTGTGATGGCTCAGCTCAGAGATGGGGCACAGGGGAGAAGAGATGAGAAGGGAGGGGAGTTCCAGCTGTATCAGGAAGGGATTTGAAGTCTGTTTAAAAAGAGTGAACTTTATCCAGAGGCCAGGGGGCCATTGAAGGGTTTTCAGCATGGAATGAAATGGAGTCAGGATGTGTGCTGGATGGTACAGGGGGAACTGGAAGAGACCAAGATGGACACTTTCCCATAAAACCACAATATCAGCAGGGAAAATTCACACCCTGAGCACTCACTTGATAAACGGTATGGCCAGAGTAATTTTGTAACAATTTTTCATCCAGATGATCCAGACACAAGAAGTTTTCAACTTGGGAGGGGTGGAAATCCTTCCAGAAAGGTCTGTGAGTAAACCTCCACAGTCACTAGGCTCTACAACAGAAGAAAGAAGTCCAGGTGCCCAGAAGCAGCACCAGGCCCACGAGGACCTGTGCCGTCCCTGGGCCCCGCACCCCTGCTCATCATCCTCACTCTCCAGTTTCCACACCACAACCCAACACCCACCATCCAAGTCTGATGACGCACAAGACGGTGGTTTTTAGGTTTCACTCTTTTAAGAATTTTAGAAGGACCCATACCATTCCTACAATAAGTAGTAACAACTAAAATTGAAGAATTTAACTATTTTTCACCAAATCATTCTTTATAATCAACAGTATCACCAGAATGGAGGTCACAAAGTGGACAGAGATACCTCATTTCCCTGAAGAACTCTTCCTGACGCAAGCCTGAGAAATAGCAAATAAACAGTTCTCCTGCCCCAAAGAAGCCTGACCTCCTAAAAACATGACAACCCACTCATTGTAAAGACCTGCCGTGATCTCAGGCTCCACATCTGTAAGTGGGGCTGACAACATCACTCTCCTCAGGGAGGTGCAGGCTCTGACGAGCGCATGTTTGTAAGGGGCTCAGCCAGTACCGGGACCCGGACATCACTGGGCAACACAGTCCACCTACAGTCGTCCTGCCTCCACAGGCAGCTCTTCTTCCCTCTGACCCGACCACTCATGATGCCCTCCTGCCCTTGCCCTTCAATGCTCTTGTTTCTGACACTGAAGACCTGACGCCCCTCAGCTCTCCAGACTCCAGCCATCCTCCTGTGACGCCCGATCTGGGAGATGTGACCTCTTTCTCCTTTCCCGAGTCAGGCTGCTCCTGAGTTTGGAGGAGGTGGTGGGGTGGAGAGGAGGGACAGAGTCGGGGTCTTCAGAGGTCTGGAGAGGCTTAATTAGGGACTGCGAAGACTTGAGCAGACTGCTAGATTCAGATACCATGTTCCTTTGGCCAGTGGTGTTCCTGGTCCCTAAGATTTCCTTCTGGAGAAGCCATTTTTACTTCAACTCCAAGCACGTCTCTGTGTGAGGAGGGGAAATGGTGAAATGATACTGTCTGACTTACCTTTACTGAATATAGGTGAAACCAGCATGGCTGAAAGACACCAAAACAGAACAACAATACTGAAAACTGGAAGTTACTGTAAGAGAATGGAAAATGCACAGCCCTGTGAAGAGAGCTGAGTGCCAAGGATGGGGCTGAGCACAAGCTGAGCAGTGTCACTGTCCTCATCCCTGGGGGCAGTCCTGGTCACATGGGGGAAGGGCAGTGGTAGGGTCTTCAAAGACCAGCTCATTCAGCTTGGTGGCCTTGTTTCTCCCCTTCTGTTCAGTGTAAGCCAATAGTTGCAAAAGTCAGTTTTCAGGAGGGTGGCTGACTGTCCAGTTAGCCTGGGAATTTCTGGTCCCAGCGCTGAATTACCCAGGAAACCTTTGAGTCCTGGCCAAACCAAGACAGTTGGTCACCTTACTATGACCTGAACATTTCTTGTACATTCTTTAATGAGACCCATGATGAATTTGATGTTGGAGAAAACATATGAATAGAATTCATAACTGGGGAGAAACGAGCCATCTTAATTTATGGAAGTTTCTCTCTATCAGGGACCTGAGTCAGGTGCTTGGATCAAGGGCCCTGATGTAATCACAGGGCCTCCCAGGGTTGACCTGCCCCATGGCTTATCTTCCTGATGTCCCAGATAGGTACAGATGACCCAGTCACAGCCCTGTGGGCATGAGAGTTGGATAGCTTTGGGCAAATTATTTACTCTCCCTAAACCTCAGTTCATTCATCTGTAAAACGGGAATCTGATGATCACTATCCTTTTGTGTTCTGGAGGATAATCCACACATACATGGCTCAGTGCCCAGGATGGGGGGGGGGTGTCTCTCCATTCAGTTCCTGCCACTGTCAACATTTTAAGATCTTCCTTTTATTTCACAAACTACATGATATCTCTTTCCCCCCAAAATGGAAATCAACAATTGCTCTGGAAACTATTTGACCACAAATGGCAACAAGGACATTGGCTGTCCAACTGCAGGTGGCCTTCCTGAAAACTGAGGAAGCATTGGTTTTGGAAGGCACAGAGGAAAGCTCCCCATACTGGGGTGCTCATCACCAATGCTCTGGAAAATATAAATTCAGGTTTGCCTGAAAGCAGGCCTCAAGTGCAGAACCCTAAAACATCCCCCTCAGTTCCAGTGTCGTCTCTGGACTGGCCCACATCTACAGGGAACCCCTCTGGTTAGATTCTTTGGTCCAGGCTTTAAACACAGAGAACATGCTGTCCTTGAAAGAGTTTGGGACATGTCACCTTCGTGTATTGATGATTTGAACAGAAGACACTTGAGAAACAGCAGATGCAGGAAGGGCTGTGATGTACCCATTTCTACCTACAAGCTGTCCACAAACTTTCCCGTGAGAACAGCGTCCATCCTGTGCCAGGGAGAGAGGACCAGGGGCCCAGGAGGGAGGCTGATGGGGATCTGTGCTCACACCCTGACTGTCTCACCCTTTCCTTCCACTTGGCCATATGCACAGCTCCTAGTCACCGCCCACAGTTGTCTGCAGGAGAGAGGAGGGCGGGGGAGGGGAGGGTCTGGTGGTGGGGCAGCCCTGACCTGAAGTGTGAGGAGCAAAGGTGAGGAGCCAAGAAGCACCTGACAGAGGGCAGGAGAGCAGACAAGTGTGGAGAGGTGAAAAGAGGCACTAAGAATGGAGGAGGAGAAAAGGAGGAAGGACAGAACGGGACAGAGAGAGAGAACGAGGGAGAAGATCAGGGTTTCCCTGAAGAAATGGGTGCCTTTTTCCCTCCCAGCATCCGGAATCAGAGCTGGTCTCACTGCTGAATTCACTGCAGTCCCAGCGCCCAGCCCTCTGTAGGGCGAGTGCCTCTCCCATCAGGACACCCTCAGTCCCTACTGGGAGCTGCTGTTTCCTGCTGTTCATTCCTGAACCTGTGTTGCCGCCACGTTTCAGCCCCTGGGGACAGAGGCAGAGAGACCCCATCTGCTGTGGGGCTTCTCCAGGGGCCCCCGTGTCCCCCTTTGTTGATCCCTCCAACTCAGTTCAAGCCAGGGTCCCCTCTCCGGCACCCACCCAGTCACACCTCAGAAAACACCTCCACAGCAAAGCCACGTCTGATTGACCTCATTCTCGTCTGATCTGCACCCCGCTGCCCCGCAGGACATCCCAGGGTGCGTTTGCTTAAGGCCGGAGGGAAGCAGGGAGGCAGGGAGGCCCATGGATCACACGTCAAACAGGGGGAGTAGAGAACAGAAATGTTTAACAATCAAGGTGGCCTCAGTGCAGGGTCCCAGTCATTCTCATTTGACTCCTCCACCTCCAACCCAGGGTGAGGGAAACAGTTGATTGGAGGGGAGTATCTAGAAGACAGTCACCCCCAGAGTTTCTTGTCTGTAACAGGCCACCTGTACAGAATCCCTAGGCTGGACAGGAAGCAGAGAGGGGCCCAGGACCCAGGGACTCGGGGCCAGGCTTTACCTGTACTGAGCAGCAAGGCCCAAGGGATGGCGCGAGACAGCTCCATCTCAGCAGGCCTGGCAGCAGCCTCAGGAGCGAGCCTGGCCCTGGGCCTGGGCTATATAGACAGCTGCTGCCACCTGGTCCCCGCCCCTCCCCCTGGGGCCCAGGCCAGCAGCGCTGCAGGAGCTCAGGGCCCCGCGGGAGCCCTGGTTCTAGAGGGAAGGGCGGGACCTGCTGTCACCACTCGTCTCCCTCAGACTCTCCCTGTGTCCTCTCTCACCTGGACTGGGAAGTGTGGCCAGTTTCTTCTCCTCCTCTCCTCTGTCTGTGGTCCTGGGTGAAGGGTGACAAGTTGGCCACAGGCCACCGGGCCCTCCTGTTTGGGGACCCTCCCGCCTGGGGTTAAGGTCCAGCACTTCCACCTCTATGAACCTGCGTAAGCCTCACAACAGCTTGGACAGGGGAGGAACGGGGACCCAGAGACCAACGGACAGGCCCACGTCACAGGGTGACAGTGACAGAACCAGGATGAGGTCTGACCTCCTGGCTGCCTGGTGTCTCTGGGAGCCCTCCTGTGTCACTCGGGGCAAAAGCACATAAACAGCCCCCGTCTGCTCTGAGTGAGAGAACTGAGGGGGCAGCTGTGGTACATATCAGCCCGCGTGTGGGCACGTTTACAAGGATGACACCTGTACATGTATATGCTTTTGCTCTATCTATAATATCAAGCCCACAAGGCTCAGGCCACAGAGTGTCACACTTGTAAGAACCCAGCAGAACTGCCTGTGGAAATAGTCTGGTAGGTTCTCAACACATTTTATAAGAGTTTCCATACGGCCCAGCATTCCACTAGGTATTTACCCAAGGAAATGAAAACTTTTGTCCACATAGATACTTGTAAATAAATATTCACAGTAGCACTATTTATGTAGAGACAAAGAATGGAAAAAACCCAAACGTCCATCCACTGGTGAACGGATAAATAAAATGAAATCTGTCCACACAGCAGAAGTCATTGAGCCATAAAGAGGAACAGCAGCCCAACTGCTTCCCAAGAAGCATTACCAATTTCACACCAACCAGGACAACATGAGTGCCCATTTTTCTCACATTAAAAAACTCTGAATTTTACCAAATCTTTCAAAAAATGTTGGTGATTAAAAATGCTCGAAATACAGTCTCTTCAGCAAGTGGTGAGAAAACTGGACAACCACATGTAAATCAGTGACGTTAGAACACTCCATACCGTACACCAAAATAAACTCAAAATTTCTTAAAGACTTAAACAAGGCACTATAAACGTCCTGGAAGCAAACAGAGGCAAAACATTCTCTGACTTAAATCTTAGCAATGTTCTCCTAGGGCGATAGAAATAAAAGCAAAAATAAACAAATTGGACCTAATTAAACTTACAAGCTTTTACACAGCAAAGGAAACTATAAACAAAACAAAAAGACAACATATGGGGAAAAATATTTGCAAACAATGCAACTGACAAGAGCTTAATCTCCAGAATATACAACAGCTCACACAACTTAGAAACAAAAAAACAAACAACCCAATCTAAAAATGGGCAGAAGACCTGAGCAATCAATTCTCCATTGACGACAAATACAACACACATATGAAAAAAAATGCTCAATATCACTAATTATCAAAACTAAAAAACTATCACTAAAAATCAAAATGACAGTAAGGTATCACCTCACACCAGTCAAAATGGCCATCATTTAAAAGTCTACAAAAAAAAAGTCTACAAATAATAAATGCTGGAAAGGTGAAGAGAAAAAGGAGCTCTCCTACTGTTGGTGAGAATGTAAATTAGTGTAACCACTATGGAGGACAGGATGGAGATTCCTTAAAAAACTAAAAATAGACTTACCGTAATATCCAGTAATTCCACTCCTGGGCATAGATCTGGAGAAAACTATAATTAGAAAAGACAAATGCACCCCAATGTTCACAGCAGCACTATTTACAACAGCCAAGACACGGAAACAACCTAAATGTTCATCAACAGAGGAGTGGATAAAAAAGTTGTGCTATACATGTATGTATATACATACACACAGCTATAAAAAAAAAAAAGACTAAAATAATGCCATTTGCTGCAACATGGATGGACCTAGAGATCATTATTCTAAGTGAAGTAAGCCAGAAAAAGAAAGAAAAAGACCGTATGATATCACTTATGTGTGGAATCTAAAAGACACAGATGAACTTATTTACAAAACAGAAACAGACTCACAACAAAGAAAACACTTACAGTTACCAGGGGGGAAAGAGAGTGGGAAGGGAAAAATTGGGAGTTCGTGATTTGCAGATACTAACTACTATATATAAAATAGATAAACAACAAGTTTATACTGTATAGCACAGGGAACTATATTCAATATCTTGTAGTAACCTTGCAGTAACCTAGAATGGAAAAGAATATGATAATGAATATATGTATGTATATGCATGACTGAAACTACACTGTACATCAGAAATTCACACAACATTGCAAACTGACTATATACTTCAATAAAAAATAAAATAAAATAAAATGGACATAAAATATGCCCAAATATTATCTTTTTTTTTAAATGGGCATTTCTCCAGTTGCCTGAGGGTTTGGCCTCTTTTCCTATGTTTCTAGTCCAACTATAGCTCTTTTTTTTTTAAATCCCTGTTAATCCAAATCTTTTGGCAAATTTTCTATTACTATTGCATCGTTCGTCTTTCTTCATGGTTTGTAGAAGACTCCCTGTACTTTCCAACCCATATCTCTATTGCAGAGGCCCTAATGGGTTCACAATGTGAAGGAATTTCTACATCAGGTACAGCACAGGGAAACTACTTGAGCCATCTGGTCACTCAGACCTCTCCTGGCTGATAAATGGAGGAGGAAGCAAACAGGGAAGTTTTCTCTCTCTGAATATAATGCTAATTCTGCTTCAGTGGTTAAGCTCCTAGTGAATACCGATATAAAATGCAGTATTACCTCACAGTTCTCCAGTCTAGAATCTCCCTTTCCTAATCTTTGCAAGATACTCCTTACAGTACCTTACCCTCAAAACACTCCCTGGCCCTGGTCTGTAGGGAGGACAAAGGGTCTCCCCAGTTGGGTGAATGTCCAGATGGAGCAAACAGGGGAACCATGGGGAGAAGGCAGCTCCTCATCCTCCATCCCAGCCCAAGGAGCCTGCCTGCAGCTCCAGCGTGTCAGGCCCGCTCCTCCCAGCAGCGTCCAAGCAGGGCTGTGGCCGCCTGGGGAGAAAAAGCAAGCACAGTCCTTTTGCCAGGGGACACTCAGGAATAAAAGTCCTAGGTTACTAAAGTCACAACATCCTCTGGGGGATACCTATAGGTCAACAGCAGATTTTAAGGTTTTTGTGTCCCTCGGATGTTTGTCCCCAAATGTCACACTAGTTTCTGAGGGCCCTGAACCAGCCCAGTTTCTCCCCTTCTAGGCTCCTCCCTGTGCACGGCCCCTGCCCCTCCTTCCTCTCCTCCGTGAGATGCAGCAGTTGTCTCCACTTTGCCCCTGAGTGTCCTCCACCCCGTCAGAGCTTCCCAGCCACTCTCTCTCTGCACCGTCCCCTGGATGGGTGTTCTCTCCTCCCCAGCACCAGGCTCTCACTCTCACGGAAGGACTGAAGGGTGTGTTGGGCAGTGTGTAAGCTGCCCCCGAGCATGGATTCCCTCCGTGTTGACAGAGAACCACAATTTCATTCAGTTTCTGTTCCCGCCTGCCTGTCCCATGGGCCTTGGGAGAAGCTGAGCCCAGACCCAGCTCTGAGAACTGGCCTCAGTGGTGGAGGAGGTGGTGTGAGCGCCACCAGGAGGCTCCCTGTCCTGCTCAGTGATGGTGCAGGAAGGAGCATGTCCCCCAAACAGGCCAGTGAAGTGAAGGAAAGGTCTGGCTGCAGGGGAGCGGGGACATGTCTGCTCTCTGCTTCCTACCAGCTGAGAGTGAAGCCAGCTCACAAGGGAGGCAGAGCAAGAGGATGGCGGGGATGCCAGTCCAGAGCCACCGGGCACCTTCACCCCCAAAGCCTGCACTCTCCCAGCCGCAGGGTCATCCCCTGGCCTTGATGTTTAAGGCATTTGAGACGGGTTTTCAGTCACATGCAGCGCAAAACATCCTTACTTCTTCAACATCCGATGAATTCTGGGACAGAAAGTCCTTCTAAAATTTTGTAGAGTCTTAGCAGAATAAGAACTGTCTTCCGTTTGAGCCCCACACGCTGAGCAGAACTGCTCTGGCTCTGATCTTTTGTGGAGAAAAGGCTAAAATTGTTAAACCCTGAATACAATGTTGACTAAAGGTGATGATAGCCATTCTTTCTTGCTCTTAAAACTTCCATGGAATTGCTTTTGAAGTTTCAACTGTAAGTTAGATGTTTGCCTGAGTTTTTTTTTTATAGTTGAGCTTTGTGACATTAAGCTTGTTTTCTTCAGCGAGTAGTTTCTAAGAGTTTGTTTATAGCATTAATAGCAATTGCATTTTCTTGATCTTTTTTCTGTATCTTTTGAGGTATTAATGTGGATATTAGTTTTATTCTATTAATCTGAGAAATTATATTAATAGATTTTCTAATTTGAGTTGTCTTTCTTCCTTATGATAAATAATTACTTTTTATGAATATTTTATACTACTAAATTCAATTTGCTAAAATTCTATCATAGTCTATTTTATTTTATCTTGTGTTTGCATCTATGTTCATAAATTGAGGAGGAGGGTATAGCTCAAGTGGTAGAGCACATGCTTAACATGCACATGGTCCTGGGTTCGATTCCCAGGACCTCCTCCAAGAATAAATAAATAAATGAACCTAATTACCTCCCCCTCCCCTGCAAACCAAAACAAATCAAACAAACATAAATTAGATTGCCAGAAGTTTCTTTCCTATACTGACATTACCCATTACTCATATCAGATCGTAGTTACATCAGATTATTGTAAATTTGTAGTATTTTGAATAAGATTAAGATGATTGAAGACAGTGATGTTTCCTTGTAAAATTGTCTGCAACTATGGTCTTTTGGAGTAGAAATCTTTATGTTCACTCAATGGATACTTTTCAAGGCCTCTGTCATCATATTGATTATAAGACCACTATATTACTTTTTTCTCCGTTTTTATTAAGGTATAATTGACCTAGAGTACTGCATGAATTTAAGATGTACAGCATATGATTTACCTTACATGCATCATGGAATGATGATCATGGTAAGTCTGGTGAACATTCATCATCTCACATAGAGAACTAAAGTAAATAGGAAAAAAAGTTCTTTTTAACATGTGATGAGAACTCTTGGGAATTACTCTCTTAACAACTTTCATATGTAACACAGAGCAGTGTTGATTATATTTATCATGTTGTTCATTACATCCCTAGTTCATATTCATCTTAAATCTGGGAGTTTGAACTTTCGGATTCCAATTATCCAATTCCCCTCCTCCATACCCATCACCTATGGTAACCATTAATCTGATTTCCTTTTCAGTGAGTTTGGTTTTGAATTATAATTAACCTACAATACTATGTTAGCTTCTAGTATGCAATATAGTGATTCGGTATTTCTATACATGTCAAAATGCCCTATGATAAGCCTAGTTACAGTGCCACCATTGAAAGTTATTACATAATTATTGACTGTGTTCCTACACTGTAAACTCCATCCCCTTGACTCATTTATTTTGTAACTGAAGTTTGTACATCTTACTCTTCCTCACCTTTTTCTTTCCTCCCCCTACCTCTCCCCTCTCTGGCAACCACCTGTTTGCTTTCTGTACTTATAACTCTGTGCCTGTTTTATGTTTGTTCATTTTTTTGTTTTTAGATTCCATATGTAAGAAAAAGCATACAGTATTTGTCTTTCTCTGTCTTATTTCATTAGCATAATACCCTCTAGTTTCATCCACGTTGTCGAAAATGACAAGATATCATTCTTTTTTTAAAAAATCAAGGTAGAGTTGATGTATAATATTATATAAATTTCACAACATAGTGGTTCACAATTTTTAAAGGTGATAGTCCATTTATAGTTCCTACGAAATGTTGACTACATTCCCCATGTTATATTATATATCCTTGTGGTTTATTTATTTATACATAATAGTTTGTACCTCTTAATTCCCCTATCTCCTTCTCTCTTCTCACTGGTAACTGTTCTCTTTATCTCTTAGTCTATTTCTTTTTTGTTATATTCACTAGTTAGTTTTAGGTTTTAGATTTCACATATAAAAGAAATTATATAGTATTTGTCTTTTTCTGCCTGACTTATTTCACTTAGCATAATAACCTGCTAGTACATCCATGTTGTTGCAAATGACAAATATTTATTCTTTTTTATGGCTGAGTAGTATTCCATTGTGTATATATACATATAATCACGTCTTCTTTATTCATCTGTTGATGGATACATTTTGCTTCCATATCTTGGCAATTGTAAATAATGCTGCTATGAATGCTGGAGTTCATGTATCTCCTTCTTTAGTGTTTTTATGTGGGTTTTTAGCTGGAATAATATCCAGGAGATGAATGCTGGGCCATATGGTAGTTCTATTTTTAGAAATACCTTCATACTATTTCTCATAATAGCTGCATCAATTTACATTCCCAACAATGTAAGAGGGTTTCCTTTTCTCCACATCTTTGCCAACATTTGTCATTTGTTGTCTTTTTATGATAGCCATTCTGAAATGTATGAGGTGATATCACTTTGTGGTGTTAATTTCCATTCCTTTGATAGTTAAACAATGTTGAACATCTTTTCATGTGCTTGTTGGCCATCTGTATGTCTTCTTTGAGAAAATGTCTATTCAGATCTTTTCCCATTTTTTAATTAGGTGGTTTGTTTTTGATATTGAGTTAAATGAGTTGTTTATATATTTTGGATGTTAATGACTGATGGTCATATCATTGCAAATATTTTCTCCCCTTCAATAGATTGCCTTTTTGCTTTGTTGATGGTTTCTTCTCCTGTGTAAAGGATTTTAAGTTTAATTATGTGTCCTAAGTTTTTTTAGCCATTTTAATGTAAGTATAATAAATTTACAATTTTGTGTTAGTTTCAGGGGTATAATAAAGTGATTCAATTAAATAAATATATAAAATATATATAATTTTCAAATTCTTTTCCATTATAGGTTGTTACAAAATATTGAACTTAGTTCCCTGTGCTATACAGTGAGCCCATGTTGTTTATTTTATAGTAGTGTGTACATGTTAATTTTTTGCTTTTATATCTTTGATTTGGGAGACAGATCCAAAAAGTATTGCTAGGATTTGTGTCAAAGAATGTTCACCATTTCTTCACGGTTTCTAGTATTACATTTAGGTCTTTAATCCATTTTGAATTTACTTTTGTTTTTGGTGATAGTGAATGTTCTAATTTTATTCTTTTACATCCAGCTTTCCCAGCAGCACTTATTGAAGAGACTGTCTTTTCTCCATTGTATATTCTTGCCTCCTTTGTTGTAGATTAATTGACCATAAGTGTGTCAGTTATTTCTGGGCTCACTATTCTGTTCCATTTATCTATGTTTTTTGGTGTGTGCCAGTCCTATACTGTTTTGATTACTATAGCTTTGTAGTATAATCTGAAGCTAAGGAATGTGATTACTCCAGTTCTGCTTTTTTTTTTTTTTTTCTTAAGAATACTTTCTCAATTCAGGATCTTTTTGTTTCAATGCAAATTATAAAATTATTTGTTCTACTTCTGTGGAAAATGCCCTGGTTATTTGATAGGGATTTCACTGATTCTGTAGATTGCCTTGGGTATTACAGTCATTTTAACAATATTAATTCTTCCAATCCATGAAGATGGTATATCTGTCGATCTCTTTGTGTCATCTTCCATTTATTTCATTGAAGTGTTATAGTTTTTTGAGTACAAGTCTTTTACTGTCTTAGGTATATTCCTAGGTATTTTACTTTTTTTCATGTGATTGTGAATGGGATTGTTTTCTCAATTTCTCTCTCTGATAGTTTGTTCTTAGAATATAGAATGCAACAGATTTATGTGTAATGAACTTTGTATCCTGAAACTTTAGCAAATTCATTGATGAGCTCTAGTCAGTGTTGAGTTGTATCTTTAAGATTTTCTATGCATACTATCATGTCATGTATAGTGGCAGTTTTACTTCTTCCTTTCCAATTTGGTTTCCTTTTATTTCTTTTTCTTATCTGATTGTGATGGCTAAAAATTCTAAAACTATGCTGAATAAAAGTGGTGAGAGTGGGCATCCTTGCCCTGTTCTGCCCTTAGAGGAAATACTGTCAGCTTACCACTACTGAGTATGATGTTAACTGATGACCTTTATTATGCTGAGGTGTTGAGGTAGAATCCCTCTATACCCACTTTGTTGAAAGTTATATTTCCTTATAAAACTGTCAGGAACTATGCTTTTTTGAGGCCAAAATCTTTGAATTACTAATTCCACTTTTTAGGTAAACAAGAAATACTTCTTGAATAAAAGATTGAATGAATGAGTGAATGAATAAAACATTTACTTTTAAATAAATCTTTCTTATTACCCTTGTTTTCCTGAGACTATTTTTTAAAGCTGTTTCAGGTTCAGAGCAAAACCGAGAGGGAGGTACAGAAATTTGCCACATATCTCATACATATTTCATGCCCCCACATGCATCACCATCACTCACCAGAAAGGTGCATTTGTTACAACTGATAAATCTAAACTGAAACATCATAATCACCTGAAGTCCACTGTTTACATTAGGGTTCACTCTTAGTGTTGAACTTATTATGGGTTTGGACAAAAGTTTAATAACATATGTTCATCCTGAAAATGTCACACAGAATATTTCCACAACCTTAAAAATCTTCTGTGCTCCAGGTATTCATCACTTCTCCCAACCCATAGCAACCACTGACCTTTTTAGTGTCATCATGTTTTACTTTGTCTAGAACGTCAAATAGTTGGATCCATAGAAGGGCTTTCAAGAAGCGTGAAAAAGGAATCAGACTCTGTTTAAATGCCTGTGCCAGAGGGTGGAGGGTGAAGTGGAAGAGACCAAGATGGAATCTTTCTTAGAATCTACAACAACATCAGCAAAGATACCCTCAACATTCATTTTGGAAAAGAAAAATCCCATCATGACGTTCTGAGTTATTCTCTTCAGGATGATCCAGACATTGGCAGTGTTTTTCCAAAGGGAGTTGATGACCCTCCCAGTGTTTGCAAAGAGACCCCCAAACCACCAGCTCTCTAAAGAAAACAGTTCAGGGTCTCTCTAGTCCTGTGGGGGTTGTGTGATTCAGAAGGATGCTATGCTTTCTGACCCTTCTAACATCATGTTCTTCCATAAAATACAACATAGAAACCTGAGTCTGATAATGTCACAAATAATGTGGGCTTTTATCTTTTACTCTTTTCAGAACTTTTTAAGAGAATGTAATGTAGTACAATTTATAGTTGGCTAGCGGGAACACATCCTCACCAAAAATCTTTTATCATTAACTACATGGCCAGAAAGTCAAGCAGAAGGCCTGGATAGCCTCCCATGTCTGTATCTGTAGAAGTTTTTCTAGTGCAGGCAAGGGAAATAGCAGATAGGCAACCCTCTTGCCCCAAGACAGGCCTCAGACAAATGAGAATCCCTCTTATTTTAGAGGCCTTTGGAAGGGGTTTCAACCAATCTCACTAATGCCTGAAGCTCCAACCCTGTGAAATGAGGTTTTGCAAACTAAAAAAAAAATAATAATAATAATGATAATAATAATAATAAAATCCAGACTCAGGCAAAGAGACTTTATTCAAAATGGCTATAGCAATAAGCAGAATGATCCAACTACAAGACTGACAAATACGTAAAGCTCAGGAGTAAGCACTCTTTCCTTGCAGGGAAGACACAGAAGGCTGGAAAGGACAGAGGAGACTGGATGAGTTGAGTTCAGCGGGTGTGATCAGACAAGTGAGCAGGAGAAATCTCTCCTTGTGGTCAGTTGATTCCGGAAGAGTCTCCAAAGAACATTGTTCTCATTGGCAATGCTTGTTTACCCTACGCTTGAGGCAAAAATCACTGACCTGTGGGATGGAGAGCAGCTTAAATAGAGTTTGGTTAAGTCAATTTAACAAGTATTTTTTTCAACTTAATGAGTGGGGGAAAGATAAGCTAACATTGGATATAAAATACACAATTTTGAAGGACTGTGTCTGGCTTCCCTGGAATACACACACACACACACACACATATACACACACACACATATATATAGAGACACACACACATATATATACACACATACATAATATCTATAGAGCAAACAAAATACACATTTTGTATAGTATAGTATACATTTACATTCTACTATATCTATATATACCTGCTATATATCAATATACATGCTATAAGTCTACGTATATGCTAAATACATACTTTCTGTATGGTATTCTATGTGTATTACACACTTTAATTATATATACTAAAAATACCTAAAGTTTGATTATAAGATCAAAAAAGGAAAATTTTATATTTAGGAGGAATATGGGACACAGTCAAATCAAAAAGTAAAATTTGTAAAAGCATTTTCATATGGCTCTTCCCAATACCAGTATCTTAGATGCAGAAATGCTGGGATCCAAGTAGTGTATGTTTCTGGAGAAGACCACTGGGTCACACTGACTCTCACTCACTCAGTGAAGGTGAAGTAGAACTTTGATTCAGCCTGTCAACCTTCATCTGAATAGCCACATGCCCAACTTGACACACAGCCATGCACGGAATGGAGAGGGCACATTAGCGGGGCCCCTGGCCCATCCTACCTACCTACTGGCTCACCATAGAAATAAACATCAAGAGAAGGTGGTGGGTGGTTGCATTTTCTGCGGTACTTGACAGTCATGACATTGAAAGAAGATTGATATTTGATGGCTACACCTCCACAGATCTTCCCATAGCTCTTAGCCCCTGGCAGTCCGTCTTGGATTTCCAAATATTCTTTATTACAATTGAGTCTGTTGGGGCAGAGGAAAGGCAGGCATCAGTGTTTGGAATCGTGGTCCCTCCTGCAGGCAGCTTCCCCGACCTGGGCCTGGACACAATCATACAGCTTTGCTCACGAGACATTCCAGGCCTGGTGCCACAGGGAAGGAGAGTCATTATTCTGAATAGATGACAGTCACCCAGGACGCCCTCCACCTGGGCTGCAGGTGACTTCCTCATGTCCTGGGAAGCCCTCTTTAGGGCTCAGGGAAGTCCAGGCAGGACTTTGGGATCAGGAGCCACTGTCCTTCAGGCCCCTTAAGCATCAGAATAGAGACAACCCTGTGGAATGTTTTCTTGGGCAACAGCCACTGTGTCAGGTGAGGGTCCCTGACAGGAGTGTGTGATACCACTCCTGTTTCACCCTCCGCATCCTTGTCAGATGTGGCCCCGCAACCCCAGATTGGCCTCCAGGACCAGCAGAGGGGAGAGAGGCGTCCATCTCCACCTCCTGTGGGCAAAGTGCACCTTGGTTTGTCACAGTCCTGCTGAGGGCTCCCGTCTCTTCTCCTCATCAAGACCTGATTCCCAGCCTGTCATCCACCAGCATGTCTCCCACACAGGAGGGAGGACCAGTCCTCTCTGGGTTCAGACAAGACAGGGAAGGCACATCTCACTAGGACACATATTCGGCACCCTTTATACTAGCTTGCTCTTAGACTGATTCCTTCCTTGGTGTTAACAAGGTTAGATCCAAAATCAATCTTTGAAAAAGTCAATGGGATAATAAGGAGAAAATTTCAGAATAATCAATCCTTCTGACCCTTATACAAAAGGTGATGCAGAAAATACCTGACTCCTTCACCCATGGGGTGTGGTTTGGGTAGATAGTCTAAGCCCTGTTGTGAAGCAGGCATTTCTAGGTTGTCCTCCTCCCACAGAGATGCTCCTGCACCTAATGGGAGTCCTGACCCCGTGGAGGGTTTAGAGGGGTAGGGGTCCTTAGTCTCACAAGATAACCACACACATCTCAGCCACCACTCTGGGCTGTCTCACTCGGTCTGCAATTGTTGGAGATGTGGCTTCTCTGTTAAGATCTTTGAGAATGAATCTGCTATAGAAATGCTGTAACTTATTGCCACAGTGTTAATACCTTCTGGGAACTTAACATTCCATCCACTCTTTCAACCGTTTATTTGTTCTTTCAATCATTCATTCACTCATTAGTTTAAAAAAAAAAAAAAAGACTCTGATGGACCCGGAGATTGTCATTGTAAGTAAAGTTAAGCCAGAAAGAAAAAGAAAAATACCATATGATATCACTTATAGATGCAATCTTAAAAAAAAAAAAAAAAAAAGACAAACGAACTTATTTACAAAACAGAAACAGAATCACAGACATAGAAAACAAACTTATGGTTACCAGGAGACGCAGGGGCTGGAATGGGATAAATTGAGAGTTCGAGATTTGCAGATACTAATGACTGTATATAAAAGAGATAAACAAGTTTATACTGTACAGCACAGACAACTAGAGCCAATATCTTGTAGTAACTTATAATGAAGAAGAATATGAAAACAAATATATGTACATAAAAGTATGACTGAAACATTGTGCTGTACACCAGAAATTGACACAACATTGTAAACTGACAATACTTCAACAACAAAAAAATTGGATTTCTTAAAAAAAAAAAAAAAGGACTCCTATTCCAGGAAGGACAAACACAGATATGGGCAGGAATGATGCTATACTGTAAAATCCACCCGGAGTTTTGCATGGGGTAGTTGATGAGGCACAAATCAGAGAAAGATCTGTTCTCCTGTGGACAGAGTCATAATAGGGGTTGCAGATCTGATGGGAAAATTTGTCCACAGGTGAAACCATAAAATACAAAATGAGGCCCCTATGCAGCAGGTAGGTGAGTCTGGAAGAGATGGAAGGATGCATTCCAGGCAGAGGGGATGGTGTGAGCAAAGGCTCGGAGCTGCCCAGTGGTCTGGTGGGTCCACAGCTCCGTGTGTGATGGCTCAGCTCAGAGATGGGACAGAGGAGAGAAGAGATGAGAAGGGAGGGGAGTTCCAGCTGTATCAGGAAGGGATTTGAAGTCCGTTTAAAAAGAATGAACTTTATCCAGAGGCTAGGGGGCCATTGAAGGGTTTTCAGCACGGAGTGAAATGGAGTCAGAATGTGTTTAGATGTGTGCTGGATGGTACAGGGGGACCTGGAAGAGACCAAGATGGACACTTTCCCATAAAACCACATCAGCAGGGAAAACTGACAGCCTGAGCACTCACTTGATAAATGGAATGGCCAGTACAATTTTATAAGCAGGTTTCATCTGGATGGTCCAGACACAAACAGTTTTCCACCCGACATAGCTGGAGATCCTCCCAGAAAGGTCTGTGAGGACACCCCCACAGCCTGAAGAGCCTACGACAGGAGAAAGGGCTCAGGTGCCCAGAAGCAGCACCAGGCCCACGAGGACCTGTGCCGTCCCTGGGCCCCACACCACTGCTCATCATCCTCACTCTCCAGTTTCCACACCACAACCCAACACCCACCATCCAAGTCTGATGACGCACAAGACGGTGGTTTGCAGGTTTCACTCTTTTTTAAAGAATTTTAGAAGGACCCATACCATTACTGCAATATGTAGTAACAACTGAAATTGAAGAATTTAACTATTTTTCATCAAATCATTCTTTATAATCAATAGTATCACCAGAATGTAGGTCAGAAAGTGGACACAGGTACCTCATTTCTTTCTCCCTGAAGAACTCTTCCTGATGCAAGCCTGAGAAATAGCAAATAAACAATTCTCCTGCCCCAAAGAAGCCTGACCTCCTAAAAACATGACAACCCACTCACTGTAAAGCGTGACAGGGAGGGAGGACCTGCTCCGTGATACCTCAGCTCCACATCTGTAAGTAAGGGTGAAAACACCACTCTCCTCAGGGAGGTGCAGGCTCTGATGAGCGCATGTTTGTAAGGGGCTCAGCCAGTACCGGGACCCGGACATCACCGGGTAACACAGTCCACCTACAGTCGTCCTGCCTCCACAGGCAGCTCTTCTTCCCTCTGACCCGACCACTCGTGATGCCCTCCTGTCCTCTCCCTTCAATGCTCTTGTTTCTGACCCTGAAGACCTGGCGCCCCTCAGCCCTCCAGACCTCAGCCATTTGGAGGAGGCTCCATCCTCCTGTGACACCCGCTCTGGGAGATGTGACTCCTTTCCCGAGTCAGGCTGCTCCTAAATTTGGAGGAAGTAGTGGGTAGAGAGGAAGAACAGAGAGGGGGTCTACAGAGGTCTGGAGAGGCTTAATTAGGGACTGCTAAGACTGGAGCAGACTGTTAGATTCAGATACCATGTTCCTTTGGCCACTGGTGTTTCTGGTCCGTAAGATTTCCTTCTGGAGAAGCCATTTTTACTTTAAGTCCAAGCACGTCTCTGTGTGAGGAGGGGGATGGTGAAATAATATTGTCTGACTTACTGCTGTTCCGTGCAGTTGAAACCAGCGTGGCTGAAAGACACCAAAACAGAGCAGCAAACTGAAAACTGGAAGTTACTGATGGGTCAAAAGAAGAGAATGGAAAATGCACAGCCCTGTGAAGAGAGCTGAGTGCCAGGGATGGGGCTGAGCACAAGCTGAGCGGTGTCACTGTCCTCATCCCTGGGGACAGTCCTGGTCACATGGGGGAAGGGCAGTGGGAGGGTCTTCAAAGACCAGCTCATTCAGCTTGGTGGCCTTGTTTCTCCCCTTCTGCTCAGTTTAAGTCAGTATTCCCACTCTGGAGCCAGAGTTGGAAAATTCAGCTCTCAAGAGGGTGACCGATTTGTCCAAAGAGCCTGGGAATTTCTCATCTCAGCTCTGAACAACACTTCTCCCATAAACGAAGACCGTTGGCCACCCTAAAATAGCCTAAACATTTCAAATAATTTTTTAATGAGATCCGTGATGAATTTGATGTTGGAATAAACACACTGAATACAATTTTCAGCTGAAGAAAATGAAGCTTCTTCGTTTATGGACAATTCACTATTTCAGGGACCTGAGTCAGGTGCTTGGATCAAGGGCCCCGACTGTAATCACAGGGCCTCCCACTGCTGACCTGCCCCGTGGCTTATCTTCCTGATGTGACAGATTGGCACAGGCAGCCCTGGATCATAGATCTGTGGGCATGAGAGCCGGATGGCTTTAGGCAAAATGTTTACTCTCCTAAGCCTCAGTCCATTCATCTGTAAAATGGGAATTTAATAGTATCTGCCTCATTGGGTCCTGAGGATAATCCACACATACATGGCTCAGTGTCCAGCTCAGGGCAGTTGGGGGGGGGGTCTCCACTAAGTTACCTGCCATGTCAGCATTTTAAGATATTCATTTTATTTCATAAACTAGATGATACTTCTTTCCTCAGTAAATTAGAAATCAACATATGCTCTGGAAACTATTTGACCATAAATGTCAACCAGGACACTGGATGTCCAGCTCCAGGTGGCCTTCCTGAACATTGAGGAAGCATTGGTATTGGGGGGCACAAAGGAAACTTTCCCCATCAAGTCTCCTTGGAAAGATAAAATCAAGGTTTTCCTGACAGCGGACTGCAAGCGCAGAAGACTAAAACACCCTCATCACTTCAAGTGCTGTCGCTGGACTGGACCCACATCCGTAGGGTACTCCTCTTGTCAGGCTCTTTGGTCCAGACCTTAAGCACAGAGAAAATGTCCCCCCTGAAGAACTGTAGGACATGTCACTTTGAAACACATCACCTTTGCATACTGATGGTTTGAACTGAAGACACTTGAGAAACAGCAGATGCAGGAAGGGCTCTGATGTACCCATTTCTACCTACAAGCTGTCCACAACCTTTCCCATGAGAACAGTGCCCGGCCTGTACCAGGGAGAGAGGACACAGGAGGCGGGAGGGAGGCTGACGGGGATCTGTGCTACACCCTGACTGTCTCCCCCTTTCCTTCCGCTCAGCCCCGCACAGATCCTACTCACTGACCCGCAATTGTCTGCAGGAGAGGAGAGAGGAAAGGAGGGGCTAGTGATGGGGCAGCCCCTGACTTGAGGAATGAGGGGCAAAGTCAAGCAGGCAAGAAGTCATTGGGGGAGGGCAGGAGGAGCAGAGTGAGGAGAGATGAAAAGAGGAGCTGGAGCAGAAAAGGAAGAGAAGGAAAAAGACAGAACTGGACACAGAGAGAGAGGAAGTTTTCCCTGAAGAAATGGATGCCTTTTTCCCTCCCAGCATCTGGAATCAGAGCTGGTCCCCCTGGTGAATTCACTGCAGTCCCAGTGCCCAGCCCTCTGTAGGGCGAGTGCCTCTCCCATCAGGACACCCTCAGCCCCTGCTGAGGGCTGCTGTTTCCTGCTGTTCATCCCTAAACCTGTGTTGCCACCATGTCTCAATCCTTGGGGACAGAAGCAGAGTACCCCAATCCTCTGCAGGGCTTCCCTAGGGGCCCCCATGTCCCCTTTGGATGACCCCTCCAACTCAGCTCAAGCCACGGCACCCACCCAGTCACACCTCAGAAAACACCTCCACAGCAAAACCACGTCTGACTGACCTCATCCCCATTGATCTGAGCCCCACTGCCCTGCAGGACATCCCAGGGTGCATTTGCTTAAGGCAGGAGGGAAGCAGGGAGCCAGGCAGGCCCATGAAACATATGTCTAATGAGGGACAGTGGAGCCCCAAAATATTTTAAAATCCCAAGGTGGCCTCAGCCCGGGTCATGGTCATTCCCATGTGTTCCTCCTCCAGCCGAGGGTAAGGAAGGCATCTTATTGGAGGAGAGTACCTTGCAGATCATCACCCGCAGAATCTCTTTGTGGGCAACAAGCCACCTGTACAGAATCCATAAGGTGAACAGGAAGCAGAGAGGGATCCAGGAGCCGGGGACTCGGGGCCAGGCTTTACCTGTACTGAGCAGCAAGGCCCAAGGGATGGCGCGGGACAGCTCCATTTCAGCTGGCCTGGCAGCAGCCCCAGGAGCGAGCCTGGCCCTGGGCCCAGGCTATATAGACAGCTGCTGCCACCTGGTCCCCGCCCCTCCCCCCGGGGCCCAGGCCAGCAGCGCTGCAGGAGCTCAGGGCCCCGAGGGAGCCCTGGTTTCAGAGGGAAGGGCGGGACCTGCTGTCACCACTCGTCTCCCTCAGACTCTCCCTGTGTCCTCTCTCACCTGGACTGGGAAGCGTGGCCAGTTTCTTCTCCTCCTCTCCTCTTTCTGTGGTCCTGGGTGAAGGGTGACAAGTTGGCCACAGGCCACCAGGACCTCCTGTTTGGGGACCCTCCCGCCTGGGGTTAAGGTCCAGCACTTCCACCTCTATGAACCTGCGTAAGCCTCACAACAGCTTGGACAGGAGAGGAACGGGGACCCAGAGACCAAGGGACAGGCCCACGTCACAGGGTGACAGTGACAGAACCAGGATGAGGTCTGACCTCCTGGCTGCCTGGTGTCTCTGGGAGCCCTCCTGTGTCACTCGGGGCAAAAGCACATAAACAGCCTCCCGTCTGCTCTGAGTGAGAGAACTGAGGGGGCAGCTGTGGTACATATCAGCCCGTGTGTGGGCGTGTCCCTAAGGAGGACACCTGCACACATGTCCACTTTCTTCCTATATTTATAATATCAAGACCACATGGCTCAGTCCATGTGGGACCAAGGAGAGTGTCCCAGTTATAAGAATTGCTTGTTGGACTAGGCTGGCAGTTTCTCAACAGTTTACCAGGGTTTCCACAGGGCCAGCATTCCACTAGGTATTTATCCACAGAAACGAAAATGAATGTCCACACAGAAAATTGTGCATGAATATTTACTGCAACATTATTCATAAGAGTCAAAAAACGGCACAACCCAAATGTTCATCCACTGATGAATGGATAAATAAAGCATGGCCTGTCCATACGAGGAAAATTATTCAGCTATAAAAAGGAAAGTCAGCCCAAATGCCTTCTGAGAAGCATTACCAATCACACAGCAACCAGGAGCACGTGGGAGTCCGTTTTCCTGAACTCTAAACAACTCTAGATTTTACCAAATCTTTCAAAATTCCTTGCTGATCAAATATGCTAGAAATAATATCTAACTTTTTAAATGTGCATTTCTCCAATTGCCAGGGGACTTTTGGTCTCTTTTTGTATGTTTCTAGTTCAACTGCAGCTATTTTGTGAACTGCTGATTGATTCATATCTTTTGGGCAATTTTCTATTACTGTTGGATCACTCATCTCTTTCTTACAGATTGTAGAAGACTTTCTGTCCTCTCCAACCCGTATCTTTCTTTACAGAGGCCCTGATGGGTTCACAAAGTGAAGGAGATTCTGACTCAAGGAGAACACAGGGAAGCTGCCTTGAACCATCTCCCTCAGAGCTCTCCGGAATGGAGGAGGAAGCAGATTAGGAAGTTTCTCCCTCTCAGAATAGAGAGCTAGCTCTACTTTAGTTACACCCCCTGCTTATTACTACTATAACTGCAATATTTCCTCACAGTTCTCCTTCCATCTAGAATCTTCTTTTCCTAATCTTTGCAAGATACCCCTTACATTCCTCTGCCCTCAAAACACTCCCTGCCCCTGGTCTGCAGGGAGGACAAAGGATCTCCCCAATTGGATAAATGCCCAGATGGAGCAAACAGGGGAACCATGGGGAGAAGGCAGCTCCTCATCCTCCATCCCAGCCCAAGGAGCCTGCCTTCAGCTCCAGCGTGTCAGGCCTGCTCCTCCCAGCAGCGTCCGAGCAGGGCTGTGGCCACCTGGGGAGAAAAAGCAGGCACAGTCCCTTTGCCAGAGGACACTCAGGAATCAAACTCTTAGGTTCCTAAAGTCACAACATCCTCGGGAAGACACTTATAGGTCAACAGCAGATTTTGAGGTTTTGTGTCCCTTGGATGTTTGTCCCTTAAATTTGCACCTAGATTCTGAGGGCCCTGAACCAGCCCGGTTTCTCCCCTTCTAGGCTCGTCCCTTGCGCACGGCCCCTGCCCCTCTTTCCTCTCCTCCGTGAGATGCAGCAGTTGTCTCCACTTTGCCCCTGAGTGTCCTCCACCCCGTCAGAGCTTCCCAGCCACTCTCTCTGCACCGTCCCATGGATGGGTGTCCTCTCCTCCCCAGCACCAGGCTCTCACTCTCATGGAAGCGTTGAAGGGTGTGTTGGGCAGTATGTAAGCTGCCCCCAGCATGGATTCCCTCCGTGTTGACAGAGAACCACAATTTCATTCAGTTTCTGTTCCCGCCTGCCTGTCCCGTGGGCCTTGGGAGAAGCTGAGCCCAGACCCAGCTCTGAGAACTGGCCTCAGTGGTGGAGGAGGTGGTGTGAGCGCCACCAGGAGGCTCCCTGTCCTGATCAGTGATGGTGCAGGGAGGAGCATGTCCCCCAAACAGGCCAGTGAAGTGAAAGGAAAGGTCTGGCTGCAGGGGAGCGGGGACATGTCTGCTCTCTGCTTCCTACCAGCTGAGAGTGAAGCCAGCTCACAAGGGAGGCAGAGCAAGAGGATGGCGGGGATGCCAGTCCAGAGCCACCGGGCACCTTCACCCCCAAAGCCTGCACTCTCCCAGCTGCAGGGTCATCCCCTGGCCTTGATGTTTAAGGCATTTGAGACGGGGTTTCAGTCACATGCAGCGCAAAACATCCTCACCTCTTCCAGGTCCCATGAACCCCAGGAAAGAAAGTGCTTCTAAGATTCCTTAGAAAATCTTAGAAGAACAAGAAGTATCTTCTATTTGAGCCCCGCAAGCTGAGCAGACCTGTTCCTGTGCTGATCTTTTGTAGAGAAAACGCTAAAAATGGCTAAGACGCTTCATACAATACTAACTAAACGTGATGACAGCCATTCTGTCGTTTCCTTAACTTTAATAGAATTGGTCCTGAAGTCTCAACTGTAAATTAGATGTTTTGCTGGATTTTCTTTATAAATGTGCTTTACAAAATTAAACTTACTTCCTTCAATGACTAGTTTCTAAAGAGTTTTGTTACAACATTAATAGCTAATTTTGTTGAGTTTCTTTATCCTTTGAGATAGTAATATGAATTTTATTGTTTATTCCATTAATATACTACATTAATAGAATTTCTGATTTTGAATTATCTTTCCACCCTCAGGATAAATCCTTACTTTTGAAGAATATTTTCTAAACTACTGAATTCAGTTTCCTAAAATCCTATCCTATTCTGTTTTCTTTTATCTTATGCTTGAATCTAAGCTCATAAATTAGGTTGCTTAAATTTTCTTTCCTGTACTGTCCTTACCCATTACTCATATCAGATTATAGTTATCAGATTATTCTAAGTCTGTAAAAATGAGTTGAGTAGCCTTTTTATTTCCTCTAAGATATTCTGAATAAGATAAAGATGATTGAAGACACTGATATTCCTTGTAAAACTTCCTGGAACTATGGTTTTGAGCAGAAAACGTTTTTCACTCTGGATAATTTCAAAGCATCTGTCCTCCTATTTTATTAAATAATCTGTGAATTCCCATTTTTCCTCCAGTTTTATTGAGTTTCAATTGACATAGAGCACTGTATAAATTTAAGGTGTACAACAGAACGATTTCCCTTACATACATCATGAAGTTTTTATCATAATAACTTTAGTGAACGTCCATAATCTCATAGAGACACAAGCTAAAGAAGTAGACAAAAAAGTTTTATGTGAGATGAAAACTCTAAGGATTTACACTCTTAACAGCTTTCATATCTAACCTACGGCAGTGTTGATTGTATTTATCACGCTGTACATTACATGCTTAGAGCTTATTTTTCTTACGCCTGAATGTTTGTACATTTTGATTGACCCCACCCAATTTCCCCTCCCCCCCCACCTCTGGTAATCATTAATCTGATCTCTTTTTCTGTGAGTTTGTTTGT
Source organism: Camelus bactrianus (assembly GCF_048773025.1). Lineage (NCBI taxonomy): Eukaryota > Metazoa > Chordata > Mammalia > Artiodactyla > Camelidae > Camelus > Camelus bactrianus. Next base: position 24,546,627 of record NC_133549.1, read on the forward strand.
TTTTGAAGTGTAATGACATACAACACTATGTTTGTTCCTTGTACACAGTGTAGTGATTCAATATTTCTATATGTTTCAAAATGATCACTGTAATGAGCCTAGTTACAGAGCCACCATAGAAAGATGTCCATTTTTGACTGTGTTCCTTCACTGTAAATTTCATCCCCTTGACTCATTTATTTTGTAGCCAGAAGTTTATACTTCCTAATCTCCCTCACCTATTTCTTTCCTCCCCTTCACCTCCCTTCCCTTTTGGAATCACATATTTTTTCTCTATTATCTACAGCTCTGTGTCTATTTTCTTATGTTTGTTCATTTATTTTGTTTTTAAATTCCTCATGTAAGCAAAATCATACAGTATTTGTCTTTCTCTGTCTGACTTATTTCATTACTATAATACCCTCTAGGTCCATCCATGTTGTTGCAAATGACAAGAACTCATTCTTTTTATGGCTGAGTAATATTCCATTGTGTGTATATACTGCCTCTTCTTTATCCATTCATCTACTGATGGACATTTAGGTTGCTTCCATTTCTTGGCTATTGTAAATAGTGCTGCTGTGAACATTGGGGTGCGTGTATATAATGTTTTCATCTCCTTTGGATAAATACTCAGGAGTGGAACTGCTGGTTAATACTGTAGTTGCACTTTTAATTTTTTGAGGGATCTCCATTCTGTTTTCCGTAGTGGCTATACCAACTTACACTCCTACCAACAGTGTGCAAGGATTTCCTTTTCTGTGCATTCTTGCCAGCACTGGTTATTTGTTTTCCTTTTACATAACCATTCTGACAGGCGTGGGGCAATGTCTCAGTGTTGCTTTTATTTGCATTTTCCTGATGAGTAGTGATGCTAAGCACCTTTTCTTGTGCCTGTTGACCAAGCAGTCCCATGTCTTTTCTTTGGAAAATGTCTATTCAGACCCTCTTTTTTTAACACAAGTTGTTTGGTTTTCTTATGTTGCGTTTTATGTGTTCTTTGTGTATTTTGGATAGTAACACCTAATAGGATATGAAACAGAATGGGACCCTGCAGGGCCTTTCTGGGTACAGACTCCCCTGTGTCTCCCTCCTCTTGTTTGTAGAGACGCTTTAGCATCCTAGGCATTCCCTGAGTTCCAAAGAGCAAATTTAATCAGAGAAGTGAGAAAATGAAGAAACAAAGGAGAGTAATCAAGCAAGACAACATAATAATGGTTTAATTATAAAACAAAGTCAAGGACCTTTTGTTCCTCCCCAAGGGCTGTGGATAATACCCCGGGCCATACCCTTGAGCTGTTTCCCAGACACTGAAACCCCCACCACATGGAGGAAGTTAACTGTGTGCTGACCACCAGTATGTAGACCCCAGGCCTTTTGGAGTGGGATGTTTTAATGAATCTCTGTGTCTCTCTGACCCCCTCCCCTGGCCCTGGCCCAGTGCTCCACCCCCACGCTCTCCTCTCCTGATCTTACTGGTTTGACAGTTGCCTCCACGTGGCTCTTTCCTGGGCCCAGAGCCCAAAACCAACTGAACCTCCTGCAGAGATACTGGGGAAAGGGCAGATCTAGTCAGAGATCCAGGAGCACCTGGGCTGGGTCTGTCTTCTGCCTCCCATGGCGGTGGCCCCAGGTCCAGCAGAAGATTTTCATCAGCTTCCATTAGCTGGTGGTCACTGGGTGGGTCGACGTATGTCTGTACTGTCTGGTTGGCCAGCTCCTGGCCCTTCCAGCATATCCCATTGGTGGGAGACTCCTGAGCTTCAATCCATTGGCCATCTGTGTTCATCAATGTTTCTGAACCTTGGAAATATTGCTCTTTTATTTGAACCCATGTGATTTTGCTTTTTTCCCTACATTATCCATCCTGCTATGTGTTGAATTTCAAGAAGGTTTTTACCCAAAGTCAAAGGACTGTTTCTCGAAGTGACTGGGAAGTCACCTCCATAAGAGTCACCGTCGGGAGCAGTGAGGACTGCGAATCACTGCCCTGCACCAGACCAACCCGAGAGGTTCCCGAGTGATTCTAAAGCTTGATAACTGCTTCATTTTAAAACAACTGAACCATTTAAAGTCTTGAAACTGTCTTCATGTTTACCCGGGAGGAATTCAGAACATGCCACCCCACAGTATGTTGATCTGTCGTATTGACTATTTTGATTGAAAGACACTTGAAAAAAGGCAAATCCTAAAAAACAATAACAACACTCACACACACACTCTGACCTTTTCTGTCTTAAAAGCAGGAGATAAATTGCCACTGAAATGCATCGTCCTTATGTCAAAAGGAAATAACATTGTTCTCACTGGGACAAAAAGTTGAGTCCAGAGAATTCTACACACAGAGATCTTGATAAAATAATTAATTCTCTTCACCTCCCCAGCAGTCTACTTATTTTTCCACAATTGCCTCTTTGTTGAACCTCATGTAAAAGCAAGTCGGTTTCCCAATTTGGGGAGCTTTCATTTCTTATGGAGTCTCCCATGTCACGTGAACTTGCATTAAGTAAACCTGTGTGCTTTTCTCCTGTTGAGTCATCTTCTTTCAACTGAAGTCGCAGGTCCAGCCACACAAAACCCCGAGAAGGTGACGACAACGTTTGCCTCCCCCACAGCCAAACCGAATCCAGCTCAGCAGCCTTATCTCCAGGGATGAAGTCAGTCTGCTTCCCTGTGTGACAGGAGGGAGGCGGGCACATTACAGCCTCAGTTACAAATGGAGGACAAGTCCAGGGACCAGCCCTGGGCTCTTCCGACTGCTGTCCTTCCCGCAAAGCCCCTGCCTAGGGTGGGCTCAGTGCCCGCGGCTTTGCTGATGCAGCCTGTTTGCAAATTCCCTCCCGTCCTCCTGAAGAGGGCAGGCAACTCCTCAAAGCCTTCTTCCCTCTCTGAGCTTCCCTTCCCTCCACAAATAAGTCAAAGCAGGACTGGCTTCCCTTCCAGGAATCTCTTCCTGAAGTGGACATCCCTTTAGAACTGGGTCCTGCAACTCCCAGCCACCAGGGGACCCTCCCCACTGGAGACTTTCCCTTTTCCATTTCTCGTGCAAGTGGAGATGTCACTACTGTTCACACATTGGGGAATGAACATGAGAGGTGCTAACCCAGCTCCTCAGATGGTGCTGGAAGACGTTATCCAGTCCATCCTGGATACACACACATGCATGCACATACACAATACACACCCACAACATACGAAGGCCCATATGCATTTGTAAGTCAGGGTCTCCATCCAGTCCTAAGTAAACCTGAGGTCTTCTCCCCAGTCTGTTCTTTGCCCCTAGAGACCAAAATCAAAAACTGGCCAGACACTGAATTGAGCCAAGGACAGTCTCCAAAAGTCCTGTGTACAGGGGATCAAGGCATGTAGGACCCACCTTAGATGCTGCACTTGGCCTGGTCTCCTGCCTCAATCTCCATCCAATCTGCTGCACTGGTGGTTGTCATGGGAACCTAGACACCACGGCCCCTGTCGCCCTGCTGTCTGAAGTCTAGAGTGACCAACCCTTCTGTTTTGTCATGGCTCCAGGGGGTTCTCAGGAAGATCCCAGAAAAATAGGGATGAGTGGTCCCCTCCCAAACAAGAGTGGCGTAAGTGAGGATCCAGTGCTCAAAGGAGAGGGGACAGAAGTTTTACTGGTCAGATGACCAACTCCTCGCAACACGGTCAACCAGGTGCCTTGTCAACCAAGCGGGAGATGCTTTCACAAAGATTTTATAGATTCCAACTTCAAGTAGCTTCCTGGCTCCTCCATCAAGTCTACTTCTCTCCTCACACCTCACAGGAGGCCATGTAGGATGGAGCGGACATAAGAGTCACTGTGGGTCTCTGTTGAGAGGGTTCTGTCCTCTTGCCCCAGCTGGACGTTCCCCTAGGCCCCTCAGGCCAAACTCAGTCCTCCTACAACTACCCACCCCTCAGAGGACAAGCAGCAAGAACGGGACACGCCCAGAGTTGCCTCCCACATGCTGTGTACAGAGGCTGTAATGGGGCCAAGGGAGGGGAGGCAGGTGGGCGGGGGCTGGTCGTCTGCCCACTCACGGCTCTCCTGCCCATGAAGATCCCCCACGGCTGTGAGTGGAGGATGCTGTGGAACTCTTCCACCTCGTCTGTCCACTGCTCACTGCACACCCTCCTCAACCTCAGGGGAATGACCACAGCTCAGCCCAGTGGCCAAGAGTGGCCTTTCCTGTCCTTCTGAGCAGCAGCCCCGCTGAGCTCTCTGTGTGCCCAGGGCCAGGGAGGCCCCCACATGTCTCCCTCCCCAGTCAGCCTGGGAGCCTCTTCTGGGAGATTCTGTAGCACAAAGGTTGGTCTCTGAAACACATTCTGTCCTTGGTTTCGGAGCATGGGCAGGGCGATCTTGGCCACACAACAAGTGTAGAACCCAGGGAAATGGAACTGTCACCTCGAAGTGACCTCAGGACAGGGACCCACACCTAGGCCTCAGAGGGTTCAGACTTTGAAGGAGGTCAGAGCAGGTGAGGGTCAGTGAGGTAGGTGGTCTGGCTATGGAACAGAAGCCAAGGAGGCCCCTCATTCCTCTGCCTGGACCCAGCTCCCCAGCCCTCTCCTGCCCTTGCAACCTCCGTCAAAGTCTGAGCCCTCTCAGGCCTTCGTCAGAGCCTGAGGGAGCTGCCAGCCACCCCCTCACCCAGGCACCTTCCGCACCAAGCCTGTGGGATGCAGATGCTTCTCTTAAGATGGATCCTCCTGGAGGCATCTGAGCACAGGGAGGCCAGTGGAGGGTTTGGCCAAGCCTCTTAGTGGCTGGGTCCCTTTCTGGGTCAGTGTGAGCAGCAGTGTGTGGTATGTACCAGCAGCTCTGGGGTGGAGGTGGGGAGAGCCCTGATCTGTGATACTTATGGGGCAAACCCTCCCACCTCTGCTGACTTTATGCTCTCAAATGACATCCCTGAAGGTGGAGCTGGGAAGAGGGGTACAGTCGCCCACCTGTGTGTTGAATTCCTCCCAGACAGCTGCTGTAGATGCAAGCCATCTGGGACAAATATAACCATAAAATGAGGTTGAATGATTATGAAGTGATGAGGTTAAGTACTACCTTGCTCTGAATACAGTTTATTTAATTGTAAGTTTGTACAATTTAATGTCTGAAAACAGCTGTGTTGAAAAACGGGCTTGAAAATTTTATGAAAAGGTATCCGACCACTGCTTGGCCTCCTCCAGCTGAGCTCCTCCCTCCAGTGGGCACAGACCGAGGCCGCCTCTCCACGTGCACACAGACCATATGCCCACCCCTCGTGTCCCAGCCAAACTCCAGCAGGGATGAGGGACTCTCAGGTCAAACCCATGACTCTTGGGGAGATTTGTTTGCTGCCCTTTGTGGCTCCTGCTACATCAGGGCAGGCTGAGACCCAGTCTCCTGGCGAGTAAAGTAAAATAATCCAGCCCTTTTTGCAGTCCCTATTCATAGGGTTTAAAAAAAATTAAGATGGCTTTTTACTTTGGGAATCATTTAACATTCAGATTCAATAAAGTTGCTCTTTTGAGTTTGGCACTGATATTGTGAAAATGAATGTGAATCTCATTTCATGTTTCTTAATCATTCTCTTTTCTTCTTCTAGTTTTATTGAGATTTAATTGACGTATGGCACTGCATCCCTTTGGGGTGGGGGGGGTAAGTAGGTTTTATGTTTTTATTTTAATGGAGGCACTGGGGGTTGAACCCAGGACCTTGTACTTGTTAAGCACACACTCTATCACTGAGCTATACCTCACCCCTCTTATTTCATGGTTCTTAATGTTTGTTCTTATTTCACAGATGGATAATTAAGGAATTATGTGTCATAAATAAGGAGCCTAAGTGAGCTACAGGATGGATGTACCCTCTTTGCACACACACTAGGGTATATTCTGAATATAAGTCTCATTCATATTTTGCTTCCTAGTCTTTTTGTTGTACAGGGCTGGTCTCCTGTCATCATATGATTATTTATATGTGAAGCACATCTTACTATTGCCTTATTTTTGTTGCTCTTTTTCATGACAAGATTTGTCCACAGGAGAATGTACATCTTTTATGCAAACAACTTAACAAAGAAGTTAAAAGAAAAGACAAAACCCTGGAGAAATGACCATGAGTGAGGCTGTCCCTGAGTAGCCCAGCTGGAACCTTCCGTATGCCACCAACCTTGTCTGGCCATCAGCCCCCTTGCAAGGCAGAACCCTGCCACGACACTACAGGGCTCGTTAGTCAAGACCAAGAATGGGGTCAGTATCCAAAGGAGTTCTAAGGATACTGTCCAGGGAGAAAGGGGACCTCTGTTGTTTGAGGTCCAGTAAGAGTTTGTCTCCTTAACATCAGGGCGGGAGGGCATTAGGGTGAAGGCATGTAAAACAGCTTCCTATACTAGATCAGAGCTGGTACCCAAAGGAAGCAAAGTAAGATCCTCAACAGAAAAATTGCAAAGTAGAGACACAGCGCCTCCTGGCGATTGCATGGAGGGGTGCCAGGAGTGTAAGTCGGGGAGATGACGGTGCCCTGGGAGGGGCTGGAAGGCAGAATCTGTCACCAGAAGGGGAAAGGACACAACTCCAGGTAGCTGCCAGGACCCTGCCTCTCTGTACTCCTGGCCACTGGACAGAGGCTTAGGGTGTCAGTCATTCTGCTAAGGGTAGAGCTGAGGGTCACGGAGCACTGAGCAAGTCCTAAAGGTGTAGGGAGATGGAGGGGCCCCGCTGCCAGCTAAAACCAGGGGGCCCACAGGTAAAGCCAGGGGGCCCACCAAGCTTGGCAGGGCTGTAGATGGGGTGTAGACATCATCAAATCCCTCCTTTGACATCTGGTCCTCACCCACAGGGGCCACACCCCACCCAGCTGCAGGCAGCGTGTCAGATGCAGTAAGATGGGTAAACTCTAGGTGAGGCCAGTCTCCCTGGGTTCATGGGCCCTGGGGCTAGGACAGAGGGAAGCCCTGCACTGGGAGTCAGCAGACTGGACTCCATCTCGGCTCTGCCATTCCTTAACCAGCTCTTGCCTCTCTTCTCTCCTCTCCGACCTCTGTTTCCATCCCTGTCGGGGGGAGATGACAATATCTGACCCCACAGTGGTCAGGGATTGCATTTCAAAACATGTCTAAGTGCCATGATGGTAAGAATGTTTAATCAGTGTTTCTCCACACGTTGTTCTTACTGAGAGCTTAGGTTGAAGCAGTGCAGTTAGTCAAAATGAGACACTTTAGAGAAATGTCATTTGGGATTCGAAAGGAGTAGCTATGCCAAAAGGAAGATACATTTTGGGGGAACCCTCAGGGCAGGCTGCTTGGCCCTGGACAGAGTCCTCCCATCTGTGGGAAGGGACCCTTTGCTTCCTCTGTTCCTTCCCATGAGCAGGACCCCAAGTGGCCCCTTCAGAGGGATGGAAGGAATTCTAAACTTGTGGTTCTCAACCTTGGCTTCAAGAGAATCCCCTGGAAATTTTAAATCACTGATGTCAGACCTACCCCCAGAGATTCTGATCTGTGTGGTCTGGGGACAACCAGGCAGCAGAAGGTTCAAAGCCCCCAGGTCATCCTTAGATGCAGGCCTGGGGATGCATCCCTGCCCTAAACCACAGTCCCAGGCGCTGGACCTCATAGCGGCCTGGTGTCAGCCCTGCCCTGCCCAAGGTGTGGTGCTATCTGTGGCTGACATCAGAGGTCACCAAACACTTGTACGTGCTCAGATGAAGGGATGGGGCTCCCAGCTTATTCAAACTACATGGAGGGCAGACTCCAAGTTCCCAAAAAGCCACTCCCGCATGCTTCTTAGGACTCAGAGATACTACCTGTAGGTGAAGGGAGTCACACGACATGTTGTCTAAGCTGCGTGAAGCTTGGAAGGCGTGCAGTTTTACAAGAACAACTAATCAACGATACTGGGTTACAATTTGCTATTTAATAGACAAGCAAGTTTTAGCCTAAGGGATTTAGCTAATGATTATCCTCAGTTTCAACTCTTGCTTCCACTTAATTGTCCACCTGAGCCCCCACCTGCCTGGGTCCTGGAGGCTGTCACTTACCCACCTGCACCCCTGCCATGGGACTGGATCTTCTCACCTGCGGATACTCCTCCCCTATGATGAGGGGTCTGCAATGAGCCACCCTGTGACACTGTCCCCCTGTAGTCTGCCCCAGCCCCCCACTGCTGGAGACCCAGCTCCCACAGAGAGACTTGTTCCAGGGTAGACACATCCACACTGATTCTCAGAACATACAGAGCTCCGTTTGGGCTAGAAATGAGTCATTAGCTGTTCCTTTGAGGGGTAGCCCATGGCCAGGAGGGAGTCTGAACACGGAGCTCATCTGTGGAGGATGGCTGGTTCCTGAGGGGCAGGAGATTTTCCCAATGAGAGAGAAGATTCCAGGTGGAGTCTGGTGGGACCAAGTTTCTACTTTAACAAGGTAAGGACATTTGTAACCTCTCTTTGTATCCTCGGGCCAAGCAAATGGTCTGGCTTGGAGCCAGCAGCCAGTGGAATGAAGGAATGAATGAAGTCAGGACCCTGTGCTGGTTCCGTCTTCAGACAGTTTGCAGGGTACGATGCCCAACTTGCTGCTCTGCTCCACCGTTGCGTATCTCAACCCCCCGTGCAGCCCTGATCGCTGCTTCTCCTGCGTGTGCTCAGATCCCGGCCGAGAGCTAATTTCTTTACACTGTCACTGCCCTTTGGGGAAGACTCCCAATAAGAAGACCCTCAGTGCTGCCCTCCATCACTCAGCCTGAAAGAGCAGGGCGACAGTGGTCAGGGATGGCGAAGACAGTGGAAACAGGAGAATTTCCTGGGCCCCAGGCGCCTCTGCCCCATGCAGGGCTCAGGGAGGCTGACAGGTGGCGTGGGCGGAGATTGCTCGCCCCAGTGCTCCTGGGCTCTCGGGCAGCACACAACTCAATTCTCAGCTGCCAGCTGGGACCACCGCTAGTCCCATCCCGAGGTGTCCCCTGCAGCTGCTGCCCTGCTGGGGTCTCATCTGCTCAAGCCACGCCTCTGAGTGAGGCTTACCTTAGCAGTTCCCCTTCGGGTCAGGGGTCTTCAGCCTGGCTCAGAGGGACGAATGCTGGCACAGCCAGGGAACTATTCATAGATCCCACTGTTCCCAAACTTTATGTAGGGGCCCAGGGTCTGGCTGCTCTCCCATTTTCTGGCAAATCCACTGTCTCCTTGGTAGCCACCCCATGCCTTTGTTTCTTCTGAGCTCCTGGGGGCGCCTGGCAATCCACTTCTCCCTGGAGACCACGTACAAACAAGACTCCTGGAGGCCCACTCTCCTCCCTAACACCTCACAGTCCTGGATATGTTGTCAAAAACCAGAAGATGCACAGATTCCTGGAGGAATGGATGCAGTCAGCTCGAATTTACAATTTATGATGCTCTTAGCATTCAGGTCTTTCTCTAAGCTTCACCCTGTGTTTCCTGCTTTGGGCAGAACCAAAACTTGTCAAGGGCATAGAGGACACCTTCCCTATTTCCTAGAAGGTTCTGGAGGCCATAGGGCAGGGCCCTGTGGCCTTTCTCATTTCTTCTGAGAGCCTGACCTGCCTGTCTGCTTAACTTGAAGGGATCCAGCGCTTAGGTGAGCCTCTGGAAACAGTGACCAAATCCACATTTGCTTTGAAGTAAGTTCTTTATTAAGCATGTGCTACAATAAGGAAAGGCTGAGATTCCACTATAGGTCTAAGAATCTGGCTCATTAAAGCTCAGGAAAGAAATTCTATCCAGAGAAAGGTCTGCTGCCACTAGTGAGGGGCTCACAGCTGCAGGCAGGGTTTTAGGTTCCGGCACCTGCTGGCCTGACATTTTATCCCACCACCACGTCTGTTTCTGGGAAAACCCTCTCCCATCATTCTCACCCACACCTCCACCTGCCCCCCGCCGTGCCCCTGGGCCAGAGTAAAGAGCGCTCGGTGCTCTGGGTGCCCTGGTTTCCTCCTTCCTCACTTGGGCTGCAGAGCCCGGGGGCCTCTGTCTGCTGTGTTCTCCTGCTTCACATCTCAGCGCTCAGAAGCTGGACACCAGAGGCACGGGTGCTTCTCCCCAGTATGAAGGCTGCCACGGCCAGGACCACGACCACAAAGGTCCCAATGGAGATGGCGGCACTGTGGTTGCTCCACTTGGCACTGGCCTCCTCCTCCAGGTGGGCCACGGGCAGATCTGGGAAGAAGAATTGGGAATCAGGATAAGCCTGGCAGGGAAGGAGGACAAGTCAGGATGGGGGTGGTCCCAGGGCAGGGTGCTGGCAATCAGGACCATTTGTCTGGTCGGGGGAGGTGAAGGGAGAGAGGAGAACCTTTCAAACCCCAAAGGGCAGCTGATTCTCTCTCTGGGAGAGTCCACAGTGTCTTGTCAGCCAACAGGAGTGGGGAAGGGTTCTGAAGAGGAAGTCAGAGTGGGGTTTTGTATAACTCAGCTGACTCAAGGCCCCGATGGATGGGAGGGGAGCAGGTTGGGGAAATGGGTACAAGAGTCCCAGCAAGAGAGACACAGGCCTTAAGTTACTGCAGCACCAGTGGGAAGAGAGGTGAGCGGCGTCCCCATCGGCACCCCCTGCCCTCACCTGCCCCGCCTTCCTTCTCTCTGCGGCTCCAGCCCCATGGTGGGTACCATGCAGGTGACTTCTGTCTGCACTGTGTCCTCTCCCACTGGAATGGGGCAAGGATTTCGATCTACTTGGTTATATGACTCCTGGCACATAATAGGCCTTCAAAAGCTGCATGGAATGCTGAATATGTGAGGAAAGAACAGAAAAGCAGCCAGGCCAGGGGGAGGAGGGAGGGGGGAAGCTCTGAACACAGGCCTGAGGAGAGTGAGCTGTCAAAGATCCTACGGGGGTGGAGCCTGTGACTGCTGGACGGTTTGTGACAACTCCTGCTGCCCCACACCTGCCCCTGTCACCAAGGCCACCACATTTGTTGACCTGGCCTGGCCTGGACCAGAAATTGTAGGAGACTTTCTGCACACATTTGTGCATCCACACCCACAAGGCAGCACAGCAGGATCTCTGCTCCCCGTTCTAGATGAGGAAAATGAAACGGCTTTTCCGGTGTCAGTCCTGCCTGCCTCCCAAGGCCCTGCCCAGACCCTGATTTCACTGCAACGGGTCTATAGTTTGGTGTCATTATCATCATTAATAATGTTATCATGAAGGTTAATATAAATTATATTAATGTTATTTAATATCATTAATGTTAATAATGTGAATGTCAATAATAGAAACCAAAATCAGCGTACTTTGCACCCAGTGACTTGTAGCAGGTGGGGGCCAAAGCAGTGTAACTGACACTATTTTATGTAACTCTCTCAAAAGTCCTCAGAGGCAAGTATTAACTTGTTTTATGGATGAAGAATGTGAGGCTGGGAGTTCAGAACCCAGAGGATAAAGGTGTCAGGTGTGTCTGTGTCCCAGGTCTGAACTCTCTCAACCAAACCCTACACATGCCTCCCCTCAGAGAGCAGAAGCCCTTGGAAGAAGACAGGAACCAGGTCAAGTTCAACTCCGTACCGCCCAGCATAGCCCAATGTGCCTGGCACACAGGAGGTGCCCAGTTCCAGGTGGAACCTATGCCCACAGACACAACCCCAGTGCCCATGGCTCACTGGCAGACGGTGGGGTGGGAGGAGGGACACCTACCCAGGATCTTCTTCTCAGCCTGTGGGGCATCCTCCAGTTGGATGGGTCCCAGGACAACGTCCACCTTCTCCTGGTAAGAGCCCACGTCCCTCTTGGACCTCACCACGCAACCTCTGTGGCAGCGGGAAGAGTAGTCATATGCCCTGCACACGACCATCTTACACTGCAGGTACACGGAGGGGAAGCGGTTCAGGAAGTGGAAGGAACTGAATTTGAAGCGGACCATGTGGGGCGATGGCGGATGGTACGACTGGTAGGTTTCGTCCTTCACACACCTGGAAGGAGAGGAGAGGAACCGTCAGCTCTGGCCAAGGCGCTGCCTGCAGGAGCGGGACATGCAGGGCGTGGATCTTCACAGCCCGACCCTGAGGCCCACGCCTGCCTGCCTGCCTTCCTACTTTCGCCCCTCCCTCCCTTCCTGCCTGCCTGCCTGCCTGCCTGCCGACCTTCCTTCACAGCGCTGTTCAGACACCGCCTGCAGCCCCGCGGGGAGGTCCTGGCAGCCCTAGCACATGGGCAGCATCTCGAGGCAGCACCTCCGCCCAGGGGTCCACGTGGACCAGCAGCCCCCCTCCCTCCGCCACAGCGCATGCTCAGTACCCGTGAGCTCAATACCGCCGCTGAGTCAGGGAAGCAGCCCGGCCAGAGAGAGGGCACGAGGAAGGGACATTCCCTTCCCTTTTGTGGTCTCAGGGCCTGGCTGGCAAGTGGCCATCGCCTGCTCTCTGGTGTGTTTGGTGCTCCCGTGTCTCTGGTCCTGCAGCTGCCCGGAGCCCCGGGCGGCGGCGTTTTCCACACGGGCCTGAGTGCCGTCCAGGGCCTGCTGCTCCAGTGCCAGCCACGTCCTCATTCCCTCAGGCACCTCGTCTCCCCGGTGTGCGGGGCAAAGCCACCTAAGAGTGCCCCGGGAGGTGCTGTCCTAGGGGATGGCCGAGGGCGGCCCCCAGCGGCCCCCGCGGAGGAAGCAGCTCGTGCTGACTCACGGGCGCCCCCAGCGGTAGGGCTGCGGGGACGCGGGCAGAGAGAAGAGCAAGGAAACTGGCCCGGGGGTGGGGGCGGAAAAGTCTGCGCTGGGTGGGAGCCGTCACCAGGGCAGCCTGACTCCGCTGGGAAGTGCGACCCGGAGCCCACGCCCTCCCTTCCCTGTGCCTCTCAGAGCTCCCTCCTCCCCTGCACCCACGTCCTCTCCAAGCCCAAGTTCCTTCCCCCAGCGGTCACTTAGCAGCAAAGCTGAGAGGGGAAGGACCCAGGGACTCATTGGGACAGTCGTACACGAGGTCAGGTGAACCCGGGGCCGCCGGGCAGGAACCGCACTGACGCCGCAGCCGTCGGGGTGGCCTGTGGGGGCCGGAGCTTCGGAACCCAAACCGCAATTCACAGCCCCCGCGGAAAGTCTGAAAATAAGGCACCCGAGCCCCGGCACAGGCCAAATCTACAGAAGGTACAGGAGACGCCTGGACGTGGCCGGGAGTGGCTCCGGGTTATTGCCATGGGCGCCCAGGCGGCTGCTCTGCAGCCAGTGCGCCTCCGCTCCAGGCGCAGCTGGGACACGTCTACCCTCACGTGCACCTCCCCCTCCTCTGAGAAGAGTGCATCACGTTATATACATACACACGCCTGAATTTGACCAAAATGAACCTTGAGATCCAGAAAAGGACCAAATCTCTCACGCATCTGCATTAATCTCATTTGACATAAATTCACATGTGACCTTGTTACTCGCTGTAGAAAGAGGATGTGGGTAAGCTTCTGCGACATCTTTGCTGCCAGTGGAGCTGCTGTGAACTGAACCAACTGCCTAAACTGAGCAAGACAAGGATCCACATCTCCTCACCCACCTGACACAAATTCAAACTGTGCCTGGAAAGAGATGCTGTTTCTAGGATCTCCGGGAGATGTGAAATTTAACCTCCCAAGGCTCATTCCCAGCAGAGTCCCTCACCCTGTCAGCACCACTTCTATGGGAAGAAATTGTTACTGAGGTGCCAAGGTCGACGTGTAAGCCGAGAGACGGTGCGCACGCCAATGGCAGACACGACAGGGCAGGGATGAGCGCTGCATGTGCCAGTGTCCTGGGACCCCTGTATGAGCTCAGAAGAGGCAAATCCCACTTCCCCAGAGTCCTGTCACCCAGAGAAGGAGGACTATGGTGGAGCAGCCCATCCTGGGCACCCCTGGCCCCAGCATGGGCACCACCGCCTCACCTCTGCGTCTCTTGAGCTTGGTTGGAACCATGGACTCTGACAACATCCATTCTCAGAAGATGGAGGTCAGGAGACCACCTGCTGCCTTCAGGCAACATTCGTGCCAGGCCTGCTCTTTGCCTGGGGCCCCATCTGCTCCTTCTCATTTAATCCTCCTACAGGCTGTGACATGGGCTTCACTAAGCTCATTTGATGGCTGAAGAAAGTGGCTCAGAGAGGTGTGACCCTCTGCCCAGAGTGACACAGCTAGTATGTAGCAGAGCTGGCATCTCAACCTCAATCTGCTTCAGAATCAGTGTTTTTCCCACGACAAACATGTCTTTCTAGTATTGAGTCTTCTTAATATTGGACCAGTTGCTCGTCCAATTTCACTTTGTAACTAGCCTACTTGACCAGTAATAAGTCACTGAATTCTCCAGACACCCAGAGATGATAACCTGACTAAGCTTGAGCGACTGGGAGCAAATCTGCATTTCTTGAGGTCTGGGCTAGTGCTGTTTGATTTATCAGATAAAGGTTGAAGCCTGTCCCATGAAGACATGTCCTTACCCGCTCCGGATTAGATCATAAGTCAAAGATGTAAAGTCACCGGGATGTGGTGACGCCACACAGGTGTCCACAAATAAGGCCAAGGAGGTGTTGGAATGGAGGATTTCAGCCTGAATGTACAAATTCTGGTTCAAGTCCACATAGTATGGGCTGCTGGTCACAGGATAAGAGAATGAAGAGGAAGTATAAAAGGACACGTTCAAGTCAAAATTCCCATACTGCACGTTCTTGACCTCGATGGTGTCATTAGCAATGTACACTGTGTTCACCCAGGTGTTCTGCAGCATCTTGCAGCTGACACGGATGTGGAGGTCCTTCTTCCTCTTGATGACGCCACTTGAAACAGCCGCTCTGAGGAAGTTGGAATAGGTGATGGTGTCGTTGTCCACCTGGGAGAGGCAGGCAGGAGAGCAGTCAGGCAAATGTCCCGACTAAGGGCATCTCATTGCTGGTTTTGCGCAGAATGAGAGGGAAGTGATGGAACAAGATTTCATAACCCTCCTGGAACCACAAGAGATGGTGCATGACTATCGCCATGGTTACCGTTACCCGGGGACAGATACGCTTAACCAGCAAGACTCCCTCCTTCACACATCCCCTTTCCTCTACCACGTGATGGGGACCACAGTGTGAGCCAGGCATTGGCGCCTCTGGGAGCTGCTGCTCAGGGAAAGATGGGCGAGTCTTTATGAGCCCTACCCCTGCTGTACACCTAAGTTGAGCCTGGACTCCACGGCTCAGGGCCCTTCTGGCTGGTTCTGTTTCATTTCCACTGCTGCTAGGGGAAATCAGGGGAGGCGGTCACGTGGGAGAGGCTGGTGGGATCAGTTCTCACTGCGCTGTTTGGATGGGTCAGTAGCTACTGCAGCCTGGTGTCCGGAGCTGCCGGAGCCAGAAGCGACAGAGACCCAGTTACAGCTGGGGTGCGTCTCCGGCCTCTGGGTAGGAGCCTCCCCAGAGGCTCATATGGACCAATGGGTGAGCCATGGCAACGCTGGAGCACTTCCTGTCACACTTTGCTTTTTCACTCCCCAAACCTCAGGACCATTTCCTATTGTGCCTTTCACCAAGGACAGCTAACTCCTAAGAATGTTGGTCTCTCATGCCGTTTGACAGATCTGCTTGTAAGAGCGACCTTTCCAGAGACAAGAGCCTTGCACCTGGTGGTCTGTGAGCATCTCAAGGAAAGGGTATGTGTAAGCGTCTCTCTTTTCCCAGGGCTTGGTGTACTGTTTACAGTAGCATCAGTGGCATCAATTCATGTCCAGAGAATGGAGGAAGGTCCAGGGGACAAGAGCCCAGCAAAAGTCCTGTGAGGAATGAAGGGTGGAGCCGGAAGCAGCCAGCCCAAATGGCCAAGAGGACACAGGCAAACAGGTGCCCCTGGAAACCCCATGGTCATGACCATCTGGCCTCAGGTGAGCCAAGCACAAGAGCGGCATCACCAGGTGGAGACTGGGGGACTCTTCCCTTCCCAACAGCAAGTTATGAGTTCCCACCAGCCGTGGATGTCTTTGCAAGAATGAACACAGAAATAATACCCTAGTGGCCTAAACGGAAGTCCTAAAATGTAAGCCTTACTTTAAAAAAAAAAAAAAAAGTCTGTCACTTAGTCACATTTAGCGCTGCACACTGTCAGGAGCAAAAGTTCATTCCTGGTCGTTTGGGAGAAAGACAGATTCCCTTCTGAAGCCAGCACATATATGAGCTAAATAAAACTAGTCTTTAGAACAAAATGTGTTGGAAAGGCTTTCATTTCATGCCTGAAGTTGCAGAACTCAGCTCTGAGTCTGTCCTGTCCAGAAAACATGTGAAAAGAGAAACGTTTAACAAGTAACTTAAGGTGATTTTGCCACCCCAAGACCCTTGCCCCCTCTCTCTGACCACGAGTTTCCCTTCGCTCCCTGCAGAGGGAGGCGCTGGCCTGAAGGGGGCGCCAGAGCCCACACTTTGGACTCAGGTCTAGTGAGACTGAGGATGACTTCCATCCCTTTACGGGAAATACACTACGTTTTCTCCCTTTATAGTTTCTTTTCTTTTTTTTTAATTGAAGTATACTCAGTTTACAATGTTGTGTTAATATCTGGTGTACAGCATAGTAATTCAGTTGTACAAACATATACACATATTCCTTTTCATATTCTTTTTCATTATAGGCTATTACAAGATATTGAATATAGTTCCCTGTGCTATACAGCAGGACCTTGTTGTTTATCTATTTTATATATAGTAGTTGGTATCTGCAAATCCCAGACTCCCAATTTATTCCTCCACTCCCCCTTCCTCCCTGGTAGCCATAGTTTGTTTTCTATGTCTACGAGTCTATTTCTGTTTTGTAAATAAGTTCATTTACATTTTCTTAAGGAAAAGATTGGGAGCTTTGTATTTGAGTGCCAGTGGTTATAGAAATAAACCATATAAACATTATTGCCATGTTACTCTTTCAAAAACAAACAAGGTACCTTCAATTTAACTCTGCACATTAACATGAAGGTTTTCTTAGAATCCACTTTTGTCTGTGGTTTCTGTGGTCAAGCTGGACTCTGAAAACAATGAACGTGGAGGGCAGGTTTACTTCTTGATCATAAGAAGCAGCTCTGGTTTTAAATTAAGATTCATGATTAGATACCTGCTCAGTTTGAAAGCACTCAGGATGGAATGGGAGGTCTAGCAGACACGCTGCTATCCCATAGAGACTCGGACTCTTCCACCTGGCATCCCTCATTAATTCGGCCGCATGAACAACATTTGTCAGGCACCCGCTAAATGGGCACCTGGAGGAGATGCAGAAAACGCCAGGTACAGGGCATGCTGCCCTGCCTTTGATCCCGGCTCTACAGCTCAGGATCATGTGGCCTTGGGAGAGTGGCTTATTCTCTGTAAACCTCCATTTCCTCATGATTAAATGCGAGTAAAAGTTGTCCCAAGAATTTTGAAACTCACGTGGAACTCTTAGTTCAGTGCCTGGCATATGTATAAGCCATTAATAATCTGATCATAAAGGCTTACCCCACACCAGGGCCACTGGGAGTTGCAAGGATGAAGGAAACACTGGGTTCCCGGAGGCACAGTTTGGTACGGATACAGGTATTTAAATAACAGAAGAATAAGGATGTAGCATGTGCTGCCCTCAACCAGGAATATATATATATGTAATAACTGAATTACTATGCTGTACACCAGAAATTAACACAGCATTGTATACTTCAATTAAAAAAAAAGTTAGAAGACCAGGGCTGGCCCGTGGCTTTGGCAGCTCCTGACAGAGATGGAGCAACAGGGATGGGATGGGCAGATGTCAAGTCTAGAACTAGCAGGGATGGTCACCTTTGTGGCCTGACTCCTACCAACTAAACTCATGACAAACCAGAATCCAACACGACTGATTCACAGGGTAAAATATGAAAGCCAGATCGACCAGAACGTTTGCATGGCCTGACTCTTCTGTACCCTTCTCTGCCTGTGAGTCTCCCTGACCCACTCAGTTCCTCTGGGAAGGCGATCTTGTGTCTGCGGGGACTGTCAAGAGGGAGACGGATGACCCCAGTGGCGACTGCAGACCCTCAGGCCAATCTGGTTAGCTAAACGAGTGCCGCCCCCCCTCCCCCCGCTGTTTCTCCTGACCCTGCCAGCTAAGGAACAGCCTCCTCAGGGCGCCAAGCCTGGCCCGCAGCAAACGCCCGGTGTGTCTTTGGTGAATGACAAGCCCTCTGAACGTGTGTGTCACACACCTTGCACAGACGCGAGCATTCCAGGGGGCACATTTGCTGCAGTCCTCAACCTGACAGAAGTGTCTGCCCCGCGTCTGCTCCCTGACTGACAAAATCTTGAAGTGATTACTGAGGTGGCAGCCAAAATTCAGAACTTAGGATGGAGAATTGAAAATCGATGTACGTAAAATTAAATGCAACCCCTGTCAGGGTACCGCTCAGTGAGCTCTGAGAGTAACCCACCTCAGCAAGATGCCCAGCGCCGCCACCGGCCCCCACAGTGCCACCGCGCCCCTCGCAGGCCGCCCCTCCCCTCAGACGCTGGTTCTGCATTTCTCAATGTTGTAGAAATGGGTCGCAGGTGGGGAATTGGGGGTGTCTGGCTGCTTTCACTCAGTGTAACATCTTGGAGATTCTCAGAGTCTAACGTCAGTCCTACTGCTTCCTGGCTGAGCAGCCTCAGGCAACCTGCTTGCCCCCTGGAGGCCCAGTCTCCCTATTTTTAAAGTGGGGTGATGATGAGAGGAGGCTGCACCGTCTTGGTGGGGCTTTGGGTGGTAGGACAAGGGCTAACCTCAGGGTTTGCCACTTGTAGGGTGACAGGATCAAGGGTTTGCCTGGGACATGGGACTCCGCCGTGCTAAAAGCTGTGAGGTCCCAGGCCAACCAAGACAGTTGATCCCCTAGACAGTGACAACTCAACACACGGCAGCTGCAGATGCCAATTTCCTGTGAAGCTAATGACGCTTGAGCTTCAGGGTCCCCGCGGACATGGGTTCCTCCAAGGCTTAGCAATGCACTGGAATAGCTGTGTGTTTTTGTAAGATTTCTAAAAGTAAGATGTGTTTGCATTCTTTCCTTGAATGAGGTATCCACCTCTCTCACCCACCCACCCCAACCTGTGTAAGTTCCAGGTCCACTGAAACCTGGAGCTGCCCCGGGAGCTGCTGTGGCCCTTGCCGACCTGATCACAGCCTGCCAGGCACCCTCTCTGCTAAAGGATGCTGGAAAAAGCCCCTGCTGAACTTCCTGCCTCCTCCTTTCTTCTACTTGGATGTGGCTACAAGGACATCGTGGCACCAAGAAACAAATTTATATCTTCATCCCAAATACATGCTAGTTATACCATAAGCATGCCTTCTGGGTCCCCAGAATTCAAAAAGCACAGCACACATCACTGTAAGAAAGCTCGCTCAGCAGGAGCTGGAGGGGAAGCCCCAGGCTCACCTGCTCGACGGTGCCGCAGCCGGAGTAGGGAATCGTGAAGGTCACCTGGCTGCTTGTTATCTGGGGCTGACACTGGCGGTTCCTGTTCCAGTTGGGAATGACAAGGTCCCAGGCAGAGTAGCCCAGGGACTGGAGGTAGCCCCTGCTCACGCTGGCTCGCATGTGATTCGGCAGGCAGAGCAGCTCTGGGGACCGAGGGTGGACAATGCAGTCAGTCAGCGCCCTCCGAGCCCATATAAAGGTGCAGAGACCAAGATGGTGGGCAAATGGTCCCCTCAGGACCCGGTTCCCTGCCACCCCACGTGCCCTGTGACCAAGTCAGTCTCCCTCTCACGACAGCCCTGGGAGGACACAAGGACTTAGGATTCCTCTGATGGAGAAATGGAGGCAGGATGTGAAATGAGTGAAATGTTTTGCCAAGTTACCATTTATCCATAAAGTGAAGTAGCACTGGGGGTGGGTTTTGGGGATGTTGTGAAATCAACATCCTTAGCTATGGACCTAAACATCGGTCCTTTAGCCATTGGGTGGGTCAGAGCTTAAAATCCTGCCTGCAAAAGAGAGCCAGCATAGCCCGGTCCCCAGCCGGTCTGTAAATCAATCCATTTAACGGTTCAGACTGTGTCCCTTGGCCTCTGCCAGATGTGGTTGAGTGACCGGCTCCATCCATCTCAGTGTAGCAGCCAGATGTGCTGGGTCTCAGGAAATGGTTGCAGTGTCCCTCATTCTGGGAAGGTCACAAGGCCTCAAGCCATGTGGCCCTCAGCACTGACATCTCAGTAGGTGCTGAAAGCATCGTCTTGCCCCTTCTTCCTAGTCTCTGCTGACCACAGAAAGGCCAATAGGCCACCATCGGCCATTTCTGAGCAGCCACAGTGCCAAGACCCCCCGCTCTTGGCCCCTTTCTGTGCTGGATGGAGCCTTGGTGACCTGACAAGGTGTCTCTGGCTTCTTATTTCACAGCCACGGGGGGCTGAGCAGCGGAAGGCTCTCAGAGGAGCCCCACCCCTGACCATCAGGGACTTACTTGTGTTCTGAGGGGAAGGACTGGAATAGTATTCAGCCCAGAACCCTCTCCTCGTGATGCTGCCATCGCTGACGAAGCGGATGGACATGAAGTTGGAAGAGGAGGTGAAGGAGCCCCTTGCACCGTCACAGACCCGGGCGAGGAGCGGGGAGCTGTGGTAGGGGCCGTCAAACACTTCAATGTAATCGTAGTTACAGCCGCCTTCAAGCCTGCAGGGACGGAACACACAGGTTTGGCTTCACTTTTAACCAGGATTTGGTGCAGGGGATCAGATCCCCGTGAGAGCGGTCACACCTTTCTAAGGCAGAAACCCCGACAAAGTTAATCATTGAAAATAACAGATTTCTTTTTTTCAATTGACCTACAGTTGATGTATAATGTATGTTACAGGTGTGCAATATAGTGAGTCACAATTTTTAAACGTTATACTTCACTTATAGCTTTTACAAAATAGTTGCTGTATTCCCCATGTTGTACCATATGTCCTTATAGCATTTTTTATGCATAATAGTTGTGTACCTCTTAATTCCCTGCCACTAAATTGCCCCTTCCCCCTGCCCTCTCCCCACTGGTAACCACTAGTTTATCAGATGTTCTTAAATCGAGCGGAGATTCATCTTCCCATGGCCTCCAGGCACGGGTCTCAGCCCTGCATTTTGGGGTCACACACATGAGGTCTGTGGCCCCTCCCCTGACAGCCCATTGCATCATGTGAGAAAGGATCATATCCTGCCTTAGACTTTTTCTTTGATCAAAAAGACCCCAGTTGGCCATAGAATAAAATAAACATCCATGAATTCTTACTGATAGAAACAAATAATTGAACAAATAAATATTGGGCAAGTCAAATAACCTCTGAAGATCGTTTCTTATTTACAAAGGTGAAATCTCCCTATCCACGTACACTGAAGAGAGCTGTTGTGAGGCTCAGATGATACAACGTATGGATATAAATGATACAACACATGGCGGTGGTCACTGTTGTAAGATGCTGGCTAAAGAACCAGTCATGGTCAGCCTTCCTCCATAGGATCTCACCAGCCACAAGTGCAGTCCCCCAAATCCAAAATGAACTGTAAAACTGACACATTGGAATTGACTGTACTTCAATTTAAAAAAATTAATTGTAATCATGACGAGATTAAAATAATACTGTATCTTTTGCAAAACCTCAAATGAATTTCCAGCACAGAGACTCCCAAGGCCACTGCAACCAGAAATCAAGAGTGAGAACTGTTTTGCTCAGTGATGGCTGTTCGAGAGCAAATGGTGGTCCCCTTTCCCTGGACGTTAGAAAACAGTGGTTCCCCAGTGAGGTCACCCCCTCCTTGAACCAATCATGTATCGATGTGGTACTGATGATGTCTCCTCTGCTTAAAACAGTGGTTCCCACTCTTCGCTGGATGAGGAGCAGATTAACCTAACCTCTCCAGCAGTGATTTCCCCACCTCTGCCTGACCCCTGGAATTCACCCCCAAAAAAGAGGGGAGTGGAGACAATTGGGTTCAGAAAAACTGGTGTGATTGTTACTAGGATTCTGTGTGTTATTATTACTCCTAACAACAATCCCTTCCCTGGGATGACATTTTCCAGGTATTTTCATATACTTTCTATTGTGACCTTCCCAGTAACCAGTGAGGGGAGGACAGCAGCTATTTGATTCTCCTCTTTTAAGGCTCAGGAAGTTAAGTGATTTCTTGTGATCACATAGCAAGTTAGTGACAGAGCTGCAACTTTAAACCCAGGCCCTTGTCCTGGCCCCACCTCCATGGCTGCCCCTGTGCTCAGTCAAAAATTGAACCCCCGAAAAGTCAATGGGACACATATGTCTTCTGAAGTGCTAGGTCCCCCTCCCCCCACACACTTACTGGACATCTGTGAAGACCACAGTTATACGGTAATTGTTTTCAACTTCAATGTCCCACACACACTTGGCGTTGTTCGGATAGTTCTCAGGGTAGAACTGGCTGTGGAGGTTCCCTGAGGACTGGGACAGGAAGCCCCCACAGGAATAATTTGCTGTTGGGACAAAATGGAATTGCTGATGACCCGCAGTACACATTGCACAGTCACCTGGGGGAAATGTTTCCACAGTTCCCGAGACAGAAACCCGCCAGGAGGTGCCTAGACCCAGATGACCCACTGAGGGTCAGCCGGGTGCCCCTCGCGGGAGGCTACACTTAGGGAAGCCATCTCCACATCATTCTTGTCATCCCTCCCTGTGTCACTGTCATTGAGGAAAAGGCAAAGGGGACTTTTCAGGGAGCTCAGAACTTACCGGCTGGCTGAGTGCTGTTGTGAAAGAAATCTGTTGACAGAGAGAAAAGATAGCGATTGTTGAGTGCTTGCTGGCTCTGTGCCAGAAATGTGCCAACCCTGGGTTCACAGTGAGATCCTGGATACAGGCCTGACCCTCAGGGAGCACCCAGCCTAGAGGAGGGGATGGAAAAGAGCGAATCCCAGTGCAGCGGGATGGGGCTGTGGTGGAGTAAAGCCCAGGAAGTGGTAGGAGCCTGGAGCTTTGGTTCCTGACCCAGATGAGCAGGGAAAGGTGCTCAGGTAATCAGGGAGGTGAGGCAAAAAGGTGAAAAGGGGTGTTCCTGGCAGAGGGAACGTGTGCCGAGGTATGAGAGTACCTGGCACATTTGGGGAACCTCGGTGTGGATGGAGCAGGCAGGAGAGGGAAGAGGGTTAGTCATGGAGAGCCCTAGAGGTGGCCCTGAGCAGTGAGGATCTGTGCCCAGGAAGCCCTGAGGAATCAGTCTCAAGGCTGGAAATGACACTGGCTTTTTGTAAAGACAATTCTAGCTGCAGAGGGAAGGGGAGGGAAGGGGAAGCCAGGTGGTGAGGAGGTGAGGGTGGGGATGGAGAGGAAGGAACTCAGGGCTTCGGCAGCAGCTCAGGGGCAGCCAATCGGGAGCTTTTGCTGGTTACACACGAGCTCAGCAATGAAGCAGGCTGCTTCCAGCTGGCACTGACCAGGGTGTAGTGTCCAAGGGGAAGGGCAGGACCAAAACCAGGGCGGGGGTGGGGGACCAAAACCGGGGATGGAGGGAGGGGCAAGACCAAAACCAGGGGTGGGATGGGCAGGACCAAAACGGGGCAGGGGGTCTGGCCTCTCCTGGGGACCGACCAGAAATTGGAATCTTAGACTGACCAGGCTACTAACAGGGAAACCTAGGGAGAGGCCCAGCTCTCCTCGGCCTGGGACATCAGCTGCAGGGGACGCCGCGAGCCAGGAAAGGCGGGAGAGGCAAACACTTTGGAGAGTGAGCGACATGACCTGCAGCCCAGGGACCAGCAGCAGGAAGGGGCAGCCAGGCGGTGAGATGGAAACCACAGGTACTTACCGGGAGTTGTTGTTGAGTAGGTTCCTAAAAAGGGATAGAAAGAAAGTGGTTACTAAAGTGTGGCTGGAAATCAGCGAGTGCACCCCTGGTCCCCTGAGTTACTGCTGTGGAGGCCTGTGATGTCAGGAGGGGACCTACATGGGTTTCCACAGTGGCTCCCTCAGCCGCATCATTACGCAGGGTCATCAGCGGCACAGCCAAGGTCATAACGCCGTCATTTATTTATCACTTCCTACTTGTCCAGAGCTGTTCTAAGGGTTCACATGCAATTGCATTCAATTCTCTAATCACCGTTGGAAGCAGGTTCTATCCTGACCATCTCTTAATAAACGAGGAAACTGAGGCTTAGCAAGATGAATTCGTTGCTAAAGGTCACAAAGCAAACGAGAGAGTGAAACACACTGGGCACCAGCTGTGTGTTCAGCATAATGACCCCCGCCTCACCGGAGAGCAAGTGGGCCCTGCATGGTCTCCTGGAGTGGACAGGCCAAGGGGACAGGCTGGAAAACTCCTGTGTGTCCCCACCCCCTGAACTGAACTGCAGACACCATTAGCTACCAGCCTCCAGCTTTCACTTGTAGCGGGTCAGAGGTGGGCCTTCCATGAGCGACATCATGCAATACTTGAGCAAAAGACTCCAGCATCTTTGGAGTGGGCACAATTATGGGAGAACTAGCCTTGGTTCCGGCACTGCCAGAGCGTAGATTCCCTGAGCACTCAACATCATCCAAAGTGATGGGGCCAGAGCCAGAGCCAAAAATAGGCATTTCCTGGGGCTGACACTGCCTGTCCACAGCCTAGCTGCCTGAAGACTACCTGGGCATCCTGAATGCCCCAGTTATCATCACAGATTCTTCCCCCACTGGCCATCACAGTGAATTTCCACGTGCCCGGCACATACGGGACAGGAGGAGGAGTTCCCACTAACTAATCTCAAGCTGGCATCTGAAAGACTCATGTTGTGAAAGGTGATGGCCTTGCCTCACAGCAAATCCCAAAGGCCAATCAATAACCCCTAGGTCTTTCCTCATCCCCAGGGTCACCAAACAGCACTGAAGAGGGTACAAATCCTACGTGATCCACCTGGAAGAAGCCCCAGCATCACAGAGCCCAGACTCCCTCACCCTCGGCTGCGCAGGTGTTGGCTCAGCAAGGTGAGTCACTAGGACCCCCAGGGTGCTGGTGGCAAACCCAGGGCCAGGGTGTGTCCCCTCTTCTCCCCCCCTTGCTGCCTTGTATTGCCCAGATAAGGACAATGGGCAACACGTCCCTGAAGCCCTTCTCTAGTTTCACACGGGGACGGTAACACATGCTGCTTGACAAGAAGCAGTGCAAAGAGGGGGGGGTCAGAAACAAGGTTTCTGCCACAGAAGGCCGGGGCTTGCATCTTGGCTCTGCCTTTATCAGCTCCGTGATCCTGAGCAAGTTACTTAACCTCTCTGCCTCAGTTTCTTCATCTGAAAAACGGGAGTGATCATGATCAGATTCTGATAGATGTTAAATGAGATAATACATGTAAACCCTTAGAACAGTGCCCAGCGTGTAACAAGCACCCAACAATGTTAGCTATTATTATTTACCAGAGAGTGATAGTGTGCATTCAAACTTTTTGTTGGTTAGTTTATTTTAATAGACCACTTAAAAATATATATGTACTCCTCAGTAGTGATCTAAATTAAAACTGTTTTTCCTCATTCATAACTCTTATTTTTTCCAAAGTTTAGAACTTTATGATTTGTAGTATATTCAGAGCTCTGCAATCAGCATCACAGTCAATTTTAGAGCATTTTCATCACTCCAAAGAGAATCCCTGTGCCCAACAGCAGGCACTTTCCATTTTCCCCCAAAACCCCCAGCCTTAGGCAACCACTAATCCACTGTCTGTATAGATTTGTCTATTCTGGACATTTCATATAAATGGAATCATACAATATGTGGTCTTTTGTGACTGGTTTCTTTCACTGAGCATAATCTTTTCAACGTTCCTCTGTTTTGTAGCATGTATGCACGTGTACCAGGACTTCACGTCTTTTTATTGCCAAGTAATATTCCACTGCATGGATATACCATATTCTGTTTGTCCATTCACCATAATGAACATTCAGGCTGTTTCCACTTTCGGGCCATTAGGAATAATGCTGCTACCCACGAACATCTGTATGTAAGTTTCTGTGCAGACGTATGCTTTCCTTCCTCCTGAGTATATGTCTACTAGTAGAATAGCTGGGACATAACTTTCTGAGGAACCACCAGGCTTCATCTCAAACTGCATGCTCCATTTTACATTCCCACTAGCAGTGGATGAGGGTTCTGATTTCTCCATGTCCTCAGCAACACTTATTATTATCTGACTCCAGGAAATAAAGGCCATGAAGTCTATTCTTTTAAGAACCACTTACCTCATTCACTTCAAAGAAGGGGAAGGAGATTTCCTTAATTAAAACAAAAGTCCTCTCGGGGACAGGGGAGATGTGAAGGTTGAGCGTGTGCAAGCTCTGTGTTGGCCCTGGGTGGGGGCAAGGGTGGAGAGGGAGCCAGGGGGGTGGGGTGTGCAGGTACAGGTGGGCATTGTGGGTGTAGGCACCACTTCATGGACAGCCAAGCATGGGGATGAGAAACCCGTGCCCTACAGCTCAGGAGGGAAAATGTGACACTTACTCTCTGTGGTGGTAGTTGATGGACCCAGGACATCTAGAAAGAAAATGAAGCAGTGTTAGGATATTGTTGGATAATTCTTTAATTCCATGGTCGATAGAGAAACTAAATCCTTTTTCTTTCTGCAGGACTTCTCAGAGCCTTGACCTTTCCCACTTATACTGTGGCGGTCCAAATGGGCTGGAGTACACAGCACTTCCCAACATATTTGGCACTAGATATGTTTGCTGTGCCATGAAGATCATTTTGGGGATTGCTCTCAACGTGAGGGAATCCTTTAACAGACAAACATTTGCAAGAGTGCCACTTGGCCATGTCAGTAACATGGTCACAGTGCTCCACGGGACGACTGCGATAGTTATTGTCATCCAAAATGACCAGGGGAACAAATCCTGTTCCCCCACAAGGTCCCTTAAGGAACAGAGGCAGCAGGTGATGACAGGAGACCAGAAGGGCCCTCCAGGCAGAGCTGAGCGACAGCCAGGGTCCTGGGAGCTCAGCTGGTCACCGAAACAAATTCCAGAGTCCTCCCAGGGACACCCCTCCCCAGGAGGGGCCTGCCCTCCTCCTTCTCCTTCTGGGGACTGAGAGGGGGGATTGCAGAGAGGAATCTTGCTGGGTTGCTCTGCAGGGACGCACCTCCGACGGTAGGATCGATTTGTGGACCTGCAAGAAAGAGGACACAGGGTCAGCCTGGGCACCCATGATGTGCTGCAGTGAACCCTTCAGGCTCCTGAGAGAGATGCTGAGGGCCCGCCCCTCCCTGGCCGGAGAAGAGCGATCTGGGACTTGTCCAGGAGAGCTGAATATTAAATGTCAACCTCACATATTAGTCTCCACACACACACACACACACAAAAGGTTTTGGGGGAATTCATTCTTACAACCTTAGTGTCCATTGCACCCTTGTCTGCTCCAGGGGCCGCTGAGAAAGTGATACTTCAGACACATGAAACCCAGGGATGCCACTGTAACCACTGATGCCATTAGGAAATTACTCATCTTTCAGGGACACTCAGGATAACGAGAGCCCTGGGCAAAGAAGAGCAGTTTTTTGGAGAAAATCACACTAAAACAGAGGTTCAAAGCCTTGGAAGCCCACCTGTGCAGATGACCCCAGCATCCTCGTAGTGCCTACAGTTGTGGGTGTTCCAGGGGTTGCGGGGGCAGCTCCACAGGTAAGTCTCATTTCCTGAGCACTGCAGCTCATCCAGGACAATTGGCCCTGAGCCCTGGCCGAACCGGGCATTTCCTGGGGCCGACGTGGCCCAACCACAGCCCAGCTGCCTGCAGACCACGTTGGCATCGTTGATGTCCCAGCTGTCGTCACACACGGTGCCCCAGGAGCCTTGGTACAGGACCTCCACTCGGCCTTGGCACCTGTCACTTCCATTCACCAGCCTTAGCGCTAAACCAGAATCAGATCCTGGAAAGAGATAGGAAAATTGACTCTCTTCTGTGTCTCCTGAAGGAAGTCGTCGTGAGGTCTGAGTGAGATTCAGAATTCTTTCAGGGAAAGACTTCTGGGTTCTGGTTAAGGTTCTGCAGCAAGAGGATCTGATCCAAGCCTGTTCATCACATTTTATCCCCAAGAAGCCATTTTACAGACTCCTTGGGTGGGGGCAGACCTACACATGATTTCTAACTGGAGCCCCTCAAAGCCAGAAATTCAGTTGCTGAACCCAGCCTTGGGATGCAGCTGGGAAGAAGGGAAGCCCACAGCCTGCATCCCCAGGGGCCACTGGGATGGACTGAGCCCCTGAGGGAGCAGACCACCAGAGACAGCTTCCCAGCCCCACCAAGGTGCCACCTTGGACTGTTCACCCCTACAAGGGACCTGCTCCATCGGACCTGAGGTTGTCCTGAAGACTACCTTTCCACTGAGCACCTCTTCATGTTACTTTCAAACCTGAAGCTGACCCTTAAACTTGAACAAACCATGGACGTACTGAATGTCATCCGAGCACAAGGAGATGGCTGGGGAGAGGGAAACAATTGCCAGCAGGCTGCTGAAGTTCCCTCCAGAGACAAACAAGACAATTTCCCCTAACAGACAACCCAACCCAAAAACGAGCAGAAGACCTAAACAAGCAATTCTCCAAGGAAGACATATAAATGATCAATAGGCACATGAAAAAATGCTCAATATCACTAATTATCAGAGAAATGCAAATCAAAACTACAATGAGGTATCACCTCACACCAGTCAGAATGGCCATCATTCAAAAGTCCACAAATGACAAATGCTGGAGAGGCTGTGGAGAAAAGGGAACCCTCCTCACTGCTGGTGGGAATGCAGTTTGGTGCAGCCACTGTGGAAAACAGTATGGAAATTCCTCAAAAGACTAGGAATAGACTTACCATAGGACCCAGTAATCCTGCTCCTGGGCATATATCCAGAAGGAACCCTACTTCAAAATGACACCTGCACCCCAATATTCATAGCAGCACTATTTACAATAGCCAAGACATGGAAACAGCCTAAATGTCCATCGACAGATGACTGGATAAAGAAGAGGTGGTATATTTATACAATGGAACACTATTCAGCCATAAAAACCGACAACATAACACCATTTGCAGCAACATGGATGCTCCTGGAGAATGTCATTCTAAGTGAAGTAAGCCAGAAAGAGAAAGAAAAATACCATATGAGATCGCTTATATGTGGAATCTAAAAAAAAAAAAAAAGTCACAAATCAAAAACAGAAACAGACTCATAGACATACAATACAAATTTGTGGTTGCCAAGGGGGCAGGGGGTGGGAAGTGACAGACTGAGATTTGAAAATGTAGAATAGATAAACAAGATTATACTGTATAGCACAGGGAAATATATATGAGATCTTGCGGTAGCTCACAGAGAAAAAAATGTGACAATGAATATATGTATGTTCATGTATAACTGAAAAATTGTGCTCTACACTGGAATTTGACACAACATTGTAAAATGACTATAACTCAATAAAAAAATTGTTAAAAAAAAAAAGACAATTTCCCCTAGTAGGATGCAGAATTGTGGCTGGCAACTAGCATACGCAGGAAGCAAGCTGACAATCAATCCAAAAACATATGAAAGAGGGGATAAGATCATTTGGAACTTCTGGATCCAGCTGTACCTGAAAACAGAACTACCGCTCAATGTCTAGATAGGTAAGCCTTTGCACCCCCTGTAGCTTAAGGCAGTATCAATTCGGGGCCTATCACTTGCAAACCAAAATGTCTTGACTAATATGCACCATAGCTGGTAGGTAAAAGCCATCCATATTTCTGGTAAGTGAAGGCAACCCTCTACATTGGTTGAGGCTGTGAGCTCAGAGGCCCAACCCAAGGTTCAGGCATTGCACCCAGGCCTGTTGACTGGAACACTGAACACTGATACTTTGGCAGGATTCCAGTGATGCTTACCATGGGTAGGAGTTGTTGTGTCCCACCAATCTGGAGGGAAAACAGCAGAATCAGAAAGGAGATCTACAGAATCAAGGTTGGCCTAATGACCTATAACTGGGGTCTGAGACAGTGGGGACTGAGGAGCTCCACTGTCTGGGGGAGAAAGGGCCCTTTCCTGAGAGTTTGCAGTGAGCCCAAACCATGCCCTCGAATGTCCACAACAAGGGCCATGAGCTGGTACAATCCCCCAAGAGCAACGTCTGGGCTCTCCTGACTGAGCGCTGTCCAGTAAAAGCATGGCCTCGACTCTGCAGGACATGATGAAGATCTGTTCTCTCCTCACAGAGAACTCTTGGTCCAGATAAGGCTTGCAAGTCCAAATGGCCCCAGGACAGACCCCCACTGTCACCCTACTCTCAGTGGGGAACACTGTGTCGCTGTAAAGCCCTTATCTCGCTGAGCCAGCTCAGAGGACCCATGTGACAGGGGCTCATCTGGAACCATCCACAGGATCTAGAGCGACCTAGGAAGGTACTGAGAGGTGGAGATCCTCCACACACCCCTCTCAGGACTACTGGTTGGGGCTGTTGAGGTGACTGGGGAGAGAGAAGACACCCCGAAGACTGGAGGCAGCAGGACTCACCTGGCCTGAGTGTGGGCTGGGGCTGGACAGCTGTGAGGAGAGAAGGCATATCAGACACTTGCACACAAGTGGCCCAACAGGAGCAAAGGGGATGATATTGAGCAGGTGAGCTGCTCAGTTCTTCGTGTCCCCAGTCATGGAGGGTGGGGCCCTGCCAGCCACACCCCTGCAGAGATGCTCCTTGTGAAATGTCCTGGCAGACCAGCGTCCATTATTTCCATGTCAGAGTGACAAACTCCATGTCTAGGTGACCACGTTGCCCCTAACCCATCATCAGTCTCCCTGATGTTACTGGTCCACTGAGGCACAAGACCGAGGAGTCCAGCCCCTGGCCCAGATCCCATGTGTGATCTCTGAGAACCGACCACAGGTGATGACAAGGCTGTGTCTGGCGGGCCGTGTAGGGGCCACTGCCCTGCACACAGCAGACCATGTGCCAACATGCATCTCTGTGATCTGGAGGGGCCTTCATTCCAGACTCAGGAACAAACCCTGGGACATCTACAGTCCTTTCCCATGACCACCATTCAAAGACCCTGTACAGAAATTTCCTCCTTTGCTTCTGGCTGGCACTGTCACAGTGGAGAATCACGGCTTAAGTGTTAATTTCAGTTTCTATCTTTGTTATCATTCACTATCATGATACCTGGTGGCTTGACCAAAATTATAATAACTGAAGAAAAGAGTTAAGGAGATTTCAGGGAAAACAGAGGTGTAGAAAAAGCTTTGAGAAGACATCACAATGGAAGGGGAAAACACACCCTAGGAGAGGGACACCCAAATTCTTTGAGGCTCACCTGAGCAAATGACACCAGCATCTTCCTGGTGCCCACAGTTATGGGTGTTCCAGCCACTGTTGGGGCAGCTCCACAGGAAGGTCTCATTCCCTGAGCACCGTAGTTCATCCAGAAGAATAGGCCCAGAGCCCTGACCAAACCAGGCATTTCCTGGGGCTGACACGGCCGAACCACAGCTCAGCTGACTGCAGACCACGTTGGCATCGTTGATGTCCCAGCTGTCGTCACACACGGTTCCCCAGGAGCCTCGATACAGGACCTCCACTCGGCCCTGACACCTGTCACCTCCGTTCACCAGCCTCATAGCCAAACCCGATACGGTCTCTACAGGGCAACATAAGACCCCACGTCATGTCTTTCTTCAGGGCACAGATCTAAGGCAAGTACCAGACTCAGGAGACTTCCTGATGGCAACTCTCCCTCAGACTCCCTAAAGGGAGTCACCTTTTATAAGCCCAGGAGCTCATCGTCATCACAGAGGGAGGAGCAGAGACATCCTGTTCTGCCCGTGTCTCGGGTTACTCACATGCGGGATGCAGCCCATAAGTCCAAAAAGAGGTGAGCAGGAAGGGACCCCCACCCACCCCAGACACACCCAGGCTGCAGCACCACAGCTACCGGGGGAAGGCCACCATCCCTCTACTTTACAGCTTGGTGGCTCCTGGGTGCTTCTGCACAGGTTCTGGCAGAGCTCCTGGAGAGGATGGGACCCGGCCAGACAGGAGCAGGTCGGGCAGTTTCACCCACTGCCCCGGACAGCCTTCCATGGCCTGAGAGACCTGCAGAGGTCCCAGCAGCACTGAGAGGCATCCAGGATCTACACTGACTCCACACTCCCCACCCACAGAGGATGTCTGCTGAGCATCTGACTAGAACTCTACTGGTCACATAGTGGACTGGCCCGCAATGACCAGACCGCCGCTTGCACTGTGCGTGCCCTGAGTCAGCCTCCCACTCAGCTGGTTCACCTGGGACAAGGGCCCCGTCTGAGGTCCACAAGCTCCCTCCACCTCTCTGAGTCTGCATGTTCGCTTTTTCATCAGAAAACCTTTGCTACCTCCCTTGCATGAGCTAAGGGCCCACCGGCACATTTGAGGGGCTACTCAGATGCTGGAGCCAATACAGGTTCCTGGAACCCAGAGCACTAAGGTCATTCATGATCCGCCCTCCCCTGGGCGCTCTTCGTGTCACTTCTGCATGCACATATGGCCCCGTGGAGTCTGCAGTGTGGCTCAGATGGGGGACACAGGGACTCAGGCCTGCAATCACATCCCACCGACAGACGGTCGGTGGTGCCCATGTTCCTACCCCCACAAAGCTCTCCCTGCCAGGACTGTAATGGGACCAAAGGCAGGAGGACACCTTTCAGCTTCTCTGAACCTGAAGCCAGCCTTCTTTGGGAGCGCATCGAGCAGAGGATGACAACTTAGCTGGAAGAATGGGGAGAAGGGAGTGTTGGAAATCCCAAGCCCAGGTAAGAAGCACCAGAGGGAGACTCAGGGATGGAGGGGAAAATAATGGTCCCCATCATGTTCTGCAAAGTGCTGTGTTTCCTCTACAGTGGGGGGAATGGGGGCGGGTGGGCAGGGTATACAGGGACATCCCGAGGAAGGTCATCAGAGACTCACCTGGCCAGGCAGTGGTCTCGGGCATAGGACCAGTGAGGAGAAGGAAAGTCAGACAACAAGCACACAGGGGACCCACTGGAATCGACACAGATGACACTATGCATATACATATGGAGCTGATACTCCTCATGGGTCCAAAGCATGCATGGTGTAAGGGCCCGCTGCGGGTGTCTCAGTCCTCTAGGGGGCTACTCCTTCAGTCTCACAACCTGAGCAGCCCAGCACCTGAGCCTCTGCAGCAGGAGACCGCCAGAGACAGCTTCCCAGCCCCACCAAGGTGCCACCTTGGACCGTTCACCCCTCCAAGGGACCCGCTCCGTCGGCCCCGAGGCTGTCCTGAAGACTACCTTTCCACTGAGCATGTAACTCATGTCACTGTCAATCCTAAAGCCTACCCTGCATCTGGAACAAGCATGGACCTACTGAGTGTCATCTGAGCACAGGGAGATGGCTGGGAGGAAGGCGACAATTGCCAGCAGTCTGCTAAGAGTCCCTCCAAGACTTATCAGCTGAAGTACAGAGACAAATACACGCTTTCCCCTAGTAGAACGTACAACCGTCGCTGGCGACTGTCCCGTGAAGGAAACAAGCGCACAGTCCAATTTGCCAACCTCATACCTGGTGGCTTGGCCAAAGCTAACACTAATTCTATGCAAAGAGCTAAAGAGATTTCAGGGAAGACAGAAATGCAGAAACAGCCTTGAGAAGGTGTCAGAATGGAAAGGGTAATCATACCCCAAGAGGGGGACACCCAGCTCCTTTGAGGCTCACCTGAGCAGATGACACCAGCATCCTCCTGGTGCCCACAGTTGTGGCTGTTCCAGCCCCTGTGGGGGCAGCTCCACAGGGAGGACTCATTCCCTGAGCAGCCCACATCATCCAGGACAATCAGACCTGAACCCTGACCGAACCGGGCACTTCCTGGGGCCGACGTGGCCCAACCACAGCCCAGCTGCCTACAGACCACGTTGGCATCGTTGATGTCCCAGCTGTCGTCACACACGGTGCCCCAGGAGCCTCGATACAGGACCTCCACTCGGCCCTGACACCTGGCACTTCCGTTCACCAGCCTCAGGGCCAAACCAGAATCAGACCCTAGAGGGCAACACAGGACCCCAAGTCATGTCTCTCTTTTGGGCACAGGTCGAAGGCAGGTTACAGACCAAGGAGACTTCCTGATGGCAACTCTCCCTCCCGCTCCCTAAAGGGAGTCACCATTTTACAAGCCCAGGAGCTCATCGTCATCACAGGGGGAGGAGCAGAGACATCCTGTTCTGCCCGTGTCTCGGGGTGCTCACATGTAGGGATGCAGCCCACAGTCCAAAAAGAGGTGAGCAGGAAGGGACCCGGACACACCCAGGCTGCAGCACCACAGCTACCGGGGAAAGGCCAAGACCGTCCCCCTGCTTGGCAGCTTGGTGGCTCCTGGGTGCTTCTCCCCGGGTTCTGGCAGAGCTCCTGGGGATGATGGGACCCGGCCAGATAGGAGCAGGTCGGGCAGTTTCACCCCCTCCCTGGACAGCCGTCCATGGCCTGAGAGACCTGCAGAGGACCCGGCAGCACTGAGAGGCAGCCAGGACGTACACTGACACACCCCCACCTCCCAGAGGATGTCTGCTGAGCATCTGGACTCCACTGGTCACCTAGTGGACTCGCCCACTAAGACCTGACCTTGCATCTGGCCTTCACGGACTCTTGTCTCACTCACAGGGACAAGGATAACAAAAGCCACACCCTGAGCCTTCTCGTGTCCCATTCAAACCCAACCTGTATCCAGCAGCAGAGAGCGAGCCCCACAGAGGTGGACAGGGACAGTTACCTGTTGGTAATGGAGCAGGCAAGGATGTGACCGGTGGGGGTTCTGGAAGGGGCAACCAAGAAAGGTCGGGGTTACACATCACAGGAAGGAAGCTCCGGGAGAGTCTGCAGCGGCACCAGGACTGTTCCCCACCCGGATGTCGCCGCTTCCCTGGGCGTGCCCTGAGCCAGCCTCCCGCTCAGCTGGTACACCTGGGACAAGGGCCCCGTCTGAGGTCCACCAGCTGCCTCCACCTCTCTGAGTCTGCATGTTCGCTTTTTCATCAGAAAACCTTTGCTGCCTCCCTTGCATGAGCCACGGGCCCACTGGCACATCCGAGGGGCTGCCCAGAGGCCGGAGACATTCCGGGGTCCTGGAACCCAGAGCACTAAGGTCACTCACCACCCGCCCTCCACTGGGCGCTCTCCCTGTCACTTTTGGGTGCACATGTGGCCCCGTGGAGTCTGCGGTGTGGCCCAGATGGGGGACGCAGGGACTCGGGCCTGCTGTCACGTCCTACCGACAGACGGTCGGTGGTTACCGTGTTCCCTCTCCACAAAGCTCTCCCCTGCCAGGACTGCAATGGGGCCAAAGGTAGGAGGACACCTTCCGGCTTCTCTGAACCTGCAGCCAGCCTTCTGTGGGAGAGCATCCAGCAGAGGATGACAACTTAGATGGATGAATAGGGAGAAGGGAGCGTTGGAAATCCCACGTCCAGTTACGAAGCACTAGCTGCCGGGAGACTCAGGGATGGAGGGGAAAACAGTGTGTCCCCACCGGGTTCTGCAAAGTGCTGTGTTTCCCCTACAGTAGGGGGAACGGGGGCGGGTGGGCAGGGAGTAGAGGGACATCCCGAGGAAGGTCATCGGAGACTCACCTGGCCAGGCAGTGGTCTGGGGCTGAGCACCTGTGAGGAGGAGAAGGAAAGTCAGACACCAAGCACACAGGGGACCCACTGGAGTCCACATAGACGACACTCTGCATATGCACATGGAGCTGATGCTCCTTGTGGGTCCTCAGCGTGGGCGGTGTCAGGGCCCACTGCGGGTGTCTCAGTCCTCTGGGGGCTCCTCCTTCGGTCTCACGTCCTGTGCCTGCCTCCCTGGGCCTGGGGGATTACCCTCCAGAACAGGTCAGCCGCTGCCATGCCTGGGACAGGCCACCAAAGCCACCAGTTAACTTTTCGGGGGAACAGCAAGAAAGCTCCAGCAGTCAGTGTAGAAAGTGCCCAAATCCAGCCCAGGTGCCATGATTCTCAGACCGATCAAGGCGCCCCCCCCAGCGTTCCTGCCTGGCGGCCAGCTCCAACCCCAACGTCCCAGCAGGCTCATTAGTTTTCCACACAGAGCCACCCCTCCCCACACCCTCCTCCCTACCCCCATCCACTCAACTAGTGGTCACCCGCTCACACATTCATCATTTATGCTTGAAACCTATTGTCTGGGGCAGCTGTGACAGGACCCAAATTCACAAGCTGTCGAGGGCTGAGAGCAGTACATTTCCAACCACTTCCCTAAGGATGGGCCTTGAGGAGGGAGCCCCAGACAACAGCAGTGTGGCCTGAGAAGGCCATCCTGCTGGAAAGGAAGGCTCAGGGAGGTGGAGGCTCTAGATCGCTCCCTCTGCCATTGTTGCCCCAAGGCAACGTGGGTGACACTTGGACGAAACGGGAGGGGAGGGCACCTTGATTCTCCCCCGGATGTTGCACTCCCGGGGCCAGCTGCCCGCAGGACAGTCGGGGGGTAGGGATGCCTGGGAGCGGCTTCAGGGGGGCCCTGGAGTGGGAAGTACGTGTATCTCAGCGAAGATCACCCCAGATGCTTGCAGCGACATCTTTGAGGCCCACCTGAGCACATGGCACTGGCGTCCTCCAAGGCCCCACATTGGGTGTGTTCCAGGAGATGTGGGGGCAGCTCCACAGGTAGGTCTCACGGCCTGAGCAGCCCAGGACCTGAGCCTCTGCAGCAGGAGACCGCCAGAGACAGCTTCCCAGCCCCACCAAGGTGCCACCTTGGACCGTTCACCCCTCCAAGGGACCCGCTCCGTCGGCCCCGAGGCTGTCCCGAAGACTACCTTTCCACTGAGCACGTAACTCATGTCACTGTCAATCCTACAGCCTACCCTGCATCTGGAACAAGCATGGACCTACTGAGTGTCATCTGAGCACAGGGAGATGGCTGGGAGGAAGGCGACAATTGCCAGCAGGCTGCTAACAGTCCCTCCAGGACTTCTCAGCTGAAGAACAGAGACAAATACACGCTTTCCCCTAGTAGAACGTACAACCGTCGCTGGCGACTGTCCCGTGAAGGAAGCAAGCGCACAGTCTCATTCGCCATCCTCATACCTGGTGGCTTGGCCAAAGCTAATACTAATGCTGAGCAAAGGTCTACGGAGATTTCAGGGAAAACAGAAATGTAGAAAAAGCCTTGAGAGTGTGTCAGAATGGAAGGGGAAACCATACCCCCGGAGGGGGACACCCAGCTCCTTTGAGGCTCACCTGAGCAGATGACACCAGCATCCTCCTGGTGCCCACAGTTGTGGCTGTTCCAGCCCCTGTGGGGGCAGCTCCACAGGGAGGTCTCATACCCAGAGCAGCCCACGTCATCCAGGACAATCGGCCCTGAACCCTGACCGAACCGGGCACTTCCTGGGGCTGACGTGGCCCAACCACAGCCCAGCTGCCTGCAGACCACGTTGGCATCGTTCACGTCCCAGCTGTCGTCACACACGGTGCCCCAGGAGCCTCGATACAGGACCTCCACTCGGCCCTGACACCTGGCACCTCCGTTCACCAGCCTCAGAGCCAAGCCCGATTCGGTCTCTAGAGGGCAACACAGGACCCCAAGTCATGTCTCTCTTTTGGGCACTGGTCGAAGGCAGGCTGCAGACTCAAGAGACTTCCTGATGGCAACTCTGCACCCCACTCCCTAAAGGGAGTCACCTCTCTATAAGCCCAGGAGCTCATCGTCGTCACAGGGGGAGGAGCAGAGACACCCTGTTTTGCCCATGTCACGGGGTGCTCACATGCAGGGATGCGGCCCACAAGTCCAAAAAGAGGTGAGCAGGAAGGGATCCCCAACCCACCCAGGACACACCCAGGCTGCAGCACCACAGCTACCGGGGGAAGGACAAGACCGTCCCCCTGCTTGGCAGCTTGGTGGCTCCTGGATGCTCCTGCCCGGGTTCTGGCTGAGCCCGTGGAGATGCTGGGACCCGGCCAGACAGGAGCAGGTCGGGCACATTCCCCCCCTGTCCCGGACAGCCGTCCATTGCCTGAGAGACCTGCAGAGGACCCGGCAGCACTGAGAGGCAAACAGGACGTACGCTGACCACCACCTCCGCCCGGAGGATGTCTGCTGAGCATCTGGACCAGGACTCCGCTGGTCACCTAGAGGACCGGCCCACAGAGGCCAGACTGCCGCTTCCCTGTGCATGCGCGGAGCCAGCCTCCCGCTCAGCTGGTTCACCTGGGACAAGGGCCCCGTCTGAGGTCCACCAGCTCCCTCCACCTCTCTGAGTCTGGATGTTCCTTTCCTCATCAGAAAACTTTGCTACCTCCCTTGCATGAACCTCGGGCCCCCCGGCACATCTGAGGGGCTGCCCAGAGGCCGGAGCCAATGCGGGTTCCTGGAACCCAGAACACTAAGGTCACTCACGACCCGCCCTCCCCTGGGCGCTCTCTCTGTCACTTCTGGGTGCACATGTGGCCCCGTGGAGTCTGCGGTGTGGCCCGGATGGGGGACGCAGGGACTCGGGCCTGCTGTCACGTTCCACCGACAGACGGTCGGTGGTTACCGTGTTCCCTCTCCACAAAGCTCTCCCCTGCCAGGACTGCAATGGGGCCAAAGGTAGGAGGACACCTTCCGGCTTCTCTGAACCTGCAGCCAGCCTTCTGTGGGAGAGCATCCAGCAGAGGATGACAGCTTAGGTGGATGAATGGGGAGTAGCCGTGTTGGAAATCCCAAGTCCAGTTACGAAACCCCAGCCAGGAGACTCAGGGATGGAGGGGAAAACAGTGTGTCCCCACCGGGTTCTGCAAAGTGCTGTGTTTCCCCTACTGTGGGGGGAACGGGGGTGGGGGTGGGGCAGGGAGTAGAGGGACATCCCGAGGAAGGTCATCGGAGACTCACCTGGCCAGGCAGTGGTCTGGGGCTGAGCACCTGTGGGGAAGAGAAGGACAGTCACACACCCAGCACACAGGGGACCCACTGGAATCCACACAGATGACACTCCGCATATGCACATGGAGCTGATGCTCCTCGTGGGTCCTCAGCGTGGGCGGTGTCAGGGCCCGCTGCGGGTGTTGCAGTCCTCTGGGGGCTCCTCCTTCGGTCTCACGTCCTGTGCCTGCCTCCCTGGGCCTGGGGGCTTACCTTCCAGAATAGGAGAGCCCCTGCCATGCCTGGGACAGGCCGCCAAAGCCACCAGTTAACTTTTCGGGGGAACAGCAAGAAAGCTCCAGCAGTCAGTGTAGAAAGTGCCCAAATCCAGCCCAGGTGCAGTGATTCTGAGACCCATCAAGGCGCCTCCCCTCCCCCAGAGTTTCTGCCTGGGGGCCAGTTCCAACCCCAATGTCCCAGCAGGCTCATTAGTTTTCCACACAGAGCCACCCCCTCCCCACACCCTCCTCCCTACCCCCATCCACTCAACTAGTGTTCACCCCGCTCACACGTTCATCATTTCCGCTTCAAAATCTCTTGTCTGAGGCAGCTATGACAGGACCCCAATTCATAAGCTCTCAAGGGCTAGAGCAGTGCATTTCTAAGCGTTTCCCTAAGGATGGGCCTTGAAGAGGGAGTCCCAGGGAACATCAGTGCGGCCTGAGGAGGCCATCCTGCTGGCAAGCAAGGCTCACTTCCTCCACCCACAGGGAATTGGAGGCTCTAGATGTTTCCTTCTGCCATTGTTGCCCCAAGGCAACGTGGGTGACACTTGGACGAAACGGGAGGGGAGGGCACCTTGATTCTCCCCCGGATGTTGCACTCCCGGGGCCAGCTGCCCGCAGGACAGTCGGGGGGTAGGGATGCCTGGGAGCGGCTTCAGGGGGGCCCTGGAGTGGGAAGTACGTGTATCTCAGCGAAGATCACCCCAGATGCTTGCAGCGACATCTTTGAGGCCCACCTGAGCACATGGCACTGGCGTCCTCCAAGGCCCCACATTGGGTGTGTTCCAGGAGATGTGGGGGCAGCTCCACAGGTAGGTCTCACGGCCTGAGCAGCCCAGGACCTGAGCCTCTGCAGCAGGAGACCGCCAGAGACAGCTTCCCAGCCCCACCAAGGTGCCACCTTGGACCGTTCACCCCTCCAAGGGACCCGCTCCGTCGGCCCCGAGGCTGTCCCGAAGACTACCTTTCCACTGAGCACGTAACTCATGTCACTGTCAATCCTACAGCCTACCCTGCATCTGGAACAAGCATGGACCTACTGAGTGTCATCTGAGCACAGGGAGATGGCTGGGAGGAAGGCGACAATTGCCAGCAGGCTGCTAAGAGTCCCTCCAGAGACAAATAGACACTTTCTCCTAGTAGGAGGTAGAACTGTGGATTGTAACTATCCCATGCAGGAAGCAAGCTGACAGTGAACCCCCAAAACATAAGAAAGAGGACGTTAGAAATGTATAGTTTGACAGAACATCTTGGAACTTTTGGATCCAGCTGTACCTGGACAGAACTACCACTCAATGTCTAGATAGGTAAGCCTTTGCGCCCCCTGTAGCTTAAGGCAGTATCAATTCGGGGCCTATCACTTGCAAACGAAAATGTCTTGACTAATATGCACCATAGCTGGTAGGTAAAAGCCATCCATATTTCTGGTAAGTGAAGGCAACCCTCCACATTGGTTGAGGCTGTGAGCTCAGAGGCCCAACCCAAGGTTCAGGCATTGCACCCAGGCCTGTTGACTGGAACACTGAACACTGATACTTTGGCAGGATTCCAGTGATGCTTACCATGGGTAGGAGTTGTTGTGTCCCACCAATCTGGAGGGAAAACAGCAGAATCAGAAAGGAGATCTACAGAATCAAGGTTGGCCTAATGACCTATAACTGGGGTCTGAGACAGTGGGGACTGAGGAGCTCCACTGTCTGGGGGAGAAAGGGCCCTTTCCTGAGAGTTTGCAGTGAGCCCAAACCATGCCCTCGAATGTCCACAACAAGGGCCATGAGCTGGTACAATCCCCCAAGAGCAACGTCTGGGCTCTCCTGACTGAGCGCTGTCCAGTAAAAGCATGGCCTCGACTCTGCAGGACATGATGAAGATCTGTTCTCTCCTCACAGAGAACTCTTGGTCCAGATAAGGCTTGCAAGTCCAAATGGCCCCAGGACAGACCCCCACTGTCACCCTACTCTCAGTGGGGAACACTGTGTCGCTGTAAAGCCCTTATCTCGCTGAGCCAGCTCAGAGGACCCATGTGACAGGGGCTCATCTGGAACCATCCACAGGATCTAGAGCGACCTAGGAAGGTACTGAGAGGTGGAGATCCTCCACACACCCCTCTCAGGACTACTGGTTGGGGCTGTTGAGGTGACTGGGGAGAGAGAAGACACCCCGAAGACTGGAGGCAGCAGGACTCACCTGGCGTGAGCGTGGACTGCGGCCGGGCAGCTGTGAGGAGAGAAGGCAGATCAGACACTTGCACACAAGTGGCCCAAGGGGAGCAAAGGGGGTGATGCTGAGCAGGTGAGCTGCTCAGTCCCTCGTGTCCCCGGTCACAGAGGATGGGGCCCTGCCAGCCACACCCCTGTAGAAATGCTCCTTGTGACAGGTCCCTGCAGACCAGCGTCCGTTATTTCCATGTCAGGGTGATAAGCTCTACGTCTAGATGACCAAGTTACCCCAAGACCCATCATCAGTCTCCCGGCTGTTACCAGTCCGCTGAGGTACAAGACTGAGGAGTCCTGCTCCAGGCCCAGATCGCATGTGTGATCTGTCAGAACCGACCACAGGTGATGACAAGCCTGGGCCACGCAGGGGTCACTGCCCTGCCCACAGCAGACCTGGTGCCCACGTGCATTTCCGTGCTCTGGAAGGGGCTGCCGTCCAGACTCAGGAACCAAATCCTGGGCCATCTGCAGTCCTAGCCCATGACCTCCATTCCGAGACCCCTACAGAACTTCCCTCCTTTGCCCCTGGCTGGCACTGTCACAGGGGAGAATCACGGCTTAGGCGTCACTTTCGGTTTGGATCTTTGCTCTCATTCAGCAACCTCATACCTGGTGGCTTCGCCAAAGCTGATACTAATTCTAAGCCAAAGGCTGAGGGGCTTTCAGGGAAAACAGAAATGTAGACAAAGCCTTGAGAAGGTGTCAGAAAGGAAGGGGAAACCACACCCCAGGAGGGGGACGCCCAACTTCTTTGAAGCCCACCTGAGCAGATGACCCCAGCATCCTCGTAGTGCCTACAGTTGTGGGTGTTCCAGGGGTTGCGGGGGCAGCTCCACAGGTAAGTCTCATTTCCTGAGCACTGCAGCTCATCCAGGACAATTGGCCCTGAGCCCTGGCCGAACCGGGCATTTCCTGGGGCCGACGTGGCCCAACCACAGCCCAGCTGCCTGCAGACCACGTTGGCATCGTTGATGTCCCAGCTGTCGTCACACACGGTGCCCCAGGAGCCTTGGTACAGGACCTCCACTCGGCCTTGGCACCTGTCACTTCCATTCACCAGCCTTAGCGCTAAACCAGAATCAGATCCTGGAAAGAGATAGGAAAATTGACTCTCTTCTGTGTCTCCTGAAGGAAGTCGTCGTGAGGTCTGAGTGAGATTCAGAATTCTTTCAGGGAAAGACTTCTGGGTTCTGGTTAAGGTTCTGCAGCAAGAGGATCTGATCCAAGCCTGTTCATCACATTTTATCCCCAAGAAGCCATTTTACAGACTCCTTGGGTGGGGGCAGACCTACACATGATTTCTAACTGGAGCCCCTCAAAGCCAGAAATTCAGTTGCTGAACCCAGCCTTGGGATGCAGCTGGGAAGAAGGGAAGCCCACAGCCTGCATCCCCAGGGGCCACTGGGATGGACTGAGCCCCTGAGGGAGCAGACCACCAGAGACAGCTTCCCAGCCCCACCAAGGTGCCACCTTGGACTGTTCACCCCTACAAGGGACCTGCTCCATCGGACCTGAGGTTGTCCTGAAGACTACCTTTCCACTGAGCACCTCTTCATGTTACTTTCAAACCTGAAGCTGACCCTTAAACTTGAACAAACCATGGACGTACTGAATGTCATCCGAGCACAAGGAGATGGCTGGGGAGAGGGAAACAATTGCCAGCAGGCTGCTGAAGTTCCCTCCAGAGACAAACAAGACAATTTCCCCTAACAGACAACCCAACCCAAAAACGAGCAGAAGACCTAAACAAGCAATTCTCCAAGGAAGACATATAAATGATCAATAGGCACATGAAAAAATGCTCAATATCACTAATTATCAGAGAAATGCAAATCAAAACTACAATGAGGTATCACCTCACACCAGTCAGAATGGCCATCATTCAAAAGTCCACAAATGACAAATGCTGGAGAGGCTGTGGAGAAAAGGGAACCCTCCTCACTGCTGGTGGGAATGCAGTTTGGTGCAGCCACTGTGGAAAACAGTATGGAAATTCCTCAAAAGACTAGGAATAGACTTACCATAGGACCCAGTAATCCTGCTCCTGGGCATATATCCAGAAGGAACCCTACTTCAAAATGACACCTGCACCCCAATATTCATAGCAGCACTATTTACAATAGCCAAGACATGGAAACAGCCTAAATGTCCATCGACAGATGACTGGATAAAGAAGAGGTGGTATATTTATACAATGGAACACTATTCAGCCATAAAAACCGACAACATAACACCATTTGCAGCAACATGGATGCTCCTGGAGAATGTCATTCTAAGTGAAGTAAGCCAGAAAGAGAAAGAAAAATACCATATGAGATCGCTTATATGTGGAATCTAAAAAAAAAAAAAAAGTCACAAATCAAAAACAGAAACAGACTCATAGACATACAATACAAATTTGTGGTTGCCAAGGGGGCAGGGGGTGGGAAGTGACAGACTGAGATTTGAAAATGTAGAATAGATAAACAAGATTATACTGTATAGCACAGGGAAATATATATGAGATCTTGCGGTAGCTCACAGAGAAAAAAATGTGACAATGAATATATGTATGTTCATGTATAACTGAAAAATTGTGCTCTACACTGGAATTTGACACAACATTGTAAAATGACTATAACTCAATAAAAAAATTGTTAAAAAAAAAAAGACAATTTCCCCTAGTAGGATGCAGAATTGTGGCTGGCAACTAGCATACGCAGGAAGCAAGCTGACAATCAATCCAAAAACATATGAAAGAGGGGATAAGATCATTTGGAACTTCTGGATCCAGCTGTACCTGAAAACAGAACTACCGCT
This sequence comes from Camelus bactrianus, assembly GCF_048773025.1. Taxonomy (NCBI): domain Eukaryota; kingdom Metazoa; phylum Chordata; class Mammalia; order Artiodactyla; family Camelidae; genus Camelus; species Camelus bactrianus. The sequence continues at coordinate 24,590,610 of NC_133549.1, forward strand.
CAATGTCTAGATAGGTAAGCCTTTGCACCCCCTGTAGCTTAAGGCAGTATCAATTCGGGGCCTATCACTTGCAAACCAAAATGTCTTGACTAATATGCACCATAGCTGGTAGGTAAAAGCCATCCATATTTCTGGTAAGTGAAGGCAACCCTCTACATTGGTTGAGGCTGTGAGCTCAGAGGCCCAACCCAAGGTTCAGGCATTGCACCCAGGCCTGTTGACTGGAACACTGAACACTGATACTTTGGCAGGATTCCAGTGATGCTTACCATGGGTAGGAGTTGTTGTGTCCCACCAATCTGGAGGGAAAACAGCAGAATCAGAAAGGAGATCTACAGAATCAAGGTTGGCCTAATGACCTATAACTGGGGTCTGAGACAGTGGGGACTGAGGAGCTCCACTGTCTGGGGGAGAAAGGGCCCTTTCCTGAGAGTTTGCAGTGAGCCCAAACCATGCCCTCGAATGTCCACAACAAGGGCCATGAGCTGGTACAATCCCCCAAGAGCAACGTCTGGGCTCTCCTGACTGAGCGCTGTCCAGTAAAAGCATGGCCTCGACTCTGCAGGACATGATGAAGATCTGTTCTCTCCTCACAGAGAACTCTTGGTCCAGATAAGGCTTGCAAGTCCAAATGGCCCCAGGACAGACCCCCACTGTCACCCTACTCTCAGTGGGGAACACTGTGTCGCTGTAAAGCCCTTATCTCGCTGAGCCAGCTCAGAGGACCCATGTGACAGGGGCTCATCTGGAACCATCCACAGGATCTAGAGCGACCTAGGAAGGTACTGAGAGGTGGAGATCCTCCACACACCCCTCTCAGGACTACTGGTTGGGGCTGTTGAGGTGACTGGGGAGAGAGAAGACACCCCGAAGACTGGAGGCAGCAGGACTCACCTGGCCTGAGTGTGGGCTGGGGCTGGACAGCTGTGAGGAGAGAAGGCATATCAGACACTTGCACACAAGTGGCCCAACAGGAGCAAAGGGGATGATATTGAGCAGGTGAGCTGCTCAGTTCTTCGTGTCCCCAGTCATGGAGGGTGGGGCCCTGCCAGCCACACCCCTGCAGAGATGCTCCTTGTGAAATGTCCTGGCAGACCAGCGTCCATTATTTCCATGTCAGAGTGACAAACTCCATGTCTAGGTGACCACGTTGCCCCTAACCCATCATCAGTCTCCCTGATGTTACTGGTCCACTGAGGCACAAGACCGAGGAGTCCAGCCCCTGGCCCAGATCCCATGTGTGATCTCTGAGAACCGACCACAGGTGATGACAAGGCTGTGTCTGGCGGGCCGTGTAGGGGCCACTGCCCTGCACACAGCAGACCATGTGCCAACATGCATCTCTGTGATCTGGAGGGGCCTTCATTCCAGACTCAGGAACAAACCCTGGGACATCTACAGTCCTTTCCCATGACCACCATTCAAAGACCCTGTACAGAAATTTCCTCCTTTGCTTCTGGCTGGCACTGTCACAGTGGAGAATCACGGCTTAAGTGTTAATTTCAGTTTCTATCTTTGTTATCATTCACTATCATGATACCTGGTGGCTTGACCAAAATTATAATAACTGAAGAAAAGAGTTAAGGAGATTTCAGGGAAAACAGAGGTGTAGAAAAAGCTTTGAGAAGACATCACAATGGAAGGGGAAAACACACCCTAGGAGAGGGACACCCAAATTCTTTGAGGCTCACCTGAGCAAATGACACCAGCATCTTCCTGGTGCCCACAGTTATGGGTGTTCCAGCCACTGTTGGGGCAGCTCCACAGGAAGGTCTCATTCCCTGAGCACCGTAGTTCATCCAGAAGAATAGGCCCAGAGCCCTGACCAAACCAGGCATTTCCTGGGGCTGACACGGCCGAACCACAGCTCAGCTGACTGCAGACCACGTTGGCATCGTTGATGTCCCAGCTGTCGTCACACACGGTTCCCCAGGAGCCTCGATACAGGACCTCCACTCGGCCCTGACACCTGTCACCTCCGTTCACCAGCCTCATAGCCAAACCCGATACGGTCTCTACAGGGCAACATAAGACCCCACGTCATGTCTTTCTTCAGGGCACAGATCTAAGGCAAGTACCAGACTCAGGAGACTTCCTGATGGCAACTCTCCCTCAGACTCCCTAAAGGGAGTCACCTTTTATAAGCCCAGGAGCTCATCGTCATCACAGAGGGAGGAGCAGAGACATCCTGTTCTGCCCGTGTCTCGGGTTACTCACATGCGGGATGCAGCCCATAAGTCCAAAAAGAGGTGAGCAGGAAGGGACCCCCACCCACCCCAGACACACCCAGGCTGCAGCACCACAGCTACCGGGGGAAGGCCACCATCCCTCTACTTTACAGCTTGGTGGCTCCTGGGTGCTTCTGCACAGGTTCTGGCAGAGCTCCTGGAGAGGATGGGACCCGGCCAGACAGGAGCAGGTCGGGCAGTTTCACCCACTGCCCCGGACAGCCTTCCATGGCCTGAGAGACCTGCAGAGGTCCCAGCAGCACTGAGAGGCATCCAGGATCTACACTGACTCCACACTCCCCACCCACAGAGGATGTCTGCTGAGCATCTGACTAGAACTCTACTGGTCACATAGTGGACTGGCCCGCAATGACCAGACCGCCGCTTGCACTGTGCGTGCCCTGAGTCAGCCTCCCACTCAGCTGGTTCACCTGGGACAAGGGCCCCGTCTGAGGTCCACAAGCTCCCTCCACCTCTCTGAGTCTGCATGTTCGCTTTTTCATCAGAAAACCTTTGCTACCTCCCTTGCATGAGCTAAGGGCCCACCGGCACATTTGAGGGGCTACTCAGATGCTGGAGCCAATACAGGTTCCTGGAACCCAGAGCACTAAGGTCATTCATGATCCGCCCTCCCCTGGGCGCTCTTCGTGTCACTTCTGCATGCACATATGGCCCCGTGGAGTCTGCAGTGTGGCTCAGATGGGGGACACAGGGACTCAGGCCTGCAATCACATCCCACCGACAGACGGTCGGTGGTGCCCATGTTCCTACCCCCACAAAGCTCTCCCTGCCAGGACTGTAATGGGACCAAAGGCAGGAGGACACCTTTCAGCTTCTCTGAACCTGAAGCCAGCCTTCTTTGGGAGCGCATCGAGCAGAGGATGACAACTTAGCTGGAAGAATGGGGAGAAGGGAGTGTTGGAAATCCCAAGCCCAGGTAAGAAGCACCAGAGGGAGACTCAGGGATGGAGGGGAAAATAATGGTCCCCATCATGTTCTGCAAAGTGCTGTGTTTCCTCTACAGTGGGGGGAATGGGGGCGGGTGGGCAGGGTATACAGGGACATCCCGAGGAAGGTCATCAGAGACTCACCTGGCCAGGCAGTGGTCTCGGGCATAGGACCAGTGAGGAGAAGGAAAGTCAGACAACAAGCACACAGGGGACCCACTGGAATCGACACAGATGACACTATGCATATACATATGGAGCTGATACTCCTCATGGGTCCAAAGCATGCATGGTGTAAGGGCCCGCTGCGGGTGTCTCAGTCCTCTAGGGGGCTACTCCTTCAGTCTCACAACCTGAGCAGCCCAGCACCTGAGCCTCTGCAGCAGGAGACCGCCAGAGACAGCTTCCCAGCCCCACCAAGGTGCCACCTTGGACCGTTCACCCCTCCAAGGGACCCGCTCCGTCGGCCCCGAGGCTGTCCTGAAGACTACCTTTCCACTGAGCATGTAACTCATGTCACTGTCAATCCTAAAGCCTACCCTGCATCTGGAACAAGCATGGACCTACTGAGTGTCATCTGAGCACAGGGAGATGGCTGGGAGGAAGGCGACAATTGCCAGCAGTCTGCTAAGAGTCCCTCCAAGACTTATCAGCTGAAGTACAGAGACAAATACACGCTTTCCCCTAGTAGAACGTACAACCGTCGCTGGCGACTGTCCCGTGAAGGAAACAAGCGCACAGTCCAATTTGCCAACCTCATACCTGGTGGCTTGGCCAAAGCTAACACTAATTCTATGCAAAGAGCTAAAGAGATTTCAGGGAAGACAGAAATGCAGAAACAGCCTTGAGAAGGTGTCAGAATGGAAAGGGTAATCATACCCCAAGAGGGGGACACCCAGCTCCTTTGAGGCTCACCTGAGCAGATGACACCAGCATCCTCCTGGTGCCCACAGTTGTGGCTGTTCCAGCCCCTGTGGGGGCAGCTCCACAGGGAGGACTCATTCCCTGAGCAGCCCACATCATCCAGGACAATCAGACCTGAACCCTGACCGAACCGGGCACTTCCTGGGGCCGACGTGGCCCAACCACAGCCCAGCTGCCTACAGACCACGTTGGCATCGTTGATGTCCCAGCTGTCGTCACACACGGTGCCCCAGGAGCCTCGATACAGGACCTCCACTCGGCCCTGACACCTGGCACTTCCGTTCACCAGCCTCAGGGCCAAACCAGAATCAGACCCTAGAGGGCAACACAGGACCCCAAGTCATGTCTCTCTTTTGGGCACAGGTCGAAGGCAGGTTACAGACCAAGGAGACTTCCTGATGGCAACTCTCCCTCCCGCTCCCTAAAGGGAGTCACCATTTTACAAGCCCAGGAGCTCATCGTCATCACAGGGGGAGGAGCAGAGACATCCTGTTCTGCCCGTGTCTCGGGGTGCTCACATGTAGGGATGCAGCCCACAGTCCAAAAAGAGGTGAGCAGGAAGGGACCCGGACACACCCAGGCTGCAGCACCACAGCTACCGGGGAAAGGCCAAGACCGTCCCCCTGCTTGGCAGCTTGGTGGCTCCTGGGTGCTTCTCCCCGGGTTCTGGCAGAGCTCCTGGGGATGATGGGACCCGGCCAGATAGGAGCAGGTCGGGCAGTTTCACCCCCTCCCTGGACAGCCGTCCATGGCCTGAGAGACCTGCAGAGGACCCGGCAGCACTGAGAGGCAGCCAGGACGTACACTGACACACCCCCACCTCCCAGAGGATGTCTGCTGAGCATCTGGACTCCACTGGTCACCTAGTGGACTCGCCCACTAAGACCTGACCTTGCATCTGGCCTTCACGGACTCTTGTCTCACTCACAGGGACAAGGATAACAAAAGCCACACCCTGAGCCTTCTCGTGTCCCATTCAAACCCAACCTGTATCCAGCAGCAGAGAGCGAGCCCCACAGAGGTGGACAGGGACAGTTACCTGTTGGTAATGGAGCAGGCAAGGATGTGACCGGTGGGGGTTCTGGAAGGGGCAACCAAGAAAGGTCGGGGTTACACATCACAGGAAGGAAGCTCCGGGAGAGTCTGCAGCGGCACCAGGACTGTTCCCCACCCGGATGTCGCCGCTTCCCTGGGCGTGCCCTGAGCCAGCCTCCCGCTCAGCTGGTACACCTGGGACAAGGGCCCCGTCTGAGGTCCACCAGCTGCCTCCACCTCTCTGAGTCTGCATGTTCGCTTTTTCATCAGAAAACCTTTGCTGCCTCCCTTGCATGAGCCACGGGCCCACTGGCACATCCGAGGGGCTGCCCAGAGGCCGGAGACATTCCGGGGTCCTGGAACCCAGAGCACTAAGGTCACTCACCACCCGCCCTCCACTGGGCGCTCTCCCTGTCACTTTTGGGTGCACATGTGGCCCCGTGGAGTCTGCGGTGTGGCCCAGATGGGGGACGCAGGGACTCGGGCCTGCTGTCACGTCCTACCGACAGACGGTCGGTGGTTACCGTGTTCCCTCTCCACAAAGCTCTCCCCTGCCAGGACTGCAATGGGGCCAAAGGTAGGAGGACACCTTCCGGCTTCTCTGAACCTGCAGCCAGCCTTCTGTGGGAGAGCATCCAGCAGAGGATGACAACTTAGATGGATGAATAGGGAGAAGGGAGCGTTGGAAATCCCACGTCCAGTTACGAAGCACTAGCTGCCGGGAGACTCAGGGATGGAGGGGAAAACAGTGTGTCCCCACCGGGTTCTGCAAAGTGCTGTGTTTCCCCTACAGTAGGGGGAACGGGGGCGGGTGGGCAGGGAGTAGAGGGACATCCCGAGGAAGGTCATCGGAGACTCACCTGGCCAGGCAGTGGTCTGGGGCTGAGCACCTGTGAGGAGGAGAAGGAAAGTCAGACACCAAGCACACAGGGGACCCACTGGAGTCCACATAGACGACACTCTGCATATGCACATGGAGCTGATGCTCCTTGTGGGTCCTCAGCGTGGGCGGTGTCAGGGCCCACTGCGGGTGTCTCAGTCCTCTGGGGGCTCCTCCTTCGGTCTCACGTCCTGTGCCTGCCTCCCTGGGCCTGGGGGATTACCCTCCAGAACAGGTCAGCCGCTGCCATGCCTGGGACAGGCCACCAAAGCCACCAGTTAACTTTTCGGGGGAACAGCAAGAAAGCTCCAGCAGTCAGTGTAGAAAGTGCCCAAATCCAGCCCAGGTGCCATGATTCTCAGACCGATCAAGGCGCCCCCCCCAGCGTTCCTGCCTGGCGGCCAGCTCCAACCCCAACGTCCCAGCAGGCTCATTAGTTTTCCACACAGAGCCACCCCTCCCCACACCCTCCTCCCTACCCCCATCCACTCAACTAGTGGTCACCCGCTCACACATTCATCATTTATGCTTGAAACCTATTGTCTGGGGCAGCTGTGACAGGACCCAAATTCACAAGCTGTCGAGGGCTGAGAGCAGTACATTTCCAACCACTTCCCTAAGGATGGGCCTTGAGGAGGGAGCCCCAGACAACAGCAGTGTGGCCTGAGAAGGCCATCCTGCTGGAAAGGAAGGCTCAGGGAGGTGGAGGCTCTAGATCGCTCCCTCTGCCATTGTTGCCCCAAGGCAACGTGGGTGACACTTGGACGAAACGGGAGGGGAGGGCACCTTGATTCTCCCCCGGATGTTGCACTCCCGGGGCCAGCTGCCCGCAGGACAGTCGGGGGGTAGGGATGCCTGGGAGCGGCTTCAGGGGGGCCCTGGAGTGGGAAGTACGTGTATCTCAGCGAAGATCACCCCAGATGCTTGCAGCGACATCTTTGAGGCCCACCTGAGCACATGGCACTGGCGTCCTCCAAGGCCCCACATTGGGTGTGTTCCAGGAGATGTGGGGGCAGCTCCACAGGTAGGTCTCACGGCCTGAGCAGCCCAGGACCTGAGCCTCTGCAGCAGGAGACCGCCAGAGACAGCTTCCCAGCCCCACCAAGGTGCCACCTTGGACCGTTCACCCCTCCAAGGGACCCGCTCCGTCGGCCCCGAGGCTGTCCCGAAGACTACCTTTCCACTGAGCACGTAACTCATGTCACTGTCAATCCTACAGCCTACCCTGCATCTGGAACAAGCATGGACCTACTGAGTGTCATCTGAGCACAGGGAGATGGCTGGGAGGAAGGCGACAATTGCCAGCAGGCTGCTAACAGTCCCTCCAGGACTTCTCAGCTGAAGAACAGAGACAAATACACGCTTTCCCCTAGTAGAACGTACAACCGTCGCTGGCGACTGTCCCGTGAAGGAAGCAAGCGCACAGTCTCATTCGCCATCCTCATACCTGGTGGCTTGGCCAAAGCTAATACTAATGCTGAGCAAAGGTCTACGGAGATTTCAGGGAAAACAGAAATGTAGAAAAAGCCTTGAGAGTGTGTCAGAATGGAAGGGGAAACCATACCCCCGGAGGGGGACACCCAGCTCCTTTGAGGCTCACCTGAGCAGATGACACCAGCATCCTCCTGGTGCCCACAGTTGTGGCTGTTCCAGCCCCTGTGGGGGCAGCTCCACAGGGAGGTCTCATACCCAGAGCAGCCCACGTCATCCAGGACAATCGGCCCTGAACCCTGACCGAACCGGGCACTTCCTGGGGCTGACGTGGCCCAACCACAGCCCAGCTGCCTGCAGACCACGTTGGCATCGTTCACGTCCCAGCTGTCGTCACACACGGTGCCCCAGGAGCCTCGATACAGGACCTCCACTCGGCCCTGACACCTGGCACCTCCGTTCACCAGCCTCAGAGCCAAGCCCGATTCGGTCTCTAGAGGGCAACACAGGACCCCAAGTCATGTCTCTCTTTTGGGCACTGGTCGAAGGCAGGCTGCAGACTCAAGAGACTTCCTGATGGCAACTCTGCACCCCACTCCCTAAAGGGAGTCACCTCTCTATAAGCCCAGGAGCTCATCGTCGTCACAGGGGGAGGAGCAGAGACACCCTGTTTTGCCCATGTCACGGGGTGCTCACATGCAGGGATGCGGCCCACAAGTCCAAAAAGAGGTGAGCAGGAAGGGATCCCCAACCCACCCAGGACACACCCAGGCTGCAGCACCACAGCTACCGGGGGAAGGACAAGACCGTCCCCCTGCTTGGCAGCTTGGTGGCTCCTGGATGCTCCTGCCCGGGTTCTGGCTGAGCCCGTGGAGATGCTGGGACCCGGCCAGACAGGAGCAGGTCGGGCACATTCCCCCCCTGTCCCGGACAGCCGTCCATTGCCTGAGAGACCTGCAGAGGACCCGGCAGCACTGAGAGGCAAACAGGACGTACGCTGACCACCACCTCCGCCCGGAGGATGTCTGCTGAGCATCTGGACCAGGACTCCGCTGGTCACCTAGAGGACCGGCCCACAGAGGCCAGACTGCCGCTTCCCTGTGCATGCGCGGAGCCAGCCTCCCGCTCAGCTGGTTCACCTGGGACAAGGGCCCCGTCTGAGGTCCACCAGCTCCCTCCACCTCTCTGAGTCTGGATGTTCCTTTCCTCATCAGAAAACTTTGCTACCTCCCTTGCATGAACCTCGGGCCCCCCGGCACATCTGAGGGGCTGCCCAGAGGCCGGAGCCAATGCGGGTTCCTGGAACCCAGAACACTAAGGTCACTCACGACCCGCCCTCCCCTGGGCGCTCTCTCTGTCACTTCTGGGTGCACATGTGGCCCCGTGGAGTCTGCGGTGTGGCCCGGATGGGGGACGCAGGGACTCGGGCCTGCTGTCACGTTCCACCGACAGACGGTCGGTGGTTACCGTGTTCCCTCTCCACAAAGCTCTCCCCTGCCAGGACTGCAATGGGGCCAAAGGTAGGAGGACACCTTCCGGCTTCTCTGAACCTGCAGCCAGCCTTCTGTGGGAGAGCATCCAGCAGAGGATGACAGCTTAGGTGGATGAATGGGGAGTAGCCGTGTTGGAAATCCCAAGTCCAGTTACGAAACCCCAGCCAGGAGACTCAGGGATGGAGGGGAAAACAGTGTGTCCCCACCGGGTTCTGCAAAGTGCTGTGTTTCCCCTACTGTGGGGGGAACGGGGGTGGGGGTGGGGCAGGGAGTAGAGGGACATCCCGAGGAAGGTCATCGGAGACTCACCTGGCCAGGCAGTGGTCTGGGGCTGAGCACCTGTGGGGAAGAGAAGGACAGTCACACACCCAGCACACAGGGGACCCACTGGAATCCACACAGATGACACTCCGCATATGCACATGGAGCTGATGCTCCTCGTGGGTCCTCAGCGTGGGCGGTGTCAGGGCCCGCTGCGGGTGTTGCAGTCCTCTGGGGGCTCCTCCTTCGGTCTCACGTCCTGTGCCTGCCTCCCTGGGCCTGGGGGCTTACCTTCCAGAATAGGAGAGCCCCTGCCATGCCTGGGACAGGCCGCCAAAGCCACCAGTTAACTTTTCGGGGGAACAGCAAGAAAGCTCCAGCAGTCAGTGTAGAAAGTGCCCAAATCCAGCCCAGGTGCAGTGATTCTGAGACCCATCAAGGCGCCTCCCCTCCCCCAGAGTTTCTGCCTGGGGGCCAGTTCCAACCCCAATGTCCCAGCAGGCTCATTAGTTTTCCACACAGAGCCACCCCCTCCCCACACCCTCCTCCCTACCCCCATCCACTCAACTAGTGTTCACCCCGCTCACACGTTCATCATTTCCGCTTCAAAATCTCTTGTCTGAGGCAGCTATGACAGGACCCCAATTCATAAGCTCTCAAGGGCTAGAGCAGTGCATTTCTAAGCGTTTCCCTAAGGATGGGCCTTGAAGAGGGAGTCCCAGGGAACATCAGTGCGGCCTGAGGAGGCCATCCTGCTGGCAAGCAAGGCTCACTTCCTCCACCCACAGGGAATTGGAGGCTCTAGATGTTTCCTTCTGCCATTGTTGCCCCAAGGCAACGTGGGTGACACTTGGACGAAACGGGAGGGGAGGGCACCTTGATTCTCCCCCGGATGTTGCACTCCCGGGGCCAGCTGCCCGCAGGACAGTCGGGGGGTAGGGATGCCTGGGAGCGGCTTCAGGGGGGCCCTGGAGTGGGAAGTACGTGTATCTCAGCGAAGATCACCCCAGATGCTTGCAGCGACATCTTTGAGGCCCACCTGAGCACATGGCACTGGCGTCCTCCAAGGCCCCACATTGGGTGTGTTCCAGGAGATGTGGGGGCAGCTCCACAGGTAGGTCTCACGGCCTGAGCAGCCCAGGACCTGAGCCTCTGCAGCAGGAGACCGCCAGAGACAGCTTCCCAGCCCCACCAAGGTGCCACCTTGGACCGTTCACCCCTCCAAGGGACCCGCTCCGTCGGCCCCGAGGCTGTCCCGAAGACTACCTTTCCACTGAGCACGTAACTCATGTCACTGTCAATCCTACAGCCTACCCTGCATCTGGAACAAGCATGGACCTACTGAGTGTCATCTGAGCACAGGGAGATGGCTGGGAGGAAGGCGACAATTGCCAGCAGGCTGCTAAGAGTCCCTCCAGAGACAAATAGACACTTTCTCCTAGTAGGAGGTAGAACTGTGGATTGTAACTATCCCATGCAGGAAGCAAGCTGACAGTGAACCCCCAAAACATAAGAAAGAGGACGTTAGAAATGTATAGTTTGACAGAACATCTTGGAACTTTTGGATCCAGCTGTACCTGGACAGAACTACCACTCAATGTCTAGATAGGTAAGCCTTTGCGCCCCCTGTAGCTTAAGGCAGTATCAATTCGGGGCCTATCACTTGCAAACGAAAATGTCTTGACTAATATGCACCATAGCTGGTAGGTAAAAGCCATCCATATTTCTGGTAAGTGAAGGCAACCCTCCACATTGGTTGAGGCTGTGAGCTCAGAGGCCCAACCCAAGGTTCAGGCATTGCACCCAGGCCTGTTGACTGGAACACTGAACACTGATACTTTGGCAGGATTCCAGTGATGCTTACCATGGGTAGGAGTTGTTGTGTCCCACCAATCTGGAGGGAAAACAGCAGAATCAGAAAGGAGATCTACAGAATCAAGGTTGGCCTAATGACCTATAACTGGGGTCTGAGACAGTGGGGACTGAGGAGCTCCACTGTCTGGGGGAGAAAGGGCCCTTTCCTGAGAGTTTGCAGTGAGCCCAAACCATGCCCTCGAATGTCCACAACAAGGGCCATGAGCTGGTACAATCCCCCAAGAGCAACGTCTGGGCTCTCCTGACTGAGCGCTGTCCAGTAAAAGCATGGCCTCGACTCTGCAGGACATGATGAAGATCTGTTCTCTCCTCACAGAGAACTCTTGGTCCAGATAAGGCTTGCAAGTCCAAATGGCCCCAGGACAGACCCCCACTGTCACCCTACTCTCAGTGGGGAACACTGTGTCGCTGTAAAGCCCTTATCTCGCTGAGCCAGCTCAGAGGACCCATGTGACAGGGGCTCATCTGGAACCATCCACAGGATCTAGAGCGACCTAGGAAGGTACTGAGAGGTGGAGATCCTCCACACACCCCTCTCAGGACTACTGGTTGGGGCTGTTGAGGTGACTGGGGAGAGAGAAGACACCCCGAAGACTGGAGGCAGCAGGACTCACCTGGCGTGAGCGTGGACTGCGGCCGGGCAGCTGTGAGGAGAGAAGGCAGATCAGACACTTGCACACAAGTGGCCCAAGGGGAGCAAAGGGGGTGATGCTGAGCAGGTGAGCTGCTCAGTCCCTCGTGTCCCCGGTCACAGAGGATGGGGCCCTGCCAGCCACACCCCTGTAGAAATGCTCCTTGTGACAGGTCCCTGCAGACCAGCGTCCGTTATTTCCATGTCAGGGTGATAAGCTCTACGTCTAGATGACCAAGTTACCCCAAGACCCATCATCAGTCTCCCGGCTGTTACCAGTCCGCTGAGGTACAAGACTGAGGAGTCCTGCTCCAGGCCCAGATCGCATGTGTGATCTGTCAGAACCGACCACAGGTGATGACAAGCCTGGGCCACGCAGGGGTCACTGCCCTGCCCACAGCAGACCTGGTGCCCACGTGCATTTCCGTGCTCTGGAAGGGGCTGCCGTCCAGACTCAGGAACCAAATCCTGGGCCATCTGCAGTCCTAGCCCATGACCTCCATTCCGAGACCCCTACAGAACTTCCCTCCTTTGCCCCTGGCTGGCACTGTCACAGGGGAGAATCACGGCTTAGGCGTCACTTTCGGTTTGGATCTTTGCTCTCATTCAGCAACCTCATACCTGGTGGCTTCGCCAAAGCTGATACTAATTCTAAGCCAAAGGCTGAGGGGCTTTCAGGGAAAACAGAAATGTAGACAAAGCCTTGAGAAGGTGTCAGAAAGGAAGGGGAAACCACACCCCAGGAGGGGGACGCCCAACTTCTTTGAAGCCCACCTGAGCAGATGACCCCAGCATCCTCGTAGTGCCTACAGTTGTGGGTGTTCCAGGGGTTGCGGGGGCAGCTCCACAGGTAAGTCTCATTTCCTGAGCACTGCAGCTCATCCAGGACAATTGGCCCTGAGCCCTGGCCGAACCGGGCATTTCCTGGGGCCGACGTGGCCCAACCACAGCCCAGCTGCCTGCAGACCACGTTGGCATCGTTGATGTCCCAGCTGTCGTCACACACGGTGCCCCAGGAGCCTTGGTACAGGACCTCCACTCGGCCTTGGCACCTGTCACTTCCATTCACCAGCCTTAGCGCTAAACCAGAATCAGATCCTGGAAAGAGATAGGAAAATTGACTCTCTTCTGTGTCTCCTGAAGGAAGTCGTCGTGAGGTCTGAGTGAGATTCAGAATTCTTTCAGGGAAAGACTTCTGGGTTCTGGTTAAGGTTCTGCAGCAAGAGGATCTGATCCAAGCCTGTTCATCACATTTTATCCCCAAGAAGCCATTTTACAGACTCCTTGGGTGGGGGCAGACCTACACATGATTTCTAACTGGAGCCCCTCAAAGCCAGAAATTCAGTTGCTGAACCCAGCCTTGGGATGCAGCTGGGAAGAAGGGAAGCCCACAGCCTGCATCCCCAGGGGCCACTGGGATGGACTGAGCCCCTGAGGGAGCAGACCACCAGAGACAGCTTCCCAGCCCCACCAAGGTGCCACCTTGGACTGTTCACCCCTACAAGGGACCTGCTCCATCGGACCTGAGGTTGTCCTGAAGACTACCTTTCCACTGAGCACCTCTTCATGTTACTTTCAAACCTGAAGCTGACCCTTAAACTTGAACAAACCATGGACGTACTGAATGTCATCCGAGCACAAGGAGATGGCTGGGGAGAGGGAAACAATTGCCAGCAGGCTGCTGAAGTTCCCTCCAGAGACAAACAAGACAATTTCCCCTAACAGACAACCCAACCCAAAAACGAGCAGAAGACCTAAACAAGCAATTCTCCAAGGAAGACATATAAATGATCAATAGGCACATGAAAAAATGCTCAATATCACTAATTATCAGAGAAATGCAAATCAAAACTACAATGAGGTATCACCTCACACCAGTCAGAATGGCCATCATTCAAAAGTCCACAAATGACAAATGCTGGAGAGGCTGTGGAGAAAAGGGAACCCTCCTCACTGCTGGTGGGAATGCAGTTTGGTGCAGCCACTGTGGAAAACAGTATGGAAATTCCTCAAAAGACTAGGAATAGACTTACCATAGGACCCAGTAATCCTGCTCCTGGGCATATATCCAGAAGGAACCCTACTTCAAAATGACACCTGCACCCCAATATTCATAGCAGCACTATTTACAATAGCCAAGACATGGAAACAGCCTAAATGTCCATCGACAGATGACTGGATAAAGAAGAGGTGGTATATTTATACAATGGAACACTATTCAGCCATAAAAACCGACAACATAACACCATTTGCAGCAACATGGATGCTCCTGGAGAATGTCATTCTAAGTGAAGTAAGCCAGAAAGAGAAAGAAAAATACCATATGAGATCGCTTATATGTGGAATCTAAAAAAAAAAAAAAAGTCACAAATCAAAAACAGAAACAGACTCATAGACATACAATACAAATTTGTGGTTGCCAAGGGGGCAGGGGGTGGGAAGTGACAGACTGAGATTTGAAAATGTAGAATAGATAAACAAGATTATACTGTATAGCACAGGGAAATATATATGAGATCTTGCGGTAGCTCACAGAGAAAAAAATGTGACAATGAATATATGTATGTTCATGTATAACTGAAAAATTGTGCTCTACACTGGAATTTGACACAACATTGTAAAATGACTATAACTCAATAAAAAAATTGTTAAAAAAAAAAAGACAATTTCCCCTAGTAGGATGCAGAATTGTGGCTGGCAACTAGCATACGCAGGAAGCAAGCTGACAATCAATCCAAAAACATATGAAAGAGGGGATAAGATCATTTGGAACTTCTGGATCCAGCTGTACCTGAAAACAGAACTACCGCTCAATGTCTAGATAGGTAAGCCTTTGCACCCCCTGTAGCTTAAGGCAGTATCAATTCGGGGCCTATCACTTGCAAACCAAAATGTCTTGACTAATATGCACCATAGCTGGTAGGTAAAAGCCATCCATATTTCTGGTAAGTGAAGGCAACCCTCTACATTGGTTGAGGCTGTGAGCTCAGAGGCCCAACCCAAGGTTCAGGCATTGCACCCAGGCCTGTTGACTGGAACACTGAACACTGATACTTTGGCAGGATTCCAGTGATGCTTACCATGGGTAGGAGTTGTTGTGTCCCACCAATCTGGAGGGAAAACAGCAGAATCAGAAAGGAGATCTACAGAATCAAGGTTGGCCTAATGACCTATAACTGGGGTCTGAGACAGTGGGGACTGAGGAGCTCCACTGTCTGGGGGAGAAAGGGCCCTTTCCTGAGAGTTTGCAGTGAGCCCAAACCATGCCCTCGAATGTCCACAACAAGGGCCATGAGCTGGTACAATCCCCCAAGAGCAACGTCTGGGCTCTCCTGACTGAGCGCTGTCCAGTAAAAGCATGGCCTCGACTCTGCAGGACATGATGAAGATCTGTTCTCTCCTCACAGAGAACTCTTGGTCCAGATAAGGCTTGCAAGTCCAAATGGCCCCAGGACAGACCCCCACTGTCACCCTACTCTCAGTGGGGAACACTGTGTCGCTGTAAAGCCCTTATCTCGCTGAGCCAGCTCAGAGGACCCATGTGACAGGGGCTCATCTGGAACCATCCACAGGATCTAGAGCGACCTAGGAAGGTACTGAGAGGTGGAGATCCTCCACACACCCCTCTCAGGACTACTGGTTGGGGCTGTTGAGGTGACTGGGGAGAGAGAAGACACCCCGAAGACTGGAGGCAGCAGGACTCACCTGGCCTGAGTGTGGGCTGGGGCTGGACAGCTGTGAGGAGAGAAGGCATATCAGACACTTGCACACAAGTGGCCCAACAGGAGCAAAGGGGATGATATTGAGCAGGTGAGCTGCTCAGTTCTTCGTGTCCCCAGTCATGGAGGGTGGGGCCCTGCCAGCCACACCCCTGCAGAGATGCTCCTTGTGAAATGTCCTGGCAGACCAGCGTCCATTATTTCCATGTCAGAGTGACAAACTCCATGTCTAGGTGACCACGTTGCCCCTAACCCATCATCAGTCTCCCTGATGTTACTGGTCCACTGAGGCACAAGACCGAGGAGTCCAGCCCCTGGCCCAGATCCCATGTGTGATCTCTGAGAACCGACCACAGGTGATGACAAGGCTGTGTCTGGCGGGCCGTGTAGGGGCCACTGCCCTGCACACAGCAGACCATGTGCCAACATGCATCTCTGTGATCTGGAGGGGCCTTCATTCCAGACTCAGGAACAAACCCTGGGACATCTACAGTCCTTTCCCATGACCACCATTCAAAGACCCTGTACAGAAATTTCCTCCTTTGCTTCTGGCTGGCACTGTCACAGTGGAGAATCACGGCTTAAGTGTTAATTTCAGTTTCTATCTTTGTTATCATTCACTATCATGATACCTGGTGGCTTGACCAAAATTATAATAACTGAAGAAAAGAGTTAAGGAGATTTCAGGGAAAACAGAGGTGTAGAAAAAGCTTTGAGAAGACATCACAATGGAAGGGGAAAACACACCCTAGGAGAGGGACACCCAAATTCTTTGAGGCTCACCTGAGCAAATGACACCAGCATCTTCCTGGTGCCCACAGTTATGGGTGTTCCAGCCACTGTTGGGGCAGCTCCACAGGAAGGTCTCATTCCCTGAGCACCGTAGTTCATCCAGAAGAATAGGCCCAGAGCCCTGACCAAACCAGGCATTTCCTGGGGCTGACACGGCCGAACCACAGCTCAGCTGACTGCAGACCACGTTGGCATCGTTGATGTCCCAGCTGTCGTCACACACGGTTCCCCAGGAGCCTCGATACAGGACCTCCACTCGGCCCTGACACCTGTCACCTCCGTTCACCAGCCTCATAGCCAAACCCGATACGGTCTCTACAGGGCAACATAAGACCCCACGTCATGTCTTTCTTCAGGGCACAGATCTAAGGCAAGTACCAGACTCAGGAGACTTCCTGATGGCAACTCTCCCTCAGACTCCCTAAAGGGAGTCACCTTTTATAAGCCCAGGAGCTCATCGTCATCACAGAGGGAGGAGCAGAGACATCCTGTTCTGCCCGTGTCTCGGGTTACTCACATGCGGGATGCAGCCCATAAGTCCAAAAAGAGGTGAGCAGGAAGGGACCCCCACCCACCCCAGACACACCCAGGCTGCAGCACCACAGCTACCGGGGGAAGGCCACCATCCCTCTACTTTACAGCTTGGTGGCTCCTGGGTGCTTCTGCACAGGTTCTGGCAGAGCTCCTGGAGAGGATGGGACCCGGCCAGACAGGAGCAGGTCGGGCAGTTTCACCCACTGCCCCGGACAGCCTTCCATGGCCTGAGAGACCTGCAGAGGTCCCAGCAGCACTGAGAGGCATCCAGGATCTACACTGACTCCACACTCCCCACCCACAGAGGATGTCTGCTGAGCATCTGACTAGAACTCTACTGGTCACATAGTGGACTGGCCCGCAATGACCAGACCGCCGCTTGCACTGTGCGTGCCCTGAGTCAGCCTCCCACTCAGCTGGTTCACCTGGGACAAGGGCCCCGTCTGAGGTCCACAAGCTCCCTCCACCTCTCTGAGTCTGCATGTTCGCTTTTTCATCAGAAAACCTTTGCTACCTCCCTTGCATGAGCTAAGGGCCCACCGGCACATTTGAGGGGCTACTCAGATGCTGGAGCCAATACAGGTTCCTGGAACCCAGAGCACTAAGGTCATTCATGATCCGCCCTCCCCTGGGCGCTCTTCGTGTCACTTCTGCATGCACATATGGCCCCGTGGAGTCTGCAGTGTGGCTCAGATGGGGGACACAGGGACTCAGGCCTGCAATCACATCCCACCGACAGACGGTCGGTGGTGCCCATGTTCCTACCCCCACAAAGCTCTCCCTGCCAGGACTGTAATGGGACCAAAGGCAGGAGGACACCTTTCAGCTTCTCTGAACCTGAAGCCAGCCTTCTTTGGGAGCGCATCGAGCAGAGGATGACAACTTAGCTGGAAGAATGGGGAGAAGGGAGTGTTGGAAATCCCAAGCCCAGGTAAGAAGCACCAGAGGGAGACTCAGGGATGGAGGGGAAAATAATGGTCCCCATCATGTTCTGCAAAGTGCTGTGTTTCCTCTACAGTGGGGGGAATGGGGGCGGGTGGGCAGGGTATACAGGGACATCCCGAGGAAGGTCATCAGAGACTCACCTGGCCAGGCAGTGGTCTCGGGCATAGGACCAGTGAGGAGAAGGAAAGTCAGACAACAAGCACACAGGGGACCCACTGGAATCGACACAGATGACACTATGCATATACATATGGAGCTGATACTCCTCATGGGTCCAAAGCATGCATGGTGTAAGGGCCCGCTGCGGGTGTCTCAGTCCTCTAGGGGGCTACTCCTTCAGTCTCACAACCTGAGCAGCCCAGCACCTGAGCCTCTGCAGCAGGAGACCGCCAGAGACAGCTTCCCAGCCCCACCAAGGTGCCACCTTGGACCGTTCACCCCTCCAAGGGACCCGCTCCGTCGGCCCCGAGGCTGTCCTGAAGACTACCTTTCCACTGAGCATGTAACTCATGTCACTGTCAATCCTAAAGCCTACCCTGCATCTGGAACAAGCATGGACCTACTGAGTGTCATCTGAGCACAGGGAGATGGCTGGGAGGAAGGCGACAATTGCCAGCAGTCTGCTAAGAGTCCCTCCAAGACTTATCAGCTGAAGTACAGAGACAAATACACGCTTTCCCCTAGTAGAACGTACAACCGTCGCTGGCGACTGTCCCGTGAAGGAAACAAGCGCACAGTCCAATTTGCCAACCTCATACCTGGTGGCTTGGCCAAAGCTAACACTAATTCTATGCAAAGAGCTAAAGAGATTTCAGGGAAGACAGAAATGCAGAAACAGCCTTGAGAAGGTGTCAGAATGGAAAGGGTAATCATACCCCAAGAGGGGGACACCCAGCTCCTTTGAGGCTCACCTGAGCAGATGACACCAGCATCCTCCTGGTGCCCACAGTTGTGGCTGTTCCAGCCCCTGTGGGGGCAGCTCCACAGGGAGGACTCATTCCCTGAGCAGCCCACATCATCCAGGACAATCAGACCTGAACCCTGACCGAACCGGGCACTTCCTGGGGCCGACGTGGCCCAACCACAGCCCAGCTGCCTACAGACCACGTTGGCATCGTTGATGTCCCAGCTGTCGTCACACACGGTGCCCCAGGAGCCTCGATACAGGACCTCCACTCGGCCCTGACACCTGGCACTTCCGTTCACCAGCCTCAGGGCCAAACCAGAATCAGACCCTAGAGGGCAACACAGGACCCCAAGTCATGTCTCTCTTTTGGGCACAGGTCGAAGGCAGGTTACAGACCAAGGAGACTTCCTGATGGCAACTCTCCCTCCCGCTCCCTAAAGGGAGTCACCATTTTACAAGCCCAGGAGCTCATCGTCATCACAGGGGGAGGAGCAGAGACATCCTGTTCTGCCCGTGTCTCGGGGTGCTCACATGTAGGGATGCAGCCCACAGTCCAAAAAGAGGTGAGCAGGAAGGGACCCGGACACACCCAGGCTGCAGCACCACAGCTACCGGGGAAAGGCCAAGACCGTCCCCCTGCTTGGCAGCTTGGTGGCTCCTGGGTGCTTCTCCCCGGGTTCTGGCAGAGCTCCTGGGGATGATGGGACCCGGCCAGATAGGAGCAGGTCGGGCAGTTTCACCCCCTCCCTGGACAGCCGTCCATGGCCTGAGAGACCTGCAGAGGACCCGGCAGCACTGAGAGGCAGCCAGGACGTACACTGACACACCCCCACCTCCCAGAGGATGTCTGCTGAGCATCTGGACTCCACTGGTCACCTAGTGGACTCGCCCACTAAGACCTGACCTTGCATCTGGCCTTCACGGACTCTTGTCTCACTCACAGGGACAAGGATAACAAAAGCCACACCCTGAGCCTTCTCGTGTCCCATTCAAACCCAACCTGTATCCAGCAGCAGAGAGCGAGCCCCACAGAGGTGGACAGGGACAGTTACCTGTTGGTAATGGAGCAGGCAAGGATGTGACCGGTGGGGGTTCTGGAAGGGGCAACCAAGAAAGGTCGGGGTTACACATCACAGGAAGGAAGCTCCGGGAGAGTCTGCAGCGGCACCAGGACTGTTCCCCACCCGGATGTCGCCGCTTCCCTGGGCGTGCCCTGAGCCAGCCTCCCGCTCAGCTGGTACACCTGGGACAAGGGCCCCGTCTGAGGTCCACCAGCTGCCTCCACCTCTCTGAGTCTGCATGTTCGCTTTTTCATCAGAAAACCTTTGCTGCCTCCCTTGCATGAGCCACGGGCCCACTGGCACATCCGAGGGGCTGCCCAGAGGCCGGAGACATTCCGGGGTCCTGGAACCCAGAGCACTAAGGTCACTCACCACCCGCCCTCCACTGGGCGCTCTCCCTGTCACTTTTGGGTGCACATGTGGCCCCGTGGAGTCTGCGGTGTGGCCCAGATGGGGGACGCAGGGACTCGGGCCTGCTGTCACGTCCTACCGACAGACGGTCGGTGGTTACCGTGTTCCCTCTCCACAAAGCTCTCCCCTGCCAGGACTGCAATGGGGCCAAAGGTAGGAGGACACCTTCCGGCTTCTCTGAACCTGCAGCCAGCCTTCTGTGGGAGAGCATCCAGCAGAGGATGACAACTTAGATGGATGAATAGGGAGAAGGGAGCGTTGGAAATCCCACGTCCAGTTACGAAGCACTAGCTGCCGGGAGACTCAGGGATGGAGGGGAAAACAGTGTGTCCCCACCGGGTTCTGCAAAGTGCTGTGTTTCCCCTACAGTAGGGGGAACGGGGGCGGGTGGGCAGGGAGTAGAGGGACATCCCGAGGAAGGTCATCGGAGACTCACCTGGCCAGGCAGTGGTCTGGGGCTGAGCACCTGTGAGGAGGAGAAGGAAAGTCAGACACCAAGCACACAGGGGACCCACTGGAGTCCACATAGACGACACTCTGCATATGCACATGGAGCTGATGCTCCTTGTGGGTCCTCAGCGTGGGCGGTGTCAGGGCCCACTGCGGGTGTCTCAGTCCTCTGGGGGCTCCTCCTTCGGTCTCACGTCCTGTGCCTGCCTCCCTGGGCCTGGGGGATTACCCTCCAGAACAGGTCAGCCGCTGCCATGCCTGGGACAGGCCACCAAAGCCACCAGTTAACTTTTCGGGGGAACAGCAAGAAAGCTCCAGCAGTCAGTGTAGAAAGTGCCCAAATCCAGCCCAGGTGCCATGATTCTCAGACCGATCAAGGCGCCCCCCCCAGCGTTCCTGCCTGGCGGCCAGCTCCAACCCCAACGTCCCAGCAGGCTCATTAGTTTTCCACACAGAGCCACCCCTCCCCACACCCTCCTCCCTACCCCCATCCACTCAACTAGTGGTCACCCGCTCACACATTCATCATTTATGCTTGAAACCTATTGTCTGGGGCAGCTGTGACAGGACCCAAATTCACAAGCTGTCGAGGGCTGAGAGCAGTACATTTCCAACCACTTCCCTAAGGATGGGCCTTGAGGAGGGAGCCCCAGACAACAGCAGTGTGGCCTGAGAAGGCCATCCTGCTGGAAAGGAAGGCTCAGGGAGGTGGAGGCTCTAGATCGCTCCCTCTGCCATTGTTGCCCCAAGGCAACGTGGGTGACACTTGGACGAAACGGGAGGGGAGGGCACCTTGATTCTCCCCCGGATGTTGCACTCCCGGGGCCAGCTGCCCGCAGGACAGTCGGGGGGTAGGGATGCCTGGGAGCGGCTTCAGGGGGGCCCTGGAGTGGGAAGTACGTGTATCTCAGCGAAGATCACCCCAGATGCTTGCAGCGACATCTTTGAGGCCCACCTGAGCACATGGCACTGGCGTCCTCCAAGGCCCCACATTGGGTGTGTTCCAGGAGATGTGGGGGCAGCTCCACAGGTAGGTCTCACGGCCTGAGCAGCCCAGGACCTGAGCCTCTGCAGCAGGAGACCGCCAGAGACAGCTTCCCAGCCCCACCAAGGTGCCACCTTGGACCGTTCACCCCTCCAAGGGACCCGCTCCGTCGGCCCCGAGGCTGTCCCGAAGACTACCTTTCCACTGAGCACGTAACTCATGTCACTGTCAATCCTACAGCCTACCCTGCATCTGGAACAAGCATGGACCTACTGAGTGTCATCTGAGCACAGGGAGATGGCTGGGAGGAAGGCGACAATTGCCAGCAGGCTGCTAACAGTCCCTCCAGGACTTCTCAGCTGAAGAACAGAGACAAATACACGCTTTCCCCTAGTAGAACGTACAACCGTCGCTGGCGACTGTCCCGTGAAGGAAGCAAGCGCACAGTCTCATTCGCCATCCTCATACCTGGTGGCTTGGCCAAAGCTAATACTAATGCTGAGCAAAGGTCTACGGAGATTTCAGGGAAAACAGAAATGTAGAAAAAGCCTTGAGAGTGTGTCAGAATGGAAGGGGAAACCATACCCCCGGAGGGGGACACCCAGCTCCTTTGAGGCTCACCTGAGCAGATGACACCAGCATCCTCCTGGTGCCCACAGTTGTGGCTGTTCCAGCCCCTGTGGGGGCAGCTCCACAGGGAGGTCTCATACCCAGAGCAGCCCACGTCATCCAGGACAATCGGCCCTGAACCCTGACCGAACCGGGCACTTCCTGGGGCTGACGTGGCCCAACCACAGCCCAGCTGCCTGCAGACCACGTTGGCATCGTTCACGTCCCAGCTGTCGTCACACACGGTGCCCCAGGAGCCTCGATACAGGACCTCCACTCGGCCCTGACACCTGGCACCTCCGTTCACCAGCCTCAGAGCCAAGCCCGATTCGGTCTCTAGAGGGCAACACAGGACCCCAAGTCATGTCTCTCTTTTGGGCACTGGTCGAAGGCAGGCTGCAGACTCAAGAGACTTCCTGATGGCAACTCTGCACCCCACTCCCTAAAGGGAGTCACCTCTCTATAAGCCCAGGAGCTCATCGTCGTCACAGGGGGAGGAGCAGAGACACCCTGTTTTGCCCATGTCACGGGGTGCTCACATGCAGGGATGCGGCCCACAAGTCCAAAAAGAGGTGAGCAGGAAGGGATCCCCAACCCACCCAGGACACACCCAGGCTGCAGCACCACAGCTACCGGGGGAAGGACAAGACCGTCCCCCTGCTTGGCAGCTTGGTGGCTCCTGGATGCTCCTGCCCGGGTTCTGGCTGAGCCCGTGGAGATGCTGGGACCCGGCCAGACAGGAGCAGGTCGGGCACATTCCCCCCCTGTCCCGGACAGCCGTCCATTGCCTGAGAGACCTGCAGAGGACCCGGCAGCACTGAGAGGCAAACAGGACGTACGCTGACCACCACCTCCGCCCGGAGGATGTCTGCTGAGCATCTGGACCAGGACTCCGCTGGTCACCTAGAGGACCGGCCCACAGAGGCCAGACTGCCGCTTCCCTGTGCATGCGCGGAGCCAGCCTCCCGCTCAGCTGGTTCACCTGGGACAAGGGCCCCGTCTGAGGTCCACCAGCTCCCTCCACCTCTCTGAGTCTGGATGTTCCTTTCCTCATCAGAAAACTTTGCTACCTCCCTTGCATGAACCTCGGGCCCCCCGGCACATCTGAGGGGCTGCCCAGAGGCCGGAGCCAATGCGGGTTCCTGGAACCCAGAACACTAAGGTCACTCACGACCCGCCCTCCCCTGGGCGCTCTCTCTGTCACTTCTGGGTGCACATGTGGCCCCGTGGAGTCTGCGGTGTGGCCCGGATGGGGGACGCAGGGACTCGGGCCTGCTGTCACGTTCCACCGACAGACGGTCGGTGGTTACCGTGTTCCCTCTCCACAAAGCTCTCCCCTGCCAGGACTGCAATGGGGCCAAAGGTAGGAGGACACCTTCCGGCTTCTCTGAACCTGCAGCCAGCCTTCTGTGGGAGAGCATCCAGCAGAGGATGACAGCTTAGGTGGATGAATGGGGAGTAGCCGTGTTGGAAATCCCAAGTCCAGTTACGAAACCCCAGCCAGGAGACTCAGGGATGGAGGGGAAAACAGTGTGTCCCCACCGGGTTCTGCAAAGTGCTGTGTTTCCCCTACTGTGGGGGGAACGGGGGTGGGGGTGGGGCAGGGAGTAGAGGGACATCCCGAGGAAGGTCATCGGAGACTCACCTGGCCAGGCAGTGGTCTGGGGCTGAGCACCTGTGGGGAAGAGAAGGACAGTCACACACCCAGCACACAGGGGACCCACTGGAATCCACACAGATGACACTCCGCATATGCACATGGAGCTGATGCTCCTCGTGGGTCCTCAGCGTGGGCGGTGTCAGGGCCCGCTGCGGGTGTTGCAGTCCTCTGGGGGCTCCTCCTTCGGTCTCACGTCCTGTGCCTGCCTCCCTGGGCCTGGGGGCTTACCTTCCAGAATAGGAGAGCCCCTGCCATGCCTGGGACAGGCCGCCAAAGCCACCAGTTAACTTTTCGGGGGAACAGCAAGAAAGCTCCAGCAGTCAGTGTAGAAAGTGCCCAAATCCAGCCCAGGTGCAGTGATTCTGAGACCCATCAAGGCGCCTCCCCTCCCCCAGAGTTTCTGCCTGGGGGCCAGTTCCAACCCCAATGTCCCAGCAGGCTCATTAGTTTTCCACACAGAGCCACCCCCTCCCCACACCCTCCTCCCTACCCCCATCCACTCAACTAGTGTTCACCCCGCTCACACGTTCATCATTTCCGCTTCAAAATCTCTTGTCTGAGGCAGCTATGACAGGACCCCAATTCATAAGCTCTCAAGGGCTAGAGCAGTGCATTTCTAAGCGTTTCCCTAAGGATGGGCCTTGAAGAGGGAGTCCCAGGGAACATCAGTGCGGCCTGAGGAGGCCATCCTGCTGGCAAGCAAGGCTCACTTCCTCCACCCACAGGGAATTGGAGGCTCTAGATGTTTCCTTCTGCCATTGTTGCCCCAAGGCAACGTGGGTGACACTTGGACGAAACGGGAGGGGAGGGCACCTTGATTCTCCCCCGGATGTTGCACTCCCGGGGCCAGCTGCCCGCAGGACAGTCGGGGGGTAGGGATGCCTGGGAGCGGCTTCAGGGGGGCCCTGGAGTGGGAAGTACGTGTATCTCAGCGAAGATCACCCCAGATGCTTGCAGCGACATCTTTGAGGCCCACCTGAGCACATGGCACTGGCGTCCTCCAAGGCCCCACATTGGGTGTGTTCCAGGAGATGTGGGGGCAGCTCCACAGGTAGGTCTCACGGCCTGAGCAGCCCAGGACCTGAGCCTCTGCAGCAGGAGACCGCCAGAGACAGCTTCCCAGCCCCACCAAGGTGCCACCTTGGACCGTTCACCCCTCCAAGGGACCCGCTCCGTCGGCCCCGAGGCTGTCCCGAAGACTACCTTTCCACTGAGCACGTAACTCATGTCACTGTCAATCCTACAGCCTACCCTGCATCTGGAACAAGCATGGACCTACTGAGTGTCATCTGAGCACAGGGAGATGGCTGGGAGGAAGGCGACAATTGCCAGCAGGCTGCTAAGAGTCCCTCCAGAGACAAATAGACACTTTCTCCTAGTAGGAGGTAGAACTGTGGATTGTAACTATCCCATGCAGGAAGCAAGCTGACAGTGAACCCCCAAAACATAAGAAAGAGGACGTTAGAAATGTATAGTTTGACAGAACATCTTGGAACTTTTGGATCCAGCTGTACCTGGACAGAACTACCACTCAATGTCTAGATAGGTAAGCCTTTGCGCCCCCTGTAGCTTAAGGCAGTATCAATTCGGGGCCTATCACTTGCAAACGAAAATGTCTTGACTAATATGCACCATAGCTGGTAGGTAAAAGCCATCCATATTTCTGGTAAGTGAAGGCAACCCTCCACATTGGTTGAGGCTGTGAGCTCAGAGGCCCAACCCAAGGTTCAGGCATTGCACCCAGGCCTGTTGACTGGAACACTGAACACTGATACTTTGGCAGGATTCCAGTGATGCTTACCATGGGTAGGAGTTGTTGTGTCCCACCAATCTGGAGGGAAAACAGCAGAATCAGAAAGGAGATCTACAGAATCAAGGTTGGCCTAATGACCTATAACTGGGGTCTGAGACAGTGGGGACTGAGGAGCTCCACTGTCTGGGGGAGAAAGGGCCCTTTCCTGAGAGTTTGCAGTGAGCCCAAACCATGCCCTCGAATGTCCACAACAAGGGCCATGAGCTGGTACAATCCCCCAAGAGCAACGTCTGGGCTCTCCTGACTGAGCGCTGTCCAGTAAAAGCATGGCCTCGACTCTGCAGGACATGATGAAGATCTGTTCTCTCCTCACAGAGAACTCTTGGTCCAGATAAGGCTTGCAAGTCCAAATGGCCCCAGGACAGACCCCCACTGTCACCCTACTCTCAGTGGGGAACACTGTGTCGCTGTAAAGCCCTTATCTCGCTGAGCCAGCTCAGAGGACCCATGTGACAGGGGCTCATCTGGAACCATCCACAGGATCTAGAGCGACCTAGGAAGGTACTGAGAGGTGGAGATCCTCCACACACCCCTCTCAGGACTACTGGTTGGGGCTGTTGAGGTGACTGGGGAGAGAGAAGACACCCCGAAGACTGGAGGCAGCAGGACTCACCTGGCGTGAGCGTGGACTGCGGCCGGGCAGCTGTGAGGAGAGAAGGCAGATCAGACACTTGCACACAAGTGGCCCAAGGGGAGCAAAGGGGGTGATGCTGAGCAGGTGAGCTGCTCAGTCCCTCGTGTCCCCGGTCACAGAGGATGGGGCCCTGCCAGCCACACCCCTGTAGAAATGCTCCTTGTGACAGGTCCCTGCAGACCAGCGTCCGTTATTTCCATGTCAGGGTGATAAGCTCTACGTCTAGATGACCAAGTTACCCCAAGACCCATCATCAGTCTCCCGGCTGTTACCAGTCCGCTGAGGTACAAGACTGAGGAGTCCTGCTCCAGGCCCAGATCGCATGTGTGATCTGTCAGAACCGACCACAGGTGATGACAAGCCTGGGCCACGCAGGGGTCACTGCCCTGCCCACAGCAGACCTGGTGCCCACGTGCATTTCCGTGCTCTGGAAGGGGCTGCCGTCCAGACTCAGGAACCAAATCCTGGGCCATCTGCAGTCCTAGCCCATGACCTCCATTCCGAGACCCCTACAGAACTTCCCTCCTTTGCCCCTGGCTGGCACTGTCACAGGGGAGAATCACGGCTTAGGCGTCACTTTCGGTTTGGATCTTTGCTCTCATTCAGCAACCTCATACCTGGTGGCTTCGCCAAAGCTGATACTAATTCTAAGCCAAAGGCTGAGGGGCTTTCAGGGAAAACAGAAATGTAGACAAAGCCTTGAGAAGGTGTCAGAAAGGAAGGGGAAACCACACCCCAGGAGGGGGACGCCCAACTTCTTTGAAGCCCACCTGAGCAGATGACACCAGCATCCTCATAGTGTCTACAGTTGTGGCTGTTCCAGCCCCTGTGGGGGCAGCTCCACAGGGAGGTCTCATACCCGGAGCAGCCCAGGTCATCCAGGACAATCGGCCCTGAGCCCTGGCCAAATTGGGCACTTCCTGGGGCCGACGTGGCCCAACCACAGCCCAGCTGTCTGCATACTACATTGGCGTCGTTAATGTCCCAGCTGTCGTCACACACGGTGCCCCAGGAGCCTTGATACAGGACCTCCACCCGGCCCTGACACCTGTCACCTCTGTTCACCAGCCTCAGGGCCAAACCAGAATCAGATCCTGGAAAGAGAGAGGAAAATTCACTCCCTTTTGTGTCTCCTGGAGGAAGTGGTCCTGAAGTCTGAGTGAGATTTACAATTCTCTCAGGGAAATACTTCTGGGTTCTGGTTAATGTTCTTCAGCAAAAAGATTTGATCCAAGCCTGTTCATCCGCTTTTATACCCAGGAAGCTATTTACAGAAACTTTGAGTGTGGGCAGACCTACACATGATCTCTAACAGTCCCTGCCTGTACCAGTCATGGAGGGTGGGGATCTGCCAGCCGCACCGCTGCAGAGATCCTCCTTCTGACAGGTCCCAGTGACCAGCATCTGTTATTTCTATGTTAGGGTGATAAGCTCCAAGTCTAGTTGACCACGTTATCCCCAAACCTAGCATCAGTCTCCGGGCTTTTATTGGTCCACTGAGGCAGCAAGACTGAGGAGTACAGCTCCAACCCAGATCCCTTGTGTGATCTGTCAGAACCGACCACAGGTGATGACAAGGCTGTGACTGGCAGCCCACATAGGGGCCACTGCCCTGCACACAGCAAACCTGGTGCCCGCGTGCATATCTATGCTCTGGAGGAGCCTTCATTCCAGCCTCAGGAACCAAATCCTGGGCCATCTGTAGTCCTAGCCCATGACCTCCATTCTGAGATCCCCTGTAGAACTTTCCTCATTTGCCTCTGGCTGGCATTGTCACAGTGGAGAATCAAGGCTTAATTGGCACTGGGCACTGAACGTGGGCCATAGGACCCTCATAGACCCAGGACACCAAGCTCCACCTTGGAGGTCCTTGGAGATGCCTCTGTAGGTTGACTCCTTCCCAATCTCAGAGTCAAGGTCCATGGAAGAGACACCCGGTCAGGCCTTGTTCAGAGGCTGCCAGCCTTGAGAGCTGTGCACCCCCATCCTTACACCTTCTGCACAACTTCGGGATCAGAGATGATACTGTGCGTGATGTAGGGTGATGAGCCCACAGCAATCACAGGAGACAAACATGTCCTTCTGCTGCCCGGGCATCCCCTGCCCAGCACCCCTTATCCCCCTCCTTCCTCTGACCCCTGTCCCCGCTCCTTAGCCGATTTTTCTCCTCTCTTGGGACCTTCCCTACCACTGCTCTCCCAAGCACTGTCTTTGCCCTCTTCTCTTCCCCACCTGCAGGACCTCGTGTGCTCCGAGAGCTTCCCGGAAAGAGGACCCCCGAGTCCACCTCTCCGGTCCTGATCAGCCCTTCCCACCCCAGCCCCAGGCTCTAGACACACACTTTCAATGGCCTCCTGGATCCCACCCCCTCATCCCACAGGGAACCCAGTCTCTTCCCTCCATTTGGATCCACAGTGTCACCATGCTCCGTCCCTGTGTAGGAAATCTGGGTGTAACATTTGAGTCTTCCTTCTCCTCACCTCTTACACCCAGCTTGTCACCGAGGCTGTCGTTCCGTTTTAGTCCCTGGCCATCTTGCTAGGTTAGCTCTTCCCGCTCTTGAACCTGGCCTGCCCCAAAGGCCTGCCCGCTGACTCCCTGCCCTGCCCTTCCTTTCTCTAACCCGTCCGCAGTCACTGACTCAACCAGCATTCATGAAGTGCCTACTCTGTGCCAGTTTCTGGACTGAGAAGATTCATCTGTCACCCCCAGACCATCCCAAGTTGTATCTTTACAAAGTACAGACATGGTCAAGTCACCTTCCAGTTCAAAATGCCTCAGCGTGCTCTCCACTCCACCAGGGTCAAGTCCAAGATGCCATCTGACCAAGAATGGGCCTCAGCCTATCTTTTGAGCCTCCTGGGAGGGGCTTAGAGAGCCCGATTGCCACCACCAGGAAGACCCGAGACTGAGGGGTCAGTGGGCACCATGTTCCTGCCTGACGTGGTCCTGCTGAATCACCTACACTGATTACACAGGAAAACGGGCAGGTTTTGAGGGATCCAGCCCGGCATCCTGGCGTCGATAAGAATTTCTTGAGGCTCAGGTGTGTGCAGTGAGAGCGCTAGACTTGCTTCTAAGGTGTCTGTATCCCCACACCTCAAAAGCACCCCCTCCCCGTGACAGCTCTTCTCCTCCCTCCCACACAACCGAGGGCACTGATTTTTAAAGCTGGATCGTGGCAGATGATTGTGAACATTTTCTGACCTGGGGACCCAGGGTTTTTATATGCGTCATCTAATGAATCCCCAAAACAACCCCGTGGGGAAACTGCGGCTCAGATCAAGCAACTAGTAAGTGATGGGGCAGGATCTGCCCTCAGACAGTTGCTCTAAACCACTTCACTATTCTGCCGCTCGGTGTACATGTTGTTAACACTTGTGTTATTTGGTGCAAATCACGGTCCTCACTTTCGCACAGGCAGGTGCACTTGTGCACACACAGGACTGCAGTAAATGAGGAATGAGTGAGCAGAAGGAGCTATCATTTAAAGCCTTGACTGAGCAGGGGTATTTATTCGTTATTTCCCCAAGACCTGTTAAAAGTTCTAGAAAAGAAGAGAAATGAGATTATATCCAGAAAGGCTCAGTTAGGTGCTGCTGTCCCCAGCTTCCCCTGCCGCCCTGCGGCCTGGAACCCCTGCTGGACACCCAGTGAGGGGAGCCTGGGGACAGACATCCTAGGACAGTGGTGTGGCCAGACAGAGACTTTGCCTGGCAACTCGGGCCTGTCTTATGGTCAATAAGGAACCTTGTGAGGAAGGGGCTGAGGGTCCAAGTGGGCCCCATCGGAGGAGGCCCTTCCTGTCCTACATCTAAAACCCAGCAGGACTCTCTGCAGCAGCCCCTCCTGAGTCCTTGGGGGTGGCCTTGGGCCCCAGAGTTTAGGTAGAGTTACCAGAGCTGGCAGTCTGTGTCTCCCAAACAGCGGGTCCTGTGGTGTCTTCTATTGTTGGTATCACTGAAAATACAAAGAAAATGACATAAATGAGGGCTTTTCTGAAAACAAACATTAAATCCGCCCCCCCCCACCAGCTAATTCGAGCAGGGGAGGGGGCTGCATTACTCTTTGCTTTGAAACATAGCTGGAACGATCACTCACTAATTGATTCACTCAGGGAATCAGTCTCTGACCGCACATGAGGCCCTGAGCTAAAGTTCGGGGAGAAAGGAGGGATCCGTCATGGAGGGTAAGGCTCAGGCATCTGGAGCTCAGAGCCACCTGGCAGCCAGACTTGCCAACCAGTAGTTCTTGGTCTTGGCCAACGAGGAACACAGTGGAGGGGAATGGGAATCTCAGAGGAAGCGATTCATGGGCTTGGGAGAAGGGCAGGAGGAATCCAGAGAGGAGAGGATATTTCAGCAGGACCCAGGAGAAGGCGTGGACACATGTCAAGAAAAAATGGGGTGAAGTCAAGTTGCTGGACGAAACATGGGAGGCCCAGATAAATTTGAATTTCAGATGAACAACGAATACTTCTTATATCAGTATGTCCCCAATACCACATGAGATATATCTACACTCAAGAAAAAAATTTTATCTGAAATTGGAATTTGATTGGGTGTATTGTATTTTTATTTGAGGTATCTGGCTGCTCTAGAGGAAAGGCATCCCATGGGTGGCAGTAGACAACAAGTTCTCCTCACTGAACTGCGTGTAACCCCCAGCCAGAGCAACGGGGCTCTCCATCCTTTCTGTAGACCTACTGAGCGCTAGGCTGGTGGGCTAATTCCCAGTACACGTGGCAACGCTCACGCCAGCCACGGTGTATTAGAGTCCGTTGTGAGTCCTGACCCTGCTTCTGCCAGTTGTACTTGGCATTAAATTAAAATAAATATTAAGTAAATTGATCAAATATAGATATAAAAAGAAGGATGTCTTTCAATAACAGTAACGCTGAAAGCTTTGGAGATAAAATCGAGTTGCTAAAAAGAAATCAAGTGGGTAAGACAGCAAGAAGTAGAAGGATCTGTAAGACAGCAGAGCTTCTGCCCCCATCCTGCTCTGCAAACGTCTCTCATTTCATGCTCTACTTCAGAGGAACTAAATTAGAAATTATAGATACGCCAAGTGGGCGTAGTTTATGCAAGAAAGACACTGCAGAACTGCAGACGCTCCCTGCGGAGAGAGACTCACAGCAAGAAATCGGCGAATCAAAGTGCATTTATATGTTTTAAGTTTAAAAAATGAAACATTTAAAATGTGTGTTTATCATATTTTATGATTTCCCCATTTTGAGCAACATTTTTGAAGAACCAATCCACTTCCCGTCCCAGTCACGTTAGAAAGAGCGCTTTTAGAGCAATGGCTCTTCAAATGGTTCCAAGAATCAGTAACGCCAGCCAGCACCTGGGAATTCAAAAAAAAATTCAAATTCTTAGGCTTCCCCCAAACTTCAGAATCAGGAACCCTGGAGGGGGCGCCTGACAATATGTGTTTTTAACAAGCACTCGTGATGATTCTGATACACACTGAAGTTTAAGAACCACTACCCTGCAGCACGTGTAAATGGAAGGTAAGAGTGTTTCAAAAGAGTGGTAAGGAATAATTCATTCAACAATCACTTACTGAGTGCCTACTGGATGCTAGACTCCAGCAGGCAGGGGGAAGACTGAGATTACATGATGCCACCTCTGGAAATCGGCTCGAGTGGGTGAGACATACAGGGAAGACATTAGAGGACAGGAGACTAAGGACTCTGACTGAGGGACGTTCAGGAGTCCAGCAGAGGGTCGCACGAGATTGTCTAGAATGGTACCAGGACATAGAAGCAGATATAAGCCAGGCACAGGGGAAGATGTGGCTTAAACAGGCTCCAAGGAAGTAAAAACACTATGAATAAACTGCCCTTTCAAAATAAACTCACAGGAATAAAACTACAAGCTCCGTGTGAAACTTCTTGACTGTTTCCTGGCAGATGAAGAGATGAATCAGGTTTCTGGATGGAAGGACTGAATACAGGAATATCAATCATTCTAAACTCACTCATAGCTTTGTTATAACTTCTAACAAAACGTTTTCCTTGAATTGATTGGTTCTTTGAAAAATGATTCTAAAGTTTATCCGGGAAAATAAATAGGCTAAAAATAACTAAGTTCTTGAAAAAGAACAAAAAAAATACTGAAGGGGCAGAGGTAGGGACAGTAGGAGTGGGGCTGGGGGACAGCATCTTGCCCATCTATGAAGCTGGGAGATAGGTGACCTGGGTTTAAATTCTAGCTCTGCTGAGTATTTGGTCTCTAAATTTGAGCAAGTCATTTATTCTCACTCAGTCTTAGTTTCCTCACCTGTAAAACTGTCGTTTCACTAATCTACTTCAGTAGGTTATTGTGAAGACAAAATCAGAAAAACTATATCAAGTGCTTAATATAGTGTTTGGTATGTAGTCAGAATTCAGAAAATTATTATTAGCTCCAAAAATGTCTAAAATAAAGCTATAAAAAGAAAACAGAGTGAAAAATTTTAATAAGATAATTTAAAAATTATTTTAGATATTTACTTCACATCAGAAAGCAAAATAATTTTAAGAACTGAAGGAAAAAACTTTTTTTTTAAACACAAAAAGAAGAAATTAATTAAATGTTTATCTGGATTCTGTGAAATTTCTAGATTTTTAAATCAATAGGAAACCACAAAGGAAAATAGCAATAAATTTAATTATGTAAAAATATAAGATATTTGTGTGAAAAAAAATCCAAATCCAAATTGGGAAAATACTTGACATCATTGTAAATGGACAAAGTCATAACATCTAAATTATAGAGAGAATTTATATAAGTCAACAAAGATGATGCTAACTTTCAAAAACAGTGGACAAAGGAGATAAACAAAGTCAAGGGAAAGGAATGTAAATGGCTTTAAAAAGTTCACCCTCACTCTAAGCAAAGAAATGCAAATCAAAATAACTCTGTACCATTTTTCACCCAATAATTCAGCCACTGTTTTTGAACAATAACATTCGGAGCTGGTGAAGGTGTATAAAATTGCCGCTTGTTTACTGATTAGAGAAAGAACTGGTACATTGATAGAAAAGAATTTAGCAGTGTTTTAAAAGCCTTAAAATGATCAACTCTTTGACTCAGTAATTCCAGTTCTGAGAATCTAGCCAAAGGAAATAATAATTTCCATGATGCGGACAAAGATGCATGGACAAACGTGATCTTCACAATAACCTCCACTGTAATTACAGAAAGAACCTGAAGGGGGTGGAGGAAAGAGGGAGAGGTTGGTAAAAGGGTACAAACTTTCAGCTCTACCATGAATAGGGTCTCAGGAGCGAATGTAACCCATGGGGGCTATAGTTGGTGACACTGTATTGTACAATTGGAACTTGCTAAGAGAGAACTTTAATGTTGTCACCAAAATTAAAGAAATGAATGAGATGATGGATGTGCTGATTAAGTAGGTGGAGGAGAATCTTTTCACAATACACATATCAAATCAATACAAGGAACATTCTAAATATCCTATAAATTTATTGGTCAGTCATACCTCAATGAAGCAAAAATTTGGTTTTTTTTAAAGAGAACCTGAAAAAACTTTAATCTCCAAAAATCATGAATGCATGTTAAAATGTTCAGAATATAAAGATAAATTAGAGAAAACATGTATATTAAATGATATCCCTTACATACATACATAATTTGAAAGGAAATACATATTGTGACAAAGTCACTCAGGTGACAGGATTATAGGTGTTTTTACTGTTTCTCTGTGTTTTTCTCTAGTCCCTACATTTTCTGCACCAATTATGCATTAAAAGCTGTGGTTTGAGGTTGAAGGTGGGAGATGAGGTTCTATAGGAGGCAGATCCTTTTAGGTTGGGAAGAAATTGAGGTTGCAGGCTAAAGGAAAAGAACAAGGAAGAAAAAGATAAAGAAGGTAAAGAAACAGTGAAGCTCAGGATAGAGAAAGCAAAGAGGGAGGAGGAGGCGAGAAAGAGAAGGGGAGACGGGAGGAGGGGGAGGGGACCATGTCTTTTATCAATTAGGGACATTCTTGGCATTGAGCTAAGTATACTGCCTACAGTATCTCATTTTATCTTCACAATATCCTTTACAGTGGAATTATTACACACGTCTATTTATAGAAGAGAAATCCAAGGCTTAGGGAAGTAAAACAACTTGCCAAAGGTCACACAGCAATGACGCAGTGAAACTGACACCGAAAGTCAAGTGCACTGACCCCCTGCCAAGTGCACTCACAGCTCCCCTCCACTGCCTCCCAAGATTCAAGTGAAACAATGAGATTCCATGTCAACTTGTCAGAAAGCTAAATGTTCTGAAATAATAATTTGCAGTAGTGGAGAGGATGTGGTGAGTATTGCTCCTGATACAGAGTTTGCTCCCCATAAACGAGATGTAAGGGAATAGAAATACTTGTCAGGACCCGGCACAGGGCACAGTGGGGATGGTTCTCGGCACACACACCCTCTCTCCTGCTCTTCTGTTAGGGTCACCGGGAGCCTCCATTAGGCTCTCGGCAGTGCACGGGGTTGTGCCGGATACTAAGCGAGCAAGACGGGCTCCCTGCCCTCCAGGGACTCCCAGCATAGCAGAATCCCTAGAAAAATCTTCAGACAACTCACTGCAAGAGTTAAGGTGCTGTGGGAGAACATGAGAAGCAACCATAGGATGACACACTGTGTGCATGTGTGTGCGTGTGTGCATGTGTGCCTGGGTGTGTGCATATGTCTGTGTGTTTGTTGAGAACACATGTCAGGGACAGGTTCCTGGACTGGCCTGTGTCCGTGTTATTTAAAAACAACAGCTAGATTTATCCAGGTGAGGGGGTGGGGGCGGGGAGAATAAGACTGCATTCCAGGTAGAGGGAATAGCATGAGCGCGGGCACCACGGCAAGAGGCAGGGTTACTGGAGTGCACGGCGTGGGAAGGACAGGTTGCTTTGTACTACGAGACATCCTGCTGCAAGCTATCCTGGAAAACAGGACAAAAAAAATCACAGGGTGGAAATTAGCTTGGGACATGTGGGAAGTGACACCCAGGTGAGTGTTGTCAGCAGGGGGGGAGAGACACAGGGCTGGAGAAGACGGCTGGGTGGGGCCACGAGGTCCTGGGTGCCAGGCTGGGTGCTGGGACTCAGTCCCGGGCACCACCTTGGACTTTCTCCTCATTGGGTAACATTCCACACCTAGACCAGACTGAGTCACGTAACGCCCAGCGGGCAGTTTGCGCAGTAAAGACAGGTTGAAGAAAAGATCGCTACTGGGGAGTGATTAGACATCTGTGTGGCCTATTTAGGTGATAACAGGAGTGCCTCCCCCAGTCCAAATGTCACCCACATTAAAGACATTTCACAATGCCTAGAAGTCGCCCCGTTGGTTCTCCTCCTTCTTTTCAAGGCATTAATCATTATCACCCCCTGATAAATGTGGAAAGGGGAAGTACAAGTTTAACAATTTGCTAGGAATTCATTTGTAAGCAGTTATTAATTTCTCATTTTGCAAAACATTAACATTGAAGAAATGAGACCAAAGGCAGTTAAGTTAAAAAAAATTTTTAGAATAACTTTATAGGGTTAGAGAGAAGCGCAGAGAATACAGAGCACTCCCACAGCCCCTGCGCAGGCTCCCCTAACGGGAACATCTCACCTGATCGGAGCATTTGTCACGACCACCCAACCAACCCTGGAACCTTCCAGGCTTTATTTGGATTTCACCAGCCTTTCCTTTTTCTGTTCTAGGGTCCAACCCAAGAGTCCACCTTGCATCTGGGAAGCTGTTAGGATTGCCTGGAAGAGTCACGGTGGGCGGCCCTGAGGCGACCTCCCTGGGCCAGGCCCTGCAGCGGGGCCCTGGTGTCTACGACAACCCGAAAAGTGGGAACACAAGCCCGTTTTACCAACAAATAAACTGAGGCTTGCAGAGGCCCCAGAGCTGGTAAATGGCAGAGGAAACACGTGGCTAGGAGCCGCGGGAGCTGCAGGTTTGTCTGGCCCACAACAAACCTGAGCTCCCTGACTTCTCAAGAATCTGTGCAGAGACCAGAACTGAGAGGAGTGTCTGAGGCCTCGGCTCTCCAGGCACAAAGCTCCCCCGCAGGGCGCCAGCGCTGAGTGACGTTCACCTGCTCCGCTCTCTGCAAGGGACAGCGGGGGCTCACAGGCCGAGGCGGCCACCCGGGTGCCAGCTGACCTCCTCCAGGTTTGACTCCGGGCCCAGCCACTCACCAGCTGCTGACCTTGGACAAGCCACGGAACCTGTCCCAGCCTCCGCTTCCTCCTCTGCAGTGTGGAAATGATGCTACCGAACTTGGGGGCTGTGAGCAGGTTTAGACCAGCGAGGAGAGGCTCCCGGTCCCGCACAGCGCCCGGCGCAGAGCAAACACTCCGCAGCGAGTTCGTCCCCACGTCCGAACTGCAAACACGGGCACGCGCGTGTGCGCGTGTGTCTGCGCGCTCGCGTGCGCGTGACAGCGTGTAAAACCACTTTCCCTCAAGACAAGAGCGCGGCTGCCTTCAGCCCCTTTGTGGATAGGACGGGGCAGTGCGCTGCCTGTCCTTTAAGGGATGACAGGCCCTCTCCAGAGCCGGTGCAAATCCAGGGCTTAACTCTGTACCGATAAAAGCTGGAGCCAAGAACACTGCCTCCATTTTCAGATATTCTGATGGAGACACGCTCTCCAGCCCCTGACTGTCCAGAGTCAAGACCCCCGAGGTCCTCTCGACAAGAAGGGAAGGTGGGTGTCCCTGGCAGCTGGCCCGCTGGCAGCCCCGTGCGGGGCACACACGTCACAGAGTGCAGGTTTACTCCCCCGTCACCAGGGCCATGAGGGCTTGGTTCTGGGGTGCTGCGTCCCTGAAAGCAATTTCCCAAATCATCCTTTATCCTCAGAGCTTCCCCTGGGAAGCGTGGGGGAACGAGAGTTCTGGAAGTTATCTGAAAATTAGGATACTTTTGCCCTGACTCCTGAAATTCAGAAATGTAGCAAAAGGTGACACCAAAGGGGAAAAAGGTGGGTGGGAAGAAGAAGGAAGAAATGCATGAAGGATGGTGGTGGGGGGAGAAGGGGAAGTAGAAGACAGATAATAGACACCAGAGAGATCAGAGAGAGAAGAGGAGAGACAGAGAGAGACAGAGACAGAGAAACAGAGGGAGAGATAATAGACTGGCTAAGCGTTCTGTTCACTTAGCATCTCAGTAAAATGTCACTGACATTCAACGGTCTCACTGACTTGCCCAGGGCTCTTTCGTGCACATTTTATAACTTGACGCACTAAGAACACAAAGATATGCTTGAGTAACTAAGCTTCAAGTCATTGATCTAAAGCAGCGTCAGACATAAACTTGGAATCTTAGTGATCTTATGTGTGCTCAGCTACCTGATCTGATTCTGCTCAGTAAATATGGGTTAACGAGCCAGACACACCTGCAGAGGGAAATCCCATTATGAGCACTTACAGGGCAATCTTTTCTGCCCATTTTCACAAGTACACAAACTGTGTGCTTAACCAGCTATGACAAAGGTTTAGGGCCTCTTAACTGTACACCCTTTTCCTTAATTTCAGGAATTTTTCTAAGACCAATCAATCATTTCCTTAGCTGAGCAACTCACTGAAAACACTGACATAATGACTGACTTTTTCTAACCAGAATCTTGCATTTACCAGCTAGAAACAAAACAAAACATACTTGCAATTACAATTATCAGCAAAGAATTGTCTCCCCCTTGATACAAAACTCCCCTTGAGATGGAAAGTCTAGCACCAAGGAACAAGTAGATATAATTTGCCATGATTTGAATTTGCCGCAGTGAAATGAACAAATATAACAATTAGATAGAATACCTGTGGATAGAACTTGACCCAGTAAAAGGCATAATTCAAGGATGACTGTGGAGATCCCCATTTTGCTGGGCTCTTCTCACTGAGGGAAAATGCCTTGACATTTATAGGTTCGTAGCCAAAAGGAGGCGTGTCCTCTGGGCGTATATGTCTATTGGTGCCATAAATCAATATAAAGGAAGTGAGGGACTTTTCTCACAATCGATGGTGACCTGTGGCAACATCTTAGGTGTTCTAGATGGACTGTCGCATGAACAGTCTGGCTCCCCCCCAACTGCAAAAGCACTGACATTAGCGATACACTTTCCAACTTCCTTCTAGGTGAACCTCTAAGACTCTGAAGAGCCCCCTGAACATAGGCTTGATTTTCATCTTGGAGAATCTGAATGAAGCTGTGGGACGTCTGCTCCAAGTTTCAGGGTACAGCAGGATGTGGGCTGCTGAGCAAACAGAGGACAGGGTGCCAAGGGGAAAAGCACGTCTTCAGGATGATTTGTCCTGGCAGGGCGTCCTCCTGTTGGCCCCTGGCCTTGGAGAAAGGAGGACGGCATCGGTGCAGCCGTGGCTGCAGAGTAGCGGACATGCGGGGTGTCCACGGATTCCACGGGCTTGCACCTGCTTTGACCCCATCGTCTGGCTCCCGCACTCATTCCATAGCCCAGGAGCTGAGAAACAAGTGGCCTCAAGAACAGCCACCTCACAGGCTCTGACTTCTTGCCCTTGGCGTTCACATGGTCTGACCCCCTGGAGCTCAGCAAACCCACAAAACCTGCCCCCATCCTCCTCCAACCTCTCCCACAAGCTCCCTTCTTGGGTTTGTTATGCAGGTACCCCTTTGAGACCCTCCAATCTTTTTTTTTTTTTGAAAGACATTTTTAATATTGTACTGTAACATAAACCATATGTGGTGACTTTTTTCCCTTCTAATTTTTTTTTTTTTTTTTTTTGCGTTTTTTTGAGACCCAGTCTTATTCACCAGACTCTGGTAAAAGTCCTACAATCTATCAAGAAGGTTTCCTGTTGTTTATTTTTTATCAAAACTTTCTTGGTGGTCAGTAACTCTTGGTTAGAAGCACAGGGCTTTGCAGGACTTGCCTGTTATCCTGGCCTGAGTGAGCCCCTAAGGCTGAGAGAAGACACCTTGATTTCCTCGCCTCGAGCTGTTAACCCCTAGGCTCCTGCTGCTTCATTCTGGAAGAAAACCAGGAACACAGGCCTTATATCAGCCACAAGGAGGATTCAGCGCGGAACACCTGCATTTGGCTTCATCCAGATGAAAGTTACTTTCGACCTTGGATTTCTTCGTTAATCCCACAGCTCTTCCTGTTGTTCCCAAGTTCCTCTTCTCCCCTTGATGAGAATAAGCAGACTTCCAAGCACACAGCCTCGCTATTTTTCGTTCTCCTTCTGTCAGTCCAGCAGTTGATGATGCAGGTGACTAGGCACCCGCCCGGGATGCTAGAGGCCAGACAGCACGTTGGATTCCTCTTACAGGGGTGATGATTGTTTGGATCCTGAAGTGCTGGGCTGAGAATGATTGTGATGCTGGCCTTGGGATCATCCAAAAAAGTATATATATATATATATATATATTGTGATTGGTTAGTAATGCCTGCCCTGAGCACAGCCGAGAAAAATAGAGGCCAGAGTACAAAATATCGACGGTGGAGGAGCAGGCAAAGGGCGTCCCTGCCCCACAGAAGCACGCGGTCTGGTCTTGGGGACAGACCTGCCTGGTGACAGTTACAAGGAGTGAGCACTGGCGCACGTTGCTACGGGAACATACACGGGGGAAATGTAAGTCAGACGGCAGAGGCAGTTTCCCACAGGTGAGACTTGACATGTAAACAGGAGTCATCGGGCGCCCAGAGTGGGAGGACCACATGAGGAAGAGCAGTGACCCCCAGGAGGAGGGAGGTGGGGCGGGGGTGACCAGGCAGGAGACAGCGGAGGAAGCCCAATCGATGGCTCGGCTCAGACCAGGAAGAACAGCACCACTTCCTCATTGTTGTCATTTTGGGGACTCTGTCCTTCCCCCTGTGGTTAGCGGTGAAGAGCCTAACACAGAAATGTTTGTGAGCTTCTGGATCAGATGTTACCAGGAAGGAGGAAGTGGGGGGACCTGCCTGTCATTTCAACAGGAGAGGTCCCAGGTGGGAAAGTGGGTGATGTCAGTGGAGCAGGAAGAACACAAGGGGACCACAGGCCACCTGCCACCACTGTGTGGGTCCTTCAGCACCAACACCCCCACCCGGTCCCAAGGCCCTTGTGTCCCTGGCCCTTTATGAGACCCTGTTCAGGGTGGGCTCTGTCCTGTGCAGAGGGTGGGGGACCCACCCCTCTAACAGCATCTGCTCCCCCTCAGAGGGTGCACTTCCCCACCCACTGGCTAGAAGCACCTGTGTGAACAGCATGTCTGGGTGCAAGACCAGAGCTACAGACCCCCAATTCCTAAAAAAACTGCCATTAAGAACAACAGGAAGAAAGGGAAGCCCTCAGCACTGTGCCCTCTCCTCCTCCAGAGCAGCCAAGGGCAGACTTGGGAATTCCCTGATGGAGGCCAGCCCCTCCCTTTAAGGGACCAACCTGGAGACTGAGCCAGGCTCCTGGGGAGCCTGGGGTTCTACTGCATACTGACCTGGGGTACCAGGTGGACCCCCCCAGAGCAGATACCTGCCTTCAGCTTCTGTCCTCTAAGCCCCTTTCCCCAGAGGTTGGCTCAACTCACAGACACACAACCTGCCTGCTACCCTGGGCCCTCCCATCTCTGTGGGGTCTCTGACCTCTGAGCCCAGGAGCCCCATGACCTGGGACAGACGTGAGGGGCCAAGAGAGAGGACTGAGGGCCTGAGTGGGAACAGCTTGGGAGCTGTGGCCTCCCCACCATCGCCATTGGCTTCTGGGCATCAGGTCCCAGAAGTCCCGGTGACCATGTTCCCCCTACAGGTGTCAGACTGACCCCTAAAATCTAATTTTACTGTTACTGAGTAACACGACATGATTGTTAGCCATTGTTACCATTGTAATGGCCCTTTGGGCACTGGGTATATGATACTTAGCAACGTCACAGTGTCACTCAGCTTTGCTCTCTGAAAACCTGTCTTCCCAGCCAGGTTACAAGGCTCCCCGCCCCACCCCAGCCCCGCCACACTTGAGGACCCGGGCGAGTCTTGTCCTTTCCTGCAGCTCCTCTGTACCTGCAGAGCCTCAAGCAGAACAGGTGCTCAGAAGGGACTGGCTGTTGAAGGTGGATATCAAGACAGCCCCCCGCCCGTCTTTCCAGGGTCACCGACATCCTCAAGTTGGGGACACTGAGGTCCAGAGATGGGAACTGACACACAGAGCCAGGCCAGTGTCCAGGGCAGTAGAAACTGCCTCCCTTCAGAAGGATGCAGACCAGGAGGGCTGATACAGCTTTCTGCTCATCAGTGTGCCGTCCAACTGCAGAATCTTCTAGCAGCAAACACAGTCCTCTAATGACCCTTATAATAGAAGTCTGATCGCAGTCCTCTCATCTTTTTTCAGAGTAATGCTGAAATCCCTCCCCATGGTTTACAAGGCCCCACTCAATGGGCCCCCATGGCCTTGCTCCCCCCAGAGCACTCTAGCAATCATCCAGCCCCACGGCCTTTGCACTTGCTGTTTTCTCTGCCTGGGAGAATTTCCCCCAGAGATCTATGAGTTCATTCCCTGCCCTCCTTCACACCTTTTCTGGAGTATCATCTCCCTCTGTGCTGCCTTCTTGACCACTCCAATCCCCAGCAACCCCTCACCTCTTCCTGGTTTTACCTTCTCCACAACACTTCTCACCGTCTGACCTCCTCATACTTTACTTCTTTGTTCTTTGCCTGTCTGCTCCCACTAAAACCCAAGCTCCAAGAGGCAGGGATTTTTTTCTCTTTTGTTTATGGCTGTATCCCTAGAATCTAGAACAATGCTTAGCACATAATAGTTGCTCAAGAAATATTTGCAGAATGAGTTGACTGAATGCGTGTGAGCAGATCCGGAAGAGGAGGACCAGGACTTCTCACCCAGACGGTTCAGGTGAAGTTGACAGTAACTGGGCGCCAACCACATGCTGGGGATGAGGCTACCCATTCATCTGTTCACTCAGCAAATGTGTGCTGAGCGCTTACAATGTTCTGGGTGCTGCTCTAG
Source organism: Camelus bactrianus (assembly GCF_048773025.1). NCBI lineage: Eukaryota > Metazoa > Chordata > Mammalia > Artiodactyla > Camelidae > Camelus > Camelus bactrianus. The sequence continues at coordinate 24,632,795 of NC_133549.1, forward strand.
GTAATAGGGCTACAGCCCAAAGTCAGGTAGACTTGACCCCTGTCCTCCTAGGCTTTCTGGGCTAGGACAACACAGACACTAGGCAAGAGTGTAACTATCTGGGGAGAAATGTTTCAGGTTGGGATAAGAATTATGAAGGAAATGAACAGGGTGATAGAGCAGGGAGTACCTGGGGTGGGAAAGGCCATTTGGACAGGGTGCTCCGATATCTCACACTAGCTCAAAACTGCTTCAGGGGTTCCTCGTCTGAAGCTCAGAGAGGTTAAGTCACTTACTCAAAGTCACACAGCTAGAAAGGAGCAGAGCCAGAGCTTGAACGGAAGTCTGAGTCCAGCGCCTGGTATTTTTCCACTAGACCCCAGAGCCTTCTCTTTCTTCGCAAAAGACCGTGTTTCCATTCAAATGGCAGGCTTGTGCCTTAGTGCCCTCCACCAAAGGATGCCTTGCTATTCAGAAACATTGAAAAGAACGGGGAGAGACGGAGAACTGGCTCAGGTCGTCAGAGGAGTGTAGGATTTCTGGACGGACGCCCTGCGAAAGATGCGAGGTGGCTTGTCCCCAGAAGGGTGGAGGGAGGGCATTTCTAAAGGCAGCACTAGCTCTAGACCAACGCGGCTGGACGTCGTCCAGGCGGCTGGCACCGTGCAGTCGGATCACAGCGATGCGGGGAAACGCAAACCGGAGCTGTGGTCGTTTCCCAGCGCTGCTTACTCCTTAACTCCTTCCCGTTAAGGCGCACGAGCGCTGCCTCTCCAAGGGAGCTATTGCAACTGAGCAGGGAACCCTCGAGAACGAACGTCCAACGACCAAGTGAAGGAAGCTCAGGGCGGTGGGGGACAGTGGGGGGGGGGCTGTTTCAAGGGGAGCCTCACTCGGGGTGGCAGCATCATACAACGTTAGCTTTTCAAGTTCAATTCGCCCCTGTGCGATCAGGTTCTAGGAAATTCAGTTACACTAATTACAAATAGGTAAGCCAGGAAGCCGAGTCATTCACTTGCAATAGGGGTATACTTTGACTCAAGAATTATTCTGCTTGAGAGATCAAATTATACACCAGGAATTTGCTTGGGGAACAAAGAATGAGAACAAGGAAACTGGATGGTGTCCCAAAGAAACTCTTATCAAGATAATAGAGCCTGTCATTGTCCCTTCTTGGGAAGTGTCTGTGTAAGGAACTGTTCTGGGCACCTCTAAATGCTTGTTTCTCATCACGACTGCCCTCCCAAGTCCCAGCCATGGGGCTCCGGGAACATAGGGGACACAGGAGACTCAAGTAGGCCACCTCCAACCGGAGCACGTGTGACCTTGGGCCACAGTCAAGTTGGTTTGATTCATAGTTGTTCATGTTCAATTCAACTGCTTCAGAAGGTGGCCTATGACAGCGTTTTTGTTAAATTCAGGGACTGGAGCTCAGTTACTTTAGGAGAGTCCTGTGATCCAAAGGGGCTGGTGATGGGTGAGTGTCTACCTGGCGGTGTCCTGGGCTGTAGGAGAGCCCTCGTCCCCACCTCCTTCAACACCTTTACCAGGACTGGGGAGCGACACAGAGGGAGGCACGGAACAGAGACAGAAGACACCACCAGTACGCATGGCAATCTAGAAACACTGAACAGCTGGCCAAGCCACACATGGCTGCTTGGGATGATGTCATGTGGTCACTTCCCCCAGAGGCCCTTCCCTGGGCACGGATGGCCCCTGCTTACTGACCTCCAGCCTCGCTGGCTCCCTTCCCATCCACCAGGCCTGAGCTACGGAGTCCTGGAGATGCCTCTCCTCTCTAGCCTCTCATTCTGCCACTGAGGGCAGAGGCAGTGGCTCCAAACTGTAACCAAGGGGACCACGCAGAGTAGCCCAAGGGACCCCCATCACCCAAAAGGAAAGGTCACCTGCTGCCCACATTGTCTGAAGAGCCCGCTGTAGGCCCAAAGTAAACTCAGGTGGCAGCTGTGACCTGGAAGCCATCACCATGGCCCCTCGGCTCCTGAGAGCTGGGTCACATCGAGTTCAAGGCAGTGGTTCAAGTCCAGTGCTTTGTTCACCAAATCAGTCTTCGTTGTAGCCTTGACAGGTGGTGTTGACGTAACACATAGTATAACTCCAAGGAAATTGGAACCAAAAAAAAGAGTCTCAGATAGGTACAAGCGTGTAACACGGAGCCAAACCAAAGAAAACAGAAGTGCGTTGAGAGCAGCTTGGCCATAATGCAGTTCTTGTGAGCAGCCAGCGAGGAAGGAACATGATTGATGGCGTTCACGAACGTGTCACTGACTCTCATGCTAGTTCCTTGAGTGAAAATGTTTTGTTCATTATTTCCTTATTCCTTGTTACAATATGGGACCCAGAGAGCCAGTGCCTGTGTGTGTGTATGTGTGTGTCCTGCACACACATGTACGGGCAGTATCCCCCAGGAGATGCCTGACCAACCATGTGGGTGGATTTAATTGGATGAACACACTTTTTCCACAGCCTTTGATCAGGCTGAGAACTTAGCACCAGGGGTTCCAGCCCAGCAGGGAGCTGGCCTCAGGTCAGGAGAGCCAGCCTGGCTCCTTCCCAAGGCTGGGGCGGAGCTGCCGAGCCCTCCACCACCTCTGGGGTCACTCTCCAGACATTGGAGTCTTGGGGACCTCAGAGAGGCTCTAGACTGGGAGGCGAGCCAGCACCTAATTCTTTCCCCTTCCAGACAGTGGCAGGGCCTGGGGACAGCTTTACCCCTTTCTCGCTCAGCCAGAAGAGATTTATTCAGAATTCTCCCCACTCCTCTGTTGTTGCCTCACACATTCTCAGAAAACTGGATTAATCCCCTTTGTCTCCCTCCATGGAGCCTTTTCTCTCCACACCCATGAAGTCATAGCCCCGCTCACTCTCCGTCTTCCCCCAGTTCACATGCCGTGTTGCGCTGGGCTCTCACTGTCCCCTGCGCCACCATTGTGGGTCCTCTTTGTGAAGTCAGGGGCCGCAGCTCCTACTGCCCCAGCTCAGCACACCCAGCAAGCTCTCAACAGCCCTGGAGGACGTATTGCAAGTCTCTCACGCTCTCGGCACCTTGTACTTGACATCAAAGCCTCACAGACACTCTTCAGGCAAGACTCAGCCCACTTCACAGATGAAGAAAACTGAGGCTCGCAGAGGTGAAGTACTTACTCCCACAGTCACGGCTAATAAGTGTTCAGAGTAGGGAGAGCTCAGGACACAAACCCATGACTGCCTGACTCGGCTCCTATCAGCTCCCAGATGACACTCACTGCTCTTGGCTGTGACATTTCTGTCATAGTTTGTTTGCACCCTGCCTTGCTGCAAAACAATTTGATGCAATTTCCAAAACCACATACAGTGCCACAGCAAAGAAAGAAATGTTTAACTAGACCATGAAAAACTAATGGTAAGCTAGGAAAATAAAGTCCAGGAAAAATTACAACACAAAATTGAGAAGTACCATAAGGCCCTCCGCTAGAGGAACTCAGTTGCTAGAGAGCAACTGGAATTGTAGCTCTAAGCTTCCTAGCAGCCAAAGCAAAGAAGGAAACAAGATCAGTATAAGATTGAATCCATCTGTTGTTCTTAGATGTGGGAGCCCATGATTGGGTTAATAAATTGTAACAGATCCCAGCTACTTATCTCCTTAAAGAAGATGTGCTTAGTAACTGCCTTGAGGTTTTAGCAATGACCCAGGCCCCCGGCTATAAATGCTGAGTGTGCCTGCTGTTAGTCTTCTATCCCCAAAACAGCCTTGGGCTGGAATGGTAAAAAGCTGCAGCCTCAGAGGTGAGAAGGCTGGTTAGCCAATGACGGGTAAGATCCCCTGAGGCGGCAACCTGAGACCGGCACAGCCGCCTGAGTCCAAGAGAAATCTTGTTAAGCAGCTGATTCTCATATGTTCCGCCCTGATAAGCTGAAAGGCTCAACACGATTATGATTCACCAAAAAGGGTCTTCTGACCTTGAGCCAAACACCAACAATAAACAAAGCCTTTGTACTCATTGTGATCCCACCCTGTCCTTCCCTAAATTCCTGCTTCAACTGTACTCGGTAAACATGAGAGATTTGAGAGGCTCGTGGAGTTGGCTCCCGACTCCCTCTCGCTCTCTTGACTTTTCCCCAGAGTCTTGAGTAATTCGTTCCATCTTGGTGGGACTTCTGCTGGCCAGAACCCACAACTGGTGACGAACCCACACTTAGAGGCATTAGTTTTCTTGTTCCCAAGGTCTGAAAAAATGACTCTCAAATGGCCTCATGGGCAGACTGCCTGGGTGAAGGACAGCAGTTTTCAAACCATATTCCCACATCCCTGAGGTGCCACAGGTGTGACGAAGAGGAGGTGAGGGGCTTGGCTCCGTACCCTCCTCCTCCCCACCAACCTCAGCTCCAGAGGAGCTGCTCCCCTTCTCTGGGTGACACTTAGAACGCTCTGGTGGCCTGTGAAGTCCAGGGAGAGGCAGCTCCTGCGTGTCACTTCATGGCCGACTGGAATTTCAGCTTTGACTTCATTAAAATCTTCCATCCTGTCCTCTTTTCTGGCACCCAATACTCCCAGGAGGTTTTCACTTTTCGCTGCAACAGACATGCAAGGGTTTCAATCACACACAAGAAGCCCCACATCTGGGCCCCCATCCCTTCCTCCCCTTCCCCCTCCTCCTCACTGCTAGCAGCCCGGGGGGAGGTTTCTAACCTTCCTGGGCTGACAGACCTCGCTGGAGGTGGTTTTCCCCTAACGTTGTTATTCTCTCCAGATTCTCCTGTAGAGCTTTTGTCCCTTCTCAGAGGGCAGGGAAACGGCGGAAAATGCTGCACTTGCCACAGGGAGAGAAAGGCTGTGTCCCCCACAAAAAACATGCAGAGTCCTTGATTATAGCATGGCGTGGACTACATACAAGTCTGGGTTATCAGTCGACCTGATGGATAACCGCACTGAGAGAGAAAGAAGAAACAGCGCAGTGAAAGTGTCTCAGCTGAGAGACAGTTCCCAACTGCGGAAATGTTAAAAACAGAAGCCAAAACGTGTACGTTTGAGTCAACAAAATAGTTTGATTAGAAAGGATCATTTCCTGATATTTCTTCCCAACACAGAATGAGAATGTAGAGGTCACCTACTCAATGTCCCTGAAGGTAACGTATCTTCCCCGAGGCTCCTGACCCTCCCTAGTCCAAGGTCCTTCCAGTCTTTCTGCCGCCTCCTTCCTGATTTCTGATGGAAGGTAGAACCTTGTAACAATTTGATAGCAGCTGCCTCTCCAGTAGCAGACTGCAAACAGAGCTCCTAGTGGAGATAAGAGAGACAGATTTTTGGAACTTGGCTTCCTGGTTGAACCTGAACTCACCTTGCTTTCAGGGCCCTCCCTGGGGATGGAGACACCGGAAGCTGCTTTCTCCTGGCTTTACTGGAAGCTGTCCTAATTGACCCATAGAAACTTACCCAGGGTGAGGTTCATTCAATTTCTGGGGGTTTTTTATTAACTAATTAATTAAAATATAGTTGATTTACAATACTGTGTTAGTTTCAAGTGTACAGCAAAGTGACTCAGTTGTACACGTGTGTGTGTGTATATGTGTGTGTGTATCTATTCTTTTTCAGACACTTTTCCATTACAGGTTATTACAAGATATTGAATATAGTTTCCTGTTGTTTTTCAGTAGAGCATCACGCACTGGCAGGCTGATGGTTGCTCTGGACTGATTCCAAAATCAGAGTCCACTGAGCTGTGCTGGGTGAGTGGGTTTGTAGAATCATGAGGGGTATCCATTTAAAATACAGATGCTTGGGCCCCCCACCCCCAGCAATCGGGCACACAAAGCATGCTGCATTTAATTCAGTGGCAAATGGGGAGCCCTGGCAGAGTTTTGAGGAGGAGAGTGGTGAGAGACGTCTTTTATACAGACCAACACAAGAAGAAGAAATGACTGTGTGTCTGTATGGAGATACAAGGAGGTGCACACACATGTATTGAGTACAGCCTACCCGACACACTTCAGGGGTCTGAAAAGCTACCAGGAAGGATAAATCATCCCTGCCTGAAGAAAACCCAGTCCTGCTGGAGATAAAACCCACCGGCTTGTCAGTAAATAACAGATGGAAACCTCCCAGCCCCTTTAAGACTTTAGAGACCTCAGAAGACTTTAAGAAAAAAAACTTAGCTGAAATCAAAGACCTTTAAAAGCTTGAATCTGGAGAATAGATAAGAGTTACATATAACGGTGAAAGATTTGTGAGATGATACCTGGTGGGGCCTAGGCATGTGTAGAAATTCGAATCTTCATTTATATTAGATATTTACTTTTTTATAACTAGAAAATCACTGCTTTGAATTATTATTTGCACTAAATTTTTTATTTAAAAGATAAAAATGGCATGACTGAACTATTAATGCTGTCTGTACACCAGAAATTGACACAACATTGTAAACTGACTATACTTCAATTTAAAAAAAAAGGAGTGGGGAGGGCATAGCTCGAGTGGTAGAGTGCATGCTTAGCATGCACAGGGTCCTGGGTTCAATACCCAGTACCTCCACTGAAAAGCCAAATAAATAAACGAATAAAACATAATTACATTCCCCCTGCAAAAAAAAAAAAAAAAAAAGAAATGAGGCAAAAATAAATCAGTAAAAGGTAAAAATGGAATCCCCAGCACTACGCAGGCCGTCCATGCTGTGTCTGCTAAGTGGTATGTGCAGGTGGCTCTATGAAGATGAGACAGGAAGGAAGGGTCCAGGGCACAACCATTAAAGGAATGTCACAGCAGTTAGCACCAAGGTGGCAGAAAATTCAGTTCCCAGTAGAACTTGAGGCCCAAGATGGGGGAAGATTTGGCTTCCAGTAGACCTTGAGCTTCATTATATGCTCGCTGTAATATATTAGCGTGGTGAATGGCCCTCCCACAGGTGCCATGACAGTTCCGAGGCTGACCATAAAAGGTCAAAAAGTGGGCAGTGGCCCATTTCCTGGGAATCCCCGCCCCTTCCCCCAAAGAAGTTGGAATAAAGCTCCTACTCATTAGCATATGAAATTACCAAGCCCATGACAACTAACAAGTCTGCACCTGTCTCTTGCCTTCTGAGACGGCCCACACTCTATTTCACTTTAACCATCCCTTCCCGCAACGCCTCATGGCCTCTGTGGCCTTCTGAGATGAGATGGCCTACACTCTGTCTGTGGAGTATGCATCTCCTGAATAAATCTACTTTAACTCAACTATGGCTCTCTCTAGAATTCTTTCCTGCAGGAAACCAAGGACTCTCACTTGGTGGGGAGCATCCCAGAATCCACTAAGACCTGGGACACGGCCATCCTCTTACACCCCAATTTTTCCTGTATCAAAGACAATTCCCATGAATTCAAGGGATCCACCAAGACAGAAGAATTAGGGCTTCAGCAGTACTTTACAGAGGCTGTCAAGGAGATCCTTGACATTTCTAGGGGGTAGATCTTGTCAGTGAGCACAAACCACTACAGAAAATTCTAATGTACTGACAGCACAGCAGCCAGAGTGAGTTAAGCTATAATTGGAGTCATGAGTTATTATTTGTGTTTAGATTAAATCAGTCTCATGGACAAATTGTGCAACAAGTGATCAAAATTTAATTTCCAGGTCGTTTTTAATTTTGTAATGGAAGAAAAAGCCCAATTTTATCTTCAAAAAGGGATCAAATGTTTCATTTTGTTACAAAGAGCAACGTGTCTGAAGGTAAACTCTTTCTCTTTACATTTGTATAAATACACCTTCCAAATAAATATTTTTAAGAAGGATAATAATATGTTTGTATCTTTATCACAGGCAATGGTGAAAATTGCCCCACAATATTCAGATGAAAGGCATTTCACATTAATTTTTCTTAATCCAATTACCCTGCCACAAGCCTCCCATTCACCAAAATTGACGAGAAGGCCAACTCCCATCACTCCTCGGGGGTCCTCTAGCCTCCTAGGGTGGTGTCACGGCCCCAGGATCTTCCCAGACAGGGGTCTCAGGGCCCCACCACCCCACCCCACCTCTCATCCCTGCCCTGGTTGACTGATACTGTGTTAATCCTGGTCCTCCTCACGCATCCATCATGACGGCTTTGTAGAATCAAGTCTTGCTTGAGCTGCTTCTGGCTCAGGACGCTGGCTCACGCGGTGGAGGGTGACCCTAGTGTCAAAGCCCATGGGCTTGGTCCCCAGGCTTCACCTGCCCCCTAGATGGCAGACCAAATACTGTGGCTTGTGATTTAAAGCAACCATAGCACTTCTGAAGAACACCAGCCTAGGTTTTCTTCCTGAAACAGGGGGATGTTATCCCCACTGACTAAATTTTTTAGGGACGTAGACAAAAAATAAATCTGTGCTTTGATTACACCATGGACTATGTTTATTCAATGTACCAATAATACTAGCACATTTCTTAAGGACAAATACAATTTTTAAATAAATTACAAACTAATAAGATGAATGGATCCCTATCATAACACAGACTCCCATCTAGTTCCCTAAAGGATTTAGGAGTCTCAAAATGGCCCCAGTAAGGACCTTAATTCTATTTTCTTTACACAATAGATCTGTTTTTGAAACTTCATGAGTAACATTGTGTGAGTGGAATTTATATGAAAACTAAGGAAATTGGTCGTTTAAAGGAATCCATCAGGACCCCACTTGTACATTGAAAAATCATTTGCTAGTGATTTGGAGGGTAAATTAGGCTCGGAAGCATTGGGTGGCTCAAAGGTTTAGTTCACTTTTCCAGGTTAGTTAAACTGTTCTTTCCATTTTGGCTGAGAAGTGAAAATTAAAGAGGCAAATTGGCTGTCCTTCTAACAGGAGGGCAGGAACGCCCAGTCTTAAACCCATAGGAAGGCGTGGCTCCTTCACACACGTTGTCAAGATCCCTTCACTTCCCGGCTTGGAAACTGCCCCCCCGGAGTTGAAGGTCCCCTCAAGTCGCAGGCTCCCAGCACTAGCAAGGACCACAGTCACATCCAGTCCTCCTCCTCCTCCTCCCATTTTATAGATGAGGAAACAGAGCTTCAAGGAGATCAAACCACATACTCAAATTCAAAGGAGTGGGTCCAACCCTTCCTGCTTCCTGCTGGTCGCCCTGCCTCCAAAAACTCCCCCCACCCCGGAGGGGCAGAGCAGATGTCCTCCAGACCATTCCGCTGGGGGACATGTGTGACAGGAAGACAGAATGCACAAGGATGCCGTGGGGGAAGGGGAGCATCTCACGCAGTTTCCGAGCTGTGCAGGTCATTGCAGGTTCCAGAAGGACTGAGCAAACTCTAGCAGCCCCCACCGCAGCCCCCGCCATGCCCCGGAAGTCCCAGGACAAGGGCCCAATTACTGAGTACTCTTTGTGTGGCAGTGACTGTGGCAAAGGTCACTCAGGGATAAAAGCAGCTTCCTGCTCCTGCTGCCAACACAGATTGCCCAACTCCCCTCTGTCACCTCGGCTCTGTCTCCTGAGCCATCAGCGCCCACGGCCTGTCCTTCCACATTGTGGGGCCTCCATCTTTTCCAAGCTCTTCCTGGTCAGTCGTCCTCATTCTTTTTGATCTGCTATCCTGGAGCCAGAGCAGCTGGTCTCCTAGCCGCCCCTTTGCCTTGCTTGCTTTCCGGGCCTTCGTCCCCACCCTCTCACCAGCCCCCTCTAGATCCGGGCAGCCTCATCTCAGAATTCCCACTTTGTCCTGCCAAAGAGCCAGCACTGAGACTGCCCTCCCCACTGGGACCTGCCCGTCTCTGTCCTGATTACTTTCCTGCTGGCCCGTATCTGCAGCAGGACCCTCCCCGAGGGGCTCTTTCACAGTCTCCCACACCAGTCCCACTCTGTGTCTCCGTGCCTGGGGCTGTGTCCAGAGTGTGGCAGCCATCCGTCATCGTGGGCGTGGGGACTAGCACCCAAGTCTGAGTGTGCATTCAGGGGGCCTCTGTCAGGGCAGCTGGCTTGCTGGCCACACCAGTGGGGATTTTTGGACAAGAAGGAACTCACTGAGAAGCCAACCTTTCTGCCCCTCAGTCTTCAGCCTAGAATGTGGTTGAACCACCCCTAGATGGTGAAACCTTCATGCTTCAAAAGACATTCACAAAATAAGGCTCCATTACTCTCCAACCAAACTTTTGCATAGGAAATGAAGCACAAAAGTCATGAGAATAAAACCCTGTTAAATATTGCCCCAAATAGGGAAGTGTCCCTTTGTCCCAGTGCTGCTCTGTCTTCCTCCGAGACCTGCAGAAACAGGGATGGGCTGGAAGAGCCCGCATTCTGGCTGCATCACCTCTTGCCTGGCTGAGAGGCCCCGTTGCCCTAAATAAGCATATGTGCGCAGGCGCACAGGCACAAGTCCACGCAGAGAACAAAAAGAGATTCAGCTGGAAGCCAGATATTGAATTAGACCTGTCACTCAGAAATTTTTCAAAATTCACTTTGAATATTATAGGTGGCATCATCTCTCAGGTCCCCGTGTTAGATTAATTTACCTCCTACCACCTGACATCTTTCATGGTTCTTTCCCTTGTTCTCCATGGACTGCTTCCATGGACTTTAAAGAATAACTCACTTTATCATTTCATCCTTTCTAACTTCATAAACTTTTCTCCAATCTCATTCCAGCTTCACCTCTCTCTCTTCCAAGGTGTCTTCTATGTCTTTTTCCAGATGGCGGCACACCTGTGCACATGAACATCCTCACCTCCTGACCCCACCCAGCCCCACTATTTCTTGAAAGGCAATGATTACTATTCCCAAAATCCTTTTCTTAGGTCCTCACAGAAAAGTAGAACTCATACGTCCTTTGGCCATAAAGGGCCACTTCCTCCTTAAATGCTATGTGTTCCGCTCAGTCACCTAGGCAGTCCTGTTTGCTCACACAGCCTCCCAGAGCATCTTGCACTGTCATCTCCTGTTTCCTTTCCTGAGAAGCCAGTGTCATTCAACTGTTTGCCTCTTGGAATGTTTTGCTGTTTTCTTCCTTTTCTTCCATGGCAGAGCAGAGAAATCGTGTTGACAGAGCTTGGGCCATACATGAGCCATCAGTGTCTATGACTGGAAGGGATAAGCCCTCTTTTTTCCTGCTCCAATTAAAAAAAAAAAAAAAGCAGGGAAGGATTCTGATTGGCTAATTTAGATCTGATGCTCACCCCTAGCCAATCAGCAAAGACCAGTTGCTGGGATCCTTAAGAACATGGCAACTCCCACTCAAGTTTACAAAGCAGTTTCCAGAAGCAAAAGGAAAGCTGTCCTCAAAAAATTTGAAGATAAAACAGTCGAAACAATAGATACCCACAATAAAGTACTTATAAGTCTGCATGTAGGAGTGGTGAGCAGTGACAACATCACAGCCTGAAGACACGTTTACACATAATAAATACATTGAACAGAAGCTATCAAATTGCCAGTTGCTGTTACATTAAGATGGTAGATAGTAGATACTGAATACCTTTACACCTTTCCAGAAAAAGATAGAATTACATATAAAGTTTAAAGATTTAAGGTTAAGAGTTAAATTAAGAAATGCAAATGTATAACTTCCACATTAGCAAGAGGTGAAAAGGGGAACATGAGAAAACTTCATCAATCTGACTAAAAGCAGGGATGGGAAAAAAATGCAAACAAAAAGGATGGTAAGCACAAAATATAAAAAAAAAAAATTAAAATAAGTTTAAGTATAAGAGAAATCACAATAAATGTAAATAGATTATGCTTACTTTTTAAAAGGAACAGACTTTGCATTTGCATTTTTTGAATCAAGCTATATCCTGGATATAAAAGTCATGCATAACTGAATCACTATGCTGCACACCAGCAATTAATACAACATTGTAAGTCAACGTTAGTTCGATTTTTAAAAAGTTAAAAAGAGAGGAGTGTCTAAAACAAAATGACATGGAAATATCAGGAAAATATATACTGGGTAAGTACTAAACCATAGTTTACATTGTGGTATTAATTTATAGTAAAATATTGTATAACTTATAGTAAAAATCATTAATATAGATAAGAAGAATACTGCTTAGTAATAAAAGTAACATTCTCCCAAAATTTGATTGCATCTACCAAAATAACCTTAACACATATTAAGCAAAAACTAATACAATTGTAAGGAGAAAGTAATAAAGCCATAGTTACAGTGGGGGATCGTCACAGGTTTGTCTCAGACCCTGACGGACCAAGCAGGTATGACAGTGTTAAGAGTGTAAAAGGGAGCTATCAGTCACCAAACTCTGATTAAAACCCAACAACAAATGCCGTTTCAGGTAAATCAGAAAAGGCCAAAGTTTTCACACTGTAATTCTCAGTGTCCTTTCACTTATCAGCCTGAAAATTATTTAGGAGTGAATGGCATGACTGAAAAATGATGGCTATTGAAAAATGACTATTTAATCATTAACCGAATAAAAGACATATTTGTAAAACTTGCCAAATGGTGACAGTTTCTTAAAAACAAGAGCAAGGTGGTCCTTAATTTTTTATCCTTTCACTGGTTTGAAAAAATGGCATCAGGCTAAGAGGACAAGAAGGCCACTAATATGTCCTATGATCTCTGCTCTGCCACCTGCTACCACCTGCTACCACCTGTTACCTATTGACCGGTGGCCTGGTTTCCATTCAGGAACTCTTTCTAGGGCAGTGATTCCTAGCTAGAATTTTGGCAGAAACTGGAAAAATAAGACTCAGAACAGCACCAAAGATTACAACAGAATTTCCACGCCATCCATAGAAACATCCACGGGTAATGTGATAGTCACGTGATTGCCTTTCACAACCATATCTCTGTTGGGTCAAGAATGTTTGTTGCCCTGATTGTATATTCCTTTATGTGCTCATGTCCATGTCTGTCTCAGACTCAACTTTCACGCTAAGCCTCGTAACTATTCAGGGGAAGAGCTACCTCGCTTCAAATGCCCTGCTTAGTTCAATGCGAATGTGATCAAACCACCACCACAAAATATATCTTTTATTACAACAAAAATGCACTTGAGTGTTTATCTGACTCTTATCTAAGAGTTCATAACACATTGAGGTTCCGCAGCCAAAACCCTGGCGAACCACAGTTCCAGGGTCTCATTAGCCTTACATCCTAGAAGTTTCCCTCTACAACATCTTGCTTTCATTTCAGTCCAAGAAGGAAAAAAAAAATGAAAGTTAACGTGCATGATTCATTTCATACGAATGTATAGAGGGGCCTGCTCCCTGTCAGCTCCTGAGCCAGGTGTTGGGATTCAAACTGAGTAATACAAGGTCCTGGCCCATAAAGAGCTTATGATGCAACAGGGAGACCTATAAAGCAGACAGTAACAGCACAGGGTGATAAGGTAACCAAGGAGGCTCTGAGGGCACTAACGAGAGGCCACTTGCTGGAGGGATTGTCACAGAGCAAGAGCATTAGTCATCAAGGTGATATCTGAGCCAACTAGTGAAGGAAAAGTGGGTAGGATGGAGGCAGAGGTGGGGATGGAGGGTGGGGAGAGCTTCTGGGACAGGAAGATCAGTATGCGCAAGGTCACGAAGATAACAGAAACCCTGGAACCCTGGGAGCATTGTCAGGGAAGCTGAAGTGGGAGGAGGCATGCGGTCAGAGGGAATGCTTTGGAAGCAAGCCGGAGCCGGGGCGGAGGTGGGGGGTGGCTTGTGTGCGCACCTAGGTACAGAGACTGCGTCCTTGGCTGTAGAAGGATCCTTGGCTGCATCCTTCCAGCAATTTCTCATGGATACAGAGGGCTCTTTGTTTTATCTTCTTTGGGTTCAGGTCAGTTCTTTAGGCTTTTGACCTGTTTCCAGCTACCACAGGACAAATTTTCTAGACGCCTTTCATGCCCATTGTCTACAGGACAGGCCTCCAAGATTGACCTTCAAGGCCCTCCGCCATCTCCATCCAATGTACCTGCCTCTGCACACACTGTCTTCTCCAGCCTGCCCGTATCCTAGTTACAGGCCTCACCCTTCTTCACCTCTTCTCATTTGCTTGCAACGGCCAGCTCTCCCTCTGCAAACTTTTTCGTCCCCCGGGACCCACCTCAAGCTGCCACCTTTCGTGGAGTCTGAGGAAACGTCGACCCACTAATCTGGCATTTCACGTACGCCATCTGGCATTGTCCCATTTCTTATCAGCTCGCTTCTCATCTCCTGAGCCAAACTGTGAGCTCCTGGAGCCAGGGGATGTGCTCATAGAGACCTGCTGTGCGTTCCCAAAAGCAGGTTGTGTTAACTCGGAGCAGAACTTGAGTGCTGCTGTCTCGTTCTTAAAAGGGAGCTTGAAGGCTAGGGAGTGCTAAAGCCTAGCACAGAGCAGAGACACCTGTACTTCACAGAGTGCGGGAGAGCGGCCCAGGGCCCGTGTTCTCACTGTGACGTTCAGGCACTTTCACAACGGGGCCCGCGCTGCCAAGAGTGTGACCTGGCTTATCAGCCAGTGCTGACATCCATAAAGGCCTGAATCACTAAACAGCAAGATACGGAGACTATTTATCTCTGAAAGTGGCAATGTAAATCTGTGAAGGGAATTTCCTCTTTTACTGTGTACTATTTGGCAGTGTTTGAATCTACTGCCAATACATAAGATACATTCACAAAAAAAAAAAACAATTGTTAATGGTTTTTTTTTGGTGCAAGATGGCCAGGGAGCCTATGAAAAACACTGTCCTAGTTGGATGTTGTTTTCTTGGCCAAGAAATCAACAACAAATTAATCATGGATTTAGCCAATGCCAGTAAAGCAAAGTTGACCATAATAACCACGAAGGGAACATTTTAATTAGCATTGACTGTGTCAGCCCTGTCAGAATTTATAAGGACTTTGAGAAAGCTGTATTGGCTGGCTCAGTGCTCGATACGAACCTGCAGTTTTTCTCTCAATACATTTTTCTGCAGCAATGGAGAAGTCAAAATCACTCCACGGCGCTTCGGTCCTTCAGCAGACCCACGGCAGCACCTCTGCTGGTTGACGGCAGCTTCCACCCAGAAGAGCAGTTTGAGAATCAAGAATCGTCACTTATTCCACACATATTTATTGCATCTCCTGGTTGCGAGGCACTGCACAGTGAGCAAAGAGCACAGGGGCCCTGCCTTCCTGGGGCTTCCAGGCTGGAGGAGGAACAATAAACAAGCAAACAGCTGAGGAAAGAGGGACTGAAACAGCATTCTCCCCTCCATCCGCGCCTGTTCCATCCTATTTTATCTGAGCCACCTGAGGAATTTATTTGGATGTCTTCAACAACCACCAGAAAAGAACAGTGTATTAATCTGCTCGGGATTCGCCTCATCCTTTCCTATAAGGGGCTCATTGGACTGGCTTGCTTGAACTTGACCACAGAAATACTTCTTACTTACTTAAGAGCCGTAAAGGCAGTTCTCACTAGTACGGGTGTTCTAATCTGAACACTGACCTTTCCCTGGGAAAGACAGCCAAGGGAGGCTCCCCTCCACTGAGGACGCAGATTCTGCCCTTGGCCAAATCTGTAATTCAAGGAAGAAGACTGGGGTCAGCCCACTGGACACTCAGCTTGGAAAGAGTCAAGGGCTGGTGAGCAGTAGGAACCACCAGTGCTGACCCGGAGCACGACCCTGTGGGGCCCTCCCTGCTACGAGTCTTTCCTAGTCCCCTGTTTCTTTTTTTCCCTCATTTTAAAAAAAAATTTATTTTTTTACTGAAGTGTAGTTGATTTCCAATGTCAGTTTCAGGTGTACAGCAAAGTGATTCAGTTATACGTACACATACATATATCGTTTTTTCAGATTCTTTTCAATTACATATTATTACCAGAAATTGGATACAGTTCCCTGTGCTATACAGTAGGCCCTTGTTGTTTACCTATTTTATATAGAGTAATGTGTATTGTTAATCCCCAAATCCTAATTTATCCCTCCCTCGCCCATTCCCCTTTGGTAACCATAGATTGTTTTCCATGGCCCTGAGTCTATTTCGGTTTGTAAATAAGATTTGTATCACTTTGGTGAGAGTCCACATATAAGTGACATCATATCTTACTCCTTGTTTGCAAGCAATAGGCTTCACTCAGCCTGCTGGACCTTCCTCAGTTCCAAAGGGCAGGTTCAAACAGTTGCTGATCAGGGACCTGAGGGAATGCAGAGACAGGGCAGAACCAGTCAGGAAACAATAGGGCAGCCCTGGGGCAGGGTCCTGGCTCTTCCTCAAGGACACACATAACAAACATCTTTGAGCTCCTCTGCAGGAACTCAGGCCCCAACCCAGGGGGAGGATGACAGCGTCAGGCTGAGCACAGGGCTCCTGGGGCACCGCCCTGTGACCTCATCGCCAAACAATCAGAAGAAAGTCACACACCCTGCAGCCTCCACCCCACATTTTGCCTATAAAACCTTTCCCTGGAAAACCACGGGGGGAGTTTGGATTTTTCGAGCAGGAGTCGCCCGTTCTCCTTGCTCAGCCCTGCAATAAACCTTTCTCTGCTCCAACGTTTCGGCTTGTTTGGCCTCTGTGCGTCAGGCACACAAAATCTTTTTTTGGTAACGGTGCCCGTTTGCCTCCTGCCAAACTTAACACGTGGCGCGTTGTAAGTGCTCCCTGACCCCTTTGTTATGCATTTCTTCTGAGCCCTGGGTTCCAAAGCCTGGTCCCGTGGGCCTGCGGGCTGGCGGGCCCCACGGGTCTGTAGCACACAGGGCCTGCGCGCTCTCCTAGGGGCGGCGCCCACGGCTTTCATCCGGTTCTCAGACATCCAAGCTCTAGAGCTGATGTTCTCATCTAACCACCCACTATGAGCAGAGGCCCCAGCGCAGGGCGCAGAGCCGGGCAGGCACGCTCTGCTGTCACGGTTGGTCGCTCACCCCAGGGCTCCCTCCTGCTCTGGAAGAGCAGACAGCAGTGACCTCAGTCAGCTCTCCTGGGCGCCACGCGTCGTGCCCAGCACCTCAGCGGCAGTAGCTCATTTGTCCTCCCCGAGCCCGTGAGACAAGTGCCAGTGTCATCACCCCCGCCTTACAGACGGGGAAACTGACTCTTGGGAAAGTTCAGTAAGTCGCCTGTCACCGCAGATAATAAGCCCAGCGCTTGGATTCAGTGCCAGGTCTAAGTGGCCCCAGGCCCGTGTGCTTAACCACCA
This sequence comes from Camelus bactrianus, assembly GCF_048773025.1. Classification (NCBI taxonomy): domain Eukaryota; kingdom Metazoa; phylum Chordata; class Mammalia; order Artiodactyla; family Camelidae; genus Camelus; species Camelus bactrianus. Next base: position 24,649,840 of record NC_133549.1, read on the forward strand.
CCTCTTACCTGCTCTTCGTCTGGTGAGAAACACTCACCATCTCCCTTGGGAACCGAAGAGCACTGTGATTACAAAGAGCCTCTGGCCATCCCCCTTGCTGTTAAAATCAAGTCCAAAGCCTGGTACCAGAAGGCGCCAAAGGTGTCTCCAGCAAAATCTGATCTGTAAAAAGCAGGGAATCCAGACAGGTTCCCAAGACCTCACAATGCTAGGAGCGCTGATGCTGGTGCACGCATGTTTCAAAGAGCCATTGTGCATCTTAATTGTAGGTAAATAAGAAGACATAATGTTCTCTGTTGACTCTTTACAAGTCTAACTATGTAATTATGGTCTGCTCAAGGGTGAAAAACCCAAGTTCCCCACCCTCCTGTCAAGATGGCTTTGCCAAAACTTATCATTCAACTCAATTCAACCATAATCTAATGTAGAACCTACAGCTTACAAGGCAATAGGCCTCCAGGCAACTGGGGGAGGGAAGGTGGTCACAGAGATGAATGAGACTTCATATGTCCCTCCTGGCAAAACATAAGGATGCAAGATGCCTTTTATGTAACCAGTACAGTCCTAAAAATTAGGCACAAAGCATTGTTTTACAGAATCAGACTGAAGAATGATGACAATGACTCAGGCGACGGTCACCTCCATGTGATGAGGACCAGCACGGGGCCAGCATGTCCTACACAGTGTCTCAGAACTCCACAGCGGTTCTATGAGGTAAGTTGTATTAGCCCACTTTACAGCTGAAATGAAGTGGAGAAAACAGCCCAGAGAAACAGCGCTGAGGACTGAGGCTGAACAAGAGCTTGAACCCAGTTCTGTTTGCCTCCAGAGCCCCTCCTACTTCCAGTCAGCTCGTCCTGCCAACAAACCTTCTGCTGTAATGTGAATACACTCTGATTTATCTGTTTCATGCACTCAGTCTTTCAAGAAACACATTCAAAATAGTGATTTTTAAAATACAGTGCTGGTGGGAATGCAGTTTGGTTCAGCCACTTGTGGAAAACAATATGGAGATTCCTCAAAAGACTAGGAATAGACTTACCATATGACCCAGTAATCCCACTCCTGGGCATATATCCAGAAGGAACCATACTTCAAAAAGACACCTGCACCCCAATGTCCATAGCAGCACTATTTACAATAGCCAAGACATGGAAACAGCCTAAATGTCCATCAACAGATGAGTGGATAAAGAAGATGTGGTATATTTATACAGTGGAATACTATTCAGCCATAAAAACAACAATATAACGCCATTTGCAGCAACATGGATGCTCCTGGAGAATGTCATTGTAAGTGAAGTAAGCCAGGAAGAGAAAGAAAAATACCATATGAGATCGCTCATATGTGGAATCTAAAAAAAAAAAAAAAAAAAGAATATAAATACAAAACAGAAGCAGACTCATAGACATAGAATACAAACTTGTGGTTGCCAAGGGGGTGGAGGGGTGGGAAGAGACAGAATGGGATTTCAAAACTTGTGGATACTGACAGGCATATGCAGAATAGATAAACAAGATTATACTGTATAGCACAGGGAAATATATACAAGATCTTGTGGTAGCTCACAGCGAAAGAAAATGTGACAATGAATATATGTATGTTCATCTATAACTGAAAAATTGTACTCTACATTGGAACTTGACACATTGTAAAATGACTATAACTCAATAAAAATGTTTAAAAATAAATATATAAACTAACAAACAAACAAACAAATAAATAAAATACAGTGTATCTAGACTTGAGCACCACACAACATGGATCCTTGATCTAGGAAGAGTTGAGGGCTACCTGCTGACTTTCCTTTTCAAAGTCAGTTTTAAGAAGAAACCATTCAGTTTCCCATTCATTTGATCATGAGGAACTCACGTCTTCCACCCCAAGCCCAAGGCTAGTGTTCCAGAAGCCCAGCTCCTGGGGAGCTGCCTAAAACTAGCTGAACAAGCTGGAATCAGCATGAGGCATCATACCAGCCTCCTAACATCCAACGCAGGGACATGATCCAGTGTGTTCATCCTTATACCTTAGTTAACCATTTACAGTGTTTCGTCACAATTTAGACCATGCCAGTAATGTACTGTGCAAAAATAATCTGCCAGAAAGATTTGTTTTCATTACTTATGTTATAAAACAACCAAATTGCTGACATCTAGGTTATCAGTCGCTTAGATTGTGGGAAAACACATGCCTCTAGAGTGACTTTATTATGAATAATTTTGATGCTGGAAAGTTGTCCAGGCGAAGTCCAGCATCCTCTAGTCTTCAAACATCAGGCTCCCTTAGGGGCCACCTATCATACTATCAAGTAGTACACAGATGGCATAAGGAGCTGAACAGATGGAACGATAAATTTTCATTTAGGGAAACTGACTGGAAATGCTATAAAATGCTTACTGTTGTTACTCCCAGTAATTGCTAATAGAGGGCAATTAGGAGATATGTTTTATCTGGACTTTCTGTACTCTGTAGAAATCTAAAAGGAGAATTAGTCACAAGAATTAGTTGGTCCAGCCCAGGTGTACTAAGGCCCCCAAACTTCAAGCTAATTAAGTTCATAAAACTGCTAAGACTGTTACTATTTCAAAAACCTTTTGTCCAATAACCAGAAAAGCCACGCTTCTCAAATCTTAGGTAACGTCAGAATCAAGGGGTCTGGGCAGGGGTTAGGAGTCTTACTGTTTGCTCAGGTAATTCTGACACAGGTGACCTTTGAGACTGCACGTTGAAGGGATATAGTTGACCATCTGGGTCCGGGGCAACCCCCAACCCTGGCAGGAAGCCCATCAGCAATGCCCTGGGGCTGACCCACAGTCCGGTTTAAGGTCTAAGGATAAAAGCCATTTTAACCTCTGAGAAGTGGCTAATGTGTTTAGTCAGCAATTCAAAGGTAGCAATAAGTGATTGTAAATCAGAGGCAAGTATGCTGAGAACAGTTTACCAAGCCCCTTCTCTTCCCAGAACCTTCCAGCCCCTTGGCCCCTAGACTTCACCTTATCCCTCCTTCCAGCCTCTCATCAATTCTCCCTCCCTCTCACGTCCTCCAGGCTCCAGTGCCTCCCCTTCTCTTGGTTCTTATTTCTTAAGAATAAGAATTTATTCTATAGAATAATCATAATAATAATAGGATAATTCTATTTCTTAAGAATAAAAATCTTATTTTTTAAAGAAATAGTTTTCACTACTGTTCATTTAAAAATCAGAAGACATCTATTTTAATTTTACTGATAAAAGTGTACCCAGATTATTTGCATTTTGTCTTGTTACTGCTTTCTTTGTATGATGGATGTTGGGCCAACTGACATGCTTCAGAGTCCAATAACCCCCATTTCTGCCTCTCAGATGTCTGCCTGTGATCTCTCAACAGATAAAGCACATTCTTTGCTGTGCGTGTTTTACCCTAAGAAACTGATAGCCTCAGATAATGCTTAATTTCATAACAAATCAGGATGACTTGTTTCAGCCCACCTTGTCAGAGTCATAAACCCCACTGCCCTTCCCGGACCCTAAACTTCTTGCTTCACCTATAACCAATCAGAACTTGGGCACAAGCTAATCACACCGCTCCCAGCCCGTGTGGCCACCAACTCCTCCCCCAATAAAAGACCCTGTATTTCCATCCTGGTGCTCATGCTGGCACCTCTCTCGTCTGTGTGGCCCGCTGTAGCCTACAACAGCATACCCTAATAAACTCCTTTCTCTTCCCATACTTTATCTCTGGTGAATTCTTTTACAAGCCCACGAGTCACTGGTTCACCAACTGGCCCTCCCTCCCTTGTATCCCACAACAATGGGAACCTTCAGTCACTAGCTAGTCGCTACTCATCTCTTTTGTGCCAGCTTTTGAACTGGGACCTTTAAGAATACAAAGATTTTAGATGTGGTTTTCTTAAGGGTAGAGAGATATTTTACTTATGCTTGCACTGCTTTCCACAGAGACAGTATGCTCAGAGATATAGTGAGTGCTCAAAATATAGCTACTGAATTAAGTGAGTCCAGGCTTCGGAAACTTACATCCTGGCTGAGTAGGTGGATAGAAGTGCAGGGAAAAAAAATCATGACACAGACTGTTAGTTTTTTATTGCTTGTGTAACAAATCAACACAAACTGGGTCATTTAAAACAACACAAATTTATTATCTCATAGTTCTGGAGAGAAGAAGTATAAAATGTGTCTTAAGGGTTAAAAATCAAGGTTTGGCTGGGCTGTGTCCCTTCTGGAAGCTCTAGAGGAGAATCTAGTTCCTTCCTTTTTCTATTTTCTAGAGGTGCCTGTCCTCCCTGGATGACGGTCCCTTCCTTCCTCTTCAAAGCACATCACTCCAACCTCTGCTTCGGTAGTCACATGTGCTTTCTCTCCTTCCTATCCTCCTGCCTCTCTCTTACAAGGCTCTTTGTGATTACAGCGGGCCCACCCAGCTAGCCCAGAATAATCTGCACATCCCAAGATCCTTTATTTAATCACACCTGAAAAGTCCCTTCAGCCATGTGAGGTGATACAGTCACAGATTTCAGGGATTAGGATGAGGACACGGGGGACGGGGGGCGGGAGGCATTATTCAGCCTACTTCAGACAAACACAGACCTAGGAACCCAGGAAACAGGGCTGGGGGAGGGGGCTCCCTTACGTGGGAGAAGTCGGGGTTGGCGTCTCCCAGGGAATATAGCCAACATTTTATAATACCTATAAATGGAGTATAACCTTTAAAAATTGTGAATCACTATAGTGTATATCTGTAATCTATGATACTGTTCCACAACTATTCAATTTAAAAAAGAAAGAAAGAAAAAAGAAAAGGCTTTCCAGCTGAGCCATGGCTAGTTGGTGAAAACGGTGGGTAAAAACATAAGTTTTGGAGTCAAACCAAGCCAAAGCCTCAGTTTCCTTATATGTAGATTAATATGATACCTACTCCATAGGGTTATGGGACGATTAAATAAGATAATATATGTAAAGTGACTGGTAATGAGGTGTGTGCCGTGAGACTAATATGTTGGACATAGAAAAAGGATGGGGGAGAGGGTATAGCTCGGTGCTTAGCGTGCACCAGGTTCTGGGTTCAATCCCCAGTACCTCCATTTAATAAACAAATAAACAAACCTAATTCTCGCGTCCGCTCCAAAAAAGAAAGCGGATTTGGGAAACACCAGAGATGATGTTCCCCTTAACCGATCATCACACACTATTCCCCTTCAAGGCCCAAAGGACACAGCAAAAGACAAACTGTCCGTGAAAAATGTAGTGTCCTAGGAAAATAACTTGCAGCCACTGTCCTTCCCAGAGGATACAAGTTCCACATCCAGCCGTCAAGATCTCCTGCCAATTTACTTGGCTACTTCCGTCAGAATAAAAAGGAGTTGGGGGTGTGGTCAAGCCAAAGGAAATACCCTTGGCTCCAATCAGGAAACTGTTTCCATAGCAACCCAGCACCGCCAGCACAGCTGGAAGCAGCCGGCAGCAGCCATCTCGGTCCCTGCCTGAGCTGCTAGTTATGGTCCCCACCCGCTGCCAGGGAACGGCTCCCTCCTCAGGTTTCCTTTTAAAACATTGGGTCGGGTTTGTGAGAAAAGTAAGTCTGACGGGGACTGTTGATGACCATCCCGGTGGTGGACGGCTGATTCTTCCTTGCTGCTTGGCAGTTGCTTCCTAAATGTTTAGAGCAGGTGAGTTTGGGTTTGATGCAACTAGGAAGAAGGTGGGAAACTTGCCACATTCTCCTTCTCTGAGTGCCAGACCCTGCTCAGAGAGGGAATAAGACTGCAGGAATAGGAAAGTCCCAGACAGGTACCCAACATCCTCTGGATACAATATGGTGGTGGCATCAGAATATGAGAAGGAAATTGGAAAGCAGAAATGATACATCATAAAGAGCTGAGAAACCAGATGTCAGGTGCCTGTGCATCCTCAAGTCTTCAGGTTTGCAGAGTGACCCTGGTCTCCAATATTTGAATATAAAAGCTTTATATCCCATGCCATCTTTTGGGGGCGTCAGCACAGCCCCCTTGGTTTCTGTAACTCATACGGGAAATCAGCACTGGCTCCAGCTTCCTATGCCCGCCCAGCTTTGCAGCTGGTCTCACCGTGGTCTTGCCACCTCAGCCGTTTGCTCCTCTGCCAAGCATTGACCTAAAGTTTCATCAGCAAACTTTACCCACGTTTGGGGGCAATGAAGGGAGTTGATAGAAACGCAAGCTCTGCAAGTATAAACACCTCCTTCAGCTCTCCCCGCTTCAGGAATTTCCCACTGACTTTCTCTTTGCCCCTCTGCCCTCGGTTCTTCTGGATCTGCTAACCTCTCTCTCAGGGCTGCCCCAGCAAAAATCCAAATCCCTCTCATCTTCTTCAATAAAGCAGTTCAGCCATCTCCTCCCTCCTTCTAGATCAGGAGTTTCCCCTAGCTTGGAGCCTTCACCTTTATAGTCCCAAAGACCTCCAAGTCTGCCCCAAAACAAAGAACCGTCTGCTGTGGTGTGAGCGAGGCCATTCCCCGGGGCTGCAGACAGCTCTACAGTCAAACAGCAGGGTCCTCTCTTCCAGCCAGAGCTATAAAACCACACTTGCTCTGAGTCTTCTTAAAGAGCATGTGCACACGCCTGTGAGTCAGCAAAATGCTGCCTTCCAGCAGAAGGATGCCTGCTGGAAGAAGAGAAACATATGTCTCATGGATCCTAGAGTCAGAAAAGACCTGGGGGTCAACTCCCTACTCTTCTTAGCTGAGCATCTGGAACAAGCTAGTCAGTGAACAAAAGCTTACTTTGCTTACCTCTAAAATCGGGCCGATAATACCTGCACTGCAGGGTGTTACAAGGACCATATGAAAGTGAACACAGTTCTTTTTTTTAAATTGATGTATAGTTGATGTACAATATTATGTAAGTCACAGGTGTACAATATAGCGAGTCACAATTTTTAAAGGTTATACTCCATTTATAGTTATTATAAACTATTGGCTATATTCCTTGTATTGAACAATATATCCTTGTAGCTTATTTATTTTATATACAGTAGGTTGTATCTCCTGACCCATTACCCCTATATTAACCTCCCCGCTTCCCTCTCCCCCCAGGTAACCACTAGTTTGTTCTCTATATCTGGGTCTGCTTCTTTTTTGTTGTATTCACTAGTTTGTTTTCTTTTTTAGGTTCCATATTTAAGTGATACCATACAGTATTTGTCTTTCTCTGTCTGACATGTTTCACTTGGCATAATGCCCTCCCAAGTCCACCCATGTTGCTGCAAAAGACAAAAAGTCATTTTTTATGGCTGAGTTGTATTCCATTGTATATAAATACACCACGTCTTCTTCATCCATTCACCTGTCAATGGACGTTTAGGTTGCTTCCACATCGGGGCAATTGTAAACAATGTTTCCATGAACATTGAGGTGCATATATCTTTTTGAATTAGTGTTTTTGGAGTGTTTTCAGATATATACCCAGGAGTGGAACTGCTGGGTCGTATCGTAGTTCTATTTTCAGTTTTTTGAGAAACCTCCATACCGTTCTCCATAGTGGCTGCATTAATTTGCATTCCCATCAACAGTGTAGGAGGGTTCCCTTTTCTCCATACTCTCGCCCACATTAAGAGTCAGCACACTTCTGGCTTCAGCAAGTGGTAGCCATTCTTGTCATTATTACTACTACTTGGCAAGAACTCTTTAACCCATTTTTTTTTAATTTCCTTCTCTCAAAACTTTGAGATAAGTGGACCTAGGATTCATTAGACCCACTAACACACATACACACACAGAGAATCAAAGGTTCCCCTGGCCAACCCAACCTGGTTAATAAGTGGCTAAGCTTGGACCAGAACCAAGGTGCCTCACCTCCTCCCCAGCAAAGCTTCTCCTTGGCCCTGCAGAAAATCAAAAGCCTCCAAGCTGATACACTGGGTGGCCGGAGATGGAACAGGGTGGGGAACGTACTTCCTTCAGGTGGTTCGATTTTCCAGCTACTGGGTGTGGCGGGATGTGGACGTTGACCCAGACCTCACACGTTTCCTGAGGCCTTAGGCTGCACAGTTCCCCCGGCTGAGTCACCTGCAAGATCAATTACAAGCACAGGTGTTTCCCATCTGGGGGCCGATCTTCTCTCTGGACCAGATGAAGTGGTGGAATGGGGTCCCTAAAAAAGTCCATTTTGAGCATTTTAACAGTTTCCCCTTTGCTCGTGGGTCTTACTGACTCCGGTGCTGTGCCCTACTGCCTTCCAAGGAAATGAAGGTGGTTTAGAATAAAAACACAGTACAAAATTGGGCAGTCAAGGACTCCAGAATAGAGACCCTGAAGAGAGGGGACAAGGCAGCAGACGCGACTTGGCAGTGGTCACATGGCCAGTTCTGGCAGTCGAGTTGGCTTGACTCTGGGTTTGCATGAATCAACTCTCGTGGTTGCAAGAAACAGAAAGTAACTGGAAGCAGCTCATGCACAAAGGGAGATTCATTGTGCATCCAGGGTGTCCTGTGGTCACTGAGGTCTGGGACACTGAGGGTCCCCGGGAGGGGGTGGGAAGCAGGGGCTCCCTCAATCTCCTTGGGACTCTCTCCTTCCTCTTCCCTGCTCCATCAGAGCTCTCTCCCGCTCCTCTTGCTTCACTCTATCTTCCCCTCCCTCTCCCTGGATTTTCTTTTAAAGAGATCCACGACCTTAACCCAGAATCTCTTACTTCCAACCTAAAAGGCCAACACATTGGAAAGCAGAGCTTCACACTGCATTCATACGGCAGTTTACATAAGAGTGAGTCAAGTCTGCAATAAAGAACGGGTGTCCACAAGCGACAGAGAGAGGGGGGCAGGGGAGGAAGGGGTGTGGAAGCCTTAACCACTTTCCAGAGCTTGCAGCACCCTGGTCCCCTCACTGGGCCGGGAGGCAGGAAACTGTTCTTGGAAATGACTGCCCAGAGACCCATTGCACTTTTCATGTGAACTGGGTGAAGAGATGGCTCCAGGAAAAGTTGTGAATGGGGAGACGACACTGAGCAAAAAAAATAAACAATAGGTGCTTAGTACAAAATTGTTTGTACTTAAGCAAACAGCATCCACAGCGGGGTACCCCATGCTCATTTCTGGCATTCGCTGCCGTCCCAAACATTTCAGCGGGATCTCAATTCACTAGGAATCTATCGTCTAAGATTAGAAACAGAAAACATGTTCAGAGGATGACCAGGATGGCGAGGGGATGGGAGAATGTATCCTAGGAAGGCTGCATTGCCTTAAATCGTGGATGTTTGGCAGAGAGAACGAAAGACAGGAGTAGGGATGGATGGAGCTGCTGCTGTTCAATGTACAATATGCTGAGGTCCACTGAGGACTCAGATGGCCTGTATGACCCCTGCATCAGAACCAGGGCCAGAAAGTGGACCTTATGAGGATACAGATTTTTGACCCAATAGAAGATTGAGCTGCCCTCAAGGGATAGGAAGGAATGGACAGCTCACGGTGGTAATTTGTGAACGAAATTGGATTAGATGACTCCTAAAAATCCTTCCAGTCTTACAGTGGAGCCCCCTGGGCTGACCCCGCTCACTGGGTCACAAGCCCTCCATTTACGGGGCCAACCAGAAAGGCTGTCATTGCTGGATATTGGAGAAGACACTGGGCACAGTGTGTCCTGCAACAGGACTCATCCTGGCGTCTGGAAAACCACTCCCTGCAGGTCTTAGGAAGATTCTATGGCCAAGTGCCTTGGGAAGTGCGCTTCCCCGTGCCCCCTCACATAGACTCCACAATGTGTGATTCCCATTTTACAGATCAAGACACTGAACCCCATCACCATAAAGGTCCATCAATCAGGAAACAGAAAAACTCATCACGGCACATTCATGTGACGGAATACTACAAAGGAGTGAAATATAGAATGTCTACCCACATACCTGTATCTGAACAGGATAAATCCCAAAAAACAAAGTTGTATAAAAACAAAGTTATAGAAAAATACTATGATGTCCTTAATGAAATTCTTAAATTCCATACAAAACTATACATATTGCCCATAGATATATATGCAGGAATATAAATGTATGAAAAAGTGACACACCAAATTATAGCAATGGTTGCCACTGGGGTGAAGAGGCAGGAGGAAGGGGATTTGGTGGTCAAAGGGAAGTCCAGATCTATTTGTAGAGAATTTCTTTTTTATTTATTTAAAAACAGCAAATATAGCAAAGTGGGAGCAATCGTTAAATCTGTTTAAAGGGAAGGTAGGTGTTCGCTATTCTGGGAGACAGAGACAGAATCAAACTGGGGCCCCAAGAGACCCAGCATCACCTGGGTCACTGGCTGAAACGCACTTCCCAGGCTGGGCACCCAACAGCAAGTGGATTCTGACCCAGTTCTGCCTCTGCCTCACGCTGGACTGGAACCTCACACTCAATGCCCCTCCCCCGTCTCCCCACTGTTTGTTTTCTGGAACCCTCTGTGGCCTCAACATTTAATAACAGGGAAGATTCAAGAGGTCTGGGGGAGTGAATCACTTGCTCAGCGTCCCTGCGAGTAGTTAATGACTCACATCAGAGCCTGAGAAAACATCAGTGATGGCAGAGGCCTGGAGGCCTGGGGGGTGTGGGAACAGAGGAGGGCAGAAATGGCTGTAAATAAATGTTCTCAGCCTGACAGTTTCCCACCCTGGAGAAGACTCACTTATCGTCTGGGTTCCCAGCATTTCTTGCCAGGAGGAAGAGGGCCCAGCGTGAGGTGGAAACAGATCTGATCTCCCAGGCAGAGTTTCTCAGCTACAGTGCCTGTTAGCGTGCAGGTTCCCAGGCTCCGCTCCAGGTGGGTCTCTGGGGTCAGAAATCACAGTGGAAGGGATGCTCAGACCAGGTGTGTCCCTAGGAACAAATACACAGTGGTGGACACCAGATCACAGCCCAGTGCCGCAGGGGAGACTTAAGTCCTGCTGATCTTCAAAAATGGGAGAGATGATTGGCAAGTAAAGAGAACCATGAGCAGAGAAGATAAATACAGCAGGGGAGGAAACCAACTACCCAGATTAAAGATCTGAGAGGGGCCCCAGTGGTGCTCCCCTGCCCCTTAGGTCTAAAATCGTCTCAAATTTCAAAGTGTAGGACAGAGGCAGCAGGATGCTTCCCATTGACTGGGAGGGACCCTGAAAACCTGAGCAGATGGCAGACATTTCTCTACAGCCGCCCAGTTTTTCATCCATCCTTCAACTGTTTCCTGCTCCTCGCCCCACGTTCTTGGGGGCGCTGGAGCGACTGTGCATAAAGTTGCTGCTCCCACAGGGCTTACATTTTAGCAGAAGAAACAAGCAATAAACAAACAGACAAGCAAACGAGGTTGGCGTGTACACGGAAGAGAAGGAGGCTGCCGTGGCCAGAGCGCAGAAGGGAAGCAGGAGAGGCGGGGGGCTCAGGACCGCCCCCATCCCAGGCTTGGCAGTGCTGGAGGAAGATGCCCACTCCTGCCGAAGGCTCGCAAGCCAGTCCTCTCCTTGCTTCCTCCAGACACCCGTAGCTTCCCTCTCACATCCAGGTCCCCGACACCTCCCTGGAGTTTCATGAGGTCAGTTCTCCCCCTAGTGGACACACCTACGCTGTCAGCCCAGACACAATATTGAATGGGCTCTTTCGTCTTCTCCCAGCCCCAATAACGCAGAACGCAGCTGTTCTGGAGCTCAGATATGCTATGCCTGCCTCACGGTTAGAGAGAAGGTTGTAAAATGAACCAGTGGAAGGAGAGGGGCCCTGTGTGAGCAGGGATGGGGTGGTCCCAGACTTAGTAGCCCAACCCCCACCCCCCAAGCAGGCTTGGCCGGGGCCTTGACAGAGGGAAGAGAACCTGTTTGCCAGGCAAGTGCACCTGGGGCAGGTGGGCCATGCACCAGGCCAAAAGGCACCGCCCAACAGCCCAGGAGGGAGGTGACTATGGCTTCATGGAGCTGAGGCAGCCCTGGTCATCAAAGCCTCCTGGATCCTGCTTAGGCTCTGAGAGGTTTTGTCACAAGAGCAGGTCACTGTCATAGAAGGGGCCCTGCTTGCACCCAGGATGTAGAAAGACACAGGTGTGGCCCAGCTGGAGCCCCCACACACACCAGCCCAAAGCACAGCACTCCTGGCTCCCCCACCCCATCCCCGGCCTCCTCCGTCAAGAACAGATTTTGTTCCATCAGAACATGTGTCTCTGGGGTCGGGAAGCACTGGCAGAGCAGGTTGCAAGGAACGGGGCTTGGAGCTACGTGGCTCCACACTGGGGCCGGCAGCCACCCTCCCACCAACGCAGTTGGGGTTTTCATTTTTATTTCAGGGTTAACTTTGCAGCCTTGAACCTGCTGGAGAATCTCTTCCTTTGGAGGCTCTAAAAAGCCCTCTCCTCTCACCTTTGCCCAGAACACATGTCTTGGATTTGCAATCTGGGCCACAGGAAGCAGAACGGGGCCGCTGCTGGAGGCCCATTGTCAGTGAGCAGAATCTGAAGTCACTTTCTGGGTCAGGCAGGTGCTTCCTTTGGCTCTAGGGCTTGATTGTGAGTTCATGCTGTTCAGATGTTTGTTTTTAAATTTTAAGTAATAGACTATTTTTGAGAGCAGTTTTAGTTTCACAGCAAAATTGAGCAGAAAGTAGAGTTCCCATACACCCTTTACCCCCACCCCCACCCCAATGCGCAGCCTCCTGCCTGTCAGCATCCCCGACCAGGGTGGGGCCTTTGTTACGCCTGGGGAACCTACGCTGACATCATTGTCACCCAGAGTCCACGGTTTACATTAGGGTTCACTCTAGTGTTGTACATTCTATAGGTTTGGACTAAGGTATGTGTCCATCACTACAGTATCATACAAAATAGTTTTGTTGTCCTAAAAATCCTCTGTGTTCCACCTGATTCTCTCCCCCTGATTCTCAGCAGACACTGATTTTTCACTATTTCCATAGTTTTGCCTTTCTCAGAACGTCATACAGTTGGGATCATACAGCATGTAGCCTTTACAAATTGGCTTCTTTCACTTAGTTATAAGCATTTAAAATTCCTCCATGGCTTTTCATGGTTTGACAGCTCATTTCTTTTCAGCACTGGGTAATATTCCAACACCGGCTGTATCACAGTTTACTTACCCATTCACCTACTGAAGAGCACCTCGGTCGCTTCTAAGTCTTGGCAATTCTGAATAAAGCTGCTAAAATCTCCATGTGCAGGTTTTTGTGTGGATGTAAGTTTTCCTTCCAGATGCTTTTGTTTTTACTCTCCGTGGATTTTTCAGCTTAAAGTGATTTTTACAGACAAGAAAACTGTGCTGGCGAATGTTTACCCCCTTTCCCCACCCACATCCAGGATGGGGACCGGGCTTGGGGCTCTGAAACACTGAAGCAGCCAGGACAGGATTGTGAGCACCATCGGGAGGCTGCGCCGGAAGCCCCTGCAGTGGGAACCAGTGAACAGGTTCAGGAGGCAGACAGCCTGGTTTCGACCCTGGGCTCTGACCTCAGTCACTGAATGAGGAACACCGCCCCTCTGAGCTTCAGTTTCCTCCTCTAAAAAGAGGGACAGCAAGATTGACTAAGGCACCCTGAGAACTCCCTGAGACGGTGCTGGAAAGCCTTAGCGCAGCACAGGGCGCAGAACCAGTGCTGGATAAAAGGTCACAGGAATGGGTGCGTGACCCAGATTAAAAGTAGAAACCGATCTGGCAAGCCCCTGACTCAGCAGCCTGTCTTGAGTTCTCTCGAAATCCCCATTCCCTCTGATCTACTTTCATTAATACAGGAGAGCAGCTCAGACTCCTCCAGACTCCACTTTTCTTAATTCCAGTTGTTACATGTCAGTGCAGTTAATTTACGAGGAGAGGACAAGCATGACAAATGAGAAAACAGCCACAGACGTGGAGGATTCTGATTGTCGGGATTTCTGATGCGGTCTGAGGCCCCGTAAGTGGTTTAGTGATCTCCTCTCCCTGGAGGGTCCTAGGACGTATTCTCTGTGCTCAGTATCGGGGCCAGCCTCCGACGATGCAGCGCATTTCTTACCCTGGGTATCGTTTCAGACCGTGTTCTGGATCTAATGACTCATGAGATGATGGCACAGCAGAAGAGGCACGAAGGCAGACGGGCACCTGGGAGTTAACAGAGCCGGGGGTCCAGGGGAACCTGTGAGAAGGCGAGGCAGGCAAGCTTCAGGCTCTCTCTGCCTGCCTGCAGCATGTATGACCCTTTCTGGGGGGGGCGATGCCTGGAAAACCGTGGGAGCTTTCCTAGTTGGCAAAGTGATTCTCGCAAAACGGCCGCTAAGCGTTTTACGGCTTCAGAGATGGGCCAAAGGGAAATTGTACCACAGTGGAAATGTGGGTCTTCAGTTACAAATGTCACCAGGAGCCATCAGCCAAAGGGGATAACGGCCTCGGCCTCCTGGTTGAGAGAGAGGGCTTGGAGCCAGACCCCTGGTTCCAATGCAGCAGCTTTAGCTTCTTCCTTGCTGTGTGACTTTGGGCTGGTTACTTAACTGCTCTGTGCCTCAGTGTCAATACAAGGGGGATTCAACAATGGTGAGGGACAAGAGGAGGAGGAGACAGGGTGAAAGAGGATCAGGCAGTTCATTTACAAAATCTTCCCTAACCCAGTGAGACACATTTAACAGAAAACTGTTTCCATAAAGAGTCTGAGTCACTTTTCATTTTATGTTTTTTTTTAAACTAGTAATACATTTGTTAGCATTTATTTCACTTGATGTTTGCTAATTCTTGGCAGGCACCATCACACTGAGGCAATCACCTTTTAAAGGTTTTTCTTTTTTTTTTCTTTTTAATGGAGGTACTAGGGACTGAACCTAGGGCCCATTCATGCTAAACATGTGCTCTACCACTGAGCTACATTTAAGTTTAAAAGTTCTAAATTAAACAGCTTCCTAATGGCAGGAAGGCCTCTGCTCGATGTGTGCTCCAGCCACATTTTGCTGGAAGTGCCAGAGGACCACAGCCTCCGCGTGGGAGCCGCCGTGGACAGCGGTGAGTCTGCCCAGAGGAGCCCCAGAGGCAGGACACAGACGGGGCTCAGAGGCCCAGGTAGCCCCTGCAGAACCAGGCTCAGCACCCGCAAAGGCCAGGGCCCTCCTGATGTGTGCTTCCGACACATGGGCATTACTTCATTCCAAGAACTGGCCTTGTGCTTGGCAGGCAGCTTCCTTTCTGTGCACTGTGGCCCACTGCATCCTGGGGTGGGGAACAAGGTAGGGGGGTTTCTCAGAAGTGTAACCAACAGCACTATTTTCAAAACCAGGAGGCTCTCTGAGCGAGCATCCTGATGGTCCTCTCAGATCCAGGTGGCAAATGGTCACATCTCGTGAACCAATTCTGGCGATAATTCTTTAGAACTGCGTGGGGGTCCCTGCAGGAGAGCTGGGCGGTGGCATGGGCTGTAAAGATGACCCTGGGAGAAAGCTGCAGGAGGCACTGTGGAGCGGGGGAGACCCGCACCCAGGCAGGCAGGCAGTGGGGAAAGGAGGGCTGACCCGGAGGTGAGGGGTGGGGCTACTAGGCCCGGGACCTTCCAGGACCCCTCTCCTCCCACTATATACAACTTCAGAAATGATGGCAGCTTTCACAGTAACCTTGAACCTGGACTGGCCCATTCACCCAGACATACACCGGCTTCTGCACAACCTCAGCGAGCCTGGCTCTGACATCAGAGACATTTACCAAAATGGGCCTAGTACCCTTGCCAGCGAATCAAATCACCACCATTCCAAGGCATGGGCTATCTGAAGTGCTAACCGGGTGGAGACAAGCTCTGAGCAGGTTCTGATAAACACACGCTGCCCTTCACCACGCTTACCAGACAGGGGCCTTATTCCAAATTTTCAGGTGGAGAAATAAAGCCAGAGAAGAGTAGGGTCCTGTGCAGACCGGCCGGCACAACACCCCGTAGCTGGGCCGGGAAGGCACAGAGAAGAGACCCCTGTACTCGGGGCCTCTCTCCTGGCCAAAGCATCTAGCAAAACATCTGGCAGGGTTGGATGGGGATGGTTCAGTGATGCAAACGTGCTGGCGAAACCCAGCATCATTGCTAGAATTTTCACAAAAGCTGGAACCAGGGGACGGGTGCCATGGGAGCCAAGATTGGAAGATACATCGGTGAGCAGAGGGGGCTTTGCAGAGACAGAGAAGAGGGGCAGCTGCTGCTCCACCAGCTAGCATCTGCCTGATCTGAGGACTGAATGACCAGCTAATAAAGGTAAGATGCTCAGCATGGTGTCTGTCACACAGCAAGCACCCAACAGATGTCAGCTACTGTGAGTGTCCTTGAAGACCAGAACGAGGGCAGACTAACAACTACAATGGCAGCTGTAACCACATGCCATCGTGGTTAACCCTCCCAACTCCAGTCCAAGGGGGACATTATTATTCCTCATTTTACCCAGGGAGAAACTGAGCCTCAAAGACAGTTAACATATATACTGCTAGTGTTCATTGAGTGCTTGCTATGTGCTGTGTGTTAATTCATTCAATCCCCACAACAGTCACAGGAAGTAGATACTAATATTACCCCCATATTACAGATGGAAAACAGGGGCAGAGAGGTTAAGTAAGTGGCTCAGAGGTCACACAGCCAGTAAAATGAAGACAGTGGAGTTGAACCCAAGCCTCTTGAGCTCCAAAAGCCATGCTCTTTCCACTTAGCTCTGCCTCCCTGGTTTTAAGTCTCATTCACGTTGCACAAAACCTCCATCACAGGCCAAAGCAGGATTAAACATCTGTTCTTGAGAGGTCCTGTGAAAGCTTAAGGGATGAGTATGGGGTGCTAGGACGTGCAGCCCCCAGAACACAGGGTCCCACAGGTCACTGCCGCCTTGAAACCAAACACATCGTGTGCCGACAACATGCCACACTGTCCTTTCTGCAGCCTTGTGTGTTGCCACATACACAGGCAAAACTCTGACCCCACCCAGCGTCCTGTGGACCTTCGGGAGATGCTGCTGAGTGTTTATGGAGAATTCAAGCCCGTCAGCCGCCAGGCTGATTCCTTCCAGAAGAACCATCTGTGATCTCCCGAGCGGATGACAGGCTGAAGACAGATGGGCGGGGACCGGGCTGCTCTGACCTCAATGCCACCCAGCATATCTTCCCCACCTGCGGCGGCCCCTCAGCCCCGGGGACCACCAGAGAGGCAGGCCCGCAGGCAAAACGTCTGAGCATGAACCCCTGAAGCCACAAGCCGTTCTCTGAGTCACCACCTTCAGTGAGGAGGGAGGGAATGCAAAACCCGCGCCAGGAGGAAAGAGATTTGCTGACTCCTTCCTGACCCCACGAGGCCATCTAAGCAGAGCGCAAAGGGGTGCACCGGGTTCCACAGAACCGCGCTGCTCAGCGGCTGAGCATCGATACTGACTAGGGCTTGGCTTTGCTGCGCCTCCATTTCACTTGGGCCTTCAGCCTCCCACGGCCTCGCCAGCTACAAACGGATCTGAGAGATCTAGTGGTCGGGGAAGGATTAAGCTCTCGTCCAGAGAACTGAACCTCCATCCTGTCCAAGGTCCCCCTTTGACTGCTGATGCTTAGAAAGCCTTCAGCGTCTGCTTCTGCTGCAAAGAGCCTCCCTGCAGTGTGTGCTTCCCCACAGGGACTCAGAACTGTGCAAACTTCCCAGCTAAGTTTTGCAGCCATCTTCTGGGGTCCAGCTTCCCTGGAAGCTTTTACAGAGATAGAAGTGCCCACCGTTGCTTAAGCTTGCACCTGTTCAAGGGCATGTGTACAGGAGCCCTGCTCCCACCCCACCAAGACTTAAGGTCTAGCTCTATTTCAGAGCCCAGGACAACTGGAATCAGCTTTAGCCTATGCTTTCTAGGGATTTAAGGCTGTTCTTGGGTCCTGTCCTGGTCTCCTGAACCATCTCCCTTTCAGGAAGAGACCTGATTTCTCAACGGAAGCTCTGGGGTCCCGCTCTGTATTTCCCCCTCTACACTCAGCCCTGTGCCGTACCTGGCACAGAGCAGAGGCCCAGAAAATCTTGGCTGACCAACGGCACGACGTGTGGACATCTTGGCTGACAGCCCCTCTTTAGTTTGAAAAGCTCCAGATGCAAGTGCAACCGTCTTCAAGGCCCCTTCCGTGAAGCCAGGGTGGCTGAGCAGTTTTCCACAGCACTGGCAGAGCCCCTAGGATGACTCTGAAGTAACTGATAGGCCCTCGGGCTCAGCCCACGTGGACAATGCGGTTAATGAGGAGCCCGCTGTCGTTACAATCAATTCAGAGACTGCAACCAGCTGTTTCCTGGAAAGAAGGACACCAGAAAGCAAAGTATGACGAAGTATTTTTAATAGGTCAAACTCCAAGTCATTGTGCTCCCAGTTCTGAAGAGATTCCTAAAAGAGGCAACTTTGGCCGTTTGGGAAGCCAGCGTTCACCCTCCCGCGGTCTCGGCATCTCCTTCCTCTGGGGGCTGACCTGGAGGAAAGCACAAACGCGCCCAGTACCATTCTGGCTTCCATGGGACCTTGCTCTCATCTACACGTTATAGCAACAGCCTTAGTTGGACTAAGATGACGACTCAGTTAAAGGAGACAAATGCTGACTGTCCAAGCAGGAACAGTCCAAGCTGGCAAGAAAAAGCACACTGCATACATAGGATACAGAAGGGCGAGCTTCTGTCTGCGGGGCTACAACATTACATTTGCTTTGCCTGCGAACTATCAAGAAGGATTCGTTGGCCAGAGTGTTTCTGCTGAACAAGCAACATAGCAGTCAAAAGTCTTGGGCACCCGGTGCCACCAGCCCAGAGTCATCGTGCAGCGTCCCCTGGAGAGTCTTTGAGGGAAACATGAAGTCCAGCTCATGCCTCTGCCTACGGGTCGATTTCTTCAGGAATCACGGTGATCATAATGTCTTCATTGCCCCTGCGGACAACCATGTTGAGGGTGCTTTCCTTCTTAATGACGTCGCTGACGTCATTGGCGGAGACCACCGACTGTCCATTGATGCTGATTATGACATCATTTTCCTTGAGCCCACCCCTGCAACACAAAGGGAAACACAATCGTAATGTTCCCATTCCTCCTGGTCTAACTCCATGAGAGGGGATCAGCTTTAACATCAACAGGGGCACAGTTTACAACCTAAAAACCCAGAGCAAACAGGGTGGGGTGGCAGTTAGCTTATGTGAGAATGGCTTAAACCGCCAGTGGGTCGCATTATTTCCTTTTGAGGCTTTTGGGCCAAATCATCAATCATGTCCATTGCAGAAATGCCTACCAACACTAGCATGACCTTATCACAGAATGATCCCAAAGTGGGTGAGGATATAAGCCTCCACCACCTACAATGACGGTGGCCAACTTGCTTGTGATGGGTCACAACTCAGAGCAGCTCCCACAGGGATGGCCTGATGGTTCTACTGTGAGACACCCGCTTTGTGTTCTTGTTGCTGAAACTTAAGCTCTTCTGTATGACAGCATCAAATAAGCTGTTTTGGTCCTTAATGGTCTAGCACAGGGGTCAGCAAACCTTTTCTGTAAATGGCTGGAAACAGTCAGCTGGCCCCTCCTTGGTCTGGCACTTCTCTCTTTGCGTGAAACCAGGTAACAAACCCTGACTGTGAGTTGAGCTACTTCTTTTCACGTACTTTGATGTTCCCTGGGTTACTTTTTGAGGGGTATGGACAAGCATGGCCTGACTGATAACAGACAATTAGAGAAGGCTTCAGGAGGAGATGCCTCCAGAAGCTTAGCGTGGGATCACTGTCCAAGGTCTCAGGGACACTTCTCCCTAAACCCTCCTTCCTCAGCCAGGCCCATCCTGGAGACTCATAACAAGTCCAATTTCACTCTTTCCATCTGATACCCGCTCATGAAGAGGACTTCTGCAGAAAGGAAGCACCCTTTTGCTGATGAGTCCTAAGCTGAACCAGGTCGGAAGGCCTGACCGGCAGGATTGACCAAGGATGTCTGACCACTTTGTCAAGGATTCTCACTGTCACCTGAGCTGATATGAAAAGAACCACCCTCTCACCCCACTGCCTCCAGGAAACACAGGGGTATTGGGAAAGGGGGGAAAAACGGCGAACTCACGCTTCTGCGGGGGTGTCAGGAATTACTTCAATGATATACGCTCCTGAAAGCACATCTGGGAAGTCTCGGTGGCGGTCCTTCAGCTCTTTGGCTTTGCTGCTCAGGAGAAAAAGCACTTGTGTTAACATTAAGTAACAGGCCTTCCACTGCTGAGACGGGGCTCCTGCCTGGCTTCTCCTCCTGTCCCTGATTCTAAGGTAAAATCCCTCAAGGGTTTCACTTCCACTTTAAATTGCCTGTTGACTAGTGTCACAGTTTACTAGGTAACAGCAAGGGAACTGTTTTATCATTATTATTACTAATTAATTGACAGTAGCTTAAGGAGTCAGTACAATATAGCAGCTGGCCTGCTTTGGAACCCCAGCTCTGCCTCTTTCCCACTGTGTGATCTTGGGCAGTTGCTTAACCTCTCTGTGCCTTGTTTTTCTCACCTGCAAAACAGGGATAATGACATGGGGTTGTCATGAGGATTAGATGAGATTATTTAGGTCCAGGACCTGGTCCGGTGCCAGGCACAGAGCAATCACGTGATTAGTAAGGGGTGTTACCACCATGACCACTAGTGATCACGGCCACCACCCATTCATCCGAGTTCTGACACGCATGAGATCTCTCAATCCTCACCACACACCAAGAAGCCTGCACTGTTACCCTCACCTGGAGAGGAGGAAACTGAGGCACTCAGGGGTCAGGTCATCCCGAGGTCACAAGCCAGGGAGTAGCAGATCTGGGATGAGGACCCAGGGACCTGGATCCTGGGGCCTGTATTCCCTCCCTACGCCTCCGTCTCCAGACCAGAGTTCCAGGACAAGACCTGATTCACAGTGCCGTCTTGGCAAATCAGCCCGCATTCTGGAGCGCTAAGAAAGGCACCACCATATGTATCTGAACTACAGTCCTATGTTCACAATTAATTAATAGGTAAGTAATTATAATAATTAAGATATTAATTCTATATTAACACATTCTGCTCTTTGCCAGCTTTACCTACCACAGTTTCAAGCAGGTCCTTAGGTCTCAGGACTCCTGCGATTACACCAGATTTTTCCACCAAGGTTAAAACACCAGTGCTATAAGCTTGGCAGTCACACACCACAACTTCCATCAGCTCAGGAAAACAAGCCATCGGTCATGCTGAGTCTGACCGGCATTCCAGGAGCACAGCCCACAGGCGGCAGAGCTCAGGAAAGGCAGGGCGCTCTGGGGCTGAGGGAGGTGCTGGGGGCACTCCCGGAATGTGGTTTCAACAGAACAAGTGATGAAAGGAAAGCAGGAGGGAGACTGCCCAGCACCCCGGCCTGCCTTCGAAGAGGAGAGCAGAATCTTCCAGAAGGAAGGACCCACTCAGAACCCCAAAACAAACACAAAAGATAAAACCAGAGGCCAAGGCTAATGGCCCCTCCTCTCTTTCCTGATGGTACTTGATTTTAACCAGAAACTGAGCTGTCTGGAGGCAAAGTAAGGTTTCTCTTCCAGGGGTGCCCGTGAGAGTCTTCTGAAGTTCATGTTTGTTTTAAATTTAAGACACAGACAGACACGGAGGTCCTGGGACCCACCTGGATGTGAGAGACATCATTCGGATGCCAATATACTTCTTCTTGGTGATGGCTTTGCCTGGTGTGACAGAAAAAAAAAAGGACAAGAGAAGGTCAGCCCAGTTGGTGGCTGTGCCCGGGACACCAGGAGCCATGGGGTCCAACCCCCTTGTTTGGAGCATAAGGTCAGGGCCGTCGGGGGAGGCACTCAGGTTGTGATTCGAATTCCTGACTGGGCCCCCTGCCTGCCTCCTCCCTCCTCCAGGCAGAAGGTAAACATCACGCCTGCAAGGGAACCTGATGAGCCCTGAACCCCCAACCTGACCTCGAGCAGACGGGTCAATAAGCATTTGCGGAATGAAGGAGCTCCTGGATCTCAGTTTTCTCATCAGTAAAATGGGACTAATAATTCCCACCTGACTGGGCAAAGGAATTAAATGACATAACCAATAATGCAGTAAAATGATGTACAGAAATCACCTAGGCTCATGCCCCATACCTGTTAGGTCAAACCCTAAAAAACAGTCACGACTGTAGGTCAAAAGTTGTCAAACATCTATGACCTAATACCAGGGGCTTACAGTGTGCATTCCTTTCCTTCTTGATAGGAAAAGCGTGGCTGACCTTCAAGCGTGCCCTTGGCCCTGCCCCAAGTCCCCAAGGGGCAGCCCAGCCCCGGGCCTAAACCTCCTGTGGACTGCCTGGGCCTTGCTGTACCTTTGGCTTGTCGGTCGTGGGATTCCGTTAGGAACTTTTTAATCTTATCAGATGGGATCGCAAAGGAGATTCCAGCTGTCACTTTCAGTGTGTTAATTCCAATCACTTCACCATCCTGAAAAGCAAGATGGAAACAGCTGACTGAATCCGGGAAGGTTGACCGGAAGCTCCACACCCAAAGAGAATGGAGGATTTGCATGAAAGGAGTCTCAGAGCTACTTTCCAGAACGAGTGGGGTAGAGTGGGCGGAATGGAGGGAGGAGGCTGCTGGGTCGTAGATGGAAAGGCCTGACTTGCACAGCATAAGCCATACTCAGTAATGGAAGACCCAACACCCACTTCAGACTGGAACCTCGGTGATCGCCAGGATGCAAGCGCAGCATCAAACAATCTCAAAGTGCATATTTGCTCCTTTGACCAGAAATACATTTCTAAAACCCCCAGAGTCCTTCAGGTGATGTCCACACCTTCCTGCTTCTCTATTTTTAATGCTCTTAAGACTCCTCTGCTGACATCAGGGAGAAACCACCTTGGTGCTTAGGGCAGACTCGCTCCATCACCAGGAAAACAAAGCCTCATCTCAGAGCAGCCTCAGGGGCACTGCGGGGGCTGGCAGGAGGCAGAGGGGCCACATTGTGTCTCATTTCCTCTGCGTGTCACCGAGTAGCTTTAAATTGTGGAGGAAGCCAATCTACCCGGTGTGCTTCGATTCAAGATAAAGTCTCAGTCGAGTGAACGCCACGCCGTAGGAAATGATCCCAGAATAAAAGCCTCGCCTCACGCCATCCAACCATTATTCCGAACACTATTGTTGCAGGTTTGTTCAGCTCAGGCTTAGAACGGGGAACTGCCAGGAGAGTGTAAGTCACTCCTCCCACACTTCCTGTAGCACTGAGAATTCAGCCCCCAGCTCCAGGGACCAGCCAGGTGGCACTGCTATCCTGGGCTTGGCTAAACAGGGCCTCAATTTTACCACCTGTAAAGGAGAGTTGAGATGGGTGATCTCGGCTCTGACAGTCTGATTCCAAGGCTTCCCTTTGTGTGCTTATGAGTTTAAATATAAGCTTAGGCGACATCTTTGTGAGCCGGGTAACTCCTCGTTCCAGCCAGGTCTTAAGGGAGGGCTCCCAGCCAAGACAAAGACTGTGGATGAGCCGAGCCAGCTCCCTCCGCAGCCTGGAGACTTTATTTGAGGAACATGCCTTCAGGGATAGGCCAGGACTGCTGACACCTTCAAAATAAAGACGAGCTCCTTTAGCTTCTCCTGGATTGGACCTGAATTCCACTGCATTTGCTTGTCACATTGAAACACAAGCATTCCACTGGCATAACATTTCCAATTGCAATGCCAGCAGGCCTGACTCTTTCCAGAAAAGGTAAGGGTAATTTGCAAGGTACGGTACGTTCACTTTAAATTTCACAGATTTCACTTTAAAAGAATTTGATGATGTGCTTTGGTAAGCTCATGTTTGAAAAGAAAGCAAAAGACCGTCTCCGGCCGCCGAAAAGAGAGGAGCTGCCGCCATGTCTGCGCATCTGCAACGGACAGTCGTGCAGAACTGCTCCAGCTTCTTCATCAAGAGGCGCAAGCAGGCGTACAGCCCCGAACCCAATAACCTGAAGGCCCGCAACTCCTTCCGCTACGAGGGACTGATCCACCGCAAGACGGTGGGCGTGGAGCCAGCAGCCGACGGCAAAGGTGTCTTGGTGGTGATGAAGCAGAGGTCCCGCCAGCCCAAGCCAGCCACTTTCTGTGTGCGGACCACCACCAACAAAAATGCTCGGGCCACCCTCAGCAGCATCCGTCACATGATCCGCATGGATCTGCGCGTGGCTGCCATCCGCAGAGCCAGAGCCATCCTGCACAGCCAGAAGCCGGTGATGGTGAAGAGGAAGCAGACCCGCCCCACCAAAAGCTCCTGAGCACCCCCTCCCAAAAGCAATAAAGATGTCAGCCGAAAAAAGAAAAGAAAAGAAAGCGAAAGCAAAAAAAAAAAAAGCATGTGCATAGCTTTTTAAAGGCCTTACCAGGTTTACTAATGGGCCTCCAGAGTTTCCATACTGAAATTAAGCAAAAATTAAAAGGTTATGAGTTCACGTCATGACATGGTCCAATTTACTGTCAACCTAATATTTTGCTGGAAAAAAAGGACCTTAACAACTTTCAGAAAATTTTCGATGTGCCATAAATGGGAGATTACACATACATACACACATACATTTGTATATTGCTTCAAAGCCCAGAGGCCAACTACAAACTCCCTAAAACACCCAACACATCTTTTCTTGGCAAAAGGCTCCGGCCCACTTGCTCCCGTATCACGGCATTTCACATCCGAACTCCCTGCCCCACTAACCTGTGTGACCCCCTACTTTGCTGTTGGGACTGGAAATCCACAGGTTTGTCCTATTTTCATTACTTCATGCAGATCACAAGAAAGTTTGGGAATAAAGCCTATTAGAGGCGGCACACGCACAAAACACGCTGTGTTTCTTATTTAGTGGACAGATGTAGGGGAAATGCTTTTCAGAAATGTCAGTCCTACAGGGAAACAGCTGAAGTGGAAAAATGTGACTTAAAAAAAGATTCCGTTGATGAGATTGTGCAGGATTATCCCTGACCTCATTAGATGTTGAATGGGTGGGCCTGGTGCTCAGACTGTACCCCAAAGCAGTGCAAACACCTCTGGGGGCTACAGAGCCTGTGCCAAGGTGAGTGTCCCTCCTGCCACCAAGCTGCACAAGAAGTTCTGACCAGGGGCCGCTGACCTTTGAGGTAGGGGAAGGATGGAGAGCTCCTCCAGGCTGCAGGCTCTAGCAAACTAAAGTGACCATCACAGGAGTCCCTGGAAATTGCCAACAGGCTGAGGACAAGCCCTCGGCCTTGTCTGCTTTAAAGGTTCAAAGGGAACCCCTTGGAAGCACCTTGGGGATCCCGACTCCACTCCTGGTTCCCAAACCCCGTCCGACCCCCATGGGCGGCAGCAGCCGGCTCACATTGATGATGGCATCAGTCTGGATGTAGTCCATGTCCGAGTTCCGGAGCCCCAGCTCTTTGCCGCCGCGCTGGGTGGTGCTGACAATCCCAGTGGTGACTGTGTTTTGAAGGGAAAACGGGCTTCCGATGGCGACCACGAACTCTCCCGGCCGCAGCTCGGAGGAGCGGCCAAGCAGTAGCACGGGCAGCTTTCCCTGGAAACACAAGGTTGGCGTTGCTGCGTTTGGTTAAGTTAATGGAACAGATAAATGCACAGATGTGGAACACCAAGAAGTGAGGGCCGCTAGAATTCACCAGGCCTTGTAGGAAACCGAGGTCCAGCCTCACATCCCTTCCCGGCTGAGGACTAACTTCCCTCCCACCCAAGATAATCAGCGCGTCATAAGCTGTTGTGGGTCAAGCGAGCACTGAAGCCGCACGCCAAGACGTGGGAACGACCCTGGAGGCCGACTCAGGGTCTCGGCACATCTTGAAGCTATCAGCACAGACCTGCTCTCAAACCTTGAGACTGGGAGACAGGGGGACAAATTTAAGATTTGGGGCAAGCCTGACTGCAGTGGTCTCAGAGAGTCAAGTCCCAGGGAGGACCCGGAGCCCACACCCCCAGGTGGAGGGAAAGACTGGATTTGCCCCCACTTATCATAGGCACATCCGTCCCGGGCCTGGAGAAGCGGGAGTTGTGCAGGCTCGGAGCTGCCCTGACTCAGTCCGGTGCATCTCTGTGCTGAGCACATGCCGTCCTGGGCAGGGGCAGGGATGGGGCTGGGGGCAGCAAGGCATCCAGAGCCCTGAGATGCCAAGACCCAAGAGATGGGCCCTCTCCTCACCAGGAACAGTCTTCCATCAACCCCCTCTGCTCTGGGCCCAAGTGGGCTGATTAACCCAACAAAGCCTGATGTATCCCCAGTGTCCTATGGCAGCCAGGCAGTCAGGAGCCCCAAACTAGTGTTCAGACCCAAACTGACAAAAGAAAGCCAGCTCGCATCACCAGGGCTGAGGAGAGCAGGGCTGCCATCCGAAGGCTCTAGGCTCTCCTCCCTCCCTTCCTCCCTGGAGCAAAGCAAACCAAGTTCCTTTCACCTTTGTTTCCCAAGTCAAAATGAGCAGCTGCTCTGAACAATGAGGGCCAGCCCAGAAAGCAAAGACCTAGCCCAGGCCTCATGCTAATTACAAGCATCTTCATGTTTGTCTGCCTCGAAAAAAGAAGGAAAGAGGAGAGGGGGCTGGGAGGGTGGGGTGGGTGGAGCTCAGCATCCCCTCTGCTGGGGGTGGAGCAGACACCAGCTCATGAGGTGGGCCCATTTAACAGATGAGGAAATGGAGTCTCCAAGCAACTGAGTGACTTGTGATAGGCCAGGGACTTAAAACAGCAACCCTGAACCCAGATTCTCTCATCCACTACACGATACCAAGCCACAAAGATCCCCTGCGGTCCCCAGTAAGGAAGATGCTGGTCAGGAACATGTTGAGTCAAACTCATGGAGGAAGAAGGGATGTTGAAGGAAGGATCCAAGACCTAAAACTTTAGGGGGCTGCATAAGAGGATTGCCCCTCAAATCACAGACAGGGAGACCTCCCAGGAGAGCACCACGGTCAAGCACACTGACCCGGAGCCAGGTGGCCTGATTAGCTCTGGGCCTGAGCTTCCAACCTCTCTCAGTGTTCTCATCTGGAAAACAGGTATAATTTAGCACACTTTCCTCATCAGTTTGTTGTGAGAATTAAGTGACTTAAGATCTGAGCAGCTCTTTGATTGACACCTGGCTCCACCAAGCATCATGTAAGTGGGACAGGTAAGCATCAGGTGTGTTGGTTATTGTTATTAACATTGGGGTCTGTGCAGACTCAGTGGGGGGAACCCCACCAACTAAACTCCTGCCAGCTAGTCCATGTCATCCAGCCCTCCACTCAGGAGAAGACTGGCGGCTCAGGTCTGCCCTGACAGTGACACTTCGCCCTTGGGAGTCACCTGAGGCTGAAGCACGTAGGGCTGCTCTAGAAGGGGAGGCCTGCAGCTCCCCCTCCCCGAGCTCATCAGAGTCCAGCAGCACGCCAATGAGCTCAGCCCAGCCTGTTTACCCTGGGCCAGCGCCAGCCGCCCTTGCCAAGAATGACTTCATCCAACAGGCACAGTGGGTGGATGGGCAGGAGTCAGGGCTGGCGATGTGCACTTGGCCACTCTGGGGGAGGCCCACCATGGACACTGCCGTTCCTTCAGGGCCCAGGAATGGCCTTCAGGGCTGGGCTTGAGGGGTGGGCATGGGACGCAGAGGTGAAGTCTCCTGGGCAGGATCTGCCAGGCTGCCCAGGATTAGTTGCTTTCCACCAACTTCAAGACAAGAGGTCAAGTTCAAACCCAAAAAGGTGGGCCCAGCCCACATCAGCTCAGCCACAAGCTGGAAGCACATGAGAAAGTTACATGGCAGGACTCATTGTGGAGGTCTCAATTCCCTGGCCTGCCACTCCACCTCCTCCCCCCAGGAAGGGGGCCAGAGCCAGGCCCTCGTCTCTCAGGGGGTTTAGAAGGCAGAGGGGCCTAAAGACAGTTCCCTCTGGAACTCCTCTCTTCCAAGTCTGAGCTCAGGCCCAGGGGATGTGGAGAGAAGACAGAAGCTCTTGGGGAAGCAGAAGCTGTGAGGACAGAGAGACCCCCAGGAGGGGAGGAGAACCCCGAGGGCCTGCATGTCATTCAGCTGTGGGAGGGCCAAGCCTGCGACCAGTAACGAGCCCAGAGAACCCTGTGGACAAGCTTGGCTCGGCGCAGTGAAGTCGTCCACACTGAAGTGACCAGGCAGGGTTGGATGAGCGGACACCAGTGATAAGAGCCCAGAGTCTCCTAGAGAACCAGTCCTCGCTTGAACACAAGGGGAGGAAATTCGGATCACAGGTGGTCATTTAGCCAAACCTGCACCGATGGCAACAGCAAGTTTAAGTTTTTATTCATTCAAACGTCTCATAGATTCTGAAGGACAATCGTTAAGACAGAAATCAGCAAGTGGACACACATCAAGGCGGGATTCCTAGAACATGAGCCTGGATTGGTGTGAAAGGGATGATCTCTGACCTCCCAGGTGACAAAGCACTTCCATGACCACCCGGGCAGTTGGGGCGTGTTTCCCCGCATTGTACGGATGTGTGAGGCTCAGAGGAGTAGTGACTCCTCGAGGCTCATAAGCAGCTTGGCTAAACAAGAGAACAGGCCCCCCACCTCTCTGCTTGTAAGTGTTAACCTGGAATTCTGGTTGTAGGCAGAAATCGTTACAAGGGAGTCACGTGGGACAGAGGTGTGGGCCAGGCCAGATTTACGGCTCTTCGTGAGGTCAAAATGCCTTATGGGAGCCGTCTGGCCCCTGCTCCCCCCAGGTGCCGGCCGGCCCCGTGATGTCAGGCTCTCCAGCCTGTTCCAGGTCCAGGTGGGGCTCATCCTGAGCCTCTGTCCTCACCTCCGGCCTGTCTGCTCAGCGCAGCTATACCTCCGCTGGCCAAATTCCTACTTGGTAATTGAGCATGTTATTCCAGAGCTGTCTAGACACATGCTCCATGAGGGGACCTGGGGGAGATGAAATGCAGATATGGCTGGAAGCGCCAAGGCACGCCTCAGCCTTGATCCGTGGATGGGAAACGCCGGGGCCATGCGTTCCTGCTTTAACCCTGCACCGCCATCCGCAGGCTGGTTCCCGCGCCACCCACATCAAAGCCGTCTCAAGGCTCCGGCTGCAGACACTCTGTCTGAGTCTCCCTCTGAAGCGGCCAGGCCACAGGCCATCATGGAGACGCCAGCCCCTCTCCTGACAGCCACTTCCCACATCTCAGCATCTCGCTGGAGCCTTGCAGTTCGCCTACAAAGGAAGAGTGCAGACATCCATCCTCCATTTGGCAGATGGGAGGAACAACGGGGGAGGAGGAAGAACGGGCACGTGCATGCATCACCTCAGGTTCTCCAGCCACTGCAGGGGAGCGGGGGCAGGGGATGCAGCAAAGCAGCGACGTGAAAGAGCTCCCGGGGGCAGAAGCTAAACCCC
Organism: Camelus bactrianus; assembly: GCF_048773025.1. Lineage (NCBI taxonomy): Eukaryota > Metazoa > Chordata > Mammalia > Artiodactyla > Camelidae > Camelus > Camelus bactrianus. The sequence continues at coordinate 24,679,113 of NC_133549.1, forward strand.
GAGGCTCCCGGAGCCTCACCAGGAGAGCCTGTAGCTCATGCTGGCCCAGTCCTTCCAGGACAAAGGGCATCCCAAGGTGAATCCACCACACTGCCAGTTTTCAAGGTCGGGCTCTTGCTCAAGAGAGGGAAGAGCCTGGGAGGCCAGCAGGGGAGAGGGGAAGTCTAGGCTAAAATGCACACCCACCTCAGCCTGCAAGTGGCTCACTTGTACTAAACACACAGCCTCACGGAACAGCCAACAAGAGGGCCTGGAAGGGAACCCGGATCCCCTGAGCACCCGGGTTGTCGGTCACGCCACCCTGGTCGAGGGAGAAACAGCCCAGATGAGGTTGTCAGACGTCCTGCGTGTGGACTCCAGACATACCATGTCCGTGTTAGGTTACTAAACACGAGCTGTAGGCAGGATACTAACTGTGTGATGGATTTACTGCAAAAACTTAGAAGAGGTTGGCGCACAGCATGAGTAAAGAAGGCTCTCACCATTCGTTTAGATTACAACAAACAAAAGAACCACCACCAGAGGGCCTGGCAGCACGAAACCCTGCCTACATGAAACAGAACTTCTCAACAAACATCCCCTGAGCATCCATTTGGGGCCTGGCACAGAGAACACAAAAGATCAATGAAACCCACCCGTGCCCTCCAGGCTTACTGTCTGATGGGCGGGGATACATACAAGCCAGGAGGACACAGAGCAGTAAAAAGAGATAACATCCATCTCCCTCCCTAACGGCAACTCAGCCTAGAATCTTCCCTAAGGGCTAAATATAGAAGTCAACACTAAAAATGTTTTGGGTGCATCAATTAGGGTTTTTTTTTTTCCCCGCTGCAAGTAAAAGAAAACCCAAAGTGAAATGGAGTAAATTTCACCTGTTCAAGGGTAGGGTAGGGGCAGGGCTGATCACTTCAAAGGCTCAAGGACAAGGTCAAGGAGGGGCTTCCTCCATCTTTCCATCTGACCGACGGCAGCCTGTTCTCACGGTCACAAGAGGGCCACCACCATTCCAGGCATTCCTGAGGATGTGAAGATGCCCCATGGAAGTAACAAGATCCTTTCTCCCTACTGCATCTCTTTCGAACAGCTTGAGACTCCAGAAGGGCCCCGCACAGTCCTCCTCCTGGGTCATCGGCCACTGTCCAGTCATCAGGTTACCCTCAACTGCCCTTTGGCGAGGGGGACTGTGGCCCCCATGACTGCCTTAGCCCTCTGGGGACTTGCCTGAATTAGGAATGGAGTGGGGTCAGGAGTGGACCTAAAACTAGTGGACCTGAAACTAACTCAGGGCTGCGGCAGCAGGGAGGAGGAAGGCCGCGTGGTAGGCCGCCATCGGAGTCCACCAAAGCCTAGGAAGAAATGGTTCCTTTCCCAGTGGTCTCAAAAGGGCTCTCGAAAGGGCTCTAAGTCCTTCATGCAGGTTTTTCGGGGGTGGGGTGGGAGCAAGAGAAGTCTGCTTCAAAGGAGAGCAATGGTCACAGCTGCACACGGCAGTCAGCGCAAGATCCGAGCGGCCCGAGCAGGGCCTGGCCAGTGTAGACGCACCTCCTCCCTTACTCTCACCCCCTCCATGCCTCGTGCCCTGTCACCCCCTCGGCCTTCACAACCAGCCGCGCCGTGGGCAGGTGGGACACGGGACTGACAGTCCCACCACTGCTGGTGGTGGAGGTACCCAGACTCCACATGTTCTCGCCAGCCCACTCTGCCCACAGCCCAGGTGTTCAGGGCACGCAGCCAGCCATCAAAAAAGAGCTGCTCTGTGCCAGACCTTTCCACGGGGTGGGAGACAGCCGCAGAGAGGACACACCAGGGTCACGGCGGAGATGAAGGAAAATCCAGACAGGCCAGTCAGAGGAAGCTGAGTTGGTAAGTCCTCAGGGTGGGAGCCCCGGCCACGCTCTTTCTCCCGATGGGAGCCTGAAATATCCTCAGACAAGCCCCGGCTGGGGTGGGGGAGGCAGGCCTCTGTGGCACTGGCGGCTTCACCGGCTCTCTGTGTGGCCTGGGCTCCCCCAAAGGTGCGTCACAGCTGCTGATGCCCGCAGGGAAGAAACCATAGTGCTGAGTAAGGCCCCCGGCTGACGGGTCCTTCTGGCTTATTCTCCAGCGTCAACAAAGGGCAGTGCAGAAGTGAAGACACAGACAAAATATACACACCTGCACACATTCACACACACATACACACATACACACCACCGTGGCTGCCACGTAGCCTGGGGGCGCCCAGTCCCAAGGAGCAGGACATCTGAATTAACTCACTCTGACCTTGGGCCACTTGACAACTTCTCTGGGTCTCAGTTTTACCGCTTTTAAAGTCGGGGTCATCGCAGCTCTGACAGTGAGGGATCTCTCCAGAAGACCTGGTAGATTTCCCAAAAACCCTATTAGCAGAAAATGGTTAAACTGGTCAGATCAAAACAGGCCCCTGAGTCCTTAATAAACCTCTTTCCATACAACTCCGCAACGGGGTCAGCTGATCCCTGCAAACTCTTACAGCTGCAAGAGGAGAGGGGACTCCTGGAATCCTCCAGGCGCTGGCTCAGCCGGTAATCATCTAGAGAGGACCTAAAAGCCATGACCCATCAACATCTCAGCTTCTGGCCACCCTGGCTTTTGTCTCACAGCCCTGAGCCCTCCTCTCATCGCAACCTCACTCCCTGGAACCGGGAGAGAGGAGCAATAAAACAGACCAATAAAACTAGAAGAAAAATTGGCAGCTTTTTTTTTTTAACCTCATGATGCAAGTCCACTGCTCTTTCTCTTCCTTGCAAAGTATAAAGTGCTCCTGTTACAAAAATATTTTTGTTGTTCAATCTGCAGACGCCACTGTCTTTGCCAGCTGCCTGGCACACACATTTTCAAGGGGCTGGGGCTCCCAGGCTGGCCCTGGGTGCTGGCTGAAATTTGCTTCAAAGGCTAATGTTGCAGTAACTGGCTGAGACTCAGCTAAGTGATTCAGCGCGTCTTCTGGAAAGAGTTATGCTAACATTTCATTTTCTTTAAAAAAAAAAAAAGAAATATATACAGTGGGGGAAAACAGCACGTGCCCCCTACTCAGCAAGCAGACCCATTGAACTTGCATGCTTCCTAAGGTACAACAAACTAGACCTCGGAGGACTTCAGGAGGCTGTGAGCATCTAAGACTGACCTGAGAGACAGAGATCAGTCTGGGCGAGGAGGGACATGAGCTCGCGAGGGGCTGTGGAAAGGTGGGCAGATCAGTGGACCCAGACGAACTAGAAATCTGCTACATAATTTGCAGGGCCCAGGACAAAATGAAAGTATAGACCCCTTGTTCATAAAGTGCATAAAAAGTACCATTAAAGGAACTAAAATACAAAGCTTTTTCTTTTCTTCCACATTCTCTCTCTTGATCCGTCCTGATGTTTTCATCTGCTGGTTGGTGTCATGCTCCCTGGGGCACAAACACATTCATGGAGGGAATGCAGACCCAGGGGCCTCAGACTCAGGGCTCTGCTCACCAGCTCCTGGACAGACCCATGCACTGTGCCCGATCAGGGGCAGGGAAGTCAAGCCAGGCATCTTCCCATCCCAAGGGCCCACTGTCCCAACTCACAGAGGATGGATGACCCCCAAGGGCACTGCAACTTCCTTCTGCACCAGGATGCACTAGGCCCCTGGATGGGGTGGGAGAGGCTTGTCCCTGCCTCGTTGCTGGGAAAATGCCCTGTGGCATCATCCACCTGAGCCCTGCCACTATCTGCTGCCCCAAATGCCATAGGGTGTTTGCACTCAAATCCGACTTTTCCTGTGCCTGCACTCCCTGGGGGAAGAGGGTGGCAGTGATCGTTGTGTGTAGCCAGGGGTCCCAGGCACTGGGGAGCAGGGAAGCCAAGAACCCATCCTGGGGAGGGCTCCAAGCCCCCAGCACACACTCTACTGTCTCAGCAAATTCACTTACAAAACACAAATTCAAAGATAAAATTAAAACGGAGACCTCAGAGAATTAAACCGTCAAGCGGGTTCCCTTCTGAGCACAGGGCCTGTGAGTGCTGGGGTCACATGCCCACCAAGCAGCCAGGCCTGGTGAGAAGGTGATGGACCAAGAATGAGATGCTTGGGATTCAGATCAGAGAAGGTGGAGATCAGTGATGACAAGGTCAAGGGCACAACCAAGGGAGGGTGGCTGCAGTGAGCAGGTGAGCCGAGGGGCCAGGGCGGGACGGCTCTCCTACACGGCACGGAGATCACAACACACACAGAGCTCAGAAGAACGGTGTCATCAAGAGTTACCAGCACCCGTTGCCCCAGAGTGACTTCTCTAGTTGCCATACAGGGAGGGGAGGAAGGGAAGACGTGGGAAGAATGGGAGGGTGGTGGGGCCGTGATTCAAGTGGGAGAGAGAAGAGAAGTGGGGGAGATGGAAGCAAAGAGAGAAAAAGAACAGGGAGTGACGGTTGCACAAAAACAAAAGAGAAAGAGCAAATAAGACACACTTCCTCCCCAGTTTACAAAAACCACCAGAATATTTACTCCCCTTTAAGCTGTATCAAGAAACACCGGCATTTCTATTCCCGTATGCTTGTTATTTAAACCATAAAATATCAACAGTTCTATACGGGAGCCCAGCGGCCAGTGACTGTATATATTCGGTGGCATCTGCAGGAGGAAAAGCACTGTCTCATCAAGTGTGACTCTGGTCCTCTCCGGACGTCAGCCTTCTACTTTTATCCGCGACTTCAAGTTGGCCACTGCTGCTACAACGTTGTTTGGCCAAGAAATGTTTATGAAAATCAACGGATGTGAAAGTGAATAAATGAAAGAATAAACAAACCAGATCTTAAAAGAGCCATCAGAATCTCAAAAGGAGGATTAGTCCAATATCTGGGGTTAGCCAAGGACGGCAGCTAACTGACTCTGGATGCAGCCTGGTTTTCAGGCATCTGTAAAGTTGCAGGCTCAGGGCTTAGGTGGACAAAGGGGCAACTTATACCCACCAGCTCCCCAAAGGGAAGGGCCACGGTCTCACTGTGTTTGGTAGGCTCAGTGCTCAACACATGGCAGCCACTCAGTATGTGCGGAACTGAATTGAAGGCGCAGTGGCTCCCCTCACGCTGCTCCCCTACAACCGCTTAGAGCCCGTGTGGTCCATATGCAGGGAAGTTGTCCAGGATGTATCATTCTTTAAAAAAAAAAATTTTAAAGATGTATAACCTCCTCTATGTAAAAATAACTTGAGATGGTCAATGACACAGGGCTTATTACAATAAGTTAATTCATATATATTCACAACATAAAATGGGGCATAGAGAATATTCTAGCCACAGGGCCAACAGTTTCTATGAGCTGCTTGGCAGCCAAGGCAAAGAGGGAAAAACCATGAGTCACATGTTCTCGTTATCAGATTCTGGGGCCCTACTGAACAAGAGTGACCTGTTAATTAGCACATTTATTAGAACAATCGGTCCTCAATTCACCAGAAGGCCTTATTTTTGCCTCACCATAGAAGGTGGTCTGGATGGTTTTAGAAAACCCATTTTGGGAAACTGCCCCCATCCTGCCATGAATGAAAGGTGACCAGCTCATTATGAACCCTGTGCACCTCTAGACTCTCAGGAGATAAACTACATAAGAAATTGGAGCTTTCCAGAGCACAGCCAGGAACCTCAAAGAACCAAAGCCAACAAGGGGCGTAGACAATACGCAGAGGAATCAGCTAATCCCAAGGATAAGCTTGTGTTCTGGGGGACCCTAATGAACTCACTGGGAAATAAGTTTACATTAGGCCCAAGGTCCAGGTCCTCAGACTGAGCAGAAAAGGAAAAACTAAGCAACTCTAGTCCCCTGATCTTCCCTTTGGCTGGCTCTACCTGTCCTTCATGTCTCAGCCTTGACGTCACCTGCTCAGATAAGCTTCCCCGCCTACACTAGCATCGGAGGGCTCCCCAGCCCCCAGTGCCTCCTACCGCTCCTTCCATTTGTTCCTTCCTTGTACCCACCACCACATTTACCCTAGTTGACCTGTTTCCCGCACTAGACCATAAGCTCTGTGGCTTTTGCCCATGGATGTAGGTACTGTACATCCTCAGTACCTAACACAGTGTTTGGCCAAATAAATACGCAGTAAATATTTACAGACTCCGTGAATGGATAAGGAATAACTGAAAGAAAAAACAAACGAGACCTTAACAGATCATCAGGATTGAAAATTGGATAGTCATTTGCAAAACATCTTGGAATTCACAAAATTCCTCTCTACAGATATCACAGAGAAATGGGTCAAAACTAGGCCTCTCTGTGCTTCATCCGGCAAGACCGAAGCCTCTTCTTCAGCAAAGAAGCACAGTCTCCCAAGAGCAAGAACACGAGGGCAGCTTCCCTGCCCTTCCCCCTGGGGTCACCTCATGCTTCACCTCACCTGGGTCTTAAGAGCATCTTTGGCTCCAAGCACATTCGGCTCCTCTAGAATAAGGTGTTAATCATCTCACACCAGGGTTGGCAAACTTTTTCTGGGAAAGGCCAAAAAGTAAGTGCTTTTGGCTTCACGGGCCATGTGGTCTCCATCCCAACTATTCAACTCTGCTGCTGTCAGCAAAAGCAGCCATAGACTTTACATAAGCAAATAGGCATAGCCGTGTTTCAATAAAACTTTATTTACAAAAAAAGATGGGGGCCCAGATTTGGCCTGCAGCCACAGTTAACCAACCCTGGACCCCAACACGTGGCTACACACTCACTAACCTGGCAAATGGAACCGATGTATGCCCTCCCCGTTCAGTGAAAGGGACAGGAGACACTCCCAGCGGGGCACCTACAAATTCAGTCCCCACAAGCTGGGAACTGCTTGGTCAGAACCATAAAGGATCATCTTAGTCTAATTCCCTGAAGAGAGACTGCCAAAGTGAAAAAAAAAAAAAGCATTACCATATTAAGAGAAAAACATCGCCAAAGAATTTCCTTAACAATCAACGAAGTTCTTGAAAAGGGGCCAGAGAACACACAGGGCTCCGGTTTTGATAGTTTGGGGAACTGAAATGTTTTCACATTCCACGAGAAGCTGCCATTGGAACACGCAGGAGCCGCGTCCCCGGGAGCCCCGGGACAAAGGCTGGCCCAGAGCAAAGAGGCCGGCCTCCACGCCAGCGTCTGGACTGACATCACCTAATGAAATATTGATTCACATCCCCCTCAAAATGGTTACAAATCAATACGGTAATAGAAGCCTCATAAAAATCGTCAGGGGCTGTGGCCTCTGGGCAGCCCTGACGGTTCGGTGAGGGAAAGAGGACAAACCACAAAACGACCGGGACCCGGACGGAGGGAGTCGGGGGAATTCGAAATGGAAAAATACAGAAACAAAATACGTGGGTAGCTATGGTACTGCAAGCCGCATTCCAGGCTCCCGTTACTTTACAAGGATGAGTGACGGACTCCAGGAGATGGGCGGCCGCTCCAGCCCAGGCTCCGTGTTATCTGATTCACTTCTGGACGGGCTCAGGCGGCTGAGTCAGCGCCGTCTTCTGACAGTCAGGTTGTCTGAGGCGAACTGGCTGAACAGGGGGCATGAGTCACGCCTGACACACCACTCCCCTCCCTCGCCATCGTCCCTGGGGCCGCCTGGACCCTCCTGGCTCAGAGAAGTCAGCCCAGCAGACCCCCCACACAGCAGACCAAGTTCTGAGAGACAGGCCTGCGGGGACCAGAGCCGGCCCAGCAGCTCCCAGGACTCCTGCCTGAAGGGCCCAGGCCCCTCGATACCCGCCAAAGAGACCCCAGTTCTGAACTTCACAATCAGTGGCGTCAGCTCCTCTGGCTCCAGCAGCCAGCCCAGCAGGAAAAGGACCCTCTGCCAACAAAGCAGCCCCTGGGCCCGGAGGTGTCACTCTTCAGCCACTTCAAACAGGGCTGTAGGTGGCATCTGGCCCGAAGGTAGCCGGGAACTGATGCAGGCCTAGGGGTGAAGGCAGAGAATCACCACACAAGCCTCGACAGGGCTGCTTCCAAATACTCCCCGGGCTGCTGGCGTCAGGGAAAAGCCCACAGGAAACCTCACCACCTCACCAGGGCTTTGAGTTCCCAAAGACCTCAGAGCTCCTGGGGCCCCAGCAAAGCCACACGCCATCCACACTGCAGGGAGCCCTCGGGATCGGATGAGCACTAGCCTCGGAGTCTGGAGGGTGGGGGTTCTGCTCTGCCAGCAGCCTGCTGCCCAGTCACCTTGTCCCCAGGAAGCAGGGGAGTAACTCATGGTATGGGCCCTGGGGCCTTCCTGCACCCCCTTCCCACGGTGAGTGGGCCTGCTTCCTCCTGGGCAGAGGGCTCTGAATTCATCCCCTGGACTTTGCTGGTGAGCACATCTACTACGTGACAAGTGACAAAGACAGGTGTGTCCCTCCCACTCTAGCAGCACAGAGGAACTTAAATCTACAAGTGAAGAAGACAATTGTAACGATGAAGAGATGAGGAGGGAAAGATGAACAGTGAGATGTGATCATCTCAGGGGTGAAGTGTGCCCCGAGTGATGGGGGGATTGGGACGTGGGGCACACCCCTGGGCAGTGGGTCAGGGAAGGGCTGTCTGAGGCAGATTTTAATCCAAGGCCTAAAGAGCGGAGGGTCACCTATGGAGAAGCTGGAGGGAGACACCCCGAGAAGGGAGGCCAAGGCTCCAGGAGAACACCCCTGCTTTGTGGGAGACAACAGAGGAGGGGGTAGCTAAGCAGAGTGGGTGAGGGGCAGAGAGAGCAGAGGAGATGGGGAGAGAGGGGTGCCCATCAGGCTGGGTGGGTCTTGAAGGCCCCGCTAAGGAGTTAAGATCTCTCTGTAAGAATGAAGGGGCTCCCAGGGGGCAGACAGGACACATCTGAAAGTTGCAACCATCAACGGGGGTGTATGTGCTTTTCTCTTGCTTGTTCCTAATCAACTTGGCTGGAGAAACAGCTGGGACAAAAGTGACTTTCCTCTCTTCCCTCCTTCAGTCCATCCCCAGTATTTCTGTCCTGCACTCTGGCCTAAAGAAACCAAATATTTTCTCTCTCTCTTCCTGAACGACTCAGCAAAAAACTGCACGGACAAAATGCTGCCTTTGGATAAAATTTTTAAATGTTCTGCAAACACAGCCAGCGTCATGTTAAACACATTTGGAACCTGTTTTTATCTGAAGCTGAACTAGTTTGCCCTCAAAGCTGCTTTCTATTAAACTGTTTGCATGCACACTGTCCTTACTCCCCTCCCCTGGTGAATGCTGGCCCCAGTCACGGCTCCAAAGAAAGGGGAGTTGCAAATGCTAGGACAGAAGCACAGAAAGAAATGTCCAGGCCAGCTGCGGTTGGAGGGGGCGGGCCTGTTGGGGGACACCCTCCTCCTCCAGCTTGGTGGGGGCAGCAGAGCAGGAAAAGACGGCTGCCCTGCTCAGTGAGCTTTCTTCCAAAAGTTCTTCCTGGCTCAAGACAGCGGGGAAAGTGAGTGCACATGTGTCTGCTCAGCAGTGAAAAGCAAAAAAGGCCTTTGGTTGCAAGCCCAGAAATATCTCTGGCAACTTCAAGGCAAGGGAGGTTTACTGAAAATGTGAGGGGGGCCTGAAGAATGGAAGAGAAAGGAGGCAGATCAGGCTCAGAAAGGACAGGGACTCAGCGCCGGAGGTCTCAGTAGCGGGGGCTACACCAGCCTTCCCCATGTAGTTTATCTGCCAGTGACATCCAGCTGCAGCTCCAAGAGGAGGACCTGCTCGATCTGATGGTCCTGTGCCCACCCCTTGGCCCCAGGGGGTGGGACGCCATGACTGATGTCCCCACCAAGACTGTCCAGTGCGGAAGAAGTAGACCCCAAAGGAAAATGCTGGCTGCTGCTCCCAAAAGAAGAGGGAGCGGCGTGGGTGACAAGTGGACAGTGACAACAGGTGTCCGCGGTCATTTCCATTCATTAAAAGTGGCAAGAATAGCACGCTCAGGAAGGAGGATTGCTGTTTAAGTAATGGAGAACCCTTCACATGAAATGCTGGTGCTGCGGAGAGGAAATGGGCCCAGCTTGTGAGCCACCAACTTAACCACTGGGCCCATGTATGTGGGGGGTGGTCACACAAGTTTTACTGAGTTATTTGGAAATGGCCCTGGGGAGGCTGGACCTTGACCTCATAGCATAAGCGCCATTTGGAATGATTTCGGTCCATGAGTCTAATTTTTGTTGGTTCTGTTCTGCTTCTTCTGAGATTTCCTGCTCTGTTTCTTGCTCCGGAGGAGACACAGTGCAAAGCAAGCCCACCTCCCCCTTTCCCCTCCAACCCCCCACCAACGCATTGCCTGCACGTTATAAAATCGTTTGGGCAAATTTGTATTCACCGAGGTGAGAGGCTCCATCCAAACTGAGCCTCATTACAAGCCGGTCTCCGCCCCCTTCTCCTAAATAATCCATCATCAAACTAAGGGAACAAAATAGAAAGAGCTGGAAGAGATGTTTTCACTCTCCCACTTCCAATGACTATCAGCAAAAAAAAAAAGGAAAGGTTAGTCAGTGGAAACCAGTCTCTTGTGTGGGTGTTTGCAATTCAATATCCTTTCATTTCCGATTCCATTTTGAAAAGCCACATTAGTTCAACTTTAAATTTGCAAGCTCCTTTTTCTTGGGCTAGAAACTCATCTCAAATAGCATGCTGCTGGCAGAAGGCTAGCCTCCCGGGAACAGCGAGAGCCGGGTCAGAAACACCCTGCAAAGCTGGTCTGTGGAGTTGGTTCACATCCTGCCTAGACATGCCGGGGATGACAGGAGGAGACACTCTCCACCTTGGCTCAAAATCTGAAAAGAATATCCCCGGGCCAGAGCAGTTGCATGGGATTCACCCACGCGTGCCAAACATGAAATTACTCAGCGGGGGCAGCGCACACAGCATCCGACCAGCGTCCTGCCTGCAGAGAGCCCCCACGGCGGGCTGCCCTCCCAGGGCTCGGAGGAGCTGAGAAGCCCCGCGTGCAGCCACAGGATGTGCTATTCTGGCCAGCCTCCTTCCGGTGAGACTACCACATCCTGGACTCCTTTCAAGCAGCCTGTTCCTAAACAGGGGTGCGCCAGCCTCCCCATGGGCTATTTAAAGTTGAGCCATCCCATCAGACCACCCATCACAACAGAAGACCAGCTGTATCCTTCCTATAATGACCGTGGGCTTGGGCACTTGGGAAGTCTGGCTGGCTTCGGAGGCTGTAACTCACCACAGCATAGCTGTGTGGCCTCAGGCAGGTGGCTTAAGCTCTCTGAACCACTGTTTCTTCCTATATAAAATGGGAACGATACAGCTAACTTGAAGGTCAGGTGACAGTGACAAATGAAGTCAGAGCCTGGTCCAGCTTTGGAGCTTGTCGAGTAGAAGTTATTATGATTACGCTGTGACCAATAAGCACATTTTGAAAGACGAGTTGTTACAGAAATTCCACGGCAACCCAACAGAAATAATATGCAATTGCAACCTCATTAAAGGCCAGTCACCTACACCGGGCACAGAACCCGTTTCTGTCCGGATGAACAGTCTGTGCTGTGCCACCCGGGTCTGACCTCACAGCCCCCATCCAGGTAAAATGTACGGAGAGCTGGAAAGGAAGATTCCTCCTGGCTCTCAGTCTACGATCTGCTCCTGGGCCAGAAACGAGGTTCGAACCTACGCTGAGTCCTCCTTCCACAGGAAGTCCGGGAAAAATGACAGGGGCCTGGAGAAACCAGAAGACACAACCTCCTTAGCACCTGGCACGGAGCAAACCAAACCCCTGTCATCAACAGATCAGCAAGTGGAAATTTCTGACAGTCTAACAGCAATGGGATTCAATTTCAGAGAGAAAGACTTCGCTAAACAAATCAACAGAGGGAAAATGACTACAAGAAGAGTATTTCAATAGAAAGCAAACCATTTCCTAAACTAAGCTCTTAATGTCTCAGTTTTGGGGAGGCGGGGGAACGACAAGTTCTACACTGAGATATTTGTAGTTTTCCCTGCACACATCCTTTGGCAGGAGAGCCACATGAGCATATTAAAAGCGCTGAGAAGTGGCTACGAGGAAGAAATTCAGTAGCTTTGTTTTAACTCAAGATTTCCAAAACTTTGAGTACGGAGTATTGCTTTAAAATACATCTCCTAACTCTGCAAAGACCCAACTGGGGAGACCTGGTTTGTTTTCACAGCGGCTGTTTACATGCTAATGATGGCTAACTTCAAAACCGGTAAATACTCTATACACGGGTGAGTGCACAAATAAACAAAAACCTGTAGCAACAGTTGCCTCGGGGGCAGGAATAGAAGGGAGACTCAATTTCACTGCTTATCTACTCATTTCTTCACAAACCTATTGCTTTACTTTATAAAAATTTAAAGCAGAGAAGGGAGGGAAATAGCTCAGTGGTAGAGCACATTCTTAGCATGCTCAAGGTCCTGGATGCAATCCCCAGTCCCTCCATTAAAACAAGCAAACAACAAACAAAAAATACTGTTGTTAGAACTCTGCTCTTATCGCCTGCTTATTAAAGAAGCTCCCATGAGCTCCCTCCCTTTCCCCACCCCAGACCACACTCAGCATCTCCTAAATGCTCTCCTTTGGTCCAGACTTGACTGGTTCAGACCCGCTTTGGTGCTCTCCCTGAGAATCTCATGAAATCAGGGAGTTCCAGTCCTTTTGATCTCTCCAGGTTCTGCTAAATTTTAGCCAAGGCACCTGAGAACGTGGTCCTGGAGGTGGGAACACATTTACCTGGTGGTCAATTTTGATCAGTGCAATGTCTGCCTTCTCATCCACATCTTTGATTTTGGCTTCATAGGTGGCACCGTTCTTCAGCTCAACTTTGACCCGATGCTTGTTGGTCACCACGTGGGCATTTGTTACAATCAGTCCATCTTCAGACACGATAAACCCAGACCCACTGGCCACCGGCACCTCCCTCTTAGAAAAAGGAAGCCTAGAACCAAAAAAGGTACCCAGTTAAGGCTGAAACACCTTAAAAATCAATTCTTTGACACATTGATGAATTGGTTTGGTAACAGCAACACACACTCAGCAATTGCTACTTTATATATTGGGTTTATTTAACTTTAAAAAATGGAATATTAGGCTGACTTTGATATGCATCTAAAAATTCCACTTAGAAAATATTCTTAGGGAACCTCTTCAGAACCAGAGGTTCTTAAAACATCTAGAAGGGTCAAGAATGTAGATTTAAATAGTCAAACAGGAAAACATCCCAAGGGAGAAATGCTTATCTTCCTGTAGGACTATATTCAGTGACACTCTAAAGTGTCTCAAAAATAGCTCTGATGTTTTGTTAACGGCAGCGTTTTTGGTGGGAGCTTCAGAGGCAGTGGAAAAAAACGAAGGCTCTCTTTACTTGCGAAACAGTTCGATGTGAACCACGGCAGGAGCGATCTTCTCCACCACGTCGGCAATAAAGTTGTATTTATGGCGCAGACTGTTTGGATCTTCCTGCCCTGAGAACAGAAACAAAGACAGGATATTTAAGATGCTTAACAAAGACAAGATATTTAAGGTGCCCTGTGCTGCGGTCACCTAGAGAAAGGTGTGGGTTAGAGGAGCCAAAAGATGCGCACAGAGGTCTCTAGAACCAGAAGGGAGGTGAGGACAAGATCCTAGACTTGGGCTCAGTTGCAAAAGTCTTTCTGGCTCTTGAGAAAATACCCACTCAGATAAGATAGCAAAATCCAGCAAAGATGACCCCTTTGCTTGACTTCCTTGCGCTCAAAGATTTCACCCCGAAAATGTTGAGCCAGAGGCATCGGCAAACACCTGAACCTCTTACTGGCTATTCCAAAAAGTTGGCCAACCAGGGTCACCTTGAAATGGCATCATCCTCTGCCAGAGTCCCTTCCCCGACTCCCCAGCACCACAAAACCGTCCTTCTCAGCACATCACCACCATCGGGGTTAGGCTGAGGCTGTTTTGATGGGATGCTCATCAGATGCTTCAGATTTTAAAAAGACTATTATGAAAAAGCGTTAAGGCAAAGACAGATTGTGTCTTTCCTGCTGTCTGTCCCCACAGCAGTTTTCCACCACACCTTGACCATTCAGTCCACTCCCTCCACCCCGAGACACCCCAGACCAAAAGGTACAAGACACGCTTTGATGCTGTTGGAGAAAAAAAGAAAAATCAAATGATTGTAATTCTCTGTATAAAATATATGCACTATAATTAGTGAATCCCCATATGGGGGGCATTTGTAAAGCTACTTTCAGACAAAGCTATCACACATCCAATGTCGGGCTCCCAGCAAAGCAAAAAGTTAGTTACCACCAGCCAGGTGCACACACCCATGGCTTCTGACTCAGAAATGAGCTCAGGGACCAGAGACTCAGGGTCCGAGAGCCCCCACTTTGCTGGCACGCGGGTGGCAGAGGTGGCGTGGCTGGGAGGCGCAGCCTGAGCCTCTTACTTTGGCCCCAAATCCGTGCCACCTGCTGAGACCCTTCATTAAGTCTCTGCTCGAACATCAGAGGGGTTCCAGGCTAGTCTGCAGCTAGAGACCCACACATCCCAGCCCTTCTCGCATCTCCGCCTCGGCCCGTGGGTCCAGCTCAGGGCAGCGCTGGGCGGCTCCGCCACCCTGCAACCACCCGGCCCCATGCAGAAACCCACAGGGAGCTTTCTGAAACCTTCAGAGCAATTTGACAGAGGAATTTTATGCCTCTTGCATCTAAAAATTTGAAATTGGGGCTGGTATTCTGTATCTTTTTAATTACATCTTGGTAGTAATTCATTTTTAGCATATTTTACAAAAGTATTGGTCCGCGATGGGCAGGAAATAAAAGGAAAAGAATGCTGATCATTCACCACAGAGGGTCTGAGAAGCACTGGTCTCTCCTGTCACTGGTCACTCAGCAGGACTCACAAACAGCCCATAGTTTACGAGGGAACAGCTGGCCTGCAAAAATGCCCCAGCTCACCAAAGGGCCCGTGCGCCCCGTCCCCAACATACACACAATTACACATGCACACACATACACTCACACAAACACACTCATGAGCACTCACACTCACATGTACACAAACTCATCCACACACACGTACGCACTCGCACTCATGCATACACACTCACGCAGACTCCCTCCGACTCTCACAGAAACACACATTCAATACACATACTCTTACATTCGCGCACATACATAAATTCACACGTACGCACACGCCTCCCTCTGCGAGGCGGGCACAGCCATTCCCCGGGCTCGTGACTGTGGAAGCTATGACATTTCTCAAGCCCCTGTGGCTCTCAGAGCTGCATGTTCGTAGGCGACCCTAGGACACCACAGCTTCTGTCCAGACCCCAGCAAGGGTCTCAGCTTTCCGGCTCAAGACCTCTGGGCACAGGACATCCTCCCAAGCTTTCCCTCCTGGAGGTGAGTGAGGGACCATGGGTGAACAAAGGGCCCCTCTTGGTCCCAGAGACGGATCCATGTGGCTGATGCTTTATTTCACAGTTGGAATCCGCTCTCTTTTTGCATGGCTTGATTTTTCCAAGGGGCAGGAAAAGACTTGCAAGTACTCAGCAAGATAAACCAATTCCACAAAGTCACGATAGCATCATGCTTACTACTTTTGCTTCCAAAACCTTTTCACATGGTCCCCTTCCTGTAGAAGAGGAAAATCAGATGCTGCTCCCATGTTATATTTAGGGAAACTGAGGCTCATAAACTATAAATGACTTCCCCATAGATACCAACTTTTCTTAAGAGATTGTATAAATCACAGACAAATCTGGCCAAATCTACAACTTTTCCGTTTCATACTGGCCCCACCCGTGTCTGCTGCCCTCCCAGGATTCCAGGTGGCTGTGTTTAATTGATGTTTCTCCCTAAGTCTCCAATGGGAGCCATAAATAAGGGGACAGAAACATTCCTCCTGGACACAGAACCTGGTGAACATCACCCAAAGGCAGCTGTAAACAGATGCATGTGGGTTTCCTAGACCAGCTCCCTGGGAAAGGTCAAAAGCAGTTTGAACTCCTTTAACAAGGCCAGCAACCCCCAGGGAAGGATGGAGTTTCTGAGATCCTCACAAGAAGGACAATTACTAGAGTCTTGCCACTAAAAACTCATTCACTTACTTCCTCTTTCTACTTCCCACGTAGGCCTGGGAGAATCTGCCCACATCAGGGGTGAAAGTGAATGGGTTTTTCCAACTAAAATGAGAAGCAGTTGCTTTCTCGCACCCTAGAGAAAGTGGCCCCAGACCTGCCCACCTGGGACAGCAATGTGGGAGAGCAGGGAGGACCCTGGCCGGGACACTAGAACTCCCGGGCTCCATCCATAGTCTACTGGGTGGTCTCCATTTCCCGTCTGTAAAATGGGGCCAACCACCTCTAGAATGAGCTGTGAAGTCTGTTCCTCTCCAACATTCTATGATGTAATCCCTGAGTCTCCCTCTCACTCCAACATGCCACAGCAAGATAAGGAGCTTGTGGAATTTGCGACTGGGCACAGGACTCTCCTAATTCTGCAGATGAGTGAACAGGAAGGAGGAGCAGTGGGTGCACAGACCATACTGAAAAGCTCCACTGACAAGCCTTGATTGTGCAGCTTGGGTGAAAAAGCAATGAATGACCTCTGTTATCATCATCAGTGGATCGAGGTCAGTGGGAGGATGAAATAGAGCAGAAACAGCTGAACTGCCAACTAAGAGTTCAAAGGTGGGCAAAATGTTGAGCCAAAGAAGAAGCGTTTGTCTTCTCCAAATGCAATCTCAGAATGAGGAATAGTGTTGCTAAGAGCAGCTTGGCACAGTGCTAGGGTCCTGCTCCATTTAAAAGGTCGTCCATCAAACCAGGGGAAGCCGCTGCTGCCTCCTGGTCTTTAGAAACCCTGGCTGGCCCCATCTGCTCTGATCTCAACTGCAGGTCAACTGTCTTCCTCCCCGAGGGGTCTGCCTGGGCAGAAAATTCCCAGAGATGGACCCAGGCTGGCTCTGCCACGACCCACTTTCTGAGTGATGCAGATAGACAAAAGGCTGGGGTGTCCAGGCCGCTCAGCATGGGGAGACTGGGTAAGAGTGTGAAGGAAAAGCTGGGCTGGTCTAACAAGATAACTCACAGGTCTAGGAATGTGAAGGAGAGGCTGGGCTGGGCTAACAAGATAACTCACAAGTCTAAGTATTGAAATACTGATCTGAGTTCTGCTGGACTAACTTGTAAATCTAAGTTAATTAGTGTTGGTTTGCTGTTTACGTTTTTTTGCTAGCCAGCTGGATTTTCAAAGATACATATCTGGCTTTGGAATGTTGGTTTGCTGCCTCCCCGCCTCCACTTTTGTGATGATAATGCTGCTAAAGCTGTTCCATGCCTATTGGCCAAATACCCCAAGCTTGTACTTTACCCTATAAAACCTCATGCGCACGTCTTGGAGGTGCTCAGAGCTTCGGAGCAGAAGCCCCTCTGAGCCCGCCGGCGTAATATATCTAAGTACTCCAACCCTCCGAGTGGTGCTTGTTTCTTGACTGGCCTGTCGTTTCCATAACAAGAGCACAGGTTCTGGTCTCAGAAGGACTGGAGTGTGACACCTGGCGTAGGATTTACTTGCTGTGTGACCTTAAGTGTGTGAACTAACGCCTCCAAGTTTTATCCCTTCGTCCATAAAATGCAATGATGATAACACCTACTACATGTGTTTCTGGTGCTGATTTTATGAGCTCCTGTATATGATGAAGTGCTTGGCCAAGTCATGGCATACGGTTTAAAAATTAAAAAAAAAAAAAAAAGGAACTGGTGAAGGTGCTGCTCAGGGGCAGCCCTGGACAGGTGTGAGCACCACACACCTCAGCGGCACAGCAGAGAAGCGAAGGGAGAGGTGAAGGCGTCCGGAAAACCACTCTCCCCACCTTGGCACATTTATGCGCATCCTGGACACGCCCCCCAGCAGGGCCATTGTGGCCACCAGCGCAGAGGCAGCAGGGGGAAGCTGTGTGGCAGGCCAGCTTTTCTGGCTGTGACGTGTACCTCTGTTGCCCAGCTTACGAGAGCACCTCACAGCCATCTCAGACAGAGACAAGGAGCTGGGTCAGCAGAAGAATCCAGCATGAACGGAAGCTGAGCTGCACCAGAAGGAGACAAATACGACCCCCTCTGCAAAGCGAGGGCCTGGTTCAGTTAGGCCAGAGCTCACGTGGTGGAAGGTAATGAGGCTGAGAGGTCTCAAGCAGGGTCGAGGCCTGGCCCTTCTAGCTGCTCCACTATTGAACAGAAAGTTGGAATGAGCTGGCATTCAGAAAGCTGGCAATTCAGAATTCAGAAAAGTGAAAGGTAGGTATTTTCTACCTTCTTGATTAATGAAAAAAGAGAAAAAGCAAAAATGACCAATATAGGGAATCAAAGAAAGATCACCCCTGCAGACCTTACAGACATTAAAAGCAGGATAAGGGAGTATTATGAATGAACTTACGCACGTACATTCTACAGCTTATGTGAAATGGACAAATTTCTTTTAAAGACATAATTTATCAAAGCTCACTCAAGAAGATATTGATAACTTGAATAATCCTACGTACCTATTAAAGAAATTGTATTTATCGTTAAAAATGTTCCCACAGAGAAAATGTCAGGCCCATGTGGCTTCATTGGTGAATTCCACCAAACGGTTAAGAAAGAAGCAACATAACACTTCACAAACTTTCTCTAAAAACAGAAGGGAAACACTGCTCAGCTTACGTTATAAAGTCAGCATCACCCTAATATAAAATCCAAAGATATTATAAGAAAATTATAGACTAATATCCAACATGAACATAGACTAAATGTCCTT
This sequence comes from Camelus bactrianus, assembly GCF_048773025.1. Classification (NCBI taxonomy): domain Eukaryota; kingdom Metazoa; phylum Chordata; class Mammalia; order Artiodactyla; family Camelidae; genus Camelus; species Camelus bactrianus. The sequence continues at coordinate 24,697,842 of NC_133549.1, forward strand.
AAATTTTTTAACTAACAGAATTTAGCAATATAATAAAAAGGATACCATATCATTACCAGGTGGGGTTTATCCCAGGAAGGGATGAATAAGGTAGGTGTAGCGTCTGAAAGCCTAACAATGTAACTTACTGCAGTAACATACTAAAAAAAGAAAACCCAATCATCTCAACAGATGCAAAAAGAAGAGCTGACATAACTGAATATCCATTCATGATAAAAAAAAAAACAACACTCAGCAAACAGAAAGAGAATATATGCAAGACCTTACACTGAAAGCTGCAAAACACTGCTGAACTGAATTAAAGAAAACCTAAATAAATACTTAGGGGTCAAAAGGCTATTACTAAGCTATCAATTTTCCTAAAATTGCTCTACAGACTCAATATACTCCCAAAGAAAATCCCAGCAGTTTTTGTAGAAATTGATAAGCTATTTCTAAAATTTATGTGAGAAGCAAAGAACCTAGGATATCAAAATAATTCTCAAAAAGAGAAAAATTGAATGACATACTACATGATTTTATTTTAAACAGAAAAATTCTGAAAAACTAAGATTAGAAGAATGTTGAGTCACATTTTACAAAAGACAGATCTTTCTACTTACCTAATAAATATTTATCACTGCTGATTTTTAACATAACAAATGACCCATTAAGAGTAGCCAACATTTGCCAGGTTCCCATCCAAAGACAGTAAATTATTCATCTTTCCTCTTTATGAACTACTAGTCATGCACAAAACTCCACAAATGTTGCTTCCTTGGAACCCATCATCCCTGGAGTTTTACAGATAATACTTCTTAACTACTTTCAACAACTTCTTTATAGGAAGAGAGATATACACACAGTTTGAGAACCACGTGTCCTGGACACGCCCCCCAATAGTGTTAAGTTTCAATAATTATTATCAAAATTGAATAAGAGACACTTCCATTATTCAGTGCTTACTGATAAGAGCCAGGCACTAAGTGAAGTACTTGACACACATTATCACAAGGAAGAAAATTTGTTGCAGTGAAAGTGTAAATCACAATGAGAGGACTATGAATCAAAGGACAGACTTTTATCTGTATTTCTCTCAAAATGTTTCAGGGCGGAGGGTATAGCTCAAGTGGCAGAGCGCATCCCCAGTACCTCCTCTTAAAAAAAATAAAATAAACCTGATTACCCTCCCCGCCCCAAAAAACAAAAACAGAAAAGGTTTAGCACACAATTGCATACGCGCTTTAAATGCATTGAAATGTGTGTTTCTTTCAACTTTATGGCAAAAATGTCAGGTAAAGATTAGATGTGAGGCAGAAGAAGAAAGAAATCTTTCCAGTCCTAAGGCTGTGGTTCTCAAACTCTGCAGCGAGCCACCCCCGAGTGCCACAGCAAACCCACAGGATATTCCAAGTTTTCTGGGGAAACACAGTGCTGCTTGATACCCTGGACTGTCAAGTATCTGGTGGACACCCTGAGAAGAAGCTTTAGGTTGCTCACAGAGTTGAAATCAGATTGTGCTACGTTCTTCTGATGGTCCCATATCTTTGTGGATTTGGATTTCTGGTGGTCACTGTGATTAAAAGCAAGTACCATACAAAAATCAATGCTGAACTGGAAATGGGGTGGTGGGATCCAATCTGGTTCCAAGATTTGAGAGACTGTATGGCAGCCAACAGGCGCACACTGACCACTTGTAATTGTGGTTATTGAATAATGCAATTAAAATGTCTTTTTTTTTTTCCTTTTTTTTTTTGTCAAATGACTACCGTGTTGGAAGGATGCAAATACTTATTAAGTTGTTGGGACCTAATTACTTGACAAATGAAACAGCCAAATCCTTCTGTTGGCCCAGGTTGGGTGGATGGTGGGGCGTGAAAAATTACTCAGACACCAAGAGTGTCACAAACCATGCAAGTCTGGGAACCTCAGCCTGATGTCTCTCGCGCTCTCTCCAGCAGATAATCCTGACTCCGGCACAGCTGCCACAGTTCGGAGCAGAAGTGCATTTACAGGAAAGGTAAACAAGGCTGCGGCTTAGAGCCCGCATTCGCCCTGCGAGGGCCCTAGCCAAGCATTCGGTGGTCAGAGGCTTCTGGGACAACTGTAGAAGGAAAATATTTAAACTGCAGTGTCTCGTTCCCTCTGTCACACATCTTCTGTCCTGTCCGAGAGGCTGTGGGCATTTGGGAACGTGGCTGAAGGGAAAATAAAACCGAAGGGATCATCTTCTTTGGGTTTAATGATGTATATTCATGTGCTTTGAAGTCACTTCTGCATCTAGTTAAGTTACCTGTCCTGGGACAGAAATGGTTTCCAGGGACACTGCCACTGCCACCCTGCTTGCTCCCCTACCTGAGGCCAGAGGTTACACATATGGACCACACCGATCCATTCTGGAAGTATGTGGGCAGCAGAGAAGTATGCCCGGAAAGACTAAATTACTAATACGAGTAATAATAATAATCATTCTTGTCTCTCCATAGGAAACATTACAAAATATGTCACATGAAAAGCTGATCAAAGAGCCTACAGCCAAAGAGTGGGGTGGGGGAGGGAGGAGTATTTTAAAGGTGAAGGTCCACCTGGTAGTTACTAACAACATCATGACATTTTTCTGGGTTGTGTGGAGTTTGTAGTATTTGCCCACTTCATACAATTTTAATTTGTGGCAGTTTGTTTTTTCAATCTAAATAAAGAATCATTTCCATGCCTAAGGTTGCATTCATAATTTTGAATTCTTTTCCTTAAAAAGGGTGCCCCGAATCGTACAAGTTTCAGAGCCCATCAAACCTGGATCTGCCAGGGGAAAGGTAGGCGTGCCAATCCCCGCCCAGGTGGCGGGACACCCTCGCGGCTCCCTGACCCTCCAGAGCACATGGCTGGCTCACAGGGTAGAATGGAGACGCCTGAACCAGGCCAGCAGGACACCTGAGCTGCCCCTACAGGACACCAGCTGGGCTGCCAGTCACCGACCAGTCACCATGGCCAGCGTGGGACGGATCCACTTTAGAAGGACCAAGGGAGCCCTCCAGAGCAGCCCCTGCTCCACGTCAGTGCAGGTGCCCCAGACCCAGCTCCAGTCATCCTAGAATTGGATCTGGATGTTCTGCCCCTCGGCTCTGTCCCTTGTCCCTTCTCCATGCTGAGCTGCCACCTGGCGTGGCAACTCGGGTTCACAAACTCAGTGTGTCTGGGAGAGACGGGCTGAGCTGAATCCCCACCCCAGTTCCTTCTAGCAGGATTGGCAGGGCTGGGAAAGGTCACCAGGTTCTTTGTAATTCCAGGGCAACTCCAGTCCTGACTCTGCCCCTCACAGCTGGGTCACTTCAGGCAGTGGCCCTCCCTGTCCAAGCCTCGGTCTCTCTCCTCCTGCAACGTGGAGCTAAGACCGCTTCTTCTGGGGACTGGGGGTTCTGAGTGAGAGAAGCAGGTAAAGCACTAAACTTCATGCCCATCTTGAGGCCACGAGGTCGCCTGCCAGCTCTCAGCCCTGCGCTCAGCCTCCCAGGTACAATTCAGCCCCTCCGCGAGGCACTGCTCATACTTCTGCAACGTCTCAGAATCCCACCTTTACATTCTAACTCAGGCAGGTCTGGCCTGTTTTCGAAGTCTCCCCCAACAAAATTGCCACTTGGGGTGCGTGAACTTAATGCAGGACCCCATGGCATCCCTGTCTCCTGTCTCCCCCACAAGCCACTCCAGCCCGTAGCTCTGAGTCCCCAGCTCTGCCTCCCAAGACACCTTAATGCACAATCTCCACTCCTGCAAACCTCTTGCCAGACCTCCAGAAATACCACGCTCCACCCCGCCTCCTTGCATTCACATCTATTTTCCTTCCTGCCTAAAACTCTTATTCCCCTCCCCAGCAGCTGGTCAATCCTACCCAACTTTCAGTCTTGGCGGTAAAGTACTAACACCAGCAAGAATAATAGCATGCATTTACAGAGCATCCCCTGTGCGTCAAGCACAATGCTCAGCACCGAATACATTTTTCTCTAGTTATTCCTGCAAACCTGCAGGGTGGATCCCCCTGTCTACAGAGAGATGAGGAAACTGAGGCTCAGAGAAGTCAAGCACGTTGCTCAAAGCTTCAGAGCTGGGGACCAGGAGAGGCAGGAGGCTGACCCCATCTGTCCGGCTCCTGGGCTGGAGCTCTTTGCTCTGCATCTGCGGCCTCGCTTCCAGGTCCCAGCCCTTTCACCCCAGCCTCCGGCCCCCTGTGGCCCACACAGTTGTGGGAACACACTTCCCACTCCCAAGCCTGAGAACTCAGAGCCAGGATTCAGGATTAACGACCCAACCTTCGCTTCCAGCAAGAACAATCGCGCCTTCCAAATTCTCAACTGAGTCGATAAGTAGAGCTAATTTGGAAAACAGAACGCAGTGTATTCGAGGGAAAAGGGATGAATCCTCCTTTATTCAACGGGAACAGCATGTTCCCCAAATTCAAATCAGCTGCAGGAGCAGATTGATCAAATCACTCGCATTTTAATGCACTGTCCTATATTCAGGACCAGCTAGATGATTTGCAGAGCCCAGTGCAAAAGGAAAATGTGGGGGCTCCTTGTTTCAAAATTATTATGAATTCCAAGATAGTCACAGCAGAGCATTAAACCATGCAGCGTCCTCCTAAGCAAATCCAGCGGGACTGGACAGGTCGCACACCCGTGAAACCGGCCCTACCTGTATTCCAAAGTCATTTGATTTAAAATCCAAAATGCCCATGAAATACTGAGAAGCATCACATTTGCTCAGGACCTGATAGAGATGCTGCCTTAATCTGGTTGAGCCCAGGAGTCAGCCTACAGGGGCGGAGGCAACACTCCAAGAACTGGGAGGCAGGTGCCCATCTCCCATGACCTAGGATGCTGAGTACAGCTCACAGGCCGTGAGGCCAGCCCCCTCAAACCAAAGGCTGCTCCACTTTAAAATAAGGAGGCTCAACCTAGTGGCTTCCAAGGTCCCTCTCAGCTCCACGGAGTTAAGGGAAGAATTCACTTAGGATTTTTAACCTAATTTCTTCAACTTTAAGTGCCAGCAAAGATATTCATATTTTAAAGACTACTAGTCATAGCACAGTCCAGTCCTGACAACTGACAGGATGCTGAGAAAAGGACAATATGGGAAGAAACTCCACCAAAATGATGGCTGGATGCATCCAGGGTCTGCTCACCAAGGGACTATGGCAGGCCGGTCAGGGCAGCCACCCTCCTGCACTTGCCCCAGTCCCCCTGACGCCTCCCGTCCTTTCTGTGGTGTGGGCCTGGGTATAAGTGACAAAGGAAATACAGTTCTTTTGAAGGCAAGGACACAAATGCATTGCACAGAGGAGGCTGGAAATGAAAGCCAATGAAAAACATGTTCCCATTTTCATATGAAGGACCAGGAGAAGTAATTACCCTGAGATGCCAGCTGGGACCCACCACTGCTCTAGATTCAAAGTCTTGCCCAAAAGCCTTGGGAAATTTCTCTTGGCCACCAGCAGACACAGCCAGCCAGTCTCCTACAGGCTCAGAAACTGTAAATAAAGGAACAAACACAGCAGACTCCCAGTGGGGCGCCATGAACACTTTAAATAGCCACTGAGGATGGTTCAGTTGAGTAAGGGTCTGGGACACACTCCTCGGCTGTCATCAGCCACCCTCCCACAGCCCCAACACCCCAAGCAGGAGCTTCTCCCCCCCACCCCAATATGGGATCCAGTTTCTGGAGCCCCATCCTCCAAGTGCCAGCCTAGATTCAGGCCTAGAATCCAGTGACACCCCAGAACTCTTTGCCATGGGGCTGCAGGCGGAGGCTGTCCTCTTCCTCATCTTTAGGTGGTCCCGGGGTCATGTCCGGACATTTCTTTGTCCTCAGTACGGTCAGATTGATCATAACTACAAGGAGGCTACTGGATGTTAAATAAATCCAGGCCCAAATCCAGAGGGATCCCACCAGGAGGAAATTATCACACTCCAGGCACATCGTCACAAGGGCCCGGGGCCCATGTTCACCCACTCTGTTCTTTTACAGAGAGGCCACGTGGAGCCTGGCAAGGCTGGGGGTGCAGGTGGGGAGGGGACACAGGGATGGATCCAAAGCTTTTCCCTCTACTTCCCCTGTGCCTACTGCCCAGAGCCAAAGGTCCCCACACTTCTGATGGGGCAGGGGTGTACCTGCAGGGAGACAAAGCAGCAGAGAGAAGGAGCGGCTGCAGTCCAAGGCCGGCTGATGCGGGGGCGCCTGCAACAGCCAGCCGCTGGCACCGCGGAAAGAGAAGCCAGAAGACTGAGCTTTCCACTGCCCGCCGGGGCCCCGCCACGCTTCTCCCACACCAGGACCTTTGTGGCAGGCCTGGAGTCTGGCCTCCAGAACCTGGCCAAGCGTGGGCACCCGAGGCCCAGGTGGGACACCTGTCCCAGGTGTGCAGGCGTGTGGCGACAGGCCCAGGAGACAGGCCAGCAGTTAACTAACCTAACACCACACAGCTGGGAGAAGGGCTGGCCCACCGTCAGGGAGAGCACGGGGGATGCTTTTTCACTAAGAAAAGCTCTCTTTGTGAGTCTGCGTGATGAATTTGAGAATTACCTTGAAGGCAGAGGAGAAGTCCAGCCCAGCGGAGGGGAAGAAAGAGCAGCAGGCAGGCTGCGCTGAAAGCAGCCAGGACAGCGGAGAAACACAGTGCTTCCTCCTCTTCCACTGAACTTTGACTACTTTCTCCCTGAGGGTCAGGAGAGGAATCTTTTTAAACAGGTTCCTAATGGGTAATGACGCATGAACTGTAAAGGGGATGGGGCCTCCTTTGGCAAGAGCTGGGGCCTGGGGGAGGAAAGAAAAGCACAACCCAGTGAATGCAGCAAAGATGCCCAGCAAGACTCATTTTCTCCATGTCCGCAGTTTGAGTGACTGCCTTCTGTCTGTCCCACTCCATTGAATTCCAAGGAGACTTGTCAGCCATAGCGGCAACCCAGAGTCTGGCCCAGCGCTGGTCTGGACCATGAAGGCAGCAGAAACAGAAGCGAGACCTTGCACATTCCAGAAAACCAGACCCCCATTCTAATCGGTGCTGCGGCTGCAAATTCCAGGGCAGAGGGGCCCATGCAACTAGGTTTCTCTGAACCCTGCAGAGAAAATGCACTAGCAGGAGAAAGGCATTGCTTGTGGCCAAGGCAGCTGGCTGAAGTCTGAAATCAACCTGAATGTCCCGCACATCACTGGGGCCACTGTCTGCAAATCAAAGGGAGAAAGAGATGGTAAAGACGCAGCTTTGGAGACAAGCTTCCCATGGCCAAAGGCCCTCATCCTTATTTTTCTTTTCTTAATTTTTTTAATTGCAGTATAGTCAGTTTACTATTTTTCTTAAACTGAATTCGCAAGTAGCAACTGTTTTTTGTTTTTTTTTTTCTTTAAGATTCAAAATGGAATGGCGGGCTGCTGCACTCCCTGCCATTTGCACGGAAATAAATAAAATTCAGGAGAGCGAGGTGTGACCCATTTCATCCCTCCTGATGAATAAAGAGGGAAGGCGGCAGAGCCTGGGCGCCCGGCCTCAGTCTCCTGCCCACACTGGCACATCCAAGCGCTGGCAGCCCCTCTTTCCACTGCAGTCTCCCAGACGGCGCAGGGTGGGAAAAGCTCACCCGACGCCAGACCTCAGCCTGCAGAGCCGTCCCCCACATCCATGTGCCCTGAGCAAATGACTGTTTGCAGGGGCTGGGCCAAGGCTGTTGTCGATGGTGCTGCAAAGACTTGGGCAGGTGAAGTGAAGGAAGAGAAAGGGCCACCCAAACAAGTCTAAGACAGCCTGCGGGTGAGGAACGAGCTTGGAGGGGCACCTGGCCAGCTGGCTGTCAGTTACCAGCACGGCCCGGTTCTGCAGCAACCACTTTCCCGGGAAAAGGTGGCTTTTCCAGAACAACGCGTCTATGTTTAAAGGTGCCTGTCTTTGATAATCACTTTTCAGTCTCACTGGCCAAAAAAAAAAGTCCTTGCTTGTAAACCTGTGGTGAATGTGGATTTGGTGGGTACTGTCACCTTTAATCGTCTTTGCTGACCTATTTTATGTATTAGGAGAAAAGTTTCCCATCAATTCCACCCCACAATGTCTTTTTTTGGAAGTCTCCTGGATGGCCGACATGGTGTCTATTATTATCCTTGGGGAAAAGGCTGACTGCTCAGTCCACAAAAACGCTATTAACTCTCCTCTTGATAAGCATCTGGCTCCGGTCATGACCTTCCCAGATTTCTCAGCTGGGTTCTCTTCCTGCGCCAGCTCCTCCTGGCTGTTGTGTCTGAAGGAGCCAGGGCAGTTCAGGCTCCCGAATCGTCCAGCCACAAGCAGCGGGCTGGGAAGTGATGGTTCTGCTTATTAATGCGTCTGGGACAGGCTCCTGAGCTGTCAGCAGCCACCCTCCCACGGCCCCCAGTGGAGGAGGGCGGGCCTGGGGTTTGGGGTAGGAAGTTGGGAAGATGGGGGGGGGGGCTGTGAATCAAGACCCTCCATCCAGGAAGGGGACCGTTCTTCCTGAGAAGTATCCCCTGCCCATTTGCTTGAGGTGTGAGGAGGAGAATGAGGGGGACTTGTAAAACTGAGACAAAAGTCAGAAGGAATCTTCAGCTCACGTGAGAAGTGAAAAGTGGGCTTTCAGACCCAAGACAAGCCATTTCCCCTCTCTGGGCCTCAGTTACCTCGTCAGTAAGACGAGGGGGTAGGCTAGACCATTGCCGACATCCTTGCCAGCTCCAGAAAAAGTTACATGATCTAATAAATCTGAAAAGTGCATTTCCTGATCTTTTCCTTCCAGCATATAATTCCCATCTGTACAGAATACTCTCATTTTCAAGGCTGGCTTCCTGCATCCCATGCTCCAGTGTCTCCCGATAGAACAAGTCAGGGCCACCTCAGCCACCTAGACTTTCAAAGTGACTTTGGGGGCTGGGATTAGGGTTTCCCCATCAGGAAAAGGAAATAAAATAAAAGCATGGCCTTCCTATGTTCACACAACAGAATATTATTCAGTCATAAAACGAGATGAAGCTCGGATACACGTTGCAACATGAGCACATTATGCTGAGTGAAAGAAGGCCTGTCACAAAGGACCACAAATGCATGATTCCTTTTACATTAAATGTCCAGAAGAGGGAAATCCATACAGACAGAAAGCAGATTACTGGTTGCCTAGGGCAGAAGGGAAGTATGGGGGGGCTGCTAATGGGTACTGGATTACTTTCTGGAGTGATAAAACTGTTCTAGAATTACATAGTGATGATAGATGCACCTCGCTGTAGACAACATAAAAACTCTCAACTGTACACTCTGAAAGGGTGAATTTTATGGCACGTGAATTATATCTCAATAGAAGTGCATTAAAAAAGAAAAAAGGGATCACTGTTTCTTTTTACTTCTTTAATGTAGCTACTAGAAAATTGTATTTTATACATGTGGCTCACGTTATATTTTGGTCTACATTATATTTTGGTCTATGTGTAAACAAACATTTGAATAAACATATTGTTCACTTTTCCAAACAAACACGGTCTGGCCTCCTCCTGCATCCTGGACAGAGCTGGCAGCCGGGAGGCTCAGGGCACAGAGCCCTGGGCTGGGCGGCCAGGGACTCAGAGTTTCTGACACAGCCGGGCTTGTGACCTCAGGCCTTCACGTCCCCTGGCTGGTCCTGGTCCATCGCCGAAAACACAAGTTTTGGATCAGCTGACCTGACAACCACACAATCCCCTTTCGGTCAGTCTGTAATCACAGCTCCATTCACAAGCAAAACCAAATTTTAAAAGTTCTCATTCTACCTCAAATGCTGCTTATCTTTTAAAATCAGTCAACCTGGGAATAAAAGTCACTTAAAGACAGACCACGTAATTTACTGACTGAGCAGAGCGGCTGGTACCGCCCTATTCCATTTATCCTGAAGGATCTCTTTTGGGAGAATTTCTTCTTGGCTGCCCCAGCTTCCAGTGATTTAGGAGGTTGATAATTCTATAGCTGAGAGCAATGAATATGGGTCCAACCCCCTAGAAAATAATTTGGCAACATACACCAAAGGACATAGAAAGTCCTCACCCTTCCATCCAGCCACTGCACTTCTTAGGATCTATCCCAAAAGAACCACCCTAGTACAGAAATAACCATGAACATGAAAACGTTTGTTTCTGTATTGTCTACAATAGCAACCAGGGCCCAAATGGACACAAAGAGGGACTAGTAAACCAAAGCATGGTGCTGCTCGGGACAGAAGTGATGAAGCTGCTGGAATGATGGGGGAATCCTGCATCTTTTGTCTTCTTTCATTTTCAACGTAACAAGTTCTCTTTATAACTTTTTTAAAAAACTGGTACAGTGCAATATGCCATCAAATGTATGAATGCATTTCTCATGATATCGGAACAGTACAGTGAAAAGTTAAAAAGAGCCTTTATGCTAAGAGAGGAAAATCTTGGTACAGTCATCCCAAAGAAAATCTAACCACAGCTTAAAAGACATTGAAGCGTCTTAGCGCTGACTTATCTGGCACATTTACCAGGCTGTTTATACTGATTTCTTTTCCTTTTAGCAAGAGCACTGTAATTTTGGTTCAAGGGCATTAATATGTGCTTATAACTCTTGAGATGAGAAGTCAGTCATTACATAGATAGCTTTTTGGTCATCTTCCAACCCAAAGAGGGGATTTTTGGGGTGAGGGGTGGGAGGAGTTTTCTTCAGCATCATTGTTTAGTGGGAGACTAAGTGGAAGCACCCAGTTTCTCTGCCTCCTGGGAAAATCATGTGCATGGACCCTAGCCTGTCCCAAATACCCACCAGCTCCAGCAGAAAGGTGCAGCTGAGGTGGGCAGGGCTCCAAGGCTCTGCCTTGGGCCTCAGGATGGAGTCCACACTGGCCAACAACCCTGCCTCCCTCCCCGATGAGCTAAGCAGCTTGTGAGAGTCATATTCCCTTTGGATGCCTCTCTCTAAAGTGACGGGTTGGGCCATGGGAACTGCGAGAACCTTCCGCACTTAGATTTTGTGCTCTGGGATTCTGTCCATAAGCCAACTGGTGGCTTCGGCCAGTCAAGAGCATCTCTGCAGGGAAGGAGGTGTCTCTGTCCATCAGATCCCAGAAAACATGAAAACGGGGAGTTGATGTGGTTAGAGGCAGGCTGTGGAAGGCAAGAGCACAGTGATGCTTTTCAGAGGACGGAGGACTGTATGGGTGGCCAGCGGTGGGCACTCCAAGAGAAGAGACCTGGACGACAGTACTACAGAACCCCACAGACGGGAAGATGTCAGAGCACATGGGGCCCTTCTAGGTGGTCCCGGGTTCTTGCCCTTCCTCCTGTACCTTCTGTGCTATGACCAGACTTTTCCTCCTGGGTGTTTGCCAGTGAGGGCTGAACCATACTGAGCTACATTTTTCAGAGCCAAAAATGTCAAACTGGTGGAGAAATGTCAAACTAGGATCTAAGAAACCTCAACTCGGGCCATTTCTTGACCAACAAATGTTCAATAGGAACTCAGCCTGAGGAGCTCAGAATACAGACTACGGCTTCCCCGATAAGGAGCATGTGTTCTCTAGGATGTAGGCACAAGAGATGGTTGTGTGCCCTGTATAATATTTGGATGCTAGTGTTTTGAGCCAAAGCATTCTGCCATGGGAGATGATGGTAGTGAGCTCTGCTTTTGGCTTCCCTGAAACAGAAGGTCAGTGCTTGACAAGTCCAGAGGTGACCCAGGTCTTGGCACCCAGGAAGCATATTATTTTCTCCATATTTCTGGATCCCGTGTTTGGTGCTGGTTCTCCCGGGAGTCCTGGAAGAGTCTGGCATTGCCAATTCGAGGTCCTAATTCCTTGCAACCTCAGTGCTCCAGCACCGGAAGTTGACAAAGCACCTTCACACTCATTATCTCATCTGACCCTCACAGTGTCCTTCTGAGGTCTCCTTGGCAGCACTGTTATCCCCTCGTTGTAGATGAGGAAACGGAGGCCAAAGGGAGTTGGCAACTAAAAGGTCCAAGATGAGGCTAGAACACTCAGAGGCCATAAAGGAGACAGCAGTTCAGAGCTTCAGAAGAGACTCCAGAAACTTCAACATTCATCTTCCAGGAATGGACAGACCAAGCAGGGAGACGATCAGTAAGGACACAGTTGACCCGAAAAGCATTATCAATCCCCAAGACCTAACTGAGGCTTATGGAACACTCCACACGACAAGAGGAGAAGAGGCTGCTGTTCATATGGGACGCTCAGCAAGAGAGACCGCATTCTTGACCCGAAAACACATCCTAACAAATTTAAAAGAACAGAAATCATACAAAGTCTGTTCTCAGACTGCAATGAAACTGAACTAGAAATAACAGAGGAGAGCTGGGAAAGCCCCAAGACTCTGGAGATTAAACAACACGCTTCCAAGTAACACTTGAGTCAAAGAAGTCTTGAGGGCAGCTGGGGGTGAGGCCAACTTGGGCTCAGATCCTGACTCTGTGTCGTCCTCCCAGGTCGCCTTGGACAATTATCGGTCACTGCTTGGAGCCTCACCTATTTCCTCTACTAGAGGACGAGATAACGCTCCTCCCTCCCTGGGTGGCGATGAGGGAAGCACAAGGTTGGCCCGTAACACAATGAGCACACACCCAACCCCCTGAACACACCCAGCGGTGGTAGCTTTCACGTCCCTGTTCTGCCCAGTGCTGTTCCCCACCAGCCGGCTGTGCTGGAGAACCCCGTCCCCTATCTTACCACTCCCCGACCCCATACCAGCTCACTCTGCCAGAGAAAAAGAAAAGCAGATGTGACCCTGAATGCTGAGCCTTCTCTCCTCTGTACCAGTTGGCAGCCATCTGTCTGGGCAACCCCAACTGGCAGAAGAAGCCTCTGTGTCCATCCATCCCCACCAAGCGGTGACTGCCACTTGGAATACTGGCACCAAAGAGAGGGCTCTCCTAGTCATGGGGTGTGAGATGACTCAACTGTTGGATGATCCAGTAAAATCTCACCCGAGACTATGTGAAAGGGAACTCTACTGCAAATCTCGCCAAACTCTGAGGAAAAAAAAACAAAACACCCAGCTCATCATGCAGACAGGCCTACTGTCTTCTTCTCAAGATCTGATTGCACAACTAATGAAAAAGATGTTTCCTGAAGTTTGAAAATGTTGCACAAGGCTCTGACTCATTAAGACAGGGCTTATTCAAATTTGAAAATTATCAAAAATTCCAGCCACTACAATATGCCTTCCAAAACCATCATGTGCCCAAGGAGACATGATTATCTCCTGGTGAGGGACCAGCTGCTGTCACGTGATGCTGTGGAGGACTGTTTTTATGGAATGCGCTGACTTCACACTTTGTCCTAGGAATCTAAAATAATAGGTTATCTGTAGACTCCCAAATTTTTTTTTCCTTAAGATGTGACAAATCTTTCCTCGTGAAGAAGTCCCAAAGCATGGAAACCAAACAAAGCATCATTCAAGAAGATCCTGGGGCTTCTATATCCCGCTGTCTCTGGAGCATCACCAACTCAAGAGTGACATTTGTAAAATCCCAGGGATTCCAGACACGCAGCTCTTCATTCAAGAGAAGTCACACATGCCTCAGACGAACCAGACAACAACTGGGGGTTTCAGCAGGTGACAGCCAAGGTGGTATCTGACTCCCTCTGCCCAGAGAAACTTTTCTAACGTATTCACTGGCAAATTCCAAGGCAGCCTCCAGCACACAGGTCCCACATCACCCTCCTTCTCTGTGATGCCGTCTTTAAGCCACCTGCCCACCTTATCCGCAGGGAGACATCCTCACTGCACTTCTCCACTGAGCTGACTCCTTGTTAGATGTCTTGATGATGGGGATGGTGATGGTAAATGTTATTACAGCTAATATTGACCCAGTTCTAGTAATGCACTGGGCACAGCTCTAAGCACCAAAAACATATAATTGAGTGCTTCCATCTTTCAACAATCCTGGGACATGCGTATGCGATGTATGTATTTTTATTATTTTACTGATGAGGAAACAAGAGACTTGGAGAGTTCGTCACATACAAGTCACACATTTAGAAAGTGGTGCTCTGACTCCTTAAGCCGGGTATGATATGACCTATTACGAACTCCTTGAGATCATAGGCTACACAGCTTTACTCACCTGTAATTCCCTATACTTGGACCTTCTGAGTACACAGTAGGTGCTCAATAAATGCTCTGAATGAATTAAGAAATAGCACTCATGTCACTAATTCTGAAACCTGGACTCAGCAACCTTCCAGCAGCAACAGACATGTGTCTTCGCTGCCACTCATTTCTGTCCTTCAGCGAGTTGTCCATTGGTACCTGTCGGTGGCTCTAGTCACATGTCACCCAGTAGCACTGGGCCACACCAACTTCCCGGCCATTTCTGGGAGCCTTCTGGAAAAGCATCTGGAATGACTGTATGTCTCAGTTTCTCAGTAGAGATGGGGAAGGAAGGATAAAGGGCTCGGGGAGGATTCTCTCCCCAGAGGACCCATGCAGCCTGGCCTCAGAGCCCCCAGGTCAGCAAGGGGCACCAGGTTCAACAGAGCTTATACCTTGGGGCTGGGCATGTCACCACGGTGGCCATCCAGGGGCTTTCAGCAGCCAGCACAAAGTTGCAGTGCAAGGTCACCAGGCCCAAGATGGGCCAAAGGCATTCAACACCAACCTTGGCTTGAATCATCAATAATTTGAGAAAAAGAAAGAACGCTTAAAGACGCCAGCCCAGGCTCTAAAACACTGATGAGGTTACCACAATTCTTCAGAGACTCATTTTCCTACAAGAATCACACACCATTCCAGCTAGAAGAGCCCTCGGAGAGATGTGGTCCAATCCCCTCATTGCCAAGGCTCTGAGAGGTCAGGGGCTGGTCACCTGGCCAGGTAACAGCCTAGGAAGGGTCAGGGCCAGTCTCCGCCTGCCGCCCCCTCCACCCCTTCCAAGGAACCCTCACCCACTGCCAAGCTTGATTTCTTCTTCAAATTAAGCCTGACCAGAGCTATTCACTTGAAATATAAGCTCATGGAAAGTCTGATTTCTCAATCCAAGGCATCAAACTGCGTCCAGGAGCACACAACGGCAAACGGACTCAGGATCCAGCCCCGCAGTCCCGAGGCTGTCGGGCGTCTGACCGCAGTTAGCTCATGGTCCCAGCCATAATCTCTTACTGAATGCAGTTATTTTAAGCGCTAATGCAACCTATTTACAGCCCTTCTGGATGGAATGAAGTTACTCAAACGCTTGGCTTCTATACTCTTGGCTTACTAATTTTATAAAACCTCAATATTTTAACTCTTTAGCAAAACCAACAGAGAATAAAAGACGATAATCAACCAGAGTGAGCCAAGCCTTATAAACTGTTCAGAAGACATCTAAGCCAGTGGTGGTTCTGCATCAGGAAGGCGTGACCGGCCTCCACCTTCAGAAGCCCTCCCTCATCAGGCCTGGCATGAGACCAGGATGGGGAGTTCCTGGGCTTGGAGACCTCGGGACTGCGGGCTGCTGCTTGAGGGGGGCTTTCCCGGAGTGAGTGCTAGGAGAAACGGACTAGACTCCTGACGTTTGGAGAGCTTTTTTCAGGCTCCCTTCCTGGCTTCCTGTCCATTTTTAGCAGAGATCTGCAAGGCTGCCCATTCTGGCTGGTCTGTTGCAATGTCTGGGAGTCCAGAGAGACCTTTCTCTCCCCAAGAGCAGAGGTTGGGGCCTGGAGCTCTGGTCTGCAAGCATCTTTATCACAGCCCCTTCTGCTTTTTTGCTTTCCTTCATCAAAGGCTGCCTTGAAGGCAACTGGGGGCCACAGTGTCCTCCAGCCCCCGCACTGGTGGAGAGAGAGCTGTGTCGTGTCCTACGTTTCATCTCAAGGCCACGGCCATCTGGAGCACTGTTTATTTCAGCTATTAGCTTCAGCTTAGCTGGGGTTGGCTTATAATCTCAGTTTCTCTGTCAACAGCACAGCATGGTGATTATGAATGGGCTGTGGACCAGATGCATGGGTTCAAGTCCTGGGCGAGGTGCTGCTCTGGGACTCTCTCTCCCAGCTATAACACAGGAAGGACTGCAGGACACCCTCCCAGGGTGGTGAGAAGAATCAAATGGGTTAACACGTACCTGGCACATAACAAGCACAAAATGTATGTAACCCTCACTATCAGACTATTATTAATTGCAATTTCTTTCTTTTTTGTAGTCCCCTGACTGGTATGTAATTTTTGCATTAAACTAATCCAAACTGCTCCTGGTGGCAGATGACAGCTTTGTTCTGTGGTATAACCATCTACTTTCTCATCCAAACCCTGACAGCAGTGTTGATTTCTGAAATAAATGATTTGCCGGCACATTTCCAGCACCATGATTAGAGGCTCTCTCTGAAGTCTTTGTTAAACAGCTTATAGATAAAAGGGCTTTCCTTTGGATGGTGACACATTTGCCATCCAACGATCCACTGTGGCTCCCGGGTGCCCCTTGCCAGCATTTCCTCCCTCCTGTCCGCCTGGCTCTCTGCTCCAGACAAACCCTCCTCATGATCCTGTGAGTCGTGGAGCCGCTCCTGTCTGGGGAGCTCCTTCTCCACATCCTCGCTCCAACTCCAGGCTTCTAGTCCAACAGCACCTCCTCCGTAAGGCCCCCCATGTCCACTCCAGCTAAAACAGCACTCCTGCCAAGCCTCTCAGCCAGAGCCGGCGGCCAATTCACCGCATTTAACAATGACGTCAGGTGACCTGCTCGTGGGCAGGGCTTCCACTGAATGAAGTCTTGGCTCCCAGGCTCCTGTCCTCAGAGGTACCTCCGGGAAGTCAAGGGCGGGTGGAGTGTTCGATGAGGGGAGAAGGGCAGCAAAAGCGAAGCTTTCCATTGAAGAAAGACTGGATGGCCGTGTATCTCCAGCACCTCTTGTTTCTCCATTCATTCACTTATTCATTCATCATCCACCCACCTATCTGCCAGGTGCCCCAATGTGCCAGGCAGACACACACAAGCAGTGCCAGGCGCACTGCAGTGCTCAGTAAATATTTGCAGGAAGAAAGAGGGACAGAGGAACATGGCTTTGCACCCTGTCTGTCTCTCCGGCATTTCTAGACCGCCAAGCTTATCCTTCCATGGCTGTCCCCACACTGGCTCTCCCAGGAGCCTGCCGCAGGCCTGATGGCCAGTGGGAGAGGACCTGTTTCCCTTCACATGGTGACTATTAACAACTCTGCCAACTCCAAGGCCTGCTAAGTGACTCCACCTCACTGGCAATAAATTAGGTGTTTGGATAGTGCCAGTTACTCCAGACCCCGCGCAGCGAGACTCCAAACAGTAACAGCTGGCTTGTTTTTGACATAAGCGTACAATGTGCTTTTTTAAAGTCATCACCTCACACCCAGACTATTGCACTAGCCCTAACTCCGCGCCCTGGTACATTCTGCATTCCACCACTAGGCTGGTCCTATCCAGGAATTTTTTTTTTTTTTTTGAGCTGCCCTGGTTCAAGAACATCTGAGTACGCGTAGCACAGGCCAGCCTCTTCGGCCCCGGTACTCTGTGCCAACAGCCGGGTCACTCTGGATGCCTTCCCCAATCATTCCCAGCCACACCAATCTATTCACCACCTCCCAAACAAGACTTTGCTCAGCCTTCTCCCCAGGCCACCTGGGATGCACTTCCTGCCCTCCCCGCCCCTTCCCCCCCAGAAACTTCCTTTACCCTGCCTGACCTCTCTTCCCCAGCCTTGAGTTAAGCACTGGGTTGCTTTTGAGTATGACTGTCTGGAGGTTCAAATTCCAGCTGAGTGGCCTTGGGCAAGCAGTTCCCCCACCCTTAAGTGAGAATGACAGCAGGGGCTCCCTCCTCGCCAGGTGGTGAACGCGAAGTGGGGTCACACCTGTAACACACCTGGCGCACGGACTCAGCACGTGTTTTCATGCCCATACCTCAGACGCTGCAGGGTCCCTTCTCTCCAGCATAACTCTCCTCCACCCTCTAGTCTGTTTCCTGAGGGCGGAGGCTGGCTCTCTGCTCCCCTGCTGCTGGAATACACCATCTCTGTCACCTACCCCATTCTAGCACCTTCCTCTCTGTGTCAGTCAAACTGTGCAGGCCCTACGGCCGCATTATTTTCCTACAAAGAAAACCTAGACCAGCCCCTCACGCTGGGCTCCCCGCTTTCCCTTTCCATGCACTGGCCACGGTGAGGAGGCAGCGTGTGGCTGCAGCCAAGTGCACTGCCAAGCAGGGCTGGCCCGTCCCTTCCCCGCTGGATTGGCCAACGCTGAGCTCCGTATTGTTTTTCCACATGGTCTCTCTGACTGGAGAGCAGAAGCATCTCTCCGGAAGGTCCCGCGAGAGAGTTAGACGATCGCTCCACCCTTCGCCCCATCACCACCACCTCCCCCGCCAAGACCGGGCTTGCTGATAGAGAAAAGATGCGTAAAGAGGGAAAGATGTACACTTCTTCCTCATCCCTAACCCTCCCTCCCCAACCCCTGCCTCTGCATTTTTTCGTGATCCATTGCCACGTTCAGCTAATTCAAAAGGAGTCACTTTCATTTTTGTAGAGTTGGCTCAAAACGGGAAGCAAAGCAGTCAGCGACGCCGCTATAATGCCCGCGGTAGTAAACCGGTGCCTGCCCAGGGGGTCACCTGGGGAAACTGGGGAGCTGGACGGGCAGTACTGTTACTCTTAAATAAAAAGTTAAAGTTTTCAGTGACAGGATAAGTAATTTTTAAAAAATGAATGCATGCTTAATTTTAAAGGGGGGAGGGGCGCAGATACAGAGAAGGAAGGGAAAGCCCCAGAAATTAGTCCTTGTCCCAACGCCTCGGGCTCGCTCAGTCCAAGGCACCTTTCCCAGCCCCTAACTTCTCTACTCTCTTTATGCCTACATTCCTGTCTTGTTTGTCCCCCGGGCCCTGATGCAGTGTGGCCCCCCGCGGGGCACCCAGCAGCCAGCCATTGAGCGGGATGTCCCGTCACCCGGGCTCCGGGCTTAGGGACAGAGCGCGGCCAGGACCCGCCGCGCGCGGAACCGACCCTGGGCTAGGTGCAAAGCTCGGTTCCGAGGAAGCCAGCGGAACGCTGCCACCCCGGGGCCAATGCCCGCCTCTCCCAGCCAGTGGGTACTCGGAACACCCCTCAACACTTCGCTGTCCGTCGGCCAGCCCGTCAGTCCCGCGGGGGCGGGTCGGGGACGGGGCAGGGAGACCCGGGAGCTCCCGGAGTGCAGGTACCTTGGCCGCAGGCGCCGCGCTGCAGGACGATGACCGGCGGCTGGTGCAGACTCTCGGAGCGGCGGCTGGCGGCGCGCAGCTGGCACAGGTTGCCGTAGGTTTTGGCGTCGCTGCCGCACACCGGCTCGCTGCTGGCGCACACGCAGAGGCCGGCCTGCGCGCGCCGCCGCACCGTGGCCGAGGCCGGCACCCCGAAGGGCACCACGCACTGCAGCCCCTCGCCGCACGGACCCTCCTGCAGACCGCACTCGGCCCCCTCCGGCGCGCCGCACACCTCGCAGCAGCCGCACGCGTCGCGGACGCGGCCGCCCTCGCAGTGTCCCGGCGGCGGGGCGCAGCGCGAGGGCTCGCAGCGCTCCGGACACCCGGCGGCGCCGGGCGCCGAGCGGCCGGACCGAGGAGGCAGCGCGGAGCCGGGCGCCGCGAGCAGCAGCAGCAGCAGCGGGAGGAACGAGGCGCGCGGGGGCTGCATGGCGGCTCCGACGGCAGCGGCGGCGGCGGGCTGGGCGAGGGCCTGAGAGCAGCGCCGGGGAGAGCGCGGGAGGGACTCGGAGCGAGCGGGTGCGAGTGCGCGCGGCCGCGCGGCCCAGCCCATTGGCCTCGCGGCGGTGACGAGCCGCCTTGGGGACGGGCACGGCGCCCGGGAGGGGGGCCGGCCGGATGGCGGGAGGGCGGGCGGGCTGCTGGACCGGGGACCGCCCGCGGCGGGGGCAGGGCGGGCACGCCTGGGCACGGCGCGGCTCGTGGGCGCGGGCGGGGCGGCGCGCGGGTGGGTCAGCCGGCTCTCGGGGCTCGGTTTCCCGGTCTACGCTTCCCACGTAGCCTCCTTTCGCGGTTTCCCTCCCCGCGACTCGCGACCTTAAAATGAAAAAGAGGCTCTACACAGGGGAACCGGCGGCGGCCCCGCGCGCGAGCGCCCGGGAAAGTTCCCGCAAAGTGCCGAGTTGGGGTCCCGCCCCGGCCGCGGGAGGGGCCGTGGCCCAGACCCCGGGCGGCGGTGACACCGCTCGCCCCGGTCACGCGCTCCAGAGGAGGAGGACGAGCACCTCTCTGGAACTGACCCCAGTGCGCGGCACGCGAGACCGTGACCGTGGACCCTGTGCAGCTGTACAAAGAAGGCGGGGCCCGTGGACCTGGCAGAAAGCCAGCGCCCAAACCCACCGTTAAGTGAAAGAAAGAGAAGAGCAGAAGTAATTAGAATATAATCTTCAGAATGAGATTCTTTTGAAAAGTTGTTATGGGTGGGATGCGTGCTTGTACATGTACGGAACAGCTCCGGAAGGAAACGCGAGAAGCTGATAATGCGCGGAGTCGGCGGGGGATTCTTGGGTGGGAGAGGGGCGTTGTAGTGTTTGAGTTTTTCACCACGTGCATGATTATCTCAATACATTGTTGTTATTAAATGGAAGAGTTCGCCTTTGATCTTGCACTTGAGAGACCTCAGTGCATCATTTGGAACAGATGCCAGTCTCGGCGTCCCCAGGAGGAGCAGTGGCGACCCTGGAGATGGGTCCCCATGCCCAGGCTGTGCCAGGCCGGTGGCGGCCTCCAAACCAACACCGAGCAGACGGGCAAAGCTTGCGCCGGAGGACCCAGAAAGAGGCGGGCTCGCGCAGCCTTGGGCCAGGCCGGGCAGAGGCTCCCAAGGGCGAGTGGGTACAATTGGGCTGAGACGGCCGCCCTTGGTGGGGAGGGGCGCTAGACGCTTAGTGACTTTTCACCATTCTTCTGTATTTGCGCACGTGGTACTTTTCCAACAAAAACAGTATAAAAGTAAAATCCAAATATGTATAACCCTCCCCCCCTCAGAGCACCTCCCAATGTGAGGTAAGTTAGCATCCAGGGTCCAGAGGCATCCCTGGGACCAAGATCCCTGAAGAAGGAGGTCCAGCAGCCTGGGGCATGACAAAGACGTTGGGGTCCCCAATCGGGATCCCTAGACCCCATGGCAGTACTTCCTAAAGCCAGAACCTCATCCTTGTGGGAAGTGAGGCCTTCATCCACAATTCACTTAGCCAGATACTGATGAGGGCAATACCTCTGCTGATGAGAGGCTCTGAGTGCCTGGCTAGCTGTGATCGCCCCAAAAGGGGGTGGACTGGGTGAAGGGAATAATTAGCAAAGTCCCATCAGGAGATAAACACTTTCCCCACTGCAGTTCAGCGGGCAGATGAGATCAACGGGGCCTGAGGTGAATAAATTGGTGAAAACTTCTTTTCATCCCAATACTCGTATTTGACAGATGACAACACTGAGGGCCAGAAAGGATAAGTGACTGCCCAGAGTCACACCACAAGTTAAGAGTGATGGAGCCAGGACACCTTCTAAACTCTGCAAGCTCCCATTCCACCCTCCAGCCAAGTGGCCAGACTGCAGAGTGAACTAACCGATTCAAAACAAAATGTGACCACAGCTTATCCAAGCTCCTCCCTTGTCAGAGAATAAGTCTCTGAGGATCCCACTGAGTCCCCATCACTCCCTTGCCCCGTTCTCCATCCCATCCCCCCACCACACACTCTTTACTCCCCCAGCGCTGAATAACTTGCATTTTCTGGAGCATACTTTCCTGTTTAAAGTTTCTGTGCCTTGCTCATGCTCTCCTCTCTACCTGAAACGCCCTTCCTCCCCTCCAGTGTGAGTTACCATGACCTAGTGAAGGAGGCAGGAACCATGTCATCTGATGGGCTTGGATCCCAGATCCCACTTTCGGTCCTTAATTCTGTGACTTTCTGCAAGTTGTGTAAGGCCCTCAGGGACCTTCACCAAGAAAATGGCAGTGACTGCGGGTCTCCCTGGAGCAACTGACCTAAGTGTGTTTTTGGCAATAGAATCACTCCCGTGATGGTTCACAGCCTAGAAGAGGTGTTTGACTGTGATGATCAGAAGTGCAAGCTGTAGACGCCACACGGCAGTTCTACCAGGGAAGCAAGATGTACCTCCCTGCCATTGAAAGCCATGCTGGTGTTTTCATCTGGAGGAATCAACAGAGGGAGGAATGGAAGACAGAGCAGTACCTGAGAAGCAGGATTGGAAATGCCCAAGATTTTAGAAGGACCACGATCACATCACGATCATCTCCCAGGTGTGAGTGCAGCTCACCTCCCTGCTCTGAAGGTAACACAGATCACTGAGGAGACAACTTGACCGGTGGTGTCCCAACAAGTCCATGGATGCTCAGTTAAAAAAAATTAAAGTCCCTCTAGAAGGATTATGGGAGCCCTGAACAGTCCACAGAGGATGTTCTGTGTTTGCCATTGTGTGTCCATGAGAGGGCACATTTGAAAGGACGCAGAATAAAGCAGGTGAAACCTGGCATCATGGGCTCATCACTGACCTTCCCTTTGTCATAACATCTCCGTATCTAGAAATAATGCTTTTGATCTGAAAGGGTTACTCTTTCTCTCCTTCATTTCTCCCCCACTCTGATGCCATTCATAAAGACAGTTTCTTAAAAGATGCATTTTTTTAATACACCATGGAAAGTCATTTCTCACTCACTGGGTCTGGGCACAGATTCCTAGAGAGGATTTTTCCAGAGAAAAGGGGGCAATTCTGAAGCCACACAGGCAAGTTCCCTGCCATCCTCTCTGTGGCCCAGATTTACAGCTTGTAAGCCTTAATTTTGAACAAAGTCAAGTCTATTCATGAATAATGAACAATGAAACACCATGGTTGCCAAAGCCTGGGTTAGGAAATGGGGCTTCTGCACTGGAACAAAGCAGACATGCCTGTGCTTCCCAAAAGGAGAAAGATCTCCCACGTGGGGCCTCCTGACTGCAGGAAGGACCCTGAATGGGTGGGGGCCCCTACTGCCTTTCCTAATCCACAGGACTGGAAGCTCAGTTCCTCAAGTAATATTCTGACTCTTCCAGTCTTCACACTCCCCTACGCCCTGATTTCTCTCAGTCCCACTCAAACGAAGTCCAGACTTCTTATCTTGACATCCAAAGTGCTCCATGCTCTCATCCAAGCTGCCCTCAAGCCAGGCTGTCCTCTGGTCGCAGGGGGCCAGATACCCTGAGTTTCCACTAGCACCCATTTCCCCCCTCTCCATAGTAACAGAACCCTGGCCCCCCAGATAAAAGGTGACCTCTGAGCTGGTTCTGGCTCCCTTTCCTCCTATCCCCTCCCGCCACTCCACAGTCAGAAGGCCATCACCTTCTGTGACGACAGGCACTCCCTGGTCCTGCTTCCCTGAAGACAGTCTGTGTTTAGTTCAAGAGAAACTTCTTGAGCATCTGCCAGACACTCTCCTGGACACTGGAGATGTGGTAGTGAATGACTGAGCCCCTGCCCCCAAGGAGCTCAAAGTCCAGCATTTCCTGCAGTGACGGGAACACTCTCTACTTGTGCTGTCCAGAACAGTAGTCACTATGTGTGCCTGCTGAGCATTGCACATGTGGCAAGTGGGACTGAGAAACTGAATTTTCTTTTTCTTTCATTTTAATTCATTCAAGTGTAGATAGCAGCACGGGTGCACCCCGTGAGCTACATGAAACCAGCGCCTGTTACACTGTAGAGAGAAGGATAAGAAAACACATGCAGGGGCACTGGGGAGAGGGGAAATCGGGATGTTAGAGAGGTACTGACTGAGCTGCATCTTGGGGGGTGGGCAGGACTTCCCTGGGGGTCGATGTTATGAGTCCACCCTGTTGGGGAAATTCAAGCGTGGCTGCAGGCAGGAAAGGGGTCCCCGTGGGCAGGAGAGGCAGCTGGAGTGGGGGCCCAGGTTGTGAAGGGCTCTGCTGTCCTCCTAAGGAATTTGGGCTTGCACTGATGCTGGTGAGAAGTTCCACTAGGCTTTTAAGGAGCTGTGTTTTGGCAGAATCACCATGCTGCAGTATGGATGGTAGACTGAAAAAAGTGGATTCAGTAACAGGCATTTTTAAATATAGATTTTAGGTGAAGGAGCACTTTGAATTATATTGAAGTTGCAGTTAGCTTAACTCAATGGGATAAGAAGGAAAGAGATTCCATTAGCTTTGTAATAGTTAATTCATTTCCACAGCGACCTCTTCCCAGCGAACCCCTCCTTCAAAACTAGTGCCAATGGTGAGGATGTTTAAAATATTTTTGAGATCTTCTAAAGCACTTTAGAAATATTAACATTTCTAATATCAAATCACAAAATATTCATGTCTATTAATTAAAGAAGGACCCTCCTAAAACCAGTCTAGACCGGGCTGCTGCTCTGTGTCCTTTCAAACCTTCAGGACCTATAATTCAGATCTTTCATTAATTTAGACTAACCTGTCCCGTAAATCAACTGCAAAAGACCAGCAGTCCATGTTTGCACTAATTGGATCTTTCCAATATATTTGTTTTAGAAAATTAAAAGCGCATGGTGCATGACCAATTTTTTCCACTCTCAGTGACCAAATATTGGACAGACCCAAGTTCAAATAGATCCACAGGCAGCCACCAAAGTGTAATGAATGACAGCTTGTCGATTTTCTGTCATTCAGGAGCAGCGTGAAAAGCTGAACAGGGTCACATGTAGAACATTCTGCCTTTCAGGCAAGATTGTTTGACTTTTTTATTTTTTTGAGGGGAGGATGGGAACCAGCATTTACTGAGCACCGGCAGATTCCCAGTAGTTTAAAAATACAAGCCTTACAACAACCCGTAGTGTAGGTATTATTATTATTACAAACTTGTTTTTTAAATAAGGAAACTGAGGCTTGGAAAAATCCAGGAAATTACTGAGGTCATGCAGCTCATCAGTGTTAGAGGTGAGATCTGGTACCCAGGTCATTCTGTTTCTTGCCACTTGTGTGTAATTAACTCTTCCTGGCCAAGTTGGAAAAAATTTCATGGAGGAAGTGACCTTGGAAAGAAGGCACAGGGAGTATGTCTAAAGGCACAGAATTATGACAAGGCTGTTTAAAGAGCAGCGAGGAGCTCACTTTGTCTAGACAGGTAGGAAATAAGAATGGGAAGGGAGATTGGGGCAAGTTCATGTGCCTTGCTGAGGAGTTCGGATGAGTCAACACAAACCAGCACCACATCACAGAAAACAAACCAAAATGCAAACCCCGCTGATCGTGGGTTGATGATATCACCTTTATGTAGCGAACGAAGGTAGCATCCTGCTTGCCTCTTGGGTTAGTCACAAAATGTGCCCTGGAAAATATAATTCAGAAATTAGTTGGAAAAACACTTATTGGGAAAAAAAAAAAACTGCCTTCAGAAAAGGTTTTTTTTTATTTTTAAAGAAAATATTTTTTTAACATTTAAGAGTTTTTTTTGAATGTATAGTTCTTTTTTAAAGGATGTTTCATATTTTTGTTGATGTATTTATTTTGGACCTCAGTGCAGAGGATAGAGTAAACATATTTTTTATATTTTTCCACTCTTGCTTCTTTATGTATTTATTTATTCTCTTTTATTCACATATCCATCTCCCCACCTCTGTCCTGCTGTCAGTCATTCTAATGGTTCAATGTGTTTCTGCAAATGATATTGTTTGTAAGCGTGCATTTGATTGAGGTGTAATTGACATATACCATTTTATTAGTTTAAGGTGTACAACACAATGATGGGGTATTTATATATTATGAAATGATCACCACAGTAATTCCAGTCAACGTCTATCATCATGAATAGATACACACTTTTTTCTTGTGATGAGAACTTTTAAGATCTACTCTCTTAGCAACTTTCAAATATGTAATACAATATTATTAACTGTAATCACCATGCTGTACATTACATCCCCAGGACTCGTTCATCATATAACTGAAAGTTTGTACATTTTGACCCCTTTCACCCATATGTGAACCAGATCTGACCCCCCTTCACCTGTATGTGAACAAAGTCACATACAGAACATGCTGTCTTTTAGGCAAGATTGTTTGACTTTGACTCAAGGAAATTATGAGCCAGAATTTTAAAGGTGCTTGTGAAAAGACTGTTTAAAGGGAAGGGGGGGTTCCAACTTTTGAGTTATCTCACCATCTAGTTATATAGGCACTAAAGTACCCCAAAGTGTCAAAATTCGAAAAGCATTAAAAAGCTTAATTGCTAAGTTTATTTAGCAATAGGATCTCTAAGGCGCTTGGAAGTCAACCAACTTGACCTAGAAGGCCCAGATTCTTTCTCTGCAAACTTGAATTGTTGTTTTCTTACATATACTGCCAAGTGTTTTTTGTTGTTTTTTTTTTTTTTTTTTTAGTCCTTAAACTAATGAAAACCACGAGATACGTAAAGCTGTGAGAATATAAAAGAATTATGCAAACTTCCCAATGTCTACTTTAAAAACCCGGACCAGAAGGCACTGATGGCTGAGGTCTCTGCTTCCATTGGTGTTTACCCCAAACCCCACCACCAAGTGGAGGGGCTGCCCAGATGGCCTTCTACAGGCTTTGGGATTCCACTAACCTGGTCACATCCTCCCAACCAGCTCATCTTCCTGTTTCCTTTGTCTGGCGCAGAGTAGGTGCACCGCAAATATTTGTTAACATTCTTGATGCACCAGATGCAGAGAACAAGTACTTTGAATTACATGAACCAGAGAAGGTCTGGTCCTGCCTGGACCTCCCTGTGGCCATAGTTACTAGACCAGGTGTCTCAAGCCTGAGCGTGCACCTGGAGGGCTGGCAACAGCTCAGATGCTGAGCTCCACCCCCTAAGTCTGATTGGACAGGTCTGGGGTAGCCCCGAGAATTCGCATTTCTAGCAAGTTTCAGTGGTGTCTGGAGACACCACTTTGGATAACAAGGCACTAGTCGATTCATCTGTGTCCCCTCTCCCATCCTTCTCTGGTTGCAAACCTGTCTCCATATACACCCTCCGGGTGGTATTACGGGGCAGAAGCAAGGCTTCCATGGGGGAGCAAATAACCGGTCTCAGAGTGGCTTCCTCGGAGTAAGTCTTACGAAGTGAGTGGGAATTAGGGGCCAGTGGGTAGGGAAGAACAGAGCACAGACAGCCACTGCTCTGCTTTATTGAATATGAAGGAACCCGGGCTTCATCTAGATACAGGGTTTTAATCAGGAGCAGGATATGCTCCGATTTGTGTGTTGGAAAGACCACCAGGACCAGGGCAGAAGCTGGTCTGAGGGATGGGAGAGTCGACGAAGAGGGGTGGTCTCTGGAAGCAGGTTCTGAAAGGAGAGAGAAGACACAGTATCGACAAGGATTTTAGCAGCTGGGATCCTGTTGTGCAACATGGAAAGAGTTTGCCCCTCTGCTTGTAACCAGCTCCCCCCACCCTCGCCCTCAGATGTCAAGCACAGACTCTCCAAGGGCGGAAATGAAGGGCGGACATCCAACTAAGCAGAACGGACTCACTGTCCCGTGCCCTCAGGAGCCCCGGCTCTCCCGTCCTCCTTCTCCTCCCCAGCTACAGCCAGTCCTGGATGGAGAATGTGCCCTGTGCCAGGTGCAGGGGGCATGACACAGTGACCAGGGTGCTGTCCCCGTGCAGGCCGGCTGCACATCTGGTTCAGCTCCGGGAGAGGCATCTTTTCCCAAGTCACACAAAGTTGCCCCAGGGGTTGAGGCATCCTGAAAACTGCCCCAAATTGCTGGTGACCTCGGGGCAGGCGTTCTTTCTAGCTTTCATTGTCTTCTTCAGCGAGAGGGGGTGACAGAGATCCCTGGAATCTATTAGAATCATCTTTTAAAAAAGCTTTTTAAAAAATGACAGTACCAGGAATTTGGCAAAATTGAATAAATTCAGTGAACAATAGTATTGAGTCAGTGTTGATTTTCTGATTTTGATCATTTTACTGTGGTTGCATAAGAGAAAGTTAGTGTTTTGTTTTATTTTGTTTGTTTTGCTTTGTTTTGTTTTAAGGAAAGACACACTGAAGTATTTAGCGGTCACGGGCCTTCTGTAACTTACTCAAACGTTTCAGAGATGGAGAATGATGTATCCGGGCCTAGGGTACATGAGAGTTTTGTACAAATTTTGCATCTTTTCTCTAACCCTAAAATTATTTCAAAATAAAAAACCTTTTTTAAAAGGGAAAAAAAAGGCACCAAGGAGCACGTGAAAAGATTCTTAACATTGTTAACCATCAACAAATCAGCAAATCAACGCCACAGTGAGATCCCATTTCACACCCACTAGGGTGACTAGAATCAAAAAGCTGGGCGGTAGCAAGAAATGGAGAGGATGTGGAGAAATGGGAACCCTCATTCACTGCTGTTGGGAATGGAAAATGGTACAGCCACTTTGAAAAACAGCCTGGCTGCTCCTTAAATAATTGAACACAAGATTTAGCAGCAACTCCATGTCTAGGTGTATACCCAAGAGACACAAACGAATATATCCAGAAACTGGTGCATTAGTGCTCATAGCAACATTATTCACAATAGCCAAAATGTGGGAACAACCCAGGTGTCCCACTGATGTGGTAGAGCTATATGATGGAATGTTACGCAGCCGTAGAAAAGAACGAAGGACTGATACATGCTATTCACGCCATGACAGGGGTGATCCTCGTGAGAGATTCACCAGCTCTTCCTTGGGATTACCTCGTGATGGACTACCCAAGTGGAGGAAGCCAGTCACAAAAGACTCCATACTCTACGAGTTCATTCACATTCAAGGTCTAGAACGGGAAAGTCCGCAGAGATCGAAAGTTGATTAGTGGTTGCTTAGGGCTGTGGAGGGGCTGTGGGGAGGATGAGGGGATGGAGAGAATATAGCTAAGGCACACAGGGTTTCTTTTTGGAAATATTTCAAAACTGACTGTGGTGACGGTTGCACATATCTGTGAACATACTAAAAACCATTGAATTGTACACTTTTATATGGTGAATTGTATGCTATTTGAATTCTATCTTAATAAAACTGTTTAAAAAGACCCTGAGGGGGGCAGGTGTATATAGCTCAGTGGTAGAGAGCATGCCTAGCATGCATGAGGTCCTGGGTTCAATCCCCAGTGCCTCCATTAAAAAGTAATAATAAACAAATAGCTAAATAAATTTAATTCACCCCCCCCAAAAAAAACACAAAAAAATTAAAAAATAAAAATATTTTTTAAAAGACCCTCTAGGAGTTGTGATTGAGCATCTCTGCTATCCAGTTTTCAGGGCCCCCCAGAGACTCCAGTGAGCAGCCTGGCTGAGAATCACGAACAGGCTATTTCTATGTATTGATGCTACATGAATTGCACCCTTCGATAGCTCAGCTGGTAGCATGGGGAACTGCAGAGGTAATTGATGCTACAGGAACACCTGTTTAAACCATCCAGTTTTTCTAAAGCCAGCATAATGTCCTGAGAGATCCAAAATTCGGTGGCACTGGGAATTCCATTTGTCTAATCTTCAGCCCTTATTTAATCAGCCCAAACTGTGTTCAGATGAGCCACCACTTGCCCCCCAACAATCCCCTGCCCACCCCCTGGCAGGAACAGGACACTGCCTGCCCACTGAGCCAGACAGCACCAGCCACACAGCAGACCCTGGTCTCATCTTGGCTGAGTCAGATGTTTGCTCGCAGCGGAAGCCGGGTATTGCCTTGAAGTAATACATTTTCAGCTTGAATTTTCATTTACTTTGTTCCCTTAAACTTGGTTCCATTTGTGACATGACTTCCAGCTGTCACCGTCAGCACTCCTGGATGGCGATGGCATGGCACCGGCAGCGCATTATCCATGATGATTCATGCCGGGGTACTTTTCCACTGGGCCCGCAGCCACAGCCCTTTCTCCATCCTTCCTTAGCGTCACCTCACACCATAGAGTCTGGCATCGCCTTCTCTCCCACTGGACTCCACTTCTTGGGAACAATTTCTGGGTAGCCAAGCCTAACCTAGCACCTGGCACTCAGTTATTAAATTGACTATCAATTCCTTTAAAAAAAAAATTAACTACCCCATTTTAGAACTCAGACCTGAAAGCTGAGTCTCTTGCATTTACACCTGCCTTTCTGCCCCGAAGACCTGCAGCTGGATAGGAGGGAGGGAGAAAAAGCCAGAACCCT
The DNA here is from genome assembly GCF_048773025.1 of Camelus bactrianus. Classification (NCBI taxonomy): domain Eukaryota; kingdom Metazoa; phylum Chordata; class Mammalia; order Artiodactyla; family Camelidae; genus Camelus; species Camelus bactrianus. Next base: position 24,727,945 of record NC_133549.1, read on the forward strand.
CAGCTTCAGGAAGAACAAGCCCAACCACTGTGATCATTCAACGAGATTTCAGGAAATCCTTGAGAAGGGCCCAGTTTCCCTGGTTTGAGATTTCAGAGGAAACAGAGTAACGACCCAGGGGGTTACTTCTGCACTGAACAAGAAATGCAGGATATAAAACTGTGCATGCTGTTTGCTCCTGATTGTTTAAGAAAATGATCATCAGACTCAAACCTAGATGGAACAAAGTCTGAGTGTTAACAGTGGTTCTTTCTGGGTGGAGGGGTGATGGGTGATGGTTGATAGTTTCTGCTTCTTTTTATTTTCTGTACTGACTATTAATACTGGGGGAAATGGGCAATTTAAAATGGAGGAAAGAAGGGGGAGGGTATAGCTCAAGTGGTAGAGTGCACGCTTAGCAGGCACAAGGTCCTCGGTTCAATCCCAGTAACCCCGCTAAAAATAAATAAATAAATAAGTAAATAAACCTAATTATCTCTCCCTACCAAGGGGGAAAAAAAACTAAAATGAAGGAAGGGAAGGTCAAGAAAGCCTCTGGGGGTCTGGGCTCCCTGGGTATGCTCTCCTTGAAGCAGGGGGCCCTCTCTCCTAGGACTCCCCAACATTGGGCAGTGGTCCTACGTTGGTCACTCCTAGTCCCTTAGGCACTTCAAACCCACCCTGTCCCACCTCTGAGCTCAGCTTCTGCCCCGACTGCTTTATAAACTCCATCCATGACTGCCGTCTATGTACTGGGCACACAGTAGACTATGCACCAGGTGCTAAGCATGGAACGAATACAAAAGATTACAGATTGTTCCAAATCTGTATTTTCTGACATTTTAAAATGAGGCTATTTTTCTATGCTTTTTAATCCACCAGGACATCTACATATCTTAAAAAAAGAATTCAACCTTGACATCTTTAGAAAAGCTCTTTTGGTATCTGGACCTGGCTTATCCACTCCCTGTTTTCCCTGTTTTCCTGTCCCCATCCCTAAGGGCCAGTGCTCTGTGTCCTGGAACAAGAAATGGCCTTGCAAATGCTACAGAAGGTGGCATCTCAGGATACCTTCGAAGATGGTGTTTAGATATCACAACATAATTTGACAATAATCAGGACAGCTGGGTATTGGCATATGGATGAAAATACAGTTAAATGGAACAGGAAGGAGCCCAAATCGGACTCATACAAATAGTCACCTGATTTAGCACAGGCACAACTGCAGTTACATAGGGTCATTTCAATAAATGGTGCTGGATCAATTGTCTATTCATATGGGGAAATAAAATTAACCTAGGTCCCATACAGACATCAAACATAATTCATTCAAAGTGGATCACAGACCTAAGTTTGACAAGTAAAAATAAAGAGGCCAGGAGAAGAGAATCCAGAGAGGAAAATATCTTTCTGATCCTGGAGTAGGCAAAGATTTCATAAACAGGACCTGAAATACACCATTAAAATAATTGATAAATACAATTAATTAAAATAAAGAACTTCTGTTCATCAAAAATGTAAAGACAAACCATCAACTGGGAGAAGATATTTACAATACCTGTATTTAACCAAGGGCTTATATTCGGAATATACAACTCAAAAATAAAAAGACAAAGACATTTTTTAAAAATTTGTGTCAAAGATTCATAAAAGACATGCAAATGATGTCAGGAAAATACAGGTTAAAATAACAATGAGACACACCCACAAGAATCGCTAAAATTAAAGACTAACAACCCCAAGGCAGGCAGAATTCTATTTTGACCTCCAAGCTTCCCACCCCCAAGGGTACAAGCTTCATATAATCCCCTCCCTTGATTGTGGACAGGACCCACAGATATGCTGGACATCACTTCTGTGATTAGGTTACGTTACATACCAAAATGGAGGGATTTTACAAATGTAACTAAGGTCTCTAATCAGTTTAACCTTGAGCTAATCAAAAGGAGAGTACCCTGGGTGGGCCTGACCTAATCAGGTGAGCCCTTTAGAAAGGGCATAAGTGCCATGAGCTTAGAGAGGGTCTCCTGCTGGCCTTGAAGAGGCAACCACCATGAATTCTACTGCCGTGTGCAAATGAACTGTCAACAACCATGTGCACCAGAAGAGGACCTCAAGCTCCCATGACCTCCCCACCCCACCCCATCTCCTATCTACAAATCATCTGTGCCTGATGTGGAGCAGAAACTAGAACATCGGCTCCTTGAAGACAGGCAGCTTGTCTGTCCATCTGTCTGTTTCATGGCTGTATCCCAGCACCTCGCACAGAGACTGACACATTGCAAGAACTCAGCACATTTTACATTTAACTGACTGAGAGATGCTCCTCGAAGCTGGAATCCAAATCCAAAGGTTTTGAGACACCCTGTGCCATTCTACACATGGATGGGTTGGTTGTCTGTGTCCATCTCAAGTAAAATGCAGGATTTTTGGATTACAAAGGACTCATCTGAATTTAAAAGAAAATCTTTCATACTGTAGACATTTTGTAATTTTGCTGGTACCTCTATGGGGGCAGATTGTACAGTTCAAACTTTCATTGCCTTCCCTCTGGAAGGATTATGTTAGGTTGGACCACATAAAACTGCTGACAGTTGATCATTTTTGATTAACAAAATGGTAATCACCTATGATTCAACCTCATCCTTCCCTGCCCCTTGGAGGTCAGGCTTGAGCATGTCATTTTCTCTGGCCAATGAAATGTGAGCTTCCATGGCATGTGGCACGTCTGGGCAAAGTTTTAGGAGTGGTTGCTCGATTGGCAAGCATATCTTTTCCCTCTGCCATGATCACCATTTTCCAGGTGGAGGTTACTCAGTTAACCTGGGTTCCAGGGTGAAAACGCAGGTGCAGGGCTATAGCCAATCCATGATGGACAGACGGCCCAACTGATCAATAAACCTCTATGGTGATAAGCCTGCTGGGATCTTCGTCACTGCACTGTGGCCTCACATCTGCTCTCAGATACGTTCTCCTCTGGCCTGCCTTGGAATAGAGGAAACTTCTGTGTGTCTGTCCCCCTTATTTCTTATACCCCAGAGTCCAAGAAAATTTCTTGTTCCTAGGAAGCCCTTGAAAAATATTGATTGAATTTAATTAAGCACAGTATTTCTTCTGCTGGAAATAAAAAACTGGCTGAGCACAACCGAAGACATAGTGTGGGATTTACGAATGCCTGTTCTGCATTTAAGCGTAACGACAAGAATCCATCACGAGTCAAGCTGTATTATGTCAGCAAAAACCCCAAAATGACGAAGACCCCTTTAAAGATGGAATGGAGTTGTTTGCAGAATCAGAATGAAACCCAGTTTTTAGCATGTGTGCTGGCTTCTCCTCTTGGGCCTTCCTGTTGCTCTAAGCAGGAGGCTGAGGTGCCGCCAGCAGCACTGACACCAAACCCAAGGCAGGAGGGAGCTGGAGGACTCAGGACTAGGTCACGTAGGGCCTTCAGAGACCAAAGGATAAGACCAATGGAAAACTAGCAAAGGTTTTTACTCAGGGGAGTGACAATCTGATATTTTAAATGTTGTGAGAGTGGACTGTAGGGAGACAAGAGTAGAAACAGGGAACTGGGGTGAAATAAAAATGTTCTCAGAAATCATAAATAAACTAGAGTCTATGGAAAAAAGAAACTTTTGTTCAAACAAAAAAATCACCTATGGAAAAATTCTCAAGGCCAAATGGCTTCATGGTTGAATTCTTTGAAACCTTAAATGAACAGATAATTTCATGGTTTTTAACTGATGTAGAATAGAGCACAGGGAAAAATGAAAAACTTTCCAGTTCGTTTTATAAAGCAGACACATGCCAATACTAAAACTTGTGAAAGATAGCCTGCCTTCTTGCCCTGCAAAACAATTTACAAATCAATATTATTTAGGGGCATTACTAAATATAATGTAAGCAACTCAAGCTGGCATTATATTAAAGATCTCAATAAGAATGAAAGAATAGTATAGTATTAAGAATTTTTTTAATATAATTCACCATATCATCTCAAAAAATTCCCAAATCCCATAAAGAACTTAATACAATTTCATATCCATTTAAGAGAGGAAGTAAAAAGATTTAAAAAACTAAAAATACAAGAAGCCTACCAAAAATATATGATAAAAAATATCTTAACAGCCAGTATCATACATAATAATGAAACCCACAGACATTCCTATTACTATCTGGACTAAAGCACGGATGCCTGGCACTAGACATTCAGGCCAACTCAGTAAGAAACCAAGAACAAAAATCGGGAAGAAGGAGGTAAAAGGATTATTTATGACTGATGATATTACTGTATTACTGAAAACACAAGAGAATCAACCTAAAAAAAATCTTCTAATAATTCAGTATGGTGACTAGCTTAAAAAATTAATTTATACAAACTATTAGCTTTCTTACAGACAACTAATAATAGGAAATAATAGAAAAAAGACACCATCCAATAGAAGTAAAAATAAAATACCTAGGAATTTCCAAAAAACACGTAAGAGCTGTATGACTAAAATTATCAAACGATTTAAATAAAAATTTGACTAAATGGAGAGACAGACTATAATATTACTGGATGGGAAAAATATTACATAACTGGAATTTTCCAATTCCTTCCTCTGTGAATACACAAATTTTTACCAGCTCACGGGCTCCTCCTTTACAAGTACAAAACCTCGATCCCCACCTCAAAGTCTGCAGTATTATTTCTGATAACGCCCAGAGTATTGCACACCACCCCAGAGCAGCAATCGGCTGTTCTTCCTTTGCAAAAATCCAAGACAGTTGTTGGCAGGTCTTCCGAGGGGCAGAGCTCACTGCTGTCCCCAGTGCCAGGGGGTTTTAGTGGGAAGGAACCGCCTCCCTTCCTAGGGTGCTGCCGACCCCCCATCCTGACCCCCGACAATTTGTAAAACCCTCGAAGCAGTATTGTGCTGGTAAGCGCTTAACAACCAGTTCTCTGAGGGGGAAAAATTTTATTGTAAGTTTCCCTGATATGTGGGATAATGTAGCACATGATTTACAAATAATAATAAAATATAACACTCTTGATTGTGAATTCCTGTAGCCAGCTGACTCTCACAGAATGCCTGCTTAGAGAACAGGGGTTAGCAAATGCAATCCATCCCCAGCAAACTGAGAATGCTTTTTACATTTTTGAATGACTGACAAAAACAGTCAAAACAAGAATAGTATTTCATTTCACATGAAAACTATATGCAATTCCAATTTCAGCATCCACAGGTAAAGTTATATTGGAACCCAGCCTCGCTCGCTCATTTCTGTCTTGTCTAAGGTTTCTGTTGCTCTGCAGGGGCAGAATGAAGACTTATAACGGGGACCGTGGCCTCCTGCAGAGACTAAAACGTTTGCTATCCAGCCCTGTACAGAAAAAGTTACCAAACCATCATCTAGACAATCAATAAGAGAATAATTCGAGCCCAATTTGTAGCATTTGCCAAATTCCGTGGTGTAAATATTCCCACTGTGAGCGCGTCAAGCTACCAGCATGACATCACTGGATGTGGAACTGGGAGGAGAGGCAGAGAGCACAGCGCTACGTGGTCTGCCAACCACACGGCCCCGTGGTGGTAAACAACCCCAAGCGTAGGTAAGAGTAGGTGCAATGAAACAACTCGGAAGTGATGAGTTCTGAGTTCTTTGTTACCTTTGTTCCTGACGTGATTGATTTAATTGTAAGTCTATATAGTCTAACTTTCAAGAATGGCTGTCTTTAACAACCAGCTTACAAAAGTCCCCCCAATTCAACAGTTGGCTCTCATGAGCCAGCCCCAGCACCCACTGATTGGAGTGACCAGTGGCCAGGCAGATGTCAGCCCTGTGGCCCGTGTGCACACCGGGTCCCACAGAACTGGAAACACCCTTCTCTGCCACCTGGCCGGGAAGCAGCGGCACCTCTTGTCCCATCTGCAAAGGCAGGTGTGACTCACAGCGTTCTCTGTGTTCAGAGCACCCACCCACCCTTCCTCTGCCTCCAGCACACAGCTTCCAGTCTGCACACCTCCTTCCCCCAAGCGCAGACCAGGAAGATCCCTAGTTAGCTGGGAGACTCACCTGTCCACAGAGTCACCAAACACAGCTAGTGTCTCATTTCACGTGTAATGGGGACGAGCTCCTCGCAACACTATGAACTTGACATAACTTCAAATTTTTAAAAACTAGGATACTTTGGAACTCCAAAATAAAGATTCGGAGGTTCAAAAATTGAATAGAAAAACATTTCTATGAGATTAAAATGTATTATTAACTACAATTACTCATATTGTATGATACTGGCAGAGAACGCTCCTTATTCATGTTACAGAAAGTTCAGAAACGAACTCCAGTCTAAGAGATTATGGCTTGAGTGCCATGACCTGAATGTTTGTGTCCCCCTCAAAATTCACGTCTTGAAACCTAATCCCCAAGGTGATGGTATAAGGAGGAGGGGCCTTTGTGAGGTGAAAAGTTCATGAGGGCTCCACTTTTATCCTTAGGGGAGACCCCAGAGAGCTCCCTCGCCCCCTCCACCATGTCAGGACAGAAGAAGACAGCCGTCTATGAACCAGGAGGAGGGTTCCCACCAAACCCCGAAACAGCGTGATCTTGGACTCCCCAGCCTCCAGAAGGGTCCGAAATAAATTTCCATTTTTTGTAAGCCACCCAGTCTCAGGTATTCTGTTGTAGCAGCCCGAACTAAGACACTGATGAAAGTCTTCTTATTCCAAATCAGCGGAAAGAAACAGATTTTTAATACTAACAGCATAGAGAAAACTGGTTGAATTCATGCGCTGGGGTGTTAAGGACATCGTCCCTATGTTACTCAGTGTCCCTTATAACACGTCCATATGACAGAAGCTTCTGAATATTCAATGCCAAGAATGTTCTCTGGCTCAGCCCAGGTGTTATAGCACAATGTCTGCTTCTTCCATTAGCAGGAGGCTCAGAGTCAAATGGTGTAAGCGCCTTTCCTAGCTTCCTGATAAAATTCTATCTCTAAGAAGATATCAAATAAGGAAGACTTTTTATTCCCATCTGAGTGTGACCTGGCAAAGCAGGTGGATACACGCAGCCTTTCCCAGTGGGGTTCCTCAGCTGAGCCCCAGAACACAGATGAGGATGTGGGTGACTATTTCCTCAGCTCCTATTTTCTATTTTCTCCTAAGGAGATGCCTAGGAGAGAATTCATCACACGCAATGGATGCTTTAAGGCAGGGGGTCAAACTAGGATCGCCTGGAGGTGTTCAAATAGATTTGCTGGTCCCTGTCCCCAGAGGCTCTGGTTCGGTAGCACTGGGGAGGAGCCCGATAACTTGCGCATCTCCCAAGTTCTCAGGTGATGTGGATGCTGCTGGTCTCAAGACCAGCCTTTGAGAGCCACTGCTTCCAGGAATTAGAGTTTGCTTTCTCTCACTGCAGGCTCAGAGGAGCCACGGAGTGGTTAAGAGTGCCCTGAAAGTCAATGTAAAATTGAATGTGCTGAGTGTGAAAGGCGCCCTTGACCTCCAACAGCTGTGAGCGTCTGCTGACACCCGCCCACAGCATTCTCGTAGTACTTCTGCAGAGTGGCCATCACTCCCAGGATCTGTTTAAAATTTCTTCCTGCCTTATTTACTCCTCTTTGGGGCCAATCTAATCAACAAACAGCTAGATTTGGGCTGTTTCCATTTTCTAATTTCTTCCAAACTTTGAAGTCATTGGCTTTTTAAAAAGACTGCAGCAGTGAGAGAAAAAGCTATTTAGCCCTGAGTTTAAGAACAAAAGCTTACATTGAATTCCAGTTCCAATTAACTGAATTGAATGTTGGCATGGGAAGGGAGAGGCCATCAGGTATTTTGGGGTCATCATGGCGTGTGTTGTGGGCAAGATGAGAAAGCAAGTCTAACATCTCAAGGAGAAAGGTGCATCTTAGTGAGACTTGAAGGATGAGTGGAATTAAACTGCGCAGATGGTCAGGAACGTGGCGCTCAGGCAGAAGGAACAGCAAGAATAAAGACGGGGAGGTGGGAAAACCAGGAAGCAAAGAATGGTCAGCTGAAGTGGAGTGTAGGAGACACAAGAAGCCCTGTGTGGGAGGTGGAAACAGGGGCCTGAATGCAAGCTAAGAAGTTTGAACCCTTCCCAAAAGGAGAGTGTGTCTCAGATGGGAAACCCAGACTTGTTCTCCGGGCATCAGCGGTTATGATCATGAGAAATTATACATGTCACACTTGAATTTTAATTTTTGTAAGACTCCTAAGTTTGATTTAGATGGCCCCCTTATACCTGAATACCACCATTTTATTCTGGTATCCATAATCGTGTTCGTAATCACCTTGGTACCAAGTAAAAATCAGATGATATCAACTTGCCATATAAATAAAATGTTCGTGTTAGTTCATATATATTTTTAAACCATTTTTTATTGAAGTATAGTCAGTTTACAACGTTGTGTCAATTTCTGGTGTATAACATAATGTACTTTCTTTTTAATTTAGAAAAATGCATTTAATTATAAAACTTTTTTTAAATAAAAAAGCAATGGCACAAACCATCACAAAATTACTTAAGTGATCATAACCACAGGCTGCTCTTGTAATTATATGCTAAAAATTTGCAACTGTTCTAATTAGCAGCATTTTTCTCTACACAATATTTCAAGTTCATATATTTTAAGTTATAGACGAGGTGAGTTCTTGCACTGTGTGTTTTGCTCAGCTACATACAAATCCATTTGAAAACTTAGAATGTGTAATTTTCTAGGACTATAATTTATTAAAACTGATTCTGGAAAAGAGAGAAAACCTAACTGCATTAATTTTCATAGAGGAAATGAGGAAGTTGTCAGATGCGCCCCCGCAAGGGAGGTCCAAAGGGTTTCATAGGGAAAGTTCACCAACTCTTTTGAGTAATAATTCCAATTCTTTTTAAGCTGTTCCAAAACAGCTTAAAAGAAAATCTTCCAAGTTCTTTCTATGAAGCTAGTATAAAACCATAAAATCTAAGACTAGACCCACACAAAAGAAAAATACAAACCAGTATCACTTGTATTTATGCAAAAATCCCAAATAAAATAACAGCAAACAGACTAAAGCAATATATTTAAAAATAATACATCCTGGCCAAATGGTATTTATTCCTGAAATATAATGTTAGTTAAATATTAGGAAATGAATTAATATTATTCACCAAATTATTTGATCTTAGAAGGGAAATGAGATTATTTCCACAGATACTGAAGACATTTGATAAAATTCAACTACCATTCTTCACACACACACACACACACACACACACACACACACACACACAAACTCAATAAAATATGAATAGTTGAATGCTGCTTTAATCTAGTAAAATATTTCCATCTCAGCCCAAAGCCAGCACCATGTTTAATGGGAACCACCATGTTTAATCAGGCTCCACTAAAGTCAGGAGCCTGACAAAAGTGACTGCAATCATCTGTCACTTAGCACCGTACTTCATGACCACAGAGCTCAGGTGGGCTCTTCCTCAGTGCTGCCAGGATAGCCTGCATTTCCCCAGTCCATTCCTTCTCCTTAATCCAAGACAAATTCACATCTTCTACTCTCTCCTCAAACCTCTAATACCGCCTGCCCCGTCCCACTCACCACTGAGGATTCTGTTTCCTAGTTTGCTGAGACTGAGGCAGTCAGACCTTCAGAGACTCCCTCCTTCCACATGCACCCACTTCGTCTGCCCTCCAACCACAGACGGACCCCGACGCTCTCGCGCAAAGCCAAGCCCTCTGCTTGTGCACTGGATCTCATCTCAGCTCCTCAAGGGCTTGGTTCCAACAGTTCTCCCCATCTCCTACATCCTCGATCCTCCTTTCCCTTTTGGGTCATCCCATCCACAAAATGCCACTATTTCTTCTATCTTAAAAAAACAACCAAAAAAAATCTTGACTCTGCGTTTGCCACCAGCAACCATCCCATTTCTCTGCCCCTGTTGCAGCAAAACTCTATAATAGTTCTATTTGGTCCACTCCACCTGCTCCTTTTAAGATTACTAAAGGCCTCCACAATGCCAAACCCAAAGGTCACTTCTCAGTCTGCCTCTTGGTTGACCGAGGAGCACCATTTGACACATCTGACCTCCCCCTCATCCTTGACTCATTTTCTTCACTTGGCTCACAAGACACCACATACTCTCGGTATCTTACTGACCTGGTAATCACACCTTCTCATTTTGCACTGCTGCTTCCTCTTCTGAGCTCTTAATGTTGGAATGCCCCATCCATTCCTTGGTCCTCTTTTCTTCTTTCTTCATCTAATCCAGCCTCATAGTTTTAAATGGCACCTAGCATATTCAAGACTCCCCAATTTTTATCTCCAATGAAGATTTCTTCCAATTCCAAATCTGTATATCCAACTACCTTCCTGACATTTCTACTTGGGTATCGAATACTCAACTCAAACCATCACATTCAACACTGCAGTCACAACCTTTTCACTCTACCTGCAGTGCCTGCAACCTTTGCCACCTCCCTTCATGGGCTCTCTGTTCTTCCAGGTGTCGGGGCCAAAAGACTTGCCATCATCCTTAACCCATCACTTCCTTTCAATCACCATTTCTAATCCATCAGGAAATCTTCCACCGTCATAATACAGACAAACAAAAGGAGAGGGAGGAAAAAAGGGTAACATGAACCAAGACAAGGAGCCTGATACATATGAAAGTCACAAAGGGATAGATGTCACTGGGACCAATGGCCTCTATTTGGAAATAATAATAAGGGTCCACAGGGAACAGATTAAGTTCATGTGGTGAAGGTGCCAAAGCTAAGCGAAAATGAATTTTGATGTGGTTAAGTTCCTAAATCAGGGAATGCTCCCCCACATTTCCCACCCACTCATTCTCTCCCTGCTTCCCCGCCCCAACACCCACAATGCTGAAGAAGACTAGTGTGACGGGTAAAGCCCCACAGTTTGGAAGGGGAGAGAGGCAATGAGCCTTCAAGAGAACAGTTTAAATTTTATGCACCAATTTGGATACTTCAAATTCCAAATCAACATTCCCAAATTATCATGTCATGTTTTTACTTATAAGTACCTTTTCTTCTTCTGGGAACTTTTAAAGTCCCCTCCATCACAATGTTTCCCTTATCACCCACTCCATCATTCATGGACCATCTGTCCCTGGACGTGTAGTTTCCCATGCTACTGTAGTTTTCCATGACTGATTTTATCACATAGCACACCTTCTATTTCTTTGGGCAAATTCCCCGGGGCCGCCTTCACCATCTTCTTCGGGCTCCTGTGCACTGCGTATTGTACACCGAAGATAACAATTTGACCCAAGACTTCATCAGAAGGCCAAGTTTCTTCACATGGAAAAACACCTCACTCTTACCCGACACCCAGTGACTATAGTCAATCTCTCCAACTATTTTCAACGCAAGAATTTGACATCCTAAAGCTATTTTACTTTATAACCCTTATTCTGGAAATCTTACTAAATTATATAATGTCAGATGTCAGGGCTTAAAACCTCTCAAGGAGATTATGATCAGGGTATATACCTATTATTGATTTTTAAATGTTAAATTTAGATGTATCTATAAAGAAATCGATCAAATATTATGGCTCTGAAAAATACTGAAAAAAGGTTAAAGGAAAAGTGCAACTCATTTACTAATCTGGAGACAGTACAGGATAAACAAAGAGGAATTTTTAAGACTTCTACTGAGGCAGAAAGCCATAATGGTTAAGAGCACAGACCTTGGGATAAAAAAAGATTCAATTTTAAACCTAATGTGATTTTAGGCAAATGACTTTTATTTCCAAATCTGTAAAATGGGAGGTAGATGTCATTATAAAAGGGCCAACAATGAGAGATCCTTGGGATGATGGAATTGTTCTGTTTCTTGCCTGTATCAGTGTCAATATCCTGGTTATATTACTTTACAGAGTTTTTCAATGTTATTGGGTAAAATTAAAAGGGTATACTAGAACCCTGTTATTGTTTCTTACAGATACACAAGAATCTGAAATTATCTCCAAATAAAAATTCAGTTGAAGAAGTCATTCACAAATATTGACCTAAATTTTAAATTACTTTCCACACTATCCTAGGCAATTACATATCTTCTCTAATTTTCTGAGTGAAATAAAGTGAAACTCCAATTACTTTAAATTTAGCAACGTAACCAGAAGGTGGCGCTATTACCACACGAATATACCATAGTAAGGCACTATTCACTTTGCCATTAAAAATAGGATTTTATCAATCAAAACTGTAAATGCTAACCCCAATTCGGCAATATTTTCAATACACGTATTACATGAGGTTTGACAAAAATACGATTTTCATAAGTCATTAAAAAAATAAACAACATATGAATAATCAATTCTGGATCTGCTTAACAGGGAAGTTTACAAATGGAAAATACAATCCCACCTAAGTGTATTTTTCTTTATGTCCTATATGGACTGTCAAACCCTTCCGATGACAAGGAAGATTCTTACCAAATCTGGTACTAAGCTGTTAGTTATGGTCATTCCATTTTTATGCTGCTCATCAACTGTTAGAACTTTTGATAAAGACACAAGCCCTACTTAAACTAGAAGTAAAAATGGCTGAGAAAGGGATCTCTTTTGGGGGGTGGAGGGGAGAAGCAATAAAGTGTCAGAACTTTCTCTCTTTTTTTTTAAGATAAAAATATTTAAAATACTTTTCAGGGAAAGAAAATTAAGTTGCACCAGTTAATAAAAATTACCAAGACAGATATCCTTTATCCAATTCCATTATTATTAGATGCTGGACAGAGAGCAGATGTGGACTATTTGTTACTAACAGCAGGTGTGCAAAAAGCAGCCTCTAACACTTGACGAGGCATTTTCATGGGTGCATGTCCACAGCCACGTGGGGACCAGCATGTCCTCTGCACTCAACCTTACTTATGTCATATCCAGTCTAGCCAATAACCAAGCACTGCAAAAGCAGCCCAGATGATTCAAACTATGCTCCGAAGCCAACATAATTCTGCTTTTGAGAACATGTTTTGTAACTAAGCAAAAAAGGCAAGCTCTTTTTTCCAAAAGGACTCATCTTTCCTTGTGCAATTGCATATCAAGCTATGCCTTTCAAAGGTTACCAAATAATTAGCCTGTCCTTAAATATGTAAATTCAATCAACCAAACACATTTTATCCTAGTTCTGTTTACTTCACCCAAGAGCTGAGCCAGAACAAATGAGAAATGAGTTAGAATTAATTTGGGGCAGTTTATTCTCAAATCATTACAGTGTTCAACCAGTTTGACATATAAAGATACCAGACGTAAAAGTAAACTCTGGGAAGCACACATGTATTCCCATTCTGAAAGAAGACATGTTATATATACAGAAAAAAATGCAGCAAATATTAAGGTGTTCAAAGTAATTTCTGACAATTCAGATGTGACATATTTACAAGAAAAATGTATAAGTTTTAAAATAATTAAATAATTTTCATAGAATTATAAAAGTACTGAGATAAATATTAGGAGACCCTGACAATCACAAGAACATTTTCTTATGCTATTGAATACAAGTATAGTTCTATAAAAAGTCCCAAAATAGAGCTAATATTTTGCCACTATGAAATATATCAAATTACCAATTCCAAAGTATGTTAGAGTGAACATGCAATGTGGAAGCTGTACCAGAGAAAAACAGCATTAGGCTCATGAATGTCACCAACTGTCCACACAAGACTTCTTAGGTGTGTTCACAAAATAGGAGCTTTCAAAAGAGCCGCTCTAATGGATACATCAGCAGAATAACTACTTATTACTTTTCATTCTCTCATTTTTAAATGTAGCTGCAAAAAAGAGAACAACCTAAATATAACTTTAAAAATACTAGCTTATGGATAAAAAGGTTGAGTGGTGCATTCTTTATGCATTTGGATTTTTAAACGGATGCTCTAAGAATCCGAGGATAACAGTAACCTCTGGACCCCACCACTGCAGTAAGAAACCTCTTTCTCAAACAAGAAATCATCTTAGAAAATGAAAAGGAGAAAGAGTGACATGTATGAATTCAAAACGAAACAGTACTGTAGTATGGCAAAATATCATAAAAATAGCAGCATGTGAATTCAAGACTATTTTCTTAAAGCAAATGCTTAAGACTGAACCGTAAAAACGGTACTTGCTCCAACTGGTCTATTAGTCAACACCTGAAACTAAGGATTTTTTTAGAGAGGTGCTTATATCTGTGATACCCCCGTGATTAAATGTACACTCAAATCTGTGTTTTAAAACATACATATTGCACAGGTAGTAGCGGAAAGCACTCTGGTATCTCTAACACAAAATGGTATCTTATTTAACATATTACCCTATGCTACTGGAAATTAATCTTATTCCAATTACTTAAAACCAATCATGTAGGACTTTTGAGCACATTAATCTCAAAACATTCCTAAACAAGATGAAAAAACACAGGCACTTGAATATAGGTTATTAGTGACAAACAGTAGAAGTCACAGCCGCATCTCAGGAAAGTATGTCTTTACATATAAACTTGAGGTCTTTCACTGATCCAAATACAGAAATAAGAACTATTTACAAAACTTTGATAAGAAAATCAGATCACTCAGAAATTTCATACCAAATAATTTTCACTGAATAAAGCAATGACTGCTGTAGCTCTCCATTCAGCGTTTACAAACCAATGTCTGAGGTACAGGTGCCTGAATTCTAATTTTCCCCTTTTCTCCACCCCAGTACATCCCACAACTCTCACTAACGGTCCAATAATATCCTCTGCGCAAAACTCACCACTCACCTGGAGATCCAGAGCGTCAACAACGGGTATCATTTCAAAACTGTCCACACTGTACTACAAATTTAACAGCACCACAGACGTCGTAAGTTCAGAGATCTTTGTCTGACAATAGTTCGCTCAGTAATATTAAACAGTAAGAATGTGTAAAGACTGAACATCTGATAGGAAGTCACAGTAGCATTTTTAAAATAACCAAAACGACTAATAAGCATTTTTAATGTTTTAAATGGTGAAACATTTAAATTGTCATTCACTAGGAAAAAAATATCACACATTTTTATCCCCCCAATGAGAACAGACAAAACTTCGACGGTTGATACTGAGAGACTTAGGGGTTTTCTTTCTTTTTTTAAAGATGTTACGTTTAGTTTGGCCAGTCCCTAGACTCTTGATTTACCAGCCTATAAATAGAACACCTACAAGGCAGCATAACACATGCACATAAAACCGTTTCCCCGTGACCATCTTTGGCTGGAGCCTCACGAGAGGACACAAGGGTGGACGAGGCGGCCCGGGCTCCACGCGTCTCTGTCTCACACGTCACTGACTGGCAAGCTCGCGTCATCCAGGTCCACAGGGTCACAGTCGTGGTCCTGAGGGCCATTTTTACTTTGAGGTTTTAGCACAGCTGGTTCAGTCACTTTGGAAGCTGGTTCTCCTGGAGAGACAGTCTGGACCTTGAAGTTCCCTGGCTTGACCTTGGCAAGAGATTCGTAAAATCCTCGCTTCTCCACGGTAAAGCTTGAGACCAGAGAGTTGCTGCGAGAGGCTGTGGAATGTGAGGTGGCTGCGGCGGCGCTGGCCGAGCGGAGAGAGGGTCTGGACTCGGAAGGACCGCTGGAATGCTCCTGCAAAGAGGAGTGGTGGTCAGACACACGCAATCATTAACCACAAGGCTAGTAACTCAGTCTGAGACTTTATTCTCTGAAAAACAAACAGAACAAAACACATACACACACAGAGCAGAAGCATGAGCCATGCAGCATTCATGTGCAAGTCCTTTCCCAAAGCAATGCATTTTTAGGAGTGAGTTTAAAGCAATGACAGCCAACAACCATTTCCGCTAAGAAACCCAGTTCTGCCACCAAAGCCAAATCTGCAGCTTTGACACTTTGAAGGCTCCGTCAGCCTAAACCAGAATGCAGTGCTCCAACTGCTACTCAGCTGTGTCTAACAGGGGGCCTGCCAGCTTGATCATTTTATTTAAGGGTACATTCTCAATACACTAGGAATTACCCCACATAATTCTGAAAGATTAAAAATGGAAAATGCAGAATTTAAAAATAAAAGGCCATTATTTCTTTAATAAGCAGAACTCAACATTTTTCAAACGCATTATTTTGTCTGGCAACCTGACAAACTTAGCTTTTGCTTCCCTGAATTTCACTGCAAACAATAATAGCAGAGACTTTTCATTTCTTATTTAATTGCATTTATTTATTTTTGCCTATGCCATCCATTCATAGGCTTAAGATTTTAAAGGTAACAAAGGGTACAAATGTAAGCATTTATTAAAACTGTGGTGAGATAATTTCAGTTGTGAATATTATTTTCGGTATGCTTCTAACTAAATCAAATCTAAAGCTATCCTTAAATATGACCATTCCAAATGCATTGCCATATAGTTCCTAGTATACTGTGTTCATTTATGATGTTAGTGGCTTTGAAAACAAAGAGCTACAAATCACCAGAACACTACAGACTCCTGTTTCATTTGAGATTCAATACGCCATGCAAACTACAGCAATGGGGAGTTTATCCAATGCATATGCATGCATGAGTCTGCACATATTATTACCACAAAGGCGCACTTCAAGTGGTGTAGTATAAAAAATTACAAAATACATAAAATACAGAAATTGAAATTCTCGTGGTAATTCAGTAAATTAAACTTTAGAAGATAGCTACAACTTTTTCAAAATTAGTTAAGTTCTATTTTTTCATTACTTTTTAAAATATACATATCCAACCTGTCGACTGTAGTGAAATAGTTTGCGTTAGTGTTGACAAAGTCAGTTATGGTAACTGCAGAAGGCAGTGTGGTTAACTCAACTTTCTAGAATCAGCTGTGAGTAGTGAGTTAAGTCCAGGCCCTCTAGTAAGAAGGCACGTTTGCATGAGAGCCCACATACGTGCTGCATTCCCCAGTTCTTGACGTATACCTCTGTATACAAGGATTCGACAGCCTTCTGGCCTGCCGCATCTGGAACACAGTGCAAAGCTAAGATTAGAGTTAACCTATACTGGAGACGAGGAGGAAAAAGAAAGTTCTGCTGACAGTGACAGCTGGAGAGCCCAGTTTGCCCCACCACGAAGCAAGAAACACAGACGCCCTTCTCCAGCTTCTCCTCTTCCCAACAGACACTGTTTTTACAGAGAATCTCATACCTGACTGCTGAAAGGGTCACAGAAAACACGGGCAGTTACAAAATTAACAACTATGAAAATCATTTCTGAGATATTTCAAAAACATTATAGAAGAGTAACTTTTAAAATGAGAAAAATGGATTTGTATTTACTGATCTTCAATTATTTCTAACAAGAAACTATTAAAAGACAGCATTACTGCAATATTAGTGCCAGGAAAGTACTAGAAGTGCAAAATACCTAGCATGGACCGTGAGGCTAGATAATGAAGGCCGTCACGTAGGTAGGAGACCGCCTTCTGCAGGCAGCTGTGCTGCATTTCAAGACTCTTAAAAAGTTTTTCATTCCTCAGTAGAATTTGCATTTTCAGTTCAGAGATCAGTGACAAAGTATTCTAAAGCCAAACCTTACTCCTGTGATGTACACGGTGAACTAAAAAGCAAAGAAAGATCCCCAGCGTTCTCCTTACTTCCTCCTCTTGGGGGAAAAAAAGTAAATACATTTTCCTTACCATCTGAGAATGTTTAGCTGTTTCAGTTTTATTATTATAATACTACCACAAAGATAATTAAGATAGAGAAAATCAGCCTTTTAAATTAACCTAGTGAAAAATGAGAAGGAAATCATGAGATGTAAAATACTGACTGAGAACACTAGGCTATATTTACGGTTTGAGCTGCTCAACTGTCTTATGGAACTATTAAGGCAAAAAACCTAAACTGAAATTATAGGAAATAAAAAGGAAATTGAGTCACTCACAAAACTGTACAGTGCTACAACTGAAGGTGCCTTACATGATTAGGTCAAATACCAAGCTAAGAACTGGTAAGGTTATACCAAACCTGGACCTACTGTCCAGTAAGAACTCTTAAAACAAAACAAGGATACGTTCATTCTTTAGCTGCCCTGCTTGTGCATTTAAGACAATACAATGCACAGAGAGTTATGTATACATAACACTACAGGAAGCATTAAATTAGAAATGCATTATTTTTTTTTGCAAATCCAATTGGTATGAAAGTCAACATGCAGATAAATCTCAAAACAGAAAGAAACCAGAAGGATTAAGGGGAGAGGAAGAAAAATAACTTGACAGGATCAAGGGACCCATGGGAGCATCACCCCAGGGAACAGGAAACATACAGAAGCTGCCGATCTGCCGGGCCCCCGCTGTGCTACAATGGCACCCGAGACCGCTTTAATCCAGCTGTGCATCTCCTCCGGGCTGTCAGCCTAAGGAAGGAAGGAATCGTTCAGTCAGTTTTTGCACAAAATCAGCTCCTACGTCTATAAGTCCAATGTAGTTATTTTAATAATCAATAGTGTCAACAACAAAATCATTCTAAGGCAATGGTCTCCAAAAAACTTTAGAAATCACTTTTTTAAGCCAAGTTTTCCTGGGTAAGTTATGACAGAGACATAAGTTGGGCACTTACTATTTTAAGATGAAGACACATCAAAAAGTGTCAATATGAATAACTCCGGAGACAACACGGAGAGGAAGAAGTCAAAGACCTCATTTTGCTCTACATTCTGCTGCACTGTCTGAATCTTCAGAAAAAATATTTATGTAATTGTGCAGTTTAAAAAAGCCATTTTGACTTCATTTTATATCATTTTTCTAAAAATAATGTCTAACCGTACCCTGAACCCTAAACGAAGTGCTGGTAGGCCTATTCCAAAGCATCATCATCTTCCTTGACAGGAGCACGGCTCCCAACGTGGATTAAACACATTACTATGACTTAAATCCAACTAAACAAGGCCCTCGGAGGGGTGGAGACGTAATTCTAGAATCTAGAAGTTTAAATATTTTAAAGACACAGGTAATATTTTTGAACCAATGATATTAACAAAAACTTTTTAAAAGGGAAAACTCAGAGTAGGCAAAGGCAGAGTATACCTTCATTCACTGCAAATACTTTCATTCACTGCCTTGTTATTTTCTAAATTTTCTGCAATAAGCATATGTTTATTTTTATAAAACAAAAACAAATGTTCTTTTAAAAAACTTCTCAGTAAATCAATGTGGTAAGTAAAAAGTGTATCTAAACTTAACCACAGAATATTTACCTACCGTTAGTGAAAATTTAAGACCTATTGTCTACTTTTATTATTAGCATTTGAGCCCCCTTTTTTATAAAATTACCAAAAAGTGATGTAACTAAAATTCCAAAATATGTGCAAAATAATCTAAATTGAAAGTACACACTAGTATCTAAGTTAAATAACATTTCCCTTCCTCCAAATAATACTTAGTTCTATTCAACTAACTTACTGCAAAGAATACCCCTATTTGCTGAATATATGACCTACCAATAATCTTACATATAACATTTTAAAATTAAGTTGGCAATTACATTTTTCACATTTTTTGCTTATTTTTATGAGAAACATATTTATTTTACCTCTAAAGTTATTAATTTCTTGTTAGGAGGATCAATAATCTCCAAAGAAGTATCTTACCTGCACATAGAAAGTTCGAGACGATGTTACAATTTCAAAGAGGTTGTCCCTCATCATTATGTCACTGTAACAAAAAAAAATTTTTTCCAATTGTACCTAAATTGCAGTTGTTTGACAGTTTTCCTTTCATTTGTTTACTCAGTACCAAATGTGTCAATAAGAAAATAAATATTAGCGGTAAAATGCTGATTTAACTGAAAAATACCAAATTACTGATTTTCAATTTATTTTTGCATTAAATTTTACATATTTTATATAGGTATACGTATTTTTAGAAAGGTTTATACAACAACTTTAAAATTCAAAGTTTTCAACTGTGAAGAAATCAGCTTGTCAAACAATGGCACAGGTAAACATGTTTTCTTATAAAAGCTATTCTTCAGCAACCTTGAAATACTAAAATTAATAATACATCAATCTGTCACATATGACAGAAGTTGTTCACATTAAATTTTGTCCTTTCCATTAATAAGCTTAAAAACCGATAATTTTTAGTTTTCAAACAAAAAAAATCTCAATATTTTATTTAATCTGAAGGTTTTCAAAGTTTTAGCATAACCAAACTATAGAGATTTTAGCACTAGCAATAATACAGAAAAATATCACCTTTACGTACAGCAATTAAATTAAGGCACTACTGGGTATTAAAAAGTTGTGTCAGGCACCGAGTCAGAGCTGGCACTTACCTCTGCTTACATTCCTGGACTTTATGAACCTCTTTAAGTGGTATTACACGGAGAGGTTCCTTTTCCTATCAAAAAAAGCAAATAAACAGATACATGACATACATTCTTAAAATCCTTTTACACATTGGTTGTCTTATTTGGAGATCTGTGTAAAAATCATGCTTCTTGGAGCACATCTAAGACATAAATCTACCTTCTTGAATCATCCAGCATCCGAATAGCTCAAATACTACAACCTTACATACACTGTGATTTGAAACAAGGAAACTGGCATATAACCCATAATCACATTATTTACGTCCTTAATGACAGTGTAACTTATTAAAAGCCATCACCCATCGGACTCTTCCCCAGTGAACCGCTATGTACCCAGTAAATGGAGTACTTATTCTTTTGGAATTTTACTTTCATATAGAAAGTACCAGAGCAGTGAATACCCAGCATCTTTGAGTTAAATGTGTCATTTTAAGAATATTACTTTTATATAAATGCATTATTACAAGAACAATTTATTAGACATCCACTAAGTGCCAAGACATCTGCTAGGTGTTAAATGTGTTATCTCACTTTCCACAACCCTAGAATACATACACTGCTATTTATCTGCAGAAACTGAGGATTAGACATAGTAAGCACCTTACCTAAGGCTATAAAGCTTGATGTGAGATTCAAGTATAAGACGTAACTAGTTCCTAACAGCGTAAGATTTACACTAAACGTTTCATGAAATACTACATACTGTGTTTTACTGAATGACATCATGAGCTTAAAACATACCATTATTCTATGTAACACTAAGAAAATAATTAAATCATGGCTGAACACTTTTTAAAAATTTTACAAAACAGCTCATTTTAAATTCTTTTCAGAAAGTAAAGATAGAAAAATAGTACAAAGAATTTCTGTATACCTTCACCCTGTTTTCCAAGATATTACTATTTTTAATTTGCTAAATCATTGTTTGTGTACATATATGTGAATATGGTGTATGTATATATATTTTCCCTGAAATGTTTGAAGGCAAGTTACAGATATGATACTACTAAATACTTCAGTGTATATTTCCTAAAACAAGCACGTTCTCTTATATAACCACAGTATCATTACAAAACCCAGAAACTCCACTCATGCAATACTGCTATCTAATCTATAGTACCATATTCAGACGTCATTAACTGCCCCACCAGAATCTTTTTACAGCGAAAGAAAAACTAGGCATTTTCTGACCCTGGGGTCAATCTGGGGTCAATCTGGGATCATAACCTTATGTTCAGTCGTCACGTTTCTCAGTCCCCTTTACCGTGGAATAGCTCTTCAGTCTTTCTGTTTCACGACTTTTAGAGTTTTAAAGTGTCCAGGCCAGTTATTCTGTAGCATGTCCTTAATCTGGGTCTGTCTGATGTTAATCGTGCTTGGATTCAGGTTAGGGTTTGGCAGGAAACCACAGACGCTGATGTGTTCTTCCGAGCACATCATTCTCAGGGGCACCTGAGAGTACTTTGTCCTATTACTAGTGTGTTAGCTTAAGGTCACATTTGCCCATAACTGTAAAACTGCTCTTTTCCACTTTATCATTGTTAAGTATCTTGTGGAGAGACACCTGGAGCTTGTGTAATACCCAGTTCCCATCATAATTTTGCCCACTAGTTTTATCAAACATGGAGGCTTTTTTGCCTGAAACCACCATTACTATAGTGGCTGTCAAATGGTGATTTTTCTAACCCTATCAATTATCTACATATATTAGCTGGAATTTTACTCTAAGGAAATGTTTTCCTTCTCCATTTATTTATTCATGACTCATTTTGCTCTATGGGTTGTAATTCAACACTATCATTAATTTTGTTGCTCAAACTGTCTTCATTTTGGGCACTGGGAGCCCCTTCAAGCTGACTTGTGTGTCCTTTCGGCCTGTCCCCATCACCCTCTGAGCCACTTCCGTATTTTCTGTCACAACTAGAAGCTCTAGATGGCCTCCTCTTGCACTTTCCCTGTCCCAGCTCTGAAACGGGCCATTTCTCCAAGGCGCCCTGGGTCCTTTTGTTAGAAATGGCATTCAGAGTTGCTTTTGGGAAAAAGGATTTGCCCATCTCTCCACTCAGCTATGAGGGAAAAAATATTTTTGTTAAGTTTCAGTTTGAGCTTCTTTGACTGATGCTGCATATTTTTAACATGTTTAAGAACCATTTAGATTTCTTTGTAAATGAATTGTCTGTTCGTGTCTTCTGCTCATTTTTCTACCAGATATTTTCCCCTTGATTTTCTCTTTCACTAAACTCTGAACCAACTGGCAAGGAAAACAGAACCGATTTTCCTGAACCATTTCAGAGTGAGTTGCTAACCTGGCCCACACGACTAACCTGAATATTTTAGTGTGTATTTCCTACAAAGATATTTTCTTATATCATCACAATATAACTGTCAAAATCAGGATGGTGCCCCACCAATGTCTTCCATTAAAGCGAAAGAATTCAGTTCAGAATCGCAGACTGCATTCACTTGCCATGTCCTTCCCTTTCCTTCAGTTATTCTCTCCTTGACTCCCACAATCGTGACTCTATTGAAGATTACAGGGGCGCTGTTCTGTAGAATGTTCCCCATTTGGGTGTGTCTAACGCTTCCTCATGCTCAGATTCAGGTTACGCAGCTTTGGCAGGAATTTTCACAGAGTGATGCTGCATTCTTCTCAAGCTAGCCTGTCAGGTGGTAAATGATTTTAATTCATCTGAACACTGATGAAGTTCACTTTAATCATCTGACACACTGATTAAGATGGCAGCTGCTGGGCTTCTTTACTGAAGCCTTCTTTCCCTCTTTGTACTTACGTATTTTGTAGGTAGGTTCTTTGAAACTATGTAATCTGTTGCTCCTCATCATCATGCATGTAGCCACTTGTTCATTTATTTATTCATTATATGAATATGGGTTCATGGATTCCTATTTTGTTCAATGGGCAATAATCTATTATCATCATTACTTACTTTGATGCTCAAATTGACCCAAATTTGGTGGGGTAACATTTTCAAGTTGGATCTGAGGTCCTTCTGACATGTCCTTATCATTATGTGAGCACTTCCTTGCTTTCTGATACAAGACATTCCAATCTTATTTTATATTTATTTCTCCCGTCCCGACTCTGGAATCTTATCTTTTCTTCAGGGAGCCTAGGTTTCTTTCCATGGAAAATGGTAGTTTCTTTTTAGTACACAGAGCCAGGGAGTATATTATATGCATACAGATATATATATAAACACATGAGGACATTTACATGTATTCATATATCCATCTCTCTTTACTAGAAGTTCACACCAATACATCCAATCTAACAGAAAACTCTTCCTCTTTTCCATATTCATTATGCCCTTTCTTGACAACATTTATGACATTAGCAACATACCAGTTCAGATTTGAAGTACCCTATTGTGTTCTCATCCAATTGAAAGTATCTTCTCTTCCAGTTTTTCATCTACCAGAGATAAACACAGACATAAGACTTCTGTTTCTAAGAATGTCAAATGTTGATAACCACTTAATCATCCTGATGTGAACCCACAGTCAGAAACAATCAAGCACTGACAAACCTCACTACCCTCCCTCCCTGGAGACACATAAAACTTCATCTCTTTTGCTACTTAGGACTCGAACTCCTAGATCAACTTTGATGGCTGGCTTTCAGCTCTTACTACATGATTTTATAATCTGGCCTTATATTTTTAATGCTCTAAAAGTTGGAGGAAAAAAAAAAACAAAGGCACTTCCCCATCCTCCCCACCCCCACCCCCCACCAGAGTTCAAGAGCAAGCACAGGAAATGTTATTAAACCACATCAAGTTTCTTTGTCTGTAGAATGCATGAATCCTTCTACAGGTACTTTATAATACTAAGTAACAAAGCAACAAA
Source organism: Camelus bactrianus (assembly GCF_048773025.1). Classification (NCBI taxonomy): domain Eukaryota; kingdom Metazoa; phylum Chordata; class Mammalia; order Artiodactyla; family Camelidae; genus Camelus; species Camelus bactrianus. The sequence continues at coordinate 24,752,103 of NC_133549.1, forward strand.
TATTTAATAAAATGAACCTATTTTCTACAAATTTTTTTTGTCAATGAAACATAGTTTTTGTGAAAGCACTTCAATATCTTTAAGGGTTAGTATTTTGGACTTAAGAGTAAAACTAAAAGAAAGGAATTAACCACCCAAGTGAGTCACAGCCTAATGAGAATTCTGGCTTTACTCACAGACTTGCTAGAATGAAAAACCTTCTTCCCTCACCTTCATTTTCCTTAGCCTAAAGAAAGTCAAACAAAAGAACTTTCCTTTGGCTGACGTAAGCTAATTAGAGTTACCAGAAGTGTTGTGAAGTTAAGCAGAACCACCAGTAGACTTTTAAGTATTTCTTTATTCACAGAAATTTTGTAAATATTATTTTCAAACTCTGAAGTTTATTTTCTTATGAAAGTCTATGATTTAGTTTGTTTTGAAAGGTGCTTTGGAACCTTAGAAATTTACTTGCTCTTCCCACAACTCCCCATCGTGGATCTGGCTGGGTGCGAGCATCCAGGCTAACCCGTAACAGCTCTTACTAAGGGCCAGGTGCTGTGATAACTGCCCTCTTACTTACATCTTTCAAAGAAAAACTCTGGATGGTAGGTTTTATAATATGATTTTTCTTAAAAAGAAACGAAGAGCCTGAGAGGTTAAGTAAGTAGCCCGAGGTCTCAGCGCCTTCAACTGGGGTCAGCCAAGCACCGTGTCACGTAAGTGACCCTTCTACACCGCGTTCTCTGGCCCTCCCTTTCCTGCCATCTTCCTACTAGAGCTCCCTTTCTCTGACTTTCTGGAATAAACGTAAACTGTTAGGAAAGCTCATTTAAAACTGAAGGTTAGTGCTAATAAGCATTAGCTTACGCAGCTGCCGACAGACCAAGAAAATAACAGCGCTGAGTTCTGAACACAGAACAACCCTGTTCTATCTCCTGACTCCGGGTCAGCATGCTGGGCTTTCACAAAACCAAGTAAACCATCTGTATGTTGGGAGTCGCTAATACACACTCATTTTCCATTATTTCACGTACTTTGTTCAGCTACTCACCACTGCTCCTTGTTTTACACAATATCCAGCTTTGATAACTGCACTGTCTGAGGGTGGTTTAGGAGTAAAGTAAGGAAGATGGCTTTGTGACCGCTTCAAATTATTTCTGTCAATACTTTCACCACATTCATTTACTTCTTCTTTCTAAAATGAAGCAAAATAAAGAAATTATTTTCTTGCTTGTTTAGTTTCAAAGCATACTTGTAGTTCATGTCATTATCCTAGTAGAAAATCTTAAAATCTTTCTTAGGTCAGTTAGCAACACAGATTTTGAAGAGTTTTCTAATTAATTTGAGATACTTAATCATTAACTTTCAATACCACTGATTAAACCACAGATTTCTCTTTTACAGCAGAAGTCCTGCCATCAGCGCTTTTTGAGTGGGGTTGGATGGGAGGTTTTATTTTTTATTTTGAAATAATTTATAAAGATTCACAGAAAGTTGTTTAAAAAAAATGTACAGGAAGGCCCATGTACCCTTCAACTGGTCTCCCCCCACAGGGAAGCGACAGCACAGTATCAAAGCTGATACCGAAACCTTCCACCAACCTTATTCACGTTTCATCAGTTTTACACGCGTTCCTCTGTCTCTGTTTCTATACTGTTCTGTGCAATTTTATCACCAGATTTGTGTGACCACCACCACAACCAATGTGCAGAAGTGTTCATCACAAGACCCCTTTAGAGCCTGTACTCCCAGTTCCTCAGCAGTCACTGATTTGTTCTCCACCTTTATTATTCTGACATTTAGAGAATTTGATATAAATGGAACCATACAGTAAGTAGGTGACCTTTTGAGACTGGCTTTTTTTAATCAGCATCATTCTCTGAAGATTCATCCAAGTTGGCCTTTGTATTTTCAGAGTGCTTATACTATTTTACATTCCCACCAGCAATATACGGGGGTGATTCAGTTTCTCCTCATCTTTGACAGCATTTGTATTATCACTTATTTTTAGTAGAGTCATTCTGATAGGTACACAGTGATATCTCATTGTGGCCTTAATCTGCATTCCTCTACTGGGTCATGATGGTGAATATCCTTTCTAGCGCTTACTTGCCATTGGCATATCTTTTATTTTTTTGGTAAAATTTCTGTTGGTGAGTTCTGCCTAATTTTTAATTGGGTTGTTTGATATTTTTACTGTTGAGTTTTGACAGTTCTTTATATATATATTCCAGATAGAAGGGCTTTGTTGGATATGTGGTTTGCAAATATTTTCTACCAGTGTGGGGCTTCTTTTCATCCACTTAACAGGATCTTTCAGGGAACATTTTTAATTTTGATACGGTCCAAGTTATCAACTTTTTCCCTCTATAGATTGTGCTTTTGATGTCAAGTCCAAAACCTCTTTGCCTTGTCCTAGATACTAAACATTTTTCCTTTGCTCTTTTCTAAAAGTCTCCCAGTTTTATTTTTTTAACATTTAAGTCCAGTGCTTTAAAAAAAAAAAAAAAAGTATACTCAGGTTTTCATGTTCCCCAAAGCATGAGCTTCCTGTTTAGTTACAGCATACCACACATGTGATAATCTATTCTACAAATTAACCAAAGGCGTATTTTCAAGAACTCCTAAATTTCAAGAGAAAAACTAAGTAACTCGAGTCATATTTTAAGGAATTTTCAATCTGTTCTACATTTAGACAGATCAACAGGATTAATTACATATTTAACTTTGTAAATTAGCACTTAACTCACTGCTAAACAGTTACTGAATAAATTAATCATGCAAATAAGATGTGTTTGTAATTTTCCTGATAATATAGCCTCTAAATGCTTTTATAATGGGTAAATACTACTTTAAATAAACTATATTACAAAGTGATAAAGCAATAAATTCTTTGGGATCTTTTTAATATGGCACCTGCCATCAACTCTTAGAACCTACTGAATTATCTATGTTAAAATTAAAACACTTAATCTTAATACTATACAAAATTAAAACAGCCACAGATACAAACTATTACAATATCTTAATACAACTATAGGCAAATTATTACTTTTTAAAAAAAGTAAACACACATACACATATAAACAAAAATCCTAGTTTATTTTTTATTCAATTCTGGTGGAAAATGTAACTTTCCACTAGAGTAGGGAATTTTTGCTCATTAATACAAATATCCTCTGCCTAGCAAAATAAACCACTTAGTAACTAATTAACTAATAAGTTATTTAAGTCCAAAAAGGCACACAGGTAATGAAATGCCCAACACTGGCAATACCAATTAATGACCTTAAAATTCTTAGTTTCTCAACTGCTAGTAATTTGCATTACAAACTCATTCAACTCAATATCAACACAAGAAATATAAGTTCATACAAAAGTTTTAATTTCAACAAGAGTTTTAAAATAAGTTTATATTTTTCATAGTAGCCAAATAAGAATTAACTTAGCAGATCAGTACTTTGGGGATAGAAATGAGTCAAAATTCTAGTCCTCTGTCTAGCTCATCTAGGCCAGGCTGTAGAAAAACAAGTTCAAAAATTTACACATATTAACAAACACTCTGAATTGGCAATTTTCTTTCTAGGAGTTTGTCCTTTAAGAAATAATTATCTATGTCTCTAAAGTTTATGCTATAACAATGTTCATCAAAGCATTTGTAAGAAAATAGAAAATGCATCTATAGGTCTCTGCCCACCCCTCCAAACCCGGTTCCTGGCACAGAGCTCCTAAAATCCTCGTAATTTCCTAAGTTGCCAGAGCACTAGGAGCTTCTTTTGTTCTAATATTTAGTGTCTGACACAGACCTCCTAAATCCCTTGGAATTTCCTGGGTGATAGGACTGTCTTTTGTTCTAATGAGATGACTTGCTGGGCTCCTGGATAAGAGCTATTCACCAAAAAGACCAAGCCACAATTAAAAGCTTGGAATTTTCAGCCCCACTCCCTATTCTCCAGAAAGGGGAGAGGGCCTGGAAATGGAATTAAAGATCAATCACACCTACATGATGAAGACTCCATAAAAATCCCCAAAGTACAGGATTCAGAGCTTCTTGGTTGGTGAATTCGTGGAGGTGCTGGGAGAGTGGTGCGCCCAGAGAAAGCAAGGAAGCTCCACCCCCTTCCCACATACCTTGCCCTACACATTTCTTCCATCTGGGTGTTCATCTGTATCCTTTATCATATCCTTTTATAATAAGCAGATATACAGTAACTAAACTGTTTTTCTGAGTTCTATGAGATGCTTTAGCAAATTAACTGAACCCAAGGGGTCGTGGGGGTTTCACAGGAGCCTCCAATTTACAGCCCATCAGTCGGAAGCACCTGGACTTGCGACTGGCAATGGAAGGAGGTGGAGGGGCAGTCTTGTGGGACTGAGTCCTTAATCTGTGGGATCCAGGCAGACAGTGTCAGAACTGAGTTAAACTGTAGGACACCCAGCTGGTGTCACATAATTGCTTTTGTAGGAAAATCCCACTCACTTTATGGTAGAAGTGTTGTGAGTGTAACAGCAGTGAGAGAATAAAGGAGGAACACAGGAGGAAAGGTGGGTTTTTCCTACTTACACTGTTTGCAGAAGAAAAAGGAAAAAGAACTCTGTCTAACAACAGAGGGTTTGTAATTTGTGGTAAATTCATGGCAAAACTATTACACAGTCATTTAAAATGGTGTGAAATAACGTTTGAGATGCAAGTGAAAAACTGTTTATAAAGTATTCTCATTGCTGGGGCAAAAGTACACAGAAGAAAAGCTCAGAGAAAACATGAAAAGCGTTACATGTTGCTTATCTATGCTTTCCAAAATGTTTACAATAAAAGCATACTTTTGAAATAAGAAACAAATACAAAAGTTTTTTGTATTAATTAACTATTGTATTAATTCAGTAAAGATGTACTGTTTAAGTTTTGATAACAAGACAAAAATCAACACACAGCAGTGAAACCATAACACCCTGGAAGAATTAACTTGTCACCTGAGTTGGGGTAATGATGGGCACGCCACCAACAATGTCAGTTCTGTAAGACACTTGCTTCTTCCCACATTCACCTTGGCGACTTGCGTTATCAGAATGAGGCTGTGAGTCTGACTGCTTTGGTACCTAAAATAATACGTCAACAAGCATTATATGAGACCCTTCTTCCTCACAATATTTCCAACTAATAATTTATATATAATTGGCACATACAAAAATTATTTCTAGTATGTGCATGTACCCCCGTAAGTTTCATACTAACCTTTCTTTTACAGTATTACTGTACTACAGCCATCATTTGGGTGCTTGCTTGGGCAGGTGCAATTTCCTGTGTTTTCCCGTTTAATCCTCTTATTAACCCTATGTGTAGGGGCGGCATCGCCACTGTAGCCTCAGAAAACAGGCTCAGAGGCATTAAGGAACACAGTTTTCGACCCTGGCTATGCTAAGCCCTAGTTAAGTTTGTGCAACTCTCTTCCTCACTCACCATTACCCCACATCCCCAGTTTATCAGAGCACTTGACGCTGTATTATAGCTCAGTGCTGTTACCTTTCCCTTTCCTCCATTTCTGCTCATGATTTTGCAACATCCGTGAGGACAAGGGATCCTGTCCCTTTAGACCCCTTTAGACGCTTCCCCTCAAGGTTTTCTCCCCAGGTCTTAGGCCAACCCTCCATGCTGTCATCCATATTTACACCACAATACCAGTCAGGGGCAGAAACAAGAGAGAGAGAGAAAAAAACGGGAAAGAGAAGAGAAATGAATGCTAGAGAGGAATGCCTCCTGAATTCTTCTAAGAGTTTTTTCTAAGAGGTTGCACATTTTGAAGTGCTTTTTAAAGACAATTATGATAATGGGCAGAATTTTATTTGACAAGATTCACAGAAACATGTAAGAGTAAAAGGGCTACTACAAAAGACTGCACCTAGAAACAATTTGCTAAGGAAGCCCCCAGTGTTTTCTAATGAACAGCGCCATGTATTTCAATTATTTTGATAGAGAAAAAGTGGCCAAGTTATCCCATTAAGAGCAGAAAATAGCATTAAAATAATTTGAAAACAGAGAGAAAATTATCTAATACAGCTGAAATGTGCTGCTAAAGTTGACCCATATGGAAAGTGCCTATTCCCTCTTTCAAGAAGTTGAGAATTTAGTCATATATGAGAATTTCCTTAAAAAAAAAAAAAAGCTTTAATACATCCTAAAAATATACTGAAATTTATATTTGTTTTTCCATTTTTCTTCCAGAAATGACAGTATATTAAAAATCTCTGCCTATACTGTTAAACCCACTGCTTCTCATTTGTCCTTATAATAAAACAAAATGCTAAATATAGCATAATTCTAACCTTATAGTTTGATAATTTACTTAGAATTACATTTTACAATAAAAAATTATCTACATTGTAATCATCTTATTCCCTAAGAACCAGAAGAATACAAGCAAAATACCCTGGAATATAGTAACTCCCTTAAAAATTCTGAATGAAAATTTAGTCTAAATTCGGTCATTAAAAAAAACATATTTTTCAGGACCAAGAAAACCAATCAGGCAACTGTTTAGCTCACTAGGATAACGTCAAAGACATTGAACACGCTTGGTTTCATCGCCTGTCACCTCTTGCCCCCTCCCTAGCTTCCCTATCCTCTTTTATTATAACTGTCGTGTTTTTTTTTTTTCCAGTGAGAGATCTGAATGTATTTTTAGCAGGCATTTGCACATGATCCTAACTGCAGGAAATTCCAACAGTAGAAAAAGAAAAGGTAAAAATGTCTAGAGAAGAAATGAACAAAATGGAGGGCTTGAAGACTGAAAGCTAAAAAAGATCAAACACAAACCCCTGGGTATTATGGTCTCTCTGAGGGCTACCCATGACCTGCAGGTTGAAAAACACATTATAAGGCTTTAAACTTTGGGGCACAAATACCAGCGCATATACCATTTTGTTAGGTTGAAAGTCCTCTAGCTTATTCTACTCGCTCCCACTTGCCAATTAAAATAAAAAAGTGTGGAATTTTGGCCACAATTTCAAAACTCTAATTTTTAGATTAAACTTTAATAGATTTTTAAATTAAAATCTATAGTGGGAAAAGACACTATTTTTAAAAGTAGGTTTCTCCTTAGGAATATACCATATACATCTTGGGTAATCTTTAATAATCAATAGGGGACCAGATCCCACCATATTTATAGTTATTAATATAAATGAATAATTAGTTGAAAGCTCACTTTAAAATTTCATTTTATGAACTCTAGTCATCAATACTCCCTTCAGGGTTGGTTCCTCTACTGTTGCTTTTTTTTTTAATAAGGGGAAATTTTTTTAATGGCAGCCACCAACACACATTCACATACACTTCATGAAAGTAAGTAAGGAAAACCATGGACTGTGGTGTTGGATGATGGTCTATTAAGATGGCAAGGTACAATAATTAATAAGTAGTTAAATAATCACCATTTCCTTACGCACTACCCTCTAATCAGCTCTGTTATGAAACCATATACTTCCAAAACCTAATTTTAGATTTTCAAAAATTTTAAGTTTATACATAACATTGTATTCTGCAGACAACAAAATCACATAGTTCACCAAAATGTCATTTGGAGTGATTCCCTAGAAAGATGAACTGCACACATATTAAAATGTAAACTTCAAATTTTCAAAGAAATCTACATGTAACTCACCAGCAATTTCCATAGGCAAGTATGACAAATTAAGGATTCCACACCCTAATACACTTAAATGAGTAAATCCCATACGAAATTAAAACTAGTTAAGATTTTTTAAAGAATACAATTAAATAAAACATACCCTATTAAAGCATGGGAAACCCTTTCATTTCTATCCTATGAGTGAATGTGTATCTATATAAAGCTGATTTTTCAGCAAGTGCTATCTATTCTATATTCACTTCAACATAGTAATAATCACTTTGTTAACAAGCTAAGGATTTCTATATCTTATACGTATTTATGTTTTCTAAATGTGAACTATAAAAACATGAATACCAGTAGATTTATCTTAAACACTTGAAAATTTCAACATGTAAAAGTTGTAAGACCACAAAAGCTACTTAAAAGTCTGCATACTTTGAAACATCACCCAATCCCTGATCAGTTTCTCTTGTATTTGAATAAGTTTAAAGTGTCATCTGTATAAGATGGTTTCATATCTTTAATTCAAGAGCCCCCAAAATGATAAAAAGCCAGAGACCATTCACTACTTTTTCTCTTAAGAAACCAGTGCTGCTTATTATTACAAATTATTATAAAAATGAATTAAGTAAAGTTACTACATACTTTCTAAAGAAATTTTCCAAATAGAGAATATTTATTGAGTTAAAAACAATCAGTTGAAACTCTTTAAGAATTCATACTTCTGAATAAGTTCAAAAAATTCCTTTCCTGAAACTGCACAAACCTAAAATAACTTCTGCTTCATGTACAGATCAGATGCAGTGCGTGGGTGTTTTCTGTCATGTGGTAACAAGCTGTTCTGGTGCAAGATAAAAAAATCGACTTAACTCTGAGAACAGCTTTAGTTATATTAACTCTTTATTGTGTTATGATATAAATATGGAATCATTCATTTTAAATGGAAACAAACATATGCTGTCTTTCAGGGCATATGTTTTGAAAGAATAAGTCGTTTATGGTCAGTAAATAATCTCATTTTAGCAAAACACACTTCAATTTACACAAATCTTACACAGGATCTCCTTCCTGACCTTTTCTGGGCGGGCCTACTCTGTTTCTCTACCAGTGTTGAGAAGAAAGGGAAGGAGAGGCTTCATCAGGGCATGGGATCTGTCTACTCGCTTATGGTCAGCAGGAGTAAACTCTCCCAGAGAAGTCTGTTTTCTGCTTTAGGGTCAAAGAGTAAGGATGGAGGCTCTTCTATTCAGGAAGCAGTGAGGCACTGTGCCTCAGAGTTAGGATCCAGAGTCAAGCCGACTGGGTGTGGCTCACAGCTCCACAATTACCACCTACGAAACCTGTAAAAGTTACTCAACAATTCTAAGCCTCCCTTTTCCAGATAATTTAGGTAAAACCTTCAGTGCAAGGCCTGGCACACTGTAAATAATCAGGGCGTATTAAAATTCGTCAGAAGACCAAGAAGAGAAGCCCGGGCTGGAAGGGGAAGCTGCAGCACAGAAAAGGAGTGCGGGCACAGCAGGCCTGGGAACTGGAGGGCAAACAGCTGCAGCAAGGAGTTTCGAGCCTGAGACAAAGGTCCAAGGACCACGTAGGCAGGACTCTGGCTGCCACAGCTCTTCAGATCAGTCCCTATCAGTCCCTTCTGAGCCCTGCCCAGCCTCGTCCTGCTCCTAGCTTCAACTCCCACCACATCTAACACCAGTCCCAGCCCCAGCTCAGAGGACAGACGGAGGCCTCCTCCTATTCCCTGGGTGGGTGGCTTCAGGCCTCTTAATCTACTCTTAGGGTCAGGTAGGGGAGAGGACACAACCTCGAGGCAGAACTCTACAAGCATTTTCCCCTAGAAACACCACTGTAAAGTGGTTAAAATCTGCAGTAACATGTATCCTTATTAAGTACACAAGGGGTTAAAAAGGCATCTATCTATGGGCTGATTTTAAGGGCCAATAGTTACCGTGTACAAGAAAATATATTCCCATTATAAACATCGGTTTTTTAAACAAACTTTGAGTAAGTCTGGGACAAACTGTTGGTAAGCTGAAGACATTCAGTAGGTATATTTTCAAAATGTAAAAATCACTTTCAGACATTAAAATTTTTTTCACAAAAAATACAAATACTTACTGTAATTTTTATAGCTTTGTTCAACACATTTACCCATTCTACTAGGTCCTGCTGATCATTGGCTTGTAGGAAATATTTCCTCATCCCTGCATTCATAACTGTTGAGAGAAAAAAATAAACTACAACACATGAAATTTTGCACTTATTATCTCTAAGTTTATGTCTGCAGCAGCTGAAAAATCTTGCTGGTTTCAGTACAGTGACTCTTCAGCCTGACAAAATGTCAAACCACACATAAAACTGCTTTTATCACTCAGTAACATAGGTAAAACTCTTACATTTAATGGCCACAGTTTTCATTAAATGTGGAAATACAACAATATATTTAGCCAATCCTCTAATGAAGAAAATTTAGGCTATTTCTAAATTTTGAAATTGTATAAAATATCCCAGTGAAACAGCACGTAAATATACTTCTCCATACTTGGGCTAGCATTTCTATAGGATAAATTTCTTAACATAGGCTTGTTGGGTCAAAGAAAATTCACATTTAAAATTTTTTATAGTATAGGGAACTATGTTCAATATCTTGTAATAACCTTTAATGAAAAAAAAATATGAAAACGAATATATGTATGTATATGCATGACTGGGACATTGTGCTATACACCAGAAACTGACACATTGTAATTGACTGTACTTCAATATAAAATAAATAAATAAATATATAAAAATTTTATAGATATTAGCAAACTGTCTTCACTAAAGGCTGTTCACATTCCTACCAACAGTACATGCAAAGGCCTGTTTTGTGTAATATTCCTCACCCCTAATATCGTTTTCAGCCCCAAGGCTCTGTAGCAATGGGGCTGCAAGTCTGCAAACAATATTTTCTAGGCTTCCTTGGCAGCTTGGGCCATGTTCTGCCAATGGGAGGTACTGCTGGGAGACTGGAAGGTGGGAGGAAGGTGAGGAGAAGGACTCTCCTGCAGATTCCTGCTTTTGCTGATCTCCCTCCAGCAGCAGCAACACACAACCAGCTACTGCTTCAGGCTCTTCTGCTACTCCCTACACCAGCCATGCAGTCCACTCACAAGTCCCCTCGGACGCCAGTCACTAGCTCCATGGTGGCCCCTCCTCAAAGTCCTAGGTTCTGGTAACACCATCCCTCTTCCCTTTCCTCTCTCCAGCTGAGAGGGTGATAGCTGCTTCATACAGTTTCTAATTTCTAGGTTATTCCAGCATTCCCTTTGTGCTCCTTCAGCCTTTCATCTGCTGGGAAACCAATTCCCTGTAACAAATCCCCTGGGTTAGAAATGCCCAGGGTGGTGTGCTTTCCTGACCCGATCCTGACGGATACAGCATGACACTCTGCCAACCTAACTGGTGAAAAACTATACATTGTTTAAATTTGAATTTCTTTGATTACAGAGACAAATTAGTTTTATATGTTTATTGGCCATCTGTGTTTTTTTTTTCCAGCTACCTGCATTTGTTTTATGAGTTCTGTTTATCTTCTGTACCCATATTTCTCCTGAGTTGTTCATTTATTTTTTTATTGATATGTAAGAGCTTTTATATTAATCCTTTCTGTTTTATTTCAAGCACTTTTCCCAGTTTGTCATTTGTCTTTTCACTCTGTTCATTGTATCTTTGATCAAACAGAAATATTCTATCAGTCTTTTTCTCTTCCTTTAATGACTCTAGATTTCAAGTTATATTTAGAAAGATGAAACTCAAGATTACAAAAAAACCACTTAATTTTCCAACCACATGTGTTTTCTCTATATTTATTATCTTAATACATTTGGAACTTTTTATGCAATTTAGTTTGTATAATACCCCTTTACTACCTACTTCTATAAAGCAAAGCATACCTACGTATACAGCTGTCAACAAATTACTACAGTCAACCTTTAAATTAAAGCTTATTAATTATATTTTAGATAAATTCATTTTTAAAAACAAATATTATTTGAGGAGCTAAGGCATCTGAATAGCTACAGTGCTGCAATTTTTTTTAAATATACAAATAGCTTCCAGAAGCCTCCATCAAAATTTTAAATAATATACTAACACTCAGTTGAATGTGACTATAGGAATGAGGAAATGAAAATCAAAGAAAAAAAGGGTATTTCTCAAATGCACAAGATTTTGAAACTGACACAAAGACACTAAACCAGAGCTTCCTTGAATTGATACGAGTCTCATCTTGTGAAATGACATAAATCAATTAGTCTGGACCTAAAGAAATTTAACACACTATAAAGCCATTCTTTTATACCTTAGTAGAGACTGGAGAAATTGTAAAAGCCATGAATATAAATTAAGATAAATTAGTAACTCAGAAGGCTATTATATATGTCAATATACAGCTTTTGTTTTTAATTTCTAGCAATCAGTAAAGCATCTTTTCATAATCTTTTTCCAGATTAGGCAGAAGCTGAGCTCTCCTCAAAATGGCTTTTTCTCTTCAATGTTGTTTCAAGCATCTGCCAAGAATATCTGAAGAGTTTAAAAATTTAAGCACTTGGTAATACATTACACCTGCTTAATACATACAGTTCTGAATAAATAATATTTATATAAGGATCTCTTTTAAGGTAAATAAAAGAGGCAAATATACCTCTAAAAAGACTCTTAGCACACTTTGTGGTCTGAATAAAAACTCAAGTGCTTTTAAGTTTTACTTCATGGTAGGAAGAGGTATAGTGATATGATGGGCGGGGGGCGGATCAGAGCCTGGAGTCAGCCAGACCTGACAAGCTCATGCACCTACTAGCAGTATCATCTTGTAAAATGCATTTAACCTCTGAGCCCCATTTTCCTCATCTATAAAATGGAATGCTATCCGTCCCTTCCTTTAGGGGTGGAGGTGATGTATGTGAAGAAACTGATGCAGTGCTTGAACAGAAGAGATATCCTTGTTAACCACCTTTAATCAACACCATCATCTGGAGATTTCCAAGTAAGGAAGCATTGTGGAAAATGGAAAGCAAATTACTACAAATTAATATTAGCAATGTTGGGGGTAGGGTGGACAGGGACAGGAAGAGAAAGAACTTTAAATAACAACAACAACAACAACAACAACAACAACAAAACTACATGAAACCTGTAAGTCTCTGTGCTTTTAAAGCAATGATTCCACTGTGTATGATAAATGTATAGCAGAGGCTTGAGTGCTCACTACCTTTTCACTTGAGTACTTCTTTATTTCATTTCAAATCTTTATCATCAAAGTGAATACATCAAATGGATAAAATGTGAAGCATAAACATTAGCTTGACTCCAAACAAAAATCATTTCACAACCTAGGATCAACTGCTTATGGTTCAAACATGATTATGGATCAAATGGTTATGAGTCATTTTTATCGTATTTCTTTGCCAATTTTCTCCCGTTTTCTCTATTCCCTCTTCTTTCCCTATCCTTTCCTTCCCTATTAGATGGTGACTTTCTTAATGGAAGCTTTACTTTTATTTCCCTCCTATTATCTTTGTTCTATTTTTAGCTTTCTTTGACTTTTTCATCTGAGTTTTGCCTTGTCTCCTGTTCCCTTTCCTAGTTGACAGTCCTCTCTCATCAAATGTCATGTAATCCTGGGCTGTCCATTCATACTCAAAACAAGGTACTAAAACACTGATTGGAAACTCTCCTAAATACACACAGGGTTTCTGACTGGTGGACTTTACTGCATGGCAAGCTCCCCTGGTAGAAACATCCAGATGTCAGTGCCTACAGCTCTCTTCTCTGGGGGGTTCAGATTCTTGTCCCACACCCACCTGGCTGCCTGACGCTCTGGGGCTAGACAGAGGAAAGGGCTGCACCCAGCGTGCAGACTTTCATTTAATCCTCCTGTTTCCCATTTCATGCCTCATCTCCCCCCTTCTCTGGGACTAGTGTCTCCAGGCACATAGCCTCACAGATTCTATTTCTGGAGATACTACACATGCCATTCCTTGCTGGGATGGGGGAAGGGTGGCTGCCTGCCTGGGCCAGATGGAGGCAGGAACCAGAGACGGTTTCTTATACAGACATTCTAATGAACCCCTGTTTTCAGTCCCTCCCCTCTGTTGCTTCCCTAGACAGGATTCAGCACCTAGTCTATTGGTGTGGGGGCAGGACACTGAAATGACTCTGCTAGGTCATTTACTCATCTTCCATCCACTCTTCATCTTTATACACTATAGATTACAGGTGTCTGCTAGCTTCAGCAAAGATGGTTTGAATGTTTCTTGTTCTCAAGGTTTGGAGGCAATATAAGAGGAAAGTGAGGATGAGAAGTCTTTATGTTGCCATTTTGAATGGAATTTTAATTCCATTTTAGAGACCAGTGCCTCTCTCTGAAGGCGAACATTACAGAATCTTTACTCCCTCTGGTAGTGGAAGACTAACACTACTGGCAGACCAATAAAAAAACTAACCTTAATCTTTGATTTCAACTAAACACTCATTCTAAATACTCCAATAACTGAATGTCAAATCCCTTACTGTATATTACTAGCCCTTCAAACTGTACGAGATTTTACATTAGAGATGTGTCAAGAGTATGTACACAACACACTCTAAAACACAAGCTTCTGTCACTTGACTTGCCCTCAGTAGCCTTTCACTCACAAGGTTCTGAGATATTTTCCTATTTAGCAACCAAAAGTTATAAATTTGTAATGACTTTTTATTAGTTTTTTAGTGGTGATAAAGACATTACAGAGGATTCTCTGAACAGCTATATTACATCCTGCTCATATATTTTCTTACTGGACATATATGATTGCCATCAGATGCTATCCCTAACAGACTGCCTACAGAAGAAACCTACTCTTTTCAAGCAAAACAAAACAAAGAAACTTAACATCAATTCTCCTCCAAGAAGCATCTTTTCTACTTTAACGTAAAAGAGTCCCTTTTGGTGTCAGCTGGAAACTCCTAACTTTTGTCCCTTTCATCACTAATGTCCACTAACTTACTCTCTGAAAGTGTATCAATTCTCCCAGCTTCAATGATCACCCACTATTTTAACAGATTCTAACTTTCTCCATCCTTGATCTTTAAGCACCAACCAGTCCTCAACTACTGTCACCAGAATATTTCCATTTGGATGTTTCCTCCACTCCATTTCAAACTCCTTACCAAACATTTTATCCTGTCTAATCAGCTCTCTTTGATTCCTCATTTTTCTTGAGCAAACCTACCTGACACCTCTCTCTTCCCTCCGACTCCCACATATCCAGTCACTGAGTCCTTATTCTTTACCTTCCAATATTCTTTATCCCTCCTATTTCCCCCAACGCCATCACCTTAATTCAGGCTCTTACATTAAGAACAGTAGTTTAAAAGTCACTTAACTAATTTATCTGCATCAAACTCTCCTATCCATAAAAAAAAAAAAAAAAAAAAGTCAAAAACAAACAACAAAACCTTCCTTCACCTTATACCTACTTTCTAGATGCTAATTTACTGCCTCTTTTAAAAAAAAAATCGACTTGTCAACATATTACACCCTGACTCCTGCCTTCCTTCTTACTTTCTAGTCTCTCACCAATCCCTCCAGCTTTGCTGAGTGTTCAGTTCCCCACACACACCACGTTCGTCTCCATGCACGCCTCTATCCGTGTGGGCCTCCCATCTTTTCTCCCCAGGGATAAAGGAGGATCAGGTTAGACTCATTAAGTGTAGCTCCCCTGATGCCCAACATCCTTGATAAGAATTTGAAGCTCTTCCTTTGTGATTCTTTACTAGATTGTACACCCCTTTATCTACAACTGTGATAAATGCAATGATAATTACCTGGTTTGTATCTGCCCGTGAGGTAACCAGCCTGTGAGATTCTTAAGGGCAACAACTGCCTCTTATTATTCACATAGCCCCCATGCCAAGCATACTGCACATATACTAGTCATTCACTAAAAGTTAATCAAATACCCTCAACTACCCCTGCCCACAAACTGTAAATGTCTCATTACCCACATGCTGCAAACTAAGTCCTTTCCACTATTAAAGTATTTAATATCAAATAATGTCAGGTAGAAAGTTTAAAATTAATCTTGCTGGATGGGATCACTATAAATGCATAGATAATGACTACCCGTGGGCAGAGAGGGAAGAGACTGACTGGGACAGGACACAGGAAAGAGGATCCAGGGGTGGAGGGGCAGTTTTATTTCTTCACCTAGATGGTAGTTTCAAGGGAATTTGCCTTAGAATAATTCATTAAACCAAAGGATTGTGTTGTGTGGTTTTCGGTGACTATTTTCTCTTATAATATGGTGTAATTATATTTGTCTAACTTAAAATAACTAACATATAAAATATGGCTACTCACCAAAACAGAACTCAGCCTTTGGCCTTAGCTTAGTTGCATCGCTAACCTAACAAGAAAGAGAGATGAATCACTCACTTCTTCATACGCTACTGTAACCAACCTTACATACTATGTGAATTTCCACATGTACGATTTCCCAGTAATCTTACACATTTAGCACATGGATCTAAAATTAAACTTTAAAAGTAACTGGAAAAGAACTATAAATTAAATTTAGGACATGTGTTCCAATTGTAAGATGCTTAAAACAAATGATACTTCCATGTTCTCTCTGAACAAAATTTTTTTTTTCCAAAGGAAATGTGAAGAAATTGAAAATAAACCATTAAGTTTTATGGTACACATATAAATGTTTTTGGTTTAATATAATTTTCAAAATGCCCTCAATGAATAATACTCCACAGAAACTGAATTCGTCTCAAACTGCGTACTTCTAAAGTAGCTGTGAACTATAAGAGGAAATGGTGGTGGGTAAGGGGGAGATGGCATATTTAATAGAGTCCAAAAGTAGGCATTAATTTGTAATGAGGAACTCAAAACGGCACTGGATCCCCACTTGTACATTCAAATCCCCCAGGATGATGGGCCCCCCCCCCTTACTAATGCAGCACATAGCTCCATTTAGAAGGTGAAGCAGCTAGCTGCACCTGGCTGCTGCCAGCCCTTTCAATAAAGTGACTCTCTTGTAAGCCCACTCATGACTAGTGCCATGCTGCTGCCCAGGGTCAGAAATGAGAATTCCTTCTGAAGGTACAAAACAGATGCTACAATTCTAGTCTAGGATTCCTGGCTGATCCCAATTACAAATTGAGAGTTCCAAGTCACAATGAAATTTGTTCCAGGAATAAATTCTGGGGAAAAAGTGGCATATCTAAAGTAGAATACAAGTTGTATAATTCAAACTTCAGTAAACTGTGAGACAGAGATAAAACTTAACAGAACTACACAGACAAGAACATATCTTTAAAAGGAAGCAGTGGAGGAGGGGAAGAGCTGGCCAGTCTGCTTGCTTTACTGAGTTAATTCCTTAATTTTTAAAAACACTTCTCATTTTTAAAAAGACTGGGCAACAAGCAATTGAAAAGATACAGACACATGGACAATTTCTACCTCAACTGCCTATTCTAATAAAATAGGCCTTTCACTATCACTTCATTAAGAATCAAAACTCCTTGGCAGCATATTTACATTATAGTTACATGTAAACATATACTGCAGGCAATCATGTGAGGGGAAGGAGATCTGAAATTTATTCTATAATGGAATTCCATGCTTCCTAATAATAATCTTTGTAGAATTGAAGCTGCAAGCTACCCTGAAGTATTACTAAGTGTCTTATATTTACAGGAACACTTGAAGTATATTTAAACAGTATTTGTTTTTTTGCAAATTTACATAATATGGCCTTAACATAAAATGGTTCTCTTTAAATATGTAATAATTCTAATTGTCCAAGGACAAAAATTTTTTTTTCGGTCAATGAGAGAATGAATAGCTCCATTGTGATAGTGATAACAAAGCTATTTATCAAAATATCTGTCATTTAAACAGAGGCACACTTGTAAATTGGTCTTCTGTTGAAGCTAACAAACCCCAATACATGCGTAATAGTATGCATATTACTCAGTCATACAGTGTGGCTCCTTTTCATATCTCATCTCAAGTCATCATCAAGCTTATTCTTACTTTGCGTAAAACACAAAAGACCCATAAAGCTAGTTCCTCAGCATCTCTGTCTCAGTTCCCAAAACACCAATAAAAGAAAGTAAGGGGGAAAAATACTTTATACCAAATCTAAATTTTTGAAGACAAAAGAAAAATAGTGTTGCAAAATTCTGGAAAAATAAACAAGCAAGAAAACAAATTAGTAGAGACAAAGTGAAATGAGGGAAAAATCATTCTTTCATCGTGAAGATGGTTCATAGTTTCCTCAAAGTAAAACAGAAACAAAAAGTCAAAAGGTAATGAGATAAAAAAAATTACAGTTTAAATAAATAAACACAGACTTAGAAAAATCTTCTCCAGACTTCCCAAAGACAGAACCTAATTGTTAAGGGATTTCTCCCCTTCTGATGTTCATATATCTGATAATAAAAGTTTGCAATTTGCTGCATCCTGTAAGTTAACTCCATATTCTTCCTAATTTTGTCAAAAAACTTCCTAAACATAATAATCAGGTACTGTGTTCAGCAAGATATGAATCAAACATCATCATTAAATGACAAAGAGAGGAAATCGGTCTTTTTCATTCACAATCTCATTCTATGGGATTTTAACTCATGCTTGAATGTAAGACAATATTAGAAAGACTTACCTTTGAAATGTAGGTAAGTTTAATGGCTCCAACACGTGATGATCCAGAAGGTAGGTTCTGTAAACAAATTATTAATATCTAATTATTATTCAACATTACTAATTTATTTCATATAATAATGTTCTACATACACCAAAAAAGTTAAGAAATTAGATCGTTTAATGTCACATTTTACATTTTTTACACAGAATTTTACAAATTAACTTTTCAGTTCAAGTATTTACTAGGTCTGAAATCAAGTTGACAACACGGATTAAAAAATGGAACTCTATGCTGTTCCACCACAATGCATTCTATAACTAAAAGGCTATTTTGTTATCACTGTAGCTAAACTTTTCGTTTTCATGAGCTTAACAAACCATCAACAAGATCTGGTTTTGTTCCAGAAAACAACGAGAAAAACTATTTAGAGACATAAAACAAACGGAGCTGTAAGAAATTTCAAGAGTATACGTAATACTTTGTTCTATTAAAATTTTTAATCAAAAATCTCTCTTTAAAAAGATTAGATTTTCTCTCATTTAAATTATGAGTATTTATTATGCCATTACTAATCTACATTGACACCATTTTTCAAAAAAATTGATACTTTTTAAACCATATGCAGGGAATGTATATATTGCCACTTTCATAAAAAATATTTTTATTCTTCCCTTAACAAATTTCGGATGTGGTTTGAATCACAAAAGAGCAAAGGGTAAAGAATTAAGAAGAGACTCATTCTGGCTGAGGCTATCAGGAAAGACTGCAGAGTAACGAACAGCATTTAAGCTGGACTCAAAGAAAAATTCCGAAACACAAAGAGCAGAAGAAGAGAGTATTCCAGGCAGAGAAAACACATGAGCTACAGCCAGCAGATGAGGACGCCAGAAGCTCTGTACTGAGATGGGAAAGCTGCTGTGCTGGGTTATCATACAGGCTCACATAGGGTTGAAGTGGGAAATGGTGGCTTAGGAACTTGAACTAAGAACCTAATCACAGAGGACCTAAATAAGAAACAAAGTAGCCAGGAATTTATACTGTAAAGAATGTGAATCCATTAAAGAAGGCTTGTGAGCAGTTTTGTGATCAAAATTGTGCTTTAATTACTATATCTTACAATATAATAAACTAAATGGATTATAAAGCGGGAAGATGGAGGTAGAAAAACCAGATAAAATAGTCTGGAAAAAAGTAATAAATATAAATGTAAAGACTGATAGAAGATTTCAAAAGTAAAAGTAAAACAATCCTGATTTTGGAAGTTTCCTCCATTGTAGATTAAGGATCAACTTTTTAACTTGCTTTATAATAATGTACATTAAAAAAAAAATCTATGGGTGTATTTTCATGAATGATTAAGGTATCTTGCTCAAATCTCTATAAGCTTAGTGAAAATAGTTAATTACATGGAAGCCTAGACATTTAAAATACTTAAGATTCCCAAACATGAACTAATTATTGTTGATATGGACAGGTCTTTTCAAAACTATCACATCTATGTAAAGTAAACCGCTTTATGTTCTGCTTTAAACTATGTACAAGTTTCTATATATAAATCATCAATATGTATACAAAATCAAATTATAGTTTTTTAATGTCTAATTTTAAATGGTTGTGTTCTTACACAAAATGTTCTATGCTTCTTTTTTTTTTAATTTTGGACAAAGGAAATGAAATGTTAAAATACCTTCAACATCTCCCAACCACTACCAAAGTGACTTTTTTTCAAGCATTGCTACCCTTCCACTCAAAACAATTATTTTTAAGTCCTCCATAAGTCTATTATTTTAACCAGCTGTGTATAGCTCTAATCTCTTATGTGAGGAAGAGAAACAAGCAACTATGTCATGACTGCATGCCATAAGGGGTCCTAGATTAAACAGTGGCACAGTACAAGGAAATATAAGTAGCTGGGAGATAAAAGATATTCAAAATAACTAGAGTCTATGAACTGGTATGATTGCTGCCAAGTTCAACCACAAAAAAAGTGGGTTTCAAAATTTGTTACTTGACAGTGAGTAAGGAATAATAAACTAATATGACATTTAAGATAAAAAGGGAAATAAACCATTTGTTATAAGTTCCTTTATTCATTCTGCCAGAATAATTTTCCAAGTTTCTTCAAATTCACTTCCTAATAAAGAGACTTAATTATTTAATTCTCCACCATTACTCACACCATTAACACAACACAGAAAGTCCCAAATTGATCCCTCGTAATATACTAGAATGGATTC
Organism: Camelus bactrianus; assembly: GCF_048773025.1. Lineage (NCBI taxonomy): Eukaryota > Metazoa > Chordata > Mammalia > Artiodactyla > Camelidae > Camelus > Camelus bactrianus. The sequence goes on from NC_133549.1 coordinate 24,772,635, forward strand.
TTAAACCAACGGTTAGTAATGAAGAAAGCAGTGATCAGACAAAGAATGGCTCCCAAGGACAAATGAGTCAAACTAATTTTCTTTTATTATCAGGGTTATTATGACCAGTTAAACAGTGCTGTTACAGCAGTAGGATCAATGGGTAAAAGATACAAGGAACTAGTTTTTGGCTCACGGAACAAATAATAATTAAAGCTGTCTCAAATATAATAAATACTTTTTAGTTATGTGTAGTTCAATCAACAGTTAAAGTGAAGATCAGGGGTACATGGGTTTCTTGCATTAAGGAGAGGCTGAATTAATACTAAGGTCCCCTGCAACTTGAATTCTATATAAATAAATATAAATGCATGAACACATATGTATTTTGTCTAATTTAAAGTCACCATAGGCAAAGAATACTAAACTAGTTGTTAGGGGATCTGGTTCCTGCTCTCTGAAACAGAATGGATCCTCCTACCAGGCCCTGCTCTTCCTTAACTCTTCGTACCTCACCTGCACAAGGAGTCCACTAGACCAGATCAACTTAAAAGTCTGCTAGGGACTCATTCTTGCAACATATTTCTTAATTTGAATAAAAAGGTAGAGAAAATCTAAAACTACTCAACAGGTGATCTCTAATTCAAGCTCTCTCACAGATCTTTAAACTGGGATTCTAACTTTTAATTTATGGTATTTACCTCCAATAATTTGCTAGGCAACAATAAAATCAAATTCACGAATGGCTGACACTCAAATATGACACTACAAGATGAAAGGACTCACACATGCAAGAATGTCAAAAAATAGCAGTCTCTATCCTAGGGACCGTATCTTAAATCTAAATGATTTAAAAATTTTTTTACCAGAGATGGAATGGGCTCTCCCAAGGAAGGAAAATGTAAACACATGCGTTAAGTTTTTATCAAATAAACTTAGTTTCATCTTCTGAAATTCAAGTAAGACAGCAGGTGTTGGGGGTACAGGGCAAGGAGAGAACAGCCAGCAGAAATAAATCTAAACGTATGTTGGTTAGGAAGACAAATCCTGCCACCTACACAGTATACCAAATACTTTAATAATGAAAATTCTTGTATGCTTTTGAAGAGGTAACCGTATGGATTTTACAAACCTGCGGATTATCCATGTACCATACAAAACTATCTTCTCTGGTATCCAGTATGAAGTACCTCCGAAGAAATTTCCCACTGTTTTCATTTTCTTCAATGTCTAGAAAACCACAAATGCGATTCTGACGATCCACATAAGGCATTTCTGAGCTTGCACATTACACTGTAAAATAAAAACATTAACAGTAAGTACTTCTCAGTGGACTTCAAGCATAAAACAGGCTATGGTAAGGTTTATTCAACAAAGAGCTTGCTTTCCAACATTAGGTGAGGGCTGGTTAATGTGAACACAAAAGCATGGGCAAAAATCACTTGAAATTAAGCTTATTGTGAGTGATTATTAAATGCAACTGTACACATTGATGGGGACAAAGGAGAACTATTCATCTTAGTTGAATAATTTACTTACTTTTTTCCATATGATCCCCATTTCACAGTTAAGATATTTAACACTGAGAAGATTAGAGAACTAGTAGGTAATGAATCAAAACATGAACACAAACAAGCTTATACTGTGCAGCACAGTGAGCTGTATTCAATATCCTGTAGTAACTTATAGTTTAAAAGAATATGAAAACAAATGTATGTATGTTTCTATTAAAAAAAACATGAACGCAGATTCTTGAACTCTAGAACTTCTATCTTAACCTTTACATCATCCTGTCTCTCTAAAATCCTTTTAATTATTAAAACCAAAATGAATCAAAATAAAGCTAACATCATGAAGAGAGATAAGCAGGTATTATGTGCCTCCTAATGGAAGACACAAGCATCACCAATGAAGTGCATATAACAACAAGATGTTCTGATCAAGTCTCCAAATTTCCCTATATTCAATTTCCAATTTACAGGAAACAAAGAACACAGAGGAACATATAAACTGCATTGTAGGTATTCAACCAGCAAAAGCGGACTATGGGAAATGCCAGGACAAACAGCCATTTCCTCAGCAAATAAATTACTATAGGGAAAGAGAGAGAGAAGTTACAGATTAAAAGAGACTTGAGAGGCACATATTCTGATTCTAAAGGACTGAAATTTCTGTTGTACTGATTAAACTTAAAACCCATGATTTGGGTAAAAAGCAGTTGTTTCTAGCCATTTTCTCTAAAAACCATAATGTGATTCCCTCCTGATGTGATGCAAACCTGCAGACTGTTCCTACTCTGGTACTGCTATAGCCAGTGTCAACACATTTTGGCAGGTTGAATTTATTTATATAACTAGTTCTTCATTTAACTTACAGTGTAAATTCAATTAGAATACGCCCTGATACACTGCACATCTTAATCACTATTCTATATGCAGCCAGAAGAACATCAAAACACATCAAAAAGTTTTAAACTATTCATTCATTAAAGTTTGATGTGTGTTATTACAAATCTGGCATTTAGAGGAGATAATTTTTTAATGAACTTACCCAAAGTTTTTAAACATTTCCAAAACGTAGTCAGAACTTGAAAAATCAATACACTATACCAACACATACTACAGGCAAAAACTATCAACTTGTGTGGTACTGCCATGAGGACAGACATAGATCAAAGGAACAGAACTGACAGACCAGAGAAGAACCCATACATCTATGGCTAACTGGTTTTCAACAAGAGTGCCAACATCATGCAATGGGGAAAAAACAGCCTCTTTAACAAATGTTGCTGGGACAACTGGACACCCACATGCTAAAGAATTAAACTGGACCCCATTTTATACTATATACAAAAATTAACTCAAAATAAATTAATCTAAATATAAGAGCTAAAACTATAAAACTTTTTAGCATAGAGGAAAATCTTCATGACCTTGGATTTGGCAATGAATTCTTAGATATGATACCAAAAGCACAAAAAACAACAACAAAAAAAAAGACAAGTTTTTTTAAAAAACAAAACAAAACTTTTTTGCATCAAAGGCCAACAAGAAAAAGGCAACCTACAGAATGGGAGGAAGTATTTGCATCAGGGTCTAGTCTACAGAATATGCAAGTAACTCTTAACAACTCAACAACCAAAAAACTCAACTGAAAAATAGACAAAGAACTTGAAAAGGCATTTTGCCCAAAGAAGATAACCAAATGGGCAATCAGAACACAAAAAGATGCTCAACATTATTTGTCATTAGGGAAATGTAAACTAAAACCACAATGAGATACCACTTCATACCCACTAGGACAAATACAATTAAAAGAGGAAAATAAAAAGTATTGGCAAGGATGTGGAGAAACTGGAACCCTCCTACACTGCTGGTGGGAATGTAAAATGGTGCAACAGCTGTGTAAAAGTTTGGTAGTTCTTCACAAGTTAAACACACAATTACCATGTGACCAGCATTTCCAATCCTAGGTATATATCCCAAAGAACTGAAAACAGATACTCAAACACTTACACAAGAATGCTCACAGCAGCACTATCTGCAATAGCCAAAAAGTATAAACAACCCATATGTCCATCTACAGGTGAATGGATAAACAAAAATGTGATACAGCCAAACAACGGAATATTATCCAGACACAGAAAGGAATGAAGTACCGATACAATATATCCAATCAAAATTCAAGGATACTTTATATAAAATTTGACATGGTAATGCTATTATACATTGAAATGTAAATGACCTAGAAAAGCTAAATCTATCTCCCAAAGAATAGACTTACATTACTTAATTTCAAGAGTTACAATAAAGCTATGGCAATAAAAACAGTGTAGGATTGGTGAAAAGATATAATAAATCAATGGAACAGAATAGCATCCAGACACAGACCCATACATATACTGTCAGTTGATTAATTTTCAACAAAGATGTCTAGGCAATTTCAAACATGGTCTTTCAACAAATGGTGCTGGAACAAGTAGCTATCCATATGGAAAAATATTAACTTGAAATGGATCAGAAACCTAATGTACAATTAAAAAATTAAAAAGCATCTAAAAACATTATTTATACACACACACACACACACAAATGAAGGTCTTGGAGTACGCAAAGATTTCTTAGATATGACACAAAAAGCCTGAACTATATATGGTTGCTATACTGGACTTAATCAAAATTAAAAACTGCTCTTTGAAAGACAACGATAAGAAATCAAAAGACAAGCCACAGAATGAGAGAAAATATTCTGTACACATGTATCTATCAAATTACTGATATCCAAAAACAGGCAAGGAATTACAATAAGACAAACAATCAGTTAGAAAATGGGCAAGAAATCTGTATAGACAAGTTAACAAAGAAGATATGCAGCTTTTTAAATAATAAAAAAGAAAGAAAAAGGAAGACATACAAATAGTAAATAAGCACAAAAACACGCTCATCATCATTAGAAGATACTGCAAATCAAAACTGTGAGATATCACTACACACCTATTAGAAAGGCTACAACAAAAACAAACAAGGAGTGGGTGGGTATAGCTCAGGGGGAGAGCACATGCTCAGGGTCCTGGGTTCAATTCCCATCACCACCACTGAAAAAAAAATCTGACAATACCAAATGCTAGCAAGGATGTGAAGCAAATGAACACTCATATTGCTGACGGGAATGACAAATGGCACAGCAATTTGGGAACCCAGTTTGGCAGTTTCTCAGAAAGTTAAACATATCCCTAACTACATGACCCAGCAATTCCAATCGAAAACTTGTATTTTCATAAAACCTGTATGCAAATATTTAAAGCAACATTATTCATAATTAGCAAAGAGCAGAAACAACCAAATGTCTTCTGACTGGTAAATGAAGAAACTGTGGTACATCCACAATGAAGAAATACTACTTAGCAAAGTAAGGGAACAAACTGTTGATGAACACAATGTGGGTAAATGTCAAATGTACCTTGCTAAGTTAAAGAAGCCAGACCAAATGGCTACAGGAATGGAGAACAGATCACCATGAGTGGGTGGAGAGAGAGAGGTTGACTTCAAAAGGTAACTTATGGAGTGACAGAACTGCTCTGTATCTTGATTCTGATATGACACAAAATACGCATTTATCAAAACTCATAGGCTCATACACTACAGAGTGAGCTGTACTGTATACAAGTTTAAAAAAAAAAAACCTACAGTAAATAGAAAGCAGATCAGAGTTCCTAGGGCTTGTGATAGGCCTGACTACAAAAGAACTTGAGAGAAAATTTTCTGGCAACATAAGTGTTGCATATCTTGATCGTGGTAGTGCTTACATAATTACATGCATATATCAAAACTTATATAGAACTGTATACTAAAACAGGCAAAATTTACTGTATGTAAATTAGACCTCAATAATGCTGAATTTAAAAAAAAAAAAGATGCCATCAACACTCACCAGAATGTCTAAAATTAAAACAGACTGACAATACCAAATGTTGTCGAAGATGTGATGCATCCAGAATTTATGTACTGTCGATGGGAATATAAAGTGGTACAATCACTATGGGAAAAGTTCTGGCAATAAAACCAAACATACATCTATCCTATGACCTAGCCAGCCCGTTCCTAACTATTTGCTCAAGAGAAATGAGAACATATATGCATGCAAAGACTAATTCACAAATACTTAGAGCAGTTTTACTCATAATAGCCCCAATCTAGAAACAATCCAAATGTCCATCAAAAGGTGAATAGATCAATAAAATGTAGTATGCCTATACTATGGAACAGCACTCTATAATATAAAGGAACCACTACTAAGTGCAGCAGTATGGTCAAAACTCATCAAATTGCAAACTTGAAATGAATACATTTTATTGTATGTAATTTAAACTCCAAAAAGTTTTTAAAAATCCAGCAGCAATGAAAAAAATTCATTGACATATTTGACTATAAATAACTCTTTAAAAAATTTTGCATGGCAAAAGCCTGATCAAGTTAAAACCAGCAGAAAATACTTGCAGCTTCTATCACAATACTCGCAGCTCATCTCCCTAACACTTAAAAGAGTTTGCAAAAAATGTCAAGGAAGATATATCAAAAGTTCAATAGAAAAATGGTCCAAAGACATTAAAAGACATTTTACAGAACACAATATAAAAATGATCCTTAAACATATAAAGAGATGCTCAACTTCACTCATAACAAGAAAATCCCAAAATAACATACAGAGATAAGTAGGCATTGCTACCACCGTCACAAAAAAAGGCAACCAGACCTCACATGCCCCCTAGAATTCACACCATGTGTAAGACATTCACGAAAAAAAAAAAAAAGGCATAAAAATACCTGAATCTGACCAAGACTCCAGATCCAACTACAAATTTATAGGAAATAAAGACAGAGGAAGGACATATTAGACTCTATCACAGAGATTCAAATAGCAAAATCCAAACTATAAGAAATTTCTCAGGACAAACAGCATGCTTTCTTCAAAAATAAACTCCAAGGGAGTAAGGGGAAAGAAACTGGAAGAATCAATAAATTAAAAGACTTAAAAAGACAATCACAACATGTGAACCGCTCTTTAAATCTTGTTAAAAACAACACTGATTCATCTAAGGAGACTGGAAATTTGAATACTGCCTCATGATACTAAGGAACTAGATATGTATTTTCAGTATGACGATGGTATTGTGGTTATGTTACTAAGAAAATGCACCCTTATTATTTAGAGATATTTACTGATACAAAGATAAAATGTTATCTGAATAACTGGGAAGGAGGGAATGGATGAAGGAGAGATGGCCGGGGTTGACAGTTGTTGGAGCTAAATGATGGATACTGTAGTTATACAATTCTGTCTACTTTTGTGGATGTTCACAATTCTTCATAACAGAAATTTTTTTTTAAATCTATGCCACACAGAGGTACAATTTCTCATCTATGAGATTGGCAAAAATTTTAAAGTTTGACAATACACTATATTGGTAAGGCTGTAAGAAAATAGGGACTCTTACATTTGCTGGTGAGAATGCAAAATGGTACACCTACTGAGGTGAATTTGTCACTGTTTAACAAAATCACATATGCATTTATCCTGTGATCCAGCAATCCTACTTGGTATTGTAATTCTGAAACTATTTATATGATAGAACTTCACATGCATCATAGGATAATGTAAACATATTGATGCTATCTATGACTATTTAAAAACAAAACTAATAAAACAAATTTTATTTGTTATTATGAACCTAGATTTCCACAGTAAGAGAAAAGATGTACAAAAGCAAAAGGAAAAATTCTATACAATACATCTGAATTAGAGGTAGTATGAATTCAGGATCTTTGAAAATATGTTAGTAATAGAAAAACATCACTTTGCAATTCCAGTATAATCACTGATTTAAGCAAGAGTATTCAATGAACACTAATATCATGAGAAAAGCGGTTGTTAGATCATACAGTCTCAAAATTATCACCCCACAGTGTTCCTATCTAATCACAAAGAGGAAAATGTATCTTTACAATGGAGGGATCTTTCAGCCCCCACCTTTGCCAGATGATTAAGTACCTAAGGAATCTAAAAGCTAGGTACTAATGGGTATCACTCCTCTCTAAACAGACCACACATCATATGAGTCCACTGGTATGAAATACCCAGAAAGAGCAAATCCATAAAGACAGAAAGTAGGTAAGTAGTTGCCTAGGAGTATGGGGTACAAGGGGGAATGAAGAGTTGTCTAGAGATGGGAGGGTACAAGGTTTCTTTTTAAGGTGATAAAAATACTCCAAAATTGACTGTGGTAATAGTTGCACAATTCTGCCAATATACTAAAAATCCCGAATTGCACACTTTAAATGGTGAATTATACCTCAATAAAGCTGTTTAAAAAAAGAATTACACTTGTCTTTTGTCTTTTCATTCTAGAGCACATCAGAAACCTTAAAAAACATTTTCGTCTCCCAGACCTGTGAATGCTGTAGTGTCCCAGGGAATAGTCCACAGACCTCTTCTCTATACACACTCAGTCTCCTGATGAGCTCACTCATTCACATGGGTCTAAATACCGATGACTTCCAAATTGCTATCTCCAGCCCTGGACGCTCTGCTGAACTCCATACTCGTGTACACAACCACCCATGCTGCAGATCTACTTACTTATCTAACAGGCATCTCATATTTAAACTGAACTCCAGATACACCCCCTCAGCAATCTGTTCCTCTCTGTCCTCCCCATCTCAGTAAAAAGCCACTCCCTTCTCCCAGCTGTTCAGGCAAAATATCTTGGAGTCACACTTGATTAAGCCTTCTTTCACTCATGTCATGTTCAATGCATCAACAAATCCTACTGGATCTATCTCCTAAATATATCCAGAATCCCACCACTTCTCACCATTTGCCAATCTGGTCCAAGCCAACATCACCTCTCAGCTGGATTACTGCAAGGGCTTCCTTGCCCTCTTCCCTCTATTCTCAACACAGCTTGTCAGACACATATTCATTAACTATATATTCAAGTGTTTATCCAAAAAACACTACACATATTATTACTTGCCAAGCACTATTCTGAAAATTTAAATATTAATTTAATCCTTATAACAACTTTACAGATGAGAAAATGAAGGCTCACATGATTAAGAAGTGGCAAAGCCAGGATTCAATCCAGGGGAATCTGGCTCTAAAGCTCACGCTCCTCAATAGTATATCATGTTATTCCGCTCAAAACTCAAAGCTGAAGAACTCTGGCTGCCTATTAGAATTACCTGGGAATTTTTGAAAATCCTTATGTCTAGACTGATACCCCTAGACCAATTAAATCAGAAATTCTGGAGATGGGATCTAAGCATCAGTACATTTTTAAAGCTCCCCAAGTAATTCCCATATTCAGCCAAGGTTAAGAACCATTGTTTTAATGCAATCTCATCTCATTCAAAATAAAAACCAAAGCTGTTGCAAAGATACACAGGCTCTACTACACCCCCTCATCCTGTCCCAGTCCTCCCCTTGCTTACTCATCTGGCCCCTGGACTCCTACTGCCCTAGACAAACTCCCCACTCAAAACCTTTTAATTCAAATGCCACTTTCTCAGTGAATCCTTCTTGACATCATATCTAAAATGCAAATGCTCCAAACTGTCCTGCCAACTCCCATCTCCCTCCCCTGCTTTATTCATTTCTTTATCATTTATTGCTAACAAACAATATCGTTTACTTATTTACCTATCGCTGTCTGTTTCCCCACACTGGAACGTGGGCTCCAGGAAAGCAGGTTTTTTGTTTCTATTTACCATTGTTTCTCCAATGCCTAAAACAGTAGCTGGAACATGGAAGGGACTCAATAACTATTTGTTGAATGAAATATTAAGAAGTACATAATTATTGCATCAAATATTAACATTTAAGTTTCCAGACAGAAAGTTGCTTTCTCCTCATGTGATAAGAAATCATTCAGCAGATTTAACTGACTGGCTTTAGATGATGGAAGGAAAAAGGTTCAAATACTATATTTCTGTTTGGATTTATATATTTAGTAAAACTAGTATGAGGCAAGAACAGATAAAATTGTATTAGTAAAACCTAAAACCTCCACAAAAATCTGTCCTTCAGCTTCCCTGGTACTCTAAGGGGTAGTCAGATCATACAAACATTCATAAATTAACATATTCACAGTCAACACTTGATCAGTCAGGAACCATGAAGTCAAAAACTAAAAACGCAACAAAAATCAGAAAGAGACAGAGAAAGAAAAGAAAAAGAAACAATAAATTCTGCACAGTGAAACTTCATTAGATCCACAGGACTTCACTATTATGTAATGATTAGATGTTGAGTAGGGTTAGTCTTGTGCCCAAATTGCTGACAAACTCAAAGCTGAGATCTACAGACATCAAAGATCAAATATCTGTGAAATCTGGCACCAACAATCCCCACACACACAGAGCTCAGGGCTCTGGCACCCCAACCAATGCTAACCATCACTCCACTCTATACAGGCAAGATGACAGAAGAGAGGGAAAAAATGAATAGTCTTCCAAGTGATCAGACAGAACACAGGGGAAGGAAGGGGATACTCACCCCAAAACAGTGGTGGGGGCCCCAAGAGAATCATTCACCAAGATCAGAAGTGCCTACAAGAAGGAGAGATTGTCATCTCATTCTCCGGTTCGATGTCTGCTTATGAAATAGACTGAGTGACTGACCCTGTGCCTATCTGAGCAGGGGGACAAGCAGAATTAATCAGAAACGGCAGGGCACAAAAAGGGGGCAGACCTAAGCAGCCTGTAGGCCACCATTTGGCATCAAAAGGAAGTAAGTTTCCAGTGGGTTAAGTGGAAAGTACAGAAGGTAGCTGGACTTAAGCTGTTTTACTGTTATCAAAAAATCTGGCTGCAGAGAGAAACCCACGTCACCCACAAACACTCACAGGAACCAACAGGTACACTGACAGGATAGGAACAAGGAGGTAGGACTGTAGGTTGGTAAGGTTTACCTACAGCAAATTTTATATCCAGGAACTGTGCAGTGGGGAGTCTCCCTGCAAGATCTCGCCAAAAATTCCAGTTTGGAAGCCTACCAAAAGACATTAACAGCTTGCCATTCTTAATCTAGAGAGGGCTTTAATAACACCAGGTAAGAAATACTTACCCGTTTCCATTTTTCTTCTGACTAGTCCCTGTCCAAATAAGTCCCCGAAGACGGAAGAGAAGAGGTACCCAGAGAGCAGACCACAACCCCTCCCCACTCCAAGGCTTCAGGGAATAAGTAGCTAGATACTGGGGTAAGGGAGGAGAGGAGCTTTAATAGGAGACTGAAGGTTTAAACTGAAATAGATTAGACTTGAGATTTTGATAGCTGTAAATGTTAGAAAAGCTACCATTTGCCCATGAAGTCATGAGGTAGTAGGGAGAGAGATCAGTGTTGAAAAATGTAACTGTCTCATGTTTGTTCTCACCAAGCTCAGACTGCTCAATAACCTGATGACATTCGGAACAGCATTACTGCCCTTGGTGATGAGAAGGAATACCTGACATGGAAATTCCCATGGGGGCTTTGCTGTACCCAGTAAGATGCTACATTAGAAGCTCTCTGAGATCTCTTCCAATTCTGCGTGCCTGTGATTGTCTTTTCTTCAAGAGGTTAAATTGAATCCAGAATCCAGATTTCAATGGCTAAGCTATTAAAGGCTAGCCTGCCTAAAGGAATAAAACCACAACGTTTTGAAGAATAAAACTATCAGATTGACAACTTTGATAAAGGTTCCATGCAGGAAACAGTATTTGAGACTGCAATATTTTTAAGACTCTAAAGACTTATTTAAGTGTTAAAAAATATCCAAAATGACTTTAATTTTCCTTTACATTGAACTGAAATTCCAATTCAAAGAATGCTTATGATACAAAATCCTCAAAATATCATCTTCCTGAATCAAAGCCATTCAACTAATCAAAGGCTTACCAAAATAAACAGCAAACACATGTTTGCTTAAATATCTTCCAGGAATTACAAACTCTCATGTTCTTTATCACACAGCAACTACTAGGAAAAAAATATTACTCAGAGTTCAAATGGTTTAATGTTACTCATTAAGCATTATAAAATCCTATTGTTCCAACAAACACCAACAGGAATTTTTATTTTTAAATTAAAAAATCCCATACATTTATGTTTCTAAAAATAATTAAGCATTATAGACAAGCATCTAAAGAAAGTTTCTGCCCTAAGAACTCCTTTCTGACATCCGTCAATAAATTTCCAAATGCTGTGTACTTACAAACGGTCAAAAGAATTAAAATTAAATTTTAGTATTTATCTCCTACTAAAGCCATTTTACTGTATCATTGCAGATCTAATGAGAGAATCATCTTAAAATGTTAAATCAAATTTTAATGTTATCAATAGTAAAATGCTTTTACTCATATGAAAAAGTAGTATTTGTATATCATACCTCAGCTCGCAGCTCAGGAAGTGACTACCACAGAACTTGAAATTCTCTGTCTAATAAAAGCGGAGTGTGAGTAACTATTGTCACTTCTGAATAATTACTCCATTCTATTCAGAAAACTATCATCCTCATTCTTAAATGACAGTTATTTAAACAAGAACGAGAATAATCATTTAACATCAACATTTCAGTATCAAAGCTCGACTTAAATTACACTTCATAAATAAATTACTTCATAGATTTCATTCTGGGTTACAAATTATCATCAACAGAAGCAACTGTGAGTTTCGCAGTGGGACTATATGAACTTTCAAGTTTAATTTAAGTAAAAGTCTCTTTTTTTTAAGCTGCATTAAAAGTTTTTAGAGAAAAAGCCCCAGGGAAAGATAAAATATTTCCATCTTTCCCAAGTATTTTCCAGGAGTCTTCAATATCATCATACCCTATATTTTAACAACCAACATTCGAGTATTGCCCAGTGACTTTTTAAAGAAAATAACCCAATGCTATTCTTAATGTCCTTAAACAATTCTAAAAAGGTCCTTCCGGCTTATGAACTCATGGCAGTTTCCTAACAATTGTACACTTATCCTGTTTTACTGTCTCTCCTAGCCCATGACAAACTCAAATTTACACACCATCTCTTTCCTATTTTGCTACACTGCTAAAACTTGGGGGGGAGGGATACAAACCTGCTACTTTCCCCTTCCCAAAGCAACAATAAAAATACTAATTAACAAGATAAAGTGAGGTAGGAAGCAGTTTCAATACATATAAACCACATCTCCTTAATGTCCCAAATGTTACGCACTGCTTACCACAAAGGACAAATTCAGTCACATCCCTTGATACAGGTTTACTCTTCAAGATAATCCTGTCAATGGATACACTGTAGGGTTTACAGCACTATAAAATAAATTATTAACTCAAATTCTGCTAAGCTTAAATATTCTTCTTCAAACATACAAGTATACCAAAATGTCACTTCCCCTGGGAAGACATGGCCAAGATAAGGACTACTAAACAAACTCTATCTGAGGAAATATTTTTGCCACAAATGTGTTAATGCGGAAATCTTACAGTAAGAAAAATAATAGGCTTTTTAGTCAGAATGACTCTTACTATTTTTCAAATAACAGCTCTTCAAGTTATTTAGATTGTGAAGAAAAACAGAGTTTTACAAAATGATTTTTCTCAAGTTTCTCTCTGAATCACATAACGCTTGCTCAAAGTTTGCTGTGAAGTGGTTCAATGGCATTAAACTAACATAGAAAGCATGAAAGCTGAGCGCTTGCGGGGGAAATAAAGCAGGCTGATCAGTAGTTCTAAGCTAAAAAGACAACAGTATAACCTCATAGTGCGCTATTGGTTCCAGTCATTGGGCACACAGGAAATAAGACTTTCTACTTAGAAAACTAATTCAAAAAAGGTCAATGACTTCATTAAAGCAAAGAAAATGCTATCAAAACAGACAACTATCAATCGTGAAATAAGAAAACAAACATTATAGGCCTGGAAGGTGAAACAGGAGAGGAAAAGGGCACAAATTGCCTGAATATTTCTTCTATAACCTCCTCCTGGACCTGCCCCCAAACAGACAGATCGAGTTTCGTTATTTATGTGCCCAGCCGAGGGCAGATGCTCCACTTTGGGGCACAGCATAACTAGAATTCTACCAAAGGTAGTAAACACGACTTTCATTGACAACTTTCCCCTCTGATGGTCTATCCAGGAGGGTCAACAGAAAGCATCTGAAATAAACCACATACCACTCAAAACGGCCCCAAAGCGGTGCGACAGGGTTAAAGACCTGGGTTCTGGTCCCCTCCTTGGTCCTACCTGCGTGACCCTGGATAAGTCACCTCCAACTCTGGCACTGGTCGTCTGCACCACTACGGTGCGAGGGTAACGCACTAACCCTGCGTGATGCTCCGGCACAGGGCGGAGCCGACTTCTGACTCGGCGAGTCCTAAAGTGAAAGCGCAATAAAACGACAGAGAACGATGCCCCCAGGCAGTGGAGCCCCCGGGGGCACAGCCCAGAAGTCGAGCCACTTCGACAGGCGTCGGCGGCCGGGAATCCCCGGACAGCTGGCCGGCGCGGGCGTCCGGGAGGAGGGCACCACCGTCCTTCTGAGCAGAGCCACCGACCCAATTGCTCCTCGGCGACGGCGACCGCCGCCGGGCTCCCCACCCTCCTCGGCCGGACGCCGCCGAGGGCCGAGGTCAGGAAAACAATAAAGGAAGGAGCCGCGGGAAGAGGACGCCGCCCCTCCCGCCGCCGGAGCCGCAACGCGCAGGTGAGCCAGCCCCGCGGCCTCGCCCAGGTACAGCCGCGCGGGCGGCCCCACGAGGAGAGGGGTGGCGAGGACGCAGCCGGGACCCTGCGCCGCCCGCCACCCGCCGCCCGGCACTCACCAGCGCCCGCCGGCCCCTCGGCGGACGCGCGGCCGCCTCCCAGCTCGTCTCAGCCGGCGCCGCGCTCCTGGAGCCCGGCCCCGCTCACCCCGCCCCGGCGCGGCGGCGCTTCTCACGGCGAACTTCCCCGCAGCCCTCAGCCGGGAGCACCCGCGCCGCCGCGGCCCCGGGTCCCACAAGCACTGAGCTGCCCAGAGCGGCGCCCACGACGGCCCGCCCGCGCACTGCGCACGCGTACCCGCGCAGCCTCAGCCCTCAGACGGTCGCCGAGATTCCGGAGCGGGCACTCCCAGCCCGCGGAGACTACAAGTCCCGGCAGGCCTCGCGCGGGTCCTGGAGGCGTGACGGGCCGGTTCCCGAGGTCTTCCTGGTTCCAGGGGAGGCGACCTCGGGTGCGTCGGGGAGGGGCGCACGCAGAGCACTGGGCCCTTGCGCTGCGGTGCATCCTGGGATTCGTAGTTTTCGAGAACCCCGGGGCTTGGCTTCGGGGTGGAACTCAGGGTTCTCTTGTGTCATCACCTAGAGCTTCCAGGCGCAGGGATCTTTAAAAATAGGCTTCCTTCATTTGCAGATAATTTGTTTGCAAGCTGCCCCATAATCAGTACAGGAAGCATAAATGCACGGGCTGCTGTGTGACCTGGAGGAAAAACGCCTTACATCTCTTCGCACCAATTCTTTGCTCCTAACAATTTCTCTCTCCCTAGAACTGTAGCTCCACCTCCTACTGAGTAGAACAGGGAGCTTAGAGAAACCTAGAGAATGATTAGTCGAAATTCGATTAGTCGAAAGGCTGGAACATAAATATGTATTATCATAAATATTTAACATGTTTGTTGAGCACCTACTATGCCAAGTCCCATAACAGGCACTAGGCATACACTTGAGAACAAGACAGACACTGTCCTGTCCTCATGGAGAGTGCAGTCTGTAGGGGGAGCTAGTCTTTAAATAAGCAAGATAAATACAGACTTTAATGCAACAGAGAAACTAAGCGAGTTAAAGAGATTAGAGGGGTGGGGGGCTCTTTAGAGAGGGTAGTCAGGGAAGGCTCTCTGAGTAAGTAATTTTTGAGCTGAAACCTGCAAAAAGAGACCTGCGAAAGGATTATATGCCACGCCTTTCACAATGCATGGCACACACTAGGCTCTCAATAAATATTTGTTCCTTTTGTGTCCTCCTTCCGTTCCTTCCCCTGCACAGCCTTAGATCACATCCTTCCCCCTTCAAAATCTTTACCAACTCCTTTCAGAACATCCTTCCTAGGCGAAGATATACAGAAGACAAATCAATGTCCAGCGGTAGGACGAGCTGTACGTGTACAGCTACTAGGACAGAAAATACAAGGTAAATGCCAATGAGCCTGGTGACATGGCTGGAACCCTGACTACTTTACCCCTTCTTTGTTTGTGAAATGAGTTAAAAGGCTCAGCACTCAGGCCAGTATCCTTACTTCAGACTTATGTTTATGAGGCAGAAAATCAGATTTGAAGTCTTCCTCTTTTAGATCCTAAAGGAAGCTTAGATATTATCTCATCCAAATCAGAGGTGGAGTGAAAAACACCCCTGAACTACCTGTGTGATCTTAGGCAGAGGGTGACATTTTGCCTTTCTGATGCTCAGTGACCTCAGACGCCCACATATGGAATGTTCTCAGAGTCTGATAAGCTGGTAGAGGAGAAAACACTCTCCAGACTGCATGGAATGCTCTTGTCCTGAATTTTCCAGGCTACTTGTCTTCAACATTTCCAAGATGATTGTTCTGTTATCTTTTGAGAAACCTTAGCTGTGTAGTCTTGCTGCCACCTGTCCTCTCCAGGCCTCATTTCCTCATTTTTACAATGGTTGAAAGGATTTGGCCTCATCATAGTTTATAAACTGGCCAGAGCTGTTTCCTTTTGTCCACATAGTGGGTTTTATTTTTAACTGGATGTGTGGCTTAGGTTTAAAAATAGGGAGCTTTCCCATAAGAGCCCAGATGTCACCTGCCTGATCTCTCTAGACATTTGAGCTAGTCTTCCCTGTCTAAAAGATCTGGAAGGATCTCCAGCTTCAGAATCCTAGAAGATTCTAGACAGGATATTTGGGACATATTTAAATTAAAAAAAAAGATTCTTGGTTTATCTGAAATTCAAATTCACACTTAACCTTTTGTATTTGATGTGAAAACCCTAGCTCACCAATCAGACAGACCACTGAAGCAGAGAGCCTCTTGTTCCCTCCAGATGGGAACCCGAGGGAATCTTTCTCTTGATTCCTATTAACAGTGGACATTATTGACTGAGTGGTTTTAAATTATTCTTTTGCTGTTTTTGCTTAACAAGCCCCAAAGGTTGCTTGACATTTGAGAGTCACATTTACAATGAAGAAAGCCAGAGAAGTGACTCAATTGCCCAAAGACACACAGCAAGGTAAGCCCAGGGCTACTCTGAGTTTGCAATATAACCAGCCAATAAACACAATGACAAAAAAAAAAAAAAAAAAAAAAAACCAGAAAAAAGAAAACAAAACAAAAAAACACTCTCTGCTTTTCCTCCAGCCTTTTTTTGGATGGAGAGGTTTATTACATAACAGTACTTTCAGTGTTATTTTAAAAAAAAAAAGTATGTGGAATATTCCCTTGTTGAAATTACAGTCTGGGAGCAAACCAAGAACATTCAGGTCCCACAGACGGTGCTGAGGAATGCTGGAATATTCCATGGATTTCTTGTCATCTGAAGAAAAGAGAGTGGAGGAGTCTGCATACAAGAATCCGCAGTTTACCTTTAAAACATCCTTGTCATCGTCATTATCCTGCCTTGCACGTATAAAGCACTTGGATGTTTCGATCAAAAATATTTATTGAGCCCTTTCCAAATGCTGACATGCTGGGCACTGGGTCCTCCAGACAGGCATTAGCTCCTCTGACAACACCAAATAGAGCAGTGAAGAGAAGTCAGGAGACTGACCTGAAGTCACGCAGAAAATGACTGAGCACTTGTTGCCTCTCTCACATTTGACTTTCCCTCCACTCACAGACACTTCCTAACTCCTTTCCTGCTTTTTTTTTTTCTGCTTTATCATTTTCTTCTTAGCAGTGATCACGTTCCCACACATTATATATTTTACTTATTTATCTTTGTCTATTCTCTGCTTGTCACACTAGAATGTAACCTCCACACCCACAGGGATTTTATCTGTCTTGTCCCTCACTGTATCCTCAGTGCCTAGAACAGAAATATTTGTTGAGTGATAAATGCCACCACCTCCCTTTATGGACATAGTCAGAATCAGAAGTTAACAGAAGGAGCAACTCCAGAAGTAAACTCCCATTTTTACTAGAAATCAGAACCAAGAGAGAACAGGAATCAAGTATGAATTGTGGAATCAAAAAAAAAAAAAAAAAAAAGGACAGGTTATCAGGAAAAGCGGATGGGGAAGGATAAATTTGGCAGTTTGAGATTTACAAATGTTAACCACTATATATAAAAATAGATTTAAAAAAAAGTTTCTTCTGCATAGCAGAGGGAACTATGTTCAATATCTTGTAATAACCTTTAATGAAAAAAAAATGAAAACAAATATATGTATGTATATGCATGAATGGGACATTGGGCTGTACACCAGAAATTGACACATTGTAATTGACTGTACTTCAATAAATAAATGAATAAGTAAAATTAAGTTATAGTCACTCACACACACACAAAACCATGAGTCGAACACTCTCTAAATCCACCTTTTTCCCCTCCTGTCCCCTCCAGAAACTGGGTAGCAGAGAGTTAAAGACAGGTCTTCCCTATATTTCAATGTAAAAATGAAACCCACATGCTGGGGAGTCAGTGCGGTTTCCTTTGTGGTTGAGGAGTCAGATGACCCACGGGCCCTCCCGGCCCTACCTGGCCTCAGCCAAGCCATTAGAAGGATGATTCTCAATCATCACCCTGGATGGGACGGGATTAGATGACCTGCCCAGAATACAGTTCAGGTGACTGATTCTCCTTCTGGAGCTAATTCTTGCGTCCCAGGCCTGGAACACAGTCCCCCTCAGGGAGGAGCTGTGAGGGACTGTCTGTATATCATGCTTACTGAGGTGCAGGAACAGAATTTCCAGACAGGTCAGCAACCAACTCAAATCCCAGGTTCACAAAGGCAAAAAAAAAAAAAAAAAAAAAAAATTGCAGGTCAGGGGAGAGGATTGCCTCCAAGATTTTTTAGAGAGCAGGACCAGGTCTTTCCTGCCTCCGGACAATCAGGCAACAAGAGGGGAAGCCTGATGCCACAGGAGCTCTAAATACAGGTCCCTGGCAACCCCTGTGACCCCTGGGCTCTAGTAAGGTTCCAGCCCCATCAGACTCCCCAGGGAGGTCATGCATTAATCATCCTGACCACATGTGGCAGGTGGGGGATGTGGTAAAGCCCTGATGTGGAGCCCACAATGCCTGCTGTCACTCAAACACGTGGACTCTTGCTTCAGAGTGGCATGAAAACTTGAAAAGGAAGTTTATTCTGAAGGCCAGGTGCTTGCTCAGGTAGCTAATTACCACACCAAAGTGGGGAATATTCTAGAAAGTGAAGGGCTCTTTCCAGACGAGGCTGGGAGAGGATCTGGGAATGAGTCTGTCTTGGACTTTACAAGCCCCTGGGCCTGTGGGAATTCCTCCTCAGACCCCTGCAACTCACCCGTCTGATGCCAACCAAGCTCCTCCTCGAGTCAAAAGCCACTGCTTTCTCTCATCCGTCTTGCTTGTCAGAAGAGTTTCTTTACCGTCAACAAGAACCAATGCCTCAAGTGTTTGGGAGGCTGACTGCGTGCCAGGCTGGGACCCCCAGGGGAAGGGAAGCAGAAGTCACAGCTTCCACCAGCTGACCCTGGAAAGACAAGCAAGGAGCCTGGTCTCTGGAGTCCACCTGAGCTGACCAGCTGTGACTCTGGGCTTGCTACAATGTTTCTCTGAGCTTCCACATGTCCTCATCTGTAAAATGGAGTCGATGACACTCCCCGTAATACTTCACAGCCTCTTCATGAGTCGTAAATAAAATAATGCGTATATAAAGCTCTTAGCCAAGTGCCTGGCACATATTAATGCTTCCATCCACGTCAGCAATTGTATCATCTCATTTAGCTCAGTTCCTGAGCCCACCTGAGCAAGGTGGGTGACACAGTCTCAGAGTCTCTCACCTAGGCAGGGAGTCAGTTCCAAGGTTATTTTCATCTGCTGTGGACCTCACCCATATCTGGGTGACTGGGAGAGAAAGAAGTCTTCATTGCGGTCTAGGACCTTGGGGAATTTGGTATGGCTGGGGAGCAGGGCCATGTGGATACGGTGCTGGGGAAATAAGATGTGCCGGATTTGGAAGGACCCAGGATGCCAGTCTTGGAGCTAATTGTATGTTTCAACTGAGTGGGTTAAGGGATGCCAAGATGCTGATAGAACATTATTTCTGGGCATGTCTATGAGGGTGTCTCTGGAAGAGATTAACATTTAAGTTGGTAGACTGAGTAAAGAAGATCACCCTCCCTAATGTGAGTTGACACCATCTGATTCATTTAAGGCCTGAATAGAAGAAAAAGGCAAGGGTAGGGTGAATTCACTCTCTCTGCTCGAGCTGAGACACCCATCTTCACCTGCCCTCAAATATTGACCCCCTGATCCTCAGGCCCTTGGACTTAGACTGAACGACACCACTGGCTTTCCTGATTCTCCAGCTTGTAGAGAGCCGGTAGTGAGGCTTCTCAGCATCCATAACCGTGTAAGACATTTCCTGTAATAAATCTCCTTCCTATCTATCTATGTATTATCTGTCTATCTCCTATTAATCTGTTTCTCTGGAGATCCCTGACTAATACAGGGGGACTTCAGTTTGCTTTCCCAAGTGCCCTCCACCATGCCCCTTCCCCTGGACACAAAAATAATTAAATAGAAACACACTGACTTAGGTGGATTACAGCAGGATTGCGATGGCTTCTTCACCATTTTCAATTATCTTTGCTCCTTCAGAAACATTTCACCTAAAAGCTGGAAGGTGTCCCCCACCCCACCCCCATCAGCCCCTCCCCCATTAGCAGACTTAGTGGCAGGGCAGCTCTAAAAATAGCTTGCCTTCCCCAACCCCCTGGCAAGTAAATACATCTTTGTTCCTGGCTGGCATTTAATAACTGTACTTTATGGTGAAACAAAGCTGTAATCAGAGCCCAACAATGGAAGCTGCAGTCAGCCCCGAACAATACTCAGAATTCCCATGGTGATCCCCCTCCACCACCCCCCATCCGCAGCTGTGAGAACCAGAAGTCTCAAGCATGAATCCCATTCACAATTATTCGCCTGGTCCTAGTCCCACTGTGGCTTATTCGAATCACAGCTTTCCTGCCTCCTCAGCAGGGCTTTCGAGAAGCTGAAAAGGGATGCCAAGCCTGGGCCCCTGCCAAGAGCAGCCCGTGCAGGTGTGCACGCGGGGGCTGGCCCTGAGAAGTCTGCACAGTCACATGGTGAGAAGGCCAGACTGCCCCCAGGCTGGAGGCTTCAGCAGCCGTCTCTGCACCAGCAATTCATGCAAGACTTCCTTCAGATAAAAGAGAGCTCTGCACTGATTTTCTTATCCAGCACTGCAGTCTGTGGATTCCAGGATAAGCCTGGCAGCTGGCTTCTCCTGCCAGATTCAAGTCCTAGAACCTCAGAGAGAGAAGGTCTTCAAGAGGAAGTACTCTAGTGGGTCTCAAAACTTGATGCATGTTGGGATCACTGGGAGTGGTTTAAAAAAATTCTTAGGACAAGATCCCATCCCAGGCCAAATGAATCAGAATCTCTGGCAATGAGGAATTGACATTAGTGCTCTTTCTTTCTTCTTCTTTTACTTTGTTTCCTTTTGAAATATAACTTAAGTATAGTGTTATGGGCTGAATGTGTCCCTCCAAGTTATATGTTGAAGCTCCACCCCCAATGTGACTATATTTGGAGATAGAGCTTAAAAAGTGGAGGTAATTAAGGTTAAATGAGGTCATATGGGTGAGGCCCTGATCCAATAGCATTAGTGTCTGTATGAGAAGAGACATCAGAGTTCACCTCCCCAGAATGTCAAGACTCAGCGAGAAGGTGACCATCAGCAAGTCAGGTAGAGAGCCCTCACCAAGAACTGAATCAGCCAGAAAGCACCTTGATCTTGGACTTCCAGCCTCCAGAACTGTGAGAAATAAATTTCTGTCTAAGCAACCCAGCCCATGGTGTTCTGTTATACCAACCTGAGCTAAGGCATACAGTACAGTCTACAACTCTTAAGCATAAAGGCCAATACAGTGTGTAACCAACATCCACATCAAGATACACTCCTAACACCCCAGAGGGCTTCCTGTGACAGCCAGCGGTAACCACTGCTTCATTTCTACCACCATCGATTAGTTCTGCCTGTCCTTAAACTTCATGTCATTGTAATTACACACTATGTTCTGTCTCTTTGGGCCCAATATCATTTGCTTAACATTGTGGTTGTGAGATTTACCTAAGTCATTATGTGTTATAATGTCTGTTTTTCTTTTATTGCTGTGTAATACTTCATTTTATGAATAAAGCACAATTTATCTATTCTCCTATAGATGGACATTTTGATTGTTTCCCCTCCTGTTTCTTTTTCCATGTTGCTTCCTCTGCCCAGAATGGCTTTTCCCTCCTGCCCCATCCCACCCCTTAGTCTCCCACAAATAAAACCTGCCTACACTGAGAAGCAAGCACTAAGCCATCAATCAAGACTGTCTCTGGGAATCTTTCTGACTTTTCAGAGAGAAGTGACCCTGTCTCCTCCGTGACCCCACTGTTCCCCAGTTTGAAATATAAGGGTCTCTCTGCCAAGGGGCTGTGATTTCCTGAAGGGCAGGAACCATGTCTCAGTTACCTCATTAGCCTCAGTCCCTAGAACAGTGCCCTTAAGACAGGTGGGGTCAAGAGACTGTGGCTGGTTTCTGGGAGGCAGGCTCCCCGCCAGAGATGGTGGGGACACCTGGGGGCAGATCCTGGCTTTGGGAAGGAAAGCAGGCAGAAACAAAGTGGTTTCCAGGCATAGAAAGGGCCTAGGCCACAAAGGATGCCTGACAGGAAGTCCAGTGGGACAAACTGGGCGTGAGCATAGCATGCAGCTGCCCAGGGCTCACGCCCAGTGGCAGCCCCAGGTGCCTTCACTCCAAGCCCCAAGCTTAGCTCTGGATGCTGAGCACCTTTGAAGACGGGCTTAGGAGCCTGGGAGAATGGAGCCCTTAGGTAGGGTATCAGGGGATCCAGCCAGCTATGAGGGACCTGGTGGGGAGGGGCTACTGAGTCCTGGCACAGTCCAGAACTCAAAGAACTGCCACAAGGTCCTGATCCCTCATGATTGCCACCCCACTTCCAGTGGGCCATTTACAGTTACCCAGGAAGCTGAGTGAGAGGGGTTCCCTGGATTTCTTGCTGTGGGATTCCTTTTTCTGCTCTCTCTCTGGCCCTTCATTTATAAGGCCACCAATCCAGCGTTCAGTCCAGCACGGCAAACCAACTGCCCTACTCAGAAAGCTCAGTCTCTGAAGCCATCAATTCATGCCTTTTGTCAGAGAGAGATGATCAGCATCGTTTAGAAAATCTGCTTTCACAAAGACCTAAATGATCACATCTCTGTGGTCTAAGCTTTTTGACCCACGGTGCTGTTGCAAAGGGATGCTGTTGCTGCCAGACAGACCCGAGTTCAAATCTACTGCTTGCTGGCTGTGTGACTGAGCCCCTTGTTTGCATGTTCTGAGCTTCAGATTCCTCACTGGCTAAGTGATCTCTCTGCTGCAAAGTGTTTGTAAGGCAGGGGCTTAGTGCATAGCAGGTGCTCAATAAGTAGCTACCATGATTGTGTCTGCCACTGAAGAAGGTTCATGCCCCTCCCCTCAGCCCCATTCCACAGGCTTTGCTCTGGAAGTTCTCCTGGTTGTCCTGAAATGCCCTCCCCCATTTCATTCTGCTGCCCACATGCCGCCTGCCAGACTGTTTGTTTTGGATGCAGGAGGCCAGCCAGGGAGTGGCGGGCCTGCCCATGCGGTTCCTTGAAACAAAAGTTGCTCCCTGAGTCATTGCTGAGAGAAGCCAGCACATCCAAACACCTCCACAGGCATGTCAGAGGTAGGATACCCTGTGCGCAGGACTGCTGGAGGTGGGGGTGCATAGGCAGAGTGATGGGGACAGAGGGCCTGTAAACCAAGCACATGGTGTAGGCTTTATTTTGGGGGATACCAAGAGGGGTCACTGAAAGGTTTTAAATAAGAAAGGGACATGATCAGACTTATGGGTTAGAAAAATCCCCTGAACTCTCTCAGGAGTCTTTCTGGAAGGGAAGGACCCACCTTGTATTTCAGCATCTTCTCCTTCCTTTACCCACTACAGGTTTTCTGCCCTGGCTAACCCCCTACACAGACTCTCTGCACTTCTGCCCCATTGGCGTGCTCCCCACCTGGCAACGTTTTCCTGCACCAGTCACCTTGAAGGCTCTCTCTTAGTGGCAGACAGATGCCCCTGCCAGGTAACCGGGGTAACCAGGTTCCTGAAGAGTAGCAGCATGTGGCTCCTTGAAAAGCCCATCTAGGTCTATCTTAGCAACAGGAACAAACGTTCTGGGGCCACACGGACTAGAGAAAGTGCCCTCTCGGAGCAGCCAGCGGTCAAGCTCAGGCCAGGTGCTCTCCCAGCTTGGGCTGGGGCTGTGTCCTTGGGGGTCCCTGACTTCCTGCCGAGGAAGGGGGGCATCATTTGTCCCACTAGAGAAGATGCAACTGGCTTGAATAAGCTAGGGACGTGAGACTCCCAGGAAGTGGGGATCTGGAGAGAGGCGGGGCGTGGCTTCCACCCCCGCTGATCGTGGGCTTGTGGGTTAGGAGATGGCTGTATCAGTCACAGCACACCCTGCGGGCAAGGAACAAAGACCCACCTGCAAAGGCGCCCTGACCGAGAGCCATTCACGGCGTGGGCTCCTTTCTTATACGAGTGCGAGTGCGCTCGGAGGCAGCCAGGCAGTGCTTGCCTCTCTGTCAACCCGTTTGTAGATAAAGAGGCCCAGATAGGAAAAAAGACTTGCCCAGCGTAGGAGAGTGAAACATCAGATAAAAAAAAACATACAAATCTCTTAATACCTCCACCCTTCTCTACAGGCTCTCAGTATAAAGCTGAGACCCACTTTCAGTTAAATTAAAGGTCTCATGAACATCTTATGAAAATCAATTGGAGGGGAGGGTTTAGCTCAGTGGTAGAGTGCATGCTTAGCACGCACGAGGTCCTGGGTTCAATCCCCAGTACCTCCATTAAAAAAAATAAATTAGTTACATAAATAAATAAAACTAATTACTCTCCCCCGCCAAAAATATTTATCAAGCCTGCAAGCTGGCGAATTATTGCCTCATTCTCCCCTCAAGACATTTTTGCATTAGCCATTTACCTCTTCTTTAAGGCCATGAAGGAACTGGCTTTTAATCCCCTCTTTTGCCAACAGACAAGTGAGGTGTCACAAACTGCCATGTGGGCCAGACCCTGTTTTAGTCCCAGTTTTAGACCCTGTTTTATGCATGTTGTCGCATTCAAAGCTTACAACAGCCCCTTCAGGCATTTCACTCATTTTACAGGTGAGGAAACCAGAGCTCACACACCCAGGAGGTGGAGAAGCCTAGACTCAAGGCCTTGCATTTCCTGCTACACCAACTGTGTCTGTTTTAACAGACAGAAGAGTGCTGAGCTTAATAGAAACACACACACAACAGTTCATGCTCATATCATAATCCTGCATGTGTAAATTTCCCAATGGGAGAATCAAAACAAATCCTTGCTCATCGAAACCAAGAATAATGTCAAAAAATGGCATGTGTTTATCTAATTTACTTGCATGAAATGGGGCCTTCTAGGATGTATGAAGAGTTGGTGATACACCATTGGTTAGCGCGTTGGGGCTCAAAATATTACTGTATTACTATTGTTGTTATTAGTTAGAATATTTAATATCCACCAGTTTGTAGAAACAGTAGGATTTCTATGGTTTGTTCTCTACTTGGAGTTCAAATGAAGTTTAAAAATTCCCAGCTCCAGTGAGAATTTGAAGTTAACTGAGTTTTAAGAGGCATTCTCAAGGCCACAGTGAAGAGCAGTGATGGGGGTGAGGTAGGTTAGTTGCCCAGCCTCTTGTCTATGATCAGAGAGGCTACTGCTGCTGTATTGAGCTCTTCAGAGAAGCTGACACCACAAGGAAGGTGGCCAGTATCCCTCCTGGGGCTAAAGCCCTGAACCCCACATCCTCACCAGAATTTGGTATTGTCACTTTTAAAATTTTTAGTTATTCTAGTGTGCAATGATACCCAAGATTACTTCTTTTATCATTTCTTTGTGCTCAGATAACTTCCTTTAGCCATGTTTTAGAGTATGTCTGCAAGCAATACATTCTCTTAGTTTTCCTTCATCAGAGAGTATCTCAATTTCCCTCTCAACTTGGAGGATATTTTCAGTGGATATGGAACTCCAGGTTGGTGATTCTCTTCTTTCCACACTTGAAAAAAATGCACTGCCACTTGCTTCTGGCTCCCATGGTTTTTGATGGAAAATCTGCTGTAATTCAAATGCAGTTTCTCTCTCCCTTTTTTTTCTCTTTTTCCCCCTATAATTGATACATCATTTCTCTCTGGCTGTTTTAAGATATTTTACTTTGTCTTACATCTTCAGAAGTTAGCTATGATGTTTCTTGGCATAGATTCCTTTCGGTTTATCCTATTCGAGGTTTACTCAGCTTCTCGAATCTGTTGGCTTATATCTTTTACCAAATTAGAGTCACTTTTAGACATTATTTCTTTGAATGCCTCCTCACCCTCACCCTGTGGACTCTGACAACACATTTTTTGTTATAGTCCTGTGGGTCCCTTAGGCTGTTCATTTTATTTTTCAGTCTATTTTTTCCTCTTTTATTCAGATTGGGTAATTTCTGTGTTTCTACCATTAAGGTCACGGATTCCTTTCTCTGTCCTTTCCATTCTTCTGTAGAATGAAAACAACATCCATTGAGTTTTAATTTTGGATATTACATTTTTCAGGTCTAAATTTGCCATTTGTTCCTTCTTTGAATAATCTGTTTTGAGACTTTATGTCTTTATGGAGAATTTCTCTTTTTCATTTGTTTCAAGCAGGTTTGCAATGGCCTACTGAAGCATATTCACGATGGCAGCTTTACAACCTCTGTCAGGTCATTCTAAACCTGTGTCACCACATGTTGGTGTCTGGCAGTCGTCTGTTTTCGTTCACGTGGAGATCTTCCTGGTTGTAGATATGACGAGTGATTTTTAATTGAAACCTGGACACTTTGGTACAGTAGTATGAGATTCAGGGTCATATTTAACTCGTGTTTTAGCAGGTCATCTGTGACATCACTCTGGCAGGTGGCAAGATGCCACCTTGCTACTTCAGGATAGGGATAGAATTCCAGGCTCTCCCCTTGGTCTCTAGTGACACCAGAGGGAAGATGTCCTTACTGTTGCTGGGCAGGTCTGGAAGCTCCAGCTCTCCATTAAGCCTCGGCTGACACCACCCTGGCTGTGAGGGGTAAGGGTGTTCATTTTGCTTCCCACATTGCCTCCACTGACCCTGAATTTGGGGGGATGGCCTTGTTACTGCTGAGCAGTAGTGGAAGTCCTAACTTCCCACTACACCTCCTCTGACACCACCCTATCAAGGAGGGTGAGAGGTACCTCATAATCTCTAGATGACAGTGGAAGTCCAGGCTCCCCAGGTGTTCTGCACCAACACTGTGGGGGAGGATGGCCTTGTTCCTGCAGGCCTTATCTTCCCACTTGGCCTGCTCTGACAACACCCTTGATGGGGAGGGGCTGGAGTGGCTTGAGTGGCGGGAGGGGGGACCACAGTTTTTCCTGTGGTGTTTGGCTGAGGGGGAGTGGTCATTGTCCAAGAGTTTTCGATCTTGCTAGACTGTGCCTTTCTTGGTCCTTTGGCTGGACAGAGCAGGCTCTCTTAGGGGTTTTAATGTGGTCTGTACTCATTGATGTTTTTGAGTTTCCAGCTTCTCTAGTATGCAGTCTGGACTATATGAGGCAAAAAACATTAATTAATGAATTAATGAATTAAATAAAATAAGCAAAAACCAGAGAACTCACTACCATGTCATTCTTTGACTCCTGAAGTCCCTAGCTAGTGTGTCTTCTTTCCACTTTACGAAGTTTTCTAATGTTTATTTTATATATAATATTCAGGATTTTTTGTTGTGCTTAGTGGAAGGGATACAGACAAATATGTCTACATACTTATTTTTTTAATTCAGCAACATGACCTGTACATCTTTACCCACAGCCACAAATACAGACCCATCTCACCAAGTTTTGCTGAATGGATGTCCTATAATTTGCATGAGAAGTTCTCTATGAATGGGCAATTAGGTTAATTTCCAACTAGTGCCAAATAATGCTGTGCTTTATATATACATACTATATTATAACATGTATATTATATATATAATATCTTTGTATACTTTATCCTAGTAATAAATTGCACATTGTGGAATACTAGCCAGAAGATAAGCAACTTTTGAAGGCTTTTGATTTTCTAGAAAAGTTGTAAATTTATACTAGGCCTAAAGTGTCCATATCCCCAACCTCGACCCACACTAGATCTTACGCCCTGACTGCCCTTGAAGATCATTTAACCCTGTAGTTACCTCTGTCTTTCTTTTTCCCTTTCAAGGCCCCCTTGCGCCGCATGATAACCTGGTTCAGGCGTGCACACATGCTGGGTGGAGGTGTGAACTGTCTGGGATGACCTTGAACTTGAACTGCACGGGGGTGCCTGGCCTCCACAGCTGCTCTGCTTGAGATGGAAACATTCAAGTGAAGGAGTAAGGAAGGTTCAGATAATACTGGAGGTCCATAGATTTTCTGCCCCTAGCATGTGTGCTTGTCCATTTTCAGGCGTTCTCAGAAAGTAGAAAGAGAGGGCTCTCCGTAGACTTTTCCTTAGAACGTGAACACTGAGCCGGAACATCCCCCACCACATGGAATCCTCAAGCAGGCATCCGCTTCTAATTCCTACTTCATTACAGGGCCTTACTGATGAGCATTTAGTCTAATTTTTACAATGTGAGATATTTTGCAAAAAGGACTTTCAAATATAAAATGTTATGCACTTCTAGGGAACTGAGTTAATCATAGTTTTAAAAAAAATCTCCTTTTGCTATAACTTCCAATGTTTATCAGCATTCTCTGTTGATAAAAAGCAGAGGAAAGTTTCTCCCTAAGACTCTAACTCAAAGCCTTCTTATTGGTCCTTAAAACCTGCTGAGTCCTGAGTAGAAACAGAAGATAGCTAATTCTCAAAACCAACACCTTTCATGTGTTAAAAAAAACTCTAGTACTGACCGGCCTCACCTTCCCCCAACCCAATCCCTACGCCCCAAGCCTGAGAATCCCTGCCCATTTAACCTTTACTGACAGGTTTGAGTTTCCAAACTCTTCATTCACTTTGCATGTCTTCTTGGAACCTTTCAGCCACAAAATCCAGAACATAGCACAAAGCTCCATTCTATAATCCTTGAGGGGTTTGGGGATATGATCCTAGCGTCTTATCCAACAGGCACGTGCTGGAGCATCGAGGCCCACCGGAGGGCGTTGGCTCTGCTCCTGGCCTTATTGCTAAGCTGTTGAGGCTCTTTGACATCCAGTCTTGTCCTCTAAAGTACTGTGTCCCAGGTCCCTCCAATTCCCCTCAGTTTCCTTGGCAACTTGGCAGCATCATTGCTGGTTAAGGGCACCGACACTCCTTCCTCAGCAAGTCACCAATAAAACATCCCATGGTCTGCCTCTGCTCTCGGTCTGGTCTCCATGACGTCTGGGACCCTCTTTAGTACAGGCCTCAGGGGCTTCTCCTTACTGCAGACCCACCAACGACGATGCATATCAAACCGCAGGGTTATCCGCTCTCCCCGGGACACCGGTTTCCTCCTCTCTGCAAAGTGGTGGACATCAACCGAGAGATAACAGGGCTGCTGGGTGAGACCCTCGCTTGGGCAGCAAGGAAAGATCAGGATCAATTACCCAGAAGGGGGTTCAGTCACGAAGGTGGAGGAAGACACCCTCTGGCCACCCACAAAGATGTTGCTTTTTCATTTCTGCTCCTCTGCAGTTACACTGAACCCTTTGCCTGAGTCATTTCGTCAAATAACTGAGAGCAATCTGTCTCTGAAGCCTCAGGTCACTTTGTTCAAGTCCCACTTGCCTCCTCCCTGAGTTGCAGTAATTTAAGTTCTGTCTTATCTCTGCTGTGGGTTGTGAGCACTTTGATGGAGAACACTGACCCTCTCCCCTGCCTCCCCCATGCCTGGCACATCTACACCACCCGCATGGGCCACTGAAGGTCACATAGCAAGTCAGGAAAAGAGGGATGACCCGAAGATATGCAGCTAAACAAGACATAGTCCCAACTGCCAAGAGCTGAAAATAGAAGACTTCTAGAAACATGGCATCTTCATCCGAAAGAAGAGATTTCTAACTGTGGGACCCTAGGCCAGGGGACAAACCTGGGGAAAGATGATTAGGCCAAGGGCTCTTTTCTGAGGTTTCATCCCATGGTCATTACCAACTCCATCCAGGCATAATTCTCCCTCAAGCATATCACTTTTCATTTTTCTTAGGACAAACATGCTCTATTGGCTTTTCATTCAGGAAGAGAGGGCAAAAATAACCTTTAATTTACCAAGAATCCTTTTTAAATGCATCAGCTAACTCAGGACTATCAGGAAGATAATGATTCTTTGTCCTCATAATTATGGAATAAATTTCAGCCAAGACAAATTTAAATGTTGTTCATGGGCTATTATTATTTTGGGGGTTTTTTTAAAAATTAATTTCACCCATCATGAGTAAGCCATTGGCCTTCCGTAGCTCCAGACAGTTCTTCCAGTGTCTCTTGCCTTGTTCAAAGCCATTCTTAAACAGTTTTAAGCTAGGCAATAAGAGATGGACCTTTTTCTCCAGCAGGGCTGTGGCTGAGAGCTCTAAAGTCTGACAGTCCCAGGCTCACATCCTGGCTCTGTTGGTACTTGGCTGTGTGACTTAGAGACTGCTTCTTAACCTCTCTGTGCCTCCTTCCCTTATTTGTAAAGTGAAGATAAAGATGGAATCTGCAGGGTTATTTAAAGATCAAATGAAATGACATATGTGAGGCACTTATCAAGGGCTGTCACATAGGAAACTCGATGAATCTTAGTTATTATTATTATTCTGTACGAATGTGACATTATTTTTGTTGTATTGTTACTAGGCCTCATGCTATCTCATTCCATCCTTTCTCCCTTTAACAAGCCTTTATCCCCTATGGTTTGGCTTTTCCTTCCCCAGTTGTGGCTGAGTTGCTACTGAGGGCAAGAGAACCAGGAAATGTTCCTGAGACAGGAGGGAAGGGGGCAGGGCACAGCCACTCAAGGGATGACAGCAATTTAACACCAAAATGATGGAAGATTCACCAAAATGGTGGAAGATTCACCTCCTAGTTGGCCTTGAGGATTGAGAGGTTTGGCTTCTAGTAGACCTTGAGCTTCATTATGTGCTCTTTGTAACAGTATGAGAAATAACATGCCCGCAGGCGCCATGGCAGCTCCAAGGCTAACCACAAAAGGCCAAAGAATGGGCGTTGGCCCAGTTCCTGGGAATCCCAGTCCCTTCCCCAGGGCATTTGGAATGGCGTGTGAAGCTACTGAGCCCATAAAAACTGGCAACACTACGCCTAGCAGCCTTTTTTCACTCCCTTCTCTTTGGAGACAGCCCGCACTCTGTCTATGGAGTGTGTACCTTTTACTTTAACCTGAGCATCCAACTCCCACACCTCTTTCCCTGCCTTTCTCTTGCCTTACACTCTATGCAGTATGTACCTCTCTAAATAAATCCACTTTTACGCAACTGTGGCTCGCACTTGAATTCTTTCCTGCGCCAAGCCAAGGACCCACACGTGGTGGGGCAAGTCCCAGGGGCTCAACTGAGACCTGGGACACGGCCCTCCTCATGCCCCAGATCCATTTTCCTGCATCAGTCCCTGTTGGTGCAGTAGTAGGTGCAGCTGGAAGATGGGCTGTGGGTCCTGCCTGTGGGCTCAATGGAAGTCTAGCCTGTCCTGGTGCCTTTGCCTGGAGCTCAGTGGCAGGAGCTCCCGCAACCCCACAGGTTCCCAGTGAGGCCAGGGGCACCCAGCTCGGAGATTCTGCAGGAGAACCCTCCAATCCCAAGCCTCTCAAACCAGCAAGTACATCACTTCCCACCAAGGATCTGAGGTGATACGCCAGGACACATGAAAAACACACAATAAATGCAGTCGCTTTCCCGGAACATGGATTACTCTTGGAAGCTGCGGGGGACAAACATAATGTTTAATACTGAAATAGAGGTGCATAGGTGATGGCCCGGAGGGCAGAACGATGGTGACTTTCGAAGACATAACCTGGAGGATTTCAATAACCCTGCAGACACGTGGGGGATCAGCTCAGACCACACCCCTGGCTGTGGCCTCTGATGGCCATCAGGGTAAGTGTGGGGCCGACTGATGTCCTTCAAAATATAGCGACCCTCATTCCTGGGCTCTCAGATGTCCACCTGTGATCCCTCAGTAGATAAAGCACACGCTTTACAGGGCGTGTTTGCCCTCATAAACTAACAGCTCAGGCTGGTTCCTTCCAGCCCATGTCTCCAGTTTATCAGAGTCAAATCCTGCCGCCCTTCGTGGACCCTAAACTTCTTACCTCACCTACAACCAATCAAAAAACTTGTGCACGAGCTGATCACACAGCGCCCAGCACACTGTGTTCACCAAGTGCTCCCCCTCATAAAAGCCCTCAGCAGCCAACCCCCAGGGCTCACACGGGCACCTCTCCTCTGTGTGGCCCGCTGCTGTCTGTGGCAGTGCACCTAATAAACTCCTTTTCTATTTTCATTCTTTGTCTTTGGTAAATGCCACTGGCCCGCCTTGTCCCCCGACAGTAAGGTCAAGGACAGGCCAGCCCACAAGGCCTCTGCTGGGGCTGGGGGATGAGGTCCAGAAGCATGGCTCTCCTCCACGCCGTCAGACCAACTCCAGGTCAGGGAGGCACCAGGTGGCTTATGATGAGCTGGACCGCATCACACCCAGCTAAAGCCATCCTGCCTCTGAAACAAGTCTTGCTGAAGCACATTTAAGTCTTGGTGGGCAGGATGGTTCAGAGAGAGGAGAGTTCAAAACAGCCACGTGACAGCGTGAACGTCCCACAGAGCACTCCCACAGTGTCACCTTCACTGTCAGGGCCTCTGCTTCCCTGCTGAGCGGCAGGTGGGGTCATGGGTGCGGTACTGATTCTGGAAGATGCGAGAAACCCAATTTTGAGTTCAAGCCCTGCCCCGTCCTAGCCATGGGACAAGTCCCTTCACCCAATCCCTAGTCTCCTCGCGAGCGATCCGGGCATGGCTAGAGTGTCCTTGTGGGTGTGAACGTGAGATCGAATGAAATGCTGTACACAGTCTTGGCCATTTATAGATCTTGGTCTATAAATACGTAAGTGAGGAGCATGCATAGAGAAGAGGAGGGTGAGGCTAAGGAGAGTGGCCGCTTAACCCCCTCCCCTATTCTCTCCTACAGAGGGCCTTTGCCCGTCCCTTACTCACTAGGGGCCCACCTAGCTTCCCCAGTGGACACCTGGCTGTAGGCATCCAGTGTCTGGGGACAGGCACAGAACTCCTGCCGCAGCCTGGTGTCAGTCACCCGGCAGTCCCCACACTGTACTCCTTACGGCTGAAAAGGTGGGTGGGGCCATCCACAGCCATGGGATCTGAAGGTCTCTGTAGAAGGGCTAATAGAAGGAGCCCCAGAAAGTGCCCCATCTGCCCCTGACTGCAGGCTTCATAGGATACGCAAGTGCCAAGTTTCCAAGTGTGTGCATCTCCCCTTGACCTCTGTCCTGGGCACCGGGCCTTGGCTTGGGCCCAGGTTGCCACTCCCTGGGCCTCTCCCTGCCTGGCAGAGGCCCCTCCTCTCTCCTGTGCCCTCCTCTCCTCCCCTCATACTGTGTCTCTTTGGCTCCTTCCCTCCCTCCCTCTCCCAGTCCAGCCTCCAGTGATGGTCAGTCTCTGCTCTGCTGGATTCTGGGGTGCAGAGCCTCCCAAAGACCTGCATTCAGGGGAGGATACTTAACATTCAGACCTTTCCCACCCTGGAGGTGAACAGATCTCCTAGGCATTATTCCATAAAAGGAGATCATATAATGAAAAGCCCCCACATACCTTGGCTTCTAGCTGCATTTAGATGGGGACTTCTATCCAACAAATATTTACTGAGTACCAGGCACTCTTTTAGGTACTTGGGATACATCAGCAAAAAACACAAAGATCCCCGTTTTAGTTCTCTGGAAGGCTATGTTCCATCTGGGTGAGGTAGGAGGGACAGATAGTAAACAATAGACGTAATAAGTGAGGTATTGAAGGTGACAAAGTCAAGCCAAGTAAAGCAGATTAGGGATGCCAAGGAGGGGAGGGTGTGGTCAGGGTTGGCCTCATGGAGAAGGGGACACACACTTGAGGGAGGTGAAGGAATGAGCCGCTCAGGAGAGGCTGGGCTGTCTGCGGGAAGAGCATCCCAAGAGCCTGTGGAATGGAATAGTTTGACCTTTTTTTGTTTTTTGTATTTAATGGAAGTACTGGGCATTGAACCCAGGGCCTCATACATGCTTAGCACGGATTCTACCACTGTGTTAGACCCTCCACTGGAATATTTAAACCTTCAGGCATTAACAAGACAGCACCTAGATCTTTGAAAATGGTTAAAACCAGAAAAAAAGAGAATATATTAGCTTCAAAATGTAAAAAGTGATACTACTGGAATCAATAAACATTAAATTAAATGTCCACACACAATGTAACATTTTGTCAACTTCCTTAATTGTTGAGTTCCTTAACTGAGTGTTAGAACTTCTTGACATTTAAAGGTAACAGAGATTGGATTTCGTTCACGTCACAAAAAGTTCCCAAACATACATGATTGCTAAGAAATCATAGACAGTTATACGTTAACTATTACAGCTAAATAATTTCAAAAGCAAAATTATAAAAGCCCTTTTGAAATTTATAGTGAAATAGATTAGCTTTCAAGTGGAATGGGCTGAGCTTTCATACGTTTGATAAGGGGCAGAACCTCTGAAAATAAGACTATGTTCAAGATGGTCTTAAAATAGTTCTGCATCTAATGTTCAAATCGTCCCACAGGAAAAGGTCATGTTTCAGGCTGGTCGGATTCAGTTGCCCTGCAATATGCAGTGTGTACCCCCTCCATGCAGAACTGGATCCTAGCGCATTGAGTGAATGAGCTGAGGCAGTGCCGAATTGATTTCCGTATTTCCCTTCATAAAATTTCACTTGCATATGGAATCTCATTTTTCTGATTGCCTTTCTTGTCATTTCTGGGTTGGGTAAGTACATCTCCAATTCTGGAGATACTTAGGCAAGGTGATGGGGGAGGAGGGAAAGTAATGGCGACCCTTCCTCCCACCCAGGCAACATACTAAAATTCACAGGATTTACTCATTGGAGAAAATCTACCTGGGCACTTAGCAGACAACTACTGTGTACCTGGCACAGGGCTCGGCACTGGGGTCCAAGGAGATATGAGATCACCTGTTCATGAGCCATCATGCCTCAAAGCTCACTGTGCATGACTGTGCTGAATTAGAAATTCAGGTGCTTTAGAACAAACGGCAAGTAGTCAAGAAGAAAGGGGCGGCGGGAAGCCCCCTGGAGTTGACAGAAGAGCTGTCAGCAGACCTCCCCACTTCCCAGGCCACCTCACCCAGGGAGCAACTTCCTTATTCAGAGAACATTTCGGCACACAGTCCTGCCTCTACCTGCCTCTAGACCAGTGGTTCTCAAAGTGTGGTCCAGGGACCAGCAACCTCAGAATCACCTGCTGCCTGCTAGAAATGCAAACTCTCCAGTCTCACCCTGGACACTCTGAGTCTCACGGTGGGGGCCCAGCAGTCTGTGTTAATAGCCCTCCAGGTGATCTTGATGCAGGCACACTCAAGTTAGAGAGCCACTAGACAACAAGGTCCTACCGTATAGCACAGGGTGCTATATTCAATACCTTACAACAGCTTATAATGAAAAATAAATATGAAAAGGAATACGTATGTGTATAACTGAACCACTATGCTGTACACCAGAAACTAACACAACATTGTAAACTGACAATACTTCAATTAAAATAAAAAAGAAGAAAGAAAAAAGTTAGAGAACCACTGCTAGAGGCAAGGTTATTTGTGGTGATTCAATTCTTGTTCTGACATCACAGTTTCAAGGCACAGAGGTTACCTTTGACTCTGGGGAGCCCTAAGTCAGGGAATATTTCCCCCCAAAGTCATCAATAGCCCTTATAATGGATGTGGGAGGCAGCGTGATGCATTAGGTAAGCGTGCTTTGAAGCCAGGCGGTCTGTGTTCAATTCCCAGCTCCTCCTGGCAGGGCACTCTGGCTCCTTGAAGCCAGATCCCTGATCTGTAAAGTGATATGATGACAATGGAAACAACCCATAGGATAATGGGGATGAGCCCTTGTGAGCTCTTAGCACTGTGTCTTCCTACATGGTAAACCCTCAAGTCATCCTAGCCATCAATGACTATTTTGTAAGTTAAAGTTTACGCCCACTGGATTTTCTGACAAGAGCCAGTCCTATCTTTGTATTCTATAGACATGTCAGTCTGGGATGGACTGGGGACAAAAATAGAACTGGTTCCCACTGCAGGCAAGCATTAATTGCCTCTAAAAGTCTCTGAGAGGCTCAGATCAAGAACGTTTGGGATTTGGGGAGGGAGGGTGTAGCTCGGTGGTAGAGCACATGCCTAGCATGCACAGGGTCCTGGGTTCAATCCCCAGTACCTCCATCAATAAAATAAATAAATAAGTAAACCTCATTACCCACCCCCCACCCCCCCGCACACACACACACAAAAAGAACGTTTGGGATTTTGAAGACTGGCTACCAATTTCCAGAAGGAGATGAGTTCTGTAAACAAATGGGTCCTCTGGCTTGCTCCCTTCTCCCCGCCCCTGCTGGCACTATGGATTTTGAAATTCTAGAATCACTCAGGTCATCCTATTCTGAGAAAGGTGTTCAGGGGAAAAGCCCTAGCGATGCTAAGGCCCTTTTGCGAGATGTTCCTAAACACCAAGGGACCAGGAAGAACTTTCCAGAGTCTCCTTAACGTTTGACTGGAGGAGCCAAGCTTGGAAGGGAGAGCAGGCAGGGCAGTGGTAAGAACTGGATGATGCTACCCGTGACAATGCCACAAAACAAGGCTGTAGAGGAGGTGGGAGGAGATAGACCCCAAAGGGACACACCTGTTGCTTCCTCCTCCGTCTGCCGCCCCAGTCTCTCCAGCCCCTCCCTGGAACAGAAAACTGCAATGAGGCAGGAGAACCAGGTCGACCCTTCCAGAGCTTTCCGCTGACCCTCGCTCAGGCCATCCTGATGGAAAATCACTTCATGGGCTTCCTGTGTCTTTTCTGCTTGGCTAGTTTCTGAGATTTTCCAGCCCAGGAAGCAGTGGATTTATATGTGCCGTGTTGGTACAGCAGGAAGAAAATATGAGAAGAGTAACGGGGCAGAGAGAGCCTTGAGAGGTATAGGGAAGCCACCCTGGGGGGTGACCCGGAGCTGAGACCTGACAAGATGAGGCCAGCTGTGTGAGGATCTGGGGAGGAATGTGCCAGGCAGAGGACAGAAAGTGCAAGAGGTCAGAAGGGGAAGGACTCAGTGTTCAAGCAGCAGGAAGTGGCTTAGTGTGGTGGCGCTGGTGGGGAGCAGGTGTGGGCAGAGCCCAAAGTCCACCAGGATGGTGAAGGTGGGCCCCCAGCATCCTTTTGGCCAAGGCAAGGAGTTGTGATTCCATTCACCGTGTTCAGTGAGGGTCGCCAGATAAAATACAGGACACTCAGTCAAATTTTAATTTCAGATACGTTTTATACTACACAATTTTTCCTGTGTTATCTGGAATTCAGATTTAACTGGCATCTTGTATTTCTATTTGTTAAACGTATTTCCAAGTCCTATTTGAATGCAGTGGAGGGTTTTAAACCAATGGAACGACAATCTGATCCGTTTTACAGCCTATTTGGGTCGTTGGACCTGCTGGGTGGGTTGAGGGCTGTGCTGGGTCAGGAGGAGAGGTGGGAATTGCAGCAGATCAGAAGGGAGAAGAGGCTGCTTGGCCAGCCTGGTGGTGGAGCAACTGAGTGTGTGCTCGCAGTGATGAGGCCCAAGGCCCACCCACTTGGGGGTTGTTGACTGAATAGTTGAGCAGAGAGGATCTCAATCCTTGGTCCAGCCCCCGGGGTTGCAGGGCAGCCTTGCCATCAATTGCAGCACTGCTGGGTTAACAACATTCTGGGACACCTGGAACATGAGAAGCCTGGTGACAGCCAGCACCCTGCCCGGCCTCCGGGTTTATGGCTCTCCAGGTGGACTCAGAATGCGTGTGGCCAAGAGGAGGAGGAATTCCCAGAGATTCATACACGAGTTCCGATGAATAAGCCACATTATGAAATGTGAGGTGTGGTCACACCTGTGCAGGGAGCAGAGGGATGGCCATGAACCAGGTCAGTGGATCTTCTGGGGATCAGCTCTTCCAGGGAGAAACTTTAGCAGGTGCCCACGGGCAGGCCGAGCAGTGGCCTGAGGATCCCACGGGCGCCGTCACACTTTGCGCAAAGGACAGTCGCTCGTGTTCACCCCACACAGGGCTCACTGCATTATTTCTCTGGGGGAGTTTCAGGGGAACTTTCTGTCTTTGGCTCAAACCTCTTAGGGATGCCAGCTGCCTACAAGGCCCCAAGGGGGATGTTTCTCCACTGCCACCCGGACAGTGACCCAGGTCGAGGTGGAGGTCAGCCAGCAGCCTTGAGATGCAGCCTTCAGGATGCCAGAACATGCCAGGCAGTGTCTCCTTGCAGGGCAGCAGCCATGCTGTGTTGTGTACAGAGAGGGGGCAAATCCTCCCTCCTCCCTCTGTGTCCTGTCACTGGGCCCCAGAGCAGCACAGCTGGTCCCCAGGAGGCTGTCAGAGGCCCTTGGAACCGTTTCTTCAGCTCTCGCTGGAGCCTCTCCCCGCTGGACTGGGGCTCCAGTCAGGTGACCAGGCAGGGTCAGGCAGCTCCAGCCACATAGCCACTATCCGCCCTTCCCTCTGGCAAATAAGTTCATGTAAATAGACACCTGCAGGCTGCCCCCTGGCCACCTTACCAGGCACGCCCACTGCCTTTGGGCTCACCTGCTCTGGCAACATTACAGCCAGCCCTTCCATGTGTGGGGGACTTTATGGTTACACATCAGACTCTGTTTGTTTCCTGTGGCCGCTGTCAGGAATGTCCACAATCTTGGCAGCATAAAACAGCACGTCTGCATCCTCTGATGGCTCTAGAGGCCAGTGTCACTGGGTTAAAGTCAAAGCGCTGGCAGGGCCGGTTCCTTCTGAGGGCTCTGGGGAAGAACCTGTTCCTAGCCTCCTCGGGCTCCTCCAGTCTGCTGGCGTTCCCTGCCTGTGGCCACATCACTCCAGTCCCTGTGTCCATAGTCTCCTCACCGTCTCCCTCTCTGCTCTGCTGCCTTCCTCTTATAGGGACCCGGATGCCTGCATCAGGCCCACCTGGATATTCCGGGAGCTTCTCCCCAGCTCAAAAGCCTTAATTTAATCGCACCTGCAAAGTTCCGTTTGCCATACCAGGTAACAGTCACAGGTTCTGGGGATTAGGACGTGTGTCTCTTTGGAGCCATTACTCTGCCTACCGCGCACCCCTATTCGTGTCATCTCATCTTCACAGTGAGTCTGGGAGGATGAAAAACTGAGGCTCAGAAAGGTTAGGTGATTTGCTGAAAGTCACACAGCTAGAAAGTCGTAGGGAAGGGGAGGTGGAATCCTGGTGTGCCTGCTCTGACTGAATTGAACAGAGTACATAGCAGTGTTAAGAGGAAAACAAGAGATCTGCGATGTGAAAAGGTCTTCAGCTTTCCCCGCTGCGCTTGCTGCTCCTCGACGTGCCCCATCAGGCGCAACTCTCCTTCGTTCTTTCAAGGGTTAAGAGTTGAGTGTCTGAGCACAAAGGCAACACCTGCAGCCTGTCCTAGTTTGGGGAGTGACCCACATTCGAAGAAAGCAGCTCAGCAAGCCACAGCTGGGTCTCTGGGCTTTCTGGCAGTTCAAGGGTTGCTCGCACGCACGCTCATGTGTGGCTTGGTAAATGATTTTCTTAATTAACCCATGAGTTAGTAAGCTTCCTGTTACTTAAGGAGATGCCCCACACCCCAGGGACCTTCAGCCTTGATTCCACGGTCAGGAGAAGGGGAAAAAAAATGAGGACTCATCTCTTGGGTACTGAACCAGCAGAATAAAAGACTCTGGGGGCAATGTTATTTTGTTTTAAGTAAAATATTATAGAATCAATATTTAGTTGGTGTTGGAAGGGGGAACAGCAAGCATCATTCGCTCCCTGGGTATCTCAAGGGCACATACACGAACAGTCACACCTGCTGCAGTGAAATGTGCTCAGGCCACAGTAAGACACCGAGTGACTCATGCCGAGCTCGCTGGGGAAGCTGAGCAGCTGGCCGTGCTGTTCAGCGATGCAGAGAGAAAGAGAAGTTAATCACTGTGTTCGAGGCTCACCGAGCCCTTTCTGGTGCTCTGGGTGGACACACGACAGCTCCATGCTGCCAGCTGCCATCGCCTCCCTCTCCCACGGTGGCTGGCCTCCTGCTGGATTTGTGTGATGCTGTCCCCAAATGGTCCCTTCTCCTGAAGGGTGTCCAGGAGCACATCAGGCTCCTTTGTTTGGGTGAGAAATAGGTCAGGGTAAGTGTCTCCGGATGGCCAAGGGACCAGGAAGTCTTGTTCCCTGAAATAAAGATTGAAGCTACCTTTGCTTTAAGTCACATCAGCTTTAAGAATGGATTGACCTGCCTCTCAGATGTGGATGGTGGCAAGTGACTGGGACAAAGAGAAGCTGGTGGGAAGAAAAATTGTCACATCCACTTGAGAGAGTGTTTTAAATTATCGAAACACAAAGGCAACTTCCATATTAAAGCATATTTAAAATACACATATTTTAACGAAATCATATTTGCTTTTAGAATGTGTTTTGTTTTCTCAGTTAATAGTACATGCTGGAAATCTTGCCGCTAGACTGCTTCGACAATAACTTCTCAATGATTGCATAGTGTGCAGTGTTCTATCACATTCCAGCTGTCGGGCTAAGATCATGCTGTTGTTTGGCACTAAAAACAATGCTGCAAGGAACACCTTTGTAACAAAATTGTTGGCTCGTTTCTGGGTTTTGTTTTCATCAGTACAAATGCCTAGAGCAAATTTTTTTATTCAAAAGGGTATGTATTTTAGTAGTACTGCTGGGTAATAAACCGGCCCCAAACTTAGTGGCTTAAAACAACTGATTATTTCTCATGATTCTGAGGGTTGGCTGCAGAAATCCTTCTCAGCGGGATCCCCTTCTGGGGTAATTCACACAGCTGTATCCCCCTAGAGGGCCCCCTGGGCTGGAAGGCTCCACATGTCCGGCAATTGGTGCCGGCAGTTGGCTGAAGCCTGGGGTCTCTTCTAAGTGGCCTCAGCCTCCAGCAGGCTGGCCTGGGCTACGGCACCATGTAGTCCTGGGGCTGAGGCTCTCAGAGGACAAGGGTGGAGGCTGCAAGCCCCTAATGCTCCAGATTTCTGAACTCACATGATGTCATATCTGCCACATTCTACTGGCCAAAGCAAGGCCCAGGGCCAGCTCAGATTCAAGAGGGTGGAGAAATAGATTCTATCTTTTTTTTCCTTTGTGTATCGGGTTTTCTCTGTTTTTTTTGTTTTTGTTTTTGGTTTTGGTTTTTTGGGTTTTTTTTGTTGGTGGGGAGGTGATTAGGTTTATTTACTTATTTTATTTTAACGGAGGTACTGGGGATTGAACCCAGGACCTCATGCATGCTGAGCACGGGCTCTACCACTGAGCTCTGCCCTCCCCTCCTGATGGGTGGAGCAGCAAGGCCAAGGGGTGCTGACACAGGGAGATGGGACATCGCTGGGGCTGTAATGATAATGACCTACCACAGGAGTTTATCTCCTAAGCCCTTGTCTAAAATTCTCCAAATTGTCCTCAGAAAGGCAGTACCGATTTATACTGCCACCAGCCAGTGTCCTTTGGGAATATTTACTTTTAAACAAACTGGGGCAACCACTTCTGGAAGAACGCACATAGTATGTGATAGCAGAGGGGACTGTCGTGGCCACAGTCATACCCCTGGGTTGTAACCCAGGGGCCTGGCAGCACAGCCAACATTCATGCAGGGCAGTTAAGGGCTGATCATTCCTTGTGGGCAGGGGCAGAGCAGGGGCTGGGCTCTGTCTCTCCTACTCTGTCTGGCCTCTCCATGGCTGTCGCACCTGCCCAAGCCCCCTCGTGTCTCCCCAGATCATCCAAAGATCCTCTTAACGGCTCATTCCCATTTTGCTCACACACACCCCCCGCTACTCTTTGCCATGTATCATTCAGAACGACTTTTTCAAAATGCAAATTTCATTAGCAAGTCCCTCCGAGGTCTGACCCACCACAGCTCCAGCCACTGCTGCCTGCTCCCCTGGTCTGGCCACTTGGCCCTTCTTCCTTGTCTTCTAAAGGAGCTGGCTCCCCTGTACATCTTCTCATCTGCACTGTATCTTCTCCTGAACCCCCAACTTTTCCTCTTTTTTTTTCCATAAAACAGCTTTACTGAGATAAAATCCATGTATCACACAATTCACCCATTTAAGTGTCCAGTTCAATGGTTTTTAGAATATTCAGTTTTGCAACCATCACCATCAGAAATCCTGGACCTTTTAGCTATCACCCCCCTCCCTCCCCAGCCTCTTCTTCCCTCCAGCCCTAAGCAACCACTGATCTACTATCT
This sequence comes from Camelus bactrianus, assembly GCF_048773025.1. Classification (NCBI taxonomy): domain Eukaryota; kingdom Metazoa; phylum Chordata; class Mammalia; order Artiodactyla; family Camelidae; genus Camelus; species Camelus bactrianus. The sequence continues at coordinate 24,814,898 of NC_133549.1, forward strand.
GTCTCTGTATATTTTCCTGTTCTGAACATTTCCTATGAAAGGAATCATATTGTACATGGTTTTTTGGTGACTGGCTTCTTTCACTTAGCACAATGTTTTTTTCAAGGTTCATCCACCTTCTAATATGTGTTGGTTCCTCATTCCTTTTTATAGCCAAGTAATATTCCACTGTATGGATATACCACATTTGTTTATCCATTCATCAACTGACAGATGTTTGGATTCTTTTCACCTTTTGGCCACTAGGGATAATGAACATTTGTGCACAAGTTTGTGTGGATGTACGTTTTTGTTTCTCTTGGGTGTATACTTGGAGGAATTGCTGGATCATGTGGCAACTCTATGTTTAATCATTTGAGGAACTGCCAGACTGTTTTCCAAAGTGGCTGCACCATTCACATTCCCACCAGCAGCATACTTCTCTACCCAAACTCATTTTTAAAAAATAATTTATCCTATTTTTATTTAAAAATAAAGTGAATGGACTGTAATGTTAAATGTGAATGTACGTTTCTTTTTTTTTACATTTTGCATTGAGTTATAGTTATTGTACAATGTTGTGTCAAATTCCAGTGTAGAGCACAATTTTTCAGTTATACATGAACATACATATATTTGTTGTCACATTACCCATTTTTATTCCACTCACACTCCAGGTCTCAGCCTAAGTGTTATTTCCATGCAGAGGGCACTCCCTGGGCCTCACACCCACTCCTGGGGTTGAGATCAACTTCTTTGCTTTATGCTTTTGAGAGAGAAGGGAAGGGGACAGGGCACAACCATTAAAGGAATGGCACAGCACTTAGCACCAAGACAATGGAAGATTCAACTCCCAGTAGGCCTTGAGCTTCAATATATGCTCATTGAAATACAACAGCATGGTAAATGGCACCCCCACAGGTGCCATGGCAGTTTCAAGGCTGACCATAAAAGGTCAAAAAGTGGGTGATTGTCCCATTCCTGGGAATCCCATTCCCTTCCCCAAAGTGTTGGAAACATCCTCCCACTTGTTAGCATATGAAGTTACCAAGCCCATAAAAACTAACCACCCAGCACCCCAGGGTTCCTGGGCTCTGGCGTGCTCTCTCTCTCTCTCCTCTTCCCTCTCCCTCCTCCGCCCCAACTCCCTCTTCCTCCCCCTTTCTGGAGAGAGCCAGCACTGGGTCTATGGAGTGTGTATCTCTCTAAATAAATCTACTTTTACTCAACTATGGCTTGTTCTTCAATTCTCTCCTGCACAAAGCCAAGGACGCTCACTTGGCGGGGCAGATCCTAGGGACCAGCCTGGGACCTGGGACATGGCCATCCTCTCCTGCCCCATTTTTCCTGTATCACTTTCAAAGAACTGGGTTCCCTCTCTTCAGGGCGCTCAGGCGCTGGTTAATGCAATGATTCCATCAGCACTCACCTCTCCCCACACTGTAGCTCCATGAAGGCAGAGACTGCGTTGTTCACCTTTGAACCCCTGACCTAAGACTAGCCCGCAGCGGCAGCCCACGAAAAATCTGTAGAATAAATGAATGAGTCAGAGAATGAAAGCACAAAGGGCACATGACTCATTCAAAGTCACCAAGTGGAGTGACGTCCTATTATTTTGTCCTGTTCCACCCTGTCCAGTATGGTATCCACCAGCCAGATTTGGCCACTGAGCACTGGAAATGTGGCCAATGAGACTAAGAAACTAAGTCGTTGATTTTATTTCATTTTAATTTATTGAAATTTAAATAACCCCCAGTGCAGGTAGTGGGAGTGGGGTAACATTGGTAGCGCCCATGCAGAGCTGAGTTCTGCTGGCATTAGAACCTTCCTTTCATCCAGCACAGCTTTTCCCTGCTCCCGGGGAGGCGGCCTTCGCCCAGCAGTCCAGGCAAGTGTTTATGAGACAGGAGGGAAGGGGGCAGGGCAGAGCCACTCAAGGAATAACAGCACTTAACCCCAAAATGGTGGAAGATTCAACTCCCAGTAGGTCTTGAGGATTAAGATGGTGGGAGGTTTGACTTCTAGTAGACCTTGAGCTTCATTATATGCTCATTGTAACATCAGCATGATAAATAACATGCCCGCAGGTGCCATGACAGTCCCAAGGCTAACCACAAAAGGTCAAAGAGTGGGCGGTGGCCCAATTCTTGGGAATCCCAGCCCCTTCCCCAGAGTAGTTAGAACAGTCCTCCCACTTGTAGGCATGAGCCTGTAAAAACTGGCAACTCTGCACCTCGCAGCTGCCTCTCCCTCCCTCATCTGCGGAGGCGGCACACCTCACTGTCTATGGAGTGTGCACCTACTTTTATTTTAACCTGAGCACCCAACCCCCACACCTTGTGGTCTTTCTCTTGCTTTTTGAAACAGCCTACACTCTATGCAGTATGTATCTCTCTAAATAAATCTACTTTACTCAACTGTGGGTCAGTCTTGAATTCTTCCCTGCACAAAGCCAAGGACCCACACTTGGAGGGGCACGTCCCAGGGGCTCAACCGAGACCTGGGACATGGCCTTCATCCTGCCCCACACCCCTTTTTCCTGCATCATTTAGACTGACTGCAGGCTGAGCCTCAGGCATGGCTGACCACTGATTCTCTGGAGGGTCTCTAGACTCTTGAGGACCCAGTCTTGTTCCTTTGCTACCCAGTTCCTCCTACTTGCACTTAAGGTTACTTAAATTGAAATACATTAAAATGAAATAAAATTTAAAACTCAGTTTCTCACACTAGCCATATTTCAGTGCTCAGTGGCTACCATGTTGGACAGGGTGGATATAGGAGATTTCCATCACTGTACAAAGTCTTACTGGACAGCACTGTCCCAGAGATTTCCCTCCAGAGGTTTCTCCCATCTCCTCCTCCCCCAGGAGACTCCACCCTCCCTGCCTCCTGGTTCCCAGGGCTTAAGGCCTGTGGGCTGGCCTCCAGTATATCCTACATCATTCCCCTGTGTGCAGATGGGGCTGGGACTCGCCCCACCCAGTTCCTGGGGAGCCCACCCTTCTCCCCAGCAGCTCAGCAGGCCCCAGCACTTCCCCTTCTCATCCCAGGCTTGCAAGAGCAAACATTTCCTCTCTCTTCTGGTACTCCAGTCTCCAGGATGCAAAACCCTCTGAAGGAGAGAGGGGGAAAAAAAGCACCTCTTGCTGTTTCTAATTCATTCTCATCCTCATGAGCTCATGGGAAAACAAGATAGTTCATTTCCTCCCCAGGTCGGCCTCTTCCTGGTCACAGGTGCCATCATTCAGTTCCCTTCTCCTCTCCTGGAATCAGAGGACTCCAGGTTTACAGCTGGAAAGGTTTACTGAGAGCACCTAGCTCAACCTTTTCACTTTGCATAAAGGGAAACAGGCCCAGAGAAGGAAAAGGACTTCCCAAAGATCACCTTGACTTATTAAGTGTTGAATGACTCCAAGCAATGAGGGGGAGACAGGGATAAATTGTATCAAGCTCCTACTGTGTATTGGGTACTTTACCAATCACACATCAACTTATTTAACACTTACCACAGGTTTAATGGCCCACTTTAGATTAGGCTCTGAGGTTCAGAGAGGTTAGGTGACTTGCCCAAAGCAACACAGCTAGTAAGGGGCAGAGCTAGGATGCAAATCCTTATCTAACTGACTTCAGGACCCCAAAGAGTTGCTGTGCACAGAGTGGATCCTGGGTCATCTAAACCGCAGGGCCTGTGGTGTCCTCCATGGTACAAATCCTTTCTGATTTCATTCAGCCTCCTAGACCTTCCCTGACTTCCAAAGGCAGATTCAAACAGTTGCTAATCAGAGAAGGGAGGGAAGGTGGAGACAAAGGAGGAACAGTCAAGAAACAATAGCACAACCTTGGGGCAAGGTCCTGGCTCCTCCTCAAGGATACACAGAACAATATCTTTGAGCTCTTCTGCAGAAACTAAGGCCCCCACCCAGGTGGAGGAAGGTAACTTCAGGCTCAGCACAAGATTCCCGGGACACCGCCCTGTTACCTCACCGCCAAGCAATCAGAAGAAAGTCACACATCTGCAGCGCCCCCCCACCCCAAATTTTGTCCTTAAAATCTTCTTCCAGAAACTATCAAGAGTTCGGGTTTATTCCTCCTAGATTGGCCCTGCAATAAAACTTTCAGTGCACCGGCATACAGTTCAGCAACAGTCTCTGTTGGAGGGGAGGGTCTGGGGAGGTAAGCCAGAAGGTGGGTGATCGGGGAAGCAGAGGTCCCAGACATGGCACAGAACATGTTATGTTGACCAACAGGCATAGTCACTAGGGGAGGTACTGGGGATTGAACCCAGGACCCTGTGCATGCTAAACAAGCTTCCTACCACTCGAGCTATATCCTCCCCTCCCTCCATGGCTGGTCTAAGAAGTTCTTGTAAGAAGAACTTGTAAGATCATCTTAAGAATTTTTGTCTCAAGACATACATCCCAGGTTCAGAGATTTTTGTGATGTAAATGCTGTGAGTGTTCGAATGACCAAAGCCTCCCCTGGGCTTTAAAAGAAAGTTCATTTTGAACTACTTAAGCACAGAAGATTCTGGAAGATGAGCTTTTTTCTTTTTTTGTCTTTTTCTTTCCTATTTTAATTGAAGTATAGTCAGTTTACAATGTTGTGTCAAGTTTCTGGTATACAGCGTAATATTTCAATCACACATGTACATACATATATTCCTTTTCATATTCTTTTTCATTGTAGGTTAGAACAAGAGCTTTTAGGTTGCAAATTTCTGCCACTGAAGTTCTGGTTCCCACTTTTGAGGCAGACCTCGCCCCCTAGTGGAAAGGGGTGGACTCTGCATCAGAATAAATGGTTCACCCTCAAGGCGGGGTGTCTAGCTCAGGTTCTATATTTCATATTACAGGAAATTTGGGTTTAAATAATAAAATCAGCCAAGGTGATGAAATAGATTCACAGGTTTGTTGTTGATTTTTTTTCCACTGGAGAAGGAAGACAGTCGGGTGTGTGGGGTGCAGTGAGGAACCCTGCTGTGGAATCGACATTTTCACATTGGAGTCGTTTCTGGGTGGGACCCCAGATCTCCTGTACCAGGATCTCCTGTACCAGGATCTCCTGGAAGCCCGGGAGTTACAGCGCAGGTTCCTGCGTGGCTCCTAGGCTGTCAAATCAGCCTTCACAGCTGGGGACGAGGGATCCATTTGCACCAGCAACCAGGCGATTCGGGTGAAGAGCGTGTCCAAGAGCCGTGGACCAGGAGGCAGGCCTGCTGTCAGCTGTTTCAATCTCACCTGTGTGCTGTTTCCCAGCAACCCTCCACCTGCCAGGACACTGCCCATCCTCCAAGACCATTTATGTGCCACCTCCTCAGTGGGACCACCCTCACTGTCCGAATGCCCCTGTTGGAATCAAATGAGATGTCCCACATAACAGCACCCCGTCCATAATGGTCCAACGTGCCCTAGGTGCTCCGTGCACAGTTCTGTCCAGTGTGCAGAAGGTGTTCAATAAATACTTGAATTAAGCACCGTAAAACATTTCACCACTTCTCAGTGGGCCATGGAGGGAAATGGTAACAGCAGGCGGGCCCTGTGGCCGGGCCTGGGGTGGCCCGCCGGCTCTGCCACGCTGAGAAACCTTGGATGCACAAACACCTTACTCTCTGAGGGCCAGCTCCCACCCTTACCAGACATGGATGAAGCCTGCCTCACGGGGGGCTGGAAGAATTCAGCGAGAGGGCAGGTACCAAGTGTAAGCATTTTCCAACCAGAGCTGTCGCTCTAGCTGGCCTGGCCTGTGCAGTGAGGAGGTAGAAATGACCCCAAAGAGCCCCATCCCTGGTGCCCCGAGTCCTTCTGCCTCTTGTACCCGTGGTCTCTGGCTCTGCAGGCAGGGGACGCAGCCTAGTCCTTCAGGCCCTTCCCTCGTCCTTTCTGGGGTGGCCTTTCTCCTACGTCCTTGGCTTTTGGACCCTCACAGCTCTACTGGTCACCTCAGGGAGGTATTTTTGGAATTGTTGTTCTGCAAGTTTCTCCCAGTCCTGCAGGCTCCTGGAGGGTGGTGGTGCACATTCCAAATAGCTGAGCGAGGACAGTGGTTTCGCCTAGAAAGTGGGCAATCATTCCGGTTTCAGTAGTGCTTCCAAACAGCCTCTTCCCTCTCGGACATCTGCAGGCTGGCTTTTCAGAAGTTTTTAGTTCTTATCTGCCCTGTTATCCCCTAGGAGAAAATGCCGCGAGGGTACTCCTTCTCCAGAGCCACTAACCCTCACTGCCCCAGGGGCAGGCTCACCAAGGGGCTGTTAGGGGCTCACAGCCCTGAGAGGGAGGCTGAGGGGCTGGCTTACGCCCTTTTCAGAGACTAGGAAGCAACATCCAGAGAGGGGAAGCCACAAGTGACTTTTCTGACTTAGTGCAGTTAGTTTGGAGGGGAGGCAAACACAGCGTCGCCTTCTTCCAATTCTGTGCTCTCTTCAGAGCAACCATTCTACCTTTTGAGAAAAAAAACTCAGGTTCTAAGGGGAAATGCATTTTGAATGGGAAGAAAACTATAAGCGCATCTAAAAATCACTCGGGAGGGTCACCTGCCAAACCTCTGAGCACCGGGCATCTCAGCGGACTTCATCTTTGTATTTTTCTCATTTTTCTTCCACAAGCCTGTATTGTTACACGGAAGTAACACTTCATGTTACAAAAAGAGACAACCAATTGTGCTTATTTGAGAATAAACCACAGCTCTCTATGAAAACAGAGATGAATCTTTTAAACGTGATGCTGCACAAAAGGATGCGGGCACGAAAGAGGGTATGTTGCATGGTTCTGTTTATTAAATATTCAAACTAAATGGCCACATAATGGTGGTAGTTGGGACAGCGTTTACCTGCAAGGGGTGGTGACTGGGAGGGGGTTCAGGGTTGCCGGGCGGTCTGGGGTGCTGATCATGCACTTTCTGTTTTTGATCTGGGTGCTTGTATATGGGTTCACCTTGTGAGAGCTCGTTGACCTACATCATAGATTTTCAGCATTGATTCTGATTTTTTGAGATGGTGCACTAAAATATTATTACCTGAATTACTGAGTATTTTGACACAAGGGGAGTGCCTGACTCGCCTCACCCTGTCCGGGCCCTGCAGGGGTGGGAGGAATAATTGAGGCTACTCCCCAGCAGTCTACCCAACTGGGTCACACCTACCAGCTCATCAAAACCCTTTATACCAGGAACCAGTCTGGAAAGCATCAATTACTCCAGAGATTTCAAACAGAATAAATATAAAACAGAGAACTGATCACACAGATGAAGGGAGATCTGAGAAGACAGACAGACGAGAATGAGGCACCCGGAGACCGGCAGCAGAAGGAAGTCTTCACCGCCCTGAGGCTGGAGGGACACAGGGACCGGGTGGTGCCACCAGAACCAGAAACAGGGCCATCTGATGGGCCTGGAACCACAGCAGGAGGCTGCCAGGCAGGAGCTGGGACGGCAGACCTGGAGCCACGAGAGGGACCCAGCCGCTGCTGGGACATGCCCTCCATGGCTGAGAGCGAGAAGTCCCCCGGCTTCTCCCAGACTCTTGCTCTCCAAGGTTCCGTCACTGCTTCCCCTTGGCTGGATCTGGCCAGAAGCAAGCTGGGGAACAGGGCTTGCAGGAGGGGGACGAGGGTGTACCCAAGAACAGACCCAACTCCTAGTTCCTTTGTCCGATTCTTCCACCGTGTCCCCTTCCCACCTTCCCACCAGCCTCTCTCTGCCAGGTCACTCTGCACAGGGCACTGGTCCTCTGCTCGGGAGGAGGCTCTCTTAGCCTCCGTCTGATTCCAAGGTGATCATTAGACTAAATATACCCACCTGTTGTCTATACAGCATCAGCGATGCTCCATCTCTTTTCCAAAGACGCTGGATAACACATTGTGGCAGATACACCCTAAGGTGACCCCTTGTATAATCCTCTCCCTTTGAGTGAGGTCAGACTGTATGACTCAATTTTAGCCCAGAGAACATGTGACTTACTTTTAGCTCAGGGAACATGGCCAAGGTGATGGGATGTCACTCCCAAGATTTCCTTACATCATGCAAGACTCTGTCTTATCAGGCTAGAGTGAAAGAGACTCTCCTGCTGGCCTTGAAGGACAAATAGCTGTGCTCTGAAATATCTACAGAGAGCACTGTGTGGCAGGGAACTGCAGGGGGCCACTAGGACCTCGGCAGCCTTCTCCCAATAGCCGGTAAGCAGTCCGGCTCTCAGTCATACAGTTGCAAGGTAATGAATCTACCAAAAATCTTGCGAGCTTGGATGTGGCTACTCTCACTCATGCCTTCAGATGAGAATACAGCCTAGCTACCACTAGATTGTAGACTTGACCCTGAGCAGGGGACCCAGCAAAGCTGCCTGGACTCCTGACCCACAACAACTATGAAATCATAAATAGGTATTGTTTTAAGCCACTAGTTTTGTGGTACTTTGTTACACTGCAATGGGAAACTAATCCACAAAGTGGGAAGAAAGACTTTCTTACCTTGCTTTTTCCAGACCAGAGTTCCATTGAAAAAGGTGGGATAGTAAATAAGTCACCCTATACTTTAGAATTGCTGGCTTCCTTTCCCACCTCTTGTTCTGGCTGAGCTGAAACTGCCAGGGACAATGGCCAGGCGTGTTGTCCTGTGCAGCAGGCAGAGCGGTATCTTGAGAAGGGGAGGACTTACTGCTCTCAGCTGGAGATCGCTGTTCCTGCTGGTGCTCCCACGGGAGTCCTCCCGAGGTGCAGCCAGTTAGGGCTGGACTCAGGGTGCTTTGGGGTCAGTGATGGCAAATGGATTCATGGTTCTGGTACTTTCCATCCTCAAATGATACAATTGTGAGTGCTGTGGTCTGAATGTGTCTCCCCAGAATTCGTATGTTGAATCCTAACCCCCAAAGGTAATGTCATTAGGAGGTAAGGACTTTGGGAGGTGATCAGGTTGTGAGGGCAGGGCCATCACAAATGGGGTTAATGCCCTTACTGAAGGAGGCCCCAGAGAGCTCCCTGGCCCCCTCCGTGATGTGAGGACTCGGCGAGAAGACAGCCGTCTATGAGCCAGCAAGCAGGTTCTCAGCAGAGCCCACATGGAATCTGCCGGCACCTTGATCTTGGACTTCCAGCCTCCAGAACTGTGAGGAATAAATTTCTGTTTCTTTGTAAGCCCCTAGTCTGTGGTATTTTGTTATAGCAGCCCAAACAGAGGGAAGACAGTGGGCAACAGTTCTAATAAGACCATTGCTAACTCGGAGAGTCAGCTGAATACTTGAGTGGTCCTTTTAATATCATTTTATTTCCTTTTATGTAGACCAGTGGAAGAAAGAAAATCCCATAGGTTCTTCTGAAAACTGTTAAGATAATGAGAAGATGAATGAAAAACTTGCATAGATTGGAATGCCCACCGTTTGGATTTTCAAGGCCTAAAAGATGAAACAAAACAAAGCAAATGGGACTTTTGGGATAGACACAGTCACCCTCTAGAAGCCTAACAATTGTGTAAGATGTTGGTTCTTAACTCTGGCTATGCATGAAGAATCCCCTAGGGAAGGTTTTTAAAATAAACTTGAAAAAGATTAAGTATAACTTACATACAATAAAGCACACAAATCTTAAGGATACAGCATGCTGAATTTTCACTCCTGTGTGACCACCACCCTGATCATGATAAAGAACATTTTAGGTACCTCTGGTCCTTCCTAAACCCTTCTGGTCAATATCCCAGCCTCTCCCACTCCCACCTCCACAAGGAAATTGCTACTCTGATTTCTAACATCATAGAGAATAACTTGAGAAGCTTTAAAAAATGCTGATTACTGGGTCCCACCACGGAAAGATGAACAGCCAGTCTCACCTGGGTGGCACTAGGGCCTGGGACCAGGTGATTCTGATGTGTGGCCAGGACTGAGTATTCACAGGTTTAAGTTCAAGTCCCGTTCCCCACAGGGCAGCAAGGGCCTGAATTCACAGTTCAAAGAGCTCCTCCCAGCACTCCAGACAGCCTCTCTGGCAGTTTCTGGATTGCATCCGTCATGAGCCTGGCCAGGTACTGAATCCGCCCGGATGCTGGGGTGGCCCACTGAGGCAGGTGACCTCAGTTCTCGGACGGGCCAGAGGCAGGTGGGCTGGGCCATGGATTTCAGTGGAAGTGACAGGTGACCTCCAGGCAAGAGTGGAGATGGCGGCGGCAAACACACTCCATCAAACATGCCTCCTCCCCCAAAAAGTCCCCTCCGATGTTTATGAAATGGATCTGGTGTGACCCAAAGCAGGCAGTCTGGTTTGGATTACAGTTTCCAATACGCCCAGATCTCACTGTAGGAGATTTCTCTTTAGCGTTATTTGGAGCTGTGATAATCCCTAAGACTCTGAGCACGCTTCCCCCACAGACCCCTGCAGGTGTAAAGCCAGCGACCCCCAAAAAGGGGCAGAGGAGAGAAAGAGCAAAAAGAAATCAAAGAGAAATGACAAGCACTCACGTGGCTTTTGCAGGACGGCTTGCCCAACCCAAACTTCTGCGTGATCTGGTTTGTCCTGAACTCTTGCCACTTGCCGTCCACCAGGGTCTGGGCTCTGATCTCGTAGGTCACCAAGCGTTCCACTCTCAGGCTGATAGGGCCGTGTTCACAGACCACGGAGGGGAATTCCAAGTCGGTGTGCCTTATTCTCTGCAAGGAGGGTGATCCACCTTAGGTGGAACTGAAACCGGGGTGACCCGGTGTTAGCAAAGCCTGGTTTCTGGCACGTCGGCCCCCCTGTCTGATGTGTGCAGAGAGCAAGCGTTTCCCGAGGCCCCGTTTCCTGAGCAGGGCTGCTGCTGAGTCAGTTGGCATTTGAACCTTCACCATGAGCAAACCACTGGCTGACAGACTAGGGTTTGGCCAACCCAGGAAAACGCCATTAAGTCAAGCTGTAGTGAATTGGAAGGTCTTTGCTACTGCTTTGCCAGAATTAAAAAACCCACGTAGTATTCATATGAGCATTTTCACTACTGTTGTTACATAATTGCTCCCTCCCATCCAGTAAAACCCATTATGTAGGGAAATGCCTGAGTCACTGAAGATCGAAGGTTGGCCCGACTTGCTCAAGGACACACAATGAGCTGGTGGCCAAGCTGGGATGAAAACCCAGGTTTCTCATTCATGTATTCATTCATTTATTCATTCATGATACAAATGTACTGGCCCTGTGTTCCTGGTTCTGTGATTGGCAGTGGTAATAAAAAGATTAGTAAGACATGATTTCTCAAGGAGCTTAAAGTCTATGAGACTTATAATCAAATCCTAAGTGGAACACAGCAGGCCACCATCACAGCGGTCGTCATCATCATCATGTGGGCCCTGTTCCAAGCCCTTCGCACAATTTAACACATTTAATACTTACAACCATGCAGGGAGGTAGGTCCTATTGCCTTCTCCAACTTAAATTAAAGGTCAGGAAAGTGGACACAGGGAGGTCCCTGGACTCGCCAAGGTCATAGGGCTCACCAGGTAGTTTGACTTCAGACTCTATTCCGAAACCCAGCTCTCCTGCCCCTCCTAAAAGTCCAGCAGGAGCATGGAGGTGAAGCCATCCACCCTCCTGACTCCTCCAGGGTCCTGTCCACAGCTCTGCTCTGCCACTCCGAACAAGACCATTCTCTCTCCCTTTGTGGGCACTGCTAGTTACCTCCATGGAAAAATGGCCATCTGTAAAGCATCACCCAATATGAACAAACTGAAGGTGAATTGTGCCCCTTCTGATGTGGTTTCAGAAGACCAGAATTTAACCCTGGATCTACCAGTAGAGGTCATATGAACGTATAGACACTCAACTTTGAGATTGTCATCTATTAAATGGGGGTAAGAGCAGCAACCTCGAAGTATGGGTGCAAAAATCAAATGACATCACATCTGTGTGATTATCACCAGGCTTCTAACACATCCCATATTAAGTAGTAATTAATGTTTAATCAACTATTATTAATTCAATATGAATCGGCTCTGAATCTAAATGGCTTTTTCAGACACATACCTTTCCTGTGCTCTGTCCTTCTTACCTGCATGTGAAAACTATACGAGGTAGTGTTATGTTTGATTCCCTTTATCTCAAAGAAGAATCCATATATGGCAATCATTTTCGAATGTGTCGTATACTCCTAAATTGAAACAGATAAGCAACAAAGTGACAGAAAAAAAAATCTTCAGTATTCAGAGGCAACAGGACATAGCCAAACCAATTCCAGCCACAACTACAAAACTAGCTAACCTGTGATTTAAAACTCAACAGCAATTTTAGCCTAGGAAGCAAAAGAAAAGACAAATTGTAGCGACTTCACAAATCCTTACAGGTTAGCGCTCAGTGGCAAAGCTATTTGCTCTGCACGCCCCTCGGTGGGGAGAATGAGACAGGCACGTTCTTGGATGACCTGCAATCTGCAGAGACCTTGGAAACAAAGCATTTTGCTCCGTGCTCACAATATTGCAGGGAGTCCTGGCCACTGCAGTCTGCAGTCTGTCCACTTGGGCAGGTCTCTGCAAGCAAGGGGCTGGACCTGGCCCAGCCAGGCCTGGTCCAAAGAGGAGTCTCTGATGATAGATTCAAGGCCCCAGGCCCCTAAAACACCAATTCTTTTGAGATCACTATTGGGGTGGCTTTGATGAAGTTGGAGGAAAGCAGTAATTTCTTGGAGAACCGTGCCTATCAAGGGAGCCCAAGACAGAGCCCAGCCGTCAGCCCCACGTGCTCCCCTGGTGACTGAGCGCCCAGATGTCCTGCAGCCAAGCTCCCTGATCCACTGCTGCTTTGATTCTGGGTTCCATCAAAAGAGCTGCCCAGAACAGGCTCACTCTTGAAAACTTCAACGTGGGCTCAGAGTGGAATCTCTCCTTGAGCAGTTGGCAGCCCGTCATGTTTACTCAGAAGGAGATGACCACCTCATCCCAGTTTGCCCAGGCCTCTCCTGGCTTTAGAACAGAAAGTCCTGCATCCCCAGAGAAGCTCCTCCAACTCTGGAAAACTGGGAGATCTGGTCACCTTTGTGGGGAATCTTGGACATGCACATCAGGTTACTAAATGGCCTCTTCCAGGTTTTGTGAATTTTACTTCCAAGGGGGTGGTAAGTGTGCAGAAAAGACACCTACGATTTCCTCTCCTGCCCTGGCCTTCTTCCTACCAGAGCTAAGAAGTGATCAAAGGTCCTTAACTAAGCACGGAACAGGGGTGTTCTTCACCCTGCTCACCCAGCCAACAGTACCTGGTTAAAGAGCAGCCCGAATCTCACCGCCTGGGTGGAAAGATCGTTCACGTGGGCCATGTCGCCCCCACTCTCCAGCTGGAAGGAAAACACACACCACTTACCAGCAGCCTGATCGCCCAACACCATCTTCACATCGGTTCACTGAGCCCTACAACCTCCCGTGCTTGAAAGAGTTCTGTCTCTGGATCCTACATTCATCCGTGAATCCAGTCCGCAGCATTTATCTGAAAACCAACTAGCCAGGTACTGTGCGTGATGCTTCCAGAGGATGCAAAGACGAGAACAAGAAAAATGCCCCAGCCATCTTACTGGGGAAATAAAATGCGTACGTTAGTAGCCGGATCACCAGGCAGAGAATGACTGTGGCTGTCAAGTCAAGAGCAAGCACGGACCTGCACGAAGGCTGGGATGGGGAGGGAGAGGATTTCAGGAGGATGACATTGGCAGCAGGGGCAAAAGGAAGGAAGTGGGCAGGGCCAGAAGGACATCAAGAAGGAGGTGGGGGACTTCCTGAGGTGTCCAGCCCCAGCCCAAGACTGTCCCCTCTCTGTCACCCCCTCCCCTCCTCTGCTCTGTCAGAGCACAGTTCTAAGCTATGTCCCAGAGAAGCACGAGTGGTTATACTGTGCGGGGGACACTGAGCCCTGTGGTTTACACATTACAATAGGTATTTGTTGAGCTGAACTGAATTTTAACTAGTGACTCATAAATCTTCAGAGCTCAAACACTGCCCCACTTCATCTCTGAAAATGTATGATTGGAAACACATAAGAAGTACGGCAGTTTGCATGGACAATTCACAAAGGGGAAAATACCACATAAAGAAAGATTCATATTTACTAGTAATTAAGGGAATGCACGTTACAAAATGAGACGCCATTGTTCGCTTTGCAATTAACACAAGTCACCTGTAAGGAAAATGCCCTTCGCTGCTGAGCTGGTACCGAGTGAGGCACCTCATGTATCACTGGGGGAAGAGTAATTTGGTTCCAGTTTTGCTAATATGTATCAAGAACAAAAGTGCACATTCCTTTTGGGGCCAGTATTTTCTACTCTTGAGAATCTCCTCGAATCAACCATTACGTGCAAATGCATTCACCATATGGTCTATTTATAACAGTTAACAATAAACAACACCGTGACTTTAACAGCAAGAAACACGGTGACTTTTCTACAATAAAGGAAAGGCCGAGTAGCATTGTTTGTTGCATATCCTCTTGGTGGAAGAGTTGGAAGTGATTACAAGTGTTGATAGGAAGCATATTTAACTACGAGTATTTTTTTTTTTTAAAAAAAGACTGAAAGGCAGTGAAATGCAGTGACCTGTTAGCAGTGGTTATTTTTGGATGGTGGGTCTGAAGGGATGTGTTTTCTTTCAATTTCTCTGCATTTAAAAAATTTCTAATAATAAGCACGTGACATGTGTGTCTGTGAGGGGACTTGGGTTGGAGGGCTGTGTGGCCAGTGGTCCCTGACTCTCCAGGTCCGACAGGGCGGATGCTCTGAACACCTGGGTTCCAAGGCAGGGCCTCCTCCTCCTCCTCCCCTCTGGGCTTGGCTCTCCCCACTTCCCCTGGCGGAGGATCCAGATACATCCCGACCTCAAAGGCCCAGAGGTTTCCAATGCAAAACACATCTCCAGAAAAAGGAAAGTCCAAAAGGCAATAAATTTCAACAACTGTTTCCTTGCTGAGCTGACGACTCACCGCGTGGTAATGGTAGGCTGTGACCCGCAGCAGCCAGGATTCGGGGAAGAAGTTAATACGCCTTAACTCCTCCAGATCCTTGCCTGGGAAGAAGCACGGGGGGGCATTCTTATGGCTTTATTCATAACAGAACCACAAAAGTCCCATTTACCGAGGGAGAAAGGAGGAAGTCAGGAGCTGAGGACTGGAGGGCCTTCCTGGGCCTGGGAATCATAAGGTGTGCAGAACCCAAGTGGGACGTCCCAGAGCGCTTTCTCCCAAAGCGTTCACGGCCCCCTGCCCACTATCCTGCCCGAGGAGGGAGGGTTGAGGTCTGACCATCAGTGTCTGTGGAGGGTCTAGAAGCAACTTGGACAAAACTCTCTGGGCTCCATCAACCGTCCGTGGGTTTTAGAGCTGCTCATTCTATCTGGGTCACTGGAAATGGCTTTGAGAAAATTTTCAAATGTCCTTTCAGAGGCAAAGATCTCACTGGGTGGCCACCTGGGCTGCCCAAAACACACTCTCTGATATTTCCTTCTCTTTCCAAGTCACAGAAGCCTTGCCCTGGGCCAGAGCATGATGCTGAGAAGGCTCAAGCCTGGAGCAACAGACCCAGTCTTCTCCCAAACCACGAACAAGCGACCAAGAGGGGATGTCGCTCGAAGAGGCAGGGCCCACGTTTAGACGGCAACAAGGCAGCTGTCAGCACTGAGGACACTTTCACAGCGCATAAGCCCTTTCCATCCATCATCATGTTTCACAGAAGCTCTGATTATTCCCATTTTACAGATAAGCAAACTGAGATGGGCTGTTCAGTGACTTTCCCAAAGTCACACCTCTTGGAAGTGACAAAGTCAGATCTCAGCTGATTCCTTTGGAAACATCTGGTGGGGCCTCCCCGGGAGTGGCTGAGGGGTGGGGCAGGTCCCCAGCAGCCTGCCACGGACGCATTCACATGGGCTGGAGCTTACCTTTGGTGATGCCATGCAGACGCAGGCAAAGGAAGAGGTGCATCAAGTTCTGTCCTACATCCCGGTCCAGAAAGGAACACTTCTCGGGAAAGCTTAGCAGAGATGCAAAGAGAAATAAGAGGCTGTCAGAAAGCTCTTTTCTGGATTTGGCTAGGGCTAGTTAAAGCCACAGCAGAGACTAGTGGTTCCATCAGCCAGGGGTGGAAGGTGCCTGGTTCTCTCTGGATGGGTGAGGAGTGTGGAAGCAGAAGGTGGTTGCAGTGAGACAAAGGGTTATATTCCCTGGTCATTGACCACTGAGCTGTGCACTTAGTAGGTGTCCGACAAATACTCATTAAATGACCATAGGAACGCATGTGACTGTACAGAGGGTTTCAAGATACATTTTCTCACTTGAGTCTCACAAACATCTCAAGGAACAGACAGGACAAGTATTATCAGCTTCATTTTACAGATAAAAAGAACAATGGCTCAGCCAGGACTTGAACCCAGGACCTCTGATTCCTCCTCTACGCAAACTGCCCTTTGAATAAATGGCCACATCAGGTAATTCAAAAGCACTTTCTGGAGCACCTAAATGTGTAAAACAAACACTAGCAGACATAAAGGGGAAAATTGACGGTATTACAATAACAGGAGGAGACTTTAACACCCCACTAACATTATTAAACAGGTCTTCCAGACAGAAAATCAATAAGGCAACAGAGATACTAAATGGCACATTAGAACAATGAGACTTAATTGATATTTTCAGGACATTACATCCCTAAAAAACAGAATGCACATTCTTTTCAAGTGCACATGGAACATTCTCTAGGCTAGACTACATACTCAGACACAAAACAAGCCTCAACAAATTTAGGAGGATAGAAATTGTTTCAAGCATCTTTTTTGAATACAGTGATATGAAACTGGCAATCAACCACAGAAAGAGAAATGAGAAAAAAACCAACTGCATGGAGACTAAACAACAGGCTACTAAAAAACCAGTGGGTCAAGGAGGAAATCAAAGAGGAAATCAAAAACCCTTTCCGACAGAGCTGAAAAGAAAGGATGGTCGGATGAGTGGGTAACTGTCTTAGCAGCTGGTTCCAGGATCAGTTCTGCGACACTGTTATTACTAAAATCCAGTTAATTTCCACACACGGCTGAGGTTGGGGCTGGGTTGAGATCAGATTCTCCTTGAGAAGACACGTTACACACAGACACACATTCACCACACTTGTTTTGAAACAGGTTACTTCATAAAATGGTCACTTTTGACAAATGGGGACAACAGGGTGATAATTTTTCCAAGTCCCTTTGGAAAGACAAAGTCATTCCCTCAAGACAGATCCTGTATGAGACGAGCCAAGGGCACTTTTAGATTATTTTTCCATGAATCAAGTGTGATGTCCAAATCACACCCTGTCCCAGCCAGACTGAGCGCTCCGTTGCCCCGTGTCCTGCCTCTGCTGGAGGTGCCCGCCAACCTGCCTGTGGACCATTTGTTTTCACAACATCTGGGAATTCCTGGAACTCTCCAACTCCTCCTGTCAGTGGTCCCAGGAGGTAAGTTTAGGGATGCTGAGGCGTTGTGAGAGGCAAGAGGGGCATGAAGACGAATGAGTTAATTCAAATTCAATGATTACTTATTAGAATTCCCTGGAGGCCTGTCTCTGGGGGTGGACAGACCAGGTAAAAAGGGGGGCTGACACTTCCAGGAGTGCAGGGCTATCGACCCTGGAACCAGCCCTCCTCCGTTACCCGGGGCAGGCGGAGCTGGGTGAGTGTGGGCAGTGCCAGGGCCTGAGAGCATGGCTGCCTTAGCTGGACGATTAAGACTCGCCTCCCTCCTTTCCCTGACCTGAGTGCTGCTCCCTTCCCTGCCTCTCTCTCACCATGTAATGGAGGAACAAGTTAGGTGGCATCACGGTGGTTGCAGCTGTAAAGGAGGAACGAAGGAGTGGAGCTGGCGTGGGACCTCCAGCCCTTGAGTGCTCTGGGGGATGAGCCTGTACCCTTGACAAGGGCTCCCACAGCCCGGAGTGGCCCCCGAGAAGGGAGCACTTGCTGAGCTGCATGTTAATAAGGTGTCTTCCCAGAAGGGAGAGAACAGCCTAGAGGACAGATTTCCCTACCAGCTCAGACACCCCCAGGCACCAGCCCCACAGCTTTGTGGGAAGGTTGCTGGGAGCGTAGGAGGGCCCCTGATTCTTCCTATGAAAAGCACTCAGACCCGACGACCAACAGCCAGGACCTCACCAAACAGTCCTCCTCCCACAGAGGATTCTGGAAGAGCTTTGTTTAGACAAGTGATTGGACTTCATGACGCCTTTGAGTCACAGAGAAGTGGCACTGGTGGTGGCTGACTTGGAGAGGTCAAAAGTCAGCTCATCCATCACTCAACCATGCTTCCAGCTCCTGAGCTCTGGCCTTGGAGTCAGACAGACCGGGTTCCAGGCCTGGGCCAGCCAGCCATCAGCCATGTGACCAAGCCTCCCTGACCGTCCATCTCCTTCTTTGTCAAAGGGGGACAATGACTGCATGTGTTTCCCTGGTAGTTGGGAGAAGAAGAGGAGACAGTGCTTGTGAGGTGCTGGGCACAGCTGCTGGTTCCCAGTGGCACTCTGAGCCTCGTGATTACCACCACTGTCCCCTCTTTCCAGGGAAAGTGACC
This sequence comes from Camelus bactrianus, assembly GCF_048773025.1. Classification (NCBI taxonomy): domain Eukaryota; kingdom Metazoa; phylum Chordata; class Mammalia; order Artiodactyla; family Camelidae; genus Camelus; species Camelus bactrianus. The sequence continues at coordinate 24,833,389 of NC_133549.1, forward strand.
TGGACTCAAACCGGTCAAGTTCATGGCCATGTTCTTGGTGCCATTCATTACCACTGCCACCTAACTTACCAGAGCCACAGGCTACCTCAAAGGAAGAGAACAGTGACCTCAGCTGCTGATTCTCTAAAATCCCAAGGCATCTGAGCAGTGTGGTCCAACTCCTCCAACAATTGGCATAACCCTTTCCCTAGAGCCCGGCGAGGTGATTGCTGCAGAGGCAGGACTCCGCCAGGCCTCCCGAGAACAGCCCAGCTCACTTCCACCTAACCCGGCTCAACTCCGCTGTGGGGTGGGGAGGCAGAGGGGAGGCATCTGAGATTCTCGGGGCCAATGATGAGCACACCTGATGGCTCACCTGATGTCACATAAAGTGCGGAAGCTGGCTGCTAAGTCAGGGACCTCTTTGAATGGCTGTTTGGTGGAATCAAAGGCTGGCATGGCATCCTCAGGTGCTGAGCTCCGTCTGTGCAAAGATCTCTTTGAGTTTAGCACTGACTTTTCTGGGACAAACTTTAGGCCATGGTGTCTGCCTCCCAAAGTTCAAGGAGAAACCCTTGGGGCATGACTCCCTTAGGGAAGAAAATTCATAGGTCCTGGATACTGAAAGATACATTCAGATCAGGTCTGCCTCCTGCTCACAAGGCCCTGGGACAACTCCCCTCCCCAGACCTTCTGAAAGGCACTGCCCGGGACAAGTCTCCGTCTGACAGGCACAGACTGTAATTTTAGAGCTGCCGTTAGCCATGACCATCTCACTTCCTCCATCCTGTCATCTGTTGGAGTCATTTACCCTTTCAGACTCCAAGTGCCACGAGCCTAGCACTTCAGATTTTAGCCTTAAAGTACATAGTGTGGAATTCTGACATCTGCTGTAACACAGACGAGCCCTGAAGACGTTCTGCTAAGTGAAATAAGCCAGACACAAAAGGAAACATACTGTACGATTCCACTTATATGAGGTTCCCAGAGCAGTCAGAGTCACAGAGGAGGAGGGTAGAAAGGTGGTTACCAGGGGCGGGGGGAGCAGGGAACAGGGATTTATTGTTTCATCTGTGTGGAGCTTCAGTTTAGGAAGACGGACAATCTCTGGAGGTGGATGGTGGTGATGGCTGCACAGCATTGTCCATGTACTGAATGCCACTGCGCTGTACACAGAAAAATGGCGAAAGTGGTCAATTTTATGTTGTGTATATTCTACCCCAATAAAAGAGAATTAGGGTCAAAAATTACTTAGTGTCTATGAAAAATATCTGAAATAATATTTTAGATTTTAAGGTGAAGTTTGACAAAATGACACCCTTTGGGGCCATAACTCATGATGAGAAGGGAGCATGACTTTTTTCAAAATGTTAACTCAGCACAGAAGACCTGGGCACCTTCCAAAACCCAAGAAGCAGGAAATAGTCCTCTTGGCTCCTGATACCGAAGTGTGGTAATGAAACAATTCTGAATGTCGCCGCCACCACCATCACCTACCAAATGTCACCACCATTCAGGACCTCCTGCCAAGTGCCGCACTGGGCTTTTTCTTTGAGTCGGAACAAACCTACGTTGGAGCTGATGAGAGGGCACTGTTAACCTCCACACAGGAAGGTCAGGCGTTTTGCTCAAAGTCTTATAGCGAGTAAACGGCAAGAGTGGGAGTCAGACTCCGGACTGCCACCTTCTAACACACACCTCATTTACTGAGTGTGCTGTTTGTCTCCGCTTCCTCTGTGAAGATGGGAATTTGTGTCTGTTTTATTTACCCTTTCATCCTCAGCACCCCTGACGGTGCCTGGCTCTCATTCGGCTTGCAATATGTTAAGTGAATTAATTGGATGAATGAGCTGGTCCCTGCCAACTCACTAGCCCTAATCCTACCATCCCCTCCCTCCACTCCCCGATAATTTACCTTCTAGGAATGCAGTTCCAGCCCCAGGGCACGCACTCCCTGCGGGCACACACGTGCATGCACAGACCAGGCTATTCCATGTCAAGTTTCCTATGCTCACGGGGTCCTGTCTGTTGTTGTCACACTTATTTGTCAGGCCAAGTCCTATTGGTCATTCTTCGAGACCCAGTGCAATGTCATCTTGAATATAAAGATAGAGATGGTCCTGACCTTTGCCCAAAGGCAGAACTGGGTCAAGAAATTTTTTCTAATGACGACTTTATCTGCCCTCTGCAAGGACCTCCTGCACCCAGACACTTCACATGGCTTGTGTTCAGTCAAAGCCTCCACTGCGACTGTTGAAGACATTGTGAGGCCACCCAGTTTGGGTGGAAAGCCAAGAAGCCACATGAGTGAAGTGTAAAGGTCGTAAGGAATAGGAATCAATATATAGGGACATTGAAGAGAAGGGAGATTCAGCTTCTAGGGAGCCAAGCTAAGTGGGGCTGGGGCAGTGCTGGTCACAGCCGAGAAGGAAAGAAAAAGGCAAGAAACTCTGAAGTCAGGTCATGAGAAATCCTGACCTGAAATATATCAACCTCCCTGCTCAGGTGGAGAGATCCCAAGAGAGAACAATTCAGTTGCCCTCATGTCCATGACTCATGGAATATTCCAGAATGAATGTTCTGGTAAAGAGATCAGAGTTGCCACACAAGGGATGCCAGGTTTCATGATGACTCTGTGGTCGTATCTGCAAATGCCATCCATTAATCACAGGAGACACATGGCGTCTGCCTGTCCTGGCACACAGCATCGTGGTGCATTTCCTTCGAGATGTCTGTGGGCTGGGGCGCCGGCGGTGCAGGGCATGGCTGGGCAGCTCTCCTCGGAGGTTCCTCTCGCATGGTGGGAAGGTGGTGCTGGACTTGTCGCACATGCACACAGCCAGCATATGCTCTTGTTCTCTCTGCAAGAAGCTCAGAGCAGGAAACCGTCCAGTGTGCAGGTGAGATCCTGGAAGGCTTCCTGGAGGAGTCCTTGGGCAGCTCCATAAAGGCTGGGTCAGATTTGGACAGGGAATACGAGAGAGGAGACTCTGTGGCAGAGGTCAGGGAAATCTAGTATTTGAGATTGTGTGGATACTGGCTTCACTCACTGCTTTCAATGACTTCCTTCTGGTGAGGTTGCTGGAATCCACCCTCGCAGTGTTTGACAGAGATCCATTTAGTGATTAAGAAATCAGTTAAGGACCAGCATTACAAGGCTGTTAATGACTTGCACTTAACCCTGAGATCTCAAAGCTAAAGGATGTGTCAGAAGATCTGGGAGACCCAGTCCACCCAGCGCCACCAACAAATTGCAGAAGGAGCCTGAGAACACCGCTTACCTTCCCTGGCCACCTTTCCCTGGATGGATTTTATAGACACACTGTTGAGTGAAAGAATCCAGATATTCAAAAGTCCATGCTAGGGGGGAGGGTATAGCTCAGTGGTAGAGTGCGTACATACGCAGCATACAGGAGGTCCTGGGTTCAATCCCTGGTACCTCCATCAAAATAAATAAATCAATAAATAAACTGAATTACCCCCCCCCCAAAAAAAAACAAAAAACCAACAAACAAAAAGTCCATGCTATAGGATTCTATTTATACAAAGTTCAAAAGTAGCCAAGAGAGCTCCATGGTAGAAAAAGTCAGGATATTGTGCACCCTGGCGTGAGAAGGGCAGTGACCAAGATAAGGCACGTTGGGGGGTGGGCAGGTCAAGTTCTGTTTCTTGCTCAGCTTCCTGGTTACACAGGTGTGTGTACTTTGTGGCAATTCATTGAGCTGTTCACTTAAGGCTTGCACACTTTTCTGTAGGTAATTTATTTTTTGATGAAAAATGTATTTTTAAAAAAAAAAAAAGTGGAAAATTTGCCTGCCACTGGCTCTTCTCCAGCTGACGAGTTTTGACAGCTTCCCTGGACTTCTCGGACTGCTAAGTGAGATGAAAAGATGACTCTTCTCCATGGCGGACGAAGACACTGGTTTTGCTTACATTTTTTTTTCTACAAGGAAATGTTAAATTTAATTCTGGACAGCCTATTTGTTTTTCTAAATTAACCACTGCCAGGAAAACAGACTGTGGGTGCCGAGGTGTGTGTGTGTGAGTGTGTGTGTGTGTGTGTGTGTGTGTGTGTGTGTGTGTGTGTGTGAGTGTGTGTGTGTGTGTGTGTGTGCTATTCAAATACCTTCATCCCTCCCTTGTCTTCCAGACATTGCTAAGACAGATGAGAAAAGGAGTATCTGATCCACTTTACTCAATACTGCTATAAACGCTGCTTTTTGGATCCTGGGCCAGCCAAGGCCACGCCCAGAGTCACCGCTCAGCCTCACCCCTGGTCCGTCACAGGGCCTGGTTAGCTAATATTCAGGCAGCTTGTCCCCCTGCCGCCACATCACGACAGCACGGTCCCATTCTGGAGGTCCCCATATTGTGATGGTCCACTCTGACCTCTGTCCCCAACCTGGGAGATACCTTATAACTCACTCTGTCATCTAAATTATTTCTTTAATAGATGCAACTTTAAAAATTGGGCCAAAAAGCCAACGTCCTTGGTTCTCATCCTCAAGCCTGTGTGCTGTCTCCCGGAGTCTCTTCCTTCCTCTGTCCCACCTCTGAACGCTGCTGGCATGTCCCTGTCAGTGGCTGTGGAAACTTCCTCAGCTGGCTGTTCCTTCTGTCTTCACTGGACTGTGGAGCTCAGCCCCCCTGGTGACTCAGCTCTGGTCCAGACTGACTGCGTCTTCCCGCGGGCTCCCTCCACCACCGCTGGGAGCAGAGGTGCCTTCCTGCAGCCTGGGCCCTCAGGCTACTAACTCCGCTGGGCCAACAGCTCCTTCCAGAAGAAATGGCAAAGCCAGAGCACGGTCACCACCCATGCCCGCTCCCACGTCCCGGGGAGACATAAGCAACCGACTGAGACATTACTTCTCACTGAGCCTCGAGAAAGCCTTAGTCTAGTACACCAAACAGGCCCTGCCCATCAATAACGATGGAAATACTTCTGCCATCCCCACCATTTCATGTTGCTGCAGACGTGGTGTTCTCTGAATTTGGCGTTAGCATGGTAAGACCCACTTCTCTGAGGGGAACCGAGCTACATAAAAATGTGTGGTGGACTCTCATCACTCCATCAGCTGTTTATTATATGCTCAGCATGGTGCCAGGGAAGCTAGGGGTGTGACAAAGGATCATTAAATCCTTCCTTTAAGCTGCTCTTGATGTACCCGGGGAGGCAGACTGTATGCACACACCAAGATGTTCATAAGGGACAGTGAGGCTCCTAGGGGACGCCCCGCCATGGGGGAACTGAGAAGAGGGGACAGAGCAGGCTAGGGTGGAGGGAGCACGACCCACGAGAGCTGGTCCCTGGGCAAATGAGTCTGGGGACTCAGGGGACGTGCATTTGGGAGGTAGAGGCCATTGACCAGTGAGCACCATTCTCAGGCAGAAGAGTGAGCTTGTTTGGGATGAGAACCACCCATCATCCTAAAAATGGGCCATGATCCTCAAAGTTGGGCGTAGGCATGGGTGACCACTGAGGGAGGAGCATCTGAAGTCCAGACTGCTTTCTCTTTCCTCCCAAGGGGACACCAAGCTTGCTGCGGGAGGGAGTGGGAGGGAGGGACAGAGGGAGGCAGGGCAGGCTGGCAGGACTCACCCCTGTGCTGCAGTCAGAGAACATGGTGCGTGGGAAGGAAGATATGGTCCTGGTTGCTCAGGCTGGGGCAAAGAGATGATGTGAAAACAGACAAATGGTTTCCAACACGGAAAACCATGCAGGCTCAGGGGGCTGGGGTAAATGTGCATGGAGGGTGAGGTTTGGGGTCAAAATGGAATCAATGTGGACTCAGGAGGAATGGAGAAGCTATGATGGTAGATGCCTCCTGGTGTAGAGGAGCCTCTGAGACCCTCTCAGGAAGGTCCAGGAAATCCTGCTGTCAGTGGACAGGGCCACATGCCTTAGTCCTCTCGCTCTCACTTGTTTCTCTCACATTAAAAACACAGTTTCAATGAATCACCCACATTCTAGCTCATTTCCTATCTCCCAGTTCTAGACGTTTCCAGGAGGAGAGCTAACCTGGTGCCAAATAGCAACTTTTCCTGGTGTGCATGACTCATTGGAAAAAGTGTCTCTTGGACTATTAAAAGAATAGGGGAGGGTGGGTTGAAGACACTTCGGTTCAAAGCAAATTATATAGAAACTAAGCAAGGACATATCATTCTGGCGCTGAAGACTGTGCTTTCCCCAAATAACAAGGCAGGAAAAAAGGGCTCTTTAGTTAACACGGTGCACAGATGTTCCAGAAAAGGAGTAAATGCTTCGGAACAAGGCAAACGAAACTTGGCTTAAACAGGTCAGTCTGCTGATGAGTACATGGAAGATGTGTTGTATCTGCTAACCTCGCAAGTGCAAAAGAAAAGGAGTCCCTGGACGTCCTTGAACAGGTCTTATCATGATGCTTGGAAGCCCCTGTTCCTGCTGATGTGGGGAACGGAATGTAAACCTGACAGTGAAGGTAATGCTTCCTGTTTAGGGCAGATCCTCTGAGGACCACCTGGCGCCGTCTTGGGCTACAGGCCACCACACTCCACAGCCAGCTTGGATGATGCGAGTGCACTTACAAAATTTAAAAAGAGGCTAAAGAGACAGAGATGGAGCCCACAAACTACTGCTTTCAGCCTCACCCGCACCCTGTCCCCCTGCCCCACGTGGCCACAGCCAACATCGCTATGGGGTTGAACAGATAGAAAACACAGGCAGAGGAGGACACAGGGAGGGGTGGAAGATGCCCTGCAGGGCAATTTTAGAAGTAATCGGCTAACAACAACACTGAACCTAGAGGCAGCCTCAGGATCTTTCTAAACACCGTGCCCTGGGAGCCACCACCAAACCAGCGGCAGTGGGCACAAGAGAGGAACCCTATCTGCTGTTTGAGGAACGGTCAGCAAAGCGTTTCGGGATTAGGCAGGTCTGGGTCCGAGTCAGGCTCCACCCCTTATCACTTGTGGGATCACTGACAAGACACTTCATCTCTACCTCAGTTTCCTCATCTGTAAAATGGGAATAATAAAACCAGCCCCCTAGTACTATGTAGATTAAACGAGATTACAAATAGAAAGTGCTTTTCAGAACTACTGCATTTAGTAAGCACAATAAAATGGTGCCCATTATTGTACTGGAATTGTTATTTTTCACTTAAATGTTGAGATATATAACTTTTAACATTTAGAAGTTTAGATAGTGTAAGAGACTGGATTAATGTTATGAAACCTTTGCACATTCAAATGCTTTTCCATTTGTCTAGAAAATCCGGAATTTTATATGCTAGATAGTGAAATATAAATGAGAATGATTTGGTCTCAGCGGGGAGGGTATAGCTCAGTGGTAGAGCACGTGCTTAGCATGCACAAGGTCCTAGGTTCAATCCCCAGTACTCCATTAAAAAATAATAATAAATTAATTATCTTCTCCCCCAAAACAAAACAAATACTAAAAGAAAAAGAAAGAAAGAAAAAAAAAAGCACAGCTGAGAGTGACTTGGTATGATTCAGGTACATTTTAAGGATGAAATTTTTTTTTAATTTATGTTTTAAAAAATTTATTTTTTAACGGAGGTCCCCTTGGGGATTGAACCCAGGACCTCATGCATGCTAAGCATGTGCTCTACCACTGAGCTATACCCTCCCTACTAACTATGAACATTTCAAGGTCAGTGCAGTGTGGTACTTTCCCCTGAATAAAAAGAGCACCTTTTGCATCATGTCTTTTACTGGACACAGAACAGGTGCTCAAAAGCACATGACTACTTCACAATACTTACCTATTATTCACTTTTTCAAGTAATCTAGTCATTCAAAGTTACCCCATACTCTTAGTCTTCACAAAGAAAACTGAATTTTATGCACTCTGAATAATGCTATGAAAAATAATATCACTGATGCTTACCTTCAGAATATCACAAGCCGAAAAAAAAAAAGTACCATTCATCGACCAACGCTAAGTTACTTTACCTGCTAAAAAACGCCAGCACGGTTTCGTACGTTGGAATTGTCTGAGTTTTGTTGTTTAGTTGCAAGTAGACCCACAAAAGCAGTGTTTTCAGAAGGTGAAACTCACTAAATGTAAACAACCTGGCCAAAAGAAAAGATTGAGAAGAAATTTCAGGAATAGCAAAACACCACGCTGTGTGTAAAGAAAGGGAAAAATTAACAGCGAGTTTGAGAAGGAGGTCACACCACGCCCTGAGTCTGTAGGTGGGCTCAGACAGAGAGACATCAACTTGTTTAAGGTCTTGTTCAAGGTCTTGTTCAAGGTCACCAGCTGGTTAATGACTGGGACTTGAACCTCAGCAGCCTGCCGCCCAGCCCAGGGTGTGTTTTCACCCACCGGCTGAGCTGCTGTAAAACAACGGTCATCACTGAGTGAGCTCTTACTGTGAGACAGGTGTTCTCAAGGCGTTTCCATATGTTCTTTTATTTAATAACGCCCAGCAACCCTGCAAAGCTGGGATATATTCCTTACTTTTATAGATGTGGAAATTGAGATGGATCCTCTGTTTATTTAAAAATATACGTTTTGTTCCTCATGGTTTTTTGCATTAATTTTCATTGTAAAATATTGCACTAAAATATACTTTATCTCCATGACTGAGGTTTCTGGGGGCCCCTGAAATTTTGCACCCAAGGGGAGTGCCTCACTGGTCATATTCTAGTCCCAGCCCCGACTGAAGGCTGAAACGTGAATAACTCATCCAAAGCCACACAACTCTGAGTTCAGACTTGAGCAGGGACTACCCCACACTGGCTGTGGAGACTCCTGCAGGCTGCTGGCCGGCCCTGCAAGCCACGACTCCCTCGTCTGTAAAACAGTGATCAAGGCAGTTGCTCAGAGGACAGTGGTAAGGTCTGTGTGAGGTGACGTGTAGTATGCGCTCCCTATGGTTGCTGTAACAAATTGTCACAAACTGAGCGGCTTAAAACAACACAAACTTATTATCATATAGTTCTGGAAATTGCTACAAAATGGTTCTCACTGGGCCAAGATCAAGGTGTGGGCAGGGCTGTGTTCCTTCCTGAGGCTCTAGGGGAAAATCATTTTCTTGCCTTTTCCAGTTTCTAGAGGCCATTAGCATCCCTGCGCTTGTGGCCCCTTCCTTCATCTTCAAGTCAGCAGCACAGCATCTTCAAATCTCTCTCTGGTTCTGACTCTTCTGCCTCCTTCGCCCACGCTGAAGAATCCTGTGTTGACATTGGCCCCCCCCCCCGGATAATCTGGGGCCCCCCATCTCAGGGTCACCCAATTAGCAACCTTAGCTCCATCTGCAAGCTTAATTCCCCTTTACCGTGCAACCTAACATATTCATGAGTTCTAGGGGTTGGGATGTCAACATCTTTGGGGGACCACTATCGAGCTGACCACACATCCAGATTGCTTAGCACAGTGCCTGGCACACAGGAATGGGCTTAGGGAGCAGCAGCTCCCACTCCTAAGTGGCTGGGCTGGGTCCTGGCTCCAGAGCCCACACTGTGCCTGCAGCAGCCTGAGGCATCTCATCAAGAAACGAGGGATGAGGAGGAAGGGGTGAGTCAGCTCTGTGAAGGATGCTTCCCAGACAGCTCTTCTAACAGGTGGCTCGGTTGCCTAAGGAGTCATCTCAACACTTCTTAGGCCTGTTGATATTTCCTGCCTCTGACCATGGACATGCACGCTGGCTTCAAAATATATCATAGCCTCTTCCCCTACCACCTTCGTGGTTGTGATGGGTGGAAGCCAAGCTAAATCGTGACTCCAAAGGCCAGTGAGAGTGTCACCCACCCACCTCTCCCGCTATTTCTGGACAGCGTAGAGCTGTCTCTTTCTCTTAGTTGTTTTTAGGCACCTACAGATGCATGGGCTTTGACTCTGGCCAGACAGGGCCAAATTTGTCACCGTCTGGGCAACAATGTAAGGCAAGATGGGAGACGTCACAGAATCACTTGCTACGATGTCCCCACAAAGACCTCTGCCATGACTTCAACCACCACTAGGCTGGGGAGCCATGTGACCTCTGGTGCAGAATCCATGCTTGAAGCCCCCAAGCCCAGAAGGTTCTTTGAGATCTCACCAAAGAGGGGCTAGCAGCAACATGGGGGAGCAACTGGGAGTTCCATGAATCAGGACCCGGGTTTTACAACTTATGATGAAGATTAATTGATGAAATAAGTCCTCTGTCTTTAGGCCAAGTACCAGTGCCCTAAAGTATTAGTTCTTGCAGGAAGTAACCACGCTGAGGACATTCAAACATATTTTCATTGGCCTAAGAGCTCTAATGACCTTAATCAAGATGGAATTCACACGGATTCTAAACTTCCCTCCAACACAGGTGAACATCTGGGCTGTTTGATGTGTGTTTGCTGGGTAGAAGCCACTGGGATGTAACTGGTGTTTTTGTTTTTTAACAAGACATTTTCCTCTATTTTTTCTTTTGAGAAAAATGTATGTAAATAATAAAAGGCCTCATTTTGAGCACAGACCATAGAGAAAGCTGTGCCCAAGTGAACAAGAAAATCTGATCAAAGATGCTCTTTGCAACACTGATCATCAGAAAAAAAATGAAGTAAAACAAAACAAAAGGCCATTAGGAAGGGAAGGAAAAAACTGCTCTCTCGTCATTCTTTGGAAGCCTGGACAACAATTACATTTAAAAATTGCGAATTAGGTACATAAATATCAACACGGAGAGAACACGTCACAAGATGCTAGTGAATAAAGTCAGTTGTAGAAGTGGTTGTACACAGAGCAGCCACAGTCACTACAATCACTGTGAGAAAATGTATGCACAGCAGTGGTTTGTTTGCCTTGAGGGAGGGAGGGAGGGAGGCGGAGAGGAAGGACGGGGAATAGGGCTGGTGGGGCAGGGGTAGGGGGACACACAGGCGACTTCTACTTTTTTGGCAATGCTTTCTTAGCTTATGACAAAATGTTACCATCTGTTCATTTGAGGAGATGGATCCAATTGTGCTTTGTATTACCCTGCCACCTTCGTAAAATTTTTACGATAAAAAATATGACCATCAATATCCTTTTTTTCCCCCTAATAAATTAGGTTTATTTATTTATTTAATTTTTTTTTTCCTTAATGGAGGTACTAGGGATTGAACCCAGGACCTCATGCATGCTAAGCATGTGCTCTACCGCTTGAACTATACCCTCCCTCACCAATATCCCTGTTGATCTTGACCATCAGTAAGGAAGGAGGAGGCTTGGAGTAGGGTGCACGAGCTGGCTGACAATAACCACAGGCGCAGAGACCACTGAGAGCTGGGTTCAAATCCCAGCTCTCATGCTGCATGGGGCAGGGGCAGCAATGCTATATGTCCTGTAATTTCCATTCCGCATGTGAGAACACGAGGAGCATCTCCCGGGGAGCTGCAGGAATTAGACTGAAGGCCCGCTCAGAGTGTTCGGAGACGCACCTGCGCTTCATAACCGGGACGCGCTGTTGTTATCAGCCAGAGAAGCGTCAGCTTCAGGAACGACGACGTTTGACAAGGATGCCCAGTGATGCTCCGGGTGCTGGGGGGAAAGCTGCGGGACAGGCATGCTGGGGAGGACACGTGGCTTTCTTAGGGAATTCCTGAGCCCTCAAGGCTCCTTGTATCAGAGACAGGAAGTCAGGGAGGGCGGGCACGTCCCCACTGGTTTCAGGGAAGCCTTTGGTGTTGACAGAACCAGACAGACCTCTGAGCTCTCCCCCCTCCTAAGTCTACAAGGAGCTTGGCTTTCGGAAAAGCAGAACTTGGAATGAAGCTTTCATAATATTAGAGTGAGTAAAACAGGGTCACTGAGTGGTGACCTCTAAGAAGAAAATTAACTGAAAACCAGAGGCCCAGGAGGTCAGGAAGACTGAGTGTATTTTACCACAGGTCATTTACAAGATGGAAAGAAAACCCAAAGGAAGATGAGGTCAAGGCACTTCAGGTGGGGAAGGTGAATGGTCTCAAAGTTGGAGCATCTGCAGTGATGGATGTGGGTCCAACAAAGCTTAGACATCCAAACACCATGACCACAAGCCAGGGATGAGCCACAGTCTACACTAAGTGGGGCCAGGGACTCTCCAACCCCGACCTCGGGTTGGCCTTTCCACAAAGCCATGTGATTTCCCGGGACAACCCAGTCTTCACGGAGTGCTGATTGCTGGGAAACCTCTGTTACAAACAAGAAGATGGTGCAGCAATGAGGGTGGGACCCTGGACTTTGCAGCCTGAAGCCCAGCCCTGCCTTTTATCATCCCTCTTATCTTAGGGACAATAATTGTATCTGCTGCACAGGGTTGTGGGGATTGAAAGAGCCAGTGCACACAGCACCGCACATGCCCAGAAGTGCTGAGTACAGGTGGTGGGTGGTGCGCGGTCCATCAGCCACCAGGAGCACCAAGATTCAGAGCCCGGGCCTGGTAAATTTCTAACCATCTGGCCAGGCGCTAGGTGAGGCCCAAGGCCCCTTTCCTGCACCCTCTGTTTCCCTCTTCCCTCCAGCTTCAAAGCAGGCGGCCACCAGACATCAACCAGGCGAGGAGAGTTCACATCAGAGGACTGGATGTGAGCACGAGGTCTGGGAGCTGTGGGCCTGGTCCCTCCAGGGCTCATGAGCTGATTACATGCTTGAGGCCATGTCCAAGGGCCATGCAGGCTCTTCCCTCCTCCCCTGGGATAGCCCTGGGCTGTCGGTGCAGACGGCTCCTGGGGCGGGGCCGGAGGAGCAGAACCTAGTTTCCACATCAGTCATGTCTCCCCAAACTTGTGAGTCTAGACACTTGACACGTAATGTTCTTGACCTCTTTTCCTGCCCAGCCAGCGCTTTCTAAGGCCTGTCCCATCACTAGCGTTCTGCTTGTGGTCAGACACGTTTTGCTCTTTCTTGGTTAAGTGCAACCAACGTGGGATAACTCAGCCTTTCCAAGGGAGGGACGGTGTTACGAAAAGTCTACGGGATGCCATGTTTATCTTTTCTTCAAGGGTTGCATAACCTTTGCTCCATGGAGGGCAGGGAGTGGAAAAATCTCGGGGAGCAGGGCAAAACGACCCTGGGAGCCCGCCCCGGGCCCCGGGGGCTGCTCTTGGGGCCCGAGTTCCTGAAGTCTTCTTAGATAATAGTCTCCCCCAACACCAGAACCCAGAACACAGTTCCACCAACCTCATTTCTCCATTAGTCTGAGGGCATCGCAGGCTACTGAGTAAATTCGAACCAACAGTAGAATAAACCTTTCCAGATCTAATTCCTGAAATCGGAATGCTTTCCGTCACACATGCACGAGGAAAACATTCATTTTCTAATATACCATAACAATTTTTAGTCGAATTTAGTCTTCATTCTTGAAATTCACCCAAAGGGAATACAATCGTGGTAACTGGGCAGTGGGTGTCAAGAACCTTTCAAAGAGTCCCCCAAAGACATGACAATGAAACGCAGTATGTGGTCCTCAACTGGATCCTGTATTGGAGGGAAAAAGATGCTACAAAGGACAGTGTGCATCAATGACTTTAAGCTATTTACTGAAGCTGTTAACTACATTGTGATTATATTAGAACAAATTCTCTTTATTAGGAAATAAACACTGAAGCATTTAGCAGTAAGAGAACACGATTGATGCCACTTCCCTTCAAAGAGTTTTAAAAAATGTGTATTGGTAGATATACACACAGATGCAAATGATAAAGCAATCAGGGCAGAGACTGAACAAAGCAGGGTGAAGGGTATTGAGATATTCCTTGCACTATTGCTGTCATTTAATTGGTTTGAAATTATTTTCAAATACTAATAGTAATAAAAGCAAACAGAATGTCCTTTTGACTTAGCAATTTCACTTCTAAGAATTCAACATGGGAAAATAATCTGAGATGAAGATAAACGTACATGGAAGGATGTCACCAAGGTGCTATTTATATCAATAAAACATTGGAAATGACCTAAAAGGCCAGGCATTGGCCAGAATCTAAGGAAGGCCCTGTGGTTGCCACGTGGGTAAGACAGAAGCTTCAGATTGGCAGAGCCAAAGGCTCTTTGGTTAGAGACGTGATTGGGGGTTGGTCAAGAGCAGGCCAAGACCCTGAGTTAGGGGTCCCTGCACTGGTCCAGATGAGAGATGTGGAGGTTTGGCCTCTGGCCGGTGCTCACACAGAGGCCCCCAGAGACGGGTTCTGTCTGGGAGTAGAATCAACTGCACTTGGGGAGGGGGAGGGGAGTAAGTGTCCAGAGGACCCCCGGGGGCTTGAGCAGCTAGCCGAAGAACAAGGCGGGGCAGGGAACCACAAGTGGGGCTTCAGCCTTAATTGTCAGAGAGGTCTTGCAGGCAGAGGACCGTCTGGGTCTAGAGCTGTTCAGAAGAAGAGTCCGGGCTGGAGTTAGAAACTGATTTAGGGGAGAGAGCCTTTTCCTTTTTCTGCTTTTCCCTGGCCTCCAAATTTTCCACAACAAGTATTAATGTATTAATGTTGAAAGAATTTTTAAAAATTACTTAGGCAATAAGACATGGCAACAACCTAAATATCCATGGACAGATGAATGGATAAAGACGATGTGGTACATATATACAATGGAATACTACTCATCCATTAAAAAGAATAAAGTAATGCCATTTGCAGAAGCATGGATGAACCTGAAGATCATCATTCTAAGTGAGGTAAGCCAGAAAGAAAGAAAAATACCATATGATACCACTTATGTGTGGAATTTTAAAAAAAAGACAAATGAACTTATTTACAAAACAGAAACAGACTCATAGACATAAACAAACAGTTACCAGGGGGAGAGTGGGTAGGAAGGAATAAATTGGGAGTTCGACGTTTGCAGATACTAACTACTACATATAAAATAGATAAACAACAAGTTCATACTGTATAGCACAGGGAACTATATTCAATATCTTGGAGTAACCTATAATGGAAAAGAATATGAAAATAAATATATGTATGTATATGTATGACTGAAACATTATGCTGTGCACCAGAAATTGACACATTGTAACGGACTATACTTCAGTAAAAAAGAATGCAAATTAAAAAATTACTTAGGCAATTAATTAATTACCAGTGGGTACCATGCCTACACTCAGTACCCAAGTTCCAGCTCCTCCAGTAAGTTTGGGATGGAGAAGGCGCTGTACACTGGGCATGTCCAGCAGGGGTGTGGGTGCGCCCAGGCTAAAACACCTCCCTCCCTGCACTAGCCCTGCTCCCCGCCGCCCACCCAGAGGCAGCTCCCTGGGAACCGGCTCTGACCTGGGAGACCGCAGCACTTTGTGGAGCAGTTCTTGCTGGATTTTCCGGAGGTGGATCTGTGTCCCCATCAGAGGGACCAAGTTCATCTCCATCCACCTCTCGCAGGCGGTGGTGAGCAGCTCTTCCTTGTACTGAGAAGGCAAGAAAAGCCCATTGAGAAAAGAATCCCTGAACTCTCAGCGCCCTCTGCTGGAATGCGGCGATGCCACACGCGCGCTCGCAGGGGAGCCACGCTGCAGCCGTGCTCAAACCTCTTCAAAATACAACTGCAGCAGATAACGTTTTCTGAGTGTTTGCTACCCCTGAGGCACTGCATTCGGTTGGTTTAAATCAATCCTCACTGCAACCCTATGAAATCCATTCATTTTTATTCCTATGTTACGATGGAGAAACGGATGCTCCCAGATTCCTGCTCTCACCCACGGTCACTCTAGTTATGTGGTCTGACCACGGGGCTTGCACGCTGAAATCTCTGGACTGAAGTCTACGACTGATATGAAGGCTCCCCTCCTGGGGTCTCAGTTTTCTCCTCTGATAATGAAAGAGTTATATTACATCATTTTTTGCCAACACGGAGGCACTGACTGGGCCCAGGTGGGACAAATTTCACTGGACTCCACCAAGAATGTCCCAGAAGGTTGTCTGCTGTCTTGGTGAGAGAGGTTGTAATTCCCTCCACCCACCCTGTCATCACCACCACCAAGATGAAAGCTTTTCTGCTTTGTGAGTATTAAAATATTCTTTTAAAAATAAAATGATTTTTAAACCTTTTTTACTTGGCGAAATAAAACATAAGCACCCTTAGGCTGGTGCCATCGGATAGAACTTTTGGAGCTGGGTCTGGTGCGTGAAATCCCAGAGTCTGGGTGCCCTTGAGGGCCCCCAGGTGCTACGTGCCTTGTCCAGGTTGTTCTCACCTTGCAGCCGGCCAGGTAGAAGTTCTTGATGGTGATTGGCGTGAGTCCGTTCATCATCATGGTCACACACCTGCAGAGAGAGGACTGCTATTTCTGGAGTGCCCAGAATGCTTTTAGAGAAGTGGGCAGCCCCGGGGGTTCTCATTCAACTCTGAGACAGTGGCAGAGACTTCACAGAAGGGAAAGAAAGGGAGCCTTATTTTAGGGGTAGAGACATTTGGCTGGAGAACAAGACCAGCAAGGCAGGTTACAAAGAGCTCTGGGCTGAGGGAGGTGAGTTCTGAAATCAAATCCTTTGGATGGAAACAAAATGGGCTTGACGCCAGAGAGAAGTATTACTATTCAGAGCTTAAGCACATAAAGGTGCCTTACTGAGTTTTCACTTTAGCCGGGATGACCATCTGGTTGTCCCCCTGCTCAAGGCATTTTCTTCCTGTACAGACCATTGTGATGCTGCTAGAGGGGCCTCCAGTCCTGCTCCTCTCTGTGCAAGAGTAGATTCAAAGAGCAACTGTCTGATGAAAATCTCAGTCACCTTTGTCCCTAGGAATGCAGAAAAGGGGGTCTAACCTAACGGGGAAAGGGTCAGAAAAGTAACAATTAAAACCCGAAGGGGGAGAACAAAGAATTGGCCAGGCCAGGAATTGGGAGATCAGAATTCCAAGAAGAGGAAATGGCATATACAAAGGCCCTGGGGCAGGAGCAGGTGCTGTACTTTGAAGGAACATCAAGGGGAGCAAGACTAAGGAGATGAGCCAGGGGAACAGGGTGTGTGGTGGGGTGGAAATGCTGGGTGGATGGTGGGGCCATGGAGTTTCAGTGACTCACCTTTCACAGCTAATATGAGTCTCTCTTTAGCAAAATTTTCTTAAGTCATGTTCACTTCATCAAACAGAGCACCAGAGAATAGCTACTGCGCTCTTGAATGAAGCAGTCTTGAACTCATTACTGCTCAATGCTTACGCTAAACTCAGTTGAGATACATGTTGCTCTTGGAAAAAAGGTTCAAGAATATCCAGCAAGTCTTGCACATATTCTAAAACATATTCTTCAATTAAGCTAAGTCAGCAGAGAGCTGGGGAGCTCATTACCTTCACCAACCACACCTCTGAAGAATAGCTTTAACTGAGTTGCACTTTGGTGTGAAGACTTTGCCAAATTCAAGAAAGAACATTATTAAATTTATCATCACATTTACTCTATTCATATAGTTGAGGACATTGATCGTCAAGTCACTTAGCGTCATCAGATGAAGACACCCAGGATTTTATTGCCAAGAGTAGCTGTGCTTCTCCTAAGTTATTTATTTGTTTGTCTAATCTATGATGTCACTGATCAAATTTCCTTTTCGTATTAGCTGCTGGGGAGCTCAGAGCCAAAAATATGGTCCACTTACAGAGTGGAGGTTATGTTATGCAATTTCAGCCTCTCCATCCTTTTTTTTTTTCTTTCTCCTTTTTCTTTTTTTTAAACAATGTTGTGCCCTGTTATTTTATGTATTCTTTAAAGCCACACAGACTCTTACTAAAGCAAGGCAAGAAATAAGGAATGAAAAAACAATCTGGTTATGATCAAGGCACATCACCCCCTTGGATCCTAGGACAGCCCCTTCACCACAGTGAGACTGATCATACCCACGATAAGGAGTTGCCTTGAGTATTGGAAAAGTCTGTGCTGGGTAAACACCAGACCCTGCTTCATCTCTCAGGCATGCTGGCAGGTGAGACTGCTGAGTCCTGTCAGTTCTGCACCTTCACTATCTCCTAGATGACCTGCCCCCTCCCCCCACTTCCCACTGCCCCTGCCTAGTTCAGACCCTCCTCGTCTCTCGCCTGGGCCTCTCCACAGGTCTCCCTGCCCCCACCAGCCTCCCGCGTCCCCACAGCAATCTGAAGGTCTCAGCCGAAAACAGAGGGGCTCAGCCCACTCTCTCCTCCCAAGCTTCAGGCTCCCCTCTGCTGGTAGAACCAGGTGGAACTGGCTCACCTGGCTTCTGAGGTTGCATGACCTGGGCTCACCCTAACCTCCCCACTCACCTTTCCCTTCATCTTTCAATGCCCCTCCTCCATACCAGCCACTTGGGGTCTTAGCAGCCAAGCATGTCCCAGTCTCTAGGCTCTCCTCTGCCCCATGTCCCTTTCTCTCTCACTCTTCCATGGCTGGAATCCTTCCAGTCTCAGCTCAGGTATCACCTCCTCTTGGAAGCCTGCCTGATTGCTTCTCCTCACGTGCTCCCTTTGCTTTGATTTCCATGCCCTCATTCTGCCTAGTACCTCTGCCTCCTCCCACCACTCTCCCATGAAACTACAGATGGCCAGGAAGCAGCCCTCCCCGCATAAATCCATCCCCTGCGTGCTGCCTCTGTGCTGGCCTCTGTGCCTGGTTCTGGCAGTACCTGCCGTGTCCAGACAAGGCTCCTCTCCTCCTGGAGCTCCTGGCCTCACTGTGAGCTGAGCTTACTGATCAGCAAGGGGGAAACCAGGTGTGAAAGGGGCTGTGTGGGAGAGAGTTCAGTCCGACCACTCACCAGGCACAGTGTTCTTTAGGTTCTGGCTTTTGCCTATAGAGATGTGTGGGCAGAATTAGCTGGGTTTAGAGTTGGGATGAAGAAATGAGCACCTAGGAGGCTGACGCCTTCATTTGTGCTCCTGCCTCCTCACTGTCAGAGTCACCGGCAGAGCAGGCCTGGAATGGTCAGGCTTCCCAGACCAGAGGACACAAAGCAAGCCCTGGGGCCACTCGGGCCACTTGCCTCTGGGCTCAGGGAGGGTTGCAGGGTGGGGTTTCCACCTCCAGAAATTCTAACAACTCCAGGCAGTTGCCCACAGAGAGAGTTCAGCCCTACATGGAGGCAAGGAGTTGCCCTCCCAGCCAAGTAACCCTTAGGGCGCGCGTGTGTGTGTGTGTGTGTGTGTGTGCGCGCGCATGCCCACTTGTGTGCATATGCACATGACAACCACGATCTCAGTCGTGCCAGTGCAGACACCGATGTGTGAGTTTAATGAGCAGCACCCAGTGGAACCCACAGGCACACACTTCATCCCCAACAGATGGGTGGCCTCGGGTGTGTGTGGTTCACACATGACCTGGGCAATTTTGCACTGGCTGGGAGTTCGGCCGAGATGACCTTTAAGGTCTCATCCAGCACCTAGATTTGAGATGCTATCAGAGTGATTCGGCACTCACACGTGTGCAGGCGTATACACACACACACTGAGGCTTGCACTGCCACACCCCTGCCAACTGCACCATCAGCCTCTCAAAGGCAGGCGAGCCCCAGCCCAGCTGTGTGCCAGGCCCGCCTGGCTCCGACCTAGGATTCCAGCCCCACCTCAAGTATCTGCAGAATCTAGGGCGGGGCCCATCAGCCTGGGGCGGGCCTAGGTCTGCTCGTCGGTGGAATGATAGGTTTGGCTCAGTATCCAAAGCCCTTCCTGCTCCAGCATTCAAAACCAGGCATGCAGAGGAAGAAAGAAATGAAGACCCGGCTGATCTCGGCCCCACCCCAGATAAGCCCGGGCTAGGCTTCCGCAAGGAAGACGGGGCTTCGAATATGGGCCTCCGGTGGGGCAGCCGAGGCTCACAGCCAGAGGTGGCAGGAGGTCCCGCTCCAAGAGGGAAGCTGGCCTTCCAGCTTTCTTTTTTAAATTGAAGTACAGTCAGTTTACAATGTTGTGTCAGTTTCTGGCGTACAGCACAATATCCAGTCACATAGGAACATACGTATATTCATTTTCGTATTCTTTTTCACCATAGGTTACTACAAGATGTTGAATATAGTTCCCTGTGCCATACAGTATTTGTCTTATTGTTTGTCTATTTTATGTATGCTGGTTACGGCCTTACAGCTTTGGGGCCAGAGATATCTTCCGGCACAGCACCAGGAAATAGCCACTCAGAAATGTCTGCGCACAGAAGCTGTGGTTTTGTAGTGATTCTCTGTCACAAGGCTCTTCGGAGCTGAAGGTGGGTGATACACACGATGGAAGAGGGGTGGGGAATCTCAGGAAAACCCACACTTTCCCCCCATCACCTGCGGGGTCAAGGCCAGATTCCTTAGTTCTGGAATTAAGATTCCTTAGTTCCAAGACTCTACGTGACCTGTCCCTGCCGATGACTGCTGGCCTCCCATCTCCCACAGCCACCCACCCCACAGCCTGGCCAGGCAGACATGCTGGGGTGCCCTTTCAAGACTGGTGCCCAGTGTGTCCTCTGCAGTCACATCCAGGCCTCTGAGAGCCTGCATCCCTCGGTCCACAGGGCATCTGCATCCCCGCTGAGACGCTTCAGATGGAGGGTCTTGCCTGAGTCATTTCAGGTGCCCCCAGCAATGAGGCACTGGCTCAGAAGCATCTGGCTGTGTGGACTCTATAAAAAGTGAGTTGAAACTTGCAAGTTCCCTGGGAGAGATCCTGCCTTTCCCAGAGTGGCTGATGCCCTCTCTGGGCTAGGACGGGAAGTTCATCCATTCTTCCATTCCCTCGAATGAAGAAACTGAGGTTGAGCGTGGTGAAACAAGCCAGGCAGAGCACCCCTGCCCTAAATCTCCTCTCTGTTGAACTGCATCAGGAATTAGGAAGTCAGGGAGCCGTAAGATACCACCTGGGTTCAGGATGTGAGTCCAGTAAGCACGCATCCCTGGAAAAGCCCAGGGGAAGGGGAAAGATAGTCTAGAAAAATGAATCCTCTCTATGATTTCCATTTGGCTCACTTACCCTTCACAAGCGTTAATGGAATGGAGGAATATTATAGGATACCAAAAAAGGGAAGTTCTGAGAAATGCTCTTCCTAATTATAGTACCCGTTTTACTTGAAATTAATCTTACAAAATTCTCCATTTGGAAAGCCCCACCTTCACTTCATCCCCACTTCACTCATTTCCTGTGTCTTAGAGACTGTTGGGCATGACGCTTTGAAGGGCAGGGACCCTCCCCATCTGGTCCTCGTTGTCTCCCTGGTGTCCCGGAGAAGCCCAGGAAATCATTCTTAAAGGAACAGATGCATGTATGAAGGTGTGACTGAATCAATGCACAGTGAATGGCTCTAAGCCAACTCCACGAGTGCCACTGGAGGGAAGGGGAGCAGGGAGGGTCGGGACCGTGAATGAGCAAGTGACATCACCATCCCGCCTGAGCAAAGCAGAATAGGCAGTGTTAGGGGTGCAGGTTCCGGGGACTCTCTGCGCCCTTCAAATCCTGCCCCCTTTGGAAGCTGTGTGGCCTTGGACAAGTTGTCTACCTCTCAAGTCCTCCCTTTCCTCATCTGTGATATCCCACCTCCTACGGCTGCAGGGAGGATGGAAGGAGGGAATCCCTGCCAAGAGCTGAGAGCAGCATCTGACCATGGCAGACACTCCATCTCACAGCCTGATCGTGCTGACATGCCCTCACCCCAACAAAGTCCTGCGGAGCAGGCGGGACAAATGCCACGAGACTCATTTCAGCTCCCTCACACTTTCAGCATCCACAAGTTCTCCATGACCCCAGGTAGCCCTCATCAGGACAAGGACGTTTTCACATCCAATGCCAATCCGCTGTAAATGCCTCTTCTTTCTCCCTGCACGGGACCCTTGACGGACAGCCCAGCGGGCCAGCAGGGTCTGCATACCCAGGAGGAAAGCTGTGCCCGAATGAGCAGTCAGATTGATAGGCAGTCTGGTCTTTGCATTTTTCTCTCTTCTGAAAAATCTACAATGACCACGTGCAACATTTGTAAAAATAAAAATATTATTTACAAGAAGAATCAAGGTTCTATCTGAAATGATTGGGGGAAATGGTCCTGAAAATGACGAGACAATTCAGCTGGTCTTCAGAGGGCCAGTTTACGTGCAGTCTCTCCCTAAATGGCGAGAGACGTTTTTAGCTGAAAACGAACACACACACAAAAATGAGGCAAATGAACTAATTTACAAAACAGAAACAGACTCACAGACATAGAAAACAAACTGACCAAAGGGGAAAGAGGTGGGGGGAGGGATAAATTAGGAGCTTGGGATTAGCAGATACAAACTACTATATATAAAATAAACAACCAGGACCTATGGTATAGCAAGGAACTATTTTCAGTATCTGTTAATAGCCTATGATGGAAAAGAATATGAAAAAGAATATGTGTGTATATATATATATATATATATATATACACACACACAGACATATATATATATGTATGACTGAATCCCTATGCTGTACATCAGGAAGGAATACAACATTGTAAATCAACTATATTTCAATTTTAAAAAGTATGTGAACTCCTCAATTAAAAAAATGAACAGAGGTGAAATTGATAAGCAAGCTTTGAGCACTGCTGGGAAGTCACTCTGCACACCCACAGAACTTCTCCCAGGCATAGAAATCACGCATGTGCATTTCATTCCTGTGAGTCAAGAATCGTCTGTTAAAATGAACGTATTGCTAGGGAGATGGCCCCACTGTGAACTTGTAACCCACTGGTGTGAGTTCAGGTCTCGGTTCCTTTGCAGACTCGAAGCTGTGCTCTGTGCAAAGAAACCCCAGATGTCCCAGCCCACGGAAGAGGGCTGCTGCGTGAGAGGGGCCGGGAAGGACCCTTCAGATGCCGCCCAGGGCAGGCCCTGGCTGCACCTCGCCGCTGTGTTTCCTTACCTTTGAAACAGGCTGCGGAACTGGAGGACGTGAGCGGCCGCCAGCACACCCAGCACGTCGTCCGCGCTCATCGTCACCTCGTGCATGTAGAGGTTCTTCAGGGCGGTGGCGAAGGCTGGGGAGGCAGCCCCGAGAGCGAGCGTCAGGGTGGGGCTCGGCACCCCCGCATCCCTGCCGCACGCGCAGGCGCTCTCCCTGCTGGGTCAGTGTCCCTGAGCTGGGCGGGCAGAGATGCATCAGAGAACACGCCCCCACTCCCACCTGGGCCCAGCCCCGCGAAGGAGTGGAGGATGAAGCTACAGAAAACGGAGCTGCTGTGAAAGAGTCTCCTGTGAGCCCGTCCTGCGTCTGCCTGAGGGGGTTCTGATCTAACCTGGGCTCCTGTGCAGGGAGGTGGCTGCCCCTAAACGTGCAGAACGCTGTGTGCACAGACGTGCGTCTCATTTTCTCTGGAGATAACATACTTACAGCAGATTTTCTTCAGAGTCTGGGGTCTTCATAAAGGTTAAGGACTCCTGGGACGAGCCAGGATAATTTGATAGTCCTTGGCCGGGGACAGATGCACTCGGCTTGTTCCAAGTTCTGCCTGATCCCAAAGGCGCTGTAGTGTGGTCCCATGCGCTTTGAGGACAGCTGTCCCTACCAGGGCTTGGGGATGGCTTCCTGATGGTACGTGACATAGCACTAACACCGAAGTCTGTTTCTAGGTGGGCAGGAGGGGTTGGGGAGGGGGGGAGAGACCAAGGGAGCCCCCTGGGGGAGGCCCCTGCTGCTGGCAGCCCGCCAGGGAGGGGCCCGGGCGGGATGGGGTGGGTCAGCGCTGCCTAATGTCGAGGGCGGGCCTGAGAGCTTCCCTGGACGCATGTGCCCAGGAGGGCAGTGACATCTTCCCTGGGTTTGTCTGCATCCCTGACGCCTCTCTGCAAGGAATCCCCTCTTCTTTCATTCCCCTGAGTTGTTCCAGCCTCCTTCCCCTCCTCGCTGCACTGCTCAGCTGTTTTTAATAAGGAGGCACTGAACACCATGTGCCTCCAGTTTGTGGTGTTTTGTTGTTTTGTTTTTTTTTCAAATCTGGGAGGGCCATTGTTGAATGACTCTCAGAATATGAGGATAGGTGCACGTTACCAGCTTTGGTGACCAAGGGGTCATTGATCTTCAAGGAAATGATCATCTTCTTTGCAGGGTGTTGTTCTTTGGTCTTCCTAGGCAGCTGAGCTGGTGAAAGAAACCGGGCAGGGATGTACACGTATGACAGCCACAGTGACTTGTGCGAGCTACAGTGTGAGGCCCCACGACCATTTGCACAGCCTTGATCTCGGCATGTATCACACTGCATTTTGTTTATTTTTGTTTGCTTGTTTGTTTAGTGAATGCATTTTTGAAATAGTTGAAGACTCACAAGAAGTTGCAAAAATAGTACAGAGACTTCCCGCGTCCCCCCTCAGCCAGCGTCCCCCGATGAGCTGCTACAGCCACTGCGATTGTCGGAACTGGGACCCTGATGCTCATACTGCATTTTAGATACTTATTACTAGCCCTCCCCTGCCCCCTTCTCTTATTAGGCTGTGAGCAGCTTGAGGGCAAGGGGTGGGCCTCCATCATCTCTGCACCCTGAGCACCCAGCTACCTGGCACCAGGCAGGAGCACAGGGACCATCTGCTGAAGGATGAGTGTGGGGCCCAGGTGTCCTCCCCTGGGACTCTGCCCGACAGGCTCCTAACAGAGGACCCCCGCCACCGAAGGCTTCCAAGAGGACGTGAAGGGGCAGCCCAAATCACTGCCAGCCTCCCCCATCCACTCAGAGTTATTTTAAAATGTGAGTTACAACACACGGTGCCCTCAGGTCTCCAGTGGCTTCCCACACCCTTGGCACAAAGCCAAAGCCCCTCTGAGACCTTCTCACTGGTCTCTGGCTCACTGGACCCCAAACCTGCCTCTTTGTAGTTTGTTCCCCAGGAGATTTGTAGGGCTCCCTCCCTCCCCCATCAGGGATCCACCTGACCCTGTATTATGTAAGGTAGCACCCCTCCCCACCTACGCCCCAACTGGCTTCATTTTTCCTCCTGGACTAACCATTTCCGTTACACCACGTGTCTGTTGGTTTATGATCTGCTGTGAGTACATACTGCGCGGTGAACTTGCCCCTCCATCCCCAGGCCCCAGCACAGTCTCACATACACTGATGCCCAGTAAGTATCGGCTGAACCGATGGGATGGATGGATTCCATCACCAGAATCCCAAGCCTAGTGAGCTCAATGTGCCAGGTAATGAAAAGTGTTGTGAGTCCCGAGCCCCAAAGTCTGTCACAATTTGTAACCACAAAAGATGCAGAAAAAGAGAACAATTTGCACTTTCCTCAGACCAGCAAGACCGTCGAGCCTTCCTTCCCCAGGCTCCTGGCTCCTGGCGCTGGTCAGGCTCTCATTCGGCCAGTATTTATGGAGCACCTGCTAAGTGCCAGGCCTGTTCCCACCTCTGCGTCACTTCTCCCTCCTGGATCTCTGCACAGCCCCCCATCTATCTGCTCCGTGCTGTCACTTGTCCCCATCTGGGGGGCAGTAAACGGGAGGAGGAGGCGAGTACGACTCGGAGCAGGCGTTCCAGACAGGTAGGCGGGGTCATCAGGGGCCTTGCTCTTCCTCACGCGTCCGCATCATTTTGGGTGGGCTCATCTGTCCCCCACCCCCACCCCCCACATTAACTTTCTAGCACAATGCCTGGCACAAGTTAAGCACTGAACATTGGCTGAAGGAAGGCAGGAATATTCTCAGCTAGATCAGAGTAAGTGGAAGACAGTTTTTGTAAGTAAAACTTCACGCAATCGGATAGGAAAGTGATCATTTGATCATAAGCTTCGGAGGTGCCTCCACACCAAAGCGGCTTGTTTTTAGTAAATGAAGGCTGTTTTCTTCTCAGATTTCCTCCTAGAGAATAAACCCATGCTGCTAAGGTGCAGCTGACCCTGGACTCTGGGTGGGATGAACAGGAGTGGCTGGGACAGCCTCGTGTGGCCGGCACAGGGTCGCTCGAGGCGGGCTGTGTCTCCTCGGCGCCCACACCTCCGGGGCTTGGTCAGAAATTTCTCTGCTGCTAACTCCAGGACCGCAACGGTGATATTCTCAGGAACACAAAAGCAACACTTGTGAGATGCATAAGGAAAATCATTCTTGAAGGCACGGCACTGTGACCGCACCCACTGAAAATCTTGGGACGAGAGTCCCAGGGTCTGACACAGATGCTGGTGCTTGCAGGGAGACCCTGGAAAGTTGTGATGGTTTGAACACCGAGATTTCAACTCTGCACCTGCCCCGATGCCCGCCAGTCAGGTCCAGCCTCCAGCAGGGGGCTTGGATCAGAGCTGTCTTAGTAGGGCCAAATCTTTGAGACCATTCTAGACTTGTTAAAGACCATAACGTCAGCAGTAACTCTGTTTTTTCCCTTCCAAATTCTCTTGCCTGTCAGTGTATTCACTGTCTGGCCCTCCATGGCCTTCCATTGGTGGGCAAGGGAGACCTCTGACCTGGGCACAGGGGACACAGGAGAAAGAGCTCGGTCCCTTTTTAAGACACGGGGACAAATGCTAAGGAAGATCAAAGAAGATCATGAGTAAGTGTGAAGCTCGTTACAGTTCTGGGGGGACCGGCAGCCCACTCTCAGCTCCCAGCTGGGCCGGGAAGGGCTGAGTCAGAGAATCTGTGGCCGGGAAGGTTTCGGCAGGCAGCCAGGCTCTCTCTCCTGGCTCAACGCAGGGCGGGGACTCCGGCAGCCTGTCTGGCTCCGGAATATCAGAGTTTTACTGCCACGCCCTGGAAATGCAATCCCCATCCTGACTGGCATGCTGGCTGCTTTGGAGGCCTTAAATTTTCCATGGCACCTGCTTACGAGTTGTCTGGAGGCGACGCCAATCTGTATTTCCTGGGAAGAAGTTAGCAAGGCAGCGGGAGAGGATCTTATGGGACAGATAAGGGCAGACTAGGGATTATTAAAATTAAAAAGGAGAAAAAGAAAGAAGTGACCTAAATACTTTTGGGTATGAGGTGGAGTTAAGAAAAGAGAAGCGAAAGGAAAAGAAAATAATAAAATCGATGAATGCTTGTAAACCTCCAACCGACAGATTTAGGGCCAAACAAGCCACAGATGTCAGAACTACGCCTTCCTTCTAGAAAGTCCATCAGAAGACCCAACACAACCCAGTTTCGCTTCTCAGAAAGGTAGGGAGGCTTCCATCATAGCTGTTGGACAAGGTGGGGTTTTTATGAGAATATAACTGACATTGACTGAAGACTCACTACGTGCCAGGCATTGTTCTAGAATTTCACTACTGTTACCTCCTCCACAAGGAAACACAGTAAGAACCACTCTCCCCATTTTATAGCTCAGGAGACTGAGGTTAAATCCTGTGATGAGGTCACACCATGAGACTTGCTCCTAACTGCCAGAGTGACTGTGGTCCCCAAACAGATCACCAAACACCAAGCTGGGGTCTCTCAAACCAGAGGGCCCTTGGGGCTCCCGCTCTGGGTGAGAACGTACCTCGCAGAAGTTTCTGCAGCTCCTTCTCAGGGTTTGCGCTGTCCCGGGCCAGGGCCATCACATAAAGCTTGGCCAAGGTGTCAGACTGAAACAGCTGGGGCTGATGGAGTTCCCATGTGAAGCCAAGGCATTCGAGAATCACATCTGAGGAGAGGGAACAGCGCTGAGCAAATGGCTTAACAACACCCCCACCTGGAGATGCTTTGGCTCCCATGGCCTCTCCATCCGGTCACGCTTACTGAGCAGAGGAGTGGGCAGGCGGCCTCCCGAGGACTTTCAGGAATGAAGCTGGCTCCCAGGTGGATAGGATGGGCCGACTCACAGGTAACAGAGAAAGTGACAATTGTCCACCAGAGCTGCCGGCCAACAGCTCAAGGACTTCAGAGGCACACAAGCTGCCCTCCAATTGGGGACTGGGAAAGGCTTTGTGGGACAGGGTCACTGGCTGGGACACTCTTGGGAGGGGAGCCTCACCTTGCCTCCTCCATTACAGTGTTTCTCAGCCTCGGCACTGTTCATGCTTGGGGCCAGACAATGCTCTGTGCTGGGGGCCGTTCCGTGCATCGCAGGATGTTCAGCAGCATCCCTGACCTCTGCCCGCTGGAAGCCAGTAGCATTGCCCACACCCCCAACCCCACCCAGACTTGTGACACCCCAAAATGTCTCCAGACATTGTCTAATATCCTCTGGGGGGGGGCAAAACTGCTACCTGGTCCCCTGTTGAGAAGCACTGGGCTAATGGCATCATAGAAAAAGGCCCGTCACCAGGGACCAGAGTTCTCGTCAGCATCACTTTCCTTGAGGGAACAGGGATCATCAGAGAGCCCAGCTCATAGGCATGAGATGAGATTATAGTGTGGAGAAGGCTCTTTGCAAACTGTAAAGGGCTTTATGTGGCGTAGTCTCACTGGTGGACTCTCTTCTTCGTAAAAAAGAAGAGGAGGCTTGGATAAGAAGGCAGATGGAGGATCCCAGGATGCCCGGCCAGGTGGAGCTGTGGGCAAGGGGACTGTGGAGACTCCTGGGTTAGCACAGAGCTGGGGGGAAGGGGCAGTGCTCAGGGTGATCCCCCCAAGCCCTAACCCTAAACCCCAGCACCGGACAGGACCTCGAAGTTCACTGGCCCCATCTATGCATTTCTTGGCTCTGCTGTGATTCTGACTGTGTGACCTTGGGTACCTGCTTCCTCTCCTGCTATTATTGTTATTCACCAACTTTAGGATATTGTTTGGTGCTGGGGGTTCAAAACCTGGGTTTTCATCTCAGACCTTGGGTCACCTCAGGTGACAGTCTGGCTATGTCGAATTAGAAGGAATCTTGCCCCATGAAGGTGATTTAGACAATTTAGGCAGGAGCAGAGCTGTGGATAAAGTGTGTGTCTCCCCCGCCCCCGCCCTCCCCCCAACTTCTGCTTTCAGGACGGCAATGCGGGGCAGACAGCACAACCAACACCGGCCTCATGCTGCCTTCCACCCTCCCACCCCCACCATCAACCAGAGTTGACAGTCGAGAAGAAACCCATCAGCCTCTCCTGGGGAAGGGGGCTGGCTCTACCCTCAGGCAGCCACACCGAGGGGTGGGGTTTATCTAAAAAAGCTCCATCAAGGAGCTGACCTCTCCAGGCGCCCCGTGAAGCTCAGTGAGCCTTTCCCAGCTGGACACACTTGGTCTGATTCTTGAGCCTACCTCAGGCAAGTCCTCTTGGACAGTGTATACGTGGACGTCCACATCATGACTCGTTAGGCCCAGAGGGACAGAGAACAGCTGCCCTGTGCGCAGTGGGGCTTCTGCTTAATCTTCCAATCCTATTTATTTACATTGGCAGGTCTGTGTTTATCATGGCCATTGGCATATGAAAATGTGCTTGCCAACCTTGGTTTCATTCACTGTGCATTTGAGAAATATGTTCGGGCATCTGTTACATGTTAGACACTGTGCAGTGGGCAGGAACAGAAATTTACAGACTAGTGACCTGGTGGTTGGTCTGGTTTCCTTCCACAGAGACCACAAGGTGCCCCTGTGGTCAGCAACATTCTGTCCACCGGTGACAAGAACTCACCTGCCTCCCCGCTTTGGATGGCTTTTTTCTTCGAATTCCCTGGGAAATATTTCTGAATTTGTGAAACACACAACCTCAAAGAAAAATACAAACAAAAATCCAGGAGTTAATACTGACACTTTTCTCCAACTGTAATATTCATCATTCCAGCGTAGCCATCCCTAAATCGTCCACGAATCAACCTTATCTCTCCCCTTGGCATAGTTTCCTCAGGACACCAACGTGTCCGCCAGTTGGGTAAACTGTAAGCTCTGATGACCGGCTCAAAACGTTAATTCCTGTTTTCAGTTGGGGGTAGGTGTTACCAGGGAGGTATCTGAGGCCACATCCGCTGCCTAAATGACACCTCTCCGGGCAAGTGTCTAAAACAATGTCTAGCAAATAAATAGGTGCTCAGTGAATATCTGCTGTAGGAAGGAAGGGAGGGTTCTGAGCATGTCTGGGAAATTGGCTCAGCAATACTTGTTTAGGGTCATGGATACCCCAGTCTCAATGTGTCCATGAACGAAATTCCGAATCTACCCTGAACCCCAACCCTCCACCAGGAAATGGCCCCACCAGCCTCCAGGTACCCAGGCCAGCATCCTGAATGTTGTCCCACTTGGTCACCTGCCCAGATCTGATGAAATGTCTTTGGAATTCATCCATGTCTCCTTGGACGAATCCTTGCCCTTATTGCTAGGACCTTCATCTAAGCCACTGTTATCTCCTCCAGTCACTGCCAATCTCCCAGGCTCCTGCGTGCTCCCCTCCGATGCACACCCCACCCTGCAGCCTGAGGAACCATCCAAAATGCAAATCTGGACTTGCTCCTCTCCTGCCGGGAATCCCTCGGTGTCTCCCCATGCTCCTGGGGGAAAGCCCGACCTCCTTAGCATGACCCCCCTAGCATGGCTAACAAGCTCCTGCTTATCTCTGCAGCCTCATCCATCTCTACACTCCTGGCTCCAGCCTTTCTCAACAGCCTGAACCCACCACTGCTTGCTTCCAATCTTTTGGACACACAGCTCCCTCAGTCCAGAGTGGTCCTTTCTCTTGAGCTGATACTCAGCCTTCCAGATGAGCTTAGTTGCTGTTTCCTCTGGGGATGCTGGGCTGATGGCCCTCCCCACTGCTTGCCCTGGGATACCCCAGTTAGAACTCCTTCTACAGTGTCAGGTGGTCATCTGTTCACTCATGCGCCCTCTGCACTAGACCCTGCATCCCCCAAAGACAGAGTCGGCGTTTATTTACTGCTGTAAGCCTAGCACAGCCATCGTGCAGCTGCTGGATAAATATCAATGACTACATGATGGCAAAGATAAGTTGCTTTTCCATAAGCACTGTGTTCATCCTGCTGAGCAAGGAAATGAAACAAAGTTGGGGTCACATATTCACAGCTTGAAGACAGCCATCTCAAGACAGCCAACCGGCCAAGGGACACTTGACCACATCCAGTCAGTTCACCTTTGCCCTGCTGTTTTTCAATGATACCAGAACCCTTCGTGGGCCAGGGTGGATGCAGGAGGGCATGGGTGGGGGAGCCTGTGTCCAGAATAATATTGACCACATGCTGCCCTTTCCAAGCAGAGATGGTGACTACCAGTGACTCAGCCTCAGGAAGGCAGTGGGAGCCTGAGTTGTTTATCCAACAGAGCAGTGGATCTGACCCTAGCCAGACGCAGTCCCCCTGGTGGAGTGGGTCACACATCTGGGAAGAGCTGGCCAAGGTCAGGAGTTCAGACTGTGATCTTAAAATGGAGCAGTAGACTTTGGAAACTATGGGGCAATGGGCCATGAACTCAGCTACCCTTATAAACATCGCTGTCATCAGTTGAACCAGGAGATGCCTGGCAACAGAAGTGACCGCATTGCCTTCTCCTGCTGTCTTGGCGGCTTGCCCAGATATACCATTTATCATGCAGCCTCTCTAGTTCCCAAAGGCTGAGGTTCATTTAAGGACCCTCGGAAAAGTTAATGGAACACATGGCATCTCTGGGTTGTCCTCTTCACTCTCTGGGCTAAATGGCCTGGATGAAGTGGGGATGTTGGGAACATGCTGTTAGTCTGTGGCTCACTCCCGGTGTTAGGCAGTTAGATAAATGGGGGCACCAGGCACATAAGATGAAGGAGAGCGAGGACGGTCTGCAAGATGGCGATATGCCCGCTTTCAGCATAAGGGGCTTTACCTCCCCTAAATGAGTGCCAGCAGGAAACCCGGTGAGACTAGGCAGCAGAGACCACAGTAGTGACAAAGACCTAACTGGACATGACCCAGTGCTCACTGTAATATAGTTAGCCTCCACCCCCACTCCCTTGGGCTTTTCTGTGTGCATCCTGGGTAAGGACATGCGCAAAAGGAGACAGGCAGGACCAAGCACTCCAGGGGCAAGAGCTGTCAATCAATCAAGAGACTGCCTCTAAGTGAGGATGTGAGACAGAAGGGACAGACCGACACCAGGGCTGCCATCTGCTCTGGGATGAGCCCACCTTCCGCTCTTAGAGGTGGATTTTCACTCTGCTAATAAATCTTTAAAATCTTAACTACCCAGGCTTTTTTCTCCCACCTGAATTCTTCTCTTTTGGGTGAGACAGGAGGGCTTCCCCTTTTGGGGCAACACCATAATAGAAAAACAAGAAGGGGAAGGGGGGAATTCCGTAAGTTTCCCAAGGACAGATGGACTCCCTTCCGCAGACCATCCAAAGGGCGTCTGACCTGATACCCTCAACATGTGAAACTCCAATTTGATTTCCTGGGAAGAGTCACACAGACCTGGACCTGGGTCCCAGTCCTTCCATTGGCTGCCACATGACCTTAAGCCTGCCTCTGGGTCTCAGGGCTTTCCTTCCTAAGAGAGAAATGAGTCGCTGGGGGAAGCAAAATTGCTGGGGGAAGCAAAATTGCTAACGCTCAGGGCACCTGGCATGGAGCGGGCTCTCGGTTAACATCTTTGCTTCTGTCAGCTCAAAACCATGGATCACGGTTTTCAGGTCCAGCTTTCCCAGAACTACTCTCAGATAAAAATCTAGGTCCTTTCTTTACATCCTTACCTCTCAGCATGACCTCCTCCCCTCCCAGAGTGGACTTGGCGTTGTGGTCAGAATGGGAGACAACATGAGGCAGGTCACTTTTCCTAGCACCCAAGCCCCAGAGCCTCAGCCACACTCCCCCATCTGGGATCTTTGGGTTCAGATGATAGCTGTGTCCACACATGCCAGAGAACCCCAGGGACACTGGGTGACACATTAATTGGGTATTTATGTGCCAGACACCGTTCCAAGCTCTCAGCATGAATTATGTCATAAAATTCTCACAGCAACCCTGTAAGACAGCATCTCCAATTTGCCAATAAAGAAACTAAGCCATGAAAAGATTAGGTTGTTTGGGAGGAGGCTAGCATTTCCTCATCTCTCAGGGCCCCTCTCCCCGCACTCCACACCCCAGTGCCAGTGGAAGGACGCACGACAAGGAGGACCAGGGACCCGAGGCTCCTGCACAGCATCTCTGAGTCATGGAGCCAAATCTTACTGCGTCACAGAAACCCACAGAAACAAGCAGAAGTAGCGGCCAGCTGGGCAGAGCCCGGGGCATTGGCCTATGAGAGGCATGATTATGTATCCGAAATAAATGGGAAGCTGGGAGCTAGTTAACTCAGCTTTCCACTGCCAGTGATGCTTTGTATAACAAGTAAAATATAGATTGGTCCAGCTCCTGTCAAAGCCAACAGCGCCCCCAAGTGGGAGAAGCAACAATAACAGCATGAAGAGCAAAGACAGGCTTGCTGGTCCAGGCAGGTGCTGAGAGCCTTGGGGAGCTCTGGGCACATGTATGTTGCAGATACAGTTCCAGACGCCACTCGCACTCATTGACCTTGTTATCTGACAGTTGCCTGAAGTCTGAAAGCACAGAAGAGTTACCAGGAATAAGCCCTTTATTTTATTACCTAAATTAAATAAAACCTTTATAATGCTTTCCAAGTTTATTTCTCACAATCATATGGAATAAATCTCCATTGTGAAAATATAGAAAATAAAAATTTGCATTTATTAACGAAAATTAGTTACTCCTACATTGGGGTAGACTGCACCCATGGCCCCAGTCACACACACGCACACACACACACACACACACACACACACACACACACACACACACACACACAAGCCATGGCCACACATTTTGCTGCAGGACTCCAGAGTCTCTCCCGACAAAGAGACGGTGTGTGTTTCCTGCTCCTTGACTTTGAGTTTGGCCACGTGACTTGCCTTGATTGATGGGATGTTAGTGGACAGGATGTGACTGAAGGGCTGAAAAGCACATGTACAGCTGGGCTTGCCCTCTTGCCCTCTGCCATCACCAGGACAAGAACATGCCCAGGCAAGCCCACTGTCTCAGGAGGACAACAGGCCTGTGGAGCAGACAAACTGCCCAGCTGAGCTGAGCCTGGGTTGGCTGACCCCCTGGTACACCAGTGATCCACCTGCCCAGAGTGCCTACCTGCCCTCAGCCTGCCTCCCTACCCACAGCTTCCCAGCATCACCAAGGAGAGAGGCAGATTTGTAAAATTTCTCCTGGGAAAACAGTGCCCAGACCAGTCCTTGCATCTGTTGTGTTGGAGGTAAGGTGCATGATGTGGAGAAGGAACTGAGTGTCAGAGTGAGATATGGAGTCACTGGCTGGCAGAGCACAGGGCTGACACTCCCCAAAATGAAACCACCAGGATCAATAGCTCCGTCTACTGAACAGCTACTGTGTGCCAGGAGTGACACTAATCATTTTCCAGGTACTGTCTGATTTAATCCTCGAGGTAACTCTTCAAGGGAGATGTTAGTCTCACTATTTCACAGGCGAGGAAACAGGCTCAGAGAGGTTAAACCACTGGCTAAAGGTCACAGAGCTAGTAAGTGGAGGAGAAGGAATTCCAACCTTGTCAGATACCAACACCAACAGCCATCCATCACCCCTCAGGCCACCATCCCCAGCTTAGCTCAGCGATTCCACAAACCAAGTCCTGAAGATCTCTGTCTCCGCTGCCCGGCCACCCTCCTCAGGTTTCGGGATCAGTTTGCCCATATTCCCAGGCTCAGCTCCAGCGCTTGCTTGCCCAGCCCAGTCCTGGCACTAAGCAACAAAACAAACTTTGGCAAAAACACTAAGACTTCTTCAGGGCTCTAACCAAACAAAATATAAAATAAATTCAAACTTGTTTAAGGCTATGCGTAGCCAATGCCAAAAATAGCAACTCACAGCACTCAATTTTTTTTTTTTTTCTGAGCTGGGATCATCAGAGAACTGAAAGGGCAAATCCAGATGGATTTTGGTTTATTCATGTGTGTATAATAAATATAGTCATCTGTGGGGTGGAAGGCCATGGAGCAGGGCTGGCCAGTGGGTCTAGTAAGGGAAGATGTGGCTACTCGCTCAGCAAACCTGGAGCCAGGAGCTTTTCTGTGCCAGGTGCCGCCAGGGCACAGCCCACGTGCAAGTAGATTGGACTCAGTGCTCCCAAGGCAAATGCTGCCAGCCCACGGAGGCAGTGGCATCAAGGCAGGTCCAAAGGACAAGGGAAGTGAAGGGTTCCTTCTGCCATGGGAAGACAAGAAAGAACTCGTAACCTAGAGAAGTGATGTTTTAAGCCAGCTACTCAGAATACTTTGGGAGTGAGCGGTAGCCCGCTTCCCCCCTTGCTGGGTGGTCATGTGCATTTGTGGGAGGGGTTCAGACGCTGAGCTGGGCCATCTCACTTTGTTTGTCAACACAAATCAGTTGATAAACTTAGAATCTTGTTCGGGTCCAAAGTTCCCAATACAAAGGAAAATCTAGAAAAAAATTCTCAATCTCACTGGACTTTTATCACCACTCCCAGACATTCTCAGAGGAAGTCATCACCCTGACCCTGTCCATCCCTAAGGGATGGTCCACAAGGCAGTCTTCCTGGCAAATGCCTGGGACAGCCCATCTGCCCATTAGATGGATCCATCCACGGGGCACTTCCCAGAGGGATGGCTCATCCTGATGGGACATCCCGGCTGTGGCCCTTTGATCTCCCTACCTGTCTGGGTTCTTCAGAACTTCATCAAAGTCTATGCTGACAGCCTTGCACATTTGGGAAAGTGCCAGCAGGTCCCCGGAGAAAGGCTCTCTGGGGAGACGCCACCGGTTGGTTGAGCCAACAACCCGGCGTTCCAGCCGGGGTCTGTGCTGCTCCGGAAGCAAAGAGAGAGAGAAAACGTCTTTTTTTAACCTCTCATAAATGCCAGGTTTTCCAAACTGTACAGCAGAAAGGAAATCAAGGCAAACTGAAAAGCTCGTTAATTTTCAAATATGGCCAAGTTTTCTCAAAAGCCATCTTCTCGAGGCAAATGTATTGTATTCAGGAGACAGGGCTGCAAGCCACCAAGTAATTTAGCATCTAGGACAGGAGGTACCAGAGGCAAAAGTTCAGAGAGAAAGATTGTTTCTCTGCAGCAGCTCTAAAGAACCCACAAGCAGGGATGGGATTAAGCTTTAAGAAACTTTAAATGTTTATCCTAAAATGTGATTCAGAAAGATACCAAACTGAGGAGATTTGGGGCAGGAACTGTTACTTTTTAACTGCGGTAAAATACACTAAACATGAAACTCACCATTTTATCCATTTCGGAGTGTACAGTTAGTGGCATTTAGTTCATCTACGATGTGGTACAACCATTACAACTGTGTTCTAGTTCAGAACATTTTCATTGCTCCAAAAGGAAACTTCGTACCCATTAAGCCATCACTCTCAATTTCCCCTTCCCCCACCTCCTGGAAACCACTCGCCTGTGTTCCATCCCTTTGGAGTTGCCTCTTCAGGGTATTTTATATAAATGGTATCACACGATAGTGGGCTTTTATGTCCCGCATCTTCCACTTTGCGTGTTTTCAAGGTTCATCCATGTTATAGCATGTGTCAGATTTTCATTCCTTTTTATGGCTGAATGATATTCCCTTGTGTGGACAGACCACATTTTGGTTATCCATTCATCGGTCGATAGACGTGGGGGCTGTTACAACCTTTTGGCTGCTGTGAAGAGCACTGCGATGAATATTCATGTACGAGTTTCTGTTCCAACACTGGTTTTCAGTTCTTTTGATATAAACTCAGGGCTGGAGCAGCTGGGCCCCTAGGCAGGGGCTTTTCCCTAGACATTTTCTTGAGGTCCTGGGTTTCAGCAAATTCCTTAAGGGAGCAGTCCCATACGCAGCATGGATGTAAACCTCAGACAGAGTGGCTCCAGGAAACCTACCCAGGAAATGTGCACCACGAGGGACCCACAAGAATGGATACAACTGATCCTAAGCCAGCCATGCCAGGCCCCACAGGGAGGAAGGGAGACCGCGGACCATGGAATGGAGATCTGCGTTCAAATCTTGTTTTTGCCACTAACTAGTTTTCTGACCTTGGGTAAAGCATTTAACCTTTTGAACCTATCGGTTCTCATACACAAACTGGGAATAATGACAGTAATAATGATGATAATGAAGATGAGGGTGATGATGAAGATGAGGATGAGGATGGTGTTAAAATGACAAACTAAAGTTTGGGAACTAGTATAGTGCTGTAGTTCAGTGCCAGAAATACGGTGGGTGTTTGAAAACTGTGGAATCTGAGTCTAGATGCAGCCCTGCTGAAATGTGAGACAAGAACAGCGGGGCTCTGACAGCAGGGCCGCACACTGTCTACCCAGCACAGCCAGCTGATAAAGCCTGAGGCCCTCAGGGTGGCAGGACCCATCCCCTTGTGGGATCCCAGCAACACAGCTGTCACCAGGTGCTCCTGCTCCTCACCAGAGCCTGCCCTCTCGTGACACCATCTACTTACTGGCTTCAGCATTTTCATGAAGGAGAGTGGAGATGACACAAGGGGGAGGAAGCACCTGGAAGACGAAAGAGGCAGATTTTAAATTTCCAAAAAGTTTCCAAAGGGTCTCTTCAAAATATTACGGAGGAGATTGGCCCAAAGACTCCATACTTTGCCACAAAGTAATAATGAGTAAGCCTTGAGTGTGGGTTATTTATCAAATCAAGTGAAAATCAAAAATTTTAAAGCATATTAGTAGAAAGATGACTCTCCGCTATTGTGCTGGGAAAGTGGTTCAGATAAAGCAAAACAGGAGATAATCCACGATTCTCCACTCTTTACCAAAGTGATGGGGACCAAAGGAGGCCTGCAAGTAGGCAGATCATATAATTTCTCATTCAGATCAGACTGAAAGGGTGACACTGATAATTAGGCCTGGATAGCAGGCGTTGACCAGGGCTGTCCTGGCGCACAGTGGACTTATGTCACCTTAGCTTTGAGAGCCATGAAGGAGGATGAGTGGCAGGACTTCCCAGCTGTCTCTGACCACTATTAGGGCAGTTCGGTTGCAAACATCAGAATGTAACTCTGTCAATGGTATGGTCAAAAAATATATATATACATAGGGGTTAAGGGAGGTTGAGATTTGTTAAAAGAATGATGAGGGAATCAGGGTACTCTCAGAATCAAAGGGAAAACTGGAGAACACTCTTTAGGGGAGGCCAGGAAGCAGCTCCAGGGATGCGAGTGTGAGCGCCAGTGGCCACCTCTGTGGGGTGCTGCCTCTAGGCTGAAGCAGGGTGGTTCTGCTCAACTGAAATTCCCAGCGAAAGAACGCAGCTGGCCTGGCTGAGGTCTCAAGCGGGCAGACACCATGATTAACTCACTTAACAAGACTGCGATGGGGGCTGGGCAGTTCCCCAGAGCCATCTTGGTCCAGCAGGCAAAACCAGCAGAATAGACGCCCCCTACTGACCAGGAATACCCGCTGACACTGCGCTGCTCCGCAGATAGCGCATCACCTGCCCTGCAGCCGCGGTGGTGAGAAGGGCCTCATGCGTGCGTGTGTTTAACAAGCACATTCTCTGCAGCTGCCACCGACAAGGAACGTGTTCGTTGTTTCTGGGATACAGCAGGGAAAATAGTGGACAGGGTCCCTGCCTCGGGGAGTTTCCATCCCACCTGGGCAGACAGGCTTTTCCTTTCCTTTTAATTATCTTAATTAGACTTCATAAATGGCCAAAGTAATAGATATTCATTGTAACACGTGAGCTAATTCAAAGACAAGTGAAGAAAAATTTAATAGTAGCTGCATAATACTTCATACTGTGGCTGTATCATAATTTATTAGACTATTGCCCTGTGGATGATCATTCAGCCTGCTTCCTGCATTTTTACTCCCATAAACAATGCTGCAATAAACACAAATACATATAGGCATGTGTATATGTATCTATACATGGTTATAAACACACATGTATTTGTAGCTATAGCTGTTAACTATACCTGTATCTAAATATGTATATATATATATATCCATCTTCGTGTGTTACTGCTTTTATTTCTAAGAAATATATTCTTCAAAGAGGGATTATGTTAACGAAGATATATATCTTTAATTGATACAGATGATGCCAACTCACTTTTTCAAAAGTTACAGCAAGTTGCATTCCCATCCAATTCAGAAGTGCTTTTTTCCACACACCATCTCCAGTATTCAGTATTATCAATATTTATTTTTTACCAATCTGGAGGGTGACAGATGGTTTCAGATTATTGTTTTAACTTGAACTTCCCTGGCCACTGTTGAGATTTTTTTCATAGATTTATTAGCCTTATAATTTTCCTTTTCTGAGGACTGCCTAATCACAGACTTTCCCCATTTTGCCATTGGATTGCTACAGTTTCCTTAGCATTTCTCAAAGCTCTCTGTGTGCCACGGATACTAACCTTTTGCCCACCTTACACCTTGCAAAAATTTTCTCCAGGGTGTCATTTGCCTCTTCACTTTGTGTATGTTATACAAAGTATTTAACTAGGTGTGGAAAATATGTCAAATACATGCGTGTCTCTATGTATGTCTCTACGTATGTATATATCTATCCTTTGACTGTCCCTAATTTAAAAACTGGATAAAAAGTTTGATATCTGATGTGTTTCCTTTATAGCTGGGTTTCCATCTTGTGTAAGGAGGTTTTCCCTACCCTCAGATAATTCACATACGCTTCTCTGATCCACTTTCCATGCAGAAGTCAGAAATACCTTTCACTCCCCAACATCAAACCTCTTACGAGCTTCCACTGCCCTTAATATATACTCCTGAATCCTCAATGTGGCCCAGAGGAATCTGAGAGAGAAAGAGTGTTACGTTCTCAAGCAGACCTGGTCAGCACAGAATAAACTGCAGCTGAACAGGAGTCCCCCCTCCTGCCCCCTCCCTGAACAAGACTTGGCATCTGCTCAGAGAGAGGGAGAATGGAGTTTACACTGAGGTACCCAAGCTCCTGCTTGATACCCAAGAGCCTTTTAAGCTGATCTTGAAATCCAGGGCTATTTCAATGTCCTAGACACGTATTTTTCTTTTTTTATCATGCCAGGCAAAATGTCCCTTGAAGGGCTTTGAGGGTTGGTTCCTATGGGGTCACTCTGAGTGGCAGGAGCTACTTACAACAATGCTTCAGCTCCTGGATCCCTCCTGCCTCCCAGCCCCGAGCCCCCAAAGCCCCTCCCTGCCAACTGACCAGATGGAACCAAGTCGAAGTGGCTCCCATCCCTAGGGATGCCCTCTGTCTCTAACGTGAATGAGTGTGCCAGGCATACTCACTGTTCTGAAGCCCCCTTGCCCACCTCAAGTGTGCTTACAGGGGGAGCTGGTGGAATGGAGGCACTCTCCTTACATTGATCTCTGCATTACAGGAGAGCTGAGGGCTCTTCGCCTCTGAGGCCGATTCCTCGGAGCGCTCATGACATGTGGGGCTCACCTCTTTCTTCCTATGGGCAAGGTTCTTCGGCAGGGGAGCTCACCTTCGGTTCCCTTGGGTCTTTGTGGGCACCATGGCAACATCAGGGAGGGTTCCGAGCCCTTCCTGTTCCAGACTCAGTCTCAGCGCAGGTTGGGGGCTGTGGGAGGGATGGAATCTTACAGAGACCAAGTGGGGAGCCCCACACCTCCTCCTCGGCCTCCCTCCTTAGGGGAGCAGCGGCATGTTCCCTTAGAGCACATGGGGTAACCCAGGCAATTCTCTAAAAGAGAGAATCAACCTCAGCCTCCGTGACAATCATCCCCCAAGCCCTCAGGCCCCATCTGTAAAGCAAGATTGGGCTGGAAGGGCCTCAGATCCTGCGCCGGCATTCTGGGGTGCTCCTTTTCTAGCTCTAGTATCCGGAAACAAAATATTTAAATAAAACAAATATTTAAATAAACATTGTACATATTTTTAGTCAAAATATTTAGACAAAAATATTTAAATAAAAATTGGAGCATTTTATATTATTGAAACTTATGACCAATGACTTGTTTTGCTGGTAGATGATTTTTAACCTGCTCTCTCTGGGAATTGAGAGCTTGTCCCTTGGGGGACAAGGCCAAGAGCTTTCATTCTGGGGGCCAAGGTGGAATCTTGCAGTGTCCTCAGTCACGAGGTCTGCAAAGCTTGTGAGGTAGGGAGGTGGGACCGTGGACCCTTGCCCATCGGAGTCCTGGACCTCCACCCCAGGGCTCACAGGAAACCCAGCTACAGCAACAGGGGCCTGGAGTCAGCGCAGCTCGTGAAGCCCTGAGGTTACTTCACGTGCACTCTCTCTTGAGCCACATAAGCCATAAAGCCGAGCTGCTCCGCATACTGGTCATTGTGTTGTAGAAGCCATGAAACACTCGATCAGTGGGAGGCAGCTCTCCGCGAACCTCCCTCCTCACCCTCAGATCTGCGATACTGCTCTCCCGACACCACGATCTGCTCCGCAGAGTAGCCGGTCACTGTGGAGCGCCCTCTGGTGTCTTGTGCATCCCTGCGTTCCCACAGGGCCCGGCACCAAACTTGGCCCTTGGGACGTGCTCAACAAACGTCTCGACTTGGATAACTGGATGTACCAGTCCCTGCCCACCACTCTGTCTTTGCATATGGATGAGCACTGTGTGTGTGTGCATGTGTGTGCGTGTGTGTGTGCATGTGCGCGTGTGTGTGTCTGCTTCTGTGTGGGTCATGGTCTCATCTCAGCAGAAGTCTATGCACAAATGGGCAGATTCGCTCCTTCTTTGTTTCTCCCTTCCATCCACTCCAACGTTCCCTGGAATGAAGGGCCCCATGTTAGATTTCAATTAAAAAGTTTGAAACACGTTGTCCTGGACCGTCTGGCAGTCCCACCCACTCCATTATGGGCCAGCCCTGGATGCGCTCAGGTACCACTTTCTAGGGTACAGAAAGTGGGCTCTTGGGCGCCCTCCAGTGTCCACTCTAAGGCAGCATCCCAGGGTGCCACACTCCCCACTATCCATAAGCAGAAGCCCTGGCTTTGGCTGAGCCCATCACTTCCTACAAGATCTGAGCTGAGGGACCCAGGGCCTTCAGTGTACCCCCAAAGCCCTCTATACACACATCCCCCCACAAAGCTTGGGAGCTGAGCTATTAGCCAAAGTGAAAGACAACAAGTACAAATAAATGGGAATGCCCCCCAGCATGTTTCCCTAAAGCCCTTTCCTGGTCGTGCCCAGAGTGCTGGGATGTGCAGTAACCCAGTCCCACGGGCCCAGACAAGTCAGAAATCTCAAGAGCAAAGGCATTCAGTGGCTCAGACACCAAACTTCATTGGGCACAGCTCTCAGACAGAGCTTAATCCCTAGTGCCACAGGGCGATTACAGTGGGATGTCCACCTTCTTGAATACTCCAGACTGCCCATGCCAGCCCCTCCATCGGGTGACCCACGTGGGGAGGAACACCTGATTCCAACGCTGATCCTGGCACCGACTAGCTGTGTGATCCCAGAGATAACACTGACCTCTCTGGGTGGGAAGCGTAGACTCAGAGCCCTGGGGCCTGGCAGCTTGGAGCATTCGGGTCCCAAAGGCCAAGTGTTGGTTCTAAAACCTCTGGTTCTATAAGCAACAGGACCCAATCCAGTGTGCGTGCAGTGGGAGGCCCGCGGACACCAGGATCAGCTGGCTCCCAAGGCATGGGTGGTGGTCAGAGCACCTGGTCTCTGCCACTGCCGGGGTGGGAGGGGCACTGCCTCTAGACCAAGCCTCCGGCTGAGGCGGCACACAAGCTGAGAGACACGCAGGGGCCTCCCCGAGGAGCAGCAGTGGTTGGGGCGTGCCCTTGAAGGGAGTCCTATATGGCAAGAGGGTGGTCTCAGCAATGAGTAAGGAGACCTGGACTGGGTCAGACCCTGGCCACTGACTTGCTGTGTCACCCCAGGAGGGTCTTCACTCTGAATCAGGCCTTAGCCGTTTTTTCATTGGCAAAACAAAGTTCAGACAAAACGACTCCTCGGCTCCATCCACCGCTGATCCTATTCTTCTAAGACTTCTGGTCGGTGCAGCCAGGAGTGGGAGGGGTGATGACAACTCACTGGCCCAGGGCTTGATGCATTCACTCATTTCAGTGAAGTCCGAGGATCAAGTTTGCGCTGGGTGTTGGGGTGCAGTGGGGGCAAGGTGAGAGAGGAGACTACCCCTGCTATTCCATGTCCTCATATCATTTGGAACATTGTTTACTTAGAATTTTTCTCTAAGAATAGGCTTATCTTTTTTATACAATTTTTTGTTACATACAATGTTTTTAAAGTAAATTTACTTTATCAATGAAATAACATATTTGGTATACTAGTTCATTTCTAATATACATGAAAATTGACTACATAACTATTTTTTTAAAAGTCATTTGTGAGCTGCCCTTAAAAAATCATCTTTTGTGCCCGAGCACCTCACTTTTGGTGGTTTGAACTCTCCCCATATGAGGCTCACAGTGAACAGGGTGATGGGACAGTGAACTGCAGGAACTCATAGGAGGGGCAAGTGACTGTATTAAGCATGCCTCTTGTTCTGATGCTGTGACATCTTGGGGCCTTGCTGACCCTGGAGGGACAGGTCCTCCCAGGGCTGGACAATTTCTAGAGATAGTGAAGGATTTGCCTTCAAGTCAGCCCTTCATATGGAAACCAGCCAATCCAGAGACCACAGCCCAATCCCCTCTCACACTCAGGGCCACTGTCCCCTGCCCTGTCCACCCCAGGGCCAAGTAGCAGAGCACCACAGAAAGCCCCTATGCCCCAAATCTGCTGAAATGATTCAAACCAGCCAGTCCTAAGCCTGCCTGTCCTGCCTCACCTGTCCCTTCCCTCAGGAACCACAACAAAGACCACATTTTTCCCCTTTCTCTCTCTGCCTCCTGATCGACCCTGGTGCATCTTCACATGGCTCTGCTCCCTTCCTCTTGGGAACTGGGAGTAACAAACTATGTTTTCTGTGATAATTGTCTCCTGATCTATTGGCTTCACCCTACCTGAATAATAATTAAGACCAACATTTTAAAACACTGACCCAGGCCTGGGGCTTCAGGGAGGACTCCTTGGAGGAAGTGACATCAAGGATGAGCCC
This sequence comes from Camelus bactrianus, assembly GCF_048773025.1. Lineage (NCBI taxonomy): Eukaryota > Metazoa > Chordata > Mammalia > Artiodactyla > Camelidae > Camelus > Camelus bactrianus. The sequence continues at coordinate 24,877,100 of NC_133549.1, forward strand.
TAGGGGAGTAGGATTTAGCCGAGATATGATGGGGCAGGGGTAAGTGTCCCTGGTACAGGGAACAGCATGTGCTAGGTTGGAGTAGAGAATGCGCATGCAGTCTGACTGCACGACAGGTGCGAATGGAGGCCAGGAGGCCAGAAGGGGAGCAGAGACCAGATCTCCCAAGGCTTGCAGGGGCCAAGGAGTCTGGGTTTTGTCTGGTCCTACCCTTTTTGGTCTCCAAGTTGCTTTTCCCAGCTCCTAACAAATCCAAAAGACAGACCCGTGCATTCTCCAGATTCTGCCTCTGCTGTTCCAGCCCAAGGAACTCAGAAGCCTGGCTGGGTGCCACCAGCTTGGGGAAGGTGCCAGGGGTCCACTGACTGTAGAGGGAAACATGCAAAGACCAGGAAAAGCAAAGCCACGCCCATCAGCCTAGTAATGCACACCTGGGGCAGCCTCACTGCCATTCCCATCCATTGAACGAAGAGCAGGGTTTCAATAGTCCATAAAAACAATAGTGGAGCCAGCCCAGACTCAAGGCGGAGCCACCAATCAGGCGGGTTAAAGAATGGACGAGAGGACCACTGCAGGCCGAAGGCGGATTCCCTGCCCTGTGCCTTCTCTCCGCACCACTTTCTGCTCCGACATCCGGGAAGAGACCTGTTAGACTGGGCAATGCGAAGGACCCTGAAGTCACTGAAGACCTGGGATCCAGTCTCTTGGCTGAGTGACTCAGCCAATCCCCAGATTTTTTAACCTCTCTGAGCCTCTTTTTCCTTCTTGTAAAATGAAAATAAAAACAGTTCACTCTATTATTTCAAAGAGAAAATGAGCTACAGGTTGTTTACCCCGAGGGCGCCCCCGCGCGTGCTCACGCGTAAGCGCCCTTCCTCCAGCCAACATGCCCTGCGCATGCGCACACCTCCACTCCGCCCCCATCGGAACACCCGCCCGCCCTGTTCAATTTTTCAAGTGGAATGTCCTGGAAAGCACAGAGGCTTTGCTAAGAAACTTCAGCATCGCATCAGGACCAAGGATTAAGTGAAAGGAGCCGATCAGGGAGCCAGGCAGCCCTCACTCTGGCCCTGTCACCTCCTCCATCTGTCCCACGCAGAGCACTGATGGCTTCTCTCTCCCGGAGTCAGGAGCCTGGAAACGGGGAGGTGTTTCCGGGGGTTGCTCCCTGGCATGGCCTCGGGCCCCTCAGATCTCAAATCTAAGAGGCTGAACCCCCGGAAACCCCCCATCACCAGTGACCACCTCCCTCTTTTCTCTCTCTTCACTCCCCGCCCCCGACCCTGTCCTCACAAGGTAATCTTTGTTCCCAGTAAAGCCGCCTATAACTTGAGAATTCCGGAAGAAATGCTGAACTGAAAAGAAAAATGATGCTAGAAGCTCAAGATGTCAGCTGACTTGGCAAACTCAAGTTCTAAGAGATGCTGAGATCTTGAAGGTTAGAACGCGGCTCCCAGGACGTCAGGTGCTGGCTTCTCCTGCGCCTCCTACTCCCACAGCACGCAAAATAATTTAAATCTCCCTCAGCAGCCACCACCTGGGTGAACATTTGCTAGCGTATGTGGCATTCTACACAGTAGGAGAAAAGCGGCTGATCTCAGTCTGCAGGGGTCCCAGAGCCCAGGCACTCTGCAGTGGCCTTATGGGCAGGTCTAGTGAGGTGGCTAAGTGGGCGGGGCGGGGCTGAGGCTGGCTGGGGCTGGTACATCCCAGCCTAGGCTGTCCACAGGCAGACAGTGAGAGCAGCTGGGGGTGGGGGCAGATCCCATGCTCCAAAGGGTATAGATACTGAGGGTGTCTGTTGTGTGTGTATATGGGGGAGGATTGTATTTTAGTATAACCTTAGTGGAAGACTATTTAGGAATGGGCTTCCCAAACTTTAAAAACGTATATAAACTTTGAGAAGGAGAAAGGTGGCTGTGACATCTGGGAGCTGCCTGGCACTCCCACGAGGACTTGCTGTTCTTCTGTTGAACACAATTTCACAGAGCATCAGTGTCAGATTAGCCATGCTGTGATGAAATCAAGAAAAAAAAAACAAGACTGCTCTGCAATCACATCTGAACACGGACAGAATACGAACATGATCCAAACCCCAAAAGAGGACCAAATACCCCTCTATCCTGGCTAATGTAAACGAATAGCTATTACTTCTTTACCAATTACAGCTTTAGCTCAGCCTTCTCTCCTTCTAGCTAAGATTTACTGATACCCAGTCTGAGAACTGTCTGCCCTGACAGCATCCAATACTGAGCAAAGCCCTGCCTCGTCAAGCCTTCCCCAGATTCACCTGACCCAAGTCCAAATCCTAGGCTACGTAGTACAGGACCCACTTACTGCGGTGCCACACAGCGCCGCCTGGTGGGCTTCTCCCCTCACTGCGACTAGACAAAACCTGACTTTTTCAACCACAGGTACGTGTTCATGGTGGCCTTTGGCTGGAATACAGTGACAACATTCACAACTTTAGGAATTTAACCTAAAGAAAGACTCACGTTCATAAACATATGCGCATAAGGAAACTCACTGTAGTATACGTGCATAATGACAGCAAAACACTGAACACAATAGAACTGTCCATCAGTTGGTTAAAAACATTTTGAGTCCATGGAAGACATGCAGTCATTCAAAATGAAGACAAACAGTTATATTTATTGATATAAAAGTTACCATAACATGATAGCCACATTATAGTATTAAGCAAAAAATAAAAATAAAAGGTTTACAAAATGGTACGCAGGGGGACTGCAGATGGCTGTGTCGGTGTGGCACCTTATAACCCCAAATAATCTGCTTCAATAAAATTAAGTATTTCATACACTGAGAGAAAAGTATAGAAAAATAAATGCAAAAACATTAATAGTTAGAAATTCTGGGTTTGAGGATTACGAGAGTTTTTCTTACCTGCATTTCTAGATTTTTTTAGCAATAGTAATGTTTTACTTAAGTAATAGCAAAAAAAAAAAAGTGTTTTAAGTGATAGGAGTGGGATGGTTCTGAGAAGGCAGCTGAGGTCAGAATCTGCGGTGGGGATGGAGGAGGGGGTTCAGTCTGGATGAGCCAGCATGTTGGTCAGGGCTGCGTCTGAGCCCTGGGAGGTGTAACTGGGAGACCGGATGGGGCAGAGGCTGCTGGACAGTGGGAGGAGGCAGAGCCCTGTCCGTTACGGTCCCCGTCTGGTGCCCGGTGAGGATGGCTGGGACTCCCTCCCACAAAGGCAGGCTGTGTCTTTCTCTCCTTGTGCTGCCTGGTTCAGCTGAGCTTCATCCACCTTGTAAGTTACGGGAGAGACCCTCCCACCTGGCCCTGTTCCTCCACGGCTGAGGCCACCCAGGCCCTGCCCTGCTGGGGGTGGGGGTGGCTCTGTGTGAGGGAACAGCTCAAAGCCTCTGTGCCTGGGCAGGAAGAGGGGCATCAAGGGACTGGGCTCTGCTTTCCAGGCCGATACCCCGCACCACAGGTGTCCTCCCCAAAAGATATTGTCCACATCGTAATTGCTACAACCTGTGAATGTGACCTTATTCAGAAATAGGGTCCTTGCAGATGGGACTGAGAATCTTGAGACCATCCCGGATTTATTGGGTGCACCCCAAATCCAATGAGTGGTGTCCATATGAGAGAAAGGAGAGGGAGATTTGAGACAGAAGAAGAAAAGGCCACGTGAAGATCGAGGCTGAGACTGGAGTGATGCAACTACAAACCGAGGAATCTTAAGGATTGCTGGCCATGGCCAGGCGCTGGGAGGGGCATGGAACAGACTCTCAGAGCCTCCAGAGGGTACAAACCCCACCTACACTTTGATTTTGGACTTCTGTCCCCCAGAACTGTGAGAGGATCCATTTCTGTTGTTTAAGCTGCTAAGTTTGTGGCGATTTGTTCCAGCCATCCTGGGAAACTGGGACCCCCTTCCCACTCCGTCACTGCCCCCATACACTCACCCTTCAACCTGGTCCCTAAGAAAGTCAGGAGCAATTAAGGAATCTAACGTTTAATCTCCGAAGTGTGCTAATTACGTGTCACCCCCTGGTAACTGTTCACCTTTCCTTATTCCTGTAGAGAGGACTGGACAGCATTTCAGGGTTGATCTGCACAGACTACAGCAGTGAACAGGAAGACAGCCTGCTACTTCCTTGAGCCAATAAGGGAAATAGATTTTTGCCCCCTGAAGTCAAAGAGAATTTGTAAAAACAAAACCTAAGCTAACTCAATACACTCACTTAATTATTTAAGTAGCAAGTCAATATTTCTCCATTGCTTCATCTTACAAACACAGCCATGATAACGAAGGAAATGTTATTTAAATCTGTGAACAACAAAAAAAATGAGCCCAGAGAGGACTGAAAGGCCAAATCTGATATGATTTAACAAAGGCAAGAAAGACTCAACCCTTCCCAGAAAATAAATCACAGCCACACTTGTTGCCAAGATCCAAAGAAAAAAATTTATTTACAATAGAGAATTTTATTTGAAACATGCATTTTTCTTTTTTTTTTTTAAACAAATCAGCAAATGCAGATCAAGTTTACACTCCTTAAGGCAAGAGTCCCTTTGCAAGCTGTACATGATCATATTAAATCCAAAAGCCGCTCACCCTGGAAAGTCATGTACAAAGGGCAAGGCCAAGGTCAGCGATTTCTTTTGTTAGAGAACCAGACAATCTCCCTGATACAGGAACTCTGAGGTCAACTTGCTATGAATTATACTAGGAAAATGCAAACCAATAGCAAGAAATTCTGATAGTCTTCTTAGTACTGCATACAATCAAATCAACTTTATTTAGAAAGGAAATACAGTAGTGCATACGAAAAAGTGAAAACAGAACCTGCCCACACAACCGGAGGGACAGCAGTGTGCTGACGGCCATATTGCACGCAACGGTCAAGTCCAAACATTTGGTTCAAAGTTAGCTTTTCCCCATTTTGGCAATCAGTTCGTCACAAATCTTGGTGAGTTCTTCTATCTCTTTATTCTGTAAGTGAAGAACAAAAAACAAGTTGCTGAAACCTCCTGGTTGTTTGAAATCAAGCCAATCAGTATGGTCATTGGGTTTTTTTAGGGGGCATCAGGTCCTCTGGGCCACTTGGTCTCCCTGAAGTTATCTAGAGCATCGAGAGAAATGACTTGGAGCCAAACAATCCATACATCCCAGCTCTAGCTGTGTGACCTTGGACAAGTTATGCAACCTCTCTGTGCCTCGATTTCTTTATCTCAAAAGTGTGAATGATAACATCTCTCTCACTGAGAATAGAATGAGGTAGGAAGTGTAAAGTTCCCCAGCACAGTGACCAACACACAGTGAAGACTTAACTACTATTGGTTCTCTTCTATTTGCCTCCAAGGATGTGGCAGGAAAGGATGGTCTGGGGTGAGCTCATTGGTGGCTTTTTTGGTGAATGCCATCAGAGGGGTTAAGCAGTCCTACTTGAATGGATCCCTAGGATTATTCAGAGGCTGCCAAGCGAGGCGGTGCTGTGGATACAGCGGGCCGCGGAGGCAGGCAGGGGCAGACACAAGACGGCTTCAGGTGTTCCTCAGGGACACCGTGCCCGCGCTCTGAAGCCCCATCAAGAACCAACCACGTGTTCGTCCCGCACCAGTGATCTGACAGCACTGTCCGTTCTCCAGGGGCGGGGATCCGACAGGGCGACGCCCCCACCTCGACAGCAGTGGCTGTGCTCTCAGAGGGGCTGCACGCCGTGCCTGGCGCTGATCTGGCTCAACAGCCAACTGGAAGGGCCCTCTCCAAGAGGGCTGGGGCTTTCCGGGATCCCGGGAGCGCTCTGCAGCCAGCTGCTCCTCAAGGTCCCCGTGGAAGGTGAGTCTTCACCACAAGCCGTTCTCAGAGGCTGCACTTCCCAGGAAACCCTGGAGCCTCCCTGGACACATGCCAGCCTGGAGCCAAGAGCCCTGCTTGCGGGCGGGGCTCCAGGTGCCACTCATCCAGGAGCCAGCACTTGGGAAGAGTCGGGCCTCCCTAGTGGAGGAGAAGTTCGGTCCTTGCTGTAGCCCTGCCACCAGACACGCCGGGAGAGAGCCCCTCCTGGAACCCAACCTCCGCCTGCCTCCCATCTAGAGGTCACAGCTCTCAGAGGCACTGAAATGCCTGTTGGAAGCTGGGGCTCTGCACGGGGTGCAGCAGCAACCACTAACCCTGAAATTACTATTACCGCCACTACTGCCGCGGCTGAAGCCGCTAATGGTGATTTTTCATCTTACTGGAACGCTTACCATGTACTGGTCACCATGCGAAACCCAGCCCAGGCTGTGCGGTCTCACTCAGTTCTTCCCCATCCCTTAATAGAAGCCATCATTATCCGCCCACTTTTCAGTAAGAAAACTGAGGCTCAGAGAGGCTAAGCCTTGTACTTAAAGTCACTGGTTGGTCCAGATGTGGCAAACCTGGGACACAAATTCAGGTTGGCCTGGCTATTTTACTTAATAGACATAAGGTGCACTGACTGATGACTCAGAGCTATGGATTCCTGGAGGTTCTCCAAGCTCGATCCTGGCACCATCAGCCCACCGCCCAGGAAACTGCCCCATCACGGAGCTCAGCTCACTGGGCAAAAGTCCCAGCTCACTTTATCCAGTCCCGACTGGGCGGAATGCACAACACCTTCACCTAAGAGCTACCCTGGTAGATCCTGCTTCCGAATCTCTTGCAAACAGAGACCGTCTCCTGCATATCAAAGTTCTGTGGGGAAGAACTCATGTGACTAACCCATTCCTCCTGAGTTTTTGTTTAAGACGAAATTATGTTTGCAGATACATTTGTATTTTTTCTGTTATCTAAAACTGCAATCCAACTCGATTTCTTCCTAGCCTTTTACTTTGCCTGAAAACCGAGCATCACCTTCATTTTGCAACTAATAGTCTGAACAGGCCAGGTGCCTTGAAATCATCTATCTTGGCTCCGGTTTTAGCTCTGTTGTTCTAGTGATGTCGTGAGGCATGTAAACACCATCATATCCTGATGGAAATAGGAAGGAACCATCTCAAATGAATGCTACATTTCTCACCTAGAATATTTGCTACTCAACTGCTTTCCTACCCCAAATGGCTGCGGAACGAGGTCTTTAATTTAAAGGAATAGTCCATTTCTCAAGAGTCACCAAATATGCCATCCATGGATTACCAACATTCAAAGATGAAAAGCAAACACCCACTCAACACTAAAACAGCATGCATGCCCGATAAATATAGGTTGAGTGAGCAAACGCTTGCATGTGAGGGTTCTGACCATCCCGCCTGTCCCCGTGGTTACTGCTCAGAACCACGATCAGAGCCTGGAAAACAGAGGTGGTTGAACATGTCTGGCGTTGCCCTTTTGCGCTCTCTCTTTCTCGTTCTTTTCTGTTTTTTAAAAATACAATTCTAATATTAAACTTTCTGGCGGCCACTTGTCCTTCTCATCCCAAGGGGAAACGGCAATGAGTGAAAATAATGATCTGATAGCATGAGTTTTCTAGTTGTTTGCATTCTGGATAACCAGGAACAGACTGTGGGACAGGGTGCCCAGTGGAGGCCAAGTTGTGATCAGACGTGGACCTCAGGGAAATTCATTTGACTACTGGAGGCATGTAATTCTCAGAGCAAAGGGAACCTTTGAGATCTTCCGGTTTAGTCCTGCAACATTACAAACCTAGAAACCGAGGTGAAGTGTGAGGGCTGCCAAGGGCCAGGATGGATGGCAGGGAGGGGTGGGGACCTGAGTCTCCTGGGTCCTGGGCTCCTTCCCTGACACCATGTAGTGACATGAGAGGTGGCCCTACCCACTGCAGAGGTTAGTACTGCTTGGCCCTGATTCCCCCTGGGAACCCCGTGCTGCGACCTGGTTGGGGGCTTCTAGAGGAGCAAAGGGCATTGAGGAGACACAATGGACTCCTGATGCCACCTGCATATAAAGTACCCCCACCAATGCCCGCCCATCAAGACACCAATGCATGCCCTCGGTCACTGGGCTCTCTGATGACCACCCTGGGGAATCCTAACACTCAGTAAACCAAGCAGAATGGGGCTGCACGTGTGGAAACACAGCCAGGGAGGAGGCCTGCCTGGCGCACACTCACTCAGACCAGACTCAGCACTCCTGGGTGGAAGGGGCTTCTCTTTTGGACACACTGGGGGATGGTGTGTAAGGTGGTCCAAGCACTTGATTGGAAATCAGGAAACCTGGGGATAAGCTGGGGGGCCTCTGAAGGATCCCTGAGCCATGGACAAAAGAGGACATCTGGGGGCCCTTCTGACCCTGATGCTGCCCACATGCTGCACCAGCCGCTTGTCTCTGCCTGGGGGGCGGTGGGGGAGAGAAGAGATCGCCATCCACTCACCAGTAAGATTGCTGGAGGCAGGAGTTAAAAGTACTATGCTTGGCACACTGAGTAAATGTTTGATGAATGAATGTTGAAAAGGAATGAAAAACGGCAATAAACACCCAAGCAGGCAGCAATTCCGGGGAAGGCAGAAAGGAGGCCAGTCTCAGTGCTGGCATTAACCTGGATCTTTCAGAGGGAGAGCGAGGGAAGCATGAAATTGTCCGGGGTGTGCCCTGATGTGCGGGCTGCCCAGAGCTGCTGTCGGCGGGGGGAAGCCCAGCCTCTATGTGTCCGAGCACCTGGCCAGCACCACCCGCCTGGAGGCAGCCGCCTCGGCCTGTTACCTTCTGTTCCAGGGTCCTTTCCAGAGCATCCACGCGCAGCTGCTCCTTCCGCAGGCTGGCCTGGTAGGCAGCCTGCTCCTGCTGGGCCTTGCCCCGGACCTGGGCGATCTCGGCATTGGCCCTGCAGGAACGGGTTGGGGGGAATGGGGTTCAGAAAGGATCACACTTCCCGTAGATGCCTCTCGCCTTCCTCCTCCCAGCTCTAGGCAAGGGCAACCAACTGTCTGGCTCCAGCTCCCTCCAATGGGAGCCTGAGCATGGGAGCCATGAGAACCCCCATCGCCAACCCCCATCCTCCCCACCCCATGATGCTGAGATGCTCCAAGCGGGTACCCGGGAAATTACGACATGCATCCCTCACTGATCACAACGGATGCTCAGCCAGAGTGAACACTTACATTGAAAAACGCACATGGATTACCCGCCCTGCCCAAGCCGATGCAGGGGTGCCAAGGAGCTCCCAGCCTGCCTCAGCCGGGGCTGCTGAGGGGCCCTTGGGAGCAGACCCAGCCCCAGGTGACATTACCTGTCCAGCTTCTCCTCCGCATGCACCTTCAGCGCCTGGTACCTCTGCTCCTCCTTCTTTACCCGGGACAGGTACTCCTGTGCACACTTCTTCAGCACCTCTTCATTCTGGTATGACAGAGCACAGGGGTCGTGCCCACAGAAGAAATGCTGAGGAGTGTTGGGAATCCCAAGAACTCGTGGATGTGGGCATAACCCCGGATAGCCAAGTCCGACCCCCCAGCCTGCGAGGATGGCCTTCCAGAACGCACCACAATCTCTCCCAATCTGCTCCACCTCCCCCCACCACATGCGTCCCTCCCGCTCTGCCCCCAAACACGAACACACCTTGCGGAAGCCCTCCAGGACCTCCTTCATCTTCTCGTATCTCCTGAAGAGATCAGCCAGAGATTTCTCCACTGAGTTCAGGTCGGCCAGGGCTTGTTCCTTCTCCAGGACCAGCTGCTGGACCGTTTGGTGGGAGACTGACTTCTCCCTCTGTTCATCCTCTGGCAGGAGACACAAGGGACAAATAGATGGGGCCCATGGGATCCGGACCCAGTCTCAAGGGCCAGCCAAGGCCTCAGATGCAACCCAGCCTGACCAAGGGCCATCTCAGACCTTGGGTTCTTGTTGGGACAGACCCACTCCCCCGAGCCCCGCCCTCCAAGTCTCTGCCTCTAAAGGAACAAAACCCACAGCCTTAGCATCCCAGTACTAGATGGGATGGAAATTAGCCATTCTTCTTCAACTTGATCAGTGCAGCCCCTTAAACATCTACACTGGAGGCACTGGTGGTTCTATATGGTTGTTGACAGCACACAGACCCATCCGTAAGGTAAGAAAGAAAACATCACTACTGAATTTTGTGTTGGGCAAGACTGAAGGGTGCTGTACATTGAGTTGTGAGGGACTGGCCTTCCTGAGTGCTATCAAGCTAAAGACATGGTCACTGAAAAGGAAAAAGGTTTCTTCATCCTTAGAACATCCCACGAGCCCAAAACCCACAGAAGCGTCGCCCTGAAATTCTGCTCCACACAAAAAAAGGACATTTCCTTTGATACAGCAGATGTCTTAAGTCCCAGGAAAATGCAGCTATCTTGAGTGTCTCAGTTACATACAAAAGAATTAAATTCTGGCCTAGTTCAGCGTGGCTGACTCTGGCGAAAGGGACTGCTCTGTCCCTGACCCCCCTCTCCGGGCCACTGCAAGCTGATATGCTCTGGGTACCTTGAAAACCACCTCATTTTGATGGGAAAGGCTTCTGGGACCACTCCACAGAAAAGCCCCTCGCCCGCACAGCACTCCATACGCTCTGCACACTAACCTATCATTGGTCTGGGTGGGCAAGGAACCACTTGTTCTGATCTGTCTGGAACTTTGCTGACAGCAGAGAGTGTGGAGAGAGAAACCCCAGCTCGGAGCTCCTGTCCTTCCTCAACCCCTCGGTCACCTGGGAGGGGCTGCGTGCACTGGAAGACGGAGGGCAGCTATGAACGGCGGCAGAGCCGTGGTGAGAGCAGCGGCTGCGGTGCACCCTGGGCTCCTCACTTGTCAGGAGCCGGGCTGACTCTTCTCTTCATTCGATGCTCCTAAGCCAGCACCCAGCAGCCAGGATGAGCGTCCAGAAGTCCAAAATAGTCACCCATCCTGCTTGGAGCCAACCCCCTCCCACTGCCCTCACTGGGGCCTCCCTCTGCATTTGAATAAAATCCAAACTCCTGCCCCACATGCTCACTCCCTGCCCTCCTTGCTCCGGCCACAGTGGCCCCCGCAGCCCTGATGCCTCCCCGGCTCCCCCCTCACTCAGGGGCGCCTTGTCTGAGCCCGTGTGGGAAATGCCTCCTCTCCAGTACTTCATTTCCCTCCCCAGCAGTGGCCACTCCGTATCATTACATCAGATGTGTGTGTAGAGAACACACACTCCACGAGGGCAGAGCCCTGAGTCTCTTTCTTGTCCCCTGCTCCATCCCGGGCTCAGGACCGTGCCTGACTCACAGGACACCTCACATGCCATGCAACGAATGAATTGGCAAAGCCCAGAGGCGGATTCCTAATCTCCCTTCCCAGGACAGGCCAAGTCCCTTGTGCACTGAGGAAGCAGCAGAGCCAGGCCCACCCATACCCAGGGCTGTGCCCAAAACCCCATCTCCACGTGGGCCTCCTAAAAATGGACCTGGAAGGACGTAGCTCCCTTAAAAGTGGGGAAGATGTTGCTTTGGGCTCTTTTCCTCTAGATTCCTGATAGGTTGGCCTCCTCCTGTATCCCGATGTCAGGCACATTCTTGAGTGGAGGGGAGAGCACAGAACGGGGGCCACAGCCTGACATAAACATCTCCAGCCCGGACATGAACTGGCTCAAAAGTCCTCACTTGCGGTCCCAGGGCCTCTTTCCAAAATGAGGGCTTCTCTCACATGAATGCAGATCCCGACTGGCGGGGGGCTTGTCTAAACACAGATGGCTGTGCTCACCCCGTGAGGTCTGATTCAGTCTGTCTGGGGTCGGGGCTGAGGATCTGCATCTGTGACAAGCTCTCCAGTGACGCTGAGGCAGCTGGTCCAGGGACCACGCATGGAGGACCACAGGCCCAGAAGATGCTCGTCGTCCTCCAAACCTGCCTCTCAGAGCTCCCGCACCCAGAGCGGAGGTGAGGACCCGGGGGCCAGAGTCTGACAGCCCAGGTTCCAGTCCTGGGTTGGGTACTTCCCAGCTGTGTGACCTTGGGCAGAGCTTTGAGGCTCTGTGAGTGTCAGCCTCCTCACCTGAAATAGGGCACCATGGCATTTTGGGGAAGATTAAATATAAAGCCCTTCACACAGAGTAAGAACCCAGTATCAGGGACCCATTATCAGCAGCACCACTGCCTTCCCTGAACTGGTATGATGTCAAGTCACAGTGACCCACGAAGGGGGAGCTTTTTAACACATAGCAAGAACAGAACTGCCAGCAATCTGCTTCCTACATCTAGACTCCTAAAAGAAAGGGCGTTTCAAAGTTTCACCAGTAACCAAATGCTTGTTTTCACTCTTTGAATTTTAGCCGCTTCCTTAGTTCTCAGCAAGCTGTACAATGCGCGTTCTGGGCTGGTTTGGGGCCATGTATACATTTCACTTGGCTCGGGAAAGGGGCCATTTATCAAACGGAGTCCATCTGATTTCCTGGATCTGAGACTCAGGCTGCCTCAGGCTTCCTTTCCTCCCCCCATAACCCTTGTAAAAACAGAATCTCCCAGACCCCGGGAGACTTAGGCGGTGAGAATGCTTCACACATCTTTTTGTAAATTACAAATGCTGGTAGGTTCTCCAAACCGAGGAAATCAGCCCCAAACCCAAGACACTCGAGATGCCAACAATAAAACAACGCCCCTGGAGATTTTCTGGCTTTTTCAGGCAAAACACTTACTGAACCATGTGAGGAACGCAGCCAACACACAAAAGCAAAAGTAACAGAAATAGAAGAACAAATAAACAAATAAGGGTTGCGATGGGCGGGTGTCAAATTAGGTGAAAAAAGCATTTACTTACCAGGCTTGCCTGTTTGTTTTGCAAGCAAAGGGCAAGAAGCAACAGAAAATGGAAGCAAAACAGATAATCAGGGCAGTTGTTAGGAAAGCAGAAAAAAAAAAAAAAATCAATCGCAGCAACCTGGAATGCAGAAAGCACAGAAATCCCTTTTTGTTCTGAATTCTAAATAGCTGATATTTGAACTGAAGGAAACATATGCTCTTCTGTAACATGCGACGGGAATGCACAAGGATGCAGGACAGATGTCGCAGGGACACGGAGCATCTGTGAGGGGTACGCGGAAGTCAAGAGAGCCAGGCTGGAGCCAGGAGGGATGGGGGAGGTGGGGTGGAAACTGGTTTTCACTTTAAAATGCGATTACACTCACTCTGGACCCTGAACTGCCATGCTCTCTGGGTCTGAGTTTCCCCTTCCATGAGGAATGCTGGGCAGGTGAGTGGAAATGAGAAGGAAAATGCGGAGTCCAGATGAGACACATGGGTGTGTTTCTTGTCCAGAAAGAAGGAATCCCACCCACAGCTCCAGGGAGCCCCAGACACAAGGACCGTGAAATCGATGGTGGCCCTAACCGGTGACTTGCAATAGTGATTGATGGATGACACCCACAGACATGCCACCTCTTGAATGAGACAGCTCTGGCAAAGCGGGTGACGAAGAAGACAGTGAGTCATGGGGAGGGGGGCAAAGAACAGACCCACAGTTGGGCACCACTTCGAGTGACAGTGCTGCTTCCTGCCAGAGATGCTGGGGTGTCTCAGAGCCACCCGGAGAGTGCCCAAACACCCCCAAACAGGAAACTGCTCAAAGGGGGTGATTTCACAGTTCCTGAAAAGAGGGACCCTCAGGCCAAACGTGCCAGGTCTCTTAGTGGGGGGGGCAGGGAAAGGGGGGGGATGTGGCCATAATCCCTGGGGTCAGGGTTCCACGTACCCCTCAGATTGTCTAGAACTGAAAATATTATTCTAACTCCTGTCTCCTGCATCGCAGTCGAATGATCTTTCTGTCACCAGGAGGACAGGCCACTTAGGTCAGCTAGAGAGTCTGATTCTATTTTCAAGAGGGAACGTCTGCTTCTGTCAAAACTGCCAGCTGAGCAATGAAATACGGAGGTTCTGGGCAGCCTGCTGTCGGGGGCAAAGGCGCACATCCTTTTCAACACTGGTCTAAACGTCACCACCAAGAGTAAAGATAAAAATGCATGACTCTGAGACACAGAAGGATGTTTCCAAACGAGCCACATGGGTCTGAGTGACGCTTTCACGTCCCAAGACTGCAGGAGGTTGAAAGGTTGCGCTCAGCCTGTCAAACTATCTGTATTGGAGGATATGAATCCTTCATCCTGATGACTTTCACCAGCAGTTTCAGTTCCAAGAGTTTTGTTTTTCATCTCACCCATATGTACGCATAAACTCTTACACCAATGGAACAAAGAGTCTTCATCTGATAGAAAGAACACACCGCGAGGCTTTTCCTCAGAAACACCCGACCGGCTTCCCCTGAATCTGGGAGAAGCAGCCTTTATTATCATAAACCAAAATGAAAGCTTTTTTGAATGGAAAGCACTGAACTGTCAGCATCTCCACTGTCCCCAAGGATGTTGTCATATTTATCTTGGGACAAAAGCTAGAGATGTGGTGAGACTCATAGCCACACGCTTCCGATGACGAGAACTGCTAACATAGCATCAGGCTTGGACATAGAAACTGCGGTCCACAGTGAGCTGGGTTTTTACTCCACGTGTCCTTAAGAATAAAAGATTTTTTTAAAAAACCTGGTATCATGGACCTAAGCAAATGCATGTATAGACAGATAAAAATTTCACACACAGCCCCTACCCAGAGTCGTAACGTTATTTTTGAATAGTGATCATTAGTGAAAACACTTGCGCTTGGAACTTCCGTGAGGTCTTTTCTCATTATTTTTATTTTTTTTAAAGACCCAAGCGTGTATCACTTGTAACTTGAGGCCTTCTTTTATTGTAGGCCAGAGTAACCTGAAGTACTGGCTGCCGGGATGCTGTATGAAGATGGGTTGTGAGGCAGTGTCCAACCTCAGCGAGAAAGAGTGTTGTGATCGGTTAATAGGGGGCGGGCAGCTGGACTGTCACATGTTCTATGATCCTTGTCCCTAGACCCTGCGTAAGGGAGGGCTGAAGGGGTATTTTTTCACTTGTGTCTAAACTAAACTAGGCTTTAGAGATTCGATCCTTACTCTCTCCCATGAGCAAAAAAGCCCCCAAATATCCTACGAATCAACCCAAATCTCTTTCCCCCGGAGGTGGGCAATCCTGGCTGGGTCAAATGGTGGCCATCAAGGTGATGGCCATGGCTTCCCATAGGCATGAATAATTCATGCTAACGGACCTCCTAGCAGGTGTTTCCAGGAGGTCCCCAGACTCATTGCCCTGAGCCAAAGTCATGTTCTGGGATGCTCTGGTCCCTCCCTGAAAGGCTTCATGATCCAAGAGGAGCTTGAGAGGAACACACTCTGAGCTGCTACCGTCAAAGCCCTCCCCGAATCTGGAAACCTCAGCCCCGCCAGTGGGGCCACTCACCTATCATCTGAGCGATGGTCTTCTCATACTCGGCCACTATTTTCCTGCAAGAGAAGTGAAGACAGGTTGGAACTATGACAACAGAATGGTTTTTAATTTCATGCAGGGGCCCACGTGCTGGTCACCAACCTGACCGTTGTCCAAGAGGACAAGTGGTATGTGTCACAGGTGGCTCACACTTCTAGAGTCACCTCCAATCTCAGCCCTCTCCTTGCACACCCAAATAGGTGTGTGACTGCCGCAAGACTCTGAACACATCACTCCCTTGCACAAAACCTTCTACCTCTCCCCACTGCCCACTGAGAAAAAAAAAAAATAAGGCCAAACCCCCAGTCTGACGATCAAATGAAGCCTTCTGCTACCTGTGTCTGATTTTCCTCATTAATCTTACCTTCTTCCAGGCCATCTTGTGAACACAGTGGTTCAATGAGAACAAATGATTTCTTGTCTGCTCTGAGCTTTCTCACCTCTATGGCCTTGACCATGTTGTTCAATTCCCCTCTCTATTTCCACTTGTCACAGCCTATCTGTTTCTCAAGGTCCAATTCAAACGCTAGCTCCTCCAGGAAGCCTTCCCTGATTTATCTTTGGAGCTGCATAACACTTTGTCTAAATCTTATTCCAAAACATGTATCATAGTACTTGAATGGAAGTTCCTCAAGGCCAAGGAGCCACTTCTCAGTCACTTGTATCTTTCCAGGATCCCAGGGCTACAAGGTGGCAGAGCTGGGATTCAAACCCAGGCATCGAACTCTGGAGACTGATGCTCCACGGCCTCGAGGCGCGGTGATGTACCTCCATTTTACAGATGAGAAAAGCTAGGCATAGAGTTATGTAACAGGCTCAGAAGCAGTGCCTGACTTCCACTTGGTCTGGCTCCAGAGACTGACAGGGCTGACATCTGGGCCACCAAAAACTAGTGCAGCTGTGCCAGGTGGTGACACCTGAAATCCCACGGTCCCAGTTAGCAACCCGCACTCCCTGGAGCCCCCAGTGGTACAAAAGAAGCCAGAGACAGAACTTCCAGACTCCCTGTATGTCCTGCTTTCAACTTCAGTGCTGGTAAAAAACTAAAGCCACCCAGTTCCCTCTCCCACTCCCCGACCAAACAAACAAACAAAGATAAAAGAAAGAGATTTTAAAATAACACAATGACAGGGACTCAGTTTGAATGTGAAACAACATTAAGATTAACCCTGGAAGTGGTCACAAAAAGCATCAGCGGAAAGAAGGAACTAGCTGGAGAATTTTGGGGAAGATATTATTTGACCTAGAAAACAGGGAATAGGATTATTTAAATGATTTGTTTGTTACTTAAAATGGTAGCCAGGAACATAATTTTGATAATTAACTAGCAACTGCTACTGCAGTGAAGTGCACTATAAATGTACTAATTCTTCGACCAATTTTTTTAGAATGCATCCCATTCTCTTACTCCCAAACTTTGAGACTTAAAAAAATGAAGCCTACTGAGTATTTTTAGCACAGTGCCAGACTTTCTGTCTTGTTAAAATGATTGTACTCAAATCCACTTCTTTTCTTGTGTGAGCTGCAGAAAGACAGGTGTATGGAAATGAACTATGACCCCCACCCCATTCCCACCCGCCCTGCAGTTCTCAGACCTGGAAGCATCCAGAACCTGGACAGGACTAACCCAGGACAGTCAGAGCAGAGGTTTGAGCCAAAGCTGCTTTAAAAACGCCACTTGCAAGATAGCTTTTAAAGTCTCACTCCAGGGGTAAGTTCTAGTCTCAGAGATGGTTTCTTAGTTTCTAAGAAGATGATAAATTGAGAGAAGAAATAAAGGGGAAAAGGCACATTAAAAGTGAGAGGGGGAGAGGCAGGCTGCTGAGTACGGTGGGAAGTTTGGGTTATGCAGTCAGAAAGGTGGAAGGATTCAAATTCCTGTTCTTGTAACTAGAAGCTCCAGGCCTCTGACAAGTCACCGAACCTCTCTGAGCCTTCCACGGTCAAGCAGGGCTGACCATCCTCTCTTGAGGGCTATGGGGTGAAACAGGCCGTGTGTCTCTAGCCAAAAGCACAGCGCTTGGCACATGGCGGGCAGTGAACGTGTGGGAGCCGTCATGTTTCTATTACAATATGCAGCAAATGAAAATCCATCATTCATTTGTGAAATTTGGGAGACAACCTAAAAGTTTATCCATTGAGACTGGTGACATTTTTATGTCAGAATCTTACAAGGACTGGCAAGCACCTATTGAAAATAAGGTCAAGATGGCTACCAGTCTGTCCAAGTTATGCTAAATTAAAAGAGAATGTAGGAGAACGTACGTTTCCAGGCTCTGCTTTTGCGATCAGAAATGGAAAATTCTTGGGAGGAGACAGAAACGGTGCATAGCAGTTACCTGAGGCGTGTGGGAGCAGAGGCTGAGTGGGAAGGTTTGGGTTTCATTGTACATATGATGGCACTATTTACCCATTCACAGGATATTTTAATAACGACAACACACAAAGAATACTTTTATGAACATGTAACTCTTGTGGAATAAAGGATGACTTCTAGAGTGGACACCGTTCATGGGCCACCCCAGCTCCAGGTGTCATCGTGCCACAGGTAGGCATCTCCCAGGTACCAGGGAGCCCACGCTCACAACTGACCTCATTTCCATCACTTCCCGCCTGCTTTCTTCATACTTCTCTTTCCACTCTGAGACCTCTCTCTCCTTCGTTAAGATCTAGTATCAGGGAGAAGAAGGAGTTAGCTCCAGTGAACTCAGACCTAAGCAATTCACAGACCAAGACAAGGAGACACTGAATAAATACAGAATTAAAACTTGCTACACCAAACAATAATTGTATTTAGAGAACTTCCCCGAGCCTGAGACAGAAATAAGTCAAACATCAGACTTCACAGTGCCCACAGACAGCGACAAAAAGGAGGGTGGTTTTTTGTTATAAATCAAACAAGACCATAAAGGCTCATTAAACAATAGTGTCCAAGAAGAGAAAAACCCACAGTCTGCCACCCGTCTTTGCCTGCAGGGATCAGAGGAGAAAGTCTGTGTTCAAAGATGCTGGCTTTGTGGGCCGTGGGTACACATATTTATTTGCAAGTGGCAGAACCTGGAGCTTCTCCCAGGGCACCCAGAGCTGGCCTTGCCTTCTCCGAGCCACACACTACCTCTGCCCTGGTGATCTGGAGCGCGGAGTCCAGGTCAGGCTGCTGGAACAGAAGGCCTGCGGGCTTCTCCACCTCGGCGGTCCCGATGCGGGAGTACAAGGCTGTTTTGGAGATGGAGACATCTGTTGGGTGAGCAGCTTCTCTCTGTGAAACGGTTTTTAATTTTTAAAAAAGTTAACATCAATCATATGACAAAAAGTATTGCATTCATCTCTTACGAATGGGTCAGTTGTATGGTTTTGAAACAAAGAACATCAAAAGTATGAGAAAATGCTACGACTAATGAATGGGGAAATGCCGGGTACAATCTATGGAAATCTATCACTTTGCACCTGCACAGGCTGACAAAGGGGCTAATGGCAGAGGCCTCCCCAACTCCCAGCCCTTGGAGTCCAGCACGTCTGGGGCCCGTTTATCACGGCCATTTATCAGCCGCAGAGGCAGTTAGGCACAGCGCCTGAGAGCCGAGGTCATCTTCCAGCAGGCTCCACTTCCAAAAGAAAAGCCTGGCGGTGAACAATGTTGAATTCTACTCTACAGCTGCCTGGTTTTGAATAACCACAGATCTGATCGTTTCTGTGAGACTGTCCACATTTAATTTAGGGGGCTCCATTTGAAAGGATATGATTCATACAGAGCTTAAAGCCTACAGTGGTTGTCAACCAACTTCACCTTCAACGAGCTGGTTTCCGGATGCCAAAAGGTAAGAGTTACGTTGGAGTTATGGTGTCAATGGGAAAACTGAAAACCGGATCACTGACAGTATCCACGCTTGCTGGTTTGTTGCTAAGACCCTTGACAAACAGTGTGATTCCCTGCCCCGCACGACTGACATTGGTCGGTCACCAGCCCCCTGGGAGGGAGGAGAGGGCTGTCTTACTATGCCCCCCTTCGCACAAAACGCTCAGACAGTTCCAACACACTTGAAATGCAGCGTTAGGAGCATCGCATCATGAACCAGCGCAGCGGGGTTGTCCATCTAGTTCTACTGCAGAAGAAACACCAAACCAATCACGCTCCCAGTCCTATTCATTAACCTCCCGGCCCGTCATGGTTGCCAAGGCAAACCTCCAGCCTGGTTCCTAAGAGTCCGAGTCGATGTGAAGTAACAGTGTTCTCACAGGCAGAGGGCAACTGCTTCTTCCTTGGAAATTTACAGGAAGAAATGGAGCAATGAACAGAACACCACAGCGTAGAAGAAAGGGAGAGACAGAGATCCGGGGAAAGAACGGATCTTGTAAATGGAAGCAGATGAGATTGAAGAACCAGCAGTAACTGGGAAGGGGGTGCACCCGAAGCTACTTGAGCAGCACCTCTCCCTTCAGTCACAGGAACAGGCACGCTCACACCACCGCAGCCTCAGAAAGAAGGAACTTGCGACAGCTTGGAAAACGCAGGTGGAAGTTTAATGGATAGGACTGGAGGTTCCCGAGTTAGGACCGGTTAGTTGTACACATGCACGACGAACTAAGTGGGTTAGGTTGTCCCAGAAGGGAGCATCTGCTGTGTGGGTTTCACTGCCCCTGCCTGGCCTTAGGTACCTGGGTTCTCTCTCAAGTGGGGCCGGAATAACTACTGTTGGTCAGAGGGGAACAGACCAGAACCTGGGGACACGCCCACCTGTCAAATGTGATCCCTTGATCTTTCAGCCTCAGGTCCTAAAGAAGCCTCCTTTACAGGACATTTGAGCAGAACACAGATAAACAGCCCGCAGGGGCAGGCGGGTGGACCTCTCAGAAGAAAGAGGGCCACCAGACCACTGGGCAGGGCCTCTCCCTTGTAGGACTGATCTCTGCTGTCTGAAATGTTCTCAAGGTTCTATCTGCCAAATGGGAAACTTCTCAGGAAATAACAGAAAATTATACCTAGACACCAAGACTCAGTATTTATTTTCACGGAGAAAGTTCAATGTCACAAAATTCTGAAGAGGATTTAAAAAAAAAAAACTGTTCCTATCACTTAAGTAAAATAATGTGTTCTTTGAAAAAAAGTTAGAATAAAATTACAAAATGGAAAGAACATTAGATATCATCTAACTCATCCTGGTCCTTCTGATGATGAAACAACTGAGGATCTAAGATTTGGCAAAAAGGTTTCCCAGAATGAGATTCAATCCTGATCCAAAATAAACCAGCTCTCTGAACTGCAAGAGAAAATGAACTAACACTAACTTTATGATACTGAGCAGAAACTAAATATGACCAATACAGGAACCAGTGATCTTTTAAGCTGCCTAAAGTCCTTTGTAAAACAAGGAAGGGGATGAAATATAAACAAAATAATGAACTTTCTAAGTCAATGCAAATGGTTACTCCCAGATACAGTGATTCACTAGCTCTGGTCATCCTGGCCACCTGGTGTTTTCAATAAAGAAACACGATGACTTCAGAATCCATTTGAATTACTACCCTGAGTATCTGCATGTTAATGAAATTCAAGGTACACACTCGGGTTTTCCCTTACAACAAAGAACTGTTTTTAACTGAAATTAATAGGATTGTCTCTCGCTGACACTTCAAGATCAGACTTAGGTTAAGCTTTGTTTCCCTCCTATAATCTCCCACTTGCTACCTTAGAGGAGCCAAAACCCGCCAGAATCACAAATTAAAATGTGAAATGGCCATGACTCAGACAGCATGGGCCTTTGGGACCAAATTCCAACTTCTCAATCCACTCTCCCAAATCTTGGTCCCTGCGGAGTCTCCTGGGCACTGTCACCCAGGTCAGCCTGCCAACCTCATGCCCAGGGTCCTTCCGGCCTTGCAGCCAGGGGCTGGGGGTCTTGGCACTCATCCAGGCTCACAGTCCTCCTTGGGGCAACCCTGATGCCAAGCCTCAGAGGAAGCAGCCAGGTCAGGGAACCAAGCAGGATGGCTGTGCCCAGGAACCGGGTGGGAGAGCAGTGGGCGTGCAGGGGTGTGGGGTCCAGGAGTTGAGATCAGGTGAGGAGACCACAGTAAGCTGGGGCCAAGGCCATGGAGTGTGGACATGGCTTGGCTCCTGGGGAGTGTCAGAGCCACATGGGGCCAGGTCAGGCAGAGAGCAGCCCCACCAGGTGCCACCCCATCCAAATCTGACAACGGGAGGGTCTCAAGCTCAGGATGGCAAATATGAGGAAGGCCCCTGATGCTCGCCCTTATTCCATTCCCACAGAAGGCACCATCAGCACCAACTCCTTCCCACTGGGTCAAGACATGGCCTGAGTCCTCAACACAGGCTGCAGACGATGACCGCAAACTCCTGAAACTAGCAAATAAGCTGAAACCCACCGGCCAGCCCTTGGTCACCTCTTTTCAGGCTGTTCTTGTGGCTTTCAGGCATCCTGGGGTCAAATGTCAGGGAGTGGGTGGTTTCTGGACACAACATAAGAGGAGCCTCTGATGTCAGGCTACCCACCAACCACACAGGCTGCCCCAGACCTACTCCTCCCACTGATGCTGAAACAACTGGGCGTCTGCCTTAATAGGCTGGGAACCTGGAGCACTCAGACACGGAGGATGAACACCCTTTCCCTCCCAGGGGAGCCTTTTATTGGACTTCCTCTGGTTCTGAAGCTTGCCACTTGTGTGATCCTTGTTACTAAGTTACTCAGACACATCCTTCATTCTTTATATAAGGTCCCCCTCACCCAGCAAAGCCAACGGCTTTAGCCACCACAACCAGGATTTGTTATACACACAAATTAAATCAATCCCTGTGTCCCGCAGCCCTTGGAAAGCCAGACAGACGGGACGCTTAGGTTCCAGCCATCCTGGTTTAGTGGTTAATTCAGAGCTATGTACCACACAGCCAGAGACCTGGTCAGATCTACCCCCAGGAGGACACAGCCGTGTTCAGTTCTGCCAGAAGCATGTGGAGGGAAAGCAGTAAGGAGTCTGACACCCCAGGCCCTGCGGGGTTTCCCTCATTTCTAACATCTTCTGGCTAAAGAGGGAGGAAACCGCACTGCAGTCCCCGAAGGTTGCCTCCGCTGGCTCTCAGTTGACACGGAAATAAAACCGAAGCTGCTCGAAGGGGAGACCAGAAATCACCCCCATCATATTTCATGATGCTTTTCATCCCTCAGTATGAGTTGTTCTTTTTTTTTTTTTTTTTTCATTCCAAGTGATTTCATTTGGTGTTAGCAGCAGTTTAAGATCGTGCTGCCAAAAAGACCGGCCCATGTCACCTGCAGCTGAAATATACAGGCAGGAAAAAATAGCGAATTGGATACACAGCTGCTGTCTTCTTTCTGTACATCAGCGGTTTCCAAAGCACTGTGGGGCAATCAAGCATCTCACAGACAAGAAACCCACAGGAACCTAATTGGGTTCAGGTAAACGGATCACCCTAGGGCTGGCGGGCTACAGGGGCCAGCATCTGCCTTCCATGGGCCAAGGTCACTAGATAATATACTTCTCATAAGAGCCGTACAAGTTCCCATGGCAGAGATGAATGTTCCTCACACTTCATGAAGCTTCCACCCCCGTGGAATCTTTCTTTCAGCACGCCCCTCCGGAATACATAAGGAGGGAGCAGGGGCTGCCTCTCTGAACCACACTTAGCAGATTCACCTGACAGTATTTTCTAAATCAAAACCAGGACACATGGTCTGAGAATAGGCTGTAACTGATGCGACATCGACTACTGGCCCGCTCTGACGCGCTCTCGGAGGAAGGAGGCAGGGAAGCAGGAGTCCCCAACACTTTATACTCCATCTGAACTACTCAGAACGTGCTCGATTCTGCCCCAAACTTCTGGGTAGGAATAAACCATATTTTATAGAGGCCAAATTTCAAGCAATTCATTCTGTGTTTCAGCCACAACCCAAGGATATCAAGAAATAAATCTAAAAGGGAAAAATTCCTCACTGCTTACTGCTTTCTAAAAATCTCATTTTCATGGAAATTAAACTCAAGTTGATGGGTTGGCTACAAGAGCAGGGACATCAGTAATCTGTGTTTACGTTTGAGTCCCTGCCCTGGGCCCCATTCTCAGCCTGGACGCTCACAGGGTGACCACCTTCTCCACTGAGAGGTGTCTCTGGAAGGGGACCCCCGTTTGGCTCCAGGAAAACCACATGTGGGGGCCCTCGGGGCAGGAGCAGTAGATGAAATCTCGATCCTGTACCAAGGACGAGAGGTGGGAGGAAACACTGGTCCCTCCGCCAAGTGAGCTGTTACTTGAGACAGACGGACAACGGGCTCCCAGTTGGAAATTCGAGTGATAGTTCCCGGAAGGCCAGTCAATCAGTCAGGCCTTGGGCTGGCTCCAACGCTCTGCTTCCCCATCTGTAAAATGGGACCTAGACCTGCCAACTGAGGAGAGATGCTGGGAGCATCTCACCAGGTATCAGAGGCAAAGTGAAGGTCAGCCGCCAGCAGTTTCATTTACCCCACACCTACTGCGTGCCAGGCACGTCACCCACAGTCCTCACAGCCATCTGCAAAGTCACCACCATTAGCCTTATATCAGATTGAAAAACCAAGGCTCAGAGAAGCTCATCCACTGGTTCAAGGCCACAGGGCACACTGGGGACCAGTCCTGGGTCACTGGGCTGCCAGCTCGGGGCTGGGGAGGGAATGCGGCAGCTCCTCAGAGGCCAGGCGCACCTGCCAGCCCTGGGGGTGGCCTGAACCTCCCTGGACCACGTGCCGTGTTGTGCATCATCAGAAACTCATTCAAATTGTTAAGGAAAATTTCTCCAAACTGGGAAGCCAGGCAAAACAACTTCTGCAAGTCCTGTTACGGTCACACTCTGCTCTACAGCAGGGCTGGCAAACTTCGGAGCGTGGGCCAAATGGCCTGCTGCCCTTCTCTGCAAAAAGGGTTTTATTGGAGCCTGCCACACCCCTCATCCACTTACTGTCCGCTGCTGCTTTGTCTGAGCCGCGGGGCCACAGCTGAGTAGCTGTTACAGGGATCAGACAGATGCCCACAAAGTCTAAAATACTGACCCTCTTCTCTTCCAGAAAAGGACTGCTTCTCTGTCATCCTTTTGACCCTGGCCTAAGGGTCATCGCACATCTCAGGAAGGTCTTGTTTTCACCTGTTTACTACTGACTAGGGTACAGGCTCACTGCAACTAGACATTAACTTGTAGAAAACAGCAAGGTCGCAAATTATTTTTAACCCATAGAGAAGCAAATGATTTCTGTATGTAAAAAAAGAACCTCAAAGGTAATGACTTATCTGTCCTGTTTAACTAGTATTAACCAGCTTTATACCTAACTTTGCAATCTTATTCTAGCTTCCTTACCCCACTGACCCATCCGTTTCTTGTCATTTTCCTCCATTCAACCAGTCTGACCATCCTGCTGGTGTCTTCATTACGGAGTGAAACAGGTTTTAGACACGTGCTCAGTGCATAATGATGCCCTAGTTATGCGTTCAGCTTTTTGAAAAACCAGACTTTGTCAGACACCTGCTTGGCCATGGTTAGCAAGGAAGCTTCTGGACCACACAACATTCTCAAGAGGCAGCACACGGCAGCGGCAAACCGGTACCTTGGTGTCCTGGCGGCTACGGGAAGCCAGGGTAATCTGCCTGGCCAGCTTCAGGGCTTCTATCCGCATGATGGCAAACTCTAGCTCCTCCTGCCGGAGGGGTGGGGAATGAGCAAACCGCAGGGGAAATGCATCGAGACAGGACGGAAATGTTCTCCACACCCAAGAAACGAATGTGCCACGTGAATGTGTCATGACAGGTACTTGGGAAAACACACGCTCTGGCTTTTTTTTTTCACAATGAACACCTCAGCAGAGCATGAAGTAAGTGTTTAATTTCCTTTTTGTTTTTTTTTTTAATCACACTTTGGAATGTCTGTCGGGAAGTATTACACAGTCAAATATGAAATGATTTTTAAAATTGGATCAAAAGTTTTAGTGTACTCTTTCCTCGGACTTCTCTCCCTTCGTTCATTTAACGTAAAGTTGGCCAACACTTCCCAAGAGTGGATTTGCGTTTCTCAAATGATTATTAACGATCGCTCTAGGTTTGCTCTGAACGTCCCAGTCTAGAGGATGTCAAATTAAGCTGTCAAATTTAAAGCACAGAGTATACTGATAATTGTTTTGGTTCCAGAAGCAAGACCTGCATCCAGATGTTATCTCCATGGGAGTCTGAGATAGTCTCGTATATATTAACAGCTTGGCTCGATGGTGATCTAATACCCTTGGTTTCATGAATAAATCACAGAAACGGCTTTTGGGGGCTATCAAAACTTCTGAAAAATGAGTGTGTGGGCCCAATTTCCAAATGGAAATACAAATGGTTTGTTTCATAGATAACGACACAATTTATATCATTTTGGAGTCTTGGGCAAAGAACACCACATCCATCGGTCTTGGAGGGGAAGCTGTTCCATTTGGAACATTCTCGGCAGCCCTTCATTAAATCCTGCCTCATTGCATTTGGAGTTCAGAGGTTCATTCTCTACTGAGGTTTTGACAAACTCCCAAAAGGTCACACGTGGGCTACAAACCTGAAGTTTCTGGGCAAATACTGGGGGGTTCTTTTCTGCTAAGTCGGGTTCCAGATAGTCAAGCGCACCACAGAGAGAGGCTGGATGAGCCAGCCTGCTGAGGAGGGCGTCAGCCGAGGCCAAGGAGCCCTCAGGAGCTGTCTGAAGGCCGGCGGAGGAGGACACAGAAGAGAAATAGAGGAGAGCAGAGTGACATCGGTTCCAAGCAAGGACCACACAGCTGTGTGCTGGACACTTCTGCCTTAAGGCTAAAGAGAGTATCTGTCAGGTGCCAACACTTTCCTTTTCATCTGGACTAACTCCCATGTGCTGACAATGGGCATCTTGGGATGGGCAGGCCCGACCCCCTCCCCAGAAGCACAGCCTTGGGTGCCCTCCCCACCCGCACCCCACCCTCACTCCATAACCAGTGGCTGGGAGGAAAGTTACCCTTTACCTATTGACTTGAAAATCTCAGTGGGAGGGAGACAAGTTAGGTGATGGGGTTTCCAAACATAACTCATCAAGAAAACACCTTCCAGTGTACGGTTTTGGTAAAGGTCATTTTTTAAAGAACTAGAAAGATGATTTCAAACGCAATGTTTCCTGGTAGATCAGAAAGACTTCAAAACCAGAAGCCAACACTGTAGAAGTCGAACTGTGCGTGAGTCCTTCACACTACCGGTTTGAGATGGTCTGGGTCCTGTCCAGACTCCCTTTTTGCTCACTATTACAGTTCCAGTGTCCAACTGCCAGACACCCAGCAGGTGCCCAGTGAATACTTGATGTATGAGATAAATCAACATCTACTAATTTGGAACAACAAAGTAACACGCTAAATCAATGACCTCAAGCCTCTTAAGGATTGTTGGGAGAGAGGTAAAAAAATAAAAATAAAATTCACCTAGAAGAATGGTCCATTTTAGATGTGTGGGGGTTGGGGGGTGAGGCCTCCAGCTCAGGTCTATTTGCTCTGAAGGCCCCACAGGGCTTGGGAAGGAAGAGGTAGAAGTCCACTGAGGCCTAGGAGAACTGACTGTTCTAAAGGAGAGCGGCCCTTGCTCTGCCACTCTCTGCCCTCCGCCGCAGAGGACGGAGAAGCTGGGTACAGGCTGATGACGGTGCCAGAAGTGGGAAATAAACCACCCTGGAGGCTAATGAAGCACTTGGGAGAGAAAGGCAAAATCATGCTGGGAGAACGGAGAGGCTTTCTCTCATCCTTATGGGGTGGGGCGTCCTGGGCTGGCTTCTGTGGCAGGGACAGGGTGGGGCCCCATGCCAGGTACCAGGCGAGGGTTGTTCTGAAGGACTGGCCTTTGTGGTGATGGCACCCGGCTGGCCCAGCCTCACCCGCAGTGATCTTGGGCCCCTCTCACCCCACTTACAATTTCAATCACTTCTGATGCGGTGCCCAAGGCCATGGCCTCCAGCTCTTTCTGGGAGGGTTTCTCTGGCACCTGTAAGTGTGGCTCCTGGTTGGGGGCCAGCCCTCGTGCAACGGGGTGCTGGATCTTGGCCCCGGCATTCACGAGGGCTTCAGTCTCCTCGAAACTTGACCTGAGGGAAGCAAAGGGCATCTTTATAGAGTCTGCGTTGGAAATCCCACTTAAATTAGCCAGGATTCCCCAACTAGCATACCAAGGGATCCTGGACTTCCAGGGTTATATCCCCAGAGGAAAATGGGCAGGACTAAGGGGGCCACGGGGTCTGTGGGCTAGAATGAGGGTGGTCCAGCCCCCACCAAGGGCCTGCTGACAAGGGATGGCCAGAAGCACAGATGCCACAGGCTAAGACATGAGCCCTGCAGTTAGGCAGATGCAGTCCCTCGCTTGCGCACCCAGGGAGAGTGACTGGTCCTGAAATTCAGCTTCCTCCTCTGTAACCCAGAGACAACACAGCTCTGTGAAGGTCCAGCGGGATGCTGCCTGCACCGAAAGCACCAGGCACAGTGCCCTTCACGAGGCACCACTCCTGCCTTCTAGTACATCATCACTGCTGTAATAACATCACCATCCACATTCTCACCGCCTCGCACAGATTCCAGATTGTGTGGGAAGCCAAAGCAAGAGCTTTCACTCCTACTCAGTGAAAGGGGCAGGGAGGAGAGGAAGGCAAGCTCCCAATCTTAGCGCGATACCCCACCCTCACCCAGCCCAGCACCACGCGGCTCAGAACAGCACTCTCACAGCTGCTTATACTCACATCCATGTTAATAATAAACGTTTATCAGGCACTTCATTTATCTCAGACCCTGTGACAAGTGCTTTCCTTACAGCATCTCAGTTTTATCCTCCCAGTGGCTTTCTGGATCAGTACCCCATCCCCATCACATCTGGGGGGAAGACTGAGAGCCTCAATTCATCTTCATAAAATCCCTACAGGATCAATTTCATTATCACTCTCTCTTTACACATAAGGAAACTGCAGCCCAGGAGGGACAAGTTAACTTACACCTGATCACACAACCAGGAGGGAGTGAGAACGGGATTCAGGCTCTGAATGCCTTGGTGTGCTGCCCACCACGGGACAAACTACAACATAAAGCCATGCGTGCTTTGGGAGACGACGGAAGGGGCTCACACATTCATTTGTTAAGGGATTTCACTTTAGTCCAAAGGGCAGCCAGTGACAAACCGGCTGCATTTGTGTCCGTGTGGACTGAGAGAGATGGAAACGTGGGCTGCCTGGGTGTGCGCAAATTAGGGTCAGGATAACAGTGCAGGTGCTCAGAGGCCTGGGGACCTCGGCCCTGGTGGGAAGCTCTCTCATCATGGATGTCCTACCCTGAACACGGTGTTGGGGACTCTGACATCCGGACGGGCGGAGACTTGACTGGGCTCTCCTGAGAAGTGTCGAACATAAGGTACAAAGCCTGCTTCTTGGGGGCGTCGTCGTCCTGCTGCAAGGATGAAAGTCACACGTCAGCTCGGCTATGGTGGCCTGAACACGCTAGAGACGAAACCAGAGCACCCTTCGATGGGGACAGGTAACTCGTCAGGGAAAAGCCTTCACTGCTCTCCAGCCACCCAGAAGAGAGGAGACAGCGGGGCTGGCTAGGAGAGGAGAGAGGACGGGAGGACAGGAGGGAAGAGAAAGTGGAGGGAGACTGTGCGACTGTGTGCAGTTGGGAACGTTTCCAGGGGAGAAGGCTCATGATGGCGTTGGTGTTTACTGGCCGTCTTCTCTGGATGGGCAACCATGCTGGGCACTGAGGATAAACGGGGTCGGCAAGGCCCCCATGCAGGCGCTGCGCACAGTCAAATGGGCGAGCATGGTGGCCCCGTGTGATGAGCGCCACCATCGAGGTCTGTGGATTCAAAGCCAATTGTAGTTTAGCAGCAGTAACCCCACCTCTACAAATGATGCAAAGAAAGGTAAAAGATCCAAGCAACGTGTCAGGGTTGCTCAGCGTCGCACAAGCCCTCTGGGCATCTGTGCCTCTGAGAGCATCGCTGGACAGCAGCACAGAGCAAGAGGTCACGTTCAGGACCAAATGCCCCAGCGGGTACACATTCCAAGCAGGGGAAGACAGCTGCTCATCATAACGACTCAAAATGAAAAAGGGGTGGGGGAAAGACACTGCCCAAAGAGACGATCCTCAGTTATATAAAGCAGTTAATTTGAAGAAAGCAAGTAATGGCATACCTTAAATTACAAACAACCACACTCCCTCCACCTTTTTTAAAAGAAATCTCTGACTAGTTCTTTCTCAGTCTAAGGAAGCAATTCTGTAGAAATTACAGAATTGCATCCTATCATTTTCTCCCTGAAAATGCCATATAAGGTGGGTTGAGACAAACCGCAAACGCTCTCCCCACCCCTTCCCAGTTCCAGTTCACCAGACTGACAAAGCAGGGTGGGAAAGCAAGTCCCCTGCTGGCTAGAGGCAGAAGAACTTACAGGTAAGGAGGAACCAATTTTCTCCATATATTCGATTTCATAGGAGTTTCTGTAATCCAACTCTAGAAAAGAAACAAAAGGAGAGGTGAGTGCCAGAGGGAAAAAAAAATAAAAGATCTGGGCTGGGCATGGTGGGGCCTGGAACAGGCTTTAAGTTTTTTGGGAAAACGTCCACTGACTGAGATTTCTTATATGGTCAAAAGGGGAGGGTCGATGCAGCTATTTTCAGACAACTGGTAAACCTCTTACCATAAAGGGGCTTCTGCCATTTACAAGTCTGAGAGCTTTCCAAGGGAATTAAATGTCATGACCAAGCATAGGCTGGACTGAGAACAGATCTGAGCATTTTGCACCAAGTTTTCAGATCAGAGGGTGTGTACACTTTGGGTGTTGGTTTTCCTGGTAAGTCTTATGTGCAATACTTGGAACCTTCCCCAGTCCTGAGTCGTCAGAAGCAAGGGAAGAACAGTGTTGTTATAAGAGAAGCTTTACAAATCGCCAGGAACATTGCCCCAAATTCTGCCAGTACCAACAGGCCCAAACCAAATTTTCAGATGCAAAGACTATTAAAGTCCAATTCGGTGGAGAAATGACCCGTTTCAAATTGACTGGAGACTCTAGGCTGCAAAGAAAACTCCAGACACTCTCACTGGAGACTAGAAACCCCACTGCTTTCCTAAGGGGCCCTGGGCAGTTCCGGGTAGAGACCTGGCTCTGCCTCTTCACTGAAATCCCTGCCTGGTGAATGGATTCCGAGCACCTGCTATGTGCCTCAGACCGTGCTGGGCACAGCGGACACCCTGGTGAACAAGACAGAGGAAGTCCTAATCTGCGGCTACAAGACGACTCTCAACCACTCGAAAAGAAAATCAAGAGGTGACACATGACCTGCTCAGAGAGCAGCTGTTTAAGTGTCACTGGTAATCCCTAAAGCTGAATGCCTCAATTTTTTTACATTTAAAAAAAAAATATATATATACACTATAAATAGCAGTTCTGGCTTAAAGTCCCTCGTTCCTACAGATTCATAATCATATACATACTCAACTGAAGGAATCACTTTGAAAAAAATGATCCTTTTAATATGAGCTTTAAAATGAGATTTCTTTTCCCTCAAAGGGTTTCTCAAAACCTGCAAGTGTGTGTGACTGCAGCCACATGAACTCCAGCACTCAGACCCGTGGACGACTTTTCAGGAGTCTCCGAATCTCTGGGAGGAAGCAAATGCATCTTTCTGGCAGACGTGACCTGCTCACGGGAATGGAGACGGTTTTGCGGGTTAATGGCCAGAAAAGACCTCACGCGCCCTGAAGGCCCTGACTTGTGTGTCACTTGGAAAGAACAGAGACTAGAGCCGAACCACGTGCTGGGTGGAAGCTCAGTGTGTCTGCAACGGTCATGCGAACCTGAACCTGATCCCAGGTCTGCCTCAACTGAAGACCAAGAAGCATTCATTCATCAGGACTTACTATCTTGCAAAGGCAGGGAACAGTGGAGGGCAAGGTGACTTCTAGGGCCTCTTCCAGATCTGTCACTTTCCAAGTGTAGGATGCCAAGACTATCATTTCATTGTTTTACTAAAGACTAAGTTGAGAAGATAATAGTGAATCAGCTGCTTACTCCTCCAAGGTTTCACTACCACTGCCAAGGCATGATCTAACCCTCACTTATCTAACAGCAACCCCTACTTCCACCCCGACATGCCCCACGGTGGCACGGAGCACCCAGGATGCACCGAATAAGCTAGGGGCCACCATGGAGGTTTTCCGGGACCCGTGGCCCAGGTCAGTGCCGGTTCTGGTTACCAGCTTGCCTCAGTGACGTGTCCCGCCTGGAACCTGAGCTTGTTTCCTGGCAGCTGATCTGGGTGAGTTTCAGGTCACTGAGCTCACTTGTCTGCCTTCTTCCCTACCTGCCAAGAGGGTTTCAGATATTCTGAAAAAACATCTTAACTGAGTCTAGTTTTCAAAATCTCACTCATCTGCCTTAAATTCTAAGCTTCAGAGGGTAGGACTGGGGTGGGGAGCCATGTCCAACTTCAGCCCCATTTTTATACCACGCCACATGCAGCTGGCAGGCCAGCAAGGGCAGCACCAGTTACACCAAGCAGCACAACGCCTTTACACCTGCCGGAGGCTGCTTGCTAAAGCACGTGCTGCTCCGAGCTGAAGAGGCCCCAAGTTATTTTTAATGGGCCCTGTCATTTCTGAGCGCTGCTTTTGGTAATTATTTCACACCCGGGCAATGCACCATGAGAGGGCTGGACTGCTGTCTGCATCTGACTCTCATTGCCAGAGCTCTGTTAGAGGACTGAAAGGAGCCCGGGGCAGAAGCCAGAAGGATGCGATTGAGTCCAGATCGTCATTCCCAGGATCAGGGAAGCCAACTCACCAACCCCTCCAGGCCTGTCGACTTCACGATAAAATGGAGCTCAAAATTACATACATCTTGCAGGAGAAAATGAAATGATGTCAGACAAAAAGGCCCACTGCTGGTTATGCAAAGGTAAGGGATTGTGACCAGGTCTTATTGCTTATTGCTAATATCTCTGAAACATTTAACGTAAGTGATGAGAGGAAAAGAAAAGAGCCTTTTGGAAAGGGACAAGGACACTGCTCCGACTTCCTTGCGCGGCCCTTCTGTGCTATGACAGCAAAGGTGCCCACTGTCAAAGGACAGGTTATGCTCCGGAGAAGGACACACTCCCTGGATGCAGGAAGGAGTGGCTGATGTAACTGCAGGTTAAGGGAAAGGGGGAAACTGGGTGAGCAGCCAAGGGCCATCCAGACCAGTGAATCTAAATTAACTACTCCCTCAGGGTCTCAGATCAGAGCTAAGAGAGAGGTCTGGGAGACTCTGTTGACCAGTGGCTCCTGAACTTTTCATCCCTGGGGACCACATGGACTAGGTTTTCTCCTATGGCCCCATGTTTCAAAAGGCTAGTCCAGAAGAGGGCATTTGCTTAGCAAGCATTTGAAAAAAAATGTTTACAATTGTCAATCTGAGGATTTAATCAGTGGGAGAAGATCAGCGTCACCACAGCAAGTTGATGTAATTATGGCCACCAAACACGCAGTTTTAATCAGCTGAGCATCTATCTAAACTAGGTCCATTCGGGTTTTTCAAAATATTAAGACACTCTGAATTTCTTGTGGATCCGGAAGCACCAGTCAGTTCAACACACTCATTCTACCCTTGAGGAAAGGAAGCCTGTACGATGCTCACGTAAAGAGCATAGTGGGAAAGAAGCCCCTTCGCATCCGGCAGACCTGGTCCTACACGGATTAGCCCCACAACACTCAGCCAGTCTTAACAGCTCAAAGCCTCTCACCCCTCGATCTTACGTGGGGAAGTGCAGAAATCCACTCTCCAGAGCTGGGAGGATGCAGTGAAATCAGGTATGTAAAAGGCCCAGCAGGGCTCAGAGTGGGGGCTCCACCAATGACAAGTGCCTCCATCTCGTCGTTACTTAGAGAATTCATACCGCGATGAGTACGTGTTCAAGAGGCAATTATTATTTCTAACCCAACATTTCACTGTCCTGTGATTCATGACTTCAGTGTAAGAAAGCCTAAATCATGGCTGTAGCCCCAGCCAGGTTCTTTCTGGGGAGCAGCACTTCGGCACCCCCAGATGCGTGTCTGGTGTGGCCGGACGTGACCTCATTAACAGGAAGGATGATCGGAGAACAGGGCTCTGCATCCAGTTTCTACATCCCCAAGGGACATAAGCCTTACGGCTGAGAAGGTGCAAAGCTTGGGGGAGCTCAGGACTGGGAGTTAGAGGATGCTGTGCCGGCTTTCAGCAGGCGCCTGAGGGTCAGGGTACAGCTGCTTTCAAGCCTCAGGCTGGTTCAAAACACAACCTGAGTTCAGAGCACACTGGGAGGCGGCAGCCGATGGCTCAGTTACCTGGCTTAGAAGTTTCTTTTCTGGCCTTTTGCTCCCTAGGGGCAGTGGTCTCCAAGACAGGGCGGGGGTTGGCCACCCTGGCCACCAGGTTGCTTACCCTCCGTGGGTGAATTGAATTTGGTCTCATTTACGAAGGTGGACAGGTCCGAGGGCTGCGGGTAGTCCTGTTTGTCAGCCTCCAGATCCACCGTCATGCACGTCCACTTCTGGCTGGTGACCGCCAGCTTCTCCTCATCAGTTGCGTGGACCACCGCGGAGATCACCGGCGGTGTTTCTGGGGTAGCTGCGGGGGTAGGGTCCTACCAGGAGAACAGAAGCAATCTCTTCTCTCATCCAGTCTCTGTGCCCACCCACGGGTCTGGGCCCCACCAACCAGGACGGGTCCCTGTCAAATTCCCCTGCTCAAAACTGTCCCAAGGAAACAAATTCTTTCCTCTATGAATTTCTTTTTCTAATGGCTTGTTTCAGGGGGTGAGGACCATGGGTTTCCAAAAAATCAGGATTCTGTGTCTTGGAGACATTCCTGCTCATTCATTTTGAGACAAATAAGGAAACTTTTACTACTGTCACTTTTTTATCAAGGCAGCTGTGGTCTTATGCCCACACAGTGCTTTAGGGCCTGTATGTACATCAGTATTATCATATCGCCTGACAACCCTCACGCCTGTCCTGGGAGGTGGACAAAGGAGGTCTCATCTCCGTTTCTACAGAAAGTGTGCAGCTGAGCAGGGCACGGTGGGAGCCCAGAAAAGTTACAGCAGAGGTGGCACTGGACTCAAGACCCTCTCCTGGGGCTGGCACCTCTCTGCAGCCTTGCCTTGGCCAGGGCCTCACTGGCTTGAATGGGCAGGTTGGGAGGCTGGTTTGTTTTATGACCTTGGCTGGCCTGGCATACACACTGGAGGAGACCCTTCCTCGGTCTGTAAACAGGGCAGAAGAAATGGCATCTATCTGGTAGAGTAACTGGTAAGAGACAGACAAGGACTCATATGAAGAGCCCAAGCCCCACTTCTGTAGGGGATGGGGCTCCTTTGTCTCCCCACGGTGACTCTGGTTACCTAACCCAGTGCTCTGGACACATATTCAGATCTTTCTCACTGTATGTTCATTTATCTCAGCAGACTTCCTCAACTTCCTTATATATTCATTGTAAGTTCTCAGATTAACTGGCCAGGATGGACCAGCACGACACCCATCGAATCCAACTAACATTTTTCCTGAACATCTTCCTACTCCTGGGACATACTCTGAAGTTTCCTCAAGGGAAGGGATCAAAACAATGTCTTGCAAACACCGAGGGATCCATCACTCAGGAGGCAAGAAGAGGGCACTGGAAACATGGCTTTGATGAGCAGAAAAGCAAGCTCTGTTGACTCGTGGGTTATAGAAAAGACATCAGCCTTAACTCGCCGGGTAACCAATAAAATCATAAATATCAAGGGAACATTATACCTGAGAAGGTGGGTCAGAGAGAGGAGACCGCTTTGGCGACTTTTTCACCCTAAATGTGTCACTGGAAACAAAATGAAAATGTAAACAGAAGAGACAGAGGCACCGAACATTCCAGAGCCAACGGAGGCCCAGAGTATCTGACCCAGCCCACCCCACGCCACTCCATTCTGACTTTTTAATAGATATGATTGTTGCCCCTGAGGGAACAACTCATCAGGCAGGAAATCTTGTAAGAGATGCCATTTTGGAGAGCTGACCCAGAAAATGAAGCTAAATTTACCCAGATGTTCTTATTTTAAAAAGCAAATTCTGGTGAGCAGATTAGTATACCTGGATTCACCCAGGAATGTCTGCACCAACTAAGGTGGGGGAGGGGATCTGAGTTCACGACACCAATTAACAGGATCCAATTTACAGAAGGCCAATTCAGCGCAGCACTTAGACAACTGAAGGGGCCGTGCAGAAACAGGAAGGAAAGTTCTGGGCCTTCAGGGACAACTGGCAGATACTTTCCTACTTGCAGGAACTGAGCTTAAGGGATTCCCACACCTCTGAACTTTTGGGTAGGAGTCTGACTAAAGGCAGGGCCAGGGCTGAGATCATTTTTTTTTTTAATTTTGGTAGAATACACATAAAGTAAAATTTACCACTTTAAACACTTTTAAGTGTACAGTTCAGTAAAGTACATTCACGTTGTGCAACCAATCTCCAGAAACCTTTTTCAGGGATGGAATGATCTTTTAAACGTCTTCTCCTAACCAAGGTCAAGGACTCTTTTCTCCCTTTCTTTCTCCTTCATATGAATAACTGGGGGTGGAGGTGGGGGAGGAGAGGGGAGGATGCAGGCAAAGGAAACATCAGCTCAGACTCCTGAAGGAGTCAGAAGGAAGGGACTTTTCATCCAGATGGTTCCATTAAGTCTGCTGGGTCGTCAGGGGGTCATTTCCACAATCAGAATGGCAGCTCCTCCACCTGCAGACCAGCCCCTGCCCCCTGGTCTCAGGCCCCTCCGTGGTATAGTGCTGCCCCCAGCAAGCAAAGGCTTGTGCAGTGGGAGGGGGTCCCCTCACCTTAGACCCCTCTCCCCTCCCCTGCTCTAAATGTTGACTGGTTGGATAGAGCAATTTGGCACCAAGTTCCTCCTTGTGTTCTCTCGAATAAAACACTCCAACAATGGCATTCAGTCAGGAAAGAAATACTATAAATGGTTCTTTACAGCATTTATGGCATTTGCCATACGAAAAGTGCAATCGCAGCTTGAAGCATATATTTATTCATGCATATAAATACACAACTGTGTGTTTTATAGTTGCTGAATGGCTCTAACATACTAAAGAAATCCCTTGGGCAGAAGAGAGCCTGAGAGACTCAACCCTATCCTGGGGCTGCTGGACATCTGGGACCAGATCAGCTTCCCTTGGAAGGATGGAGAGGCAGAGAAGATGCCAGTTCCTGGGCCCCTGGGAGCAGCCCACAAGATCTCTCCTGGCCAGGGAGGCAAAGCAGTAGACCTAGAGGTGGTCTACTGTTTGGAGCAGGGTGGCCCCCAGACGGCATGCTGGTACCCAGCCCAGCCCCACTGACCCAGAGCGGCCTGGTGATGGCTCTCACAGCCGTGTGCTCCACTTTGAGCCAACCCTGCATTCCAGGGGGCTCCCATACGTCTCAATTTGAAACAGTCCAAACGTCTCTGCTTGTGTAGCAAGAACAAGCAAAAGCAGTTGTGGCCCGTGGTTGGACTAGACGGTTATTTTAATGTGAAGCCACAATTCTTTGAGAGCAATCATCCACTAGCCCAATTCACAATGAAAGAATGAAATGAGATTTTTAAAAAAAATGTATGGGTTTCAGATGAAGACATTCAATACGTAAAGGGGGAAAAAAGTTCCACTGCTGACAAGCAGGCAGATGTTGGATAACCACGTTTTCACGGCCAAGCAGTCTCACTTAGGCCAGTCACGATGAAGCAGACAAATGGCCTGTGCGGCCAGGAAGCCCCATGCCCCGTCATCCCCAGGCCCGCCACAGAAATATGTACGCAGCAGTCACAAAAAGGAAATAAAAAGCGCTCAGAGGCAAAAACAAAGGCAGAAAAAAGCACGTTTGGCGTGAGAGGCAGATTCCATTAAATTTACTTACAACAGAGAACATACAGACATCACATCTTCAACCATCCTAAGACAAGAAGACAAAGAAAAAGAGAGACAGACAGAAGGAACTGACAAAAAAGGTAAACCTGCGGACAACCGGTTATTAACGGGTTAGGGCTGCAAGCGCCATCCACTGTAGGTTCTGCTTGGGAGTGTGGGCAGCAGCCCAGCTTTCTGGAGAGGGCCTTCCTCTCTGGGCTCCAATTACCCCATAAACTGTTGGTGTCCAAAGAGCTTTGTCACCCAAGTGTAGGATCCCAAGTCACCTGCACTAGAGATGAGACCTGGAGACGTGTTGGCTTCCCCGACCTCGGTTAGTGCTGGTGATAGAACAGGACAGAACCAAGCTATCCATGGGGAAGGAGGAGGTAATGGACACAAGTTGGCTCTCTTTCCAAAAATGAGAGAAATGGCTTTGTGATTTGGGCATTTCAGACTTCTCCTGTTGGAGGCTTAACATCAAGCTTCCAACAGGTTCTATGGGATCTTTATGAAGGACCTGATTAAGAAAAGTCCACATTTTTGGCCAGGACTGCCTCCTTCCCACCACCAGACAGAAGCAGGGTGATCCAAGGCCAAAGCCTGCTTGGGGACCCCCTTCTCAGGAAGCCTCGGGTTCTTCTCAAATATTAAATGCTCGGGGGAGCCCAGAATGAGAGGTAAACAGGTCACCCTGTCTCGATTCATGCCAGGTAGGCTGGGAGAGGCCAACAGCCATTGCGGAGTTGCTGCCAGAAGCCCGGTCTCCTTGGCCTTGTTAAATGACTGATGAGACTTCACGTGAGGGAAGGAGAAAGGCTCCAGGCACCAAAGTACACCACGGCTGGGCCAAAATCCTGGGAACGGACCTGCAGCCATCCAAGCTAGAGCTGGGTCTTGGGATGAATGCCAAGGCACAGACACGTAGTATTAAAGGGCAATCTACTTGGCGAGTGTTTGGAGAGCAGACCCAGCTATTAAAGGCCTCCTGGGGATTGTGGGGACTATCTCTCCCTTTCAGGTTCCACTGATCTTCTCTGGACCTACAGTGCCCGAGGACTCCCATCTATGAAGACAACTAGCCAGAGGGATGGAGACAAATGGGGGTGTTTCTTACAAGTTGGCTGGGGTGCAGGGAGGGGCCCAGGCCAGACCTCTCACTCATGGGCCTCCGGAACCTACTCTGTTTGCCTCCTGGGGTAATGTCTCATTAATGGGCAGAAACAAATACTATCAATCTTAACAATATTTTAAAGGGCAGATCTCTTAGTTCTGAGGCCACTTCGAAAGCAAATCAACGTGCTAAAAAGCAAAAGCTAAGTCACCAACACAGAGGCTAAGCAGGTCTTCACTGGGCTGTTCCCTTTCTATGGGCTCCCCCACACTCTCCTGAAGTTGAAGGTCAGGTCTTCAGTTAGAAGTCAAGCTTTAGACCGCTGGCTCACGAAGGCAAAAGGTCAAGGACTTTAGACCCAAAGGGACATGTGGATGGGAAATGCCACCGATGGGTACAGAAAGGAATGACAACAGGTATCCTGCAGCAAACATGGTGGCCCTATCGCAAAAGGGGGAGGGGTTAGGGCAGCCCAGCCTCACCCAGGCACGTGAGCAAGGATCCCAGCCAATGCGCAGCCCCGCCTCCAAGCTTACCACCTGCACCCCTGAACTTACGTCTTGAGGGGCGTCTTCTTCTTCTTGGCGGGCTTGTTCAGCCCATCCCCGTCCACTCCATTGGCTTCGATGGCACTGGCTGGGATCTCAAAGGAGGCTGGGGATTTAGAAGGTGAGCTGGGGGTCTTAGAGCACGTCTTAAAGGGGTCAGTGGACTCATCACAGGCGTCTGGGTCAAAGTTGTATGATTGTTGGGGCAGTTTGGGAGACTCCTGCATTTTTGAGGTGGAAGAAAAAGGGTTAAAATTGGGGTCATCCCACTTGTCAATATCAAAGGTGTAGGTACCTTTAGCAATAGGGATGTCATTGGGTTCAGCGGGGGAGCTGGTAGGCGAGGCAGGAGCGTTGTCGAGTTTTTCGGGTGTTTTTTTCATCTTTGGCCTCCGTAGGGGCATTTTGGCAACTGGCTTTTTGCCTATCTTTTTGGTGGGAGGGGTGTTTTCCTGCTGGGTGTCCCAACTACTCTTGTCCTCAGAATAGTCAAACTCTAGCCTCACTGAGAGGCCTTTGGCTGGGGAGTCCTCCTGCCCCCCGCTATCTGACGGGGTCCCCTCCACTGCCTCCGGGACTGTGGCAGGAGGCAGTATCTTCCTTCCAACGGGGGGTGAGTTCTGCACTCTGCCACCCCCAGGAGCTGGGGGGACGGCCCCTTCTGCACCCTCTGAGTCCAGAGGGCAGGCAGCCTTGGGCAGAGCAGCAGGTTCGAAGGGCGCCTCCTCCAATAAGGCTGGTCCGGAACCTTCCGCCTTGGCTGATTCCGCTTTTGTCTCCGGTATTCGATGCTCCTCAGCGGGGACAGGACTCTCGTCGGCTGGCTCCTGCGGTGTCTCTTTCACTGGGGGGGTTTCTGGGGGTTTCTTAGTGGTCTGTTTCTTTTTTAAGGAAGGTGGCCTCGGTTTCTTAGTTCGCTTAAGGGTGCTGGACGCACTGCTCGAACCCGTGCTGTACGCCTCTGGGGCCGGGGCCGCGGCCTCGGTGTTGCCTGAGCAAGAAGCACCATCAAAGTCACTGGCTTGCAGGCTGAGCGACCGGGATAACGTGGACTTCGAGACGGGGACAGAGTCCGTGGACTTCCTCCGCGAGTTCACCTTGCAGTCCTGGTTCTTAGAGTCTGAGCAGCGTGGCTCCAAGGTCTGAAAGTTATCCACCAGCTCGATGTTGTCAAAGTCCAAGTTGTAAGTCCCGCTGCTGGCTATCGGCTTGTCTTCATCGAAGACGGCGGAGAGGGAGTGTGACGGAGGACGGAAAGGACTTCCTTCCACAGAGCTGCTAGGGGGGCCATCGGGGACGGAGACCGTCTCAGAACCGCATCCTGAGGAAATGGAGACAAAGCAGTCACTGAGGGACACGGGACACTTCGGAGAGTCTCTCATCCCGTGCCAGATGATCACCCTCTATCACCCCAGCCAACCTGCCCACCACACTGCTTGGATACAAACCCTGCTCTCACCCATTAGGTCCACCCCTGTGTAGGCTTACCCTCAGCTCCCTCATCTGTCAAATGGGAGCAATAAGGGCTGTTTAAGGAAGAGCTCAAATCACTCAGTTGTTCAAAACATGTTTACCAAACGCCCAGTCAAGACCAGGCATCGTTCTGGGAGCTGGAGATTCAACAATGAACAAAGCAGACAAAATCCTTGCCCTCCTGGAAGTTACATTCTTCAGGGAGAAGACAGTCAAGAAGCAATAAACAAGTAAAACATACAGCCTGTCCGATGGTGG
The DNA here is from genome assembly GCF_048773025.1 of Camelus bactrianus. Lineage (NCBI taxonomy): Eukaryota > Metazoa > Chordata > Mammalia > Artiodactyla > Camelidae > Camelus > Camelus bactrianus. Next base: position 24,917,710 of record NC_133549.1, read on the forward strand.
TAAGTGCTGTGGAGAAAAATAAAGCCAGGGGAGGAGTGTTGCAATTTTAAAGCAAGGTAGCTGGGAAAAGTCCTCCAAGGAGAAGACATTTAAGCCAAGATCAGAAATGAGGTAAATGCATGAAATGGGGATATCTGGGGAGAAATATCCTGGGCAAAGGGAATAGCAAGTGCAAAGGCCCTGGGGTAGATGCACGCCTGGTGTGTTGCAGAAGTATCAGAGGCCAGTGTGGCTAACGCAAGGGTGAAGAGCAGGAGAGGAAGACACAGAAGAAATGTAAGGAAAGCATAATGAGCCTTCAATAACTATTAGCTGCTATCATCCTCTAGCCCACTCTTGACTACTCAGAGCCTTTATGTGGCGGCCCCCAGACAACTGCAGCAGGACTGAGCTGCCACCCATCCTGACTCCAGGCATCCCCTGTAATCTCTCCCTCCAACCCTGCCTGTCATGCTTCTCTCATTCCCTCTCATCTATTCTCCCTCCATCTTTTGCAGCTTCCTCTCGGTTTCTTCACCCGCTTCACCACTGCCAGCCAAGGAGGCAGCTCCTTATTTTAAAACACACTGCAGATACTCCAAATGCCAGCAAAGAGATACTCCATCATCTCATGACCCCACTGCTCCATGGAGATGCATCCAGCCTGGTCTTGGCTTGGCTACTCTGGGATCTGCCTGCACCAGGTGGCGCCTTGCACGCATTTCTGGGTTCACAGCTGTCCTGAGCCGTCAAGATGCCAGAAAACGATTGGCCAGAGAACTAAAAACATGTCACTAGACAAAGGAGGGTGAATGTTGCAAAGTGGTTGGTAGAAGAAGGAATTAAAGAGCTGGCACATATATGACTTGGTGCAGCTTTCCCAAAGTGTGTTTTACTGACAAGAGTTAAACCCCGCAGTACCCACCCTAACCCCTGCCGGTGGAGTGGCCAGATGAAATATAAGATGTTCAGTTAAATTTGAATTTGGATAAGTGAATATGTTTTTGAGTATAAATATGTCCCATGTTCCAATCATTCATTGTTTATCTGAGATTCTAATTTAGGTGGGTGCCCTGTATTTTTGTTTGCTAAATCTGGCAGCCCTCTCTCTCATTCCAACAAACAAACAAGGTTTGGGAAATGCTCACTGAGACCCGAACTGCCCTCTCACTGTAGATTTTCTCAGAGCAATTGATGCTCACTCCTGCAAACCCCGAGGTGGGGAGCACTCTGTGCTTACCAAGCTTTGCTCACAAGCTAATCCTTCCCTTGGAGCACTTGGCAGAGAGCCCCGGCAGATGAAGCGCTGCCCAGGAGATGACAACACAAGGAAATGTCCAGCCTCCTGAGTTCAGGAACTGGTCTGATTTTTCCTTGTTTTCCCCAGGCTTGTCACACTTCCTCTTGCAGGCTCAATAAATGCCTCTGGAATTGAGAGCACCTTCTGGAAGCTATGTCTACTCGCCAGCCATGGTTTCAAACCTTCCCTTGTCTTCTGCATCCAAAGCCACCCCTGGCCCTACTTGGTTGCAGCCAGATGTCACAGAAGAGGGAGCACTTGCCTGAAAGCCTCTCAACCCTGTCGGCCAAATGACTCCTCCAGGTCTTGAAAACACTCTAGCTTCACTGCCATCTCAAAAGACGATGTCCCCTCCCTTCTTTCTAAAATCAACTCCCTCCCTATTTCCTCCAGGGACTGGCACCCTCAGGCATCCCATCCTCCCATCAGCAGCTGCTTTGCCTCCCCGCCCTGGACACACAGTACAGAGGGCACAGAAGGACCAGGGGGCCCAGGGGACCCAGGGGACCCAGGGGACCAGGTACTTCAAGTGGGTCTTACAGGAGAGTCTCAGCCCATCCCATCATTTCCAGAGCAAGGCCCACAACCGCCAACCTGCTTTGGCTCAGGCTACTACGCATGCCCCGGCAGCCCAAGGAAGGAAGACTTCCAAGGCCCTTCAGATGTCAGGAGTTCTCCCCAAACCGTGCAACAATCAGCAGATACTCAGCTTAACCATCTGCTCACTGTTTCCCCAGAAGAAGAGCTCTCTGACTGCTTCACGTGGCTTTCCTCTTGCAAAGGACATACCCTAATTAAATCATCAAGGACCAGGAAATGGAACCTTGCTGCAGGGTTTCTCCACCTCGGCACTGTGGCCATTTCAGGATGGTTAGTTCTTTGTCTTGGGGGGCCATCCTGTTTATTGTGGGATGTTTAACAGAATCCTTGACTTCTGCTCACTAGATGCCATTAGCGTCCTCCACCCCTTAGCTCTGAAAACCAAAAATGTGTCTAGAAATTGCCAAATGCCCCCTTGCAGGGCAAACAATCCCTGGTTTGGAACCAATATCTTACTGTCCGGTGACCAGAGCAGGGCTGGGAGAGCATGATACATGATCCCTGCCACATGCAGGCCCTGATTTTCCAAAGCTATTGTATTCCAATAGGATTCCCAGTCCACCCCTGCAAACTCTGTAAACCCCTGGATTTCTAAATGTCCACACACCTTACCCAAAGACAATGTATCTATTCATCCCAAAAATAACCTGGATGCCTCCCATTTGCCAGCCACTGTGAACACAGAGGCAAGGAAGGACAAGACTCCAGATGGATCCACTCACGTGAACCTGTCCTCTGCCTCATGCACCCTGACGGTGCAGATCCGAACAATGCTTGCCCTGAGACCAACGTCCTGCCCTGGTTCCAGGTTCTGCTCAGTCTGAGCACAAAATCAGCATCCTTGGCTCGTGATATGTGAAGGCTCACCAGGCAGTTCCTGGTATGTTAGTCAGCTCCGGACAGCAGAATAAAGTCCACCAGCTGAAGGGCTTAAACAATAGACATTCATTCTCACATAGTTCTGGAGGCTGGAAGTCCAAGCTCAAGGTTTCCACAGGCTTGGATTCTCCTTGGCTTGCTGGTTGCCGCCTTCTCTGTGTCCTCACACGGCCTTTTCTCCGTGTGAGTTCATCCCTGACGTCTCCTCTTCTCCTTACAGGGACACCAGCCTTAATGGATTAGTGCTGTGCAATCTTGTTTAACCTAATCATCCCATAAAGGTCCTATCTTCAAATACTGTCACATGGCCGGGAGGTGGGGGTGTGAGGGTTAGGGTTTCAACATCTGAATGGGGGGAACACAACACAGTCCATAACGCCAGTGCGAGGCCACAAAATCCCTCAAGCTAAGGAAAAAAGAAATGTATCTGGAAACAAGAGGGAATTCCAAGGAAAGGGAGAAAGCCATTAAGGGGCAGCTGATGTCACCCAACTGTCACCCTGCTGTCTTCAAAGGCCACATCACTTAGCCTTGCTGACTGTCTGTAATTGGAGCACTTCTGCCAGCTGTGCTGGGCTTCTGTCTCCCGTCTCCCCATCCCAGATAAGCTCACTCTGGGCAGGGATCTACGGGCCAGAGGCCGAAAGGTGCCAAGACGAGGCACTCCCGCACTCGGACTCTTAGCTTAAACTGACATATCAGGGGTAAATGATCTTGTACTCAGGGAGCCTACCTCTGCATTCTCCAAGGACATGAATAATAATCGACTGCAATTAATGTTTATTCTAGAAAAGACCTCCATTTTAGTAGGCTAATGAAATATAAATGGAGCATTACTTGGTCTTTATGTGGCATTTTGTCGGCAGCTGTGGGCACCTCAGAGCAAGTCCATGATGAATTACGGTTTTCCCAAAATTGCCTTATTGTTAGACAAACCTGGGACACTCACTGAAACCCCAGACTCCCGGCTCCTCCCTGGAGAAGGAATTCAGCAGGGCTGGGATTGGGGCTCAGAAACCCCGTTTTCACAGGCACCACAGGAGGCTCCTTGAGCAGGGAAGTCGGGGCTTGGCTGGCCCGTTTCACCTGCTTCCTATCCAGACCTGGCCCAGTTCTTAAAATCTCCAGGGCGATGTTTTCATATTTGGCCACAGACATGGTTTGGAGGATAAGCTTGATGGCTTGAATTGGGTCTTTGAGGTGAACTCTGATTACTTATGGGGACTCAGAGGTGCGAGGCGTCAGGGCGAGTGGAAATGACAGGCAGATGCAGTCCCTGGGTGTCCACCCTGTGATGTGGTCATTAAACCAGAATGGACCAGCAAGAGAGGCAGGCAGCCCATGCAAAGCTGGCTCCTCTCCCAGACCCCGCAGGCCTTCAGGCTCTCACAGAGACCCTCCTGGGCCCCGAGGACCCCCACCTGGTGGGTCTGTGCCTGCCGCTTCCTGGACACCTGCTCTGATCTCCCATGTCTATGCTCCCAAACCTCCATTCGGTTCCCAAAGGCTAAGGAGAAATAGCCCCGCTCGAGGCACTGTGAGTCATGACAATTGACTAGGGTGACTCATCGAGAGATGGAGAAATTCTCCCTGAAAACCAGGTTGTATCCGCCTGAGCTGGACATCAGGTGCAGTCAAGACTGGAGTGGGCTCTTTAAGGGAAGTCAATGTGCATCCCGAGGCTCAGGGCCCCGCCAGGCTCTTGGTGTGCCCACCCACGGTGCCAACCCCAGGCAGGTTATTCAACTCCTCTGAGGCTCGGTTGTAAACCAGGCATTCTTGAGAGGATGAAACAGGAGGAGCATGTAAGCACTTAGCCCAAGACACAGCAGTGCCAGGAAACAGCAGCCGTGGGCCCTGACCCCTGCACACGCCACAGTGACACCCACTCCCTGTGCCCCTGCCCCAGGGTAGGAAGAGCTCTCACCTGGCCAGGCTCTCAGATGCCTTGCCCAACACCAAGAGGCTTCCTGTCTCTGTGGGGGGCACTCCTGCACGGGAACCTCAGAGGCGATGAAAGCAAGTGACAATGTGTACGGAGACGGGGCCGGGGCAGGGCCGCTGAAAACAGAAGCCCCCGGGTGCAATGAGCTCCCTTCTGGGTCAATCTGCAGACAGTGGTCCACGCACTGCCATCTGGAGCACAACTGGAGCCTCAGCAAGGCCACCCTTCCCACGGGGCAGAGAGGGAAGGTGGAGGGCTAGCAGGGCGCAGGTGGCTCCTGTTTCTTCCAAGGCCCTCACGTGGGCCCTCCCTGCTGGGCTTCTCCTGGCAAGAAGGAGCCAAACACCCTTCCCCGTGGGGAACCACGTCTCCAGAGGGAGGGCCACTGTCAGAGTGAAGGCACTCCTGGTCCCACAGACGGGCTTCCCTCACTGACCATCTCCTTGTCCCCATCTGGCAACCACTTGGCACGCCCTTTGCCTCAGATGCTTAAACACACCAGCTTGCTTCACCTGCACAGAGACCAGCCTGGTTTCCAAACGGAAGGCAGTCGAGAGGTGGGGGTTCTGATCCCACAGCCCCTCACTTACTTTGAGACCAAGGGCAAGGTCTGAAAGGTCCACATCTCACTGGGAAGCAAGGGACCAGATGCCCCGTAGAAGGATGCTGTGAGCACTGGAGATCACTCCCTTGCCTGAGTTGGAGATGAAACCTGCAAAGAACCCAGCTAAGGCCAGCCACAGGGCGGACGCTAAATGGAGCTGTTATTTAATGATGTGACATTTAATCATGCCCTTTGGTGGCCAGTTTGAGTTTCTAATAATGCAGCCACAGCCAAGTGTCCTGATCATAGGATCATGGAAAGTTGGAGTGGGAAAGATCTCAAGGACTTGAGGTCACCTTCTTCATTTTACAGATTAAGAAAACTGAGCTCAGATAAACTGTATCCTGGCCCTGCCCAGATGAGGGGCAGAAGCAAGGTGGCCACCCATGCCTCATCCATCCTCCTGTCCCGTGGGGCATGATCACGTGGGCAGGACCCAAGGTAAGGGGATTAGTTTGTAAAATGTAGGTTTCCAGGAGGAAAAATCAGGTCTTTATTTACAGCCAGAGGTCTCATCTATTATTTCATGTGTTTTTTTGGCACCTTTCACAGCATCTGTGGGCACTGTGCAGAGGAGCCAAACAAGAGACTTTCCTCTCTCTCCTGCGGTTCCCAGAAGGAAGAAGCCGCCTTCTCCTCTGGACACCTCTACAAGCAAGCACAGCCGCCTCCTCAATCTGCATAATGTCACATGCAGTCCGCAGACGGGACAGCAGACTTTTCCAGCGAGTGCAGTGAATCGAATGGGTCTTTGTACAGCCCAAGCCAGGGGGGCTTCAGGCAGACACAGTCCCGGCTGTTAATTCCCCCTATTGTATATTCCGCAGACACGTGGCTTCACTGTGGTTTTCCAAGGAGGAAAAGCATAAAGTCAAACTCCAACTGCTGTGATCAAAAGTTCCACGGGGCTGTGACTCATGGCCATTACGGCTCCCACTTCCGGCGGGCTTCTCTCTTATTCCTCCATGATGCTCTGTCTTTCAGAAACTGCCATCGAAGCAAGAGGCAGGCGTGTTGTGCGTGTGTTTGTGTCTTTAAGAATGGAGACTGTTCTTTGCTTTGTTGAAAAAGAAGTCAGGCAGAAGGAACAAAGGCCGAACAAGAGAACAGAAGTGGCGAACCATCCCCAGAAGCAGTCAGGATGCACGACTGGAAATCCTGGAGGACACACATGTGCCCGCAGCAGCGGCCTGGACACTGGTGCTTGGGGTGGACCCTACACTGTGATGTGCCTTCATTTTTTTTCTAAAGTATCTCACACATTTATAGGCATGAACTTATTACACCCACAAAAAAGGATCATTTAGTCTTTTCTTTTTTTTTTTTTTTGGAGAGTGGAGGTAATTAGGTTTATCTATTTATTTATTACTTTTGGCGGAGGTATGGGGGATTGAACCCAGGACCTCGTGCATTCTAAGCATGCACTCTACCACTGAGCTATACCCTCCCCCCAGGATCATTTATTCTTAATCACACATTTGACCTAAGGATTACAATGTGTTTGTCACTCAGCCACTTTCCATTAAAACCTCAGGGCGAATTTCTTTACAATATTATAAGAAATAAAATTTTCATATGCATTATTATATGAAAGATGTAAAACACTCAGAAACGTAAGCAGCCCTTCCTGCTTCTTCCCCACCTTAAAATCAATAATTACCCTTAAAATTCCAATAATTACCCTCTCAAGAGCTCAACACCAAGGCTAGCTGTGCAGAATCAGACACTACTAAATCATAAACTGTCAAAAAGGGGAAGGATGTGAAAACTGCACTTACCAGATACCAGCAAAGGTGACTCTCCCTCCGTCCCCCGCATCGGGGGCATGTCTGCGTAGCAACAAAGCCCCAGCAGTGTCTACCCGAAAACACGACCAGCTTGAAGCCAGAGCCGGCAGAAAGAATTCCACCCATTTCTTTCTAAAACCAACATTAAGGTCAAAACGGTTTTTTATTTCACTCTGGCCAGGGCGAGAGTCCAGATGGAGGCCTGGACCCCTGGTCTGTCTCACCTGGGGCAGCCTCGTGCACAGGTGTGTGGACAAGCCACCTATAAGTCCCCGCCCCATCCTCGGTTCCTCCTTCACTGAAGGGCGCAAACACAGGCACGGTCAGCCTTGGGAGGGTGGGCCCAGGAGGTGGCTGTTCCCAGGCACCTCACTGCCAAGGGCTGCAGCCTGAGGAAGCCAGAACGCGGCACTCTGAAGTTCCGGGACTAGATCAGGCTGTCTGGGTCTGAAGACGGCACCACCTGGCCCCCTGACTGGCCTGCGGGGCCATTTCTGGGACCACATGGTCCCGTGACCAGCCTGTGGGGCCATTTCCGGCAGTCCCCATCTCCTTCCAGGCCTCACGTTACACTTTCATGTTCGAGGTGGTCGCATCCCTGCTGGTGTGACTGGAGTGCGCACACAGAGAACTCCAGCCAGGTGTGCAGGCTGGAGCCTGGGGACCAAGATCTGCCCCATCCTCCCCCACCCCCAACCCCAGGGGTCACCCCATCTGAAAGGTACATAAAGGTTAGTATTTTAAGCCACACTAGGGGAGAAAGGATGTAGGAAAATAAGAAATCAGATAATTTGAAGTTAATGAGGAATAAATAAACGAGTCATCCTTGCACGGATTCAGCCATCTGTCACTTTACCTTCTTGACCATTTACTAAATACCCCCAAGCCCACGGGGGCTGTGTTCTTTAATAAAAGTGCAGATTTACATGGCGATTCATAACTAATGCTCTTCTGGGAGTAGGGACCAAATATTTGAATCCAAGATTGCACCAGAAAATTCCAATACCCACTGCCCCTCTCAAGCCCAGTTCTGAGTCCGAGAGGCACCCAGAGCTAAATGAGTGGTTTCCCAGAGGCCTCCCCTAAATTCTGCAGAGCGAACACAAAGAACCCACCGTATCTCTGCACAAAATATACAGCCCAGAGTGACAGGCTCCAGCAGCTGGCAACAACCTAAGGAGCTCCCACGACAGCCCCTGGGGTGGGTGTCCTCCTCCAGTGGGGCCCAGAGGAGCTGCTGTGAGTGGCATCGGGGCTCAGCCTCAGGGCTGCTCCCAGGCCTTCCCCAGGGGCACCTGACCCTTGGTTACCTGGTTCTTCCGGGGGAGGCTGTGCGCTGACCTCAGGTTCTGGAATGACTTCGGAGGGTGGCGGGGGTGGGGCTGGTGGAGCTTTGACAGGGGTCGTTGACTCCGGAGTCTCAAATGCTTCTTCAGAGTCAGAACTCCTGATGGAGAAAGAGAGGGGAGAAGCACAGGTTAGACAGGGGCCAGGGCTGCATTTGCTCCGGGGGACCAGGGGCCAATGCCTGGGAGCAATGCGCAGCCTAATGACCCCTCCCGGGACTGGTGGAGCCAGGCCCACCGCCCAATTAGTCGGCAGGAGGCCCGCTGCAAGGAAAGTCATTTCTCAGCGTGACTCCCAGGAGTGAATCTCATTATCACCAGCTTTGTGCCCAAATGATAGATTCTTTGAACTCAGCTCTACTCGAAAGACATATTTCTGGCCTTAATGGCAAACACAAACAGTGGGATCTTTTGATCTTGGAATCTTGGCATGCGTTACGCAGCATCAGTTCAGTCAAACTGATATGGAAGAATTCCCGGGGACTGTGGTTCCAACACATCCAGAGGATCTCCGCCCCAAGAAACAAAATCTCATTCGACCTCTGTCTCCCTCACCCCATCAATCTCTCCCACTGCCCCGCCTTCCAAGCATTTCTCATAACTTACTATAGACTTACTCACTTTCTAATCATATTATCTTTCTCCTCTATTGAGCTGAAAAGGCCAAGAGGGCAGCCTTTTTGTTTTGTTTTGTTCTTTTGTTTATCACTGCATCCTCAAGCCTAAACCAGGAGGCGGTGAATAAATATCTATTAAGTGAATGAATGAATGAAAGCTGGCAAGCCAGCTGGAGGTTGGGACTGGGCTAAGCCAGACTAAGACACAAAGCACAGCCCGCTGATCCCTATGCTGTGAAAATGGCCCTTGCTGGTCTGCCACAATGTCTGCTCTCAGGAAAGATTCTTCACCCTGAGAAATGAGCCAAAACTCCACCCAGAGGACGTCACACCTAGGAACAAGGGGTAGCCGCTCACCAAACTAAAGCCTTATCCCGGGCTCTAGAAAACCCAGAGCAGACAGCCCTTCTCCATCACCCTGCTTCCACCAAGGACTCAATTTCAGGCCAGAAGGGATGAGGCGTCCCCACATCACTGAGCCAGGCATGTGTCCTCAGGCTGGAGGACAGCTCTTCACTTGCTCAGGACACCCAGGGTCCACAGTCCTGGCCCCACCTCACTCGGAGGATGCCGGCGTGCAAGAAGCAGCAGCATCACCTGGGCTGATTCCCACCTCGGGATGTTGTAACTAGACCAAAATGCCATTTATTTATTCGCAACAAGGAAGGTAATTATCAAGAAGGTGGATACTCAGAATTGCGGCTGGCACAAGGGACCCAGAGGGGAATTTAGCAGGAAACATAATCAGAGGGTGATGCATCAGGTGTGTATAGTATAGAATGTGAAAAGCACTGAGTGCTGAGCTCCCACGAGGGTCAAAGGACCAGTGTCCTCTGCTGAAGTCAGCATCTTCTAAAGACCATCTGCCAGCTAGCGGAAGGCACCGGTACCAACCAAACCCTCCACAGTCAGCCAGGACAGGAAAAAAGAGCCACTTGGTGAGCTCTCCTTCAGAAAATCTACATCGATGTTTTCATAACTTGTTTGTTGGAGACTCACTTTATCTGAGCCAAAGATCCCTAACCCTCATCCTTCTAAGACCCTGGTTCCTCCAGCCAGCCACAAAGCCCTCAGGACACAAAGGAAAGAACAGAAACATCAGAGCTGCTTTGGATGGGATGCAATGAGCTGAAGCCTTCATACTATCAAATTTCACAAGTAAAAACTTGGTTCATGCAAACACAATAGGAGCCATATCAACTTTTACAAACACACATTCATATTTAAGGACTCAGCTTTTGTAGAGGAGAATTTCAGATCCTCGCCTGGACAACAACAAATCTAGGTGCCTGAAGTTTTGCAGAGTCAAAAACCAAGGAAGTTACACAATTAAGCATCAAAGAGGAATAAGAGTTTGGGCCCACCTGGTGGGCCCTGGGTGTCGCCCTGGCCCCCAGCCTTGCACACGCCAGGGGCACCGTTGACGAGACACATGGGGACAACTTGCCTCTTGCCCGAGTTTTCTTGAAGGACCTGCAGACTGGAGTCTCCACTGCCCGTCACCGTTGTCCACATCCACCGGGCCCATTCCACCGGGGGCCACGTCTGCCAGAAGGCAAAAGCCATCTCCACTGAAGAACAGCTTCTGTCCCCCAAATTCCCAACCCTAATTCCCTTGCTGGTATCTGTGGGGTCTGAGTCTCTTTAAGACGCCGCGAAAAAGTTAGTCGCGTCACCAGCCACAGATGCCGTGAGCTTCTCCAGCTTCCAGCAAAGACACGGAGGGAGAGGCTTTGTGCTCCTTCCGTGGTTTCTGCATCCCTGGGCCCTGGCAATGTGTGGCTTTAGAGCACAAAGAGCCCCTGATCTTTCCCAACAGCACAAGAAAGCAACAGGCAGGGCCGGACGCTGGTGGATTCAAGCTGCTGAATGCCAATGAGGTCTCCCCTGCTGCAGCTGCCCAGCCCGCACACCTGCTCAGAAGGGACCACCATTCACCGCTGCCCTGTGTGGAGGCAGTGTGGTGGGGAGTAGAGGGTACCCCAAGCCCCTGTGTGACTCCTTGCCTTGTTTACCATGAACTATTTCTGCATCAAAACACCAGATGCTACCAAGGACCCCTGGAAAGGCACGCACTTCCGGAGCTGCCTGTGGTGTTTTCATATCTTCACACCCTCTCCCAGGAGCAGAGAGCAAGTTAATTAGAGGAGGCTGACGGCAGCTTTTTTAATTAGCTCTTTTTTCCCTATTCAGTTTCTCAGGGGGCTCAAAAACATTCCTAAGAGCAGGGATTTCTGTAGTCCACCCACAAAGAGCCTGGCCATAAAAATAAAGCAGCATTTCAGAGTCCCAATCCATAAAAGCAGTTCCTATCGGCTGTTCAATTATGTTTTTTTTCAACTAGAAGAAACTAAAGTACAAGAAATTATTCTGCAAAGGCTCTGCACATTTTCAAAATGAAAAAGAAACTAATTTAATTTGCCACGAAGCTGCATCAGAAAGAGAAATGTGCCATTACAGTCTACTAAAATGTTTCTAAACTATAGGAGAATATATTTAGCAGGATATGCATATGTTATGTTCGCCATATAAGTAAATGTGCAAATATATGCAAATACAATAAGATATATGCATTTCCATAATGCAATGATATACCTCATAATAGCCAGGCATGAAATACTAATGACTTTTAATTCCCAGCATGAAAAGCATTCTAATAGCTATCTCATGCTGAACTTTTTGTTGTGTGTCAGGCACTAAACTAGGCCATTTGTACACTTCTCTATTATCTACAAAAATATCCTGCTGGAGAGCAGGCCCATTTTACAGATAACACAACTATGGCTTAGGGAGGCAAATTCCTCTGCCTGAGGCCACCTAATTAATAAGCTAGGGAAGGCAGGGTTCCCATCTAGAACTGTCTGCCTCTAAAATCAGTGCTCATCTGACTACATCAATGGCTTCCAAACTTTTTTAGCAACAGAACTATTTTTTCCCCAATGAATCTAACATGAAATTCCTATGCAGAGAGAAAAGTAGTATTTCATTTATTTTGTTAGCTCAGTTTACAATATATTCTTACTATGAAGTCTATCGTTGAGAACAATTAAGTCATTTTGATGAACCTGAAAATCTGACAAGCGGGGTTGGGGATGCCAACTGCAGCACTGTACCTGCTGATTTCTCTCCTGGTTGCACATTATTAGGAAAAGTCCCCATCCGTAAGGATGAGCAATTACAAACAGCACCTGTTTTTAACAGCTTGTCCTGTGATCGTGGGACGTTCTTTAATAAGGCGGATAGGGCAAGAGAGCTACCTAACTGGGCAAAACCGGATTAATCTCTCAGCACAAGGCCATATGCTGGTGGTGTCCAGCGCCACACCGCATGCGTGTCCAGAAGAGAAGGAAGGATGGAAATGTGTGGCCAAGTGTGGACAGACTGCGCTGGCTGCTGAAATCTGAGTCTGCCAAGCTTTCCCTGTGTGTTAGTAAGGCTTAAAAGCATTTTTTTCAAATATTTCCTTAGATTTTGGAGCATCGCTATAGCGCTCTGAAGCCCCACCGAGCACAGTTTGAAAACCTCCGCTCTACACAATGACAATCCAGTCCCTCCATAGATGGCACGTTGGGTCAAAACGGAGTATTTTGTGGAAACTGTCCCCAGAGCAAGACAGTTAGCTGGCAAAATGGAGAGCCCTCTGGGCTATTAACCTATATTTTTGGTTTGGTTTAAATATGTCTGTGTTTTACTTCTATAAACTACAACCACCGAGAGGATCAGATCAGCACTCACAATACAAATACATAATATAACATAACACAATAAAGTTAGTATAATATATAGAATGTTGTAAAGTTAGTATAATATAATTAACGTATTATATACACACATACATGTATCACAATTATACGTGAGTGTGTACCTATAAATCAAACATCATCAGAATCTCTTAATAAAGCAGAGCTATAAATGCAGTTTCCAGCATATTATTAAACGGTTACATTTTGCTTAAGTTTTACTAGAGACAATTTAAGGGTTTGGGAGAATAAATTTCAGAGGCCATAGAATCTTCAAACTTTGAAGCGGGAAGAAAAATTAGAGACTATTTCCTACTCCAACACACTTTTCACGTCTATTTAAACAGGTGAGGAAACGGAGGCCTGGAGAGCTGACCTGACTTCCCCAGGTCACGGGCTCTTTCATGGCAGAACCGCGGCTGGACGTCCCAGAGGACCGGGCTTGCCTTCATGAGACACTGCCTCCAAATAGGAGCTTCTTTCCCTAAATATAATGCTCCTCCCACCCAGGCAATCTGAAGTTACTTACACTTAAAGGTTACCTGATTATCCAGACAGTTTGTGCTTAAGCATTGCTAAAGAGGAAAGGGTATCGCCACACTCAGATCTATTTCTAGAGCAATTCCTCAGAATTCCAGTTTGCAGTTCCCACAACCAAAGTGATCCAGGGGCACAGGTCCTTGCCACCACCCACCAGGGTTGAAAGCACACAGTGTGGGCACTCTGGTGGCAGGGGCTCCCGTGACACGAGCCCCACCCTCGAGCTCCTTGTGAAGGGACCACGGAGAGAGAGAGAGAGAGAGAGAGAGAGAGGCATGAGAGCGCCTCCTCCCTGCCCTTGAAGACAAATGCAGGGAAAGGCAGAGCACTGGCCCAAAGCCCCGAGTCAGGAAGGAGGGCTTGCATCCTCCAGGCCAGGGGACCATCTGCCGTCCCGAAGACAGAGGGACACCTTCCAGAAATGAGTCTGATCTCTCAGCGGATCAGATCAGCTCATTCATCTCTGCATCTCTTGTAAGAGTTGGATGGATATGTGCATGAGCGGACATCTTTGACATTGCTGTGCACTAAATTCTTTGTATCAGAATATTCCGACTTAGACAGCTTTATCAAGAAACACACACTCACACACACACACACACAAGCACACACTTCCCTCCTGCCTAAAACAACTTGGCCAGATGGGTCATTTTTTCAGGCTGGCTGAAAAAGGTCTTTCACTTTATTTTTTTAATATTATTTTTTATTGACGTGGAGTCGATTTACAATGTTAGTTTCAGGTGTACAGCAAAGCGATTCAGATATACATACTTTTTATCAGATTCTTTTCCATTATATGTTATTGAAGAAATTGAATATAGTTCCCTGTGCTATACAGTAGGCCCCTGTTGTTTATCTATTTTATATATAGGAGTGTGCATCTGTTAATCCCAAACTCCTCATTTATCCAGCCCTTTCCCCTTTGGTAACCATAGTTTGTTTTCTACGTCCGTGAGCTTATTTTTGGTTTGTAAATTAAATTTGTATCTTTTTTTTAGATTCCACATATAAGTGATATCATATATTTGTCTTTCTCTGTTCCTCCTGGATATAGAAAAGGAATTTGCTGAGCAATATCACTCCTCCACATACAGGTAACAGAGAACGTGATTTCAACACAATCAAAGGCTGAGATGCTTCTTAGACCGTCAGATGCTGAGGAGCCCACGGTCAGGTTCTGTCTCCCATGAACACAAAGCTAGCTCTGGCGAGCCAGGTGGCTAGGATTTTCCAGCCTGAAACTCTAGGGAAAACCAAGGGAGATGCTGACGCACTTATCTTCAGACTCCCAGCGCCTAGCGTCTGCTGGGTAATAAGGCAGGTCCCTTATTTTCAGATTCAAATAGCTATCGCTTGGTGGCTACGTTGAGATGTCAGCAGGGTTCAAAGGGGCACTGCAATCAACACTCAGGCTGCCTCTGGGTTGGGCTGCAGCCCTAGTGACAGAAGTACAATGGGAAAGGGGAGGGGTATACACGGACTGAGGAGCCCCACAGACCTGGTGACGGCCAGCTGCAAACTGATTATGAAAGAAACAGGAACCGAGTCGATAACTAAGGTAAAAGTGGAATTTACAGAAAGGCTATGGTGGCTGAGGAGTCAGATCTGAAGAGACTGCTAGGAGCATCCCACTGGCCCACCTTGGGTCGTTTGCCCATCTTTTAGCTGGAAGAGGGCGGGGAGCCCAAAAAAATAAGCGACCCATCCAGACCCAATGGAATGGAGGAGACAGACTGTCCCCCAAAGAAATAAGGAGTTGGAAGTAATGGTAGTCGTCCACAAGCGCCCACTACAGTGTAACTACAGCTCCGTCTCTCACTGGAACCGTGTGACCTTAGGCAAGACACCTGACCTCCCATGCCCTTGGACTGATTGTCCAATAAGTGGGGATAATAACTGTAGAGATAATGCATCCCCCTTATTACTGCAGCTCTGACTCTGCCCTTGGCCTCCAAGCATTCGGGAAAACGCAATTCGCTAGCAAGTTGAGTCTTCTATCTTATTTGGTTGAAGCTACTGAGCTGGGAGTGACAGAGCATCTGGAGGCTGCTACACACAGTGTGGGATGGCCGTCTTGCCAGGCGGTCTGTGGACACAAGTGCATCCAAAAGCATGTGGACATTCTCAGAGTCACACCTTCTTTTGAGGTGCACACAACCCAGGTTCGCCAGGGACAGGGGAGAAGGCTTGGTGTGCACATGTGTGGGTGTGTACGCATGTGACCGATGAAACATTCCCCCCGCCCCAACACACACACACATACAGTTAGTTTCGAAATTGACTTAATTGCAGAGACACCAGACACTCAGCAAAAGAGAAGCAACTCTAGTGGCCACGGGCCTCACTGCAGGCAGTGAAGAATCAACACTGAATGGGCTCTGGGCTGACAGTTCCATAGATTTGTAACTGGATCCTGTTATGCCTTCTTGGGGAAATGCCAGACTGAATCAAGTCTCAGGAGAAATACAGAGAAAAGGCATTCAGATGGCCCTTCTATTCCCTTGCCTTCATACACTGATACCCCTGAAATTTCATCTTTGTTGCCTAACTCCTTGCTTGAGTAACTCCAATTGGAATCTTTTAAGCTCAGATTCTTAAAAATCTAACTGGAAATAAGATATTATGGATGTTACAAAAAAAAAAAAAAGGACTTAAAAAATACGGAGGAGCTTCTGACAGGCTGTCATTAAAAGTCCTTTTCCTTTTTCCAGGGAGAACTCCAGAACACCCTATCTCGTCAGAAGCCATTCAACAAGCAAACAGTGTCCTCACCCGGCTGAGACACAACCTGTATCCAGGGAAACACAAAACTGTCTCTGTTCAACCAAGTCATGTGACCCAGAGCTTGCACTAAAGATCCTGCACGTTACTCAAAACAAAACAAAAACCCTCTCCTGGTCTTGTATGAAACACTTATCATATATTATTCTAATACGTTTGTGCGATGGATTGAATATGTGTCCCCCCCAAATTCGTGAGGAAATCTCATTCCCAAGGTGATGATATTAGGAGCTGGGGCCTTTAGAAGGTGATTAGGACATGAGGGTGGAGCCCACATAAGTAGGATTAGTGCCCTTATAAACAGGACCCCAGAGAGCTCCCTTGCCCCTTCTGACACGTGAGGACACAGGGAGGAGGCGGCCGTCTATGAACCAGGAAGCAAGCCTTCACCAGATCGTCCAAGCCTTCACCCAATCGTCCATGCCTTGATCTTGGACTTCCCAGCCTCCAGAACTGTGAGGAGTACATGTTTGTTGTTTAAGCCTCCTAGGCTACATGGTAATTTGTTACAGCAGTCCAGACAGGCTAAGCCAGTTTGAAATCAAAACAAATTAGACAGGGAAGGGTGATGTTAAAGGCAGATAAATAGACAGCATCTATAAAGACTAAGTGATAAGGAGACAGAAAAACAACAGGAGAGGATGCAAAAACTCAAAAAAAGCAGCAATGTGTGGTCAACCACTAGGACTTCCCCTATCACCTGGCAAGTAACAGACCCTCCCTCAGAGCCACATGCTGTTTATGAGGGTGGGTGGGTTTGTGTGTGTAGTCCAGAGAGCTCCAAGTTAAGTGATGAGTAGAAAAAAAATCAGATTAAAGAATGTATATATAGTATGAGCTTATTTTGGATACAATAATTACATATAAACATAAACAAACACAGAGAAACACATACACACATTACATACACATATATACCTATGTAGAGATGGAAATATATACACGTAGAGGCAACATGTGTTGTTTTTGTAATCAAAAAAAGATATTTCAACACGGTGCATGTTTGGCTTGGTACAGGGAAGGATGCAGACCCAAACAGGGCAGAGCCCAACCACACTGCTGGAAATGCCAGGGGACTTCCCAGATCCCTTGAGCATATTCTCCCAAATCTCATCCAGTTCCTGGACACAAGGAATAGAGCACAGCTGGGATCTAATTAGCTGGATCATGTCCAGCGTGACACAGTATAAGGGAAGCAGTCGACAAGGATTTTGGGAAAAGCAGAATGGCAGCAAGAATGTAGCCACCCCTCTGCACAGTCCAGGACAGACACGCCCATGCGGGGCCAGCCCCCTCCAGGCTTTACCAGCAGGGCTGCAGTGGGGCCACTCTGCGGTACTCTCACAGCCAGCAAGAAGCATCCACCTGCCTCTGAGGCTCATCTTCCACACTCAACGAGCATTATTCTGATTTTAAGCTGGTTTTCCAGGCAGGTACCTGGGTCCCAGGATGGGGCTGCCCTATCCAGGGACTGTGAAGCCCACAGCTGCTCACCTCAGCTGACATTTTACAACTAGTACCTCAGAGCTTCCTCACCCCCTCTCATGTGACCTGCAGAACAGGCGAGGCACATGGATTTCACTCCATGACAATTTCAGCAGGACGGGTCCCGTGTCGGGCACCTGGGCAGCTGAGTCAGACAGATCAGCTCCCCACTCTCAAGGAGCTTGTGTCCTCCTGGGTCCTGAGGATGAGAACCCAGAGTCAGGTGGCTCAGCAATCTGCCGAGGGCTCAGAGCCAAGATCAGAGCACGTGACTCCTGTCTTGTCCTAACCCAAGTACAAGGACCATCCTCCACCACATCCTAGAGGTTCCTGTACGCTGACAGTCTGGACTCCTCATTTGCAAATCAGTCTCTGGCACATCTGGGTGCCATCAATTTCCCAGTGCATCCTTACCTCCAAAGAGGAGTTTCTAATCAAATGGAGTTTCTAATCTGGATCCATGGCCGCCCGAAAGGGGACACTCAACCTGTGGAAGTCTAAGCACCCTTCTGGCCATGGCATCCCGACTACAGCGGCTTGAGGTTCTTGGCCCCTGCAGGGAGTGACGAGGGGAGGCTGTGGGCCACCAGACCTCTGGAGTCAGGAAAGTGGCCTCTGCAGGGGGTCAGGTCAGCCCCCGAAGTCTGCTACCCTCACTGACTCACATCCTGGGCAAAGGGCAGTATCATCACAAGTGGGACTGAAGCGCTGACGTCTCAGAGCAGACTCCTTCAAAGAGGCCACGGGATTGCTGCTCAGCAGAAGGCAGGGGCAGCTCTGGTGTTAGAATCCTGGCTCCCAAGTTCTTTAGAGCCAAAGTGTCTGTCAGACCAAGTGTCTATCTGTCTGTCTGTCTCAGTGCATTTATCTCTGTATGTCTCTGTCTCTAAGAATTTGCCTCCCTCCCCTCCTGTGTGTGTCTCCCCAACCCTTGCTTCTCTCTCTGTTTGTCTATCTCCTCCATCACTCCCCTCTCTGGTTAAAACGAGGTAAGGCACAATGGAGGCTGCCCTGATAACCTGAATCCTGCACTTTCCATCAGTAATTAAAGCTCATGCGTTTTGACTTTATAATTCTACCTTTAAAGTGCTCCTTTAAAGCTTTGCAAATTATTATTAATGATAGTAAGTGGATAAAGGACTTAAGGGCTCCTACTGTATCATGCATTAACATCCCTATACTTATCTCTTGTAATGGTTCCTTCAGTGTAAATAAATTACTGAGTCACGCTGAGAAGTCATTGTTCTTAACAGATATATATGCCCCTCACATGTAGATTTCAACCAGCTTGCTAAAACCTGAGCATCCCAGAAAACATGGTGAGTTCCTTGCAAGATCCAAGCAGCTGGGATTATTAATCACAGCATCACACTGAAACCCAGCAGGAACCTGTGGTTTCTTGTTTGTAGAAAACGGCTTTCTTCTCCTAGGCCTTCCCTGAGTTCCAAACAGCAGACTCAAGTAGTTACTAATTAGGAAGTGAGGGAATGCAGAAACAAAGGAAGAGCAATCAAAAAACAATAGTTCAATGATAAAAAGGAGTCCTAGTTCCTCCTCAAGGGATACATCCTTGTACCTCCTTGTACGTAACAATTGGACACACCTTTGAGTTACTCTGCAGGAACTAAGACCTTCACCCAGGTGGAGGATGCTGACTATATGATGAGCATACACACACAGACCCCAGACTGGCTGGAACCAGAAGGTTGACCACTGAGATTCCCAAAGCATCACCCTGTTAACTCACCACCAACCAATCGGAAGAATATCCACGAGCTGTTCAGGCACCTTGCAACCCTCACTCCAAATATTGCCTTTAAAAACCCTTCTCAGAAAGCCATCGAGGAGTTCAGGTCTTTTGAGCATGAGTTGACCATTCTCCTTGCTTGGCACCCTGCAAATAAATGCCATACTTTCCTTCACAACAACCCAGTGTCAGTAGATCAGCTTTGCTGTGAAGCAGGTAATCAGACTCAAGTTCGGTTCAGAAATAACACCCTCCTCCTGGAAAGAACACTGACCTTGAGTGAGGCTTCTGGAGACCTGAGACTTTTGACAACTGAGAACGGGCTCCCAGAGTAGTTTAGTTTTTGCTGTATTTCACTTATGTGAGCCACACGTCCAACAGCCACTCTCTACTAATCAGAAAGACGAATTCTCCAGAAAACCTCTTTCCCAGCCCTGCTAAATGAATGACAACTTGCGGACCACTGTGGGTCTCAATGAGCCTCGATCATGCTGCTGCACAAAGAAACAAGATGTACAAACTTGGACTCAGGATGGGGTGGCCCGAATTCTTTTGTAAAAAGCCTGACATTTAGAAAGCTTTAAAAGCTCATTTTCTACCACTGTCTGCAAACAGTGCTTCTGTACAATAAAGAAAGAGGAGGATTTGAATCTTTTGTCTCTTTCTTTCCCATTTCTTTATGTGATAAAAAGGAAAAGAACAGCTTGTAAACAGCATGCCAGTTGCAAAGAATAAGTATTGTTCAACGCCTTGAAAACGTGCTTTTTCCCTTAAGGCACTGCCTGCTTCACTGTATTATCACGCCCTTCTCTCATACATAATGCAGCGATGTTAACTCAGTCTTTGACCCAATTATTAAAAATTCTGAACTGACAAAATCTAAATAAAAGCACTTTGTCTGTGTATAGTATATGAATTTATAATTCTGATCGTTTTGTAGGTGAACACAGCGCAACACTCACCAAATACAAAAACAAGCATCAACGGGTCAGGTTCCAAAATGCATGCCCTACCATTTGCGAGGCGAGCGACTTGGGACAGTTTCTGTAACATCCCTGGGCTTCAGTTTCCTTGTCTACGCAGTGTGAGCAGTAGCAGGTAACAGGTGGTGGTGCCACCAGCCATATGGGGTTGCTTTGAGAAGTGAGTTTATACCTGGTAAGTACCATGCACAATTCCAGGCAGTTAAAAGGCATTTACTTTCTCCGGTCCTTAGAGTGTTAAAATTCTACAACCGAGACTACTGTATCCCTCACCTAAACATAATCAGAGAAACACTAAGCATAGTCAACTTTCTTTAAAGCCCCCTTGCAGTCAGGGGACAGCTGTCCCAATGTTTCCTGAGTTTACAAAGCCAAGAGGAAAGAATGTGATTTTCTCACTCTTCCCACACAGCCAACACCAACCCCTACCCCGACATGGACTGCTAAAATAGCTGTGGGCGAGGGTTTGTAAAATTAAGCAATAAACTTCACTCGAATATTTACTGAATTAATTCACAGCCACTCGGAGAGAAACTGTAACCAGTAAAACAGAAGAAGTGCTGACATGGTATGTTTCAGGCTCCGGGATGCACTTGGAGTTTCTCTCTCTTGCGTTCCCTATGAAGGAAGGCTTCTCAGAGACAGACTTGAAGAAGGAAGAAGGAATCACAGAACCAGGGAAAGAACGTTCCAGGCAGAGAGAACCAGGAGAGCAGCGCCCTGCGGTGAGATGGGGCTCTCCAAGTGCAAGGAGTGGGCGTGAGGCGCCCGGGGAGAGCACCGAGGGCGGGAGGAGAAAGCTTGCCTCGAGGAGCTGGACCATCGGCGGAGGCTTCTACCTGGGGCGAGGACCCACCCTGATTTAGGTTTTAAAAGGTCATTCTGACTGCTCGGAGAACAGCAGCAGGGGCAGAGTGGGGTGGTGGGATGATGAGATCAGCAAGGGGATATTAGTATCCAGAAGAAGGAAGATGAGGCTCAGACTAGACGGCATGGGACCGAGGTGGTGAGAAGCGGCCAGATCTGAGGTACATGTGGGAGGTTAAGGAGCCGGCTGTCAGGGACGGAGGTGAGACTCCAAGAGCGCTTTCAAAAAGTTCTGGCTAGAAGCATTTATTTTCACGTGCGCTGTAGTTAATACAAGGAACAAAATAGTTTCCCCTGACTCCAAGAGACTCTGAATCATCTTTTACACCAGCGGATTTAATAATAACAGAAACATCGGAGTCATAATCAGTGGTTTAAATATGACAAGGCTGATACGTAACCTCAGATTTTTAATTCCAGATAACAAAGCTCCGAAGAGCAGATACTATTTCCCACATCAAACAGGCAAACCCTCAAGGTTAAAGGATTTGTGACAATCCAGTCGGGTTAAAACAGACTTAGAGCCTATCTCCTTGCCAACAAATGACTCAATTTTATGATAAAAGGAACCGAAGACGGTACAAATCCGACAGCAGTCACCTGGCTGTTTCTGTTTGCCTTGCCTTCAAGCCCAGGGACTTATCAGCAGGCTCCAGGCTCCTCCCTCGTTTTTAGGGCAAGATGTTAAAGGCCAGCTTTGTGTTTGGTTTCTCAAATCTCTCGCACTTGAAAGTTTTACATTATCTCAGGGTTCCTGCTATTTAAAAGCCGTCCTTCTGGTTTCAGCAGGAAATCTTAATGTAAATTGAATTAAGCAATTAGGGGCTCATCCCTTTATTTGTCACAGGATGTGGGGATGGACTGAGCATTAGAAATAAGAAAAGGAAAGAATTGGGGATTTCACCTAAGTTTTGTCTCACAAAACTGGGGGAAGGGTGGTAACGGTACAGGCACACGCTCTATCTAGCGTGAATGGAGAATCTGATACATTTTGCCCAAAATTAAGGGAGAAAAGCTCTGATTCCTGACATTTCCACATTGCACTTCCTTCAAAAGCCAACACCAGAGGGTTGCTCGGCTCCAGTGATATGATCCACGTGACCACTGAGAGAAGTGGTCAGCTCAAGGTCAGCTCAAGTTCAGACTCCTGGATGAAAATGTCAACCAAATCCTCACTCCACAGCCTCTGAACTTAAGTAAATAGAAGTCGTAGAACAAAGACATCAGGGACAGAAAAAGAGCACTTCCGCCAAAGAATGCAAAAATACTCAGATACGGAAAAATAATCAGACACCTGCTAAGCACCGTTTCAAGTCGGAGGCCCCACAAACCCTCAATTTCCCCGTTATACACTATTTTCACCGCAGGCCTTGGAAACAATGCCTTAGAATGAGGCAGAAGGAGAGAGGGAAGGGGAAGGTATGTGTCACTCCAAGCAAGGGACTCCATGGCACAAACACTTGACTCTGATGCTCATCTGAGGATGCCCAGAGGCGAGCTCATCCATCCTGTCCTGGTGTACCCAGTGCTCTCCACCTTAGATTCTTCCAAGTCCCAGACAAGAGAAGATGCAGACCAGACACGTGGACACATGGTCAACGCGGGTCTTGGGGAAACTCTCAAAGACATGGAATGCTGCTCCATCATTTCCTCGCCCTCACTGAAGGCCGAGATCTGCATCCCAGGGCCCAGGACGCCCATGTGCACATCCAGAAGATGTGGGCTCCCTGCAGGCTGGGTACACCTGCCGCATCACCTTGGCCCCTGATTCTTCATGTGTAACCATCACTCTGCCACTCCAGTCCCTTCTATCTTTCAATCAATATCATTGATTTTCATCTCCTATTTCATGTTTTACCAATAAAAAGTTACATGTGGGTATGGGGAGATATTTCCCGGGGATTTGGCAATCCATCTTTCCTTGAGATTTGGGCAACCCACCCCATCTCCAGGAAGGTCTGTATCCAATCACCCCCACACCTCTGGTCCCTTCCACCCACCACCACAGGCATTTAAGCCCTGAGTTTTAGAAGGGGTGAGCACATTTCTAGAGGTGGGAGAAAGTCAGTACCCAGAAAACTACAAATATCATGTCACATCATGTCATAGCATGACATGTGTCTGAGCACAGACTGGGAAATGTAACACGCAAACCCACGAGAGCGAGCACCGAGAACAGAACAGCAGTATTAAAGTACTCCCTTCTGCGCAGGCGGGTTCTGAGGTTTAGCACGGTCTTTTCCACTTGGCAGGCACCAAGGGGTTCTCCTGTTGTTAGAAACAGTTCAGACCAGTGATACTGATGTACCTGTTCCACAATGTCTTAGCATTTGAGGGCCTTCTTCACCAGACTTCAGAGAAATTATGCAATATTCCAACAAACAAAAAACCAAGAACACTTCATGTATCATTTCTTCACAGATACTATTTTTCATGCGCAGAATTCTGTAACAGAGGAGGAAGGGGTGTTAACCCCATTTCATGGATGTCATAACTGAGGCTCTGAAAGCTGACGGTCTGAGAGCGCAGACTGAGCCTGCAATGCCTCGTGCCCAGGAATCCAGGACAGGTTTGCACTGCTGCCATGGTCCACTAACAATTCCTTAAGGTAGTATTTGTTAAGAACTTTGCACTATTCTTGACAGTAGAGATGGGGGCTTAGCGCTGAGCTGGGCACACTCTTCCCTCTTCATCTTGGGAGTGGCTGGGTCAGTTCCTCAGGAAAACCGCCTAGTCTCAACGTCACCGGCCTCTCTGGTCCACGTGAAATACACAGGTCACAGGCATGGACCCATTCCACCAGCCAGAAAGACAAAGAGGAAATGGAGGACTTTCAGTCAAGAGAAAGAACCCTCACATAGTCCACTGAGGCCACGGGCAGGGCCAGGTGACAGGGACAGACTCACATAGGGAGGGCAGACGAGAGAGAGAGAGAAAGAGAGAGAGAAAGAGAGAGAGAGGAGAGGGTCGGGGGAGGAGGGCAGGCAGAGAAGTGCTCTGCTGGCCACAGCCTCCGTGCACCCCCTCCCCACTGTCCTGTCTCTGGGAGCAGGTGGCTGGTGACTGCAGGGCAGTGACTCAATTCCGTAGTGGCTTTGGGGCCTGGGGGCAGCCCCAGGACTGTGCATTCGGGTGGGTGGTTAAGAGCTACGCCCCAGAAAGGAGCCAGTGTCCACGGCGCGTGGTCCACGGAGCCAGCTGGGACGCACTCTTCCCTTATCGGTGACCTGAACGGTTGGACGTGAGGGAGGTGAGAACAAACACGTCTCCACTTCTGAGGTCCTGCTTCCCCATCCTCACAGACAGCGCCCTGAGGCACCAGCTTCCACTAGGTACGCCTTGCCCTTCTTACCTGACGCTTTTTCCCACTGACCCCCCACCTCTGTCTGTGTCCAGAACCATCGGCAGCAAGGCTTTGGGGAAAACATGGATGGAAGCTGCCACCTCACACAACCACACTCCTCCTGCTCCTCGGCTATCCCGGGGCCTCGAGTCATTCTCAGGTCTGGCCCTGGAACCTAAACACCCTTACTACCGGTGCCCATACACCCCAGAACTGTCCCAGGAGCAGGCCCGCCTCCCACGACACCCCTATTAGGGCCCGAGACACAGGCTGAGCCATTGAAGGTCAGTTCATAGGTTGACCGAGGACCAGAGCCCAGAGCACCGCCTCTCCCCTCCATCTCCTCACCTCCCAGCTCGGTCCACGCAGGTAGCACCAGACGCCACGCACAAAACCCCCAGCTGCTAAAAGCCCATTCAAGGCATCAGGAGGTTAGAGAAGAGCCTCAGGAGGAACTGACCCGCTATAGATCAAAGAAGGTGATTCTAAAAGCCACAAACTCTAATGCTTTAAGTTTTTCAGGGTTTTTTATTTTCAGGTTTTTTTGGGTGGGGGGGGTGTCTCTTTTTCGAAGCCATCCCAACAACCACCACCGGTCAACCACAGGAGACACTTTCCCTCTTCTTTAAGTCAGTCTGAAGTTTCCGCTTTTCACTTGCAAGCAAAGGTGACTAGCTGAGGCCACAGGAAAAGCCCTTCTGAGGAAGGGACACGTTCAGGCTGGAAAGTCGAAAGGTTGGACCTGACCCTTGCACCACCTACCCCCCGCCTCCAGCTGCTTCTCTTGTGTCCTGTGGGCACTGGTGCCTTTCCCTTCTCCCCCAGGAGACTGAGGCGGGGAGTGATGGCCTCGCCCCTCAGCAGCCCTTCCCTCAAGGAAAGTGTCTCCGGGTCGATCTTTCTCCCCTTGAGCATTAAAGGAAATGAACACAGTCACAGGATCCTTTCTGAACAAAGCTGAGCCAGAGAAATTCCCCGCGTGACCTACATGTGTGCAGATGTTCTGCCTAAAGTCAAGCCAGCTTCTCTTGCCTTCTTCCTGGAGGGAAAATACTTGCAGACCGCGTTAGGCGTGTCCCTTTAAAGCAGAACAATGAACAGTTAGCAAGTTCCACTAGGGCCTTGATAAAGGCAAAGAGCAGTAATTCTCAAATGCTGGAGGCCCCTCGGATCCAGGCGGCTTCTGAAGTCCCCGCGACCCAGACCTGATCCCCGTTAAAGATGGTGTCACACAGTGGAGGGGCTGGAGGGACAGCAGGAAGCACGGCTCCTCCCAGGCGGGCAGCAGCCAACAGGGTGGTAAATCTGTGTGATGTTCTCCCCAGCATCGACAAAGAGCAGCTGGGTTTTTAATAAATGTCGAGCTCCAACCTAGACAAACTTCAGCCACCTCCCACCTGGAAAAACAGAGTAAACACCCACTTCCCTTGGAAACTGACCTCTAGAACATCCTCCCCGAGGTGATGGAAGGAATCAGAAAAGACAAAGACACTATATGGCAGAGACAGAAGCTAAGACTCAAGGGAGGGCCTGGATGGACCAGGGGCCTTGTCACTCATTTTTATCCCCAAATAAACTATCCACTCCATTTCCTCAAGGGGGAGAGGATTGCAGTCTAGGCTATTTCACTGCCCTGGGAGGAAGCCTCCGATTTAAGCTTACCAAATGATAAGAGTATATCTAAATATATTTTTTTGCAAATTGAAAGTTAAAGGGAGAGATTAAAATGACTACCTGACTCAGGCTGAGTCATGACTAGCAGGAAGGCCTGAGTGATACTTCACAAATGATGTGCTTATGGGAGTTAAAACTATCTGTTAAGAAAAAGCCCTCCGTGGGATCTAAGGTCCTAAGATTTCCAGCTCTAAAATTCTCAGGCTCTGGAACTCCACAAACACTTTGAAGGGAATGTGGGTGGGATGCTGATGGCAAGGCCCAGCAGGTGGCCGGAGCTGCCAGCCTCATACGGACACAGGGCCGCTAGGACCTGCCTCTTAGCAGAGCCGGAGCAAACCCTGGGCAGAAGGGCCGCCCCTATCCCTGCCTCCAACTCCCCAACCCCCCTCCCCTGTTCAGAGCCAGGAGCTGCTGTGGCTTCCATTTAAGGAGAAAGCAGAAGAAACAGTGAAAGCAGTAAACCCAGAGCCAAGAACCTTTCTAAATAAGGAGGGTTGGCAGGTATAGAAGCTGCGGGAAGTCCACCTCACCAACAGGTCATTTATTGCACAGTCGTGGGATGCGTTGTGCAGAAGGCCTACCTTCCCAGTCCCAGGAGCTGCTGTCCTTTGCAAGGGCAAAGAATGAGACAACAAAGGTAATTAGCTGCTCACAGTCCTGCCCCAGCCTCCTCATGAGCCTCTGGACCACCTGCAGCGCTGCCCCATCCACCTAGCGAGGGGCAGCCTCCTCAGGGAAGAGTCGACGGAGGCAGGGAAGAGGAACCAGCTGAGAGATGGACAGAGGAGCCAGGGTAGCAGAGCACACGGGTTTGGGAGAAAACAGACAGGCATCTAAGAGGAGACGTCCAGAGGAGAGGGAGCAGGGCTGAGGTGCATGAGAAGGGAGAGGCTCCAATTGTCAACTGAGTGACCTGCAGCCTGCAGTGCATTCTGTGACTCTGCCTGAGCACTGAGGCAGGAACCTGCTGCCTGTAACCTGGGGCACTGGCAGGATCCTGAGATGCCATGCGGTGGCGACAGGCAGGCCAAGTGCTGAACTGGCCGTCTGTGTCCCTGGGTCACATACTCCCGTCAGGCCCACAGAACCTTAATGCTCAAGGTCCAGCAGAGCCTCTCCCTGCTCCTTCAAGTCCCCGACTGAGGAGACACCTTAGCACAGCTCAGTGTGGAGCAGATGTGCCTACGATTCTTTTTAGTAACACATTCATTCATTTGTTCCCGCATCCATTCATTCAACAGATTATTTACTGAGCACCTACTATGTGTCAGGCACTGGCATACACAAGTAGAATGTCCTCATGTTGCTCACTTTCTGATGAGAACAGTAAAAGAGGCAAATAAGTCCAAATTGTGCTGTGTTTCACAAAGAACTCACACAAAAGAATGATATACTGAACTGTGATGTCCAATACAGCAGCCACTGCCATATGTGGCTGTTTTAATTACAATTAAATAAAATTAAAGATTCAGCTTCTGGGATGTAAAATCCACATGTTGTGTGCTCAACAGCCACATGTGGCTAGTGACTACCATTCAGGATAATGCAGATTATAAAATCTTTCCATCATTGCAGAAGGTTCTATTGGAGAGCACTGGAGAGTAATGGCAGGATAACCTGCAGAGCATCAAAGCTGGAGAAGGATCCGGCCATGCCAGCAGGGGGCAGAATGCCTTCTGGACAGCTTACAGCACGTGCAAAGGCTCAGGGGCAGGTGAGAACTGCACGCTCAAAGAACAGGCTGGTAACCAGTGTGTCTGCGGACCCTGACAGGAGGTTTGGATTTTCAACTAAAAGCAAAGGGAAGCAGATATACGAAAGAAAAGAGAGAATCTGAATTGTTTTAGGAAGACAGAGGTGAGGGAAAAGAAGACAAGATCTCACCACCAGGCTTCTGGTTGAGCAGCTGGGGGTGAGGTACCACGTGCTGAGATGGGGAACCAGCGTGGGGACTGGGTTACAGTCTATATGCTTTTTCTGGTGTTGACATAAGGAAGGTCATCAGTTCTATTTTGGACACACGGCCTGAGTGCTCTGTGAGAAACCCAAAAGGGGATACAGAGTAAGCAGTTGGATAAGTATGATGCTCAGAGCAGAGAGAAGGATATGAATTGGGGCCTTCTCGGTGCGTAATGGTATTTAAATCCATGAGCATGGAAGAGATGTCTTAGGGAAAGAGAAACAAAGAAGGGGGCTCCGGCTGAAGACTTGAGGGCCCTTGTGTTGATAACTGACCATGAGGTCGTGAGGGGAGGGGACCATGAGGTCCAAGCCTGGTATGATCACAGGCCAACAAAGTGCAACTCACTGCCTGTTTTTGTAGATAAAGTTTCACCAGGACACTGATTTACTGACTCACTGTCCACGGCTGCTTTCACACTGTCACAGCGGAACACGGCTGCTGCAAGAGACCACACAGCCTGGAAAGCCTAACATCTTTACTCTCTAGTCCTTCACAGAAAAAGTTTGCCAACCCCTTGATTTAAGCCATGCAGTGGCCTCAGTCTCCTCACCTATAAAATGGGGGCTAGACGTGCCTGACTCATGTAGGAGTAATGGCTATGTTTCTATAATGGAAAACACCTGAGTGTCTCCTCAGCAAAGCTAAGACGAAGAGGTTTTCATCTCTCATCCTTGACACCGCAGCATCCAGCTCTAATTCCACGTTTGGCGAAAGCAAACAGCACCCGCCTGCTCTCCAGAAACAGCTGCTAAAGTGAATTTGCAAATATAAACAGAAACAATGCCATCCAAGCTACCGCTTCCAACACAGAATGGACGTATATGAGCAGTTCTGAGTCAGTTCTTTGTGTCCCTCAGACGCCTGTCCAACCCAAAACAAAAGCATGAGTCCAGGAACAATTGGTTTTCATGGAACAATTGTTTACAAGGCCTAAGTCCTCATCATTAATCTTAGAGGGGAAGGATGGAATCGGCCAACATCCTTTGCTCACCCCAGAAAGCTGCCCCAGCCCAGGCAATCCATCTGGCAAGGAGAGCCAATCATATTTCAGGGAAAGTCGTTCCTAGGCAACCAAAACTACAGCCACAGAAGCAGGCTGTAGACGGCAGAAAGCAACACGAAGACATGGGCAGAAGGGTCGAGGGGGAGAGAATCCCCTGACCTGGGTGTAATGCTTGCCCACAGTCATTTAATCAATCTCCCGGTCCTTGCTGCTCCCCTGACCATCAGCAGGTGCCCTGTCCCAGTGCCCCAGCAGAAAGGGGTGGCATGACCCCTTCGACAACTGGCAGCTACCTGGAAGGCCTCGAATACACACCAGGTTTGCCGACACAGACCTTCGACTTCCCCATCTCAAAATATGAAAAATAAATATCTGTTGTTTAAGGTCCCCCATCGATGGTATTTTTGTTACAGCAACCTGAACTAAGACAGCACCTTTGGGACTCAGGCAGCTTCCAATCTACAGGTAACTTGGCAGCTTATTCAGTTTTTTTTTGGGGGGGAGGGGGGACTCATTTTGTCCAACAATAATATCCAAAGCGAAATCTGCGTCTAGGAACTTAGAAGCCCACATCTGGAATGCTGTCATCTAAGCTAAATGACTTAGCCAAAGGTCGCCTTAAGAAACAAGGCCCGGGGAGGTCCAGTGCGACCTAAAGAAAGATCCTCCAGGAGCCCAGCGGCCCTTTCTGGACTCCTGAGTGATTGCAATGCTGGGGATTTTCAGGCAGAGTTGTTTTCCCATTTCTGTCGCTGTCTGATGGTTTTGCCTTCTCAGAGTTACATACATGGCACCTCACCTCTGAGAGACCCTAAGAGGCAAGTGGGGGCAAGATCAGAGTCACTGGAGCCTCTCAGCAGCTCCCAGACTGAAAGACAGGGTCAAGAGTCACATGAGGATAGAAGGGATCAAAACTCCACTTTCCCATCTGCAACCACAGCTGCACAGAAAGCTCCAACATCCGTCCTGGAACCATTCAACCTGGTGAGAGACGGCTTCTCTCTGGTCCTGGCCACTCTCAGCCGTAATTCTGATCCCCTCTGCATCTCAAATCCCAGCCTAAACTCATCAACCTTCTCCAAAACGTGCTCCCAATCCCGTATCCTTGTCTGGGAAAACATCACATCCTTCTCCTGGTCATCTGAGCGTGAACCCTCCACTGGTATTCGCCACACTCTTTAAACTTCCCTCCTCCACCTCATCAGTCACCAGGGCCTGTTGTTTCATCCTTCATCACTCCTCTCTGTCCATCCTGGCCCTTCTGTTTTGATCCTTATAGATTCTACACAGACCTGGGTTTCCCTGTTTGTGATTGGTTTTTTCGAGCCCAGGATATGAGTGGTGCCATGGTCGAAGCAGGCAGAACTCGCCCACGGAACCACCGCTTTCACTCTCAGACAGTAATGGTCCCTGACTGCCTCTTGGTGGGAATTTGCAGGAAGCTGAGGGAGTCTCAGGAATGAGGGTCTCCAGCTACACCAAGGACAAAGTACTTAACGCTGCTTCCCTTAGCAGAAGCCGAGCCACAAGGGGCTGCAGCGGAAGGCGGACACAAGCAGCAGGTCTAATCAATGGACTCCGACCACATTTACTCAAGCACTCCCCGTCCCTTTCCTGTGTGTGTTTCCATCCATCCGTATGGAGAAGTAAGTGTTTTTTTGTGGCAGAATTCTTCTCTCCCGCTAACCGTCTTCTATTTAGGAACAATGGTTACTGTTGCTACCAGATCTTCTTTCCAGGCATGAAAGCAGCTGCTAGCGAAGTGGCCAGCGATTTCTCATGGACCAGAATGGACAGACTCAAC
This sequence comes from Camelus bactrianus, assembly GCF_048773025.1. NCBI lineage: Eukaryota > Metazoa > Chordata > Mammalia > Artiodactyla > Camelidae > Camelus > Camelus bactrianus. The sequence goes on from NC_133549.1 coordinate 24,948,700, forward strand.
TCGACTAGCTCAGGGCTTCTCAAACTTTTTTTGTCTAAAAACCACCCGGACATTTTTACAAATCACTGGTTAAAATGGAGCTTCTGATTTAGCCAGTCTGGGGTGGGGCCTGAGAGTCTGTATTTCTGACAAGCTAAGGGAAGCTGATACTGCTGTTTGTGGACCACTCTGGGAGTGCAAGGGTCTTCAACCCTTGAACCTCCACCCCGTGCCCCACCTTCCAATCCCTGCACCTCCAGTCTGCTGCTACTCCCCAAAAGGGAGACACAAGCCTCCCCATCTCCCTTTTTCTTCATCCCACTGCACTCCTGTAGAGAAGGAAGCTATCAGCTGGGCTACAAAAGCTGTCTAAAGGCACCCCAAGTCTGAAACCAGGATAGAAATCCTAAAACTGGGGAAAAAAAAAAAAATCCTGCAGGGACTTTTCTAAATCATCCCTGTCTTCCTCTGTCTCTTGGTTTCACTCTTACACACGGGTCCTTTCTTAACTTGATCTTTCAAAGGGAACCACCAGGGAAAAAAAGGAATGTTCAGCCTAGATCCCAGTTGTCATGGACTGTACTTCACGGCAGGTATGCATCCTGAGTTCATCTCCATCCATACAACCCTGACGGCATCTTATACAGCAGAAGCTTCTTTCCTGCCATGGACCATGTGCTACGCGTGTTATTCATATGCATGTGATTTTAGGTGCCTGAAAATACATACTACCATGAAAGATTTGAGCCTGTGCAAAGAGGGGTGCTCTCTTAATATATTTTTTTAAAATCCCTAGACTGGAAATGAGCAAATCTGTAGCAGAAAAACAAGCCCAGCTATTCAGACAGCAGAGATAAGATTTTAGAGAAGAATTGCTAAGAATGGCAGCAGCCCCAAACAAATCTACTCTCTCCATTTTTTTTAAATAAAAATGTTAGGGGATGGAGGGTGGGCTTTTGTGAAGGAGTAAATAAACCACCTTAAAGATCTATGTTTAGAGACAATTCAGAAGTAGCCATTCCAGGGAGAAAAGACTCAGGCTGGTGCCTATGGACCAGCTCGTCCATGCAATATTTGATAAGCAGCTTCCATCACAGTGTGGCCATTCAGTCTGGAGTTTTATTTAAATACCGCCATCCCCATAGACTTCGGAGACCTTATCCAAAAAGGCAGCTTCTACCTAACAGAATCTCTCCCAACTCAGCCCTCAGCCAGCGGAATTCTGGTCATTTATTAACTCAACTGGGAAAGAGGGCGGGGATGCTGGGGGTGCTGGGGTCGCGTGAGCTGAATTCCCAATGGCTGAGGAGCGTATTTCCCCAAAGATACAGTCACATCATCTTTTCTAAGTCTCCCTACAGGTCTGAGCCCTGCCTACCACTCTTATAACTGATTCCCAATTTTAGAGACTTTTAAAAAATAGGTTGAAACTGTTCTTTTCGGCTTGGGCTCTGGTCCTTCATGGTAGTACGTACTTCCATGTACCTAACAATCTAACAATACTACCCACGAATGAAAAACAGGGCAGGCATAGCGCAGGCTCACGGCACTTAAAAAAAAATCCTCCAACATGATAAGTCCCCATTGTAAGATGATGCCTTCTCGAGCTACAGGGAGGAAGACAAATGATCGGTGCACACCTGCTCCTTGGAATGGTTCACTGCTAAAGAGCTGGAGCCTGGAAAACCATGAGGCTCAGCCTAGCATTACATCACCACGCTGAGCCAGCTCCTCGCTGAAACCCAGGCATGGGGACGAGTGAGGAAGCCCCACATGGCACCCAGTCCCTACTACAACACACAGACCAACCCCTGTGTCTTTGAATCTACACATCAATGGCTCTCAGGAACCGACCACTTTACCACCCCTACCCCCAAATCTCCACAAACTACTCTTGAAAAGTCCTTCTCTTTGGGAAAGGAGAGTAGGTAAGGCTGGGATGTGGAGGCCCAGAAGCCTGACCTGCTGTAATACGGCTCAGTAGCCAGAACTATTCAATAAGCCCCATCCTCCAGACAGGCCCAGGTGGGTAATGGAGACGATCACATGGAAATGGCAATTCTAATAAACACCCATCCAGGATAAAGGCCACTTCTGAGCACATTAGCTCTGTGGTTTAAGGAGAAATGAACGGATTCCTGGATCAATGGACGGTCAAATGTTGCCTTGACCAATGGACCAAGGACAAGACTGTTGGACTGGCTTTACCAATAATAGCAAGCAGCCTTGTCCTCGACAGTGTTCACCAGCAAGTGTAGAGAAGCTTAGGCTAACTCGACCACCGGTGATGCTCCACTCCCTCTGCCTAGCCATGTGAGTGGCTGCCACTAAACTGGCCTGCCTCCATGGGCACGGCGCTACCACACTCAAGGATTCTTCCCAAGAGGCCCTTGTTGATGCCGGCTGTTTCCTTGCAGGAAATACCACTGTGCCGGGGGTGCAGTTAAGATGCTGATGGCACAAGAAGCCCCCACTATGCACTGAGCTGCTGAACAACCAACAAATTCCAGGGGGTCATTTCTGGCCCCCCGGCAGTATCCTGGGGCTGCCAGATGCTCATTCCAGAGGGGACACAGAATGCTACAAGGGGCAGCCACCAGGTAAAACCATGCAAGGGTACGGAGAACGGTGGGCCGCCTCGGCTCCAGGCTGCACGGGCATCAGGAGAGGCGGCACTAACTAACAAAGCCCGGGCAGCCTCTCCTTCCCCCGGGGGGGGGCTCCAAGCGGCCCGGCGGAGCACTTACATTGCCTCGGAAGCCTCCTGGTTCAGGTCGCCGGCTGGGACTGTCTGCAGGGACTGCGACCCTCCCATCCTCGCTGCGCCCTGGCGAGCAGGCTAGCCGCGAGCAGGGCCAGCGTCCTGGCACGATTCCTCCAGCGGGAGCCCGCGGTAGGCCGGCCGGCGGCCGGGGCTGCTGCACTGCAGATGGGAGCAGCTGCTGGCATCCGTGGCGGTGGCGGCGGCGGCGGCGGGGAGCTGCGGCTCGAGGCCGAGCCGGAGCCGGGGGAGCGAGCTCCGCGGAAGTGGGCGCGCGAGTGTAGCCGGCGCGCGCCTAAGTCTGTGCGCGAGTGTAGCCGGCGCGCGCCTAAGTCTGTGCGCGAGTGTGGCCGGCGCGCGCGGCTCTGCCCGGGGCGCGCGAGTGTGAGCGTGAGCGCCGGTGTGGTCCGAATGGCTCTGCTCTTAAACCCCCCGGCAGCCCGGCTCCTGTGTGTGACACGCTGATGTCATCATCCCCGAGCAGCCCCCGACGCCTGCATCTTCACAAAGCTCCACCGCTGGCTCCGGAAACCGGGCCAGGAGGAGGGAGGACGAAGACCCTCCCTCTACACCCACGTCGCCTCCCCCAGCCTCCCCCAGCCGCGCCCCGACCGCCGGCATTGTGTGGCTTTGAAATGCAAATATACGGCCGGCTGGGGAGCCTGGGGCCCAGGAGGGAGGGGAGAGGTGGTCTTGGCCAGGCTGACCACCGAGAGACTGGGGGTATTCTCATTCCGGCTGGCTCATCCCTCCAGGAAGAAGGAAATGGACTCTCCCGATGGCTGGAAGAGCAGGTAAACAGGCTGCAGTGGGAAATGTGCAAGATGTGTGCAGCCGCCCCTGCCGCTTCTGCCTCCTTCAGGCTGGCGGCCAGGCCCTGGAGCCGGCGGAGGCCGGTACCAGGGAGATGCGAGGGCCGGGCTCCTCCCCGCCATCCCACGGAGAGCCCAGGCCCGGCCTCCAAGGACACCTGTGCTCACACAATTTGGGGGTGGGGAGACGGGGGCAAGCTGGAGAGAGAGAGGCACATCCTGTTACAGAATCCGCAGCCTCATCTTTAGCCACCAGATGAGGGCTCCACAGAGAAGCCCGGTGCAAGGGCTCATCTTGAACAATCAGAAGCCAGGCAAGTTAAGAGGCCCACTCAGGTACTTCAGTCCACACGAGTATACAGGGAAAAGGCAGCTCTCTGTGACATACTAACTAACCGCCCAGCTCTGTGATTCTAAACACAGGCTCGGGCCTGCAGGAATGTCTGTGACACCCCATAACAATGCCCCCAGGACCCACCCACATTCCCCTGCTGGGGCAAAGGGGTGGGGTGGGGGGGCCAGCCAGCTAAGTTCCTGATCTGGCTCTGGCTGGCTTCAAAACCTTCAAGGCTTGCTTGGGCTCCTGGGCCTTCTCATGGAAGGCTACTAGAGAAGGATTTCATCTCCCTTTGGTTCAGGAGGTTTGGGGGCACATCTGGGAACTGTCCATCCATGCTGTCCTGCTCTCCATTCAGTTCAACTGCATTCTGAGCTCCAGACACAGACTCACGACTGAATTAAAGTAGAACCTCTGATGGGTAAGTTGAAAAACTCTTCTACATTTTCCTAGCGTCTCTTCACCCCAGAGCACAATCGGCCTAAAATGCACCTAAATTGTGGCCAAAGGGAAAGTAAAATGACAACAAAACTGTTCAAAGCACTTTGAAATGTTCTCCAACACACTGAGTATTTTCTAAAACTGTGACCAAGGATGTATGGACGGGCACTTTTTTGGCTCCTGCCGTCAGGTTAGTTCTGAAGCTTCATAGAGATTTTCCTCTGCTCATACGTAAGATCAGTGTCAAACAAAGAGTCAGAAAATCAAAATTGTTTCCCGGGATACAACATGAAATTTCCAGGAAACACTGAGAAGGTTTATTTTCTCTAATTTATACGAAAATAGCTAATGATGATGTCAATCTGGCAGGGAAGGTAACTGTCAGGGGGTGGCCTGGTGAGGCTTGCTCTGGAAAGCACCTCCCGGGAAGCTGTCACTCACTGTCAGCAACGGGTGCCATCTGATGGCAGGGATTCTGAAACCCATTCATCCTCTCATTCTCAGCACCCCGAGGGTTTCTTTCTCTGTCAGAAAACAGAACTCTCGGTCCTCATAGGCAGCATGGAGTTCAAAGGACCTTACCAAGTGGGGCTGAAAATTTTATAAATACTGACCTAGACTTAGTTTTTTTGAGGAAAGTGACCTCTTCCCTGGCCACTGAGGGTATGGCCTCAGCCAAACTCAGCACTAGGAAAATACATGGGGAAAACAATGAGGAACACAGTTAGAACTCATCTGATAACTTGTTTTTCCCATGACACACCAAAGTGCAGAGCCTTCCAAGTATCCTTACCCTGAAAAGGCAAGGGTTTGCTGCCATAACAAGAGAGGACTCTGAAGTGAGACAAGAGTTCAAATCCTGACTTCTCCCTCATTTGCTGTGTGGTCTTGAGCTAATCGCTTAACCATACTGAGCCTCTACTTCCTCAGCCAGCAAAGAGAGAGAGCATCTATTCTTCAGGGTATTGGGAAAATTAAATTATATATATGGGAAGGCCTGGGACCAGGACTATAATGACGCTTGAGCAGTGTTAATTTTCTTTCCTTCTTTATAAGAAGTCTTTCCCTCTAATAGCACAAAGGAAGTGAGGAGGCAGACAGTGAAGTCCTTTTACTTAGAATCTCAACAATCATAAAGTTATGATGTTGTGACACTTCACTTCGCAGACTGACACCATCTCACTGATGTTAAAAACATGACCAAGAACCAGCGGGAAAACAAATCCAATCTAGAAACCATTTAGGTTTACAACTGAAGACAGTACCTTATTCGTTTGTATAATGTATTTCTGGGAGAACCATTCAGACCCTCATTTAAGACCTTTTGGTGCTTACTTTACACATAATTTAAAACAAGCTTGGTTAGCTAGTAATTCAGCCTACAGAAAAAAAGAAAACTTAAAAAATGGGGAAGGAGAGTGATTAGAGAGGAAGAGAGCTGTGCTATGGACTGAACATTTGTTTCCCCCCAAAATTTCTTCTGTTGAAGCCCTGATACCCAGTTCCGTGGTATCTGGAGGTGGGGCCTTTGAGATGTAATCTGGGTTAGATTAGGTCACAAGGATCCTCTCATGTTGGGATTAATGCCCTTATAACAAGAGAAAGAGGCATAATCTCTCTCTGCCACTTGAGGACAGAGCGAGAAGGCAGTGGTCCACAAACCAGGGACAGGGCTCTCCCTAAGAACCTGAAAATGCTGGCACCCTGATCTCGGACTTCCAGCCTCCAGAACTGTGAGAAATAAATATTTTCATTGAAGCCACCCACCACAAGTTATTTTTGTTACAGCAGCCCAAGGTGACCAACCAAGACAGGCTGCTTAAGACACACTGATAGGTCCAAGAAGAACAACTAACAAAAAGGGAAAAGATAAAAAAAAATATCCAAGTCAGACCAAGGAAATTTGAAACAACGTAGTCCAGGGCCAGGTAACCCAGCTTAAGCGCTCAGTAGACCCTGGGCTCTGGTTATCCACCAGAACTGCCACTAACAATGTTACCACCTTTTAGACCCCACTCCTACCTGTTTACTGCCTCCCCCTCCTCCCTCCCCCACCTCACCCCATCCCAAATCATACCGAGGAGGTTAAATCATGGGTCTGTACAATGAGGAGGCACAGACTCCACCAAAGATTATTAAAATGCAAGCAGTTAGCATTCCAATCACACAGTCCCTCGTGTATTCAAACCTGCACTGAACACCCACGTGGACCAAGCCCTTGCTGGGGCTGAGGCTGCAGACACATCCCACCAGTCCCCTCTGCTTAGTCCCCGCCTTCCTTCCCGGAGGTGCTGCCTCCACACGGCCCCTGGCTGCTTCTCCCTTCCGTATCACCTCTCCATACCCAGCCCACACTTCAGACTCTACCCTGGCCACCCCTGGCCACACCATGAGGGGTGGAGGCTGCTGCAGCAGCACACTTCCTCTTTCCATCAAGCCAGGGATACCCAACATTTCTAACCATGGCCCTAATGAGACCTGAACTCAAACAGCCTCTCTGCCGGCCTCTGGACCAGAGCACGCATATTCTAGGACACTAAAGGTAGGCTAAGCCCACTTAGATGGGTTCCACTGCCAACCCTCCCTGAGACACCCTGGAAACATGGATAAGCCAAGGAACACACCCATCATTTCTAGAAAAATCAGCAATTCCACCTATACTAATGCACTTGCCTGGCCTATAAATGTCAAATAAGATGTCTATTCTCAAGTTACTTACTGACACATACCAGCAAGATCAGCAAACCTGCCAAATCTCTATAATTGAGAGATAAACTGTGTGGTACAGATTTTTAAATCCCACTAGGGTCCAAGAGACTGAGCCATAGTCAAGAAGGGTGAGTAATTGAAAGCATCTCTGACACCCCCAGAAAAACAAACCTGAGCAGCTTTATCTTTGCCTCCAGCCTCGGGGAAATCTCCAGTTGCCATAGCAGCAACACTCTCCAAACAGGACCGATGGACCCCTGGCGCTGCTAATTAGCCCAGGCACACTTGCTAAAGGAAAGTAGGTCAGATCACAGAAAAACCCATCTGGAGAGTGCTAAGAATGTAAATACAGATGGAGAAGGGGCCGGGCAAGATCTTGTTTCAAGTCTTTGGCCTTCACCACCATGGTGGGGACCGTCGGGAGGCTGCACAAAAGCACGTGGACCTTCTCTCTCTAGGAAGCTAACCTGTCGGCAGGCTCTGGGCTCCGATGTGCCAGCTTGCAACTTGTTCCTTCATCTGAGGCCGGGAAAGTCCAGCCCCACACACACCACACAACCCCCACCCCCCATCTTGTGGCTTACTGCTTTTCCTGAGATTCTAAGAGCTGAGGGCTGTTCAATTTCGGACCCAAAATCAGCAACCCCATGTAAATAGGAGCCTGAGACCAGCAAAGCCAATCAGCGAACAGGACCAGGCTGCAGGTCAAAATGGCACTTTCTCTGCTGTGTTTTGCAGGTTGGGGGTCCACTTTCCTGGGCTTTTGGAGACACAGCGATTATACCACTCAGCCTTGCTCCAAAAGTTGTCCACTGCCTTCGGCGAAAAGTCTCAATTCTATATCCTGGCCCTGATTCTGACACTAGTTCCATCCTGCGTTTGAGCAGGGCCAGGGTCCCCGCTGGGACCTCACTACCGAGGAGGCACTCCTCCCCAGCCTCTCCAGCTCTCCCAGTTCCTCCCATGCATCCGGTCCCAGCTCCTGGCCAGCTTCAAGGAGGAGTCAGTCTCGACCAGTCCACAGACTTCTCCCCATTCTCTCTACCGCTGCCAGATGTAAGCCTCGTGCTTTCTCGCCTCACCTTTATGCATGTATCTCATTTTACCCGTGTATCTCTGTCTGGTGTCCCCACTCTCCAGCCCACCACGTGTCCCACGTTCAGCCAGAGCTTCATAAACACAGGCGTGTGAAACCTCAGAGGACGTGGGAACAGGTCCTGGCAAAAGTCTTCAATCTAATGATCAGAGAAAAGGCAGGTTGTCAGGTTGCTTCATTTCCAGGACCACAGGGAGTCTGTTCATCTTCTACACTCTGACGTTAAATCTCACATGCCCACCCTTGGGAGTCTGGGTGGTTTTCTTGGGCTGAAGTACAAGTTCAGGTAACATCCCATCTTTTCTAAGATACTCTTGCCCTCTCTTTGAAAAGAGCTGATCTACTATGTCCTCCTCACCACCTTCATCATATTTACACCTGAGAGCTTTCCAAGTTCTTTTCAAGGAAGGAAAAAAAGAAATCCTTTCAATTTTGTTATGATAGAAGATGGAGATTGAGGATGTTACTGTTAGACCCAGGAAGGCAACCTAAAATGTGCTAGAAAAGAAATCAGTAAAGAGAAATGAAGCTCACTTTTATTTTAAAGTTAAAAATTCAGAATATGTTTTTAACCTTTGATTCCTACAAGAAGGAAGGAAAGCAGGCTGGTCGTAAAACCCAGGGCTTCGCAAAAGTTAGGATAGCATTGAGTTAAGAGGTCTCATCACATATGAAAAAAAGAAATCAGTAACACAAACACCACATCCAAGAAGAGTACAGAAGATCCTTAAAATCCTTCTTTCTCTACCAAATGAATTCAGCTCTTTTGAGATGGAAACGGGAGAAGACACTCTTGAGATAATGTTTTAGAAAAACATACCCTACCTAATTTCAAAAAGGACTCAAGCTTGCAGTTCAAGAGAGCAAAATAGAATTTGGGGGGAAAAGATGGAAAAAGTCAGTGAGGGTGAGGTTAGCCCAGAAGTACTTACCTAAGCCCTGGCTGGAGTAAGCTGCAAGTCTGGTTCTAAGTTTCCCAGCAGCCAAAGCGAAAAGGGAACTAATCGTGATTAGTTACACAATTCATAAACCCAGCAGATTTAAAACAAACAAACAAACAAACAGGCTATTCCATGGATAAGCAGCTTTTTTCATGACTGACAGTCTCAGTATGTTCTTTCCTATGGGTTCTCCACCAGGAGACAGTGTATGTGGTGGACAATGCCTTCAACAAAATCCTTCCACCAACACAAGATTCAATTTCATATGCTACTTCAGCAAGCATATCAGCAGCTCCCCAAGCAATCAGTAAAATCAGAAAACAGTGACATTCTCGGAGGATGTATTTCTGGTTGCCCCATCCTGCAGAGAGGGTCCCCACCATCCATGTTCCCATGGTAACAAGGTTACATCAGAGGAAGCAAAGGTCAGCCTTAAGAAGATGTTCACCAACAAAACAACCACTGATGGACTCAGTTGTCCCTCAAATGCTCCTCCTGGCTTCACAAGTCCTTGCTGACTGTCTCTCGTTGATTGTCAGGCAAATAAATATACAACACTACCAACTGCAAATCTAGCGGAAGGTGCAGGACTACATTAAGTGAATAAAAGTGACACTGAGGAATTGCCCCAAACTGCTGAGAAATGGCAACCCGTGAATAACGGAAGAAGAGACACTAACAAGGACGAGGAAGAAGGAGGCTTCAAAGAGAGGACATCAAAGACCCAAGAGAGCCCTTCAGAAAGCCGGTGAAGCCCTTATGCTTTTATGCTACAGTGACTCTGTGCTTGAGCTGCAAGAGGGAAATGTGAAGAATACGCAACCCTGAAAATCTGGCAGAGAAATACGGCCAGAATTCTGTGCTCACGCTAAGCATTAACATATGGTTATCATTAAAGTCCACATTTTGTTAAGTATAAATCATTTTCATAGTTTTTTTCATTTCTTCTTTCAAGGTCAAGTCCCAATTAAACATTTTCCCCACGATTACCATAAAATTTTCATTCATTAAGTGGATTCATTTTAAGTTGCCTTTTTCAGGTAACAGTTTTCTTTAGGTAATCTAGACCCCTCCCTATGACTACTTTCATCAACTAGGTTTAAGATCACAGGCTAAAACAAGCAGGGTGGCCCAAGGTAGACATTTGGCCAAATAAAACTCCAGCCTCCAGAGTTCAAGCTTGTACTTAGAAACAGTCAAGTTTCATACAAACCTGGGAAGAGAGAACCAACTGACTTTGTTTGGGATCAAAAACATAACCAGCATGAAATCTATCTTTCTTCTCCAGGAACCATTTCCAAGAAAAACAGAAACTTCCATAAGCACTATAAAAAGATTTCAATCCTTATTAAAAAAGTTTAGATATTGTATTTGGTTTGAGCGTTGATGTATTAATTACATTAATTAAGCCTAGAGCTTAAGCTTATGGGTTTTAGAGGCTACTTTGTACCAGGAATAAGAGGCCTTTTTAAAGAAAACATTCAGGTGTAAACAGAGATGGGATCTCCCAGCTGCCAAAATGGAGAGCAAAGCTGGTTTCTGAAGCCGGACTGGAGAAACAGGTTGAGACCTGAAGGTTCCGCCCACCTGTACTGAGAGGGTTCCCCTCAGTGGCCCCAAAGAGGCTGTTCAGCGTGGAAATGCTTCCAAGGTGAAAATGCAGACAAACATATTCAGAAGCTCTAAACCCCATGGTCCTTCCTTCATTGTAAGCAGAGTGGGTACTTGTGACATCCCCTGCCCCAGAGCAGTGGCCAGTTCGTGAATTCATGAAGGCAGCCCCACTGTCAGCTGGTCTGGGGTAAATTACATTCCATGCCTGACTAGCAGGGATGCGGAGCCTGACACGGGGCTGCCCTACTTGTGAGCAGAGCAGTGAAAACGAGGCACTGAGGACCAGAACTGCTGACTCAAGGCTCCGTGATAGAACAGAAATCCAGAACGGCGGGGCCAGAAATAGCATCCTGAATGTCTACTGATAGCATAATTCACATAGCATCTGAGGGCAGACTGAGTGAATGAGCGTGCGTGTGTACGTGTGTGCGTGTGTATGTGTGTGCGCGTGCGCATGTGTAGGCATGTGTGTGCGCGCATGTGCGCCACCAAACCCTAAAAATACCTCCTTCTTTTCATAACCATCCCATAGGCCCTGTCTGTGGAATTCCCTAGGCACCCAGGTAGCCGTCAATGGATGCAATTAGCTTAGAACTGTGCCTGAGGATAAGGGATTATTTTTCCTAAGTACTCAGAGTTTCAGGATTTGTGCATGTGAAGACAATCTTTCTGTGACAACAGACTGACCCAATTTCTGCCTCATCCCGCTGACCTTAAGAAAATGTATGAGAGATATTACCTGGTTTCCTGACAGCTTTCAAGAGGCTGGTTCCTTATAAAAGTTTAGTGCAGAATAAGTGCATGGTATATTCCCTTTTTTTTTTTTTTTTTGCATATCTTTAAACCATTAATCCAGAAAAAGAGGAAGGGATCCTACTTTACATGAGCATTTCCATGGTGCAGTGATTGTCCAGCCTAGGAACATGCCTCTGGTCCCCTAGCTTTGGGGACAGCAAGGGGTATGGCTCCCTTGTTTCTGGGAGGTCAACATCTCTCTCCAGAAGGGCCTGCTCTGACCCCTTCAAACCGTGGGCAGGCGCCCCCAGCACCCTCAGCACCAGTTTCTCCTTGCAAAGCAGAGGTCTGGGCAAGGCTGGCTCCTGGAGGGCTGCGGTTTTAAAAAGCCACCAGGTGACGACGCTCAATGAGATGGTTTTTAGACAGACTTGGGAGCCGGGCTGCTGAAGTGGGGTGCAAGGTGGGCAAGTCACCCCCCCCAAAGAGCCAGGAGAAAACACCAGGGGCTCCATGCTAGGTGGAACCATATGGGTAATGCACCCTGTCCACCCGGAGCCCCGCCAGGCCAGCAGGGGGAAGAAATGCTGGAATTGAACCTGAGGGCCTGGGAGACTCATCCTGGGAGCCCCTGCCCAGAATCACAGCCCAGCCAGGAATGGCCGTCCCTGCAGAGTCCCCTCAGAAAGAATGTGGCCATGTCCCCAGGGGTCGCCACTGTATCCCCAGTGCCTGGCCTCAGGCCTGCCCAGAGAAGAATGAATGAATGAATGCAAGCCAGAAAGACAGACTCAGAGCCTCTCCAACCCCACAGCCACTGCCCTAGTTCAGGCCACCATCGCCTCCCCTCGGACCACAGTAACACAGTAACGACCTCCAGTGGTCCAGTGACCTCTGGCCTCTCCTTGCCAGCCACCCTCCCTTTGGCCCCCAGAGAGATCCCCAAACTAAACTGGGTCCTGACTTTCCCCTGCTTAAAAAGGGGACGGAGCCCCCTTTCACTCTGTGGAACTTCCCCGTCTGGCTGCAGGCCCTCCAAATCTGACGGCCACTGCCCAAGTCCTCCCTCTAGTTCCCCTAGGCTTCTCCAGACCTGCTGCTGGAATCTGCTGAGCCTCCCCAACCCGCAGCCTCGAAAATGTGGTTCCCCCTCGCCAAGGAACCTTTGCTCCTTCACCCTCAGCTAATGCTTGCTCTGTTGGAAAATGCTGGTGGAAGCCAGCTCTCCTGGGAGGCCTCCCCAGCTTCTCCAGGCAGTGAGGTGCTCTCTTCTGGATCCTCTGTTCTCAACTCTGCAGGAGAGCTTACGTGCCGATTACGCTGTGTCTGTTTATAGGACAGTCGTCTCTCTCTGCCTCCTTTGTCCCAGCACCCCTGGACATGAGGGGAGCCGACACTGACTAAATGCCTCCTCTCTGTCAAGCACTGGGCTGCATTCTTCTGACCTCATGTACTCTTCACAGTTACCTCCAAGAGGTGGGTACCACCCGCCTCACTTTAAAGATGGGTACACAGTGGCACAGAGTGGCCAAGTAACTTGTCCAAGGTCACACAGCTCATAAATGGGCCAGGGGCTTGTCCCTCTAACTTTATGCACCTTCCTCTGCGCCGCATCACACATGTGATATGACATAGAAGCAACCCAGGACGTGCATACTGAGCGGATGGGTGGATGGATGGACAAACAGACGGATGGATAGAAATAAAGCAGAAGACACACTACATGATCACTTAGAACACTCATCACCTCCTACTGTGGACAGCACCAGGTCTGTGACATCCTCTCTTGAGCCAAAGTATAACTGAAACCAACTCAGCAACAAAGGCCATAGAAATCCGAGGCCAGGGGCCCTGAGCCGGGCACTGGCGAGGAGCCCCTCTCCCCCCTTAACCCCCGGGGCCTGTCTCTGCCTGGCCTCCTCCCTCAGTTTGGGGTCTGTTTCTCCACCTGCTCCTGACAACCACTCCCCCACCCTCGCCCTGCCCCACACCTCCTACTGGGTCTGAGGGCTGAAGGCACACACTTGGTTTGGAAGAAAAGCAGCCTCCTGAAGTACAAAACCCTAAAATTATAACATGTCAGCCAATGTAGCACAGGGCCCAGGGCATCATGGAGAACGGGGTGGAGGGGCAGGTTTCTGGGCCTCACACTATCCTGACAACTTCTATCCCACTGGAGCCAGGCTGGGCACCTCCAGCCACACTTTCACTGGCCCCTCAAAGCTCCAGGGCACCCCTTGTTCTTCACTGAACCCCGTGTCAGGTAAGATTCCTTTCCAGGCCACTGAGGGGGTCCTGGGACTCCAGCCTAGATGGGGTCTCCCAGCTGCACCCCAATGAGCAGGGCCAGGGGAGCCCTGCCTGGTTACCTGCTCTCCTTCTGTCTCCCCCCAGAAATGGGAGAAGGAATTTCAGGGCTGGGATCATGGGTCCTGCCAGCTCCGTGCACACGCCACCCAGAGATGGGAGAATTTTAGGGCTGCCCGCAGCAGGCAGGGGCCAGGGGGCATCTCACCAGAAACCCTGATGAGCCAGGCCGCCTGCCTCTCCTTGGACCCTGGGCTGCAGTTCCAGGTGGGGTTACTCAGAGGTGCTGTCACTCAACCTTCCTGCACCAATACGGAACCAGCTTCCTCCTGCAAGAAGCTCAGCTGCCTCCCCCATCTCACTCCTTCTGTGTCTGTCCAGGCAGCCTGTCTGGCCAGGTTTCCAAGTTACCGATTCCTTAGGAACAGCCATCCCGCAGCAGGCAGAGTGGGAGGTCAGCTCTGGACAGGGATGGTGTTTGCTCAGGGTCACACCCAGCTGGCCCATGTGCCAACACACCAGGCTTTTGCCACAAGCCCCCTGAGGTCCCGAAACCCATGATCAGCTGTGGCTGCCTTGGCAAGAATGAGAGCTTTCGACTTGCATTCCTGGAAATTCTTTACTATCAGATTCCCTGCCTGGCTTCTGCCTCAGAGAGCTCAATTAATCGCTGCATAATGCACTCCAAACAGCATTAGTAGGTCAGGGTGTCTGCTGAGCACAAAAGCCACAGAAGGGCCATGCTGAAGGAGCAAGGAAGGCCTGCCGGAGCTTTGCCACTTTGGCAGACAGTGTCCCTCCCAGGACCAGCTCTTTGCTTTGGGCAAGGTTTAGAAGCAGAGAAATGAAGCTCTCTCTCTCCTCCCCATGGACTCTCTCAGAGTCACATCTGTTCTCCCTAAGGCTTGTGGCGTAACGATTACCAATGGGCCTGGGGGAGAGGATGGGGGTGTGAAAACTCCAGGAGAAAAGCCATTTGCACTGGAAATGTGAGACTGTGTCATCATTTCCACAGCAGCCATCATGCAGGAGGAGGCAGGAAGTCACCCAGCATGTTTGCAAGAACAGAACAGCTGTTGATGCTGTAATAAGATGTGCCCCGGGCTTTCTTTGCTAAGACACCAACCAGGTCTCACTGCCCCACCACTCCCTTCTAAGCCCAAAGAAGGGAGGACAAAGCCACAGACGTCAGGGGTACTGCAGTCGCCTGTGTATGGTCAAAACACACAGAGGGCGTGCCAGCTCCGACGATGGAAGCCTGGCTGGAAATGGGCACTGACGGAGGATGTATCTCCAAATCATGAGACCAACTGGACCTCGGACTCTGGCCCAGACCTGGTGAATAACAACTTCCATTACAGTGAAATGAAATTTTCATCTGTGCATTTTTGAAACTTGCTTTGAAAACCTCCAAGGGCCCGCCATAGGGAAAAAGACAAGATTTATTTGGATCTTTGGATCCAAGCCACAGCCCCATGGTTAAAGCAGCCACGGAGGGAGGGAGTGGAGCTGGCAACACCCTAAAGGCACAGCTGAGGGTGTACTTAGGGCGGTGGGGCCACGGCCATCCCTGGTCCATCTGTCCAGTTCCGCTGGACCAGGACAGGGAGCCTCAGGGGCCCGATCAATCCTGAAACCACTCCTGCCCTGCCAAGCAGCTGGAAAGATCCTTTAAAAAAATGCACATCTGCTCAGATCTCTGTACTGCCTCAGGGCTTGTGGACCCTCTTAAAATAAAGCCCTAGGAGCCAATGGCCCAATGGCCCAAGCTGGAACAATCTGAGCAACCAAATAAATAAAGAAGAACTGTATTATAACCCAGGGTATAAAACAAATATCCATGAGTCCATATTGACATCAATAAATGATTGAATTAACCAATAAGTGGGGGAGAAGCAACAAACCTCCCATGCAGAAGAATTCCAAAACATTTATGCAGATACTCCCCCCAAAAGAGAGGGTGCAGCTCCCCAGTCTTTACGTGTGCCCATAGTGACTTCCTTCCAAAGAGGACAGTATGGAAAAGCGGAAGAAAGGGGAACCTGATGAACACGACCCCAGCCAAGCAATCAAGGTCAACATGAACAGTCATAGGAAGTACCTGGACAAGATGTGATGAAAACGGTACTTTACCTCTGTGACCTTCCTCCCCAAACCCATAACTCTACTCTAATCAGGAGAAACAGCAGACAAATCCCAACAAAGGGACATTCTACACAACACCTGACCAGTCCTCCTCCGAACTGTCCAGTTCATCAAGAACAAGAAAGTGTGAGAAACTCTCACAGCCAAGAGGAACCCAAGGAGATATAATGACTAAATACCATGTCGTATCTTGGATGGGGTCGTGGAACAGAAAAAGAACATTAGGGAAAAAATAAGGAAATCTGAATAAACTAAGGACTTCAGTTAATAATAAGGTGTCCATACTGGTTCTTTAATTGTACCAAATGAACCACACTATTGTTACGGTGTTAGGGGAAAACGTATGCTTGGGTAAATGGGAACTCCATGTGCTATCTTCTCAATTTTTTGATAAATCTAAAACTATTCTTAAAAGAAATCTATAAAGTGCAAAAAATTCTACCAAGGAAAAAATATAAGGCTTCCAATCCTTAACACGAGTCACAGTGGGCCAACTCCCCCACCACCCCCACCCCACCGCCTGCTCTCCCCTCTTCCCTCCTCTGCAGGCTCCGGCCGGCCTCGAGGAGACCGCCTCAGTCTTGCTCCCTTCTCTTTCCTCAGGGTTTCTGCAGATGCTGTTCCTTCCCCTGCCCGTGTGTAGTTAAGTCCACTCAGCCTTCAGCTCTCAGCTGAGAAGTCACTTCCACTGGGAAGCCCTCCCCAGCCACCCAGGCTAACAGAGGTTCCAGGTTCCTCCCACTCCCACACTGGTCCCCTCTTCCATCCCACTCGTGACTGCTTGCTCCAGGTCTGTGTCCTCCAGTGGCTGTAAGAGCCACGGGAGTGATGCCCGTCTACGGCACAGTGTCTGGCCCAGAAAACCCCAAGTTCATGCGGCTGAATGCTCAGATGCGTAAATGAATGCGATTCAGAAGCCACCCAAGCAAAGCTGGTTCCAGGGAGTAAACCCCAAGGGTGTGGTGACCCAGAAGCACTCTGTGTGAGAAGTTTAAAATGTGCAGCCCTGGTGACCTCAGGGAAGGGGGCCCTGAGCAAATGGGTACCACTCGTCTCTGCTGGTGCCGGGGTGCACCAGGGAAGCCCTCTGACCCCTAGATGTCTGCATCAGAGAAAGGTCAAGACAGCAAGGTTTGGGTTTTGGATTTTTTGTTTTCTGTTTTTGTAATTTCGTCAACAATCTACTCTAGCCCCTGCATAAGCTTGGTTCTTTTTCTTTCCTTTTCTTTTTTAAAAACTGAGACATAACGTATAGGCAGTGAAATTCATCCTTTTTAGCTATAGAGTTCCAAGAATTTTGACACATACAGTCACGTAACCACCACAACCATCAAGACATGGAACATTTCTATCCGCCCCCGCAAAAAGATCCCCCATGGCCTTTTGTAGCCTATTGCCTGGTTTCCTTCCCTTTTTTCCAGAATATCATATAAATGGAATCACAAATCACGTAGCCTTTTGAGTCTAACCTTTTTCACTTAGCATAATGCATTTAAGATTCATTTATTTTATTGCATGAATCAATAGTTTATTCCTTTTTCTTGCTGAGCAGCAGCCTATAGGATGGATACCACAAATTATTTATTCATTCACCAATTGATGGACATTTTGGGTGTTTCAATTTTGGGGTGATTATGAATAAAGCTGGTGTAAACATGTGAGTTTGCAGGTAGATACATATTTTTATGTTTCATGGACAAATACCTGAAGGTGCCTTTTCTAGATCAGAGGGTAGACGTATAAGAAACTAAAGGGCAGAATATTTAAGAAGGGTAATTTTCTTTCTTTTTTCAGCACATTTTTATGAAGCACCTCCTATGTCCAAGGCAAACCAAGGGTGTCTCCCCAAATACCTATGAATGAACGAATGCTCCCGTTCCCCAGATGCTCATGCGATCTTGCCACCAGAAACCAGGTCTTGCATCCATTTCCACCCACAGCCCGAGGCCAGAAGTAGCAGAAGAAAAGGCACTGCACTGGAACCAAGAGGGGTGGGATGAAGGTTCCTGCTTTGCCACGAGGAGCTGAGGGACTGCAGATAAATTACCCCGCCCACCCTTCTGGGACTCAGGACCAACAGAACGGCAGGCAGAGATTATGGGCAGGACAGAGTGCTGTCCTGATAAGAGGGGCTCAGGTCCAGCCCCATCCCCACCTCCTCATCCCTGCGGGTCTACAACCACATCTGCATGTGATGAGCTTCCTCTCCCCTGAATCCTTCTATTGCTTCTGGATGCAGGTTTGGCAGGTGACATCTACCCTGTGGTCACCCCTTGTCATCTCACTCTCTCTCACAGCTTAGCTTTTGGCCCCTCTGTGCCTCCCCAGTAGCAGGACTCCCTGAGGCCACAGGTTTTCCCTTCTCAACACACCCAGGTGTATTTAGCCCTCCATAAGAAAAGACAGTCCAAGAATGCGCCTTAGAGGACTTTATGGTTAAGCAGTTTATAATCAGAACCAACTGTTGCATAGAAACAGGAGTTCTGAAGACTTGCTGTGATGGTTAATTTTATGTGTTGACTTGGCTCAGCCATTTACTCAGATATTTGGTCAAACACCAGTGCAGATGTCACTATGAAGGTATTTTTTTAGATCAATGTAACACTTAAATCAGTAAACTCTGAGTAAAGCAGATGACCCTCCATAATGTGGGTGGGCCTCATCCAATCAGTTGATGGTCTTAAGAGCGAAAGACTGACGTCCCCCAAGGAAGAGGGAGTTCTGCCAGTAGACGGCCTTTGGACTCAAGCTACAACATAAATTCTTCCAGCTTCCTGGCCTGCTCTGCAAATTTTGAATTTGCCAGTCCCCACATCTGCATGAGCAGTTTCCTAAAATAAATTTTTCTCTAAACAGGCAGACCTCAGAGGTATTACAAGTCTGGTTCCAGACCACCACAATAAAGCAAATATTACAATAAAGTGAGCCACGTGAATTTTTTGGTTTCCCAATGCATGTAAAAGTTATTTATACATTAGACTATAGTCTATTAAGGGTGCATTATGTCTTAAAAAAATTTTTAACATACCTTAATTAAAAAATACTTTATTGCTAAAAAATGCTAAGCATCATCTGAGCTTCCATAATCTTTGTGCAACAGTGACATCCAAGATCACTGATCACAAATCACCATAACAAATACAATAATGAGAAAGTTTGAAATATTGTGAGAATCATCAGAATGTGACACAGAGACATGAAGTGACTAATGCTGTTGGAAAAATGGCACCAATAGACTTGCTCGGGGGGAGGGGGTACAGCTCAGTGGCAGAGCATGTGCTTAGCATGCAAAAGGTCCTAGGTTCAATCCCCAGTACCTCCATTAAAAAAAAAAAAGATAAACTTAATTACCAATCCCCCCTCCCCGCAAAAAAAAGACTTGCTCAATGCAAGCCTTGAATTTGTAAAACAAAATGTAACATCCATGAAGTGCAATAAAATGAGTTATGCCTATATATGTGTGTGTGTGTATATATCTTACTGGTTCTGTTTCTCTGGATAACGCTGACTAATGCACTAACATTCACACAGGGTGTCCCCACTGTTACATGGATTGCTGGCTAGCAAGGGGAAACTTCAGGTCAACTACAGCCCAAATCATCATCCACGGCATCCCAGGTCCAAACTGTCATTGCCTTCTGGGCACCATCCTAAATGCAGCTCCCCTGAGGCCTACGGGGCAGAGACCACCAGGCCCCACCTCTCCAGGGGCAGTGGCTGTGGAGGAAGAGCTTTGTACGATACCTGCTCACATCCTTGGCCAGACCTTGGCAGGAGGGAGTGGAAGCTTCTACTCCATCACCAGCTGGGGCGGAAGGCCAAGATGCATGTTCCGAGGCCAGGGGAGTGAGATCCACACGGCCAGCAGCTGAGGACGTGCTGGGGACACAAAGGGAGAATTATTCCCAGTGGAACTGGCTGGTTAATGGGACATTCATCAGCCCCCTGGCCCCTCCCAACACACACACACACACACACACACACACACACACACACACACACACACACACACACACACACACACACACACACACACACACACACGGAGTGGGGTATTTAAAGACCCAGCTCACTCCTGCCTGGGGCTCCTCTCTGGGTTGCCCAGGCATCTGCTTAGACACAGAGGGGGTGCCCCTCCCACACAGCAGCCCCCAGGCCAGGCCGTGAATTCCTCCCTCCTCTGGCTGAAGTGGGACCTGGGCTTTGGCCGCGGCGGTTTGGGTGCTCAGAATATTCTGACTTGTTTAAGTTTTGTTGCGGGAAGGGACTTTAATCATTTTTTTAATAGGCAGTGAAACTCTGTGAGCTAAAAAGTAAAATACAACTTTGCAAACTCCCTAGGATTTGCCCCCCCAAATCTAAGGCTGAGAAAAGTCAAGGTGAAGAGGCTGATGGGTAATCAAGGAACCTGCACCAGGCACCTGCTGGGATCCCTCTTCCCCGCGAAGGATTTCTATGGCAGAGCCATGTCCCCGGTTCAGTGGGTGAGTGCCCCCTGCTGGACAGCCAGGGAAACGCTGGGAGTGCGGAGAGGCAGGGAGGCCCCGGGGGGAGGGAGAGAAGGAAGGACAGCCACCTGCAAAAAAACCAAAACGCAAAATGCCTGGCGCTCAAAAGAGGTTTTAATTTTCCCCTTTGGCAAAAGCAAAACTAGCAAAGCCGTCCACAGACTTTCGGAGAGGGTTAGCCCTCCCAGTCCCTCCAGCTGTCCACACTGCCGTCCAGGGGGAGTAGGCAGGGCTGAGGGCGGCGGGGCCGGAATTATGTGACTCAGCACTGGGAGCCGGAAACCCGGCCAGAGGTCAAAGCCAGGTTTAGGAGTTTCACAGCTCAGTGGGGGGGTTCATTTCTTCCGTCTGGGAGTGAGCACCTGCAGGAAGCGCCCACACGGCAGGACTGCGGGATGCTTGGGTTTCCGTGTCAAGAGTGTTCAGCTAATCTCCGTCTCCTCCAATTGCACCTACGAGGTTGGCTTTCTGACCTGGAGGACAGCTCCCAAGGGCACCCCACACCCAACACAGTCAAAGAATTCTCAGTCTGGCCCCAAATCCCCGTCACAGAGCTTAGCAGGGCTTCCAGGGCAGGCCTCCGCCTCGCCCCACACTCCCACCGCCCTCACCCTCACCTGCTCTGCTCTGACCATCCAGCCTCCCTTGGCTCCCCCAGCACTGGCAGCCCATGCTGCCTCCTGGGCTGGCAGCCCCCTCCCCTCACCAGGCCAGCCACCCTCAGCCTCCAAGTCTTCCCTTGGTCTTCACTAATCGACAGCTACAAAAACAGCAGTAGCTCACCCCTGCCAGTGCCCAATCCTGGGTCGGTCTGTCCTAGGTGCCTGGTCCTGCCCGCCTGGCCCTGTGTTAAGTGTTCTACAAACGTGATCTCGGGTAACCATCATCACAACCCTTGAGTCAGATGTCATCATCTTCACTTTACAGAGATCAAAACTAAGGCTCAGAGAGGTGAGCTCACTTGCCCTGGGTACGGTAGTGAGTAGGTGGTGGAGCCAGAATGTGTACCCAGGCTCTGAATCCTTAACCACCTCTATGTCCACTTTCTTGTGGACTCCCTAGTACGCACCCGGAAGCCCCTCCACCCCTTCACGGTGACAGGCATCACCAGGGACTTGAAGACCACTAGGCAGACCGAACTGTGGGCTCTATGAGGACAGGGGCCGCATCTATCAGATACACCCCCGCATCCCAACATCTGGCCAGGCCACCCACATGGGCACTCAAACAGGCAGAGGGAGAGCCGGGGTGCCCCGACTGGCTATGACCAAGCTGGGAGTCCAGAGCAGAGGCAGAGCTGGAACCCACATGACCTTCTGTCCTGGGCCCCGCGGAAACAAGGAGCGAAACAGACCTGAGAGTAATGACCCGGGGTAAGCCCCAAGCAAGGCCAACCCACGCGTGAACAAAACTTCCACTGAGTGCATGGACAGAACCCACAAAGGTGCAAAGTGTGTTACAGATGTCCCAACACCACAGTTGTTCAAACTGTTGTTTGTAACAACTTGGATGGTGGCTGAAATAATTTATTTTGTAAAGGAATGAGTCAAATGAGTAATGCAAATGATTGGGGGCTTTTAAACTCCTTGAGGAAGCCATTTTCACACTCCGGAAACCTACATTTATTCACATTCATCAGCAGTGAACAGGCCACTTACAAACTCAAACTACTATGTAAAATTTACTTACTAAAGAAATTACACTGGCCGCACCCCTTCCTCTGCACACTCCCTGAAGATTTTATTTAATTTAATGCAGAGGAAAGGTGACACCATTTGTGGTTCTGCTACTTTAAGGGTCCTCTATCAAAGTGCAAGGAAAGATTTCTGTCTTGAAAACCCTGGCAGAGGGGAGGGGAGGGGAGGCGTGGCCTTGGATCTGTGGCCTCAGAACAAGCCCAACTCAGTGACAATCACACGGCACTGATGAGGATGCTCCCGAGGGTGCCCGCATCCCCTAGCCCTGGGAACACATGAGGTCCCTCAGCTCAACAGCCTCTTCAGCCTAGAGACCCCGTGCCTGCTCCCTCATCCTCCATTCCGCTGGCACCCAGAACACCAGGGCCACACCCTTCCTGCACTGGCTGGCTCCCATCAGCCAAAGGCACCAAACAAATGACTCAATAGCTCTCTTAAGAATGGCGCTGCCCCTCCCTCCTGGCCTCCAGCCTGCCGTTGGCCCCACCCCTGTGGCCAGGAGGTCAGGCCCCAACAGGGAAAGGCTTGGTGACTCATAACCAAAGCTCTTAACACACAGCCACCTACAGACATCTCCTGGCCCCAGCAGAACTCCTCCTCGTCCCTCCTAACCCTCCTCCCCACCCCCAGTTTCTCCCCAGCTTGTTTAGTGCCCACTCTCCAGGTGGCCAGGCCTGGACCAGAAGTTGAGAGTGTCCTGGACCCTCCTGGTTCTCTCACCCCATACCCCATCATCGCCCCTTCATACTGAGTCACCTCCCTTCTCCTAGAATCTGTCCTCTCTGTCCTGCTGGTCCAGGCCCGCAGCCATTCTGAGCAGGGTTCCTGCACATCCTGTTTTTTGTATCGTCCCATTTGTCTCCACACATCCATCCCCTACAGATACCAGAAAGCCCCAACTCGAGTTCTGATCACATCCTTTCCTTGTCTAGAACCCTACCCGACTTCCCCCATCTCATGCCTTCCAGAATGCAGGTGAAAGTCGGCCTTGCAAGCCGAGGCTCCTACAGCCCATGTCTGCCCCCTCCTGGGTTTGTCCCCCCGCTGACCTGACCCCACAAAGCCAGTCTCCAGGTGCTCCTGGAGTTTCTTGCCTCAACCAGATCGTGCCTCTGAATCCCCTACTTCTCTCAGACCCCCTCATAGCCTGCCCCAGAACCATCATGCGGTGTCACCCAAACAAGGAAGCCCCCCTGGCACAGGTAACGATGCCCACCCTGCGCTGCCTGGCTGGGCTGGGCCTGACTTCTGTGTGTTCCGCAGTTTTCTGCTAATGCATCCTTTTCTCCTCCTGGAATCTCAGCCACTGTGGTCTCTCCAGCCTCCAGCACAGAGCCTGGTGCATAACAAGTGCTCGACACATGGCAGCTCCTTCCCTCCTGCCCCTGGAAGCACCCCCTGCCACCCAGGCAGGCCTCCGACAGCAGGACAACTGTCCTGTCTGCTTGGAACCTCAGAGTCCAACCACCTGAGGCGGGACCAGCCACACAAGCAGCAGGCAGGATCGAGTGCAGACAAAAGCAAAGTGAAAATGCAGGTTCCGAGTTCCAAAAGGGTGAGAATTTCAAGCTGGCGACAGCAGAGTGCTGAAATGCAGAGAGCCCTTCTGAGCACGGGGCCCCGGGCAAACTGCCCAGGTGATGCCACGAAGCCAGCCTTGAGATAGACTCCGCGGGGAAGGTCACCTAGGGTCCCTCTAAGACCCCCGGGGCTGTCAGAGGGCCACAGTGCTGGAGCCGAGAAGACAAGCAGGGAATCAGGTCAGCTTCCCCTTCGCCAGCTCCTGTCCACGCAGGTCTCCTGTGAGCAGCAGTGACTCGCCTTAAAGACATTCTTCTCAGGGAGTCGGGCCCTTTCCAACAACGGCCAGTTACCACTCCCAGCCCTCAGCGGGAACTCCTGGGCAGCTGCCAAACCCAGCACAGAGGAGGGCAGAGCCGCAAGATGGGGTCCACACCTGCGTTCTCGGTTGGCTTCTGCAAGTCACTTGCATTCTCTTGTCTCTGATCTCCTCCCCCGTAAAATGGGCCAGGAGTGGCTGTGAAGCCTTCCTAGTAAAAGGCCACCATCCCTTTTCCCATTTAAGGAGTTAATCAATGTTTCACGAGCCTTACTGGAATAACAAAGACACTGAATTCAAATTCATGCAAAGTTTATATTTTTGGAAGATGAAAGAAATGTCGATTTAATTTACACCTGTTACTGACAAAACGAGGGCACATAAACTTGCCATACTTCAAGCAGACAGAAACGGCACACTGATCCACGCATTCTTTCCTGCGAGGCCCAGCGGGACGAGACCTCTGAATCCTTCTCAGCACAGATCCCTAGGGAATCACTCATGGGTCAGAGTTTGCCATCCCTGATTCAGCACCTCACCAAGGTCCTCACTGACAACTGGTCCCGCTGACCATTTGGATGCGGTCTCCACCCACACAGAACCCGAGAGGCACAGAGAATGTTGCTTCAGGGTTTGCTTTCAGCCCGACAGCCCTCCAAGCCCAGCTGTAGTGAGACGCCGTCACCAACTGTTGTCTTTTGATTCCCCGTTCAGGGCTTTTGATTCCTTCTTGGCAGATCCCCAACTGAACTGATAGCAGGTTTCATTTCAGATCGGCTGGAGTTGCCAAATTAAGCCCCTGTCCACGGACAAACACCAGAGCGACCCCGGCTGTCCTGAGAGGGTGATAACGGCTCTCAAGATACGAGGTGAACACATCACGTACTGTCGGGCCAGATGGGCGACAGCATCTTATCTCCCGTTTCGTTTCACCATCTGGAAGGTATCAGCACAATAGCCTTTCCTTACCGGCCTCTTGATTTTTTCTTCTTGAATCCCCAAGTGCACACGATCACGTAATAGGGCAAGAGCTAAGGCCAAAGATTCAGCTCAGATTGAAAGTGAGATGCAAGCTAGAGGAAAAAAAGCACTTTAAAGTTGTTGGTCTGGAGAGCTACCCTCGGTCGATAGGAGCACCAGACAATCAGTTCAACAGAGGCCTGGGGTTTGATAAGACAAGTCTCCGAGACAGGAGATCCAAGACGCAGCCACAGTGAGCAAAGCCACAAAGTCAAAATCAGAGGGTGCCCAGAGAGGCTTGCAAATGGGCTGGAAACTCTAAGGCAGGCACTTGGAGTTATTTCTAGTCGCCAACGAGACACACCAGCCTGTGAACAGCAGCCCACGTGAGAGTGTGAACAGCCCCTAACCGCCGCTGACCTTCCGATGTCCAGCCAGTGGCTCCACACGATGAACCCTGAACGGGCTTGTCAGCTCCTTTCCAGCACATTCACGCCCTTTTCACAGAGCAAGTCTGTGCTCAGACAAGAGAAATTACTTTTAAGCCTCGACAAAGCGATGAAGGAAAATATTAATATTCATGCATGGAAGAGTCGTAAATGCCACCCCAAAACTCTACAAGAAGCTTTGGTCTGGGGTGGCTCATCCAGGACAATAACTCCCCCCACCGTCGCCTCCAGCTCTCGCATCCCTTCCTCAGGTGCAAGATTCCTCACACACCCTGATGGGCCCTGGAAACAGAAAACGCAAGGGTGGGGATACAGAGAACAAAAGGAAACTCATCTCAGATATTCAAGATTTAACTATTTATTCAGAAAGTCAGAATCTATCTACCCACATTAAGCAGCTCCAGAACCATGAAAAACCAAAACAAGAACAAAATCCTGTGCTCGTTTGAACCGTCTGAAATTGTCCATATTTTGACAATTGCCAATGTGGTGGCTCACACGCTTCAAACTAATAGTAGCCAGCTGGACACTGGAAACCCAGACATTCTGAGTAAATACACAGGTGCACCCCAGCTGACTCAGCCTGCTAGGTACTGGTGACATAACTTTGTTTCACGAGTATGCACTTTTCACATGCACCTTTCCAACGGAACAAAAGAGTTCTGTTACTCAGAGAAGACTTTTGGGTGATCTGTTTTCTAAATTAAAAAAATAACCCCTCCACTTTATCATTCAGTGTTTAACAAGGTCCATGCTTCAATAAAGGTTCAGTTCACCTTTGTGAAGCAGTGGAACTCACTCCTGCATACCTGTAACTGAAAGATCAAGAAGTCTTATTGTGCAAACAGATGAAACCAAAATAAACCACATGATTTGGAGCAAGAGGTAAAACAGAAGCTATACGTCAGTACGAATTCCCTGTGCTTTCAACTTCAGAAAATTCTGAAACTCCATTTCTGAATTTAGAAACTCTCTAGTGAGGCAATCCTGCCTAGCAGGAGCTCTCCCTACTCCTGGCTCTTTTGTCCAAAGGCAGAGATCAGATACTTCAGCCACCAGCTGCTGGATCAGGTGTTTCCTACCCTGAGGAGTTGTTAACAGCCAGACAGTTGAGGGGAAGAGCATCTGGACACGACTGCCTTACCCAGTGGCTCTCCAAGCGTGGACTCCAGGCCAGCAGTAGCAGCATCACCTGGGAACTTGTTAAAAATGCAAAGTCTTGGGCAGCTCCCCAGGACCCCTGAACACACACTCAGGGCGGTGGGGTTGGGGCAGCAGCCTGCGCGGTGCCTGGGTTATGCTGAGGCATGCTAACATTGGGACCCCACGGACACAAGTCGGGTAAGAAGTTTTCCAGCTGTGTCCACAGGAGTCCTCAATGTCCAACAAGACCTGTCTGCTTGGATTCCTGACCACAGGACGTAACCAGGGTGCCCCATTTTATTCCAGTTAACAAATGGTCGTATAGCTAGGTTTCCACTGAAAAACAATTCTGATTTACTTAAAAAAAAAAAAAACAAAAAAAAAAAACTAAAACTATTGAACAGACAGGAGTGCAAGTGGCCATGGGCAATCTAGCCTCATTATAGAAGGTCTGGGCTCAGTGTTCCCTGCCGTCCAGGGATGCTGAAAACCAAAGAGAAGTTCAACAATATTTACAGCAGGTTCTGGGGCAGCTCCCGAGGAGAGGCTAAGTTTGATGTCCTCCAGTGGCTTTAACTGGAGAGCAGGGGCGTGCTGAAATCCCTTTCATTTTATTTGAGAACTGCTGCAGGGACGGGGGTGCCTTCTCTCTTTGTTCCTGTTCAGAAAGGAGAACTCTTGCAAGGGAAGGATTAGTGCAAAGGATCTTGCAAAGAACTAGTGGTGACAGAAAGGAGGGAGAGAGTCCTGCTGTTTTCTCCAGAAAACACTCCAGCCCCACTTTTCCCTTTTTAATAATTTTTAGGATATGTTTATTTTAATTTAAATTAATTTTTAAATTTAAGGTCCCAAGCCTGCTTCTGCAGGGAGGCAAACCGCTAGGGAGGATGCTGCAGCCTCCCGTCTGCCCAGTTCTCTTCCCTCCGCACCTCTCCTCACCTCTCCCTCTGCCTCCCCTGTCCCTGTTCTGAATAGGAAGGGGAGGGGGGACCCTTGGGACACTATGTTTGTGACCACCCCCCAAATTCCTACGTGGAAATCCCGATGCCCAAATGATGGTATTAGGACGTGGGGTGTTTGGCAGGTGATTAGGTCATGAGAGTGGAGCCCTCCTGAATGGGATTAGTGCCCTTATAAAAAAAAGACCCTGCAGAGCTCCCCAGGCCGCTCCACCACGTGAAGACACAATGAGAAGTCCACAGCCAGGAAGAGGGCCCTCACTCGACCAAGCTGGCACCCTGATTGTGGACTTCCAGCCTCCAGAGCTGTGAGCATAATTTCTTCGGTTTATACGCTGCTCAGTCTGTGGTTTTTGTTACAGCAGCAGGAACAGACTAAGCACAGGGGTGGGAAGGCAGGGCCATTCCTGAGGTTTAAAAAGCCACCACTACTCACTTAGAACGCCCTATTTAGTTCCTGCCACAGAGCAGCAAGGTGAAGTACCGTTGATTCTCCTTATTGGCAGTAATAATGCTCTATAAAGTCACCACAGACCCTGAATGAGCAAGCACTGAACCACTGCTCCTAAGGGAAGTACAGGGTTAGGTTCCTAGGGGCTACTGGTCACAATGTTTTTGTCAACGGATAAACACGTAACCTCGTTTTATGTGTGTTTCTGTTAAAAACACCTTATTTAATATACATTTGATTCCCTAACACTGAATGCAGAGCCAACACCACTACAGCTCACACCAAAAGAAGCTTGTCTAACAAGGATTTTCTACAACAGGCAGCTCATAGCCTTCAGGCACTTTGAAACACTAGACAGCACTATGCTTGGGAACATTTTAAACAGCAAAACCATCAACAAAATGCACAAAAATCACAAAAAATATGGCACTGAATACATCGTGAAAGGACGCTGGTATACGTACAAGATCTGCATCAAGAAGCCGGGGGTCACCTTGCTCCCCCTCAGCTGGGAGCATCCTCATCCGGTGACTCCAGTTTTTTGCTTCTCTGCACATGTTCACCAGTGACCATGAAGGAGCCATGACTATTGACCTTACAAATAAATCTCAGTGAACAGGCAAATTCACAAATACGAAATCTGCAAATAACGCAGATGGACTGTATTTTGTAGAGACAGTTGGTGAACAAAGCCAGACCAACCCCTGCTCCCATCAGAACTACCTCTTTTCCACCAATTTCCAATAAAAACAGGACAAGACAACCCTGGACAGATGTTCAGTCACACTGGCAAGGCACCAAAGTCAGCACAGAGATCTATCCGAGTCTCTCCACTGGGAAATAAAGCCAGAGAGCTGGTCACACTCTCAGCCCTGGTAAAATCAGTCCGGAGCCGCCAGCTCCTTCCTGCATCCTGTGATCACTGTTGGTCATGGTCAGAGGTGACACAACCTCTTTACTCATATCTTTCTTGGACTTGAGAGAGGCCAGTGATGTAGGCAGGACCCCGCGGCGTGGTGGAAGGAGGGAACTGGGCTCCTAGCAGCCAGTGGAGAGGTTCAAAACCAGGCTCGGTAGCCAAGGTGGACCTGCTTCAAACCCCGGCTCTGCCACTTTCTATCTCTGCATCCTTGAACCCGTTAGCATCTCTGAGCCTAGAGGAGTCATAGCAGAAGCCCCTCCCTCCTAGCTCCAACCTCCTAGGGGAGCGGTGAGGATTTAGTCTTATACTCCACACCGTGCCGGGAGCGAGGCAGGGCCCTTAAGGGAGCTTAAAGAGCAGACATCACTGGATTACAGTGGGGCTGGGACAAGTCATTTAAAATACACTCTCAGGGCTGGGAGGGGACTTAAGAAGCACCAATAACACCTCCAAGTGGACTTCAGTTCTCCTGAGAGCCACCCAGCCAATTCCTCCTGTATCCTCTGCTCCCACTGCCCCTCTGTGTCCCCTGAACACGGATGAGGATGGTCTCAGCCCCTCTCCAGGCTTCACGGAGGGAGGCTGCGCCCCACCAGCTACAACTGGAGGTCCCTCAGCCTTGCTAAAATGTTGGGGCAGAGAGGCCAAGGATGAGGACAGAAAGGAATGCCAACATCACCCAGGAAGCTCCTGCTCAGGGCCTTGTTCCCCAGCCAGGGTTCCTCTTTTAAGAAGTTAAACGCCTACATAACTAGGCTCTATGGTTGACCCCCACCAGTAACAGAAACATTCCGAATTCTCTGTCATGGGTCAGCTGCCTAAGGGTATCTGTGTCTGGCCTGGAGCTTCGTGCTGTGTCATTCATTCCGACCCTCATATTTCTCCTCCACCAGGCAAATCTCCTCCCAGTTAATGAAGAGGCCCCTCGATGCCGTCCCAGCAGGACAGCAGGAACCAGGCAGGAACCGACCACCCGCCGCCCACCCCCGCCCCCGAGAGTCGGCTGGGGGGTACTCAGCACACGCTGGCCCCCAAGCAGGTTGAGAAGGAGGCCCCTCAACGTCTCCCCTCTAACCCAGTTCAAGTCCACCAAGGGCCAGCGCGGGACAGGCTGGGTGCTGTGGTTCCAGAGGTTGCAACTGATCAACTCTCCACTCAAAGAGATGACATTAGAGCCGGATTATGTATAGGTATCCATGAAGGGCAGTGACACAGGAGGGGTACACGGAAGCCCCCGTCTCAGCCTGAGGAGAAGGGACCCTGTGTTGGTCCTACTCACCAGGGTTCTCCAGTGCCGAGTACTACCTGGCTCAAAGCACCTGTTTTACTGATACAAATATAATTAAAATGTGTCTGTATATATGTATGTCCTATATGTCTATAGAGAGAGACATATATAAATGTGTGTGTCGAGAGAGAGAGATGCACTGTGTGTGTGTGTGTGTGTGTGTAGAGAGAGGCCTCTGAGGCTGACTGTGAGCAAGCCTGGTTTAAATAGACTAGGTGTCAAGTCTGCGGGCAGAGGGCGAGGTCAAGGCTGAGTCCGGGGCCGGTGTACCTGGAGGGCAGTGATGGGTGTCGGGGGCCGGGGGGCCGGGGGGCCGGGGCACGCAGGGAAGGCGAGGCAGGACAAGCCCGCCCCAGGCCCGTCTGCCCGTCTGCTGGGCAAAGGCGCAGGGTCTGGTCCCTCTCCCCGCTGTGCTGCTGGCCCCCCTCTTCTCTGCCCACCCTCAAAAGAGCAAAAACAAGCAGCTAACCCAGCTGGTGTCCTGGGAGGCCAGAGGCAGCTAAGCCATTCCTTGGAAAAGTATAAATAGCGTGATGTGGCTCCTGGAGGACTTCTATTTTAAACAAGAGCGCAAAGGAACAAACCTCTGAAATGGCCTTTGTTGGAGGGGTCTTTCTGGTGTCCCCTCAGGTCATTCCTAAGGCCCTAAGAAGAAGCTCCAGCCCCGTGCAGAGCGTGTGCACACCTGTGTGGGGGTGCATCTGCGGGACAGAAGAGGAGAAGGGTGGGGAGAGGAGGGGAAGGAAGAGAGGGGAGGAGAGAGAGGCAGCCTCAGGGAGAAGGCCCTGGGGTCCCGCCATCAGCCGCAGGCCCAGGCCCGCCATACCTCTGGGCAGTCAGATTCCAGGAGACCTGGCCACTGACATCACCATGCTGGGAGGAGGCAGCTAAGAGTGGGTTTTCCAGTCCTTCTAGGGCAGCTGGCTGGATGATGTCATCCGCTTCAGGTGAACTGGGGAGAGGAGAGCAAAAAACCAAGGCTCAGAAATGTTCCTGAATGTCTTTGGGTAGGGGGCAGTTAGGTTCATTAATTTTCTTTATTATTATTATTATTTTTAATGGAGGTACTGGAAATTGAACCCAGGACCTTGCGCATGCTAAGTACCCACTCTGCCACTGAGCTATACCCTCCCTGAGCCCAGAATGTCTTACACGTGTTTTAACAGCACATTTTTTGTCTGGGCCCTGGGCAGGGCCTCAGTTTCCCTTTCTGCAAAGGAAGGGCTGACTCTGCTCCAAGTGTGGCCCACAGATGGCGCTGGTCCAAGGGCAGCTGGTTACCACGTCCTGATGAGACCTCAAAGAAACCTGCAGTAAGCCACCTGATCAGAGTCCTTTTGTCTTCTGAATCTAATAGTGATTGTCAGGGCTTGTGTTTTGGAGGTCTTGATCAGTGGTTCTCAGCCAGGGGTGATTTTTGCTCCCAGGG
Organism: Camelus bactrianus; assembly: GCF_048773025.1. Taxonomy (NCBI): domain Eukaryota; kingdom Metazoa; phylum Chordata; class Mammalia; order Artiodactyla; family Camelidae; genus Camelus; species Camelus bactrianus. The sequence continues at coordinate 24,980,223 of NC_133549.1, forward strand.
GACATTTGGCAATATCGGGAGACACTTCTGGTCATCACCACCCGAGGGGGCAGGTGCAGCTGGGATCCGGTGATGGCACTAAACATCCCACAGTGCATGGCACAGCCACACAGAAAAGAATTATCTGGCCCAAAATGTCAGTCATGCCAAGGTCAAGAAACCTTGGCCTTGAGTTTCATTTCATTTCCCATTTAATTACATTTTCCAAAGTTCTTATCTACTGTGAGTTAGAAATTAAAAACAACACTGGTCCTTCATCCACTGAGGTCAGCATGAGACAAACCCCAAGAGCAAACTGGCTTTGAAAGTTCGAAGGGACACAGATCACTGGACACTGTCACCGGTCACACTTCATCAGCTCACTCTGCTGGAAGACCGCTTTCACAGCCAGTTAGGTCTTACCATTTTATCAGCGAGGGGCGTGAGTTTTTCTTTCTGATGAACTCGGCTCTGTGGCAGTAAGTAGCGGAACAGTTATCTTCATTCCTTGAGCAGATACTGATTGAATAACAGCCCTACGTTGTGACTAAGAAAGAGGTGGTCCCAGCCCTCGTGGAGCTTACAGTCTTAGGCAACAGTCAAATACTTGGGAAAATGCTTATTTATCTAGTAACAACTGTTATAACCGCTGAGAAGGAAAGGTACAAATGGCTATGACAGCATAAACTAGGAGGTCCCAGCTTGGAATGGGGGAGGGGGGAAATTTCTTTGTAAAGTGGTAAGCGGAGGCCAGCCGGCCAGCACAATGTTTATTGACACTTGCTGTGTGCCAGGAACTGTTATCTAAGTGCTCACCCATATCATCATGTTTGATCTTCACAATAATTCTGTGAAGTGGGTACTATCATTATGCCCATTTTCCAAAGGAGGAAACTAAGGCACAGAGAGGCTGAGCAACTCAGCCAATGTTGCACAGCCGGTAAAGTGGCAGAAACAGGATACAGATCCAAGCCAGACCCCAGGAGTCATGTCCTTAAGCACCCTCCTGGGCTATGTCCCAAAGGCTGAAGAGTAAGGGAAAGAAGACTGCCCTCAGCACAGGGAGCCACATATCTGAACAACCCAGATCAGGAAGGAGCCAGCATTCAGGAGGAGTGCAGAAAGGTCATGCAGCTAGAGCGTAGATAAGGACAGCCAGGAAGGGGAGAGGAGAGCAGGAGTCAGGTCACAAGGCCAGGTCGAGGGACTGGGACTTGATCCTAAGCTGAAGACTCAGCCCAAAGCTTCTATCAAATGCTCAGCCACCAAGTGCTGCCCTTGGCACTAAATGAGAGGCAGGGCGGCCCAGGGTGAATTTCCCAAAACTACGTTCTAAATATGATCGGACTAGCACACGCTTGTACCCACACCTTTCTATTTATTCCCATGGATCTTGGGATGTTCCTTCTTCCTCCACGGTTCCCACCCACCACCCCAAGTCCCTCAGAACATGACCCTGGAGCCCCGTGACCACAACCAAGGAGTGAGAGCCGAATGGGCCCAGGGTGAAGTGAAGGGAGGAGGGAGCCTGGGGGAGGGAGGCCAGCAGGGACTCTGGAAGTCTTTGTTGGATCTCGATTCATCCTAAAACGACGGGCAATACTGACTTTCCAAAGTCATAAAACCTGAGCGGAAAAACATGGCCCCAGAGTTTTGGCAACACACATCGAAAACCGTAAAAGACTTTGTTCCCTTTGACACAGCCATTCTACTTCCAAGAATTTATTCTGAGGAGACGATTAAGGGTGTGAGCAAAGATGCTGAACACAGCTGTGGCCACAACAGCACACACACACATAAAAAAAGGCAAAAAGGAAACAATCAAAACGTCCAACAGTAGGGGACAATTAATTAAGTGAAAGCACCCACAGAATGCACTCAATTGCAGACACTTAAAAAAATAAGGCAGATAGATCTCCACGCATCCAGAGGTAAATATGTCCGTTATTAACTGGAAATAGGTTAAAAAAATATTGACAGCATGATCCAGATTTTATGTGCATGTGTGTATATGTGTCTCTGTACATACATGTATAAACACACACACAGAGCGAGCAGCAGAGTGAATGAACACCAAGCAACGTGGGAGGGTGTACCCTAAGGTGTTAGCGGTCATTCTCTTTCATCAATGAAGTCACGAGTGTTTCATCTCTTCATTGAATTTACCTCTATTTTCTTTTTTTTCAATTTTGCTTTTTATGGGGAGGTAATCAGGTTTATTATTAATTATTATTATTTATTGTTAGTATTTTTTACCTTAATGGAGGTACTGGGGGTTGAACCCATGACCTCTTGCATGCTAAGCATGCACTCTACCACTGAGCTATACCCACTCCCCTTACCTCTGTTTTCTAGTTCTATGCTGAACACATACTGCTTTTACAAGCAAAATAAATAAGGAAGCGTATTTAAGGAATATTTTAAGTGCCTGGGAACAACTTCAATTCATAACTCTGAAAGTTTTAAGAGACGGGACAAGCAGAGCAATGCTGTCTTTCCCCCACATCTACATTCCCACATTCCACCGTGAGGATACAGGCTTGTCAGCCTCCTCCCACGACAGAAACTCAGCCACGCCTCACTCAACAGGCACCGCAGGGGAAAATGAAGGTCCCGGTGGAGAATTTTTCAGATAATAGATACCTGCCCGCATAGCCTATGCAACAGCATTTTTACTTTAATTCTTCGGGATGGAATTATTTTTCAAGGCATTTTGGACACATCCCTGATTTTTTTTTAAATTTTTTGAACAGAGAATCCTGAACATAATTAAACACTTTGTCAATGACACATGATCAGCATCTTCAGTGACTATGATTTAAGCAGGGAGGTATGCTATGGCACTAAAAAACAATTGCATATGAAGTCAAGAGGGTTGGATTCTTGACCAGCCCCACCTTGGTATCTCAGCCAGGCGACTCCTCTGAGCTTAACTCTTGCTTCTGTAAAAGGGAAGGCACTGGACAGCGCCATCGCCAAGGACTCTGCACACTCAGTCTGGTCCCTCACTCACAGGCTGTCAGCCTGCATTGCGCCTTACAACTCACCTGACTCTTTTTTTCCTTTATGTCTTCCAGTTCTCTGCTTCTAATTTACTACAGACTGAAAAACAAGGCCCAGGGTGTTAGAATAGTGTGTAAATCAAGAGTTAACAAGCTTGGATAAAGGTTTATGAAGCTTTCATTCAACATAATTTTAATAATCTAAAAATATACACATATGTGTGTATACACGTATATATTAAATTGAACCATATAAAATTGCTACACGAAAATAAAACTGTCAAATTCACATTGTGCCATCGGCCCTGGGATCTTTCTGTCTCACTTCGCAGTCATCTGGTCACACTCCAGATGGATGAGGTTGGGGCGGAGGTGGGGGGAGCTGACTTTTGGGTACGTGGGGGAATTCTTCTCAGACCAACTGTAAGAGGCTATAAATGGCTTCCAAATTCTACCAGTGGTGGCGCTGGGACCAGAGTGACTGAAATATTTTTCAGAGGGGAAAAAAAACTCTCTCAGAGATTTTTAACTACCAGCTGCTGCCACCAGCTGCTTGGGCCAACCCATTATAAATTTAGTCAGGCCAGCAAAGGGTTGATTTTCCGCTGGAATGTCAGGGAGGGAGGCTTATATCAACAAGTGCTTCTCCAAAGGGCTGTGAGTCACCTTCCTCTCAGAGAAGGATGCAGAGAGGGTCCTGCTTCAAAGAGGAAGACATTCACATTCCGCTCTGAAAAGCCAACACCTTCAGTTCAACACACAGGACCTGTGCACAGGAGGAGCTCTGTGGCCAGCACCAAGATGAATTAAATGAGAATATAAATTAATTACAATAATAATTAGGGGGGAGGGCATAGCTCAGTGGTAGAGCATGCTTAGCATGCATGTGATCCTGGGTTCAATCCTCTGAACCTCCATTAAATAAATAAATAAACAAACAAACAAACAAACAAACAAACAATTAAATAAATATTTAAAAACTGAATTACCCCCAAGAAATTTTTAAAAAAATAACAGTATAGCACAGGGAACTATATTCAATATCTTGTAGTAACTTATAATGAAAAAGAATATGAAAACAAATATATGTATGTATATATATGACTGAAACATTATGCTGTGCACCAGAAGTTGACACATTGTAAACTGACTATACTTCAATAAAAAAGAATGCAAAAAATATATGATAATAGAATAGCAATAGTAAGGGGGGGTGGGAGGAAACTTTGAGAGGTGATGGATATGTTTATGGTCCTGAAGGTGATGGTTTCACAGGTGTACACTTATCCCCAAACTCATCAATTTGTATACATTAAATATGTACAGCTTTTTATATGTCAATCACACCCCCTTCAAGTAGGTTTTAAAAGACGGGGATCGCACACTTCAGGGTTGACAGGCCAATCAAGAGCAAGCCAAGGTGAAAGTCTAACGCAAGGAAAAACGGGAAGGGAGGTAACAGCAGAAGCTCCCATAGAAAACATGGGCTCCTTTCAGGCTGGGGCGATCTGGGAAGGGCCTGTGAGGGGGTGGGAGTGTGTGCAAAGGTCTTTCCAGATTTTAAAATGCTTCTCTCTCCCTCTCCCCCTGAGGGCTGGGCTGGAAAGACACTAGGCACTTCTCTTCCCTCGGACAGGGCAAGGAAAGGGTGCTGGGGAAGGGACGGGGCTGAAATGGCACGGAGGAGGAGACCAGGGTCTTAAGGGAATCATTACCCACAGGGAGATTAGCAGAAAAATAACCACACTGGAGATAAAGGAGCCAGGTTCTCACAGTCGGGGGAAGATGTGCATGCACAGAAGGTGATGAGGCTCGAAAGGACACTCAGGGCTGGGCTGCAATCAGAGGTACCAGATAAACACTAGGTATAAATGCAGAGGACTCTGTGTGTGTGTGTGTGTGTGCGTGCGTGCATATACATATATCTATTTCCCAGCTCTGTCTGCTGAAAGGGTATATCAAAAGGACACAAGAACCACCTCAAAGAGGCTGCCTGGCCAGAGCTGGGACAATTTGGGCATAAAAAAATACAGATAGGACTAGATTAAAGCCCACTGAGTAAAGTAATAACCCCTGAGTCCATATAGATGTAAAAACACAAACAAATACACAAATGGGAGAGAAGGAAAAGTTCCTCTTTACAGTCCTCTGTCAACTGGTAATTGTGGGAGAAGTGATGAAAACAGGAAACCCGCCATTTAAGAACCACCAGAGTGGTGGTGAATTCAGGCAGGAGCCAGCGAAGGGCACTAAGGCAGGTGGATGGAGGTTTAAAGAAGTAAAGGGCAGTGATGTGGTCTTAGAGTACCTTCCCAGCAAACACTAACGGGTGATCAAGGGGAAAAAGATACTTAAAGGTGAGGAACCTGGTTTCTTGGGTTGGCACCAACTTGGCCAGGTGTTGACCAGGATTACACCCTGTGCCCCAGGCTGTGATCTGCTGGGAAGAGCACAGCATTACTTCTCACCCTGTGGGATCCCCACCCCAAAATGACTGCCAGAGTCTGGTCATGGGGAACTTTTGAAGGGACATGGGATAAGGGATTTCTCCAGAGTAAAAGAGCTGTCTGAAAGGTCATGAAAGACAGCAAGGGACAGAGGAGTTCTTCCAGACTGAAGGAGCATCTGCAGGCATACTTAAGAGTGTGACACGTGCTTTGGGGCTGGATCCTTGATCAGGTGGGAAAGGGGGCTGTGTTGATGAATCTAAATGGGTTCTGAAGACTAGGTGATACAGGGACGTACGTTGATTTCCCAACTGGACGGCTGCATCGGTGTTGTGCCGGAGAGAGTCCTTGTTTGGGGGAAATGATCACTGGAGTGTTTTATTTTGTTTGGATGGAGACAGCATCGTGTCTGCAACTTGCTCTCAAATGATTCCAAAAGAGTAATGATAATGGATATACATACGTATCTCCATCCGTACGCACACATACAAAGAGGAAATGACAAAGCACAGTGAAGTAAAATGGCAACAGGTAAGGAATCTGGGCAAAGGGAATATGAGAGTTCTCTGTACGACTCTCGTAACTTTTCTGTATGTTGGAAATTATTTCAGAAAGAAACAAAACTTTCCCGAGTAAAGGCGTGCAGGCCCAGGCCTGTCCCCAGCACCCACAGAGCTCAGTTTGGGTTCCAGAGGACAGAGTGTGCTCTTACAGAAGCAGCGCTGCAGGGGGCCGAGGGACACACAGCTTGACAGCCCGGGCCCAGGCCCGCTTGCAGAAGGCCTCCAACAAAGGTCCAAGACTCTTGTTCTGCAAGTGATGGGGAGCAGCAGAGACCAAAGAGCAGGGAGCAGCAGAATATCTGGGAAATAGTGCTTATGCCAGAGAGGGGAATAATTGGAGGAAACACAGGTGAGGGAGCCAGGCAAGAGCCACGGAGCGGTGCCAGGTAAGGCTGGCCGGACTTCCCGCGGCCACAGAGGAGCTGGGGTCAGGCGCGCAACGAGCTTCACGATGTCCACCCGACACCCGCTGTGCGAAGGAAGGGCCATGGGAACAATCAAAGATGATTAGGGTTTTGAGCATCTGATGGGTTGTAAAGTCAAGTCATTAACTGCACGCTTCACACACAATACCTCCGACCTCCTGCACTATTATATACTTTATACTTAACTATCAATGAAGTCAGTTGTTCAGATTAGATAAATGTACCTCATCATGTGTAATAACACCAGTGAGTCCGTGGTTTTCATGCGCTATGTTCACCTTCTTCTAACACAGAGTGAGCGATGTCTAACTCCTGAGGACCAGGCAGCCCCCAGCTCAGGCAGGGCCCCCCGGAGCTGTGCCCCATGCTTTGGAAAATGCCGGTGTGGCTCTCACCAACACAGCTGAAAGACAGCCCAGCGCTGCTCACGTTGGCTCGTTCTTTCTTTTTTTTTCCCCCAAAGAAAAGCAAAGCCTGTCATAAGTGAGCAAAATGGAATCTTCTGATCTCTCCACCTTCAGGAGCTGTTGGCCGGCCATGAGCTGGGTGTGACCCAGCTGGCAAGGTGAGAAGCCACAGCAAAGGCACGGTAGCATACGGAGCATAAATGCAGGTCCTTTCCGGGCCTCCCCGCCAGCATTCTGAGACCAACCCTTCGTCCCCCCTCCACACTCTCCCCAGAGAGGCAGGACGGAGCAGGGGACGGGAGGCCAGAGTCTGAACATCACTCCAGCAATGATGGGCAGTGTGACCTTGTGGGACATCTCCTCTCAGAGCCCCGGGTTGCCCATCTGTCAGAGGGGGCAAGGGAGTCCCTGCCTGGAAAGGGAGTGGGGAGGATTCACTGGGACCAGAAGCGCCAACATTTCTCTAGCAAAGGGCCCGGCAGACGGGAAATGCTCCCCAAATGATGTCAGTAACTCAAACACAACAGAGTGTGCTGTTTTCCCAAGAGAAGACACTGAATGTGCTTCTTCAAGGTACACGTGCCCCTCCTCCTGCCACTCCTGCCCAGGTGTGTGCCCTCAGGTGTGCACGCTGCTCCTTCACCCACCCGGCCCCGGGTGCACATCAGGTGGGGTCATGGAACAGGGATGAGTCCAGGTGGCAACAGGCAAAAGGAACCAAGGTTTACGTGAAGCTGTTGTGTGCCGGGCGCTGCGCAGGCCCTTTGTCACTGTGAGCAAGGTGACAGCCCATTTCACAAAGAGCATATGGAGTCCCTGGGCGGGGAAGTCACACTATCCGAGGCCACACTGAGCTGAGCACCATCCCGGCTGCTGTGATCACAGGCCTTGGTCTCAAGCAGCATCTCTCTTAAAGACGCAGAATAAAGAGTGACGTGCAAAGCAGCCCAGTGGGGTCTGCCTCCCCAAGGAAAGCATGCGAGAAGCCAGCAGGGCAAGACCCTTCCCCACCTGGGCTGCAGGCACCTCCTCCATAATATAACGGTTTGGACTGTTGGGTCTCCAGCCTGCTGATTTTCTGATCTGAAAACCCCGAGACTCTAAAGGTGCAGCCCCCTAGGCTGGCCGGAAAGGGACAGCTTGGAAGAGGCTCTGGGCAGTGCCCACCTTGGCCCAGCCCCAGCTGGCCTGGTCCCTTGGCCAGGTCCCTGGTTAGGACAGAAGGATGGGAGGCAAGTGGTGACCAGCTCCCCAGGAGACCTGGTGGTAGGGAGGGGATGCAGAGTGGGAAACTTCTCATATACAACTTAAGCCTCCTGAAAAATTGGACTGTCATGTCCACACCTCTCAGGGTTAATGGGCTCAAGGACTAGGGTTTATCAAAAGCTCAAAGGGGAGGACGTTATTCTAGGAGAAATAAGGCAGGGAGACAGTAGTCACTGTTCTTTTCAAAAGACAAAGAAATAAACCCATCCAGGTGCAGGGAGAAGCTACACAGTCAGGTAAGTGATGATGTAGTTGCCCCCTGTGATCAGAGAGGTCAAAGCCAAGGGCATGCCTGTCCAATAGGCCAGCACCTCAGGGTCAAGACCCCAGCCAAGGCTGCCTACTTCTCCCGAGAGCCAGTGCGTGGAACCCACAGGTGCCTCAACTTCACCAGAACCCTGGGCACAGAAATCAAACTGAGCTGTCCACTGTGCAGGTGAGCCAGGTGGCGAGTGTGGGACACAGAGCACAGCCCTGGAGACAGGCGGATGTGAGCCTGAATCCAGCTCTGCCCTTCACTAGCCTTCTGTAGTCCTAGGCAAGTTCATTAACCTCTCTGAGCCTCAGTTTCTGAACCTGTACAGTGGGGACAAATTGTACAACTTGGAAAGATTATTAAAAGAAATAAGAGCAAAAAGTATACGTAAAGCAGGGTGTCAGCATCGCACAGTGGGTCCTCAACAAACAGCAAGTGTTCAATAAATATTTGGTGAACATATGGATGCGTGGAAAGCAGCAAGAACAGAGGGATGTTAACAGCTGCCGCCACCAGAGCCATCTAGCTGCCACTTAACTCAGGCCAGAGCCAGCTTCCTCTCTAACTCTTTGATCAGGTCATGAGCAAGCTGAGGCCTGAACAAATGCCTTGAATGTTTGTACACAGATGAGGCAAAATTTTAGTGTTTTTTTAAAAACCTCTTGGTGTCCTCAGTATCTCATGACAGTCACAGAGTGTCCCTGATTCCAAAAGCGCACAAGGAGTAAAATCACTTCCCTAAGCCTTCCCTGCCCACTGATGCAACAAGAGGTTGAGCCCTCATGCAAGGAGCAAAGGCCTGTCCCTACAGCTTGTCACTGACCCAAGAAGGGGCCGCCAGAAACATGTCCCCCCAAGCCCCACACTAGGCACGAGGATGCTGTGAGAAAAGAGGCAGGGTCTTGTCAGCACCACCCCCCCTGCCCCGGGGAGAGAGACCCTAGCACACGGCTGAGCACCAGACAAAACCTGGGAGATGGAAGCAGGGCGCTGTCGAAGGCAGGTTCCTGGGCCAGGGAACTCATGGGGTGAGCGAGCTTCGCTCAAGGTGTGCAAGAGAGCATCAGACCTTTTCCTCTTTCCCGTGAAGCGGGCAGCTGGAGAGCAGGCAGCCAACCCAGGGCAAGCCCAAGGGTTGGAGGGAGGGGCGTCCTGACAATTAAAGGAGGGAAAAGATGCCCCTGATGCCAACATGATCCAGCTTCTTACTATCGCTTCTCAGTTTCGAATGGGTCCCCATTGGGGAAACATCGTGATGTGAAACCAACCCCGTGCCCTTAAACCTGAGGATACTGGCTAGGAGTCATGTACTCTAATGACACAGACACCCACTGGGAGAGCCCCTGGGCCTCAGAGGACCCACTGGACCCAACCAGGCAGTGGGAGAGATTAGTGGGACTAAACAGCCAAACCTCCTACGAACCAACTGCTTTCTCTTTTCATTTTCCCCCCAGATTTGCTCTCTTTGAGCAGGGCTGACATGTATTTCCTACTCTTTTATTTTCACTTGTTTTCTGGGGAAAGCATAAATAAGCAATTCAAAGGGAAGGCGATAAAACAAGGGGGGATGGACAGAAAGGAAGCTAGATAACCAGCTTCCAAACCAGAGACCTGCACTGACGAGTACCTCCTTTTTTACATTTAAAAATAACAGTAACAACAAAAATAGTAACAACAAAAATAAGCTACAAGACGTGTTAGGAAATCTACCTCCTCTAATTAAATTCCTTTCATCACAACAAGGTGGAAAATACTAGCATGACTTTCCATTTGCAACACCGTTTGCCAAGTATTTTCATGCACATGATTTCACTTGCCCCCACAGCTTTGTGAGCCAGGCAGCCAGGGCAAGTATCCCCACCGTAAATGAGATGGAAATCATGACTCAGAGACCGTAGTGACTTGCTCGAAGTCACAAAGCTGATAAAGGTGGAGCAGGGCTTCTAATACAGAATCTTCATCTCTAAATTCAGAGCTGTCTCTATACTGCCTCTCCCCAACCCAAGGAAAAACAAGTCTTGGGAACTCCGCTTTCTCTTAATTGGCAGCACTGAATACATTTGCTAAATGACGGACTGAAACCATACACCAGAGTGGGCCAGACAGGAAGGGAAGGGGGACTCGGCTGATATCCGACGTATCTGAAATGAAACCCCCATACAGATAACTGCTCTGTGGTCCCTCGGGAATCTCGCCTGCCCCTCGCCTCTATTTTTAGAGGCACTTCCCTACAAACATGTTTTCCCAGCTCTTTTTTTTCACGCCCTCCCTTTCTGCCGAATGACTTCATAATCCTTGGGCTGTTTTGTCATCACAGTGAGTTGCTGTGGAAATGATTATTGAGGTTATAAACAAAGGACTGTGACCTCAGCGGGGAAGGGGACACAAAACCCAACCATCACGACAGATTTCACACGCCCTGGTCACAGGTCACAGCAGGAGAGACCAGGGCACCCCTTCTCCTTCGATTTGCTCCTCTCACCAGGAGTGATCAGTGATTGTCACTAGCTTCATAAACCTTCTCCTGATTGTGCAAAAGATACCAGGGCTTGCTAGACTCAAACCAGTTAATTCAAGAACCATTTGCTTATGGCTGTGGAACTGCATCCCAAGGGAACACACACACACACACACACACACACACACACACACACACACAGGCACGTGCTCTTGACCCCACCTTCAGGCTCTCCCAGCCTCATCCACACCTGAATCCTGCAGCCTACTGAGCCCATAAGCTACTGTATCTCACGTTTCTAATCAGAATTGGTCTCTCCCAACGATTAAAACACCTGCAGTGTCCTCTACCAGGGTGCTACTGGCATCTGGGGTGAGGTGGTTCCTGATTGCGCAGGACTGTCCCACGCATAGCATCCCTGGCGCTTACTAGAGAGTGCGCTCCAGTCACTGGGACAACCAAAACACCTTCCTGCACGTCTAAATATCCTCTACCAGGACACTAACCTCACCGTACAGTCTGCCCAACATGTGTGCACTCAGGTGTATCACACACACACGCACACACACCCCTCCCTGAAAGCAGAGGTGGTCTTCTTCAGTTCAACCACCAGTTATCTATCCCCCAGGCCCCACGTCACTCTTGTGGAGTGGTATTGCAAACTAGACATGGCCTCCCATGAGCACTGTCTGTCTCCATAGAAACAACAAATGTAATAACCATGATACAAAGAGGTATAAAACCAAAGAAGCCACAGGACTTAGCTGCCAGGCCAGGTGTCTGGGGTTGTGGGTCTGAATGCCACCTTCACGCATGACCCCAGCCGAGACCCTGGACTTCTCTGCGTCTCCCTTTTCACATTTGTATAATGAAACCTTGATCTTTAAGTTTCTTTCCAGCTAAAATATTTTAAGTGCTCAAGTTTAGAGAGACAAAAGGCATGGAGGCGAACAGAAGCACCAGACATCAATCCTGTCCAGCTCTCCCAGAGGGGCGCACAGGCTCCGTGGACTTCCATGACCAGTAATGTCTGTGTTTGGTCGTGCTCCAAGGTGCCTGGCCTACCTAAGGCTCGGAAAGTAACTTCTGATGAGGGACCAGAGACAATGCAGGAGCCAAAGAAGCAGCTCTGGGTAGCTGAGAGCTGGCTGTGATATCTGCACAAGGAGGGCGGTTCCTGACCCATTTCCTGCTCCAACTCTACTCTAAGGAGAATGCCCAAGCCCGGGTCACAGTCCATGAGAAGGAGCCCCAAGGGAATCCACTCCCTTCCACTCACCTGCCCAGCACAACCGGCCCCATTCTCTGGAGGAGCTCCCAGCTCAACGTTGAGCAGAAACGCTGAACATTTTAGGAGGTAACTCACTCCACAATTTCCAACCAAATCCCTCGTCTGAGTTCCATCAACTGACCAAATGGGCCCCCTAAAACACTACTGAAGACTAACTTTGAAATATATAAGTAAATCTGAATGGGTGAAACCCACAGACGAAACCCAGCCTCAGGATAAGGCCTCAGACAAAGTCATTTCCAAACACATGAAAACAGCTTTTGAAATGTGGCCTCAATAGGGAACTGGAGAGACATGAGAAGAGAGTTCTCCACCTAGTAACAGAGCTGCACCTTACTCTGGCATGAAACAGGTAGGAAATTGCACTGGGACACTTGCTTTTCCAAGTACAGTCAGAGAAGAGGCTTCGACAGTCATATGGACACATGCACGCACACACACAAGCACACTCACACACTCAAGCACCAACCAAGCCCCCTGGCTGCCCTTCCCAAGGCTGGGCTTCTGTCTCCATCCCCTTCCCCACCACAGTCCACCTTGGAGACAGATTTTTCTCACAATGTCTATTTCAGTTGTATCCCAATCCGCTCCCCATTTTCCACTCCTAGCTTCTGACAGAGGCAAAGGATAACAACCATAATAATATCACGATGATGACGATGCCATTTTAAGACAAGACAAGCACTAAGAGGACAACAAACGCTGCAGGAATACCATGCAAGAGCTTGCTGCAGAAAGTGCTCTGAGCCCGTGCAGTGAATCACAGTACTTTTGAAGTCGCATTTCCAGGAGGTCCGAAGGCAGGGGAAGACTCGGCCCCAGGCCGCGGAGCCAAGGACGCCAAGGGGAAGCAAGGGCGGGTCACGTGGTGCGCCCGAGCCCTGAAGTGCAATCGCCCCGCTGACGTAACTATTCGAGAATTTAAAAGTCCCAAACTCGGAGGAAATCCAGTGCAGAGTTTTATGGCTAATCCACGCGCCGCTGCGGCCCGCCGGGGGAGCCCCCGCGCTACCGGGTGGGACCACACCAGCTCGGAAGGAGCCCAGCGGGGAGGGCGCGGAGCCGGGTCGCGGGCCGGGACCCCAGCAACGGATGGGGACCCCGACCACGGACACAAACCCCGACCGCAGGCGGATACCTCAACCGTGGACGGGATCCCAGCCACGGGCTTGCACCCCGACCTCGGGCGCGGATCCCGATCCGCCTCACCCGGCGGAACGTGCTTCCCGGGTAGACGCCCGCGCCCCGCCTTCTCACCCGCAGACACACTCCTCTGCCAGCAGGGGACACAAACGTGTGTTCAAACACTTTCCTCCCCTTAACCAGTCTCTGTTGGGGAAAAGATGAAACGAGCTTCAGCTACCACTGATAGCACGCCTTTGTCTGGCGGCCAAGGTCTTGGGGACGCGGGTCTCCTCCCCGACCCCGGGCGCTCGCCCTCCCGCCCGCCCTTGACTGCGGCGCACTTACCAGCCCGGGGCGATCGCCGATGGCCCGCGCCAAGCCGACTTCCTTCGGGGACGCAACTGCCCGAGAGCCCCCGAGAGGCTGAGGCTTCCGAGCCCGGCAGCGGCGCGGCGCGCGGAGCCTCCACGGCCCCACCCGGCCAGGGGACGCAAACTTTCCCGGGGCAACGGCGCAGGGCGGGTGCGGGGCGGCGCGGCTCCCCGAAGGGCTCGGGCAAAGTTGCAGCACAAAAGGCCAATGAGTGGGAGAGCGGCGGCGGCCGGGCCAGGCTCCTCCCCCAGCTCTCGGCGCTCCGGGCCGGCCAGCGCGCAGCCAGCTGCTCGCGCAGGGCGCCCGCCGCGCTCTCCTCCCGGGCCAGGAATGCGCGGGGCCGGCCGCAGCGCGCCCAGGCCACCGAGGGGCCCACGCGGCAGCGCGCCCACTCGCCCCGCGGCCGCACAGCGCGCGGGAGACAGAGAGACAGATGGACAGACGGACGCGCGGCCCGGCCGCGGCTCCCGAGTGCACAGCGGACTTCCTCCAGGAGTCTCTGAGTCATGACAACTTGTTGCAGAGTTTAGTTTTTCCACGGCGCTTTCCACTACTCATGGCATCGCAGGCAGGCACCGGCGTGTGAACTGACTGAGAAGGCCAAGTACAGGCCGGTGCCCCAACTCGGCGGTCCACGCACGCTTGCTCGGCCCGCAGCCCGGGGCGGGATGGGGTGTGGGGGCGGAGGTGAGGAGGGGAAGGCCGGCAATCTGCCCTCCGGAGCCTCAGACAGATGCTGGGGATGAAATGGTGCCTCGCTTGACCCTGGAGACAAATTCTGGCCCTTCTTTCTCCACGTGCCTAGTCCTAACGCTGCTTAACCATAGATCCTTAGAGTGCACTGTCCTCTACAGTTTGCAAAACCTGACATGCCTTCTCCTGGGCTGATGTACCCTCTAAAACCAGCAGAGGCTAAATCCAAACCCCTTCCCGCGGCCATCTTTCCCGGAACCATGTGAGCTGTGGGGTTGATTGTGTTTTTTCATCATAGGGCCCTAATCAACTCTGCTAACACAGACCGCACCCCAGAGTGGCGCTTACCTGCCCGCACCATTGAAACGTATCACCTTTTGTCTGGAAATGTCTGCATCTAGGCCCCAGTGGAGAAAAGCCTGTGGCTATATGTGGACGCCACGCTTCCTATTTTAAGTTTGGTGTCAAGAAAGCCTTGCCATATTTTATATCCTCTGGGACCAAAGGGCAAGAGACTCACAAATGACTCAAGGCTTCCTTTCCTCTTCTTAAAGAAACAGATGCCCGAGGTTTGATGGCCCTAAATGAAATTCTCTGTAGAATAAAGAAATAGACTTGTACTGCCTTCCACTAAAATATTGTACTTTAAAAACACCATGCTTCTACGAGTCACATTTCTGATGGAAATTTAAATAGATTCCTTCTTCACATGCCTATCATGGACTCAATGGTATATTATTAAAGTGCCTCTTACACTAATGTGATAACTGACACTCAAATAGGCTAATTTGTTTAAATGTATACCATCAGCTATTGGTGACGTGAGAAATGGAATGCCTCATCTTCTGTGTCCTTGTGCCCTGATCCCAGATCATACCCACTTAAAATAAAAAAACATGTCCCACTCACCACCTTGTAAGCTGGAGCATTCCAGTTAGGCAAAGAGCTAAAATGATTTTCAGATACCATCCCTTTCAAGTGAATTAGTGCCCCAGTCCCAGTTGCTGGATGCATAACCTTCATGACACAGGGAGGTAACACTAAGCTTTGAAACCTACTGTTGTGGCCAGCAGAATGATGTCCCCCTCAAGGATGTCCACAAAGATGTCTGTGAATGTATTAATTTACAGCACAGGGGAATTAAGGTGGCTAATCACTCTCCCATAAAATAGGGAGATTATCCTGGATTATCTGGGTGGACCCAATATAATCGCAAAGCTCTTTAGAAGTGGAAGAGGGAGGAAGAAGAGAGAGAAAAAGAGGTGACGATGGAAGCAGAGTCAGAGAGAGATTTGAAGATGCTGTGTTGCTGACTGTGAAGATGGAGGAAGGGACCATGAGCTAATAAATGTGGGCAGCCTCTTGAAGCTGGAAAAGCAAGGAGATAGGTTTTTCCCCAGGGCTTCCAGCAGGGAACACAGTTCTACTGGTTTTAGCCCAGTGAGTCCCATATGAAATGTTTTACCTATAGAATTCTAAGAAAATAAATTTGTATTGTCTTGAGCCATGATTTGGTGGCCATTTATTACAGCAGCAGCAGGAAACTAATACAGTAGGTATCTGGTTGTTACTGTGACTTAATCTCCTCTTTGAGAAATTTTATAAAAGTATGCAGAATCGAAGACCATTCCTTGCAGGAGAAACACTCCGGCAGATAAAGGCTTGACCCCAGCACCTCTCCAGGGTATCATCAATGCGATGATATTTGGCAGCTAGCGTTCGGACAGAGCCATGGTCCCGTGTAGGACACACTTGGTAGAAGATGAAGTCAAGGGCTCTCAGCATCACAGGGGATTGATATTCAAATCCCAGCATATGACAGAGATACATCCACACCAGAAAGTCTCAGCTAACCCACAGAGCCCTGGTCCTAGCCACAGCCAGAAGTAAATTTGAAGCTATAGTAGATGTGCATTGCCTGTCTCCTCCTGCTCCAGGTCAGGATAACAGCACAATACAGTAGGCCCTCCACATCTGTGGTTTCTGCATCCATGGATTCAAGCAACTGGCAACTGAAAATATTTGGGGGAAAAAAATCCTAGAAAGTTCCAAAAAGCAAAACTTAAATTTGCCACACGTAGGCAACTGTCTATATAAAATTTACATTGTATTAGGTATTATAAATAATCAAGAGATGATTTAAAGTATGCAGGGGGAATGTGTCTAGGTTATATGCAAATATTGCATCATTTTATATAAGGGACTGGAGCATCCTCGGATTTTGGTATCCACGGGAGTCCTGGAATCAATCCCCATGGATACTGAGGGACGATTGCACTGGTACAGAGGAGGACAGACACAGGCTTGTGCCCTTTGTCTTAGCATCTATAGAAAAAGACTAAATCACAGGCAGAGAAGGTGTGCCTTAGTAATTGCATCCCTGGCTGAATCTTTACATCCTAAGGATTTCTTGGTTCTGAGCACAAGGTCAAGGCCTCTGCAGAAACGTGGTCTGTGTTTTCAGCAATGCCCCCATGCAATAGCTGTTACACTGTCTTCTCCAGAGTCCTAGGTTTCTGGAGTGATCTTAAAGACTACCTGGAAGGCACCAGTGTGTTTCACTTAAATCTGTCGCATCTTTGGGCTCCGCATAAGATTTTGCGTGCAGAAAGGCTTCATTTGAAGGGAAAGGGGAAAAGAAGAAAACATGAATATGCTGCTTTATAGAAAAGGACTCATGCTGTGGGAATCCTGGAATCCAACCTGAGACCTACCGAAGGAGAGTGACACACCCAAGGTCAAAGGCTGCATAGAGACAGAGCCGGAAGGGAGATTTTTCCTGCAGTCGGCATTCGGAGCAGGATGAACCAAGGGTGCAGCGTGTGTATCAGGAGAAGTGAGCCAACAGACTGAAAGGAACCTCGATTCTCTCCAATTCTAGCCATTCTAACTATCTGACTGGTTTCTGCCCCACTGAACCAAGGGCGCCTCCATGGACTGCGAAAGCCACAATTTCATACATGATAAAAACCTGGGAAACAAGGCCAGAGACTGGAAACATGCAAGGCTGGCTAGTTACATGGTGGAGAGGACGTGATGCTGAAGGACCGAGGCCAGACCCGCCCTAGACAAAGAACACACCAGCTGCCTGCCGCGGGTCTGAGTCTAAAGGGATGTTTATATGTCTGACTTGTTGATGGGCACCCAAATGGAAGGTTGGTTACAGCATGCTGTCTTCAGAGAATCACAGATAGTTCAGGGCACCCACACATGTCCAAACTCCCCTGGACTCAAGGGGTTTCATTCAGCCATTCAGAATCACTAAGTATCTATCACATTCCTGGCCCTTTGCAAAGTCAGAAGCCTCATGGTCCCTTGCTCCCTTCTACAGATGGTTAATAGAATGGCTACTATGTGACAGAAACACAAAAGAATATTTAAATCAGCCTTGTAAGAGGTATGCGGAGATTCTCCAGAAGAGAATTCTTAAGCTGAGTTGTACAGGGTAAGGAGGTGTTACCATAGGAAGGTTTCCTCTTATTAGGGTATTATAAATAGTTACATGGTTAAAGCAAATTAGGAATAGGACATAGTTAGTACACCAAACCCATAATGTTCACAGACATCATCTAGAATAAAACTAAAGTAATGAAATAAAAATGAAGTGATAAAAAGAAAACTAGTAAGTAGATGATAATACAAGTGGTACAGAGATGTGGAAAAAGTCTTGAAAGTGGTACGGGGGTGAGTGGCGTTGATGAGACACTAAGCCAAAGGGAGGGAAGGAAGGAAGGAAGGAAAGAAGGAAGGAAGGAAGGAAATGGACTGAGAGAAAAGACATAGAATGTTCTAGGTAGTGGGAATGAAGCCTCTCCTTGAATATAACCAGTAAGTGGCTGAGATAAGGAAGCATATGATTAAGTCATTTGACAAACATTTCTTGGGCGCCTACAATGTGTTAGGCACTTCTAGGTGCTGGGAGATAAGAGTGAACAGAAGAGACAAAATATGTGCCCTCGTGGAGAAGATCTTCTAGATAAGTGCTAATGGCCACCTATATTAATTACTAAATGAGAGGCAAAGACAGTTAGGGCTGTGAGCAGTTTAGTCCTCTAATGCTGGTGTGCTGTCTCTTGAACCAGGCTGCCTCCTCCAGGGCGGAACACCAGCCTTCTCCAGTGCCTGTCCCGGCAGCTGTGCTGATCCTCGCCCGGTGCTCATCACCTGCCATCTTTCTGCCCTCCTTGCAGGAGCCCCCTCCTCCGGGGCCAGCCTCCCCCCATCTCCCTCAGCTTCCCCACTGCCCAGGGCCTCCCTGCTCCTTGAGGCCCTTCTTCTCCAGCACATCAGCATCTCAGGGCTTCACTCAACCACCAGAAACCCAAACCGAAAGGTCATCGTCACCTAGAAGGTCATCTTACCATTTGCCAGCTTTGAAGAGTGACAAAATATCATCCACAAGACAGTGTGCTCTCCGCTGTCCCCACTTAATTACCAGATGATGAAAACAAAAAGGTGATTTAAGAACTTTTTCTTAAATGATCACTCTAATATTAGCTAACATTTGTGAGCATCTGCTGCCCAGCTGGCCCTCTGCGAAGTGGCTTACATCTCTTCTCTGACTTCATTCTCCTGTGAGCCTGTGTCACGGACACCACTACTGTCCTTAGCAGACAAAGGAGAAAGCAGACTTGGAAAGGGAAGTCTCTTCCCCAAGGTCACAACCAGCAGAGCCCGGCTCACACACAGGCTGTGTGTCTGAGAACCTAAACTCCTAATCAGTCCACAGTGACCAAGGGCTAGCTTCGGGTTATTTTTATATACTCTGAACACGTCAGCAGAGGAATATGCCATGAGGAACTCTCACATGTGAGTTCAGCCCTCACACTAATAATATAAAATCCACTTCACCAGTGACTTCTGAGGAAGTTTGTTTGTTTCCAGAAGGAATCACCGCTTTGGGCTTCTGCACCAAGCCCTCACATTCCATGAAGGGCTGTCCAAGCAGGGAGGTACATTTCTGAACCGCAACCCAGCAAAATGGAGTTGTAAGGGCAAAGAGAAATACTGGTAGGCAGGGTTCAGGCCTTCAAAAAAAATTCAGCCATCGTCTCTGCCCGTGCTAATTTGAGCTGTCAGCCTGAACCCAAAATACACTCAGAAAACGCGAGGGGCCAGTTCCACGCAGCTTTTCAGCCTTATCCAGAATTTCCAGACGTGGCCTTAGACTCGTCCTTGAGTGCACACAAAGCCCACTTCCCACAAGGGGCCGCGCTGCCCATCACCTGGGGTGTACTCAGCTGGGTCTGTATTTGAACTTGACCTAGTCCTAGTTCTAAGTAAGTCATTGACTAAACACAAAGCGAGCTCTGCCTGCTGTACCATCTTCCTGGGCAGAAAAACAAGCTTCTCCAGGAGTCAGAGGCGATGTCTGCATCACATCAGGGCAATGGTTGAAGATAAAATATGTGCTGAAACAACCACAGTCTAACAGGCTGCCTGGTGATACCAAGGCTGCTGCTTTAAAGGACCACATCTGGAGCCACCAGGGGCAGCTGTGCCCACCGGGAGACATTTGGCAGTGTCTGGAGGCATTTTTGATTGTCATGACTTAGGGGATGCTACTGGTATCCAGGGCTGTCAAACATCCTACTGTGTACAGGATGGCCCCCCAACAATGACCCAGCCCGAAACGCCAATATTGTTGAGGATCAGAAACCTTGCCTAGAGTACCTGACATGGACCTTCATGTCTGAGGCCCTCAGTTTGAGTGAATGAATAAATGAGTGAATGTATGACTTATAACTACAATGATTTTTTTGTTGTGTTATTGAACTAACCTAGCCAACGTATTTGTATTTCTCTTTTGAGGGAAGCACCAAATAGACACACCCTCTGTCTGCTGGACAAGACACAGTCGATCTACAAACATCTGCCGAGGGCCTACTATGTGCAGTCCACTGTGCTAAGGACTAGGACCAGTGCAGACCCTGACCCTCAGACGGAGACAGACATGCTTTGGGTATGTGCCTGTGCCAGCCCTGAGCTAGCACTTCCCACACACACTGTCACACGACCCTCCAGAGGTAGGTACTGATTTTATACCCATTTTACAGATGAGGAAACTGGGACCTCAAGGGATTAAGTATCTTGACCAAGGTCCTAGAGTGAATAAGTGACAAATTTGAACCCAGATCTGTCCAGCTCAAAACACACAAGCTGTCCTACAAAGGATGAAATCCTGTATGAACTAGCACACATTTGCTTCTGTCTTAAAATTGTGGTCAGGTTATAGAGAAAACTCTCAATTCTCGGGCAGGGCCAGGGTTGGGGAGGGTACTCCTGGGGAGCTGGAGGGTTGAGAAGGCTTCACAGGCACTTCATTTGATTGAGCCCCAGTGGTCTCGTGAACAAGAATGTGATTCCCTAGAGGGCCGAGAAGTGGGGGGAGGGGCAAGGCGGGCAGAGGGGTCGCCCGGGGACAAGGGCGTGTGAGTCTGGCCAGCATCTCTCAGTCAGGCTGAAGTTTCTGCCTCTAATGCCTTTCAAGTCGGGGCCTGCCTCTGCATTTACACATTGCTCCAATTCTTATACCAAAGGAAAAGAATTTAGAAGAGAAGACATGAAATAGCCTCCATTAGGCTGGGAGAGCCTGTGGCTTTTCCAGGAAAGAGCAGGAAAGTGTAACACTTTCCTATCTGGGTCGGTTATCGTTCCCAAATGCAAAATGCAAAGGGAGTTTCTGAGAAGCAAAAATGTCCCCCTGTGTGAGTCCATTTCTACAAAATAATTTCTCTCCCCTGAAGACCAAATATGAACCAAGTAGGAGGTATAAACAGCAACTCAACAGGGAGTCTGGTGGTTTCTAACATAAACTTCCCATCTTCATGCAAAAACAAAACTAGACCCTGCAACGATCATTTCAGTGTTTTATCTCCCGAGGATTCATGGCTCAAGTGTTTGTAAAGAAACTTGAAATGAACTGTTGTGTCCTCTGAGGGTTTCCTCAGTAAACTGCTCACACAGACTCACTGGGCCAGAAGGAGATGGAACTCAAGTTTCAGCAGAGCTTTCTCCTGAGTTGACTCTAATCAGAGACTTCTCTCCCTATCCATCTCTGCACACTTCCCAAATCATGGTGAATCAGAGAATCTGCGAGCACTTGTCCAACCTGTTTCTAAGAGCGGTTTTCCTGCAATCCTACTGCAAATGCTACTGGCCACAAGCAAAAGAAAGGCAGGGTCAACAGAGTACAGAGGTCACAATTTAAATCATTTTGCAACTTTCTCAGATACAACCCAAGGACAAGATTACTTTTAAACAAGATTGCTTTAAACACCACCTCCAGAAAACCATCTATAATGTCAGTGCATACCAGGCCTACCTGAGATGCTTGCTGTTTACAGGAAAGGTGATGCCTGTTCACTAGAGCACCAGTGAGTTCATTGGAAAGAGCACTGGTCTTGAGGTGAGAAGAACTGTGTTCAGTATGAGTCACACCAGAGGCCCCCCATGACAAGCTGTGTGGCCTTCAGGAAGTCACACACCCTCTCTGGGTCTCAAGTTTCTCATCTGTAAAATGAGGAGCCTAAAGGTCCTTCTAGTTCAGATATTTCATGACTATAAATGCCTGAGCCAGCAAGATGGTACCCGTCTCAAAGGGTGAGCATCCCTGCCACCAGATCCCCAGGAGTTAGGGGCCATCTTCCCCAGACATCCTTCACAGGTAGCCCCA
This sequence comes from Camelus bactrianus, assembly GCF_048773025.1. NCBI lineage: Eukaryota > Metazoa > Chordata > Mammalia > Artiodactyla > Camelidae > Camelus > Camelus bactrianus. The sequence goes on from NC_133549.1 coordinate 25,002,182, forward strand.
AAAGGCAGTTTGGTCTCAACTGAGACCTTAAGCCCAAGCCTGGCTCTCTCCCTTCGTCCAAATTCTCACTTTCTGACAACTCTGGCCAAGCACGTTTTTTCTGCCAGGAGGGGGTCTCCTTCTCCAGCTATTATGCTACAGCAGATGCAGTCAGGGCAGAGTCAGACAACTTTCAGCCCTACCCCTTCCTCTAGGAGGTCTGGGATGAGCCAGCAGCTCATAACATCGTGCCAAGATAGTCGGGCAACTTGTCCCATAGGATGCTCTCAGAGCTTGCATTCCGCTGGTGCAGCCCCAGCTGGGCTCACCCACACCGGCACTCGCTCCCTCCCACTAATGTTAGGTTTCAGCCTCATTGCAGCCACTCTTGGCAAGAGGTTAACCCCAAAGCCCTAGTTTCCCCAAGGAAGAGAATGCATTCCCCGTGCGTGCCCAACGGCTTGACCTTGCATCAGATACAATATTGCGACACTGAGGGCCACCCCCCTGGGGAGGCTGTTGGCCATGGGATGGGAGGTAGCATTAGAGGGTAATGATACATCCCAAAGAGTCCAGGGCAGATACAAAATAACGTCAGCAAAATTCATCTAGTCCTTGTGTCAAAGCACAAGTGTTTACCAGTATCCTGCCTGAATAATATTATTATCATTCAAATGATACAGTAATAAAAACAATAGTAATCATTAAAATTACCCCTGATGTTTACGCGTTTACTGAGTGCGAGGCAGGCACTCTGCTAGGCTATTTACACACATTATCTTTTATATAATCTCCCTGATGTCTCTCTGTGATGGGCCCTAGCATTATACACATTTTACAGGTGAGAAAACTGAGGCTTAGAGTAGCTAAGGATTCTGCTCAGGGTTGAAGAGTCTAATGGCAGAGCTGGAAGTTAGATCCAGCCATCTGCCTCCAGAGTCCCATCTGAACTGGTTTCCCAGGACAGGAAGCCTCCAACTGATAACGAGTTGGGTTAAATTATTCAGCGAGGACTTGTAGAGCGCCCACTCTGTGCCATGCAGAGTATCGGGTGCTGGGTAACCAAGAGCAGTGCCTGCAAGTCTAACCTTCCCAAAGAAACGAGATTGTGGCTTATCCTCTTGGCCAGAGGCCTAGAACCACTCTGTATAGGGACAACCACCACCAAGCATTTCTAGACAGAGAATCCAGGATCACGACGTCCACCTCCTAATCCAGCGTCAGAAGACGCTGTGGCCCAGGCAGGGGAAGGAGGTACAGTCCCTTGGAGAAAGTACACAGTAACAGGAGTTGGTGAACAGCCTGACCCCTCAGGAGTGTGCGAGCACTGGGCTGAGAGTCCACAAACGGCAGGCATCACTCACTGCAGTGTGTCTGCCCACTGACCCATTCACCCCAACCCTCTTTCCAAGGGAGAAGCCAGCGCCCAGCGTCCCACTCCTCCCCAACAGCCGAGACCTTGGCCGAGACCTTCTAAGCACCCAGCCTGGGTGCACATTTGCCTGGTGGCTGAGCTGGCTGTGGGGATGGAGCTGACTGCAGGGCTCTCCCGCAGCTCCAGGACCTTGTCCAGGGCTCTGTTGTAGTCACAGATGCTGGCCATGGAGAGCCAGTTTGTGCAGAGTACTCTGTGTCTTGCCTTCTCTAATCCTGTTTAACCTTCCTTTATGCCCCAGGAGACACCACTGGCCGCTGTATCCATTGGAGCAGCTGCCCAACCACCCAGCACAGCCTAAGAGTTGGGATCAGGATTTGAGCTCCAGGACCTAATGGTCCCCTCCCTCCAGCCTGATTTCATCCTCAGCCTCACCTCTGGTCCCTCCCTCTTCTGCCCGCCACACTCACCTCTTGGGGCCCTGCTCCCCTCCACCTGCAGGTGCTCCTGACGTGAGAACTCGGCACTGACCGGTGTCCACCGCACACTGCGGTCCTCTCTCTGCACACCCTGCCCACTCCCAGGGCACACGTGTACCCCTCCCCTGAGGTTTTCTTCCCAAACACCTCTGACTGCCTTGCAAAAGGAAAAGACATTAAAAGTATCAGTGATCAGACCTGTTCCAGTGCCTTCCCTGGAACCAGAGAAACACTAGTGCGGTCTATCTCTGAATCAGCAGGCTGCTAAAATATTTAGTGCTGGATGACTCAACAGGCCCTGAGAATAAAGGGGAGGCCGATATGCAGTTAGCTGGGGCCTGCTGACCCTGCACACCCCACGGTGAGCATCTTTCCTGCCCTGCCAGTTTCTCAGCACAAGAACAGCACAGAGATGGCATTCGGCTAACAATTCTCTACGTGGACCCACGTCCACTCCCTCCCAGGCTCAGTGGGGCATGCTTGCAGGTGAGGCCAGTGGGGATGGGTGAGCACAGAGGGTTCTAGACTAAGTGTTTGGAGCCAGTTGTCTGGGTTCTGAACCAGGCCAGGGTGTGAGGTTGCACTGGCTAAGCCAAGGCCTCTGGTTGGCCCAATGGTGAAGCTCCTTGGTTCAGGTGCCAGAGAGAGACCGCCTGCTGATCAGCATTGACAGGCACATGTGTATGGATCCGCCCCAGTCTCCCGTCTGGAGACACAGCTGCCTGGCTTTCCCACTGGCAGAGCCGAGGGGCGTCAAGGAGGAACCCGGCGCTCGCTGAGCATCACCAGGCATCTGAGCCCCGCAAGGGCTTCACACAGAACCTCACAGAATCCTCGCTGCTGATAAGGGCACTTCATCTCTTATTATATGTGAAGAAACCATGTCTTCAAGCTGGGCTGTCCATGCAGAGGCCACTACCCCACGGGACTACTTCAATTTCAGTTTTAATTAATCAAAGTTAAATAAAATTCACGGTTCAGCTCCTCCATGTCCTTGAAACCACGTCGCCCTGAAACTGACCCTGGATTGTCAAGCGGCCTCATTTCAGGTGTGTGGGAGCCACATGTGGCTTGTGGCTGCCATGCTGGATAGCAGAGATACAGAACATTCTCATCATTGTAGAATGTTTTAGTGGACAGCATGTCTTAGAAAGTAGCCTCCCCAAGATTCCTTCTGGCTAGTAAGTTAATGATCAGGGATTCAAACATGGATTTAATGTCTGAAAAACTCTCCAGAAGAGAGGATCTAGTCCCAGCTCTCTCATTAGCGCACTGACCTTGAGTAAACTATGTCACCTGTCCCAGCCCCCGCTTCCTCCTCTGCAGAAGGGGCACACAAGCAGTACCACTAAGGGTTGAGATGCGGATGAAATACGATGCTGGATGTGGAAATACTTTGGCTCAGAGGGAGGAATAAGTGGAAGGGAACTTATCCTGAGTACTTATTTTGTGTCAGGCTCTCTAAATAAAGTGGCTCATTTAATCCTAGGTACTATATGCCCCCATTTTACAGATGAGTCAACAGGTTTATCGAAGGTGATGCCCCCAAGGTCACAGAGCTAGAACTTGAGCTGGAGCTTGGAGCTTATCTGTTGACCTTGAGGCCTGTGCGGGTCCCACACAGTAGCACTCAATTCCGCAGTCTTCTCTCAAAAGCCTAGGGGCAGGTTTGGGCGGGGCGTGTTGCTGGGAAGAGCGGCCCCCTCCCCTGGGGCAGGTCCTGGGTTCAGCTCAGGCATCCAAGGGAGTCAAGCCGTAGAGGGCCAGAATCTGATTCTAGTTCTGCTGTTAGGCAGCTCCCTCCTCCCTTCCCCATCCCGAGTCTCAACAAGAATGTCCCCCAGTTTCCTTCCAGCTATCCAGCTAGAGCTGAAAATATCCATTTCTCAAATATGGGTGCAGAAGCAGCCCTGAATCCGTGTCTAACACGGTGGCTTCCGCCAGCGGCAGTAATGAGAGGTTCCAGGCAGAGAAGCGGGTCACTTTAGACACATTCATTTGGAAAATCACCACCTTACCCTGAAACTAGCCTGGGATTCTTGTGTGGCTCTTCCTTGATTAGATTCCAGGTGCAGCATAACAGAGGCCACAGGGTGAAGGGGCTCAGAAGAGCCGAAGCCAGGGCAGTGGTAGTCCCAGCACAGACACCCGAAGGCAGGGAATCAGCCTCTTGTCTCCAAGGAGGCTGCCACCTTTCATGTGGGTGCCTCATAATCCAGCTTTCCAAAGTGACTTGGCATTTTTCCAAAGGACAGATTCACCTCTAAAAATACTCGTTTTAATTATGGAACACAAAAGCTTCAGAGCATAAAGGCTACATTTTAAAAGGTCCTTTGACTTTTCTACATGATGGTTCACAATGATTGAAGCTGCTGATAATATAAATCCACGTCATCTGTAGAGTCTGGTTCTGAAGAACCTTTGAACCACGTAACAAGCTCCCGTGAGCTGAGCAGGTGAGTGGAGCTCCCATAAGACAGACAGAAACAGAGGCACAGAGACGTCAAACATCTGGAAGCAGACTCATCCAGCCTAATGTCTCCCCGTTCCCTGCAGGGTCTGCTACCAGTGCATTCAGATACCTGGGGCATCTTTTTTTCTGCTTAATTGCCAGGACGTTTTTGAATAAATACGTTTAACACGGTAATAGTGGTGCCATTTTTATTTTATACTTAACTGTACACCAGGCACTATACTAGACGCTTTGGAAACACTCCATTTTAATCCTAATTCCAACCTCATTTTGTAGATATGGCAACTGAGGATTGAAAAGGTAAGCAGCTTTTCCAAGGCACCACACAGCCAGCACGAGGCTGCTACTCTGTCTTACTCTATGGTCTCCCATTTGGGAAGAAAATTTCTCCGAGGGAAAGAAGTGTCAGATCCCTAGCTCTGTCATAGCCCTGTAATAGACCGATACGTCTCAAAAGGAAGCTTGAAATAATACACCCAATATTATATAAAATGCAACCCAGAAGGACCTGGGTAGGGATGGGGGTCTGTCGTCCCGGCTGTGTCTGTGAAGAGACCTAGGTTTGGTGGCTGTTTTCTTTTCCCTTAATTTATACAGTTGTAGCTCTCCTCAAAACCTTATTCTTAAACTTGAAAACATGGTGTCACAGCTGGTAATTTTAGAAGGAGGAGGAGAGAGCAGGAAGAAAGAGAGACCGCGTGGGAGGAAGGGTGGGAAGCCGCTTCAGCCCTGCTTTCAGGTCCAGCCAGCACTTCCTGGGCAGGACGCCCCTCTCTGTTCCCTCCCTCCACCCTTCAACTCCTCAACCCCACTGCCCTTCAAGATGCAGCCTAGGTGGACGCAAGCTGGACCTAGGTGCTGGACCTGAAGCACCTGGGAATAAATTAATTCTCTCAAATGCACTAGTAATTGAAAACGACACTTTTCCAACCATTTCCTCAAATGGAAAGAAAGACCCACTTTTAAATATTCAGCAAAAACAAGCTTGGTGATGTCCAAGAAGGATCCAGAACTACACATCTGACCATCATTGGTGTGTAAGCAAAATGCCAAATTCTAGACTTTCCATCCGCTGACCAGTCATATGTATGCATACAAAGTCGAGATCAACTCAAATACCTTCTGCACAATATTCTAAACATGACGTGAAGCTGTCTGTGGGTCCCAGACTCTTCCACGGGGAGGGACCACCCAACGTATAGAAATCCACAGGTGAGCTGCCTGTCAACACCTGCTTCTCGGAGTTGGGTGTGCATGTACCCCTCAGGGGGAGGTCAGCAAAGCCACGGGATTCCCTCAGCACACCCACCAGTGGTGCCAATTTGAAGTCAAAAGTTGGGAAATAAAGCAGCAAAGTATTTGTGCTTCCTGCATCCACCTGGGTATGAGACTGGGCTATCAAACTGTCCTGTCCAGAACAGAAGAGAGACATCTCTTAGATACTGAAGCTGACCTGTGGTATCAGCTCCATTGAAGCCAGCAGAATCTCAAAAGTCCATGGGTTTGACAGAAACACATCACCCGCTAACCAAGAGAGTAGAAAATTTGGTTTTGACTTGCTTTGTTCTTCTCAGGACAATTCAAAGCGTTATTTTGATGTTGAAATTCAGTACAATATGGTACACGGTAAAAGACATACATCAAGTTTTACAATAAAACACGATCTCAAATTTAAAAAAATTTTTTTTAAACAGAGGTGCAGGGGATGGAACCCAGGACTTCATGCATGCTAAGCACACACTCTACCACTGAGCTGTACCCTCCCCATTAAACTTTTTTTAACTTGAAGCAGATCACCGTGGGCTACACAGTAGGGAGTAAGAAAGAATTCACTCTTCTCAGCCGTTAAGATATTTTAGCAAAGTCAGTACTGGAAAAGAAAGGAGGCCATGTTGGAACCTCAGCCTCAGGAGTACAGTTTCCTCGGGAAGACAGTCAGCTCACAGCATGGGAAAAGCTGGCCCCGGGGAACTGTAGCGGGGACCTGACCCCCACCGGGGGCCGGGATGGGCTGGTATTGCCCTTGTATCAGTTATCTCAGCCTTCATGGCAGCTCAATGAGGCAGGGACAATGGGGGCTGTCCACTCCCCCATTCTACAGATGGGCAAACTGAGGTTACGTATGGAACAAGGAAGGGGCACAGGTGGGTGGGAATCTGAACCTCATCACCACCCCACTCCTGGCAGCGTAGGCCTCAGTGTGGTCACCCAACCTCCCCCAGACCACTGCCCAATTCTACCCTCTCATGCAACACCTGCTGTTCCCCCGACAAGCACCCCTGACCTTGGCCAGACTTCTCCGAGGCCTGCCGAGGTCCACTGCACAGCTCCCTCGTTGGGGGAGGTCCACCAGAGCTCTTGAGCCTCCTGTTCAAGGCAAAGAGGCATCCCCAGCATTTGTGTTAAAGTAGGAAGGGGCTACTGGGCTGAGAGATGCTTGGCCTTCTGGATCATTTGACAGTGGTGGGAGCTCTGTGAGGGGCTGGAGCGTCCCAGAAGGCAGCCACCCACCATATGGGACTGATTAGGGCTTGGAATGTGGCTGGTCCAAACTGAGAGGCACTGTGGGCACTTTGTATGAAAACAAGAATGTAGAATATCAAATTAATAATTTCTGTATTAATTATGTGTTGAAATGGTAGTATTTGTGATATACTGTGTTAAATAACATGTATTATTAAAATTAATTTCACCTGTTTTCTATTGAGTTTTGAATATGGCTACTTAGCAAATTTAAGATCCATTTGTGGCTTATGTCCCATTTCTATTGGACAGAGCTGGTCCGTACCTTCATGAGACCTCTGATTATCTATCAAGCGTAATGTGGAATCTGTCGTGGTCTGTTTGTTCAGGTGTTGCTGACTTTGTCATCCCCCTTGAGGGAGAGGAGCCAGAGGTCACCCGACCTGGCAAACTGGAAGGGAGGGTCCATTCAGAATACTTTCTGGAAATCCTCAGCCACTGGGAGAGAGGCAGGCCTTTTCCCTAAGAACCCAAAGCACAGGGAAGGTCAGCCCTCTTTCATCCTCATTTCCTTCAAAGACCAGGACAAAGCAAGTTCTGGAGACAAATGATCTAAATAGAAATAGACCATGGGCCACAAATGCAAGCCATGAATCCAAAAGTTTGGTCAATAAATATTTCATGGCTCTTTGTTTTTAATCACTTTAGGTACATTTCAAATTTTAAAATTTGGTAATTTAAAATTTTGGGAGCCTCATTAAAAATAAGAAAAAAAATGTGCTATTAATTTCAATAACATTTCCTAACCCAACTCATCCAAAATATTATCATTTTAACATATGATGAATATAAAAATTATTAATGATAGATTTTGTGTTCTTTTCTTCATACTAAATCTTCAGCATCTGGTGTGTGTTTTACACTTTAAAGCACATCTCCATTCACATGTGACCAGTGGCGGCCAAACCAGATGGCACAGCTCTAGGAAATCTAAAATTCTACCACCCGGCAAGTCCTCAACCAGTGCAAAACAACGTGAACGCCCACTGCTCCATACGCTATGATAAGTCACATGACCTCAGCCTCTAAGATTTATGTTTGCAGGGAGCTCTGATGGCAGTGGAAATACAACTCCGGCTATTTAAACAGAAAAAAGCAGCGGGTAAAACCACACTATCATAATACATAACAGTAATGGTTAGGTGGTGTGGTTGTGGATTTTTGTCTCCCTCTTTATACTCTTCTATACCTTACAAATTTCCTAATATGAATTTAGAAATTATCATTTTAAAACTTAAAGTGATTAAAACAATGAGCCATGAAATATTTATTGAACTCCTGTATGCCAACAGGGTCCTGAGAACTTCTTGTTCTCCAAGAAGGTGAGAAATCATCCAGGGCCATTGAAGAAGGGCTAATACAACATTCGCAGGGAGGGGAGGATTTTCCGAGTTAGACGTTTTTTCCTACACTCTAACTGGGAATGTCAAAAATACATATGAGCAAAGGCTGCAGGGAAATTCTTGCTAAGTCAGCAGCAGAGACAAGTGTCCGATGCACATGAAACTCGCGTCTGTCTCGGCAGCAGCGCCTGCTTCTCGCTGGCCCAGAGTTAGGAGAGTCACCCTCGTAAGGGCAGGGAAGGCAGCTGGGTGGCGGTGGAAGTGCTCAGACTCGAAAAACAGGTGATCATGCATTCTTTCAGCATGTGCAAAATACGAATCAAATTATTTACCAAACGCCTGTAGCTGTCTGGTAGGATACACTGGCCGGCCACAGGTACTAATTTAAAGTCCAACCCCACCCTGCTCACACACGTGTGTGCCTCTGCGCACATGCACACACACATACATACACACACACACACACACACACACGTGGAGAGCTCTGGAATAGCCAAAGATCCAAGGATGCTGCAAAGCTTGTTCAGAATGTGTCTGTGCCCGCGGTACCTCCATTTCCCCCACAGGATGTAATTTCCGAGCAGCAGCCTGGTGGCCGCACAGGCGGCATTTCACTTAGGAAAGAACAGGTAGGCACACTGCAAGTGGCAAGGTCTGGGAGTCCCAGCTGCACCTGTCATTTATCCCCTAATCTCGAGCTCTCTCTGGAGTGTGACTGCTGCTGGTGATCAGACATTCCTGCTTGAGATTAAATCGAGGTTGAACCCATTTGCCTTAAAAGGTAATGAACTAGGTTATGAGGTGTCAGGCTCAGGAGCAGGGGCCATGGGGCGTGATGTCTAAGGGGTGCAGGGTTGCTTTGGTGGGGATGAGAGTGTTCTAAAATTGATTGTAGCGATGATTGCACAACTCTGTGAATATATTAAAAGCCACTGAATTGGACACTTTAAATGATGAATTATATGGTATCTGAATTACATCTCAATAAAACTTTAAAAAAGAGATGAGCTCAGGTAAGAAAGCAACTCAATCCCTTTTACAGCAATGGAGCTCCTAGTTGGCTCAGCGCTGCTTTGCCTGAATAAAGAATGGGAACGGCTCTGTGTTTCTGTGTTAGATAAAGACTCATTTATAAGCAGAACTCTCCTCTGCAGCACATCCAGGGTCTCTCTGCCAAAGGAAGGCACGATGGTTCTCGAAAGGCTCATACCTTTTCACTGACCTTTCTGCTCCTGCTGCACTTCTGGTCTCATCTGAAATGACCTCGCCCGTGATATTTGGAGCATCCTTCTCAGGAACTAAAGGTAAGGTAGATGGGCCAGACCCAGGGCTCTTTCTGGGATTAAAAAAAAAAAAATTTTTTTTAAGCAATAAATATTAAGAAGGGCATTTCTCTCCATGTCCTACTGAAATGCTCATTTCCTAATTAAAGCTTAAAGTGGCCACTTCACCAAAATCTTTAGGAAAAAATTAGCTTCAAGCATTAAACAGCTTTGAGATGCTCAGGGCTCATTTAAGCCTCTCTGTATAAATAAATCCATATTCAAAAGCAGATGTGTCTGCACTCCAGAAAAACATCTGATTGACTACAACATATCACCCTATAGTGTACTGCCAGCCTGTACACATTTCATGCTTTTCAAACAGTTTCAGTTAGATGAACCAAAGAACACAGGAAAGGAGTAAGGCATGTCACACAGACTGGCTCCCACGCCTCCAGCCCATTTCTCACATTTTTCAGAATCTCAGCACATCCAGAGATTGTTAAGCAGGTAAATTTAGACACTTAGATATGGAAAATTTAGCTTCTTAAAAACTACCCATCTATTTGATTGGCTTTTTAAAATCCACCCGATTTAAAATCACGTTTGAGGCTGACCCCATATTCTGGTGGGAGTTTATTTTTTGTAAGTACCTCTCAGTGTTGAGCACTTCTGGAACCAGGCTTTGCATCTTTGGGTCCCCAGCTTCGTCAGGTTCTGGAGGTGAGGAGACACCCAATTTCTTGTCCCCAGAGGGAGCAGGGAGCTCAGGCTCGGGCTGCTCTTCGGCCTGCAGGTGCCCGGCCGGGCTGTCCCTGCTCAGGACGGCTGCAGCATCCATCCTCAGATCCCCTTCAGGGCAGCCTGCGTCCCCAAGGCTTCCTGGTAGCACCGAGGCACAGGCGGCACTGGAGAACATTCTCGTAGTACCTGTTTCAGGCAGGTCATCAGACGCACGTGCCCTGGTCTCAGCTATGCTCAAAGTGACGTCACCCTCTGCATCCCTAGCAGCTCCTGCTACCGAGCCGGGCTCCGGGCGAGTGTCTGCCACTTCCCCAGCTGGTGGCTCCGGGGCGCTCTGGTTGCCCAGGGCATTTTGTGTTTCTGAGATCCCAGTCGCACCTCCATGCCTTCTCTCACCTCTAAGTGTGTCTGGGGTGCAAGGCTCACTGATGGCCCCGGTCCCAGTAGGAACGTCCCCGGGGACAGAAGATGCTCCCAGGGCAGAGGTGGACACTGGCATGGGAGAAAAGCCCCAGGCACCATCTTCTCTGGGTTGGCTATCGCTGCTGGATGTGTCTTGGTGCTGTTTTCCAGAAGGAATTCTGTCGTCCTGAACTGAGTGCCCTTCTCCAGGGCTCTGGGGAGCCACCTGCAAGTCAGCAACAGGAATCTCTGGAGAAGTCGCCTGTGAAGGCAGACCGGAAGCTGATTCCTGCCGGCAGCTTCCCTGCTGTGCAGGGGCCTGGCCTCCAGCCCCGGGCCTGCCTTCCCCAGCCCCCTCCGATGTCTCACTTTCCGTCAGCCTCTGTGGGACCCCACTCGTTTCCATCCCCACACTGGCACCTGGCAGGTTTTGCTCTGCGGCCAGCTTTTCTGGAGCTGGATCCTGGGGAATCAGACAGGAAATCTCGGCCTCTACGGCCAACTCTTGCTTCTTGTCGTTTGAGTCTACCCAGAGTCCAGCAGGAGGGCTGGGAAGAGGGGCGACGGCCACTCCTTGAATCCCATCTGGAAGCTTCCCTGGGCTGGGCATGGCAAGGTCCTTGCCCGTCACACTCCTCCCAGCTCCTGCCTTTTCTCCCAGTGTGCTCTGGAGCCGATCGGCGGTCAGTGCTCCCAGGACAGACTTCTCAAAGATCCTGGTGATGTGCTCCCTGAAGTCAGGGAACCCAGTGACCATGCTGGGCTGCTTAGAGCTTGCATCTACATCAACTGCTGCTCCCCACCTCGGGTCCTTGGAAGGGTCTACCATCTTCTCCCTGTTACTCTCTGCCTCCCTCGCTACATCACCTGCCGTGCTCCCCTCCCTGGTGGGACGTGCAGGAATTTCACTGGGCTTGGCACTTGCACCGGGAGCTCTTGACGCTCTCTCCTCCGCTGTGGTCTGCTTACCCTTGGCCAGAAGTGGCATCTTGTCCATGTAGGGCACAGAGTCCACAGGTTCCTCAAAGGTCCCAGCTTTGGGGCTTCCGCTGGGGTCTTGTGCTGCAGAGATTTCCCCATCTGCGGCTCCCGGTTGTGAAAGGGAGGCGAGGGAACCCTCAGGCACCGTCATGGAGGAGGCGTTTTCCAAGACAAGCAGGGGCTCCCGTACGGGACAGGGGCTCTCACTGGGAGCTGTGGGGCCTTGAGATGAAGCAGCTTTCACCCCACTGTCTTCTGTACCTGTGCTGGCAGCGCCATCAATATGCAGGTAAGGAGTGTCAGGAGCAGCCTCTTCTGGTGGCCTGGATGGCAGGAGCCTCTTTGGGTCGGGGACAGCCTGGGCTGCAGGAATATCCACGACAACCCTGGGAATCCCACCCAGCTCTCTGGCTGGCAGCAAGGCATCCTGGCAGCTGAGCAAGGGCTGCTCAGCTTGGCAGGGCTCACCCAGGGCACAGGTAGAAGCTTCCTCCCCAGAGGAGGGGCACTGCTTTGTCTGGAAGAAGCCACTGCTTAGAACAGCTTCTTCTGACTCCTCCGGAGCCCGCTGCATCCCCAGGTCTCCTCCATCAGTGTTCCCACCAGTCTCGGCAGCCTCACCTTCTGCACCTTGATCCTCAGCTGATAGGACACTTGAAGGAAGCTTTTGGGTTTCTGCATCCAAGGCAGTGGGGCGCTCCATTTCCTTCTGTGGGGCCAACCCTGATTGCTGTCTGCCTTCCTGGGTTTCATCACATGTGTCTCTCTCAGGGGCATCCTGGCTGGGAGTGACAGTGGGGCCAGCAGGTGCTGGAGCTGCATCCAGGGGAACTACTGAGTGAGGCCAACAAGGTGGGGCCATCACTGTGTCCCCACTTGCCTTCTCTGTCCTGCCCGAGCCCTGGGGCGGGGGCTGAGCTTCAGCTGCTTCAGCATCTTCAGCCCTGAGACGCGCTTCTTCCTGTGGGCTGCCGGCTTTCAGCCCATCAACCAGCTCCTGCTGGGACTTGTTTGGCCCCTGCGCAGTGCAGCAACTTTCCTTTCTGCTCAGGCTACCTTCAAGAGCAGGGTCTTGTAAGGTGTCTGCTGCAGGAAGTGAGACACTAGAGGGCTGGCTGCCGCTGCGATCTCCCTTTTGCCCATCCTCCCCCAATGCAGGCAACTCCGGGCTCATTGGTGCTGACAACTCTGACTGCTCTGTCGTAGGACTCTCCTGAACTGTGTCCCCAGGAGTTGAACTTGGAGCATCAGACAGACTGCCTTCGGAGAGCTCACTTTGAAGTTCTGATCCAGAAGCCTGCTCCTTTCCTCCTTGAACAGGCAGGGGCACATCCTCCGGAGGTTCCACAGGTATGTGGGTTGGGGTGGAATCTGCACTCAGGTTCTTAAAATCAGCACCACTTGGATAAGTCTCTTTCTCATTCTCACACCGTTGGGACTGCTCCGGGAGCATATCAAAGATGGATCCTTCTGGGTCCATTTGGGATGGCTGGGGACAGTTCTCAGAATACAGCGAGGACCTCTCTGACTCAGCTTCTCGCATCCCGCTGTCCCCCGGGCAGGACAGGTTTCCCTGCTGATCTTGCTGCAGGCTGAGTGTCGTGAGCCCACAGTCCACTGCCAAGTTCCCCTCTTTAGGGGGAGGCGGCCCATCAGCGTGGACTTCCTGTGCAGCTGCATCACGCCCCAGCCCACAGGGCTGGGGGGATGTCAGCAAGCTCTCCCCATCACAGCTGCCGGGCCTCTGCTCAGATGGGTGGCTCCTCGCCTTTAATTCAGATGTGCTCTCCGCCTCCTGGGCTTTGGGGATGACCTCGGCAGCAGGAGTTGACAGGAAACCCAGTTTGTCAGATTCTAAAGCAGGAAGAGAGTCCATTATCCCCAACCCCACCACGTCCTGAAGGGTGTCAGGACATTCAGTCTGCAGTCCTGGCCCCTCCCAGACAGCTCTCTCGGGAAGAATGTGTTCACCGGCTCCATCCGGTCCAGAAGGCGGGACAGGGTCCTGCTCACAGATCCGGTGCAGTGAGTCAGACTCAGGGACCACTCCGGCTTCTCCCATCATCCCACAGGCCTCCGAGCTCCAAGCCGCCTCCTCTGAAGGAGCGCCGGGCCTGTCCCCATGCCCGGGGATGTCCTTTCTGAGTGGCTGTGCAGCGGCCGTGCTGGGGAGGCCTCTCCTCTCCACATCGCTAGTTAGCTGGGAAACCTGGTCCCTTCCCACCTCTGGGTCAGGCTTGCAGCCGCAGGCCTCGGGTTGCTTTTCCCGAAGGTTCCCAGGACCCGCAGCGTCAGGTGGCTCCGGGGCTTCTTCCTGTCCTCTAGGGTCGGCGCCAGGTAGTCTGCTTTCTTCCTTAAGCACAGCTGGGCTTCCAGGGGCCTTGACTTCATCCTTCGGCCCCAGCGACTTTCTGACACTTTCATCTGATGCACTGGTGGGGGGAGGGGGCAGAATCCCTTGCTGGACTTCGTTGTTCTGCTCCCTATTCAAGATCTCCCCTCTCTCCTCCTGGGGTGAAGGGGCTGGAACCTCTCTGGGGCCCTTTTCTGGACCCTCTCCCTCTCCTCCAAGATCTGATGCGAGCTTCTCCTGAACTGCCAACCCGGCTTCTGCCAGCTCTTTAGCTGGATCTGTAAGACCAGGCATCTCAGCCCCAGAAACCAAGTCCTTGTTCAACCAGCTGGGTTGTCCTGCAGCAACAGAGGCCGGAGCAGCTGGCTGTGAAGTGAGGCTTGAAGCTGGACCCGTGTCCTCGGTCACTGCGTGTGGGAAAGGCTCAGTGCCCGCAAGCAAAGCCCCCTCGGGTTGCTCGTCTGCTGCTGCACAGACATCTTGACTAGGCTCGGCTCCTGGCCTCCCTGTCTGCCGGTGACCCTCAGCATCTCGGGCACCCAGCGTCTCCTCCCAGGTGCCCTTGGCCCCCGGCGTCAGGGCAGGACTCGGCGAATCCCAGGGCAGCTCTGTGGGTGGCGGATGAGCTCCCATTTGTTGCTGGCAGTTTTCCTGGGAAGCAGCCTTCGCTTCGGCTTCTTGGGCAGCCTCTGAATTGCTCCTACTGGGAGGGCAGGCCCCAAGGGAATCCGGATCATCGGTGAAATCCTGAGGCAGCACTGCCACTTGACATTTGGGGGCTGGATCTTGTGGGGTCGGGGTCTCGGGTTTTGGGGGAGGCTCTTCCAGGCCAGCTGAGCTCTCTTGTCCTGGCTGGGCTGCAGCAGGCACCTTAGGGGCCACTTGTCCAGAAGGCGCTCCCTGCCCAGGCTCTGGCGGGGGGAAGCCAACTACAGCCTCTTTCCCTTGGGACTCGAACCCACCAGGCTGGGCATCCTCTCCACACAGCTGTCCCTTCATCGGCTCTCTGGGAGCTGCTGGTGAAATTTCTGGCAACTGGTCAATGAGACTGGAGGAAGACACTTTCTGCCTCTCTTCTTCCTTCAGGTCTCTCTCTCTTCCGGTGTTGGGGACGGTTGCAACCACACTGCGCTGAGTAGAGCTGTCCCCCTTGGGGACAAAGGCTGCTGGAGCATCTCCCTGGGCACCTGGGGAAGGTTCCTTCCAGGGGGGTTGAACAAGGGGCCAGTCTTCAGGTGCTGCTGCTGGACTTGCCAAGCGGCCTTCTGGGGGGCCCTCAGCAAAGGGCATGGAGGCTGAGGGACACTCCTGCTCCCAGGGCTTCAGGGGACTGGGCAGTGGAGAAACTTGTGGGCCCCTGGCTTCTTGTGGGTGTCTCCTTGGCTCAGTCACCTCTGGGGACACGATGCAGGGATCCACGCTGGCAGCACCCTCAGAAGCGGAGCAGGAACCTCTGTGCCCGAAGCTGCCAACAATGAAAAAATTTAGTGTGTTACCTGTTCCTGCAGGTGCCAAGGACAGACCACAGCACAGGCAGAATCACTCCAACCCTCTCCCCACTGAAGTCCGCACCACACGGCATCCTCATGCAGTTTACTCCTCTCCATGAAGGGAACCCCCCAGACCCACCACCCCACAACCATTCCTCATGCCCTCACTTTTTCCAAAAATCACTGCAGAGACTCTCCAACTTTCAGTCTGAGGCTTTCTATGCTGGTCAGTGGTGTGAATGGGGAAATATGGAAACAAATTAATGATTTTCTAAAATGTGGGAAACTTAGAACATTTTTAATAACTGTAAACCATAATAGAGGATTTGGACAAGTTCTGTGTAGTTTACAAACAGGTCTCAAACACTCCTGGGGACCCTCAGAGGTTCAGGGAAAAAGCAAAACTGGGCAAAGCTGTGCTTTGAAATAAAGAGCTATTCTTGATAAAAGGTTAACTTGATTCTTTACAATCCAGTGGATGGTACTTGGAAGCATAACCCAAAATCAATTCAATTTAGCTGTGGAATTTCTGCATATGATCTATATGTAAAACTCCTCAGAGCTGAATTACCTTCATACCCACATCTGTCCTACCTTGAACTTACTTTGCCGTACAATGTGTAGAGAAAAACTACGAACATGAAGGAAACCTGGGGGAACATGGCTCAGAAACAAGGACTGGCTATAGATAATCAACTCTCCAGTTATTGTAAAATAGCTCACCACATTCCGTATTTGGACTGTGTTTCTCAAGTCTATATAGTTTTAATTAAGTGCATTTTTAAAATTTAAAAATAATTCATGGCCAATACAAAATATTGAAAATGTAGAAAATATATCTCCCACATGCTCATTGCTTAAAGTGTTCTAGTGAATTTCCTTTTTGTTCTACACAACTTTTTAGGGGGTGCAATTTTTGTTGTTTTTATGCAGCTGTGATTCTATATATTTGTTACGATTGTGTACCTTTTACTATCAAGAAACATTGCCCAAGGCAAAGTTAACAGAAGTATGGTTTTTCTAAGGTTTTTACCGTGTTGTTTAAAATTGTTATTGGGAGGAAATTTTATGGAATCTTCTTGTAACTGTTACACACATATATTTACATATTAATAGACCCACAGTGGGTTTTTTTTTCTTTTTTATTATTTTTTTAATTGAAGTATAGTCAGTTCAATGTGTCATTTTCTAGTATACAGCATAATGTCCCAGCCATGCATATATATGCATATATTCATTTTCAGATTCTTTTTAGTTAAAGATTATTATAAGATATTGAATATAGTTCCCTGTGCTATACAGAAGAAAAATTTTTAATCTATTTTTATATATAGTAGTTATCATTTGCAAATCTCAAACTCCCAAATTTATCCCTTCCTACCCCCTCCCCCTTGGTAACCATAAGAATGTTTCTGCAAGTCTGTTTCTGTTCTGTAGATGAGTTTATTAGTGTCCTCTTTTTTTTTTTAGACTCCACATATGAGTGATATCATATGGTATTTTTCTTTCTCTTTCTGGCTTACTTCACATAGAATGATGATATTTCATTCTTTTTTTTTATCACTGAGTAGTATTCCATTATAGAAATATACCACAGCTTCTTTATCCAGTCATCTATCGATGGACATTAAGGTTGCTTCCATGTCTTGGCTATTGTATATAGTGCTGCTATGAACATTGGGGTGCATAAGTCCTTTTGAATTAGAGTTCCCTCCAGATATATGCCCAGGAGTGGGATTGCTGGATCACATGGTAAGTTTATTTTTAGCCTTTTGAGGAATCTCCATACTGTTTTCCATAATGGCTGTACCAAACTACATTCCCACCAGCAGCAGGAGGGTTCCCGTTTTTCCACACCCTCTCCAGCATGGGTCGTTTGGACCCACAGTGTTCTGAATGTGACCAGAGGAAAGAGTCTACTCTACATGTCACTACCAAAATTCTAGCTCTCCATGCAGGGCAATGCGTATACATTCATTTATGAGAGATGCATATATGAAGTACACATACTGTTGTATATGAAGTATTGAGTGTTGAAGTACATTTCTGTTAAAATTTAGAAATATGTGTTACGGACTGAGTTGTGTCTCCCTAAAAATCCGTATGTTGAAGTCCTAATCAATGACTGTATTTGGATACAGGGCCTCTAACAAGGTAATTAAGTGAGGTCATAAGAGTGGGGTCCTAACCCAACAGGACTGATGTCTTTATAAGAAGAGGAGGAGTAAATAACAAGTTTCTTCTGTACAGCACAGAGAACTCTATGCAACATCTTGTAGTAACCTATAGTGAAAAAGAATATGAAAACGAATATACGTATGTACATGTACGACTGAAACATTATGCTCTACACCAGAAATCAACACATTGTAAACGGACTATACTTCAATTTAAAAACAAATTTTTAATAAATTAATTTTTTAAAAAAATAAAAGGAGGAGACACCAGGAGCCGCTCACACAGGCAAAAAGGCCACGGGTGAACACAGCAAGAAGACGCCACCTGCCAGCCAAGAAGAAAGGCCTCCCCAGAACCAGCCCTGCCAGCGCTCTCACCTAGGAATTTCCGCCTCTGGAACTGTGAAAAAATAAATTTCTCGTCTTGAAGCCGCCCGCTCTGCAGTCTGCTATGGCCGTGTGAGCAGCCTAACACAATAGCTATCCTGGGCATTTATTGAACTATCCTTTCAACATTTTTAAGGTTTCAAATTTTCCAAAATGAAAAGTCAGGAAAATAATGATGGATGAAATTCACTGGACATCCATGCGTCACCTGGGGTATCTCATTTAACTCTGCCAGTCGCCCTGCAAGACGGGTATTCTCACTGCCGTGTTGCAGATGAGAACCCTGAGAACAGAGGGTAAGCTTGAATCTGATGGGCCATGGTCTTCTTATTCACTCTCTGCTGCCTCCAAAATAAAAACCTCCAAGGAGGGAGGCTGAATGTTTGTGTCCTCAAAATTCAGATGTTGAAATCCAACCCCCCAAGGTGATGGTATTAGGAGATAAGGTCTCAGGAAGATGATTAGGTCATAAGGGTGGAGCCCCCATGAAGGGATTAGTGCCCTTATAAAAGAGACCCCAGAGAGCTCCCTTGCCCCTTCTGCTGTGTGAGAACCCAAGAGAAGACGTCCATCTGTGAACTAGGAAGTGAGCCCTCACCAGACATGGTATCTGCTGGCACCTCGATGTTAGCTCTCCAGCCTCCAGAACTGCAAGAAATAAATGTCCGGTCTATGGTATTGTTATAGTAGCAGCCTAAAGGGACCGACACAGAGAGCGAGAGGCTCTTCACCTGGCTCCAGTGCAGCCTCTCGCCAAGGCCCTCACCTATGAAATGTACACGACATCATATGACATCCTTGAAGGAGGTGTGTACACGTCACTGCACCAGTCACCCTGATTTAACGTCTGTTCCTACACATACGACACTGAAAATATTTCCAGTGGACCCAAGACAGAGAGCTGGCTACTGTCTCAACCAGATTAGCATTTTCAGACCAAAAGCCAAGCTGACAAGGGCAAAAAAGAGAAAACTCAGAGAGTAAGTTATGTGAAACCCTCCAATCCTCAAATGGTCACAGGGACAGACCTGCCCACGGAGAGCCCTGACCCCGTACTGACTGACACGTGTGAAACCTCTTGGACTGGCCTCTGCAGAGCAGGATTTCTGGAACTCAGTGGAATGTCCCAGAACCAGCAACTCTGCCCTCCTGATTCTGGCCATTTTCCTTTTAATAAGCACTTCACACTTAACTGTGTCTCACTCATTAACTAAGAGTCAAACCGTTTGGCAGCTAATGAGATTAGTGGTGAGTAATTCAGAAATGAAGTGCCCCTACTTGCATCTGCTTGTTCAGGAGGTGCAGAACACAGCCCTCTCTGTGCTGTAATAAAACAAACAAAGCCACTTAGTGGTCCTGCCTCTGACAGCAGCTGCCGGCTCAGGACAGGTGTGTGGCCTCCCTTTAGGAGGGAGGCCTGAAGTCATGACCGACTGGGGACAAGGTGATACAGTCACTCAATCTGGGCATCTTGAAGACCTGTGGGTCTGAGAGCAACTAGGAACACATTTCCCACTCAGTGTGAGGCACAAGATTCCTTCAAAATAAGGACCCAGCCTTGGTTTATTTCACACACACTGAGCACCAGCAATCTTCATGATTGCCCATCAGAAGCAATTTTTTTTAAAACCAGATTAAAGTTACTCACCAGGAGCAGGTTTGCCCAAGGGCGGGAAAAATTCTGAGAACTGATCTGTGAGGGCTCTGCATTAACTGAAGCTTACATAATGTCCTTTTGTGCTTCAAGATTGAATCAGAATGTGTGGGATGGCGGTTCAGCTCAGAATCCAAAGGCAGCTCTTGTGGGCTGGGCAACGCGGTGTTCTAAGTGGAAGGCTTTCAGCCCGCAGGGCGCCCTGCCTTTGAGTTGAGGTGGGGAGGGCCCAGGGACTGCAGCCTCCTTGGTGCAGACCAGACGCCCCAGTACAACATAGAGAGAAGCAGGGGGTGCGGGGACAAGAAGAGGGGTGATGTGCTGCAGCAAAGGCCTGAGCAGACAACAGGGGTGCAGAAAAGACCCTCTCCACCACCCTAGCTGGAGACAGTCACATCTGGATGGGCTCCTAAATGCGCAGTTCTGAAGACACACTCGAGGTGACTAGGAATGCTCAAAAAGAGGAAGGAGGCTGGTGGAGGGAAAAACAAGTTTGGCCCCTGCACTACCAGGCTTTCAGGGAACCAGCAAAACCATTGAACAAAATCGTCAAGAGGGAGAGTTGCCATGTACTGAGCACTTACTAAGGCCAAGTACTTTCAGTTATGATTACGTTTCATCCCCTCAGTAGCCAGGCAGAGTGGATGCCCGCCCAGCACTGCACATATGAAGACACATTTATAGAGAGGTTCAAGACCAGACTCGAGTCCCTGGTGCAAAAGCAAGATCAAGCCCTTTCCGGCCCCAGGGCTCTGCCGCTGCCTGCTTCCCTCTACTTGCTGGCCTCACCTCTCCTGGACCATCGGAGCCTCTTCTCCCATTCACTCCAGCCCCTGCATCCTGCATTCTGTTCTTCAGGCTGCAGCCAGAGCAACGGCTTGGAAATGAAAGCCTGATCCTGTCACCCTCACAGGAAGCTTCTTCGGTGACCCGAGTCTGCAGCCCGCTGTGGCCCCAGCCTACCCTTCCTGCTTCGTCCCACAGAGACCTCATTGTCCCTGCATCTGCCTGGAGCTGAGAGCCCTCCTGCTTCTCCCTGCAGATCTCAGCCCCAATCTCTATGTCCTAGGGAAGCCTCCCTGGCCTGGCCTCTGGAATCAGGTCTCCTTCCACAGGCCCACTTAGTGAGGGCACTAGTCACAGCTGCCACGGACATGCACTGATGACCGTCTCCCCCACTGGAGTATAATGGAGGCTGGGTCTCGCCTCTTTTCAATATTGTTTCCCCAGTGCTTGGCGTATAGCAAACATCGAATATATGAACGTATGAGTGGATGGGTGGTTGGACGGATAGTTGGGTGGATGGATGGATGGACAAATACAATTGAACCCAAATCAAGGATTCTAAATATGCAGAAAGGCTCCCAAATCATGGTGGTTTGACCTAAGGATAAGGAAAGTTCTTTTCTTCCATACGATCACCGCATTCTAGTAATCTATTAGGCCAAACCTTTCATTTTACAGATGAGGAAACCAGGACCCAGAAAAGGCAAAGTACTTTTGTTTAAATGCCTCGGTCAAAGAAATGAGGTTAAGGCAGCACCACTCCACCACATGTCCCTTGGTGCACCGGGGGGTCTGATGAGTTAAGGGGTGCACTGCAAGTGACTTGTTACTAATTATAAAGGACAGAAGCCTGCGAATGATTTGTAATTTTCATAAGTTAGTCTAATTCAAAGGATGAACAATGTCCCCACATGAAATCATCACACTCATGCATTTTGCATTCACAGGCCATGTTGTGCATGTGAGGTTTCTTGAGAAGAAGTAAGGCTGAGACCCTGACCAAAGAAAGTAAACAAGGCTCCAGAATGTTTTCAGTTCTTCCCAACATGAAATCAGAATAAATTTGGCGAATTTGGGGACCGTGTAGATCTTCACAATGACACAGCTGCATTTCCTGTAACCACCTAGCGCATGCAGTGTCTTTATTCCTGCCTTGCTTTGTGTTTTTCTCCCTGTGTATCTTAAGTCTGATAACTAAGATGCTCCAAAGTTGTGAACAATCATCCTTCTCAGATGTATTCTTCTCCCTAGAATAGGCCCAGTTCTCAGCTTTTCTTTTTTTTTTTTCCTTTTCCTTCTCAAGCTAGGAAGACAGCCTAAGAAGACAATCTCCTGGAGAACTTAGTGATTGGACAAACTATGATAGGTCATTCTGGGTCAATTGTTAATGACTGTCTAACAAGAGTTGCATGAGATAAGCCCTCTGTTTTTACATTTCTGTCAGAGGCTTTTAAATACTGAACTCAGTGCTTCTCATGATTGTTACGTGTGCAATAGAGAAGCTCCCCCCTTTAGATACTGTAAGAAGCACTAGATGAAGCACACGTGGTTAAACTAGGGTTCTTTTCTGCAGAAAGAGCACAGGCACCTGAATTCCAAAGAAGATTCAAAAAACTGTCCTCTAACCAATTTTTTCAGCAACCCTCACGTGGGGTTGACCCAATTGTGTGGTTCTCAATCTCAGCACTGGATTCGGAGTGTGACACGCAGGCCTTCCCGGTAGCTGGAAGGGACTCTGTGTCTCCTCCTTCCGTCTGCCTGTCACTGTACTTCAAATGCATGCAGATACTGTCTCAAGAAAACAGGAATTCATTTAAATGCATTTCTGGCATAATAATTACTTCCAATCATTTGTACATTTCTTAATGATCAAGTGTCAAAGGTAAAACTACAATCCCATTACAAGAGAGATCTACTTTTATTCACAATCAAGAAAGATTTTTAAAACTCTAATAAGCACAAATCAAGGAATTGGGTAGAATGCTTAACTGAGAATATGAAGATTTTCTTAATTTTAAGTTAAACCCCACCAGTCATCCGTGGAAAAATGCAAATGACGATTTTGTCCATGTCCTTGGATTATGAGAGTGTTATTTTATTTTGACACCACAAGGATATTTTGGACAACAGATAGAGGTATATATGTTTTTGTTATATTTCTTCTTTTCTAAATTTATTATTATTATTTTATTATTTTTTTAACGGAGGTACTGGGGATTGGACCCAGGACCTTGTGCATGCTAAGCACACACTCTACCACTGAGCTGTACCCTCCCCTCCCTTTATGTTCCTTCTTGATAAGACTTCTAACACGTAGTAAAATAATTTTCCTCCCTTAGTCAATGAAGTACAAAACAGGGAACATAATGGAATTGTCCCTTGATGATGGAGAAGTCTTTCAGCCATTCGGACCACTCTCTGAACAAGAAGATGTTACCCGTGTCACCTACGAGAGATTTGAGTTCCAAAATGTGACTAAGGGTTTCTTGTTAGGTTAAGTCCCAGCCACAAGCCATTTTGTTGAAGTCTGTCTCTCTCTAATCCCATTCGTCTACATGGGGTGTGTGTGTGTGTGTGTGTGTGTGTGTGTGTGTGGTGAGTCAACATTCGTAGGGGCCAAGTCGGTTCAATGTCAAAGACATAAAGACCATTCTAGTCTCCTTCTCAGCTCGAACACAGCTGTAGTGACGCATTTGGGAAGATTTAGTGCTGTCAGAGTTGGCATTTGAGGCTGTAAAAAGACACAAGAGACGGCAAGTGTCTGTGGTACAAGCTGCTCTCCAAGAGAAAAGAGAAATAACTCTTGGCCCTGGGATCCTCTCTCTTATAATTCTTTTTCTCTAGAAGGGCCTCCTCATCTCTCCCAAAATAAATGCCAAGTGTTTTGCTGCATTTCCACCTAAAATTAGAGAAACTTGATACGGTGGCTTTTAGATGTTTTCAGAGAGCCTGGGTTGGAAAGTGTCATATAAAGAATTGTTAACTACAACAGGGGGTTGGACTGATGGGGGATCCGCTTCTGCAGGAGACGTGGGAAAAAAGAACAGAGATCCCTGGAGATGGAAGGCAATAGGGTAAGCCCTGCTACCGCCCCAGCTTAGGACCTTAAGTGGCCCAGGGTGGGGGAACCCAGCTGGAGCCATGTGGTCTCCCTGACTTAAGGGGATGGGGCTGGGTGTCTGGGGTGACCAAGGCAGCTAGAGTTCCCAAGGCAGAGTACCAAGAAGTGAAAGCTGAACAAAGAGAGGACTCTGGAGATGTGCAAAATACTGATCAGCATGGATATGTGTGGAAACCACCTGAGACTAGGTACAGACCACCTGAAAGATTTATAGGCAAGAATCTTTAAAGCTAATACAGGGCTGGGAATAATTCCCATTCCTACCAGCCAGAGTGGAAAACCTCATAATTCATGGGACATTTGTTAGAGTGCTAAGAAAGTCTTGCCTCAGAAGCGGAGAAAATTAACCCTAGATTAAATCCTGCTTTGGTCCCACCTAACAAAGCTTAAAAGTAAAGCCCAAAAGGATCAAGCTGTTCCAAATAACTGCATCTCAGAGCAAAGTTGAAGAATATTTATAGGAATACAAAAATATCCAGAATCCAAAAGCATAAAGTCTACAGTGTCTGACATGCAAAGCAGCAGTAAAACAGACCCAGACTGAAAAGAAAACTCAATGAAAGCCAACCCAGAACTTGTGCAGATAATAAAATTAGTACACAAGGACTTTCCAAAAAGTAATGTAAATTCCATGCGTTCAGGAGGAAACACAGAGGAAAGACTGAGCATGATAAGTACAGACATGGAAGTTATAAAAAAGACCCAAATCAGACTTCTAGAGATGAAAGCTGCAATGCCTGAAATGAAAAACACATCGGGAGGGATTAATAACAGGTTAGTCATTACAGAGAAAAAGATTAGTAAACTCGAAGACATATCAAATAGAAACTGCCTGAAATGAAACAGAGAAAAGGACTGAAAAAGAAGAAGAAGAAAAAGAAAAGAAAAGAACAGCTCATCATTGAGCTGTAGGACAACTTCAAGCAGCTGAATGTATGTGCAGTTGGAGCCCCTAAAGGAAGCAGAGAAATTTAAAAAGCTATCTGAAGAAATAATGGCTGCAAAATTTCCAAATATGATGCAAACTGTAAGCCCATAGACCTGAGAATTTAACTAATTTCAAGCACAAGAAACAAGAAGTTTACGCCAAGGCATATCATAACCTAATTGCTTAAAACCAGTGAAAAAGTAAAACAAGATTAAAATCAGCCAGAGGGGAGAAAAGATAGAAGAACAAACTTAAGGAAGATATCAGATTTTTGGTTGGAAACAATGCAAGCTACAGCACAGTGGGGCAGTATCTTGAAGGCAATAAGAAAAAAAAAAAAAAAAAAAAACTGCTTACCTAGAACTCTTTGCACAGTGAAAGTATCTTTCTAAAACATCGATGAACTAAAGATTTTTTTCAGACTTACAAAAGCCATAAGAATTCAACAGATCAGTTTTCAAGAAATATTGAAGGCAGTCCCTCAAACTTTGCTTAAAAGGCACAAATAGGTTAAAAGTAAGAGAATGAGGGGGAGAAAGATATACCATGAAAATACTAACGAAAAGAAATCTGTTGTGTGTACATTTTATTAAAGTTGATTTTAGAGCAATAAGTACTACGAGGCATAAAGAAGATCATCATAATGACACAAAGAGTTCAGCTCCTCAAGAGGACATAAGCATTCTGCAAGTTTGTCTATCTAATAACGGGGCTTCAAAATACATAAAGCAAAAACTGATCAAAGGAGAAATGGACAGATCCACAATTATAACCGAATAGTTTCATACTCTTCTCAATAATTGATTGAACCAGTAGAAAAAAATCAGTACAAATACTGAAGACTGGAGCAACAGTATCAACCTACTTGATCTAATTGATGTTTATTAAACACTGTTCCACAGGGGCAGAATTATATTCTTTTCAAGTGCAAATGAAACATCTACAAGGCAGACCATATCCTACACAATAAAAAAACTCCACAAATTTTAAAAGATTTAAATTATTCAAAGTATATTATCTGGCTACAATGAAATTAAATTCAAAATCAATAACAGAAAGATATCTGAAAAATCTCCAACTATTTGGAAATTAAATAATATACTTTTAAATAGCCTATGAGTCGAAGAAGAAAGTAAATGGATAATTAGAAAGTGTTTGAACCAAATGAAAATGAAAATACAAATATCAAAATGTCAGATGCAGTTAAAGTAGCGTTTAGAGTGACTTCAATGCACTAAAACATCTATATTAAAAAAGAAGGACTCAAATAAAGGACCTCAATTTCTACCTTAAATAACTATAAAAACATTGGTTGCACAACAGTGTCTTACACTTAACACTACTGAGCTGTACTTAGAATTGGTTAAGATGGTAAATTGTATGCTATGCCTTTTTTTAACCACAATAAAAAATGACTTTAAAAAATCAAGTAGCAGTATGTAAAAGAAACTGGATGCCAAAGTATATAGACTGTAAAACCCATTTTTTACGAATTTCAAGAACTGGCAAAACTGATCAATGGTTGTAGAAGTCAGAATAGCTGTTATGCTTGGGAAGAGGTATTGACTGGGAAGGCACATGAGAGAATGTTCCGGGGTGACAGAGGTAACCTAGATCTAGACCTGGGTGTGATTACACGGAAGTGTAAACATACATCAAGTGCTCAGATTTATACACTTATAGTATGTATTTTATACCAATAAAAAAGGTAATAGAAAAAAAAAAAAAAGAAAGTATGGAGTCAGTAAAAAAGATGAGCGGCTGCCAGGGGAGGGAGGGAGGGATGAACAGAAGGAATGCAGGAGATTTTTAAGGCAGTGAAACTATTCTGCACGATATTGTAATGGTGGATACATGACATTAAGCATTTGTCAAATCCATGGAAAGTATAATACAAAGAGTAAACCTTAATATAAAGTATAGATTTTAGTTAATAATGTGTCAACATTGGTGCATTAATTGTAACAAATGTATCACACTAATGCAAAATGTTAGTAAGAGAAAGAACTAGGTACAGAGGAGGGAGGGGCGTGTGGGAACTCTGTACTACTCAGTTTTCCCCTAAAACTGCTCTAAAAATGGTTTCTTAATAAATAAATAAATAAATAAATAAACAAACAAATAAATAAATAAATAAATAAATAATGGTTTCTTAATGATTTAAATATGTTACATTTATATTAATATATTTACATGATATGCATATCGATGTTGTTTAAATATATTTTTATATTTATATATGTATATATACACACAGCTATCACAATCAATCAAGAAAGTACTAAAAAAAAGAAGAAAGCCCTAGGGAAACACACTAATATTTTAAGCACAGGTGCCTGTAAAATGTGGGACTGTTGGTGATTTTTTTTCCCCCTCCACTTTCAACTTTTCTCTACTTTCCAAGTACTGTCTCAGAATGGAAAAATACTCCTCTCATCCACTTCTTAAAGGCTCCGTGGAAACTGGATGAACAGACAGACACACACCTAATTCGACACATGACCTTCTTTTTCAGCCAGTGTCAAAAGTCGGGGAGCGCACTCCTTTTGTCCCTCCCTCCCTCCCTCCCTCCTCCTGGCTGTGTTTTTTTCCTGCCAGAGGTACAGGAGTCAGAAGCGGGCCAGGCGGTGGAGGCTGCACTGGGCTCTGCCTGACACAGCCTGCCTGGGCAGGAGCTTGTGAGCAGACCCGGGACTTTGCAAAGCTTTGTCTGCAAGGACCAGACTGCTACTGCTTAGGAAATGTGGGGCTTGGTCACGAAGGGCTGGCCTGGCCACTGATCATAAGACAGATCACAGCTTTTTGATGTTTCTTTTCTCTGAGTCTGAGAATTGACCTTCTTTTTAGGGAAATTACATCTTAAAAACAGACTGGGGTTTGCTTTCTAATTATGGAAATCACACAGCACAAATGCTTTCAGGCACCTGTAAGAACTCAGCATAACGGCTCTGGGCCTGGGCTTTGGGAGGCATCAAACCAAGTTGGATTCTAGTCCCCACCATGCCCCGTTCTGTCTGTGTGACCTGGGGCAGGTTCCTTAACGTCTCTGAGCCCCTCAGGTCACCTGCATTCATGCACACAGAGCTGCTGGGTGAGGTATGTGTTTAGGCTCCGAGTCCAATGCCCAACGGGCAGCGGACTTAGTCCACAAATGACAGTGGGGAGTGAGGTGTAAGAAGCATCCTTGAAGCCCAGGATTGCATTTTTTTTTCCCAAACCATTTTGCTTCCCTTCCCTGAGCTGCTGCTACCCAAACACCAAGGACTTTTTGTTCTCAGTTTGTAGTTTTGAAAGATCCAAAATGTTGACCTTAATGAATATGCTACATCTCCTGTTTTCTGTATTTAAAGAAGTTCTGACATTTCCTATTTAAGAGGCTAGTAAGTCTAGTCCTCCCTAAACTCTGTTTCCTACAAATCTAATTCCAGCGGTTCCTTCTGCCTGGAACCATCTTCTTTCCCCACAAAGCCCTATGTCTCAGTTTTGAAGCCCCACCTGCCAAGCCCCACCCCTCCACCAAGGATGCTCCTTCTGTTCCCAGCAAGTCTGGCCCCTCTCCTGACCCTGTGCTCCCACAGAGCCTGCCTATAGCATTAGGCTTCTTCTAGAATGATTTGTTTACACATCTTTCTCTACAACTGGACCAGCATGTCCAGTTAATCTTTGTACCTCCGGCCTCAAGCCCAGAGCTTGGCCTGTGGTGGGCTGTGGGTCCATGTTTGTTAAATGGAGAGTGAACTCTATCCCCACTCTGGAAAAAAAAAAGGATGAGGTTTGTTCAAGTGTTTAAGGTGTTGGGTGTTAAGATTCTGCACAATTCCAGTGTAGGGTGTTTTTTCCCCACACCAACAAGCAATTCTTGGGCACTAGGTGAATGTCTTACAACTCAACTTAATTCTGACACCATCTACCTGGAGGTAGCATCGGATTTCACAGGTTAAGAGCTCAGTCCCACCAGACTGTCCCCTGCTTTAGATCCCAATTATAACTGCAGATTGTTCCCTGTGCTTCTGACCAACTGGCTATAAATCAGAGGTTCCTACAACCCCTTCTTCTGGCTTAATTAATCTGCTAGAGGGGCTCATGGAGCTCAGAAAAACATGTTACCTACTAGGTCATTAGTTTATTGTAAAAGGATATAACTCAGGAACAGTCAGATGGAAGGGATGCTCAGGGAAAGGTGTAGGGAGAGGGCGAGGAGCTTCCATGCCCTTCCTGAACTTACCACTCTTCAAAACCACATGTACACCAACCCAGAAGCTCTCTGAACCCCATCCTTTGGGGATTTTATGAAGGCTTCATTACATAGGCATGATTGATTAAAATCACTGGCTGCTGGTGATCAATTCAACCTCCAGCCCCTCTCCCCTCCCCAGAGGTCACCCAGGCGGGACTGACAGTTCCATCTGTCTAATCGTAGGGTTAGTTCTCCTGGCAACCAGCCCTCATTTTTAGGCAAGTTCCAAAAGTCCCTTCATTAGCATAACAAAAGACACCTTGATTGCTCTCATCACTTAGGAAATTTCAAGGGATTGAGGAGCTCTGTGCCAGGACTGGGAAGAAGACCAAATATATGTTTCTTATTATAAATCACATTATCACAGGTATATAGCAGGAAACGAGCTATCCCTGAGGTACAAAGGAGAACCCTGCTTCTCTCTCTAAGATCATGGGCCATCCTAAATTTCCCCGAATTTGAGACCAGGTTCGTGATGTCAGCCTGTTGTCTGGCTGGATTCACCTGGTACCAGCAGGATTTCTTCCTGGACGCTGGATCTGTGGCCACGGAACTCAGCAAATTGACCTAACCAAGCCAGCTGTTCCTATCTCAGCAAATGGTCCCATTTACCCAACTGCTCAAGCCCAAACTTCAGGAATCTTCCTTAATTCTTCTCTCCCTCCTTCTGTTAGAGCAGGCAGATAGATAGGAGCAGAGAAAGGGGGACACAGACCAAATGGCAGGAATTGGGCAGAAAGGAGGGGCACAGGCCAAATGCAGGAAACCACACATCATGTAAGTAACAGGGATCCTTGGGCAGAGGAAGAAAAGCAGGAACCTTGGGGCTGATAAGGGATCATGATTTTTGGGGTGACAGGTGGCCTGGAGAAGAACAAAGAAAGGTGAGAAAAGGCAGGAATTTCTAG
Organism: Camelus bactrianus; assembly: GCF_048773025.1. Lineage (NCBI taxonomy): Eukaryota > Metazoa > Chordata > Mammalia > Artiodactyla > Camelidae > Camelus > Camelus bactrianus. Next base: position 25,031,784 of record NC_133549.1, read on the forward strand.
TGTCCGAATGTAACCTTTTGCTTATTATGCCCTCATTTCAATAAAATTAGCCTTGCAGATCAGAAGTACCCATGATGCACCGACGCCATGACACTTCCAACCCAGACTAAATAAGGACAAAAGTCCCTCCTCCCTTTGGGAAGGTGGAGCTGGGATGATAATCAGGGAACACGACCCCAAACCCTTCCCTCCCGGATGAATATTCTGCCCATTCATTTTCACACCCTATGTAGCTAACTTGCCAAAGAAACTCAGGGCAGCTGCTCACCTGAGCCTGCCCACTCTTTCCCTGAGAGTGTACTATCCATCCTTTAATAAATCCTCACTTCACCTTTTTTAACCACTACGTCTTGTCTCTGAATTCTTTCTGGGATGGGACAAGAATGTGAAACACCGGTTGTATCTATCGGCAACACTTCTAAATCCAATCCTGCAGCAAGTTCTGGCATCTCTATCTCTAAAATATCCCAAATATTCAAAGCTGCATATGTTCCTCTATCTTCACTGTTATCACCTTAGTCTATGCATAATCAGTGGACCAGTATCATCCCCAGAGGGGTGAAAACTGGCTTTTGGGAGACCAAAAAAAAAAAAAAATCCTAGGTATTAATTATAATGGTTTGTGACCCTCCAAACACCACAATACATAGACATATAAAACATACCTATCTTCCCCAGGTCAAGGCACCCCTACAACTTTTGGGTCCTGCAAAGGCCTCTCCATAAAGCAACCAGAGAGGTCCTATTGAAAAATGTCACCTAAATCTGGATGCCTTACCACGGCCTTCAAGGCCCTGCCTGGCTGACCCGGCCCCTGCCCACCTCTTGCTCCCTAATCAGTCTCCTGTTTCGCTAACACATCAAATTCATTCCCACCTCAGATCCTTTGCACTGCCTGGCCCTCTACCTGGATCTTCCCAAGCCCGCCTCCTTTTTATCATTCCAGATTTAGTTCAACTAGCACTCCCTTCCTTGACCGTCTAATCCAGTGATTCTCAAACCTTAGGGCACATCGGAATCACCCGGAGGGCTTGCTAAACAGATCCCTGGGGCTCACCCCAGAGTCTGCGGAAAGGCCCAAGACTTAGCATTTCTATCAAGTCCCCACTCTGGTGCTGAGCCTGCAGATCTGGGAACATCACTTTGGGAACCATCAATCTAATCCAAACTAGCCACACCCTTCTCTGCCACTGTTCATGACCACCCTCCTCCTGGTGTCTCTCAGAGCCCTGAGGCTACCTGCAAGTGTCTGTTTTCCTTTTGTTTTCTTGTTCCATGTCTGACTGCCTCTCTACAACCTATTCACCCACTGGAGCAGAAACCCCAGAGCTCCTAGGGTTATTGGCTGTGTCCCCAGCACCTAGCACAGCGGCAAATCCAGAAAGGATTCCCAGGAGATAGTCATGGAAAGAAAAACTTAGAGGAGAGGAACTTAGAGGAGAGGGGGCAGGAGTTTAATGTATGCTAATTATCCCTGACTTCTGAGACTTAATTATACACTTCATAGAAGAGCAAACAAAAGTTAGCTATGGTTATCGGCTTGAGGGTAATCCCTAGTCAGTGTTTCCCAAACTTTATCAAAAGAGTCACATGGCCTTCTTGCTAAAAATAGATTTCTGGGTCTCACCCCAAATCTACTGGATCATACTCTTCGAGGGAGGGGTCAGGAAATGAGGTGGGGTTTTTTTGTGGTTTTCTTTTAATTAAGTACTGTCAGTTACAATGTGTCAATTTCTGGTGCACAGCACAATGTCCCAGTCATGCATATACATACATATATTCATCTTCATATTCTTTTTCATTAAAGGTTATTACAAGATACTGAATATAGTTCCCTGTGCTGTACAGAAGAAACTTGTTCGGTTTTTTTTAAATTTATTCTTATATTTCCTGGCTAACATTTGCAAATCTCAAACTCCCAGATTTTTCCCTTCCCACCCCCTTCCCCTGGTAACCATAAGATTGTTTACTATGTCTGTGAGTCTGTTTCTGTTTTGTAGACGAGTTTATAGTGTCTTTTTTTTTTTTTTTTTTAGATTCCACAGATGAGTGGTACCATATGGTATTTTTCTTTCTCTATCTGTAACTTCACTTAGATGACGATCTCTAGGTCCATCCATGTTGCTACAAATGACATTATTTTATTCCTTTTTTATGGTTGAGTAGTATTCCATTGTATAAACATATCATAACTTCTTTATCCAGTCATCTGTTGATGGACATTTAGGTTGCTTCCATGTCTTGGCTACTGTATATAGTGCTGCTATGAACATTGGGGTGTATGTATCTTTAGGAAATGAGGTATTTTAACTCACAATAAGGTGGACCAGGCAGTCTACCATTACTCACAAATGTCATCACTGGAAAGAGTCACCCAGGCTGTTTATTAAAAACACAGATTCCTTGGTTCCACATCTAGCCATTCTGATTCAGAAGAACTAGAATGGGGCCTATGAATTTATATATTTAATGAACACTTAATGATCTGGGAAGTCTGGAAAACACTGCCCCATATAATTCCATTTACTGTCCTTCACCCCAACTCTGACATGTTTGATATCCTTAAATATAGTTTTAGAGTAAAAAAAAAAAAGGCACTTGAGTGAGACTACCTGAGGTTATCTTGTGTAAATAATAGAAACCACTATGACATCATAGGATTTGGGGCTATAACGTGCCATCATCACCCCATTAAACTGTTCCTCCTCCTCCCCAGGCCAGGGGCCAGCTTACTTAATGGCCAGACCAGCAGGTTCCCAGCAGGCTTGGTGGTCTTTCCTCCAATGTGTCTAAAATCGATCACAGTTTCCCTAGAGCATCTCTCACTTTGGACATCCCAGTTTCGATCTTTCTTTTGGGTTCTCGGTCTAGAACCTTAGCATCTTTTTAGACTCCATCTCCCCTGCCTGCACCCAGGTCATCACCAGGTTCTATGGGCTTGAAACCGAGGAGGACCCTCTGGGGCCTTCCCGGGTACAAGCCCCTCCGTTGTCCCCCTGCTTCTTGTTTGACCTTCCCTGAGTTCCAAAGAGCAGACGCAAGCAGTTAATTATTACAACAATAGAGTCACAGGACTCCTAATTCCTCCTGAAGGGACAGAGATAACAGTCTGACACATCTTTGAGTTGTTCTGCAAAAACTAACCTTCCCCCAACCTGGTGGAAGATGCTGACCCCAAGCACGTAGACTCCAGACTGGTTGGAACCAGAAGGTTGATGATAGAGATTCCTGAAACATCACCCTGTTACCTCATCACCAACCAACCAGAAAAATATTAATGAGCTGATCATGCATCCTGCAACCCTCACCCTTAATATTGCCTTTAACAACTATTCCCTGAAAGCCATCAGGGAGTTCAGGTCTTTTGAGCACTAGCTGCCCATTCTCCTTGCCTGGTGCCCTGCAACAAACACTGTATGTTCCTTCACCACAACCAGTGTCAGCAGATTGGCTTTGCTGCAGGTCAGGCAGGTGAACCTGAGTTTGTTTCAGTAACAGGTTCTACCTTGGGCTGGTTTCCTAGCCTCCATCCTTCTACTACAATTCATTCCTGACTGCCCTTCCAGCCTCCTGCTCCAGTGCACTAATCCAGGCCCTGACTTCCTCAGAACTCTTTCCTTGCATGCATAAGCCCTTGTTTAAATGCAAACAAACCAACCACAAAGTACTTCCCCAGCTTCCTGTTACCTACAGGATAAAATCTCACCCCTCCCCTGACCTCCAAGGTCTCCTCAGTCTGGCCGAACTTCTCCAACCTTGTTTTTAGTGAACACCCACCCCTAGGCCTGGGCTGACTTCTTGCTCTGCCACAGAGAGGTTCAACTCAGGAATTCTGCCCCTACCTGGAATGGCCTCTATAGCCATTCCCCTACCCCTGCCAGGAGACTTTCCTGCCCAGCCCAGCCCAGCCCTTAGAGAAGGCTCCTTCTCTGGACCCCAACAGCGCTAAGCCGGGGCACTCACACAGCACTCTCCCATAATGCAGTGCTTCTCAAGTATCACGTAGGAACTTGTTAGAAATGCTCGCTCTCAGGCCCCACCCCAACGGAATCAGAATTTTGGTTGGGGGGTAGGGCTCAGCAACCTGTGCTTAACCAGGTTTGCAGGTGATCCTGATTTGGGCTTAAGTTTGAGAGCCAGTGGATAGCAGTTAAAACTCTAGGCTATTGAGTTTCTACTCCTTCTCACAAGGTGCCAGACACTCACCCAGGAATCACTTAGGGTCACTCCTGGAGGAAGGTTAATCACCTCTGAATTATTGCCTGTGGCCCTCCTTGGGAGAATGAGCAAGTGTGATGCTGAAGCACAGGAAATGGCCACTATCCAAGATCTTTTTTTACCTACAAAAACAGTCATTTCCTCTGGTGCAACCTAATGGTTTCATTACCTGGGGAAGGTTATATGATAAGACCCATTATGTTTCAAGAGTTTAAAGGGAAAGGGCTGTTGATACCCAAGGAGGGAAAGGCTCCAGGAGACTGTGGACAGTGGAGCTGGAACCAGTCCTCACGCAAGTTTCCAGGGCAGCTGTGCTCGAGGGTGGACATTGCTGAGCAGTAAGAGGCACGTCCTAGGGTGAAGCTTGTCCAAGGTGGGCGGGATCATCCTCCCTCCGGAGCCCAGGAGCTTGCACAGGGCAGAGCACCTAAGAGGCGCCACCCAGCCTCTGTGGGTTTGGCCAATGCAGGGCTAAGTTACAACAGCGACACCGTGTGGCAACTGGAAGGCAAGGCAATTGAACTGAGGGGACTCCTCATTGGATGATGAACTTAGCCCTTTGGGGATGTATAAACCTTGTTCTTGTGTATTCAAAGCAAGGAAGAGCCTTCAGGGGGGAGAATGGACTTTCTACCACTAGGGCATAGGGGGCATAGTCTGCAAGCCTTGGTTTCCTCATCTGGAGAGTAGAGACTACACGGGTGCAGAGAGAAAATCCTTGGCACGTCTGCCTTTTCTCCCTATGTTTTTCCCTTGCCTCCACTTGCAGCAGAAACCTTTCTGTGCTTTCTCTCTGGAGTTTCTCTAAGTTGGAAACAGAAACACTTTGCGGTCAATGGTTCTTTCCATCTTTTGTAAAAATCTATAGTATGTGCTTTGAAGAGAAAATGCTGGCTATCTGGTAAGCCAAAAGGAGAAGGCAAATGCATTTCAGGACGTGGAGGAGAGAGCAGGGAAAGGTCACAGGAAGCAGAGAGCGTCCGGACTCCCTCCCTGCCTCCTGACAGTGTCCTCAGGCTCACAGGGGAAGCGAGCAGAGTGCAGAAGGTGATGACCACAGGCTCCCAGCCTCACCAAAGATCCCCACGTGCCAAGTGTGTAGTGAAAGCAGCACAGTCATAGGACTCCAGGGACAGTGTGGCCTGGACCAGTGGACCTCTCAGTGGTGATGGGGTTGGGAGTAGACAGATGATGGCCTCAATACACCAGGTCAGGAGAGGAGTTCCCAAGGATGGCTGGCATGAGCATCCCCACCAGCCTGGCAGAGTAAGGGCTCAGAATCGGAAATTAATTGACTTAAAGAAAATTAAATTTTACCCTCTATGCATAGAGCATTTGGCAGTGATTGGAGCCCATCTGCGAAATGAATGTCAAATACTATTGCTGTCATTATTGTGGATGCCAGGGGTGGCTTGCCCTACTGAGAGAGCACACAGGGGAGCCCTGCTCACTCTCTTTTCCTGTAAATATCCTGACTCCCCGATCACCTCTTGCTAGTTTCTGAGTTAGTCCATGGCCCTGCACAATAGATGTGGTTATGTTTATAGGGAAGAATCGTGTTTTTAATTGTGAACAGGGAGTTGCCTCTTTGGGCCTGCTCTCAGAACACATCTCTCATGCTCAATTTGCATGCCGATGAGAGACAATTCTTCTTCAAGGGAAAAATAATCGACTAAAGCTGAGGAACAAGCCCTTTGAGCTGCGTGACTCTTCAGCCCAGCTGTGACAGAGGCCCCGAATAATTTGCGAACCTCCCAAGGGATCCTAGAACCTCATGAAGATGGGGACAGAAGAGCTGGAGCTTGGGTCTCAGCCAGCAGTGACCTCCCTTGTGAAAAGACGAATCCATCCATTAGTTTTATGATCACCCGGAGTCAATTTAGACCATCATCTGGTCTAGTTAGAGCCAAATATTAAACCCTTTTTCCTGTTACTCTGACAAAAAAAAAGTTCATAAAGGTGGAACAGCCAAGGAGGGTCTGAAAGGCAAAGGAAGCCCCCCTTTTGCAAAGAAGAGATCAAAGGTGTCATTCAAAGCATAGTCTGTGACTCAGCTAAAAAGAATACTCTGCCCCATCTGATCGTCATTTCCCTAAAGAAATCCAATGTTCATGCCAAGAGGTTCAAAGTACCGCCTCTAGAAACCACGGAACTGGAACCACACAGAAAGTAACACCAGCAGGCATGGAAATCCCAGCCACCAGGGGCCGCTCTTACTTACCCATGACCCTCCTTAGTTTAAAGCCAGAGCAAAAAAATGACGCTTAAACTCTTAAGGTGAAAAGTGACTGCAAAGCATTTGTGACCTAAAGTCAATGATTAGGGGTAGGTGTGTGTGTGGGGGGGTGTCTATCACTCAGTTCTGCATTTTTCGCCCTAAAAGTTCTTGTTCATTTGTTCCTCTAAGGCCTGCAACTGTAGCCTCCCAGATGCTGGGCTTCCGTTTGTTCAGACGGGCTCTTCTAGCCAGATCATGTGCTGAACCCACAGGCAATGATTAATTGCCTTTAGTGCTCTGATCCGTGTCTGATCAGAGGACAGAATGCTCACATCTAATCTCCCCCTGCTTGCGAAAGACTCCTGAACTGTGGGTGCTGAGTCCTACGTGGGAATAGTCTATTGGACTCCTTCCCAGTAGCCCTGGAGGGACATCAGGACCTGACAGTGGTCACAATGAGGAGCCACTGACCGATGGGCCACACCTGCACTGGCCACTGTTCCACTGCAGCTGTGTGGTCTTGTTGATTTCTGGAATTCATCCACAGCCTCCCTGGGACTGAGTGATTGTTCTTTGAATCCTCTGTCTCATCTTTTGGTGCCCACATTGCCTACCAGGCAAGAATACAGACTCCCAACTTAGCCACAGATTAGACACCCCTGCTAAGCCCCTTGGCAGCTGTGATCTTTTTTATTTTAAGTTCTGACAATGAGGATAAACGGCCTGGAGTGTTATGGAATGGAACCTATTATGACTAATTTCATCTCTGGGCAGTCAAATATTTATTTTCCCTTCGTGCAGGTCTAGGCAATCACAAAGGGGTCTAGGAACTACTGCTTCGAACTTCTTACCGCCAAGGACCACATCCTGGGTTTTAGAGTAAATTTTCCAAAGCAGATGGAGCAAAACAAACACTAAGCAGGCAGTGAGCTGGCCACGCCTCCGGCTGTGTCAGTCCTCCAGACCTGACTCTTACCTGGGCAAGTCTCCAAGGTCAGTGCCTCTGGGCTTCTCCTCTGGCCCTCGTTCTACGCTCTGACTGTTGCCAGGTGATGGCTCGGATCCTGGCCTCCGAGCCGATGATGTCCTCTGAGCCAGAAGAAAGAGAAATTGGAAAGGAAATCAAATAGGGGTCTTTGAAAGCACAGAGACTTTATCAACAGGCCACTGACCACAACATCCAAGGGTCAGGCTATCCATTTGCTTTACAGCCCATCTGAGCACCAACTCTGTACGAGGTGCTGAGCGAGGCTTTGGGGGTACATGGTGAGCAAAGCCAACGTGGCCCTTGCTCCTACCCGGTGGAGGAGAAACACAGCAAACCAGCAATTCCAGATTAGAAGGGGGGCTGTTTCAGTAAGAAACTGAGACTGGGGACACCCATCATACTTTGGGGGTCATCGGCTCCCTGCAGAAAGTAGGATATTGAATTATCTAGGCACACCTAGATGAAAACACATTTCTTCCCCCTGCCCCATGGTTGTGCACACCAGAATTCAGCTGGAAACCTGGAAAGAAAACTGAAGGAAGAAAATCATAGGCCCTTGGAAATGGGGCCACCCCCTGGGGTCCCAGCCACTCTGACAGCTGGTCGTCTTTCAACTCCCACAGTCAGCTTGTCTGCTGTTCAGTCGGTTTTTTAAACCAAGGCATAAAAAACTAAAGCACAGTCAGAACTTTTAGTCATAGGGCAGAAAAAGATGAGATGTTTTTAAGAACCCAATTTAAATGATGCTCGTGTAAATATGGTACAAACATCAGAAATGGGGAAAGGGCTTTTAGGAACCCCCAGCAGTGTTTCCCAAAGCAGCGGTTGTCTTTTGTCTTCCTAGTAGTGTCCCTGAAACAGCATACACAGCTCTCTTCGGGGCCAGATCCACCTTACTCTAAAGTACTGTTTTTCCCAGACCCTCTGCCCCAAGGTTCTCATGGAAATGCCAATCATAGTGCCCCACACCCCAGCCTATCAGGCTGTGCACAAGACTCAGGTTAAGACAGGTCCTTCCTCAGGACTCCGTGGAGAACCAGAGGGATGGAAATCTGGTGGCTGGTTCTGTAGAATATGGATGCAGGAGTTACTGGCAGTCTGTTTCTAATCACTGCAGAGGGAGGCAGCCTCGGCAGGAGAGAGCGGAGCCTGCAGGTAGAGAAAAGCCATGATGAGATGTTTCTCCATCTGGCGTATTTTTCTGAGCGGGTGGCTGCTTATGTTCACCTGATCGTGCCCAGAGGTAAAATATAAAAGATGCTTCAGCTCTCAGGGGCCCATAAATTCTGGTGCTCACGGGAACACTACAATTAGAAAATCTCCATTCACTTTTGTTGAGACAGAATGGGGGGAAGATAACAGCACAACAGTAAGAACCTCTGTTTATTGAGCACTTACTAAGTGCCAGGCACTGGGCCAGTAGCTTTTCATGAACCGTGTCATTGAACCTTCATCACAACCTTATGAGAAAGATGCTATTCATGTCCCTGTTTTAGAGCAGAGGCTTTGAGAGGTTAAGTATTTGGCTAAGATCACACAGCACTGGATTCTGGATGAACCTGATTCTCTCTGACCCCAGAGCCAGGAAAAGGCATCTCTGTTCGATGCCTTCAATGGGGACATGTTGAAGGAGGCAGAGAGCTGGGGCTGATTCTTCACCTAAGAAGGGGCCTGTGGACCCCAGGCTGGCTTGACCTCCATTCTGGCTGAACCACTCCCCTCCAGAAGGAGCCCCTGCCCTGTCCTGTGCACCTCAGTTTCCTGATCTGTGACTCCAGGACAGCAATTATTCCTATAGGGCAATAAATGATCAAGACCGGACAAACTTCAAATCACAGTAAATTCAAACTCCAAAGTGTTCGTGACTCTTCTGAGGGAGGTTCTTTATTTTTTATAGTATTACTCCCTTTGGATACCTGACTTAAAATTTTTACTACGGTAATTCCAGCATCACAGTACAGATTGAGTGACATTTTCATATCACGATCCTAAATTTTTTAAGTTGTAACCCAATTCCTACTTGTCTAACCATCATGCAGGCCTCAGCTCCAAACACCTGCCGCAGACCAGGCTTCCTTTTCAGTCACCACATTATCTGCAAAGAATTGAACAGATAAATCTCCTGCTCTTTATTCCCTGATCAAGGTTACTTTAAAGTAATTCTGGAGAGTCAATGACATGTCTAGCGGCCCCGACAGATGCAAACAACAGATGGAATCAGGAGGCAGATCTTTGCTTTAACTACAGAGGGGGAGGGGAGCACAGGCTACCTTCCCTTCGGCACAGGAAATAGAAGAGGGGCTCAGATTTGTCTTTGAAGAAGGAAATAAGCTTTCCAGCCCCACCTCTCCTCCTAACAGAAAGCTAATCTGTGAGAATACCGGTTCTCTCCGGCAGAACCATATTCTGGACGGAGTTAACATTAAAGGCAATGGTTCTGCCCACAGGAATAGCACGCTGCACTTCGCAAAGTTATTACTTCGTATCCTCTGATTCTTATAAAATCCCTGTGTGCTAAACAGGCAGGTAAAATGACATTTTCCATTTTTCAGATGAACCACAGAGGGTTAAAGTAGCTTGGCCAGGTCTCCTGCCTTGAAGTCCAATACTCCTTCCACGGTAACAATAACACCCAACACCTCCATAGCACATTTTTCTGGGATGACAATAGTAGCAAACTGATTACTAACAACACTTTCTATGTGCCAAGCACAGGTACCCCCCCGCTTTTCAAATTTGCTTAATGTCACTTCTCTTTTACGAAAGACCTGTACTGGTACCTGTTTTCAAGACCCCAAAGAAATCCCAAGGGGATTTTCGCTTTTTTGTAAAAAGGCAAAACGTGAAAATAGTGCTCAGCGTTTGTTTTGCAGCGAAGCTGGTGTAGAGGCAGCGTGCGCCCCCAGCGGCAGCAGGAGTGGTCCCAGCAAGCTCCTTCCCCAGGAACCACACTCAGCATCTCAGCATAAAGCCTCCATAGCTTTGAATTGTGTCTGGGAGCATCTGCGCTTAATCTCGATTTATCTTGTGCATCCATCAGGGAGAGGTATCCTAAGGTAACAGCTTCTCTTTAAGCTGTTTCAGCTTACAAAAGGTTTCCTAGAAATACTCTACTTTCAGATGGTGGGCAGCAGGGAAGCCTGTGCTGTTCTTTTAGGTGCTTAACATGTTTAAACCCATTTGATCCTTACAACCACCCTATTTTACTGATAAGATCACTTTAGCACAGAGAGGTTAAGCCACTTTCCCCAAATCACACAGCTTGGAAGTGGTGAAGCCAGGACTTGGACCCAGATGGTTTGGCTCCAGAATCTGTGCTCTTGACCTCTACCTTATGCTGCCTCACCAGGCAGTGGAAATAGTTGCCTGTGAGCCCTGCCATCTTCCTGCCATGGTCCAAGGAACTAAAACAACTGGATGTTTATGAACAACGTGGTACAGAGTCAATGCCCAGAATAGCCCCTGGCACAGAGAGGCATACCATAAATATTTGTTGAATGTATGAAAAACAGATTATCCGCATGTAGTCTGGAAGCCAAGCCTGCAAATTGGGGGAAGCGCACTCAGTCCTTGGAGCTCTCCCTTCGCCCTTATTTCCCACAGTGTCTTTGCATTCCCCTCTCCCCGTCCAGTTTCCCCATCCTAGCAACAGTACTGAGGCCCTTTGCTTACAGGATTCCCAGGGGGTCTGTTGTGTCAACAGGCGTCACTACCCAACAGCATGCATTTCTAAAGTTACCCCTTCTTCCAAATAGCAGGCTGGAAAAAAAATTGGCAATCCTCCACGTGACGAACGGACTTGTCAAGTTGCTTCTTCAAATCTTTCCTTTGTTGCCGTTGCTTGAGTAAACAAACAGCCTCTCCTTGGCTCAGGAATACTCCAGAGCTCTGGGTCTATTTTAAAGCAATCTCCAAACAGTCGCAGCAACTTTCCAGTCCTAAAAAATACACTTTATCAAGAGCTAAAGCGGTTCACCGTTAAAAAAGAGAAATTCCTCCGACCTTACCTCTTAAATATGCCCCATCTCTCTGGCCCACCGCTCACTGGCCATGCCAGTGAAGAGGTTTGACCAGCATGGCTAGATCATGACCAGAGTGTCTTGCCAAGTCGCCCACTCTTGGAATGAGCTTCTTGGGAGCAGTGTGACTGCAGGTGAATGCTGGGAAGTAAGTAGACCAAAGGTCATCCCCATGGCATTAGGAATCAAATTTCAAACAACTGCCAGGCTGCCAAATATGGAGGAGGAACACATGTTCTGTGCTAGGCCGGTGGGCTGCCCATCTTCCCTGTCAAGGGAAGGCAAACACTTAGACCAGTTCTGCTAGACCAGCCCGCACACTTCCACCTCCCGAGCTCCCCTAGCAGGCACTTGGTCAGACCCAGGGTGGAATTTTAGGCTTCCCCAAATGGAACAATTTCTCACGTGACACTGTGTGATATGGTAGAAAAAAACGAACAAGCCTTGGAGTCAGAGAGAGCTGGGTTTGAATCCTCACTTTTCCCTTAAAGGATGGAGAAAATAAGAGAATCAAGTTTGCAGTGGGAGTTTTGTGATTCTGCCTCATGTCCAGGAAGGGCTAAGTCTCGGTTCTAGGTTGACACAGAAGATTAAGAAAGATGTGATGTCAGATACTAACTTTAGAGGAAGCTGGGAGAAGAGTAATGGGAATTCTCTGTACTATCTTTGCAACTTTTCTGTAAATCTGAAAACACTCCCAAATTAAAAGTTGAATTAAAATAAAAGAACTGTGGTTCCTACTCTCATGGAACTTACAGTTTAGTGAATAAATAATATCTCTCTTCACTTCCTCAAAAGCATCTGCATCAAAAGTGGTAGGAATTACCCTCAAAGGACCCAGGAACCTCAGAGATGCCAGAGTTGACATGTTCTGACATCTTTAGTTCGTGGGGAAAGGAAAACCTGAACATACTTCAAAAACGCTGCTTCCTATTAACATCTTGTACGTGTTTAATATTTTAGAAGCAATACAGTTTAGAGAAGTTCAGAAAACCCACATTATTGCACATTTTGGAGTCTGTTTCTTTGTCTATAAAATGGGGATCCCAATCCTTGGCCTGCCTGCCTCAGTGGGTGATGAGAAAACTTTGTCAACATGGCAAAAAAAAAAAAACAAAAAAAAACAAAAAACAGTCCAAGTGGAGTAAAGTCTCTTTATTCAAAGAGTTGCGGTTGTCAGTTGCCTGTAACGTCCTGTAATTTTTACTCGATTATACTTGAAATGCAGATAAAACTTTATTTTTTTTGCTCCTCTAGAATTCCTACATCTACTCATTTTCATGCTAAAGCAGCATGAGGCTTGATTCAAGAATAAGAGTGCAGGAAGCCAGGCGCAGGGGTTCAAAGCCAAGCTCTGGCGTTGATTTAGCCATGAGCCTTCAGGCTCTGTGCCTCTAGGAGCATACCTAGAAAATGGGGATCATAATTATAGGATTGTTTTGAAGGTTAAATAAAATAATACATGCGAATTATGTAGCACAAGGCTAGATCGTCGTAGACACTCATCTATGTTAGTCATTATGATTATAAAGAAGAAACCAATTCAAAATTCATTATCTAAGAGCCCCAGTGCTTGTCTCAACATAGAGCTAAAACAGTTCATCAGATTCTTCAGAAGATGCATCTAGCTGAACCCGGAGCCATGGAGCTCACAAACTTTAATAATCACTCCAGCGAAAATTAGCACAAACCCCTGGGCTGGGCGATCAGACATCATAATAAAGGAGCTCTCTCCACTGTTATCACCATTGAGTTCATGCTGCTTAATTGTCTTCGTTCAATTTCTTTCTCATTAAACGCAGTTAAATCATCCCAGGTACCCAGGTACATACTGCCAGCAGAATATTAGAAGGTGCTGTTTCTGCCAGTGCTGGTCTAATGCTGTGGTGATGTTGAGTTCCTTGGGCTCCTCAGGAAACAGAGAAGCCACCTCCAAGTTGAACTTGGCACCGCAAGCATTTGTAGATTTAAACAACACATGCACATACTTATGAGCCATTTATCCATAAGCAAAACACTAATCACACAGTGCCTGGGCCACAGCTGACCTCAGCCTGCAGAAACACACCCAGGGACAGCTCACACAGCACAGCTTCTCCTGTCCTCCTGGTCTTCTGTTCCCTGGATGTCAGAGAATTCCACAATCTGAAGCCACAGTGCTGAGGCCACCTTCAGGAATGAACCTCAGGCCTAGCTGCCTCTTGGACACTGAGCCAGGACCAGAAAGACCTGCCCTGATGAGGTCTGGGCTGGGGGGGGGGCGTCCCCAGTGACCGGCTCCCAATTCTTCTGACCCCGTTCGTTTGCCACTCATCCTTCAGCTCACTGGGAGAGATTTGGACACTCAGGGCCAGGTCAGGCATCTTTGCACCTGTCTTCTTGCCTTATAGCATTGAGCACAACTTCTACAGTTGAAAATCCTTTTCTCCCCCCTCTCGGGGACTTAAACTACAGAACATCCAGGCAACAGAATTACTTTAAAAGAGTTTTTTTTCTTTTTTTGAGTATTTTCTTTTTCTTTTTTTTAAAGTGGTATTTTATTTATTTATTTATTTATTTATTTATTTATTTATTTATTTATTTATAAGGGGGAGGAAATTAGGTTTGCTTATCTATTTATTTTTAATGGGGATTGAACCCAGAACCTCGTGCATGCTAAGCATGCGCTCTACCACTGAGCTATAGCCTCCCCCCAAAAGAGTTTTTTTAATGACCGTATATTTTAAAGTCAGGTCATTAGGATGATAAGATTGAATGTTTTTCCTTTCCCACGCTGTCAGAGCCGTAAGTGGGTAACATGACAACCCCACGGCCAAGGGGAAGTTCAGAGCTGGTGGTGCAGGCTGGGTTACCTTTGCCCTCTGGAATCCATGTGCTCAGAGCTCAGGAGCCCTCTGGAGGGCTCCCCAGAACTGAAGACTCAGGAAAGGACACTGAAAAACTGTCATGCCCGCTTTCGGGAGTTGGGACTGCGGGCTGACGTGGCCCTTATTTTACCATAAGCCCTTCCATGCAGGTCACGACGCGTGAAACCCCAGCAAAGGCTGTTAGGTGGAGTCCACTCTCATTCCAGTGCCACGTCCACCTCTGTTCCAAAGAGGACACACAAGCTAGGACCCTGACGCCCCTGGAGGCAGCCCAGGCTCCCCTTGGCTCAGTGCTAGCCACTCTGCTGACCTCCCGCTGAACTGTACCCTCCCACCCCCAAGTGAGTCACCCTCCACAGCCTTGGTTACAGGTAAGCTTTCTTTTCATTTCCAGCCAACGTGTCTGACGCCCGCAGGAAGAGGAGTCACCGGAAGGAAAGGTCTGGGGCCTGCCTATGAGTCACAGCTATGTATTTTAGTAACAAAGGCTGCTTTGTGCTCCCTGAGACCAGCCTGCCTGCCAGGAGGCCTCAGTGAGTCAGGTACTGGACAGAAGGAGCAGGAGTAACAAGCAGGACCCAGCACTCAGCAGCTTTGAAGATTTCCCTTCCCTTCCCCTGGGCTCACATCAAAATGTTGGAGCATCTCAGAGGTTAGTCTGGGTCCCTTTTGCCAGTTGCATGGCTTTAAATACCAGTGAGGATAACTCAAATATATGTCTCAAGCCCCATCTCTTGTGTATCTAAGTGCCTAATAAAGCTCTTCACTGCAGCTCCCAATAGGCATTCAGATTTAATGATCAAACCAGAACCTTTGAATCTCTCCCTTCCCCCTAAATTTCCCATCCCCTAACCCTCCCTGTCATAAGAAATGACATTCCCAGCTACATACTGGCTCAGGCCCAACTCCTAGGGCTCATTCTTGATTCTGCTCTCTTCCCCACCCCCGCATTCGATCCATCATTAAGCCTTTCCTATCTGCCTTCAAAATATAGCCCAAAACCAGGAACGCTCTTCTCTGCCATCTCAATCCAAGCCATAATCTTCTATGCCTTTGGTTTGTAAGTAGCGTCTTAACTAATATGCCTCCTCTATTTCTGCCCTCTGCTCCCTAGAGGCTATTCTTGACACAGCAACTACAACCCTCTTTAAAATCTCCAACCAGGTCACATCATTCCTCTGCTAATAACCCTCCTTAATGACTTTGCATCACATTTAGAACAAAGCCAGACTCCTTACCAGGCTGATAATCACCTAGGAGACTAAGCCGTCACCCATCTCCCTGGCCTCAGTTCTCACCACAAGTTCTCTCACCCTCTCTTCCTCAGCCATACTGGCCTTTGCTGATCTTAAAACACAAGATCGTTCTTCCCAGACATGTTGCACTTGCTGTTTATTCCCTTTTCCAGAACTTTACCTGGCTGCCTCCTTCTCAGCACAGACCTCTGCAGACAGGGCTCCTCTGACCCCTACCCACACTGATACACCACTTCACATCCACCAGCATGGCTGTAATCAAATAACAACAGAAAGTACCAAGTGCTGGTGAGGACGCAGAGAAACTGGAACTCTCATGTATTGCTGCTGGGAGGGGAAAAGGGTTGCAATCACTGTGGGAAAGTCTGGCGGTTCCTCAAAAACTTAAAGTTATCATATGATTGAGCAATCCCACTTCTAGGTACAGACCCCAAAGAACTGAAAGCAGAGATACAAACAGATACTTGCACAACAATGTTCATGTCAGCATTACTAACAATATCCAGAAGGTGGAAGCTACCCAGAGGTTTGTTAACAGTTGGATGGATAAACAAAATGTGCTGTACATATAGAGTGAAATACTATTCAGCCATGAAAAGGAAGTAAGTACTGATATATGCTACAAAATTATGTTAAGTGAAAGAAGACAGGCACAAAATGTCCCATGTTGTATAATTTGGTTTACACAAAATATCCAGAATAAGTAAATCTTTAGAGACAGAAAGCTGATTAGTGCTTGCACAGCTGGTGGGCTGAGGAGAATGGGGAGTGTCTGCTTTATGGTTAGAGGGTCTCCTTGGAGTGATTTTGGAACTAGATAGAAGTGGTAATTGCACTGTGAATGTATTAAATGCCACCAAATTGTATACTTTAAAATGGTTAATTTCATGTAATGTGAATTTCATCTTAGCTACAAACATAAAAATGGCCCCCACTGGAAAAGTTTCAGGATATTGGACTTAGAATGACATCAAAAGTACAGGCAACAAAAGAAAAAATAAGCAAGTTGGATTTCATCAAAATTAAAAACTTCTCTCTATCAAAGGACACTATCAAAAGAATAAAAATGTGACCCATGAAATGAAAGAAATATTTGCAAATCATACATCTGATAATCATATATTTGATAGCCAAAAGATGTAAAGAGCTCCTACAACTCAACCATATAAAAGCACCAACAGCTCAATTATAAAATGGGCAAATGACTTGAACAGACATTTCTTCAAAGATATACATGGCCAATAAGCACAGGGAAGGATGCTCAATATCACTAATCATTAGAGAAATAAAAGGCAAAACCACAAAGAGATACCACTTCACATCTGTTAGGGTGGCTACTATGTATAGCAAATAATAATAGCAAGAGTTGGCAAAGACGTGGAGAAACTAGAACACTTGTTCATTGCTGCTGAAAATGTAAAATGCTGCAGCCACTGTGGAAAATGGTATGCCGATTCCTCAAAGAATTAAACAGAATTAACATGTGATCCAGCAACTCAAATTTAGCATATATACCCAAAAGAATTAAAAGCAGGGACTTGTACACTCATATTCATAACAGCATTATTTACTATATGCAAAAGGTGAAAGCAACCCATGTCCATTGACAGATAAATTAATAAATAAAATGTAGAATAGACATACCATGGGTGTTACTCAGCCTTAAAGAGGAAGAAAATTTTGATACGCTGAAACGTGGATGAATCTTGAGGACATTACGCTAAGTGAAGTAAGTCTATCACAAAAGGACAAATACTGTCTGATTCCAATTATATAATAGACTTAGGGTAGTCAAATTCAGAGGGACAGAAATTGGGGTGGTGGTTGCCAGGGGCTGGGAGGAGGGGAGAATGGGAAGTTACTGTTTAACGGGTTCTGAGTTTCAGTTTGGGAAGATGAAGAAAGTTCTAGAGATGATGGTGGTAATGGTTGCACAATAATGTGAATGGATTTAATGCAACTGTATATTTAAAAATGGTTAAGATGATAAATTTTATGTTATGTGTATTTGACCACAATAAAAGAAAAAATATATATTGTCCCTGACCCCAGTTACCATTGGACATTTTATTACGTGTTTATTTGCCTGCCAGCTCATCGCCGTTTTCCCTACGGAAGGGAAGCTACGCTGGAGCAGACTGGCTGAGCTGTTCAGTGCTGGATTGCAAGTACTCGGACAGAGCCTGGGAAGCAATAGGCATTCAATAAAGTTTTGAATAAAATATTTTCTTTACTTGTTGGTTTGTTTGTTTGTTCACTTGCTTATTTTCTGACTCCCTGTTGGATGTAAGCCACACGAGGCAGGAGCCTGGTTAGTTTTGTTCTGCTTTGGGTCCAGTGTCTAAACCAGGAACTGCCACCCAGCAGGGACTCCAGAAATGTTCACCAAGTGAATGAAAAACCCCATCCCTGTGCAGACACGGGAGCTTGGGCTGTCAGAGTAGAGCCTGTGCTGGGCGTGCATGAGGTCCTGGGTTCAATCCCCAGTGCCTCCTTTACGACATGGGGGCTTGTCACGAAGATCTTGGGCTCTGCTGCAAAGGGCTATGGCAAGTCCCAAGCGGGACAAAAGAGCCCAGTTTGAAAATCACTAGCCCAGCCGTTCCTTGTGACCCTCTGGAGACCAGGGTTCGCGTTCTCACTGCTCCACTCACCCAAATGACCCGGGATGATTCCCCTTTCAAACCTAGTCTATAAAACACTGGTCTATAAAACAAGAGTGATCAGCCTGGGTCTGCCTGCCTCCCGGAGTATGAAGAGGATTTGACCAAGTCACACATGGAAAGGGTTTCCCCATCCTCTACACAAGTGGCTAAGTTATTTCACAACCTCAAGCATCACTGTTGGGTGGGGAATACACTGAAACAAAAGCACCAAAAAGACCTTCTGGCAGCCACCCTGGGGGTGCAGCTGCTCTTTTCTTAGAGCACACCTCCTCCAGGGTGTGCCAGGATTTCACACTGACCACACCCACGAGCATGCCCCAACCTTGACTGTGTTTTCAGGAACAATTTCCATGAAAGGGATGCAAAGCTCCTGATTTGCCTTCCTTCCCAGTCGATGGCAAACACTTCGGGCAGAGTTAAAACTGGGACCTCAGCCAGTCGCTCTACACACAGCACTTGGGAATTCCATCTTCCTTAGGACCAATCAGTTTTGCCCACTGGTGGTGAAGTGGGCTCCTCCACCCTACTCAGCCTCTCTCCAGGACAAAGCAAATCTGAGTAGAAATGTTTGGAAGCATAAGTGTGGCTCCCAGTAGCTGCATGACCTTGAGAACATAAGCCTTATTCAGCATCTCACAGAAAAGCCACTGAGCCAGATCCTGAGTCGACACACCAAAATGTTAGTTTAAAAAAAATCCAAATGTGTATTTCAGATTTCTACTGTGTTTTGGCACTTATTTGAGATGCATACAGGAGGTATGGGAGAAGGCGGAGGAGGAGAAACATTAAAAATGCAAATGAACACACCACACCAAAAGTCTGCAGCCATCTAGAGGTTAGGAAGGGGGCTGAACGAAGCCACACAGAACGCACACCCAGTACCTGCAGAGGTTCAGGGTTTGGAGGCAACAGGATGATGTTATTCACGCCGGAGTCCTCTTGCTGAAAGCAAAGGGTCTTGCTGTTAGGACAGGCCTCAGTGAACGGGATCCCCCAAAGAACCAAATAGACGGTCTTGGCTGGTTTCTACTCCCAGCCTAACCTGCCGGGGGTGCTCCCATCTTGCCCACAGCTACCCAGGGGAAGTTAGGCAACAGAGAGGAAGGACCCTGCAGCCCTTGTATGAAGGTGTATGAAGGAGGCAAGGGCCAAGGCTAGGCAGGCCTGTCCGGCATCCTTTGTACTGGTGATGGGGCTGGTCCTCAGTGGAGATTCATTCAGACCTGCCTTTCTTTCCAAGAGTTCACTTGTAAGCAGGATGCAGGGACCTCCAAGTGCATCTTCACAGAGAAAAAGCTTCTGAGAGAGAGGCCCGAGCTCGCGGGTGGGATGGGGGGACTGTGTGGAGGCAGAGAAACTAGTTTGCAGGTGTTTGCAGTGCGCCAGGGGTGAGGTCATAGGGTTGTGACGGTGGGGATGGAGAGGAAAAAAGCTATTAGAAAAAACACTTCATGGATATGTAGTACATTTTTGTCTTTTGAGAAAGTGCTCTAAGCCACGCTAGGCCCACCGTTCCCCTGCAGGCAAGGGCACGTGACTCAGGCCGGCTAATCAGAGTATCCCACGTTGGGGGACACAGAGGTTGATTCCAGAGAGGGCACATGACACAATCAGGGCCAGTCAGACTCCTTAGAGGGGACTGACTGGGAGGCTGGACCATGAGCTGGAAAGAGTGTGGAAGCGCGGAGCTGCCTGTGGGGCTGAGGCGCCTCCCTGAGGACTAAGGCATCACAGAAGACAGCGGAGCAACATCTGGATAAGCGAGATCTCCGGCGTCATCTTTTGAGCCTCTGGACTCAGTGACTACTGCAGCTAGATCCTCTCTGTGGACTTCTCAGTTCTAGAAACCAAACAAGCCCCTTCTCTGCTTTTGGCCATTGGAGATGAGCTTCTGTCTCGCACAGCCAAAAAAGAGTTCTCATTAAACAGAAATTCGGAAGGCTAAATGGCCAGTCCATCCATCCATCTATCCATCCATTAATCAGAGAGTGATTTACTAAATATGGAAAGTAGGAATGGGTGGAGTTAGAGGTGACCTCCAGTCTTGAATGGTAGCGTAGGTGATGGTACCCTACGGGGGAGAATGCAGAAAGATAGGGTCAGGGAGGCAAGCTGAGCTCAGGTTTGAAGAACTCAGGGTGACTGTGGGGCATCCAGGCAGAGACACCCAGGAGACACTGGAAGGATGGTCTGCAGCCTCAGTCCTGCGGGCGAGTCCTGAGTCCTGCAGCCCAATGTACTTGCACCTCATTTCCACTGGTTTCTCTATGGAAGGCAAACCTTGGTCTGCTCCTGGAACCCTAAAGGCAACCCCATGATGCCCCACTGGGTCATGTCTGGCTGAGGCTGGGGACGTGAAAAATTGTGGTGCCAGGAAAACATCTGTCTGCTCCAGGAGGGCAGGGACGGGGGAGGGAGGGTAGACTTGGGAGCTGGCGGGAGATGAGAAATGGGGGTGTAGGTATAGTAGGGTAAGAGCTTTTAAACCTCTGAGCATTTTTACCTTTCTACTCAGTAAAGATCTGAAACACCAAATATCCATTGCCTGCAGGGCCCTCCTACCCCATTGAGAGACGTATAAATTGACATCACATTTCTGGAAAGTATTTTGTACACAACTATAGCTAGAGAGAGAAATACATAGCAAAAGCCTTACAAAAATCCTTGCTGTCCCTTTGAGGCACCAATTCCATTTCTATGAGTCTAACTTAAATAAACCAGCCTTCAATTCTGGACAGCGTGGTTTAGCATAGGTGATGGAGAGAAATTACAAGCCACTTTAACTTTGTCTGCATTCAGGGAGAAATTCATCTCTGCTTAGGAAAGATACCAAAAGCACTATCTATAAATAGAAAAACTGATAAGTTGTACCCCATAAAAACTTTTTCTGTAAAAGACCCTGTTAAGAGGATGAGAAGACAAGCTGCCAATGGGAGAAAATATTTGCAAACCATAATTTGACACAGGATTAGTATCTGGACCATATAAAACTCTCAACACTCAACAATAAAAAAAAAAAAACAATTAGAAGACGGGCAAAAAACATGAACAGATATTTCACCAAAAAAAATATGTAGATGGCAATAAACATGTAAAAAATGCTCAACATCATCAGTCATCAGGAAAATGCAAATTAGAACCATAACGAGACGTCACAGCACACAAATCAGAATGGCAACACCAAATAGTGACGATACCAGATGATGGCCAGGATGTAGGAAACCGGGTCGCTCAGACACTGCTGGTGGGGATGTAAAATGGTCCAGGGAATCTAGCAAACAGTTTGGCAGTCCCTTAGAAAACTGTACATGCAACTACCATATGACCCAGCAACTGAGCTCTTGGGCTTTGTGTCAGAGAAATGAAAACTTTTGTTCACACACACACAAAAAAACTGTTTACAAATGTCCATAATAGCTTTATTTGTAACAGCCCCAAACTGGAAACAACCCAGATGTCCTTCACTAAGTGAATGGTTCAACGAACTGTGGGACATCTACTCAGCAATAAAAGGCATGGACTATTGACACATGCAACAATCTGGATGGATCTCGAGGAAATCATGCTGAGTGAAAAATACCAATTCCAGAAGGTCACCTACTGTGTGATTCCATTTATATAACATTGTATAACACTCTCTCCCTCATCTCTATAGAGAACAAATTAGAAGTTGCTGGGGGTTAGGAATGGGGCACCGGAGGGAGGCGGGTGTGGTTATGAGGGCAACAGGAGGAATCCCGTCCCTGGAAATGTTCTGTATCTTAACTGTTTCAATGTCAGTATCTGGGTTGTGGGGAGGAGGGTGTAGCTCAGTGGTAGAGTGCATGCTTAGCATTCATGAGGTCCTGGGTTCAATCCGCAGTACCTCCTCTAAAAATAAATAAACCTAATTACCCTCCCCCCAAAAAAAACAAAAACAAAAAAGAGTCAGTATCTGGGTTGTGATTTTGTACTGTAGTTTTGCAAAACATTTGCCCTTGAGGGAAACTAAGGTGCATGGGATCTCTCTGTATTATTTCTTATAACAACTCACCAATCTACCATTATCTCAAAATATAAAAAGCTAATTTAAAAAATGTTAAGATTTTTAGGAAAAAATTTGGGTTTCTGACTTCTCCTGAAGAAATAGGAAGGTCTTGTAACAGTGGGTTCACATTCCTACTTGGCAATGAGCAGCTGGAGTTGATAGTGGCTGCCTCCTTAGGCAATCGGACAGGACCCTTCTGTTTGCCACAGTCCCCACCTCTCCCTATCGTATCCCTCCCAGTCATTTAACACAATTACTGTTTCTCGTCCGCCCCTAAAGATTGGAGTTTGCCACCTTTTCTTTGGATGAGTCCTGTTTTCCTTCTTGAGAAAAGAATATTGTGGGGAAGAAAAAGCAGAGGGAAAATGAATTGCATTTTGCTGGCTTTTAGGTCCAATTTCCTCATTCAAAGAACTCAATACATTAATCCAATATTTCTGCTGTGTGTCAGATCAATGGGAAAGTGTTCCCCTGATTTTGTTCACCAGGGCACTGAATTACAACTCTCAGACTTAAAATGGGTAACTATGAAATTTGAATTTATTTTACTATCTCAGCCTCCTGCACAATGAAGCAAAGTCCGTTCCTCAATCGTGAAAGCCTTACCTAACGTGGAGACAAGTCATATTTCATCTGCTCCACATTGATAGATTTTAAAATCATTTTTTAAAGGCCATAACTTTTGGTGGAGGAGAGGTGTAGAAAAAGATCTATCTTAACCTCCTCGGACGCATCCACGTGGATGCAGAGTGGATGAGGGGAGAGACACAATCCAGGAAAAGCATGCCACAGTCTCCCATGCCAATTTAAAAAGCGTAGATATAAATTTATGAGTTTGAGATTTGCAAATGTTAGCCACTATATATAAAAATATATTTTTTAAAAAACCAAGCTTCTTCTATATAGCACAGGGAACTATATTCAATATCTTGTAATAACCTTTAATGACAAAGAATATGAAAAACGAATATATGTATGTCTGTGCATGACTGGGACATTGTGCTGTAATACCAGAAAGTGACACATTGTAAACTGACTGTACTTCAAAAAAAAAAAAAAAGATGCTAATTATTGCAAAAAATAAAAAGCATAGAAGAAGAAGTAAAATTGTAGTTTATACAATTAGGGCTAGACTTAATTAATATGAGAATTCTGAAAATGGAATGAATGATGCCTACAGGGGTTCAAATATGTCCGCATGTACCTAGGCACAATCTGAGTTTGAGCTCACTCCTTCCTGGACAGAGAGGAGATGCTGAAAAAAAAGTCTAGTCAAGGTCAGTCGAGGGCAAAGCTGCGTGACGCTCACCTGGTTGCCCGAGGTGCTGTTCTCGTTCCCCATGACGATTCAAGGTGCCCAGTCCCTCCGGATTTGATCGGTGGCGACTGGAAGAAACAAAGAGATACACACATCTGTAAAACTGGAGAAGATTCAAGGCTTTTTCTGTCTGCTTGTCTCCCCAGATCAAAAGCCAGATGATGGGAAGTGTTCATCTCTGCAGTCCCATCATGGAAAATTGCTTCTGACAGGTTTTCCTTCACTATGTGCCACCCAGACGGGGCAGTACTGGCTGGTGTTTTATTCCCCACCCCGGGCTGGCAGATATTTCTGAAAGACGAGTTCGTTATTGAGTTTCTGACTTAACGCCAAGATACACATATACGTATATATACAAACAGAGTGACAAGAGGGGCCTGTTTGCCAAGGAGAGTTTGAAGAGCACCGCTGTTGGAGTGTTTTCTGTTTCTGTGTTCGGTTTGGAAATCCAGAGTGTGGCTGGTTTCCCCCTCTCAGTGACAGCAGAGCTGGGTGTCCAACATTAGGAGGCGTGAAATCCACTGCTCTTCAAGAACATATGGTTTTTATATTTTTTTACTCTAAACACTTGTTTCATCAAGTCAGTTTCACTTCTGCACAGATTTCTATGAAGGCAGCATGGTTCTCCTGTGGAGGAAAGTGGGTCGCTGGGGCCAGACAAGGAATGAATAGTCACGTAAAGGGGCGTGCTGCTGGGACACTGATTGTCATTTCATCGGGCTCACTGAGTGACGTTGTTTATTAATTGTCATGGTAATGAGGATGCTTCCCACACAGCCTGCACAGAAAGCCAAGACGTTTGCTGATATCACCCGACAGAGTTCCATCAGACGCCATAGCATAAACAGGACTGGGGCTGTTCCCTCCATTCTTTCTAGATGGAGAAAACTTTTAAAATTACAGGCTTTAAGAGCTGGAGCTTTAGAGATTACCAGTCTAACCCAGTGGGGCAACTGAGGCTGTGGAGAAGGCCAGGGGCTTGCCAAAGACCCAGTTTGGGGAGGCCAAAGCTGGAAACAGGACTTAGTCTCTTGCCTTCTGATTCCAGATTTCTTCCACAGCACGATGGCTGTCATCACAGTATTTCCTCAGAAAATGTCAGTGATGGACTTACTTAAAATAAAATTTGTCCTTTGATTTGCTTATCCATTCAGTTAACATCAATGTGTAGCAAACAGTCACGGACAATAAAATATAATTTGAGCAGGCCAAATTAAAATGACCCCAACTGCAAAAATCGTAAGTAACATCAGGAGTGATTAATTCTCTCCCTCCTAATCCTTTAATCAAAAGGATACAACTCCTCAGTCCTTTCTTGCCATTTCCTGCTTATAAGATGGGCCAAAAAAAAATCATATGCTCACTTATAGAATGTAAAAATTTTTGTGTATTTAAAATCGATCACTTCAGTTTATTTTTCATGTTCATTTGGAAAATGATTTCTCCTTAGTAAATAATGCTGAGTGTTACAATCATTGTGCCCTGATCCATAATCATAACTTCCTTGTACCTGCCAGGCCAAACCACACGCAGTTGGAGTGACACACGATTCAATACAATATTAATTTTTGAAACTCATTCACCAAATAAAATTCAATGATTGTATTCAGAATCAGAACATCTGAACTAGATTTCTAAGCTAGCCTTTAAAACTACTTCTGGCTCAGTGTAAATTTCAAAACCACAGCGGGAAGGCCTGGCTGTGTCCGGGACCCTCTCCTGGTGACTTCTAGAATTGTCCCTCATCAGGCTTCCCCAAGACCGTATGGCTCTGGAAGACTCTGCCGGCTACTTACGTTTAAGGATGGCCTGTGGCTTTGGAGGCCGAGGCCCACGGAAAGTCTGCTTTTCGGCAGTTGGACTTTCTCCTCCACCATTCAGAAACGGGCGAGGTCTAAGCAGAGGCACTGACCCACCTCCGTCAGTTGGGCAAACAGCCCGCCTCCACCCTCCACGCTGACACTAACCAGCTGCGCCTCATACCTGGGCAGAGCCGTGCGGAGCTGCTGTGATTATACAAACGTGCGATCAGCATTTCCCAGCCCATCGGGTCCAGGGCCTCTGACATAGAGGATTGTTCCGTTACTGCATTAGCAGGGCTCCTTTCAGAAAAGGCTTATCCAAATGAAAACTGGCCCCTGTGATCTGATTGGCCACACCTAGGGGAGCAGGACAGTCCTGCCCCCGGGAGCAGGGGCGCCATGAGTCACTCGTTCGACCTTACGCTTTGGAGCCGGGGACAAACCTTTCCTTTTAGAAAGGAGTGAAATGCTCAAAGGGCTTCCTATTTGCACCCGGGAAAATTCTGCCGTAAATAATGTGGAAAGACAAAGAAAACTTGGGGAAACATGATGACGCCAGCAGTCTGGCACCTGTTTATGATGTGGTGTGTGCAGAATGTACTTACCCAGGCGTGGCTGGAGTTTCAACAAGTAGAGTTGTAAAAAGCTGCAGGCTTGCCTGGATCCCTGGTAGACAGACCTGCCTGTCCAGGGCGGGGGAAGCCCTGAGGCCCTCAGGTGGGACTGGAGAAGGGCAGCCCCCAAAGATCCTTTGCCCATCAGCCTCCTTCCTCCTCAGATTCCTCCCATTATTACCAGTCAGCCTCTCTTTTGCATGAATGCAGCCAATTTCAATATTTTTTTAAGTATCAGAAGCTTTGATGCATTCTGCAGAAGCTCCTTACCCCTGACGCAAGGTGCAGACCTTCCAGAGAAACAAGTTAGCATTTCACCAAAGGCACCTTAGCTACCAGTTATCCCGCGAAGCTCAGAGGAATGTCAGGAGCTCCTTGGAGGGGAAAGCTGAATGCAGGGAGGGATCTCAGTGCCCCACTTCTGGTTCAAACAGAGCAGAAGTGTGTACATTTCAAAAGACAATGGATAAGCAAATTGTGATCTCTTCACACAATGGAATATCATTCAGCCATGAAAAAGAATGGAATTCTGACACATATTACAACTTGCATGACCCTCGAAAATATTATGCTAAGTGAAAGAAGCCAGAAACAAAAGGTCACATATTGTGTGATTCTGTTGATATGAAATGTCCAGAAGAGGCAAATCAGAAGAAACAGATAACAGCATTGTGGATGTATTAAACGCCGCTTAATTGCTCACTTTAAAACGGTTAATTTTGTGTTATGTGAATTTCTCAATTTTTTTAAAGTATATGTGCTTCATATTTTGAGGTTCTGGAAAAGCTATTATTTAAAAAAATAAATCTACTACTGGGGTGAAAATGTTTGAAAACCATTGCTTTTGTGTTTATCAACACCAGGTTTCCACACAACTAAGGATTAAAGGGATAAGAAACAAGAACATTTGCCTACTCCCAAAACACCCCCTCTCCAGCCTGCGGCCATCACAAAATCAAAAGAGAGTTCTTCTAGGGGAGAGAATCTTTTTAAGCAAAACATTTTGGATGAGCCAATTGTGAATGAAGAAAGGTCCCAAGCAAGTCTTCAACAGGTGGGCAAACATGGCAAAAGCCCTGACAAAGAGGAGAGAACTGGGGGCTCACTCTGGGGAGAGGGGAGAAGGAGGGGGAGAGGATGGCCAACCCAAATGGCAAGTCCCATGAGGACCTGGAAGATGGGGAAGGCTGTGTACATTTCAGCAATGCAAATTCCCTCCACGAACCACTCCTTCAATCAGCTCTGCAGCCTCATCTCCTGCAGCCACCACTGGCCCCTGGACCAACACTACCATCCATGGTTGCTGGACACTGGGCATCATCACTGACCGTGTCTCACCACTGCCTTCCTGGCCACCACCAGGCACCAGAGGCTGCCACTGCTATTGGGGAAGAGAGTGAACGAATATACAGACTTTTCAGCTTTCATCCCAGGAACTAGTGCTCTGTCTCTTACACAGATAGATTGCCCAGGCACAGGGGTCAGGCCCAGACACTGGGCACCACGGAACCCAGAGTACCCACATTCCTTAGCTGTGACCCCCTTTCCTCAAGGCAGTACTTTGACAGGACCCCAGCATCCATCCCCGTGACTGACTACTGTCTACAGGTGTTCATGGTGGATCAGCTTCCCTCTCTTCGTGCTCTTTTTTACCAAGCTGACAGCAAGCAACTGACCAGGTTTCTAGTTCCCACCACAGATGGCTAAGTGCACGTGCGTGCGAGTTCACTCATCTGTCTCTGGGACAACCTCCCTTCGGAGGCGGGGTAGGGTTGTGACCATGAACCAGAACCCGGAGGCAGACTGCTGCAGTGTGAACACCAACTCCACCATCCACCTGATGTATAAACTCTGGCAAATTATTTAACTTCTCTGAGCTCAGTTTTGCCATCTCTAAAATGGGAATCAAAACAATACATACTTCATGTGACTGTGGTGAGTTAATTTCCATAAAGCTCTTGGAATAGATAAAGCACCAGATAAATTGTTGGCTATTGTATTATTACTGGCAGTGGGTCTCCTTGGAGCCCCCAACAGGCAAATCCTTCAGTGAAACAAGGCTTATGTTTCCTTCTTTTTCATTTTTAAATTAATTTTTAAAATTTTTTTATTGAAGTATAGTTGACTTACAATGTTAGTTTCAGACGTACAGCAAAGCGATTCAGTTATACACATACATATGTATGCATATATTTTCAGATTCTTTTCCATTATAGCTTATTACAAGAAGTTGAATACAGTTCCCTCTGTTATACAGTATGTTGCCTTCTTTTTATCCCTCTGAAAAATCATGAATTCAGATGCTTCTAATTAGAAAAAAATCAGTGCATCTGCTAACTGACTTGTGCACTAATAAAAGCAATGCACATCTTGTGCACAGATGTTGGTGAAGACTATTTATAACATAAGGCTCCATAAGAAGTACATGGTTTCAAGAACTTTGACCAAGCAATTTACACTGAAATATTTGCTGGACAAGTAACACATCCTTTCAGCTCCTGTCCCTCTATACGGCCACTGCTGGCAGTCCAATGTTAATTTAGCTAGAGTCACTCTCTGTCTCTGGACAAATGAAACTGCACTCATTCAAGAATGATTCATAGTTTAGGCTTCTAATTAATTCCAGGTGGCTTGCCACAAGCAAGACTGAATTCACAAAGGTTTCCTCTACCCACTTGTTCTGCGTACAGAGTCTAACCAGCCAGCTAAACCTTGTCTCCTGTAGATTAAAATATAAAATTCATTTTAAAAGATAGTTGTTTGCCCCCAATGTTCATAGCAGCACTATATGCAATAGCCAAGACATGGAAACAACCTAAATGTCCATCAACAGATGACTGGGATAAAGGACCTGTGGTGTATTTATACAACGGAATACTCCTCAGCCATAAAAAAAGAATAAAATAATACCATTTAGAGCAACATGGATGAACTTGGAGATTGTCATTCTAAGTGAAGTAAGCCAGAAAGAGAAAGAAAAATACCATATGAGATCACTTATATGTGGAATCTAAAATAAAAGACAAATGAACTTATTTACAAAACAGAAACAGACTTAACAGACATAGAAAACAAACTTACGGTTACCAGGGGGAAGAGGGTGGGAAGGGATAAATTGGGAGTTCAAGATTTGCAAATGTTAACTAGTATATATAAAACAGATAAACAACAAGTTTCTTCTGTGTAGCACAGTGAACTATATTCAATATCTTGTAGTAACCTATAATGAAAAAGAATATGAAAATGAATATGATGTATGCATATGTATGACTGAAACATTGTGCTGTACACCAGAAACAATTGATGCATTATAAACTGACTATACTTCAATAATTTAAAAAAAGATAGTTGTTTGGGAGAATTTTTATTTTTCAACTGATGTAATGGTGTCACATCATCACAGCTACAAAAGACCAATATAAACCAGGACCGTCTTTGATTCATGAATTTCCTTACTCATCTCCCCCATAAATACTGAGCTCTTTCTGTGTGCCAAGCACTGAGGTGCTCGTGTTCTCTTGCACTTACAGCAAAGCCGTGGGGTAGGGGTTTTCTTTTTTTACGGATGAACAACTGAAGCCCAAAGAGGTCAGGTTGTATGGCCAAAGAGAAAGGGTGGAGTCTGGTAGGCCCTGACCCCTGCGTTCGCTGAAGATTCAATGCTGCTGCCTTGGAAGATTTCTGTCGCGAGTTCGAGGGTAACTGACTGCCTTTACTGCTCGCTCCTCTGCTTCTGCAGGAGAGCATGGGGTTTCTAGCTGTTGGCAGCTGAAGCTGGTTGGGACGACTCCAGCTTACAGGATCCCCCTCACTGATCTGAGAAGAAGGCAGAAGGTCCAGGTTTGGGCTGGTGACGAACCACTCTGAGCGGGGCAGCGGAGCAGGGCTGGGTAGCCAGCAGCGCTGCTGAGAGGAGCCAAGAGCATAATTGGGGAAATGGGGCCTGGAGCCAAGTCTGAAAGAGGAGGGGATGGAAGCATGAGAACCAGCCCAGCAGCTAAAATGCACAGAGCAGCATGTGGGTGGAGGACGCGCCTCAGAACCCTGAGTCTGGGCTGATGCCCCATTTTCCTGCTGTGTGCAGGGAGGGAGGTACAAGGAGCTGGGGAATGGAAGACAAGGTCATGCAGGTGTCGTCTGGTCCACGAGAACACGTGGGCTCAGACAAGTTTTGCAACCAACCTCCCACTGCCCTGTGAACAGTCTACTGGGATTTGTTGACACATCAGACAATCTCACCAAGTTTTCTATTAAGGATTTTAAATTCTCTATTTTAAAAACTCATTTTTTTTTTGTATATGAGAAAAACGTATGTTTTAAAGGCTGGATATGTTTTGATTCTTCTTCTGCATTGAGTCATTTAGATTGTTGGTGCTGGAAGAACCCTGGGGATTGTCTCCAACACGGATGAGGCAGCTGAGGCCTCGATAGTGAAAATGACTTACCCATCGTCTCGCTACAAGCAAGGGCTGGAACCAGAACTGGTCTCAGATAGGCTTGCTTCCTACAGGCAGGCCTCCCTGACCAGGGCTCTGCAGGCTCTGGTGTCAGCTCCAGACCAGACCAGCAAGATCAGATGAGACTCCCCTTTTCCTGTGTGGCATTGCCCTCTGGGCACAGTGGCCTCCAGCCATCCAGGTCCTGCGTCAGCCAAGGATGTGGGAGGCTCCGACTGCATGAGTCCAGGTTGTCTGTTCACCGGGGATGAGCTCAGGTTCTTCTGACCCAGCAGCTCCTTTGGTTTCTTAACAAGCCGAGACCTCAGCCAGCTGCTGTTCCCACAAATGGCCCCGACGCTCATCCTGGACAGGCAGGTGGCCTCAGCTTCCCCCTCCAGTGGCTGAATTCAGTTGTTCTAACTCCCTACCTTGCACAGCTGAGCACGGAGCTACTTATAGCTCTGTTATCATGTTCCTGTTTTAATATAAACAAACAGCCGTAGCCTGGGAAAGGGATTTATTGAGAGACACTGCCTGCTTTCTGCCCTGGCAGGGGACTTCATGGGCACAGTGGACCTGGCTGCTCCACGGGGCGTGAGTGAGATGACAGCTCTTCCTTCATATCCTCCCCCTTAGCCCCTTCTCTTCCTCCCTCCCTTGTCTCTGAGGCCACCTAGAAATTTTGGTGCAAAAAGTCCAGTCTTGGAGAACATGAGGATTGGGAGGAACTTAGAAATCACCTGCTCTGGTGCCCCAGAAATCAGACACAAAGCTGACATACCCAGCCCCTGTGCTGGGGAGAGCCAGGTCAGTTATTACGTTATTGTTTCTCACCTCCAAACCCACTATATTCAGATGCTGGGGTAGTCGGAAAACCCCATTTCTGCTTTGCTAACTGTTCCTTGTGAGGCTCTGCCAGGAGGAGGCAGAGGCCAGAAAAGGAAGGAGGAAGCAGAGCACACGCTTCCTGCTTCTGGGAGCATCGCCCCAGGTTCACTGCTTCCCCGCAGCAGCAGCAGCAGTTCCCTCCCAGGGCAGCAGTGGGGGCCAGTTTGCCATTTCCGCAACTCTTACAGAGCTAGCTTCGTAGACATCAGCCCTGGCTCACTGGAAACCCCTCCACAGAGGTCTGAGGTTCCCTTCTATGGGGCCCCTCCTCCAAACGTCTAATTAATAATTCCTCCGTCTCTTTGCTCCCTAAGCCCTAAGTGTGATAACTGCTTTCTGCAGTTGCTAACTTCCATCAGACCTTAGAGTTTGCTTTTTGCCTTTACATTGACCTAAATAACAATTCTTTATATTAAATTCTCACTGTTAAAATAACTGGGACATTTCTGTCTCCTGACTTGACTCTGACTGAAAAGTCCAAGCCTGGGCTTTTCACAGCAAAATTTCTAGGTGGCCTCAGAGACAAGGGAGGGAGGCAAAGAAGAGGCTAAGGGGAGGATACAAAGGAAGAGCTGGGGTCCAAACGTGGGTCGTCTTTCTCCTGGTTCAGGACTCTCTGCATTGGAAGCGGTGTGTTCAGTTAAGTGAGTGAGCAAAGCGAGTTCATGCCATCATCAGTTCTCACTTTCTTAAGAAGTTTAGGATTCCCGATCATCGCCAACAACAAACTCTGACCCTGTCATAGCCTGTCATCCAAATGTCAATCTCTGTCACAAGCTGTTAGAACTGGGAGGGACTCCAGGTCCAGCCTGTCACACGGCTCGCCAACCTTTTCACACCTCAGCACGCAGAATACGATCACAGTTATACAGCCTCTGATCGGGGACAAGGCTGCTGGAGGGCTCAGCCACTGCTCAGGCCCCACCTGGCCACACCAAGGCTTGAGGGGACTGCGATTCTGGCCCCTGTAACTGTGGCACAGCAGTGAGCCACTGGCCTGCTGTGGAGAAGCGGTGACTAGTCCAAGGCTTTCATTTTACAGGGGATGAACATAAGGCCAGAGAGTTTAGGTAATTGGCTCAAATTTAAAGAGTCTTAGCTGTTGGCTGGAGCATCTCAGCTCTCTTTCATCCTCCAGCAGGCTAGCCTGGGCTCCTTCACAAGCCTAGCGCAGAATTCCCCTCGGGCAGGAACAATCTTAGTTTAGGAAAAGAACTTGATTTAATCTGTTTAGGGGCAAGTATTGGCAGGAGCTGGAGTTCCGTAAACTAAGATAGTCACATTGGTCCCCACGTGAAATGAGAGCACTCGAAGTTTGGTGAGGAGGAAGGTCAGAGAAGAGAACACAGGGTCAGAGGAAGGAATTGGGGGCTGGAGGAGGTGAAGCTGGCCTTTGGTGTGAGGTAGAGAATAAGGTAAAGGGCCGGCAGAACTTCCCCTGAAATGGGGTGACTGAGGACAGCTGAACCGCATGAATGCCAAATGTCATTTTGAAGCTGTTTTCTTTCATTGTGCTGCAAAGCCCTCTTCTCTCCCCCCGTCTTCATGCTACATTCATGAATGCTTTGTGAGTACTTTGTTCTGCTGTGTTTGGTTTTTGGCAGGAATTGGGGGGGGTGCAACTTGAAGAAGGGGCTCATTTCATTCATATTTGGGTCACTGCAATATGGAACAGAGACCACATGAAGCAGGAGCCTGAATGTAAAGAAGACCAGAGTGTGTAAGCCTTTGGGATTCACAGAAATCTGGGGGTGGACATTGGAGACCCACTAGGCATGGATTTGAGCCTAAAAGGGCAGGGAGACCCCAGTTGACGTCTGGGTAAGCATATATTCATAAACTTAAATAAAACCCACAAAACCAAAATTGGGGCTCATACATACTATTTGTACTCTTTTTGAAACTGCTTCCCCCCACATTTAACAGTAACATATCAAAAACATTCCCCCATCGCTACAATATCATATTCAATAGCTGCAATGGATACTAAGTTATTTCCAGGTTTTTGCTGCCTAAAAGTACATATCTCATTTCTTATAACTTGTCTCTGCCTGGAGTGGTGGAGGAGGTTGTAGGGTGAGGTGGGTGGGGGCTCAGCCTAGACCTGCCCTAGGTTAGATCGAGCAGGAAGGTACTGAAACCAGAGAATTGTATGGGGACTGACTTAGGGGCACAGTCAGGTTGGAGGGATCAGAAGTGCGGGACTGTGCCAGCAGAAGCAGTCAGGGCGGGGAGCAGGCAGAGGGCTGGGTGAGCAAGGACACAGTGTGGCTGGGGGTGGTGGGAAGGGTCGCAGCCCACCTGGGGATAGAGGCTATCTCAGGAAGCATAGAGGATGCCTGTGCCAGGACAGCTTTGCAACCCTGTGCTGCTTTTTAATGGGGAGACTTGGGGTCTCCATTGGCAATCACATCCTAGGAGGCTTGAGACAGGTCTTAAAAGGTCTAGTTCACGAGATGGAATTTTTTTGGGGGGGGACAGAGCCCAGGTACCTTTGGTGTTAATGCTTTCCAAGTTTTGAACCTGGGAATATGCATCTTGTATGGGAAGAGTTATACTGAATCACTGGAAAGTTATTTCTATTGCTCAGTAGTCTAGATCCCACGCATGATTCCATGAGCACTGGACTGAGGGCTCTGGACAATAGTGACCACCACGAGGCATAGGTTGGACAATGGCCAGTGGTAAGGCCTGAGGACCAACAAGGACAATCCAGCTAACTATGGACCATCAGCTTAGACTGGGCTGCAGGCCTTTACTCAAGGGCCAACCACAATTTGCCTTGTTCTGGGACTACACTGAATCAGCATCCTCTCTCATTTTCATGGCTGATGAGTGGTTGCCATCAGTTAGCCAGCCCACAGCTGACCACAGACGCATAAGGGGATGACAGCTGAGACCAGCCCAAATTGCCAATCCACAGAATTAGGTGGTTATTGTAAATCACCAAATTTCGGGGTGCTTTATTACACGGCAAAAGTAATATAAGATTTCCCCTGGAGGGTCCGTTTAACTTTCCTTTCTACGTGACTCTGACTAGCCATCTTGAAGATCTTGAAGATATCACAAAAGATGCCATGTAAGGGAGGATTGACGGATGATGGATCAAATCCCCCTCCAGCGGTGAGATGACAACCTACAAGAAAGGCCCCTTGATGGGTGACTACTAGCGTCACCTTGGTCTATGCCAGACTGAGTGTCATCGCCCTGAGGATGATGCTCTGAGCATCCCACTGTTACAAACCATGCATAGACCCTCAGCCCAAAATGGAAACATGAAGGTTCATATTGATTTGCAGAAAGGGGTTTCTTTTTTTTCCCTCCTAAAACAGATATTTGATGATACATTTAGATATAAGGTTCCCCTTACTCGCAATTTCCATATAGCCCTTCTCTGCAGACTGGATATTGGTCTTATGAAAACAAGCTGTTGAAATCCTCAAAAAATTCAGACATGAGTTTGAATCCGACAGCTGAACTGTGCTGTCACTTCTGGAAATCAAATACAGCATCAACCTAACTGGGAACTCTGGGCTAAGGGGTGGGTGGAGGGAGGGTGTAACGAGGGGTGGGAAGTCTGTTTCAATGCAAACAACACAGCGATCTTGAGTATAGATGGCATATTGGTGCCAATCACATCAGAGCCAAAGATATTAACACGGATGAGTCATATGCAAGAGCTGAGTTAAGAAATTGAAGATATTTGCTTTCTATATGACATAATAAGACTTTGCAAATGCAATTATTAGGCTTTACAAAGAGTTTTGGTGAACATCAGGCAATTTTCTCATGTAAAATAGAAAATAGCTTTTTAAAACCTGTTCCTCAGACAAGATTATTTTAAATTTATCTTTAAAAAATGGATAATAATAGTTATTATATAATTTAAAAATCCTCATAAAGAAGACTTTGTTCAGTACTATTCTTTTCAGCAAGAACAAGAACAACTTAATCATATTTTCCTATTTTTAAGTTAGCTTTGGGGGTAGCTGGAAACAAGAGAGGTGTCCTAGCCACCTGCCTTCCATATTTCCTCCCCAAATGATATAAAACAATGAGAAGGAGCAAGAAAATGTATGTAAAAGCCCAGAGAAGTTTAAGCACTCTTCAAAATAACTATGAATAAAAAGAGAAGTCAGGTAGCCCCAGAGCACAGTTTCTCATGCTCCCACCCTCACCCCAGCACAGAGCTTTGTGGGAAGCACAGACAGACCTAGTACCCTAGCGATGAACTAAAAATTCACATTTTAAGGCAAGATAAGAAAAGTTTGACCATAAAAATTTTCTCCACCCATTTGGGCCTCCTCCCGCCCCTCCAGTGTGCACTATGCACCTGCCTTATGCATTAACCAGACTCCCCAGAGGCAGAAATGCCTGCTCAGCCCAAAAGATCAATTTTTCTCCTGACACCAGCCATGTAACTCCTTGGAAGATAACATTCCTTTCTCAATCCTGTAGGGGTCACATCGACCCACCGCTCACCTTGTACGTGCAGACATCTTTGGTGAACTTTATGTACAATGCTGATACATCACACCCCTTAAAGACAGCAACTGGTGCAGAACAGACTGGTCAGACAACATGGGGAGATTCTGGGCGGCACCTAATGGAAGTTCTTAGCCTGAATACTTCCTTAGGACCTTACGAATGTTACTAGCTATATTACTTGTATTCTGCCTATTTTATGAGATCATTGTTTCTTGCATTTCCAAACATGTGACTGATCCTCACATAAAATTAATGACTAAGCACCTTGAAACAATCGATCAAATATATAGCCCTGTAAGGTCAATGACTGTAATAGTGTAACTCTAGACATAGGAAGAAGCTCAAGAGGCAACTGTTTCCTGGATCACAGCAGACTAGCAAGGCAGGTGGCCCAGAGGCTTTGGGCTACTGCTAACAGGGCCTAGTCCAGTAATAGCACAGTGAGTGGTCTACCAACAAAACCCTCGCCCGTCCTGGGAATGAGCATTCCCAGTGCGATGGGACAATTAGTCACGGAACGCCTTCCAAACTTTGGTTGAAATTAAGACCAAAAGGGAAGGGATGCAAAATAAAGACTGTTGCCACCATCCAGTCTACAAGAATCAAGTCATCATTCACTGCAGTCGCTGATCCACAATACACCCTGAAAGGAATTCAAGGCAAAGATCAGGATGAGGCGCTCTGCGCTCTGGGAAAACTGACAGACGAGGCCTTTGGATAGTTAGATATTTTCAGGAGAAATATGTATGAACATGGATTCTTGCATCTTCCCATACTTAGAAAAACACTAAAACCATTAACTAAGATATCTGTTTCTTGTGGCTGGCAGCCGACTTCTACTGAAACGTGTGCTTGATCACAATAACATGTACCCCTGCTCCGAAATCACACATATATTGGACTCCCTGTTCACCTCTTTGGAACAGTTCTCAGGGCGCTCTGAGAGGCTGTCTCCCGGGTTATAATCCTCAATTTGCCTGGAACAAAAATTTCCACTTCTTTCTCTGATTGACTATTGATGAATATTTTTTGTCGATACTAGAAAAGCGGTGGAAAAGACAGAAGAAGGGAGCCTACGCTGATCTAAAATTATTGTCAGAACGATGAAGTCCACCCTGAGTCAGAAAATACCGAAGTGTCTGAGCTGGTCTGGGCGAGGGCTGCAGGGGAGCGGCGTCAAAGCACAGGGCGTTTAAAGAGACAGGCACCACGTAAAACGGTAGTCTTCAAAAGGCACTGCTCTGGGGAAGGGGAGATAAAAGCAAAAGCTATAGAAGAAACACTGTGACAACTGGGTGTTCAATGGGGAAAAGAAGGAAAAAAGAGAAAATTTAGAGTCCGACAAGAAAAGGAGAGAAACACAAAATCAGAGAACTCACAAAACCGCCCCACCCTATTACACCAAACATAGATGCCCTACGGACAGAACAGGGCACTATTAACCTAGGAATCCTGGAGAGCATCCCAAGGCTATACAAATGGACAAGAGGAAGGTCAGCAAACCCGTACAGAGCTATTGCCAATAATAGTAATAATAATCATCATCATCATCATCATCATCATCATCATCATCATGAGACATTTCACACATATCACCTGAGGAAAACCTTTCCCACACCCTAAAGACAGCGAGGAAGTAGAACAAAACTGTGAGTCAATACACCAAACAGAACTCAATATTCTCAAATAAGCATCTGAGTATATGCAAAACATCTTGACTCAAATTTAAAAATGCAGTAAACAAAAATCAGGGAGGAATGAAAAGACTGTTGACTGGACTCAGGAAAGAAACAGAAAACAGCTAAATAACCTCAGAAATAAATAAATCACAAGGCACCCAAGAGAGAATAGATTCAAATAAATATTTAATAAAACACATTGAAGAAAGTCAGGAAAATGAGGAAGAGAATGAGAAATGACATAAGAAAGAAGCAAATCGGTTCAAAGAGAAAATACTGAAATGGAAAACGAAGAGGAGTAATATCCCTATTATTGTCCCTGAAATAAAAATAAAACAAGGGAACAGAGTGAATATTTAAAACTTTGATCCAAGAAAACTTTTCAGAAAAAGAAAATACCTGAATCTACACATTGAAAAGGATAAATACTTGCAAAAATTTACACAGAACAATCAATTCCAAAACATATCCTAGTAAACCATAGATTTCAAAGATAAAAGATAAAATTCTCATGACCTCCGGAAAGAAACAGCAAATAATTTTCAAAGACAAAATAATTAGACTAGTATCATATTTTAAAAAATCAATACAGAAAGCAAAGTAACAATGGAGCAGCGTTAAAAAGAAAACAAAAAACTCCATGAACTAAAGTGTGAATGAAGGATTTTATATCCAGCCAAGCTATTCTTCGTATATCAAGGCTAGAGAAAAACAATTTTCAACATATAATAACTTACTGAATTCTGCTTCCAATCAGATTCCATCCCAGGCAATCTACTAGAGGGTGTATCTCATCTAACCAAGTGATGACTGAGAAAACTGTAGCAAAAGGACTGGTGATGAGGATTTTAAAATATGTAAATGTTCATCTAAGACTAAAACAAAGGTGGAAGGGCAAAGATGGAAGACTAATGTACAAATATTATTTGATTTAACAAAGTAGAAATGATGCATCTAAAAAAATGGAAGAAGACAGAGAGGGAAAAAAGAAACCAGAACAAGCTCTTTGTTAAGGGCAAGAGTGGGTGTTAAAGGCTGTTGGGGAGGGGGGCCTCTGATACACTAGATAGTGAAAAATTAAATAAGAAAACAGGAATGTGTTTAAAGCAGGGGTCAGAGGAAAATTCATTACACTAAACATATTTATCAGTGAAAATGTAATGAAGGAACTAATGAATTAAAATCCCAAGTCAAAAATCTAGGAAAGGAAAAACTAAATAAACTAAGGAAAGTACAGAGAAGAAAAATAATACAGATGAAAGCAGAAATTAATGA
The DNA here is from genome assembly GCF_048773025.1 of Camelus bactrianus. Classification (NCBI taxonomy): domain Eukaryota; kingdom Metazoa; phylum Chordata; class Mammalia; order Artiodactyla; family Camelidae; genus Camelus; species Camelus bactrianus. The sequence goes on from NC_133549.1 coordinate 25,070,546, forward strand.
AGTAAAGAACAGGAAAATAAGCAATCTAATGGAACAAATCAAAATTGTAGTTCTTTAACAATTCACAAAATAGAAAATTACTAGCTAACTTGATCAAGAAGAGAAAGAGAGAAAGCATGAATGCACGCACACACACACACACACAAAAATGACAAGAGGGAAATAACCAGTGTAACAGAAGAAATTGTAAAAATTATGAGACTGCTTTGCATACCTCTTTGCAAATTAAAAAAAAAATGCATGAAATGGATAATTTCCTAGGGAAATTCAAGTTACCAAAATTGATTTCATTAGAGTAGAAAAGTTTAACATACCAATTTTCCATACCAGAAAATAAATTTATGAAGAGCTATACTACAAAAAAGCACAAGGTTCAGTTGATTTCACAGGAGAATTCTACCAAAACCAAAGATCAGATAGTCCCCATGTCTATAAATTACTCCAGAGCATTGCAAAGGCAGAAAAAGCTCTAAATTGTTTTATGAAAAATAATACTGATTCCTAAACCTGATAAAGATGGCAACAAATAAAGATGGATTACTGTATGAGTGATGTAGATCATTATCACTCATGAATATTGATGCAAAAATCTTTCTAAAAATATACTAGCAAAAAAATTCTAGCACCACATTCAGAAAATAACATACCGCAGACAAGTGAGATATCCAGGAATTGATCAAAAAGAATTATTTCAATGGATTGAAAATATATTAATTTCCATTACTTTGTAATGATATCCCTCCTTCCCTCAATAAACCTCATTGGTCACCTTTTAAGAATTCTAGGTAATCAGGAAATGTAAATAATCAAGCATAGAACCTGACTGTATTTCAGGATATCCAAATAATTGAGGATAGGAACTTCTTTATTAAAAAATCACAACTAATAAATGAAGAAAGAATAATAGAATTACAAAATCATCATTTTGCAAACCTTAATGAAATAATAGATGCAGTAGGGTGGGGTATAAAAAAAGAAATAATAGATGTAGATAATCTTCAATGCAAACAGCATTAAGTGAAAAGCTGATGGGGAACTTTATATAGGATGAGAATATCTGAACTCAATCAATTAGTCTTAATACAGCAATAAAAGAGACCACTAGACGTTAAATTTCACCTGGTGTGATGCTGTGGGATGTATAAAGCATCACCTGTGAAGTATCCTTGCCAACATAAAAAGGCATCTGATCAAGCCTCTACATCTAGGGATCTAAGTATCACTTTACAGGAAATATAGGGAATAGAGAAATGTCACCGCTGGGATGCTAACAGCAAAGTCCAAAGAGTGGGAAATTCTACAGGAAAATGACCCAATTTCCTTAACAAATAATTGCAAGGGAAGGACAGAGGACGAGAGAGAGAGGAATCTCTGTGTTTAGAGATTAAAACTGCATAAGAGCACGTTTAACTGGCTTCTTCAATGGCGGCCCTTCCCCATCTATATGATAAAGGGGGCCAAAACTCAAGCAGAAAGTTGTACTTTTGCTAAGTTGAAGAAACAAAGTTTGAGCCTGCCAGAGAGGCTGGAATTGAGGGTGGAAGCTCATAAAGGAAGGAGCCACAGAAGAGGAGCCCCCAAATTTGCACACAAACTCCCCTCAAATCTCTAGCTGATTCCTAAAATGCACATCCTCAGGGTGAGCGCCAAAGAGCTCAAGAAAAAACAGTGGCTGGAAGTTGAAAAATCTGAGAAATGGTTTGACAGCTGCCCAGTGCCAAGAGGTTGTTTGGAGATCAAATCCCATGGAATTAGATGGACCTGGTAGATACCCCAAGTTTCACATTGACACCCTGGAAGAATCATACCCTAAGAATAAGGATACTATTTCAAGACTAAGGATTATGCCCTAGGACTAAGGGCTAAATCAAAATAGACCTACCTTAATAAGGTCTAAAATTTAGCTTCCATATGATCAAAGCAATCTCCAAGTAATTTAACTGCTTATAGAAGAAAATACAGTAGTATTTGGAGGAAGAGAACAGAATCCAATATCTACACATATCACTAAAATATCCAATATCCAATGACAGACTACTAGCTATGTGAAGAAACAGGAAAAGAGGACCTACAATCAAGAGGGGAAACAATCAAAATAAAGTAGACTCAGATGACCTAGAAGTTGGAACTAGTAGACAAGGACTTAAAAATTAACTCTTATAATGAAGACAAAATTAATTTACAGAAAAAGACAGATATAATGGTGGAAGACATAGGAAATTTCTGGAGGACATATACAGAGGAGGATATAGAAAAGCTATGGAATTTGGGGTCGAGGGTGTAGAACAGAAAAGTGCCTTAAGAGATACATCAATCCAAAGCAGTTTATGGTTTCTGTTGGGATCCTGATTGAAACAAACCAACTGAAAAAATGAAGACAATCAATGATATTTGAGTACTGACAGGATTTCTAATACTAAGGAATGATTATAATTCTTTATAAACTTTTTTAGGTATGATAATAATATTATGGTTATACACATATAAAAAAGAGTCCTCATCTTTTAGAGATACGTATTACTGATTAAATGATGGCATGATTTACTTTAAAACAGTATCACAGTTGGAGGAGAGGGTAGATATTAGTGAAAAGTAGATTAATAAATGAAATAAGATTTTCCATAGGTAGATAATTTTTGAAACTACTAATGGGTATATGAGGATTATTGTAATAGTCTCTCTACCTTTGTGCATGCTTGGAAAGTCCATAATAAAAGATGAGAGAGGGAAAGGAGAGAGAGAGTGTGGGAGGGAGGAAACGAAATCCTCCCTCCTTTGCGTGTGTCTAGGGTCCACTCCAGTTCTCGAGCCAGTCGTGGCTGAGCCAGTCTCTGCCCTGTCAGTGGTGAACTTCAGAATGAGGTCATCCCTTCCTAAGCATGGGTCAAGGTGGTCTGCCAGTGGTTTGGGCTACTTTGATTTGCATTTTCCAAACCAAATTTCCTCGTCAAACTTTAGATGTGGGACCCAGTGTCTCCAATGGACCTCTAAGTCCAAGTGTTGCTTCCCAAGCCCTAGTTCAGCCTTTCCCTCCCATCTATGTTGGTTTGGCTCCTGGTACTTTGCGCCTGGCTGAGGACTGATCTTGCCATGTATAAACACAGCTCCCGAAGGATAACTTCCTGAATTTCCTACTACTGGGGTCTGCCCCTCCAGCCAGAAGCTCTGGTACCAACAATTGTTCGTGGGCTTTGTTCCTTCTCTGTCTAGTTGCTTCTCCAACATTGGCATCTGTAGTTGGGTCATTTCCCCCAAACCCATTGACCAAGATAGGTAAACCTGAATCTCTTTGTTTATGCTAAATGAGGAGAAGCCATTTGCAGTTTCAATCTTTTGTGAGTTCTGGGCCGGCTGGTGTTGGGGGAGAAGGAAGCACACCCAGCAAATGCTGAATGTGAAGCTTCCACCAGGTGATGCAAACAATAACCGCACCAAATGTTCTTCAAAGAACTGGAACACATAAGAGGATGATCTTGTGACTGCCCAGGATTCAGGAGTTCGTTGTCTCATCTGTTTGCTATGAAATAGGAGATGCAAAATACCTTCGTCAGGTCCTAACTTGAACTTCAATATGTTTCAGCAGAAGCAGAGTCTCAGGAATGATTTTTTGAATGCCCTAAAGTGAATACAGAGCCATGGTTTTTAAGCTCATAGAATTACCTACAAAATTATGTCCCCTCCAAATAAAAAACTTGGCTCCGTTTAGAAGTGACCACTACAGCTTCACCTACATCCAAACCCTTCACCATCCTGTCACACAAAAGGAGCACAACCAGAAAGAAATCATCTTTCATGGTCCAGGTCTTGCAACTGAGGATTTGCTAAGGATCAAAGGCAACTACTCTGAGGGGGGTTGGTCATTGGTAGAGCCTGGACATTTCTGTGGAACCCCAGAATATTGAGATACAACCAGTTTTAGTCATTCTGGAACTCTACACAGATGTAAGCAGCTTGACTACACAAAGTTAGCTCTCTCTGCTAGAGCAACGGCTGCCTCTGTCGCTGGGTTTAATCTCTTTATAATTCTTTGGCACCAATTCTGGCACGGGACTCAGCCAAGGCTGTTCCCTGACTTGAGTGTGGAGCAGAATTTCCCCTTTTTAGGTCACAAACTCAGAGCGCTCACTCATCCCAGTGACTCTCTCTCCTGTGTCAATTTTTAACACCTTCATTAGCAACATTTATGAAACGTTGGCAAAGTGGCAACTCTTCCGAGCAGCTCCTGCTATACACGGGCATTGCCCAAGACTGAAACACATGTGCAAACTTGCCTACCAGGCTAGGATTATAAAAAAACATTGGTATCCACCTCTTGTGAACATAGCTCAGTTAAGAATCCTAGCATTCAGTGACCCTCAAAGTGTGCAGATAAGCCCTCAATGGGTCTTTTTCCTGCATTAGCGTTCTGGTCAGTGTCCGGCTGCTTGTTTGCTGTCTCACCACATGCAGCATTGGTCCCCAAATCCTGCCTTTGGCGTTGGGGTGAGACGTCCTGTGCTGAGATAGACAATTTCACTTGGGCTTCAAAGCTCTTTGGGAATCAAAGTATTGGACCGGAGTGAGCATCATAGTGAGTTTGGTTCTCTGCTGGACAGTTTGCCACCACCTGGTCAATTACATTTGTCCTGGCTCTCTCCCTGCCCTATTAGCCACCTGGTGCTGTCCCCTACCAGCCGCATGCCCCTGGCCATTAAGTCCACATCCTTGCATGCAGTTAGTAGAATCCACCATTTAACCCAGCTTCCACTGCTCCACTCCCATGAAGTCCCACTCTTGAGCAGGCAACTTCTGATGGCCTGCCTTTGTCCTTTGCTCTGAAAACGGCTCTTCCATTATTTTCTCCTCTCTGCCACCTCACCCCCACCGACTGAGCAGTCTTGGCCCACCACACCAACCCACCTCCTAGAGATTGCTAATTGGACTAGGGCTTAATACTCGCTTCAGCTGGGCCAAGCAGATTTTCTCTCTTGCTGTTTGACAGGGGCCTTTGAAGTCAGTGACAGGCCACAGGGCCAATGAGCAATGTGGGTTTGGATCCAGGCCAGAGAACCCCAGAGTCTGTGCGTGCTGACCTGAGGGAGGAGCGGGACCAGGAGCCCAGCAGAGACCAGTCCATCCTCAGACTGGAATGAAGCAGGTGGTAGCTGGGAACTTTACAACCCAGAGCTATGTCTTTGCCACCAGTCTCAACCAATCCCGTCCCTTTTTGAAAGTTTCTATTTCTGACAACAAAACGACCCTGGATTGAAAACACACTCAAAAGCTGCTCATGACCTTTACACTGTGGCCTCTTCTCAGCCTTCCTCCTCCTTCAGCATTTCAACAGCACCTGACCCTGTCACCCCTACCCTCCTCTACAAACTCTCCCACTTAGGACTTTTTTAAAAGGAGCTAAATCTTGTTCTCTTCTTCCTTCTCCAGTGTTCTTCTTCCCCTCTTTGTAAAGCCACTTAATGAGATTCAGGATTCAGTCTTCCAGCCTGGTCTTCTCCTAGGAAGATTCCATATGGGTTCTCATAACTTCATTTCTTGAGTTCAGGCAGAAGGCTCTAAATCTGGATGCCAGCCTTAACTTCTCCCTCCCACCCCCATCGCATTTTTAACTCTCTGATAAATATCTCTACTCGAATGACTCACAGTCACTCAACCTCTTGAAATGCACATTTGATATCTTTCTCCTTCAACTCAACCCCTCTCCTGACTTTCCCATTCCCACTGAGAGGACTGTGTCCATTTAGCGCTATCCCCTGGGACTCTAGGTAATTCTGCACCACAGGGTGTTTGCTTGATTAGCATCTGCCTCCCCACCAGCCCAGGAGCTCCCTGAGGGCCTAGATTGTGTGACTGTGATGTAAACTCTTTTCTCCTTCCCTCAAGAACTCCCAGGGTCTGGTACCCAGGATCACTTAAATGTTTGCTGAATACACTGAAGGAATAGCTGATTATCTTTTATTTTTCCCTCTGCTTCGTTCCTCTTTTCTCTCCAATATCTACCCATGGAGCCCTCTGAACTCTCCTTCCAGTGTCTCTTTCCCTGTGCCCTTCTCTTCCCTAATCCCTGCGCTTCTGGGCCAGATCCTTATTGCTACCCAGTACAACACCTGCAGAAGCGAACTGGTCTCCCTGGTTGCAACAGAAACTTGACAAGTGGAATTCCGGGAATATGGTGGCAGCAGAGTTTTAAGATCTTCCCAAATCCCCTCGTATAAACAGACAGAGCAACTAGATAGAAAAACCGAAAACCTGCAGACATTTACAACAAAACCGGATAATAAGGTTTCCCCCGAACTTCAACCACCAACAGCTACAAGACCCACCTGGTTTCATCTTCCATGCAGGAAGAAGCAGAACTGAGAGCAGGACGACCCCAAAAGAGCCAACAGGGATTCCCTGAAAGGATGGGGGGGGGCAATGTGGAAGCAGCAGCTAACACTGGGAGGAGTTTTGCCCCCTCTATACACGCATAATGCAGGTGTTACACACTAGGTTGTGCACGGTGTAAGTGGGATGAAGAACTTCAGTCTGTGCATTTCTGTTGCTTGGAGATAGGACACACAGACTCACACACAAACACACATACACACTCACACTCTGCTATGTTTAACTGAACTGTTGGATTCTCTCATGAGGCTTAAAATTCTGCCTCACTTCAGTGTGATCTGACGACTCCCTTATAAGTGACACCACGTCAAACTCAGAAACACACAGCTTTTGTTGAGATCACATGGCAGCTCAAGCTGGCAGCCACAGCGTCAGAAACAGGTCTGAAAAGGTACTTGTGTGAGTCTAGAGAAACACTGTGCATACAGGTCAAAATCAACACTGTCGCCAGTTTTAAAATAACTTTTCCCTACAAAGTCTTGGTGCATTAGGCCTTCAGGGCTCTCTTAAATCATCACTCCACAGGATCATAAATACTTGAAAACCCAATTTGCCATGGGCAGAATCGTAACAAAAGCCAGAAGAAATTTCAGTAACCACCTAGCCCAATCCTTGTTTTAGAAAGGAAGAGAATAAGGTCTAGGTTAATGAGGACTTATCCTACCAAAAGCAGCTGGTAACTTTTTGGAAAGAAAAAACACAGTTCATGTGGCTCAGGAGACAATCAGAGGGGGCAAATAAGAAAACACAGGTGGGCCTTCAATTTCTCTTTATAAGGGAAAAGAAAGGAAGGGAAGGAAGGAAGGAAGGAAGGAAGAGTGAGAGAGAAAGAAAGAAAGAGAGAGAGAGAGAGAAAGAAAGAAAGAGAAAGAAAGAAAGAAAGAAAGAGAAGAAAGAAAGTGCATTTATGCTCTAAACTCAGTAGCCAAGCCATACATTGCTCAAAGGATTAAAGCTATCAATCTGAGACTTACTTACCCAGTATCCTTTTAGCATGAAGAGCAGAGAAGGGGGGAAAGGTCCTCTCTTCCTGATGTTCCGACTTTTCAGCACTGCCCTCCGCCTGCGGTCTGTCTTCCCCAGGATCACATGGAAATGTTCTATAAATGTGCGTTGGCTTAAGGTTGGGAACACTGGCCTGGGAGGCAGCAGTGTGTAAGCAATCTGACCCGGGCCAGGCGGCAGCTTTCCAGAAGGCTCTGCAGCCCAGAGAGAGGGCGACAAGGGGCGGAGAGCTGGCAGGTATGGGAAGCCTGCAGCATTCTGTTTTTTTCACTCTACATTTATCTGGGATCTGAAGCCAGTCTCAGCTGCCCCAGGCTGCACTTTAATTTACTTGGGGGCAGTTCTGTATTTTGGCTACTTTTCAAAACAAAGTAGCCTTTAAAACAATGCTACAAAATTAGAAATGCTTTTGGTAAATGGGGACAGGTCACCCTCAGTTTTTACCAACCCTGTAAAATAGTCAAGTTGTCCTTTTTGAAAAGGTCAATATGCTCCCTTGGGAAAGGGTAAGTGAGTAAATACTGCTTAGCCAGTTCTAATTGGCAAAGCCACGTAAAAATCCATCAGCATCTAATGAATTAAATGTGCAACCATACAATGGCAAACCAGGCAGCTCTTAGAAAGGATGTGGACCTCTTTACATACCAACACTGATACATCATTTTATCTCTCCAAGGGACATCATTAAGTGAAAAAAATTAAGGTACAGAACAGTGTGTATAATATGCTACTATTTGTGTTAAAAAAAAGGATATAAATTTGCATGTGGATACCACAGTATGTATAGTACCTAAATTCTATGTTCTGAAAAAAAACTGCCATACTATATTATGATATATAAATTAATGACTCTTTCTGGAAATTCACCTAAGAAACTAGTGACAGAGGCTGCCTCCAGGGAGGGGGAAGGGCCAGGGAGGGGCAGAGACTAAGTGACAGGGAAAGAGGAAGATTTCCTTTCCTGGGCTAGAAATTTTACCTCATGGGAATTGTAATTTTTCAAAGAAAATTTAAAAAGTGATCTAATTTTCAGTAGAAATATTTAATTTTCAAAATTATTCTACTATTCAGAGCACTGAATTCAATTGACCATCACTTTCATTTTTCACATATTTAAATTTTTGATGGGGTTAGGAAGGAGACTCTTTAAGAAGACAGGGTTTTGTGATAACTAAAATCCTGGAATAGCGAAGGACCTTGAGTGAGTTTTGAATGAGGAGTTGGAAAGCTGGATTTTCAGTCCTGATGCATCCCCTTCCCAGCCACGACTTGGATCAATTGCCCAGATGCCAGGTGCTCGATTTCATCAGGTGTAAAAGTGGTCCCACACCCCACCTTCCCCACAGGCCCAGTGTGGCCCAGGCAAGATGATGTATATAAAAAAAATTCTAAAAGCAGAAAACCCTTATTCAGGAATAGAATTTTTCAGGGTGATCACACTTCGTAACATTTTCCTAAAGTTCTTGTGTAATTCAACACAAATAATTTAAGTCAAATTTTCCCATGGGAGCAAGTAAGGGGCATAGTTTCAGAAGGCGCAGATCTGCAGTCGTTGTGGCTAATGTTCACCTTAGTGCTATTTTTAATTTTTCTCAGCATCATTTCTCATATGTACAAATGCCTTCTTCTAAGCTAAACTCTTGGCCTGTCATCGTGGGCTGTTTTGACCTCCTGCATGGTTTCCTATCACACCTAAATTCTGTTCCCAGTTTATTAATCCGGGAGCATTTTTTCAGTCTTCCCTTAAGACAAGGCATCATGCTTGGGTGAAATTGCCTTAAGATATAAAACAGGTGTTTTTGTTTTGTGTTTTTTCTTTTAACGTTGGTACTGGGGATCGAACCCAGGATCTCATGTATGCTAAGCACATACTCTACCACTTAGCTACACCCCCATCTAAAACAGGTTTTTGATGACACTAAAATCACAAGCCAAATTTCCAATGCCTATGAACAGTGTGGTTGCCACGATCCTGATGAAAAACTGCAGAGGTGCCTGCTTACCGGTGGAGGTGGCGCCACCATGTGGCAATAGTGTCAGTGCAGATTTTACCATTGGTCTGGTCAGCTTTGAAATGATTCTTGACCTAACGATTAATTAACAAAAGCAAAAAAAAAAAAAAAAAAAAAAAATTTAATCTGATGAAACTTGAAATATTTTAAATTTTGCTTATAAAATGAGATTTTATAATGTTTATAATATTTTTATTTCATATTATTTGCCCAATTCAAATTCATGTAAATACAGACTTGCTGAAAATTACTAGCATATGGCAGAGAACGCGAAGAAAACAAAACATTCCAGGCAGTGCATAGACCTAATGACTATTTAAAAGTTCTGAGAGGAAAATAAATTCTAAGTAATGTTTACTATGACAGAAAGCAGGTAGATTTATGAAAATAAAAAGACAATGTTTTACACCAGAAATTGACACAACATTGTAAACTGACTATATACTTCAATAAAAAAATAAAAGATAATGTTTAAGGTTCATTATCTCCTTACAGAGTGAAAAAGAAATTCCCATTAATGAAGTGAATACACAAATTGAATGCCTTTCCTTCAAGAGACTTCACCAAAGCAATAGCAAAGGAATGCTTTTTTTTTCAAGTTTGTTGGGATAATAACAAAGACAACTGGAGGCACGTCAGCCGTCAGAGATTGCTCCATGTTTGTGGGTAACAGGAAGTGGACGGAGGTCTGGTCATGGAGGACTCAGGGCTGAGGAGCCCAGCATGGAGTTGGGGTGAGAGGAGGGCATAGGGGCTTCAGCGCAACAAGACCCTACAGACCCTGGACAGGCTCTGAAACACCAGGAATGGTGGAGGGAGCAGACCTGGGGCTAAAAATAATAAATGGATGTTAGCAGAGCCTATTCCTTCACTCCATCTTACCCTTCTTCTGATGCCTACCAACTGCAAAATCAAAATCAAAACCAAACCTCCTGTGTATTCTGAAAAACAAACAAACAATGGTAGGTTGAAGGTAAACTTAATTAAATATCTTTTAAAATAGAATTAGGGAAAGAATTAAAATATGAAAGCATATTAGAGGCTAAGAGAATCAATTCATGAAGTCTCACATCTGAATAAAGGAGAGGCAGACACTGAAAAAAATGTGGAAGGAAGAAATTATCAAAGAAGTAATACAAGAATATTTCCCAAAGTTGAAGGAGGTGAGTCTCCAGATAGAAAGAGCCCAGTAGGTGCCTGGTACGATAATTGAAAATCTCTCTCACAGTCCTGCAGGTTGGCTCATGCTCATGTTGGGGAGGGCGCTTGTGTGGCTGCACTCAGAAAACAGCTAGAACCAGAGTCATCCGAAGGCTCAGTGGGGTCGGGTGTTCAAGATGCTCACTCATGTGGCTGTCAGGTGACGTACGCTTTGGCTGGGAGCTCATCAGTGGCCAATATTCAGCCTCTTCGTGTGTCTTGAGCTTTCTTACAGCGTGGCAGATGGGTTCCAAGAGCAAACATTCCAACAGGAAGTAGAATCTGCCAATCTCTAACGGCCTGAATTCAGAAATGGACAGTGTCACTTCTGCTATATTCTATTGGTCAGACAGTCCCAGAGCCCCGATTAAAGGGGAAGGAGACATCAATCTCCCATTTCAGTGGGAGGAATATCAAAGAATTCATGGCCACCGTCAACTCACCACTGACCCTAAATGCTTCTAGAAATAAAACAAAATAGTTCACTTACAAAGTAATGAGAATCAGAAACAAACTCATTTTCTAGCATTTTCTCCCTTGTGTCCCACACTCCAGCTACATGTGCCAGTCTCATTTTATCCTCAAAGACTTTTCTTTGCTGTTGCCCCTGATTAGAATTCCCTGCATCTTTGCATGACTCATTACTTCTCACAATTCAAGTCTCATCTCAAATATCACCTCCTCAGAGAAGGCATCTCTGCCCATCATATCTAAAACAGCATTCCCAGTCAGCATTTATACCCTTAGCCTGATTTAAATTCTTCATAGCACTGATCATTACCAAGTCCCTTTTCCTTGTTTTAATTATCTCTGTCTCCTCCATGAGAGTAGGGACTTTGTCTTACTCAAGTTGTATCTCCAGTGCCCTAGAGCAGTACCTGGAATGTTTGTTGAGAGGTTGTCTCAAGCAGACAATGGAGCAATACCTTTAAATTCTTGGTGCAAAAAACGATTTTCAACTCAAAATTCTATGGCCAGCCAAATCATCAATCAATGGAAGGGTAGAATAGAGACGTTTTTCAGACTCATAAAATTTCCCCCTTTTACAATTCTTTTAAGAAAATGTCTCTGCAAAACCAGGGCATAGGCTAAGAAAGGTTTTAAACATAGAGTCCAGAAAGCAGTGGATTTCACAGAGGAAAGGAGGAAGGGGAAGCCCTATGATGATAACTGTGCAGCCATACTGGAATTCCAGCTCATCCAAACTGAAGTGGGCCGACAGAGGGCGCCAGGATGGAAATTTCCAGAATAAAAGGGGGAATTTCAGTACCATAGTGGATTGAATGAAGAAGCTGGAAAAAGTTGATGATACCTTTCTTCAAATAGTGCAATCAAAGCAACCAGAAACTGTAGGAGACAGCAAAAGTGTAAGAAAAAAATGTAACCAGTAATCGTATTGATCACTAGCTCTTCATTAAACAATATTCACAGAAATCCAGTAAAACATTGCTCATTGAGTTTTCAGTTTTGGAAATCGACCTAATGACGAAGTACAGCGGGTTCACTTAAAGTGAATAAATAAATAAACCTAATTATCTACCTCTCAACCCAGAAATATTCATTTTAAACTAAATTTAAAATAAACAGAAATTAAAATAACTTTAAAAACAAATAAATAATGGCAATTAAAATTTAATTACCCAACCAATATTTACAAAGAATAAAATAGAAAAAATTAGGCTTTAAAAATTTAGATTAAAAAAAGAAAGAAAATATGTGTTCCTAATATGATTAATTTTTTTGCCTCTTTTCTACTTTGCAGAATTTAACTTTTCTTTGTTTCTTTGGATCCATTTTCTTGAAGCTTCCATAGATATCATTAGGGCGTGTGTTCTACTGCATGCAAAGTTCTCTGCATCGAATCAAGTTGCAAACTGCCTACTTTGCATATGGAGTGGTCAATAAATAATAATAAAGAAAAACAAAAACTGCTTTATTTTGAAGCCCTCTAATAATATGCCTTAGACCAATTTTCCTAAGCTAGGTTCCAACCAGTAGTAACAACGCTGGTCGCCGCATCACCCAAATCTGGGTGATAGCTGTGTTTCTTCAGGGACACCCGATCCACAGTGGGTGATCAACCTGTAGTGTGAATTATCCACTCCTGTTACCTGGTCTCTTCATCACCACCCATGTTTATTTTTCCTCCTTGCCTTTTTTCATTCATATTTCCCACCAGGGCACTGCCTAATTAACACAAAAACTGACAGCCACCGCAAAAATACTAGCTAAAATATGTGTATTTCTTAGTTTGTGCTAGGAACTTTAGATAGGCTAGCACTGACTGATTTAATTTTTATAACAACTCTCTGATGCAAGATTATTGTTTGTCCCCATTTTAGAGATAAGGGCATTCTCTTAACACAGCTAAATAATGTGCCTAAATTAGTAAGAGAGAAGCTTAAGTCTGTTTTACAATACAGCCTGTTTGACTATTATGCATACAGCCCCATTTGCTTCATTTGTCCATCTCTCAGATGTTTGATAGCTTTGCCCTGAAGAAAAGAATGTGCTATTCTTTCACAAGCTAAAATGTGTGTGTTAAAATTGGAGATCCAGCCTATCAACCTAAATTAGTGTTCCCCAAAAGTGCTAGAATGTCATGAAAACTTCATCCCCTTTGCAATATCTTTAATATCAGTGTCCATCCCTAGTTTCAGTTTTCAGAGCTTAGCTAAAATGCGTTACTCTTTATATCTTAGAATACGTTTAGTGTCATGTATGGTATGTGTTGTGCAGAGGCTGGTTTTTAAAAGGGTGCTATGTACAAAAGTAATAGGACAATAGACTAAAAAGAAGTTGACATAGGCCACATTTCTGATTTGGGTGAAATGAGTATGAGAATTTCAGTTTATAGGAAAGTAACTATATGCAGGTAAATGTTTGCATTATTTTACACAATGAAGAAGACCAATATTAATACATAAACCAAATAAATTTCTTGGGTCAAGGAAATTTTTGAAAATTATTCCAATTATGCTTTAAGACTGTGGCTATTTAAATGTTAGCAAATATCATTCACGAAAATCGATTGCTAATAAAAATAGGAAAATAATAGCAATTTTTTAGCACGAGTAACATCCTTATTAAAAGGCAATAATAGCATAGCTAAAGTTGCTTTAAAAAGAAAGAGTAATGAGTATATTGAAAGGAGGAGAGGGTAAATGAAACATTAACAATTGGGGATATGGCAAGTCTTTAAATTCTTCTTGCAACTTCAATAGGTTTGAAATTATTTTAAAATAAATTACTTTTTGTAAGTGGTGATCCTTGTGCTCTCAGACCATCTGATCTTATTATGTTAAAACTAAAAAACGAAACGAAACAAAACAAAAAACCTAAGTGAGGTGAGGAATCAGAAAGCAGGATTGAGAAAATGTGCCTCTAAAGGCTTCGCCGGGCAGATGCAGCCTCTTCTCAGGTACCACCATCCTTTTCTTCTCAGTCCGGAGTCTGGACTCAGGACAGGTCCTGCCCTACTGCAGCTCTCAACACTGCCTAAAGCAAATGTTGCAGGTTAGGTAGCAGTTACTCTTGGATGAACAAGGGACTGTGACACAATAGGGGCCCCTTTGCACTCTTGAAAAATGCCAGTGAGTGATACATTCATGATACTGAAAAGGTGGAAAGAACCCAAATGTCCATCAACAGATGAATGGATAAACCAAATGTGGTCGGTCCACACAGAGCAGAATTATTCAGCCAGAAAAAGGAATGAAGTACTGACATGTGCTACAACACATATACACCTTGAAAACATTGTGCTAAGTGAAAGAAGCCAGACACAAAAGACAATGTATTGCATGACTCTGCTTATATGAAATGTCCAGAAGAGGTAGAAACAGAAAATGGGTTAGTGGTTGCCAGGGGCCAGGGGAGAGGCACTAACAGGCATGGGGTTTTTTCTGAGATGACGAAAATGTTCTAAAATTAGTTGTGATACTTGCAAAATTCTGTAAATCTAAGAAAAACCACTGAATGATATACTTGAAAAGTATGAATTTTATGGTGTGTGGATTATATCTTAATAACGAAAAAAAAATCTCGCCCTGGTGCTCCGAGGTGATTAAACATGTTTAAGTTGTTCTGCATCTCCCAAATCTCGCAGTTCAGGGGATGGTCCGTGATCAGTAGCGAGGGCATGGCCTGGGGGTTAAAAATGGGCAATTAGAGGCCCCCTCCCAGACCTACTGAATCAAAATCTGTGTATTAACAACTGCCCTTCCCAGGTGGTTCATATGCACATTCAAGTTCGAGGAGCACTGGTCTAAAGCATCACTCAGGCCACGTAGTCTAGTGTGAAGTGAGAAACACGTAGCAGGTGTGATCATATTAACACACTATTTCAATGACATGAGTGAGATTAGAAAACAATTTTTAAAAATTTGTTGGCTTTTATTTCTTCCTTTACAAATTCTCTTTAATGTTACAAAAAAAAATGAAAGAACAGAAAATGGGGGGTGGGGAGGAAGAGTTTAGAAGATGGCGTGAAGCACAGGGGTTTAGCGTGTTACCAAAGGTCCCGAAGTTAATACTGTTTGTGGGTTTTTGTTTGTGTGTTTGTTTGTTTGTTTTTGCTAGCTGGAAGTCACTTAAGGCACAGACCTTTCTCTGGCCAGCTGCTGTTCTTAAGTGCTGTTGACTAATGTGGCTGTTGGCTCTTTTCCAAAAAATAAGGAAATGCCTGCGGGAAGGGGGCATGGGGTGGGTGGGGCTAACAATCTTCTTTAGACCTTGAGGCCTTAAGCCCCTGGATCCTCGAAAATGTTTATTTGCAATTTTTGCTTAATAATTTGTACTCATTGTTCCCCAGTGCAGATCGAAAATTAATATTTTTAAATTAAATTTCTCTTCTGAAATGATACAATTAACACACTGCTGCAGATTTAATGACCTATTTCTCTTCGCCCTACTCCCACCCCAGGTAAGCACTATTAACAGTAATACCATCAGCCCTCGGTCAGAGGTTTCTGCATCCATGCGCTCAATCAACTGAGGATAGAAAATTTTTGAAAAAAATTTTTTCCTGGAAAGTTCCAAAAAGTAAAACTTGAATTTGCCATGCAGTAGCAACAATTTACATAGCATTTACTTATATTTAAAACTATTTACATAGTATTGACATTGCAGTGGGTATCAAAAAATCTAGAGATGACAAGTATACAGGATGAGCCTAGGTTATCTGCAAATGCTGTGACATTTTATATAAGGGACTTAAGCATCCACAGACTTTCATACCCATGGGGGCCCTGGAACCATCCCCTCTCGGATACCGAGGGACTATTGTCTACACCTTTCTCTGGGATCACACATGCGTGTTGCATATCTGAATACCAGCAGCCCCTCTGCTCTCTGGCCAAACTGCATCAGAGTGGGTGTTTCCTTTGCTGTCCGTGCCCAGGTAGGAATTGCTGAGGAGCTGTGTGGATCCTTCCCTCTTGTGATATCCTTTGTCTCGGGCACCCTGACCCAGAGACCTTGACAATAAAGGCAGGCACGTCCCAATCCTGGGCTCAGCTTCTTCTTGTAAGCTTTTGGATCAGTGTCTAGACTTGCAAGAGATGCTTGGAAAAAAGAGAAGCCTCTAGATCTGGAAAGTTCAACCCCCAGAACTTTGCATGGCTGGTTGACTCTCATTATTTAGTTCTTAACTGAAATATCATCTTTTCAGAGAGGCCTTCCCAGACCCCAGCTAAAGTAATCCCCTAGACCCCTCACTGCCTAGTTACTCCTTACCACAACCCACTTTTTAATTTCCTCATAATACACCATCTGCAGTTATTTATTTATTCCTTGTTTATTGACTCCCTCTCTGATAAGCTTGCCAGCTGGCGTCTGCCCCATGACAGCAGGGGCAGAGCCTCGATCACTTAGCAGAGCCTGGCATCTAATGGGTGCACGATGCCTTGCAGCTGCCACCCAGCCCTCTGTCCCCGCCACGTCCAAGCTCCCCTGCAGCCTCGGTACACAGTTTTCCACATCTCAACAGCTCCCACCTCAAGTTCCTGGCATTTTCCCTTTTCACCAGTTTGAGCTCCCTTTTACGTTCCTGGAGAAATTTCCTATATTTTCTGTGAGCTCAGCAGGATCGAGTTGTTCTGTAGCAGGAGACTCTTCAGAGTGTCTAATCAGACACATTTGTGATAATTTTTCACCTTCAGTCGAAGGAGTTCCCAAATATGGAGCGTCAGGCTTTGGGCTCGGAAGCCCCAACTGCCTTCCTGCCTTCACCCTATTCTGACTCCCATCCTGTGCTCCTTCCCATCTCAGCTGAACGGCCTTGAATTTGCTGTCTGGGTCAAAATTATTGCCTGGGTCCTGATCCTTTCTGTCCTAGCACCTGACACAGCAGCAATTATACTCACCTTTGTTTTCATTTTCTCCATGCCTGACTCCCTCCAAAACCTGTAAACTCCACGAGCGAGCACAGGACCTTGTCTGTTGTTTTTGATACTGTATCTCCATCATCTAGCACGTGGCTGAGCACATAGTACGCACTCCATAAACACTTATCAATAAATGAATGATCCAGAAAAGGGGTAGATTTTCATCTCAGATTCACGTATCAGCAGCACAGCAGGAGCTACCAGAGAACCAGGGTGTTGAAAGCTTCCACTAACTTCCCACTTTTCCCAGAAGCCTGGCAGCGCAGGAGCACTGAGATCTCCCAGAGACACATATTGAATATCAAACAACACCACTTGACATGTTTATAACGCCAGCCACAGAAAAAAACACATTGCTGATGCTCCAACTCAGCCCTGGCTGGACATACAAGCCTGGAGTTCCTGGCACCAAATCAGATCTGACCAGAAGGATCTCACCTGTAGCTGGCTGTCTCCTGCAGAGATGATATTGCCAGAACTGTTATAAACTTTGTTTTGTATCTGAGAATTTATGTTTTCTCATTTGATTCACAAGAGAGTGGGTAGCCAGCTACAGCCTGTCAGAAACTCTATGCCACTAGGGACCCGTTCTCTCCATTCCTGTCCCTCCTCTAACTCTTCGCCTATGTATCTCCTCTCTGCCTGGTGTTCATCAAGTCCTAGTTACCAGACAACCCGCCTTATGTGTCCCCATCTCATCTTGTAGTACCTCATTGTCATGTCATGGTAACTGGGAGGGTAATCCAGAGTCTTCATCTCTGAGGAAGAGAGGCTGGAGTCCACACAGCTCCTCTCACCACACCGTTTTCTACTTCGTCATCTTGAAACACTCTTTGTTCCTGATTATTGGATGTGACCACCTGTGCTCGTCAAGCTTTCTGTTTCAGGCACAGCTCCTAATTTCTGAATCCATCTGGTTGCACACAGTTGGATTCTCTGTTTTTCAGTACCAGAAAATCTAAACCCAATTGGCTTAAGTAGAAAACAAATGCACTATTTGGATGGTTTTGTCTACACAGAACACCCGATGAAAATTGCAGTAGGCAGTAAGGACATTTATTACTTCTCATAAGAAGATGCCCGGGGCGGGGGCACTTGCAAGCACTGGTTCAGCAGCTTGCTTGTGTCAGCAAGGACTTGGACTCTTGCTGCCTTGAGATGCTAATTTGTTAATCTGTCCTCACAGGGTCACAAGATGGCCACTGCATTTTGAGTAACACAACGTGGACATGATCATTTTGGATAAATAGGAGCGTTTTCCCTCGGTGTCTATTTTTATTGTGGAGAAAACATGTCTGAGAAGAACTTCCATAGATTTCTCCTAGTCCCGTTGGTCAAGAAGGGGCCACATTCCATGCACAGATACCAGGGAAGTCAGGAGGAAAGGTAGATATCTGGCATTTTTTTGGCTTCTATGGTAAAGAGGAAGAGATGGGGAAACAGAGAAACAGAAAATATGTTTCCCAGCCTCCCTTGCAGTTAGGTTGGCCCATGTGACCAGACCAGGCAAACAGACTGCGAGCAGCAGTGACACGTGCCACTTCCAGGTTGAGGCAATTAAACCAATGCTTATTTCAAGACTTTCAGTTTCACAAGAAGGATTACAACGATTTTGGCTAAGACACTGTAGTGGGGCTTCTATTATTCTTCGCTGAATAGACCCTGATACACCCTTTACCCACCAAGCTGGTTATTCTCATTTGTTCTCAATCCTGCCTTAAATCCATCCCAATCTTCCTTGGCCCTGCCCTGCCCAGCCCTGCCCTGAGATTGATCTACAGACCGTATCCCACAGGCTCTCTTGCCCTCTGGCGTCCGGTTGGCCTCAGTCAATGAGAGGTCAACACAGGGAGAAGATGTTGGAAGAGAGACCAGGGTATTTCAGCTCCCACTTCCTCTTTTCTCAGCACTTCATCTTTTTCTGGTGTGGTTGCCTCCCTTTAGGACCACGGCTCCTGTCCGGTGGACCCTTCTTCATGGCTTCAGCCCTCATGGGGCTCTGGTAACACTCCTTCTTTCTCTGACCCTTCAGGCCCAGGAGTAGTAATGTCTTTCCACTGTTGCTCATCCTGGGTACCTGTATTCATTCCCCATGGCTGCTATAACAAATGGCCATAAGTCTTGCCTCCAATTTATCTATTTTTTCTTTCTTTGGTTGCTTGTGCTTTTGGTATCATATCTAAGAAACCGTCACCTAATCCAATTGTCCCACCACCATTTGTTGCAAAGACTATTCTTTCCTCATTGAATTGATCTTTGTAGAAAATCAATTGACCTTGGATGTAGGGGTTTATTTCTGGACTTTTAATTCTATTCCATTCTATTTAATGTCTATCCCTATACCAATATCACATAGTCTTTTTTTTCATTTATTGCTTTTGTTTATTTGTTTTGGGGGAAGGTAATTAGGTTTATTTATTTGTTTTAATGGAGGAACTGGGGATTGAACCCAGGACCTTGTGCATGCTAGGCACACACTCTACCCCTGAGCTATACCCTTCCCTCATAGTCTTAATTACTACAGCTTTGTAGTAAGTTTTGGAATTAAGTGTGAGTCCTTCGACTTGTCTTTCATTTTCAAGGTTACTTTGGCTATTCTGGGTCGCTTGCATTTCCACATGAATTTTAGGCTCAGTTTCCTCCCTGCCTCCTGGTGAGACCCTGGAAGGCAAAGGCAAGTCTCTGAACTGTCTTTGTGACCTGCTTGCTGTGTTGGGTATCTGGCTCATTAGTACAGATCACAAGCTTGTTGAATTGAGTGAAATGTTCGAGGGATTTTTATCTGGAGTATGGAATGAATTTCCACCTGGAAGAATGCTAAGTATTTGTTTTGGTTCCAATATACTGAGCTGCAAGTAGTAAGCACAAAACAACAGTTGCCTAAACCACAGGATATTTAGGGCTTACTTAACAAGGAGTCTGGACGTAGGCAGACGCCAAGTCACTCCGCAATTCAGCCATGTCCATCCTTTCCCTCCAGGGTCCCCAGCATTCTTGTCTTTTGTCATGCTTGTTATCTTATCAGCTGTAGATGGCCACCATCATACCAGGCACCATTGCCTCATGCCAGCATCTCCGAGAAGGGGTCAGGATGGGGACAGAAGCTTTCTTTTTCTGGAGGCTTTGTGTGTCAGCCAAATGGGAAGCTCCCTCCCATGTTACTGTCCAAAACTAGATCACGTGCTATCCCTAGACCAGTCACTGGAGGAAGGGGGATGAGATCACTGCGATTCATTCAGGCCAATCATGCTTCATACAGTGAAGCAGGCGCCAGAGCATACCTTTCCTGAAATCCAGGGAAAGGCAGTAAGGGGAGGAGGTATATGCTGTTGGGCAGCAATGAGTAGTGCTTACCTCAAGCTGGGTATACATGATTCACAAAATGGTATTTTTGTAAACCCTTGTGTAATAATTCAATTTATATTGTTCCTTGAAGAAAATAAAATGTGTTCTCAGCACCAAAGAAAACTCTTGAGAAATAACATTTGCAATCTAATCTAAAATACATAGAATGAAATTCACATATTTATCTTTAATACTATACTGAATATAATTCCATCATTCTTAAATCCATTGGAAGGTATTTTAGAATCTTCTAGTTTGAGACCCAATTATGAACATAAATTGTCAGAGGGTAGATTTAGATGGGATGGTTAACAGAGAGTTTACTATTACAGAGTCAAGGAACCGTGTTAATTTTCTGTTTGTTCTTCTGTCCTCAAAAAGAGTGGGATCACCAGCTGCTCATGAACCCCATTTGATCCCCCAATGATGGCTCAAGGAACTAAGGTCACAAAGAGTGAGTGGCAGAACCACATCTCTTGTCTCCTCCAAATCCAGCGCTCGTCCTGCTCAACTGCAGGCGCCTCAGTCAACAAACACGTACTGCGTGCTCCTGACCTGGAAATGTTCCAGGTATTTCTGTCTGGCGCTTGGAATGAACTTCTACCTGGAAGAATGCTAAGTATCTGTTTCACAGGCTGTGGCTGTGTCCCGGGGGCCAAAGACACCTCGGGAAGATGAAGGTCTAGTGGGGTGGGCACGGGGGACCAGACAACCAAGACCCTACACACCTTGCAGGGTGGAGCAAGTGGGATCCTGGCACGCCAAACTTCACGCGAGGTCAAGGGCCTGCGCCGCCCTCGGGGCGGGCGGGGCGGCGCTCTAACCACCGCGCCCCCGGCCCCGGCCCCGCCGCCGGCCTCCAGCCACAGGCGTCGCTGTGCGCTCGCGCCGGCCGGGGAGCCGCGTTCCGCGGGGAGCGGCGCTCGCGCCGAGCAGGGGTTTCAGTTTCTGGCGCGAACTTCCGCCGTTCCGAAGTTGCACGGCGGCTGGGCGCGATGTCGGGGGACAGCAGCGGCCGCCGGTCGGAGGGCCGGGGCCGGGGCCGCGACCCGCACCGGGATCGCACCCGCTCCCGTTCCCGCTCGCGGTCCCCGCTGTCGCCCGTGTCCCGCCGCGGCGCCGCTCCCGAGCGCAGGGAGGCCCCAGAGCGCCCGAGCTTGGAGGACACAGAGCCGTCGGACTCCGGGGACGAGATGATGGACCCGGCGAGCTTGGAGGCGGAGACTGACCACGGCCTGTGCCGCCAGATCCGCCATCAGTACCGGGCGCTCATCAACTCGGTCCAGCGTAAGGCGGGGCGCGGGGCGCGGGGCGGCGTAGGGGCGGGGGCCGGGCGCAGGCCCTGTGCGGCGGGGCTGACCAACGGCGCGGGGGGCTAGCCCCGCGCCGCCCGGCCGCGTCTCGGTTGACTTGCGAAGCGCTCCCACATCCATCATGTGGACCGGGCTGCACGACCTTTGCAGGGGCGCTCAGGTCCCCGATGGGCAGGACGGCACAGCTAGAGACCGGGCGCGGTCCGGGACTCGCCCTAGCCCAGATGGCCAGGAAGGGGGAGAGGCGGCACGCCGACCCCGTGCTCCTTTTCTTGCATCCCGCTGTTCCCCGCAAGTGGTCACCCTCCCAGCAGCGGCAGCGTTACCTGAGAGCCTTCAGAAATGCAAATCATCGGACCACACCCCAGACGTACCCAATCTGCAACAGTGGGTGGCCCAGGGGATCCTGTGGCTGGCAGAGAGCCACTCTGTTAGAAGCGCTTCTCAGAGGCTGCAGGAGTGGAGCCCTTTGGGTGAAGGTTGGTGGGAGCCATCTGGGTTCCCTTAATTTTAAAGTACATTCTGCTGAAAGGGTTCAGTCACCTTTATTTTTCTTGGCCGTTCATCTTTTCAGCTTCATCTTTTGGAAGTAACTCCCTGGGGAGCAGAGGGACGGGGCTTGGCTTTATTGCTGCGGGTGATTACTTTGTCAAGGACTTGTTAGTGAAGAGCACGTTTCCCAAAGCTTGTGTTTTTTCAAAATAGAAAACCGAGAAGATATATTGAATGCCAGCGACAAGTTGACAGAGGTTCTTGAAGAGGCCAATACTCTGTTTAATGGAGGTAATTCATTATTTTATGTATGGAAGCTTTTTGTTACCATATGTTTGGGAATGGTTTTAATTAGTTTTACATAAGAGCAGAATTACTGACATCAATCAAATCTCATATTTATAATAGTGCTTTACTAGTTTGGGAGCGTTTTTCACTGTGGCAATACTACTGCTTTTATTGTACACTTACCATTTCCTAAGCGCTTGACATGAAATTTGGGGGGGGGGCAGGAGTCTGTTTTAACAAGCCACCGCCCCCGCCCCCCCCCCCCCCCCGCCCTTGTTCTGTTGCTTGTTCAAGTTTGAGAATGTTCCATGTATTATCTTTCTACTCTTTCTCCGGTTTTTACTGCTGTGCCCCCAGGCTGCATTGCTTGAATGGATGAATTAAAGGAAAACCTGAGCTGGCCTCTGACAGCCTGTTTCTTTCCCTGTTCTCCTCCCAGCCTCCCCTCCCTCAGCTCCTTGCTCTTGATTCACTTATAACCGAGTTGCGGGTGGCCATGTCTACAGGTGGACCTTTTGGTCTCCAGTCAGGGTGGTGTGTGAGTGTGTGTGTGCATACCCGTGTGAAAGGGAGAGGGAAAGAGAGACAGAAGTATCGACACTGAACTCTAGACCATTGTTGGGGGGCTCTAAAAAATAATCTTGGTTTGAATTAAAAGCAGCGGCAGTGTTGGTGCTAAGAGCAGGCTATGTGTTTGATGACAGAGGACACGCCAGGGGTAACCCTTGATGTGGGCCCTGGGTCATGGAGCCCTAGGATGAGTTTCCAGACCACGTTTCCTTCCAAGCCTTCCTCTTTAGTTCTGTGGGAACAGAAGGGGAGAGTGCAGACAAATGTGGGTAAAGGCGTCAGCAGAACTTGGCGCTGCCCGGACACCACAATTCCTCATGTTCTTTGAGGACCAGGACATTTATATCTGCTCATTCCTTAGTATAGCTAATAGCTTAAACATTGTCCCCTTTTAACATTTTCTATCTAAATGCTTTCAAATTTATGTCCTTCTTGCTCTGACTGCAGCTTCCTTACCATCCCCCACCTTGGTCTACCAGTTTACTAAATCTCATCAAACCTTCTGGAAGCAAGTCTTGCCTTTTCACCCAGTGAAATCCCTTCTCCACCCTCTGTAGCTTTTTCTTCTCTCCCAAGCCTGGAGGGCCAGGCCCCCTAGTCCCTCTCCTCAAGGTTACTCTTGACTCATTTGCCTCATTATTATTATTATTCACCCATCTTAAAATTTCTTGATCAACAGATCATTTCCCCCTTGGCCATTTCCACTGTGCTGACGGGGTCACCTCTTTAAGGCAGAGTTATACACTCAACTGGGCCCTAGGAGGTGGTCAGCAAGCATCAAATTCTGTATTGTCTGTATTTGTGGATTTGATGTTCTCAGTTTTAAGTCTTCAGAGGCGTGGCTCCATCCGGGAGAGATCTGCACTCTTCTCCCAGTAGGTGCTGTGAGGATGCTGGGCTCGGGAGATCTAGGACAGCCCAGGAACCAGCTTCTCTAGCATCTGCCTCTGCTTCGTTCTGTCACTCATTGTCTCTTAGACAGCAAGTCTCCCGATATAAAACGGAGGAAAAAGTAACACGTGACTACAAAACCTGGAGTCATTAAGTTCACCAGCCTGAGGAGTGTTTGGGAAATTGGTGATTCAGATGAAATGGCCTTGAGGAGCAAGCCGGGCGTAGGCATTTCTGTATCTGAACTTCCCCGTGTTTGTCTCTTCTTGGCTTCCTTTTCCATTCAACTTTGCCAGTGTTCCCAGAGCACTTCCTCCCACTGCCTGTTACCGTCGGGGTCTGATTAAACCCATGCCCCTCAGCTCTGCTGTTTGCTGCAGTGGACCCTTCCGTCATCTCCCCAAACTTCATGCTTGGTTTCCCTGCCCCGTTGCCTCTTGTCTCCTTTGATTTAAACCTTTTCTCTCTATAGCTTATCTTAAATCCCATGTCCTCTGTCAGACGTTTTTGGATCATCCATGCCCAGAGGTCACAGCCCTGCTGCCTGTAGACCGCTCACTTGGTGGTGTTGATGCTGCTGGGCGGAGGCGTGCATCCCTGCTGCCTGTCCAGTGTGTTATTTCAGTTGACGTTCCAGGACAACTTACTTGTTGCTGGTCAGCAAACCACCACGCCAAGCACAGTGCCTTACACATATTGGACATTCACTCTGACTTACATCACCCTCGCAGGTGTTAATAGTGACTGGGATGGGTTACTGGAGTCAATGGGAAAAGCAAGTGTTAGAGATGGTGAAGGTAGTATTAAACTGGGATTATTAAGAGATTGTGGTTTATATGACTGAAACATTATGCTTGTCACCAGAAATTGACACAGCATTGTAAATTGACTATACTTCAATTAAAAAAAAATTGTGGTTCAGTTCCCAGGAGTAGGAAAAGTGCAGAGAGAGCTGGCTTTTAGGAAGACTGGTCAGCTTTGATTTCAGATTTTGGTAAGTTGGGCAGGGGAACCAATTTTTAGACAGAGATGGGTATGTTTGAGATTTTTTTGGTCCAGTGGGAAATGCGGAGTAAGTAGTTGGAAATTTAGGGGAAATACCTGTGGATAACGTGTATGCTGTAATATGTGTATTTTCCTTCTTTTTTGAATAGTGTCCCGAGCAAGAGAAGCAGTCCTTGATGCCCAGTTTCTTGTTTTGGCTTCAGATTTGGGCAAAGAGAAGGCAAAGCAGCTGCGTTCTGATCTGAACTCGTTTGATATGTTAAGATATGTTGAAACTCTAGTAAGTTCAAAGCTACAGAATCTTAACAAAAAATGTTTTATCTGCACATGCTGTATAATTATGTACTTGGCTGATATCCATATGCAAAGGGTTTTCACTTCATTTTTCCTTTTTTTGGTCTCAGATACCTCCAAAGAGATCTTATCAAATTAAACCAGATGATGTGAGAGCTAATGGTGGAATCTAGGTTGGGAGTTTAGAGCAGTTTGAAAATCTCCTGGCCTTCTAAGACTCTGAGTGCTATGTTTATTTTGAATGGCCATGTTTTTTCCTCACTCAACTATCCGTTCATAAATGTTTTAGCACATTCTCAGTGACCTGGAACCTTTGTCCTGAGCTGGGCAAAAGCCCACGTTGCAAGTGGCAGAGTTCAGCTGGAGATGAGTTAGGACTGCTGGAGGGGGCACATTTTGGTCTGTCTTGGAGAATATTTCAGAACCATATGAATATGATTGGGGTTCTGCTTTTGGGATTTTTTTTGGTGGTGGTTTTATTCACCTTTCTTTGCCTCTTAATACATTTGAATGGTTGCTACCTGAAATTTTGAAATTTTTGGTTGACTGATTGACCAAAAAAAAAGTGCAATGAGACTCTGCTGGTTTTTTCCCCCTTGGTTCTGCTCTGAGCCAATCTCTGCCCTAGCATGTTTGCTTGGACACTGAATTCCTGTCTGAATGTTTATTAAATGGTTATTAAAATGATTTAGTACCATGAGATCTGACCAGATAAATTATTTTGTAAAAGTATGAGGCAGACGAGGTTTTTTGTTGTTTTTAAAACCTTAAATTTTTTAAAATCTAAGTTTAACTTCCTTAAGTTTCAAACCTTAAAATTTCCTTTTTCTTTAACTTTTAAATTTTGAGGTATAGTGCATTTTGAAAAATGCACCCTAATGTATAACTCAGTAAATAGAGTTGGCCATATATTGGGTAATCTTTTTAAAAATTACTTTTATCAGGGTGAGCTTTGTACTTTAAATAACATATCAAAATAAATTCCCAAAGTCTTAAAGCCGTCAGTGTAAAACCCTAAATTAATAGCTGTCTAGTCTCTGGATGGGGAAAGACTTTTTTAAAATATAGTAGCAAATATAAAGACTATAAATTGCCAGATTTGACCACAAAAATGGAAGCATCCTTCTCCAAGCGTGTGGTGTGGGACGGGGCAGCAGGAGAGGGGAGGGGAGCTGACCACACCTCTCTGACTGGGTTCTTGCAGCCTCTCTTTTTTTCAAAGTTTAATTGCCTTTAAAGGGTTAAGTTCTCTGAGGGCTTTTTGATTATTGTTTATATATGATACTACCATTTTAATTTGATAACTTCTAGGCATTTCATAATTTTATCATGTAACGTGTACTTTCATAAAAATAAATTTAATATAATGCATTTTCTGTGAGATAGCTTGAAATAAGAGAATTATTAGACTTCTGCCAACTCTTCCCAGGAAGGCCATTTTAAGATGCCTGACGCTAGACCATGCTGTCTGCAAGTGCTGAGATAAAGCTGAATAGAGGGCTCCAGGAGGTTGGCTAAAAAGGAAAATTGAAAGCTAGCCAAACTCCCCTGTTCTGTCTCGGAACTTTTGCTTTGGGATATGATTTCATGTTTTTATGCTAATGCAGCTTTACTGATTCTTTAAAAATGAATGACTTGTGATCAGAAATTCCCAGCGGGGTTAGTTCTTCTGGTACGTCAACCTCTCAGCCTGCGGTGGGCTAAGCAGGGTTTCTCAGCCTTGGCACTAAGGACATTTCAGGCTGGGTGAGTCATGGTCGTGGGGGCCTGAACTATACCTTGAAGGATGTTAAACAGTATCCTGGCTTCTACCCAGTAGCTGCCAGTAACCCTGTCCCCTCCGCCCCCTCCCCGAGTTGTGACAACCAGAAATATCTCCAGACATAATGCCAAAAGACCCCTGGGTGCAGGCAAAATCACCTGGTTGAGATCCATCGGTCTAGAGCATCTTACTTTCTCACTCAAAAATTCTAAGTACATTGAGGAATATCTTCTGCCAAAAAGACGATACTTTTGAAAATAGGAATTTACATATATAAGATTATCTTTATGATAAGAAATTTAGCCAACATATTAGAACAGTCAAAACAGACTGCCTCTGGCCTCTTGTTTAGTGATAGAGATTATTGGACGTGGTAAATGATTGCTTGTGGCTTAACTGGGGTTTTTGTTTCCCTTCATTTTTGTAGCTGACACATATGGGTGTAAATCCGCTAGAAGCTGAAGAACTCATCCGTGATGAAGATAGTTCTGATTTTGAATTCATAGTCTATGACTCCTGGAAAATATCAGGCAAAACAGCAGAAAACACCTTTAATAAAACCCATACATTCCACTTCCTGTAAGATGATTTTAAAAATCTGACACACTGGCCATTTGTAATCCTTAAATTGCTCTTTAGGGACAGAAAAGTTATTTGGTATTGTAGAGGTGATGATCATGATGCCATTGGTTTAAGAGCCTGTACAATCTTGATGTGCTTGGAACCTCATCCTGCTTAATTTAAGCAGCGAAGGCCGTGGCCTAGCATCCCTTACCCAGGCACTCTGCCGGCCCCTTTGTTTCCCAGCGTGGAAGACTTTGGGTCTGTGACATCATGTCTGGCTTTGTTTCATCCTCTTTAAATCCTTAGCATGTAGAAGGTTGATACCTCCCATGAAAGGTTTCATAAGATTTGTTACCAATATATGTAAAGTACCATTTACTGTAATTCCCTGTTGGATGATTTCTGACCTGTATGACATGAAGACTTCTCGAGCCACTGTCACTTAAACTGCCCAGGTCATTTTTTGGACACAGCTCTGATTTTGAAAAGCTTTTCTTTATTCTCAAATGGGAATTGGCTTTACTTTCCCAGCTCAGTCCTGTGAAGTAACGAGAAACAGCTTGTACTGGTTCTTTTCTAAGAGAGCCTTCAAATGCCTTGTGGATAATTTCTCTAGGGTAACCACCCAAGTCGTTTCTTCCTTAAGTGAATAGCCCCGGGGCATTTGTCTCTTCTGATGACTCTTCTAGTCCTCCTGAGATCAGTAGCGTCTCAGATAGAGGCTTTGGAGGTGCCGATGTAATAGGCCTGTAGTGTGGGGCCAGGCATCTCTTTTCAACAAGACTTTTGTTAACTCAAGTGCCCGGAACCACTGTATATTATAGCAAAAACAGCAAACTTCTTTGTGATAGGACAAGTCCAGATCTTTTTTTTTTTTTTTTTTTTTTTTTGCTGTTGAGTTCTAGGCTCTGTCATAAATCCTGGGATCTAAAGATAGCCTTTTGTTATGTGACTCGACTTCATCTCACCATCTAGCCCAGTTTGCAGCCACAATGAATTATTTGCAGCTTTGCAGCCTTGCACTTGCTGTTCCTTGGCCTACAGTGTCCTTTCTCCCATTTTTTTCCATCTGATAAGGTTTACTTATACCACAGGCCCCAACTTGGAAGCCTCTAGTAACTTCTCTAGACAGAGGAATCAGTGTAGGATCAGATTTCACAACCAGATCCGTCCCATGTCTGGGTAGATCCCTCTGCCCAGATGCTCTGCTAGCGCTTAAGTAATTCTCCAGTACAGCACTAAAGGATCTACCATGTTATATGGAAATGGATCTGTGTGCATGAATATCTGTCCATCTACACTGCATACTTTGATCTCTTCAAGTGTAGGGACCACTTGGGTCTAAATTCTCTAGGCCTTGGTTTCTACACAGTATGTCTATTACTGTAGCTTAAATCTGCATGGAAGCTTTTTTTCCAAAAGGGAAAGGAATGCCATAGCCTCTGCTTGACCTGTTGTCCTCAGGTGTGTTCTGCGGTCCCAGGCTGTGGGCCTCTGCCCTGGCACCCCTACACCAAAGGCTTTTTACCCTAGTGGAGCTGCTTGTTCGCCTTCCCCACTTGTTCATCCTTCCCCTGATCTCTGAAGTTGGCTTTGCGAAACTCAATAGGCTGGCTGGGAAAACCACAGGCATATTCACTGACTAAAGTCTGAAGATGCTTGAGGAGGTATCTATGGTCGAGTCAAGCTCCTAGGAGTTCTTTTAGAAACACAAAGGGAGCAGAAAGGATGTCACAAACCTGACATGAGTCTTGGTCTGATGTCAGCTCATTCATCACTGACGTCTGGTCTGAATTTGCCTATGCCATTGGGAACTCCTTTCAGCTCGTGAAATTAGTTTGTTTTAAAAACAAACCAAAAAAGACATGAAAGCGTATTTTTCATTAGGTTGGGTTCAATACAAGGAGAGGCTCCTGTGCCAAAGCCACGAGTTGATCGTCCAAGAAAAGTTCGTATGATAGAAGAGCAGCAGGCAATGCCTGCCCAGGTTTGTTTTTTTCAAATGTTGCTTTTTAAAACACCTAAAGTTGAAATAGCCATTAGTGTAATGATACATGTAATCTGGCCATCTTTTCTAAGTGTTAGGGTCTGGAGTCAGGTTCTGTCACTTAAAAGGAATCATTTAATGTTTGAATCATTTTTTTATTTATTTAAGCCTTTAAATATTTTATCGGATTGACCACTTTTCTTAGTTTTAACTCAGTTCTGTAGTTTGGATTAGTTCTCCCAAACCAGGGTCTCTTAAACTCAGCACTATCAGCATTTGGGGCTGGAAAATCTTTGTTGTGAGAGGCTATTCTGCGCATTGTGGGTGGTTAGCAGTATCCTTGGCCTCGTCCTCCTAGAAAGGGCATCCTTCCCCCCCAAACCCCACGTATGACACCAAATATTAGCAAATGTCCCCTTGGGGACAGAATCATTCCCAGTTGAGACCCACTGTTCTGAACTGCCCCTTCTGTATTTTGTATTTGTATGTCATATTTAACCTGAAAATGGTTGATTTGGTAATGTTACTCCTCTGTTAGAAAATTAATATAAAAATGTTACTAAAACTAGAAAAATCTTTTTTTTTAAACTATAAATTTTAAGACAGGGATAAAAACTGCTAGCCATCCCCCATAAAAGATATTTAGAGGAATTTGGCCATGTAAGGGAGCGGGAAAGGTTAACAGGCGGGCAAGAAGGTCAGTCTGCTTGATAATGACTTTGTATTTTCAGTTAAAAAGAATGGAAGAATCTCATCAAGAAGCAACAGAAAAAGAAGTAGAAAGAATCTTGGGATTGTTGCAAACATATTTTCAAGAAGATCGTAAGTATGATACCAAGTTCCAAATGGGGCATTTTGTATTTATCAGTTAGACCGGTGTCACTTTCAATGAGAACTTATTTTGATTTAAAAGGCATTTTCAGTTATAGGTGAAGGCTGAGTCATTTTGATTCTTCCTTGGCGTATGTATTTAATGAGGCTTCTCCTCTTCAGAAATCCCATGTGAGAACACTGGCGAAGTAAATTCTAACTTCTCATTTTTTATTTTTAAAAGATTTTTTTTTGTTACAAAACAATACATGCCATAGAAGTGAGAAGAGTAACAAGTCAAGTACCTGTTCCACCCACCCTCATTCCCTAGATGTCAGCACTTATAAAATGTGATGCGTATATTTTCAGATTTTCTTCTGTTTATGTCAGTCATATAAATATGCAACTAAGTAGTTGGGATTTTTTTTATAATTGTTTTTTTGCTTTTTTCAAAGCTAATCATAATATATACATCCTTATGCAACACGACTTCCCCACGTGGACGTTTTCCCATATGGATTTCTCACTTCCATTTTCAGTAATTCCCACTGGGGGGCTATGTCATAAATATATTTAACAAATCCTCTATTAGTGGGCAAGTAGCATTTTACTTTTGTATAAACTGCTGGGGTGGAAAATCTTGGCACACAACTTTGTGCACATGTGCTAATATTTCTGTAGGACAGCTTTTTAGAAGTGGGTTGCCAGGTGAGTGGGCATGTAGATTTTTAATAGATACGCCAAATTGCCTCCTGCAGGGTTGTACTGATTTCCAGCCCACAAAAGGATGAGTGCCCATTGCCTTTCTCTGGCTAACGCTAGCGAGTATTGGTCTTATTGGTAAGCAAAAATAATTTTTCCTGTATTGAAGAATCTTTTCCTCTTTTTTCTGTAGCTGATACTCCTATGTCCTTCTTCGACTTTGTGATTGATCCACATTCTTTCCCCCGAACAGTGGAAAACATCTTTCATGTTTCCTTTATTATAAGGGTAAGACTCAAGATTATTTCTCTAATT
The DNA here is from genome assembly GCF_048773025.1 of Camelus bactrianus. Lineage (NCBI taxonomy): Eukaryota > Metazoa > Chordata > Mammalia > Artiodactyla > Camelidae > Camelus > Camelus bactrianus. Next base: position 25,101,868 of record NC_133549.1, read on the forward strand.
GCTTTTATATGCTTTTAAAAGGATAAATAATAACAGCTATAGATGGGAGCTGGCAAAGGAATCTGTACAAACCAAAATGTGTCTTAGATCCATTGTAGCAAAATGTTGACAAGCTGTAGGCAGAAGAAACTAGCTAGAAATTTATGTGCTTGCTTTTATATCCTAGAAATTTTTAAGAGATAGAATTGGCAAAATATGAATATGGAACTACAGATAACTAAGTTTGAAATAATTTCAAAATAGATGGGTAAAAAGAAACATACTCAGAAATATACTTTAAGAATTTGCTCTAGTCTGTCTTTTTAGTCTTAGGTTGCATTCCTGCACTTGTAAGATGACTTTGATTTTAACCTTAGACAAAAATCTGTTATTGACCAAAGTATTTTTCCAGAAATGAGATCAGAAGCATATTTGGCAATGGTAACTGATAGAATTATGCATAATAAAATGCGGAGTATTCAAACAGTGAATCAGTTAAAGAGGCAAGATGGTTACAGATTTATTTTAGAGATCTTCAGGATGGAGGCTGTGTCTGGGTAAAATTGCTGATTAGAACCTGAGAGATAGTCCGTGTAGAGAAAGATGTTGGAGAAGGCTTGTCCATATAATCTCATTATCCTCACAGTACATTTTGATTGTCTAAGATACAGAATTTTCTAATTGAGTAATTTACTTCATCCAATGGGTATAGGTTTTTGAATCTAAATTTTAGTCTTCTCCTAAAATCACGTTTGTGTTTTAGGATGGTTTTGCAAGAATAAGACTTGACCAAGACCGATTGCCAATAATAGGTAAGTGATCCTGTGTTCAGAAAAATTACTTTTAGAGAAAATATATTTGTTATTAGAGTTGGTGAAATGTATCTTATTAAATATAAATGCGTTTTTATCTTAGGTAACAAACTTTTTTCAGTGCTGTGTTTTGCTCAACTAACTGAAAATACTAAAAACTTGATCATAGTTTAAAACCAATGGATTCATCTGTATCATTGATTCACCATCTACTGCTGTAAAAATTAACAAGAAATGATATAATTTCCCTTAAATTTTAATTTAGAAAATTTCTGATTGCAGTTTTTTTTTAAGTTTCCTTCTTCCTATTTTCTAACGCCAGCTCCTCGTCTCCCTGAGAGAATCTTTAATTCTTGGTTGAAGGATTTCACACTCTCTATCACTCTTTTCCTTCTAAGCTCTCCTGTAGAGGATGAAGTACTTTTATTGTACTTACCTGTTACTTTAAAAGTTCTTAATTTCATATTGGACTCACTAGGCCTTAGCTCTGTGGTTGGTTCATAGCTATGCAGAGGTTTCCAAGTGATTGGATCTGTTATTCTACCACATTTTTTTTAATGGAAACAAGTGGAATTACTTGCTATAGTAATAATACTACAACACAATAATGCATGAAATTGTAATAAGCATGTAACATTCTACGTATCTTCTCGATACAGGTTTCATTCCTATTATTCATTGGTTTCTGTTCAGATTACCTCTTCTGATTTGACAACCTGAAAACTTTGTCTTTCAAACAGAGCCTGTTAATATTAACGAAGAAAATGAAGGAATTGACCAAAACACTCAAATTAGGAATCAAGGAATTATAGCTTTGAGTTATCGCGACTGGGAGGTAAAGCCCTGTATGTGGCCCCGGGCGGTTCATCTCCAAGAAGCCATCTGCTGTAAACCCAGTGCCCAAATGTTCTTTCTTCTCCACCAGGAGATTGTGAAGACCTTTGAGATCTCAGAGGCTGTGATTGCTTCAAGGCAAAGCCAGCCGAGGCTAAGTGCTTGACACCAGCTAAAGGTAACGTTTTCTATCGGGTGGCTGTGTGTGTTTATTTAAGTTTATTTTTCACTTTTTCACATTCTGGTGAAATTTGGATTTTGCTTCCCTCTAGTGTCCCATTCTTAGAACTGTGTGTTAAGTGGTAAAAAAGGCAGAAGAGAACCTAGTGGTTGCAAGTTCCCTTCATGGGTTGATTACTTTGGTGTTCTTAAGACTTGCAGTTGAAAGAGACAGAGCAGGAGATTGTTCTTGGTTTGGCTTTTCTCCCCCTGACAGATTGATAAATTAGCTAAGTGGAATACTGAATCCTCCCATCAGCTTTGTTCACTGTCCCATTAGATTCATTTATTTTGTAGATACAAAGTAGAAAAGGAGGATTGAGACAGAATTACCTTGGAATGATGTTGGTAATGGGCATGTCTGAAATTTGAGTAATGCTCATGAAATAATTCATTTTTTCGAAAGAGAACATTGCTAGTAGGAAATCTTAGTAGTGATCTGGCTTTCTGTACTGCACGCAGCTGTGGATGGGAATCTGGAGACTGGATTCAGTGGGCTCTGCCCCTTTAAAATGTTGGGCAAGTCACTTTATCTCACTTAGCTTCATTTTCCTTGTCTATAAATCTGTCCATGAAATGGGGGAATTTTGAACTAGGTAATTGCCAAGATTTTTTTTTTCTAGCTCGAATTTTCTTTGATTTTGTAAGTTAAAATTAGCTTTTTCGTACTTAATGGAAACTCTTTAATCTGTGCCTCAATTAATTGAGCTTCTTTTGTTCCAAGATAATTGAAGGAACGAGAACTGACCTGAGATATATAATGTGGGTGTAACTGGCCCCTCCTCACTGAGGAGACACTAGTTGTTAGATTTCATTAATGTATCTTAAATGAACTTTCAATTTATCATTTATAAACTGTTAACCAGCTATTTTCCCTTTTTTTAGGACTCACGTGGATAGTGAAATCCAAAAAGGAAAGCAGCATGTATTGTATATATTGTATGATTAGACATTTTTAAAGACATATTGTTTTTAGTAAAATGTAGCTTTTGATAGTTTATGAATTTGTCATGGTTATCTTTAATTAAAGGAAATTCACTGCCATATTCACAAATCATTGTAGTTATTCTTTATTTTCTGTTCTTGGGAGAGTTTCTCCTTTCTCCAGTCCTATCCCATTGCAAGTTTTGGTTAGGTTGTTAATGGCCTAAAGATCATTATCATTCTTTTTACACCTTTTTTTTTAGCTGTACAGTTAACTAGTCAACAAATATTAAGTTGCACCATATGAAATTGTTGTTTTTAAGTAAAATACAGTCAGGTAGCAGCATTTTCATATGATTCAGCCTATGATTTACACATAAGAAACTATTCGGTCCTTTTTCAAGGCAGGCTGGACCACTTTCCCCAGCAGTGCCAGCCCTGGATCCATCTTCCCCGCAGTCCTCTCTTTGTACACAAGGGCTGCTGATTGGCCAGAGGGAACCACACAGCGGGGTGAGTAACGCTGCTCCTGTGTTTGCTGGTCCGTCAGGCCAGTCCTTGATGTTCTCTGAGTCATGGTTGGTTCCTTTTCCCATTCGCCCACCTTCTGCATCCATCCTTTCTCACTCCTTCCCTCTGTTGTCAGAGGTGGAGGTGTCTGTTCTGTGGAGGCGCTGGATTCCTGCATCCTCGGCTCTCTATTCTGTCCATCATCCCCTCTTCATATCTAGCACTTTCCCTTCAACTGTGCTCGTCTGTCATCTTAAAAAAAATTACTGTGGTGCTTCTCAGGCTACTGTCCTATCTCTTTTTAAATCAGAATCATTTGCTGTCTCCCCCTTTGTCAGACCTCAAACTGTGTAGTGAGCACCTGCTGTCCCACCATTCTACTGGGGGTCTCTTAGACGCCAAATGTATTGGTGATTCCTTTCCAAATCTGTTAAATCCAGTGGATAAATGCTGTGCATCTGACACTTGAAAATTCACTTTTGAAAACTGCGCATCGTATGTCTGATGCTTTCCCTGGTTCCCCTTCCATGACCTTACTCTCATGACATAACACATCTGTATCCTGAACATTGCCAAAACTTTGACTAAACTTCTTTAAAAAGCTGCAGATGCACGTAACCAATGGCTCTTTGGACCACATGTGAGCCATCTTTTATACATGTGTTTAAAACGGCCCCCCAATTTGTTTTCCCTGTAATTCCTGCACGGGTGTTTTTACTACTTTATTGTCTCAGAAAGAAACCCAGGATTTCTTTTCTCTTTTACCCCGTGTAGCCTCTACCACCTTCAGTCATGGATTCCCATTTGGTCTCCTGATTCTCTGTATCTTGCCCAGCTCGCTGCCCCTGACTCCCATCTGCGTTCCCCACTTCCTGTCCATCCTTCAGATCTCTTCCTTTTCTTCACAACTCCTTGTCAGTTTCTCAGCAGTTTCCCCACTGTCTTCAGGATTTGAAACCCTGAGCTCTTCAATGATGCCCAAAGCCTCGCAGGATCAGGTTCCAGGCTCACTTCCTTCCTCTCTGAACTCTAGCCATCTCTTTCATTTTGGTTAAGCAGCTTTAGTGAGATATATGTCACATACCATACTGTTCACTCATTTAAACTGTGTAATTTATTGCCTTTTGGTCTATTCACAGGGTTGTGCAGTCCATCACCACAATCTAATTTTAGAACATTTTTGTCCCTTCAACCTTGGACTCAGTAGCTGTCAGTCACCCCTCCTCACCTACCCGCCTAACCCCCCAGCCCCAACCAACCACTAACCTGCATTCTGTCAAAAAATTTTCTGTCTCTATCTCCACACATTTGCCTATTCTGGACATTTCACACAAAGGGAATCACGCAACATGTGGTCTTAACATTTTAATTTTTCAAGCATGTGTGTTTAGAGCTGCCTTTTTCATTCATCTGCTTTCTACTTGTTTCAAACTCCTTGTCAAGAAAAGTGGTTCCCTTTTGCAAGCCAAGGGGCCAAAGCTGTTACTTTGCATTTTGTACCTTTCTGTAATTGTTTGAGTTTTCTAACCACACACTTCTTCATTATTTTAAAAAATTATCAACAGAAGTTACCTGGACAGAGAGATTATGGGCCACTTTTACTTCTTTAGACCTCTGAATAGGAAAAAAAAACTAGTATGTCATCTCTTAAAAATCAAACACAGGTAACATCCCCAAAGCCTGTTTCCTTCCAGAACTTTGTGTTGTAACAGCACCTTTTGTTCACCTCAGTTCCTCCGTTTGTGCTTCTCACATTGTTTGCACGCCTTTTCCAGCAGAGTTCCCCCAGTGGAACTGAAACTAAAATAAGGCTGGGCCTCACTTCTGTGCCGATGGTGGCTGGCGGGAGGGGGCACTGGTGTTGAGTTTCTCCCGCCTGCTCTGCCTGCCTGAGGAGTTACCATCCAAAGTGCATTCTCAGGCCCCGCGTTCCCCATAAACTGCTACCCTACCCTCTAGTCCATATTCTCGGTGTAGCTTTTACACCTTCTCAAATAGATTGTGAGCCCCTATGGGCTACGTCATAGAGTCCTGGATCTCTGGCAGGGCTGGGGCTTAGGCCTAGGTACATGGTATCCCGTTAGATTTCAGGTGCACTGGAGAATACAAGACAAGGTGTTGTCTGCATAACAACTGTAACAGGCTTTTACACTCTGTCTATATTTATAGAGAGGGAGCCAGGGCTCTTTAGTCAAGACCAACTCAGAAGCTGTGGAATTGCAGATTTCTTTTGTTCATATTCTTAGGAGCCGTGTTCCCATAAAAGAACAATGAAAAGCATAATGAAGGAGAGGCTTGGGGTGGTAGATTAAAAAATGGCTGCAAGTGTTTTTGCGAGAGTCTGTTTCTCTCCCCTTGAATGTGGGCTGGTCTTGGTGACTTGTTTGATCAGTAGAACACAGCAGAAGTGGTGCTCTGGGACTTCTGAGACTAGGTCTTAAGAAGCCTGGTGGCATCTGACAGGCTTCTCAGAGCCGTGAGTCACCATGTTTTAAGTCCAACTACCACATGGCTCTGAAACTAAATGGGGGGGGGTGGACAGAGAGAGCGACCAGCTAGGAGCTAGGCTCAACCTTCTAGCCACCCCTGCACCAAGCCATCTTGACCCTGCAGACTAGCCCAGCCATCCCCTGAATGTCCCCAAGGAGTCCCAGTGGGGCTGCATGGGACAGAAAAGTTGCCCAGCTGAGCTCTGCCTGAATCCCTGATACAGAATTGTGAGATAAAATGGTGGTGGTTTTAATTCACCAAGTTTTGTGTAATTTATACAGATAGCTGAAACACTTGGGAATGCTGTGCTTGTGGTTTAATTTTTTTTCCCCCAGTGTGATGCAGTTAGAAACAAAATTAGGGGATAGGAGGTTTTACTGCACCAACATCTATGAAGGTAATGCTACAGCCTAAAAAAGATATAACAAATCTAGAAAATAATTCAAATTTTATGTTTTTCTAGTTGACGCCTCAAAAATGGTGGCATCCTCAAGAACTCCCTTTGGAGTGGTTTTTTAATTTTATCCTCTTTATTTGACTTTTCCATCAGAACAGTCACTTCTATAAGTGAGTCTTGGTAAGGCTGGACAAGTGGATAGGCTGTGACCCATTCAAGTTCTTTTACTTTCTCTTTCTCCACCTGCGGTTTTAGGAAAGGAGGAGCTTGGGCAGAGAGTTTCTGAGCATCTCGCTGATGGTTCCTTTGCTCTGTGAGTTCTCTCCCTCGAGTCATTCGGTCTTGATGTCCCTTAATCTGTTTCTCTGCCCAGGCCAGCCTGTGCTCTTTGGTCTTAGTTTTGTGTATTTTCTGGATGCTTTCAGTGTTTTCATTCTTCTCCAGTGTTAATGCTTTGGGGAAGAGCATTTCACTTGGGATTCTCAGAGGCAGTGGTCGGAACTCGTGGTCCCTGAGGCCCCTGGCTTGTTTGGCTCGGTGTATGTGTTTCTCTATCTGTCTCAGCTCCTTCTCAGGCACCGGGAAGCACCGTTTCTTAGCATCTTCTGTTTTTTCACTTGGTCTTTTTTCCTCTTCCTCCTCTTTAACTTCCCATTTCGGAGTCACTTTGTGTGTGCGCGCCTCTTCCAGCATCATTTGCTGGTGGTGGTGATAGAAGTATGCCTCTGCTTGGGCAAACCGGAAGTCAGAAGACATGGCCTTAAGTTTGTGAAGTGTTTCATTCTCCTGTTGAATCTTTTGGGCTAACAGTTTCCTTGCTTCTGAAGAATGGACACCACCTAAACCCTTTGCAAAGGGGAAGTATTAGAGCTCTTTAAGTTGGCTGTCCTTTATTTCGTTCTGTGTTCGTCCATGGCATGGGTCTCAGGGGGCTGTCCGCCCTGCCTGCCACGCTTACATGTCCCAGTTAGGGTCTCTTCGCGGCTTCATGTCTTCATCAAACCTCCCACGTTCTGCGCCCCCCGGCACTCCCTCCTAGCTGAAGACTCGGCCTTAGATGTCCTGGAGAAAACAGAAGCAGCCACCCAGGAACACCGTCCTCTTCCCACCAGCCCTGAGCGTCCGTCCCGGACGCTGCCTTCTGCCTTTCTGGTGGAAACACTGCCGCTTCGTCTGTCAAAGCCGGTTCTTGTTAGCTTGTTAGCTTCGTGAGCTACAGTTTGCAAAGGTCAAATTCCCTTTCCTGCTTCGAAATTTCCCGTCTACTGGATCACTCTATCCGCATAAGAGTACGCTTCAGTAAATATCATCTTAAAATAGAAGACTATTCCTGGCCCCCTTCGCGGTGTAACTGGAAGCAGTTACTCCTCCACTTTCTCCCCTCACATTTCCCCCAAAGTCCTCTTAGGTTCAGCTCCCATCCCCGACCACCTGTCCGAGACTGCTCTCGCCTCAGTCATGAGTCATCTCCCCAGTGACAAATCCAGTGATCTCATCTCTGCCCTGTCATACTGGACCTCTCAGCAGCAGAGGTGACCCCTCTCCTCCTTGAAATACTTTACTTTCTCCTGGCTTCCAGGCGATAGCCAAGGGCATGTGACTGGGGCTATCTTGGACCCTCTTCACTCCTCCAGCCATTAGCTAAATATCCCCAAGTACCTGAATAGCCCCTCATTCCCTTCCTACCTCACGGCTACCCCTCCACCTGCTTTTCTAGTTGTTTTTTAAATGTAATGTAGGAAAACAGCAGAGAAACTGGCACTTAAGAGAGCACAGTCACATTTCGGCTTCCTTGGACAAGGACAGTGTTGGTCCTTCAACAAGTGACAAACCGTCTGTCAGATGCTACTCTAGAGTGGGAGTGGGGGGTAAGGCAGACAGCCAAGGCACCCACCTTCAGACCTGGACACCGCCGACCTGACATCCCTTTTGACTCGTCCTCCAGGGCGTTCGCTTCAGCTTCCCCCTTCTCAAACCTGTCACTTCTAACTTCAAAGTGCCCCCAGCCTAGGGTCGAAGCCAATAACTAGCTTTCCTAAATCCACACTTCTCTTCCTGTGTCCCCAGCCCCATCAGACCCGTCACACCACCCAGAGTGATCTCTGCATTGCATAAATCTGAGCACATCGCTTTCCTGCACAGAATCCTATTGCTTTTAGGAGAAAATCTCAAATTCCAGTGTGGCACCTGTAATCTGGTTCCTGACTTTGTCTCCAAACACACTTCTCAGGGTGACTGGCTGCTCCCTCTGCTACAGCCACACTGAATTTTCTGTTCTCTTTCCTACCTATTTTCATGTGTTCTTCCTTCATATACTCCCAAACACACAATATAGCAGCTCTGACTATGATACTTAGTATATAGTTTTTAGGTTTTAGCTTAAATGTCACTTCTTCAGACATTCTACATCCTCATTCAAATAAAATCCCATCCTTTCTGGGAGGGTATAGCTTAGTGGCAGAGCACATCCTTAGCATGCACAAGGTCCTGGGTTCATTCCCCAGTACCTCCACTAAAAAAAATTAAAATTAAAAAAATTAAAGACATGTTTAAATAATAAAATCCCACCTTTTCATAACAGTTCTGTCTGTGGTAACTATTTGTTCAATCTCTACGTCCCTCACTGGACTAACCCGGTGAGAATGTGGGTGGTGGTGATTTTGTTTGGTGCTGTCCAGTCAGCACCACTGGTGCTCAGTGAACCAGACACTGAACTAAACACTGAAAGCAAAGCACACTCCCTTGAAATACTTAAGCCCCCCCCCCTTTTTTTTAACCTCCATGATAAACTTATGATTCTGTTACTGGCTTCAAAGCTCATAGTAAGTATATTTCCTCACCTTAATCTTCTTTTCTAATGGGGACTGTGAACCTACTGCAATCTGAGGGTCTTGAGTGTTTTTGGCCCAGGCCAATCTAGAAGAGCAAAAAGAGAAATTATACTGGGGTTTGGAGAAAGGTTTTGGGAATATGCTCTGGTGTGAATGGTAACAGGGAGTTGATCTGGGACTCATTTTTCACATGTAGCAAAAGGCATGTCTCTGTCCAAAAGGCAGGACTCCACGGTGTGTTTAAGTTCTTCTATCTTTCCTTGAAGTGAGAAAGGAATGCTTTCTGATAAAAGTGTTAGAGCCACATTGTGTTTGAGGTTGAGACTGTCAACAGTACGTCTTATTTTAACACTGGAGAGGGAAGGCTTAGTTACTATTTCAAATTCCACAAACCACTGTTGGTGGATGTTGGTGGTAGAACAAAGAACTTACCTTTGATGAGAAATTAAGGTTTCAAAACTAGTAAGTCCATTTTAAGTTCAGTTATGCATAAAGTGATAAAGAATAAATATAACTGATCAGCTATCATGAATTTCCAGTAATAGCTATCTGACTATAACATGTTTCATGATTCTTGTGTGAGGTCTACATTTTAGATAGATAATAAAACAACTTGACTACAAATGTTTTTTTAATTTAATGCAGGAAAAAACAAATTTATCCCTTAAGATAGAGCACTCACATTCAGGCATCAAGACCTCTTATTTCTTCAGCTGCTTAGTTAGCAAATAGGTTCTGTTTAGCAATCTGGGTTGTAAATATTGTTTCTCTGGCCTCTCTTAGCAGTGAAAAAGAAGGATTTTATAACATGGAACTGGAAAAAAGACTATTTGCTGTTTAGCAAAGCTGATTTCTCAAAGTCTCCTTTCTGCTTTCATATTTTTCTTTCCTAAGCTGTTCTTATATTATTTCCATAGCAACATTTATAGTTTACCATACAATAGGCATTGTGCTAAGAACTCAGATTCTTTTACTGAGTCTTCCAACCATATGAGGTAGGTACCCATTCTCCCCTATTTCATGGCAAAGTGGACTGAGGTAAGAGAGGTTCAGTGACTTGCCAAAGCTCCACGGGTTGGTGTCAGAGGCAGGTATGTGCCTGTGTGACTCAAAGCAATTAATAATTCATTTCTGTGCTACACTCATCCCCTGACAAATGAACATTCTCCTGCCTTTACTCAAAATGTGAGGACAGGAATACCTACTGTTCTTCTGCACTCAGATCCAACCATTCGGAGTCTGTCACCAAAGGAGGGTGCGAGGGTGGGGTCTGCACTGCCGGCTGACTCTTCCACAGCCCCCCACTGCACCCTCTCCTCAGAGCACCTTTGGTTACTTCTGCTGATCCCGGGTCCCCTTGCTTTTTATCTCTGGGGTCTTCTGTTTCAGCCATCGCCCTATCCATCGCCACCTTTACAAACAACATCTCAGCCCTTCACTTTCTTCCTTGCAGCCTCTGCCCTCCTCAGCCGCTCTGCCAGCTCTAAGCGCTCATTCTCTATTTCTGCAAAGTCCTGTCTTGCAGCCATTCAAGTTTCTGGCCCCCTTTCAGACTTTCAGCTACCTCCTGTTGATCCTTCAGGAGGCCTCGAGCTGATTTCTAGGGCAACCAGCAGCAGTCACAAGCTTGTTTTATGTGTCATCACTGTCTGAGATTGAGCCTCCTGTGAGGTGGTAGGTTAGGACACCGTCTGGCTGGCAAGGAATGAACTTCAGCGTGAGCTGAGCCAAATGGCCCAGACAGAAAGCAGAGGGGCCTGTGTTTCACACACACAGGCATCCCTACTTAGTGCAGTTAGAGAAAGAATCTTCCAAGGCAACAGGTGTGTCTTTTTCTTTTTTGGAATATATACTATGTATCTTGCATGGAAACGAAATCATGGAATTAGTGGGGAACCCTGGAGTGGATCCTGCACGCGCATTCGCAGTGGTTGGAGGTCAGACGTGTATTCGGGTGGCCCAGTCACGCGGTTTCATCATCTCTTAGCTGGTGTGTCACTCAGCTAAATAATGTTCCTGCTTTGGAGGTTTTGAACTTCAATATTCTTTAATATACTTCTAATCATATACTATTTAATTATGTTCATAACTGGTCATTATAGATGCAGAAGATACACCAGTGTTAAGATACAAATGAATGAAAATGAGCCTGCATGTTCACTTCAGGGTGCTATTCACCATAGATGTCAGCTGCATCCATTTCAACAAAGCCCTCCTGTAGCCCTCATGCAGACCAAGATGTCTCTAGTTCCTAAAAAAAAACATGAAATGGAAAAAATACAATGGTTAATTACAACCCGGCTTCTGTAGTAGGAATAACATCTATCCCTGCCAAACGTGCTGTTTGTAGAGATGTGCTTGAATCTGTAGCCCCAAACCCATATTCAGAAATAAGTTATAAAAGTAAGTTTACTTTATCTGAAATTAATGTAGCTACTGCAGCTTCCTTTTGATTAGTGTTAGCGAGAGTATATATTTCTCCGTCCCTTTACTTTTAGTCTATCTGTGTTTTTATGTCTAAAGTGGGTTTTTCTACAGATAACGTATAGTTGAGTCTTATAGTCTCTCTTTAAATTAGTATATTTAGACCATTGATATTTAAAGTGATTGTTGATGTAATTGGATTAGTATTTACCATATTTGTTACTGTTTTCTATTTATTGCTCTTGTTTTTCTGGTTTTGTGTGTGTGTGTGTGTGTGTGTGTGGTCTACTCTTATTCTGCCTTTTCTGATTTTAATTAAGCATTTTATGATTCTATTTTTTTCCCTTCTCTTTTAGCATAGCAATTATACTTCTTGTTTTGCTTTTTAAAATTATACTATTTTGCAGGCAGTGCAAGTGCCTTACAAAAGAGTATTCCCAGTTCCTCCCTCCCACCCCTTGTAACACTGCAACCATTCATTTCACTTATCCACAAACTTGTACCCTGTACATGCTGCTATTGCTATTTTAATCCATCTGTTACCTGTCAGGTCAATTAAGATTTGAAAAATTAAGAATCTGATTTTTTTACCTCCATTTATTCTTCTCTAATGCTCTTCCTTTCTTAATGTAGATCTGATTTTCTTTCTTTCTGAAGAGTTTAACATTTCTTGCAAAGCAGGTTTTTTGGAGACAAATTTCCTCTATTTTTGTTTGTCTGAGAAAGTCTTCTCCTTCACTTTTGAAGGGTAATTTTGTAGGATACAGAACTCTAGACTGGTGTTTCTTGCTTTCATAATTTTAAGTATTTCACTTTCCTTTCTTGTTGCTTGCATTATTTCTAACAAGAAGACTGATGTAATTCCTACCCTTGCTCCTCTATAGATAAGGGCTTTTCCCCCTCTGGCTTTTTTCAAGATTTTTGTTTGTCTTTGATTTTCTGCAGTTTGAATAGGATATGCTGACACACAGATTTTTTTTGACATTTATCCTGCTTGCTGTCTATACCGCTACGATTTAAAAATTCAAATAAATTTAAATAAAAGTTCAGTTTCCCTGTCTCACTAGCTACATGTTAGGTGCTCAGTAGGCACATATGGCAAGTGGCTACCAAACTGGAGAGCACAAGTCTAGACAGTGGAGGGATGGGGTCCAATCTGAGACCTTGGCAGTGAGTGGCCCATAGAGGAAAGTGTCTTCTAGGATTCTACCACTCCTAGACCTGAGACCCCTGGTCCCCAATCCACCTCCCTGCCTTGCTCATACACAGGCTTTTTCTAGCATGTCCTCTGTATTTCACTCTTTCCCTCTGGCTTAATTCAATTGTTTTGCTCACAACACTTTCTTCATTTCACTTTAATTCAAGAAACATGGGCCTATCACCATGCAGATTCCTTCACATCATCTGTGCCTAGTACCGAGCCTCACTCTTAAGCTTTGCAGACTTGATTTCACATCCAATTACATCAACTGTGTTAATGACCAAACATGCTAGTGTTGCCAGTGTTTTATTCTGTTGAGAAAATTAAAAAGACGACTGTCTATTGATGACAATTTTATAAATAAAAGGACATTCTAATAGTGCCCTATTCCAACTCCCCCCAAAAAGGGGGAAACTAAATGAAGCTTTGCATTATTTTTCTAATTTGGACCTGGAAGATGAAAATTTTGTCTGTAATCCTCAGCGAACTAAAGACATCTAGGAACCATTGCCTTAGTATTAAGTCTGTAAGTCCAAACCTAGTATTTGCTGATCTCTTCTTTTTCAATAATTTTATTTTTATAACCCTTCCCCATCCTATTTGTTTCTTACTAGCTGTATGATCTTGGGCAAGCTATTTGGCCTCTCTGGTCTGTTTCCTATGTAGTGAAGGTGCTATAAGGATTAGATGAGTTAATACATGTCTAGGGCTTTGGACATTCTCATTGTTGTTCAAGGTTGGTACGTCCTGGAGTGCACTGGCTGAGGTTGGTCTAGGGCTTGGGACAAGGTTAGGGCTTCAGAGGGACACAAGGGAAATGGGACAAGACTATAAAGCCTGAAGAGCCTCCTGGTTGCCTACTCTCTGTCCTGAGCATGGCATTCTACTGTTTCATTTCACTCTTACTTTCAAAATGAGAGCCTGTCCAGGAATGGATCAGTAGTCAAATGAACAAAATGCATGAGGTCTGTCTAAGAACATGGGTACTGAGATCTAGCAAGGAGCCTTCAAATCTAAGGAGTTGGAGGAACTGCATAAACCTAAAGGGACCCTGAACACCTCTTGCATGCTATATAGCTATCCTTAGGTTCTTTCCCATTGTGTGAGGCACAAGTGATGCTTAGCAATGTAACAGGTCACTGCCGCCAAGAAACCTCTTAACTAAGCACACATCCAGCATAGTGGACCTCGGGGTAAAGAATGTCGAAACTGACCTCAAAAGTTTACCTGTTTCTCCAAGTTAAACATTTTTTAAACATTGTTAAAAGGTAACTGTTACCCAGTCCAAATTCGTTCTGCTTGCCACAGGACAGGCCAATAAATCGGGAGACCAATAAATCAGGAGAGGAGATGTGGGGGCAAGGAACAGCAACTTTATTCTGAAAGCCGGCAGACGAAGAGGATGGCAGACTAATGTGTTGGAGAACCATCCTCCTCCAGTCAGAATACAGGCTTTTATACAACCCCCCCCCCCCAAAGACCCCCAGAAAACAACAGGGGAGGGGGTGTGGTTGGTTGGTGCAAACTTCTTGGTGTAGGAATTCTTTGTTCCTGCAGCTGTCCACGTGGGCCAGCTCATTGTGCTCCTGCAAAATCTCCAACAACACAAATGTTATTCTCTATTCTGCAACTTGTTATCTTTACGTGAGTACACAGCTAGCAAGACTAAGCCTAGAAAACAGGGCATACTGGTTAAAGCTAAAGGAACAGATCCAATACAGTCAGATTTTGTTCTTTTCTATTATATAACCATCTTCTAAAAACACTAAAAAGATAGTCTTTATTGTTGAATGGGAAAAATATAAGGACAGACAGGCTTAAATTACCGTGCATAAAGAGTTAAAGATAAAGGACTACTGCCTTACTGAAGGTACTCACTCATTTTTATACTTTGCTCCAGACTGTTACTCTTTAAGCAATCTCCTTTAAAATAGTGGTTGCAAATTGGAGGCCCCTGGGCTGAATCCAGCTTATATAAATTTTATGTTTGGACCGTACAGTTAAAAATATTCTTTTAAAGTAACATTTAAAAAGTATACTTTAAAAAAATCTGATTTTCAGCTTCCCTTAAAAAGTTGTAAGACACGGTGGCACTGGGCTTATAGTGGCACAAAGCAGCAACTGGCTCTGACAGTTGTTTCCTGTGAAAGTGTAGTGTTCAAGTCACCTACCTGGCCATTCAACAGAATGCCTGCATGTGTACTTGAACCTATGGCACATTTAAGTGCTTGCTGGTTTGGAAGAAGCCAGAATTGTCTACCATCAGGGGCAGTCTCAGATGTTAACTTTTAAACTGAGATCTGCAGGATCTAGAAATGAAAGATCACAGCCTCCGTGCCCGTTTCCTTATCTGTGACGGGGCCAACAACGCGCCGTTGCTGGAAGCACTGGTAACAATACGCAAAGGGCTGGCTGGAACTCGGGGCCTGGGGGCACGACTACCATCCCCACAAACGTCCTGGGAGGCCCGAGCCCCGGCACAGAGCCGGCCCGGGGGCACTGGAACGCCCCGCGCCGGTTCTCGCTCTCCACTCCTCCCCGCCGCGGGCCCCCGCGCTCCGCGGAGGTCGGCCCCGGGGCGCCGAGAGGCGTGGCCGGCCCACGCGGACCCTGGCGGCGGCGACCATGGCCTCGGTGGTGGAGTACAAGGGACTCAAGGCCGGCTACCACTGCGGCTACTGCGACTCCGAGGAGGGCAAGGCGTCCAGCGGTGAGTGCTCCCGTCGACGGGGCTGGCGCGGCCGACTCGCGTCCAAACCCCGGCACCGCCCGCCGCGCCCCAGGCCAGGCCCTCGCGGGGGAACACCCAGGCCCTGCTCCCCAACTCCTCCTTCCCTTTCCCACGCGTTTCTTCCCAGACTGGAGCCCTTCACGCTCCGTCTCTCGGCCTCACCCTCAGCGAAGATGGCGGTCCCTCTCGAAGAAGGAGCGGAAATAGCGGAAAGCTGCCCTCGGTCAAGATGGCGCAGGCGGCGTCAGCGCCAGGGGGCTCCCGGCGAAGCTCGGCCTGCGGGCGCCGGGCGGCGCGGTGCATTGTGGGGTGGCGGCGGCGGCGGTGGTGGTGGTGGTGGTGGTGGTGTGGGGCTGGGCAGCGTCGCGTTTGGAGGGCCGGGACCATGGCTTCCTGGGCCTCTCTTTCGCCCAGCATCGTGGAGTATTTCGAGGGCGAGGACTTCTACCGTTGCGGCTATTGCAAGAACGAGTCGGGCAGTCGCTCCAATGGTGAGCGGGTCGGGCTGGCGGGCGGGGAAGGGCGTCACGTCCTCGGGGGCTCCGCGGCTGGCCGGCAGCTTCGGGGGTGGCGGCGCCTCGGGCGGACTGGCCGGAGGGACGCGCCCAGGATGGAGTACCGGCCCAGCCCCTGTCAAGTGGAGCGAGGGCCGAACGAACGCGGCTCTCCGGGGAGTGGCGTGGCTGTCAAAAATAAAAACGGATCTCACCTCTGATTCATCAGGGAAGCTTCTAGAGGCTTATTCTTCACACAGGTGCTCAGACGTGCGAGCTAATGATTGTCTCGCAGGAGCCGAGTGTGGAAACAGGTGTCCATCGTCAGTAGGATGGTGGGGTACGTGATGGCACGCCTGCCGGGGAGCGCTGTAGTGTGGTCAGTTACGGGGGCTCACCTGTAAGTGCTGATGGTGATGTGGAAGGATCCCGGTAGTAAGTGCGGAAGGCGAGGTGCTGGACAGTGAGTGACGGTCGTGCTGTTTGTGGAGAAAACGGTGTGTCTGGAAGACACACGTGCGTGGGCATCCACGGAGGACATGTCTCTGGGAGAATGTAACAGGGAACTGGTGACCAGAGTCGCTGCTGGCGAGGGGCCCTGTTTGTACTGATGTGTGAAAATTGTACCAATTGTTTGTGTGCCATGTCATTTCTCCACCCACCTCGATGACAACACAGCCAGCCTACAGTACCCTCCACCCCCAATTATGATTCAGGTTTCTTTCGGAAGATTTTTTGGTTTGTAGACAACATCATGTTTGTTTCCTGCCTTGTCATGCTTTGGCAACAGTAGAAACTCTTATTTTGAAGAATAATCTGGCATTGTGGAAAAATGGGATATCTACGAAGGTGTAAATTTGGGTGGTTTCCGTATTAAAAAAAATTCTACCCTACGGTAAGGGAATGATTTGGGTGATTATGGTGTGTCCATCTACTCATTAATTAAGTGTTTACTAGGTGCTTCTTGTGGGGGAGACGGAGTAGAATGTAGCATAATGCAAACATCAGGAGTGACGATTATGAAGATGAGTTAAGTGGAAAAAACATTTAGAGTGGTGGGATAAACGGAGAAAATAAGCAGGATGGAAATAATGTCTGTGACATGATTACAGGTCTGGGAGGGAGAAAAAAAACCCAGCAGAAGCACACCAAATGGTGACAGTGATTGCCTAGGGTTCTTAGCGATTCCTCCCTTCTCTCTCGCAGAATTTTAGAATAGCGATTATAATATATATGTAACAAACAACTTATATTAAACCTGCCTGAAGTTTATATTTAATAGGTCCTTAATTATCTTTTTCTCGTAATTTCATTAAGAGAAAAACCGATTAATATAAATATCCTTCGTTTAAAGTTCTATGGAAACAAATCTGCTTTCGACCTTTTCACCTAAAGAGAGAACTGTAAAAACTTCTGTCTCGATTTTGATTTTAATAATACAGGGCGCTCCATCTATTGGGTAGGTAGGTTTTATTATTTCTATTTCACAGATGAGGAAGTTGAGCTTCAGAGTAACTTGGTGTTAATGAGCGCCTGCCAGGCTTGTGGACATTTCTGCTGTGCTCGAGCACCCATACTTTTCTCACATCCTTCTTTCTCGAGCCTGTCTCTGTCTTTACATACGTCTGTTGCAGTTTACTGTTTACAAGGGTAAAACTCATTTTTCTTTTAACAATCAGTGTTTTCTTAGTCTTTATTTTTTTTCCTGGTTGCATAATTATTTCGTCATATTGATAATACCACAGTCCCAGTAATCACTTTTCTGTTCCTAGGCATTTGGATTTCTTTCAGGTTTTATACTTAAAAGGAATATTGTTGTATGTATAGTTTTGTCCTGTTTTCAATGTATGAGACTGTTCTGTAAACACATGTGAAAACCAGGAGAACTTACTTGCTTTCTAATTCTTCTGAAAAGACCAGCTTATTAAATTATGTGAGATAATATTATGGTTTAAAGGTGTGATGTAATTTGATTGCAGTGAGGACCTAAAATTATAATGTCATAGAGACTATTGACTAATCCTGAACTGAATGTGATCACTTAATTTTAAAAATTAGGATAACCTTGATACATCCTGTGTTTCATTTGTATTGTGTATTTTGTCAAACTAATAAGTATGAAGTATGTGCAGACTTTCATTTCTCCCCTGTGAGCTAGGTATATTTTTTGCTTCAGTATTCACATTTTAAAAATCATGTGAGTTTAGAAAAGTGAGAAGTTCCACCTGCTGTAATAACATGACACTTATTTTTCAGGCATGTGGGCACATTCCATGACTGTTCAGGATTATCAGGATCTCATAGACCGAGGATGGCGAAGGTAAAGGTCCTTGATGCAAAGATACTTCTGATATTCCTCAGGTTCTTCTCATAATTGAAAGATATTGTTTGCCTTTAAAATGTTTTCCTGTTGTTGAAAAGAGATTTAAAAGAATTTTTATTACATTTTGTTGTGTAGAGATTTGGTTCTCGTTTTTAGGGTATTTATAAGGAAAATTTGACAAATGTAGAGAGTACATTATAATAAACCTCATATACCTATCATCAGGTTAACATTTTGCCAATCTTGTTTCATCAGTTTTCCTTGCTCCCTGCAATGTACTGAATGTTGGTGTTCCCGCCAAAGTTCATATGTTAAATCGTAACTCCCAATGTGATGGTATTTGGAGGTGAGGCCTTTGGGAGGCGATTAGGTCATGAAGATGGAACCCTGATAAATGAGATTAGTGCCCTTATAACAGACCACGGAGCTCTCCCTTGCTCTTCTGCCACGTGAGGACACAACAAAACGATGAACCAGAAGGCTTGTCTCCACCTGACAACAAATCTGACACCTTGATCTTGGACTTCCCAGCCCCTAGAACCATGAGGAGTAAATTTCTGTTGTTTGTAAGCCACTCAGTCTGTGGCATTTTGTTACGGCAGCCCCAATGGAATAAGATACCTCCCCACTCCCCCCACAAAATTATTTAAAGCAAATTTCAGATATCATGTCATTATAGCTGTACTAAATATGTGTTTCTAAGAGGGAAGAATTTTTTTCTTAACATATCCAGAATACCATTGCCATACTTTCCAAATTTAATAATCATTATTTGATGTCACCTGTTACCTAGTTTTGATTAGATTTTCTGCCTGTCTCAAACATTTTCTTTCTCCCCCCATTGCTTAATTTGAATCAGGGTTCCCTTAAGGTCCACACGTTGCCTTTGATGGCTAAGATTTTTTGGTCGTTATTTTTATGTAGATGATTTTAGAATAACTATTAGGTGAAGTTCCTTACATAAACATGAGCAACGTTAAGTGCCACTACTCCCCAGAAGACATGGGCTTGAGTACAGCACATGAAACTACACAGCTTTCTCCGGAAGTAGATGAATATAGTCAGATGTTCAAAGACTGCCGTGATAGGGAACTTTTTTTTTTTTTTTAAGGTACAAGGAAGCTACTGAAGGCTCTTATGTCAGAGAGAAGTTTGATGGAATTTGTGATTTGGAAGTGATCATTCAGATAGCAGAAAGGTATCTGAGGGGGCGATTCTGAAAGCCAGAAGACTAGTTCCAGAGGTGATTGCAGTATCCAGATGTGAGATGGTGAGGACCACTGTCGTCGTCAGGAGCAGTGGCTGTAGATTAGGAGATAGATCAGAGGGAATAGACTTAGGAGACATTTTAGAAGTGGAGCACTTGCTGTCAGGAAAGGGAGGTGCATTAGAGGGAAGAATGTGGGAGGACTCCCAGGAGCCTGGCTCGGGAACTGAACTCATGTCTTTACTGGGGCAGCCATAATGAAATACCACAGATCGGGCAGCTTACACAAGAGGAATTTATTTTCTCATGGTTCTGGAGGCTGGAAATCCAAAATCAATATGTCCACAGCTTTGGTTTCTCCTGAGGCCTCTCTCCTTGGCTTGCACCTGTCTGCTGCCTCGCTGTGCCCTCATGTGGTACTTTCTCTGTGCATGTGCATCCCCCGTGTTTAATGTCTCTCTTTATGTCCAGTTTCCTTTTCCTATACGGACAGCAGTCAGATTGGATTAGGGTGCATCCTAACAGCTTCATTTTAAGCCTAATCACCTCTCACAAGGCCTTATCTCCAAATACAGTCACACTCTGAGGTGCTGGTGATCAGGACTTCAACATAATGCATTTTGAGGGGACAAACTTCAGCTCATAATGTCATGACTCTGCATTAACTGAGATCCAGAAAGCATGGAAAGGATCAGATTGGTTTGGGGGTACATTGTGCTTGCACATGGAACCCCCAAGTGTGGATGGAGTAGGCAGCAGCACACATCAGTCCCACAGCATCCTGGGCAGTTTTCTCTGCCCTTTCCAGTGTTGAGGGAGATGGCAGGTTGAAGCATGTAAGGGACTGCAGATGCTGAAAAGAGGGTAATTGAGATCATTAACCATGGGGTACATATGTAAAGGTTTAGGAAAGAAGACGCTACTCTGGCCCTTCGTATACCCATACTGCAATATTAGTTAGCTTATGAAGAGTAACTAAGCCTAAATGCATTTTTAACTGTTAATTAGATTTTACCCGATTTTTGTTTACCTGTTGGTTAGATTTTTCCTTAGATTTTTGTACCCCTGTACTAATCTACTTGGCTACATTTGAAAAATTTGTATGAAATTAACAAAACTATTTTATAATTTTAGAAGCGGAAAATATATGTACAAACCTGTCATGAACCAAACTTGTTGTCCTCAGTACACAATAAGGTAAGAATTTTAACTACTAGAATTCTGTTAATATGAAGATTGTGTATAATTTTTTTCGTAGAATCTTGCTTTTTTCTAAATGTTTATTTCTATCCTAGGTAGACATTCTTTATAAAGGAAAGCAAATGAGTTGTGTTTTTTCTGCATACTGATGCTATATTCATGTGCCGATCAATAGCTTTTAATAATGTTGGATTGTTCATTTATAAATATGATATGAAAAAATATACTATTTAGCAATCTAGTCAATAATACATGAAATACTGGGAGAATATTGGTAAATACTTAAATTACTTTTAGATACTAAATTTTTATAGGTTTTAGCTTAGGATTTTCCACATTCTAGTGTATTGCTCGGTACAGTGATTTTATTCAAGCAGTGTCATAGGGTCCTGTGTGAGGAGGAGGGCTGACGCTTAACCCGCATATGTTCAGTCTTGTTTTTGTCATTGGAAAACTTAATCTAAAAAGTCTTTTTTCTTTTCCTACAAAATGTTTGCTTGCTTGATTTTATACAATCTTTTATCTTTCCCCTGTGCCCCTCTTCCTCTACCCTAACGTGGAAGGATTTTTCCTTCTCTGATTGTAAAGGTCTTTCTCTTCTCCCTCATCCTCCTTCCCATTCCCCTTTCGCCTTCTGGTAGAAAATAGGGAAAGTATGTAAACATCGTGAAGCGCGTCTGCAGTTTCGGTGTGTGTGTATGTACTCTCAATAAAAAAGCAAACGCAGTTGTGTCCATCACGCTTGGCTTGTCCTCACAGCTGTCTCCCGTAGTTGCTCTTAATCTGTTTTGGAATTAAAGAGAATTTGATGAAAGTTACAGACCCTCTCTGCAACAAAACAGTACAGTAAGAGAGGAGGCATACAGACAAAAATATGTAATATTTTACACATTAATTTTAGGATGATCACTGACTTTCAGAATGTCGCTGATTACTGGTTAAGAATCCTTTCTCTTATCTAACTGGTCATAGGCCTGGTACAATAAAGAGAAAAGATGGATGTCTGGTTTGCTGACAGCATCTCATGTAGTATAAAATGACAGAGTAGCTCCTTCAGCTTTAATGGTTAGGAAGTGGTGGCATCTTCAAAGGCACAAGTCATTTTGCTTCAGATAGCAGTTTATTATTGGAATATGGCTAGAATTCTGTTCAAATAAGTGTCAGGACTGAATCCTGAGAATCTTTAATCAGAAAAGGCCAATTTTAGTGGGTTAAAGAAAAAGGTAAAAGCTTCTATAATTTATTGGGTGCTTGTCTCATACAAAGCACTCTTCCAGGTATATTGCTTTTATGGGAAAGGATTTGGTTAACATTGTAAAACAAAATAATTATGAAGTGTGAATTTTTCTTTGCATTTTGTAATTTTGCATGGAATCAAACATTTCCTGAATTGTTATCCTTTACATAACTTCAGTGTTTATATCGATCTTATGGAGTCATTTTGCATATTTATTCTTTTGATTATACTACAGTGAGGCCTTATGAGGCCTTATGTAAAGGCAAGGTGGTCTAGCCTACAACTTGGCTTCTTGTGAGGCAAACGCTGGGGCCTGCCCATATGTGAGCCTGAATGAGGATGAACTTCCTGGCTATGAATTTTTGCTTTTTTTTTAGTTTTACTTTTTAACAGTATTATATCTGCTAATAATTTAAAGAATCAAATAGTTCCATAAAGCTTATTTTGCAAAATAGCAATCCTCTGAAACCCCCATCCAATTTTTTGTTTCCCGGTGCAGTCACTTTCAAATCTCTTAACTGATTCTGTCTTTAAGTAACATGCTTATATAATTATAATGCTTGATTTTTAAAATTGGTTTTCCCCGTTATCTCTGGGCTTCTCTCTTTGAAAGATAGAGATTTAACTTTATTTCACCCCTACCCCACTGTCACATTCAAGCTCATGTTTATTTATTTGTCCTCATCCCCAGCTTCCAAATACTGTCCTTTTGGATAGATGTAGTCATGTCATTATGTCTGCGTAAATAGGCCTCACAAGCTCAGCTGTGTAGTAGCCCATGATTACTTTTTCTTTCCTGCACAAGTTTTTACTTTCCCTGGAGTTGATCGTTGCTATTTTTAGTTTCATAGTTTTCTAGGTACTTCCATCGGTATAAATTTCCTCTTGGTGTGTTTGGATGCTTTTTACTCTTACCATTTTTATCTTCTTGAAGAAAATCTCTTGTGGAGTCTTCTGACCTGCTCTGGTCTGGACCGGTGGTCTCTACACCTTGTTCGTCACTGTCATCCTGTTATCTCTTTTTAACTGTCATCTTGAGGATTCTCTTTGGGTCTTGAGTTGGATTCTGTCTCCTCTACCCTCTTTCTTGTATTATCCCCTCATTTTAGTGAAGCATATCTTCTAATAGCTTCCTGAGAAAAAAATACATGAGAGGTGAATTTTTTGAGACTGTGTGTGTCTGAAAATGTGTTTGTTCACTATTCAAACTTAACTTAAAATTTGGCTGGGTAGAGAAGCGTAGATTGAAAATAATTTTCCTTTAGAATTTTGAAAGCTTCGCTCCATTGTTAGGGAGTCCAGTGTTGAGAAGTCCCAATGGCATTCTGATTCTTATTCCTTTGTCCAAAACGTACTTTTTCTCTTCAGAGGTTTTTTTGTCTTCAGTGTTCTGATATTTCATAATATATTTGGCACTGTGTTTTCATTCATTGCATACAGACTTCAATGTAGGGGCTCCTCCCATCATGTCCTTCAGTTCAGAGAAATTTTCTTTTTTTGGTCGATCTTCTCTTTTCCCTTTTCCTTATCTCTTCTATAATGTCTTTATTCAGACATTGGACTTTTTAGACTGGTACTCTAATTTTCTTTTCAGTTTTCCACATCTTTTGGGAGATTTCCTCAACTTAATTTTCCAAATCTTCTGTCTTCTGTTTAATTTTTTATTCTATTATATTTTACTTCTAAGAGGGATTTTTGTTCTTGGACTTTTAAATTTTTTAGACTCCCTTCTTCCTGTGTACTCTTTATCCGTAGCCTCCAAATTGCTTTCCCCAATTTTTTTGCACCTATCTTTGTATTAGATGCCCTCCTCAAGTGTCTGGTGATTCCAGCTTTCCAGTGTCCCCATTGGAAATTTTACCTACTCTGTTGGGCCTTGTTTACTGTGGGCTTTAAGTAGGGTGATCTGGCTAGGCTGCTCTGTGGAAGAATCCCTGATGTCAGTATTTTAAGGTCTGATCACATTCTGGAGAGAAATTACCATCTGCTGTTCTGGGGTTGGGTTGGGGAGTGGGTTGGAGGTCTCAACATTCAGCATGTAGACTTCTGTTGAAGCTTGCTGTTTCCAGTGCAGTCCATTGCTTTCATCTGTGCCTGTATCCCTCATATAAGAGACCTTATTTTTACTCTTTCTTAAACGTTTGCCGTTTTCTCCTGGGTTGTGTAGAGAGTCATTTGTGTAAAATGAGGGAGACTATCATATATGTAACTGCTTCCAAAACAGACTTTCAAGGGATCTTCCTATTTTTAGACTCATTTTCACTCTTATCCTCTGAGGTATCAGGTCTCACCAATTCTTAAGACTTTTAGGGGTAATGTAGAGAAAACTGGATAACCTCTGGCTTAGGATTCAGCCTTCTTTGGTCTGCTGAGTCAGTGAGCACTGTGCATCGGCTTTCTGGTTTCCAGCATTTCTTCTATTCGTTTTTCCCTAGTGGTTTATGTCTTTTCCCTTTTTAAAATAATCTCTTAACTGTAGTTTAGTGAGATTTGGGGTGGGATTAGAGGCTACATTAAGCTCTGTCTTTACCCAGAAATCTGAGGCATGAACTTGGCCTCATTGTAGTACTATGCAGAAGTGATTTGATTTCTTCAAAATTTGAGTTAACCTTTTAAATATTTATTTTGCTTTCCCAGGTGCCAACCTTTACAGTTTCAGCCATCAAAATCTCACAAGAAGGTTTTGAAGAAAATGTTGAAATTTCTGGCTAAAGGGGAAATTTCAAAAGGACATTGTGAGGGTAAGATGAGATGGGGTCTAAAAACTGTTTACTTTAAATTGATCTTTCTTTCCGAGGTTCTTACTTTCAGTCATTTCTTAGGTAGGGGAAAGGGGTCCCACTATAATCAGACACTGCTGTTACTGTGATGGTGATGACTGCTCTTAGCCCTGCTGTCACTGTTAGCACTGCCCGCTAAATCAAGGATATGGGGAGTATATGCCAGGGAAAGTCTCGTTTGGGAAGAAGAGAGGACCACTTTAAAGATGTGATTTCCTGGAGTTTATTGAAATTTTAGTTTTCACAGTTCTTTGAGAATTCTTAATTTTATTTGGTCCTTAATAGGCTTGTGAATTACATAGAAAGTGGCATTATCCCTAGAGAGATAGAGATGCTTATATGCAACTCACACAAGATTGCGTGACCACTTACAGTGCTGAGCAAAGCTCAGCTTTTCCGTGTTTGAGGAAGGTCTTCAGTAAATTATATTGCCTGAAATTGTTTCTTACTTTCTAATAAATTTTGAATTGTGAATTTTCCTGAAAGGTAATTAGTAACATTTAATTTACTTGGGTTACAGATACTTTGCTTTTTCAGTTTTTTCAGAGTTTTTGTTGCTTTTTTTTTTAAGATTTCCTATAGGCACTGCCAAATACATGACCATAAAAATTGGGAATACCGCCCATTCCTAGAGCTCTTTTTCACTTTTACCATAGAAAATGCCTAATCCTGGGAGCCTCTCACCCCAGTCTTAGGTTGTTAATCTGTTCCCCAAGTATGTTTTGAATGCCTACAATGTCCTAGTACCTCTTTTAAGTACTGGAGGTACAGTGACCAACAGGACAGGTAAGTTCTTTGCCCTCGTGCACTGTCCTTAACAGACCATAATTCAGAACTACTTGGAGCAGACTTGGCAGAGCTGGGGACAACAAAGAGGCTGGAGGGCTCTAGGTCATATTGGAAACATCAGAATTTTGGTATAGCTCTGTTTAGTAATGTTCATGTATAACCTTAAAGGTTAAACGGATTTTCTTGGTTAGTTAGTATACAGTTTTTTTCAGTGACCAGGAATCATCCTCTGAATTTCAAAAATTAATATTCAGATTTTGAGGATGCTACCCATTTGTTTGTTTTATTTTTTGATGGGGAAGCAATTAGGTTTGTCTGTCTGTCTGTCTGTCTGTCTATCTATCTATCTATCTATCTATCTATCTATCTATATCTGTTTATTTTTAATGGATGTAGTGGGGATTGAACCCGGGACCTCGTGCTTGCTAAGCATGCACTCTACCACTGAGCTATACCCTCCCCAGGTTGTTCATTTGTAAATTGAGGATTGCCTGTCTTTTTATGTAGCTTTTACATTTAAGTCTTTATTTGACTTGTAGACTTCTGAATTATTTATACCTGCAACTTAATTCATAGGAGTGCTAATACTCATTAGGGTAAAAGTTTAACAAAGAGACACTAAAATGCATAGACTGAAAAATGATAGAAGTCTGTTTCTTTCCTCATATAACAGTCCAGTGAGGGTGTTCCAGATCCACCTGCAGCTCTGCTCCTACCTCAGCCATTCTGGGACTCTCTTCAACATATCATTTCCAAAGTCACTCTGGTTTTTGCTAATCCAGCCAGTGGGGAGGGGGAAGGGTGGAAGTTCAGGGTCATAGATTTCCTTAAAAACAAGCGAGTCACAATTGGACATTTCAGGTGGTTATATTCCATTGACGGGAGCGTGGCTACAGCTTGTGAAGGGACTGGCAGTGCATTCCCTTGGTAGTAATCATGGTCTTAACTACAGCTCTGACTTCAGAAGACAGGGGAATGGATTTGGTGGACACACTAGTCTCTGCTGTGTTGAATCAAAAAGGGGCATTTTTTCCCATGTGTGTCTTAATTGTGTCAGACGGCCTGACTGATGGACTTGGATCTTTTTTGGTTTGTAGATGAGCCCATGGAGCCCACCGTGGAGGATGCTGTTGCGGGTGACTTTGCATTAATAACGAAATTGGATGCACAGTGTGACCTTAGAACACTCAGTGGTGACTTCAGAGAGAGCTTAGAGAGTGAAGAGAAGAAGAAAATAAAGAGCTCAAAGAAAGAAGAATCTAATGAATTAATTCAGTCACAAGATATAGAAGAGAAGTTGGGCTCTGGTGAACCATCACATTCAGTTAAAGTGCATACAGTCCCTAAGCCAGGTAGTGCAAGTTTGTTGTCAGACCTTGTTAAAGTCATACTAAAGGATTTTCTTTGGTGCTTGAGACTTTGCAATCCCTGGGCCCTCTCGTGAGCTCAAAAAGTGAATTACTCATGAAATCTGTAAAATAGATCGCTGTTTTACACAACGTGTCATTACCTGGAGTTAGATGAACAAATTATTTTGTTTAAAAAGCCTGAAATAATAACCTTATTATCCTCAAACACAGACATTTTAAAAGAGTTCCATTTCTTTTTGCTACCTTAGGCCCTAGAGGCTTGAGGATCAAATTTTTGTCAGACGGTATGGTGCTAAACGTTTTAATTTTTGGTGTTAAGTGAGACAAAGTAAATTTTAGATATTATGTCCAAAACATAGACATTGTAAAAAGCTGCAGTTTATCATTAGATTTCTTTGTGTAATCATAATTAGAGTTTAAAAATTTACAGATTTTGATATTTAAGTTCACCTTTAATAAGATAAGACTTATTTCTGTATCAGTCATAAAAATAATAGGCTTAGAAAATTTATCCAGTATTAAATGGGTTTATTATATATATGTGTGTATGTATGACTCTTTCAAAATTATTTTGTTAAATGTCAATTTGCATAGTTATTCTGCTTCAGTTCTTGAATTTGTTCTTATATTTATTTATACAAAATAATCCAAGGGAGAGATTTTTATACCATTTTAGTTTTTTTGTTTAAATTGTAAATTACATATGTTTAAGTGCAGAAAACTTCACATCTTTATTGAATTTTTTTTTAACATAAAGGATTTCTTGGTACTTAAATTGATGTTGGTCTGAGAGTTCATCCTAGTTGATAAGAGTAGTCCAATAAAATATTTTGAATGACTTAGATAATTTCTTTCAACTCTTACTCTCTTGGGCATTAGGGTCAGTCTGTTTACTGTTTTTATTTTTTATTATAAAAATTAGTCCTAGTTTATAAAATTTGAAAAACCTGTATTTTGAAGAATTTCAAACAGACAAATGTAGACTGAGTATTATAATGAGTTTTCAAGTACCCTACCCTCGTTTGAGACAATTTTTGACTCATGGTGGCCACTCTTTTTTTTCTTCCAGTTTTATTGAGATATAATTGACATACAGCATTGTATAAATTTAAGGTGAGCAGCATAATGATTACATCACGAAGTGATTATCACAATACATTTATTGTGGTGAACATCCATCATCTCAGATAGGTAAAAAATGAAAGAAATAGGAAAAAAAATGTTTTCTTGTAGAGAGAACTCAGGATATACTCTCTTAACAACTTTAATATATAACAGCAGTAATTATATTTATCGTGTTGTACATTACATCTCAAGTATGCTTTTAATCTTATAACTAGAAATTTGTACCTTTTGACTTGCCTTCGTCCAACCCTGCACCTGACCACAAGTCTGATCTCTTTCTATGCGCTTGTTTGTTTTTAAAATGGCCAGTCAGCTAAACTCATATCCAGTTCCCCCTTTCAGTATTGTGTTGAAGCAGATTCAGACATTATATCATCCTGTATTTCAGAATGCATCTCTAAAAGCTAAGTACTTTAAAAAACATATTCACAGTACCATTATTACACCTAAGTAAAATTCCTTAATGTTACTGAATATGCATTATGTAAATTTCTCATTTTTAAACAATTGTTTGCATCTGGATCCGAATCTCTTTAGATTTGTAGGTTCTCATTTCATCACTCCCACTTTTTTATTGCAGTTTGTTTATTGAAGAAACTGGGTTGTTTGTTCTGGGTTGTTGGTCCCAGTCTCTGTATCTGACCCATCACATCTTACATGCACTTTCAAATGCTCCTCTGCTGCCTGTAAGTTGATAATTGATGTAGAGCCTTGATCAGATGCAGTTAAATTTTGGGTTTTTTTTTTTTGCTTTTTGGAGGAAGGCAAGTCTTAATCAGATTTAAGTTCAAATTATTGCTTTAAGAATTGGTAAGGGTTTGAGGATTACTTCACGAGTGGTGGGGTATTGTTTCAGGAGACATACAGTGTCTGGGTGCCTCTTTTTGTTAAGTGCTTCTAGCCATGGGTGGTCAATGTGTAAATCCATTGATCCCTTAGATTTTCGAACTTTTTCATTTATTTTTTCATTTACTGACTGAAATACTTCTAAAAAGAGTACTTTCTTTGCATCTGTTTGTTTCCCATAAGATAAATTCTTGATTCTTCCATTTTATTTTCCATCCTTCAAAATAAAATTTTCTAATAGTGACCAGTTAATTTTTTTTTTTTTGTATTATTGTGAACTCATGGATCTGAACACATTTGCTATGTTGTAATTCTTTGCTCCTATGGGAGCTTCTCTAAGTTGGCTTCTGAGTCCTTATGATACAGTTGTACTAGTCTTGACAGCTTCCTTGCTACCTGGTATAACGTGATACTCCTGGATCATCTTGTACAGCCATTTCTCCAAGGAGTCCTGGTTCCTTTTGATGGGAAATGGTACTTGGAGATCACAAACTAGGTTGGATGTGGCTGTTATTGCTACTGGCTTGGTCATTGTTTTCTAGTCCTTTTCAGTGAGCAGTCTTAAAGGTTCATGAATTCATATTGATATTTTCAAATCGAATTCAGGACTGTAGTATTTTTATCTTTTTTGTTTGTTTTGCATTTGTATCTTGTTTTTCCTGCACCGAGAAACCTAGTTCTCAAGGACATTGGAGATGGTATTTGCCCATTTGCTTTATCCAACATTACACAATAGTTTTAGAATTATAATACTAACCTTACCTCCAGTAGTATGGTTACTGAAACATTTAAACACTTTTTTACAATTTTCTTTTTCCCCCTTAGGACATCTCTCACTAAGAATGTGAGACTATTCTTTTAAATCATAGGAATCCTTGTTTTGGATTTTCTCTGGGAACTTGCGTTTTCATTTTATTTGAACAGTATTAAAAGTACATTCCCTTGAACTTAGCTAGAAATTATGCAGATCTACCTACTGAACTGTATTAAAACCACTGGAGACTAAATCTAGGATTCTTGAGTGGTTTGAATCTGTGCGTACAGGGTTGGTGTGGTGTGCTGATCTTATACTGATGAGTTATTTTTATTCTGCTGAAGGAATTTGTTAACTTGGGGAGATCTGTGCCCCCTAAATAAACTGAAATCCTGATTTGCTGTGCATTGTAGTTTGCACCATGATAGTACATACATGTAGTATGAAATGACCATGGTAAAGATTGCTTAGTCTAATGAATGAGATGTGTAAAGCTGACAGAGGTAATCTTTCATAAAAATACTGAAAAGTTGTTCCTCAGTTTGTTCTAGATAATTTCATAATTTGTTCATAATTGGGAAACTTTGGTAGGGAATGTAATTTTGAGTAACTATAGAAAATGCAGGTATTTTTTCATAATACATTTACAGAATGCCTATATAGGCAGAACATTACTTTAGGTACTCGTGATATATATGATAGTGAATAAAAAGATGACCCTTCAGTGGATAGTAGATACTGTTTTATGAGCTGTGCTGCATTAACTCATTTGATCCTTCAGAACTCCATGGGTGGGACTGGTTATTATCTTGGTACAGACAAGGAAGCTTGCCCAAGGTCATCTTGTCAAGTGACAGAGCTGACCTCAGGTAGCCCATGTCAGAGTGTGTGCTCTTGACTGATAACGCTGTTGTGTCTCTCAGAACAAACCTGAGAAAAGATACATCCCCTGGCTGAAGGAAATGAATTCCCTAAGGCGGCAGAGTGGTGGCTAATTACAGAATCACTCTTATGTTGCTGGTTTAGTAGACTTAAACTCAGAATCTTTTTTTAAAGGTCAGCTTTGCTTTTAGGTGGAACACATGTTAGTGAAGTTGTAACGGCAGCCTCACTATCAGTGAGCTCACTGTTTTCTCATCAGGTTTGTTTCTGTTGACCTGCTCTTGGTCTCTGGCAGGTCCCTTTACAGTCTAGGTCTTAATTTCCTTCTCTATAAAATTGAACTTGCTAGTCTTGTAAACCTTCCTAGTGCTGACTTTTATATGATTTGTGAATACTGTGTTTCAGGATCCTAAATTAAAAAAAAAACTTTCACTAATAGCTTTTAAAAATTTATAAAGTTTAGTGTTAGAAAAATTGGAGAAAAGAGAACACTACAAAAAAAAAAAAAAGAGAAGGGAAAATCCTTTCTTTATTTCTAAACCTGAATAAGATGACTGATAACATGGTGGTATATTTCTTTCCAGATTTCTTCCTAAATATTTTAATGTATATATATTTATATATAATGTTTTAACACTGAATAATGACAAATCCCCTAAAATTTCTAAAGCATTTTAAATGACTGTTTGGTATTCTATTGCTTACTGTTGTAAAAATTCTGTAATTATTCTATAATTGGACATTAAGATTATTTTGAGGGTTTCATTTGTGTTCATAGTTAAAATTTTCTCAGGATGGATTCCTTGAAGACAGCTTCCTAGATTAAAGGGTACTTACTAAAATTTATGGTTTATGATAGTTAAAGTTTTTATATTTTAAAGGGTTACCAGTTTGATATTTGTTCTTTCAATCGAAGCAAAACTCTGATTAACTAGAGCTGAACTAGTGAGACCCTTCAGATAGATGAAGAGAGACACAAAGATCTTGAACTAAGCAAGGATTCTTTTTTATTAAAAAACCTGCCAGAGTATGTTCTGGGATCGGCACTTACTTACTCCCAGTTCCTAAGCATTTTTCTATGGCACCAGTGGTTTCAGAGAAGTGTCTCAGAAATGAGCTGGAGACAGCAGTGTCCTGAAGTGGAAGGTTCTTTCTTCTCACAAAGGCAGAGAAGTGGATGAATAGTTACAAGAAAAAATATTTTTCAACAGTAAGAGCTGCCTGAAAAGTTTGTGTTACTGTTTACTTTCTGTGGCAGTTCCTGCTTCTAAGGTAGAACTTACCTTGGAGCTCTCCTCTGTGGTCCTCCGGAGCATCCACCCAAAGCTAACCTAACAGTCGGGACTCTGTGGACTTACTCTGTAGAATCGTTGAAACTTAAAAAAAAAATATTTCTAGAGCCAAATGTGATTGGTCTAATATTTTGAAATTCTTTTTTAGGCAAAGGGGCAGATTTGAGTAAACCTCCCTGTCGAAAAGCAAAGGAAATCCGGAAAGAAAGAAGAAGGTTAAAACTCATGCAGCAGAACCCAGCCGGAGGACTTGAGGGTTTCCAGGCTCAGTGTGAACCACCAGCTTTGTTCCCAGCAAAAGCTAAATCAAACCAGCCCAAATCACTTGAAGATTTAATCTTTGAATCTTTACCAGAGAATGCATCACACAAGTTAGAGGTACTTTGAAGGGTGTTTTTCTGTTTTTGTTTGTTTGTTTTTGTTGGGTGCTTTGTTTACTTTTCACTTGATAATACAGTTGATGTTTTGCTGTTTAGTGGGAAATGAAAGTGAATTGGGATGAGGGGCATTTATGTTTAATTAATTGCTACTTGAGAAAAACTATTAAGAATTGAGAAAAATAGGCAATTGACTACTAAGATTGTGAAAATTCCAGTTTTAGAATGTTATTAGGTAAGGTGCTCTGGCTTTTTGTATCCCTTGATTAAAATTTAGTAGTTAGAGTAAAAAAAAAATACTGTTTAAAATTTCATTTTTGGCAGTTTTGGTTTAGCTAGTGAAAGAATAGTTCACAGTAGGCAAACCATTGTTGCGTCCATTCTGTTTTTCTGATCTAGGCAGGGCGGCAAATAGTCCTACATGTGCACGCCAGCAGTGAGGAATTAACTAACCACAGTCCTAAATGTACTAATGTAATCCTCTCACTAATTCTCCCAAACCAATTTAGGCATAATATGAATACTTTTAGAGTATTCCTCTTACTTTCTCCAAATTGATTTATATTTCAGGTTAAGTCTAGATTTTTTGGTATCAGTTTGGTATTTACAATTTTTTTTTCTAAAAGATTAGCTATAATGATTTTATTATATTCTCATACTCGATAAGTAACTGGTCAGCCTTTGAATTTATAGCTTAATATCATCTAAGAACATCACTTATCACTAAAGCCCTAATACTAAAAATTAACTGGATGCAGTTTAAACTAACCTTAGGACAATATATATTATTAGACATAAGTTTTGACAGCTTTGACTATTATAATTCCTTGGCTACTCTGATTTTGGTATTGACTTTCTCCTTCCCAAATTGTAGAGAATTAAACACACTACTTAAAATATTTTATAAAGAGTCTTTTATCTTTTGATCAAATAACAATGTGTTCAGGGCACCAGGCACACCTAACACGCAGTCCTTCAGCAGGCAGCCCTTACTTTTACGGTAGGGATACCAGGGTGCATGGAGATGTGTCATCCACTGGGTGTCACTCTTTCTTCACAGAACTCATGGCACAGATGAGAAGTTTTCATTTATGCCTTTGTATTATGTGGCGTTTGATTTTCTCTTTTATTATTGTGTTTTGCTAACGTATTTTAACTGATTAGTAGATAAAGTTAAAATACACTTTAGCCATTGCTATGTGTAATTACTGTCTTTAATGCATTCTCATTTTACATATGAAGAAACTAAAGCACAAAGAGGTTAATTTATTTACTTGACTAAAATGGTGACATTAAGATTTAAGTAAAGGAAATCTGACTTTAGAGCCTTCATTTTAAACGATGCTATGAAACAGGAACACTCGTTTTTTTTCAGTGGAGGTACAAGGGAGGTGATGCAGGACCTCGTGCATGCTGGGCCTGCGCTCTACCACTGAGCTCTATACCCTCGCCCTGGATAGGAACACTTTTTGAAGGTTATCTTTTACACTTATAAAAGTTGCAAGTTTAGAGTTAATGATGCGTGAAAGAGTGTCCAGAAAATACATTCATTTTTAGCCTTTTGAACTATTTACTGAAAGTAAGTTGTGCACAACCAACATGAACAGTATTTATTTGTGTCTGTGTCTTAAGTGCCAGAAGTATCCTACCTTTTGACAGTAGAGGCAGGCTGACATAATTTGATCATAAAGCTTAGTTTTAGAATTTAGACAGGATCCTCTGCTGTGTTGATGAGTCCGTAGTTTGGAGAAATAACTTTTTTCTTTATTTACTAACTGGTTGATTTTAAACATTAATATATTATTGTTATATGTTTATGTTTAATATTTGTATTGGAACTTTTGGTTCTTTTTCGGTGGGAGTAACTGTGAATGCATAGTCCATGGAATGAATAAATGAATTAATGAACATTGTTTTTTAACTCCTTCTGAAGGTGAGGGTGGTGAGATCATCTCCACCAAGTTCTCAGTTCAAAGCCACATTTCAGGAGTCTTACCAGGTCTATAAACGTTACCAGATGGTTGTTCACAAGGACTCACCTGATAAACCAACTGTGAGCCAGGTCAGCAGGCCAAGTGTAATTTTTCTATGCAAATGAAACTTTCCCCTCTATTTGATATCATTGTATGAATTCTTGATTTGTGGTACATTTAATTTATATTCAATTTGCAGTATATCTGCAAAAAGATAGGACTGTGGGATAGTGGACGTTCTGAAAGTGCAAATTTTACCTAGTGCCATGTTAAGTGCCATTCTTAGATAATTTTTAAGTGGAAAGTAACACATAAAATGAATTATCTCTATTTAAAGTCACAATGTTTAGATGCATTTCTTTCCAAGTTAGTAATAAATAGATCTCTAGGTTAAAATGTGAGAGAAAAAGTTAAAAAGCTTTATTTTCATGGTAGGCATACTTTGCACAACACGGTTCATGTGCTTTATCTCCATTTAAAAGTCATGCATAGAGAGAGTTCATAGCAGCTAAATTACTCTCGTTGATGTACTGCCCATACACAGCTGAGTGGGGCCAGAAAAGTAAGAGAGTAGAGTGTTTTAATTGAAGTCCTCATATGCTTATGATTTTATAAATCAAATTACCCAAGGGGAAGAAGCTTAAAACCCTTAATCTAGGTAGAGGTGACAGAAGTAATGGCCGTTACATTAGCAACAGTATTGGCTCTGGTGTTTGCAGAGAACCACAGTAGGTGGATAGAGAAAAAAACAAAAGAAAAGAAAAAGAAATTTCCTGGCCCTTATGAACTGACATTTTTCCTAAATTTTGCTATAAAGTTAGTGCTTCAGGCCCTGTGCCAGTCCACCTGTTCCAAAGATTTATCCATTTCATGAGAAATTCCAGTGTTGAGCTTTGGAAGCGGATTTGCGGAGATCTTACTCTAGCCTCACCTTCAGAAGCACGTCATCAGGGAGAGGTGTTTCAATGGCATTTGCTTCTATTTTCCTTGCTCTGAAGGTGAGGTTAGTACCTGTCTCCTTTGAGGACCCAGAGTTCAAGTCGTCCTTCAACCAGTCATTTTCTTTATATGTCAAGTATCAAATGGCCATACACCAGGATCCGCCTGATGAATGTGGGAAGACTGAGGTACCTTTCCTTAAACGTTTTTTCCTGTGTTGGGTGAGGTTGTCTTTGAAGAAGCATTGGTATATATCCTTCTCATGCCATTTCCTTATCTGTTAAGTAGAGCTGATGAGCCTTTCAGTGTGTTTTACTGAACTTTTGTGAAAAGGAGTCATACGTGTATCATTTTAAATCCCTCAGGAAAAGGGATATGTTTTTACTCAGGGTCCTCTCCAGAAACCTGAGTGTAGCGTGTTTATATGTCAGTCATCAGGCTGCATCAGCAGACATCACTGAGTGCTTGTTATGTGCCAGACGGTGCACCACAGCACACAAGAGGAGTCTCCGTCTTCAAAGAATTGATGATCAAATGGGAAAGACGGGCCAAGAAACAAGCATATCTTGACAGGAAGCAAGTGGGAAAAATTGCATCTGTTGAGGTCATATTGAGCATCATTTAACAAGCCTTTATTGAGGGCCTACATTTTCCAGCTGGTGATAGATGCATAAGAGATTGTTTAATTGTCACAGTGGGACAGTGATGTGTTGGGAGAAGGATGCCAACGGATGCAGGAGGATTAAAGTTTTGATTTTTTGTTCGTTTTTGTCTTTTCAATGACACAGAATGTGTTAGCTTAGAAGAGATGATTAATAAGGCAGGAGTAAATGTGGCACGTTCCCTGAGAGAGGGCTGACCTCTGGGTCTCCCACAGCCTTGGTAGTTAAAGTGTGGTCTGCAGGCCAGCAGCATCAGCGTCACCGGGAATGCAGAGTCTCCGGCCTCCCCTCAGGCCTGCTGAATCAGAACCTGCGTTTTGAACTAGGTCTGCAGGTGATTCACGTGCAGATTCCATTC
This sequence comes from Camelus bactrianus, assembly GCF_048773025.1. Classification (NCBI taxonomy): domain Eukaryota; kingdom Metazoa; phylum Chordata; class Mammalia; order Artiodactyla; family Camelidae; genus Camelus; species Camelus bactrianus. The sequence continues at coordinate 25,137,828 of NC_133549.1, forward strand.
TGAAAAGTGCTTCCATAAGTTCCCTGTTGAGATGTGTAGCTGTGGGCGATAGCATTTGCAGAGGATAACGATTCTGCCGGGTGCAGGAAGCATCCTTTGGTATTCTCAGGTGGTCTTACTCCTTTCTGAACGTTGCTCTTTCCTGCTGCCCTGGAGGTTCTGGCTCTGTGCCTGCCTGCCTACCAGGTGTGGACAGTTGGGCCAGAATACCCTGCCATGGTCTGATGTGTTTACTGGGTAAAATAAAGATCACTTTTCCACGAGCTCTGGCTCCCCCCCCCCCCCCCCCCCCAATTTCAGGCCTCTGTGAAGTCCATTCCGGGAGACTTAGTTCAGTGCTGAAGTTTATAGTCTTAACTGGGGAGACAGATTGGTAAGCAGTTCCAGTGCTGTTTGAATTAGCTATTGGATTGGTAGGGAAAGCCACCTTAGTGTGGGACTAGGGGTTAGGGAGGTTTTTTTGATGGAAGTGACATCTGAGCCAAGTCTGAAGACATGAATGTTTATCAGGCCAAAGAGGGAGACAGACATTCTTGGCAACAGGACTGTGTTAGGAAGTATAAAGCACCACCTATGGAATATTCTTGCCAGAGAAATTGAGCCTGAATCTACAAGCTTCTAGATGTAGTAATTCACAAAAATATGAGGGATAAAAGAGTATTTTAAAATGAAACCTGGTCAAGTCTATAAGACAGATGATCTTGTTTCTTTAAATACATAATGAACAAACTGTTTTTAAAAAGAGAGAAACCTGCTCCAGGTTAAAAGTTATAAACTTAAAAAAAATATAGAACTACAATACCATAATCACATCCAGCAGAATTAACAATAATTACGTAAGGTGGTGTCCAGTACATTTTCAGTTTTCTTTAGTTGTCTGAAAAATGTCTTTTTACAGTTGGTTTGTCTGAGTCAGGATCCATGTTAGGTCTATACACCACATTGGGTTAATATTCTCTTAAACATCTTTTAATTTAGAACAAATCTTCCTCTTGTTTTTGATAGCATTTAAAAAAAGAAACTGGGTTATTTACTTTGGGATTAACTTTGCTTCCTTCTACTGATTGTTTTTGAAGGTGTAAGCAAATATAGATGTGGTATCTGTGGGTGTGGTGTGTGTACACGGCATGTATGCATGTATTTATATCTCTTTATATGCATGTTTATACTGCACACCATGCTACGTACACATGTCCTTATATATACACCCATTTCCTGCCCTTTTCTTAGACAGAGGGGTAGTGTAGCAGACTTGTTTCCATCTTAGTGGTCACTTCCCAGCAATACATGGAGAGATCTTCATTTTCTAGCTGCATGGTACTCTTGTCATGGAAGTGCCATAATTTTTTCAGTCATACCTTTATTGCTGGCCATTTGGCTATTTATAGTCTTTTATCCTCTCATAGTGTTGCAGTGAGTACCCTTGTGCCTAGAATTTTTGTATTCTTGTCGGTGTGTCTTTGTTACAGGTGTCCAGGTCAAAGGTGAATTTCTCTACAGAGAGTCTGCTGTCCATAATGGTTGTACCCTTTTGTACCAGTGTCTATGAGATGCCTGTTCCTTCATGGCTTTGGCCGTAGAATATTTTGTAAGAATTTTGGATTTTTGCCATATATATGGGAATGAAATTTCTGTGTGGTTTGAGTTTTCATTCCTTTTATCATAATGAAGTTAAATGTGTGTTCTTATGCTTAAACTGCATTTGAATTTTGCATTTAAAATTTGAAATATGACATTTTTGCTTATTTTTCTAGGGGTATTGCTTTTTTTCTTTTCGCTTCTTAGAAACTCTGTGTATTAAGGACATTGGCCCTTTGTGATAAAAATTGTAGATACTCTTTTCTGGTGTGTCATTTATCTTTTTGCTTTGCTCAACAGTATTTTGGAATGCAAAAGTTGATTTTTATACCATCAAATAATGTAGGGGCCAGAATTTTTAGGGCTCTCTGCTGAGCTCTTTTGATTTTAACCTTAATGTAACAGAGAATCATTGAAGGATTTTAAATAGTAGAGCTATAGAATTCAGTTTAGTAGTTGTGAAGAAATGTGTTAGATAGGACTTAATAGGCAATAGAAAACAAAGTTGAATTGTTTTTGAGTTTTTTTTTTAAGAAAGTATTTATTTGCGTATGTAACAAAGAAGTTCTGGCTTCAGTAGATCCTGGGGAAATACCATCAGATCTGTGTCTTTTGCTGGTATTGCCAACCTCAATTTCCTCTATAATGATTTAATCTTAGGTAGGCACATGGTGGCAGAGATGAATACTGCCTGTTTTTGGTACATCATTCTCACAGCTAGTGATCTCAGCAAAAGATAATGGTGCTTTTTTTTTCTGATGGTTTCAGTAAAGAGTGCTAAGGAAGGTACTGAGTAGCCTAACTGGAGACAAATCTTTATCCCTGAACCAGTCACTGTGGTTGGGTTGGAGAACTCTGGTCACGTCTGGATCACATGCTCTACCCAAGAGGTTAGGTGGAGGAGGGTCCTTACCTGAACTGCGTGTTGTAAAAAGTAGAGCAGTGGTTCCCACCATAATGTTGGACATCCTGGCTGGCACTGAAGGTCACTTTGGTGGCAGGATTGTGGGAGATTTTTATTTAAGAGTGATGAGCCTCAAGGCAGAGCCCAGGTGAGGTATGATGGAACCGAAAGTAAGCAGTGGTGGACAGAGTATGGTAAGGGTACAACAAATACTTAGGAGGTGGAATTGGTGAGGATTTGGTATTTGACTTGAAGGATCTTTGGGGAGTTAGAAATAAGGAGAGAGAGAAGAGTCCAGATTGATTTTTTTTGAAGTTCTTCCTTGGATGCCTGGGTAGATCCTGTTGCCTTTATCTGAGGAAGAAGAAATTGTGCACTTAGGGTCATAAAATGAGCTCTGGGTTGGACAGGTTGAGTTGGAAAAGCTTAAGGGACAACTAACTGAAATCAGCATCTGGCACTTAACATCTGGACAGGCTAGGCCAGTGTTCTGTATCAAGGCACCAGGTATGATGGAGGCTTTAAAAAAGGCTTTGTATTCTTCTGTCTTTGTGCTTTAAGAAGATGTGGGTTACATTTTCTTAATTTTGTTCTATGTTATGGGACAACTCTAATGTGTAATTTAAATGACCCATATTATAGGGTAGTAGTCTATACTGTAAAAGTGATAAATGTATTTTTTTTAAGAAAAATGACTATAGCATTTAATTAAAGTAAATTTTATTGTGAGCCATTCAGAGTTCTATTTCCTTTTGCAAAAATGAGTTACTGTATATTTTAAATTTACATTCACTATCATTGAGTAATACTGAACTCTGGGTACATAATATGACCATGTGTTTAAGAAATACATAATGAGTATTTTTACTGTAGCCAAATAGTTTTGCGTTAATGATTCATTTTATAGGATAACATGATTGCAGCAAATTCATCCCAGTGGGGACGTTTGTGATAGTATAGTACTTTGATTTCATACAAGTTTATTTGGCTTTGATAGGTCCTTTGACTTTGAGGTCATTCATAGCATTTTATGACATCTGACTGAATTCATATGGAATTTTCAGAGACATTTGAAATGATACTGTTTTTCATATGGGCCAGTTTGTCTTTTCTCTGAATGTAGTTTCTAAGAAATAACATGAGATAACATTTTGTAAGTCAAGACCCTGTGCTGTGCTTTTTTCTTTATAGCAGCTTTATTGAGACATAATTTACATACCATACAATTTACCCATTTAAAGTATATGATTCAGTGGTTTTTAGTATATTCACAGAGCTGTGCAACCATCATCACTAACTCCAGAGTGTTTTCATCACCCCCAGAAGAAACCCCAGACCCATAGCGGTCACTCCTTGTTATCTGCCAGACACCCCAGCTCTAGGCAGCCATTATTCTACGTTCTGTCTCTGGATTTCCTTAATCTGGACATTTCATGTAAATGGAATTGTACAATACTGGTCTCTTGTTGACTGGTTTCTTTCACTTAGCATAATGTTTTCAAGGTTCATCTATGATTCAGCATGTGTCGTACTTCATTCCATTTTATGGCTGAGTAATATTCCATTGTATGGATGTACCACATTTTGTTTCTCCATTCATTCATTGACGGACATTTGGGTTGTTTTCATATTTCGGCTTATATGAAAAGTTTTGCTGTGGACATTCGTGGACAAGTTTTTATGTGGACATGTTTTCATTTCTCTTGGGTATTTACCTACAGTGGAATTGCTAGGTCATAGGGTAACTTTATGTTTACCTTTTGAAGAACTCCCAGACTGTTTTTCAAAGCACTACACCTTTGTAAATTCCCAGCAGAAGTAGACAGTGGTTCTGCTTTCTCTGCATGCTCACCAACACTTTTTTCCCCTTTTTTTCTTTTCCAATTTATAATTTTAGCCATCCTAGTGGGTGTGAACTGGTTATCCCATTGAGTTTTGATTTTCATTTCCCTGATGGCTAATGAATGATGTTGAGCATCTTTTTATGTGCTTTTTGGCCATTTGTATATTTTCTTTGGAGAAAATGTCTATTCACATTTTTTGCCCATTTTTAAAGTTGCATTATTTATCTTTCTGTTATTGAGCTGTGAGAGTTCTTTATATGTATTCTAGATATGAGTCCTTTATCATATATGTGATTAGAAATATTTTCTCATTTTGTGGGTTATCTTTATCTCTAGTAGGATTTTTTGTTTTAAAATCTATTTTGTCCGATACTGGTATCGCCATTCTATCTTACGGTTCCTGTTTGCATGATACATGTGTACCTTCTTTTGTCTTCAACCTGTTTGTATCTTTGAGTTTCAAATATGTCTCTTTTAGAGACCATATATTTGTGTGTGTTTATTTTATTTTGGAGGGAGAACAGTTGCTCCCTCTTAATTGAAATGTTTAATCCATCTATATTTAGTGTTATTCATAGAGTTGGATTTATGTCTTAATTTCACTTGTTTTCTCTGTCTCATGTCTTTGTTCTTTTATTTTTTTACTCTTTCTTTTGCACTAAATGAGTATTTTCTAGTGTAACGTTTCAATTCCTTTAATGATTTTTACACTGTATATTTTTGAGATGTCTTCTTAGTAGCAGCTCTAGGGCTTACCGAATACATCTTGACTCAAGAGCGACTTCAGATTTTATACTAACTTGATTTCAGTGAGATATAAAAATGTTACTTCTGTACCTCTAGTCCCTCTTCCCTTTTTTATGCTACATACAACATGTATATATATGTTATAAGCTCAATATGTGTTATAATTATTACCTTATATGATTTTATGTCTCTTATAAAACTGAGAAGAGGAATAAGAACTAGTATATATTTATAATTTGTTAAAATTTACCTTCTGATTAACCATTTCTGGTTCTCTTCCTTTGTTTCTGTGCATCTGAGTTACCATTTAATATAATTTGCTTGCTGTGTTTCAGCTTTGTCCCCATCCACTTCTTTATGATGTTGCTTCAAATATATTACTTTTCTGTATGTTACAGTCCCAACAGTGCAGTTGTGTACATATTGTTTTATACAGCTGCTTTTAAAATCAGTTAAGAGAAGAAAGGAGAACATGCATTTGTATTTGAGAAGCCTCTGCTGTCACTCCCAAGAGGGGCTCAGTCTTGGACGTTGCCCAGTCCCCCCAGGATGACAGTGGTCTTACTAGTGTTGTCTTCGTCTCTTTCTCTGATCTCTCTTAAGATGTTTGTCTCTGTTGGTTTCACATCCAGCTCTTAGGCCCCAGGAATTGCTAACTGGTTGCTGCATTGTTTTTTACAGTGCCCAGGGGCATAAATTGCTCCCTAATGTGATTTATTAAATTTAGGTCCTTTTGCAGCGGCAGTTTTTGAGGCCAGTCTTTGAGGTTTGTTCTTTTCCCAAGAGGGCACTTCTTCATTGTCTCTTTTCCTGTTTCTCTCTGGTAAACAAGCTGGCCTACGGGTTTAACTTGTCTTTATGGAACTACTAGCCTCCTCTTGATTGCTTCCACCCAGATTTGTTTCCAAGTGCTCCCTTAGGTTTGAACTTCCCCACGCTCTGTTCCAGAGTCCCTCGGGATTGCTGAGGAGCTCTCTGTTCTTATGGCCTGCTCCCTTGCCCTGTGTCACTAACCTGGAGCTGTGGGCTGGGACGGTGGCTCCTTTCTCTTTGAGGGACACCTCTGCTTTATGAGCAGGGCATTGGTCAGGAGCCAGGTCCTAGCTCTGGTCTTTTCTAGGTAAATGATTAAATTTGGGGCTCATCAGGGAATTTTAAGACCTATGAGCCGCCCTAGTGAGAGTTCTGTGTAGGGAGATGGTCACTGCTGCAGATGGGGGTCCTTTACCTGCTATGTTTTCAGCCTAGAAATTCTTCATTCGCTTGGCAAACCCTTGCTTACAGATAGAGAGTAAGCACCCTGTGGGGATGGCTGCCTTGGGCAGCTGGTGTGGACATGCTGCGTTGCTTCTCAGTCTTGAAGTGTGGCACTTTATGTTGAAGGACCCTAATTCTCGTCATAGAATACAAATAGTAATTTCTCTCTGTACCTGGCAGCCATTTTCTACCTGAATAAACAGCCAGTGTTCCTGGGCTTAGAGGCAGAAAGAGAAACTAAAAAAATTCTCCTTTGAAAAGTATAAGTGATCTGACCTGCTTTCCGGGCTCCATGCAGCAGCTCGCTGTGCGTGGTTTTGTCGGTATAATGGGCCAAGCCAATTTAATTATGTTCAAGAAAATACACTTTTGCTTTTGTTGTTGTAAAAGGTTTGAAGTAAATAACAGCATACTGAGTTGGGAATTCAAGCAACCATATCAATGCATAAAATCCATTTTTTCTCTGTGGATAACTGTAAAAAACATCTTTTAAACATCCTGAAAAGTAGGTTATTTTTTGAGAGATTTGATGAGAAGATAAATAAATATAGATTGCTTTGATAACCAAAATAGCAGATCAGTTCTTTCTAGTAACATCTTTAGAAAAGTAGTACGTAATTGGAGATGGTGAGATTGTATTCATAAATTATTCCAGTATGTTTGTTTCCAGTCATTCAGGTAGATACCAAATTTTCAGAAAATAATGTGATCTAAACAAAATAGAACAGGAGTAATTTGTGACCTACCTTTTGTATAATACAATATAAAGCCAGTATTTAAGAATCTTTGTTTTTTCAAAATGTCGGTAATTGCATATGACATAAACATGGGATTTTTAGCTGAAATTTTACTGATGTTATATTATGGAAAATACCGTTAATAATATTTATTAAGTGCTGTTGGTTCCTTAGAATAATTAAAATTGATCTCAGCTCTTAACTTTTTGAAGAACAGGGTATATAGTCTTAGCTCCTGTAGTCTGTCACACTTCTGAGGCATTGACTGCATCATTTTCCAGATTTTATTTTGGACTTACAAACGTGAAGGAAAGTTGAGAGAATAGTATACTGGCCACCGTATACCCATCACCTGGATTAACAATAGCTAGTTTTCTGTGTTTGCTTTACCTTTCTTTATGTTGAATCATTTTAACTTAGATAATGCATTGTGACATTTTACCCTTAAATTCTTTAGCATATATCTCTGAAAAATAAGATGTGCTTCTTCAAAATGCAGTGTCATTATCATCCATAAGAAAATTAATGATTCATAAATATCAAGTCCTATTTAAAAAAATTTTCCCATTAAAAAAATTAGTGTCCAATCTAGGTTTGTAGATTATATTTAGTTATTTTATATTTTAAAAATTCTAGAATAGCGTCTGTCTTTCAGATATTTTCATGATACTGACTTCTTTTCCTCAACTTTTTACTTTGAAACTTGAAATTTACAAACAGAAAAGACTACGGTGACACCCACACTCTTCACCAAGGTTCACTGGTTGTTAACAGCATTTGTGAGATTTGCTTTATCTTTTTTTTCTTTCCTTTTCACCTGAACCATTTGAAAGTAAGTGGCGAGTATTACAACCCTTCACCTGTAAATACTAAATAAGCATCTACGATAGCAAGTATATCCTCATGCTTGACTATAATATTTATTCCTAAAAAAAAATGAACAAATTCGGTAGCATCATAACCCGTATTCAGATGTTCCATTTATACCCAGAATACCTGGAAAGCTTTTTTTTTTTTAAATATAAGACCCAGTCAAGGTTAATGCATTGTATGAAGTATTATGTTTATGCTGTTTGTAATGTGGCTGTTATGTTTGTTGAGTCTTCTAAATTTTTTATTTCTTATGACTGATATTTTTAGAGTGTAGGCCGATTATTTTTAGAATGTCCTTTATTTAGCATTTGAGTATTTCTAGTGATCAGATTCAGCCCAGTTGTTTTGAGGTGTAGGTGATACGTACTTTCTAAAAAAAAATCCTTTTAAATTGAAGTATAATATTCATACAGAAAATTACACTCAAGTGTTCAGTTCAGTAGACACATTTTCATGAATTGAACTCACTCATGTAACTGGCTCTCAAATCAAGAAATTGACTACTACCTCCAAAGTCCCCTCTCGTCCTTTTCTGGTCACTACTAGTACTCTCTTGACTTGTAAGACTGCAGATGAGTTTTGCCTATTTTGTACTTTCTGTAAATTGAATCATGCATGATTCGAATGTGCTCTGGATTGTGGTTTCTTTTGCTCAACGTTGTATGAAGTGCAGTTCATCTGTGTTGTTGTGTGTTGTAGATTGTTCCATCTCATCGCTGTATACTGTTGTACTTTTGCATGTATACCATCGTGTACCCATTTCTTGGTTAATGGGGATGTGAGTAGTACCTGGTTTGGGGCTACTGTGAATAGTGTTGTATACGGATACCCTCTTACATGTCTTTCTGTAAACATGGGCGCATTTCTGTTGGGTGCAGACCTAGGGTAGAATTGCTGCGTCGTTAGGTATGCAGATGGGCTTTCAGATATTGCCAGTTTTCTCTAGGGGTTATGCTAGGTTTTCTTTCTTTTTTTTTTTTTTGTCCTCCTCTGTCAGGCGGCACGTGATGTCAGGTTGTCCCTCACTTGTGCTAGGTCGGCTCACTTAGTTGGATGGCAGCCATCAGATCTTTCTAATGTTGAGTGACATTTTCACCTTTGTAATTAGATCTTTCTATTGTAAAGGCATCTTATACCCTTACTATTTAAATAGTAAGCTGTGGGATGATATTTTTGAGATATTTTGAATAATCTCTTTCCCAAAATCTGTTGTCCAATCATTTTAGCATCCTGTGATGTTCCTTGTCTGAATCCATTATGGGGAAGGTGAGAGGGGCTGCAAAATGGTGATTGATCTAATTGTATTATTTTCTTCTACGTTTATCTGAAATTGCATATCTTCTGTAAAGAAGAGCTTTATCTCCATTTACCTCCTCGCCCCCCCCCCCCATCTTTTTTCCTTTTGGTATTGCTGTGGGCTCATGGATTTAAAATTATTATTTTATATTAGAATAAATATTAGTATTTATATTCAGTATTATAATCCATTGTCATCTTTTTTTTTTTAATGCTTAAATTGTCCCAAATTTGGCCAGTAGAATTCCCCTTAAGTGAGTCTTTAAGTATTTATTCCCTTTTTTTCTGGTACAATAAGATGTTCCAGACTAATGTTGTATTTTTCTTCTTTCAGATTTGAAATCAGCCTTTCTCCAACCAATCCTAGTTCCTTTTGGTGGAGAATGGTATTTTTGTGCCTGAAACAGGATGCTAGTTATGCTCATTACTGCCATGGTATATGACGTTGGCTTTTGAAAGTCCAGGCCAGGTGTCTTAGAGAATGTCCCACACTTTGTATTTGTCTGAGTTTTTCCTCCTGGTCTAATTTAACTTACTCCTTTGTTGCCCAGATTTCCTGTAGACTGAAAATGAAGCCTAAATCTTGATTCAGGCTAAACAGTTTTGGCAAACATGCTTCATAGAAGCTTTTGTGTACATCATATTATATAACGATGGATTGTCCCAGTACTGATGCTTGAACACATGTGAAGGAGGTAACCTCCAGATCTCTTCATTGTAAAGATAAGGTTTTCCCTGTGATTAGCAAGGAATCTGTAGGAGAGCTACTTCAGCACAGATGCATGTCCCTTTCGTCAGCAACCTTTCATGTAATAGTTTTAGTATCCATTGATCTTTGGCTCAATCAGTTCACTAGTGGTTTGTTTAGCTTTTTCTTTTTTAAAAAAAAATGTATTTACTAATAGCTATTCTTTGTTTTAAAAAGGGAGGGAAAGATTTTCCTAATTACTTGAAGATGAACTAGTTGTCTCTTAAGAAGGCAAGGTAAATGCTGAATCCTTTCTCCTTAATTTTACAGTAAGGAGTTGGTGGCAAATTAGTATCCCTCGCTCTCTTTTTTTTCCCCTAAACTATCGCTGCAGAACTCACGGGTGTTTTTATTTCAGTGCATTATAATCACAGTCATTATACTATTTGATGCTCAAATTGTCCCAGATTTGGCCAATGCAGAATCCTTCAGGATATCCCCTCTGTCCTTTTGATAGGCATCTTTGAGTCTTCGAGTCTTCCTGTTTCCTAGAACAGAAAAGAGAGCCCAGCCTCATCTTACGCACTTCCCAGCCCAGTCTTAGAACCTGCCAGACGTTTTTCCGAGAAGCCCTGATTCTTTTTAATAGCTATTGAATTTAGAGATCAAGAAGAGTTGGGTAGTGTGAGTTTATGTTGATATTTCCAATTCAAGTTCAATATTGTGAAGTTGTCTTAACTTTTCTGATTCCATATTTGTTTCTCTTTGCATTTCTTGATCACATTAGTGTATTTATGAACTTGCTTTATATCGTGACATACATAAAATAGATTCAACATTACACAGTCAAGTAACAATACTTATGACAACTGATGAGTGAAGTTTATGATACTTTTGTGATTCTCTTTTTTGTCCCTGGAACATATCCCACTCAGATGTTCCATCAGAATACTGTGTTCAGAAGTCACGTGGAATAATTTCTCTTATGTGACTTAGGTTCATTTATTTCAACTTGCTTTCAGTTTTGGAGTTTGCTTCTTAATTTTAGTTTTTAATAGGTAATATTAGTAATATTAATATTTTTAATAGGAACATCTACATGGTTCCAAAGTCAAAACATAAAAAGAGATACACTCAGAAAAGGGCCCTTTCCGTATCTCCTCCCTCCTATTCCCCTGCCCTCTGGAAATAACCATTTTGATTAGTGTCTGGTTTATCCTTCTAGGGGTTTGTTTTTGTAAAAATAAACAAATACTTCTGAATAAACTTATTTTTCTCCTTTCTTTCACCAAGAGAAACATTCTGTGTACACTCTTTTGCATCTTTGTTTCTTCTCTAAAAACGTATCCTAGGAGTTACTCTCATATCGTATCATAGAGATCCCCCTCGCTCTTTGTTTTTGCAGCTACATATTTTTTTCCTGAGTGGACATCCTGTCACTCATTCATAGGACAGTTTATTTATAGGACAGTCTCCTATTAGTGGACATTTGGCTTGTTTCTAGTCTTCTGCTGTTATAGCTAGTATGATTTTGTCATTTTGCATTTGTGTGAAGGTCTGCTTGTGTGCTTTATCTCACATAGTGCATCAAAAGACAGAAGCTCATATACTTTTGCTGGGTATTGCCAGATTCCCTGCATAACTGTCCCCTTTTGTACTTAAGTACATGAGAGTGCCTTTCTCCACAGCACTCCCAGAAGAGCGTGGTAGGAAATAGGAAACTTCTGTTTTTTGACAATGGATGAGCAATGTATCCTTGATTAATTTTTAAAGGTTGAAAAAAATATTAGGAAGAGGTGTCTTATTTTGGATAACTTCTATGATCAAGGGCTGAAATGTGTAGAATTTTGTATTTCTGTTTTATATAGTTTTATGAAACAGTTAAGAGACTGATGCTGATGATAACAAAAATGAAAGGGAGTAAGCAAAAGCTTTCTGAGGGGTGATGAAGATGGCAGCACTGTCATTATCCCTAGTAACTAGGAATACTAGTAACAGTGTAAATTATGAGGTTTGAAAATGATCTTTTGAACAGTGTCTTTAATGACTCGTATCATTTTTTTCTCAGTGAGAATCTGCCTTGTTAAATTTAGTGACTGAATCCAGGTTATTGCCTTAATAAAATACTTAAGCAGCAAGAATTTAGACCTTGTCTGACTGGTCTATAAGAGATCTGTTTGCACTAAAGAGGTAGGCTTACACTGTGCCTTTTCTTCCTCGTTGTAGAATAAACATGTGATGTGATTCTGTGTACATGTGTGTGTGTATATAGTATCGTAGCTGCATTATTACACAATTAAAAGAAACTTGATTTAGATTTTAAGAGGAATATGTATCCCTATCTCTTTTTTTTGTGAAGTCAAGTCTTTTACCTGAAGTATGATTGGGGTGACAGAGAGTAAACCTGGCTTGAGTGATTTGCTTGTAAGTCACTGTGTGGCAGTGTATTGGGGGTATCTGCTGTCAGGCAGGGAGGGCCCTCTGGTGGCATCATGGCCCTGTGCCTCCTCTTCATTGCCTTCTACCCTTGGGGCTGGGGTGAGGGGCGGGGCAGCTGCTGCCCTTGAATTGTGACTCCTCTGACTTCATTCTTCTTACACGGTGTTGACAGGAGCCCTTCTTGAACTGTTTGTTCCATGGCTTTGTTATCTGCAGCGGACACCTGCCTATCTTTAATATGTCCTTGTTATGGATATAGCTCTACTACAAAGGGTTTCTTCTTGTGATCAGGCTGTTCTCTATCTAATTAGACAGTCAGTTTTCAGGTTTCAGGTCACCCGTGTTCCATGTTTTTATTTTCCTTTCTGGGTCACACATTCACAAATTAGTGACAAGAGAACATAATAATGGGGGATGACAGTAGTTTTGCACCTGTTAGATGTCTTTGTTGGCACCAGAGCCACTTCTCTGGCAGGGATTACAGAGCCCATCATCGTTGCTTCTGTTCGCGTTGTTTAAAACACAGCACTCCTGGACTCCACGGATGAAGATGGTGGGAAGCTTGTCTTAGGCCACAGGACACTTACTCTCTACTTGTTTGTAGATAATGATGATGTTCACAATGTTACTAACCATTTATTATTTTTAAAGGTATCTTTTCTTTTTTAAAAGAAAAAAGATGAACAAACTTTGTTTTTTAGAGCAGTTTTAGGTTAAAAAGCTTTTTTGGAAAGTTCACGTCATATTTGAAACACATATCACTAGGATTAATAAGTAAGTCTGAATTATATATTTTTACTTTAATTTTTAATAAAAAAAACTTTAAAGTGGAACTTTTTTTTAAACATGGAGCATTCCTAGGGTAGAGATAACAGTGCCGTGAACCCTGCCCATATGCCCATCACTCAGCCTCAACGCTATCTCAGCACTCAGCCTATTTCCCCTTGCCACTTTTTGTTTGTTGTTTCTGAAATTATGCTTTTACCTTTAAATACTTATTTATTTATTTTTTGTTGATTCCATCAGGTAATCTTGTGTAAATTAAAAAATTACAGTGATTGAACTCATTTCAGGCTACTGTGCCTTCCACTGTTTTCTAAATTAGTTCAGAGAACTTCCTACGAGAGATTCAAATATCAGGAGACCTCTACTTCTGAGGGATACTTATTTTGGGGAAAGCTATCTTATATTCAGGTGTAAATGATTAGACAGTAAGTGTGGTAAAGAAAAGGTTGCCATGGGTCCCTTCTGACCCTGTGGAGAAATGGAAGATGGTGGAGTACTAGACTCAAGCCACCAGGTGGCGCACTAGATCTAGGACAGGTTTGCTCTTCCATTCAGGTTCAGCCCTGTCTCAGAGTGGCATGTGTAAGTTGCGTGTTCATAGTCTATGAAGTATGGATAATGCTTTTCTTCTGCCACTTGTAAGAATTAATTGAGTCATTGAACATGATAATTACAAATGATTCTTTGCTTGTTAAAGATTTAAGTGGTTTCTGGAACTTAACCTAGAGGCACTTTCAGCTTTGTTTTTCCTTCCTTCCTTAATAGTCTGACTCTATGTGTATGTACATAACAACAACTTACTTTTAGAAAATTATTCACTGTATCACACTGACATTTTCCTTCAATTATGCAAAGAAACCAGGCAATCATGTATAGGATAGGTGTGTACCAGTTTATAAATAATATCTAGCTGTCATAATTAACAGAATCTGAATGATGGCAAGGTGTGAGCATTTTGAAACATTTTTTATATATTTTCAAGGCCAGGGCTCACTTTGGTTAGTGGCAGAGAAATGTCTCCAAATTTAAGTGCTTTTTACACTGGACCACAGTGTTGCCAAGTGAAAAAGTGAAAGTTGGTGTAGATAATTAACATAGAATAACGACATCAGTGAATGAAATGTTCAGCATAAGGAAATTTTCTAAACAACTGGAACATTTTCATTGTTAAGGTGTTATATACGCTACTCATCTGAAATGACCATCTTTTCCACATGTGTTCTTGCCTGCTTCTCACACAGAATACTGAGCAGGACTTGTCTCAATAATGGCTCTGTTCCCTCGTGAGTGTTACTGCTCTTGCAGTATTTCTGTGTGCCCCGTGCCCTCAGACTACTGCTTTTTTCTCCAAAGTTACTCTGTTTTCATCTTTTTTCCTTTTCTCTTTTTGCTGTCAGTTTTTGCTGTGTTAGCTTGTTTAGTTTTAGCATTCTTGCCTCTTGAACTTGTGGTTTCTTAATGCATTAAAATGTTTATTGAGCACATACTATGTACCAGGTAGTGTTTGAGAGGCATTTGGTACGGTTAGCAAATGAGTAAATAAGTCAGATAAAGATCCCCTGTGTTTGTGAAACTCACATTCTGAAAGGGGAGGAAGTGGTCAGAGGTAGTCATTAAAGAGTGAGCATACTAAATGGATAAATTACACAGTGGGTTAGCAGGGGTAAGTGTTAAGGGGAAGTAGAGCAGGAATAAAGGAGGAGTGGATGTACTAGTTACTGGCTTGGAGACTAGATCACAAAGTTTATTGTTAGTAAAGTAATAGTCAAGGGAAAAGTGGGAAAGGGAGCTGGAGGGGTTCTTCTCCAAGCTGGGGACATAAGCGTCAGGACATGGCTTTTTGATGCCTCCTTTTAACCTTTATTGCTTTCTTCTGGAGTTTGAGTGTCTGAAATTCTGAAGTAGTTTGATAATTGACCTCTGGTTAAGGTATAACTTAACTATAATGGTTATTGTTATACTTATGTTAATACGTACATATTTACATTATTTTCTGGAAGTTGAAGAACAAGACAGGGAAACAGTTCAGTGTCAGGTGGAACGTGTGGCATGAAGTAGACACTGGTTCTGGATTAACCACCTGCAGGAGGGCAGGTGTGCCCCGTGATAAATGATCTGGGTTGAGCGGTGTGAAGATGACACCCGTGCTAGCAGACAGCACTTGTGTGTCTATCATGGCAGACATTTTGGGTCAGAATATCAATAAGTAGCATCACGGATGACAGTGCGAACTCTGGTCAGACACTTGCCTTGAATCTCAGCTTCCCCACTTCTTACGTGTGTGACTGAGCAATTTCCTGATTCCTCAGCTTTCCGCTCTTCAGGCTCTTCATTTGTAAACATGGGGGAAAACAGCACACAGGGTTTGGTGCGAGGAGTAAATCAAGGTACAGGTGCTTGGCTAAATAATTGTTTAAACTTCAGTTACTCCAATGTGGGTAGTGATGAGCCATTAGGAGGCATCAGAGACACCAGGTCCAGGAACAGAAAGTGCTAGCTCTGGCCCAGCCAGCCAGCCAGCATTTGTAAATTAAATTATATTTGTCCTTGTTTTGTTTTTCCATTTTAATTCTAGTATGTGTTTGACTTAAAAGATCTCATATGTTTTCCATTTTAACATTGAATTAGAATTAATCCTTTAGACGGAAAAAAGCAGTCATACTCAAAACCATTCAGTGTGGTTTATCAGCATGTCGGTTTTGTCTTTAAAATCGTATTATACCACATAAAACCTTTAAAAGGTATCATTCAGTGAAGATTTGTATGTGGATTTCTTGACTGCTTTGCTCAGAGCTGGAGACAAAGGAGCTGAGTGTTCCTGTCTTACTCTGCTGATGGAGCTTCTTATTCTGCAAGTAGATCTCCTTTTGAACAAAATAGCTGTGTTTTATTAGACCACCATAATCTGCGGTGTGCTTTGTACTGGTACATCAGCTTATAAAAATACTCTGCCAGAGTCAGAAGAAATACGCAACGTGAAGTGCTGGGAAAGCAGTGGGTGCCCAGTGCACGGCCGTTGAATGAAGGGGCAGCTGAGTTGACTGTTCTCAAGAAACAGCTGGAGAGAGAACTCACTTGCCAAATGGAAAATTACAGGAAAGAAAATAGTGTTCTTGAAACTTGTAATGTGAAGCAAAAGGAAAATTCAGATGATGACAAAGCTCCTGACAGTTGTCCTTTTGTAATAAGTAAAAGCTGAGAGAGAGTGTTGAGAAACTTACCTCCAAGTTAAGCACATTTTAGTGAGTGCAAAGCTCATGTGATGGGGTAATCTTGTTGTGAGTGCAATCTGTCTTTAGTTTTTGTATTTTAGGTCTGCTTTTTCCATTAAATCTGAGGAGCCTCAGGTTTTATGACCTCCTGGTAATGACTCGACAAGTGAACAATGCTACCTATTGATGACTAGCCTAAACAAGGGAAGTTTGTGTTTTTGCTGTGGTCATTCATTTGATACGCCAAATAATTTTAGCTAACTGCTTGCATGATTTTCTTCGTCAGTAGTTATAAAAGTAAAAAATATGTATTATGTACATGATTTTTTATCCAGAGCCTAATTCTGCCTTTAAGAATGTGTAAGAATAGGGAATATATTTGTGTAGGTCTACAAATACTGTCCGTGAAATAACATATATTAGCTTATCTATGATAGTCATTCTAGAAACGGCTCAGATTTATGCTTAGAATGGCTCCCATGTTTCTTTCTCTGAGGCTGTGCAGCAGTGTGATTCTTCTGTTCAATCAATTGTATAAATGTTGAATTCCTAGCATGTTCCAGTCACTGGGGGTGCAGAGATGGATAAGACGTGGTCTACTGCACATTTTAGCTAACCAATAACGTGAATTTTAAAATATTTTTAAAAATTTCTTTTCATAAGTTTGCATTACTGTTTCAAATATTAAAATACTAATAATATTACAGATACGTACCTGGCATGATGTGGAGAAATTTGATCTTGCTTGGAATCAGTCTGATAAGTATGCAGGTAGTACCTGTAACCATTGTTACTGTTTGTTAATGTTATCAAGTATTAGGTTTTTAAACAGTAATTAGATTGCTGACAGTATATTCCATTTCTTAGTGCTTTCACCAGAGAGCTTTCAAAATAACTTTTGTCTTGACTCTGGCTTCCTGCTGATTTTTATTACTAGGTTTTGCGGTTTTCTGTTTATCCCTAATTCATGTCATTCAGATTTTTGGAAGACACCCAGTTTTTCAAGGTCAATTTGAGTTCTTTACCTAACTTAATGCTGTTTAAATGATACCTACTGTTGTCCTCAGTATCTCTTGAGGAGTTGTGCCTCAAAGATAATTCTTACCTGGAGTTTCCCTGCAGGAAATGGGAGGAGTGTGTGGAGGACACAGGTGTTCCTACGGAGTTCTACTGAGAAGGGCACAGGCTCTTTCTTCACTGATACCAGCTCCTGGTTACTGGTGACTGCTGCTTGCTGTTTGTGGCATCCCACCTTGACCAAATGACCCAATTCTACAAATAGCCAGGGGCCATGAAGACAGGTAGAGAAAAAGAAAGGACTATGAATATTCATTTATTTGTTTATCAACTGATTAATCCAATTCACAAATGAATGAATGCACTTAGGCATTTGAACAGGATGTATTTTTTGAGTCCCTCGTATGTGCCAGGCATTATTTTAGCTCTGGGATGTAGCACTGTAAACAAGACAGAGCTAAGTTCTCACCCTCAGGGAGATTATTATAGGCTAGTGAGGAGGGTAACTGAACAATAAGTGTGCAATATAGTGTCAGGATAATACATGCTAACAAGAGAAATGAAGAGGGGAGGGGTAGAGAGTGATGGTGATGATAATTACATCAGGGTGTCAGGAGGAGGCTCTGAGGAGAGGGGCTCCTTGGGAGACACCCAGATAAAGAGCATGCCTGTCTTTGGGTGATAAGTTTCAGGCATGACCTGTTCTCAGAACAGCAGGGACATTGATGAGGCTGGAAAACAAGGCATGGGACATCTTTCTTATCTACATTGCTTGTGAAAGTTATTTTTTTTTTTCTTTTAAATCTCCTCTTCCTTTTTGCCATTGATTGGCTGAATTTGTAATTATCATAAAAATGTGTTTTCTTGTAGACTTGTTAATTGCTCTGTTTCCTTGTTACCTGAGCACCTCTATGTCACTGTATTTTAGTGTGGTTTTATAACACTGAGACTTTACTGCCTTCCTGGTGAGTTTTAATTAACGGTGGTGTTAAGTCCTTTGTAAAATGAAGGGAATCATGGATTGGAATTCTGGGTTCTAACCCTAAGTTTTGCTGCTGACTGAAATAATGTAGCATTTCTGGACCTCGGTTTATCTAGATGTAAACTAAGGGAGCTGGACTAGATAACTGCCAAGATTTCTCTTAGCTGTAAAATTCTGAGGTGTCAATGAATTTTAGAAAAAATCCCCAGGAGGAACTCAATAGTTTTTTGTTTTTATTTCCTTTTTTAAAATTAATTTTTAGGTTTCCATACAGTGAAGTGCACAGATCTTAGGTATGCAGCCTGTTGAATTGTTACACAGGTACGTGCTCCTTACAGTCACCCCCCAGGCTGAGAGAGAGAGGGTTTTCAGCATCCTAGAAGGCTCCTTCATGCTTCTTCACGCAACTGCTGTTCTCACTTCTGCCATCATAGATCAGTTTTGCGTGTCCTTGAGCTTCGTATAAATGTAATAATACAGTATATACTCTGTCTTCTTTTACTCAGTGTTCTGTCTGTGAGATTTGTATGCATTTTGCACAATTTGTTCTATTTTTGGTGGGCATGTGGGATGTTCCCAGTTTTAGGCTATTATCAGTAAAGCTGCTTTGAATGTTCTTGTACATATCTTTTGATGGACATAACACAGTTCTCTTGGGTAGATAACAAGAGTTAAATTGCTTGATCGCAGGGTAAACATACTTAGCTTTTGTGAATACTCTCAGTTTCCATAGTGGTTGTACCTTGTGCGAATTCTCATTGTCCTATATCCTCACTAGCATGTCACCAACTTTAATTTTAGCCTTTCTGGTATTTAGTGGTATTATATTTGGGGTTTAATTTGCCTTATGATCACCTTTTTGTAAATTTATGGCCATTTGAATATCCTCATTTTTGCAAAGTTGCCTGTTTAAGAGTTTGCTCCACCTTTAAGAAATTGGGCTCTCATGTTGTTTCTCCTTATGGATTTTGAGAGTTCTCTATTTTTGGATATGGGTTCTTTCACCTACAGTCATTCCTCAGTATGCGTGGGGGGGTTGCAGGATCCTCTGCAGATAAGCACAATCTGCAGATGCTCCAGTCCCTTATATAAAATGGTGTAGGATATTTGCGTATAACTCATGCAGTCCTCCTCTGTATACATTAAATCATCTCTAGATTACTTATAGTATCTACACAGTGTGAACTCTGTGTAAATAGTTACCAGTGTGGGCAGATCCAAGTTTCACTTTTTGGAACTTCTGGGAATTAAAAAAAAAAATTTCCATCCATTTCTGTCTGTGGTTGGTTGAGTCTGTGGATGCAGAATATGGAGGGTCGACTGTATATGTATATTCTAAATATCTTTTCCCCAATATGGAAATGCCTATAACAATGCAATCCTAGGAAAATACTATATTTAGAAGAATGCAGTTTAAAAACTTTTTTGTTACATCTTGGAACACTCAATGTACAGACTAAGAAAGCAGCAGTTTTAAAGATTTCTTATTACATAAAATTTTGGTCCCAAAGTAGACTTTTAAAAAATCCTAAGGTACTTTTTCTTTTAAACACACTTGTAAAATTATTTCCACACTTCTTATGTGATGTTTTAATATTTTGTGCTAGTCCTTAATTTATTTGGTGCTGTAACAAGCAGGTCTTTAAGTCATAGGGTCCTGTAGCAGAATGACTCTCCCATTAGAGAAGCGGAAGATTCTGGACTCAGCACATCCTGTCACCAGCACTTGAGTCTGTCTTGTAATTATCATAAAAAGCTATGTGTTTTGGTATTCCTTTTGATGACTTTGCCAAGAACTCCTTTCTTTGCATTTTGATGTGAACTCGCTCTATATGGTGATTTTGTTTGCTGCTGGTAATGTTGAAAAGCAACCAAACTCTTTGAGTTCATTCTCTTTGAGCTGTAGAACTATGACATTCTTATCTGGGTTTATAGATTGATGTTGCAAGTTTAACCTTTCAATTTTAGAAACAGCAACACCAGAGTTGCCAGTAGTAAACAATGAATGAACTTTTAGTTAAGTTCAGATATATACCATTTGTGTTATTAGATACAGAGCCGTTGTCTATAAAACATAATTATTAAAATGAACACATGAGGTGGGTGTTAGTGAATGACTTAATTATAGCCCAGGTCCCTGTTGCTCTTAGAAATTGGGGAGAGAGTTGTAAGTAGTGAAAGCATATGCACTGAAGTAGTTCACTAATTAGGATGTGTGGCAGCAAGCTGTGGAATCAACACTTAGGGCAAAACATTTATAACTTGTCTGTGTATTAATGTTACGGGCTTTTGTGATTCGGGGCAGATGTTAATCTTTCAAGAGACATTTGTTGTAGTTCCTTCCATGGTGTGGGCTTGAGCATTAGCCCCTTCATCAGTCCAAAGTGCTAAATCTTGCGAGGATCCCCTTGAGGGATATTATTGGGTAGGAACCTTCTCTCTTAAAGGGGGAAAAAGAGCCATTGATTCATTGATAGTTTATGTTAGATTTTTCTGACACTGCCATACTCAGTATTTTCAGTGAGCATTTCAGTTAAGTATAGATTGGGGAAAATGATTCAGAGCTGGCAGGGACCAGTGTTTCCTAGAATGAATTTTGTCAAATGTTGTCTGTGGAATATTAACAAATGTTACTTGAAACTAAAAACCAAGCAACTAACCAACAGAACTCTTTGGTCATGTAACTTTGGAAAGCAGTAGATTAAATGGAGTTGAAGGGGTTTTTGTTTTCCCAACCTTTTGGAGATATAGTTGACATATAACATTGTGTGCCTTTAAGTGTACAACATACTGATTTGATACGCATATGTTGCAGCATGATTACCAGCATAGTGTTAGCTAACACTTCCATCGCACACATGATTACCATTTCTCTTTGTGGTAAGAACATTCAAGATCTACTCTCTTAACAACTTTTAAGTATATAGTACAGTATTGTTCTGTATAATCACAGTGCCGTGCTTTAGATCCCCAGAACTTATTCATCTTGTAGGGTTTTTCTTTGCAGAATTTCTTCGAGCCCTTAATTTGTCAGTATACCTTGTACTTTTCCAAGATGAGGAAGGGGACGTGAGACAGCAACAGTACGCAGCATTTCCTAAGTTTATTTGGCTGTGGAATCATCTTTTAGAGAGTTTTTTAGGAGCTTGGCGTTTGGTCATGGAATCATTCTTCAGAGAGTGTCTCAGGAACTTGGCATGCCACAGGACACCATTTGGTGAGAGTGGTTAGGCTGGAATCATTTTGTAGATAGAAAACTAAGGCCCAAATAATTTACGTTACTCAAGTAGCTTGAGCTAGTGAGATTCCAGATTGCCCAGCTCTGAGATCACTGTTCTTTCCGTCAGCAAAAAAGGAGATTTAATGGCTCAGAAGAGATAGGTTTAAATATGCTAGAATGTAAATAAGGTTTTCATTGTCATCTTTTAAGACTTATTGAATCTTAATGTCATGTCCAAGGTTCTAGGTCTAACCAAAAAAGGTAGTAACAAGTGGTTAGTTCTTTGAGCTGCATTGCTAACAAATGGAATAGGGAATAGCTGTAAAAATGAATTTGGGGAATTATCTGTATCTGATCTTTTTACTCCTCACTAGAATTCGGATAAACAGGATCTTAGTTCTCAAATCTTAGTTTTGACTTCTTATTAAGTACAGATTTAATTGTCATTCTGTTGACTTTTTAAATGGGGCCAGAAAGGTGTCTAGCTTAATATAATTTAGGCTCTCCATTAAAGCTTCCAAATTCCTGATAGAAAAACTTAATGTTTTACATTGAGTTATGATTTAGATTGATAATCGTAAATTTTAATTAATTTATTTATTTTCTAATTAAAGTATAGTCAGTTACAAGTTGTCAACTTCTGGTATACAGCGTAATGTTTCAGTCATACATATACATACATATATTTGTTTTCATATTCTTTTTTCATTATAGGTTACTACAGGATACTGAATACAGTTCCCTGTGCTATACAGAAGAAATTTGTTTATCTATTTTATATATAGTAATTAATATTTGCAAATCTTGAAGTCCCAGTGTATCCCTTCCTACCCCCTTTCCCCCAGTAACCATAAGTTGGTTTATGTCTGTGAGTCTGTTTCTGTTTTGTGAATAAGTTCATTAGTGTCTTTCTTTTTTTTTTAAGATTCCACATATTAGTGATATCTTATGGTATTTTTCTCTCTCTTTCTGGCTTACTTCACTTAGAATGACATTCTCTGGGTCCATCCATGATGCTGCAAATGGCATTATTTTATTCTCTTTTATGACTGAGTAGTATTCCATTGTATAAATATACCACAGCTTCTTTATCCAGTCATCTGTCAGTGGACATTTAGGTTGTTTCCATGTCTTGGCTATTGTATATAGTGCTGCTGTGAACATAAGGGTGCATGTATCTTTTCAAGTTAGAGTTCCCTCTGGATATATGCCCAGAAGTGGGATTTCTGGATCATATGGTAAGTCTATTTTTAGTTTTTTGAAGAATCTCCATGGTGTTTTCCATAATGGCTGCACCAAACTACATTCCTACCAGCAGTGTAGGAGGGTTCCCTTTTCTCTATACTGCTCCAGTATTTATCATCTGTGGACTTTTTAGTGGTGGCTATTCTGACTGGTGTGAGGTGATACCTCATTGTAGTTTTGATTTGCATTTCTCAGATAGTTAGCGATTTTGAACATTTTTTCATGTGCCTATTGGCCATTTGTATGTCTTCATTGGAGAATTGCTTGTTTAGGTCTTCTGCCCATTTTTGGATTGGGTTGTTTGTTTTTTTCTTATTAAGTTGTGTGAGCTGTTTATATATTCTGGAAATTAAGCCCTTGTCAGTCTCATCTTTTGCAAGTATTTCCTCCCACTCCATAGATATCATTTTGTTTTGCTTATGGTTTCCTTTGCTGTGCAAAAGCTTATAAGTTTAATTAGCTCCGATTTGTTTATTGTTACTTTTATTTTTGTTGCTTGAATAGGCTGCACTAGGAGGACATTGCTAAGATTTATGTCAGAAAATCTTTCACCTATGTTTTCTTCTAGGAGGTTTATACTGTCTTGTCTTACATTTGTCTTTAATTAAGCCATTTTGAGTTTACTTTTGTGTATGGTGTGAGGAATGTTGATAATCATAAAATTTCAAATATTTTATTATTTTATAGCCTAAAATAATCAGACTTGTCCCCTAACAATTTGTAAGAAAGTACCACGTAGTAGGGTGAAAGGCTGAGGAAATAGGACCAGCAGAAGCATTTTGTTAATGCATGGAAATTTTGGATAATCTGTGTGAGCTATTATAAGACTTAGAATTCCACTTTGACAAATAGGTACATCTCACTGATGTTCTTTGGTTTAGAAAAATAATTGTGGCTTATTTTATAAAAATTACTGTTCAGTATGCCTTTTTAAAATACAGGAATTTAGCATGGTTCCTTATTAAACAGAAAAGGCATTTCAGGAACATATTAGCTTAAATTACTTGTGTGTTAAATAGTTTACATTACAGGGATAAATAGTTGATTATAGTTTTACTGGGCTATCTTGACAAAGTTAGTAGTATGTATTTTTCTTTTTATTCTCCCACCCCACCGCACTCCACCTCCAGTAACCAGCATGGTTAATAACAAGTCTTGGAAAAAAGAATTACTAATTGCAACTGACAGGAGGTTTAACTACAATTTTGTGTGCTTGGAAAACTGTTTAGAAAATTTGGGTAAGCATAAAGTGCTTCTCTGAGAAGGTGCTATGAGACAGGCTACCAAAGATGAGAGAATAATGGTATCGAGAGTAAGAATGGTGAGTAAGAATGCTTTAAGAGAAGCAACGTCAGTAACTGTGCATCAGTAGCACTGATCTGTGTGTATCTTTTTTCCCTTTTTATTTTTATTTTATTTTTTCTTCCAGTTTTATTGAAAAATAATTGATATACAGCACTATATAAGTTTAAAGTGTACAACATAATGATTTGACTGACGTATGTCTTGAAATGATGATCTCAGTAAGTTTAATGAAGATTCATCATCTCATACAAAATTAAAGAAATAAAAAAAATTTTCCCTGCAATGAGAACTCTTAGGATTTACTCTCTTAAAAACTTTCATATATAACACTCAGCAGTGTTAATTATATTTATCATATTGTACATTACATCCCTAGTACTTACTTTTTGATTGCCTTCATCCAGTTTCCTCTCCCCCACCCCTTCCTCTGGTGATCACAAATCTGATCTCTTTTTCCATGAATTTGTTTGTTTTTGAAGTATAATTGACCTACAACACTGTGTTAGTTCCTGTTATACAACACATGATTTGATATTTCTGTCATTTCAGAATAATCACCATGATAATCTTAGTTATGATCTGTCATTACACAAAGATATTACATAATTATTGGCTAAATTCCCCACACTGTATATTTCATACCTGTGACTCATTTATTTTGCAACTGGAAATTTTGTACCTCTTAATCTCCCTTACCTATTTTTTACTCCCTCCATCCCTTCCCCTCTGGCAACCACCTGTTAGTTTTCTATAATTCTTTCTGTTTATGTTTGTTCATTTGTTTTGTGTTTTTTTTTAGATTCCACATATAACTGAAATCATACAGTATTTTTCTTTCTTTGTTTGACTTCACTTAGATTAATACCCTCTAGGTCCATCCATTTGTTGCAAATGGCAAGGTTTCATTTTTTATGGCTGACTAATATTCCATCATGTGTGTGTGTTTGTGTGTGTGTATTATCACATCTTCCTTATCCATTCATCTATTAATGGGCACTTATGTTGCTTCCATATCTTGGTTATTGTAAATAATGTTGCAGTGAACATATGGGTACATATATCTTTTTGAATTAGTGTTTTTGTTCTCTTTGAATAAATATCTGAGTGGAATTGCTAAATCATAGGGTTCTTCTATTTTTAATCTTTTGAGGAACCGCCATACTGTTTGCCTTCATGGCTGCGCCAGTTTACATTCTCACCGACTGTGCACATAGATTCCCTTTTTTCCACATCTTTGCCAACCCTTTTTATTTGTTCTCTTTTTGGTAATAGCCATTCTAATAGGTACGAGGTGATACCTCATTGTGGTTTTGATTTGCATTTCCCTAATGATTAATGATGTTGATCACTTTTCATGAGCTGTTTGGCTTAAGTTTTCTTCTAGACATTTAAGTCTAGAAGAACTTACATTTATCTTACATTTAAGTCTTTAATTCATCTTAAATTTATTTTTGTGTGTGATGTGAGAGTAGTCCAGTTTGATTCTTTCACATATAGCTGTTCGGTTTTCCCAGCACCATTTGGTTAAGAGGCTGTCTTCTCCCTTTGTATATTCTTTGATTTTTGCCATTTTGATTACAGTGTGTCTGTATGGTCTTCTTTGGGTTGATCCTGTTTGGACTGCCTGTGCTTCCTGGACCTAGATGTCTGATTCCTTTCCCAGGTTAGGGAAGTTTTCAGCTATTTTGTCTTAAAATATGTTCTCTGCCCCTTTCTCTCTTCTCCTTCTGGGACCCATATAATAAGAATGTTAGTACATGTAATGCTGTTACAGAGGTCTCTTAAACTGGCCTAATTTCTTTTTACTTTTTATTCTTTTTTCTGTCTTCCAGCTTGCTGGTTCTTTCCTCTCTGTCATCTCATCTACAGTTGATTCCGTATAGTGTACTGTTTATTTTAGTTAATGTATTCTTTATCTCTGTTTGGTTCTTTTTTATATTTATATTTTCTCTTTGTTAAAAACATCTAACTTCTCGCTCTGTTTATCCATTCTTCTCCCGAGTTCTTTGAGCATCTTTATGATTATTACCTTGAGCTCTTTATCAGATAGATTGCTATCTCCACTTCACTTAGTTCTTCTGGGGTTTTATCTTATTCTTTTGTTGGAAACATATTCCTCTGTCACCTCATTTTTCCTTATTTGCTGTTTTTATTTCTATGTATTTGGTAAGTTGGTTTCATTTTCCTCCTCTTCCAGGTACAGCAAAGGAGACACTCTCACAAATGAAAGTTTTGTACATTTACCAATGTAAATGTTTCTTGTGAAGGAGCAACTCCTACTTGGTTTTCAGAGTTTTTCCTAATTCTGCTGTTTCTTAGAAAATAACCAGCTTAAAATAATATTCTAAAGGGACACATTTTGGGGTGGCGAATTCTGCTCCCCTGCCTTATAACAAGCTCTATTTTTTAGAGAAGTTTTAGATTCACAGTAAAATTGAGCCATTTTTTAATACTGATCTGACATCATGGTGGTATTTGTTAAAAGATATGTATTTCTTCTGTCAGTTTCAGTGTATATGCAAAATGTATTTTGCAATTATATTTCCTTTTTGTGGTTGTTCTGAGTATTAATTACTTGTACTAAATATAATATGTGTCATTTCATCAGGAAAGAATTTACTAAGTAATTTGACTGAAGGGAAATCACAGTGGCTTTTTCTGGTGCACTAATTGAGATGAAACATTTTTCAACCTTTTTCATGTCCTGTGTATAGGATAGTGAACATCTGCCCTGTAATTTGTTATTCTGTTTATACTGCTTTGCAAACTAAGAACTTTATATATTTCATGTTTTGGCAGCTTCAAACAAGAAAAAAATTTTTAGGTCTATTTTGAAAAGGCTGCAACAGGAATGTTACATATATACATAACAAAGATGTGTGTAAGTTGTTGGAGCTTCAAGCAGACAATAGTTTTCTTGCAGAGTATTTATATGCTACTCTATCATTATTTAAAGTGACTTCTGTCGATGAAAAATTAATCAGCCTAGTCGATCTAAGAAACAAATGGAAAATTTTATTCGAGCTAAATTGAGAATTATAACTCCAGGTACAGCCTCTCAGAAAGCTCTGAGAACTCTTCTGCCAATTAGAAGTCAAAGCACAGTTATATAAGTTTTTTGACATAGGAGGCTGTACGGTAAATGATGTATTGTTGACAGTTTACACGATCCAGATCTATAAGTACAAAGTGGTGGGTCGTGCGACCCCCTTACAAGAGCAGGAAGGAATGTTGTCTTTTAAGCAGTTGTCTTACTGGTATAGGAGGTGTTGCTTCTTATTGTTGAGCGGATATTTCTGCCCACGGGGGAGGTTTGGCCGATGCATAATGCAGACACACAGTGCACAGCAGAGGGGAGAGAGGAGGCCAAAGGGCAGAGAAAAACTTATGTTTTAATTTTTCTTATGTTGCCATAAAACGTGAATTTTATCTCACACTTCCGTCATAATTGATGCATTAATTATGACTGAACCATACTACTTCTAAATTCTAAAGTATAGCGTGTATAATATAGTTAGCATGCACATATTGAAGAAAAGCATAGAAAAAACACTACAGTAGTAAATTTCTCATTTTAAAATGAAGATTCACCATGCTTCATTTTTCTCCACTATTAAAACTGGATAGTCTTTCAGTGGTTACTTTTTGCCCTTGGGAGGAAGTGTAGATGTCATTTTGTGCTGGGCTATTATAAAAAGAATCCAAGACAACAGACGTTGCACTTTAAATTTCAGTAGAATTGTGTGCTTTATATCAGCATTATGAAAATTTAAAATTTGGTATATCTTGCACTTTCAGAAAGTTCTTTTTAATAGTTAATTGAATTGCATATTAATATTATATAAATTAAGGAAAGAATCTCACAGTGTCTGTATTTTAGTATACCCTGTCGTCTAAGGCCTAGATGATACTAGGTAATTACTTGGCTTTGGAGTTCACTACTAATGTTTTAGGAATGTATTTGCTTTAGTTTTGGTGGAAGGAAGTGTCTGATATACTTTTTCAACTTTATTATGGAAAACTTTAAACATTCACAAAGTAGAGAGTCGTGCACTGAGTCCTCATATATTCATCTCCTATCCTCACTGGTTTAATATAAAGGCTCTCCTTGTTTTATCTGCACACTCCCTACCATCCCTTTCCTCCTGAACCCCCAGTGATTTTGAAGGAAATCCCAGACATCATGTAATTTCACTGAGAAATATTTCGGTGTGTATCTCTAAAAGAGAATCAAATTATCTGTATTCCCAGGGAGAACTAGCTGGCTTTGTTGTGGAGAGGAAGTTGAAGAGTGCTTGGAAACAGGCCTGCCCCTGCGTTTTATTGTAGTTAATTTCCATTCAGAAAGATCCAGGGTTTATACTACTTTATTATTACAATAAGTCTCAAAAGATTTCAAATGTTGATTTTGTAAATAACATCTCAGAAAACATGAATTACCATCATGAAAATGTATGAAGTTATGTGACAGTCCTTATTTCAGAGCTAACCTACAATTTGCTTTGTCATTTTTTTCATGGCTTCTCCCCCCTCCAAAATTTGTTCCTTTATTTAAATACCATGAAAGAGTCAGCAGGTTAATACTTAGTTTCAGATGAAATTTATAAAACTCTGTTTCAGAGAAAGAGAGAGCAGAGAGAAAAAAATATGCATATGGGGCTGAAAAAAAGAGGAAGGGCAGAACAGGGTAAACATCATAGGCTGGGTACCAAATTGTGGGGAGGGAACTCCTTTCATCCACCCTCACTCACCCAACCTCCTTTCTTGGTCTTGACTGTTTAATTTCTCTCCCTTCTTGGTTTCTCCTTTGATTTGCATATTTTTCTTCTCTTGGCATGTACTTAACTTTGCCTCTGGCATTTATGATCAGGAAGATTGCTGATTCTTCTCTTGGGGAAGGTTTTATTATGTAGGGGTTGTGAGATAAAATTTTAAAGAACAAAATATTTTAAGACTAGTTTTGTTGTGCTTTATCTGTTTTTGTACAGAGTTTTAAAAATGTTTCTTTAAGTTAATTCAAATAGTTGGGTACCTACTATGGGCTAGATTGAACTTTTCTATATTTTGTGAATGAATTATACAGTGTAAGACATTATATACAGACATTTAGGTTTACTCTATGTGCTCCTTTTGAAAAATTTTGTAATAATTTTTCATTTTTTGTTCTCTTTTGCTGCTCTTTTATTGGATGAAACTGATTCTATTCAAATGTGATTCTGCAGTTCACCAGATTCCTTTGCAACTCACCTTTGGAGGTAAGAGTTTACCCACTGACCTTAATACTAGAAGTGCTAGTTGAACATCATTCTTGGTATCTTTTGTGAAGCATTCATTTGATAATTTGAGTGATCTTTTTTGTCATGATATATTCTTCAATACCAGTAATGAGATGAATGCAGACTTTGTTTTATAAGAACTCCTATAAGTTACAGAGCTATCAACCTTCATAACAGGTTGTCGCCTCTTTTTAAGTACATTTTCTTTTTAATTGGTAGAGTGAAATCATTCCATTTTGAAGAGCCTTATGGTATTGCCTTACTCCCATGACTGTCTCACCCTGGCCTTATCCTCTGTGAACTGCCCTAGTGTGGAAGGAGAGCCGGAGAGGTCTGGGCAGAGGCTGTCTCAGGGAGGTTTCAGTTGATTTGAGAGCGCTTTTTAAAATCCATGAATTAATTAGCGAAGAGCAAAGGATTTACCTTTAATTGAACTTCATTGTAACACAGGCACTATCCTAGGTGCCCAGTTCACTTTCTCATCTAATCCTCGTTAATGATAACCCGAGAACCAGATGTCAGTGTGAGCTGTGGCTGATAAGGAATTACTTGGAGAAGATGGGCGAGACTTTGGGAAAGGAGTGGGAAAGAGGAGGCATCCGGATGTGTAGAGGGACATTGATACTACTTTTGCCTATATTAAGACATAAACGCAGAATGCAAAATTATACGTGCAAATCTCAATTTAAAAACAATTTAAGCATACAGAAATTAGTTAGAAAGGAGATAAACAAAATGTTAACGTTAACTACAAAATGTTTTACCTCTTGCTCTTCCCATGAAGAAGTCACTTGGGGGAGAATGGGATACCTTGGTAGGTTTTAAGTGATGGCTCTTGTAGTCAGTGTTTGATTGAGATGAACGTGAGGGAACTCTCTGACTGATGTGGGAACAGGGTCTTGTCTTGGAAGAAAAGGGACTGGTAGGAGCTTAGATGAAGAGATAATGTTGATAATGCTTAAGGCTGGCCTCTAATTTAAGTAAGAGCTGAGGGGAGTAACCAGAAATAGGAGTTTTGAGCAGACGGCAGTGAGGCTGGGCTAGCTTACCTCCACAGGTATAAATACGGAGACCGGAGCTTGATGTGCACTTCACTGGGGCAGAGTAGCGGTTTGGAGATGTTACTAAACAATGGCAAAGATGCTTTTAAGTAGACCTCACTGATACACTTTCCCTAGATGTAAGCTCAGAGAGGACCGCGTTTTTCTTGCTTCCTTATGTGTCCTTGTATAGTTAATACTACACAGGAGGCACTGAATAAGTATTTGTTGAAAGAATAAATAAGTAATCTAGGTACAGTACAGTTGAGGCTAAAAGTAGTATGCTTTTTTCTGTAATTTGACAGGATGCAGCTGAAAGCACACAAGGTCTAATATTTCTGTTTCAATGTGGTTAATAGTCTGTTTTCTTAGCTAGATTGTAGCTACTTAAGATCAGTGTCTGTCTTTTTCCAAAGGATGCTCTCAGGTATAAATAGGACTTGGAATGGTGCCAACCGTACACCTAGAGTTGTACCAAACATGTTTTTAAATTACATCTTATTATTCAGGTTAAATATTGGGGATCTTTGTGTAGAAGCTTTAATCTTTGGTGAAAAGTAGATGGGAAAGTATCATGATCAAAGTTTAGTGATCGTTCCTGCATTTCCTGTCTGATCTGCTTTCTCCATTTAATGACCTGGAGCTGTATTTTACCTCGGCTAAATTGATCTTTTTCCTTTCTGGGCTTGTGGACATGGAGGAGGAAAAATAAAATAAAAGATGGCTAATGTGCTTTTCTTTTCTTGAAGTATTTGGGAAATACTTTGAGGGCATACTGTTGATATGTTTCTAGCCTGGAATTTCACAGGGGCCACTGGATGGCATGGTTGGTGCTGCTACCCCCAGATCTCCAGCAGCACTGAGCTCAGGATTCTGCTCCTTTGCTACCACACAGAACCTGAGATCCAAAGCAAAGCAAAGCAAAGGCAGGAGAATGTTGAGAGTCTCTAAACGTTTAAAATGGTGCTATTAAGCTTATGCTTCAGCTGGAGAAGGAAAATTGCAAACATGGTAAGTACCCAGATACCTTACCTAAGTTTGAATACAAGAAAAATAATTCAGGTAGAGACAATAAAATACATGAGGTTTGCAGTTGAATATGAAGGTGACTTTTAGTTTCATTCTGTCCACAAAACTACTGTGAATGACCCATGTCCCTTTGCTGTAAGTCCTAAACAGTTAACTGCCCCTGGGATCTAACGAAATTGTCAGGTTATAGTAATTACATCAGTAATTTGATCTGCTGTCATTTGAATGGAGCCATGTGTGGAGAGTCAGTTACTTCCCTCTGTGGGGCTGACCCTTTTACATTCCTGTGAGCTGAAGACTAATAGAGCTCATTAAGCTTTATAGGAAAAGAGCTTTTATCACCTCGTCAAGTCAGGCCACATACTTCCATTATATTCCTAATTTCACGTGGCTCTGTAGTTGGTGATGTGCGTTCCCCTGCTAGGTTTACGTCGGATCTCTCCCTTACAGACATTTTTATTGACATTTCTAAGCCTGAATTACATTTTGTGTGGCACCACATACAGATGTCTTCAATTAAATGTAGGTAAATAAAAGGGATTATGTATCAGAGGCTAAAAGATTCTTGAAATTCTCTTCTAAGTCTGAGTTTGCCAGCCAGTCCAGTAGGGTGCAGTCTTATCATCATTTTGGAGGTAGAGAACCAGGGAAGAGGCATTTGTGAGAAAAGTTAAATCATTTGGGAATGTGGGTCACTTAGGATTCTCTTCAAGGATGTCCTAGTCCTTCATTCCAGGTCAATTGGAATCTTTTTCATTAGCAGTTACCAGTTTTTCGAGAAGTTGCAACTGTAGTATATGGGAGTACTATGCTTATATGCTTATATTATTTTAATTTTCACAGGATGTCTATGAGGTAATTATTTCCAGTTTCTTTATGAAGAAAATTGAGCCCTAGAGAGGTAGTTTGGTTGAGTTCACTATTGCAGCTACTAGTATATGACAGCAATAAGCTTTGAGAGTCTAACATTACATGAAATGATGACAGTATTTTTTGAAGGAAGACAGTGGTACGTTTCAGGTGTGCCAGCCTTGGCGCTGTTGCCATTTTGGGTTGGATAAGTCTTTTTTTGTGGGCGCCGTCTTGTGTGTTGTGTGGTTCTTAGCAACATCTCTGGCCTCTACCCAACAGATGCTAGTAGCATCTTCCCCATGAGTTGAAGCAAAATGTCTCCAGACTTTGCCACATATCCCTGTTAACAACTACTGCCCTAGAGCAGCCTTAACAAAAAAGAGCAGAGAGAGTTAATAATCCAATGGTGATGACAGTAGCAATGATAACATGTTTTCAGACTCACAAAAGGTGGAAAAAAGGAACGGTGAACAAAGGACAGGTGAGACAAATAGAAAAGAGAGCAAAATGGTCCACTTAAACTCAGCCATGTCAATTAGTACATTAATTATAAGTGATCTAAGCCAAAAATCTGCTGTATGGAAATGTTTTATATCTACTCTGTCAAAAACATGTGTGTATCCACTGGTCATACACAGCCACTGAACTCTTCAGGAACTGAATTGAAAAACTTTTAAATTTTAATTAACTTATGTAGCCACATGTGACCAGTGGCTATCCTGTTGGATATAGTACAGGTCTAAACACTCCAAATGAAAGTCAGAGATTGTCAGACTAGATAAAAGAAAAAAAGCAAAATCTACCTTAAATATGAAGATATGAATATGTTTAAAGTAAAAGGCCAGAGTAAACTATACCAAGTGAATACTAATAAGAAAGTGGAGTGACTATTCATACCTAACAAAATAGACTCAGGGCAAAGACTTTTAACAGAAGGAAAGATGGACATTTCATAATGATAACATGGTCAGTTCATCAAATGAAGACACAGCAATCTGAAATGTTTTTCACTTAATAACAGAACCTCAGAATACATGAAATGAAACCTAATGGAACTGAAAGGAGAAATAGTCAAATCCACAGCTATGGTTGGAGACTTTAGGACAACTTTCTCGGTAATTGATAGAACAATTAGACAGAAAATTGCAAGGAATATAGAAGATTTGAACAAAACTATCACACAGTTCTACTTAGTTGGTATCTATTGAACACTGTACCCAACAATGAAAAAATACATATTTTTTCAAGTACTCAGGGAATGTTCCCTAAGATAGATCATGTGCTGTACCATTATGCAAATCTCAGTAAACTGAAAAAGATTGAAATAATCTCTGTTCAAAATGGAATTTAATTAGAATCAATAACATAAGGAACTCTCATAGCTTAGTAATAAGATAATGTAGTTTAAAAACTGGATAAAAGATTTGATTATATATTTCACCATGAAGACACAAAAATGGTTAATAAGCACAAGATGCTTGCCATTCATTAGGGAAATGCAAATTAAAACCACAATGAGATACCAATATAAACCCACTAGAATGGCTATAATCAAAAGACAATAAGTGTTGGAGAGATATGGAGAAATTGGAACCCTCGTATGTTGCTGGTGGGAATGTTAAATAGCATAGCCACATTTTGGCAGTTCCTCAGAATATTAAATATGTATGACCCTGCAACTTCACTCCTAAGTGAAACGAAAATATACGTCCAAACAAAGACTTGTATGTGAACTCTCACAGTAGGGTTATTCATGATGGCCCAAAGCTGGAAACAGTTCATATGTCCGTCGGCTGGTGAATGGATAAGCAAAATGTGGTGTTACCATACTAATACTATTCAGCAATAAAAAGTACTTTAGATGGCTCTGGTAGATATCAAGAAGTCACCAGTGGCCAGAATTGGGAAGAGGGAATGGCTGTTACCTAAACTGGGTCCTGTAGAAATGACGGGAGTTTGCAGAGGTAGCAGTGGAGGGGTGAGGTACGTATAAGGTTGAGTTGCTAAACTTGGATACCTTTTTGCCAAGTCAGTCTTCCTTTAGCAAGTAGTGGTGTTCATCATTACTCCAAGGATCTTTCCATTGTGTTAAAAATTGAGGTCATCTGCCTTGACAATTTTCATTGCCCATTAGATGTGCATGAATACTTAAGAAAATGTTTGAATGGTAAATCCTGGCATGGATTAGTTTCCATGGGGATGTCAGTCTTGCTTGATGTTGGCAATCATTGAGTTCTAAATAAAAATATCAGTTTGGATGGTCACCGTGGGATGTTTTTTTCCTTCTATAAGAAAGATTGGAAAAGCAGGAGCCTCAAATTGAATTGACATTTAGTGAGGGCTCACGTTAGGATAATCACTCTTGATTCTGAGGTGTTCGTTGCAGTGCTCAGTACATACTGACTGATCTGTAGAATTGACAGGTTTTGGATTCTATTACTTTTCCTTTTGAGTGTTTAGATAGTATCTCACTAAAAGTCTTTGTTGGATGTTTAGGATTGGATATATAAAGAGAAATATAAATAAAGTACAAGGAAATGTCAAAGTAAACAGTTACCAGGTTAACATCTTAATTTCTATTTGTTCTACAGTAAAAATGCAGCAGATATAAATAAATTCCTATTTCTGTCATATTTATTGAAAACATTTAATGTAAATCTGTCCTCATTTATTTATGCTTAAAGTTCATTAGTTTTTTTTGTCATTTCAGAGCTGCTAGTTTTTGAAGCATTTTAGTTCCTTAGAATTCAATCATTGAGAAATACTTTTCTTGATTCATACTTTGGTTTGGTAAATTGCTGAAGTATCTCAATTCATTTTGTTGAACAGGACATGTTAATATATTTTAATTGTGTGTTAATGGTGTACTACAGAAGCAGTGTCCACTGAGATGAATACTGAACTAAAAGTTACGAATTCTGGATCCTTCTTAGCATTCTCCTAAATTGGCTCTGTGATCTTGGGCAAGTTCCTTAATCATCTTGACCCTCACTTTTTCACTTATAAAGTGAGTGAGTATGTCAGATGAAGATGTCCCTCAAAATTTAGCCAACATTTTTAACATATTTTATAGCTTCTTTAAAGACTCAGGTATTTTAAAACAGGCAAATAAAATAAACTTCCCCTAACCTTCAAGTTTTGTCCTTTACTATGCTTTTATGTTCTGAAGCAAGTTGACATTTTACACAGAACAGTTCTGCTTACTTTTTTAAAAAAATAAAAACAAGTCTTATCCTATTACCTTGCATACACAAATGCTATTTCTCTTACTTTTGTCCTTAAGATGGTCTCAACCATCCATATTAATTACATTTTTAATAAAGTGATAACTTCTGTTTCATAGAGAGAACTTGAGAGGGAGGTAATTGAGAACTTCCTGTTGTATATAAGCAGTTTAGCAGACTGAGAAAGTGAATAAATACAAACATCACAGCTTTCCTACACATCCCTTTTACACCTCAGAGTGACAGAGATGAACATGTTTATTGACATGACCCAAAGATACAGCCATTCTGTAGCATGTGGAAATAAGAAGAAAAAATATATAAGCTTAAAATTATGCTCATTGTTTCAGTGTTCATTCTTACTTAGAAGTTCCCAAGGCATCCAAAGGTTATACATTAAATTTATTGATTTATATTAATCCACATTTAAAAATTATATAAATGTCTTAAATTATGTTTAAGCCAACACAAAACATAAAAATATTGTTGGTTGCTCCACATTAATAATCATGAGGGAAATGCAAGTCAGAACCACAAAGACATACCACCTTCACACCCAATAGGATGGCTATTAACCAAAAAACCAGAAATCAATAAATGTTGGCATGGATGTGGAGAAATTGAAACCCTTCTGCATTGCTAGTGGGCAGGTAAAATGCATGCAGAGGTGCAGCCTCTACCGAGAACAGTATGGCAGTTGCTCAAAGAATTAAAAATAGAATTACCATATGATGCAGCAGTTTCTCTTCTGGCTATCACACAAAAGAATTTAAAGAGGGACTCAGATATTGTGCGCCAGTGTCCACAGAAGCACTATTCGCACTAGCTGAAAGGTAGGAGCGGCCCAGGTGTATATGGGCAGGTGAATGGATAAACAAATTGTGTAGAATGAATATTATTCAGCTCTAAAAAGAAAGGACATTCTGACACATGCTACAACATGGACAAACCTTGAGAACATGTTAAGTGAAATAAATAAGCCAGTCACAAAAGGGCAAGTACTGTATGATCCCACTTAGCTGAAGTACCTAGAGTAGTCAGATTCACAGACCGACCGTAGAGTAGTGGTTGCTGGGGGCTTAGGGAGGGAAGTAATCGGGAGTTACTGTTCAGTGGCTACAGACAATCAGTACAGGATGAAAATGTCCTGGGGATGGATGGTGGTGGTAGCTGCACAACAGTGTAAATGTACTCAATACCTCAGGATTGTACACTCAAAAGATGTTGAAAATGTAAGTTTTATGTTACGTGTGTTCTACCACAATTTAGCAAATATTTTAAAATGTCAGAATTATAATTTAATTCAGTTGAACACAAATTTTGATTTTTCAAAATCTTAAGCATTGTATAGAAATAGTGTTAACTTTTTTGATTGATAAACCAGTAAGTAGTTTTGGAAGTTTAGTTAAACTGGTCTTTTCATTACAAAAAACAAAACAAAAACAAAGCTTCATATATTCTTTCTAAAATCTATCATATATTACACTTAATACTTATAAATCTGAGAAAAGACATGACTTTTTTCTTTCTTAAACCAAAATTATTAAACCAGTTTAATTTATCTTAAAAATGTTTCTGAGCCAGCAATTTCTTTTTTTTTTTTTTAATTTATTTTTGTATTTTTTGTTGGGGAAGGAGATAATTAGGTTTATTTATTTATTAATTTATTTAATGGAGGTACTGGGGATTGAACCCAGGACCTTGTGCATGCTAAGCATGCTCTCTACCACTGAGCTGTACACTCCCCATCAAGCTAGCAGTTTCTTTACTTTCTGTGAAGTTGGAGAATATTAGATTTATATAAATGCTCACTTATATCTGTAAATCAGTTTTACAGAACTCTTCTAAGAGGTGTAATAGTGTGATTTATTAATACTCTCTGGATGTTGGAAAATATTTCATGTACAACAAGAAGTAAAGATTTTTCTGAATTATAGACTCACAGTCATGTAGAGAGCTCTTAG
Organism: Camelus bactrianus; assembly: GCF_048773025.1. Taxonomy (NCBI): domain Eukaryota; kingdom Metazoa; phylum Chordata; class Mammalia; order Artiodactyla; family Camelidae; genus Camelus; species Camelus bactrianus. The sequence continues at coordinate 25,175,343 of NC_133549.1, forward strand.
TTTCAGTTCTAAACTTGAGCTACAGGTCAGAAGTAACCACAGAAACCAACGAGGTTCAGAACTCAGAGAGCTGTTCTCCTTAATTGATTGAACTCACAAATAAAGAAACAGACGAAAAACTAACAAACCACATTCTCTGTCTTCTCTCATCCAACAGAGAATAGATCTCCATCATCCATCCAACAGGGACTATGAACCAGATTTAACTATTGCTGCCAGTAGTGGGGATAACTTACTGGTTATAAAACATAAACAAAAGCACAAAATCAGAAGAGAGGGAGAAAAAGACTTAGAGAAACAGCAAAGTTAGAGCTCTGTCACTGCAGGGGAGTCTCTTTGAGAGTCAAGAAAAGACAAACAAGAAAAGACATGCTAGGCTTAACATACTGTGAGGACACTTATAAATTACTTAGGTTCATCATGTAAGTCAGTTCACTTGAGCTTCTCGGTGGGTGACCTCCAAAACTGTTAAACTATAATTTGCAAAAAGTTAAAATCATGACCTTCATACAGCTACAGCATGAACACATTAACATGACAAATTTTGTTTTGACTCATTAATTAATGCAAGAACCAGTAAGACTTTAGAGCTGGGTCAAGGAGCACGTGTGAAGATATATATATATATGTCTGTTACGTATCTGCAAACAGTTTAATAAAAGGTTGAGATGAGATTACTAAGTTAGATAAATAACCACTGGTTATTGTCTTACAGGGCATTAAACTGTAACCTTTTGGGTTATTTGTTCCACCAGACAGAAGTCTGTAAGTTAACCTCTACCCCAACTAAATTGAAAAATAACTCAGTCAAGAGAAAATCAAGTCCAGAGCTGCACTCAAAGAACAGCCAGCAATTTCTTTGGCCTGTGTCAAATTTCACCTATTAACCACCTATTTAACACTAGGAATTCCTCAACTTTGAATTTTAAGACTTTTTTGATTATACATTAATACATGTTATTAAAAATAACACTATTTCAAAAAATACAGAAAATGGAAGAATAAGAAAAAAATCACTCATAAGCTCTCTACTAACAATATTAGATTTTTTCCCCTTTTTTACAAGTTTGTGTGTTACATACACAGAAATTTTTCATATGATTGGAATCATATATCTCATTTTATACTTTTATATTTTTACTTAACTTGGAGAAATATTTACAGTGTTATTAAAAAATCTTGGTAAACATAGTTTTTAATTCCTACATAATAGTTCTTCATATGAATTACTGTAGCTTATTTTATTTTATAATTTTTTTTTGAATTTGTCTCTTTCTCCCCAATTTGGAAGTGAATAGAAGTTGTTATAACATGTCATGGTCTTATTTAATAAGAGCTGATTAAAATTTTCAGGTTAGATGCTGCTGAGTATTTTTTGTTGAGAGTATCAGCAGAAATTGAGGTAGATAGTATAAAGAGTTTTTTCCTTTTTAATGACTGGATAATCTTCACTAACTCAGGGATTCTGATGAAATTGAGGCCTTTAGATGCTTACCTAGCGTAAAGTACCTTATTGCAACCTGAGACAGTTGGGTGAATGGGAGCAGCACATGAATTCTTAGTATCTGGAGGCTGTAAAAACTGTCCCTTATTTTACTTAGTAAAATTAACTTTTATATATTTCCTTTGTGAACAGAGAAAGTGTTTCTTAAAAAAGAATAACAAAATATTGTTACTTTTACATGTACTTTTTTTTCTTTTTTGAGGATCGTTAAAATTTAATTGTCGTCAGATTGAAATACAGGTGATAATTGGAAATAATTGCATTAGAATAACCCTGCATAGACTAAAATTTTTGGTGCCGTCTTATTACAGAGTTAGCAATATTTAATTTATAAATATATGAAACTAAGACAATTGAATGTTTTGAAGGTTATGATCAGTAAATTTGGTTCCTGTAATATAACGTGGACTGTAAAACGTTGATACCCAGTGTGATATCAAATCAGAGTACTTGTAATTTGTGTTAACTGTCAGAATCAGCAAAGAAAAAAGTAACCTCAAAATGCAAAATATTGCTTGCTGGTGGAGATTACACTGGATATTGGTAGCTAAACCCATCAGGTAATGTTCCCAACTAGTTCAACACTATAGTTGTCTTTTCAGGAGAAGGGATTTTGCCAGGGGAACAAGAATTCATTGAATAGCAGATCTGTTGTTCTGTGGAATGTTCTTTGTTGGGAACTACATGTCCAACCAGCACGTGTTTTCTCAGAGTTGGCTTAATTTCACATACTTTGGACATCAACTGGAAACAAGGTTGGAGTCTTTTTCCAGGTAGACGGTTGTATTTACCGTACGGTACAGCTGTGAACCAGGAAGTGTGTTAGTTTTGGTAGCTATCTTTAGTGTACTGATTGTCTGCCAGAAAAATTGGGAATTGATTGCATTCAGTTTTTTTTTTTTTTTAATTTGTAGACTTTATCTTTTAGAGCACTTTTAGATTCACTGCTCTTAAAGGGGAAAGTGCAGGGAGTTTCCATATATCCCCCTCCCTGCACAGGATGTTGACAGTGGAGGAGGCTGCATCACAGGGGTGCATGCATTCAGGTTTTAAATAACTTACACAAAACTATGTGATATATTAACCATGAGTATTGCTGTTTGTATTTTACAGATTAATTATTATCTTAAATTTCTTAATTATAGACTATACTATTTCAATTCGGTTTTGGGGTCTTTTTTTTTTTAAAAGAGATCATGTAAATTTTGATACCATAGTGGTTTACCACACTTTTGGGATTCTGTTTTTAAAATGAATTCAAAGTTTATTGCAGTGTTTCATGAAACTACTAACAAAGGGCAAAACAGTTGCAGGAATTATTTTCAAACAGTGCATACTTCAGTCAGGTGCTTTGAATGAGTACCTCTGGGGGCCTCCGTAAACTTTAAAAAAATTTCGGAATACCAATGGTCAAATCGTAGGTTTTTGTGTAAACCAGTACAATTTAGTAGAGTTTCTTCTGGATGCTTTAGCAGGAAGGAGGACACAGCTTCTGCTCTCTTGAAGCTCCTGAAGCCTTTCACTGTTCCGGTCTTTGAACTCCCGAGCAGGTCCCCCCAGTGCTGTCCCTGGTGCCTGCAGTGTAACTCCCCCTTTGCCTGTTCCTTTGAATCTTAACAGTGTCTATGTTTTTAAGCATAACTGAGGAACATAGAGGCAGGTGGGTCAGGAGACAGGCGTACTTTATCAGAGTAAATATACACCCATTTTGGGGAGCCATTTAGCTGGGAGCCTGAATTGGCCCATTAATATTGATGTCGTTTCCACATAGTGCCTTTGGTATTGTACCACATAGCTCATTAATCACAGAAGCCATGCCATCCTTCCTCAATATTTAAGATGTGTTTCCTTTTGTATAGCTAGTGGTGAGCTTTATTGTTAAATTTTTCCCCTTATCAGCTAAATTTCTGAAATTGAGGAACTGCTGAAAAATACCTTTGCTTATTACTTCTTTCACTTATCTAAATTTTACTACAAGCTGTGGGTATGAGAAAGATAAACTGTTTATAAATATTGTTAGTCACATTACTGACTTATTGGTGAGGAAATTAAAGATAGTTGCTTTTAGATTAACCTTGCTATTAAATGAGCTACTAATGAAATTTCATAGACACAATCTTTTAGAATGTGTCATTCAGTCCCCTTTAAAACCAAAACCAAAACTGACTCAAATTTGCTAATAGTCTGCAAAGTGCTTTTATTTGTACATCATTATTTGTTTCTTATGACTACCTTTGAGGGTCGGCATAAAAGTGTGATTCTTGTTTTAAAAATGCAGAAATTGATACTTCTAAAAGAAGTTAACTTTCTGGCCATTTTGCCTTTGCAAGACAGTAAGTGTGTGGTGAGTGGAGTTAGGGCTCAGATCCGGGTATCTTGATTCCAGAGTCCTGAACTCAGGTCACTATAACCTGCTCCCTTTCTGTTTGCAGTTTACAGTTTATAGACTCCTTCTCTACCTGTATTTTAAAGATACATTTGTATGAGTGGTTCTCAAAAGTGTGGTCTTGTACTCCTGGTAGTCCAAGGCCCCATCCAGGGCTCTTCAAGGACTAAATTATTTTATTAGCCTTTTTCACTCTCGTTCTCATGTGAGTGTACAGGAATGTTTTCTGCAGGCTATGTGATGGCAACAAATTAAATGTAGAAGCAGATATGAGAAATCAGCTGTCTCTATAAACCAGACATTAAAGAAATTTGCAAAAATGTAAAACAGTGCCATTCTCCTCACTAATTTTTTTTTTTTTTTTTTTTGGTTTGGAAACTACAGTAATTTTTAAACAAAATATATTGAATTAACATATGTTGGGTTTATTGTTATTTTTAAGTGAATTAACAAGTACATATTTTTGAAAGTCCCAGTTTTAATATCTGATACAGTAAGTACCTACTGATACAGTTCAATAAGCAAAAGTTCTTTGGGGTTCTCAGTAAGTACTCTAAATATACAGGGATTTTGAGACCAAGAAGTTTGAGAGCTGCTGGTTTACATGATACCGTGAGATATCGAGGCAGCACCACTGTTACTTTCCCTTTTTCAAATAGTTTGTGTAATTTCCTGCATAATCTGTCATTATCTCACCTTCTGTGTTTGTGGCAGTTGAAGAATATTAGCCATTACAAGATGTTAGCTAAGTAAGAGGTAAGAAATGCAACAATCCCAAGTATTGAAGTAGGATTCTCCAAGCAGTAAATAGAGAGTAGTCAGTGACTTGGGAAGGCCTCTCTAATACTGAGGGACTGAGCCCTTGGAATGTTAATTGAAGGGACGGAAAGTGACCTAGTGGAGGTGAAGGTGACAAATCAATGTAAGCTGACAGTTTAAATTTGCAATAGGGATAATTTCTAATTGCTACTCATGGACACGTGTAATCAATAGTATCCAAATAATAGCATGTGGAAGCATATGGCAAGATCAAGTTCAGTGAGTCTGGGTTTTAAGGATATTACTGAATGATTGGAGAGCCTTTCCAAGAATTCTGCTGATTTCTGATTTCACAGATTTAATTATTGTTCTTTCTGTTTTTATCTTCTTTACTCTGTCCCTCAAACTCCTGTGTTCTTTCCATATTTTAAAGTATTAAGTAATTTGAATTAAGGGATTTCCTTTGTGGGAAAGAAATTCTATTTATGGCAGTTTTATATCAGGTAGAAGAATAGAACCGATTGAACAGGTGTGTGTGTGTGCATAGACAGACATCAGGCATGTTAGTTATATCAGTTCAGTGCGTGGTATTGGACACATAGTAGGTACTGACTTTTTCAGGATTTCCCAGCCAGAAGTGAGTGATTTGGGGGCTCTGGCTGTTCTAGCTGCAAAGAGAGCTGAGGGAATCAATATTTCAGGTTCAATTCCAGTCTATTTTCCATGGCTACTGGGTACTTATTGAAAAGCTTGAAAGTATAGACTGACTTACCAAATTGAGACTAGCAGATCATTGTTAACCAGCAGTGCTGATATCTCAGATGTATCTTTAGGAAAATAGCTTCCTTTACTTGAAGCATCTTCCACAATGGAGAAAAAGAAATCATTTATATTTAAATGTCAGAAAACATGTTGGAAAGAAAAGGAGTACAACAAGGCAAGTTTTAAGAAGAAGCAATTTTTTAACCATGCATTGAAACACTTTGTTATTCATGCTGCTATACTTACTGACTTGGATATACGAGGGATGTTTGAAAACTGAGTTTATTTAAATGTGTTTAAGTAGCTGATTGTCTTATTTAACATTGACTTAGGGGCTAGGAGCCAGTTTGTGGGTCATTTAATAACTCCATGGTTTTATGATCATTTTATTGCTTAACTGACTCTTGGATTTCAGGTTTCCTCAGGTGATGTGTTGGGGGTCAGAGTAGGTAGACACATGGCTTAGTCAGCCCAAATCTATATGAAGTGCTTTGCAGATCGGAAAGACCCTCAACTTCTGCATGAATTGAGAGATTGGAATAATGCCTGCAGTAGGGCAGACTGGTCATGACTGGACTCACAGGAGAACGAGCCAGTAAAGTAAATGAAAGCAGATTATTAAATGGGAGGTCAGGGAATGAGAAAAACAGTGAGAACTGGAAACTGAGAAGGTAGTTGCAGTTTGAAAAAAAAATTCTATTTGGTGCCACAAGTAGGACTGATTTATATTTAGGGTTAGCAGAATATATTGGTTATTTATTTATTGAGAATATGCTTATTGAGTCCATACTTATGTCCTTAATAAATACACTTTTAATGCATGAATGAATACACATTCGATTTAATGAGTCCTAGAATGATACACTAAACTGAAATCATGGAAAAATTTAGACTCACTTCAAAGTCATCCAATTAGCTTTTAACTTGGAGGTTTTCTGACATTTGACAGACTCCCCACCTTACACATCATGAACTGGCAGTCTCTCTGTCACTGCTGTGGTTGCTCTCCTGCACGATTATTTTTAAAGACAAGGAGCTTCATTCCTGTGAGCCTCAGGGCTTACAATTGAAAGATGGTTTTCATAAAATTTAATAATATGTAGGAATTTGTTTATTTTTTATTACATAGTTGGAGCATTCTAGCTTCTGAGACAGGTAATTAGGCTTAAAGTCTATCAGCAATTTGGAGTATTGACGTTAATTCAGGTGTTGTAGTTACAACAGGTTGATACCCTTTCTTTTTTCCTTTTGTATAATACTTCTGTTTGCTTACCTGTTCTACTCTTCAAACTGTATCTGTTCTAGAGAAATAGTAATGACTTTTTAAAGAGCAATACTGTATGTGACAGTGAATGCTAAAACCAGGGGTTGACATAATTTATTATTATAGTTAGTGGAAGCTCTTAAAAGGTTAAAGGTGTGTTTATTGCCAAAACGACATTTTAAATATAGCAGTGGAAGTTTTAGAAATCACTGATGCTGCTAGCACCTCAGTAATTTTTTTTATTTGTTGTTGACCTTGATCGCCTGTACAATTACTTTTCCTCCCTTTCCCATACTGTACTTTTTGGAAAGAAGTCACTGTGTGCAGCCCACAGGTAGGTTGGAGGCAGTTATGCTCTCCTACCTTTAGGCAGAGTATCTACGTAAGCTTTTTGGAATTCTTCTGCATTAGAGATTTGTCTCTTCTTCCTCATTCATTGGTTTATTCAGTCATATATATCAGTATGTACTCATGGACAATTATTTTGTATTTTGGGTTATAATCCAATACTACTTTATTTTCTTGCTTAAATTGTTCCAGCTTTGGCCATCGGGGGCTCTTTCAATTGACTGCTGTGCCTCTTTGATATGCCTCATTGTGGATTTGTGTGTGTGTGCACTTCCTTACTTTCTGGCACTACAAGATGCTCTAGGTTTATTGTGTATATTTCCTGCCTCACTCCTGGAATCATTTCTCCAAGGAGCCTTGAGTCTTCTTATTGCAGAATGATATTAGAAACCAAGATTTATGTACTAGATATGTTTATTGCTACTGGGTTTTTTTTTTTTTTTTAATGTCTTTCCACCTGAGAATGCAAAGAAATAAATGTGTGTCTGCTGACCATGGTATTGTATGAGCATATCTATGATATGTGGATACCTATAAGTATTTATGTAACCATCTGTGCCTGTATTAAGCTAAACATGACGTCTTATTCGTGTCTCCAACTCTAATCCATGACCATGTGGATCATTCTAGCCTCTACCTCTTGCTTATTTGTAAATTTACACTTCAACAGTGAGTATCCTGGTTCCTACCATCCGCCATCCATTTACTTAGTTGTTCAGTTCCAGTATACATGACATATCAGTATCAGAATTGTTAACCTGTAATTTTCATGTTAAACAACTTTATCAGGTAGAATACAATGCTTATGTGCAGATTTCCTCTTGCCTTCCTTCTTATAGACCCCCAAAGTTACTTACATCAGCACATTTCCCCTCCCCAGCCTCTTCAGTTAGTTTGTTTCATACATGTGGTTTTTTAAGAAAATTTTTTGTCCAACTATTTTTGGGGGTGGGTAATTAGGTTTGTTTGCTTGTTTGTTTGTTTATTTTAATGGAAGTACTGGGGATTGAACTCAGGACCCTTGTGCATGCTAAGCACACACTCTACCACTGAGCTACACCCTACACCCTTGTTTTGTACATTTGTATACAGTTAGATTCTCTTGTCACTGTCTGCATTGCTTCCTGGGATCCCTTAACCTCCTAAGTGATTTTCTTTTAATTTGCAGACATTAAAGCTCACTCTTTGTGTTGTAAAGTTCTATGAGTTTTGACAAGTGCATAATGTCATGTATCTACCACCACAGTGTTATACAGAATATTTTCATACTAAAGGTACTTCATCTGTTCATCACTCCCCAGCCCCTGACATTCTTGGCAACCACTGATCTTTTTACTGTCTCAATAGTTTTACCTTTTCTAGAATGTAACTGGAATCATACAATATGTAGCATTTTCACACTGACTTCATTCACTTTGCAGTATGTGTTTATGGTTTCTCCATTTTGTGTGTGTGAGGCTTGATAGCTTATGTCTTTTAACTGATGAATAATATTCCATTATGTGGATGTATCACAGTTTATCACCTATTGAAGGATATCTTGGTTGTTTCTAGTTTTGAGCCATTGTGAATAATATTATAAAAACTGTTGTGTGCAGGCCTTTGGGTCTTTTTTGTGACTTAAGTTTTCAAATTAACTGGATAAATGCCTAGGAATGTGATTGCTGTTTTGTGTGGTAAGACTGTGTCTGGCTTTGTAAGAAACTCCCAGACTGTCCTCCACAGTGTCTGTACCATTTGGCATCCCCACCATCAGTGAGTGGGAATTCCTGTTGTTTTGCATCTTCACCAACATTTGATCTATAGGTTATTGGGTTTTAGCCATTCTAATAGTTATATAGTACTCTCGTTTTTTAAATTTCACTGTCCTAACAAATGATGTTGAACATCTTTTCATATGTTTATTTGCCATCTGTACAATTTCTTTGGTGAAGTGTCTGCTTAGATACTTTGCCTGGTTTTTAACTGGATTGTTTGCTTTCTTGTACAGCACCATTTGTTGTATAGACTATCCTTTTTCCTGAATTATCTTTGCTTCTTTGTCAAAGGCCAGTTGACTGTATTTATGTGGGCCTCTTTCTGAGTTCTGTATTCTGTTCTGTTGTTGTATTTCTCTGTGCATTCACCAATATCACACTATCTTGATTATTGCAGCTTTATAATAAGTCTTGATCTCAGCTAGTGTCACTTTCCAGCTGTGCTCTTCTTCAGTATTGTGTTGGTTCCTGGCTCTTTTGCCTTTTCATATAAACATTAGAATTAATTTGTCAATATCCTTGAAATAATTTGATTGAGACTGCATTAACTGTGGAGACCAGCTTGGGAAGAATGGACATCTTAATCAAAATGAACATATACATTTATTTACATCTTCTTTGATTCCTTTTGTCAGAATTTTGTAGTTTTTTTGCATATAGATTTTGTATATATTTTGTTAGATTTATTCTTAAATGTGTAATTTTTTGGTGGTTTTGGAAAAAGGTATTGTGTTTTTAATTTCAAATTCCAGTCATTGCTGGTATATATGGGAGCAATTGACTTGTATCTTAACCTTGTATTCTGTAACCTTGCTACAATTGCTTATTCGTTTCAGTTTTTGTTGTTGATTCTTTGGGATTTTTTACGTAGTGTGTTGTGTCATTTGTGAACAAAGACAGTTTTATTTTTCTCCTTCCCAATCTGTATGTATACCTTTTATTTCTTTTCTTGTGTTATTACACTAACTAGGATTTCCAGTATGATACTGAATAGGAGTGATGAGAGAGGATATCATTGCCTTGTCACCACTCTTGGGGGGAAAGCAGTCAGTTTCTTACCATTAAGTATGATGTCAGCTGTAGATTTTTTTGTGTATGTTCTTTATAAAGTTGTTGAAGTTCCCCTGTATTCCTAGTTTCCTGAGAGCTGTTAGTCATGAATAGGTGTTGGATTTTGTCAAATGTGTTTTCTGCATCAATTAACATGGTCATGTGATTTTTCTTTTAGCCTGTTTTCGTGGTTGGATTACATTAAATTTTTTTTAAATTACTTTCCTAATGTTGAAGCAGGCTTGCATACCTGGAATTAATCCTACTTTGTCATGGTGTATAGTTCTTTTTATACATTGTTGGATTCAATTTGCGAATATTTTGGTGAAAATTTTTGCATCTATGTTCATGAGATACTGTTCTGCAGATTTCCTATCTTGTAATGTCTTTCTGGTTTTGGTATCAGCAAACGTACTTTTTTCATTTTTCTTCATTCCCTTTTAGCTTTTTTCCACATACAGTGTCTGTGACTTTAACTGTGTGAAAATGATATACAAGTTTTGTATATTTGTTCACTTAAATTGTTAATCTCTAACATCCATTCAGTCTCTAGCAAAGCATTTTTATGGTGCTTCATAATTTTAATTATATGGTTTTCACTTGAGAGCAGTTCATTTAAAATTATGTTCAATTTTAAAGTAAGAAATATTTAACTGTTTACAGAAAGTGGGTATACTCTGAGATCTCTGAATTTTTTTCCTGTGGGATTATAGGGTCATTAAAATAATGATAAAAAATAACTTTTATTTTCCTTTGTCTAATAGGGAGAACATCATAACTCTTTGTACTTACACAGGAACTCTTAACCTAAAAAAAATCACAAGCTCGTATGCTTTATGAGTGTGGGGGACAGATCAGGCCTCGCTGGCAGTATGGGGACACTTCTGCTCACACCCAGCCCTCTCCCTTACGTCTTCCATCTTTCTCTCATATACCATTTCTTTCCCAACTTTCACGTGAAACAGAAAAATACAGTTTATTTTGCCCTCCAGTAAGATTGCTTCTGATAATTGTAATGGATCATATAGAACTTCAAATAATTCTTCATTTGATTATAGTTTAAGTAGTTGTTTACTTATCCTGTAAAATTTATATTTCCTACTGCAAATTTTAAAACAAGTTAAAAAGATCTGAAGTTGAGTTTTTACTATCGTTCCTTTGTTTGGTCAGTGTTTCTACAACTGAAAAGTTTTGTGGGATATGAGTCGAAAGATAATGGCAACAAAGAGGAAATTTTAGGACTTACTAACCTGAGTGAAATAAAAATATAAGAGGTTAACTATTAAGATTTTTAATATAAAGAGAAAAATAACAAACTGTTCATGTTTGTATGTCTACTTTTTCACAGGCAGAGAATCCCCCTAACGGACCGGATTGTGGCTATGGCTCCTTTCACCAGCAGTATTGGCTTGACGGAAAGATCATTGCCGTGGGGGTGATTGACATCCTTCCATACTGTGTATCGTCTGTCTATTTGTACTACGATCCTGATTATTCATTTCTGTCTTTGGGTGTCTACTCTGCCCTCCGGTAAGATTGCTTCTGACAATTGTAATGGATCATATAGAACTTCAAATAATTCTTCATTTGAATATATTTTATTATGTAATAGTAGAAATCCTATTTGATAGTACATAATAATTAGTTGCTCTAGTAGTCTCTTATATATTGGTATTTAGAAATACCACTTTTAGAATGGAGGCTGGTGTTTGATGGTAATTACCTGGCTTTTTATATCCATCTAATCTAGTGCATGAGAAGTCATTGTATTTGTGGGATGCTTTTGTTGTTTAGTTTATGCATTTATTTAAGCTCCCCTGTCAAAACCACTTCATGGTTTTTAAATGTTGCATATTTTTTCTTGTCATCACTTTTGTATGTGTACTTTTATAATTAATTAAAAGTTTCATGAATCCGGTATAAATGAATTAAAACAATGTCTGTTGGAAGTAATATACAATTATTTAGACTAGGACCTGGGAGTCCGAGTCTCCACCTAACTCCTTAACCCTCATCGAAAGATGATTTCCCTTTTGTGACCATGATTGCAAATGTATGCAACACAGCAAAAATATTTTTAGTTGCATTATCTTAATGGTAAAAAGATTGGGGTCTTAGTCCATGAAACTATTCATTTCTATTTTCATCCCTGCTTGTCTGTGTATACATGTGGTAGAGGAGGGAAGGAGGATTGAGAATTATTTTTCTGTTGTTTGCTGGGAGCTTGAGTCTCTCATTTTTCTCCCTCTTGATCATTGTGTCATTTTTTTCTCTCTACTTTTCCCGTTCTCTGTCTGATGGTCATACTTTTCACATCATGGTAAAATATACCTCAGGATTGATTATTTTGTTTATTGTGTATGTGTTTTTCTCTGAATTATAAAAAATAAAAGGGTCTTTTTTTTTAATCACCATTTGATTTTTTTAAAATATGGCCCATAATTGACTTTTTTGTGTTTTTCAATGGCCCACAATATTAGTGTTTTCAAAGTGACCTGTCTCTTAATGCCAAATTATATAGCAAATTCAAAAATACATGTTTGCAACTGATTCCTATAATAATCTTTTAGTTTTCTTATGTGGTTAATTACATTTTGTATAGACTAAAAACATTCAAAATTCTTTGTAGTATCTTTGTGACTTTTTGTGAAATTAGAACTGATAATTTAAAGCATTTGTATTTTGTAACTTTAGAAGTGTATATTTCAGAAAAGATACTTTCTTTGTCCCAAAAATCAGTCAGCACTTTGAAATTATTGCCGTTTTCTTTCTTGTTTTATTTTTGTTATCTCTTGCTTTACAGTGTGTAGCATGGATTTGTCTAGACTTCTCAGATAAATATTAAAAATGGTATTTATTCTTACATAATAAACCTCAGCCTCTGTATGAAATATGATTTCATGTCTCAGTAAACAAAGAGATACAGAAATCCTACTGCATTTGAGATAGCAAATAATTAATTCTCAGCAAAATGAGAACGAGTTCTGTTTGTTGCTTCGTATATCTTGAAAATTCTAGAGCTGGAAAGCTTTAAGGAAGTAGCAGAGGAGCCTGAGGGCACAGGAGCTGGACCAGGTGACAGTGTGGAGGGTGCCAGTGTGCTGCGGTCCCCTCACTCCCTTGCAGTGCTCTGGAGAGTGTGAGTGGCTGAGTTTATGCAAGAGGAGAGGTGGCCAGAAGGTTGACATTAGGAAGCAAAATTGGGGAGAGTAGGTTACAAGTTGCCAATTCCATTGTTGATTTTAATGTATTTCAGTGAAAGCTATCTAGGTAATTTTCCCTCAGTTTCTTAAGCAATCGTTCAATCAATAGAGTTTTTATACTCTACTCTATAATCAAGTATAGATTTTTATGTAATCTAGTCTGCAGAGTTTAAAACTGTTTGCCTTGGGAATCATGAGCATGGGATTTATTTACTTTTTTTAGCAAGATGAATTTTAGAAATGTAATTAATTTCTTTAACAGATGTTTATTTGAGCACAGTCTGTGTGTCCAGATACTGTTTATAGATGTGAATAAGACAGACAGGATTTCCAGCTTTGTCAAAGCTGGCAGTAAATTAGAAAACTTGACAGACACAACTTTAGAGACTGTTGTGCTGTGTTAAAAATAAAATTATGGTTGCAGGCATATGGCCCTTTGTACATAAGGTAGTCAGGAAAGAAAGAAGAAAAGGAGCCAGCTATGTAAAAATTTGAGGATAGAAGTCCTGGTCAGAGGTAGCAAGTCCAAGTGCCCTGCCCTAAGGTGGTTGGAATGAAGAGAAGGAAAGTCTTTCGGGCTGGGATACGAGGTAGGGTCTAGACAATGTTATCCAAGGAAGGCAGAGAGGCAGGTGGCATTGATGAGGAAGGTGCAGATGGAGCAGGGCTTACAGGTCACAACAGGGAGGTTGGACTTTTATAAAAGTGTGATACCAACCCAGTGTGAGGGTAAAGGGTTTGGAGAGGTTACCTGATCTGATTAATACTGTAAAAGACTTCTTAGACTGTTCTGTGGGTTATGGAGGGGCAACAGCAGAAACTGGAAATCCAGTTGGGAGGCTATTGGAATTGTCCAAGGGAGACATAGTGGTGACTTGGACCAAAATATTTGAAGTGAAGGTGGTGTGAGAAGTGGTCAGATTCTGGGTGTATTTTGGAGGTGGTGCCAACTGGACTTGATGGATTGGACATGAAGGCAAGAGGAAAAGAGCAGTTAAGGGTGGTTCATAGGTCTGGGGCCTGAATAGCTTGTGGGTGGAGTGGTGATTCAGTTAACTGAGATGAGCAGGGCCAAGTGAAGGAGTGCCGGTGTGGCTGGGTAGGGTGTCCACGTAGAGCCCAGTGGGCCTGCGTTGTTGTATCCGTGCATTCTTCCTCAGCTTGAACCTTGAGAGTGGGTTAGTTCTGGAAATAGTGGGAACTGTTCTTACTACAGAACAGCCTAATAATGTTTTAGTCTAATAATGTTCAGGTAGCTTGGATTTAAAAATATGTTTGCTGTAAAGATGAATTTTTAGGGCAGTAGCCCTTCACCAGTTTAAATTTAAACTTGCAGAATGAACAGACTATTCCCTTAAAAAAATAAATCTCTCCTTAGATTTCAAGCATCCACTGCTGTTAAAAACAGAGAAAAAGAAATTAAAACCTTGAAGAAACAAACCTAAAAACAGAACAAACAACTTTTCTCATATTTTAGAAATGTACTCTCAAACACAAGCATTCATTCAGATGGGAAAGTAGGATGAAATTCTGTGCCCATATTTATCCAGCTACAAATTAAAACCATGTCAAGCATAGGCATTGCGGACAGCTGCTTTGTTCAGTTAGTCCTCGCCTGTGCCAACAAATAGAGAAAAAGCAGTGAGGTAACATGGTTTCCTCTGCTCTTTAGTTTTAGAGAAAATAAATATTAAAGTAGCATCTGGACATAGGAAAGGATTACATGTCATGTACTACTGAAAGTATTTGCATGTAAATGATAATCTTCCTGAAATTTGTTGGCTTTTGAGTTTTCTAAAATTTGTTGTACTGCTTTTAACCTGATAAACCCAGTCTTTGAGAACTCAAGGTGATAATGAATAACAGCAAGGAGCTGTATTAAATCTCTAATTTTATGCTATTTGAATTTTGGATACACTACTGTGCCCAGCAAAGTGGAAAACCTGAACTTAGATGCATTTACTCAAAATAATAAAGTTTTTTGGTGTCTTCTCTTAAGTAAAAATCATCTTACAGTATTTTCAAAATTGTTTTTCTCTCAACACTTGGATTTTTTTAATAGCTTAATATCAGATTTTATCAAATATTTGTCACGAGATTATATAGTACTTTGAGTATTGGAGTTAAATTTAACTGTACCTTCATCTTTATTCTTCTTTTGGCAGAGAAATTGCTTTTACTAGGCAACTTCATGAGAAAACACCTCAGCTCAGCTATTATTATATGGGTTTCTACATTCATTCATGTCCCAAGATGAAATATAAGGTAAAGTTAATTTTCACAACTGTCTGTCTGCTGTAGAGTCAAGTTATGAAAATTAGTGCTTTCATAGTTTCTCATCATAATAGTTTAACATGCTTGTACATTTCTAATATATATCACAAATTATTTTTAAACGTGTCTTAAACTTTTCAGAGAATCTAGCTTGTTCATTGCCTGAAACAGTGCCTGACAAATAGGTGCTAAATATTTGTTAAAGTAAGTTAATAGGTAGAAATTAGTGGAATGTATAGAAAGCTCAGCTATTCTAGAACTTTCAGTAGGGCCCTGCTTCCTTGCGGTAGCACATTATGCCTATTAAGAAATCTACCTTTACAGGGTGCATCCTCACCCTCTCCTGCCCTCCATTTCTTCTCCCTCCTTTCAGTCTTAGCTTTGTTTCCTTTGGACCCAGTCGCAGTCCAGAACAACCGGAGCTCGGTGTGAGCAGTAAGATAGTTTTGATAATACAACATTTGCAAACGTTTGTAAGGTTTTCATCACGGGAAGATGAATCTTTAATATGATTTTTGTCTCAGGGCACAGAATTTGGAGCTTTGAAAGGGGTTCAGATGGGTTAACTTAACTCTCTTTGCTGTCTCAGAGATGAAGCTTTCTGTAATGAGAACCACAGCCCCCACTGTTCTTATTTTGTAATTTATCTTATTATTGTCTGACTTCAGTACATTTTAGAATTTCCCTTTTTAAAAAAGGTCTTACCGTTTATGACTCTTACTTTTATTCTATTGTATTTTTGATTATTGAAATATAATTGACCTACAACACCATGTTGATTCCAGGTGCACAACATGGTTATTTGACATTTCTATACATTACAAAATGATCACCAGTAAGTTTAGTTACTATCTGTCACCATATAAAATTATGACAATATTGATTATATTCCCCACATTGTACATTTCATCCTCATGACTGACTTATTTTGTAACCGGAAATATGTACTTCTTTATCTCCCTCAACTGTTTCATTCATCCTCCCATCCCCCTCCACTCTGGCAACCACCAGTTTGTTCTCTGCATCTATGAGTCTGTTTCTGTTTTGCTTGTTTATTTGTTTTATTTTTTAGATTTCACCTATAAATGAAATCATATGGTATTTGTCTTTCTGTATCTGACTTATTTCTCTTATCATAATACCCTCTTGGTCCATCTGAGTTGTCACAAATGGCAAGATTTAATTCTTTCTTTATGGCTATATATGTATATATATATATATGCACATATATATAAACCAGTCTTCTTTATCCATTCATCTGTCACTTAGATTGCTTCTATATCTTGGCTATTGTAAATAATGCTGCAGTGAACATAGGGGTGTGTGTATCTTTTTGAATTAGTGTTTTTCTTTGGAAAAATACTCAGAAGTGGAATTGCGGGATTATATGGTGATTCTGTTTTTAATTTTTTGAGGAAACTCCATAGTTTTCTACAGTGGCTGCACCAGTTTACATTCCCATCAGTAGTGCACAAGGGTTCCCTTTTCTCCACATCCTCGCCAACACTTGTTATTTGTTGTCTTTTTAATAACAGCCATTCTGACAGGTGTGAGGTGATCATCTCATTGTGGTTTTGATTTGCGTTCCCTGATGATCAGTGATATTGAGCATCTTTTCATGTGCCTGTTGGCCATCTGTATATCTTCTTTGGAAAAAAGTCTTTTCAGGTCCTCTGTCCATTTTTTAATTGAGAAGTTTGGGTTTTTTTGATGTTGTTTTATGACTCTCTTTAATGAAACTCTTTGATGTTTTCTAAGTATTAGTAGCCCACTGTAAAAGCTCTGGAAAATCTAGAGCAGTATAAAGGAGCAGGCCACATCCTGCCTGCCATAATAACAGTAACCAAATACCTCTGCTCTACTCAGAGCACTGCTTTAAGCTCCGAAGACAGGAAAAGATTTAAACATGAACTTTCCTCTTAAAACTTGTAATCTAGGTGCGGATTGGGGGTATTTTACATAAAATCAGGTCAGTACAGTGGTCTGGTAAGTGACCTGGGAGGTGATGGGGTTTGCTGCACAAGGTATGGAGGAGGAAAGGGTTTAACCGGAAGGAAAGAGAGGCCCCCCAAAAGAGTAGGTATGACAGCGAAGCACAAATCATGGAGAAGGAGTGCAGAAATAAGAATTACTAGGTGACAGAGCCATATGTATTCATAAAAAAATGGAGGAGGAGGAGGACGGTCGCCATTCAGTCAATCTCCCTTGTAGCTGAAGCCAAGTTATGAGCATGTTTTGTGGCTCTGTCTGCTGTTAACAATGTAAATATAATAAATATTAATCAGTTTATACATAAAGTCTATTAATGGTGTTTTGAGGAAAAACTTAGAAGCAAAATAAGTCCATAAATTGGTAAATTTAATTTGTTATTTAATGCAGTTAACATGGTAAGATATCCAAAATGGTTATTAGAAATAGGACCTCGTAATGTTTGCTGGCAGTTTCCAGTGTTTTAATATTCTCTATAGGCTGAAGTTCTTTGTAAATACAGGCATACCTCAGAGATACTGCGGGTTCAGTTCCAGACCACCACAGTGAAGTGAGTAACGCTATAAAGCAAGTCACACAAATTTTTCCCAGGACACATAAATATTATATTTACACTATACTGTAGACTGTTAAGTATGCAGAAGTATTATGTCTAAAAAAATGTACATACCTTCATTAAAAAATACTTCATTCCTAAAAATTGCTAACCATCACCTGAGCCTTCATTAAATCATAATCTTTTCACTGGTGGAAGGTTTTAAATAGCAAAATGTGACACAGAGACATGAAATGAGCAAATGCTGTTGGAGAAATGGTCCTGATAGACTTGCTTTTGATGCAGGGTTGCCACAGACCTTCAATTTGTAGAAAATGCAGTATCTGCAAAAAGCAATAAAGTGAAGTGCAATAAAATGAAGCATGCCTGTACTACTAAACTTGATATTTCTTATTAAACAATTTTTAAGATAGTCATACTAATAAGTAAAGAATATTGGAAATATTTTAAGAATAACTTATGATGTTAGGAATCCTATTCTCTCATTTAAAATCCCAAAAAGTAATATCTTTGGGAATTTGGAAACAACTATTAAAACCTGTAAAACTAGGTTATAGCTCAGAGTGGAAAAGGCATGGGGCGGACTCAATTTAACCATTTTAAACAAAACTTTAAATTTTTCCCAATATATTATATTCACATTATAACTTCTTGGGAGAGAGAATTCTGGGAATTTGTACTGTATTTAATGATTTTGTAAGTATGTGAGAGATAATAGTGATAAAATATCTGAATATTAAATTAATTTTGTAAAGCTGGCATTTGCCTGGCATAATTGTTTGAAAACTTTTGGGTCATCAGGAACATGTTGCTTTTAATTTTTATATTGTTTAAGAAAATTGTTTTTATCTCCTCATGATTGAAGTAAGTCAGTTTTTGTAACTGAAGAGTAAAGATACTTGCATTTCAGTTAAGGATATTTTATTATATTTTGAGCAAATGAGAACCCTTAGTTATGCAGGAATAGCACAACTGGTTGTAAACATAGGAATTTTCAGTCAGAAAATGTGCTATCAAAATTGTAAGATGGATAGTTGTTGGTTCAAGCATGAATAGTTCTCATTGCAAGTTGAAGGTCTAGAACTAGAGACCAATAAAAGATAACTCACAGAAAATGAATCACATACTATTATAAAATTTCTCATTTTCATGAATGAATGAGGGTAAATTTAGTATGTAACTACAATAGTAGTTAAAGTATCTTTTTTTCTTAGAGCGTAAGTGTTTCACGCATTAGTAGTGACATATTTTTGTCACATCGTAAAGTACACATGGAAAAAACTACAAGTGTTTTTTATCTGATGTTAAAGAAAAAGGAATATATTTTAATATAGGAATATGTTTAATAACTAAGAAGGAACAGTCCATTAGGTACCTGGTATACACTAGACACTGGGAATACAGTTGTAAGCAGAATAGATGTGGTCTCTGCCCTATTGGGGGTTAAATCTGAATGGGCACATAGATAATTATAATCCAGTACATAAAGTGGCACCAAGTGACTGTACCTGAAACTAGAATAATGTTTCATTTGGGTTTTCTGGTGTAGATTTAGACATAGTAAGTTACAGTCTTCATATAATACATTTATGACGCAGAGCAAATTATTTAACAGGTTTGAAATACACTAAAGAACTGGTTTTACCTGCTCTCTTATATTGAGTAATGAGCTATCATGAAGGCATACTGAAATGATGAGTCTCTTTATGGGTAGGAAAGACTGTCATTTGATAGATGATTCCCAAAGCTTTCCATCATCAATTTCTCTAACTCTGTACCCTGTTTGTGTGTGCTGCTCCATCCATCAGCAGTACATTTTGTTTCCCTCACCGTGTATTGGACTGGCCTTGTGACTTGCACTGACTAACAGGATCCCATAGAAGTAACTGCCTGGGACTTTAGGCCCAAGTCTTAAGAGGACAGACAGCTTTTGCTTCCTCTGTCTTTGAAGCCAGTCATCTTGTAGAAGGTCCAACTACCCTGCTGGAGAGAGAGGCCACTTGGGAGGCCTGAACATCTTGGATGTTTCAGCCCCAGCCAAGCAACTGGCTAAATGCAGTTGCCTGAGACCAGCAGAAGAACCACCTAGCTGAGCTATAGCCAAATCACAGAATGACGAGGAATAATTATTGTTGTTTTAAGCCTCTAAGTTTTGGGGTGGGTTGTTACTCAGCAACTGATGACTGAAACACGTGGTGTAGGATGGAAATCACTAGATCCAGTTGTAGATTTCCACATCGATGGATCAATGGAAGTCATTCTGTGCTGAGCTGTGCAGACTCTTGTCCTGAACTGAGCTGAACTGATCTGGGAAGTTTCTGACAGCTCAGTGTGAGAGAGTTTTGGCAAAATTACTTTATTTCCATGTGTGGTCATATCTAAAGATGTGCCTACTTGGCTTATGAGAATTCCTCTTTATAAGGCATTCAGTTTAATACCCTGACTTGGGCCTAGAAGGCGTTTGTTAACATGATGACACATTTTGATTTTGCTTGTGTTGCTAATGGTGAGCACTACAAGACGAAGATCACCACGTGGCCATCTTCATGGTTACCTAGATGGCTATAATGCAATGGAGTCTCCTCTCAAAGTACTCAAGGTTTACTAGGTCAGAGCAGTTATACTCCTGTGCAGCATACTCCCTAAAATGCATTTTACTGAATTATTTTGATTTTACTGTTCTGTGTGTGTGTTTTAAATAAAGGTTGATTTATATAAGTAGTAAATAGTCAGATACGTTTTGTCTGTGGCCATAGTCTTAGGTTAAGGCACAAGGTAGTCACAGAAGAGTTTTAGAGTCATTAATGAAAAGAAATTATCTTGATAAGATGTGTTATCATTGCTCGCTTTACCTATTATAATAATTGTGGCCATTTTAATGGGACTTGGTAATGTTTGGCATAAATCAGTACCGATTTGGGGACTTGGGAACTGGCTGAAACAAACGGAAACTGTATTTTCAACTTAGGAGAGTTTCTCCTTGGAGGAGCTGTCCTGCTGAAGTGGGAGTGGGTGGTGTGGTTTTCTGGATGCCATCCTCAGTGGTGTTCGTCCTCTTTCTCTGCCCCTCTCACAGTTCCCAGGTAGTGGCTGCCCTTTGGACATCACAGGCCATCAGCGGTGGCTAGAATTCAAAAAGAATAATATCCTCTCCTGTGTCTCACTTTTCTAAAATATTATTTTTAATTGTGGTAAAATATACATTGCAGAATTCCTCTTAACCATCTTTAAGTGCACAGTTCAGAAGTATTAATTAAGTATATTCACATTGCTGTGCAGCCATCACCACCATCGAGCTCCAGAACTCCTTTCATCTTGGAAAACTGTAACTTGTATCCCATTAAGCAATACCTCCGCATTCCCCTCTCCCCCCAGCCCCTGGCAACCACCATTCTACTTTCTGTCAGTCTCAGTTTGACTACTCTGGGTACCTGATGTAAGTGGAATCATACAGTGTCTGTCTTTTTGTGACTGGCTTATTTCACTTAGTGTAAGATCCTTAAGGTTCATCCATGTTGCAGGTGTCGGAATTTCATTCCTTTTTAAGGCTGAGTGATACTCCATTGCCTGTATACACCACCTTTTATTTATGCATTCATCCATTGATGGACACTTGGATTGCTTCTACCATTTGCCTATTGTGAATTATGCTTCTGTAAACATGGGTGTACAGGTATCTGTTCAAAACACTGCTTTCAGTTCTTTTGTGTATATGCCCAGAACTGGAATTGCTGGATCATATAGTAATATTTGTGTAATTTTTTTTGAGGGAACGCCATACTGTTTTTTGTAACAACTGCACCATTATCTTCCCATCAGTGGTGCACACGGGTTCTGATTTCTTCACATTTTCACGAGCTCCTGTTATTTTCTGGTTTTGTTTGTTTGGTTTGACATTAGCTATCCTAATGTATGTGAGCTGATCTCTGTCTCTTTTTTAAGATCAAGAAAAACCTTACCAAGAAGCCTCCTAGCCTGTTTCACTCATTTCATTTGTCAGAGCTGTGCCTCTTTTCTGTGCCTGAGCGAGTCACTCACTAGCAAGGGGAATGGAATTAATTTAGGGCAGATGTGATTGGAGATGGGCAGAGTCACTTCTTGGAGATCGTGGCACTGCAGAAGGTGAACATCTGAACAAGATTTTTTTGTTTTTTAAATTCTGCCTAGAACCCAGTATTTTTAAACTGAGCTGTTGATTTATATTTATTTATTTTATATATAGTTTATATACGTTATGCAGTTTGTGTGTGTATATATATCATTATATATGCTTTTACAAATTGAACTGTAGGTTTAAGTATAGTTTTCTAAGGCTTCTTTAAAAATAAAATGTTTTCCTGTGTTTTCAAAATGCTTAATATTTGCATGTAAAGCTTAGTTTACATTCTCTGTTTTGACACCTTTCCATACATTTCAAAACTATTCAGTTTCCCTTGAATGTGAAAATTAGAATATATAGAAATTGGTGTTGGGAATAATTTTTTAAATTTCTTCTCCATGTTGCCTCTCAGACTGCTGCTGCAAGGCCATTCTGTGATCTGAAGGAGGTGTTTTGACTGAGTTCTTTATCCAGACTTATATGCAGGCCAAAGTAAACAGTGATTCAGGCAGTCTGCCTTGGTATCATGACATGGCCAGACATCAGACAGTTGAAACATCAGAAAGGGTTCGGAAATGTCAGAAAAGAAACAAAAGGCTAATTCATCTGTGATTAATCTTTCTTAAAATTCAGTGCCTCAGCTTGATTGTGGTCAAACAGCATCTCTGGAATTCTGCAGGAGTTTGCCTGAAAAGAGGTAGCTGACATAGCTGTTATAAAAGCGGGTACTAGAAGAACTTGGAGCCCGCAGAGCTTCATCTGCAAAGTCCTGTGCTGCTGGAATCCTCGAGCTCCCGAGCTTTTCAGGATTTCCTGACTAGACAAAGTAGCAAATGTTATTTTACTACAGTCTTGCAGCCCAGGGTGATGCATTTGGGTACACGTGGTAGTGACTTTGCTCCTACTGGTCTGAAAGAAATACAAATGGTCTCATCAGTTACCCACAGCACAGTACAGAACACTGGAGTGCTTGATTCAGCACCTATTTTTGATGTTCAATTAAACATCCAGTGAATTAGACACGGTCAGTAGAAAAAATTACCACAGAATAATTTTAGTAAGGGGTTTTCGATGCCTCCTGCAGGCAATGGCTTCTGGCTTCTGTATCATGCTTTATGAAGACCTTCCCTATCCCTCATATTAGAACATAATAATATCCTCTCTTTATTCCTTTTCTCTGGCAAGATTCATCTCAGGTTTGCTCCACTCTGAAACCTTGCCTGACTCTCCTGTGTGTAAGTGTACGTTTCCATCGCAGCTTACATGTTGATACCTGACACTTACTGCACTGTATTACAACTACTTGTTTTCATATCCGTCAGTCTCTTTAGACTCGAAGCTCCTTCGAAGATGGAGCTTGAGCTCATTTATTACTTACTGTAGCAACAACCCCTGATTTACAGTAAATATTCAATAAATCTTTGAATGGTTGGAGGGAGATCAAGAACAATGAGTAATTGGATTACTGGTTAGAGGGAAAGTACATATTTGCACCAAGTAAAGTGACGTCATTTGGCATTTCTACAGCATAGACCTTTGTATAGTTTTGGCAGTATTAATCAAAGATAAGTTTATAACAATTGTTTACTTTTAGAATAATGAGAAAGTTGTTTTGTTTCAATTGTCAGACGAACACTGAAGATACTCTTGCATTTGCCTTTTTCTTCAAATTGAAAAAGCACTGCAAATAATTTAGAACATTTGTAATTCTAAAATGATAGTCCTGTATAATATTTTATGTGGTTTATATTTGAATAGCATTTTATTTTTAAATAGGTTGATCTAAAAATGTATCTAACTGAATAAAGTTTATTATGTAAAACCCTTGAAATAACAGAATATAGTATAAATTTTTTTCTAGGGAGTATGATTATAAATTTTGATAATTGTGTAATATGAATGTACAGTCTAAATACTGTTTTAACTAGCATTGATTTGTTTCATGATCTCACATATTGGCTGTAGAGGGGCAATGAAGGGGGCTTCTCACTGTGAGATCTGGTTCCCGCTTGTCCCCAAGTAATGGTTCTCTCTTAGGGGCAGTTTTGTCCTTATCCCCATCCTATCTCATTTCTGGAGACCCTTTTGATTGTCGCAACTGAGGTGATGGGAGAAGAGGGTGTGTGTGCGTGCTGCTGGCATCTAGTCGGAAGAGGCCAGAGATGCTGCTAAACATTCTTCAGTGCATGGTCCCTGCAATGAAGATTCTTTGGCCCAAAATATCAGTAGTGCTGAGGTTAGAGAAACCCTATTTAAAGAGTTAGCTTTTTGCCATTGAAGTCAGTAGGGCTTTACAGTTGCTGAGTTACCGTGTGTAATTTGACTACTGCTGTCAAGAAGGAACTGCCAGAAAGATTAATTTTGGGTTCACCATAACAATCTTGAAATAAACTATCCCGTTATGACACACCAGAGAGAGGTTTCCTGTGTCTTAATTCATGACCCTGTGCGGTCATAAACGTATTGATGACCCCAGGACTGTCTTAAATTTTCTTTGGGGGCTTATATGTGGCCTTCATGTCGGCTTAAAGGTAATGTAATGTTTCTGTACAATGAGATATATCTAGCGAATCTTGAGGTCTCATAGAAGGAGCAGCAGAAACAACAAATAAAGCTAAATTTTCCAAAATGTGTTGCTTTGTTTTTCTAGTTCCGATGTGAGTGGTAGGGTCTGTCTTTAGTATTTATAAATCATTCTGTTTTCCTTGCTTTGTAGAAATAGAAAGAAATTTGGCAGCTTCATAATAACCAAGTGAATTGAATTATTCTTTCCCTAGCAGCTAATTGAGTTCATCTTTTTTAGTACAGAGAGAACACAGTGTTGGCATATGTTTCAGGATGGGAGGTTAGACTCCTTCAGCTTTAGTGGCACAGGGATGTTTGGCACATCCTATACTCGTGTGCTTTAATCTAGCCCATTTGGACCTAAGCTGTTTTAGAAAAGCACGTGTGTGTATGTGTTTATTGTTTGTCTTGCCTAGTATTCTACCTTGGTGTTGATGAGAGAATGAAGCCAATTTCCACCTTTCCCACACCGCTCCAGGACCCCCCATCACAGCTCAGGTGTTCTTTCCTTCTTACATCTGTACGTGTTCTCTTGGTTCTTATATCTCATTCTGTAAAAATAAGGCAACTGTAAGGTTTTCATACTTGACACTTTCTTTCAAAAGCCTTATTGTCTGCATTTGTGGCATTAGCTAAAGTGAAGCAACCTTGAGGAGCATAATAATCTGGGATATTCAGCAGTCGGTTGACAGTGACAACACTGAGAAGCACAGGAAGCTCTGTGTCCACGGCTAGAGGACCTTTCTGGTTGTTGCCTCACTGCCTTCCAGCCTGTGGCCGTCCTCAGCCACGGAACTATTCCAGCATGAGGTGCATTGTGTGGGGATCGTTTTATTCTCTCACACGGGTCTCTTAAATCCACATTTCTTGGCTTGGTCCTCAGGAGTTCCTTTTTCTTCCTGATACCTCATCATCTGCCCTTGGGCATCCTTTGTCCCCATTTTCTCTGCCGTTTGTCCCACACAGAGACCACTGCATTGAGGTGTGTGCCATGCCTGTACTTCTTTTCTGAGGGAAATTGCTATTCTGATCGTTTCTGCCAAAGGAAATGCAGCCTTGGAGTTTAGGTCACCATGTTTAGTGCCACGTGACCCTGCCATCTTAATTGCTATTAGTTGGACTAGGCATGGGTACCTGACCCCAAGGTGGTCGATCTCCGGTAGACTAGGGTCAAGTAAGGCTCATCATTAAAGCTTTGCCCACTGAATAGTGGATGACCAGGCCATTCAGATCCTCTCTTTTAAGGAAGTGTGGATTGAGACTACAGGGAGGATCAATATTTAGTGGGAGTCGTCACTGAGAGCTACACAGGGAATGGTAACAAAAGCTCAGAGTTAGATTAGGGCTCCATAAACACAGGTCCATAAAGTTTAAATTGTAGGCAAACTTTTGTACACATGCCCATTTATCTTGAGAATAGAGTTCATGGATTTCTTTCATCTGGCTTTCAAAGGGGTCTGTGAACCAAAAGATAGCAAGTAATGAGATGGTGGGGGAGCAGAAGCAGACACAGTGAGTAGCAGATGAAAATACAGGTTGCGGTCTCCTGCTCTGAGGGGAGACAGGTAACCACTTGTTAGACCTACTTGTCGGTTTTTGAATTATGATCTGGGCCTGGGTTTCCTCCTCTTCCTGGATAGCCTGGGATTATCTGGAGCCTGACCCTACGTGGGTAATATTTGTGCCCTCATTTTCTTATGTTCTTCCCTAAAATGTTCTGTTCCCCTCTGCCATTAGTACTAGCCACTTAGTGGAGCACCTGAGTGAATTTCTTTGTTTCTTTAATCCAAAGAGCCAAACTGATAAACATGTCTGTTAGCAGCATAGATGTGCTAGAGAGGGCAACAGCTGTGCCATTTCCCTGGCTGCTGAGTATTATGGTCAGTACCTACATAAGGTGTGTCCATATAAATGAGCCACATGCTCACCTAAGGTTAGATGGAGGATAAGGAGGGAAGGAACTGGTGAAATATTCTGTATAACAGGACTTGATAAAATCCCAGATCGTAAATAGTTTTTACTCTTTTCCTATCAGTGGAACATGCCATCTTCTTTTTCCAAGATGTTAACCATAGGATTGTGACGGAGGGTTCAAAAAAGTGGTTGATTTACCATGTTTGTGTCTGGGCATAAAAAACATTGACTTAAAAATTAATGTGAACAGATGGTAGAGAATATTACATTATCTGACGTTTTAACACACTGAAACAGATTAGTGAGGTTGAGAATTTTCTTCCTTGAGAATTGAAGAACAAAATGACAACAAACAGATCTTTGTTGGCATGAAGGAGATATATGACCATCATACCTTAGAGACAGAGAGAGGACCATCTCAGTTCTAGCCTAAAGCCGTGAAAACTAAGACCAAGGTAGTGGTGATAATGAGTTATAATTTTTCCTAGGAAATAGAATAGTTGCTTTTGTAACTTGGAACTACCCAAGTCTAATTTAAATTTAATTTTTCCAGAGGTTTGCTGCTTCTTACTGAATGTTTGGCCAGGCAAAGTTTTGAGCTTGTTTTTCAAACTAAATTATGATGAAGGATTAAAGAGAAGGGAAAGGGCGTTGTCATAGAAAATCAAACAGAAAATGTGTATTTTCTTTTTTCACTGATTCCCCGGTAAAGTTTTTATTCTTCTTCTTTTTTTTTTTTTCCTTATTTTAAATATGGTCAGTTTACAATGTTGTGTCAATTTTCTTTCCATTAAGAATTTTCTTAGGGGACAAAACAGTAAGTTGAAAATTAAAATAAAAAATATACAACTTATTTAACTAACTGGCTGCATTTCCTTTGAATTTCAAGGTGGTAAAAGTTCTTAAGTGCTACACAGCCGCCTTGATGGGCCAGGAATCATAAATACTTAGAGGGGACTTAGGAAAATAAGGACCCTTTTTTAAAAAAGATAAAAGGTCCATTTCTCCCTTCTTTGTTAACATTTATTGGTTTTCTTTTACTTTTTAATTCTCTTCCCATCACTTTTGGGTGAACTGAGGAAAAACTGGAGAATGCCCTGTGGGTGCTTGTGTGCCTCTGCTGTTGTCATGGAGTCACATAGACTGTAGCTGCGTATTTCAGTTAAGGATTTGGAGTAAGGCTCATAAAAGGGAAATTTCTGTCCTCTGTAGTCAAGGTCTCACATTCCAGTACAGCACCGTGTAGCTGCACTGCTCCTAGCTCACAAGGAAGGCATCTTGAAAATGGTAAAAATATTTTCATATTTTTGGATACAGAATCCTAGAGAGATGCTAAGTGTTTTTATTGCTTTAATTCAGATTAAAGCTAATAAACCCAGTCCCAGAGGCTCTGTTAGAGTCAGGTTAGTAGGGTTGGTGAGTGAGTCTCAGATAAGAGTCCAGCAAGCAGTTTTACTTGTTTTTGGAGCTCGGGAAGTGATAGTTTTGTTGATCCAGCTCCACTTTGGAAACTCGCCATTTCCAGACATGGCCTGAGGCCCTCAGTGAGTACTCTAAGTGAGACAGTGAAACCAGAGGGCTCAGTTCCATGTTATTGTATTGTGATTAACAGTCCAATGGTAGACTTGATTTATTTGGAAGTATTTTCAAGCTTTCAGAAAAGTCTCAGGAATAAAAATGATACAAAGAATACTCAAATACCCTTCACTCAGGTTCACCTTCTTCTCTCTTCCCCCCATATTTACATAGATACGTGAATATGTGTATTTATACACTTAAAACACACACAAATTTTTTTAACTATTTGAAAGTAAGTTGGTTATACTGAGTGATTCTTTAGTCCAAAAATTTTTGCTTAGTAAGCAAAATACTTGCCAGATGTGTTTGGAGAATATGTGTTTTGTAATTATTAGCTCAGGTAATTCTCACAACCACCTGATACAAGTGTTATTTTCCCCACCATTTTATAGAATAGAAGTCTGTAACTAACGTACAAGTAGTTAATGTCGGAGTGTTCACATTCAGGTAGACTGAGGCTGAAGCCCAAGCCCTGCTATGTTGCTTCCCTTTAGGACACTGCCAGTGTGAAGACTTTCATGCAGATTTTAAAAACACTCTTGAGTTCTCACAGACTGTATCAGTCCAGATTTCATCTATTGTAAGACATGCATTTTTTTCTTATTCTCACATTTTAAAAGCCTGGGTGTGTTTTTCACAATGGATGGTGATGTAGTTGACAGTATATACATGTGTGTGCAAACTTGGTTGTTAAATTTGGTGGTGTGCTTTTTGGCCACTGAGGTAGGGGTATGTGTGTGTGTGTTTTTCATTTCCCACTTGAAAGGGAAAATGATGTTCTGGGTTACCAGCTCTAAGGGGTAGAGGAGCTGTTGCATTTTATTAAATATTGTGGACTTGCTTGAAGATCAGACATGCTAAATTTTCACAAGTAAAATATGTAAATATTTCTGAAAATACAGCTAAGAGCTCCTTAACTATTTGAACTTAGTGTTCAAGTGTTGATTGGGTGGTATAAGTTGTGCTGTTGCAGAATTTACCTTCCTTGACATGGGTTTCCTTCTTCTGTTTGTCCTTCCCCATTCTTTTCTTCCTTTTTTTTTCTTTTTGATTTTAAAAATAATTCCTCTTGTGGAAAAGGGGATAAATTAGAGGAATGTTAAAAATAAAAATTGCCTGCAGCTCTCTCACCCAGAGCTCATCACAGCTGACATTTTGCTGTATTTCCTTTGGGGTTTTGTAAATATACATGCATTTCTTTTTTCCTCACAGTTATTAGGTGATACATGCAATATTGTTTCCTACCTTTTTCTGTTTTCTTCATAAGTATTTTCCTATTTTTCTTAAATCTTTCATTACCCCCTGATTCTAAGTGACTGTAAATGTTATAATGTGCCATAATTTATCGAGCTATTACTGTGTGTTTAAGTTCTTTCCACTTCTTCTTGCTATATAAGTAACTCACGGCAAGCATTTTTTGGTATATTTCTTTTTGAGACTGTCACAGAATTTACCCTTTTGCACATTCATGCTGGAGGTGAGGAATCCATCCGTATTGTGTGTCTATACATTTGGGACATCTTCCACGAAGAGCAGAGCAGCACTATACATTAGAAGCTACTGAAAATTAGACTAGTAAACGTACACAGGAGTATAACAACGGGTGTCTCCTGTTTTATGAAAAATAAACCAGCTGATTTTCTTTTTAAATTTTTCTGTCTCTCCTAAAATTTTACACTGATTAGTCACTTAGCTTGACTGCCTTTAGTTCTTATACACTGATGAAGTGTAAGTTTATTTCTTTTCCTACAGTTTTTTGGATTTATTTAGATACTGATAAATTTTATACTACCTTTTAGGAGTCATTAGTGCTGATGTCTTGTGGCTATTTTAATTTCAAGTTGAAGTAGTGAAAGGTTACTTTTGTTCTTTCAGTACTTCCCAGCCTTAGTTTGCAAGTCCTCAGGAGGATTATAAGGAAAGTTGAATAACTCAGTGATGTCAGCCCCTGTTGTAATAAAGGAAATAAAAGTTCGTTTTTAACTTTAGTTCTCTTAAGAGGACAGTTTGGCAAGAAAAATGAGGAATACCTCCAACAATATGAAAGTAGATAACTGTCTTTTGCCATTTGTGTTCTTTTCCCCCTCTTCAGCTTTATTTTCTTGGGCCGTCTACAGTGCAGCAGTGGCTCTGGCCTGACTTTATTCCACTTCTTGCTTTCAACACCTAAGTAGGGTCACCTAATCTTCCTGCAGGTGTACATTTTCAGCTTTTGCCCTCAGCCCCTAACGTAAGAGCCCTGTAACTGGGCTGTGGTAGCTCAGCACTGTGACCTGCTCTAACAGCCGGGGCTCTGGCTTCTCCCTGCCCACTGCCTTGAATCTGTTCCTTATGTTCAGTTTATCTGCTGATGCCCTTCCATTCCTTCTGTAAAACACACACAGTGCCCATGGCAGTCAGAAGACTTATGGCTGGTAGGCTGCACTTTAGTGTACATGCATGTCTGTTTTCATAAGTTTTTTATGCCAATTTTACTTGTTATTGTAATGGTGCAGCTTAATTAAATATTAAGTAAACTGATGAAAGATGTTTTTAAAAAAGTTATTTGCATTAAACCTAATTTGAATGCTTTGGGTAGACTCAGAGATGAGTCAGAAAATTGCTGCTGAATTAGTTGTGGATGAGATAACAAAGAGTTTGGGGTAAAATAAAAATCCATAAAAATCTTGAAAGAGTCCCCACTTCCGTAAGTAAGTTCTCACTGCACTTTAAAGAACCAGTAACCAAAGTCACAGTGATGCACCTTCAGAGAAAAGACTTGGTCCTAAATCAATGAATGGCTAATGAATGTGCAGGTATATATTTTAACTTAAAGTGTTAAAAGTTTGTATGTGTGTTTGTGTGAATTTTGTCACACAAACACTGTAATGAGCATTTTCACTTAACCTACCATTACTAGTCCTGTTCACTCTGGATAAGACTGCTTTTGCTGTAAATTACTCTATAGTATTTATAGATATTTTCTTTGCTTGAAAATAATCAAATTGTGATTAAATAGGTCTAGCAAATAAATATTGTCATGTAATTTACAGGCCTTCAATCTCTCCATATTAATAGGATTTGAGAGTCACTGAACATGGCTTTGTGCTTGTGGGCTTCCATAGTTGCCACGTAAGGGTTAAGTCAAAGCCATATTATTTTGCCTCATCCTCCAGTCCTCTTAGATCCTGGAATCTTGTTCTCAAACCCTAGTGTATGTTGATGTGTCTGTTACTTGAGCCGCGTCCTGCTGTTACTGTTATTTGCTTGGGCTGTTTTTAGTTTTCTGGAACCACCTCTAAATGCCTCGCTCAGGTTGATTTTTGTAATTTGCATATCTGGCCAGCCATAGTCTGGACTCTGTCACAAATCAAACCCTGATTCTTATGACTTTTTAAAAAATCACTGTTTTACATGTTTAATTTTGGAAACATTATGAGAATGTTATCTCTTTATTACATCCTAAATTCATAATAATTTTTTTTAAAGAAACCATTTTATTGAGGCCTGCTATACATATAGAAAAGTGCAACAAAATGTAGAGCCCCATGAAAATCACAAAATAAACACACCTATGAGTCCTTGTTGTCTACTGGAAATTGATATTTCTCTCCCTGGCAGTCATTCTGTAAAGGACCAAATTGTAAATATTTTAGGTTTACAGGCCATATGGTCTGCTGTTGTAGTGAAAGCAGCCATAGGAGATATGTAAACAAATGGGCATGGCTGTGCTCCAGTAAAACTTTCATTTATGGACATTGAACTTTGAATGTCATATAATTTTCACATGTCACAAAGTATTACTCTTCTTTTGATTTATTTTCAACCATTAAAAAAATATAAAAACCATTCTTAGGTTGTGGGCCAGTGAACGGCAGACCCAGTTCAGCCTGTGGCCATGGTTTGCGGACCCCTGTTCCGCGGTATGCCGCTGACCTAGTTTAGTTTACTCCCCTGCTGGTCCAGCCTCTCCACATCTGAGTTAACATCGTTGTCATCTTCATCATCCAGCACATTATAGCCGTTCTCCTACAATTAGAAAACCCAACTATCAGAACAATTTGCTATGTGAAGTTCAGTGATAAAATTGTCCTGATGTCTGTAGAATGCATATTACCAACCTGGGATTCAAATTTTAAAATGAACTTTTATCTACATAAATTTAAGCTTATACTAGGGGAGAGGGTATAGCTCAGTGGTATAGTGTGTGTTAGTGTGCACGAGGTCCTGGGTTCAATCCCCAGTAACTCCATTAAAAATAAACCTAATTACCCCCCCCCAAAAAAAAAACCCAAATAAAGAGGATTGTTTTTTAAAAAAACTTACACTATATGAGGTAATAAACTATGAGTTAATCCATAGTGGCTTAGAGACTAAATATAATGATGGTTGGTTGATTATCTTTGTTTACTTTTCCTTTCTTTTTTATTTAACTTTCCAGACACTCAGCAGTTTAAAAATTACTGTAAGTGTGAAGGATTATATAGTATGGTTTAATCAGTCATGAAATAAGTCTGTTGTGAGTGCTTTACAGTATTGTTAAAAGCCATTTATTTGTCACCCATATGGTGGTATCTTGGAAAAAGCAAATATTTAATTCAGCCAGCATTTGCTAGGCCTGCTAGTAAGTGAGGCACATAGAGTAAGTTACTCTAGATGGTGATGAATGAGACACAGGTCATGTCTGCAAGGAGCCTTTGGACAGGATAAACATTTGCAAAAACTATCCTGCAGAATGAAATGTGTAAGTTCTATAAAAAAAGCAACAGAATACTGTAGGAGCACAGATGTATGGTAGAGAGAAGTATATATTTATTGAATCTGATTTTTTCCCCAAATTTTGAAAATTTCAAACCTACAGAAAACTTGAAAGACTAGTACATTGAACACCCATGTACCTTCACCTAGAGTCATTAACATCTTGCTACATTTGTTGTCTCTCTTTGTATGTGTGCAAATATAATTTTATGTATGTGTGTGTTTTCTTCCTACTAAACCAGTTGAAAGTAAGTTTCAGAGATCATGACGTTTCATCCTAAGTGCTTTAGTATGGATCTCCTAAAGCAAGGTTGTTCTCATACTTAACATTATTTTATTTTTTTAAATTGAAGTATAGTTGATTTACACTGTTTCAGGTGTACAGCAAAGTGATTCAGTTACATGTATATATTCTTTTTCAGATTCTTTTCCATTATGGGTTATTACAAGATATTGAATAGAGTTCCCTGTGCTGTACAGTAGATCCTTGTTGTTTAAATGCATGTGTTTATTTCTGGGCTTTCTATCTTGTTCCGTTGATCAATATGTCTGTTTTTGTGCTAGTACCACACTTTTGATTACTGTAGCTCTGTAGTATAGTCTGAAGTCAGAGCATGATTCCTCTAGCTCTATTCTTGTTTCTTAAGATTATTTTGGCTATTTGGGGTCTTTTGTGTTTCCATACAAAGTTAAAATTTTTTTGTTTCAGTTCTGTGAAAAATACTATTGCTAATTTGTTAGGGATTGCACTGAATCTGTATAATGCCTTGAGTAGTATGGCCATTTTAATAATACTGATTCTTCCAATCCAAGAACACAGTATATCTTGCCATCTGTTAATGTCATCTTCAGTTTCTTTTATCAGTGTCTTATAATTTTTGAAGTACAGATCTTCTGCCTCCTTATGTAGGTTTATTCCTAAGTATTTTATTCTTTTTGATGCAGTGGTAAATGGGATTGTTTCCTTAATTTCTGTGTCTGATATTTCGTTGTTAAAGGTATAGAAATGCAACAGACTTCTGTGTATTAATTTTTTATCCTGCAGCTTTACCGAATTCATTGATGAGCTCTGGTAGTTTTCTGGTAGTGTCTTTAGGATTTTCTGTGTATAGTATCATGTCATTTGCAAACAGTGAAAGTTTTACTTCTTCTCTTGCAGTTTTGATTCCTTTTATTTCTTTTTCTTCTTTGATTGCTGTAGCTTGGACTTTGAAAACTGTGTTAAATTAAAGTGGCGAAAGTGGGCATCTTTGTCTTGTTCCTGATCTTAGAGGAAATGCTTTCAGCTTTTCACCATTAAGTATGGTGTTAGCTGTGGGTTTGTCATACATGGCCTTTATTATGTTAAGATATGTTCTCTCTGTCCCCACTTTCTGCAGAGTTTTTATCATAAATCAATGTTGAATTTTGTCAAAAGCTTTTCCTGCATCTATTGAGATGATCATATATGGCTTTTCTTCTTCAGTTTGTTAATATGGTGTATCACATTGATTGATTCGTGGATTTTGAAAAGTCCTTGCATCCCTGGGTAAAACCCCACTTGATCGTGGTGTATGATCCTTTTAATGTATTGTTGGAGTCAGTTTGCTAGAATTTTGTTGAGGATTTTTGTATCTATGTCCATTAGGGATATTGTCCTGTAATTTTTTTTTTTTTTGTAATATTTCTGTCTGGTGTTAGTATCAAGGTGATGGTGGCCTCATAGAATGAGTTCGAAAGTGTTCCTTCCTCTGCAATTTTTTGGAATAGTTTCAGAAAGATAGGTATTAACTCTTCTCTAAACATTTGTTAGAATTCACTGTGAAGCCATTTGGCCCTGCCTGGACTTTTGTTTGTTAGGAGTTTTTAAATTACTGTTTCAATTTCAGTACTGGTAATTGGTCTGTTCATATTTTCTGTTTCTTCCTAGTTCAGTCTTGGGAGATTGTACCTTTATTTCTTCCATGTTGTCCATTTTATTGGTGTGTAGATCTGCATAGTAGCCTCTTAACAATAATTTGTATTTTTGTGGTGTTGGTTGTGACTTCTCCTTTTTCATTTCTGATTTTATTGATTTGGGCCTTCTCCCTTTTTTTCTTGATGAATCTGGCTAGAGGTTTATCAATTTTGTTTATATTTTCAAAGAACCAGCTTTTAGTTTCATTGATCTTTTTTATTTTTTCTTGTCTCTATTTCATTTATTTCTGCTCTGATCTTTATGATTTCTTTCCTTCTACTGACTTTGGATTTTATTTGTCTTTCTATAGTTGATTTAGTTGTAAGGTTACACTGTTTATTTGAGGTTTTTCTTGTTTCCTAAGGTAAGCTTTTATTACTGTGAACTTCCCTCTTAGAAATACTTTTGCTGCATCTGATAGATTCTGGATCATTGTGTTTTTATTTTCATTTCTAAGTATTTTTTGTTTTCCTTTTTGATTTCTTCAGCGATCCATTTGTTATTTAGTAACATATTGTTTAGCCACCATGTGTTTGTGTTTTTTGCATTTTTCTTGTAGTTGATTTTTAGTCTCATAGCGTTGTGGTTGGAAAAAATGTTTGATTTGGTGTCAGTTTTCTTAAGTTTACTGAGGCTTGTTTTATGGCCTAACGTGATCTTTCCTGGAGAATGTTCCACACGCACTTGAAAAGAATGTGTATTTTGTTACTTTGGGGTGGAATGCTCTATAAATATCAATTAAGTCCACCTGGCCTAATGTGTTATTTAAGGCCTGTGTTTCCTTACTTATTTTCTCTGGATGATCTGTCCATTGATCTCATAGGGGTGTTAAGGTCCCTGCTATTATTGTGCTACTGTTGATGATTCCTTTTATGTCTGTTACCAGTTGCCTTGTTTATTGAGGTACTCCTATGTTGGGTGCCTATATATTTACAATTGTTGTATCTTCTTGGATTGATCCCTTGATCATTATGTAGTGTCCTCCTTTGTCTCTTGTAACAGTCTTTATTTTGAAGTCTGTTTTGTCTGATACAAGTACTGCTACTTCAGCTTTCTTTTTATTTCATATGCATGGAATACGTTTTTCCATCCTCTCACTTTCAGTCTCTGTGTCTCTAGGTCTGAAGTGAGTCTCTTTTAGGCAGCAGATTGTGGGTCTTGTTTCTGTATCCATTTAGCCAGTATGTGTCTTTTGGTTGGGGCATTTGTCCACTTACATTTAAGGTAATTATTGATAAATATGCTCTTATTGCCATTTTGTTAATTGTTTTGAATTTGTTTTTGTAAGTCTGTTCTTTCCTCCTCTTCTTTTGTTCTTTTGTGATTTGATGACTATCTTTAGTGTTATGTTTGGATTCCTTTTTCTTTTTTTTGTTTGGTGGATAGATGTTTGGTTTGCAGTGATCTTGAGGTTTTTGTATAATAGTCTATATCTGTGATTATTTTAAGTTGCTGATCTCTTAATTTCAAATGCATTTTAAGTACCCTGTATTTGTACTCTCCTCCCCTCATGATCACTGGTTTTGATACCATTACGTCTAATTGTTTTGTGTATCCCTGAACCACTTACCGTGGATGCAGATGATTTTACTGCGTTTGTCTTTTAACCTCTCTGCCAGCTTTGCTTATAGATGACAACCTACCTTTACTGTATATTTGCCTTTACAGGTAAGCTTTTTCATTCTGTAATTTTCTTGTTTCTAGTTATGGCCTTTTGTTTTTTACCTAGAAAAGTTCCTTTAATATTTGTTGTGAAGCTGGTTTGGTGGTGCTGAATTCTTTTAGCTTTTGCTTGTCTCTAAAGCTTTTGATTTCTCCATCAAATCTGAATGAGACCCTTGCTGGGTAGAGTATTCTTGGTTGTAGGTTTTTTCCTTTCGTCACTTTAAATGTATTGCACCACTCCTTTCTGACCTACAGAGTTTCTGCTGAAAAGTCAGCTGATAGTCTTATGGGAGTTCCCTTGTATGTCATCTGTTGCTTTCCCTTGATGCTTTTAGTATTTTCTCTTTATCTTTAATTTTTGTCATTTTGATTACAATGTGTTATGGTGTGTTCTTTTTTGTATCGATTTTGTATGGGACTCTCCACTTCCTGGACTTGAGTGACTACTTTCCTTTCCAGGTTAGGGAAGTTTTTCAGCTGTTAATCTCTTCAGATATTTTCTCGGGCTCTTTATCTCTCTCTTCTCTTTCTGGGACCCCTGTAATGCAAATGTTAATGTGCTTTATGTTGTCCCAGAGGTCTCTTAAACTGTCTTCATTTCTTTTCATTCTTTTTTCTGTTAGGTGGCAGTGATTTCCACTACACTCGTCTTCCAGCTCACTCATCTGTTCTTCTGAAGCATTTAGTCTTCTATTGTTTCCTTAGTATATTTTTCAGTTATTGTATTCTTCATTTCTGTGTGGTTGTTCTTTGTATTTTCTAACTCTATTAAAAACTTCTAACTTCTTGCTCGGTGTATCCATTCTTCTCGCAAGCTCTTTGACCATCTTTACGATTATTACTCTGAACTCTTTCTTGGGTAGATTGCCTGTCTCCACTTTACTTAGTTCTTCTTCAGGGGCTTTATCTTGTTCTTTTGTCTGAAACTTACTCCTTTGCCACCTCATTTTATCTAAGTTGCTATTTGTAATTTTATACATGTGGTAGGTGAGTTGTGTTTCTTGACCTTGGCAAAGTGATCATCTGTAGGAGGCATGCTGAGCATCCCAGCAGTGCACTCTCCTGTCGTCACCCAAGCTATATGCTCTGGGGCTACGTGGGTGCTTCTGTTGTAATGGGTTAATTACATGGATGGTCTGGTAGGTCCCTAGTCTTGTTGGTTGCCAGGCCCTGCCTCGGGCAGATGCTGCTGGCTGATGTTTAGCGGGGCCTGGTCGCATGTGACTGGTTGTGGAATCCTAGGGGGCCCCTGAGGCTACTGCTGCCTCACTAATGGGCAGAGTCAGGGTCCCAAAGACTCTGGGGCTGTTGCCCACCCACGGGCTGGTGAAGCCAGATCCTGGGGTTAGTGCTGGTCTACTGGCAGGCAGAGCTGTTTCCTGAAGTCTGGTTACAGGGCCCAGGGATTCCAGAGTGCGTTTCAGATCATTGAGGGGGAGTTGGTTCCTGACACAGTTGGGTATGGGTCTGGGGTATCCCACAGATTACCTGCTAGTGGGCCGGGCCAGGCCAGGGCCCAGCTGGTCCCAGGATGGAGTCTGGCCTGCATTGTGGGATCATAGTTTTCTTGCTCCTGGTGTCTGTCCCCTGGTGTGTAAGGCTGGTCTGGAGGTCTGGTCTAGCTTCCTGGTGGGAGGGGCCGGTGCCTGTCCAGTCGTGCGTAGAGCTGGGTCTTGGCCCTCTGGTGGGCTGGACTGTGCCTAGGGGTGAGCCCAGAGGTGGCTGTGGGCACCTTAGTCTTTAAGCGGCCTGTCTGCAGATTTGTGGGGCTCTTGTCCCCACCCAGTTGGTTGTTGGCCTGAGGCGTCCCAGCACTGTTCTCTGCAGGCTGTTGGCTGGGGCCAGGGCTTGGAGCTAATGGTCCAATATGCTAGCCACTGCAGGAGTGATTTTCATGTGGCCAAATGTTCCCCATTGTGTCCTCCCCCAGTGTCTGTGTCCGCAGGGTGAGCCGCAGTTGCCTCCCACCTCTCCAGGAGTCTCTCCAAGACCAGCAGGAGGCCCAGCCCAGGCTTCTGTCACATTACTGCTTTTGCCCTGTGTCATGGTGCGTGTGATACTTTATGTGTACCGTTAAGAGTGAATTCTCTGTTTCCCCTAGTTCTGTGGGGCTCCTGCAATAAAGCCCTGCTGGCCTTCAAAGCCAGATGCTCTGGGGGTCAGTTTCCTGGTGCGGACCCCAGGCTAGGGAGCCTGACGTGGGGCCCAGAACTCTTGCTTCTGTGGGAGAACCTCAGCGATACAATTTTTCTCGTGTCTGTGGGTCGCCCCCCCCCCCGGGGGGGGTAGGGGTGGGTATGAGATTTGATTTTATTGCGAGTCTGCCCCTCCTGCCTATCTCATTGTGGTTCTTCCTTTGTGTCTTTACCTGTGGAAGACCTTTGTTGATAGGTTCCAGGCTTTTTCATTGATGGTTATTCTGCAGATAGTTGTGATTTTGGTGTGCTTGGAAGACAAGGTGAGTTCAGGGCCTTTTTACTCTCCCATCTTAGCTGCAGTCCTCCTCTTCATAATTTTGTTCAGACAAAACCTTCTTGGTTAGAATATTACCTCGGTGATGCTGTGTCAATCTCCAGACATCACATCTGGAGTCCCCTGAAGTCAGTTTGTCCCATTGTAGGCAGTGATAAATTTGCTCACTTATTAATTCATGTGGAATCTACCAGGTTTCTCCACTGTAGAGCTGCTTTTTTTCCTTTGCCATTAGTAAGTAATCTGTGAGTCTATACTTTGAGACTGTGTACAGCTGTTCCCACAGTCTTTTACACAATGGTAGAATCTTTTTCTTTTTCACAACTTCTTCTGGGCATAGGGCTTTAAAAACATATTTCATAATTCCAGTTGTTTGCAGACATTTAAAATTTAAATATTTATGCATTCCTTTAATGAAATGCTGTTGAAAG
This sequence comes from Camelus bactrianus, assembly GCF_048773025.1. Lineage (NCBI taxonomy): Eukaryota > Metazoa > Chordata > Mammalia > Artiodactyla > Camelidae > Camelus > Camelus bactrianus. The sequence goes on from NC_133549.1 coordinate 25,214,592, forward strand.
TTGGGCTATAAATATATTTCCTCATATAATTTAAATATTAATTACCACCTTATCAGGAGAAAGCAGAGTTAAGATCAAGTTCCCAAAGATGAAATCACTGAGTCCAGGTCTTGGTTTCATGCCTTATTATTTGTACAGACTTTCTAAGCTTCCATATCTTTATCTGTAAAATGGGGATAATCACCATGCCTTATAATACCAAAATTAGTTATTTAATTATAGGTAGACATAATCTTTACTAAAAATGAGTGACTTCAAACTATAGAAAGAAAAACATTTGTTTACCTAGTTATTTTATTCAAATGTGATTTGAAATTATAATTAATTTCCTTTTTTCTCCCAATGCATTTGATTTATTCTAGTTTTTAGATTTTTTTTTTACATGCCCTTCAGTTAAGGCTTCATATTTTTTAAAAGTGCTTTGGAAACTTACGTTTAATTCTGTCTTGTGTGATTCTTAATAGTCATCTTGTAAGTGCTTCACGCTGTTACTACAGGAAGCAGACTCAGATTCTCATAGATTATACTGTTCCCCAAGACTATAAAGTTTGATAACTGGGTGAAGGCTTAATTTATTAATAGATTTTCAAATCCATTGCTTTAAAACACGTAGTAAAGTTTGAGGGTACTTAAATTTTCTTTAATAAACAGTCTACATGAAGATAAAGTTAGGAAGCATAGAAGCTATCATAAATAACCAGGGTTGTGTCGGAAGCTCTCTGGAGCCAGCTTAAATTGACTCCCACTGGGCAGAATATGGACAATTTGAACATCACAGAGGATAACTGCAGTGGGTTGAAACAGGTGAAGTATCTTTAGACCTGTGAGCTCATGGGTCTGAGTCATTGCTGGAGTTGGTGCTGTGTCCTGCAGTGTATCACGCAGATGCTACATCACCACAGGCCTGCAGGTGGCCTGTAGATCCATCACTTCCAAACATCCTCAGGGATCCACAATTTTAGGTTCAGAATCATATAGATGCCATAGTTTTAGGCTCTGCATAACAGTAACTTCTCAAGATTAGACTTTCCAACATCTGGAAGTTGTAGATTTCAGCTTCAATTTTATTTATACAAGTTCAAGAGAGTTTGATGTAATAAACTGACAGGATAATTATGCTGTTTTGATTTCTCCAAACTGTTATTGGATAGAAAGGTGATGATTGGTTGCTTAAATTTTTAGGATAATATACTTTTTTGTGTAAAGCAAAGATAAATACCACTATAGAACTTTATTTTAATGATGTAGCCATTGTAAACTTCCTTTCCTATATTTTAAATTTCAAGATATGTGTATTTTTAAAATAAGTTCTAAATAACACTTTCAAACCATACAAAAATATTAAAAATCCTCACATCATGAAGATTTTTCTTGTGTGTTTGGTGCATATGCGGTTTTTTTAATGGGCTAAAAAATGGATAAGATTAAAACATTACAGGGACACTAATGTTACTATGATCCTTAGGATCTTTGTAACTCTAAATTCCATTCTAATAATTTGGTTAATTGGGTTTGGACCAATATGATATTTTAGCCTGGATATCTTAGAAGGAATGAAAAAGGAAGATTTCTCAGGTTGTCATCCAAGATTATTTGGTGTTTGTGACATAATAAATTTGTCTCAGTAATTTACCTGAAATTCTGTGAGTGGACTTGATTTGCTTACCCTGTGAATAACTGTTTAAATAGTGTAGTCTTCATAATTACATAACTGATCCTTTAGAAAGGAAGGAAATAATGTATTAGGCATCTTTGCAGCCTGCACTGCACAAAGCTGTTACATTAACCTTCTACCAAGCCCTTCCTTGCAGAGACACTGAATACTGATGACATCCAAGGGGATAGGATGTAAATTCTACCAGGACTCCTACTGCTACACTGTTGAGGGGAAAAAGGTTATCCTTAAACTTGAAGCATTTAAGTCATTTGTGATGAATTTTCCATCAGGCAGAAAAAAAGGAATGATTACCAAAGATCACACCCCTGGGATAAATATGAGGTTATGGCTAACTTCTTATTTGCCTCAAGGGTGTAATTAAACAGACTTTTACGATTAAGGGTTTTAGGCATTGAAAAATGTTTACTGGAAAAAAAATAATAGCTCTAGTTAGAGACACGATCAATCAGAGACAGCTTACTGACTTTATTAAAGCTATGGATTTGTCATGAAATGTTTTTAGCATTTGTTTGACTCAGGGCATATCAACTTAAAAAAGAATGTTGAAAATTAAAGCCAGTAATATATTTCTAGAGGGTCCACATCCTAAATAATTTTAATTAGACAAATTTTTGTAAACAGGAACATTGGATGTTGCTGACACACTTTAGGTATTCATACTTATGTCTGGTTTTAGCTTGGGAATTTTAACAGAAAAAGAATATTGAGACTGAGCTTCTGATTTTGGTTTTATCAGTAATTGGCCTTAAGTTGCTAAGGCCAATTAGCAACTTTTAATTGCTTCCCAGCCTTTTAAATGTGAAGATGAAACTGGATATTAACTAGGGAGGTCTAAGGCCCTTCTAGTTTTAAAATGATCTGATTCTCTATTTTTAGGGAATATGATTTGACAGTTTAATTCAATAAATATTCAATAAGTATCTTTTGAGAACTCAGTCCTTAGAAGGAGCACTACAGAGACACAGGAAATGCAAAGAAGTGATGTCCTCCCAGCTCTTACAAAAGGCCAAGTTGGGATTGTGGGGCGAGGAGAGGAGGTTGGTGCAGAAGAAGCGCAGCCTGTGAACAGATGACTCCAGCAGATTGTACAAAGTTGTGGATAGATTTCTGCAGAAGCCCAGATATCCCCAAAAGATGCCAACTCTGACCCTCCCGATCTAAATTAGATTTCCTTCTTGTACTATGTAGTGTGCTTTTTCTTCATAGTATCTGCCATGCTTTGTAGTAATATGTTTCTGTATGATTATTTCCTTCAAATTGTTTCCCCTTCTAGACCAGAAGGTCCCTGAGAGCTGAAACTGGCAGTGTTACTGTTCTCTGTGGCATGCCCCAGACCTTAGCAGGCAGCCCGACGTGGTAGGCATTTCATAATTACTGTTGACTGCAGGAGTGAGAGCTCAGTTGGTGGTGAAGCAGAGTCCAAGGAGAGCTTGGTAAAGAAAGAGTAGGCAGCATTTAGGTTTGATTTCAAAAGTATAGTAGGCGTTAAGACCAAATGGGAAGCACCCCAGGCAAAAGAGCCTGTGCCTAGATGTGCGTGCCCCGGTGAGTGTGCTAGGGGGTGCGAGAGTAGTCTGAATGCAGACCTCGTGCCTTATGCTCCCGATACTTGGTACCTCTAAACTGTGGAGCGTTCATAGGAAGTTTGTGAATCCATATGCAGAGTGTGCACACAGACTAATAAACATGTGAGTACGGTACTGTTATTCTACAAACATGTATAGATTCTCTTGTGATTAGTAAAATCCAAACTCATTAAAAGCATTAGTGATACTTACCTGGCAGGGGAGATACTGTGATCACAAAGGTTGATTTCCCAGGGCGAGTCTCATCCATTGAGCTTGGGATGTGCTGACCTCTGTGATTTCCCCAAATGTGGGAAACTCAACTGTATAATTTGTGGTAGTGGGGGACTGCGTTCTCACTCTCCCCTAACAAAAAAAATTAATTAAATTAAAAAAAATTAAAAAGCATTAATGAATTTGTAGTGGGTTTTTATCTTGTGTAATTTTTCATCATCTGTAACTAAAATTATACTATCTTATAAAGGTCTATAAAATTTTTTTTGCTTTAAAAAGGGTTGTCCTACTTTACTGAGGGGAGAGTCAGTAAAGGGTTTTCAATAGAGAATTTACAGTCATTTCTCCCTGTTGAAGTAGGAGGTTGGATTCAAGAGGAAGAACTTGGAATCAGCCCTTCTCACTGTTGTCTAGGTAAGGATGACTTCATTTGTGGTACTGGCAGAACCTGTGATTCTAAGTGCTATTCTCCAAGCAATAGTCTAAAAAAGCAAACACGTGGATTGATTCTTCTTACCAATGTGGTGAAGGCCAAATTTAATATACACATTCATACAAACACATAAATGTGAATATCCATACGAATATTTAATCTTTAACAGGAATTAAAGAAGCTTTGAATTTTACTTTTTTATTTTTTCCTGCATTACTGTCTTTGTCTTCATCTTTCATTCTATTTCTTTTTTTTTTTTTTCCCCTTCATCCTTTTCAACTTATGACCCTTCAGTTTGAAATTAAATTTGGGCTGTAAGTTGACTCCCTGAATCTTTTCTTCACAAGCTTTCTTTGTATTTTCTAGAAGAAAAAGATTAACCCAGGGTTTCCAAAATAAAAGCAAAGATTGTGATTAAAACTGAATTAGAATCTTTATTCTCTATTATTTGCTTATAGTAAAATAAATAGCCCAGTCTTAAGGAAGATTTAAAGTAAGTCCTGGAGCCTTTGCGAACCCTTGGATTTTAATTAAAGAAACACAGAATACCATCACTTTCTGTTTGTCAGTGGAAAAAATATGTATTTTTAAATTTTCAAAGCTTAGCCTTGGAGCACATGGAGTACATCTGTTGGCTTTCAGAATTTGGGGAACACAAATGGATTCAGATGTTTAGGCCCTTTGTCTTCACTGGTCTCAGCTCACCTCGCCAACTGAGCGTGGCACAATCCAAACACAGTTTCTGAAAACAGGGCAGCTAGAGTTACTTCTCAAGCACTCTCCTGGGGACTGATAAAGTCAATCTCTGTTTATGTAATGAAATCAGGGAGCAAGGGGTCTGCTGTAGTACTTTGTGGATGGGATTCCATTGGTGTTGTCTTTCAGGGAAAAGACTGGATTTAATAAGCCCTATTCTTACTCACTTTCTCTGGAGGTACAACCCACTCTAATGGATTATTTTGAGCTGTTTTTGTTTATGTAGCGTTAGAGCCTCTCTTTAAGCAATTGGTTTTAGTAAAATCAATAGGTTTATTGTGGAAAAATGGGATACTGATAACAACTTTACCTGATAAAAGACTTAAATGTCTAGTTAATCTTTCTGTTTTGTTCAGTGCTACTGGTGTTCACTGTGTGTGTGTGTGTGTGTGTGTGTGTGTGTGTGTGTGTGTGTGTGTGTTTAAATAATATTGCCTTTCTAGTGTTCTTACATTTTAATTTAACTTGAACTTTCAAAACAAATTCTGCTGGTGTTATCCTCAAGTACTCATGAAATCCTTCCTATTTTTCAAAATATTTATAAAGTATTCTTGAGAGTGAAATCTCATAAAGATCTTTGCTTCAGGACCGGAGTTCAAAGGAAAGTCCGTTTGGTTTTAATTTGAAAACTGTAAAAACAAAATACCCTCAAAATGGCAGGGTGTGAATTGGTAACTTCAATTTTATTGCAATCGGCCAAGCCCATCCCCAGATGTTTCCAATTAAAAGCCAAGAATGCTAACTTGGGTGAATGTCATATGAAAGCGTTTCTTTACTATTCTGATTTTTTCCCTAAGAAAAAGAACAGCCTCAAATTCTTTAACTTTAATTAAAGAAATAACTTCTCATTTACATGTTTTTTAAACTTATACAAAGAAATATGTAATATTCAGAGAGGATTTTTATATGTTGTATGTGTAGTCCTGAATGCATAGGGGTTCACATGTGTCTTTACAAAGGAAAAAAAAAAGATTTTTAAAAGATGTTAAAGCCCTTTAGAAATTAAAATCATGTATTTCTGGATTACTGTAATCAAAGAATGGACATGTTAACGTGAATTTGTTTTAAAAATGGTGTTTAGTAATTTTATTGCTTTCTTCAGGATTGTTACAGGGAATTTTTCCATTATAATGTGAATGATGAGTGTTTCTCTTACTTTCAATCAGTTGTACATTCAGTTGTAAAAAGTACTTCTATAAGAATCTAAGACAATAAAAAGAGATAAAAGGAACCAGAATGCAATTTTAAAACCATGTGTTTCATATTATTTCTCTAGATAATACCAGGTTACAGTAGGATCCATTCATGAATTTGAAAGTTGCTTTGAGCACATCATTCTGTATGAAGAAGAAAGATACCTACTGGTAATAAATTTGAATTTATGGAAATTGGCATTGTTTGGGAGAAGATGGAGTTACTCTTTATGACTAACCTAATGTTAACATTTTGAAAGTAAAGCAAATAATACATTGATTTTTGAAGCTTCCCCGCACCAGACACAGGACCACATACTGTCTGTAGAGATGAAACAGTTGTTTTTCATTTCATTTCTCATTGGGTGGAGTTTCGACAGACGTGTATTTAGGAACTCAGAGGGGAGACATGGTCTGTGTAGGTCTTGGATCTCCCTCCATTTGCTGTTGGTAAGTGCCTACCTTTTTCCCCCAAACATGGTGCTACTCAGATTTTATGACACTGTAGAGGGGACCTCTTCTGAGAAATCTCCAGAGAAAGCGAGTGTTTTACCTTTGTGTCCCCTAGCAGCTTGTTTGCGGTCCTTGTTGTTCTTCTCGGAGTCGTGGCCAGAGCTGAGCTTGTGCTCAGCTTCTCGGTGCTTCCCACGCACTCGTGCCCTCACCCTGTGTTTACCGCTGGCTGCCTCCCCTTCCCCGGCTCGGTTCACCTTGTCCTCCTCCATGCTGGGTAGAGTCTCCGTGCGTGTTAAACTGTTGTGATTTTTAAGCGTTTTGGAATTTATCTGAAAATGCTTTAAAGAATTGTTGACTATTTTAAAATTTAGGTATAGAAAGTCATTATAAGATATAACCCAGATTAAAAAAAATTAACCCAGATGATATGCAGAAGCGTTACGAGGGTTATGTTCTTAACAATCACAGGAAGAGCTCATTATTACTGGTATCGTCATTACCAACCAAAGTGACACTACTCCACTCTGGACAGATGAAGATGCCTTTTCTCGAGTCACATTTCCCCCTTCTTTTCTTAAAGTGAAACTTAACATGAAAAGCTATGCTTTTCTTTAAAGGAAAGTGTATGCCAGTGAACTAAGGAAAAATATTTTCAAGTTTTGGGGAAAACACTAAATTGACTTGAACCAGTAGTTTCTAACCTTCTTGAGTATGGAACCGCTTTTTAATTTCAGGAACTTTTATAGACTCTGCCATGATAATGTTCTCACACTTCTATTGTTTTCCCAAAGGTTGAGAACTAAACTAGTCTTATACAGTGAAAACATACAAATTCAGCAAATATTGATTGGTTCTTCTGTGTCATGTTAATGTGCCAAACCAGAACGTATTAAAGTAACATCCACTGTGTTTAGAGAAGGAAAGAGAAAAGGGATGGACGGGGTATACTGGAGTCATTGCTTCATCCAGCTGTAACCTGGAGCAGGTTTTGGGATACATCAGTGAACAAATTAGACTAAATCTCTGACCCGACATTGTTTCTCAGAGTTTCCTACAGCTGTAATAAAGAAGTAAGTTAACAAGGATGTTAAAAGCCCTGTGGAAGAAAAACAGCTGGGAGGGTAGGTGGGCTTTATTGAGAAGGTGGCAATTGAGCAAAAACTTAAAAGCGGATGATGGGAGTTGGTCATGGGAATATCCGTAAGACCAGAAGACAGAACAGTCAGTGAGAAGCCCTGAGGTGGGAGCAGGCCTGAAGTGTTCCAGGGATAGCATGGAAGCCTGCGTGGCCAGGGTGGTGTGATGGAGGAGGAGGAAAGTGGTAGAAAACAGACCAGAAAGGTAAGGAATGCCGCATCATGGAGGGCTCCCTGCGCTGTGTTGTGGCTTGTTCGCTGCCTCGGATAGGAAGGATGGGCATGCAGACAAATCCTCTGTTGTAAAGTGAATTGTCAGTAGGTTTAGTGGTTGCCAGGGGCCTGTGGGGAGAGGGGATGGGGAACAACTGCCAATGGGTACAGAGTTTCATTTGGGATGATGAAAATGTTGTGGAATTAGGTAGTGCTGGTGACTGTACAACCTTACAAATACCCTAAAAACTGAGCTGTTCACTTTGGAAGGTGAGTTTTATGGTATATGAATTACATGTCAATAAAAATGCTGTAAAAAAATTGACTGTTAAGGCTTGCTGGAACCATGTTTTTTGCTCGTTCTCCGTCCAGTTAATACAGCCTTTGCCTTTGAAAATTCAGATTTCTAACTAGTTATACCTTAACTGAGGGAAAGTCTCCTCTTGTTGTTGGCTTTGTTTTCATTAGAAGTAAAGGATATTAATCTATTTCAAAATATCTTTGCTGAAATTGTTAATGATTGTGAAATCAAATTTTCCCAGATACTCACCCCTTTTCTATGCTCTTTAACTACCTGTGTCCACTGTTCTCCAGGAAGGTGTGATGGTGAGATGTGTCTAACCTTTGGCTGTCAAATGAGTGTAATTTTTTTGGTCAAATTCTGACTGTTAAATTTTTCTAAACTAGGATATTCTACGTAAAATTTATTTTGTAAATCTTTTATAGGGTAGAAAATTAGATCAATATGATAAAAATATTCTTCAAATTATGGTCTAAAGCATGGAAGTGAAAAGAATGCCTGGTCATTCCATTGACCAAAAACCAAAATTGTATGATCTCCTCTTCCAGAAGAAGCAGTTATTTTTTAAGAGAAATGGAGCAGGAGCTAGGATTTTTTCCCCTCGTGTTTTAGATTTAACTTTGGCATTTCAAATTGTAATCTGTGACAGCCTAGTGTAGTAGATTGAAATATTAGACCATATTTAACTTTTTTCTTTTTTCCCCCCATGATGGAGGTATGGTATAATTGGTGTTTTATGGCCAATCTAAGTGGTTTTCTCTAAAGAAGATAAAGTCATTGAATAGTATAGTTATACTCTGAGTAGAATGTTCATTCCTCTGTGACAACTCAAAATGTAGAGGCATTTTGTTTGTTTTTTGTTTTGTTTTGTTTTCCAATTCTAAAACAATTCCAGTTTGTAAACAGCTACAGAAGTTGTAACACTGGTGAAGTTGTCGATCACAGAATTTGCTGAACTTACTTCTCTTTGAGGACTTTGAATTGAGTAGTTATCCCTCACCAGACGTGTTTAATTAATAATGAAAAGCACGCATTCCCTCCTCTGTGTTTAGGCTTTTTAAGCAGTAGTTTTGACCCTTCCCAGGCGTCTTGTCTTGAACTACGTCGTCATCTCTGTAGCTGCCCCTCTCGGAGTAGGTGCCCTTGCTTGGTGAGATTTCACTGGGGTTTTCTTTTTTCTTTTGAGACTGGGGTGGGGGTGTGTGGAATCTAGAGCTCATCTTCTAAGGTGCAGATCAAATTGAAGGAATGTCTAAACAATTATAAGATAAGCCCTGTCGGACCAATTACATTTTCAAAATTTTGAGTACTTAAGAAGTCTGTGGTAACCCAGATTTCTTCTTATTTACAGAAAGTCGGCACCCTAGGAAGGGACTAATCTGCTTTCACCTCATTGTTCCAATATGAACGAGTGTGCTTAGAGGTTGATTAAATATTTTTCCTTCTGACCACGGGAAAGTATGTCCAAATCCTTAAGTAATTACATTCTTAATACAGACTTTTCTCATTTTCTTACACTAGCTGGAAAGGCAGGGCAGCTTTCAAGCCCCTGCGCTTTTCATTTGAGTGATGGCGACTTTAAATTGAACTAGAAGCACTTTGGTCGCTTAACCCTCTACTAGCTAAGTTTAGAAAACATAACATTTCAAAGTGGTTTATTTCATAAGATTCTTTGCATTCTTTGATGGCTTGAGACAATATTTGAAGCACTGAAATAAGCCTGTACTTAGAAGAAAAAGAATGTTTTTAACCTAATCTAAAAATTGGATTTCAGACGATCAGATCAAAAGTTTAAATGTGTACATTTATGGTTTTTCAGTGAGATAACCTGATTATTTAAAGAGTTAATAATAGAGGGGGACGGTATAGCTCAAGTGGTAGAGCCCATGCATAGCATGCTCAAGTGGTAGAGCCCATGCATAGCATGCACAAGGTCCTGGGTTTGATTCCCAGTACCTCCTCTAAAAACAAACAAACAAACAAATAAGTAAGTAAAATTCCCCCCACAACAAAAAACAAAACAGTTAAGAATAAAATATCTGACCCATTGTTATAAGCAAATATTGCCTTAAAAGAACGTTGTGAAAATTTAGGAACTTTAGACAGTTGTACATGATCACACTCAATACATCCTTATGTGTACTTTGTTTTTGTCCAAGTCTGTCATTCCCAGTAGATTGTGAATTATCCAGAGGCATACATTTGTTCATCTTTTTGTTCCCAGTACCTAGCGCCTGTCTTATAGTAAGGATTCATTTAATGTTCATTGACTGAATATTTTTCGTTGTCAGCATCATTGTTAAATCCAGGCACTGGGCTCAGCTGGCTGTTGGTGAATCTGCACATCTGCATGGAGTATGCCTGTTTCAATCTTAAAGACTCGTTAATGCCGATGCTTCCCTCCCCCCAAATCCTTGACTTGTGCGTCTCAGCCAGTCAGCATTCAGTTCTACCTTAAGTCAGAAGATGGTGTCATTTGTGTATTTGGGGGTTTCTTGGGGGGATTTTCTTGGTTTTTTAACTCAGGATGACATACTTTCTTTTTAGTAGACGTTCTTGGAATTCTCTTACGTTCTGCTCTCACAATAGACAAGATACACTGTTCCGTTTTTATTACTGTTTCCTTATTCATATAGGTAATCTTTTTGTACTGAATATAGAATCATGGAATAATTAAGCAAGAAGAACCAGAAAATTCTGTAGATTAGAAGAGCAATAAGAGGGCTTAGACCTATCAGATATTATATTAAAATATAATATAAAGCTTTAATTGAAACTATGTGGCACTGGTACATGAGTAGACAGACAGACATGTAGTGGAATAAATACAGAGTCCTGAAGGAGATCTAAATATATTTGGAAATTTAATAAGTTACCTAAAAGACATTTTAAATCAGTTGGGAAAGTGACAATTGTTTTAAAAATGATGTTAAGCCCATTTGGTAAACGTCTGAAAGAAATTAGGTTGTATCCTTTTTTCTACCTTACACCAGAATAAATTCCAGATGGAGCATAAATGTAAATGTAAAATTATGAAACCATAGAAGTGCTAGAAAAAAACATGAAAATGTTTTTATAATCTTTGAGTGATAGTGGCCTTTTTAGTTATATTGCACAACCCAGATGCCTTTTTAAAAAATGATGAACTTGACCACTTACCAGATTTCCACACAGCAAAAGAGCATGGCATACGCAGTCGAAAGACAAACTAGGGAAGTCCAACATACTTTATAAATTCAGGGTTAGTTTCCTTAATATATAAAGAGTTTTTCAATTAGTAAGACCATAAATCTAACAGTACAATGGGCCAACGTTAAAGAAAAGGAAATGCAAGTTCCTTTAAACATATGGAAAGGTATATAATGTACATTACAATCACAGTGAAATGCCATTTCTCAGATTGGCAAAGATGGAAAGTCAGTAGTATATCGTGTCAGTACAGATGTGGGGAAATTAGCTCTTGCATACATGACATTGCTGATGGAAATATAAAGTGGCACGACTTCTATGGAAAATAGTTTTGTGCTATGAAACTTATAACCCTCACAACATTGTAAAATGATTATAAATCAATAAAAATGTTAAAAAAAAACTTATAACCCTTATACCCAGCAATTCCAATTCAAGAAATGTATCCTAGACATATTCACAAATGACATATGTGCAAGAATATTTCTTTTTTTCCCAAATGGTTATACCATTTTAAACCAACTGTATTCAAGTTCTAGATGGTCCAAATCATTGCCGAATTTGTTTTCCTGTCTTTTAAATTTTAGCCATTCCAGGGGTATTCAGTGATATTTAATTTGCATTTCTGGTATCTGATGCTGGGTTTTTTAGGCATTCCTGTATTTTGGAAACATTTTTAAGTCTTTTGCCTTTTTAAAAAGTTGAATTGTTCCTATTATTGAGTTGTTTAATTTTTTATATATTTTGGATACAAATCCATTGTCTAATGTTTTGTTAATATTTTCCCCTGTCTTTCGCTTGCCTATTTATCTTCTCAATAATTTTTTGAGGACAGTATATAATTTTGATGAAGTCCAAATGATCAGTTTTTTTCTTTGATGGTTAATGCCTTTTGTGTTCTAAGAAATTTTTGTATACTCCAAGGTCAAGAAAATATATATACTCCCTTTTTTTTTTAACCCTGGAAGTTTTATTTCTTTAGCTTTTATATTTAGCTTTTTGTTCCCCATCAGAATTTCAAAATGGTCTATAACCAAAAAGAGGGGGAGAAAAAAAGATTTAGACTGCTTTAGACTGCCGTTTAGTGTTTTAGATTTGTTAATATGGACAGCACTATGTCATACTGTCCTTTCTCTCCATAAAATAGTTTCTGAATTAATGGAGAGAATGACATTGCTTTTGATAAGGTAGGTATCAGTGGAATAACTGGTTTTATTACGCCTCTTAAGTAAATTATTAATTCATTTCTAAATAATCCTGTGTTAGGAATTTTAATATTAGATGAGTATGTGGCCCACCTGGACCTGCCCTTTCCTGATGACCTTTCCTGCTCTAGGGCAGTGCGGCATCAGCAGTGCCGTGAACACTGCAGAAAGGTCAGAGAGCTGAGTTCGGGTCTTCACACGGTCACACCTTCTCTCAACCAACGAGCATTCCCATTTCATCTGGAATAAAATCCAGAACATGAGGTTTGAGGCTCCACAGAGTCTGATGCCAACTTACCTTTTCATTTCGGCAATGCCATGCTGCTTCCTGTTCCCTAGAGTTACCTTGTACTAGGCCCAACTCTGCGTCTTTGTTTATGCTGTAATCTTCAGCTGGATTGTTTTCATTCCTTTTCAGCCTGCCCCTGATTTATCCAGTTAATCTGTTAAATCCCCACTAAAACTCCATATCCTCCTTGAGCTCTCTCCCAACCTCTCAAAAGCAGGAATTAATTTGTTTGCGCACATTTTATGTACAGTCTCTCCACTAGCTTCTAGACTTCTAATGCTGGGAGGGCACAGTGCTCATTTTATGTCTGAGTGATGCTCCATCTAGTTGCTCACACGGGGCAGGCTGGTTGTAGGGCGCCTTTCTGATGCAGAGCTGTGTGACAGAGCTAAGTCCCCGAGCAGCAGTGTTCTTTGTCATGGGTTTTGCACTAGATAGTGTTTTTCAAACTCTCAGCTTGTGACCCATTTACTGTTTGTGAAACCAATTTTGGTGGTTCAAGAGCATCATTAAAAAAATGAAATAAGAGTAGAATAGAAGATAAAGGATTACATAACATGAGTAAGCATTCTATAGTAAAAGGTTTGTTTCTAGTTTTACATCTGCATATGGGTTTAGTAGGTTGTAATGTAAAATGTGTCTCTTACTGTGGATTGTATTTTAAAAAATTGAAATAATACTGTTTAGATTTTAACCTCTATGATGAATTTTGAATTTTAAAATTTATAGAAGAGACCTTTGGAATTTTAATTAACTTTGATATTTCTGAAAATTTATACTAAATGATTTCACATAATCTGTACTATCCTCTGTTAATTGTCTCCCAAATTGCCCTTAGGTGAATCATTTTTTTCTTCAGTATCTATTGTATGGTCTTCATTTTGTATTTGGGGTACATGACTGAATTATAAATATATAAATCATTTTTTTCTAAAATAGCGTATTTGAAGAAACATTAGAGGGTTAGTATCACAGATGTTTCCCTGAAATTTCTGTAATGTTTTAAAAATTTCTCGTTATTTACATTTATTAGTCTAGATTGCTTATGGACGTATGTTGGCAAGACAGTGCTTTTTAAAACATTAGAATGGAATGAATATTATCAGCTGAGTTGATCAATTTAAAAAATTGTGACTAAGAATAGTGAAATTCCACTTTGGAAAATAAGTATATTTCATATATAAATGATGATGCTCTCATATATGAAAGTAAATTTCACTTTGTTATTAACTAGCATTTTTTTTAACATTTTTTATTGATTTATAATCGTTTTACAGTGTTGTGTTATTAACTAGTATTTAAGAGACAACTTGATTTTGAAACTGGGTGTTCTTAGCAATCAACTCAGCAATAATCATATGTTAAATATTTCTTCCAAAAGAAAGTAGAAACTTGAATCTTCTAAATCAGCACAGGCATCCCAACTGGTGACACATTATTTTTAAAGAGGCTTTTAATCAAATGTGCATTCTTGCGATGGGAAAGCAATTACTAATAGGGTCGTTTAGTATTTACAGTAAAGCTGTTTCTGGTTGACTTCATTTAAATTTGTGATTAAAACCTTTCCTGGAATTCTGGAGCCTAGTAACTAGGAAGTTACTATGTTAGTAATGCCTGTGCCTCTCTCCTTCACTCCTCTTTAGGGTCAGTATAGACCGTCTGACTTGCTGTGTCCTGAGACGTACGTTTGGGTGCCCATCGAGCAGTGCCTGCCTTCCCTTGAGAACTTCAAGTACTGCCGTTTCAACCAGGACCCGGAAGCAGGTATGTCTGGAGCAGAGCTTGGCTGGAAATCACTGGCTTTGTTTTAAAATCCATGTGTGATGTTGTGGCAATCAACAGGGTCCAGGTAGCTTTTTATGGATCACAGAGTGCGTGAGTGCCTGCGCACGCCTGTGTTTATGAGATAGAGGAGGATGCCACGCGTGTATACACACACAACACTCACACTCGGGGTTTTGCAGATAAATGCAGAAACCTCGTGTGCTTGTGCTACTTACGGGCCATTTGGTTAGTTTCTCCACGCTTTGAGGGCTGACATCGCTCTGCATTACTTTCATAACTATCAGAGTCCATCAGAATTGTTCACTAGATTGTTTAGCCATCGTAAGGAATAGGAATATCGACCAATTGGACTAAGTTATGGAATGGTTTCAGGGGGGCCGACAGGCTGTGATGGATTTTGTGACAATACTTTCTTGACTTGTTGCATCTCTGGGGCTTCTTTTCTGTCCTTTCTGCCCAGAAGAGCCCTAGCTGTACTGTATCTCTTAGTGTTCCCCTTTGGGTCCTGTGCACACGTAGCAGGCACAGAACACTCGAAGTACAGCCCTGGAGTCAGACTTCCGGCATTCAGACCCCAGCTCCATCATCAACTGGTAAACTGGATACCCTTAGGCAATTTAATAATCTCTCTGGCCTCAGATTCCTGGCCTTCAAAATCGAGATAATAATCGGACCTCTCATATTGAGCTGAAGTGAGGATTAAAATAAAACGAACACAGTGAGAACAGCCCCTGTCGTTGATGGGCTGGTGATTGTTACGCAGATTAGGACGCTGCATCCCATGTGTGCCACCGGTTTTATCTTCATTTCCCTTTATCTGCACTGATCCCTCTTGCCAAAAAAGCATGCAGGTCTGTTTGCCTTCTTGTCGTCTGAGTACCACTCACCGTTTACAGCGGTTTTTCCTCCACACAGCCCTCCCTGTCCTCGCTGCGTTTCTCTGCGGCTTTGCTCATCAGACACGGGTTGTGACACTCTCTGTGGTCTGTGATGCGTGAAGTTGCAGTGTGTATCTCCCCCAGACTGAAGTTCCTGGATGTTTCCATGTGTGCTTCATTGACCTTTGTGTCCTCACAACCGACCAGAGGAAATGCCCGATGCATTCTTCTTAAGAATACAAATGTTTTCCTACTGGCCACCTGTGGTCTAGTCCAAGTTTGGAGAAGAAGAACGAAAGAGAAGTGGAGAAGTCAGGGGAAGGGAAGAAAGTAAATGGAAAAATCAAATAGGGAGACAAAGGGGGCAAGAAAAGAAATGCACTCATTTCTTCCTTAGAGGAGAAGACATTCATTTTTCGCCCCACCAATCAGGTTTTCTCTCATTAAAAAAAACCTGATTCATGTACCATTATATATACTTTGAAAAGCTGTTATGAAATCAAGAGTGGTCACTTCTTACACCTAATGATACCTCAGAATCTGATGAAGAGTGGCCATAGGGACCCAACTGACTCATAGGCCAGGCACCCCGAGGTTAGTTCTAGGTCTTCTGGGTGTTTCAGTTTCATAGAACAGCCAAAGCTGTATAGTTCATGCACCTTAAATTATTAGTCAGAATTTCAGTCTAACTCATTGATCAAACAGATATGTTGCTTAAAAACAAAGGTATTGAACCCATCAATTAGTTCTGGAGTCAGGTTCAAAATAAAGGGCTATAGTATCTTACAGGAAAGTGCATACGTTGCCCCTTGAACAAGTCAGGGGCTGGGGGCACTGACCCTCCACCCAGCTGAAAATCCACGTATAATTTTGAGTTGGCTCTTCATACTCGCATCCTTGGATTGAGCCAACCTTGGACTGTGTGGTACTTTCGTATTGAAAAAAAATCCGAGTATAAATGGACTTGTGCAGCTCAAACCCATGCTGTTCAAGGGTCAGCTGTACTTATCCACTCTGTCCCCTCAAAAAAACGTTTTCCCTTTATCTTTTCCCAAGGTCAGGTCAGATTGAAAACTGCAGAACATCCCAGTGCATTGTTTTCACATTCACATGTAAAAATTTATCTTTATAAGTTCCTTTCAATTGAATAATAATATGGTCTTAAGTTGGTCTCTGGCTCCTAAACTTATGACACAATTTCGCCTTCCCTTTTTCCTTCTTGATCTAGTTTAAAGGTTGCTCTTATATAATACACGGAGATTAAAGCGATCACAAGCGCTCCCTGTTTTATAAAGTTGAAAAGGTGACTGAATGATTTCCGTGTACTGAATGGACATTCAAGTAAGGATTCATTCTTGTTAATATATTTTAAATTCATCTTCCAAAGCACTAATGAGCATTTCATGGCAAAGAAAATTTAAAGTCTTGTATCCACGGGTTTTGTCAGGATGTATGTAACTACACACTAGTGAGTGAGGAATATATGGCACGTTCTTTTCCTGTAATCTACTGAGTTCTATCTGTTTCTTACGGCAGTAGCTTTAGCTCTTAATGTTCGCTGTTTAGAATTCATTTACAAGAGTCAGAGGAGTAAATTTCTTTGACAGTAGTGCTTCGAAGAAAATGAAGATCCTTTTCCATATGCTGAATCTTTGGAACTTTCGGGAGAGCACCATACAGTTTTATCAGTATTGAATATCGCACTCCAGACACTGTTTGAAATCAGACTTCTATCCTGTGGCTTTAGGAAATTAAAATGCAGTTACATGCTGGAATGTACTGAGCATGCTGTGAAACATGGTCGTTTGAGATTTAAATGGCAATCTGTGAGAAACTGCTCTCTTCTCTGGGGCCAGTTTTACTTTTACATGACCTAAACTCTGACTCAGAAAAGACAGAGCTTATTACGGGCAATATTGTTAGTCGGCATGGTGCTTTTTTCACTCAATCTTACTTCTCTTTTCAACTGTTCAGTAGTTAAATTACTCTGTGAAAGGCACAGCTGATCACCATAGGTGTCTCTAAAACAGACCTTGGCTACAAGGTACATCAGTGGCCACTTGCAAGAAAATTACGTTTCCCCCCGTCCCGAATTGCAGTGAGCGTCTGGAAATCCTATTCTTGCTTGTCCTCAACGTCCCCACCCCCAACCCTGCACATTTTGGAGATTTGGCTCCCATGGTTATTTGCTCAACTAAGAAGTCTGCGTAACAAGAAAAACCTTTGTATTTACTACTTTCTGGTACTATGGAAGGCAGGGCTGGCAAACTGAAGTAACTTGGAAAATTTTAAAGAAATCCTTTGTTCATAAATAGGTTTTTGTTTTTTAATTCAGGACCTCTGCTTACTCCAAAGAAAGGATTTCAGAAGTTTTTCAAATGATTTTTAGGTAAAAGTCTGGTGGATTGCTTTTTAAATTAATGGTTGGATATGTATACATTTCAGAAATTCTGCATCACAGTCACATCTTACTCTTTTGCTTAAATTATTTAAGTATTTACTGGAAACACTAGTAGAAAGTTTATTCAAATGCGTAAGACCGCCACTAAGAAAGAAATTAAATGACCCATAGATTTGTCAGACAGCAGTAGTCATTGTTAATATTCTATGCTCCCCTGATCTTTCTTTTTTTCTGTGCCTATGTGTGTGTATGTTTTTAAACAAACCAGGAATCATGCTTCATACTTTTGTTACTGTTTTTACTTAATACTTTGTGTTGCTTCTTACTTTTAGTAAAACCTACTTGACCGTTAACTTGGTCCTTGAGCAAACAAATGCCATTACGTATGTGATAGCATCTAATACAGATAGTTTGCAAGTGTCATTGAAAGAGTAAACCAGATGTTTTGGAGTTGGTTTTAGGGCCATAATAAACTATGATTTGATCTGACTCTTAATGTTGCACAGTATTGTATTGTTTTTGTTGGTAGCAAAATCGTTTTGGTTCCAGATTTACAAAAAAATTAAAACTTCGCTGAGCACATGCTATTTCCCAAGCACCGTCCTAGGTTTTCACCTCCGTTGCCTCAGTTTATCCTCAGAACATAATTAAATGCTCCATCCCTGACCCCTCAGATGTTATTTATTGCAAAAAAAAAAACAGCAAGTAATTGTTTTTAATCAGAAATTTAAAACAACTTTAATTCAAATATTGGTCTATAATTTTTAATATTTCTTTTAGAGGATCTAATTAGAATAAGCATTATTTCTATTTCTGCTTATAATTCCTGAAGTGTGCACTTTATTTACCACAGATTAGTCTAGATTTCACTCCCTCTTTTCTATATACATCCTTTGAAATGTTTGCCAGCAATTTCTTAATTTGTCTCTAATGTAACTAAGTCATAAATTACTAGTAAGGATTTTGAATTTAAATTTACTATAAAAATAACAGCACCTAATTTTGACTTAGTGCTTTATGCATTTACCCAGGTTAGAGAATTTCCAGAACACCTAAACTCTTCCCAGCAATTGCTGAAAATCTAAACTAATACAAGAAACTTTTTCCTAATTTGACCCTCGTCCTCTGAAACTCTTGAGGCTCGAAACTATATTATTTTATGTTATTTCATTTGTCTCTTTTCCTCTCTCTTTACTCCATCCTTCTTTTTCGCTGGCATGGTTCCCTGGCACTTTTTCTCTACTTCTGCAATGTCTGTCATATATGCCCACAGAAAAAGCAAGTCCGCCTCTGACTGTGCCTCTGTGTGTCCCCCTCTGACTGTGCCTCTGTCCTGTACCGGCTTGCCTGGTTTCTCCAAGCCTGGCATCATTCTATGTCCGGTCCCTCGAAAGAAAATATGCTTCTGCCATTATGTCACCTTAATCACTGGGAAATGATGCCTGATGAGAAAGCAAATTTACCAAAACTTCCTAGGGCCCCTAGCAATGTGCTAATCGGATAACTTATGATTAAGTAGACAGTGTCCTCCATAATTAATTTAGATGTAAAATTAAGCTGCTGTTGTTCTAATACTTCTGAGGGTAAAATTTTTTTCAAATCTAGATTTGAGGTTTACCTACCCATTTGAAGATCCAAAGTGAACCATGTTGATTGTTGGGTACTTAATAAACATAAATTCTTTGTTGCCAGTAAAGATGATGCTGTTGGATACAGCCAGCTGGAGACAGAATCAGTTGTAGCCTACTGCATGTCATAAAGGAAACAGGCATCAAAACAAGAAGACATGTTTGGAAATTTGGCTCTTAAATTTGGTGGATCTGGAAAATGATATGGAAAATGTAGAAAATTACAGTCTCCTAATTTTTCAGTTTACTCCCAATCACTTAAAAATATCACTTTATTATTATTATCTTTTCCAATTTACCTCCTTTTCAACAATATCCTTTTTATTCAAATGTTAGTGTAATGCTAAAAATAACTACTGGCTTAAAAATTAGAGACCAGATTTCCCTAGTTTGCATGGTCTTTTAGCGAAGACACCAAGGAGCAACAAAACAAGTCTTTCTACAGTGTTTGTGCAGAAGAGGGAAGTATTGTCACATTTTAATATTTGTATTTTCTATTAAAAATGTGAAGCTAAGACTTACTAAGGTAAACTGCAGTAGTTATCAATGACTGGTCTCATTTTTAAGAGTGTTTTAAAACCAGCCTTGCAGAGAAGTTTTTAAAATACTGTTTTACCAGCCAGTCTTTGCTCAGTAAGGCATACTGTGTATGAGCAGTAAGTCAGGGACTGAAAACTGTTACAGCCCTGGCCAGAGGCAGACTGAACTACCTCTGAAAACCAGACAAGGTTTCCATTTAGCTATGCAAGAAATACTTCTTTTATCCCTTTCTTTTTGCTTATGGGATAGATAAAAGTTTTAAAAATAAGCGATTTAAAAAAACGCAGTTTTTAATGTAATTAATCCTATAATAAATAATAAAAATTATTTTAGTATCATTCCAGCAGGCTCAAAAACATCGCGATACTCCAGAGCATGTCTGTAAGTGCTAGTTCTGCCCGGTTCTAATGTGTGGCATCTTACTGTGCTTCTTTGTTTCTTTGTTTGTTTGAATGAAAACTGACACTTTTTTTATATAATGAAGGGGTTGTCCAAAATGTCAGTTAAAGAATAAAAATAAAGCCCGTACCTGCTGTTTAAGTGCTGGATAAACTATGATACTCTGTTGAATATGAGACATCAATTTTAAGTCCTTTATTTACCATCACAAAAGAAAAAAAATGTTGCCAATTAAACTATGACTCCATCAGTTATAAGATGCATGCGGGTTTGAGAAATGTCAAAAATGTGTAAAAATAGAATCTTAACCTAGAGGAAGCAACGTTCAGTCTGTGCACTATAATAGCTGGCAAAACTATGGAGTATTTAGGAGACTTGGTGTGTGTGTTAAGGAGCTTTGTGGCATTTTAACTCTAGGCATTAAGTATGTTATAGATGGAGTGTGTGCTTATGTATCACTGTTGGAAGACATTGATTTCAGATGCTTTTATATAAAAATAAGATTATCATTGATTGATGATAATAATAGAGTTCATTTAATACTATGATCTAGGTACTTTAGAAAATTTGGAGAAGACATGTAACTACTTTACAAGGATATTTTACTGTAATAAATTAAAAACTTTTTACTACCCCGGTCATTGAAAGTTTGCAAGCATTGTTGATCTCCATGCATTCTGGTTTTAAACAAATTTTAAAATGTTTTAAAACTTTGTCTGCTGTTGGAAGGCAGCAATAAAAATAGAGAATTGAAAAGTTTTGCTTAGCCAATTAATTCAGTGATCTCTGACAATTGATGAAATGCTTAAAGATTGATTGATTAAATAAATAAATAAATAAATAAATAAATAAATGGCAAAAGATGGCATCCCAGCATGTCATCAAGCTTGTCACAGCCGTAAAGTAATCTGCAGCTGATTGAACGTTTTCCTAACTTGTGGGTTGTCTGTAAATACTCTTGGTTTTACTTATGGCTCTCTAGTAATAGGACATGAAGCATTAGCTCAGTTGAGAAAAAGTCTTAAAGATTACTTGATGGTATCTTTTGGAACCTGCATCGTTTGATACTCAATACCGTACCCACTAGCTGTTAGAGAAACTGACCCAAAGTAAAACGTAACTCTCTGAAGTTTTCCTAAATCATTCACACCCAACTTCAGTGTAAGAATGGACTCTCTGCATTTGCCTGCAAGGTATTTTTAAACTGTTTAGATTTCTTTTTTGTGGATGTTAATATTCAGTCTCTACAGAAAAATAAGCAAGCTATAACATGAAGGTATGAGAAGTTCTGTTTATTTTATGAGTGTTCTTTTATGTGATGCTGGCAAAATGTTTTTAATATAAACATGTTAACTGGGGTAGAATTCCTGTTCTTGTAAGAAATGTATTTTCCCAACCGCCATTCATTTGAAATAGACATCATTTAGGGGAGACCTGACTTGTTCATGCTTCTGTGGAGTGTTGTTCACTGCTAATAAATTGAAATTTGTCTGAAAATAGGAAGGACAGTGTTGATACCAGGGAAGGAATTAAGTTACCTGCTTTACTAACCCTATCAAAATAAGAAAACAAGAGTGAAAAACCAAGTACCTCTGATGCTGAAGAGACTGTCTTAGCCTCGTTTCTTTCCTGAAGCAGATCCTAAAACATGGGTTTGTATTCAGATGATTTATTTGGGAAGCTGTCTTGGGGAATAGGACTGCGGGACTGAGAGTAAACTAGGGAAGGAAGAAGAGAATAGAAGGGTGTGTTAGTGTGATCCACCATATTTAAGGACTGGAGTTCAGTCCTTCTGCTGTGTGTCTCAGAGTTGGCCACCTGAGGGACCAAAAGCAGTACATGTCCACTGGCTTCCATTCTTCCCTGGCCAGTGTTTGTCTCATTGGGTGTTAATGCCTCTGCGCTTTGATCTTGAACCTGTGCAAATGCCAAGCAGGTTCCTACAGGCATAGCTGCTGCCTCTGAAAGGCAGGAAGGAGGAGAGACAGACCTTGCCAACCTGTCCTTCACAGAGCCGTTTACCAGCCTTGTAGCATGAGTCAGAGGTGAGGCCAAGGGGACATGAGAGGCAGCCCCAAGGGGTGTCTAATACAGGACAGGTACAGAATGCGGTAGCATGTCCCTGATGTCGGTTGACCATGTCAGTTACATTAGGGCAGGCAGACTAAGGACCACGAATATGAGGAAGTAGTGGACTCTTTAAAAAAAAAAAAAAAAGCTAGCTTAGTTTGAAATAGTCGGAGGAGCCAGCCCAAGAATTAGGAACATAAATTTGAAGGACTCATGAAGTCATGCACTCAACAGGTATTAAGTCGGGTGTTATGCCTTAAGATGAGGTGTAAATTACTCCTCCTGGCCCTCGGGGTGTTTAGCAAAGGACACTCAAGCAATTTCAGTAAAATGTGATAAGTAGCATATTGGGGGTAATAGAGCATGCAGTTAGTCCACAACCTCTGAATTAAACCAAAGAAAATTTTCTTCAGGTTAATTAAGTTAGAGGGTATGGGGAAGCAGGGGATTAGATACTGTGATACACTGACTAAATGTAAATAAATGTAAATAAGTATATTTGAACTAGTTTTTACTAAATTTGCATTATCCTTGTCCTTTAAAATAATGTTTTCAGAGAAGTCTCATGGAATCTAGTGATTATAAATTGAACTACATTTTTAATGTCTCTTTTAAAAAACACTCTATTGTTAAATCCATTTTGTGAATCCTTTGATAAAACAAAGACTCTTTCTCAGTGCAGCTAATCAGCCTCATGTTATATTGTCATTTAAAAAATTTGGATTTTTGAGCATGTTTTCTTAAAGTACTTAAATTGCATTCAAGAAGGCAAGGAAAAGTAGAAGGGACTGTTTAGTTTATTTGCACTTTTTGAGTTTGCCACTGGTGCTAGAGTCTGCTTCAGGAGATAGTCCTGGCTTTAAACTACAAACTGCAGCCATTTCTTTCATAACTATTTAAGTCTATAACTGATATAAGACTTACAGAGACGTGCTTGGAATATAGGAAGAGGTCTTAAAAATTTATTTTAAACTTTGAAAGACTGCAGTTTAGAAAGTCTCATCTTTTAGGGACTTGTGAACGTATATAGCTGAGCAATGTGAGGACAAGACTTGATTTCTGTGTCAGAATCTGTCGAAGCTGAGAGGGGACACAGGAGAGAGTCCCAGGAATGGCCTGGAACAAAACAGAGTTTCTTCTACCATCTTGTCGTTCAGAGGGTCTGTATGTCGATGATAAATTTTGCTGTCACTGACTTGGTTGCTGGTTAGCTTGTTTATTTAATGACAAGAACGGGGTTTTAACATTCTTATGTAGTACCCCCTATACCTTTTCGTTATTAAAACATTTTGCTTCAAAGTAGACATTTTCAGTGCAGTGTAATGAAATGGAAATGAAAACCAAGAGCATTAGGTCATTAGGGGAGATTTGAGTCAGCAGGTAACAAATGGATTCCACCCTGAGCAAATGTGAGCTAATGAGAGCACGGCAGACACTCTGTGAGCACGTGGAACTGGACGAACAAGGAATGGGAGGGTCTAATAAAGAGTAAAGCAGAAACACCAAAACCTGAATAGCTGTAAGAGGTTAAAAGAAAACATTCTTCCTCTGAGCAAGGGGATAATATACCAGAAGACAATGTGGCAAAACTTACTCAATTTCGTTCTTTTTGTTTCTCAGCTCAGAGAGGGGAGTTTGCTTTGTGGAAGTGGGTTGCGTGTTCTAATCTAGTATCCAGAAATAGTAGAATTAAAACACTCAGGTGATTATGAGCTTTGAATTGGGGACCAGTAACCAACAGGGCTTTTTGATTAGCAGCAAAGCAGTTGGTAGCTTGCGGCTATCTCAAAAGTATCTGTAAATCTGCTCAAGCAGTTGACTTTGGCTGTGATTCACTGTCGTGTTTGGACCCAGATTCCTCTTTTCATACAAATTATCGGTTAAGCTTTGCCAGTTACTGAAACAGATCTGGAGCAAGGGTACTCTCTCTGCAGTGTCTTTGTTTATGGAATTCTCAGCCTCTCTGGAGAAACAGACATAGACCAGTCCAGGACGTGAGGCATGAGACAGAGCCTTTCATTCCAGATAAGCCCAGGGTGTTTTTGATAGGTGGTCTGCGTCAGCATCGTTTCCTTACGTCTTATTGTAGTTAATTAATGGGAGTTTTAAGAAGATTTCAGATACCATTCTTGTTCTAAAAGTGGATGAACACAGAGCACAATTTAAAACTATTGTGACTTGATTAATTTCAACATTTATAACACATTAACAAACGAAGGAAAATAATCCAAGGAAGATTTAATTTGAGAATTCAGACATTGAGTAATAAACATGTGGTAGTAATTAACAAGAGAGTCGATAAAAGTCTGGTAGTTGCTCTGAAGGTAGGTCTGTGTTGCTTGTCTGTGAAGAGCGTGAGATTAAGATCAGCACTGTGAACCACAAACACTTACTTGATGCCCACGCGGCACTGCACCTCATAGGTCTGTGTGTGCCCAGGGCATGGGGTGGCTGGGTGCTGATTCGGTCCCCACCCTCAAGGAGTTTACTGTCAGGTTGGGAAGGTCATCCACATATAATGATAGAGAGCAACTAGACTGTGGTTCCTATAAATAATGCATTAGAAAGCCCCATTTTTGATGAATGTGTTAAATAGCTTGATTGTGGTAATCACATGATGTAAACATATATCAAGACGTCATGTTGTACACCTTAAGTACAGTTGACCCTTGAACAACAGCTTTGAACTGGGCGTGTCCACTTACATGCAGATTTTTTTCAATAGTAAATACCGCAGTTCTGCACTATCCAGGGTTGGTTGAACCCAAGCACACAGAACCGCAGATACAGAGGAACCACGCATATGGAGGACCGACTATAAATTATACTTGAATTTTTGACCGCACAGAGGGTTGATACCCCAACCCTCACTTTGTTCAAGGGCAGTTGTATATACAATTTTAATTTTTATTTGTCAAATATACCTTAATAAACCTGGGGAAGAAGCACCAGTTTTAAGTGGTTATAATTAAAGAGAAGAAGCTAAGGTGACATTATGATGGGTTACAAGAACAAACTGCTGAGGTTTTAAATTGTGTTTTCCCAAGCAAAGCTGACCAAAGTGTAAAATGAATACTGCATGCATTTTCCTTCTAGCTCATTTTTTTTCAAGTATTGAGCTAATTGCTCATTCCATTTTGGTCTCTAAATTGTGAGAACAGATGGAAATAAATGGAAGTGTAAAATCTTTGCACTTTTTACAGAAGACCAAGAGTTACATTTCTCTGTTTTGTTTGCATAAAAGATTTTGGAAGCTTCTACTGTAGCCATTAGCTCTGTTCATTGACCTTTGCACTCCTATCATTGTTTGGAGATTAAAAATAAAACCTGAAGTATGTCTCACTCTTGCGTAAGAAAGGCTGTAGTATCCTAGGATAAGCTGGATTATGGCTGTTGGCTCTGGGGCTAGAAGAGGAGTTCCCTGTAACCTTTCTCCCAGGTAGGCATACCTGTGTTTGTGTTCAACATGGGTCATGACGTCACCCAGCAGGTTGTCATTATTTTGGTGTTCAGAAAACCACTCTTTACAGTGGGGAGGGGTGGCTGTGTGTAACTTTGTCATCACTTACCTCAACCTTTTATGAAGGTTTTTGAGGGATTTCATTTGATGTTTTGTTTTGTCTGGTGGCTTTTTTTTTTTCTTTCTTATAGTCTTCGTTTCATTTGCTCATGTTAAATTTTCCCTTATTTAAACATTTTTTGTAACCTTAAACTAGTTAAGTGCTGTTCTTGGATATATCCAGGTTTGCTTTAAAGGTTTGGGTGTTTATATATGTAAGAAATTTTAGACATTCATTCATTGGAAAGATACTCTAAGACAGTTAATGTGTAAAGTCTCATTTTGAGATTGTTCTTAATTGTAATGGATAATGAAAGGTCCTGATAAGATTTTTTTTTTCAGTTTAGGAAGTGTTTTATAAATCCCCCTGACTCATCTTGAATAATAAATTATTAAAAAATCAAGCACAGTGAGTTATTGTTAATAAGTCAAATCAGACTTATTAAAATTTGGCTTTATTGATCAAAGTATTTGGTTTATAGCATTGCTAATAGCACTGAATTTTAAACCATAAAGAGATAATTGGTCTTCAGGTTCAAAAGCAGACAGATAGTTTTAAACAATATGATAATATAATGAAACCTGAAATATTTCAAATTTGTACTACAGTTTTGCTTTTGCTTATGAAAATCCAGTAAAATCCTGAAATACTATCTTTGACTGCTAATTTCAGAGATTATTAGAGACTTTTATGCTAGAATAACTAAACCATGAAGATACAGCCCAATAGGAACATCCTGGATGTTTTACTGTATTTCCTTTGTGAGCTCGCTCGCTCACGCTCTCACGCTCGCTCTCTCTCTCTCTCTCTCTCTCTCTCGGTGTTTTTTTCCTCTCTCTTTCTTAATGTATCAAATAGTCCATTCCTTCCCATTGCCGCATAGTATTCCACGTTGTGGATAGTAGATGTGCCACAGTTTCTTTAACCATTTTCCTGTTGAAAGACATTGGGGTTGTTTTCATTTTAGGATTACTACCAGACAAAACTGCTGTAAGCAGCTGTTATACAAGTTCACGTCTCGACTTTGAAGTTTTCGTTTCTGTGGGATAAATGCCTAGCAGTACAATTGCTGAGTTGTGTGATGTTATATGTTTTTTGAGAAGCTGCCAAACAATTTTCCATTTAGTTATTGCCAAGCTAAATGCCAAACATTTCCAAAATGTCTATTCCATCTTACATTACCACTAACAATGTTTCAAAGATAACAGTTTCTTCACATACTTGTCAGCATTTGGTTTTGTTACTGTTTTTAAATTTAGCTATTCTAATAGGTAGGCAGTGGTATCTCACTGTGGTCTTAATTTGTGTTTCCCTTATGGCTAGTGATGTCCAACACCTTTTCATGTGTTTATTTACCATCCAAACATCCCTTCAGTGAAAGGTATCCTCACGTCTTGTGTGCATTTTCTAAATGGATTGTTTGCTTTTATACTGTTGAGTTAGAAGAGTTCTTTATATGCTCTAGATACAAATCCTTACCAGCTTGTCTTCTCATCCCTTTAACAGGGTCTTTCACAGGGCAAAAGTTTTCGTTTTGATACAGTCCAGTTCATCATTTTATCTTTTATGCATCATGCTTTTGGTGTTGTATCTAAGTTCTCTTCATCAAGACCTAGGTCTCAGATGTCTTGTAGAAGTTTTATACTTTTGCATGTAACATTTAAGTCTATAATCCATTTCTGACTTAATTTTTGTATAAGATAAAATGTATAGTTCAAGGTTTAATGTTTTGCCTATTGATATGCGATTGCTCCAATACTGTTGAAAAGGTTGTTCCTCTATTGAATTGCTTTTTTTTTTAAGTCAAAAATCAGTTAGTCATACTTGTGTGGGGCTGTTTCTGGATTCTCTATTCTGTTCTACAGATCTATATAAGTATGTTTATCCATTCTTTTCTAACAGTTGCATATTGTGATATGTCTTATGGATAATAGCGACCCCCATTGATGAACATTTAAATTTAAAATTTTCTGCTATTATAAATAATAGTACAATAGAGTTTATACATCTTTTTGCACAATATTTTTAATATATATTACATATAATATTAATATTATATAGAGCAGATTTCTACAAGTAGGATTGCTCTGACCAAGATAATGTGAATTTGACCTCTGAAAGGCAAGTTGTATACTGCAACGTATACTGCCCTTAGCCACACATAGTATTATCAAGTCTCTTTAGGCTCAGAGGAAAGATTTAGGTGGTCCTGAGGATTTGGAGGTCATACTTAAAGGACATGGATGAAATTTCCGAGGGAGAAAGTGTAGAGCAAGAAGAGAGGACGGCCTAGGACAGAACACTGAGTAACTCTCAACATTCAACGGTCAGGTAAAGAACTGCCCTGGTGGTAAGAGAATAACCAGATAAATGGTGTCAGGAAAACTGAAGGCAGAGCGGATTTCAAGAAGGAGGAAGTGGTCCTCTGAGTCAGTACTTTGCTGAGGGTGATGAAGACTCTGCAACGGGTTCCTTGTGTTCAAGGTCAGGGAGACCCTTTGACCTTAGTGAGTAGAGTGAAGGTGACTGGGCCAAGATACACATTGAAATAGGCTGTGGAGTGAGTGGGACGTGAAGGAATGGCCGTTAATGTAGATACTCTTTAAAGGAGAGAAAAGTAGAGTGAGGTAACTGGAGGAGAAGTTGGGGGTCACAGAGAGTCTTCTTTGTGCCAGAGGGCAGAGTGTTCAGCTTTTGTGAAAGTTAGTGGAAAAGAACTAGTAGAAAAATTCTGGGAAGTTCCAAAAAAGCAAAACTTGAATTTGGCACTTGCTGACAACTATTTATAGAGCATTAACACTGTATGAGGTATTATAAGTACTTTAGAGATGATTTAAAGTATATGGGAGGATCACAAAGATTATGTACAGATACTACACCGTTTTACGTAAGGAACTTGAGTGTCCTCAGGTTTTGGTATCCACTGGGGGTGCTGGAACCAGTCCCCCATGGATACTGAGGGACGACTCAGTATGCAGATTGAGCTGAGGCCAAGAATGGGAAAGAGATCAGACTTCTGGATTGAGACCTTTGGCAAAGAAAAGTGAGTTTGTGTTTGCGCCCATGGTAAATATTGTAATTTCACATTTAATTTTATGCCCCAGGAAATTCTCAAAAAGTTTTGTTGCCTGAAAGTACTTTGGAAAGTCTCTAGCCTAATTCCCTTGGAAGGAATCAAAATCAACCCAGTGCCAAATTCACTCTGGAAGCTAGCTTTCGTTATCTTTGGAACTTTGGCTTTGTGACCCAATGAGGTCGTTACCATCATGGTAATAATTTTCATGATCTATCAAATATGATGGAATTTTAAGGTGTTGATTTAGAAACAACTAATTTGTCAAACCAACTGAATATCATAGATCCTAAAATGAATGATTCAGGGTATTTGATAACTAAAAAAGTGATCAACTCTCCATATGTTGACTTGTATTAAATATAGTATTACCTTTGCTCTGTTGTTTTTTTTTTTTTCAGGACTCTATGTATGATTTTTATTCTTACCTTGATAGCTAAATTTCCAAATACTATGAAGCTAGTAAGGATCTCTGATGAGTCAAAAGAAAAGAAACAATATAAAAATACCTCAGGAGGCTGTCGTGATGGGAACAAGTCAGAACAGAATTTAACAATGAAAAAAGTACAAATGTAATGCTTGGGTTCCAAATAAGAAGGAATATGATGGGAAACTGAAGAACATAGTTTAGCATTTGTTAATTTTTTATTTTGAAATAATTTCAAATTTACAGAAAAATGGTGAGGTCAATACGAAGAGCTCCTGCCTACCCTCCACCCAGATTCCCCCGCTGTTAGTGTGTTACCATGTTTACCTGGTCATTTCCTCCCCTTTTGTTCTGTATTTTTTTCTTTGAGCCGTTTGAGGCTAAGTTACAGATATATTGCACCATTATCCTTAAATATTTCAGTAGGTGTTGCCTGAAAACAAAGACTCCTACATAGTCAGAGTACAGCCGTCAAAACCAGGAAAGTAGCAGAGATACATGAATACCATCTAGTCCACAGACCCTATTCAGATGTCACAGAGTTTTCCAGTCATGTCCTTTATAACACACAAACACACACAAACCTACCTTCCTTTTTCCTCCTTTTCTTTCTGATCCAGGGTTCAAGTCAGGCCCATGTGTTGTATTTATTGTCATATCTCTTTCATCTCCATTTATCTGGACTCTTGTAGATTATCCCTTAATTTGTGTTCATTAAGTGTTTCTTCATAACTGGGTTCAGGTTACATAGTTTTGGCAAGAATACCCTGGAAGTGATGCTGTGTTCTTGTTGCAATGTCTGAGGGGGCGCACACGCTCTCAGTTCATCTCACTGCTGGGGACTTGAATTTCTGTCACTTCGTAAAGTGACGTGGGTACCGTGGGTACCATGTGTCTCCACATAAAGTTAGTATTTTGTATATGTTTTAATAAATAAATGTTTTGTAGGGAGATACTTTGGGACAATGTAAATGTATTATTTTATCAAGCTGATACCTTCTAATTTTTACATCCATTGATTCTTTCTTGAATCATTCGTTGCTGAGATGGCTGGCAGATGATTTTTCTCATTTGATCATTCCTTCTACTTTTCTTAGTCGGTATTCTACTAGAAGAGGAGCAGTCCCTTCTCCCTGTCTGCTTGTTTATATATCGGTGTGGACCTGAGGAATCCTAACATTTTAGTCAATGTGTTATGTAATCCATTACTCTCATCATTTATTTTGAATGCTCAAATTGTCTTAGATTTGGCCAGCAGGAACCTTTTCAAGGTGACTCCTGTATTCTTTTGACATATCTCCAGCATTCTTTGAGCATTTACTTTCTGGCACAAAATATTCCAGGCTCATCTTGTCCCTTCCCTGACCCAGCTCTGCATTTAGGCACTTCTCCAAGGAGCTCCAGTTCCTTTCGTGGAGGATATTATTTGGAAAACAAGATCTGGGCAATACGTATGCTCGTTGCTACTGCGGTATCGTTGCTTTCCAGCCCTCTCAGCAGATAGATCTAGGAAATATATATGCGTACACACCCACTTATATCTCCTTTCGTGTCTGTATGTCTATATGATGTATAAACACCTTGAGTTTTCACTAATACTTCCATTTCTAATCCAACACAGCAGAATTTATCTCAGTCTTCTCCCATTTGATCTCTTCTCTGACAGAGAAATTCAACTCCCATTTTTCTCAGTATATTTATTTATGCAATCAGCTCCTTTGTATGTAACTAATTTCTTGACCACAAAGGCCAGACATGGCTTAGGCCTGCCAGCCTGGCACTCACAGTCTGCCCCTTTGGCCCTGGCCCCAGCCCCAGGCCCAGTGCACAACAGCAGCTGGGCAAGCCAACTCCCGCTTTGCCTTGAGAAAATCTGGAATGATGCGTTTTACGTGTTTTAATTTACATTTCTTTTTATTGTTGTCAGTTTTTAAGTGTAGCCTTTATTAGGGGAAACAGTGATGGTGAAAACGGAAGTATTTAAGAGGATATTTAAGATCAAAACACACAGAGTAGAAATTTGAAAGAATACAACCTTTATTCATCATCTGAAGAGGTTTTTTATTAGCACTTTACTTAGACAGCCAGTAACCAGTATTTAAGTAAAGTCTTAGCGGCGGTGAGTGGAGCCATGAGGTAAAGCAGTTGTGATTTTGTACTGACTGTGATGACTCCTTGTCTGGCATTATCCTGCTTTACTCTGCTGGCCTTTTAAGGCCTTCGATACCATAATATCAAAACAAATCTAGAGTTCTTTCTGGTTAGAATCATCTTGGTGAATTAGTTTTATATTTTGTTATATGATTTCTGCGAGTTAAGGTTTTTTTTAGTCCCCATCGTACCATGAGTTTGACAAAATTACGTAGTTTTTTCCCTTAAAAATGATATTTCTACTAGGACAGTTAGGCAAGAAAATGAAATAAAAGGCATCTAGATTGGAAAGGAAGACATAAAATTATCTTTATTTGCAAATGACATAGTCTTGTATATAGAAAATCCTAAAGAATGTACTAAAAACGATCAGAACTAATAGAGTTCAGCAACATTGCTGGCTAAAAAAATCAATACACAAAACTGAGTTTTATTTCTGTATACTTGTAATGAACAATTAAGAAAACAATTTCATTTGTAATAGCATTGAAAGGATGCATTAGGAATAAATAAAGACAGAACAGTATAAAATTTATATCCTGAAAAGTACAAAACATTGTTGAAAGAAATTACAGAAGACCTAAATAACTGGGAAAAAAATCCCATGTTTGTGAATCAGAAGACTTAATATTGTTAAGATGGCAATACCCCTCAAAATGATCTACAGATTAAATGTAATCTCTATTAAAATAACAGCTGGCTGCTTTGCAGAAATTGAGAGTTGATCCGAAAATTCACGCAAAAAATTAAACCCAAAACAGCTTTGAGAAAGAACAATAAAGTTAAGACTATGTGTATATAGACAGACATATATATTAATGGACTAGAATTGAGAGTCCAGAAAGAAACTCATATTTATGGTCAGTTGATTTTCAGAAATGATACCAAGACAGTCCAGTGGAGGAAAGAATAATCTTTTCAACAGGTGGTCCTCTGTCAACTGCGTATCCACATGCAAAAGAATAAAATTGATTCCTATTTCACATTGTATACAAAAATTTAACTCAAAATGAATTGGATCGAAATGTAAGAGCCAAAACCGTAAAACTCTTAGGGAGAAAAGATAGGAATAAATCTTTATGACCATGGATTAGGTGATAGTTTCTTAAATATGACACCAAAATCACAAGCAACAAAAGAGAAAAGTAATAAATTAGACTTCATCAAAATGATAAACTTTTATACTTCCAAAAACACCATCAACAAAGTAAAAAGGCAGTTCATAGACTCGGAAGATGTGTTTGCAAATCATGTATCTGATAAGGATTTAATATACAGAATATATAAACAATTCTGACAGCTCAATGAAAAGCCCAGTTTAAAAGTGGACAAATGGTTTGAATAGACACTTCTTCAAAGAGGATATGTGAATGAGCAGAAAGCACATGAGAAGAAACTTAACATCATTAGCTGTTGTGTGACCCAATGCAAATCAGCATCAAAATAAGATACCACTTCATACCCTGTCGGCCGGCTGGCTACTATCAAGAAAACAGATAAAACAAGTATTGTTGAGGATGTGAAGAGGTTGGGACTTTCATACACCGCTGATAGGAGTGTGAGGTGGTCCAGCCACTTGGGAAAACGTCTGGCAGTTCTTCAGTAGGTTCAACACAGAGTTAGCATATGACTCAGCACTTCACATCTAGGTGTATATGCAAGAGAAATGGCAACACAACAACTTGTACACAAGTGTCCATTAACAACATTATTTATAATACTTAAAAAGTGTAAATAACCCATATGTCCATCTCCTGCTGAATGGATAAATAAACACTGATAGAGTAGTTCCCCTACCCACCGGGGATGTGTTCTGAGACCCCCAGTGGATGCCTGAAACCACAGATACACTGAAACCTACATATACTATGATTTTTCCAACTCACACATACCTATGATAAAGTTTATTTATAAATTAGGCATGGAAAGGGAATGTCTAAATTGTCAGCATCACTACTCCTGTGCTTTGGAGCCATTATTAAGTATAATAAGGGTTACTGGAACATAAGTACTGTGATGCCGTAACAGTTGATCTGATAACCGAGATGATGACTACTGAGTGACCAACCGGTGGGATACGCTGGACAAAGAGTTGGTTCGAGGGACAGGGTGGGATGGTGCGAGATTTCATCACACTACTCAAAAGAGTGCACAACGTAAAACTCACGAAGTGTTTATTTCTGGAATTTTTCGTTTAAAATTTTTGGACCATGGTCGATCACAGGCAACTGAAACTAAGGAAAGCAAACCTGTGGCTAAGTGGGGGACTACTGCATGCTCCTAGAATAGTACATATGCCATTCGGCAGTAAAAAGGAATGAAGTGCTGATAACATGCTGATATGTGGATGAACCTTGGAAGCATTGTGCTAAATGAAAGAAAGCAGTCACAAAAGAGCACATCAGACAGAAAGGAGATTGGTATTGCTCAGGGCTAAGGCAGTAGCGGCAGTGGGGACTGACTGCTAGCAGGTGTGGGGTTTTTTCCTGGGATGCTGAGAACGCTCTATGGTTGATTGTCATGATGGTCGTACAGCTCTGTGACTACCACTGAAAACCATTGATCTGTGTACTTTAATTTGGGGAATTGTCTGGTATGAGGATTGTCTTCATAAAGCTGTTATTGGATGGTATTTTATAAATAAGCTACGTTTAGATTTGTTTTCTTAGTTTTCTTTTTTACCAGAAAATACTCTGAGTGAAATGACCATCAACAATATTCCTTATAGAAATGAAAATGTGTAGTTCTCCCTGACGGATTCCTAGACTGATTGTTGAGCCTTCCACCAAGTGGGCTTGACGACTTTGCTGACTGAGCTCAGTTAATTTCCCTTGCCCTTTGCTGTCCCTTAAAAAAGCTGCCTTTCACACTTTCTGTCCACCTTCCTCACACCCTCCCCTAAAGCAATCAAAACACTTGTTAGTACCTCTTGTTACTTTAAAATGTTCTAAATTGTATTTGACTTTGAACTTTCCAGAGTTGAGTTTGCTTTCACAGTTGAGTTCTATCATGTATTTATTTGTTCAAAATTTCAAGTTCCGTTATATCATAGTTTTGCCCAAGTATATTTAGCTTCGTTAACGTTACCGAGTCTGCCATTTATACAGCGATCTTTATGAGAAACTGTAACGGTACCTAACTTGTTTGTGTTTTTATGTTTCTTGTTCATGTAATGCTGTAACAATAAATAATGACATTAAGAAAAGAGACGGTTTCATAGTTTCTGGAAAGCCTAGAAGTTACAAAGTCTCTTTAAGAATAACGAATGAGTTAAATCCCCATAAGAAGAAGACATAAAGCTTTGATCTCCTGGTTCTTTTCCTTTGAAAGCACCTGTGATGTACAGTTCATCTCCAGCAAATAAAAAGCCAGGGAGGAATCAAGCAGCTGTTGCCCACCAGCGTTTTCCTTGAAGATTAAAACATCACAGAGTTGACAGCATGTGTGTATCACTAGTGATCAAATGCTCATCTCAGAAAAGAGTTTACAAGATTACCTTTGGTTTTTATTTTATGAAATGAAATTCTGATGCATTAGAGAAAGGAAAGATAGAAGTTCTTGCTGGCACACATTTTTAAGACATCTCAGAATAAGCTGACAGTTTCCCTTAGGTGATGGCAAATGGCCTTTAATCTCAAATGGCTGATTTCCCTGGTATCTTCAAGGTCCCCTCAAGAAGAGGCCTGTTGTGCTTTGTAGGTTTAGCCGTGTAGGTTTCTGTCTACAGACACTGATGACATTTATCAGGCAAGCGATACAGGATGATTATAAGAGGGTTTTGTGAGGATTTGGGATTTTTTTTTTTACATTAGTAAATAAATCATAATAATTAATTTTCAGCATTTCAGGTATCTGGTAGAATTTTTCTTGCTTAGGTTTTAAATTTAGATTTTAATACTAATTATGTAGAATATACTAAGAATCAGAATCTGCCTTCAGTGCAAATGTGACTAATGATTATAAAACTGCAGACTGTTCAGCTCAGAAAACACAACTGTGTTTTGTATAAAGATAGTCAGTGATTTCTGAAGTTAATACAGTAACCACTGAAAGCGTGATTGATTTGATTTTTCTGGGCTTAATTTGAGGTGTGGGTAGAATGTGATCCCCCCCCCCCCGCAAAATCTGTTTAAATGCATCTTAGGGAATTGTTAAACATTAGTAACTTGGACAGAAGTTTGGTGAGGCAAGGGGGAGGAGTAGAAGAAAGGATTATGTGTGGGGCTGACATCACTCTATTATTTGAATTTTTAAAAAAATATTTTCATGATATTAAAATGCATAAAATAAATTAATGCTCATTTATTGAGTATTCAGTAATTTCATTGATGACTGATTGCTAGAAAATTTGTTAGTTCAAATTATTGAAATACCCAGTTTTTAAAAATTTACAATATATCTTTGTTTCTCTTGCTCAATGTCTTGTTGACGTGCATTTACTTTTTCCAAAGTACTGGCAGTTTAGATCGATATTTCAGTATCTTGGGTAGGCAGAATTCTAAGCTTACATTCCAAATTTAAGTTGCAATTTAAGTTTTTGTAGATGTGGAAAGATACATTTTAGTGCTCCTTTTGTCTGTATAGTGTTTCAGTGCCTTTTTTACAAAGCATGATAACAGGAAAATTAAAGAGTTGGGGACAATTAAGAAAAGGAATCTGTGTTTCAGTAAATGTATAAAAAGTTTCAGTTGAGTCTTAGTATTTCTAGTGAATTGGTGATAGAATCAGGAGCGTATTATTTGGAATATTAAACAACAACCCCCATGAACTTCCAAAGTGTTTGAGCACTAGGACCAAATATATTTGTATCTCCAGTGACTTGGATGTATTAACATTGAAGGAAATGAGGAGAGGGTTTTAAAATTCATTCTTACCACTTTCTGATAATTATATATGTTGAAAAGTCGGTAGCTGGTTAATATCTATCTTGAGTATATAAAGCATTTGACTAATTCAGAGCAAAGGCCTCAAAAGTATTTGGAGTAAGAAGAACTATTGAAGTTGACTGATTTATATGCTATACCATTCTCTAAAAATGCTATAAATTAATTTATTAAGTTTTATGAAACCTAACTAAATACATAAATAGATTCAGCATCACCAATCAGTCTGGAATTCATGGTTGAAACTCACATATTGTAGTGTTTCCCCCAGATTTGGAAAGCATATGATTTTAAATCTTTTCCTGTAATCTTAATAAATAGATGTGAAATATATATTTTGACAAGTGAAACAATACAAAATTTTCTACTCTTTAGGAGGAGTGCACTTTAACATACATAATGGTGGATTTTTCCTATTCTAGTTTGATTTTTATATGTCATACTAGAAAAGAATGAAAATTAGGGGATGACATTTCATTCTAAATAAAATAATGGCTTATCAAATTTTAAGTTTTTATTTGTTAAGGTGTTTCATTCCTTCAAATCTTAAAGTATGTCTGTCCTAAAATATTTTAGGATACAGGTTTAAACTGTTAAAACATCATTCTATATAGTTAAATATAGACATGCTTCAAAATTCCAAAATACACACATGCTTCAAAATTCCAATTTTAAAAATTCAAGGTTTTATGTTTAGAAGATTTTGTGCAGTTTTGCCAGTGTTTCTTCTTTCCTCCTTTGCTGTTCTTACTGATCTCTACTGGTTTCCTATTTGCATTAGTTTCAAAGTACACTTGAATCTGACTCCTTCCTGCTAGTAGCATTTACAGCCAGGGCATGGAGATTTCTCTGTTTCAATTTGCATGCTTTAAAATGTCTGAAATGGACAGCAGGAACCAAGTTCCTGCCTCTTCCTTTGCTTATCATTTACCCTCGTAAGGGATGTGGTAACCTAATACATGTTAAATATTTAATTGTTTTGAAGTATGTGGATTTTCTGCTTCAGTTGGATAAAGTAATTTGTAAGAAACAACACAAATTTTGAAGTTGGTGTGTCCAGCCAGGTACACAAAGCCACTTCAGAAATTTACAACAGAGAACATTTAATTCAGGAAGTTGGTGATAAACAGGCAGTGTTGTTACTGAGAGCCGAGCGAGGCACAGAGAGGTGACCCAGAGAGCAGCACCAGCAGGAGACCACTGCCCCCCCTGGGCCGGAGAGGAAAAGGAGCCCAGAGAGGGCTACCAGCAGAAGCCAGAACCTTGACAACTTCAAGTGCGGCTGCAAGCTGCTGCCGAAAAGGTGGAGAGAGGAGAGGTTTTGGGAGAAACGCGCTGGCTGCTGCCTCCCCCGGCTCCAGCCTCCTGCAGAGAAGCCCCGGGGATAAACCAGCAGTGCTGAGGAGATGCCCTCTGCCAGTGTCTCCTTCACCCCCAGCTCCTCAGAAAACGTCCGGGGTACAGTGACAGCCTGAAACCGCACTGGCTTGCAGTTCTGTGAACTGAGGACCCGCTGGCCTGTTCCCTTTCTCCTCATCCCTCCACGCCATCCCAGGCTGCGTTCTCAGTAGGAGATCGTGGCCTTCTCTGGCAGTGTGTAACTTCTTTTTGGGAACTAGTACATGATTAGCTTTCATCTCCCTGCAAAAAAAAGCCTAAACAGGCACAGAATGCAGTCGGTGTTGGAACGCTTTAACTCGTTTCCTCGTTAGATGGTTGAGATCAGCTGGCCTATGGCCCGAGTCTATAAAATGGAGTCTCTCTTTCTCTTTAGATATTAGAAGAATAGTGTTACTTCTCTATCCCCTGAAACTGATTGTGGATGATTTACCCTGATTAATTAAGTGAACATCTAATAGAGAAAGCAATGTGAGTTGAAGAATAAATGTTTAGTATTTGTTGCTTCCATTACAAAATAATACGGGATGTAATCCAATTTAAGGACTCAAAGCATAGAGCCTTGTATCAGTGGGCATCCAATAAAATGTTTAATTTACAGTGACTCTTTTGTGAAAAGTTGGCATTGACTTTAAGAAAGAAGTTTATAGCTGAAAGACCCTGAGAAATCTCCTAAAACAATCCTTGTGATTTGTAGAAAAGGAAACCAGTATTTCCACTTTTTATTTTCAGAAGATCCAAATTTAGGGAAAAAAAAAAGAATGCCTAAATCAACCTCAGAAACAGCTATTTTTTTAAATTATAAAAGCCTCATGTTAATTATAGAAAATCCAGAATAATGACTGTGTATGTGTGTGTGTATGTGTGTCTCACATTTAAAAGTATTTTGTAATCCTCCCCCCAGAGATTTGTTCATCCAGCAGGTGTTTGTTCATTCGTTCAGCACCTACTGTCTGTCAAGCATTGTACTAGACACCAGGCAAATATTATGGGCAATAATATTTTAAAATTTCATTTCTATTCTTACAGCACTTTGTAGTAGAAAGGGAAACAGGTGATAAATATATATGTCAGGTGGGGGTCAGTGCCATGAAGGAAAATACAGGAGAACAAGAGAAAGGGAGATACTGTTTTATATAGGACCAGAGGAAGCCCTCTGGAGCGCCGACATCACAGTGCTCTGACGAAGACACTGAGCCACGAGGCTCCCTGGGGAAGCAGGGGCAGTTCTAGCAAAGGGAATAGCTAGTGGTCAGGACTGTTAACAGGCTGATGTGTGTTTGTCCAGATATTTTCCTGTGCATATATTAGGCTTTTAATAAAAAGAGCTGTTGTTTACACTACATCTGCTTTTTTTTCACTTAACAATCTCTCTTTGTCTTTTTAATGGCTGTATAACATTTCACCGTGTGGATGTACCTTAATATATTTAACCGGTTCTTTGTTGATGGACATTATGTTGTTTCCAGTTTTTCAGTATTATTACAGAGTATAGACAAACGTGTGTGTGTGTGTGTGTGTGTGTGTGTGTGTGTGTGTGTGTGTGTGTTGAGAATAGTGGTTTCCAACCACCTTTTAGGCTTAAGAAAATACTGATGCTCAGGTTCCATTCAGACCGGTTTTTAAATCATGATCTCTGGGGACAGGATCCAGGCTTTGAAATTTTTAAAAGAACTTTTCAGATGATTCTAATATTTGTCAACTATAGGATGATTCTAAGAAGTGGCCTTGCAGAGTCAATGTTGAAAAGAAACACACATTTTAGTAGATACTGTAACACTGTTCTCTATATTAGGATTGAGAACAACTGCCAGTAATAGAAACCTAAAATAATTTGTCTTAAGGGAGTTTATTTCTGTTTTATAAATTTATAATTTTATTTTAAAATTCTAGACACAGGCAGCCCAGGGCTGGTATGGCAGGGTTGTTCCACAAAGTCTTCAGGTACCCAGTTCCGTTCTGGCTTTTGTTTTTGCTGAACTAAGGGAAGCTCTTAACCTCAAGCTCAAGGTAGAGGTTAGAGCCCCTACCTTGACCTTCATGCTCCAGGCAGCAGAATGAAGGAAGGTTTAAAAAATGAAAGAGGCAAAGGGCCCGGGCCAGCTATCCCATAAAACACTTCACCTTGTATCCTGCTGGCCAGAACTTGGTCACAAGACCACACCCGACTTCAAGGAAGGCTGGGAAGCTGCCCTGCTGACCACCAGGAGCTCTTCTGTCTGGAAGAAGACGAGAACGGGCAGAGGCAACCTCCATGAAAGCTGTAAGCACCTGCCCTCCTGCTTGCGGAGCATTAGCGCCCGAGGCCCAGACCTGGTCAGGTCAAGTCAGCGCCTACTGCTGGGTCAGCCAAAGCCACACGTGGGGATGGAAACTTCACACAATATGTTGGCTCGGGGAAAAGCAAAATAAATCTCCATCCGACTCAGGAAAGATGCTGCAGCATCGTCAACTTTATAGTGTATGAGAGGATGACAAGGGTGATCGTTGAAGGCCAGTTTCTAAATTGCACACGATTCTCTGTCTCTCCCTGATGTTTCAGCTCTTCACGGAGGGAATTTAGTGTCTTTCAACAAGGCATTTGTTCCTTACTAGTATACTCAAGTTAACCTGAGTATTAATGCTACACACCCTCGTTGGAACATACTGCTCGAAGAAGACATCTTAACACATAATTTTTTGTACTTCAAATTAAATACCCTTAAATTAGGAAATGAAAAGCAGTTTGACATGCGACGTTTTTCATCAGTATTCTCTGTTGTTGCAGTGGACGAAGGGCGCTGTAAGGATCCTGACCGCCTGCAGGTGTTTTACAGGAAAGCCGTAATGCCTTACGGTGTTTATAAGAAGCAGCAGAGAGACCCCAGCGAGGAGGCCGCGGTGCTGCAGTACGCGGGCCTGGTGGGGCAGGCGTGCTCCGAGCGGATGCTGCTGTTCAGGAGCTGACCGGCTCGGGCCGCCCTCTGCCCAGCCTGCCCGCGCTGTGCTGATGATGCGGGCCACGGGACAAGTTCATTTCCGTGGGGAAATTCCGTTACCATCCACGGATTAGATTTTTTTGATCTTCACAGTTATATGGCTTTTCTAAAATATTTTGTGGCAATGTGTTTGTGAGAATCTCATGGTTAATATAAAGATTTTAAAAGTATGTTATGACCTAGACTCAGAATTGAGGTTTATCATTTGGGAAGCTGGTTTTATGAACAAGACATGCTAAACTTCTCTTGGTAATATTTTGGAAAATAAAATTAATAAGTGAATCTTAAGTAATTTAAATCACAGATGTGGTTTTTTTGTTCTGTTAGAGGAATCAAAACAGTCTATTTCCTCAGATCCATTTAAAACATTAATTTATGCTGAAAAAATTTAAGATGGGGAAGAAGGTGGGAATTCATTTTATCACTTAGGAAATGTCTTCTCAAGGGAACAAAACTGGGCTGTTACTCAGTGTTCAATATTACATTACTGCCGAATGTTATATTATGTAGTTTATTAGAAAACTTGAAGCAAGGGAAATAGTACAAAACATCAAAAAAAAAAAAAGTTGTGTTTACATCGATGCCTTTTTACCCAGGACAGTCCTATTCACGTCTGCTGTTTTGGCACAGTTATTTTTCCTAGAATAATTGTTACCTGTGTTCCCCTTTACTCTCCAAATTGTCCCAGCATGGACAATAAAACATATGATTACCCTTGTTATATATTATACTGTCCAAACTGGGATACTTTGCTCTATTTCTAAAAATCTTAAGAAATGGAGTTTTTAGAAAAATCTTGACTCCTGCCTTGACCTAAGCCCCATCAAAGGTAAATGTACACTAATTCTTCTTTCCTTAGAACTCAGGACACTTGTCTTTGGTTATTGATTAAAAATTAGTTAATATCTGACTACTTTTAGAGCTATGCTACAAATCACATTTAATGAAGTAGGGATGATTTTGACCTCGGTTCCAGGGCAAGAGGTGGAACCATCCACTTCTTGCCCTTTGGTGTGGGAGTTGGAGAGGAGACGCCACACTTAGCATGAAGTCTAGAGCAGAGGCCAGCCCCTTCTCTCCCTCTCCCTTGCTCTTGTTTGGTCCTTCACTTGTTCTGCAGATGTCCCTCGTTCCCCACCTCAAGGGGCAGGTGCTGTGCTGGGAGGCAGGAGGCGAATCCTCGTCACGTGTCAGTTCGCAGGGCTGGGGCTGTGCTGGAGACTTGGCAAATGAAGGACGGTTACTTTCCTACTTTTCTGCACTGATCCCCATCTGCTGCTGGCTGCTTGGCACTGAGTCCTTTTCATTTCACATTTTGCCCATTTTTCTATTCTCTATTGATTGATCTTTTTAAAAACCATATTATAAAACTTAGTAGCTTGAATCCCACTACTGATTTTAAACTTTTCTCCTAAATGTGCTCAATTTAGATATAAAACATTAGAAAATAATTTCAGCTAGCTAGAATAAAAGGGAGGATCATAAAACAATGATTTTTAAAGTGTCTAGAAGTTCAAATAAATCATCCAAATAACTGTATTTATTGATTCAGGGAGAGTGTATAGGTGTGTAACACCTGCCACAGGCAGCTAGTCAGCTGACAGGGGAGAGGAGTGAGCAAAGCCATTTTCCCTGAGAGCGTAGATTTTGCATTCTTCTGGAATTTTGTCCTTCAAAATAGTCTCCCAAGAGCATCTGATAGACTTACTTGGAACTGCCTTCTGTAGAACATTTTTTTCTTTTTCCCTCTAAAGTGGAGATAGCTTAATTTTTTTTATGATTGCAGAAATGATCCTATAAGCAATTGAAACATTCAGAAAAGCATAAATAAAATTAAAATAATCTGAAATCCTGTTGACTTCAGAAGTGTAGTGAGTATTCTCAGTATTATTAAAGTAAAGTAAGGAGGCTCGGCACCCTTGGCACTCGGGTGTCAGGTTGATGTCATCAGGTGCGCTACACCTGCTTTCATCTTAGTGATTAGCATGGAGAATGGAATTCATTAAGATTGCAACTCGAGTATCAAATGAAGAGAAAGCTTGAATCTTAACTTCTTACTGCAACTCTGCAGAATTCAGTTTAGGGTTCCTTCAGAGGAAAATGATTAACCCCCCCCCCCCACCTACCTGGGAACCGTGGTACCATCCCTGCGGGTGGGGTTCTAGGTTGTCTCCAGTGAAGCCCCAGAGATGAGGTGGGCATGAGGATGCTTCTGCTCGGTTGCTTTATTCCTGTGGTTTTTTTTGAGAGCAGATAGTGTATTGATCCTAATGAGCAAATTCAAAAGACATTCGTTCTTTTGAGCCCTAGCTGAATGAATATTAATAGTGGGCCAGAAGAGGACAGTCAAGGAAAGTGACTTGGCTTGGTCAGTTGACAGGCCGTCTAGCTGAGAAGTCTGATTTTATGTTAATGGCTTTCAACTAAAGAAGGACGGACACGGAAGAACCTTTCAAAGATAGTTCATATCTTTTCAAGGCTGGATCAGTCTTAGTATTATAGTCCCTTTCCGATTTCAAATAAATGTACACCTACCTCCCTGTCTTGGGAGCAAAACTATAATAGAGAGTCCCCATGCTGTCATCTGTGTTTAAATTATTTCAGTTCAGTGAGATTTTTGTTACCTTATTTTTAAAAAACGTAATCTGAGCACTTTTTTAGTATTCTAAAAGGTAGAGTCTATTA
Organism: Camelus bactrianus; assembly: GCF_048773025.1. Taxonomy (NCBI): domain Eukaryota; kingdom Metazoa; phylum Chordata; class Mammalia; order Artiodactyla; family Camelidae; genus Camelus; species Camelus bactrianus. The sequence continues at coordinate 25,258,096 of NC_133549.1, forward strand.
TCAGATGAATATATTATTCATTTGATTAAAATTACTTAGATAAGAAATTATTACTGTTTATTTTGCTTTCAAACGACTTACTCTACTTTTTATCCATTTTGCGAAATACCAGTTGTATATGATTTCCTAATGTATCAGAATTTATTATGTAAATAAACCTTTCTAGATTTCTGAACAGTATATGGTTTGATTTTTATAGGCTTTAATATTATTTCAGTCTGAATAAAGATGAGAAAATATGATAATCAGTTTCTTAAAATGTGGCTACTGTTGCTAACTGTAAAGAAAAGAAGGAAAGGGAAATCAGCTGGGAAATGTCTGAATTAGAAGTTACTCAAATGTGTATTCTTGTCCAAAAGAAAACCAGTGGCTGTAAGACAAAACAAATTTGATAGCATATGATATTTTTTGCTCTTGTGTATGCTTTTTGAACAGTCCATTTGATAAAGCTTGAATGGAAAAAATAAAACTGTTTCTATCTGCAGTGGTTCTTGCTGGTCATTACTGAAAAGACATGTGTTTTCGTCTTTTAAATTCTCGAGTACATTTTACCTGTAGTGAATATGCAGAAAACAGAGGTAAAACATTGGCTATATGAGTCATAATATTTTCAGTGATTGGAATTCCAAATCACTTAGTTACCTAAATTAAAGCATGATGGATTTCTTTCTCAGGAATAAATAAAAGTAAAGTAAATCTCACCTTAAGCAAAGAGTCTGGATTTTCACAAGATAAATTAGGGAAGAGACATTCTTTTACCCAAAGAGGTTCAAAATAAGATTTAAGTAGCAAACTCAAGTATAATTTCTCTTAAAATGTTTAGTTTTCAGAGAAATTTTCGTAACTATCTCATAAAGTGTGCTTTAATCGTTCATAATCGTCAACAGTATATTTATAGAATACATTTTAAATGTTTTGTCTCTTTACAGAATCCTGGTTGGTTGATAATAAAATTAATCCTGTTTCCCAAGTGATTTAAATATTAGTTATAATTCCCGCTGATATTTTTTTCTAGAAGGGAAATAACCTTGTTATTTTTCTGTTTGAAATGGACAGTGTTCACCAGAGAACATTTGACAATATGGAAGAGTATATTAGATAAAATAAAAATCACTTAGAACCCCATCACTGCCACTACTATCATGCACATTTTGGTGCGTGTCCTTTCAAACTTTTTTTCTACCTACATGTGTGTGTATGTTTTATTTTGAAATAAAAATGGAATTCTGCCTTGTATATTTCCAAATTTTTTATCAATTTAATATATTTTTGAACATCTTAATTTACTGTGAAAATGAAAATAAATGAGGGAGAATAATCATTTAAATAGCTGCATAATATTCTGCTGTGTCTGTAACTTTTTGAGAAAGGAGGTTTAAGACTTGAGCCCCTCCTAATGTGTAACGGGGTTGTGACTGACAGGCAGTAATAGTTTTTACCAGTTCTTTGTAACACCTGACAACGTTGTTTTTATTCATTTCCTGGTTTCCTTGGCTTTTCCCTTACTTGAAAATTTTGAAAATGTGCAGCTTTTAAAACTTAGTTCCCCTCCCTCCTCTCATTGTCCCTCAACTAAATATTTTCTGAGAGACCTATGCTATTTTTACCGTTTGCACACCTCTAGAATTTCCAGTTAGAAAACGTCTTTATTTAAAAGCTTTAAGTTATTTAAAACAGGTAAGATTCTGACTCATTGATTCTTTGCAGAACAGAGGTCTTTAAAATGAGTACCTGGAAAGGGTGGATAACCATACCACTATTACTAATTCAGCTAAGTTTTTTTTTTTTACTTTTCAAAATACATTGGCTGTTTTATTTTCGGATTTAATTCTAAGTAAAATTGCATTTTTCATATACAGTTGGTTGTCACAGTTGGTGTCTTCAGTCCTGTCCAGAAAATATTTTCCTATTAACTGTTTCAATTAGACCAAGAATTAAAGTTGCTGAATATGTTTTGTGTGCCAAGCTTTTATTCTTTTAAAGCTGCAAAATAACTTGCAGATTTTTATAGCCTGGTTTTCTCATCACATCTCTTCACCTGAAATATGAAGAAGCAATTCCAACTAGAAGAGCAAAAAACAAAAAAACAAAAAAAACAAAACCTAGCATAGCAAATCTTAATGTTATGTGGCATTTGTGATTTTTAATAATTACCTGGCATTCAATGGTAATAACATGGCACTCAAAAGTAAATGTTTCAACCACTTGGGAGGAGGGGAGAGACATCTTTCACTTGCCTGGCACACGTAAAGCAGACTGTTAGTGACTGGCACCAATATCTTTGTTTCTTTCATCGTTAAAATTTTATTAAAGTCAGTATTCAAAAAGTATTTTTAAATATTTATTTGTTGTTTGTATGTTGCAAGCTAGAGCCATTATACTAGAAAGATACAAATGTTGTACTCCTAACTGGTATAATTCAACTGTGTGATTTTGGATCACGCCTTCCCCAGAACCTTAATTTTTCATGCTTTTTGTCAGTCTGTGCCAGGGTCTTAAAATCATTTAACATAGGGCTTTTTTTTTTTAATTAGCATTAAATGAGAACTCATGAATACTTCATGAAGTCTAGTTCATCACTTTGTTAACTCAGTATTCAGTGAGTTTGAATAGCGCCTCTCAACTGATGGAGCTTTTTGATCATGAAACAAGAAAAACAGCATTTTAGGATTGTGGATTCCGAGCTGAAGGCTCTTAGCTGAGTTGTATGTGGACAGTTCTGTGCATTTTTCCAGGTCATTTAAAAATACTGAGAGATGGCCAGACTAGTCTGGGAGTTAACTGTTGCTGAAGTTATTGGCTATTTAAGCAAAGATTTTATATAAATATATATATATATATATATATATATATATATATATATATATATATATATATATATATATTATATATATATATATACACACACACACACATACACACACACACACACATACACACATATACAGTGAGAGAGATCATGTGCTTAATTAAAACTTGCTGGTAATAGTATGATTTATTTTCAGTTTTCAGTTTGATAAAGGGTTTGGATTTATACGACTTGTAGAAGTCATACAAACTGACAAAGCTACTCTGTCCAATAACATAGCCTCTAGCCACATGTGTCTAATATGATATAAAATTAAGCTTTAGTTCCTCAGCCTCACCAGTCACATTTCAAATGCTCAGCAGCCACGTGTGGCCCCTGGCTATCCTGGGGCTGTCCTAACAGGTTACCACCACCTAGATGGCTTAAAGCAACAGGAATTTATTTGCTCACAGTTTTGGAGGCTAGAAATCCCAAATCAAGGTTTCGGCAGGACCATGCTCCCTCTGATGGATCTGGGGAGAATCTTTCCTGGTCCTTCCCAGCTTCTGGTGGTTGCCAGCAATCCTTGGTGTTCCTTGTTCCTGGAGGCTGCATCTCTCCCAATTTCTGCTTTCATGGTCACATGGCTATCTTCCCTCTCTGCATGTTTCTCTGTGTCATCTTTTCATCTTTTAGGGCTCCAGTCATACTGGATTTAGAGCCCACCCTAATCCAGTATAACCCCATCTTAATCCATCTGCCAAGACCCTAATTCCAAATAAGGTCACATTCACAGTCACCTGGGGTTAGGACTTGAACATGTATTTGAGGCAGGGGCCATAATTCAACCTGTGGGAGCTGCCGTATTGCACAGTGCAGATACAGACCACTTCATTATCACAGCAAGCTCTATTGGATGGCACTGCAGTAAGGCAATTTTTAAAAATAATTTATGATTTTATCATTTTTAAGGTTTCTATATGGCAAAACATCATGGAAGTATTGCAGCAAAACATTTGGGGTGGCTTATTTTGATGCTTTCTGGTTTCTCTTAATTTCCATTGTGTGATCTGGTTCCATCTTTGATTTAAGTGCATCCATGCATATGTATGAATATGAGGTATCTCATTACCCTGGGGCTGTCAGTTTCCTAAGATAACTGCCATATTATGATTTAAAGTTAAACTCTGTACAGATAGTGTTTCTTTAAAGAACAATTTGAATGGAAGATTAATTTAGAAATATAGGGGATCCCTGTTATTATTTCCATTTTTAAGTAGCATCTTTCTAGTTGTTCTAGTCACGTTAATTTTGGTAGAATAGAAAAAAACATTTATAAATTTATCAGTTAAAATCTAGATCTATAGCAATAAAAGGATTTAAATGCATCTCCCAAAAGAAGTCTACCAAAAAACATACAGAAAAGTGGGAAAAATAAATCCTCATTACAACATCCTTCTTATACTGTTTAATCTACAGCTGGTGGTTACCTCACATGAGTAAGTGGACTCAGAAGACAGATTAGATTGATTTACAGCTCTGCTTCTTAAAGATTTTCAAAATTCCTTTATTACTGTTTTTTAAATTTTTTTAAATGGAGGTACTGGGGATTGAACCCAAGACCTCATGCATGCTAAGCATGTGCTCTACCATTAGCCACACACCCCACGCACTTATTGTTGTATTCTTAAGGGTAATTTTGGTTACTGGTTTTTTCCTAGTATGGCCTACTTCTAGCCAAAACTGCATGTCAATGTTCTTAGCATGGAGATCTTAATGGAATTTCACTAGAGGCATGTTATTTAGATACGAAGAGGTTAGTTTGGACTCAGTTCACCAAAACTGCTTGCAGACACCCGTGAGCGGAGCTGGCAATGATGAGAGAGCAAAAGGGGCCTCCAAGGTTGGTCAGTGGCCACTGGGAGTTCTGCACCGGGGGAGGGATGATGTCTGCAGAAGTTAAGAATTATTATCTCTGGTCTCCCTGGTTTTCTGCCTGTTCTTGAGAGCCACCTTGTGATTTGCTTAATACCGTTCCATGTGCTGTTTTATTAAGAAGGCCAGAAAAACATCAGCGCGTGGCCAAGTGTGTGTCGTTGCGTTCTGCCCCTACAACAGCTGGTGGGTCATTAATATTTCTGATAATGTCACCAAAGATTCTGTTGGGAAACTTTGGAAATCAAGGAACCAAGTCTAGAGGAAAAAATCTGGAGAACAGTTTGAGCTTTTTATAACAAGCGCTTTATTCATTTCTATTACCCTTTATTGCCTTCGTTAAGATATGGAAACTGTTATGTGTCAGCATTATCGGTGAGTGATGAGGAATCGTGGGCCTCACTTATCTGCACGTTGCTTATCTAGCCACTTCGCCATCTGGAACGTAAATGCAGTATCAAAAAGTAAAGTTAAAAAGAAAAGAAAGAAACAAACTTGCTGCTTAGCAGTTAAAATGGGCTTGAATCCAGGCGTTAAAGCTCATGCCTTACTCATGGGAAAGCTACTTGGACCAAGTGGCCTAAAGAGAAACTTGGGGTGCCAAGGTAAAAGGATAAAGCAATATGGAAATGCCATGTTAATGGAGGGGTGCACATCGTCTTGTCTGTGTGGCTGACACTCAACACTGACCCTGTGAACATGGGAGCCTGGACCTGAGAAGGAAGATGGACTAGGGATGGGGGGGTGGTGGTGCTGATATCAGACTTAGAGCAACCTTCTGACCACATTCCACTAGCAACTGGATTCTTTAAAATAAAAATGGCAGAGGAGGGGGCCTGGATCCTACAGGCAAGCCACACTGGGTTCCAACGCCAGATCGCTTCCTAATTGTGTGACCTTGGGCAAAGCCCTAAGGTCAGCAGAGCTCAGCCTCCTCATCAGGCGGGTGTGCTGGGCAGGCAGGGGCCCGGGTAGAAGGATCAGCACCCTGCCCGCCGCCCCACTGCCCTTCACCCCACTGCACCCTGCCCAGAGCAGATGTCGGCAGGAAGAGAGGTCATAGAAACAAAGTTTTGCCAAGATGTTTAAAAAAAAGACGTGAACCCTACTAATACAAGGCAGAGACCCCTGAACATCTCACCAGCCCCTGGGCACACACAGTTTCAGGCCAGCCATAGTTGACACCGGGCATGGCGATGCTGAACTGCCAGGGGAACGGTTAAAGGACATCCATTGTACTCTGAAATAGGAAAACGTATAACCCATTCGAAATATTTCCATTCAAAATTGTTTTAAAGTAATAAAAAAACATTCTATTACTGGATAAATTACAGTTATTTGCAAAATTCACACTATTGGAACAGGTCTTCAAGACCATGGAATTGGCATCTGTTTTAAATGCCTGTTCAAAGGATACTCATCTAATGCTAGGAGGGTAAAAACTTTCTAATGGCTGCCTTTCCCTAATAGAATGTGGATAAACAATTATTCACAGGAGCCCAGGAGAGCGCCTCCCTCCAGCGGCGCCACCGTTCAGGATTTCTTTGGTATAAATGGGAGAAGAAAATGGGGTTTGAGGCCCGGTACAATTATGCACATTTTGGTTTGTTTTGTTCGAGACAAAACTAAACAACAGGATATCTGGAAAGCCGGCAGCATTTCGTGGGCTCCGCTGATTTCTCTGCACAGCAGGCTGGCCTGGGCGGCTACAGTTTAACTGGTAAAGACCAGACTGTTTTCATCTCGCCCCCTACCGCTGCGGCTTTTCTTCCTCCTCCTCCTCCTGCACTATGCTTCTGCGCGAAGGCAAATTCGGGAGGAGGCATTTCGTCTTCAAGTTGGCTTTTCACAGAGCCACAGGTTAGGGAAGAGCATTATCAAATAGGTCAGGGAATCAAAATCACATTTTTTCAGATGGAAAATTGGTGACTTTTTCATAGGACTGCTGCCTGCAGGGGAGAAAAGGGAGATGCGACTCGGACATAGATTTGTTAGTTGTTACCCCCCAAAGGTATTTACATGTTAATAGTAATTTTCTCCAGCCTAATTAAAAGTGAATTCTGTTGTGTGCAGAGCTGTGTGCCCAGTCCCTGCGCCAGCACGATTTGACACGGAGGCCAGTGGAGCTGTTTCCTGAGCATTGTCAGAAACGCTCTGCTCCCAGGTCACGTCCCAGCCACTGCTCCGAGGCCCCCGTGGAAGCAGAGCTGGCATCTGCGCAGCCAAGTCTGCACCCCACCTCCCCAAGTTGGGAGGTGGGGTGGCCCCACCTCGACCCACCAACCTCAGGTAGAAAGAAAGCTGCGCTGGGAAAGGTCTGACATGTCTAAACCTCTGAAGCATCTCTGTTCTTGTCTAGACTGGTGTTTGCACAGTGGGCACTGAGTGCAAAGTGGAGACATTGGTCCCTTTTCCTCTTTCTGCCCTTTCAGTTAAGTTTTCCAAAGGCCACCAGGGGGCAGAAAGAAACTTCCTTGCTTTTTTTTTTTTTTTTTTTCCTCTTCTGGCTAAATATACATGGAAAGGTGAACTTTTGGGGGGCTCCATTAGGGCCAATGTTTTTGATGTAAATTATGTTCCTCATACTTGGGAGTTTTTTCAGATTTTGGGTTGCCTTTGAATTGCTTCTTCTGCAACTAAGGCAACTGAGAGGGGGAAACTGTATACACAGCATTTTGTATTGTATTGTTTAATGACTTAGTTTCACGACCCCCAGGCCTGACGCAGCATCCCAACCTGTCCTGTGTTCTCCTCCGTGTTTCCCACCTCACTGTGCAGCCTCTCAGTACCTCTTATCCAGATTGTTGCAAAAGCCTTTCAACCAGTTTCCACCTGGCTCCTCCAGCCAGTTTAACTGCCTGACACACCGACTGTCCAATCCGTGCCTCCTGGTCCCACATCAGACAGCTCCTCATTCACCGCTGAGTGAAGGCTAAGCTGCCCCCACTGTGTGCCCCAGCTCATTTCTCAACCTTTCCTTCTCCATCTCCCTTCCAGAAACTCCAGTCCAGCTCTTTCTTTCCTGTGTCTTGATCGCTGGGTCTGTTCCATCACCAGTCCTAGCCAATCCCTCCTAGCAACACATGTTCAGATCTTCAAGGTCCAAATCAGGTGTCCCCTTCTACATTAGCACCATTAGTCTACCATGTCGGACTTCCATCTTCCTTCAGCAGTTCTCAAGGCTGGAGAAAACCAACACGACTGGGGCCGTCAGGGTGATGCACGTGGCTCTCAGCAGAGGCACCCAAAGACTGCACTCGTTTGGGAAAGCTCCCCGGAGGACACATGCTGGTGTCGTGGGGCTGCTGAGTCCCAGCTCCAGGACCCCAGGCTGGGCCCGCCCCTCATGGTTTCACAGCACGGGGTGGAAACATGTAGCAAGCACTCCTGACAATGAGTCCAAGGTGGACCATATTGAATTTTGCAGACTCTTAACACATATGAACAGTGAGAGAAAGGAACACACAAAGGACCCCAGGAACGACTGGGGGCTGACACGCCTCGGCAGGAAGGGCACACGCGGGGAGGAGCCGTCGGCGGACATCTGGCTGTTGGTATAACAGTTGCCTTGTGTAATGAATTCCTGGCCTAACGGGCATTTGGTCCCAGTACTTGGGGGCAGGCCTGCTTTTGGTTTAGAGCTCCCACAGCAAAAAAAAAAACAAAAAAACATATATATATAGAATGCAGCAATATGAATTGAAAATTCTTAAAGGGGATCAGTGTAATCCCTATTTAATTTGGTCTTTTCCTCTTAAATCCATTTTGGATATGAGAAGACATTCTTGCCATGAACACAAAGGCATTTTTACACATGTTGAGAACACTCTTCACCCTGGGAGAAGTCCTTGCACCTAATTGAGATCCTGAAGGGAGAAAAGTCTTGCAAACAAAGCTTTCCAAGTACAGAGAAGAGCTCTCACCAGCATCCAAGTGCCATTTGTCATATAATGTCTCCTTCTCTTCAGGGTCCCCCGAGTCCATGGATTCGTCCACAGTGTTCGGGTGGCGGGGCCAGGGTGCAGATAATGTTGATTGTGAAGATTTCTTTGCTATTTACTTGGTCTTAAATTCATAAACTCTTCCATTTGGGAAGAGGCACTGTGAGGCACTGTGAGGCACCGCTTGTCCTTGAAGCCCATAAGGCCCTCAAGGACAGGCCTGACCACGTGAGACGTGTTGCTCAACTCATCTGGACTGTGAGCTGCTTACAGAGACACGTGCACAGTGCCATTTGCAGAGACTGACCACGTTGCCCGGTGGCGGAACATGCCCATGAGACCTGGCGGGCCAGGAGGGGTGCTTCCAGGGCACGCAGCCCTGACACCAGCCCAGCACAGACCAGCGTCTCTCCTGGAGGCCCAGGGCCCTCAACCTGCCTGCTCTTAGAAAGCCTAGTGCAAACCCCACGCCTCACACATACACTTCATTCCTTCACTTCTTGATGGGTAAATCCGTCCAACAAGGATCTGAGCACCTGTTCAGTGCCAGGAGTGGAGTTTGCCACTAAGTGAACTCCATCTGGAGTTCCGTCTTCCTGGAATTACATTCTAGGGTGAGAGATGGACAATCTACAGGTAAACAAATAGGCAAGAATGCTGGATTATGCCCAGTCGTACAGTAGGCCACTTTGGACGGGGTGGTCCTCAGGGAAGGCCTTTTTGAAACAGTGACAGTAAATGTGTGTGTTGAATGTGTGAAACTGTGACCACATGTGCACCTGGAGTTAGCAGAGATTCAGAGGTGGGACAGTCATGTTCTCCGCTCTCTCTAGGGGATCAGCCTCAAAGACTCAAAATCAGGAGATGGAGAGTGAGCTGGCCTGAGGGCACAGATGAAATCCAGTGGACAGTCTTAGGCAGAAAATCGAAGGCGATCAAAGCGGTTTCTTAAGTTGATCTTTGCCCGACAGTCAGTTTTAGGAACGGAGGGCCAGGATGTTCCCAGCAGAGGGAACAGTAAGACCCCGTGTGGAGGCAGAAACACAGGGCACATGTGGACGCAGCGTGCAGCTTAATTCTGCTGAAAAATAGAAAACGTGAAAGGAAGTCACGGTGCTACGGCTGGACAGGCCGAGGGGAGCATCTCAGGACGGGGGGGCTCGGACATGCCGTTGTGGGCAGCAGTGTTCTCCCCGGCAGCCCTGGGCATCACCTTCAGTGGAGGGGGATGTAGCTGGGCCTGGACGCACGCGGGGCCTGTGGGGAGTCCCCCCTGCCCGGGAGGAGGAGAAGCCACGTCCTCGTCTCCCGGGATAGAAATGGAACGTGCCCCACAGAGTCCAGCAGCCCGGATTTCTCCTCACCACTAGCTAAACTGGTTTATTGCTTTCACCAGGAGGCCTAACGTGGAATATTCGAGAATCCCAAGCCTCTCCCACAGAGAGCACCCAGTGTGAGGGGGCGGCTGGACAGAGAGGCAGAGACCCCCACATGAACAAGCCCCGGAGGACGGCATGGCCAAAAAATAGGATTGGCCAGAGGGAAAAAGACAAAAATGAGAAAGGACGAGGGAAAATTTGAAATTCTACATATACCTGGCATTGATAACACAGGCATTCTCAGCTAAGGTTACTTCATAGTAATTTTTTTTTTTTGAGAATATGTATGGATATCCGTTTTAGATCGTTTTTCCTTCTTCTAGAAGTATGGAAACATGATAATCAAGGTGTCTGGTTCCTGTCTCAAATGATAAAGAAAAATCAAATATTTTGTTTAAATTGTGGCTTTGGGTTTTTTCCTCCCCTTTGTAAAAGCAAAACTGGGAAATCCCCACCTACGCCTTTCTTATGTGTAAGGTGACTTCTGTCTCCTGCCTGGGCCGTAAGTGTCCCTGAACCTGTTGGGATGAGCTCTCTCCCTGCTCTGTCTCCCCACCCAGAAGGGCCCAGCAGCTCAAATATGCCAGACGCTCTCCCCACTCCCCTACTCACCTCTTTTCTGTGCTCCCATTAAATACATAATCCATAGGGAGGTTTTAGGGGGATGGGTAATCTAGGAAGTCACCAACAGCAGGACCAGCGGACCGGTCTGGAGTAACACACCTTGTTGTGTGTTGCTATGGCTACTAAGTCTGGCACTAGCACCCCATTTCTGCAGGGAGTTTTGGGGCCACGTGTTCCTAGACCCCCACACAAATCCCGGGGACTTTAATAAGAGACATGCGACTGAAACCACATGCCATGCTTAGAAAACATCTGGGCTGGCCCGTATACCCGCTCCAGGGAAAAGGGATCTTCCACTGCTCCTCGAGCCGGTCAGGATCAATGAAAACCAAATGTGTCCACACTGCGTGCAAGCCCACATAGATACATTCACACTCACACACACTTTGCAAATATTTGTTATGTGTGACAGGTCAAGGGTAGTTACTGCAGCTGAAATGTAAACTGTCCGTGGGTCTAGAGAAGGCAAAATGCTCAGGACTTGTCTCATTTCTGTACACCACGTTCTTTCCTCCCTGTTATGGCTGAAAAACACTGACTTTATCACCAAAGTATATTTCGTGGGAGACCAGCTGGTTGCATACTCTGTTGACAAAATGTTGTCTGCATCTAAGGTAGCATGTGTTTCCAACTTGGCAAATCTTCTCCCATCTCACCTGCAGGGCTCGTAGTCACCGTGCGCTGCTGGAAAGCGCGCAGGGCTTTGCTTGGGCCCCGTGGTCAGGGGGTGAGACTGAGCCACTAGCCGAGGCAGGAGACTTGCATTGCTTTTCCACAAAGCACCCCTGGAAAACTCTTTTCGCCCCCCATGACAAACGGATTTCATCTTGCACAATAAAGAGCTGAGAGTCCCTGTGCCTGCTGTGGCCAGGGTGGTGACACCTGCTCGTTACCCAGTTCAGGACTCCCGCCTATCATTGTACGTGCCTTTGCTGGAATATTTTGGCCCAAGCTGGGGAAGGTTTTTGGCCCCATTCAGGGCAAAATAGTTGGCAGTACACTCAAGAAGGACAGCTTAATAGGTACTCCTTTATTCTAGCAATGGCCCTGGATTTCTATTTCTCTCCTGCACTGGTGTCATCCAGGCTCGTGGGGTCACCTGTCATCCTCTCCTCTGCTTTCGGCTCCACTGGCTAACACCATACTTGAGCTCCTTCCTTGTAACTTGGTCCTCCACCGCCAGCTCCTGCTCCTTCACTCCGGGTCACGAATGGCATCAGTTCCCGGCATCGTCCACCCTGCAGCCTTGATGACCTGACATTGACTCTTCTCTTTTGTGTCCAACATGGAATCACTTGGAAAGCTCTGTCAATTCCAGTTCCCATGTAGTTCTAGCATCTTTATCCTTCTGTTCCCTTGGCACTGGTTAAGTTTGCTCTCAGCTCAACTAGCGCCCTTGGCTCCTTACTGGGCTGGCTGGCTGCAGTCTCTCCAATCCAGCTGATGTCTCGCTAAATAATAGGCAAAGAACATTTCTTTCTAAAATAAGATAATGCCTTCCATGGCTTTTCATTGATTCCTGATTTTTCTTTGACTGAGTTGGCTTTTTGTTGTACAATTAGATGCTAAGCTTACATTTTTAACCTCCTACCCATAAGGATGGCTACTATCAAAAACCAGAAAATAATAAGTGTTGGCGAGGATGTGGAGAAATTGGAACCCTTGTGCACTGTTGGTGGGAATGTAAAATGGTGCAGCTATGGAAAACAGTATGGTAGTTCCTCGAAGAGTTTAAAATAGAATTACCATATAATCCAGCAATTCCACTCGTGGGAATATATCCAAAAGAATTAAAAGCAGGATCTCAAAGAGATATTTATGCACCCATGTTTATGGCATTACTCACAATAGCCAGAGGGTGAGAGCAGCCCAGGTGTCCATCACAGATGATCAAAATGTGAACACACACAATGGAATACTATTCAGCCTTGAAAAGGAAGGAAATTCTGACATGTGCTGCAACATGAATGAACCTTGAGGACGTTATGTTGAGTGAAATAAGCCAGTCACAAAAAGACGAATACTGTTTAATTCTATGTGTGTGTCTGTGGTAGTCAAATTCCTGAAAACGGAGAGTAGAATGGTGGTTGACAGGAGCTGGGAGAAGGCGGAAATGGGGAGCGACTGTTTTGTGGGTATAAAGTTTCAGTTTTGCAAGATGAAAAAGTTCTGGACATTGGTTCTACAACAATGTGACTATACTTAACAATACTAAATACTTAAAATGGGTTAAGATGCTAAAGTTTATATTATGTGTATTTTACCCCAATTAAAATTTAAACATTAAAAAAAATCAGGTTTAGATGATGATATAGTGAGCGGGCTGTCTGTCTTTTGTGCTGTTTCATGAAGACGAATTTCAGTATTTGAAAGAAGAGGTTAGCTTTGAAAACTAGGTGGAATTTGTAGAGTAACAAAATGGAAATGCTAAGGGCAGAAAATCCACCTCTCTTCTAAGAGATTCATGCAGTAAATATATAATATTTATAAGATTCTTGTAGACAAAGCTTCCCAATTAAAATTCTATTGTTATTGACATGACCAAGGGTCCATGATTCTACTTAGCATTTTCAGCAACTACAGATAGCTGAGAACCTAGCATCTCAAGCCTAAATTGCAGGAATATATTTAAAAAAAAAATTTAGGCTGAATATTTTTTGTTTGTTTTTGGGGGGAGATAATCAGGTTAATATTTTTAAATTTATTTATTTACTTAACTTACTTATTTAATGGAGGTACTTGGGGTTGAACCCAGGACCTCGTGCACGCTAAGCATGCAACTCTACCACTGAGCTATACCCACCCCTGCAAGAGTCCATCTTGATGTAGGAGCACAAAAGGAGATAAGAATAGTTACACAAATCTGGACCACGCCTCTGACCGTTTATCGGGAGATTTTCCGTTCCCATTTCAAAGGGAGAGAAAGAATAATAAGAACCGGTGTCCAGAGCATTTTAATAAATACAAAGCTCCCCAAAAGGCCCACCATTCCAGACCTTATGGCTCCTGCCAAATCCTGTGAAAATAAAGATTAAACCGTACAGAAGATTTGTTTTGTTCTGATTGCTGTTATTTTGTTTTGGTAATAGACGTCCCCAAGCATCTGGCCTAAGAGTGCTGACGGCTCTAACTTTTGATACTCCTCCTCCCGCACCCATTAAAAGGAATCAGTTCTTCTTTGGCTGGAAAATACTCTCCCTCCCTGGAATCACACACTCCACACTCCGCACCCCTTACAGGGAGGGAGGCAGCGCTGGGCTGCCGCACTGCAGTGCTGGGATCTAGAACCAGCGGGCCTGGGTCTCAGATTCCTTGTCATCGCTCAAGATTTTGTATTTTTAAGTAACTGCAAGCTTGTAGAAAATTTGCAAGAATAGTACAAAGAAGCCCAGCAGACCTTTCACCCAGGTTCACCAACTGCTAATACTTCGCCTTTCTCTCGCTTTTTCTGTCTCATATAATCATGGTACCACGATCAGAATCAGGAAATTAAACACTGGCACGACAGTATTATCTACAGCATGTCTCATCTCACCAATCTTCCCCATAATGGCTTCTATAGTTGTTTTATTTTCCCCCCATTGAGGAGACTTAGGCAGTAAGACATTAATTTTTGACCACCAGTTAAGCAAGTAGGCCCTTCACCGTCTTTCCCACTTTATTTATTTTTTTAATTGACATATAGTCAGTTTACAATGTTGTGTCAATTTCGGTGTACAGCATAATGTTTCAGTCATACATATACACATGTATTCATTTTTATATTCTTTTTCATTATAGATTACTATATGATATTGAATATAGTTCCCCATGCTTCAGTATAAACTTGTTTTTTATTTTATATATAGTAGTTAGTATCTGCAAATCTTGAACTCCCAATTTATCCCTTCCCACCTCCTTTCCCCCGATGGTAACCATAAGATTGTTCACTATGTGAGTCTGTTTCTGTTTTGTAGATGAGTTCATAGTGTCTTTTTTCCTTTTTTTTTAGATTCCACATACGAGTAATATCATATGGTATTTTTTTTCTCTTTCTGGCTTACTTCACTTAGAATGACATTCTCCAGGTTCATCCATGTTGCTGCAAATGGCATTATTTTAGTCTTTTTTATGACTGAGTAGTATTCCATTGTATAAATATACCACAGCTTCTTTATCCAGTCCTCTGTTGATGGACATTTAGGTTTTTTCCATGTCTGGGCTATTGTAAATAGTGCTGCTATGAATGTTGATATGCATGTATCTTTTTTTAATTGGAGGGTTTTTTTTCCCACTTTTGAGTAGAGAAAGAAGTTGGTGATTGCAAAGAATTAGAGAACAGGATTAACTTATTGTTTCCAGCCTATATGAGTCAATTATAATTTATTCTTTAAAATAAGATGAACCCATATATGACTTTATATTATTAATATATTACCCTATAGTAATTGAAAACAGCCTAAGATAAATGATAATTTTCATTTGATTCTATGTTGCCAACTGTTTAAATAGTTCAGCTTCACAGGTGGCAGTCACGAGGAAAGTGTCCCTCTATGGAAACAGGGAGGGAACTTATGATGTTAACACTTTAGCAGCAGTGTCCTGTCCGTAGGCTAAAATTACTGCTGCATCACCACTCTCCATTGGGCTGACCACACAACTCACAACAAAACTAAACAGTAATAGGGGAAAATAGAGAAAATGATGGTAAAAAATAGTTTACAGACTGAGGGTGGAAGGAAGTCCTCTGACGATGCTGTGAGGGCATCATCCCTTGTCTACACATTCAAGTTGAGGCTGGATTAAGCCCCTTGGAGAATACTGTCTGTGCTGTTCCTCTGTGAAACATATACTTCTTTCTCTAGGAGGGAAGCGTCCCAGAGGAGGAAATGTTGAGTTTTCAGAGTTTGATGGTAGAAATGAGGGAGTTGGATTTCAATAATTGTTGTTAAATGCACTTCTTCTCCGCCCTCATCCCAGAGGTGTGTGTGTGTGTAGGGAGGTCCTTCTCGGGGTATCTCTGCCCAGGATGTACTTCTTTAGGTCAAAGAGACTTTCATATAAGAGGGAACAGCAATAGTACATCACATTGTAGGAATGCCGACCTTATAAATAACGAACCACAAAACCACTAGCATTCCTCATCACATCTCCGTTTTTGCAATCATCAGTAATTCTTTAGCAACACTGGCTCTCTCTTCAGTTTCATATTTCCTCAATTATCTTATAAATTATTTTACAAATTGTTAATTCAAATTAGGATCCAAATTGGGTCCATACATTGCAATCAATTGATATGTCTCTAAAGTTTATTTTAATCTGTAAGTCCCCTCTGCACATCTTTTTCCCTTAGAAGTTATTTGTGGAAGAGACCTGGTCATTTGTCCTACAGAGTTTCCCAAAGTCCAGATTTTGTTGATTACACCCACATAGCATCGTTTAGCCTATTTCTCTTTCCCCTGCAGTTGCAGTAAATTCCTGGTTCTATCTCAAGGCTTAATTAGATTCAGGTTCAAGTTTTTCAAATAAGACTCCTTGGTGTGTTTTCCCAATAAGAATAAAAAATGTCTGATTGTTTCTCATTTTTGATATTAGCAGCCGTTTGTAATCATCACCTAGATCCATTATTTTATTAGGGGTTGAAAATGGATTATAAATTGTGAACTTAAACATATTTAATGTAATTGAACATATTTGATGAGTTTTAATCCTTTGCAATTATTACCCTTATTGAAACTCCAGGAGTACCAGTTTTGGACAGTGGGTGGTTAGCAAATACTTTTTGATAATAAATCATTCTTTCATTCGTTTGCTCACTTGCTCATTCATGTAACTGAGAGTTTTGTGTACCTATCATAAGCAAGACACAGAACTAGACAATGTGAAGAGCACAAAACTAAATAAGATTTGGTCCCTGTCCAGTAAAGCTTGCAGTCTACCGTGAGAAATAACATAGACAAATGGCACCTAGAAAGTGGTATCATAAAAGATATAGAAATAAACATGTATTGTAGTGATTTTGTTACTGAACCAAACTTGGGTCCTCTTGCCTGCACACAGTAAAGCGAATCTACTAACACCAGATTGTGGTGGAGGAAACTGTACCGTTTATTGCAGGGCGCCAAATAAGGAGTCCAGGTAGCTAGTGCTTAAAAGGCCCAAACTCCCTGAAGGCTTTCAGGGAAAGGTTTTTCAAGACAGGGTGAGGGAGGAGGGTTGTGAGGTGTGTGATCAGCTCATGGACACTCTTCTGATTGGTTGATTGTGACGTAATTGGGAGTCAACATCATCGACCTTCTGGCTCCAACCAATCCGGGGTCTGCATGCTTGCAGGCAGCACACAGTTAACTTCTTCCACCTGCATCTGCAAAACAGCTCAAGGGACATGTCTCCAAATACTGTCTACAGCCCTTGAGGAACTAAAGGTCCCTGACTTTGCTTACTGGCTAAACTAGCATTATTTTGTCTTGCTTGCCTATTTTCCTTCCTTTCTGCATTTTCTCACTTCTCTGATTAAATGTATTCTTTAGAACTCAGGGAAGCCTAGGAGACTAAAGTTTTTGTACAGACAAAAGGCTGGCTGAGGACATGGCAGAGGGGTCGGGGGGGGGGTGTCTGTTTCAGGAAGGCCCCATGGGGTCCGGCTCAGTTACAGTTTGGAGGTAAAGCTGGTATGATACGTTGTGTGATTGTCAGGTACGTAGGTCTCCTCTTTGCTCTGCTGTCTTCAGCATGAGATTCCATTTTGTGGTCTAAGATGGCTGCTGTATCTCCTGCCACAACGCTTATATCCAGCCAGCAAGAAAAGTAGAGAGGGAGGCGGAAGGCAGGCTACTGCCTTTCAAGATCAGCACCTGGAAGTGGTGCATTTCACTTCCACTTGCTACCAGTAGCTGGAACTTAGTCATGTGGCCACACCCAGCTACAAAGGAAGTTGGGAAATGTAGTCTTTAACTGGGTGACCATGTGTCTGTTCACTCTGCTATGTGCAAACTCTGTGTAGACCATCGACTCTCCAAGTTTAATGCACATATGAATCATGTGAAGTTCCTATTAAAATAAGTTTCTGATTCAGTAGACATGGTTTAGTGGGTGGGGATGTTGGAATTCTGCATTTCCAAGAAGCTTCCAGGTGGAGCAATGCTGTTGTTTCTTGGACCACATTTGAGTCCCACACTTCAAGAGTGCAGATGACCCCATAGGATGAACTGTCTGCTCCCAGGGTGGCCCAGAATTGCAGGCCACTGTGGTCTTCAACAATCCTGTAGCTATTTGGATAAATACCTTTGGAGGATGTTGAGTATTTGCATCAAATGCTCAGATAATGGGCCAGTGTACAAAGTGTAATTAGAAGGCTCTTTGCTCAAAGTAATTTGTATATTAGCTTTTGTTTGGAATTTGGAGTTTTCCCTTAGGATTAGCAAGTTTGGGTAATGGTATTCCAAGCATAATAATTTTTAAAATGAGTTATTTTCTAAGTAGAAAACAAATCACAGCAGCACACAGATTTCTTGGCATTATAAATGTTTAGATTTATGGCCTTCATCCAGTTTTCTTCAAACACTTTGGAAAGTGTGAATAATTATATTTTACGCCAGTATAAATAGCATTTTTATTCCCTAGAGAAATCGAAGCACTTCAAGGCCCTTTAAGTATGTTACCTTTTACATTTTGTTCATAAAAATAGAAAGAGCATCCCTGAAAGTGTTTCTTGCTTCTTCAGGCCTGGGTTAGCCACACCTGCCCTGCAGCTCGCACTGCACCCTCCACCTCCCCAGCGTGGCCCTGAATTGTCAGCCCCGGGATGGCAGGACCGTGTCTCTCTTATTCACCCCTGCGTCCCACAGCCTAGAACATTCTCAGTCTCGGGCTAGATTTTGAAGTTTGGATTTCTCCGTTTGTTTTGTCCCCAGTGACGGGCCTTTTCTGCTTGACCTGGCAGTGCCTGGTGCAGGGGCTTTGATCTCCCTCCAGCGAGCCACAGCCAGGGCTTATCAGAGGAGCCCAGGGTCGTTAGGAAGATTACAAGAGGGGAGGTAAGTGGAAGCACTTTGTGAATCATCGAGTGCTGTAAAAGCGCAATCGAGCATTACTCTGTGTAAGAATGATGTATTATTATGATTTTGAGCATTTACCACATGCCAGGAAGTAAATGCTATATATAATTCTCTTCTTTAATTATCATCTCTGTTTCACAAATGGAGAAACTGAGGGTCAGTAATTGGGCTGACGTCACACAGCGGAGCTGGTAGAGCCAAGACTCCAACCGGGGCCCTGGTCTGCAGAGCCTGGGCTCTTAAGTCTGATTCCATTATAAGGTGAGAACATATCTGGGGATGTGTTCAGGCTTGAGTGTGGATTTTTGAATCATTATTATATTTCATTTATTTTTGTATTCCAACGTGTGCCTTTACGCACCAGAGCACCTCCTGGCATCTTTTGGTTCAAGGTCTTTATCTTCCTTCCTTATATGAGCATCAGAGGCGTGGAGCCGTATGTAAGCTTTGTGTTTCCACATCGTATTTTTGGGAGAGCTAAGCCTTGGTCTGTACTGTTGGTTCAGCCACCAGGAGGGGAGGAGACCAGGAACACAGGCATGAAAGAAGGAAGATAGCGAAGCCCAGACTAACAGATGCCTCCCACCCACCCGTCTGAGATCCTGCAGTCTGTCCGGACTATTATCTCACCTCGTCCTGCATGTTTCAGTCCAGATAATGTTTATTTCCCCCTCCTCCCTCCAACTTCGAAAATCACTTACCCTGCAGTGTACAAAATAGGAGTGCAGTGCGCTTTAGAAAGATGCACAAAAATGGAAAGGGAATTTACCTTACCCCCTCTGGGCATCTCAATGAGCAGTTTAAAAGATGCTTAATGAAGCATGAGGCTTCTTTCGAGCAGGCTTACATTCAAGCTGCAAGCTTTGGGTTTTTTCTCCCCCCATCTCATCCCTCTCCCCACCCCCAGCTCCAAACAGTTCTGTCTACCACCCCAAAGCAGGCGGAAAGTATCCTGTGGCTCCCTCCCACAAATCAGCGCTCAGGGGGAGAGAATGAGGCTTTGGGGAGTGACCTGAGCGGTCAGCTTCGGCGAAATGTGCACAATAAACTTCTATCTGGACTGAATTCTTCTGTGAAGTGGCAATCACTTCCCAGACAGACAGGCCCTGGAGGACCCGCCGTTCTGCATCTTTTAATCACCGTTGCTATGGAGAAAGCCACTATTTCATTAGAGAAAGCGCCTTAACGCAATTAACACATAGTTCAGTTGTTCCCCATCCCTTCTGAGCCCCGGGATGGAGGGAGTTCTGGGGTATTGCTTTCCCTGGGGGCCCGCAGGAAACTGCAGGCCAAGCAGGGTAGGGAGGGTTCCCAAGAAGCAAACTCTGGGCAGAACAGGTCTGGGTTGTAGATCAAGAGACGTTAGAAAGAGGAACGGGCTTAAAATTAACAAAGAGCTAAGGACGAAGATTGGCTCAGTGTTCCAGAGCAAAGCGAAACAAAATAAACAAAGAAAAAGTGTCTGCTGGCTACTTTTTGGTTTGGAAATATACTGGAAATCTCCACACATCCTCTGGTGAAACCGATTTTATTTCAGTTGGGTTTTCTCCCCAGCACTGGGACAAATCAGTAGCCAGGCTGCGTGTGCATAGACATGACCACTGCCCCCGAGCCTGACCCTCTGCCTGGCTGCTGTTTAAACGTCCCTTTCACAGGCTCATTTGCAAACAGGGAAGATAATATTTTCTACTTAACTTGGCCATCATAAGAAAATTTCCCTAGGGTGCCTGCTTGGCTAGAAAAAGGAAATGCTAATAAAAATGATGAGTTTCAATGGCTATGAAATGAGCATTTGGGGAAGAGTTTTCCAAAGTTACTAAATTCTGGGCATTTCCCAAGAGCAGGCTGTACTTTTGCGCCCCCTTCCACGCCTTTCTCTAGCTGTGTAGAGTAAAAGACTCAAGCGACAATTTAACTCTCAATTAACAGTATTAAAAAAAGGAAGAAGGTACCCTCAGAAATCCATCTGGAAAAAGAAGGGCAGTAGAAAAGTTGGCCAACGAAACAAAGAAGAGGCATATATATCTTGTGTATAGATGTTTCGCATCGTCCCTAATTAGCTAATGTATTTCTTTCCGCATGCTCTTGGAGGAATTCTCAAGCATGTCCCCTGCAGCTCCTGGAGACCGCAGAAAAGCAAATGACACCGAATTTTCCCTTCTTAATTAAAATGTTAAACAGGGTTAAGATGCCAAGTTTCATCAGCGATATTTGTTCCCCTGGTGAACTCTTAAATCCTGCTGGGGTTCGGTTCAATGGGAGTTATTTGAGTCAACACATGTTATTAAGTTTCCAAATGTAATCAGCCCAGATATTTTAATGGAAACTTTCTCCTTTCTTTTAATAAGCATGTGGTTTGGTTATAAAAGCACTTGGGTTGGGTGCCCTGCGTTGCCCTTCCGCAACCAAATCACCATAGTAACAGGCAGCTGGTCTCTACAAAGCCCGGTGGGCGCTGCGAGGGGGCAGCGGGAGCCCAGCCCCCAGCCGCAGTGTTTGGCCAGGCATCAATGCCCTCAGTGGGATTAGAAAGTTTACGGGGCTAAAGGCTGTGGGAAAACTTTTGTCTGCCATATTTATCTCTTCTGCTGCTGTGTCTTGACATTTCCACTCGGGGTACAATGGGGTTAAAAGTAAGAGCAAATGTTTTGATGGGTTTATTTTGAATTATGAATTCATAGGTCTGCATAATCACCCGTCAGAGTCAACCTGCTTTTGACCGTGTCCGCCCAGGGCCAGAGATGGGTGGGAGGAGAAGGCAATGGGAATCTACGCCCGGGAGTAGCTTCAGCGTGGAGAATTAATTACACGGGGTAAGTGGTGGACACTCTGTCTCTTGGAGACAAGTTTCAGGCTCACAGGCGTGCTCTTGGGGAAGAACCATGAAAAGAAAAGACCTTTATTTCTGATCAGTTGGTTATTAAGAGGGAAAGAAAGAATGGGGAGGCAGGTGTTTCTCTCTCCTGGTCCTGAAACTCTCCTTCAGTTGGCTAGGGTGCTGTCTTCAGGACTGTGGCTAGTATTCTCCTGTTATAGGCTGAAATGTGTACCCCCAAAATCCACATGCTGAAGCCCTAACCCCCGGCACCTAAGCACAAGACTGCATTTGAAGATGGGGGTCTTTAAAGAGGTGATTGAGTTAAAGTGAGGTCATTCAGGTGGCCCCACTCCAATCTGACTGGTGTCCTTATAAGAAGAGGAAATTTGGGCACAGAAAGAGACACCAGCCATGCACATGCTGAAAATGAGAGAAGATCCTGTGAGGACCTAGCCACCTGCAAACCGAGAAGAGAGGCCTCAGGAGAAACCAACCCTGCCGGCACTTCGATCTTGGATTCCCAGCCTCCAGAACTATGAGAAAATAAATTTCTGTTGTTTACGCCCCCCAAACTGTGGCATTCTGTTACAATGGCCCTAGCACAGTGTACATCCCCCGAAGCTATTTTCCAATTCTACTAGAGGCGTTGACAGCCACGTGTCAGAAGAAGCAGGTATGAAGGCCCAACAAAACAACCTAGGCCATGGGCCCGAATCTCTCTCTCCCTTTCTCTCTCTCTCTCTCTAGGAAAAAAAAAAAAAAAAAAGCCACAATCCTAAACCAAAGGCCTGCCATTAAAGCAGCTTTAGCATGTGCTTCTGTCAACTCCCTTCCAAGTGGCTCAACCTCTTCCACTATACTAATGTCCCTCTTCAATATTAACGTTGTTAGTGGTGAGTTTAATGGAGCAGATGTTGAATTATTTGCAATATCTTGTAAAACTTCTGTGCTATATATAATCAAGATGGTACACTCATTCTTATTATGCAACCTGGGAACCCGAGTTGAAGGCCCAGGTGGATCCTTTGCTACCTTCTACCCAGCCTCCCCCACCTGCACAAGTGAACAAAGGAAATCCTAGCTCCATCCGCCCTGGAGGATGAGAGAAGTTAGAAGTGGAAGGGGTCAGGCATGCCCCTATTGTAAGCTGACCTGACATATCAAACTTGGACTTGAAAACAGGCAGATTTAAGGATGATTAACTTTTCTATAAAGTACATGTTGCAAAAGTATATGTGAAAGATACATTAAATAAGAGATTCTTTTGGTGCATTTAGAATTGGATTTAATGTAGAAAAATCTGATTTGTAGGGAATTTCTTTCAAAGCACTTGCTTAGTAAGATAAGACACTGAGAAGTAACTAAGATTGCTTTCTTACACTGCTTTTGGTCAGGAGTCGGGTAGTCCTGCCACACTGGAAGGCAAGTACAACTTAACAGATGAATATATATACACACATGAATATATACACACATCTACGCATTGACCTATAGATGAAGATATATATACACACACACACATATATGATTACACACACACACACACACAACTCTTTGCAGTCGATAACGTCATTGAGGAACCATTTATCGAGTGCCAGCTCTGTTTGCTACCTTGCAAGGTGCTTAGAATACAAAGGCATGGCTCCCAAGGAATTCACAATCTACTGAGGAGTGAAATATGGAAATAAACAACTGTGACATGGGTGATGGGAACACGGCAGAAGTTCAGGCAGCCTCGTGGGGATGTTCGCCAGCCTTCTACTCCCCGGCTCCAGTTTGTTGGACTCTCACACCCACTGTTGGTGAAGCCCAGCCTCAGCATGTCAAGGTGACCTGCCATTTCTGCCCCTGGATTTTCGGAGAAAGAAAAGAGAATTCTCTGCCAAGACATGGTCATGTATATACTTAGCTCATCCATTTGAGGTGCTAAAAACTTGCAAACTTAATGAAATATATTACACACTTGTTTTAGGATGGTAATGTAGGTTCTTCTTACCTGAGGTTGGTCTCATATGAAAATCTAGGGGGAGAGTGTAACTTAGTGGTAGAGTGTGTGCTTAGCATGCACGAGGTCCTGGGTTCAATCCCCAGTACCACCATTAAAAATAAACAAATAAATAAACAAATTCCCCTCCCGCCACAAAAAAAAAAAAAAAAAAAAAAAAAAAAGAGAGAGAGAGAGAGAGAGAGAGAGCGAGCTAGAGAATCTAAAAGATCAAACAGGAATAAGTTCAATTTTGTTTTCAGCCCTTACAACCCAAAGCTTTTGCTGGCCTCCTGCTTTTGGAGTTTGGGATCCAATGTTTGGATAGCTCCATGAGGAATGTCTGTTTCCCTCACCCATGTTTTTCCTTTTCCCAACCCCCCACGCCCACCTTCCCTCAGATTCCCTTTACCTTCGCTCGTGGATGTTTTTGGAACCCTACGTGCCTTCAGTCGCTGACCCCCCTGCGCAACTGCAACCGTGTCACTGCTCCGATCGAAGCCGTCAGCATCTTCCCTTTCAAGTGTGTTAATGTTTACTGGCTGCCATCCATATGCTAGAGATGTGCTTATACGTGGCTTACAAAACAAAGTCCCAACCCTGAAACCTGACATACAAGGAGCTCCGTGGCCTGGGCCCACCCGGCTCTGAGAGGCTCCGTGGTTTGCCGACATCCCTCCCTCTTTGCTGCACCTGCTTCCCACACCTTTCCTTCGACCTCCCACTCACCTGCTGTGCTCACCTGCTGTGCTCTCCCCACCCGGAGCAGTTTGTGATAAATGAAAAAGAAAGTCATGAACACACTTGTAGAAAAGAACAATACTTGTGTGATAGACAGAAAACAAATAAAAGTTCTTGTTCAGAAAGCAATTTTTGAGGAAAAGACACTAAAATATTCAGAGAGGCAGTTTCTGGGTAATGGGGTCCTGCGTGCATTTTTTTCTTCCTTCTACTTTCTGTTTCCCGAATTTTTAAATATCAAATACATTTTGCTTTATTAACTGAGAAAAAAAGATTTCAAAAATAAAACCTATGTATTCTTTGAGAACTAGCTTGGGATGGTAAAAAAGAGCATGAGTTTTTAGTTGCTCAAACTTAAGTTCAGACCCTGCTTCCACTTCCTAGTAGCAAGTATTAACTGTATGAGCCTCAGTATATACATCTGTAAAATGGGACAATGTCTCTTTCATAAAATGTGGAGGATAAAATATCCTGTCCATAAACTGCTTAGCACTTTGCCATGTAGTGAGGGCTAATACATTTTCATTCCCTTCCCTTTGTCACCCTCCATGAAGTCTAAAGCCCTATCAGGAAATACTATCTTACTTCTGTGGGTCTATCATGGCCCTGCTGTTTGCTATGATTATTTGCAAGTATAGTAACTTCTCAACGGGACGGAGAAATTGAGAACAGGAAGGGTAGTCACCTCTGCATCTCCTGCTGCCCATCTTCCCATAACAGACACTTGATGAATATAACGAGTCCTTTTTGAACAGAAGTAAATAATCAATATCTGTATCGAAATGAAGACTCTGCCAGAACAGTGCTGAGAATCTGAGATCCAATGAAAAACAGACACAACAAGAACTAGAAAACCAAATGAGGAAGAGTAGCCATTTTAAACTCACTTTAAAGTCAAAACTATCAGAAAACTCAGAATTATGACTCCCTCTCCCACTGTAACCTTTTCACATCACACATATGTAATAGAGACCATAAAAGTTAACGCGACGTTCAGTAGGACACGTTAAAAACAGATTGCGCGACGTGGCTGAGTTACTGTGGCAATGGGAATCATAACTTTGAATTTCCTCACTTTTATGTCTTTGTAACAGCATCAACCGTTACTGTATATTAGTGGCCCAGTTTACTCTCTGAACCCAAACTCTGTTTAAAAGGGAAAGAAGCTGCCATTCATGGATGCCCTGATCTCTGGGGTTTACAGGTCTTTAGGCAAGTTTTTCAAGTGACGGTTTCCAGAAAGATATTGGAGTAGATGGAATATTTCCCTCTTAACAGAGCGTTTTGCTTGAGTTTACCAAACTGTATTTCTTTTCCATTAAAATAAACGCTTTCAGGCAGGGGATGCATCACCGTGGCCGTGGTTGTTGACAGAACCACACAGCTTCCAGTAGGCGCTCTAGGCTTGGGTAGAATTGGGACTTCATGGACCACAACAATGCTGGGTTATCACTCAACCTCTGACCTCCATGCTTTCCGAGATTTCGAAATGTTGCCTCAAGAGGAATCCAGCGATACTAACCACTAAGTATCAAATAAGCAACAAGGTCCTAGGGTACAGCACAGGGAACTGTATTCAATGCCTTGTAATAACTATAATGAAAAAGAATATATATATACACATATATTCCTGAGTCACTATGCTGTACACCAGCACAACATTGTAAATCAACTATACGTCAATAAAAAAATTTTAAAAAAGAAGAGAATCCACGGAGGAGATGCAGGACCTGAAGTCTTGGGCTGGAAGGAGAACTGGTTTTCCATTGTCACAAGACCCTTGGTTCTGTGCCCCGGGGAGCGGCCTCTGTTCCTTAAAAGACAGGCTGCTTTTTCGAGTGGCTTGTCCCTTGACTAATGATTCCATGGGTTCGGAAATTATGCCTTTGGTGTGGCTTTACTTTTTCATTCTTGCTCCAGATCCTTTATTGTCAACGTCTTCTCCCCAAGTGGAGAACGGACAGGCCTCCATCTTTTCAGAAACCTTCATAAGCCGGCAGGTTGTTACTGAGTTTTCCTTCACTCTGGCTTCTCCGGGCTAAATCAGCCCCGCAGACCTTGAGCCTTTCTTCCTGGGTCTTGTTTTCTTACCCTTTTATCAGCCTTGTCATTTTCTCTGAGAGGCTCCAAACACTCTGTTCTCTGGGACATAAACACAGTCACTAGATGAGTAAATGTCAGCTTAAGGACTGAATTCTAAAATGAGTTTTAGTCCAAGGTAGAGCTTGTAATAGCTCCCAGGAAAGTTTTTTTTTCTTTTAAAGCACTCGTCCAAATTGCTATCCACAAAGCAAACACAACATCATGTACACACACACACACACACACACACACACACACACGTGTGGTGGAGAGATTGCGTATTATGCACAGGGAGCTACTTCTGTGCTTGTTTTTCTGAGGACGGTCAAGTCATGATAAATGGTCATGGCACTTGGAATGTTTTAAGCGCCTGCATTTTATTTTTTATATAGTTTACTTTGGTGACTGTCTTTTGGTAATTCCTGTCAGGGTTGCATTTTGGAAAATTGCAACCATCTCCTTGGCAGTACTTTAGAGGAAAATTCTAGGCATACAGCAGGGTGAGGGCCAAGAAGCCTGTCCCTATAAGTGAGACAGTGAGGTCACTATGGGTGTTTTTTTTTTTTTTTTCAGGGATAGGGGGAGGAGTAAAGTTGTTTGCTAAAATAAAATACCGTTGATGTTTGTATGAACTTCCAGAAGCACAGAAAATCTTTAAAAAATCCAAAAACAAAGGGAAAACGTCGATAGATTTATGCCTTTGGCAGGTACATCCAGATACGTAGTTGTTTTGCAAAAGAAGGGTGAGACTGGGAGAAAGTTGGGGGTTTCAGTCCCATCAGTAAAATGACCTGACACGCCAACCTTTCATTTTCAGAGGGAAGCACAAGCAATGAGTGAGTATTTTCCGTAGCATATGTAAAAACTAGGTGAAAATTAAAAATTTTTCTAAGACATTTGATGAACCTCAAGATTTTTCATTCAACTCATCAGGGGTCTTTAAAGCACAAACACTAAATCTACTAAAAATGCCTAAACTTTTTGGCAAGGGTGATTTGGTTCTGGTTGAGGACATAGCAATTATTCTTAACAGGCTCTGCTCTATTCACTTCTTCTGAAGGAGGGACCATGGAAACCTCTGAGCTAAGAGGACTTGAGCTCTTGTCCCCAAGAGTTAGAGTAAATGGATTCTTTTTCCTTGTTCATTTAAGTATCTCCAGTGCTCCTTTCTTTTAAGACCACAAAAACTTCTGAAGGAGAATTGCTGTGGTGTACTCAGGATAAAGGATTATATAGTACTGCTGTGTGGGTTTACCATTTATCCACTGTTTACAGAGTTTGATATCTTCAAATAAAGACATGTGAGAGAGAGAAGAAAATTAAATCAGAAAGAGAGATCACCAGTTACAAGGGGAAGAGGGGTCATGGTGGTTGGAGATGATTCTATCAGGAATATGTAGAAAGAGAGGACAAGATTAGATTTGGCTGTGAGTGACAGAAAACCCAAAGTAATGTGGACTTATATGACAGAGGTGTTCATTTCCCTTTCCTAGTAGGGTCCAAGGATAGATAGTCTAGGCTGAGGTGGTGGCTCCAAGATTATCTTGGCTCCTTCTATCATGCCTTTCTACCAACCTTAGCTTGTACCTCATGGTCCAAAATGGCTGCTCAAGCTCCAGCCATCATATTCACCTACCAATAAGCAGGAAGCAGGAAGAAGAAGAAAGCTGCACACTATTTCCTCTTACATCCTATTTGCCAGAAGTTAGTTTATAGCTGTGTCTGGTTGCAAGGGAATCAGGGAGATATAGTTTCTATTCTGAGTAACTGTGTACCTAGGTAAACATCAGAAGTTCTATTTTTAAAAAGAGGGACAAGAGTTAGTCTGGATACCCATTTTTTAAAATTTTTTTCTTTTTATTGTTACTATTTTGAGGGGAGGTAATTAGGTTTATTCACGTTTGGAGGGAGTTCTGGGGATTGGACCCAGGACCTCGTGCATGCTAAGCGTGCACTCTACCACTGGAGCTACACCCTCCACCCTGGATACCCATTCTTAAGGAGAGAGAAATACTTTCCTGAAGTCCATCTGCAAATTACAGCCATTCTAGAGTTCATTTAATTAAATTTTGAAGTTAATAACAATACTAGTAATTTACCCATTTTCACTTACTCAGAGGGCACGACTTTGAGGATTAGAAGCACATCTCTAAAATGGCTGACCTCTGTGCACCCTCTCCGCTCCTCTTTGCTGATCTGCCTGAGCTGGGATGCTGTTCTGGGGTCTAGAGATCAAACAGCATCTTTCTCTACAGCTCCCATCAGCCCCTCACTTGCACTGCGACCTTGGGCCAACCCTCCTTGCTGTCTGAACCTCAGTTTCCTCTTAACTAGGAAGTTCACAGTAATGCCAACCTCAAAGGTGAAATTTCAAGTGCACCCGAGGGACGGTGGTGAACATGTCTGTTCTCTGCCCTGAGCCCTCATGTCACCCTTAACCTAATGCCTGCAGAGCTGATAATAATAGCAAACAATGGAGTCTGTGCGAAGCCCTCCACATAATCCACACAACGTCCGCATTTGGTAGAAAAGGATAGAAAAGGAGCCTGCAGGTGAGAAAGGCTAAGGAACATGCCAGGGCCACTCAGCAGTGCTGTGACAGCCAGCTCCCAGCCTAGTTCCAGTACTTTCTGGAGCCCCAACATTGAAGCTCTCTGCTGGGCGATAATAACAAACGTGGGTTAAAAGTCTCCTCTCACTTTTCAAACCTGTAAAAAATTTCAAAACTCACAGTTTTCTCAGGTCAACTTGGAGGTGATCAAGAAGAAAGTCTGATGTTCTTCGAGAGCACATGGCCGTACCTGTTAATGGCTCAGGATGATGTGTTTATAAATTCGACATCGGGGAATAGACAAGGATATTACTGCTTCCTTTTGTTTGTGCTTTAAACTGTAATTAAGGATACGGAACCATTTTTAAAGGGAACCTGTGTCCAGTGCAGCCATTTTTTTCCAGCTCCACTGGCGGTTCACACACATGAATCAGGGAATGCAGGTTTTTCTCATAACCCCCCCCCCCGCCACCCGAAGGGGCTGGTGGACCAGGGCATCAGTGAGCATGCATCTGCAGAGCCTGCTCCTCTGCCCTGGGGCCAGTTCATTCTCAGCATGGTGCTGTTGCTCCCACTCTGACGTATCGAGGCATCCGCTCTCTCTTTGATCACTGGTATCTTGCTACCACCCGAAGCCCCAGCGGGAAGCATTTCTCCCCACACCCCTGCTCCGTCCAGGCACGTCATTCCTCCCGAGGGCTCAGGAAGCGGCTGCAGAGGGAGAATGTGGGCCTTGGGGCAATGGCTGGGGGTGGGGGGGAGAGAAAAGGCACCCAAGTTGGCACGAATGAGTCTGTGAAGCAGAAACTTGCTTGCTTGTGCCAGGCCAGATGGTTGTTTCGCGTCTGTTAGAAGACGCTAAGCCCCACGGCCGTGGGGCTCCTTTAGCTGAGTCTTCTGCCTGAATACAGAAAAATAAGACAAAGAAAAGAATTTGTCTTTGCTTTCTGAGTACGGGACCCCACGGCTTTTTAAGATACACTTTGAAAATAAAGTCGTCCAGGATCTGAGGGCACTTCAGTACCCCCTCCTTCCGGGCACCTCCTGTCCTTAGGACCTATGTTTCTGACAATCGGGGTGAAGTTCTCACCTGGCACAGCACACAGATCTTGCTGGATGCCTGGTGGG
Source organism: Camelus bactrianus (assembly GCF_048773025.1). NCBI lineage: Eukaryota > Metazoa > Chordata > Mammalia > Artiodactyla > Camelidae > Camelus > Camelus bactrianus. Next base: position 25,288,103 of record NC_133549.1, read on the forward strand.
CGCGTGGCACTGAGCTGAGGGTGGGGTGGTCGATGGCAGTCCAGGCCCCACAGAGGAGAGCCAGGCAGTTTTTTTGCAGGCTGAACCTGTCTCAGATTTCGTGGGATTCCTCTGGGATTCTAGACATCATCCCTTAGACCCAGACACCAGCTTCAGCCAAAGGCAACCATGTCTTCACAGCTGGGCTGGATTTCTGCTGGAAGCTTTTGGCATCAGAAGATGAGCTATTTGCTCCATTACCTTCCCAAGGACCAAAGGCGATGATACCTTCCTTATCATTTTGTAAGAGGACTGGCCCAATTCTAGGAGTCCCATAATAGCATCACCTCCAGCCCAGGCTCCAGTCCTTAATGAACAAGACCCTGGAGAGACGGGTGACCATGTTCAGTTCTGGTAAAGCCAGCAGAGGACACTCTCACTCTCCAAGGCAGGAGGAAGGACCATTTCCCACTCCCTGCAGGGCACTGGGCCCCAACCTGCTGCCCAGCTTTCCCAATCACTAGCTGAGTGACCTAGGGCAGGTTAGTGACTCTCTCCTCCACTCTGTGTCTTGCTCTGTAAGAACAATATGAGGGTGAAATGAGTTGCTGCATGTAAAGGGCTGAGGGCAGTGCTTGGCTCAGTAACTGTCTGTTCTGATTACTCCGAGTATCCATGGGAAATCAAGCGCTGATTGATGGGCCAGAGGTATGCTTCGCCTTGAGCATGTTTTTTTTTTAGGAATTAAGGACATATGCTGGAGTAGATCAGGCAGAGTCTAGGACCTGAGTCCCTACTAAGGACCAAAGGGGATGATACACGAGAGAAAGTAGCACATGGTAGGGCCTGGGGGTAACTAATAGAGCATGATGAACATTAGGAGCAGGACACTGGGCTTTGAGGTCTAATCAGTCAAAACTTGTATGACTTCTCCTACTCATTCATTCATTCATTCAACAGACATTTATTGAGTGCGTACTGGAGGCCAGACTCCGCGCTGAGTCCCAGGCTCCTGTGATGAACGCAGATCAGCTCATTGAGCTTCCGTCCTAAGGGAAACTTGGGTGGGGAAGGGGAGGCAGGTCACGGAAAGTAAACAAATGTAAGAACAAGCTCATTTCAGAGAGTGGCTGGTTATCGACTGCTGTGTAGCTAACCACCTAGGACACAGTGGCTTAAGACCATCATCTGTGTGCTCGGGATTCTGCCGTCTGGCCAGGGGCCGCTGGGGAGAGCTCCTCTTGGCTCCGCGTGGCATCAGCTGGCTCACTCGTCTGGCCGGCCAGCTGTTGCTGGCTGCTGGCTTGCGGCTCGGCCGGGGCCGCTGAGCCGGGCCCTAGCTCTCTTCCATGGGCATCTCAGCGGAGTTTGGTTGGGCTTCTCACCGGGCAGTGGCTGGGGGCGGTGAGGGAGCTTTCCAAGATGGGGACCCACCCACGGGCCCGGGCAGGGGATGGGTGCAATCTGATTGGGCAATTGCAAAACCTCTCTGTCCCTCTCTTTCCTTCATTCACAAAATGAGAGGCCTGCCTGAATTATCTCTAAGGCCCCTTCCAGCTAATATTCCCGGAAGAGAACCAGGTCTTTGGCAGCAGCTTTCCTGGATTTGGGCCCTTTCGACTGCGCTTTCTCACCTGTAGAGCAATGAGAAGCAGGAGAGGTCTTCCTGGATGCTTTATGAGAAAACTCATTAACGAAGAGGTCCTTGGTACGGTCTCCAGCTGGTTATGTGAGCTGTACTGTCAAGCACACACTGTGCACCGTGGATGTGAAAGGCAGCTGCTTAAGCAAAGGCTCCTTTGAGCAAGAAGAAGGAATAACAGTCATCAAAAAAATTTCAGAAGGCACAGTTCTAGTCCAGACTAGACCAGCAAATAAACCAAATTCCAGCCAGCTAAAGTTACCCCATGCTCTTGGATCTGGAGGGGTTGGGGGGGGCAATGGAACTGAAGTTTTCTTTGGAACTTAATTAGATCGAGATGGTTGATAATGCTCCTTAAGGAGGGAGCTGAGCATTTAAAATTATACCAAAGATATTTTTCCCCAGGTATCTGTAAGGGGAGCCGTGAACCTATCAAAATGTGTGATAAGGAAGCTACGTGCGTCGTTTTCAACTAGTTCAGACCAGCTAGGCTGCTCCCTGCTCTGAGCTGCTGGCTATTAGCTGTCATCCAGCCTGGATATGAGACAAGCAGATGGATAAGCGAGACATCATCTCGTCAAGACCTGCAGGAACAGGCAGGCAGAGTGCCTATCACCGGCACCCATCTCCGAGGCAGGCTCAGGCTCCAGCACGAAGCACCAGGTTAGATGGGCTTTTTCATTTCAATGACATTTTTTTGGAAAGGTTAAAATTTAATCCTCTCCCAGGATAGAGTTATTTCAGTTGCCACTGATCCTTCCGATAAATGAGACAGGGTTTCATTTTTTTCTTGCTACCAAGGTATCTAATTTTATAAAAGCCTTCAACAATGTGATAATTTATGGTAGCAACAGGATGGCTACGTGTAAGGACTTGTCTACTTTCTATTAATTTTCTAAAGGAATCTCTTCCCCTCGCCACTGAGAAGCTATGCATGCCTTTCTCTGCGGGTTTCATTAAGACTGTTTGAAGTCATGATGGCAAGATCATTACGATGTTTTTGAAAGATAGTGGGTTTCAAAGAGTTGTACTTAAGAGACTTAAAAAGCTTCATCATCTTAATTCCTGTCCTCCGCCACTTTTTCAGAGCTGTGATCTGGATATGCAGTAATTGGTATCACCTTCCATACAATCTCGCCCCCAACTTGTGTTGTTGTCATTACTCCTGCTCCTCTTCTGAAATGACACAAGTAATAGAAAATTATAAAATAATTCAAAGCCTAGAATCTTCGAAGGAATTCAGAACCAGTGTAGAAATGGCTGTATCCATGTGCGTGCACACACACAAATGGGGTTATTGTACACTTCCTTACACAGCTGGAAACGGAGGCAGAGGATTTCTGTGATAAAGAGTCTAGCTTAGATAACCGTTTCTTACAGTCACGCCATGGCCATGCCAGGGGTAGGGCTGGTGTGGTCATAAGCTAGGCATCAGGACAGGAGTTAGTAAAAACTTTTAGAAATGTTCCCAGCTTCAAAGGATGAGGACAGAAAGGAAGAAGGGAAAAGGAGGTCCATTCTGAGCCTCAGGTTGGAGCCAGGCAGTTTGGGGAAGAAAGAAAGAATTCTCACACGTTTCTAAGTTTGAACTTGGTGTACAAGGAAGTGTTATATTTGCATTATAATCGTTTCAGTCTGTGATTGAAACATCTAAAGACTCCGTTTTGCAGAGAAGTGAAGTCAGAACCCAAAGACGTCAATTAACTTGTTCAAGCTCATAAAGAAAGACCACAAATTGGGATGAAAGTCAGGATACTGCTGGTCTTGGCTTAAGCAGCTGGGCTTTTCTGCCTGTGCTGGTGGGGGTTAGAGAAGAAAAGGTGGCTGGTGTGCGTGGCATGAACTGGGGGAGGAGGGGCTTTTCTACTTGTTGGGCAACCTGCTATCACATTCAGGTAAGGGACAATGAGGGCGCTGGTGCTTCAGCCACGGTTCAAGCCCATCCAAGGTATGTTACGTAGGAGGTCGCTCTAGACCTAGGACTTGGGAGAACAGGGTAGACGTGGCTTCCCCAGCCAACTGTGTTACCGATTTCTTAAAAGACAGGCAGTGAGAGGAGATGTCAATAAGGGACACACAGTACAAGGGATCAGTCTTTTGTAGAAAAAACATTTTCAACAAAGGGCAAATGAATTACAGATTTTACCGGGAAACTTCCTGCCTGCTGCTCAGGAAAGTTTAAAAAACTCAAAGCAGGGGAGTGTTGCAGGAAAATACAACTGAGGAAGAATGTCTCTCCACTATGCAGGCGTCCTTAAAAATATCTTGTGCCTTTTCTGACACAAACTTCTGACGTTGCTAAATCCACTCCTCTTAGCCTGATTCACTCGCTTTTCCACCCAAACTCCTCTCGGAGCCATTGTTTCATTTGGATGAGGGCTGTGGCCTGGCTCGCCAGGGGGCTACATGCGTAGAGCTCCTTTTTTTTTTTTTTTCATTTGATTCATCATATATTCACATCCATTTAAAAAAGTATTTTAAATTGAAGTATAATCGGTTTACAATGTTGTGTTCCCTTCTGGTGTCCAGCATAGTGAGTCCATTACACATATGTATGTGTTCTTTCTCATATTCCTTTTCATTGTAGGTTATTACAAGCTACTGACTGCTGTATCTTTTTACAATCTGCTTTTAGAGCCCATCACTCCTTAATCAAACCTTGTGTGCGATGCAGTGGTCTGGGATTGGCCCCTGGTGAGGTGGAAGGCTGCAGGCTTTTCCATTTGGAGCGCTGGAAGTTGCGGCTTCGTCGTCTCCTCATTTAAGATGATAGGATCTGGAAAGAATTTTTTGAATGAGAGAGAAGTAAAAAATACTATGTTGTGCAGTGCTATTTTTGCTTTTAAAAACATACACTCTCAGACACACACAGTGGACCGTTCTGGAAACATATGAGCTCAAATCATAGCCAAGGTCTCCTCTGGTAGGAGCCCTTCCTACCCGAAAGGGACCGCTTGTTAATAGCTGTATTCATGGAAGTTAAAATTAAATTTCTGTGTGTTGATGTAAAGCCAGCTTTCCCCTCAGGGCTATTTATTTTAAAAATCTAAAATGGTAAGGGGTCTACAGCATAAGCCGTAACGTAAGCGTACTGGGGTCTGTGCTCCAAGCAAAGCCTTCTTTGTGCTGGCCTCTGCGATTTAATGCCCTCCAGGAGGGCCCTGGCAGCCCCCTGGCTTCTCCTTCAACACGTGGCCAGCTCAGACAGCTTTCAGACTTGCCCACAAGGGCAGTTGTTTAAGACTCTCATACCTGGAGGTAAAGGCTGCAGTAACTGGCGCTGTCCCTGATTGGCCACCACGGGAAGGAGGGCTGGGGGAGGGAGCGGTCGTGGTCGTGGCAGAGTTAGTGCTGCGTGTGCGATCGCTTTTCCTTCAGGGTCCAAGGTTGAGATCGATGCTGTGCTTTAAAAAAAAAATGTTTTAATCAAGCAAATTTTAAGAATTAAAAGCAACCATTTAAAAAACAAGAGGGGAGGAGGCCATTTCTAATAACGCCCATAAATAAAGCTGGGAAGTGGCACATATACACGCAAAGGTTTAAAATGTAGATTTTCAAGAGGAAGTTGGAGCAAAAGGCAGTGATCATAGTAAGTGGTAGACAGCAGTAGTAAGTAGCAGAAGGCGTGTGTCTTCCCAGCTCCCTTGGAGTAAAGGAGTAAGCAAGACTCCTTAAAACGTCTTTGAAAGATCCCAGAGCCTTTTCCATTATGGGATAAATAGAGTAAGCCACGGCAGGAAGCAAGATGGGTCTAGCATAGACCCCAGCTTTACAACCCCAGCCAATACCCCCAACCCCTAGCGCCCGCCACGTAGTTACAGGATGTCTTTTACACCTGATTCTCCCTTGATTTCTATGCTTGAACTTTTGATTTTACCCAGGAGAAACCTATATATATATATAGCGGGAAGACTTGCTTCTCTCCCTTCTCAGAAGTACGTCATATTTGTTTCTCCCTTTGCAAATAGCACTTAGGGAATTTAACAGACGAGGTTTTGGGTAACAAGCAGTAGGAGAAGAGAATATTAATGAGCAAGTGAAAAGTGCCTTCCTCCTGCTGGCGGGAAGCGTGTGTCTCTTTATTTCTCCGAGAATTAGTAATAACTAAGTGCTCTCTTCCTGTTGATTGCTTTGCTCAATTGCCTTAGAGTGTGGATTTCTGTATTGCCACCCATGTGTCTTCTTAAATCCCTTTGGCAATGCCTCCAGGTGGAGGCACTGCATTTGCACAGACTGTCCACAGTCTTCAGCCTGCAGCCTAGGTAAAGTTGTGCACGAAGAGAAAAAGACTCTCTTGGGGTGACGGCCTCTACAGAACCCAGGTTTGCTCTCCCTGTTTTATCTGAGAGTCTTGTGTTGGGAGAGAAAGAAGCAGCCCTCGTGGTGGCCGGCTTTCCTTGTCCTTTGTGTCTCACTTGGGACCCATGAGTAATCAGTGCATTGTACAGAGAGCAACCTCCGCTTCTTTGGGCAAATTGAACCAAGTTGGAGCTGTGAAAGCAGGACCATAAATCAGCTCTGTTACAATGGCAAAGTTCTTGAAAGCACCTAAAAGCCCTGTATGCATTCCTTCTGGTTAATGAGCAACGAGGTAGATCCTTAGTCGCTGGCTTGATGGAGGCCAAGTTAGAACCAGAAGATGGATATACGAAAATCAGTCACCCAGAAAAATCTAAGCCACCCAAAGAAACACAACCAACTTCAAAGGCCTCCTGTGCTTTCTCTTATACAATGCTTTGCTGGCTGAACAATCTGTATAAAAAAAGCAGCTGGGTCTTCCATGGAACCAGCTCTTAGAACACATTTTGCACAGTCTCTATCAGAGGGGACTTTCTCTTAAAACTTGTCTTTAAACCTTCCCCTTGAAGTGTCGTGTGGATTCCCTGTGACATGATACAAAGCTGGCGAGAGCCTCCTCTTCTCCAAGTGTGGAGGCACCAAGGTTCTCCTATTACTCATTTTCTATGATTCCCAGATGTGTTCATAACAACTTGTTCCTTCTTTAGCCCTTCAGGCAGGATGAGACCCCACAGTTTTTCACAGTAGATGAAATTGAGGTAGATTCTTGCTGATGCATTGAAACTCTGTAGGAGTTTTTCTTTCTCTGTGAGATGATATGACCCAAGCTTCTGAAACAGAAGAAAAAGTGAAATCAAATTAAAAAGCAAGTGCTCGATCCGTTTGATCTTTTTTTAAAATTGTTTCTAAATAGTCTTTTTCTTTTTCATTGAAGTATAGTCAGTTACAATGTGTGAACTTCTGGTGTACAGCACAATGTCCCAGTCATACATATACATACATATCTTTGTTTTCATATCCTTCTTCATGAAAAGTTATTATAAGATAAGGGGTTGAATATATTTCCCTGTGCTATACAGAAGAAATCTGATTTTTATCTATTTTTATATATGGTAGTTAATATTTGCAAATCTTGAACTCCCAAATTTATCCCTTCCCATCTCCTTTCCCCCTGGTAACCATAACCATTTGATATTTGTGTGTGTGTATTTGTGTATAATTCCAGTTTATTGGTCTTCTTTTATCACGTTTTTTTGCGGGCTTATGTATAAGTAATGTAACTTTAAGTTCTTTTAGTTTTCTTTTTAGAATGAATTCTTTTGCACTAATTAATTTCTGGACATAACACATCATACACATTCCCCCGAATGCCACCAATAACATGAGGACACATTAAACAGTAACCAAAGTAACATATAGATTTTTTTGGCTCTTCTGAAAAATGAAATAATCGCCCCAAAAATGTATGTATCACATTTGAAAAAAAGCATTTACCTAGAGTGATATTGGTTTAATGACATAGAGAAAATATGTTCAATAGTTTTACCTTCTAAAATGCGTGGCTCTCCTGATGTCTTTCTGTTTACTGAAGGAACATGCTCTTAATCCGTTCTGCACAGAAAGTGCCCCGTGCAGTTCCATGCTGCAGGTGACATGCATGACTGGTCCCTTAGTGTCGTCAGTTGCCAGCCATGGTGTTTCGGCTTGTGCCTCCCCCTGGCCAGTGCATACTGATGGTTTGAGCCAGTGATATGGCTGCTGCCGCAGTGGGCTGTTCTCTGAGCTGCCCTTGCTTCATCCTTAGAGTTTAGGGTCTGCTCCTCCTCTCTCAACCCTCATGTAAAAAGCATTCTCAAAACCCCCTATAGAGAATCCAGCTTGGCTCACACAGGCATTCAGGAAAGGCTGGTTGCCTAACCAGAAGGATACTTAACCTGGGGTCCTAGACTCTCGAAAGTCCATAAAGGGAGTTTAGGGTTGCAAACCACCCCTGACAGGCGTGGTTTTGTACATGCAGAGATTCTTTTAGCAGGGAGCTGGCTTATAGGTCTCAATGGATTCTCGGAGGAGTCTGAATCCTGCCAAAATTTCATTACCGTCAATTGCCTACATCCAATTTTGTTGTCTCGTCCACCGTGTAGATTACATTAGCACAATCTATCTAAAACCTGCTCTTCATGTCTTGTACCACAACCCCAAGCTTCCAAGCCTCCCCTTACCTGCAGGACGAGCTACACTCTTGCCCTGGCTGCCCTCCTGATTCCATCGCCCAGTAATCTTCTCCACATCCGTTCCTCCAGGCTGTTCTACTCATGTTTCCCCAACATGCCGTGCAGGTGTGAATCCTCACCTGCCTTCTCTCATCCCTTCCCCACATTCTGATCCTGCAACTCCTTTAAAGTCAAACTCTTTCATGAAGACTTTTTTCCATCAACCACCAGCCTCACTCCTGTTCACAAGCTTATACCATCAATACACACTTGAATCCTAACTCTCTCTTGCAGTTTTACTTATTTCATATAAATAAATTAACCTTTAACATATAATTAGCCTTTCACGTGTATGTTTGCCATTCCAAACTGGATTGTGAATTCCTTCAAGACAAAGGTTCATTCATTCATTTGTTCAGCAGACATTTATTGAGTGTCTTCTACTGATGGGGCACTGAGCCTGGTGCTGAGTTTGAGCCCCTGCTACACTTGACCCAGTTCTACACACAGAAAACATACTCAGTGAACACTGAATGAATGAATGAATGAATTTGGGTTAAATCAAGCCATTTCAGGAGTGCTTGAGAACCTCTGAAAAGAATGCACAGCTAGAGTTTCTCCTGGTTTCTGGAACCAAAGCAGAACACTCAGGCACGGTGGATCTTAAAATATAACCTTCTGGAAGGACTCAGTAAGTCCCAAGCAACAATGTCTTTCCGCATCCAGGGAAGACTGTTTTCTGCTGACTCGGCACCACTCATGGCAGGTTCCTGGCTTTGCTGGCTCTCCTTGGCTTTTCCTTTCCCGAGGATGGCTGAGCGAGCGCGGGATCCAAGCCCACCCTTCCATAAGAGCTTACAACTTACAGTGGGGAAAGAGCAAGAAAACACGAGTTCTTTCTGCCCACCAGCGCTTTCTAGCATTCTCACCCCTTAGGGCCCCGCAGCTAAACTCATCTTTCTTTCCTGCCTAAAGAAGCCCACCTCTGGGGACCGGGGATGGGGTTGGGGGGAGCGGCGTCTGTGCAGTGGTGGGTCGAGTTCACCCACCTTCAGGTGGGCACGGGAAGTGGGTGCTGGGCGCGCATGGCTTTTAGAGACTGCTTTGAAAGCCCCGAGTGTTTGTCTTGGCTGGCTCCTTCGGTGGCTGGGAACCTGCCACGAGAACTGGCCAGGAGGTCAGTTTGGTTTCCTAGGTCTTGCTTCTGGGTTTGGGATGGATTCTGCTGCTCTGCTCCCTTCAAAGAGGGGACACAGCCCCTGAGACTTGCGGGCGGTAGCGAGCCAACTTCTGTAAGCCACATCCTGGAGGTTTGGGGACTGGCCTCCATCGCCCGGGATTCTGTTCTCTTTGGTGCAAACCAGGATCGGAGTGCTGGCCCTGCTCAGAAGGCCCCCGAAGTCTGCTGTTATTCCTTCCCACCTCCTGCTCCCTCCTGCCAGGACAAACAAGAGAGTGAAACAACTTTGCTGCGGGACCTCCCTCAAGGCGAGTGTGTGCTGGGAGAGAGAGAGAGGGTGTGTGTGCATTTCAGCATATCTCTTACACTTTAGGCCTTATTTCTCCTGAACGTTTTTTTGTGGAAGCCCCCTGCAGAGGTCCTGAGAAACTGCTTTCAAAGTAATATATTAAAAATACGCTTCATCACTGCTGGGTTGACCGCCAACTGCATGTTCCATGCTGAAATGGGGAAAAGTCACCTTTTACTCATTAGAAAATGGCCGATTGAATATACGCTCAGCTGCCTTTTAATTTTATTGTGGTGAAAATACACATACTCTCAAATTTACCATCTTAGCCGTTTTACTCTGAACGATTCAGCCACACTTAGTGCTTCCACAGGGCTGTGCCATGTCATCGCTATCTGCTTCCAGGGCATTTCTGTCACCCCTAAAGGAAGGCTGGTGCCCGTTAAGCCGTCACCTCCCAGCCCCCCTCCCCCAACCCCTGGCAACCACTAATCAGCCTCTGTCTCCATGGATTTCCCTGTTCTGGATATTTCGTATAAGTGGAATCAGACAATTTGTGCCCTTTTGTGTGTGCCTTTTTTCACTGAGCACCAGAATGTTTCCAGTCTCATGCATGCTGTGGCACGGGGCGGAATGTCATTCCTTTTATGGCTGAATAGTTGTCCTACGTTTGGGGGTTGAAGTTGTCCTCTCTCCCTCAAGCTTCCAGTCCCACTCCCATCTTCAGTCTGGTTCGAGAACTTCTGAAGTCTTGACTCATTGGAACTTAGTTCCTCCCAACTCACTCCCCTCCATTCTGACCTGCAACCCCCCAGCCATGCCTGGGAAGCAGCTGCCCCAGGGCCCCCTGAAGGGCCAGCTGAAACTGCAGCTTCCCAGCCCCACTCCACGCCCAACGAGCGCTCTCTCTGGGGACGGAGCAAGGAAACCTAACAAGCTCCCTGGTCGCTCTGCTGAGCCCACGTGAGCACCGGGGCTGTGACACAGGGCTGGCCAACCCCTCTCAAAGCCCAGGCGTGGACTCCTGCAGCTCCAGAGTCTGGGCCTCATCTCTGCCTCCACCACCAGCTGGAAGCCCAGCTCGAATGCCACGCCTGTGATTCGGGAAAACTTCCTCAACTTTTGGCCTGAAACCATCTCTCCTGGACTACGTGCTCCCTGAAAGCAGGGTCCAGGCTTCTCTTTGTATCTCTTGAATAATACTCATTTCCAGATTAAGATCATTCAGTGAGCCCTTACCTGCAGGCACCATCCTAGGTGTTTCTAATCAGTCAACGAATTTAACCTTCAGGATACAAGCGAAGGCAGTGTCGCTGTCCCCAAACACCTCAAGAACTACCATTTCCAGGAAAATGCCGGCGTGTGTCTGCTCAGTGACAGGTAGAGATCAACCCCTCAGCCTAAATCATAGATGGTGCACCAATGAATGAAGTTTGTGAAAAAGGCTGTCCTAAAGTCACGGGGAATAAAAAAGTGTCAGATAATGCTGGTAGGATAATAATAATTTAAAAACAAGTATTAGTAACGTCGAAGGAAAAGATGCATCTATGCCAAGCTAAACTTTCAGTCCCTGGCAGGAGACCCGCTCTGTCCCCCACTCTGGGCTTTCCCCCAAGCTGGGTGAATTCCTCTGTGCTTGAGGCTTCCTACATAGAAGGTGTATGTCTTCCCTCCTTCCTCACCTTAGTCACTTTTCTCAGTCATCCTGCACTCAAAGCACAGGGTCTGTGCCATTTACTATGATAAAGGCACAAGTTAATTCATGTGATTGAGCGCTAGTACTGTGGCCCCAGTGACACGTGGCTCCTGTGGCATCTGGCCAGTGGGCTAGGACAGGCCTTAACCTGTGCCAAGCAAGTAATGTTTAGGAGAAAAATTGCAGCTTTCCTTCCTACATAAGCCAGCAATTCCACCGCTAGGTATATCTCCCCAAAGAATTGACAGCAGGGACTTCAGTAGATCCTTGAACCTCTGTGTTCATAGCAGCAACGCTATTCACAAAAGGTGGAACCAACCCACGTGTCCATGAAAGGATGACTGAATAAACAAAATGTGGTGTTTCTATAGAATGGAATATTATTCAGCCTTAAAAGGCAGGGTATAGCTCAGTGGTAGAATGAATGCATAGCATGCACAGGGTCCTGGGTTCAATCCCCAGTACCTCCATTAAAGAAATACGTAAGTAAGTAAATGAACCTAATTACCTCCTCCCCAAAGAAGGAAGTACCGACAGCCGCTACAACATGGATGGATTTCAAAAACATTATGAAATAAGCTGGACAAAAAAGGACAAATACTGTATGATTTCACTTACATGAAATATCTAGAGTAGGCAGATTCATAGAGATAAAGTAGGTAAGTGTTTGCCACCAGGGACTGGTGGGAGGGGCAGTTTGGAGGGTTATTGCTAAATGGGTACAGAGTTTGAGGTGATGAAAAAATTTTGGAAATACTGGTGATGTTTGTACAACATTGTGAATGTGATTAATGTCACGGAACTGTACACTTAAAACTGGTTGAAGTGGTAAACTTTATGTTACTTATATTTTACTGCAATAAAAAGAAATCTCAGCTTTCCTTTCCAACCACTATAATAAAATAAAGAGCTGTGGATCTGCCAGATTCTGTTACAGGATCCTTGGGTCTTAGGTCCCCTTTGAATAAGGTCTATTAGGAGCTCCCCGCTGTTGAGAACATAATCTGTTTAACCTCCTATTTCCCTGCCCCAGCTGCTGGGGACTGGTAAGAAAAGGATTTGGGCTTTCTCTGACTGGCCCCAGGGAGAGTGAAGCCCAGCCGAGAGGGCAGCCTCTGCCCAGCAGACCTTCCAGCCAGTCTCAATCTGCAGATATGCCCCGGGGCACCTCCCATCCTGGAAAGGGAGTTCTGGCTGATTGTCCTGAAATGACAGCCACTGAAAGGATTCTCCTTTCATTGTTAGAAATTCTCCCAACAACGTTCAGACTGTGTCCTTTTCAGGCCCTGCAGAATTCCTAACGAAGAAATGAGGAAGCATGGAAGAAACAGCCAGGTTCACCGCAGCCTTGAGGATACCCCTATGGGGACTCTGCAGGCCTGGCATGGTTAGGTTTACTAATCCCTCCGGGGAGGAGGGCAGGGACCAGGAAGGAGGATGGGGGGGGGGGTGGGGGGGGTGGAAATCGTTACTGGCCAGCAAGGCTGGTGGTAGGGTTGATGGTTGTTCTCAAACACAACCACACGATTCAGAGCGTGTGCTTAATAATCTTCAATCAACTCCGGTTTATTTGCATGCCAAATCGATTTTACATGCGAAAGGCATCCCCCATTTAAATTAAATGCTCTATCAAAGACCTCCATGCTTCCCAAAGCCTCATGCACTTACTCTGGGCTCTTTGGAAAAAACACTGAGCTCTAGCTCAGGTCTCCTATGAAGTCACTTACAGATATTTCATTTAATTTTAATTTTTGTTGTTAATATATCAAGGACGTCTGTAGATTTATTACGTGCCAGGCATGTCCCAAGCTTTTTACAAGCCTCACTCCCCTGATTCCTCCTAATGATCCTGAGAGGTCGGTTCCGTTATTCCCCTCATTGTGCAGATGAGAAAACCAAGGCCCAGGCCACACTAACGAGGATGGCACAGCCTGCAGGGAACTTCCTAAGGGGGCTGGTAAGACACCAAACAACCCACTCTTTATGAGGCTTAGCACCCCATTTCCTCCGGCTGATTATGTTTTCGTAAGGCCCAGGCGAGTCCAGTAAAGGACGGGGCACGAACAGGCCTGCGTGCCTGGCTGTGTCTTTGCTTTCCCCTCCTCTCCCTGGCTTCCAGGGAAACTGAGGGAAAGAGGGAGGGGCTAGTGTTTCCACCTGCCTTAGGGGGCTTTTATCAGGAATAGACCCCAGTGAGGAGATGAGAGTTTTTGGAATAACCATGATGTTGGTACCATAAACTTGCATGTCGAGTCATTTTTCAGAGCAGCGCTGAAATTCCTGGTCAGATCGCATTTGAGAGCCATTTCAAGAGGTGACTACAATGCCATTGTTTAGATCTGAATCGGGGCTGTGGATTGTACCCAGACTGGCTTCCTGGTTTGGATGTTGTGCTTCAGTGACACAAGATGTTATCATGAGGGAAGTGGGGTGAAGGTCTACGGGCCCTCTCAGCACTATTTTTGCAACTTCCTGCGTATCTATAATTATTTCAAAATAAAAAGGTTTTTTTTTTCTTTTTCTTTAATGCTATTGTTTAAGAAGCCAGGGTGCTGTAGCTGCTCCTTCGGCCACGCTGTGTTTCTCTGTGCTGGGAGCTCAGGTCCGGCCAACCTCGTGATGGTCTATGGTCAGTTTCAAGGCTGTGCTCACTTCTTTCGGAGGCCGACCCCCTTCTTGGCACCAGTCCCCCTTTTTCCTAGACTGGCAGGTGGGGGGGGTTCTCCTTTCTGCGCAGGAGCTGGGACATTGTAAACAGCTTCCTTGGGTGCCACCAGGAGCCTGCTGCACTTCCCCATAAATCCTGGGCACGTTCAGCCCTGGGACTCCCCTCCCCTCCCCGCACAAAGCCTGCTGCACCTCCCACCTCGGGGTTCTTGTGAATCTGCCTTTAGAGCCCCGTTGGGCACCTTACGTATACTTACATATTCAATTCCTGCAACCCCAAGGAAGGAGTCTGACTGGGGAAGTGTGGGTGTCTGGGGAGGGGGTTCGTGGACACCCCAGGAGGAGGGAACTGCAGGAGCAAAGGTTTGGAGGTGGGACCGTGGGGGCTGGTGCGAGTAACAGACCATCTACACACAAGCACAGACAAGGCTTCGGGGGTCAATGAGGTCGGACCGACACGTGCAAGGTCGGTTGTAGTAAGCATTTCGAGACCCAGTCATGAGCCTCATGGTAAATATGGAATTGAATTTCTTGGGCAGCAGTAAAACCACCTTCCGTCCCCCATGCTCCAAATGCAAGGGGCTGTCATCTTCCGCAGGTTCTGAGAAGCCTGTGAAATATCTTCTCCTATTTCTGTGTCCAGCCTGCAGGAGTTGTATCTATAACCCTTGCCTTATAGACTTTAACTATTCAAGACTCTGGATCCTAATTTATTTTTCTCCCTCAAGCCTGGCATTCGGAGTTGGGCCTCTTTGGGGTCAGCAAAATACAATGGGACATCACCACACCAATCATGAAATCCCTAAACCTGCAGTGCAGAGGTTCCAAGTGGCTTCAATGTGGCTCGAGGCACAGAGAGGTCAAGTAAGTAGTCTGGGGTCACACAGCAAGAGTCAGGATTTGAACCCAGGCTGTAACTTTCATGCTGAACGGCCTCCCATGTGGGTAAGCAAATGTATCTGAGGCTGGTGAGCATAAGAGTAGCCTTGACACTGGAATATGGGCAATTTGAAGAACCCAGCCAGGAAGAACACCCTGATTTCTCCATGGTTAAGGTCACCTTTGCCAGTGATGTTCTTCAAGGAACAGCTTCATCTTGCTTGATGACTGTGAAGCCTATCACATTAAGGGTGGTGAGAAGCCCCTTTGCTTGGGGCTCAGATTTGCGATAGACTTTAGACCCTTAGACTTGTTTTCACAGGAGCAGCCTGGGATTGTGGCTGTTCTATAAAAGAAATACCCATGGGGGGGGTGTTTTCCCCTTCAGCCCCTCCAGCGCCCCAGTGTCCTTCCAAAGCAGTGTATGAATTCCTAGCTGCTCTGAGCAGCCAGCTTGGAGGGGAAGCTCCCCTGGTCCCTCCTGGAGGAGCCCAACTCGAAGCAGCTCTCGGAGGGCTGGAAGTGGGGCCCACGAGCCCTCTGCACCTGGCTCTGCCTTTGGCCGCATCCTGGGAGACTTTCCAACCACACCCAAGTTACCGATGACTCAAGGCTGCGTTCAGCCTGGTTAGGGGCACGTGCCTGGGCCAGGGGCTGTTTCTGCCATGGGCTCCTGGCAAGCTGGGACAATTTAAGAAAGAAGCCTGAGGACGTGTGTGCCTCTGGCTCAGATCTGTGTGTTTCTGGCCTCACTCCCCTCCCTTTCAGATGTGTGTCCTGCCTCACCGGCTCGCCTCAGGCTGGCGTCCACCACAGGGAGATTGCCAGAAGCTCTTATCTCGCTCCCTCCTGTTGCACCCACCTGGCTCTGGCCCACCCCTGAACTGGGATGGGGAAATGATGTCAGGGGTCGGTCCCCTACTGACGCAGAGCAGTGCCCATCCCCGCCCTGCTAGCTGTGTTCTTTGTCTGTCTTAACTTCCCACGATTCCTGCCATAAACGACTGCTGAGGGCTCAGCTCCAAGAGAGCTGACTGGAGTGGGTGGTCTGCAGGCCATCACACGGAGGCTGGTGAGGCACACTCTGCACTCAAAGTCACCAAAAGTGCGTGCGTGTGTGTGTGTGTGTGTGTGTGTGTGTGTGTGTGTAGAGGAGGTGGAAGGGTGGAGGGTAACAGAATCAGTAGAGAGACTATTCTCGTGGAATAGTCCCTCTCGTTCTCCCAAACATGCACCTTCAGGACTTTTACAGAGAAGAAGCCCAGGTTGCTTCCCACACAGGGTGCACAGGGAGTAGCTAAGAGACGGAACAAGCTGTCAGGCTCAGTCATGTGGCGGAAGGTAAACACGGGACTCAGACTTCAGGGCGAGCTGGCCCAGGTCGCCGTGTCTCCCACTGCTGAGTTCGGTTACCGAAGGGTCAGGGCCGTCCTGGCTGGCTCTGACCTTGTATCTCACTACCTTGTGCTGGAACTATGCTGAGATCTTCGCCAGGTCCCCTCCCTGACCCTTTCTTTCCCACCTCCGTGCCTTTGCTCATGCTGTTCCCTCCGCTAGATGTCCTTCCTGTTGTCTCTGACGTTCCCTCCCTATCTGTGCCGCAGGCCACCTTCTGCTCACATCCCCTGATCTCACATTGCTCAGGGAATGAGCAGATCTAAATGGCAAATGGACAAGGGGACCAATCAGACACCACTCACCTGGAAAGCCATGATGGACACTGCGAACTGTCTACTATGTGTCTGGGGAGGTGAACCCAGCTAAAAACTTCAGTCCCCAGTTTCCCTGCAGCCAGGGAAGCTGCGTGTTCCAGTTCTGACCAATAAGATGGAGACACAAGTTTGGGTGGGGCTTTTGGGGAGACTGTTTAAGTGGGAACAGAATCACGGTGCTCCACCCTGACGATCAAAGTCACGTGCCAGGGATGGCGGAGAGGTGCTGAAGGAGCCGGGCCCCCGGGGCCTCCATGAGGCAGCCCTGCCCACCCTGGACTCATTTTGTGGGACAGGTCCAAGTTTTATGAGGTCTGAGGCTTTTGTAATGTAGGAGACCTTCTTTGAGAAAAAGAATATAAAATATGAAGTAAGATGGCGGAAACCTGGGAGGGGTCTGGAAGTGTAACTGGACCTCCACAGGCCTCCTGTCTCTGCACTTGGACATGCAAAAGGGGACCCTTCATTGCTAAGCCCGGTGCTCAGGGTCCTGTTACTTGTGGCTGAACGTGATGGCTGACCCACACCGCCACGAGCTGTCAGGTGTGTCCACGTAGGGTCGGCTGGCCCGTCAGCTTAGAACCAGGTCCTAAGCATGGCCGCAGGTGAGCAGCACCTGCAAAGCACTTACAGCCCTGTTGTGGGTGGAATTGTGTCCCCCTAAAATTCATATGTTGAAGTTCCAACCCCCAGTGCCTCAACAATGTGACCTGTTTGGAGTTAGAGTCTTCAGAAAGGTAATCAAGTTAAAATGAGGTCATTAGGGTGTGTCCAAATTCAGTATAACTGGGGTCCCTCTAAAAGGGGAAAATCTGGACTCAGAGATTGCCACGGAGGGGAGAGAGTGTGAAGAGAGAGGGAGAAGGTAATGGTCTACAGGCCAAGGAGAGAGGCTTCAGGAAGAACCAACACTGCCTACACCTTGATCTTGGACTTCCAGCCTCCAGAACTAGGAGAAAATAACTTGCTGTTGTTTAAAACAGCCAATCGGTGGCACTGTGTTAGCAAGCCCTGGCAGACCAGTGCCGCCCTGAGACCCAGGCCCCACCCGCAGAGTCTGACCAAAGGGTCCGGAGCAAGCTCAGATCTGGGAATGTTTTAAAAGCCCCCAAGGAATCTCATGTGCAACCAAAGTGGAGGACCGCTGCTTTAGAGGGTTTAAGAAAGATTCAGAGGGTAGATGAAGTTCCAGTGGGCCTTGAAGGATGAACAGGAGTTCAGTGGACAAAGAAGCAGGGGAAGGTGCGCAGGTCGGGTAACCAGCCCAAGTGTGAGGGATTCAGAGTGCAAGACTGGGTCTGAGGGCACCAGAGGGGAGAACAGAGGTGAGGGCAGAAAGGCAGTCTGTGTGGGGTTTGTAGGGTCCCACAGGGCACGTGGGGAGAGTTTCCTAGGCTGCAGGGGGGCAGCAAGTTCTGCAGGCAGAGGCCTGCTTCGTCAGAGCTGCTCTTAGAAAGACAAAGCTCACTGCTTTCTCCCCGGAGTCTGAGTTACCAGGTGCGTACCTCGTCCGCTCCAGTGTAGCCCCGAACTTCAACGGGTCTGGTCCTGAGCTTCATGACAGTGCCATCCACGAGCTGGGCGCCCAGGAAGGTGACCCCAGTCAATAATCACGAGCTGGAATCAGCTGCCTTCCCTCGAAATGAACCCAGTGGACTTTCTTCTGTTTTCCTCTCACTGAATGCCCTTCCCCCTTACCCCGAGGGCAAACTCCTACAGTACCCTCAACACCCAGCTCCTGTCACCTCCTCTGAACAGCCTACCTGTCTTCCCTTGGAGGCTGCCACAATCACATCACCCACTCTGGTACTTTCCATGCTGCGTTGCCATGATCTGTTTACCTGCCCCTTCCCACCGGTCTGTGAATCCCTCGAGAGTAACTCTTCTCATTCATTCAAAAATGTTTATTGAGCAACTACTGCCTGCTAGACACTGTATCCTGTAGAAGTGAGCATAATTGATGCCCTTAGATATTGACTGAATTGATGGAGCATGAAAAAAAAAAAGACCTGGGAGGGAGTTGAAACTACAGGAACAATTTTGCATCACGTCGGTTTGCAAATACGTGTTGATTTGGAATGGCGGGGGGGGGGGGGGCGTTTGTGTTGTGTTCAGTTAACCACTTAAAACTCTCCAGGCTATTTCCCCAATTATAAAGTAAGACTAAGAATCAGCTACATATGCAGATCTCTTCCAGGAAAGTTCAGTAAATTAACTATATTCTACCTGCATTTAAACTCCTTCCCTGGGGCAAGTGGAGCCTGGCATTTGACTGATGTTTTATCAGGTTGTGTCTTGGGCGCTGGGACGAGCTGGCTGGCTCCTTCTGCCTCGAGGTTTCTGGCACTGGCAGAATGTGGACCAGTGGAATTGCAGGTCACCCCTGCCCCTGTTTTAGCTGATCATTCCAACCTTCCCCATAGATTCCTTTACTCTTTTCCACAGCTTAGTGGGTTACAGTTCAGTTTCCCCCCCTGCAGCCTTGGTCATTCTCTGCTGCAGCAGCCAGCGTGTTAAAGGGATAGAAAGAAGCAAGAAAAATCAGAAGTCTGGCGGGCTGAGACCAAGAGAGGCAGACGAGATCTTAGCATCCTGAGCAAGGACTCTGTTCTTAAGGTTGCATCCTATTAGCGTCCCCTAGGACTTGATTCCTTGAGCTGGCTTCTGCTCAGGCGCTGGAGACCCAGGGAAGAAGATTACAGTCCGCTTGGCAGAGGGGCTAACTTCGGAGAGAAACGCTTGGCTTCCTTCTGAAAGAAACCCAGGTGTTCTCAGGGGAACCCTGCCATTCAAGAAATGAAAAATGCCTCCTTGGCAGAAAGCCTGTTGCAAAAGGGAATGGTGGCTTTAGCAGAAGAATCACCATCAATAGATATTTCTTTGAACCCAGACCATGGGTTACAGCCACAAGCTTTCATTAAAGATCATTTTGACCCCGATATCTGGCATTTGCTTACTCGGGCCAGCCCAGAGCCTTCAGGCTGCTGGACACTGAGGCAGCCCAAGCTGCCCACTGTCCATCTTGCCCCAAGGTGGAGAGATAGCAGCATTTAGACACCTGTTAGATGCAGTTCTAAATATTTCCACCTCTTGAAGCAGAGAAGTGCCATCACCTGCTTCAGGTCTTGATTGCCGTAAAAGTTATGCATGAAAGACTCGAGTGGGCTATTTGGTGGCACTATATGCTTTTGTTTGTTACACATTGGGAAGCAAGAACACACAACGCTGGGGGAGAGAGGGAGCGGGGAGGGTGGGGAGAGTGGGCCCAGGCCTTGGAAAATGGAAATTTAGGTGTTCCAGCCTGGCCGAGTGCAGCCAGTGGGGACCACAGCTTGGAGGGCAAGGGGGCCATTGTAAGCCCTGCTCCTTAGAACCACCTGGACCCTTAGCTGACCATGCAGATCACTGTGTGGAAACCCCAGTGCCTTCAAGGGCTGTTTCCTGGAGGAATAAGATGGAGAACTTAGCATCTTGTTCTTGGCATCTTGAAGATGGCAAACTGAGAAGAAGCTCTGACCTTCCCCACTCCTTCTGGTGGCCAGGCGGGAGCAGACTATGAGCAGTCTTGGAGACTCAGAACGTTAGTTCAGTCTCTGAATGCTTGCTGTGGGCCTGCCTAGAACTAGGCCAGGGCAGGGCCACCCACAGGCGGTGACTGTGCAGTTGGAGAGCCAGGCCGGCCGAACCTCAGCAGGTGCAGCAGACGAGCAATGCCGGCGGCACCCCTTCCCTCCCTCTCCTCTCCTCTTCCCGTCAAATCTGCCACCAGGTCAGTCACCTTCTAAAGCACAGTTTGAGCGCACCTGTCCCTCACCCAGAGCCTCTCCTGCTTTGGGATTTGGCCGTGGCATCTTCTCTGCCTGGAAACCCACCAACAACCTCCGCCCAACTCCCAAGTCAAGGCCATATTCAAACCCCGCTTTGCCCCAACTCCCAAATGCAGCTGTGCCCTCCTCTCCTCCCCTCCCTGTCCCTTCCCCTCCCGCTCCTATTCTCCCCTCCCCTCCATGGCCCTGGCATCTCCCACATTGACTAATTATCCCAAGCTGCTTTACACAATAGTATTCCAGACACCTCTGTCCCATTTAATACCGAGCCCCCAAGGGGCGGTGGCCATATAGTGAGCCCCTGGTTCTCAATCTGACTGCATGTTGGAACCCCCTGGGGGGCTTTAAAAGAACACTGATGCGTGGGGTCCCACGCCCAGAGATTCTGACATAATTGGTCTGGGTGCAGCCAAGATAGGGGAGTATTAAGAGCTCAACAGGTGATTCTAAGTGCAGCAATGTTCTGAGAACATCTTTTTATCCTTAGTGTCATCCTGCACCCGAGGTATTTATGGAACTTGAGGGTGGAAGCAGCGAACAAGGCTACAGACCAGCACTGACCAATGGAAACCTATGAGCCACATTCGTAATTTCCAATTTTCAGTCACCCCATGTAAAAAAGTAAAAAGAAACAGTGAAATTAATGCTTTTCTCTTTTATCTAATCCCTGTATGCAATAGTATCATTTCAATATATAATCAATGCAAAAATGATTAATGAGGTATTGTACACCCCCCCTTTTTTTTCACACTAGCTGGTGTGTATTTTACACCTACCGTACATCTCAGTTTGGACGAACCACATTTCAAGGGCTCCATAGCCACATGCAGCTGGTGGCTGCCGTGTTGGGTAGGGCAGTTAAAGACCATAGATCAATTGGATCATGATGTTCCTGTGCGGAGCTGGTCTGGAGAGCACATGCAAGCTGTCCTGGCAGAAGCAAAAGGTGGCTTCTGCAGCTGCGGTGAGAGAGATCTAACACTCAGCCCCGAACACCCCCTCCCTCCCCTTCTAGTTAAATCACAGCATCTTCTTATCTTGCCTCACTCTCCGCTTTCCCCACCCCCCACCCCCATCTGGGTCCCACTTCCAAGACAAATTTCCTCCCATCCTCAGCCTCCTGTGGGCCAGCTTTCCAGTACCCAGCTGTGGACCTGCTGGGTTTCCTGTCCTGGTAGCTCTTTGGAGAGCAGGCTGCCAGTCCCCGCAGGAGGGAGGCGTGGGAGGGTCGGGGCACCCGGCCCGGGGATCCGGGAGATCCGGGGGTCTTTGGAGTGTATTCTGTCTCTCTCTTGCTCTCCCTCGGGGTCAAATGCTTAGCCACTGGCCACCCGCTCCCCGAGAGGCCCTAAGGCCCTCCCCGGCCCTTAGGAAGCCCCATAAAGCTGAGTACATCTTCAGGTGAGAGTCACCTGGCTATCTGCCGACCTCCCCAGGGTAACCCATGGTGAGGACATTTTGATGTCAAAATGTGCAGCGCTAGCAAGAAAAGGGCTATTATTAGGACCCCCACCCCCACCCCAGTTACCAGCCACATGACTCGGCCCTTTGATGTCACAGCAGAGGCTTCGGCCCAGTTCTCTGCGACGACTAATATGGTATTTCTGAAAATGCTTTCCCACTGGCACGTATTATCATTGTGTTCTCAGTGATTATCTTTTATTTCCAAAGGCAATTAATCTTCTTTGCCGTCCTTTTTTTTTTTTTCCCTCCTTGCATGTGGCTAGTTCCCCGTCTTTGTTGCTGTTTCAAATCTGTGAATCGTTTGGAAGCATGTGGTAAATTGGCTTTTATGCTCTAAGTTTTTGCTGAAAGCTGAGACAGCAGGGATGGCTGATGAGAAATAAATTTTTTTTAAAGTGCTGTAATTCTTAGGCATGTAGCAAGAGGTTTCACATGAAAACTTGGAGAGATTAATTGTAGATGACCCAATTTCACAGCACTATAAAGTGCTTTGACATGACTGGTTCTGCAGCTCAATCATCAAAGATTTATTGAATGGCAACTCTGCCTGGGGCACGGGATAGGTTCCTGGGAGGTGCTGTAGGGACAGACAACACAGCCCCTGTTGAGTGGAGGAAATATGTTGAGTGCAGGTAGATGGGGAGGGTAAATGCGACAAGGTCGTATATGTTAAGTGGAAGTTCAGAAAAGCAACGCAACAGACCTACTGTGGGTGCCCACAAGAGGAGGGTGATGGGTAAAGATCCCAGAGGAGGTGGGTGCTTGGGCTGAATATAAAGGACAGGCATGTTACAAGCACAGCCGCCAGGAAGCCATCCAGTAACTCTGGCAGGAGGTTCTGTACAAGTCCAGAGGGGAGGGTCAGGCTTTACAATGCCCGTGGGTTGGAAGCTTTACCATCTCATGGCAAAATGGTGATTCAAAGAGTCAAAGCCATCAGGTTCTCCTTCCAGCTCTGCTGCTGACATCCTCTGCTGGCTTTGGTCTGTCCCATAACCACTTCAGGCCCCCTCCTGGTACTGACAGTCCTTGTCACTGTCTTTCCCTTGACCAGCTATTCAAGAAAGATCAGAGATTGATCATCCATCCACCCATCCATCATCCATCCATCCATCCATCCATCCATCATCCATCCATCCATCCATCCATCCCTCTGGTAAATCAGCTGTGCACTTGTTCATTCACCCAAGTCCTTGTTTTCTAAGGACCTACTCTGTGACAGACACTGTACTGAGTGCTGAGAAATGCAGAGGGAAAAAAAGCTTGGTTCTTGCCATCAAGACAAGTTGAGGACGGCAATGACATGTACAAGTATTCATACTCACATGACAGAGCTACTGCCATAAGACACGTTAAGTAAAGACTGCCGGGTTGCAGGGAGACGAGGCCCCTGAGCGGGTAGCAGCAGTGTGGGCTCAGCTCTGCCTGAGCCCAGACTCGTGGGATTACGATGATCTGTGTGTCTTTTTTGTCACACTTGAGCACGGGCACTGTGTTTTCAGTACCACCCTTAGACCTAGGCAAGAGAGATCCCTGTTCTGGGGCCCTTATTTCAGGGCCCTGCTCTGACCTTCCTTCAGTGGAGCCCCTCTCCACCGGGTGAGGCATCTGTGGGGTCAAGGTGACAGGTCACCTGGAGCCTATGCCTCCTCCTTCTCTTTTAGTTCACACCAGAGATAGCCAGGCCCGAATGGACCTGAGGAGTCCTCTTTCCTGCGTGGACCCTCCCAAGAGTGGGTTGTGTCACCGATGTGGGCATCCCTGAGCCTAAGCCATAGTCCAAGGGCAGCATCTATAGGGTGTGGATGGAACCCGGAAGTGCAGACTGGGCTGACCGCTTGTGTGCATGCAAGGCTCCTCACCGTGTGGGACTGAATCGGATGAGGGACCAAGCAGGCAGGCTACAGGCCAGGGACAGGAGTCTGCTCTCCCCAGGCCACCCCTTCTAACACAGAGCCCCAGGGTGTCCAAGAACTCTACATCCAAGAACTATACATTGGAACACAGACCTCCGGTTGTTATGAAGGTATATTTGTCAAGGGAGGAGGAGAGGACGTATTTTAATGGACAATTTTTGCAAAAATAACCTTTAAATATTTAGACCTGTGGTACGTGGGTGTCCTTTAGTGCTCTGGCCTGGGTCCTGGAAATGTTAGGGACAGGACCCTTCGCCCTGTTTGTGGCTGAATCATAAATTCCTGAGCACCTATGATAATTAAATATAGTACATCATTCTGGACTGGATTCTGAACTAGAGTAAAAAGTGCTGTAAGAGGCATAGTTGGAACAATGGACAAAATTGGAATGTATACCGTGGACTGGGTAGAAGTATCAGTGTTAACCTTCTGAGTTTGAGAACAGTGCTGGGGTTGCCTCGGAGAATCTCCTTGTCCTTAGAAAACACAAGTGGAAGTACATGGAGCAGACGCGACCTTTCTCAAACGGTTCAGGGAAAACAAAAACACAGGGAGAATACAAATGTGGCAAAACGTTACAACCTGATGAATGGGGGTAAGGAGTATGCAAACGTCCTCTGTATTACTCTTGTGACTTTTTTTTCAGCCATAAGCTTGAAATTATTTCAAAATTAAAAACAAAACCACACGGCGCCTTGGGCAGAGGAGGGATTTAGTAAGTGTTGGCTGGGGTGACCTTGCAGCTGGTCCCCGAGGAGGGCTCGGGTTTCAACAGTCAGCAACTGGGAGAGAAAAGAGCGTTAACAACAATGGCCAGCAAACACTGATCGTGCCTGCGCCGCGCCAGGGCTCGGCCTCATTAACCCACTGCATCCTCCCAACAGCCCTGTGCTGTCCTAGTCGCCCCATTGTACAGATGGGAAAACTGGAGCCCAGAGAAGTGACATCAATTGCCCAGGATCTGCAGCAGTTAGCAGGAACCCAGGCATCTGGCTCCAGAGCTGCACCCTGCGCCCTTTGGCTTTGCTGCCTCATAACATTAGCTGACATAGAATGAGTGCTCAGTAAGAGAAGCACTCATATTTAGACCTTTCACACGTGTCGATTCCTGTAATCCTCATAAAACTCCCAGGAAATTCTTCTTCTTCCCATTTTACAGATGAGGAAAATGCAGCCCAGAGAGGGTAAGAACCCAGGTAGCTGGAGCCCAGAGCCTGTCCTCTTGAGCGGCACCTATGCTGGGTGAGTGTTTCCAGTAGACCCATTCGAATCAAAGCCCAGCAAGGGGAAGGCAGATGTGTGTTTAGAGGGCTCCGGGAAGTGGGCCTGCCTGGATGGGAGGGCATCGGGAGTAACAGGAGGCAATGGAAGAGCCTGGGCTGGGTGATGGGATGGGAGCTGGCTCTCCAGCTGGAGGACCACAGCCCAGGGGTGGTTGTGGAGATGTTGGTTAGTCTGGAGGGGGTTCCCAGCGACTTTCTCCCGGGGCAAGCGTCGGCCACATCCTGTTTGGCATCTGGAATGGGACTCCCATGGCAGGGGTTTATCTGAGATTGGGTGACGTGTGGCTGGGAGAAGGAGGAGGGGCAGGGATGTGACACTGCAGGACCAGGTCCGGGTCCAAGAGGAGTATCTTCCCTCCAGGTGGATACGGCTTGCTTTCCCGCTGTGTCTCCTGTGAAATGGTCTCAAGGCCCTCACCGTGCTGGCCCCTCTGCATTGAGTACCCTCGTGTGGGTCTCCCAGGGCTGGCATACGAAGTAGCAGAACCAGGGCCAGTGTGTTGACTCTTCAGGGAGACAGAAGAGGACTGGGAAGGAGTGAGGTCCCTGTCACTAAAGGCATTCAAGCACAGCTTGGACAAGTGCCTGGGAGATGTCCCGAGGAGTCATGTAGAAGTGGCAGAACTCGATGGCCTGACTCCTCTGGCTCTAAGATCGGCTGCTTTCTCTGCTGGTACTGAGAAGACCCACTGGGACAGACTGGACAGCCTCGAAAGTCAGGCTAAGCTGTTTGAGGTCTACCCTGAAGCTCTGGAGGGTCACTGGGAATGTCTAAGCAGGGGGGCCAAGATCAGAGCAAGGACGGCAGGGTGAGGAGGAGGACAAGGGGTGGGGCAGTGGTCTAGGGGACTTAACAGGACACTTAGTGGGACATGACAGTGGGATAGGCATGGAGGGTTAAATGCGAGAGCCATTCAGAGGTGATGATCTGCCAACTAATGAGCAGAGGGAGGGAGCCAGCAAGTGCTTTTCAGCACAGCTCTGAGGTTCAAGGCTGGGAGGACGTGACACCCTAGGACTTGGTTAGTCCCTCCCCTCTGTGCATGGGCTTCTGTCTCCAAATTCACCTTCATGATGAGACCTGACCTGCTGTGTTCATCATGTCCCCCAAGAAGCAGATGCCAAGATGGGGGTGATTAGCTGGGTAAGAGATTTATCAGGAGCAGCTCCAATGAGAAAAAGTGAGGTGAGTGGAGCAGGGAGAGGCTGGGAGAGGCATCAAACCTCACTGTGGCTCTGAGCCTGGTCGGGGAGAGAGGGAAGGAGGGCAGGCTGGACAGGGTGGGGTGGGGTGGGGGGTGTCCTAATCGGCCATGCAGCTCTAGGGAAGCTCAGCGAGGCCGTGGGGGCGTCTTTGGCTAAAGGTGCCTTTGGAGGAGCCCTGTGTCTCCCAGGAAGGGGCTGCCCTGTGAGTAGCCCATGGGCAGCTGTCCTGAGGCAGGTGGAGTTCAGAGCCCAGTTCTGACACACGCATTTTCACAGTGTGATGTCTGCCTGTCCTACTTAATACGCAACCTGTTCTCTCCTCCCTGTCATCCCCTCGACCCCCAGTGCCCCACACCCTGGCTCTACTTCGTTCCCCCAAAGCATTTATCATCTTTTAACACACTATATAAGGCACTTATTATGTTGTTTATTTTATGTCTCCCCAACCCCCACCCTTCAGCTAAATGCAAACTCAATTAAAGCAGGGATGTTGATCCATTTTGTTCAGTGATGTATCCCCAAAACCCATTAGCAGTGCTTGCCACATAGTAGGGACTTGATACATATCGGTTAAATTAAATTGAATTAACAAAGCTGAGGAATCAGGAAAAGGGGCTAGGTTTCAGGAAGCCAAAGCGAAGAGTTCTGTGACTTTCTAGAGGATGTGGCTTAAAAAGCACCCCCTGCCCTTGACCCCATTCCTCTGCTAAGCCTGGCTCTGTGGGGCTTCCCAGGACCAAGATGCTGCGCATGTGGGTGGCCATGGCCACAGGGGTTTGGACTGCCTCTGCCTTACACAGAAAGACCCGAACTAGCACAAGCCTCAGAGCAAGGGCATCAGAGGAGAGTTTTACCGCTACCTGTGCTTGAAAGGAGTCACTTCTCATTTCAATCGGACCAGCAGGCATAGCATTTTGCAGCAAAAAACCACTTTTCCTTTGAAAATGAGTTTGCCCCCAGAGAGCCCATGGAGATCAGTACCTGTGCTCCCGGACGTGCCGCGTGACTCTGGAAGTGGTACCAAGATGGAGCTGTTCTTGGGGAAGGGAGCTGGAGCCTCCATCTCTCCGCCTGTACCAGCCGCGCGGGGCCGGGGCCCAGCGGATGTGGGTTTTCGCTCCCCCCTCCGGAACCCCGGGGCTCCCTTCCTGCTATCACTTCCACCCGTGTTGTTGCTGACCCGTGGCCAGGCCCCCCGGGGCCAAGTGTTGATTCCGATACTCGTCTGGGTCACGCGGTCAGTGTTGCCCCTGGCACCGCGCTCCCTGGCTGCACAAACAGTTGGAGGAGACGCTGCTTGGAGGGCGGCTTTCACACTTGGCTCTCCCCGCGGAAATTCTCGGCTGCTTCATCCCACCAAGCAGGCTGGCTGCCCGCCAGGCCTCCCAGCACCGCACCTTCCTGCCCAGGGACCCATCCGTTCCGGGAGTTGGTCCTTCGCCTTTGTTTTCTCAGAGGCTGCGGTGGGAGTCAGTGTCCGCACTCGCCTTGGCTAAGCTTGAACGTTGAGTCTGGAGGCAGGAACCACCCAGAGAGTCAATGCCACCAGCTCCTGGAGGTCCACCCAATAAACTGGCCACCCCCAGGTTATGAACAGCAGGGGCCAGGATAACCAAACAGACCTTCTAGAGCTTTGGACAGGATTCTGTTCACAAGAACTGGGGACTTGTTCCAGCCTATACTAAGACCTTCCTGAAACTGGCCTTTACTCCTTTGTTCATACCTTACACCACTTTGCCTGAGAGCCTCGCCACGGATCCTGTGTGCACAGCACCCCACACCGTGGGCCCCTGATAAACAAGTGTGGCGTACATGCTTCCCTTCCAGCTGGGACGGATGCTTTCTACCCCTCCAAACCCCAGGTCCAGCTCTCCTCCCGCGTGAAGATTTCCTGAAGTTCTTTCCCCAGGAGCTGCACCCTGTTCTGACATCGGGGAGCAGGTGTCTGAACCCCTGGCCTGCCATTCATTATTTTCAATTCATATGTAGTCAGCTCATAATTACCAGAGCAACAAAGTGAAAAATTTCCCAGTTCCTGCTCTCAGGGAAGTCCCCACAACACAGAGTGATGGTTGATTTAATGTGTTAACTTGGATGGCCACAGTGCTCAGCTATGTGGTCAAACATCATTCTAGATGTTTCTACGAGAGTGGGTTTGGGGATGAGATTTACATTTAAATTGGTGGGCTTCATGTAAAGCGTGGATTCCCCTTCACAAAGCGAGTGAGTCTCTTCCAATCAGTGGGAGGCCTGAGAGAACAAAGACTGACCTCCCCAGTACAGGAGGGGTTCTGCCAGCACACGGCCTTTAGATTTCAGCTGCAACACTAGCTCATCCCAGGTCTCCATCCTGATGGACCACTGTGCAGAGTTTTGACTTGCCGGTTAACATAATTATGTGAGTCCAGTTCCTTAAAATAAGCCTCTCTCTCTCCCTGTATAAGCACGCGCGCACACACACACACACACACACACACATATCTTACTGGTTCTCTGGAGAACCCTGACTAACACGGTGAGGGAGCCAGGTCAATCAACAGAAAAGGTACCATGTGAAAAGTGGGCAAAGTACAAAATGCCTTCAGAGCAGACGACCCTCCACCCAGCTGGAAGTCAGGGACAGAGTCAGAGGAGGGACCCCAAGCCAAGTCCGGAAGGACACCTTGCCATTTTGCCTAGGTACATGCTACTTCCAGGAAGAGAGTTTCTTTGCTCCCCTGAGGGCCCTGCATGGAGCCCCTTAGTGCTGGGTGTTCAAGGTCGTATCTATGGACAGTCGATCACTTCTGTAGCCAACCTGTTTAGCCCATGTTATTTCCTATCCTGCTCCAGACAGACATGGAAGGCAGCCAGCCTGCCTGTGGTCATCATTTGAATCTGCTAAGTGAGGCTTCTCCTTACTGCTCAAGGGGAATCAGAAGTGGCTTGGCAAGGCCCCGTGGGCTTCCCTCAGTGGGACGGCACCCTCAGTGGGAGGTCAAGGAACATCCAGAAGACAGTTCATCCGAGATGAGTCATTCTTTTCTCCCCCACCACCACAGCCCCAAGTCAAGGTTCCTGCTCACGCTGCCTTGCCTCTCTCTGTCCTGAATCAGGCCTGAGTAAATGGATCGGTAACTTAGATCTCCAGAACTGACCTAGTTCTACTCTTTTCCAAGGTGTGAATTTTCAGCCTTTCCTTCAGTTCTGTTAGCAACTCCATCCTTCCAGACAGTCCCTTCTGTCAACTGGAGCTGGTTTCTGTTGCTTGCAAACAAGGAATCTTATCAAGATTTCTTTGTGGACGGGAACCAGAGTGCGGTAAGAATGGATCCTCATATGTATTGAATATTCCTCCAGGTCAGGAAATGTGGCAAGCCTCTTTATTCCATAGATTTGAATGTGCACATTCCCCCAACAGGTGCACAGTCTAGCATGAAAAATTTGGCATAATTCACCAGGCTCACTGTCCTATCCATCTCTTGACATTAAGATACATATTTTTGTGTAGAGAGAAAAATGAAGATTAAAAAAATAGAATTAAGAGCATCTTATGTAACTGGCCTCAGCCTCCTCCCTGGTGTGTCCACACACTCCTGCTTCTGTAACACGGGCAGGGAATCAGCTTCCCCACTGAGGCCCCCAGAGGCCTTGAGGAGCAAGGGTGTGGACCCAGCGAGGCCCGTGGTGGATGGAGCAGGGGCTGGCACGGCCCAGTGGCCCCAGAGCCACAGAAGGAATTAGCAAGTGGTCTGCTTCATTTTTCCAGGCGCCGCGCTGTAGACAGGCCTCCTGGATCAGCCGTTAAATGAATTCTGCAAGTGGGCTTCCAAAATCAATAGTCTGCAAAAATCTGTTCAGCCTGCAAACTCTTCCTTGGTCTCCTTCACATTCATCAATGCCTCTCTCCCCACATGCACACTTCCCTCTGCCCAGCACAGCTTGGTGGGGATGAAGCGTCTGGGGGGCTGGCAGGTCAGTTCACAGCTGCAAACACAGGAGCCTGTGAAATGATACCAGGAGCGAGTGGCAAAAAAGACTGAGCAGGTGCATCTCCTTGGGAATAGTTCCAGGCATGTTGTTCCGTGGCTGCCCTAATAAAGACACTGCCGTCCTCCCTCCGATGTGCCCCTGGGGTGAATGTCTACCAATGACTGGGTCTTGCTTCATATTATTTATAGCTACCTTTTATTGAACAACTGCTATGTGCCAGGCATGGTTCTATGAACTTCAGGACCATTTATGCCTCTCCCTTTTTCTCATACAAGCCCTTAAAGTATTGTCCTTCTTTCACAAATGAGGAAACCGCGGGTCAGAGAGGTAATAAACACACCCAAGTCAAAAAGTGGCTTAGTGCCTTGGCTGGGATTCAGATTCGATTCTGTCTTCCCTGGAAACCTGTGCTGCTGATTTCACTTTCCAGAAGCAGAGTTTGAAAGCCAGTCGGAACCACGGTGTTAAGTCGGAAACATGGCCTTGGTCATGTCCCTGGGATCACTTCTCATTAGAATCGCCCTCTCCCTCTGTCAAAGACAAGGGCAGATCACCCGGTGAGAGCGTCCCTCAGTTTACCACAATTGTAGAGCCGCCGCGACATTATCCCCTTTAATCTCTGGAAGCTGCTTGCTTTCCATTTGTGTGAGCAAAGCTGGCTCAGAGCTTCGTGGACACTTGGGATAGAAGAGAGTTTTTATTATATAAACAGAACCTATTTTTGAACTTACAGGTTCTCTTGAAGGCATTCCAGTTCTTAGCATTGTATTTTATCCTGAAAATAGCAGTGGGTTGTTGAGAGCAAGCTGCAGGTTCCTAATCTGACAGGCATTTGGAAATATTCGTGAGGAGAATGCAAAGCCTGTTGCAATGTTTATGGGAAACTGAGACACATTTGTGATTACATACTGCTACATGGAACTAATTGCCAGAAGCGTGTGTTGTGGTTGAGCAGAGGAAATGAAACCAACAGTCCTAGAAACACAGAGAACCATCTACCCCGCTCCTTACCACAAGGGAGCCGTGGGCACGTAAGTGTGGCTTTATAAGGAAACTCCCCTATTTTGTCTTGCCAATGTGACCTGAAAACTAGTTAAGAAATTCCAACCAAGCCTTACGTTGTTTTTTGCGTCTATCTGTGCTACTAGTGGACCTCAATGGTAAGTTTTCTGATTAAAATCATTCTGGAATATCCTTGAAGGAATCCCAGAAATTCACAGATACTTTAAAATGTCACATTTCGTAATAATTCAATGAGTTGTTTTAAACTAACTGTTCAAGTTATTAAATCTCAAAGATTTCAAAACAAGTGGCCCCAGCTGTTGGCAGACCCAAGGACACTCAGAGATTAAATGTGGATCAACATCTGAGATGCATCAAGACTAGCCCTGGAGCGCCTTCGGAGAGTACAGTGTTCAACTGAGCATCGTAGGGGACACCAGGGTGGGAAATCCGCCGCTTCCCCACTCACCCAAGGACTGACATCATTCGGAGAGAGGATGGAAGAAACATGACTAGCAAAGCAGGCAGGACCTGCCGAATGTCAGATGAGGAGGCCTCGATAGTGTAGGGTTTCAGGGGAATGTGGGCTTGTGGGGATCCGGGCCTTCATACAGGGGCTGGAGGACTGAGGGAGTCAAGACGAGAGTGGAGGTGGGGACAGCACTTGCAAGCAGTGCAGCAAGCAGAGGAATTGGCTGGGACAGAGGATTTGCCTTAAGAGCAGAGCAGATGCACTCAGGTCAGGCTCGGGTGTGGGGGATTTCAAGCCAGGTGACAGGATTTGGAGTTTTATTCGGGGTGCACTCAGGAGCCGGGCTACAGGGGCCCAGCCTGCCCCCACTTGCTCCCCTCCCTGGCACCTCCATCCGGTACTGCCATCCACCCAGTTGCTAAGGCCCCAAACCAAGAGGTAGCTTGAGTTCCTTCTTTCAGCCCTACGCATCCTGCTCACCCTCCTGCAGTCCATCAAAAGTCCTGACATCTCTGTTTTCAAAATATATTCTGAATCCAACTACTTTTCATCCCCTCTCATTCTGGTCCAAGTCTCCATTGTTTCTTGGCTGCATGAATACAATGGCTTCTTCACTGGCCCTGATTTCCATCTCCCCAGCTCCTTACTCAGCTTGCAGAGTCCTATAGGACTGGCCCAGCCAGCGTCACTTCTCCCTCTCTGTCCCTACCCTGGCCTCCTCCAGCCACTCTGCAACATGCCTCTCTCCGGCCTACCTCAGGGCCTTTACACTTACCACTGCTGATGCCCAGATCACTCTTTCCCTGGCTCTTTGTGCTGCTCACATTATCATTCAGGTCTCTTCAAATATTCCTGCCTCCCCCAAATCCTTCCTGATTGCACCACCAAGAGTCCCTTCTCCCCTACTGTCTTCACAGTAGTTGTCACAATGTAAAATCATACTCTTTATTCATCTGTGCTCATTCTGTCTCACCCCCTGGAGTGCAGCTCTGTAGGGGATTCATTTGACCTTGTTCATTGTCAGAGCCCACGCCCTGGAGCTGGGCTGACCCCCAGGGGAGTTCAGGGGCTCCTCAGGCCGTTCAGTGACCTTCTCAGAACAATGTTTTTAAATGTATAAAATAAAATACATTCGATTACAAAGAAAATCAAGCATGTTGAAATAGAATTGAAACAGTTATCACAACATTAAAAGTGTTTGATATAACAAAATAGATGCTTCTTTTTAATATATTAAATACTGAAGTTCAATATGGGTGTAGGAACTACTGTAATGACCACATTTCAAGGTGATGGTGATGGCAGGGGCTGTTTTACAACATCTGATATGAAGCTACCTGAGATTTCTGTGGGTGACAAAAGTCACAGGTACTGCTGATACTTACTGTGGTCTGGGGCCTGCGTTCATCATTGGTAGAAATGCTGAATATTCAAGGTTAGGAAGATGAAAGGTGTCATTGTTTTTTTCTATCTAAGTTCACAGACTCCCTGAATTCATGGGCCCCAGGTGAAGACATTCTACGTAGGTGCTGACTAACACGTTGGAGAAACAAATAGATGAGCGGATAAAGGTTTTGGAGCAAATGAGGCAAGACATCAAGGTTTAGTGCACATCAAAAAAGATTCATACTGCTTTGGAGAGCCAGACTCTGTGCTACGTACTGGGTGTAACAAGATGGGAGAGACACAGCCCTACCCATGAGAAGTTTCCAGTCCAGTTGGATGAAACAGTCATGTGTAAGCAGAAAATTTCAGCACAGCACAGCAAAGTCAATAGCCTGTACCCAGGTCCTGAGCCCACACAGGAGCCGCAGAGCAGGCAATCCCTAGAGCTGAAGGCTGGAGAATAAATTACGCTTGTTCAGACAAAGGAGGGGTTGGAAGTGTGTTCTAGACCCAAGGAACAGCATGAGTGGAGCTCAGAGTTTTAAGGGGTGGTGGTGGTGCAGAGAGCACAATGCAGTGTAAGAAGTAAAGGGAGTCCTTCCTTCCACAAATATGTATTGAGCACCTTCTAAGTGCCAGGCCCTGTTCCAGGGACTGGGAATTTTGTACTGAATGAGACAAATTCTCCGCCTCCAATGAGGTAGCATTTCAGTAAAGAGAGTTAGACAACAAACAGATAAGTATGTACTGTAGTGTCCAACAGTGATGAGTTCTGAGAAAGACAGGAGGTAAGACTGAGGTGCCCCATGAGGGCTGTGGTGTGGGGAATGCCATCAGCTACCCTCAGAAGCTTTGGGAGGTGACAGGAGACACTGGTGATACAGAGATGCCGTTACGACTGAACTGTGTCTCCCTAAAATTTGTATGTTGGAGCCCTTACCCTCAGTGTGACTGTATGTAAAGATTAGGATCTTTAAAAAGGTAATTATGGTTAGATGAGGACATAAGGGTAGGGCCCTATGTCTGGTGTTCCTGGACTGGTGTCCCTATAAGAAGAGGAAGGGACACCAAAGGATGAGCTCAGAGGGCACAGAGAAGGTGGCATCTGCAGCCAAAGAGACACCAAAACTGCCGATGCCTTGACCTTGGACTTGAGCCTGCAGAACTGCGGGTGGATACGGTCCCGTCTGCAAGCCCCAGGCGGTGGGGCGGCCCGCGGCGCCCCCGCGCGTGCGCACTGTCAGGGAGCCCACGCCGGCGGCTGGCGGAGGAAGATGGAGGAGGGGGCGGTGAGAGGGCCCACGGCGCACGGCCGGGAGGTCGTGGCAGAGGCCAGACGGGGGACGCAGGCGCAGCCAGGACGGCAGCGGGGGGCGTGGAGATGAGGGGACTGCTGAGCAGGTACGCCGGCGGGGCCGGGAAACGGGGCAGGTGTGGGGTCAGGCGGTGGACCGGCAGGCGGGTTTCGGCGGTGGGGACGACGTGCGGTGAGGACGACGTGCGGTGAGGACGACGTGCGGTGAGGACGACGTGCGGTGAGGACCTGGGCCCGCCGGGGTCACCGAGCCACCGAGACCGCGCACACTGGGATGTCTCCCATCCCCACATTTCCATGCAGACTAGGAAATGGGGGAAGGGCGGTCATTGTCCTGAGACTTCCTCCCTCTGGCTCGTGGGGCTCTTGGGAGCCCCATTGTTCCCACACAAAGGGGCAGTGATCAGTTGGTTGTTTGCAGCCCCTGGTGCCAGCGCGAGAGGCTGTCTCCCTGCCCTACGCCCCGGCGCGTGGGGCACCAGATGATGCGAGGCCTCTGAGCTCCCCAGTGGCAGCAGAGGAGGGGGCTGGGGCTTGTACCTGAATCACAGAAGAGGCATTGATGGGCTGTGGGGCGGGCGGGTGGGGGAAGCCGAGGACTCAGCAGGATGGCACTGGGCTGGCACAGGCTGCTCCTGGGTCCGTAGGCGGCCTATCTCCTCTGTCCCATTTTCCTTGCCTTCTCTTCCTTCCCTCCTTCTGTCCTCCCTACCCCCTGCCTTTCTCTCCCTCCATCTTCTCCCTCTTCCCCTCCACTCTTATTGTTTACAACCTTCCAGCCTATTGAGCAGGTGTGTACTGCTTCCCACTCACCTCCCCTCACACTAGCTCCTCTCTGGCTGGAGCTCCCAGCCTAGCACCCTGCACCCCTTGTCTCCAGATTAGTCCTTACCTCATCTGCTTTCCCTCCCCGCCCCTCATCAGAACGTACCTGTCCTGGGTCCCAGCGCCCTCAGAACCCTGCTGGGTGGATGACGGATGGCTGGGTGCTTGGCCCAAGGACTTGTTTACTGAACTAGTTATCTGGTTGATTTGAGCTCATTTGGGCCGATGCAGCTACTGGAGTCAGTGTCAGTATCTTCTCCCTCTCATGTCACAGTGGCCTTATCAGGGCTTTTCCTTGTCCTGATCCTGCAGCTGCAGGTCTCAGGGAAGATGCCCTGTGGCTTTCTGTCTGCCCCTTTCTCATCAGGCTGAGCATCCTGGCTTTCCAAGGGACCCAGCAGGTGTTCTACCTCCTTAAGCCCAGTTGGCCAGGGGTGGACAGTATACTCTGGCCCAGATCTCCTGTTCTGGGTTCCTTGCCTTCTGAGCACTTATGTGCACCTGCTTCTTACCTGCCACCACCTTTCCGTTTTCCTGGGTTAATCGATTGATAAACTAGTTCATACCATGGCTACGGCTCCTAGTTTCATGGAACCTCTGCATTTTAAGTGACATAGCCTGAAGGGACAATGGTGGTCTCAAAAGAGTGGCATTTCAGCAAGGTGGGCAGGTGGATTGGGTAGCTCCACATAAACACCCAGTGCTGCCTCTGGCAGGGCCCTGTCTTCTCTAATTAGCACGAGTGTCAGCGAAGGCATGAGTGGGCGAGTGCAGAGTGAAGCCACGTGTTTGCACCTGTGAATCAACTGCTCATCCCTGGGGTCAGAAAGTAACTTTCATGAGAAGAGATTTCTGTCCATTTTGTTCTGTTTCTGCAGCACCTTCAAGAGGGTGTGGCCCAGAATTGGTGCCCCAAATGCTTTTTAAATAAGTGAATGTGCCAGAGCCCCCGTAGCCTAGCGTGGCCATTCTTTCCAAGAGGCTGGGGGATGGCCAAAATGGCTTCTTGGGGTCCCCTAAGTGCTATGATCCACTTTGTGTAAGTTTTCATCTACAGTCATTAAAAGGGGTTACTGCTAGTTCTTTGCCTTACAGCAAACCTGCTTTCGTAATTACACATAGTATTTGGATGGCTTTCACAGCCCCTGTTCCATTTGTTCCTCACGATCACCTGTGAAGGAGATGGACCCAACTCTATTACCCCGTTGTATAGAGGGGAGAATGGAGGCTTGGGGACATGAAATGTCTTGCTCAAGGTCACCCCCAGAAGCCAAGCCCATGGTCTTTCCTCCACCCTTCCTGCCTCAGGGGCATCCGTCAGGTCATGACTTACGAGGGAGGGTCTTGAGAGGCTCTTAAGAGCCAAAGTCAGGAAGAACTTTCCATTCAAAGACAAACACCCTCTTCAATTTCAATATATGGTCTCTGGGGCCTTTTTTTTCCTTCCATTTTCTTTTTTTAATTGATGAAATTCACATAAGATAAAAATCATCAATTTAAATGTACATTTCATCAGCATTCAGTACATTCACAATGTTGTGCTATGTAAATTCCAAAATATTTTCATCATCTTGAAAGAAAACCCCAGTCCCCATGAGCATTCAGTCCCTGCTCCCCTCCCCCAGCCCTGGGGAGCGTGGGACTGCTTTCCACCTCTGTGGATTTACCTGCTCTGGGCATGTCGTGTGGAGGGGGGCATATAATTTGTGGTCTTGCATGTCTGGCTTCTTTCACTTAGTGTAGTGTTTCCAAGGTGCACCCTGGTAGCAGGTGTCAGTACTTCATCCCTTTCTGTGACTCAGTAATATTCCTTTGTGTGGATCACCACATTCTGATTATGCAGTCTGGAGGCATTTTAAAAAGACGATGGGAATCCATTTCATTTTTTTGGGACATCACATTCCGTGCAGAAGCCTTTGGAGCACGTCACTTAGGCCTGGTTAAAACTCACTTCTGTCTCACCGAGCCCACTGCACGGTGGCTTCCCTCAGGGACACTGAGAAGTCCCTGAAGAGACAAACTGGAGGTCAGGAGTGAGTGGAGATCCTGTTCTACCATGTGCCCAGTGAACCCACACAAAACTGGCCAGTGCGGGGATGGCACTGGGGATGGAACCGGGAAGCAGCTCTGTGCCCAGCCCGGAGGCGAAGTCGCCAGCACCCAGAGTTGGGGGAGACCATTCCTTGCTGGGCTTTGCTCGCCTCTCTGTGCAGAGGAAATGAGTGAGGCTGGGCCCCCGGCCCTTTCTGCCTTTCACACCCGAGCTTCTAATCTGTTCATCCCTCATACGAGTTGCTCCATGGTTAATTGTCCAGCTTTGGGTTCCAGGTTGTTTTTTCCTCCACCTGCCACGCAGAACTTTTCAGTGCTCATCAGAACCCTCCTCAGGGTTCCAATCACTGGACTCCAGCATGAACTATCTATGGGGTTCATGGGTTCACGAACAAGAGTTCCTGGGGCAATTCCACGAATTAATTACACAAAGTTTCTGGTTCATGGTCAGTTTTCAGTAATTGAATAATATTCAGTAGTTGTGAATAATAATAATAGCAATAATTATTAATACTATAATTTAGTGCATTGGAAATAGCAATACAAAAATGTGACTGGCTTGTCTGCTGGGTGAATTTCCCAGTTTCCCTGTGTGGGTTTGAGATGGAAGCCATGCACCTGTCATTTCTGGAGTGAAGCATCACCACCTGTGGCTACCTGACAGTGAACCACAGCGTTCTCACCTCCTTGTCAGCCCCAGACACCAAGAGAAGCTGGGCTCTGCAGACCAGTTTGGGGTCCATATTTAACAAGATTCAAACCAGAGACTGTACTTCCTCCCCACCCCCTCCCCACATCCTGTTCCCAAGTGGCTTTGAGGATAGAGCCAACTTCTCAAATGATACCACACCAGGAGCTGATTGTAACCTTGGGTGGGTTGGCTGAAACCCAACAGGCGTCATAAACTAGTGCTTCTTGAACTTCAGTGCGCTTACAAACCAACCTCGTCAAGATGTGGAGTCTGATTCCGCACATCTGGGTGGAGTGTGGGAGCCTGCGTTTCTAACAAGCTCCCAGGTGAGGTATGGTGGCTGGTCCTCCAACCACCCCAAGGGCAGCAAGGCCCTCCATGCTTAATTCCCGGCTTAGTCTGTGTGTGTGTGCTGTCTAGGCCGTCACGGGACCTTCTAGAGAATTCCTAACTGGGTATCTCCACCATTCCTTTGGTATGAAAGCCATGTTCCTTGATGACATTAGGAGACGGCATCCTGGCAGCAGAGACCAGCCTGGCTGATGAGAGGAGGGGCCGGAGCCTTGCTGTGCTGATGATCAGTGACCCGTTGCAGAAGGTGCCCTTGTGATCTGTTTAGTCGGCTGGTCTGAGCCTGAAGCCAAGCTCTTGCCCCACGGGCACAGCCAGGCTGCTGGGGATCAAGTTCAGAGCTCTAGGGGGTGTGCTGGATTGGTGGGAGTTTGGGCCTCTCTTACCCTGCCTTGGTCTCTGCTCTCAGTCATCTGTCAACTGTTAGTATGACATTAGGTGTCAAATTGCTGCCACATGGGCTGCAGCCACACTGCAGGAGGACTGACTCCCCTTCCTGGGTCCTCCCAAGCCAGATCCTGCCCTATCTGGCACCAGGCGGGCCAGCGTTTACTGGAAGGCGGACACATGGCTGAGACTGTGAGTGCCCTAAGGCATCTGGAATATTCTGAGAACAGAAGAGAATGCACACCCCAACCCTGAAAGAAGGTGGGACAGTGCTGAGCAGTGCTGGGGCCCTGAGGCCTGTCACCCCACCCTCGGTACCACTGGCAGCCACTAGGCCTTGGACCTTAATGTTTTCTCATAATTTATGGGGCAATAGTTTCCTTTAGAATATGGGATGGAGAGCCAGAAATCATATATTTTGTTCTTTCCCTTTCTTTCAAGGGGAAGAGGAATGTTCTTGGAAAAGGAATCAAACGTGTGTCCCCATTTGGTATCGTGAATCTCAGACACACCTTGTAGGGTGAGATGTGACTCAGCCTCAACTGGAAATTTTGAAGTGTGGAGGAGGGGGGCTGGTGGCCAGTGGTGGAAAGAGCCACTTTGAAGCATCTTTCAAAGCTCCTAGGCTTCAAATTCAGGGCAGAGGTGCCAGGGCCAGGGTCTGCCAGGCAGTCGGGAGTATGTGCGGGTTCAGGGAGATAGCCAGCAGAGTGGCTGGGGTGAGATGCTGGTCCCATACATGCCTTCTTTGTTGGTGGAAATAGAAAAGGAGGCACCAGATGGGGAGTGAAATGAGGGGTTTCTTCGGAGAGCAAGAGAGTAGGGTTGGGATAGGCTGAGGAGTGGGAGAAATCACCTCTGAGAAGAAACTAGCTGTCACCAAGAATCTTTCCTGGAGCAAGTGCTTTTCAGGTGTGTCAACTCAGCTCATCCTCAAAGGATCATGCAAGGGAGATGTTTTCATGCCCATTTTACAGATACAAAAACTGAGGTCCCTTTAAAGGATGCAATCTCCTAATGCCATGGTTTAGCCACTGGAAGCCCCAGGAATGCATATGTAAGCAGTCTTCAGTTCACCAAGCCCATCAGCTGATTCTGGGGCCTTTTTTAGTTAGAGCCACATGTCTGGGGTTTTGTGGTGTTGGCTGTTTTCCAGAAAGGATCGTTTTGACTTTAAAACCTGAGACATAGCATCTGTGAAAACTCAATGGAGAAAAACAGCACAAGATGAACTTCTAGAAGCGTTCTGTAGATTCTGTGAGGCACCTAATTTCTGAGCGTGGACTAAGGACCAGAAAAGTTTTACAACTGCTTGGAATCAGCATGTGGAGACAGTGCTTCTTCCCTTCTTGTTGATAGTGGATGGGATTCAAGCTACTACCTCTGTTTTCAAGAGGAATCAGGAGAAGCTCACAGTTGCTGTATTTGCTAATGTCCCCATAAGGTCAGACCTTTGTCTTTAAAAGATTTTATTGGCTCAGGGCTTTCAGAGACACAGCATCGTGCTCTGTTGCAATACAGAATTGGAGCTAGTACATAAACACTGAGTCAATGGTGGACGTTTATTGAGTGCATACTATATGCCAGACATTTTTGAATATGCTTTACATGTATTACTTCCTGAATCCTCACAACAAGTGCATGAGGCAGGCACTGTTACTCTTATTTTATAAATGGGGACATTGAGGCCCAGAGAGGTTCAGTAACTTTCCCTTGCTCACACAGCCAGGGAGTGTTGGAGCTGAGCTACGAGCCCAGAGAGGTTTGCTTGTTTGTTTTTTAACTTTTATTTCAGAAAATTTCAAACTTATGCAAAAATATAGAGAATTAAATAATGAACCTCTATGTGTCTATCACCCACTTCAACATTTATCAGCATTCTGACATCTTGTTTCATCTTTCTTCCCCATATTTGTTGTGGTTTTCTGGAGTATTTCATTCCTGGGTAGCATGTCATTTCACTTGTAAATACATTAGCTAGTTTACTTAACAGACAAGAACTTTTCCTTTTTTTGTATGACAGTAATGCTGTAAAACCTCCCACCAAATTATTCTTCTATGTCATATAAAACTTGGTCCAAGTTCAGATTTCCCTGATTGCCCCCAAAACGTCCTTTTGCAGTTAGTATGTTTGAATCAGAGTGCGACCACCAAACATTGCATTTGGTTGATGTTTTTTTGTCTTCTAATCTAGAGCTGTTGCCTACTTCCCACCTCCCCTCCCCATGCCATTTATTTGCAAAGTAGTCTGGACTTTGCCATTTATATCTTAGTGGTATCGTTTAACATATTTCTTTGTCTCTTATATTCCCTTTAAACTGGGAGTTAGAACCAGAGGTGGGATTCCACTCAGGTTTAATGTTCTGAAAAGTCTCTCATGGATACCACTCCTTCTCTCTACTGCACAGGCTGTCTGGTGATTCAGTTTTTAATGATGTGAAGGTTGTTCTCTGGGTTCAGATGATGTCAGCCTGGTCACTTCGTGATGCAGCTCCGTCCATCTTTCATCCATCTAAGCAGCCATCAGTGAGTGCAGTCAAGGTCCCTTGTATCATATGGGATAGCAAAACACTGGTTTTCTAATCTTGTCTTTCTGATCTGTACTTGTTAGCTAAGCTTGTTTTCCAGAGTTTTTCCACATCAGCTACATGTTAACCCAGGCAGTTTGCTTTAAGAGTCCGAATCTGTGCTTCTCAGACTTCCGTGTTTGCACAGATCACCTACGGGTCTTGTTAAAATGCAGATTCTGACTCATTTTAGTCTGGGCTGGGGCCTGGGATTCTGCATTTTTAATAAGCTCCCAGATGATACAGATGCCGCTGGTCTGCAGACCACACTTTGAGTAGCAAGGCCAGTCGATCACCTGCTTGGCCTCTGCCTGGTTCTTTCCTCTACAGGACTGTCGCCTTATCTTTACATGGGTAAGCTACTCTAATGCTAAATGGTGGTTTTACGTTTACCCTTACAAAGGCAGGGTTAGTGGGTTTTTAACTTACCTCTGCCTTCAGAGTTACCTCCTGCTTTAACCTAGGCTGCAGAATGCATTATTCAGACTGTATTATTATTATTATTAATTATTAATTTTTTATTTATTTAGGGGGGAGGTAATTAGGTCTTATTTATTTACCTTTTTTTAAATGGAGGTACTGGGGATTGAACCCATGACCTCATGCATGCTAAGCACGTGCTCTACCACTGAGCTATACCCTCCCCCAGACTATATTATTATTAAAGCTTAGAATTTTCTGAGGAAGGTTGACCCATCACATAATGTACTACAGGTGCAGTTTTTATTGTGTGTGTATGTGTGTCTGTTTGTCATTTTGTTAAAAGGCACATGTTTTTTCCAAGGGAAAATGGCCTGGCTGTATTCCAGCAGGAGACCCTTGTCTTCTAGTGCTAAGTCTATAAACAGCAGAGGATTCTGCCTGCCCTGCGTCTAGGCCCGCTTCCTTTGTTAGCAGAAACTTGGTGATGCTTTGGAGAACTGTCTCCCCAAGATGCTCTTCTCTTGCATAGTCAGGAGGTGGACCAAGCCGACCCTCGCTCTGTGACTCTAAGTCTCAAGTAGAGTGACGTTGGGACTGAAGGTGGTTGGTCTTGTTTACTTCAACAGCAATGCCAAGAAGGGATTGTCCTCTGTGACCTCCTTCTCAGGTTCCTGGGGCTTCCTTGGCCCTCTTTTCTGGGTCTAGATACTCAGTCTTTCTTTGAATATATGGGGTACCCCATAATTCCATGTGAA
The DNA here is from genome assembly GCF_048773025.1 of Camelus bactrianus. Classification (NCBI taxonomy): domain Eukaryota; kingdom Metazoa; phylum Chordata; class Mammalia; order Artiodactyla; family Camelidae; genus Camelus; species Camelus bactrianus. The sequence goes on from NC_133549.1 coordinate 25,330,550, forward strand.
TTCTTTTTCTGCTTAAGTCACCAGAATTGTTATCTGTTCTTCACAGCCAAGAAGCCCTAACTGGTAGAGGCTCCCTCACAGAGTCTCAGTAGGGTAGGACTTATCTGCTTGCTACTTGGCTTAGTAAGACCAGCAGCACTGATCACCCTTCAATACAGGCGATTTATCAGGGGTGCGTGGCTTTACAGGCTGGTCTCACCTATGTGAGACAGAGGAAAAGGAGCAACTGCCAGCATCAGGGACTAGGTCCTGTCAGAGGATCCTCACTCCTCTACCTTCCCCGATTACCTGGCGTTGCAGCTACATCTAAGGGACATTCCACTGATTTTGATCTCAGTGAGGTCACTAATCACAAGAAAGATGATTATATTTAGCATATATAGCATTTTGCTTAAGAAGGTAGGGTGGGATTTCTGGCTAAAGAAGCTATAAGGGTGTGTATATCTTTCCCACTTCCTAATGAAATAAACAAATTCCAATTTGTTTATTGCTAATGAAATAAATTAGTAAACAAACAGAAATTTAAAAAGCAAAACAACAGCAAATAAGCACAAATAGTAACCAAACAAGGAATTACCTTTTGTGTCTAGAAAAGCCATGACCTTGAAAAGAACCAGAAAATTCTGATACAGTGCAGCTCCCGAGTCCCAAATTCTTTCGCTAAGAAAAGAAAGAGGCTGGATAAAATTCAGCATTTCTACTAATATTCTTCAATTTAGAGAGAAACAGGGCCTCTAGCAGAAAAGGCAAGAATAGGTAACCCTGTGAAAAGATCCCTTGAGTTTGGAAGGTCCTAAATGTCACCTTGAAACCTCAGGAGAGAGTAAGTTGCCAAGGATTGCAATTGTGCAGGAAGCCAAAAACCACAGAAGTGTGATACAGCCTTGGCTGGGTGGAGTGAACCTTGATTTATGATACTCAGGGCATCCCCCAAAGAGAGAGCAGAGCCTGGACTTCCAAGAGAAGGCTAGTGGCCATGTTCCTACACCATGATTGTTCCCTTCCCCATCTCTGTGTCCCTGGACTATGGAAGAGTAGAGAGTTTAGTAAAATCCACCACTATGCTATAGCCTATGAGACAACAAGGCCCAGATAATGTGAAATGGGGGTCAAGGAAAATTCCCCTGCCCTTTAGAGTAAACAGGTATGTGCAGAGCTGCACTCATTAAACCTGAACAATATGAGATGTGGTACAGCCCACCATGCAAACACATTATAGCAAACAACAACAGGTGAAAGAAAGGGAACACAGCTGGGGGGAAAAAAAGATCAAGGGCCTGTCCTGAATGAAAACATATTCCAGGAACTACCTATGAACATTTTGAATAATAGAAGAACTTAAGACTATAAATCCAGTAAAACAAGACCTCAAAAGCAAGATGACGTGAAATAATAGGAGATTTAAAAAGATTTCAGTGCAATAGAAACATACCAAGTTTAAAAAAATAATTTTGATGACTTAATACATGAGATGTAAGGAATAATAAAGGTACCACTGAAAAATCAAATTATTGACAAGGAAGAATTACTGAAATTATTCATGGTAAATAAACAGGAAAGGGGCAAAGTTTAACGTAGGTTAGAGGAGATAAAGCAAGAAAAGACAAAGATGATCCAATATAATGATAATTGATGTCTCTGAATTAGGGACCCAACACATGAAATAGGGGAAAAAAACACTCAGAGAGATAAATCATCAGAAATAAAGTGCAAACCTTTAGATCAAAAGGCCACGGGGTGGGGGGAAATGATATGTAAGTGCTGACATTAAACCGTATCCTGGTTAAGATATTGAACTTGGAGGATAAACAAAGACTTCTCAGACATTCAAGCAGAAGAAGCCTGCAAGGGGAAAATAGGTGTCCCAGACGCACTAAGAGAAGACAATGGAGCAATGTCTAGAATGTTCTGAAGGAAAGAAAGCAAAATCCAGAAATATTAAACTGCTGTGAGTTGTCATTTAAGCAAAAGAGCAGCAGGCAGACACCGAGGTGAGAAAGAATTTAGGAATTCTAGCACCTACATGCTCTTCAGGGAAAGAGCCCCGCCAAACAAAAAGATAGATTACAATGAAGAACTTGGCAATGTAATACACTTAACATGAACTAGGAGGTGGCAGTAAACAAGTCCAAGTTTCCTATTATTTTTAGGAATTAAAAGTCAAAATTGAAACAAAAATTTGGGGGAAAAAAACTTAATGGCTCTTATCACTTCATGACTTTAATCACTTTTTTTAAACTTTGAAGGAATCTATAAGAGCTAATATTTCTTTTGGAAATTCAGCGAACTACAAGCATTTATTGAGATTTCTTCAGCTTTTTAAAATTAATTTAAATTCTTTTAAGATGGCATAATGATATGATACAATTCAGCTTATGCATTCAACAAACATACAGTGCCTTCTGTGTGCCAGACACTATTCTGGGCGCTCAGGAGACAGAAGAGGGAAAAAAGAACAGCATGTTACATATAGATATTTATATATTTATGTGTGAAATTCATGCTATAACATTTATAGTAATATAAACGTATAATTACATAACACACAACACACTTAGATATCTGTATAACAAAAATGCTATAAACTTATTTCTTCTCATCCTTCTGTGTAGCCTTAGAGAAATTCGGAACGACGCTCAAATATTAACACTACGATTCCTCAGTAGTGGGGTTGGAGGTGTGTCATTGAACCTTTCATATTGATTAAATGCTTTTTACCAGGCTCATGTGTAACACTTTTCAATTAAAAGTGGATGTGTTTTTTAAAAACTCGAATGCTTTAGTTAGTTGGAAATGGGAGAATTATTCCCTTTAGTTTGTTAATTTTGCAGTTCTCTCATTACCAACACTGCTGACCGTGTGCCGTATCTTTGTTAACTAGGACTACATTAATCTTTGGTGAAATGTCTGTTGCATAATTTCCCATTTCGTGTGTGTTTGTATGGTGCTCTTTCTACCTTTGCCATCTTCAACCTGTTTCTTCTTGGCTGCAAACAGTTTTTTCCAGTCTTGCCTACATATGTTTTTATTATTAAAATAATCTTTTTTCTTTATAAAAATTCATGATCATTGCAGAAAAATCAGGTAACGTAAATAGAGAAAAAGGGAAAAACTCAGACAATTCCACCTATTCAAAAACAATTTCCTGGAAGCACGTATTTCCAGATGATTTCCCATGTACATACCAGCTGTGATTTTTTTTACAAAAATGTCGCAATACGACACTTTTGCAATACGCTTTTCTTCACTTAATTTACTGTGAACATCTTTTTATGTCATTAAATTTTTCCTAAAGCTTAACGATTATGTACTGTTTTATGATTTGGCTCTTTATTTTTAGTTAATTCACTCTTAGCCATTTAGATGGTTTCTTGCCTTTCAGTATTACAATCCGTAAAGGAGTGAGTGTGCTTTATAAATAAATTTTGTGCACACCCATACTTCTTTCCACATAAAGTTGCTGGGACAAAAGCTAAAGATATATTTAAAAGATGTTTGACATCAAAAACTGCCATGTAGGAAGACTGACCAAATTTCTGTCCCACCAGAAGTATATGGCTGTTTTATTTACCTACAACTTGCTGAAAAGGCATCCTGCTGGTTTCTTAAACCTTTTCTGATCAGTAAGAAAATGTGTCTGAAGTTTGCTTTAATGTTTTCACGTTCTTTGATTACTAAGGAAGTTGATTTTTTTTATTATGTATCTGTCATTTCTACTTCTACAAGAACTGCATCTTCATGGTTTTTGCCATTAAAAAAAAATGGGCATGTGTTTCTTCTTGTTTTGGAATAGCTGCTTAGGTTGTGAGGATAGTAACCCCCTATTGTATATTTTATAAATCTCTTTCCTGATTTGATACTTAATTTTGATTATGATCTTCTTTATACAGAATTTTTACTTATTTTTTTCTGCCACCATATTTGTCAAAGTCCTCCTTAAAAACATCAGGGAAGTATATAATATAACATTCAGAAGTTTCTATTTGGTTACAATGGGAATGGAAAAACTCAAGCACTTGACCTTGCGAATTTGACCCTCCAGCCCGGCTTTTTCTGTTGAGTTTTCAGATCATCTGGTTCCACCGCGGTTTGCTTTCATCTCTCCCAGTGCCGGGTTGTTGATGACCTGCTATGATCCATTTCTCTCTTCTGGGGCACCTGCAGCCGACCAGGACCTGTGGATGGAGTGATCAGAAATGAGGCCTGTCCTTCGCGGACCAGGGCTCTCTGCCAGGCTGGTGGAGCTGCCAGCAGGCACCAACAAGAGTCTTGCAGGAGCAGCCCTTTTGAGGATGGGGCAGGAGGTGCCTGTCGACATTCCTGCAGACGGGAGGTGCAGGCTTGGGCCCCCCGGGGATGTGGCCCCTGATCTGGACTTCATCCCTTGGGACATTGAGGCAGGGCAGGGCGACACTGTAATTGGAGAACTTGGGAAGTCACCTGAGAGCCCTGGGCCAAGGGCATGAGCTGGGGCCTGGGCTGACAGGGAGGCGTAAGGAACCTCGATCAAGAGGAACAAAGCAACATCCCAGGTCCAGACACCAGGGGTGGTCAGCCCAGAGGCCGCTAGCCAAAGGCTCTGAAGACCTAACACGTATAGGTTTTAAACTGTCTTGACTCAGGCTTGAGGTCATCTCCCCCTTCTCTGGGGCCCCCAAAGCACTTGACCGGCCTTCTCTTCGGTACACTTGGCTTTGTGTTAAGGTTATCCATGTACTGGTATGCTCTCCCCTCCTGAATTGCGACCCTTCTGCAGGCTAATCTCATCTTTGGAGCCCATCGAGCGACCAACGCAGTGCTTGGCTTGCACAAGCATTTCTGCAGAACGAATGCCTTCCAGGATCGCGTGACCACGTTCATCTTACAGCTTTCAGATGAGCAGCTGCTGCTGCTGCTTCGCCTTCTCTTCATCATGGTGGTAATGATGCCGACACATTCCTTTGCCCAAAGTTGGCTTCGTTGGTCACGTAGTTCATCCAATTTGGAAGAAACAGGGTTTTCCCAGCCATTCATTCTTGTCCCAAAGATGAGATTTGTTGTAAATCAGGATTCTTGGTTATCTATTACGAAAAAGAGATCCAAAGTTCTATTTATTTCTAGGCTTTCTTGAGACTCAAACACCAGACAGGAGCTCACAATAGCACTGGCTTATCAGTGTCCACAGGACCAGCCAGGACTGTCAATCAAAAGTGATGCAATAGTTAAATGAAAATGGAAAGCTTGTGTTCTGCTTGAGTGGAGGCCCTGAGGACACTTTACTCCAAGGATCCACTTTATAATGTCACGGAGGGAAGGTTACGGCCTACAGAGGCCGATCCAAGACCCTGGACACAAGCTCCCTCCATTGAGAGATTTGCCATCTCCGTTCCTGGGGCGGGAGGTTGTGGAAGGGAAGTTGTGGGACCATTTGGAAGACACAGCAAGAGAGAGTCATGCCTCTGCCCCTGCCCTATGTCCTCTGTTTCCAGCTTTTGAAAGGCAGCTGTTGAAAATGAACCCGAGTGATTTTTTTTCCTGCACACGAGCTCCGTTTGCCCCTGTCACTGGCACTGACCTAGAAGCGCAGGCCTTCGGACTGTCCCCAGCCCCACTCGAACAATCAGCGCGCTCTGCATCGCTGCGCAGGCCTGGGTAAGGCCGCCCTCCACCCGTCAGGCCCCTGTCTGGTTCCTCTGCTCACGGTCCCACCAACAGGGGTGGCCTGAGGAAAAGCCCACGTGGGAAATCTGACTGATGGGGGGAGAAAGTCAGGAGAAAGCTGGGTTTGCAGGGAGCCCAGTGCTGTAAACCCAAGATCCCCTCTGCCACCAGAAAGGAACAGAGGCGTATTTGTTACTCTTTAAAATGTGTCTTCTAAGCATCTGGCAAGTCACCGTGTTTAAAAGTAATGCATGTTCCAATGAAAGGAGGGCTTATGAGTGAATAAAGCTGACTATTCACCGTCTGGCGTGGTGTGTTTGACTTGAACGACAGTCAGAAGGACGAGTGCGTACTTGACATTTCTGCTCAGGCAGAGTGTCTGATGCGTTGCCAGTCTGTCCGCAGGATGGGCAGCTGGTGGAGACCTCCTCTGTGGGTTCACCGGCAACAATGTAACTTCCCCTAAGTCACTCAGCATGGAACCACATTTAGGGGAAAAACTCAGGGATCTTAAGTTTACCTCTTTGTTCCCATACCAAATGGTGTGGTGGGGGTATAGATTCCCAGCCTCTGATCTGAGTCAGGCCGCTTTGTAGCTGTGTTACTGTGGGCAGGTCGCTAGGTCTCTCTGTGCCTTAGTTTCAGGATTGGTAAAGGGCAGTCATTCAGACTTGCATTTGTGAAAACCTTCTTTAGAACTCTGGCCCACGGGTCAAATCTAGCTTTTGTACAGCTGGTGAGGTAAGGAAGGTTTTTAAGTTTTTAAATCATTGAAAAAGTCAAAAGAAGAGTGATATTTTGTGACATGCAAAAATTGTATGAAAGTCGCATCTGAAATAAGCCAGACACAAAGGATGAATGCTGTACGATTCCACTTACACGGGGTACTGAGATCATCAGACTCACAGAGACAGAGCAGCAGGGTGGGTGCCAGGGGCTGGGGGAGGGAGGATGGCGAGCTATCGTTTAATTTGTATGGAGTTTCTGTCTGGGAAGATGAAAAAGTTCTGCAGATGGATGGGGGTGCTGGTTGCACAACAAAGTGAATGTACTTATGCCACTGAACTGTGTACTTCAAAATGGTGAAAATGGTCGATTTATGTTATTCATATTTTACCACAATAAAACAATTATGTGAAATTCGGATTTCAGTGTCCGTAAATCCAGCTTTATTGGAGCACAGCCACACCCATTCACGGCTGGATCGACTGCAGCTCCTTTGGCTACGACAGCTGGGTTGACCAGTGGCAGCAGAGACCATCAGATGCACAAAGCCTAAATTATTCTTATCTGGCCTTTCGCAGAAAAAGTTTGCTGAGCCCTGGTTTAGAGACATAACATCTGCTGCTTTTTTTTAGGGGGGCACAACGCTAAATCAGAACACTGATTCACAACCTCTGTTCCCCCCCATGTTCAGGCATCTCAGAATTCAAGGTGTCATTGGTGGAGGCAGAGCGGTGGGACAGAAAGAGATGGTGACGTTGGGGGTCTAGCTCTGCCACAAACGGCCTGGGTGGCTTTGAGCAAGTCCAGGGCTACAGTCTACCCAGAGGTGTGGGGGTGCGTGTGGGCCCCAGACTCACAGTGCCTGTGTTTGCGTCTAGCGAAGCCACTTCGGAGCTGTGGGACACTGGACTAGGTGCTGCACTACTCTGCCTAGTTCCCCCATCGGTAAATGGGGATAATGATAACCTACCTCACAGGATTTAAAGGGTAGTGTACTTTGAGATAATAAATAATTTCTTTTTTTTTTTGGTAACAACTTTTTTCAGATATGATTCACCTGAAACAACTCACCCACTGCAAGCGTACAGTTCAGTGGGTTTTAGTACCTGCACAGTTGTGCAGCCATCACCACACCCTGTTTTAGAACATTTTCATCATCCCAAAGAAACTCTGTACCCTTTAGCAATCTCACTGTGGTTCTCATTTGCATCTCCCTAATGACTAATAGTGTTGAACATCTTTTCGTGTACTTATTGGCTATTTATACATACTCTTTAGAAAAATATCCATTCAAATCTCTTGCCCAGGGCTAATGAGTAGTTTCTGAAGTTAGGTGATGCTTGCTCAGCAGTGTGAATGACCTTAACACCAATGAACGATATACTTAAAAATGTCTGGTGTAAATTTCATGTTATGTACATTTTACCATAATTGAAAAAATAAAAACAGGGACATAAGTGCACATAGTACTTAGAGTCGCACCTGGTATGCAGCAAGCAGTCAATAAATGCAAGCCATCTATGTAGTAGTGAAGTGTTGAAACCAGATGATGGTGAAGAATTACGATAACGCTTGTGATCTGAAGGAGCGTGTGCACTTTGGATCCCAAATTTATTACCCACATGTGAATCCCTTAAAGCATAATCTCTCTGTCTGTGCATCCTCACAGGGGCAATCGGGTAGGTGTTGGGGCTTTCTTCTCCACGGAAGGAAGCCAATGATGGAAAGAATATGCTTGAATTCTTCCTACTCGATGATACCAGGTGGCCAAAATATGGCTCCCACCTCCAATAGTCCCATCAGGCGCTTCCTCCGTAAGACTCAGGGAAAAACCGGCCTGAAATGACCTTGCGTGGAGTTTAGAACACGGAGCTAAGGCGAGGTCCTTGTTTGATTCCTTCTAGTGCCATGAGCAAATAGTTTCCTTTAGAGATGATTAAGAACATTATTGCTGCATAATTAATCGTCTTAAAACCAGCTCTTCCAATGCAGTGACTTACGATTCTTAGCAAGCTTTTCCAGTCTCTTCTTTTTGTTTCCAAAATAAGTGAGTTACAGCTAAGTTAATAAGGAGTGATCGGTTCATTGCTTTAAGAGACTTGCGTCGTCTCATGGAAACATATGCAGGGCCCCAAACCCGTCATTCCTAACAGACAGAACCAGGAGAGAGGGCAGTCGCCTGATATAAGACCTCTCTTCAAGGTAAACTTAATCTCTGGTTTTTAAAACTGCCATAAAGACTCGTTCAGGGAGAAAGGCAGTTGAAGCCCAGCCTTGATGTATCGTTACCCATGGAAACTGACCAAAATGGAAGGCAGTGCTGAGATGAGGGGTTCAAGATTCGAACAAGCTTGCTAAAGATCACAACGTTTGCTGCAAAACAGCAGCTCAAATTTCAGCTGCGGAGCTTTGCCACATTCTGGGGCCATCCGTCCAGTCAGGCCATAACTTAATTCTGTAAATCAGCGTTCTGCCAATGGAGATGTTTTCAGCTGGTGGGGGGCTCTGCCGGGTCTGTTCTTGGCAGCCTCCCTTGGAAGTGGTGTGTGCCTTTCGCCCTCTTCAGATCCTTAAAGACAGATTTGAGAGCTGGGAAACTTTAGCCTGTTTAAAGGAAACTCAGTCCATATGTGGACCCCTGACAAGACCCAGGGCATGCTGGAGATTAAAAAATGTGATGATCACACTTTGTGTGGGACGTGGGAGAGGGAAGGGGTGGGAAACTGGATAATTTTTTAGCACGTAAAGGCATGCGTCAAGCACAGATCAGAAAAAAAATTCTGTAAACACAGGTTTTACAAGCAGCACAGAAATGGACTCATCTGGGGGGTAACTTGGTTGTAAAAGATTCTGTTTTAGATGATATTTGTATTTTTTTTCTTTAATTGAAGTGTAGTCAGTTTACAGTGTGTCAGTTTCTGGTGTACAGCATCATGTTTCCGTCATGTACATACATATATGGGTTTTCATACTCTTTTTCATTACAGGTTACCACAAGATAGGACACTTGTATCTTTTGTAACAGTGGTGCTTTGTCCATAGTTGCCAGGGGAGGACAGAGGAATTGAGAGAACTGGGAGACTTGGTAGAAACTTGGAGGACTGGGTGCATAAAGAGCATGTGACAGGTGCAGTCAGGCAGGGTTTGGTGCCACATATGCAGTGGGTGCTGTCAAAGTTTAACCACTGGTTCTCCACTGATTTATAGTGTTTGCCAATTTCTGTGGTGCAGATACTTCCATGTTTAAGTCATGGCGAAGTTCAAGCCATACTTGTGAACTCCTTGGATGTGGCCTTGGCAACAGACGCACAAAATTGGCTTCTGGAGCCAGGATAAGCTGGCTCCATCACATGTATGAGATAAATGGTGATTCTCCAGGATTTAAGAGAGAAATGGAGGTGGAGGAGGGGATAGCTCAGGGGTTAGAGCAATGCTTGGCATGCATGAAGTCTGGGGTTCAATCCACAATACCTCCATTGAAATCACTAACTAAATAAACCTAATTACTTCCCCCTCTCAAAACAAATAAACAAAAAAAAAAAAAAAAAGAGGGAGAGAGAAATGGAAATGTGCACAAGGAACAAAGGCCTGGGTGAGGAGCCTCTCAGGTGTGCACGAGGCTCAGCTGTTTCAGAGGAAACGCCACCCATCACTTTGCACTGCAGGCAGGGTGTTTCAGCGGGGACCTGTGGGGCCTCTTCTGCCTTGAAAACTGAGGAAGTTGGATCACGGTCAGTTCCTGTTGGATTGTCAGCAGCGTGACTGATGCTGAGAAAATGACACTCGGCAAACTTCTATGTGAGAGGCCACGTAACGCCACTGTGGCCAGCATCCCTCTCTACAGAGTGCGGTCTTTAGAAACAGACACGTGAACAGGTGTGAAGATATGTTGATAGAGACGTACGGGAGCAAGGTGGAGGAGCAGTGAGTTGTGACCGGGGTGTCTGCATCGAACACCAGTCATCAGGATGAATCGGGGAGCTCTGAAACACATCAGGAGAAGACAGGAAAACTGAAAGTTGTTGGCATCACAACTGACATCGGCCTGGTAACCACCACTCGTGCTGTTACAGACCATGGAGTGATGACTGACACGTCTGTGGAAGAGAGTCTGGGAAGAAGCCTGCAGCCCCAACACCTGCACTTACTGCTGTGTGGCCTTGGGCAAGTTTCTTAACTTCTCTGGGGTTCACTGTCATCCTTTGCAAAAATGGGACCTTGCAGAACCGCGGGGACAGAGCCCAGCACCTCACAGCGCCTCTCTGCACTCATGTTGTTCAGGGTAAGGAACTCAGCACCCACTGTGTGACCCTTAACCTGGGGTCTGAACCCATATGACCCTGAACCCCTGTTCTGCTACTGGGCGGTGTTACTTAGGGTCACTCTTAACCTCCCCAGGGCTCACTAGCTCACTAGCTCCACGTGTCAAATAAACAGGTTGGATCTGAGGCTCTCTGAGGATCTCCTGTATCAGACAAGAACAGCCAGGAAGACCAGATGCCCTCAGTTGCCTGGACAGTCCTGGCTGATGCCTGCTGTTCTGGGGTAATTATTATAGCTCCCTTTCTGCTACCAAAAGTGTCCCTGTTTGGGCAGTAGGGTATATGGGCACCTTTAATAGCTAACATTTACTTACTCCTTGCCAGATAACGTACGTTATAAATGCGATTCCATTTAATCATTTTACTTTCATTTAACCACTTAAGCTTACAGAGACACAGGTGTGGAGAACTTAAGGTCACACCAGTAACGACCAACAGAACCGAGACCCGGACCCAGGTCCTAGATCTATCTGAAGCCCGTGTCTCAAGCCCCCTTAGCCACTGTGCTTCACTGCCTCCTCGTTGTTCAGTCACTCAGCAAGTGTTTACAGAGTACCTGGTACCCTCTCCTATCCAGTGGTTCAGAATAGGGTTCTGGAAACAAGTTCAGAAAGCCCTGCATGTGAAGGTGGTTATTGCTAGTAAGTAAGAGCATCGCCACTTAGGCCCGCGCCCACGACACACACTGGAGGCTTTGCGCACGTGTTGTGCATACGTGGCCCATCCAGGCCTCAAGGAATCTTTCAGTAAGCGAGCTTTGCCTTTTCAGCTGGAAGCCTTCGGGAGGCCCAAATAATGTGAAATGTTAGCTTAAGTAAAGCACCAGTTAAGTAGGTGTGTTTGGTGCTGGGCATGTTTCAGCTTGATGATGGTTCTTTATCACACCCAGATGTGGGTCAGATTCCCAGCGATGCCCAACCCTGATGCCAGAGAAAATCAGAGAGACCTACCAGGGGCTTAAAGAGACAGCACAGCTTTTCAGGTACAACTAACCTCAACACAGGGACACAGGGACTTGGAGACAAAGGGATCCTGGAGGATCCGTGGGAGGGTGATGGTGAGAGGTGGGGAGATGCGGTTCTGTGCTCACGTGCAGTCATTTCAGGAGAGCCCGCTGTGTGTCAGGCCCTGTTCTAGACACGGATTTTGTGTGATGTTTACGCGAGGTTTCTCTGTGACTCCCAATTGCTGTCTTTCTCCCTAACTGCTGCAAATCCATTTGTGCTGCACCAAACCCCCTAGACCTACGAGCCACGGCTGGCTCTCAGCCACCTTCACTCACGTCCCCAACTAAGGGTTCTGGTCTGTCCCTTTCAAGGCTGGTACATTCTGGTAACACAATAACGGATCACTGAACCACCCAAAGACGGGCACGCTAACAAGGTTTCTGACGGCTGGGAGTGCTTTCCCCATTTCGTATGCTGCGCGCTGTTCAGCCAGGATGTTGGTTTCCAATGAAAACTGCCTCTGGGCGGCACATTCTTCGCGTAGGCCTTGCCCTCCGCCTTTCACAGACAGTGACGCTGCTGTCCCAGTGTCACCTGGGAATCCCTGCCCTCACTTTGGCATCCAGAAGCCTTTCTTGCCTTTCTTTCCCTTGGCCATCTTCGCAAGCTGTGTTTGTATTATGGATTGCATGGTATTTACATACCTTCCTCGCCCCCACTGCCAACCAGCCAGCAACATCGAGATGCTTCTTTAAGTCAAAACTCTGTGCCTGTGGCCACAAAATGCTGAAGGTTGTCTTTCTTTGTCTTTGACGTGAGGGAAGGTCAGGCAGGATTGGGGTACCCGGAACCTCAGTGCTGTTCCTGGCTGTCTCGCACCTGGGGGTCCATTTTATTTTCAGTATTTTTAATTTTCTTTTTTATTGAAGTGTAGTTGATTTATAATGTTAGTTTCAGGTGTACAGCAAAGCAATTCGGTTATACATATTCATATACATACGTATATTTTTCAGATTCTCTTCCATTATATGTTATTGCAAAAATTGAATGTAGTCCCATGTGCTATACAGTAGATGCTTGTTGTTTACCTATTTTATATACAGTAGTGTGTATCTGTTAATCCCGATCTCCTCATTTACCCCTTCTTAGCAACACTCCAAATGTCTCTGCCAGTTCTAGGGTGGCCAGCTCAGAGCTAAATGGACTAAAAGTTAACCCATTCTTACGTCAAACAAACCCGCATTATCAAGGCGGGGGCGGGGAGGCACTGCGGGAGGAGCAGGAGCCTCTTGGAGGGGGAACCGCAGGCCAGGAATCTCACCTGCCTTCCTGCCCTGGGGGTGAGCCTTGCAGTGACATCTGTGATACAACCTTGCTGCTGTCAACTGGGAAGAAAAAAAAAGCACAACGTGAGGGTGGTGAGTTAAGCTTTATCTGGGGCAAAACGAGGACTACAGCCTGGGAGATAGCCTCTCAGAGAGCCCCGAGGATCTGCTCGGCAGAGACAAGGGGAAGGTCAGGATGTACGTGGTTTTAGTGAAGGCAGGGCACATGCAGGCAAGCGCACATTTTGGCAGAAGGTTGCTGCTGGTCCCGGAGAGCAGATGTCACCGTTAATGACGTTAGTGCTTTCCTAGATATGAGAAGATGCAAACTTGGCTCATAAATCTTGAAAAATCTGTAACTATCTGAAGGCCTGTTCTGCCAGTTTTTCCCAGAGCACAGAGTGCCTCCTTCCTGATCGCCCTGAACTTTCAGGGGGTGTTGAAGGTCAGTGACCGCAGTGACCAATGACGTCGTCCTTCCAGAGGTAGCTGGCGAGTGACAACTTTCAGTTGGCGCTGCTGGACTAAAATTCAACTCTCGCTATGTCTTAGGGCCGGATCCCTTGACACGGACTCTGAGGCACACAGGAAGCTTGTTGGGGGCGTCCCTGTGACCCCCAGCCGTGGAGGAGAGGGGGAGGTAGGACTTGGTGAAGGTGAACTGTGCTGCAGTCAGCCGAGGCCTCAGCCAAGCCCTCGGGCACCTCTGGAGCTCTGGGGCCCTTCAGAGCCATTTCTCGTTGGTGGGGGGGCCAGGCCTTCGGTGCCCCACCCCACCCCAGCACTATGCTGGCCAACCGTCACGGGACTGACGGGCTCCTGGCATGTGGGTCTTTCAGTCTGCAAGGGAGTGGGTCACCCCTCTGATGACCAGTCACTGGACGTGTGCCACCCTGGGAGGTGACATGACCGTGGGAAGGGGGAGGATCTCCCCGCATGCGGGCCTAGCTGAGGGCCGTGGCTGCCGGCACTCACAGAGGCCAAGGAAACGGCCTTCTCGGTCCCAAGGCTGTCCCCCTCCGTGCCCACTGCAGCGATGTGTTTCCTGAGGTGCTCCTGGCTGTGTGCAAAGAGCCAGGTAGAATGAAAGGGGGCTGTCACAGGCTCAGGCGTCGTCCTGGGAGCTGGGGCCTGGCGGGCGGCCTCTGCTGCCTGGGTGTGTGTGGAGGGGGAGGGGCTAGGGTCTAAGGGGAAAATTCAGGCAAAATGACCCCCAGAGATCTCTGGAGAAGGGGTCGGAGACTGCGCTGTTTCCATCAGTCCTCCAGCACCAGGTTGTCCTCGGGGCTGGAGCCGGTCTCCACGTCCTTGTGCACCAGAGGTAGTGCTCAGTGTGCAGTTGGAGCTGTGCTGGAAGAAGGAGAAGAAGGAGAAAAAGGAGGAGGAGGAAGAGGTTCACCTGAGGGCCGGGAGGTGCTGACACTGTGACCTTGGCCAGATCCCCCAAAAGTGCTCTGGGTTTCTATTTTCTGAAACCTGGCCTCTGTGTCTCCAGGAATGCATGCCCCTTCCAGGCAGCTACTGTCTTCTCGCCAGCATGTAGTGGGCACCAGGAGCAGCACCAGGTCCTAAGTGGGTCTTCAATAACTCGATGCACCAGTGATTGAATGAGGGCATGAAAGATGGCCACCCTGTAGGGCCCCCAGGGGGCTGCTGGGGGAACCCGCTCTGTGAACTGACCGTGAGAATAGGTGAAGTGTCTTCGTGATGCTCAGATCAAGGAGGAGTGATGAAATCTCCTTCCTCCAGCCTGAGGTTGGAAAGGGGCGAAGCCCAGAACCGAATCTTCTCCTTCCTTCCTTCCCCTTCTGCCGGTCCCACCGGGGGGCAGAGGCAGGGGAGGTAGGCAGAGGCCTGTCCTCGGTGCCTGAGTGTCACAGTAAGGAGGAGGTCCCAGCTTAGAAGACTTGGGTGGCTGCTCACCTGGCTTATCTGACCTCCCCTGCGTTAGGCTGAGCTGAGGCCCATGGCAGCTGATACTGGGGGCACCTCCTGGGTCCTGTGAAGTCACCGGCCTGGGCTGTGCAGGAAGACATCCTGGAAGGATCTGCTGCTTGCGCTCTCCCTCCCCCACATCCTAACAGGGAGCATTTCCTCCGAGCGGAACTTTTACACACAGGCCCCTGGGAGGGGTTCATAAACTAGGTTTATTAACCAGCTGAAAGGCGAGCAGCTCGGGACCCCGGGCCTTGACACTAGAAAGATTCCAACATCACCACGTCTGTTTATTTTATTTTAAGTTTCTGAGTGAATGTGTATTTCTGCCTGTTTAGGGATTGGCAGCCCTGGAAAATGAAGTTTATTTATCCACCAGATACACATCAGATAAACAGCTGCAAATGGCTTCCCCCACTCCGTGCGGCCGCGGGGCTCAGCGCTGACCTGCGGCCTGCATGCTCTGCGGCTGAAAGGTGGTAGCGTTTCTCGTCTGCTCTGCCCTGGGCCAGGCTAGGCGATGCTCGTAGGGTGCGGAGGCCTGCATTCTGGGCCTCAGGGTGGGGCTGAGACCAATTCTTGACTGCAGGTGGGGCAGCTTCCAGAATCTTGTCTGGCAGCCTCAAATCACTCCCAGGTCTTCGTTGATTTGTTCTTTCAACCAGCCCATAGTGGTCTTTCCCAGACCCCGTGCTAGATCGTGGTGTCGCGAAGGTGATCAGCCCAGCCCTTGGGACCGCCCCCCCCCCCCGAAGGTGAGAGCCTTGAGGGGCTGTGTCTTGAGGGAGAATGGAGACCTCCCTCTGGGGTACTTTTCAACCCCAGACGAGCCCGCCTGCCTCGTCCATTCCTCCAACAGCGACAGCTGTCCCTTGTCCTCCAGCTCTGCTCCCATCTGTGCTGGGGGAAGTGAGCTTAAGGACCGTTTCCGGAAACGAGGAGAGGTCAGGACGCTGGAGAGCTTGGAAGTCACCCTAGAGAGGGACTGCTGAGGCCTTTGCTCGCCACAGACCCTGCTGTGGCTGGGGGCTGCTCTGTGTTTGCACGTGTTCTAATTTATTAAACGTGGAGTTACTAAAAAAATGGAGTGAGATTCCTGGACTGCTGATGGAATCCATCAAACCTTTCCTCTTTTGCATTTTAAGTCAAGTCAGCATAATTGTAATGAATGTCCAAGGGTGGTAATCGGCCATAGCTGGTGTCCTGTGCGACCTGCAGACCCCCGAAGAGTCATGGCCCCTGGAGGCTGACTGGGCCAGGGTGTTTGGATGTTACTGTTTCCTTTCTAGGAAGAGCAGTTCACATTTACAAGACGGATTATCATGCCCAGGATAGGCAGAGGGTGCAATTTCTTGCCTGAAAACTACTTGTCTTCTGAACCTTTCAGCCACCAAGTAGGCACCTAGCTTTCTCTTCGCTCGTCACTTGAGTTTTCGCCGGCATTTCCTGGTAGAAAGGCCCTTTCCCCAGCTGGCTGAGCAGTGGAATTCCGAGGCAGCATGGTCCTTTTAGTCTCCATCTTTAGCTGGCCCATCCTGCCCATGGGCACAGCCACTCGAGGGGAGGCCTTCCAGAACAGGTGAGGCTTGAAGACTGGCCAAGATGTAGATTTGGACAGCCCAGGAGAAGGCAGAGGGCATCACAGGCAGGGGGGCAGCCTGTGTACAGGGCTGGGGTGGGGGGTGAAGCTGAGCACAAGACGGGAAGGGGACGGTCAGGAAGGCAGGACGGAAGGAGGCACGATTTCTAGGCTCTTGCCCCCTGCCCACCAGCCTGCCTGGTCTATGGCCACGGAGCCCCAGAGTGTCTGGGGTTAGACTTGTCCATTCCAACCGCTACTGCTGATTAAGGACCGGCCAGCAGTCAGGCCCTGCGCCAGATGCCTCTCAGGCATTACCTTGTGTTTCATGTTGGGTTGTGTCCCCCCAAAATATATGTTGAAGTCCTAGCTCTGGTATGTGTAAATGCGACCTCCTTTGGAAATAAGGATCTCTACAGATGGAATCAGGGAAAATCAAGGTCGTTAGGGTGGACCTCATTCAGTATGACTGGTGTCCTGATAAGGAGGGGGAACTGTGGACACAGACACACGGGGAGAAGGCCATGTGACGACAGAGGCAGAGACTGCCAGCCACCACTAGAAGCTAGGACAAGAGAGAAAGTCTTCTCCTCTAAGGTTTCAGAGGGAGCATGGCTTGCTGACACCTTGACTTGGGACTGCCAGACCCCAGAATCAAGATACTAAATTCCTGTTGTTTTAAGCCACCTAGTTTGTGGCACTCCGCTGACAGCAGCCCTAGGACCCGAACACACCTTGTCTGACCTACGACATCATCACTCTTCCGCAGGGGGCAGAATGTTGCCTCCCCCCCCCTCACCTCAAGGACATCCACCCTCTGATCCCCAGAATCTGGTAAGGGGACTTTGCAGATGGAATTAAAGTGATAGACATTAAAATAGGGAGACCTGGGTGGATCCAGCCTCATCACATAAGCCCTTAAAAGCAGAGATCTTTCTCTGGCTTGAGCAGAAGAGATGCAGGAGAGGATGAAGTCAGACAGACTCTGAGTGCAAGAAGGATTGATGTGTTTTTGCTGGCTTTGACCACGGGAGAAGGGAGCTGAGGGAGGCTCCTGGCACATGGCCAGCCAGGAAACAGGACCCGCAGCCACGAGGAACCAAATTCTGCCAACATCCTGAATGAACCTGGAAGCAGAGTCTTCCCCCAGTCTCCAGAAAGGAAGGCATCTGCGCCAACACCTTGAGTTGAGCTGAGCCCACCCAGACTTCTGAAGTACAGAATGCTAGGGTACTAAACTTGCATTGTTTCAAGCCACCAAGTTTGTGGTGATTTGTAATAACAGCAGTAGGAAACTAACACACCGTAACTAATACGCCATCTATAAAGTAGTTGTAGCAACTGCTACACAGAACACTTGTCCAAGTTCAGAGGGCAGTTCAGTGGAGAACTGACCAGGGAATGCAGGCCTGACCGAAACCAACATCCATGACTTACCTTTTGGGACTGAAAGCGTTTGTGACACAGGAAGACGGCAGGGAAAGCCCTGATACAGAATGCCACTTGACATGAGATGACAGGGGCTGGCAAAGGGGATGGGAGGGGGCGGCAGGGAGATCCCTGATCTCTAGGGGGCTGGTATGGGGTGGTACCCACAGCGGATGGCGGGTACTGATGCAGTCAAGAGAAATTGCTGGGAATTCAGCAGGCTTGAGCAGAAAATCAGCTCTGAGAAACGGAGCCAGGGAGAGGAGCCGGGGCTAGCACCAGACAGCAGCCAGAAAAATGGCCCAGGTATGCGGGGGCATATTTGTAGCAGGAGGTTTATCTGCTCTCGTCTTGGACCAAAGTTCCATTTGCCCCATCAGCTAACTCCCCGTAGGATGGCAGAGATCAAGGGAGGAAACACAGGCTGAGAGAGCTGTCATCACAGGCTTTGTGACCACTCCACTGCGACAAGATTCTGCCCAGGACCGACCACAGCCACACACTGTACACACACACACTTGATGACCAAACACCATTATCTTCTCCAACCACACAGTCAACACTGTGGTTACTACTTCATTCAAGAGGAAGCATCGTTTTACAATAGATGATTACCTTTTCCACCAGATATTCAAATAGCACTGTCAACACATAAATCAGTCAGGTCCAGGAGGAGAGGAGAAGGCAGTTAGGTCCCCATGATCTCTGGAAAGAATACTCGACTCTCTTGGACTTGTCCCAACCAGTTAGCCTGTGGGAATGCCTTTTACTGAATGTAGGGTTGCCATATAAAATATAGAACATTCAGTTCAATCTGAATTTCAGATAAACAACAAATACCTTTTAAAATATAAGTATGTTCCATGCAATAGTTTTTCACGCAATATTGGGGAATGCTTATACTAAAAAAAGTACTCTTTTTTTTTTCCTGAAATCCTAATTTAACTGAGTGTCCTGTATTTTAATTAACTAGCTAAAGCTGGCACCCCTAACACAGTGGTGTTCTGAGTGGTGTCTTATCTTATTTGGAGAAGGCTAACAAATGTCTTGATTCCTATTTTGAAGCACATGGAGGATTTTTACAAAGAAATGTCCTTTCCTTGTCCCCAGAGGATGGGACAAAATGATGCCTCAGTTGGATAAAACAAAGAATCTGCTGATCGTCATGATGAGCCAACACTGGAGTGAATTTCTGTGTGCTACTGAGAAGACCTGTAGAAGACAGCGAGCAGCTACTTTGCCTTGGTAAGCTCGAACTGCTGCTGGAACCAGGGTGAACTAGAGGTGAATTTTGAACATTGTTACATCCAGCATTCACCACCTGTAAATCAAGACACAGGCTCAGAAAGGCGAGTAACTTTCCCATGGTTACACAGCAAAGAGAACTGGCAGGAAAGAAGGCCACGGTTAGGACGGGGCTACAAAGAGGGAAGGCTGAATGCCTCTAGCCTGGGAATAATACCAGCTCACTTGTACTGATCATTTGCCATCAACCAAGCACTTTACCTGAAGCCTCTCATTCAATCCATGCAAAAATTCTTTTAAGCAAACATTAGTGTTACTTTACTTTATAGAGGAGGATGTGGTAAGAAGGTGTAGCTAGGAGGCCCGCGGCAGGCAGAGCTGGACTCCAGGTCCCATGTTCTTGGCCACTACACGACCGCTGAGGATGCAGCCTGCAGACCCCCAGGCCAACTGAAAGGGGAGCCAGTCTAAAAATGGGCACAATGGTGATAATCGGAAAGGGATGGCTAATTTCTCTGGAAGAGTCAGAAGACTTGGCCCCAGTGGCCTCCATTTCCATTCCTCAGCTGAAGCTGCTGCCCCACCCTGGATCTTTCGTGGCCCCCATGAGGGTCAGAGTGGTACTTACTTCACAGAGTCCTGGTAATCCATATGTGCTAACCCAGAGGCCATGATCAGAGGAAGCACCCAGTAAACGTCAGCCACCAAGCACCCACTCTGTGCTCAGAGAGCAGTTGTCATGATTCTTGCAAATGGGGAGCCACACCAAGGCTCTGAGTGACCTGATGAAGGAGCAGGGCTGTGGTCCCCACCTCTGTGTAGAGCAGCTGGTAGAGAAGGGAAACTAGAGGCAGAAGCTGCCCCAGAATCTAAAGGTCCCTGGGAAGCCAGGTCAGCTGCAGTGACACTAGGGGGAAAAAAAATCCCCACAAAGGAAGGGGGTGCGTGGCTTTCAAAAGACAGCCTAGATCTGGGCATGGACTGGCCCTGGTGGGAGGGGAGCTGGAAATCCCCACCCTGGAGGGACCAGAGACACTGGGGCCAGGGGCCCAAACGGGACAGGAAGTCGAAGCTGGTGTAAGGATGAGGGTGCAGTCGGGTTCTCAGGCTCGTTGATCCAGGTGGAGAGAGGCCTCCAGGAACTGGAAATGTCGGGGTCGCAGCCCCTGGGCGAGGCCACGCTGTGGACAGAGAAGAAAGCAGAGGTAGGGATACACTAGGCCAGGGTAGAGGCCGCTGCCACCCCGCCCCTGCAGAATTTAGCCGTCGAGGCAAGACATTCCCATCTGTGCTTCAACAAGCACCGGGATTCCTGCTGCAGACATTAATCGCTCATCACCCCCACAAACCGAATGACTTTGGAGGGGAGGCCGGGCCCAGGCAAGATCACCCCTGCTCCGGGCGGGCTGGGGCGGGGCGGCCCCCCTCATTCACCGCACCGGCTGTCCCCGCGCCCTGGGCGCCGCCCGCCCACTCTGTGCGCGCCCGGGACGCCCACGGCCACACGGGGGCGCTGGCACCCTCCGCGCGCCTCTGCGCGCAGCCCGGAGAACAAAGGGAGCCCTGGGGACCTCGGCCTTCCTCACCTGGAGCCACCTGCTCCCGGGGCCGCGGGCGGAGAGCCCCACTGGCATCCGGTCCCAGCGAAGGAGTTAATTTTTGGTCAGTGCCGCTCTTGGAAATCTGTTAAAGAAATCGCTCCCCCCCATTGATGGCCTCTCTCCCCAGCCTGGGGACAAAATACAAGAGCGCTGGGACTCTAAAAGGGTTACTGGGTTTGTGGTTTTACGATGAGTTCTGCTCTGTATTCTCCGTCAACTTCCCCAAGTTTACCAGGATCCCGGCCGCATCATTTTTCCCCTCTTCGGTTTATTAAAGTGAACTTCTTTCCACATTTGGTCGAAGGAGACACACGCCCTCGGGAAACAGTGTAACAATCCAAACACAGAAATCAAGAGAAAAGAGGGAGAGAGCCCTCATGGAAATCAGGTCTTGCAAGGAAAGGTAATTTCCACTGCACAGCCAGGTTGGCTTTGCCCGAAAATGGCTCTTATTCTCTAACTTCTAAATATACTTCATGGACTTAGGACAAAACCCTATGTAAATGTTCCTTAGTTAGGGAACCCCCAGACGAGGCTAAGTTATTATCACCATCAATCAACAAATATCTACAGAGGGCCTGTGGGCACAGAGGCAGCTCGTAAGCTGCCCACGACTAGCCAGGCACTGCGCCAGGCCTTGGAGGTCTAGATGGGAGACACAGGCTGGCCTTTTCTAGGTGTTACCATTTAGTCGTCCCCAGTTAACCCCTCTACCCACCCCCACATTGTTGTCCAAGGTCAGTTTCGACTGGGCCTTCTCCCAGGGCATTGCCGTCTTGGTTCAGCCAGCCTTTCTCCCTCTGGGTTCACAGCTCTGAGCACACAGCGGTGAGTTCCTGGGGATTGGAGGGAGCTGCAGTGCTCGCGGAGAGGAACTTAGGTCCTCCAGAAACTCCCGCCAAGATTAAGGGCTGCTTCAAGTGGGCCCCAGAATCAGAAGGTGATGCTGCAGGCACCTCATCACTTTCATCCAGCCAACGGTAATTCTGTATTTGTCCATCAAAGACTATCCTGGGCATCTCCGAAGAGTCGATTCCTGTTCCTAAACCCTGCTGGTAGCACCAGATGATGGAGAGTGCGTGGGAGTTGCGGGGAGAAAGGCAGGAGCAGTTCCTGGAGACTCCGCTGGTTCAGGACATCTTGCAGGAGGAAGGGGAAGGTAGGGGAACTCCCCATTGAAGTCCATCCTTACAGCATTCAGCCGTAGTGACAGTTTCCTCTAATATCTCCAATATGGTGGCTGTTAAATACTTAAAATGGGGTTGGTGCTACTGAAGAGCTGAACTTCAACTTGAAGTAGTCACACTGGCCAGTGGCTGCTGTTTTAGACAGCAGAGCTCTAGGCAATGACGGCGGGCCTGGATGGGGAGAGGGCAGGAGGGGGCAATAGGAAATCACGGTTAATCTCTTCCTAGTTTGCCCGACACCAGCTAAAACCACCTGCTTGTTTTCTTTCCAGTCTGCTGGGAGGCGTGGCGGTGGTGGAGGCGGTGGTTGCGTGCAGGGTGGGGATGGAGGGAGGGCACGGAGGCTTGCAGCCAAGCAGGGACACGCCATAAATTGCCCTTAAGCAGCAGTGGGCCAGGGGTTAGAGGAGTTTTCCGGTAGACACCGTTACTGGTAGACAGAGGTCAACAGCAGGGTTCCTAGACTATGGTTTCAGAATACGTTAAAGTGGATGTTGACTTCCTGTAACCAGTTTGCTCTTCACTGATGGGTAAATGACAGCTTCTCTGCTTCTCTGCTTCTCGGGAGGCAAGAAATGCTCAGAGTTGGGAGGGGCTGGAGATCATATATTTATCTTTTCGGCAAGAAAGGGGAGACCTCAATTAGGCAAAAGAGGGGGATGCCCAGGGTGCTGGTAGGGGGCATGGCATGCTAAATGACTTTGCCAGAATCACACAGTTAGCCCTCGACCACGTTGGGATGAAAACCCAGGTCTTGGGCGCCCTGGCCTTCTGCTGTTTCCACGGCACAAGGTTGCCTGTCCGATGCCCTGTGACTTTGGGCTTTGTAGATGTCACATCTGGCTGGGTTGGCCAGCCAGTGAATTGACCAATCAGGTTTCCTTCATGTGTTCAGACTGGCAGATGCCAGGCAGAAACTTTCAGCATGGCGGGGGTGGGGGGTGGTGGGATGGCACTAGGGGACAGTGTTGAGGTGAGAGTAACATTTTCCCAATTATTCCCCCTCCCACTATCTTTTATAGCAATTTTTGCTTTTCTTGAACCAGAATGCACTCAAGGTTCCCAAATTGCCCCTCCACTGCGTCTTGAGTAACAGACCTGGTTACCCAGTTGCAAATAGCAAATGTGTGGTAGATTTGTAAGCCTTAACTTTTCAAAGGCAAACCTGAGCAATTCTTCAGAATCTTCCATTTCCATTGGTTTTTATAATATCACTGATAAGAATCATTTTATGAACCACAAATGTTGGCCGTTAATTCTTCCTCTATTTTGGAGACTGTACAGATTCAACTGATGAAACTGCAGGTGTGTGAAAGAGATGTCGGAAAGTCTTAAGCACCTGAACTTGAAGGTTCTTTGAAACATTAACAGTAATAATAACCCTCACACAAATTCCTCTTGGAGTGCTTGATGGAGAAATGGGCTAAACCCATGCTGAACAGGTAATTTCTCTGAAAATACTAACATTTTGGGTGACAATGAATTCTACTCAAAATATCTCAGTTCTCTGCTGAGTTGAATCACCTAGAAAAAGCTGAATTACCTGGCACAAACAGGGGAAAGTGGTTGACTTGCTCTGGTGGCCACTGGAATGAACCCCATCCTGATCAGGAGACCAGATTTCTGGGTTTCACTGCTGCTAACCAGTGTGGTGGCCTTGAGCCCATATTTCCCCTTTCTGCATCCTGATATCCCCCCCTGTAAAATTCGGGAGTCAACAGGATGGCTTAATACACACTTCCTCACCTTTGGGCCTGGCCTCCCTAGGAGGACCTACCCCTGTTACTCAAGCCACTCGGGAATCCAGTGAACCAATGGAGCGGGGCATAGTGGCCGTTTTTATTCAGATACTCCCCGTGTTGTCAAAGAAACTCTTTCTTAAGTTGTTCACCAGTGTTAAAAGTGTCTTCTACCCAACACTCCCCCCTCTGCCTCCCTCACCATTCCTGGGGGCTGCTTCTGGGCAGTGGGTACCAGTGAACGTTGTAAAGCCTTCTAACTGGATGGCCATTTGTGTGACTTGCTGCCTTCCCCGCCACATTTCATCTCAGGGTGGTCTTGGGTGGGCACCACCAGGCCTGTCAGCTGGGGCGGAGAGGAGATGGGGAATTCAGCAGTGATGGCTCCAGACACTCTTAAAACCAGGTTCGTAATAATATCCACGTGTTGCTAGTGGATTCTCAGCTCTTCACTGAATCACTTTAATTCTTCCAGTAATCCTAGGAAGGGAGAATAATAATAACAGCTAGTAACAATCATAGGAAGCACATTGCATTTCCCACGCGCCAAAGAGTTTCTCTGGAATCGTGGGGAGCATCTGAATAAAAAGGTCTACATGTGTGTCGTACCTTAAATCTTTTAATGCTTTGCGTCACCCTGGCAAATTGCTACAAGATAGGCACCATTGTTTTCCTAATTTTATAGCTCAAAAAATGGAAAACTCAGATAACTAAAGTTTTTCTCCAGGGAAGTCTTGGCTTTGAGATTCTGGCCCTGTTCTAAGTTTAGAATCATGGATAATGGTCCGTGCTGGGATTCACGATTTTGCTTCAGGCCACATGTCATAAGCTCCCTGAAGATGGGTCCAAGCTTTCCGTTCCCCACACCCTCCCCACACCAAGAAGAATGACTCTCACCATAGTCCTTGGACTATTGTGTATTTCTCCTTTCGAATGCTGCTTTTACCTTACAGACATGATTGAGATGTAGCTTAAAGAATGAAATTCATAGTTTTACAGGGCGCTCAGAACCACATTAAAAGGGCTCATTAGCACTTAAATGTCAGTAGCCTTTTTATTCATCGGACTTTTCTATTGGGTGGAGGGAACAGCCCACCCGTTAAAAAACAAATTATTAAAAGAGAAATTCCAAATCTTTAAAGGAGAGGGGCCTGGGGCAGCCAGGGTTCCCACCTCCTCCCCCTTTCTCTTCCTGGAACCAATGGGCTAGCAGCAGTTTGCTTCTTGAAACTCATGGGGCATCGGAATTTTGGTGTCCTCATTTTTCTTCCTTCCATTGATGTATCATTACTAGAGTGAAAAAGGAAGGGCATCTCAAGGGCTCTTGAAAAAAAATGGGTGACTACTCAAGAAATTTTGTAAAGGGGGGAAAATTGTGAGGAGAAGGGACCTCAGCGGGGGGTGGAGGGGTTGTGAATGTGGCCTTGTCTGGCGGTCCTTTCAGCTGAAACCTGGTGCCGGCGTTCTTGGTTCAGTTCAAACTGTCACCTTTAGTTCTTGCTGGCTTTTCTGCCCTCGGCCCTGAACCTCAGCAGATTGGGGCTTACTTACCTATTCACACTCGGCCGTGGAAGCTCATTAATAGGCTTATTAGCTACACCATTCACGGGAGGCCATTGACAAAAGGGGTTCCAGCCACTTGAAGAGGGAAGAGAAAAAAACTGTAAAGAGATTATTTTCTCATTCAGACGCCTCCACTGGTGTGAAAGCTTTCCCTAGACCCTCTGAGGTCACTTGAAGCCTAAATATGATGACAGAATCGTTTTTTGTTTTTTTTTTTTAAATTCCAAATATGCTTTTACTTTTCTCAAAACCAAGGAGTTTTTGCTGTTGTGGGCTTTGCTCACTTAAAAATGGACATTCTTCAGGGAATAAGGGCTTTTGATGGATTGGTGTCTTTCCATCCCCATAAAGAATAAATTCTGCAAACTGTGTCTGGACATTGAAGTAGGTGTTCTTATTTGTCATTTTCAGCAGAAGGCTTCCTTTTTATTCGGCGTGCATAGAGCCATTGATGAATGGGGGATAGGGACGACAGCTTCCTGCACCAGTAATTTATGTGAGAATGTGTTAACGGCATTTTCATTGGCTGATGGATTCCTTGCAGGATGGGAAAGGACTCTGCCCTGAGACACTCGAGTTTCCCACTGGCGGGGAATATAAAGATGTAAGTGCCAGCCTCCGTCCGAGCAGGCAGACACTTAGCCGTGTCTCTTTTCGTGACTCCTGGTCTGAGCAGTTGAAAGGTATTGATATGGTCAGAACAACTCAGGTGTGGTGGATGTTTGAGGCTCACCTGGCTGAGGGGTCTGTGAATTAAAAGGTTCTGGAACTGAGCCAGGTTAGAAGATTTGACCCAAAAACATAGCCCTCCTCCAAGCATGTGGACTGATAACTTTGCTTCAGAGTCAAGCTATTACTTTTGCTGTCAAATTTCCAAAATATAACTTTAGAGCCATTTGCCTGAACCATTTCAATGGATTTGTTACTCCTGGCTTTTAGGTAATTTTACATAAAAGTTCTCTAAGATGTATCGTGAAGAAAAATGATTTTCTAATGATGTGGCACCTTGAAAAAATATTTTCGTAAATGTTGTGAAGTGTGCAGTGTCAGTGACCCATGAGCAACTGTATTTCTAAATGCAGGAAAAGTCGATTTCCCAGGTCAGTTTGGGACTGCTGCTCCATCCATCTTCAGGACTCAAAAGCACTTCTGGGTTTAATGACCTTTTCTAAGGAAAAACAATTAAGGTTTTTTATCTGTATTGTCTTGACTTAAGGCACCACTGCTTAGGAGCTGGAAGAGTGATGAAGGAGAGAAAGTATATTAAAGAATAAATTATCCCGTAGACACAGCCTAGTGGAAAAGGTAAATGGAAAATATGAACTTCAACCAGTTACAGCATGGCATTTAGTTGAAGAATCTTAAGATGCAGAGAGAGGAATTGATTTGCTCAAGGTCATACAGCTATTTATAGCAGAGTTGAGCCTTTAGAATCTTCCAAATTTCTTTTTATTGATCCAAATATATATTACCAAACACCATTTTTTTTCCCCTCAAGTTTTGGATTTTTTCTAACAGAGCCAGATTCAAAGTCGGGTTCTGCTTCAGTAACCAGCTGTTTAACCCTGGACAGATAACCTCTCATCCTCAGTTTCCTTACTAGAATTAGGAATATTACGCTGCAGGGTGGCTGTGATGATTAACAGGGATAATCTATTCGATGTATGGCCCTGCCCATAGTAGGGCCTCCCCAAGTATTCGTTTCTTTTCTCATTGCTGTTGTTTTAAAGGACAGAGAAGTGCCACGTCCAGAAAGCATTGCCAAGTTGCTTCCTCTTCTCTCAAAGTTTCAGTTGCATTACATCTCCCCACCCGCCCCTCCTCCCCCGTCCCCAATACCACGTAGACGCATTTTAAAGTCTCTCTCAGGGGGTAGAGCAGGCATTCTGTCATTTGTTTTGACTTGAAATAAAACAACGTAACGCAACCACCCGGCAAACCATCAGTCAGGCTAACTCCCAAGGGAGGGAAGGGGGCGGGGGGCCGGTGCGCGGGGACCGGGCCTTATTCACAGAGGATGCTGCTGCCTGGCTCCGTCCCGGTGGTGGCCGGGTCCCTCGCCTTCCCGGCCGGTGTCTCAAGGCCGTTCGGAGGCGTCGGGAGCCGCGCGGAGTCGGGGCGGCCGGGCTCGCGGCTCTGATTGGCAGAGCGGGCGCCGCCGTCCAGGAAACGGCTCGGGTTTCAGCGGGGGCGTGACCCGCCGAGAGGGGGAGGCGGCGGCGGCGGCGCGGGCGGCTGCGGCAGCGGAGAGCGCCGCGGAGAGCCGAGCGAGCGGGCGGGCGGCGGGTGCGGAGCGGCGGACGAGCCAGCAAGCGCGGCCGCAAAGCTCGGGCGCCGCCGGGTCTGCGCGCGGCGTTGCTGGCCCGGCGCGGCGACTCGTTTCCAGGCTGGCGGGGCCCGGCCGCGAGCCCGGGGAGCCCCGAGGCCGCCGTTTTCCTGCGCGCTCCGAGCGTTCGCAAGTTGCGAGCAAAGTTTGGTGGAGGAAACGCTGAGCCTGAGTCCTTTCTTCTTCTCGCTCCCCAAATCCGAGCGCAGCCCAGGGGCGTCATGCCCGCGCGCCTCCGCAGCCTGGCGTGCGCGTGAAGCCTCGGAGCCTTGGCGCGGGCGAGGACCCAAGGACCACTTTTGGGGAAGATCTCGTCGCTTGTTCCATCCCGACGCACGCCAGGCGCGGGGACAGAACCGATCGCCAAGGAGCGTTGCCATTCAAGGTAATCGCCTTGTTAGGCGCCTTGGGGAGCCTCTTGGGGCGGGAAGGTGGGCGTCTTGGGAGCCTGGGACGCGGGGTGCACCGTCCCCCGAGCGGAGGACTGGCACTGTGGAGGCTGTTCCCTGTCCTTTCTCTGGCTGCATAGGTGATGGGGGAGCTGGGTGCGTGCTGACGGCTGGCTTTTGGGAAGTTCTTCCTCTCCCACCCCCATCCAGATGCTGACATCTGCCTCTGGCCCTGACACCCACCTCCCTGTCAAACTCCGGCCAGCGCGATCCTCCGACCCCAGAGCTGGCGGGCGAGCGGCGGTGCTGCCTCACTGGTGGCCAGCTCCGCAAGTCCGGGGCTCGGAGGGACACATTCGGGGTGCCTCGTTCCGGGGTTCGGGGAGTGCCCGCCCCGTCCCATCCAGGCCCCAGCGGAGGGCTGTTCTCCGGAAGGGAGCCGCTGGGGTGGGGCCGGTGATACCTCCGTAGGTTTGGCGATGCTCGGGGGTGGCACCTTTGGGGAGAGGGCTGCTCCGGTTCCGCGATTGCCGGGCGCCCTGAGCCCGCAGCCGCTGTCGGCGCAGGAGGGAGCGCAGCGCGCCTGGGGCTAGGGGGCGAACTGGACCGACTTTTTCTAGTTCGCTGCCTGCTATGCCTGCAGCAGCTCGGAGATGTCGAAAGCGCAGGCGAGTTCTAACTTGCGCGCTCATTCTTTCAGCGACGGGGCCGGGCCAGGGAATCAGCCCAGGGCCCAGCCCGGCGCTGGCTCGGACCCTCGCGGCGCTGGCTCGGACCCTCGCGGCCAGAGGGCCAGGCGCAGGGGTCCGGCTCGAGCCTGAGAGCGATGAGCCTCCGCCGCTCCCCTTGCAGCCCGCTTCCCTGCAAACTCTTCTTTGGACCTTCCTTCCTCTCGCCCAGTTCAATAAAACCTACCCTTAAAGGCAAACCTACTTTCACCCATTATGTGTTTGGTGTGAAACGCTATCAACATTTAAAACCCCATTGTCCCCTTGGTCCCAAATCCCTGTAAATCTTCACTGGCCTCTACTCATTTTCATCTGAAAAGCCTGTTTAGTTTGAATAGAAAAGCAATCAGGCGCCCCTCTCCCTCTCCCTGGAATGTCAATTAAAATGCAGATTTCTCTGAGTTCTTTAGTGCCGGGGAGGAGGAGAAAACCACGATATTCCAGGCAAACAAATGAAATAAATGCTATAATGAAGCCGGGTTGGTGGTGGTGACTTCTCCCCAAGCTGCTGCCCGTTCTCATTGGTTTGCCAGCTTTACCAGGGAGGGATGGTGGTCCTGATTCAGCCTGTATTTTGTATTTTTGAGATTGTAGTATGTTGAAGAATTCCCCAGCACCCCCGATTTTGACTCCTTGAGAGCTCCCTTCCCTGTTCAGCTCTGGGGAGAAGAGAGTGTAGGGAGGCTCTGAGCCAGGAGGTGGATCTGCCCTCTGGGGAACCTGGGCATCCCCCACTCTTGGCTGATATGAAATCTCCTGGGAACAGAGTGCCTGAGTGCTCGGCCTGGGTGAGCCCACCGGCCAACAGACAACTACGTAGGGGTAGGAGCTCGGTTAAGGTGGGCACTCTGTTGGCTTGCCTTCTTGGAGCCTGGGGGGTTCGGGAATGTTCTAGTAAGCCTAGGAGCCCAGCGCAGACCTGGCTTAGGGACCACTCTCTAGCCAGGCTTGCTCGCTTGTCGCTTTGACTATCTGAGGGCAGGCTTGTGCCGAGGTGAAAATGGACCAGGGGAACGGGTGGCCACGAAGAGCCATCCATCACAGGGAGGGTGACAACTCCTCCCGCGCCCTGGCGGAGAAGAGAGTTCCCTTTCAAGGGGAAAAATAAACACGCTGGGGCTTTCACTGAGGCTCAGACTCCAGGAAGGATTATGGTATTGAAGGCAGGAAGCCGGGATTGTGGCCGCCAGCGGCGTGCTGGGCCTGTGTTCCCAACACTGAGCCTGGGGACCTAATTATCCCGCCTAGGAGGTCCCTCCATACTTTTGTCCACCCTGGTGAGGAGCTGTGCAGACCTGCTGCCCTAGGCCTCCAGTTTCCAGAGATTTGGAGAGGCGGGGGCTGCGGGTCCTGGACCCGGAGATGGCTAAAATTCAAGTTTCTGGGTTACGCTGATGGGATGAGCGAATGGCTTGGGATTTAGCTGAGGTCGTTCACAGTCCACTGTCCCAGCAAAGGAAGCTCATCTGGGCTGGGACAGGTGAGTGAGGGGGCCGGGGAAGGAACCTGGGGCCCACTGTCCAGCTAGGATTTAAGATTGTTCCTGAAGTTGTGTTAGAGACAGAAAATTCCCATGCATTCTGGAAATACTTAGTAAATCAGTGAGAATGTTTGTGTGCTTTCCTCCCACACGTATGTAGAAATAGATATGGAATTATCTTTTGAGGCTCTTAACTTTTAAGAGGAGAGAAAAGTTGGCCAAGACATCCTGCAGGCAATCTGAAGACACAGGGTGAGCGCACACACTGCTTGCTTTTGCCGTGAATCACCCCGTTTCACATGTGCTTTCCTTGAAGCAGACATTGTCTTTATTCTTCTTCTGGAAATGGTACAGCATCCTCTTTTCCTTTGCCCATTTTAATCCTTAGTCAAGGCTAAAAGTTTTTCTGATGTAGCTTTGGGGAGGCTTAACAGTGTTGGAATCCTACATTATAATTTGAAACATCAAGTCTGCATGCAAAAACTGCAGAGTTCAGAGATTTTTATATCAAAGGTTCCAAGCCCTACCCCTAATCCTATAAAATGTGGTTCATTCATATATAGTTCACAGAATCTGTGATTGTTTGAATCAAATTCTCTAAACTTTCTGTGTTCAGTTCTACACTTGGTAATTAATACTGAACCAATAAAAAGTTATTTGGAATATCTTAATCTTGGAAAATTCTCTTTGCCTTTGGGTCAAATGGGTGAATGAAATAGTCAGTCGAGCATTATTGTAACTTGTACTCTGAAATTTTAGCCAATAGATTAGCATATTGAAAGTTATTGGCCCAATCACATACCTTGACAATAATTTACATATCATTGTCAGCGTCATCGTCATTAATAAACACCCGTGTTATTCATCAGAGTTTGCATCTCCTCCGTTTCTTAACCCACTGGTTGGGTTGCCGTTACTCACAGGGGAAGGGGATTCAGGCTTTGAATCTCTTTTTGGATCAGCTGCTTTGAATGTACTGCAGTTCCATTCATTCTTTGTAAGTGGCTGCTTGGCGCAAGATTGAAATACATTTCTGCATTTGAAAATGAATCTTGACAAGTGTAAACTGGTGGGAATTTTTGGTCGCCGTCCTGGGGTTCTTTTTATTTTGCTGGTCTCCTTTCTTCCTGAGGGCTCCAGTGACGGAGCAACCTGCTCAGCTCCAGCCCCTAGAAGCAGACACCTCTAAAACCCAGTTGGCCTAAGAGAAGTTAATGAGGCTGGGTATGCCAGCCCAGCATTGTTAACTTGCTTTTGTAGTTGCCCTTGAAACTAAGGTCACGTTGCTTCTGCTTTTTGAGGGCGGGAGAGGTGACAGTGGATAAGAGAAGAGAGTACACTTCGCCTAGCTGAAGTGGCCGCACGTATCTGTGTCCTGTAGCTAGTTTTTTATCTCTGTTTCTTAAAAGTAGGCTTTTTAAACGATCAACCTAGTACATGCCATGGACCGGTCTGGTGGGAACCCCTGGGACTGAGGTGCGGATGGAAGGCATTTACAGATAATGAAAAAGACCTGTGTAACCCACCTGGGTTGAAACGAATTGGCTTTGGGGAAGATTTCACTGACTCGCCGAATCTCTTTCCTCTAGAGGCTGCAGCAGGAGCAGCCAGGCCAGCAGCAGCTGCCGCGGCACCCTGGTTCCTGAGCCCACCGCAGGCTGAAGGCATTGCTGCTGGCAGTCCATGCTGGTAGAGGAAGTGTGCAGATGGGATTAACGTCCACACGGAGATATGGCAGAGGACGGGGGATTGGCACCGTAACCATGGTCAGCTGGGGTCGCTTCATCTGCCTGGTTGTGGTCACCATGGCAACCTTGTCCCTGGCCCGGCCCTCCTTCAGTTTAGTTGAGGATACCACGGTGGAGCCAGAAGGTAAGTTATTTAATTTCACTTTCAGGGTACCAAGTTCATTTCAGGGTTTGTCTGGGGAAGTGGCACGTGGGTCAAGGCCCATTTGAGAATCAGCTGCCCTTGCGTTGTAAATGAGTTTTCTAAAAGTAAGGGAGAGCCGGCTCTCTGATTCCCTTAAGTCAGATTTTGCAGAGAAGGTTTTTGGCTGTAACACTGCAGGCAGAGTGGTGTAGTTTGGTGGTTTCTTGGTGTGTGCGTTTCTCTGTGTGGGGTGAGGGGGGCAGCGGCAGTGTGTCTGTCCAGTGCCCGGGAGAGCTGTGGAAGGGGAGCTTGTAGACGAATGCCATCGCCAGCTCCCTGCAGTAGCATGCTTACTGGAGAGAGCCTTGCTTACACAGTGTAAAGAATTGCTATTTTCTGATGAAAGGAGCCACTCGGGGAAATTGCCAACATCTGAAATGCTGACATTTTATTTTCATTGTCTAAGGAGAAAAAGCAGCTTCTGAAGTTCAGCACAGAGAGGCTTGACACATTACATTCTTTTCAGCCATTGTAATTCATAATACTTCAGCCATACGTCACAGAGAGGCAGATTCTATTTTAGGGCAATTTGAAATGTACCTGGGCTTTTCCCGAATCGGTGAGAACTTCCAGATCTAACAGGGCTTGCATAGCTGTTTCAGCTTCGGAAATTGAATTTTAAAGGCACAGCGGCAGTTGCGAGCACTGAACAGGGCCAAGTTATCCCACTGGGCAGATTTGGAACCTCTTTTCCAGGTCCTTCCGAGACAGCGGTAGCCAAGCCTCGACTTGGTGCAGCCCTGAAATCTGTCATCAGTAGGGAATATTGGTAGCTGAGTTATTTTTCGAGTGGTAATCCGAGAATAAAACGGCAGATCTCAGCACTCATCGCCACTTAATGAACCTGTTTGCTGAGAGCCCACCTGGTGCCTGGTGAGCTTTGGGGGCCCTCCACGGGCCTGAGTGGTCTGGGGTCAGCTCAGCTGTTCTGGAAAGGCACCCTGCACGGAAGAGGAAGCCAGCCCGTCCAGGACCATACGGGAAGGAAGGCTGTGTCCCCATATGAGATGAGAGTCCTTGAGAGGAGCGCCCGCTGAGACCCTGAGCCATGAAAGGATAAAGGCAGATCTTTTTCTAATGCGGAAGCACTGCTTACCAGAAGCAGACCTGAGATGGAGACCTGAGATGAGGCTGGTACCCTTTTTCTTACAGAGCTGTACGGAGGCTTTGTAATGGACAGGTGTGGTGACATTGCAGCAGCTTCTGGGTCTCCGGGAAGGGGAATCTGGTAGGAATCGTGTCTGAGGCTTTCACAGGCTCTAGCTCTGATGGTCATGGGACTGCCTCCTTGTGACATGTGCTGTGACATAAGCAAGAATGTCGTTTGCAGGGGGGATGCGTTTTTAGAGGACTTAATACGAGAGAAAAGACTCCCAGTTTCTGAAAGTCATGCCTGTACTTCTTTAATTTTGCTAATAATTAAAATGGATGTTTCTCTAATTGCTGGTTTTCCCCCGAGTGCATGCATGGCCCAGCCACACCGAGGCAGCCGGGCTGGGATTTCCTGCAGTGTGAGCCCAGGA
Source organism: Camelus bactrianus (assembly GCF_048773025.1). NCBI lineage: Eukaryota > Metazoa > Chordata > Mammalia > Artiodactyla > Camelidae > Camelus > Camelus bactrianus. The sequence continues at coordinate 25,364,165 of NC_133549.1, forward strand.
ATGGGCCAGGTTAGGAATAAACTGTCATTTTTCATTTAGACTTCTGGGGCAGCATTATTGGGAGTTTATTTCAACATAAAGTGTAAAATGGTCCTGGAGGACTTCTTTTTATCGTATTTAATTATTGAAGAGAGTTTAAAATATGCACGTACAGACAGGAGGAAAGAGGTGTGGCAGAGAGCAGGGAAAAACAGTGGACAGGGATGAAGTCCCCACAGGGGTTCTTCGTGTAAAAACACGTATCCAACAATGTGAGTATTACTGGAAGCAGGTCTTCCCAACCTGGCATCTGTGGCCGCACTTGGGGGTTGAGGGGAGGTCCCTGAATTCCCTGAAATGGTAGGTCATATTTTGCGAATCTCCTTCTGTGCGTATTTCTGGGTTCATAGCTCCTTTGAGGATTGCATCCAGAGTTGTGAGATGTTAAAAAAGTGGAAGGTGCAAAACCCTGCCGAGGGGGGCAGCTTTGGAAAAGCGTGCAAACCCCTGGACTACAGTTTCTTCTTCCCTCATCTGAGGGTTGGCCAAGACAATCTTCAGGGTCTCTTCATTAATGTTAAGTGAATGTTAATATCCTCAGAAGCCTTCAGGTAACCTACCCCCAAAGCTTGCTGGGAGATTTAAGTGTGCCTGGATATAACAGGGCCTGGCATCTAATAAGCACCTGGGTTATGTTAGCATCATTGTTCCCAGGGAGCTGGGCACATGCATCTTCCCACTCCTGTGGGCTGGCTTTGTCAGTTGCCACAATGTCAAGAAACATCTAGGGTTTTGGAGACAATTGAGAAGAAAGTTTCTCTCTGACGAAGGAGGCCCTTTGTGTTTCCAGGCAGCTGTGTTTGCCTTCTGTAGAGTCTGCTCTTCCCTTGTCCGTTAGTCCAACGTTGGTGTTGGTTTGCGCCCTAAGACGAGTTCTTCCATTCCAAGAACCTTACTTTGGTGTCAGAGACTATTAGGAGGGTATTAATTATAGATGAGAAATAGGAGTTTTGAACGACTGGAAACAGACTAAGTAGAGTGGCTTCAGTTTAGGCTGTGATCTTGGCGAATTGGAGAGGGACAGACAGAGCCCCCCGTCCATGTGTGGCCGGCAGTCACTGTCTGTCTTGCATGGTGAATATAACTATAGCTTTGGTTAAAATAAATTCAACCTTGACCTCCTGTTGCATCCGGCCTTAGCTTGGAAGACTTTTTGGTTTGCTAATTTGGAAGCTCCGTTCAGATAACCTCTATTGGGCTGGGCCAGAGAAAAATGTGCCCAGATTAAAACGTGACTAAGTTCCAGGAGGGAGCCTGAACCCTAACACTAGAGAGTCTTTTCCAATTGTCTCGGCTTTGTACTGTCCTATCTCATGTATCTTCATACCACGTATCACATCATTTCATCTACCATACAGCTTCCTATCATACCCATCGTCTGTTATATACCATTTATCTTCTGGACACTTTCTGAAATGGTAGCAGTAGGTTTGACTCTACTCGACTGACTAGAGAAGGAGAAAATAATCTCTAGCAAAGACTTTAGTTGTTAATATTCCAGACTAAAAGTGAGTATTTTCATTTGGTCTTTCTTTTTTGTAGAGAACCAGCTGTGAAGGGTGTGACTCAAGGGGGCCAGTCCTCGGTGCCAAGTACCGTTCTGATTAAGATTCTAATTATTTAAAGTATAGTCAAGCCTGGTTACCCTGAGCAGGAGGCGACATTACTTTCAAGTTCTTCCTGACACTGTCACCTATGCTGGTTAATTAAGTCATTGTTGACATTAGCAACATCTTTGTTTACACCAGCCCAGTAGGAGCTAAAATAAAAGGGCTTTTCCAACCCAAAACCCTTAATTACTTTCCCACCCCCACAAAGTGTGATTCTGAAAAGAAACAACCTGGGAAGAAAGTAGTTTGCATTTTTTTGTTTGTTCGTTTCCGGTAACTAATTTTTTGGCAACCTCCTAAGAGATGATGCTGTCCTGGACCAATGGTCCAAAGCTCAGAGAAATTCAGTAAGGGGTCCACACGGAGACCTCCCTAAGTCAGATTTTTCCAGCATGGTTTAAGTCCTTTGTTAGGAGTATTGTAAATGCTATAATATCAGCCATACGCATTTAATTGCAAGTTAAAAGAAAAGAAAAAAAAAGAATATATCCGCATACCAAGAGTGAATGATTTAAAATAATCTTCTGTTTTGTATTATCTGCATCTTTGTTCCTCAATATGAGTGTTAATATTTAAGAGTTGACTGTAACTTGATAGTTAGCTTAGGAACAAGGACTTATTCTTGGTAAATTAAACCAAATGCAGGCTTATGCAGTTAAATACACAATGAAGTACACATTCTTTATTAGTATATAAAGTATTTCACAATTCATAGACAAAGAGCTGTGTTTAATATTACTTCTAGAGCAAAGAATTTGGCAAGCCCAGAGAATTTGTATTTGTACACTTTCTATATTGGCTTACTCTCATCTGAATTCGAAGTCTGTATGTGTGTGTATTTTGTCTTTTTATTTTAACCAGTTAGAACACTGGTTAAACCTACTCTGTGACTGGCCCCACCCTAGGCCATAACTGAAGACTTGGTCCTGTCAGGTCTTTCCCACCCAGTTGAGAGTGAGAATTCAGGTAACTAGACCAGTCCAATAGGAGATGTTTCCACTATCAGACTTAATGAATAATTATATGGTTACGAAATAGCCGGGGTAGTGTTTAAACAGGAAGAGTTTTGTTTAATGTCTGCATTCTCAATAAAATGTGTCTAGTAGCCCTCTTGCTTGCATTCTCCTTTGGGTGTTTACTTATCCAGGGTAATTGCTACAAGGCTACCCTCCCTCTTTCATCAGAGTCTGGCTTAATTGTACATTTCCATTAAAAATGCTGTTTAATTTTAGTCTTTAAAAGAAAATGTGGGAAATTGATTTTGGGGTGCCAGTGTCTTCAGTTCGGTGGGAAATACAGCCTGTGTGCTACTTTCCACTGTGCTGGTTTGATCCTCAGCAGGGTGACTTGTCTCAGTAGGCAATTCAGAAGCAATTGTTTGAAAGTTTTTCAGGCTATCCTACAAATGATTCTGGTTGAGTGGGTTTTATGTGGTTGTGAAAAAAATGCCTATGGTCTTTGTTATTATTTTGTTTTCCTGGAGGGATGACTTTTGCCTTAGGTTTTGCATTCTTTGTATACTTTTGCTTTATCCAAGTGAGATTTAGAGATGGCTCTGCTTTTCCAGCTTTCCTGGCATTGAGATGCCTGATGCGGTTAACCAAGCCACACCCTCACCCCTGTCCTTCTGTCTGAAACTTCTTAGCGGAGTTTCTTTTAACTGGTGGTGACTGTTGAAGGCCATATGTGACTGAATCGTGAACCTAATGTGAGGTCTAAAAGTTTGGCCTCAATTCGGAGAGGTGGGTTTCCGATCGTTATATCCAAGATGAACAAACGCCGAAGAATTCAGCTGTAACTTGCTAGAGGCTCTTGAACTTGAGTTTTTAAAGCTATGTGTAACTTGTGTTCCTTTTTGGGGACAGTGTTTATCTTCATGGGAAGCCTTAAGGCTTCCTGGCAGCCTGAGAGTCTCTCCAAACTGGCCACTTCCTCTTGCTTACCTAGATAGACCTGGAGTGACCCAGCCAGGTTCAGCTCTGGCTTTCTTGGATCAGGAATGTGAGGAGGTAGGGAAGGGAGCCCGAGGCCAAGCTCTGTAAAGGAGAAGTCTGGCTGAACTAGCTGCTGGCCTCTTCATTATGATGGTCCCACATGTCTTGGTGATGTCTTCTACTGGAATTAACAAACATTACACTTCTCCCAAGTTTTTCCTGCCTTGCTCTGACTGTAACTACCCCATTTTGGGGCACGATAGGAAATCCAAAATGGTAGCCGCATCAGTGGTGGGTGTCGGTTTTAGGCTTCCACTGGCCTCTGTTTATATAACTTCAAGCATTTACCATTTATATATTCATGCAAAAGGGTATTTAATTATCAGGCCAGACCATGGTTGTCCTTAAAGAGGGAGAATCTAGTAAAATAGACATGCTTTAGATTTTCAGTAATTTTGGTTTTAGGAAACTTGCACCATGATGGAGTTTTAAGATGTTGGGTGTGAGCTGTTGTCACTCATTCCACTTTGGAATACTGTAAGTAATTACGTCCCCTTCTGGACTTTTGCCATTTCATGTGAATATTAAAATTTTCAGATTCTTTTTTGCCTGTACTGAGTCAGGGAACTAAGGTGTCACCTGCTCTTTCCTTTTAACCCCTTGTTCAACTGAAGCATGGTAAATTCCAAGTCATGTCTGAATGGAATAAACATACATAGAATGTTAGGTTGTTGTGAACATGTTTAATGAGGAGCTTAAAAAATTGCTTGTAGGGAAAATAGTGATAGATTCAGAATTGAGGACAAAGGATGTATGTATTTTATGATTTATACATAGCACCTTACATGAAAGCAAGAATCCAGTTCTGAGCTCTGACATTAATAAAATAAACCCCATATAGATTGTCATGATTATTTCCTAACACTAAAACTCCTTCTAAGTTACTGTGTGACCTCTTTTTAAAGGCCAGTTTGCTGTTAAGTTTTTCCATACATGACCAGTTGTAATGTAAAAGTATCAAGACATTGAAAAGGCCAACTTTGTGCGTAGGGGAGTGGGAGGTGGGGAGGTGCTATAAAATGAATATGAAGATTTTTGTAGTGCTGAGTTTAGGGTTTAAACCCTTTGAAAAGCCTTACGCTTCAGATTGTTAGTGGACAGTGAGATTGCCCCAGAGGGGTGTGACTGCCTTCAGGGCGCCCCCTTCCCGTGCCGCTCACCCCCCTGGACCTGCATCAAAGCGTGCTGTCTTCTTAGCTGACCCAGATACGTGCACAACGGACTGTATATCCTAAGTGTCACAAATGTTTCAAGTTGAAAAAAATCACTACTCAAATCTTTAAAAGACCAAGAATCCTCTATCTAATTAGCCTCAGTTCTGCATCTGACATTTTATTTTTTCATATAAATGAATAAAATCAATTTGAATGGCATGGGATGTGTTTTCCGGGGTTACAGACTCACAGAAGGAACTTGGCCTTGGCAGCTAGGCAAGTCGGGTTTGCACCTCTCCACTATCTACTGATGCTGTGACCTTGGATAAATTAGATAACCTCTGTGAGCCTCTCTTTCTTTATCTTAAAATGGATCTGATAATATCTGTCTTGAAAGGGGGACCATGAAGATTAAATGCATGTGGATGTAAATCCCTTACAGTAGTTCCTGGCAGACAGTAGGTGCTCAGTAAGGCTAGTTTCCTTCCTGCCCCACCCCACTTCCTTGTCAAGGTGAAAACCTGAGATAGGGTGTAAGGCGATTTACTTCAGGGAGGTTTACCCTGTAATATATAAGGACGGATCTTCTGATGAGAGGCATTTCCATTAATTAAAATAGAAAGGGAGCTCTAGGCCCTGGTTTTATCCAACCCTTTTAAATTATCTTAGACGTTTACAAGTCTGGACTTAAGAAATGTGATCATCTTGCTGCTTGCAGTTCAGATGGTTCAGGGTTGACATTTTTTTCTCTGTTGAAAAAAAGTCAGTTGCAGCCATGCAAGAACAGCGGGATGTGTACTTCACAAAGAGAAATGTATTTTCGGCAAGGAGTTCTCTGAGGCTCCAAAAGATTGTCATGAAGGCTGATGAAGAGAGGGTTATGGCACTGGTTGTGGGGGAAGTGGGGTGTTTCATGCTCGGCTTTTGTCCTTGCCAGTGAGGAGCGCTCCCTAGCATGTGTCGATCATCCCTGCCAGGTTGGCTTCTAGGGACATCTCCTGGGCCTAAGTGGTGCTGGGCTTCCATGGCTTCATGGAAGGGAGCTCAAGGAGATTGTTATGGTACCCACAGTTCTGAGGGGTGGGAGCTGAGTAGTCGTTTGTATGTTATACCCTTGTGGAGATTATTTGATAGGACGGGTGGGGTGAGGAGTGAAGGATGGGGGTGGTCAGTATGGATGAGGTCGTGTTCTTTCAGCCCATTCCTTGAGAGGATGAGGATGCAGGTGATGATGATAACATTCCCATCTGTTGAGTGCCTGCCATGTGTCAGACACTGTGCTCGGTACCTTGACATATATTATCTCTAATCTTTTCCCCCCAGTTTTATGGAGATGTAACAGACATACAGCACGGTTGAAGGTGTACGGCATAATAATTTGACTTAACGTATGTTGTGAAATGATTGCGACAGTAAGTTCAGCTAATATCCATGATCTCATATAGACACAAAAAAAGGAAAAGAAAAAATATTTTTCCTTGCTCTGAAAATTCTTGGGATTTACACTCTTAACAACTTCTGTGTATACCAGCCATACAGCAGTGTTAACTACAGCCATCACTTTGTATATTACATCTCTAGTACTTATTTCTCTTATAACTGAAAGTTTCTACCTTTTGAAGCACCTTCTTCCAGTTCCTCCTCTCCCTCCTAATCTTAGTAAGGAAGCTGATCCCAGCTATTCATGTTTCCATTTTATGGGCAAAACTCATGACTGGGATTCTTGGAGATGAAATGATTCTTCCAAGACCCCATCATTAGTGAGCGTGGACCCAGGCCTTTGGGTAAATTTATTGGTGCAACAGAGGTTTCCCAGTTGACTCCTCTTTCAGGACAGGAGAGTCTTCTGTGGAACACCGTGGTGGCTCCCTCATTCCTGAACCTGTCATTTGACTCTTCAACATGTAAGGGCACTGCTGGCTGATTCTGTTTCTTCTCATCTGTCTACGTCTATTCCCCTAAAGCTATTTGAAGGAAAATCTCAGGCAATAAAACCGTTCCAATAATTACCACTTTGTGATTCTTCTGGAATGGCCTCTGGTGGTCTGTCACTTATTGATAAGGAGCTGACCCTCTCTGCTGCCTGGGAGACCAGAGGGAGACTGCTCTGTGTCTCAGCTAGTGACCCAGGCTGAGTCATGTGCAGGAGTCAGTACCGGAAGGGCTGGCCCAAGGAGCGGTACCAGGCCATCCCGTTTTTCCTTGTCCCCAGTGCTTCTGGCGGTCTGCCTGGGACCTGAGTTACTCAGCGTTCAGTTGGGGTTGTCAGTTTGCTATGGTGTCAGGCTTTCCTTCAGCGTTTCTGCTTTGAGATTGAGTCAAGGCCCACCTATGCAGACTGGCGTACCCTGGGCTCCTGCAAGCTGTGCTCACGGAAATGACAAATGCTGGGCCTGCTAATGCAGGAGTCTAGGAAAGCCAAAAATAAATAAAGGAATAAATAAAAGGGTGGGGGAGGTGGGAGAAAAGGGAAAAAAATCCCAAGAATGAAAGGGCAGAAGCAGCAACACCTACACTTCCTCTAGCCCTGGCCAGGAAGGGTATCCTGAGGGAAAAAGAGGCCGAGGGGCACAGCCCATTTTTAAAGCAAACAAAGTTCAGTTTCGTGGTTTAAAAAAAAAAAGTTAACTCTGAGTGGTTCCACTTAGATGTGGGGCTGAGTCAGGGCTGGTCCATCAGCCAAACTCTGTACCGGTCACTTGCTCAGTGGACGCAGAAGACGCAGGGCCACAGGCATTTGGGGGGTGGGGACTTCGTATTGGGGAGGAGTTGCCTCCCTGGTGCAGCGACACCTTCCAGAGCCAGGGTCGTTGCTCTAGCAGCCGTTACAGATCGCGGCAGAATTGCTGTGGCTGCTTTGAGTTTGTTTCCCCAAATAAGTTGTCTGAGACCCTGCTCCTCCCTACTCTGTGCCCTGCTCCGTGGGGATGAATGGTGAGCAGAGAGCTCTCAAGTCCTGTTGAGTTGGGGACTGACGGGGTCGGGGGACTGGCGTTTGTCATAAAGAATTGCCAAAAAATGAGGGGCCACTTCGAACCCAATGGGAAGGTGCTCGGAAGTAAAGGTGCGGTGTGTCTCGGAGGGATTCGGGGAACCCTGAGGAGGCCAGTGTGCTGGAGTGATGACCGAGGGCCCTGGGATGCGACTGGAGAAGTAGGCCAGGCCAGGCTGGAGGCAGCCGGGGGGCCATGTTAAGGGTTTTTCTGGGTCCTCCAACTCTGCAACAACTTCCTGAGGCTGGTCTGGAAGGAAGTGGGCACCATCTTGATTCACGGGCAGACCCACTGCGTGGGCCCTACTTGGTACCAGCCAGTGTGCCAGCTGGGTTGCCCCATGCCTCTACCGTCGGTGAGGGCTGCCCAGCCTGAGAGGTACAAGTGAGGAGGTCATGGGCAGCTGACCGTGGCACTGAGTGGGTCGTTTCATCCTCCTTCTTGACAGTCTGGAGCTGCAGTTTCTTGCCAGGCCACCGTGGAGGTGGGGGGATGGCCTGAGGGCAGGGTGTCCAGGGGAGCCCGGTGGACTCCCGCTGGGGAGTGAACATGACTCTGCTCTCCTCTTGAGGGGCTTGTTTGGAGACTCAGAGAGTCATATCAGGCTCCCTCCTCTCTCCAATCTTGGTTTAAGAAAGGACTTGCTAGGCCCTGTCCACGTCTTGGGAAGCCAAGATGCACCGCCGTGCACAGCCTTTTCAGGATCAGATGCTCCCGAAGGTTCTGAAAGGGGCTCTATTGGGAGGTAGGGACTCTTCAAAGTTTGTTTGTTTTCTTGAAGGTTTTACTTCTATGCAAATATGCGGCTTAGAGTTGGGGAGAAAGGTTAACCATGGTGGCGCCTATCTTAATTTGGAATTTCCTGAGTGCATGTGGTTTCAGTCCTCAGGCACAGGACCCCCCTTGGGAGGATTTTTCTTTTCTCTGCAAATCACCGGAGAAAAGTGATCCCTGTGGCTTCGTCCTGCCTTTCTGGGTCCTGCGGGGCCGAACCAGCTGGGAGCGTGCCCCGCCCCCGCTGAGGCTCCCCGCCCCCTCGGACTAGAGGGACACCTCTCCAAGGGGTCATTCTGATCCAGCTGCTCGCTAAAGACCCCTCGGGCTATGAATCTGTGCCTTGGCCTGAACACGATTCCAGCCCTGGCCGGGCCTGAACTTGCGGAGGCCTGGCTGCCAGATCAAACCCATTCAAATGAGGAGGCCCATCTGCTTCCCAGTATCCAGCTGCTGTCCCTTCATTTGCAAATGGCTGGGATGCTGCTGGGGGTGGGTCGGGGGGTGTCTGGGGACACATCTGCAGGCTCTGAACGGGTGTTGGAGTTGGGGTCCTGCTGGGAGAAGAAAGGCCCGGCCCTTTAAGTAAACTTGCTGAACAATACCCCCAAAAGGTCTGGAGTTGAAAAAGCGGGAGGCAGCCTTGCCCTCAAGGAGTGACTAACTCTTCGCCCTCTCCTCCCCATCCCCCACCTTTTTCCCCCTTTCTGTTGTCGCTGGGGCCCCTTTGAAAGTATTCATGTATTGAGAAAGTACTCACTGAGGGTGGGGCTGGAGAAAATGTCAGAAAGGATTTGGACATTGATCTGACCTTTAAGGGACTTAGAAGACAAATGTATCCCCTTGGATTGGCACCATTTATTGACTGTTTATGCCAGTGACAGGGACATGTGAGCTGGTCCCACCAGCAGCTTCTAGGAGCCACAGGTAACACTTAAGTGTGGAAAGGCAACCACCCCTGAAAACTCGCTTCTGGAATGCAGTCGGACTGCTGGCTTTGGGGCTTGCTCTCTGGAACGCAGGCCAATTACCCTACTCGTTGTAGCCCAGGTCTTCAGGCTTGTGGCCTCTGGGTCTGGTGTTCAGGGTTTTTTGAGGCAGGGTGTGTGGTTGTGGTGAGTTGTCCCTGAGCCCTACTGAGATCCTCTTTTCTAGGGAATTCTGTGGGGCTTCCCATGCCCCCATACAAGTATCAGGTATCTCTGATTTGTTGGATGGATGAGTAATAAATGGTATTTTAATAAGCCACAGGCCACTTCCCTCATGAAAGTAATTGAGCAGGTGTTTTACATGGCTGTTGATAGTGACAACTCTCACAAGATCCTTGGGAACATTCCAGAAATCCCACTTAGGTAACTTACGTTGTATATGATGTGAGAGATTTGTTCATTTGAAAGAAAACTCTATTTTAAAATCAGACAAATGCAAATTGAGATTCCCACGTGATTAGAAAAGAACAATCTGCTGATCATTTAGTGTCAAGCTACAACCCATAAGCAGGAGCCTGGCCCACCCCGGCCAGTTCTGAGCAGTAGGCAGGCAGGGGACCCCTGCTGCCTGGTAGGGGGTAGGGGGCTTCTCTCAGGTGTACCCCCACTTTACAGAGGCCTCCCCAGGCAGTCTCTGGTTTTGTCCCCATGGCGACCTTGATGTAGCCCGGAGACAGCCTGTTCTACAAACCAGGACTCTAGGCCAAGGGATGAGAAGAGACTGCCCAAGTCAACAGGGTTCATCGCTGCTGCAGCAGGTCTCAAACCTGTCCTTGGACACTGGAGCTGAACTTCCCACAAGGTGACTCTTGGACCTGTAGCATCAGCATTACCTGGGGAATGTATGGGAAATCTAGAATCTCAGACCCCACCTGAAGCCTCCTGACCCAGAAACATTGGAAGTGGAGCCCAGGAAGCTGTGTTTTAACAAACTGTCTGGATGGTCTTTATGCAAAGTAAAGGCTGAGAAGCACAGTCCCCCCCATCCTCAGAAGCTCTCAGTTGGAGTGCAGGGGGCAGGGGGGCAGACTATATTTGGCTATGACTAGATGGATGAACAAAGAGCTAGTGAATTGGAGATGCGGGCAATGCAGGCTTCTTAATGGGAATCAGAGGAGTTTTCACAGAGATGAAATTTAAGTTGGGCTTTAAAGGCTGAATAGGAGCTTGCCAGGCAGAGGACCAGGACAGAGGATGCAGGTAAAGGGAATAGTGCTCATGTGAACAGACATGCCTACTGTGTGAGGGAGAGGGTGGAGAGGGATCTGGGGCCAGGGAGCAACCAAGGCTGCAGTGTGGGTGATGTTCTTCGGGTTTTCCCCTGTCAGAGTGTGGCATGGCCTGCACTTTTTTTTTTTAAGTAGAGATAAGTTTTGCTTTCCAGAAAATTACTCTGGTGGCCCATGATGTGGACACAGAGGGCGGCCCACAGGTGATGGTTAGGGGATGTTGCAGAGGTCTTTTGGAGAGATGGCAGAGGCCTGGGGTGGGCCTGTGGGAGAGAAATCCACCCTTGCTTTCTTTCCAGAGCTGTTGCGGAGACAGAGTGAGTAAGGGTGGAGGTGTGGGCACTACCTGGATGAGAAGCGAGAGGAGGAAGAGGGGCTTTAGGGCAGATTTGGAGCTGGGGTTGATGTCACGTGGTAACTGCGCTCAGCGAGAGGCCAGCGCAGAAGGAGGAGGTTGAAGGTCGTCTGCCTGTTTTGGATAGGACCTCTGTAGACGTCCAGGTAATGTGTTCCCTCCGGCAGGTGGAAATATGAACCTGCAAGCTGGGACTTGAGTGGCACTGACATGCAGGGGGTGGGAAAAACTGCAGAGATGGAGATCAGAATGTAGGGAAAAGGAACAGAGGAGCCAGGGATGGAATTCAGAGCATATGCACGTACGGGGGAGGGAGGGAGAAGAGGCGTTTCCCAGAGGCAGAACGACCTCCGTGCACAGTTTTGTTCTTAGGAACACGTGCGCACGCCAGCAGACAACAGAATGCCGCCGTGGACCAATAGGCACTAAAATGTGCGTTAGAGGCTCTCTCTTTTCTAACATCCCCATCCTTCCACGTTGAGAAGACCTGGTTAGGGGGAGTTTCCTCCTTTCACGGTTAGCCCACTGCAGCGGAGGAACCATGAGTTCAGCCACCAGGTCTTCTCGATGGCCGGTGCACTTTGAGTTCTCGCTAAGTGCAGGGCGTTGTGCACGGCGCCTTCTGGGCACTGTCTCAGGTATCACTGTTCCTCGTTTGCAGGGGAGGAAAACGAGTGATTAGAAAGCCGAGTGCCCTGTCCTGGGTCACCCAGCTCCTAAGTGGCTGAGCTGGGACTCAGGCCTGTTCTAAGTCTGGCCTTTTACCATCCCCAGCCTGTCCTTGCCTCTTTTGAAGAGTTACCAGGGAGGGACAGAAGTGAGACTTCATGCTCAGATACCATGCAAGGCTTGGGGGGACAGCTAAGGGAATTGAAGGAACATCTGATTAGACAGGTGGCTTCCCACTTTGTACAATGAAGAGGGCTGCCTGCGGCCTAGGGCTGTCACCAGGACTCGGGGACAAAAATGTCTTGGGGGCAAAGGATTTGGTTTTCAGCACTGGAGATGATGTGTGTTCATTTTACAGGCGATGCTTCTGCAAGGCCACTCTCTACCTTTAAGACTGTGCTGATAAAGCTCAGGCAGATCCTGTTCATTCCTTTACCTCCTCCTGAGGCCCCTGTCCACCCCCACCCCCACCTTTTCCCTTCCTACTTGTGGGGATACAGAGAGCACAAAATCTTTCCACAGAGAAAAAGATTTCCCAGTGGTCTCGGTCTGTCAGCAGAGCCAGCTTTTTGATGCTGTGGTTTTCCCTGGAACAGCATGCCCTAGGAAGCCCAGAAGATCTTGAGAAGCGCCAGCCTCTCACCATGTCTGGCAGGCTTGTTTCCAGGAGACAGGAGGCTCAGGGCCTGGATAATCAGGTGACTGAGCACAGAAACTCATTGTACATCCCACCTGGGGTCGTGGGGCCACTTTGACATGACTTGTGCTGCCAGTTTCTGCTTCCTGGGCGCTGGATAATCTAATGGCGTATCTCTTTGGGAAATAGTTTTTAAACAAAGGGCTCAAATTTGAAGTTCTTGCTCAAGCAAAGTCGCCAATATCTGGGGGTTTCATGAAGATAGTCCTGTCCCGTACCTGCATCCTGGTGGTCCAGTGGGAATTTTGTTCCTCTGAACATCAGAGTTTGATGCTCCTATGGTGACCAGGAGAAAACTTCTTTTGTGACCCTCTTTCTCCCTTTTGGAGAACACTATTATTAACAGACTAAAATGCTACATCAAAGGGAGACTGGATGCAGACAAAATAGGAGCTAAATATTTCCACTTTTGGGGTTCAAATATTGGGTGATAATGGTGACTCACTCTTAAAAGGGTGCATTCTTAGGCATTTTACTATTTCGACATTTTAATTTTCTCATGGGCAACAACATCATTTCTTTTCAGACTCAGAGCTGTTTGCCGTGTTTCTCAAAGGCAGACCTAAATTATATGAGGGGTGGGCCTAAATATATAATTCTAAATGGTTACCATATTGGAAGCATTAACCATTATCCCATCTGATGGTGAGGAATGCGAGCCAGTCTAGAGTTTCTGGAACAGTCAAGCTACTGTGTCAGAGGTAGCTGTTAGTGGTTCTGGCCCCTGTGATACCGACAAGGAGGACTGTAAGTCCTGACTTGAGTCTGCAAGACACTCGACAACCGGTTGGAAGAGAAAGCTGCAGCCTTTCAGCCTGTTTACTTATCTGTGTTTCATTGCTCTGACTTCTTTTAGGCCCCCATTTTTATGTTGGCAGTATTTCTTGAGGTGGAGAACTTTCATCTTTATATTGTGCAGAGTATTTGTCTCCCCCCCACCCCCCGAAAGAACAAGTAGTACCCATGCCTTATAAGGCTTCTGTTTGATGTCCGGATTTTGTCTTCTGCAAGCCTGTTCTTGTAAAAGGGAAGCTTTGAGGCTGTCTGAGCTGAAGCAGCCAGCTCGGCCCCTGCCGTCTGGGTGTCTGCAGAGCCCCTGTGCTAGGACACACAAGGGTGGTCATTTCTGACTTGATGGCGGGGACCCCAGTAGCTTTATATCTTTCTACTGGTAAGTTTTGATGCCACCTAGACAGAAACTGTGCTGTAGAAAAGTGGGGGCTTCGCTCCTCCAAAGCCCCTACGCCCCATGGGTTACTGAAAAGTAACACCAGGTGTCCGTCGGTCCAGACTCCCTCGATTCTAACTGGTGAAAAGGACTTTGGTAGTGCTGTGTATCAGAGGAGTCTGCATTCCGTTCCTGTGGACAGAAAATGGGGTATTGGCCAGTTAAAATGGGGTAGTGGCCACTACGGGCCGTCTTGAAGACCAGGAGGGTGAGTCGACGCTAACTGGAACAGACACTTACTTGCTACGTGCCCCGTGTACTGTGACATTGCGGTGACATTTGCAGCTTCATTCTGTGTGTTTCTTCTGTCAAGACAGTGGCAGCCCCACAGCAATGATATTTATTCCTCTTGTGCAAGGTGGCAGGATGTCTGGAGGGCACCAGGAGACCGAGGCTGTTTTACTATGCTCGCGCCAAATGCTGGTGTTAAGAATTCCCGTGGGAGTCCCTGCCGGCCACGCCGTCGCAACAGGAAGAGCCTCCACTGCGTCTGCGCGTACCTGCTGGTTTTCTCCCTCTCCTCCTCCCCTCTCCTCTCCTCTCTTCCTCCCTCCTCCTCTCGCAGAGGGAGTTGTTTAGGGATTTCTTTCTCTCTTTCTTCTCCTTTCTGGAGGAACGTGTTTAGGGCTTGGACACCCCTGACTTTCTGAGATAGAGAAACCTAGGTGGGGGGGTGCATTCCAGGGGTGACCTCTCTCATGCGTCCTTGGAGCTGGGGTTTCCATTTCTTAGCTGCGATAAACTTGACCTTTGAAAGAACACTGATCCTGAGGAAACCCCAGAAAAGGCTGAATTTGTGAAACATGACGTCATTCGTTGTCCCCGTGGCATACTCTGCTTTTTTCTTCCTTAACAGTTTAAATCTGTCATCCGTTCTCCCTGAAACGATTGGACAGGGCAAGACGCGGGTTTCCCATCTGTTCTCTGTTTGCATTTGGGCGCCATTTCAAAAACCACATGGGAGAAGTTTATAGGCAAACATTATAAAAAGTGACAGTCTGAAGTGCTGCTGTGGCTGGCTTGGCAGCATAAAGTGTTACCTGAAATAGCTCCCTGTTCCAGACTCCCTCTCGCTGCTTCAATTGTCTCAGGACAGCCTCCTGATGACACTGGGGAGGAATTCGGCTTGGACGTGCGCAGTGAAGGCACAGAAACCACAGCCTTTGCTGACTTTTGCAAGACTTCCCCCTCCTAAGGCTCTGCTCACCTCCAGCAAGGACTGCTGGTCCCTGCGTTGATTTCCTGGGAGGTAAAGCTGGTAACATCAGCATGACACCACCCCGAGAGGTCATGATCTGCTGCAGTACTGGGGACTCGAGGAGTCAGGCAACCCCTGCCTCACTTTCTTCCTTTCCCCAGTCGAGGCCCCTCAGTTCTAAATTCCAGTAGCTCCCCAGGGATCACAGCTCAGGAGTTTCTTTGGGGCGGGAAGGAGACGCAGCTTAGGACAGGAATCACACACATGCTGTATGCAGTGGTGGCTGTTACTCAAACCCTTCACTTGTTGATGAGCTGTAAGGGTGCCCATCTCTCATTTTTTAATGTCAAACTAGTCCATTTATTGAAAAGAAGCTGTGTGACAAAATGCTGCTGGCGCTATTCGGGTGTTTGAAACCTGTGGGGAGAAAGTTCAAATTGATGCAGTGAAAGAACGGCACAGCCGAGCTCTCCCCGCCGGTGCGCGACCTCAGCACATAGAAGCAAGTGCCTTTTCGTCCTCCTGGAAAGCAAACCCACGCCTTGTTTGTTTAGCACTTTGAGGTACAGTGACAGAGCGTCCAGCACTGGTGTGTGCGCTCCATGCTTCTCGCTCCTTTGAGGTTGTAATTTGCATTATGAAAGATACAAGGAAATGTATTCTGTCTGTAGATGTCTCTGAAGGAGCACGTGGTGTGTAACAAAGCAGCTTCTGGAAACTTCCTCCCACTGTGTTTTGGTGAGAACTGATGAGGAAAGTGTTGGGCTGTGTGTTCAGCATGGATTTCTCCCCTTCTCTGTGTGAGAAAGGTTAAAAGTCTGCCACAGACCAGAAAAAAATAAGTGCAGGAAATGTTAATGTTGCTAGGTATTGTTTAAATCTCCCAAGGAGTACTTTGCCCCGTGTCAACTGTCATATTTTACTGAGCAGGCCATGCGACTTGGTGGAGCCAAGGGGAGGCACTGGCCTGTGACACTGGAAGGCAATCAAGTCAAAGTTAGAGGGACAGTTAGGGGACCACAGAGACAGCGTCACTGATGTCAGAGGGGACTGGCCCGTTGTCCCCACGGAACAAGGTGAGGTCAGTCCCACTATGGAGGTGGACACAGAGCACTGGAGAACACGTAGGCAGGGGGTCACCCGGAGGATGGCAGCACAGAAGAGAAACCAAGCCCCAGTGGCCGCACGGGAGGGGCAGGGACAGAGCTGCTTCCACCGAGCAAGTGGTTTGGGCCCCAGGCTAAGTGTCTGTGTTCTTCGCGTCTTGGCCTAGGATGCCTGTGATGTAGGAACCCACACACGGGGCCGCGGGAGCCGCTGGGTGGCCTGGGGAGGATGGGTGTGTCATTCAGCCCCTCCCCACCACGTGCCCCACTTGCCCTCCCTGACCCTCTTTCTTCCTTCTCTTCTCTTTCTCCCCAACCTCTTCTCCCTTTCCCCCTCTTTCTATTCATTCACCCATTCTCCCTAAGATGCACTTGAAGTCCCTCTAGCTTATGCGTAGAGATTGCTGGCTTCTGCTGGGTTTCCCCAAAGATGCCTCAGTCCCCCAGCTGAGCCTGTTGTGAAATAATCAGCTGGGGGAGGGAGGCACACGCGCTTTCTGAATTCCCCACGGCAGTCACTGGTTTCAGACTTCGAGTGGCTTAGGTAGATGGCTTAATTGTGTGGGTGAACATCGTTATCTTGTTGATGTATTGGGGGAGTTATTTTACTATCTGTGAGGCTTATCATCTAATTGGGAAACTGGGTGATGGTTTTGACCTGGTTTTACTGGAAATAAAAACCACTCTCAGGACCTCAAGTCATCTTATGAGTCCTTTGAGCTGGGAGCCCATCATTAGTAAAATTGTTTTGTTATCTATGGAGATACAACTCTGAGTAGACTCTGATTGTCCTCTGAAGAGAGTGGTGCTCAAGATCATGGTAGTGTCTTCAGCCTTGAAGAATAACAGTCTTGGGGCCCGGCAAGTTACGGTTGGAATTTGGTTCATAATAGTTGGCTTGTTGGATCCTCAAAATAATACCCTGTTTGGAGACATTCTTTCTTGTCATTCAGTAAGAAAGCTGAAGCCAAGAGGGTTAGGCAAGAGCAGAGTGGAATTGGAGCTCAGGACTTCACTCTCAGCTCATGCAGGCAGTGCCCAGGCAACCAGCATCTCCTGCGTGTCCAGCCTGAACAGGACGTGGTCCTTACTGTGCTGTGTTACCTCTTGCTACAGCAGCAGGTGGCAGGTGTCCTTCTGGTGATGTTGGTCCAGCATCTCAGATACCCCTGGTTTCGGCAAGACTTTGTGGTTTACCTATTTCAGATGAAGGATTCTGAGTTAAAAATGCTTTCCTTTAAAAATGGAGAAATCATAATGCCACCTTTATCTGGAGAGATTTTTTTCTGCTTCACATATGCCAGTGTCTTGTTCTGTCCCCGTCCAGCAGTCTTAGGGCCTTCCACTGCCTCCGCAAAAAAGGGACATGGCTTCCCCTGGTTGGAGGGCCAGGACAGAGCAGGTTGGCTGCATGGGTCCCAGGCTCTCACTTAAAGGAAGTGTTGCTGCTTCTGTCCAGCTGCTTCCCTGCTCAGTAATCTCTGGATGACCGGTTCCAGCTCAAGGGGACGCAAGTGCTGCGACATTCTTGGTGACCTGCTGACCGTGCAATGTGGTCGCGATAAATATCGATCATTTTATGACCCAGGCTAAGCCAGTGTAAATACATTCTAACATTGTGGGTGCTGTTTCAGTGATCAGCTGTTGGAGACCCAGGACCCCAAACGATATCTGAGCCTCGCTTTGAACAGCTGTAAACGGGGTTGGGTTAGGCCAGGTGGCCTTTGGGAGCCTGTTGGTTCTGATGTTGTATGACGCTGACTCTGGGATACTGGAGGGGGAGATGGTCTGAGATTTGGGGCCAAACTGATTCCTTTCTTTTCCCCCTTTCCCCGCATTTCTCTTCCCCTCCCTTTTCTGCTCAGGATTCAGAGTTCAAAATATGTCTGTTAGTCACTGAGTTCAGTGCTGTTATGACTTAAATAGCCTTGAGAGGCCTCCTCTGAGGACTGTCCAACCAGGTCCCCAGCAGCATCTTTTTTTTTTTTTTTTAAAGTTGAAGTGTAGTCAGTTTACAGTGTTGTGTCAATTTCTGGTGTACAGCTCAATGCTTCAGTCATACGTGAATATACATGTATTCGTTTTCATATTTTTTTCCACTGTAAGCTACTACAAGATATCGAATATAGTAGCCAAAAGCATCTTGTAAACATCACTTTGCCCTTCACTTCTTTCTAGAGAAGCCTTCTCTGACATTTCTATGCAACACGGCTTGGCAGACTTCCTGTAATGGGCAAGACTGTAAATATTTTAGGCTTTGCAGGCCATCAGGTCCCTGGTTCAACCACTCAGCTCCGCCATTGTCACACCACAGCAGCCCCAGACAATGTGTAAGTGAGCGAGCAAGCTTGGCTGCAAGCCTGTAAAACTTTGTTTACAAAAACAGGCGCTGGCTGGGTTTGGCCTGGGGGCCGGAGTTTGAGCTTGCATCTCCGGATGTGCCGCTAGCCTGCTGTGTTCTTCTTCCTGACACTTAGGACCACCCCACACACTTTAGAGTTGTGTAGATTTCATATTTGTTGTCTGTAATTAACATCCCACAAGTGCAGGGAATATTTTATTTTCCTGCTGCTTCCTGGGCATCCAGAATAAAGCGTGGCCCACAGTAGGTGTTCGGTAAATAATTGTTGAATGAGAAAAACAAACTTTTGAAGAGTAACCCTCCTGTCAGTTGGGGCTCTCTGCCCTTGTTTCGGGGTGTGTTTTTCCATATTTAAATTTGTATTCTGTTTTCTTCCCTGTGTTGTGGTTATCTCTTTGTGTTGCCATCCTGTTGGCTGTCTGGGCCCTTCTTGGCGTGGATGCCTTGTGGGGGCTGCCCCTTTGGGGAATGGGCTGGTGGTGGCGGGGAGGGGGAGGGTGAGTTCTGGAGCCAGATGCTTGGCAGCCCTCGCTGGTCCTTCAATGCTGGGACTGAAACACGAAGTGACTTTATTTCAATCTTCTGTGGGAGATTTGTCCAGACTACACTCAAAAGGACAAAACAATTGCCTTGTGACGCTGCCCAGATTTGGAGCTGTCCCGGAGCTGGGAAGCTTTGTGTTTTCCGGGCCTGGGACTCCGGGTACCATTCACAGTTCTCACTGTGAAGGATGAAAGCCGATTCATGGACCCTGGTGGGTCCCAGCCAGCAGCTCTGACTATTCTCTTCGAAGGCCCATGGTTCCCTCTCACTCTGTCTGCAGAGGCTGGGTCCTCCTGGGTCCCCTTTTGCCCTGCGTGTTTGGGGACTGTGATCCCGTTCCACACAGGCCACCTTCTAGGTGTGTGCCTGGGGCGGGGGAGGGGCGCACTAGGAGCCAGGAAACCTGAGCCCTCCTTCTAGGATCTTGGCGTCTCCTCGGGGGACAGGACGTGCTCCTCAGGAATGTGGTCCCTCCCTAGGAGTGCGTGAAGTGGGCAGACGTACGAGAGGGGACATCCGCTTCACTCCGGGCCAGGGTGGCTGGTGGCAAGCTCTCAACCAGGAGGGCACTGCGTGATTTGGCCTTTGAAGGGATGGGTTGGGTTTGGCGTGGGGGTGAGGGAAGAAGGGGCAGCCCTCAGTTAGGAGACAAAGGCAGAGGCCTGAGGAGGCTGGGACTAGGGTGTGCGGTGGGGGCTGGTGGCAGGGAGGGGTCTAGCTTTTAAAATGGCATATTAGGCCTGTGGCCGTCACCAGCTTCGTTTCATGATCCATTTAAGTGCAATGGGGACCGCCTCTTGGCTGCCTGGGGCATTTCCCCCTTTTTGGTTTTGACATTAAGGCCTCCAGGCTTTCATCATTTTAAGAAAAATGGTGTGTTTCAGCTTACCCAGTACAGAGTTAAATTTCTAGACCAGCAATGTTTTCATCTGGGCCTGGGAATTTGAGGATTTCTTTTTAAGAAGCTCGGGTTTATGACCACAGGCAGAGTCTAGCAAAAATAAATAAAGGTGTGTGTGTGTGTGTGGAATGAAACCATTTGTAAGACACACATCCTTACAAGTGACAAATGCTGCAGTGATGGACTTCCCTGGGTGTTACGGTGCAAGCAGGATTTGGACTGGCAAGCGACTTCAAAGTTTTCTTGTACGATATCCGGTATCCTTCCGTGCCGGGTTTTGAGTTTGTTTAACGCCCTCCAGTTTGTGGAAACCGAGTAGGGCAGCTTTGGCTGGGTGCTTCCTCTGGTTGGTTTCAGGTGCTCCTCTGCTCTTTGGTGAGGGCAGCTTCCTGGGGTGCGGGGAGAGGCAGATACCCTCTGGGGCCGTTTGCAAAATGTGAACCATCTCTCCTGGGAGTCAAGGGGCCTCCACTGACCGTTGTTGGACGTTCTCTCCTCTTCCTCCTTCCCATCTGTCTCCGTCTTCTCTCTCCCACCTTTCTGCAGAGCCACCAACCAAATACCAAATCTCCCAACCGGAAGTGTACGTGGCTGCACCCCGGGAGTCGCTAGAGTTGCGCTGCCTGTTGCGAGATGCCTCCATGATCAGTTGGACTAAGGATGGGGTACACTTGGGGCCCAACAATAGGACAGTGCTTATTGGGGAGTACTTGCAGATAAAAGGTGCCACGCCTAGAGACTCCGGCCTCTATGCTTGTACTGCTGCTAGGAATGTAGACAGTGAGACTGTCTACTTCATGGTCAATGTCACAGGTGAGTCGTCCAGCGAGCCCTCTGCTCTCTTCTCTGTAGCCGTTTTCTGGGTAAAGTGTTACTGGACAAGTGAAGTTACAGTGGGATCTGCTAATTGCATGCCAGGTGCAGAGCTTCACGGTTTGTGATCCATCTGTGTTTGAAGTTCTTCTGCAGGACCTGGTATATCAAGAGAGAGGCTGGGCATTCAAAATGACAGGGTTTCTCATGTGCAGATAACATTTTTCTCTTAAGACAGTGCACTTTTATTTAAGTAAACAACCCCCGCAACCGGCATCCTTGGCATGTAGAATACAGGATGGAAATTTGGATGCTGAAGATTTCCAATTCCTTTTATGAAAATTTGAGTTTCTCACCTTGACTTTTCCATGCAGTGACGGGGGTGCTGCACAGGCCCCCCTTTTGTGACCAAGTTTAAAGCTCTGCTTTCAGAATATTAGCAAACAGTCAGAAGGCCACACAGGACCTCAGTTTTCCGATGGACTAATTCCTTTCTTGAAGGAGACCCTGAGTGCTAAAAGATTGTGTTGGAAAGAATCTTTGGCTATTACACAATCAGTAAATTTGCTGGAGACTTGAATACTGTTTGAAGCTTAAAATCCATTTTCAGTATTTCCAATTTTATAGCATGTTTAAATAATGTGAAAGCAGAAAAGATTGAGAATTGTAATAGAGACCAACTGTCATCATGGAAAGAAAATTTAAGCCATTAAAACCATCTTAACTAAACATGGTCTCAGACTTTGCGCCTGGGTTCCTGGGTCGTCGAGTTCCCTATCCAGAGGGATTGAGTTGTAGATGATTGCAGCCTCTTGCTTTTGCAAAAACGCAACCATGGATGTGTTCTTTTGAATACAGATGCCATCTCATCCGGAGATGATGAGGACGACACAGATGGCTCGGAGGATTTTGTCAGTGAGAACAGTAACAGCAAGAGTAAGTAATTGCTGTCTCCGGAGGTCCCCGAGAGAGGAGAGCCTGGTGGGCAGTCCTGACTCCCAGCTGTCTTCCTGTCCACTCTTCGGGATGCTCTTGCCTGCGGTCCTCACCGTTCTCCGCTCTGTCTACGCTCTTGACTTTCAAATCTGAGAATAAACCAGTGTTCTGTGCACCCTTCTCTCCTGTTTGTCCTTTCTTATTGTGTCAGTAGCCTCTTTCTTTTGAATGCAGTTATGAATTTTCTTTCCTTGGTCTTCCTCTTCCCTCTGGTTTCTCACTGTTCGGAGATGTAAAGCCAGTAGAGCCATGTAATATCCTGGTCGTCTTCATAACCACTGAGGATGCCTGGCTTGACCCAGTGGTTCTCCACTGGGGGTGATTCTCCTCCTTCTCCCTCCCCGGGGACACACTGGGCGATGTTTGGTTGTGTCAGCTCGGGGAGAGGGGGATGCTAGTGGCATCTACTATGAAGAGGCCAGGGATGCTGCTCATATACATCGTTACAATATGCAGAATGGCCTCACAATAAAGAATAATCTGGTCCAAAATGTCGATAGTGCTGAGATTGAGAAACGATGGCCTGGTAAAACATTATTGCATCCTGAGCAGAAATAAGGGAAGTGTGCCTTATTTTGCAGATAGAAAAGGGGAACAACAAATGCTGTTTGCGTATCTAAGGGCAGTTAACACTGAGCACCGACCCTAGGAGGTCTTTACTTGGTGAGTGAGAATGTGGCCTCTTGGACCTGGGCAGCATGGGTTCACATCCTGCTCTACCACTTCTGAGGTGGGCCACCTTGGGCAAGTAATTTAACTTCTGGGCCTCAGTTTCTTCAACTGTAAAATGGGAATAATAACAGTATTTCATGGGGTTGTTATGACGATGAGCTTGTATTTGTACAGTGCTCAGAAAAGTACTCGTGAGTGTTTGATAAAGAAGATCAAATGAATTGTATTTTCCAATAACATGGCTGGAATGTTTCCAGATCGCTTTACGTTGGCCACTGGCATTCTTTGCTTAGATGCTATGTTCCACATTTTCTCGAAGGACTTTTGTCAGTTTAATAAATTCAAACAAGACCTAAATAATAAGACAAATTGTTATTAAAATCGATGTTGGCTGGTACCTGGGATAATGGTTTGCTGAATTGGGGCATTGGATTTGTCCCTGAGTCTCCTAGCAGCTTGGGCAAAAAGAAATTTTTTGGCTTATATACTTTTCACTCTTTGGTGAGAAAGCTTGGGGCCTGGACCACTAGCATCAGCATTCCTAAGAACTTACTAGAAATGACAATTCTCATTCTGAATTAGAAAAACTCTGGGGGTGATTCTGATGCACAGTGAGTGTAAGAACTACTGGCTTAGGGATTCACACGGGCAGATCTGCCTCTAACACAAGTTTACTGTTAGAGATCTTATCCGTAATACAGTGGGTAATAAGGTGAGAGAGTGTCTTCCATTGTGATTTGCACCAGCCTTCTAATGAGGTGGTTGTTATTATTTTTGGTATTTAGTAATAAAACACTGGTACATTAAAAGATATCACTCACTTCTTATTAGTTCTTTGGCTCTGGCAGTGATGAAGAGGTCTGCTCTGGGCAGGCTCTGTTCTGGCTGCTGGTTCAGTCCATGCTCGCAACCACTAGATAAGGAGGAAAGAGGCGTTGTTTGTGTTTTATTGATTGGAAATTTGTGATTCAGGGAACAAAAAGCAGAGAGCCGCAGTTGAGTCGTAGGCCTGTTGCATGTCTAATCACAGGCCCCTTTGCCAATACCCAGGGTGATGATGTGGGTGGAGGGAGGAGGCTTGCCGTTGCTTACAGCTCTAAAGTGGTACCCATGTGTGGGAGCCATTGCTATTGACTGTGACATCAGATTCAGCTCAGCTCCGTTGGCATGCCTTGGAACCGCGTTGTCCTGGTGATCGGTACCCTGCCTAATAGCGTGTTACCACGGAATAAGCAGGAAATAATAAAATGTAACAGTGAGGTATAGGTTATGTAACAAGAAGGCTGAGTGAATGTGTCTGTGATGACTCAGCAGGAACACCTGCCGTGGACCTCCAGGTTTTCATCCTGAACACTTGTCCTGACTGCCCAGTGTCCAGGTGAAGGCCAGGTAGTCCTGAGCTCCACTTAACAAATGCTGGCCCATGTTGAGTGAATTGCCACGCCTTCACCTTGCGACCAGGGTTCTTTGTAATTAGCTCTCGAATGACACCAACTCTGCCCCGAAATGGATGCTCTGCAGTGATTAAGGGCTGGTGTTAGCTGTACCAGGGAGATACTGCTGTCGGGAACTGCCTCTGTTTGGTGCCTGTGAAACATTAGACGCGATTTAAAGTGATAGCAGTTCTTAGCTGGCTACTTGGCCTCTGCCATCTGTTAGTGTGATTAGGCTGGTCTGATTCACAGGTGCAGCCTGGGGCAGCTGAGATTAAGCAGCTGTGGCCTGTGTGGACAGAGGAATGCCATGGCCAGGGTAATTGGCAAGGCGGTGAAGGGGATGTTGCCATTAAAACAATTTTTTGCCACCTCAAGTGTCAAATGCCTGACCTGATTAATAGGGAAAATTGTAGAAGCACCGAATTCTTTGCATTTCCAGCCACCTGGAAACCACTCGTGTGTCCAGATTGATTCCTTCAGTGTTTTCTGATTGTCTGGAAATGCCACTGGGGTGTGTTTGAAAGTTCCCTGTCAGCGAAGTTAACAGATGATGCTCCAGTGACCCTGTGCTGACAGTGACATTTCTGAGCTTCTCCGAAAAGGGTTCTTCTCTTTTGGGATTGGTTGATGTTAGTTCCACATCTTCTGACTTGAAAACTCTATTCCAGGGTATTCCCACTGCTGGTGTTACTGTTTATCTAATTTTTGTGGTTAACTCGAAGAAGGCAAGCTTATCTTCCTGGTAGAGTTCTTCTTAGATTCTACAGAGAATAAAAACTAAGGTAGCCAAATATAATGGCAAAAAAAAAAGTCAAAAATTAAGGCAGGATGGTTGAATTTTGGCCATGAAACTGGTATCCATTAACATCCAAGTCCAAGTCTGATTTGATTTCTTTATGAATGTCCTGCAATGTTTAGGTTGACCTTAACTCTTTCCTGGGAGACCCAGCTTAAAAGTGGGCTCCTCTGGAGAGGATTTCCTCGTTTGCACAAGCAGATTGAGTGGCTGGGAGTGTTCCATTGTCTCATGAGCAGTATTGCGTAGTATCTCAGACCTGCCTTGCCAGTAGGTTGCTTCTGGATCTTGAATGAATATTTTGTGGAATCACCGTCCTCACACGTATCTTCTGTGGAGCTCCTTGAAAACAGAGCAGTGTTCAGATTTGGTCTGCACATAAAGAGAATAAGCCAGTGTTTCTCAAAGAGTATCCCTTGGAACCCTAGTACAGAATACTTCTCTGCCAAAAATGAGTTGTGTTTTGAGATGAATTTGGAAAATACCTCATACTGTGACCTTTCTTGGGGACTTCCAGTGTCTATCAGCATAATACAAGTTCTGAGAAGTTCTGTAGTAAAACATCTGTTTCTTTTTGTCCTTTCCCAGGGTTTTCCAAACTTATTGACCATAAGACCCTATTTAAAATGTAGCATCTATTAGCATCCTGTTGCACGTGCTTTGAAAATCCCTGCAATGGACTGATTTGATTGATCTGGCTACCCCACCTCCCACCCCTACCCCCACCACTTTTGAGTCAAATTCTTCCATCACAGATGTGGAGGGCATTCTCCGGTCATATTTTAGCAGCTGACTAGCTGATGACCTCACACCTTACCAGTGCTAGACGTTTCCCTGAGCGGAACAATCCTGTGATGTCATTACAAGCCTGGCTGCCAGGAAATAATGCTGCTACATATGCCCTTTGGTGAAAGAGATTTTCTCCGGACAGAAAGTTGCAATTTCAAATGCTAATTTTTGAAATGCATCCAGGCTGAGGGTTTTGAAAGGTTCAAGCGTCATGCTTTAGCATAGGAAAGCATAACTTAACTAGTCCTTGCCTTCCCCAGGTACTAGGTATCTTAATGGGTTATCTGGCAGCAAATACGTAGACCTGTCCATTTTTTTTCAAGATACTTTTTAATGACCTCTAGCTTGTGTTTAAGTATTACTGTTTCTGAAGAGCTTGAGACTTAGTTCTTGGGAAGATCGTGATAGACAGAAGTTCAGGTTGGCTGCTTAACTGGAAGGAATTGATGGTAAGACAGCTGTACCAGGATTCTTGCTGTTGGAGTGGTTCTGTTGAGTGAAGAGAGAGAGAAGGTAATTTTCTATTTTGGTTTTATTCCTGTTGAGACCTGCAGCTGCCTGTACTCTGCGTCAGGGAGAAGGCAATTTTTTTTTTTCTGTCTGTTTTTTGGAAGTAACGAGGGAAAATGATGGTACTTGGCCTGAGATTCTGAACTTTCACTGATGGTCCTGCTAATAGTAATAATTCACAGTCACCTTTGCTATAATTGGGATTTTACTTGGTAGAGATTGTGTCTAAGTTGGCAAATGCTGTTTTTTTCACTGTGTTGCAGTTGCCAGGAATTGAAGAAAACAAAGTTTTAAAAAATGCACCAGCTTCCTATGGTTTTTTGAAATGTCTTTGGAATGAAAACCTCATCATACATTGGCTAGGTTGTTTATCACAAACACTGGTGATAGTGTTCCATCCATTCGGCCGGATTGACAATCCTTTCTTTCACGGCTTCCCCTCTGGTCAAACAGCATCACCAGCGACTGGAAGGTTCTCTTTTGAAGGCAGATCATGGGAACTCCCACGGGCAGCTGGTCTCCCAGGGGACTCAGGCACTTCACATGTGGGTCACTTGTCTGGTTTGTTTTAATGTCTTTCTTATCAAATGACCTGCTGTTCAGCATGTTGTTGCTTTAATAAGATGTCTCAGATAAAGAAATCCCCATCCCCCCCAGTCACACCTCCACTCACATCTCCATCTTTTGTTGGATTTGCTTTCTCTTTCTGTATGCAAAACTGAAAACAGACGAACTGCAGTCTGCGGCAGGGGTGGGATGGAGCGCTCAGAGACATCTCCTCCCTCATCAGGGGTCAAAGCATTGAAATGTCCTGATTAGTGATATTTTTAAAGGCCCTAATTATAGACTTAAGACAGAGGCCTTAGTGGAGCTTTGGGGAGTTTGTGAGACTTAATCTAGGAGCTGAAACAGGCTGTGTTTTTATTTTTTTTATTTTTGCACCAATAAAAATATAGTTGGCAGTCATCAGTGGCCACAGCGCACATAAATCTTGAGCTTTTGACTTAATTTCCATGGGAGAGTTCAAAGGGCAGTCTGGAGTGGTTGAAAGAGCTCTGCTCAGGGAGCTGGGGACTTGGGTCTAGCCTCAGCCCAGCCTCTGGCCGTGCGACCTTGATCACGTCACTTAACCTTTCTGCATGACATTGACCACACCGGCCGTTGGGCCAGATGGTCACTGGGGTCTCTTCTGGTACAGTGGTAATATGATTCTGTGTTTTTCCTTTAAACTGCTGGGCTGTAGCCTCTCTTTTTGGTTAGAGAGAGAGAGGAGGAAAAAAGACCGTAAACCTTAGATGTCAGTGTCGGGACAAGTAAGAGTCTTTGTGGCAGTGGGCTCAACAGCCCAAGTTTTCCCCTGAAGTTTAAATTGCAGGGTCAAAATAAATCCTCTTATCTGGCCATTTATTGACAGAATCAGTATCTGTGTGGAATATAGGTACTTGGAAAGAATGTTAGGACTGGGAGGGGCCTTATCAGCACATTCAGTTCAACTCCCTCATTTTATAGCTCAGGCTTTTAATAGTTGTCCTTCTGGTTCACCCTTCCATCCATCCATCCATCCATCCATCCATCCATCACACTAGAGTTCCTGCTCCATGGTTTGAAGATGACTCAGGCTGCACCGTCCAGGTGATCCACTCTTGTTGGTCAGCAGACCTTGAGGAGTGTGCTTTTCATTATGGAAACACCCTGCTGATGGAATCACGCATAAATAACCAAGAGGTGGCTCAGAGATGGAATAATGAATCTTCTCCTTAATCTGCTCAGCCAGCCGCATCTTGAGACTTCTGTATTAAATTAAAATTGTACTTACTTAGCATTATTCCTAGTGTACAGTACCTGTTTCAGTGTAGAACATGATAATGAGTAGGTATGCCAAACCTTGGTGATGGGATTTTACTGGTTTATTTTGGCTGGGTCTTACTGTTCCTTTCACTTGCTTGTTTTTAGTATTTTATGAGTAAGTACATCTTTCTTTTGCTACCTCTGCTGCATCAGGAGATCTGAGGATGTCAGAGCAGAAGGGGCCATACCGATCCTCCAGGTCAAATTATTTACTCCTAAGTATAATTCATTTTTTTTTAATGCCATCAGGGATTTATACCACAGTTCCTTCTCTATTAATTATGTCCCTAACATTATGGAAGACCAAGTTGATGTCATATATGTCTTCCAAGCAGTGTGGTGTGACCTTGGCCATCCCTGTTGAGCACCTACTGTGTGTTAGGGTCATCTCTTTGTAGATCATTAATTTGTTCGGTGAGTTTCTTCTCCAAATGAAGGTTGTTAATGTGGTTCACAGCCTTGGGATGAAAGATGACTCCTTAGGCAGAGAAGCTTTTCAGGAGCCTTCTCCCTATTTCTCTCCAGCTCCATTGTCCTTCTTAGGAGGGACCTGGTCTTCCCATGTGTCCAGACTGCAAGCAGAGCCGGAAATATTGAAGACAGGAAGAGATTGCAGAGGACATGGGGCCATTGATGGCGGCGACACAGCAGGGCTGTGCCTACAGTGCGATTATTTTTGTAGCTCTTCCAGGTTCTTCAAGTTTTGCATAAAACTAGCTTATTTCAGGAAGAGCCACTGTAAAATAATAAAATAACCTCCCCCTCTAGCACCATGCTCTTAAAAAGATTCGTGTGCTTGGCATCGTAGAGGAAGTCTTCATCACAAAAGCACATTGTGCCTGTGTGACGTTTAGCACTCACCCCGAGTGAGGTTGGATAAAGGGTTGGGGGTGACCCAACACTGCCACACGTGGAACCTCGAAAACTTGGCTTGACAGCCCTTTCTGTTGAGTCGAGATTTATCATTATTCAGGGAAGGCGAATGTTGTGAATTCGGGTTTTGAGCGATAGTCATGTTAGTGATTGGCTCCTACATCGTGGATTAGATTTTGTGGCGCCCCGCCCACCTGCCATCTCTGAGACTTTAGATGAGGAACATGGCCGTGTGTCTGTTTTGCACAAGCAGGTTTTATAGGTGCAGTTTGGGTGATTGAAATTTCACCCTGGGGAAGTGGCTACCTGCCAGAAATTCCAGCAGAATTCTTTCACCCTTGTCCTTAAATCATTCCTTAGGCGCCAAGAAAAAGGTGCTGGTTGCCAGGGCGCTGTCGCCACAGGCCAGGACCGTCCGGGCTCATGTGGTCTGGGGTGATCCCCTGCGGGTTGCAGCCTCACCCAGCAGCTTAGCCCAGCGAGAGGGGAACAGAGCCACATTCCTAGTTCCTAAAGCTCAGTCCTACTTTTCGGCCTCGGGAATGTAGAAAGCATGCCTAATGGTATGTGCGCACTTATCTATTGATTTCTTTTATGTAAAAAAGAAAAGACATTCCACAGGATCATTGCAGCCGTAATTGATGCTATCTGAAAGAGTTACTACATTAATATTTAGCTAATTCACATGAATAGGCTATTGTGTTTACTCAAACAGATGACATGAGTGCAGACACCTGACAGCATGAGGTATGCTTTTCATTTAGGTCCGATTTGTAAAAGTCTTTGTGTAGCGACAAAGCTCATTACTTATTTTGGGCTCTTAATGCTTTCTTTTTTCGTGGCTGTGGATGGATTGCTCTAAGTAGAAGCTTTTAAAATGAAAGGTGATTGAAATTGTTTCAGCATATGCCAGACCCTGGGAGACTTGCGATAAATAGGAATCGGGTACTCCCTGGGGAACCCTCAAAAGAATAGGTGTGTTATGGGCGTTTGACACCCCAAGTCAAGTGGGTACCAAGTTGCTTACTCATTACAGATGCAGCTGGATTCAGACAAAAGAACGCAGCCCTGTTCCTTCTCCCTTGTCCCCCCTTCCACATTCCCTCTGGTCTTTCTCTGTCTGGTACGCATGACTGACAATTTTGGCCTCACTTTGCTCTGTCTTGGCATCATGTCGACACCACCTATACCCCACTACCTTGACACTTAGATCAGCAGAAGGATAAAGAAGACACAACCGTCCTTGTTAAGAAATCCCAGCTCTGCATTTTACAGCAGGTTTCAAGAGCAAGGGTGAGGCAAAGAGGGGTAGGGTGTTTTGGAAGCGGTTTTTCCACTTCCTAATTCTACCATTAACAGCCTGGCTGTTAAGTGAAGGGCATCGCTTCCCCAGGAACGAGCTGCACCATCCACAGAACTGAGCAGGAAACTTCTAAATCCGCATCGGAGACAAAAGCCCCTTCGTACGCCCATTTTGCCTCTGGTTTGTGGAGTGTGTGCGCCATTCCTCAGTCTAGCCTGCACCAGAAATAAGCAGTAGTGGATCAGTCTTTTAGAATTTCAGTGTTCTAGAAGGTTCCACAATATTTTAGAATGTTTATGGCCCTGTTGATGGATGCTTTAGGCGGGAACACGGGGATTTTGGTGGCTCAGACAGAAACATACATGTGAAGAGTTACATCGCTGTACAGGATTTCACTGGAAGTCCTGGGCAGTAATGCAGGAGGCAGTGTGCCTTCAGTCAAGGTTGTCTGTCCTGGACTCCAGGCCTCCATGCAGAGAGGTTAAAGATACGGATTCCAGTGCCTTGGAGAAGCCGATTTTTACTAGCCGTGGAAAGTAGGGGAGACAGTGGGCTCTGGAATCCAGCCAACTGCCTTGACTCAAATCCTGGTGGTGCCTCTTCCTAGCTTTGTGGTTTGGGGTAGATTATGTAACTTCTCCATGACTCAGTTTCCCCATTGTAAACAGGGATCATAACAGTGCCTTTCTCCTCGGATTATTGTCAGTTTTAATGTGTTAAACATGTGAGAGCTTTTGCCGCCACATCTGCCAATAAGAAGGACTCAGTCAATGGTGGTCATGCGCCGTTATTAGCAGGCCTGCAGAATTTGTGGCTGTATTTCCGATTGATGTTACAACTTTTATTTAGAAAGAATGTCTTTCCTTTGGTAATTCAAAAAGTTATCTCCTTCTTTGGGTTTAAAAAAATCACTACTACCCCTGTCTTTGAGGGCTATCTTTAGTGTTAATTGGGAGACGCCTATTAAGTTATACCCCTAGACGTGGTGGTAGAATTACCATGTTCACAACCACCACTGGAGAGAGGGGAAAAAAAAAAACCTTTTTTTCATTAAAAAAATTGAAATATGTTTAGTAATATGGTTTGTTGGCCTGTCATATAAAGTACTGTGAAATTAACTGTGCCTCCGTGAATTATTTTATCCTATTGAGATGGTAAGTTATACTATTGATTACCCTTTAAAGTAAAGTGCCAATGGGTAAGTTGACTTTTTAGCATGACTTGTTTAGGTGTAAATGTAATCATTCCATAGGCGGAGCAATCTAAAATGATATATTTTTGGAGGACTCTGCTGTTATTATTGTATTTGTTGTCACTGTGTGTCTAAAGTAGCATTTTAAACCATGATTCTTGAATTTATATTCTGGCACTGAGAACAAGGGTTAGAAGGTACCTCCAACACTTTTTTCCCTGTTAATAGACATGAACTATCCAGCAGCCCATCTCCAGGGACCTTCTGTGAGGCCAGCTGGATCAGACTTCAGAAAATGTTTCCCTAATGTAAACATTACCCAAAGGTTTTGAAAACATTGGGTCATTCACTTACAAAATAAAGTGATCTTACCTGTCAGGAGTTTATAATGGGTATGAAGCTCTCCATCCATATACATTATGATGTTGTTTTCCAAAACAGGAGCACCGTACTGGACCAACACGGAAAAGATGGAAAAACGGCTTCACGCCGTCCCTGCAGCCAACACTGTCAAGTTCCGTTGTCCAGCTGGGGGGAGTCCAACACCAACTATGAGGTGGCTGAAAAACGGGAAGGAATTTAAGCAGGAACATCGCATCGGAGGCTATAAGGTAGAATGAAGCTTTCAAAATAATCTATTTCTTAAATTTTTATTTCTTCGTTTTTTTAAGTAGTCAAATGTTAGCCGAAACTAGAAGGAATTTTTTTTAAAAGGTCAGTAATTATCATAATTGATTGCTTCAATATTTGATATTTCTAGAAAGTTCCTGGACTTGCATGTAATTGTAAAGTACAATCCCCATTTACATTGTTCTTTGTATGAAGAGAGTTTAATAACAGAAAGGTCGAAAGTTGAGAGTCTGTTTTCTATATGTTTTATGGTCTGTAAAACTAAAACTGGAGCAGAATTTGAGAAGTGTAAGTACAGTTGCCCTATTCAAGGAGGATTGTATGAATAGTGGTTGGACTTGGATGAGAGACTGGAGTGTGAAATATTACTTATTAAGAGAGAATGCTTCCAAGATGACAGAGGCAATCTCCTTGTCCTCCATCCTCAAGGATTCTGAAGAGACTGTTACAGAATGTGGTGAAATACAGTCTCATCACTCTGGTTGAGGCTGAAATTGACAACCATCTCCCTGAAGATGCCTGTTTATGCCTTTGTTCATCCATTCAGCAAATGTCAATTGAGTGTCCTTCAGGCAGGGACCGTCCTAGGCTCTGGGCAGAGCACTGCACTAGCTCATTGGGGCTCCTTGTCTGACAGAAAGGCAGGCAAAAAAACTGGCAATCAGGACACTGATATGGGTGAAGTTAGAAGAATGTGTGGTCCCATGGATGTGCAGGGAGCAGTGGTGTTGGCTCCTTGTGGTACTAAGATGAAGAACATCAGAAAAGGATTCTGGGCTGAGTTTGAAGGAGAGTTGTCTCAGAAAGAGTGATGTGAATTCTCCAAATCATTTAGTGTGGAAAGGGAGAACTTGAATTTAGTATATGAGGAAGACTTAAGGAAACTTACTGAGAAACTCTTTGGTGCATTTGAAACATGAACAGATGTATTAGTTACCTATTGCTGTGTAACAAATTACTCCAAGACCTAATAACTTTAAACAACAACATTGACTCTCTCACAGTTTCCATGGGTGAGGAATCCAGGTGCCCCTAAGCTGGACTTCTGTCTCAAGGCCTCTCACAGGACTGTAATTAAGGCCTCGTTTAAGGCTGGGGTCTCCTCTGAAGGGTCACCAGGGAGGATCTGCTTCCAGACTCACTCACTGTAGTTGTTTTCAGGTTTAACTTCCTTGCAGGTTGTTGGACTAGGGGCCTCAGTTCCTCGCTGGCTGTTGGCTGGAGGCCACACTTAGTTCCTTGCCACGTAGGCCTCTCCGTAGGGTGGCTCACAGCATGGCAGCTGGCTTCCTGATGGGGAGCAGACAACACGGGCCAGAGAGAAGGGTTGAGAAGACAAGTCACAGCCTTTGTAACCTAATCATGGAAGTGCCATCCCACTACTTTTGATGGGTTCTACTGTTAAGCAAGTCACCAAGAACAGTGATTATCTGAGGACATGTGTATCAGGAGACATGGGGATTACTGGAAGCATCAGAGAAACCTGCACAGTGGGTACAACAGAGTATTCATTAACTCAGGCCCTAGGTCCTTAAGAGCCAAGTAGGGGAGGGTTTCTTGGTGGCAGCAGTGTGATACCCAGGAAGACTTTCCTTGGTGTACCTCTCACCTGTATTAACATGCTGTCATCACTTTAGATGGCACGTGAGCCCCTCCTCCATTGGTGCTGTGCTCAAATGCTTCTCTCTGCATAATAGGTCCTGGAGCCCTTTCCTGAAATACCATCCCCAGTAACTCATCTTGAGAGCGTTAGTCATTTCTTCCGCAAGGACTTTTGACTTTTGTCTTAACGTTGAAAAATTACTTTCTAGAGGCCAAAACCCAGAGGATAATTGGGAAAGCCTACGAGTAAATTTCTGAGAGCACGTGTAGGCAGTTTGTGTGTGAAACAGATGGGAAGCACATATGCAAGGTGGACGCCTTTGAAGCTGTGGAGTAGAAGTCCTGGAGTTGTCTTCCATGACTCCTGCTCATTGGTGGAAATAGTAGGTGGAGGATGATTTGTCTCTTTGTTCAGTTCTTTGACTGATACAGTGAAATCAGAGGCTGGCCTTTTTCTTTCTTTCTTTTTTTTTTTAAAAACAATGAATAGACAAAGATTTCATTAGGTGATGCTGGTTGTAAAGGAAGAGTTAAACCCCTCAAATCAGGGCCCCTGGGATTGTTCTAACCACCACATGTTCTCTGAAAACATAATTGATGCAGTTCCAATGATTTATTTAAATACAACATAAGTATAAGAATGGTGGTCAAAATCCTGGTGGTTAACTCATTTCCTTCCTTAAGACAGCCTTGGAAATAAGTACAAAGGGTCGATGAGCCTCCAGAAACTCCTGGTCTCAAAATAAATAGGACCAACATCATTATTATGGGTAAGGAGCTTTTTTGCAAATCTGAATTAGTGATTACAAACACGCAGAAAGACTAAGGGTGCCTAATGAGAAAATGCTGCTTGATTTTTAACAGGTGCAGTTCAGTTTTGATTATTGATGACAACATTCTGCTAAATGAAGAGCAGCTATGCTCTAAAAGCAAAATGAGGAACCTCCAGCAGAATACCGTTAGCCTCTCCCCAAGGAGGCACGGATGACCAGAGTATTTCTGTTGTTTGATGTTGGAGTCATTTCTGGAGTGAAAGAGAAGTGGAATTCGTGTGGGGACAAAAATCTCAAATCTGTTTTGCTTTTAAATGAAAAGGGCGAAGGGGAGGGGAGTACCACACGTTCTTAGGAACATGGGTTGCTGGCTGGCCATGATGAGGGTGCATCTCTTGTCTGGCGGGGCTTTCTCTTTGGAGAAAGAGGCTGGGACAGTGGGCCTGAGTGGCCTGGTGGGTGGGGTGGTGGTCGCCCCAACAATGCAGAGGTAGCCTGGATTCAGTAAGGGGTTTTCACAACAGTTGTCGTGCCGGGCATTTGTTTTGGGAATACTGGACACTCAGAAATTCCATTGAGCCCCAGAGCCTTCTGGGACTTGAAAGGGAAAAAGAGAGATCCATCATCTCTTGGGAAAGCATAGTTACCTAAAGCATAAGCGTTGTTAATGATGTCTTAGACCCTCCCTAGGTCCCCAGGTCGTGAAGTCACTAAAGGTCACAGAGGCTGACACCCTCCTGCCCACCTTGGCTCATGGGGCCTGAACAGGGGCAGAGCAGGGAGCAAGGTCCTGACGGGGGGTGTTTCCCTCTGACGTTTGCTTTGTTACTTACACACACGGTGAAAGAACCGTGCCTCCGATCACCTGACGTGAGGGAACCATTTCGTACAATTGTAGTTTCCATTCCGTAGCCCTTTACTCCAAAGCAAGACCTAATTGTCACCTGAAGGGCCAGAGTGGCGTCTAAATGTCCCCCCCCTCACTGCCAGCCCTTAGCCTGCTTATTTAATGAAGAAGCAAAGTGTCAAGTTTTCCAAGATGTATTTTTCCAGAAAGCAGGACCTGAAAGTTTCCACAAACAAATGTGTTATTTCTGTGGTTTTTTTTTTTTCCCCTTCTTCATAAATCTAATTCCATAAACCGTGGTCATGCTCCGGTGGCCCAGCTGTCTGTCGAGCCCCTTCTGCCTGTTTCTGGGTCGGGCACTTTGGCCCTGGTCTGCTGCTTTATGTATATGTGGCCACTGAAGGGAGAAGGAACACAAAAAACCAAAACAAAGTCAAAGAGAATTATGAATTAGGACAGAAAGCTCATTTTAATTAAAATGGCCCATAGAGCTCTTTGGTGTCCTGTGATTCAGTCTTATTTATCAAAGAACTCATGCTGAGCCATTCTTAGGTGATTAAGAGTCAAATTATTGTTTTTCTTGGTATGTGGGCAAAGGCTGGCTGGATGTTATTAATTTATTTATAATGACAAAGCATGACTTGAAGCAAAACTATATCTCCCTAATTGTGCTGACGCCTGGGCTTTTACATCAGTCTGGACAGTGGGCAAGTTGCTTAAGCTCTGGGCTTCACATCACTTATCCTTAACATGAGAAGGTGGGATAGGAAATCTCCATCGTCTGATCCTTTCCAGCACTAAAACCTGTGATTTAGTAGCATGACCATAACCCAGCATCAGCCATTTTTCATCTTAAACAACAGCATGTATTTTTCTTTTTAACAGAGGTTGCCTTTCAGGCTGGATATTTACTAGGGCTCTGAATAGTTATTACAATCAAATGTAGAAGAGTAAGAAGATGACTGAGATAATTAATAGATTACCTCAATCCCTAACTCTTTCCTAGGTAGGGTATGATTTAGCATAGAGGAGGTGAGTTTTGCTAAAAACCACTGTCATGCCACTTAACTAACTGCATAAAAACCAAGAGAGATCACGGGATGAAGCTCTCCCTCAGCATGGCCCTGAAATTGGCACAAGAGCCCACGGCATCCGAGAGGTTAGAATTCTCATGGAGCCCCTCGGCAGAGGGAAGCGTTGTAGAGTATGGACTGTTAGATTCCAAGTATATTTCAGGTCCGAGAAAAGACAACTCAAAAAAATTTCTTATAGTGACAACTAAACTGGTTGTTTTGATGCCTTGGTTAGATTTATATTTTCTAAGTTATTAAATGTTATGCTTAACACCAAAGGATGTTTGTTTGGAAAAATCACTATGAATATACTTTTTAATATACTTTGTTGAGATTTTTTTCAGTCAAGACATTTCTGCTTTAATCCCAGATCGAGCATTCTGTGATGAAGAGCAGGTGTATTTGGGATTCACCAACATGTACTGACCGCTTACCTGGGTCTTGACTGTTCTGGGTGCCTGCTGTGTATCATGGCGCTCTGTCCCCTGCACAGCCCAAGGAAGGGGGCGCTGTTCTTTTGCTCGTTTTAGAGATGGGGCTTGTCATGTTGCTTCTAGGTGGTGGAGCTGCCCTTTGGACCCAGGCAATTTTTGCTCCAAAGTTCATGGTCTTATTAAACTGCTTTCTTCAAATGGTGGTTCCATGTTTTATTTAAAAAAAAAAGAAGCCCACCATTATAATAAATGAAAAACACTGAAGGAGTAAATGGCTTCCCAAGAACATACAGATACCCATTGGTGTAAGGTATATTGTCGAGAGCAAAGTTGGTGGTGTGACGCTGTTCTTCTAGCTTCCATGACCTGGTGAGATTTGTGTGTGTGTGGTAAAAGTATAATGTAAAATTTGCCACTTATTTCCAAAATTTTTTCATCACCCAAAGTAGAAACTCTGTATCCATTAAGCATTAATTACTTAATCTTCCCTTTCCCAGACCCTGGTAACCTCTAATCTATTTTCCATCTCTGAATTTGCCTGTCTAGGTGTCTCATATATTTGAAATCACAGGAAACGTGTCCTTTTGTGTCTGACTTACTCCACTTAGTATGTTCAAGTTTTGACCATGTTATAGTATAAATTAGAACTTCATTCCTTTTTATGGCTGAATAATACTCCATTATATGGATATACCACATTTTGTTTATTCATTCATCTGTTGATAAACACTTGGGTGTTTTCCACCTTTTGGCTGTTGGTGGATGATGAAGCTATGAACCTTGGTGGACTAGTATCTGAGTCCTTGCTTTCAATTCCTTTGGATAAATACCTACGAATGGAATTGCTGGATTGCACGGTGATTCTGTTTAGCTTTTTAAGGAAGGCCATGAAATTTTTTGAGTTAAGTTCAAAAGGCAGTGGATGCACCTTTCTGGGCACCGCCAGGGAACAGGCATCTAAGAACAGCCTTGCATTTTGTAATTTACTTCCCACCTCCCCTGGTCCACTGTTTACTGAGTAGAGGGAAGAGTTTCTGCCACTGATCCTTGAAGATCAGAGCTCGTCCAACTCTTGTTCAGACACCTCCTGAAAAGCAAACTTCTTGGAGTTGAAGCATTAAACAGCTATTTGCCTCCACGTCTGTGTGGTGATAGGCAGCAGTTGGTGCCACAGCCCTTGGCACATGTAAGCTCAGGTGGTGTGTACACATCCTGGAGTGATGGTTTGAAGTCCCCCAGGAACCAGCTGAAAATAGGGGTCTGGAGTGGGATAGTAAGGTTTTAATGCATTCTAATAACAACTAGTCTGTGTTGAACTGTAGTTCATGGGTCATCTTATAAAGCCCAGGGTGTAAAGGGATTGCTGTCCTTCTCCATAATTTGGGCCCTGATGCTGGTGGAAGGAGGATTACCATCATACGAACATAGCGTTCATCGCCTTGGCCCAGAGCTAAACTTTCCATCCAGCTTCTGGATATTTATTCTGCTTGTTATCAAACACCTGGGTATTTGGAAATGTCCAGAGTTTTTTGCAACGTGGAAAGCAAACATCCAGGTGACAGCTGGGTCTTTGGCCTCCCACCTTTCACCTTTTGGTGTCACACAGACTCAGTTGACATTCCCAGTTGTCAGCTGAAGGCTGGGGGTTTAACATGCAACCGGGAGGCTTTAGGTAACAGGAATTCCAAAGAAACCTGTCTGGGCCACCTTTTGTCTTTAGAATGACAGCAGGTGGAATGTTTGTGGATTCAGTTTTATTACAAGTAAGAGAGTTTAGGCTATTAGCTTCTGTTGGCTTGGTTGCAGCGTTGAAGTGTATTTTTTTAAAGTCTTTAGTGAACATAGTTTTGAAACCCCACGCTCTCTCGTTTTGGTCCTTGGCAGATGAAAAAATACTGATGCATTCCACAAAGATTTGGCCCTGAGCAGGAATGAAAGGAAGGAGTTGCGCTGTGTCGGTTGATGCAGGGTTTCTCCTCTCCCTGGCTTCCGTGTTCGGTCGGCCAGGCCGGAGAAGTCAGAGATGCTGCAGGGCGACCGCTGCCCGAGGGAGGTGGAGAGAGACGTTTTATTTCACTTTTTTGTTGTGCGTGCGCGAGATTTCTGTTTAAATTTGAGAAGTGAAAATGCAAAGAGTAAACATCCGTAATCCCACTACTTAATTATATAAAGTGTGTTGCTAATGATTTAATATATTTTCTTTCTGATTTTACCTGTGTGTTTACAAGTCATGCTTACAGATTCGGGCCTATGGGTACCTATATGGTTGTGTGTGTGTGTATTTTTTTTTTTCTTCCACAAAATGAAATCAGGGGTATATATAATTGTATTCAGGCTACTTGTTTTATTTATCAATAACTATTAATAGTGTTTTACCAGGATTGAGCATAAGAATACCACATTCTTTTTAATGACTGTATGCGCTTCTTTTGGAATAAACTCTTCATTATTAATGAGTCTCCTCTTGATAGATCCCAGTTTTCTCTGTTACAAACTGATGCTTGAAGCATCAGTCCTGTTATGTGCCTTGAAGTAATCGTGCTATTTTCTGTGTAGGCCTGATTTCCAGAAGTGGAATTAACTGGGTCCGAAAAACAATGTGCATTGCTAATTTTAACAGATATAGCAAATTATTTTACAGAAGGGTTTTTCTCACCTGCTGTTCCTCTTCTCAGTTTGAGTCTCTGTTCCCCCCCACCGTCACCGAATACTCAATGACGTTGATCTTTCTAATTTTTGTTAATCAGCTGGTGAATAACAGTGTCTCATCATTGTTTTAATTTGCATTTCCCTTCTCTTTAATGAGGTTCAACATTTTTTCATATGTTTATTGGGTATTTACATTCCCTCTTCTGTGAAAGCCAAGGTGGTTTATGTGCTATTTGACCAAACCGAGCATTAAAAAGCTGAGAAATTGAGAAAAACCGTGTTGAAGATGACATCTTAACATTTTTTGCAGTTTCTTTAGGTTTACACTGAATCTTGGCGTGGAAACAGAGTGTTTATAAAAACACAGAGATCTTTGCGCCTCTGTTCCCCATCTTTGGAGAGTTACTGTTTGTAGCTTGTCGTTAAGCAACCGCTAGTTAATGGTAGGATGTCCCCTGCAAAAGTGTCTGTCTCCCTGTTGGCAGCTACCAAGGGCATCCGTTCGGAAAATGCCACAGCTCATAAAATTTGGGATTGGTGGTATGTCAAGGAATCAAATCCTGGAGCCATGGTGTAAGAAAATAAATATTAACAGGGCTGTGTGGGGCACTGTTGATTGAGTACCAAGGTCCCTGGAAGGGGCAGAAACACCCTGTTGGGTAAATGTGTTTCTCATTGGGAAAGCATTTTATAAATGCTGACGTATTAACATTATTGTAGTGCATCTCTAGGAAGTAAACACTCAGGGAACACATGCCCTTGGAGAGGGATCTTACCGTGGAATGCCACAGCCCCGGCGAAAGGCTGGAGCTGACCATGTGCCCTCGGGTTAAAAAAAAAAGGCAGCGGCATGCCAGGCTGCACTGGCCAAGATTTAATGTCTCGGGCCGCGGCAGACGCTGCCCTCCCTGCGTGGTTCAGGTCAGCTCCATTTGGAATACGCTCTGTGCCAGATCTGGATCCAGGCACAAGAAAGACATTGACAGTTTGGAAAGGGTCCAGAGTCAGGCACTAGCCATGATTAAGGGCTTATGGGCATGACATTTGAGAGGGGGCTCAAAGAACTGAATATTTACAGCAGGGCT
The DNA here is from genome assembly GCF_048773025.1 of Camelus bactrianus. Classification (NCBI taxonomy): domain Eukaryota; kingdom Metazoa; phylum Chordata; class Mammalia; order Artiodactyla; family Camelidae; genus Camelus; species Camelus bactrianus. The sequence goes on from NC_133549.1 coordinate 25,404,327, forward strand.
AGATGCTGGATTACGTGGCTTGGTGACGTTAGGGCCTCAGTTACCCTCCACGTGACTGGTTCCTCAGAGGCCCCAGGGTCCCATTCCTGATATTTCTGAGAACTTGGGGAGAGGGAGGGTCCCACTGTGGTTAAATCAAGGAGCTGGTACCTGCCTTTTCCACACTCTGAGCCTACAGCCCCTGGGTAGCCCCCAGGGGGCCAGGATTTAGATAGACAGTTCTCCTTGCCCTGGAAATTTTAGCATCCGCATCTTGTCCTCCTTCTGAACACTCCTTCTATACATTCCTACCAAGAAGGAGCTTGTCCCACCTAGGAGGAAACATAGCCTCTTGTTTTGATTCTCGTAAAAGTCTGTGGCCCAGCCAAGAGCAGAAAGCAAGTCTTTGCCAATGTAGAGAGTAAACTCCATTGTAGGTCTGTTGCCTTTGAATTCACTTACTGGCAGGCATGTCACCCATGACAGATGATCTCCCCACCACCAGCTCCATGACGTTAGACTCTGCAGCCACCTCCATAGTTGTACTGGGGGCGTCAGTCTCAGACAGCAGCCGAAGCAAAGTGACAGCCCAGAACTCAGTCTTAATTCAGTGCTTGTGCTCTGTTAAGAGGAGTCCAGCCTTCACCCGTGTGGTCCTCCCTAAGACTGTCAGTGATGAGCAGCGATCTTGTATTTGGACTCAGCATCCCTGACTCCACTCTGCGGTGATGGCTCGTGCTGAACTGAATGCCTGACACGAAGAGTTGTGCTATAGTGTGTTCTTCTAATCACTTACCTCTGTCGGCTCTGCTTTTCAACGTGGACAGCTGCTCTGCCCTCCTCTTTTTACAACGGAGCATCCATGAGATGATTTTCTCTTATTCTCTAATTTAGTTCCTTGAATCACTCGTGTGCTTGCGAAGGCTCTGCTGGCATTATCGGGTTTTATGTGATTAAGCCAGAAAACACTTGCAGTGCTCAGGGAATCATTCAGAAGGTCAGTTGAAATTCCTGAAATGATAGTTAAGATGCATAGGCCCTGGCTTTTTTTTTTTTTTTTTTTTGGCCTTTCCATTTTTCCAGAATGCCTTGTCTAAAAGACCTTGAAAGAATGATTTGGATTGGAAGAGAAATATTAAAGCCATGAACCTGAAAGATGAAACCTGCATTTTGGTCTTAATAAGGAAAAATCATGCTTACTTGAAAAGCTGGGTCTACTGAAATATTTTAAAAGCAAGGTGGGAATATTAGAATCTAGCCTGTTTTCTTGTTGACAGAACTGGGGTGGGAATCACAATAACTTCTCTTCGCATGTGTTCCTTATCTTTGAAAAGTCTCAAGGAGTTTGTAAACAGATACACAACTTAAGTTTCCTAAGGATTCATTGCTCCCATATTTGGAATTCTGCCTGTATCTCTAAGAAACCTGTAGCATCTATTCAGTCACCACCAGAGATGGGAGAGGCCAGACTCTATTCTCAGCTGAAACTTCTTGAGATGTCCCGACTGCCTCTGAGGGCTGTGGGGAAAGATCTGAGAGGCCTTCAACCCGAAGGCTCCAGGAGCGATATCAGCACCTGCCTTGTGGCGTCTTGGGAGAGTCAAGGTTAAATTAGCTGAGGTGGGAAGAAGCACTCAGGGCAAGGGGCTGGCAGACAGGATGAGCTCACTGGCGTGGGCTCTGCGTGGCTCCTTGGTGCTGGAGGGGCTGAGGGTTCCCAGCAGATGAGCAGTCTGGGAGCTCACCTGCCTGGGAACACTGATACCGTGCAGGCTAGTGTTCTGGTTTCCCGGCCCTTTGGCAGCTCCTGGGGGAACCTTCCAACCTGTGACAGTGACAGACCCTCTCCACACGTTCTTTGGTATCTGAACACGTCAGTATCAGCTAACCAGACATCTGCCCTGGTGATAATTATTGTTTTCCTTTGTCACCATTCTGAGTACTTATTACGAGGAAAATTTAGAATTCAGGTAATTTTTTTTCTACCTTCTTTGCCTCCCTCAACTTCTTTTTAAATCAAGAAAGCAAAGCACCTGGTATTCTGTACTAAGATTGTTCAGTAGACTACCTTTACTTTTATATTTTCAGGTACGAAACCAGCATTGGAGCCTTATTATGGAAAGCGTGGTCCCGTCCGACAAAGGGAATTACACCTGTGTGGTGGAGAATGATTACGGGTCCATCAATCACACGTACCACCTCGATGTTGTTGGTGAGTCTCTTCTCCCCTAGTGGCAGCCGGACGCCAGCCTGCTGCAGCCTGACTCATTTGAAATTATGAAAGTGAGTCTTGTTCCTCCCTATACTTTGAGGAGAATTGGTTTGTTTTCATTTTTTCTAAACACAAGCTGTCATTTGGGAAAGATTCTTCTATCATTTGACAGTGTTTCTTTTCCCTGATTAGCCAGGTTTTCTGTGTTATGCATAAACCCCATGGGGGCAAGCGTCACCCTATGTCACGAGGATGTGGTGTGAGATGTGCCGATGTTCTGGAAGCTGAGGTTACTCTAATGAATGTTAGTGTGCGCAGGGAAAGGGTACACTTAGGCTGTAGGAGAATGTTGTTTTTGAAAGAAGGGCAACTGTAGAATGCTGACTGTAGAGCAAAGGAAAAAGTCATTATAATGACTGAGCTGATAGCTGGCTGGAGGAAGGTTAACATTAAGGGACCTTTCAGTTACATTGGAAGAAAGTCATTGGGCACTACAAGTTCGATGTCTGTTCCTAGAAGCTATTTCTTCTATGAAAAGATAGTTTTTTATGGGCTTATGAATACCTTTTAATCAAAGTGTTGAGATAAATATGCTATTTTAATGAAATATCTTAAGAGTCCACATAGCTTATCCTGGAAACTCAAATGTCTTCCCAAGTTTGGTCTATTATGATGGGTTTTGTTGTAACTGATGAAGAAAGAATGCTTCTCTGTCTTGTTGGGAGATTGATAAACTTACGTGTAGGATGTGTCTCGTTGTGGGATGGTGGGCTGAGATCTTTGTAGAAGCCATCTTTTCTCTTTGTCATCTACCCTGACTCTCCGTAGGGCCGCCTGTCCTTGAATCCTTGCTGTGGGTGACCTCATCGATTTACACATCTCCACGTGCAGGTTGCTGGCTCCTGCTAAGGTCTCAGCTCAAAGCTCACCTTGATTCATCTCACCTTAATGTGACCCTTTTTAACTGCACAAACTCATGCCCACCCACTGTGCATCTATAAACAAAGCCTTTTTTTTCTCCATCATTTCCTGCACACGTGTCCCTAGTATTGTTTCACATGTGGGCATTTCTTCTCCTTCAATAAAATATAAACTCTTTTGAGGAGAGAGACCCCATAGATACTTGAATTGCCCAAAGAGCCATTAAAATACTTTGCAAAAACTTGATTAACCGCGCTACATAGATTTGAAGTTAATTGAAGTTTTAGGTTAACTGAAAATTAGATAGAAAACCATTTTAATTTCCTATCAAGTTAAATTAAATCCATAAGAAACTCTGCCTTAGAAAGCATGATATAATCTTTATTTCCATTTGCAGTATTCAGTGAAAAAGTAGCATTTGTTATTCAGACACTTTATTGTGAAATTTGAAAGGTTTTTGTATGATGGAGAGTCTATAGATACTTGTAAAAACCTAAATTTTAGAGCCCTCTTTTCTCACAGATTTGTGAAATGTTTCTTAGTGAGAATCACTATGTACAGATATTTTACAGAACAAACACAAAGAGAAGTAACATTCAAAGACGAGAAGAAAACAGTTAACGTTTCTTTTGGCATTGACGTACCATAAGCCTATTGATCACAGAGCACACGACTTGGATTTTACTTTGGGCCTCGTGTATCCTGAGTTTGACATGAAAGTGTTTCTATTTAAGGAAAGAAAGATTTGGGGCTAAAAGTTCTAAATACTTAATTCTGAAAATAACTCATTTATTGTGGGAATAAAATAATTGTGCTGCAGCAGTCTTTGGGGATCATGGCTTTGCAGAGGTCTACAAATTGTGCAGTAAGATTGGTTGGGGCCGTTCCAGGAATCGGGAGTCGTATCTCGGCCACTTCAGCCGGGGGTCTTGCTCATAGCAGATTTTAGGTTGAGTTGTTATGTAAAACATTCAAAAGCCCCTCGCCCCACCTCCCCTTTGAGCTTGCTTGGCAGCTCGTCTCTGCGAAGCCCTGAAATCTCTCTTAGAGTTTAGGGCTGGATTTGAATCGGGCTGCTGAATAATGGAATTGTGCTGTCTAATGTTAATCCCCTGGCAATCAGTCTTGTTGAAAACAGCATATGATTCAGTGGTGTAATGTTGAGGGAGCAGAGAGTGTATGGAGAAATGCAGAGAAAGGCCTGATTATGTCACAAGTTTGGGAGATCGCCCAGCTAAACGTGGGCCAATAATGACACAATGCTGGTTGGGAATATCCATTAAAGCTCAACCCCAATAATTTTCCAAGCCTTGAACCTTCTTTATAAATAGAAGCCAAAAGTCAGTGGAGCAGAAGACATTTTCAGGAAAGATGGAGGTGTGAAATCTTTGCTCAAAACCCTAGTAATTGCTTTGAGAAGCACTAATAAAATAAGAATTGAGTCGGGCTGGAGTGTCTCGTGCAGACTTACAAGGCTGGCTGACAGTCATTCTGAACATCTCAACAAAGTCAAACAAAAGGGATTCAGGCTTGAACAGCGAATTTCTAGTGGCTCTCAGGTCCGGGTTTAACATATCGCTGCGTCATAACAGCCTCTCAGCCACGTCTCTGTTTCACAGAAAACCGGAGACTCTTTCCCAGAGAAAGTGAGGTCCATTCTGGTTCACATTCTCCGAGGTTTTATTTTTGTTGCTATGATACGCAGGCTTGGAGTTCAGATATTACGAAGCATCAAACCGGGGGAGATCTTTTTATTGAAATTCTTCCTTGGAAAGGCATTCCCATAAGCACTTTAATGTAAAAGCCGTGTAATTTAAGTGACGTTCTTGTGTTCTGGAATTAAACAGCGAGCCATTGTTGTATGTGAGGGACATGCTTTTGTTTATGGGAGCCCTTTTAGGAGCCTTGCTTGATCCTCATTAAAATTGACACCATTACTTTTCAGCCATTTAGTTGCAAAGGGAAAATGAGTGTGAAGCTCCACGTCTTGGTAACTGTGGTGATAATAAGACGGGCTCTCAAAATAGCTGGCTCCGGGGGGTGGCAAGTGGTTAGCTCATCAGTGAATGAGGTTGAAGCACTGGATCCTGCCTGGGGCCCTGCCACCAAGAAGCTGCAACCTGGGAGAAGCCACTTAACTTTTGGTTTCACTCTCCTCGTGTCTAAACAACGAAGCCGCTGAGACTCACTCACGTGAGACCAAGGCAGCCTGGTGTCGTGAGCGTAGTGGGTCCATCAGCCCGCACGCTGGGGACCCAGCAAACTGGGACAAACGACTCAGCCTCTCTGAGCTTGAATTGCTCATCAGTAACATGGAATGATGGTGCGTACCTCGTCCCTGGGATGGTTGTATCCGTTTCCTAGGGGCTGCTGTAACAGATCATCGTGAGCTGGATGGCTTAAAACAATAGGAATTCATTCTCTTGTCAGTTCTAAGGGCCAAAAGTCTGAAGTCAAGGGATCCGCAGGGTTGGTTCCTTCTGGAGACTCTCAGGGTGAATCTGTTTACGCCTCTGCCCTGGCTTCTGTGGCTGTCAGCAGTCCCTGGCTTGTGGACACATCACTCCATCTCCAGCTTTGTCTTCCTGTGACCTTCCTTTCTGGGTCTTCTCAAGTCTCCCTCTGCCTTTCTCTTATGAGGACACCTGTCATTGCGTTTAGGGCGCACCTTAAATCCAGGATGATCTCATCTCGAGAGCCTTAACCTAATCACAAAGATTTTATTTCCGAATAGGATCATGTTCACAGGCTCCAGGGGTTAGGACGTGGGCTTGTCTTTTCTGGGGCCACAGTTCAGCCCCCTGCAGTGACTGAGGAGTCTGTTGGGTTAACAGGTGAAAACATCCAGTTGGTCCCCTGGCAGCCAGCGGCAGGTGCTGCTTTCCTCCTCCCCAAGCCTGGAAACTCCTGTGGCAGTTAGAAGACATCTTACACAGCTTTCATGGACTCACCTGGGAGTTTTATTGAACAAGCTGGATGCTGCGTTGGGACTGACAGAACCAGCCAACTGCTGCCGCTCGCTGGTCCTGCTGACGTTTCCACCTGTGGTTAATGCTGTCATCGCGGATGTCCCGGGACTCAGATAGCTGCTTGAACTTGCAGAAGAGGGTCGTAGAGTTTGGCAGCCTCAAGTTCATGGAGTTGGTCTCATTACCTCCACCTCTCACCCCATTTTACAGCTGAGGAAATGCAGGATCCAGGCGGGTAACTGACTGGCCAAGGACTTGAAGGAACTCCGCAGCTGAGTCTAGGTTAACGCTGCGTGCGCCTCACTCTGATGTCTCTGTTTCAGGATCACTCTGTGGTGTAGACCAGCAGTGGCTGCTGCAGCCCATCTAGAAAGGGGAACTCCATGTTCAGCTCTTTGTTGCCCGAAAAACCCCAAAAAGTGAGACAGAGAGAGAAGAGGGGAGAGAAAGAGAGATGTGGAAGTATTCAGAAGGCCAGTTGCTACTTCTTACTCACATAGACCCTTTCTTTGGCCTTGAATTAGGAACTTCTCCTCCTTCTGGTGTCCAGCCCTGCATTCCCAGAGACCATCAGATAACTTGTGAGCTTTTCACCTGGCAATGGATATTTTGGGGAGTAAAGTGCATCAGAAGTGGGACAATACATACCCCTGTATCTGCGGAGGCCAGCTGTGCCTTCTCCCCACCCATCTACTTTCCAGAAATTTGTCCTCCCGAGACCAGAGCTGTAAGCGGCAGACGGTGTCTCCGTGGATGGTTGGGAGCTTGTCAGGGGCCAGGCGTCCCTTCTGGCTGCGTGGGAATCGCTCAGGCCCCCTCGCCAGCCCCGACTTGCTCGACAGCTCGGCACCAGGATGGTGCTGTCCACTGGCCCTTGACAGAAATCCGCTGTGACTCCGCTCTGGACATGATAGGACTCAGCCCGAAAGCAGGAAGGAATCCATCCTGGTGCTGACTGCCCCTCAGGTGTGTGTTTGGGAGGAAAGAAGTCTGTTATTCCAGGCACAGGCTGATAAGCCTGACCGTGGAGCTGACACCTGGCGCTGAGCATTTGGCAGCCTGTCCCCGGTGGGAGAAGGGGTCGTGTCAGTTGTTTGCTGCTGGGTGGCAGCCCCATCCTGGGAAGACAAAGGACCCAGTGTGATCCCTGAGCCACAGGCAGGGGACTGAGGCATGTCAGAGTCCCTGACACCACACTTCTCCAGTGTGAATTTTGCATTCTTTTTTTGGCGGTGGGGGGTGGTAGTAATTGGAACAAAGTAGCATTTAAATAAATGAAGAAATGGTGGTCTAGTTCATTAATTAACTGGTTTATTACTGAGTCTCTTGAAGTTAGGAAAATACCCATTCGCTTGCTCCTTACGGAAGACCCTCCTCTGTCCTAGTTTCCGTCCCATCATGGCTCTCAGACGCAGCGTTGGGTTCTCTGTGTGACACTGCCTTGTTGCAGGTAACACGAAGCCGGACAATACCGTGCCGCTGGAGCTGTGAGCGCAGTGGACCCCTGCCTCTCACCTTCCTTCCGAGGTGTAGCTCCCGGGCATTTCCCTGGGGCTCTCCAGGCCTCGGCTCCACAGAGCTTCTTGGGGTTCTGAACTTGAAGCATCTTGACCTAGAAGCTCCCTGGCCAGGCCTCATTTGATTTTCCAGATTCATGATTTTGCTGCCAATGAATTCTTTCCCATTTCTTGCTCTAACTTTAAGACGCGGTGTTTATGCTGATACTGGTTCTGCGTGCCAGCTCGACGTGAAATCTGGCTGGAGGGAGGCAGAAAGCCCCTCTATTGGGAAAGGATGGAAGAGCCATGCCCAGGTAATAGGGCACAGCGGTGCCTTCCTCAGTGGGCTTGTTCGGTTGACATGGAACCATGGAGCTGCAACAGGGATTGAGAAGGAAGCAAGGTTCAGCTGTTGCTTTTGTGGCTCCAGCAGCCAGTTCCTCCTTTCCTTCCTAACCCATGTATGTACCATATCACCCCTCAAGGGTCTCCGCTCCTTGCCGGGTAGCACCTCTGGAGGTTCTGGTGGGAATTACATGGGGGAGCAGTTCAAATTCTGTTTGCATCATTTGTCAACTCTGTGGCCTTGGAAGTGATGGAACTTCTGAGCCTCAGTTGTCTGGTCTGTAAGATGCGGGTGATGACATGGTTTTCTCATAACACCATCGGAAGGATGCAGTAGGCAGGCGGTGCTTTTGAATAACAGTACCCACGTGATCGCTCATCCTGTCATTAGGTGGTCCCACACTTCGTTTCATAGCTCTAGCCTAAGACACGCACACTCAGCCCAGCCCTGGCGAAAGGAGTGGTGGGTCCTCTCGTTTCCTTCGGGACAGAGATTTCACAACCTCCTTTGGTGGCTGCTGTTTAACGAGCTTTTTGGTTGCTACAGAGCAGCTCTTCATACCTGTTTCACAACAGGAATTCCAAGGGGTGAAAGCTGGCCAGTGGGTGGCTGCATCAGCCCTGAATGTACTGACTAGCAGATAAATGCTTTCCTGCAGGACTAATACCAGCTCGGAGTTATTCCTTCCAGGCACCAAGAGCAGGTGATGTCTGTAGGTGCCAGCTCCCGGGGTTGGAGCAGACACACTGGCCTGGATGGGGCATGCTAGAACTTTGCCTTATCAGCATGTTTGCCATGTCCTCTGCATGCCATCAGTTGCCCTCTGCCCCATAGTTGAGGAAGGAAACCTTATTGATTGCTTTAGATTCTGGCAGGGGTCCTGGCTGAGGTGGCTGGGAGAGGGCTAATATTTGATCTCTTGTCTAATCTTTGGCATTGAGTTGGGCAAAGGGGATGCAGAAGTGTTACAGACAAGTTAATGACTTACAGCATTTTGTAAGAAGAGGGTCTCTTCACCGTACCTGGAAATAATTCAGGTGGGGGCAGAGGGCAGAGAGGAGGGTGCTGCTGTCAGAGTGTGGGGGCAAGTGAGCTTGGATTCGTCAGTGGCACTCAGAGTGCCCAGTAATGAACTAGAATGTAGCAAGATTTTGATAAGCCTGGGCTGAACTGAAATAATAGAAAAATGGTTTGAGTTGCTTACATTTAGGGGTTTGTGGTTTCTAACAGATTGCAAATTCTAACGCAGGGAATCTTCCAAATTTCTTTCTAAACGTATACAGCTTCAATTAACTGTCACCTTTATTAACGAAAGACCCCATTTGGAATGTATTATGCCAGTTCTCATGAAGGTGAGCATAAATGCTGATAAGTTCTTCCCCTTCCGAATGGTACGTCCTCCAGAGTGCTTTTATGGATTCGTCCTTGGAACACCCTGCAGTTGCATTCAGGTCTCATGTTTGGTTTATTTTCACAGTCAGGTGAAGGTAGGGCAGAAGTGACCTATTGTAACAGGGATGTGCTCCTGACTTACAGGGCAGGTTTGAATTGGGAAGGTGGCGTCTAGAGGTTCTGACACCTCTTCCACAGTAGTGAGGTCATCACAGGTGGAAGGTGGGGAAAGAGATGGCTGAGGGGAGGGTTCTGGTTGCTGTTTCTATGGGGAAGTTTTTCTGTTTCTCCTTCTGAGAAGAGATGATGAGGTGAGGACATGGCCTGGCTTTGGAGGGAGAAGATAGAACTGAGCGCTCAACAGGGATTCTGTTGATTGTATTGTAATGTTAGTCCTCTCTCTATGGAGTATCCTGTGCTTGGCCAGAGGGTGTTTTTTAGACAATCAGTTGAATGAAACAGGGTTTGGCCTCTTAGGGTTCTCAGGTCATGGTACAAAAGACCCCAAACTGCCACAGTGAGAAGATGGTAGAGAAGGATGAAGATTCCTGGATCTTGATGGAACTATGTTTTCTCTCTTCCCAGAGCCTCCCCCTTAGAGAATTCTCTCAAGCAAGGCCTGTAGGAAGCCAGTCCATCTCAAATAGATGGGCAAATCACAGGTCAGATGGTGCCCCAGGCATCTTCCCTGTCATTCCAGGATGGAAGTGCTCTTTTTCAAGACAGGCATTGGGTATTGTTCTGGGAGAATCTTTGGGTCATTGTACTTTATTTGAAAAAGGAATTAATTCCTCATTGTATTTGGTTCAGTATACATTCTGGACTGAGACTGAAAGATGAAGGATTTAGTCCTTTAAATTTTATCTTTCGGACAAAAGAAACAAAACTGTTCTGTATGTGAAACCATCGCCCATTGATCAGTGGGCAGTCGGAGGGTTGCAGGCCAGCCTGAGGCCGCCCGTCTGCCTTGGGCAGTGAGAAGAGAAGTGGAATTCAGACTGGGAACCTTTTGTGATCCGGACGACTCTTTTGAAGCTTCTCTTTAGATGAGGCTTATAGCAAGGAATTATCTAGAATGACTTTTATTTTCAGGGCCTGAGTTTGCCTCTGAGAAAACAAATGAGGTTTTATTGTTCAACTTCTCCTGTGGTTCGTTACCAAAGGGGGAGGCGTTTTTTTGTTTGCTCAGATGGGCTGAAAGCTTTGGCTTCTACTTGAACCACCCCAGGAGCAAAATAAGGCATCCGAGGAATCAGCGTGATACATTATTCTGGATTTCCTCTAGAAGTAAGGCTTTTTAATGGTGAAAGTTGATGAAACTGTCGCCATCATTAGCGTGGACATCCTTCCACGTCTGTACGTATCTCTCTGCTTCATTCTTCCTCGTGGCCCGCATGCTCTCTGTCACGGACATCGTATGATTTATGTAATCATCCCGCTGTTGCTGGGTTTTTGCCTCTGTGCATCCTCTGTTTTCCAGTTACAAGAGAAGCTCCACTGACAAGCTTTGCACATACCTATTGGGCACCTGAGTGGATATTTTTCTAGGACATATTTCTAGCGGTGGACTCACTGGATCTTTTTTGATAGATGGTCCCATTTTCACCCTAAACAGCTTCATTCTGAGTGCTGCTGTCTTAGGAGACTCCCTAAGTGGTTTGGTTTTTAGCTGCTTTGCAAATCATTTGAGAAAAGCTATCCTAATTCAGAGTTCTTCCTGTGTAACAAGAGGGTATGTTCAATTCCTGGGCTTTTTTCTTTTTTAACGTTTGTTTGCAGCGTACTCTTCCTGTGAAGGGAACCCAGCCCTGCAGACACCAGCTGACCATCTTGCATTCCTGAGAGATGGTGCCCCCGCTCTGGCTAGTGGCGGGGTGCTGAGGCTCTGTGCTGGAGCTCCCCGGCGTGACTGCTCTCAGCTGTGTTTACCCCAGCTCCTCAGGAGGGAGCCTGGGGAGACTGAAGTCTGAGTTTTGCATCAGCTTGAAAACCAAGCACAATACAGGGAAGGACCTTGTGCAGAGTCCTTATGTCAAAAGAGAGAAAAGCCCTCTTTTAGTCAACTGGGCAAGATAAACACGCTCAGCTAATTGAGAAGGCAGCTTTTCCATGACTCTAGGACTATATCTTACTCACTCTGTGATCTTGTCACCTTTGCCATGTCTCTCTTTTCAATTGTGGTAAAATATACACGACATAAAATGTACCATTTTTAACCATTTTTTAATATCCAGTTCAGCGGCATTAAGTACATACACAGTGTTGTGCAACCATCACCGCTCTCCATCCCAGGACTTTCTCGTCCTTCCAAAGCCATGTCTCCTTTTAATAAAAGGAAAGGCATTTTGGAACCAAAAATTGGCCAAACTTTGTGGTCGCCCAAGAGTCTTCAGTTCTGGCTTAACTTTTTGAAGGCACAGAGATCAGGGTATCGTAAACACTTGGGGTGTAAATAACACACAGCCCTGCTCCTGTAATTTGCCCAAGAAGACCTAAATTGACACCCAGCTGGTAGAAGCCACTCAACTCCCAGCCAAATAATACCGTCTATGACATTAATTAGGGAAGGCACTGTGCCTCCGCCTGCTTTCGTCCTTCCCGGCCGTGCAGCCTCAGCCAGCACTTCACTCAGCTTCTCCACCTCGTCGAGCAAGCAGAAAAGAATTAGTGGTGTTTTGCTTCTAGCGCTTCACGTGGGGCAGCCTCCCTAGGTCACTGAGGAACTTCGGTGCTGGAGAGAAGACATTTTGGCTTTTCCCAAACCAGCTTGCTCCCCTGACTTTGCTCTTTCTGCAGAGAAACGTGTGTGTTTTGGAGGAAGCTGGATCCCCAGCCCAATTCTGCAAGACTTTCCAGGGTCAGATGTCCAAGCAGTGGGAAAATGAGGCTAAACATGGGACAGAGAGAAGGCAGCAAACCAGCCACCTTCTACCAAAATGCATTTTTCCTTTAAAAAAAAAAACAGTAATTCCAGGTACCCAGCATCCTCAGGCCACTCGTCTGTTCTAGATGACAAGCAAACTCCTGGATACAGACACTGTGACTCTGTCTGAGGGGGTGGTGCTCCTTCTCATCCAATATCCTAATTGTACCTTCTCCTCCACATCAGTTTTGGTTGGGACCTCCTTTTGTGCCAAACTCAAGAGGCTGGAGAAAGCTTAGGGAGAACAAAGCTCAGAACCCAGCTCGATGTAGCCTGTCCGTTGGAGAGCATTAGGCAGAGTCTTGACAAGGCAATGAACTCATTCTACTAATTGTAATTAGTGTGAGGTCTTTAGCAAGTTCTGGGCCTCCTCAAACTTCAGAGGGCTTTGATCAGCTCCCCTAATAACCATGCCTCATGCTAACTGGTTTAGTGCGTTTTCATACAACAAAAGCTACCACCGCCTACTCTTGAGAAAAACAAGCGAGGCTGGGCTTTGGAAACAAGAATTCTCCGTTGTTTTCACTTGTCCTCCCAATCGCAGAATGTTTTTTCCTTATTCAGCCCCTTGGAGTTGCTAAGAAACTGCCATTTTAGAGGAAGGGTAATTAAATTCTGATTTTAATTTAAAGATGGGGCAGGCAAGATTCTTCATGTTCCTGAAATGAATGGGTGCCTGAGAGCAGGAGCCTTGCTGTTCCCAGATCAGTCCTGGGCACTCAACGGGATTTGAGTCTCTTGGCATTTTGCTGCTGGAAAGCGCGGCTTTGAAATGGTTCTTTGTGGCCAACGCTGCTGTACTTTGGGGAGAAATACTTAGAAGACCAGTGTGGGCTGGGAAGCCGGCAACTCTGGGCTTGATTAATTTATAGGTGTAATTTAAGAACCTGGTTCTCCTTCTGATCACCAGGATGCGTATTTACTGAGCTCGCAGACGTGAGGCCTCCCCGGCCGGTGGACTTTTTTTATGGCCTTTGCTACATCAGAGCAGAAGTTGTAGATCTCTTATGAGCAAACATATTATTATGTCCAGAGGAGGACTGGCATGTTATAAAGTTTCAAATGGTCAATTAACAAAGATTTATTCTTTGTCACTCAGGTATTTTCGCTCTTTTTCTTTCTCAATAATTACCCCTTGGAATGAAGCAGACTGTTTTCTTCCTGCCGCCCTGGTCGTGGCTCCCAGCTTCAGAGCAGGACTGGAGGGGCCGTCTTGGCATTAAGACTCTCAGCAGCTGGGCCTTCTGCTTGGTTCAGTAAAGTGGACTCATTTGGAGCACTTGGCAAAAGGGAGTGAGAGAACGCGGGGGAGAGAATATATTTTTTAAAGCACTCCAGCCTGTGTTTACTACACACTGATTTGGTGGATCCTCATTCCAGCAGAGCAGCCAACTGTCCCATCGGCAGCAGCCGCACACCCTGGACTGCCTTCCATCCTGTATTAATTCTGAGCTCACACAGGGAGCTTCGAATCTCCGTTTTAAAAGTTCTCATCCTCTTGTGGGTCCATGAACGATACATCTGCAACCTGCTGAACTCAGAATGTATCATTTTAAACATTTCAGTAAAAAACACAGAGGCGAGGTGCTTGTCAGCTTTTCTGTTTTCTGTATATTTCTTTCCCTCCTCCTGTAAAGAGAGAAACCTGCTTTGTACACTATCTGAGACTTAAACGTGCCGTTAAGAGACGCTTGCCTAAAACCAAATCCTTCCTGGTAGACAGGATGGAACTTTTGTTATCACGTAGAAGAACAAGAACAAGAGAAGGGTCAGCTCTGGGTTTTAGTCTCTCATCTGGAGCTAATTCGTCGACTGATTTCTTTTTATATCAGCTTGCTGCCCTAAAAGCTGCAGACCCATGGGGTTCGGGGTGCCCAGGGCGGAGGAGAGCACGCTGGAGGTTGGAGGGTCTTCGTGCCCATGGTTGCTGCTCTGTCTCTGCAGTGCTTCCTAAGTGCCCGCTGGCCCGGGGCATGGAGGGGCTGCCCGGTCCTGGGAGCTGCCGTCCCGCCTGCTCTCCTGGCTGCCATCACACCCTGCTTTCACCCCAGTTTTTCAGAAGTTAGAACAGGAGTCCACGTGCTGTCATCCCCTCACTAATGATCCCTGTTCTTAAGGGTCTGATGGACACCGAGGGAAGAGTGATCGCTGAAGGATGGAAGGCAGGCGAGGGGGGCCGCGCTCGGCAGATGCGGGCATCCCGGGACCTCTTCCAAGATGTTTCAGGCCTCGTTCTCCGACTTGTTTAAGGGCAGAGAATAAGGTTGCAAAGGAAATCAAAGCCTGATGTGGAGAAACGAAACATGAGGCCTCCTGACTTTTTAAAAACATTTTAAATAACATTCTCTTAAGGTTTCATTTCATGCTGAAGGCAGCTGTAATAAGTTTTGGAAGACGGTGTAAGGTTTCGATTACAGAGCGATCCAGCTTGCAGTTTTTGTACCCAAAGTGAGAAAGGGCCGAGGGGGAGCCGGGGCGTGATTAAGAGCTTATTTTGTATAAGGTGAGAAAATTTGGAAGGATGAACTCAAGACTGTACGTGGTAACATTGGGTACGCTGTAATTTGCAAATGTAATAATATGAAACCATTGCAGAGGTATTTTGTGTTTTTCGGTTTTGTATGTGTGTGTGTGAAAATAGCCCAGATAGCGATGGAATAACTTAATAACTGGAGCGCAGCAGCACGCTGACCACAAGTGAAACAAGACGCAGCTCCACAGTGGGCCCTGCCAGTGTTGCCCCAGTGACGAGGCTCTCTCTGCTGAAGGCTGGCGCGGGCCAGAGCTGTCGAGCCATGTGAAAGCATCCATTGTTCGCAGCGTCATTATTTGGTATTACATGCACATTGTTTGCTTGTGAAACAATTTATGGGAAAGAGAACTCGGTTTGAAATTCAGTTGATCTGGCTTATGACATTTAAGATTTTTATAGTACTTTTGTTTCTAAGAATAAATATTTAGGTCCACTGTAAATATTTATCTTTGAACACGCAAACACACGCACGCAAGACTGGAAAGCTGAGCCAGAGAATGAACTCATACCGAAAATTCACTCCTCTGTGGGAAGGAGTAAACTACTTCAATATTTGAGAGGTACAAAGGAGCATCTTTTGTGAGCTTGGCTGGCAGTATCCAGCCCGGATGACAGCTCCCCCTTGGGCTGTTAAGTCTCTTGGGAGGAGGCCTGGTGGGGAGGAGAGTGTGTGTGGACTTAACTTAGTTCTTCTCACGTGGATGAAGCTCGCCAGGGTGAAATCAGAACTTCATCTCTGCCAGCTGCCAGCAGGTCCCTGTGGCTTCCAGCTGGCTGGCAGGCCTGACGCGGAGGCTCGCAGTGGCCCATCGCTGGGATGGTGTATCAGCCAAGGAGTGAGTGTTTCTAGTGATGCTTGAAAGTATCCCAGCGTTGAGATTTTCTGCCCACAAAGAGTAGGAGCCTCGGCTTCTGTGCTCTTTGCTTAGCCACTGTGGGTGATATTGGGGCAAATGAATGACTTCTTTGGGGCTCTGAAATCCTTCTCTTTTTAATGTGAAAATGTAGGTGTCTGTGGCGTAATGCGAGATTCTGGAATGAAATGTGCTAGGAGTAACGGCTAGCACTCTCTTCTTTTCTTTCTCTTTTCTTTTCTTTCGCTTTTAAATACTAGCGACAGGCTTAAGCAGTAAAATCAATTTGCACATGGTCTGGCTCTTGTCCAAAAAATTCCGCTCAATGACACTTTATTCTGAAAGCCCAAATATAGAAAAGCTTAGATATCTATCATTCTCACTTGCTGTTTCCAGCCCAGCGCACAGGGATACTCAGGTGTAGCATGGAGACATCCGTGGGTGTGTTGGGCCACTTGGGTCTCCTCATTTCCCTTGGAGACTTTTTAGGCTGGAGGTTAAAGGCAGTGGTACCCACAGTGTGGGGAAGGAGACAGGGAGGATGGCTGGAACCTACAGGTGTGGGGGGATGGGCTGACATTTGTGAATGGTTGGATAATTGGGTGTGTGACTTTTGACGGTGTAGGAAGGTTCCTGTCTGTGATTACGGTGCCTTTGCGGACAAGGTCACATGGCAGGCTGGTCTGTTACTTGATTCTTGAGATGCCTGGTGTGTAGTTGTTCAAGCGCCTTGATGGGGTCGCCTCTACAGGGTTTCTGCAGAGACCACTTCTGAACTGGAGACTCCGCTAGAGAGGGAGGCAGACAAGTGAGGGTGGGAAGTAATTGCCAGCCTACCCTCTGTGGGGCCTCCTTTGACACAGTCTAAGACACTGCCAGGATTTGGGGACCCGTGTTGCTTTACGTCTCTTTCAGTGCCACATCTGAATAAGCCGAGGAATGTCTGCTTGTGTGTTTAGCATTTGGCGCACAGTTAAACTGAATGCTTATCAAGGAGACAGATGGAGATATTGGACAGGGAATGAACTCACAGCGTAAATTCCGCAGCAAAGAGATGAAACCAGTTGTGTTGTTCAGTTGATCTGTTCATAACTTTGGGCTTTAGTTTTTAGTTTATTTTCTTTTTAAAACAAAACGGGGATGGAAGTCTGACCGGAGCATCTTAGAAATGTTTGGCGGGGGTGGGGGGAGGGTATAGTTCAGCGGTAGAGTGAGCGCTTAGCACACACAAGACCCTGGGTTCAATCCCTAGTACCTCCATTAAATAAATAAATAAACAAATAAACCTAACCCCACCCCACCCCCAAAAAATTATTAGAAAAAAAAAAATATATCAGGAGATACTGCCCTAAGGAGCCATTTTGGAACTCATGGTGACCTTTGAGTCTTGTCACTTACCTGGGATGTTACGCTTACAGTCAGTGTGAGTTTCCAGTATTATCCCAAGTACAGTAAGGGAAGAGGCACCCTTTCCACCACCATTTGTCTTTTAGATTGTAAAAATAAAATCTTTGCCCTTGTTCACTAGGTAGCCATGGACAACCAACGACTTGAGATGTACTAAGTTCTTTTCTCAGTTTTCTAAATAAGTATTCTTTTTACAAGGGTCGTGCTCCAGCCATCTCCTTTGAAGTCGTTTTTGTGATGCATTGGGCCGTGGTGTTATTTCAAAGGAGTCAGCCAGCAGACTCGAGGCCTTTTTGGCTTGAGTTCACGAACAGCCTTCTGGACAACACAACTTATTTGTTCGTTTCTCCCTCTCCCCTCCCCGCTCCCGCTTTCTTTCCTCTCTCCACCAGAACGATCCCCGCACCGGCCCATCCTCCAAGCCGGACTGCCAGCGAACGCCTCCACCGTGGTTGGAGGTGATGTGGAGTTTGTCTGCAAGGTGTACAGTGATGCCCAGCCCCACATCCAGTGGATCAAACACGTGGAAAAGAACGGCAGTAAATACGGGCCGGATGGGCTGCCCTACCTCAAGGTTCTGAAGGTGAGGACTTTCTGAATCCAGAGATCCCCACAACTGGAGTCTCCTCGAGGGGTTTGGCCACAGGTTCTTTGATTTCCTGTTGAGTCCGAGAGAAGATGGTTCTCTTGTTTGTTCAGTACAGCGTGTATTTGGGAATTAGCAGATCGTTAGGCTTGCTAATAAAATCTCAGAAGGGAGGTGGGGGGAGTGGGAGGACTACGAAAGCTGGAGTCAGAGTGGTTGAGCTATTTATCGGCCCTGAGATCTTAGATGAGACGTTTAGGCTTAGCTGCACATCTATAAAAGTGGGGATTATGGTAATATCTCCCTACAGGGCGTTGTACAGAGTAAATGAGATGGGGTAGCTGGAAGGAACTTTGTAAACTCCAGGCGCTGTACCAGCGTTTATTGTTACACTGACGTTGTTTTCTCTCAGTATGACGTTAGGATCAAATTTTAGTAGCCACTTTTGGGAAACCATGTAGATTTTCCTTTTAAAAATAATCCCTTAACCTTTGACATTCATTCACACGTGGTTTAGAATAGTAAACCTTAGAAGATATTGCTGTGCTAGTCAAATGTTGAACAGGGAAACTTTCTTTCCCCTTGTGTTTCTTATTTGGTTCCGTGGAAGACCCTGTTTTAATAGCACCAGCCTCTTTTTTCTTATTTATTTATTTGTTTGTTTATTTTTATAGAAGTATAGTCAGTTTACAATGTTACGTTACATTCCTGTGTACAGCATAGTGATTTGGTTTTTCATATATGTATGTATAAATATATCCCTTTATGTATTCTTTTTCATTATGGGTATTACAAGATATTGAATACAGTTCCCTGTGCTGTACAGTAGAGCCTTGTTTATCTATTTTGTATATGGCAGTTAGTATCTGCAAATCCCGAACTCCCAATTTATCCCTCCACCCACTTCTTTAATTTTTAGATCTGTCTTGCTCTTCAAGATGGTGATAGCAAATGGCAGCTAAGTGTGTATAAATACTTCTCAGACCGCTGTTTGCTGCTGTGTCTCCCATCTTGAGTTGTTCCCAGAGCATGTCCTTAGAGAGAACAGTCTTCCAGTAGAACCATGGGTAGTTCAACTCAGAACTTGTAACCAGTGAGATATTCTCTCCAGCTGAGAATACCAAAGATCAGAAAAGCTGGAAAAAGATGACCAGCCTGGGGCACTGCTGACCTGTTCTGCACCCTCCCACCCCTCTCCACCGGGTCGCTTCCATTGTCCACCAGTTGACTCATTTTGTTCTTTCCAAACCCACAGCCCTTTAATGCTGCTGTTTAGATGAGACGGAGGTTGTTTTTTTTTGTGGTGTCTTGGTGGTGGGACCCTAGGCCGTGCGAAGTCCTTCCTGGTTGGCCGTTATATTGTTCTCCTGTGTCTGTTCCAGCACTCGGGGATAAATAGTTCCAATGCAGAAGTGCTGGCTCTGTTCAATGTGACTGAGGCGGATGCTGGGGAGTATATTTGTAAGGTCTCCAATTATATAGGGCAGGCCAACCAGTCTGCCTGGCTCACTGTCCTGCCAAAACAGCAAGGTAACAATGTTTTTGTTTTGGGTTTTTTTGTTTTGTTTTGTTTTGTTTTGTTTTTTAAAGAAGGCTGGATATAGAAGCTGGAAAGACTTGGTGCTTTGGGAGACTGCAGGCAGCTTATCGGATAACTCTGTGGTCTTGGTATATTCATCATAATCTTTCTTCGGTGATGCAGCTGGTATGATGCCAGCAGCCATGGAAAAATGCCCACAATGTTCAAAGTGCTCGCTCTAATTTCTTCTAAAGAGTGCCCTCCACCCCCACCCAGTTTTTAAGTTGTTCCTTCTGGTTTATCTTGTTTGGGCTGCACACCTCCCATCATTACTGCACATCAGCTCCATTTTACACACACACCGGCAGGCCTATTGCATTTGTGGTGTTTGCATAGCAGCAAAATACCTCCTCTGCCCCAGATTTTTAGAGAAATAATGGCATAGTATAATTGGTTCAGCA
This sequence comes from Camelus bactrianus, assembly GCF_048773025.1. Classification (NCBI taxonomy): domain Eukaryota; kingdom Metazoa; phylum Chordata; class Mammalia; order Artiodactyla; family Camelidae; genus Camelus; species Camelus bactrianus. Next base: position 25,423,928 of record NC_133549.1, read on the forward strand.
AAGCAGCATTTTCTTGGTTGCATAACTGATACTTAGGAGATTTCTGTCCTTGACCTTGTTATCCCGAATTTGAGGCTATTCCGTCTCACTGACTAAATGTACTGTTGATGCTGTTGAAGGCAATAGGTCAGCTTTCTCAATTTGTCATGACTCACATTGAAATGTTATATTAAAAAGAGAAAAGAAAAATCCAGTTTCTTTGCTCCCAGGGTCGTGCTTTCTTCCATTTTCTTGCAGTGTTATGTATGTCAGGAGAGTTATACAGGAGGCAGAATAACCAGATCCTGGTAACCAACACGGAACTCCACCCTGGTGGTTCCCACAGGCCTGCAAGGAGGTACAGAGTGTCCACTTGGGCTTAACTGTGGTGTGTTATCTTACAACATGACAGTTTAGCTAGAACCATCCTTTTTTCAAGATGGGAGCCTGCAGCCAACAGGACCAGAACCCAACTTGGACTTTTGGGTGCCATACTTATGGAAAACCACCCCTAACTCCAAAGCAAAGCAAAGGCCAAGAGAACGGATCTCTGTGGGTTGATTTTTCCATGCATTTGATCGCATGCATGTATGTCTAGGCGGTCAAGCCGGTGTGGTGACGGGCCTGTGGAGGTGAGCTACTCCGTGTCGCTCAGTGTCTCTCGGTTGTGGGCTTTGTGGATGGGCTGCAGTCGGAATCCTCCGGTGGCCGGTACCCGCCGGAGCCCCCGGTGTGATGCCTCGTGGTTCCACGGCCCCCTCCACAATCATTCCTGTGTCGTCTAGCCTTTTCTCTTGCTTTCCTTGTTTTCTAGGCTGCCGGTGTTAATACCACGGACAAAGAGATTGAGGTTCTCTATATTCGGAATGTAACTTTTGAGGATGCTGGGGAATATACGTGCTTGGCGGGTAATTCTATTGGGATATCCTTTCACTCTGCATGGTTGACAGTTCTGCCAGGTATATACTGCTCTTTCTCTCCATGGTTTTTTTCCTTTTCTTGGTTGATTGCTATAAAATTAACACAGCTTCTGTTCTCAGAAATGGCCCCTTTTACCCTTGCATAAAGATTTTTTAAAATGTTTAAAATTGTCCCCCCAGGGATAAGAAAGTTGCCTTGGAAATTCACTTACATTGAGATCCCACCCTCACGTTTATGATCAAGTGAAATTTCCCCCTTAAAACCCAAAGGGATCTTATATTTTTAGTAAGTCACTGAGTCAATGTATGAATTCACCCATCTCCGTTTCTTTTAAGGAAGAAAGTTGAAATTACTTTGTAAAATTCAAAGTAATTTTTTCTCCGTTCAAATTCCATTTTGCTGAAATCCCATAAGTCCCTTTATTATTTATTACTTTCGTTCCACTTTCTATTTTTAACGAGACGTAAATAGATGGACGTATGCAGAGGTGCCAGGGAGGAGCACCTCTGTGTGGAGGGTGTACAGAAGCAGTGTGCTGCCTACCTGGGGAATCGGTGGCTTGCCGCATGTTGTAATGGATCGGACTCTCAGTTTGCTTTCACTGCAAAGCATGCTCTTGCCATCTTGGGCTTGATGTTATTTCTGCCCTACAGAGAAATCAACATCAGTGAAGCCCTTTTGCCTAAACATTGCCGCTGTCTGAATCTCTAACCGACATCTCTATCCTAGACAAGCTTTCTTGATAATTGCTACCTGCTCTAATGCACCTGTCTCTCTGCCATTTCCTTTGTGAAGCTGTGTAGACTGTGGTTTGCTAGCTCATGATGTTCCACTCCAGTTATTAATTCCTCATGTTTAGAGTGCAGTGCCTACCTGCATGCTTATTTTATATCTAGTAAAAATAAATTGATCGTTTCATTTTGTGCTGTGCTGCTGAGAGTTTTGACGATCTTGCAAATATTTTTTTCTGACTCAAATGTATAAGCTTTAAATAATACCATTGCATTCATTTTTCCTTTTGTTGTGAATCTGCTCTGTGAATATTTGCTTTGAAACAATGAGATGCCTCTGGTATTGAGCTTGCTTTTTTTTTTACCTGCAGTACTGCATTCTGCAAGTGTCCAACTGACACTTCTTAACCAATTTGCCTGACAGTTACTAGCACATTAACTAAGAATGCAGTTTGAGAAAAATGCCATTTGGAAATACACTGCTTGTAGATTGACCATTGAGGACTAAGGAGGGAGCAGATATTATTGGAAGTTGGTATAAGAATGTGCTAACTTAAGTAATTGTATGTGTACTCACACGCGATAGCTTTTCTGTTTTCTCTTTAAGAGAAAAGTAGTAACATACCAGTATAACCAGATACAGAAAAGTTTAAATTGTTATTGATTAAGGAATGTTACAAACTTTTTATAGTATGGACATAGTGATTCTATACGATGAGCAATTCAGTCTTTAGATTAAATGCATTTGTTTGTTTGGTTGAATAATGCACTGGACTAGTAAGAAATTTGAAATTTTTCAGACCAGCCTACTAGATGAATATTTATTTCATTTCATATGGGACTGTGTTCGTCTGGGAGAAACCACCTTGTTGCATCTTCCTTTGGAAGAGCTTACCCAAATAAGACTGAGGCACCGTCCCTTTTGAAACAAAAGTGGGCACCGTTCATATTTAAGAATGCTTAAATGGTTTGCATCAGAGACCATCATGGTAGAAGACAGTTCCCTTTTGTTGTAGGGATGGTTGACTGTCGAGACATTTGGTCTGCCCAAATGTCTTACAGAATGTGGCCTTGTAACCTGCCTTGTACCTTGGTGGCAGCCAATCCATCACGATCACCAGATTGCAGAGGCCCACTGAGGTTAGCGATAGTGGCCGCCTGGGCTCTGGTGGTAAAGCGGGGACCCCTTGGTTATATTCATCTTCATTTGGAAGAGGTACACAGCAGGCCCATAGCCCATGCCGTCCTGCAGCACTGGGTTGTCGGGAAGCCCATCTGGCCTTGGGAATGGTCATCGCCTTTTGATTCCTTTAGTTATGCCAGAATGCATCCATCCGGTGTCCTAACTCTGTGGCCTGCTTATCTGTTCCTCTCCTGTGATCTGCAATCCAGCTCCCGTAAGAGAAAAGGAGATTACAGCTTCCCCAGACTACCTGGAGATAGCCATTTACTGCATAGGGGTCTTCTTAATTGCCTGTATGGTGGTGACGGTCATCTTGTGCCGGATGAAGACCACAACCAAGAAGCCAGACTTCAGCAGCCAGCCGGCTGTGCACAAGCTGACCAAGCGCATTCCCCTGCGGAGACAGGTAACAGAAAGTAGATAAAGAGTTTGAAGAAGTTTACCCTTCCTCCAAGCCCAGCCAGCTCTTGGGTCTCTTTCTCTGTGTCCATGCCGTCTACTTGTGGGAGCTTCCCCGTGTGAGCAGTTTGGACTTGCCCCTTAGTGGCCGTCTGATCAGTGTTTGGAGCTTGGAGGGTCAAGGCCTGATGCATCAATGGGGTCCGCCGAGTCTAGTTCCAAGGGTGAGGAAGCACAATGGAGTGAGACCCCAAGCGCATCCTCAGGACGTAACCTGGAACTCAGTGCCCTTGTGTGTTTCCTGAGACTCCAGTGCAGGGGTCTCTTCGGTGCATGGGCCACTGTTGTCCCTGTAATCTAATGCTTTTTTAAAGACAAGCTTATGCCACTAGTTGGTAAAAGAGGGACTCTAGTTTTCTTGAACTTACTTTAAATCAAAATCAGAAACCTGTGCCTGGAGGTGGCTGAACTGCTTAATTGAAACTGGCCCATGATGTCTATCTTAACTGAATTTTGGCTCCACTGCTCTGAGTCTTCAAATAGAATTGTATGCATATATTATGTTATTGTTAGCTGTTCGCACTAATACTGTGGCTGTCAGTTCGGTGATGGGATGATTTTTATGTTGAATAGGCAGCAGATTTTTGTTCACCCCATCCTTGGTCTTCGGTGGTTACTTTTTTGTACGTGCCTCCTGACTGGTTTAATTTTGCTTTGGGCGGATGGGGCAAGTGTAGAGCCTACACTTCTGCCTTAAACCAGAGACAGCCCTGTGAAGCTGATGGAGCAGGAAGCCCTCTGACCCTCGAGTTCACAAAGATGGACGGGAAGGAGGGTGTGAATGTGCTGTTTACAAAAGTATTTGGAACTTGGTTCCGATAAAGGTTTGTTATTTTGAAAACAGCAAGGAAAACAGCTAACTCACTGGCTCAAACTTTGTGTTTTAGTAGAATTTACAGGGCACCTGTCCAAATTGTAGCTTCCTCAGTTGCAGCCTCAGAGATTCTACTAAAGTAGTTCTTGACCAAGGCCAGGAATCTGCATTTTAAGCAAGTCCTCGGGTGATTCTGAAATGCACTCTGAGAAACTCTGGGCTGATCCCCGCTCTGCCCCTCCTGGGACTTCAGGTGGCGATGACATTTTCTGGACAAGGCATTAGGAAGGATTAGGAACCAGCTGGCCAGCAGCAGTTTTGGCATTGATCCGTCTGTTCTCAGCCCAGCTCCGAACTCCGGGCTGAATGGGTCCTTGTTGGCTTCTTTGAAGCCATGTTTTAAGCAGGTCTCTCTTTGTGGAGGCTGAGGGTAGCATTTGGAGTGTGCGTCAAGTGCAGATGAATCCCAGATTGCCCTAAGAGCGAGGAGAGAAAGGTGCCCACCGGGTCCCTCCTGCCCCCAAGAATGCTATTGTTATTAAAATGGCACCACTGTCATTCTTGGCACCAGGGAAGCAATGATGAGGCCACTTGCCTGACTCTGGGAGAGTCCAGGACAAAGGTGACTCCTACAGGATGGTGCCTTCAGTGACTGTCAGGTGGTGTGGCCACCCCTCCCCAACGCCCGCTCCTTACCAGTCACCTCCTGGCCCTTCTTACTGCCACCGTCTTGAGATCCTGGCCTTAGAGAATTGAAAGAGGGAGTGGTTTTTCCACCTCTATCATTATTATTTTTTTTTTCCTAATAGAGAAAAATGCTGTCCTCTAGAGGAAACCTATAATTTGGTGTAGCTAGACCATTGTCCTGTAATTATTTCATCATCTTTTTTTTTCTGCAGGTGTTACAGTGTTCTTCTTTTTATTTGATATAAAAGAGGCAGATGCCCTTAAAGTCCCCTTGACTCCACCCTGGTCATCATGGTGTTTTTATTTCTCTTTGGCTGACTGGCCTTCCTTCATTGTCTGTCTTCACCTAACTTGGTCCTTTCTCCTACTCCTCTGTGTAACTGAGGGGAACATTAGGTTCTCTTCCTCCTTTTTTATCTCTCCCTCCTTCCTTCATTCCTTCATAATTTTCTGAGTGCTTGATCTAACCCAGGTTCCAGGTAAGACATGACCTGTTACCTTCACCCGTGGCTCCAAGGTTATCTGGGGGCCTTCACTGGAGATGCCTTGTGCTTGAGATGGCCTTGTGTTTCGGTGGGGTCACATAGTGTAAGAGAAGCAGAGGGAAGTGGGCACAGACCAGTCCCTGGAAAAACAACTCTCGGAGATGATTTGGGGAAATGTTGACGCACCTCAGCTGCTCACATGGGACATGCTGATTCTTCCCAAAGACCAGTTCGTCAGCAAGCACGGCCCCTTTGGTGGACGAGATGCTTATCAGGTACCTGGATAAAAGAGGGTTATTGGACTGTAGCTGGAAAGAAAAGCCCCAGCAAGGCGGGCAGATATGTTGATGACAGAGAGCATACCACAGGGATGCCAAGCATGCCTTTACCTGGCGACAGGTGAGCCTGTAATCAGATGTCTTAAGGATGGCTTGTTCCTAGGCATTTATGAGGCCACTTTTAACACTGTGTTTGCTCAGCCTCCTCTGTCGCACAGGTAGCACTCAGTGTCTTCATGATGGTATCCGAGTTTCATCTTCTTGGCTCTGATCCTTGCCCCTCCCAAGACGTGCATACAGACTGCATCTCACTCAGTCCATCATTGCTCCCTTTGTAGAACAAGAGAAGGTTTATTTTATTTTTTTATCCTATTGGGAATTTTTCCTTATTGACATTTAGTCATCTGACCTGGACTTACCAGTGTGAGACAGACATTTCAGTTTATTTGTTTTTGAGACAGAAATATTTTCCTCCAGTACCTAAGAAGAAATTCCTTGCGATCATTTCCCAGTCACCATGAATTTTTTTTGAGATTTTTTTATGCCCTTTGATGCTTGGGGAAAGAGAAACACTTTTTTGGTGGGGGAGAGGCGAGTGGCATGTGGCGTCTCCTGGTTTCCCTTGACCAGGGTCACCCCACATCCAGTGCCGGGGCTCAGACACCGTGCCAGCATCAAAGGGACCAGCAAGAGCCAGCCCAGAGAGGGGCGTCCGCGTGACTGTCGGCTCTTGTGCAGGTCTCCGGGGCTGCTCATGGACAGCGTGGCCGTTGTGAAGCTGTCTTCACACACCCGTGAGTTACAGGGAGGGCTACGTGCCATGTGTTTTGTACGAATTGGTTGGGTGGTGACGAGGAGGGGCGTGAAGGCAGTTGAGGATGTCTGTTGAGGGAGCATGCGGCTTTGCTGGGTTTGTTGAGTTGGTTTTTCAGTGAGTCCATCAGGTTCTTGCTCTGGAGCCAGATGCTTCGTAATGCAGGGTGGAGATGTAGCTGTCTCCGTAAACAGATAAACCCAGATCCTGGGTGGGGACATACAGGTGCACGGAGCCCACACTGTCCTACCACCACCACCACCACCAGCAGCAGCAGCATCTCAGAAGGGGCTTCGTTGTGTTTTGTTTTGTTTTTCCCCCTAGACTTCAGTTTCACCCTCTTGGTTGCTGATACAGGGAGATTGAAAACCAAAGGAAAATCAAGGGCAGTCAAAGTCATGTTTTATAACAATACCTTTGAGGCAAATGTCACGTTCCCAGGGATGTCCTGAACAAGACAAAGATGGAGGGCTGGCATGTCTGATTCAGGAGGGAGCCGGTTCTTGGGGCCACATATTAGTGGTTATTAAACTCGCCGAATTCTGTGAAGGGCAGTTCCTCTCCTGAAAGCTCATTTACTCCCTAGTAGCCTAACAGCATGATCTCGGAACATTCTCTGTATTTTGGTCAATCAAGTGGTCTAATGAAACCTCGCTGGTTCCAGAAAGCATTTGGGTAATTAGACGGTCATGGTTGGCTTAACTGGAATCTGCCCTTTCATGCGGGCGTCTGGCCCCCCTGGCCCAGCCCCCATTCGGCCATTCTCTCCTCTCAGCTTCCAGAAGACACGGCAGTTTGTCTAAGGTCTGACCTGGATTTGGGCTGATGTGGTCTTCTACGATGACCAGCTGGTCCAGGTCTGATAGGTTTACTCGGGAGAGCCTTGTGGGGAGGTTCGGGGAGGCGGAGACTTGCTAAGGGAGAAAGTGAGTGTCGGATCAACTACCCCGCCTCATGACCTAAGATTTGTTACAGAAGGAAAAAAAAACCCCACTTCCCCCAAGCCCCTTGCACCTTTATTTCAGCCACTCGTCTTGAGGTGGTGAAGGCATTTTGTTTGCCATCGGGGAGTGGTGGGCAGGGCTAACAGCAAAACTGTCAACTCCGGGGCCTTGTGCTCTGGTTGGGGAACGTGCGTCCGCCTAAGACTAAATCGGAGGGTTTCTCTGCTGGTTGTGGTCCGTTTGTGAGTCCTCATAATAGTCCCATGAATATCCATCCCTGTGCCCCACTTCTCTGCCTGCTCTGTCCTCTGTGGGACCCCTCGCATTGTTGAATCTAATCTAGTATTAAAAGATAACAAAGTTTCTTGGTGGCCCTTTAAAAAGGGAAGAAAAAAACCACTTCCTTGCTTAATCTCCTTTATGTACTGTGGAAATATACAAAAAGCACATTTAGTTAAAGGCTTGATTTATGGCTCGAGGAATTTATGGGCAAGAGATTTTGGAAAGTATGGAGACTGAATTGAGACTGTGAAAAAACTTGCTAAAAAAAAAGTGCCTGCCAGGATTTGGGAGTGGGAAGACAGCTTACTAGAGTGTTCATGTTTATTATTGTAAATAACGAAATGATCTTTGCCGGTGGAATATTTTAACATTAGATCAAAAGGAAAACCTGGAATTGAAGGAGCCTTCTGATAGGGAAGATTATGATTTTGTGCCAAATAGTGCTGCAGAAGGAGGTTGCAGGGGTGGGCAGTGGGATTCCTGGAGGAGCGTGGTCCGCAGGAGAGACCCGCCAGAAACACAGTGTTCCACCGAGGAGTCGCCTGCGAGGGGTCATGCCAGCCCTGGAAACACGTTAGCACTCGGAGTAGAACGGAGTGAAGAGAAAGCCAGTCATATTTTACAGTCCCTGAGGGGGTTTTAAAAGCATAGTAAAAATGCAAAATTGAGATATACCTCTGTAGACAGAGTGATTGAATTCTGTAGTTTCTTGGAGCATTACTTTACCTTTCTCCTCTTTGCACTTTTTACAAAAGTACTTTCCAGATCTGTACATCGAATCTAAACCTCTACCCTTAATCTGAACAGAATTTCCATAATTTTAATCGTAACGACAGCAACGAAGTTTGGAAAGGTTTTCCATTTTAAAAGCTTTCACATTAAAGCCTTGTTTGAGACACTGGGGAGAAGGTGTACGTGAGTGTGAACTTTATCCGTGGCTGTGTGGGCAGGGATTCCTTCTGGGTCGTAGGTTAGCCGCAGAGCAGCTCACCTTTGACTGGATGTGAAGGTTTCCTTTTCTTAAGCGGCCTCGCAGCCTATTTGTCACGAGGACCTCCTCACTCTCCAGCTTGCCTCCTGCCCTGGGACTGTCCCCTGACTCCTGCATCCTTAATTTTCTGGGGTTTGCTCTTTTGCTCACTGGAGCCCCAGCCCATCGTGGCTGCGGCTGTGAGCAGAGGCTCTCATCTTTCAAACCATTAAGGCAGATCCTGCCTTGAACGCCAGCAGGATTTCTTTCTGCCCCATTGCACACGTGGGACAGTATCTCACACTCAGGACAACCCTAAGCTCCAAGTCCTCAGGCTTCCCCAGAGGGAGATGCTGACATAAGCTCCCTTGGATCTGGGCAGCAAATGACTCTTAAAAAAAAAAAAAAATCATCGCGGTTTTCGTAGCAGACGTGTGCTGAGCTCTTAGGCAAGTGCCAGTCTCAGCACTAAAAGCTTTACAGGTATGACCTCATTTTACCTTCACAGTACTTCTGTGGGTACTGTTCTAGTCTCTTTTTAACAGATAAGGAAACTGGAGTTTAGGAAGGTCAAGTGACTTCCCAAAGCTCTCCCATTTGGCCAGTGTTGGAACAGGGATGTGAATCCTGACCATTGGACCACACAGCCCCACGATGGTGCAGTCGGTCAGGATGCCACCACCTGATTCAGGGCCCTGCATCATAAATGGTTTGCGGGGGATAGGCACCGACTAGGGTTGGCCACTTAGCTCTGGGGAGTCACTGGGTACCCACACGGAAGGATGCAGAGATGCCCCAGCACCCAGCCTGTAGCACAGGGAAGGAGCGAGAGAAATGATCTCATCACTTCCAACTAGTTTCAGAAGTCAGTGTATTTCAAGCATATGCCCTATTTTCCAACCTCCCATGACATGCCTCACTTCAGATCCTTTTTATTCTAAAAAATACTTCTATCATTGAAGAAAGTACTTTGTTTTTCTAGAATGTAAAAGAGATATGCACGCATGGGAGTCAAGTTCAAACAGTTTAGAAAGTTCTGAAATAAGACATTTTCTACCTCGTCCCTCAACTTCTAACGTCTCTCCCCAAAGGTGACCACTGCTCAGGTTCTGATATCTCCTTCCCGAATCTTGTTTTCAGTGCCTGTGTTCTCACACCTCACCGTGGGAAGGCTGCTTCCCCACATCACGTCCTGTAAGCCTCACTGATGGGGGCAGTGATTTGCGAGGTCACGGCAGGGAAGGCCAGACATGCCTCTTCACCCAGAACCACTCCCCCTACCATCTCCCCGTGGGTTTCTGTCCTTGCCACCATCCCAGCACACCACACACTGAGAGTGGAGTTCTGGGAACCCCGTGGTCCAGTGAAGAGGACTGCACTGCTGGCCTGGGAGGGGCTGTTGGGGCTACGAAACCTGCCAGACCTCGTCCGGTTGGGGCTGGTGCTGTCTCATTGCAGGGCAGTCTTTTACTTGTTTTCTGAATCTTCTTGCCTGTGCTCTTCAAGCACAGTCCCTACTGCAGTGAGTGGTGATTTTTGCTTCTTCCTGTGGGAGAAGACCTTTTTGTCTTTGAGAACACCAGTCTCCTGTTGCCTCCACAGTGCATGACCTGATGTGATGCCAGGCATTAGGACTTGGGGAGGTGGTTTTGGCCAAACCTATTTCTGAATCTTTCTGAGCCCTTCTCTGCAGATGGAGCTCCAGACACATCTGTGGTCAGTGGAGACTGGGAGACCTTGATGGTGTTACTGGTGAGCCCAGCGGCTGAGGTCTCCTCTTTTCTTTGCTTCTGCGGTTTGCCTGTGCAGCCCAGATACTTGGGTGAGAGATCTCAGCCTCTTGGAGCCACATGAGGCCCCTCTCATCTCCCAAATTAAGGATTGTTCCGTTCCTTTAAAAAAGCAATTATTTACTATGTTCACAGTGAATAAACATTGCTCATACTGTCTGTATAATAAAATTTAGGAATAACTCCCTTTGCCAAAAGATTGCTCAAAAGGCTCAGAAATGTTCTCATGAGCATTTTTATTTTTTTAATTTTTATTTTTAATACTTTAATACTGAAACCAACTTCCTATTCCTAAAATGACCCCCCACCCCGACCCCACATCCATTCTTGGCCATCTTAGGTTTCCTACCTGCATTAAGGGCAGTCTGGGTTTAAGGAGAGAATCCAGATTTTTTTTTTTTTTTTTAAATAGGACATTCCTGGGAAAGTAGAGGACTTCTGGTTCCCTGTGGGAATGGTCCAGGCTGCACCTTGGAAGTTCATCCTCGTTAAATTTGTTCATCTGCACTCAGTCCTTGCCACATGGATTTAAAAAGTGTTTGTAAGCACAGCTGGAGGGAAGGGTTGACGTGGTCAGTCATGCAGGGGACAGAACCACGTTTGATGGGTCACATTTACCTGATGTTCCAACTCTCGGGCCAAAGTTTTGTTCACAATTTAGAATAAGGTGGTGGTCAAGCAGCCCGTGATGGTGTTTTCCTGTATAGAAACCAGCACAGGGAAAATGATATATTTAAGAAATAATCACTTTATCAAATGCAAACTAAAATGGTAAATGAGAAGACTCAGTGAAGCCCCCCTTGCTGCTGGGTGGGAGAGGAGTTTTCCCGTGAGATTATGAATAAAGATGTAGTTTTCTTTCTGCTGACTTCATCCCCTGTGTTTAAGCCACTAGTTTCTAAAACTGAAGTTGATAAGGGGCATCTGATTTTCTCCAAATGGCCTGGGCACCAACCAGTTCACAGAAGGACTAGGGAGAAGCAGACAGTGGTCCCCAGTGTCTGGGCTTTGATTCCCTTGAGTAAAGACACTTGAAGCTACGGGAATGCCTTTCACGTTCAAACCCTAGAGCCTGTTCCTTGAGGTGCTCTGCTTTATGTTTCAAAAGGTAGAGCTGATTGGAAAGCTTATTTTTCAGAAGTTTTGATGGAATTCTGTAAGCACAGCATTGACTTAAGACCTGAGTGGTCTGCGGGGAGGAGGTTGATATCTGGGGCTGCAGGACAGGCACAGGCAACAAGGCCAGAAAGGAGCCCGAGGGGTCTGTCTCTGTGTCCTCAAGTGACTGACTTGAGGAGTTAGGACAGAAAGAATGCGTGTTTTTTTTTTTTATCAAGCACTGTCTAAGAACGCTGTTTGGAAACCTGGTCTTAGGAACATGTAATTTGGATGAAATTTTGTACGTACTGCATAGATGAGAGGACAGAGGAGTTGAATTCAGTGGTCTGGGTCTGAATTCATGACTTTGGTCAACCCCCACCTCTCTTCCTTCCAAAGAGCTGACCGTCTGGCTGGGCTCTGGCCGGCCTTCCAGCTTCTCAGGTGGAGCTAGGATTACATCTGTGTCTTTGCATTTTGTATCCAGGTTTCTGCTGAGTCCAGCTCCTCCATGAACTCCAACACCCCCCTGGTGAGGATTACAACTCGCCTCTCCTCAACAGCAGACACCCCCATGCTGGCGGGGGTCTCGGAGTATGAGCTGCCGGAAGATCCAAAATGGGAATTTCCAAGAGATAAGTGAGTACTTCTATGGGGCACATCCCCAAATGGGGACTTAAACATAAATGGGGAGATTGGATTGACATTTTCTTTTTATGACCCTTAACTGCCAGGGTCTTGCTGAGATGAAATCAGCTATAGTTTGGGTAAGATTATATTTCGAAATAAGCAACTCCTGGAAAAGCAAAGAATTGATTCTCTCTCCCTCTTTTTTAATAGTTCTCTTAAAACAGAGCTACTAAGCTGTGGCTGGTCCCCAAACAAGATGGTACCTTGTTAGCATTTTTAAAACTTTCTAGATAATTGAAGCCCAGTCAGATGGAATAAAGGCTGTATTATGATCCCATTTATAAAACATAGTTGACATTCCAACTGCTGGTTCCAGTGTGACTGTTCTGTAGTTCATTTCTTTAGAGAAAATAGGTCTAGAATATAAATTGCCCTAAGAATCGTTAGCCAGTGTTGTTGTTTTTAACAGTTATTAATGTAATATTGAGCAGAAATGCTTCGAGTATGGTACCTGACATCAAATTTCTGGGGTCCGTAATGGATGAAAAAGAGGTGTTCCAATCAGACGTTCAGTCAAAGTGTGGCCACTGGGGCTCTGGGGAAGGCATTGTTGGCAGTTGTATATCTCTTGGTCTGGCTTTGAAGTTCATGTCCTTGGGCTCTGTTGGGTTGGGTTTGAATCCTGGCTCTGCCAGCCAGTGGCTGAGCAACCTTGTGAGTTTCCTGATTCTCTTTGAACTTCATTTCTATAAAATGGAGGTCATGGTACAGACCTCCTGGGACTGAGCACAACTTCTGGCTTCTAGCCAGGGACCAGCGCCCAGACCCACCTTCTGACCCACCTTCTGAAATGAATACGACGGTCATTTCTGGGGTACCTCTTGTGGTAGTTAGAGTCCAAACAGCTTGAGAGTAATGGAAGGTAGAAACCGCTGCCTATGCGTCTGCATCAGATCAACTGGAATAAGCTCTTGACTTGCTTATATACAGCTGCCCTATTTGTCTTGACGTTTGCGCTATCTCCCTGAGATTATGTCGGAGAAGTGTCTCATTCTTCTCTGTCTAGAGAAAGGAACTCATATACAAATGTGGAAGTACAGAGATAAGCTTTCCCAGAGACTGGATCTGACGAGCTCTCTTTGGAAGGGGAGGTGGTTCACACAGCACTTGTCATTTTGATACACACAACTCCAACCAGTTTTGCTTCCTAACAGCTCGTTTAGAGGTGCTGATATGCACCGTAAGTTAGAACCTCATTATTGTGCCGGCGTCATTCTGTTAGAGTGTTAATGGAAGTGATTTCCAGTTTATTTTGTGGGCTCTTCGTTTATTCAGGACTTGTTTACTGAACAGTTACCAGTAAGACACCAGGGAAGAAAGAGTGGTTTTTTTACCTGTAGAACGTGGAAATGTGGAAATGCGGGAAACGTAGAGCGGTGTTTCTCGTGAGCCCTCCCAGCTCCCTGGTTTGGTTAAGCTAGTAGGTGAGTTCATGGCACATTCCTATGGATGTAGGACTGAGTTGGGGAGCTAGGATCATATTTTAAGAAATTGCAACTCTCAGTTTCAATCCTTAGTTTTTGCCACACCTGTGACACCACCGGCAACAGTGGGAGTCTGTCTGTGTCCAACTGTTAGCTCCCACCCGGGGTACCCTGAGTGCGGAAAATCTGAGTGCTAAGCATTTCAAAACAGTGTTTAGCACAACCGTAGGTGGAGCGGACTTCCAATGAATGAAGGCTATTTAGAAGCAGTTTATTAGATGGAAGGCAGACATTATACAAAGAAAGGATTGTTTTGCTTGTAGTAGCAGGGCAATGGGACATAAATTAGCCATTTTTCCAATGCAAATGTTTATCTTCTGCCAAGATATTAAGTTTAATTTTAGTTCAGGACAGAAAGGGAATGACCTCAGCATAGTACACACTGCCCTCGGTCTTTGCTTAACGTTTGCAAACCATTGCGTACTTACCAGAAATACTCCTTGCTAGTGGCAGCTCAGTACTTCGTGTTGTGCTTAAATGAAAAAAGCACATTCATACGTATCGCAGCGTCTCTTCCTTTCTTTTGGGCCCAAGGAGACTGTATGGCTGTATGATGTGTGTAGAGCTTCTGGGCTTAGACATTTAGTTCGCTGTGTTCACTTTGGATTTTCTTCATTGTTAATTTTGGGTAATCATAAGAATTTCTAAACCACTGTGTCAAAAAAAAAATTCCCCTCAATTTCTAGAATTTTCTTTTTCCCTTAGTGGGAAAAAAAAAAAAAAAAAACTAGTGATTCCTTGAAATGTGTTTTAAGATTCATGTCATGTAACTTGGCCCGGAATGTGATCATAAAATCCACTGGTATTTGAATAATAGCGATTTTTAAAGACATCACTTCTCGGAGACAAAAAATAAGAACAGCTTTCACGGTTTTCTTTGAGACATTCTAAATGACGAGTGTTCAACGGGCTCAAGATCAAAAGCTCCTCATTGTTAGCACTTAGGAAAGCTGACCACCTCACTCGCAAGGATACCTTCCATAAAGAAAATAAATCAAGAATACAAATGTGAAATTTAATAGCTGTTCCAGCAGTAATTGACATTCTCTAAAACGTCACGAAGAAAATAGTCAAGCACGTGTGCACCCCAAGTCTCATTAGTTCCATATGATCAATGCTCCACGCTTTTGCAAGCCGCTGAAAGATTTTTATATTTAGTTCTGGAATTTCCCTCACTACACCCCTTCACCAGATGCTGTGCGCTAATCCTCTCTTTACACGTCTAGGCTGACGCTGGGCAAACCCCTGGGAGAAGGTTGTTTTGGGCAAGTGGTCATGGCTGAAGCAGTGGGAATTGACAAAGAGAAGCCCAAGGAGGCAGTCACTGTGGCAGTGAAGATGCTGAAAGGTGAGTGGGGAGGGGAGGGGGTGGGGGTGGGGGGCGTCTTATCAAGAATGTTCCTTTTGTGGCATGTGAACTCTATCCTGGCAGGGGGTCAGAGAGCACATAGTTGACCTAGGGGTTGAGAAGTTTTCAGTATAAATCAGCATCTTGGACAGACTATTTATCTTGAGCTGTGTGCACTTGCGAAAAAGAAAAGCTGGTTTTGCTGGAAAGCGGCAGCCTCCTAGATCGTGCTATTCTTCGACTCCTTGGAAATGACCGTGAGTCTTTGTTCCTTTTATATTTGTATGTGCTTAGAAAGTATCCACTCACATAGAGTTGATTAATTTAGATGAGTGTTGGTGCATTGGATTCAGGACCCCAACCTTAACTTACAAATAAAGAAAAATTGGCATTTTTGGAGGGAGCAAGGACGGACACCCTTTCTCCTTTACAAGAGGACCAAAGCAGGAATGACAGTGGTCTGGGGAGTCACTTGGGAAGCTAAAAGGGAACTAACTGGATTGGCGCTGGTGCAGAACCTTCTAGAACCTGTGAACAACCACTCAGAGATGTAAACATCACGTGGCATTCATGGGAGTCTGAATGTTTCTGCATTAACCTTCCAACCCTGCTTCATGCCTAGGTCCAAGAAGCTTAAACTTTTAACCATTAACTTCATCCTCCTGCAGTATTCTTTTATGAGAGGAGTTATAGGGAACGGTTGCATTATAAATCCTATTGTAGGCATCTCAGAAAGGACACCCCAAGCTGAGTTTTTCCCACATTTCCTGGTGGAGAGATCTGTTCTTGGGATGTGAGGGTCCTGGCACATTATGGATGCCTGGGGAGTTAGGCTTTTTCTTTCTTTTGTGGGTTCTTGTGGAACAGTCATCACATCTCTCCCTGAGGGGAGGTTGCGGGGTGGAAATGGTCAGGAAGATGTTGGGTTGTTTTTTTTTTAAGCTCTGGATTCAGATGGCTCCCAAGGGGATAGTATGGTGTTTTGAGCTGCTCCCACCTTGGGGGTTTGATGCTTGGGAGGACTACGCTCTCTTACTGGGCGAGTCTCGGCTCCACCAACAGGGGCAGCCCCCTGCCTGCATCCTGCGTGGCCTGGACCTGCCTCCTCGCCTTTCTGAGTGGCAGGTGCAGTGGGCTGTGTGCCCTGCATTAGCCACCCTCAGCAGCCCAGAGCCGAGCGTGGGGAAGGCTGGTCCCTCTCGGCAGAGCTTCTGATTTGTTTGTGGAGCTCAGGGAGGGAGTCTGGGTGTCCTCTTTCTCTGGTGATACCAAGGCTGGCCTTCCCTTAGGACAGGGAAAGACATCAGCCACAGAGCCTTTACGATGTGGCTGTTTTTACAGCCAGTGGGTGGCTCAGAGCCTAGAGAAGACCTCACACTGTGACCCCAGTGGTGCCCCATCCTCTGCGGGGCTGGTGCTCAGTCCTCCACGTCCGTCCGTCCGCATGGATTTTATACTCCAGGCAGTTGTGTCGCTCTTCCTTTTGTGAAGTCAAAGAGCTTCTTGCAGCCTGGCTTCTTTCCATGCCCTCATCTCATTTGCTTATCGTTTAGTAAGCCCAGATTTTCCCACAGGGGAAAATTGAAGTGGGGCACCTGGGAAAGAATCTTGCCACTTTTTAGAAGCTGTAAGCCTGTGTGTGCAGGACGTAAGCTGTTCTTGCTTGAAATGTTGGAGCAGAGGTTTTCATTTTTATTTTGTTTTTGAGTGGAGTAGAGGTTTTTAAAACTTTAATTTTGGGGGATGGATATTGCAGCCCCTTTGGAAGGTATGAGCCTTGGCCCCTGGAGATGCCCGTGCACATACCTCTTGTCTGCGGTTCCAGGGTGCCCTCTGAATCCATCTGCGAGCGTTCTGAGGGCTGCGAGGGCTCCGACTAGCAGCACTTGGTCCAGGGAAAGTCCGAAGTGATATAAAGGGCCCCCAGCCGCCTCCTCCTCTTCCTCCCTGGAAGCCCTCACAGTTGCTCTCATGAAGTTCGGTGTGATTTTCTGAGATATCTCAGATCTGCCAGAGGATGGAATTATTTCCTGATAGAGAAAAATGCCATGTTTGTGAGGTTTGCTGGAAAAGGCTTGGCCTTAGTGTCAGAGGCCTGTGTTCTTGTTCTGAGTTTTGACCCTGTTGACCCAGAATCAGCTGTTTGACATGGAGCAGAGCAGTTCCCTGTCTGGGCCTTTACTGCTTCACCAGGAAGATGAGGGAGGTGATTTAGAAAGTCTTTCCTGGTTCTAAAATTCAGTTGCATGCTGTTCCAGCTAAGTTTTCATGAACTAACAGTGGCAACCAATAGGTTAGAGGAAACTGACCTGTAATTTACCTAATGTTCATAGATGACGCCACAGAGAAGGACCTTTCTGATCTGGTGTCGGAGATGGAGATGATGAAGATGATTGGAAAGCACAAAAACATCATAAATCTCCTTGGAGCCTGTACTCAGGATGGTGAGTGGAGGGAGCAGTGCTTTCATGCACTAACCCGTGGTCCAGTGTCAGCATCATTTTAGAAACGGTTGGACTTTTATTTAGGTCTTGGTGCTAGGGCCCCTCAAGTGCATGTTTCAGGTTTTCCTTAAAAACCCCTTCAGGAAGGCGTTCCTGGCTGTGAGCACAAAGAAGACTTTGTGACCGTGCCTGAGGGGAAGGTGGGCCTTGGTTGGGCAACATTGGATGGGAAGGCTTACGGGGCTCTGCTGCTTTTAGGGCACAGTCTGGAGGGTGTTTGGAAAAGGGAGTCTCCTTATGTTTTTGTTTTGGAAGTGCTAAGAGCAATTTCTCAAAATAAGAGCCTGCGTTTTGGTTGACAAGTTCTTCCCTTAAAATGGGGATTGAGGAAGCCGTGTCTTGATCTGGGCAGCGTGAGGCTGAGCTCCCGAGAGGGCCCTGAAAGACGAGAGACGGGCAGGAAGGGACGCATGGTCTTCCTTATGGGAGACAGACCCTGGCTTCTCTCATGGAATAGCTGAGGCACTTTGGGAATCAGTTTGGTGATAACTAATCAACTGGGAAACGCCTGTCTTGGCATCAGCAGTTTCTCTTTGGGGTCTTTACCAGGAGTCTTTTTCTGTAAAGGGTGATTGTGAATATTTTGGCTTTTGGGCCTTATGGGTCTTTGTGGCAACTACTCGTCTCTGCTGCCGCAGTGAGAGAGAAGCCACGTACAACACAGAAATGAATGGGCCTTGCTGTGTGCCAGTGACATTTACACACACACACGGGCTGTGGGCAGGACTGGGCCTGCGGGCTGTCATTTGCCAATCCCTAGTCCATACCACGGGGACACTACTGCATGTGTCTATACGGAGCCATGCAGAGCAGTGTTCATTGCACACTGTTTGCAGTCGCCCAAACCTGGAAGCAAACCTATAAGGGGGATAGATAAATACAGTGTGGTATATTTATATGATAGAATCTGTGTAACTCTTAAAAGGAATGATCTGGGTATATTTTTATCAACCTGGCTGGGATAATTTTCCAGTCGGATAATAGGTAGGGACAAAATATTGCAAAGCTTTACCTTTAGTATCCATTGATCTGATTAAAAATAATACCTTGTTTATTGATACCTATGTGTATGTAAAATAGTACAGTGAACTAGAGGGAGCCGATGTACAGTAGCCAGTGCTTTCCAAGTGGGCGCAGGTGAGAGTGGCCTCTCAGGGAAGGGACACTCAGTGTTTCTCTGTTGTTTTTTTTTCTTTTTTTTTTTTTTTGTATTTTTGTATTTTTTTTCTTTTTTTGTATTTTTTTTCTTTTTTTGTATTTTGTTTTTTAATTGAATCTGTTTTATTTCTTAAAGACCCTTACGACTGTCTTGACCAAGTATTGGGTGTCACTTTGGGGAGATTAGAAGGCAGGTGTCCTATTTGTGTGTGCTTTTTCTGTGTATATAAATAAAAAGTAAATAAAGTACTGGATTGTAGTCACTTCAGCTCCTTGGCTGAGCCGCCACAGGGCAGATCCGGGGCTCGCTGCCTCTCCAGCTCGTGTTCTCCTCCCCCAGGCCCGCTCTACGTCATAGTCGAGTACGCCTCGAAAGGCAACCTCCGGGAATACTTGCGCGCCCGGAGGCCGCCCGGGATGGAGTACTCCTACGACATCAACCGCGTTCCCGAGGAGCAGATGACCTTCAAGGACTTGGTGTCATGCACCTACCAGCTGGCCCGGGGCATGGAATACCTGGCTTCCCAAAAAGTGAGTCCTTCACGTTCCCCTTGGTTGGGTGGATTCCAGTTTAAAATAACCGTGAAGAAAACAGGCAATTTGGGTGTCCTCATTTGCTGAGTCAAGCCCTTGCCTGCCTTGTACAGCCTGGAAAATATTCACTGCATGATTCACATCAGGGTTTAATGAACTCTTTAGAAGCCCAAGCAGCTTCATAAACCTGTAGTGACACCGCAGGGATGAGCAGAAAAGATGCCTCTTCTCTGCGGCAGGACTGGGCGAGGCCCTCCGGGGAGTCAGGTCTCCGGGGAGACAGCAGCTGGGGGAGGGGCGCTACCTTGAATTCTTGATGATTTGGGGGCTTTCTTCATTTTGTCGTTATTTAGTCTTTGGCCCTGGACTCCCGGTGTTGTGTTTATGGTTTTCAGTTTGATACGGCATCGAAGATTCCAAGACTAAAGATCAAGCGAAGGGCTATTTTGGTGACATCGAGTGCGGGGTGTTCTCTGGGTCTGTCTGATTTAGCGGGGTGACCCTCTGCGGTTAGAAGTTGGCCAGGTCCCCTGAGGTGAATCGCCTGCATTCTGAGCATGCCACATGCGGTGGAACTTGAAACATCTGAGCTATTCTGAAAGCAGTTAGACAGGTGCCCAGATGTCCCCTGGGGCATTTTGGATGACCCAAGACACCTTTCCTTAGCCCACGCTTGGGGGAGGTGACGTGCTACCTCCCTGAGCAGAGGTGGGTCATTCCTCTTTTAATGCAGCCTTAGGAATTCCCTGGGTCCCCAAAGAAGTAAGGATCTCTGGGGAGCGTGGGCCCTCTGTCACCCTGTGGCCCGGGCTGGGTCATGGCCATGCCAATCACGTGAGAGTGAGGTGGCCCCTGTTAGATCACGCAGGGTAGGGGTTCCGGGAGGGCTGGCCGCACCTCGGCCCCTGCTGTCTGTGGCCACATGGGAACATGGCCAGAGCTCCGTCATGTTCTGATTTTTTGTTTTGTTTTGTTTTCTGTTTTCAAGAGAGGCCAGAGTTCAAGATTTTTCAGATCTCTTATTTTCCTTTAAAATCTCCCCATGTATAGATTTTAGGAAACCAGAAGTGTTGAGTTCTGCACTTGTGTACACGCATGTGCCCAGCGAGGTTCGCCAACTGACAAATCTTTGGCACTAGGAGACAATCAGATCCAGATCCAGAATGTGGGACATTTGACAAGACATCACTTCAAAATGTCAGTGTCACAAAAGACAAAAGATGCTGGGGAGACGGTTCCAGATGAAGGGAGGATTAAGAGATGTGACAACAAAATGCACGTGTGTGATCCTGGGCTGAGTCCTGTTCTGGGTGGTGGTGGGGAGACAGCTTTTATAAGGGACGTTTATGAAGAGTTGAAATTTGAATATGGACTGTATATTAGGGAATGTGACTGCATCAGTGTTAAATTTAGGGGTGACGATAGAGGTTTCGGGTTGAGGTAGGAGATACATGCTACTGAGGCCTGCGACTCACTTTTAAATGTTCATGAAAAGTGTGTGTGTGTGGTGGGGAGGCTGGATGGAGAAGGAGCAGGTAAACACAACAGGTGCATCTGGCAAACATGGAAATCCGTTGTTTTGCCTTCTCCGTACCTTGGAACTATTCCTAAACGAAACCCTGACCCTCTGGTCCTGGTCACCCCGTGTTCTCCTGGTGTGGGCAATGGGAAAGAATTTTTCTGGACTCAGCAGGGCACTGCTGCTAATACACACGTGGTGAGAGGCTGGCCTGATCGTTTTATTCATCCTTCAGCAAAGATTCCTGAGTGTTCCTGATTCGGATGCTTCAGGCTCCAGATCAGGTGGCTGCAATGGACATAGTCCTTGGCCTCTTGGAGTGGGAACCAGGGGAACAGGTGAAATCAGCGATAAATGTAGGAATAAAAATAAGTATGTGAAAGGCTGAGAACCGTGCTGTGGAGGAAACCAACGTGGGGTGAGGAAGAGCTGAGGGTGGGAAGAGGACAAGTGACCTCCCTGCCTTGACCTCCCTCCCTCCCTGTGGGCGGAGGGCGTGACACGTGGCCGGAGACGGCCAGGCCCTGCTCCATCACTGCGCTGTAGGTGCTGGGAAGCTGCCGAGGGGGGAGATGCGACCTCCTTTGTGCTGTGAAGCTCACTCTTGCTCTGCCTGCCCGGCGGGTGGAGGCTCTGAGTCCTATGAAAGGTGGTCGTGCTTTGGGCTCGGGTTGATTGGCTCCGACAGACACTAAAGTTGATTGGTTTAGGATATATTTTGCTCTCAGGGCAGATAATGGATTGATTTGATATGGGAGAGAGAGAGAAAAGGGAATCAAGGGTGACCCCTGGATTTCCAGCCTGAGATGTTAGAAGGTGGTGCAACGGATCAGGAGGAGGAAGACGTGGGGCAAGAAGTGATGGGGGGTGGCTTGGAGGGCACTGGGGAGAGGGTGGCAGGAATAGATTCTGGAGGAAAATCCAAGGAGCATTTTGAACATGCCTGAGAGTCATTCCAGGGCAGGTGTCAACCAGGGCTGAAGCTCAGCTCCGAGGGCTGGGCTGGACACCAGCGCCAGCCAAGGAAGTGTAGTTTCAAGCCATGGGAATGGACGAGTTCCTCTTGGGGCTGGAGTGTGGGGCTGAGAGGGATGCACAGAAGCCTGGAGTCAAACCCTGAGAAAACTCTCAAATCTGGAGAAGGGCTGAAAGCGCAGGAAAAGACGGAGGAGACATGGTCAGAGAGGCAAGGGGAAACCCAGGATGTGATTCACAGGGGCCAGGGGAGGAGTCTTGGGAAGGCGGAGTGGTCAGCGGTGGGTGGGTCTGGCTCAGGGAGCACTGGGTGGTTCCCCCCCCTGCACCCTGGCCCCGAGGACGAGACCCTTCCTGCTCTGGAACTGCTTGGTGACGGAGGACTGAGAATCAGATGAACTTTGTGAAATGGGGCAAAGAATACATTTTAGCATGATAGTCTGAAAATACCCTTATTTATAGCATTGTGTTAATAACAATTGTCCTTATTACTAATCACTACCGCTTCTTGAGAGCTTCATGTCTGCCAGGCACAGGGCAAGCATTTTACATACAGTATCGTGCACAACCTCAGAACAACTCAAAAACAGGGGTATTTAAATCCCATTTTATGGATAAGGATGCTGAGGACTGGTCCCAGGAAAGCTTTGAGCAGGTCACCGTCTTCCTTTATGAGACAGAGACAGAGTCAAGCGTCTGGTCCCAGACCTGGCCTTTTGGTTCTCCGCCCACACATCCCACTCCCCAGCTCCCCTGCTCTTAGGTAATCCCTTCCTCTCTGGACCAAGGAGAGGAACACTGAGATGCCCTGTGTTGGGGCCTTGTTCACTAACCCAGGGTGGGGTGGAGGAGATGGACTCCTGTTTCCTAAGGCTTTGCAGTCATGTTTTCAAAGCTCTTTGCTGAAGGCCTCCTGCAGTTCAGGACCAAGAACAGTTTTGAAGCAGGTTCTAGATGAAAATCTTCAGAACGGTCCCCTGAGTGGAGCTGCTTCCAAAAATGGAGGGCTTGTTCCTGACGGTGGAGAATGAAGAGGCAGGGGAAGGGTCCCTCCCGGTGGATGGTGATGAGTTTATTAGGGACATGCCTGAGGAACTGTGCTGAGAGAGACGGCTGGCTTGTTGCTGATGGACTGTAATTAGGAATTCAGCTCAGTGACTGTTTACTGAGTCAGGCTCTGTGCTGGGAACATAGCAATGAACTTGCAGTCCTGACCTTGATATGGGGACACTGGGGTTGGACAAGTGAAGAAACACCGTGATGTGTACAGTAATACGATTATGTGGTGTGGTATTTGAGCCTTATGCAAATTATGAAGGCCTTGCTATTTTTAGTTCGAAATACATTCATTTTTTTTTCTTTTCTTTCTTTTTTTTTTTTTTTTAACCAAACCTTAAAACCAGTTAATCCTCTAAGGTGTTAAATCTGAGCAGGTTGGTTTTTATTTTTCCTGGTTTTTTTATTTTAGCAAGCCCTGGCTTCCCGATCTGTAAAATGGGTATAATAATGCCCATCTCCTAGGTTGCCATGGAATTTAACGTGATCAGCTGTGCAGAGACACCCAGCACACTTGTCGGGGTCATAGATCATCTTCCTTCCCCTAGTGACCCATTGACCTTCACTTCTTTACGATGGAATACCAGTTTGAGAGCCCGCGTTATGTAAGATGGTCAGCTCTTTGCATTGAAGTACAGCTCAGACTTCTGCAGACGATGGGAACTTGGCTTGACTTTGATTATTTCCTTTTTCTTGAGTATTGGTTCCAAGTCTCTTCTTGTTCAGCCCAGAGGGTGGGCTTTGGTGTTTCCTAGTGCCCTGGGATGCGGGAGGTTGTTGCTGGATTCTGGCCGTCACAGTGAAAATGGAGGTTGCCGTTGTGGTGGCTCTTGAGTTGAGCCCTGATGTGTGGTCGGAGCCCAGCACACGGGGAGTCAGAGTCCCCTGACAGCAGGGCTTGCCAGACGTGCAGAGTCGTGTCGGCAAGGAGCACACTGCTGGGAGAGTCTGGCCCAGGGCTTAGAGGTTCGATTGAAAGAGGCCTCTGAAACCAGGAACCCGGTTCCCGCCCCGGCGGGGTCCCCAGGCGGCTTCTGGGAGCGCTCACGTTTCCTGTTTCCATTCTTGCGGGGCACATGTGTGCCTGTGGGGCTCTCCTGCTTTCCGCGCAATGATCTGAGCCCGTCCGGGGGCCACAGAAGTGTATAAACACAAGGACTAGTTGGGGGGGTGGACAGAAAAAAGTTATTCCTCATTTATTCTTCAGAGAAAGTTTGACATGCTCCTTATTTCATGGAATGTCTACAATCAGCCCCATTTCATCTGTGTCACACAGCTTGATACGACTCCTTCACATAATAGTCTTTGCCGAGAACCTGGGTAAAAGTGACAAGGATGCTTGCTCACTTATTCCTTACCATTGGGGGGTGATGATTTGGGGCCCTCATGACCATGTATCATGATGAAATGTTGATATATTAAAGTATAACTAAGACATTTCTAACACCTTACAAGTGCATCATTTATAAAAAGAAAGAATGGTAGTTATAGTGACTAGACTGTTCTGAGACTGTGGAGTTAGTATCAGAACTATAAATCAAGGCAGAGGGGCATAGCTCAGTGGTAGAGCACGTGCTTAGCATGCATGAGGTCCTGGGTTCAAGCCCAGCACCTCCATTTAAATAAATAAATAAACAAACCTAACCATCCCCAACACAAAATAATTTTAAAACTTAAAAAGAACTATAAATCAGCTGCCCTGTGGTGAGCGTCTCAGCCTCTGGCCCCCATGTATGTGGCAGACATAGGTCGGGTTCTGGGTGGGGGCCAGGTGTTGGGTGAGAACTGGATGGAGAATATGGGTAGACAGGCGTTGGCCATGATATAAGCCAGGAAAGGACAGGGTCAGCTCCTTCAGAAACATAATTTGTGGGTAGCAGAGAAGATGTAATAGGGCTGAGTCTGGAAGCACGGAGATCAGTTGGGCGGCAGTGTAGCCGTCTGTGGGGCTTGGGGTGTGGACAGTGATGAGGCTCTGGACTCAGTGGGAATGGGATGGGGAGGACAGACTGGAGAGCCATTTGGGAATTGAAATCAACAGAACTTGGGAGGAGTGTGTAAAGAATTCTGGTGTATATACCTCAGGTGTACATGAGAAAGACCAAAAAGGTAAGAATTAGGGGAGTAGAGACCTTGAATTTGAGGTGTCAAGGAATGTCAATGTGGAAATGATTCAGAGCTTGTTACAAATGAAAATCTAGATCCCAGGAGAGAGGTCAGGATAGAGATAGGAATTTGCACACGTTTCATGTGTATCTGAGAATTGAAGCCATGAAGATACACGGAAATATACAAGATGAATGGGGCAGTTCCTCTGTCTTGAGGGCCGGAGGGAGAGAGGAGCCAGCCAAGGGATCTGGAGGGGCAGGGAGAAAGGAAGAGAGGGAACCAAGAGAGGGGATTGGGGTAGAACTCAGCAGGGAAACAGATTCAGAAATGAGCAAGAAATCAGCAGTGTCTGGAACTGCAGAGGGAAAAACGGAGGAGAGGTTGTTTGGGTCCATCAAGAAGTTCTTCACAAACTTCAGGAGGAACAGGGATGGAAACAGATTAGAATGATCAAGAAGTGACCAGGAGGGGAAGATGATGTGATGTTGGAGTTTAATCAGCTCTTCTGAAAGTTTGGCTGTCAAGGGCAAGAGAGCAGGTGTTGAGACAGAAGATTTTAGGGTCATTAAACACAGATCCTGCAGATAAAGGGAAATGTGTTTTCTTATCCACCTTTGCTCTTGGAAATGATTAGGGCCTTGGCTTTTTTTTTTAAGTTAGAAAAGGAAACCAATTTTTGACTTAAGATGTCTTCTCTGTCTGTGCTCTGAGAAGGAATATGTTTTCTTTTTACTCTAGAAGCATTTTGAAATGAGTTCTTTCTCAATTTCAGTGTATTCATCGAGATTTAGCAGCCAGAAATGTTTTGGTAACAGAAAACAACGTGATGAAAATAGCCGACTTTGGACTGGCCAGAGATATCAACAATATAGACTATTACAAGAAGACCACGAATGTAAGTCTGTGGTGATGCTACGGTGGGAAGGGTTGGAGGGGTGGCATGGAATGCTCCAGATGAAAGCTGATGCTCGGAGCTAGAAGGACCAGTGCTTTTTTATTCCTATTCTTTTGCCTTACTCTTTACAAACCTCCCTATAAGCAGATTTAAGCTCTAGTTAAGATACTTGCAGTAAATGTGAAACAGTCTTTATAATCAGCAACCTCTGGGATTTCATAAGGCTCTGCATCAAGACCTTTCCCAGCAAAGATGAGAGCTTGCGAGTTTCTGGGTTAATTTTCGCCTAGAAGTTGATCGGGGTACGTCTGGGTGCTAGGGAGATGGATGATCGTGAGGATCCAAGGAAATGACATTTATTAATGTGTCCAGGTCTGTGTATCTCACACACTCTGTATAGTGCCGGTTAGAGCTCATTTCTGCTCTAATGAGTGTCCAGTGAAAACCATTAGAGTGTCAGCTCTTAAAATAAACAGGGCACAGCCTGGTGGAACCTGCTAAAGTAAACCGCTTTTTAATATATTGGCTTTTACCTTTCTCCCACCCCTGCAGGGGCGGCTTCCCGTCAAGTGGATGGCCCCAGAAGCCCTGTTCGATAGAGTGTACACCCATCAGAGCGATGTGTGAGTAGTAGCTCCCCCCTCTCCGTCTTCTCCCTCGGGTTGAGTTGCAGAAATCACACACGTTCTTTGCCTTCCCTTCATTCTTTGGCGCCTGCTGCATTTCACACATCCATAGAAGGTGCAGGAGCCGGCCTGAGAAAGGACGGATTTTATGGTAGGCTGCTAACCAATGCTCTGTTACTAATCTGCCCGGCTTCAAAGCGCACAGGAGGTGGAGTTGCTAACCTGCTCCTGCCAGAGCGGAAGATTCCCCCTTGAACTTACTCACGGATGTGCAAGTCCAAAGCTGCTCTCTAATTTGCCAGGCTGTTGGCATGTTCTCCGGGCCCTCAGACTTTTCCTACTTGAGAGTGGTTTGCATATTTCCCCCATCCTAGGTTTGTTCTTACAGGGGGAGGCTGAGTGGGACATGGTCCACTCGGGTGATCTTGACAGGACTGCTCCCTGTTTATCCTTTGAAAAAAGTCTGATCTTGTCTTAGCATCCTTGATAACGTTATAGAAATAGACTGAAGACAATGCAATATTTCTATTATGATATGCTTAAAAATACCATTAGGGCCAGGCTCTAAGTGGTGTTTTAGAATTTTTAGGTTTGGAAATGTGATTGAAAGATGCTATTAGCATTGCAAGAAACTGGGTGAAAAGTACAGAGGCTCTCTCTGCTCTGTTTTTGACAAGTTCCTGTGAATCTATAATTTTCTCAGAATTAACCATGTAAACCAATCAGTTGAGCCCCTCTTATTTGTGTGGGTGGGAGGGTTTCTGGGCAGGCATTAATTGGTCCCCTTCGGCAATCCCAGGAGGAAGGCGTCCAGGTTCCCAGTTTTGCAGTCAGCAGACTGCCAGTCCATGCTGCTCCTCTTGCTCCGCACAAAACTGAAGGCAGTTTCATTCCTGAAACTCACCCTGATGGAATCCATCAGGGTGTGATTAAGCCAGCACCACAGGTAAATGCAGGATTCTCGGCTTGATTAGCTCAGGAACTATGAGTCTCTTAAACAAGGCTCAGGACCCAGCTGTGGGTCTCTTCACGGCCAGGTATAAATTGTGCCCTGTGAGATGTTTTAAGTTTCTGTGTATGAAGCTCATCTGGGGCACAGGATCCCTCCACCCGAATCCCTGCCCGGTGACCAGAGTAAGTCATGAACCTTTTGTGCCCTCAGATGGTCCACTGGGCACCTTAGGCAGCTGTTACCTCGCAGAATTCCTTGGTGGCCTCTCTGTTAACTGCCCGTACTGTAGGTCACAGCCCTGGAGTCAGGCACACAGGCCGACAGAAGAGTCAGACAGGAGCCCAAAGAGCCTCACAGCTTAGAAGTTCACGCTGCTGACGCTGCATCAAGACAAATACTTTTATTTGAGAGCGATGAAAGGAGGGAAAAAAACACCTGGATCTCCACCAACCCCCCTACCCTCCCCTGACACACACACACAAAGAAAGAGTGATGGTAACCATCCCTTGTCGTCTGTTGATGGAAAATTCCATCGGAACAGCCTCTCATCATCGTCATTTTGGGGATGCTCTTGGGGGCAGGAAGGGGTGTGTCGGAGGAACGGCAGAAGGGTCTTGGTCATTCGTCTTTGAACGTAAGAAGTGACTGGGCGTTTATTTTCTTAACTGGGTGTGTAGGTTTCTGTGATTCAGATGAGTTAGTGATGCTGTTTTCTCCCCTCCTTTGCAGCTGGTCCTTTGGGGTGTTAATGTGGGAGATCTTCACTCTCGGGGGCTCGCCCTACCCAGGGATTCCGGTGGAGGAACTTTTTAAGCTGCTTAAGGAAGGACACAGGATGGATAAGCCGGCAAACTGCACTAATGAACTGTAAGGACTGTTGTCTCTCCCGATTCCCCAGTGGCCCCCAGTAACACTTCTCCTGGCTGGTTTGCTTTTCAAAGGTCCCTGGTTGTCCAAACATGTCCTAAGAAGAAGAATTGCTGAAGCTTTCTGGGCTCAACCCCAGAACTGAGAGAGAGCTGCACTGACGGCCCTGACCGTCCAAAAGCAAAGACGTCCTTCTGCAGTGTGTGAAGAGAGCTTTAAACCTCAGCAGGTGCCGGGCTGCCTGGCCAAGGGCTCCCGATTTTGCACGGCGCGCCCGGTGACCTCCCTGGGCCACTGTGCCGTGCCTGGCCGTTCTCAGAGTGACAGGAAGGGACATCGGGCCTTCCCCCAAACACAAGCTTGAAGACCGTGGGGTGCTCGCTTTCATCACGAGGGTACCTGGCACCTGCACAGCGAGTGGAGAATGGTTGCTTCTCTAGTCTCTTTGTGACCATTGAAAGTGGCTATTGTAGAGGGACCCTGACCACCTTTTGAGCGAACGAACACAGCCTGGTTACGTATATCTTACCCAGATTTTAGTTCAGAGAATTAAAAATTTGTCCAGGTGCCATCCTTAGAGTTCCTGATCCGACTATAAAACCATGAGCTGGTTTCTAGCAAAACCTACCCGGTGCTTTAAGTGGAATTATATTGTGTTGGAGACATGCATTTTGTGCAGTCAAATCAGTGCTTTGAAAAGGAGTCCCAGAACCAACTAAGAAGAGTGATTGTCCCAGAGACCAGGGTCTCTTGAGTATCGTTTCATGGGGATTTTATGTCTGTAATCCCATGAGCGCTTTCGGTGTACACTGGACGTTGATGAATGGCCACATTTTATAGTATATGGTATAAAGGCATTTATTGTGCTCCTTGTCATCCCTTGTGCTTTTACTAATATAGAGGGTTTGTCGAAACCCATAATCAAGATAAGGCCTGGGAACCTGGGCCTATCCAAGAGTTAATCAGGAAGTTAAGGTGCAGCCCAGCGACGGCAGATTAATTCATAAGAACCTTGCCTTGAAGTTGTGGTTTTCCGACTCTTTTTTTTTTTTTTAAACTAAGGAACCTTTGTCCACAGTGTCAGGCAGATAACAGTCGAGCTGCCTTGGTCCAGGCAGGGGCGTGTGGTGAGGGAAGGCCTGCCCCTGTATGGCTCGTCCCACAGTGTCCCAAAGTGCCATGGAAGTGGGATGGCCTGTCATATATCACTGCCACAGGGAGACCAGACGTCAGCCGTGAGGACACACTGAAGTGTCTTTCTTAATGACATAGATACCTTCATAAAACATTTTGGATAAAGTGAGGTTTTTGGAAGCCAAAGTGCCTTTCAGAGGAACCATGCAATGCATCTTTTGGCAAAGTGAATCACCACCTCCCACCTGAGTTGCTAGGGAAGTTCAGACACATTTTTATAATTTAGGACATCTTTCCTTGTTGCCTGTAAAAACTGACTTATAGCCATGGCATAGTGCTTAGAAATTAATTCACCAAGGGCATCCATCTTTTCTAGGTATATGATGATGAGAGACTGTTGGCATGCAGTGCCCTCACAGAGACCCACCTTCAAACAGTTGGTCGAAGACTTGGATCGAATTCTCACACTCACAACCAATGAGGTAAGAACCTCCTTTCAGAAGCCCGGGGTCCTTGCTTGGGAGGCCAGTGTGAGTTTTTAAATGTAGCCTCCCCGTTGCAGTTTGTGGTATAGTTTATCATTGTTCCCAGGGGTCAGACTGAGTCAAACTATGTGTTCCTCCCAAATCCTGACTTTTCTTGGAACTGCATCTTGAGAGTTCTGACTCACAAAACCAGAGACCGAGGACCCCACCTGAGGCTGCTCCTCCCTGTGGCTTGTGGGTGGTGGGTTCAGGGTGCATGTGCAGGAGGGTGGGGAGGAGAAAGAAAGGTCCAACTGTAGCATTGGGGTTTGTGTGGAAGGGAGCTGGGGTTTCTGCGCCGGTTGGATTCCGTACCCTGGTCATTAGTGTGAGGGCTGCGGATGGTCCGCTACCAATGAGCTTAAAGTGATGCTGCTGTGAAGTTGTGCCTTTCCAGCTTCTGTTGTACACATGGCACAGACCTCCATGCCCCTGCCTGGTCATGGCTTGTGGCTTGTGGCTTGTCTCCCTCTCTGTGTATGTAAATGTACACGTGGTTCCTGATGATGAGAGACTCAGACAAAAGCTTCTACCTTTTGTTAAAATACTAATTTTCTATGAAATATTTATAATCTATGCCAACAAAAGAAACACTCTTCTGTCACTCACTGTCCAAGCTCAGCCACATCAGTGACTGCTTCCCCGTGCAGAGAGCAGGAAAGATGGTAAACCCATCAAGGCCAGAAAAACCCTACAATAGAGAGAAACCGTTAGTGAATGAATTCAAGATATTTAACGAAGATGCAGAATAGTTCCAAACAGGGGGACAAAAAAAACCCCACAATTGTCTTAACAACAATAAAAGGCTAAAATTGTGTAAATATTTTAGAAGGAAAAGAATACATTTAATTTATTTTTAAATAATACATGTAATAGTTTCAGAGTGATTTTTTAAAAAATAATCAAATGTTGTGATTTACGGTCTTAAGCCAGGAATATTATCTGTGTGTCTGACTGTGGCTGATAAAGAGAGAGATTGCATTTAAATGAATACAGCTGACCTTCAGAAGTTGAAAGGAAAGGAACAGTTCAAGGGGGAAAAAAAACCCCAACTTTCTTCTCCTGCCAAAATTGTTGTTTCTAGTATAAGTTCCTTTAACCCTAGACTTGGAATCCACTGATACCCCTAGTTGTTTTTTTTTTTTTTTTTTTTTCCCTATCAGATCTGAACGTTTATGGCTTCAGTTAGAAACTGGGAAAGCACTAAAGTTCCATTTTAGTGATCCCATATCCATGGTCGATGCCATTTGTTTATATCTATACATTTCAAGTGGGCCCGTTCACTGAAATTTACATCTAGCATCCTAAACTAAAAAAGCAGAATGCCATATTGTCTAACGGATATAAAAATCGAAGTTTCTTTCCTTCTGAAAATCACTACCACATGGTTGAGAAAAATGGTTCCATTTAGGACAAAATTTCATTTTTATCATTGTAAGCAAAAAGTTCTCTTTTGATGTGGTGGGCGTGTTTGTTTCCAGTTGTGCGGTTCATGCTGATGTTGTTGGAACTGACACATCCCCCATTCTCGGACAGGGACTCTGTCTCTTGCCAACCCTGGTGATGAATTATAGCAGTGGTTTGGTTTTTCTTCCTTTCTTTTTTTTTTTTTAATCTTTGTCTTTTAAAATGTATAGTCGCCAACATTCTGTGGGCTCTTTTCTGATAACACTGAAGCTGGTTGTGCTGTGGTCTGCACTTTTTGCCCGCCTCTCAGCAAAAACCATGTGTCGTAGTCAACTCGTTGGCCTCTGGGGGTGTGAGCAGAAGCACCCCAACTTGCTCACCCAACTGAGGCAGTGAGACCCAGAAGTCCCCCTGTTTAGAAACCTTTTCATAGTTTCAGAGGTTTTTGTTTTTGTTTTTAAACAATTTCAAGAACCAACATTTTGAACATTTGCTTATTGAAACCAACATTCAAATAGTATCTCAAGGTGACATGCTATTTCAGCAAAACCAATTTAACAATTCAAATACATATAAAAACATTTAAAACTTAATCTTGTGAAAGGTGATAATTTCCCCTTCCCCCATTTCATCTGCTATACTTCATTGCACCAAATAAACAGGGAAGACTTTGTTTAATCATCTGCACAAAAAAAAAAAGAAAAAAGGAAAAGAAAGAAAATTAAAAAAAAAGTGCATTTTGACAATTACCAAATGTCAGGTGCCTGCAAATCTTTCTGTCAAGGGCCAGACATTTAATATTTTCAGCTTTGTGGGGCTGTTCGGTCTCTGTAGCAACAACTCAACTCGGCCGTTGCAGTGGGAAATCAGCCACGGATGGTGTATAAATGAATGCGTCTGTGTCCCGGATAAAACTAGATGGAGCCTAAAATTTAAATTTTGTATAAATTCTACACCGTTTTATGTAGTTTTAATGCCATGAGGTATTCTTCTTTTGATTTTGCCCAACCATTTAAAAATGTTAAAAACCATCCCTAGTCCATGGGCGACACAAGAGCAGGTGGTGGGCGCTCCCCTGTCATAAGTCGGAAGAAACGCTATCTGGAGCCATCAGCCAGGCTCTCCGACAGCAACACCAATGGATGCTTCCGGGAGCAGATTTGGAATTTCAAACCTTCAAAACTTTGAAACGTAACCTGCATTTTTCTAAACTTTTCTTTAACAGTCCATTATGGATTTAACATACACGAGTGTATCCAAGCTTTTCTTGAACCTGTTTACATTTTCAACTCAGAGAGCTTCTGAGAGTAATGAATTACATCTGTGAAATTACTCGCTGAATGAAGACATATTCCCCTTAAATTATCCTAGAAGCTACAATAGTAAAACGTGATTTGTAAAATAAATATTCATGGTCTCAACTATGAAAAGGGGTTCGGGGCATCCACAGCATCTTTTTTTTTCCGTTTTGCTGGATGTGGATTTGAACCATGTGCTCAGCCGGGAGGTCCTTGGGTCTCTGCCGGTCGAGGTGACCGCTCAGCTGGGTGTTAGCGTTCCCTGCTTGCCAATAGGTTATTCGAGATGTAGAAGAAAAGTTAACGGCAGCCTAGAGGAGAGAGCGTTGGGGTCTCAAGGAGGTCTTCATGGGAACCAGGGCGGGCAGGGTCTCAGCCTGCTGGGGGTGCCCCCATCCCACCCCAACTCCCATGTCAACGTCTCAGAGCCTGCGTTTGAAATAAAAGTCTTCTCTTCCCTTCTTTCAGGAATACTTGGACCTCAGTCAGCCTCTCGAACCGTATTCACCTTGTTATCCTGACCCGCGATGAAATAAAACGTCTCTCTTCCCTTCTTTCAGGAATACTTGGACCTCAGTCAGCCTCTCGAACAGTATTCACCTAGTTACCCTGATACAAGGAGTTCTTGCTCTTCAGGAGATGATTCTGTTTTCTCTCCGGACCCCATGCCTTATGAACCCTGCCTTCCTCAGTATCCACATAGAAACGGCAGTGTTAGAACATGAACCAGCTTGTCCTCCTGTCCCCACCTGGGGCAGTGTCAGGACCTGGCTGTACTGAGCAGGGAGGCCGTGCCTCTAGGAGCCTGTTGTCTCGGCTTGTATATATGAATCAGAGGAGTAAATAATTGGAAACGTAATCGGCACACGTGTAAAGAATTTATTCAGTTGGAACTTAGAATCTTCACCAGGAGAAGAAGAATGTTTGGGGCAGTGGACTTTCATGGGCCACCCCGTCCGTGTCCGTGACCCACTCTGGGTACTGGCTGTGGACCAGCCGGACTCAAGGCAAACAGATGGTCTGCCTTCCTTGTGAATTTTGTAATAATTGGAGAAAATATATGTCAGCACACACTTACAGAGCACAACTGCAGTATATAGGTGCTGGATGTATGTAAATATATTCAAATTATGTATAAATATATATTATATATTTACAAGGAATTATTTTTTGTATTGATTTTAAATGGATGTCCCAATGCACCCAGAAAATTGGTCTCTCTTTTTTTAATAGCTATTTGCTAGATGCTGTTCTTACACAGAATTTCTTAATTTTCACCCAGCAGAGGTGGAAAAATACTTTTGCTTTCAGGGAAAATGGTATAACATTAATTTATTAATGAATTGGTAATATACAAAACAATTAATCGTTTATAGTAGGTTTTTTTTTTTTTTTTGTAATTTAAGTGACATTTCTATGCAGGCAGCCCATCGGACTAGTTAATCTGTTGCTTGGACTTAACTAGTTATCAGATCCTTTGAAAAGAGAAATATTTACAGAATTTGACTAATTTGGGGAAAATGACGTTTTGATTTATTTGTGTTTAAACTCTGCTGTCAGATGATTGTTCTTAAACCACCTAAATGCCCACATTCAAAGAACCTGTTCATAAGAAGGTGTTTGGTTTGGGTGTGCAGCTCTGTCATTGGTCCCGGAAACATTTAACTGGACTCCCCAAGAGAAATGGCACCAACGTTCTCTTAAAAAGATGCCTTAACCATTCCTCAAGGAGGGACCTTCGTTGAGATGACGGCAGAATCCTTGCTCTCCGGCAGCTGGCCTGCTGCCTCTTGAGTTGCACATTTATCAGATTAGCCTGTGTTCTCTTCAGCGAATCTTCCTAATGGCTTCCAGATTCACTGGCGATGGAGAAGCCTTCACATGCCATCGCAGAAAACTGAAACGCCGAATTGTTCTGCTGATAGTTTTCGGGATACTTCCATCCTTTTAAGGGATTGCTTCCACCTCATTCTGGCAGGACCTCACCAAAAGATCCCGCCCGATGCCAACGTCAGACAAAAAACACTGCCATGTTGTTCATTCTGTACTGAAAGTATTGTGTGTTGCTTTTGAAACACCTCACTCTGCTCTAGCCATGTGACATGAGTGCAGATCACACTGATTTTACGCATTACAAAATTGGAGAAAGTATTTAATAAAACCTGTTAATTTTTATACTGACAATAAAAATGTTTCTACAGATATTAATGTTAACAAGACAAAATAAATGTCACGCAGCTTATTTTTTTAATACTCGTGTCTCACCAAATGGTTTCCTGTGCTCGGAGGTGCTGACTTCAGGGCTGTGCGATGTGATTGCCTAAAAGAAGGCCGAGCTGGAGAGGTCAGTTGTTCCCTACAAACAGGTGACTTGCTGGAGGGGTTGGCCGGGACCAGCAGTATCTGGGATGGGGGATCCAGTGGAAAATCAGAAGAGGCTCGGTTGCTTCCTGGGACCCCAGGGGAGTCTGTGTTCCTTTCTGGGCCCTAGCTCTCCCAGAGGAGCAAGTAAGAATGGCATGGGAAGGAGCTTTGGGAACAAGCTGCTGTCCTAAGGACGGGAGGTATTGAGAAGGGAGATATTCAGGAGATCTGAATACTGGGCACCTTGAAAGCTTTTAGGCTAGCTTCCTCATCATGGATGGGGAGAATAGAATTTGCTTCAAATTTTCAAAAAGACAACTTGAACAAATTTTTAAAATAATTTTACTTATTTCCATGCTGCCAAGAAACTAAAGAGGGAGATGGCATTTTACCTGTTTAAAAAAATGTGAATCTCTGACTCAAGGTTTCATTATATCTGCTTGCCAGCCTCCACACTAGGAAAGGGAGACAAAAACAGCCTGACTTCTCCTGAACTTCAGCGTGCGCTCAGAACCTCCTCGGGCTGTTGGTGGTTAAAAAGTGCCGTCCTTGGCCAGAACTCAGTTTTTTAGTTCAGAATAAAATAAAAATTTCTCTTCAAAAAATAAAAAGAAAGATGTCATCCTTGGCATCTTTGTTGTGTTTGAGGCCATTTGTGATGGAGCAAGTGAGGGTCTTACCAGCCAACTGGAGAGTGGCCTCCAGCCCTCATTCTGCATTTTCCAATCTCCTGTGCTATTTATTATCCAAACAGGGTTATCATCACACCCAAAAGAAGGTGATTTAAAAGATAAGTGAAAGCAGCCTTTAGTCACAAGTGTACAGGAAGGTGATTCTGCAGTTCTGGCCGTCTTCACCCATGGGATGCCCATGGCCAGGCTGCAGGAAGGACTTGGAGCTCCAGGTCCATGCAGGTTCTTCTCTGTGAACATCCCTGGTGCATCGTCTATACTTTTGAGACTGAAACGGCAGTTTATGGCTTTTTACAATGTAAATTACATTGTAAATAGGTAAGGTAGGTTAAAATCCTATACTAGCTGTTGGCCATTTTAGCTTTAGAGTTAGATTTGTCATCAAGGGAAGGAAGGTAGCATGGCCATGAGAAGGACAGGGGATACTTCTTTTTTGAGACCTGCCCCAAATAAACAGACATGGCAGAACCCTAGAACATATGGCTTTTTCCCACCCCGGGACCTAAGGAAACAATGGGAATTAGTTGAACCATAGTGTGACTGTCATCGAGACGTCAAGAACCAAAAGCCGCAGGCATCTTGGTGAGGAAGGAGCAGTACCCAGCTCTGCTGTCTCCAACCAGGAAGGGGGTACATTCAAAAGGCCATGTCCAAGTCCAGCTGGTGGTGGCCTGGGCAGGTTGGGCGGTTGGAGGAGCAGGGCAGAGAAGGCGGGCCTTAAGGAGAATGCAGTGGATTCCCCAAGAACCAGGTACCCTTATCCACTCTCAGCTTCTCCCCACCTTGTTACCTCAGGGAGCTCCCCTCTACCAGATCCTGTGGGAGGTTCCTTGATCCCATACACAGGAAACTGACACGTGCAGTTACAGTGAAACATCTGGCAGACTTGAACAGCTAAGGACTGAGGACCCAGCTCCCATTCTGGAAACAGGAAGTTGGTCTGCTAGCTTGTACTGTATGATTGAGGCTTTAGGAAGGTGAGGTCCAGAGACCCCCGCCCCCCACTGTTACAGATGAGAAATTTTGAGGTTCCTGAGGGTCACATGGCTGGGAAATGGTCTAAGTAAACAAGGCTGCAGCCTTACGCAGTCCAGGAGGAAGAGGGTGGATGATGGATTGGGATGGAACTGGATTGGTCTACTTCTTACAGCTGGGTGATGCCGGGCAAGTCGTGGATTCTCTCTGCACCTTCATTCCCTCACCTGTAAATCTGTATCACCAGCCTCATGGTCTTACCAGGCATGAGGGCCACCCGTAGGAGCTTAGCTCTGGCAGACCATCCTCAACAACCAGTTTTCTGTTCCCAAGAATTTTTTTTTTTGTATATTTGTGATTTTTTAAGTATATTTTCACAAGATGGTGCAACCATTACCACCATCTAATTCTGGAACATTTTCCTCACTCCAAAAAGAAGCCCTTTACCAATTAGCAGTCCCTTCCCCTACCCTCTCCTCCAACCCTGGCAACCACCAGTCTCCTGTTTGCCTATCCTAGCCATTTTATACCAATGGAATCATTCAATATGTGGCCTTTTGTGTGTGGCTTCTTTCACTTACTGTAATTTTTTCAAGATTCATCCATCCTGTAGCTTGTGTGAGTATTTCATTCCTTTTTTATTGCCAAATCCTACTCCATCATGTGGACAGATGTACATTGTGTTTGCACATCCATCAGTTAATGGATATTTGGGTCGTTTCCACTTGTTGGCTTTAGGAACAGTGCTGCTGTTAACAATTCGTGTACACGTTTTTGTGTAGTCATATGTTTTCATTTCTCTTGGTTGTGTACCTAGCAGCGGAGTTGCTGGGTCATATGGTAACTCTGTGTTTAACCTTTGAGAAACTGCCAGGCTGCTTTCCAAAGTGGTCGCACTATTCTGCATTCCCACGAGCAGTGTATAAGGATTCCAACTTCTCCATGTTCTCGCCAACACTTGTTAACTTGTTACTGTTCATATTTTTTATTCTTATTTTTTATTGGAGTATAGTCAATTTACAGTGTTAGTTTCAGGTGCATATTTTATTTTTATTATAGCCCAGTGGGTGTAAAGTGTCTTCGTAAGATTTTAATAGCTGAGGAAATACTACTTAGATCATGGATCAAAGGTACGTAATACCTTGCTGGGTTTTCTAGAACAAGATAAGTTCAGTGAATTGGCCTGGCTTTTGCACGTATAAAATGGCCAGGATAGCTAAGAGACCTCGGTGCAGCCTTGTGGAGTGGAGGGCCCAAGAAATTGATCGATTCCATCTCTTTCCTCTTGGGTGAGAAAGGAAGGAGGCCCTGCCACGTGGTACAGAGGGGTAGAGATTCCTTCTAGCTGGAATCCTTGAGTGCCTCTCAGCCCCGTGTCCCCAGTTCCGTAAGCAAATAAATTGTAGTGAGCTTGAGCAGTCCGCTGGGACCGATGAATGTAAGATCACTTATGTATGCACAGTGAGCCCTCCTTATCCAGCCTGCATTTTGATGTTATTTATTTTTTGATGTTTTTGAAGATGAAAGCAAAGTTTATCTTCTCTCACATTTCATCCCCTGGAAGCCTTGAAATGACTTGGCTGGGCAGGGACTACAGAAGCCTTCCACATCTTAAGTGACATTCTGGAACGGGGCCCTTCCGCATCCTCTTTTCCTCAGGGTTTCCGGGGGTTTTGATGAGCTCCTCAAAATTAACCTCCAAGTCCTGTCTCAGGGGTCACATGAGGTGCTGTAGAAGATGGTGGATACGGGGACAGTCAGTGCCAATCATCTGGAAACGCCAGCAGGCCTTGTCATCCTCCTGGGACCTTTGAAATAAAAGGCTGTGGATTTCTTTCATTTGCAGGGCTGAATTCTAGGGTGTGTAGCGGTTCAGTGATGGAATTAGGCTTAAAATACAGATGCAGGGAAAAGGGGGGAGGGCTAAATTAGAAGTGGGATTAGCAGATACAAACTACTGTATGTAAAATAAATAAACAAGGTCCTAATGTATAACACAGTGAACTATATTCAGTATCTTGTAATAACCTATAGTGAAAAAGAATATATGTGTATATACATAACTGATTCCCTATGCTGTGCAGCAGAAACTAACACAACATTGTAAATCAACTAGACTTCAATAAAAAATAAAATGACAACAACAAAAACATATGCAGGTAAGTGAGTTTTCCTCCTGTGGCTCAGACCACAGCCTCTTTTTGGATTGTGTCTCTTGAGTCTCCTTCTCCTGTCCTAATTCCTTCGCTGACGGCACTTAGGTGAACCTTGCCTGCGTCCCTGACAAGTCAAAATCCTCAGCGTGATGTACTTGGAAAGGGATAGATTTATGGATTTATAAATTAACAATAAAGAAGGAAATGTTTTCTTGGCCTTTAAATGGAATGGTGACAAACGATCCCTTTTTCAAATGATGGTTGAATTAAATTAGATTTTACCTGGTACGCACTAAACATGGTGTCTGCTACATAGCACTCAAATATTAGGTGCTGTTTTGTCTCTATCTGTTTATATATGTATGTATCTGTCATCTCTCTATGTAGACGTAGACATAGAGAAAGACACAAAGAAAAATACATGTATGTGTATGTGTATATATTTATAATTGTCATTATTACTAAAGAAACAGATTCAAGAAATTGCAGTCTGTTGTGAATTTCCCAAGGATCATGTCTCCCCCACTTTTGTGAACAAAACAATATTTAATAAGTTTTAAGTCAGCGAAAGTCATGATCAGACTGTTTTAAAAGCATGCAAATATGTTTACAACATTCAACCTGTAACGTCCCTCTTTTTAAACAAGCGTTCGCTCTATAAACACTGCTAGGCAACGCCCCGTATGACTTTTAAGGGAAAATTCACTGCTTTCAGAACTGTCTTGACCAAGCTGGTGAGTGGTTTAAGTACCCCAGTCAAAAAGTCAGTCCAGACCAAAAGTTCCAGGAAGGTTTCTGCAAGGGAAGCGCCTCTCTGGCTCTGCTGGTGATGTTAACAAGCAAATCAAAATGAGTACCGTGACAAAAGGAAATACCACATGGGAAAAACAGAGGCGACCTGCAACAGTGCTCTCCCAGGACTGCGAGTTGAATTGTGCAGGGGCCGTCCCCGTGACTCTTCAGGAGTTGGGCAACTGGTGTAAGTTACCAGGAAGGGTTAGAAAGGTTGAAATAAACTCTCTCAGTTCTGTGGGGACATTCATCAGGCGTTCTAGCCATCGACAGGCATCTCTGATTCCTGCCAATCCTACTGCAGAAGTTTAAATGGGGGAAGATGGTGGGAGCGTTCGTGCAGAGCGAGCACTTCCTTTTACCACTGTTTTGTGACTTGACTCTTGCTGCTGCTTCTGAAAAAAAAAGGCTAACTGTGTCTTTGCATACACTAACACAGCACGAGAGGAAGCCAGAAACCTGGACTCCTTCCTGGCATGGTCTTTCCTCCCCGTGAGACTAGCCCTTTGGGTGCTTCATAGTGGATTTAGATTTAACCAAAATACAGAAGTTCCCGGTTCGTCGCTGGCCATCACCCAAGAGGCAGCCAGTGCTGCGAATGAGAAAGGCAAAGGCAAAATGCTAAACCACAAAACGGCAGTGATATCGCTGGGGCCAGGGGTGTGGTTAGTGGGGGCACTTGTCCTCCTCTTGTGGAGATCAGGGGTGGATGAACTACGGCCCACAGACCAAAGCCAGTGCCCCCACTTGCTGTTTTTGTACTGGCTTCGAGCTCACCGTTCTTAAATGGCTGAAAGAAAATTAAAAAGATAAATCCTGTGACACATGAAAATTACATAACACTCAAAATCCAGTGCCCATAAATGAAGTGTTATTGGAGCACAGCCATGCTTATTCATTTATCTCTTGTGTGTGCGTGACGTGGGAGAGCTGAGTCGTTTTGACAGAGGCCAAATGGCCCCCAAGGCTGAGAATATTTACTATCTGTTACCCTTTACAAAAAAGCTGGCTGACCCCTGGTTTAGACAATGACGTACTAGGTGGATGCCAGCCCCATGCAGGTGGCTTGTGGTCAATACAGTAGCGGGTAACAAGGGTCTGATCTTGGGGGATGCTTTCAAGAATGGGGTCCACTTGAAAGGCCTGAGGGTGGGGATGAAAGTCATGAAAAATACCTTTTGCCCCAGCAGGGTGTTCTCAAATCCTTTGGGGACAGTTAGTGGCCAGTGTGACGTGTTTAGGCGAGCCTTCCTGGTGCTGCTTCTCCCCGGGAGCTGCGTGTACCAACATGCGCCGGTACTCTTCCAAACAAGGTTGCCACAGAGATCCGTAAACCAAAGGCTAAATAAATAATGTGGTTCTTCCAGAAGGAGGGAAGGTGAGAGGTTGACATTCGGGTTTGAATGATGCTTGTTTGGCAGGAAGTAAATCTGATCTCCCCCAGCGAAGGAGCACCTTTGTGCCGTCACACTCTGTGCTCCTCGGCAGGGCTGGAACACCACGTTCAGGGGGCAGGACGGCCCGCTTTACAATTTTGTTGGCTGGCTTTTATTTTCCATCACTCTGGTGTTCTTGCATGCATTAAGAGTTTCATGGACGAGATGGTAGGCACGCATTCTGGTCCAAACTCCTCCCTGAACTCAAAGGCCATCCCAGGACAGATCTTGCTGGAGCTGTGTGAGTTCCCCTGGACCCGTAACTGAGTGTGACTTCTATTTGCTTCCCTAAAGCTGGAGTTAAAATGATCTCTAAAGGTCAGATCGCTGAAGGCTTGAAATCACAGAGCCCCTTGTCCCATAAATCAGCAAGCAACTTCCCCATGTACACAGATCCGGAAAAAAAAAAAAAAAACAAACCAACAGAAAACCACATATGCAGTCAATGTATACAGGTAATGGAGACTGGTAATAAAAATGCTTCGGTTTGGTTTCAGCTTTCCCCTTGTCTTTTAAATGAGGTTTAAAGCAAATCAAGCACTAAGCCGTTATTTTTCTGACCTGAAAGCAGGTGAGTTTAGTCACGGGCAGGAGAGGTGAGATGAAGGGGACTCCTGGGGAAGGAAGCCCAGGCCCACGTAGCTGCTCGGCGGCAGCCCGGGGCGGGTGTGAGGGAGCAGGCAAGGATGTAAATGGTGTTCTTGAAAGGTACACATTGTTGGCCTGACCTGATTTACATGACACCTGTAGACCCAAGACAACCTGAGAAGGGGCCCCCGGGCAGCGCCCAGACAAGGATTTGTGGTTACATGTGGGTGTGTGCACACGCACCGTTGTAGATGAGGTTTTCACGGCTTTTTAGAAAAATAAAAACATTCAGAATTCCTCTGGTGGCCCCACGACGTGGGGCCTCCTGGTTATTTAAGATCTCGTATGACCCAAGCACATCTTAGGCAGAGTTCAGATCAGCTCCACGTCTTGAGAGGACCACACCAGCTATTAAGAAAGGAAGAGGTGGGGGGGGGAGGGGATAGCTCAACTGGTAGAGTACGTACTCAGGATGCATGAGGTCGCGGGTTCAGTCCCCAGAACCTCCATTTAAAATAGATAAATAAACCTAATTACTCCTCCCCCAAAAAGAGGTGGGAGGGCATGGATGGTTCCAGAATTTCTTCATAGAATGGGTGGAGGGTCTGAAACTGGCATGGAGGAGGGTTAGCGGAATTGGGGAGTTGATCTAAAGCTGCTTTTACATAGCAAGCACATGTAATCCTTTATGTATATCACGTGTTTTGGCGGTTGTTGTTACTTTTGAGGGGTTGGAGATCAGACAGGGAGCACTGAAACCTCCCCAAGCCACCCCTCCCACCCCCGGCCACTTCCAAGAGTCCAGTTAACCTGAGCAGTTTCATTTCTAAGCCCTTCTCCCAGCAGTCTGCCGGACCAAATGTCTAGCCACTCCTAACCACCCCTACTCTTCCACCTCACAGGTAGGAAGGGACGTGGAGGACCCTTTCCTGTCCCTTAAGAAGTTGGGCCTTCCTTGAGCTGCCTGGAGGCTTGGCTCAGGGCAAGCTCCACGCGAAGGGCTCGGTGCACCGTCTGTCCAGCACAGCTGAAACGCTATCAGAGTTTGTGCAAAGGGAGGCTCCGGTGGAGTGTTTAACTTAGCTCCCGTGAGACAGAACCAAGGGTCACGGTGCATTCTAGAAATGTGTGGCCACACCATGTTTCCAGAGGAGGAAAGGCTATTGGGGTGGAGTCGGCATTGGGTGAGGAGAAAGGGGGATGGTACCTTCAGAGATGGCTCTTTAATAAGACTGTCGCAAAGCACATTTGTGCAGTTGCTTTGTCAGGAGACAACCTCTGGGACGATGTCGAGGCTCCACCCAGCCAGCCAGCCAGGAGCTATGTGCTGTGGGCCCAGCACTGCACTAGGGATGGAGGGTTGAAATAGTCCTATAGTTTCCTCTTGCTGCTGTAAGAAATGACCACAAACTTGGTGGCTTAACACAACCAGAATTCATTCTGCCACTGTTCTGAAGGCCAGAGACTCAAACCAAGGTGTCAGCAGGGCTGAGATCCTTCTAAAGGGAGCAGTGGTATAAACCCTGGCCCCGCCCCCAACACAGCTGTTGTCAGGGAACTTTGGGAGAAGCCCTGGAGGGAGGCAAAACAGGAACTGGTCCAAAGGGTAACTGTGAGCATGCGTTTAAGTAAGAAACCTTAGCATCTGGGCCAGGAGAAGATGCCTCGGTCCAGACCCAGGTTCACAGGTGAGCTTTGGGCAGGAGGGGGTGGGTCTTGGGGCCTAGTCAGTGTCCATGCCGTGGGTGGTGACTCTGCTGTAGA
Source organism: Camelus bactrianus (assembly GCF_048773025.1). Lineage (NCBI taxonomy): Eukaryota > Metazoa > Chordata > Mammalia > Artiodactyla > Camelidae > Camelus > Camelus bactrianus. The sequence goes on from NC_133549.1 coordinate 25,467,210, forward strand.
CATGGCATAAGTTTCTCTGGCTCTTTCTGGCTGCTTGAGACTCACGGTTCTGGAGAAAGGCCCAGTTCTCTCAGGGCACAAGGAATGTCATTTCTCTGGAGACAAAGGCAGACTTGCATGTCTTCTCTGATGTCAGGACCAGGGATGAGGGTGACTCGGCAGGCCTGGCTCCTGCACTTGTCAAATAGACACGGATGATACCCTGTCTTTTCCCACATCCTGGGTTTTGAAAGAAAATACCATCAAAGAGAAATGGGAAAAACCCATTTTCTTTCCAGGTAACGAATCTGATTTGTTTTTAAACTGAGTTATGTAGAAGGAGGGTGGGCTGCTTGGTTGAAGAAAGTCTTCCAAAACAACAGAAATGTGATCCAGGATGGGATAGACTTTGTGATGTCAGGCCTAAGGCAGAGCTGCCCACAGCTGTCTTCATGTGGCCGGGGAAGCTGTGGAAGGGGCGGAGTGTTTAAATATGCTGACACTGGCCCATTTTTAACTGAGACCCTCTCTTCCTGCAGTATTTGGGTTTTTAGTGCCTAGCAATGAGCAGCTCAGCTTTTCCTCACAGAAACCAACCTCAGTTTACTGTGGCTTTCTCTTAGCCTTCTACTTGCTGTGTGACCTTGGGTAAGATGCTTAACACTTCTGAGCTTTCGTTGCCTTATCTTCAAAATGCAGACAAAGAAATGGACAAGGGTACCCACTTTCCAGGCTTGTTGTGAGGCTGAGGAGTGGTGATATTGCCAAGAGTCTTGGTGCCTATGCAAGCTGCTGTGGGGCTCACGGGGCTGGGAGTGCCGGCCATCTTATCGCTGGACCCTCACTGTGACTTCAGCTTATCAGTTCTCTTTCCTCCCAGAGGTTAGGGAGATTCCTCTTGAAAAACCACCTGAAACCCGAGAAAAGAAAACTGTGGGCTGCACCAACCTGAATTCCTGAACTCACCATTAACTTAAGGTCGCCTCTGATTTCCAGAAATCACCTCCTACACGTTGAATGGTTTCTATCAGCTGAGGGCGTAGAGTCCTATGCTGTAGGTGGCTGAGTGCTTGGAATTCACCTCATCCTAGCCCCTCTTTTCACAGGCCTGGAAAAGGGGGGCTAGCAGCTGGCAGCTGGCCAAGTGACATACAGAAAAATTGGTCAAAGAACTGGAACAGGAACCCAAGACTCCTGGCTTCCAATACAGTGCGTAACAAACAAGTCCGCTCTTTCCCTCTCCATCTCTTGAAGTGTCGAAATTCTGCCTTGATCCTGCAAGATTTCTGAATTTTAACACGCAGATCTCAATCTTCCCTTGGAAATTCAGATGTTAGTGGCTACTGGCCACATGGCCACCGTCACCAGTGCAGATTAGCATCTGTGCCCTTTAGGCCTGGCACGTGAGTCCACCTGGTCAGCCCGCATCTGGCTGGCCTCAGTTTTTGATGCACCTGCCAGACCTCAGTGGATGTCTGAGCTCCTGAGTAGAATTTGCTTATCCAGGAAGGTTTATTCTCCCCAGCTCGTCAGACAACACGCCTGGACAACAGGTGGTGCCTGGTTTTCTGCCTTTTGGCTCTCTAAACCAGTTAACCTGGCTTCAGGTAAAAGTGAAAGCAATAAAGCCTCCCATTCCATAATGAAGTTATTTTCTTAGCGTCCCATTTGAAAACTGCAAACTTTCCAGAAGAAACGCTTGTTTTCTTTCCCAGTTGACCTAGTTGCAAGGGAAAAATCTCATTTTTCTTAAAGAGCCGCGATCTCGCTGGGGTGGTGTGTGGACGGGCTGGTCAGCATTTCCATTAGGAACACTTTCCTGGGCTTTAAAACTCAGCCATAAAGATGTGTTTTGGACCAAAATTGGTCCTCCCCCAGTGGAACCTGGGAATCTCTATTTCAAGGACTCTTTCAAAACATCTTTCACTCTTGAAGTGCAAATATGAAAGTCTGTGGCGTCCTCGACCACATTTGGGGTTTGGGATTTTGCAGCATGACGTTTTTCCAACCTTTAATTTTAAAGCCATCATCTCCTCTATTTATTTCCATGGTTAAAATGGGTTTTTTTTTTTTTCTATTGGAAGAGGACTGCATAAAAGAGGACTTTGTCCATCATCCCCAGTTGGGGTTTGCACTGACAGGAGGCCTTGGCAGAGTTCCTAGAGCGGGTGTCTCCTAAGTGTGTTAATTTACGTTGCCCGACAAAAGTCAGCGGACACGATTCAGTTACGAATTAAGAGGAGGTTGCCTTCCCAGCAGCGCTCTGCTTGTTACTCCTGTTTTGATGCTTGCCTGACCTTTGCAGGTATTTTTGATTAGCTTGATGGCTTTAACGATCAGGAAATAGAGTTCCAGGCTGGATGTGATTGTTCTTGGGGAGAAATTTTGAAAATCTACTCTGTATCACCTATTCACTACTTTTTTTCAAGAGCTAGTTGATATTTTAAGTGCAAAGAGGTGGCCCACAGTATGCGTCCATCTGGTCCACTCATGCAGACTTACTCAAGCCCCCTCCACTTCCCTGTTCCCTAACTTGGTCAAGACCGTCCATCAGCCTCTGAAACTGGAGACTGTAGATGAGGCCTTGACTCCTCCCTCCTGTCCTCTCCAGTATCCAGTTAGCCACCATTTCCTGTCCTCTGTCCTGATGAAAATACCCTGGTTCTGTCCCCCTTGTTCCCATCCCCACAGCCGTGACCTGTCCCTGTCCTCCCCGTCGCTTGCTGGGGCTTCACCTCCTGACTAGCCTGCCGGTCTCCGTCTCTCCCAGCCAGGCCACCCTCCACCTTCCTCCCAGTTTTAGTCCTAACAAAGTCACATCCCATCCCAGTCTATGCTCTTGCTTAAAAACTTCGTAGGTTCCTGCTCTCTCAGGAGAAAGTCCAAAATCTGCTGCAGGACATACTAGCCAACTCACTAGGCCTGTCACACGCCACTCCCCACTGAGGGACCTCATGCTCCTGTCACCCGGAACCCATCATTCCATGGACAGCCAGGCCCTCTCCCCAAATCAACATTCTGTTCTATCTCTAGGATGGCTTCCCCCAGACGCCTGTCTTTGGCAAACTCATTCAAGGCCCAGGTCAGGCATCACAGCCCTTGAAGAGCTTTCTTGGTCTCCTGCAGGTGGAGTTAGTACTTTATTCAAAGCTGAGCAACAGTATTTGTCATTGTGTGTAGTGGTTTTTCTCTCTCTGGCTCTTATCTTCCCTTTGACCATGAACACTTTGAAGGCACTATTCCAGGTTGTTACTGATCTCTGAGTTTCTGTCACCTAATACAGTGTCTGACCCATAGGAGGGGCTTCATCAGTGCCTTGTGAATTGAATAGTCATAGCTCACATTTATAAAGTGCTCAGCGTGCCCCAGGCACCATTTCAAGTGCTTCGTACATTTTAATTTTCATAACCACCTTTGAGGTATAAGCGCTCTTGGAATTCCATTTGCATTCGACGGAGGCATGGAGCGGTCACGCGAAGTTACCCCAGGTCACGCAGCCTGGATTGCATTCAGTCTGCCTGAGCACACAGCCTGCCTGCTGCCTGAATCCTGACATCATTCTGTTTTCCAGTGAATGCGTTCCAAGTCAAGTGCTTTGATCAACCTCTGGATAGATTTGAGGTGAAGGTCACAGTAGGGACTCAAACCGGGATCCATTCCTGGCCCTGAGATTGTCATCTCAGACTGGAGACCAGAAGCTTCATCTCTGTTCTCTTTACTTCCTGAGCTCCTCAACTTGGGTGAGCCATGGGAAGCTTTGGTAGGAAGGCTGGTAAGTGGCTGACTCACCTTCAGGAACAAATCTTCTAAAACCTGAACTCCTCATCTGAACGAACACCTCCCAGGGAGTACTGGACCTCATGGGCAAAGGCGGAGACACACCGACCCCTTCATCGTCACCCTCGTCCTTTGGGACTCTCACTGAAGCCAGCAAATAGACACCGTGCCAGCCTGTAAGCCCAGGTGCGAATGACCGTTTTCTGGATGTTTGTCTAGGACACAGGTTTATACACGAATGACCCAGCCTGACTCGAGCGTGTGGCTGAAGTTTCCCCAGGAACTCCAGGCAGGAGATCTAATTACTGCCTTCTTGGAAGGTGCGGATGGCATTCATCTGTCTGGAATGTTTAGGCACAGTCTTCCCTGGAGGTGGGGACCTGAGCTAGGACTCCTCCCAGGCCTCGTCCACTCTCTAGGCAGGTGTGCTGGGAAGACCAGGGGCTGGGCCAGGCCTCCCCGGGGTCCCCGGGCTGCTCTGACACCAAGGGAGGCGTGGTGGCTCGTCTCTCCAGCATCATTCCCTCTTTTGACCCTTCCCAGTGATCCCCACTCTCTGTTTTGATGACCTGCTGGCCTGCGGGAATGGATTCACCTGCTGGCCCCAGGGATGGAGCCAGGAGTCGGCCAGGCCAGGCAGCACATTCTGATCAGGAGTGGACATGTGGCCTCAGCCAGTCCAGTCAGAGGACTTATGCTGGGAATGCAGGAAAGTGAGACTTTCTATTCCCTCTGAATATGCCTGAGCAATTCTGTAACCCTGGGGGCTTGTTAGGAATGCAAATTCTTTGGTCCTACCCCAGACCTACTGAATCAGAATCTCTGGGCCAGAGCCCAGGAAACAAGCCCTCCAGGTAATTCTAATGAACACTCCAGTTTGAGAACCACATCTTCATTTAATTTACAGATGATTAAAAAAAAAAAAAAAGGCACAAAAAAGCAAGGTGATTTGCCCAAAGTCACACAGGTAGTGAGGATCCAAGCCAGGACTAGAACAAGGCTGTGCTTCCCACTCACACCATGTAAGAGGCATCTCTGTTTTCATTAAACTGTAAAAGTATCCGCAACAGAAATCTCTTCTCGCCTTTGAAGCTCCTCCCCTACCTGTCTTCCTCCAGGGATGAAAATCAATTTCACCTGCTCTGAGGTTACGCGGAGGGAAGCCTCACTGTTGCTCCCATGTTTATGTGCCCACTCACGGACTTGACATCGGCTGCACTCAGGACACCTGGAGTCGGTGAGGACCACGTCCTGCCTGAAGAGACAGGTCCACCTTTGGCCCAGGACCCAGGGCATGCTGGGAGAAAGGTAGGTGTCATCATTCCTGGGGTCAAGGTCCTGGTCTCTTGGCTGGCTCCTTCCAACTTGATCTGGGCTCCCTGTGTTGATTTGCCACCCAAGGCTCTGCTCCATGTGTCTGTGAGGGTAGGTGGGGGGGCGGGGGGCACAGCTGGTTCCTGGCCAGAGTCGTGGCTCCAGTCTGAAAGTCCAGGCATACCTAAGTCGTCTCTCGTGGCTCCCCACTGCCATATTAGGCTGCCCCCTCTGAAGGGTGGAATCTCTGACTCATCCTCCCCCCCACCCTCTCACTCCTGCCAGTTTTGGCCAAGATTAGAATTCACTCAAATCTGTGGGTTCTAAGGTTTACGTGCTATTTCAGTTTGGCAAATGACTCCTTCTTGTTTCAAGTTAGAAAAAGAAGTTCTTTCCCAAAAGGGGCTTGGAAAGGCTTTTCTTGGTGACCCAATGGTTTGGGCAACTGAAAAAGGTGATGATTTCAGTGCACGTGAATAAGAAAGAAGCTGACTGCGCTTCTCAAATACATCCTGCGGTTAATAGATGAGAAGCAATGAGACTTTCTGATCAGAAGGAGAGAATCAGAATCTAATCTACCCTCGCAGTGTCCTGCATGTTTCCAGCCCTGTGCTGGGGCCTCTCTAGGCACTTTATTTACCCACACCCCAGTCTTACCAGGTAGACAAACGTTCCCATTTTAGAGATGAGAAAACTGAGGTTCAGAGAAGCCAAGTCTGGAGCCTTAGGCCACACAGCTGAGAGGTGGCATCAGGACAGGAGCTCTGGTCTCACCTGTGGTTTTGCCATGCTAGTGGTCCTGCTTCTTGGGAAGAGGCAGGGTCCTGCTGTGCCACCCCGAGATAACCAGCAGTATGATCTCTGTCCCTTTTCCTTAGGATCTGAAAGGTGAATGAGATAGGGAGGGCTTCTGGGATGCGGGCAACAGAAAAGGAAATTGAAAGTGATGGGACAGAATCAGAGAGGAGTCAACCAGCCAGGGCAGAAGAACCGGCACACGGGCTGCTCTGAGAGTCTTGGCAGAAGCCGATGGAAGGTGTCTCCACGGTGCTGCCCCCGGAACAAGGGCACCGACAGTTTCCTGCTTTTTGTCTCTCTCTCTGCTCGCGATTCAGAGTCCGAGGAAGACCTGCGGATGTGAGCTCTGCCGGGCTCAAGTGCCATCTCTTGGCTTGGGGAGAGCAGGGCATCTTGAATGACAGCCTCGGCAGACTGCTCGCATGATTCCAAATGGAAATCAGGACACTGTTACTGAGGGAGAAGCGGGGAGAGTGGATGTTGGATGCCAGAAAGCTGAAAACGTACATGACACTGGGAGTTGGTGAGGAGCCCAGACAGCCTCCAACCCTCTGGCTGTGGGGTGAGTCTTTTTCCTCCTCTCACGGACATCCCTGAGGCCTGGGCACCTTTTTCGGTGAGGAAGACGTGAAGACATTGCTTGATTCTAGGCTGATGGGTGATTCTGAAAGGTGGCTTTGAGAGACGGGCCAGTTGTGGTCATAGGGCTAAGAGATGACAGCCTCAAGGAGCTGGGGCCCCTGATCCAGAGCACAGCCCCCCACCCGGCTAAGCTGCAGCCGTGGGGCCCACGGCGGGGGTTGGGGAGAACATCATGCGCACCAAGTATGAGGGCTCCCTGCCCATTCTCCACACTTTAAAGCTCTGGGACAGAAAGGGTCAGGAGAGCATGAGTGGGGTCTGAACAAAACTGCACCTCCCCTCAGCCACCAAGATAGGGTCCCAGGCTGGAGAGGGAGGAAGACAGCCCGAGAGGTCTTCGAGATGACCCACCCAAACCTTTTACTTTAAGAGGGAAACTGAGGCTGGAGAGGGGAAGGCAGCACCCACGTTGGTACCATCGCCTGACCCAGGGCGTCCTCCCAGCCCCTGCTGGGGCCACCCCCCATCACCCAGTCTACCAACCACCCCTGATTCAGCACCTGCTGTGTGCAGCTCTGTGGGTGCCCTGAGCTGATAAACCTACTCTCTACCCTCAGGGAGTTTATAGCCAATAAAGAGGAAACAAGGAAACAAAAAACCAGAATAAACACCTGGAGGTGGAGGGTTTTACCTCAGGGACTCAGGTGGCTGCCTCTCTGGCCTCTGATGGCCCCAAAGGCTTGCACTTTTGCCTTGAGAAAAATGGTCAAGCTAGAATATTTGAGAGACAGAAGCTGCAGAAGAGGCCAGAGGGAAGTTGGTGTGTGTGTGTGTGCGCACGCGCATGCATGCCAGTGTGGCTGACGTCTGGGTCCTTTCTTTCTCTGCCTCCCTGTCAGGTGTTGCTGGGAGCTGGGGTTATTCATGGGGTGCCTGCTTCTGGGGGGAGATGGATGGTTGTGATGTTTTCCGTGGCCCCATGTTCTTAGGTTAGCCAAAGCTTTTGAAAATGAAGATGGTATCACTTAGAATCAAAAAAACAAACAAACAAAAAAAACATTTACAAAACAGAGACAAACTCACAGAAATAGAAAACAAAGTTATGGTTACCGGAGGGGAACTGGGTGGGGAGGGATAAATCAGGAGTGCAGTATTTGTAGATCCTACTGTATACAAAACAGATAAACAACAAGGTCCTATTGTGTAACCAGGGAACTATATTCCATACCTTGTAATGGCCTATAATGAAAAATAATATGAAAAGGAATATATATATATACGTATATATAAATGAATAACTATGCTGTACACTATAAATTAACACATTGTAAATCAACTGTACTTCAATTTTTAAAAAAAGACCAAAAAAAAAAAAAATTCCCTGGAACTGGCGTTCCCACCTGGGCCTCGGCTGCTCTTGTGCAGAAGCCCAGTGACCTTCCTCTACGCCTGTTCAAACCTTCCTCCTGGTCCTCCAAGTCCCAGCTCAAAGGCCTGTCCACCCTTCTCGTTCAGAAGCCTCTTCAGCAACCCTGTCCCTGGAACCCGGTCTCTGCAGATCCAGAGGGAAGTGCCCAGGGCCCGCCTCATATTTTGGCTTTTCAGTAGGGCCACCCGCATACAGTGAGAACTGATGAATTGGACCCTCTCTCCATTGGACCCCCGGTGTTTGCCCACCCACTTTCCCTTCCTAGGCACGATCCCAAATGGCATCTGCCCAGAAATGCTTTATACACTTGCTGAATAAACATCTTGGTTCCATTCTGGGGCCACAAAATCATCAAAAGTGGAAATTATGCTTCACTGAAGTAGAATTTGGCAAGCACATAGTGGAAGTCGCAGCATGGTCAGTTTAAACTTGAAGTTCAAGCCCCAGCTCTCCCACTTAAAGGCTGTGTGACATTGGGCCAGCTGCTGAACTTCACTAAACCTTAGTTTACTGACCTGTAAAATGGATAGAATTCTGATGTCTGTCTCACCAGAAGTAAGTGAGAAACAAATAAAAATAAACAAACCTCTAAGTACTGAGCAAATACTAGGTATTAGGCCACGTGATAGGGTCCATTTGAGAAAAGATAGAATAATTCAAGTCTTAATGCCTGGACCTAATCTTTATGATAAAAAGGAAAAGAGAAGGAAGAAACTTAGTAACCTGTGGTCTTTGGCTGTTTCTCTTAAAAATGTAGTTAAAATCCAACAAGAAAGGCCTGGGAAACTAGAGCTGATTAGATAATTCTCTGAGGGGGGGCCTCCCATCCTTTTCCAGGAGGGTGAGCAAACATTATCACAGGGCCCAAACAAAACACGTGTTGACATTGCGAAGTGAGAATTCCCCACCCACAGAAAAACCTGGCCCAGAGGGGTGGCCTGACTGATGTTATCTTCAGGGAGTGCCCGGCACAAAGGAGTGAAGTGGGGACATTCTGGCATCTGGAGAAGTGGAGGCAGAATCTATAAAGATAGCCACGTGGAGGACAGGGTGGGAAATGCAGGGAAATTTGCTTTTCTTTAGAGAAACTCACTCGTTCCAGGAGCAGGATGGGGCATTTATAATGTGGCCCCCTTATCTGATTCTTATCCAGAGAACAATGTGGTAACACTTTCCAACGTGTAAAAGGGGAATACTGCAAGGAAGAAGGTCACTGGATTCCCTCTGGGGCCCTGGATGGGGAGAGCTCAACGCTGGGATGAAGGTGTGCTAAGCTGAGCGAGCGGTCCCCGCAGAGAGCAGTGTTGACACAGAGACACTGTAGAGCCCCAGCGAAGAGGAGGGGGTGCTGCAGAGAGAATTCCCCCACCAAGTGGGATGAAGATGAGGTAGAGGGTCATAAAGACTTGGGTTCTTCAGTGTTTTTCCAGCTTTGAGATTTGGGGTTAAAAATCCTAACAAGCACCTTATAAAGATGAAGTCCATCAGAGTGCACGGTCCTTCGCACTGTACCTCCACCAGTGCAGGGACTTCGGCTCTCCAGATTGCTACTAGGTCCTCAATTCCTGCCATTTAGGCCCTGCACAAACAATTATTTGTTGGACGATCAACAAATGATCAGAATCTAGGGGTTCAGTGTGCTGGATGGCTTGGATTCAACCATGACCCTATTTCTTGTTACCTGTGTGACCTTGGCAAATTAACCTCTCTGTGTCTTGTTGCCCTCATTTGTGAAGCGGGGCTATAAATACACTCTACCTCATAGGTGGTTGTGGGGTTCAAATAGGATGATATGTACAAACTGCTTAGCACCACACCTGGCATGTAGTTAAGGGTCCAAGGGAAGTTAGCACGGAGGTCGTTAGGACAGGGCACGACCCTCCTCTAACTCTGGTGGGGCCAGAGGGCTTGCTCTGGCCAATAAATTATGTGTAGAAGAGATGTGTGGGACTTAGTAGCTGAGAACTCTGTACTTGGCTATATTCCCTTCCCCTCCCACAGCCACTGTGGAAACACATATTGAGATGGATCCCTGGGTCCCCCAGTGACTACAAGGAGCAAAGTGCCCTGCCCCCCTGCACTAGATGATGCTAGGAGTGAGAAATAAACTTTTGGGTGGTTGAGCCTCTAAACTATGGGGTATGTTTGTTACTGTCTCATAGCCTAACTTCTCCTGACTAATACAGTTCCTTATCAGTTTTAGGACACAAGTTCCCGAGGAGGATTCTCTTTATTTGAGACTTACACACACTTTCTTTTTGGGAAAAAGACAGCATGAGAGGTTGGTCGGAGCTCAAGAGTTCAAGCTTTTGTACAGTAGACCTGGGTTTGGGTCCTTCCCGGTCAGTGTCTAGCTCTGCATTTTCAGGCAGGTTTTTTAATTTCTCAGAGCCTAGTGCTCACATATAACACATTCTGCTTGGCTGGGTTGTGGGGGCTCCAGGTGCTGGAGGAGCACCTGGCGCCGGCTGGCCAGTCTCCCGAGTTCAGCGCGCATGGGCTGTGGTCAGGGTTGCTGACCTTCTAGTGTGGTCAGCACATCACCTCCTCCAGGGCTGCTGAGACACATGTCTGAGAATTGCTCGGAACCCTTCTCTGACCATCTGAGCTGGGCTGACATCTCCCTTTGCCCCTCTGGGACCACTTTCCACCCTCTCCACCTCTCTCTGCCCCAGAAGCTGACACCTATGGACACACAGGTGAGTTGTTGGCCTCCATTGGGTGTGGGACCAGAGGAACAGAAGAGAGAGTTTGGGATATTTATCTCTTCCATATCCATCCCCAGCTACCTCCCTGTGAGGTCACCTCAGGCTGGCCTTGCCGCTTGACCCCAGGCCCCTGCTCCTTTCAAGGTGGCCTCCCACTCGAGGCTCCCCTGGGGTACAGTCACTGTGCCTGAAGGTGGTAAGGAGTGTGCTGTGGCCATGTTTTGCACTGGGTTCCTTCCACACCCTTCCAGAATGATCCTATCTTAAGTCTGCCATCTGGTTCCTGCCGAGGTCCCGATGATGCCTTAGTCCACAGCGGTCTCTCCTTCCCTCTCGCCTCCTGTGATTTATCTTGCTGGTCTCGTTTCCCTGGGCCGTGGCCTTCTCCACTCAGAGCAGAGTGAGTTGGCCCCTCCTCTAGGCCTTATCTTTCCAGTTCTGTTACAGGCATGCTCTCTAAAGGCAGAACCGCTCAGGTCTTTCTTGGGTGTCTGCCCAGAGTGTCCTGGAGAACTCTCCTCTGTCTGCACATCTGAAGCTTGTCTAAAAATACAGATGCTTGGGTTCTTCCCAGACCTACTGTATCCAGACCTCTGGGTGGGGCCTGGGATTAGGATGAGCAGACAAGGGTGGAAGAGCAACAGAGGAGATGGTTGGTAACCGTGGAACCCTAAGGTCCTGTTAATTACATTACGATTGCACAAGGAGCTTGATTTTGGATGTGATCACTTTCATGGATATATACGCACTCCGCGTGGACATGTGTGCATGGGTGTGTGTGGCGTGTGTGAGTGTGTGTACATGCAGGCTGGATAGTCTGCTCACTGTCCCATAGACAGGCTCTGCCCACTGCTCCTTCTGAGCCCTTGTTTATGTTGTTCTCCCATAAAAACAGAGGAGAAAAGCCCTTCCTTCTGCTCGTGTAAATTCCTCTGTCCTTCGAGGCCCACCAGCCTCAGCTTACCACCGTTGGTAGCACGCAGAGCGGGAGAAGTTCCTCTTTGATATTTACTGGTGTTTCCATGTCCAACCACACGTGAACAATCCACTAGATATTCACTTTGAGGATGGGAGCTCAGTTTTACACTTTCTTTTTCCTTCTCCTCTGTCCTGTGTGACTGCCTCAACTATGCCAGGGACCATAGGTGATTTTTTATATGTCAGGTCATTAACCTTTGCAACCATCCCATGACGTAAACATTATTATCAGCATTTTACAGATAATAAGCCAAGGTTCTGGGGCGGGGGTGGGGTGGGGAAGTGGGGGGATGGGTGGAAAAATAACTCGTCCAAATGGCAGAATTGGGTTTTCATCCCAGGTCTGCCTGACTCTAAATCATTTGTTATAAACCAGTAGTTCTCAAGCTCTTTGGTCTCAGGACTCCTTTACTTCCTTAAGAATTATTGAAGATTCCAAAAATCCTTTGTTAATCTGGGTTATATCTATCAATATATCATATTAGAAAATAAAACTGGAAAAAAACACAAGTATTTATTTCACATAAAATAACAATAATCAACCTATTACATAACACATGTAACTTGTTAAATGAAAATTAACTATATTTCCCAAAACAAAAAAGTGAAAGGTGGCATTCTTTTACATTTTGCAAAACTTTATTGTCTGCCTTCATGGAGGACATCTGGATACTTGTACCTGCTTATGCGGTGAAACTGTTGCGACACAAATCATGGAACCTCTGGGAAACTCCGCCGTACACTTTGGAGACAATAAGAGTAGAAAAGCAAATAACTTTTTAGTATTGTTAAGGAAGTCATTTGGAACCCATGAAACCCTGAAAAGGTCTTGGGGATCCCCAGGGGCGCCTGGGCAATACTTTGAGAACCACAGCTCTGGACTGATAAGCTCTGTCTTCGCTTTGCATTCTCACAGTTTCCGGGTACCTGTCCGTCCTCTTCAGCACAGTCTGGACTGCATGCATATCCATCCATCACTGGGTAACGTGAGGGCAGCAAGAGGACACCTGGGCCCTCCGCACCCCTCCTTTACTGCCAGGGAAGGGCAGCCACTGAGCTTGGCTCTGCCTGGGCTCCTGGAGAGAGGCTGCCATGGTCCAGTGAGTAGCCCAGGTTCTCCGTGAACAGGGGACATGGGAGGTACGGCATGTTCTTGACCAGGCTTCAGGAGAACTTGCGAGCTCAGCTTGATGATGATCCAATGACCTGAGTGAGTCACCGCCATTAATTTTGAAGAGAAATATATACACATTTCTCTAGCAAATTGGGAATCAAAACACATTTTTTTTTTTTGTTGGTTTTTTGGGGGAAGGAGGGATAGGTGGAGCCCAGGGGATTTTTAGGGCAGGAGAGATGCTCTGTATGATTCTATAATGGTGGATACAGGCCGTTACATATTCGCCAAAACCCACAGGGTGTACAACACCGAGAGCGAGTCCTGACGCGAACCATGATTTTAGTTAATAATAATGCATCAGTATCAGTGTGTCGATTTTAACAAATGAACTACACTTAATGCAAGATACTCATAATACTGGGGGATGAGGGGAGGGTGAGAGGTGATGTGAGAACTCTCTGTACTTTCTGATCATTTGTCTGTAAACCTAAAACTGCTCTTAAAATAAGACAAAACATCGCTGCTAATCTGGGTCTTAGCAGAGGATCTTTGTGGTTTGGGGGCTGGAATGACCCAGAGAAAACCCCTGAAACCACTGTCCTGATGGTGCTACCACCCTGGGAAATTTGGACCCACTCATGCATCGTGACCCCAGACAAGACGTTCTCTTGGGATCTTTCTCCCATCGTCTGTAGCTCCCAAAATTCTACAGTAGCATCAGCTAGGATTTGGAGGGTGTAATTCTGGCGGTGAGACTAGTAATTAGAGGATTGTTTAAAAGACTCCTGGCGTTGTTTAATTACTTGAGAACTATCAGTCCATCATCCCAGGGATAATAGCCCCTCTAAAGCACAATGAGGCAAGAACACTGTGCGTCTATGGCTGGGGAATCTCCCGCAGTGTGATCTAGGAGGGAGCCCCAGCTCTTCTGTCCCCACCAATCGGGAATTCAACAGGAAGATGTTTGGTGATTGCGGAACGGGTCAGAGGATGTGGCTGGCCGGTGTACGAACTGTGGGTTGATTACCAACTCTGGCAGACAAACCTTGGCTTGCTCTAAGGACGCCCCCCCACCCCACCCCGGCCCTCACTAAGCCTTCTTTTAAACAAGCCAAGTTGGGAGAATAGAACCTGTTATTGTCATTTCTGAGGATATGTGGACCCCAGGGCTGGGACGGGGGAGGCAGGGAGGCACTCATGGGGCCGATTTTTCAGGAGGTGCAGTAAATCCAGACTTGGCATCCGAGAGTGAGAGCCTTTTGAAACCCCAGGTACCTGGCTCTCCCCGCCCTCGTCCCTGTCCTACAGGGCGCCTTACCTTGATAGCTATTTTAATCTTCGAAAGTGTTGCCTGTCTCCACCACGCCTGAGTCATTTGCACTATAAATAATTCTCAGCACGGTCTCCTCCACGGCTTTCCCCAGTGCCTCTTCCCCCAGCTCCTTCGGGGCTAGCAGTCTCAGGAAATGAGCTTGACGCTGGAAGGTTTCTTCCACAGCCCAATGAACACACAGGCTCTCAGATAAAACATGCTTAGGAGACAATAAGTGGTTGTTTTGCAATTGAAAGCGGAGACACTTGCAGCAAGGCACAGGGGAGGCTGCTTCAGTGCGTTCTGCAGACTTCTGCCTTCTGGTGGGGAGCAGCGGGGGTGCTGTTTGTGAGGACAGGTAGCAAGGTGACCCCCTCTCAAGGAATTTTTTGGTTTTTTTTTTCCCCCGTTCTCTATTTGCTCAAACTTAATCGGTAATATTATAACTTTCAATTTAATCATTGACCTAAATTGAGTTGTATTTTTATCTCAGCGGGAGCCTGGCTGGGGCTGAAAGAAGCAGCTGTGGCAGCTGAGTGAGAGGGGAAAATCTTCCTAGAATATTTGGGCTGGCGAGTGACACCACTTCTGCTCCGAGATAAGATGGAGACCTTTTTCAAGCTATGTTTTAAAATCATAAAAAACAGAGTCTCCTGCTGGAGATAAGATATATGTTGGTTTGGAGCATCTGGGAGCTGTAAAAGAGGAGGGTTTATACCAGCATTACTGAGATGATTGCTGAAACCGAGATTATAAGTAATTAAGGTTTTGAAAGTTTTCTCCAGGTGCACGATAGACTCCTCAGTATCTCAGATTCTTGAGCTGGGGTCAGGTTAACTATTAAAAGAGGACGAAAAGTATTTATAACAAAACCTGAAGTTTATTTAAAGCCTACATATGCCATTCCTGCCACTTTAGCAGATCTTTTTTTTTTTAATTGAAGTATAGTCAGTTTACAATACTGTGCCAATTTCTGGCGGACAGTATAATAGTTCAGTCATACATATACATACATATATTCGTTTTCATATTCTTTTTCATTATAGGTTACCACAAGACATTGAATAGAGTTCCCTGTGCTATACGGTATAAACTTGTTGTTTATCTAGTTTATATTTAGTAGTTAGTATCTGCAAATTTTGAACTCTCAGTTAAGCCCTTCCCACCCCCTTCCTCCACTGGTAACCATAAGTTTGTTTTCTATGTCTGTGAGTCTGTTTCTGTTTTGTAAATAAGTTCGTTTGTGTCATTTTTTTTTAGATTCCACGTATAAGTGATATCATATGGTTTTTTTTTTCTCTTTCTGGCTTACCTCACTTAGAATGACAATCTCCAGTTCCATTCATGTTGCTGCAAATGGTATTATTTTATTATTTTTTATGGCCGAGTAGTATTCCATTGTATAAATATACCACTTTAGCACATCTTACTATAAGCTGTAGCTCTTTTCCTGGCTCTCAGGGCATCTCCTGTGGATTCACTTCCAGGCCTAGATTCATGGTGTTTCACTTATTGCGATGTTAAATGAGGCTGCTCATTTTCCACCCCAAGATGGAGGTCCTTCATGGCACTGCCTGCTAGGATCTAACAGCCTCACCACCTCAAGATACAGGAGGACCAAGAATCATTGCACTTCTCCAATTTGTAACCCCATCTTCTGGAACCAAATGCAGGGCCTGCATGGGAGATGCTTGCTCTCCTCTTTCTCTGATTGCATTTTTCACTGCAGAAGCTACACAAGCCCTAACTTTCCACGGGCCTCAAATGTTCTTTTACAGGCATCCTGTTTCAGTGTCTTTGATCTGCAGGATGCAATCACATTTTCCTTGGAGATATAAATCATCTAGAAAAACACAGAAGAGGAGAAAATACCCTTAAGTAACTTCTCAAACTGAATTAAAAACATAAATTGATGATTTTGAACTATTTCACAGTTCTCCTGTCTCTATCTTCTGTTCTCATCTTGGCATCATGTGTGCTGACCACCCTGGATCTTAGATGAGACACTTCATTCACAAAGGAAAACTTTTCTGGGGGGAGGAGGGATTTTTTTTTTTTTTTTTAAGTACAGTCAGTTTACAGTGTTGTGTCAATTTCTGGTATATAGCATAATGTTTCAGTCATACGTATACATACATATATTCTTTTTCATTATAGGTTATTACAAGATATTGAACATAGTTTCCTGTGCTATACAGAAGAAACTTGTTTATCTATTTTACATGTAGTAGTTTGTATCGGCAAATCTCAAACTCCCAACTTATCCCTCCACCCTCCCCTTTCCCCCCTGGTAACCATAAGTTTGTTTTCTATGCCTGTGAGTCTGTTTCTGTTTTATAAATAAGTTCATTTGGGTCTTTTTTTTTAAGATTCCACATCTAAGTGATATCATATGGTATTTGTCTTTCTCTGTCTGACCTACTTGACTTAGTATGATAATCTCCAGGCCCATCCATGTGAATGCTGCTAATGGGATTATTTTATTCTTTTTTATGGCTGAGTAGTATTCTATTGTGTGTATATACCACAGCTTCTTTATCCAGTCATCTGCTGATGGACATTTAGGTGGTTTCCATGTCTTGGCTGTTGTAAATAGTGCTGCTGCGAACATTGTGGGGCATGTATCTTTTTGAATTAGATGTCACAAAGGAAAAATTCTTATTTGGTTAAATTGGCAGGGAATGACTTTTGCAGGATCAGAGGATTTGAATTTGTTTTTGTTTTTTAAATGTCTGTTGATAAATGTGATAAAAATTGTGATATATATGCACAGGTATATAATGGAATATTACTCAGCCTTTGAAAAGAAGGAAATTTTGCCGTTTGTGACAATATGGATGAATCTGAAGGATGTTATGCCAAGTGAAATAAGCCCGACACAGAAAGACAAAGGCTGCCTGAGCACACATGTGGAATCTAAAAGAGTCAAACTCACAGAAGCACAGAGTACAATGGTGGCTGCCAGGAGTTGGGGCTGGAGGAAATGGGGAAATTTTGGTCAAAGGGTACGTGCTTTCAGTTACAAGATGAGTGAGTTCTGGACATCTAGGTACAGCATGCTGACCCCAGTGAGTGATGCTTCATTGTATGTTTGCATTTGCTAAGAGGGTAGATCTTAAGTGTTCCCACCGCACACCCACAAAAAGGTAATTACGTTAGGGGATGGGTATGCCAATTAGCTTGATTGTGGTGATCATCTCACAATGTGTACATTGTGTAAGCTCTTGGGAGCTTACTTCACAATCTCACAGGTGGGGTTTGTTCCAGAGGGTTCCTGTTTTTCCCAAATGTCTTTTGTATGCTTTTTAAGTTGTGATAAAAGGTACATAACATAAAACTTACCATTTTAAGTGTGCTACTCGGTGGCATTCGTTACATTCACAATATTATATAACCATTACCACGATCCATTTCATCAACCTAAACAGAAACTCTGTACCCATTAAATAATAACCGTCCCACAAGCCCCTGGTGACCTCTAGTCTACTTTCTGTCTCTGTGAATTTGCCTGTTCTGGGTGCCTTGTAGAAGTGGGATCATAAATATTTGTACTTTTGTGTCTGACTTGTTTCACTTGGCATAATGTTTTCAGGGCTCATCCACGTTGTAGCAGGTGCCAGAATTTCATTCCTTTTTAAGGCTATATGCATGCCGGTGCCTCTCTGGTGCACCCGGTCTGTTCTTGAGCTTCCTCAGGCTCACACCTCTTTGCCTGTGTCTCTGAGATCCCGCTGGCTACGTCTCAGTGTCTCCACACACGCCCTCAAGCTGCTGCCCTGTTCCTCTGAGTCACCGTCCTGCTGGCTCTGTGTCCTGTTCCTGAGGCCTGAGTCTGTCTTTGTCCCCAATGTGTCCCTTTCTCTCTCTCACCCCTTTTGGGTGTGTGTGTTTACACATCCAGTGTGCACAGCTGATGCTCCAAAGGTTGTCCTTCACATCCCAGGGGCCACAAAATGAGAACAGAAACCTTGGAGAAAGGCTGGGTGAAGGGGTAAGAGGATGCTGTGAGGAGCATTTCTCTCCTACCTTCCTGCCAGTCCTGCTGCCCTGGGGAAGAGGTGGCGGGAGCAGGAGAAGCCTCTGTGAGAGCCTGTGTGGCAGGGACCCTGGGGATGGAGATATATATATACACACACATATATATATGTGTGTATATATATATGAAAAAAATATAAATAAAAATGTATATGTAAATATATATAAAAAATAAATATATATATCATATATGTTATATATATTCCATTCACCTGTTGATGGACGTTGGGTTGTTTCCACATTTTGGCTATTGTGAATAATGCATCTATAAACATTAGTGTACACCAAATGTCTTTTGGCAGTGCTAAATAAAAATTCAGTTTCAAACAACAAGTTTATACTGTACAGCACAGGGAACTGTATTCAATATCTGTAGTAACCTATGGTGAAGAAGAATATGAGAACGAATGTATGTATGTTCCTATGTGACTGAAGCACTGTGCTGTACACCAGAAATTGACACAACATTGTAAACCGACTGTACTTTAATAAAAAATATATTAAAAAATTCAGTTTCATAGAAATGGTGCTGTGGCATCACCAATTACAATAACAACAAATGTTTCCCCATCAAAATGGAGGCTCTGTGGGATCACGGAGAAAGAACAGTCTTCAGAATCCTACAGACTCATCTTTAATCCTGGGTTTGTGATTTCTTAGTCTGTGACATTGAGCAAATTATTTAATCTCTGTGAGCTTTAGTTTCCTCATGCAACAAATGACTGAGAAAAAATGGACATTTCTGGGTTGCTTTGAGAATTTGGTGCTTTCCAAATTCATTAGTTATCCAAAGAGTGCCTGGTAGCACTTTTGAAAAACAGAGTCCTGAGCTGCACCCCAAACTGCCGACTTAGAATATCTAGGAGGGAGCTCTGGAAGGCTGCATCTTTACCAAAATCTTCAAATGATGCTGATGAAGCCAGATTTAAAAGCTCATCACTGAAATCAAGCAAATAAGCCAAGCCCTAACCCAGGACTTCATACAGAGTGGGAGTTTAATAAATGCACATCTTCTCTCTTCCTCCTTCCACTTCCATATACTATACCTATGAACAGAGGATGACTGCATTTTAAGGACCACTTGCAACAGGGACCATTCCAAGTAACAACAACAAAAATTCTAATGATGGGTTGTTTTCTATTTTGAATGACTAACCAGCCACTCTGGCTGTAAGTGATGTTGGCAGTTCAGGCTATAAAGCCATTCACTTTATTCATTTACATCTTTGGTTATCCATTTGGGTACAGTTGCCCTGTGTGCAATTCAGGTTTGCTAGGGATGGTACCTGGGTGAAGGGGAGGCTGGAGAAAGGTCTCAAGTCACACTGTGTGGAAGAGAGAACTCCTTGGAGATAGTCATGCAAACCTGAGGCTTCGATTCAGAGAGAGAACCCGTGAATTGATATCAAACCAGCCAGATTGATGTTATTTGTGTACTTATTTTGGGTGCCCTTCGAATTATAAAAGGAGTGGACAGAGGGAATGTAGTAGATGTAATTTGTTCTAGATTCTCAAAAGCATCTTTGTGCCTTGTGAAATCTTACAAGAACAATGTAATTCAAATTGGCTTAGAGATGAGAGCTGTCAAATAGATTGAAAACTGGATTATAAACCAAGACTAATGAGAGCCTGCCATGTGCACCAAGTTAGGGATGGAGTCCAAGAGAATCACTGCAAGGTCTTCCAGGGGAAGTAAACAGCCTATTAATTAAGGTAGCAGATGGTAGTAAATTGGGAGATGTTTCAGATTCCAAGGACAGAAAAAGAAATGAAAGCGTGAGATATGTATTGGGTAGTAAGAAATCCCAGCACGAAATCAATGAAATAGTAAGAGCCACAGGTAGTCTTGGAAGCGAGCAGTATTGGGAATAGCATGGGGTTAGAAAGAGACTAGGAGTGTTAGTGGAATGGCTGAGAAGCTCCTGGAGGAAGCCGTCCACAGTGCCGTAGCTTAGTTTCAGGCACCCAGCAAGTCGGCTTGGGGACGTGCGCATGAGCTGAGGGTTAACGCATTTCTGGGTGAGTCTTAAGATCTCCCCAGTGAGCATTTGCAGACAAGGAAGCTGCCTGATTAGAAGGGGCTAAATTGGATGTAAATTGAAGAAGTAAATCAGTGTAGGGGCAAAAAAGCAGATGAGCTGAGATAATCAGTGTGATTTGATCAGGATAAGAAGGCAAAGTGGTGGAGGAGATAGAACCAGGGCTTTGATCTCTCAGATTAGAGGGCTCGCGTTGTCTCCGCCACTTGCCTGCAGTTAATTATTTAGCCGTTTTGAGCCTCAGTTTCCCCACCCATAAATGAAAACAAGATTTCTTACCTTCTATAGACGTTGTAATTTCGATGAGATTTGTATGTAGACCACCAGGAACGCAGTAAGTTTTAAATACATGCAGGCTCTTCCTGGTGCTACCTGCATAATAATGAATGTGATCACTAACTGCTTGCAGGAGTGGACGGCAGGAGGTGTTTGGGGAAACTGGGTAGCATCTGTGCCATTGTGCCCATTTCTCGGTTCTTATTTTCTATGAGCAGAAATCAGTCCTGCTCTGCTATTACAGTGGAGTCACATCTAACTCACGGGTTAGGTTCTAAAGCCATCAATCACATGAAGCGAGAATCACAGATGAATAAAATCACCCTCGAAAATACCTGAAAGTGCCCATAAAAGACAGTACTGTGCTATCTTTCAGAAAGTTCTATTTAGCCAGTTTTTCCTTCAGTGTTGGAACTGATCACATTTTTTTTTTTCAGTTGAGGACCAGTCTCTGGGCCATGCTATAGGGAAATGCTTCTCTTTTAACACTCGTTGGCCCTTGGCATGATAAGATGCTCACACCAGAGGGCTACCCAGGAGCCAAGGGCAGGGCTGGGGCTCCCAGTTCATGCTGGCCCCACACCTGTGCTGGCCAGGTGCAACGTGACACCTTCCGTTCCCTCTCTGGGCCATTCATACAAGCTGTCCTTGTCCATTCGGGCTGCTATAACAAGATACCATAGACTGGGTGGCTTAAAACACAGAAGTTTATTTCCACTCTTCTGGAAGCTGGGAAGTCCAATCAAGGTGCTGGCAGATTCCGTGTTTGGCGAGGGCCTGCCTCCTGGTCTGCAGACAGCCGTCTTCCCTCTGTGTCCTCACATGGCATACGGAGAGACGGCTCTTCTCAGAAGGACACTAAACCCACTAGAGGTCCCTAGCCTCAAGACCTCACTTAAACCTCATCATCCACCAAAGGCCCTACTTCCTGATATCATCCCATGAGGATTTAAGGCTTCAAGGTATGAATTTGGGGGGAACACACACATGCAGCCTATAACAAAGTGGAACTTGCAACTCTTCTGAGCTGAAGCAACTGCAGAGGATCGGACTGGCTGGCTGAGGGCTCAGCTTTGGTTGTGGAGAAAATGTACACGACAGGGCTCCCTACTGGTCACCTAGCCAGGTCCCCCTGTTATGATGGGGCCTCTGGGGCTGTGCCAAAGGGAATGAGCCCCAGCCAGTGGCTGCTGCTCTCTGCCCAGCATGAGCGTGGGTGAGTGGAGCAGCCTGACTGATGCTGCACTCAGGGCAAACAAGGTCGCTCCACCTTGGCAAGCTGCATCTGCCTTGGAACAAGGTGTGTTCCTCCTCTGAGCTTGGAGATGGCCCAGGTGTGGGTCTGTTTCTCTGCTTCTGCTCCCAGGGAAGGAAGTGATATGAAAACTTGGTCAATCCATGCATTTAGAAGAAAACAAATGCTAGCAGGTACATTCACTGTTCTGCAGTGGCATACCTGTTTTTCTTTTTACTTTAAAAATACATCTTGGGGATTATGTCTGTTGATACACAGAGGACTTCCTCGGCCTTCTTTTTATTAAGGTAGAATTTATGTAACATAAAATTCACCATTTTAACCATTTCAAAGTGGACAGTTCAATGGATTCCAGTACATTCACCATGTTTTGCAACCATCATGACTAATTCCAGAACATTTTCATCACCTCTGAAAGAAGCTTTATACCCACTAAACACTGACTCCCCGTCTCCACCTGCTCCGCCCCTAACAACCAGTGATGTTCTTTCTCTATAGATTTGCCTATTCTGGACATTTCATGTACATGGACTCACACAATGTGTGGCCTTTTGTGTCTGGCTTCTTTCACTTACATAATGTTTTTAAGGTTCACCCATGTTGTGGCATATGTCAATATTTGTTTCCTTTTTAATGCCTAGTTATATTCCATCATATGGATATACCACAGTTTGTTTCTCCATTCATCCATTGATGAATATTTTGATCATTTTCACTTTTTGACTATTATGAATAATGCTGCTCTGAACATTCTTGCTGCAAAAGTTTATTTGAAGACTCATTTTCAACTCCTTTGGGTACATACCTAGGAGTGGAATTGCTGGATCTCAATGTAATTAAATATTTCATTTTTTGATGAACCATCAAACTGTTTTCCAGAGCAGCTGTTCTATTTCACATTCTCACTAGCAGTGTGTGAGGGTTCCAGACTTTCCAATCCTTGCCAAGTACTTGTTGTTTTCCATTTTTACTTATTATTATAATATCCTAGTGTGTATGAAATAGACTCTTGTTGTGGTTTTAATTTGTACTTCTTTAATGATTAAGAATGCTGAGCATCTTTTCATGTGCTTTTTGGCCATCTGTGTCTCTTCTTTGGAGAAATGTCTATCAGATCCTTGCCAGTTTTTAATTGGATTGTTGTTTTGTTGTCGAATCAGCAGAGTTCTTTATGTGTATTCACTGGACACTTATCATATATGATTTGCAAATATTTTTCTCCCATTCTGTGGGTTGTCTTTTCATTTTCTTGATAATATATTTGATACACAACTTTTAAATTTTGGTGAGTCCAATCTATCTATTTTTTTCTTTTGTTATTTGTGCTTTTCATGTCATATCTAAAAATTCATTGCCAAATCCCAGATCATGAAATTTTACCCCTATATTTTCTTTTAAGAGATTAATTATTTTAGCTCTTACATTTAGTTCTTTGATCCATGTGGAGATAATTTTTGTATATAGTGTGAGGTAAGGATCCAATTTCATCCTTTTGCATCCTTTCAAATGTCTGCATAGCATTCTGTTCATATTTATTTAATTAGTTTTCTACTCAGATATTTGGGTTACTTCCAATCTTTGACTACTAAAAATAATAAAATAATAAATATCCTTGTATATAATTATGTCCTATACATCTGGGCATATTTGTGTCCCTAAAAATGGAATTGTAGGATCAAAGATTGATTGCCTGATTGCTGCCCTAGAGGCTGAAAGGATGTGCATACCTTCCAGCACTGGGTGAGGATGTGTTTCCCCACATTCTTGCTGAACCGTGTAGATCTTTGCCAACAAGATGGGTAGTTTTAATTTGGAATGTTCTTATTAGGAGAAAGATTGTATACTTTTAATGTATTTTAAGAGCCTTTTGTCATTTCTTTGCTATGAACTTTTCATAACCTTTGCTATACTTTCCATTGGATTAATGGTGTTTGTTCTGTTTTGTAGGAGCCATGCAGAAAGCAAATGAGGCTTCTGTCTGTAATGTGCTTGTCATCCACCTTTCAGCCTTATTAACAATGTTTTTTTTTCCCTTCTAGAAAAAGTGCTTTATTCTTTGTTTTTAAGATATTTCTGTTAAGTGGCTACTTATAATAGCCTTTCCCATTCTACTATTACAGTATTATTTTATGTTTTTTTTTCTTGTATTTTTATACTTTCAAAATATTCTTTAATCTGTGGTACAGCTGGACTTTATTTGGTTTTATGGTATGAGGTAGGGATTCATTTGTTTTTGCTAGATAATTGAGATAGTTGCTTTTGAGGTCATATATCCTCAGTGCCCTACAACAAACAAAGCTATAAAAGTTTGGTCCTGACCTGAGAGAGACCCAAACCCACCTCAGTGTTTGGTCCAGGCTAGGAAGGGCATCTCTGTGTCCTGGAAGCAGAGGTCACCCCATTCTTCTGGGCTCTGCTTGCTTGAGGAAGCACAGACTCATGACTAAGAGCAAGACTCGAGATGCAGACAGGATAAAATGCTGCTTTCTCAATACCTAAGTGTGTGACCCTGCTCAAATTTTTAACCTCTCTATTGTGTTTTTTTCCTTATCTGCAAAATGGGGATAATAACACCATCACAGAATAGTGATGTGAAGTAAGCAAACCTCAGCACAGGGTCCAGCAAGTAGTAAACAGGGAGAGCTGCTGCCATTGTCACTGTCATCAGCGTCATCTGGCCACTTTGTGATGGCTCCAACCTCAGGTCTGCCCTTTCCAACACAGAGAGTGCTGGCCTTGGGCTCCTCCACCTGGACTAGCTCCATCATTTGGCCTGTCTTCTTCCAGGGGAGCCAGGGGAGCCAGTGGTGACCCTCACGTGTCTGGCCTCGGCCACCCTTGTGGAGGGGGTGGGGTGTGTGTGGTTCTGGCTCTCTTGTGCCACCATCCATTTCTCAATCTTTTAAATTAAATAAAATCAAATAAAAACAGAAATCAAGGGTAGCCCTGAAGGGAGATAAGATCTCACAAAGGGTTAGCACCAGAGCTTGGTGATTTGTGGGTGGTAAACTGAGGTTCAGGGTGAGAAAGTGAATCAGTAACCCCAATGATTTCCTGGTAGACCAGGGCCCAGGGCCCTGACTTTCTAAGTAGGGCTTGTTCTACACAAGCACAGCTCCTGGCACCCTTCTCTCTCAGCAGTTTGTGGTGGCAAGGAAACACGGCTTTTTTTTTCTTCTTCTTCTTCTTCTTCTGAAATATGGATAATAAAGCTACCTTTCTACTTGGGGAGGGAGCATGATTCTCGCGGACATCACTTGACATCACCCTGGACACTCCTCTGAGAAGCGGCTGGGCGGTGACCTTTAAGCTTCTGAAGGCCTGGAACTGTGCTGTTCCCTGGGTGTCGGGCAGTGATGGGTGAACTGACCCTGATGGGGTTTTGGTAACGATCACTTTCTATTATTTTGTGACCTTTGATGAAGCAGGTGCTGATTTCTCTCCCCAGCCTCAGGGAAGGGAAACACAAGTCAGAGAACAAAAGAGGCAAACTCTTGCCTTTTGAGCTTTTTTAAAAGGAGAAATGGATTAAGAGCTAAAGCTTTAGTTGGGACTGGGGAGAGACCCCGGGAGAGGAAGAGAGATGAGGTTCTGGTGGGTCCCTAGAAGGGACCCCAGCCTCCCAGTGCCCTGGGGGAAGGAATGGCAAAACCAGAAACCCCAGACAGGTGAGGGGTTTAAGTTCCAGGGGACCTGTGCCTTCCCCCACGGTGGAGCTGGTTCTGGAGTAGAAATGGCTGCCCAGCGGGAGCTTGAGGTTGCTTTGCAGAAGGTGTCTGACTCCAGGGGAAGAATTTAATTTTTGTGGGGCTTGAAACGTAAACAATTTGAGACCCTCTTTAGAAGACAGAATTCAAAAGGATGACTTCGAAGTTAGGAATAGCTAGGGTTTCTTTTTGGAGGTGATGAAATATTCTGGAACGAGATAGTGGTGACGGTTGTACAGCTTCACAAATACACTAAAAGCCATGGAACCCCTTTGAATTAGATCCCAATTTTAAAAATATACTATTAAACAATATCAAACACAGAGTTCCAGAAGGAGCCAAACAAGAGAGGGCCCGAAGCAACTCTGTGTTTGCCTTAGTCTTTGATCCCAGGGTGGCCAAGAGAGGCATGGACAGAGGGACAGCCAGCACAGTCCCCTGGGAGCTGTGGTCTGGAGAGATGGCCCCTTGAGGGCTAGATCCTTCTTCCTCCCTGGCCTGCCTCTCATGCTCGGGCCTGAGTGAGCCTTCAGGCTCTTCCAGGCAATCCTGGACGAAGAGTGGGAATGAATGGTGACAAGGCTTCAGCTTTGTGGGGTGACACAAGGAAAACAAAGCAGTCTCATTTCTTGTAGTCCCGCCTTTCAGAGCTGAGACTCAAACCTGCTCGGTGTGTTCAAGCTCTGGCGAACAGGACCTCCACGACCAGGCCTCCCCTGGACACCGCAGGTGATGGTCGAGCTGGGGGTGCTTATAAACCACACCTCTGTGAGGTTGGGGCTGGCCAGAGGGGCCCTCGATTCTACCCGGGGCAGGTTGGGCTGGAGAAAATGCCTGCAGTCTGGGCAGACGAGGCTCTTTGGAGGCCAGCGATATGCCACTGTCATATTTAGAATCAAATCCTTGTTTATCTTGAATCAGACTCGGCTCTCCGCATAACTTCTGTTCCTCGCATTTTGAAGATGCGGGCCCAAAACAAAATTTCAGGGAATAAGGAGAAAGCTCATGTCTGAAAATGAACCAGCAAAATAAATCATTGTGTTTCTGACATGATGCCCATTGAATACTTTTCAATTCTTAGCTTTGGCAGCAGTGTTTTAAAAAAGCACACACACAAAACCTATCACATAATTCTTTCTGAAAGGCTCATTCAGCAGGCCTGCCCCTCTTGGTTCCCAGCCACCCCCCCTTTTCTTTTCTTTCTTTCCCTTTTTTTTTCCTTTTAAATCAGCCCTTTTGGTGAGAGGGCAAGTGTACATACAGCCTTCCTTTGTGTTTGTAAAAACAGAGCCTATCAGTTGAGCAGTAATGATAACATTTGTAGTTATGCAAGCAGAGATAACAGCAATCAGATCTCATGCTCTCGGCAAAAACCAATGGCCGAAATCTAACAACGGGTTGGGGTATTATGTTGAAAGGTGAGGGGAATGTGTTTGTGTGTTTTTGTTTTATCAAAGCACCCAGCACTTTTTTCTGCCAGAGGATCTCCTGGCTAAAGCCCTTCAGAAGCTGTCCGGTTAAAGGGACCCTCCCCTAAACCGAGATCTGAAGTTCCCCTCCATGCTCAGGTTCTCTTGGCTACTTTTTCTTGCATCAGATGATTTAGGGTTTCCTTTGCTTTCCAGCAGGTAATTTGACCTCTCTATATTGGAAGGAGTGAGGGCTAATGTATTCAGTGGAGCAGAGGCCAGTGGAATGATAGCATCAGTTTGCAAAGCCATTTGGATTTCTTAAAAGAAAGGTGTTGTTCTGGAGTTGCCCTTACTCTCTCCAAATCTGATTTCCCTGAGGGGGTTTCTGTTGCATTGTTACCCAAACAACATGCAAATATACTGATACCTGGGAATTTAGACAGTGGCAAGAACAGGAAATTGCAATTGCCAGAGTATGATGAGGCCAAAAACAGAGCCCAGGCATGTATGGGTTTAACATAATAGAGGCCAACATCCTCAAAAGGGATCAATGTTCAGAGATCACAAAGTGTATGAGTTTCTCTGCTGGTGGGTTTCTCTGATTTCCTTTGGGGGTTGTAGTTCAGTGATTTGGGGGTCAAGGAAGTAGTTAGTGTTGAGTCCTCCAGATGCAGCAAATCGTGTCTCCACGTAGACCAAACGTGTAGACCAAATCCTATAATGGGATAGTCATCAAGGGACAGATCCTGTTTCTTATCTGACTTGGGAGGAAACTTGGATCCACAGTTACCCTAATTTTCAACAAAATGGAGACCAAACGATTTTTCTTTTCTGTTAAGAAATGTTCCTAATTACCTTTAAAATAAAGTGCACGTTTTTCTACTTTTCCTCTGAATACCTGAAAAACTGTCCCACTTTATTCTTCCTTTCTACTCATCTCTACCCAAAAAAGAAACCAGAAATAGGAATGCAGACATGGAGTTGGGGAAATCAGCAACTTAAACCAGGAAGTGCTTGCTGGGAGGGGGGAGGGAAGAATTATATAAGGAAATGCATTTTGTTTTATATTTACAAGATACATGCTCTTCCCTGTCTCCAGACATTAGTGTTTGAATTAAAAATTGTACTTCGAATGCTGTACAGATGTTGGCGTTTTAAAGCCAAATACTATTGGCCTGTGGGTTGCTAAGCGACCTGCACCACCCAATCAGCACGGGCCTTAAAACGGAAACTGTTTCAAGAGATGAAACGCAGCACCAGGGCTCTGGTGCGATGGGCTGGCAGGACAGGCTACCCCCCGCGCTGGCTCTAGTTAGAAGTTCAGCTCTCCTGGCTTTCTTTGCCTGAACACACATTTTAATTTCACTGTGTCAATTCACATTATCTGTCTACATGGAATTCCCTTTCTGGTTTTCAGAAATAATTAAGTAAAAAGCCCTTTCACTCACTGCATTTTTGGCATTGATGAAGACATCTGAGGCATGTCAGACAAGGTGGGGGCCAGTATCAGAGCAGTCTTTGAAGATGTTCTTTAAAGACAGTTCTGACAAACAGTGGCAAACAGACCAATTAACCCCAGAATCGAAGTCCTGGCGGCTTTAAACTCCCTTCAAAAGAAATTAGCTCTAATGTTAACGAAGTGGGTGTTAGACCATTTGAGAATCTCAACTTCAGCAGTCTGAGTCCATCAGAATTATTACATTGTTTGGCCAAAAGAGGAGCCCCGTGCTGGTGTGAATTTTTGTTATGATTGCTGTCTGAAAGTTAGAAAAAAATGTCCAAACCACAGTAGGAGCAAAAATTCCAAGTGAAATAGTACAAGTTTCTTTAAAAAAAAAAAAAAAAAAAGCTAGTTTTAAAAAGGAAGAAGACCCAGAGAAGGTAGTAAAGGAAGTGCCCAGGAGTGTGTCCTCTAGCGCTGGAATTTGTGGTTAGAATCAGGATTACATTCAGGGCTCCAGCTCCCCAGTGATAAGCCCCACTAATGCTTCTCCACTCGCCAAGGAAGCCTTGTAGCCCAGCTGTTGATTCCTTATTGATTTTTCAGGTCGCAGGGAGACAGACCCAGAGCTTCAAGGCTCTGCAGGTGGTGCTAATGAATTGCCAAGACCCGAGGTATGTATTTGGGTTGCCTTGATGCTTTCTCATAAGAGGAAAAAAAAAGTTATTTGCTGGGGGAATTGTTTTCATCTGCTGGGACTGTCCAAGTCGATTTTGTATCATTTTGGTTAAAAGTCCATTTCCAGCCCTCGTGTCTCACCCCTGGTCTCTTTCTCAGAAGAGGGAAATAGACCTTTCGATCAATGTATTCTCTGAGAAAAGATAATATTTTTAGTGTTTGCTTTGCCAGCATAACTGCTGGACAACAAAGTGTAGAAAGGGAAGAAAACAGCTTCCCCAAAGCCTGGGTGGCTGGGAAGGGTGGACAAGGCAGCGGTTTCCTGGGGGGCACATGGCTCTGAGCACTCAGAGCATGACTCTCAGAGGAGAGAGGAGAGATGTGTCTGGGAGAACAGGACAAACTCTTCTTTAGAGATGGGGTGCAAGCGGCCAACTCCCGGGCTGAAATGGAGTCGGAACTTCAGCTCCAAGGAGCTGCATGTATGACCCATGCCTGTCCCCGGTGCCGTTACCAGCAGTGGGGAAACTGCGGAGGAAGCTGAGGCTGGGAGGGGATGTAACCTGCCCAGAGTCATGTGACCACCAGTGCCGCGCCCCGGTTCCCTGCTTTAACTCATCCCAGGTTCTTCCTGCTGCCCTGGGACCCTGAGGTCCCACCTGCTCAGGACTCAGGATGTCATTTGAGGTCGGCGGTGGGAGGGCCGGGCCGCTGCATTTGTGACCGGTGCTTTTGGCTCACCCTTGCTCTCACCCAAGCAACTCTGCTCTCAGACTGGCTGTGGGTTAAGTTGGGCCAGGATCCCTCCTGGCTGGGGGCCCTGGGTTCAGGGTAAGACTCTTGCCACTGTGGCCGAGGCCAGGGCAGACCTCAGAGGCCAGCTCCCTGCACGCTGTCTCCGGGGCCCGTTCTATCTCTGCTTTCCCAGGCTCTGCCTTATCTCCCCTAGATAATGCTCTCCTCTCCCAGCCACCCGCATTCTGTGACACCCAGAAAGTAGAAAGCCTGACTTGGTAGGAGAAGGAAGGACCCTTAGTGCTAAGGATTGACTGTCCTTCTTGCTTTCAGAGGCTCCTATGTCATTTCTGTTACTGTAGGAAGAATAAAGTTCTTGGCTTTTATTCACTGGGACATGCAGACCTGGGACATTCAGTCTCCTTTCAGGCTCCCTACTCTTTGCCTAGCCTGAGTCCCTTCTGACTCTCCGTTTCTCTCAGCTTGAGATCTTGATCCAGAATGGAGGGCAGGACTCATCTTGTTTTCATGCAAACTCTCTGTTTATGGTTCAACCTGGTCCCCTCAGACCTGAGGTTTTAGGACTTCATTTTCCTCTGCTTTCTGAGTGAAAAAATTACACACACACACACACACACACATACACACACACACACACACACACACACACACACACACACACACATCAACAGCTTTACTGAGGTATAATTTACATACCATAGAAGTCAACCATTGTAAGTATACAGTTTGATGAGTTTTAGTAAATTTATATAGTTTTGCAACCTTCACTGCAATCCAGGTTTAGAAAATTTCCATCACCCCCCAGTGTTTCCTTGTGCTGGCTCACAGTCAGTCCCTGCTCCCCCATGCCCCCACCCCCGATTACCACTGATCTGCTTTCTGTTTCTACAGCTTTGCCTTTTCTAGAGATTTCGTGTATGTGGAATCAATATAATATCTAGTCTTTGGTTTCTAGCTTCTTTCTCTTCTGCTATGTATTTGTTAAAACTTCCTGGATAATTATGGTTCAGGTGGTCTGAAGACAAGGGCCGGGAGATGTGAGTTTGCCTTTAAGAAGTGTGGCCATGAGTGAGGCTACGAGTATGGTGGTGGCTGGTAGTGACAAAGGGCTGAGGGAAGGGCTTGTTTGTTTTAAGATACAAGAGACTTGAGAAGCTTACATGCTGAAAGGAGAGGCATTAGCAGAGGAGAGGTTGCGAATGCTGGGCAGGTGCAGGGTGATGAGCTGAGCTGATAGCGTGGGGAAGAGGCTGGAACCTAGAACTTGGGGGCAGAGGCTCACCTGGGATGGGAGGCGGAAAGATGGGAAGGACAGGCAGGTTTGGCGATCTGGTGGATGTCAAGGACATTCTCCTCTTACCAAGGCTGTTGTTTCTCTGTTGCCTGCTGAGAGTCAGGAGGGTAGAGAGTAGGTAAGAAATTTGAGCAGAAGACAAGTTGGAACTAATTGTTACGGGGAAGGGAAGGCTGAACTGATCAAGGAGACATAGCTGGATTGTCCAGGAGAATGAGAGGCCCAGGCGTTGTTGGTGAGCATGGCTTCCCGATGGCACCAATCTGTCTGGATATCCCCTTGACTCCAGCAATGCTTAGCAGTCCGGGTGCCCGTGGGAAGAAGATGGCCTTGAGTGGACCTGGCATTTACCTTTCACCTGGTGGCAGCGACTGGGGGAATGGGCAAGGAAGTTAGGGGGCTGGTAGCAGGAAGTTTGAATAAATCATTGAACCCAAGTTGAATATAGAGGGAAATAAAGAGATGAAGAAAGGTTGCGGGGGGCAGGCGTCAATAAATGGGCACATAAATGGGGTATTGGAAGTCGTGGAGAGAGCAAGCTAAAAGGAAGGGGAGCCGGGATCTGAGAGAGGAATATCCAACTGTGATCTCAGAGGTGGAGCATTCTGCAGAGGGACCATGGGTGGCTGAGCAGGAGTGAAGAATAAAGTCAATGGAGATAAGAGGTCAAGGATTTGAGATGGCAGGTGTAAGAGGGCTGTTCCAGTGCCCTCCAGTGAAGCTTCTTCCAGGGTAAGAGTGGGGTTGGGCTAGAGAGGGAGAGTGATGGAATGACCAGATTCATGGTAGGACTGGGCAGGAGAGGTGAAAGCTGGAACGAACCTATTCACCTGATGGTGGTCGGGAAACCTGGAGAGGGTCCAGGAGGTCTCTGAGGAAGCTGCATTGAGCGTGGAAGGTGACCAGAGTTCACTTGAGATGAGGCTTTAGGGAGTAGGGGTCTCGCTGGAAAATAGGTTTCTGATAAGGCAGCAGATCAGAGCTGGGGATGGGCAGGAGCCCACTGGCACCTCCCTCCTACCTGTTCAGGTACCTTGGGATGAGGAGCAAAAGCCAACCCCGAGTGTAAACTGCCCTCAAAAGTTTCTGTAAAATTCGTGGCTCAGCCCTGTTTGAAAGAGCTTGGGGAATTGCCTGATTTCCCAGCTGCAGTAAGGAAAGGAGTTACAATTGTCGGTGATGCTTTTCTGTTCCAATCTGCATTCTGCTGTTTAAGCATCCTCTTTGTTAGCCTGAATATCTGCTGTGTGTGCTGCTGCCCGAAGGTCTGTTTGGATAGGAATGAATGATGTGCCTTCAACCAGGCAAAAAAGGCTTTTCACTGTCTCTGTTTGTACAGGTTATTGGCTGTGGTGGCTTGTTCTGATGAATAATGTAAAATCGCCATTGGAAATTCTTCTTTAGGAAGAGACCGAAAAAGAAAATTCTTTCTTTTGTGGAGCATAAATGCTCCATTTCATCCACCTAAATGATTTTTATTTCTGAAGGCTGAGTGCGATTTAACTCTGACTGTCTGCCCTTCTCAGGTCAAAGAGCCTTAATCTTTTAAATACATTTCATAACCTTCCAGTATCTGAAACCACCAGGTTGCCTGCTTCTTCGGGGCAAAGGAGAAACATCTGTTTCAATTGTGCAGGCCTGTCTGCCACCTGTGGTCCCATGGGTCCGTGTCCTTACTTTGCAGTGGGTACTTTGCCGTTCCTCATCTGGCCCTGTTTCCTGCTCATCCCTCTGAAGGGAGCACCTCATTGTGCTGAGCGAGATGCCAGGGCTCAGAGGTAGCGAGGTGTTTTGACTCTGTGTGACTTTTACCTTTTCTCTGACCTTGAAACCCAAATCTCAAATGCAAATCCATTGCGTTTTTTCTGGGGTCAAGATTCCGTTGGGCTCCTTAGTGTTGTGTTGTAGAGATACATGAATGAGGCTGTTGTAATGCATGGCATGAAACACATGAAACAATGCAGGACCCTTCATTCACTGAGTCTCTGCTCTGGACATTTATGGAATTCTCTGCCTGGTGTCTCCCCCTCCCTTATTATCTGGAGACCTTTTGTCCCCTGAATTCACATGGCCATTGCAGTGTGACCTGTACTGCTGGCCACTGTCAGTTGGTATTGGGTGGCCTTGCGCCCAAGCTGAGCCAATCAGTCCCTTACTTTTGAATGTGAGAATGGAGGAGAGTGATCACCTTCTCTCAGTTTGCCCAAGACTTTCTCAGTTTTAGTACTAAAACTTCCAGGTCCTGGGAAACCCCTCAGTCCCCAGCAAAACGAGACAGTTGGCTACCCGCGGCCGGAGTGGGCATTAAAGCCAATTCCTCTGTGTGACTGATGTGCTAAGCTAGTCTAGGGTGAGAGAGAGTGCTGATGTGGAAAAAACCCTGGCAGAGAAGGGAGATGGAGAGATACCAGCCTCATCTCTGCACTTCCTGGGCTCGCTGTAGGGACTCTCCTCAAAGCCCCGCCACCAGTGGACCGAGCTTTTGCTGATGCACGTTAAATGGGGTTTTGTCACCTCAGCCACGAGGAGCCTGCTGACTGGAGTGCTCTGTCTGCAGCTGTGCTGAGTCCTTCCTTCTCATTTAATCTGAGAACAGCCTGTGAGGACAGGAATGTGAACTTTTACAAGTGAAGAAACGAAGGCACAAAGATTTTAAGAGGCTAAGGATCAAGGTCACCCAAGAGGAAGGGACAAAACTGGGAGTGACATCTAGACCCAGAGACTCCAAGCTGAGGGTTCTGTTGTCACACTGCGGCTACCTCTGCAGCTGGTATCCGAACCTGTCAGTACTGGCAAGGTCCTGGTCAGTCTGACATCTCATTCTGAACATTGGCATGTCTGGAAAGGATCGATAGACCTGTTTACGCTCACCTCGTGGGATCCAGCTTCCCGCTTTGGATGGGGGACCTCTGTAGTGTTTTGCCTTGTTTTCCGCAAAGTACTAAGTGACTTACAGAATTATTGAGAAGGCTGAGGGAACAGGCTCGAGGTTGACTATCCGAAACAAGTCTCAAATCTACAGCGCAAAACTGACTGCCAACCAACCTGGGCTTTTCTATAAAAAGGAAGGCATTGGATCCTGCAGTCCAGAAGCTGCCCTTCCAGGAGGCCGTCGCTGCTTCCATCAGCCCAGAACCAGGCCACACCAGCGACATGGATGCACCGTACCCTGCTTCTGGACACCTGTGACGCTAGAGCTCCTAGCACTGCTGCTGGAAGCCCAGCGGCGCCAGGGCTCAGCTTATCAGCAGGGGGAGTCAACAAAGTGTTACCTCCATCTCCTTCTATCTTCCTAACATACCTGCCTGCCTCTGATTGGCTGGGACTACCTCACATCTGGCATCCCAGTTGCAGGAGAGTCTGGGAAGCGTAGTTTTTAGCTTTCTAGTTTCTGCAACTCAAGTAGGCATCTCAGAAGGAGAACAGAATGGGTGTTGGGTACCAATGGATGTTGGGGACTGATCTACTGCATTAGGGTTGCCCCGTAGGAGGGCTTTCTGTGGGATGCTGAATGGAGCTTCTAGGTAGAACTATTGATATTCTCTGTGAGATTGCTAGGTGCTCAGGTAAGGAGTGGGGTGTGCACATGGCTGGATGCCAAACTCCCTGACCCTCCTCTGCCTCCACAGGGCTGTGAGCATGACTGCTGGGCACCACACCCTCTGGCAAATACCTTTCTCTGCTTTTTATGTGTTAGGTGGAGTGGGCAGGGTGGCGTGGCACAAGGCACTCTGGATGGAGGTCCTGGTCGCCCTTCCCCAGTAACAAGGTGTGACATTGAGCATGCATCCTCTTTTGTAAATGAAGGGGCCGGCTGAGGCCTCCTCTTACCCTTAGCAACCTCTAAATTTATAAGAAACAGACTCACATGTGGTCACTTCATTCCAGAACAACATTGGAGAAATAACATATTTCTTTTCAATATCAACGTTGTCAAAACCACAATATCTGGGTCTGCATGGTTTCTGGTAAAACAGAGGCTGTTAAAACTATGTCAGTGCAAACATGGACATAAATAGATAATAAATCTTGGTAGGTATATAGGATGGCTATATTTGGATTCAAACCGGTTAACCTTCACAAGATAAAGTTCAGTTTGATCGTTCAGCTTCCCGACCTGGGCAAAGGTTCAGAAATGGAAGGTTTGTGGATTTCACTGCTAAGAAAACAGAAAGCAGAAGTAGCAATCTCGAATGTCAACATTGTTGCTGAATTTCGCTGCTGGAACCCAGGCCAAAATCGGGCTGTGGTCTTTGGCTCCATGGAGGTCAGGCATGAATTCCTGGATTCTATTAACCTGGCATTTCAAGGGACTAGAGCCACTTAAAAAAGCTGAATATGCATGTAAAGACTAGGGTGTAAGGGCCAACATTTAGCTTCTGTTTAAGAGCTCCTAGCATCTGAGGTGACCTTCCTAAGTAGAGGCAAGCCCTGGTTGAAGAAAGCCCAGGTATATGAAAGTCTGATCAGGGCATTTGTATGAGAGTATGTACGTGGAAAATCCCAAGTATAGCAGTTAGCGTTTTCCTGCATTTTACACGAATAAGCCTCCAGAAATCCATCCTTTATGGGGCATGCAGTCCCCCCAGACCAGGCAAAGCTCTTTGCTAGGAATGCACATTTTCTTGATTGCTTGTGGTATTCACTGTTTATTTTCTTAGCTGAGTTAAGAAGATCCTGAGAGCAAGAGGGGAACTTCAAGTTCATCGAGCCCAACTCCCCAGGTGGTGGGAATGAAGTCAAGCAGGAAAGTTTTGGAGCGGAGGGGATTCTGACTGGCATCGATGGTCAGTCCTGCGTGGTCCCCCCACCCCTTTAGCCAACAGTGCATTCAGCACACCTCCTGGTTGAGGCTCTGCCAGTCAGTTCCTTCCCACTCCCACTGCACCTTCCCCCCTTTTCTCCCCTTCTTTCTTAAGCAGCCTGTGTTGTGCTTCCTGAAAAGATTTTCCCAGTGGCCCAGCGTCTTCGACATTTACTGAATTAGTTTTGAAGTTGTCCAGCTAGCTTATGAATCTAATCGGTTTCCAATTATTGATACATCACTTGACTGAATGTCCTATCTTTTTTCTCTGCCCTCATCCACACCCACCCATGGAAATGGATGGGTCTTGGCTGGACCTGAGTGAGGGGACTTGGGCCGGTGTGAGCAGTTTCTCATCCAAGGCAGCGAGGATGCCCACAGGAGCCAGTGGAGTGCGGATAAATTGGGAACTTGTAGGTCTCCAAACCGAAGGAGTCATGGGCAGATGTCGAAGGCAGGAGACTAGTCAGGGAGACAAGAAGGCAGCAATCTCAAGGGCAGAGCCAGGGGTCTTGGCTAGAGCAGGATTGCCCCTACATGCTCACCAGAGTGAGTGGGGAGCACTCAGCGTGGTGCAGAGGCCAGGATGAAATAACAGTATCTACCGTGATCTCAGCCCAGTGTGTGTGTGTGTTTGTGCGCGCACATGCATGTGCAGGGACCTATGTGCCACACGAAGCTTCAGACTTTTGGAAAAATGCAACGAACCCATATAACATGGACGGCCATGTATTAAGTGCTAAATTATGGTGGACAGAGAACTATACTGGTAATGAGAATGCTCAAATCTAACTCTTCGCCTTCTTCCCTGCTTGGTTGTGTGGGCCTCAGTTTGCCCCTCTGCAATGTGAAGAGATGGGACTAAACAAGGAAAAAAAAATTAGAAAAAAGATAGCATAGATGCAGGAATGCAAACAGAACACATGAATTTCCACAGAGCAAACACTGGGGTTTACGGTGTCAATATCACCCAGGTCAAGACATCAAATAATGCTGACACCCAGAGGCCACTTTTGACCCCTCCCCTGAATTGCCCCTTTTTTCCCCCAGATGTAACTGCTGTGGTCTTCACAGTTCTGAAGTCTCCTTCGGCTCTAGATATGACCATCATGGACAGAAGATCTCCACAGCCCTGGCCAAGGCTGTTAAAACTGCAGCTGTGATACCTGAGTTCTTTTAAATAGTTTTGCAACAATGGGGATTTAGGGCTCAGATTGTTCTTCTGACCAGCAGAATTCTAATTTTTTTTACCAACTGAGGATGATCAATCAAGTCTCTATGTCTGCTCTCTGCCCTGTGTACTTGGCACTGTGGTTCTGAGGTTGTACTGTGGGTCAGAAAATTCCTGCTTTCATCCCAAAGCTCAGGACCAAGTACAGAGCTATTTTTTTTTTCTGGTGGTGCAAAATTTAGCTGGGTGGGTACATCAGGGTGCTAAACTGTTCCTCGGGGCTGCCAAATTGTGACTTGGCTTGTGTACATATGCCCGTAAAAGGTTGTTTGAAGCACAGGAAAAGGGCAAGCATTGTGATTAAACACACACACACACCAGAAAGCATGGCCACCAGTATAATATCTACACCATGCACCCGTTCAAATGATCTTTGCGAAAGGAAATGGATTTGAAAATTCTTTGAATGGAAAAAATCGGGCTGGATATTGTTCAGAGACAAATGAGTACATGAGGTTTTACTGAAAAGCTGGTTTCCAGCAAGACTAAGGATCATTTCACTGTGGCTTTCGCTGTATTAGAGGTTTCTACCCTCTTTCAGTTGGTGACGCAGTTGGAACTTCTGATGATTCACTGGGGAGCGAGTGACCTTTGTGTCCCCTCGTCCACCCGTCAGCTCAGCCCACGTCGGATCTCCCTGCCGCAGCTCCCCCAGAGCATCTGCGTACATACTCACACACGTCCCCACACCTAGGCGTGCGCACACACCTACCCCGGCCGCCTGTGCTGCCTCTCCACTCCAGCAACCTCCACTTCTGCCCACCCATAGGAAGGGGGGAGGTCAAGGCTGGTCTGACTCACACCTGCTGGTTGGGAAATGTCAAGCCCGTCCTTGAGGCTTCCTTCTGACCCCTGACCACGGAGCAACCGGACCTCTGATGAGCTGAAGTACACAGTCCATTGCCTGCCTGCTGGGATTTAAACAATTCTCATCACATGGCGTCTTTCACGGGGTGGGGTGGGGGCAGGTGGGTCACGTGAGGCTGGAGAGGTTACTTACGTAGTGTGATTTGAGGAGTGAGGAGGGCCCGTCTCCTACATCCCACCTGCCTGACGGTGACTGATGTCCACTTGCTTAGCTCCATTCCTGTGGGTTCTGAAAGATTTTTGGTCACCAGGAATTTCTTAGGAAGATGCATGTGTTCAAGCTGTTATGAGCTAATACCTAGGATCCATCAGACAACACGAGTGAGGGGCTGGGGAGCAGGGCAGCAGGGGGCTGAGGACCGCTTTGCTTCTTAACAGCCATGTGGATTGCTGAATTCATTGCAACAGGCAAAAGGAGACTCCAGCTCCAGGTAAGCACCGATGACAGATCAATGTGCTCTCCCAGCAGGCTGGGAATTCATGGGTAGAGGGACTGGGGCTTCCTGGAAGGTGTGCTTGAGTTACGACCATCAGGCGAGTGCCCACCTCAGGCTTCCTGCCTGTTTACTCCTTACTGTGTCTCTCTCTGCGGAGAGGAGGCATGTTTCAGATTGGCAAGGTCCCAGGGAGAGGCCGTGACCTTTAGGGACACACTAAAGCCTGTTCAGTGTCCTTGCTTTGCCCAGAGAGCACCTCCCTCATTACCAGAAAGAAGCTGCAGAGACCGGGAATCCATCAGGCAGCGTAACCTCCTGGTGGGCCCGCCGCAAGCCCGTACAACTGGAGGCTTCTGAGCAGGAGAGCAAAGTAGTTCTTGAAGGGGAGTCCATGCAAGACTGCAAATGAAAATACAGCGTGAAACTTGATCAAACCTGGCACTCCCCTCCCAGGCTTCCTCGGGGTGGAGGAGATGGCTATAGACTGGAAAATGTAATTTCAAGGGGGCCTGGAGAGAGACAGCAATAAAGCCCAGTTTGTTTTATTGCACATTTCTAGGGGGAAGGCTTAGGAAGTGCCTTAATGGGTGAAATGAGAGATGGTTCTAGAGGACAGAGCTTGATAAAAGGAAGGCGGCCCAAGCTCTCAACAGGAGAGGTCATGCTTCTTTAATTTGGTGGAATTCATGAAGGTTTTACTGTAACTGCAGCACAGCAGAAATCACGGGCTGTTCGAGTTTCTATTTATCGGTGCTGATGAGGCAGAGATGAGAAAAGGCTGTGGCTGGTTGTTAAATAAACAGTGGTGTGCTGGTCAGTGTTTCACAAGGGGCTCTGGGGATGGGTGGAGGAGAGCCCTGGTGTTTGCTGATTTCCATGGTGTAAATACTCCTACTGTGGCTGGTTTTAGGCTTCCAATGTGATACCACTGAACACAGATTTGGGAAGAGAGAGGCAGGATGGGTTCTCATGAGCCTTATCAGCCAGCTCCAGCCTAGCCCTGCTTGTAACAACCCAGTCTGTTATTTCTGTGGCTTTTTTTGTTTTAAATTTTGTTGGGGGTGGGGTGGGGAGGTAATTAGGTTTACTTATTTACTTACTTATTTATTTTAACGGAGGTACCGGGGATTGAACCCAGGACCTCATGTGTGCTAAGCATGCGCTCTACCACGGAGCTCTCCCCGCCCCCTCTTTCTGTGGCTTTGATGTGGGATGAAAAGGGGACGCAGGGCAGCTGATCTGGTTGTCCTTCCCTAGATGGGAGCTGACAGCCACGCTGTTTTAGGTGGCAGGAGACTTGCGCTGGGGGAGGAGAACCAGAGACAGGCCACTCTCCCCTGAAGCTGGGATTTAAAATTCCAATGTTTTAAAATGATTCCTGAGGAATCTGAAATGTTTCAGAGAAATTCCAGTAAGCCCGGAGGACTCTGGACAACACAAGAGACGAATGGCACAAAAATATTGTGTCTTTCGGGGAAAGTGCCCATTATTTGAAACGGACTCTTTTTAACGATGTGTGAGCTGACCCCGAGTAACAGGATCACCAGGGGTCATGGGGTCGTCCTGCTCGTAGCCGGTGAAGATTGCTCGAAAGGAATGGCTGTTGCTTCCCTTGGATCTCCTGACCGCTGCTCCATATGTCTGACATTTTTTAAAAGACCAGACCTGAATTAAAATGCTTTCTCCCATTGCCCTGCAAAGTACAATCATGCTTGTCAGACCAAGGGTGATACTTAGATCCACTTAGGAGGCACCTTTCCTTGGAGTGCAGGATTTCACCTCTTTGGGCCTTGGAGTCCTAAGGGGCAGCTCCCCCCACCTCCCAGCTCCACCAGCCACGGGGAGGGGGGTGCCAAGTGCCAGTCCATTGACCCGCCTGTGGAGCAGCCCTGCCTTCTGGGTGTTTGAGGCAGATTCTGACTGAACAAAGTTTTCTGTAGCTAATGAATAAATAAATGATCCAAACCCTCAAATGCAAACACCCACATCTTTCCTCCACCCTCTCCAAAAAAACCTCTAAAGAAACTTTTATAAAAAGGAGAATCTGCTGTTTAATGGCTTATTCTTGCTTGTGATTTTCCTCTAATATATCCCATGCTTAGCAGACACTTAACATCTTTTAAATCTGAAGACTAGAAAGCTAGAAAGCCCCTCAGGCAGTTTATTCTGTGTATATTTATTTCTAAGTGTTGGAAAAGCGGGTAAGACCTAAGTTCCCTCTCCTGGAAATACTCACTACTTTTTTTCCATTTTCTAAATTGAAGTATAGTCAGTTCACAATGTTGTGTCAATTTCTGGTGTATTGCATAATGTTTCAGTCATCCACGTACATACATATTCCTTTTCATATTCTTTTTCATTATAGGTTACTACAAGATATTGAATATAGTTCTCTGTGCTATACAGGAGATACTCACTATTTAATAAGGAATGTAGGATCTTGAAGGAGTTAAGAACTTAAGCCAGGAGGCAGTGAGAAGGCACAGGCAGTTTTTGATCAGGGGCGTGACACAGAGATGCGCTCTTGGAGAGCAGGTGGCAAAGATGGGTTGGGAAGAGAGACCTGATAAATGCAGGTCTGGGTTTCAGGATAGATGTCACGACTGTCCATGCAGGTGGAGGTAGTTGGGAGGGAAGAGAGGAGATGAATGGAGGTGAGTGGTCTCACCTAGAGAAACATAAATGTAAAGAGGAACTATTCTGAGGGCAGGAGGATGAGCTCAACTGAACTGTCAAGCTTGAGGGGAGGCAGGAAGAAACTGAAATGTTCTCCATGGGTTTCTGCCGTTTCTACCCATCTGAGCAGACTCTCTTCTCAAGGATGTTTGGTGAACAGACTCGGGAGATGAGATAATGTTTTCCTCTGGAACAGAAGGTAAGTTTGCTGTCCAGCAAAGGAAAGAGAATGTCTGCTTCAGAGGTCAGGCAGCTTTACTTGTAGCCTGTTATGAAAATGAAGCTCATACTGTCTGCTGTGCGGTGAGCGATAACTTCCTTGGTCTCTGACTCAGGAGTCTTGTGTCTTCTTCCAGCACTCATAAAGCTGCAGCAGGCTAATGGGTCTGCTTGTGAGTAGGGCAAAGTCTCAGACCCTCTGCAGTTCTGGATGTGTGGAAATAGACATGTCAGTCTAGGTAGACTTTACCTGTCATTTATTTCAATTTTCTTGGGTTAGAGAGGAGGAAAATGAAGACCAAAGTGACTTGTTCCGGGATATTGAGCAAGTTGGTGGCCAAGATAAGACGTGGCCCCTGGTACCCCCAATTCCTTCTCTAGAACTTCTTCCACCATTGCATGTTGTATACTTGGCTTGGCTGTAAGAGATGCTTCTGTGGATGATAATAGCAGTAGACCATGGAATACTCTGCACCTCCAGCCAGGGGTGCTTCCAAGAGCTTCACAAACACTTTCCATCACATTTAAACCTCTTCTCTTGTTATCTCAAGCTTAGAGACAAGGAAGCTGAGGCATACGGAAGGTCAGTGCTGGATCTGCACCCAGCACAGGGGTCCAGCATCTGTGGCCTTAGCCACCATCCTGTACTTCCTCAGTCTGGTCAAAGTGGAAAGTGGAAAGCAGCGTAGGGCATAATGCAGTAGTGGAGCACGTGCTTAGCATGTGTGAGGTCCTGGGTTCAATCCCCAGTACCGCCATTAAATAAATAAGCCTAATAAACCTAATTACCTCCCCCTAACCTCCCAAAAATGATACAAAAGTGGAAAGCCACTTCTTGAAGTGGGCACAGGAAAATTTTCAAAGTTTATATTTTTACTGGGTTATAAAAAGAGAAGAAGGCTAAAATGTGTTTTGATCATGAGAGTCTTAATGATTCCATTAGGATTATTTCTACTTATAAATAAACATTTTCTTTCTTTCCTTCTTTTTTTTTGATAAGTCTAGTTCCAATCTGTTGCCCACACAAAGATACTACATAGTTATTGATTATATGCCCCACACTGTGGGGAACTTCATTAAATTTCATGTTGTGACTCATTTATTTTGCAACTGAGAGTTTGTCTATTTCATTTCTGATTTACTCAAGAGTTGAGAAAAACTCATGTCAATAAGATGACAAAGAATTTCATCAGTTGAGAAAGAGAGACGGGAAAAGGAGAGGGTTAGGAGCACAAGCCAGCAGTGATAGTTCCCTCACGTGAGAAGGAAGAGGAATCCACTTTTGCCTTTTGTTTTCAGTAATACTGACCATGCCCTGGGCTCTTAATGCTGTGTGACAGTGCTAAGCATTTCACAGATATTATCTCATA
Organism: Camelus bactrianus; assembly: GCF_048773025.1. Taxonomy (NCBI): domain Eukaryota; kingdom Metazoa; phylum Chordata; class Mammalia; order Artiodactyla; family Camelidae; genus Camelus; species Camelus bactrianus. Next base: position 25,509,701 of record NC_133549.1, read on the forward strand.
GGAACCCCCCAGTGACTCTGTGGAGCAGGTATTTTCATCACGTCTATTTTACAGATAAATTGAAGGCCAGAGAGGTGTCATTTCAGCAGGTACGTGTTAGAACCAGGATTAATCCCAGGCCGTCTCCCTTCAGGCCCTGTGCTCTCAACACTGCCTTGGCTGCAGGATCAGGGAGGGCTCCATGGAGGAGGTGGCGCCCCAAAGCCGGGCAGCCTTCTGGTGTGGGAGTGGAAAGGGCATTCTGGTTAGAGGACATGATGCTGGCACAGGCACAGGTAGCTCTCCGGTTGATGTGGGTAGCAGGAGGCAGAGTTGGAGAGACAGGATTGGATCAGATTGTGGAGAGTCTTGAACGAGAATCTAAGGGAGCTTGAGATGGTTTTTGAGGAGGAGGAGGAGCATGTGATGAATGCTGCTGTTCAAGACATAATGCAGTGGCTGGAAGATGAGGGCTTCAGCTAGATTCTGGGATGGGAGTGGGAGGATGGGAAGGAAGAGGGGTGGCTTTGGTCCTGCCTCTCTCCTTCTTTTCTTCCTGTCTATGTGCCGGCAGTCTCGTATTCCTTATCTAGTCATCTCCTAGTTTGTGGTCTTAATGTAATTTAAAATACTTCAACCTAGACCATTAGGTAGGAACGTGTGGACCACATAGTTATAACCCACACCCTAGGGGCAATCGATCAGTTTACTTGGGCAGATAACACCCAGAGTTGATCAGTTAGTATTTGAAACGTTATTCCTAAGGGCACTCCTTGCAGGTAGATACTGCAGGCTTTAATCATCTTTACCTACAATCAAAACTGGGGGCTTTTGTTACTAGCATGATGGAGGAGTGAAGCTGCTTTCCAGTGGTGAGTTATACGTTTGATGTGTGGGGACTGGCCTGCGGTGTTAAACCAACATCTCCCCTCTACATGAGCAGGGAGAGGAATGTACCAGGGGTACAACAGGCAGTCTGCGCCCTTTGGGATGACATCCCAAGCTTGATTCAGAACTGACCCCATCCAGCTAGTGCTTTGGAGGATTCTTATTGCCTGTGTCCAAGGATTGACCTTGGGCATCAACCTTGAGTGACATTGACCTTTCATGCAAGTGCAACTGCAGCATGTGAATGGAGAACAGCCAAGACCTCTAGGTATGTGACCATTTTTGTACCAGTTTGCTAATAAATGTTTATACCCGAGGCACAATCGGTCTGAAACTAACTTTCATTGTAACCTAGAAGGGAGGCTGTGGGGAGGAGGCTGGAGCCCCACTGACATCTAATTGTTGGAGACTACAGATATTTACCCAGAAGAACCTCATAACTGGGAAAGACCAAACTTCCTTGTTTGCAGCTCTCCCACCTGAGGTCAAGATTACTAATACCTCCGTAGTACAGATGAGAAAACTGAGGCACAGAGAAGGGGACTAGCTTGCCCGAGGCCACATGGATAGGAAATGCACCCTCCAAGATTCAAAATGTCACCTTCATTTGTTCTACTAGAGCAAAACATATCTGTCATTCCTTCCTCGTCATGAAAATTTAATTTGTAGCAAGGAAAGAGTAGAGATTATATATGTGGAGTTTGCTATTTAAAATGCATGACTGTCAAATGTCTATATTTTTAGAATTCATTGCCGGGGGACAGATGAAATTGTGCACAGGCCAGGCCCAGCCCTCTGGCTTTCCCTCATCTCTTCCAGCTCTAGGGGATCCAAATATAGATATGAACATTAGTGCCTTTCCCTCCCGCTTATTCTGATCTCATTTTAAGGGCAAAGAAGAATGCTGAGCTTGGCTGGGCAAAACTGGAACTCACCTGCCTGGTGCTTTTTCTTCTTATAAGTTAAAGTTAGCCTTGGTTCTCTGAAGGTAGATTAATGAGACCTTGGTGGTAGTTGCCTCCCAAGAGCTAGTCTCTCTTCCTCCTGCATAAGCTTAAACCCATTAAGCTTGGTCTAAGCCAGCCATGGAAATTCTATCCTTTGCTACTGAGTGGTTTATGGGGGGGACGTGTAACCCAGTCCTGGCCAATAATGGGGAGTTTGTGAGTGATTTCCTAATAAGAGGCAGAGAGCAATTATGAGGAGAAGCCCTTTGCTCCCACACTCTTCCTTCTTGCCTCATGGGACAGTGCCACATGAGGAAGCAATGTCTGGTGCTACAGCAGTCATCTTGTAACCATGAGGGGAGACTCACCAATATGTGAGAATGGCCAGGCAGAGGAAGAACAGAAAGAGCTGGGGTCTTTGGTAGCATTGTTGAGCTATCTAACCAACTCCAGGAAGGTTAACCTCCAGCATAATTGTTATGAGAGGCTAATAATTTAAGCCATTTACAGTTAGGTATTCTGTTTCTTGTAGCTGAAAGCATTCCTAACTGAAAAACTGTTAATTAGAACAATTGTTCTAACTGTTAATTAGAACAAAACAAGGGAAGAGTGACTAATTCTCCAGAAGAATAGTCAGCTCTGATGTTCATGAAAGATGCATTCTGAGACTTTGATTAATCCCAGTTTCATAGATCAATTATAGGCCCATAAAATGCAACAAAGCATTACTAAAAAACTGAAGGGACTTCTTATTCTAATAAGTGATATTTGGTTGCAAATGACTGTAAAAAATCAGTTAAAAAATCCATTGGCCTAGTAAGTAAAAGATAGGAAATGTAAGCTTCAGATACGGCTTGACCCGGAGCTCAGTGATGTTACTGAGTCCTGGCCCCTCTCCATCACTCAGGTCTGCTCTGCTCAGAGTTGACTTCATGTGTAGGCTCCAAGAGACAGCAAAAGGACTGCCACCAGTTTCAGGTCCACAGTCTCCACTGTTCGAGCCCAGCAGTAAAAGGAGAAGTTCCCTCAAAGGTCCCAGCAAGATTCATTGTTTCCTTTGGCTCTAACTGAGCTGTGTGATCCCAGAGAAATGAGAAACTTTGATTTAGGCCTTCGTCACCCGCCCAGGTCATGGGCAGGATCAACTTCACCTGACAGTCCGTAGGCTGAGAGTGGGAAAGGCAGAAGTTCCGGAAGAAATGGGGACTGTTATCAGAAGGCAAACAGGAATAGGACAGCAAAAACTGGAGCTGTCCACCCTGCTCTTCAAATCCTTTAGAAACTCTGTCTTCTGCTGTTTCTTCCACAATCTCATTTTTACAAACACACACACACACACACACACATTGTAAAACTCCATCATAAGCATTAGCAACCACCTTCCTTTTCAGGGTCATTTTTCTAGAAGTTTTTAATATGATAAGCAGAAAATACTTAGGCCATAAACAGATATGAGTGCAGAGATCCGCTAAGACCCTCGCCAGCCTCGCAGTGTACAAATGAAAATTCACACCTTGGAAAGTTACACAGGGCACATGAGCACAGGGCGCGCAGCTTCTGGTTTTGCTCTCAAGTTGTTGGAAGGATACATTTGTGAAGTGACAAAGAACGGCAGTGACGAACATTCTACAGCAAGTGACAGAAGACCTGGAAGGACGGACAGATGGTGGAGTGACCCTATGTGTGACTCCATGTGTCACAATTTAGCTAAAACAATGAACACCTCTTTCCTTGACAGCTGTGACAAGGCCTAGGGTGTGTCTAGTGGAGGCCACCGAAGACCCTCCCAGGAGTTACTGAAGGCAACGGTGTTACCTATGACTGTGTCTTCTAGAATGGGGCTCACATGGGTTGGGGGGGAGAATGGTGGTGACATTAGAGGTGACACAAATAAGCACTTCTTTACTTTAATAGCTACTCAAGTATAAATATTCAGTTGAGAAAACTCACGTAGCTTTGATTTTGTGGATGCTGCTGCAGAAATGGAGACTGAAGCGAGCAGCTCTCTGGGGTCCATAACGCACAGACCTCGTTAACAGGGGCAGCGCCCAGGCAGGAGGGGCACGTGGCGGAGGTTGGGAGGACGGACCGCAGATGGCTGAAGTTTGGGAGATAGAACTCTTCAAAGTGCTCTCACATGAAACATGTTAAGCTTGCTGTTGTATCACTTTCTATTGCTGTGTAACAAATCACCATCCATTTAGCAGCCTAAGGCAACAGCCATCTCACAGTTTCTGTAGGGCAGGGCACTGCACGCAGCTTGACTGGGTCTCCCAGGGCTTCAGTCAAAGTGTCCACCAGGCTTCTTCTCTTCCTGAGCTCAGGGATCTCGCCCAAGCTCGTGGGGTCGCTGGGAGAATCCAGCGCCTTGTGATTGCAGGATTGAGGTCTCTACTTTCTTGCTGTCTTTCGGCTGGAATCCGAAAGGCCGCCTGCGGTGTGGGCGAGGCCCCTCGACACGACATGACAGCCCACGACATGACAGCTCACTTCTTTTAAGGCCAATCTTCAAGCCAAAGAAAGTCCCTCCCTCCAGGCTGCGAAGATGGAGCCTTATATAGAGTAATTTAATTACAGGAGGGACTATCCCATAACCTTTGCGGTCTAATATGACCTAATCAAGGGAGCGACAGCTCATCAGATTCACTGGTCACCTCCCCTCTTCCCCAGAAGGAGGGGATTTGGCTGGGTATGTTCAGCAGGGGGCAGGAATCTGGGGGCTAGCCTGGAATTCTGCCTTGCTTTCTCCCTGTGGTGGTTAATTTTTTTGTCAACTTGACTGTGTCAGGGGGTGCCCAGACACTTGGCTAAATATTATTCTGGGTGTGTCTGTGAGGGTGTTTCTGGTGAGTATAAACATCCAGATAAATCTCTAACTAGGAGCGCCCCTCTTGGTGATCACGGAGGCTGAGAAATAAAGACTTAGAAGAACCAGTGGCATAACTTCAGTCGGAGTCTGAGACCAAAGGCAGGAGAAGACAGGTGTCCCAGCTTGAAGTCAGGCAGAAAGAAAGAATTCTCTCTCACTCAGCCTTGCACTCTGCTCAGGCCTTAATGGATTGGATGAGGTCCACTCACACTGGGATCTGCTGCCCTTGATCCGAGGGTTCTGGCTGAAGATGAGCTGTTTGTCCCTTGGTCCCTTTTACCACTGCATTTGTACCTGACTGTGTTCTCATTTGTTCAGTAGAACCTGACACTGTTGACCAAAAGGTTTGGCTTCTCCGCTTACGAGCACCCTCAAACACCAAGCGCTCCTTCCATGTGGATAGAGACAGCCTCCCTCGTGGCCCACAGGGTGCTGGGACAGGCAGGCCCTAGAGATTTCTCAGGGAATCCCTTGGGATGGAGGCAGGAGACCAGTTCCTGCAGGACACATCAGTAGCCCAGGGGGACAGAACTGCGAAGTGTGGATTCAGGCTGACTTTGTGTCCTTGTGACCCGTGCAGCTGCCTCATGCTTAGAAAAGGCTCATACTTACAGTCTCTGCTCTTGTCATCTTGAAATTCTTGATAATTTTTGAACAAGGGACCCTGCATTTTCATTTTACACTGGGACTTGCACATCACATAGTCTGTCCTGCATAGAGTTGGATTGAGTGGCTTGCAGGATTCATGTAAACAGCCTGAGGAAAATGGGGAAAATACATAAAGGAGGCTGAGCACAGTTACAACCCGAAAGCTGAGCTCGTGTCTGTAATGGCAGAAACGCCCGGCGTGTTTCTGTGAGCCTGGAGACAAGCCCTGGGGGTTTCCTGCCCAGGATTGCTGATTCAGGGCGAAGCAAAGGGAAGTCACAAGGAGCCCTTGGTTCAGTGAGGGACCAAGACCCCCAAAGAGGAGTCTAATAAAGAACAACGTGGTGAGCACAGGGGCTGTGGGAACGTGGAGGACCCACCTCTACCCGCAGTGGGTAAGGGGGTGGGAGAGTGAAGTTGAGGAGGCTCCCTGGAAGAACTGATGCCAGAGCCCAGTCTTAAAGGGTTAGCCCAGCAAAGGGTGGGAATGTAGGGGTGTGCGTGCGTGTGTGTGTGTGTGTGCATGCACTGGGGCAGGGAAACTGTTCCAGGCAAATGTAACCCCATCAACAAGAACATGAGAAGAGAAGCATGATATTTGAGCTCTGTAAGCATCTTGTAATTGCCATCCCATAAAGTGCGGGTGGTAAGAGATACAGCTGGAAGGAATTATTATGGGGACCCTGGTAGCCCTGTTTGATGATTGGGGTGTTACCCTGGAGGTGGTGAGGCATTATCCACATTACACAGCAAAGGAGACAGACCCCCTAGAAGTGAGCTAACCTCCCGAGTTTGCATAGTTAATTAGCAGCAGAACTGGCAGGCAAAACCAGGTCTGGCCCATCCCCGACTAAGACTGTCAGATTTAGCAAATAAAAATAGAGGATGCCCAGTTAAATGTGAATTTCAGACACACAAGAAATAATCTTTTAAAGTATAAGTCTGTCCTATGCATTATTCTGTATGTACTTTTACTTAAAACTCTCTGTTGTTTACATGAAATTCAAATTTAAGTAACAATCTAAATCTGGCAACCCTTTCCCCAAACCCCTGTTCTTTCTTTTCTTCTGTGATGGTCCTCCATCCAAGGAAAGTTCCGTGAAGGACATGGGAGATGGCATAAAACCTGAGACGAGGAGAAAGAAATGCTCAGAATATGCAAAGTTGCGATTTAAATAGATATTTAAAAACAAAAGTCTTTCCCGGTTGCCTATGCCAGTGAGCTAGCGTTTAAAGTAACCAGTTCTGCACTCCATCACCCCAGTATCCTGAATGCTAGACGGGAGATTCTCTGATTTCATGTCCCTATTGAGAGACAGGGAAGCCGGTTCTTTGACACTGGGCTTATTTTGTCTCTTTTCCATCCATTATATTTCAGGAGCTTTAAAACCTTTAATGACAACCTCAGGGGCAAGCAGGATGTCACTTACAGTTTTCAGCATTTTCTATTGTGTAAAAGAAAAAGAGGAATTCCGAATATGGAAGCCCATATTTTCCAGGGCTCCAGCCACTTTAAATACTCTTCAAAGGAAGTGCCAAGAAGAATGAGAATGAAGAAAAGCGTTTTTTTTTTTTTTAAATGTCTCCCTTATTACGTTCTTGCCTTCTTAAGATCTTAACATGCCTGTGTCAGAGGCAAATAGCTTTTTACTATCATCTTGAAACAGAATCATGAGACATTTACTCTGAAAAATGTAGACTATTTCTTCTTCTCTAAGTAGAAATAGCACGTTATGGTTAGCATATGTGTCTCTCTCTTTCATGTGCTCCTTTTGATTACGTGTTCTGTCTCTCTAGGTCTTTGTAGTTGAAAAGGTGAGGCTTTCCCTTATAAACACTGTGGCCCCGCAGAAATATCTTGGCCAGCGTTGCCCGGAGAAGCATGGCTGCCGGCGCTACCTGGTTGACAACTATCAGTGATGCGTGTTTCAGACGGGTGTCTCGGGAGCTCCCCTCTCTAGGCTGTGTTCCATCCACCCTCCTGGCTGCATCGTGGTGTTCCTTTTCCCCTTGTTTGGAATTGTATTCGACTGGGCAGGAAAGCCACCACTCTTTGATGCCTGTCTCCGGCCAGGTTGACTTGAGTGACACTCACTACTCGCCATCCTCCTTTGCCCACCTGTGAAGCGGGGGTAGCACCCTTCACCTCTCAGGCTGGTTGGAAGCACTAAACTCCACGTGCAGGTACAGCTTGCATGAGTTTCCCAGGGCAACGAATTGCTACCAGCTTGGTGCCTTCAAACAACAGAAATGTATTCTGTCCCAGTTCTGGAAGCCAGAAGTCTGAAATCAAGGTGTCACCAGGGTCCTGCTTCCTCGGAAGGTTCTAGAGGAGGATCCTCCTCTGCCTCTTTTAGCTTCTGATGGCTCTGGGTGTTCCTTGGCTTGTGACACATTCACTCCAATCTCTGCTTCTGTCTTCACGTGGCCGCCTCCTCTCTGTCTCTGGCTGTCCTTTCTCTCTTTCTCTCTCTTTTTCAAGATATTCTCCATTAAAAAAAATTTTTTTTGAGGAATTTCCATACTGTTTTCCACAGTGGCTGCACCAAACTGCATTCCCACCAGCAATGTAGGAGGGTTCCCTTTTCTCCACAGCCTCTCCAGCATTTGTCATTTGTGGACTTTTGAATGATGGCCATCCTGACTGGTGTGAGGTGATACCTCATTGTAGTTTTGATTTGCATTTCTCTGATAATTAGTGATATTGACCATTTTTTCGTGTGCCTATTGATCAGTTGTATGTCTTCCTTGGAGAATTGCTTGTTTAGGTCTTTTGCCCATTTTTGGATTGTGTTGTTTGGTTGTTTCTTATTAAGTCGTATGAGCTGCTTATATATTCTGGAGATCAAGACTAGGAATAGACTTACCGTATGACCCAGGAATCCCGCTCCTGGTCTTATATCCAGAAGGAACCCTACTTCAGGATGACACCTGCACCCCAATGTTCATAGCAGCACTATTTACAATAGCCAAGACATGGAGACAGCCTAAATATCCATCAACGGATGATTGGATAAAGAAGATGTGGTATCGAATACTGCTCAGCCATAAAAACTGACAACATAACGCCATTTGCAGCAACATCGATGCTCTGGGAGAATGTCATTCTAAGTGAAGTAAGCCAGAAAGAGAAAGAAAAATACCATATGAGATCGCTCATATGTGGAATCTAAACAAAAACAAAAACAAACAAAGCATAAAAACAGAAACAGACTTATAGACATAGAATACAAACTTGTGGTTGCCAAGGGGGCGGAGGGTGGGAAGGGATAGACGGGATTTCAAAATTGTAGACTAGATAAACAAGATTATACTGTATAGCACAGGGAAATACACACAAGATCTTATGGTAGCTCACAGAGAAAAAAATGTGACAATGAATATATATATGTTCATGTATAACTGAAAAATTGTGCTCTACACTGGAATTTGATACAACATTATAAAATGATTATAAATCAATAAAAAATGTTTAAAAAAAGTTAACAGAAAAAAATTTTTTTTAAGTTTTTATTACAACTTTATAAGCTACTTTGTATTTACACTTATTACAAAATATTGGCTATATTCCCCATGTTGTACAATACATCTTTAAGCCTGTCTTACACCCATTAGTTTGTACCTCCCACTCCGCCATCCCTATATTGCCAGCTCCCCCTCAACTGGTAACCACTAGTTTGTTCTCTCTGTCTGTGGGTCTGCTTCTTTGTTGTTACACTGATGAGTTTGTTGTACTCTTTAGATTCCACATATAAGTGATATCATACAGTATTTGTCTTTCTCTATCTGACTTATTCCAGTTAGTATAATGCCCTTCAGGTCCATCCATGTTGCTGCAAATGGTAAAAATTTCATTGTTTTAATGGCTGAGTAGTATTCCATTATGTGTGTATATATACACATCTTTATCTATTCATCTGGTGATGGACACTTAGGTTGCTTCCATATCTTGGCTATTGTCACTATGAACATTGGGGCACATGTATCTCTTCAAATTAGTGTTTTTTTTGTTTTTTTTTTTAATTTCAGATATATACCCAGGAGTGGAATTGGTGGGTCATATAGTAGTTTTATTTTTAGTTTTTAAAGAAACTTTTCTTTTATAAGGATACCTTCATTGGGTTGGAATATACTCGAATCCAATAAGATCTTATCTCTAGCCTTACATGTTTTCATCTTCCAAGACCCTATTGTCAAATAAGGCCCCATTCTGAGGATCCTGGTGGCCGTGCATTTTTGAAGGACGCCACTCAGCTGACTACACAGCTTATAGTGCGGTGAGAGGCTTTTCAGAGAATGAAACTTCCCTGTTCCCCCTCTGCCATCCGGCATGTGTTAACTTAGCCAGCATTTTATGTAACTTTCTCAGTCCCTTCTAAAGACTAGGCTATTTACACAGGGCCTCAGAAAATGTCTTCTAGAGCCACTGGCGAGGTAGTTCCTGCCAGCTGATCTGGGCCAGATGCTGGGAGCCAGGGGCTAGGTGACAGCAGTCCCAGCCCTTCAGGAGCCCACGGTCTAGCGGAGGAGAGTGACAGGTAAACAAGGAATTACAATACTCCTATTTATTAAGCTGGTGCTCACCCAGGACTCCATCCAGAACAATGCTTCCAGAGCTGTTGGTTTACCTGTGGTTCAAGGAGCCAGACCTTCCCTGCCCTCCCTGCTGGCTCCTCGGGCCTCACCCTCCTGCCCCCACGGCTGGGCTTGGCAGGTAACTTACAGGTTAAACTCAGTCATCACGCTCATCCACATCCTTGTCTCCTCTCTGCTTTGGCCTTTATCTTTACTGGAAGCGTCTCAGCTGGCGTACTGCTATTTCACTTTTTCCCTTGGTGATGATTTCTACACCCCTTTTCAGAAGACAAAACAAATTGTTTGTTTAACCCCCCCAGGAGTAAGTGGGCCAGGGGTGGCGTGGGAAGGGAAGCATACTTATTATTCTTGTGGGCAAGCCTTCCTGGGTATTTCCAAAGAGATTCTTTATTGACTCACCTTATTTCATTTCCCCCATTGTATTAAAAAAAAAAAGTCACCTCTTTAATTCTTCCTTATCCATTCTCCTTTCTACTCTTTTTTTTCCCCCAACCCCATGCTCTCCCATTTTAAAATACGGCCAACGTGCACTTTCTTACTGCTTATTTTTGTACGTTTTAGAGATCAGTACATGGGGCACAGTAGTCACTCAAGATGTCATGTGATGACTGACAAACAGCTTGTTACGTTGAATGGGGTCCAGGGCTATGTTAGAAGTTTAGATCTGTTTGGCAAAGCCCGGAAGAACCAATCTTTTGGGCAAATTCCCAAAATAATGCTTCCCAAGACCAGTGAAGACATTGGAGTCACATGGGTAGAAGGCACTTGTTAGAAATAGGAATGTTCAGTCCACCCTGGAGAGTTTGATTCCTTACGTCCAGGGGGAGGCCCAGCAATGGGTGCTTTAGAAGCTCCCCGAGTATGGGCAGCTGACCGGGAATCGGGGGGAAGGTGGGGGGTGGGATGCTCTGGGCTCCAGAGGCTACAAACTGGGAACTTCAGGAAACCAGGAGCCCAGGATGCCTGTATTCACTGGCGTTCTGCACGTATATATAGTGATGTAGTCTGGAAAAGAGATGGGATGGGGTTATGGTGGGCCTTGCGTGCTGTAGGAAGGAGCCCTCTTTTGTCTCCCTCCTCCCCAGAGCAGATAATTTCCCATCCAAATCTGTGGCCCAGGAGCCACTGAGTTTAAAGGACATGACCCTGTAGTAATCATAGTGGCCTCTAGTATCCTCCCCCCGTTAGCCCGTGGGACAAAAGCAGCACACATGGAAAGCTGCACTCTCCATGGCATAGAAGGCCCTCTTTGTTAAGTGCCAGGCTTATCTGAGAGCACCTCACAATCTGAAGGCAGCACACCCACTCCTCCTGTTTTTCTTGGGCAAGGGAAGCCTGGGCCCTGGAACCTTTCTGGAGTTATCTGCTGAGGAGGTGGGCTTTGTTTGAGGGGGAGGGGCTGTGGAGGGGGGACGCCAAGGTGGTCAACTGCTCCCCTAAAGGGGACAGGTGAGGACACTGGGGTGTCTCTGGACTCCCAGACCAGGGATGTTCTGCTCAGGTTTTTTCCTTTGGGGCCTCAGTGTCCCTTAAAGCTGCCATGGCCAGTGTCTGGCAACCTGTGCTGGCCTGGGCACAGGGTCTGGCTTTACTGTGGGAGGGTCTGTTCATCTGAGCAAGCAGTGAGGAGAGCATAACAGAAATCAGGCCCACAGTTGCTGCCAGGAAGGCTGGAGCTTGGGGGAAATGGCTTCAAAGAGCGTCTCTTTTTCACTGAGAGGAGATAGAGTTCAATGCTCTTCAAACCTATTTGCCCGGCGAAGCCAGTGAAGGAAAGAGAAGGATCAGACAACTGCGTCACTCTGCACACACCCGTCGGGCGCCCCCCAAGTGCCCAGGGTTGTTGTAGGTGCTGGTGATGCTGAGAAAGAGGAAAAGACATCGCTGTCCCCTAGGACAGCAGTTCTCACAGCTTTTGGTCAAAGGCCCCTTTATCCGCCTAAAAACGGAGGCCCCGTAAGAACAGTTGTTTGAGGATTATATCTGTCAGTTATGCAAAGCAGAGAAATGTTGAACCATATTTATTTTTTAATCATTAAAAAAATAAGCCCAATATATGTTAACATACAAAAACATTCTAATGAGAAAACTATATTATCTTTATTCTGAACAGCTTTATTGAATCGTAATTGGTAATCCAGTAAGCGGTACACAAAGTGTATAATTAGATGTTTGACATCCAAGGACACCCTTGAAATTGTCACAGCACGTCCATCACCCCAGAAAGCTTCCTTGTGGGGCTTTGTGCTGCTTTCCTTCAGCCCTTCCCTCCCCCCACTTCCCCCCGATCTGTTTTCTGTAGGATCTGTACAAATGGAATCATACAGCCCGCAGTCTTTATTCCCCCCCAGCTTCTTTCACTCAGCGTAATTATTCTGATATTCATCCACGCTATTATGTGTTTACTTTATTAATATTACTTTTTAATGGAGGTACTGGGGATTGAATTCAGGACCTTGTGCATGCTAAGCATGCACTAACCATTGGGCTAGACCCACTGCCTGCCCCCCGACCCCACGCTGTTGTGTGCATCAGTAATTCATGGATTTTTTTTTTTATTGCTGAGAAGTATTCCCTTCTATGGCTCTACCACAATTTATTCACTCATCTGTTGAACATTTAGGCTGTTCCCAATTTGGGGTTCTTAAAGCTGCTGTAGATATTCATGTACAACTATATGGCCATACACTTCCTTTTCTTTTGCGTAAACATGTAGGAGTGAAATAGTTGATCACATAGTAGGCATGTGTTTTAACTTTCTGGGAAACCGTCGAATGGTTTTCCAAAGTAGTTGTACCATTTTCCATTTCCACCAGTAGAGTATGAGAGCGCTAGTTCTCCCGGGTTCTTGCCAACGCTTGGCATGATAAGTCTTTTAAACTTTTAGCCATTCTAATAGGTAGCTCATTGTGGATTTAATTCACAATTCTCTGATAACAAGTGGTATTGTGCATCTTTTATATGAATTTCATGTTTGTCATTTTTGAGGAATTTCTATTTAAATACTTTGCTCGTTAAAAAATTGTGTTTTATTGTTGAGTTTTGAGAGTTTAAAAATATATATATATATATTCTGGATACAAGTCCTTTATTAGAAAATGCTTTGCAAAGTTTTCCTCCCAGCCTGTGACTTGTCTTTTCATTCTATTAACAATGACTTGAAGAGTTGTTTTATTTTTGGTGAAGTCGTTTTATCTATTTATTATTTCATGGGTCATGCTTTTGCTGTTTGCTTTTGCTGTTTGAGCTCAGAAGTATTTGCCTAGCTCAGGGTTACAAAGATTTTCTCCTATGTTTTCTTCTTGAAGTTGTTTTAGGTCTTAATGTTTAGGACCATGACCCATTTAAATTTAACTTTTTAAATTAAACTTTCAATTTTGATATAATCGTAGGCTTACATGCAATTCTAAGAAATATCACAAAGAAGTCTTATAGACCATTTACCCAATTTCCTCAGTGGTAACATCTTGCAAAACTGCAGGAGAATGTCACATCAAGGATGCTGGCATAGATACAGTCAAAATACAGAACATCTCCATCACCACAAGGACCTCTCCTATTGCTCATTTATGGCCACACCCACCCACCTTTCTCTGCCTCCCTCCTCCTTACAACCATTAGTTTGTTCTCCATCTCTATAATTTTGCCATTTCAAGAATGTTATACAAATGGACTAAAATAGTATGTAACCTTTCGGGACAGGTTTTTTTTTTTTTTTTTTTTTTTTTAATTTTTTTTATGTAGCCTCATTCCCTGAAAATTCATAAACATCATCGAGTATATCAGTATGTTGTTCCTTTTTCTTGCTGAGTAGTAGTCCATGGAATGGATATACCATAATTCATTTAACCATTTGTCCATTAAAGAACAGCTGGGTTGTTCCAGTTTCTGTGGAAAAGCTTTATTATAAATACTACTACTATGAACATTTATGTGCAGGTTTTTATGGGAACATAAGTTTTTATTTTGGGGGATAAATGCCCAAGAGTGCAATTGCAGGGTTGTGTGGTAGCTACATGTTTAGTTTTGTAAAAACTGTCAAATTATTTCCCAGAGTGGCTCTACCATTTTGCATTCCCAACAACAATGTATGTATGATCCCAGTTTCTCCACATTCTTGCCAGCATTTGGTAGTGTCACTACTTTCTATTTTTGCCATTTTGATAGGTATGCGGTGACATCTCATTCTGATTTAATTTGTTATAGATCCTGAAGACTTTACCCTATGTTGTTTTCTAAAAGTTCTATAGTTGTATGTTTTACCATTAAATTTGTGATCCATTTTGAGTTAATTGTTATAAAATATGTGAGGTGTAGGTTAAAGTTCAATTTTTGGCCTATGGATATCCAGTTGCTTTAACACCACTTGTTGCAAGGGCTGTCCTTCCTCCATTGAGATGCTTCACACTTTTGTCAAAAATCAAGTGGGCATATTTGCGTGGATTATTCCTGGATTCTCTATTCTGTTTCACTGATCTGTGTACGCCTCCATCGGTACCGCACTGTCTTGATTACTATAGCTTTATAATAAGCCTTAATATGGGATGGAGTGATTTTTCCCAACTTAATTTTTCTTAAGATTGTTGTAGCTATACTAGGATCTATGGCTGTCCATATAAATTTAAAAATAACTTTGTGTATACCTGCAAAAAACTGGCTGGGATTTTGATAGGAATTATATTAAACCTAAAGGTCAATTTGGAAAGAATTTTCATTTTTACTGTGTTGAGTCTTCCACACCATGAACATATGGTATATCTCTCCATTTATTTCTTTGAATTTTAAAATCAGCATTTTGAAATTTCCAGCACACATCTCCTATACATATTTTGCTAAGTTTATACCTAGTATTACACCTTATTTGGATTGATTTATCTGGAGTGGCATTGTGTCTTTAATTTGTTTTCCACACGTTCATTGTTACTATATAGAAATGCGATTGGTTTTTTGGTGTGTATTGAAGTTTCCTACAATCTTGCTGAACTCCTTTATTAGTTATAAGGGCCTTTTTTTGTAGATTCCTTGGGATTTTTTTATGTAGACACTCAGGTCATCTGCAGAGAGGGATATTTTATGTCTTCCTTTCTAATCTGTAAGCTTTTTATTTACTTTTTTTCTTGCTTTATCGCTGTGGCTAGAACTATGTTGAATAAAAATAAGAGCTGACATCCTTGCCCTGTTTCCAGTCTTACAGAGAAAGCACTCAGTCCTTCATCATTAAGTGTGATGTTAGCTATAAGCTGTTTTATAGGTACTGTTTCTCAAGTTGAGGAAGTTTCTATTTTTAGTTTGCTGAGAATTTTAATGAATTATCATGATTGTGTGTTGAATTTTCTCAAATGCTTTTATGGTGTCAATTAATATGATCATATAATTTTTATTCTTTATCACATTTTTATGTTGAAATATAGTGATTGATTGTTTTTTAATGCTGAACCAGATTTGCATACTTGGAATAAACCCCATTTGGTCATGGTGCATAATTATTTTTATATATTGCTAGATTTGATTTGCTAACATTTTGCTGAGGATATTTGCTTTGAAGTTCATGAGAAAAATTGGTCTATAATTTTTTTTTTTTTTTTTACTACTTTTGACTGATTTTGGTATGATGCTAATACTGGTCTCATAGAATGAGTTGAGAAATATTCCTTCTATTTTTTTTTTTTCAAGAGTTAAGTTGTTTTTCATTAGAGTTAATTTTTTTAAAAAGGCTTGGTAGAATTCTCCAGTGAAATCATCTGGGCTTGGAGATTTCTTTTGGGGAAGCTTTAAAAATTACAAATTCTGTTTTCTAAATGATTATAGGACTATTCAGGTTGTCTATTTCATCTTGATTGAGTTGTTGTAGTTTGTGATTTTCAAGGAATTGTTCCCTTTCTTCCAACTTGTCAAATGTATGGGCATAATTGTCTATAGTATTCCCCTGTTTTCCTGGTAAGGGATATACAATCACATCCTCTGTTTCATTCCTGGTATTATTGATTGTACTTTATCTCTTTTTATCTTTGTCAGTCCTGCTTGAGATTTATTTATTTTATTGATCTATATTTTTAAGAATCAGCTTTTTGTATCATTGAATTTTGTTATAGTTTCTCTGTTTTCAATTTTATCAGTTTTCTGTGTTTACCTTTGTTATTTCCTTTCGCTTGCTTTGGGCTGCTTCTGCTCTTCATTTCCTAGTTGTAGTTATGTCCGGGGTTCTTTAGTTGTAAGAAGGAGGATCAGGGAGCAGTGGGGCTGCTCCACATCAGTGGAATGAAAAGTCAGTTATCTTTTAAAGCGACTTTAAGAATAAGGAAAAAAATCTTACATATTTACACACCTCGTTTCCAATGACCCAAATTTCCAAGGATCCAAATTTCTTTGTGTACCTTCAGATTTTCATATAAGGTCATTTTCCTTCTGCCTGAAAGGACATCTTTTAACATTTCTTATAGAGTAAAGCTTATAAAGTATAGAGTTGGTAATAAATTCTTTTAACTTTTGTATATTTGACAATGTCTTTATTTTGCTTTCATTTTATTTTTAATGCATTTTTTATTTTAGAATAATTTTAGACTTACAGGAAAGTTGCAAAGATAGTAAAGAGAGTTTCTAAATACCCCAAACCCAGTTTCCCTTTTTGTTAACATCTTGCATTACTGTAGTGGATTTATCACAAGTAATGAACCAGTATTATTAAAGTCTATACTTTATTTGTACGTCCTTGGCTAGTTTTTACCTAGTGTTCTTTTTCCTCTTCCAAGATGTCACATTACATTGGATCATGTCTCCTCAGGCTCCTCTTGGCTGTGACAGTTTCTCAGGCTTTCCTTGTTCTTTATGACCTTGAAAGTTTTGAGACATACTGGTCAGACATCTTTTAGGATGCTCCATGATATATTTTTCTAATGTTTGTCTCATGATTAGATTGGATTTACAGGGTTTGGGGAGGAAGATCATAGAGGCAAAGTACCATTTTCATTACATAATATCAAGGCTTCATACTATTAACATGACTTATCACTGCTGATGTTTGGTTTCTGTCAGGGTTTTCCACTGTGAAGTTGTCCCCTTCCCTTCCATACTGGGCTCTTTGGAAGGCAGCTGCTATGTGCAGTCCACACTTAAGGAGCAGAGAATTGTATTTCACCTCCTTAGGCTGGTAACCTCTACATAAATTATTCCCCACTTATTTATGCCTCCAATCATTTTATTATATCAGCAATGGATTCATGGATGTTTATTTTATGCTTTGGATTATAATCTAATACAATGTTTTTTATTTTGTTGCTGCCCTTTTTAAAAAAAATTTTTTTGGAGGAGGGTAATTAGATTTATTTATTCATTTTAATGGAGATACTGGGCATTGAACCCAGGACCTTGTGCATGCTAGGCAGGCACTCTGCTACTGAGCTATTCCCTCCGCCTGTTGCTGCCTTTATTTTGACAGATATTTTTGCCAGATATAGAATTCTAGGTTGACTGATATTTTCCTTTTGTACTTTAAAGATGTCACATCAGTGTCTTCTTGCTTACTTTGTTTCCAGTGATGAATCTGCTATTCTGTGTACGTGACATCTGTTTTTCTCAGGCTGCTTTTAGGATTTTCTCTTTTTCCCTGATTTTAAGTAATCTGACTATGATGGGCCTTGGTGTAGTTTTTTTTTTTTTTTTTTTCTCTCTCCATGTTTCTTCTGCTTGGGGTTTGTTGGGATTCTAGGAGTGTGGATTTATCCTTTTCATTAGGTTTGGGAAGTTTTAGCCATTACTTTTTAAAATATTTTTTTCTGTCACCCACTCTGTATCTTCTCCTTTAGGGACTCCAGTTATCCATGTATTAGGTGGCTTGAAATTGTTCCACAGCCTATGATGTGCTGTTTATTTGGATTTTTTGTTAAAAAATGTTTCACTTTTGATAATTTCTTTGCTATTTGTACCTTCAAGTTTACTAATTTTCTTTCTTCTGCAGCGTCTAATCTGCCATTAATCTCATCCAGTGTATTTTCCATTTATAGACATTCAATTTGGGGATTTAAAAAATATCTTCCACGTCTCTAGCTAACTGAATTTCATACATTCAAAAAGTTATAGTAGCTGACTCAGTGTCCTGCTTCACTAATTCTAACATCTGTGTCAGTTCTTGGTCACTTTCAATTAATTGATTATTTTCTTCATTATGGGTCATGTTTTTCTGCCTCTTTGCATGACTGGTAATCTTCGATTGGATGCCAGACATTGTGATTTTTACTTTGTTTGATGCTGAGAATTTTTATGTAACTAAATATTTTGGGCCTTGGTCCTGGGGTACAGTTAAGTGAGTTGGAAACAGTTTAATTCTTTGAGTCTTGCTTTTTATGATTTATTAAGCTGATCCATGGCAGTGCTCACTCTCAGGCCGATTATTCCCCATCACTGAGGCCAGACCTCCTGAATATTCAACAAAATACTCCATGAACTCTGAGCTTTTCCGGTCTGGCTGGTGAGAACTAGCACTGTACCTGGTCCAGGCACTGCTGCTTCTAGTCATTTTGAGTGGATTTTTCCCTTGCCCAGGGGTAGTTCTCTTTCACACAGGCACTGATTATTACTCGGCTGAATCTTTGAAAAGGACCTTCTACAGATCTCTGGAGTTTTCTCTCTGTGAAGTTGCCTCCTGTTTGTCCTATGACCTCTAGCTGCCTTCATCTTCTTGGACTCTTAGCTCTGTTTCCTGAACTCAGAGAGTCTGTGCAGCCGTGCCTTGGTCTCGCCTTCTTTGTTACACCCTGCACACCCTCTCAAGGCGATTGTTGGGCTTACCTTGTTGGTTTCCTATTTTTAGGGGATCATATTTCTTTATTGCCTAATGCCTAGTGTCGTGATAACTGCTTTATATATTTTGTCTGGATTTTGGGTTGTTTCGGATGAGGGAGTAAATCTAATTCCTGTTACTCCATCTTACTTGGAAAATCTGTAGAGTTTTAAAAAGATGTACATTGTCAGATCCTAGACAGGAGATTTTGATTCACTAGTTGGTCTGAGGTGAGCATTGAGCTCTCAAGTTGCCGAGCTGAAAAAAACAAAAGTCATAGTAATAGTGACAATAGCAAACAACTAAGGTTAGTAATTTTTTTTTTTTTGCACTAGTGATCCTTACATACTACCCCCTTCCAAATAAGATGCAGATAATAGTTATTTATAAGGCATTTCCCATGAAGCATGCACCATGTTACCTGTTTTATACGTTTTGTGTAATTTCATTTTTGTAACAAACTGTTGGTCAAGGTGTTCTTAGCGTATCTCAGAAGAGGAAGCTGAAATTTAAGAAAGGATGGAAGGATAAGAAAGGAGGATAAGAAAAAAATTTCCTTAGTTACTTCAGACCAGTTTTCTAATCCTGCTGAAGTGTTGGCATACAGTCCACATCATCACCCATCTGCAAAGCACTCACTCTGATAGTTGAACAAAGCCGGCAGCTGCTTTCAGAATCATTTTTATTCGTTATGATGATTTACTGGGTTTTACTAACTCTGCCCTTGGGCAGTTACTTTGCCATCTAGAGATATCTTTTCCTTTCTTGGTTATACTATTTTTGTTTTTGTTCTTTCAGTCCTTTTAAAGAAAAATTTAACCATCAGTTATTAAACACACTGACAAAATGTGTAAGAAATTAAGAATGTCTGTGTACCCACCAGCCAGCGGAAGACAGGGTTGAATGGCTGTTTGCAGACATTTCAGGTGAGACTAAGATGCTTTGGCTCAGGGCACAGACATCAAACTGTACCCTACCCCCCTCCCCCGCCCCGCCAGCTCCGGTTGCTTTCATCTCTCTTCTGCGCATGCTCTCCAGAATGTTTTATTTAATAAGGTTCAGAGATCAGGGCCCCTTGTGAACAGGGCATGCTACCTCACATATCCCAGGGAACAGATGCTCTCAAAGGACTCATTTAGCTGTTTGCAAAAGAAGGAGCACTTTTGGCAATCATGTAGCAAATTGCATAGTTAATAAAAACGGAAATATCTCAGAGGGAAGAGTGGAGCATATGTTACAGTCTCAGGGAAGCAATATCTCATTTTCTGTGCCAAAAATCAGAAACTGTTTAGAAATTGCATCAGGTACTTCTCTACTCTGCTGTTCCAGACAAAACTGGAACTGCCCTGGCCACCACCTCTTTCACGGAAGATAAAACAAGGCATCTGCTCTTTTTATTTTTCTCTCCAAAGAAAGGTACCTGCAGGCATCAGAAGTCGAATTACAGATGTGTTGCTTTGTGGATGACACTCCCCTCCCAGGCTGGGCTGAGTGAATTCTGTTGATTCAGACCATGAAGATCTGTGGTTCCCACATGTGGCAGTGGTGGCATCCTGGGGATGGTGCGAGGTGGGAGTGGGGGGGCATCTCATAGTAAAACGAATCTTTGAATTCATATGCGCACCAGAGCTTATGCATATATGTACTTCTGGTTGTTAGATCTATGGAGATGCCTTTGGAATTACACGTGTGAATCAGCTCAGTTTCTGAATGAATAGTAAGTTTCTATTGTACATTTTTTTCAATCAAGAGACGATACTGTTATGAAGGGAATTTATGAAGTTTTCTGACGTTAAAATATGGGCTCTTTACTCAAAGTCGAAGATTGTTGGACTAGATCATCTGTAACCTTTCTTCTTGTCTAAAATTGCATGACTGTAACCTTGGGATATGTCCACTGTATGTTCTGGGCTTTTCGTGTTTTCAGTTCTTAGGCTTCTGTCTCGCGTGTGAAATTGTGTCTTGATTTTACATATTGAGCAGAGTATTTTTGTAGATTCCAGGCCAAGGAGCTCCCCCAAAGTTCACTGTGGGTCTTTGCTCCCCACTAAGTCTGAACTCTCCATGCCATTTTTATACCCTTTGGGCATGTCTGTGTTCCTTCACTCATTGCTTTCATAATCTCCTAATTATAAAATGCTATAGTCATAGCATTTTATCCATCCTTCTGTAGCCCCCCGAGTGATCTCGGAACTAAAATTACTACAGCTACTTCTCCTCCCATCACACAGTAAGACTCCTATTCCCATAGTGCCCGTGATCTCAATTAGCTAGGGCTTAGGAAGAATGCAACCTGGTTTAATGTATTCACACAAATTCATATAAATATGACTGAGCGCTCCCCAGAGACGAGCTCCGCTTGTGCATTTACCTTTGTGAAAGAAAATGCTTATTAATCTCAATTATCCCTTAATTGGTAACTTTCAACAGTAAGAAAAAAAAATGATGTGAAAAAGTGCAGATACGTAGGAAGAGGAAATCAGTTCTTGGGCATGAGCCCACCAGACAGGTGGGCCAGCCCAGGCTGGAGTCTGTTCACAAAGTCAGCATCCTCTTTCCCATCCTCTCTCCTCCCCTCCCTCCCTCCCTTCATTCTTCTACTTCAAAACACTGCACATTTTCACAAGGACCAGTATTTTTCACTTTGGCTCACCTATCAGGGAGGGCAAAGGAAGGAGTGAAAAGCTGTAAGTTGTTGACAGTGGCAGATTTTTCTACAATTTGTCTATGTGAGTCTAGGACTTTCTTACTGGGAATCAGGAACAAAGCAAACATAATGGTGGAGAATTAATAATAAGGCAGGGCTGAAGACGTGAATGTGTCTAGCATTTATATCCTGACTGTATTCATTTAGAAGTTTTATGAGAGCTCTTACCTGCTCTCTGGGAAACAGTGAGTCCATGAAGTTTTTTACAAAACTAGATTTCTAGATAGTTTATCCCAGAAGAATGGGAGGGCAGGGGCCTTGGGACAGCAGGGGTAGGAGGCAGTGGGGTGATAGGGAGGGGTGCTGTGCATCAAGGGGCAGACCTGGAGAGGTGGAAGGTACCTGGGTACCCTGAATCCGTGTCTGTAAGAAAATAGGGCTGCAGTTTCCACTGAAGGCTTGGGGCTGGATTCTGGTTCCTGGGTGGTAGGTGGGGCACAGCAAACCAGAGTCCCTGTGTTATTGGAATAAAGGCTTGGAAAACTGGAGCAGCTTGGACTGAGAAGAAAGCAAAGTCTCTGTGGTCAGAATGGAGAGACCAGGAAGGAGGCTGGGACAGAGATGTTGGAAGCCCACACATTGGCCTTGGACTCTGTGTGCCAAGTCAGCCTGATGGTGAACTTGGCTTTGTGCATGATGGGCTGGAGGACATAGGCCTTACCTGTCCCAACTCAGGTTTGGTTTCATAAGTTTCTTGGTCTCTGCAGAGCTTAGCCTATCTGGGGAGCCCGTAGAACAAGCAGATATATAGAACACAATTTGGTAAGTGGTACAGAATCAGAATGAACACCTTTTGGGAGAATTGTGGGAAGATCTCCATATGGACTGGGTTCCAAGACACTTCCTCATTTAAAAAAAAAAGAAGTAGCTATGTTGTACTCCAGTGCATGGATGTACCATCGTTTATCCAACTACTCTCCTGTGCGTAAGGATTTAGGTCATTTCCCATCTTTTGCAATTACAAGTGATGCTGTGATGTATGACTTTATGCGTAAGTATTACTGTATTGTTGGAAGCCTATCTTCAAGGTAGATTTCTAGAAGTGGAATTTCTGGGTAGAAAAGTGAGTGCATATGCAGTTTTGTTGAGTGTTGCCAGCTTTCCCTCCAGAAGGCTCATACCCACTTGCATTCCTACTAGAAATGTACAGGGTGCCTATTTCCCCACAATCTCAACTACGGAATATGTTGTCATATTTTGAAAATTTTGCCAGTCTGGTAGGTGAGAAATATTATCTCATGAATGTTATAATTTGAATTTTTCTGATTATGAGTGAGTTTGAGCCTTTTTTCATTTGTTTAAGGGTGATTGTTAGATCTTTTTTGGGTGAACTCTCTGTTCATGTCTTTTTCCTTTCTTTGCTATTGAGCTTTGTTCCTTTGCCCTACATTTATAGTCTTTGTATATTAAGGATATTAGCCCTTTGTCTATGGTACATATTGTGAATATTTCCCCCCAATTTGTTAGTTGACTTTGCATAACAAATAATGCCGTAAATAATTAAAAAAAAACTTTTATATATCCAAATCTGTCAAATTTTTCTTTCATTGCCTCTAGGTTTGGATCATAGACAGAAAGCCTTGTCCTACACCACGATTAACCCTGTTTAATCTCAGTTTAGATTTCCAGGTGTGGAAATCAACTGTCTGGATTAGGCCACTGATTAGGAAATGGATTGACTACTCCCCGTTTCATGGGATTCCTGCAATAGTCTAGCCAGCGGGGTGAAGCGCACACCTATTATTGACAAATGATTTTTGTAACAATCTCATATTCACATACCTGTGAGCACCTGCGTGTGATCTACAGATGTTCCTTTACCAAGAGGCTCCGAGGCCGGGCATTAAGCCCGTCGCTTGAATAGGAAGGCACCTTAAGTCTTTGCTATTAAGGCTTGTCTACAGAGTAGATAAACATGTTTTCTTCTCTGCAGGTGATGCACTGAGGCAAAGGGAGGATTAGCTGTCTTAAGACAGGGAGAATTAAAAAAATTTTTTTTTGAACTTTCAGTCTCTGTGTCTGGGGTCATAACTCTGTTGAAGAATATATGTTGACCTTTTCTTTCTTTAAAAAGAAAAAGAAAAGAAAATCTGACCTCAGCACTTGGAAGCCACTGTTCTTTAAAACCCTTCTCAATTCTGCTTCCTCCTTCATCCAACTAGAAAGTCCAGGCAGGGGTTTGGTGATTGAGTGCATTATTCAGTCAGGTCATTTGTGCAGCTCATTCAGCAAATATTTGTCTGAACTTATCTTCAAGGCAATTTTGTGGTTTTTTAAAAAAAAAAATTTTTTTTTTGAACTGATGACTGCACCTCACCTGAGTCCAGTTCGAATTTCTGAGGTTGTAGCCTGGACAACAATATTAAACAATTGCTACCCAAACTTCACAGGTGATTCTCATATACGGCTGGCCGCGAGAACAGCTGGACTGTATCACATTTCTCAAATTCTGTCTGCAAATTACGCAGGAATCTTGTCAACATGCAGATTATGGCTCAGTAGGTCTGGGAGGGGGAAGACCTGCGAGTCTGCACCTCTAACCACCTCCCAAATGAGGGTGGTGATGCTCATTCATGGACCGTAATTGGAAGAGCAAGGCTAGATCATCCCAGAGAGTAAGTCTGTGGATGTGTTTGTTGAATAGTTTCAGCTGTTAGGACTGACTGGTTGTCGTGATGCTGAAGGACCCTTCCCTAGAGCCAGGCCTTTTTTGGTTTTTTTTTATTATTATTATTATTATTATTATTATTATTATTATTATTATTATTATTATTATTATTATCATCCCCAAAGCAGAGGGAGGCTTTGCCCCTGATGCCTGGGGCCACCGCTTAAGTCCGTGAAATCCAGCTCCTTAGCAAGGTGTAACTCAGTTCTGTAATCCATACTGCTGCAACCAGTAAGCTCTTTTCAGGACTGATATTTATCCTGTTTGCTTTTGTCATTTCTCTCTGCAGCATCTACACTGTATACACGGTGTAATTGCAGGTTGGAAGGGAGCTACCCAGTCCACCCTGCAGAGGATGTGCTTAGGACTTCTAGGAGATCCTCCATCCCCCTAACCAGCAACCACAACAGTGGTGGTTTCATCCACATGAAACAAACCCAGGACAGACCGCCCCGTTTCATTTTCAGGATGAGCTCAATGGCAGCCCCTTCAAACAGCCAGGAGCTGTTCTCCTAGGTTTGGTCCAAGATGTGATTAGTGGCTAATGGGCCTTGAAAGACGTCTTTATTTATTCCTGTTGCAGATCACTGCTGCCTTGTTATTGATCTTTTCCAATTTTCTATTTTGTCCTTTGAAACGCTCAGAACACAGTGGGGGCAACTCGTCGCCTGCAGCATTCACTTTGTTTAAAGCTCATTTCCTTTTGCAGTTAATGTAGTGATATTTCATTGTAACTGTTTTTTGGTTCGCTTTGCTTTTAGACCAGAGGGGTGAAATAAATGAGGACCTGTTGTTTCCAAGGCAGGTGGCGGGGAAGATGAGAGCCTAGTTTGAAAATAAATTCAAAACTTCTGATGAGTCATTGTTGATGTCTTAATCAGTGTATTTATCAAGAGACTGGGACTCTTGATCTGATAAAAAAAAATGCCATGTCAGATTAGGGAATTTTAGAAAATCGACAGCTTTGTGGATCAGCATGTATGTCATCCAAAGCATTTTTAGGAGGTCTATATTTATCAAAGAAGATGAGTCAAACAGTATTACAGTTTATGAAGCCTGGGCTGGTGTTTATTTTGATCCCTTTTCTCGGAGGCACCCAACATAATACACTTTCTTTCTTTCTTTTTTTGTTATTGAAGTATGGTCAGTTTACAATGTTGAGTTAATTTCTGGTGTACAGCATGGTGACTCAGATATAGATATGTATATTCCTTTTCCTATTCTTTTTAACTATAGGCTATTATAAGGTATTGAATATAATTCCCTGTGCTATACAGTAGGATCTTGCTGTTTATCTAATTTATATACAGTAGTTAGTATCTGCAAATCTTGAACTCCCAATTTATCCCTTCTTACCTCTTTTCCCCATTGGTAACCATAAGTTTGTTTTCTATGTCTGTGAGTCTGTTTCTGTTTTGTAAATAAGTTCGTTTGTGTCTTTTTAAAAAGAATTCCACATGTAAGTGATATCATATTTTGTTTTTCTTTCTCTTTCTGGCTTACTTCACTTAATATGATAATCTCTAGGTCCATCAATGTTGCTACAAATAGCACAATTTTACTTTTTATGGCTGAGTAGTAGTCCACCGTGCTATTATACATACCACATCTTCTTTACTCAATCATCTGTCGATGGATATTTAGGCTGTTCCATGTCTTGGCAATTGCAAATAGTGCTGCTATGAACCCTGGGGTGCGTTATGCCCTTCCGAGATGCTGAGAACCATTGTGGGTGTAGAAATGGAAGGCACATCTCTCTGTGCTCTAGGGACCCAAAGTCCAGGGCAGGAACCAAATAGATGAGAGAGGGAGCCATATCTCAGACGTAAGTGAGGTTCTAAAGTTAGTCCACAGACAAAACCTGTACAGAGTCAAAACACGACAGAGCCATGTGCCATTTCAGCAGGTCCCGCTCAGCCCACGTGTCTTCCCGCTTGGGAAGAGACCACTGTTCTTTCACTTATGCTCCTGCTGGAGAGGTTGGCTTGTGCTTGGCCTTGTGGTTCTCCAAGTACGGGTCCTTAAATGCTAGAGTGATTCCTAGAGCAGGAAGATGTCCACAGGACAAGAGGCACGTGGGATCAGCTGTGTCTCCCTGAAGTTCCCTCTGAGACAGAGAGGCCTAGCGAGTGGACTGGCTGGGGGAGTCCCTGAACCATCCCTTTATCCTTTGCCTCGTGAATTCACACAGGTACTTTTGGTTTGAGGCACAGAGCTGACAGAAGTTATTTGACCTGTGTTGGGATTCTGCTATATGAAGCCAGGCCGACTTTCCAGGTGCTGGAAGGAAGCTATGCCCAAAGGGTTATGGGAATTTGGAGGCAGGAGGGATTAATTCCAACCAAGGAGATGGGGGACATCTTTTTGGAACAGTGGGGATGGGAGTCGGGGCTCGAAGGACAGGTGTGACTTCCATAGGTGGTGTGTGGGGACCTGGAGACCCAGGAGGAGAAGGCACAAAGGATGCTAACTCAGGTGTCTGGGATGCAGGCGTGAGAAAGTGTGGGAAGGTGTAGTGGGTGATGCTGTGTGCCTTTCACAAGGTCTTCCTACCATCCTGAGCAGTCTCCACTTCAGTGTGTAGGCAGCATTGGAGTGAGGACACAGATCTTTGATGGAAGGGGCAGGAGTTATGAGGTTCCTGTGGTGGGCGTCTCAGTGGGCCTGCAGTGGAGGCAAAACACTGGTGGTTCATGCAGGGAGTGTTTATGATGCAGGGGCGCCAGCTTGACGCCAGGTGGGGTGAGGGTGGGGAGCTGGTAGGGTAGGGGTGGTGGTAGGTTTGGAAGGACCTGCTGTTAGTGGGGAGCAGAGAGCTGTAACAGAATCCCTGGGGGGTAACAGTGGCCATGATTTTTTTTTTTAAAGTACACTCAATGTTATGATATTTTATATTTGGAAAACAAAAAAAATTAGATTGTTTTGATGATATAAATAATAGGAAGCAAATACTAAAGGCCTTCTGGGGTCAGAGGAGGGGGAAGAGTGTGCCTTCCTGGCTGGACGAGGGGGTTCCGCAGAGGGAGGGGCAAGTGTGAGGGCAAGGGAGTGGGCCAGAGAGAAGTGCTGGGTGACTCTAACAGGAAGCCCAGTGGGGCTGACGAAAAGCACCGAGAGATGAATGATGCCTGCACAGCTGAAACTGGGCCAAAGCTCTGTTTGGTAAAGGGGTCCTTAACCTACTTTTTTTTTTTGCCATCGACCCCTTGGCAGTCTTGGGATAATGGCCTTAAAAGCATGAAACCGAGTGCATAGAATCATAAGGGAAACTGATCTGACCAAATTAAAATTACCAAAATAAAAAAATTAAAAATCACAATATATATACTTTTAATTAGGACAATGAATCACACAAACTAAAGGTAGGTTTACTTATCAACATAATTTTGGAGTAGTGATGAGTGTAAATGAAATCTTTGCGATATTTTGACGTGATGTGAAATATCTGTGATATCCAGTTTTGCTAATATTACTGTGGTTTGTTTCTGACTTTCATGATTACAGGGAGTGCCAAATTTCAGCTAGAGGTCAGTGTAGTTCGGATATACTGTTGGTGGACCCCGTGAATTCTGTGAACTCAGGTTAAGATGCCCTGGAATCCCACAGTCAGTCTATGCCTTTCTCTCGACTTCGAGGGTGGGAACAGGGACAGAGAAGTGAAGTGGTTGCCATCACTGCTCACAGCATTAATCAGAAAAATCAAGAACAGTAACCATTCCCTTTTGGTTGATCTTAGATGGTGGGAAGATGGATTCAGCCGGGGTCTGTGTGGGAATGAGGGCGGGCCCTGTAGGAGAGAGCGCCAGGCTGTAACTAGAATTAGTTTGGACAACTCATGGCGACTGTGCAGGCCCTAATGGGTGGGGGACAAGGAGGATCTCTAGGAGTGTCCTGTCGCACGTAGAGCATCCTATACGGACGCAAACATTTAATACAAAGATTCATGTAACACTGAAACAGAAGAATTAGTTTTAGTGAAGTGGGGTTTCAGAGAGAAGCCTTATTACATCTCTGGGATGTCAGTTAAATATCTTTCAATAACAGGGAAGTTCTCGTTTAGGAACCTCACCCGAAGTCTATTTTGGGTGCAGAAAACATTGTCCGCAGGTTGTCGGTACAATGTCATTAAAAATTCCCTCACTTAATAACCCAGCACCTCGTTAAGGGTATGAGAAAATATCCAGAAGACACTAATTTTGAAAGTGTTTAGACTATGAAAACGTAATCTCTGCTGTTATGACAAGTGGCCACAGTCACCACCAAGCCCACTTCTGTTGACTTTTCTGTGCAGGCTGGCCCCACAAGACCCATATTCCACGTGAGGATGACAGTTGTGATTGTGGTGATGGCCCAGGCCCCAGCGGAGGGAGAGCTCGGGGTGACTTGAATTGTTTTTGTAAGAGTGAAGTCCAAGTGGGCCACGTGGTCCCACCATGGAAACCAAACTCTTCCGACATTTTCTTTTTTTTCGGCAGCTTGGAGCTCAGCACAAAGCAATGATGTTTAGCCACGTGGATTTGCTGGAATTCAAAGGCCATCTGATAGTATTGCTAATATAACCGAAGGTTTTAGAACGCAGCATGAGGAAAATGTGTCACAGTGCTGACAAATAATTGGGTCCCCCCCTTCCCCTTTTGGTCTGGAGAGGAGTGGCATGAGAGATCTGGGCGTGTCGATGATGCATCTTAGCAGACAGCCTCATAAGTCAGACTCTCTCCACCTCAGTTGTCCGACTCTTGAAAGCAGAGCCCCAAACATACCAAATTGTAAATCTCTTGTGCAGAAATTGCAAGTTCTTTGTGAAACGCACACTTTCATTGTGTTCTCGCTCGCATTTGAGAGTCTACAGAGCAAAATGATGGGCATCTTGCTAACAGCCAGCTGGGACTTCAATTGTTGAGCTGGATGCGTCTTTCAATGGTCGTCTGTGGGATTTCGTGATGAAACTTATGAAGTCCCTGGGTCCTGTAACAGCTGAGTATGAGTTTCCTAGGGTTGCCACAACATGTTACCATAAACCTGGTGGTTGAAAATCACAGAAATGTATTTGCTGCCAGTTCTGGAGGCCAGAAGTCTGAAGTCAAGGTGTCAGCAGGCTTGGCTTCTTCTGGAGGCTCTGAGGGGGAACCTGTTCCATGCCTCCCTCCCAGCTTCCGGTGGACCCATTCCTTGACTTGTGGCAACTTAACCCCAGTCTCTGCCTCCGTCTTCACGTGGGTCCTTCCATGCCTTCTCCTCTGTGCCTGTGGGTGTCAGATCTCCCTTTCCTTTCTCTTATAGGGACATTAGTCATTGGATTTAGGGTTCACCCTACATCCAGGGTGATCTCATCTGGAGGTCCTTACTTACGTCTGCAAAGACTCTTATTTCCGGGAAAGGTCATATTCACAGGTGCCAGGGGTTAGGACTTGAATACACCTTTTTGAGGGGAACTCTATTCGGCCTGATCCCTCACCAAGGAGAGGCAGTAAGATGTGGGGGAAAGAGCGTGGATGTGGGATTAGAGTGACTGATTCGGATCCCAGCTCTGCTCCTGGGAGGCTCTACAAATTATTTAAGCTTCTGAGCTGCGGTCTTTCATCTGTGACGTGGAGACGATGATGACGAATTCACAGGGTTTTTGTACGATTCAGGGAGACGAGGTAAAGCGTATACCTCATACAGTGCCTGGGACATGGCAGGGGCCCAGTTAACAGCACTTATTGTTATTGTATTTAAGGCCAGACAAAGTGTGGGGTTGCTCCTTTTCCCTGTCCTAGTGTGGAGCCACGGGACATGGACACAAGATGACTCCTATGTGGGCATTTCCAGCGGCATCACCTGGATTAACAGCTGAGGCACCTTCCCTTTCAGTTACTGTTCTCTCCTGTGCTTAGGAGTGGAGCCGACCTCCATCCTGCCCTGGGCTGAGCCATAGAACCTGACCCTGGTGTTGATTAGACCAAAGTCTTGTACCTGGTCGTGAGAAAAATGACCTGTGCTCCAAATGCTGGTGATGCAGACAGGTCAGTGTTAGGTCAGTAGCAGCGTGTCCAGACTCAAATCCTTGGTATCAGCCAACTATCTGTAGCAGCCTGAAAAATAAAGTGCTAAAGGACCCAGTCAACAGTTTAACCGACTTGGTTATAGCTCAGGGTGAATGGAAGGGAGGAGAGATTCTGTGGCTAATCTGATAGAATCTTCAATAGAATTTGCCACCATTACTGGCTGTGTGACCCTGGACCAGTGACTTAACCTCTCTGTGCCTCAGTTTCCTCATCACTTAAGGAGGGATAATTAGAGAGCCTTCGCCATCTAGTGTGTGGCTCAGGTGCTTAGAAGGCACTTGGGTCAAGGCCTGGCACACAGCTGGGGCTCACCGTGACAGAGGCGGTCACTCACATTGCTGTCAGCACCTCCATTCCCCATGGCGTCAGGACCACAGCTCCACATCTTTGGAGGGACTTGTGCTCACTCTAGCACAGGTTTTAAAAAGACTAAAGGCAATCCAGCTTTTGTGTTTTCTCAGAGGCTTCCCCCATGAATCACTTATTTTGTAGACAGAGCATCTTCTGAACTGGTATGTGGGCGTTCCAGGGTAGGTTTCAGGCAGAAGAGATGGGCTGGGGTAAATATGCTCATTTACGGAGTCAGGGGCTGAGGAGGCTAGGGAAGTAGAAATTGCAATCAGTAGAGCTATTCTCTTTGCTCCCAGATGGTACAAAGGCAGCATCTAACTTTCAAAACTTGGCTTCTGTTTGAGCTTTATAAAACACTTGAAAACTTTATTGTTCCTTTCAAAACATATAAGAGCACAGAAAACAACAAAACATTTACTTTTATACCAACATCAAAAGCGAACATTATCCAATTAGCTTCAGATCCCATTGAAAAAAAGGAAAGAACATAGCACAGGTGTGGCTGCAGTCAAGTCCTTGATCCACCCACCCCCTCACATTCTCTCTCAAAGGTGATGTCGAGATGTCACAGGCTGACTTGTTAAAAAAAACCAAGTTAATGCCACTTGTTTCTTTTCAGTATTAATCTTATTGCTGCTATTATTCAGCGCCTCCAGAGCACAGTTCACAGTTCTACCTCTTGGATTTGATAGATGTCATTCTTGAGAGCTTGTTTGGAGGGTTTAGCAGGGGAGCACGGCTACTGGTATACCCTTGACCGAAGACCAGTCCTCCTCTATCGGGGAAGGTCATCCTCTTTGACCAAGCGTGCAGCTTTGGGTGGGACACACATGGAGTGGAGAGGGAGGAAGGGGACACCTGCCTAGGCAGCCGGAGCAGCTGAACCAACCCTGGCAATCAGTGGGGTGACAGATGTCACAGCCAGATTGCCCTCACGTCCAGTGTACATCGTGCTTGTATCTGTTTCTCTATGTTTTTAACCACATGTGTATATATCCATAAACAATAAATGTTAATGTGTTTTAAAATTTTATCTGAATGGTGTTGATACACATATAGCTAGTTGTTTTATTTTATTTTATTTTTTAATGGAGGTACTGGGGTTTGAACCCAGGACCTCATGCATGCTGAGCATGTTCTCTGCCACTGAGCTCTGCCCACCACCACCCCTGCCCCCAGTTAGTTTATTTTAATAGCTAAATGGAATTCCATTACATGGCTAAAACATAGTTGATTTTCCCATACACCCCCTGAGGGACAGTTTGGTTCTCTACTTGTGCAGTGCCGTAACACGCTTGCACGCTGCACGTGGGGTGTGTGTGTGTGTGTGTGTGTGTGTGTGTGTGTGTGTGTGTGTGAGACTCTCTATACAAGTGGAATTCTTGGAATATAGACTGTGTAAGGAAGCACATCTTTAACTTTATTAGGTATTGACAGATTATTCTCCAAAATAGCTTTTCCATAGTTTGTACCTTTGGATTGGGAGTGTGGTAGCTTTCAAAAACCACCGTCAATATTTGTGTCAAATGGATGAAATGAAATGAGGAAAGATGCATTTAACAACATTTGAACTGAAACAGTACAAGTCTCGCAGTTTTGACTTTCAGACAGCCTCCTAACTTATTGTCACATGCAGTGTAGGTGTGCCCTTATTTTTAAAGCATAGCTTCAGTTTTGCTGGACCTGTCATCCAGACCTCCCATTGCTCTGATTTTTGAATATGTTTTTCATTTATTGCTCAGACACCAAATACCCCACACATTTTAGTAAATTCTTGCAGTGTTTTACTTCAAAGAGAGAAATGCTTCGTATTATTAAAACAAGTCTGAACCATGGGAAGGGTTTACCATGTCACAGCAAAACTAGAGGAAAGGGGATGTTACAGAGCACAACTAGCTGGAAAGTATTTCGAAGATGGCCAGATATTGTTTTTACTTTTAAGGACTTGATAATCTAGTTGTAAGTGATGGACTATTTGACGTAAAATGATTAAGCAACAGTTTCATAGCAACATATTAGCAAGTATATGGAGGGTGCATTTTCTATATTTTATGATGGAGGAAATAAGGAATAAGAGATGTGGAGCAGGGTAGAGTTCGCTTTGAAGGACCGGTAGGAAATTAATGGTCGTAGAAGGAAACTCACATGTATGATAGGAGGTGCCATTTATTATCTTCACCTCAGTTGATTAATAAGTCCTGGCGATGCTGGAAGATTCTAAATCTGTACCTTCTTGAAGAAAGGAAATAGAACATTGCTGGCATGGACGACATTTCAAAGTGACTCTTGCCTTCTTTTCTACCAAGTGGAATCAATGGCCGGGGATAACCAGAATTTTTAACTTAACCATTCAACTCTGGGGACAGGCTTCCTGTCTGTGAATTTTGCCAGGGCCTCTGAGTCCAGCCCCGGAACCAAGCTGTAAACCTAAAAGAGCATCCTGCCATTTACAGTTTCACCAGTTTGAGACAACCTGTGTAGACAGAGCGCAAATGTCACTTAGAATTGAGAAGCAAAGGCACATTTGCCAGAGGAACCTGGCCAGTGGGGCCAAGAAATAAAGTGAGGCCAAGCTGGCAGCCACTCCAGCAAGTTTGGTCGTTGGTGGTGCCTGTGCTTGGGGAATGTGGGGGAGTGGGAATGTGGCACCGAGATGTTATAGGCTCTCTTCCAGAAGGAGAACAAATGCACTCTTCGGCAAGTTAACATTTCAAAGTGATTGGGGATGAGTTTCATATCATCTTTTGCTTTCCAGAGTTTTCTTTCTGCAGCATCACACCACTTCTCTCATTGAATCTTCCCATTGTTTCCCTACTACACTTATAGCAGGGTTTCTGAATGTCAGCACTGTTGACATTAGGGGCCAGGTAATTCTTTGCTTTAGGGTTGTCTTGTGCATTGTAGGATGGTTAGCAATAGTCCTGATCTTTACCTACTGGATGCTGGTGGCACCAGCTCCTCTCGCTCCATCTCATGACAGCCATGACAATCAGAACTGTCTCCAGTCATTGCCAAATGTCCCCTGGAGAACAAAATTGCCTCTTGTTGAGAACCACCAACTTAGAGTAACATCTAACTCCTTTGCTTGGCCAGCACAGCCTTGGTTCCTCTTTGATGTCTCCTCCAGTTGCCTCTCCTGGCTCAGGACGTCCTTCTGTTCTTTGCGCCAAGCACCTTCCCTCCTAAGGGTCGCCACTCAGGGCCGACAGCTCAGGCTGGAAGGCGCTTGGCTCAGATCTTCGCATGGCTGTCTGGCTGCTTCTTATCCTTTAGGTTTGAGTCAGAGGCCTTCCTGATCTTCCTCCTTTCCACCCCTGTCACTCTCTCTCCTATTACATCCCTCTGTTTATTTTGTTCATCACGCTTGTCTCTACTGGAATGGTCTAGATACTCCTTTTCTTTCTTGTTGATTATCTGTCTCCGACTAGATTGTGAGCTTCCAGGAGTAGAGACCATGTCTATCTTGCTTATTATTCTGTCCTGGAGTCTAACACCTAGTTGGTACTCAATAAATTTTAGCTGAATGGAATTATGAGAAACAAGTGCCTAAAGAAGTAGACCAGATGACCACTTCCATACCAAGTGGAGGCTGCTCTGAGGATGATGCTGAAAATAGGTTGAATGGGGTGGACTTGCCTGAATGATTTTTTTGGGAAGTGACTTTGAGTTTTACAAACCTCTAAATTCTGCAGGCCTCCTTTCTTCACACTTCCCCACTCTCATATCGTATCAGTTTTTGTGGTCACACCAGCAGCCCCCTAACAGATTGTTGTCTTGCTGAAAGTCAGAGGTCACGCACAAGGCCTAACTCATAAACTCCACTGGTGACAGATTGGCATGGGGGCGGGTTCCAGTTCCTTCCTAAGCTCACCTCTCACAGTGGTTCTTTTCAGCAGATAATTCCCTAAATGAGCTTGAAGTTTACAGCGCAAAGACCAATGGGGTCATTGTATTCGGCTTTGAACTCTCAGCGCGGGTCCAGCACAGTCAGCGTTTGGAGGCTGTGGGCAGCCCCTCTTGGTCGGACAGAGGATGCTCGCCGGTTTCAGGCCGGGGTGTCAGGAGGGGCAGGGAGAGCCGCGTTAATAAAAGCAGTGAGAGCGGAACTTCAGCACGGGGCAGTGAAAGAGCTCAGTTTTACTTTGTTCTCACACATTAGGTTCTGCTTATAGCAGACAAGCACCAGTGAAAATGCTCTGGAGAGAGGCTTCGTGTAGGAGCTGGACGTGGCTCCATCAGATGTGTCATTTCAGGAATGTCGCCAGATGTATTGACTTACCAGCAATTGCTGTGGTGCCATCTGGCCTCACGGAGGCCGCGTTCGGGATGGAAAAAGCTGAACAGAAGAAATGAAATTTGTTCATCATGCCATTACCCTTGCTGCTTATTTAAAGAAGGGAAAAAAATGTAACTTCTTGGCAGGGGGGATGCCATTTGAAAATAAAATATAAAGATTTTAAGGAGTAAGAGTTCCAGAACTCCAAAGTCGGCCGTGATGTTTACATAGGGACTTGAAAGCTGGTCCCTTTTGCTATCATAGTGCACATACGTGTATTTTGTTCAGTGTAAAACTTCTTTGAGACTCTGCTGTTCCACATGTAAAAAAGTTAACCCCTTAGATCCTGATCATGTGAGTGAGCTACCTTATAATGCTTCTTGGAATGTCACTGAATACCTAACCCTGTGGCTTTTACCCCATGACTGGGATTTCTGCTTTATCCCAGCTTATGGTAAATAGCTGGGATAGTTGTCGCCTAGTACAGACTGTTTTCCTGCATCAGAGAGACTCTCCAGGAAGATCAGATTCAACTTGCTTTCCCTCCCCTTGTCCACGACCCTTCTCCTCCTTGTAGTCATGATTTCATTTCTGAGCATAGCATCAATCAGTTGACTCAGTCTGGGGGTGACTAGGCTGTATAAATATTCCAGAGGCTGGAATTTATATGCTTTTCTGGGGTAAGCGGTAGAAACACTGTTGTGTATTCAGAACCAGTTACATAACCCGCAGGGTCCAGTGTGAAATGACAACATGGGATTCTTTGTTCAAAAAGTAGTAAGACTTTCAAGATGGCGACAGCAGAGCGTGTAACCAAGTATGGGGGGCCTTCTGAGTGCGAGGCCCTGCGTGACTTCACGGATCCCACATTCACGAAGCCTGCCCTGTATATATATTTTTTCATTATCCATCCTTACCTCTGTATGAAATTGCCAGGATCCATCCTCAACACTCCCAGCCCCTACGTTCTGCCCCAAACATTCTATTGGCTCATTTAGCCTTCAAAACTCAGCTAAAATGCCTCTTTTCTGGGTCCACCTGCCTCCCCCTCATCCTATAGTCCCCTATTGAATTTTCAGGGTTTTTTAGTTAATAAAAGAAGCACTTATTAAGTACTGCTGTATGCCAGGCACCCAGGACACAGAGTTGGCTTTTTTCCATAAATTCATTATCTCCTACGTTGTTTTCTTTCACTTCTCTCCTGCCTGCCCATCCTCCTTACCGCAGGCTCAGACAGTGCTACCCGCCCAAAGAGAAGACAGCCTGAGGGCAGGACCTAAGGCAAAATTACAGATAAAGAGTTGAGAAAATAAAGGCTACCCTCAGCATGCTGGTGTGATTTGTGTGTGGACTGTTAACTAAGTAGGAACATAGTCCTTTGGAGGAAATTACAGTGTATTCCCCTGTAATTTTGGAATTTTGGATTTGCTAGTTTAATTCTTAAAGGCAACAATTATTATCCCCATATTATAAACTAGAAAACCAAGTCTCAGAGAGGTAATTTGCTCTTTGCCATGAAACCACTAAAAGGTAGCGCTCAGATTTGAATCCGTGTTAGATGGACTCCTAAACTGCCATGGCATTTGGTCTCAATTCTGATGATCTGTCTGATTATGTGAAAAAGGATGGAGAGGAGGAGGCTGTTCTAAGTGCAAGGACAGAGTGGGAAAAGGGATTGGGCAGTCAGATACAGGACATGCTTCATGCTTCGCAGATTCCCTCACATTTTCTTACATGTATTCTCTCCGGGACTTCTCATCCGATCGTGTGAAATACGGAGGGAAGGTAGTTTATTGTCTTAACCTGCAGCGTGAGTGAGCAGCTCACTTTACCTGGAAAAGTCCCAGTGCCAGACACTCTGCATTGCCTCCCCAAGCTCACTCACCTTTGTCCACATGCCCTTGCTTTTGGTTGCAGACATACGGTCATCACAGGTAACTAGGAAAACTCCAGACCTGACGTCATAGAAAACTCAGGACCAATGCCACTTTTATTGATCAGAAGGCAACACGAGGCGTAGAAGGAGCCTAGGTCTGGGAGATAAGAGGTCTGGATTTGCTGCCTGCCTTTCCTGACTCCAGAGAGTGTGACTTTGGGTAAGACATTTGGTGTCTTTGCTCAGTCTCCCCTCCCTGTAAAATGGGCTCTATCATATCTCCTTTTTGCTCTGACATTGTAACATCCTAAGGAATACACTGATTAGCCAAAGAAAAACTCAACCATTAAGAAACATGAGAAAATTAAAAAAAAAAAACAAAAACCAAAGTCTTCTGATAGTCTAGATTCTGTAGGAGAATAGGGTGAGTGATTTGTGGCAGGTGAGTGAGTGGTTTTCCTTCCTCAATGGCTTATTTGTAAAACTGTCCCTCTGTCTGATTTGAACATCAGATGTCTTCTGAACCCAGCTGGGCTGGCTGCATTGTGGAGGACAGAGACCAAGAGCCATCATCCTGACGAAAGAACAAGACTTTTACATTTGCTATGGTGCCAAAGGTGGGGAAAACAGGGTAAGTGGGTGGAAGCTAGAGGGAGACCAATTTCAACTCAGCAAAAGATGAGATGCCTCTGATAGTGGAGTCAGCCTCCACTGCCACACCCGCTGCTGTTCAGTTGAAGCAGATGCCCATTTATTGTGGCCCCTGTGTGCGCGCGCGTGTATGTGTCTCCAGATGAAGAGCTATTTTTAAGGACTTAAGAAAGTTTGGAATTTTTTTTAGAGGTTCGAGAAAGCCCCAGGGATAGGAAGATACCTCCTCACTCCTGCTAAAATCTCTAACAACCTCCGCATGTATAAAAGGCTCCCAAGTATTACAAACTCCAGTAAGCAAAGAGCCCTCAATAAGCCCTCTACAACATAAACATCAATGAAAAAGACTGTTGTGAACAATAGGCAGATGCCCGAAGATTCCAGATGGACTGCAAACCCCATCCTGTCCGACTGTTCTAGGTTGCGGTCATTTCTCTCCCCTCTCTGCTGCAGCCCACCTGGTGCTGTCAGTTCCGTGGTGGGAACAGCATGGGAGGGGAAGAGAGAGATCTGATCTCCCCAAATCTTTTTTGGTCCCGCATCTTAACCACTCCGTGGTTCTTGTCTCAGTACTCTGTACCCATGTTGAGGATTTCATTTTGCTGGGAAGAGATTCATTCTCCTGGCTGGGATGCAGGGCTGGATTTCCCTGGCTCCCCAGCATGGTTCCGCACAGTGACACGAGAACATGGCACCCTGGATCATAGAGAAAAAGCATGATGGCCTGGGAAAGCTGGGCCTTCTAGTTCACGTCCAATAAAATAGAAAATCCTCTTTATGTGTTTACACTCTGGGTAATTGCATTTCAGGTGCCTCTGCTGGAGTGCTAATGGTTAGGGGAAAAAGTTCTTGCTTGGTGCCAGAGGTCAGATGACTTTTGTTGGCTGGTGTGTGAAATGTAGTCACGTGGAAATGCCCAGCACAGTGGGAAGTGTCCACCCCAGAGGTCCTCAGTCCTTGAGTGGGAGAGTTCAGGCATGGGCACTGTCCAGAATCTAGCTTTCTGAGGGTCAACCAAGAAGCCTGTGAAACTTTCATTCTTTTTGGAAAAAGGCTTTACGATGGTAGAATCTCCTTCCTGATGGCACAGTGTAATGAACATAATGAGATTAAAAAAAGACGTGCCCTGCCTCTAACCTCATGGATTTCAGCTCCTGCTGTATTTGTGTAAATGTGGACAGAGCAAGACACAGACTGGAGAGACGAGGGGTTGCTTTTTTAAATAAAACCTCACAACCCCTCTTGTGCGGAGCTAAGTGGACAGTCTCTGGATAAATACCTTTGAATCCCGGCTTCTTTACCTGCTAACTACGTATTTTTGCCAAGTTATTTGTAACCTCTTTAAGCTTCAGTTTTCTCGTTTGTAAAATGGCAGTAATAATCCTACCAGTCGCATAGGGTGATGGGAGGATAAATCCACGCGAACCATTGTCGCTGCCACGGCGGTGAGTGTGGGATGAAAAATATTCGTGTTTTTATTATCAGCCTGGTGCTGTTTGTCTCATTCAACACACCCCTCCCTTTTAAAATGCAAGCAATATCTATACAGGAAGTTCTGTAAATGGAGAACTTGTGTCGGCTGGGTTCAGGGCCTTATTCACGGGCTCTTGATGCTTCTTGGGGAGAAAGGAGTGACTCAGGCTGGTACTTACAGAACTGGGCTAAGTCTCTGGTATGTACATCTGGGCTTCTGAGAAGCACCTAAAACTTGAGGACATCACATGACCTTTATCTAAATCTCTTGGGTTTGCAAATGGAGCTTTGATTTCACAAGAAGGCTTTCTGGAACTTCCTGCTCCTGGTCCCGGCAGCACCGTGAGAATAGCCTTCCCTGTGTATTTTGGCCAGGGTTGGCCGGAACAGGGAAACGCAGTGATGTGCAGAACTCAAGAATAATACAAAAAAGAGTGAAGTGATACTTTCCGAATTTCAAAATTTTCTGTTTGGGTTCATTTCAGACTTGAGTCCAGAGTCATGGGGCCGGTTCTCCTGCTGCTCCCAGGGGGCGGGCAGAGTGTGCTCTTCATCCCTGGGGAGTTAGGCAGCCTTCTTTTTCACGTGTCAAGCCTCCTGTTTCACGCAACAGTGATTTGAAATGTTCTCTGGCTCTCTCTCATGTTTTCCAAGTAAAATCCCTGTGTTTCCCAGTCCTTTAGGACTTCCAGTGAATGTCTTCAAGGAGACCTGTGTAGACCGCACTCATGAAGTTGGGTTAGAAAGTGACTGACTCCAAACTTTATACCTGCCTCTCGTTCAGCACTTGCTCAATGAGCTAAGCACTGACCTTTAAGATAAGTAGATTTGTGGACCGGTGAGATATTAATTTTTTTTTATAATGAAATCTGCTCGGCCAAACGAACTCTTTATTTCCTTTGGAGTGGAGCAAAGACTACCTTCTCCTTTGATTTCTACCGGGAATGTTCCAGCACTTTTCCTGATACAATGCCTTTTCCCTGGTACTTAAAAAAAAAAAAAAGCCATCTTTTAACTCTCCTAATCAAGTTTATTTGAAAGAAATGTCTACGGGAAATCTAAAGGTGGCACAGTTTATCATGTGAGCCTTATCTCAGTTTGGCTGACAGGACAGTAAGGGAATGTTTTCTGGGGTCTGGAGATAAGATTTCACTGATACATATTCACTTCAACGATATAGTGAAACAATGATAAAGTGGAATCTAAATTAGGTTTTCACCCCTGGTGGATAGCACTTTAAAGAGCTTTTCTGATAAGGTTTCAATGAGTCATATTCTTTCAGATATTGATTTATTGCTTTCAAAGAGTGTTCCGGGTTCTCTAAGCATTGGAACACTGGCTGCTTCCCTTGGTGATAAGAATGAGCCCTTTAATATTTATTCAGTTACAGATGCTTTGGGCACCTATTGTGTGCTCTGAGGAGTGTTTACTCAGTCTCCTCTATCTAGAACTTTCTCCTTTAACTACTTAGAATTCTTAAATTCTTAAATTCTTAAATTCTAAGTGCATTTCTTCCTGTCCCTTAAGGCCCCGTTTATAAACATCACTTTCTCTGAGAAAGCGTCATGTTCCCTTCCCGTGTGCTTCTTTGAGATGGTCTTTACTGCAGGTTCTAGCAGGTTCTAGCAGGTTCTAGTCCGTATAGGCTTCTTAGTTTGTCGGGTGTTCCCTAGAACTGAGGACTTCTCCAGAGCAGGAAACTTATCTTTTTCTCCTTCTTTTTTGTCTTCACTTTGGACTTTTTCTGTACTTGGAAAATGGTTAGTGGATGAATGTTGAGTGATCGTCCCAACAGATGTTGAATAAATAGATTGTCACCTCTTAAGAGGATGGATGATCTTAACGACTGAGAAGACAAAACCTCACACTGGACCCAGTGCTTCAGCTGCCTCTGAGGAGTGGGCTTTG
Source organism: Camelus bactrianus (assembly GCF_048773025.1). Classification (NCBI taxonomy): domain Eukaryota; kingdom Metazoa; phylum Chordata; class Mammalia; order Artiodactyla; family Camelidae; genus Camelus; species Camelus bactrianus. The sequence goes on from NC_133549.1 coordinate 25,550,361, forward strand.
TCCACAGACCCAGTGGGTCTTGGTGGGGGCAGCAGATCAACTGCTGTGCGACCCGACACACATATTGCCTCTCGGCTGTGGCGAAGGATGACCTGCCCTCTGTAATTTTTGGTATCGTTCAGTTTGGCTGTGTGCTGAAAGAATGAGTGGTTGAGTTTATTTTCACATTGGGTGGTCCGCAACACAGATCACCACAATCCATAAAGCTCCCCACCCTCCATGAAATCAACAAAACCCCAGCCATGGTGTGAATTATGGGCCTAGAAGCAATTCCTGCATCTGCACAGCAGGTCCTTTTTCAGTGAGTGATGCTTAAGTTAATTTGTCACATTTCTGTCTGAATTAACCTGATTCTTAGTAAGTAGGCTCCGAAGGTTCATATTGCTGAACAAACAAATGAACAAAACCAATTGTCATGGGATGAGGAGGAAAAAAAAAATCTTGATCTTCAAAAGAAAAAACAGATCCCTAGATTTTTTTCTTTTTTAATTTTTTAGCTTAAAAATTTAATTTGATTTTTTCCCCTGTATTATCACATTCAAGAAAGGAGAAAGAAGGAATATGTAGCTCCTTAAGGTGCTGTGTTGACCACCTCTGAGATCAAAGTCCCCCCTCCACCCCAGCCCCCAGAGCTATTTTTCTAAGTCTGCCAGGAAATTCCTCAGACACCCTACCTGACAACTGCCTGGCCCTGAGACTCCTGTTACCGGGGTGACAGGCTGATTCAAGCCTCGCCCAGACACCCTCCGTGGTCAGTTGTGGCCTTGATGTTGGGTTTTTAGCAAAAGGGTAAACTGTCCTTTCAGTCTCTCTGGCTGCCATATTGGCTCATAGGCTCCAGGACAGAAGCCACATCCTCCGGTGGTGTCTGTGGGAACTTCAGAGACGACCAAGGGCATCCGGCAAAGCTGTCACTCCCCTCAGGACTTTCCTGGACTGGCCAGATCAGGGCCCTTGCACCCCTCCTCTCTGCTGAGGTCTGCCCTCATCCTCAGCGCTTTCAGACTTGGTGGATAGTGGCCCAGGGTTTCTGTACACAGACCTCAGCCCCGAAGCTGCCCTGGGCCAACACCATAGCTGAAGGAGCTTCCCTTCATCTGGCAAAGCAGAGTGAAATGTATAGAAATCTCAGATAATACTGTACCAGCATACACAGTATGTCTGATTTTAATAATTATAAAGATCTCTGTTGTATACACGTATATAGTGTGTGTAAAGTACATATATATGGCTTCTGTGTAAGATTTCATTTTAAGAAATAATACTTTGCCTTCAGCAAAAATTCAAAACCACTGGTATATTTAAAAGAGCATTTTCCTTATTCATTCTCCATCCATTCATCCATTCAACGAACACCTGTAGCATTTCCAAGGTGCCAGGCTCCATGCTGGGGGTGTCACAAATATAAACTCATTCAATCTTCACTACCACCCTGTGGTAGGTACTCTATTGTCTTCATTTGGTGAATGGGGAAACTGAGGTGCAGAAGAATTAGGGTGTTGTAGCCCAAGCTATCTGGCTGGGTCTGCTCTCCCACCCCCTAGACTTTGCAGCCCTCCACCAGGACAGACCCTCCCCCAACACAGACCCTCCCGGCTACTCTCTGTCCACAGACTTGGAGCCCTGGGACAGGTGGCCCCACCCCTCCTGTCTACTGCCAGCGGCAGCTTCACTCCATGATCTCCGAGGTCCCATTCAGCACTGATGGCCGGGACTTTTAAGTCAGAAGACTGGTCGTTTGACGTACTGTGTGTTTGACACCGTGGCAGCCAGCGAGAGGGTCCCAAGTACAGGGATTCCAAGATCTGCAGCAGATGTGGGTCTCAGGTCTCAGGTCTCAGGTCTCAGGCTGGACTCTAGACAGCCCTGACAATGGCCAAGCGGCTGTTAGATGGTAATGAACATGAGCCACTGCAGATCACTAGCAACCTGAACCAGATGTGTCTCAGCTCTTAGAAACAGAAGGTCTGCATTCTATTGCCCATCAGCTGGGATGGGAGAGACAGCAATAGTTACACTTGATCGTAACTGCAACTTAAAACAGTTCTGCTTCCATTGAACTGACACTTACACCGAGCAACCCTTAGAAATCAGAAATGATTTACTAACTGCTAAGTAAGTCAGTAGTGGCATAAGTTGCCTGAGATTTTATTAAAAATTATAACAGATTTTATGAATATAATGAAGTAGAGAGTAAGTAAAGAATCAATAACTCTGCCGGCTGTTTTTTCCTGTGTAAGGGATCACTTATATTGTCACAGTCAGCTGTCATACTCGGGGGGAAAGACTATACTTTTAAGAGAGAAAAAAGCTTTTAAGTGACTATATCTTTAAAGGCTCTAGTGAAATGAAATGTCTTAAAACGACTTCTAGGCATTAATCTAAGTTTTTGTGATGTTGGGGCAGTACAAAGCTACACAGAGCATGGCTTTTAACTCAGACAGGCAGTGCCATTTTCTGTGTGACTCCCAGAAAGCTTGCAAGTTGTACTCCAGTGTGATTTTGGGAAGAGAGTTGCAGGGACAGACGGAAGGAAATTTGAGGAAAAGAGAAAGTTGATGTTTCCTCTTTAGGCTAAAATCTCCTTTGTGGCACTAGGGTGGGGCTGGGGCTGGAGCTGGGCCTGCCTCCACAGGAATCTCTCACAGGGCTTTGGAGATTTTATGCAGCCCTGATCTGGCTCAGGGAGGGAGCAGTGGGCTGGTGCCCTGCAGGGCTGACCTGCACAAAACAGGGACTGGAGATCTAGTGGCTGGGGGTAGGGTGGAAGAGGTCCCCACGTGGAGAGGACATCACAGGATTTGTGATAATATCCCCGTTCATTTGGGAAGGGCCCCACTGCCACCCAAGCACGGAGCCTTGGAGCTGGATATTTAATAAGAGAGCAAACCCCAACAATTACAATAGAATATGGAAAGTGCCACAGAGGGCGCATGGTAGCTGGAGGGCAGAGCCCAGAGGGGATCTGGGGAGGCAGGAAACTGTTCACAGACAGGGGTGTGGGACGTTTGAGCTGGAACTGAGGAGTGAGCAGTGGTTTGAAGGATACGGGGATGGGTAGGAAAAGGCATTCCATCTCCAAGTCTAAGCACTGGAGACTGACTTCCTCCCCTCCTTTCTTCCAAAAGCATTTACTCGGGCTTCTCTAGCCAAAGTTGGTAGCCCCAAACCGTGGGGCCGCTGGCGCCGCTGCGCCGGCCTTCTGGCATTCCATCTGTAGGTGCTCCCTTCCCACACTCTGCCCGGGTTGGTCTGTGTGACAAGTGGCACATGGCAGAGGTGATGGTACTTCTGAGATTAGGTTATAAAAAGACCAGTTTCCATCATGAGTGTGTCCTCACACTCCTGGATCACTTACTCTGGGGGAGGAGCTGCCATGTCACAAGAACACTCACACAGTCTATGGAGAGGTTTGCGTGGTGAGGAATGAAAGCTTCCAGCCACAACCTTGTGAGGAACTGAGGCCTGCCAACCACACCATGAGTGAGCCTAGAGGCAAGGTCCACCTATCCCTGGTCAAGCCTGGAGGTGAGACTGCAGCCCCAGCCCGCAGCTTGACTGAAGCCTCATGGGCATCCAGCTTAGCTGCTCCCAGATTCCTGACCCAGAGAAACCTGATCTAATAAATGTTTATTATTTTAATTTGTGAAATTGGGGGCTAAGTTTTTATACAGTAATAGATGACTAATATAAAGACTACCTTCCTTCAACTTCATCGCTTCCCTGTTCCTACTCTCTAAAGATGACATTAGCTAATCAAGAACATGGCTGCTTGAGGCATTGGTCTTTGATTTGGGCAAGTGATGCCTTGTGCTGGGCCCCATGCTTTAGTGAGCTCAGTCATGTCTCTTTCCAAGGGCTAAGAATTTGCAGGGCCAAGAGGAATGCAGCCTTCACTGCCCGATTTCCACAGGGCAACTATCCAGGTACCTGGGATTCTCTGCCCAAAGGGACCCAGACCTGCTTCCAGGACTTGGAGGCATCATCCCTGGACTTGACCTTCCAAAGGTGAACTATGCTGCTGGTAACAAATGCGGGTCTGTGGATATTAAAGGGATGACTGTTCTTGAAGCTGTGGGTAGAAGTTGGATGTGTGGGCTAGGGTGGACATGTGTGCTCACAGGGACCCCCATGGTGTGCAAAGGGATGGAGAAGAGAAGAGAGCCAGGCTGATGGGCTCATCTGCCTCTTCCTCAACATTCTCACAAGAAACTCCAGAGAATTCTAAATTTGAACCCAGCCTTTCAAGTCATTAGGAAGGTGTATTTGTCAACGTAGGAGGACAGAACTGATTTTAACAGTTTGCGATCATAATACATACCTTTACAGTGTTTAGGTTTACGGCATTTATGCTTATTCTGGGCTCTGTAAATGTTAAAGGCAGTCACAGCTACTTGATCTCAAAAGGAATTTGTAGAAAACAGTTCTTTGGAACCAGAGTTGGTCAATCTATAGAAAAGAAACACTTTTCTACTTCTTAGACTCTGGGATAAAATGGAAATAAATAAAACTTTTGTTTTTATCTTCAGCTCTATCTATGTATCTGTCTAAATAGGTAGATTATCTATGTATCTATCCATCCATCCATCCGTCTTCCATCCATCCATTTACCTACCTATCTATCTAAAAATACCTTTCTCTTTTAGGACATTTTTTTCCCCCTCTAAGAAAATTTTCTGCTCTTTACAACACCTCGTGGCCACCTCACCTATTTCCTTTGTGGCATTCTTTTTGAGGACTGCTTTTTAACGTTAGGCTGGCTGGCCAAGGCTATTAGACACACTGGTGAGTTTGTGGGATTATTGGCGTTCTGAACTCAGTATCTCTGCTGTCCCCAGTTTGGAGAAAACTTCTGATTTCTCCACCATTTCTCATGCTGGAAAAATGCTTCCTCCCAGACTTGCTCTTTTGCTGTGTTCTATTATATACAGCCTCTCTATTCCAGTCCAAGAGTTGACGCATTTGACTGGTAGAAGTGATGGGATCTATATTTCCTCTATGTTTTGTTGACTTGTGAAGCTCTTTGTATAAATTATTCGTGTGTGGGTATTCTAACCACTGAGGGAAAGACAGAAAGAGAATCATTTTCTGTTCCAGCTGGAACTGGGATCTTAAACATAAACCATATTGCATTTGAAAATGGCCATCTAGTTTTATCATGCTCACAGGAATCTGATCGCATTCTTGTGTTCTAATGAAACCCAAAAGAGCCTGGCTGGCCATTAGTAAAATCAGTGACCATTAAACAATGCTCAGGTTACCCGACCCATATCTTTCCTTCCCTAAAGTATGCGATAGTGCCATTTTAGTAAATATGATACAGGAAAAGCAATTTTCAAGTTATTTCCTGATATCTAAAAGTATTTAATAATCTACAAGTTGAGGATTATTTTGGAGTTGTTTTCTCAATCAGTGTATGTGTTTGTGTATATATGCACGTCATGTGTGTATTAATTTTTTCTTTAAACTGATTTTTATTCTGCAGTTGTCCCACATGCCTTCTGGCCAAGTCAGGATGGGTTTGTGTATGAGAAATGTTGGTTCCTGAAGCAGTTGCAGCATCAAACAGTCAGCCTAGACAGAGTGTTCCAAGTTATCAGTGTAACTCTAAAAGACACGTTTATTTAATCCTGACTCGTAGGACTTAGGCCATCACGACCCTCCTTCTCCTTTGCCAGCAAAGTAATTGCTACCACATTTAACTCTATGAATGTGGTGCCATTTCCCTGCAATTGTGGTTAACTAAGGAGAAAGCCTGAGACACATAAACCTTCGTCTCTATGAGACATATACGTATGTCATTGAAATATGAGAGCTCGCCTTTACAATGGTATCCTTTTAGAGAGCCAGAGTTGTCCGAGGCTCCTTGGAATGGTTCTTAAAAGGCTTTGGCAGAGCTGCAAGCTTTCCTTTTTCTTTTCTTCTTCTATTTTTTTTTTTTTTTTTTTGGAGGGGTAGGGGTACAGATTAGGGAAGGAGAGAGGCAAATGGGTGGGGGAGCATTTATTTATTTTTTGTCAGGAATCTGGCATTATTCAGTGGAAGCCATTTAGGCCCATTTTCGGGCAGGGGCCTTAGAGTCTGACCACACTGGAAACGCTCACCCTGTGAATGCTCCGGTTTGTTGAAGGGCTTCCAAGGGGGAACATCTCCAACGTGCGGCCACTGGTGACAATCACCGCGTTGAGATCAAAGCTTCCCGGCTCTGTCTGCTGACACCAGAGCACACTATCAGAGGGCATACTGAACTGTCAGCAGACGTCAAGGAATTATTTGCCGGAAACCTAGTGAAACAGAGTGGGCTAGAAACACAGATCATCCGTATAAAGCACATCATTTAAACGCCTAACAGCTCCGGCCCGGCCTTCCCGGCGGCAGCCATCTCGAATGGAAACACACCACCAGGGCGTCGCGCGGGCGCTGAGCTCACTGCGCAGGCGCACGTGCCCCCAGCGGTGGATACAGGTGCATCAGCCCCTCCCACCCCCCAGTTCGCGGCTCGTTTGCGTTTCCGAAAGAACCGTAACATTCAGGAAATAAACACACCAGGGAGAGCACTTCTGCTCCAACGTACATACATGTGTAGGACATCACCTCTGAGTGATCATATTTTTATTTTGGAAATTTGGAAAGCACATTCATAATCACTGAGCCTTTCTGCAGTGTCTCAGGGTTTTCCAGTCAACCTGCGCGAGTCCTGCAGCGCCCCGGTAGGTGGGCAAAGTCTGTCCTCCTATTAAATGTGCGGGTGAGGAAGTGGAAATAGTCAGGAGCTACCTGCTGGCTGAAGAGAGAGAGAGCAGGCTTATGGAAAGGGCAAGTGGGAGTGTTTGGGTCCAGGTTTGGGAGGTCGTCATTGATTCTTCGGTCTTAACAAATATTTACTGAGCACTTTATACTTGCCAGCCGCTGGGATTAGCAAAACAGGAAGACTCCCACTTTTACAAACTTCCCATTCTAGAGGGGGTAACAAACTTTACATAAACAACCACACAAACATATAATTACAGACTGTGATAACTGTTCCTGCAATTAAGGAGAGGATGCTCAAGAGAGTGAAACTGGGGGACCTTATTTAGATTGTCAGAGTTGGGGGGGACACCAAGGGATGTCTCCCTCCCAGGAAGTGACATTTAAATTGAGAAATGAAGCCACAGTTGTTCAGAGAAGAGAGAGGGAGGAACTTTCTAGGCTGAAGGAAGGGTATATGCAGAGGTCATGATATAAGACAGAGCTTGATCTGTTGAAGGTCTTGGCTGGATCCAGAGGCAGAGATGCAGAGAGACAGGGTGGAGAAACCAGAGACTGAAGCCAGGATAACAGGCGGTGTGTTGGAAACAGTGAGCCTGTCTCACGGAGAGAGCTGTTTCTTACCTCCATAAGGAGAAGAGTGGAACCTCCTTTTTGGTTCCCATGAAGGTTCTGATTCAACTTTGGAAAATAAAATGTCCTTAAGGCAATTTAATAAAAATATCCCTCTCTGTACGGAATCCAAAGAGGAATTCTAAATCTGTTGCTGATATAAATCACTTTGCAGAGTGTGGGTGGGTGGGAGACTACTGTCTTATTGTTTCAGTCATCCTGTGTCTGCTGTTTATTGTGCTGAAATAAATCCCCTGAAGGACAAGGCTCATGTTAGAGTAGATCTTTTGGAAAGATTTGCAGCCTATCTGTTCAGTTTGTTTTCATATGCTTCCTCATGTCAGTAAATCTCTGTCATGTTAATAAATTCTCTATACGTATTCCTTTAGTAAATACACAGATTTCAGGGGGAAAAATAGTTGTTCTCATTCAGGTCCTTGAGCCAAATGCTAGTCTCAAGCTTTTCAAACAGAGGCCTTCATTGAGACTCTTATCAAGAGATTCCAAATGAGGAACTAGGAATAAAGTGCAGCTTCACAAGCATCTCTTCCACCTCTTCCCAGGTCCACTGGAGATCACCAGGTCCACTTCCCAGGTCCACAGGGAGCTTGGCCAGATCACCCCAGGAGAAGAAATCACTGCGAAATGAAGAGTGAAGCAGCAGTCTGACCCTGAGTCTCTGAGTTGTCTACTATGTGATGGGATAAAAAATATTTTTATCCTGCCAAGCTGTCTTCCAAAGTGCTGTTTAAAGGTACACAAAATTGGCTGTGAAGAACTGCTTTCCATTTGTCCATCGGACAAGTATGTAGTGAATGTTTGCTGTGTGCCATGTACTGGATCTGGTTTTCTAAGGGACTTACCCTCCCCAAGAAAAGATTCCATCCTGTCTTTTCAGAGCTTACAATCTAATGAGGACATAAAACCCAAGTATTTCCACCCAAAAATAGTGTTAGGAAGTTATCCCATTGATAGCTCCAACAGAAAAGGGAACCAGAATTCAAGGGGGTGGAGATCCCTTGGGCAGGGGGATCTGGAAATGGGGATTGGGGAGGGGGGAAGGGGTAGACCTGGATGTCAGGTGAGCAGTCACAGGAAGACAAGGAAGGAGGAGGGGAATGGACCATGGTTGGGAAAGAGGAGTAGAGAAGCCGTAGAGAACGGTGATGCTTGGGGGAAACCATGGTCATGTTTCTGAGCCTGTATTTTATTTGGAAAATGATTTTTTGAGATAAGGGGTTGAATACTGTAGATAGTGAATAGATTGCTGTGGATGAGAAACCAATAGATGATCTGGATGGGGAGGGAGGGATCGGTACATTAGGGGTCATGTCCTTGGTTTCACACATGTCTGTTGACTTTTTTAAAGTCATGCCTGTGCAATATAGGAATAGGGAAATAACAAAAAAAATTATAAAGGACAAGAATAGCTCATAATCCTGCCTTTCTGAGATGACTTCTGTTAGCATAACATTTGAGTATATTTATTTACACATGCATGTGTGTATCTATACATAGCTACACACATAATTTTTGGAAAAGGATGTGTAGTACTAAAAACAGTTCTTTGTGTTATTTTTTAATTTAATTATGTATTGTGAGCATTGTTGTATAGCCTGAAATGCTCTCTGAGAATATTATTTTAATGGCTGCAGAGTATTCTATGGAAAGGATGTGCCCTGGTTTCCTTAGCCAATCTCCTTTCGTTAGGTACTTATGTTACTTTCAATTTTTTGCTAATATGAATAACTGAGTGATAAATACTCTGGGACATAATATTTGTTTTCACCTGTTATTTCCTTAGGATGAATTTCTAGATGTGTACTGACGGAGTGAAGCAGTATAAACATGTTCTAGGCTTTTGGTGCACCATGTCAAATTGTCAGCGCCCACTGTTGACCTCTTTGTTCTTAGATGGGAGTAAACATGTCATTTGGTGAGCTTGCTTCAGGCCCTGGAACACCATTTTTAGGTCCTTCTTCCAATTTTCCAAGCCAGGAATGATTCCATTGCCCAAAAGTGTGGGTCCCTTCGCATGGTTAACAGGTCACAGAAGAGAACTTGCCTGGTGTGATGGGTAAAGTCAATGTAGTCTTTGCACACAGTGGACTATTATTCAACCATAAAAAGGAATGAAGTTCTGATACCTGCTACAACGTGGATGAACTTGGAAATATGATTCTAAGTGAAAGAAGCCAGACAAAAAGGGTCACACATTTTATGATTCCATTTATACGAAATATCCAGGATTGGCAAATCTATAGAAAGACAGAAAGTAGGTTACTGGTTGCCAGGAGCTGTGGGGGTTGGGGGGATGGGGAGTGACTGCTTAACAAGGATGGGGTTTCCTTAATTTAGAGATAGTCACAATGTTTTGGTAATAGGGGGAGGTGATGGAGGCACAACATTGCGAATGTGCTAAATATCAGCGAATTGTATGTTTTAAAACAGTTAAGACGATAAATTTCCTGCATTCTACCTCAATGGAAAAAAAATACCTGGTATGTGTAATTGCTCAGGGAAGCAGATAAGAGAACTTACTGGGGATCACAGGGACCCTCTTCATCTATTTCAGCATATCTGGTTCAGGCCATCTGAGAAGCCAAGCCGATTCCATTTGAAAACAAAAGAAACTAGATCAAAGCTTTGATTTCAGTAGATAGTTCCTTTCCTCGTAACTACCCAGATAAATTTAGATATAGCACACATCTCATAGCATTTAATTTTTCTTCAAAGAGACTTCCTAATAGATAAGATCTAGTTTTCTCAAAATAAAATAAAAAAGACAGCTGGAAGTGTCGGCATTTTAATACAGTAGGGGGGGTGTTTAACATAAAGGTGACCCCCAGAGGCCATGTTGCCGACTTGTCTGTAGGAGTCCATCTTTATAAAACCTCTCCCTGTTTCTTTAATTACTCATTTTGTGAGGGAATGAGTTATTGACTATAAAGTTGGCCAGAGAGAGTCTCAGGGAATTAAAATCTGAATGTAAATTAATAATTAGCTCACCTGGCCTCCATTTTCAGAAGTAAAATATATTCCCATATCTCTGTAAAGCTTGCCAAATAGCTAGCTCATTGGAAATCTCCTAATTACGGGGAAATGGCATTAAAGCTCTCTCTCTCACTATCTCTGAGATTTAAGATTTTTAAATGACAGTTTTGGCTTTGGTTATGCATTAGAATCAGTGTTTCTGAAAGTTTAAAGATATTGATATAAAATAAAAATAGTCTTTTGTTGGAAAAAGTGAAGAAAAGGACCTTTAGAAATTCCATTAGCAGGTAGCAATGGTGGAAGTGAAATTTCCATTAGTCTTATTAACAAAGCCTAGGGGACTTTTGAAAGGTGTTTTAATAGGAAAACTTAGCACAAGAGACTTACAATTAAACCCTAAAGGTGAAAAAAAAAATTAACTTCCTCATCTTTATAGTTCCTAGATTTGTGATGGAGGAGAACCTGTGTCAGAGATGAGCCCTCCCAAACAGTGACTCATTAATTAATTCATTCATTCAGTCAGTCAAAAAGCATTTACTGTGTGCAGTGTCTACCGGCCTTGCATCATGCTAAGCTCCACTGATACAAAGACTATCTGAGACCGTTTTTGACACCAGCGTTCTTAGTGATCATTCAAGGCACATAAATTAGTAACATTAATACAAAGCAGGTAGGAATATGCCATATAATTAGTGCAACAAATTCTACACAAAGGGAAAATATGCTTGCTTGCTGGGGAGATTTAAGAAGATTTCATAGGGAAAATGACCTTGGCATTGGCCCTTGATGGATAGATGGCCATTCAACAGGCAGTGAGAGAGAGGGCATTTTATGTGGGGCACATAGCAAAGGATGCAAGTAGTGAGGTGAGTGGGCAGAGAGATTAAGGTCTGCTTGAGCCATGTGGCTGCTCTCATTTGACTCAAGTGGAGTTCTTGAAAGAGTAGAGTCGGGTATGAGACCAGGTAGGTAGGGATACAGTGGTACCTGGAGACAGAGCGGCGGGTGGAGCTGGACCATGGAATCATGAGACAGAAATTGAAACTGAGCATCACTTTGGGAGGGGTCTGTCAGACTGGGCGTTCTGGGTCTTTTTCTCTTGTGGGGTCTGCTAAGGACACTAACTGTTCCCTTGATCAAGCTACTTTGCTGTACTTCTCTGCTAACAAAAGCCCTTACATGGAGGGAGAAATGGGACATGTTCTAAGTGCACTTAGAAATCTTGGACTTAAAAGGCACTTCTTTCATTTAAAAATAAAACAAAGCGTTTCTCGTTTTATTTGGGGCTGTGATTCTATGGTGAGTTGAAAGCGGTCAGCTATTCTCTGGCAGTGAATTTCCCTCTAGCATCTGGTGATTTAAAGCCAAGTTGGGGAGAGCTACGTTGACACCCAGGAAATTTCATCTCAAACACCCTTTTCTGGCAGAGAGGGGAGTATATTACTCACCTTACTCAAACTGGCCAGGGTGGTGAAGATGTTCATTGATCCTACAGAGGGTCCTGGGGCAGAGGGAAGAAAGATTCTGGAGTAAGAGAAGCAAGAAAGAGCACCCAGCAGACATACTAAAGGCCACCGTGAGCCTGGGCAGGGGGGAGGCTTGCCACTAGTGGTGGCAGCAGGAAGACCAGGAAAGACTGGCACATTGTCCTCGTTTCCAGAAAGGCTTTTGTATGAATCGTGAGTCCCTAAAGACAGCAGTGTAATAGTGTCAGTAATTGGCAGCGAGGGGCACGTGAAGATCCAGATTTAACGTTTAGTTTCCCTGGGCTCATATAAGATTACTAGGTAGGTCCTTTTAAAACTTCATTCAAAAATTCTCATTTAGCATCTATCCCTCGATCCTTCCTTTCCTCCCTCCATCTACCCATCCATCCGTCCATCCGTCTCTGAACACTGTATATAAGAATGCCCTCCTCAGATCGTCACTGTATGCTGCTTCTTTATCGTCCTTACTCACTCCCCAGACATCCCTTAGGCTAACTTCTGTGAGAGTACACGTTGTCTCTGTCTTGTTCACCACTGCGTCCCCAGTACCTAGGAAACTACCCGGCACACAGTAGGAGAGAAATAAATATTTATCAGATAAATTCACTAGCTCATTATCATCCTTTAATCCACTCATCCAACATTGTGAACCTACTGTGTTGCAGGCTATTTATGCGAAATTCTGGGCATACAAAAATGAACAAAAGACATGTTCTTTGCACCCAAGAAACTAATACTGGGAAACAGGTAAAAAGAACACAGTAAAACATATATTTGATAATAGTAATATAGATAGAAGAGAGGAAACCACATTTAATAAATAGTCAGTATACGCGCGTTACTGTGTTTATTGTCTTCCGTGTGATGTATTTTTTCTTATATCACCTTTGCAAGGCATAATTTCTGTCCTACTGATGAAGAAACAGGCTCTGAGAGATAAAGTAACTTATCTACCACTAATAAAGGGTGCTTTGAAAGTACGGAGAGGGTATGGTTTATCCTGTTGGTGAAGGGATATAGAAGTAGTCAAGGAGGACCCCTCAACATAGGTGACAACTGTAAGGGAGATTGCACCTGGAGGTAGAGAGGAGGTGGGGGAGGAGAGGCTTTCTGGCACTTCTTCCCAGCAGAGGCAAGAAGGCGCAACTCTCCTTTCAAACAGGAAAGTCAGTAAAGTATGTGGATCAGCAATAAATATGGCCCATGAACTAGTGCACCAGGAAATGAAAAATAAGATGCCTGGTCCCTGCACACCTAACATTCTGTTTCCATGGTGTTGGCTCTGGCGAAACCAAGAAATGATTGACTTGCTGTTTGGCTTCTTTTTAAGGACAATAGTGATCACAAGGAAGGGAAGACCCGTTTGTCTTCCCAGAAACAGATTACAGTCTTAAATTTAGCAGGCTGAGTCAACATTCTCAAGTGCTGATGCCTACCGTCAACAGATTCCAGTTTCCTTAAAGAAATCATTATCTTTCAGAATAGAAGGGTGCCCCAGAACGTTCTTAATTCATTAGCTGCTCGTTGTTCCATCCCGCCTTAGATGGTAGCCTTTGTTTGGTAGTTAGCTATAAAATATACATCCAAACAATCTTTTCCCTCCCCCACCATCTCTAAATTATATGGGTCACTGCCTTGCCCTCAACTCCAATTTGACAGCCCCACTCTGGTGTGTGAAGAAACTAACAGTATCAGATTCCTTTGCCCTAAACAGTTAATTCATCTCACATGGTTGAGCAGTTCTTTCCCAGGAAGTGCCTGCCCAGTCTCAGAACAGGGTCGGCCTCACTGTCACTGGGGGTGAGGGTTCGGGGTGGCAACAGCGGGCTCTCCCTCCGGCTTCCTCTCCGCCAGAGAAGAACACCAAATATTCTGACAATTAAAAATTAAATAAACGTTTGTCTCACACGTTCCTCTTCTGTAATTTAAACACCTGATGGGCTATACTGTTATTAATTAAAAATGTGGAACTGGTATTAAGAATCTGGAGAGTCTTGAAGATGTTATAAGCTGGATGCTTCCCCCCCCAGAATTAAAAAAAAAAAATAATAATGTGTTGTCACTGGCAGATTGAAAACCAGAACCCAAAAAACAAAACCATCCTCATGGCCCGCTCTCCAGACTCCAACCCTGTGTATAAACTGAGATGCTGAAACATCTCTGCGCTCCTGGCAGTGGCTCAAATTTTACAATTGTTTTACTGAGGTGTCCATTGGTATTAGTCCCTCCTGCTTTTGATCATTCTGACTTGCTTTCTCCTTCTGAACTGTGTTTCTGTAACCAATTTACAGGACCGTGTATTCAATTTCAGCTGCCCCGTGGCGGCTGAAGCGGCCGGCACAGCCCGGGCGCTGGCTCTCCGCTCACCCTCTAGCTGGCTTCTGTGCCGTCAGCTGGCCTCCCGGGTCATTCATAGGCTGGCTGGTTACAGGCAGCTGAAGGTCCAGATAAAAGGCCCCTGGGGGTCTGTCACAAACTCCTGTCTATTCACTTCCCAGGAAACCCCTCAGAGCCACCCCAGTGTCACTACCTTGGGGTCTGTCCCAAACAAAGAGAAACGGGTTGGTATACTTAAAGAATCTCTGGCCAAGGTCAGCCAACCTTTGATAGGTCCTACCATGAGCCCTCCCCTTGCGCATCAGTTTTCTGGCTAACTGGGCAAAGAAAGTGGACGAGTTTTCCTTTAGAGTCAGCAGGAATTTTGTAATGTGACAAGTGATAAATATATTTATCTATATATCTTTCCCTCTGACAAAGGACTTCTTTGCTAGGAGAGAGAACTCTTGAGAATCAGTAATGCTTTTATTCCTGGTTAACAGTGGGGTTTAGAATGCTTTCAGGCCCCATCGACTATTTCCAACTATAAAATTCATAAACACTCAGCCAAACTGCCAACATCTGTCTCAAACCCAGCATTGACCTTCAGAAAGCCTTTTCCAAGAAGACTCCCAAATATGTCCACTTTTTATGATGTGCACCCCCAAAGAAGGTTTTATGGCTTTGCAATGGTTCCCATTCATAGGCTGGGTCTCACCCCATTCAAATGCCTCTCCACCTTTCTCTTATCAACCTCTGAATGGCTGTGGGAGACAAAGCAGAACGCTGCCCTCTTTTCCAATTGTCTTTTTCCACTGTCAGGATTTGCAGCTCTGGGCGAGAGGGGAGGTAAAGGATATCAATGTCTGTGTCTCCTCCCTGCTTCCCTCCAAGCTGCTGTCTGGGGGAGCGGGGAGCAATAATAAAGACACCACTAACGTTTAGCCCATTTGACGGAGTCCAAAGGGATGCAGACACCCGAGGACTTTATTTAAAAGTCTGCCACCAGGGCGAGGGCTTCAGGACAGGCTGGCTCTTTTCTTGTCTGATGTTCAGTCCTGCAGAGAGGGCGTCGAGTTGCCCGGCCCTTTGTCTCAGTGAGCCTAAATAACCCTCCCACAACATTATGCAGAGCGGATGCCCAAGCCTTTCAAAGACGGAGGGGCGTGCAGAGGGCGTCAGGGGACCCGCCACTTCAGAGAGAGGAGAGAGGGAGCCGACGCTGGGAACAATGGGAGCTGGGGGCTTTGTAACTCAGAACCCTCTGCCCCTCTCAGCTCTCCTCCTCTGGCCTCCCCAGATTGGACCAAACAATGGAATTGTGGGAATGCCAAATTCTAAGCAGCTTTGCCAGGGCTTTTGCATTTGTGCTTGAAGTCTTGTTTCCAGATGGAAGAATATCGTTGAAGCGAAGGTGGGGGGGTCTTCATGTAGACTAATCCATGTTAGGCTGCATGAACTGGGGCGATGGCTTTGTCAGGGAGCCGTGGTCATGATCCTAAGAGTTTCTGATTTTCTTTTAAAGACATAGGAGATCACTGCCTATACCCAGTGGCCTCAGCAGGCTAGGAAAGACATGGCTTTGAAGCTGACTTCAATCTGCAGATCAAAAATACTTTTAGTCATCACTCAGTGTTGGCAAAATTGAAAGAGTGTTGGGTAACCCCCAAATCACTCTTTTTAAAGAGCTGACACTCACACTTCTCCCAAACCAAGTATTTGGGAGGGTGGAGGGATCCTACTGGGTCATCAGTGTTTGATTTTCAGTGAGTGTAGCTTTTCTCTCTTCACATCCATTTTTGATTTCAGAAATGCAGAGAACTGAAGTTTCAGATTGGTTCCATTCATGCATTCTACTGGTTAGTGATGGACGAGCCACAGAGGTCTAACTTTATTTGGAGAAGTAGACCCCAAGATTTTAAGGGTCTCTGCCTGCATAAAAGTACCCAACCACAGTGGAAATTGGGATGAAACATATAGCCCTCCTTCTGATGTGTTTCCATGGGTTTTGGGTTTGGATTGAACAGAAAACCCAGAGCAAACAGTCTTTCTGAGGACATAAACTTCCACTTCCCAATTTATTTTTTTTTCCAAGCTAGAGAAATGCCAAAATTTTCCAACCTCAGAAGAATATTCTGATTTCAGATCTGCTCAAATTTTGCTTGAGGACTATGAATTTCTCATCTTAGAGGGATTTGCTACTCCTGCTGAATATAAAAGTCTATTTCAGACATCTCCATGGGGATTTCACTGATTGCGGGTTACTTACAGAAAAATGTTTAATCCCAGTCGACGCAGATTTTCTGCTTCTGGGCAGCACGTGTCAGTCAGTGCATGCTCTGAGACTCGAGAAAGAAATTTCTTTCTACCGATAGCCTAAACCTGGTGGGAGTCAGAGGCTAAATCATGTAGAAATAAACCAGACAATACATTCTCCCCTCACTGATTTTTTTTTTCATAATCTGCTATTCTTAATTTCTTTCCATTCGAATTCTTTAACTCTCATTGAAATTTGGTTCAAAATTCCAATTGCATTTTTCTGAAAGAAGGTAGTTGTGTTTTGGAGGCAAATCGGAAAACAAACCTAACTGGGTCTTTGGTGGAATATATTTGCCAGTGGTGACACACAGTCACTGGAAAC
This sequence comes from Camelus bactrianus, assembly GCF_048773025.1. Taxonomy (NCBI): domain Eukaryota; kingdom Metazoa; phylum Chordata; class Mammalia; order Artiodactyla; family Camelidae; genus Camelus; species Camelus bactrianus. The sequence continues at coordinate 25,567,161 of NC_133549.1, forward strand.
AAAACAAACCAAAAATCAAAAAAAAAAAAAAAAAAAAAAAAAAAAAACTAGGAGGGTGCTGGATCCGGGGAGGAAAGAACGTCTTCCCTGGGCTTCCCAGACACCATCAGGCTCAGCAGGTACCGCGCTGGGAACTGCCTTTGAAGATGAGCCTGGCCGAGTTGGAGCCATTAGCAGAGAGGGCTTTCAGCTTTCTGCCATGTTTTGTTTGGCCTTCCACGTGGTTTAAATACTGAATGCTCTTCTCCGGCCATAGACTCACAGAAGTGCATGTTCCTCCTTCTTGCCTTACGTCCGGTCTTTGTCACTCATCGCTGTCACTTGCCTGGTTTCTGAAGGCATCTGAGATTGTGTCAGCTACAATTCCAGCCACTGAGGATATCCACTTGTGGACAGGACAGGGCTTGCCTTGCCCCCCTGAAGGTTTTGTTCTAGGAAGAGAGACTGAAAGAAAACAACTGAAGAAATTGTTTCCAAGATCTTTTTAAAAAAATTTTATTTCTTATTGAAGTATAGTTGATTTACAATGTTAGTTTCAGGTGTATATCAAAGCAATTCAGTTACACAAATACATACATATATTTTTTTTTCAGATTCTTTTCCATTATAGCTTATTATAAGAAATTGAATATAATTCCCTGTGTTATACAGTAGGTCCTTGTTGTTTATCTATTTTATATATAGTAATCCAAGATCACTTTTGATAGGGGTGTGTGCCCTGTAGAAAATGGTAGAGGGTAATATGGCAGAGTGATGGAGGAGGAACATTACATGGGATGGTGGAGAAGGTCACTGAGGGTGACATTGAGCTGAGCCCGGTGACACTTTGAGGGAGTGGCAGTCCAGGCACAGGGAATAGCAAGTGCAAAGTCAGGAGGCCGGAATGAGATTGCAGGGGTCCAGTGTGGCGGAGCAGAAAGAGTGAAGGGTGATCGGGAGATGCCAGTGGAGCAGGGTCTTTGGAAGCTGGAGTCAAGTTGGGGAAGCCGCTGGAGGAGCCTGGAATTGGCTGTGGGTGTGGTACCCAAGCTGGACCGTTGAGATCCTTTTCAAATCTGATTCTGAAAAGTCTGATTGGTGCCCACATGGGCTGTGTGGAGACTGGTCGCCAAACTTGCTGTAAAATGAGAGTTCAGTTCTTAATAATAGAGTTCTTTGGAGGGATGTCCCCAAGTCCTGCAGCTCCAAGCGAGCACTCCAGCCCTATCTTGCAGAGAAAAGAGGCTATGGTGAGGTTAAATGAATTGGCCACAATGACTCAAACGTGGCATGAGCGGCACCTGGAATAAAGCCCCACTGTGTTGCCTCCTTTTGCTCTGAGCGCGGTACCATGATTTCTCCCCTGTATCGCCTCATTATTATTCACTTAAGCGGGTGTGATCTGAAAGGGGGCATTGTTTCTGAATCAATAAGGGGCTGAGTTCGGGTAGTACAGTGAGTGTCTGAGCTTCAAGTCCCTCCTTATCACCAGCTCACAGCAGAGGATAGGTCCAAATAAAACACATTATCAGGCCCTGCTGAGTGTCCAAGCCGAGCAGCTGTATTAATGGAGCTCTTTATATCCATTCCCCGTATGAACTGGGTTTTCTCGCTTTCATTTCTCTGGGAACTTCTAAATAGAGCTCTTGCTGAAGAATGACAAGGGTGTTTGAGTTGGATGGTTGAATAGAAACCATTTGCTCCACGGAGTTCATACTTGCAAAAAGGAGAAAAAAAAATATGTAAGAAAAGACCACCCCCATTCTAAGACAGCAGGGAGGGAGTAAATGACCTACTTTGTGGACATTCTGTATCGTATTAAATGTATGATGTTAGATGGATACACTTAGCATTGACTTCATAAATTTTTCTCTGAATCTACATGTCTCCCACTAGAAACTTAAAAAAAAATTAAATATTTTTGCACTTAGAATCCTAGCAATTGTCCATTGCATTTAGCCTGTGCATAGATACAGTAATTTTGAAAAGATCTAGGTTATCAGCATTATGCCATTGTTGAAAACTTTTAGTAAAACTCTTTCTTGTTACCAACTTTTTATTATTGCGTGGGTTATTGTTACTACTGCCTGGTGGGCACTTTCAGGATGAATGGTAGTTTCAAGTAGTACCAGTCCTATCAAATTCAAATGAATGTGTTTAGGAAAAAAACCATTTTTTTTAAATCCCATTTTATAGACCCATAGGCCTGATCCTCCCTGTAAGTGTGTTTTGCTTGCTATGTATATTGTTTAAATATTTTCTGCGTCAACATAAAAGAAGATTTTAAAAATAAAAATCTGTATTTCTAGCTTCTCTGGAAATATGAAAAGATCTGTCAACACTGAGTCTACCCAGGACCCGTGCTTGTCTGGAATCCACAGTCCCCACCACGCCCTATTGCTCTCTGCCCCTGAGGCTGAATGTCAGTCTGTAATTAATCACTACACTCACTACACTCTTTTTTTTTTTTTTTATAAGAGTAGAGAAATATTTCTCTGTACTTGTGTCTTTATCAAAAATGCAAATATAGAAAATTACCCAGATGGCTGTATGTTTGACCAAATGTGGAGTGCTTTGTGTTTTATATGCTGATAGGTGTCTGGTGAACTGGTTCATTTACAGTGCTTGCTGGGCGCCTCAATTCATGTGCATTTGTTACCCTCACACTTGCATTTCCTCTACAAGGAACAAGTAACCTTCCCTACCTTTTCCTTGAGTTCTCAGCTTAAATGTCATCTTTCCATCCCACCTCCCCTGATTCCTGCGTTGGATTAGGTGGCCCTGCTCTGGGCTGCTGGCACTTTCCCCATCACAACACTTACCAGGCCTTCTTGGAATTACATTTTGAACATCATCCTGTGACTTTAAGTTCTACGAGGTCAGGAACTGTCTTTTCATTGTCATAACCCCAATTCTAGGACACAGTACGTGTGCAAGAAATTTTTTTTAAAAAGAATGAATGATGTCACTACAATCTGGATTTTGAATCAAATGTAATCCCATTCATTTGAGTCCTTGTAACAAGCTTTTAAATCTATTCTTTATAGTTTCGGCATATAGCAACTGCTTCTGAGAAGAGGATTTTTCCTCTTTTAACTCTAGAGCAGAAATTGATTTCAACAAGTATTATGGAGATAATACTATTCATGCAATAAGTGTTAATTGAGTATCTACTGTGTGCCAGGTGCTATTCTCATTGTTGCAGAAGCCTCAGTCTTTGATAAAGCTTTTATTCTTGTAGGGCTGGGGAATGTGCAGGTAATAAATGTGTAAAAACAGATAAGATAAACTCAGGTATTGATAAACACTACAAAGAAGTTAAAACAGGCGAGTGGACTAGAGAATGGACTAGAGAGGGGGGACAGGTGGAGATCAGAGGCTCCCATAGCTGACGTTGTCGGGGAATGTCTTTTCCTTGACCTGCTGTTTGAACTGAGACTTGAACAATAAGAAAATGCCATCTTTAGGAATATCTGAGAGGAGAGTGCTCCAGTTATAGCAAGGAGCAAGTGCAAAGGCCCTGAGGCAGGAGCAAGCTTTGTGTGTTTGAAGGACAAAGACAGGGCTAATGAAGCTGGAACTTGAGTGAGGAGTGTGGCATGAGATGAAGTCAGAAAAGAAGGCAGGGGCTAAAGTAGGAAGGATCAGACAGGCCACATAAGAGCATGGAGTTTTTTATTCCAAGGAGTGCTGTGCCTTTCACAGACGCAGGCTCCAGATTTCTCTTGGCTGACAGAGGGGTGTCCTAGAGAAATTGTGGGCTTGAGAATAAAACAGACCTTGCTTTGAATCTCTTCACCTTCTACCAAGCATGACCTTCAGCAAGTCTTTCATTTCTCTTGAGCTCAGATTCCAGCTGTAAAATAGGATTAATGCTTTTGATGCAGGAAAACGGATGTGGGGTGAGAGGAGGGCCAAGTCCCGGGTCTCGGTTGAGCCCCTGGGACGTCCCCTGCCAAGTGTGGGTCCTTGGCTTTGTGCAGGGAAGAATTCAAGTGCAAGCCACCATTGAGTTAAGGTAGATTTATTCAGAGAGGTACATACTGCATAGAGTGTAAGGCAAGAGAAAGGCAAGGAAAGAGGTGTGGGAATTGGGTGCTCAGGTTAAAGTAAAAGTAGGTACACACTCCATAGACAGAGTGCAGGCTGTCTCCAAAGGGGAGAGAGAGTGCCAAGGGCCCCTAGGCGTGATGTTGTTACTTTTTATGTCTGGTAGCTTCACACGCCTACAGGTGGGATCAATCCAACTGCCCTGGGGAAGGGGCTCGGATTCCCAGGGATTGGGCCACCGCCCATCCTTTGGCCTTTTGTGGTTAGCCTTGGGGCTGTCATGATGCCTGCGGGCGTGTTATTTGATCACAGTGTTACAATGAGCATATAATGAAGCTCTAGGTCTACTAGAAGTTTAACCTCTTAATCCTCAAGGCCAACTGGGAGGTGAATCTTCCACCATTTGGTTGCTGTCATTCCTTGAGTGGCTGTTCCCTGCCCCCTTCCCTCCTGTCTCACTTTCAATGTGATTGATTCATTGCTTTGTTCATTCATCCAACAAATACTTATTGCACTTCTGCTGTGCATCAGGCCCTGGAGATGGATCCATGAATAGGACAGATGGGGTTTTCCTGCCTTCATGGAGCTTATGATATTCTCGGAGTTGACAGTCAGTTGGTAATGAGCGGTGTAAGTTAACTTCAGGTAGCGGTCAGTGCGGTGAAGAAAAGACACAGCCACAGATGAGGGAGACTGAGAGGGAGCTACTTGACCTACTAAGTTGTCCCTGTTTTAGGGACATTTTGAGGACATTAAGGGTCAGAGAAGTTAAGGGACTTGCTCAATGTCGCTCTGCACAGAAGAAGCAGAACCAGAAATCAAAGCCTGTCTTTCTGGTTCCACAGTCTTTGTTCTTTCAAGACACTGCGTAGTTATTGGTTTTACTCCCCAAGAAGCAGAATAATAAATTACCTGTTTTGTTTGGATGACTTAGATCCGAGAATTGAGAATTAATCCCTAAGCCATCCAGGTGACCAGGTGACTGCTTAATGCTGGGCTCTACTGTACAAGTTTTGACATAACTTCAGTGTTTCTCTGCAATTATGTGGCTGCTAAAGTGCCCTGGGGTCAAGGATTCAATCCCTACTGTGCCCTGCCTGCAGTCTGAGTGGGCCCTGTTTCCATAGTTACCAGCATCTATTGTAGCCTTCGTGGTTTCCAGGGCACTGTCATGCCTACTATTTCATTTGATGCTCATGCCAACCCTTTGGAAAAGAAAAATGTTATTCATCCTGTTTTATAGATGGAGACATTGAGGTTCTGAAGGGTAGTTTAATGACTTGTCTGGGCTGTGCGGATATCAAGGGGCTGGGACAGGACTGGAACGTTGTCTTCATGGTCTGAATCCTGAACTTATTCTGACTCTTCCTTCCAGGGCTCTTCGGACCTCCAGATGCTCTCCTTCTCCCCAAACCTGCGACCCTAGGAGATGAGTTTACAGTAACACGTCTTAAAGTATACATTTCAGTGGTAGGGCTAGGAGCTAATCTCAGTGGTTGATATCACTGTTTGACTTGACTCAGTGACTTCTTTTCAGTAGTGGGATGTGGACACTTCAAACATCACCCAGTAGGTGAGCAGAACTTTGCTGCTGTTCTTGCTCCAGGAGCCTTTCTCTAGGAATCAGGTGCTAGTTTCATCCAAACAAGAGGTTGGTCCTGGTTGGAAGGAACTTGTCTTTTTCAGAGCTGCTATTGGTCTCGAAAGATTTATTATTGTGTATATATCTTTTCAAAATTGAAAGAAATGACTAGGATTCTTCCACATGTGCAGTGGGGCTTTGGGGAGCGGAGTTGGGGTGGAGACCCCGAGGGAGAATGTTCCTGCCTCCCTCCCACCCCTGGGTCTCCAGGCACCAGCTCTTTCTGACTTCCTCCTTGCCATCTGATTGCTCCTCCCCATCTTTTAAGAGGCTGACCTTCTCCCTGGCTGGGAAGTACCGGGTCGTGCAAGGTTGCACCAGACCCTGTCATCTCCTTACTCTCTTCTCCTCCGGGAGCACTTCATTCATACCCGCAGCTGCTGTCACCTCACTGCGTGGGGGAATCACAGCCCCATTCCTTCCCGTCAGACTCTGCCTTCCACCCAAATATCTGATTGTCCACTTGCTATCTTCTCTTGAAGGAAACTCAAACGCAACTTGTCCAGTTGTTTTTCCCTAGACCAGTTGTTTGTCTAGTGTCTTCTATCTTAGTGAGTATTACCGCTCTCTATCCCAGTACACAAGCCCAGAGGCGGGGAATTTGCTGTTCATCTCCACCCCAGATCTAGTTCAGCCCGTTTTAGCTCCTGCATAGCTCCGGTGTGTGCACAGTTCCCTCCATGTCTGCCAGTAGCACCCCAGTCCAAGCTGCTCCAGGGACCCCCTTTCCCCTGCCGCCCACTCACCACATGGCAGCCAGACTGGTCCTTTCAGAAGGCAGATCTGGTCATGTGGCCCCATGGCTTAAAACTCTTCAGTTTTTTTTCGTATAAGATAAAAATGGAATTCCTTGACTTTCCCTACAGGACCCTGTTGAGTCTGGCTCCTTCTATCCATTGTTGCCTCATCTTGAACTGTCTTTGTCCATGTTCTCTCCCCTCCAGCCATGCTGGTCTTCTTTCTGCCCATCACACCACAGCCTCATTTCATACTTTTCTCTTGGTCTAAAACCATCTTTTCTTCTTTCTGTGCTTGGTTGAGTCATATTCGCCTTGTAATTCCCAATTTCTTTTATCACTGCTTGGGCACGTGTTTTCTGGTTGACTTGAATTCCTTTCTTACAGACCCCATGATGTTGTATTGCTACTTTGTGGCCCTTTTCATCCTTATAATTGTAAAGTTTTATTCGTGTGATTACTAATCTCTCTCCTTCACTAGCCTGTGACTTTCACGAGCACGGGGATCCTCCCTAGTTTTGGCCCCCCACCATCAGTATAATAGTTGATGCTATAAACTTGAGTAGAGGTCTCCTTGCCACGAACAGTCTGTGGATACTAATATCCCTACAAGTTTTGGGGGTATGGTAGTGTCAATCCCAGGTAGCCGGGTTGGACTAATTGAGCAGAATTACCATTACCACCATCACTACTACCACCAGCACCACCACATCTATGACTACCATCACAGTCACCATCACCACCATCACCACCACCACCACCACCATCATCACCTCCACCATCTCCACCACCACCATCATCATCATCATCATCACCACCACCATCACCTCCACCATCTCCACCACCACCATCATCATCATCATCATCATCATCACCACCACCATCACCTCCACCATCTCCACCACCACCATCATCATCATCATCATCACCACCACCACCACCTCCACCATCTCCACCACCACCATCATCATCATCATCATCACCACCACCATCACCTCCACCACTTCCACCCCCCCCCACCATCATCATTCCCATCATGGTACTCTAGCCCTGGTGTCAGAGTAAGACAGCTTTTATTTCCCTATGACAGAACATAACCAGTTGTTCGTTGGTTTCTTGAGAACATCTAGAGTTCTGATGAAGTTGTCTCAGATGTTTATATTATATTGTTTGTTAGTTATCTTTTTAACTGAAAAAAAAAAAAAGAGTGCTTTTGCTTCAGGCATTAGAGAGCTCGGGGCTTCAGATTGGAAAACATACAAATCCTCCCAAAGGTAAGAATTGGGATCTCATTTATTCATGTAACAAATGTTTACTGAGTGCCTAATGTGTGTAAGGCATGCTGTTAGAGGCTGAGAATGCCGGGCCCTCGTGGTACCTACAGTAGAAGGAAATAGGCAATAAACAAATAAATCTAAAATATATACTAGGAATGTAAACACTATAAGGAAAACAGAGTGATACAGTAGAGCCTGAGGAGGCTGTTTTAGATTGCATAGTGTGCTAGATTTTTTTCTTTTTTTTTGCAATGTAACAAATAGCATTAAAATCTCATTGGCTTACGACAACAACAAGGATTTCTTTTGTGGGTCCTTCTTTGTTTGCAGGTCCTTTGTTCACTTTGGACTGGTGACTATCTAGGCATATTCTTCTCAGCAGAGGAAGTGGGTGAGTGGAAACATGTAATAAGTCTTAGGTCCCAGCTCAGACCTGGCCCACTGTCACACCCACACTTTGCAACCAAAGCAAATCATGTGACTGATACCATGGAGAGAAGTTGCTCTGCCTACGGTGAGAGCCACTGAGAACACTCGGGGCAGGAGTGTGGATGTACAGTCCTCTTCCTGGGAACAGAGAGTCGGGACCATCATCTCGTCTGCCCTAGAGAGCTCAGGAACCCTCCGTGTAGATGACCTGCCTGCTAAGATCATGCAAAGAGAAGGAACCCACCCTGTGATCTCTTGAGGAGGAGTTCCAGGCAGAGGGCCCAGCAGAGAGGCAGTCTCATGGGGCTAACAGGCTTGGAGGATTGGATAAAACAGAAGAGGATCAAGTGTGGCTGGAGGTGGTGGTAAAAGGGAGGTTCAAGGGGGTTAGTGGGTGCTTTATCACGGGGGCCCTTGCAGGTCACAGTTGGGGTTTGGGTTTTGCAATGAGAATGGGTGTGACATGTGACCTTAGTTTTCGAAAGAAAACTCTGGTTGTGTCTGATGCCTGTTGTCTGGCAGGTAGACAAGGAGGGCAGGTCGGCTTGGAAAACCTCTAGGAAAGATGATCTGAAGCCCCAGAGACTTCTTCTCAAGGGATTTAAAAGCTACCCTAGGAAACTGCAGGACAAGGTAGCCCACGTGCTGGTCCTTCGCCCTGGAGCCGGGCATGGACCCTCTGTTTCTTGGGGGCTGCACCTCCCCGGGGAGCCAGTTGACTTGTCCGGGAGAAAGAGAGTTCAGGGTGGGCCCCAGATACATACACCACTCTGACACAGCCTCCTAATTCAGAGCAGAAGCCTCAATAAGGAATCACTTTAGAAGAAAGGCTGTGCTTTAATTTATTGTTTTTTTTTCCCCTCAAGTTTAAACATTCTCTGCACTTGAGTGGCTGTTGCTTATGCATCTGACTTATTTAGGGCAATTTGCTATTGTGTGTGTGGTCCAATCCAGCCTGTTTCAGTAAAGTGTATGTTAGACGCTTGGAAATTGTCCAGCGAGCATTGTGTATGTGTGTGGGTGTATGTGTGTGTGTGTGCGTGTGCGTGTGTGTGTGTGTGTGTGTGTGTGAAGTGGAGGAAGGGAGAAAGGATGGCAAGAGAATTTTTGACTGGCAACCCAAGCATGGTATTCACAGATGAATAGTACATATTTAATTTGAAGAATGAATTCTCTTTTTTTTTTAAATTTGGCTATTGTCAGTTACACTGCAGGCGCACTGACATGGTTTAAGTTAGCATTGTGGAAGCAGAGGGGTGCGTGACTAAATTATTAAGAGCAACGCATGAGGACCAAGCACGAAACCATCTCAACAAATAGAGGAACTTTATATGGAGCTTTCCGCCAGCTGTGTCCCTGGTCATTGAGCACAACATGGAACAGTTTGCCCAGGGACTATTTTGGGAAAAACAGTCATTTCATCAAGGGTACAGCTTAGGTTTGAAATTCTGTTTGGATCATTTGCCAGGAAATTGGTATCCAAAAATTAAATATAAAAAATGTTAAGAGGATTGGAAACTAAGGCAGGGAACTCTGCTCACCAGATTTTAACTCTTACTAACCTGTTAGAAATGAGTATTACTGAGTAATTCTAGCGCATTAATAATTTATAATTTGTCCCTAGACTGTAATTTCTGTAAGGCTCTGATAAATAAGTAGAAATCTCAGAGGCTCTAGAAGTAAAAGAGCTACGATGAAATCTTGGCTTCCTGGCTATGGACGGTGTGAGCTTGGGCAAGTCTCCTCACTTTGTGCCTGTAGCCTGGGAGTGGCAGTGCACACCTGCAGGCTTATGAGAAGAAGAAATGAGCCCATGTTTGCAAAAAGTCCTTTTAAACTTGCAAATATACACAAATATGCGTTATAACTTTCACGGATGGTCATGACGAGCTGAGGGTCACTACTGAGCACCACAGAGCTGAAGAGCTGGGAAATGAGAATCTCAACGGTTTTGAAAATTCCTGGGGCTACTTAATTGAACAATCAAAAGAAAAAGCCAGGGCAGATGCTTCAGCTCTGACTCCAGAGGAGTGGGCTTGGAAGATGATAGGAAGCAGATTGTGACTGAAGGCAAGGAAAAACAAAATGAGGACAAATCCACAGCAGGTTTCAAGCTGAGGTTTTTCGGAACCTCCTAAGCCAATACAGTAATTGGAGGCCCTCATCTTGTTCTCATTTCTCCTGCGTATGATAGGCCCTTCGGCTTGGGACGATAACCGGTTCCCTGCATAGAGAGGAGCGTCCGACGATTAGGAGCCGCTACCAATGAGGGGCGTGGGAGGGTACCTGGGGACCTAAGGCACGTGTGAGGACTCTGGGGCAGACACCTGCATCTCAGACAAACAGGGGCCCAGCGAGGCTCCTGGCATCACCGAATCACTCAGGACCTGTTTTTTGCACTGATGAACGAATGGATTAATGGAGACAAAAGCAAGAGTTGGGGGCCTAGAATTGAATTCTGCTCCTTCTTGAAGTCCCAGCTAAATTCCCAACTCACATGTAGGTCTTTTTGCCAGTTAAATATTTTTTTCACCCTGGTTCTTACAGTTTCTACCATTAGGGAGAATCCATTGGGTCTCTCTTTACTAAAGTCTCATTGAGTCCGTTTTTTAAATAGGTGCTTTTTAAAATTTTTTTCCTGGAGTGTTTGCCATGTACCAAGGGCTGCCCTTTGCACTGAGGACCCAAAGGAAGAAGAGCATCCCATACTATTGTGGAGTACACTGCCTGGAAGGGAGGACCAATATAAAAGGCAAAAACCAACATTTCTCCAAAGAAAATACAAAAATGGTCAACAAGCACATGAAAAGATGCTCAACATCTTTAGTCATGAAGGGACTGCAAATCAAAACCATCTTGAGATACCACTTCATACCCACCAGGCTGGCTATCATTAAACAAAAAATAACAAGTGTTGGTGAGGATGTGGAGAAATTAGAACCCTTAGGCAATGCCAGTGGGAATGCAAAATAGTGCAGCCACCGTGGAAACCAGTTTGGAAGTTCCTCAAAAAGTTAAATATAGAATTAACAGACGACCAGCCATAAAGAACTGAAAACAGGTATTCCAACAAAAACTTATACATGGAAGTTCAGAGCAGTACTATTTAGAATAGCCAAAAAAAAAAAAAAAAAAAGGAGACATTCCAAATGCCTATCAGCTGATGAATGGATAAAACAAAATGTGGTCTGTATCCATGCAGTAGAATGTAACTCAGTCATTAAAAGGAATGAAGTACTGATACTTACTACAACGTGGATAAAACTCAAAAACAGCAGGTTAGGTGACAGATTTAAGACATGAAAGCTACCTATTGAATAATTCCATTTACTTGAAATATCGAGACTAGGTAAATCCGTAGAGACAGATGGATGAGGGATTACCAGGGGCTGAGAGGAGGAAAGAGTAGAGTGACTGCTTAATGGGTACAGACTTTCCTTTTGCAGCGATGAAAACGTCCAGAATTAGTGCTGATGAAAGCACAACGTTGTGAATGTACTTAATGCCACCAAATTATATACTTTAAATGGTTGATTTTATGTTATGTGAATTTTACCCCAACAAAAATAAATAAGGCAGTTAAACAGAACTCTAGTAACTATGGCTTAATGAGGGCTATAAGAAATGTGTGGTCCTTGCACTGTGGGAACATGGATGCTGAGACACTGCCTCTGTCTGGGGGTATCAGATGGGACTAGTTTGTGGAAGAAGGTGGCCTCATCCTGATAGCATCCTGAAGAGGAAGGGAGTGTGGTCTAGGTAGAGGGAGCAATTGCAGGTAAGAAGTGGGAGTCTGAACACGCGTGGTTTGTTTTGGGAATGTGAATCGTCTTGCAGGGTTGGTGAATAGGACAGGCTTGAAATAGTGTGATGGAAAAATAAGCAAACAAACACTTACTGAGCACCTACTGTGTGCCGGGGCTTGACATCAGTTAGGTCGTTTAGTCCTCCCAGCAACTCTGATATTTTTCTGATCTTATTTGTGATGAAACTGAGTGTGAGAGGAAGTTATGTGCTCAGTGTCGTGCGGAATCTTCACTTGTACAACTACACCAAGAGGACACACAGAGAGTCAGGAGTTTGTAAGCAGATGAGCACGAAGCTTCATCCCTCCTAATTAATGCCACTGTATTAGATGTTCAAAAGTGTGCTCACGGATGGCAGGAGAAGCTTTGTTCTTGGAACCAAGCGTAAACCCACACTGTAGTTACTGAACATTCTCTAGTGAAACAAGACCGATAGGATGTATATGTAGGAAGAGATTTAGGATAAGGCTCATGAAATTACGGAGGCTGAGAAATCCCACGATCTGCTACCTGCACACTGGAGACCCAGGAAAGACAGTGCTGTGATGATCTGAGTCCCACGGCCTGAGAACCAGCAGCACCCAGGGCAGGGGAAGATGCATAGTGCAGCTCAAGCAATCAGGCAGGAAGGACCAAATTCTGCCTCCCTCGTCCTTTCTGTTCTGTTCAGCCCTTCCACAGATCGGAGGATGCCCACCCATATAGGGAGGGCAAACAGCTTGGCTTTACTGAGTCCACGGATTCAAATGCTAATTTTATCCAGAAACGCCCTCACTGACACATCCAGAAATAACATTTAGCCAAGTATCTGGTTACCCCATGATCCAGTCAAGTTGACACATAAAATTAACCATCACACACATGTTATTGATCTCTTGTGTGTTGGGTTCTGGAAGACAGTTGTGAGATTGTGTTGCTTTTTATTACTGTTTTTAAAAACAGTTAAAATATATGTAAGCAAATCTGGACCAGACTTTTGTGGTCGCTTGGGTTCAACAGAACACAGTTTGAAAACACTGCTTGCCTTCTCAGAAGCCATTTAGCTCTGTTCAGTCCTACCACGGGTGCCTCTTGTGCCTTTGAGTGGATTACTGTCTTCCTGTGCCCAAGTTTTTACCTGTTACTTGTTCAGTCAGTGACAGGGTTGACCGGACTGCTGTGAGTCAGACCCGGTGAATGACCGCTGGTCCAACTGATTGTGTCTTTCTGTCATGTCTCTTTATGAGCAATTTCATTTTTAACCTTTGTAACTCCTGGAAAATTCTTTAGAGTCCTCCTATACCTCTCATTAAAAAAAAAAATCTTATCTTAGAATAACTTTAGATTTACAGAAACATTGCAAAGATAATAATAGAGTTCATCCAATTGCCTCTACTATTAACATCTTCCTCAAGTGTGGACCATTTATCCCACAGATACATTGTTATTAAACGCCTATACTTTATTCAGACTTCCTTTGTTTTTATCTAATGTCCCGTTTCCATTCCAGAATCCCATCTGGGATACACAGTACGCTCCTCTTGGCTGTGACAGCTCAAACTTTCCTTGTTTTTGATGACCTTGACAATTTTGAGATGTCCTGGTCAGATGTTTCATAGAATGTCCCTCAACTGGGATTTTTCTGATGTTTTTCTCATGATAAGATTGGGGTTATGGACTGGGAGGTAAAGTGTCATTTTTCTCACATCCTATCGGGGTACCTACTGTCAACATGACTTAACCACTGTAGATGTCAGACTCAGCCACCTGGCCGCAGTCATGTCTGCCAGGTTTTTCTACTGGAAAGTTACTTCTTCCCCTGTTTCACGTTGTTCTCTTGGGAAGGAAGTCACTGTGTGCGTCTGCACTGAAGGAGTGCAGGGCTATGCTCCACCTCCCAGAGCCTTGTGCCATCTTTTAATTGTTCTTTCTCTTTTCAGTGAAGGAGTATAAAATGGGAATCATCCACGTGAGGATGGCTCTATTTCTCTTCAACTTTACATCAAGGTAGGGTTTCTCAACAGTGGCCCTAGGATATTTTCGGCAGGATAATTCTTTGTTGTGTACCATTTGCCTTGTAGGAGGTTTACCAGAATTCCTGACCTCTGCACACTGGATACCAGCAGCAAACCACTTCCAACCACCAAAAATATTTCTACACATTTCCAAATGTCTCCTGGGTGGCGGGGAAGAGTCCCCTAGCTCCTTGCCACAGTTGGGAACTACTGCCCCAGTAAGAATGCTCCCATTCACAAATTAAACTTAGAGAACTCAGGAAATATATGCATGTTTTTCAGTGCCAAAGTGCTGCCTAGTTCCAGAGGCAGAACATAGAACACCGAGTGAATGGCTGTGCTCTGGGTGTGCAGTTCCCACAGAATGCAGCATGAATGGTGCCCCCTGGGGTTGTGCAAAGCAGTGGTCCTCAATGAACAAATCCTGAAGGCATTCCTCGCCTCCCTCCCACTTTGAGGGAGGATGGACAAGGTTATGTTGTGATAACAAGCATCCTGAAAGTCTCAGGAGCTTAAAACGTGAAGATTTATTTTTAATTCCTGGTATGTGTCCTGGGAGGGTCAGAAATGACCCTACTCTTTGGAGTTACTCAGGAGCCCAGGATGCTGGGGGCTGTGTCTTGACATACGTTTTCCTGGTCTTCATGGCAGAGAGAAGTGTGCACTGCAGTGTCTCACGCTGGCAATCGTATATTTCTGGAAGTGACTTTCGTCATTTCTGCATACTTCTCATGGGCCAAATCACGTCACAAGATCATGCCTAACTTCAGGAAGGCAGGAAAAGACAATTTCACTTTGCACTTGGAGGAGGCAAGTGAGAATACCCCTGAACTGTCCTAATGACCACCATAGCTTTGAAATACAAAACATGGTACTACTATGGCTAAGCAATGATTGAAGAATCAATATATAAATGATTCATAGGGTGCTTCCTACCATGATGACAGGGCCTCAAAAATACTTGCTGAATAAAATGAGTATCTCAGAACATCCAGGAAGTTGCACAGGAAGTCATCAGCATAGTAGATGTTCCAAGTCTAAACCAAGATGTAGGGTTTAGAACTGTGCCTTGTCTATGTCTCTTCCCACAACTGACTAGCCATAGTAACTCGATATCTACCTGTGTAACAGAGGGTTGAGGGATCAGAGTTATGTGTGACAATTCTTGTATGTATGTGTCTGGAAGATTGTAGGGGCCTCTCCCCTATTTCCCAGCCTGCCTCCATGGACCAAGAGGTCTGAGCCCTAGGGAAAAAAAGAAAACTATAAATGAAGAACTGAAGGAGTTAGGTTGACTTTGCAAGGTTCTGGATATGAGTAGTGTAGTCTGCGTACCTTGATGATGATGGAGCACCATAGATTAGAGAAGAAGAGATGCCTCCTCATCCATGGATATGCAGTGAGGTCCCATCTAAGTGGGCATGACCGCATCCTGGCAGTGAAGGAGGATGAATGATATGCCATCTGCAGGTGGCTTAGTGGGCGGTGGGCATCAGTAAGGAGGCTGGAGTGGGGAAACAGGTGGACTGATCCTGTGGTCTCAGAAGTAAGACCAAGGCAAAGGACTGACTTCTTGCAGATAAGTAGCTGAAGTTTTGGAGCCAGAAGTGTCTGGGCATTAATTTAATATAATCTCATTCATATCCAAAGGCTTGTGAAGCCTGGGGGAAATTCCAATTATGTGAGGATTTAAGAAAGGTTTTAAAGATCTACGAATTGCAGCCTTAGAAAAGATTATGGATCTTTTATTTTGCTGTTGGTTCTCCTTGAGCAGAACAGCTTTTGTCTGCTGGTAAATCCCAGTGTGAGCAGTAACACTGAGAGTTATGTTAAAAATGAATATTGGGCAGTTTGGTTTGATTACTGTATTCTGAAAGTACTGCTTTGTGTGTGTGTGTGTGTGTGTGTGTGTGTGTGTGTAAACAGAACTACCAAAGAGGTGTATGTGTATTGTGGTATACTTATGTGAAATTATTTACTGTGGACATGTCTTGGCTTATATATATTTGCTTCATGTGTACCTTCTACTTAGAATTCTTTATGGACATAAGTGCCCTGCTGTTTAGAAAAGTGTGGTTTGGGACTTTGGTTAAGCAGCACCCTTGGCTATTGTCAAGCAGTGAGGTGGGATCACTTGTTCCCTGGGAATGGTGAAACATTCATTTCTCACCCATGAGGTTTCTAAGGCTAACGTGCTGTTTGTGATGATTTGATGTTCATTCATGTGGTAAAGTTTACTTTTGTTAATTGCCTGTGAGTCAACAACTATACTACGCTTTTCCAGGAGAAAGCAGCCCACTCTCTAGTGTACACACTTTCCAGTTTCTTTAAGAAGAAAGAGCATAGAGAAGTGTCTTTGAAGTCATCAACCACTAGACAAAAGACTGATGCATGTCCCTAGAACCACCACAGTTGGCCTGTGTAACAATGCAGAACTAAAATTTGAGACATAAAGAATCTAGAGATGATGGGTGGGGGAGGAAGGTGAGAACAGAGGCAGGTGAAGGCATGCCAAAGCCCTTGCTTTGTTCAGTGTAAGATGTAAATATTGGTAAGTTTAAGAAATGGACGGCAAGGAGGGATATGATGGTGAAACTTAAAAATTAGGAGCAACTATCAGAAAACAAAAATGGACTGTATAACTTTCAAAAAAAGAATTCAGTCCATCTAATGGAAGGCAGGAAAGGAGAAGGAAAAAAAAGAAGGCACAGTAATTGAAGTAAAGCTAAAATTAGATGGCAGAAACAAATCCTAGTGTAGCAGTAATTACAGTAAATAGTAACTTACCAATCAGAAGACAGAAGTACTCAGATTACATACAGAACGTAAAATCTGGCAATATTTTGCCAATAAAAGAGTAGTGAAAGAAAAGAATTTGGTTAGACTAATAACAAAAAGATTTATATCTATCTATCTGTCTATCTATCTATCTATCTATATCAGATAGATAAATCAGATAGATATAGACAGATATAGATAGATAGATAGATATGAACCAAAAGAAAACTGGAAGTGTAATATTAATACCCCATGAAATAGAATTGAAGACAAAAACATTAAGGGCAAAGTGGAATGTGACATACTTATAAATGTAACAATAGAGTAAGAATATATAGTCATAATGAACATATGCATAATGAACATTCACCTGATAACATCATCTTAAAATATATAAAATGACAAACGATGAAACTATACAAAGAAATAGGTAAGTCAATGGAATACTACTTAGTTATAAAAAGAATGAAATAATGTCATTTGCAGCAACATGGATGGACCTCAATTATCACACTAAGTGAAGTAAGTCAGACAGAGAGAAACAAATATATGATATCACATATATGTGGAATCTTAAAAAAAACGATACAAATGAACTTATTTCAGATTCACAGACATAGAAGACAAACTTATGGTTACCACAAGGGAAAGGGTAGGGGAGGGATAAATTAGGAGTTCAGGATTAGCAGATACAGACTGCTATATACAAAATAGATAAACAACAAGGACCTACTGTATAGCATAGGGAACTATATTCAGTAGCTTTTAATAACCTATAATGGAAAAGAATATGAAAAATTATATATATATATCTGAATCACAGGAATATATATAACTGAATCACTATGCTGTAAACCAGAAACTAACACAACATTTAAATCAACTACACTTCAATAAAAAAATAGATAAGTCAACAATGTAGATAGTAATTTTAAAACAGCACTCTCAAACTGCTGGATTAAACAAACCAAGCAAGGAAAGATATTAAAGATCTGAATAATACCTTAAAGTAAGAAACTAACAGATACGTGTAGAATATATCCAAAAACCAGTAAAGGTATTTTTTTTTTAAGACTAGATCATCCACAAAAAAATGACAATTTACTAGGCCACTGAGGAAGCTTCTGATTTCAAAGAAGCCTATTTAATGCAGAATATGTTGTCTAATCAAAATGCAGTAAAATGAGAAATCAATGTCAAAAGAAAGCTAAAAATAGCTCATATATCTGGAAACTAATTAACTCAGAAATCATAAGGGAAGTTACAAAATTCTTAGAACTAAATTGAAATTTAAAAACACTACTTATCAAAATTTGTCAGATAGCTAAAGTAGTCCTTAGAGAAAAATATAGCTTTAGATACATTTATATGAAAACTAGAAAGACTGAAAATAGATGATAAGAGTTCAAGAGGAGAAGCTGGAAAAAGAACAAACGTGAAGAAATGAGAAAGAGAGCTATAATAAATTTAAGATAAGAAATCTAAAGGATACTAAAAATAATAGAGAAGATTAATGAAACCAAAATCTGGCACTTTGAAAATACCACAGTAGAGGCAGGCACCCTTTGGCTGTACTGATCAGGAAAAAGGGAGAACAAGCAAATAACAAAATTACAGAATGAAAACCAGCTGGGGAAAAATATTATGAACAACTCTCTCTCAATAGATTTGAAAACTACATGAAAAATACACATTTATGGAAAAATATAAGATACCAAAATAGTGTAAGAGAAACTAAAAATATTGAATAGACCAATAAACATAAAGAAATTAAAATTATCTTCAGACTCTTTTCTCTCACAGAAGCCCCAGATCCAGTGGTTTTATTAGTAAGTTCTACCAACATTAAAAAAAAAAAAAAAAAGACAATTTTAAGAAATAGAAAAAGTTAGAAATAATTTTATGAAACTAGCATATTGCTGATTCCAGATTCTGTCAGGGTCAATGCTCAAGGCCATGTGGCTTTTAAACATAGATGTAAAAACGCAAAATGAAATGTTAGCTACAAATATAAAAGGGTAAATGTAACAGGTGATCATGGAGAGCTTAGCCCTGAAAAGCAAAGATGGTTCAACCTCAGAAGATGTACTGCTGTATTAATCCCAGGGAGAATAATCACTCAGTCATCTCAGAGACAAAAAAAAACATTTTAATAAAGTTCAAAGTCAATTTATGCTAAAATCTCTTGCAAATTATGTCTAGCAGGAAACTTCCTTAATGTGGTAAAGATTTATGCCTCCGACCTACAGCAGACAACATACTTCAGAGAAACTTTGGACTCATCCCCTTTGAGATTAGAACCATATGCTGCTGCTGTTTAACACAGTATCAGAGGTCCTGGCCAACTCTATAAGATAAAGCCAAACCCAAACAATCTAATTATTGGGAGGGAGGGTATTAAATTGTCATTTGCTAATGATACGATCTAAATAGAAATCTATAAGAGTCAACAGAAAAAGATTAGAGTAGGGAGTTCAGAAAATTTGCAAGACAGAGATAAACTCAGAAAAATCAATTGTGTCTCTTCATACTACCAGTAACCAATCAGAAAATAAGATACAAAGCAAGATGAATTCATAATGGCAACAATAAATTTAAATTATCTAGTGAACAAAGAATATATATAAAATCTAAGGAGAACGTTTTAAGAAAGTATGATGAAATGGAGAGCTTCTCCATGCTTATGAGTGGAGCACTTGAACATGAAGATATCAGTTCTCTCCAGACTAATGTACAATTTCAGTGTGATTCCAAAATAAAATTCCAGTTAGTTTTTTTAAGGGATGTTGCAAAGTTATTCTATATACAGAAGCACGTAGGTTCATAAATAAACAAGTTACTTTGGAAAAGAAGAGGATGAAGGCAGACTTCTGTTACTCGATATTAAGACATAGTACAAAAATGTAGAAATAAACAGTGTGCTATTGGTACAAGAACAAAGAAATAGACCAATTTAACAGAAATAACATATAGACCTGATATGATAAAGGTCAGTGAGTTACCAGATTAATTACTTGATAGAAGGCATTGGGAAAATTGGCTCACTCTACAGAGAAAGACAAAGCTAGATCCCTGCCTTATGCCATATACAAAGTGCACCCTGGATAGATGAAAAGCCTAAATGTGAAAAGGAAAACTAGGGTGCTAATTGGAGAAGATGTGGGACCTGTGGGACCTAGGGGATAGGAAGGACTTCTTCAACAAGACCTCAAAAGAACATATCATTAGAGGATAATTGATGATCTGATTCCACACAGAAAGTTCTGCTTGAAGAAGACAACGTAGACAAAGTTGATAGATGAGTGGCTGGAAAAACATATCTGCAATGTCTGAGACCAATGAGAAACCCATACATAGAAGACAAGGAACTCTGCCAATAAACAAGAAAGAGAGAAAGGTCTATAGAAAAACATGGACAAAGGATGCAAACAGCTGTTCACAGAGGGGTAAACCTGAGTAGCTAGCACATATATGAAGAGATGCTCAAACTCTTTAATATTCAGGGAAATGGAAATTAAAGTAAGAAAGGGGATTCCCGTTTTAATTGGCAAAATGTGTAATCAGTTTAATTGGCTAATTCATGGGTTCGTGGGATATGGGGTCTAGGCACCCTCCTGTCCTACTGGTGGGAACGGGAACTGGTCAGCCATCCAGGAAGGCGACTGGGGCAGGGCTTACTTAAATGTTGTGTGTGTAGATAGAAAGACTCAGGATCCCACTGGTGGGCCATCTCCAAACAAAAATCTTTGCATGGATCCAGAAGAAGACATAGATGCAAATGTTCGATACTTACTGTTTGTGCTGTCCTGTGTGTCAGTTAGAGGGGAACTAATTCAGCACAGTGTGGTGAGTCGGTAATGAAACACCATGCAGCAGTTACAGGGCACGAAATCGATGTTCTCATAGCAACAGGGATCAAGCTTTAAAACACAGCGCTGAATTGAAAAAGGAAAGAAATAATGTGGTTCATAGCACAGTGCCGTTTATGCAGATAAAAAAATACATATAGACACACTAAACAATTCTACATTTTACAGAGATACCTACACATTTGAGGACACATAGAAAATGCACTCGAACTGTTGCCTGTAGGGGGCAGAGAATGGGAGTGGGTTTTTTCTTTTTTGAAAAGGAAGTCAACAAGTAAATAAAACAAAGCAAGAGAGCAGACTTGCCTGGATCAGTGATGAAAATTGGCCATGAACTGAGACATAAGATAAATCCAACCATCTGCTTCAGAAATCCAGAAAGCAAAGCAAAATAACTCTGCGTTGACACGTTTCTGCCCGTGTCTATTTTCCTTTGTTTCCTCATTTGCCACTAACACGGACAACTCAGAATGAAAGAGTTTTAAACTAAATCACGAAAGAAAGAACTAAATTTCCGGTTGCTGCAATTTGGAGGAAACAAGTGGTCTCCATCCTTAATTTGGAGAGGTTCAGCCTAGTGTTCATCACCTGTTCTGGCACCTGGTTTGACCTGGCCTCCCCTTGTAGCCCACGGAGGAATTCCATGGAGACCTTCTGTTTTCAGAAGGAAGGCTTTGGAGCAGGCACCTCCACCCGGCCCCCTACTTTGCCTACACAGACTTCTAATTGATTGATGCTTTCCCTTGCCTCAAGCTGCATCATTTATATTAGCAGCTTTATGATCTGATATCTGATCCCCTGGCAATCCCAGCAGGCAAGTATAGGTTGTTACAGGCAACCAGGTCCTCAGACAATGTCCAGGTTTCCCAGATAATAACTTCTCAAGATTTATTTTTTTTTCATTAAGAGTCTGTTAGATTCTCTAAATGTTATTTGTAACATGGTCCAAAGCAGATTAATTGAATGTCAGGGACTTTCCCTTCTGAGGTGGCCCTTATTCTCTCTGAGAGAAGGAAATAAACAATTAGGGGGCCCTGGATGGTCCCCTCCGTTCACTGCTGCCGTAAGCCCAGGTTACAGCTATCCTGGTGTATTGGTCCTGTTTCCAGAACACTCTTGGACCTAGGATTTTCCCACCTCCATTTGGCCCTCTCGTGAGGGAATTCCCCTTTATAGTGATTTCCCACATCCTCCACAGGCCGGTTTCACCTTCAGTTATTATTTTATTCTATGAAGACCGAGCATCTGGAAAATATCCTTTGTTCAATAAATGTTCATGAATCTAAACCTATTAATAGTTCCCCAAGCAGTCTTTATCTCTTTCCCTAATCAATTTTTGTTATGTCAACATTTCTAACATTCTAACGGTGATAATACTGTGGAAGGTTGTAATTCTAGGCGTTTAGCAGATTTCCTAGTAATAACCCATTTCATTATTATGGGCGTACATGGAACTTGTCACAATATACAGTTCATCGGAAGAACACAATGTTCTTCCTGCAGATTTGCTTCTGACTTAGTCTCCGTCATTCAAGTAAGATTAGTGGTCGTAGGTGCTGTTTCTCAACATATTACCAGTCTCTTGAGTAGGAGAAACATGTCATTAATGTAGAATACTCCATTTATTAAAAGTATTAAATTTTGCTATTTCTCAGTAGGACAAGTTCAGGGGTCACAGAGGTCAGGGCCTTTGGTAAGCACACCTGTGCTGCGTGGACTCTGGGTAGAATAATTGGGAATCTTGACAGTTTTCAGTTCCCTTGATCATGAGCACATCTCTGTATCTAATTAAGCTTATAGAAACATACCTGTGTTTGGAAGGCAACTTGACCTCTAACTAGTTGGATGGCCTTGGATTAAATTAATTCACTGGCCGAAGCCTCAGCTGCCTCACCTATGGGAGGAGAATCCCTTCGTTCGTCTAGCAGGCACTTACTAAATACCAGCTGCTAAATACGTTTTAGGAGCTGGGAAGAGAGCTGCAAACAGGAGAGGCAAGGTTACCTCTCTTGTGGAGCTCACATCCTGGTTGAAATTTAAAGCACAAACAAAAAATAAAATAGTGACGTAGTGCAAATATAATAGCACAGTTGATCCTTGAGCAATGTGCAGGTTAGGGACACTGACCCCTAGCACAGTCTAAAATCCACATACAACTTTCGATTCCCCCAAAACTTAACTACTGATAGCCTCTTGTTGACCAGAAAAGCCTTACTGATAATATAAACAGTTGATGTACACATATTTTGTGTGTTATGTGCATTATATGCTATATCCTTTCAGTAAAGTAAGCTAGAGAAAAGAAAATGTTATTAAGAAAATCGTAAGGAAGAGAAAATACATTTAGAATTCTGTACTTTATTTATAGATACTCTAAGTTTACGTTGTCTGTTTACAAGATGGATCATCTTTCAGTGCTTATATCAATATTGCTTATAAGATATGAAACACTGTAGGTGTTATACATATTACTAACCCTAGGCATCAAAAATGAAAGGCTAGTATGTTCGTATTTATTTACAGGTATAATGGTTCATGCACTGATAACGAAGAAGCAGCAATATGATTATTTTTACAGTCACCTAACGTAACTGATATAATTGCTCACGACAGCCTAGCCTACACACTAATGAATGAGCCATTATAAAATTTTTATGGCATGTGGTATCACAGTCATGTTCATAATACAGCACTGGAAATGCTGTTACATTTGGAAAACACTTACCTGTGATGACAGGCTGATACGCAGTTTCTCCAACTGTGAAATAATAGGACTGGATGATAATGTAACTCTTTGAAAGCAAAGTCATAAAATAGTAAGGAAACTAACACATTATTAATTTTATATTAAATATCCCTCGCTTTATGCCTAGGTAAGTGTGGACTAACATATCTGTACATTTTATGCATTCATGACATGACTAAATTTTACTTAATTTTTTGATATTTCTAGGCTACTCGGTGTGTCTGCAAATTTTTCCAAGTTGTCACAAATCTCCAAAAAATTCCTCTAATATATTAAAATTCATATCGGAGTGGACCCACCCAGTTCAAACCCATGTTGTTCAAGGGTCAACTGTACTTACCTTACAGAGCAGTTGTAAGACTCATTCAACAGAGATGCTACGGGGATCAAATGAGGAAACCCACCTGTGTAGCTGTTGGTGTATAGTGTGTCCTCAGTCGGTGGTCATTACCTGCGTTGCAGAACTGTGGTTAAAGGCCCTTGCTCTTTCTGTCACATCTGAAACCAGTGGGCGTGGTGGTGAAGATGCAGAAGACAATCCTGAAGTGGTGCTGGATGCCCATGGAAACTTTTTCATGGAAAAAAGTTTAGGGGAGAAGTTCTAGCTCCCTTTGGCTTCCTAGGATGGAGAGTGTGGGAATGCATTAAGAAGGGGCACAAACCCCTGTCTGTGTAGTGGATCCCCTGCCCGTCACCTCTGCTCCCACCCTACGCACTGCACTCTACCTGGAGAAGGCACTAGAATTATTTCCCAGCAAACATCAGAACAGATTGTGGCTCTGGTTTGAGGCTCAGGTGTGATTCAGTTGAAACATGCGTGTGTGCAGGCAGCTGGGTGGGTGGGATGGAGAGCAGGGCGGCTTCCCAGGCCAGTGTTCTTCCTCACCTGTCTTCCCTGGACACTCACTGAGTGTCCTGCAGTTCTCTTTATCATGGCCCAACCTCTGCATCCCTGGTCTAAATAGGACCCCTCCAGCTGAGATGCATTCTAAATTCAAGGTGGTTCTTGTCTTGGACTCAAACTTGGGGGGGGGGGGCGGGGGGGGAGATGCTCCTCTGATGGTTAGAATTGAACTGCGCCTGGCCATTCTCTGTGGCCTGGACCGGTCTCTCTGGAGTCCTGACTTTTCCTCGGCATTGCACAGAAGCTTGGCTCAGGTTCCTGGCTTCATAAAACCACTTAATATGTAGTCACTTGATAGACTGAGAGTGTCTCTGGCTCTATGTACATTGTGGGCCTTTTGGAAGGGACTGTGAAGTATGATTGAAAGGCACATGGGAGGAAGGAAAAGAGAAGTGGTGTGGCTAAAGCAGTCAGCAGAAATCAAGTCTGAATTTGTGAACCACTCGGTGGAGTGAAAACCAAGTCACTGGAAATAAAACGAGCCAACACATTTTTATATTATCCTTATTTAAACATTTGTTACATCCATTACAGCACGGAGGCCTGTTGACCTTTTCTTGGGGACGTTGATTCTTGGGTTGTTGGCTTTGGTTTCCCTAAAGTAAGTAATCTCTTGAACTCGCTGGCATTGCCCTTGACCACGAAGCCTGCAAGAGTAGATACGCGAGGAAGCTAATACCGTCTCTGGCTGCCAATCCGTGCCCGAACCAGCTAAGTCTGTGCGCCTTGAGGTCCCAATAAACCAGCACTGAAACTCTGATTCCCCTGAACTCATCAAAAAGAGTCTGACTGGGTTACAGAGGATTCCAGTGCTTGCTCCTGGAAAACACAGCTAGGTCTAACAGTTCAGATATGTCAGAACAGACTGGAAGTGAGTGTGTCTTTTTCAAAGACAAAACAAAACACTGACTTTCTTGTAGGAATTTGACAGGATGCAGGTTGGAATATATTCTGCACACAGATTTTCACGTTGGGTCTTCCGATCGGTACCTGGTAAGTTAAATTCATTAACTGGATTGTATTTCAAGCCCCGAAAGGCATGTCCTAAGTGAACGTGATTTAACAGCCCAGAGCCACGTGGACTTCCTGGAGCAGCTGTGTCAGGCATTCAAGTCAAGCTGGGGCATGAGTGACCTCTAACATCTAAAGGAGCGTTTACTCCTTGTAAGTTTATCCTCCAATTTTTAAAAAATAGTGTTTGCTGACATACAGCCTTCATTAAGCTGCCAGAGACTTAAGATAATAGCAGGAAGTTGTGCACAGATAAACCCAACATGGCAGTCAGGGAAGAATGGAACTTAGTCAATTAAATCATTAATGGATATTTGAAATGCCTTTATAATGGGGCTCCAAGGCGGTCCACACATTAAAATAAAGGAGAAAATATCTTATCTCATTCCACGGTTCTTGTTGGGGCCAAAAGATTCTCCCTTGAACTTACTCTGTTTATAGATGGCAAGGAATGAGGTTTATTTGAACTGGTTTTGTTTTGAGTTTTGTGTGGGTTTTTCCTCTCAACTGCAGAATGTATTCTTTGAGTCCCTGCATCTCTGAGCCTGGTTTTTCTTTTTTGTAGCAGTGCCAGAGTTTATCACCACTCACTTCTGGGTAGTGTTAATGCAGCAGTCACTTCCTGTCTGCAAAACAATCGTAACATTCACCAGAGTTCTGGGTGTTAAGGCCACGTGGGGGATTGTTACCTGAAATGGAGGAAAAAAATGTTTTTAAGAAGTTAGTGCAAGATGCTGACACTGTTTATAGAGGAATGTTGTCCTAGGTTCAACAAATGCCGGTCAGACACATGGGAAGAGTAAAGCAGACCCGTGAACCCCAGAGGGGACCCCATTGTTCATGTTGACCTGAGAGCGCACTGTGGAGCCACGGCTCTTGGCCCCACTGCAGTGAGGGTTAGCCTGTAAGCAGTGGAAATTCCAAAGAAGGGAGTCTATTAATGTGGAGTGGGGGTTCTCATACTCCTGCGAGCATCACAATCACTGGGCGAATTGATGAAAACATGCCTTGTGGGCTGGTCCCCAGTGTCTCTGAATCAGTCAGGGATGGGTGTGTGTGTGTGTGTCGGGGTGGGGAGGGGAGTGTCCTTAGAATTCACATTTCTAACAAGTTTCCAGGTGATGCTGACGCTTGCTGGTCCAGGGAGAGCCATTGACATCAGTGAGGTCAAAAAGGGAAAGGGGCTGATATTCCACGCTGGACTTAGCACTTCAATTCTCTTGTCCCATTTGAAGGAGATAACCTCTTAGGAAAGATAACTTCGCTGTTGCTTTAAAGGTAAACACAGACATTCCTGGCTTCGTGGAATAGATGGATTCTAACAAAGCAATGTACAAATGAACAAAGTACAAATGAATCTTATTTGCTTGCTGGTCTCTTCTGTCAAGTCAGGGACAGATTCCCTTTAAAGCGGAATTCCCTGGGAGCACCAAGAAGGAACACTTAGTTAAGGAAGAGGCTCAGTGTCATACTCAAGGCATCCGGGGTGTAGGATCCTGGCACCTTTTTCTTAATTCTCTGAGCTCTCCGCCCAGCCTCTCTGCACCTTATTATTCCACTTCTACCCTTGGCACACCCCTCATCAATAGAAATTTCTCCTGTTCCTGTAGATTGACTGATTCATGACAGCCTATGAGGATTTAGCTCCCTCTTGTCCCTTGAGCTTTTTAATGTCTGATGTTAGTAGACATTTAATGTCCAGCTTCATTCATAGGAAATTGGCACCTAAATCTTTCCCCATATCCTGAGAATGCCATACGTTGAAGTCTTCAGGTTATGAAAAGTAAACCACACACACCCCCCCCACACACACAGAGGAAATGAGATCAGGGTGAAACGTGTAGGGATTTTTGTTTTCCAGTATTTAAAAAGTTTATTTCTATTCAGTTTTCTTTTTTGGAGGGAGGGAAGGGGGAATTAGGTTTATTTATTCATTTTATTTTTAGAGGAAGTACTGGGGATTAAACCCAAGACTGGAACCCAGGATGTGCTCTATCACTTGAGCTAGATCCTCCCCTCTGGTTTTCCAGTATTTTAAAGTGGGAACGAGTAGTAAAATCATGTAGTGGTGAAAGCAACAGGGAATTTAGTGAAACTGTCTTTCTCAGCGGGAACTCGGGAGTTACTGGGGATGAGTGGAAACAGGAGTCGTCTCTGCTTCCCAAACTGGGGGCAGCACTCATGAATGATTTCTCTGGAAAGGTTTTAAAGGAATTTGCAGAATGTAAATGATCCATTATCTTAATGATCCAAAACGTGTCAGCAGGTGTCAGGAATACATATCATATTCTGAGGTTGCAGTTCACTATGGGATTGAGCTGCAGATAAAATCGCACATGTCCCTACCTGAGATTTAAAAATTGGAAAAGAAGAGGAGAGGCAGATTTAGTTGGGGGTAACTCTTCCTGTGCATGAGAAAAAAAAGAAAAGAAAAGAAAGAAACTAGGAAAAAAAAAGTAGCTTTCCCATCACTTCAGAGTTTACCTCTCTGGCCTCCGAGACTTAGTCTTCGGAAGCCATTGGCACTTCTGGAGAAGTCAGGGTTGTCTCTGCCTCCCTCCGTTACTGTTTCCTTTTTCATCTCCTTTGCGTCCCTGCCTCTCCGCGGCTCTGTCCCTTTTATAGCAGCTGGTCTTCTGGCTTCTTTTCCCCTTCCCCGCGGGGGAACCGCATGTGACAATCGTCGCTCATTGCCCCGATCCACCTGCTCTAAATAGTCTCACCCATAACGCCTTGGGCTCCCCATGCTTCCTCGTAAATGTGCTCAAAAGGATAATTGTGGTTTCTCAGTTACAAGCTGGATATGAGGTGACAGTTTAGTGGTCAGTCCAGCTGTCTTGGGAGTGAAAATTATCCACGCTTGTCTGCACTCTGCTCACCCAACTGTATGTCTCTACCTTTTTCCAGCTGATTGAGCCTTCCCTCCCCTGTGGTGTGTACAGCCTGAATCCCTTTGCCTGCTCTGAAATTGGTTCCCAGCATCTTTAGGAGTTTGGCAGACCATGGGGATAATGAAGAGGTCTGGCCTCTTCAGATTTCTCTCTCTGATGAGTTGCAAGAAACCACTGTTTTGACTGTGGCAAAATAGCTAGTTGTTCCCCTCGTGAGAGGAAAAGGGTTTCTAAGTTATATTCTTTTCTCTGTGCTAGTTGCTTCCCTATTTTGCCTCTGATTTTTGCTCTAGGTAAATTTTCGGTCTTCGAGCAAGCCCTGTTGTGCAGTCATCATCTGGTTAACAAGAAGTGGAAATATCCTGAAGGGGTCCATGGATCCCTGGGTTATTACTAGGAACTGTGTGGTTTCAAACATCGCCCTTAGGATTCCAAGCGAGGTTGTGCTTAGGACCGAAGTGCACTTTTCTCTTCCTCTTCCGGGAGGAGCATTTTCTTAAGTTAGCCGAGTCCAACCTTTAAGAGCCTTCATTATCTGCTATCCAAATGGTTTTCCCCTGTCTTCCTCATTCATCTGTCCCAGCGGCGTTTTTCTTCTGGAAATCCGGTGTGCACTGTAGTCAGGAAGCGAGAAGGAACAGCCCACGGACTGACTCCTTGGGCCTCAGCTCCCTGGGTGAGGGAAGCCTTTGTGATTTGGCAGAGTGTGTGTCCTCTGTGGCTTTATCAGAGCTGTGTGCACAATACTCTGTAGTCTATAGATGAAATGCTTCCAAATGTTTTTCAAGGCAGCAATCCTCCTAGAATTTTCCCACTTTCTCAAGTAAAGAAATCAAATTGCCTCTTAGAATATTCATTTCTTCAGTCATGAAATATACCATGTGCCCAATATTGTGCTAAGCAGTGAAGGGACAGTAATGCGTCAGACAAGTTCTCCCCACTCCCCACCTCAGGGAATTTGCTTTCTAGGATTGTGGGATATCAGATGGGAGGGTGCACAGGGGACAGGGGGAATATTCGAGAGGAAAGAGGCAAGTCTGGTTCCAAGCGGAAAAGCTCGAGTGGGAACTTTCCTAGAGAAGATGACCCAGGAGCTGTGTTATGAAAGATGAGGAGCTATGGACCTGGAGACAAGGTGAGGGTGGCATTTCGGTGGGGAGGGGCAGGACAGGCAAACGCATGGCATCACAAACCCCGCTGGCGTGTGCAGAGATGGTCCTCCCAGTAGAGATTTGTATCCTCTTTCTGATCATGAAACCAGAGTCTCTTTCAGTCTCCTCTGTAAACTAGAGAAAACACAGTCAAAGTCAGGGCGCACGTCACCCCGCTCCTCCACACACCCTGAAACTCCAAAATAAAAATTGCACTCACTCTGCCGGATTCTCTGTGCTTCCAACGCTGCCGGTGTCTAGGGTGGGAACTGTGTGGACCTGAGAGGGGTGGCTGCAATTATGATGAAAGCTGGTGAATTCTCCATGGCCTTGATCTCAGCGTGCCTTGACGGAACCCAAGTCTGTCTGTCTCTACCCAGTGAGAGCCTGGCCCCAATTCTAGCAGATTTAATAGCGTCTCATTTATTTTTCCAGTCTTCATCAGCATGCTTCTAAGTAATTGTCTTCACATCCCATTACCATTTTCTAGAATCTTCCCTGCAGAGGAAAACCAACACACCAACCCGCCACTCTGGTTAAACGTTGGCAGATGCCTTGCGAAGTTTTATAAAACATACATTAAGCAATCCAGCTGAAAGCCTGTTGTAACAAGCCATTTGATTTAGTGAACTGTCTGCACTGAAGAGGTTTTGTCATATTTACAGTGTCTTTCACCAACTTATGTCCTTTTAAGCCAAAAAAGAAAGCAAAGGAAAGGGAAAAAAAAAAAAAAAAGAGGAGGGGAAAAGGTGAGTTACTTTTCAGGGTAAAGACAGAAACACAAAGGGTAAAATTGCTTGCTTGCAAATGTTTCCCTGAAGCCACGTGGTTTGTATATATAAGGGACACATGAGCCCTGAAAGGCCTAAACCCTTCTCTGCTCCTCAGGAGTACCCTCTCTTTTTGTATAACAGGTGATATCAGATAAATAAATAAGTAAATTTAAAAAAAAAAAAGAGTACCCACTTTTGTAGTGGTTAAGGATCGGCTGAACCATGGAACCGGCAGGAGCCACAACCGGAAACGGTCTGTTCTTGCCACATGCTGGTGTGCGGTCAGTGTTAGTGTGATACTACACCGTAAGGCACTGCTTGTGAAAAAAATAGCCATTTGAAAGTGAAAATCACAAGGCTTTTTCTTTGACAAGATAGGTGCCTCCCGGAAGCCATATTATCCCGTGGACCCTCCGGTTATTAGTTCGGGGCAGCAGAATCAATGGTTTAACCCCAGTGACCCGGCACTTCTGGGGCTGAATGCGTCCAGGGATGGATTTGTTATTTACATAGAAAGGCAGCGGTTCTGATGTGGCCGCTGGGTCATGATTCTTGTTTCCTATCAAGGTGTGTATCTTTGCAAGAGCCCTCTCTATTAGCAGGAGGCCATCGGTCTCTTTCTGGTTTATACTAGGGCGGCATTCCAGGCAAGCCGCCAGTTGAACAGGGGTCTGTGTTATACAAGGTTTCAGCACCCAGGGAAGCATTTGTGTATGTAGATGTGTACTTCTGTGCATATATATTCACAAGCCTTGTCCAGCCGTAGTCTCTCTGAAAGCAGAGCCTGAGACAAAGACTTGCACGCAGATGGTTTGTGTAAAAAGTGATCGTAGGCGGCGGAAGTGAAGGATGGAGGGAGCGAGTGAGGGAAGGAGGCAGGTCAGTAGGGGATGTGTTACTGAGTTGACCATTGTGTGGGCAACTGGTGCTGCACCCCAAGGAGCCTTCTGGGAGCTCAGGAAACGCATCTCAGACACGTCTGTACAGCTGATGCAGAAGGACGCGCTGGCACAGCAGCTCCCGCCTGGCACCAGCCAGGGTGGCCCCCGGGGCTCTAACTCATCTTCACCTCCTGGATGTAGTTGAGGGTCCTAGATCTTACCCTAGGGCCTCAGAGAAGCTCCAGGGCAGAAAGTGGAAATGTGAGGTGTGAGGCATGGTTAGGCAGATTTTAAGTGTTTAGATCTGTTAGTGTTGATGAATGCATACACTCGTACATGTAACCCACACCACTAGCAAGATATGGACGACTTCCCTCATCCCAGAAGTATCCTTGTTCCCCTTCCCAATCAACAACCCCCACCCCACCCAGCACGCTGCCCTGAAACTCCAGAAGTGATCACTGGTTTGATTTCTCTCACCATATATTAATTTTCTCTCGTTGCAAACTCCATGTACATGGACTCATCTGACATGTACGATTTTGTGGGTGGTTCCTTTCACTTAGCATAATGTTCTGGAAATTCACCCATATTGTTTCATGTCTCTGCAGTTTGTACCTCTTTATTCCCGTGTAGTATTCCTTTGTATAAATCTCCTGTGAATTGTTTATCCATCGTACTATTGATGGACACTTGAGTGGTTTCCAGTATGTCACTATGATGAATAAAGTTGCTGTGAACAAGTCTTTTTGTGGACATGTGTTTTCACTTCCCTTGGATAAATACCTAGGAGGCTGCCGGGTCATAGGATAGCTGTACATTTCACTATGAAACAAAAGTGGTTGTAACATTTTACACTCCCACCAGCATTGTATGGGAGATCTGATAGCTCCAGGGCCTTGCCAATAACTGGTATTTTCAGTCGTTTTCATTTGAGCCATTCTGGTGAGTCTGTAACACCATTTCATTGTAGTTTTAATTTACATTTCCCTGATGACTAATGACACTGAGCAACTCTTACACTTCCATGTGCTTATTGGCCATTTGAAAATTCTCTTTGGTGAATGTCTGTTCAAATCTTTTGTTCACTTTTTATTGAGCTGTTTTTCTTTTCATCACTAAGTTCTATGAATTCTTTAGATTTTCCGGAATCAAGTCCTTTATCAGATACATGGGTTGCAAATGCTCTTTCCCAGTTTGTGGCTTGCCCTTTGATTTTCTTAACCGCGTCTATCAATAAGCAGAAATGTAAAAATTTGACTTTGTTCGATAATTGTTTTTCCCTTTGATGTTGAGGGCTTTCTGGGTCCTCTCTAAATCATCTTTTCCGATTCCAAGGTTGTAAAGACGTAGTCCTAAGTTTTCTCGCAG
The DNA here is from genome assembly GCF_048773025.1 of Camelus bactrianus. Taxonomy (NCBI): domain Eukaryota; kingdom Metazoa; phylum Chordata; class Mammalia; order Artiodactyla; family Camelidae; genus Camelus; species Camelus bactrianus. The sequence goes on from NC_133549.1 coordinate 25,599,450, forward strand.
AAGCGTTGTAGTTTTACAAGGCATATGCGGGATTGTTCTGGATAGTCTGTGCCCGCTTATATTTCTTACCAAGAAGAGTTGGTAGTAGGTACTTTTTATTACCTCTGAACACTGATGGAGGCATTGCCTTGCAGACTGATGAATTATGGAGACCTTTAAAACTCTCAGCTACGTTCGTCATGTTTACATCAATATCTGCCCCTGGGATGGGATGTTAGGTCAGGGAGGGAGAAAAGGTTCCTTGGATTTACTTTGGGTGATGCTGGTGGGGTTATCCCAGCACACATGCCCCTGTCACTATACACACGGTCACTCTGCAGTTGAAACCTGACTTATGTTAAATGCCTGTGTTGACACTTCTCTCCTCAAATGAAAGGGCTTTTTATTTAACGGGTGGCTGCTGAATTTGTGGGGGCCGCCAGGTCATTAAAATGATGTTTGTTTGAATCTGGCAGAATGAAAAATTGGACTTATATTGACTTTTTTTTTGTTCCCAAGGCTGTTCTCACCATTCACCCCTAACAATACTCTTTTGATTTTATGAAGAAGCCGTTACAAAAAAGAGCAAAATGCAGCAGAGGCCCACGGCATGTTCTAGGCTTCCTTGGTGTGTGGTGTCTCTCTTCTCCAGTGCCTGCCGGTGAAGAAATGAAGAGGCCCTGGATTACACAAACAAATTAGGACCAGAACTGTCTTCTCTGAAATGGCATATTAATTGTACAGACTGTCATTGCATACCAGCTGGTCATTAATTTATGTATTTAGGCAACATCTTAACATTTGGGTCTTAGGGGAAAGAGGGCTGGAGTCAGAAGCTTAGAGTTATATTCTGGGTCCTGCTGCTTGCTATTGATGTGATCTTCAGTGTATCTTATATTCTCCGTGAGTGTGGGTCTTGTCATCGGTAAGATGGAAACGGTAACAGCTAGGGTGTCGGTCGGAAAAGGCTAAGCTCTGCTGAAGTCACCAGTACAACTTCAAACCTTTGTGGCTTAGTTGTACAGCCTGTTCCTGAGTAAGATCTATTTAATTCTTGAGCATCTCATGCTAGTCTTCAGTGTCTCTCTTCCATCTGCTGACTCAGGGATTAAGACCTCTTCATTTTCTCCTTGCCAGCTCACCAGCGGGCTTCCGGAGGCACCACAGTGGCGAGATGGGGAGATGGAGGAAGCACACTGCCTGTTAACTGCCTAGACACTCATCATCTCTGCTCATGGTCCATGTGAGCGAGTCCCTGACCTCCGGCATGGAAGGCTGGCAAATGCAAGGGAGCGTGTGCACTGTTTGGTGAGCACTTCCTGTCTTTGCTGTGTGTGTCTCACGTATGTTCTGGGATGCTCAGATGAAATTACAGATTAAAGCACATTATAAATAATTGACAATAGTTACAACAGGATTATATTACTTTATATTCTATTCAAGACGTGCTGATTTCGATATGTTTGCTGGCATTTGTACACAGTTACTTCTTTTTTTAATTTGTTTATTTTATTTATTTTTTTACTGCTGCCTCACTTTGAAATAGAAACAGCAGCCATAACTTTTCTTAAAGGCTGGTTGGAAAACTGGTTCTCCGACCTTTTTTGCACCTAAACACACACTCACCCATCACTTGATTAGAGTAACAGAGTGAAAACACATTGAAATGAGGGGAAAATCTGAATTACAGGAGAGTTTTAAAGGAAATACAGGAAGCTTGTAGACATGTGAACTAGCTGCTAACAACCCTGCAGGTTCTGTTTGAATGACCATTAAGACACCTCTGTACCGAGCAGCTGTCATTCATGCGGCTAAAGCCTTTCTTGAGTAGCTTAAACATGACTCCTATCTGTCTTGTTTGTGTTATTGATTTGTTTAGTGAAACCACTACTCAAAGAGAGTACAAAGGCAGGCTTCAATGCAGGCCGAGCGGCATTATTATAATTCTGGAATGAGTGGAATCTGCAATAATGAGGTTTTATTTTACTTTGCCCTGGAGGTTTCTGTGTAGCATTGGGAGAGGAAGGAATATTTGTTTTTATTTAAAAGACACACAACTTTCATTGTGTTCAAAGTGGAGTTAGAAAACAAGTCAATAAAACAGCGTCATGGTGCAGTGGGACTCGCTCTGTTCTTAATTTCGCTGTTCAAGGCATTTAACTCAAAAGAGCTGGGGAGTTTCTCCCCTCACTATTTGGCTCATTTAATTTTGAACTCGGGGCTTATAAACAGAGCTGCAAAGTCACTGTCTTTGTTATTAATTTCTTGTTTGATTTTCTAAAGCTCTGAACCATGGATTCTGTGTGTGGTGTGTGTACAAAGTCTTTTTCAGGCGAGGTGAACCATCTACCAGTGGTCACGCACATGGCCGCAACCTAGAGAAACCCCTGTAGACCTGATGGTAACTCTTGCTCTTGTTTGGTTTCTGTACCACATCTGTATAAAACACTGCACATGGAACACATGTTCTTGGGCTTGGAACAAAGAGGGGCTGTTGGTTGTCTTCCTGCCCGGGCATCCATTCCCTCTCTTAGGTGACATGCTCTTTGCATGACGTGCAGTCCTGGCGGGACTTTAACTGGGATGCCCTGCCCTCTCTTGGCCAAGATAGGGGCACATGACCAAGCTAAGCCAATCAGAATCCTCTCTCCTAGGAATCTGCATATTGACGACAAGGATGGAAGCTGTTATAATTGATTCTATTTGACAGTTGCCTCCTAAAGGGTTTCATTATTTCCTGCTATCTGGATTCCTCAAGGTTCTCTGAGTCTTCACTCTCCGATACTTGATATTTCATCCTTTTCGTTAGTTCTGTGTGCACCCCATACCTTTTCAATGTTTCTTTTTTTCTGTTAGATGAATTCTTGTTGGTTTCTATTGCCTGCATATTCTGTTTTTGTATATTTATTTGCATTTGCCTTAGAATCATAGAATTTTAGTAGGATGGAACCTTAAACTCAAAATGCATTGAAGTGGGATCTGAAAGGTGGTCCAAGCTTCTTCATTACATTATCATTTCCTCTATTAAAAGGGGTCAAAAGAACTATTAGCTGAAGACTGAAAATATTTTTGTCCCCTGGTTATGATAATTAAAGTAAAAAGAATCCTCTTTATTGTAGCCCTACAGACTCAATCCCTCAATTGGCATTGCTATTTGGGATCCGCACAGGCACCCCAGTCACAAATTACCTAAAACCAGATGCAATTTCCTCCAAACTTGCTCCCCAGGGAGCCAAACGGAGGAGAGTTCAGGATAAGAAGCGAGTTCTCGTTTTTATTCTGTTGCAACTTCTCACCTGGAGTCCTTACTAGAAAGGTGACATCTAATAGAATAATTTAGGACTATATTTTTTCCAGATGCTTCTAAAAGCTTTTATCTATCTATCTATTTATCTACCTCTCATTATTCTTCACTGCAAGTGCATTCCTCATTTGAAAAATAGAGAAGGAAAAAAAATCGCACCTAATCTAGCATGCAAAGACAGCTCTGATTAACTTTTCGATGTGGTTCCTTTTCTATGGATTTTAATGCGGTATTGCTGATAGAACATAGACATTTTTCATCTTGCTTTTTACTTAATGTTATATAGTGAGGAGTCTCTGTATGGCAATACAGTTTTCAAAACCGGCTTCCAAAGGGCTCCATATTATTCTATTAAGTGGCTCTTCTGTATTTACTCAGCCATTTCCCCTCTGGACATTTAAACAGGTTGAGTAAATATAGGTACTGAGGCTTCATACCTACCCTTGCAGTCCAGACAGCGCCAAAACTTGCCGTGGCAGGGAATTTGTGAAGTGTTTGCCATTCATTTGGCTCTCTTGCTCCTAGAGACAGGATTGCTGAGATATAATTGCTTATCACAACATAAATACCTGTGGTCACAAAGCAGTGGGAAGTTTTTAAAATCCAAATTTGATACTGACCCACGAAAACTTGCCAGGACAATGGATTTTTTTTTTTTTTATTCCTAGCCACTAGAGTCAGTAAGATTTTAATAATTGGTATTTAATTTCTATCACTGAGTTTATCGGGTTTAAGTTTTGGCTCTTGATCTCTTTTAATTTACTTTTGCTCCTTTCCCTATATTTCAGCAGCAAGTGATTATGTTTGGGTTTCCACTCTTGGAGGGCAATCCTTGGTCTGAACTGTTTTCATTTATTTTATTTTAAAATTACAAAGACATTTCCAGTTATATTTGGTTTTGCAATTCATTCCTCCTCTGTTTCACAAAAACCATAAAACCCACATTGTCTAAAAATGCTATGTTGAGCAAAATGGATTCAGTCCTCCTCGGAGAGCAGAGAAGGATGGAGCCAGTGTATGTTATAAACATTTCCAGGGAGATTGTCTCTTTCCCAGAACTGGTTTTAGTCAAAGGCTGCTGACCAGTTGTGTGATTTCATTTGGGGTCGCTGACCCTGGACCCTACTTGAACTTGACTCTGGATGTCATGTAGGCATCTGTCCACATCACATCTACGTCCTCAATCTCCATTCCTGCTGCTTCAGCCCCTGCCATTATTTTTTGAGGACCCGAGCCATGAAAACCCAGGACTTTGGATTTCTGAATGAACATTTCTCATGTTAAACTTGGTGGTTTCCTGTCACAGAAGCAAAGACTCGGTGAATTCTGATTGTTCTGCAATGTGGATCTTTCTTTTCCAGTTAGATTAAACATCCTCATTCCCTTCGATTGCAACATTTGATCTTCCACGCTCAGAGCCTGCAGTCTTTGAACAGTTTATTTTCGGCAGATTATAACTGGCCTTTCATTTTCCAATCGGAGGAAAACCAAGTGGAAAGTGTGGGTTTTCTGGGGATTTTTTTCCCTGTCTGCCCTCGTATTTAATTGAGGTCTGTGATGGATGGAACGCAGACGGAGGACTTTCTCAGGCAGGCCCTTGCTTCTGGTAGGTAGCTGTGCTCTCAGTGTTGTCAGACAGAATCCGACTTCCCCTGCGTAAAATTATGGGTATTAGTACCTGGCCATTGTGTCAATGGTAGGCAGCCCAAGACTTGGAAGAGAATTTTCAAAGAATCTGAGGCTTGCTCCCTCCACAGAGACCACTTTACAATCCTCCCTGCTACCCTCCAGCCCTCTTTTATTTATTTATTTTTTTTTTGGTGAGGGAGGTAATTAGGTTTATTTATTTATTTTAATGGAGGTACTGGGGATTGAACTCAGGACCTCGTACCTGCTAAGCAGGCACTCTACCACTGAGCTATTACTTTCCCTCCCCAGCCCTCCTCTCCTTCCATGATTTAGGGAGGGAAGAGAAGGGGAGAAATGTGTAGTCGGCATACTGCTCACCATGCTGGTATTTCGGGGATGGGGAAACTGTCCATTCCTCGTGGGACCTTAGGCGATGGATGTGCATGCGAAGTACCTTTGGCAGGTGAGCATCCCCCTCTAGTCTCCGGTCCACTTGGTGCCACTTCTGTTGCTTACTCACACTGCTCTTACTATTTTTGCAAAGTCTCCCTTCCCTGCTAAACTGTGAACTAGTTGAGGGTAGGGAGACATCTTGATCAGCAAATGTTTGTTGAGTGAATAAATAAAAGAGTCCCTGCTGTGTGTCTTCCTGGGCCTCTAGGCTAAGAGGAGGAGCCATGACTTCCCAGCTGGATTTGAGGAGGTTTGCACATATTCCATGGGCCTTCTTTCCCAGCAGCACTTGCCTTGGTTTCCTGTGGCTGCCATATCAAATTACCACCAACCAGGTGGCTTGAGACAATGGAAATTTATTCTCTTACACTTTTGGAGGCCAGAAGTCCAAAATCAAGTTGTTAGCAGGGCCTCCCTGCCTCTGAAGGCTCTAGGGGAGAATCCTTCCTTGCCTCTTCCGGGTTCTAGTGGCTCAAGCATTCCTTGGCTTCTAGCTGCGTAATTTACATCCCTGCCTCTGCCTTCACATGTTTTTCTTCTCTTCTCATGTCTTCTCTTCTACTGTCTCTTGTGAGGATTTAGGGCCATTGGATTGGATTTAGGGCCCATCCACACAATCCAGGGTGATCTCATTTTGAGATCTTTAATTTAATTACATCTGTAAATACCCTTTTCCCACATAAGGTCACATTCATAACTTCTGGGGATGAAGATGTGGGGGTGTCTTACAGGGGACCGTGGTTCCCCCTCCTCCGTGCCCAATCTAAGTTGTGCTAAAGGGGGCTGGCTTTCAGAGGGTTACACCTTCATCTGAAAGACTAAGTTGACCTAGAATGTGGTTCTGCCACGTAGATAGTCAAGGACCATGATGATCTCCTGTCCCCTCCCTTCAGTTCCATCCACTTGTCCCCAGGAGATGGACAGCTTGGATTTTCTCTCTCCTTTCTATTTTGAGTTGGGGCCACTTGTTCAAATATGGAGCCTCTTCTCCGAGGAACAGGGCCAAACTTCCACATTAGTTGGTAATTACTTGTGAATATGCAATTGAAAAAAATGCCCTCTTACCTAACAATTCATTACTTAATAATGTGTTAATTATTTATGGAGAGACGGTATGAAAGATGTCTTTTTTGACTTCAGTCAGTGTTTGAACTGTCTAGGCATTGATAAAAGAATGAAATCCTTTCCTTTTCCAAGGTGGATCTTATTTGTTCTCTGTCCGATCAAGGCTTTTTCAGCAGTGAGATTCTAAGCACAGCCCAGATGTAAGGTGGCAGCTTCTTGGGAGCAGCTATTACCTTTTGTTTCTTTCTCTCATCACTTGACTTCGTGATTTTTGTTTGAGTTAAGTCAAGTCCTGACAGTACAGAATCGACCGTTAAATGAGTTTTCGAAGGTGTGGTTCATGAAGGCTCCCTGGGAACACCCAAGGCTGCACTGGAAATAAACAGAGCTGAGTCAACCTCCTCACTTTCACTGAAGAATCTAGGATTAAGTTCTCGAATCTTAGAAGGGAGAAAGTAGAAGTGATTAGAATTGGAAGGTAAGGATTCTGGCTCCTTTGCTAACCAGTGAGTGACCTCAGGTATGACACTTTAAGTTCTCTTGGTTTCAGTGTTCCCATTTCACATGGGTCTAAAACTACCAACCCTCCTTTAGTTCTGAAAATCCAGTGCTCCCCATGACTCTAAGAGTCATTTCTAGCTCAAAAATTAAATTTCTACAATCGATATCTTTATCTAAATTACTTGCAAAACAACTTTGCAAGTTGGAAATAGATAATCTACAAAGTTACCCATCATTTTCTATGCATTCAGTCTTTCTCCAAAAGCAAGTTGTTGTTGTTGTTATTATTATTATTATTATTTTGATTGTACCTTAGAGTTCCAAGTTGTTTTGGACAAGAAAAAACCTTAGGTGTCCTTGCCCAGGTCTTGGCTAATTCCATCTCTCCACCTGGGTCTTTCATAGCTGAGATGTTTAGCTTAAACAGGAAGCTGTCTAAAATTTTAGCAGGAAGTTAGCTACATTAATCAGTACACTTCATGCTAACAGCAGCCCCGATCTCAGTGACTTAACACAATAAAATCATATGGCTTGCTTACACAAAGTAAGATGTAGACGTTCCTGATGGGGAAGCTCTACTGGGAGGGAAGCTCCTTCTGCAAGCTGTGACCCAGACTTCCTCTGTCATTTGATTTCCCTCCAGGGCTCATGTTTATGGCCTGGAAGAATGAGGGAGGTGGGCAAAGAAGATGGTACCAGGAATTGTGTGGTCCCAACCAAACTATGAAGGATGTTGGGAACGTAATTCATCCTGTGTGGCCAGGGAAAGGAAACAGGTTTGATGAGCACATGGTGTTTTTCCTGCCATGGTAATTCTACTGCCTACTTTGGAGTGATGAGGAGACAGAGGCCAAATGATCACCCTTAGCCCTCATGGTATAGCTGGAGATCTTAGAGGAAAATTTGTAATTTCCATTGCACTCCTGAAGACATTGATCCAAGCTTGCCTTGTCATCATTCTTTACCACAGAAACATTATTTAACCCAGGACTATAGTTTTATTCTTTAATTTACATCATGTGCTCCCAATGCCTCATGGGAATAAAACAGGAAATAATGTGGGTGACTGACAGCCTCTACTCACTGAGGCTTCTACTTCCTTGTAAAAGGGCATCCAACCACATGTTAAGAGGTTGGAAGGGTAATAATCATGATAATAGCCAACATCTATTAAGTGCCTACTATATACTTAGCACCGTAGTAGGCGTGCATTAGGTCTACCTTATTTAATTCTCCCATTTGATCTTCAACTCTTGCTTTTACCAAGTGACTTGGAAACTGACTAACTTCTAAGGACGGATCTCTAAGTGATTTTGAGGAGAACAATTATAATCCCTTTTAAGGTGATCCCTTTGGGAACAGCAATCATTTGGATGGATAAGTTTTGATGGGTTTGTGAAAACATCAGTCACGTGACCAAGAGTCCCATCTCAAGTGACTTGGTGGGGGCCTGGGGCTGGCCTGTCATCACCTCTGCTAGCAGAGGGGGGTGGGGGGAGGTGTTGCCCATCTGCTCTTCATTTTCCATGTTGACTGCTCAGCCAGCAAGCTTGCAGTCAGAATGTTGGAGAGATCTCCCTGCCCATCTAAGTGGACAGAACTGCCTGTCAAAAATGGAGTGTGTCAATATTCTCTCGGGTTCTCATGTTTTGGGGAGCTGTGCTTTGGGGGACACCGATTGAAGAGTAACTACAGGGGTTGGTAAAGGTGGTATTAATGGGTCCAGACACTTTCATAGATGAAATTAACATCTCTAAGTATCCTTCCTTCTCCTGGAGGTAGTGGCTGGATCTGCTCCTTGACCAGCAAAAATTAGGGCTCCCTATGCGTCATCCAGTTTTATCCTATATAAAATTATGTGGCTGGGGGATGTCTGAGTCCTGCCTTCTCTCCTCCATGGCTCCAGAGATGGCCCTGAAGATAAATTTCCTAGGGACTTTTGTGGGGCTGGAGTGGAGTGGAGTTGAAGGTCACCAAGCTGTTAGCACAGACACCTAGTCTTTAGAAAATGGGCACCTCCAGCACAAAGGCTGTTTTTGTTTGAAATGGACACTCAAAAATATTTTCAGAACAGGTTTTCAAGGGAACTTTATGCCACCAAGATAATGGGAGACATTTCCCCATCCCTAAGGATGTCTACCTAGTGATGCTTTGTCCTGCTGTGCAAAGGTGATCAGAATCTGGGCCAACAGCTTTATAAGTTACAGCTTCTGTTTCAATAAGTCATTAGGATTTCCAGTGAAAATGGGCTAAAGCAAAATGTCTTTAAGGTGTAAAATCATAGCTTTTTATTCCTGAAATCTAGGTTTAAATGTCTCAGTTCCATTCAGCTGTCCAAGGGGAGGAGGGAACAGGGTAACTTGGCAAATGCGCTGAAGCACTTTTAGGAGCAAATGGCGGGTTTGAACACAGGCCCTTACCTGTGTGTGTTAATCCTCTCCCAGGGCCTGTTTCTGGGCTGTGTGAATTTGGCCGTGATGGCTTCATAACGCAGCCTGGAAAATGGAGGTTCCAAAGGAGGTGAGCTTCCTCTTCCGTCCTTTCTTGAGGCTTAGCTGCACAGTTGGGGGTTGTGAGCATCCAGTAGATTATTAGCCAGGACGAGGTTAAAGTAACACCAGAGCACTTGACCTTCAGCCTTAACGAAGGGAACTGGTGGGTGACCTTGATTTTTTTGGAACACACACTTTCTGAGAGTAACATAGACCTTTTTTTTTTTTTTTTTCCTTTTCTATTTTCTGATCATCAGGGATGGTCTTTGGTCTCAGCCCTCACACTCTGGTGGATAATCAAATAGCCACCAAACAAGTACACAGTATATCAGTAAGGCTTGATTTGAAAGTCTTTTGCTAAATAGCCGTCACCTGGCTTCAGGAGATGGGCTAGTGGTGATCATAAAATTATTATTGAAAGTGTCTATTATCTTTCTGGGAGATGCCCTTTCTTTATGACAGTTGGGCTGATTACATTTCCATGGTTAAAATTTCACTATGGCCTGTGTTTTGCTCAGGGTCTCACAACTTGCTGAGAGCTGAAGCCTGTCACCTGAGAGTTCCTTTGGGGAATTTGATTTTATTAATGCTTTACGGTTAGTGGCCTTTAATTAATGTTAAATGAAAATGGGATTCTAAAAGGGTTACAGAGGACTTTTCACTGGGGTGTCAAAATAATTTACAATGATTAATAAGCTTTAAATAACCATCACAAGAGAGTATCTGAATTTCATTTTGATGGTATGGCATTGCCTGGAATATGTTTATAATTTTTTTTAAAAAATGTGTCCTTGGGAAAAATGTCTATCTGATCTTACTAGTAAGAAATGTAGCACTTTTGCTGAGCAACTGGTCTGCCATTAAGGGATGGCTGTTAGGACAACAGACAAGAGCTGCCCTGGTGGCCTGCCCTGAGCTATTATGGGATGCAGCACAGGATGCCTGAGCTAGCTTTATTTATCCATCTCTTGTACCTTGTACCCACCCCCCGCAACACACACTCACACACCCATACACACACACACACACTCACCCGTACTCCTATTTTGGAGAAAGGTGGAGTATAAACAAATAAAAGCTAACATTTACAGAGAGTTGTCATGTGTCAGGTCATGTGCTGTTTCTAGGCAGTGTCTCATTTGAATCTTCCAGTAGCTCCGTGAGGTAGGTCATGGTACTCTTCCCATTTTATGGATGAAGAATCCGAGGCTCACCGTGAGGAATAACTTGCCCAAGATTCTCACCTAGTAAGTGACAGAGTGGGGTTTAAATGCGGGCATGGTCAGAACTCAGAACCAGTGTATTATACTGTTTTTCACTGATACGCAGATAAAATTCCGAGCCCGTTTTCCTGCGGGCAAGGGTCACAGTGGCCCGGGGATCAGGGCAGATCTCCACGTCCATGAGGAAGGGTCAGGGGACCAGAGCAGGGGCTCTGTGAGGCACACTGGGCACACTCCACAGAGGGAGAGGTTGTGTCACGGTGGCCACCATGGTACCCAGGGCCAGTGGGCACCCCTCCATACCCAGTTCTGATGGATAAGCAGCTTGAGGGATGCTGGCTGCTGGCAGACAGCTTTGTTTAGAAAAGATAGCAGTCTTGACTCCACCCTATTTCATGAAATTGTTCCTTCCATATTTTTATATAACACATTAAAAATGGGTCTGAAGTGTCACATAGAAGAGAGGGTTCGAGTCCGTCCTGACTTACCCTTTCCTGGATCCTCCAGGGCCAAGTTTTAACTCCATCTGCTCTGCCCCTGTCCCTGCGCCCTCCCTTGGGGCATTTGGCCCCTCTCCCACCTTCTTTGCAAGTTCTTTTCTCTCTGAGAGATACAAATTCCTTTGCTGGAGACCTGGAGCCCAGCTTGAGTAGGGCACTCAGAGAGCACGTGAAACAGCACCCTCTGCTTTCACCAGGCAGCTTCTGGGGCCAGGCGCAGTGGTGGGCATGTGCACCCATCATCTCGCTCATCCGTCACGGCAACTTGCCTCTCCTGGTGAAGCCACCTGAAGGTGTCTGCTGCCACACCCACCCTCCCCCCACACACGCCCCCACCTCCCTTACACACACATCCCCCCCACACCCACATACACCCTCCCCACACCCCCCATTCCCCCTACACACATCCCCCACAAACACCCACACCCACACAGCCACAGACACCCACCCCCCGAGGAGGCATACGTATCCATCATGAGTCTTTGGATGATCTGAATCTACTTCTCTCCAGGATCCGGGTGTTAGAGAGCTCGGTGGCAGTGACAACAGAGCTAAGGTCACTGAGTCCCTGCGTGGGCCGCGTGGTCTGTAGGCAGACTCGCTGTGCTCACTCTCTGTCACCCCGACTGCCGCCCGGTCTTACTCCATGAGGGGCTTGGTGCTCTTACCACGATCGTCATGTTCCATCCCTGTGAGTGAGTTTTCAGATCAGCGTCTGCCTCCACCCACAGCTGTAGGATGGGGGGGGGACAAGGACCCCTTCCTTTGGTTGACCCAGGTGCCCCCAGGGCTGGGTGGCCCTCAGGAATGGTGTCCTGAGTGGCTGAGTGTGTAGGGGAAGGGGCACCTGGGGGCTTGTGCAGTCCCTGGGACAGCCCTGCTGGGGTCCAGGCGGACCTGACAGATGCTCTTGGTCAGCTGACGCCGCTCATTCCCACACCTTGTTAGAAGGGAGGTGCTGACTGGTGACCTGTGGAGAGTGGTCTTAGAGTCTGTGGGCCCCTCAGTTTGTCACGAGCTGACCACAGCTTGCACTCACATCGTATCTGCCAGGACATGGGAGCTGCTGAACTTCAGAGCTGAGAAAAGTAAACGTCGCCATGGAAACTGTCTGGCTTAATTGGTTGAACTTTATAATGGGCCCTCCTGGAGAGGCCTTGTGCGCATTAACTGTTTTCTCTCAGGTCCGGGGGTGGGGGTTACTCTGCTGTCACAGCTCGCCCTTTGATTCTCCTGCCTGCCCTGCGGTGCAGACCGCAGCCTCCTTCTCTTCTCTTTTCTGTGTGTGCACATGCATACAACCGTGTTTGTGTTGCAGGAGTGTGTGTCTCCGTACGAGTCTGTGGGGGATGTGAATACACGTGTCTGGGCCTGGGTGCAGGCGTGTCTGTGCGTGCACAGGTGTGACTGTGTACTTGTGTGTGTATCTGCTGTGTGTGCACTTGACTGTGCACAAGGATATGTATCCATGTGTGCACGTGTGTGTCTATACGTGTGAGTGAGTGTGAGTGAGTCTGTGTGCACACAGGGCCGTGTGTGTTTGTGTGCGGGTGTAGTTGTCAGCGTGTGCACACGTGTGTCTCCGTGTGTAGCTGCGGGTGAGTCCGTGTGTGCTTGCGTGACCCCCCGCCCCCGCCCGGGAGGGAGATGATGGCCCGTCGCGCTCCCCGTCTCTCCGCATGTTGATATTATCACTTCTGCTTCCCAAGTCTGGCAGGAGACGCAGAATTAAACACAGACGCTCTGGTGCCAAAACAAAATCGTGAAAAGATTTGAAGCCCCCGGTCCCTAAACTTGCAGCCTATCATGCTGGGAACAAGCACGGCTTTGTTTTATTTCCTGCGCTGCACGGGGGTAGAACAGTCTGGAGCCACATTGGTTCTGATAGAAGAGCTGACTCGAAGCCAGGGAATTTCAAACTGCTGAAACCCAAGGCAGAATGGAGACAGCAAGATGTGATGGGAAGGGGAAAAAAAAACTTATAAGAGGGGAAAAAGGCATTCTTACCTCGGGATAGGAATGAAGAGAAGTGGCAGTGCAATGTTTGAGAAATATAGAAGCACAAAGAGGGAAAAAACGGTTCAGGCCAAGAAACCCGGCAGAGGTCGGCAACCTCGGATCTTGCTTTGCCCCGGATCCGGCTCAGTGGGTGGTGCTGACAATAAAAAAGGGTAGATGGAACTGGGTCCATTCGAAAGCGTTCTCATGTCCAACCCTTGATTGCACGTCTGGGGAAACGAAGGCCCAGTTGGGAAGCCACGTCCCTGAGTCACAGGGGCCTGGGGCCCAGCAGCCTGGGGCTGGGTTCTCCGACTCTCAGCCCAGTGCACCCTGCGCCTTGGGGTCCCATCGAGAGGCAAGAGTGGAGTCTCCCCACGTGTCCTGGGCTGCCTCATTGCCTCAGTGCTGCACTTTCTGAAAACAGGTTTTTCTCTTTTATTTGGAGCCTCTGATCTTGAGCTGGCCTTATCTGAATTTTCTGGTTTTATTTTAATAATAGGGTTCGGCACAATGGTATCAACCAGGTCGTGTTCTCACTAATTATGACTAAAGCATTTCTTTCTTCTTTTTTTCCCTTCATCTGCCCCAAGGGAATTGATGACAGTCGTTCCCTAAACCTGTACACCCCAAGGTGGCTGGCCTCCAGGTCAGTCGTGACTGAGAAGTAGAAGAGGTTTGTGGGACGGTCAGGCGAGGCCACAGGAGTAGAACTGGGGGGACAGGAGTTAAGGGAGACTTGTCACACTGCCGGGGTGGGCGTCTGAGCCGGCTAGGCTCATCACCAACCCTGTGGAGTGTAAACAGTTACTCCTGAAGCAGTGTCCCTGAGACCACACAGGACCCAGAGCCTGGGGCCTGCTCCTGGACTGGTCCTCTCTCCCTGGGGTTCACCAGGCCAGGGGGATGGGATTTCTCTTGCTCTGCTCCAACCCTTCCACATCCGCCACTGAATTCATCACTGTCGACTGCATTCAGTAGGGGCAGCCTAACAGCCGTTAAAGCTACATTTCTAATCGGCTCAGATTCAGATGATAACTCTTCCCTCTGTTATCTTCTGCCAAGAAAACTTTGGGATTATAAATCTCCTTTATTGGGGCTTATAAAATGAATTGGGATATGTTCCTATAGGAGACTACTCTGTAGCTGCTAAAAAAGAGTGGGGCAAATTTATGTAAAGGAAAGAGATCCACAATGTTATTCCTGATTCTTTTACTTCGTTAAGTGAAAAAAGGCAGCTGTAGAAGAGCAGGGATTGTTTGATTCCATTTTTATTGCATAATGAGTCTATGTGGCTGGAAAGCCATGTACTAAACTGCTAGCAAGAGTTATCTTGGGGAGGCGGGGCTTGGGAACTTGTAATTTTTACTTTATGTATCTCTTCTCTCTGTCTCTCTCTCTCTCCTTCTATGATTCTACTGCATAAATAGTTTTTAAATTAAAAAATCTGTCTAAGATGGCAGGAGTTCATGGTAAGCGTCCCGCCTCTTTTTTTTGTTTGTTTGTTCAGAAGACCTGAATTTTCTCTTAACTATGGGTTTTAAATCTTTTTTTGGGCCATGGACCTTTTTGACAGCCTGGTGAAGAGGATTCCCTTCTTAGAACAATGCTTTAAATACATAGAATCAAATACACAGAATTACAAAGGAAACCAAATATGTTGAAATACAGTTAGCAAAATATTAAAAAATAAATTTATGATATATTAATATGTGTGCTCCTTAATGCATTAAAATATAAGATCTAGCTGCTAGTCGGATAACTCCTATAATTTAGAATTAGCAAGAACATATGTGGTATTTGGAGAGCTCTGCGCTCTCGCAGTTGAACGTTACAGGGTAATGTCTGTAACTGCCGTCAGTGACTGAGTCATATATGCTAATACTGCTGTGGCTTGTCGTTGTCCATCATAAGTGAAGGAAATACTAAACTGTAGTTGGGAGGACTGAAAATGAAGATGTCATTATTTTTTTCACATCCAATATCATAGACCCCTGTTTGAATTCCCCAGGCTGAGAATGAATGCCCTTGACTAGCTGTGAGGCGTGGAATCCTGTCACTCCATCTCTCAGAGTCTCAATCTCTCCATCTGTGAAAGGAGAGACTTAGCTCTGGCACTTGCGTGTCATCTTACGTGTCGAGTGTAAGTGATTAATAGTGACTTGGGGAGGCATGTTGAAAAAGTTAGCGAGATCATCTCTGAGATCGATTGGAAAGGATGCTGTAACTAACTAGTGATGTCTGCCACGGGCACTAGATGGGAGAGATGGGGAAGGGTACACATGGCACAGATTTCCATCCCTGGACCAGATGAGCTATGGTCCCTTTCAGTGCTGACGTTCTCATCAGCCTGAAATTAATTACTCTCTTCTGACTCTAATTAAAAATATCTCCCGTCCAACAACAATAACACCACCAAGAATCGTTAGCCCTTCCTGAGAGTTGTATGTGTGTGTGTGTGTGTGTGTGTGTGGTATGAGAATCCCTCCACCCCTTTAGACCACATCTTCGGACAGACTTCTCATTAAACGAAATTGTAAGCATTACCTCAAGTTTCAGTGATAGAAGGGTTACCGGGAACAGATTGTCTAGAAAGAAAACAAGAATTAGTAAACACAGTCTTACAAATGAGCCATCTGGAGATTTATTTACATAAGAAAAGAAGGAAGCCTTGGTATTTTCATGCTGGGGTTTGTTTCTCTTGCAAGTAGCCACAGGGGTGTATTTGTCAGGAACACACATTAAGCGTTTTAGCAAAGATTGCCCAAAGCATGAAAAACAGTGCTCATTTGGTTGGCTATTTGGGGAATGGGAAGGAGGAGAAGAGAGAGTGGGACAGTTACCAAAACAAAACAAAACAAAAACCCCAAAAACCCCCCACACTTTTTGAATTAGCATGGGATTTCAGAATAGCTACAATGCATTCACTCCCTAGTTTTTAAACTACACATTATCCCCAAAGTGTCAAATGAGAACAATTTTCCCTTAATAAGGGCAAATTGGGGGGCATTGAACAATCCTGCAAATGTAGAAGGACCGCAGAATAATGCTAGGGAATCCAAGCCTCCACACGATTTGACTTGAGGTGGGAAGAGTGACTCTTTGACCCCAGAGAGCCCCCCCGGGTGTTTGTCAGGCAGCTAGCTCTGCAGAACCGCTTAACCCCCTCCTCTCGCTTGTCCCTTTTCCACTGTTCCCTCAGGAAGTGCACACTGAAACAGTCCTCTCTTCCTAGGATTCCAGCTACATAACAGGGAGGACAACACAGAGTAGATAAAAGATGGATGGGGAGGGTCCTATGGGTGACCTCTCCCTAAGCCCTCAAACGCTGTGTTGGATGACGCCGAGGGGGCCCAGCTTGCATTGCGTGCTACACCTGCAAAGTGAGAGTCTGCGTAAAAATAGCCCCACAATGCCTGGACAAGCACTGTTTGGCCAATAAAATACAAATTAATAGGGGACTGACTTTATAGAAACATAGCTTTCTGCTCCTGGACTGGGCTGGGTTGTAAAGGATCTTACATGTTTGCTCTGGAAATTGTATAGCTCAGGGCAGTCATTCTTTACAGGGACAAGAAGAGGCAAGACTGAAAGGGCTGAGCAGGTCCCCTGCCCCAGGGCTCCTGGATTCAGAAACAGCTGCAAGGAGGGCGGGAAGTGAAGCCTGAAGAGAGAGCATAGCTGGAAGGCACCCAGCAATTCGGAGCCATCAACATGGAAGATAATTACCTGCTGACAGGTCTCTGGTGTATACCTGGATGGGTGTGTGTGTGCATGTGTGTGTGCGCGCACTGTGGTTAACCCTGTCTTTATAGCCAACTTGGGGGCATATTCCATACTCCATACCTGGGCAAGAGTAGGGAGGGCACATAAAGATCCAGAACCCTTAAGCATCATATGGGGAACAAATGTGCCATTAAGCTTGTAAATGTGGAAGATGCAAGGAAAAACAAAATTTGAAATGTGGGAAGGTCCTGGAAGAGGCAGAACCAGAGCAGTGCCTTGGGCCAATGCCTGACCAGGAGATGCTTCATGAATGGTTATGAAGGAGTGCATGATCAAGGGACCAACTGACGGAAGGGAATTATAAGAAGAAAAACAGCCAGTATGGATGGCAAACACTTGGCCTGGCTCTGGGGCTAAGACCCTTTGTGGCCCATCCCACCGTAGGCACCCTTTGTGGATTCATTTTCCAGAAGAGCATCCTGACAGAGGGTAAGTCAGTTGCCCAAGGCTGTACAGCTAGTGAGAGGGAGTGCTGGGACTTAGACCCATGTACCCTGACTCCTAAACCTGCCCTCTTAGCTATTACTTAAGCAAAGGTGACCTTGACATTATAGAAATGACAAACAGGAGGCCAGATGAGGTGGGAGGAACACTGGGATAGGGTAGGAGAAGACTCCGGCTCATAAACCTAGGAACCTCCCAAGTGTTGGGCAAGCCATCACTGTGGTGTCTCTTCCTGCTGTCATCATTATAACCATGGTGATTTAGCACTGCCAATATCTGGGCTAGGATAATAAATTTGTAACATTTTGGGTTTTGGTTTTCAGACTCTTAAAAGGATAGTTATAGGGCTCTGAAGGTGACATCAGACAGGAGTGAAATTCGGGAGTCTTCCAGTTTAGTAATTCCAAACAGGGAAGAGCTGCTCATGGTATCTAAAAGTTCTGCAGATTTTCATAGACCGTAGTTGTATATTTAGTATCCAATGTTGGATAAAATGCATAAAGTCAAAAGCTACTCTAAATTTACAAATGCTTTTAAATGAATTTGTATGTTATTGTTATGACACCACCTACACATATTTGAAAACAGTCATATATACAAAGAGGAGACAATCAGATGGCTTAGAACACAGACCAGGCTTCTTGGGTAAGGGTGGTTAGGAAGGTATGTTTCTATCCTAAAATGAGAGCAGAATGGATGCTTTGCAAATAGCACAAAGGTGATCGTTTGTCTCTTTAGCACTAAGTAGGCCTCTTGGATTTCTGTGTGATGCAGCGTTATACCATGCATCCAGTATGATCTGTTCAAGAATGAAAGTTGAGCTCCAGGAAATAGTGGTCTCACTTGACCCTTAAGGATGTCAGGCTTAGAGTCTGACTTTCAGGTGAAGTGATGGATGTGACTTATTCTGTCAAAGTCATTCCAGAAGACAGGACTTTAGAGTCAGGCCAGGGAGGACATCAGTTCAGGACCCGTTTTCCAGTTCCTTTTGTTGAATGCTTCTGCTGCTCCCTTGATGGTGGCAGCTGGGAGATGTGATCTACGGAGAAACGGAGCCTGCAGATTTGCTGATGACACACATAGATGCTTCTCCTCTGCCTCCCCTTTCCAAAAGCGGAATTGGCTCAGCATAATTCACTCTTGCTTTTTCAGCCTGGATGCCAGGAGCTGCAGATTCCACAAGGGACTTGGTAGGGTTTTATCTGATCGTCCCTCCCAGGGACTGACCTAGGGTAACTCATGGCTGATGGAAATACCGGTAATACTGATATTATGCTATTTTTCCATGGAGGCCCATAAGTAAGAATCATGCTTGTTATCCATTCATCTTTCTCCCTTTCTGACCTTTGCAAAATTTAACCAGCCAGAACAAATTTGGGTCCTCTGTCATCATTTTAGAACTCATGGTGCTGGAATGTTCCAACATTCCTGGTATTTTCAACTGGAGTGCCAAGTAGATTTCTTTTTCCTTAGAAATGAATGATTTCTTCAATTTGCAGATACAGAGACAGGGGCCATTGTGTCTTCGTCTGTCTTGACACATAAATACCTACCCAGAGAAGGCAGAGGTGTTAGTGGTTTCCTCTCACTTCTGCTATTACACGAACTTGAATGAGATGACATTACGAGTGGCAGTCCTGTCTTCCGTCACAACGACAACATCATGCATTTTGCTAAGCTTTCGGAGAGAACGTAAGTGGTAGGGATTCAAACGTTACTGTGCGTAGACTCTAGTAGGCTTAAAGTTTCAACTTGTTTTGGGGCTCAACTTTTGGAAGACAGCCTACAAAAATAGCAATTTACAGGGGAAAAAAAAGCAGGTCCCGAGGCATTTGGTCAGGGCAGACATTAGTTCTATTTAGGGCTTAAACCAGCCCACAGTTAATTGTAGGTCTCTTGCATTAGCTTGTAGGAGCAGTAAAAGCATGTAATTCGAGCTAATCTGATGGGCAAACGAACTGGGTACTTGGTGCCAAGTGAGACCGTGAAACAAAAGGACACATGTGTTTTCAGGAAAAGAAAAAAAAAAAAACCAACACAACATAGTTTCAACTATTGCACACGTGAAACTCTGGAGGATTCTTTGTGGAAGTTTTGTCATTTTAGAAAAGGATCTTGAGGGCACAGGGGATGAACCTCTGGAGCCCAGGGCTCTCAGTTACCTGGGCCACTGAGTGAAGTATGTGGCCTGAAATGATTTGGGGGCAGATTTCAGAGAAGGTGTGTTTCAACTGATTGTCAAAGCTTCCTTTAGAAAGCGCCTCTGTCTGGTGGGTCTTTGCGTTCATGTTCCCTGACTGCATTAGAGTCAGCCCAGGCACCCATCCCTGTCGATTCTGATCACGTTGGCCCAGGGTGGCCTCAGGAACTGCTGCTTCCTAAAAGTCCCCCGAGAGGGGTGCAAGGTGACAATGGCAGTTAGGATTCGGAACCACTGATCTAGCAGCAGGTGTGGCTTAAGGAAGGTGAGCTGGTTAGGGTTGAGGTGAACGGACTTACTTTCAGCCACCTGAGAGGGAAGGGATGCACAGGCAAACTGTGAGGTTGTAAGTGAATGTTTGACACTCTGCGGTGATGCCATCTTGTTGTCCATGTTGAGGGATTTGTATTCCTGGGGAGTTAATACTGGTGATTTTTCTATTGTCATTTGTCCGGAGACTGGCTTCCTTAAGCGTAAGTGGAATGTGACACTAGGTAAGACAGGCTCTAATGTGCTGCCTGCCTGACAGGTACCTTCATACAGAGACAGGAGCTCGTGAGTTGGTAACTTTGATCATTTTGCTAGTATTTTAATTTGCATGAATTTCCCAGAGGGATCTGAACAACAGGCCTGAGAGGGCTCGATTCCAGGGTCCAAGACTAGTTCACGCCTCCCTCCCTCCTTTAATAAACATCCTCAGAACACCTACTTGGTGCCAGGTGCCCTCCCTCCAAGGAGACGGCTTTGACCTTTTCCCTTTGAGCCTGAGCCTCAAATGAGGTTTTAGTATGTCCTTTCCCTGGCAGGGCTGCCCTCCTGGGGTCCAGGGTATGAGTACCTATTGGTAAGATGCTTTTAGGATAGTAAAACTTCAGCCAGTTTAATCATTTGAGTCAAATTATCCCTTTCAGCCAGGATATGTTAAACTGGTAGTTTAAAAAAATACATTAAAACAGGAGTCAGTGTGCTTTGAATACATTTTGCTGATTTAAACCAATTACGTAAAACATTGTGTTAAAAATAAGACCTTTTGTTTTTTACCATTAAAAGAAAAACTTTAGAAAGCTGAAAAAAAATTAATACCCAAAATGTATAATTTGGACTGGACTACAGATTAGAATCCTCAAGACTTGGAGGCAGAAAATTAAATAGTAACTCCAACATAAGCTATTATATGTCCGGAAAATGAGATTTTTTTGAAGCATACTACTGATGCACAAGGTTCACCAGAAGGGACACTAAAAAGGGAAGGCAGTCTTGTCTGTTGCCAAAGACTAAATATTAACCCCACATTAGAGAAACAATGGGTATATTGTTTTTATACTGTAGATGTTTATTTATATATATATACCCCAGAGTATAAAACAATGGGTGTATTGTTTTTTATGCTAGATGTTATAAGTGGAAATTGATGTAATTTCTGTGACTTCATATTGAATTAGCAAGTCAATATAAAAAATTATAAATCTAAAAATTGTGATCTCCCTGGAGGACATAATGAGCAGCATCGTCAGTGTCCTCAGGTGTGCAGTTAAGGATCTTAGATCAGGTGAGCCAGGTACGAGAAGGCAGATGGTAAAAAAGATTTCTGAACAGACACTTAAAATAGTAACAAAACCTTCCTATAGAGAGAGGAGCTCGTGAGTCGGTAACTTTGATAGTTTTGCAAGTATTTTAATTTACATGAATTTCCCTGAGGATCCGAACAGTGGGCCTGGGAGGCTCCATTCCAGGATCCAAGAATAGTTCACTCCTCCCTCCCTCACTTAATAAACATCCTTGGAACACCTACTCTGTGCCAGGTGACACCACACGGAACACATATGGAAGCAGGGCTCTGTTAGTCAGGGTTCTCCAGAGAAACAGAGTCAACGGGATGTATGTCCTTCTCCATCTTCATCTCTGTCTCCATCTCTGTCTCTGTCATCAAGTATATTTATGTGTATATTTACTATATGTGTGTCCTATATGTCTGTATAGTGTCATTTATACAGATGCATGTGTGTGATAGATTTTAAGGAACTGGCTCATGCAGTTGTGGAGATGGCAAGTTGAAAACATGCAGGGTAGGCTGGAGACCCAGGAAAGAACCAGTGTAGCTGAAGTCTGAAGGCCGTGTGCTGGCAGAATTTCCTCTTCCTTAGGGGACATCAGTCTTTTTCCTGTTACGATCTTCAACTGATTGGATGAAGTCCACCCACGTTATTGGGGGAGACAGGGAGTAGTCTGCTTTATTCAAGGTCTACTGATTTAAATGTTCATCTCATCTAAAAAATACCTTCATAGAAACATCTAGAATAATGTTTGACCGAATATCTGGGTTCCATGGTCTAGACAAGTTGACACATCAAATTAACCATCACAGACGGACTCCTTGTTGTGTGTAAGATGGAGGTGTCAGGATTCTGAGTGGTGAGCTCCTTGGTCCATCTTGCCAGTCCGTGCTTATCCCCCTGACTCCAGTCATTCACCGGGAATTCTTGCTGATGCTCTCTGATGTCCCATCATCTTGATGGATGGGTATTATCAGATGAGGCTCAGCAGGCAAGGAAAGAGGCTTCTGATCTTTCTCACATACAATTTCCTCCCAAGAGATAGAATGGAAATCTAACGAGAAAACTTAACAGTCCATGTGAGGAGTTCAGAAAGCAGGAGGAACCTCTTCTCTTACTTCTTTGTCCATAAAATTATTCTCATCGCTGAGTTTATAATGGAATCACGTTTTAACTCTCAGGTAAGACTCAGTGTTTCCCTCACCTGTATCTTGACTAGGAGTGTCTGACTGCCGTTATCTTAACATAAATAGGACAAGTAAAAGTGTAGTTGGTAGTGCAAGTTGATTAATGGGATTGTTTCCCATAATATTTGTATGATTGACTTAATTTTTTTCTAATCTTTTCTATAACATTTCAGCAGCTTGGGAATGTGGAGAAAAAAAAAATGGGTAGCCCAACATAACAGCACAATGATTTATCCTTTGTGTGGTCCTTCTAGTCCATATACATAACATTCGCTTGCATGATTATTACAGAGTCCATAGATTTTTATCCTTTCCCCATGAACATTTTTATCATAAGTACATTTCCATGCCTTTTATAGTTAGTCTTTATGGAGACATAACATTCCATCAAAGGGATGTAGCATAATTTAATTAACCAACCCTTATTGTTGCTTATTGAAGCTGCCTCCAGTCATTTGCTGTTATAAATCAAGTTGCAGGGGCTTGCTTTTCTTTACGATAAATTCCTAAAAACAGAATCACTGTGCCGGAGGACATGAATGTTTTATGGCACAACACATACTGCTTTTGTTGGATTTGATTGGATTGTGTGCATGTTTGTTTGTTTGTTTCTTGTTCCTTTGGTAATGACCTTACATTACTACCTCTGGTTTCCAAAAACCTCTGCAGCCACGGTGACACACAGATGGCCATCCTGACTTCCTGATTCCTCTGGTCATATCTTCCTGACAGAAATAGTCTTTGAGGCTAAAAATATCATACCTAGTCCTAGCCTGAGAGAGATTTACAGCTTGGAAAATCTGAGTCCAATCTCTGCAGCCATTTTTCAACCGAGTAGAAAAAAAAAAAACCCCTACATTTCACACTTAAAAGCAATTTGGGATTTATTTTTGGTTCTTTGATAATTCAGGGAGACTCCGAAATGCTTAACATCTTATTGCTTGTCAACATAATTGAAGACGAGCCCCAGGTTGAGACATTTAAGGAGCAGTAGTTAGAATCTGGAGCAAACATTTCAGAAGACGGAAGATCGCAGTGCTATATTATCTGTTTAAAAAGAATTTACTTGTATTTTTTTGTTGTTGTTGTGATATTTGGAGCTCATATTAAATTTCAATGTTAGTTCTACTTTGGTGGAGTCTGGTAAACGTGATTCAGTTCTCATTTTTATTACAAGGAAGTAATGTATTTAAAGAAGTCAGTTTAAAAATTGGTGTTAGACATGGTTCAAAACTGAAGTATTGGGGAGTGAATGCTTTGTGTTCTGGGAAAATTATACTTGAACCTGTATGTTTTTCCCACATCTCATATAAACAGAGCCATACACTACGTGGCCTTTTGTGACCGGCGTCTTCAATCTGTTGTTCTGTTTCTGAGGGTCACCCACATTGTAGCATGTATGAGGTCTTTGTCCCTTTTTATAGCTGAATAATAGTCCATTACAGAGACATGCCACATTTTATTTATCCATTCATCTATTGGTGAGCTGCTTCTACTTTTTGGCAGTTATGAATAATGCCCCTGTAAATATTCATGGACAAGTGTTGGGTGAATATATGTTTTCATTTCTCTGGGATACATGCCTAGAGGTGGAATTGTTGAATCAAGTGATAACTCCATGCTTAGCTTTTTACGAAACTGCCCATCCGTTTTGGTGGCTCATACATGGAGATGGATGAGGTTATGCATAGGCCTGTTAGTGGCAGCTTGGGTGAAGGGAATGACTGAGGTTGAGGGTCAGAAAGTAAAGCGGTAGAGGAGTGCCTCAGACCAGGGAGGTTTTGACCAGGGAGGTTTAACCAGGATGGTTTTCCATAACAAACTGTTCATTTAGAACAACTTCTCTTCAGGTTTTAAGTATATTTATTTGTGTAATAGTGGAAGTGTAATAGGATATTAGTGGTCTGAAAGATTTGATGTGATCCATGTATGAGCTTCTTGTAATTTTAAATGCTTAATTTACTTTTTAGGAATTAGTTTTTGCCTTGGAAAGCAAATACCATATTCCCCCCACCCCGCAAGCTTTTCTCAATGAGTAGTATCCTGTTTGGGCCTTCTAATAAAAACAGTCTCTGTGCCTGCCTTCAGTTAAATACACTAATGTTGATTCCTTGACACCCAATGAGGGAACCCAACAGTTCTCCAAATGTTTTCACTCTCCCTGAATTCTGCCGTGTATGTGAAGGTTATAATAAAATTGGTTTATTTTATGCAAAATCCCTTTAATAACATGGGAGACACTGTTTGGGGAACATTTCTGAAACTGACATTTAACACAGTTAAGAAGATATGCTATAAGCATGTTAATGATACTGTCAGATGCTTGATTTTTCACTTTTAAACATCTGAATTTGAATACCTTAGGAATTTGATGTTAGCCTTGGTATTAATCCGAAGATGGTTAATTCACATGAACGTCGGCCGCAAGGATCCCTTTTCCTCTTCTTGAGTGGAAAGATGATATTAGCTTGTGTAATTATACCCCTAGGTGGCATTAACCACAGAATTGAAGGTTTGGCTGCCTTCTGGCAAACAAACCTCAGTTTCTGACTTGACGCTCCTAGCACTTGCTTGTATAATCACGCTACATGTGAAGGGTGGAAATTAGAGTGTAGGTTTGCTGATTTATATTCCATGAGCTGAGTTTTCCTGCGCCAGCCCAGAAAAATCTTACCATTGCTGAGACGTTCAGTCTTTTTGTGGCTTCTCCAGGCCCTGTAAGTGATCCAGGAGGCAGATTCTGGTGCATTCCAGCACAAGGTCTAATTATGGCTGTAATGATTGGTGAACATTTAAAGTAAAGGCCTAACTCCTAAACCTGGACCTTCTTGTTTTTAAATTAAAAGGTCAGTAACCCAGTGTCAACAGTTTTAGACAGCTTAGGTTATACCTCTAAGAAATAATCGAAGTCAGCAAGAAAAAACAAACCCAGACCATTCTGTGGCTTCTAAGTGAAGGAATCCAGTTGTCTTATGTGTTGTAACTGACACGATTTGACATGCTCATTTTTTTTTCAATCGTTGGATTTTGAATAATTGCTTCTTGCAGAAAGCCTATATTTTCTGTACTCTGTGGTTGCCAAGCTGTACTTGACTTTTAAAAGAGAGTCAAAGGAACGTATCCTTGTGAGAAATTGCTGCTTTGTGGGGTACAAATGAGAGGTTTCATGATCTTTGAAGCTAGGAAGGTCAAATCTGGCTTAGAAACCCCATCTCCAGGCTGCATTTTTATATTTTTCATTGCTTTGCTAAACTGAACTGTTCTTTTGTTGGAAGTGAAAAAAAAAAAAAAAGATGTAGTGGAGAGTTAGGGTTTAGATAACTGATTTTTCCCATCTGGCTCAGAAAGCAGAGTTCTCCTTGATCATTGCAGCCCAGGAGTTAGGCAGAATGGCAGACTGCTCCCACCCTAGGCCAGTGATTGGGGAAGATTTTGTCCCCCAGGGGACATCAGGCAATGTCTGGAGAGATCTTTGGTTGTCATAACTGGGGGTGAGGGGAGCGGTGCTCCTGGTGGTTAGTGGGTGGAGACCAGAGAGGCTGCTAAACACCCCTCACTGTACAGGACAGCCCCCCACGACAAAGGGTTTTTCAGGTGGAGAAATGCTGACTTGGAGAGATTACTTAGTACCAGGTGTGAAGTTTCTCGTTCTGCTGTTCACAGAGGGGTAGAGAACAGAATGTAGATCAGTGTCTTTCTTCCAGCAAAATGTTCTATTTGGCACTTCTTTTTTTCGGAGCGCTGGAATAAGAAACGAGAAGCAAGCTCCCCCTTGCAGGAGTGCCAGGGGGCCGATGGACACTCACAGACACAGCTGGTGTCACGGAACTTCAGCCTCTCCCTCCGCTGCTCAGCGAGCCATTGGCAAGACCCTACAGGCCTGGACTTACTTTCTTCCTGTATTTGTCAAATGTTTCATAAAATGCTTTTGCCCCAGGATCACTTTCTTCCTTTTTGTTGTTAAAAAACAAAACTTTCTTTTTTTTTGGTGAGGAATTATTCTTTAAGCCTTCACCTTTCTTGGAAGGGAAATACTTTGACAAATAGATTATCAAGTTGTCCAAAGTCACCATAACCTCTAGTCTGTTTGGAACCTTGCTGACATGGGAGTGTTTCTGTTTCCCTTAGCCCTGTCTGCAGGGAAACAAAATCGCTTTCACCGGTTTCCTAAAGTCAACATGTCCAAGCATTCTGGGGCCCAATTGTGGTCTGTGAACAACTGGTAACCCAGGTTGGCCGACTCCCCAGTTTCTGAGCCCTGCCCCCGACCCCATCATATGAGCACCAATGATTCTTGGGGCCTCTCCAGGAAGGAGAAAAGTGAATGAAGCACGTTTATGCTAAGCTGTTCATGTTGTAGCTGATGTCCCTCTTCCACTTTTTAACCAAAGGCTTAGAGAGAATGACACGAGCTGAAAGGGTGATTGTCCGCCATGTTTGTTTCAGAAGGTGGTGGTGGTGGTGGTTGGGTGGGACAAGACGTCATGGGACCTGGAGGTCTTCTGCATCTCCTTAACATTCCCAAATCCGCCCAACCCTGTTTAGCACTGTCATTATCAGCAAATATTTACTTTGCTAGCCAGTACTAATCACTATGAAAAATGGGAAAGTGAAGTAAGTGTTTTCTGCCATGTGCTTTGTTAGGACAGACTTTATTTAATTTTCAAAAAAAATCCTGTGAATGGAGAACTTTTATTATTTTTGTTTTGCAAATGAGGAAACTGAGGCTTAAACCAAGTCATTTGCTGAAGGTTACAGAGCTTCTTAGTAACTATGTCAGGATTTGAATTCAGGCAGGCACCTTGGTGTTTTCTAGATTCTGCCATATAGTAGGAGCTCAACAAATGTCCCTTGAGCTGAAATTCTGTCCACACACCCAAGCAAAAGCATACATATACATTTAACTTATAATTTCAACTACACATATGCAGAGCAAATCAATGATCAAATCTCCAGGATCTGCAGAGTATGTGAGATGGTGAAGGAGGCTCTCTCCTTTCTCTGAATGTCCAGAGGTGTGTTTTGGAAGTGAGAACAACTTACTCATTGAGTGATTCTGATCCTTAAAGATAATTTTCCATCTTGGGCCCTAAGTGGAAACCATCTGCTTTACTGTGGTTCTCAACTAGAGAAATAGGGACCTGGCTTGGCAACACTGGAAGAAATCCTTGTTAGGTGGCCCTTCTGAAGACATGGCTTGTCTCCAGTAGACACCAGGGTGCTGTAGAGTGGTGCTGTCTAACACTTTAGGTGGCTACTGGGCACGTGAAATGCGGCTCGCCTGAGTTAAGATGTGCAGTAGGTATGAAGTACACACTGATTTTGAAGACTTAGTACCAAAAAAAGTAAAATATCTCATTAGTAATTTTTTATGTTGATTACATGGTGAAATAATATTTTGGATAGATTAGGTTAAATAAAATATATTATGAAAATAAAATTAACCTGTTTCTTTTTACATTTTTAAAGGGCAAACAGACCATTTAAAATTACATATGTGGCTCTCATTATATTTCTATTGGACAGTGGTGGGCATGTGAGTGAGTTTTCAAGGAAAATATGACTATGTGTGTTAACTTTCTAACTTAACTCCCCCCACCTGACCCCAGATGAACACTCAACTTCAGTATGATTTTCAAAATATAAACCTATGGAGCAGGTGTTGTTGTATTTTTATAAATGAAAAATTCAGTGTTTTGGTGAGATTCGATTATTAAGGCAAATGCTTGCAACCGACAGTGATCAGACTGGGAGCTGAATCCAGGTCTATGTGAAATCAGTCCTGGTTTCTTTCCCTTGTAATTTGTGAGAAGCGAATCCGGAGTAAAAGGGGAGGAAATACGGCCACAAGCTTCCTGATAGTTTTCTTATTACTGTACTTGCTGCAGTACAGAAGGCACATGAATTCCAGTGAATTGGGGGTTCTGGTTGGCTGGTCTTCAGTTACTCCAGATTTCATGAAATATTTCATGTTTTTATTTCCTCAGAGAGGTTAGGGAGCGTAAAAGAAATAGCAGCTTTGACGATGACCACGTTCCCCTCTATTTTATTGAGATATAATTGACATGTAACATTATATGAGTTCTAAGCGTACAACATAATGATGTGATATGTGTCTATTGTGAAATGATTACAATACATTTAGTTAGCATCCATCACCTCACATAGTTCCAGTATTTTCTCATGTTGAGGACTTTAAAGATCCACTTTCTTAGCAACTGCCAAATGCACAGTGCAGCATTGTGAATTCTGCTCACCGCGTTGTACATCTCACGTATAGCACACCTTTTTTCCCCATTGTGGAACGAGAGTGTATCTGCAGTTCATCATCTGTGTATTCTTTAATCTCCGTCAGAAAGGACTCTGTTTTGGGGACTATGCCTCAATTTTGGTTTTGTTCCATGAGTGTTTAGAAGTTACAAGGGGTTTTCAGCTGACTTCGTCACGTTCCTGCTGCACCCTGGCTAAAGTGTGTGTCTGTGCAGCACAAAGAATAGCTGAGATTTGGCAGCTGTCCACGTCTATGGTATAGACCGAGTGGGTGGCCTTTCTTTTTATTTGTTGTTTTTCATCTCCAGCCAAATGTGAGCAGAAACTAGCTTTTTGTTCTATAATGTTTTGGACTGGGGTCTCGACTGCCAACCTCAAGATACCCACGCACCCATCCCTCTGTCAGTGCTCCATCCAGTCGTGTTCTCTACCCAAGCTATCAAAGCACGGGGGAAGTAGAGCCAGGGCCTTCTCCTTCTCTCAAGATACGCATGGTTTTGATTTTGGAACTATCAAAATTAAAGGCTGGAGAATGTATTTGAGGGTGTGGAACTTAATTCTCAGTATAATAGATGAGAAAAGGCCGTGGAAGTGGCCAGTGGCGGATGGGGGACTATCCCCCAGGGTTACTGCTCTCTACGCTGCCCATGTCAGCCCCATTTCCGAAGCAGGTGGTGTTGAGTTGGCCAGCTTTCGGCTCAGGCTGAACTGTAGGAGTAATGACGTCATCTTAGCATCCATGTCTGCGGTGATGCAGTGGAAGTCATGCTTGTCCCCCCTGCATATGTCACTTAGCTACAAGTTGCTAACTCAGGACAGATGGTTGAATAAAAAAGGGTGAAAATAAAGTCTGTATCTCCAGACTGTATCGCCCAACTTCCTCAACCCCAGACTGCCATCTTCAGCCAACTGACATTCCTGACTAAAGGTCGGGTGGCAAGGGAAGCACTGAATATGTGCCAAGTATGGCTCTAGATGTTTCATGTGCATGAACTTATTTAATTCTCACAGTGGCCCCAGGAAGTAGTTGCCATCATCATCCCCACTTTGCAGATAGGTAAACTGAGGCACAGAGCAAGGAATAAAATGGCCCAAAGTGACACAGGTAACTATCAAAGCCAGGATTATGGGTGCAGGCCAAGGCTGGTTTTAAAGTCTTTGTTTTAACCTCTACATTGCACTGTCCAGCCCAAGGAGCCCTCAGATATATTGGGTTCCAAACTGAACACCTGTCCGTACTCTCCACCAGCCCCTCTTCTCACTGCCCCATTTCTCTAAATGGTTTCATCTCTCTCCTTGCCAGGGAGAGTCAAGGGGCTGAGGCTAAAACCTCCTGCTACTGACAAGTACTCAAAATGTTGCCAGGTCTTGTAGATGTTGCCCCCTCAGAGTTTTTCAGTTCTTTCTGTTCCTTTCCATCACTGCAGCTACGGCAAATCTCAGGTGCTGGTAACAGCTTTGGATCACAGACTGTTAAGGGGGAGGGACTTACAAGGGCATCAAGGCTCAGCCTCTTCCTTGCAAGGGAGAGAGATGTTGCCTCCAATCTTGCAAGAGCCTCCTGTCCAACCTGCCAGCCTCCTGTCTCTCTCCATCCCAATTCCTCCCATTCTGGCCAGGGAACCGGCTGCGTGAGGAACAACCCACAGCGCTTACGTAAATGTTTATGGTGGGTCCCATGCCAGCCATGCAGAAGCAAAACCCCTCAATGAAGCCTAGAGTCTCCATTTTTAATAAGTCCCCTGGATATTCTGATAGGCAGCTGGGTTTGGGGGTCACTTCCCGTTTACTCTCCCGTCAGGCCATCTCTGTCCCACGTGCACAACCTGGGCAGCCCTCTCTTGCCGTGTAATCAACACACCTCTTTGCTTGCCTGCCCCAAGCCCTCCACCTCATGGCCTGGGCAGCTTTTCCAATGTCATTTCCAGCTGCTCCTCCACGTGTCCCTTCTGTTTCAGCTGCTCCAAATCATACACCTGGGGGATGCTCAAGGATATTGTCAATAGCTGGCATCGTTCAGCCGACAGGGGGCCTTCGCTGAGCTCGGGAGCTTCCAGGCAGAGACCTTGTGAATGAGCGTGGGTGAGGCCTCACCAGTCAGACGAAATGATGTCTAGGAGCTCTGTAAGATTTGGGAACGCGTGTGCCGAACATAACCCCTTCTCAAGTGCTGTTTAGACATTGGTTTTTGACGACTGTCTGTGTTGTTTTTGCTCAGGGCCCAACTCCCTAAGTGGAAGGCAGAGTTTGTTTTAAATTCCGTTACTGCAGGACTGGGGAGTGTTCCACTCGTAGGCTAGAATCTCCAAGGAGCAGCATTCCTCTCTGTGAAGTCCTGCTCCGCACTCTTTGTAACTGGATGTGTCTCTGCCCCGGATCTTGGCTGCTCCCGTGATCTCCGTGCCCCTGGAGGATGTCCGTGAGATGCTGGTTCCTGGTTACCTCTCACAGCCCATTCTTTGGCCTCTGTTGTCATTTGTCAAGACTTGGACTTCATGACACAGTTCTGCGACACTGTCTGCTGATTGGCAGCAAACAGAGGCCTAGGAAGAAAGCTGTGACTGGCTTGTCAGAGGGTACCCCTACTTTCCTGCCCCCCCCTTATATGTTGTATCTTCAAAGGCACATCAGAGATAGGACCCCTCTCTCCATATGCCCCTTTCTCTCTATCTGGACTCCCAAACACACAGGATACATGAAATCTGTGCATCGCATTTATTCTCGTGGGTTTTTTAATTTTCTTTTTTTCATATTCTTATTTTTTATTGAAGTGCAGTAGATTTGCAATGTTAGTTTCAGGTATACAGAAAAGCAGTTCAGTTATACGTTTAGTTTTAGTTTCTTGTCCTTTAGTTTCTGAATATAGTTCCCTGTGCTATAAGTAGGTCCTTGTTGTTTATCTATTTTATGTATAATAATTTGAATCTTTTAATCCAAACTCCTAATCTATCCCTCCCCCACCTTTCCCCACTGGTAACCACCATTTATTTTCTATGTCTGTGAGTCTATTTCTGGTTTGTAAATAAAATTTGTATTTTTTTTTTAGATTCTACATATAAGTGACATCATATGACATTTGTCTTTCTCTGTCTGACTTACTTCACTTAATATGATAATCTCTAGGTCCATCCATGTTGCTGCAAATGGCATCATTTCATTCTTTTTTATGGCTGAGTAGTATTCCTTTGTATATTTACCACATCTTCTTTTACTCCCATGTTTATTCATTTGTTCACTTGATTTTCATTGACGGCCCAGGTCTTCCTGCAGTCACCATAACTAGCTTTCTGCCTCGAAGCGCTCCTAAGTGAGTGTGATAATTCTCCTGCCCTTTAAAACCCATTTCTTCATTGAATAAAAAAAAAACTCATGTCTTCTTTTATCATGGGTTGAAATAAAAAAAAAAAGCATGACTATTGTGCTAAAAGCAAATGAAAACAACAACAATTTTAGACGGCACTCCCAGCTTCTGATAGTAGCCCCACCCCAGCCCTTCCACAGACTCCCCTAAATGTGGGCGGCTTCTCAGTGTGACGGCTGGGACTTGTTTCCTTCCCTCTGTGGCATCCACAGCTAACCGGCGACTGTTGTGGCCGAGGTGACCATCCTGCATCCAGCGCATAGCAGGCTCTGGTCAATGGCGGTGAGGACAGTTTCATTTTGTGGCCAGCCTTTCCCTGGGCAGACAGGTACTGGATTAACACATAAACTCAGAAAGGCTGCCTCGGGCCTCTCCCCTCTCTAGGGGTCTTTGTAACACTCTCTTGCTGTGTTTGTCCCATCTCCCAACTAGATGGGAAGTCCCTTGAGGATAGAGGTTATGCCCTTCTTATCTTTCTCACTTGCTTTGTTTCTCATGGAGCCTGGGACCATCCCCTCCACTACATGTGTTGAGATAATTAGAAAAATAGACATTTAAAAATTGGTGCTAGAATGCCCCCGAGATCCTGCCTAGTAGGAGCTGGGCTGCCTTCCTTACAATGATAGGGATCCTGTATTTTTCTTTCTAATATTCTCATTTTCTTAACCAGGAAAAGAAGCCACATATTTTTGGTGAGACAGGCTTGGCCCTCTGATGCCCGTGGGTGGTGACTCTCTTGCAGTTGTGATTTTTGAATCTGGAGTCAAGGCCATCTCATGGCCCTTGGGGACCTGGCTGCTGGGAACCTCCCCAGCTCCTTCAAAGGGGAAGAGCTTTGGCTACGAAAGGAAGCAGGGTTGACCTTGCCACCTTAGGTGGCACCCAGGATATCCCCATGGGGAGGCCCGCCTATGACCTTGACTGTGACCCCTGGCAAGACATTCGACACCTGTGCTTTACGTGCGCCACCTGTGCTCCAGGTGGCTCCCCAGGTGTGCAAGAGGGAGAGAGGCTGACCAGTGAGGGCTCTAGTAACTGAAGCAAGTTTCTGTGGCTGTTATCTCCTGCCAGGTTTTAAGGCAATGGAATGTCCCTCCTTATCCATCTCGTTTCTCTTGTATCACCCCAGAGCCCTGCACCGAACACGGTCTTTGGCATTTCAGAAAGACCTCACCCGGCACCCGGGGCTGAGGCTTATCTTAATGTCGGAGACTAACGACAGCAAACACTCATTACAGAACATTCAGCATGGGGCGTCTATCAGTTACTGTATTATTTACTTTTAATAATCCTTTGAAATAGATATTCTTGTGCCCCTTTGACCATGCAGGAAACTGAGGCTCAAATATTGAGCAATCCCCCTTGAGTCATATTCCTGGTAAGCAGCCAAGCTAGGATTTGAATCCGCATCAGCCTGACTCTAAAGCTCTTACACTTTTTTGGATACTTGACTTTAAAGCAAGTTAATACTGTAAACGATATTGCAAAAAAGAATGCTTCGTCTGCTAAAGAAAGCAAATGCTTCAGCAGCAGAGAAACAAAATTTATTGCTGGGCGATTGATATATTAGTTACAAATCAAATTACATTTTCCATAAAGGATTTCCTAAAGGAGCTCTGTGTGGCAGTGATGTTAGCGAAGTATGAATTATTTTAGGACTTGAGAGTTATTAAACTACTTGTCGTTAAAAATAATTGCTTATTCAGACTTTCTTTAATTCAGACGGGCAGTTTCCTGGAAGTAGACTGAGTTAGCATTCACTATCATTTGCTGATTCACTGGGCCACAGAAACTATCAGTTTGGCTTGCCAATAGGCTTATTTCGTCCTGGCTCTGTGTATCAAATGTGCTGATGGTTTTAGCTCCCCCCCACCCCCCATCAGAATTAAACTCATCCTCCTCCAGCTTGACCTCATCCACTGGTTTGCTAAGTTTTTATCTAGGAGGTGCCTGGCATGGAACTGTATGCTCAGAGAGTATTTGTTGAAGAAATGAAGCCATGTGCTCATTTGTAGCATGAATCAAAATGTTGAACGGGACGAGGCTGAAATGTCTCAATGTCTTGGGTCCCTGCCTACATGTGAGCTTTGCTACAGTCACCAATGGCTGCTTGATGGCTAAACTCAAGTCTTTTCCCTCACCTCCATCCTTTCTCATTGACTGAGGTCCAAGACAAAATTTTCACCCTTTCCCCCCCCTTTTTAAGCCACCCTGTCTCATCTGTCTCCATCTCTTCTGGTTATCCCATCAGTGCTAGTGTTCTTCCCAGCTGCCCTCCTGGCCGCCTTCCCTCTGGGGGTCTGAACCACTCACGTGACTTCTGGGACCACATCTTGGGTGATGACTCCCAAATCCATCTCTCTTCCAAGTTTTGGAAACACATCCAACTACTTACTGAATGTCTTCTCCTGATTAGAAAGTTCTGCAGAAAAACCCCCAAAGCAAAAACCAAACCAAAATACCATTTTCCAAATCAATTTATCATTTCTTCTCTACCCTAAACTCTAGCCTCTGTATTTTAGCTTTTTAACTTGGTGAAAGGTATCACTAGCATTCTGGAAACTTCTAGAAACTTCATATTGTCCCTCTCTGCTCTCCCATTCCCTTCAGGCTTGTCACTAAATCCCAGAAATGTCCCACAAAGCCCACCCTTCAACGTCCTGGATTCTGCCTCCATTCTCTTCTCAGTCAAGTTCATCTTCCACAGGCTGCCAGACTAGAGCACCACGTGACAGCAGAGTGGGCCGTAGCCTTTACCAGTCTCAGTCAGTGGTTGCTCTGGGTCTCCTGCAAACTTGTTAGTGATTGGAGGAGCTATTGCATCACACGTTCAGACTGACAAGTGAAGAAGTGGCTTCCAGTTGGGCATAAACAGCCCAAGACACAAAAAACAGGTCGGCACCCCTGGGCTGGCCTCTCACCTTGTCGCTGTGCTGTGGCCCTCAGATCAGTATCCAGTAAGCAGTGTGGTTGGAGGAGGGTCCCAGGGGTGCTTGCAACCTGCCACATTGAACCTGAGCCCTTATCTCTGGTTGTTCAAAGGGTCTTCCTGGTGTAACTTTTTTTTCTCTTTGGTTAAAAGTGTTGTATTACTACTGTATGTACGAATGTGTGTAAGTTAGCACATATGAATGTGAGTGTGTGAGTGTGAGTGTGCATGTCTGAGTGTGTGTGTGAGTCTGTGTGTTTTAATCAGCAAATTCATAATGAGCAAAAAATGAGGAAAATGTAACCCACGTGGCCTGGAAGAGAGAGAGACTAGGTCAAAATAAGACTGGGATTTAATCCATCAGCAAAACTCTAATGCTTTTAAATAAGAACCACTGGAAACAGTCACTCCTCTGCTTAAAAATGTTGGTTTTCACTCCTTGTTGTCTGCAGGATTGAGTCTGACCCTCTGTCCTGGGGTCAGTCTCTGACATTGGACCTTGTGCAATCCCCAGCCCTCCCAGGCCCTCCCAGCCTGACCTGCAGCCATTCCCCCCATCGTCTTTGGACAGGGAATGGCTCTCAGGACTCCGTGCCGTGACTGTCCTGTGAACACTTTGCCCTCCTTTTCCACATCCTTGTTCACCTTCGCTCAAACACCAGCCCTGCTGTGAACATCCCCTGGTTCCTTGTCAGATGAAATATTGGAGGGCCAGTTGAATTCAAATTTCAGATTAACAACCCATAATTTTTCAGCATATGCCCCCCAATAATTTAGTCATTGTTTGTCTGAAATTCAAAACGAACTGCGTGGCCTGTGTTTCCATCTGCGATATCTGGCACCCTGACTTTTTTTTCAATTGAAGTACCATCAGTTACAATATGTCAATTTCTCATGTACGGCACAATGTCCCAGTTGTATGTATACATACACATATTCGTTTTCATTAAAGGTTATTCCAAGATATTGAACATAGTTCCCTGTGCTGTACAGCAGAAACTTTTTTTAAAATCTATTTTTATATTTAGTGGGTAACATTTGTAAATCTCAAACTCCCAAATTTATCCCTTTCCACCCCCTTTCCCTGGTAACCATATGATTGTTTACTATGTCTGTGAGTCTGTTTCTGTTTTGCAGATGAGTTCATAGTGTCCTTTTTTTTTTTTTTAGATTCCACATATGAGTGATATCATGGTATTTTTCTTTCTCTTTCTGGCTTACTTTACTAGAATGATGCTATCTAGGTCCATCCATGTTGCTGCTAATGGCATTATTTTATTCTTTTTTATGGCTGAGTAGTATTCCATTGTATAAATATACCACATCTTTATCCAGTCATCTGTTGATGGACATTTAGGTTGTTTCCATGTCTTGGCTATAGTATATAGT
The DNA here is from genome assembly GCF_048773025.1 of Camelus bactrianus. Lineage (NCBI taxonomy): Eukaryota > Metazoa > Chordata > Mammalia > Artiodactyla > Camelidae > Camelus > Camelus bactrianus. The sequence goes on from NC_133549.1 coordinate 25,635,713, forward strand.
GCTGCTATGAACATTGGGGGGCACCCCAACTTCTTATGTTCCTTCCACCTCCATGTCCCCTAGAACGTTGCACACAGATCTCCTAGAGCCCCTCTCACACGGTGGTGATTTATCACTTTGCCCACTGTCTTCCCTACCAGTACGTGTATCCTTGAGGCAAGAACTGTGGCCATCCACTCGCTCACTCAGTAAACATTTCTCAGTCATGTCCCACCTGTGAAGCTCTAAGACGGGTGCAGGTTCCAAGGTCTGTGAGATCAAGGCCCTGCACTGGAGCAGGGATGGGCAAACCATGGTCCTAGCCCACATCCAGCCTGCCGCCTGTTCTGTTGGGACCGTGGACACTGCCGGGCTCATTCATTTATGTGTTGTTTGTGGCTGCTTTCACACCACAGTGGCAGAGCATGTGGCCTCTTGGCCCGCAAAGCCTGAAATATTTACTATCTGGCCTTTTACAGAAGAAAAAAAAATTGCCCTCCTGGTCGAGAGGATCTTACTGTCTAGAGGAGAGAGACAGACGTAAACAAATAAAAGCAAATTCATCTTTCATCTCTGAAGCCTCGTATATATCAATGTGTGGTCTGGGACCACCTATCTAAGAATCACCTGGAGCCTCACCCAGCTGATCCTGATTTCTGAGCCCGGGGACTCTGCCCTGCTAACAAGGCTTCCTGGTGATTCTTCACACTGCAGCCTGAGCATCGCTGTCCGGGTGCCTGCCACCCTGTCTGGTGCGTGGTGAGCCCTGATAAAGGTTTGAGTGAGCAAAAAGTATCTGTTTGTTGATTGCATCTCAATTCTGTTAAAAAAGAAAAAAAGCCACTGGCATTGTTTATTACCCACAGTGATAATTTCAGCCTGTACTGCTGTCAGTGAACTTAGGAAAACTGACCACTGGTCCAGGCACGATGTGGCTGGGCGACCTCCAGAGAGAATGCACACAGAGACCGTTCTCCTCAACTCTCCTGAGCAACTTCTCACTCACCCCACGGGGTGGTGGCTGCTGACCACTTTTGAGCAGTGGTGCAGAGCCATCCTCTAGTATGATGGCCATCTTCTACCTTGGGGTCCTTTGCCCGGAGCCAACGTGGACAGCATCACTCACAGTCACGTAATCAAAATAAGCTAACGGGTTCCTTCATGTCCCCAAGCTCAGAAAATGCTCTCTTTGTGGTGTGATGTGAGGGGCCGACAGAAAATAAGTAAGAGTGAATTCAACCCATTAGGATTTGGAAGGCAAATGTTTCCCAGTGAAAATAAAGCCTGTGACTATATGTTGAGACAGATGTTCACACTTGCTACTCTTGTTAGAGTCCTTAAGAAAATAAATTCAAGATAAGAGAACCAGCCAGGGGCGTTCCTGGGGCCTGCTCATTCCTGCCTCTTCAAGCTCCTGCAAACAGCACTCGGGCACAAAGGGAATAAAATATGGAAATAATTTTCCGGTAATTCCACCTAAATTTTCTTGGGGTAGCCAAATAATTGAGGCAAATGGATTAAAAAAAAAACCCTCAGATTATCTCTGTAATTAAGTACTTTAATGGCTCTCTTTATTTCACATACAAAGATCCAGACAAAACGTTCTGTTGATGTGTTGGTGAGAGTGGAAGTATTTGGACCACATCCTACATGGATAGCAATGTGTAACGTAAACTCAACCAGTTCACACTTGTTTCTGCTGTTTGGCTTTAGTGCAGCCACACAAAGGAGTTTAACTGCAGTCATCTTAAGGGAATTGAAATGTCTGTGCTTCATTGGATGCTACAAGTTTCCCTGTGATGGACATCAGCGTTCCTACCCCATTCTCTTCATTTGATACATGAAGTTATAGGTTGCAGACATGTTTATGTGAGTGATTGATAGGACGTATTTTAAATGAAATGCCATTGCATGAGCAATTTGGCTTTGGGGTATTAAAGTCAATGAGAACTTTCTCTCTGACAAGATTTGGAGGAAAAAACAATGCCCAAAATATCACTATACTTACAATCTTTGGATCTTTTTTTAAAATCCGAACAACCTAGGTAATTCTATACTTTATGATTTCTTGGCTTGATATATTCCATGTTGTTTAAATGTATTCTATTCCAAGCAGTTTATGCTGTACTGCATCCCATATATGATCTTATTTGATAAAAAAAAAAACCTCTCTATGCTTAGTTATATTTTCATATTCAAATGCCCAGCATGATTTAAAAAATAAATTCTTAATAACTTAATGCTTCTTTCTTTCGGTGTTTCTGTCATTTGTAGAAACACACCAGGGGGAGAAACCTAAATTAAAAATCGTCTTCTCACACTTTTTTTTAGAACGGAGCCTTAGAATTGGTTACTAATTGCACCAGCATGGGGCTTATTAGCTGGTTAAAGCCCTATGTACATAAATCGTTAAAGGAGGCCAAGTAAATTTTATGTGCAAATCTGAGGTTTACTGAGAAAAAAAAAAAATCCTCACTTAGGTAATCATGCCGAGAAGGGATCAGGCGTGGTTATACATTTAGAACACAAAATAAATATAAAAATCAAGTCCCCTACCACTCAGCTGTTTTATATTAATAAACCTCCATCCATCCTAAATTGCTGGGAAAGCTGGCCAGATGTTTGAAACCCACCCCACTTGTCACCTAGGTCACTCCTGCAGGAGTTGCAATTTAGTTAATTTCACTACTACAGTAGCTTGATATAATTAAAGACTCACTAGGGTGTGTTTTAAACACTATTAAGTCATTACGGGTTTTTAGGGGACCAGGAAGTTCCTTCACTGCAGTAAAGAGGGCAACGTTCTCTTAACACAAAGAAGCCAACGGTCCGTACTTTAAAAAGTAGGAGTTAAGGTACTGAGGGGTGAAATGCGATTCTCTGACATCGGTTATGGACATCAGTACAGAAGCTGCAACATGCACGGTGCTTTCTTTCCCTCCCTTGATCGAAGGAGAGACCTGGCAGAGCCAATAAAACTGTGCTGGGTTAATCAAAGCAATCAATTATGTCAGAATTGCATTTTTAAAGGTGCTCTAAAATTTTTCTTTCTTTTTTGTTTTTGGTGCTAAAGTCTGCTTCTGAGCCCCATTTACCTAATTCCTGAGAACACAAAAGGCACAGTAAAGGATTTTTCCCACCGAACCAGTTTAAAATAACATAGAAATTGCTCCACAAATCTTTCAACAGCTCAGTCCTGTGAACAAAATACGAGGCAATTGGAGGAAATCAAGGGCTGAATGAGACAGTGAGCAACCAGGTTGCTAACGAAACAACAAAAAATAATAACCCCAGAACGCACTTAAATGGATCGAGTGGATCAGAGAGTGGATCACTCTGAACCCCCTTTGCTGAGGAGGGCCAGGCCCCTTTCAAGATCCGTTTTGGTTCAAACAGCCTGTGACCAGGATGCTTTCTACCCTGCAGAGTGGGCCCGACTTCACCCCTGGAGCACCCCCAGCACCGCGAGCCCTTTCAACAACCCCTCTGGGGCAGCAGGGAAGGGTGTCTGTGAAGATCTTCCATGTGCTCCGTGATCGTTTATTTGAGTTTGTTTTTACTATGTAAGTACGACAGCAGTTAACAATCAGATTCAGAGACAAGTCTCATAAATCAGGACAACAGCCTCGAAACTCCCTCTCCCTCTGTTCTGGCAACAAGGAGAGAACAGGGCACCGAAAGAAGGTGTTGGGTTGCTCTCGAAGAGCTGTTTGGGGAACCCCAAAGTTGCCATCAATGCATTATGGCGAGATGTTGATGACGGGTGAGAGTGAGGTGTGTTTGGAAAGAGTTGGGGCCAGTCTGGGCAAGGGTTGGATTGTGCCAGGCTACCCTGGGGACAGAACACTTGTTTGTCCAGTTCTGGAATGTTTCAGGCACTTTGAAAAAGCCCACCGAGAGGGGAGAAAAGATCCAAAAGAAAGTCACAGAACTGTGATGAAGGCTTCAAGAGCAACAGGGCTGGCTTATTCAAGGTCAAGGATGATTTGCTCAAAGTCTGGCTATCGGTCACTATCAGCAGGAAGTATTTAAAGGGCCCAGGTAGATTGGTTTTGTTTAGGGGAGAGGCAGGGTGAATACCATGAATTATATCATTAGGCCTAGGAAGCTTTGGCTTAGCAACCCTCTAACATATCTGAATGAAAATCCAACTGGACCCAGGATTAGCTGAGGCAAAATAGGGAAATCTTGTCCCCTGAGTGCTGGCCTTGGGCTAAATCCACCTCGCAGACATTGTGCGGCTGTCATAAAGAAGAGCAGCCTGATCTAATTGGAACCTTGATTTCCGACTTGATCCAATTAGCATGCCTGGTTTGCTGAGGTCCTTTGGGGACTGGAAGGAGTCTAGTGACCAGCGGCAATGGAAAGTTCCTGTTCTGAGCTGGAAGTAAACCAGATGTTGTGTGTGCGACTGGCTGTCAGCGTTGATCTCGGTTCACATGAGGATGGCTTCTTGCAGATGTGTGGGCTAATCAAAGCCAACTGGCTGTCTGGCTTTAAATAGATCTGGTCGTCCTGCCTAGTCCCCAACACCCACCATAAATGATTCAGCCTTTAAACAAGTTTAATTGTAGTTCAAGTTAAGGATTCATCCATCTTTGACCAAGAACCCACTATGTGCCAGGCATCATTGCCAGGCGCTGGGGATACACGAGATAGACTCCTCCTTAACAAGGACTTTGAGGCATATATGGCTTTGCCCTGCTTCTCCAACCAGATCTTATACCACTCCACGCCTTTTTGGCTGTAGTCATGCTGGCCTCAGGGCCTTTGCATATGTTGCTCTCCCTTGGAATGTTTTTCCTCTTGCTCATCACATAGCTGCATCTGTCCCATCTTTCAGGTCACAAATGCCTTTCTTGACCAACTCTTCTAGAGTAGATTTTCTACCCAGTGATCCAATAGACAGCCATAGTAATAGTAACTATTACATCTTAACCCTATTCACCTTATTTTTTTCTTGATAGCCCTTACTACAATTTGTAATTATTTTATGTATGCTTATTTGTCCAGCAGAGCATATTGGTTAAGAGTGTGAGCTTTGAGGTAAAACTGCCTGAGTTAAAATCTTAACTCTCAGTCCTTGGCACTGTATCTTATCCTCAATGCCTGAGTTTCTTTCTTTCTTTTTTTAAAATTAATTTTTTAACTGAAGTATAGTCAGTTTACAATGTTGTGTCAATTTCTGGTGTACAGCATAATGTTTCAGACCTACATATATATACATATATTCCTCTTCATATTCTTTTTCATTATAAGTTACCACAAGATATTGAATACAGTTCCCTGTGCTATACAGTATAAACTTGTTGTTTATCTATTTTATGTAGAGTAGTTAGTATCTGCAAATCTCAAACTCCCAGTTTATCCCTTCCCACCCCCTTACCCCACTGATAACCATAAGTTTGTTTTCTATGTTTGTGAGTCTGTTTCTGTTTTATAAATAAGTTCATTCCTGTCTTTTTTTGGGGGGATTCCACATGTAAGTGATATCATATGGTATTTTTCTTTCTCTTTTTGCAATGTCTAAGTTTCTTAATCTGTAAAATGGAAATGGCAACAATAGGGTTTTTTATGTCAGTTTAATTAAATCTTTTAGTTAATGGTCCCACATTTCTCTCTTTTACTTTGAACTAACTGATTAATAAAACATTAATATAGCAACACATAGAGACAGACTGCATTAATGTACAGACTGTATTAAACTCAAAAACTTGTATTTTTAGACTATGACTATTAAAGTAACTATATATCTTTATTAAATGGAGCAATTTACAACTATAAAATATGAGGAGGAGATTTTGCTTGCCTGTAAAATATATAAAAATAGTTCTGAATTAGGAAAAGACAGTTACCTTCCAAGCTCACAAAGCGTAGCCTGAGATTTACGTGGTCAGTGGACCCATATGTGTAAAACAACTGAATTCAGATGGTTCAACTTAATCTCTGAAAAACTGGCCATTTCTAGGATTTAATCATTTGCTAGTTCAACATAATGAGAGGAGACCAGGTAGTTAACACTTCTAAGATACAGCAGTGTTAACGACAAGGATGAATTATTGTAAACTGTTATGGGAAGTGTGATGAGTAGCTTAAAGCAGAAGAAAATATATTTTTTTAAAGCATTATAAAGGAAATGGAGTAAGTTGTTGGCAATAGATAATGTTTTACAAGAGAAGACATATGTTTTGAAGCATTAGTGAAAGGTGGATCTTGTGGTGAAAAGCAGCATGTTAGTTGAGAGTGGAGTTTTAATTAATGTGGTTAGCATGTGATAATACGGTGGCTGTGGTCGTGGGAATGACATGACATATTTCCAGTACTCTCACTAGCAATCTAGAACTTCTTTTGTTCCCTAATGAGAGTATTTTAAATAATCCATGTTGTGACTCCTGAATGGTGCATTTATCATCACAGTGTCAGATAATGAGACTAGCGTTCCCTCACCATTAACTCTCTGATAACCGCTACCATTGGTGGCTGGTGTTCTGTTGAATTAAGGGGTCTGGTTAACTGAATTACCATATGTACCCGGTATAGATTCTGAATATTCAGGCTTGCACCCCATAAAATTCATGGGACATTAAAGCTGTGCTGAATAGAATTTCATTTTTAACTCAGAAATTATGTAAGTCTATTATAATGTTTTATACTCACCACTCTGAGCACCAGTGACCATTCTGATGATGCAGAACTGGTTGGTAGGTCATTCCAGTTGATGTCTTGGACAAACCTATTGTTCCTAGACTAGATACAGGTTTAATAGTGATGGAGTAGTTCACACTTAGTGAGAGCTTTTCATGGGTCAAGCACTGATCTAAGTCCTTTATAGGTTGAATTCCTTTAATTGGCACAGCAACCCTTTGGGATAAATACTAATATTAGCCTCATTTTACACATGATGAAACTGGGGCCCAGGGAAGTGAAGTAGCTTGTGTAATGTCCCTCTTTATAAGTGGAGGTGCTGGGGTTGGAACCCACGCAATCTGGTTTCAGAGTTCATGTCTTTAAATCACTACACTATGCTGATCTTTGGTGGGTGTGACCATTTTGGCAGGGGTATGTATGTGGGGGAGTTGGATGAAAAAGTTCCTTGAATGTTAGAAAAACGTAATGATGATGTGTGTGTATTCCCATTTTCACATGACATAGACGTGTATGTGTGTATGGTTTGCATGGGCCAGACCTTCACCTCAAATGGGACTTCCACCCCTTACCTTCAGTCTAGAAATCCCAAATTAGTTATTAAAGTCTTTGGGTTAAGTGTTTCTCTCCTCTGGTGATTTTTTTTTTTTAACCAAAAATACTCTTGGAGGATAAACAATTTGTTGTGAATTAAAACTTCAAATGCCCCAAGATAATTAGTTTTTTTTCCTGTAGTTTTATTTATTTATTTATTTTTGTCTTTTAACATTTTACTGCTTTATTCTCATTTCTGAATCAGTAAAGACTCTACAAATTTCAAACACTGCAGAAATATTTTACTTAGGAAATGAGCTTCCCTCATAATCCCATATATTTCTCTTTCTCATACTGATATGTAGCTATATATTTATCATGTATATGGCTTTTTAAATTTACTTTTTATTTATTCTTTAAATTTATATTTACAAAAACAAAGTCATACTTAACATACTGTTTTGTGACTTGCTTTGTTTTTCTAACATTTGAACATCGTCCCTGCCACACTCATGCACCTACTGTATTTATTTACTTTTTTTTTAACAACTCCATTGCAGGCTCTCGTTTATGGATAGATAATCATTTAATTCCCTTGATGGACAAACTCAGGTTTGCGTGTGTTGTCAGGGAAATCCGTGGATTAGGTGTTACATTTAGAAGATCTTTTTTAATTGATCTTGGCCCTTAACCTGTATTTATTTTTTAAATTAATAGACTTTATTTTTTTAGAGCAGTTTCAGGTTCACAGCAGAATTGAGCGGAAAATACAGAGTTCACCCATAGCCCTCGCCACCCACACATATATACTCCCCTACTCTCAACATCCCTCATCAGTGTGGCATATTTGGTACAATCGATGAACCAACATGGACACATTATTATCAACCAAAGTCCATAGTTTACATTAGGGTTCACTTTTGCTGTTGTACATTCCAAGATAATTAATTTTTGAATTGAATTTCTTCTGTCTGTGAAGCACTCTTTAAAAGAGGTATCTTGAGACTTCAGACAAATACTTCTAAATTCATTAGGCTGAGTCTCATTGTAAACTTTAAAACCATAATTTTAAAATTAAAAAATCTAAATTATTTCACTCTTGTTATAGGCTATAATATATATGTTATATATATTATAATATAAAGGAATCAAAATAATCCATCCTCTCTCTAAAGCTGGTTTGCAAATATTTGAGAAATTATGATGCGTATCAATTGTCAGCACAGATTAAAGTATTGTTATTTCATAGAGTGATGGCTACTTTCTCTATGTTTGAGCATTTCCAAGTATATTTTTATTGAAGTGGAACATATATAAAAAAAAGTAAGTCATAAGTACATAGTTTGATCAACTTACACAGAGTGAAGACAGCTATAACTCGTACCCAGGTCAAGAAATAGAATGTTACCAACCCTCCCACCCCTCCAGAAGACCTCCTTCTTGCCTCATGGTCGGCAGACCCTCCAAAAATCAACTAGCCTGATTGCCAGCACCACCAATTAATTTTGCTTGATTTTGAGCTTTCTACAATGGGATTCATACAATGTATGTTCTTTTGTGTATGACTTCATTCTGATGGTGAAATTTATTCCTGCACTTGTATATAGCAGTATCTTTTCATTGCAGTGAAGTATTCCATTTGGGGGGTTAGTCCATATATGTTAATTAATAAATAGGTATTCTCTATATTGATATTTATATCTGTATCTATATCTAACTATAGTCAAATTAGTTCATTATTTTGTTAAGATCTCCTATGCTATACTGATAGTTTATCTGTTACTTTCAGAAGATCTTTTCTCATTGATCTTGGCCTTTAACTTGTGTATTTTTTTTAATTAATAGACTTTATTTTTTAGAGCAGTTTCAGGTTCACAGCAGAACTGAGCAGAAAATACAGAGTTCACATATAGCCCTCCCCACCCACACATAGATACTCCCCTACCCTCAACACTGAGAAAGATGTGATAAAGTCTCAATTATAATCTCTATCAGAGTCTACAATGATTATGGATTTGAATATTTCTCCCTTTAGGTCTGTTGATTTTTGCTTTCTATATTTGAAAATATATTGTTAGATCCATACAGATTTATAATTATTATATCTTCCTTTTAGATTGATACTTTATCCTTGTGAAATTGCCCTCTTTAATAATGTTACTTGCCTTAAAGTCCATCTTATCTAATGTTAGTATGTATCTACTTTCATTGGCTGACTTTTGCATAGTATATTTTTTCCAACATTTACTATTTCTGTTTCCCTGTATTTATACTTATATTTGAGGACACAGAAGATATTTTTTATATGTAAGATATTTTATATATGTATATATAAAATATATTATATAAAAAAAGATATATATCTTTTAATGGAAGTTTGTAGGACATTAATACACTTAATTTATCCCCTTCCCTCCTTTTTACTGTTGTCATACATGTTACTACCCAATCTTTATATTTTTATGAGTTTATTTATATATATATATATAATTTTTTTTATAGGTTTGTATATTTACTTAGGTTTACTCATATTACACAAGTGACCCTTTCCATTTCTCTTCATTTCTTCCTACATTGCTGGGTTTCCATCTGGGATCACTTTTCTTCTGTGTAAAAACAAAACAAAACAATTCCCTTTAGTATTTCCTGTAATACAGGTCTGTGAGTGATTAGTTCTCTTAATTTTTGTTATTCTAGAAATGTCTTTATTTTGCTTTCAATTTTTGAATCTTTATCGAGGTGTCAGTGACATACAGTAGAGAGCACAAATCTTAAGTTTATAGCTTAATTCATTTTTATATATGTACACACCTGTGTAACCACCACAAGATCAAGATGTAAAACATTTACAGCACCTTGGTAATCTTTTTCTGCCATTCCGAGTCAGTAACTGCTTGCCCGGAGGTAACCACTACTCTGACCTCTAGATGAGTAAGTCAGATTAGTTTTACCTATTTAAAAATTTTAATATAAATGGAATCATATCAGGTACTCTTGTTTCTCCTTTCTTTTGCCTAACATTGTGCCTCGGAGTTTCATCTATGTTGTGTGTACAGCAGTGGGTTTTTAAAATTATTATTGCTGTATAATATTCCATTGTATGACATTACCATATTTTATCTGATCATTGGGTCATTTGGTTTATTTGCAGTATTGGCTGTTATAAAGAGTGCTACCTTCATCATTCTGGCTTAAATCTTTGGAGGACATAGTGCACGTCTTTTGAGTACATAGCTGGAAATGAAAGTCCTAAATCATTGGGTACATGTAGCAAAAAAGATAATGTGTCTTTTTTCTTCTCCCCATTTGCTTTAAGATTTTCTGTTTGTCTTTGGTTTCAGCTGTTTTATTGTAATGTGCCTAGATGTGATTTTTCTTTGTATCTACCCTACTTGGGTTCACAGCATTTCTCGAAACTGTGGCTCGATGCTATTTTTCAGTTTTGGAAAATTCTCAGCCATTATCTCTTCAGATATTGCTTCTGCCCCATTCCCTTTCTTCTCCCCTTCTGGGACACTAATTACATATATTTTAAACCTTTTCATCATGCCCTATATGCCTTGCATACTATTTTCTGTACTTTCCAACTCTCCAGTCTTCAGTCTTGGCTATTTTCTGTTGTGTTTCTCAGTCCTCCATTTCTCTCTTCAGCTGTGTCTACTCTTTTGTTAAAGTGCTCTATTGAGTTCTTAGTTTTGGTTATTCTGTTTTTCTAGAATTTCCATTTATTTCTATCCTAGAATTTCCACCCTTTAATACATTTCAGTTCTATTTTCTTGAACATATATTACAGTCATTTTAAAGTCTGCATCTGATAACTCTAGTATCTGGGTTAACTGTAGCCTGTTTTCATTGCAAATTTTTTGTCTTGGTTCTGTTTCTTGGGTGATTTTACACTAGATGCTAGGTATATCTGTATGAATTTTGCAGAGTTTTTGCATACTGTTTTCTTCCTCCAGAGAGAATATACCCTATCCTTAGGTAAGCTGCAGAGAGGCAGGTTATTTCACTCCAGTCAGGGACCAAGGTGACCCAAGCCTACTTTAGAGCCTTTGCCATGCTTGGTCCTCTCCTAGTTTGTTCCTACTCCTAGGATGTCATCCTCCGGCCTTCTTAAATGAATGCGTGGAATTTTTCTCAAAGCTCCCACTCTTTAGTGGGTCTATGACTCAATTTTTTTTTGGTCTTTTGATCACTTTGAGATAGCCACAAAGTCTGTTCTGCTCTTAAACCCCTTCCTGCTTGGCTTCTTAGCTTCTCTTTCTGTGCAACTTATTGAAAAAACGCTTCTAGGAGAAATCACTGCGAGTTGGGCTCAGTCCTCTGTACTTTGCTTTTCTGTGGGATCATGCCCCTCAAACTCTGGCTGCCTTGGCAACCCTGAGCTCCAAGTTCTGTCTCCCTAGCTTGTGGGATTGCCTAAATTCTGCTGGCTTCTCTACGTCTCAGCAGCCTCTTTCTCTTTGCTTCTCAGGTTCTTGCTTCAAGCCAAATGCTGGCAAATGCTCCAAGGAGAAAAGAGGTGAGCAGAAATTTGGGATCACCTGAATGAACTTCCCTTCCCTCTGAGTCGCCCCTTCTCAAGTCCTGGATGCCTTTGCCAAGTTCTCTGATGCCTCTAGACAGACGGTTTTGGTATGTTACCCGCCTTCTCTCCTGCAGAGATCTGCTTAAGTTATTTCATCAGGGCTGAAAAGCTTTTTTTTTTAAATTTTACCATTTTTAAATTTTAAGAAACAGATGCAATATTCTCCAACCAACCCCGAGGAAGAAAAAGAAAGCAAAATTTAATAAGATAGAGCATAATATGACTACTTTTATAATTTCTTCACTATCTGTTGTGATGTATTATAGCTTCTGGAATTTCTTAATGTAAATTACCTATAGGGGAGATTCTGTCTTGTTATTGTTTATGTTACGATAGAAAATGAAAGATTAAAATCTTACTTAAGTATTCATCTGAGTGACAGATCCCTGCCATCTAGAAATGCTGATATTACTACAGTGAGGTCACTGGATGTGGGAAAGGCTAGCACTGTGGCTAAATAATTCACCTCTATCTCAATTTTCCATATGCAAGTGTACTGAGGTGGGGGCACTGATGTCATTGATGGGCGGAAATGAGCTCTGCTGCTTGGAATCAGCATGGCCTTTCTTTCTGAAATATGAAAATCTCAGTGGCCCAGGGGGTCTACAGCTGTCAATCACTTCTTCACTCATCAGAAAGAGAAGCTCCATTTAAATGGACAGCATTTTAAAAACTGTCAAATAAGAGCAAAAAGGGCAGGAGTTAAATCTGTCTTGCTCAGAGGGCACCTCATCTTTAGAAAATGCCTTCTTCAGATTTAGTGAAGGAAAAATACGGCCATTTTTCCACTCTTCATTCTGTTGATAAGTATTATGTACTTACTACGTATATTCAGGCGCTCTGAGGGGTACATAGGAACATACAACGTGATCCAGAGCCACTCCGGCAATGCCACACTCTAGGGGGTAGCCAAGACGTAGCGCACAAGTCAAAGCAGTCTGCTGTTAAGGGTGAAAATAATTTCTATGGAAGGTGAGCACTGTGGGAGGTTGGCCAAGAGGGAGATCTTGGAGATGTGGAGGGATCTGGGAGGCCTTCTGGGGGAGGCAAGTCTCATTGACGCCAATGTTCGGCAGCTCTTAGCCTCTGTTTCCGGGGATGAAATGGTGCCCATCTCTGCTTCATAATTTCCACTGGCTCTTTCTTTCTCCTTCAGTTCTGTGGTCTAAGCCAGATTTGACAACAGCTGCCACTTTAGCATTCTGTGGTTTATTCCTGGGCGAATTTCTCCCAGTGCAATTGGGTGTTATGGGACATCTTCCCAGGCCTTTTCTGCTTTGGACCTTTGCCATCCAGATTGAAGACTCACCTGCAAGCAGCTCCCTGCACCACACCGTGGCTTCTTTTTGGCAGTCAGCAGTTGCCAGAGGATGCATGAAAAGGCAGGGGCAATCCCAGAGAGTCAGGACCTGAGCTGCTTGGGTGCCATTGCTCAGAACTTTGAAGGGGCTTCAACAAATTAGTGGCATTGAGAGAAAATTCTCTTTAATCATTTCCTCCCTTTTTCATGTTGGCTCTGTGAACTTTCCAGCAGACAGCGGCCAGAACTTTATGGAAACCAAATGATAGGTTATTTGAGAGAAATAAAAGATAATTGATTCAGAAGATCAATTCATCTCTTCCCTGTAGTTCAGTAGAGAGAGTTTCTCAGCCCCCTTGTCCCTCCTTGCGGTCTAAAGGGGGTTTGTTATTTAAGGCTGAAATTAATTTGCCAAGTCATTTAGCCTCACAAATACATATTTTTTTTAATAAGTTCAGGCTTCAATAAGGAGGCATCCTGTATGTAAAGAGAGGGCAATAAGCAGGATATGAGGGAGGTGGAATGGAGACCCCAAGTGAAAAGCAGAGACCAGGTGAGGCTCCTCATTGTGGATGGGATTCTCCAAGGTCAAGCACATCATTGAGGACACAGCAGGGATTCATGTTGTTCCGTTGACTGAGTTGCATTCTAAGATGTGATGGTCTTCTGCTCTCACTTACATACCTCACCTGCCAGAGACTGAATGCCTCCCTGTTTTATTACCTGCCTTGGAGAGCTGTTAGAATGAGGGCTGCAGCACTCAGAAAATTCTCAAACCCATCACCATCTCTACATCCCATGGAGCCTTTGGGGACAGGATGGAAAAATGGGAGCCAAATACAGTCTGAGAATACATATCCAGTTGAAGAACACCCACTGGTTGGTAAAAGTCAGCTGAATCTTACTGAAAGGAGGTCTCCAGAGTATGCAAGCAGTTTTAGCTTCAGTCCTTGATTTTGCTCTGTTTAATATTTTAAATAATGATTAAGAGGAAGACAGTAATAATGTGAGTACTCAGATTTATTCTGTAAAGGGCCACAGAGAATATATTAGGTTTTCTGGTCTCTGTGACCTTGGTTGCATCTGCTCAACTCTGCTGTAGTTCAGAAGCCACTATGGAGAAGGTGTAATAAATGTGTATGGCTGTGTTCCAATACAACTTTATTTTTGGATGCTGAAATTTAAATTCCATATCATTTTCACTCATCATGAAATACTGTTCTTCTTTGAATTGTCCCCTCCAGCTAACTAAAACTGTGAAAGCCATTCTTAGCGCATGGGGTTGTACAAAAGAAGACGGTGGGCTGGGCTAGCTGTGTGGGTGGAGCTTGCTGTCCCTTGGAGCAGACAGTAGGATGCTTGGAGGGATTCTGCCTATAGCTGATGATAGAGTCAAGATCCCCACGAACTTTGAGCAACTTAAATGATGGACCAAACATACAACAAAATGTGATGGGACTCACACACTCAGCATTATTCATTCAGCACCTACTGGGTCAAGCATTGTTCTCATCATTGGCAGCATGATAGTAAACCACATGGCCAAGGTCCTGCCCTCAGGAGCTTGTATTGTTTTATGCTCTGAGGACAACTAGTCATCCAAGCTCAGCCTGGGCCCTTAAAAGGTAAACACTTCTTGCCTTAGGAGACATAGATAACATTCTACTCTTAGATTCAAAGAACCAAATCCCCAAATACAGGAGGACGGCCACATCTTGTTTGTGGTCTCAGTTGACTCTGTGAATCAATGGTGTGTTGCAGCTGAATTAAAGGTGATGGAATCTTACACTGTGTTAACAGAAGTAAAGCGTTTGAAGTCAAGGCATGATCTTCCATCTCTTCTCAGGCTGGTCAGGCCCCACCTACTCTGAATATTGATGTAGAAATGATGAAACCTCTCATTCAACAGCTATTTATTGAGGGCTTACTTTGTACCAGGCGTGAGGTTGAGCAATCATTTCTCAGGGATCTGGAGGGAGTGAGGCTGGGCTAGAGGGCTGTCAAACGCCCTCTCTTTCTTCATGATGCTTTGTACAGCTCAGAGGGGAAAGTGTATTCACCAGGATCTGGAAAACCATAGGGATTCTGTAATGATAAATCACTGCTAAGAGTATCTATGCCATGCCTCTGTGATCGGGGCTGATATAGGGCAGAGCTGGGTCCTCCCAACAGGGTTGTCTCAGGGCTATTACTGGCAACAGAATATTGAGCTGAAAGGCCCACCAAGTCTGGCAATCCCTGTTTACTGATGGGAACCTATTAGAGGTGGTGAAGGCCCTACAATATCTACTAATGGAATTGTTTATTAATAGTATATATTTGATCATACATAATTTTATGTAATTTAATAATGATTATTTTTCATTTTCACTGTGTAATGGACAGCAGTGTTCTTAATTACGACTTTGAGGCATTAAATATATTGTTAAAGATACATAACAAAAAAGAAGCAGACTCACAGATATAGAGAACAGACTAGTGGTTACCAGTGGGGAGAGGGGAGGGAGGAGGGGCAAGATAAGGGGAGGGGATTAAGAGGTACAAACTATTAAAGTAGCTACCAAGTATAAAGTAGCTACAAGGATGTATCGTGCAACACGGAGAATATAGCAAATATTTTATAATAACTGTAAATGAAGTGTATAACCTTTAAAAATTATAAATCACTATAGTATACACCTGTCATTTATATAATATTATGCATAAACTATACTTCAATTTAAAAAAAAATTAAAAATATGTATCATTAAAGAGTAATGTTAAATATCATCTTGATATTAAATGCATGATATTATATTTCAATTGTTTGATAACTATAACTCTTTATTAACCATAATGTTTAATTACCATTAAGTGCCCATCTAGTCTCCATCCAGCTCAGGTAACAGATTGCCATTATCCTTTTGCATATCTGTAGAAAGGAGTTACTAGTAAGTAAGAAAATAACCCTTGCCAGCCCTGAACGAGCTGAGATATAACCTTTCCAACTTACAAGTTTTCTGAAGAAACTGATAAAATGTAGGTGACTCTGGAATATCATTCATTTGAAAAACCTAACATATTTCATTAAGTCTAAGATACACTTCCCCACCCAACCTCCTAACATTTTTGAAATCACGACACATCTTATAATCAGTGGCATCTTAAACCTTCATATTTGTCTTTCTTCCCTCCTGTCTTTTCCTTTCCATTTCCTTCCTTCCTTCCTTCCCTCCTTCCCTCTCTTTCTTCTTTCACATAAAAGTATCTTTCAGTTAGTAGCATTTTACATTCACACAGTTTTTTAAATTAAGTATTCTATCCTTACTGTTAGTAACTTGGGGTGACTTTGTTGAGGGGTGAGGTTTGATGTTTGTAATCTCCATCACCCTCTTCCCAAAGCGACCTTCAGTAAAAATAATAATATTCCTTTTAAAATGGAAAATTGATGTTTTCTTTCTTGATTTTATCTGACACAAATGAAAAGCACCTTTATTTTTAATTATTTGTAACAAACACTGTAACTAAAAAGAAAACCGTACATTTGCTGTGCAGATGCAACTTTAAGGAAAGTTTCTGTCCCCACCATGGCCAGATTGCTGACCCAGTGCTTCTCTTGTGTTAGGAAACTGACGGTGCCAATCTCAAAGAGAGGCGATTTTATTTCAAGTATGTCTTTGCATTTTATAAGGAAATAGTCTCTAAATCCCTTTTTCTTCATCAGCACACTTCCTTGCAATTTATAAAAGAGGCGAGATGCAAGTAATATATATATTTTCAGTTCAAGGTTATATTTTTTTTAGTCAATCGCTAACTCAGGGGCTCACTGGCTGTGAGTCCCCAGCTACTCTTTTCATCTAAATGGAGACCAGGAGACTCACTGCTGTGCTTGAAATCGTTGGTGAGGAGATTATTTTGCGCTTGGGCTGGAGGTAGAGAGACCTCATTCCCTGTGTTAGATCTCTGGGAGTGAGCAGCGCGGATGGTGTGACTGGCGATTTAAATGCTTTTGACACATCTTTCTTCTGCTTTTCATTCTGGGTAGTTCTTTTCACAGTTCAAAGACTCTTCCAGGACTGGGAACTTGGTGATACATGACTGTCTCTTAAGTTTGTCCTACTTTCTGCTTTTAACAGTAATCAAACCTCTTTCCTCAATTTAATTTAGCTAAAAGGGCTTGGATTCTAACTTTAAGAGATTCCGTGTGATGTCAGGGAAGCAGAATTCTGGGTTTCTTAGCCTTCACAATAGATGGAATTAAAGAGGTGGACGGGGTTTATTTTCTTTGTCTTTCTCTTTTCTTTTATGTTTGAAGTCATTTTGTACAATGTAATAATCATCTTTCTTTTCTCCATCTTTGGTTAAAAGCTTTGTGTAGAAGTAAATAGAAAATAAAAGCGTATCTGTGGAAAGGTCTGCTAACCACATAGTCTGCAAGTGTCTATTACTTTGCTATGTAGCATTTCAATGTCTAGTCTGGGAAAAACGGCAAAATCTCTGTTTTTAACACTTCAGCCGGTCAGTTCTTCTAGCTCCAATTTTGTTATTAGGCAGCTTTGCACAATCACAAACACGGCCAAAACTGTGCAATGAATTCACATGGAGACACTACCATTGTTTTGGGTATGGTAGGTTTTACCAAGCATTCCAGGTAATTTCTTTTTTCACAAATGTTTGGTTAATCCTTGGTTTTGGGGGACATTCGATGTTTTTCAAAACCCAAGGAGAACACTCTTTTTACCCTTCGCCAGAGTCTTCATGGTTACCCTTATCTGAGAATATCTCCAATCTGAAGAACAGTTAGAAATCAGCTCCCCGACCTTTACTTCCATCGCTGAAGAGCCTACGCATGTACGTGGACCTAGTCTCCTGAGAACCTTCGCCAGGAAAATATTTCATCTCTCCTGGAAACTGAAATAGCCTTTTTTAGACAGAGAATCAGATGACCTTTGTCTCCCTCCCTCCCTCCTCTTTCCCTCCCTTCCTCCCTCTCTTTCCTTGTTTTAACTTGGCAGCCAGCAGCTCAGCAGTAAGATCATTTTCTCCCGAGCACAACTTCTCCCACTATAATCTACAGTGTATGAACTCTTTACTTCATACTCTTAAAATAAATGTCTTCTTCTCAGAAAAGTAGTATTTACTGTAGAAACGGCTTTTAAAAACCCTGAAAGTCTAACGAAGAAAAAGAAAAATCACCCAAGTTCCCACATTGCAGATGCTCAAGTTTTGGTGTGTTGTTTTCATCTGGCGATTGTTCTCTGCAAAACAACTTTTTTTTTTTTTCCTTAGTTGAGATTAATTAGGAACGTATTTTGTATTCTGCCCTTTTCACTTAATGAAACATTAGGTCTTCCATAGGCTATTAAAATGATTTATAAATGTAATTTTTGATGGCTGCATACTATGTCGCCCAAAGTTGACAGGATTGCCCTAACCATTCTACTACTATCAGATGTTCAGGGTGAATCTGATTTTTGCATCAGTTTGTGAACTAATGGACACGACCATCTCTGGGAATGAGTCGCCGTCAGCATCTCACCTGTATATCCTTCCCTCATGCAGGAGTCTGCAAACTTTTGGTAAGGGCCCAGGTAGTAAATATAATGACTTAACTCTTTCTCTGCAGAACAAAAAGCAGCCACAGACAATATGCAAATAAATGGACATGGCTGGGTTTCAATAAAACTTCATTTACTAAAACAAGATTTGGGCCTCGAGGCCGTAGTTTGCCAGCTCCTGCTCTGGTGTATACGATTTTAGGCTTACAGGTCTCAAAACTGGCTTTAGAATCAGGCAGGTAATTGATTACAAATCAGTTACATTAATTACAAATCATTGCATGTTCTGTCCATTGAGTCCTTTAAAGTTAATATTAAGTCCAACCTGGCTCACTGGCAGCAGTCCACTGCTGGCTTCGGGGGCAGAGGAGTGGTTTGCTGCCGGTGGCTCTCCTGGCAGGTCGGATGGGCCGCCTCCCAGACTGTGAAGCCCCAGGGAAGCCATCAGCTGGCCTGGAGCAAGAGCACTGCGACGTCGTTTACCCACATGTCAACTCTGTTTACAAAGTGACTCCAGCAGGCCTTGTCTCTGTTTGTACCTGCGTTTGCCAGACCGTCAGTGGTTCTAGCCTCCAGCCAGCCAGGTAACAAGCCAGAAAAGCCAAATGAAAGGAAAACTGCACTGGAACGAGTCTAAGTGTCTTCATAGAACTCAATCTTCCAGTTCTTGGTGGCCGGATGTCACTTCTCCAAACCCAGCTCCTTTGAAAGTTTGCAATGAAACCAGTTGAATCTGAGAGTTACTGAAATATTCTCTCATATTTGATCATTTGAAACCCCTTGATAGCTTTTACGTAGACTGTGCCTCAAAGGGAAAGGATTCTTGCATGTTTCTAGGTGGTACCCAAAATACGTGTGCATGTGCAGAATGAGGGAGTGTTCTCTTGCTCCAGGAATGAGCAAAAGGGAGCTCAGGTGTGATGTCCATAGAGTTTCATGGATGCTAGAGGTGCATATAGTTGGCATGAAAACCCCACTCAGCCTGCTTTCTTCCAGAGACCACACTGTCAGTTAAGGTAGAGCGAAATGTTTCCTAAAACATTAGGAGGTAGTCTCTGAACACGTCCTGCCACTGAGCCAACCATAATATTGAGTAAAAAGCCAGACCGGCTTACATATTGTAACTTGAGATGTGATCTTTTCTTTTTTTAAAGCCTGTATCAGGGTTGTCTCAAGTTCTCTAGCTGTGAACTCCAACTTATTTCTAATTTATTGCTCATGAGGAGGGGGGAGGTGTTCTATTTGGTCTTGAAGCTGATATTTGAGGGAGGAGGAGACTCATGGCCCACCCACTCGAGGGTTTGTGAGCCATAGATTTGCTCCTTTACCCTTCATGTCAGTGGAGGAATTTTAGAGAGGAGGAGACAAATGCTGGTAGAAAAATGTTAACTTAATAAAACAGACGAAGATCAGATTTCCCTCTCTCTGGTCGCCTCCCGCCTGGAATCCTTTTGTTAACTTCTTGAAACTTCCTGTGATTTATGGGACCCCTCTCCTGTAGGCCAAATGCCTTTTGATTAAGAAGTGAACCACAGCTCCAAAACCACAGGGACAGCTGTTGTTTGAATCATCCAGGACGCTTAGGGCCGTTTTCCAACTTTGCTGTGCAAAGACATCGTCTTAGTGACAAAAGTTGCCCCAGCGGCAAGAGGGCACCCCATGGCCCTAGACAATCAGTGCTCCTCCTTGTTTGGAACTTTTGATCAGCAGAGGTGGTAAAGGAAGCAGTCTTTGGACCTCTTAACTGGGTGGTAGGTGGGAGAGTGGTGTTCTACTCTGTGTTCTGGATCCCTTCCCAGCCTAAGATTCTAGGAGTGTTTCAGGTTCTGGGATCCTGCAAGTAACAGCTCAACTACTTAGAAGTGATTCTAAAGGAGAGGCTGGAGGATCTCTCTCCCTAGAGGTCCCATCAGGGTCTGGGTGGCTGGGATGGTGGGGGACGGGGAGGGTATGTGATGTTTGAAAACAAACTTGTTGATCAGCTGTTTGATGTAGTTTTAATGTCAAGTAGCATTAAAAGAGAGCATGGAATTTTCACTGGTCAAAGGGGAGCACAGGTGAAGATGGAAAGAAAAGCTCTCACACGTAGGTGGTGACAGGCCAGGTCCTACAGGTGGGAGAAGACATGGTAACATGTGACCGTCTCTGCCCTCGGCTCCGTTTAGATCCCTAACGTGTCTAGAATTGCCAGGATAGGGGCCCTTCCTTTAAGACGGGCTGAACAGTCAGAGGCACTTAACAAATGTACCTGTGACCCCTGGGAAGGGAGGCGGATGGAGGCACCTTCACCCAGGAAGGTATGAAGGGCATCACGTTATCGCTGGGCTTAGAACGCAGATCTCAGCCACCTGGGATGCGGGGCAGGCAGGTTTGGTTAAGAGGGAGGAGGTAGCCTAGTGCAGCGGATGGCAGACTCCAGCCCATGGGCTGATCTGGCCTGTTGCCTGCTTTTGTAAATGAGGTTTTATTGGAGCTCAGCCACCTGGTCATTCACACGTCGTCTGCAGCTGTTCTGCTCCACAATGGCAGAGCTGAGTTGTTGTGACAGACTCCATGACCTGCGAAACTGAAAATACATACTCTCTGGCCCTTTGCAGAAAAAAGCTTGTCGGCCCCTGCTCTAGTGTAAGGGTCCCTCAGAAGAGGAAGATGTCCCAAGTGGTCCTTAAGTGGGGAGACCAGGCACGGCCAGAGAGCACACAGAAGCACCGTGTCCAGAAAGTGCCAGAAAGCACGGTGTCCAGGGACAGGTGGCACTAAGGAAAGGAAAAGGAGAAGCCTGCTGTGTGTGCCCCTCGCTTTTTATCCCTTTGAGTTCTTTCCCTGGGGCTTTCCTAGTCGTATTGCGCCCGGCTTAGCAGGCAAGGGGCGGTCGGCAGGGTGACGGGGGGCAGATTCATCCCTCCCCTGCTTATCGCTACTCACACGTCTTTGGTCAGTGAAGATGGAACCCAGTCTGGAACGTATGCACCCCGCTGTATTTAACTTGACCTCAGTGAAGTATAGAGACGTATTCTTGGGTGATTCATGTGCTGAGGTCATCGTTTGATCTGAAAACAAACAGAATAGAAGGCACACCTGAGCAGGGAAGTCCTCCGCAGCTACCCTCTGATCCGGGGGCCCCAAGCAGGCTCTCACCTGCCCTGCCTCAGTGAGTGGACAGGTAAGAGGCAGAGGTGAGTGGGGGGGAGTGCCCGTCAGCCCCAGCCAGCAGTGTGCAGAGGGGCAGCTTCACAGAGAACCGTGGCCAGGGGAGGACACCGCTCTGCCCGTTAAAGAGCCAAGTGGAATGTTCCTGGATCCTGAATGTAGGGTTCTCAGGGTCTCCCCTCCCATGCCAGCAGCAGTGTGATCAGCTCTGAAGATGCACTTTCCTGGGGTGGGCTCCAGGAAGGGACCACACAGCCATCAGAAACCTGTTTGCCAGGCCCACCCGGTTGTCATCTGTTTTCCGGTTCCATCTCCTGAAACTCAGCAAAGTGCTGTGAGAAGGAGGCAGTCATCCTTCTCTGGCTCCCACAGCAGGTGGGGTTGCTGGGTGCTTCTGTGCCACTGCAGTGAGTTAGCTGTGGGCTCCTCCTTCCTGAGAAAGGCTGGGGACCCAAGGGCCAGAGGTGGGGACGTAACCCTGGTGTGATTCTCCTGTTTACTCCTTTGGGTTTTTCTAGTTACATTTTAGAGTGCTTTGGGGTCGAGGTAGCCAAGGGACATTTTCGACACAATAAAGGATTATATTGCAGAACTTCTGGACGTGTGACTACTATCCACTTAGCCAGGGAAATGTGAATGGGGTTGGAAGCAGAGAGCATTTAAAACTTAATTTTTCCAGTAGCCAACCCCTACCTCCCAAATTCCAAAGTGTTAAGTTTATTTTTCTTTAAAACAGAAGCTGGGTATCCATCCAGTAGCAGCAATTCACTGAAGTCACGTTGTGAAGTTTGAGGCCGTATCTTCATCTTTGCAGCATCACCTTGCCTCCTTTCCTTCTGACAAATTCTCTTTTGGAAGCAGGGTGTTGCGGTCCTGGGCCATTTTTTGTGTTCAAGTTGGAGTTCTGATCTGTGTGATTTATGTGATCTGGTCTAGCTGCTTTTTAAAAGCATGATTTTGCAGAAACTATATTCATCTGGGACTAATTCTCAGCCTGGTCTTTGCACCATCTCGGGGACAGATCAACAGGCTCTGGTTGGTCCTGATGTGTCTGACTCAGTGCAGATCCTGGAGCCCCCTGCCTGCCGCTCTCCTTCCTCCAGTTCTCCTGCAGCGATTTTCCCATTTAGAGTCTTCTTGGTGTAAAACATAGGTCCTCTGATCCAATAGCTTACAAGCCCGGGTGAGCTCTTAGGGGTCCTGTCACAGGTCCGACCACGAGGGCAACATGGTATAATGGCAAGTTCCTTGGGCTAAAGAGAAACAGCAACTTTCCCCTGAGATCCATCTTCTAACCGTGAGAATTTAGAATGAGTGATGTTTTTCTTGTCTGCAAAATGGAGATGTGGGTGCCTACTTGATCAGTTGCACAAGACTTTGAGTCACTTGCCTTCCTTATAAAATACGCTGGTGATGGAATAAACTAAAGGGAAAGATGGTCAGATGCACAGTTTCACGGTGCTGATAAAGGAAGTCAGTTCTGCGTGAGCCCTAGAGAAGACTCCATAAAGGGAGATGTACGTCAAGAGCCAGATGCGCCTGTATCTGGGTGAGATTATCATTCCTTGAAATACGTGGGCAATATAGTTAAGCACAGTTGGGCTGAACAGGTAACAGGTGCTCTTTGGCGCTTTTATTGTTTTGTTATGTGTGTAAGACTCTTCATCCAGAGCAAAATAAACACATATCCTGGTTATTTAATAACAAGGAAAAGGCCACACACCAAATCAGGGTGAAAAGACAAATAGAAGGGGAACAAATCCTCTCCTTTGACAGGTGGCAGGTACCAGGAGGGCAGGGTCCAGAGGGGTATTAAGGTGAGGGGTTTAGTGGCAATAAGGAACTTTCCAAAATTGAGGTCTGAAGTCAAGGGTGTTGCTGGGTGTTGAACCCAATCCGTCCACCCAGCCTAGTAGCTGGGGGAGGGGCAAGCACTCCCTCAGAGGTTGGTGGACCTGACCATCCTTTGGGAAGGTGGTGGTCCGCTCTGTCGGATGGGGAGGAGCTCAAATGAGGGGGTCTAAGGGCACCTCTGAGGTAGGGCTTTCGGAGTTACATAGCAGGGAATTGGGGTGAGTCAAGAGAAAACAGGGTGGAGCCAGGAGAAGAGGAAGCCGAAAAGAACCTGGTTGCTGCCTTGAGCCTCTGCCAGATTCGTGGCCTCCTTTTGTGTGCCAGCTGGGCACGGAGCGACGGTCACTGGGCTCAGTGTCAGGGATGGGACTGCACAGACCCGCCATCTTGAGAGCCCCCTGGACTTCTGTGCGTTGGCCTGAGCATCACCAATGACTGGTCTGATAAAGGCCCCCTTCTTCGGGGAACTGGTTTACAAAATGGTTTGGTTTGGTTATTTTTTCCCCTTGTTCAGTGATTTGGATGATTTTGAAAATAGATACCCTTTTACACTTCTACAGGCCAAACTCATGCAGGTAGGGAATGAATGAACACCCTGGAAGAGTGTCTCCTTTTTGCACATATTTGTTGAGAAGTTGATAAAATAACTTTCACTCCACAGATGGCATCTCTTTTCTTTGGCCTTTGTACTTCCTTTGCATGCAAATCTCTTTAGAAGCGTGTACACTGGCTGTTTGAATCGTTTTAGAGCTGTCTGGGTAGGAATACAAGCTCCTTTCAGTGTCCCTGAATGTTTATCTTTGAAGTAACTGGAAACAACTTCCTTTAGGAGGTGGGTGGACACATGGAGAGGGAAAGTACCGCTGTGTGTCTGTCCCATTTTACAGACAGGTAGGCCGAGGCTTACAAAGGCTGTGCCTTGTCCCTCTTGTACAGAAGGATATGGAATGTGTTTGAGTCAGTTCTGACCGCTGTGGGGCTTCTTGCTTTCCCCTCTGCAGAGTGGTGGGTGGAAAAGCAAACCAGGAATGCTCAAAGAGCAGAGAGCTGCCCTCTGTGAACCATCACAGACCAAGGAAGGGGACAGCACCATGGCTGTAGGAACCCAATTATTTATTGACTTTCATGGAAGGTGAGAACGAAAGCAGCTCAGAGCCTCTGCGTGATCTTGTTAATAACAAACCAACCAACCAAACCATCCCCTGCTTACTTTTCTTCCCATCAGAGGAAGGGATCTGAGGGGTCTGGTAATTTAGATAAATTCTAATCAAATCTGGACATAAAATCAGGGTCAGATTAAGCAGTTGCTAACTTAAGATAAGAGTTAAAATGGGCAACAGTTAAGGATTAGTAAAATTCATACCAAATGGTACTCAAGGATCAGTCTTTCTTCAAAGGTTCCTACAAATCACCTGGTGTTTTTGCCTAAAATATAATTTAAATCCCTGATCCTCTTCCATTCTGTCAGTACCCGGGGAGTACACTGGCATTAGTGCCAAGGGGAAAGTTTGAGAAATAGTACTTTAACGTATATGCAAAAATAAATGAATGACTTGGAAAAATAAACCTTTCTTCCATGTTGATGTGCTTGAATGTCTGGGGTCACCTGCAGAGACAGGGACCCTTCAGCTTCTGCTCTGACCCCAGGCCTTCTCTGCTCAGCCCCTTGGCTGGGTGAGATATCCAGGTGTATCTGTATGAGGCATATAAGAGAGGTAGAGATTCTTTTCTTTCCGCTTCCTTCATACGGGCAGCTGGGCAGAGAAGTTAAACCACTATCTGCTTTCTAGCTCTTCCCCCTCCCCAGAGGATATGGTCCTGGGGTGGGGGTGGGGGGAATAGGAGCCCTATCCGAGTCTAAATACCCTCAGCTGCCTGTTCCAGACCATCTTGTCCAGATTTTGCAGAGGGAGTCTGCTGCACGTGAGGAAGCGGTTTCGCATCCCATTCCGGCATTGCTCCTTTTACACATAGGTCGCTCAGTAACCCCACAAGGAGGGAAGCTGGTGAGGAAGGAGATGGATAAAGAAGGGGCCCAAGGGGGAGGACGACTGGTGGCAGGTGGGAAAGATAAGACGAGGAGATACGGTGACAACGGGGAGGGAATTGATGATCGGGGGGCCTGATGGGGAGGGGGCAATGGGGCAGGGGCAGAGCCTTTGGGAGAGAATGGATGAGGGGTGCAACAGGAGGGCGATGGAGGACAGTTGGGATAGGGCCAACAGGTTGGTGATGGGACGGGGACCAGTACGGGAGGAGACCAAGAAAAAGGGGGCCAATGGGACAGAGGGCTTGCTAATGGGCAGGGTAGGATCTGGTTACTTCCAAAGTCCTAACCATAACAGTACCAAATTCTGTCAAAATCTTTCCATGGCATTATCTTTTCAGGAAAGATGGTGTGTGTAGCAAAATATTTCCGTCTCTTAGAAGGCCAACAGCGCCCGATTGCCCTACGGTGTCGCCTGGCCAAAGTGCCACCACCCGCTGTCCCCTGGTTGCTCTAATTATAGGCAAATACCCTCAGGAAATGAGTTCTTTAAAAACTACAGTTTTAAGGGGCAGATCGAAAAAGATACTGCTGCGGTTTATGTCAAAGAGCTATTCAGTATCTTATAATAACCTATCATGGAAAAGAATCTGAAAAAGAACACAGATATATGTTTATGGATAGCTGAATCCTTTGCTGTACACCTGAGACTAACACAACATTGTAAATCAACTGTACTTCAATAAAAAATCGATTAATTAGAAAAATGAAATAAAAATCAACAGCAATTATTACCCACAGATTGGTAGAAAATGCACAAATTTCAAGCATGCTACTGGGTAAGAAAACTCCCTATGTTGCTCGACACCCATATTCTCAAACATTTTGTCTCTTTCCGTAAGTTTGTAAAGAGCATCCGGCAAGCCAGAATACTTTCTGATGCTAGTTCCCATTTCTACTTTTTGGAAGTAGATTTTCTGTCTGGAGTTTAACTTCTTGAAGCTCTAAAACATTGTAACGTGTTCTTTTATACTTTGAGTAAACTAAAAGGGGCCAATAACAGTTCATTAAAGATGGCACATTATTCTTTTTAACTTAAGGACAATGGCTATAAAGATTAGGGATACAGATTGATTTAACTTTATAGAAAATATCTTCTGTAGTTAGTGGAAGAAGCTGGCAGAATATGTGTCGGATCCTAGAAATGGATCATAATTAGTTGTATTATTATAATGCTGATTTCAGGAAAGCTCTAACACTTCCACGATAAAGAGGTGCTCTTATTTTTAATCCCCTAAAAACTGAGTTTGGGAAATCTGGTCTTTGGAATGTGAGTGTGGTAAGGACGTGATGGAAGTTCTGGTCAGTTTTAGTGATGCTGTGTGATGCCCAGGCAGAATCCAACACAGAATTCCCCCCACCCCTGGCCTCTCAACACCCACGGTCCTGCCACTGGCCACCCAGAGCCGCCCTCAGTGTGCAGACCTCAGGCCTGATCATTTGCTCTGCTCTAGGTCCCACCTGCTACCCATTCTTCCTGAATATGAGTGCTTACCTGTCCTTAATTTTTGATCTTTATCACATGCCTGGTTTTTTACGTTTGAACACTTTTTCCTTCTGCTATCCAAATACTCAGCTCCTTGCTAGATTCTGAAAACCTTCCTACCTTGACACAATGCTAATTACTAATCTGACCCTAATATAAATTATGGTTCTATCAGCAGAGTTCCCTGCTCCCCAGTCATCCCCTTGTGCTTCGATTGGAACAGGGCTTTGTTCTTGGCCTCCTGTATCTGGTCGCTTGGACCAGGGGGAGAGGCAGCTCAGGCCAGATGGTGTGCACTGGGCTAGGAGCTGTCCTCTGAAGGTGCGGCAGTCAGTGGCTTTGAGCCAAGGAGGGTCATCACAGAGTGGTTAACCTGAGGAATTGAGGGCAATCCCTTGGGTGTTTCCGTTTCCTGCCACTGTCCAAGGCCTCATGGCTGGGAGGTGTAGACCTTGACCAACAGGTCAGCACAGCTTCCAGCCCTCAGAGCTAGTCCCAGCCGTATGTTTGTGGGTGGAGGGTGGGAAGAGGGGAGGCCCAGGTTCCAATCTCGGGGATCCCATTTCTCCAGAAGACATCTTTTGCCTTATTTTCCTACTAGTTTCCAGTTCCCCTGGGAATAGACATCCTACCTTTGAACTGAAATATTTAAATGCACTGTTTCCCTGCCTGCTGCCACACCAGCCTGAATTACCAGCCCCTCGGACAGACCCCCTGAGACAGAGTTTGGACGTGGGCTAGTGGTACACTTTTGTCTGGCTACTTCTATGCTCTTTCCAGGGGTGGATGAAGACCTGGTGGGGAGTTCTGCCACCGGGCTGATGGATGCTCCCAAGGAAAGGCTGGACCAGGATGGTTAATAAGCAAGGATGGCTGGACTCAAGTCCGCTCTGCAGAGGGGAGCTTAGGGTGGTGGTGGAGGAAGAACATTTGACATTGGAACCTGGGGTCAAGTGTGAGGCTCAAGGCTAGCACTGAAGTCTGAGTTTAGGAATGTGGGAAGATGGAGGGGGTGGTGCTATGAAGTGGGAAGGTTTGAAACAAGGGCTACAAATAAAGATACAGAGAGTTTGTGTTCATTGAATGTTGACTTTATGATGAAGTCAATCCATGTCTATCCATCATATTTCTCACTGATACACCTCCAGATTTGGACTTATACCATTGACCCAATTTAGTGCCTGGTATATAGCTTGGCACATAGTAGGTACTTGTATATTTCTAAGGAAGAGAAAGCTCTTTGAGAGCTTGATCCCATAATAGTAGACCCTGTCCTTCTCAGGGGTCCTCAGCAGTGGATGTGCAACCACCCCGGGGGGTGGTTCTCTTTGTCACAATAATGTGGGGACTCCATTGCCATTTGCTGGTGGTACTTGATGGGGTGGGTGGTGGTTAGGAGTGTTGACCTGGAACAGGAGGATTCATTCTCACTATGGAGAACCAAGCCCCATCCTGATGGGCATCCACCAAAGGGAAAACTGACGGGTATCCAGACCTAAAAGTGAGTCCTGTTTTACACATACATACAAAATATTTTGTGCATGGTTTTAATATACACTGAACTTTCAAGAAATGCAACTAACTAAATAAAATGAGGGGCAGCGGGGCTTTGTTTTCTTCAGAACTCTCCCAAGAGTTGTCCACTCTTTCTGAAAGTCATGTCACCCACGGTGACACTGTTCATGGCATCTGAGTCCCCAGACAGTACCCTGCATAAGTCAAAGTTTAAAGCTGTTGCATTCAGGCCAATTCAATCTATATTTACAAATATATTTGTTGAATCTCTTATTTTTTTAAACATTTTTAATTGATTTATAATTATTTTACAATGTTGTGTCAAATTCCAGTGTAGAGCACAATTTTTCAGTTATACATGAACATATATATATTCATTGTCACGTGTTTTTCTCTGTGAGCTACCATAAGATCTTGTTGAATCTCTTATTTTTAAATGTCAAATGCAAAGAAAACGTGTCATTAACTGCTTCTCCTAAATCCAAATACATTCCTAATGTAAGCCTCTGGTTACCCATTACATCTTGAGGGTAGAGGTACCCAGTGCTTACTTGTTGAAATACAGATAATAATCTAATTTATTATTATAAATTATTTAACTTTTTATTTCTCCTTATAGTATAGTTAAAGCATTATGTCGATTTGATTTTTTGAAGTTGTGTGTGTGGTTACGTTATATAAGTGATGAAATTCATAGGTTAATAAGGAGGATGTTATAAAGTATTTATTTTAGAAAGAGGGCATGGGTCTGAAAGCGTTGGTTTATGCTGTGACCCTGACCTTGGCCTGGCCTCCCCTTCTGGTCTTTCCACTGTAGCAACCTGGTGTCTGACTGTGCTTCTCCTTGAAAGTGAGCCCTACTCTAAGTGAGAACTCTTGGGGAGCCAGCGTCATACAGTTTCCTTCTATTCTTAAGAAAATAAATCCTGAGAGGGAAGGGCAGAGCTCAGTGGTAGAGTGTGTGCTTAACATGTATGAGGTCTTGGGTTCAATCCCCAGTACCTCCATTAAAAAAAAAAATCTAATTACCCCCCCCACCCCCAGAAAACCCCCAAAATAAGAAATAATCCTTTTCAGAAGTATGCTTTCCTGAACATATCATTCCTGTGAAGTCGTTGCAGAATGCCATGCTGGCTTTTGATACTCTGTCTTTCTGGAAGGAGGAGTGATCTCTTCCAGCCCGCGTTTGCCGATGGGCAGAAGCATGGGCGCCCCTGGGCCCTTTTGTAGCCCCTGGGCTGAGAGATCCCCCTTCAGGGTTTAAGCTGAGTCTGCTGAGGGGACCTGCCTGCTTCTTGCCAGATTCCTGTGTCTGCCTGACATTTCTCTCGTGTAGCACCGTGGGAACTGGGAGAAATCTCGGCACCTCTGACGCTGGGGAGGATAATGGAGCCCTTGATCATTTGAAGTCTGGAAATTGTCTCCTGCCAAAATTACCTCGTGAGAGGCCACTCTTTAGAATACGCTGTTCCCTCAGCCCTGCCAATGCTGCCCCCTTTGACCTTTGACCTCACAGCCCAGTGGCAGAGTGCCACCGCTTGTCCTAACCCCGCTGTGCTGCTGGGAGTCGTGGGCTCCAGAGGCAGGCAGAAAGACAGGACTGGACAGAAGGAAGGGTGGGGCAGGTGAAAGCTGGGGCCACATCAGGACACTGTCCTTGCTGGGTGGCTCCAATGCCCTGCATCCAGGATGCTTAGCCCACCCGAGTGGATGGCGAAACCCACTCTTTACCTTTTACCAGCCTGGCTCTGCTTTCCTGTTTCAGAATCGAAGCACGATGCAGCAGTTGGGACTTCTCAGTCCCACCTACGCTGGGTCCCTCCCAGAGATGGCACGCCATGAATTACCATGCTCGGTTTGTATTACGCTCTGTGTGTGTGTTCAAGGATGATACGTTTGTTTGCTCATTCACTTGCTCAGCAAAGGTTTGTGGGGAGCCTCTTCTGTGCCAAGGGCTTTTCCAGTCTCTGGAGATACTGTAGTGAGTAAAATAGTCAACTCTTTCCTTGCAGCTTTCAAAGGTGAAATAATAAATTACTTAAAACTCTGACCAATGATATGAGGGAAAGTATAGGAAACTGTGAAAGAAAATGCAGAGGCAACTTCCTTAGATGGAGCGGTTGAGACAAGCCTTGCTGAAGAGGTGACATTTAGACTGAGATCTAGGGACAGGGAAGGGTCCAGGCTGGCAAGGAATGAAGAGGGTGCTGCAAGCAGAGGGAACAGCATGTGCAAAAGGCTTGAGGTGAGAAAGTGCTTGCTGTGTCTGAGCTCAAGAGGAGCCAGGGGGCCTGGAGCACGGCTTACCCAAGAGAAAAGTGCTGTCAGGTGAGGTAAGAAAGGTAGGTGTGGGCCAGATAATGCAAAGCCTGCAGGGAGATTTTTTTAATTTGGACACACAAATTCTTTGGTACTCATCCCTTCAAAGTATGAATCCTAATTTCTCTCCCTCTAGTGCAATTTATCCTTAATGGCTAGAATGTGGTAGAAGTGGTGGTGTATAATGCTGGAAATTAGGGCAGAAAAATACACTGCTCTTCCTCTTTGCTCTCGCTTGGATCACTTGCTCTGGCAGAAACCAGCTGCTTTATCATGAGGACGCACAAGCAGTCCTATGAAGAGATCCACATGGCTGAGACCCCCCACCAGTTGCCAAGAGAGGGTGCCGTTTTGGAAGCAGTTTCTCTAGTCCTGGTCAAGTCCCAGCCAAGATCTTGACATAACCTTATGAGAGAGCCTGAGTCAACCCCTCCCAACTAAGCCGCTCCTGGATTCTTGGCCCACAGAATAAACGTTTGTTGTAGGCTGCTAAATTTTGGGGGTAGTTTGTTATGCAGCAATTGATAACAAATACACTTGGTAGACCATATTAAGGAACGTAAATATTTGTAAATGGAAAGAGAAGTCATTGAAGAGTTTTGAGCAGGACAACTGCATAATCAGATTTACTGTTTAAAAGGAATCATTCTGGTTGCTGCATGAAGAATAGTTTCAAGATGACCAAAAGTAAAAGTGATAAGCCCTCCTGAGGCTGAAACAGTCAGAATGCATTTGGCTACAAGAGCCTGAAATTCCCACCTCAAACTAACTTAAAACAGTAAGGACATTTATTAGTTCCTCTTTTAAGAAACCCAGGTGTGGGGTGAGTGTTGAGGAGTGACATCAGTGGCTCACCAATATCGTCAGGACCCCAGCTCTTTTTGTCCCTGTTCTGCCTGTCTTGGAGTGTTGGCTTTGTCCCCAGATTCACTTCTTTCATGGGGGCCAGATGACTGTCAGGATTCCAGATGTCATATCTGGAAATAACAAAGTCCAGCGGAAGCAAAGTCCGCCTCTTTCTAAGTGTCTCTTCTTAGGCGTGTGGGAGGCTTTCCCGGAAGCTGTCAGCAGGCTTCCTTTCACTTATCATCGATGGGAAATTTCATCCATGCTCCTGGCTAATCGATCCTGGACAAGGTCACCGTGGATCATCATGACTGATTGGCTCAGGCTGGATCTGATGGTGGCTTGGAGTAGAATTGTGGCAAAGAGATAGAAATAAATAGATGGATTTGAGAAACCAGGAAGAGAAAGGAATTGTGTATGGTCCTTAGGTTTTTGGCATGAGGAACCAGGGTTATAAGACCATTTTCTAAGATGAGAAGCTGAGGGGAGGCAGCTCTGTGCAATGGGGGAAATAAAGAGTTTGTTTGCTATTTCTATGGGCAGGGCTCATCAGGCCCAATTTGCTAACTACCATCCTATACCTGAAGGAAGCAGTACCTTTGCTTCAAGGATGGATTCACCAATGGTAAATGTCTAGCACCACAGCAGGCTGGCTAGGGGAGTACATTCAGTGAGGAGGGCTTTCTAACTAAACCACAAATGCTGCAGCAATTTCTTTTTACTACTAAGGTTTCCTTTAATGATTTTTGTTAAAGGCATTACTTGATAACACAAATTGGGGCATGGGTTTCAGTGAGTGTCCTTGGATCATTTTCTCTGCAGTGGACACTTTCATTAGCTCTCTTGGCAGCCAGATGCATTACCTTACAACTTCCATGAATAACAAATGACATGAGCATTTGCCTCTAGGTTGTACTTTCTATTTTTAAAGCTCTTTGCCACATTAATGGATTGTTCCATAAATGTATAAAAAGCTAGAGAAAAGAAACATTCTCATCACATTTTCATACCCCGTATTATTTTAAATGCAGTTAAGACCGAAACGCTATGTGAGAAATTAGTTCGATGAAGCTTTCTGGAATCTCTACTGTTCCAGGCACTGTCCTAGGTGCTGAGGGGACAATTACAATAGTAGGGGCTCAATCAATATTGTTGACTTGTTGAATGAGTAGGCGTAGATGTACTTCGATAAGAGAGAGATAAGAAAGGCCTACGATCCATGGGAAAAAAATCACATTTTCCCTCTTTGGCAGACTTCCCTCGTTCTAGAAATGATGGCAAAAAATCACCCTGACCCTTGAGTCCTGGGATTTTAAAAGAAAACTGCCAGAGCTGAGATCTGATTGGATCTTACTGGGCGCAAATCAGATTGATTTTTCTTTCTTTCTCTCTTCCTTCCTCTCTTTCTTTCTTTCTTTCAGTGTAGTCAGTTTATAATGTTGTGTCAATTTCCAGTGTAGAGCACAGTTTTTCAGTTATACATGAACATACATATATTCATTGTTGCATTCAAGTCAGGTTTCTATGTTGGGTTGAAACATGGTCTCTACAAAGGTACAGAACCTTTAAATCAATTTGAGATTTGGGGTCCTAAGAAGCAGTTCCAAAAGCCTAAACATAAATTACAGTGACATTGAATTTGCTTGGCTGTAAGTTCCATCTTAAGTTTGCAGATCAACCAAATATATTCTACCCATCTTTTTTTAAAAGGTAAATTAAATTAAATGTCCTTAATTCATTTTTTTTTTTTTACTATTTGAAATGAACCTGCTTATATATTTGTTTTTGTTTTTATTACCTGTTTCCTATTGAGACACTAGCCCTTAAGACAGTGCCTGGCACAGACAATGAAATTAAATATTGATTGTATGAAGGGATGAAATCCCTCTCCTGCTTTAAGTTTTCCTGATTATTCTTCTCTCCTTTTCCTGGATTTGGGTTACCCTAAATATTATGTAGCAGATTCTTCTTGTTTGGGACTTAACTGTTTAAAGTTGGCAATGTAAATTCATACCAGACTGTAAGATCCTTGAGGTCAGGGATAAAGTCTTGTGCTTCTATTAAAGTCAGCTTCCCACGCTCAGATAAAAGGAGTTCGTAGAAACTGGCTGGTCGCTCACTCATCGCAGCCGGCCCGCGCTCCGTGTCCTCTCGCTGCTCCGCCGCTTGCCCCACCACATCTCGCCTCCTCCGCCGATCGCGGTGGAAGAAGAAATCGCTGCGCTCGTCATTGACAATGGTTCTGCCACGTGCAAAGACGACGCCCCGGGCTGTCTTCCCTTCCATTGTCGGCTGTCCCCGACACCAGGGCGTCACAGTGGGTGTGGGGCAGAAGGACAGCTACGTGGGCGATGAGGCCCAGAGCAAGTGCGGCATCCTGACTCTCAAGTACCCCGTTGAGCGTGGCATCATCACCAACTGGGACGACATGGAGAAAACCTGGCACCACACCTTCTACAACGAGCTGCGCATGGCCCCCAAGGAGCACCCTGTGCTGCTGACCGAGGCCCCCCTGAACCCCAAGGCCAACTGTGAGAAGGTGACCCAGATCATGTTCGAGATCTTCAACACCCCGGCCATGTACGTGGCCATCCAGGCTGTGCTGTCCCTGTACGCCTCTGGCCACACCACTGGTATTGTCATGGACTCTGGGGATGGGGTCACCCACACTGTGCCCATCTACGAGGGCTATGCCCTCCCCCACGCTGTCCTGCGTCTGGACCTGGCTGGCCGGGACCTGACAGACTACCTCATGAAGATCCTCACTGAGCGTGGCTACAGCTTCACCACCACGGCCGAGCGGGAAATTGTGTGTGACATCAAGGAGAAGCTCTGCTACGTCACCCTGGACTTCGAGCAGGAGATGGCCACTGCTGCCTCCAGCTCCTCCCTGGAGAAGAGCTATGAGCTGCCCGACTGCGTCATCACCGTCGGCAACGAGCGCTTCTGGTGTCCAGAGGTGCTTTTCCAGCCCTCCTTCCTGGGTATGGAGTCACGTGGCATCCACGAAACCACCTTCAACTCCATCATGAAGTGTGATGTCCACATCCGGAAGGACCTGTACGCCAACACGGTGCTGTCTGGTGGGACCGCCATGTACCCCGGCATTGCCGACAGGATGCAGAAGGAGATCACGGCCCTGGCCCCCAGCACGATGAAGATCAAGATCATCGCTCCTCCCGAGCACAAGTACACCGTGTGGATCGGGGGCTCCATCCTGGCCTGGCTGTCCACCTTCCTGCAGATGTGGATCAGCAAGCAGGAGTACGACGAGTCGGGCCCCTCCATCGTCCACCGCAAATGCTTCTAAGCGGACTGCGGGCAGAAGCGTAGCATTTGCTGCATGAGTTAATTGAGAAGTATAAATTTTCCCTGGCAAACATACACACCTCACGCCAGCCTTGTGAAACTGGAATAAGCCTTTGAAAAGAAATTTGTCCTTGAAGCTTGTATCTGGCATCAGCACTGGATGGTAGACTTGTTGCTGATCTTGACCTTGTATTCAAGTTAGCCCTTCCCTCCGTGTATGTTTAATACCCTGTGCTTATCTTTGATTTAAACCCCTAGTTACATGCGGCTCTGTCACTTGTCGTGGCCAAGGTGAGAACACGTTTGTGGAAGAGAAACTCATTGGCTTGATGTGAGTCCGGGAGACCCCGAGTCTCTTGGTTGTGCAGGGTATTTCCGTGTGAGAGCTGCCTGTTCCAGGGTTTCCCTCGAGGCTGCAGGAGTCCTGAACCTGTTGTCATTTCTGTCTCGCCAGCCTGACAGACTTGGGAAGGTCTGAGCCTTAGGATCCACTTTCCTTTCTTCCCTAATATTTTCCTGCCAGAACACCAAGGGTGGTTCCTTGCCTTGAGTTGGAAGATGGTTCGCATTCACACCTGTAAATTTATTCATCCTTTTAATTTATGTAAGGTTTTTGTACGCAATTCTCAATTCTTTAAGAGATGACAACAAATTTTGGCTTTCTACTGTCATGGGAGAACATCAGTCCCCAGCAACGAGTCATTGTGAGGAAATAAAAAAGGCTGCAGTTAAAAAAAAAACAACAAAA
This sequence comes from Camelus bactrianus, assembly GCF_048773025.1. Taxonomy (NCBI): domain Eukaryota; kingdom Metazoa; phylum Chordata; class Mammalia; order Artiodactyla; family Camelidae; genus Camelus; species Camelus bactrianus. The sequence goes on from NC_133549.1 coordinate 25,671,570, forward strand.
AAACGAACGGGCTGGTCAGCTGGACCAGGTGTGAGACAAGTAGACATTTAGGGAGGGCCCTTCCTCTCCGCACCAAGTCCCCAATAACAGCAGAGAGCTGTGGCTCATGGTGAGAAATGCGAGTCTTTTTTTCCAGAAGAAAATTTACTAGCTTCGGGAGGTTACTTCGCTTAGGGGCTGTGGCACTCAGCTCTGCCTCTCTGTGGCTTTGTGTGAAACTGAGTAATGTCATAAAATTGTCAGTTGTGTGTGTGGCTTAGAACTGAAATTTGCCGTCAGTTAACACCCTCAGGAAATGCACAACCGAGTTAGACTTGTGTATTTTTAAGAAAAACCAACAACCAAAAAAAAAAGATGCAGAAATCGTTAAGTTGTAACATGTGGTCTCCACCCATTTAGGATGAGAACAGACACCGTGACAAAGAAATTGCAGGGTGGACACAGTTGGAGGCAGGAAGTAAAGACAGATTTTATCATAGCAGAATTCTGGTTGCTTTGCTCTTGAAGTTGTGTGAAAAGAATCAGGATAAATGTGACCAAAATTAAGAAGATGCTTTTGTTATTAAATATCTCTGAGGCTGTTTGGCTCACTCCATCCGCATTCAGTAAAGACAGAGCTCACATTGTCTCCAAGGAGGCATTAAGTTCAGCAGTATTTGCCATCGATGAGTGGTCCAGAGTGCAGAGTGGTTTCCAAAAGCTGGATTGTCAGCAAACTGGCAGGGTCAAAATGTGGTTTTGGGGTCCCAAGGATCTCACTCTCCAGAGAGACACCCTTTGGAGCAAGAGCCAGGATGGATTTTTACAATTACTCTGGCCATCTCGGGGAAGTTAACTTACTTTTTGAGGAGCTCAGAATATGGTCAAAATGGCTTCTGAGGTGTCTTTAAAAATTTTGAACTAATTTCAGGTTTTCAGAAGAGTCGCAAAAACAGTCCAGTGAGTTTCCATAAATCATCCAATTCTTCTAACTTCTGCATATTATGTAACTATAGTATGATCATCAGAACCATGAAATCAACATTGATTCGCTGCTGTAAACTGAAGATCTCATCTGAATCTCACCGAGCTTTCTACTAATGTCCAAGATCCCACGTTGCATTTCATTATTTCTCCTCTGTCTCCCCAAAGCTGTAGTTACTGTTCCTCAGACTTTTCTTGTCTTCACAACTTCGACACGTTTGAAGGCTCCTCATCAGCTGTTTTGTAGATTATCCCTCAATTTGGGCTTGCCTGATATTTCCCCATGATTGGAATGAGGTTATGCAGATTAGGTAAGAATCCCACAGAAGTGATGTCGTGTCCTTTTTGGGGCATCACATCATGGATTCCTGACGCCGATGCATCTTATTGCTAGTGATGTTCACCTTAATCATTGGGTTAAGATGGTGTCTGCCTGTTTTCTCCACTCTCTCTTCCTTTGTAGTTAATAAATACCTTGGGGGAGATACGAAGAGGCTAAGCAAATTCTGTTTCTCCTCTAACTTTCACCCTCCAATTTTAGCATCCATGAATGTTTCTTGTCTGCAACAATCATTATGACGGAGTGTTCCTGTTATTACCGTGAAGTTTTCTATTTCCCTTTGTCCTTCTACACTTATTAATTAGAATTTTATTCTGAGGAAGAGCAGTCTTTGCTCCCCTAGGTAATTGATAAATAGAATTGTTAGTCTGGACTCAAGATATTTATTCTATTCAATGTGTCATAGTCCCACATTATTATTATTTACTTTATGCCTCAAATTGTTCCAACTCAGGTCATTAGGAGCTCCTCTGGCTTGGCTCTTCTGTTCCATCAACAAGCCCTTATCATTTTTTTGAGCAGTTCCTTATTTTCTGGTACCACATGATGTTCCTGGCTGGTATTGTACTTTCTCTGATCCAGCCCTAGAGTCACTGGGTGGCTGGGAGTGACCCTGGAGCACCAAGTCATCACCCTTTGGCCTTGAATTCAGATCCAATTTACTTAGAAATCAATGAGCCACTAGGAAACTCGATGGCACCCAAGTCTGTCAAGGTGTCCCAAAAGATACTATTAATAATGTACGCCAAGCCTGGAAGGTGGTTATGAAGGTTGGAGATCTATTTCCCATCACGGGTGGAGGAGAGAGCTTGTGGCACAGGGAGACCTGGTTTAGAGGCATCTCTGCCACCTGCTGTCTGGGACCCCACACACTTCCTATTGCCATTCCACAGAGGGACTAAGTCTGACCGAGCATGCCACTCACAGGCTTCCCGTGTGGATCAAATGAGCCACGCACAGAAATGTTTATGAACTGCAGAATGTTATAAAAAGGTGGGGTGTTAGTGTCATTGCTTCTATAAACACTTACTCATCATGATCGTGATGGAGTTAGAATGGACCTGAAAGATCATCCTTTTCAATGCCTGTGTTTTACAGGCAGAGGAGCAGAGCCCCCAACAGGTTAAATCATCTGAGCAAGGCTCCAGGGAGGTAGAACTGAGACTAGAACTCACGTCTTCCAATCCCTCGTTGTGTGTTTTCTTCATTAGACCTTCTGCTATTTAAGCATTTTTCCATCATCAAACCTGGGAGAAGCTCCCTTGATTTTCTTTTCTTTTTAATAGCTCCTTCTAAAATAGAATTCAGGTAGACTAGAGAAACAGAGTCCCAGTGTTACTTTTGAAATGCTGTTACTTTAAACTTTTCACTCATTATTCTTGGCTGTCTGGGGAGGGTGGGGCTAATTCTTTTCTGTAAGAAACATCACAAGATAAGGTATCTCTGTTCCCAGAAAACTACTATCTGAACCTAGTTCTGGGAAGAGATTCCAATTCTGCTGCTGAAAGGGACTCCTACACACTGGCAATGACTACATGATGCCAGACATCTGGATGTTTAGAAACACACCAGTGATTGCCTACGTGTTTTCTCTGTTTTTATTCTAGATGCTTGGAGTCATGGAGACTCTGAATCTAGACTCTCAGTGAAGAAAAGGGTTTCTTTTTGAAATTGTATGTCTTCTTACAACAGCTCAGAACAGGACTTTCTTTCTTTTTTTCCTGGAATATTTGTTGAGCAGGAACTTGGAACTTCAGAAATGCATGCTTTGTAAGGTCCCAATTCTCAGAACTTTCCCCACTGAAATCAGTAATGGGCACCTGCCGTAATGTGTTGTTCAGAACTCCTCTCTGCGCTGGGCAGTTTGCCTTCTCATCTCACGTGGATCTGGGAAGTTGTATGTTGTGATGTCCTGCCTCCTCTCCGGCTGCAGATGTGGATCTGTGAACAGATCTCGCTAATCTTGGATCCCATCTCTGCCCATGGTACTTGTGCAGAGCTGATCATCGTATCTGTATTTCTGGATCCAGCTCTACTTGAGCTGGACCCCAGGACTTCAGAGTCAAGTGAACCAGCAAGTCCCTTCTTGGCTTCAAAGTCTTGAGCTGGGTTTCTGTCTCTTGCAGCCACAAGGGTTCAGACTACTCCCAGGTCCTTGTCTCAGGGACGTTCCATTTTACCTGCCCATTGCAGGCAATCAGTAAATGCGTGTTGAATAAGTGAACACATAGCAAGGGTCTTCCAGTCCAAGAATGTGAGCCTGTCCCTTTGATCTCTTCTTCCAACAGCCATTTATCAGGATGCAAGAGACAAATGGAGGAGGGAACGTTATTTTTGAATTATCAGTGAGCAGCGATATAACTCAAAGGACAAGAAAAAAGACAACCAAGGTATCTGAATAATTCAGACTGGATAATTAGCTGGAATGCTTAGCGCTATCAGAAATTCCACTGCTTAGGATCCCTTTGTTCAGCCAATAGTTGCAATCTGTCTCATTTCATTACATCAGATTTTTAATGAGAAGGGAAGGAGAAAAAGAAATATTTGTCAGACACCAGGCTGGGCAGCAGGGCCAGCACCGTGGGCGAGCCCTGTGCAGTCCCACTGGGTCCTGTGCTTAGAAAGGCCCTGCTCTTGGTTTAATACTTTACAGTCGCTGGCTTGAAGTTCTTCATAATTTTTAAAATATATTTTAATTGAAGTACAGTCAGTTTACAATGTTGTGTCAATTTCTGGTGTACAGCACAAAACTTCAGTCATCTAGGAACATACATATATTTGTTTTCATATTCTTTTTCACCACAAGTTACTACAAGATATTGAATATGGTTCCCTGTACTATACGCTATGAACTTGTTGTTTATCAGATTTTGTGAGAATCCTCCTATATTTCGAAATTTCGAAGAGACAGTCTGCCAGAGCTCAGTAGGTGTTCTGTGCGATTCAGTGGGTTTGTAGATGTAATTCTCGGTGGGAGAGGGTGAGCTGTGAGTCTCTCTACCCCACCATCTTGGCTCCGCCCCTTGAAGATCTTCATAATATTTGAGCAAGTTTTCCCATGGTTTCACTTTTCACAGGGCCTTGCAAATTTCTGTAGCCAGTCCTATTAATCCTCATATCAGCCCAAGGATATTGTGTCATTAACCCCATCTTTCTAGAAGGAGGACCTGGATAAACATCCAGCCCAAGGTCACCTTGCAGAGCCAGGAGTTGGACTCATGTCTGTCTAGCGTGAGGGCCTCTGAGCTTTCCTCGGCCTCCCTCTGCTCACATGCAGGTAATAAGAGAGGGTCCTACCTCCGAGGGGCCTACATCTAATCGTAGGTAAGAACCATGGGTAGCATGAGGCCAGGTGAATTCGAGGATTCTCCAAACACTGCATTTATGACTAGAAATTTCTCAAGTTCTTTTTATTCATTTGTCTGATTGATTTTTTTGAACGCCTGAAATGGGCCACGCACTGTACATGCATTTGTTCTTTCAACAAAATTCATTGAGCTCCTGATCTGTGCCAAGTCCTTTCTGAGGCTCTGAGAATAGGGTGATGAATAAAGCAGGTGAGATCTCAGCTTTTGTGGACATCACGTGTGCGTGTGCGTGTGCGTGTGTGTGTGTGTGTGTGTGTGAGGGTTGACGGGGCAGCAGGAGTTGACCATAAATAAGTTACCAAACAAACTGAATAATAAAGGACATGATAATCACAATGGAAAAAAAAGAAATCAGGATGTGTGATCGAGGTAGGGTGAGCAGGGAACCTCTCTCCAAGGACTGGATATTTAAGCTGAAGTCTGAAGAATCCAGCCGTTGGGGGAACCAGCTTAAGCAGCTTCATACAGAAGCAGGGACGAGGGACAAAGACCCCGGGACTGCAGATAGCCCGGCAGGCTGCGTGATCCTCACCTTAAGCTCATTTTGCAGGAGTGGAAACTGAGCTCTGGGGAGGTAAAGACATCTGCTGGCGTCGTGCTTAGTGGGAGATGAAGCATTAAATTCTATCTTCAGAGCTGATGCAGTTGGGCCCTCTGCTCTGGCATCCTTGGAGCAGTAAGATGACGAAGGAACTGATTTAGATGGTGACAGCCTTGGAGGGGCAGACGTACAAGTCTGAACTGAGACCTCTCTGACCACATAAATATTTATTGCGAATCTGCATCACATTTTCCAGTGTTCTACTTTTTTTCTTTTAATCTCCCAGCATAATTTGTATGCCAGGGATCCATAAATCCTAGTGGAAGGTTGCAGTTTGATTTTGGGGTGGGCGTGGCCATAGGGTAGAGCGCATGTCCAGTAGACTACCTGTTCCTCCTCTCCTGGGTTTAGTGGCTCCTTACCTCGAATTTGGGGGTTCCGGTGCCCTGAGAGATGAGAATCTCGGCTCCAACAGAATGGCCCGATGTCAGCCTGGAACCACGTGCAGTCAGTGAGATGCTCATGACACCCAGCTCTGATAAATGGGGTAGATACACTGTCATCTCAGATTTGAACCGTGTCCATGGAAAGCCCTGCCCCAGTCCCTAAGTGGATTAGAACTAGGCTGAAATAGGCTGCTGATAGGCGTGACCCTGTTTCCACATTTCATTAAAAAACCACAACCAGAGTTACATCTTGCTTCAAGTCCTGGAGAAGAAAGAAACCTTTGCATTCATTGCCTTGCCTGAAATTACTTTGGATGCATTTTAAAACCAGTCACAACTAACAGTAATTATTATTGTGGCTGTTTGAATGTAAGACATACTCACCTAAATGGTAAATATTAACAATCATCGTACAAGATATGATGATTTAGACGCTCAATATGTATTTGTGATTTAGCTAAATGCACTAAAATTTGCATTTGTGCTTGTTTCAAACCACTAATTTTAGTGTGTTATAGTTAATTATTGGGTCATATCCTTGCTTTATTGCTTTGGGCTGTAAGATTTAGTAAACAAAAGCATGAATAAAATGTAATTTCTAAAGCAGTTTGTAAAGATCCACATGTCACAAAGCTAAAGTGGATTTCTGGATATAACAACAGCTATTTTTGATAGTTTCATGAAATATTTGGTATTTTAAGTCCCAATGCTGAGTTAACGACAGCAGCCAAAGAACAGCCACTTCTGACTTTTGATGGAGCAAAAAGCAAAGGAAGATGCTCTGAAAGTCGTATACATGACTGTGTCTGGCAGTGAGCAGTTTATCTTTTCTGGTATTATTCTTGGGTGGGTATTAATGAAAATGTCCTTTACAAAATGTCAAATGTGTTTATAAATATGTGATTCAGTTTGGACTTAGGAAAGACAGAAGAGGTCCGTGGGTAGATGAACTCCCAGTTGATTATATTTGATTGGGGTGGATCAGTGGCCTGTCTTTAGGAAAAAACATTTCTTGAATTTGTGTTGTAGATGGGGTCCTCCCTACAACTCTTCTGGGGGGCATGGGGTGGGTGGATGTCCAGGAGTAAGTTTATTAATTATTCTTTTACCATCCCTCTATCCCTGCCAAATACATATCATCATGATTATTACGTATAATTAGAAGCTCTGCTTGCAGGTGGGTGCCTGGTCCATACTGAAGAAAGATGATTCAAAACACAGCCCTTAGTGAAGGTATCTGGGCTCCTGCCCTCAGTGTGATGCTGGCCAGTTTAGAAGTGATGCTTCCAGACAGGTAGCAGTCTTGTTGTTTCCCCTCCCTCCCTCTCTGGCCCTGACAACTTTTTCCTTATTCCATCTTATGTATTTAGACGCTACCCTGCTTTTATTTTGCTCCGCGTTGATCATGCTACAGTGACCTTGCAAATTACCACTCCCCACTTGACCCAAGTTTCAAGTAATTATACCCGGTTTGGCTATAGTAATGCGTGCCCAAGCCGTCTGCAAGTGCCCTGACCCGTGAGGAATGTCTCCTTGTTGATTTTCATGTATGAGAAGAGGCTCACCCCACCCCGAGCCCCTACACGGGTCATTGTGATGGTGTCGCAGACAATAGGAAATCTGAGAAAAGCGTCACCCTCTCACCTCCCAGCAGAGCCAGCGTGCACAGGAGAGCTCTGAAACCGGACCGTTCTGCTGAGCTGCCCAATTAGCCACTAAAGGAGGCCAACTGGCAATAGCAACAAACTGGGTCAAAAATAATATTCTTGCGTATTTCTTAAGTTCCTTTCCCGGAGAAATGGAGGGGGGATGTGCAGTAAAAAATGAGGCGTCTTTTCATGAGTGGGTAAAACCATACCTGCCCTAACTGTACAGGCTGTGAAAGATGCTGGGCTCAGCAAAACCTGGTCACAACTCCAGAATGACTCCGGGCTCCGTGCCTTTGTAGAATGTCCCAGTTCATTCTCTGCAGTTAATCCCAGACTGACTCTGAGTTATGCCCAGAGTGACTCTTTCCCACGGACTCTGCTGGTATCGGGGGAGTCCTGGATCCGCCGCCCGGCGTCAGATCAAGGTCCCCCCGTGGTGTTGGCATGTACACCAGTACCCACCTGCTTTCGGCTCCAAAGACAACAGTTTTCTCTGACTCCTTTGTATTCCTTTTGCCTTACAAGTTAATGTTCAGGCGGGGACATGGTGGGGGAAGGAGCATCCTCACTCCAGGCAACGGAGGGGTTTGAGTTTCTGGGTCAGCGGATAACGACTTCCCTTTGCCATTCCTGGCAGGCCGCCTTTGGTGGAGGCTGCCTTAGCACTGACATGTTTGGTAACTTGAGGAAGGGATGGAGCAATCCGTTATCTGCTTCGATATCGCTTAGCTAGCCTCGTGCCCGGAGTGGCCATCTTGAATTGATTGCTCCAGCGACACAAGTCAGAGGCGAACTCCGTGCCAATCCTGCCTGCCAGCAGATGGCTCCAAATTAGGTCATTGTTTTGACAGTTGCACAAAAGAACCCCAAACAGCCTGAACAAACCCTTACACATGTTGGATCACCCAGAACAGTTGTGACATGAAAAATGAACCTGGACCAAAACACTGGGAAGTGTGAAACACCACTGAGGGCTTCTCTCTGACTCCTCACATCCAGGGAAACCCTGAGCGAGGCTGGAGAAGATTTCTCTGGTTCCCCTCCCAGCCTCCTCCAGCTCTGGGTGTTGGAACTGCTTGGGTGGCAGTGATGATCTGATTAGGGGAGGACAATTATGTCAAACCTCAGTGATTGCAAGCTCCATTGAGAAGCATCTTGGCAGCCTGGACGCTGAGATTCTTGGAACACTGTATTTTTCACCAGTTCCAAAAGTGTACATGTAGCAAGTCATGTGACCCTAAAGTAACACTGGAAATTCATAGAATTGGAGCATCCACTGGGACCACTTATCATTTAAGTTGGGAAATTGGGCCGGCATATGGCTTTCTGAGCTCTTTGCGGGGACAACCACTGTGTCTTGGCTTCTAGAATCTGCATTCCTTGACGGCAGCACTTGAATCCTTAGCACTGACCCAGCTTAACCTGGTCACTCAAGCTTGCACCTGAAGAAGGGACGTTTCCCTGTTTTAGATCTGTGTGCCCCTCAGAACTGGGGTCAAAAGTGATCACACGTTTCCCTTTTTCTTCTTGAGGTGTTAGAAAGAGCACTTGGTTAGATGTATGTTTTCTTCTCTTATGTCTTAGTTCTGGAAACTCATGAAGGCAAGAAATGTGGCCTGTGTTTGTATTGACTTCTTACACCTTCCATAACAAAGTGTCACAAACTGGATGGCTAACACAACAGAAATTTACCCACAGCTCAGGAGAGAAGAAGTCTGAGATCAAGGTGTTGGCAGAGCTGGTTCCTTCTTGGGGGCTCTGAACAGAGGGAGAATCTGTTCCATGCCTCCCTCCTGGTGGCTGCCAGAAATCCTTGGTGTTCCTTGGCTTGTAGCAGCCTAAATCCAATCTTTGCCTCCATCTTCACATGGCGATTTCTCTGTGTGCCTCTGTGTCCAAGTATCTTTCTTCCTGTAAGGACACCAGTCACTGGCTCAGATGACCATTTTCCCCCATATGACCTCACCTTAACTTGTTATCTCTGCAAAGACCCTGTTTCCAAATAAGGTCACATTCACAGGTAACAGGGTTAGGACTTGAAGATGTCTTCTTGGAGGACACATTCGGTCCACTGCAGAGTTTAACTCCCAAGTGCATCCCCAGTGCCTGCCACCTCTTGCTATCTGTAGGCTTTTGGCAGCTGACGGAATTCCTGGACTGGAGTTCCCTCATCCATGGAATGAGAACCCTGAACTAGACCATCTCCAATGTTGTGCTCCCTGCCTGTATGCCCCTGTCGGTGGGTGTTCCTGTGTATGCTGGAGGGCACCTTTATCTGGGTAGGGGTAAATATCAACCCAGGAGGGACCTGAATTTTAAATGTGAAGTTCAAGGTCTCTCAATAGTTAACTCCTCAGCTGGGCAGTATTGGTGAAGTGAGTCTTAAAATGAATACCATTCAAGCACTAGGCATTCATGGAATTTTGTTAGAGGCATTCATGGCACAACATTTTATGGGCCAGTATACAAACATTTTCATTCCCCCTCGCCTTGGAGTGGAGGGCTTATAGAAAAATCCCATGATTTCCAAAAGACGTACTAGGGGAATGCATGGAGGTCTTCCAGCTCTCAGGTGTGCTGGGGCACAGGACTTGGCCTTGCTCATGTGCCCGGCGAGGAAGTCGAACTGAAAATTCTTAACAAAGGCTAAATGAACCCCAGAGGTGCCTCTGGGTCACTGCAGGTTCCCTGAAGGGCTTCTCTGCATTTTCCACTCTGCACAGTGATGTTTGTTTCATCACTTTAGCTTTTTTCTTATTCCCCTTATAGCCCAGGGGTTGTGAAGCCCCATCTAAAATCTCTTAAAATGACTTCCTCTTCTGCAGTGCCTTCCCATCTCTGCTCCCCTCACCAGCGCATTCTTTATCACGGTGCTTCATTCATCCTAGGAGCTATGACACATGAACCAGGCTCGCTGCTCAGAGATGACCGTAACACAGACACTTTCTTCCCGGAGCTCATAGTGGGATGTTAGAACGCATAGCTAAGTGCAAAGGTGGAGACTGGTCCAGGTAGTTATGGGAGCTCAGAAGACCTGCACCTAAGCCAGCCCAGGGCCAGGGAGACTTTTGGGAGGAGACAGATGATTCAAGGGGCTCGGGGAGTCATCCTGTTTCCTTAGGATGGTGAGGTCTTCCAACCCGAGGGAGAGATGCGCAGACAAGAGGCAGGAACGGCGAGCTGAGCGTGGTGTGTGGCTTGTTGTCGGAGTGCAACTCCTCTGCTCAGAATTCATGGTTAACGAACCTTAGGGACAGCAGCAAAATTTATCTTCTTCCCACGGCACCTCCATCAGATTAAACTTTGTCTTTGAGCTGATTGTAAAGAGGAGGCGAGGCTAGCTCCCAGCCCTGGTGTGATTTACCGGTAACTCTCCCAAGTGGTGTATAGCATGAAAGAGGTGAACGTGTGTTTGGTGATTCATCTTTCTCGATCTGCAGACACTGGACGAATAGTGCGGGTTTGCTTCTGAGCATTATCTTGGGGCAGGTTGGAGGGGCAGCGCGGACCTAGAGTGGCACCCTGATGGTGCACTGACTTGAAATAGAGACAGCCCATGGTGGAGGTCAGGGAAACCTTATAATCCTCCACCAATTAAGACTCTGCTCAAGGCCTTTGTCTGCTTAGCGAGCCTGTGGGGGTCAAGCCTGTCCTTGACCCCATCTCCCAGGCAGTTAATCCCATCTGGCCAGACGCCTCGCCTCCCTGGAAGAAACTTCAACTATTCTGGAAGGTTCTGCTCACCCCAGGCACCCTCTGTGAATCCCTCCAAAGCCCTCCGGGAGAAGTTAATGAGCACACGCTGTGATGGATGGTCTTTTGGTATTTTGTTCATAATAATAATATCTTACCATTGACAAAGCTGGGCAGAACTTGTGCTTGACATAACTATGGTGAGTCTGCACATTTTCTCATATAATCTGCCTGTGATGCTCATGAGCGTGAACCCCTCACTTCTCCCACTGCGGGGAGCATACTTGCTGATGGCTTAGCTGCTGTGCTCTGAGCCCACCACGGCGTCTCGGTTGCTGCTCCCAGCCTGTGGCTGAGTTTGGCAGGAATTCAGACTGAGCGGTGTGGGTCTCCTCCAGTGAACGACGTTGACTGCAGGGGGCCCCATCAGTTTACCAGGACTTTCTTAGAACTAACTGCACAACAGGCTAAGACTCTTTCCGTCCCTGTCTCCTCCACAACCAGGTCTTTCTGGCCCCAGCATCTGCTCTTTACTCTGCCATGTGGCCTTGCCCCTCCCTTGGGACATGTCTTTTTTTGGAGAGCAATTCCTGTGTTTTATCTGTTTTCTCGCCAGACTCCATGCCTTGGGGGGACGTTGTCATCTTCAGAAGCCTCATTCCTAGCTCGGTGCCCTACAGAGTAGGTGACTCATAATTGCTTGCTGAATGAACGCATCCTAACAGTGATTCACTCAGGTATTTCTGACCTCACCTCCTCCAGGAAGCCTTGCTTTTTCCCCTCCTAGCCCACAGCGACTGCTCTGTCTCAGACCCTGCCTGCTGTCCTTGGGATCCTCATCACCCAGGACTTCACTGGTCTCTAACAGCCTCTGTCTCTTCTCAGGTCTCCAGACAGAGCGGAGCTGTTCTTTAAAGGCAGGGATGGTGTCGGTCTGCTTCTTCAGGGTCCTCACACACCCAACAGTTGGGTATTTGTCTAGCAGACATTTGATAAATACTTTAAAAAAAGTAATTATTTTTTTTTTAGATTTTTTAAATGTCATCTATTTATTTATGATTATATTATTTAACTATTTTATTTTGGCAGGGGGAGGGGAGGTAATTGGGTTTGTTTAGTTTTATAGGAGGTACTGGGGATTGAAACAAAGACCTTGTGCATGCTAAGCCTGTGCTCTACCATTTGCACTATGCCCTCCCCACAGTTTATTTTTTTATTGAAGTATATTCAGTTTACAATGTTATATTAATTTCTGGTGTATAACATAGTGATTCAGTTATATATATATATATATTCCTTTTCATGTTCTTTTTCATTACAAGATATTGAATATGGTTCCCTGTGCCGTACGGAAGAAACTTATTGTACGTAGTAGTTTGTATTTGCAAATCCCAAACTCCCAATTTAGCCCTCTACCCTCCTCTTTCCTCCCTGGTAACCGTAAGTTTGTTTTCTATGTCTGTGTCTGTTTCTGTTTTGTCAATAAGTTCATCTGTGTCATTTTTTTAGATTCCACATATAAGTGATATCATATGGTATTTTTCTTTCCCTTTTTCCTCTACTTCACTTAGAATGACGATCTCCAGGTCCATCCATGTTGCTGCAAATGGCATTATTTCATTCTTTTTTATGGCTGAGTAGTATTCCATTATATAAGTATACCACAACCTCTTATCCAGTCATCTGTCGATGGACATTTAGGTTGCTTCCACATCTTGGCTATTGTAAATAGTGCTGCTGTGAACACTGGGGTGCATGTGTCTTTTCGAATTAGAATTTCCTCCAGATGCCCAGGAGTGGGATTGCTGGATCATAGGGTAAGTCTATTTTCAGTAATCTCCATACTGTTTTCCTTAATGGCTGCACCAAACTGCATTAAAAACTTTTTGATTTATTGTAATTAATTGATTTTTAAGCTTGCTTGTTACCCATCTTCTCTTTGTCCCCACCCCCACCTTGAAATGGACTGTTAGGCTCTGAGGTCTTTTAGCTTCTGAGATTGTTCAATTATAATGTATCTTTATGCTCTAGGTTGTGTACATTGTCAGTGAGTGCAATATTGTCCCAAGGGGACAAAAATTACTTCTTGGAGGATAAAGAAAATCTTACTCTTTAAGTATATAAAGCAGAGATATACATTCAGTACATAAGCAGATATACAGTATAGCTGTGGTATTAAAATTTCATGGGAAATGATTTTTTTTTAAACATCTTTAAAAGCTCCTACAGGGACAGGGTGGGCAATAATGAAAAAAAAATAAATAAAAGCAATGTTGAATCACAGCTTGAGGAGTGAGACTGGATCACAGTGTAGGGACTGTCTGTCTTACCAACCAAAATGTCCCCTTGATGACTCAACACACATATTATGGACATCTTTATTAATAAACCATCTTTATTAATGAACCTTTATTAGGTAATTAATTTATTAACTAATCTTTATTTATAGAGTAGATGAATTATTGTCAGAGCTGGAGAGATCTTTTAAAAATTTGTCATAAATGAGTAGGTTTCTCATTATCAGCATCACTTCCCAGAATGGTACATTTGTGCTCAAGGATGAACCTACATTGACACATCATAATCACCCAAAGTCCATAGTTTACCTTAGGGTTCACACTTGGTGTAGTATATTCTATGATATAGATCCATCATTATAAAGCCATAGAGTATTTTCACTGCCCTAAAAATTCCCTGTGCTCTGCCTATTCATTCCTCCTCCAATCCCCAACCCCTGGCAACCTCTGACTTTTTTTTTTTTTTGATTATCTTCATAGTTTTGCTGCTTCCAGAATGTCATATAGTTGGAATCATGCAGCATATACCCTTTTCAGATTGCCTTCTTTAACTTAGTAATATGCATTTAATATTCCTCCATGTTTTTTCATGGTCTGATAGCTCATTTCTTTTTGGCACTCAATAATATTCCATTGTCTGGATATACTAAAGTTTATTTATTCATTTGCCTACTGCGGACATCTTGGTTACTTCCAAATTTTGGCAATTATGCATAAAGATGCTGTAAACCTCCATGTGCAGGTTTTTGTGGGGATAGACAAAACCTTCAACCTTTGGGTTGAAAGGAGCATGACTGCTGCATTATATGGTAAGAGTATGTTTAGTTTTACAAGAAATTACCAAAGTGTCTCCCGAAGTGGTTTTACCATTTTGCATTTCCACCAACAATATTTAAGAGTTCCTCTTGCTCCACATCCTAGTCAGCATTTGGTGTTGTCAGTGTTTCAGGTTATGGCCATTCTAATAGATGTGTAGTAGTATCTTGTTCTTGTTTTGATTTGCATATTCTTGATGACATATGAAATAGGGCATATTTTCATATGCTCATTTGCCATTTGTATGTCTTATTTGGTGAGTTGTCTGTTACGATCTTTGGCTCATGTTTTAATTGAGTTGTTTGTTTTCTCATTGTTGAGGCCTAAGAAAAGTTATTTGTATATTTTGGATAACAGTCCTTTATTAGAGTTTTCTTTTGCAAATATTTTTTTTCCCACTATGTGGCTTGTCTTCTAATTTTCTTGGTACCGTGTTTCACAGAGCAGAAGATTTTAATTTTAATGAAGTACAGCTTATCAGTGATTTCTTTGATGGATTGTGTCTTTGGTATATCATCATGCCCAAGGTCATCTAGGTTTTCTCCTATGTTGTCTTCTAGGTGTTTTATAGTTTTGTGTTTTACATTTAGATCTATGATCCATTTTAAGTTAATTTTTGTGAGACTGTAAGCTCAATGTCTAGATTCTTTTTTTTTTTTTAATGTGAATGTCCAGTTGTTCCAGCACTATTTGTTGAAGACACTAGATTTTTTCCTTTGTATTGTCTTTGCTATGTTGTCAAAGATCAATTAACTGTATTTATCGGGGTCTATTTCTGGGCTCTCTATTCTGTTACATTGATCTATTTGTCTCCCCCACCCCAATACCACACTGTCTTGATTACTGTAGCTTTATAATAAGTATTAAAGCCAGGTAGTTTCAGTCTTCCAACTTTGTTCTCCTTCAGTATCATGTTGGCTATTCTGAGTATTTGCCTATCAAACTTCAGAGTCAGTTTACTGATATCCATAAAATAACTTGCTAGGATTTTGACTGGGATTATATTGAATATTGACAACACTGAGTTTTCCTATCCATGAACATAGAATATCTCTCCAGTTATTTAGCTCTTTGTTTATTTCTTTCATCAGAGTTTCACAGTTTTCCTCATATAGATCTTGTACATTTTTTTGTTATGTTTATACATAAGTATTTCATGTGGGGGGTGCTAATGTAAATGGGATCATGTTTTTAATTTCAAATTCTATTTTTTCATTGTCAGTATATAGGAAAGCATTTACTTTTGCATACTAACCTTGATTCTTCCAACCTTGCTGTAATTGATTATTAGTTCCAAGAGTTTTGTTGATTCTTTAGAATTTTCTACATAGACAGTCCTGTCATCTGTGAACAAAGATAGTCTTATGTGTTTAATCACAATATACATACCTTTTATTTCCTTTTCCTGTCTTGTTGCATTAGCAAAGACTTCCAGTACAAAGCTAAAAAGGAATAGTGAGAGGGAACATAATTGTCTTGTACCTGATCTTAGCAGGAAAGCTTCCAGTTTTTCACAATTAAATATAATGTTATCTGTGGGGGTTTTTTTAATAGATGTCATTATCAAGTTGAGAAAGTTCCCTCTGTTCTCAGTTTACTAGGAGTTTTTATCATGTGTGATGTTGGGTTTTGTCAAATGTTTTTTCTGCATCTATTAGTATAATCATGTGATTTTTCTTTTTCAGTCTGTTGATGTGATAGATTACATTTTTGATTTTTGGATGTTGAATCAGCCTTACATACTTGAAATAAGTTCCACCTGGTTGTGGTGTATAATTCTTTTTATATATTTTTCAGATTTGATTTGCAAATATTTTATTGAGGAATTTTGCTTCTATGTTCCTGAGAGATATTGGTCTATAGTTTTTATTTTCTTATAATGTAATTGTCTGGTTGTGATATTAAGGTGATTCTTACCTCACAGACTAAGTTAGAATAAGTTAGGAAATATTCTCTCTGCTTCTATTCTCTAAAAGAGATTGTAGAGAAATGGTATAATTTCTTTTTAAATGGCAGAATTTACCAGTGAACCCATCTGGAACTGGTACTTTCTGTTTCAGAAAGTTATTAATTATCATTCAATTTCTTTAATACATATAGGCCTATCTACATCAGTAATTTCTTCTCATGTGAGTTTTGCAGACTTTGTCTTTAAAGGAATTGGTCCCTTTCATCTAGGTTATCAAATTTGTGGGCATAGAGTTATTCCTTACATTCCTTTATTATACTTTTAATTTCCTTGGGATCTGTAGCAATGTCCCCTCTTCCATTTCTGATATTAGTAGCTTGTGTCCTCTCTCTTTATTTTCTTAGCCTAGCTAGAGGCTTTTTGATTTTATTGATCTTTTTGATCACTCAATTTTTCTACTCCCAAGAACTGCATTCATTACCTAGTCTCTCTCACGTTTGTCTCATGGAACGGTTCGAATTGGAGAATTAACCCATGTATTTAAAATCATTAACCTAATGATTTTATTCAGCAGAAGCATCAAAGTAGAGCTTTGGTGAAACACTGTCATGAAGAGAAATATTTTAGGGAGATTACTCTGGTTTCAAATGGATTTTCTTCTGGGAAATTGTCCCTTACAAAGGATGGGGGGCCGAGAAGTGACATTCTGAAGGGGCTAGGAGTCTCTTTTGAATTTCATTTCAACATTGAATTACAACATGAATTGCATTTCAACAGCAAGTGTGTAGTTTTTAATCTAGATCCAGTTTGGAGGACACTAATGAAGATTACGGAAGAGCATAAAGTACCTTCCCCTCTAGCTACCCCTTGGCACCATCACTGCTCTTGGGAGGTTTCCTGATGTGTAAAAATAATTGTACCTGTTTCATTAGTAGTATTCTTATTATCCCCATTGTACAGATGAGAAAAACCAAAGCTCAATAGTTTAAATGCATTGTAAACATCTAACAAGAGTCAAAGTCAGGATATTAACCTGGGCTTATCTAGTTACAAAGCACCTTTCACCATCTCCTGCAGACTCTGCAAGGATTCATGAAGTCTCAAGATGGCAGAGCTGTAATCTAATTTGTTCATTTGAATTTTCTGCCTCTGCATAAAGTTATTTTCAGGCTATAGCATCTTAATTAAGAGGCCTGGAACATCATGGCTTAAGACTCCAGTTGACTGAAAAGTTGACTGATGGAGGACCAACAGAAGAGCCCTACTTCATATATTTCCTTATTTATCCTGGTTTCCTTGGTACCCAAGACTGGGCAGTAATTTTTAAATGTCAGTACACATAAGCACAAACAAATATTATCCCCTTAATTACTGTTCATCATTACTGCTCACACCTAGGGCCCTATAGTCTAGCTTAGCTCATGAGGGATGATTTTAATTAGATACATTCAATTTAAGAGAATGTATCAATTCATTTAGATGCTCTGGGAGACTTCTCTTTTCCCAGTTGGGTGTGTATGAGGTGGGGGGGTCCCACTACTGTTGATGCTTGGTGTAGACCTCATTCCTACTGATTCTGAGTATGGCAATATCTATCTGTAACTGAAAATGTTAACTTTCAAATTAAGTCATTTATTGATCACCCCTCTGTGTTCAATGGGATGGGATGGAAAAGGTGAAGGAAATAAAAGTATATTTGTAGAACTTAAAATTTAGCCAAGTCTACCAGGAATATTTGCTGGACATTCACAGACTTCAGATCCTGATCTCAGAGCAGGATCCTTTTTATGTGAGGGTTCTCTCTCAGTCTGGATTTTTCTCAGGAAAATGGAGCCAATCTAAGTATTCCAGGAATGAAGGACTTTAATCTAGGAATTAGGGTTTGTTTGAGTACTGGAAGAGCTGGTACTGCCAAGGTCAGAAAAGTTACTGCAGAAAACCAGGGAGGTTGCAGCCAGAAGGGTAGGGAAGTAGACACTGAAGACCTCAGGCTTCTCCAAAGCTAAGGAAACTGCTGTGGTTCTTAAGAATTTCTGAAGCAACTCCTAGCAACTGGCTTAATCTACAGTAGCAAAATGGGTGATTCACAAGCACCAGCTGAGAAGAAACCACAGAGCTCACATCTGCTCACATGTCTGCTAAACTGATCTCTAGAGAAGAATGACCCCCTGCTTCTCGACCACCATGCAGGTCTCATTGGCAAACTTGACATGGAACCATACAGTGGAGAGATTCTGGGAACTGTGGTTTCCTAATCCTTAGAAGGGTGTGGAAGGTGACATCATGCTGGCAAAAGACCATTCTTTCCAGGTGGTCCTCAGTTGGACTTTTATGCCATTATTCTTTTTAGTGGAATTATTACAGGTAAACCTGACTTACAGCCAGCACATTCAGGCACACTCCTTTCACATGGTACTTTTTCTGCCTCCAGTGCCATGATGGTCTCTGAAAATTATCTTTGCTCTTCTTAATCCTGTCACCTGGAAGTCTTCAGCTACGTGCCTTGAGTATTGTTTATGTCTTAGCTGTGGGCTAATTCACTAAATGGTAAGCCATCTTGTCTTCTGAGAGGTGACAGATGACTTGTTGAGCACCTAGTGTGGGTCACATAATTAGGCCCTCAGTAAAGGTAAGTTCCTTTCTTCCCTGTAGAAGATGTTCGGTGTTTTTGTCCTTTCATTATCCACCCATCATTATCTACTTCTTCAGGTCACAGCAGCTCAAGTCACTTTGGAAACCATCCATCTCCCGTTCCATATCCATGTATCCGTGTGGTTTGGATGAGGCTGACCACTGATCTGCTTCTTTTCTACCCACCCCTTCACCTGCTTTGGGCATAAGCATATAACTTGACCAATTTGGCCAAACTAACAAGCAGTTGGTTTGACCAATCAGTGTTTCCCATCTCTCCGGTCCTCATGATTGGCTGAGAGATGAGCACATGATTTAAGAAATTGGTCCAATGAGAATCAAACATGGAAATTGTATGAGAACTATGGGAAAGAGAAGCACTTTTTCTTTGGCCGGGGTGATGAAGGTGGTGAAATGTAAGCCTAGAGAGACTGGAGGCCTCTTTATCTCTAAGAGTTGAGAACCAGCCTGAAATGAAGGTGTGAAAGTCACAACAGAGTCCAGGGATGTAGAAAGAGTCCTGACAACTTTGTTGGGCCCCTAGATCACGTTGAAACTAAGGCTTCTGGAGATTCATGCCCCAGGTTAAACTCTCATTCTTGACCCTCAACCTGCAGAGGTTCTGGAACTCAAAGCAAGACATTCTGATAAAGCAAAGGAGAAGGTTTCAAATCAAGGGTAACATAGCTGCAGTCTGGGTCAGGAAGAAGGGCAGGGAATGCTCAGAAGTTGAATTAGACACGAAGTACCAGCCCCATGGATCTTCTTGAACCTTCCCAGCATCTTCCCAGAGTCTGTCCCTAAAATCTTTAACCACCTGCTTTAATGAAACTTTCTTTAGCTCGAATATTGGAATCTAAGTAAAACATATGATATTAAATATTTTCTCTAATAATTAACAGTATAAGAACATACCAAGAAATGACTCTACATCTACTAAGACAGTATTGGGTATTCTCTATAATTAAATGAGTTTTTTAAAAAAATTGAGGTATAATCGATACATAACACTAAGTTAGTTTCAGGTATACAGCCTAATGATTCAATATTTGTAGTTATTGCAAAATAGATTATCGCAGTAAGTCTAGTTAATGTCTATCACCATATATAGTTACAAATTTTTTTTCTTTGACTAAAACTTTCAAGATCTACTCCCTTAGCAACTTTCAGATATGCAATATAGTATTATTAACTGTGGTTACCATGCTGTATATTACTCACCCATGACTTATATAATTTATAAGTGGAAGTTTGTACCTTTCGATCCCCATTTTTCCCTCTTCAACCTCTGGGCTTTTTTTTTTTTAATCTGCTTAAAAATACAGATCTTTATTAATGTTTTATACATTATTTCAAACAAAATACTTAGTTATTTGATCTGTAAGTATAATTTTCATATATTATAGTGTTTTTACTAAAGTTTTGATTTCAAATGACAAGCCTACAAATGAATTTTAAGAATACAGGCTTGAGAATTATTTGCTTCTCTAGTTTAGCATTTGTTATTAAAAAGGACTTAATCTATGTATGGTGTGTACTAAGGAATGCAAGTTCAATGTTAAAGGGGAAAAAAAAAACATGTAGAAAAACCAAAATGAGCCTGCTTTTGAGCTGTGATAATAGAAGTCCAATGTCTGGCTCAAGAGAGGTGACCCTCTGTGCTGGTCAGACCACACAGAGCAGCACAAGTTACGGTCAACTGCATGGTCAAACCACAATGAGGGGCTTAGCTGCGGAGCCACGTACTAAGGACAGTGACAAACGCAGTGGTCTGGAGAGGAGTAGTGGGTCATAGGAAACTCCAACAGATTAGTCTAAGGACCCAGGAGTGTTTAGTTTGGACACAGAGGACTTCAGGAGAACACGTGATCATTCAGGGGGTGATGGGCTCCCTTATTCTATGTAGTTCCTAGGGCAGAAAAAAGCCAGCGAGTGGAAGGTGAAGGGAGACAGAGTACAGAAATCTGCGGATGGTCACAGTTGGATGGTCAGCATGACATGGCCACCAGGAGACTCGGCCAAGCAGTGAAGAGCTCTAGCTGCGGGTGTAGATAGCTTGGTTGGGATCCTGCTTAATAGATGTGTGACCTTGAGCAGATTCCTTAGTTGCAAATGAGAACAAGGACAGTACCCCCCGTGTAGGGGTGGTTACGTGCGTTAACTGAGATGAATGCAAAAGTCTTCAAGAGCATGGCGAGTAGTAAGCGCAGGGGTCACACTTAGCACAGGGCCAGGCAGAGTAGGCGCAGGTGCCCAATTACTTGTATTGATTGAAAGACTGATTGAATGAATGAATAAATGAATGAATGAATGAGTGAATGAAATTAATGGATCACTCCTAAGGTCTCGTCCAGCTGTGAGTCTGGTGCCTTATCAAAAATAGCAGCATTTTCTTTTTCTTTGACATACATCAACTCTATTTTTATGGATTTTAAGAGAAACGTATATATATACATAATATTTATCTTATATGTAATTATATAATGCATAAAATATTTTATATAATATATAATTTGTATATATATGTGTGTATGTATATATAAACAGTTTAAAAGTATGGAAAATCAAGAAGCAGGAAAGAAAACCCCCGTGTTCTCATTCACCAGAAATAATTGCTAACGTTTCCTTTGATTATTTCTCCATGTATTTGTTTACGTAGTTGGATCACACTATGTATAGATTTTGTACCCTGTGTGGGTTTTGGTTTGGGGCTTTTTTGGCTCACGTTGTGTGGTAATTTGCTTACTTTTGGAGATGCTTTTTAGTGTTTATTTACTCCTTTTCTACTTCAATCCTGAGCATTCACTGAGCACCTCCAACGTGTTCAGGTCTAGGCATAGAGATGGACGGGGGGCGGTTCTTGTCCGTTTGCCGACTCAGGTGCTAGTTGGGTTCATAACGGCGAATAACTGAATGTTAAACGATTAAAAATCTGTCTTTACCATCTTCATTGGAACTCTTGCCCCAGATGTGTATTATCAGAAGTTAACATGTGTTTCTTTTCACCCTCAGACTAGAAAATCTTCCCCAAATAACCAGCTCCTCTGCCTTCAACAACGCTGCCTCCCCCGTAACTACCCGGAAGGCTAGGAGCTGCCAGCGCACACACAGCTACTAGACATGTTCCCAGACGATGCTTAATTAAATCCTTTAATTATTAGCTGCTCACCACATTTGCATCATTCCCTAGCGCTTAGGGCCAGACTCACTTAGGGGAAGAAGCCAGCCTCCTGTTTGCCCAAATTACTGCCTCAATTAGACTTGTATCAGATTCAGGAAGGTTGGAATTCTGAAAACTTTTTTTTTTAACTCACCAGCATTTAGCTTTGTACTAAGCGAGTCTTTATGCCTTTAAAAATGCCCTTTATCCACATCGATAAGTTAAGCCTAGACTTCAGGCTGAATCCAAATATAGGATTAGCTTAATCAAGCTCACTGATGTGAGTAGCATGAACAAAGACAACGGGAAAGCAGACCCAAACCCTGAACCGCTATGAAAACCTGTGTATTTTTTTGTGTTTGCCTGGGGAGGTGATTCAGGCTGAAAAGACACTTAAAAAGACAAGAAGAATGGAAAAATCTGGAACTGAATTTCTGCTTGGTCGCAGGTTAGCTGATGACCGGTCACACCCTATGTTTGGGTCTTGGACTCCTCACCTCTCAAACAGGCCTGCTCCCCTGGGAGGGGCAGGGATTAAGGAGGCAGCAGATGGAAAGCCCTGGGTAAGGTATAAAGAGCAAAGGGAGAGCGAGGGGTGAATTGGCAAGAAGTACGGCAGCCAGGAGGGGACAAGAAACCTCCACACAACTCTTGGAAAGGAACAATGCTGACCACGTGCCTTGTTTCATAATCTACCTTCAAAGCATATTTTATCAGGCAGGGACAGGGTTGGAAGGCAGGACTGGTGTTAAAATCTCCATTTTGCAAATGAGGAAACATCCTCAGATCACCTGAGAGGACAGCCCACCCCTCCCCAGTGCTCACGCTCCCAATAAAATGTTTCAGAGCGTAACACAGAGTAGGGCTGGTCAGTCCCAAGTGCCCTGTCCGCCTCCTTCTCGTGAGAAGCCAGGAGGCTGAGACCTGGAGCTGGGGCTGCGGTAAGGTGGGTCCTTCCATAAAATCCCTCCTTAGAGTCCCCAGGCACCGCTAGACACCACGGCTGCCCGTAGGCACCTGAGCCAACGTGTCAGAACTGGCGAAATCAAAGCTGCCGCCCGGGAGCAGAAAGGATTTGGCAATGCCAAGCATAGACATCGTACTCATAAAGAGTTTTTTTTCTTTATCTTTATTTGTTTTCAACCGTAGTTGATTTACAATGTTGTGTTAGTTTCTGGTGTACAGCAAAGCAATTCCGTTCTATCCATATTCTTTTCCATTATAGGTTATTACAAGCTATTGATATGGTTCTCTGTGCTGTACAGTAGGACCTTGTTGTTTATCTATTTTGTATATAGTAGTTTGTATCTACTAACCCCAAACTCCTAATTTATCCCTGTATATTCTTATACATCCATTGGCCCTCAAATATAATTTTTGGTTCTTTTCTTAAAATTCATTTTGTTATTTTTAAATTAATTTTTGTGTGAAGTGGTGGTAATTAGGTTTGTTTATTTACTTTTTAAGTGGAGGTACTGACTGGGGATTGAACCCAGGATCTCCTGCATGCTAAGCATGCCCTCTACCACTGAGCTATACCCTTCCCCACCCCCCAGAGATAGTTTTTAAATAATGAATTTCATCACACATATCCCTGATCGGTGTTCCTGTCTCTGAGGCCTTCCCTGACCAGGGTATCTGAAATAGCAGACTCCCTCTCCCCACCCACTGACATCTGGACACTCTCCCATAGGCCTGCCCGGCCTAATTTTTCTCCTTAGTACCTGTTACCCAATTACAGACTAGAAGACTTTTGGTCTGTTGGCTTTTTGTCTAACTGCTCCCCATCTTCCTTTGCCAGAAGGCAAGCTTAACAAGGCTGGGCTTTGCTGGGTTCTCTGCTGTATGTCCAGCCCTAGCATGGTGCCTGGGACACGGTAAGTGTTCAGTAAATAGCTGTTGAATAAACAGAGTGTGAGCAATTCCTAGAATCTTCTGAAGTGTGCAGGTGATGGAATCTGCCTTCCCAACCCTTTATGTATACAAAAATACTTATTTAGGAATGATCGTTCTCTACATGAGATGATGTGGGAGCATTTTCCTGGGCTTATTGTAAATCATACTGAGAGAAATGGCTCCTTCATTCCGCAGACATGTCATGAGCACTGTTATCTGCCAAGCATTGCGCTGGGCATTTGGGATTTTGTTTTAAGTGAATGGGATATGTCTGTTTTAATTTAGTCATAATTGATTTACTCGTACATTCATTCATTCACAAAATATACGGTCAATTTCCTCTCTGCCAAGCTATTGAAGGACACAGCCAAATGGGACAGACAAGTGTGTGTTCTTGTGATTCTTACCTTCTAGGGGAAGAGGCTGGACCATCAGTTGCTATTTAATCAGATAAAAACCTTTCAGATGGTGATTTGGGCTATGAAGTCGACATAACAGGGTCATGGAATGGGAGTGATAGCTGTGACCTGGGACAGAGACGTGGGACAGGTGTGGGTCTAGGTGGGCTGCCCTGGGAAGGCCTCAGGGAGGAGGCGGCCTTTGAGCTGAGATCTGAATGATGAGCAGAAGTCTTAGATGCCAAGAAAGGTCCAGGGCTGAATATTTCAGGTTGAAGAAGCTGGAAAAACCCTGAAGGCCAAACCAGAACAGAAAAAAAGGCCAGGGGCCAGAGCTGAGTGAGCCAGGAGGGACGGGGTGAGAAATGAGGATGGGGAGTCCAGAGAAGGGCCTTGTGGGTTAAGTCGGGGGGGCTGGATTTATTTTAAGTGCAGCGGAAGCAGTTGGAGGACTTAAAGCAGGAAGGCTTTTCTGCCTTGGGGTTAGTTCCTCTCTTTACTAGTTTTCAAAAATATCTTCAAATTATAACAGGTTTGTTGATGTAGCAGTATTGGTCTCAACACTCTCCCCATGCTGGCTGAGGGTGGGCCTTTTGCTTTTCCTCTTTGGAGCCACCCGTTGAATACTTACTGAGCGCTGCTCCAGGCGTGCTCTGTTCTGGGGATGAGGATGGCCCGGGGGGCTCACCTGCGCGGCTTGCGGAGACAGGACCCACTTCCTACTCGTGGATGAGACAAAGGAGACCACAGAGTACAGCCTGGAGCTCAGGACTCACAACAGAGGCAGCAGGAGCTTCAGAGACCCGCGAGGCTTCAGGGCCCTGGGGGTCTTCTCCCTGCCAGTCCGGCCCCTGAAGGAGCAGCATTGGGCTGGTCTGGGTCCCGAGCCCCCAGGCTTGTGGGTCACAGGAGCAAACTCCTTGCCGGGAGCCGGGCAGCCCCTCTGGCATCTTCAGTCGCCCTGGGAACAGAAGTCAGGCTTGCAAGTGGGAGGCACAGCTCTCGGAGCCCTGAGGCTGGCCAGCGGGATTTAGGATGGACGTCGCTGTCCCGTCTCCTGTCGTGCGTGCCCTCCCTTCCCCTCGCTGGCCTCCTGGCCCTTCTCTCTGCTCTCTCCTCTTCTTCCTCCCGATGTCCTTGCCTTCTCCTCTTCATCAGTATGACACAGAAGGCATTTCTTTGGTCTCCACTGGCTCCTCAGTTTTCAGACCCTCTCGTTTCCTTGGACCTCAGGCTCCCGGTCTCATCCTTCCCAGCATCTCCCTCCTACCCCTGCCCCATGACTCAGAATCATCTATGCCCAGGTGCAGATATGCCCTTGGTCCACAGGCTCTTGACTCCGTCCTCTCCAGGACTTTCTTCTCCACTTCACGTCAAGGCCCCTTCCTGACCTTGTACCACGACCTCATCCTTAGCTTCCACGGAAGCTCGCAGCTCAGGAGAAGCCCTGCATTTTGTGCAGAGACGAGGCATGGGGGCAGCTGTCTAGTTAGAAGGTGCAGCCAAGAGATTTATCTTAAGAAAGCATTTAAGTAGCAAATGCACATATAATTTTTTTTTTACCAAAAGTATAGTTTGAATACTTTATAAAAAGTACTCATTTTCATTTCGATTGAATGTTGATTTGGGGAGGGGTGTGGTGGAGAGTATAGGGTTAAAGCTCCAATTGCCAACCCTTGTTACCTTGTTGGCTTAAAATCATTGATCCTACCTCCTGGCCACACCATTGACCATCTAGATTCTACAGTCCTGTTCTCACACTTCTTGTCTTTTTATTGTACCAAAATCTCTGGTCCCTTCGACCCCCATTTGCACCACTCTCTCACCTCCCTTTATTCATCTTCCTTCCTTAAATGTTGGTGTCGCACCCTTGATAGCCTTCTCTTCTCATTTCATCTTCTTTTCCTCCCTTCTCCCCCACCCCATCACGTATCCTGCCTGCATATGAGTGAGTCCCAGTATCCAGGGCATCTCTCTCTCCTGAGTTTCAGGTCCCTTTGATCAGTTGCTTCTTGATGTCTCCATTTGGATGTCCTACTGCCACTTTAAATCTCATAGGATCCTACCCCGTGGTCCAAGCAGAATTCATTTCTCATTTTAAACCTTCATCTTCTCATCAGTTCCTTTCTCAGTGAACTAAGTGTCAGTTTCCAACAGCCCAAGCTGGAAGCCTGGGCTTCTTCCTGAGACCTCCCTTCTCTGAACGCCACGTCGGTAACCTAGTTATGAATACCTGTGTTAATCCTGTTCCTCTCTGCCTTCTCTTCTCTCTCGGCCTCCTGCAGAAACCACCTTGTTTCAGGTCCTCGTCCTTGGCCTGGATTGCTGGGTTGGCCTCTGAAGTGGTTTTCTGACTTCCATCTGAACCTTCCTCCATGAGCTTCCGGAGTTGCCCTTCTGCAACACTCATCCCTTCTGGCCCCTCTCTGCTTAAACAGCTCCCCTGGCTCAGTCGCCTTTGTGAGCCAGCCCTGCAGGCCTTCCACGGCCCCTGCTTCCCCTCCAGCCTCATGACTGGCCGCCCCATCTCCTGCTCTGTGTTTACACTCTGCCATTCTCACCTTTCGCTCCTCAAAGATGTACGACACCCTAGACTCACCACTAGGCCGTTGTACAGCTGCTCTCTCAACCTGGAATGCGTTTCTGGCATCGCTCCCCCTGAACATCCCTGCTTCCCCTCCACGAGGAATTGTCCTCAGGCAACCCAACCACATCCCCCTGCCAGGCCCGAATATAGGGGTCACTCTCCTCGGCTGGGATGCAGACACATCAAGGGCACAGGTATTGCCCCCTTCACTTGCGTAGGGCATATTTTTGGCAGTTCGTTCAATAGAAGTTGGATGAACAAATGTGTATTTCCTTGTTTGGAAATGAGATTTGTGGATGAACTCGGGCAGATGCTGCCTTGCCTCTAGATACCAGACTCCGTGTGGAAATTGACTGAATTCAGTCGTCTCTCTCCTCCCTTCTAGGAACTGATTCAAAAGGATTCTATATCTATGAAGAAAAGATATTTGCCGTACCTTTTTTTGTTGTTTTGTTTTCTTTTAGAGGTTTACACCCTTAAGCTGGAGCTTAAATTCATATGTATTTAAAGTAAACATCATGGCAGCTGGTAGAAAAAGATAAAACCTTGAAGAGACAGTGACACGTTTTTTAATTAAAGCATTTCACTTGACTCTAGTCTTCCAAGTCCTTTACTCTTAAATCATCATTTGTGAAGGAGTCTTGAAAATGGATATAATTTTCACTTGAAAGAAAATGGTGGGGGCAGGGGTTGAACAAGTGGAAAAGACTCTCCCAAACCTGGCAGTCAGCCTTGACTGTATTTTCAGAGGCCCCCTTTGATTGTTCCCGCCCTCCCCACCCATGGCCGCGAGTCGGCAAAGACAGGGGCAGGGCTGTGGAGCTTTGGGACACAGCCCCCTTGTGGCTGACTGATACTGCCTCTTGGAAGGTTAACACCACATTGAGCTTAATTCCTGCTCCAACCCACAGCCGCGTGGGCCCTGCAGCTCCGTCCACACCCTCCCTGAGTGGCATCCTTGTTTCTACTTCACAGGTGGGGAGAGACTGATGAGTAACTGGCGGTCGCTCCTGGCAGTGATGGAGGGGATGGGAGGCCCGGCGACAGGCCTGCTAGGGGGCGTCATTCCTTATGTGCAGCGGGCTTGTAGCACCTTAACACGATGGATGGGAGGAGAAGTCTGATGCCATCCGGAAAAGTTCCAAAGCTGAAAATCACCACCATTCTCTTCACTGCTGTCCTGCCAGACACGTTTTGTGCTCTCGGTCCAGATCTAGCCTCGCAGTGTATTGCACCGTACGCATGGAATTTGACTTCTCCTGCCTGACACGTTATGTGCGTCTTTGGAGAGGCTGACGTTAGCTTTTCATCACCCCATGTGTCCCGAGGGCTGCGGCTGGGTTCCAGGAGCAGGGATGCTAAATCACACTGTGGGACACCCTGCACTTCAAAGGGAGGCATTCCAGGGGAGCCCCCAAGGTCATGAGGGGCTCCTTCCATAGAAGGCCCCAGCCCACGGTGCTGTTTGTGACCATGAGTCTTCTCTCATTGATATCATTTATTTTCTCTTTGTCATGAGTGAACAACCTGAAAAAAATGTAAAATTTTTACTTCCATGGGATAATACTGTATTTTCTAAAGATTATCAGAAATGATCTTTTGCTGGCTACTTACCAGGTACAACCGTGGGGTTTTCTGTAGTCAGTTCACAATAGATTATTCCCTTTTTCTTGGTGGGCTTCAGTAACAGCTGTATCAGGGCTCCTGTCCAGATGGGCACACTGGGCAGTAGAGGCAGGTGTGTACAGATCCTCATTATCTGAGGATACTTAGTTCTAGAAAAAGGAAAACCTCTTAAAATCAAGACCAAAATTGTCATATTGCATAGTGGAAAATAAAGAATTTAGGAACCACAAAAGTAGGTTTACTTGCAGAGTCTAGGTTCTTGTGCAGCGCTGTGGTGATTTCTTACTGTGAACAAAGAATAAATCAAAAGTTGGGACATTTGAGGCATAATTTTTTTCTGATGAAACTGTCTTGTAGTACCAACACCTTGCCCTTCGTGGATGACTTTCATAGCACTAGATCACAGAGAAGCTCGATTTGGCAAAAATATAAGAGGCCATTTCTGTTTCCTCCTGAGATCCTCTTCATGCTTGGCTATTTATATCCTCTGCTTCAGTATGTCCATCGTGTCATCTTCCTAGGTGACTTTCTCCATTTGTTAACTGGTCCTGTTCCACCACTTCCTTGCCTCTCAGTGATGATGGCTCTAGTCTGAGCTATTCTAATTTAATCATAATCTTAGCATTCTATATCAATGATAATGCAATGATATATTTTTCAAATTTTATAAATAGTCCCTTTTGTCAGTTTGTTCATGAGTATTTTTGTGTTCTGGTAATACTTTTCCTTACCCATGAAATTGCCTGACAGAGTGAAACTAAGTACCAAATATCTTCCCTGCAAAAGGAGCAGAACTCCGGAGGTGGTGGCTAATTGTTAAGTGATTGGCCCTGATGTTTGCGATCTGGGTTTGCAGGAAGAGATCTGTGTAATGTGATTCCTGTCGTGCCAGTCTTCAGAGCCCTGTCTTTCCATATCAACGCTGGCTGCATAATTCCCTGCAAGCTCAGAGTTGATGGGCCCATTTTACAGATGAGCCTAAGAGAGTAAAAGTGACTCACTCCAAGGCACCTGCTGGCCAATGCCGGGGCTGGGACTCCAACTAGGTCTCTCAATTTTAAGAGCATTGAGGGAGCCTGGGAGATGGGAAGAAGCTCACGTGAGCAGGGAGAAAGGAGGGACACTAGGTGAGGGGCTCTGGTGGAAATAAGCTTGGGATACATAAGATGATGAAAAATTCAAACAAAGTAGTAGATGTGGAATATATAAAAGGGACTTTGAGCTTTGTATGTCAGGTGACAGGAGCTTTTAGAATTTCATGGAAGAATCTGGGCAAGCAGCTGAGACATTGCGTTTATCTTTACTTCCCCAACTGTGGGGAGTCCATTGTCCCCAGCCCTTATCGCCGGTAACATAGGCAAGGTGAACCCTTGAAGTTAAATGGAAAATAGTCTTTTTATCCTGCAGCAACCAGCCTGCCAGATAGAATCTAGATAAGGCACCCAGGACCTTTCATAGTGCTGCGCACACAGCAAATGGCTTTTGGCAATAAAAACCGTCAATGTAGAAAGAACTTAGGAAAGAAAAAAAATCTTTTGAATTGTTATTTTCCCCTGAGGTCTTAGAGGAAGAAAGAAAGTTTACTTAAAGGAGAACACTTTTCCATAGACTCTAGTAGCTCGTAATTTGGGCCTGTAAAATGGTATTTCAATGACAACCTGCCCCAAACGTCTTGAAAATCACTTTTGACCCAGGTAACTGGCTGCAGGAAGCCACTGTTGATATATTTAAATGAATCCAGCTGGATTACTCTAATGTATTGATCCTGGGGATGTGGCGGGGAGTCTGGGGACAATGCTTGAAGTCGATCCAATACGTTTTGAATAAAAGTTTACTTTATTGCTGCTTTTATTAAAAGCCCTAAGACTGAGCTGCTGCAGTGGGAACACACCGATGCCTGGGGCGATTAGTTCCGGATCCTTCTGGTGCCTCCATCAGTGGGGCGAGAACAGGCCCTCCTCAGCTGTGGGCTTCTCCTGGGTGCTTCCCTTTCAGCGAGCTGGATCAGAAAATAACCGGGCGTTGCTCGAGCTTGTAATCATTTTCACGAACATCCCATAAAAGTTTATGGATTCTGGAAACCTTAGCCGAATCCCACAGTCACCTCTTTTCTATTCTACTTGCCCTCAGAAGGCTGGACGGGACCCCGTCTCCTCCCCAGCTGGCCTTGAATCCTGTAGGCCACCATCAGTCCCCTGCATGACTAGGGCTCAGCCCCAGGCTGCCCCCAGTGTCCTGGGGAAGGAGCCTGTGTGCGGTTCCCAACTTCCTTCAGGGGGCCACAGCTGGTGCCTGGACCAAGCAGCTGTGCTGAGACCTCTGTGTATTAGTTTGGGGCAGGGATGGTACCTGAGCTGAGTCCTGTCCTCCTGGGCCACATGGGCCCCTCCTGAAGGCTTGGATCTTTCTTCTTGGTGGAACCGTGTCACCTACTGGAAAGGTGGGGAGAAGGAGGGGAAAACCTTGTCTTTCTCAATATGCCAAAGAAAACTTGAGCGCAAACAACTCAACCCACTTTGGACAGACCACCAAAATGTGATGGATATGAGGGTTCTGGTGCTCGGGAGCCAAGAACAAGTTGAGCAAAAGCAGAGCCACGGAGGAGGCAAATAACTGACGAAGACAAAAGTGGTCTGTGTGCAGCCCCGAGCAAGCCAAGCTGGAAACCGCTGCCAGTGAGTTGCCCAGAGCAGGAGCACCGCCCAGACCCGTCTGTCCAAATCCTCCACTCTGGATTAATCTTTAGCAAAGGAATGAGGCCCTGAAGCCACTGGAGTCTGGAAGAACTTTTCAGGCACGGTCCTTCGGAGATTCTTGGAAGCCAATGAATTTGTCAGTTTTTTTTTTTTTTTTTTTGACACGTGGGCTCTGGTTTGAAGGACCCTATTGTGAAGAACCCACTGTCACCCCGAAGGATGGAGGCCCAAGGAAAAGGAGGGAAGCTACCCTTAAAAAGATCTGTTGCAGTCTCAAAGGCTGCCACCTAAACACAAGGGAGCACAAAATGTTAACACTCGAGCCTTGACGTGGCCACGCAGCGCAAGCAAAACCCAGGTGACCCAATGCAGTGACTGAGTTCAGTTAGACCCGCTGTCACTGATGGAGCTTTGTCTTAACAGAGACATGTTGCAAAAGTAAGATCTATCCTGCTTTCCCAACCTTCCATTCTTGAGTTTGGTGACTGGAAAGGAATTTTAAGAGGTTACATTATCCACCGTCCTTTAGTCTAAACAGAAACCATTACTTTTTGGATAAACATGAATTGAATCCCTTCCATGTGCCAGGAACTGTTCTGGAGATGGAAATGGTTGCTCTTTTCTAAGGACTGGATAGTCTATTGAAGGAGACGCATGCACAAATAATTACAATGTCCCGCGACAAAGGTTATCATAGATCGATGGCCAGTCCAAGCAGATTCTTCTTTCTTGTTCAGATTCTCTAGCCAAAGAGATTGCTACCGTCCTCCCTGGGAGCGCACGGAGAGCAGCAGACCGCAGGGCTTCATGTATCCCGGGCGCATTCCCAGGCTTTATGCCTGTGGCTGATGGACTCAGGGGTTGAAGTGGGCTCTTCGCCAGGTCAGCATGCCCTCCAGCTCTCTTGACATTCTCCTTGTCACAGTGGACCAGATGAGAACATAGGGATGGGCTCTTTGAGCCCACCCAGCTCACGGCTCCCTAGGGGGTTGCGGCAGAGCTGCCTTGCTCGTGAACCCTGGCACACACAGTGAAGACCCCAGGAGTTCTGCCTCCACCATGCACAGCGCTCTTCCTAGCCCATTGGTTACCTTTAGCTTTTTTCTCAATACCTTGAAAAAAAGTTCTTGAGTCCCTCTCCTCTACAGAAGATACTTTGTTGCTGAAGGGGGAAAACAATTTCTCTGGCTGCACTGATCTGCGTGGAATTTTGTGGTCAGAGTTGCTGAGGTTTGGTTTTCTTTTCTTTCTGCCATTTTGAAAGCAGCCCAAAGTGAAACCCTGCTGAGATACCGACCGACATCTCCACCCTTGGCTGCGGCAGGAAGGGCATTTGCCGGGCCCAGCCCCCTCTAGGAGGTGGATCTTGGGCAAAACCAGGAGCTGTGCCGCCACAGAGCACGGCCCATCCTGATTCCTGGCCACCTCTCCATGGGCGCTTGTTGGCACTTCCGCAGTTGTGCTGAACTGGGCCTGGGGAGAGTCAGCATCCTTCCTCTCTTCAACTTCCTGAAGGCGTTTGTGGAATTGCTGTGTCAAGAGGGGAAAGTCACATCTAACATTCTACAGAAAGCTTTCCAAAACGAAAGGCCAAGGCATGTCCCGTGAAGCACTGGCTCATTTTCTTAGCTCCCAGAGGGTGCATCTGAAGACATCCCTTAGTTAATCATGGATTTTGAATGATAGTTCAGATCACTAGTGAGGTCTTCAGATCCATAATTTCCACTGCATCTCTTGATCTTGAGTGGGGAGCATCTCTTGGTTGTCACATGCATGCTTTCCCCAAGCAACATTTTTGTCAGGGCTTTATTTGATTGTTTTGCTAACAAAAAGCCTAAATGTTATTTCTGAAGATATTGGAGATTATTGAGATTTCCCTGTAGAAATCTGAGAAGCCTGCCTTAATTGGCACCAGCAAAATATTTGGCACTGGGGATTTGTAGCTTTAGCTAGCAGCAAATGAAAAGCTTGTCTCTGCTGTAAATTTTTCATTTTTAGTGAATGGTCCAATTCATATGCAGAGTCAGAAACTAGAATTCCAGGGGGATGGTTCTGTCTTAGGTTTTAATTGATTCTTTTTTTTTTTTCTGCTTAAAGATGATTGACTATGACTTTCTGTTTAAGGGAAACAACATGGTGAGTCTTTCTAATGCTGTTTCTCTGAGAGGAAGTTAAAAGTGCTATGTAAGCATTTAAACGCTACAGCACTTTATGAGTTAGAACATTTTAGAGCACTAATCATTACCAAGGCTAATGAGGTATCGTTGGGTCAGCCGTAAAGCAAGTTTCAGAAGCTATCCTATTTACCAGGGAAACCAGTCCTTGACAAAATAAACTCTTTGGGACAGTGATTTGAAAGATGGGTGCTGCCACTGTCCCTGCCCAAATTCAGTTTGAAAAAATCCACTTTGGTATGTATTAAATATCGGGGTTCTGCACAGGATTTCACTTTAAAAGGGGCTGTTGAAAAAGTTTAGTAAAACCATTCTCTGTGGAGTACTGCTTTCAATCCAAAAATTTTATATCCCCTGTTTTCTCTTCTCAAGCACATATACCCATTAAAAAAAAATGTATGTACAATTGAGTGCACTCCAACCCATTCTTACGCTCTCTGTAATACCCAGCCCTCTTAGCCATTTCCTGTGGCTTGGGAAATGTGGCCCAGGTCAGACGTGTAATGTGATTGGCAGGAAAGTGGGCCGTGTGTACAGCCTGTACTTTGCTAATAGGAATGCCAAGTTTCAAGAGAAGGAAGAGGAAAAATTTCCCCTTACAAAGAGAGCACCATCGAGTTATAACTCTAAGAACCATATACACCAAAGAATTTCGACCCCCTCAGGATTGTAACCTTAGGCAAGGCCTCACTCATTCCAAAGATGCAGCCAATTCTTTTTGACAGTTGTCTTCAGGATCCGTGCCATTAACATCATCCTTACTGAGAGCACAGCACAGCCCTCAGATGATACACTGGCTTTTAGGGGACCCACGGGAATTGTGAAGAGGCAAATTGAAAGGATGAGGTGGTCACCAGCCTGTGTTACCAAGTTGTAAGTAAAAATATATGGAGGTCAGTTTTCCCCTGGATTCATTACCTGGTTCTGAAGAACTTATGATGAAGCCATTCATTCATTCTTCCAATCACTGCTTATTGAACCTCTTCTGCAAGCAAGAAAGCTCTCCCTAGCTATTATCTCTTACTGTTCTTCAATTAAAAAACATTTTGCCTCTTAGCCAATGTTACTCGTTGATTTAGAGCAACTGTTTCATGTCAGCCACTCAAATGACAATTGAACTACTGCTTGAAGGGTCTCAAATCTTTTCTTAAGCTGCCGTATTTACAACTCAGGCTCCAGAAATTCTGCTTGCATTCCATAATATTTGGGAGGTTGACCACAGTCTGCAGTTACTGTAGGCTATTTTTAGAGCATCGGCTTATGCCAGCACGTTATTTACATTGGTCAAATTAGCTGGCTACTTGCCAGGTGGCCTTTTTCTTTTCTGATATGCTGACAGCACCTTAATTCTGCTGCTCCTAGGAAGGCCTAAGTTTCTTGGGGACACACATGCTATATAATTGCAAAAGAACAGTAACTATCTCAAGCATCTGCTTACATAATCTATTCCTTCTTCTCCAAAAGGGCAGCAAAATACAAGCTGAATTTTTTTTGTCCTTTTTTTTCTTTTTCCATGATAATAATCACGGTGCCAGACTCCTGGGGCACCGGGTACATTCAGCTAACCAGAACACAGAATGAATTCTAGGAGGCCATAAGGATGTCAAAATACAACATCATTCCCTTTGTTTCCACAGAACTGTGTTCCTATTGATGGTTTGCTTCAGTTTGCTTGCCTGTAAAATATGCTGGCGAGACATGGCCTGTTGGAAATGCAGGGAGGGAGACAAGATTTCCAAACTCGTGGAGTGAAATGAGATGGAGGCTGTGAAAGCTCAAGGCACAGAGTGGCGGAGCAGCTCTGTAACGTTTTCTAGCTGAACAAGTGTTTTAAATATCAGACTGGGAACGTTACCCAAAGTTTCAACACATTTCAGTGTATTATACACTACATGCCATTATTAGTCATTTCTGAACAGCTTGAAAAATTGCACAAAGTTCAGTGGATGACCCAGTCATGTTAGAGTAATAATATAGCTTAAAAAATTCCTCCGTGCCTCCCTGTTTCATGTGAGAACCTTATTGCACTTTATAAATTCGACTTTGTTAATCCTCACAGTTTCATTGCCTGGTTGACACGGTTTTCCAGGCTTTCAGGTGTCTCTCTCTCTCTCTCTTTTTCCTTTTCCTTAGGTAAGCGTGCAGTATTGGGGCCCATGTTTCAGAAAGTGGATGCAGCCCTTGATTTGGGCCCATTCTAATATGATCATTAAATAACCCTGGAGGAAGAATGGAACTTTTTGAACAAGCGATGTGAAGCAGATGTAGCTTCAGAAGTAATGTTTTAAAATGTGCATTGGATGTGAAGTCTTTTCACATTTCAGAAATCGCCAGCACAGTGGATTGTTTAAAATATATGAAGTGAAACTTAGCAGCTGGGGAACACTTGTTTATCTACTTCACGGTGTTAAACCCCAATAAATGTTTTGAACAACCAACTGGTATGTAACATTACCAAGTAACTCTTTCTGTTAAGGGAAACTTGTTAGCGCTCATGGCACAGCTGAGTTTTGTAATATCAAAGGAATATGGGCCACATGTTAATCCAGGATAGCATATAGTCACATAATTGTTATAGCTGTATTTCAGAAGTTGCTAACTTTAGTATGCAACTTTATTGTATACAGTATGGTAAGAGCTGTCTTATGGTCTGGAAGCAGGACCAGTCAGGGAGCCTAAGGTTATGATTAGAACTACTTGCTTTCTTGCTTTGGTCAAATCATCCATTGAGGGGAAATAATCAGAAGGCCTATTGGCTGTTTTGTAATCAAAACTAGCTGTTTGGTTGACCAGATATCCATTTTTCATCTTGTTGGGTTGGCTTGTTGTCAGTCAGGCATTGCATGGTGTCTTGGATTTTAGTTCCACCAGAAATCACAAAAGGACTCAGGTACCGCTGATCTGACTTATTTCCATTCAGAGGTGGGCTCTTGTGTGATGGTAAAAAAAAATGATCTTGCCAGTTTTATTTTCCCTCTGGCTCTTATGTGAAGATTGTGAAAGTCTCCTCCCCCAGAGCCTATTACCCCAAAAAATCTGATTGAGAAAAAACAACAACTCAGTAACTAATGTCAACAGCACATATGAACCTCGCGTCACAAAATCTAGTGTGAGAGAGAAAACTTCTTTATTTTTTCATTCTAAGTTTTGTCTAAGGAGATGGGTGGGGGCTGATGAGATGTCAAAGGGGTATCGTGTAGGTAGGCATGGCCTGAACCATCTTTCTGTGTAGGTCATGAGGACTCCTCGCTCACTCAGGCTGGCTCTCGGTCACTGGCTGGTGTAGACACGTGCTCCTTTACTGATATTTCCATCTGCAAGGCCACCTCAGGTCCTGAAGCTCTCTTTGTTGCTTTCAGACTTCCGAGGAACCATCTTGTGGCTCCAAAAGTATCTGAGGAACAGTCTGCAAGGCTAAGTCCTCAGCTACCCAGACACTCCAAGCTGCCATGTCTTCCCTTCTGGGGCCGTTCCCAGGAAATGGGTCATAGGTGTCATCTGCTCATGGATCCCACAAACTGGGGATTGATTCCTTCCTAGGACTGGAGGTCAGGGGATGGAGTAGGAGAGAGTCAGGGTCATTATCCTGAGCCCTTCTGGTTTTTATCCTCTTATCTGACTCTTCTGGCCTCCGGGAAGCCCTTTTCTATTCATGGGGGTATGGTATGCTTACTCAAGAAGTATCCTCCTTAATCTTCTAAGATTAATCATCTTCCTTCCTCAGATTATCTAAGCTTTTAAAGGGAAAGACAAATTGAGAAGGAGAGAAGGAAATTCTAAAGAAAAACATTGTTAAATATTTCAAAACATCAAGCTATTACTCATTCATGGATTGCTTGTAAGCGAGGCACTGTGTTTACAAATAATACTTTATCCCATTTCAACATCTTATGAAGTAGGATCTTTGGCCTTAAAACACACACACACACACATGCACACCCATATATATATGGAAATCTAAGCTCAGAAAGGTTAAATAACTTGTCTAAAAACCTGGAAGCAGGAAAAATGAGATATGAACCAGATTTTTCTGACTCCAGAGCCAAGAATCTATCCCCTAACAGTGGAATCCCTCGAGAGTCTGATATGACTGGTCAGGGTGCGGCTTAGGCCTGAGGATGCTGTTTCAATTTCCCCAGTGATTCCCTTCAACCAGGATTGGGAGCCATGGCCCTAAGCGATGTACCCCACAAATGCAAGCATACCTTGCTGGAAGGTATCTATTAGAGATGCATCTTTGGTTTTCATTCCTTCTCATCTCTGAAAGGTGACTGTGCTTCTGAAAAGAAACTAGACCCAGAGGCATGGTATACATTGCTGGGATTTTGAGCCACAGAATGTGTTCTTTACTTCATATATTTTGTGTGTGTGTGTGTGTGTGTGTGTGTGTGTGGCCAAAACGATTCTTCAGTGTTCATAGGTTAGGATGGACCTCTGGTCATCTTGAAATTCAACGGGAAAGAAAACTTTTTGACGGTAAATGCTTAGATTTATGTTTAAGCTCTTCGAACAGAGAGAGAGGGTCCAAGGAACAAGCTCAGGGATGTCACTTGGAAAATTTGTTTGGAGGGAACCTTCCTTTGCACATTTGCCGAGGGAGGTGGGGGAGTGGGAGGGCTGTTTTTACCACTTCCAACAAAACTCATAAACGATCTTCTTCCAAAAGGACTAATTTCATAGGAGGCTGGAGAAGTCAGTAAAGGCCTTAAAGAAGCTGAACTTCTTTAGTTTTCACTTAAAGGCCATTCGCAATTGTAGCCCTTGTTAAAAGTTAAGCCGGGAAATGTCTCTGAGGAGAAATTCAAGCTTTACTTCCAGCTTGGACTGGTCATGAATGGTGATTATCTGACTGTAATTCAAATCATATGTGCTGCCCTTGTGTTTTGCCCTACTCAAGATTATTTTTCCCCTTTTAAATCGAGCAAAATAGTCCTTGGCTTAAGGCAGACCTGTTCACATAAAGACATGAAATGAGATGGTGTTCCAAGACCTCAAACTGCAAACCAGATTTATAACTCTCCAGCGAAGACGAGGCCCAGTCTGAATGCATCCCTCATGCGCTTGGTAATCTTGAATTCAGCCTTCCCCCCGGTGATTCATGAATGAATACATTTCAAAACTGGAAACTAAAATTGTCAGAAAAACACAAACGTGGACAAAAGCGAGTCAAGTACTTTATTTATATTCTGGTAGCAGGGACTCGCTTTGTGTACAGATGGTCCTAATTATGCCTTTGTCTCTAAACAGCTGAATGAAGCGTGAACAACCGGCGTGTCTCTAGGAATATTTCCCAGCGTCTCAATGTTGGATGCCATAGTGGACAATGTGTGCAGATATCTGATTTTTCTTGTATGAAGGTTTTCCGTGTGTTTGGTGTCTTTTTAGAGAGCAAGGCAGTGTGGCCTGGTAGGGAGAACTTGTCATCAAGAGTTACCACACAGGGATGGGAATTCCACTCTGTGACTTACTGGTAGTGATGTTCGAAAACCTGTATATGATTTGAGCCTCAGTTTCCTTATCTGTAAAATGGGAGACAACAATTCATACCTCCCAGGATCACTGTGAGGTTAAAATAAGGTTATGAGTGTAATTTATGGAGCATCAGAGAAACACTAGCTTTTGCTGTTGTCAGAGATCATTAGGAAGGTGCTGAGGACTGCAAAGGAAATAAAAATGTGCCTTGAAAAGGGAGGAGTGAGCCTCCTTCCTGCTCTGTGCAGGTGCACAAGCACCAGGGGACCCATCAATTACTCGACCCTTCTGTGCTTTTCTTTTCATTGGCCTTAGAATGTTCTTTGGTTTTCAAAATGATTTTCTCTGATATGTACCAGATTCCTGTAAAGGGTCCTCGGTGTTCTAAAAGTGTTAAGACCCTGTTCTAAAAATACATGTTTTATCCTGCGTTGCCAAAGGCAACTGTTTTTTTCCCTCTGGCTTGCTCATGAAGTATCAACTGGACCTTCTAGAACTTGCCTCTAGCCATGGTTTGTATTCCTCAGCAACTGGTCAGCTCAAGGCCCCACAGAGCTCCCCACCGCCCGTCCTGTCTCTGTTCCATGTGTGCACGTGAGAGACATTTATCTGGGTGTATATCCTAGTGCCCTTGCTCATTATCCTCATAAGTTTATGTGGTCGAATGGACAGGGCAAGACTTATAGCAGATCTTTTGGGTAGGACCTTATACTACACATTTTTAATAAAATATTATAATGCACAGGGTTATTATAAAAATTCACCTACGTGGCATCGTATTCTTCTGACGGTCTGCCCTGATCAGCATGGGACAGCTGTTACTGAAGCACTGAGAACATTATCTGGTTGCTGCCTTCCAGATATTGGGGTGCAAATCTGTCCCTCCTGAGCTCTGGGAGAAAAAGGAAAGGAAACAAATGAACATGATGACAACAGTGCACTATAGCATCATCGGGTACCATTCAGGAAGGTTAGGGCAGCCTGACTTGTAAAGGTTTGAAACTCAAGGCTTTCCCTGTGTTAAGCATTAAGTTCCTGGGCTCACGTGGAATCATGTTGAAACCAGGAGGCAAGAGTCAACAACAATTCAGTGGAAGAAATACCTCCATCATTTCTGGGATTCTTCTTGTCACTGTTTTAACAGTGTTAACGAGATGTCAAGCCACAGCCGAGCCTCAGGTGGTGCTCCCTGTGCAGTTTGGAGGATGGGAAGGAGCACGTGGCTTAAAGCAGAAGATTTTACGGAAAGGAGCTTCCTTGGGAGGCATTGTACCCACTTCAGGTCACTAGGGCACCCTGTGCGACACTAGGTTTTTTCCCAGGGTGTTGAGCCACGTGCCTGTGTGTCTCCTGCATTCTTTAACTCGCCCCTAGAGGAGTGCCTGCATGTAATCTCTAGGATTTTCCAAAATGAATCCCAATGCCCTTTGGATAATCAGAGACCTGGGGACTCAGCAGAACACATTTAGCCCTTAATTCCTCTGCTGTAGAGTCAGCAATGGCCAAGCACAACTTTGGGGCCACTGGTGAGGGTTTTTGAAAAATCTAATTTAGCACGAGGGATACATTCCAAAGAAAGAGCGAACATGCCTGGGTCGTGTTTGTTTTTACAAAGGGAGCCCTGATTTTGTTAAGGATGACAACCGAGGCATCTGCAACTGCAAGAAACATTTTTGTGCCTTGTTCCAACCCAAATTTTCCAGCAGATTTTAATGTAATTTGGTCCCCTCCGAAATGAGAAAATCTGCTTCCAGGATGAGAAGTCAGGTTTCAGCAAAGAATAATAATCTCCTTGCAACTCACTTACAAGGAATTGAGAAGTGGTTTTTGCACTACAAATACTCAGCACCATGCAGCGTAGGCTGGGGGTAGGGGGGTGAGGGTGGTCCTCCGGCATCTGCAGCTGCACCTTCTTCTGGAAGAGCCTCCTCCTGACTCCCAGGCCACACTTCTGCAGGCCAGTGTCAGCCGGGCTTCTGGGGTGACTCCTTGTGCGGGTCCCAGGGCACCAGCCATAGGCAGGGAGGGAAAAACGTTGTTCCTTTGGAGCAAATGGATGGACTCATTTGCTGCGTAGTCCGTTTCCACTCGGGCTTTTTGCACACGTCCTCAGGTAAACACATGCCTGCTCAGTGGCAAATACTATCAGTTGTGACCACGAAGGGAAAATAGAGAAGGCATTCTACTTTCTTCATCATAGCTTGAAATGACACCAGATAATTCTTCAGGCGGGAGAAAGAGGGGCCCCATTTTCTCCTGTGTGGAAGAGCACTTTGGGCAGAGTTCTGAGAGTTATCACATTAATCAGTTAACGCTGGGGACCAGCCTCAGCATTCACATGCCTCCTGTTATTTAGTTCTTTTATGTTATCATCCAGCTTGAGTCTCAGACAGGCCCAAGTTTGTGCAGATGATAAACTGAGTCAGGATTCAAAGCCACTCGAAGCATTTTGCTGAGTCTGAGTGTTTCCTGGTAAAGCAAGTTCCTGGCACCCCCAGATCATGGATGGGGCGTTGATAGGTCTGCCCTTCTCCAAACCATCCTGTTCACCACGGGGATCGTTAAGGGTAAACCTGGGGGTCCATTTGTCAGTAGGACACAGTCTGGACAGAGTGACTTCCAGAGCTCTTCCTTTCTATTTGGCCTTTCACATGAACCGGGGTTTTCATGGCTTCATCTGACATGGGCTGATTGCTCACCCCGGTAGAACGCAGGCAGGTGATACTCCACAAGACTGGGTTGGTTAACGCGGCCTTTTCCAGTATTAAAGTAACAACCTGGAAAATATGCTCCTTCGTGCCATATTTTCTTTTTCTCATTTCCAACATTTGAATCATTTATTAAAGAAAGGAGCCGTTCTTTTCCTTGCTTTCCTGGGACAATATGTTCCTCAAAAATCCAAAATAGTGCAAAAGCCAAGCTTTGAGGCCCCCGGCCAAGTCACCCACAGGATGTCCTAGATGGAAGCCTGAGGTTCTCTTCCACCAGGTGCCAAAGGCCACAGTTGTCTTATATATGCATAGAGTATAGGTGGAAAAAATTCCCCACTTGAACTAACTGAAATTCACAGTAGCTTTGATTAAGAAGTGATACGAAATTTGCTGAGTAATTGATTGTATAAACACACAGTTAGTGCATACATGGAACACAAACTCAGGATGTTCAGATCGGCATCCAGTGAAAAGGCGTCCTCCATGCCTTCAGGAAGTCAGCTCATTTCCCTCCATCTGAGATAAATCAATGCAACCAGTACTTTTTTTCCTTCCTTCCTTCCTTCTTTCCTCCCTTCCTTCCTTCCTTCCTTCCTTCCTTCCTTCCTTCCTTCCTTCCTTCCTTCTGCTCTCCTTCCCTCCCTTCCTGCTTTCTTTTTTAAAATTTAGGTGTTAATCCTCTTTTCAGTTATATTGAAGTGATTACTAGGGGAACCATCTGTTATTGGGGTGCTGAGGTTGTTTGATCACCTCCAGCAGAGAACCTCAAGGCATTCACTTCTATTAACATTTACTAAGTACCCACTCTGTTCCAGACTCGGTGACAGAACATGTGTCAATCTAATCAAGTGGCTGTCAATTCGTTTTTACAAAATTGACTGATGGCCAAAAATCCCACTGGAAGCTGGATGAGTTAACCAGGAAAAACAAGCTCAACAGCAGTAGCCAAGAGAACCCCAAAAAAGAAGGGCAGTGGGGGAAGCGAGCCTCCACCAGACATGAAAACAGAGCAGGAAACCTCTGGAATCAAACAGCTTGGTATTGACACATGAATAAGCAGATGAATGGGACAAAGTAGAAAATCTAGAAAGAGATCCATTTGCATGTAGAAACTTGAGTGTATGAAAAAGATGGTATCTCAGATTGGTAGAGGAATGGACTTTTCTGCGAGTGGTGCTGAGATAAGCAGGTAGCCATTCAAAAAAATAAAATAAAATAAAATTGGATCCATGCCTCATACTATATGCCAGGTTAAACTCCAAGCAGGTAAGAGCTTGAAATGTAAAAACTGAAACTATAAAAATGTTTTCAAAAATATGAGTAATCTTGGAGAGAATGGAACTTTCTGAACCATGACTCAAATCCAGTTACAATAAGGGGCAAAAAATTGATAAACTTGGTTGTATAGAAATTTTTTTAAAAGTCATATGGAAAAAAAAATCAAAGAACAAATACAAAAATGAAACATGCTGTAAGATAAAAAGTCAAATGACAAACCAGGAAAAATATTTGCAACATATCAAAGATAAGTGGTTAGTAGCCCGAAGGCATAAAAAAAAGCTTCTAAAAAATACAGGAGGAAAATTCCAACAACTGTACAGAAAAATGGGCTAGAAATAAAAGCAGACAATTGATCAGAAAAAAAATGCGGATATCTCTTTAAAGTATGAAAAGATGCTCAACTGTATTCATAATAAATAAATGTCAAATGAAGACTTCACTAAGATACCATCTCTCGTGTATTAGATGCCAAAACCCCAAAGGTTGACCACGTGGTCTGTTGGCAAAGCTGTGGGGAAGCAGGCATTCTTACGTGGTGCTGGTGGGAATGTGAAATGGCTCAATCCCTGTGGAGAGGACTTCAGGGCTATCTAGCAAAGTTACGCATGCCTTGACCCTATGACCCAGCAATTCTACTCCTAGGAATCTCCAAAATACCCTGGCAAAAATATGAAAAGACATATGCACAAGGCTACTCACTGCAGCACTATTTACAAAAGCAAATGACTGGAAACAAACCAAATGTCCATCAGTAGGAAGCTAGTTGAAGAAGCTGTGGGACATCCACATAACTGAGCACCTCACAGCTGTAAAAGGGAATGAGGATCCTCCCTGTGTACAGCTGTGGAGTGGTTCCAGGGTCTGTTAAGTGGACAAAGAAGGGTAGAGAAAAGAATAGTATGTGTCATTTATCACTTGTGCTATTTGCGTATATTAAAAGAACAATGAAAAAATAAATCATGCATTTAAAAAAAAATGACTACTTTTGGGGGAGGGAGGAATGAATGTGACAAGGACAGAGATGAAAGCTAGCCTTGCTAAATCTATTTCATTTGGAACCATGAAAGTGTTTTACATAATTATAAAACTGACTTCTAAAATGTTTAAAAGCAATCTCTAAAAGTTGAAAATAAAATGAAACAAATAAACCTAACTGTGTATTGAGCTGGTGGCATAAGCAAGAAGAGAAGAATTCTTCCAAGTGACTTTTAAATATGGTAATTTCACTGTATGTCCCTGGTGAGTCTACACTCTAAGGGCCAAAGGACAGCAAAAAGAAATCTTAAATTGTTTTCAGTAATCCTGTTGTTGGTGCTAGTGTTTGTGTTATTTTTCTGATACTGTGTTCAGTATGGTGTAGGATAAAGTGAATCAGTAGTTATATTGGTGTCATTGACAAATGGGATTTTGGGCATGGGTATGGATACAGTTGTAGGATCAAGGAATTTAAGTAAAATCTTAATTAGCTCTGATTTTGGATTAGGAGTATAAACTTAGATAGATAGATAGATAATTTTTCAAGCTCTGTCCACTCAAGAGGTCTGGAATCAATGCCCAGACCAATATCAGTGAGTACATCTAGCACCCAGATTGTGATTCTGCTAAAAGGTGCTACTTGCCAAGACTTCTTGGCAAGATGGCGGATTTCATGTTTGGGAGGAAATAAACAAGGTGAGCCTGGGGCGACTTGTCATAACTGAAAGCAAGGAAGCTATCAAAGACGAGCAGGGACATGTCAAAAGGACTCAGGAGCCAACTTGCAAAAGCTTCCACAGGGCAAATTTTTTAACATCAATAAAAGATAACTAAA
The DNA here is from genome assembly GCF_048773025.1 of Camelus bactrianus. Classification (NCBI taxonomy): domain Eukaryota; kingdom Metazoa; phylum Chordata; class Mammalia; order Artiodactyla; family Camelidae; genus Camelus; species Camelus bactrianus. The sequence continues at coordinate 25,716,034 of NC_133549.1, forward strand.
ATGGATGGAAACACATCAAATATGTTTGAACCCAGGAGTTCCACGTGGTGCTGGAAAAAAATCACTGATCACCTTTGAGGAATACCAGGAAATAAGTCATTATTTTGAAAATTGGCGAATAAAGGAAAGAATAAAGCATTTATCCTGTTGTTTCTATATGAACTGTACCTCCAGAAACAAAAGGGTTGATGAAGGAAGTTCCTTTTGATACAAGTATTACAGCTAATGAAGAGGAATGGAAGGGGTCATGAAGCCAGGGAGAAGAAAGCCTCAGCTTCCGATGCCCCTGCCTGGGGATGCAGGCTGGAGAAAAGAGGACCATTGCGCAAATGCCAGTGAATGAATGGAGGTAGGCAGTGATCTTCAACAGCTGCAAACACCACAAAATAGCAAAAACCCAACTGGTGGAAGAACACAACTCTGCTTGTGGAGTGGTCTTGCCAGAAATCAAACTTGAATCTCATCAAGACTCTAGATCCAACTTCCAATGACAGAAAGTACAGGGGCCAGACGACACGTAAACTCAGTGGGAATGCAATCGATGAAGGAAATTCTACAGGACAAATGACCCAGTTTCTCCAACAAAAATTTCAAGGATATAAAAAAAGAGACGAGAAGAAGCAATACATTAAAAAAACAAACAAACAAACAAAAAAAAAAACTAGAGACTAACAACCAATCACATTGTATGGACTTAATTTGAATATTTCTTCAAACAAATAAATATTTAAGATAATCTATGAAACATGGACATTGAGATATTGACTAATAACTTGGTGATAATGAGTAATTATTATTGTTAATTCTTTTTAGAGGTGGTAATATTGTTGAGTTTTTAAAAATGTTCTTATCTTTTAGAAATACATGTTGGAATATTTATGGATGAATTGACATGCTATCTGAGATTTACTTCAAAACAAATTGTAGTTTGAGGAGGGAGATATATGGGGTATAGATAAAATAAGATTGGCCACAAACTGATAATTTTTGAAGCCAGTGATGGTACTCCCAGCTTACTTGAATTACTCACTCTGCTTTTGCAGATATTTAACATTTCCATAACAAAAATTTGAATTAAAAGTAGACAGTAAGGAAAGTATAGAGTGGCCTTTCCTTCATTTCAGAATAGCTTTATCCAGTTATAATTCATAGTCCACAAAAACAAACAAACAAACAAACAAACAGTGGACTTTCAGATTTTCCCAATGAAGAGCTAACTTTAATTTTAAAAGAAAATATTCAGGGATCTTTGTTTCAGTTCACCTTAAGTTTATTATCCTCACAAATAAAACACAAATTATCTGAAAATTGGTTACAAAGGATGATTTCAGCATATTTTCAAAAGTTCCCTTTACAAAAGACTTGGAAATGTCAGTGCTACAAAGAGGCAGCTAACCAACCATCACACAAAGACTTATCTTGGATAATTAAAACTCTTCCCACTTCCCTTCTGTCTTTCCCCATCTGTTTCATGTTTTGAGGGTGAATACTATTTTTTTTTTCAATTTACAAATTGCCATTGATAAGATTGTGATGATTGTCAATATCAGAGTTTTGAGGGCTGCATAGTCTAATAATGGATTTATTATTAAATATTCTTTGGGCTGAACTCATTTTAGGGTTAAGGTTTACACACAGATCTCATTACCCTATATTTAGAAGTGCATTATTCATGGTAAACTGCTCGGACCTTTGACTTTTGTAAGCTGGTTGTTTTGAAGTTTGAACAGCAAAGCTCTTGCCTAGCTTTGAGGCGCAACCTCCAACTGGCATCAGGGAAAAGGGGGTGTGGAGGGGGAGGGGGGTGGAGGTGGGGGATGGTGGAGAAACCGTTTGCTGCCAGAATCCCTCTGATTGTAGCCGCACCGGTAACATCTGCTGCTGTTCTTGTTGAGATGGGCTCTCAGGTGGACCACTGGCCACTAGCATTTGGGTGAGAGCATTGATTAATTTCAGAATTAATAATAATGATGAGGTGAGTATTAACTATTGTAAATAAAATAGATAAACAACAAACTTCTACTGTATAGCACAGGAAACTATATTCAATATCTTGTAGTAACTTACAATGAAAAGGAATGTGAAAATGCGTATATGTCTGTCTATGTGTGGCTGAAACATTACGCTGTACACTAGAAATAAGTGACACATTGTAAACTGACTCTACTTCAATAAAAAACAATAAAGATAAGCCCTATCAGGGAGGTGTTATGATGACTAAGGAGTAAAAAGTGAACATTCAAATTAGTCTGCTCAGTCTGTGTCTTCTATAGGACACCTCACGACTTTGTGGGGAAACTTATCGGTGATTTGATGACCTGTTTTGCATTTCAAAGATACCAGTTTCAGAAATGAAGCAGATCACCTGAGCTGATACCAGTGCTAGAAGGTTATTTGACTGTGAGGCATATCTCCATTCATTCACCAAGCCTGACTGAGCATAGACCATTTACAAAACATTGCACTAGGTGCTGTGGGAAATGTGTAAGGAAGAGTCTGGGACCTCAACATGGTCAGCATTTAGTGGGAGAAGTGAAACACAACAGTGCTTTTAGGTTTGTATTGTAATTGAGTAAGGTTCGGAGAAAGGGATAGGAAACAGAAGAGTTGATTTTCGTAATTTCTGGACAGTCAGGACAGATCAAGGGTGGATCCCTAGAAAAGGTTCAAGTTGAGATGGGCTTTGAAGGTTGGTAGGATGTAGACCACTTAAGTTGGAGCCTGTGTGTCTGTGCGGTGTGCACACTGGTGCCTGCACACACTCAGGCCTGGGCCCATGCTGGCAAGCATGAGTCTGGGGAGAGCATTTTTGATGAAAGAAACAGCAAAAACAAAAATTCAGAAGGTAGGCAAATGGGACCAGTGATTGGAGCACTGTGAAAAGTTTGTTTACGTGTGCTTTCGTCCGTCCTTTGGATTTTTGCATCACCCTCCTTGCCTACTAGACCTGCCTGTATCCCCGGCATTTCTTCCAGAGTGCATCAATTATATCTGTTGTAATGAAAAAGTTCTTTCAAATGATGAGGATAATTTCTTTCATTTCTACTTCCACAGTGATAGTGAAATAATTAGATGGCAAACAATCAAGGCATATAAATTGTTTTTCTGAGTCTCTCAGTTGTTGGCTTCCTTTTAGCCGTGATAGATTGTTTTAAGAAAATTTCATTGCAGGAGCTTAAAAATAGTGAATTTGTATTGAACTAATTGAATTACAAAATGTTTATTTACCTTATGAAAGGGGTACCTGAAGGGGTTTCCCATCAATAGCCAATTTCCCTCCTTGTGTTTACAATACAGTTTCCTTTTGCTTCTATTTGGTTTACGTCAAATTTCCAGGTCCAAGTGTATGGTATAAGGCACACTGTAACAGGAATGTGGAAATAAACCATACATTTCTGTCTCCGTTAGCTACTTCTTATGTTATGCATTCACAAGGGAAGGTCTTGGTTCATAGCCTGAATCAGTTATCTCCAAGTGTGGTGTCCAGGAATGCACGTGCCGGTCCCCTGGGAAAGGAAATGTTGGAACTTATATTTGCATGTATTTTATGAGAAACGAATGAATCATACTGATACTTGGTAGGTGGAGTGATGACAGCACATATAGATAATTTTAAAGCAAACATACACGTATCAGGGTTGTGTGTTCACAAAGGTTGTTTTGGCTGCCTTGCGTTCTGCTTGGGAGCACCTGGGGCGTCATTATATATACTGAACATCAGCCTTGGTTGTGGGCTAGCTTCAGCCTTTAGATTACGAGTAATGGAAGCCATCGAAGAGTTTTAAGCAGGGGAAGGGCATGGGCAGAGGTGCATTTTAGAAAGATTGTGCAGGACTGGAGAGGGGCAAGGACAGAATTGAGGAGACCAGATAGGAGATTAGTCCAGTAATCTAAGGACTCTGCTGTTGTGAGATGAAAACTGGAGGTGATGCAAGCCAGGTGGACAGACTTGGTGCTAGTAAGCTGACATCATGTTTGGTGCATTTTTCTTTTCTTTTCTTTCTTTTTTTTTTTTTTTTTTTTTTTTAAAGTTTTCTGTGTTACCTGTGCCCTATGGCTCTATAGGATGTATTTGGTTATCCAGTAAGGGAGAGGATGTTATGTGTGATTAATAAAGACTTGCCCTAAATAGGTGGTTTATTTTCTCAGAATTTGAAGAGAGAAAAATCCTTTTAATACTAGAACGTTGCTTGTCTGTTGCAGAGGCTTGTGAAACTTGGGTCACGACTCCGCTCAGACAGTGGCTGACTTTCTTTACTATTGGTCCTTCTCCCTCGGATGTAAAGGAAGACACTGTCGATGGCGTTCCAGCCCGGAATCGACTCTGACAGGTAGGAGGAGCTCAATAAATCTTTTAAACGTGCTCAGATCCGGACTTGCCTGTGAACATCAATTATGCTCGTACTGGAGCCTCCCTCCCGGGCCCGTGCTTGTCATGTGGGCGAGATCCTTGGGCTGAGTGGCAGGGTTTCGCGTTCACGCCCCAGGCCCTGTACAGTTTTGAAGAGCCCTCACTTGCAAAACAACCATCATTTTTTTTCTCCCAAACATTTTCCTGACTATGGAAGAAAAGCCGAGGAGGAAGGAAGAAATAGGCGTATGGTACCCTACTGGCCACTGGCCTGACCGCAATCAAGAGGTGTCGTGGCCCCTGGACAGGTCCAGGAAGGGCGGTGGGGGCGCCTATTTAATGAGGAAAGAGATAGTTGTGTTTTTGATCATGCGTCCATTATGCCTTTCCCTTCTGTTTCGGTTTCGTCTTATTTTATTTTTTAAAGAGTAAGCACGTAGTTTTCTTTCCTTCGTCCCTCCTTCTCCACCCGCTTCTTTCTTTTGGTAGCGTATTTCATTAATTTATGTGAATTACAGGTTAATCATTAAAAAACAGTAATGGCTAAGATGCGCTGAGCTCTTAATACAAGCTGGGTATTGTACGAAACACTTTTTAAAAGGCTAAAAAGGCTCAGCCACTGACAGCTAACAGAAACCCTCTGTGTAGTGTTGTAGTTCACCCATTTCACAGATGAGAAATGAGACTTTTTAAAGAGGCCAAAGTAAATGTGCTCACTTCCACATGGTCATGTAGCTCATCTGAGAGCTAAACCCCAGTGAGCTGACTCCGAAGCCCACGGACATAACTAAGACACTCCCCCACTTCCTCCTGTAATGTCGTTTAACTTTTACTTTCTTGGAACATTTTCCATTCACTGCAACACACAGACTTTTCGTTTCACTGCAGCCCACAGAATAGCATCTCCAATACAGGAGGCCCACTCCTCAGCACCCTTGGGGTTTACCCTGGACTCGGAATTCTTGGACAGGAGGGGCTGTGCTGTGTTCATCTTTATCTCCTTATGCCTCCTATAGGATAGGTACTCAATAAATATCCACTCGATGAAAATGACCTCATCTCTCTCCATCCTCAGATGGAGACCATAGAGAGTGGTGGCAGAAAGGATTTGAAATTCATTTTGACCTTCAGGAAATGTTAAAGCTCAGATGGGCAGGATGGTGTGCCTCGCTGTCCTTGAAAGCTGCTCCAGGATCCTGTTGTATCTTTGGGCGCTTCTTAATGGGACTGTATGACGGGAGTGGCTCAAGGTGGCCTCGTTGACGAGGTGAAATTCCACTCTGAGCTGAAAAGCATGAAAACCAAGTTCTAGTGAATCAGTGAGGATGAGGATTTCATTTGGTTTCCCAGCAGGTGGAATTTCCTAGCTTCTCCTGCTTTCCCTTCTCGCCCCATCTCAGCACCCTACTCTGAATTGGGCATAGAGGCTGGCGGATGTGGGCAGGGGGCATAAGCAGCTGAGACTTAGCTCGCTGACGCGTTCTGGTCTACCACCGCGGCTGGCCCCATCACGCAGAGTGGTGGGGCTACCCACTGCCCTTCTGCCTTCAGACTGGCCATGCCTGCTTTTTAGCCTAGAGGGCTTTTTAACTGGGATCCCACAGGCAGTCATTGAGGTGCTATATCTGTCCTTTAATTTTTAAGTTTCTTAACCACCTGGCAGCTATTTCTGCAGAATTGCTGAATGAGTTAAGAAATACAGCGAGGGGTTACTTGTAACATCAAGGTCCTTCCAAGCCTCACCACAACATGGTGTCAGTATGGTCCATCAGGACCTGACCTTTGGGACATCCATGTGGCAGAGAGCGTTGGGCAAGAGTGATCCAGTTACAGCTCAAGATATCTCGAGGGATAGAAATCCTAACTTGATGACAAGGGGTGACAAGCAGTTGGACCCAAAGCACACTTTACATTGCATTATCAGGGGAAAGGGTTACATCTGGTTAAACACACACACACCACCACCAACAACAAAAAGACCTCTGTTTTTTTGGAATTGCTGTCATATAGGATGGAGAACAGTTGCTGGAGTAAGAATTAAAGAGCTAGTCTTGAAGAGTCAAGGCAATGACTTGTGCTAGCAGGCGCTCAATAGATTTTGATGAGCGTTACATTAAGAAAAACTTGGGCTGGGTCTTTAACCTCTCTGGATCTCATTTTCTGAATCCATAAAAGAGTAAATGTGGATCATATGATTTTGAAGGCCTTTCCAAGCTTTAACAGCGTGGCTATGATTTTTTTGTAGGAAGACACACCTAGGAAAGAGAGATTTAATTAGACAGAGTTTAATTAAGTCAGCATATCTTAGATGAGATCAGGCAACTAAGGCATCTTCTTAATCAGTAACTTTATAAATGTTTAGTTGATAGGTGCCTGGGGAATTTCAGAAACACCAGAATTACCCACAAGAATTCAGAGGTCGCTGTGGTCAGAGGTTGGCTGTAGTAATTTAGTCCAGTACGGATGGTAGCATTTCACAGTTGAGAATGTGGGTCACACTGCCTGAGTCTGAGTCCTGGTTTTTCCACTTACAAGTGTGTCCTTGGCCAAGCGTCTCCTCTTAAACTTTGGTTTATGTGGCACAGTGATAACAACACACCTTTCCTCATTCCATCCCTGGAAGGGTTGAATGGAAATGTCGCTAAAACACTTGGCACAATGCCAAGCATGGAGGCCAAGCACACGGTTAGAAGACATAAAAGGGACATGTTCACTGTGTACCTAATGTTGCCCAGAAGACTCAGCCAAACAAACCGTTCAAGCAACAGCGTTCTCTAGAGTTTTCTAGCTACTTCCAAATGGGGGGAAATGCCTCAAAATATCTTTTGCGAAGATGATGCATTACAAATACTGCCATTCCTTTATTCTGACTCATTCGTCACCCAATTCTAATGTGGTTTTCCTTGTTTCTGGGAAGGAATGCATTGATCTACCAATGTGGTCATTGTAGTCTGCTAACAGTTTACTGTTTCTCATTAAAAGTCCATACATTGGCATTCTGGTTATATATCAGTCTTTTATAAGTTCAGTTACTGGGAGTTCATTATCCAGGGTTTGCCCAGCTGCCCCGCTCCAGGAACTAATCAAACCTGCTGAAATGTAGTTCCCAGAGCAGAAAAGTGGAAGGCTGCATCCTGGAGTGGGGTCCAGGATGGGATGGCCTGAAGGACATTTGACTCCACTGGGTGACACTGAGATCACACATTTTTTGACCCACTACCTAACTTTCTTAAAGTGAAAGCCTCTTCACACTGGGACCACTCGGGTTACAAAGTTCCCAATAGATGTAGTCTGGGTGTTGGATCTTGTCACTGCTGGCCCTGAGCATCCGAGTGTAGAGTTTAAGAATATCCATCCAGTAAATGAAGTAGGAACGCTTACCTTGGACAGTGGTTAGAATCTCCTTGTGTTGATTGGCACTAAGCCAAGATAATTGCATTTTTACTATAATTATGTAATGAATACAAATAAAAACTACAAAACCACACATGAAATGTTAGGTAGGAGTGTAAACTTACACACAGAGGATTGCAAATTCCAGGGCAATGGTTTGGAAGCAACAGCTTGAAGCCATCTCTTACATCCCTCCTCTCACTTAATCCTTACAAATATCCTGCCATGGGGATTTTAAATGAAGATATCCTCATTTTATAGTGAGGGACCTGAAGTTCTAAGAGGTTGAGAAACACCTCTAAACTCTTGGTTATTACAGGGCAGAAGTGGGGCTCATACCCAGGTCTTTGATGTCAAGCTTGGGCCCTTTGGTTTTTTGCACTACCCTCCTGGAGTTTTCATCTGTACAGAGATGTATTAGAAGATGCTGAGGGAATGTTTGTGAGTTTCATGAAAATGTCAGAGGCAGAATTCAGTAGATCATTCTTACTTTTTTAAAATAGAAAGGCTGTTGTCGGCTATCCCGAAAAAGACAAAAGCTATGCTGTGGCATGTCCTCAGCCAGGTTGAGTTTATTGTATCCAATAGCTCCAGATGCGTGAAGGTTAGGTTAACGGTGGATTATAAATCATTCTTCATGTTCTGCTTGGTTCCTCATGTGAAAGTCACTCAAAAGGCTATTTAAAGCAAGAAGAGTAACACATGTTGAGACATTGATTTTGATTCTTTTTGTTGGTTTGTATGAAGCAGTAGCATGTTACCACCAACCCTCCCCTTACATATCCTTCAGAATTTGCAGGTGCCTGTCCTGTTCATTGACAAGTTTCTAATTTCACCCACAAGCATCCAACAAGCATACTTTCTACAATAGCGTAGTTTTGTGTTTCCAAAAACCAACACCACTTTGTCATGGGAGAAGTGTTCTGGGTGTATAAAAAAATTTCCCTTCCTACCTCCCACCCCACCGACAGTGAAAATATGAATAAACATCAAATAATGCGCTGCCTCCCTCAAGACAGACACCACACCTGTGGCCAGTTACCTGTGAGAAGGCACAGGCAGCAGTTCAAGGCTGGGTCATTCGAGCCCCAAGTTTATCGCTCCAGTCCTGCAGAGCGTGGGATACAGGGTGGGAGGGAGGCACCTCGCACTCACTGAGAGAAGCCTGATAAGGAACATGGCATTTTCCACTGTCTTTACCAGGGCTGATTCCGAATGCAGGCTTTGGATCCAAAAATTATGTGGGTGCAATTGAGGAAAAGCTGGCTCCTCAAATCCTCAGGTTGACTTCTGGAGCCCGAACTTGCCGTGACAGAATAAAACAAAACAAAACAAAAAAACCTCCAGTGCTTGATACAGCCTAGGAAAACCCCGTTAGGCAGTCGAATGTTCCAGAGTTGCTGGTGAGCAATGAATTTGGTCAGTGCTTTGGAAACCAAAGAGGCAATTTCATGTGAACTGTTGTTTATTCCTCAAAAAAAAAAAAAAAAAATTCCTGGAGGAATGCACTGCTGACTTCTTTGATGCCACTCTGTGTGTAGAAGCCATGTACAACTTGCCTGCTGGCAGGATCCTTGGATGTCCCTTTGTCTTCCCACTAATTCAAGTCAAGACCATGCTTACGGGGCAGACAAATCACCATTTAATGATATTTAAGACCTGCAGGGAAGGTCTCCAGCTCTGTGGAAACAGAACTTAAAAAAATCTCCACTAACAGCAGTTTCTTTTTCGGACTTCTCCTACCCTTGTTTATTGAACAAACCAGTATTTACTGAGTAGTCATGGTGTGCAACAACAATGAAAAAGCAACAGTGATAATCAAAATAGTATAATAATGTCCCGATCTTTAAGGCTTTCTTTCTTTCTTTTTTAATCTTTTGGTTTTTAGGGGAGGAGGTAATTAGATTTATTTATTTATTTTAAATGGAGATACTGGGGATTGAACCTAGGACCTCATGCATGCTAGGCATACACTCTACCACTGAACTCTACCCTCCCCCAATGCTTTCTTTATTTCAGGCAGATTGCTAAGTGCTGGGCACATATTATTTTCTTTAATCTACATGTCACTACCCTAGTCTCCATCCCACACAGGAAGTGGCGGTAGAACACAACATTAGATGTACGGGGGTTGTACAACCTGCTCAGACAGAGATGTCGTTTTTAAGGGGAAGCTATCATTCCACAGATCTTTACGGAGCACCTAATATGTGCCACTGGAGACATGGGGACACTCAGGAGATAGTAAGGGCCCTAATCTCAAGGATTTTCCTTCTAATGGATTATGACATGTGCATAAGTAACTCTAGTATTAAATGGCTCAAAAAAAAAAAAGTCATCTTGCATAGAAACCACATATCAAGTAGCATCTGTCAAAAACTGTGTGTGTAATTCAGATACCTGATTGTTTCGTAATGAGGACTCAGCACCTTCCACAGCCCTTCCTTCCTGACTCTGTCTGTTGGCTTTCTGTCCAGCCTCCTTGAGTCCCTAGCCCTGGTATGTGTACAGACGTGTCTTGCCGTGAAGTAAGTTGTCTGTAAGATGCAGTTTCCCTCGGAATAGTCTTCTCTTCCCTGTCTAGAAAGTTCTTTTATGTTTGCTTGTATTAATAGCTTTGTTGAGATATAATTTATGGACCCACGTAAGGTATACAATTCAGCAGTTTTAGTTTATCCACAGATACGTGTGACTATCACTAGAATAAATTTTTAAACACTTAAACCTCAAAAAGAAATCCTGTAATCCATGAAGTCACTCCTCATTTCCCTCAAAGCCCCAGCTTGTGAAAATCCCACCAATCTACTTTTTGTCTCTGTAGATTTGCTTATGCAAGAGATTTAGTGTAAGTGGCGTCATATAATGAGCGATCTATTGTGAATGGCTTCTTCCACTTAGCATCATGTTTTGAAGGTTAATTTTTGTTGTAGCTCATATCAGGACTTCCGCTTTCAGACTGGTTTCCAAAAGCAGCTATCCCATTTATAATTCTCACCAGCAGGGAGTGGAGGTTCTGATTTTCCCACCTCCTCACCAACACTTGTTGTCTGACTTTTAGATCACAGCCATTCTAGTGGGTGAAGTGGTATCTCACTGTGGGTTTGATTTGCATTTCTTTGATGACTAATGATGTTGAACATCTTTTCACGTGATTATTGGCCATTTGTATGTCTTCCTTGGAGAAATGTCTATTCAGGTCTTTGGGCCATTTTAAATTTTTTCCTCGTTTTTATTATTGAGTTGTAAGAGTTCTTTGTATGGTCTAGATACAAGTTCCTCAGATGTATGATTTTGCAGGTCATTCCTGTCATTCTGTGAGTTGTCTTTTTACTTTCTTGATAGCACAGAAGGTTTTAATTTTAGTGAAGTCCAATTTATCTATTTCTTCTTTTGTTACATGTGCTTTTGGTGTCATACCTAAGAATCCATTGCCGAATCTGAGATCCTGGTTTACCCTTGTGTTTTCTTTTAAGAGTTTTATGGTTTAGTTCTTATATTTAGGTCTTTTATTCATTTGGGGTTAATTTTTTTAATGTGGTATGAGGTAAGAATGTGACTTCATTCTTTTCTTGCAGCTATCCAGCACTATCCCAGCACCGTGTCCTGAAAAGATTATTCTTTCCCCCTTGAATGGCCCTGGTACTCTTGCTGAAATCAGTTAACCATGGACACATAGGTTTATTTATGGACTCTCATGTCTGTTTCCTTATGTCTGTCATTACAGAGGTAGCACACTGGTGCTTTGTATCAAACTGTTACCAGTAGCACCCTGCTGCCAGTCTATTGTTAGGCCAGTACCGCACTGTTACTGTTACTGTTGCTTTGTAGTAAGTTTTGAAATCAGGAAGTGTGAGTCTTCAACTTCATTCTTTTTCAAGATTGTTTTGGCTCTTCTGGATCCTTTGGAATTCCTTATGAATTTTAGGATTAGCTTGTCAGTTTCTACAAAGGAACCAGCTAAGATTCTGATAAGAAAAGCACGAAATCTGTAGATCACTTTAAGGAGTGTTGCCACCTTAGCAATATTAAGTTTGCTGATCTATGGCCGTAGAATGTTTTTCCATTTATTTAGATATTATTTAATTTTTTTCAACAATGCTTTGTCATTTTTAGAGTATAAGTTTTGTACTTCTTTTGGTAGATATATTCCCAACTGTTTTATTCTTTTAGATGCTGTTGCAAATGGAACTGTTTTCTTAATTTCATTTTTAGATTTATCATTGTCAGTATATAGGAATACTTTCATCTTTGTATATTGATCTTGTATCCTATAACCTTGCTGGACTCATTTATTAGTTCTAATACTTTTTTTGGTCGATTTGCTAGCATTTTCTATACACAAGATCATGTCACCTTGAGTAGAGATAGTTTTACTTTTTCTTTCCAATATAGATATCTTTATTTCTTTTTCTTGCCTAATGTGTCTGGCTATCATCACCAGTACAATACTGAATACAAGTGGCGAGAGCAGATATCTCTGTCTTGTTCCTGGCTTTAGGGGGAAAGCATCCAATCTTTCACTCTTAAGTATGTTCCCTGTGGGCTTTACATAGATGCCCTTATCCAGTTGAGAAAATTCCCTCCTATTCCTAGTTGGTTGAGAATTTTTGTGCAGAAAAGTTGTAAGTCTTTGTCAAATGCTTTTTCTGTGTGTTGAACTAATCATGTGGCTTTTGTTTTTTATTCTATTGATATGGTGTATTACATTCATTGATTTAGGGACATTAAACCAACCTTGAATTCCTGGGATGAATTCCACTTGGTCATGGTGTACAACACTTTTTATATTTTGCTGGATTTGTTTACTAGTATTTTGTGGAGGATTTTTGCATCCGTATTTATAGGAGATACTGGTCTTTAGTTTTTGTTTTTCCTGTGACACTTTTGTCTGGTTTTGGTATCAGAATAATACTAGCCTTTCCAGAGGGTTTGTGTCCTTCCTCTTTTGCTTCTCGTCCCATAGTCTTCTCTAGGTCTCTAGGAAACCTTAAATCTCTGTTTGTAAACATCTGTGGGTGGTACTTGATGCAAACATTGCACTCCACAGGAATCCCATGTGTCAGTGCCCCATACGACAGGTTAGGGTTGCTTTCTCTAGTCACTCCTGCAGTACTTTGTAGATTGACCCCAATTAAGAATGGGCTTCTGATTTTTTTTTTCTACTTTAAAGCAATATATGCTTCCAAAACTAATCTGCATGAGAATTTCCTAAGAAACTTTTACAAATACAAAAATCATTCCAGACTTTAAGAATCTCTGGAAGTGGCACTCAGGAATCTGTATTAAAAAGATCCCCCCAGGTGAGTCTGATGATTGGCTAGGTTTACCCTCACTGTTATAAATGTATTGTTTAAGCAATGGGCATGTTTTCTCTGCTGGACTTTGAACACAATAGATGATCAGTCAGCACTGCCTAGATCCATGGTTTATAAACTTTTAAAAACTTGATTCATAGTGTGAAATACATTCTGCATACTGACCCAGTACACAGTCTGTACATTTATGGGTGTATATGTATGTGTGGAAATTTAAACAACAGTTGTGTGCAATAATACCTACTCTTTTTTTGACTTTTTAAATTTTTTAAATTGAAGTTTTTATTGAGATAAATATTGATTCACATGTAGTTGTAAGAAATAACACAAAGAAACTCCTTGGGCCATTTGCCTAATTTCCTCTTAAGGTAACACTTTGTAAAATGATAATATAGCCATTAATACCTACTCTTACTACAGAAAATGTACTTGGACTTTTTTTCTTTTCCATTCTGTTCTATCTTCATTTGTTCATTAAAAAAACAGTGATCAGAATCCACTAATTAATTTCACAACCAACTAATAGGTATTGACCCCCAATTTGAAAAGTACAATCTTAGGACGCATCTCAGAAGCCTTGGCATCCTCTGTCATTACAGTTCTGGAAGCGTCAGTTTCCCCTTCTGTAAAATGAGAAGGGTTTTGGATCAGAAGTCTAAACTCCTGGATTCTGTACATTTCTTGGCTAGTAAGTGTCTTTTTAGCTGTTCTTTGCAGCTTACCCTGGCTAAATGTGTTGAGCTTTCCAATCCATCATTAGTTTAAGCTCTGTACCTTCTCCAAGTACCCTGTGTTCCTCTTACATCAGGAAGGCCAGGACCGTCTCCAACCGATGTGTCCTGTACCATGGATAACTCAATAAAATCAATCATCTCCTTCCTGCTTGTGCTTTTGTCTGCTGTTTGTTCTGTTGGAAGCATTAAAGAAAGGAAAAGAAACTACTTAGTCTGCACAAGCAATGTTCTTCTCTTTCTTCAATCATTCAACCACTGTTTATCAAGTGCCTACTATATGTGTCATGATCTCTGTGTGTTGGGTTAATAGAAAAGTCCTGAAGAATTCCTTTTTTTTAAAAAAAAATAATTCTCTTTTTCTTTATCCACACACAGAGATGGAAGAATGAGGGTGGGTAGAGGTTACCACATCATGTTCCAGCTGTGTAACAAACTGCCAGTCTTTGTACTGAGGAGGAGGGTGGGGTGCAGGAGATAATGCTATAATTTATATTGTCTTTTACTTGGGAGGGGCAATCTCAAATTTTAGCTTGGCCATCTGTAAAGACAGTCTCACAAACATTCCTAGCTCTGGTGTCAGGACTCTTTTGGCTGAAAGTAACAGAAAACACAATTTCAACTGGCTTAAGCCATCGGGTTTTTTGATTTATATCCTGAGAAGTTTGGGATGCCAGCTAGATTCAGGGTACAAATGATTCTGCAAGGGTCACCTCCATTTCTTGCTTCTGCCTTCCAGGGTCCTGACTTCATTCCATCTGGTTGTCCTCAGCAGTTCCAGGTTTTCCACTGAGGGCAACAACTCTAAGCCCTACATCCTCTTCTTGTTGAGGCTGAGAGCACTTGCTGCCGCCCCTACATTTTCATTAGAAGTGATACTGAGTCTCCACTGATTGGCTCTCATGCCTGCTCCTGAACCAATCACAGTGCCCAGGGAATTGCCATATGCTAATAAGCTTGGGCCTGGGTGATGTGTCCCGCTCACCCCAGAGGTGGATGTAGAACTCCCTCCAGAACACATGGTCTAAGCAAATGTTGGGGGGATGCTCAGTAAAAACTGGGGAGGTTGCTGGAGAGGGAGAAACAACTGTCATGGAGGGTAGACCCATCAGGTCTTTGGGGATGGGAAGAGACCCACACCAGTGTACTCAATTTACCTTGTGGAGAATGGGACTCTAAAAGCAAAAGTGACTTATATAAGGCCCTGCCACTAATCACCTGTGTGACTTTGACTTTGGGGTTTCTCTTAAGAGAAATTTAATCTTTCTGCCATTCATTCATTCATTCATTCATTCAACAGTATGTATTAAGAACCTATAAAGTGCCAAATATGTACTTGAGATACATCAGTGTATCACAAAGACTCCTCCCATATGGTGCTCTCATTTGAGCGGTGGTAAGGAAATTAGGAGTGTTTTATGGAGGTGCAATTTTGTATAGAGTGGTCTAGAGAGGCTTCTTTGAGAAAATGATATTTGAGTGAACACTTGAAAAAGGCGAGGGGAGTTGGCAGGGAGGGAAAGTAGCCATTCAGAAGCCCTAAGCAGGGTATGCCTGGCTTATTTGAGGAAAAACAAATAGGTCAGCATAGCTGGAGTAGAATCTGAAAAGGGGAAAGAGTCAGAAGATGGAGGACAGGGATGTAAGGGAGCAGGGAGACCACAAAGAGACCCTTCAAGGGTTAGAGAGGCGGGGATCCAACCTCCAGCTCACTCACTTCCTAGCTGATTGTCCTTCACAAGTTCTGTAATCTTCCTGAGCCTCAATTTCTCCATCTATACAGCAAGGGTGCAAATGCTGTTGACTTCAAGACTGCCCTGTCAACCTCGCGAACTCTCAAGCACTCTGCTGTGTTAGCTGTGACTGTAACACTCAACACACACACACACACAGAGTTAATGCCGGGAATTGAACTGAAAGAATTTTAACTTTGAACTATTTCCTTCTTGCTTGAATGAATCACTGCCCATTATCTTTATGATACAATAATGTAAAATAGCAGTGAAAGGAGTCGGTGTTTGTTTCAATGGACCATTAACTCTTCAGGTCTGATTTTCCTTGTCTTGCTACTGAAAGTTTGCATTAATTTTAAATTAAGGAAATATTTAGAAGGCAGGAGCCAAGAGAACAAAAAATGCTCTGTTAGTGCCATGGCTGTCACAGGAACTTTGGGGAGACCTGATAGGGATGACTTTGTAGTTATAAACTGTGGGTCACTGTTTGTGTAAGGGCTTAGCGTGTGCTTGTTTCTACCCAGAATGAAGGGCTGGCCCCTTCCCCAGTGGGCTCTGGTCTAGAGTAAGAGGTCAGGCAGATGTGGCTGCAGAGCTGAGCCCAGGTACGAGTTCTAAAGCACAGGTTTCCAGATGCTGGCTTTAAGCATGCCATCTTTGAGGTCCCTTTTTCCTTTGCAGATTTCCTCAGCAGAGTTTTGATCATACCATCCAGACATCAGTAGAGGCATTTCTTTTTATCTTGCTGAGCTCTTTCCCCAGGCATATCACTGATGCGTGAGTTTAGTTTTAACCCTGACCTCTGAATCATCTTCCATACCACTTCCAGAGGGAACTTGCTGAAAGGCAAATCTGATCATGTCTCCGAGAGGTTTAAAATTCCTCCCTGGCTAGGGCAGTTTTATTTTGTAATTTATTGTTGTTTTAATTAAAGTTACAGATTAACATAGGGTTTTGTTGGTTTTTTTTTAAAGGCAAATAGTAGTACTAGTTTGTAGGGAAACACAGCTGCCCTCTACCCTTCTCCTCCCTAACCTCAGTTCCTCTCTCTGAGAGGAGATATTTTCCAGTCTTTCATAATTTTGTCTCACTTTTCCCAGTAACACATTTATACTCTGTGGTTGGCAGAATAATAACCTCCCAAAGATGTCCACATCCAAATTTGTGAAATCTGTAAATATGTTAGATTAAGTGGCAAAAGGGAATTAAGATTGACAGTGGAATTAAGGTAACTAATCAGTTCACCTTAAAATAGAGAAATTAGCCAGGATTATCTGGATGGGTCCAGTGTAATCACAAGGGACCTTAAAAATGGAAGAAAAAGGCAGAAGTTAGAAGTCAGACTTAACCCATCATTGCCGGCTTTGAAAGTGAAGAAAGGAAGTCATGGGTCAAAGAATGTAGGCAACCACTAGGAGTGTGAGAAGCAAGGAAATGGATTCTCTCCTAGAGCCTCCAAAGAGGAAGGCAGCCCTGCTGACACCTTGACTTTACGCCAGTGAGACCCATTTCAGAAATCTAACATACAGAACTAAAAGGTAATAAATGTGTTGTTTTAAGCTACTAGGTTTTTGTTGATTTGTTACAGCAGCCATGGAAAGCTAATACATACTTCCATGTCTTGATTTTTTTCTTATTAGTTCTAGAGATTGTCTATTGACCTAGACAATCTCTTGTTTTGTTTTGTTTTTTGTTTTTTGGGGGGGAGGTAACTAGGTTGGTTGGTTGGTTTGTGTTTTTTTGTTTGTTTCTTTTAATGGCGGTACTGGGGATTGAACCCAGGACCTTGTGAGTGCTAGATATGTGCTCTATCACTGAGCTCTACCCTCCCCACCCCTTGACCTACTATTGTTGAAAGTGAAGACCTTTATCTTGTCCATGCCTTCCTCCCACACTTTCCCCACCTCTCTTCTCACATCCTCCCCAATAGTTACAGCATAATCTTTCGGTTAGAATATTCAACATGTAATACTGACATTGTCATAATATTGTATTTTGAGCTGAGCGAGCCAGTGTCCTATGACTACATCTCTTTTTTGTACAGTTTTTTCTTTTCACTGGAGCTCATATTTTATGTGTTTGCTTAGTTTTCTAGGGCTTACCATTAATGTATCCCCAAACATTTCACCAGAAGTATAAATCTTCTCTCAATATATTCTGACTCATCAACCAGCCTCTCTGTTTTATCCCTTTTTGTGTGGAGACATCCATTGTCCCTCCTGGTGCCCTCCAGTCTCTCACTGCAGCCAGGTCTGTCTGCCCTCAGGTTTGCTTCTCGGTGCTCATCCTCTATCTCCTTAATCACCATGCGGGGGATTCCCTTTCTCCCGTGTTGGAGTGCCTGCTTCTTGAATCCCATTTCTTCTTCTTCCTGCTTTGTTACATGCATATTTGTATAAATATAACTTATGTATATACATATTTGTGTGTGTGGAGCACATGCTCTGAAGCTTCCAGAGAAAAAGATGCATGAAAAGAATAGCTTAAAGAACTTGTATGTCTAAGAATATCTTTATTCTACTATCAAACTTAATTGATGGTCCCCTTGGAAATGGAATTCTAGTTTGGAAGCCATCTTTCCTTAGAATTTTGAAAGCTTTGCTCTGTGGTCTAACAATTTGAGAAGTCTGATGCTTGGGTTTTAAAAAATTATTTTCTCCCCACAGTTGTTTGAGGCCTCTCTTCTTGCAACACCTGTATTCCAGGATGTTGGACCTCCTGAAATTGTGTTCTCATTTTATTTTTTATTTATTTCATCCCTCTCTGGTCTTTTCTTCTTCCTCAACTTTATCTGCCAAAATTGTTATGGAATCTTTCATTTCTGCTGTCTGCTTTTTAACTTTAAGATTTTTTTTTATTGTCCTTGTTTTATGACTACTCCTTTTTTATAACCCCTGATTCTTACTTCATGAGTAAAATAATTTCTTTTGACTTTCTGAGAATAGCAATTACCATGTTCTTTTTTCTTTTTTTTAAACATTGCTTTGAATTCCCACAAGTTTTTGTTGTTGTTAGCTTTGATCTCTGGCTCACAGGCTTTCTTTAAGTTAATGGTGCTCATTGATTATGTTTAAGAGCTTTACGTTAAAGTGTATGTGTGTGTTTGTGTGTGTGTGTGTGTGTGTGCGTGCGTGCATGTTGTTTACTTGTACACTCACTGTAGGTTGATCCAGCTTCTTCATTTGGGAATCCTAAACCTTCAGCACATCTGAATTTTTTTGCCGAGCTGGTCAGTTTTCCAGAGAGGTAATGTTCCATCTTCTACCTGGGAGATGAGAGCCTTGCTTCAGGTTTTCTCTTGCTGAGTGATGGAAAGCAGCTGAGGTTTTCATGGTCCAGTATGTGACTTTCAATGATGATTTTTGTAGCCGAAAATGTTACTGCTCCAAAAAGACCCATGTCAGATCTCTTTTTCTCATTGTGTGAGTTCCTTTCTAGGTATCAGATGCTTTGCCTCTGAGAGGGGACACCTGTGACTTTGCTTTGGAGAACTTCCCGCTGGATACTGGAGCACTGGGCTGACATGTGCAGAGTTCCAGTGCCTGAGAGCTTACAATGACCCTCCCCCAGCACAGGGCAGTCCTTGGCCAGTGATTCTCAGGATGGGGGCATGAGAGCCCAGCAGTCCTGGCTCGGGATGGGCAGGTCTGAATCTTTCCTTAGCTTTAGGGCTTTGTGGAACTTTGCCTGAAATTTCCTACTTGTTTAGATTCCTCCCTCTTTCCTTGTCTTGCATTTCCTTACTTGTCTCCCTCGAACCTTTTCTATGTCACTTGCCTTTATCTCAGGGACTTTTCTGGGAACTTGATCTGACGTCCCCATTTTTAACGTGGTACCCATGCCTGAAGACCCTCTCCAGGGCATCTTATTTCAAGTGTCTGAAACCTTGTCAAGCAAAAGAAAAGTTACACACCGAATGTATAGCTCCAAATGTAGCTTAGATCTTGGATAGAATTTACCAGGAGGCAGAGTTCAGTGTATTAGTGGACTTCCTTAGTAAGTAGTAAGTTCACCGTCCCCAGAAGTATTCAAGCCAAAGCTAACACAGGCTTGAAGAAGTGTTTGAAAATAGGGACTCAGACAATTCATGGGGAGGCTGACCTCAGAGTCTGTGGCACTGGTATTTCAACAGAGGACCTCCTTAATGAACTAATGTAGTGAAGAAGCTGAAAAACCTCTTTGAGGAAACAAATGTTCAATTTTGAAGTTTTGTTTCAGTACCACGTGGTGCTTTTTTGAGATTGTGAGTATAATTACTGCTTGTGCGACTGTAGAGAGGTGCCCATGTATTAATTTCCCAACAGCAATTATAGCCTGATTAAAAGAGCACCTAGACAATAGCAGGAAAAATGCATCGACAGTAAATGCTTTGTGTGTTCTTGGCATTTCTCTGCCTCACTTTCGTTACCAAGAGTGCAAGTTGGAATTAAACATTCACACGCTTCCAGAACCACGTGCCTGGAGCTCATTGTTCCCGGGGTTCTGTCTGCCATCCCCCCAGTGGCGGTGTGTACACACGGAGCAGCTCTCTGACCCAACAACCGACATTGTTTCCAGCCGTGAAGACGGTGGGGCTGGGCTGGACAGCAGAGCGCTGGTCATTTCATTTCACAGTTGTAAAGACTGATGGTGAGCCTCTGTCAGTAAAGACTGAGACTGGAAACTCAAGGTCAGGGGCAGGGATGCTATTGTCTCAGCTACCCCAAGGCATCCCCCACAATTGTTGAGGCGTTTAAGCAGGAGAAGTAATTCCTTCAGTGTGTGAAGTTACCTGGGTGCTTGGTACTCAGATTCTGGACTAAACAAACACTAATAACCAACTTTTTTTAACCTTTAAGTGTCAGGAAGTTCCTCTTTCAGGAAATAAATATTACTGTCTCTATTTCCTTTTTTTTTTTTTTTTTTGGCATGGCAAAAGAATATGGTAAAACCTCTAAACAGACAAACAAACCATCAAGCAGACAGTGAGTAAAGAAGCTAAGGGTCCTGCAGTCTTGGCTGGCTCCGGAAGCACTACTCCCAGGAGGACTGGCTCTAATCTCTGCTAAATTCTTTCAAAAAAAAAAAAACTTTTAATTGAAATATAGTGGATGTGCACTATGATGTTAGTTCTGCACTATATTCAGATGGGCACCCTAGCTGCACCGTGATGATTGCCTGTCTCTGTGAACTGAGGAAGAAACTAAGGAACTGTTGAGGTTCCTCCCTTCTGTTCATTCAGTGAGTCCATCCACAAATGGTTGTTGAGTCTCCACTGCTGTCAGAGCCTTTGCCAGGAGCCCACGATATTGGATGGTCAGCAGTACAGATGTGGCCCTTGCCGCACGAGCCTTACACTGTAGTGGGGGAGACAGCCATCGTATGGCAAGATGCAATTTGTAAGGAGAGCTCTGATGTCAAGTACGGCAGAGAAAGGGGTAGATCACAGGGCTGCTCTCTCAGAAGATGGTCAGGGAAGACAAGATCTTTAAGAAATAAGCAAAATGAGGTGCAGGGTGACTGTGTTCAGGCAGATGGCACCTAAGTGCAAAGGCCTTGAGGTGAGAACACACTTCATACGTGGAAACAAGAACAAAGAGACCGATATGCAACAAGGGACATGGCAGAGAGGTGGCAGGAGAAGTGGAGGGGACCAGCCATGCCAGGTCTTTGAGTCCATGGAAAGGAGTTTAGTTCTTCTCTGGTGACGTGCTGGGCCCTGGGAGAGTTTGAAACAGCTGTGTGATATGATCTGATTGGCACTTCACAAGAACCAACTGTCTGCTGAATTGATTTTGCTATTTTTTTATTTATTTGATTAATTGACAAATTAGTCAAGTTACAGTGTGTTGATTTCTAGTGTATAGCATAGTGATTCAGTTGCATATATATATATATATATATCCCTCTCTCTATATATATATATGTATGTGTGTATATATGTGTGTGTGTGTGTATATATATATATATATTCCTTTTCCATTATAGGCTCTTATAAGGTATTGAATATAGTTCCTTGTGCTATACAGTAGGACATTGTGCTTTATCTATTTTATATATAGTAGTTAGTATCCGCAGATCCTGAACTCCCAATTTATCCCTCCCCATCCCTTTCCCCTTTGGTAACCATAAGTTTGTTTTCTATGTCTGTGAGTCTGTTTTTTATAAATAAGTTCATTTTTATAAATAAATGTCATTTTTTAAGATGATATCATGTGATATTTTTCTTTCTCTTTCTGGCTTACTTCACTTAGTGTGACATTCTCCAGGTCCATCCATGTTGCTGCTGGTGGCATTATTTTAGTCTTTTTCTTATGGTTGAATAGTATTCTATTGTCTATAATTATATCGTACATAATTCTCTTTTCGATCCTCACCTTGAATCAGAAGTCACTGGATGCTGCTATAATCACTGCCTTCTTGAGTATTTCCCTGGCTCATGTAAAACTGCTCTCAGGGATGTTCCCCTGTGTCTGTGGGTTTCTTCTCAGTTTCCTTTGTGGTTTCCCCTTCTACTGTCCTCTGTCGTCTTTTTAGATCAAAAGAAGTTTCTTTGCAATTAACCAGGAAACCCTCACTCGAAAGTTTTATCTACTGCATTTCTCTGGTATAGTTTAATCCCTATGGGAAATTTTATAAGTGATTCTTCAATTCTTAATTATCTATTCTAAACCTTTTGGGGTTATTAAGAGATTTCCTTCATAATATATTGCCTAATTTGTGTCTTCTGCTAATAGAAACTATGTTAATTAGAACTGGGGAAAATTGCAAATTATTCCTCACATTTTTTTGGTTTCACAAGGAGAGGAGGGGTAATTTGCTGGAGGCAGAGGAAAAAGGGCCATGTATGAAAATAAAGTAGAAAAGAAGCAGATTACACCAACATTCAATTATTGATGGATTGCTTATGTTTAGTAGTGCTGCTTTATTCAACTGTCCTGTTGGCATAAAATCTTATTCCATATTTTTAAGGATAGTTTGCTTAATGTTTTAGTATTTTGATAATTACAGAAATTTAACCCAAGCATTTAAACCAATACAGTTTTCCCAAATAATATGAATTTATCAATAAGCAAACATTTCTTGATCCTGTAGCATATCTGTGACATTCTGCCGGTCTTGTGGGTAGGCATCATTAGTTCCAAGTTATCGATGGAAAAGCAGATCTGAAGAGCTCCGAGTCAGTGGGCAGAGGCAGGGTTCCAGTGCAGGTGTGACTCTTGTGGCAGACACAGGTGCTGCCCTGCATTTGCCCTGGGGTCTCACCAGCTACAGTGGAAGCCCACGTTTCCCAGCATTCCTGGCCAGGAGCTGCTGTCCCTGTAACTAAGCTCTGACCAAAGAAATGTATAGGAAGTGGTGTAAGCCACTTTCAGGGATGGTCCTTGGAAACATCCCATGCAAGTTGTAGCCCCCTTTTTACCTTTTTCAGTGACACTGGAAGCTGCAAGTCCGAGATGGAGCAGCCTGGATCCCTGAGTCACTCCATGGAGTAGAGAAGACCAGGAGAGCTTTCTAGGCTTCACTGAATGTTGCGTAATAGAGATGTCAATTTTCATCGTGTTTGTTGGCTGAGATCTCTATTGTAGCATCTAACATTGCTTCCTTTAATTAAGAAACTGACACTCGAATTGGGGTGATGTTATAATCAATATTGACTTAGCGGTCAACCGCAACTATGGGGGAAATGGATATGGTTTTTCTCTTTGATGAGGAGACATTTGAGCAGAGACTTGAATGATGTGAGGATGTGAGTCATGCTCATGTCAGAGGGAAGATTGTTGCCTGAAGAGGGGATAGGAAATGCGAGAGAGAGTTCTCCAGGTGACAGAGGAATATCAAGGAGGCCATTATGACTGGGGCTGAGCAAGCAGTGATGGGAGAATGGCGAGAGACAAAGGCAGGTGGGACTTGATCATATGGGACTTTTCAGGCATGCTAATAACTTTAGATGCACAGAGGGCTGTGTCTCAAACAACGTGAGACTGAATCAAAGTGACTGCTCTGGACAAGTGTGCTCCATGACTCAAAAACTGGCTCTAGTGGAGACACAGACCCTAATGACAAAGAATCAGATGGAGAGCTTGAGTGAAGTTACTTAATGAAAATGGTCTGTTGTTTGATATGAGATTTAAATGCATGTATGCAACTAAATTTACAAATTAAACATTAAGGTATACATCTGACTATATCATCTTCCTCTAATATACATTCATGTTTATGTAGAAAATATGTTATAATAGCTATTTATCACTATGTGTAAAGTGTATTATAACATATAGTATATATTTACTTAATATCTCA
This sequence comes from Camelus bactrianus, assembly GCF_048773025.1. Taxonomy (NCBI): domain Eukaryota; kingdom Metazoa; phylum Chordata; class Mammalia; order Artiodactyla; family Camelidae; genus Camelus; species Camelus bactrianus. The sequence goes on from NC_133549.1 coordinate 25,739,840, forward strand.
TTAAGAAAATGGAAAGATGAATTATGTTAATATTGTCCTGTATTTGCAGATATATACTTCATATACTTATGCAAAGCCGAAAATGTGCAGTCTTGGCTTTTAAGCAACTAATCCATATACAATCCAGAAGCCACAGAAATTTTGATCTGATAGAAACTTAAGGGACTCCAACTCTCTTTTGTTACAGGCAGGGAAACAGAAGTGCATTCTGGGAAGGTAGGCAGCCTGCTGAAATCCTAGTGAATTGGTTTGCACATGGGCATGATTTGGGGCCAGGAGCTCTCTCTGCAGGGCCCTCCCTCCTCCAGGGACATCCAGGGACGTCCAGGGCTGTGAGCAAAGGCTCAGGAGTCACCTCTGTTGACACTTTGAGCCAGCTTCTCTTCACTCCAGGACTGCACTGGTTTGCTTGTTCCTTTCAGAGGGGCATTTGCGACCCGCTGCTGCTACCATCCCAGTCTGCCCGTAATAATAAGTAGCTACTGTTCAGTGAGCACCTACTATGTGCAGGAGCTGGAGTTTGCCTCCAGAGCCTGTGCTTTTAACCATTGTGCTCTGTGTCCTACCCCTGCCTGGCACAGACACTCAACAAATGGTGGTTTGTGTTTTTTGAGTTGCATGGAATGGAAAATGATTTGAGGGCACAAGATGAGCACGTGAGTGTAATTTAAAGCCAACCTTTCATTCTTGGAAGCTAAGCCTCCTGGAAGGAGTTTGAGACATCATTCCCATCAGCACCCACGTGAGCTGTGCTGCCCCCCGGCCTCCTTCTGCCCGAGAGCAAGCTGGCCGTTCTCCACAATGCCATGTTGTCTCTGTCGCTATCAACTGACCGCCGGGAAGCCCGCAGCCTCCCTGACTCCAGCCTTATCTCCGAACAGGACACCCTCCTCTGCACATCATTGAGTCGCTTGTGATGCCAGCCCCACTCCTCAATCAGGCTCTATTCATCTGTGACCTTAGGTGGGAGCAGAGGAGGGACAGGCCAGCTGCCCCCTTTCCACCTGAGTGGCCGCGATATGAAGGCCCACTTTGGAACACTGAGACGCCCCGAGCCTCGCTGCACCCCCTGGGCACCCGCAGCCCTGCATGAAAGGCCCTTCTTGTTCTGCGGAGTGCGGCCGACTGTGAGATAGCCTCCAACGTGCTTTTCATGTGGCCGCATCCAGGCGCTCCCCTCTGCCTTTTAATAGCCAAGTTAAAGGTAACTTGATAGGCAGATATGCCTGGAGCCTGGGAATAAGGCTTATATTCATTTATTCCTACTTTTTTTTTTTTAACACTTTTTATTGAGTTATAATCATTTTACAATGTTGTGTCAAATCCCAGTGTAGAGCACAATTTTTCAGTTATACATGAACATGCATATATTCATTGTCACATTGCTTTCTCTGTGAGCTACCATAAGGTCTTGTGTATATTTCCCTGTGCTTTACAGTATAATCTTGTTTATCTATTCTACATTTTGAAATCCCAGTCTGTCCCTTCCCACCCCCTATCCCCTTGGCAACCACAAGTTTGTGTTTTATGTCTATGAGTCTGTTTCTGTTTTGTATTTATGGTTTTTTTTTTTTTTTTTTTTTTTAGATTCCGCATATGAGCGATCTCATATGGTATTTTTCTTTCTCTTCCTGGCTTACTTCACTTAGAATGACATTCTCCAGGAACATCCATGTTGCTGCAAATGTCATTATGTTGTCGGTTTTTATGGCTGAATAGTATTCCATTATATAAATATACCACATCTTCTTTATCCAGTCATCTGTCGATGGACATTTAGGCTGTTTCCATGTCTTGGCTATTGTAAATAGTGCTGCTATGAACATTGGGGTGCAGGTGTCATTTTGAAGTAGGGTTCCTTCCGGATATATGCCCAGGAGTGGGATTCCTGGGTCATATGGTAAGTCTATTCCTAGTCTTTTGAGGAATCTCCATACTGTTTTCCACAGTGGCTGCACCAAACTGCATTCCCACCAGCAGTGTAGGAGGGTTCCCTTTTCTCCATAGCCTCTCCAGCATTTGTCATTTGTGGATTTTTGAATGATGGCCATTCTGACTGGTGTGAGGTGATACCTCAGTGTAGTTTTGATTTGCATTTTTCTGATACTTAGTGATATTGAGCATTTTTTCATGTGCTTATTGATCATTTGTATTTCTTCCTTGGAGAATTGCTTGTTTAGGTCTTCTGCCCATTTTTGGATTGGGTTGTTTGGTTGTTTCTTATTAAGTCATATGAGCTTCTTATATATTCTGGAGATCAAGCTTTTGTCGGTTTCATTTGCAAAAATTTTCTCCCATTCCGTAGGTTGTCTTTTTGTTTTATGTATGGTTTCCTTTGCTGTGAAGAAGCTAGTAAGTTTAATTAGGTTCCATTTGTTTATTCTTGCTTTTATTTCTATTGCTTGGGTAGACTGTCCTAGGAGAACATTTCTGAAATATATGTCAGATAATGTTTTGCCTATATTTTCTTCTAGGAGGTTTATTGTATCTTGTCTTATGTTTAAGTCTTTGACCCATTTTGAGTTTATTTTTGTGAATGGTGTAAGGGAGTGTTCTAGCTTCACTGATTTACATGCTGCTGTCCAGTTTTCCCAACACCATTTGCTGAAGAGACTGTCTTTATTCCATTGTATATTCTTGCCTCCATTAGTTGACCGTTTATCCCTACTTTAAAAATTTTAAATGATGATACCTGTCATTGCTAATTTCCCCCTGCTTTTGTAAATATCTCAATATGCAATTTAACAAGTGGCCAGACTTTGAAGTATGAAGTTAGTGAGCAAGAAACTGAAGCCCCAGAAATATATTTGCTCATGTCATAGTATTCCAGATTCACCTCGCCATACCTGTCTGTAGCTCCTCTGTTGATCCAGTAACCATGGCTCACAGATCACAGGCCCTGGCTCTCACCTCATCAGTTAGTCCCTGCCATCTGCCCTACTCTAGTGATTCCTAGAAAGAGCCAAGAGCTAGCCCAAGCTCAATGAAGAGGGGTTAGATCCTTAAGGAGATGCAGGTATATTGCAGATAATATTGAATTTTCATTTTACTTTGGATGTTGGTGTTGCCAGTGGGACTTGGCTCTCAGAGAAAACCCTCACTGGCTGGCCTTGGTGGAGTCACACACCTCTCTGGGACTGATCCTCTAATCTGTAACAGGAAGGGTCTGTGCACTCTAGGACTGGAGGTCAGCTTTCGGGGAAGTGCACATACCCTTTGAACTTCACATTGGTTCCAGAGTGACCAGCCATCTGGATTTTTTTTTTCTTGCACAAATGGTATTTTATTGCAGACAATCAAATTTACAAATTTTTACACATCTTAAGGAAAACAGGCATCATAAACACAAAAATTTCACTATGCAAACTCAAATTTACAACAAGAAGATAAACACAGAAACTTAGTTTTGGACAATGTGGTTCTTGTTGCACTACCTTTATAACTCCTCATCCTGAGTCCAAAAACGTGGGCTCCAGCGAAGGGCCCTTTCCCTGTTCACTAGAACAGACATTGGACCATAGTAAGTACTCAGTCAGCCTCTCGTGAAGGAGTCAAGCTGGGAGGGCAGGGAGGGAGAACCGTTCTCAGCAGTGAGAAGGGCACATCGGAACCAAGATTTGGTACCTACACTGAGTGCCTTTAACTTCTGCTGTCTTTGAGGATTCTGAGGTCAGCTCACCAAGTTGGGCCTGGCAAGAAGTCCAGAGAGACCAACTGGCAGGTCCCAGAACTGACAGAAAGGAGGTAAAAACATACAGACCTCCCACCCCTTTCCACCAGAGGCCCCTGTGAATTTTTAGCACAACTTCACAACTCAGATTATGTAGGTTGGGATCAGAAGTGCAGAGAGATTCTGCATTAGAATCAGGGTCTTTTTGTGACCTTGATCCTGACTAAATAGTTTTGCAAGTGACTTTCTTATAAAACAGCTTTCAGAGCTGATCTCAAGTGGGAAAATGTTGCTCGTAATGACAAAAATTGTAAATAACCCGTGTCCATGTTGTGATGTGGTGATGTGTGTGGTATTCATCATGGCCCAGGCACTGAGGTTGTTACTTTACCCTAAGTAGGATTAAAACAGCAGAGGTGGGTATCTCAACACTCACCATTTTACAAGTGAGGGGATAGAGGCACAGGATAGTTAACCAACTTGCCTAAGTTCACACAGCAGAGCAAGGATATGAATTCGGATGCTATGACTTCAAAGGCCAAATGTTCACTAAGTTGTCACACTGCATAGAACAGTCTCCCTTGCGGCAAATGGAGTATGATTTTAGAACATGGGGGCTTTAGAATACTTTGGATCATTTCATAGTTGAAGGGAGGGGCAGTGGCTTGGCCAGTGTTCTCCCTTCCAAGCCCAGCGCTGTGAGCCTTCCCACTGCACCTGGAACCTGTGATTGCTAGTGCTCCTGAAATGGGCAACCATCGAAGGGGAGTTGAGATGAACCTTTTATCTTCAAAGGCTTTGAAATCTGGGGCACTTTTCCAACCAGGAAAATACTTCTTAACACCCACAACATGTGGTAACAATAACCTCCACTTTCAAATGAACACATTTGAAATTTGACAGATCTCTGGGTAATTACCACATCATTTGGTAAATGAGTCTCACCAACCAGTCTCAATGCTGATTCCTTGTCTCAGCCCTGAAACCATCCCCAGCCAAGCCAGAGGACAGATTTCTCGGGGCACCTGCTTCTGCCACCATCATGAGTCACACAGTGGAGCCACAGGCGGGGCTATGGATAAACTACTAGAGTGAAAGAGGGAATGAGTGTTTGACTCAGACGGTCCTTGCCCTGAATGACTGACTTCACTCTGGAGATGATCATATACTCAGGGGAAGGAGAGCATCTTTCTAGGCAGCGAGCCTCCTGGCTGTGTCCAGCCCATCTCCCTCCCACCTTGGTGGACTGTGATGGACACAGACTTGAGAACACGCTCTGGGCTCCTGGATCCGACAGGGCATGGCTGGAAGGGGCAGATGTTGGAGTCAAATGAGATCTAGCCCCTGGAGGAGAGATTTTAGGCCTATCTTTGACTTTCTTGGAGCCCTGATTTCTCCTTATCTGAAAATAAGAGACAGATAAAACCTACCTCACAGGTTATTATAAGAATTGATTTAGGCTAACTAAAGGGCCAGATAGGAGTATTTTAGGCTTTGCAGTCTTTATGGTTTCTGGGGACCACTGAACCCTGCGGTCATGGCCCAAAGCAACCGTAGACAATACATAAACGGATGGGCTGGTTGAGTTCGGTAAAAGCTCATTTACAAGAGCAGGTGGCAGGCTGCAGTTGATCCACGTGCCCTTTCTCTGAGAGAGCATCTAGGTCAAAATGGTAGGCACTGAGTAGAAACTATCATTATTATTATTACTGTTACTGCTACCACTCTTCTTGTTCCACTGCCGTGGCTGAATGACCGTGGCGGGGTCAAAATAAAGTGAGATAAATATGTAATGATAATAAGAAAAAAAAAAATATATATATATACGTAGTAAGAGTCACAACATTTATGAAAGGCTTACCATGTCCCTCCCAGTCACTCTTCTAAGCATTATATACATATTAACTCATTTAAGCCTCAGATTGTGTTATCATCCCCATTTTGCAGATGAGCCCATGGAGATAAAAAGATCTTAGTGACTTGCTCAAAGAAGCTACCTAGGATTCCAACCTAGACGAGCCGGCTTCAGAGCCCCGATAAGTTCTCTCAGTACTTGGAGAACACTGCGTCATGATCTTTTATTATGTGAGTCTACAACTCATTTCTTTGCACCTCCTTTAGGCGTGATGCCTTCCTGAGGATCTGGGGACACCAGTGATGCTCAGCCCATTACAAAGCTGGACCTCTGGCCTGGTCCAGTCCTCAGCTGGGGAGGGTTCTTCTCCCAGGGTGCTTAGCTCCCCATCCTCGGCTCTAATTACTGGCCAACTTGGGAGATGTTTTGGGCACAGCTGATTGAGCCCCAGCACCTGGGCGACTCTCATTTATGGTGCTAATTAAATGACCTCAGTGCTGGGGGTGCCCATTACCTAGCTGATTGTGCTCCCTCTGCCCATTAACAGTAAAATCACTCGAGCCTGGGAAAGGTCTGCTGGGAGAGAAGTAACTCTTATTCGGGTGGGATGATTATTTCAGTTTCTCTGGATATCATGTCCTTTAAAACAAACAACTTGTAGACATCATTTCATTCTGGAACCCTTTTACGAACCCCACACCCCAAATTTGGCAGATTTTGGTGATGGTAACATTTCCATTTCAAGGGGAATTTTCATTTCCCATGGATTTATTGCCATCTTTCCATCACTGGGTATATTTCCCTCTGAATTTTGAGCATCTCCTTTGAACCTGTCTCCAGCACCTAGTAGGTGTGGGGCATCTGAGAGACCAAGGAGTCAGCTTTGCTCTCGCCCAGTGGCCTCACAACAGCAAATTATATCAGAAAGGCCCAACAATCAGTTCCTTGCTGGAGACATGTAACACCAGCCCCGGGAAAGGAGAAACAGGCGTGCCCTCGCATTGGGCAGCCAGCTGAGCAGGATGATCTAATGGCTCTTTTCCACGTTTGACGCATGATTCATGCATTATACGTACATGTGAGTGTAGTTCTCAAGTGAGCCAGGCCAGGGGCTGACAGGAGAGAACAGACCTGGCTTTATTTCCGTTTCACTCCCATCTTTGCAGGCTGGGGTCCCTGGGTTCCATGCATTCTTTTGCCGAGCACTTTGGGAGAGATGATTTTTCCATGCGTGGCGGGTGTTCTTTGAGGCCACACAGTCTGCTGTTTCAAAAACCAAAGCTGGGCAGTCTTCCTCCGCTGGATTTATTTGGGAATGCTGGTATCCTCCGTGCCACTCACCCATCAAAGATGTGGAGAACAGTGAGCCAAGGCCAGATGGCATCTCTGTTTAAGCTCCCAGCTCCCAAATGCAGCTAGGTGGGGGTCGGGGGAGAGATGGAGACAAGGTTTGTGGGAGCGGATCAATCCAGAGAGGGGACGAGGGAGTGCTCTGGATAAAAATAGCACGCGCGTGAACTCCTGCCCCCACTCAGTGATTTCTCTCTCTGCTGACTTGTGTTTGGCTCTGCGAGGAGCAGCGGGCGCCGGGAACTGTTACTCAACTGGGAGGCGATGGAGGGAGCTTGCCTGCCAGGTGGGTTTTCCAAGCCCTCGCAGCTCTAAACTTCTCCACATGTGAACAAGTGTTTACAGTTTTAAAGATGTGTTGAGTAATTGCACATGCGAGATATCTCCCCTTTAATGCACACAGCATGTTCCCCGGCTCCCCGAGAACACCCTGGTTGACAATGAAGTTGTTTGCCTTCCCCGCGTTGGGGCTTAAGGAGGCACTGGTTTGTGTTGAGATGTAATTGGTAGCACTTGTGCCTTTGTAGTCCTTTTCTCGCTACTGAAAATTACTGGCTTAATCCACTCTTTACTTACCCGGATTAGGACAGAAGCCCCGTGGAGCCCCCTTCACTTCAGACGACAGAGTGGCAGTTCTTAAAACTTATTTGGAGGCTCACATCACATCTCGGAGGGCTGGTTTACAAGCAGAAACCACAGCAGCAGCACCGATTCGCTGTCAAGTGCTCTCCATTTTCCGGACTTTTCGAATCCCTGAAGAATAATCTATAATTGTTCTTTCGCTACTGCAAAGTCATGGAAAAACCTTCCTGTTTTTACAGATGGGTTTCTCTGAGTCTCCCCTCCCCCTTCTCTTAATTATTCTGCACTCTTTTTATTTTCATGGGAAAATAGCTGGTGTCACCTCAGGGAGACAGGCAGGGCATTCTGCTTAGCTTGTTATTTTTTATAGTGTTCTTTGTCTTCTCTCTGGCTTCCAGCAAAACACAGCCAAAATGGTTTGGCAGATCACCCTGCATTAGTAAAACTCTGTGTCAGCCACAGCCAAGGCCCAGAGTAAAGGACTAACATCAGCTTGTGAGTTGGAGAAATGTACCAGGCCCTGCAAATGTCTTCCCATCAGCCCTCTGGTGGGATCCCAAGGGCGGGCCAGACCAGTGGGATGGATGACACACTTCACCCGTGTGTCACCTGCCTGCTGGTCCTCTGGCTGCTCCGGGATCTCCCCGCTCTCAGCTGACAAATGACGACGCTTCATGCCCTGGCTGGTGCCTCTCAGTTAACTTCGGGGCTGCATTTTCCAACTTGAAAATCTTTTTACTACTGTTTTGCAATTTTCCCTACTGAGCACTTTGGCATCTGAGGAAGAGTCTCTAAAAAGTAGGGCCCAAGGGAGCTGGGTCCTCTTTCCCAGTTGGGCAGCTGTCCCTGCTCCAGACACCCTGCTTAAGTGGCCTTCATTCCTCCTGCAGCCTTTCCATGAAGTCAGATATGCACAACCTCACCTGAAGGAGAAGAACTCATTTGGAGGACAGACTTTACAATTTCTAAAGTCTTTGTAGCATCTGAGCCTGAGCCTCTGCCTTGCTGAAATAAGACATTACTTACATTTGAATGAGAATTAAAATTTTGTTCACACACCTCGCTTTCACCCCTAACCTGTTCCATAGGCTCTCACTGCCCCCTCACCCCCAAGCCAGGGGTTCTTCTATTTGCAGGATGATGGGATGGAGAGACAGCTGGAGACCCCCGTCTTTTCCTTCCCCTGCAGCCCACCCCTAGAGCTGTAGCAGCAGGGTTGGGGCATTCATCATCCTAGGATAGTTGTTTCTTGGTTGTTTGCGGGATTCCCAAGGGTAGTTTCTGTGTTCGCTCAATTTTGAGCAACTCTCAACAGAAGACCTGGCACTGAACAGGTGCTCAATAAATATTGCTTGAAAAAATCCTGTATTCTCTCTGGACTTGTGCCTGTTTCTGAGATGGGTGTTCATCCCAGAATATGCATTAAAGATAAAATTCCCGCAGCATGGAATGGGGGGGGGCTAGCACTGGAAAGAGGAAGTCCAGATATGACCTCTGGAGGACCTGGGGTCAGTCCTCAGAGCAGTAGGGGTGGGGGATCTCCAACATGGAGAAGGGCAGTGAGCCGTGGGCAGTCCTGGAAGATTTAGACAGGACATAAGTATCAGGGTCTCCATTCAGTCACCCACAGCCACTGAGTGTCTCAAGGAGGGGACCAGGCTCTAGGTGAGGTCTTGCGGATTCAAAAGGGAACAAAAGAGAAGCACACTGTTCTCCTGCTGCATACTGCTTCCTGAGGGAGACAGATGATCATATGTAAAATTAGTAATCCTGAGAAGTGTTAGGAAGGAAATGCACCCCTTCCCAGCAGAGGTCAAGGGTAGATAGACCCTAATCCAGGGGTCATGTGAACAAAAGCAGAGAAAGCAGTGACTGGCTCAGAATCAGAGGGGGCACCTGGGAGCCTGACTTGAGACAAGGCAAGGGTGGAGTCACAGTAAGGGAGGCTGGGCACTGAAGCCCAGAAATCCAGGTTGGAGCTCCTTTCATCCATCCTACCTTGGGTCAAGATTTTTCCTGAAGAAGGAGGCAGGGCTAAGCTTAGAGTCAGGGCCAATTTCTTTCATTCATTCATCCATCAGATGTTTGTAGAGCATCTGTCATGGCACTGTCACTGTTACGGGCACACAGCAAAATCAGTGCAAAATCAGTACCTGTGCGTATCTTACCTGGCATTGCAAAAGGAACTTTGCTGATGAAGGTTATGGACCTTGAGATGGGAGGATATTCTGGATGATCCAGGTGGGCCCAATCTAATCACATGTCCTCAAAAGTAGAGACCTGTCCCCGCTACAGTCAGAGAAAGATAATGACATCAGAAAAAGGGTTGGAGATCTGCAGTGTTTGAAATAGGAGGAGGGGGCCACAAGCCAAGAAAGGCAGGCAGCCGCTAGAAGTTTGAGAGTCAGCAAAACAGATTCTCCCCCAGAAAGGAACGCGGTCCTGGCAGCATGAGGACTTCAGCCCAGTGAGACCTGTATGAGACTTCTGACCTGCAGAACTATAAGATAATAAATTTGTGTTGTTTTAAACTATTAGGTTTGTGGTCATTTGTTTCAGCAGCAATAGGAAACTCATACAGTCTAGAGGCAGAAAAGAGCTTGGTACATTCTAGAACCACAAGGGGGCTGGTGTCGCCGGAACAGTGTAGACAAGACACACACACACAAACATTTAAGTGGTGTAAGCAGGGAACGGGCAGACACAATGCTGCTGTTGACATTTTGCCATTTCACTTGGACGTTAGGTGGAGAAAAGCTTAGAGGGGGCAGGTGTGGAGGGAGACACTGGTTAGAGGCGCTCAGGCGCTCAAGATTAGGGTGATGTCAGAGAAGATAGAAAGTGGAGGGTGGATTTGTGAACTTTCTGGAGGCAAAATTAATCAGACATGATGATTGACTAGATTCACGGAGCAAGGGACAAAGAGGAATCAGAGATGACTCCCAGGTTTATGGCTTGAGCAGAGGCTGAGAGTGAAGGTGGAAAGAAGCTGGGAGAAGCCGGGAAGGAGGCAGGCAGGGCCTCACCACACGTCGCCACTGCACAGATGGTCCCACCTACCACCAGCCAAGCTGATCACTGAGAAGCATCTGTCATCTCAGAAGATGATGGAAAATCCCCTAAAAGGCAAGGAAAGCGTCTGTCGCAAAGCCCAATGGTTGGGACTGTCTTTGAACGTGTGAGTGATGGAAAAACCAGTTCCAAGTGTCTTAAGCCTGAAGAGAATCTATGTTTATTTTAAGCTGAAAATCCAGGGGATACATCTGGCTGCATCACAGCTCCATGCAGGGCCTCATCTCTTGGACTCTCTTCCTTTGAGGAGCTCCGTTCTCCAGCCCTATGTGCTAACAGCCCACGCCCAGCAGTGGAGAGCAAGGGACCTTGCCCCAGAATGCCCAGAAAAAGTACTGAGACGATTCTGATGGGACCAGCCCAGATCAATCCCTGCCCTTCCCCCGGCTCTCCCAACCTCTCCACCCACTCTCCCGCCACCACCACTAAAGAGGTCCTGGGACAGGAAAAGGGAAGGAGTTGAATAGTTTGGCCTGAGTCATAAGTTCTTCTCCTTAAGCTGTGGTCTAAGAGAGTGGGAGGGGTGTGGGCCTGAACAGAAGTTGAGGATGTGACTGGAAACAGGCAGACAGACCCAGAGCACCCCCATCCACACATGCACAATCCTGGATGCCTTACTGATTCACAGCACAAGTGTGTGCAGCCCCTGGGTGTATGGCTCATGGGCTGAGAACTACGTGGACAGCGAAGTGTGCTGAGTCATCGAGACTGTCTCCTTCCCGGGTGATTGATGCTCACATTCACAATGGGCAGCAGCACAGAAATACTGGTTTGGAGGGCCCAGGAAAATTAGGTGCGGAAGGGCAAATGGCAGGAGGGGACTGAACGCTTAAGAACTATAGGCAGACGCAGTGTCTGAGGCTACCGAGTGTAGGGGTCACAGAACATTCCTTGGGCATCGCTGAGTATAGGGCACGTCTCTGAGGAGGGGTCCGTGGCCCAGTGGCTTCTTCCCTTCTGTGTCCTCACTGCTGAGGGTCCATCCTCCCCCAGACACCTTGTCTCTTGAGCTGACGCAGCACACAATTTGGGGTGGGCATGGGGAGTTTTGTCATCCTGGGAGCTGCGTGGTTGACATTGTTTGAGAGGCTAAGTGGGGGCTGAGATCACGGGGTCCATCTCTTGGCCTTACTTCCTTTGCGTGGACTCAGTAACTGAGCAAGAGAAAGGCGTTGGTTAGGTCCTGAAGGTTTTCTACAGGGCAGAGAGCTGAGTGTCACATCTCAGAAAAGTTCTAACAAAAATAATTAGTAATCTTAAGACCTTGAAGCCTGGGCAGGAGGCATGGGGTTTGGTGTAGCCCTCAGGTAATTCAGACCGTAGAAGATGCTGTTAGGGCCCTGGCCACGGCTCCTCGGCTCTGCGGGTGTAGGTGGGTGTTGGTGGGTATATACCCCAACTTCCACAGTGCCATCTGCTTTCAGGAGGATGTCATCTCTCAGAGGTCCCCAGCAAGCGGTGGGTTGCTGGTGGACTAGCTCTGAGGGCAGAGGGAGCAGAGAAAGTGCCTCAGCTATCTAACCAAATCCCCCTCTGCTGGTTAGAAGAGGGGCAGGAGGCGTGGCTTTGTGTGTGTCCCTCTGTGACGATCCCTACAGGGACCACACTTGAGTGTCTGTGCCCCAGGGACCCGTACCCACTCTGATCCCGGCTCCATGGCAGCCTGGAAGCTGTCCCTGCCTCTCTGGGCTGGTCACACTTCTGTCCATCCAGTGCAGCCTGGCTCGGGCAGGTCCTCTCCAATCTGGCCTCAGAGCTTCACGTCATGCTCTAAGACCCTCGGGTGATAGGCTGACTAGATGGAACAAAGAACACTGAATTCCCTTCCTAGCCTTCCTTCCACAGTGCATCTCACTCTCATGCTGCCTTTGTTTTCGCACCAGGAGAGTGCTATCTAGGGTTTACAGTCAGGAGGATTCTTAAAAATAGCGTTTCTATGGTGAAACAATGTCCCTTGTTTGGAAATCCGTGGAGCTTATAAAATATGTTCCCGAGTTTTCCTGGATCAGGGCATCTTGTGGAGTCTAGGGATTTATTTACAATGAAGAAATTGTTTTTGCAAATTGTGGTTAAACAAAAGGGTTGTTTTTGGAGTGCTGAGTAAAGGAGACATTGTTTCTGATGTTAGTTATTTGGGACACAAGCTGGAAAGGGATGGTTTTACAGGGAATGGGGTTGGGGGAGGGCGTGCATCATTGGATGTAATGGTCCATTTCTTTGGGCCGGGCACACTGGAAGTAAAACACTGTGACCTCTAACATCCATCCCCTCTTTTCCAAAATTTATTTCGCCTCTTCCGCTCCAGCGCCTACAAAGGAATGTCTATCAGTGTTGCCCGCCCTCATCCCCCTAACGCAGGGTTCTGCCGCTCTGGCCCTTCCAACGCCCAGTAATAGGAGAGTTGCTGTGCAACCTTCCTTATCTTGCTCCAAGGCTTTGCTTCCAAGGAGCTCTCAGCACTTCGGAGACATAATACCTCCTGCACCCGCGCGAAGTCCCCAAGCAGTGGGGGAACAGAACGGGTCAGAGTTCGCAGGATGAAAATAAGAGCCGAATCCAAGATCTGTTGTCACGGTCTCATCTTATGAGCTTCCCCAAGTGGCAACGCTGGGGCACAGGGCGGGAGAGCCTATTAGCAAGATCCCGTTCTCTGGAGGATCCAGGCAGTGGCGTATCTGCCACCGGGAAGATACATCCTGCCTTCTTTAAGGAAGCTGTCGTCTTCCAGGCCCTAAGCTTTCTGCATTTTGAATTTTACTTTTGGGGGAGCAGAACTAACATCAGTTACTGGGCATGTGTGGATCTGGGGGGAGGATGGAGCTTGTTAGCCTGAAATATCCACCCCGCAGACGCCATTCTAACACTTCAGGAGATCTTGCAGACTTCTCTGTCTTCCTGGGGCCCTCGTATAGTGAAAATATCCCTGGGAAGTGTGAGTTCCTGAGCGAAGACACTTTGTTAATCTGCTAAATCTGTAGGAATTGGCTGTCGGCCAGCAGGAAGAGGCTTACGGGTGTGTATGTGGGGAAAAGGCAAGGGAGCTCTCGGATGGAGATGGCATGTGGATTTTACTCCACTTACTTAGCAATCTTTCCCCTGTCAGGGGGCATTTTATCCAGTGTAGCCCCCAGGGAGGTCAGACCCGTGCCAGGGCCCTGGCCACGGCCCCTCAGTCCTCTCCACGCTCTTATAAGCCAAGGGTTTTCTAGTGTGAATGACTGAGGCTCCCTACCTGCTGTAGACCAAGTGTTTTATGTCCCCCCAGGATTCATTAGGAGGTGGCGCCTTTGGGAAGCCATGAGTCAATCGTGAGGGTGGAGCCCTCATGAATGGAATTAGTGCCCTTATGAGAGTCCCCCAAGGGTTAGCTAGCTCCACCCCACTTCCGCCCTGTAGGGTACAGCAAGAAGATGGTCATTTACGGACCAGGAAGCAGGCTCAAATTCGTAGGCATCTTTACCTTGGCCATCCAGCCTCAGGAACCGTGAGAAATAAATGTTCGCTGTTGGAAACACCCGGTCTGTGGTACGTGGTAGAGCAGCCCCAACAGACTGAGATGCCACCTGAGGGCGTTCTTCAGCCGAGAGGGCACTTACCCTGTTCTAGGAACACAGGGCAGGTAACCCTCCTGGAGCAGTGCTCAGCCAGTGACCTACGGGTGTTGGTGGGTAAACATCTGGCTCCCCGGTGCCTCTGCCCTCGAAGGACAAGATCGTCTTTCAGAGGCCCCTGCAGGCCATGGTGTGCTGGTAAACAGGCTCTTTGGGAGGGGGTGGGCCCAGGTAAAGCCTTAATCTGTGGCATTTGCTAATTTCTGTGGTGTATTTCTGCCACTGTGGCAGAATTCGAGTTACCAACAGATGTCACTGAACTCAGAGCTGAGGACAGATGTACACAATTGGCTTCTGTGAGTCAGTCTGGCAGCACATCCCTGCCAGCGGGAAGGAGGCCCAGTTGCCCCTAGTGCTAACCTGCTCATTAACACACCCTGGACTGGCATCCTTCCCTTCCCTGTCTCCATCCCCCACGGCCTTCCCAGGGCTTCCTTGGACCACCTCCCGAACAAACAACTTGCACCCAAATACTTATTTCAGGATCTGCTTCTGGTGGGATCCAAATTAGAACTAGATAAACTCACCAGTCATTGTTCTTTGAACAAAGTGGGCAGACTTCTCCACTGAATGGAGAACTATGTGTACTCTTGGTCTAGCCCCAGCCTGTATGCCAGCCTCACTCCCCCGCAGAGCCCAACACTTTTCTCTGGATTTCCTCTCCACCCACCGCCACCACCGTGGTTTCCCAGTGTGAACCCTCTTCACCTGGTATCCTCTCTGCTGGTGCCTCTCAATCCTCCATCATTTCTTCAAGTCTATTTCACACCCAGCCTCCTCTCCAAGGCTGTTCCTGGTTGCTCAGGGCAGAATGAGCCACTTCCTGTTTTTTTGTTCAGTTGTTTGGATCTTGACTATAACATTTACCAAGACTTGGCTTGTATTAGCTTTACTTGGGCTTGTGTCCCTCGCTCGCTGCCCTGGGAACCTGGAGGGCAAGGAGCACGATCTGAACAGTTTCCAGCCCAGGTGCAGCTGGGTTGTCATCACTAAATGTTTGCTGAAATAAACTGACCCGGTTCCGGCCAGAGTTGTTACTCCCCAGCTGCTGCTTCGACTTTCCCCAAGTCACAGCCAGCAGCCTCCCCATCCTCCAAGCAGGTGGACATGACCATGGATGTGAGCCCGGAGAGGGCAGTTCTGAGGGGGTAACTGTTCTTTCCTAAAGGAAGGAAAACACCAAGCTCCAAGGAAAACCTTTCCAGGTACCCTCAGGGTATGTTCAGCATAGCGAGGAGAGGGGAGTTTGCATCTCGAGTCCCCAGATCTCCTCCTGATGAGGGAACAGGGTCACCTGGCAGTCACCACAGTCTAGTGAACATTCTCTGATTGTCAAGGTCACTGGGGTTGTGGGGCACTTTAATTTGTTCTTTCATCCGTTAGTTCATCGAGCATCAAGTGCCTGGTAGGTCGGCACTTGATCAAGTTCAGGCATTAAGAGCTTTGTCTGAACAGCCTGGGCTGTGGACTTGGCTGTCTTTGTCGCAGGCTGGGTGGCTCTCAGTAAGCCATTTAACCCTGAAACCTCCATCTCCACTCTGCAAAATGGGGATAACCGGGTACCTACCTCTCAGGGCTTGGGGGACGTTTGAAGGAGATGAAGTAGGTGGAGGGTATAGTGTTTAGTACCTGGTACAGATACTAAGTATGTATCAGTATTATTAAAATAAAAATGTGGGCTGATCTCTGTGCTAAGCTCAAGGAGTGATCATTTAATGAGTTGCAGCCTCTGTCCTCAGGAAGGTCACAGTTGAGGGGGAGAGAGACCACAGACCTGTAACCCCACTGCAGGGTGCTAAGTTTGCAGGGGGCCCGGGGGGGTCCAGGGAGCCCAGAGGAGGAGACCCACAACAACAGCCCACCAGCCAGGGGCTGTCCTCGAATTCTTCTTATTTCTGATAAAAAAGTGTTCTGCTTGGTGAGAACCCTCTCCCTTCCTATTCTTATTCTGACCAAATTGAGGAGGCTGGCTGGGGTAGAGCTAATACTGATGGAAAAGGCGAGACAGTGGAGAGATGCTGGGGGCCTTTCCTGCTGTCTTTCCCTAGCCAGGTCCTCCCCCCATAAGACAGGAGGATGCAGTCAAGGGGCCACAGAGTCCCACTGCACTCTATGTGACATCCACTTAACCTCAAGGAGTTGAGGCTGGCTCCTCTGAAAGCACACTTCTTCCTAAGATGAAGTCTTGGATTTTCTCCCAGCTCCTTAAACTCCTTGATTTGTTTAATCCAGGAAATAAATTGTAAAGGGAGAACTTTCTTACTCAACATCTAGTATCTCTTGGCTTCACAAAAAGCTAGAAGTGATATGGCCATTTTAGGTCTAAGGAGACAGTGGGGTTTTTTTTGTTGTTGTTGTTGTTAAAGTTGCTGTTGTTGAAAGATGATTTCTTTATTGTTTTTTTAACATTTTTTATTGATTTATAATCATTTTACAATGTTGTGTCAAATTCCAGTGTTCAGCACAATTTTTCAGTTATTCATGGACATATACACACTCATTGTCACATTTTTTTCTCTGTGAGTTATCATAACATTTTGTGTATATTTCCCTGTGCTATACAGTGTAGTCTATTCTACAATTTTGAAATCCCAGTCTATCCCTTCCCACCCTCCACCCCCCTGGTAACCACAAGTCTGTATTCTCTGTCTGTGAGTCTATTTCTGAGGAGACAGTGGTTTGCAATGGAGAGGGAATGATTTTACTCCCCTGGGGCCCTTTGCGACGCCCAGAGAGATTTTAGGTTGTCCCACTGGGTTTCTCATGTAATAGGGACCAGGGATGCAAAGCGTCCTACAATGCACAGTACAGCCCCCACCACAAAGAACTATCCTGCCCGAAATGCTAATAGTCCTGAGGTTGAGAAACTCTGTCCTAAGAGAATGAATGCTGAGTGCACATGCACCTGTGTGTGTGTGTGTGTGTGTGTGTGAGAGAGAGAGAGAGAGAGATGCATGGATAAGGCGTGAGGAGGATGTTCTAGAGTATTTTTCAAATGTCTGAGAAGGTAATTGAGTGGGACACCACGTCACACCTCACCGTATTGGAATCAGATTAAGTCAAGTCAGTCAACCAGTACGAATTCATATTTAGTTTCTAATGGGAGGCAACTGGGAAACACAAATGTGTGAGAGACAGGAGTGAAGCCTGAAGTCAACGAGAAGACGTTGTGGCGCAGCTGAAGCACACGCGTAAGTTACACCGTTGCGTCTGGTCCTCTGACGGCAGTTGGAGAAATCCAGCCTTCAAAATGCCAAACACCATAGTTCAGGAGCTGTAGTGGGGGGGGGGGGATATGAACTAGAAAAGAGCCTGGTAGTTACAAATAGGACTCCCAGTCCGTCCTACCAGCAACAAGCAAGCCGAGTTCAAAATAAACAGGACGTCCTCCCGCCAGGAGGTACAGAGGGCGCTGATTGGTTTGGAGGTTTATTAGTGAGCATCTGGTCGGGGCAGAGCAGGGCGGTCCCTCACCCAGCCTGGGGTCACAAGGTGGGAAGCCTGCTCTTCCACCAGACGAGTCAGGAAGCAGTGGTGGTGGGTGAAGTATCTACCCTGCAGGCTCCGGCGTCTCAGGCAGTCTGGATTTCTGGTGCAGACTTGCAAATCAAGTGGCCTGAGGCCTTTGCCCTCTTTGCAGATATCTGGCAATTACTCTCCTTTTGAAGTGGCTGAGCATCCCAGGGCTTTAGATCCCGTGCAGACTTCTCATCAAGTTGGGTCTTGCTCAAGTCACTATTTATATTAATCTTTCCTGCTTGCAGATGACTCTCCCCATGCCCACTTGTAAAGACTCTTCATTTCAGTCACTGGCTGTGGGCCTTTTCCAGTGTGGATTGTCCAGGGAGAATGCAGACAGAGCCAATAACCCTGAGGGTAGGTGGTCACCACACTTCCTGAGTATCAGAGAGGCCTTAAAGCTTGTTCAAGTCATCCCAAACTTGAAAAAGACACCCTGACACCCACATATTTGGATAGAGGGCAGGAAAAAAAATACAGGCCTCCATGGAGTAACCTCCATCTTTATCCAGTTTGATCATTTAAATGAGTGGTGGTAACACTATTTTTTCCAACCATTGAATTGTTTTAATATTTCTTTCTTTTTTTTTTAATGGTCACATTTTTTTATTGAGTTATAGTCATTTGACAGTGTTGTGTCAAATTCCAGTGTAGAGCACAATTTTTCAGTTATACATGAGCATACATATATTCATTGTCACATTTTTTTCCACTGTGAGCTACCACAAGATCTTGTATATATTTCCCTGTGCTATACAGTATAATCTTGTTTATCTATTCTGCATATGCCTGTCAGTATCTACAAATTTTGAAATCCCAGTCTGTCCCTTTCCACCCCTCTCCCTCTTGGCAACCACAAGTTTGTATTCTATGTCTATGAGTCTGTTTCTGTTCTATATTTATGTTCATTTTTCTTTTTTTTTTAGATTCCTCATATGAGCAATCTCATATGGTATTTTTCTTTCTCTTTCTGGCTTACTTCACTTAGAATGACATTCTCCAGGGACATCCATGTTGCTGCAAATGGCATTATGTTGTCATTTTTATGGCTGAATAGTATTCCATTGTATAAATACACCACATCTTCGATATTTCTTAAGTGTCCATCATGTTCTTGGCAATGTAATTATATGCTAAAGACTCTTGGGTGGACTGGTTTCCAGAAGAGAAGGAAGGATGCACAACCTCTTAAGGAGCTTGAGGGTCGTGTGTAGGATATACAGAGGCCCTGCTCTTTTGTGAAATGAAGGGCATAGGTGGTGGAGATGGGGCTTAAATAGACCTTGATGGCAGTGAGGTGTGGTACGCAAGAGGAGTTGAGCACTGTGCTCATTTTCCTGGATCCTCAGCAAACTATGTGATCTGGTAGAATATAGATGTGGAGTGTGCAGTCCATTTAAAGACATCTTAGGTCCATTTCTTTTTTTTCAACCCATTTTCTTTGTAATCCATTGGTAGAACTGGTTGAGGAGACATCATTGAAGCCTTTTTTGGTCAATCCAGTCTGTCCTCTGTCTGGGGTAAGCTATCAGGTTGGTTTCTACCCACGGGTCATTTCTAGGCACCATTGAAAGAAAGTTTGGTGTTTTTTTTTTTTTAATGTACAAGAAAATTACAAAACTTTATTGAGGAACATCAAACATTTTTGACTAGATGAAAATAAATACCACATAACTGGATGGAAAGGATGAATAGTCTAACAAGGTCAACAGTTGCCAAATTAATATGAAGGTTTAATGCAATTCTAAACAAAGTATCAATTTCTTTTTTGTAAGTTGATAAAATCATCATAAAGTTCATCTGGAAGAAAACAACAGGCAAGAATAACTAAGAATTGAAAAAGAGGTACATGGTACCCCCGTACTAGTTAAAATGTAACACAACAAAAAATAACTATGGCATCGAAAGAAGGGTTTTAAGGAAGAATCTACACTTAGCAGGAAAGTGTTCTGACTGACTCCTGCTGTCTGCCAAGGTCCCCAGAGACTGAGTGTGCAAGTGTGTGACACATCTTTGCCATCCTAGGTAAGACCGTGGCCCTTCAAAGCAGCCCACTGGGTGTGTGAGTCTACCCTTCTGCCTGCTGTGTGAGCTTTAGCGGGGTTCACATCCTGTTGAAACAATTCTTGTGTATTAACGCTCCATCTGCCCCCCACCACAGAGCTGTGGTGAAGCTCATGTTACAGAAGACCTTGAATAAGGGGAAAGGGCGGCCGTTGTCACCACAAATACAATACTCCATCTCCACCAACCATGGGCTATTGCTGGATGCTGCCGCCATTTTTTTTTTTTTTTTAATCTCCATGGGGAGTGACGCTTTGCTTGGTCCTTACAGATATCTGTGGACACTTTGTAGTTACTGAAACTATGCAGACTTTTTAAAGAGTCTCCCCCACAAAAGCCCTGATTTAGAGTTTATTGTTTTGCTTTTGATTGTCTTATTTATTAATTTTTAATAGATTGAATTTTGGCTAGAGTAACCTTATTTGATATATCTAGGGGGTCCAAAATTACAGCTCCAAGTGCGTCTGAAACATGGCTAGAGAAACCTTACCCTGACAAGGATTTTTAAATGGATTTGTGGCACATTTCTGAATAACCTGCTGCTAAAACTGCGGAGAAATTTTTTTTACCACCTATGAGTGAGTGTAGATCTGATATTCTCCCGTTTACTTTAAAAAGTAATGTTTCTTGTTTATTTTTCTAAATATGAAGACAAAATTATATGCATGATGGAACATTTGGAAAATATAAAGAAGCGTACATATGAAAATAAAAATCAGCCTCTTTCTCCATCAGAGCAATAATCACTGTTAACATTTGGGTGTTTATTCTTGCAGGTTTTTTTTTTTCGGTGCATGTATAATTGATATGCATTTAAAATAAACTTTATAAATACACACTGTATTTAATTTTATGTCATACTTTTCCACAATATTGTAATATTCTCCTGTGTTATTACATATTCATTAAAACAGGATTTATAAACACTGCACATAGTCTCTGATACAGATTAGCACAGTCCATTTAACCATCATCCTCTTGCTCAGCACAGATTTTTGCTCTTTGTAAAAAAAGTGTGATGATGCCATGGCAAATAGATAAATATTTAACTATAAATTTGCTTATATCCTTAGTACAGTTTACTAAGAGGGGAATTACTGAGGCACAAGACATGAGCATTTTCAAAATTCTAGAAATGCCTTATTTCCTTAGGAAAAAAAAACATACTAATCACAGTTCTAGTAACATTGAACATTACCATTTACATTTCTGTAAATTCTCTAACTCCTCCCACGGAGACGTGGCATCTATTTCCCTCCCCACGAATCTAGTCTGGTCCAGTCTTAGTGACTTACTGGCATTTCAATACGATGCCAGTACAATGTCAGGGATGTGATGCTACGAAACGGCCCAGGTTTGGTAGAAGTGGCCACCGGGTTGTCATTTTACACTTGCCCTCAAGCCAGCTGCCATGTAAGAAGTCTGTCCACCCTGAGACCTCTGTGCTGGAGAATCCACATGTAGATGATCCCGCCTACAGCCCAGCCCTCCCCGCACCTTGTACTGCAGATTCCAGTGGTGCAAATATCTTATACTTTTCTCTGCGGTTCCCCATGTCTGTGCCTTTATTCATTCTCTCTCTTGCTCAGAAGCCTCTCTCCATCCTCTTTCCCTGGCCACACTCCTGCACATCCTCTAAGAGCCAACTCAGGGGCCACTTCCTCAGGAAGTGACTTGGCTGGCTAGCCCCCTTCCAGCACTCACGGTCCCCTAAGGTGGTGACAGGTACCTGGTTGGTCATTGGTCATAGTCTGCAGGTGTCATGTCTATCCATGCACTGACCACTTTGTCATTGGGTCGTCTGTCTTCCCTGCTAGCTGAGGGGCATCTCGAGGGCAGGGACTGTGTCTTATTCTCTTATATTCCTACTGCCAGCACCCTGCCTGGCCCTTGGAAAGCTCAGGAGCCACTGGCTGCAGATCAGTGCACTGCGTGCATTGGACTGAACAGTATTTCTCTCTTGGGGTGTCTTCTTTCAGTGGAGTGCTGGAGGATGAGGGTGGGAGGAAAGGAATGATGACCCAAGCAAGCCAAGCAGCAGAATCTGCCCTCGTGGTAAAGAGGAAGACACACGTGGTAGCCAGACGGCCTTGGCCTTTCAGATGGTGGGTGGGTGGACTGGGCAGATTTGATCCAGGGGCTTCTGAGCGGCTTCACTTTAAAATGGAAATGGCTCACCCTTGTAGCGCAGCCCTTTCTCAAGAGCTGGCCCCGTCTCCTTCCTTCTGCCGAAGACGGCCAAATTCAACATGCAGGAGGGATGGATGCAGAGACACATGTGTCACACCCAGGCAGCTCCCAGCTCCCGGCTCCAAACAAGGCCCCACTGAAAGGATCAAAGGCAGCACATGGCCCGGCAGTGACAAATTTATGAAGTCCCGTCATCCGCGTGAAAACATTGTGTATTTAATCTGCCCAGTGGAAATAAATCAATCTCAGGTTTCTGTTGAAGGAATTGCAAGTCAGCTACATGTCTCCATAAAGATGTAAGGGATCTGTTTAAAGTGACTCTTACCTCTTCCAAAGAGTCGAGGTTTTCTCTTCGCAGTGGCGGCCTCTAAATGCACCTTTGTGTTCTCCCTTTCACAAGTCCTGAACATCTAGCCTTGAATGAGTATACAAGCTTTGTTATTACACTTGGATTTACAAACAAACTTGTTGGCACAGGAAAGCCTGTGGTAGGTAGGGCAGACCACCCGTAAGTATGCGTATGAAAGCCCCGTTGGAAAATCTCCTATGTCAGCCAAAAGTGTGACTGTATTTCTAAAAACTTGGCTGTTCTCTTGGTGGTCGAAACAGTGAACCTTTTTGTTCATTGAACGCTGAAAAACCAAGTATGCCAAAAAGTGCCTTTTCCTAACGGGGTTCAGGACTCCTAGCTATTTTTGACTCTTTTCTCTCAGGGCTTGAGAACATTCAACAAACGTGAATCAGACATGCTTTATTGTTTCGTGTACACGTCGGAGATTTCAGGCCACAGCCAACAAGTGTTGGTCCTTTTGCCTGCCATGTGGCTTACAATGAGGCCTCTTTCTGCCCGTGTCCTCCGGCCACAGGCGGGGATGGATGCTGGATGCATTCATTTCGCTTCTCGGGGATGTGGGAGAGAGGCGTGGGCACTGGATGAGAGGCGAAGAGAGGAAGCGTGATCTTTCATCCTGGGGAGGCCATCGTGCAAGATGGCTGACTGAGGCTTGGTCATGCGGTTATGGAAGAGAGAAGCTGCGTCTCCAAACTGGGAAAGGACTAGTAACTAGAATTTCATGAGCTTGCTATTTCTAACCAAGGGGGCTAACAAATTCTCCAAATATTATGTGTGTACCTATGTATGTGTGTGTATTTAAATATACATACACACACACATACATACATATAATAGAGTTGACATTAATTACATATATGTACTATGTAATACTATACATAATGCTATATGTATATGTGGATATGTAATACTTTATATAACATAGTGACATAATTTCTCTGCTGTCTTTTTATGTTTTTGTCACAGCCTTTGATAGACTGAAAAACATTTTTTGAACTAGGTTTTTTTTTTTTATGAAAAAGTAATTACATGTACAAAGCAAAAAAGAGAAAAAAAAAAACAAAAAACTCTGCAATGAAAATAACTCTTCCTTTCATCCTGGGCTTCCCAAGTTCCCTCCATGTGACAGACACTGGTGACTGTTATTTTTTAAGTAAATCTTTCCAGAGTAGTTCTATGTGTGCACATGTACACACACACACCCACACACACACCTTATATACAGCTGAACCAAATGGGAGCACAGTATATTGTTCTTCACTTTTTCTCTTAATGGTTTGCTTTGGAGATATTTCTCTGACAACTCATATTCATCTGCCTTGTTCTTGTTAATGACTGTGTGGTGTTCAAAATCGGATGCACACAATTATCGCACCAGCCCTCACCAAAGGGTATATAGTTCATTGCAGCTTTCTGTTACAGTAAACAGCACTGTTATTTATCTTCCATGTGCAAATATATCACTAAGAGAATCTCTTCAGTGTGGTTTATCAGTGTCAATGGGTATGTGCATTGCAATTTATTCTGACTGTCATTGTCATTATTTATTATCATTACTAGGTTTTTATAGATCTCCAAAGAGGATGAGCCAGTTTACTCACCCTCCATTTGGCCAAGAGCACCTGTTTTGTTGTCCATTCATCGGTCCAGTGTGTTTCGAATTTCAATCGTTGCCAATCTGATGAGTGAAAAATATCACGTGAAATGTTAAGGTTTTTAAAGAGAGAGTTTTTATTGCTTTCTCATAATATTATAACATTGTAGAGCTTAAATACCCCTTAGAGATCATTTAGTCACATTTTCTCACTATATGATTTTACAGTTGAGGATGAAAGCTCAGTGTGGGAACTGCCCTCTGCCTGCCCTGCAGCAGCCCCTGCACCCCGTACCCTACTCCCCCAGGACTAATGCAGAAAAAGATGTTTTACTGTCTCCATTAGTGGAATTTCAAGTATCAAGTCACTGAAGTGATGTGTGAAGCCAGATTCTTCCTATATATGATCTACATTTCCAACAAACATTTATTTCTCATAGTTCTGGAGGCTGGGAAATCCAAATCAAGGTGCTGGCAGATTCCATGTCTGGTAAAGGCCCGTTTCCTGGCTCACCAGTGACTATCTTCTCGCTGTGTCCTCACATGATGGAGAAGATGAGGGAGCTCTCAGGGGTCTCTTTTGTAAGGGCACTTACCCCATTGATAAGGGCTCCACCCTCATGGCTTAATTGTCTCCCAAAGGCTCCAGCTTCAAATACCATCACCCTGAGGATTAGGTGTCAACATATGAACTTGTAGGGGAAGGGGGCACAAGTATTCAGTCTATAGCACTCCCTGAACAGGAGCCAGAGGCAGGTGGACAAGGGTTCTGGTCCTCTCCTCACTAGTGTTGCCACTTTGAGCAAGCTACCTAATTCCTCCAAGCCTCAGCTTCCTCATCTGCAAAATGGGGATAATTGTAGACTCCACCTCTTATGGTTTCCACAAGGACTAAGAAGATAACACACAAAAAGCATTTGACACAGTGCCAATCGGTCACTGAGCCTGAGTAGGAGAAGGGGTCCATGTCAGTGTTGTTATTTTCCGCTCTCACAAGTTCATTTCTGCTAGTCTTTGCCCTAGCGCTCTCTGCTTTTTACTTTCTTAACCTGTACTTCCTTTTGTACTCAGACCACTCTCCTGGACAAGGCACTACCTAAAATAGGAACGTTGTCAGGGAAAGGACGTCCTCTTGGCAGAAGTAAGCCACACCCCCAGGAAGGCGAGGAAGATGCTCCCAAAGAGGGGCGCTCCCTCTCCTGGTTTTGCTGAAGCAGCCCTAGGTGACTTAGATGCTGTGGTGGTGTTTGTAGCCTCAGTTCATCCAAAGACGAGTGAGAGGGGGTGTCAGGGTTTACCTTGGTTTCTGCTGAGCCAACCACCAGGGTCCTTCAGGCCTGTAGACAGTGCAGTGTTGTGTGAACCCCCTGACATTCTCCACTCATGTTTGATTTCAGAAGCTGGGCACCCCTGGAGAGAAAGCCCATGTTAACAAGACAAAACGGCCACCTAGAAGGGTGATGGGATAAACACGGCTCTTCTAGACCATGGAAACGTGGAGCAGGAACTATTTCCCTTCAGTATTTTAAACCAAAAATTTCTGTCTTTCAGCATTTCTCTCTCTCTCTTTCTCATAATGGTGCAGTCTGTGGTCTAACTCCTGGGTTTTTAAAGCTGGTGGTTGATTGTAGTTCTTGGCTTTCGGTATACAAAGTGGGTGTGTGTGATTTTTCTCTTCTTATTAGCCATTCTTTTCATACCGGTGGGAGAAAAGTTTTCTAGGAGATCTGTTGGTTTCTAGGGACTGTAGGGGACATTTCTGTGTGAGCAGGTTGCAGGGTAGGATTTCTATAACCTGTGTATTTTTTTGGCATCCTCACAAAAATGCCAGGTCTTTTTGATAAAACTGAAACCAATGCTACATCCGCTCCTTTACTAGAAAAGATTCACTGTAAAGATTAGTTATGGGAACAATAGCCCCCTTTTCACCTAATTTTTATGTTACACATTCTTCTAATTTTGCTAGCACTGCCTCCGCCTCAACAATCAGGGCTCTGTCACGGAGCTTTCAGCCATGTTTCAAGTACCTTCCAAAAACAACACACATAAACACACACACACACACACACACACGCACCACACACATACACATACACATCCCCCAAGTACAACGTGGGTACTTCCCGGTCAGCTTCATGCATGAGAAATCTGTAGAAAAATATAATTAACTCTTGTTTTTTTAAGAGAATGTAAAGAGCAAGGGGCTGGTGCTGAAGGGATCAGGGCTCTAGAGCTGATGGTTCCCCTCCCTCACCGCAGGGGGTGGTTGCCCTTCCTGGTCCTGTTTCCTCATCTGCATCACAGGACATCGGATTGGATGATTCCAGTTGGGGGTGGAGCCCTTCCATCTAGGATATGTCTGAATTCCAGTCTCATGCTGCTGTTTGTTTATTCCTCATTGGCTTACGTGTGTTCCCACTCCCATGTTTATAAAACAAAATATAAGAAGAGAGCAACAACTATTTTGTTTCCATCACCTCAAATTAATAGAATCTCTTTCTCTCCTCTTGCCCTCTTTTAAAAATCATGCTATTGATATAGTAAATGTGATGTTTGCCCACACTGAACAAAAACTGAGACACTGAATGCAGAAAAAAGTACAAAGATGGGAGTTAAAATAATAAACATGAAATCTCATCCTTCACAAACAAAAAATTCTTAAAGTGAATATCATTCGTTCCATATATACATACAAACGTATTGACAAACATATTAAGGTGATAGATAGGGATAGTTCACAAAGATGGATTTAATCTGTACATATTCTTTTAATGACAAGTACTTAAATTTAACTTTGAGTTTAAAAAAAAGAAAATCTGAATTAAAAGTTTTGTGGGACCACAAAAGTTTTTGTATGTTATGCAAGATCATTTTCTAAAAGATATATCTAAAGCTAAAAAATTAAATTTTTTTCTTTCTTTTTCTTGTTTGTGTGTTTTGGGGGGAGGTAATTAGGTTGGTTTGTTTGCTCATTCATTCATTCATTCATTTATTTAAACGAGGTACCGGGGATTGAACCCAGGACCTCATGCATGCTAAGCACACACTCTACCACTGTGCTATACACTCCCCCTAAAAAATTAATCTTTAGCTTATGAAAAAAGAGAAATTATTGGCTCATGTCAACTAGAAAGTCCAAGGAGAGGGTGTTAATTCTAGATACAGCTGTGTCTAGAAATGGCAAGGAGATTATCAAGCGTCACTATCTCTCCCTTCACCCATATCTCTTGCTCTGTTACCTTTTGGTTAGGTTCACGCACATATGGTGGCAAACCTTGTATGGGCAGCTCCATACTTACATTATACTAGAATAGAGATGCTGGAATTGTCAAGAGATTGGAGTCATTGCCTCTTCTTCGGTTAACTACTTGCTTCAGTTTTAGACAATATTCACCAACTCCCTACTCTAAGAGAAGGGAACATTAGCATCCTCGTATTTCTCTCCTTATCTCTTCCTACTAGATACTGATTTTTGATGATTACTATGTTTACATCATCCAGATTTATAACACTCATATGTATCATCATAATTCCCACAGTTGTTTAATGTTGGTTTGACATACAAATGAATTCAGTGCTCCCCACCAGGCATTTTAATGTGGTTCTCTATTCCTGATGTCACTATTTTGATTTATCGTAATTGGCTGGATTTTGTTGTCAAGCAGATTTTCAAAATTGTTCATTATTACTGCATGCCCAGTTTTTTTTTTTTTAAGTCTGAGATTGTCTCTATGTTGCTTTTATACTTGAATGATACCCTAGGTAGATAAAATTTGGGGGGATACATTTTCTTTTCTTTAAGCTTTTGTCATTGTGTCAATGTGTTCTGGTTTTGAATTTTGCTAAGGAGAATTCAGAGACCAACTTGATTCTCTCTGCCACTCCTCCACACTTATAGGTCCTTTTCTTACCTACTTTTTGCTTGACAAATTATTTCTTTATCCTTTAAGTTTAATAATTTAAAAAGCATATATTGTAATGTTAAGCATTCTCTTCACATTTTCCTAGAACACTGTATTCTCTTTCAGTCGATGGATTTAGGTCTTTCTCCATTTGGGAGCATCCTCATATACTTTGTACCTAAATGTATCTTTATCTACAGTTGTACTCTCTATTATAAGGTACCAATTATTTTTATGTTGGATTGTTTTTTCTGACTTCTAGCTTTATTAGCTTTTTCATTGTTTTCCCATCTTTGTGAATTTTTTAAAATTCTGTATGTAGGTGAATTATTTCAAACTTTGATAACAGTATTATAAATTTGTATTTTACTTCATATTTACCATTTATGGTATTTTTTATTCCACCTTTTTTTTTCTTTCTACATTCCATCTTGTAGTTCCACATTTCCTTCTATTGTTTCTTTTTAGCTTAAAGAGCTCTCTTTAACATTTCTTGTAGAGCATGTCTGCTGGAAACAAAATTTCTCAGCTCTTATGTATCTGAACATGTCTTTATTTTGTGTTAATTTTTGAAGAATAGTAACTGTGGATATAGAATTCTGGATTGACAGGGTTTTTTATTTTTCCCTTTCAACCATTTAAAGGTGATGTTTCATTGTCATCTGGCCATCATTGTTTTTGGTAAGGGGTCAGTAGCCATTCATATCATTGATCTTCTGAATGTGTTTTCTTTTCTTCCCAGGCTGCTTTCAAGATTTTCTTGTTATCTTATGGTTTAGTAGTTTAATATGATAAACCAAGTTTGATTTTTTCCTTCCAGATTCACCCTCCTTCAGGTTTGCTGAATTCCTTGAATCTGCAAAATAATGTTTTTCACCAAATATGGGGAAATTTGAGCCTTTACTTCCTCAAATATGTTTTTCTGCCCTACTCTCTGTCTACTTTCCTTTTGCGACTATAATCACAAATATGTATCAGACTACTTGATATTGTCCCACAGGTCACTCAGTACTTTTTTAAAAAAAATTTTTCCCTGTTATTCAGATTGGATAATTTCTACTGCTCTGCCTTTAATTTACTGACCTTTCCTTTGGCCATCTCTAATCTGCTGTTAAGCATATCCAGTACATTTTTATTTAATATATTGTGTTTTTGATTACAGGATTTTCATTTGGTTCCATTTTTCCACTGAGATTCCCCATCTTTTAACTATGATTGTATATATTTTTAAAGGTTTTAGATTTTTACTAGATGCTTTAAAGACTTTGTCTGCTGATCTCAATATTTGTGTCATCTTGGGATCAGTTTCAATAACTACTTTGACTCCTAAGTATGAGTCACATTTTCCTGTTTCTTTTCATGTCTAGTTTTGCTTTGCTTTGTCTTTATTACAGCCTGAACACTGTGGCTGATATATTAGAAAGCCCCTGGATTCAGTTATCTTCCTCTGCAGAGTGTGAATTTTTATTCTAGTAAGGGGTTAAATTACTAGTTAATCACCTTGAACTTGTGGAGGCTTGGTTTTATGCTTTTTTATGATAGGTCTGTTTTGGTTTTGCCTTTTGTCTTAAGATATATCCTTAGCTCTAGAATATACTCTTTATTCCTAAGAATGGCCCTTCTGGAGTTTCAATGAAAAACCTGAGGTATTTACCGAGACCCTATAATTTGGCAGGAATCAAGCTCAACACTGTCTTCCCTGCTATGGTCAGCAGCTGAAATCAAGGCTCAGCTTTTCCAGGCTTCTAGCTGTTTCTTTCTGCCAGTCTATAGGGTGCCCCCATCCATATTCAGTTCAGGAGTCAGCCAAATATTTGGGGAAATATGTATGCATATTGGGGGGTGCTCTCCACTCAGGCTTTCTGTGATTTCCCTTCTGGTTTTCAGATGCTCCAACAGCCCAAACTTCCATCTTCTAACTCCTCAAGCCAATAAGTTTGTGGTTTTCTGCTTGAGCTTTACCTACCCAGCACTCTGCAGGCTGGGGAGTGCCTTCAAGGAAAATGTTGTATAAAAATAGGTCTCACCCAATGACCTCCATTGTCCAGGGGTTGAATCTCTTCCAGTTCTGCATGATTATGATTGTCCTCCAGCATTTTTAAATTGTTAGTTTTCATATTTCATCCAGAATTTCAAACACAAGCTGCTTCATCATTATTGGGATTGAAATCCCATAGCCATTTGAGTTTAAATAGTATCTATTCGATACCATTAGTCCCACAGTGAATTGGTACTGTCCTCATTTCATCTCCTTAGGCCTGAATCTCCATTTTTACCTCACTTTGTGGATCTAACATTTTTCCTTAGGGTCATTACTTTTTAAAATTTCAGAATTTCCATTTATTCAGAAGCCCTACAGACTTAAAAGGGGGTCTGCCCCATTAAGATGTTATTAACAGGAGAATAAGCCCTACTTGGCAACATAGTTGACTCATGCCCAGTCACTTCCAATGTCATATTGCCCAAAGTTATGTTGCCATCAGTTCCTTCTTCCATGTACAGTTGTATCAGTTAAGACTCCCTTTGTTGCAAATGACACAGGATCTATCTCAGATTGGCTTGAGCATGAAAAGGAAATTTATTGATATGCATAACTGAAAAGTCCAGGGATGTGTCATTTCACATGCTGCTTGGTCCAGGAGCTCAAATGAAAACAGTGTCCCTCTCTCTGTCTCTCACCTGTACCCTTGGTAGAGCATGGGCTCGGTTCTCAGCAGAATCTCACCTGGTGGTGGAAAGATGGCCACCCAAGACTCACTTTGGTCCAGTTTTGAGTCCAGTAGGAATATGAGGGACTGAATGCCTCACGGTCAGAACCATCGCCTCCCATAGGCTCTGGCTGCACATCCCGGAACCAGTCACAGTGCCGGGAGAACGTGATCCTCTCGCTGGCAGCCCTGAGTCAGTGGCCACCTGTAGATGCAGGGCTAGAGTTGGCGCCACTGAAGCACATGGATTGATGGTGCAGGAAGAAGCAGTTTCCCAAAGGCAAACTGTAACAGTGTGAACAGAGACAAGTCTTCAGATTCTGGATGGCCGCAGAACAACAGATAGTTCTGTACCTCAAAGTAGTGTGTTGGTTGGCTGGTTTGTTCCAGATTTTACTTTAAAAAAATCAAAGGTCCCGAATGGCATGAACTTTTCTGCTCATCACTTGACCTTCAGGGTATGTTTCAAGACCTACAAAAAGCATCCTGGAAGAATCCACATGAGTCTCCCAAGCAGATAATCCAAGATACTCACAAGAGCTGGATGGTCCTGTAGCCCAACCACCATTCCAGGCTTATTTGAGGCAAAATAAGTGTTTTCATTTTATAAAAATGAAGAGACGATTATTTCTTATTAATGTGTCATTAAGATCACACATCCATTCAAAAATATTTAATATTCTAAGCAAAAGATGCAGTGGAGGCTACAAAGGCCTCTGGTTGGCTCAATTTATTGCTTTTTATTTATCCCTGATTTTTAGAAGAAATGAGCTCAACTCAGCTATAATAGTCTGTCTTTGCAAAGCTTTAAATCTTTAGAGAAATATGCAGGTGAAAAGGGTCTGAGAACCCTGTCTGGAATTTGTCTGTAGTAAACCAGACAAAACTAGAAAGACTAAATTGAGCTCCTTTGCTATGTAGCATGAAGAATTATTTTGTAGGATAGAGCAGAGCCAGTTTGGGTGTATTCTTTCTTTGGGACATTTTATTTATGATCTCTGTTTCTTGTCACTTCTCAGGTTATCTGGGAACTTTAAAGGCAAATGTGCAGACTGGCTAGTCTCTCTTAATCAGCATAAGCATCGTTTCATCCTTAGCCTGGATCGCGCTGTCCTGGTAGATAAAGAGGTTATCATCATGTTAGTCTCACATCTAACCTTTAGAAGTTAAAAAATAAAATAAAACACAGTCCTACATCTGAAGAGTTTCACAGATCTCTTATCCCAGTTTGCTGTATGGGGGCCAGCGTTCAATTTGATCCTTTGAGGCTTAAGAACAGATTTGAGACCTTCAGAGATTTTTCTTTTTGTTCTTAAGTGTCTAACCCATGTTTCTGGGCTATTTCCAAAATATCCCACTCACACACTACCATTTGTCCTAGGGGCCAAGAAAAAAAAAAATCCAGTGACTAATTATTATTTTTACAGGCGTTTGCAGCAAAGAGTCTTAGGATCGGAGGTTCCTCAGGGTAGAAGTAGGTACGGACCCAGATATCTCACCACGTACTGCAAGGGTTTTCCAAATCTTAACTTGTACTCAGTTTTATTTAAAAGATAAATATCTAGCATTCGTAAGAGATAAGAAAATTGGAACCTAAAAATTTTAAAACAACCCATTGCAAGTTGCCTGATATCTGATAACTCGAAAGCTTTTCAGGGTGACCGTGGTTTGCCTGCTGGGGGTCAGAAAGGGCCAGCTGCATCTCCTTATGGTTCCTGTCTGAGGACTGTGCCATCTGGGGGAAGGGGTATCCTATCTCATGACCCACTTGCTTCCTGAAAAGCTAGTGATGCCATGTGACAAGGAAGCAGGCGTTCTGGGATGGCTAGGCGTTGTCACACGAAGAGCTCTAAGCAAAGATGCCTCGTTAGAAGCCCTTCCAGCCTCTGGGCTTGTTCTCCCCAGTGCAGTCTCAGGGGGGGATCAACACCTCAACTGATTTTGAAAAAACATAACCTTGGACCTGTCACTACCCTGATGAAAACTCACATGTCACCTTGTCACTGCATGGTTACAACCCTTCCGTGGTGCCCCTACTCCCTCCAGGATGAAGCCCGAATTCCTTTGTTTGCCTTGCAAAGCCCCAGTCGTCTGGCCCTGCAACTCTCCAGCCTCATCTTTGCCACATCCCCTCTCACTCAGGGCTGCAGATGGCGGTACGTGGCTATCTCCTCTCCTCTCCACTCCGCTGAACCCCCCACTCGACATGGCACCTTTGCTGCCCACCCTCCCTCCATCTCACCCTTCCCTTTACCTTTAAACTCAGAGTGTTAGGAAATCTCCCTAACACTCGCCTCCTTAAAACCTGGGCCAGAGCCTGTCTACCATCTCCCTCTCTGGGCCAAAAACTCCTATACGGAACCATTTCCAGTCTTGCATCCTTGGGGCCCAGCATGTGTCCAGCGAGTGGTAGATCCCCAGTAAATATTTGTTGAATGAATCTAAGCATAGTTTACAATCTTTTCAAAGGGAGGGCTGAGGGACAGAAAAAGATAGTTGAGAGCTGTTTGTTTTGTTTCCTTTTAAAAGGATTCTTTCTGCAAGTGGTGTCATTTAAGAATTTCTGGGATTTTTTTCGGGTTTTGTTTTCAGCATCCTTCCGTGTCTGGCATTTTACAAAGGGTCTCTCGTGATCTATGGCTACGAGGGCCGAACGTGCACTCACAAAACACACTGGGAATGGTCTGCTCGGATTTGAGGTGGTGGAAGGAAATTCAGAAGGAATAGCTTCCCACTTCGCTTCTGAGTTATCCTTGTTTACACACAGTGATGAAATATTTCCTCCTAGTTTTTTTCCCTTAAAACATCTTGTCTGAGGGAAGTGGAAGGAGAACTTGGAGAACCATCCCCTGAAACACTCATTAACTGAAAAATGGCGTTAAAGGAAAATATATGTCTTATGGAAATGCAGTTTGGTTATCACACATATGGGATGCATTTTACTCGAGTCGAAAACTTTCTGAAGAAAAGAATCCTGTAAGTACACAGACTGCTTCGTGTTGTTCTTCAACTCAATTCAAAAGCGCTACAGGGAATTTAACATAAGAAGCAATGGCTTTTGAAGACCACACCTAAAATCTGATTACTGTTGGCATATTTATTGAACCATGTAGCAAAGATGATTGATTTATTTCCATGCTGTTGTGCTGAGCTCATGTTTAAGTCTTGATTTCTGTTCAAGACTGAGTTTTGTCTTTGGGATCTTATTTGAAAGTTTGTTTTTTAACAATGTAAGAATAGATCCATTTTGACTGTCATTTCTGTAAGTAGCAGAACTGTTCTCGGAACTTTCTTTTTTTACAGATTAAGTGTTAAAATTAGATAGTCCTGGTTAGAGGATCTTCGCAGAGACTCCATCTCTGAAGTGTCGTCCAGGTGTTTTCCCCTCGCCGGTTCAGATCCCAGCGCAGGACCACCTGGGTCAGGGTCATGAACTCACACCACTCTTTGATATGGTAATGTCCATATGACATGTTTACTCACCCTAAACATAAAAGGAGATCATGGAGGATCTTAGGCTGGGTTCAAACTACTCGGCTTCTGTGAAACTTGCACGTGTCTCACCCTTTCTGCTCTTCCTTGGCCAAGGCTGCAGCGAAATGCAGTTAAAGGGAAGATAAGATCGTGGCCAGCTGAATGGAAAACATAAAATGAGTATCTTACCACCAAACCCAGATCTCTTTTTCACCAGCTCTGTGCTACCTCTGACATGACCAGAGGTCCTTGGGGGAGATGCCCTGGACTTGCATCAAGTGAAAAAAGTATTCCAGCAAAGTTAGATTGTGAGAATGCCTCTTGTTGAAAGAAGGTCTTTGTGGAAAGGAGAGAAAGAAGGAGGGGTGTGGGGGCTTGGAACCTGGCAATGGCTTAATGTCCAATAGCTCCCCTGCCCTTCTCTTGCAAAACAGTCCACCAGGTTCCAGTATCCAGAGACTCCTGCAATCCTAGCTCTTCTCCTTGAAGATTCTCAAGGATGTCCAGGTTTGTCTTCACTGTTGGCCTGACCCCTCTGTTTTCAGGCTGTTGTGAGCCTGGGAAGTTTTTAGGCAACAGCTACTGCTAGGCACGCTTGGCCTTGAGGGAAGGCATGACCAAATGCACGCCCTCAGGGAACTT
Source organism: Camelus bactrianus (assembly GCF_048773025.1). Lineage (NCBI taxonomy): Eukaryota > Metazoa > Chordata > Mammalia > Artiodactyla > Camelidae > Camelus > Camelus bactrianus. The sequence continues at coordinate 25,774,425 of NC_133549.1, forward strand.
TCCGGGGAGGAACCTCTCAGTCAGATGATAGGCACAGGAACAGAGGCCCCTAAGACGAAAGTCTCCCACATTCAGTATCAGCCCTGAAGTTTCTAAGGGAGGTGCTGTGTCGGAGAATGACGTACATTGACTGTCATCTTTCAATGAGCCCAACCGTCCATTTTCTCGCTAATATTGTAACTGACCATTGCTTCTGTTGAGCACTAAATTAAGTAGTTGACTTGACCCTAGGGGTCACATTAGAAAAATAGATGCCAAGTGTGAGGCAGGTTCACATTGTGAAAATCTCCCAGCAAGGAGGTAGGGAAGGATGGAAAGGAAGAGGCAGCAGAAAGACCGATAGATGCTGCATTCCCAGTTCACGTTTACTCCGGCACCTGTTCACGGAGGGAGAATTGCCTGTGCTATCTAAATTGTTGTCCTTCTTTTTCCTCTCCTTATCCACACAACTTCACCCCACCCCTTCTATGTTTGCCAATAACTGAATGGGTACATGGTGTTACTCCATTACAAACCAACCAGGAGACTTCAAGATGATGGGGAGTCTGTTTAAATCATTCCTGTACTGCTGGCACCGACAGTGTCTGCTATTTGCTGTAAACATTTGTTAAATGAAATGAAATACTTAGGAAGAGATGACATAAGAAGAGAGAAGTTTAATAGTAGACATTCCAAGCAGTATCCAATGGGTGAAATCAGTTTAGGAGCTGAGAGAGTGAGTCCATGAGCTGAATATGATCAGGGACAGCTTCCTGGAGGACCTGGGACCTGAACTGCCCACTGCGACACTAGGGTTGCATTAAACAGGAGATGGAACCTGAAAGAGACAAAGACTGAATAAATAGAGGAAGGAAACAACGAGGTGCAGGCCTAGAATTCTGGGTAGACCAGTTAGCTAAGAAGGTTAGCAGCGCACAAGTGAGGAAAAATGTGTAATTAGCCAAAAAGTTGGCCTAAATTGAAGTAAAGTCTTGTATTTCCAAGACTTTGGGTCCCATTCTTTGATATTTCTGCTTCTCTTCTCCATTCACCCCTCTGACTTTTCAGTTATCTGCTAGGCTTGTCTTTATGGAATTTTTCATGAGTTAGAAACCTGCTGGTTTAATGTTCCTGAGTAAGATCTGAAGAAAGACTCAGGGGGTATAATTCCTGAAATTGAAGTTCTCAGGGACTAAGGTGGTGAACTGAGTCCACTATCTCTGTGAAATGGGGCACAAATGGGTAAAAAAATAAAACGGTGCTTCAAAATACATGGGGCAAAATCAAAGAGAATGTGGTATGGTTAACGTGATTTCTATATATTGTTTCAAATGTGTATTAACAGGGGAAAATGATATTTCCTAAAAAGAGAAGTATCTTGAATGAGGGTTGCTGATTTGAACGGATGGAATAATTCACATCCTGAAGATGGTTTAGTTATCAAAAAAGCGTTATCCGATGGAGAACGCAGTCAAGTTGGAAACACTTCTCAGGGCCCTAATGATAGAGCAAATGCAATAATCAGCAGCACATTTCCTGCATTACAATGCAAATCGCGCTACCACTAAATTAATAGTTGTCATTTGTTGTGTTTCCTGGTTTCTGCGATCCCTTTCATTTTGGTATCAGAGATTAAGAAAAAAGGCATACTTCTATTATCAGTCAACTTTTGATGACATGTATTTTCACTCTTTTTGGCCAAGCTCTAGTTCACTGACACAGACTTAATGGAAAGAAATGATAGTACTATTAAAAAATAATTACGGACTTAAAATAGCAGTCACATTCTTAACCACCATGGTTATAATGGAGATGTTATGATTAGAACCTTAAGTGTAACTGTAAATTATCTTCCTTCTGCTGTTTGGGGGCAGGGGGAAGAGTATACAGTGATTTCAAATGATAGTTTTCCTTTTTAAAATTATTTTTCGACTGCAGGTATAATCTAAAGATTTTTTTTTTGCTGCAGCATGCTCTAATAAGCCAGTTTAATGGTGGATCAGTGATTCCTAAGGTGGATGGGAGGGTGAGCTATGTATCGGACCCAGCAGGGGTACTTTTTTAATGTAAAGCTTAAGGCAGACCATTACCCCTACTCCTTACCAGCACAAACCACTTTTATTACTTGACTATATAATACCCCTCAGCTATCTTGGGGCTATACACAGGTTGAGAACTACCAGCTTGAATGAATTTTATAGCTAAGAACTAGGACACAGTTACTTAACTCTCTTGTCTTACAGAATAAGATTAGGTACCAATTACTGAGTATTTATATGTACTAGGTACTTACATACAGCGTGTCCAGTCTAAACATTGTTCTCACTGTACAGATGAGGAACTAGGGGCTTAGCGAAATATATTGTCCAGGACTACCTGCCAAGGGAGATTGCAGTGATTTGCATCCTAGCTTTTCTGGCTCTAAAGTTAAATTTTAAAAGATCAGTGTCAACTCAAACAACTGGGGCACAGCCCTGTAATGGGCATCTGCTATTGCCTGTCAGCATCTCTTTCTGTCTTAGGGTAGCAGCACCCCAACCCTCCTTTGGGGATCACTCCTCTCTCATTCTCAGTTCGTGTGGTTTACTCCCTCTGCTGACTCCAGGGATCAGCACTTCCCCTAGTTCAGCCAATGGGCACCTTCTGGAACCTGAGCCACAGTGACCGGTCCGGGGATGGGCAAATGACCCTTAGATATATTACAAGGGTTTGGCTTATGTAATTATGGAGGCTGAGAAGTCCCAAGATCTGCAGTTGGCAAGCTGGAGACTCTGGAGAGCCCATGTGTGGCTCCAGCCTGCGTCTAATGGCCTGAGAACCAGGAGAGCCAAAGATGGAAGTTCCAGTTCAAAACCTGGCAGATTGGAGACCCAGGGAGAGCCAGTGTTTCAGTCTGAGTCTGAAGGCCGGTGTCCCAACTCAAGGAGTCAGGCAGGAGGAGTTCCTTCTTAATCTTGGGAGGGTCAGCTTTTTTGTTCTACTCAGGCTTTCAGTGGATTGAATGAGGTTTACCCACATGAAGCAGGGTAATCTTCCTTCCTCAGTTTACCATTCAAATGTTAATTTCATTCAGAAGCATTGCTGGGTACCTTGCGGCCGGTCAAGCTGACATCACCACACTGGAGAGGAGAGCTGAGTGATGCGGTAAGACTGGTGACTCCATCGTTGGCATCCTCGGGCCATGCCTCGTTTTCTCCCTTGGGTCTTTTCATGTACATGAGCCCACAAATCCCCAGGTCTTGCTTGCCTTTCCGAGGGAGGAGGGAAGAGCTCTAACTTGAACCCCTTGCCAGCCAATAGTTCTGAGTCTTCCTGGAGTCCTGATGGGACTGGTAAAAGCAAACGTCCACTGTACCAAAAACACGTTGAAAACACACAAAGATGGAATTGCTGCCCCCACGTGTGTGATCCTGCTGGGCGTGGGAACCGTGGCAGAGCTCGCAAGCCAGGCCCTGATCTCTGGGCATCTGACATCTCAGTGTCAATACGGAATCGAAATGCTTTCAACGCATTTGCAATCTTTCACTGATTTAAAAATTCTTGTAGTCATTTAAAATCCCTACATTGGTCAGTTTTTTCTTTTTATTATCTTTTGATTTTTTAAGACGTCGAATGAAATTACTTGGTTGAGCAAAATAGCCCTGTGGGTTTTGTCCACATCCTTCAAAAGTTAATCTGGTTTTTCTGCTGAGATATTTGGAAAAAACCTCTCAGGAGCAGAAATTGGGTCTTAGATGCCTCATCAATTTCCAGGGTTGTCTTTTAGGCTGTTCTTAGGTTCGTGAATCTTGCACATGTACTTTTTATGATACAGAAATGGGACTAAAAAGGTCTGAATTCTAATTACTTCCCGAAATACTCTGTACTTCTTTTAATGTGTCCCCGCATGCTGCTTCTGGATTCATTCAGAAATACTTATTGCTAAAAATAAGAGGAATCCCCCACAGAAATAGTCTGGCAGTAAAACAATACACCTCATTTCTAGCCAAAGGCTTCTCTTTGTGCTATGTGTTAAAAAAAAAAAAAAAAAGATTATTGTTTGTTCATTTAAAACTGTGCACTGCTTAAACTGGTGAGTACTTGTTACACCTGTCTGACTGATGCATCCTGAGAATAAAAATAATAAAGCAATCTGGGGTTGCAAAACCATAAAGATGCTTTAAACATGTCTATAACGCAGATTCTGTCACTCATAAAATGAGACAGTTAATACATTCTTAGTCTACTTCTTAGGGCAATTTTGAGAATAAACTGAAGTACGAGATATGAAAAAGTATATTAAAATACTCCAAAAGGTAGTTGTTTTATATTATTCTTTGTAACATGGGATGGGGAGGCTCTCATGGCGTTGAAGGATGAGTAGTTTTTTTAAACCATGTAAATCCACTGTAGGAAGTTCATAGTCTGAAGTCCCCTAGGGGAACCAGGGGAGGACAGAAGTTCTCACTCTTTCCTGACCATCCTTCCACAGCATGGATGACAATCACAACCTGCCAGGAAGCCCAGATTTTTCTTAAAAAACTCCACCCTCCAAAGTTTCTGGGATGGGGTGTCCTATATGGATGTGTTGCCATGAGCAGGTGTAGGATAACTGTCATAGTGGCTCCCTGTGGGTTGGAGGGTGGCTAGGACGGGAGAGGGTGGGGAGAGTGATGGAATTTACCCCCCAAAACACTCCATATCTCCACCTCTGTCTCCCTCATAAAGCAGATGAGAATGCAGATGTGTGAAAACAGGCCTTGAGTGGATCACCTGAAATCTGCTATACTTTTTTTTATCTTTTAAACCATAGCAACATAGCTACTTAAGCTCTTACTAACAAAAATGACTTGAGATGTAACTCAGATGAATTTGCCCTGCCAGTGGGTCATGACCCTGTGGATGAGAATTGCTTATTTAGGTGGTCAGTGGAGATACTTGGTGGGAGAGATTGTGCTACCATGTCTAAAAACATCTTCTCAAGATGAAACGGGTCCCTGGAATTTCAGAGTGAACCTCCATTTCCTCTTCTGTAAAATGGGAGTAGCATTAGGCCTGGAGACACCTGTAGGTGCTCTTTAAATGGGAGCGAATCTTCCTTTATAGGATGTAACAGTGGAGTGATCTTCCGGGTTCCAGTGACTCAGAAGTGGTGACGTTTGCAGCGCATCCTGCAGGGAGGCCAAGAGGAAAATGGAAACAGACAGGGCATATAGTCCGTGTCTTCCTGGAGCTCCCCACTGAATGGGGAAGGCAGACATCTGCCTAAGGCATCCTGCCATGGCTCGGTGTGGATAAAGCCTTCATACAAGGGCAGAGAAAGTTCCATGGAAGTGGGACTGGTAGGGGAGGGTAGCAGCATTTGCACTGAGCCAAAATGGATACTGTTGTGATGCTTAGGAGCACCTCCCACCCAAAAAAAAATCATTCTGCCGTGCTACCTCAACACATTCATGACTGTGCAGAAAGAGAGTCCTTTATTATTTTTTTAAATCTGGTTTGGCTGCTGGGAACACCAAGCATTCCTTGGTGCCATCCAAGGGAGCAAAGAGAAAATCACAAGGGCATGAACTACAATGATTACAAAGTCGCTGAGACAGGTGACTCTCAAATGCATAGGTTCCCTGGCCAGGTACCATCCAGGTCGGCTGTTTCTGCATGAACAAACGCTACCAGGTGGCGGAGTCACTGACGGGGCATGGCGGGGACGGACAGTGGCGGGAGGGCCTCCTGCAGCCACTCAAAGTGTGGGGCTCCTTTCTTCCTTGGAGAGTTTTTGCCCTTCTGGAAAAGAACTGCGTGCTTTCCTTCCTCATGACTGTAACGATGAAGTGAGTGACCAGTGGCGTCCCCTCGTGGGTGCTCCCCACCCCCCATTGGAGGATGCCATCGTCTGCCCTCTATTGTCAGGCAGAGCTTGGCCCGGGAGCCCGAGAGCCACCCCAGGCTTCAGCTTGTTGAGTGGCTGCTTCACGTGCCGTCTGCCTTCTGAATGCATTCAGCCCTTTGTCTGTCCTGAAGCCACACAGAGCAGCCTCTGAGGCTGGAGGAGGCCTGGTTCCAACCAAACCCCACGTGGAGGAAAAGGCTGGAACGGGGGTTCCCTTGGAGCAGTGAGCCCAGGTGCGGTTGCCAGCATCTGGTCCAGAAGTAACGACACTTTTCCCAGGCCCTTCGCTCAGAGCCTTGTAGTTAATGTGCCAACGCGAACACCGTTGGACCCATTTGCTCCTGAAGCTGGCTCAGGGCAGGGCCATCCCAAATGCAGATACACGTTGTGAAAATATTGGGACAAATAAAAGCTCAGGCTGTTTAACAGCCCACACTCTTCTCACTCAACCACTAAGGAAAAGGGATTTGCATTGTTTGAGCGCCAACAGGTTGCTGGCGATGTGTGTAAGTGGTTTGATCCAGGCTCGTAACAATGTAGAAAGTGGGTATTATTATTTCCATTTTGTACGTGAAGCAGACACTCAGAAGTTGGGAAAGCTGCCTGAAGCTATTGCATTAATAAGCCTGGTAGAAGAACCAGGCTCCAAAACCCGCCTTGCCAGGCTAGAGCACCCCTCCACGTGCTCCCTTCTAGAATGGTCCTCCGTGAGGTCCCGTGTTGTCCTGTGCTTAGCCCCACATCACTTCTCAGATATTTGCTGATGACCAAAGGGTTGTGCTTGTGATACCGACCCGGGTTCTTGAACCCTGTAATCAGGAGAAATTGATAAGAGATAAGACAAGAAATTCAGGCCAGGCTTTATGGGATTGGGACTCGTGCTGCAGCACAGTGAGGTGAAAACCAGTGCCCTTGCTTGCTCTCTGGGAACGAGGGAACAAGGTGGGGCCAGCTGGTCCCTTAAGTGGGCTGAGGGTAGGGGCAGGCCCAGGGTGGGCCGGAGGGATGGCTTAGAGCATGCACCCAGTGATTTTTTTAGTCCCTTATAATTTCTTAGTATTCTGTTGCTCAAGGACACATTTGTCCAGGTGCAAACCCTGCAGCACAGGGGCTCAGGCTCCAGGTTCCAGCCTGTCTCACTTATAGACGTGATCTTATGCCAAGCATAGTAGAATTCAGTAGATGGGATGCCCACAGACATTTCTTGATCTTCTGCCTTATGAAAGTGCTAAATTGGGAGCCTCAGTGCACAAGCCTGGAGACACCATTTGCAATAGAAGTGCGTGGAATAAGGTGGAAGAAGATGGATCCTCACCAGCGGGTCTCGGTCTCCCCATCCCACCTTTCTCTTCTCTTTTCTTTTTTTTTTTTTTCATCCTTCTTTTCTGAGCATCAGTTGCAAGGTCTTCTCTTGGCAAGATGTGGCTGAAGAAGGATCCCTTATGAGGCATCATGACAATTGATCTGTCAATTCTCAAGCTCCCTTTGATAATAGTAATCTTTTGAGGGTTTACTCTATGCAGGAACTGTTCCAGGTGCCTTTCAAGCCTTATCTCATTTAATCCTGGCAGAAACCCTATAGGAGAAGCACTCTTACTATCACCATTTCGCAGAAGAGATTAACTGATGCTCAGGGACTCGCCCAAGGTTGACCCAATAGTGACCTGGCCCAGGAGGCCCTGGATCCCATCAAAAGCTGTTTCTCTTTAAATATTGCAGTGAACACGGCAATGATTCAGCCATTTTCCCCATGCATTTTGTGTTCTTTCTGATATATATATATATATTTTTTTTCTTTAAATCTAGTGAGGGATGCTTAAAAGAGAGTTGGCCAAGAGATCTTGTTTATTGTTTAGGCAACAGTTTCAGTGATGACTTTCATATGAACCTTATCAGTGTCAAACCAGAGTTTACTAACACTTTGCTAACTTATAAACAGGCTCCCACACGCTCCCTCGCCTGCTTCTACAGAGAAACACATGTAAACATTTCAAAACATTTCTGGAGGGCAATTAATTTTTTCCTTTGGGAAAATATCCGATTGATGAAAATAATGAGGCAATGCATATTTTGAAGATAAATAATATTAAAATGGGTGGCTTTGGTCTCTTGCAAGAATTGTGAAGGCTTAGACGTCGTCATTAAATTTCTGTGGACTTAGAGACCCATTTCTCAGCAGGCTCTGAGGAGTGTGTGCAGGAATTCAAGATGGAAGAGAGGAAACCAGTCATGAGGTTTTTTGGTTTATTTGAAAATTCTGTGTCTTCTGGAGAACTGAAGGCTTTTTTGGGGGGAAGGGTAGAAGATTTTTTTTTCTTTGTTTTTTTTTTTCTGCAGTACAGCGCTGCTCATCTAAGAACCCTCTTGACGGCTACTTCTAGATTTCTTCCTTGCCATTTCTAGGTTGTTGTTTTGTTTTGTTTTGTTGGGGGTTTTTTGTTTTGTTTGTTTGTTTGTTGTCTTTTTCCTCCCTCTTTCCACTGTGTGGGAAAGGTAATCTGGGAGGGTGGCCAGTGTTGGCAGAGGGGAATATAGGAGCATGTTTATCCTGGTTTATGATCCCAGTACTTCCAAAAGGAGAAACATTTCCATCTGAGCATGCTCCCTGGATCTGCTGTCCATCTTTGAGATCTTTGAAGACATCTCTTTCAGAGGGGACCCCTGTGTCATTGTGGCTTGCTTTTCTCTAGCTCCATTAAGATAACACTTCTCCAGTTGCACACCAGACAACACTTTTGGCTAAGTGCTTTAAGAAAGACACCAACAAATTTCAGTCTATGACCTGCAGACTTGAATGGTGTGTATCAGCTTTCTGTTTTGAAAACCTTCCATCCTGGGTGCAGAGAGGGGCACTGGAAAGTTGGTTAAGACATGTAGAACCTCTCCTTTTTTCCTGGAACATAGTAGGATTGTATCTCCCCACTCCCTTTGAAGTTAAGCATGATCATGTGACTTGATTTGGCCCATGAAATGTCAGTGGCCGAAGAAGGACCCAGAGCGTGATCTGCCACATCCTCTTTCCCTTCGCTGTGGCAACCCGCAGTGTCTTAGAAGGTGCAGACTCCATGGGAGAGATGCCCCTGCTGATCTGTGACGGGCATGTCCTATGTAGTGTGCTTCCTCAGTGGGTGGGGGTCTTGGCCTGGATGTCCTTCTGTGGGGAATTCCTTGACTGAGTGAGACTTGCCTTTTGAGGGTTCTTTCTAGTGTAGATTTCCAAATACAATGAAATTTTAAGTTGGAAGTTAACTTTGATGTCTTTCTGCATGGTGCCTCTGTAGTGTGTCTTCTGACTTCTACTCAAAGGTCCAGGAGCAGATTCGGTATTAGTAGCTGTGTAACCTTTATTAGCCAAATCATTTACTCTATCTGAACCCCAGTTATGAAAATCTAAAAGTGAGGTGGCAACAAGTTCCAATTGTTTTACTACACTTTTGAGGAGATTTAAAGGCAAAGTAAGATGTTGTTTGTGGAAGTGCAGTCCAGCCCCGGAGGGGTGGAGGGCCATGTCATTACAGCAACATTGTTCTTGCTGTAACGGTGCCCACCAACCCCTGGTTGCTGGTATGGTAGGTCCAAGGGTTGGTGTAGACAATGAATGCATTCTAGGGGGCTGCGGGGAGGGGGAGGGCGTCAAGGGCTCTGGTGCCTCACCGGATGGGATAAACTGTTCCTGAACTCAGGAATTGGAGGCCCCGTGTCTACTCTGAACAGTGTTACCCATGGCTAAGCTCTCTTGTCCAAACTCAAATTCTGCATCTTGGCTCATCCGTTTGCAAAACACCTAAAATATCTACCTCATTTGGTTGATGCTTTAGAAGATGACATCTAAGGAAACATCGTAAAACTGGAAGGGTCCCACAGAAAGTTCTAATAGGACACTGGTCCTTTTTTCCACCTGAGGGTACTCAAGATTCCCTTCAGTCAGTTAGTCCCACTGTGTCCCGTCTGTGACGGGTCCAGTCTCAAGAATCAATCCATTCAGCTATTTCCTAGTTAGCGGGAGGCAAGGCAGCACTTAGCAACTTCTGGAGATCTGTCTTTTCTAGCAGATAGATTCCCTTTCTTGGATATATTCTATTAATTTTTTATTAAACGAATCTTTTGGTGTGGAGTAGATCCTGAGTTTTGACAATTTTTAACTCCATGAAATTTTTGGATCATTCAAGACCAAAAATATGACCTTTTCATTTTTACGTATCTTTTTCTTTTCAGTGTGACATGGTTTCTATTTTCATATACTTGGCATCACACAGATTCAGAATGATTCAATTCTTCAATTTCTTCCTCCTTTTTCCCCTGCCTCACTCACTTCCTGTCCTGTCCTGTTTTGACCAGCTTCTCCACTGACCCTTTCTTCTCTGGGGAAGCCATGGTCTGGACATCCTCCAAAGCTGCCCCTGGAAGGTGATGGTGGCAACTCCCATAGACTCTCCATTGGAACAAGCACCCCTCGGGGCACATTGCTTCCCTATTGGAAAGTGCAGTTACAGAGCTTGGCGGGGATGTCGTGCTATAACTGATTCATTCATAAGTCTGGCCTCAGCGCACAGAGAGAAGCCCCGCCCCTGCCCTGGATCCCCCTACCCCAGCCAAACAGTTCCAGCTTATCTCTCAGAAGATTAGAGGACCTCTGGCTCATTGCTGGTTTTCTTTCTGTGGCAAAAGGCCTAGCAGATCAAAGTCGACATTACTTTACATAGCTAGTGGCTTATCTCCTGCCTGTCCTGAGACCACTGACCTCTCAATTAAGGTTTTAACAACAATTTCTTTGGGGGGAGGAAATGCTCATAGGATGGAGGACAGTTTACATGACCAGGCCTCCGGTCCTGACCCCACTGGCTGTGCGGCCTGTCGTGACTGCTCGCCATGCAATTAGGCAGTGTTTTGCAGTTCCCTTATAAAGAAAAAAAAATGTTATTTTTACTGAAAATATCTCCAAGTGTCCTGGAGGATTCTATTTTTCATGTCTAATGAGGTGACAGTGGAATCTGTTAGATGACTCTGACTTTATCAAGCTCTAATGCTAACACTCCTTTCAAACGCGGAGCTTTGTGGCGCGTCGAAGGAGACGCTGATAATCCTGAACCTCGGGTGATGGATGTGTTTGGTGCATTCCTTTGCTTTCTCGTGCAGACCGGCCCCTCTCCCCCCTGTATAGTTTCAGCCTCATTGGAGTTTCCTTTGAAACATGGCCTGCTAGTTTGCAAATGATTAAATTGAAATTGAATGCCAAAGAAAAATATCTTGTACTCTGGGCACTGAAAAATTCTCTGAAAGATGTGGGCTTTTAAGATGGACACTGCTAACTGATGAATTATGTATATGTGTGAATATATATACATAAATTGTGTGTGTGTGTGTGTACACCTTATGTATACATATACACACAGGCAGACTTATTTTTATTGCATTTCGCTTTAATGCACTTTGCAGATACTGCATTTTTCACAAATCAAAAGTTTGTGGCAACCCAGCATTGAGCACGTCTATCAGTGCCATTTTTTCCAACAGCATTTGCTCACTTCCTGTCTCTGGGTCACATTTTGGTGATCCTCGCAGTATTTTCAGCTTTTTCATTGTTATTGTATTTGTGCTGGTGATCTGTGGTCAGTGATCTTTGATGTTACTGCAAAAAGATTATAGGACTCGCCGAAGGCTCAGATGATGTTTAGCATTTCTTAGAAGAAAGCGTTTTTAATTACCATTAAAATTTAACATTTTAATTAACTAAGTACATTGTTTCTTTATATATAATGCTATGGCATACGTAATAGACTACAGCATAGTGTAAACATAATTATATATGAGCTGGAAAACCCCCCAAAAATCATGTGACTTACTTTATTTACTGTGTTATTTGTTTTTTGTAGCAGTCTAGAACCAAACATGAAATATTTCTGACGTATGCCTGTACACACACACACACACACTTTTTTTTTTTTTACTAGCAGATTGATTTTTTTATTGGATGTTTGTGCCAGTTACCCTGGAAGACACCATGGATGTATGTAATGTGTCTCTCTCCTTGAGAAGCTTACACTGTAACGAAGTGTGATGAAGTTAGTGTTAAGACTATTGCAGTAGACTAGATCTCAGGCTCTGGGGCAGAGAACCAGGTTTGAATCTCAGCCTTGCTTGTTGTTAATCTGTGTACCCTCAGGAGGATCATTTCACTTCCTGAGCCTCCCTTTGTTTGTCTTTAAAATTGGGAGAAGCAGCCTCAGTGCTTCTCAGGGCTGCTGTGAGGATCAAATGACTGAAGACATTACAGTATGCAGCCCGATGTCTGGCATATGGGGAGTATTCAAGAAAAAAGTTGTTTCATTATTTTTGTGTAAATTCTGAAAAGCTTGTAAAAGGAGGGATAGAATTTACCGAAAGACCGGGAGGCAGGAAGCCCTTCCTGGAGCAGAAGTGGACAGGAGCGCAGGCTGAGTGTTGAAGGCGCAGCTGGGAAATCCTCCAGAGCCACTTGTTGGCCAGTCGATTTCATGGCTGCCCTCGTGGTCATTCATACCTCTCTGCCTGCACGACTTGCTGAGAATGACTGAGGAAGCCACAAAGTTAGTTTTCTGTATCTATTACAGATGAGGGTCAGTTGTCATTTCCATCATAAAATCCATGCTTCATGGATCTAAAGCTTGGAATTTAAAATGCCATGGGGCTTAAACTCCACTTAACACTTTGATTTAAAACCTTTTCAGAGAACAAGAGTTCTTAAATCCACATGGCCGATAATACCATTGCAGGCTCTTTGGTTTAAGTTACCTTTGGAAAAATGAATTCTGGGTCTGGCTTTGCACAGCCTTCTCAATGATAAATAGCTTTAAACAAAGAATCATAAAAAATCAACACTTTTAAAGAGCAAATAATCAGCCACAATGCGTTCTTTATAGAAGCATGACTGGTGCCCTGGGAGGGTTTCATTTTCACGCATTTTAATAATGACTTTCCAAAATGGCTACTTTAGAAAAAGAACAGTTTAGGGAAAGGAAGGAGAGACATGTTTAGGGGCTAATTTTTTAGCTTCTAGAGATACATGTTTAATTCATCTATTTTTTACATGGAATTTTATTTTAAAGATAAAAATGTGTTATATATAATATAAGTAAATGTTTTGTCTTTTGGCTTCTACATCAAAGAAATACTGCAGCTAAATATCGCATCTGTTAGCAGACTGATCTGAAAGCATTTTATTTCCAAGTAACAAGATCAATATTCCATAGAAAGTATCTGATGGCCAGAATCAGCAAGGAATTTTAATTTTTTGTTGGAGAAAACAAAGGTTGCTCTGATTTCAACTTTGGAGAGAAATGGAGACATGCAAACAGTCAGGGGAGATTCTAAGAGAAGGTTGAAAGTGTGGGAGACACCTGCAGGAAATGCACATGATCTGGTTGAAAATTTAAAAGCTCTATAGTGTTTAGTATCTGGTGTAAACGCTTCTGTGCGGCGTCCAGGTGAAGGCGATGGGAACGGGGAAAAGATCGTGGGGCTGCACCTTCAGTTACTCGCAGTTTTTGAGTAGGAGGACGGGTTGTGGAAGGACAGGACTTGGGGAGATGCCTTTCCCCTTCTGGACAGATGGGGGGATCTCCCATAGCCTTTCACTTTTCATTTTCCAGAATCTAGTGAATATATATGTCTCACCTTGGGCTATCTTCATAATCAACTACAGATTCTACAAAAAGCTATCAAAGGGCTTAGGCAAGGCTAGTAAAGGAGTATAGTTTAGTAACTGATGAGTTGGCATCCTTGAACTCATGTTGGGAACAAGGGGCCTAAACTGCTCACAGGCCCTGGTAGCTTTCTATCTACTGAATAAAGATGTGAAAGCTAAGGTGTCCTGTTCCCATCCGAGACAGACTGGGAAAGAATGATGACACCATTGGGCAGCTTTCTCTTGACTCCAGTGGTGACGTTTCTTTCCCCACCTCTTGGGCCTGGCCCAGCCTTGTGACCTGCTGTGACCCAGACAATGTGCAAAGCTGTGTATGTTTTGGAGCCCGGGCCTCAAGTGGCCAGGCAGCTTCTGCCTTTGTCCTCTTAGAATGTTCCACGCACTTCATGAGAAAACCTGGGCTAGATTCCTGAGACCATGTGGCGAGAAAGGTCAGGCTGACAGCCGGCATCCAGGCCCCAGGCTTGTGAGTGAGGTCACCGTAGTCCCTCCAGCCCCAGCTGAGCCACTGGCTGACTGTCAGTGCCTTCAGTGAAGAATGGGTTATGGACCCACTCTGTATGGACTGAGTGTTTGTGTCCCTCCAAAATTCATAACCCCCATGGTGCTGTTGGAGGTGGGGCCTTTGGGAGGTAATCAGGTCTGTCTCAGGTCATGGAGGTGGAGCCCCATGTTGGCATTGGTCCCTTACAAGGGGATGAAGAGACCAGAGCTCTCCCTTTCTGTCCTGTGGGTGTACAATGAGAAGGTGAACATCTGAAAATCAGGAAGAGCCCTCGCTGGACACAGAATCTGCTGGTGCCTTGGTCTTGGCCTTGGCCTTCCAGTCTAGAACTGTGGGGAATAAGTATTTGAGTTTAAGCCCCCAGTCTACGGTAGTCTGCTAGAGCAGCCCTAACTGACTAAGACACATTCCAAGGGAACAGGAGGGGCCCTGATCAAGGAGTAGTACATCCTCCTGGAGGAGGGAGACTGGAAATTTGTGCCTGGCTGGATTTCACAAAGCTATGGACCAGCAACTGCCATATGCCTCCCATTCCTCCCCCTTTGAATAGAAATACCTACAGTGATGATATACTTCACCAAGTATGTTGCAAAGTGGGGGCCGATGACGTGTCTCCTTAGTTCTCTGATGCAAGAGTCACTGCCTCTGAAGAACTACACCTGAGAAAGTGCATCCAGGGCATCTCATCTGTATTGCACATTAGATAGATTATCAAGACCCTGCATTTTGACACTGAGACTGACACTATAATTGGATAAGATCTTCGGGCAAGCGGGTCAAAGTATTTTGTGTGTGGGACCAATGAAAATAATTTTCCAGCCCCTCCTATTAGAAGATGAAAGTTATTCCACCACCTCTTACACCTAGACTGGCCTTGTGACTTACTTTGACCAGTAGAATATGACAGAAGTGATACTGAGGTTTTCCAGAGCTGAATTTTTATGAGACCTTGCAGCATCCACCTTTGCCCTCTTGGCCCACTACTGCTCTGTGACAGAAAGTCCAAGCTAGATCCTGAATGATGAGTAATCACATGAAGAGAGAAGCACAGCTAACAACCAGACAAGGCTCCTGATGTGTGAGTTAGGCCACTTTAGACTCTCCACACTCAGCTAAGTGGCCAGCTGCTTGAGGCCACATGAGTGAGCCCAGGGGAGACCAGAAAAACAACTACCCAGTCAACCTACAGAGCCATGAGAAGCAATAAATTGTAGTTTAAGCTATTATAGTTGGGGTGGTTTGTTACACGGCAATGACTAACTGATACACTTTCCAACTAATTATTTTTTATGTTTATATTCAACTGAAGGAAATTCAGGAAGAACAGACAGCATGTTTATACTTGTCTCCTATGGAAAAGTAAATTATTGTGTTCAATTTCCAACATAATGCCTTTCCTTTTGTTAAAATCTATCATAATCGCAGGCACTATACCAAACTGAATATAAATCCAAGATCATGAAAGCAGATTTGGATCCAATAGCTAAACAAAACTGTTCTAAACCCACAAATCATGCCACAAAAAATAAAAAATTTGTTTATTTTTAGCAATAAATATATACTTGTATATGTATTATTAAAAGATGATTCCAGGAACCTTTCTTCCAAATTGGGAACAAGATTTTCCATCCCAGAATATACGTCTCCAGGACAACCTGGAGAGACAGATTTAACACAGAAAATACTGGTTAGCCACACTAACTGGGAAAGAATATTACTCAGCTGTAACAACATTGTCACTGCAATGAAGGCAAAGAGGAATTTGGGGTCATTGTTTTAAACAGTGGCTGACTACAATACTCACTACTAGAAAATTAAAATAGAACTCGGTGTTTGAACAAAAGTCTCCATGAGTGAATAGAGCTTTCTTTTTCTCATTGAAAAAACATTTATATAAGCAGTGATGAATTTCCTTGTCACTACATTCTAACAGAATGAGGGCACATCGAAGCCATAGGAATGCTCAACCAGCCACTGGGGGTTTTATGTGTTTACTGGCGTCCTGCCTATGGCTGGAACTTCTATGAGTCATTTTGGTTTGTGTCTCTGTTTCTGTTTGTAAGAAGGGAGCTTCTTTTCTCCCCCCAGGGCTTGGCCCATTTCAACCCATGGCTGTTCTGAGCCTGCAAGAGCTGACTGATAACTCGAGGATTAAATGCCATTTTGAAGATTCTCCTGGTGTTACTCATTCCTCCTTACTCGGGTTCACAGTGCAGTTCTGATACTTACTGTGGGACCTTGGACACATTATATAACCTCTGAGTCTCAGTGTCTCATCTATGGAGAAGAATAACCCCTGTGCTTTACAGGACAGATGTGAAGATTAGCAGCAGTATGGGTGCAACACCTCTAGTGGTGCTGGGTGTGTATCAGCACTTCCCTTATAGGGCTTTTATGGGGACCTCATAAAGTCATATTTGTAAAGCTCCCAGAGCACTGGCTTGCACATGGTAAGGGCTTGCTGAGCTAACTAAATAAAAATCTTCTAGATCCATTGTAATCAACAGGCTCCAGACCCCAAGGAGTTTGCCTTCCGTTGTGCACATGAAACACGGGGTCAAAACCCTGATCATTTGTGACGAAGACCAGCTGTCAGAATGCAGCTGTGCCCTGTATCCGTGCAGCCCCCCCACATGGGATGCCTGCTGCGTGCATCATGTCAGGCCCCGCGGGAGCGCAGGGGAGAATGGAAGCGGGAGGGAAGGAGAGTTTAGCACACCGGTACCTGGATTTTCTAGAACTGCCTGTGTGGACACTGGTGTTGCCTACTCGGCATCTTAGTCTGTTGGGGCTGCTCTAACAGATACCCTAGACTGGGTGGCTTGTAAACAACAGGCACTTATTTCTCACAGTTCTGGAGGCTGGAAAGTCCCAGATCAAGGTGCCGGCAGATTCAGAGTCTGCTTCCTGGTTTATAGATGATCGTTTTCTTGCTGTGTCGTCACTTGACAGAAGGGACAAGTTAGAGCTCACTGTGGCCTCTTTATAATAGAAGGCACTAATCCCACTCGTGAGGGTTCTACCCTCATGACTAATGGACCCCCAAGACTCCACCTCCAGATACCATTACACTGGGAGTTTGAATTTCATATGCATTTTGATGGGACACAAACAGCCCATAACAGCATCCATCCCCCTCTCTGCTACTTACTTTGGGGAGCCACCTTCCCCATGGGGCACAGTGTAGGTGGTTCTGCCCATCAAGGTGTCTTCCCTTCTCTGACCAAGAGGTGACCTCTGATCCACCCGGACCAATCAGAAGCTCTCTTTCCCAGGGATCAGACTCTCTAGGGAGACCCCTCCGGAACTCTGGTTCTGACCACTTTCTGAAATTGTATGAAATCTCCGGGGAGGGGACCTGGAAATCTGAACACGTCAGGAGCCCTGATGTTTCTTAAGCAGTTGGCAGACTGGTTTCTGGGAACCACTGATATAGCTACACTGAAAGAAGACACTAGAGGGGGATTGGGGTGGAATGAAATGGAAAAAGAAAATTGGAATGTAGATGACGAGGGTCAGCAGTTTTATGAAACTCTAAAAATTGGCCATTTACATGTGTGTGTTGATTTGCAGTGTAAAATGTATTCATTGATTTATTTCCTCCCATGGGGCTTGGCAAAAAAAAAAAAAAAAAAAAAAAAAAAAGCATGAAAGCCATGCTCTGAAATACATTTCTCAAACTTGCCTGCTAATAAGAATCCCCAGGGAGCCTGCTAGGCTGCTCGCTGGTCGTTCAGATTGGGTCTGTTCCATACCTTCCTCCTCTTCCTTTTCTTTCTTTAAATAAGAGGTACCCTGGCGATTCTTATCATCATCAAGTTTGTGGGGAGAGATGGGGGGTGCCCTGCCCTAAACCCACCAGCTCTGTTTATGAGGGAAAAGGAGAAGGCTAAGCGCTCAGTAAAATTGGTATGCAGAGTGGGAAAGCTGCAAAATCGTGATAAAGCAAAAACCAAATGGTGGAGTGAAGAGCGGCGAGCTTGTTAACGGTGACCGTGACTTGACACACCCCTTCTTAAGACCCCGTGCTCAATCCTTCTTTTGGCTCACATCTCCTGAGACTCTCTCCTGAGACTACCGAGGACCCTTGAAGACCAGCTGGTCCCATGCCTCCGAGCCCTTTGAGTGCGGACTTGGAAACCTCCACTCTCACATCTACAGTGTGGGAGGCA
The DNA here is from genome assembly GCF_048773025.1 of Camelus bactrianus. Lineage (NCBI taxonomy): Eukaryota > Metazoa > Chordata > Mammalia > Artiodactyla > Camelidae > Camelus > Camelus bactrianus. The sequence continues at coordinate 25,792,634 of NC_133549.1, forward strand.
GAGGTGGACTTTGAACCCGCGTCCTTCTGACCCAGTGCCCGGCCCTGAGGTTCTCGCTGCCCTCCCTTGGATGCTGACACTTTCTGACAGACTTCTCCTGCCTCCTCAGCTTGCAGGGCCGTGTCCTTTTGATTTTTTTCCAGCCTCTCTCCTTCTCTATAGGGACAGAAAATACCCTCAGAGAGCGAGAGGGAGGGAAGCCCATCTCTGCTCACCGTGACCTGCAGGATTAACCCCGTGTGCGAGAGATGCTTGGGGAAAGGCGATTCCTCATCTCCATCCACACTCCCCTGCCCCAAGGCTCTTATCAAAACACCAGGGAGGCAAGTCTTCAAGGAGACTCGGTGCCTCCTCTTTGGGACCCAGCTGTTCCTTATCAGAAAGTAAAACAAAACCCTGGCTTTGGCACAGCCCAGAAACCTCTGCCCGATCTTCCTGGCCTGCAGGAGAAATCTTTGTCCCCATCCCACTGAGGATGCGTGAGGAGTGGGGAGGGGCAGGTTCTCGCTCTGCCTCCTGCCCAGAGGACCAGCTGTCCTTCTCTATGGGGCCTTAGGAGGGAGGGGAGGCTTGGGGGAGCCCCTAGGGCCTGACGTGTGCCCCCTGGTTCAGGGTTTGTCCCCTGGGACCTGACAGGAAGGGTGTTTGCTTCACTGTGGAAACAGCCACAGACCAGAGCCGCCAGGTGGGGAAGTCTCGGAGCCCAGGCTAACCCTCCTAGAAAATGACCCTTGTCCATCTTTCCATCCATCTGTTGGAAGCCTTGACTTAGAAATGTGTCTTGGCTGAGTAGAAAAATGAAGAGGATGTTTGGGGAAAATGTCAAATTAATGTTAAGCTAAATTTTTTAAATTAAAAAATGTTCAATTAAGCCACTAACATGCACTGAGTGTGTGTGTGTGAGAGAGGTTGTTCTAGAAAAGTAGTGCAAAGAGGCAGCGAGAACTGTCATCTGGAAATGAGACCATATGGGCGTAAGTCCTGGCTGTCCCACTTCCATCAACCTCTAAACCTCAGGTTTATTCTTCTCTGAAATGGGGGAATTGATGAAAACCACCTTGGAGTCAACAAACTCAGGCAACTCCCACCACATGCCAAGTGGCGTGCGGAAATATTTCACATGCATGGACTTAATGTGCCCTCACATGTAATCCTGTCTGGTGGAGATGCTGCCCGTTTTGTGGATGCAGGTGTGGAAATTTAGTTTGGGGGATGTTTGTGGGGTAGCGGACTGGATCTCCCAGGTGGTACATCTCTGCTGCACCACGATTGCCCGAGGCGTGTATTAAGTGAGAAGTCTTACACTCATTCATTCATTCTTTCATTCATTCATTCAATAGATATTTGTCAGATGCCTGCAATATGCCAGGCGCTGTTCTAAGCTGGGGATACGTTGGTGAACAAGACAGATAAGGGTCCCCTGCTTTGGTCAAACTCTTCCCTCTTCTAGAGAAGAGAGATTGTAAACAAATAAGCAATAAGGCATAAGGTAAGAATAACTGCTGTGAATAAAATAAAATGGGGCGATATGATGGAGTGAGATCAAGGGCCATTACTTAGAAGGGGCATGGCCTCCTTCAGAAGAGTATTACTAAACACAGGCTGGCTCCTTCCGCCTTTGAGGGACAGATGTGCTCTGCCAAGTGTCCCCAGGCTGGGATGCCAAGTGTCTGGGGACTCTGGAAGCTTATCTTTGTAACCACTCCAAGCTGTCGGCTGCCTCTCCCAGGTGTTTTGTTCACTGTGATAGCTGTGTGTCTTACTCTTCAAAAGAAGGTCAGATAACAAGGTTAAGAGAGACCAGCGGACAAGACAAAACACATGCCAACTCAGAGTCAGTTGAGAAAGAGACATAAGGCATCATCTAAATAAACCATGAGTTTCCAAAAGTGAATAGCCGTGTGTGTGCGCGCGCGCATGAGCGCGTGCGTGCAGGTGTGTGACGTTTCTTCAGGTTAGCAGAGCTGTTCTGTGGCCGGAATTCATCAGTGAGCGTCAGCTGTCACCCCACTTCCCCATCACATCATGCCTGTTGACACTGGGGTGTAGAAACAATCACCCAAGAGCTGAGGGCCAAGGACATCACCGTCTTGGTGTTGGGGGGACTCAGTCGGACTCCGCCCCCCAGATGCAGAGCGAGATTCACCCCCTTTCATGGACCTGCCCTGAGGCCGCCAGGCCTTGTGTCTTTCCTTACAGGAGCAGAAGAGAACTCTCAGCCACATGCCAAACTGAGGGCTCATCTCTCATTGTCTTCAGCCTTATTTACTTTCCTGTCATCTCCATGGCCTGGCAAATACCAGAAGCAGCTTGGTTCTCATTTCCCAGTTCCAGCGTCCACTGCTGATTGTGCAGACGGGACCTGAGAAATCATGTTGCTCAGCAGTTTGATTTAATTGATTTATGCATTTAATTATTTAACTACTTACTGGGGTTTTGGCCACCAAGCCTTTGGTTGAAACAAAATTTCGCACAGAGTTCTAAAATGTAAAGCAGATACAAGCAGGTCGGGAACCCTCAGTCCCTCCTTCTTGGCCCCTTTCTCCCTGAGGCAGCCTCTAGGGAGGCCCTCAAAATGCCCGTGCTCTTCCCAGAAGCCCAGTTTGGAAAACATCCATCCATCCAAGCGTTCAAACCCCCTCCAGATTCAGAAGCGCCGGGAGGAGTGAAAGTTCCCTTGAGTAATGGTGAGTTGGTAGCAAATCGGGGATTGATTCAGTCAGTGTGAAAAGCGTAGCGGTGGCATCAGGAGACGGCGAGCACGGGAGGGTCAGAGCAGGACCCAGAGGCTGGCCCGGGAAGCGGGACCGTCGGGCTCAGAGGGAAGGAAGCGGCCATCCGACAGCCAAGGAGCTCCACGTGCGTCGCACACGAGCGCCGGGAACTTGCGGAGTGAGAGCAGTGATGACAGCTCAGAAATGCATTCACCCCCAGGTGCTCTCATGCATGTTATGAGTCTTGATATTTTTATTTAACTGGAAGCAGTCAATCTGGTGCACGTGAGGCAAGGAGGATGGGTCTGGTGTTGGCCACCCCCACAGCCAAGTCTCCCCTTCCCACCGAGAGAGCTCCTAGCTTCTGAGTGCTGCAGGCTGGGTGCCAGCATCACTCCCAGGCTCATCCAGAGAGGCTCTGGGTGTTGTCTTGGCTTAACAACCCCTCGGAAAGGGTTTGATCCCAAGTGTCCCTGCAAGAGAGACAGACCAGGAGAAAGTGCCCTGGGCTGGGAGGCAACACGCGGGGGTGAACTAGCTGTGTGCCCTGGGGAAGTTTCTTAACCTCTCTGGGCCTTAGGTTTCTCGTTTGTAAAATGAGGTGGACAACATTGTATTTACCTTGCAAGGTCAATGTGAGGATTACACGCAGCAACCCTATAACGTGCTTAGCACGTTACCTGGTGAAAGCTGGCTGTGGTTACTATTCCCGCCTCGGCCCTGGTGAAGCCCCTTCCCCCACTCTCACCAACAGAGGCCAAATTGCATGAGCATTTCACTGCAGCGAGGGCTGTCTTCTGAAGACCTTTGGGGAGAATTTAGTGGAGAAGATTCTACTGCTCGCTAGCAAGAAGGTGTCAGGTGCTGCCTGCTGAGGGCTCGGTCTGCATTTTGTCATTTAAACGTCACACTGGCCCTGTGAGAGGTACATGTAGGTTCTTTTAGAAGAAGAGGAAACTGAGATTTGGGGAATTTGAGGAATTTGTCCAAAGCCACACAGCCAGGAAACGGGGGAGCCAGGACCCAAACCTGGGGATCTGACTCCTCTGTGTTTCTGTTCGCTTGTTGTTTCCTTTCCTTTGATTTCGTAGATTCAGGGGACACAGCAGGGAGAACAGGGGACTCTGCTGGAGGATGAGACAGCACGGCTCAGGGCAGAGGCTACAGGCAGGCGTGAGATTCAGGTGGGCAGAAGCAGACTGTGCCACCCCAGGGGGCAGAGTCCTGGAGGCCGGAGGAGGAGGGGCACGGGGACAATGAGTGGGGCTGGGGCACTCTGTCTTCAGGTCACCTTAGTGAATTTGTTCCTCCTGCAGATTCTGGAATGGTGACCCTGCTTCATTGGGAACCAGCAGTGTGACCTCCATAATTCCTCTTAACCTCTCTGCAGCTTGGTTTCCTCCTCTAAAAAGCAGGCGCAATAATTCCTGGCATGGAGTGTTTTGCCATACAGTTTTCTTTAATTAAATACTGGAGGTACACTGTGTGTTTCTGTAACGTGTCTGTACTGTCCATGATGTATGCCACCCAGTACTGTGAGAACTGCAAGTTCAGTGGCTGGGAAAACACCAGATAATCTCGCCGATCAAACCTGAGGACTTCTCTTAATTTTGTCTGGACAGACTTTGTACCGTGAAACTCTCAAGATGGAAGACCCTCCTTTATTTAAGTAGAAATAATACAATTATGCTGAATGCTGATTCACAACCACCCTTTGGAGGGAAGTGGAAAGGAAGCTCAGTGGTGTTAGGTACATTCTGGGGTCACTCGCTCTGCCTGTAAGTGGTAGAGAACAGATTTGAACCGGGGTCTGTCGGAGGAGGCCCCGATGGTTCCACGACACTACGTGATCCCCCTGGGGCTCTGGACGTTGACAAAAAGAAATAGCAAAATGGATTTGCTGTCTTGGTGCTTATCCATCTTCTGCAGCCTGTATCCTGCATCAGCCCTGTGATTGGCACGTGCAACCTCTCAGGATATTGGCTAAACTGAGCTATAGAAAGAAATGTCCTGTATTGTTCCTCTCTCTCCTGCCCACACCCACCAGGGTGGTTCCTGGGCTTCCCTGAGGAGGCAGTTGTCAGGTTCCCTCTCTCTGCCCACCTGAATTACACACCCACCCACAGCTGCCGAGATGACAGTGCCCCGGGAATCCTCACACTTATGGCAGTCAAGCCTTTGTAAAGTGTAGAAAAGCATCTCTCCCAGCTCAGCCCCTGCAGATGGGCTCATTTTCCAGCTCTCCCTGCCAGCGGGCCGACTCTATGGTTGATTAGGGTAATGAAGCTTATGCAGGCTTCCTCTGTCCCTCCCCATCTTCTTGGCTCTAAAAGTCAGCCCACTGTCTATCAATACTGTCTGGCACCAGAAGAAAGCCCCTCTCCCTTCCTGCACCCAGCATCTGGTTGCCTGGAAACCAGGACAGAAGCCTAGAGCATCTTGGGTTTCTTTTTAATTTCCCTGCCAGGTCCTGAAAGCAAGCAGTGTTTGTTTTAAGCAGAACCTTTGCACTGCGGAGACTTGCCTTAACCTTGCCCAGAATGATTTCATCAACCTGCGTAAATGTGATGCGAAGAGGCAGGGACAGCCACTCCAGGCTCAGTGGCATTTGGTTATCGGTGAGCAGAGTCATAATTAACAGTGAAAGCTGAAGATGGATTGTTTCAGAGGGAGCCAGGACTAGGCTCAACTCGTGTGTGTGGTGAGTGTGCGTGTGTGCGTGCATCCGTGCACATGTGTTGAAGTTGGCAGCTTTGTGAATTGCAGCGTGCTGTAGGCACATGCAGAAAGGAAGAGAGATTTTTCTTTTTCCAAAAGAACAAAAGCCCGTCTTGAAAATAAATGTCCTTTGAAAGTCGCACAGTTTGGGGTAAAGCCTCCAAGACTATTTGGCTCACCCCCAAGCTGTGCTTCAACAGGAGCATGAACCATCTTCAGACAGGGCCGCAGAAGAGGTGAGGATTTAAAAAGTCACAAATGGAGAAAGAACTCCTCCCTCCCCCAACCAATCCTCTGGCTCAACACTGGGAGGACCCACCAGAGTTTAGGACTCAGTTTGGCACCGGTCACCTCGGATGTGTGCCGGCTCACGCCGCCGGGATGCTGCGTGTTCCAGACCTGAGAGGCATTTCATTTGGGGTGGGTGGGGTAGGATTTTCTGTCTTGTCAAGGCTGCCCTGTGTTCCCCAGTTAAGAAATCTTGTGAAGAACCGTGAAAGCAGACCCCACTGAGAAAGCCACTTCCTAGAGATTGTGCGCTAAGCATCTTGCCCCTCACCACACCTTGCCACCGTGAATGGTCTCCCATTTTACAGACAAGAATGGAGAGGCCCATCTTACCTGAGGTTACATAGCTAGGAGGTAGTGGAGCCAAAACTTGAACTGTTGAGCTTACTCAGAAACCATTATAAGAAACACTTTTTCTGACTTCCTGAATCCGAAGATCATTCAGGGAGATACTGGCTCTTCAAGCCAGCAGTCTCTTGGAAAATTCTTATCACTCAGTGAATAAACTGAAATAGAGCTAATAATAGATAGGTATGTAGCATGCCTGAAAAGATCTACTTTCTGTATCTTCTGGCTACAGAAGTGCTGTGATGTCCTTTTACCAAGAGGTTGAAGTGTGGCATATTATTGCTACATAGTAAACCCATGTCTCCTTATCCCATTACTCTCCTGGACTCCCTTTGTCTCTGTGTTTTGGGGAGTCCTGCATGTTTTGTGGTGTTTTCCTCAATGGTGGTCTCCCTCCTTGCTTGAAGAATATTTTAGAGACAAACCAATTTGAGGACAAGGACTCAAAGGTTTTCCCCTCAGAAGTGGAGGCAGGGTAGTGAAGCAGCAAGTTGCCCGTATTCAGCCTCAGGAGCCAGCTGCCCTGGGTTCAAATCCTGACTCGGCCAGCGCCATGCCCGTACAACGTGGAGGACATTGATAACCCATCCAAGCCTCAGTTTCTAATCTGTGAAATGGGGATGATAATAGTTCTGAGTTACTGAAGAGAAGAATTAATGTGCAAAGTGATGAGTACAGTACCTCACACACAAGGACTTGATAAGGAGTAGCCACTATTATGATTTTATTACCAACAGGGAGGTTATGGGGTAGAGTAAGGCTGTGGGATAAATCAGGGCCAGAAATGAGAAATTCCCAATCCCAGGAGAAGTGCTCAGAAGAGGCGTTCCTGATACAAAGAGGCTTTTGTCACTGATCCTTGTCTCCTGACTCCTATATTCTTTAAATTTTTAAAGATATTTAAAAAATAGCACTGACATGTAGGGAAATATCTTCATACCCACCTCCTTAGTACAGGAAGCTCTTGTACATGTAAGGTGACTCCTGTTCCCTGCTGGAAGGCACAACACTGGGTTTCAGTGTAAGAATTTGAAATATGACCTTAGAGGAAAAAGAAAAAGAAACTCTACCCCAGGCCCCTCAAAGAGAAACGACCCTTCTGCTATTTCCTACTCATTCGAAGGCAACACGAAATGAGGTGACTGTGTTAAGAGCAGGCATGCTGTCACCACTAAGGGATCAATTCTTCTGATTTCTGGGCACAGAACAAACCTTTAACATTCATAACCATTTTTCACCTCTGTGGCCTTTCTGGTTTCCTGGACAAACATTAATTGGGCGCCAGCATGAATAAGTTGGGGTGTGAAGCATTAAGGGATAGAACACACGTAAGAAACAGACCCTCCTTTCTGATGTTGGTTTCTGGGCCAGGCCCCCTTCATGTGCATCCCTGTGGATTCTGCTAAGCCTCGTCACCTGGACCAGCTCTCCTCAACCCCTTGGCCTCGCACAGTGGGCTCTGGGATGGAATTTACACCTCTCTGCTTTTGGCTGGGATAGGATTCTAAGGTTGCGAAAAGCTCTGGCTTGCCCTCCTAGCCTCTCTCCTCCGGGACCCCCTGTCACCTTGTGAGCCCCTGCAATGCCTGTTACACATAGCCCCTGGCCCATCACTGGGGCTCAGTAGAAAGATAACTCTTCTGGCCTCTATCCTTTCAAATTCTCCCATTTTTCCTCCACCCCAACCCCCTTCAAATAAACCAGGCTCTGCAATCTGCTAAAGAGGACAACTTCATATGTTTCCCTTTGCAGGAAACTGATTTGCATTTTCATGCAAGTTTCCTCGAGCCTCAAAGACCATTAGAGACACGTAAAGGATTGAGTCTAATGGTGTGAACCTTAGGTGCCAAGGCCGAACATCTGGGTTCATAATTTTAAACATATGGTTCATTTCAAATCATGCCATCCACCAGCCGGCTGCTCTGTTCCTGCCAGCCTTCACCTTAGCCACACACACTTAGCACCTTCCCCGCACCAGCTTCCCATTCTTCAGACTAAAGGCAGTTGTCCTCACTGCCGCCGGGGGAGGAGATTTGGATTCGGTGACAGTGGTAACAGCTGCAGTTTCCACCGTGCGCCCTCCATCCTCTCATTGTATCTGATCCTCAGAGCCTGTGAGCAGCGGTGTCACTGCTTCTGCGTCACAGAGGAAAAGAGGGAGGGCGCAGAAAGGTTCAGCCCCTGGTCCAAAGTCACAAAACTAGAGGCGAAGCCAAAATGCAAAGTCTGGGTCATGTGGTTTTCATCCATCACACTGTACCTCTGACCTGAGCGGCAGAGACCTTCAGAGCCAGTTCCAGCTCTTAGCGGCCATAATAACTAAAACCAGCAACATCCACTAAGCAGCTGTTAGGAAACAGGCAACTCACATCTGATTGTCCAAAGAATCGAATGTGGAGGGTACTAACCTCACGCTCAGGGTGAGAGGAGGAAATTGAGAGCTCGAGTAGTGTGCCAGAGCCAAGGGCAATGAGGATGCGCCGTGTTCTCAGCCACCACTTCTCGTGGCTCTGCAGTTGACTCACTCTGTGACTTTTGGCAAGTCCCTTAGCCTCTGGGAGAGGAGGGGACTTTTCTCCTCTGACAAATGCAGTTGCTGGCCTGGAAAATGGCTAAGGTGCCTCCTGGGGTTTCCACACGGACTGCCCTGTGAGGAGATTGGGAAGCGGAGCCAGCCTGGCCGGTCTCCCGTCTGTACTCCCAGGTTTATTTACACTCTGTGTCTCTGGCGACAGCAGCTAGACCATATGGGCCGCCCTGGCATAGGACAGGCTCAGTGACAGCCTTGGGAGCTGAGCTCCTGCTGCCCCTGAAGGAGGGAATCTGGTCCTCCACAGTGCTGGCCTGCTGGGGGGGCACGGTCCCTGGTCGCACCCTGAGTGGGCACCCACAGGCAGCTGCTCTGGCAAAGACAACCTCACAGGGCAGAGTCCTTGCTGGCTGCCTCTGCTGCTTTTACTGCTTCATTATCTCTCAAGTCAAAAAACGTGAGGGCTGCAGCTTTTGCTGCAATCTGTTAACTCGCCAGCTCTCAGGGGCTCAGCCCTGGCTGAATCCAGTAAATTACACTGTTCTCGCCTTTCTTAACCACCGTCTTGTTGCACACAGCCAGAGCTCACAAATCACAGACGCCCTTCTCTTCTTTGTCCCCAGCTTCACCAATAGCCCTGCTCCATCGCAATGAGATGGAGTCTTAGAAAAGATTTTGTAAATTTGAATGCATTGTGCTCACATTCATTGCCTTGGTGCTTTTTTGTTTCTTTGTTATTGTTGATTTCAAGAGGAAATTCCCCCCTGAATGCCCTGAAACTGAAGGCTCAGAGATTTAATCTGCAGCGCCCTGTGGCTCGTACTTAACAGATTGCTTATAGATCATGTGTTAGCTATCCCAGATCCCAAGCTGGGGGAAGTGACCCTGCTTTCACGGTGCTGTACATAGATGAACTGACTTTTGAGCCTGTGACAAGTACTGAGGGCACACTGTGACATCTTTCCAGAATGATAAAGCTTGCTTATTTTCCTGCACTAGGTTAAAGGATTATTTCTTCATTTCCAAATCCTCCAGTGGTACCTGGAAAAACTACTGGAAATTTATTTCAAAGAGTTGGGATTGTACCAATACTTCTTTTTTTTAAAAGGTTGAAAACACCAGGAGAGTTGTTTTTCTTTCTCTCTGCAGAGGAGGAGTTCCATCTTGTAATAGTGTTGTTGAAAAGAAAGACAGAAAGACAAGAAAGGGGGAAAGGAGGGAATAAAGAAAACTCTCTCAGCTACATCTGGCCTAAAGAGGCGCCCACACTGGACATTGCATGGGCCCTGTTTCTCTTTTAGGTGGGGCGGCTTTTCTGCTCTCCCAGTTTGTGGCTTACCCCACGAAGCACTGAGCAGCTGCGCCTGGGGCACCTTCTGGACTATGTCAAGTACAAGGGACAGAGTATGTTAACAGCACATATAATTGCAACTGTGGTTATTATCCCTAGTGAACCTGATCTTGCAGCAACCTGATCTCTGGAACCGCCCTCACACAATCCAGAAACTCAGCCCCCACCCCCATGTCACCTTGTGTTGTGGGCTTGGTTTGATGACGATGATGCGATTAGCACTGTTTGCTTTGTTTCCTTTTGGATTTGTGCTAGTTCATATAAGATCAGCACCGTTTGATGGTTGCAAGACTTTTTCCAATGATGGTTCTTGGAAATTACTTGAAATGGCTGACTGTAAGGTTTTGTGTATGCCTAGGCTCAGGAGGAGGAGGATGAAAAGGAGAAGAAAGAACAGGCAGTAACAGCCCGGGTGGCCGAGCCCATGCAGGCGTAAGGTGCACACCTGCTCTCGAGTGGGCAAATCAGCTCACTGCCTTTCCAGAAGACTTGAAGGGGCTGGAACAGGGCCAGAGAGGGGATGAAAATGATTAAGAGGTTGAGGTGTGGGGTGAGGATTGGCAGGCAAGACAGATTAGATCTTTGTGTCTGGAATGATGAAGACCCAAGGAACGTAGGTATAAACCCACAATTGCATGAAGGGTGTAAATATAGCCATGTTCACCGGCTGGAAATCTCTACCAGGAAGACAGAGCAGTGCTTGAAACTGGATAGCAGTCAACAGTGAGGTAGCTGACTCATACGGTTGCCTTTGTGCCAAGAATGTGTTGAAATTGGGACCTATGCAAAAGAGTAGGTGATGGGGTCCCCATTTGTGGGAAGTCCTGGGTCTATGATGAGACGTGGAGAGTGAGGTCCTACATAAGTGAGGATGCCCACACATGACATTCTTCCTTCTCCCAGTATTTATAAGGGGTTCCTCTTAGCCAGGCACTGTGATCAGTGCTGGGGGCAAACCAGTGAAAGGATATAGTCCCCACTGTCAAGGAGCTAGCAGACAGTCAAAAACATTGTGATCTGTACACCTGAAACTAACATTGTAAATCTACACTTCAATAAAAAATAAGAATTAAAAAAAAAAAAAAACTACCAAAAAAACCACATTGTGATCATCACTAACTTGGGGTTTTGTGTAAGAAGCATTGGGAATATAGAAGAATGAGGGTCTGAATGGATCCAAGGGATCAGAGAGAAAGTCATGGGGAGGTTGACCAGATGGACAAGTGAAGTGGGCTTATTAAATAATGGTAGAACCTACCATTTATAGTGTATCTACTAAATATAAGGCACTGTACTAGCAATGTGTTATAAAATAGTATGGTGTGGTATGGTGTAGTGTAGTTTTATGTAGTATAATATAGTGTTTAGTATAGTACGGTAGAGTACAGTGTAGTGCAGTGTAGTGCAGTATGGTAAAGTATGGTGTAGTATGGTATGGGATCGTGTAGTACAGCGCAGTGTAGAGCGTAGTACAGCATAGTCCAGCATAGTATGGTGGAGCATTGTGTAGTACAGTGTAGCATGACAGGGTATAGTGTAGAGTAGTATAGTACAGTATAGTATAGCCTGGTGGAGTGTTGTATAGTATAGTACAGTTGGTACAGTATAGTACACTACAGTGGAGTATTGTATAGTGTAGTGTGGCATGGTAGGTATCGTACAGTTAAGGTAGTACGGTGTTGTGTGATAGAGTGCAGGATTGTGGAGTGGAGTATAGTACAGTATACTACAATACGGTAGAGTAGAGTAGTGTAGTATAACATAGCGTAATATGAAGTAGGAGCCAAGTTTGACCCAGGACTGGTCTGTCCCCACAGCCGGCCCCTTGATCGCCGAGTTGTAAGCCTTTCCTTGTACAGCATCAGTGCCCAGGAGGGTGACAGGAGTTGGGCATGAGAGGGGTATTAACCATGCTTTGAGGATGGCTGAACGCTCTCCCCAGTGTCTGAGGTTGACATTCTTGATGACAAGCCTGGCCTCTAGTCAGCTGTCCTCTATGCTGTGGGCAAGACAACCCAGCAGGAGCCTCCAGGCCCGAGCAGCCAGCCAGGCAGGCCTCACATTGCAAGCACTGTGAAACCATCCAGGGAGTCGGGCTTCTGCAGCGCCCTCCTCACATGGGACCAGCTTTGCTCAAGGCAGCCATCAGGTCTCTGGTAGCTTAATCCCCATTCTTCTTGGGGAGGTGAGGGTCAGCCTCCTGCTTTTTTCATCCTGAACCTTGAGGAGCGGGTCTGAGGTGGGGAGGGGTCTGTTCCGGGTCTCTTTTCTCTCCATCACTGAGACGGACATCAGAACATTCTCGCTACTGGCTCTTCCTGGGATGGAGAAACTTGAAGAAGACAGGCTGTTAGAAAATGAAAAATGAGGTGCAGAAGCAATTTTCCTTGTGGGCTCTGGCCCCAGGAGTGTCAGTTTTTGCTTTGGATGCAGGTCCTTGTCCGTTCTGTTCTTAATTTATCCTCGTGGATCTGCCCAAGTGCACTTAAAGTTAATAGAAAAGAGGAGAGTGGAGAGCAGGGAGCTGTGGGGCTGAGATGCTGACAGTGAGAGGCAGACAACCTGGGAAATGTTCAGGCTGAGGCTCCTGCACCTCCTTTGCTGGAAGCAATGGTTCTATGTAGGACATTTCGTCCTTAGAGGGAAACGTGGCTTTACCAGTGGGCCCCTCTCCAGGGACCCACTGGGGACATAGGGCTGCCCTGCCTGCCCAGGCCCCGGGGGAGCTCCGTCTTTGAATCCCTCTCACTGGCTTTATCATCAGTCATTCAAAATGTGCAGGAGAATTTTAAAAAGGGGTCCACAGCTGATGAAAGAGGAGCGGCAGACAGTGACGGTCTGTGCTGCTGGTCTATCCAGTTACATCCCTATTGGAGCAGATTTGGGCTTTTCTTTGATGCTAGGCTCGTTTCTAACTCTACCTCATTGCCTGAGAGTAAGATGAGTAATGAGAGTGATTAGAGAGGATGACAACCTGGACCCTTGGGATCCTATCACTGGCCCTTTGCGTCTCTCACCTGGACTCAGTGATGGATCCCAGCCCCCACCTGCCTCCACGCGCGCTCCCTCAAAGCCAAAGTCTATGTCCCGTGACAGTATGTCTCAAAACCCGTGTAGCTCCCCACGCTGCAGGGTAAAGTCTGAGATCTTGAGTGTGATCCCTAAGACCCCCTCAAGATGCCTGTGGGACCCCCGTGGGCTGTCAGTTTGCTTTGGAATGGACATCAGAGCCTGCAAGGGAAGGGGTACTGGACTTGTCCCAGCCCTGGCTTTGTCCTGCTCCTCACCTCAACCCCTAACGCCCCAGCTAGATCCATAGAACGGGGTACAGGGAAAACAAGTGGGGCGACACCACTGCCCCCAGCCAACAGGCCACACTGGCTGGTTTTCCCCCAAGACGCGTGTTCCTTTAAGATTCACCCACTCACTAGCTGCCACCTGTCATCACGAACTAGACGTTGTTCTTTTTCAGTCGAGCACAGAGAGAGCTGTCTGACGCTAGTGGAAAACTTCACGGGAGGAAGGTTACCCGTCTTTGTCATCATTTTTTTAATAAGCAAGAATCCCCTAGCCAGGCCCTTACTAGTATATAAACTGGTGTAAAACTCCACGCCAGGTTCTCAATGAATTGAACAGCTACCTAATGATCACTCTGGAAAATTATATAAATGTATTTCTACTATATTATGTATTACATATAATCCTTCACAACCGAAAGTCAAGGTTCATGATTCAGTCAGTCTTATACAGAAAGGGAGCCACGTTCTCTCCAAGGAAAATTTTGGTCTGAGGTTGTCCGGCTGATGTGGGTGTGCCAACCACTTAGGAGATAATTACTCAGCCCTTCAAAACTCTTTAGTTTGTTTCTTTTTCTTCTCTTGTATCTCTTGGAAAAGAGTTGTCTCTAACCCTAAGCAAAACTTGTCAAAGGACTCAAATCCTACCAGCCCTGGATGCGGTACTTCCCTTCACTCGCCTCGCACCCCTCCCACCCCTCCCCTCCCTTCTCTTTTTTTCAGATGATTGCCTTCTCCTCCTCCTGTCTCTCCCCTGTGCCCTGTTTCTCCCTTTCCTCTACCTCTTTGTTATGTTTACTATTATTATTATAATTTTTAAATTATAAACTGAATTAAACTCACTATAAGAAATTTGAAAAACAGGCAATAATTCAACCACCTGTTGAAAACACTATATATATATATACTTATATACACACACATGCATACATGTATTTTGAACAACATTTTTTAATAATTTATTTTATTTATTTATTTTTTGGCACAGGGAGGTAACTAGATTTCTTTACTTTTGGAGGAGGTACTGGGAATTGAACCCAGGACCTTGTGTATGCTAAGCAGGCACTCTACCACTTGAGCTATACTCTCCTTGAGCAACATTTTGATGTATAGACTTCTCATTCCTTCCCTCTCTTCCTTTCTTTTCCTTTTAATTTTTTAAACGCGAGATTGACATCAGCAACGTTATAACCTCTCTTTTTCCCCCATTTAACGGGTTGTAGACCTTTTCTCATATCACCGAGTGTTCGTCCACAACACGTTTTGAGTGGGTGCTTAGTACTCCCATATAGGGATAAGCTATAATTTATTAACCCAATCCTGTATTGCTGAGTCTTAAGGTAATCCTCCCACCCTTTTTATTGCTATAAATAATGCTCTGAGGGATAGCCTCAAACAAAATAAATCTTTGTGCAAACTTTGGCTTTTTCTTAGAATAAATTCCTCAAGATGGAGTTGCAGGACTTAAAGTATGAAGGTTTTCACTCTTCTTAAACAGACCAGTTTTGGGGAGTCAGGAGTATCCCTGACCCTCCATGGCAAGGGGATGCCCACTGAGTAAGGGAGCTTTCAGTGGCTCCTCTCTGTTTCCTTCACGTTTGCTACTGACTTTGGCCCTGAAGTCCTCCCTTCCTTCTTCTTTGGGGAAGCCATGCCAGGGAGCAGCAATATATCTGTAAATCCACATTCCCGCTCACTCTGACCTAGGATGAGCAGTCTTCAAAATCCACTGGAAAAATCCTAGCAATGCCAAGTCCTGGCCAGAGTTGCCATGGTGACAGACGATGACAACAATCCTTTATCCACCTCCCACCCTAAATCTTCAGAAGCTCTCAATACTCAGAAGACACTAGGGGAAATGTCTGCATTATCGGCGGGGGCAGCTTAATCCTCTCCCACCCAGTTGGGTGTCTCAGATGGGCAAAACTAGCGGCCAGCAAGACTTCACATGGATCTCATAAAAATACCACTGCTGTGTTTTCTTTTTTAAATGCTTTTTTCTTTTTCTTTTTTCTTGCCTCTCCCCTGATTTCAGTATATCCCAAATAATCCTAGATTTCCAAAAGTCAACCCAAACATAGGCCTAGGACACTGACAAAGAAGGGGCATTAAAAACAGAACACAGACCAAATGAAAAAGACCCTTTTGAGACAATCAGGAAAATTTGATTATGATCTAAGTATTGGAGGCCACCAAAAAAAAAAAAAAAAAAAGTAAAAAAGTTAACTCATTCAGGTATAATAATGGCCTTGTGGTTACAAAAGAATATGTCTGTAATTTTTAGACATGCATACTGAAATGTGTGCCAGTGAAATAAAATGTCTTGGCTTTGTTTCCAAGTAGTTTAGCAAAGAGAAAGAAAGAAGAGAGAAAGCAATGGGACAATGGGGCCAAATTTTAATAACATTGGACTTGAACAGTAAGTTAAAAAATTATACTATTTTCTCCACTTTTGAGGGTGTTTCAAAGTTTCATGTAAAAAATTGATAAGAACAATGTCTTGTGCTTTAGATTCTTTTTTTTTTTTTTCCAACAAAGCAATGTAACAGTCATGAGAGAAAAACATCATAGCTCTTACATTAATTCTGTGCCTTTACCATTTTCTTTTGAATTCCGTGTGGGGTTGTACCACTATCATTTCAGAGCCCAGTGTCCCAGCCCCAAAGCTACAGGGTAGACCGCTCCCTCCCCCAATGCCAGTCAGTGGGACAAAGGCCACAGTGACCCTTGACCTCTCCTGCAAGGTGGGGCCGAGGTATGTCAACTCTCTGGTGGTTCTCGGCCTTAGTGCTCCATACACCTTGGGTAATTTAACACTCAAAAATGCATTATTCACACAGAAAAGGGTTTTACTGCAGTTTACACACACCAGGGCCTGTGGGAGTCAACCTGCTCCCACCAGCCCTCCTTTGTTCTTGGTTGCTAGGCACCCTATTGCTTGTGAGAACAATATTTACTTTTATTCGTTTTATTTGCGCTTGTATTTGGAGAGTCTGGGCAGCACCCTGGATGCCGGGGCTGGGGATTTTCTAGGGGATCAAATGCTCAATGAAGCAGTTTGCCCATGCCTGCTTCTGGGTCATAGGTCCTTCCCACCCAAGGTCAAGGCCCTGGATTGGTGCTTAGTCTCTGCTTGAAGCAGCAAGTGTGGGATTCCCCCAGGAGACCTGGGTTCAAGGGGCCTCAGAAAGCGGTGCAGAAATGCTGGCCAATTCAGCACCCCAACCCAACTATTCACATTGAAGGTTTTCCTTACAAAATAAATGTTTTTAAATAGTTATATTATAAAAGACACAAGGAATAACACGGAAGTAAAATGCAGACGTCCTGTTCATTACCCATCCCCCGTCCCTTCCTAGTGGTACCCGCCACGTACAATTTGCCATGGCCACTGGCCCTGTAGATCTCACAGCTCCTCAGAAGGAATTCTAAGGACCTACTAGGGATGTGTGGTGGGTGGCGGGTGGGGATGCAGATACAAGACAGAAAAGCCCTAGTTCCTGTCCTTAAGACGTTTATAAGGTTTGGGGCCAAGAAAATCTCTAAGAGGTTTCTAAGGAGAGCTCTAAAGGAGGGGCTAGATTCTAAGTTACAGGCTGTAATCAGGTCTGTAGAGAAGAAAAGAGAAATCTCTACTTTCTCTACTCACAAACCTCTGACAACAAACATGTGGGCATATTCTCCATTCCAACCAATTCTCCAGCTCTGCAGACAGCAGCTGGGTATCCTACAATTCAGTTCTGACACTAACTACCCGGAGTTAGGGCAAGCCTCACAGGTTAAGGAGTCAGTCCCACGACACTGCCCCCACTTCAGATGCCAATCACAAATTCCAAGCTGTCATGATCCCCCTCCTTATATTTGATGATTTGCTGGAATGGTACCCAGAATCCTGGGAAACACTTACTTCCTTTTAACAGTGTATTATAAAGGGTACAGGTGAACAACCAGATGAAGAGGTACACAGGGCAAGATCTGGAAGGTCCCAAGCACAGGCACTTCTGTCCCCATGGAGCTGGGGTACACCACCCTTCCAGCATGTGGATGTGTTCACCAACCTGGAAACCCTCGGAACCCCGTAGTTTAGGAATTTTTATGGCAGCTTCGTCTCGTAGTCATGATCAATTATTAACTCAATCTTTAACTCCTCTCCTCCCCTCTCCCTGGAGGGTGAGAAGTGGGGCTGAAAGCTCCAAGTATCTAAACATAGCTTAATCTTTTGGTGACCAGTCCCCACCCCAAAGTCATCCAGGAGCCCATCGAGAGTTGCCTCATTAGAACAAAAGAAGCTCTTATCACCCAGGAAAGTCCAAGGGATTTAGGAGCTCTGTGTCAGGAACTGGAGGCAGAGATGAGATCTGTATCTCTTATTACGCCACAAAAAGGAAACAGTGAGAACAGAAGTCATGGGACACTCCAGGTAACATCTGAGCAACACTCCAAAGGACAGGGAAGACTTAGACCCTGGAGAAGACTTGCCTGGTGTGGGAGGATAAGGAGAGCAGGGCCTGAGCCTTCTGCATGCCTATAAACCAGTGATACTGACCTTTAGGGATCTTTTGGGTGCAAATGATAAAAAAAATCTAACCCAAATTGGCTTAGGCAAAAAGAATTTATCTATGTAATTTAAAAGCTCAAGGGATAAACTGAGTTTAGGCATGGCTTGATCCAGGAGCTCATAAAATGTCCAACCACATCCTTATTGCTCAGCTGTTCTCCTTCACATGCACTTTATTCTTGGACTATATTTGGTGGCTCAGGATGGTGGCCAGCAACTCCAGGGTCCAAAGCCTTTCAGGTTAAATGTCGAGGAGAAAAGAACACATCTCATCCTGTTAGCTTCTGAATAAGCACCAGGATTCACTCTCACAGAACAGATTGATCCCTGAAGCAGTCACTGTCACCAGAGATTGACATCATGCCAATTGATCCTTTTGGGTCACATGCTCAGAGAGAGAAGGGAGTAGTTATTATTCAAAGGATGTTTGGGGTTCTGTTACCAGATGGGAGTGCACTGTTTGCTCGGAGGAAATCTGCATAACATGGCCTCCGCAGAGACTCAACGTCATGAGAGTTTTGCTTGTCCTACTTGCAGAAGCCTGCTCAGGAGCAAAAGTCCACAAAAAAAGAGATTAAGTTGAGCAAAGACCCCTCCCTTGCCTCTGGGGAGCCTATTGTGCCCTAAGAGCTCTGGGAGGGTGACTTGGGAGGGGCACACCTACCTCCGTCAGGGGTTCCCAGAGCCTTCTGAAGAGAAGCTGGTTGCCTCCTGCACAAATCCAAGCCTGGGGGCTTGAGATGACTGAACTGTTCAGGCTTCTGGAGACGATTAGTCATCCAGAGAATCAAGACACAGGAAACTCAGGAAAGTGTTCATTCAGAATTTCTGGCCTGATGTCTTGGTGGACTTAGGAGTGACCTGGCGGCCCCCTGCTTCGGCTATGGCCAAGGCTGACACATTTTGAGCATGGAAAACATTGAGAAAGGGGTTGAAATGAGCTAGAGGTCCAGAACCCCAAGGCCCAGCAAAGACGCAGGCCCTTTAGGTAGTCCTCTGGGGCACACCCTCAGGAGAGGCCTGAGGACAGAGTCTTACTTCTGTGTAGTCCAGTAGGCTCCCAGCCACCCCATCAGGACTCCTTTACTCCCCAGCAGGGACATGGAGGGGGACCATCACTGCAGCTTCACACAAATCCCCTGAAACATCGTGAACTTTTGTTTCATTCCTTTTTCTGCTCTTCCCTAAGGACCAGGTGTTGTCTTCCCCTGGAATTGGAAATGTGGAAATGGGAAGATAAGGAAGGGAGACCCATAGATGGGGGAAGGAAGATGAACTCAACTTCAGAAGAAAACCAGATGTAGGCTTGAGATTTAAGTGTTTCCTTAGAAAGTTTATAGAATGAACATGTTACTTTTAACTGACAACTGGAAGTAAACAGGGAGAGGGGTCTCAGGGCTCAGCTGGGAAATGGGGCAGGCAGAGGAATTAGCCTTTTGAGAAGTAATACTTTTCACTTTACCTAAACCATTTTGGACAGAACTATTTCAGAGTGTTTTAAATGGTGCTGTGCAGCCTAAAACATGAGGTATAACAGAATTGTTTAACTTTTTGTCTTGGAGTTGTCATTGTGAGCTCAGATATGGTAATACCTTCTGAAGTGTTCAGGATTTTTAACAAAACCAGAATTCCACACAACTGTATGCTGGGCATAATTCGGTGTGTGTGTGTGTGTGTTTTAAGAAAATAACTGAGGAATACACAAAAACCAGGAATAAGTGGGAAATTTTCAACCTGATGAAGAGCTTCTACTAAAAAAGAAAACACAACTACTATATATATATACTAGATAAACAACACGGTCCTACTGTATAGCACAGGGAACTATATTCAGTAGCTTGTAATAGCCTATGATGAAAAAGAACATAAAAAGGAATGTGTATATATATTTATATGTGTGTGTGTGTATATATACATATATATATAACTGAATCACTATGTGGTGTATCAGAAATTAACACAACATTGTAAACCAACTATACTTCAATAAAAAAAAGAAAATACAACTAACATAATGGCGAAAGACTGAATGCTTTCCTCCTAAGATCAGGTACAAGACAAAGATGTTCATTCTTGCCACTTCTATTCAACATTTCACTGGAGGTTCTATCCAGGGAAATTAGCCAAGGGAAAAAAAAAAAGCAGCCTGATTGGAAAGGAAGACATCAAACTACTTGTATTTGCAGATGATATGGTCTTGTATATAGAAAATCCCAAGGAGCCACTAGAAAACCTATTCAAACCAATAAACAAGTTCAGCAAGGTTACAGAATACAAGGTAAATATACAAAACAAATTGTATTTCTATACACTAGCAATGAACAATCTGAAAATGAAATTAAGAAAACAACTCCACTTATAATAGTATCAAAAAGAAGAAAATACTTTAAAATTAATTAAACCAAAGTAGTGCAAGACTTATACACTGAAAACTGCAAACGAAAAAACCATTACTCAAAAAATGAAAGAAGATTTAGGTAAATAGAAAGATATCCTATGTTCATGAATTGGAAGACTTAAAATTGTTAAGATGGCAATACTGCCCAAAGTGATCTACAAATTCAATATATTCAAGCCCTATCAAGATTTCAACTGCCCTTTTTTTCCCCAACTTACAAGCTGATCCTAAAATTTATATGGAAATGCAAGGGACCTAGAATAGCCAAAACAATCTTGAAGAAAGAAGAAAATTGAAGGGCTCAAACTTCCTGATTTCAAAACTTATAACAAAGTTACGGTAATAAAGACAGTGTGGTATACTAGCATAAGGATAATATATAGATCAATGAAACAAAATTGAGAGTCCAAAAATAAACTTATTCATCTATGGTCAATCGATTTTCAAGAAGGATACCAAGACCATTCAATGAGGAAGGAATAGTCTTTTCAACAAATAATGCTGAAGCAACTATATGTCAATGTGCAAACAAATGAAGTTGCACCCCTACCTCACCCCATACATAAAAGTTAGCTTAAAATTGATTACAGACTGAAATATAAGAGCTAAAATTTTAAAAACTCTTAAAAGGAAATGTAAGTATATCTTCATGACCTTAGATTAAGCAAAGGTTTCTTAGATACAACACCCAAATCACAAGAAACAAAAGAAAGTACAGACAAATTGGACTCCACCAAAACTAAAAATGTCCTCCTAAGGACACTATTAAAAAAGTAGAGTGGGAGAAAGTATTTTCAAATTATATATCTGATAAGAAACTTATATCCAGAATATATAAAGAATTTAATCAACTCAACAAGAGGGCAAACAACCCAATTTAAAAATGGGCAAAAGATCTGACTAGACGTTTTTCTAAATAAGATGTACAACAGCCAATAAACACATAGAAGGAAGCTCAACATCATTAGTCATTCCAGAAATACAAATCAAAATCACAAAGAAATGCCCCTTCATACCCATTAGGATGGCTGTAATCAGAACAACAGGTAATAACAAGTCTTGAGGAGGGCATGGAGAAATGGAAGCCCTCATACACTGTTGGTAGGAATGTAAAATGATGCAGCAACTTTGGAAAACAGTTTGGGAGCTCTTCACAAAATGAAACATAAAGTTACCATATGACCCCATAATTCCACCCAAGAGAAATGAAAACACACATCCACCCAAAATGATTGTTCACATCAGCATTATTCATAAAAGCTAAAAAGTGGAAGCAACTCAAATGTCCATTAACTGATGAGTGAATAAATATGGTATATCCATACAGTGGACTATTATTCTGCCACAAAAAGGAATGAAATACTGATGCTGATAAATATGAATGAACCTTGAAAACATCAGGCTAAATGAAGGAAGCTAGACATAAGAGGACACATATTGTATTATTCCATTTATATGAAATGTCTAGAATAGGCAAATCTATAGAGATGGAAAGTGGATGAGCAGATGAGTGGTTGTGTAGGGCTGAGGGCTGGGGAAAGAGGAGGTGGGGAGTGACTGCTAATGGATATAAGCTTTCTTTTTAGGGTGATGAAAATGTTCTGAATTAGATAGTAAGGACAATTGCATGAGTTTGTGACTGTACTAAAAACTACCACATTGTACACTTTTAAAAGTGTATTATATGGTATGTGAATTATATCTCAATTAACCTGTTAAAGAAAAAGGTGGAAAAAATTAACTGAGGAAGAAGAAAACTGGGGCTACCAAGAAATCTGGAGGCTAGTCAGAGAGGTTTTCTGTTGCACCCTTTTTCCCTAAGTGATATGGTATTATTTTTAAAAATGATTTTTACATCTAGATCTTGCCACAATGGTTTGAGCCCTTTGCTTCTTGTATAATGTCAGTTTCTGCATGTGCCATGAATTACTTTTTCATGTATCTGACCAGTGCTGGACTCCTCCTGCACCCCCCAATATTCCTGAAGGCAGACACAGTATCTGGATCACAATCAGAGTAAAGATGTTTCCACCCTTCCTATGAACTTTTTTAGGAAAGAAGTGGTAGGCAATGGTATTAGTTTCCTATTGATGCTGTAACAAATTGCCCCAAACTTAATTACTTACCACCATGCTTAGCATAGCACAGGTTGCCTTACACTTCTGGAGTCAAAAGTCCAATATCAGTCTCACTGGGCTAAAGGCCAGGTGTCAGCAGGGTTGGTTCCATCGGGAGGCTCCAGGGGACAGTATTTTCCTTGCCTCTGTTTCGATTCTAGCAGCCACCTGTGTTCCTTGGCTCT
Source organism: Camelus bactrianus (assembly GCF_048773025.1). Lineage (NCBI taxonomy): Eukaryota > Metazoa > Chordata > Mammalia > Artiodactyla > Camelidae > Camelus > Camelus bactrianus. Next base: position 25,815,137 of record NC_133549.1, read on the forward strand.
TGATTCCCTCGTTCATCTTCAAGGCCAGTAGCACAGCATCTTCTGATCTCCTTCCATCTCTCCCACTGTTTCTGTTGGCCCATCACCTTTTCCTCTTCTGTGGTAGAATCTCCTTCTGAGATTTATAAATGTTCCTTATTAAGTGTCTTATAAGGGCCCTTGTGATTACATTTAGGGTCTGTCCAAATGACCATTATTCCAGTGACCACAATGGTGATCACCTCCAGTTGTAAGTCCAAAGCTATTGGAGGCACATGAAACAGGTGTGTCTCTCTCTAACCTTTAGCTACAATGTTAATCAACCAGCTGGCATAGCTTTTGGACAGAAATTTCTCATAAGAACTCTGCCTGAACCATTGTTCTGTTTGTTGCAATAATGTGAAATTTATCTTTGTGAGGCAAAGTTATCAGCTGTATGGTGAACATTCCAAGGCTCTAGTCCTAGAAGGAGTCCTGGCACTAGGCTGCCTGCCTCAGGGAAGGCCTGATGCCCTCCCACAAAAGGCTCCCAGACTCCTGTCCTTTGATCTCTGGTGTCTGCTCTGTGCTAATTTTCTCTTGCCTCCCTTGCCTTCTGCTGTCTGTATGGCTTGATGAGACCCTGGGCCTGCCTCTGTGAGGTTCCTAGGCTGTGAGGGTGAGGAAGCAGATTCCACAGCTTTGGGTAGAGTAGAAACATAAACCGAGGGGCTAGAGAAAGGCCTTCCCCTGTTCTCTCCTCCATCTGCAAGTCAGCTTTGATATTTCTCTTCTAGCCCCTGAGCTTTTCTGTGAACACACTTCTAAGTTTTCTGAGACATTCCAGATACAAGAGGTCTCTAGATTGCTGGGTTCTGCATAGCTGAAGCATTCTTGACTCAGTCTCCCCAGAGTTACCCAGATTCCCCTGGGACCTGCTCATATTTTCAACCTGTTCTGACATTTGCAGTAATGAGTCTTCCATTTCATTCTTTCCTCTTCAGTATCAAGACTATTCTGGGCAAGTGAAATAGATGCAAAAAAGGGTGGAAAGAGTTCTGTAGGATTTGATCCCCACTTTCCTTGAGCTCTGTGCTGTGAACAAAACTAAAGCAGACTTTCTGCTGCCTTTGACATTTGTTGTGGCTCAAGATGACACTTCCCAGAGGTCCATGTGACATTTTTATATTTGTCTTCTGCCGAGCTCTGTCTCTTGTTGTTTGTGAATGTCCTTCTACAGATATCACAGCTGTGAGACAGCAGTGGCTTCTACCACCACCCCCCAAACTGGCGTGCCCACTGGGCCTCCTGAGATTGCACTGTCAGAGCCCACTCTGGGCCCTTGCAAACCCTCTTCATAGTGATAATGGTCACAAAGACTACCAGATACGGAGTGCCCAGCAATGTGCTAAGGGTTTACTATTCATTGTCTCCTTAAACTATAAAAACAACTCTGTAAGGAAGCTAGTGGTATTTCCATTTTACAGATCAAGAAATTGAGACTCAGAGACGTTAACTTGTCAAGAATTCCAGTTATTGGGTGGCAACGATGGGATCTGAACACAGCTCTGGTTTCAAAGCTTATGCTTTTAACCACTGTCTCATCCCTGTAAGATGTAATCCAGCTTCTTTCCCCACCTGATAAGGCTTGACATCCTATATAGAGAGCCTGTGATCACCTTTATGGGACTTTTCCTGGTGTGCATGTTCAGAAGAGGTACCTGCTTTTTCCTGTAATTTCTATGCCAACTACTCTACAAACCAAGGTCTTCCTATGACCAGGATCAGGGCTAGAGCAGCAGGTTTCTTGGAGTTTCTTCCCATTGGAAATTCTTCCAGTGTAAGCCTGTGGTTTCCATTCAAACAGCCTCCTTGATCTTTCCCTTAAGAAGGTGTGCATGTTGGGGTGGGCAGTCCACACCCCCCTCTAGTGTTGTGACGTCACGTTCTCATATCTGATGTGGTAGGTCCCTAAATCTTTACTAGATTTGTCTCCCCCTCTCAAGAGTACGTGTGTCTCACCAAAGCTTCCAATATCCACTTCTTGCTCATCTGGTTTGACCAACATGGTGTCCTTGACGTAATGGACAAAGGTGATGTTCTGTGCAGTGGCCAGATGGCTCATCCATTCAGAATACATTATGACCAAGGGTGGGAGGACTAAGATAATACTGGGTCAATATAGTAAATATATACAGTGGTTCAATATGAACACTAACTGCTTCTGGTTCTCCTTCCTGGTAGGGATGGAAAGGAACACATTTTCCTGATCCGTGGCTCCATTCCATGTGCTTGAGGCCCTATAATCTGCTCTTGTGAAAATACCACATCTAGCATTACAGCTAAGATCAGGGCTACCACTTGGTTGCATTTGCATGAATCCTCCAGGATCTGTCTGGGTTTTGCAGGGACCGCACTGGTGAGTTACATGAGAATAGGACAGCACCACCGTCCCTATATTCTTTAGGTTTTTCTGGGTCTTCACAGTTTCCCCTGTGGTGAAACATTGGTTTGGGTTTACTGTCTTGGCCAGGGGAGGGAGGGGAGATTTCAGAGGCTTCCACTTGGCCCTCTTTACTACAACTGTAACCCCCCAGGCTAAGGAAACAATGCATGTGCATGTGGTGGGTGTAGGCATACACTGCTAATTACCCAAGGGTATCCATTCCAATTATGCATTCAGAGACTAGGGGGAAAAAACCACTGGGTGGACCTATAGACCCAGTGAACCCACTGTGAACTCGGCTTTGGCCAGAATTGTATTCATTATCTGGCCTTATATTCACTCCCTCTAACGGAGGAGAGTCACAGTAATGGTTTCGATCCTCAGGTATCACCGTCAGTAACAACCTGTGTCCAACAATCCTCAAAATCCCTGCGCATCCGTCCCTTCCTCAGAGTACAGTTAGCCATGTAAATGGCCACAGGTCTCTCTGTGGGGAAGGAGATGGGGGGTCAGCCTCCGGCAGTCAGTCTATTTCAGGTGAGAAAGTGAGTGAGGGATAGTCGCTTTTTATCGTGATGGCTGCCCTCATCTTCCTGATAATCCATCCCTGATTTGTTCTGGTTGTACTGAGCAGTGCCCTCGATGGCTGCCCAGCTATTGTTCCCTTCACTTCTTTGAACCATTTCCACTGCTCTGTGTGGGTCAGATCCCTCTGGCAGCCATTCCCACCTTGCTACTCATAGCGACAATTATACTCACCTTGCATCTGACAGTAAGCACTATCTCCTGGCCTCTCATCCCCATTGCAAACAGGGAGCCCAATTCTGTCTCAGAATCTCCACCGACGGCCTTGACCCCGAGGGGAGAGCCACTGCTGGTCTTCTTCATGGGACTTGCCCTCTCATTAGTGCACCTTTTTTGCATTGGTAAACGTGGTGTTCTTCCAGGCCTTCCTGTAGAACGCAGGCGCTGCCAGGTTCTCCGGCCTTGCAGAGTACACCCGTCACTCAAGCTTGCCCACTCTTCCAAGCCTTTCCTTCCTCCCTCCACCACCTGCCGTGGCAGATCTGGCCTCCCTGCTTCACATAGCGTCACATTTTCTAAGCTTCCAGGAGCCAAACCAGCAGGGTATTAGCTCCATCTCCTGGGGCCCTTGTCAGGGTGGTAAATGCTGTGTCAGAGGACAGTGTTTCCAAATCAGCTTTCTCATCCAACTTTGCACTTCATCTCACTCTGTCCAGCACACTCACCGTTCATGCACACACCCTCTCTCACACATACCCTCCTGGCTCCTGCAGGGCTGTGCCAGCTGTCCCGCAACTGCAATGGGCTGTAAGCCCCTTCATCGCTTCATAGGACCACCCTTCTCTGGCCAGATTATGTGACTGGAGCCTAGTTGTTGGTCTTGTGATGGGGCGCGGGGGATGGCATAGATCTGCAGGGTGTGAAAGGGATGGGGGATATGGCTGGGAGTTGCCACGTATTGTCTTGCAAAGCAGACCTTATCATCATCTTCATGCAAAGGCAGACATTAGCCTGAAAGGAAACAAAGAGGATCCTTCTGCAGGTCTAGGGCATTCTGGGGAATCTGGGATTCGAGATGTTTTGACATACCAACCCCGTTGTCCCCATCCCACTCCTGTGCAACCAGACCCCTGACCTCGGCATAGCAGACCTGCCAGGGCTGATACTTCGCTGTTTTTTGAGCTCTTCTACTCTTAGAGTTACATTCAGGGCCTGCTTCTCAGCTGTCTCTGCTTAATTGCAGAAGATGAGGGTCTTTTCAAACGCTGCCAAGGGGGCCTACTAGTGTTCACATTGCCTTCTATTGATGTTTAATAACCATTAGCCTTTACTGTGTTCCTCCAGTGCACTGGTAACTTCAGCAACAACCATTTGATTCTATAGTTTCTTATAATGATTATTTCCCCCAAACTTTTTAAATTGAAGTATAGTTGATTTACAATGTTGTGTTAGTTTCCGGTGCACAGCATAGTGATTCAGTTACATATATACATACTCTTTTTCATCATAGGTTATTACAAGCTATCGAATATAGTTCCCTGTGCTATACAGTAGGACCTTGTTGTTTATTTATTTTATATAGTAGTTTGTCTCTGCTAATCCCAAACTCCTAATTTATTCCTCCTCCCCTTTGCCCCTTTGGTAATCGTAAGTTTGTCTTCTATGTCTGTGAGTCTTTCTGTTTTATAAGTAAGTTCATTTGAGGCATTTTTTTTAGTTTCCACATATAAGTGATATCATATGATATTTGTCTTTCTCTGACTGACTTACTTCGTTAAGTGTGATTATCTTGAGGTCCAGCCATGTTGCTACAGATGGCATTATTTCATTCTTTCTTATGGCTGAGTAGTATCCCACTGTATAATTAAACCACAATTCCTTATCCAATCCAATCACCTGTCAATGAATATTTAGGTTGTTTCCATGTCTTGGCTATCATAAATAGTGCTACTATGAATATTGGGGTGGATATATCTTTTTGAATTAGAGTTTCCTCCAGATATATGCCCAAGAGTGGGATTGCTGAATCATAGGGTAAGCCTATTTTAGTTTTTTGAGGAATCTCCATACTGTTTTCCATAATGGCTGCACCAAACTACATTCCCTCCAGCAGCATAGGAGGGGGTCCCTTTTCTCCACACCCTCTCCCGCATGTGTCATCTATGGACTTCTTAATGCTGGCCATTCTGACCGGTGTGGGGTGATACCTCACTGTAGTTTTGATTTGCATTTCTTTGATACTTAATAATATTGAGCATCTTTTCATGTGCCTATTGGCCATCTGTATGTCTTCACTGGAGAACTGTCTGTTTTTGATTTCCCCCAAACTGTTAAACACCTGAGATCCCACATCCACCAGCGCATTTCCCTCCCAGGGATCGCATTCTGGTTCACTTACCGCTGGTGACAGGTCCTCAGTGTAGCAGCCGGCAGGTGGCCTGGTGCCAACATACTCCCAGGATCAGCTTCCACAGGTTGGGTTCTGTAGCAGACAGACTACTTACAGGAGCTTTCCTGGGAGTGATCTCGGGACCAACACCTATGAGGGGTAGGGGGCAGGAGTGGGCAGAGGAAGAAGTTAAACTGTGATGCAGCTGCCACACAGGCCTCAGCCAATGTCAGGGGGCGCTCTGGGGCTGGGCTTTCTCCAGTTTATGCCAGGGGGCTGGACCTCTGTGTCCCCTGCATCAGTGAGTCGTGGGATGCCAGCTGCCCCCAGGAAGGAGACCTACCCTTGGGTGAGGCTGCTCCCCAGGGCCAAGGGCAATTCTAGAGAGGAGCTCAGGGAGAAGCCACGGCAGGTGCCTGTTGCAGAGCTGGGGGAATGACTACCTCCATCCTGAAGACACCCCTGGGCAGCGCATTCCTTCACTTTCTAAGAGAAGGCAGGTGGAGATTAGCTTATTTGTGTAACTTTTTTTCATTGCTCTGAGATGATCATTTATATCCTTTACACTGAATTAATCTTATACCCCTTTAAGTTTTAGCATTTTACCAGTCTATACCCTCTTCCTTCTTTTGTGCTGTGATGTCATGGATTTTATGTTATGAACCCCATAGCACAGTGCTCTTCTTTTTGCTTTAAACAGTCAGTCACCTTTAAATAAATTAAACTTGATTTTATAAAATTGTCTTTACTCACATATTTCCACTTTCCAGTGATCTTCATTACGTTCCATAGCTCTAGGTTTCTGGGCTATTTAGGCTCCGAAGGGGTTAAGCTGTGATTCCAGAGGTCTGTTTCCTTTTGGGTTAAACTCTGAGCTTCCAGACCCAAGCGCCATGGGTCCTGTCTTCCACATCCTCTGCCGCGGCCACCTCGTCCACAGCACCTGGGGCTGGGGTAGCACAGGTCGGGAGAACTGCTGGCTGAGTGATCTGTGTCGGGCTCTTGCAGAGTTCAGCGGTCCCACCGGCCCACGTGGTCCTCTCAGGCTCAACTAAGTTCCCCTGTGCCTGAAAGTCTCCCAGTCCCTGCAGGACCCTCCTCCATCTTCTCGTTCTGGGGCCCAGCTCCCTCCCCCAGCCAGGGAGCTGCTGACCCATGAAAGGCTCGCTTTTCTCTGCAATTCAGTTCATCAAGGGTTCTTCGCAACCCACGGCCCGTCAGTAGCCCGATAGAAGAGCACGCTTTTTGTTTTGCCTGAGTTTCTCTCATTTTACCCCAAGCACAAAGGTCCATGCTCTTGCATTCTGACCAGAAGCAGAAGTCCTCTGTCTGTTGCTGGTTTGTTTCTGTTCTCTTTTCCCTTTTACGAGCAGGTGATTGTCAGGAACTAAGGGAGGAACATACTATATTATGTGGCCAGGATGACAACCGAGCTCCGGTTTCCCTAAACCAGTGTCTGGGATGCACAATGGTTCTGCTCCTACGGAGAAGGATGAGTGCATTTCTCTCCATCTAAGGGGAAGCCCTGGGGCTGCAACACCATGTTGCAGGTGAGGCCACCTGGGTCTTACCTGGAGGGGCTGCTGCCAAACCACTGCGAGGCCGCGGGCTCGTCACCCCCTCTTTAGACTTCCCTTTCCTCCTTTGTGAAGCGAGGGGTTTCTGTTGTGCTGCCTTCATGGAGAATAAAGTGGTGGCACTTTAAGATTCTTGCTTGGCTTTTGCAGGGGGAAAATGAGGAGGGCATCCTGTGGTATCTGAGTTCCGGTAACGTGAGAGGCTCCTGTCATGCTGCCTCCCTCATTAACCTGTGATGATAATGTACACACAAGGCACTAATTCTTTATTTTTAAAAAATAAGATGGTGGCTAATTTGATTTGAATGCTCCGGTCTGGGAATACCCTTCATGATTTTTAATCCAATTAGTGTTGGAGATACTTCTGATTCTGAGCGTATCTGGTTTCTGCTTATGGTGTAAGTTCTGTGCCCCCGTGACTTATGTTTCAAGAAGGGAGAAGAGGCAGTCTATAGTCAATAAAAAGGGTCTGTTTATATGCTTGCTTTGTTTTTTGTTATCAAATGCAAGCTGCAGGGAGTATAGGCCTTGCTTTTAGCTCAGATTCCTGTCAGCCGCAGGAAAGGTTTTATACACAAATCAGCATTATTTCTCAGTAGGGTCTCAAAACATCCTACTTGAAGGTAAACAAAAGCTGCCGCCACGACCACCACACTAGGGAACATTCTGGAAGTTTTAGTCTGGACCGCAGGGATCAGTAAACGCAGTGGGTCAGCTCTTGGTTTGAGCGGAATTATACAGGCAGAAGACGGCAGTCCCAGATCCCCTCTCTCCTTGCAGCCTTTGCCTATAAACTGGGCCTCCAAGTCAGTCTGAACCACTCTCCAAATAAGTGGCATTTTCCCTGAGGAAGATAGTGCCCCAGTCAAATCTCCAATTCTGTTTTGTTGGCACCACATCCATTTAATACTCTGAAAGTTCTAAAGAGAATATATGTTTGTAGTTAACATGGTGGTGCAATTTTCACACTTAAATTTTTTGGCATCAGTAAAACTCCTCGTCCCTCTCAAGGTAATTTCATAATAAGACACTTTCTTCTGTCCTTGGCTGTTGTTGGTAAAAGTCCTATGAAACCATCTTAGACGTTGACACAAGTGGTGTCCTGTTGCCCCTGTGATAAATCAGCCTGCAATCCAATTTTCATGTGACAGGAAAGTGAAAAGAAAACAGAGAAAAGTGAAAATGAGAGAGAGGGAAGGACTTTGTAGATCCCATCTGTTTGAGAACGGGTGTTTTGAGCCGTGGTCCTGCTCTGGCACTGGGGGATACAGTTTGTAACGAAGCACAGTCTCGGAGTAGCCTTGTCCAGAGGGGAATGTCGCTACATAGTTCTGGTGTTATTTCCTAAGATGGAATTGAGTATCTTTGCAGCTAAGGCTCTCAGGTGACCAGAAAAGGACGGAAGACGAATCTTACACTTTTTTTTCAGCAGGAAAAAAATTCCTGGGATGTAATTACCCACAATGCCCTCGCCCACGAATCTGGCTCTGTGTGTTCAATTAATTATGAAAACATAGATGAGACCAATGAAAATACTGTACAGAAATTAAAAACAAATACTGTTCCATCAGTAAGTGTTGTGGAGAGTATGAAAAACATACCTCTGTCAAGAATGTGGAAAACAGGGAGTGGCTTTGAAATAACATTTCTTTTTTCTGAAGGCTCAAGGAAAATCAAAAGCATATTGAGCTTTGGACCAGGGCTCATGGCAAAGGGGGTAGTGACAAGATTATTTCTTCTTGGCACTTCTAGCAGAGGGATTAGTTAATTGAATCTGTGGTTTTTAGATTTAGTTGGTGCTTCTGGCATGGTTGCTGGATGCACAAAGTTCTTGGGTCCTTTTCTCACTGGGTCCTATGCCCAGTTCTCCAGGACAAGATGAAAAGATTCTGCAGTCCATCAGCGCCCCGGCCTGTTTAGACAGGCTGATTTGTTTGAGCAGCACAGGGAATTTAGATGTCCCCGGGTACCAGGAGAAAATGTTCTCCTTTGGTAGATGTGGTTCTAGGCTATTATCTCAAATCCCACAGGTGAAGGATGCATGAGGAAGAGACTAGGGGTGACTGTGAAAGGAGGAATAAAACTCCAACTTGAAAAGATTCCCCAACCTTAAGAAATAGGGGGGAAAAAGGAGGGAGGAGGGTATAGCTCAAATGGTAGAGTGCCTGTTCAGCATCCGTGAGGTCCTGGGTTCAGTCCCTAGTACCTCCATTAAAAAAAAAAAAAAAAAAAGAAGAAGAAAGAATAAATAAATAGACCTAATGACCTCTCCCCCCCAAAAAAAATAATTAAAAAAAAAAGAAATAGGAAAAAAAGTATTAAAATACTTAAATACATAAGGTGGAGTGATGCTGGGGGAACTCACTGATTTCTTTTTCACCTAATTTTAAGGCTTAAGACTTTGATAAAACTGTTACCCTCTTACAGTTGCCTCTCACCAGATCCCCAAATGTAAGGGGTGTCGTTGAAGTCATCAGAATGAGATGTCCAAGGGAATTCCTCTATGAGTTTTGTTTCCATCCCTGATCCTACACCTATCAGCACCACCAGTTATCATCTTTATTCTAAGTCTGAAAATGGTGGGATATTTTTATCCCTAGTTTATAATCAGGGCATTTGTGACCCAAATAACTTCTTTTCTTAAGTAAGATTATCGTGTGCAGTCTCTTTCTCTAAAACACCCAAAGCAAACAAACCTTGACAGCTCTCTGGAGAACATGGAGTCCTCGTAACTTATGGTGATGAACTCCTCTGTTCCCCCCTCCCCTCCCCCCACCAGATCTCCCAAATCTAAAGTTAGGGGTCTGTGATCAGGGGAAGTGGCAAAGACTGGGGACAACTTGCAACATCAACACACACGTTTCAGATGGACGACTGTCCTACCTCTCAAGGGGTCAGTGACTGCATTGGACTAGTCTTAACTTCCTCACTCAGAAAGGGACAGCACTGGGACAGATAATGTCACAGATCTCATCCTCCTCATCCTCCCCTCCCCTCAGCTGTACTGCTCTAGGAGTGGATGAAAAATCTTTCTTTCTTAGAAGATAGAGGCTCGTGTTTGTTAATACCCTAGTGTTCTAACACATCTGTATTGATCGACTGTATGCTTTAAATATTTTTTAGAGGGCCAAGCCAAAATTCACGATTCTGAAAAAAATAATTTACTGTCGTTTAAAAATATAAGTAGCCAATGAACATCGTGATTGTGTTAAATTCTTGAGTAAGTCTAAGAGATAAGAAAATTGTATTCTTATTGCTAGTTTACAATTCTCACCATTAGTATGTTCTTTCCCAAAATGTATCTTGCTCAAAGAGTCTAACTTTCTAAGTGTCCAAAACTAATCAAAGGAGCGGGGGAGGTATAGCTCAAGTGGTAGAGCACACGCTTAGCATACCCGAGATCATGCCCGAAGTTGTGGGTTCAATCCCCAGTACCTCCTCTAAAAATAAGTAAGTAAACCTAATTACCTCCCTACCCCCTCCAAAAAAATTAAAAAAAGAAAAAACTAACCAAAGCAATCAAATACAAAAAGAAACAAACAACAGGAAGGCAAGACAAGGAAACAAATATGATCCAAATTCTTGCTTCTTACATCATACTAAGACAAGATGATGCCTTCAGATGTTTCCTTTTAAAATTTAGATATTTCAAGTGTTTTGCACATGATCACTCCAGACACCAGCCACTGAGGAGAAAGGAGAAGAGGAAAAAATGGTTCCTCTGCAACCTACCTCCCATAAAGGGGTTCCAGCAGGGCACTTGGTGGAGTTTCTGCAAGAAGCAGGCTTTACTTGATTCTTTCCTTACCCATATCCTCTGCTTTACTCCAGAAAATGCCAGGTGTAGCATTATTTCTTTTCAAGGCAGCCATGTAGAAAAATTAGAAAAAAATGGCAAGATCTTGGATCCTTTTCCAATGTAGTCATTCTGTATCCATGTGATTCAGGGCAAAGAGCCCCAGGACTCAGTTTCCCCATCTTGGAAAGGAAAGGTGGAACCACCTGACTGGTCTCCAGGGTCTCATCCAGCTCTAACATTCCACATCTTAGATGTTTAGTAAGTTTCCCCAAGAGCAGGAAACAAATAAATATCTTACTTGTTGGCAGAACAAGAACTTTCCAGAGGGGTTAAAAAGATACCAATTTCGTATTATCTAAGTTCAGAGCAGTTTGGGGTACATCTCTTCCTCTCAATCATTGAAAACCTTCAGAGAAAATTATTTTCAACTGTTGAACTAGCTTAGAGTTAAGAAAGAAACACATTGGCACTAACTACTTGCTCATTCCAAGATGACTGAGGTTTTAAATATTTAACTTGTAAATATTGTGATTCAGACAAACAAAACTTTATGCACAAGGAAGTTCAGGAGATGAAAATCCAGGAACACCATGAGTCACGTTATAGATTCTGCAACCTTATGAGTGCATATTCCTTGTTTGGGGCAAGAGATTCCAGTTAAGGGTACACACCTTTGAGCTGTGGGAGCTGGTTTCCTCAGATTGTCCTCCATCATTTTTCTTCTTCCTTTGCTTTTTAAAATTCTGTATCTCTCTTTGGACACGTTACTCCCGACATCAACCAGTTCTTTGGTTCTGCATTCACCTGGATGTAGAGCATCAGTATAGGTACGGCAGTTGCCGGATTCAGATTCAGTGCAACTGTGAATCATCCTGTGCCAGTTATCAATATAATACCTCTCGGCTCCAAATTCACCCTTAATTGCCTGCTCTGGGAAAATGTAGAGAGCTCTGTGACATTTTTCCCCTTGCCAGCTGGCATAAAACCAAGCTTTGTCCATAGAGGACGCTGGAGAGACATTAGAGAAGGAAGGAGTTTTTCTGTCTGGTTGGGGCTCTTGCACGTCACATGACTTCTCCAGCACCAGGTTTCTGTGGTGCCCGTTGCTCCCCAGGATCCAGCTCCTACAACGTCATGGCCAGAGCACCCAGTAGCCAACAGCTGCCCCTAGTCCTCCCTGGAGCCATTCTGTCATGGAATACCTCCAGTAAGACACTACCCTGTGAAGTACTTTGCCTGCCATCCAGTAAGCCATGACAGAACCTTCTGGAACAAAGTGGATCTGAGCCCTGAGGGTGGGCTGGGTCAGGTGGAGGCTCTTCCTTGGGCTCTCTGCACCAGCCCCAGGGCCAGTGACTGCTCCTTGTGTCTGCTCTATGTGTATTCCTTGGACTTTTATTTCTTCCTTAGCAGTCAATCCCGTGTTATTCCAATCCTATCTTGTAGTTAATAACTCTCCATAGTAAACTTTCCTTGTTCAAAGTATTGCAAGGTTTCTTTCTCCTGATAGGACCCTGAATGATACAAATCCCAGGATGAAAATCAACATGTATTTATGATGAGACAGAGGGAAATTTTGACCTGGAGTAAATATGGTTAAATTCATCGTTCGTTTATTAGTGCTGGGTGGGAGGCTAGTATTGGTGTGTGCTCTCTGTTATCTGACATTACTGGGCACCAGTCTGCTGGGGCTGCCATTGCAGACTGTCACAGAGTAGGGCCTTAAATAACAGCAATTTCTCACAGTTCTGGAGGCTGGGAGTCCAAGAAAAAGGTGTTGGCAGGTTTGGCTTCTCCTGAGGCCTCTCTCCTTGGTTTGCAGGCGGCCACCTTCTCGCTGTGTCCTCACAAGGCCTTTCTTCTGTGGGTGCGCAATCCTGGGGCCTCTGTGTGTGTCCAGATTTCCTCTTGTTTTAAGAACAGCAGTCACATGGGATTACAACCCACCCTAGTGGCCTCATTTTAACTGAATCACTTCTTTAAAGGTTCTGTTTCCAAATACAGTCACACTCTGAGGTTCTGGGCAATAGGCCTTCAACATATGAATTTTGGGGAGGACACAATTCTGCCTTTAACACACTAGTGTTTATTTTCTAGCTTTGGTGTTAAATATCACATAGAAGTAACTCTGCGGATCATGAGACTTGCCTTTGGGAGACCTGACTGGGGGCTGATTTCTGCTACTCACCAGCTGGACAAGTTGTTTCACTTCTTGAATCTCAGTTTTCTCATCAGTTAAATGGGCTTAAAAGGGATTAATGGGGATCCAATGAGATCATGCAAATGCAAGTGCTTTAGAACCTGCAAAAGACTTCATGAAAAGTGAGGTATTCCTTGGTCGGTATATGGACTCACACCTTTTTTAAAACTCTCCCATTACATTTCATACTTTATGCCTATTAAAAGGTCCTTGCCAGCCTATTAAACTGGTGTTAAGTATAAATGATTTGTGTAGCCAAAAAGTGTCTTGGCTTATTAGACAGAGAAAAATTTCTCTAGCCCTACAACTGCCTCTGCACATGCCAGGTAACCTTAATGATACCAAAATTTTGAGTTATTGTATTATCTCTTTTGTGTTCTCATTCTCTGCAGAAGTAATAAGTAATTTATTTATGGCCTCATGAATTCACTTGACTTGCCCCTAGTTTTGGGACAAGAGAGAAATTACATGGCCTTTAGAATGACGGCCAGGAAATTTTAGGGCAATTACAATATCCACCAACGGAGGGCTAGGAAAAAAACTATACTTGGTTCTCATTTTACCTAGTATCCCAGCATTTCTCCCCACACGCGGTAACTCAGTGCATGCAGCCATCCTGCACAATGGGGAACTAAGGCACCAGGCATCTGCTCCAGGTCCTGAAAGGAAAGGAAACTCTCCTGTATTGAGAAGCTTTATGTACAACGTACATTGTGTAGATTTCACTGAATCCTCACTCCATCCCTAGAAGGTAAATATTATTATTAGCTCCATCTTACAGATCAGGAAACTGAGGCTCGCAGAAAGGAAATAACTTGTCCAGAGTCGAGTGGCTAATAAATAGATCAGAGATCAGAACTCAGACCTGCCTGACTCTGGCCCCGCCTGTCTTATCACCTCCTTCGTTAGCCAAACTGTATTTACAGGGGCCTCGATTTAATAGTAGTGTTAGCAATATAATTGTCATTGGATGGAAAGCAATTAGAAGTTGAATCTAACAGAGCCTCAATTAATAAAATTCTCCAGTGATTAGTTACTTAAGAGTTCTCAAGCTACATCATGGATAATAAGAGTTAAGTGCTGGATTCAAAAAAAATTTTTTTTGGCATGTACTCAACCATATGCTGTAATAGCACCAGTTGGCCATTTGCCCCTTGTGCATATATAACCATTATCTACAATGATATTTATTCTGTTGCCTTTTCAGTTTTCCCTTTGCCATCTGTGTCTGCATTGACTTAATCCATAGAGCAAGTTATGTTCACATATTTATCTAGTAAAAGAAAACACACACATGATAACCATTTTATTTCCTTGTTAATTTTTATATCAGATTCGGCAGCTGAGAAATAGCATACTTTTATTTTTATTTTTTTTAATTCAGACTCTTGAGTTGGTCCTAGATCTTTAAGAGGCCCTCCATAAGCTTCACTTTGAAATCTTGTTGGAGTAACCTAGAAGACTGATCTCATTTCAAAAGAAAACAAACTTCACTGAAATTGAAAAGACAAGTCATGAGGCTCAAAGGAGGAATGAACAAGACCGTTGCTTTAATAGCGAAAGAGAGGAAATGACGTCAATTAAGTAGGACCGTTCATGGGGAACCACCCTCCTTTGAGGCATCGCTCTTGGCATGTTTTTCTTACGACACTTTGCAGTTCAGTTATTTCAATATTAAGTTTCACCGAATCACCCTGCTGGATAAGTTCCTTGAGATCAGGACTCGTTTAATTTGTCTTTATCTCGCATTCTTCATCACGTCTCAACTGCCTTTCGGACCATCACCTTCTCTAGCTGGGCTATCACAGTGGCTTCTAGAAGAGCTCCCTGCCTCCCATCTTCTCAGCATCACCTCCTGTCTACAATGCAACAGGATCCAGCCCTGGAACACCCCATCTAGTGCCAGGTTGATCCCCAGGTACCATCCAAATGTCTTCGCTGATTCTGAAGGCCTTGCCAAATCTTGCCCAAGCCAAATACTCTGTCAGTCATGTTTCCCACCATTGCTACTCTTTCCCTGACCCTCTATCCCTGCAGCTCTGTAAAGGAAATCACCAGAATGATGACAGAGCAGGGACCATGTGGTGTGATGGGGTGGCCAGGGTATTGAGTGGTCAGAGAAGGGCTCTTTGAGATGGTGACATTTGTGTTGGGATATTTTGGGGTTGACCATAGAGAGAAGAGAGAATGAGCATAAACTGACATACAGAGACTCAAATCCAAAGGCCCTGGGGGAAGACAGAAGTTGACCTTTTAGAAGGACCTAATGGAGACCGGTGTGCCTGGTGAGGATGGGGGAGATGCAGGAAACAGCTGCAGATTAGGAAGAGGACAGGTCCTGGAGAAACTTTTCCACATTGTCCAAAAGGCCATAACGAGCCCCTGGCTGTGTCTACGATATCTACATTTTGTAAAGATCGTCCTGGGCACTGGGTAGAGTGAAATGGGGTTGGGGGAGGGCGGCGCCAGTTCCCGTCAACTGTTTTTCAAAGTCAACTCTCTGAACACAAGCTGTGTGTAGATAACAGACTCTTTATGTCTCAATAAATTGTGAGAAGAGCCGCAGTGTCTTTCTTTGGGCCTCCATTTTGAAGTCTCCATGGAGTAGGCAAGGGTCAAGACACCTCTTTGGAATTATTATGCAATTTTGGTAATGTTCTGCTAAATAAAGTCACAAATACATTGCTAACACTTGCATTCCAAAAATAATCTGCTCTGTAGCAGACACAGCACTTGGCATTGACAGTGAGAGAGAAACAGAAGGGATTCTTTAGAGTGTAGTAAGCTAGCATCGTTCCTGGTGGCCCATGTTTAAAGCTCTGTTGGTGCCTCATTTTGAGACTCTTAACCAACCATGTATTTTAACACTTGGTAATACTATGACATTGCATTCTTTATATCGGCTTATAATCTACTGTGACCAGAGGAGGTATTTTCAGCAAAGTCATGTATTTTCTCTATATTTCCCAATATAATCTGTGCAGTTGGGTTTTTCTTTCTCATACTAGGCTTCAAGAACTCACTCTCTTTGGTTCTGATGACATTTCTAAAGATATTTATAAATTGGCCTGTTGAATGCCAACAGGTCAGGGATCACTTCAGAGAATTCTATCTCCATGTAATAAAATTTTAAAAAATGGCACTGATTAAGTAGTTCCAGGAGTGGGGTTGACTCTGGAATGTCCACAGTCTTTGATAGGCTTCTTCTCCGTTTTGGCAGAAACCATAGTTAGGAAGTCTATGTTTTTAGAGTGGGACTGTGTTTGGGTTTGGGGACAGACCTGAGATTTGCAAGGACTTTGGAAACTTCTGAGGTTATGTGCCCCACAGTTATAAAATTCTATCTTAGACAAGTAGCCCATTTTTGAGGAGAACACTTAGCCTTCTATTCTCAACCGCATTTGTTGCATTTGGATCCAGCAGGGAAAATTAAAATCTTGTGTTTGTCAGCAGTGAGGCCAGGATGCCTATGGCTCAAGTTTAAATATCCAGGAATCATCCAGTGGTTTGCTTTTATTGTTCATAAAGTCGGCAGAGACAAACCACCTGAGTGGTTCCAGATGTCAAATCAACAAGGCTGTACTTCACAGACCTACATGGAAAAAAGTAAATTTATAGGCTCAAGGAAAGGCTAGGAGGATTGTGCTGTTTCAGGACAAAAAGATACTTTCATTCTTAAAACAGATTAAGCCCAGAATGTCCAGCCCTGCAGATGGTAAGTCTAGGTGACTTTTACCTTCATGAAGGCACTTGAGGCTTCACATGGTACTCCCCTCCCCTCCGCTCTCTTTGTAAAGAAGAAATCCCAGTGATTGACTGGCCAACTCCAGCAGACCGGACTGTTTTAAGATAGCAAGTCTCTCTTAAATTTTAACAGAGTAACTTGAGGGCAGCATGGCAGAGAAAAATTTCTCCACGTTGACTCGAATTCTGGAGAGCATAGAGACATAAATGTGGCTTATGGTTATTAGGATCTGTTCCATCTCACTGGTATTTTGGCAGTGAGGCCTAAGATTGTTCTAGGCACCTTACTTTGTGAGTTGGCTACCCAGGGTAACATTATATGGCGGTAAGTAATATGACTTGCATGGGCATGGGGCCAGGAGGTTGGAATTTGTTGCCATAAATCTTGAAACTGTTGAAGGTGTCTTACGTTCAAGTTTATCTGGCACAGCCCAAAAAGTGAAAGTTCTAATAGCCAGAGTGCCTACATGACTATAATGCATAGCCTTACTGAGTGGTAAAGAATTTTTATGGCTACTGGCAAGAATCCAAGCAGAGAGTCAACTATCTCTCCACAAGATATTTCAGTGGAGTGACCTAAGTTATCCAAGTAAGATTCTGGCTCATAAATCCAGGATTGGAATAATAACATTATTCTGTGTCCCGAATATTACATTACGGTGGCCAGAAGATGGAAGTATCTGTGCTATTTACGTACAGTGCTGGTCCACTGTCAACTGATGAGTCATTGTGATCCAGTGGTCATGCAAGCCAGTGCATTTTGTGCAGTAGCTAAAGTCTAACATTTATTGAGAGGTGATTATGTGTCAAGTACAGTGATAAGTGAGCTTCAAACATTATCTTGTTTGAGCCTCCCAGGTAGTATGGAGGAGGTGCCCTTGACGGATGAGAACCACAAGCACGGACCAGTCAAGCACTTAAGCACATTATCCAAGGTCACAAAGGGATGGACACACCAGCCCCAGGGTCTCGACCGCACGCTGAGCTCCACACTTACGACCTCTTCTAACAAGGATAGAAAACTTAAAAAGATCTTGAGCACTTTGAAATATTAAAAGACATACAAAAGTGTATCCAGAATAATGGAAGGAATCTTCATGCAGCTTCCCTCCGAGCTTAAGAAATAAATACTGCCGGCACAGTTAGACCCAGTCGCCCTGCCCGCCCTCCCTTCCCCAGGGTAACGCCTACCCTGCACCGGACACTGGCCATTCCCACGCATTTGCTTTCTACTTGCACTACAGCAGTGTGTTTCCTTAAGCTACGTCTGCAGTAGGGTTTGGCGTGTCCGTATGAATGGTACATCACGCCTTCTGTGTTCTTTTGCAGTTTTCTTCACTCAATATGGTATTTGATCCAACCAGGTTGATGCAGGTGGCCGTAGCTCTGTTCGCTTTCCCTGTATAAGCCTACACTGTTTGTTTATTTCTTCTCTAAAGGGCATCTTCCCATCAGGCATGTCAGTGACCTTTACAACCACCTTCTGCACTTAGTGGAATTGGTACCGATATCATGATTTTACTGATAAAGAAACTCTGTTCAGCGCCTCCCCCAGGGCCTCTGTCTTAGTTTGAGCTGCTATAACAGAATACCTTAGACCAGGTGGCTAGTAAACTATAGGCCTTTATCTCTCACAGTTCTGGAGGCTGGAAGGCTGGAATTAGGGTGTCAGCATGGTCGGGTTCTAGCGAGAGCCCTCTTCTGGGGTGAGACGGCTGATGTCCTGCATCCTCACATGGCAGAGAGAGAGGGCGATCTCTGGTGTCCCTTTGATGAGAACAGTAATGCCATTCATAAGGACTCCACCCTTATGACCTAATCACCTCCCGAAAACCCCACCTCCGAACACCATTAATTTGGGGGTTAGGATTTCAATATATGAATTTGAGGGCAGGGCAGAGGGGAGAAGAAACTTTTAGTTCATTGAAGCTGCACACCCAGAAAGCGGCAGGGACAACATCTGTACTCAGTTCTGCTGAGTCATGGTCTGGGGCTTTCTCTCCCCTGGACGCTGGCCTTCTCAGACAGCACTCGACGAGTCTATGCTAGCGCCCCATCTTCTAGGGCCTTTTCTGGTTGTCTTTAGGTCCTCTGTTTTTCATTTTGTGGCTAGAACAACTTAGCAAACTTCACCTGGGGCCTGGTCCCCCACCAAGCCGCTTCTCTGAAGCTCTTGAAGGAAGCTGAGGGTGAAGGCAGCAATTAATATCTTATACCCATCAGTTACAGCATCCGAAGGTCACGGTAGCTGTGACGTAATAGTGATAAAGACAGTGCCTGGGGCAGAAAGCGCCCCTTTTATTTTTATTTGTAAGAGACTCTTAAAAATGTGTGCGTGTGCGTGTGCGTGTGTGTGTCTTGAAGGAAAGCCCTGGAGGTTGTTTCCACCCAGCCAAGGGCATGAAGGATGAAAAGTAATTACATTTTGTCATGAGGTTTCATACTTGACTCGGGGGGGATTTGTAAATGGACAAATTTGAAAAACAAGAAAGGGCTGAAAACAAGAAGATACCATGTGGCTTTTGTTCTGAGGAGGACGCAGTTTGGTTAATAAAGCGAGAAGCTAATTATTTCCACCTATAACTTCCTTTCCTGGCATCCTTGGCAATGAGGAGCCTTTAGATGCAGAAAGATCGTTACTATTTTGCTTTCCATACAAAGCTCTTCCAGAGGGATAAAGTTGATTATTTGGGGGTGGGAGGGTACATTTTTTAAACGTTTTTTATTGAAAACTTGAGCAAACTGGTAAAATCCAAATAAGAGTATCATTTAATTGTATTGTGTCAATGGCACTTTTCTGGCTTTGACTTAGTAGCACAGTTATGTAAGATGCCACTGGGGGAGGCTGGGTGAAGGGCACTCTCCACTATTTTAGAAACCTCTATGTGAGTTTAAAAAAATTTTTTTTCAATTAAAAAACAAAACAAAACAAAACTTGAGCCGCTCTTTTTGCTCTTGGGATTTTGAGCCGGGCGAACTTCGTCAATAGGCATTTTATAGTATTGTGCTTACAATACATGGGGAATGGGAATTTTGAAACAATATCTAGCAGCCAGTAAATTTGCTGGAAGGTAAGCTTAGTGCTTACGAAAGCATCTTGAGAAGTTTACGATCACCCAGCCTGTTGGAACACACTAGTGAGGCAGTCCAGCTCCCAGACGTTCGATATTTCAGGGTTTCTCAACTGCGGCACTACTGGCATCCTGGAACGCACGCTCCTGTGCTGGAGGGGGCTGTCCTGTGCACAGTCTGATGTCAAGCGGCATTGTGATTTCTACCCACCAGATGCCAGTAGCACCCCACCCCTGCACTTGTGACGACCAAAAGTACCTCCAGACATGCTCACTGTCCCCAGAGGGAGCAAAATTGCCCCTGGGTCAGAATCTCTGCTATACTTAGTAAACCATCTTTTGTCATTCCCTGCTTTTCAAAGAAAATGCAACTTACTGAGTTTATAGCTCACAAGACAGCACTCCTCCTCCTGCCCATCCTTCCACTGACTTCAAAGCACAAACCCCTTGAGCAGAGATGCTGGACTTTTTTTAAAATAATGAATCATTGCACTCCTTCTTTAGTGTCTCGGACATACGCAGTGGTATTGAAACCGAAGTATTGTCTACTCTTAAAAGACTGCCTGAAACAGGTATTTCAGAAGGAGAAATGTATACGTGGCCTCGAAAGAGCAGAGCATCGACAGCGTTGGCAGTAGTACTGAGTGTCCTATAGGGCCCTGATTTCACATGCAAGGCTAATGCATTACATTAAAACATTCACAGGCTTTAGTTTATTTAAGCCTCTGGGGCTAACACAGCACATTTCTAAATATTATGGGTTTTGTAAAGGTGCATGACGAACAAGCAGACGGCCAGTGCACTGGAAAAGTGATAAAAATCAGCCCTGAGCTTAATCACGGCTTTCTTCGGAGTGTATATTTATGTGGTGATGTCAGCACGGTGTCCCGCAACTGGCTGAAGGTCATGCTCTGTGTTCATCTGCACAGGACTTAGAAACCCTCCGACAGTCTGGCTGGAGACAAATGGTGAGCTGAGTCGGAGCATGGCCGCCCCTTCCCTTCCCGGTGGACGCTGTCCCCCAGCAAAGGCACTGAACAAAGCAATCTGTCTTTAAATGAATTCAAAACCACAGCAGCTCCGTCTTGTGCCCACATGAGTTATTTGAGTTATGGAGGCTGGCTCCAGTGTCAAGCCGTGTATGTTGCCTTAATGTATTTATTTAACCCAGGACTGCCACAGAGAAGGCAAACCCACCTCAGCACGCGAAGGTCCACGACAAAGAGAACATTCAGCCCCGATCCAGGGTAACAAGCACATCAGGAACTCTGGGAAGGGAAAGATGTTGCAAGCCCAGCACAATGCTGGGCTTTATTCCCCCTGTGGAGGCAGGCTGGAGCCAGCCGCACTGTAAACTGCTGTTCTCTGAGCAGCCTTGGCGGATGGCGAACGTGGAGGGAGAGGGGGCTGCAGCCCGGCTGCATGGAGGCCTGATGGTGGCGCAGACTCTCCAAGCCCCGGCCATCAGCAGCCTTGTGTTTCCTTTTATGGGCCCGGTATTGGCTGGATGCAGCTTGGTAGCTGCTGCGTAGAAAGATTCTAGAAGCCAGTTACCCACACTCTGATCCACGAGCCCACACAGCATTCTGGCCCAGCTCACCGAGTCCCAGCCCCAGCCGGCCTCACCCACATCTGGGACCAGACTGGGTAGGGGGAGGTACAGGTGGGAAGGACTCCATGCTGGTAAACGCTACCTTCACCCTTCAGAGACCAAGTCCTCTAATTACGGTGACTTTACAGGTGACGCACTCCCAGAGCCAGTCACGGATTAGGCTAATCCTAGCTAATAGTATTCAGTTTGTTTTTTCTTGGTTTGATTTGGCAATTAGGACGCAGGTCAGTGGCTTTGGGTGAAGTTAGAGGCTCTGCTATCATGTGAGACACCCTGTCTCTCCACCCAGTCCAACTGTGAGCCCACCCACAAAAGCTGCTCTATTGGCCAGGAATCTTTCCATTGCAAATGACAGAAATGCAAAGCAAACTAACCTCAACCAAAAATAACTCCACACTCCTGTGCCAGGCACTGTTCTAAGTCCTTTCATATATTCACATCTTCAGTCTTCACAACAACTCTGTGAGGTAAGGCTATCATTAGCCTCATCTTAGAGATAAAGAAACTGAGGCACAAGAAAATGAAGCCTCTCGCCTCCGAGTCACAGGGTTCTTCAGTGATGGAGCTGGGATTTGAACCCAGACAGGCTGGATTCAGTACCCCTGCTCTCCAGTACTGTCCGATACAGCACATGGGACAATGGGTCGGCTCAGAGAACTGGTTTAGATACTGGAGTGACCTACAGGCACGAAGTGAGAGCCACAGGGACTTCACACCACTGGGCTTTCTTTCTGCACATGCCTCCCCGCTCTTGTCTCTGCTTCTGTTTAAATGCTGGTCCCATTCCCTGCTGCAGCATGCAGGCCCTCTCTGAGCATGGGGAACACGGCTTCTCAGAGCCTCAGCTGAGCAGCCCACTAGAAACATGAGCTGCTTCCTTCCAGGATTTATGTATTGATACCTTGCTGGGCTCGGTGAGGACCACCTGGGTTAACCCATCCTCTGGCCAAGCCTAGGTCACCTGCCTCCTGCGATAGATTATAGCCCTGATGGCCCTCATTCCACACCCTTCCCTGGATCCATGCCCCTTTCCATGAAACTTTGCAGTTCTTCCCACATGCATAGATTCTCCATCCCTTGATTCTGAATTTGCTCATGTGATTGCTTTGACCAATGGAATGTTAAGAGGTGTGATGCAGGCTGAGGTTTGGAAAAGCAACTGTCACACTTCTGCTTCCACTCCTGGGGCCCTGCTGTATCGTGAGAGCCTGCGAGCTGGCCTGCTGAAGGCTGAGAGACCTGTGAAGCAGAGCCAAGATGCCCCAGTAGCCCCTACAACAGCAAGGCAACCCCCAGACTTGTGAGAGGACCCAGCCAAGACCACAAGTACTGCTCGGCTGAGCCCAGACTAAATCATCAGCCTGCAGACCCATAAGCTAAACCACTGCTCTGACTCCTCTGCGTTTCTGGTGTGGTTTGTTGCACGGCGGTATTCGCAGTGAGAGGGACAAGGAGTGCTCACTGATGTCCATCAGGACCACGGAGAGTCAGGGATTTGGTGCCCAGAAGAAAGGGGGTGCTCTTAGCAGACAGAGGGCCCAAGGAAGCGTTCTGGGCTGACACAGTTGTAGCTCTAGTCCCAGACAGCTTTTTAAGGATGTTATCTGTTATGCTCTCTGGAGTCCTTTTGTGATAAACAATGTGAATTTCTTTTAGATTTAGAATACAAAACCTTTTGATTTTCACAAGTATTATTTTTCCTTATGAGTAATGTGCATTTGTTTACTGATTACATTTCCCTTTTTGCCTTGACATCCAGGAAGCTCAGGGCCAAAATGGTGGACCAAAATTAGTAAAATTTTGGACCTGAAGATATGCTTTTTTTTATACTAAACCTCCCTCTTTTTTCATCTTTCTATTTTTGCCTCTATTTTCCTTTCTCTCTCTCATTGTTTTGTATGTTTTTTTATTAAACCACCTCAAATCCATATGGGGATGAGCAGTGATATAAAAATGTAATTAATAAAACTAAACATGTTTTTAGTTTCAGGTGAACAGCAATTCAGGATGAACACAAAAGTTGTGGTTGTTAGAACCTTGACATCATGAGAAGTATGATTTAACATGAAACTAGATTATTGAAAATAAATAAGATCTTATAAGAATAGAAATAAACATTAAGATTACAATGAAATTAGCACAGATCAAAAAGTCTGATAACTCATCTTGACAGTAAGGGTGCAAATTGGGACAACTTCTGTGGAGAGCAACTTGACAATGTCTGTCTTAAAATGCATATTTTCTTTGACTCAGCACTTTTAGGAATTTATTTCATTTAACTTTATTTATTACAATTAATAAATTTGACTTTTAAATTTGAAAAGTAAAATTAGTTTATTTAAATTTCACTTTTAGGAATTTCTCTCACAGCTGCATGGTAGATGTGCAAAATGATACAAGAATACTCACTGGGCTTTTTAGTGGTAAAAGGAACATCTGGAAACAGCCTAAATATTACCTTAATGGGGACTTGTTAAAATATGGTACAGTCCATAAAACAGAACAATAAGTAGCCATTTAAACCTGAGAATATTATCTACGTGATAACGTGAAAAGGTCTTCAGGATTTAGTATTAAATGAACAAAGAAAAGTGTTAAACAGTGTATATACACTATCTTCTGAGGCGGGGACAGGTGGACGTGGGTGTACATAGAAGCCCACATTTATATGCTTGTGTCTGGAAATAAATACAAGAAAGCCAGGGACACTACTTATTCTAGGGATGAAAGCTTAGTTGACTGAAGCCAGGGATCAGAGGCTTACTTTTGACTTTATACCCTTCTGTGATTTTTAAATTTTGTCCCATATTTTATGTAGCCTAGTTAAAGAAAATAATGAGGGAAAAATTAAATGATTTCTTACTGGCTTGTTGCATAAGGAATGACCACAATTACTTCTTAATGTGAGGGAAGAAAAAGAATCTAACCCCTCTAGCAATTTCCCATGTTAAGGCAATTGTGCCATATATTAAATTACATTTCAATGACCTGAAAGAATTAATGAATATCCACGCCTCCCAAAGCACAGCTGTGGCCCATGGAACACAGATTTATATACGGCACCCATTGTTACTCTAGACATCACATCAATCCAATTTAACAACCATTTACCGAGGGGCTCTCATCATTCAGGCCTTTCGTCAGGAGCTGGAAACAAAAATACTCGTAAGACTCTGTCTTTGTCCTTAAGATAGTCACACACACAATTAATACACCGTGATGAATTCTAGGTTGCTTGAAGGCAGGGGCTGTTGAAGTTATCTTTGTATCTCTAACATCAAGTGTACAGTAAACACTTCCAGAATGTCAGGGGAATGAATGAATGAATGAATGAATGAATGAAGGGAGTGCTGCACTGGGTGTAGACAAAGCAGACAGCTCTAGGGAGGGAGATAACTAAGAAACATTAAATTGAGCATTGAGGAATTACTCAAATCCACAGCCTCATTACCTGGCATTAAGACTATCACAAAAGGTGTCCGCGCAAAAGCTTACTCATTATTGACATGAATGATATTTAGTGGGTCAGCAGCTGTACAGCTTCATGGTTTTCTGGAAAAGCATGAACCATGGGACCAGAAAGACCTGTGTTAGAAACTCAAATCCACCATTTATCACCTAAATGACCATGGGTAACTTAACCTTTCTGAGCCTTAGCCCTCTCATTTATAACGTGGAAATAATCTTACTTAACTTGCGGGTTAATAGTGAGATGTTAAGGATCATTGATTCATTTATTCATTCACTGAAAAAATAGGGAGCAATTCGTGGGTGCCTGGCACTGGGCTAGGCGCTGATGAATGCACTACAAAGGTGAGCCCAGTGGTTAAACCCAGTAGGTATTAACGTGTGGAATGTCTTGGGATGATTAATATCACTTGGTAACAGGCCAGTCCTTCTGCCCTCAAATCCAGAGGAATGAGGGAAGAGTAACAGAACACTGCTGTTGGTGTGACATGGATGGAAGGTGAGTAGGATAAGTTCCCTTCTGGCTCAGTAAGTTCAGAGTTACTCAAACAGAGAGGATTCAGACTCCAGTTAACAGAGTCTACCAGGGCCTTTGGCAGGAATCTCATGTTCTTGGTGTACGATGTGTGATTTTTTTTCCTCAAAGGTAATGGGGGATCATCAAAGGAAAAAATGGAACCAGGGGTAGATGATCATGCTCAGTAGCCCCTAAACAGCTTTTAAGCCCGACTCCCCCCATCTCTTCACCTGGAGAGGAGACAAGGACTCACCCGCCTCTGAGCCAAGGAGGCTCTGAGCACAAACAGGTTAAGCTATTTGCTGACCATTTGTGTTGGGGCTGAGAAGATGGAGAGTGGCTAGAATTAGAAGGGACGTGGGACACAGTTGCAGCAGAAGAGTTGAAGGGCAGAAGTTCTGGTGGGGGATAGAAGGGAGAGTGTCTGAAGGGTGCACCCTCCCAGCCATGGGAAGTCCTCTGAGAGGACACCTTGAAGGAAGAGGAAGGTGGGTGAGACCTTCCTCTGTGTTGTGAATGGAGGCAAGATAGGTAGACCAGGAGGCATCATGTTTGATTGAGTCTAACCTCAGTCCCAACCAATGTTGTAGGTTTGGATGAATTACTGTAGACACTAAATAAGGACCTGTTTGCAACTTCAGTGTGCTTGCATGCATGTACATGCATGTGCTTCAGTAAATGTGAAATAGATAGTGATACTCAATGTCCAGGAGAAGAGTTTCCACGCCCACAGAGATCTCTCCAGATGGGCTACAAGGCTGCAAGGAGACCCACATGCAGACGCCTCTCAGTGATGAGATGCGGAGCTAAGATGAGGGATTTAGCACAGGGGCAAGGATGACAGAAGCCAGCATTGCTCCCCAGTCTTGTCTCCTCCATCTGCCCCCGTG
The DNA here is from genome assembly GCF_048773025.1 of Camelus bactrianus. NCBI lineage: Eukaryota > Metazoa > Chordata > Mammalia > Artiodactyla > Camelidae > Camelus > Camelus bactrianus. The sequence goes on from NC_133549.1 coordinate 25,841,333, forward strand.
ATGCATCTCCCTCCTTACTCCTGTACCTTTCTACAGGCTGCACCTTCTGTCTTAAACATTTTGCTAACTCCTTTGTGTTCTTCAAAGTTCTAATTGGGGTTACCGCCTCCAAAAAGCCATTTTGGGCCATCACTTCCTTGACCTCCCCATGCTGGTCCCCCAGAGTCTTGAGCATTCTGACCTTACCACTGGGTCTTCAAGTCTTTGACTTCTCTGCCCCCTGTGCTGGACTGTGGGCTCAAATACACGGCTCTTGTATTGTCAAATCCCCAGGACCTGTGGCAGTATTTGGCACATAATAAGATCTCAAGAAAACGTTGGGTGAGTGAAGGAACCAGGCACTGGATAAATTTGGAAAACTCACCCACTGTGGGGAAAATTGTCATTTTTAATCAGGTTCTTTTTCAAGGAGTTTAATGTGTTCCACTGAGGTGACAGACCAGAGTCCACACTCTACCTTGTCCAGGATGTAAATGACAGAGCAGAGGAATCGTCCTAGGCTGCCAAGGACACAGGGAGTGATGATAAAGAAGGGGCAGAGCCAGAAGGAGTCCATGGAGTAATCGGTGGCTTTATGAGTGTTTCCAACATTTTCAAATGCCAATTCCAAATACTGGACGCGGCCTCTTTGGAAGGGTTCTTGAAAAGCGTTTTTTCAGTGAGAGAGCAGTTAATGGAGCTGGAAACACAGGACTTCACTGACAGGAAGTGGCTTTTCTTTGTTTTGGGTTTTGTTTTTTTTTTTTCTCTATCTTTGAAGAATGGAAAACCTAACCTCCCTCCTCTAGAAGGTTTACAAACAGATGTGGCTCTTACAGCACATCCACAGCCGCTGTCCCCCAGCCAGCCTCTGGTGGCCTATAAGGAACAACTTCTCCCCTCCAAGGGCAGAAATCCAGTTTCCTGCATGAAGTCATTGCTTCACAATGAGTTCTCAAGCTCTTTGTTTTTTAAACAGCTGGTTCCAACCTTGTACTTGCATCAAAACGTAACATTATGTAGCAATTATTAGCATTTCACATTGGATACATGCAAACAGTGGGGTCAAGCCCACAGGCCTTCTTGTTCTGGTCATCAGCTCTGCTGAGCCAAGAGAAGCCGGGCAAAGGTGGTGCAGAGATGCTCTGATGAAAGGAGGGAGAGGTTTTGTTCTTAGATGGTTTTGGCAAAACAAAACTTCAGGGCAAGGACCCCCATGGAAGGTTCTAGAAGGCTGATCGGGAAAAGCCCTGCCTTGAGAAGACTAGATTCCCTTAGGTGACCAGTCACCTGGAAGATGAGTCTTGTAATGCCACCAAGGCTACCAGATTTAGAAAGCAGAGATAAAAATGGAATCAGGCTAAATCTTGCCAAAATCAATCTGAAGGAAATACAGTGTTGTCAGTTATTGATAACAAGGGAAGAAACATGGCATTTAGCATTGGCAGGTTTAGTTTCAAATCTCCAGTTCATCAACAGAACTGTATGACTTCAGTCAAGTTATTTAACAAGACAGAGTCTCCTCCAGAGTTTACAGCACTAACTCTGAAACCTCCCATAGTGAGTTGATGTGAGGACTCAAGAGAACACAGAGAGTGCTCTCAGCCCGGTGCCTAGCACAGCAAAGATACAGTATCAACAGTGATCTTAGTAATAGTAATGTAGCCTTTCACTTTGCAAAACTCTCTTTTCAAGTAACTGGGAGAAACAGAAAGCGGCAGCAGGCAAGATAAAAATGATGACAGGGCCAAGGTAATGAAATCTCATTTTATTAAGGAAATGACAAGGTGCATGTGGCCTGGTCCAGTACCTTCTTCTTTGTGCGCTCTTGCCAGGATCGTATACTTTTTCATGTGTTGACTAAGGTGGAGCTAAAGGTCTCTTCATATTCATAGCCCAAGAAAACTGGATCATTTCACTGTCAGATGGAAGAGCCGACTGCTCAGAAGGGAGGCTGATTTGATCCATACTCCCTGAGGCCCCAACTTCCCGAGGGAATTCCATTCCATTCCTTTCTTCCCAGTGCACGGAGCTTGGGCCACACAATCGGACTATCTTTTGGCACCTGAGAGATGCCTGAGGAGCAGGTGTATCTGCTTAACATCCAACCTGTTTTTATTGCCAATCCCAATGACACAAGTGGGTTCAACTGGTCATGATCTTAGTGGAGTCGGAGTTTGTCATTGTTCCAAGAATACAGTTTCACAACAGTCATAAAATGAGGACTCTGTTTAGCCCAAGGATATGGAATTGGGGTGAGACGCTCCAGCTGTGAAACAAAGAATGATAAACTTTTCAGCAAATTGGCAAGAGTATTGTTATATCAATCTTTTGTCTTCTTGGGGAGGTCATAAAAGACATCCAAGACGCCGTGCTTGAGTTACAATGAAATGAAGATCGTCCATTCCCTTTTCCCTGCCTCAGGGGTGCCTTCTCCAAGCTCCCAATGACACTCAGACAATTAATTCTTGGACAGTTTAGAAAGGGCATTTAATGAAATCCTTTTCATCTGAAATGCCAAAAGCACAAACCGAAGGTTATTAGCAATACATCAGTGGTCTAGAATTCTGAGAACCAATTGTTCATTGCCAAGCTCAGTCTTGATTGAGGACAAACCAATACAGCCATCTCTACTGTGGCCATGAAAATAAAGACCCCCCCCCCTCCCCAAACTATACTCCAGGAGGGAGAGGAATGGACCCAAAACAGCTGACAAAGAGCATCTTTCATTCATTGCCACCCAGTACTTCCCATCAGAAAATAACTCCTTCTCTGGCTCTCAGTCCTTATGGTTCTGAGGACTCACACTTGGACCCTGATTGAGGAGGCTGAGTGATCCAGGCTTAAACCAATCAGCACGTTGTATTTTCCCTAGCCACTCTGATTGGTTGAGAGATGGCCATGTCACTCAAACAGGGTCAGCGAGATGAGATTTTTATCAGGAATTCTGGGGAAATCTCAATGGCTCTGAAGTAAGAGGAATGTGAGAAACTTGTAAGCTCTGGGGTTACTGCAGGAGGAAGCTCATGGTCCAGGAGGAGCCAAGTAGTGACCTAAGAGACAGAGGAAACAAGGTCTGAGGGTCGTCACCTGAGCCCCGCCTTAAGCCTGCCCTTCAGTGACTCATCAACTTTCCTTTTCTGCTTCAGCTACTGTGGGTAGGATTTTTGCCACTTACACCCCTTTATTGCCCCATTGTCTCAACTTTTACTTCTGCATCATGCCTTCTTACTTTTTTTCCTCATTTTAAAAGCAATACATATTTATCTTAGCAAATCTCATAAACACACAAAAAAAGAAAACAAAGTAACTATCCCAAGACCGCACAGCTCTTAGGTGGCTGAGCCATGAGGCTGGTCCAGCCTGGCAAGTGTTAGCAGCTGTGTTCCTAACTCTACAATCCACTTTTGGCCTCTCATAGATCTAGGCATTTTAATGTAGATCCTTCAGTCTTTTCCTTCCTTTGAAGTATTTTTTTTCTAATGAACATATATACTTATAGTTTTGTAAAGCTGGGATAATATTACAAACACCATTTTTGTGTGTGTATATATATATATTTTTTTTACTTGGTAATATATCATGGACATTTCTCCAAGTCATTAACTATTTCATAGAAACATTTTTAATGGCTGTGTAATATTTCATTTGAATTGCTGACATCATAATTTATTTAAACATTCTCATAGTATTGGCCCTTGTTGTGCTCCACATTATTTTCTATTTAAAAAAGCAAATACTAACATTGTAAATCAACTACCCTTCAATAAAAAATAAAATTAAAAATTTTAAAATAAATAAAAAAAGCAAATAGGTAGAACAAGGTTGTTAAGGCATACAGTATCTGTATGATACTACACTGGTGGGTACATGTCATATATTTGTCAAAACCCATAGAATGTACCACACAAAGAGTGAACCCTAATGTAAACTATGGACTTTAGTTAATAATAATGTCTTAATACTGCATCATCAATGGTAACAAATATGCTATATTAGTGAAAGATGTTAATAGGGGAAACTGGAGGTGAGGGGTATCTAGGAATGCTGTTCTGCTCCATTTTGCCTTAAACCTAAGGTTTCTCCAAAAAAAAAATTTTGTTCAGTAGAAACAATTAGTTAATTAACAGTATAAGTGAACAAGCAAACCAAAAGCAATGTAATATAAGTTTTCACCAGTTCTAATTACAGTTGACCCTTGAACAACACAAGTTTGAACTGTGTGGGTCCATTTACAGGAGGATTTTTTTCAATAAATACATACTATAGCACTATATTTGCTGCAACTGGTTGAATCTGTGGATACAGAAAACCACGGATACTGAAGAACCGGGGATGAGGAGGGCTGACTGTGAAGCTACTTATATTATGATTTTTGACTGTGGGGAGTGTGGGCACCCCTAGATCCTGCCTTGATCAAGGATCAATTGTATTTTCTTACAATGGACTCCTAGGGATGGAATTACTAAAACAAAGGTTAAGATATTTTAGACATATCACTGTAGTTTCTTTTCAGGAAAAAAAAAAAGTACCACTTTACAGACGACCCCCCCCCAACATATGAGAGGGTCCAGTTTATTAGATCCTTGTCCCTGCAGAAAGTTGAGTTTTTCAGTCTTTGTAAATTTAATAGGAAAACATAATGCCTAATTCTAATTTGCCTGTCTTTGACTATTAACTGTTCAAACTAAAATTGTATGATACAGGTTGATGATACAGAACAAATACTTCAAAAGTAGAATTCAGTTGCTTAAAAAGGTGGCATCACAAACCAGTGGAAAAAAAGAATGATTCCTCAGGACAAAGTGAGGTGAAGTGAAACCCACACCTCATACCTTCTCCAGTGGTCTTCAAATGTGAGTGTGCATCCAAGTCCCCCAGCGGGCTTCTTGAAACACAGACTTGGAGTCAGCCCCAGTCACTGATTCAGTAGGTCTAGGGTAGGGCTCAAGACTCTGTATTTCTACCAAGGGATCAGGTGACACTGCTGTCATGGTCTCCAGGAACCACACTTTGAGAATCAGTTCCTTGTACGATAAACTCCAGATCAACAAGCGGGGTGAGTGAAAAGATACATCACATCCTACATGTCTCTCAATTCTTGACAGATCAAGAAGGTAAAATTTACATGTAGATAAAAATTAATTTAAAATAGTAAATTATAAAAATATAATTACATAGCTCTTAGTACAATTAATAATATATGTTCATATTAAATAAGGTATAAAATACGTAATGTGATACGTGCATATCACATACATGTTATATTATTATATTAGAGAATGTATGTTCTTTTCACATATTTATGAAATAATTATAGATCTTAACTGTATACTAGGCATAAAGTCCACATCATACCATAAAGGCAACCTCAACATATTTTTAATAGTAGGAAGAGGATAGATGACATTTTCTGACCAAAATGCAATAAAGCTAGAAATACATAAGTAGAAACAAAACCCAGTAACTTCCCAGCCACTGGGAAAATATGCCTCTCTCAATACTTATTTGCTAAAACAACAATAATAAGAATGCTGCTCACCAAAATGCATGAGTTGAAGTCAAAGTTGGGGAAAATCTTGGAGCTGTAAATTCTCTCATTACTAACAAAAAAGGGTGATCTCGAACAATGAATCACAAAACTCAAAAATTGAGGAAAAGAAAATCAAACCTAACGCAGAAGGAATAAACGTAAAAAAGCAAGAAACTGGATTTAAACTAGAAAACCTGTAAGCAGTAAAACTGATTAATTAACTCAAGAGCTATGAAAAACATAGAAAGAGAAGTCATAATCTACCTTAATCAAATAAGGGAAAAGAGTACAAAAATTCAAATATCCAAAATTAGACAAAAGGGCAGATACAGATACAGAGGAAAGGTTTTAAAGTATTAAAGACTACTTTGTAAAACTGTGGAAATAAATTTTAAACTTGGATGATACAGCCAATCATTCTAGATAGAATAAATTGCTTTTATCAAGAAGAAATGGGAAACCTAAAATAAATTGTGAGACAATTATGAAAGCAGCCAGGCCTGTACAGACCCTATGGCTCAAACCATAAAAGAATAGATATCACAGAAATTATTTAAATTGTTCCATAACTCAGAGAAAGAAAGAGTGCTTCTCAACACTTTTATTGTTTTTTATAAAGCCGGCGAAACACTGTAACAAAACCTATTAAAGGCATACTCCAAAGAAAACCATAGACCCCATTTCACTAATAAATTCTAAACAAAATATTAGCAAGTAGAATCCATCAATACGAGTGGGTCGTTACCCTCACTCACACGTAACATCTGTCCAAGCCTGCACAATCAACCAAAACAAAAGGTGTAAGTATTGGAAAGAAGCAAGCAAAATTGTCATTATTTGATTTTGTACCAGAGAAGACTCAAGAGAATAAACTGAGAAAACTCTTAGAAACAGTGGTAATATGACTCCAGTTCCAAAACAAATACACACAAAAGTAATAATTTTCACACTAACAGTAATCACTTAGAAAGCATAATGAATAAAAATTTCTATTCACAATAGCTATTTATATATAATAACTAATAAGATATGCTCTATGGAGAAAACAAGAAACCATATTGCTGGAAATTAAAGGAGATTTGATAAAGTGGAGAGATGTACCTTTTACATACACTATCTTAACTTTTCAAAAAAGGGGATAAAACAATTATTAGTTTTTGAGCTGTAAGGCAACTATAAAATTCCTCTTGGAGAGAAAACTGATTTTTGTTTTGTTTTGTTTTGTTTTCAGTCAAGCACCTGGATAGGATGGTATTATTTTGGAAGGGTAAGTCTCGTCCTTGCAGTCAGACTAGAATTAAGACAGTGAGATTGGGATGGAGGTGAGTAAACTAGGAATGAAGGGAAGAGATCAAAGTAAGGAAACAGTGGGAACTTAACGAGAGAGTGAGGACCTTCTTCCTGTAAGAGAACAAATGGAAGGAGTTTTAAGAGTAAACACGTGTAGTATTTAGAGTCGTTCATTGTGCTTCATCATAATGCAGCCCATTTGCATGGTCCCCAAACCTTTGATGATGATGATGATGATGATGGTGGTGGTGGTGGTGTTGGTGATGATGATGATGATGGTAGGAACTCATATTTACTGAGCACCTACTTTCTGGGCAAAGCCCTAAGCGCTGTAACTGTGTATGTCATTTAACTAGCGTAAAAATCCTGTTTTCCATTACGGATGAGGAAGTCAGGCAGAGAGAAGTTAAGCAACTTGACTAAGTACACAGCTTGCAAGTGGCGTCCAGCGGTTTACCCAGACATTCTGACTCCAGGACTCAGACTGTAACGCTACCCTGAAGTTGCCTATCTAGTGCATTCATGGCCTTGAGTTAGTGCCAGGGAAAAGATGGGACGGTCTCCAGCAGGGTGCTGTGGACCGGAGAAAGGACAGATGTGCCAAGGTTAGAACCAGAGCAGACATCAAGAATTCCGTGGAAACAGGGAAAATGGGACTGGCTCCGGGAAAAATAAACACCAGCCCCCTCCACTGCCCTGAAATCCCAGAGAGACTGAGAAGCATGTTGGGACTTCTATCAGGTGTGAGATGGGGTGTTGAGACAATTTTATTACCTCTTAAAGTAAACGATTACTTCAGCTGGCTGGATAACTCAGATTCAAGCAAGAGGCTGAAATATGGCTTATAATTATTAAAATGCCAATGCTCCCTGAGTGAATCTGTAAAAATAAATCCAAGTACTCCCAAATTCGAATGGGATTTTTTAACTTGCCCAAATTATTCAAAATGTATTTAATAGAATAAACTTATACAAATCTCCAAGAAAGAGCTAAAAAAGAATGATAATCAAGGAAAACTTAACTCATGAAATAATAAAACACCCTTTGAAGACGGCTGAATTAACAGAGCATATATTTCAAATCAGAAACTAGTCAGTAACTAACATTTGAACAAACAACTAAACATTTTTAAGAAACTAGATCCCTCTCTACATCCAACACCAAATAAAATTTCCAATGAACTAAAGATTTAAATATAAAAAATTAACTCAAAAGCACTAGAAGAAAATATGGGTTAATAATCTTGGGGTGGCAAAGAGCATTCTAAGTTTGGCATAACCTGCAGCTAACTTTCTAATCACCAAAAAAGGGAAAAGAGGATGGCCTGATTATTTAAACTTCCAGATTGGGTCAGATACCTAACTGAGCACTTGCAACTGTTCCCAGTTCCACACCAAATCTCATGAAATGTAGAAAAATATATTCCTGAATAATAAAATCATGGCTGGTTTGAATAAGAAGAAGGCTATTGACACACAAGAAATTTTTTAAAACTCCTTTAAAAATCCAGATGGATCAGATCAACATAGGGAGGGAAGGGGAAGTGGGGAAGACTGCAGGAGACCCATTCCTCAGACAGTTGTAGCAAAAACTTTCTTGAATGAGGGAGAGTTTGGAGGTTGCTGAGAGCCCAGAGTGAATGGCCGTGATAAGGAGAGCCTGGGGCTATCGCTTATATGTGGTTAATTGAGGTCCTGTTTTCAAGTACTGACATGCAGATAAAAGCAGTGGGTAGACATTGGGTCAGAGCACAAGGCAGAGTCCACGTAGCCACTGACCCCAAAGAGCAGAGGGAGCAACGTCTCAGGAAATAAAGGTGGTGGATCAAACACCAGCATTTTCTTATTCTCCCTTCCAGACTCCTCTAAAACAATTATAAAGAGATTTTGTTTTTTCTTAACAGATAAACCCACAAGGCCAAACAGACTGGGAAAAAGAACAACTATAACAAAATTTGAGATGCTGAAAAGCAGATGGACCAGTGGTGACTGGCTCCTCCAGGGAATCAGGGAAGCCACGAAGCAACCTGATTTACAGGGTAAAACTACCCAAAGGCATAGAGCTTGGCAGCATCAGGTACCTCTGGAGTAGGTAGTGGGAAAAAAAGAAAAGATGTTTAAGAAGTTGGTTCCCTTGACCCATCACCACCACCACCACCACCACCACCACCACCCAGGCAGAAATGCAGAGCCCCAGCCAGAGGGATGAAAAGTCGGGGAGCTTCAGTGACAGTTGAGGGCTAGGGTGACATTCAGGGGTGTAAGTGAACTTACACCTAACTGAATGCTGAAATGGAATCAGTCCCCAGAATTGTGGCAGATAGAGCTACATCCTTCAGGTGAGAGACGGAAGACCCTTCTCCAGGGAATGCAATCAGCCCAAGAGGAAGACCTGGTCATCTTGCAAGAAGCCTGTGGTTTACAAACCACACCCTCAGGTTCAGAGCTTCCAATCAACATATTTTTCCTATTCCCAGAATAGTGATCTGTCTCATGGCTGTCCTCCCGCAGCACTGAGCAGCTCCTAACCCTCTCTCCTCCCCGGCCGGGGATGAGCCCGGCCCTGCTGCTGGCTGGCACTGCTCTGTGGGGAGTTCTTGGCTACCTCCCACCTTGCTGCTGAGCATCTTTGTGAAACAAATACAGCTGAGAATCATGTGCCAAGTTCTCCAGGAGAGGCTGCAGCAGGTGGTATCCAGGGAGGCAATGTGGTATAGTGGTTAGTACAGGCTCTTGGAATCAGACAGGCCTGGGTCCACATCCCAGCACTGCCCTGCCAAGTCATGAACCTCGGGCAAGTCACTTAGCCTCTCAGTGCCTCCATTTGCCATCTGTAAAACTGGGGGGAAAAAAAAAGCACTTGCCTCCCACTCTCCCCACATCCCCATTTGGTGATAGTGAGAATTACACAGTGTTTACCCTCAGCCCAGAGTCTGGCCTGTAAAAGCTCAATCATTGTTTTCTTAAAATGATCAAAACCTTAAGGCATGCAATTAGACCGAGGCCTCCATTCAAACGCCAGGAGCAAAGAATACACAAGTTGGACCACCTCCTGAATCAGAACACATGCCCCATCCCAGGCAGTCCTCACTTGTTGTTTTGATTTTTTTCCATTAGAGATTTTAGAACGTCATAAAAATAGAAGCATTTTTTGGTTTTGGAAGAGAAGTTTTCTCTTTAATTTGGGAGAAACTGAATTATCAATTTTTTGTTTTATGGTTTATGCTTTTGGTGTCCTCAAGTTCGCAAAGATTTTCTTCTATGATTTTAGAAGTTTATATTTTTAGTTTTTATGTTTACACCTACAATCCATTTAATGTCAATTTTTGTATATGAAATCAAATAACGGCTGAGGTCAGCATCATTTGTTGAAAAGACTCTCATTTCCCCTTGAATTACCTTGGCACGTGTCATCAAACAATTGACCATGTGTGTGTGACCTCATTTCTGGACTCCCTGCTCTGTTCCATGGGTCTCCAAGTCTAATACAACACTGTCTAGATTACTGTGGCTTTATACTAAGTTTTGAAATCAGGCAGCAGAGTTCTTCAGGATGTAGCCCTTTTCCAAAATGGTTTTGTCCAAATCATCTTTTTAATTCCCCACTTTAATTGTGAGAGGAAAACCAAGTTTTATCAGACATATGAAAAGAATCTCTAACAAGAAAATTAAAAATCAAAATAAAGAAACCACAAGGGCACATTAAAGGAAATAGAGACCTTGCATGCGAGGAGGGGAAAGCTTCAAAAGAAGTATCGTTAATATCCTCAGATGTAAGGGAAGATGTTGAATCTACGAACAACAACAACAAAAGAATGAAATTAAAAGAAATTTCAGAAAATGGAAGTGGGGGCAAGCACTTCAAACGTTATCTTTATCAAGCACACAGAGGACAACTTCGCACTCATCCACTCTAGATATTTGTTAAGCACCTGCTGTATGTGGAACACAACACTGGTCAAAGGGGATGAATAAGACTATAGGATGCTTGAACAGGAAGACCTTAGAGAGCCCCGTCATCAGGTTCCAGATAGAGAACTGAAAGCTCAGCGATGTCGAAAGCTTTGCCCAAGGTCACACAAGAGTTGGCGGCAAAGCCAAAGCCAAAATCCAGGGCTCTTGACGTACTCATTGTTATAAGTGGCTTATTTCATTGCACTGATTGTAATCTTGTCTTTTAAAAGCACAGTGGAATAAAAGGTAATCTGATATGAAAAAGAAAACAATTCTGTTAGTAAAAAGGTAGGGGGCAATTTTTTAAGAAATAGTACTTGGTATGATTTGGGTTTCTTGCAAAATGTCTTGGGGAGATTATTGTTCTGCCGCTGGAAAGGATATTCTGTGTATATAGGGACTTGAGTATTTACTTTTTCAAATCTTAACTTTCTTAAAGGAGAGGTGAAACTTCACAAACATCAAGAAATTCGATATCAGGGAGGAATTCGAACTGTTCGTGGCCCCCCTCACCACTTGGAAATGGAACACTCCTTACGATCTGAGGATCCCTTGCTCAGAAGCGTTGTTGCACGGAATCCTATAGAGAATTCCTAGTCATTACCTTCCTGTACTTCCATATGGAGTGTTGGATGGGGGGCTGCAAGGTGGGAGGTTGAGGGTGATCCGTTATTCACAGAGGAAAGCCATTCTGCTCTGAATCGTTGATGCTTCTCTTAGTCTGAATTGAATTCAGCCTCACCTTGGAAGGACCTAGAGCAGAACGCCTTTGCTGGGATAGGCACACTTTCATTTTTACCTGCACAATAGAAGAAAAACGCAAGAGATTCCCGAATCAGATTCTAAGAGATGAGATGGTACCAATCTCATGGGTCAGTCTATCTATCTATCCACCATGTAGCTATCTATTTAAAGAGGTTGGATTTCTCATGGGCTTCTCTCCATAATCACTCCTCTTGCCTCCTTCCCTGCTGTGGTCTGAGCTGCACGTGCAGTTTTATGCCACTTCCACTCAACATGCAGTTGTGGCCATGCTGCATTGTCTTCCTTAAAGCTTCCCACTCTTTGGTTGGAAGGCATTGGTTCTGGTTTCCTAGAAAACTAGGGCCTCTGCTAATGGTCAAGTTCTTGATAGCTGAGCTCTCTCGTAAATGATGGAAGAAGGAGGGATTGGGGGAGTGGAAGCCCTTCTACAGATCTAGGAGATAAGGCTTTGGGTTGTCCTGGTTGAGCCCAGTCTACTAACTGGGTGTCTGTTGCATAGAATAAACTGTCAATGTTAGTTTTCCTTGTTTGTTTAACCTTTTCTTCCAGCCACATCACTCTGTTCCTGTCCTCCAGAGACACTTGGCATATCCTCACCTTCCCCTATAGGCTTGCTTCCCTGCTTTCCATGTCCCAGACTCAGTGGGGTACTCAGTTTCCCGACCCCACCATGCACACTCTTACCTTTGAGCCTTGTGCATGCTGTTCCCTCCATCTGGAACATGCTTCATGGTCCTCTTTGCTTGGAGTGGCATTCCCTGACCCTCATTACCCACAGGGAGACTTGGTCCTCCTGCTCTGTGCTTTCACAATGCAAGATTCCAGACTAGTAACCTCCAGACTACTTATAACATTGTACTTGGTCAGCATCTTCCTGTGTTGAGACCATGACCCCCTCCAGAGCGGGAGCTTCTTGGAGCTGGGGACTTTTTCATCAATTCTTTTGTATCTCCAGTGCTGCCACATATAAAGCTCCATTTTAAAGTAAATAAGAGCATGATTGTCAAGAAATAACAGTGTAGCCTAGGAGCTGTTCATAGGGGTTTCCTCTTCAGTTGAGTTATTTTCGGAAATTTTCTGACTTTAAGGGATCTGTCTTTAACAAATTCTGGAGATATTTCTATCTCCAATCATTGTCAGTTACCCAGAATTTCACTAATTTCTCATCATCTGAGCAAAGGGAGGGACTTACTATAAGCACCCGCCTTACATTGAATGTTCAGAGTCATAAATGTGTCTACTTTATTTAACCTTTATTTAACCTACAGTAGATTAACTATGTGCATAGAAGTACACTTGGAGTCTTTCATGTATCCTGTGAGAAAAGAGTGGCCATGATAATTCTGTTATTGACACAGGGGTCAGATTTTCTTTGCCATATGGGCTACTGGAAACTTGTAACAGAACTAAATATTGTTCCATTGAGCCAGTTGGCTCAGGCACCATCGTACTTCAGGTTGAATAATCTACTTGTACAACGCACAAAATCAGACAGTAACAAGGATGTGCTTTAAACACAGCAAACCTCAAACCCCAAGTTATTAAAATGAAGAGGGAGTCTTCAGAGTTTCCCTCCCCACCGCCTCTCCTCTGCTCACCCAGGATAATCCTGTTGTTGGCATCCGACTGCGGGGCTGGTGTGGAGAAAGTCTTGGGAAACCAGTGGAGAGAGAGAGGTGCTCCAGAAACCTGGTAGGATGGATTTGGGGAGCTGGTGACAGACATGCCAGCAGAAGATATTGTTGCTGACTCGAAATTTGGATTCCCTTCCCAGTTTTGAGAAGCCCAGGTAGGGTTTGGAATTCCTTTTTAATTACTTTTTTGGCCTTAAGACTATGGTCCTTTGAATGCAATGCTGTCCACGTGGGTCCCTGGGATTTAGAAGGGTTACCGAAACAACGCTGCTCCAGGCTGGGCTGGTTTGCGGTGCTTATCTGCCTAAACATGCCCACTGGACGCTGTGCATTTTCTTAAAGGAAGATAATTACTGTGAGAAAGAAAAGGAAGTAGGAAGTGACACGTAATCTATAAAATAGTTTCTGAGAAGAAATATATTCCTCCTTGGCACAAATGAAAGGATCTTTTTTGTTGCCAGAAGAAAGTCAAGGCTAGTTTTCAGGGCTGTGAAAACCTCAAAGTTTTGCCTGGAGGAATTTCCTCCTACAAGAGAATTTTGAAAATCTTGACTTTGATCTGCCTTGTTTGATCCATGGAAAGCGATATCGGGACTATCTCAGGGTTCAGCCAAGTGCCCCCATTAACCTGCCATCAACGGGAAATGGTCACTTCTGCTCATTTAAAATAAGACAGAAGCCTCCAGAGGCATCTCATGTGTCCTAAACGGTCCCATGTGGTGGACACAAAACTATTCTCAGTAAACCAAATAATCCAGCTGGTATTCAGAAGTCCATACTAACACTGGTGGAGACCAGGGGTATATCCTGTGCTTGGCAGAAATCTGGTACAGGGGGCAGGCACTAGGCCACCTCCACCCCCTAGATCTCAGCTGCATTCATTGATTGTAGAATCTGTTTTATATCGTGGGCCAGCATGTAAGATGTCATTTGAACTAAGATTGCTATGTCTAAAAAAAAAAAAAAAAGGAAAGCCACTTGTAGCCCACCCATAGCTACAAATGGGCTCTGTTTCTGAACAATGTGTAAGCCAGTTACTTGGAATTCAGAGCACATTCCCCTCCCCCAGAAATAATAGTAAAGATTGTAGGCAGGATCCTAAACTGGTCCGTAGGTCCCAGGGCCATTACCCACTATGTCCTGGAAAAAACCAGGACGGATGTTGGGATTGCCACAGCAAATGGATATTCTAGAAGCAGGAGGAATATTATTTATTAAACATACTGGATACACCAGGCTTTCTTCTGGGTGGTTCACATGTGTTATTTCGTGTGTTATTCGAGTTGACCCTCTGACCGCGTGCTGGGCACCTTTCACAGGGTGCTCATTTAGGCTTCTTAATAACCTATTTTATAGACAGAAAAACCAAGTTAGAGAAGTTAACTAGTTTGCTTTCACTTGCTCGTGTTTCAGTCACATTTTCCGGTACCTGGCAGAGTGATTCCTTTCCCTTGGGACCCATACCTACAGGCACGTGCTCTGGGCCACTCTGGGAGGGGTGGCGGGCCAGAGGGTGCGGCCAGCTGGGCAGTGGGTCCGCTGGGCTGGAAGAGCCAGCAGCGTGTACGCGGAGTCCCTGCTCACCAGCTGCGGGCGCCCAGTGAGTCGTGTAACCTCTCCGAGCCCCACTGTCCTCATCCACTTACTGAGGATCATGGTAGGATCCACCTCCTGGGGTTTCAGTGAAGATTAAGTGGAATGAAATGTCTTGGCACAGTGCTGGGTGCTCGGCCACTATTATTACTCAGCTCCATCCCCCGGGTCACTGAACTCAGGGCTAAAGCTTCACCTCGGCCACTGTGGACTCCTGACCCACATCAGACTTAGGGCACCCTTGGTGATTGCTATAGAGACCTAATGTTATAATGTGACATCACACGCGGAAAAGCCTGTGGAGAGTGGCACCCCCCCCCCTTTCCTAGAAGAGTCTGTAACAAGGTGGCGGGTGTGGAGGTCCAGGCATGGGGTCGGGGTCCCAGTCCCAGCACCCCAGGCTTCCGGCCAGTGTCTCTCAGAGTCCGGGACAAAGGATGGCCATGAAAGGCCAGCATACAGGGTCCTTCAGGATTTCCCAGAGGCCTCATGCGATGAGGCTTCTCCAGAAGGTTTTATTTATATTGTCTTTTCTTTTTAAACATCATGAGTGGAGGGGAAGGAACGTGTACCTTTAAAATGAAACTTGTTCTGTGAATCCGTGAAGGGGAGGGTTGTAAAGGGATTGAGAACTGCCTGGTTGAGTAAGATAAATGGGTAGAATTGTCCGGACCCTGCAGGCTACAGGAGGAAAAACAAGGCCAAAGCCAACTCCGCTCTCCAAAAAAGAGTGCACCCATATGGACATCCGCTTATTAAAAATTAAGCTAATATAAAGGACTACAGTACACAACTTACAAATACTAAAATATTCAAATAATCTTAACTGTAAATTCCATGCACCTGTAATAACTTCAGTGTGACTTTCTCTTTCTTGCGAAATCCACTGTTTTCATAATTTACAACTCAGTAGTGTCACAAAATCAGAATATGAATAAATGCTCGAAGACGATCTGCAGCAGCAGTGTCAGTCCCGTCACTGACAAATGGGTGTACTTCTAGTGAAAGCACAACTAAGGCGTGGGTTGGTATTTTCATAAGACAGAAGCAAAACAGTGGAGATCCACGTTGGAACTCCACTCATTCGTCAGTGATGTGAGTGACGTCTTCGCTGAATCAGGTAATAGTTTACTAATATGGGGAGAATGTTTCCTCGATTTAGGGGGGTACGGTTCACAGTGTAACCACTGTGTATGATGTGCTTTTACATTTAAATGCTTTGACATGTTCTCCATCACTTTCTTAAATTGAGACAATAAACAAAACAAAACAATAACTCCCACCCATTCCTATGGTGTAAATATACCTATCATGGCCATTTCAGGCTACCAAGGTGATGTCACTACACACTCAGGTGGTAGGAGGCAGTCCTGCTGACACAGTGTTTCCACCTTGCTTCCAGGATTGGTGTAAATATCCTCGATAGCGTGAATTCATGTGAAAAGTGAAATAGCTAGGAAGTAATGAGTTCTGAGTAGTCATTACCTTTGACCATAATATAATATATTAAATTATACATATAATTTACATTTTAATGTGACTTTCTTTAGCCAGATTGCAAAATCCTTGAAAATTTAGACCCCCCCAGCCAGCTGGTACAAGGACGCTTGGTCGGGAGAGAAAGGGAGGGGCTGGGCTATTGCTCCAGAAGGCAGAACCCTGGGGGATGGGGGGTGGGCTCAGAGAGAGCAATGGGCATTGGCTCGTGGAAAGCCATTTGACCAGGAACAGGAAAACCCAGAACAAGTACTTTTTGCCCTAGAATGATTGCAGCAGGAAGGGATCCCAGCACTGGCTCCTTCTTGCCTCTGTGGTCTCTGCTTAAAGGCAGGTCTCCGGCAGGGCGGGGGTCGGGGGGTGACCACCTGGCTTCTTGCTTCTCCCTTTTCCTATACTCATCCCATTTGCAATGACCTCCTTAACCTCGAGATCACCAGTAGATGACGAGCCATCCAAGGGCAGGGACTGTCTGGCTTTCCATGCCATCCTCAGGACCCGGCACAGAGCTTGGCACTTGGGAGATGCTCAGTGGGTATTTGGGACCTGAAATGAAATGGCTAATTCCAGGCTGGGAAGGATTCCAGGCATTACCTTCCACTGCCTTTATCTCAGCCCCAGCTTCCTGTTTGGATTCAGGTAGCAGATAAAAGGTGCAGGTGAGTCGCATGGCCTTATCAACTGGACAAACTCCGCTGGGTCACCTTTCAGATTGAAAAAACTGTGGGAGGGTAAGTTTGGGCATGAGGTCGTAGAGGAAACCTCTAGGGCCGGTTTCCATAGTCTTGAGATGTTTTATTCTCTCCCTTACTCATTCATTCCTTCTTCCCTCATTGAACAGATTTGTTTTGAACACTGACTCTGTGCCTGGCCCTGGGTAGAGATCTCTGGCACCCAGTAGCTGCTCAGTCATTGGCAGAGCAGTATGTGTAAGGAGTCTTTAAGAATCATGACATGGCTTCAAATTCTGGGTCTTTACCGACAGCCTGTGAAATGTTGAGTATGTTTCTTAACCTCCCTGAGCCTCAGTTTCCCTCCTTTGTGAAAAGTGCTGATTAGGTTTATCCTGCAGGGTTGTGGTGGGGTTCAAAGGTGATGCAAGTGCTAAAATGACCCGTTGGAGCTGCACCTGTGTTAGTTCCAAGCACACCCCGCACCCTGGCCACCTCCACCATGTCTCTAAGTGTTTTGTTCCATCTCCTTTTTCAAACATCTCCTCTTCTCCAGTGGTAAGCTGGGTGGAAAGCTTGCATCGATGTCATTCAGAGGTTCTCAGAGTGACTGTGCAGACCACCAGCATCCGTCACCTGGGGAGCCCGTTAAGATGCAAACTCCTGGGCTCAGAGGTAGTTTATCAGATCAGAACCTCTGGTGGCCCCTCAGGCGCGGTCCCCAGGCAAGAACACCTGCATGTGATACTCCCCACCTCTGAGGAGCCCTGCAGCAGCCACAACTCGTACCAAAGGTCTGGACTCAGCTTGCAGAGAAACTGGAGTAGAAAGAGGTTTCAGAAACACCTGTGTGCTTAGCAAGGAGCTCAGAGGAGAGGGAGCAGGGAGATGAAATAGGTTGGCATGAGTAAGTGGGGGAGAGACTGGGATGATGGGGTTGCCAGCTAACAGTGCCCTGGCAGGGCAGAAGCAAGGGACGGACAACACCTGAGCCTGGGGGTGGCAGCACGCCCCAGGTGCCAGCTCTGCCAGGAGTTCCATGGGAGGGTCAGGACCTGATCCAGCCCTGCAGGTGGCGTCCTGACAGTGACTTTCTCCAGATCAGTCCTGTTTTCGAAGCTTTTGTCCTCTTATTAGATTATGTACCCCAATGACATTAATAGCTGCTATACCATTGATGAGAACTTCCTGTGAGGCAGTGCAAATGGAGAACAGGTGCTAGGGTCAAATTCACATTCAGACCCTGGCTCTGGCCCTGCTAAGAAGGGTGGTGTCAGGAGCGTCAAGTGACTCGATTTGCTCATCTGTAAAGTGGGGGTAACAGAGTCCACCCCTCAGGATCATGATGCGGAATCAGTGGAATGGACCGTGTGCCAAAAGCCCACGGTAAAGAGAGGCTCAGAGCAGGTGCTCAGTGAATATTCCAGAACAGATCCCGGGCAGCAGCCTGCCCCTCACCCAGCACAGTCCACAGCTCTGGCAGCCACACAGTCCTGAAGCCACCCACAGAGGTGATTTTTTCGTCTGTCTGTTACACTTTGATGGACAGGCCTGCGCTAAACACAGAAGGTTTACCTTTTCGGTCGGGTAGGAGGGAGAGACGGGGGAGTAAGGCGTCGGGAAGCCTGTGACCTGGAGCTGGTGGCCGGCAGGCAAGCCCCGGAAGTTCCAGCAGAGGCAGAAGTGCAGTGGCCAGTGAAGGGCAAGGGGAACTTGGTTAAGACCCAGCTCCTCGGCGTTTTACTTGGAACAAGCTGAGGGTTTAGCCATTTCAGGCTCTAAAAATGGCTGTGAAGCCCTGCGGGTGAGAAGGGCCAGGTAGGCTAGGCAGTGATGTGTGCGACTCCATGGGGTTCCAGGCTCAGAGGAGGGACTGCTGCTCACAGGGGGGTCTCATTAAAAATCTGGAAGGGAGACAGCCTAGCGGATTCAGTGCCCCTGGCCATTCCTGCGTCGCCGTCCTCACTGCCCCTTCTGCTCCTTTCCCGGGATCGTCATCACTCTTGGGACCTCGGGGAGCACACTGGGACCCACTGTGACATCAGCAGCAGGAAGAGGGGACTGGAGTGCTCCTCCACCCTGACAGGCTTTCTTGGAGGTGCTGGCTTTTCGCATTAATTGAACAGCTTTCAGCTTTTGGTGCATCTTGCAGGGACTTGCTGTGGCAGCTTCACGGTAGCAGGGAGATGTCTGCTCTGCTGGCAGCAAACGCAAAGCCACGGAGGGGAAATTAACTTCCCCCCAAAGGCAAGAGAGCGTTTGGTGAGTCATCCCTCTCCTCTCACCCTTTTGCTTTGAGATTTCAGAAGGGCCTGGGAGAAGCCCAGGAATTTAGAAGCAAGTGCAACCCCAGAGTGTCAGGGTGAAGTTCAGGGGTAAAGATCTGCGTCTCTGGTTCTTAGAATTCCTTATCCTGACGGCCAGCCTCACTGTGTCTCTGTGTCGGTGCACCTGCCTCCCCCACCCTCCCGAGTGATGGGGGATGGCGCTACCCAGACAACAATGGATGGGAACCAGCAGTCCCCTCCCCATCAGCTGGCCCCTACCCTCTCCATCCCCCCCTCCACCCCCCCATGCTTCCATGTTGAAATCTAGACTCTAGAAACATCTCGGGTCTCCGGTGACTGACTGGCTAGCCCTAGTTCAGAGGTGCGCCTCCCCTGTGAGGGTGTCTCCCGGCTCTGCTGCCACGTTCAGCTTCACAGAGCATGACTCAGTCCATGCATCTCCTCTGTCCAGAAATTGTCGTCTCCCTAGTGTTGAACTGGTTTCCTGCCACAGACCCTGACTTTTCTTTGAAGCCGATTGTCCTCTGTGCCCTCTGGTGGTCCACCCCGGGATGCAGCAGAGAATAAGCCCCCGGCTCTGCTTTCAGGAGGCTTCTGTTCTACGGAACAAATGGCTAAATTAGTGTGTAGTTACAAACGGTTACCCATGTCTTAGGAGACTCGGGCAGCGCTCAGGGATAAAGAAAACTGTGCTGTCAAGAAGGCTTTTCTGAGGCGGTGGCATTTCAGCAGTGACCCAGAGAATGAGAAGGCAAACACTGTCTCATCCTTGAAGTGTCCCAGCTTCCCAAACCTCATCTCTGCCTCTGTCACCAAGATGCTTTATTTCACTCTGGACTATGTCTGTAGTGGAAGAAATTGGCAAGGCTCAGAGGTGACACCCCTGAGCCTGGCAGCTCAGTCCCCCACAATCCTGGGTCCCCGGGGGGTTGTGTAGGTGCCCCCCCAACCTTGAGGGGCTCAGCCTAAGCCCCTGTGCGGCCCCGAGGACCGAGGCGTCCTTTGGTCTCCTTTGGTCTCCCTCAGTGTGAGGGAGACCAAAGGATGTTCTTCCCTGTTCTTCCCTGGCCTTCAGGGCAAGTCTAGATGGCAGGGTCCCTCCACAAATCCCAGCAGAGAGGAAAAGAGTAGCCCCCTGCTGGGGGCTCCAGGCAGGGAGGGTGCCTCCTGGGGGTAAGCAGATCTGCCCACTGCTGTGTCTGCACCACCTGATTCCCGGGCTGAGGGTAAGAGCCCCCCCACCTCCCAGACCCCAGAGGGCATGGCCAGCAGTGTTCTCAGAATCCCAGCCTGTCCTTCATTGAGGCACTTGTGCCCTAGTCTCCCTGCCTAGATGACAAACACAGGGCCTACCTACCTTTGCCCCATCTCCCCGGAGGTGACACCAAATGCGGGAACACAGAAGGTCCTTGGAAGCGTTGACCTGAATTGCCGCCCAAGTTCACAGCACTTCCAATGTGAATCTGGCTCAGGCCAGTGGTTCCTACCCTTTCCATGGACCAGCTTTGCCCCCACCTTAT
Organism: Camelus bactrianus; assembly: GCF_048773025.1. NCBI lineage: Eukaryota > Metazoa > Chordata > Mammalia > Artiodactyla > Camelidae > Camelus > Camelus bactrianus. Next base: position 25,862,056 of record NC_133549.1, read on the forward strand.
CACTCAGGCAAGAAGATGTTTTCTATTCAACACTGCTGCCTGGCTGAAAGTCAGGGATCCCCCTGCCCAAGGGAGACCCCCAGCCCAGCCCTTTCTCCACGCTGAGTGTGCCCCAGGGTGCGTGCCGGCCCTGGCATGGGCATCGTCCCCTTCCCCTCCCGGATCACTGGAGGCCTGCACCCCACGTTCATCCTTCCGCCTGCAGGCCCAGCTCACACCTCTGGTCTGTTTCACTTCTCCCATCTTCTGACGTCCCTGAGCCGAGCTGTAAGGACAGCCACATGTCCCAAGTCAGGAGATGGCCCGTCTTGAGTGCTCTTTGCTCCTGGCACTTGAATGGTGACTTTGGTCTAATATCATGGTCCTTTTTAAGAAAATATTTATTGCTCCCTGACCGAGGCTGGACACTGGGCTGAGGGCAAACACCATGCAGTTCTCACAATCCCCAGTCTTGGGGGTAAGCAACATCATTGTCCCAATTTACAGATGGGAAACAGAGGCACTGAGAGGCTGACTTGCCCGAGGGCCCACGACTTGGAAGGGCGATGCTGGGACACGGACCTAAGCATGCCTGATCCCAAGAGCATGTGCCTAACCACCGTGCAACAGTGCCTCCCTTGGTGCCCCCTGCTGCAGCCTCTCCTGGAGGACCCAGCAGCTCCTCAGCAGGGCACGTTTTATGAAGACACCCAGTAGCAAAGTGGGAGGTAGCCAAGAACTTCCCACAGAGTAGCTCCGGCCAGCAACATGAGTGGGCTCATCCCCCACCTTGGAGAGGAGAGGCCAAGGTGGGAAGTAGTGTGTAAATCCTGCAGCTGCCGCTGACTCACCGGAGGGGTGGGTGTGCAGAGGAGGCAGGGAGGCTCCCAGCCAGTGAGGAAGCAGCTTCCGGGCCCACAGGCCAGTCTCACCGGACCCAGTGTCTGTGACATCCTCCCCGGGGGCCTTCAGAATGCCAGCCAATGCCTTGGCATTGGCGGCACCAGGAACTCAGGATTCCACCAGGACTAACAACAGCTAGCACCTGGTTGGCACTTTTTGAGCGCCAGGCACTTGCCTAATGCTTTGCATGTAACCATCATTTTACACCGTCGCCCCAGGAGCCCTGGGGGCAGATGCCCTGGTGACCTACACTCACAGCTGAGGAAGCACAGCGGGGCAGGGGCAGAGCCTGCAGGCAGCCGGGCTTGGGACGAACTGCAAGGCTTTGCTGGCTGTGCTTCAGACCCAGCCATTTATACGCGCTCAACGAGCTTCGGTGGAGAGGTGCTCTGGGGTGACACTGAGGTGACACCGAGGGTAGAAGGGAACCATAGATCTCTGTCTCTCTCAGACAGACAGACAGACACACACAGTCTGAATGAACACAATGCTTCAGAAAGCAGTAGGTAGTAAAAGGATTGAATGGGCTGGTGGGTAAGAAGATCCAGGGAAGGATAATCCCTTCAAGGTGGAAAGACCATCCCCTCTATCCATTCTCTCTGCCTAGAGTATCCACAACCTCCTCTGCTTGGCCAACCTTTCATTCTGCTCAGAACTCTCCTCCTTCAGGAAGCCTGCCCTGATTGCCTCCCACTCCAGGCTGGGCTGGGCATGGCTCTCCCATAGCACCTGTGCGCCCCCCCAATCTTGGTCCTTAGTGCACTGGGCTGTATAAGGCCCTGCCTCCTCCCCTGGGTTTTGACATCCAGGAATGCTCTCACCACATCTTCCTCTGGGTCCCCTTTACCCAGCTTGGGTCAGGAAGGCCACAAGTGTTTAGGAGAGGTTTGCTGAGCTGCGCAGAGGGGAGGAGTGAGCAGGGCCAGGGAGGAGGGAGGAGGCCAGGATTGTGGGTGGTGGCAGTGCCTGGTTTGCTTGGAGCTGAGGGTCCCGACAGGAGCAAGGTGGCAAGTGGCCCTGGAGAGGAGCCTTGTCCCCATCCTGGTCCTTGCAGCCATGAATGCCATGGCTTCTCCCACATTCATGCAAATAAAATCTGGGCCCAAATGCAGTGGGCAGCTCTTCTCTGCAGAATCACCTCGTGGGTTTATTTTGCCCCCTCCAGCTGAGCTGACTGCAAAGACCTGGGATGCGGCACCAGGTGTGTGAGGTAAGGGAGCACTGTGTACAATCGGGGGACAAACGCAGTCCTACAGAGTGGTCAGGACCCAGCTGTTGGCTTTAGTCCCACATTTCTTGCTCCTGAAAGCTTTGAGAACTAGAACATGCCCGGATCTGGCTTTCTCAGAGAACAGGGGCAGAAGCCCCGGTCTCATCCTGAGGAAATGCAGTTACCAACTCTCCGTGCACCTGCGGTGTCTGGTACTGATGCTCGGTCCTCCAGGCCTGGGAGGCAGCCGCAACCGTGCGGGCATAGAGGAGGGCCTCCTTTCCACAGTGGCAGGAACCTTAGTGCCAGACAGCTGACCCCACCCTGCAAGGAGAGGAGATGCTGGCCCAGAAGTGCATGCGGAAGTGCTGTCCCCTCCCCACTGAGACGCGTCTGTTCCCCGTGATTGTCCCCAGAGCTCCGTGAAGGAAGTCCAGGCGTCTGAGGGCTAATCACCGAGGGAGGGGGCTTGCGGCCAGCTGCCAATCTGGGGCGCTGGAATTGTGGGCAAAGACAGAGAGGTCTGGAAGGGAGCAGGAGGCCAGGAGAAGGGACTGAGGGAACAACCAGTTACTTGTGAGGAGGAGGAGGTAGAGAGATGGGTGTAGACAGTTCAGGACGGAGTCTAATACTTGGGGAGGACTAAAGACCCAGCAGGGAGGCGTCAGCCACAACCAGAGATGAGGGGAGAGGCAGGGAGAGGAGTTCCTGCCTGGATTCAGAGCTCATGGCTGCATGAACGTGGCAGGCAGAGTAATAGCCCCCAAAGAAGTTTACACCCTAATCCCTGGAACCTGTGACTATGTTGCCTTAAGGGGCAAAAATGCAGATGTGATTAAATCAAGGGCTTGAGATGGGGAGATTCGCCTGGATGAGCCAGCTGGGTCCAGTCTAATCACATGAGTCCTTGAACTGGATGTGATAACAAAAGGGTCGGAGAGATGCTGGCTTTGAAGATGGAGGAAGGGACCATGGGCCATGGAATGTGGGCAGCCTCTAGAAGCTGGAAAAAACAAGGAAATGGATTTTTTCCCTAGAGCAGAACTGTGACACTTTGATTTTTGTCCAAGAAGGCTGTGTTGGACTTCTAACCTACAGGACTATAAGATAGTAAGTTTGTGTTGTTTTAAACCACCATGTTGGTGGTCATTGGCAAATTAGCAATAGAAAGCTGATCTAATGACAGAGGAACCTCTGAAGCCCCACTCTCTTCTCCCCACCCACATTCCCACCCTGACAGACCAGCCTCAGCTACCCCGGGTCCCCGCATTTCTCCCCTGCTCCCTCCCTACCACCCCCACCAATCACCTCCACCTCTCCTCTCCTCTCCTCTTCAGCTCTATCTGAGCCACCTGCCTGAGGCTGTTTCCCTTTAAATCCATCCTCCTCGATGCTGGAGTGATCATCCAGAAACTCAACTTACATGAGGAAAATCCCCATTTAAAAACTGTTTTTAATTCCCTATGCTATACAGAAAGAATTTGTTTTTCATCTGTTTTATACATAGTAGTTAATATTTGCAAATCCTGATCTCCCAATTTATCCCTTCCTACCCTCTTTCCCCCAGTAATATGTAGTAACCTATAAGAATAAGAAAATGAATATATGTATGTATATGTATGATTGAAACATGCTGTACACCAGAAATCGACATATTGTAACTGACTATTCTTCAATTTTAATTAATTAGAATTTAATTAAATTCTAATTTAAGTTCTAAATTAATTAATTAAATTCTAACTAATTAAAATTAGAAACTGTTTTTAGCTTCCTGTTATCTAAGGAAGTTTGTCCAGATGCCTCCACCTGGCATCCAAGGCCACCAGGAGCTTCCTGCTTTATTCCTCTCCACACTTCCCTTCTGGCCGCGTGCCAGCCATAGGTCCCCTGTCTGTGGCACCCCCTCCCCACCTCCCTGACTTTGCCTTTTCCTCCATTGCCTTGAATACTCTGCCCAGTCTGGAGATGCTCAAGTAGACTCTCTTCTTTCAAGTGCCTCCTGCTTGGGAATAAGACTTGAAATTGCTCTCCTCTAAGATTGCTCCCTGCCGGGCCTGGCTTTTTCAGGGTTGGGAAGACCCTATTCCATCTTGTTGTGGTCCATGCTAACTCCTGCAGGGCAAGGATGGGTCCCACTCACCTTTACTGAATGTACACATATTTCCTTGAGAAATGCAGGTGGAAAGGGAGAACTCAGGTGGGCCATGGAGAGATGCAGGGAGGTGGCGCTATCTGAGACCTTTGGCAAACAGTCCCCATGGCTAACTTTCTCCAGCACTGACAGGTTTCTAATCATGTACAAATCTACCAGCACATTCGAGTTCCCAGTAGCCTTTACCAAGAATCTTTAAATCCAACTGCTGACATTTACTAAGCACTTGGACCTTAACACAAACCCCAGGAGGTAGGGAAAATGCCAAAACTTCCCCTACAGCTCAGCTAAAGAGAAGCAAAAATGAATTCGAAAAAGATAATAAAGCAACTTGTAGTTCACGCATATCTCAGCTGGTGGAACTGTCCTTTTAACTCCTCGCCACCAGGCAAAATGATAGGAAGAGGACACAGATCAGGGGCTTCCAGAGGCCAGGAATGGGGAGGAGGGTGGGCTAGAAAGGAAAAAATACACGGGAATATTTTGGGGTGGAGCACTTGTTCTGTACCTTGATTGTGCTGGCGGCGACACAACTGTACACTTAGAGATGTCTGCCCAAAAAAGTGCATTTCACGGTATGAAAAATTTTAAGTGAGTAAAAATGAAGTTGCAGTTAAAAAAACAACAACAGCAAACAAACTTGCGAGGCCAGTTATGAGCTACTAGAATGTGAGGCTGACACCAGCCCCTTTCCTCTGCCTAGGGCTTGTCAGTTTGCCAGAGTCTTTCCTATACCCTCTCTTTTCGATCTTCTAGGACCCTGTCAGGCAGGGCGCTGAGTGGAACTGCCTCATTTTATAGATGTGGAATTAAAATCGAGGTGCAGTGACCATCCTCAGGATTGGTGGCTTGTCAGTCCTCACCGTAGACCCAGGCCCTCTCGCTCAGCTCCGCTCTCGTACTCAGTGCAGACATGACCACCCCCCACCCAGTGTCCCAGACGGCGCCGCCCGGCTGCCACGGCCACAGAGCAGGGTCTCCCTAGAAGCAGACTCAGACTCTCTCTCTCTTTGGATTTCATTATCTGGAATCAACATGACCAGAGCTGCCCTCTGTCCCTTGGACACAAGTGTTTCAAACCATAGGTTCATTAGGTATGGTGAGGCCAGCAGATCAGGTGACGACTAGCACTGAAAAGATAGTTTTCTGTATTCACAGATCCCAAGAGAAGGGGAACGACCACGCCATGCAGGGCCACACGGGGAAACACCAAGGGTCACTCAAGGGCAGAAGGAGTAGGGGGTGGAGGGGAAAACACGGACCAGAGCCTTTAGTGTGGTTTCTATGGGGAAGAACCAGCAAAGCAGGGTGAGCAGTTGAGAATTTTTTAGTTAGAATAATTTCAGTGGGCTCTGGGGTATAGGGCTGGCCTGGCTGTCTGGTACCTGGTCCCAGGTGATCAGGGCAGGAAAGGTGGCCTAGGCTGTCAAATCTGGTAAAGGAAATGGTTGAGAGTATGGGCTTTAGATTGGTTTGCTTGTGAAAGCCACATGCACAGTCCAGGGGTTTGCTCACGTTAGGAATTGTCCAGCCCTGGGAATGCAGTTCCTCCAGCGTCAGCAAGGCCCCAATATGTCAAAGCATCCAAGATACAGAATGAAAAGACATGACTAATAAGAGCAAGGCCCCAGCTGCTCAGCGAGGGGCTAGCGCTCTCTCAGCCTCTCTTAGCTGACACCTCCCAGACCAGCTTTCCCACTGCCCCAGCCTGATGCAGGCAGGGGCTGGCCACACAGGAGCTAAAGGACACCCCAGCTGGAGCCATCAGCATTTCCTCCAAAGATCTGGTGAGTGTAGGTAAGGTGTTAGGCCGTCCCATCCTTGCTGGGTTTTGCTGTGAGAGAGAAGCCTCAGCCAAACGCCCCTCACATTGAATGTGTTTGCACAGCTATCCCCTGGCAGAGTCTCACAGTTGATTCGTGAGGTGATGTTATCATCCCCATATTACAGATGAGGAAACTGAGGCTCAGAGAGATGAAGGGACTGGCCAAGGTGCACAGCTAACCAAACACAGAGCCACCCTTGGGGTGCTGGGGGTGAGGGCAAGGCAAAGGAGTTACAGACAAGAGGCTTGGAGGCTCGCATCCTTCTTGGGAAGACTGATCATGAGCATATGAAAAGGTAAAGAAGATGAAGCTAAATGCAGAGCAGAAGGAATGAATGAAAGATGGAAAATGGGAAGGCTCCAATGGCAGAAGTGGTCATGTGGGCTGCAGTCAGGGAGCCTGAGAGAGGCCACCCGGGGGCTGCAGAGGGGAGGACACTGGGACCCAGGGAAAGGGCTAGGACACTGCCTGGTGCGAGTGTATGGAAATAAGAAGACAAAGGGAGCAGGAGGGTGGGAGATACTGTTGCAAAGAGGATGGCTGAGCAGGGGAGGTTATAGCTCAGTGGTAGAGTGCATGCTTAGCATGCATGAGGTTCCAGGTGCCCTGGATCAAGCTGACTAATGCAGAGAAAGAGGCTAACACGGTGATGCTTCCTGACTACCTGAACTTCACCCAGGCAGACCTCACCTTCAAGGTGGACTTTGAAATCACTACCAAGGAGGACCCTCGCAGCTTGTACCAGCATAGTGTTGCCATCCTTTGCACCCAGTGAAACTCACTGTTCCCTGCTCCCTCTTTTTGTAACAGTACAATTCAATATTTAACATGTATTCATTATTAAAGTGTTGGGAGGTATGGACTTGTCAAAGCAAAGTCTTCGGTGTAAGGTTGGAGGAAGCGGGACGGAGTGTGACGTTTGGAGCGGTGGGAACAGGGGGGATACAGTGCGTGTTTTTGCTGGTCGATAGCATAGCTTGTTTTACTAATAAAACACTAAGCATGATCTGGAAAAAAAATAAATTAATTTAAAAAATAAAAACAAACTTAATTGCATCCCCACTCAAAAATTAAAAAATTAAAAATTAAAATTAAAAAATAAAAAACAAAGAAGGCAGCTAAGGTGGGTTTGGACACCCAACCAAGAATAAGAACTGTCATCTGGGGTATTAGGGAGCCACTGGGGATACGTGAACAGGTTTTAAGCTTATTGGACTGAGGTTTTAATCCCCTGCTCTATCACTTACTAGCTGTTTTACCTTCAGCAAGTTGCTTGGCCTCTCTGGTCCTCAGGAGCCTCATTTACAAGTAAGGATTAACACCTGGAAATCGTATTCCCAGAATTATTATCACAATCAAAGGAAACAACCATGTAAGGTATCCAGCATCATGTCTGGCACATAGTAGGTCCTCAAAATAGTAAATGTTCAGTGCTCATCAGAAAAGAGACAAGCTCTCTGAGCTTCAGATGCCTCACCTCTAAAACGAGGGAGATAACAGTGGCTGTCAGCTTCTCAAAACAAACATCGGGCAAGTTTATTAGACTTAGCGTAATAAGGCAGTGACCACCTTGGCAATCTCCATAGTGTCTTGGATGGAAAAGCTGAGGGATGATAGTGACAGAGTCCTGAGCTGAGTGATCATAAAGCAGCTCTGGAAAGACTCGTGGGGACGATGCAGACTTTATGATATAATACTTTTTGATTGGTGAGCAGTGAGGCGAGGGTCTTGAAGTGAATATCAATGAATAAGCATTTAGCCTGGAAAAGAAAATAGGTCTGCAGCCTACTGCCCACAGCAAGTGTCTCCTGGAGCAAGGAGCTCAATTATCTTGCCTAGTCACAGCTCTATTTTGTTTTAGCACAAAAACCAGAAAGCATGCTTTGTCTCAGTATTGTTTCATCCAGGAACCGTAAAGTATGTTGGTTTCAATAAAGCAAAACTGACATCATAGGATTGTTGGGGAAATTACGGAAAATCGTGTAGAAAATGTGCTAAGCAGAGCCTCTGCTCAATGAACAGTTATTCATTTGGATGAGGTGGGAAATAACCAGAGCAGAATGTGATAAAGCCATTTTAATAAGGTGAGCAATCGTCCCCGTTTGAGACTGAGAGGGTTTCCAGGACATGGAGCTTTCAGTTTTAAAACCCAGACAACTTTCCCTCCGCCCTCCCCTGGCAATCACCATTCTACTTTTGTCTCTATGAGCTTCACTATTCGTGGTTCCTCGTGTAAGTGGAATTATCTAGTTCTGTCTTTTTGAGACTTAGCTTAATGTCCTCAAGTTTCATCCATATGCCACTTGCATGTGTCAGAACTTCATTCTTTTTTGAGGATGAGTAATATTCCAATGGATGGATGGATATACCACATGTTGTTTATCCCTTCATCCCTCAGTGAACACTTGGATTGCTTCCACCTCTTGGCTATTATGAATAATGGTGCCATCAACATGGGCACCCCCTTTTTTTTTTAAAGCATCTGAAGTGTTGAGCAAAGGTTACAAGTTGCAGAGCAGGACGAGGGGCCCTGAGTGAGTAGGGAGTAAGGCTTCCGGAGTGCCAAAGGCACTGTCCTTCAGGGAGCCTTTGCTAGGATCCTGCTTTGGGGTCCCGGCCAAGGATGCTGAGATAGCATTGGAAGCAGCCCAGCTCCTCTTGGAAAGAAGCCGGCAGAGGACCACACTGACAGGGAGACTGAGATCCTGTATCAACCAGAGGCACCCCTGGTGTGACGGGCAAAGCTCTGCCTCTTTCATTTCTCTCTTCTGTTCAAAGAAAAAGCTGAACCTGAATGAAGAAATGCCCAGAATTTGGGTTGAAAACCAAGCAACAAGGTTTAAAGTCAGACCCCTCCACACCCCCCACACCCCCCCGCCCTTACTGAGCTTTGACTTTAAATGCTTGGCTGGCCGGGCCCATGCAATTCCCACCACTGCCCTGCGAGGGGTGTATTTCTACGTCCACATTGCAAACCTGGAAATTAAGGTTGGCAGGGGCTAAGGGACTCACAAAAGCTCACGCAGCTATGCAGCTGTGGAGCTGGGATTCCAGTGTGGGTGTGTCCAGAGAGACCAGAGGCCTTTCTTCTCAGCCTCCTGTGAGCCATCAACTGCTGGGTGATCAGATCTCCAAGATTAATGAGTCAACAGGATTTCAAAGCGCCATCTGAAGGTAAACAAGTCAGTATCACCTCCCGCTTAGGGTTTGGGAGTGACTTTTCCCCTCTGGGGAGACAAAGGTGGAAATCTACACCTGATCGAGCCCAGGGCAGGGGCTCAGGTTTCTCCTGGGCAGGCTTTGCTTCAAGTCCCCTAGAGATCCTGGCCAGGTACGGGTGCTGTTTCCAGGAGGGTCTCCCTGTCACCAGGGAAACTAAAGCAGGCCTGCAGAAACTGCAAATGGAAAGAAAGCCCTGGGGGCTACTTGGTTTAAGCCAGATCTGAACTGTTTCCCTCAACCCTGCTCCCCAGGCATGAGGCCCCCTGTAGGGCCCTGACTACACTGATCTTATCTCCTGGGGAATGTTCCCACGGGGCGGGTGGGAAAGGTCAGCGGTGTGTCCCGAGGGCCTTGAGGGGCTCAGCCCCTTCTGCTGTAGAGGGGCGATGGCAGAGGCCCCAAAGCTTACACGTGTCCATGGGTCCCTGTGTCCTTCTAAGACACACTACAGAGCTCTGAGTAGGGGATGCCACCATGGTGCCTGGCCTGCAAGACAGCTCAAAGTCAAGTGCATTGGCAGGTTAGATCAAGCTCCCATTTGACAAGGTTTAAAAAAACTGGCCCAGCCTCAGCATGAGTGCAGGGTCAGAAACGCCACTACCCTAAATTAGTAAGTCTGAAATGCCGCATCTTCAAGACTCATGTACCATCTTCACCATTTTTGCCACAGCTGTGCTCCACCCGTGCTGTTATTTAATTTTTAAATTAAGTCAATTATTTTGTTATCCTTTAATAATTCTCAAAAGTACCAACAGAGTGGTAAGTGGAAACCCAATATCCATGGATTATACACAGAGTCGCCATAAACATAAATAGAAGGAATTCTCTTCGGCGACGAGAACGGACAGTCTGCAATTACACACGGCAACATGGAAGATCTCACAAACCGGATGCTGAGCAAAAGAAGCTGGGCTCCGGGGGATTCCATTCGTGTGACAGATGTGAAAAACACGCAAATCCAACCCACGCAGTCCGAAGTCAGGAGAGTGGCCACTCTTTGGAGGCGGATAGTGACTAGAAAGGGACAGTAGAGGGGGCTTCTGGGAGCCCAGGATGTTGTTTTCTGAATTTAGAAAGATCGAATTCTGGTTTTTGATCTGACTGCTGGTTTCACAGATGGTTCAGTGTGTGATAATTCACCCAGGTTAACATCCAGCTTAACACTTCTTATGGAACTAAACTTCAACATTATTTTTAAAAAGTTAAAAATAAGTAGGAACATAGTGAACCCAAGATGATGTTTATTGAATTCTGGGGAGAAGCCACGGGGCTCTGGGCCTGAGGCTGGCTCCCACTGTTAACAAGAGGGTATGACGTGCCCCAGAGCGGTCAAAGGCCTGCTCCTCCCCATTAGAAGGTTTGGGGGAGAATCGGTAAGGAAATGGCTTTCTCCTTGTGTGACTTCGGGGTTTTGTCCAAGCACTTGGGAAAACACTGAAGGAGACGACTTATTCTCAGCTCCAGGTAAATGATTAAAATGAGATATGCATGGAAGGCTGGGGGGACACTGAGAGTGTGTGGTGTAGGGGCAGGTGGACAGGTAGGTGGGAGGACAGAGGATGCAGGACCCGCAGATGTCACAGCTGAAGGTCTCAGCGCTGGGGTTGAGCCAAGTAGGGACTGGGGATGTCCAAGCCCCAACCACTGGCCAAAGGAAGAGGCACTCCAAGTGCACGGGACTCCCAGGGCCTGCGCCGCGGTCGGCTGGTGTGTGTGGCCCTGGCTGTTAACCCACCCAGATCTCAGGTCTGGCCTAGGAGGTAAGCCAATGCCTTTAGCTTCCGAGGACAAGGTGAGCTGGTGGAAAGGCTCCAGTTCCTTAGTTCGGGACCACCTAGGCATCCCTCATTCTCCCTGGACTTTCAGGAGGCCATTGGAAACTACAGGGCACATCTGTCCACTCACGACTTCAGCAGAAAGCCCTGTCTGCAAGGATGGGCTCAGGGCCCCAGTCCCACCCATGCGAGCCCAGACACGGTCCCACCCACGCAGAGTCCCTCCAACTTTCTCCCCTCCCCAGGGTGAGCCAGAGCTCCCCAGGCATCTCCGGGCACCTGGGCCTGCCTCCACGGGCTGCTTTAGTATTAAGCGTTAATGATTAAATCCCCGGTTCTCCATTAACCCCGCCGCCGGTCTTTGTCTCTGGGCCGCCTAGGAGCCTCCTCCTTTGAAATGCCACATAAAAATGATAGATGCCTGTTTCCTCCCTCCCGGATCGGCAGGTCCTGTTTCCCTTTAAAGTCTGAGGCCGCACGGGGCGGGCCCTGCTTAAACACAGGAGCGCGAGGCTGGCGGGCGGGCGGTGGAGATAAGCGCGGGGCTGGGGGACCAGACGCGGACCGTGAGGGGGGCGAGCGCGGGCAGCAGGGCGACCCGCCCACCCTCGCCGCGCCCTGAGAACAGAGGAGGACCTGGAGACCCAGGGGGACCTCCTTGCCAAGGATCGCGTTGATGGCGATCATAGCATTGATCCCAAGAAGAACGGTTGATCTGCCCAAGGGGCGAAGCGTTAAAACGAGAACTGAATTGGAAAGGATGTGGCCATGGCTGGTAAATTCCGAATTCTGCAGCCTAGGCGACTCAGACCGGGGTTCTGAGGCCAGAAGCATCCGCCTCACATGGGAACTTGTTAGAAATGCAGAATCCCTGGCGTACTGGATCAGAATTGGCACTTTGATTAGATTCCTGGGTGACTCATGTGCACATTAAAGTTTGAGAAGTCTGGAGTCTAGTAATAATAGTAATAATCTTGGCTAACGTGCATTGAGTGCTTATCATGAGCCAGCATTGTTCTAAGCACCTTATGTGACTGACTGTCCTGTTTAACACTTACAACGTGCCAGATGCACCATTTTGCAGATGAGAAGGTTGAGGTCCAGGGAGATATGGGAGATATGACCAGAGGTCACATGTGTAGAGATTAGAAGTCCAGGTTGGATCAGCCTCACATACAAGCACCCACCCAGGAGCCCCTTCTAGGTTAGCTTTTGTGTGTGTACCACATCAGGCTGGGGACTGTCCTTTGGAATAACCGGGGGCCAACTCCTGGCGGCTCGATGAGCGCCCAGCTGAGATGGATTAGTAGCAAGCCCGCCTGACGTGCTCAGAGTGTCACCCACCTCCATCTGCTGGAGATAATGTGACACGTCTCATCTCCCCACTCCAGCTTTCAGAAAGAAATACCGGAGCTGGATGTAAGCAACCCCCACTGCACACGTACCCGCAGGTCCTCTGTGGCGCCGTGAAAGGGTTAAGTTAGGGCTCAGCCACTACATAAATCTGTGTTTATCTGCTGCAAAGTAAGCTATTTAGGTTTCTGATTTACAGTCCTCGGTTTTCATAAAAGTCAGTCATTCCCAGTAAAAGAATGTGGGTTAGATTTATAGGATCTGCGTTAGTCTTTAAAGCCCAAAGCTGGTCTATGACTCACCCTCCATAATGTTTTTGCTCTAGTCCGGAGATATTCATGTGTAAAGAGAAAGATTCAGATCTCTGCCCTGAAAAATAAGACTTTTGGGGGGGAACCAATTATAATGGCGTCAATTGTACTATGCTTGTAAACTTGCCGTCGGCGGGCCCCCCCGGAGCCTGTTTTCCAGGGTTTTTATTCCTCAATAAAATGCACTCTGGTTTGCAGCTTGGCATATAAGACCTCCACTGGTATGAGCGAATGTTTTTTCCTACCAAATTATTAGAAATAAACAGCCCACCAGTGGGAAGGCAGAAAAATTATAAGCAATGAAAATAAATCTTGGAATGTTTGCGTTTGGTGACTTTAATAAAATCGGTCACTTAGCCCAACAGCCCAACTGGCTAAACGGAGCCAGCCTGGCATTTTTATTTTAATTTGAGTTTGTGTTCTGCCAGTGTGAAATGGGGTCAAGGCAAAACACCATGGAAAAAGGCTTTGATGTCTCCTTGAAAAATATTTTGCCCTGTGACTTTATGGTATTTCGTGTCCTTCTCCCCCCTCTTCCCCCCCCCCCCCCAGCCCCCAGCTTGATGAGCTGCATGTCTAAGCCATGACCATCACACGTAATAAAATATAGCCATCATCAACAATCCCCCTTCCAACTCTCTCCCCTCCCCCAGTGAAGTCAGAATTCAGGGCAGAATGTCTTAACAATGCAGAGTAAAAGTGCTGATCAAGATAACCGAATATGATTAAAGGGGATAGGGGAAAGCAGCCTTTTAAACTTTCTCCAAAGCAAAGCCAAGGTGAGGGGCCCAAGTGCAGGAGGAGGGGAGGGAAGGAAGGTCTTTTGGACTGGGCTGGCGGCCAGTTCAAATAGAACTGGGTTAGGAGGGGAAGGTTTGCCAGCTGGTGGAGGAGCGGAGAAGGATGTATTGAAAAGGATGGCAGAGAGCAATGAGCCCAGAATAAAAGCAAGTTTTCCTTTATCCAATGTGTGAGACAGAAAGAAGTGATCATGTTTAGGAGAGTTTTAACTCAGTCTCACCGTGGGCTGAGATTGTGTACGGAAAAGTGAAGGAGTCAGAATTACGTGCTCGTGGTCGTAGTCAGAAAAAGTTTACAGCAGACCTACAACGTGCCAGCTGAGGCCCCAGGACACACAGGGAATCTGCCCTTGCCTTTTTCCCCGACGAGCACTGGAGCAGATGAGTTGACAGAGGGTTCCAGTACAAGGAAGCAGCGTACACAGAACAGTCCAAACCTACCATGTATGTGTTTCAGTGTAGCTGGACCAAAAGTCCTGTTGGGCCTCTTCCTTAATCCATCATCACCTTCACTTCAGCACAGGGCACGATGGTAAAAAGGTCCTTTGGAGCTCTCAAAAAGGAACAAAATATGGTCCCTGCCCCTGGAGTTCAGTAGCACAAAGAAAAAGTATACAGACCACTCTAGTGTACCACGTACAAAGAGACAAGGGCAGTTTAAAAAAAAAAACCAAGGAAGGCTTCAGGGAGGAGGTGGTGTTTCTATGGCTCTTGAAGACATGGTAGTCATTTGACATATAGAGGTAAGGAGCAAGGACAATCCAGGAAGAAAGAAGAACAAGAAGAATGTTTAGCAGTAGGAGGGTATTGGTCTGTTTGGAAGGAGGCCGGAGCTTTTTGTGGGTGCTTCATGGAACATCTGAGGAGTCTAAAGGCCAGGAGAGGGAATCCAGGCCAGATATGGACAACCTTGAACCCTTACTGAGGAATCTAGACTCGATCCTTCGAGTACTGGGAGCCTTTCCTGACCCACGAATTCTGAGGTCTGTGTCCTTATTTGTGGCCCCAGAGCACACCCCACTTCCCTCCCTATTATGGTACTTTTCACCCTGTAGTTCAATTTCATGTTTGTCTCCTCTGTTGTATCATGAACCCCAAGAGTCTTGTTCACTGTTATAATCCCAGCCCCTAACACATGTAATAAATATTCAAGAAATACTGGATGCAGAATGAATGTTACGGAGTTTTCACGGTAATGATAAATTGAAGGCTTGTAGCAGGGACCGCTAGCTTGGGACTGGGCTTCAGAGAATTTGGATTTTGGGTCCAGGGTAGACTGGAGCCCAGAGAACCCGCAAGAATCCGTGGGCATTAGCAAGCAGCTGGGGTTGTGGTCTGCTGGGAGTGGGAAATGGAAGGGATGGGGGAACCAAGATGCCGAGAATTTGGAGACAATGCTGATGAGAGAAGTACAGTGAATGAATGAATGAACGAACGAATGAATGAGTTCATTTAGATATACTGCATTCGCAGTGCACACGACTCCAAACAGAGAATTTGTAGCTGTCAGGTAGAAATTTAGCACAGAAACATCTGCACAGTGAGTTCCACAAGAGACAACGCCGAGAGAAAGCCAAGATTGCAGCCTGGGAAGTTGCCTAATTTTAGGAGTTAGAACATCAGACACTAAATCTGAAATTCCCTTTTCTACGACCTCCATCTTCTCTACCTCTTTTAGCTGAAATCACTTTGGGCTCACAGTGCATCTGCCAGTTTTCCCTCTGACCTTGTTTTGATCTTAAAGCCCCATAAATCGGAGACCTCTCTAGGCATGTGAAGTGTACTGCCCTCCAGCACATTGGGAAATAGCCTGGCTGGCAGCAACCTTGAACTTTGTGTCATATTGTGATAAACAGTCCTGGACAATGAACAACCCTCCCCTCCCAAGGCTCCTTGCCTTGGCTCTTTTGCAGTCCGTGGACACAAATTATCTGCTGGGAAAGTGTCTAAAAGCAGGTGTTTTCGGCTCACATATTGGAGCTGGCTGGGAGGTTAGCTGGGTAATGGAACGAAGGGTTGGCCTCACAGCCTGGGAGCAAGGAAACAGAAATGCAACTGACTAAGGTCAGAAACGACAGTGAGGGAGGACAACGGGGGCCAGGATGGAGTGATGGGCAGGAGGTGGACGTTAGAAACTGGGGGAGATGGGCCTAAACTTGAGCATTCATGAAAGGAGAGAGTTTTCCTGTAGATTCTGAGTATGAGGATCAGAAAGGAGGGGCGACTGAGGAGGCAGTGTCTGGGGAACCAAGTTAGGCTGCAGCCTCGTATCCCTGAGGGGTGGAGAGAGAGGGAGGGGAGCTGGCCGGGCTCAGGAGTTCCACCTGACTTAGGAGACAAGACAGGTTTCTGATAAGCTGGACTCTGGGCCAGTGGCTGCCTTCTAATTCTGACCAGGCCACATCTATAGCAAAACAGTCATTCCTCTGGGCAGACGGTCAGGGCTAGTTTGAGAGCACTTGGTCACTCACCCCTAACCCTGCAGAACAGACTGTCCTCAGCTCCCCAGGGGAGCTGTCAGAAGTGTCTGGGGGGTGTCATCAGGTATGTCCCCAATATTGCTCAAGAAATTTCTGGAGTCTGTGCCTCAAACCACCTGCTCTGTTCTCCATGCCATGCCCGGTCAGCAGAGGCTGCTGGGATGAACTGACCCTGCTTTGCAGAGGCTTTATTTGCATTTCCAGAAGCAGACATGTTTTTACAGGAAGGATCCTCCCACAAGTAAATAGCAGTTTCTCCCATAACGTGTGGGATCAGCTGAGATTTGGGTCCAGTCGTAGGAGTGATGGCGCCTTGGTGGAATTGCCAGAGGCTGGGGCCTTAGTCCTGGCAGGAGGCATAGGGCACATTGAAAGGAATTTAAAAAGGGATTTTTGTACATATACCATAAAACTTACTTAAACCAATTTAAAATGTGTGATTCATTGGCATTTAGTTCATCCACCGTGTTCTGCAACTGTCACCACTATCCAGCTCCAGGATATTTTCATCACCCCAAAAGGAAACCATGTATCCATTAGGGTTAGTCCCTCCCCATTCTCACCTCTGCTGAGCCCCTGACAACCGCTAATCTGCTTTCTGTCTCTGTGAATTTGCCTGTTCTGGACATTTTTCTGTAAGTGAAATCTTACAATATATGGCCATTTCTGTCTGGCTTCTTTCACTTAGTTTTTCAAAGTTCATCTATGCTGTAACACGTATCAGGACTTTAGTCTTTTTTATTGCCAAATAATATTCCACTGTGTGCATGTATCACATGTTGTTTATCCATTTATCCATTGAGGTACATTTGGTTCTTTCCACCTTTTGGCTATTGTGAATAATGCTGCTTACAAACATTCATGTACAAGTTTTTATTTGAACACTTGTTTTCTTTTTGGCATATACCTAGGAGCAGAATTGCTGGATCATATGGTAATCCTATGTTTAACTCCCTGAGGAACCGCCCAACTGTTTCACACAATGGCTGCACCATCTTACATTCCCACCAGCAGTGTGTGAGGGTGCCACTTTCTCTGCATCATCACCGGTACTTGTCATTTTTTCCTTTTAATTATTGCCATCCTAGTGTGTGTGATGTGGTAGCTCCTTGTGTTTTGATTTTCATCTCCCTGTTGACCAAGGAGGTTGAGCATGTTTTCATGTGCTTGCCCATTTGTGTATCTTCTTTGGAGAAATGCCTATTCAAGTTCTTTGCCCATTTTTGAATTATTTATTAATTGGTTTGTTTGTCTTTACTATTGAGTTGCAAGTGTTCTTTACATATTAGACTCCTTTCAGACTCATGATTTACAAACATTTTCTCCCACTCTGTGGGTTGTCTTTTCACCCTATTACTAGTTTTCTTTGCTGGACAAAAGTGTTTAATTCTTTTCAATTGATGTATATTTTATTTGCAATGTTGTGTTAGTTTCTGGTATTAGAATAGTGATTCAGGGTCACATATATATTATTTTTCATTATAGTTTATTACAAGATATTGAATATAGTTCCCATGCTATACAGTAAATCCTTATTTTCTACCTATTTTATATATGATAGTGTGTATCTATTAATCCCATACTCCCAATTTATCCCTCCTCACCTTCCCCTTTGGTAACCATAAGTTTGTTTTCTATGTCTGTGAGTCTGTTTCTGTTTTGTAAATAAGTTCATGTGTGTCTTTTTTTTTTTTTTTTTTTTGGATTCCACATGTAAGTGACGTCATGACAGTGGTCTTTCTCTGTCTGACTTAATTCACTTAGTATGATCATCTCTAGGTCCATCTGTGTTGCTGGAAATGGTATGATTTCATTCCACAAGTGTTTAATTTTTGATGAAATCCAATTTTCTAGCTTTTCTTCTGTTGATTGGGCTTTGTCTTTCTCAGAATCCATTGATAAACCCAAGGTCATGAAGACGCCTCCTTGTGTTATGTCCTAAGAGTTTTATGATGTTATCAGTGATACATATGTCAAGCCCAGAAATTTTTCAAGAGGTGTGTGCAGAGTTCAGGGAATCACAGGGAATGGAGCAGAACCTTGGGACAGGCAGGCAGACAGGGGCTCTGTTAGCATCCCGAAGCCTGAGGGCAGGAAGAGACAGTGGGACAGGTAGAGCTGGGACTGACACCAAGCAGAAAGGACTGACCATCCAGTGCCGTGCCCTTTGGTGGAGGAAGGCCCCATCCACACCCCCCAGGGGAGGGAACCAGGGACTCTTCTCTGTTCTGATCTTTGCTGGTCCTTCCCATTGGTTGAATCCTACCAGAGGCGAGAGGGCAACAGAGCCAGTAGGTGCAGTTCACATGCAGGTCAGACTCTGGGGGCAATGAGCAGAGTGGAGGAGGCGAGGGGAGTGGATCTGGAGAATAATAGCCCCCAAAGAAAGCAAGTCCTGATCCTCAGAACCTATGAATATGTTACCTCACGTGGCAAAAGGAACATAGCAGATGTGGTTAAGGATTTTAGGATGTGGAGATGATCCTGGATTATCTAGGCTGGCATAATATAATTACAAGAGTCCTTATAAGAGGGAGGTAGGAGGGTCAGAGAGAGAGGGAGGGGGATTTGAAGATGCTACTGCTTTGAAGTTGGAGGAAGAGACCATGAGCCAAACAATGCAGGTGGCCCCTGGAAGCTGGTAGAAGCAAGGAAAGAGATTCTCCCCCAGTGCCTCCAGAAGGAACACAGCCCAGGAAATGCCATCGTTTTAATCCAATGAGACCCATTTTGGCCTTATAACCTTAAGAACTGTAAGATAATACATTTTTATTCATTAAGCCATAAAGTTTGTAGTCATTCATTATGGCACTAAGAGGAAGCTAACAGGGGAGGAGCAGGTGGAAGAGTCCCCACCTCCCTCTGCCTGGGGAGCCCTGGGGGTCCTGGTCTGAGAAGAACTTCAGGCGACCACATTTGCTTTCTCTGGGAAGACCACCTTTCAGGAGCCCCAGGGCCTGGTTCCTCCAGAGGGGCACGCACCACAACTGCCCTTGGTAATTGTATTGCACAGGATTCACTAAGAGAAGTAGGGCCATGCTCTACTTCACTAAGAAGTAGAGAACCAGGATTTTATTATAGGAATCTGGCCGTACACAATCTGGAAGCGGGTGGGAAATTCTATGCAAGGCTGTAGCCTCTGGTGTTGAGTCTGAAGTTGACTGGGTCAGCAGAGCAGCAGCAAGGAAAGAAGGCTGATGGGAAGCAGAGGAGAGCAAGGATCAGCTGGACTCCAAGGGGGAACTAGAACCCAGACCTGTCTCCTGTGCAACCTTGATGGCGTGGGTGACCTGCCAGAGACACTGTGCCCTGTGCCACAGAAGTCTCAGGCACCCGGCCCGGCACTGGAGAAGTTGAAGAAGGAGGTCCAGCAGGACCAACAGAGCTGCCCTTGCCGACAGAGTGAGTTAGCAGAGCAGTGGCCACTGATGTGCACGATCACAGTGCCCAATACTGACCTGCAGAGCATGAATGGCCACTGCACCCTTTGCATCTTCCAAAGTCCCCACAGATGACTCCTGTGCTCAGTCTTAAGCAATCTTAACCCAGAACTACAGAGGAAAGGGAATTCTAGGAATCATGGTTCCAGCCTAGCTAGGTTACTGTGTCTCACATCAATGGTGTGGAACCTTTGCTGAATGCTTACTGTGTATCAGGGGCTTCAGCTTCATCACCTCATTTAACCACTTTCCAGTCACCTCCATTTTACAGGCAAGGAAACTGGAGCAGAGGATTAATACCTTCCCAGACCATGCACTTCTCCAAAGAAGATACACAGGTGGCCAGTAAGTGCATGAGACGATGCTCAACATCATTAGCCATTAGAGAAATGTACATCAAACCCACAATGAGAGGCCTCTTCACAAACACTAGGATGGTTGTAATAAGAATGAAAGATGGGCAAAACAAGGCAAGAATATGGGGAAGTTGCCTTCATGCAGTATGAGTGGGAATGTAAAATGGTGCTGCCATTTTGGAAAATAATGACAGTTCCTCAAAATGGTATGCATGGAGTTACCACATGACCTAGAAATCCCACTTCCAGGTAGATATCCAAGAGAAATGTAGGCATGCATCCATGTAAAAACTTGGGCACAAAGGTTCTTAGCAACCTTATTCATAACAGCCAAAAACTCTGGACACAACCCAAATGCCCATCAACAGATGAATGGATAAAAAAAAAATGGTGTATCCATACAGTGGAATATTATTCAGCCATAAAAAAGAGTGAAGTACTCACAGACTACAATATGGATGAAACTTGAAAACATTATGCTAAGTGAAAGAACCCAGACACAAACAGCCACCTGCTGTATGATTCCATTGATATGGCATTCCAGAATAGGCAAATCCATAGACAGAAAGCAGATTAGAGGTTACTTAGGGCTGAAGGGTTAAGAATAAAGGGAGGATGACTGCTAATGGATACAGGGTTTCTCCTTTGGGGTAATAACAATGTTATGAAATTGATTATAGTGTGTACAACTCTGTGAATATACTAGAAACCATTGAATTGCACATACAAAGTATATGGGTGAATTGCATGGTATGTCTATTATATTTCAATAAAGTCATTTAAAAAATCATGCCACTGATAAGGAGCAAAGCACAGAAAACAGCCAGGGTTTTTCTGACTCCAGAGCCATGCTCCCTCCTCAGTCATAGTGGATCCCCACCTTCACCAGGTGGAAGGATCACCTGGCGAGCTTGTTAAACATACAGATTCCCTGGTCCCTTCCCAGAGCCCCATGCAGTAGAGATGTCGAGGTTCGGGGAGACCTTGTGGTTAACAAGAGGCAGGTGAGTCACATGCAGGGGTTCTGAGAAACCACCGTCCCCTGCTCCACACAGTAGGACTTCCTCATCTCAGAGCCAAACACGGCCCCCATCAGTCAATGAGATTAGAGACAGTGGAGATTTCAGAGGCCAATTTTTCCAGAGGGTGATTTCTTTTCAGAGGATGGGTAGAGAGGAAGGGAGGAAGGAGAAAGAGAGAGACACAGGAGCTCTTGAAATGGGAGAGCTATTGGAAGGCAATGCGGTAGAGGCCTGAGTCAGGGGCCTGTCCAAGGGAGGGGGACCAGAGAAAAAAGGAATGTCGGAGGCGTGTGGAAATTACTGCAAAGAGGAGAGAGGGAGCAAATGCTCACGCACCAGCCGAGCTTGCCGCCTGCCCAGGGCTTCCAGGATTCTTGCTTCATGTTCAAGTGTAATCCTTGAGAGAAAGAGGGTTTCAGTGAACTTGAGGTAAACGTCAGTTCTCTGGGGCTTCTTTTTCAAGAACTAATCTGAACACGTTTGGCAAGCACCCAGCGGTGGAGGTTACATTTCAATCTTTTTGTGCTTCTATGTCTTTGTTCCCTTTACCTTCTCCTTGAAGTGGAAATGATTGATGCTTAAGTAACTTGGGCTATTGAGTAATGTTTATTCAGACTGCAGGGGAGCAAGATAGGGCTTAAAAATGAGGTGGACATTTTTCCTTTGAATGGTACAAGTTGAGCCTTTGAAAGTCAAGTGTATTCCCAATTGCGCAGTAGAATAAAGAGAGAGGGGCCGGCGGGCAAAAGGTCTCTCGCGGATGATCAATGTACAGTAGTTAAGTGGAACTCAAATAGTCTCAGGAAGCCACCTGAGCTGAAGCCCCGGGTGATAAATATTGACTCGTTTGGGGGGATATCTTGGGTCTTGTGGTGAGCCCTTTCGACCCGAGAACTGGAGGGCTTTGTAAATAAGCTTCTAAAGCTCTGAAAAAAAGGGACAAGTCATGTTCTCATATTCCAAACTCTCTCTAGATAATGGCAGCGCCCCCTCCGAGGTAAGGGAGACTGGCAAGGAAAGGGAACCTCCCCCCCACACACACACCAGCGATGGGGCAATGGCCCCCAGAGAGCCTGCTCTCTCCTGTGTGTGGGCTTGGCCTGTAGAGTGGCCACGAGGACTCAGACCAGAGATGAGGCTTGGCACACAATGGTTTGATCTTAAAATCTGAAAGTCCCCAAGCAGAAGCAGGGAAGAGTAATTTGTCTTCATTTTGCTAAGATACTCTAACGATTGACTCGGTCATCTTTGACCCTGTGGACTGAAGATGGGGTGAGGGACCTATATTCTCCCGGGAAGCAAAGGAAAGTGGTCATTTTCTGGGCTCTGGGTGATAGATCCATTAACAAGTGTTTGTGGAGCCCTGTGAGTAAACAGCCCTCTCCTTCTGGGGTGGGGTGGGGTGGGGTGTGGTTGGAGGAAGAGCTGAGGGCCTCTATACATGCTCTCCCACCTACCCACCAATGCCTTGATCCCTGGGTTTGGAGGGGGAGAAAATCGCACTCTATACTGAGAGGACCAATAACCTAATTGCCACCATTGCCATCACACCATGACCAGCTGATGCTCAGGCTCAAAGTGAGAGAGAAGCTGAAATGGAGGAAATTGTCCAGAGCATCCAAAGGGGACTTCCAGGTTGGTTTTCTTAGACGGGGCTGAGTGGGTGGGAAGGACTCAAGACTCATGAGTAGGCCTGGACTTGTGACTATTAGAGAGTAAGGAATCTGTACTCTGGAACACTCCCATCTTTGACTCACTCATATTTTAAGCATTTACATTTTTTATACCCCACTCTGCTCCTCTTAAATTCTTGAATAACATCATCTCCGAAAAATCTCAGTCTTCCCCTTTGATCTCAACAAGATAACGTCCCCCTTGCTTGGGCACTTGGCATCAGCAGAAAAGAGGAGAGATTTAGGAGATAACACTGGGAGGGCTGAGGACAGGGACGGGTGTGGCAGTGCCCTCCCATCTGAGCCATCAACCACCGGTGACTCATTCCTTTGCATCCCTCTGGTGGCTCTTTTTAAAAAAATATATACTAAGATGGAATTCCTACACCCTATAACCCCTTTTAAGTATACAATCTGTAGTATGTTTCCAAAGTTGTGCAATTATCACCACTAACTTCAAAAGATTTTCATCATCCCCCACAAAAAACCATTAGCTATCACCCCCTCCCAACCCCTCCATTCTTCCCAGCCTCCCAGTAGATTAGCTAACCACTAATCTACTTTCTGTCTCTATGGACTTGCCTAATACGGGCATTTAATATAAACAGAAGCAGACAGTACGTGGCTGTTTGTGACTTTCTTCCTTCATTTAGCACAGTGTTTTCAGGTCATCCAAGGGCGAACTTGAACCAGTATTTTGCTGTATGGACTTGCCTCATTTTGTTTGTCCAGTCATCACTTGTTGGACACTTGGTTGCTTCCACTCTAGGACTGTTGTGAATAACGCTGCAGTGAACATGAACACCAAAACATTCCTTTGAGGGTTTTTATCAAGGGATTTTATTACCCACTACCTATGGGAGCACCCAGATTCGGGGCACAAGAGCTGCAAAGAACTACACCTCAAAGTGCTCAATTTGATCAAGAAAATAAGAGAAAGGGGCAGACACTTAGATTGACTGAGCATCTATCATGAGCAAGAAGACA
The DNA here is from genome assembly GCF_048773025.1 of Camelus bactrianus. Lineage (NCBI taxonomy): Eukaryota > Metazoa > Chordata > Mammalia > Artiodactyla > Camelidae > Camelus > Camelus bactrianus. Next base: position 25,885,545 of record NC_133549.1, read on the forward strand.
TACTCCAACGCTGTGTGATACGTTCTCCTTTCACACATAAGAAGACCTTTACAAGTAAGAAGAGAGAGAAAAACAATTTGCCCAAGAACACATAGCTATTGGACTCAAAATCTGGAGTGACCTCTCTGGTACCACACTGCCACGTGCAAGGACAATGTATAAAGAGTTCAAGTGTCAAATGATGGGCTGGCTCTTCAGAATCGCTCATCGTGACGTTGGGGAGAAGCTTTATCTATTGGTGTAGAAATTTAAGGCTGAAAGATGTTTTGTAACTTTTTCAAGATCACACAGCTTGTAGGTGGCAGAACCATGGTCTCCATTTGGGAGGAAGGAAAGCTGGATGTGCCCTGAGACATCAGTAAAGACATGTATAATTGTCAGAGTTTGTTAAGTTATGCTGCGGTAACAAAAATCCCCCAATTTTACTGGTTTCCAGCAACAAGAGCTTCAATCTCACTCATGGTGAGAGCTGCAAGGGGGCCACACTGTTCTACTCCTTGTCCCTTCTCATCCTGGGACACGTTCTGAGAGGGAGCAGCCCATAGTGGGGATACTGCGTTCTCTTGGCAAAGGGAAAAGATCAAGGGGCAGAGCTAAGCCATGTGACCGCCCTTAAAGCTGCTCAAACATCCATTCATACTCCATTGGCCAAAGCCAGCCACAGAGCCAAGCCTGGAAGTGGGACAGGGAAGTATCCCCTGGGGTCACATGTCAATGAATGGGGATGTTTGGTTCTTTCAGGGGAGGCAGTAGATGGGAACATTAATACCATCAACCGTAGCTTCTAGAAGGCAAAGGGGTACTTACAGTCTGTAAGCCTGAGACTCTGGCGAACATGCCTTTACTTGACAGGTTTCTATTAAACGTCCCCTAAACGCCATACGCTCTACCAGGCACTGGTGAGCGAAAGCAAATATGTTTTCTGTCCTCATGGAGTTCACAGTTGGGAGAGAAAGACCGAGATTAAATACACAAGTACATAAATGACGGTGGCACTCGGACAAATGCCTCAGGGGGGCAGTATGCTGTGTCACGTGTGTATACAGACCCAGTCAAGGGGATCCAAGAAGCCAAGAAGCATGTGCACCAACCCAGAGGGAGAACCCGACTCCCTGGGCCCCGCTGGGATGTGTGTCTGACCTGGTTGTAGCAGTGGGTTTCACTGTGACACAGTTTCATATCAGTTGCCAGGTGTCCATGAAACCGTCTGACATAAAGGTGTGGGAAAAACCAGCCCCGTGGGAGGACATGAGGGACCCCCTGGGACTTTATGGAAAGAAGAAAGAGGTCCATGGCTGGAGGATCAGATGGGCGATCATCCCAGGAGGGGGCTGCTGGATGCCGTGGTGACGAGGCAGGGAGCTGTATTCCATCCTGACTGCCTAGGAGCCGTCTGTCTCTGGGTGTCAGTTTTCTCATCTCTGGGTGTAATAATGCACCTCTGACTCACGTGGCTGTTGTCAGGGTGTGGGAGATAGAATGTTGGCATGACACCCTTACTCTGGCAAAGATGTTAACATCCTAGCCCTCAGAGTTTCCTGGAGGGCCCAGTGTAATCACAAGGTTTCTTAGATGAGGGAGAGGTGAGGGAAGGCACCAGAAGGAGCTGGGAGACAAGCAGACATCAGAGTGAGCTGAGGGAGGGACCACGAGCCAAGAAGTGTGGGCAACCCTAGAAGCTGGAAAAGGAAAGGAATGGATTCTCCCTGGAGCCTCCACAAGGAGCACAGCCCAGAGAACTGCGCGGGAGGCCCGACCTGCGGATCTGCGAGGTTCGTGTTGTTTCAGGCACGTGGGCTACCTGCGCACTGACTTGTGGCAGCGTCAGTGGAAAACCTGTACCCAGGTTCAAATGAGATCGTGGACGTTCAGGTTCTTCGAAAAGTGCTGCCCACGAGGAAGTCGGAAGTGTTCGTGTTGCTCACGGGCAAGGAGGGGTGGGGGTGGCGGCTGGGTCGATACGCACCCCTGCAGGGGACTCTGGCAGACTCACCCTCCCTATCGATTGTGGGCCCTGTCTAGACGGATAAAACTCCCCAAGAGCTGAACGCTAAAATCATTCCTCCTGCTCCCACTGAGGCAGGTACCACTGACCCCCCCAGCAGAAACTGGGACCCCCATTCCCTTTCCACCAGCACTAGAATTTTCGGTGGCTTTCAACCCGTGTCACATTAAAATCAACTGGAGATCCTTAAAAAGATTTCTGTGAGTGGGCCCCACCTTCAGAAAATCAGATTGGCTTTGTCTGCCGTGTGGCGCAGGCCTCAGCATTGTTGAAACACTCCCACAAATGTGTCCGGGGTGCTGCCAGGGCTGGGAGTGGCTGGCCAAGGGGAACCACCAGGCCAGTCCACGGGGAGAGCTGTCCCCCCTCACTTACAGGGACACTGGTGTCCAATTTCTCCCAGCCCCTGCAGCCTGGCTGGCGTCAGCTTTGCCCGCTAAGCCAGCTCCTCCCAGACAGGCAGGCTCAACCATAAATTTTAATTCAAAACTTTTCCTTTTTATTATTTTCAAATGCTCAAGGCCCTAATCGAGATGAGAAGCTTTTCTCACGCCGAGACCTGCAGAAAAGCCGAGAGAGCTTTTCCACAAGTTCCCCTTCAGCAAGGTGTGTCAGTGTCAGATTTCAGCAGCCCCTCCCCGCCCCCCGTACACACACACACACACACACACACACACACACACACATACACGTTAAACTGGTTATTCTTTGCATCTCTGGATACTGTTCTATCCAAGTGCGAGGCCAGTGACTTCGCTCTGCTAAACTCTTTGTGTGGTGGTTCCTTCTCTGAGGCCAAATGGAAAGAAAACCCAGATAATCGTGGATAATGTGAGTGCTGACAGGTACGGGCGCGTGACTCCACCTGTGCAGCCTGCCTCGTCGCTGAGACACACGTAACGTGTCCAAGCATGAATTCCCGCTGCTCCACGTAGGCATGAGCTCACCCGCATTCCCGGCTTGTTTTGTTTCTTGACTGTGCGCCTGACGCCATGTGCCTGAGAGTGACTGAGCCCCTTCTGGCTGGCCTCCTGCCTGGAGTATTGAAAAACCCGAAGCTGAAGACTTGCTTGGCCCCTGGAGAGAATCCCTGCCCTTGCTCCTGCCCTGCCCTCCATGGCCTGAGCCTGGGAGTGGAAGGGTCCATCCCTGAGGCCAATAGCCCCAGACAGCGGCCACTCTTGGTCTGGGAACACTCAGGAAGTCACATGGCTCTGATGAGCTGGAGAAATCAGATGCAGGGGGTCTAGGGCAGGGCCCGAGGTTCTGCATGTCGCACAAGCTCCCGTGGGAGGCCGATGTCTCTGGTACCTGGACCACACCTCCAGCAGCAAGGCCAGGTGCTTTCTGATTGGCTCTGCATCTAGGTCCAAACCCAGCTGGAGCTTTCATGGAAACATTACTTGCTTGTAGGCAGAAAAGCTCCAAAGGGAGCCATGGGGGGCAGTGGAAGGATAGCACAGAGTGTGACCCATTTACGGCGGTGGCGGACAAGTAGTGATGTTACTGAGAAGCAGTCAGAGGAAGAGGATGCACTTTTCTTGTCCCTTCAGCCTGTACCCTGCAGCACAGAAACCAAAACAATGTTCTCTTGTTGGATTCCTTCTGTAGCTCCCTTAGACCAGGCGATACTCTCCCAATTGCTGGAGCAGCCTACGGGGTCCCCACCTCGGGTCACAAGCCACCTCTCCAGCCTGCGCCCCCTGCCCCGCATCCCCGTCCCCGACCCCTAGTCCCCATTCTCTCAGGCCAGGACCCAGGGACACCGCATCGTGGTCGGAGACCCAGCCCGGCAGTCACTTCCTCTGTGTGGTCTCCCCACTTTCAGCTAGAAGGATCTCGGTGTTCCCCAGGCCTTGAAACACCTTGTAAGCCCCTGCTCTGGAAAGGTTCCTTCTTGTGCTGTAATTGTCTCCCCTGCCGGGCCTCTGAGCACCTTAAAAATAGCACCTGCTAGGCATGTGGTCGGCAGGCAGTCAATGCCTGTTTAAAATATAAATAGGGCGAGCCAGCTAGTCACTCTGGCTTCCCCCTGTGCACAGAAGCAATCTTTCCCTAACAATATAACAAAAATGCAGCCTGGTTCAGAGCGGTAGAGGCACAAAGGGCATTCCTGGCGCAGGAGCACGAGCAAGGCAGAGATAAGAGGAGATGGATGGAGAGTTATCTCTGGCTCGCTCGGACTCTCCCCCTTAATCTTCTTCCCTAAAGAAAAAGCCCCAGGTCTGCAGCGCAGGCCTCCCTGGGAAGGCAGGTGTATGGAAACCTCACAATGGGAGCCCTGGGGATCCTTGACAAAGTTCTTCCCTAGAGGTGAGGGCCAGGCTCTGGTCCAGGGCATCCCTCTAAGGCCACGGGGCCGTGGTCTGTGAGGCCTCAGCCCTTTTGTGATAAAATAGGCTTCTGCTTTTTCCTGTCTCTTGTTTCTTTGGCAGGGGGATGGGGGTTGTGTAGTGAGGGCTGGGTTGGGGGTAGGTCTTCGTTCAGAGCTTGTGGGCCCCTAGGGAACTTGCTTTTGGTGAAGCCATCCCCTGTTCTATCAAACAAATTAAAACACATCCCTGGCTAATACGGGCACACATTTTTATATATTTTTATATACAGCAGAGTGATGGTTGACTTTTCGATGTCATATGTTTTGTAAACGTTAAATTCAACACATATTCATTTTAGTTTTGTCTTTTCATTCCCTCCTGTTGAGAGAGGGGGTGTGGCTTAAACCCTTCTGCAGGGTCTGGGCCCTCAGCAACCCCAGTGCCTCTAAAGCCAGGCCTGCCTGGCTGGGGAGTGGAGGGGTGTGGGGTTGGGTGCAGGGGGCGTCTCGTTTCTCTTCTCCCATTATCTTCTTGGACAGGCATCAGTGTCCAGCTAATGGCTTCTCTTTTTTGCCTCCAAGCTGGATTCTTCCTCCTACGCAGGAGCGAGGGGAGTAAGCTCCCTTTAGCGAAGAGCAATTTACCTCGAGCCAGGAACTCAGTCACAGCCCAACCCTTAAGCCACCTGAAAGTCATGAGGACCAAGAAATTAACTCACAGGGTTTGTTCTTCTCTTTAAGAGGGACCCTCCAGTGTGATTGTACAGTTGCTCCTTTTTGATGTTGCAAGACCCAAAGCCCTCTCTAGGGGCCCTGGCTCCGGTTGGGAAAGCAGCTCTGCCGCCCAGGGGCCGTCGCAGCTCTTATCTCTGCCATCCCTCCCCAGCTCTTTATGTACATAGGAGTCCCATTCACCCCAGCTGCCTTCAATGCCCGCCCTGCCAGACACCCCCGGAAACACACCTGCAGCCTGACCTGGGCTGGGCCAGGCAGGTGCGTGCTCCTGCAGCCGCCACTCCACATTCCGCTGTGCGCCTTGCCTCCGGGGGTGCCCAGACGAGCACCCCTCCCCAGCTCCGGATGCACACACAGAGGCCCTTCCCTCTCCTCAGCTGGGCCTAATTGCAGTGAAGCCTGGATGTGAGCATCAGGAAGGACCAGGGAGAGCAGGTTAACAAGCCAGGACGCTCCTGCTCTGAATTCTCCACCAGTCAGGACTCCTGCCCCAAGCGTGAGGCTGAGGAACGGAGACAGTGTGGGGACAGGAGCTAATTAAGCTGTAAGCCATCCCCAGAGCCCCAGTTCATTGGTGATTATGCTCTCTGATCCCAGAAGTGCCTCAGGCGCTCTGGGAGAGCGAGGAGGAAAACGGGGAGCAGATGATTGAGAAGCTGATCAGGGCTCTTAGAATGGATTTTCATGAAACTGACATTTACACCATTCTTGGAGAATCCAGCTCCCTGGAAAGAACCATAAACCGTGCCTAATTCTGCCACGTGATCTGAGGGGCTCCAAATGGCCGGCCCCAGAGGGTGCTGACTCGTTTTATGTAGGTCAGAGGACCCCTGTGTGGTGTAATTTTGGAAGGTTCCCCCCTTGCTCCTGCCCAGAGAAGTGCCCCAGCTAAGCTCCATGATGCTGATAGCTGAGTAACGCTGCCATTCTAGTGCCTTGACGTCGCAAACATCCAAACGCCGTGTTGGCTTTCACAGACACTACACCTCGGTGGGAAGGAGGGTGACCCAGTCTCCGTGACAGGACTAACTGCTGTTTCTCCAAACTGTCTTTTAAAAAAAAAAAAAAGTCAGCAAATCAAAACAGAACCTAATTTTTAGACCTAATTTGCCTGTGGGTAAACTGAGGACCAGAAAGAGTTCATGACTTAATTCCAGGTCACACTGGCCGAATGTGGCAGAGCAGGACATGCGTCCAAGTCCTCTGGCCTCAAATCCAGGAGACTCTGCAGTTCCTAAGAAGTGGAGCATAGGAAAAAGCTAGAAAGCTAAGGAGTGGTCAAGTGTTGTGCTGTGGGGCTAGTCCCGGGGCAAGGTGCCCTGCAGAAAGGGTTGGAGCCTGAACTTGGTCCCCATTATCACCTTTGGTCATTTTTTGATTTGTTGACTGTTAGAAAAATCCAGGTTGAGGGTACAGCCATGCTCCAGAGGATAAACTGCCAGCAGAAGCTCTCAGGCCGATGCACTTACATCTGTTAAGCTCATCCCATGTAGGAATGGCCCTGCTGACAACTGCCTCTGGTCTGAGCTGAGCACAGGCTCCCCCAGAAAGCCCCACTCCCCAGACAGTCCCGCACAACCAGAGAACAGCAGCTCATCTTCGCTCGCCTTTGAAGAAAACCAGATAATACTGGGTTCAACCTAATTTAGGCCGTGGCTATTTCTTTTAAAAACAAAGAAGGAGACAGACGAAATTCCTGCCCGAATCCATTCGCCCTGTCCTTGTGGCCAAGCCCCAGGAATTCTGCCCTGGCTGAGAAGACTCAGGCCTCAGCACTTTTCTGAGTAGTGGGGACTTGGGCCAGAGTCTCCGCCCACGATTCTGGTTCCCAGAGTGGCAGCAAGGCATGTCAGAGGGAGCCGGCCCTCCAGAACCTTCCAAATCTGTGGAATGAAGCTAGGCGATCTTGAGACTTTTTTCTATTTTTATGACAAATCATAAAATACAAACAACTCTTCTTTCCTAGAATTTGAATACAGATTAAGAGTTAAGGAACTTAGCCCAGTGCCTGGCAGGGAGTAAGTACCCTCAAAGTGGTCATTATAAAAATAATACATTTCTAGTTATAAAGGTAGCCGTCTTATTGGAAACAAATTTAGAAAACTGAGAAGTACAAGGAGTAAAATTAAATTAATTTATAATCCAAACTCTCAGACATGGTGCTTATGGATATATATATATAAAACTAGAGTTTTTTTTCTACCCATAAACACAGCATATCTATATCATAAACTGGATATGTCTATATCATACATCATAAATGGACTATATTTATTCACTCAAACCATTTATTTACACATGGCTATATGTACTGCTTGACTCTATTTTCACTTTACATTCATGAACTTCTTTTCATATTAACAAATATCCATCTAATTCATTCTTTTTCACAACTGCATAGTATTCCATTATGGTATAAATGACTGTTTTGTGAGCATCCTTGTACATACATATTCACTCACTTTCCTGATGATTTTCTCTTGATAATTCTCAAAAGTCAAAGTCTCAGAGTTAAAGATTTTTAGGAACATATGGTCCAGCTCATCTCTAGAATGAGCAGACTAGTTTTCACCCTGAGACACTAACAATACATTGACATGAGTCAGTCCTTAAAATTCATGGATTCCACATTTGCAAATTCACAAAAAGCATTCCCAAAAGTGTCCTAGAACTCTACGGAAAATAGGATTCCAATTTTGAATCTTCTAACTTCTAATGCCCCTGGTACATAATAAGCACTCATTAAATACAGTGTGTGCTGAATGAGGGGGAAAAAAGTCAGAGGTGGTTATACGAAGTGGACCCCGGTTTAGCAGAGTGAACTCTTCTGCTTCCTCTTTTTTTGAACCAGTATGTTTCCCCCGCTACATTTAGCTGGCTTCTTACTGCCATTTCTCTGAAGCTCAAGCACCCAACTCACACGTCCCCCAACAGAAGCAAACGCTAGAGGACACCCTTGATCCTGAACCACTCATTTAATTTGAAGGCCGTCAGTAGCACGGAGCACAGTGGGGCCACAAAGATCGGCACATTTCCCAGACGGAAAGTAGGAAACGAGGATGTTACCCAGTGTATAAAACCATTTATGTGGAGGAGGAAAAATATTTGCAGAAGAATCATATTTTGTGACACGTGAAGATTATACAGAGCTTGAATTTCAGTGTCCACAAATAATTTCGTTGGAACCCAGCCACGCCCATCGGCTCCTGATCGCGGCTGGCTGGCTCCGTGACCATGTGGTCGAGTGGAGTAGTTGCAACAGAGACCAGACAGCCCACAAAGCCTAAAATATTTACTCTCTGGCACTTTGCAGGAAAGTTTGCCAACTTCTGGCCTGGAGGTAGGAAAGGAGATTTAGTCACGATGTACTTTGAAGCATATGTGTGTGTGCTCGCACGCTGGGAGTGTGCAATCACCCCACTGTTGAAAGTAGTGGTTCTCAAACTCCATGGCCTCAAGAACCCTCTTTCACCTTGAAATTCACTGAAGGCCCAAAAGAGCTTTTGCTTAATCTGAGTTGGATCTATTGATATTTGCCATCTTTGACATTTCAACTATGAAGCATTTAAAATAGTTATTTATTAAGTCATCTAAAGTAACATAAGACTCCCATTACATATGAACATATACACCACATTTTTCGGAAAAATGACTCTATTTTCCAAAACACAAAAATTTCAGCCGAGGGGAGAGTGGCATTCTTTTCCATTTTTACGAATCTCTTTAAGAGCTGGGTTAACAGAAGATGGTAGATTCTCACAACTGCTTCTGTAGTCACTCCACCGCAGCATTACACATCACACAACCTCTGGAAAACTCCCCCATATACCTGTGAGGGAACAAGGGCGAAAAAGACAAATAACATCTTAGAATTATTACGAAAAAAGGTTTGACCTAGAGGATCCTCCAAAGGTTTCTTGGGGGAACCCCAGGGGTCCCTGGGCCACACTTTGAGAACCGTAGGCTTAGAACACAAGGGACATACACATGACAACAGTCGCAGGGGAAAGCCTCTGTGATAAGCTGACTGAGCTGGAGCCAAGATGCCTGTATCGCTTCCCCTTCCTGCAGTGTGACCAGAGCGTCACAGATGGAAAAGGTGAGCACAAAACAGGTCACCCCCTCACTCGTCATGCCAGCCTGGGGGTGGGTGCAGCTGCTCACCTGCAGTGCTGGCGTCCACAGCCCGGGGAGTGGCCAGAGCAGCCCGGGGGGTAGCCGGAGCAGCTCAGAAGTAGCAGTTCCTCCTCCCCCGGGTCCCAGCCTTTCCACCAACCTTGTGTCTTCTTTCCCATTTCCTCTCCTTCCCTCCGCCCTCACCTGTGAGCTGGGGGAGGAGAAGCTGGGTGGCATGCCACCCTGTGCCCTGCATGTGGTAGGGAAGGACCAGAGCGGTTCTCAGTGGCATTTCACAGGGGCACGTCTGTCTGAAATCCTTCCTGTCCCTCGAGGAGCATCTCCCCTGGAGACTGAGCCTCTGATCGCGCCCCTGGGGCCTCCGGCCACCAGGCTGCGCCGGCGCCTGTGGCATCACTTGGGTACAGCTATGTTATCTCCCAGGGAACATAAGAGTCCATCTATTCCCACACCTGCTTTTGCTCTTTTTATTTTTAAATTGTTGTTACTAATATGCTAAAACAGAAGGACAGTCTGTATGCTGAACACAACCTGAGGACAAAAGCAAACTGTTCTGAGTGTGAAGGTGAGGTCTTTGATGGGCCTGGAGCATGACTAGCTCCATCCAGTATGGCGGACATCTGATAAGAGTACTTTTATTGTCTGCTCACCAAGTCCCAGGCACTGTTTCAGACATTTGAGATACAGAGCACAAATTGGATGTCCTAGTATCTGCTTTTCTTTTTTTCTTGAATTCTAGAAGTCATGGTTTTAAGCTAGGCACGTGGCTTCCCAGTATACAGACAGCATCTGCAACTTCCCTTGAACCCAGGTGTGGCCAAAGGACTAAGTTCTGGTCAACGAGATGTACAGGATGAGCCCTTTGTCTCCAGTTTGTCTCTTCTTCCTTCCTGCTACCTGCAGTGAGGGTCTGATGGCTGGAGCACCAGTAACCATCTTGGGTCATGGAGTAAAACCACTTGTTGAAGATGATGGAGCAACAAGTTAGAAGGAGCCTGGGTCCCCGCCACTGGGCAATACACCAACCTGGACTGCCAAGCTCCAGTCTTTTGAAGGAAATAACTATTTTTCTTTTAAAGCTGCTGTTTTCTGTCACAAACAGCTAAATATAATCCTAACACATACCATTAAGAGTTATTACTTTTAATCTGAATAGCAACAATATGACATCAACACATGAGGAAAATGAGGCACTTAGAGATTATATAACTAATCCAAAGCCATGTACCTGAAAAGGGATGAAACCATCATTCTAGCCCAGGCAGCCTAATATTTCAATAAATGACTAGCCTCCTTCCTTTTGGGGGCTGATTTTCTGGCTTCCTTCATATACTGTTCATAAAAATCTGTGACTATTTGATATTGGCTTCAGGAGTAGAAGTGGGTGGCTAACTACAGAATGGGGCAAAAATACCCATATTTATCATATTCTCAGTTCCTGTGAACTTATAGGTACACACACACACACACACGTGTGTGTGTGTGTGTACGTAGTGATGGTTACATATCCATCTCAGGGTAAAATGTCAGGCATCCACCCAACTCATCAGACTTTTAGACTCTCTACACACTAATCATGATTCTGAACCCACAAATATATCCCATAATAAACAGTCATGTCAAATATCAAATATTTATTGTGCTTCTTTTGTGTCCAAAGGAAACATCCTTTACTGGCCATTGGTCCCGTTTTTCTTTTCCTAAATCAAAAATTAGGTGGCACGTCTTCCCACCAACAGAGGAGATTCTCACACCTGGGTCCCCCAGGTGGAGTCCTCCTTAGACAAAACCACTCAGCTAGCCTCTTGTGAGAACATGGCCAGCTCACGAGCCTGTTGTTTTGCTGTAGACCATTGTGTTAGTCAGGTTAGGCTAGGCTCTACTACAATAACTAATTAACTCTGAAACTTCAGTGCCTTAACATAACAAAGGTTTATTCCATGCCCAGTGTGGGTTGGCCGGGGGCTGAGGCATATTTAATGAGTTAGTACCCTACATCGTCACTTAAAGACCCCCATTGTCACTTAATGTAGCTTGTGGCTGTATTCTTTGGAACATACAACCGCCATGGTTACCATGGAAGGGGAAGAGAATATCCCCTTGGATCTCCCAGCCCCACTGTTTTATGCTTTAACCCAGAAGTAACAGGTCACTTCCTCCTCTTATCATCCATTGGCTAGAATGAGTCACATGGGCCACCTATCTGCAAGGGGACTAGGAAACATGGCAGGGACATGGGATATATGGTGAGCAGGAAATGTCTCTGCCGTCCCATTTAAGCATCAATTTGTCTACAATCAGGTAGATTCCGCTACCTATTGAAAAACATTCTGCGTTCTTTCCTTAATCTTCGGTGGGGACAGGTGGGAAATTCTAAGCTCCAATGAATGAGATACGTAAGGACTTCCATGGGCATCTCTGACCTAGTGACGGAACAAATACTACATATTTGATGGCTAAGAAGCAATTAATTAAGTGGTGGCCTGAAGAGAAATAAGCCAATTGTTCTATATGGGTCTGTCTCCAGGCCATGAAGAAACCTGGGGCAGGACCTGTGGTGCCATCCCCCCCTCCACCCACCATGATCCCCTCCAAAAAAAATGCAAGGAAATAGACACACAGATTTACGGTCTTTGGAAAGAGATGAAATCAAGAGTATGTATCAAGAGAAATGTACATTTTAATTTATACTCCTAGTCTTTCAGTCTAAACACATTTGATTTTATTTAAGAGGTATTGAAGAGAAAAAGCCAGTTTCTCTTTTTTATGGTTGGCCAATTCCAATTAGTATCTAAGGACCTCGTTGAAGTAGGGGCTGGCTTATTTTTGCTCTGGAAGGTAAATCAATCACTCAGACATTCACTTTGTCCCTATTACGTGCCTGCTACAATGCTGAACACTTAGATGAAAAGAAAAATGCGTTGAGCTGCATGCCAATGAGACAGGTGTGGTAGTAAAACATGCCACTTTGTAATGTTTAGAAGAACTCGCCTTCAATGTCATCCCTTCAGAAGGTTGCACACTTATTTCTGAGATGTAGCTGAGAAGGGCTGTGGCATCCTCTTTTGGAAATGTCTTCAGGCTCCAGGTAAGGACTCAGATGAAAACATGGTCCTTCTCCTTTTCTGCCATTATTGTTATCCAGCAGAGTTATCTGTCTTTTTACTGGAGTTGGCTTTCAATACTTTTTGTGTATCCTCAGAAATCAAACATATGCTCAACAGAAGAAGAGTCGCAACACGCAGCAAATACCTAGAAAAATGTGCTGTAGCCTCTGAAGGCGAACCCCAAAGTAGATTGTAAACCTCTATGATAAATTAGGGTTTCCAAAAACAATCTCTCTAATGATAGTTCTCATCCCATATGCTTTTCAAGAAACTTGACACCCCCCCCCCAAGAGGTGGAGTCCCATTCCTCTCCCCAACTCACTTGTAGCCAATAGAATGCATGGAAATGAGGCCGTCTGACTTCAGTGCGAGGAGCCCGAAGCCAGGAAGAACTGGGAGTTGTGAAGCTTGCCTGTGCTTGCCTTTGGCCAAGATGGAGAGTAAAGCCCTCTGCTTCACGGTGGACAAACAGAGAAGCGAAATCTCTAACCAACCCTAGAGGACCCCTAATTTGACAGCATGATACTGAAAAGCATAGCGGAGTTAAGCTCTTTGCCTTCTAGGGGGCAGATGTGCAGGCAGTGGTGGGCAAGTTAAGCCACAGCTCTTTGGGGTTTTGAAGACCTGCCTCCCTAACTAGGCTGACAAAGCCTGCCCTGAGGGATCTGAGAGGAAATGCAGAATAAACTTATATACACGGAACTCTGGGAGCACTGGGTCAGCTCTGGGAGGACATGGTCACATTTCCAGGGAGAGAATGTGCTCCCACCCCGACCCCCGCCCCACCTGGGGGAAGACCCGTCCCCACCAGTCACTCCCCGAGTCTGCAGGAGGGGGTCAGACAGAGGAGGTCATGCTGTTTTCAACAGGTTGTTTTCTACCATAAATTAAAATATTTTATCGTGAGGGAAAAGCCAGACACATAAAAAGGAGAAAATACAAATCACACCCATCCCTGCTCTCCCGACTGAAAACTTTTGGTTTTGCTTTTGGTCTTTTAAAATGTACCATATGTACAGCTTTTCCATCCAAAGTCGTCCCCTTCGCATTACGTGGTAGCCATTTCCCAACGGCCTTAAATCTTAAAAAAGAGTGACAATAATTGTAACATAATACTCCATCATTTGGATGATAACCACTCTGATTACTGGATCTAGAGGCTATCTCTCCAAATTTTTGAGCTACTCCAAACATGGAAAACCTCGTGAGTAAGTCTCTGTGTTCTTATCTGACTGCAGAGCATTTGTAGAAACAGGGAACCAAAACAAAGGGCTATGGCCATTTATAAGGCTCTTGATTAACACTATTATTTGAAGAAAAGTTTCTGTCAGTGAGAACGCCGACCAGCAATGTGCCAGAGTGCCTGTCCCATGGCAACTTAATGGGAAAAATGAATTTTCATTATTGGTTCGATTTACATTTTTTAAATCAATAAATTAGAGTTTTCTACGTGCTTGATGAACATTTGGATTTTTGTTACTTACTCGTGTTCTTGGTCCACATTCATATAGTTACGTTAGCACTTTTCTCCTTGTTTGTTTGGCAATCACCTTTCACATAAAACTAAGATTCTTTGTGATGCTGATCGTTTCAAAGTGTTACTGATGTCTAGAAGTTTTGATGTTTCTGTGGTCCAACCCAATAATCTTTTACTTTTTAACCTACGTGTAAGCTTTTATAAAGTTCTCTCAAGATCTGAAATTCCCGTGTCTTCTGTTTTTATGTTATTCTTGCATATAACTGTTAAGTGCATGTGGAATTTATTTGGGTCTGTGGGGGGAGCTAGGGATTATCTTTAATATCTTCCACATGGTTGGTCCTCACATCATTTATGGACTAACCTCCCTTTCCTTGCGGACCTTTACCACGTACTAATTTTTTATCTCTGTTATCTCTGTGAGGGCCTGTGTTTGAGACGTTCTGTTATACCCGTCCATCTGTTGATGGTTTGATTTGACTACTGAAGTTTTATAGTATCTTTGTCTCTCTTCTTTGCTCTCAAATGGTGTAACATTTTTAATATACTTCTTTCTCCAGACTTTCTGGACCGGATCAAGCTACCAACATTTCCGGAGAAGGAGCATTCCAGGCTGCTGCAGGAACACAACTCTTGTTGACTTGAGTGCTCACCACTGTCTTCTCAAGCAAATAGTCTGGTTTACAACTTTCACCCAGGAATCTGCTCTTTTGATGGTTCCCTCCTCATCCTGCCCTTCGCTTTGGAATGCAGAAGCAAACAGAGGCAGGATGAAGACAGAGCTTGGGCCTTGCTGGACCACCTTGGCAGGAGACTAATTCGTGTGGCCACCTTCTACTTGTTAAGCGTGTCATTTATCTATTGTTGCCAGAAAGCAACACCTTGCGTTTAGCTGTGAACCTTGGCAGAGACACCTGCAAATGGAACTAGTAGATGCTCATGAAAGAACACTCAGCAAAGGGCAGGGGCTCTGTTTGTAACTTTATCCCTAAATTACCTTGGGCATGCTGCTGTCACTCTCTGGAACTCGGCCACACCATCTATAAAATTCCGGACCGGACACCCTCCCAGCTCTAAAACAGTGCAACTGGTCTGAGGCAACCCCTTCCAAATCTTGCGATGAAATCCTCCAGGTGCCTTTGTCTTCCTGAAACCAGCATTTGCCAGAACTTTCCAGTAGCTCTAAGACATCTTCAGACATCTTCGTGTTTTTCCTGAGCCTTCTTGCTTTGTGAATGAATGGTCCTTTCAAGATCCCAGGAAGAAAAGCCTCCCCAAAGTGTGAAGCAGATAAAAAGCAGTAGCTGTACAAGAGAAGAAGAAAGCTGTGGGGGTTTTTTTTTCCCCTTCCTCTCATTAGTTTAACTTCTGACCGATTTAAACATTTGTTACACTTTTCCTGGAAACTTTAAAGTTTAATTTGGAATCCCGTCACGGAGAAAAAATTCTGCTGAGTATATAATGCAAAAATATGGTTGCTAATGAGTGGCACTGATTTAACAGGAAATAAGGAAGAAAAATACAAATTTTGGAAGAAAATAAGCAATTTCACAATATTTCCATTTGCTCCACATCCAACCTCATTGCTTCAGGGGGCAGCTTGGAAATTTTTCTCATGAAGGCACAGTAAATATTCCTGTAGACTGTCCATTTTCTGGCCTGGAAGAAACGGGTAGAGATGACAAATTTCCTAGAACAACTTCTGGGAAACTTGTGTTGATGCTACCTCTGATTTTAAACTCTTCATTCTTTCCTCCAGCAAAAACACACCAAATTGTGCAGTAATGCAGAACAGAGCAAATTCCTGCTTCTTTAATTAAAAAAAAATTTTTTTAAGTGTTTGTGGTTGTTTTGTTTGTATGTGAATGTGGGGGTGGGGGTGGGGGGGAGTGTTTTAGATACCTTTCGAGATAGTTTAGGGGAGATATCACAAATCACCTTCCTCCCCATTAGAAATTCTGATTTTACACCATTAATTGGCATTTTCAAAACAACAAGTGCCCAACTTGAAGCCTACAAATAAAATACTAGCCCAGATGCTCCTTTCACACTCGCATGCATTTAACACTTCATAAGCAGTTCATTAAACTGATAACACTTTAAACAGTAACACTGCCTCTTTCAGACTCCCTCAGCCTGTCATTTCCCAAGGCACCAAATGAACCCTTCCTAAGCTGGGAACCACAGGAATTTACACCCTTGACGTGTGTCTCTTAATTATGGACACCCTGGTCCCTGGCTGACTCAGAGAGGGCCAGGCTCAGGCCTGCACGGCCCGGTGACCACGCACACAGGGACAGGCTGCAGGGACTGTGCTCCAGGACACGGTGCAGGGAAACAGGCCTCAGTCTCCATCCAGCGCAGCCGCAGGAGCAAGGCTGTCTCACCACTTTCCTGCGACACCTCGGTTGGGTTTCAGCGGAGCCTCTTGGCTCTCCCACACACCTTCCTTCTGACCAGAAACCAGTTTTCCAGGAGTGGATCTTCCCATTTAAAAGGATTTTGGTATGAATGTTCACCCGGTTCCTTCTAAGAGTCATAACCCCCACCGCCCAGGTTCTCTCTAGAAGATGGGAGGCCCTGGCACAGTGTGGGCCCCACCTCCCTGGCACAAACCTCTAGGACCGGGGGTGACTGTGTGATCAGAGAGGCAGCAGGGTGTCTTGGGTCTGGCTACCCGCACGCAAGAACCATGGGAAGGTTAGTAGTCCTTGGCTGTTCCCCTTCTGCCAGGCCAGGTGCAGTCGTTCATTCAATTCCACAACAAGCTAGAGCAGATACTGTATGTCTTCTACAGATGAGGACCCAGGGCTTCCCTACCTGAGTCAAAAGATGACGATCATCAGCTGACTCTAGTTACTCCAGTGCAGGGAGCTGTGCTAAGCAGGCCTTTTCCCAGCATCCTCTCCTTCAATACTATCAACTGCCCAGGACTATTACTATCCCCAGTTTGCAAAAGAGAAAAGAGAGGCAGAAAGGCAGGGTGAGTAACTGGAACTCAAGACTTTTGGGGATCTCATGGCAGGGCGCTCATAGCACTATGTCATGGCCCCTCTGCGGACACGGGGTGTGCACAGTTAGAGGCTCTCAAAGCCTGGCTCCTGGGGTTTCACCCCGAGGGCCGCAAGAACCCTTTTGCTGTCGCCCCTCCTGCCGGGCCCGAGCCCGAGCCCTACTCGCCCTGGGGAAGATTTCCAGTCCCGCAGAATGATGGGTGACTGATGTGTAACTGATCGGCTGCTGATTAACCTCGTCGGGACTGCAGCGATGCTGGAGGCGACCCGCGAGCGCCCTTCCCAGGCCGGGAGCTCCAGCGGCTGCTGGGAGCCAGGAACCGAACCTCTATTTCCGAGCCTGAAGTCTGGGGCCAGGAGTCTGGAGAAAGCGCACGCGGAGGCTGGACGCACGGAGGCTCCGCGGCCGGGCCCACAGCGCCATCGCGTGGCCAGAATGGACAGGGCCTCTGGGGCCGCCGCTCCGACCCTCTCCAGGACCACAGTTGGGCGGTCATGGTGGATGGGGAAGGACCACCGCATGCTTTTGGAACTTCCTCTGGTCTCCAGCTCTGGGCCTGTGTGGCTGCAACGGCAAAGGTAATGGCCCGGTGTGGGAGTGGGGGGGGGGCAGTGATTCCCGTTTGGCGAAGACTCTTTGGTCAGCCCTGAACTCTCAGCGCAGGGAGCAAGGCTTCTCTGCGTGGGGCAGCGGGTTTGTCAAAGAGAAAGGAAAGGAGTACAGGTGGCAAAGGCTCCCAGGAACCTTCTGCTCCTTCGGAGGATACACGGGTCCCTGAACCCGGGCAAGGTCATATTAAGACTCCTGTGCGTGTTCATTCATTTGTTTTATGGTTCATTCAGGAAGTCAGTTTGCAATAATAAAATGAGCACCTGCTAAGTGCTAGGACACGAGGTGGGTCCTGATGATACAGAAAAGAATAAAAGTGATGGCTTGGAGCACCTTTGCTGGTCAGGTGATGCCACTGGGCTCCTTTTAATTGTGAAATAGTTTCTTCGTTAAGACGTGATGTAACAAGAGCTACAAACCAGTATGTTAACGATCTCTTTTTCAAAATAGTGATGAGGACAAATATTTCAAAACAACTGTTCTGATTGCAGTGTGATACGAAAATAGCTGTGATTTCTGTTGGGAACAGACTCACAGCCACTGCTGATACACTGTGACTTGTTGCCTGTATTCATAATTGAAAAAACTGTTACATTTCAGTTCGAGGTTAGTGAGATTAATGATGTAAATGCTTCCCTGGGCAAGTTCAGGGGCTGCCTGGATTTTATTCCCAGAATCCTTGGTTAAGAAGCCTGGTAGGTGAGCAGACAGTAAATAAGTAAATAAACAGGGTGAGTCTAGATGGCGCTGAATGCTTGGAAGGAAATCAACAGGGTAATTCTGACACTAAAATCAGAAGGGAAGGCCTGTGTCAGGTGGGATTAAGGTCTGTGGGTGATGAAACTTTGATGTTATGAAGCCCCATACAGCCACAGGAAATGGCCACCAGGGGGCCCAATTTAGC
The DNA here is from genome assembly GCF_048773025.1 of Camelus bactrianus. Classification (NCBI taxonomy): domain Eukaryota; kingdom Metazoa; phylum Chordata; class Mammalia; order Artiodactyla; family Camelidae; genus Camelus; species Camelus bactrianus. Next base: position 25,903,848 of record NC_133549.1, read on the forward strand.
TTAAAACCTGCAGAGTCTGAAAATCGGACTCAGGTGCAGAACCTGTGTTTACCCTTTGCCCACGGTGCTCCCCCAGTTCCCAAAGCCCAGTCAGGCTCATTGACATCCTGCCTAGGCCCTGAAGGCATTTGATTATGCAACTTTGCTGTTTGGGGCAACCCTGGCAAACAGCAAGGATCTGCTTGGCAGAACTGAACCCCTCAAAGTTTAATCTAAAGAAAAAACTTAGCATCCCTGAGTCCTATTTGGGAACCAGCCTCTTTAAGGTTTGGAGATCCCTGAACCTTCCAGGTCTCTACTGTCTTTCATTCAAGCTGTGATGCCCCAGGGCCCCCTAAGCGAGTGGGTGTGGGACACCTCTGTTCTCATCCACGGGTTCCCAGCTCAGAAGCAGACATAGGGGCAGGGTTTCGGGGGGTCGCTGGTGAGCCTAGGGCCGGGTCAGAGGCGGCCTTTATGGTTGGGAATGAGACCGAGTGGCAAGCTTGCAGGGTGATGTCAGGGCTGGCACCGGCGAGGAACAACTTTGTTGACAAGAAGATTAATTAGACAAATGTCGTGACCATCAGTTATCACCGCCACCCCCCCCCCCCAGGTCAGCTCTACTCAAGCCTTTGCTTGAGACTTTTTTTTTTCATCTTTTTAGAAGAAAGCTTAATCTCCTAAGAAGGCAGCCCCAAAACAATTCATGGCGTGCCAGAAAGGGCAAGTACCTACAGGCAGGTTCTGAAGGGAGGGTTCCTGCAAACCGCCAGGCCTCGGGCTGGCCCCGCTGGGGAGCAGCGGGCCTCTGCCTCCTACCTGTACAGACCCGGCCCCAGGAAGCGTGCTGAGCCCTGAATCCGTCCTCAGCACGGAGGACGCCCCGGTCCTGAGCTCTCTTGATCGCTCTTCCTCTCGGCCTTTCATGGGAGAGCGTCCCTGGAGAGGGGCTGGCAGCCAGCCACGCGGGGTCTTCGGAGCCCGGGGCCTTCCGCCACCTACACCTTCCCTCATTTTAAACGGCTTCTTTCTCCCGCCGGCGCCTGCCCCATTGTCCCATTATTGGAAGAGACAATGAATCAGTAAGTCGTTGTGGCCTCATTCATCGTTCAGTAACTAGTCATTGAGTCTATTGTATGCCAGTAACACTGGGGATAAAGGGTTGATCTTGATACATCAGGCCCTTGCCTTGTGTGGGGTGGGGTGGGGAGGGGCTTATATTCTAGAAGGAGAGACACAGCAGTGAGTGAAATAAATGCAAAATGTGCCTGTAGTAAAGGCCCAGAAGGAGCCAAGTCAGGGGATGTGGTGGAGAGGGCCTGGAGGCCACAGCCATGTTGGAAAGGGCGCCCCCAGGCGGTGAAATTGCAGCTGGGGCCTGAGGACAGAGGGAAGCTGGGAGGCAGAACTGGCTTTCTCTCCACAGCAGGGGAGACAGGAGGTGCCAAGGAAGGGATGCTTTGTAAATATCTGTTGACTGGATGAATTAAAAAGTTGTGCCGTTCACACTTTAGTGTGAATTAGAATCTTCTGGGGGCCCTGAGCCCCATCTCCAAGCAGCCTGCTCAGTCCTCTCAGGTCTCCCTGTGGTTCTGCAAAGGCCTCGCAGCCAGGCTGTGGGCACGCAAGGCCAGTGTAGCGTCGGCAGGTGGTCCTGGGAGCTTGTCACAGCCCAGGCCCAGCCCAGGGGAGGCCCAGGTCCCAGGCTGGGTGTGGTCAGGGCACCTGACCACACGGAGGCTCCTCGGCCCAGAAGGTGCAGCGGCAGGTGGAGCTGGCCCTCTCATTACAGGGCCTCTGAAAGCCTCCAGGGTTGGGGCAGGGGTGACAGCACTCGATTGCTTTGTCAGCCATCATCCTCTGAAACTCCCTGAGGTCCCACAGGTCCGCAGCAGCCTCCTGGACCCCCATCTATTGCCTCTTGGACAGAACTGCGATCCCGCCTGCAGGGATCAGCTGAAGGGCCACATTCTACTTTGGTAGCAGACGGAGCTGGGGGTCTGATGGGACGCCCGCCCTGAGCGGCCCCGGGAGCGCAGTGGGATGGCCGGCCCTCTGAGGAGCGGAGCACAGCAGTCAGCACAGAGCACTGGGCCTTCTAGGGCAGGAGGAGCTGGCTTGGCCACCCCGAGGCTGTCCGGGGCCCAGGCAGGAAGGGCCTGCTCTGCCTCCGGAGGCCATGCCCTGTCTTTGGGCGGAGCGCCTGGGGCCTGGTTGTGCCTACCTGGGCCTTACATCCTGTCCTTGCAGAGTTCACCTTCAGTCCACGGAGGCCTGAGTCAGCTCCAGGTCTGCGTGGGCCACTCTCCCGTCGGTCCCTTTTCCTGTGGGTGACAGCGCAGCTGGATGTGTGCGTGGTGGGGACGGGGCATTGACAGAACTTGGCGGGAGGGGACACACCTGTGCCTTCACACACGTGCAACAAGGTCCCTGGTGGCCCCACAAGAGCTGGGGGTGGACCTCAGAGGAGTGGGTCACAGCCCGGCTCCCAGCCCTGCTGTGTTCTGTCAGGCCACACCAGCGATTTCTAAATTCAAGCCTGGCTTTCCAGGTGGCAGGGAAGTTGTGTTTATCAAGGTAGAAAAATAACACATTTTATCTAACAGCTTGTTGTTTTGATTAGTAACTTTTTAGTAATAGACACATGGTATGAGGCCACTACTTTTGCTCCTGTCCTGGCCTGAAACGTTGGGAAGCTAGGGGACAGTTGGAAAAATTTACCAGAACCAAGGAATCTTCCCTGGGGGGTGGGGGGGGGGTGATTCAGAGCCCAGAGACTGAGAATTTCCAGGGCTGGCCCTGCCCCCTTTCTGTGTCCTCCCTGACTGGACCTCTACACGGTGGTCCTCCAGCTACAGATGGGGAAGACCAGCCTGAGTTTCACATGCAGATCCCAGGGACTCCCCCAGACCTGACGAGTGGGGTCCAGGGGGAGGGTCTTGGGAACTGTCTTTTGTCTCCACCCCCCCATCGGGTGACTGAAAGGCACTGGGAAATGGGAGCCCTTCGTGGCACCAGATCCGCACTTGGGAAAGGGGATGGAGGTCTCTGTTTCAAGTTCAGCTGGAGAGGTGCAAGCTGGGAATTATCTGCCGTCTCTGAATAGATGTTTGGGGGCCCTGAGGTCAAATACTTGTAGGGAACTCCCCTTTCCAGCTGCACATGGAGGGGCCTCTAAACTCCTGGGGCCCTGCGCAGAAATCACTCGTCGGTCCCATACCCCATTCAGGGACCCCAGAGCTCCGCCTGGCCCGATTCTCTTCCAGGAGGGAGCGAAAGGCCTGTGTCATATACTGACCTGCCACCACCTTGCGACCTTGGGCCTTTTCTTCCCTCTCCAGGCCTCAGTTTCTCCGTGTGCAAAAGGGCTGTAGGTGCGATTTAGAAAGAACTTCCATGTAAGTCATCAAGTCATCCCTCCTAGTCTCAAGAGGGCGCAGATGGACTAGGACGCTTGTTGTTCCTTTGGCTAATGGTTTCTGAAGCACTAGTGACCAGACTGACGTTCAAACAGAAGACAGTTGCGCGCACGCGGTGTTCAGCTGGACGGTTAAGGTGCTGACTCACTCGGTTTCCTGATCTCTGCTGCCCTCTGCTGCCCGGCGTGGGCTAGGACACGCCGATGCCATCAGCAGGCGTGGCATCACAGAACCCCTTTCTTTCTAAGGGGATTTCTTTTTACCTGCAGGGACCTGAGGCTCAGAGTGGGCAGCTCTTTCCTCTGGGCCACACAGCAGGTCTGCAGGGCTGAGTCACAGATGCTCCTGGTGCCCGGACCGGCCGCAGCAGCAGCACCTGGGAACTGGCTAGAAAGGTGGCTTCTGGGGCCTCATCCTAGACCTTCTAAATCAGAAACGGTGGTTGGGGCTCAGTGCTCAGCATTTTAATAAACCCTCCAGGTGACTGTGATGCACACTCTGGGAGAGAACCTTTGCTGTCATTTTGGACATAGAAGTCCAGAGGAAAAGTAGACTTTTTAAAAATCATATTGTGCACCTTTAAAATTAAAATAAGACATGAAAATGCAGAAGTTCGACTACTTGGTTTTTATTTCGTATTTGGGAAGTTCAGCACTGTGAGACGCTGGATTCCCGCAGTACACAAGTGGGCCCAGTTTGAGCTTTTGCAGAGGACAAGACTCCTCCAGGACAGACAAAAAGTCTTCTCTGATCTGGGTGATGGGTGTGCCCCGCCAGTGAGTGACAGAGAGCCTCCGCTGCTGAGCAGAATTTCTGCATTTTGGCGGCAGGGATTTGGACGTTCTGAGACAGTCCTGATTTGAACTCATCCATTCATGCATTTACTCAGTTCACTTATTTAGCAACAGTTTATCCAGCACCAGCTGTGGAGTCTGCAGACCGTGCTGGCTGCTGGGCATTTGCTCCCTCGCCGACGGATGCAATCCAGAGGCAAAGACAGAGAGGAGACCAGAAATTGCACATAAAATGACTTAGCTGAAATTAATGAGCCACAATTGCAATAAGCTCAAGGGTGAGGACATTCTGGGTGCTCTGACGGGCAGGAGGGCACAGCCTAGGGAGAGGGATCATCAAACAGGGTGACAATCATGAAGGAGGTGGTCCCGAGTGCTGTGGAAGAGGGAGGGACTCTTCAAAATGCCCCTTCCCAGGAGGGCTGCAGGGGGAACCCAGAGAAAAGACGTCACAGAGGTCGCAGATTGGTGGGCTGTCTTTTTACCATTAGAATTTAAACATGATTTTATTATGGGACAACTTTTCATTGTGGAAAAAATTTGAAATGTAGATAATATATAGTGAACATCTTATAATTCCGCCATGTAGACATAACCCTTGACAAGTTTGCTGTAGAGCCTCCTGAATTTTGTGTGTCAATGTATGTGACATTTTACGATACTGGACAGCATATGCTGTATTGTTTGGTGATTCACTTTTTAAACGAACGCCGTACATGGCATCCTTTCTCTCTGCCCTCTCCTCTGTTCATTTGCGGATGTCACCCTGCTAGTACCTGGCTGAGCCAGATGCGTCCAGTGCTTATTTTATTCTGATACCCCTCAGGTTGTCCCCCGCCCCCAAGTCCACCCTGAACCTGTCAGATCACCGGGAGGAGCTTTCTTATTAAAAATACGGTAACGCATGCACCCCAATGTTCGCAGCAGCACTATTTACAACAGCCAAGACACGGAAACAGCCTAAATGTCCATCGACTGCTGAGCAGTTTGCAGAGGCAAAAAGCAAGACCCAAGCTTGGCTGAGTTACTGTGTTGGCCAGAGTGCGGCTCCAGCAGGCCCTCTGAAATGAGCGATGGCACTTCCAAGAGCACAGACTTAGTTCAGATTCTTAACATCACTGAACTCATGTTGGAGTCTTGCTAGAATACTAGCCTCTAGGACAGCTTTCTAGCTGCTTAACGGGACAATGTCTTCTTCTCCTTGGCCTATTCTTGGCAAATATTAGTAACTTTAAGACAAGCAAGGGCTTGTCATTTAATTAAATTCCCAATAGATGTGCCCTCCAGGCCACAGGGAAGTAAACTTAATCCACAGAACTAAATGTTGCTGTTAGACAGGTGGTTCATAAGAGAACGATCTGTGTCATTTCCCCCCAAATCTGCCTTAAGAAATCTTGTTTCTTGGGCCTTCCTGCTTCCCTCACTCCCTGCCAATTTCCTCAACTGAGCTTTCCCTCTTGATCGCATTGCAGACTTAGTCATCCTTCACTTCTGATTCCTGTTCTACTTCCTGGTTCACCCACATGGGACCATAGGAAGCCTGAGTCATCAGCTGCTGTGATTCCCCGGACCCAGGATCCCCCCTCCACGTGGGATGTGCATGAACGTCTGTCCCCTGTGAGCTCACATCCCCAACAGTAATGCCTACCACGGGCTTAGGACAGAATGGTTCTTCATCTTCCACGTTGCTGAAGCATTAAGGCTCTACATGGCAGAATGCCAAAATACCGGAATAAAGTCAGGGTCTTATTACACCAGGGTGCATTAGGAGGTCCGTGGAATGAAATTAAGATTCGCTTAAAAACGCTGATAATGAAACAGCCCTCGGATTTAAGCTTTTCTATCGCCTACTGATGCCTTTTTATCTCAGAATTGTCAAGAGTAAGACCAAGGCCAGCCTGGGCGACACGAGTGGTACGTGGTCTCCTGGGCCCACCGCCAGGGGGTCTGGGCCCATCAAGGAGCCGCACGGGATGGAGCCTGTAACACCTTCCTGAAAAGAGGGGGGTTCTAGTGCACCTCATCTGAGAAAAGTCACCAAGGGCCTCGCTGATCTGCACCCAGAAAGGCAGCTGGACATCTGAAAAATGTCATCAAGAGTTGGCTTTATAGGCCCAGGGTAGGAGGGGTCAACCTTTTCCTATAAAGGGCCGGGCGGTAAATCGTTTAGGCTTTTTAGGACATACAGTCTGCTGCAAACGCTCAACTCTGCTGAATGGAGGCAGCCACAATGAATGAGTGCACATCACTGTTTCGGTAAAACTCTGCTTACAAAACAGGCAGCCACACCATCAGGTCCGCAGGCTCCAGCCTGCAGCCCTGAACCTGGAGGAACAGGCAGAGGGCAGCGGCCCCGCCCTGCGCAGCCCTCCTCCCACCGCCTCCACATCGGCCCACCTTACTTTGGTTTCATAAAGGCCGTAACTGCAAAGAGAAAACTGATCCAAGCTACACCTCTAAGGCCATGACTGAGGAATGTCTTTTGATCTGATCTTAAATTCACAACTATCTGTTCAGTCCTTCTGAAGCAGTGCACCACGGGGTTCTTAGCAGCCTTCTTGCCTGACTGCATTTGGCTTTGCTAAAAATCAGTATGGAAGACGGAAAAGCTGAAATCAACCCAAATCACCTATGGAACCTGGAACGTCTTTCCTTCTCTTGTACTCAGGCAGCTACTTTTTACCTTGACTGAGTCGCATTTCTCAACATCCCCTGGAAAACATAAGGAGGGTTGGTGGTGTTTATTTGGCCTTTTTAGGCAAAAGAGGCAAATGCTGAAGCAAAATGCCTGAAACTGCCTGAAGGGACCCAGCTGAGAGCCGCAGTCACTGAAAATCCGAGTGGGAGACAAGTGAGGCTTCCGTGGCTGTTGTGCGTGGCGCCGGCAAGGCTGACGGCGCAAACACAGGGAAGGCGCCTTTAAAGGCAGGAAAGGCAGCAGGACAAGCTGCTTCTACAAGGTCCCTCGGGCTGGCCCCCCTAACTGGACTCCAGGAGGTCTCAGGAGAACTGCATTCTTAAAGCCCAGCAGCTTCGGTTTCTTTCCTTTAAAACATCAGCACCTTCAAGTATCACCAAGATTCCTCCCCTTTTAACTGAGAGACTTCTTTCCTTCACAAGCGGTTTTGAGTCAAATCAATCACAAGCAGGATCCCAAAGAAACAGCGCCCCAGCGGCTAGCAGGACGTTCTCACCTGTCTGTCACTTCTGCCTCGCAGAGTTCTTTTACTGTGGCAGTTACAAGTTTGCGCCTTAACGTTTACTTCGATCACGAACTGCTGCCGAGGAGAATGGAGTCCTGCGGGCGATCACGAGCTCAGGATGCACTGGAACCCAACACTGTCCTCACGCAAGATGAACTCTCCCGGCGATAAGGAGCCGAGAGAGGGCCTGTGTTCATACCGAGGTCTATTCTGCAGAGAATTTCTGATTAGGTGCATCTGGGAGGGACGGGAGGCTTGTACTGATGCTGCTCTGATATCTTTTTCAGAAGAACAAAATGTCCTGCTCCTACTTTCAAAGCGATGGAAATAACCTAAAGCTATAAAGTAAGCCAGTGGGGAGGTCCAGAGCACAGAGGGCTCCTTGGCAGAACAATGAGCAACAGAGCCGGAAAAGGTAACAGTGAGTGACGGGAAGTCACTCTGCTGAGGCCAGCCAGAGGAAGGGTCTCACCCTGGGCCTCCCTCCCCCAGAAGGCCCCGCTCCCAGACCAGGTCTCCTCCCCTCCACCCAGGCGCCAAGGGAAGGGCCAAGGCCCCGCTGACAAGCACACCTGTGGGAATTGGCACAGGGAGGCGCCCACTGTCCCCGAAGTCACTGTCACTCTCCCAATTCCCACTGCTTGTGTCACCCAGGGAAGCCTCCCTTGCTAATGCACTGGTAACAATGTGCTTAAAGGTCTTCCATGAAAAGACAAGCTGAGGTTCAGAAAGACTGTGACAGTGATTCTCCTTTGTCAGCTCTTGAACTTGAATGCTAACCAGAGGGAAGTGGAGCAGTTTTAGCTTTGAGCCCAAGGTCACGGAGAGAGGGACGTCTGGTTCTGTTTGGACCGGGACTTTCAGTTGCCTCCTGACAGACACAGACATGGGATCCGTCTTGTCGTGAAGAGTGGCGACTGCCGTCCTAACCAGCTGGTCTGTGACAAATGCCAGGCTCCCGGCCTCGTCTGCTCGGCAGCTCCTGGCCCTCTTGCCCATTCCCACAGTCAGGCAGTGGCTCACTGCCTATTTGTTGGCCTCAAATCCAAAGCCATTTAATTTTCAAATGCTCTGCTCTGGAATTTCTTCTTTTTCCTCTCTGCTTACCAAGACCACCATTCTTTTCTCCTTTAGCTAGTTGATGGCTGAATAAATAAAATCTATTTTGACAATCATTTAACTAATAAACACTATAAGGAGAGCTGGGTTTGCCCATGGCCTTTAAAAATTCTGATGTAACCTGCCTAGGCAAAGAAAGGGCAAGTAAAGCGAGCCAGTTACAGGACCAACGAACGGGTTTCTTCTAGGACATCGAGCCAAAGCACTGGCCGGGGAACAAGCATTCCTGGGACAGGCCCTTCCTCTCCGTGGATCTTGGTTCCTTGTCCGAGGCGGCAGACTGGTTGAGATCTAAGGGTAGAGACTGCGATCCTGTATAAAAATCATCCCTCCTCGTGGGTGGGAGGGTCCACCCTGGACGTCCAGGAGGAGAAGGGGAGGAAGGCCATTTCCCGTCCTCACCTCCGGAGCACAGGCTAAGCCCCACCCGTCAGGAACTCAGAGGCAGGCCTGCCCGGGAGCAGGGGTTCCGTCCTGCTCTGGGTCGGCACCCACCCCTCCCACCGTCCCCACAGCCGGTTTCTCCGGATTCAGCAGAGCGGCCTGGGCGCTGGAGGGTGGGCAGCTCCACTGACTCCTGGCCTGAGAGAACACAAAGGCCTGGCTCGAGTTTTTTATTTATCATTTCTGTAAGTTATACACATTTAAATTCTTAGCAATAATTTATAACAGCCATGTCTCATACAGTTCAGTCACTGGACGAACACAAGGACAGAAAATGAAAGCACAGACTTCAAAACGGAGGTTGCTGTACTGCATCACACAAGGAGTTAGAATCCAGAACCCCAAAGACCCCACACACTGTACAAAACATAAAGCTTAAAATTTCTCTATCAGCATATGAGCCTGAAGGTACAAAACTGAGTAACTGCCTGCACCAGGAAATCACCAGTTCTGTTCTCAAGGTAAGAAAACAAGGAATGCTGTGTCATTTTTACCGTTTAAATGTTTCTGCTCTGTTTGTATCTGGAATGACTGTATCAAACACAAGCGCAGCACATATTTCAGAATAGGCCTCACAAACCGCTTTTACTGTGGATTTAAATCTAGTCAATGAGAAAAGTAATTCAGCTGCTTGAATTTTTAAGTAAAAAAAATTAAAAGCATTTCCAGGGACTCTTAAAGCTCTATCTCCAAAAGTATAAAATGTCACCCACTTTCAAAATCTGAAGCTCTGCCGTCCTTCTCTGAGATACACACAGGACCTAGAACCTGCTCCTGATGGCCCAAGTGTCCATGCATTGCGTGTCCAAGTGCTGAAACAGCTCCCAAGGACCCGGGAAGGGACGGCATCCTCACGAGTCCGGACGGTGTGTCCACAGCCAGACCAGAGCCCCGGTCCGCAGGCTCTCGAGGTCAGGTTCCCTGGACACATTAACCTGTCACTCTTCAGTCACTTCCTGCCTGGGGGACTCCAGCTCCTTCAACAAATCTCTGCCAGCAGCTCTAGCTTTAGAAGCAAAAAGAATGGCTCCCTGTTTAAAGCCAAGGTTCTTCAAACTTCGGGCATAATCTGCATATATCACAGAGATGAGTTTCTGTAAACCACTGTTAAGGAAAAGAAGGCATCCACCAGGCTCCCACGGGCAGGAAAGGAGGGCCAGCCCTGCCAGGCTGCCCAGGAGGGACCGAGGGTGTCCTTGGGAAGGCAGCATGGGAGAAGCACAGACACGTCTCCCCAGGGTGGGACGGTTCCTAGCTGGGGGGAGGGCAGTTCCTAGCTGGGGGGGGGGGGCAGTTCCTAGCTGGGGGGAGGGCAGTTCCTAGCTGGGAGGGGGGGCAGTTCCTAGCTGGGGGGGGCAGTTCCTAGCTGGGGGAGGCGATGCTTCCAAACGTAACACCACTGCACTTGCACCAGCTGAGCCCAAAGCTGCTCCTTTTCGTAGAAGAGCAGCTGACATCCTGCCAGATCCTCCAGGACCTAAATACAATTAACGACTGGAGAAAGACGACAAGAGAAATTTATGTGCATAACACCCCCGTGCCATTTGAAAGTCTGAGAGCTTGGTGGTTTGGGGACAGACACAGCTTCAGTGAGAGGTTCTATTTACAGAGCCTGCTCCGAGGCAAAAGCCCCAGGCATCTGGGTGCTGGGATTTCAGACGGCCCTGTTCCACTGTTCTCATGTCCAAAATGGCTCCTTCAAACTACAGTCAACTTCGCCAGTGCCTAGACACATGATACTGAGTTCAGTTTAATTTTCTGTAAAAAATATAGAGAAAATCAAAAATCTGACATGCAGAAATGAGGCCACAATGTGATAATTTAAGAAAAAGTGCAATGAGAACAACAAGGCCTCTGCAAACACAAGGAACTGGGAGCTGTATTCTCAAGCCCATTCTTTTCAAAGAAAAACACGTGACTCAAGTGACGTGTAGAAGCAATGAAACGCTCCTGGTCACAGGTGGGCCACAGCGACACGCCTGCACGACACGCGTCTCCAGAGCGCGGCTGTGTCTCGCTCCATGTTGGCTTGTCACTATGGGTAACAGCACGTCTTTTTACTTCATTCCCGGGGTGTATTTATTCCAGTAGAAGATCCAGTTTAGGGAGGTTTTGGAGGCTGCTATCTTCTTTTTAAGCTCAAACAGAACATTACAAAACGTGGGCTCCCTCCCGTTTACAGTCGGCCCCGACGCTCTGCCCATCTCAGAGCTGATGCAGCCGGTGCAACAACCTTGTTTCTGATCCTTTCCCTCTCACCGCTCCCTCTTTCCTGGCTCGGGTGAGTCAGAGTATGGATCTTTCTCGATGTAACAGTTTCCTCCCAGGCAGCACCACCGAGCGAGGAACTCAAACACCCACCCACGGCACACGCCCCCTGCTCAGCACGCACAACCCAGCAAAGGATATCTGTGTCCTCACTGACTTCAATCGCACCATACTTGATGCAAGCTTCCACGAACAGGGCTGCTCTGTCGAAGTACCTCATGCTGCTCAACAGAACCAAATACAAGTCAGGCGTTGTGATTCACAGCATCTGAATGCAGAACCAGCCCGGGGCGATGTCCTACATGAAGACTGGTACACGTGCTCCCCGGAACCCTGAGTGCTACATCAGTCACACCGCACCTTTCTCAGCCCTGGCTTGTAGGGGGAAGGTGGGAGAAGTCTCACTTCCCTAACCCCTCGCTCTTTTTAATGAACACTTAAAAAAATGTGAAATGCACAGAAATCTAGAGCTAGGACGACGATCCATGTACCCATTGTCCAGAGTTAACACGTGTTCTTCAGCCATATTTGCCTCAACCTGCGTCCCTAAGTGTTAAATAAATAAAATGTCCCATGAGAAGTGATGAGTATTAAACTTCAAGATCCTCAGAGGGGACACCTCCAACTCGCCCCCTTCCTTCACCCTCCCCACCGTTCTCCCCTTTGTCTCAGCTGTCCTACGCACAGCTGAACTGTCGCCAGTTGTCTGAAGACTTTTAATATTCTTTTTGAACAGGTACCTGCTAGATTTGACTAGTCTATTGGCAGGAAAGTAACACAGCCCCTAGAAGAAACGAAGAGTGAATAAACGCAGACTGTCCTATCCCCTTTAGGTCTCCTTTTAAATAAACCTAAAAGGAGTGCTTCTCCTTTCACTCCAGCCATCCGTCGAGTCCTGCCATCTACCCGGCGGAGCCTCAGGACAGCACGAGGCGACAAGTCACGGGTGATCCTGCCCAGCCGGGGACACTGGGTGTACCTGTGAAGCGTCTCGGCCACGCTGGAAAAGCAGCCCAGGGAGAGGAGGACCAGGAGGGCCTTTGACTTCTGGTTCACTTGTGGAGAGCAAAGGTGGTCAACCCACCGCTTTAAAACATCAGCACACTCCTCAGAATTTAAACGGACCTGAGAAAGATGCCCACGTTAAAAACAAAGACATCCTGCACTATATAAGGAAAAACATAATTCAGCTGAAATGGGATCTGTTCCTAGGAAACCAACGCTAGGCTCTGCTTCATTCCACACCCCCTCGCCGATGCTGCTGCCACCACAACCAGCAGTGAGGGGGATCCGCACCTCTGGGATCTATGGGCCGGCATCACCGCTGGGCTGTAGTCTGGGCTCACACTCCAACAGGGAGAGGAGGCAGCTGTTTTCATGTAATTGCTACCAATGCAAACTCTGTTTTGCAATAAGAAATAAATTTATACTCAAAGAGGAGGAGGATGAAATCTGCAAGAAAATCTCTGCAAAGCAGCTCTGTAGCCAAAAATTGCTTCTAAATCCTAAAAGTCCTAAGTTCCAAACTGAACTTTCTACCCTAAATGTTCATGGCACCTACTAGAATCACCTACTTTTGCAAGCCACGCTGCCCGGTTCCACTCGCCATACGTCTGCAGGTAGCGGCAGGCGTCCGCGGCTTTGTCGATCAGGCAGAGCAACTGAACACCCTCTGGAAGACAAGACAGCAGCCCCTCAAGTGACACTGAGCTGTCTCTCTGACAGGTCACTAAAGAGTAAAATCACCACTTGACTTCATCTTGTCCTGTACATTTTATACCTACTGGAGACATTCCCGAATTAAATTTAAAATAAAATCTTAAAAGTTTTACAACGTTCCACTCAAGTAACCAGGGTTGGAAGCACAAATACAGCCCAGAAAACAAGCAAGTAAAGCATGCCTCATTCACTAGTTTTCATCGTTTCCGTGTGCCCAGGGTTGTCCAACTGGTGCCCACTGCCTTGGCAATTATTAACAGAGTCCCTTTTACTCTTAAAAAGCTGTTCTGCTTTAGATGATTAAATTATGTGGTCATCTTATAAACTGCTAGCAATACCCTTCTATTCTTCTCCAGTGTATACAAAAGAGAAAGAACTATCCCTAATAATAAAATGACCAGGAATGGGCCCGAGTTTCCAGAGTGCTGACAAATATCCCCACAGAGCATGCCTTACCTGCCAGTTTCCCATTGGCAATCATGTTAGTTGCCACCAGCTTAATGGTGCTCTGGGAGGGGCCCGACGAGGTGACAGTTGTGACCAAACAGGCTTTCAGTGAATCACAATAATAATGCTGGTTATCTGCACTTGTTTCCAGTAGTAACTGCACAGCTCTGTCTGTCTAATAAGAGAAACAGTGTTTCTAATTATGAAACCATTTTCCCCCAACATAACCTTTTAAAATTCACAATTTACAGCTTAAAGATCATTTTCACTTTCAAAAATTTGTTCGTGAACACTTTGCTTACATACACACAAGCTGAACAAAAGCACAGCACTGCTTCTCTGAGACGAATGTGAAACCACAGTCTGGTTCGCACAGGTACTTATGTAAGCTTTGCACCAGTCAATTCCAAGACACAAAACAAAACAAGTTAGGCCTCATGTGACGTTACAGAAGCCAAAATTACAAGCTGGTTAACCATACATTTTTGCTTTCTCAGAATGTTCGTTGGTCTTATTTTGAGAGAAAGCACAAATTTACACTTACACTTCCAGGGAGATGCTATAGTGTGCGCTCGATATGTCATGCCGTGAAACGGTAATCAGCTAGCAACTCCACAAAAACATGATGTTATGAAAACTGACATACTTGACCCAAGAGAAGTAGCTGGTCTGTACATTTCCTTGTATGATCGTAAGTTGACCGTTTTACTTCCTGGAGGTTAACCCTTTCCAGCTGAAATTTCTAGAGTAGAAAAAAAGAAAATTGAGCCTGGATTTTAAGACTTCTGAATTATTTAAATTTTACTACACTTAAAGTGATTTTAATGAAAGTTACTTTGACTTCTGAGGTTACTAGGGAATCAACTTTATAGCAGTCCAACAATTTAATATGAATTTGAGAAGAAAAGATGTTGTAATTATTATAATCTGTGTGCAAGTCTGCCTGTTTACAGAAACAGGTACTTCAGTAGAGCTGGAAGAAAAGTCCCAGTGTGTAATTTAGTCCTCTACAGGTCAGAAAAACACGCAACTACCCTTATATACAAAGAACAGCAAATTCAAACCAAGTATATGAAGTATTTGTTATTCACAGAAAATTAATAAAATTAAAGATTAAAATGAACCCTCTAAGTTAAAAATTTTAAGACCAAAAGAATTAAAGGACTGTTAATAGTAAAATTTTAATGTCTATTAAAAAACTCAGTAAGCGTTTATAAGCTTTCAAGTCCTGAGTCAGGCCCTTTTTATGTGAATGTGCCATGGGGCTCACTTCTATTATGTGGAACTTTACTTAGTTTGAAAGGTTCCCAAGTTTAAGATACTTACAAAGACGTAACTTTAAAGGTTTTAATATATGAAACACAATACCTGAAAATAGGCGTTTTCACAGAGTATGTCATAACATATATCTAGTGGGTTGTTTGCTCTGTCCTCCCGAGGGGCAGCTTCTTCAGCAGCTGGTGTCCTCACGGCCTTTTCCTGGGACAAGCTGTGCAGGTAGTGGGCAGCGACGGTCCAGAAGTGCAGCTCTGATTCATCACCGTAAAGCCTGACAAGGAGGAAACCAAAATGCCCATTGAACTCACACCGCAGACCTGGGCCGGGTGGGGGCCTCTCACAGTAGCTTGAAGTCCTGGGAGCGCAGTGCTGGCACGTGAGCGACCACGTGCTGGGCGGGGTGAGAGAGGGGAAGCGGCAAGTTCTCCAGCCTGTCACTGGGTCTCAGACAATACAGGGCCCGGAGTGCAGGGGGCGCCTTCAGACCCAAACCTCTCTGTTCTGCGTGAAGAGCGATACCAGGGTTTGGAAGCCTAGGCCATGATTTACCTGGTCTGCCGTTAGCATTCCTTTCAACGCAGACCGTAGCATCACATTGAGGAAGAAGTTTCTCTGGGATAACTGACTAGATAAGGTGTGGAAATGATACGCTATTTATTCTCTGGGGAGTGGAGGGAAATTCCTTTTTAATAAGGGATAACTCTACTGTACAGAGCGAATGTATAGGTTATTACTTCTAAAAATACATTTAAGGACACGCACTTTGTAGCTAACATTTTAAAAAGCTGTCTGTAGGAGGGAGTCTTTTCAATAGAGAAGGCCTAGATCTCATATTTAAAAAGTATTTTCCCCCCATTTGTAGTACTACTTTCAAAATTAACTGTAAACCGAATATAAAGGATGAACTGATATATTTTCTAAAATCTAAGAGTCTGGTCTTAACAACCTTAATAAGAAGGAGAGTTAACGTGAAATTCTCCATCCCTTACACAGGATACTTACACACAGAACTCAGTGTTACCTGGAAACAAGCAGGCATCTCTGCAAGAGAGTGAATTCCGGATCGAGCAGGAGTTTCTTTATGTCACTGCAGAGAGGAATCCAGACAAAGGTAAGACAAAATTTTTGAACCCAACAATAAAGGAGATAAATCAATACTCTTAAAATGGAAAATTCTACTCAAAGGGTATGTTTAGAGCTTATGAAAGAAGTCCCTGTGCCATGACCCTAACACTGCAAACGCTTACAGGGCCTAGAGGGTGTCCAGGCTTGGAGAAGTAGTGCCCACCAACCCCCACAGCTCGAGGCTCTAACTCTCATTCACCTTCTAGAAGCGGTTCAACTCACGTTTTTGAAAACATGAACAGCTGCCTAACTACAGGAACAAGAATGTCATCGTCGATAAAAATGATTTTACTGATAATCTTCAGAAACAGTATATACTTTAAAGAAGATGCATTCAGAATTTATTTTTGGAAGTATTAAAAAAATGAAATAGATAAGGAAGAAAGGCTAGTGTTTTCACAAATTGGTATTTCTAAAATGCCAATACAGAGTATTTATACATCAGGAAGCAGGGGAGCTAGTCCTTAAAATCTACTCTTTTCCATTTAAATGTAAATGCTAACCTTTGGAGAGAGAAAACAATAAAGTAATTATTCTGAATTTGACATCAATAAACTATTCTATTATCATTAATTTATTAAACATTAAAATATCTGTGGCAGATTCTCCATTGCAAAAATATGTTACATTTCACCAAGAATACCTTGTGGACCCACATTTTTCTACTTCCTTTCCAATATTATTCCCAGTATGTATTTTTAAATGCTCTTGGCTCCAGGAAGCATGTTTATTTCTTAGCCAGAACTGTGCACACAGAGCACCTGACATAGAGAACTCACTTTAGAAGAGGGAAGCTGACACAGGAGACTCGCCCTGTGCACACCCCCTGACACGAGGCTCCGCCGGGGACGCGTGGTGGAGGCAGGCTGAGCCACACAGATGCTCACACCGCAGCCTCTACTCCGGCCCCAACGTATAGAGACTGACTTCTACAAAACAAAGATTCTCAAGGGAAACAAGCCTCTGTGAATGGAATGGTCTCTCTGTGAGCCACTAATATTTTCTAAAACAAAGCTTATGTTTCTTTAAAAAAGCCTAAATCATTATATTTTTCTTTTTCATAGTCTCATCTTCTAGTAAAACATAGCTGAAGTGCTTACTTAGATAATGAGTTCAACTGCTCCTGAAGAAGAGTCTTTATTTCTTCATTTTCTGGATAATCACTGTACCAAGAAAAGATTTTAAATGAGTTCATTTTTCTCTTCATTTATAACCATTTACTTCTTTACCAGAAAAAAAAAAAAAGCTGTGTTAACATAGAAATAACTTCTTTGCAGTCCTTGGTTAAAAACCTGGTTGTACACCAAAATAGCAACAGTCTCCTCAGGAACCTACCGGTCATCTTAATGCTTTTATCTTAGTTAGTCAAAACCAAGAAATGAGTGAAGAAAGTCTCCTTGGCTTTCAAGAAACCAGAAAATTTATCAGTGAGCTCACAAAACTATTAGGTTTAGATTCATGTTAATAAGGAACTTAGCAATGACTAAAGGAATTTGCTCATTCTGCTCTGCAAAATGGACGTTCATTTCTCTAAGAAGATACCTCTTGGAGAATGGACACCTCATCACATTATTCTGTGTTTTTAATTCCCCTAACCCAGGCCTACCTACACACTCCGCATGGCATAAGCTCTGTTAACACTTGTGGTGGTTTAACTGATAACTACTAATAACAGTTTCTGTGAATTTTTTTTTGCAACAAGGCAGCTGTAAAACATAAAATACCTCTGAAGTAGGCCCCTTCATGCTGTTTTTAAAAAGAATTAACCTTGGCCCAAAATCCTCCTGGCCTCAACTGTCTCTCTTCCCACATGTTTGGCTGTAAGACAACCACACAGCCACCGAGAGCAGCGTGCTACACACAGCTGCCCGCAGCCCCACACTTCCCCAAAGTCCCCGCCGGGTGAAAACCAGTGGCAGATTAGGGATCGTTCAGTGTGTCTGCCATCACTGCCTCAGTGTGGTTTTAAGGTTCCAATCCCTCTGAGCCCTAGAGTGCAGGCCACTGCTGATGTTCATGGGTGTCCTTCAGTCTAAAATCAATTATGGGGGAGGGTATAGCTCAAGTGATAGAGTGCATGCTTAGCATACACAAGTCCTGGGTTCAACCCCTAGTACCTCCTCTAAAAATAAATAAGTAAACCTAATTACCTACACACTCCCCTACCAAATAAAAATAAAATAAAATAAATTAAGAAAGGAAAACAAAAATGCAAAAAAACTTACACTTGAGAAATATCCAAAGAATACTGTCCATTCCAAGGCTGGTGGAGTAAGAATGCCTTCAAGGCAAGAGAGGCCCTTGGAACAAGGAGATATGGGCACCACACAGGCTCTAGACAGAAACAGATTTTTGTTTTAACTAATAAAATGTTACACAACTATAAAGCTTCAGCTATGGACAGTTTACAGAGAAGTCAGCAGAGAATACTGTATAAATCTGATGGCAACTGAGAGAATATATTCAGTGTAACCACAACCTAGGACACATGGGCTAAGAGCTGGGGAGAAAGTTAGACTGAAGTCTCTGACACCACGGTGACTCTGTTTAAAGTGCATGGTAACAGCATCACACTAGAGGTTATTAAACAAGTCTCAAACTCTTGGATTCATTTTAGATGCTGCTGAAAAGAATATTAAGTTTGTCTTATGACATTTTATGCCCCTGATAATAAGCGTTCTCCAACTTAAAAAGAGGAATTTCAATTTTCTACATCTGTCTGACCTCCCGCTTTACCAATGGGGCAGGGTGGGGGTCAGGGGAGCTGTCAGACAAATGTAAATCAGGAAGAAGAGTAAGCTATTCTAAGAAAACAAACAGATTTGAATCAATGTATTATGATTTTTCTCCACTTGTCATCAAGGAGAACTGAAGAAAATATATTAAATATTAATTATATCAATGCCTATGACCTAAAATGATTTTGTTTTTATCCCACATCAGTAAGTCCAAAACACATTTCTAATTCCTCAAAATAGAAATATATTATGTCAAACATATTTTCCCAAGATCAAATCAGCACATATCGGGCAGCAAACACACAGACATCCTTTTCCTAACTCCATATTTCCACTGTCACCAGTTTTTATTCTTTGACATTTATTGAGTGTTGTTCTGAGTTTAAAGTTCAATTTGTGGAATACATGCACAATTTTATTGACTTTTCCCCATTACCATTTTAAAAATTTTCCCTTTGTGGCTGAGGCTGTACCACTAGAGACTGGACAGGAATGATTTTTTTTTTAAATATTAGGAAAACTTTAAAAGAAAAATGTAATCTAAAACATGGCTGCAAGTCACATGTTCAAGTACAGTATTAAGTATGGGTTAATGATGGGCTCCAATTCTGTAGTCGGTTTAATTTAAAAACAAGCTACCTTGGCTTTGGAGATTTTTAGACTCAAAATTTAAATTAAAGGTCAAAGAAAAGCTTCTCAAACATTAGATTATATCTGCATACTTCTTTACCTAGAACTATTAACTAAGAAAAATCATCTCTGAAGTTCCCTCAACTTCCTTAATAACTCTAGGTTTAAAATTAATATCTCTACTTTCCTAGGAGGGGGTCCTGCTACTTCCGCAGCGCTGGCAGGTGTCTCTGGGACAGACAGGGGAATGCTCATGGGATTGCTCAGTTTCTGGCATCACCAGATGGCAATCACAGTTACAGAGTAAGAAGTGGTGGTACCCAAATACAGCGGCAGGGGTGCGGCAGTGACAAAAACAAAAGCACACCTAACATAAGCGAAAGGCAGCCGAGGCAACATTATAGCAACTTGGCAGGGCCCAAGCATGAACATCACAGGAAGGGGCAGGTTTTCAAAACGCTACTGTCTCTGGATAAGGCAGATTGACTCTGAAAAGGCACAAAACTCCCCAGAGCTGACAGTTTCTATGATGAAACTCAGGAAATCACCAAACAAGTCTCCTAGGAAACTTTTTATAGATCAGACAGCCTAGAGTATACACCAAAGGAATGCTTGGAGAATACTTAATGCAGGAAGTTTTTTGGGGTTTTTGTTTGTTTGTTTAGTTTCCTGCTTTGCTCCAATTAGGATCAAAATATAATTAGGATCAAAATATCTGTCTCCATCTAAAAGTATCTTCCCAGGATGAACACTGCATTTCATCAGACAAAAGCTGATTTTCAAATTGATTGATGGGTACACTCAAAATCTTCTCATTCTTTTTTAAAAGTCACATTGGGGTTATTTATACTGAAATATTTTTCATTCTAGTAAAAAATCTCAAAACAATCATACAAAAAAGATGAGGCAGTGCAGTCATATCATTTTGTTTAGACTGGCCCTCTAACAAGTCATAAGATAGGCATCAAAATTCATGACACTCGGGATACTTTCCAAAGTGATTTTCCCATGATATACAGCTGTGAAAGACGTGAGGTTCATTATTAAAAAGTCAGCAGCACCTTATTACTAGATTCATGTCCTCTGAAGAGTTCTCCTAAAGTCTGGGGAAGTCATTTTTATAAATGCAAACATCTTTGATCTTTTAACAGAGCACTCAGAAAAGGGTCAAAGAAGGAGTGCTTAGTAAACCAGAGTTGGGAAATGACTGACGTCTGCAGTTACAAAGAGTTTAGCATCTCAGAAGTAAAAACATTCAAGCTTTAAGTTAATATGTTTTCTTAAACTCAGATTCCTAGAAAGCAAGACTGAAATGAGACAGAAGCAGCCCCCTCCCCCGGAAGAGAAGGGCTGGTATAAAATAAACAGGTTTCAAAGCATGCTTTCCTTACAACTGCATACCGGTCAGCTCCTGCTCATCCATTCTAAAACACGTAGACTTCATGGACATCTCCAGGACTCTGATACACCCGTCATCTGATGCCAGGATCACTTTATCTGACGTACACCAGTCCACATCCAATATCCGAAACGTTACATTTCTTCCACTTCTTAAACTGCTCACCATCTGAACCTTCAAGAGTGAATTTGATTGTCACTTTCAGAAAGAAAAGATGCTTATCATTCTGGATTCAACGATCAAGAAAAGACAGTGCCTGTAGCAAAGGCCCAGTTCCCATTTAAAGCTGAACGTCTTTGGCAATCTATTTTCCACATGCAGACTGCATCTTAAAGGTCCCAACAATAGTGATAATATTAAAAATCTGCTGAGCTGTCACTTTCAGAACAGAAATACCGTAAAAGAAAAATTTAAAAGGAAGACAACTGTTTTAAGAAGTCTGACAAGCCCATTACATGGTTTTCATTTCTAAGTCAGAAGGAAGGAAAAAATACATAGCTCCCATGAGCACCGGCTTCATGTGTGGAGCACCCACGTGCAGCTGGGCCTACCTCTTTAGTGTCCCAGACTTCAGCTCCATCATTGTACATCGCTATTAATTTTTGGTTTCCTTTACCAGGGGCAAAACGAATCTTCCTCACCCAGCTTCGGTGTGTAGGTATTCCTCTGCAGACAAACAAGAAGCAAAAACCAAAACACCACTAGGATGCAGAGTAACATCTCATCACTGAGAGATATGTCCAATGTTTCTTTCTATTTCTGTTTTTGACAAGGTCTAGTGATGTGACGGGAGAGTCACTTTGCTTTCTGGGACGGGGGTCTGTCCCTTAACAGCAGCTGGAATAATGTCCCAGTACTCCTGCGTGGACCACCTAAGGATCTTCTATGAATGGTTTAGAGTTTAGCTCAAGGCCCTTCCTCCCAGGTTCAGTGACAAGAGACCCAAGGGTCCAAGCTATACATGATCACATTTGGTGAGCCTGCTTACTACCAAGCCACAAGCCTCCAATGGAACCACATCGAGGGTTTTTGTTTTTTTTTTTAACCAAACAAGATTGCATTCTTGACTCATACCTGGATACTCTCCCTTTCAAATCCCAGAAATTTAAATTTCCATCCATATCTCCAAGAACCAATGTATCACCTTTCCAAGCGATGCAGGTAATACTACCCATGCTCCCCTAGAAAACAACAGCAACACAGACACATCAGTTCCACCAACTTATCAGCATCATAACAGAGAAATATTTTTACTTAATAACTCTGATGAAATAATAAAGATATTTTAATAAAACACAATTATAAATGGTTTTGCTTTAGTTTGAACATCAAACACTAAAGAAGTTTAGACACTAAAAGAGCTACCAAGCATTTCGATTTCAACTAAGAATAGGAGATTTCAATTTGATAGACATTAAGTTATCTGAACTAGATTTATAGAGAAGGGATGTCTTCTGAGGAAGAAATACTTTAGAGAAAAGAAAATTAAAAGAAGAAAAAAAGAGAAGAAAAGGACACCTTTTCAAGACAGCACTTGTCTCCAAGCTATCTGTCACTGCAAAAGGATAAATAAATCTATTCCAGGGGAAACTCAAAGCTGTTTTATAATTAATTGTTCAGCAATTTTTCTATTGAAAAAGAAGATCCATCACTATGTGGTATACTTGAAACTAACATAATATTGTACATCAACTATATTTCAATTAAAAAAGAAAGAAAGAAAAAGAGGATCCAGCTTCACTGATACCTTCTGGAATAATGAAGCTGGAGAGATTCCATATACTGAATGCATCTGCATAATGTGAATTCACAGAAAGCTCTGCAGAGAAGTTATATATGGAAACACAAATATAAGAAAGAAACACTATTGTAATAAATCAAAGCGCGGGGAGGAGACTGCAGCTCTAACACGTGCGTGGAGGTAGTGTGACAGAGCGCCCAGGCGCCTGGGTTCTGGGGCCGACTGCCTGGGCTTGAATCTGAGCTTTATTGTTCAGTTTGCTGTGTGATTTGGAGCATGTCCGCGTAATCTTCCTGTGTCTAGGATCTGTCATCAATAAAGTAGGGTGAGCTCATAAAACTTGAGGAGTTCCTATTAGCATTAATAAATTTATACAGGTAAAGGCCTTAGGAAAATGCCTGCCACACAGTAAACAGTCAATGCATGCTAGCTGTTAAATAATGTTATTGCTCAATTACTTGTCTACTTATTCTCTATTTATATTAAAAGAAATCTTGCTTCTGCACTTGTAGAACAATATAAAAATTCACATGTTTAGTTCTCATGGTAGCAACAGTAAGAAGTAGGGAAGCTCCAAGGGTTACCAAATTGGCTATTAATAGACTTGCACACACACCAAGTACTGTGTAAGTCCTAGTGGCAGTCAAGAAATAAAAGAAAAAGCTGGATTAAAAAAATGAGCATTTTAATGAATTCAATTAATAAAAAACTTAGAAAGCTATGTTAAATAAACAGAATTCTGTATTAGTATAAAGCAACACTCCAAGATCTTACTTCTAGTCTCCTGACCATATTAACAGAATTTTAAGAATTTGCCTTTATATTTCCTTTTTCAGTCTTGGAGACTTTTTTACATTTTATAATCTTACTTTCTAACTTCTAAAAATTAGAATATTAAAGTTTAAATCAGCCTAGAGAAATCAGCGTTACCAGCTTAGAATTACAAGTGATGTATTAATACAACTATACAATTAAACAATCCAGAACTTTCTACCTAAACTTTGTTGACAGGATACAAGCCACCTGGAGATACCAAGGTGCTTTCATTGGATGTGACACAAACTCGCTTTGTGGCTCTCCAAATAATCCCAAGAGAACCAATGTAAGATTTAAAATTCAAAAGAGTACTATTAGTTGCCACTGATATGTTGCCTACATGTAAAATACGATGTTCAAAAGAGAAGAAGTAAGGTTGACGGCAAAGCAGAGATACTCATGCCCTCCCACGGCTCCAGTTTTCTGCATAAAGGCAGTCAACTATAGGCTCTGCATGAAAACACAATTTAAAACATGGCAGCTTTGCCTTCTTTCCACCATCTTTATATACTTGTACAGCTCTGGGGCCAAAATTCGGAGGGAAAGTTTCAACTCAAAACAAATGTTTAATACTTTACCTTTGGGAGGAGGGTAAGGTAAATACTGGATTAAAATAAAGAAATAAAACCTCTGCCTAGATTCTACATATTAGTCACTTAAAAATATTTTGATTACTGAAAATACAAATAATGAACAAAAACGACTTTCTTGTCTACTAAGTATACAACAGATGCTTAATTTCTCTTCCCTAATAATAATCTGCTCTAAAGTATGTACTAATTTCACTGGAGGCTGGATCCTTATTAGGCTGGACATCCCTGAGGAAGCTGCTTCCAGCTGTGGACTAAAAGGATCAGGCAGGCAGAATAGAGACTTGCTACATCCTGACTTCAGAGCTCCACACAAAGAGGCAGAATCTTAAAAGCTATGTGGCAAAATTATCATCCTGAAAGAAGCACTTACAAAAAAGGAAAATTCATGTCTAATGTTTCAAAGTTTTAAACTTTTTTAAGGTGGGAGGAGACACAGAATCCCCAAAATTATTGGATTATTTCTATTCTAATCTCAAATGTGAAGTGATTAGAAAACAAAGAGACTAAGCTGCTTGCAAGTGGCCCTAGTGGAGCTCAGATGGGGGTGTTCTCTGGGGTTCTAAAGGAGGAGCCACGAAAGCAAACTGATTCTCTAAAGGACAGCTCTTTACAACCGCAGCTCTTACGTCCACACTCTTTTTTTAACAGTTTTTTTCTCTACACACTTAGGTTACTTTTCCTACTATAACTACTAAACGTCAATCTTTCACATTTGCGTTATTTTCGTCCTTTCAAACAAGTGAAAAATTTTGGCAATATTAGAGAGCTCAAAATAAACATTGCTAAGTCTCAGATATGACTTGTTCTATATAACAGTAAAAACAAAATTATAGCTTGAAAAGCACTTTCGCATGTTAGTTTCTATCATTAGTAATGAAGGCTGTTTGGATGCCCTCAATTCTTCTGAAGTTGTTAATCAGGAGGATGTGGTAGCCAGCCCCTAAGAGGCTCCCACTGATTCTGCCTTTGGTATTCATGTCCCTTGGTAGTCACCTCTCCCAATGAACAAGGCTGACCTGTGAACCGACAGCATACTGCAGAAGTGGGACTTCTGAAAACTAGGTCCTAAAAGACACTGCAGCTTTCTTTGTACTCTCTTTGATCACTCGCTCTGGAGAAAGCTAGCAGCCGTCTCTGAGGACACTCAGGCAGCCCTACGGAGAGGTTCACATGAGAAGAACTGAGGCCTCTCGTCACAGCCAGCATTCATTTTAATGCCGTGTGAGTGTGCCATCTTGGAAGTGGATCCTTCCACCCTGGCCAACATCCTCACTGCAACCTCACAAGACTCTGAGCCACCTGTAAAATATAGGGGTTGGCATTCAACTAAAACATTTCATTTTTAGATGGCAATTTTAAATAAATAAATATACATTTTTAAATTTCATGCCTCCACTTAACAATTAGAATACTATTAATTAACAAGAACATTTTCTTAATCCATCCATTAAAAACAACTTGTGGATACACACTGACAAAAATTATTAGCTACAAAACCTTAGAGAACTCCATAAGGTCATAGGAGAATATATATGTAATTGAATATTAATAATATCTTTACACCTATAACCTGAATGCTATTATCCAAAAATAATACCAGATTTTAAGTCGAATCCTTCAAGGTAATTCCTGAAATGGAAAGAGGAGAGACACTGGAGACAGACAGGCATACCTGGGTTTAAAACACTGTTCTGCCAAGTCACTGGGCTGGGCAACCTGGGACAAGTTACTCATTATCCCTCAGTTTTGTCACAGGTAAAATGGAAATAATTTCTCATGGATTATGATGGGGATAAAAAAACAGTAGCACAAAGTATTTAACTAAAACAGTTATAATGTTATCCCCAGCAATATGTAGCAAGTTTAATCAATGATAATACCTCCTCAGTAAAGTTTATTCACATTAAACTTTTCTGAAATAGCTTTCCAACCTAACTATGGTTTCACTGGAGGTGGAACCAGTAAGATCTTTAGTAAGAAATCTTAATGAAGATTTAATCATGGGTTGGACTCACATCTGGTGGAATCCGAGCACTATCTTTCACTGAGTTTCCTTCCACAGTGAGATGGTAAACTTGGCCATCGGTATCAGTAAACACAAAATGCTCCCGGGCAGAGATGTTCTGACTGAGTTCTGATTTACTTTCTGCCTCTTGCAACAAGCTTTGGGATAGAGAAAAATAAGATAAAGATATTTCTTTTCCCTAGAGTGACATAATTAATTAACTTCCCCAAAATACAGATACATTAACAGGAGGTCAAAACCATTAAAAAAAAAAAAAAAAAGCTGAAACTAATCTTTGCCCAGCAAAAACAGGTAACAGGGAGACACAAATGACTCCTAATACCACAAGAGAATGCTTACCCCGTTCAGAAGAACGGAGTGATCTAGACTCCACACAAGACAAAAAGCCTCTTGGCTGTTTCTGATGCAGAAAGCACCTCAGCAGAACAGAGGCCTTACCGAGACCCATCATGCTCCCCGATGGTTTTTATTTGTAAATTTCATGGGAACGGGATGGTACATAAATTAGAATTCCTAATACATTTTCTTTGGTGAACATAAGTGACGATATGATCCATCTGGATATTCACACTACATTCACTTGAACTTCGGAAGGGCACTGAGAATGACCATGTTAATTAATGGGTGCTGCTGTGTGGGTACCACTGCTCACTGCACCAAGCAATGCAATAACAGGACAAAGGCTTCAGTAACATGGGTATGTACTGAAATACCAAAGTATGTTCAAAAGCAGACTAGAGGTGCTTTGGGATGACACTTATTAAATTCCCAACCATGACGTGGATATTACAAGTGACAGAGGCGGAAGCAGTGCACCTGATCACGGATGACTCCACAACACTCAGCTCCGTATCCGAGACCACGGTCTGGCGGGCCATGGCCTCTCGGGTAGCCAGCTGCTTCTTTCTCAGGCTCTTCAAGTTGTGAGACGGTGACCACTCCTGTGAAGCAGAGACAGACACACCTACACGTGTTCAGTTTCTCTGTAAAGAATCCTTTCAGAAGAGCCGGGCCTACTCGCCACTGCCCAGCATCATTTTTTATCACTACACACAAATTCACAATCTGTTCTCTGGTTTTACCTTTTTTTAGAAAGGCTGACTGAATGCATTTTTATTAGAGCTTATGTTAGAAGATTTTTATAATCTACCTCTATCTCCTTCTATCTCTAATCTTCAATTAGAGCTTAAGGTAAAAGAGTTTAATGGTAAACTCCAAAAGGTTTAAACTTTTGTTGCTTTCATTTTTAACAAAATGAAAATAATACATTTACTTTCAGGATCTCCTGCTCCTTACCGCCACCCCCTCCCCATCAGGTGCACAGGGTGAGATGACCATGCTTCTCCAATCATGGCCCACCGGCATCTATAAGTTCACTCCAAACCTCTCTTTTTATTTATTTATTCCTGCTTATTCTAATGCATTTTATCTAATAGCCTCTCATATGTATATATTCTTAACAGACAAATATTTTACATGCATGTATTTGTGGTTGACATAAACAGTACTACGCTATATATATCTCATCCTGTTTCTAACTCTTTTTACTCAGCACGATGTATTTTAAGTCCCACCCCTGTTCTTTCTGCTTGTTATGCAACACTCCATGGGTGCACCCACCAATTTTTAATCTGTTTTCCCAGCAAAGAACACCCGGAATGACTCCATACTCTTATCATGACAAATCACACTGCAGTCAATATCCTCACAGAAGTTCCTGTATGACCAGAAGCTGACCACTGGGGCACAGAGGATGTCCGTGTTTGTCTAAGTGCTGCCAGTTTACTCCGCAGAATGGCTTGACTGGTCTACATTCCTACCAGCAGTGCATAAGAATTCCTATAGCCCATATCACATCCACAAGGGAAGCTATCCAGCTTTCCAATTTTTGTTAGTCTAAAAGTATATCATGGTTATTTTACTTTGCACATCTCAAAACTGATGAGTTTGAGTATTTCTGCATATGTCTGTTGGCCTTTTAAGTTTCTCTGCTGGTCATCAATTGCTCACATGCTTTGTTCATCTTTCCCTTGGGGTTCCCAATGCTTCACTGCAGGAGTTCCCACAATAGTAACCCCTTAGAAGGATTAGTTAGTCCTTTGTCCATTTAGACACTAGAATATCTCTTCTTTTAACTTGTCTCCTGTGTTTAACTTTGACACTGGCATTTGTCACCGACTAGAAAGTATCAGTCCTGATGTAATCAAATTCATTAATTTTTTTTTTTTTTTTTTTTTGCCTTTTGGCTCGAGCTTCTGATATCCTCTTCTGCTCCCAGAATACAAAAATAACCTTCTATATATTTGATCATATTAATTTTATAGCTTTGCTTTTTTTATATACTTAGGTTGTTAATCCTGTGGAGCCCACTTCTGAATATGGTATCATGTAAAGGTCCAGTATCTTTCTCCATAAAGTGAGACAGTTGCCCTAATACTGTCTACTAAACAGTGTCTCCCTCCCCTTGGATTTGTGTGCTACTTTACTGTATATTAAGTTCCCAAACATTCATGGGTCTGTTAATGAACTCTTTTGTATACTGATCCATTTCCTTTTCTTGGGCCAATGACATTGCTTTTATTGCTATCGTTTTATAATATGTACCGTATGGGGTAGGATGGGTCCCACCCCCACGTATACCTCTTACGTTACCCCTCTTTCTCCAAGGTTGACTTAGCCACTATGAACTTTCTTTTTTCATAAATATTTTAGAATACATTAATGTTCCTCAAAATATCCAAATTTTCAATTGGAATAATGTAATACGAGTTTAACCTAGCTAAGAAAATAAAAGTTATCTCCATTTATTTAGATCATCTTCTCTGAACACACATTTTTGACAAGAAAATACACAGCAGAAAAGATTTCAATTCAAGCTAAAGAAGAATATTCACCATATATATACATACCTAAATAAACTGTTTAGTACTTAAATTGTAACTTACCAAAGCAGTTATTGCAGGGAAGTTTTTGGACATTTCTCTAAGAATGGTACAAGTCCTAACGTCCCATAACTCCAGGGGCTTATCTTTGAATACAACTGCCAAATACTGCCTAAAATAAACACAATTACAAAATAAGCCCCTTTTTGCAAAATTTTCACCATAAGTAGTGCAAATAAAGTTCAGTAAATAGGAAAACTCAGATGACACATTCTAAAAGAAAATTTAAGCTAAAATTTATATGGAAATGCAAAGATCCTAGAAAAGCTAAAGCAATTTTAAAACTATTTCAGAGTTCTTACACCTTCTTTCTTCATTCTTTTGATTAGTTTTCATTCAGTCTCTGTTGTTAATAATCTTGCTTTATACATACTTTCCCTTGGAACAAAAAACTCAGAACCTTACTGGAATTAGGTCTAAATTATAAATAAGGAAAATGAATTCTTTCACTTAATAAACCCACAATGAGGTGGAAGGTGAAATAAGAACTTCATCAGATAACACAGTTTCTTAGTGACTGACAGGCATTCATATTAATATAGCAATAGTGGAACAAAATGGGGTTACTGGTTTTTCATTACCAACTGAATGAAATGTTAAGACTCAGACAAAAGTCACCGCGTCTTTTTAGAAGTGGAGAATTAAAAGCAACAGCAACTTAATTTTGTGATCAAAATATTTTCTGTGATACAGTGGCATAGCCACCATTTGCTATCACTGAGAAATTCCACATGCATACTTGCATATTCTCACTTTCTTAAAAATTAAAAAAAAAATCCTTGAGATTCCTTTGTGATAACACCATAGATTTTGTTTAGGCAGACACTTACTTCAAATAAGATACTTTGATCATTTCGATGGGCGATTCATCATTACCTCGTTCACCACGAAAAGCAATGCTCCTACCTTTAATTGCAAATATTAAAGAAAATATAAAAACAGCACATGAAACATGTAAGAAACCAAAAGCTATACCAATGCAATTTGATCAGTACTACCCTCTACTCTCCTGTTCGCTCTTCCATTTGCTTCTAAGCTGTTTCTAATAATCTAAATTCAAAAATATTCTCAGAAGTATTACAAGTTAAAGACCAGTAATATATAATGGTATATAAATAGCATATTCATTTTTTATAGAATTTTCTGAAGTCCTTCTGTGGTTTCTTTCAAATCATTTAATTTTAGAAATTTAGAATAGAGTTTTAATGCATCAAAGGTAAAGTAATTGTCTACTGTAAAAAATACTGGTACATTCAAAGTAATATACACATTCCCATGTTTACAAATACTAACTAGAGGGGAAAACACTCTTTGAACAGGTATTTAAGATTTTTTTGTCCCATGTGCGAAATACTCAACACAATATTTTGATATGTTCCTATCAAAAGATCTCTAAGTGAAATTGGGCAATGTTAAGAATTACTTAACAGCCAGAGAAGCTAAATGGTTTTCTGTAACTGAAAAAATGCAAGTTCTACCTTATATTTGAACAAATATATTTTAATATCTTTTCCTAGATATTTATTTACATTAAACAAAAGAGAGAACATACTCAATTCAAAGATAACTGAATGCCTCCATGCCTCCCTGCTCTTCCATGCCATCAGAAGTTATCTCACTATGATTGTTCACCAAACACTCCACATCCTTTCCTGACTCTGCTAGTCTGCTGCCCTCAATAGAGGAGAAGGCTGTAAAAGTCTATAATCTATGAATTCAAATGTGCCACTAAAGAAATCAGTAACTATTGCTTAGAAATCTGTTCCTCAAAAATGCATCTGTGAAAGATAGATTTTAAGTTATCTAACAGTCCTGAACGTAAGCTGATTAGAAAAAGTGAACAGGCATTTTTTTTAGTAAATGAAACTACAGAACAGCACTTCACTCCTAGGCTACCATGTAACTAGGGTGACCAGTGCCAGTTTGTTGGCAAATCAGGAATCTGAGGATAGGAGTCACCAGGTAGGTCACTGCCAATTAGACTACAGCAACACTGGACTAAAGGTGAGGCTAATTCTTTGAGGTTTAGTAATATACTCTGATAAGTAAGAACAAACTATAAGTTGGAAATATAAGTTGAGAATATAAGGAAGCAACCATATACATGATTTATTATATACACTTAAAACTTATTTGTTAAGATTATCTACATATATTCATATTGCTAAACTATTTTAAAGAAACTTCCCACAATTTTTTTTTTAAAAAAATATCTATTTGAAATCACTCCACGTGCTACATATAAAATATGAAACCTTTACCTTAATGTATTTTCAAGTTCTTATTTTGAAACTTACTGGGTTGTAGATTTTTAACAATTATAAACAAGTTACTATACTGGAATGTTTCCTATTGTAAAGTCTTTCAACTTCTAATTTAAGTTTCCCTATTTAGTCAGCCAGGGGTTATTTGAGCATTTAAAAACAATCCCTATTTATACGTTTTTTAAGGGTTTCTTGCAAAGGCCAAATTTTTTTTTTTAAAAGAATCTAATAAAATCTAACTACAAAGATTTATTTTAAAACTGTACTTCTGGTTACCTACAACAACATACTTGAATGTAGAACTGAAACCATATTCATGAGTCCTTCCATTCAGGCTAATTGCAGTCCGTTTTCCCATGCACTTGTGTTAACACAATTTGCATATAAACAATAACAAGTCTTTTCTAGGGCAATTATTATAGAACAACAAAAAAATGAATACACAAGCACAGAATATATAAAAATGAATATGTAAACAAGAAAAAAGTCCAAGGTGAAAGAAAGTACTTTGGAACATGTTTTATAAATAGCAACCCCTTTGATCAATATGACACACCATTTTAAATATTTTAATAAGTCTAAATACACAAACCTGTTGGAAGATCAACGAGCTGAAGTTCGTTTCTCACTAATCCCATGTTGTTTGGTGTTGAGGTAGCAAAAGAAAGAAAACCAGTCAAACTCGTCCATTCAATACCCCTGTAATGAGAAATTAAACAAAGATTCATCTAATACTCTTTTTTTGTTTGAAAAATTTATTTGAAAAATCCAGTTTTTCCTATGGTCTAAATTTTATTATGCAAGTTAATTAAGGAATAATATTAATATGACATTTATTTGAGACTATATTATCATACATTTCCAACAAATATAAAATCATTTCTAATTAACACTTTATCTCCAAATCTAATAAAAAGATAGTTTAGTTATCAGGATTTATAGCAGTATTAAAATAACTATTAAAATCTGGCAAAGGGGAGAATCACATCATGGCAGCTGCCAACAATTCTATTGTTTAAAAACAAGCAGTATAGAAATATTCTGAGCAGACTGCTTAATGCTGAGTGCACTTATGAATTTTAACAAATTTCATCAAAATTCCTAGTTGGTTAGGTACTGAGCAAACAATACAAACTGAGCTGGCAGATTTGGAAGCAGATGAAAATTCCAAATAGTATGTCAATTAGAAAAAAAGCACAAAAGAAAAATCAGACATGTTTGACAAGACAACAATCTATCAACCTAATGCCTTGGGAGTCCCCTTTATTTGGGACTGACAGTAGGTGGGTCCATTTTTTTTCCCACTAACACAACTGGCTTCACCATCAATGGAATGGAGAGTAGGGAATCCAGGACAAGTGAATGCATCAGAGTCACAAAAAGAATAAGTGAGAAACACTATTACCCTGCATTGCTTAAAAGGTAATAGAGATCATCGGAAGGCAAGTCTAAACCTCTGTTCTATGTGCAGCTGCTCATCAGCATTTATGGGACAACCATTTTTAACTGTCTACAGCTGTTTTCATGACACAATGGCAGGGCTGAGTAAGTGTGACCAAAAGTTTATGGCCTGCAAAGCTTAAAATATTTGCCATTTGTCCTCTACAAAATATGTTTGCTGACCACTGATCTAGTTTTTCCACTTCTACCCCAATTTGAATGCTATTGCTAGATTTAGCATTAATACTGCTCTAAACAGGTCCCTCACTTGCCCAAGAAAAGGAGCAACAGCTTCATGCATCGTATCTGAACTCTTCCTTGTGACTTTCAAAGCCATCTGGCCTTTTACCTTATACCACCTAATCAAACTTACTTCTTAATCATCTGAACCTTGTCTGCTATTTTAACTAGCATAACCTTCCTCATTGACCCCTGTGTATCCACCTACTCCTCTTTTCTCAGAGGAGCAAAGATAATCCCAAGAGAACTGAAAATAATATTTGCAACAGCAGGGAATTGCTGTAGTTATCAAGGTTTATAATGCTTTAGATGTAAAGTTGTGTTGAAATACTCAGATGAAGCTGCTAAAAACTGAGTACTGTTGAGAACTCCCATGGCTGGAATGACTCTCTCCTTTCCTCTTCAAATACTATCAATTTCAAGTCCCGGCTTCAGCACTTACTAGCTCTGTGCTCACTCTGCATCTCAGTTTCCTCATCTGTTGTGCAGGAGTAATAACACTGAAAGCACAAAGGCCTGACACAGAGGAAGTCGGTAATGTATTCGTAACTACCATCAGTTGTCATTCTTATTTCAAGATCTAACACAAGCGTTATCTTCTTCATGAGGCCTCCCCATTTACTAAACTCAAACCAAACCTATCATGACTACAATGTAAGCTGATTAATTACTCACTGGAAAAGTCCCTTTGTCTCTTGTCTCTCTCTCTTCCCCCTAACATGTAGTACTCATTAAGTTTTCTACTTAGAACAAAAGGAGAGAAGATTCATTTTGGATTTATTCTGTTCTCTGCACAAGTCTGGTAGTTTCCATCAGATCTGTATGCACATAGAAACCTTAAGAAATACTCTCCAAGTCTTGCTGCTGGCAATCTGAACTACTTATGCTCCAGTATAGTAACACCATTATCTCTGGACAGTAAGCATCTCAGTCCTCTCATTTTTCATTTATCATTTTAAAAAATACATCTGTGAAGTACCCCATATACGCTGGTGACTGTGCTAGGCACTGGGAATATAGCTGTGAGTGAGATGGCTACGACTGCTGACCTTCAGGAGCAGAAAAGAGACATTATGTAAGTGCACCCTGTATTATCTATTACAAGAGAGCAGTATTCAGTTCAACAGGAGCTTCTAAGCGTCACTCAGAACCTGGTCTCATGGGCTAGGCAGGGCTTCCTGCAGAACGATTAAAGCTGAGACCCAAAGGGTAAACAGGGTTTTGCCTGAAAGTCTGAACAGCTGAAAGGTGTGACTGGCGGAGAAACACTGCACTAAACTGTACTCTCTTAGAAGGGAGGCACCACACCATGTCTCCCCAGGAACGTGACAGGCACCCAGCAGATTCTGTTAGATTAAATGAATGATGTCCAAAAGAAACCGCCTCCTCCTCCACGTTTCTAAATGCTGTGCACATTCAGAGAAGTGCTTTCCCCACCATTTACAGGATACCCCGGTGTTCAGGATAACAGAACATGGGTGGTGGCTTATTTATAATCTAGCACCATGAGTATGCTGCCTGTGAGCAGATTCAGCAGCAGCTTGTATATGACTCCTACTGATCAACTGAAGAAAATAAAAATCCACTTCAAAGTGGATTAGATAAGGAGGGGATTATTTCTCAAAAGAATGAAAACTACTGTCAAACACAGCTGAACACCACACTGCTCCCAGGATCAGAAAACTGTTGTCTAGGTTTAACTACACACTGAGCTCTATAAAAAAGAACTCTTAAGAATAGTAGCTCATTTTCTGACCAATCTAAGTTTGTTTTATAGGACTTCTCACTACCGACCGAACAACTGTAACCTTAGAATCTATCAGCAGGTATTTGGGTTTTGATTCTCAGAGATTCTCAAGTTGGGCCTGTTCATCTCCACTGGGGATGCTACAGAGGCCACTTCTCAACACTGGGTGGCCGTGAAACTCTATAGTTATATGAAACTAACTTCTGCAAATTTACAGACAGACAAAATAGAGATCATTTTACCTTCCACAAATCACTCAATGTACTCAACCCAATACTGAATCAATCAATGTTCTGATATCCATATAAACCACTGTTATAATAATTTTTGACACTGAAAAGAGTATTGGGCTATATTATTGCAATTTTAGGCCACTGAACAATGACAACAACTAATAATGTAAGAACTCTAATCATCTAAGAAAACCTACATGTACAATTCCATTGCCTACTAGATTGGATTGTAAGACTCCAAAGTTTTGTCTGTTTACAGGCATACAGAAGATGCTCAATACATACTTCACATTTGTAAAGCATACTGTTTAAAACATCATAGTTTTAAAAAACCACACAGATGCAACCATCTGCAGTTAGGCAGTCCCTGGACACATGTATGCATAAGATTCAAGTACTTAAGATTAAGTGGTTTTCAAGAACACATTTAGCACAAAGTAGAAAGCAACTTCCTAAAAGCTGTCCTTTAATCTGCATATGTATATTTAGAATGTGCTGGGCTTACTGCTAATAAGTTCACCAATTTTTATAACACATCTGTGAAATTTTCATAATGGGTTTTAACTGTAATACTATAATTGCATTAATTGAAACACAAAGACAGCAGGATTTTAGCATCCTCTTGGGCACCATCTCTGGTTATAAAATGTGAACTATCTTCAAAATGGCAATTAAGAGGGAAAATTTGTACTTAAAAAATGGAGCATATTTGTGTGATTGTTCACAATACCAGACAGAGTAGCATAGCCCTTGGAGTTACTTGGTATCCCGAGTAACACTTGATGAACAATTTTGGTGTCATTCTATAACAAACATCATCATAACATGTGTAAGTCATGTACTTAGTGACGTCTATGACTTGAACAACCCAGAATAACAATCTTACTTATAGCAAAGAGCTCACCGATTAACTAGCTAATGTGTCTTTACTAAAGATTGCATATTGTGGTGATTATTTCACAACATATACAAATATTGAATTAATACATTTTACATCTGAAACTATTATATCTCACTCATACCTCAATCAATCAATAAAATACAATGTTTGGGAAAAAATGAAAATGTGCTTAATTTTTCAGAAGCATGTGTCAAACTCTTGGCATTAATCCTGGCTCAGTCAATATTTTTATCTTATTGCCAAAATATTTCCTACTAATCTATGTGACTGTTTTAGCTGGAGATCTAGCACATGTACTCTAAGTATAAGAGCTCTAGACTGAACTCCATGTACCTTTCACAGATTACGATACTCGGTTTTTTCTTCTGTAAATTAGGAATAATAACAGTGCCTACTGCCTAGAGCTGTAGGAAGGATTCAATGAAACAATGCATGCAAAGTACTAATACTTAACATAATCCTTAGAACAAGTACTGATTGAATGATGAGTTTTGATTGACTGGTGTTTGCCATAGAAGGAAACAATACACACAAAAACCAAGGATGAAAGGAAATGTCAAGAGAAGAAATGTAGACAGGAAAGCAGAAGAGAGAAGGTATCAGTGGCAGCAGGGACTTCTAGAAGGAGAAAAAGAAGATGAACAGCAGCCTAGAAGGATCCAAACAGATACCCGTGTGACTGCTCCCTAAAAGCCTAACGCTTCTGAAGACACAGTACTCCACGGAGATGTATTTAGGGAGATACTGGAGGCACACAGCACAAGGTGGCGATAAACAGGCACCCAGGCTATACCAAAAAAAACATGCGCTTGAAAAAATAAGGCAAAGTAAACTTTCCAGAAACTTCTATCACAGTCAGAAGTTGTGATACTTCAAGGGTTAATCCTTCCCTGTTCAGAAAATGCATTTACTCAGAATAATGTGTTCAGTAAGGGTTCACTAAGAACTTTAATGTATACATGAGACCTATAATTGTATAATGTAGAGAGGCAAGAAAATGGCCTTTCTTATACATTTGTTAAAAGATCATCAAAAAATAGCAGACAATTAATAAATTTACATTATACATATGTAACTTTACAATCCATCATTGCCAGGGCAAAGAAACGAAAGCAGCCACTGGATCAGCAAAAGAACACCATGTGGCAGGTATGTGTGCGCTTTAAAGCAGAGAAAAAGAGGCAGTGTTCTGTCCTGTTAGCCTTCCCTCAGATACCTCTGCATACACGGCACTCAAAACAGTCACATGTCAGAAGGAAAGAATACATGAGATTAAGTAACAATTAAAATGACGTTATCCACATTTTTCATGAGCAGTCCTACTGAGAGACCTTTACAGAAATGGAAAACAAACTACATAAACCTGAACAAGGGAACAGAGTGATTTCCAGTGAGAAAATAGCCTACACCTTAGGGGAAATAAATAAGATGCAGGAATAAAAGGAATAAAATTACTCCACTGCATAATGTCCTCTATAGAGTAAACAATTAGTACTCACCCCTGAAAACACAGCCATTAGTTGAACATGAATATTCATTGTTCGAAGTTTTTAGTCAAATAATCACCACTACAGAGTATTCGGTGCAGAAAAGTCCACAAGAACTTTTTTCGGTATGACATATGTTTATGATGTCAACATCTCAGTGACATACTCACCTGACTTCACACGAGTGGATGCTTAACTCCTTGTGCAGCAGGCCACTGGTGAGATGGTACACCAGGACAGAGCCATTACCTGTACCTATTAAAATGATGTAATGCATTTCAGAAAAAATTAATTCTAATTCCAAATGTTAAAAATAAAAAATAAAATGATGTAACAGAGGAGAATTAATCTAGTGGAAGTTCCAGATCTAATAAAAGTCTTTTCTCGAGATTTTAATCATTCTGTAACATTTATTTTTTATGAAAGGGACCCAAGCTATGTGTGAAGAAAGAGTAAATTTCTCTGTTTTCCCTCTTTTCACAAATGAGCCTAATTTTAGGTACTCTGAAATCTTACCTAAGTCCAGGGATAGACTTTCACAGAAAGACTTCAAAACTTAACTCAATACACACAAAATTTGAAGATGCATTTTCTTACACTTTTTTTACACATGAGAGTTTATACTTACTGAGATTTTGAGCTGGTCCTCAAAAAAGCAAGCTGCAGAACTCATTAACCTGATTATTGCGGTTTTCTTTACATACATACATTTTTTTGTCCTCTCTTTAATTTTAAATAAATCATAAGGAGCTGGTTAAGTACAGTGGTAAACTGTGAATTTTGCAGTTAAAGAAGTCTTGAGTTCAAGCCCTGGCTCTGCCCTATATTCCTGCAAATTACTTGTCCACACTAGATCTATGTTTGTATCCCTTTTAACATAGGAATGATGGAAGATCTGTTTGTTGGACATTGAATAAGAAACATATGTAAAACACTTAGTACTGCACCCAGAACGAAGTAGTACATGATTATTAGTATTTCTGTTTTCACTATAATTATGATTTGCAGTTATTATTCTGCCTAAAGCTTTTCATGGTATCAGGTAATGTGCCTAAAATTTAATTAGAAGAGATACAGCCTCTTGAGAAAGTAATACTCTCCTGAGAAATTGATTTTTAGCCCTTAACATGTTTTTGTAAGTTAAGCAAGAAAAGTGAATAATTTAAGTGGTTGCACAATCACTCTCACTGTACATGACTTAAAAAGAATTAATGAATTCATAGAAAACAGTAGAACATAGAAATAGTACAACAACAATAATAATAATAAAAGTAAAACTGGTAGGCAAATTCCAATTTTAGCTAACTTGCTGAATTAAAGCTGCAGAACATTTTTGCAAAACTATTCTAGAAAAACAGAGTATTATATTTGTTTACATTTATCACCTACTTCACAATATTTTCTAGTACTGAAAAAATATCTACAGAATTACTAAAACTTTTCAATTAGCAGATTCAAAATAATCGTATGATTTCTACATTCTGCACATTTTAATTATGTTGAACCTATGATCTAACACTCAAAGGGCCCCAGAAGAAGTAATTTCAGTTGAACTCTGCTTCACTTCCCTAATGACTTTGCAAAACTTTAAGCACTTATATTTTTTGCTTTTATTTTGTTGCTATACTAAATTCAATCAATGACTTGATATTCACTATATACCAGTACAACACAGCTTATTCTACAATGGAAATCTCAGAGCCTGGCTTAGCTCTTATTATTTGGCTATCCCAGGAAGTAATTTTCTCCAAGAAATTAGTAAAATCCTAATTGACAAGTTGGGTATACTGACATTGTACAGAGATGTACACACTACATACACTGACAAATCCCAAGTGAAATCTCAGCAAGAGGTTTAACATGAATCGGTTTCTAGAGCAAAAATTAAATATCTATCTGCATTTATATAAATCTGGACACCTGTACACATAGGCCATTGAACCTTAAAATTCAAATCACTTTCGAAAGATAATAACGGAAAACATGGGAAAATAAGAGTAGTGTCAAATAGTAACACTCAAATGAGCCATTAGTGCTCACAAGTCAGCCATTAAGTTGAGACACACTGGCCACAAGATAAACGTGGTCAGGTTTTCATTTTAGGAAAAAAGATCATAAGTCACATGTTTACAGATCTTTTGGGAGAAAGCCAGAAGCCAATCAATAGCATCTTAAGAAAAATATTGACAATTTCAAACAAATATACTATTTTTCAAAATTTTAGAGAAATGTATTTTAACTTTATACACTTAATAGCAAATTAAAATTTGGGTATCTTCGTAAAGGAAATCAGGTTAATCAGGTGAAACTACTGTGACAAGAAGAAACCCAGAACAACTTTTTTTTAATCTATAGCATAAAAATATGCACTTTCTATCCA
Organism: Camelus bactrianus; assembly: GCF_048773025.1. NCBI lineage: Eukaryota > Metazoa > Chordata > Mammalia > Artiodactyla > Camelidae > Camelus > Camelus bactrianus. The sequence goes on from NC_133549.1 coordinate 25,943,223, forward strand.
AAAGGCAAATCTTAGTTTATAAAGACCCTTTAAACAATATTTAACATAAAATTCTTAGCAAATGAAGAAAGTGCTGTTATTAAACTACTAATTATGGCTGTATTATTAGTTAACAAAAACCCGAAACAAAATAACATGCACAGAAAGAGCTCTGAGGTGGTCCAAGAAAAGACAAGCAGTCCGGTTTCAGCATCTCCCGGGGACTATCCTCCTGACATTTCAGAAACAGGCCCATGGTGTCAGGGTCTCTGTCATCTGGCGTCAGGTGAATGAGTATTCATTGTGATTAAAAAAGATGAGTAAAACAGAAAAAAAAAGTATTTCAAGATGAGTATTTACACAATTTCATTTTGCCTCTTCCTCCTCTTAAAGCAGTCTCAAGGAGAATAAAGGATTTTCTAGTAACCAAGAAACTTAAATGTCTTAAAAATGTAAAACAGACATTAAGAATCAAAAAAAAGAACAGGTCCAATACTCACCAACAGCAAGCAATGGCTGATACATCTTGATGTTTTTTGTGGTCAACGGTGGGCACATACGGATAGCAAACTGTGGTGAGGGCAGTCCTGACAGCAGTCCTGTGAGCAGGAATTTGAGGTGCACTTCCTGCAGAATGGAGCCTTTGGGATGTTCTTCTCCAGCAATTGCACTTTGCCCTGATTTTTAATAAAAAGTACAAATATATTAATTATAATGTACGCTGATCTGAAAAATCTAAAGGAACTTTGCAGTGGAAATATTCTTCCGGTCTAGAAGGTGTGATGCAGCCCTCGAGGGGCTGTAGCTGTACAATGGGTCCTATTTGGCTACAGGACTTACACTGCATCACCTAACATCTCAAAGGATAGATTACTCCAAGGTATTGCCATCCAGAATTCAGGGACCTTTGTCTTCTAGAACCACTTTTTCAGCCAAAGTTCCTGGTATTAGGGCACCAAAGGCAAATCAAGAGGACTAGGGTTAGAGAACGGTTTCCATGGTGTAAGATATTACAGCACGTTCCTGTCTTACTGCCTTTCTGAAGGGTCACTTTTCAATGTGACATACTTTGTAAAGTGCACAAAACACTGGTAATCACAAACAGCAGGTTCAAAGAACTTATTTACATTTCTAATATGAAATCTTCAATTAAAGTGTCAATGTAATTACAACACTTAAGCTTTATAATATATACTTTTTTATAAATAAGTAAAATAAATACAAAAACATACAATAAATAATATATGATTTATAAACCATCACTGTCCGTAGCTAAATGGCATTATTTTTAGACACAGCACCCATAAAGTTATCAAACCTCAAACTAAAAAGATGATTCGAATACAAACCATTCTAACAAAATGTGAACACAAAGAGTGCAACAAAATCAAAACCATTCACTAATAAGGGTGTATAAATTTTATTCCTTTAAACCAGTACTGAACTCTGTCTGGGATAAAGCTGTCAAAAGTGAGTGTGTATATGCACATATGCACACATACACACACACACATACACACACACACACACATATGCACATATGTTGTGAAAGGGAAACATGTAAACAATTACCAGGAGTGGGTGACAGGATTTTGACTAAACCTTTTAAAGCTGTAAAGTTGTTTTAGTAATAATGTTATTTTAAAATCTGTAAGATACACGGAAAAAAGTAGCCATCAATCTAATCTAAATGAAACCACCCCTTAGGATTAGCCGTACAACTGATAATCAATCTTAAGGGTCTAACAAAAGACAGGGTCTAAAGGAATGGGAAGTTCACCACAGAGGCACCATGTTTACCAGCCCTTGGTAGCTTGGAGCTGACTTCAGGGAACTGCCGTATTTTAAATAAAGTATCTTCCATGTGAGGTGATTCACAAAGTAGGGCAGATTATGCCTTAATAAGCAGCAGCCTTTACCCAATGAATATAAATCAGGCCTCTGTATTTAACTGAATTGCTTTCAATTATCACTAAGTACACAGTGAATTTCAAATTAAAAGTTTAATTAAAAGTTTTAATTAAAGTGTTTTCAAGCAACAAAGATTTATTTATTTAATACTTTTAAATCAACAACATTGTCAAGAACTGCTGTATAATCTGTATCCTTTTGTCTCTTAAAAAATGTAATTTATATCACTTAGATAACTAAACAGCATAAAATTTCAACCTCCTACAGGCTTAATATTACTGATTATTTCTATGCACGTGTATTTATAATTCTTTTCACTTTACTATTTTATATTAAGTGCAGACAAGGCCAATTAACTCAGAAAATTGTGTTACTGATAAAATAAATTTTGCAAAACAATTATGTGTCTAAACATCCTCACATGGATTTATGTCTGGAAAGTGAAAAGAAAGACTTTTAAGTATAAAAGTTATTTTAGTGTCACTGAGCACAAGGATTCTACATCTGGCAGGAACTATGGGAAAACCAGGGCCTGGAGAGGTCAGGTCTGCTTCAGATCACAGTGAAGCAGACAGGACTAGAGGCCATGGCAAGGAGCAGACTCCAGACCGGGATGACTCGCTTCACATTATGGCTCTTCCACATACTGGCTGTGTAGTTTGGGGCAAGTTTTTTAATCTCTCTGGGTCTCAGTTCCCACATAAATAAAATGGTAATAATAATAATAGTAATAATGGCAGCTACCTTGCAGAGTTGTTGACAATTTAGCACAGTACTTAACATAGTATTAAGCACCCAGTAAGTGTCATCTTGGATTAAGGGGATTAATGAGGTAATGCTCCTTCTAGTATATCATCTATCTAGCATTTAAGCAGAAAAATCTAGTAAATAATATCCATTTTCAATTACATTATGGAAGAACAAATATTGATAAAGAAAATCCTATATAAACCACTAGCCACAATTTCAAAAAAATTAGACGTCGGCATTGCTCAGCATATTTACAATTTCTAGTTGTGTAATATTTGAAACAACCAATCCTCCTTCTTCCTTGCATATGTGTTGGCCCTATAATAATTAAATAACTTTGAAGCAACATTTTATCTGCAAATAAATATTTGTTGAAAGTAAGAATTCCCAACATGAAAATGAGAAAATGTATATCAAAAAGTTAAAAGCGGGGGGAGGGTATAGCTCCGTGGTAGAATGCATGCTTAGCACGCACGAGGTCCTGGGTTGAAGCCTCAGTACTGCCATTTAAAAAACAAGTAAATATACCTATTTACCTCCCCCCAGCAAAAAAAAAAAAACCTAAAAAAACCTCTAAAAAGTTAAAATGATTTTTTTTCTAACACTGCCCAGTTACTTTATTCCTTCAACAAATATTCCACATCTAGAATGTGCAAGGCCCTGTGCGGAGCACTGGGGATGCAAAGTGGAATCAAGCACTAGCCCACCCTTGGTGGAGCATATAATCTACTGGAGGAAACAGACAAGTAAACTAACAAGTACAATCAGCTGACAACTATTAGGAGCCACCTAAATCAGGCTGGGAGAGGAAAGCAACACCTGAGCCCAATTTTAAATCAGGAGTACCAGAAAGGGGGAGAGAGGAAGCGTGTGTTCAACTCCGCGCTGAGGGACCAGTGAGCACGGAGGCCCTGAGGAGGTACCGCACGGCCCAGCCAGGGCTACAGGCAGCATCTGGATGCCTCACACCATCTCTTTCATTTGGATCAGAGTCTCTCATGAAAGAACACTTTCTAACTCCAATACTACAAGGCTAGTCTATCCTGCTTCAGGTACAGTTATGCTTAAATATTTTATACCCCTCTGATTTATTTAGGAAAGAACAAGTCTACATTTTAGTCTGAAGTATTAACTTTGACTTTGTAACAGCTGTAGTCTGACTCTATTAATTTTGCCCTTCAAAAACTATACCTAACATGAAAGAGGGAAAAAAATGCAGCTTACCAATCATATTATCTAAGGAGAGGTCTGGGAGTTTATTTTGTAGCACTCCTACAGGAATTCCACAGAAAGACACTGGTGAATATAAAGGTGACACGCCCGAACTACTGCAAAGACATGATAATTAGATGGTTCTTACATATTTAAAACCTGCATCACATGTTACAACTCAAACAAACTGATTTCAAATCATGGTATTCTATCTGTTTTTACAGTATCCATGAATCTAACCCATAGTCAGCTTTACATAACTCCCTAATAATCTGAAGTCTTAATTATCACTTAATTTCCTTTTTACAGAGAAAAAAAGGCCCTGCTATTTTTATATGAGTCTGGTAATCTAAAAAACAGGAGGGAACAAAACAAAAAAGAAATCGTATTGATTCATTTACCTGTTCCGTGAATTTCGATTACAAACAGCAGACTTCAGTTCCCATATCATGACCCTGCCATCGCTCACTACGAGGGCAGCTGCATTCTCATTGACAGGACAGCACACCATACTGAAGGGACGGACGGTTTTTGTCACTCTGATTGCATCGCACTGGCTTCGCAAATCATAGGTAAGCTCCTGGACAGGATCTGGATCTGAAGAAAGTACTGTTTTCTTTTAAATATTAGAAAGCAACCATATCAATATGATTACTACTTACTTTAATTTAAACAAAACCTCAGTCAAAAAGGATACCATTCCTTCAGGAAGAAAAGGCTTGTCAGAAATGGCTTCCCTCTTCACAATTACTAACTTCAGAATATAAAGATACTTCACTCAGTGACTGTCTACACCAAGGTTAACTTCCAAACTAACACTTATAATCAAAACAACTTAATATTTTTAAAACAAAGAAAATTCTTTGAAAAAAAGGATCAGCCCATCATAATTTACAGTGGTCTACAAAAAGCCTGAAAATAACCGTTCTTTACAGAAGATGTGAAAGTCACTGTCACCGTCATATAGTATACTGTTCCACAAAAACATTATTTCTGTTCTCCAGGATGAGACTGAAACTGACAACTGAATGCCCTAGAGACCTATGAACCTATGTCACTTTACCACGGAGATCTCTAAAGCACAGGGGTCAAGAAGGTGTAATAAAGGTATATACAAGGTTGGACTTGTGCTAAAGAAACAGTCACACAAGATAACATCTACTTGGCTCATGGATACAATCAAGAAGAGACTACAAAATATTACTATCTTTGCTGCATGTAGGAGGTACACTGTCATAACACCAAGAGATTAATCTTGGCCTTGGGCTTCTTTATGCCTCATGTTATAACCATACTCTACTTTCTTAAGGCAAGGATTATCATTAACTCCATGCTTTGGCTAGTATTTGCCACATGAAATTTTATAAAATAATTCTGAAGAAAAATTCAATTAACATTGCTGTGAGATACAAACTCACCTGGTTCCTCATTTGAAGTGTTGAAAATACTACTGTAAGATCTTCGAACACGTAAGGTTATACAACCATTTTCATGTAGGCAAAATAAACCATCACGCTGAAAGCAGGGAATTACCTGCAAATAGATGATGTATTTGTTTTTAAAACCAATGAATTACAAAAGTATATACCGTGAGACTCATAAACTCAAATTCAGAGAATATGAGCAAAAAACAAAACACAAAAATACACATATAATCCCCTAGCTTTAAAATTTAGTAACCTTTTAAAAAAATCCATCTATAATCCTAAAAAATTTGTCTTTATCCATATAACTTAAATAGTTCAAAATGTAGCTCCAGATCAGTCAGAAGAATTTCCAGGGTTAAATCAAACCAATCAAAAGTGCAGAAAAATAAGGAATGTAAAATAACATTGTTAATCTTTAAATAAATATAAAAGAGAAACTGAAACTAAGGAATTTTGCAAGGTTATGGTTTTTCTCTGTATAATTCATCATCAACTGCTGGTGATATAATTTGTAAATTGTAGATACCTGCAGAAACGGAACTCCTGTTCGTTCTATTGCAATCACACCCACTGTTTGATTCACCTCAAGGTCAAGGATTAAAATCTCTCGAGGATAGAGCAGCAACATGTGATTCCTTTTGGAAGGCAGGTATGCCAACTGAAGGCAATCGTTGAGAGTTATGAATTCAGCACTGAAAAAAATAAACATTTACTTTAGGCATCAAGAGATGAGCTAGACTTTATTCATATCAGAAAAAGCTAATAAAGGACTGAATTTTATACTTTCCACATAATAACTATCAATGAGAATATACAACTGTTTCCAAAAATGACCAACATGGGCTAGCATCTAAAACTTAGATCTCCCCTTTGTGCCAAAATCCAAATTATGACAATCATATTGAATAGGATGGACAGACACATGTGTCTACATTCTTGAAAATTTAAAGTAAAGTAGTTAGAGTCTATGATACGGGATGGTAAGTGACAATGCTATAAGGCATTCATAAGATAGTTTTTCTTTTATTTTGTAACTGGAAGTACTAGACAGACTGCTGAAATGAAGCCTCAGGATTAAAACAAAGCATTTAGGGTAATTAAGACTAGGCAACTGTATCAGGAGTCATTTCATATTTGGGGCTTGGGCAAGTCACTTCCTCTACTCTGCCTTCATTCACTTTCAAGCTGTCTTAAATCTTTTTTGAAACAAAGTCGAGAATTTTATTCACCACAGCATTTTCTTCTACGTAAATAAAAGAGATAAAACAATATGATTGTAAAGACTGTTAGAGTCTCAAAAATCTTCTTAGAAATTTGTGATTGTTGTGTATATTTAAACACAACCTTACATTTATTTTATAATAAATTTATATTATATTAAATATATTTCAATAGGAATAGGTATATAATTATGTACCATTTTCTTTTTACATAATACTCTTATTAAAAGGTTTTGAAATTTAAAATAAAGTTAGAGGACTAGAGAGACAGATGTGGATTGCATTAAAATCCTGGCTCTGAATTTCCTAGTTGGGTGACCTGAAGTAACATATTTAAAACAATGTGAGACTCAGTTTCTCATTCATAATATGGGCACAGTACTACTGCCCAGGACTGTAGTAAGATTATATGTAATAGTGTATGTGAAAGCACTCAGAGCGGATCTATTCAAAGGGATAAATAATGCATTTCCCCAATATCAAGATGAACACATGATTCACATGAGAGAAAATATAAAATATATACATCATAACTTATAAAACTATGCAGACTACAAAATAATTATGATGCAGAATCAATGAAAAGTAAATAAAAAGTTCTCAAGATATTTAAGGAGTAATCTTAAATTATTTTGGCACAGGGTGGGGGATAAATTAGTGAACCTAACCAGCCTATGGTTTAATATATAAAAAATGATATTGACATATAAATTCAGAATGTATCTGTAGAGCAATTTGCATATTAACATATATTTTGCAGGTAATTACCCATGAAGTCTAGATAGAATAATCTTAGCATATTAAAAATAAAGGCTTTTTTTAAGTGAATGGCAAAAAACTGCCAAAGCAATAAAAATATAAGAACAATCATAGTACTAGGAAAAATAAATCTATTTTTAATACATAAAATTAGTTCCTTAAAATAAAATTTTATTCAGTCGCAATTTCTGAAATAAACAATAATAGCTAGCATTTACCAAAGGAACGATTACTAAGTTATCATACACTATGTCAAGTACTTAAGTTATTTTATCTATTAATCCTTACAACAACCCTTGTAATCCTTTAAAACACTATTTCAGAGATTGGGAGACTAAAATTTGAGCAAGATTAAAGCACATTCTGAGTCACATAGCTACAGCTTCCCCTCAAATCCTGGCCCTTAACCAGCATGGGAAACATCTTTATATGCGTAAGAAAAATACCTGTATTTTACTGGCTAATGAGATCACACAGCATTTAAGTCAAGAAAACGTATTTAAAATAAAAATCCAGCTTTTGTCCCCCAATTTTTAATGTATTCAGTGACCACAATTTTAGAATCTTTATCTCATTTTCAGAAGTAAAAAATCAAAAAGTCAAAATTTTTCATCTATAAAAATCAATGGGGGTATTTATCACATTACTGGAAACAAAGGAATCATCTTAAATGCTGAATCTCTTCTTAGGGGAAGAAACTAAAAATCATTTTTCTCTTATAAATTCAAAATTAGAAACAAGAAAGGGTGACATAAGAAGGAAAATCAATCTTCGCACATCTCCAGAAATGAGGCTTTCATGAATAGACGATTAAATAGATAAATACTGAGTAAAATAAACGAATGCTGCTGTTAGTTTTATTTCACACTTGCAACTTACCTAGGTTTCTCTTGAGTGATTAAGATTTTCACCTTATTAAGAGCCTTCTTGGCCCCTGTGGCTGCAGCCAGCTTGCTGTGAGCTGGGCTGGAGTGTGGGCTGGATATGTAAACTTTTTTCCCGGGGCCTGAGGGAGGCTTGGACGGAGAGAAATCTGAGATGAACACAATGCCCTCGCTGGTGAGCACTGTGTAGAGAGAAGCAAAACTCTGATTAAACTTTAATCAAGCTTAGCGTAGAGTTTTATCCCAGTATAATTTTGAGAGCAGAGTAATGATCATTTTAATAATATAGAACTGGCAGTGTTATGCAGTCATAACATAACAGGGATGTTCTCCAAGTTAAAGTGAAACAGGTGGTCCATTACAATTCCTCGGAGGCCTCCAAGCTCAGCATTCCAAATTAATGTTTTATATTAAAAAGATACCAGAAGGTTACTGGCAGAAAGAACAAATGTTTGTTCTTCCAATAAATTCAGTGCACGGACTTTCATTAAAAATCTTTCCTCATTATATGCCACAACTTCAAAATCCAAAGGCTTTCAGAATATAAAATTCACAGAAGAAAAAAAAATCCCAGATATAAGAGGCTCTGAACACCACACTTGGCAAGTTCAAATATTTGACTTGATGATACTGATTTTTTATCATTATCATGAGCTACTCAGTCAAAATGGATTTCCTTTTTCCTCTTGAGTATCAAATTGAACCGCAGGATTTGTAAAGAGTGTTCTTTTTCTCTTTATATCTAAGTAAAGGTAAAGTGCCAACAGTGGTTTACTAAGTACAGGAAACAGAAATATTCAAGGAGGCAGCACCACATTTAGCACTACAAATTACGCTTTTTTATGACTGGAAAAATAATCCCCCTCAAAACTGGGACTGACAAATGCTAACACATATCTGATCATAAAAAATCTTATCTACCCTGGCTCCTGGCAATTAACAAGGCTGCTTTAAACACAGAGAACAAAGTATTCAAGAACTATGACAACCCCAGAACATTCAATGAGCAAATCAAAGATGTTAGGTTAGCTGATGCTTTGAAACATGCAGTGCTTTCATCAACCAAATTATAGAGATGCAGTAAGTTAGCCTGAAGCCTTGTCTCCTTTTCAGGTTACAGAAGTCATCCTTCAAGTTCCTAGTCCTCATACTTCTGTGATGTCCTCACCCCCTGACTCTGCCACAAAGCCAACTGCAATTACTTATACAGCTGTGTTTCCCACTGTAATTTCCACTTGTCTGCCCTTCTCTCTCTCCATCAACGCACACATACACACACGCCTCAATAAATGTTGGTGGGTACAAGTTAGAATTCTTGAGTCATTCAAATCCAGGGGAAACATTCTTTACCATAGTTAATTCCCTTACCTCTTTCAAATTTTGATCAAATATCAAAATGACCACTTCATCTAATACAGCAACCTGCCTGCTCCCATCCCCTTCATCTTATTTTACTTTTTTATACCACTTATAACCTCTTAATATGTTGTAATTTATTAATTCATTATGTACATAGTTTACCACCTGACTCCCACTCTCTGGAACGCAAATTTTATGAAGGCAGGAATTCTTATGTGGGTTCACTGTACTCTAGGTTCCCAGAACACACCTGACTAGTAATAGCTCAAGAAATATCTGTTGGATAACTGAATGACAGTATTTTTTAAATAATTTAGTCACAAAAATATCTGTCTAAAATCTAACTTTTAGATCAGTAGCTCAAACATCAAAAGCACACTGACAAAAGAGCCTCTGCAAGAAAAAAAAACCCTTGGGCTGAGTCTGTTCCTGACATGCATCTGTTTAGGGCACTCAAATTGCACGGCATGGGTTAGAACAATTTTTTTTTTAAAGGAAGAAATAAATTTGGCCACAGACAATGAAACCCTTGACACAGGTTCTTTCGATGTTTCTAGAAGAAAATTTAATTAAGTCTGAGTTAGAATAACACAGCAACTCTCTCTGTGACTAATCTGATTCTATGCACAAGTTCCACACAATGAAGGTCTAGCTTGACAATTTAAATTTCTAACCATCAGCATACCTGCAAATGCTGTGGGTTATGATTTAGTATCTGTAGTAGGAGCTGAAGATATATGGACAAGCTGTGCTTCTCCACTGTGCTCAGTCATTTTAACAGCACAGCTGTACAATGGGAGTGTGTGAGTGTCCCACGTACACAGCATTAACCACATTACAAATACCTCAATTCATTTTCCCCAAGAAACCAGTACTCACGAGTTAAATGTGAGGGATCGAAAGGGTCAAAAGAGAAAGAAAGAATGTTATCTGCATAGCTCTTCTTCCAGAGTTTGGTGCCAGTATCTGCATTCCAGAGCACAATGTAATTTGGCGGGTGGATGGCAAGCAGTAAATCTCGGGAAGCATCTTGATTCCATAACCACTGAACATCTGTAAAGACCAGAAAAACAAAGGCAACATTCAGAAATCGCCCACTTCAAAACACTAGGCCAATGTGTCCTTGATATCTAATTGTTTTTGTGTGGGTATGCTTTTTGGCTTTTTTTTTTTTTTTACATAATCCTTAAAATCTTAACTCCACCCTGCTCATCAATGTTGCATATATGTGTACACGTATTGAGAGGAAAAGATAATTTTATATAAAGATTAGCTGTCTGGACATTAGAATCTCAAGGTCAAAATTTCCAAGTAATCTGAAATAGTACTTCAAAGAAAAAAAAAAGGCAATTTGCACTATTCATTAATTAAAACTTTATGTCAAAGATTGTCCTAGCCAAGATCAATGTCAGACTCTCTGAATGTTTTTGTGGAATTAGAGACTTTGTAGAATTGCCTGTCTGTTCACAACAAACAGGACAAAGATCTAGTTCAATAGTGTAGTAAGTACTCAATAAATGGTTTTTAAATAGTCATTTAAAAGATTCACTCAGTCAAGAGAACCACTCAGTCAAGGCCTAAAGTCTAAAGAGTCCAAGGAATACTGTGTTGATCACAGGTCAGTAACTCAGGCAGGCAAACAAACGATCTATACGGAAATGCGAACACAACTGTGATTATCTCTATTAATGGAAAGTAAGTACTGAGGGTTAATTCAAAAATAGCAGTTTGGCCAAGTTTACTTACATGCGGCTTAGATTTCCAAGACTGTTTACAGCAGCTTAATTTTTCTCATCATGCTCAACTGAGGGCAATGTTGAAATTAAAGCATTTTACCAAAGAACAAATCAACCAAGATTTGAGGCAATAAGCCCAGAAGCGTGCTGATAAGGAACAGAAAGCCAGATCTGGATCAGCAGAACAGGCTAAACACAATCAAGAGATGGCTGACAAGGGATGAAATTAAATGAAAGGGGGGAACGAGCCAAACGACTCTAACAGCAAGTGTACTAGCACAGACACTGAGCAGACAGACTCCTCACCCTGAATGGGCTTTGCGTGCTCCTGGATCTCACACTGAGCCACTCCTGCTGCCACATCCCAAATGATGATCTTTCCATTGACATCAGCAGAAGCTAAGCGCAAGGAATATGGCGAGCCAATGTTATGGTGATAATTTTCCCTGGCCCATTTAACCTAGTATCAAGAAGAAATCAAATCAAGTAAATACCTGCACTGGATGAATCTAAACATAATTTTCATAAAACATACAAAAATAGGAAACTAGCTTCCAACTTGAAAGTCAGGCATTTTTATTATTTATACTTTTTAAGAGTTGTAACTAAAATATTTTTGAAAACATCATAATGTTCCTTTAGAATATGAAAAATGAGGCACAGCTTTAATACTGCAGGAAGTTCAGATAAAACTCCAGAATACCATTTTCTAAAATGGTATGATCATTGAGGTACCACTTGATCATAGTAATGACCATAAAATCTAATTCTGACACAACATCTTAAATCCTAAACTGCTAAGCAGAACTTTTTCTGCGTCCTATTCTTCTAATTTAAAGGAGACAACTTAGAGCTACAAAAACCTTACAAACGGAAAAACAGGAGAAAACACAAGCAAACAAAAACTCTGGCTGTCCCTCTTTCATAAAATTGGAAATAAATATTAACAGTTTTTTTTCTCTAAAAAACAAATCTATGCATTATGTTTCTAGCAATATCATTAAGAATAGTTTTTAAAAAAAAAATAATAAACACAAGAATCCCAGCATGAATCAGGTTAATTCCTCAGCATCAATCGCTGACACAGTAAGGGATAAAACACAGTCCTCACCCTGAGCCAAGGCCTCCCCTGGCCACTTTCCTGGCCACCACTTCTCTTCTCCTCGAGCTCAGCATCCTACTTGCTTACTTCAAAGCATCTTCCACACAACACTTTGTAATCACTTTATTTATTTTGTTTTGACCCATCACCAACCAATGAACTGTAAGCTCCACAGGGCAGGATCACATGGTCCTTGTTCACATTTCTACTCCTAGACCTTAACACAGTGCTGCACACAGCTGGTGCTCAACAAGTATGTGTTTAGTAAATGAACTGAAGCCACAGACTCTTCAAACAGATACATATGTAAACATATGTACACACACACAAGTATATATAAGTAAACACACTCAAAAAAAATGCTATGTTAGGGAAGCATTTCCAACAGTGTTCATGAAAAAGATGGAAACAAAAAGTTTTCCAAACTTCAGTCTTAATAAGCCTTAAGTTTAAAAGATTCACTCAGTCAAGAATTTTTTTAATGAAATGTGTCTATGCATATGCGTATGTATATATGTTTGTGTGTGTATATATATTTACTTTACATATGTGAGAATATATGCATACTGTCGCTCCCCATTATTTGCAGACTCTGTATTTGTGAATTTGTCTACTCACTAAAATTTATTTGTGATTTTATTTGAAAAATCAGTGTTTGCAGTGCTTCTGCAGTCATTCATGGACACGTGCAGAGTGGTGAAAAATCTGAGTCCCTCAACATACAAGTGCATTCCAGATGTGGGTGAGCGAGGCGATCTTGTTTTCAGTTCTCATCATTTTTCAAGGTATTTAGTCAGTACCACACTTTTCTGCATTTTTGTGCTTCTTGCTGATGACTTCACTGTTTACAGTGGTCCCCAAGCACAGGGCTGAAGTGCTGCCTAGTGTTCCTAAGTGCAAGAAGTTGTGATGTGTCCTTCAGAAAAAAACATGTGAAGTGAGCTCTGTTCAGACATGAGTTACAGTGCTGTCAGCCATGAGTTCAATGACGATGAATCAGTAATGCATATTAAACAAGATGTCTGTTAACAGAAACACATATAAAACAAGATTATGTACCAATCAGTTGATGAAAATATTGTGACTAGAGGCTCACACGAACATAACCATGTATTTCCCCGAGGGGCAGTCCATGTTGAAGTATTCGCTAATCAGTGTTTGCAACAACTTTACAGAATAAAACTACCACAGGTAAGAATTACTGTTGTGTGTGTGTGTGTGTGTGTGTGTGTATTTATACATATGTATATGAACACAGTACTTGAATTCTATTTTTGTAAACCTCAAGCACTGTACATATTAAAAAAAAATCACCTAAACACAGCATAATCAAACTGCTGAAAATCATAGGTAAGGAGACAATCTCCAAGGCAGCCAGATGAGAAAAGATACACTATATACAGAGAAACAAAGGCAAAAATTTCTCATCAAAAGTTACCCAACCTGGAGGATAGCTGAGTGATATCTTTAAAGTACTACAAGGAGAAAAAAACTGGTGAAATACTTTCTCAGACAAATAAAAGCTGAGAGAATCACCCAATATCAGACACGGGCCTTAAAGACTTAAAGGAAATTCTTCAGGCAAAAGGAATATTACACCGGACTGAAACACAGATCTACACAAAGACATGCAAACGCCAAAAATGCCAAAAAGACAAAATGAAGGGGAGAGAAAATGTATTTCCCCCCCCAAAATCCCTACAACCTAACATCAGATTTGACGGTGAAAGACTGAAAGCTTTCCTCCCAGGCTCAGGAACAAGGCAAGAACACCCTCCCTCCACTCCTATTCTCTGTAGTAAAGGTCCCAGTCAGTGCAACAGGACAAGAAAAAGAAAGAAAAGACATACACATTTTCAGTGAAAAACTCAAACTGTCACTATCTGCAGACACCATGATTGTCTATGTAACAAAAAGTCACCCAAATTACTAAATCTGATGAGTTTAGCAAGATCACAAGATATATTTCGTTATTAAAAAAAAAACTGTATTTTTCCCTACTTCAAATTATATATAAAAATTAATTCAAATGGATCTGGAACCTATATGTAAGGGCTAAAACGGGACCGTTCTTAGAAGAAAACAAAAATGTAAACCTCCTTGACACTGGGAAAAGCAATGGTTCTTGGATACAGCAACAAAAGAAAAAATAAGTTTTACTACATCAAAATTTAAAACTTTTGTGTTTCATAGAACACTATCAAAAAAGTGAAAGATAACTCAGAATGAAAGAAAATATTTGTCAACCATGCATCTGATAAGGGACTTATATAGAATACACAAAGAACTCTCACAACTCAATAATTTAAAAAAAATAATTTTAAAATGGGCAAAGGAATGAACAGACATCTCTCAAAGAAGATCTACAAATGGCCAATGAAAAGATGCTATGCATCATTAACCATCAGGGAAATGCAAACCAAAACCACAGTGAGAACCACTTCATACCCACTATGATGGCTGCAATCAAAAGGACATGTAATAACAAGCATTGTTGAGGATGAGGAGAAACTGGAATCCTCATACATTGCTACAGGAATGTAAAATGGTGCAGCCTCTTTGGAAAACGGTCTGGCAGTTTCTCAAAAAGTTAAACACAGAGTACTGTCTGAGTCAGCAATTCTATTCCCAGGCATACACCCAAGAGAAATGAAAATATAGGTCCACACAAACTGTGCATAAATGTTCATAGCAGCATTATTTGTAATACCTAAAATGCTGGAAATACCAAAATGTCAATAAATGTTGTATTTCATACAATGGAATATTATTCAGCAATAAAAAGGAACAGAGGACTGACATATGCTACAACATGGATGAATCAAGAAAACATGCTAGGTGAATGAAACCAGGCACAAAAGGCCACATATTGTATCATCTCATTTATATGAAATTTCCAGAATAGACAAATCTACAGGACAGAAAGTAGATCAGTGGTTGCCTAGGGATGAAAGGCATGGGGAAAAGGGGTTGGGGGGGGTTGCAGGGTTTTTTGGGGGTGTTATGAAACTCATTGTGGTGATGCTACACAACTCTGAATAAACTAAAAACCATAGAATTGTATGCTTTAAATGGTTGAATTTTATGGTATGAATATCTCAATAAAGCTGTTAACAACAACAAAAAAGACCCCAAATCTCTAGCTCTAATCATAACCTCTCCTAAAATTTCGGATCAGTATAATTCAGTTGCCCCAGGCGTCTCACACTCTGCATGTTGAAACGTAAATTCACTGACTTCATACACACTCACCTTATCAAAGAAACACTGTCATCCGAGAAACTCGAGTCATTCTATTCTGACTCTTCCTTAAAATTGTTGATTATAAAGGTTTCAAGTTGACCTCTCAAACAGCTCCTAAATATGACTCCTTCATGCCTCTGCTTTATTCAGGCCTTTAGAATTTCCTGCCAAAATCACTGCAAAAGTCTCCTAAATGATCCCACTGCCTTGTCTTGCCTTTTTCCAACAGATCCTCCACTACTGTCAGAGTGAGTTTTTCTAAAATGCAAATACGATCATATCAATCTCCTACTTAAAAATCTAAATTTCTGCATAACCTGATAAAGCTTTCAGGGAAGGTGAATTTCTCGGGCGGCCCTCTCATCACTCCTACGCATGTATCTCATCTTTTAGGCATCCTCACACCCTGCTTCCCTTTGTGTATATTCTCCCTTTTTCCTGCAGTGCTCCTCCCTGAATTTTTCACTTAGCCAACTACTATTTACCAGTCCCTAAAATGAAAAGACGTCCGTGACCCTCCTCCTGTCCCTACAATTAGGTGATCTGTAACTCCTCTGTCTTCCCAACGCACACTTCGCAAGTCTCACTTTTAACACACTGTGTTTGTGTGTTTTCTTTCTTTCTCACTAGAAAATGAATTGCTTGAGGACTTTCATCTCTATACCCTTGGCACATGTCAGGTGCTCCATATTAATGAATGAATGAGTAGTCCAATATGTGGTAAGATTAGTGTTTTCCATCAGTTTTAAAACGACCTAAGAACTAGCGTTTAACAGCTCATCCTGACGTGACATTAAGTGATATACATGGAAATACAAGTCTGCCCCAAATAAATTATCATATTTAGAACCTATTCAACATTTGTCCATATGACTTAATGAGATTCTAGTGATACCTAAAACTTTAGAATAGACAATATGTAACAAGTCAAAGTGGGGTCTGACTTACCTTGACAACATCAGCTTTATGTTTTTCTAAAACTTGAAGAGTTTGAGCAGTACTGGAATCAATCACTACCACAAGCGAATGACATCCATAAGCAATTAAACCTTGCCAGCCCCTAACAAAACAGTGTTAAAATTTAAGTTAAAAAGCAAAGCAAA
Organism: Camelus bactrianus; assembly: GCF_048773025.1. Taxonomy (NCBI): domain Eukaryota; kingdom Metazoa; phylum Chordata; class Mammalia; order Artiodactyla; family Camelidae; genus Camelus; species Camelus bactrianus. Next base: position 25,959,908 of record NC_133549.1, read on the forward strand.
ACAACTCTCTCACCAAGAGCCACCCTAAATAAGTGATAAATCTGATACGCACCAACATTTAGTACAATTATTATCTAAGACCAAAGGCCAGTAATTTACATTGTACCATTTATACAAAAGGTCTAGCTAAGCTTAAAAAAAGCTTTTTGAAATCCATTTTTCTTTTGGAGATACATATATAAATGTATATATACTGAAAGATATGCATGTCGAGCCGTAAAGATGTATAAAGCAACTCGGGTCGACTATTTGCCTTTGTGAGCATACGCCGCCTTGTCTCACTCAACTTGGAATACTTAGCAACCACAAAGTGCCTGGGATCATGAGCCAGAGTATTTGTGATTAGCCCCGGTCCTTCCAACCAGGCAAAAAGACACACACTGAACAAGAGGTTTCAGTTCTCTTGCCAACATTCCCAGCAGACAAAGCTACAGAATTTTGCTTCTTACCTATTATTAACTTTCAGAGCTGCAGTGTCATTTTATAGTGAAAGGAGAAAGGTGAAATGAAGGGTCAGTGAGAGCACAGGCGCCTGGCATAGGGTCTGGCACATTGGTGAATGCAGAAGAAAGAGGAAACAGAATGGGGAAGAGAACGTAGTCAGAGGAACTGGCGACGGGTAGAAGCCCCGAGACTGGAGGAGAGGTGAAGAAAACGGAATGGGATGGTGGGGAAGGAGGTGCGGGGAAAAGAGAAGCAGAGATGGGAGAACGAAGGTAAATATAATCACACAGGGCAAGTTCCCACATCGCATTTACTACTTTCACAGCAACAACAAAAATTCAGCATTAAAATGAACATCTCTAAATGTGAAGGCGGCACCCAGTCTCGGCGAGGCCAACCTAAGCAGTGGGTGAAACCTCTTGTTCTTTCCCCTTCCCCTCACAAACTCCTGGCCGAGCCTGGCGGCCTCAAAGCCCGGCGCCCTCACCAGTCCACCGCCGCCTTGTTGTGGGCGTTGAGGGCCCCAGTGAGGGTGCGCGCCGACACCTTAAAATTCACCATATAGGGAAACATCGCCGCGGCTAAACCCGGCCCTCGGCTGCGACCCTCAACCAGGAAGCGGCCGCCGCTGCGCTTCCGTTCCAAACAGTCCGAGTGGCTCCGCGGGCGCCGCACTTTGGTTCCGCCGTGTCAGAGGTTCCACTGCCCCCGGATTCCTCCACCGTCACATTCCGAACACGCCTGTGTTCCGCCTGAGTCAGGGTTCCGCTACGGTGCTGGTTCTGCAGCTCTGCGTAGGACCGGGCTGTGCCTTGAAGGAGGTGGTTCTGCCTCCAGTTACGCATGTCCTCTTCAGATTGGGACTGCTTGGACCTCTGTGCGACTGCTGGAAAAGGAGAAAAGCAAAGGCTAAAAATTCCAACTAGCCTTTCTGCCTTGGATCAGTTAACTTAGGGCAAATCCCAATGGCAGGCACTGTTGTAGGCGTCGGGGGTGTTGTCATGAAGAAGGCACAAAGTCTCCGTCCTCGTGGAGCTTATAGAATAAATGAATGAACGGGATTAATTGGATGAATGGAGACAACGAATGAGATGACTAGCCAGAATATTAAAATTTTTTAAATTTGGAGAAAATTCCATTTCTGGTCTTGGAAAGACTTTTTTAAAGTAGTATTACACCTGAGGCCAAGTGCCGCTTTACCTGTTTGCTTGTTGGACTAGCTTTCATTTTTCAATATCTCCTCTGCTGCTCTCCTTCAAGGCAGACTCAATCCCTCCCTCCTCTGTGCTCCACACTTTGTTAATCCTTTACTATAGCACTTGACGCAATGATTTCTTTACAACAATGATTTTTGCATACGTCTGTTTCTCCCCCAAAACACTATTAGTTCCTTGATCAACGAAAGGGACACAATAATGGTCATTTTGTCATCACAGGTCTTTGTGCTCACCTTATCACTCCTATAAAACAGCTTTCTCAAAGATTACCTCCAATAGCCTTTTACTTGTTAAAGTTAATGAACACGTTTTGGCTTTTAGTTGTTCTCTGGCATCTACACACTGTGGCTGTTTCCCTCCCCTTCCCTTGCACTCTTACCTTCCCTGCCCCTCACCATTCCCTACTGATGATGCTTTTGGGGCTACAAGAGATGCCCATAACCAGAGATCTAAATGTATCACTCTCTCCCTTACTAAAAATTATTGATGCCTTTTGTGACAGAGGTTGCTAATTGGTTCCCCAAATTCATTCTCTCCTTCTTTCATGGAAACATAACCACAATTTGTTTCTGGACACATTGTCACTCCATTGAATGAATAAGTGTATCACAGCTTCCCTTACAACGAGGTCAGGCCACAATGCTAAATTCTGGCCAATGAGGTGTAAATGGAAGTGTTGTGTAGTGACCTCTGAGAAATCACTCTTCTCTGCTGTTCTTCTGTGCTATTTCAATATTTATACCCTATGTTATTGTTATCTGCAGATATGTTTGTCTAGCAGGGGAGATAAACACATTTATAGGCAACTGTGATATTGGGGAATAAATACACTCAGATTTACAACAAAATTCCTCCCATTCTGCAGGTAGCAGTGTGAATTTTGAACCCCTTGGCTGAATAAATATATCCAATCAAGTCAAAGAATTAAGTGGTTTAATTGCCAAACTCAAATAGACAGTAGTGGCCTGGTTGTGACCTGATTTTGGCAAGGAGCAGGAATATAATTCTGGTACTAAAACATTGTGTATAAGGACAGGGTACATGCCTAGGAATATTGAAATTATTAGTCAAAGGGAAAATTTATGAATTTTTTGAAATTTAATTTGCATATTTTACTATTTGTGTAGCTTTTATTTGTATTTTTGTTTTAATTTATTTCACTTGAGGAGGCAGATAATTGGCAACTTCAGGCACATTATTAGTCCTGCTCAATTCCTGACCTTCACACTTGTCCAAATGTCTCCTGGCACCAAGTGCATCTATGTGCACAGGTCAGTGGATCCATGCACTGTATGTGATCCTTTAAATGTTTTTTAAAATGCACTTCTGTTACCAATACGGGGTATCATTTGTTGGGGATTTAACCATATGCTAGGCAGTGAGCTAAGGACTTTCCATGTGAGCTAAGCCTTTTCCATTCTTTAATCTTCACACTGGATTTCCTTCATCTGGTCCTAGGGGTCATGGAAGGTTAGCATCAGTAATAGAAGGGCATTTGTTGTGACTTTGGGCAGATTACTTGCATTCATTAAGCTCCTTTTCTCCCTCTATTATTTAGAGGGAGGGAAGTAACTATCCTTGGATGATTGAAAGCATTGCATTAGATAATATATTAAAAGAGCCTAACCCAGCACTTAAGCACCTTATAATTTACTGACAGAGCTGGGACATAAATCTAGGCCTTTTGTTTTTAATGACAGCACTGGCCCCTCTACGTTATATCACCTTGAATCTGAAGAAAGATCTTCCCTCTCTAAGGTGCATCCTGCAAGAGAAGTAATGAGGATTTGGGTAAAAGTGGAGTTGAGCTTGCTATGTCACCAGGTTAACAAAACCACAGCAACCAGCTTTAAAACCTGAGCTTTAAAGGATCATGACAGTGAACACATCAGGTAAGGTGTGGGAAATTGCAGTCCTGGATGGACCGTGATGACCTTGGAGGGGATAACTCGGTGCTTTCTAAAAGGCCAGGCTGTCCTCACACATAGCCAAGGACACAGGCTGCTGGAGCCGCCAGGCAGGCCCCAACCTGTGCTCTATTGGCCATGTTGCACTTGCATCATGCTTCTGTGAGCAGATGCTGCTTGGAGCTAGCATCCCATGGCCTCAGGGGTCAGCTTTTAAAGGAAAGGGGCTGCAGCTTGTGTATCTTTCAGGATAACAGTGCCTCTTGTCTCTTCCAGGCCTGGCTCCCATGAGCCTCCCTTCTCAGGCTTTGTGTTCACTCAAACTCTTCTCCTGACAACTGCTCACTCAGCCTCCCGCTAACTCTAGCGTCAATACTTACCAAGACATTTACTGCATTTGTTAGATTAATTTCCTTATAACATTGGTAATTTAAATTGGTCAGTTCTGTCTTATTTAAACAAAAACATCTGAATTCCAAACCAACCCTGTTTTGCTAGTGGTGAGTATCACCAATCCCATGTTCTGGATGAAGGAACTCAACCTCAGAAATGAGAAGTGACTTAACCTGAGATCATTCTTCTGGCCAGTGACAGAGGTGAACTTCCATGCTGCTTGTTTTCTCAGTCCCAAGCCAGGGCTCTGTCCAGGGTACAGAGCTGCTCTCATGTGAGATTTAGGAGTGGTCGTGAAATTGTCACAGGGGGTGAAATGGGGACCAGGAGTGCACATTTTGTGCAGTCAGTACAGTTTAAAGGAAAGGTTTCTACATGGGAGGCACAATCAGCAGCTGAGTGACGGATGGGCTGAATGCGAGGCGGTCCTGGATTGACAGTCTAGACTTGGCATCCACTTATCTTTCCTTCGGTTTTTCCTTAAACACCTTCCACCCAATCCTTACTTCCTTGTGAATGATCATCAGTTCAATTTATTATCTGGCTACTCTCATTACTGATCTCTTTTTATGTCTCTACAAGTTATGGGTAATTATTACAGTACTGTAGATCAGTCACCGCACTTTATGACCTGGTAATTGAGGTTTATTGGACTAAAGGATGTTTCTGAGAAAAGCAGTCCTGATGAAATGGATTTCTCACGAGAAAGTCGTGTGAGGAATGTGCTTCTCTTCCTTGTGTTGCTGGAAACAGAGAGGGCTTTGTGGTTGGACAGACAGGCAGACAGGAGTCCTGCTCTGTCACAGCCAACTCCTAGCCCTGTGACTTTGGGCAAGTTTGCATGTAAGGTTCTCCTGCGTGATAGTTGTCCTGGGTATGAAGATCAAGGAGCCAGATCAGCACCCATTCTGGCTCTTTCTTTCCAGTTCATCCACGTAATGGACCTGCCTGCAAATCTCATTCCTGGGGCTACCTACATTGTGTCAGTGTGAGTTTATCCAGTTATTGGCTGTTTTTAAAGGAAAAAAAAAACTAGAGGACTTCCTTATTTGATTTCTTCATCAGAATTTTATTAGTCCAAATAACCAATGTCTTAATATTGTGCTCATGGAATAGCATCTCATAAATTAGATTAACCTAACAAGGTTGTATCTGGTGTGCAATCATGATTTCATGGGAAGAATTGATTCTATTGATTTCTCATTCTTAACGAGCTTAGACTTCAGTAGAAATAGATTGTGAGACACTCTAACAGGCTTAAGGATTTTACAACGTTGTCAATTTTTCACAGAATCCTCCAACTGTTGCAGTTAAAAACAAATGCCAATTTGCTAGTGTTATTTTTGATCTCTGAGTGTCATACTAGTGTTTGTACTCAGGGTAGATGACTGACTTGTGATTCAAAGTCTGCCCTATGTGTGTGAGCAGACTGAATCAAAGCCTTGTGTGTGGACAGACTGAATCACGAGGCTTAGAAGCCAGCATAAGACAAGGGAGGGACCTATACTGAAAGTGTTTATTCAGGAGCATCTGGTTTTAAGCTTTTGAAGTGTGAAGAACAATATCACAAATTTTTTAAAGAGAAAAATGTATTCATAAGCTTTATTTGCTATTGTAATTATTTTTATATTTACACATTTTCTCCCAGTCCTCGTCCAAATGAAGATGTTTTATACAGTTGCATAATTCACATAAATTTTGTTAATCTTTTTCTTTGAAACTTCTATATCATAATTGTACTTATAATACTTATATAGTCATCATAATTAGCATTTGAACAATTTCACAATATTTCATAGAGTGGATATACAATAACTTATTTAGTTTTTCCATGATTGCCTGATATTTAATGTATTTCCACTTCTTAATATGAAGATAAAGCTACAGTAAATATCTCCATACTTATGGTTGGCTTTAATTCTACATCACTTCCTTAAAATAATTCACAGGAGTAAGTATAAGCGTCTTTTTTTTTTTGTCTATTAAAAATTGTCTAAATTAAAAAATAAATAAGTGCTTATTGTAGAAAATATGGAAGTTTAGAAAAGTATAAATATAAAAAGTTAATTATATAATCACTGGCAAGATTGTTTTTTTAAGTAACTAAATATTTCTTCCTTAAAAAACATAAATATATGTTATTTTTAATAAATTGAGGTCATACTATAAGAAATTACTTTTACTCTCCTCTTTCCTACTCAATGATCAGATGTAATCATTTGCAAATATTTTCCTAATTTATTATGCCCTTTTTTGTGAATTTTTTGAAATACAGAAATTTAACATTTTTGATGGAATAAAATGTACTGCCCAGTGTATGCCCTTTTCATACAGTGAAAGCATGTCTTCCCTTGCTTGACTGTCAGACTATGATTTGACAACACAATGTTCTGTATTTGTCATAGCACGTCTGTCTCTAGGCCAGGTGTCAGTCCCAGAAGCTAAAGAAAAGGAAACCTTTCTGAAGTCCCCAGGTGATTCCAAATTGAGCTGGGCCAGGTGCCAGGCCTGGGAGGTGTCATCCCTCCTTCCTGCTCATCTTCCTCCTCTCACTGGCCTATTCTGGTTCCCATGGAGATGTTGGTTGCAGCAGGAACTGTCTCCCAGACTCTACATTCACTATCTATATGGCCTCTGGGGAGCCGGGATTCCAGCCTCACCTTGCCTTTCCTGGTCCCTTGTGTGTCACTGAGCTCAACACCTGGGAGCCTGATCCAGATGGCTGGAGACACCACCAGACCCACGCATCTGCCTCAAGACAGACCTAGCAGGTGGTCACCAAACAAGCAGACTACTGAGAATTCGGCTCCTACCTTTGAAGGATGCTCTTTCTGAGGGTGAGGTTAATGCCCCAGGGTTTCCAGCCAAATTAATTAGGAAAATCAGACCTGACTTTGTTAGGTGCCAAGCTTCTCACATCTATCTCATTTGCATGAAGGGTTTCAACAGAAAGTAGAGAAGGAAAAGTCATTAATCTTCCTCATGGCAGAATGTAGTGGATATAAAAGTTAATTCTCTGTAGAATATGAGCTTAAGTTTCACTTAAGATATTTTAAGGGGAAAAATGACTAGGATCCTCGCATAATTATAGAAAGGGGCATTTTGTAAAACTCGATGAGCTGAATAACAGTGCTACTGATTGAGAAGCAGTACACTAAATGGAAATTTGTATTTCTGAGGATATATTTCTTTATACTCTCAAATACAAAAAAAAAATACAAATGTATAGAAAATGTTCTTTCCTACCACAACTTGCCATGCGGTAAAATGGCAGTGATATTAAAACGTTCTTATTCTGAGTCTTGCCTTTCCTAGCCAAGTGCTCTCTGGGACTCTGGAAGCAGAGGATGTGAGTTACTGCTGAAGGCCGGAACAGAAAGGGCCAGTGGAGCAGCCATTACCAAAGACATTTATGGTGTCTATGATTGAGGAATCCATTGGTTCTCTGCTTTACTTAGCCCATAATCACAGTCTTTATATGGTAATACATTCACATCAGGACTACACTAGTATTGCAGAATTTGCATTAGGACTCATTAATCTACACCAGGAGGTGGGAGGTGCCTTAATATGGACTTAAGTGATTCAAGGAATCGATGATAACACAACATCAATTTTTAAACTGTGGAGAAATTGTCCAGCCCTGAACAGTGCCTATTCCTCTAAAACAGAGTGTGCCAGGCACAGTAAAAATTTCCTTTTTGCTCTGAAAACTCCACAGGGGTTCCTAATGGCCCCCTGGATCAAATCTATCCTCCTGGAAAACCAGGCTCTCCCCTGGCTACGGCCCTTCCCTTCCTGCCCCTACTCATCCATCCTCATTCAATGTCACACATGTTCACAGAGCACCTGTTAGAGATGGTGCTGCAGGCCTGACTGGAGTCCATCTGTCCATCCTTGGATTACTGGGGATACAGCAGTGAAGTAGGCAGACCACAAGGCAGGCTTCGTGGACCTCACCATCACCCAGGATAATGCCTCTTTTCTCCCACTGCTGGGCCTTTGTTTATGCCACGTCCTCTACCTGGAATTCCCTTTTGTCTTTCTTTGACTGGCTCTTCCTCCTCCTTTAAAACTCAGATCCGCTGTCCTCTTCTCTGCCAGGTCTTCCTAGAATCTCCAGCTTCAAGGCTAAATACCATAGCTTCTACACAGTCATATTTTTTTCTTTTAAAGTGTATTTTCTGTGTTCTTCTGATTCTATAAATAGCATATGTTCTTGAATGAAATACTGCTAAATAATGTATCACTGAAATATTGGTAAATACAAAAATGTACAAAAGAGGAAAAAATCAGTATTCATCCCATCTGAAGATAACCATTGCATTTATATTATTTTTATAGTGTCTACTAAGATGCCGTCCCTTCTCCAGACCTCTTGGGGATGTATATTTATGTCTCAGACATCGTGTGCCTTCTTCTGCCTCACTCTATGCCTGCCATGTGGTAGACCCTCAATACACATTTGCTGAATGGAGCCAGATTAATTCACTTAAATGCTTTTATTGATACAAGAAGAAGAAAGAAAAATGGCCAAATTAAGCATTTTATTTGGGGTATTAGAAAAGAAGTATAAATTCCTGCTGTCAAATAGTGGGATAGCAAGACAGAGGGTAGCAAAAGAGAGAGGAATTAATAAATCAAAGCACCCTTCTTTTGAAAACAACAACAACAAATGGATCAATTACCCTCTTGCAAATCTTTAAAAAAAAAAACAGCATGAAAAAGCACAAACAATATTAGAATCAGGAAGGAGTTTATAAGAATGGAAGCATTTAAGAAATTTTAAAGTACCATATATACTTATGTATTACAAATTGAAAAGGCTAAATGGGATGGATGGTTTTCCTAAAACAAAAAAGAAATTGACACCACAAGCTGCTCTACACTTTGCTATGAGCAGGATTAGGGTGGAGTGATTGAGAATGTAGGTTTTGGAGGCAGGCAGACCTGTGTTTGATGTTCTGATCTACCACTAGTTTCATGGCCTTGAGTAAATTACATCCTCTTTTTGAACCTAAATGTACTCATCTGCAATGGTGAGAAAAATACTTACTAACAGTGTTGTAGGAATTGGATGTTCTTCTGATACTGCTTGGCACGTATTGAGCCTTAAGAAAGTGAAAATTAGCCCCTCTGGTCATCAGATTGTCAAGTTCCTAACAGAAGAGAAGCACTGTTTCTGATGGCACAGGGACAAGGCCACGCAGACAATGCTTCTATATGAGGCTGAACTCGGGCAGCAGAAATGACTAAGGGCCCCTTCCAAGTGATGGCTGCTTTCTTATCAGTGCTGTACCCCCTATCTTCATTCCTCCAGCCTCCTGAACAAAGTGTGTTGAGATACTGGATCAGGGAACTGACCCAGCGTCTTGGCAACATCCAATCCAGAACTAGCCCCTGCTTCCGTGCGCTCTCTTCAGAACCATCCAGCACGAGCCCAAATCCTTGCAACTCCCTCCTACTGCGATGCCCCACACTTCAAGGCTCAGAGATCGCTGAACAAGTTGAACAATACCGTGCCCCCACCTCCAGATTCTTTTGCCCACTGGAGTGTGACCAGCTTTGCTCTAGTCAGTATACTAGGCGCCGAGATTTTGCCAGATGGGACTTTGCCGCGCCGCACCAGGGGTCCACGAGGCAAGCCCAGCAAGAGTTCTCAGGACAACGTGAGCAACTTGCCCATCCTGCCTCTCCTGATGTGGGCTACTACTGTTTATTGTAGACTGAACGATATTATCTTAGTCAGTCTGCACTGCTGTGCCAAAAATATCATAAATTGGGTGGCTTCATCAGCAAACATTTATTTCTTCCAGTTCTGAGGCTGGGAAGTATAAGCTCAAAGCATGGTAGATCCATTGTTTGGTGAAGTCCCGCCTCCTAGATCATAGAACAGCCACCTTCTCACTACATGATCCCAAGGATGAAAGCAAAGGGAGAGACAGCAAACCCTCTTGTGTCTCTTCTTTTAAGGGCACTAATCCCACTCATGAGGGCTCCACCCTCATGACCTACTTACCTCCCAAAGGGCCCAACACATTGGGAGTTAAGATTCCCACACATGAATTTTGAAGGGATACAAACATTCCATCCATAACAGACATAGAGGTGGGAGTTGAAGAGTTAAACTAGAAAGATGCTTTGTGTTGACACTGTGACCTGAAAAGGAAAGTGGGCTATTCAAACTTTTAGTTACTTAACATTAACTAAACACATGCCTGCCTGCCATGTATGTCCCCTGTGTCGTGACTAACAGAGCTCAGACTTGATTCAGCTATGCACCCCTTGCCGAATGATCCATGTACTTCAGGAGAAGCTGACTTGGCCACCCTTGGCTCTAGGCTTGGGCCTGACTGGTCCACACGAGGTCCCTTCCTCTTTAGCAGGGGTTGGTTCAGGAATTGACGTGAAATATGCTTCTGGCTAATGAAATATGAGAAGTGTTTTGCTGGAAATTTCTGGGAGCGTTCTTCCTTGCTCCTCTAAAAGGCTTTAGGAAGCAGCCCCCCCTTCCTCCTGCTGGATGTGAACAAGTGTGAATACAGCCCTGGCTGCTGCCAAAGCCACCCTATGACCAAGAGGAAAACCCGTTTTAGGATGCAGTTGACCTTGGCCATCACAGCAGAGTCACAGAAAGAACCCAGGTAGCAATTATATCATGAGCCTGATATCAACCACCCCAAAGCCTTCCCTATCTTTGCACTTCCTCCTGTGTAAGCAGTTTAATCCAGTTTGAGTTCATTTTCTGTTACAGCAGCCTAAAGCACCTAAATTGGCGTGTTTTGACACTGGAAATAATACACACTCTAAACGTTAAATCATAGCATAAAATGTTGGTGCAAGCAGTGTCTGAAGGCATCTTTGATAAGAGCCAATGAGCAGTCCACCCTTCCCATCAGGGATGTCATGAAATGCAGACGGTGCACAGTGCTTCCTATCAGGAAGCCTCAGGCTCCTGTGAAGGCAATGCCTGCTCCTGTAGCATTTGAGTTTGGCAGAACCCATTTTGACCAGCATTTCAGCCACTCAGCTGTAGTCTGAACACTTAGCCTTGAGTTGTGCCATTGATTTTCTTAAGACCTCGTTCAGCTCTGCATTTCTCCATTGCTATCCCAACAGGCCGAGGAGGGTAGCAGTCACTTACCTTGAGAAGACCCTGCATTTATATTCATGATTAATTTGTGGGGAGACAGCTGAGAGACAGCAATAGAAAAGCTGTTGCCTGGGAAACAAGATGCCTCTTAGAATTTTTTGAGAAACATTGGGTCTTTGATGCTTCACAAAACGCTCAACTTCATCTAAGAGCTGAGCCATCAGGGTAACTCTGCCCAACTCAGGCAGAGCTTCTGAGCCTAGAGTCATCACTGGCTCTTTTCTCTGCCTAAATGTGTCCAAACCTGGTCGAGGACCACTTCACACATCCAACTCAGAAAGTCAAATCTGCTCTGTAATAAACTCCATGCTTACGGGCAATGACTGAAAATAGCCAATTCTGAGGGACTCCAGATTGTTCTGTCTTCTCCCTGCTAGGCGGGTGGTGACATATCCTTCTTTGTCAGGCCCTTATGGACAAGATATTTTTGGGCCCTAGAGATGGAGGATTATACAACACTGAGGAGCTCCCAGTTTTCCCTGGGGTAACAGCATGTTGCAACAGAAGCTGAATTTCAAGGATAGCATACTAATAGGTTTAATAAAATATTAAAAACCGTGCCATCCCACCAAGGTATATAAGGGTTCCAATTTCTCCATGTCCTTGTCAACCTTTGCTATCTTTTTTTTTTTTTTTTTTTTTTTTTTTTTTTTTTTTGTAGCAACAGCCATCCTAACAGATGTGGGATGATATCTCATTGTGGTTTTAAATCACACTAATCTCAGACCATTTGTATGTCTTATTTGGAGAAATGTCTATTCAAGACTTTTGTCCATTAAAAAAAATCAAGTTATTAGGTTTTTTTTGTCATTGAGTTATAGGAGTTCCTTACGTATTTTAGAAATTAAGCCTTTATCAGATATATGGTTTACAACTATTTTATCCCATTCCAAGGGTGGCCTTTTCCACCCTATTGATTGTTTCCTTTGCTATGTAGAATCCTTCTAGTTTAATGTAGTCCCACTTTATTTTTGCTCATGTTATCTGTGTTTTTGGTGTCATATCCAAGAAATCATTGCCCAGACCAATGTCAAGAAGCTTCTCTCCTGTGTTTTCTTCTAGGAGTTTTATAATTTCAGGTCTTATGTTTAAGTCTTTAATTCATTCTGAATACTGTTTTATGTTATGTATGGTGTAAATAAAGGTCCAATTTTATTCTGTTGCAAGGAGATATCCAATTTTCCCAATACTATTTACTGAAGAGACTATCCTTTCTCCATTGTGTATTCTTGGCATGCCTGTTGAAGATCAGTTGATGATATATTATGTGGCTTTATTTCTGGGCTCTCTATTCTGTTCGCCTGATATGTATGTCTGTCTTTATGCCAGTCCTATAATGTTTTAATTACTGCAGCTTGTAATATATTTTGAAATAAGAAAGTGTGATGCCTCCAGCTTTGTTCTCTTTTTCAAGACTGATTTGGATATTCAGGGTCCTTTGCGGTTCTGTGTGTATTTTAGTATTTTTTTCTGTTTCTATAAAAAGCACCATGGTGATTTTGATAGGAATTGCACCATATCTGTAGATCTCTTTGGGTAGTATGGACATTCAGATATGAATTCTTCCAATCCATGAATACAGATGCCTTTCCATTTTTTTGTGTCTCCTTCAATTTCTCACAGTAATGTTAGGAAAGAGGAAAGGGGTGGGGGCCAACCCTCATGAGACAGATGCTGTACTCAGTGCTTCACACTTATCATCTCATTTAATCCTCACAGCACATCACAAGTAAGCACCCCCATCTTACAGATGAGGAAACTGAGGCTCCATATAACAAGATAACTTCCCTAAGATGTCCTAGCAAGTAAGGGATGGAGCTTGCTGGCAGGCAGGAGGTTAGAGGCGCTCTCCACAGGCACCCCTGTGTAGGAGGGGTAGGGATGGTGGCAGCTGGCTGAGAATGTGCTGTGTCCTGACATGGTGAAAATATACTTCTTTTTGACACCCCTACAATGGATTCCTAATGAATTTTGGGGGGATATTTACAGACTAGGAATTACTTGCCCCCATCCTCCCTGGCCCACTAGGTAAGATAGCAGGTCTGTACAGAGGATAAATACTTGTTTCCTCCTTCATTGCCCAGGTAACTAGAAGCCACCTTCTGTCCTGGGCCCCAGACTCTGCCTGAGAAGGCTCTAACCCAGCCCCCCACATTGCCTGCACCTTGAGGGCAGCAGCACCTGTATAAATCATCGTTTGGAATATTGTCATATATCTCTTCTCTCTTAAAATAAGGACTATTTTTTTGATGTTCAGATATTTGACTTGCAACCGTAAGCATGTCATAATGAAAGTCGTGGACTATGCAGGCTGGACCTTATTGCAGAGTCTTCTGTATTGTATTAAAATATTTATTCCTACACTTCATAGTCCACAGGATTGCTAATTCCTTTCATAACATCACCTTGTGCCAAGGCTGACCAGGCTAATGAAATAATCATCCCATTGCCCTCTTCCCCAGAGCAATCATTTCTTATAAACATATCTTAGAAACCGTTCACATAAAATCACTTGAAGTAGTTTTGGGGACTGATTTATAAAGATGGATTTCTGCTTTGAAAGTGAAATTCAATTTAAATGTTTTCAGCTGGTTGTCCAGGTATAAGAAGGCTTTCCCTGTGTTTAATGGAGTCATTTGTCTCCAGAAATAAACACTAATGCAATGTGACACATATAGACCCGGAGTCCTGCCTGTTTTCCCTGGCCTGAGCAGCTAGCGGGGGAAAGAAACGCTCTGGTGTCAACGAGAATCACAAATGGCCACTTTTCTCGTGGGGACAGTGTGACTCTCCAGGGAACTGCCAGAGTAGCCAGACTCTGTGTTCTTGTTGTCAAGGCACTTAGATTCCTGAGCTAGAACATTCCTTTCTGTGTGGCTCTGGATTCCATTTGTAGGAATATTCTTTAAAACCAAGAATGTCTGGAACAGGCTTGCCGGGATTCTAGCTCCATTCTGGTCATCTCCTAGCAATCACTGGGGCTGTTACTATGACTTAGTTATTAGTTTCATGGAGAAATTGGCAAACTGCTTTTATCTTATGCAAAAAATCAAGAGCTGACTGATTTTTTTTAAGTTTTTTAAGAGCTGACTGACTCTAAAGAACGTTCAACAAATGCTGACAACTAAAGAGTCCCTCTGATGAGGAAGTAAAGAACTAGCGCTAATTTTAGAAACGTAAGAACAGACGATATTGCAGATATTAACACAGCTAGTCAACGCTGCGCTGTGCTTGCTATGATCTGTCTGAGTAGTTTATATCATTTAACTCATTTAGTCCTTATAACTACCTGGGGAAGCAGGTGTCATGATTACTCTCATTTTACAGATGGGAAACTAAGGCATTGAAACTGACTCAAGGTCACCCAGTTAGTTACTTGACCTCTGTTGTTCTTGCTTAGTTAATCTACATTCCTGCTTTTGGTAACAACACTCCATTTGCCCTTGGGCAACCACCCACTCGTCCAGGATTCTCACTGCCTGTGGTTTGCTTGAAATTGTCAACTCCCTCTGCCCCACCCCCACCCCCACCCCAGCAGCTAGGGTGGGTGGGTGGGTCTGTGACTCAGGCTTAAAGCCAATCGGCAAATTCTATCTCCCCGTCCCACCCTCCCTCCTCCACAATGTCTGGTTCAGGGATTCAGTCAAGCTGAAAACTCTGCTATGTTAAGAAAAGAGAACCCGTCTCTAGGCTCAACTCAAAGCTAGGAGGATATAAGCCTGGAGCAGCAGGAGCCCCAGGGTGGAGAAGGCAGCCTGAGAGTGGAGTCACCCAAAGCAGAGCTGAGCTGCCTGCAGCTGGAGGGAGATGGGCCTGAGGGTATCCTGGAGGCCCTGCATCCCGCCCTTCCCAAAGTCTGCACTGGACTTGTCTCAATTTTTCTTTCTTTCTGTTTTAAATTCAGTATCCTTGTTTTTGTTTTTGTTTTTTTATATTGCAAGGTTGCACGCCCATCACCATTATCTATTTCCAGAAGTTTCCTCACTCCCAAAAGAAATTCATTAGCAGTCACTCCCCATCCCCTCCTTCCAGTGGCCCTTGGTAAGGATGGATCAGGGCTCCAGTCCAGTCCATGGATTCCAAGTAGAACCATTGCTCACTCAGGCTTTGGGTCTCCCTCTCCCTGGCTCCCATCCCCACCCTGGGAGACAGCTGGTCTCCACAAGGATCACTGAGGACATCCACTGAGAATGATTCACACCAGGGATGCCTTCTCTGTTACAGACAAACAAACTAAGAATTAGAGAATCAACTGTGAAAGTGATAATAGATCTGTAGGTTGATGGGGTGGTTGTGACCTGTGACTCTGATGGTGGGAAGAACCGTGCCACCTCTTGTGTTTTAGACTGTCATCCAATCCCCAGATTCAAGCCTTTCCCACCATCCCTGCGAATCACTGGTGGCGCAGGGCTCCCCGGCTCCCACCCTGGTGCTGGCTCCTGCTTTAGCTTACGCTGTTCCCTCTGCACCCCTTGTGCCAGTTTGGAACTTGACTCGTGCTTGATTTTTCACTTAAACTCCACCTGCACAAAATTTACTAACAGAATTGAGACAGGGGGCAAGGAGAGAAGGCACAACCATTAAAAGAATGACACAGCAATTAGCACCAAGATGGTGGAAGATAAACTCCCACCAGACCTTGAACTTCATTATATTGTACACATTAGCATGCTAAATGGCACCCCCACAGGCGCCAGGACAGTTTCAAGGCTGACCATAAAAGGTCAAAAAGTGGGTGATAGCCCAGTTCCTGGGCATCCCAGCCCCATCCCCAAAGTAGTCGGACAAATCCTCCCACTTGTTAGCATATGAAGTCACGGAGCCCATAAAAACTGACAGCACCTCCTGACCTCTCTGGCCTTCAGAGCCCAACGGCACTCTGTCTATGGAGTAGTTACCTCTGAATAAATCCTTCACTCTACTGTAGCTCGCTCTTGACTTCTTTCCCATGTGAAGCCAAGGACCCTCACTTGGCAGGGAGCGACCCAGGGATTCAGTCGAGACCTGGGACACAGCCATCCCCTTGCGCCCCATTTTTCCTGTATCAGAATCAACTTTATGATAAGTTGAGGGGGAGATGGGGAAGGTGATTTTGGAACCCCACAGATAACTCCTAGATTAACATCAGGCTTCTCCGGTCTTGAAACAGTCGCCCACCACAGACTCTCCCCGCTCTCCTCTATCACTCCTGGAGTCCCCAGCCCTCACCACCCCCGGCTTCTCTCCAACTTCCCCCTGCACACCTTTCCCTGTGACTCTCTTGTCTCCACTTCTCAGTACCCCCTGCCCCTCCCCAGAGCCCCAGATAGACTAGCTCCAGCTCCTCTTGAAGAAAAGCTTAATGATCATTTTGTCACTAAGGCACCTGACCTCAGGCTCCCACATTCCACTCTGAGCACATATTACTGGCTGTCCCTGACAGTTCCCTTCCTAAGACCAATAGGACACTTAGCTGTGAAGCAGGGACACAATTATGACTTTAGTGAGCCCGAGGCACATTTCCCTTCATGGGCCACTTCCTTCATTAATATACATATATATATATAAATATGTATATATAAAAATTGTATTTATGATTGCATTGATATAAGAAAAAAATAATTCCAGCTGGACTGTGTTCTTTTTTTTTTTTTTTAATTATGCTTTTAAGAGAAATTAAAATTTGTTCATGGGTCCTTAAATGTTTCATGGCCCCCTGGGCACCAGCCTACCATTCCTATTGGCTAGGCTGGCCCTGCTGTTAAGATAGTATCTTCTCTGTTCTGCTTTATATCTGAGTGAGGTGGGCTTTCCAATCAGTGGAGAGACAGTCTCCCATCCCTGAGGCTCCCTTGCAGACTGGCCTCCTTGGTGCTCAGTGCCTGCACACACCATGGCGGGGCTCACTCTGCCTCCTCTTTTCTCTTTGCTCCCCTGCACTCACTGTCGAGAGAACAAGGAAGCTCAGGCCAGGCCCCCTGACCCCCCCAGCAAACTCCTCACTGAGGGTATTGAAGGAACAAGGACCAAGGGGTGAGGGAAGGGGTGGAAGGGGACACGTGAGCTACTGGGACACAGTGGGCACTATGGCAAGCACTGCTGCATCTGACATTCATGAGCATCTGAGAGGTGGTCAGAGGACATGTATGCGTAGGGCCTTTACTGTGTGCAGGCACTGTGTCCAGCACTCTACGTAGCTTACTTAATATATTAAGTAGGTATTTGTCTTTATTTTACAGTGAAGATGTTGATATTCAGGGCGGGTTAAGAAAAGATTTACAAGCACAGCCGGAGATAGAGGCAAAACACAAGATTGGTCATTATGAGCTGAGTTTCAGGGGCTCTCTCAGCACCATGACTCTCTCACACCCTCTTGGCGTATCATAGTCTGGAGTAGACTTTGACGCAAAAGGACTGTCACCTGGAGCGTGGGCCACTGTGTGTAAGAAAGGGTTGACAATTTTAGTCCTGGGCTCATGGACCGTGCACTGACTATTTCCCTGGGTGAGGCTTAGGTTAGACTTTGGGAGACACAGGGTTGGGCCACGTTGAGACCCATACACCATAGGTGTCAAGAATCCTTTAATACAATGATAATACACGTACCCACTTGTTTACCAAATCAATACCTGGGAAGCAGCCTTCCTGTGGAACTGCATGACAGAGCCAAAAATTTATAAGCAATATATACTTGTTTTTCCTATAAAGGGCTTGTTCCTAAGAAACTTGACTTGCCCACAGTAGCTTTCAGAACACAGAAGCCCATTCAGCCATCATGTGACTCTGCTCAACATCTTATAACAATAATAGCTAAGAGCCACCATCATCATTGTTACAATATCATTGGGTGCTAATTGCATACCTGAAATGTATTAAATGTCATGTCTCTTTTAATCCTCATAACTACCTTCAGAGATAGGGATTTTTTAAAAATGTATTTCACGGAAGAGAAAACTGAGGCTCAGAAGGTTGGGTAACTTGCACAACTACACAGTAATGGTAGAGCCACATCAGATCCAGATCTGACTTTAAATCTCAAGCTCATGACCACCAGTATATTCTTCCAAACCCTACAGGTAAGTGTTTCTCGTTCCCAGAAGTGAGGTGCTGTTTTAGGAACCATGACTGTCCAGAGCTGAATCTACTCAGATTTGTACATCAAATCCTATTGTAAGAAGTTCCATGTCAATGGTTTTCAAACAGGGATGCTTTTATCTGACAAATGACATTTGACAATGTCTGGAGATATTTTTGGCTGTCACAAACGGGGCAGGAGAGGAGGGTGCTACCGGCATCTAGCAGGAAGAGGCCAGCGATGGAGCTAAACATCTTACAATGCACAGTTCAGCCCCCACAGCAAAGAGTTATCCAGCCCCAAATGTCAATAGTGCTGAAGGTGAGAACTCCTGTCCTACATAGACTAGCACTTGGATTCTAAGCCAAATTAGAAAAATCATCCTATTTTGCCCTTGTTGATGGCAATGTGTCATTTGCCAAGGATGCAAAGTATAGCCTTGGCACCAACCATCAGATGCTGACTCTGAAATGAATGGGTCCTCAAGGGTCCCACTGGGTAGTGTGACCAGATATGTTATCCTGCAAATCAGGACACTGACTATGAAAGGAGATGCTATTTACAATTATGCCACGACAACAGGCATATATATATGTGGACAAGCTGCCTCCCTACTATTGAGTTCACTGTTAAAACATGCTCATGGCAGAGGCCAGTGCAGTAGGAAAGAGGAAATGCTACATCATGTGTCTTGGAAATGACTTCAAACCCTCCCGACTTAAAGGTGCATTTTTCCTCCAAGAGTTCCCAAACACTTTAGATTCCCAGAGGCTGTTCTGGGTCCCTCTGGCATCCATACAAGTGGCATCGAGCACCATCCTTTGGTTTGCAGGCACAGCTGGAAAGCTTTTGCTCTGTAGCCAGTTTTCTTGCTAGTTTTGAAAGCCCATCATTTCAACTTTGGCAAGAGGAGGATCTTCTATAATTCATCTCTCCTTGGCAGGCACCCTGTGAGGGAAGTCATGTGCTGTGGTCATTTTTTTTTTCCTCCTGTGGTCACTTTTAAGAAGTGTAAATTGAGATACAGAGAGGCTGTTTGCCTCTGAGGAGCAAAGCCAGTCCAAGTCCAATGACTCTGTCATAGGACAGGAGACAGATGGTGTCACAGTCTAAACACACCTGCAGTGGTATGACTGGACTTCGAGAAAAACTTGAAAAACGTTTTTACTACAACTATATTGAACTGCCATAATTGTCAACGCATCAATGAAGGTGTGTCCTGAGCCAAGGAAGAGCCAAGGTGGGCAAAGTGTTTGGGATGGGCTGTCTGCACTTGACCTTTTTTTCTTCCACTCACGAGAGCATATCAGAATGTAAGTGAAAGTAACTTCATTGTAAGGATAGCCTTGGATGCATTCTGTTTCATTAGGAAAAAGATTTATTCACAAACATTCCTCTGCCACAATAACTGCCGGTGACCCATCTCACAGGCTGCCAGGACTCACCAGTGCGATGGCCGTTGTTCTTAGCTTAGAATTGTTTTTTCTGGATTTCTCTTTTGAACTCATAAGAAAATCTGCTGGTGAAAGCTCGTGAGTTTTAGGAAGACAACAGCAGGTAACTTGAGCAGTAGAGGGGCACAGTGTCTGGCCGTGTTGCGACAAATCATGGAAATTTGAGCTGGTGGATAGAACACACTCACAAAAAGTACAGAGGCTACAGTTAGGGGTAAGGTCTTGTGAAAAGAAGCGGGCTGCCCCTCCCTCCAGTCTGGAGGTTGTGATACGAATAAGGTAAAGAAAAGTTAGGCTGTGAGGTTCACGTAGGGCTTTATCACACACCTTTTTTTTTTTTTTAACCTTTTTTTTTTTTAAATTGAAGTATATAGTTGATTTACAATGATGTGTTAGTTTCTGGTATCACACATCCTTTAACTTCTGCAATTAAAAGAGGGGGATAAGCGTGCGGTGTTTCTTTTTCCTTTAGAGAGATGGAAGCCGTAGGCCGCAAGCTGCTCACTGACAACCAGGAGAGGAAGATGGATGACCCCGGCTCCTCAGAGAGTTTGTAATGGAGTTTTCTTCTCTGCTGCATTCCATTTTTCCTTGCCGCAGATCCTGAGTTCTCCTGGTCCCCAGCTGAAATACACTCCCTCCTGTTTGCAGATGGCAAATGTGACTGTGCAGTGAGCTGTGGGCTCTAATCCAGTCTGATAGGCAGGCACCCTGGTCTGGGAGTGGAGGCCAGAAACTGTTGGGCAGAAACACAAACCATAGAGTTGAGGTGGCCTCCTGGAGTGCCAGAGAGGCCCCGAGAACGCTGAGGGCTGGCTTGCAAATCAGCTTCCTTCTTCTTGTCTCCCATTCTCTGGGGCTTCTCTGTCTCCCTTGCATCTCTACCCCTCCCCCCACCGCCCCTCTTCCAGGCTGCCTCCTCCCTTTGACTCAGAGCACAGCCATAGCACAGCAGGAATCCCTAAATTGACTCCTGTTTGGGGGTTAATGGGAAGAAGTGTCTCTGTCCATAGGACATTGGGATCAGCTGAGGCAAGGTAGCTGGGAGAACAGGCCTGGGGAGATCAGCCCGTTGGATCTCAGCCTGCAAGAGAGAACTTTTTGTTTAAATCAATGGATGTGCGGTGAATTTGAATATTACCCTACATTCGTGCACAGAAATGTCACCCTTTGGTCCTTGTTCCTTTTCCTAAATCAATTTTAATTGGCTCTGAACTCCCACCAACCAGACTGGCAGGAAATTAGTCTTGCTCATGGCACAGGGGTTCTCCTCCCCCTCCTCTGGTTGTACCCAGGCTTCAAAGGGATGGCAGAGCCCAGAACATTCATCAAAGTCTCCTCCAGCCTTTGGGTCACATTCCCAGCTTCCTTGTCAGGCTCAGCGTGGAGATCCTTGCTGGGACCAGGAGGCTCACTCTTGACTCATTCTCATGGGAAGTCCTGCCAAAGCCCCACCCACAGCCCCAATCCCGATGCCCTGTATGGGAACAGGATGGGGGTTCCCATCACCCATTCAATCCTCAAAAGCCCCCGGCTCTTCTCAGAGCCGAAGGAAGCTCTTAGTGATCTTGATCCCTCTTGTGTCTTCACCATCCTGACTCCTCAAATTCCATCCCATCCTTTCCCTTTGTCTGCAGCCACCCAGCGTGACTGCAACATGACCCCAGACTTTTGTCAAAGACCAAAGTGTCGGCAAGGTTGGTTTCTTCTGAGGGCTGGGATGGACAATCTGCTCCAGGCCTCTCTCCTAGCTTCTGGGGGTTAGCTAACTACCTCTGGCTTTCTTCATATCTGCTGGGTCACCCAGATCAGCCTTCATCTTCAACAGTGCTATCCCTGTACGCATTTCTGTCTCCAGATTTTCCTATATGGGATTAGGGGCCCAACCTACTCAAGGACGAACTCACCTAATCACTAGTTAACTAATTACAACTGCAATGACCTCATTTCCCAAAAAGGTCACATTCTGAGGTACCAGGAGTTAGGGCTTCAATATGTGAATTGAGGGGGGACACAGTTGAATCTGTAACAGTGAGCAATTTGCCTCTGTCTTCCTGAGGTTGTCCTGGTTTTAAAGTTTCATGTCCTGGAGATTTCCTCAGTCCCAGGCAAACCAGGACAGTTGATCACCTTGGTTGGAGACAGTGCTAAAGTAGTAACAAAAAACTGTCCAATACTCGGTCTTTGTCTGCTGTATTTACTTCTTGAGAACTTCAAAGGGAAGTCTGGCTATGTGAGTATTCCTAGACTCCTAAGATGACTGTCACTTCTTTAACTGTTGGCACATAGCAGATAGTCACTAAGTGTTGATGAAATGTGAAGGAGAAGTGAGGAGGGGGTTGGGCTAAGGGACAGATGTGGGGGGAAGGTGGAGGGATTGGAAGCTGGAGTATGGTAGAGAGGTTATTCTTGGAAAGGAAGAGTCTGAGTAGGTGAAGTGTCTGTCCAAGATGCTGGGGTGCAGAAAGGAGGGCCTGTGGGGCATTTATACCTGAGGACCCACTTCTCACCTGCTGAGGGTGAGCCATCATGTCAAGGAAGCCCAGCATCCAGTGGTTCTAATCCTCACCACGTTTTCTAGTTGCTGCCACTTCATAAGAATAGGAACAATTCTTTAATTCTCCCACAGATCGAAGTTGATGAACGTAACCTCTTAGAATCTGGTTCTAATCATGCTTAAGACACACACATCCTGTTTTTCAAGTCTCCATCCAGGACTGATAACAGTGAAGACAAGGAGAATTAAACTCTGAGGAGGAAACTCATTTAGAAGCGCAGAAGCTGCCTGGTAAGAGAGGGTCACCCCACTCCCGCTGTGATCCGCTGTTGCAGCTGTTTACAAGTTAGGGTTTAGGAAGCTTATGCAAATACCTCCCAAAGGGTCCCTGTGTTATTTGACAAGATCTCGAAATAATACCCTCCAAGCAAGTTTTCTGATTGCCGACCCACCTAATAGAGAAATCAAAATAAATTCTCTTTTGTAAAAGCCATGGATATGTAAAGGTGTCAGGGGCAGGGAAATAATTTCAGAAAAAAAAAATGTATGATTTTGACAAAATACAGCAATCACTCTTGTTAAATAAACATTCTCTTTTCATAAGACCAGAGACAAATCACAGCTCAGGTGAGGCATGGTTGATTAAAGAAACACATTTTCTTGTTTATAGTCGATTGGTAACACTATTACCAAGCAACTATTAGGTATAGAGCAAGATTTTTAGGGACTCCAAACATTTTGCTCAGAATAGGTTTTCCCTCCATTACCAGAAATTTATGCCACTATCCACATGATTAATGGCCCAATCCTAGAAGACAGTCTCCCTGGTTTTAATTAAAACATCTTCCGAATTGGTCTGTGGCAACCCAGAAACCTACTTTGCAGATGGAAACACTGAGGTACTTAGTACCTTTCAGAAGTGTGTTTAGAGAACTAAACAGAAGTAAAGTCACTTTTGAACTGAGCCTCAAAGTTCTAGGAACTCCACATCTCATTGATGTTGGATGAGGTGTCTAATCAGATGGTTTCTGTGGGTCCTGAATGTGTACCCCATGAGTGGGATTAAGAGTGCTCACCCCGTGCCATCTGTTCTTCAGTTCTGAAGTTGCTAAAGCACACTTTCCTTTCAGACTAGCAACTGCCACCTGCTGTTGGAAGTCAACCCAAAGGATCTGGCTAGTGTTCCGTGGCAATCTGTCACCTTGCCTGGCAGAAACACCCCCAGCGTGCTGAGTCCTCCAGGTGACACACCCCACATGCCTATCATTTTCACTCGTCTCTCCCCCATGCAGGAGGGAGTCACAGAGGGGACTCTGAGAAAGGCCAGGAGCAGGGATGACCAAGAGCTGGCATGTGAGAAGGAACACATACAAGTTGGGGGCATCAGGTGACTCTTGGGTTCTGTGCAACTACCACCACTAATTCCAGAACATTTTCCTCATCCAAAAAAGAAACTCTGTGCCCATTAGCAGTCACTCTGTACTATCCCCTCCCTCAGTCCGGGGCAACCATTAATCTACCTCTGTCTTCATGGATTTGGGCATTTCGTTGTTAAAACTCTACTGACAGGGTCCTTTGCACCTGCCCATTAACAGCCAAGAAAGGGGAAAATTAAAGCCCAGGATAAAATATTGAAAATCACTTTCATGATATTTCTTCTCGACTTCTGAAAAGTAGTGACACCCTACTCTCTCTTCTCTACCTGCAATTCGTGTCTTTCTTTTGTATCCACTGTCTACACACCAGGGTGCTGTCCAGCATACAGTCCCGCTAAGGGCATCAGTGGGTGGCTCGCGGGGCTGCCTCCTTCTGCATCATCCACTCTCTCTACTCCTGTGGCTTCAACCATCCCTTGTGGCAGTGGCTACCTCGCCAGTCCATCTGAGCTCAGGCCCTCTTTCTGAGCTTTGATTTTATCAGATACACTGCTGGGTGTTTGAATTAATTTCCCATTGCCACTGTAACAAATGGCCACAAACTTAGTGGTCTAAAACCACTCAACCTTATTCTCTTAAAGTTCTGGAAGCCAGAAATTCAACGTGGTGTCATTGGGATGAAAGGTACTGACAGGGCTATACTCCCTCCAGGGGCTCCAGGAGAGAATGGGTTTCCTTGCCTCCTCCAGTTTCTGGAGCTGCATTCCTCATATTCCTTGGCTCCTGGCCCCTTTCTCTGCCTTCAAAGTCTGCAGGGCAGCATCCTCAAATCTCGCTCTGTTTCATTGTCACATCACCTTCTTCTCTGACTCTGATTCTTCCTGTGTCCCCCTTGAATCCTATCTGCAAAGGCCCCTTTTGCCATGGAAGCTAACTGAGTCACAGTTCCAGGTATTAGGACATGGACATCTTGGGGGGGGGGCATTATTTCGCCTCCCATGGTGCTGGATGTATGTTCATGAGGGAGATAAAGGGAAGAATGGAGGAAGAAAGGGAGGAAGGGAAAGAGGGAAAGATGGAAAGATGAAGACAGAGCATAACGTTTCCTTCCCAGGCTTGCTGATCCACGGAGTTTTCTGATGACTGAGGAGAGGACTCTGGGAAAGGCAGCCCAGGTGGAGGAGCCCCCAGTCCAGGGATGGGAGGTGTTGGGAGGCAGCCGGGCACCTCTGTGATCTCTTTTGACTGCTTCATCTCTCCTCTTATCAAACCCCTTGTAGGTTAGGCCAGGCTTGGGGTGCAGGACACAGAGCAGGGAGGGAATTTTGGATAACAGCAGTGAGTCACGTGGAGCTGGGGGCCCCGTGGTCATCGTGGAAGCTGTGGCTGTGACACACCGTCTGAGCAGGGCAACTCCTCCTCCTGTTTCACTACAATTGGAAGCGTGAATCAAGGAAGCAGTTGGAAGAAAATTAAGAAAACAACCTAGTAAGACTTTCTTCTCTGCTTCGTCTGAATAAGAACATCTAAAACGTGAAAACTGTGTACGGTCCAGCAAGAGAAGCCCTCCCAAACCTTCCACAGTTGAGCACATTGTTTTCCTGCAGCTTCTGGCGTGACGTGGCAATCACCACGAACCACAATGAGCGACAAAGCTGCTTCAGAAATCAGAGCTTGCCGTCAGATCCCAGGGTTGTGTGTATGTGAATCAATTTAGAAGTTTTTTCGGTATTTATTATTTAAAATTTTTCTTTAAGGAAAATAAACTGTTTACAGCAAAAATAATAATGTATTATGCGCTTTATAACATAGGTAGGAGCAAAATGTATGACTGCAGTAGCACAAAGGCTGGGAGGTGCTCCGTGTAAGGCTCCACAGGATACATGCAGCGTATAATGATACTTGAAAATAGCCTGGGATAGGATTAATAAGTGTGATGTATACACCTGTTCCCCGTGGTTTTGTTTTGGAGAATATGCTATTTTTAATTTTTTAAAGTATGTTACTTAACATAGTTCGGGCTTATTACTATTTTAAAAATGAATCAATAAATATTGTAAACCCTTCTCAGTTTTAATTTCTAACCTGATAAGGATTAATAGACACATAACCCACAAAAACAAAAGCTCTTTGCAGTCGTCAGTCTTTTTAAGAGTGTAAAGAGATGCTGATACCAGCAACATTGAGAACCATGTGCCCTTGAAAAGAACGTGTCACCCAATGTGTGTTACATTCCTGGCATTGACTCCAGCGTCTGTTCTTTAAGTAAGCAACTGCCCTGCTTCTCAAACGTATATATATATATAAATATATATATATATTTAATTCTAACATCCATTTGTAAAGAAAAAAACGGAAATTTGAGGATAGGAGGGAGAATCTCTACTTGATAAAGAGTTTGCCTAAAGCATACAGAGATACCATACCTACAGAGTAGAATATTATACACATTCCCTCTGAAGTCAGTGACACCTGCCCTGCTTCAACCGCTGCTTCTATTCAATATTGCACTGATTTCTAGTCAGTATCATAAGAAAAAGAAATAAAATGGATAAGAATTACGAAGGTAGAAACAGAACTGCCATTCTTTGCAGACAAAATTCCTGTTGGCACAAAAATTTTAAGTGGCTCTGCAAAGAAAAGGCAAGAACAAATAAGAGTTCTATATGGATGCTGGACAGAAGAGTAATATTAAAAATCAATATCATCCTTTTATCCCAGAAACTATTCATTTGAAGATGTGATTTTAAAAGAAACCTAAACTTCATCTTGGTAACAGGCCTTTGCAGGTTAAAAAAAATGGAATAAAAAACTTTATTGAAAGATATAGAAGGAGATCTAAATATCAGTGTGTAGGTGGGAAGATTTGATTTTATAAAGAAGACACATCACCTTTATTATTTCATTGTTTATCTAAGACAAGTCCTAACACAGTTTTTTCACAGAATTTGACAAAGTGCTAAGACAAATTTGAAGAACGTGGCCATGTGTGTGGCGAAGGAGAAAGCTGGGATTGGGGCTCTAACTTGTCTCATTGGACAAGCTTACGACACAGGCACTGTAAATAAAAGGGTGTGACACTGGATCGCGGATGTAGACAATGGCCAAGGAACCCCGTCAGGCAGCCTAGTAAGAGAACCACATATGTGTTCAAGCAGGCACATGACACAGGTGGCTTTAAAATCAGTAGGGAAAGAAGAGACCAAACAGCTAGTATATTGGAGGACAGAGGGAACAAAAAGTGCCCAGTGAGCTGAGAAGGCATCTTGAGACTGAAACGAGGGTGGTGGCTCCGTAGAACCAATGGACCAGTGTACTGTAGGGTAAATTATTCACGGGGTGGGATCGGGCGGACCACTGTCCCGAAGCATCTGCAGCTCCTCTCTGCACTGCTGAGGGGCCCTGGGGACTGTTTGATCATTAACTCAGGGTCTGGGGGTAGGTGCTTGGAAACTGGATGCGCATGCCTAAGTCAAGATTTATGAATGGCAACTTGTCTCCTGGGTGCTGGGAATACATCAACAAAGGTCTTCATCATCGTTTAGGGACTAACAGAGCATAAAGGCCACGTGGTCCTAATGATTATTAAACAGTATCTATTAAGTACAAAGCCCTTGATGACAGAGAAGTGATTTACTGCACAGTACAGTCCTGGGTAGGGTCAGCCGAAGGACAGGAGAAACTGTAAGGGCCTAAGATGGCGTCAGTCATGCTAAGAGCCATACGTAGTGGTTCTAGGATCACGAGATGTCTTCATTTTGGAAGAAGATAACATTAGGGCGCTGTCTCCTACCATATGAAAAATCAATTTCCACTACGTAAAAGACACACATGCCAAAAACAAAACTGTATAACTTTTGGAAGAAAGCACAGGCAAATACCATTATGGATAATGATGATGGAGACGGGACAGTTTTTTAATGACGAGAAAAGCACAAGACACAAATAAAAAGTTTGGTAAAGTCATCTAACCAAAATGATAAACTCTCAAGCCAAGAGGCAGGAAAGAACATGAAAAGATAAGAACATATTTCATAACCCAAGTAATCAACAAAATAGCAATATTTAGAATATATAAAGAGTTCTTGTTTAAAAAGACACCCAAAAAGAATAGGAAAATAGGTTTCCCAGAGGAGGAAATCTTCATGGTCAACAAATACATGAAAATGTTTTCACCATCTCACATAAATAATCAAATTTAAACATGAAACAGCAAGGAGATACCATGACACCCATCAGTTTAGAACAATTAATAATCCTTTTCATACCAAGTGTTGGCAAAGATATATAAAAATGAGCATTCTGTACCATTGTTGGTGGGCGTGCTGATTGGTGAAGTGACCACTCCAGAGAGCAATATGGCACCTCTCAGTACGTTCCCCTCCAAAGAAACCAACGTTTACACACAACTGATGTGTTCACGGTGTTCGCTGCAGCTCCGTTACTTTACAGCATGTAAGTGGAAACCACCCAGCAGTCTAGGAACTAATAAATAATTTGAAGTCTACTAATTAAATGGAAGTTTCAACTAGATCTACAATGGTACCAAGGTGGGTACATTTCTAAGACATGATGTTGAATGAAAAAATCAAACAGCAAACTGAAAGAACAGTATTATACTATTTACCTAAATTTTTCAAAACACACAAAATAAAGTGTATATACTGTTGTAGGAATGGTCAAATACATCCATGGTAATAGTTCACATCAGCCTTAGAGTGGTGGAGACCTTTAAGGAACAAAGAGGGAGGAAAGAAATGAGAGGTGCGGTTGGGATTTAGCTAGATGTGCAGTGTTTTATTTCTGAGAGTTTGGAGGCCAGCTATCTATGGCAAATTGTTATGTTTAGCTTTGGTGGAAGAAACTGCACAGCAGCACATGGGTGGCCCAGGACCTGGGCTCAGTGTGAGCAATTCCATTTCTGAGAGGGGATTCAGGTGGGTTGGAGGCTGGGGCAGTGGCTGCTGTCCAGCCTGGAGTACAGCCAGTGGCCTCCGGTGATGTTTCAGGGATGTTTAAAGCAACTGGCCTTCCTAGCCATCTAGAGGAGAGATGCAGGGGCAGCCATCAGGAGAGAGGAAGGCATAGAACCACAGCAGGAAGTACAGCCACTGGTTTAGTGAAGGGGTTTGATATAAAGACAGCTGTAGAACCAGCAAAAAACAGGTGGGGAGCTGGGTTAGGCTGGGATGGGGTAGGGAGTGGACCTTTGCTTTGTGAGGAGACTGTGCTGGATTTTGAGTGTGTTGTGATGCAGGAAGTGAGTAAATCGGATGTGTGCTTTGAGAAGATGACTTTGGTATAATTTCCCCCTGAATTTCATTTTATTCAATATGGAAAATCAGTCTTGAATCAGCATTGTATTCTTCAAGCACATGTCCTTACAAAGAGGTCCTTTCCTTCTAACATACACATACGCGCGCGCACGTACACACACCCCTATATCTATATCTACATCTATATCTGTATAATTTAAAAATAGTTTTACAGAGGGATGCAATTTGAGATGATCTTGTTACCATGTAACTCAGGAAAATAAATCAACTTACTTATCAAAGATGTTCTTTGGGACATTGGGGTTGCCGTTTATTTTTTTTAATTGCCCTTCTACGTCAGCCTTAATTATTCAATACAGGCTTCTTTCTAATAAAGTCATGTTGCTGTCCTTTTGAAATATGAAAAAGTTATCTAATGTCAGGAAACCATAAAGGAAGAGTACTCTCTACCCCAGATTTTGACCTATATGACTCTTTTCTTCCACTTGGTCTGACTTAATTGAAAGGTTGCTTCACACATTTTTCTTTTTCCATTTATTTTTATTCTTTCCAGTCTCATTTCAGAACTCACACAACCATTTCTGCTTCTCAAAGAGATGCTGTTCTGTTAGTAATAGAGAAAGCGGCAGGTGCAATGCCGTAATCTAATTTCAGGATATTATTAAAAGCATTTAATTCACATAATTGTGTTTGATTTGGGGAAAAAATGACTAAATCTTGGATTGAATTGACTGGGGCATAACTATTTTAAGGCTTGTTATTAAGAATTTAAATATTATTGGGCAATTTCTTTCTGCTGTTTGCAGTGTCTGTTGTCACTTATGATAATGGATCTCCTTGTAAAACCTTCCATAGACAGCACTGTACACTTAACCGGGCTGGTGTGTTTTGTTTGATATAATCATTTTAGTGTCTCATCTCAGATGGTCTTCCATGATGCTCACTTTAAGGCTGGGAAAACAGAAGCATGCGGCTTAAATGACCTGCCAAAACTCAGTGGTAGTGGGTGGCTCCTTCACTTGTCCTCAGGTTTAAAAGTCAAGTCTCCTCCCATTGCTGTCACATGAATTCCAAAACTCCATGTTATCCTTGAATCTGTTTTTCCATTTGTCTTCAAGAAATCTGAGAATTAAGCTATCTGTCTCCCAGAAACATGGTATGCTTGGTTGTTCAACAATTTCTACAGAAAAAGGAGGGCTAGGAATGTTTCCACTGGGAATTGATAGCTGTTCAGGTTGTGGTCTTTAACTAAATCATGATGCATTATAATTCATCTCAATTGATTCTTGACATTATGGTGGGCATTGATGTTAAGTGACAATCCTAAATTATTTTCTGTGTTGTTAAATCAATAACCCCTTTTTCTTCTTCCTATTTGTATTCTTTTGGTATAGATTGGGGTTTCTCAACCTCAGTACTACTGACACTGAGGCAGATCTTTCTCTGTGGAGGGGAGGGGAGGCTGTCCTGAGCACCGTAGGATGTTCAACAGCATCCCTGGTCTCTACCCACTAGATGCCAACAGCGTCCCGTCTCCCCACTTGTGACCACCAAAAATGTCTCCAGGCATTGCCAGATAGCCCCTGGGGCAAAATCATCCTTGGTTGAAAACCACTGCTGTCAATGACATAGGCAGTGAAAATACTTCATTCTCTTAAATTATTGAATCCTCTAACCTAAAGAAGCATTATTCATTACTTAGAAGCACATTTATCTACTGATTCTTGTATCATCAATAGAAATCAGTTGAGAAGGTGTCCCAGAAGAGAGAAAAACTAAAATCTAGTTAATTCAAACATAACCCCTGGGACCAGGTAATTAAAGATGTAATTAATCGGTTGTCTTACCAAAATCAATGCAAACTGCAGTTTCATCCATCTTAGCTATAGAACATGTTTTCTTCCAGTGATGTTCCCGTCTTAGAACTGGGAATTGAGAAGACAAGCCAGGGTTGGCATCTTTGGTTGCATAATAAATGTGTTCTGACTCACATCAATCTGATTCCACTTCAATCATTCTACCAATTTTTCCTTTAAAATTTGAAATGAAGCAATCCTTTTTTTTTTTTAATCTATTAGGTCTATGTTGGTCTATTCTCTGCATTTAGGGAATGCTATAATGAAATTAGATGATTAGGAAAGGAACACTGTCCAGAGCTGCATCACCCAGTATGCTAGCCACTGGCCGTATGGAAGCAATCATTTATGATGGAGGAAAAAAGGAGGTAAGGCTCCAGGTAAAGAGGCATAAAGAGGAAAGGGAGGACAAAACAGTTCATTTCAACACAAAGTGCTTCTTACTTGTCAGTGCCGTCCAGCACGAGGCTGTGCTGCAGGGGAGGCAGTGAGTTCTCTGTCGCTGGAGGTGTGCAAACTGAGTTGTAGTGCTGGGGGTGGGAAGAGATCAGGTCAGGCAGATCTGGATTTGAAAGCTCAGTGGCTTGGATGTAACTTCAGTGAGCCTCAGTTTCCTAGAATGTAGAATGAGAATACGTAAGGTAAAAGGTTATTTTGAGAATTACAGATGCCATTTACAGAAGCCCTGGATTTAGGGTAAATATTCAATAAACGGCAGCTTTGTTTCTAATTTCTGTAGGCCTAAGCTTCTGCTGGAGGACTGGGCGGCTTCACTTCTGGGCGGCTTCACTTCTAGGCTCCCTCCTGACAGACACCAGGGAATCATTGTTATACAGGATCTGCTCCAAAATAGCTTTATCCATCACCATAAAGCAAACATTTTGCAGCACCCATTAGATGCATATTGTTATTAACTTCTCCCTGAAACCATCCTTGACTGTTTCATGGCTTGGGAAAAAGAACAAGCAAGAAGAATAATGGTTAAGGTCTCCATCCGCTGAATCCTGCTTTATGGCAGCGATAAAAGCAGTGTGTTATCCAACCATAGAGTGTCTATTTTTAAGTAAGCTGGGCTTAGCTTGCATTATGCAGACCTGCATGGATATGTGCACTTGCGTGTCTGGAAGCATCTCGGGGCTATGTGATGCTGGCTCGGCTCCCTGGCATGAGATGCTGGATGACAGAAAGGGTAGAAGAACCACAACAGGGGAAGGGCAAGGAATGAACGCCCTTCTCCTATTGCTAGCGCCTTCGTTCTGCACAGCCTTGCAGGGCAGTGAAGACGCGCTAGATCCGGAGTGCAAGAAACCAGCGTAACTGTGTTGACCACTGCCCAGGTCTTACTTCGTCACTCATCAAAGTGATTGCTATTTCAAACTATTTAGGAAATAGTAAATAAGGGAAAGCTTCATCAGCAAGGCTCTCTCAAATGCTGGAGTGGAGGGGCATAGGCTAGGGGTTTTCCATCACTTTCAAAGTTACAGAGCCTCCTTCGCAACATAGAATCTCCCAAGGGAGACCAAGCTGTAAGACAAATGGAAAGGAAGCCCCTCTTGTTGAGGTCAGGGTGGGGAACTGGAGCTTTGCAGTCTGTCCGCCTCCTGGACCATCCTGCACAGCTCCGCTTAGTGGCCTGGAGGCATTTCCGTGAGCCTCTGGGGCTCCTGCAATCCAGGTTGACAACCAGCGGGTTTAGCCATTTCAAATCCTCGTTTAAGAGACTTTGCCTGCACTCCTTTGCACACAGTGGGCTTGCAAGTCCTGGCACCAGTAGATGGCAAGAAATTGGAGGCACTTCCCTGCTAACTTGGTCTTCAGAGCCACCTGAATACAAAATAGCCCCCTTCTTAACTCAAGAAGTCTTTTAGTGACATTTAATAAGAGAATGGTTTTGTTTATTTTGCTTCTGATGCTTTTCCTTGACTTCCCATTATTTTCAAAATAGAAGGTGGTGGAGGAGGTGCTAATACAGGAGGTACTACATCAGGAAATAATTGTTCCCTTGATGTTGCCGTGATTTTAACTCTGGGAAAAAGTCACCAGAAGTGCGGATTTCTGAGTGTGAAGAATGGTTCTGCCATCTTTGGGAAGTTGGGGGCTGCTCTCATGAACAGTCTGCGGGCTCTGCCTAGATTTCAAAGTGCCTAGAACAGGGTCTGGCACATAGCAGGTACTCAACATGCATTGGCTGAATGAGAAGGAACGCAGGGCACTAGAAGCATCCTCGCTTATTCATGCTCTCCATCACACTGCTCAAATTTAATTCCAGTGTGAGCACTGCTGGATTTTGCTGACTAATTATTTCCCCCCTCTCTTCTGGCCCCCATCTCCTGAGAAAATGAAGAGACAATATGAGATAAGAGACATTTACATTTTTAATTTTCTTTCAGCCAAAGAGCTCTTCTATTTTTTTAAACATTATAGTGATGGCAGTTGGCACAAGTAGACGCTGAAACCAATTAGTGGGATGACATGAAGTAAGACCAAAAAAATGTAGAATTAATTGAAGAAAGTTGCAATATAAAATCCAGCTGCCAGGCTTTAAAATTGTAATTAATTCTAGGAGAAAGAAGGCTCATCAAACTACTCTAGCGGTGTTCTCCGTAGAGTGTTTGCTCAACGGTCTTTCTCCTTTAACTCTCCCCTCCTTCAAGGTGCTCTCAGACATCTTCTGATCCATGACAAGTACGCATCTCTGGGTGATGATTTTTTGACTCCGTGACTACAGGGAAGCTCTTTCCTCTGAAGACATTTTTGGAGCTCTCTGAACAATGCCACATCATAAATTCCACCAGAAGACATCTAATGTGGCTATGGACACAATCCCACTGGGGACTATCACCTCGGGTCTGTCTAACGTCAGAAACAATGGCTTTGTTGGAAATGATGAAAAAAAAAACAAGCTGCCAGTCAGAGAGCTAACCCACCTGCCCATGAGCACTGAATAGGTTCACTAAACAGTGAAGGAAGCCCGGAGGAAGATAGTAAGGATTTGAATAGAGTCGGAAAATTCTCCCCACGGCACCCAGATCTCTCCCAACCCAGCCTCCCCAGTGCTTGAAATCTCTCCATCACAAATTCATACTGTGGTTGATTTCTCTGGGTATCTTTTGAAAAAGTTAAAAAGCTCTGGAAAGGCACCTCCATATCCCAGTGTGAATTACTTGATCAGATGCATTTCCTCTCCAGCAGTAGAAATAGAGGCAAACGGGAGTTTTGAGCGGTAGGACCCTGATCAAGACTTTGTTTACCTTTCTCATTAATGCCTTCCAAGCATGAGCTAAGTTGTACAACAAATAATGTGATAATGGGGCTCTGTTGTATTTCTGGGAAAGCCGTCTGTTCTGCAGCCTCTGTTGTCTCTGGATGGGCAGAGAAAGCGGAAACCTAATTCATGAACCTTTCTCATCATGATCATTGTTCACAAAAACCTCCTCATGGTAAAGAATGTCAAGTCATATATTCCCGACTGAAAAAAGGCAAAGAACCTGTATTATAAGGAAACAAAGGAGCTGCAGCAGGTACAGAGATGCCCATTTAGGGCAATAAATGGGTCTTAAATGTGTATGCAATTCTGCTTGAAAGTATTACGGGCATATCAACTTCATTTCAGAAATGTTATCCCCTCTCTCACTGATCATTAATATGCAGTGGCTAATGATTTTAACTTTCATTGTTCTTGCCCTTAAGCTTTTCAATGAAATAATGATCTTCCATGAAACACGGCCATGTCTGCTGCCTGAAGAATTCTTTTGCAAAGTGAATCTCAATGCTCTAATTGATCTATTGTATACACTTTTGCTTTAATACACTGAAGTATTTTACTTGGCAAGGAAACAAGTAAGATAAATAATGTGATGCTTTCTTCTTCTTTTTTCTTATAAACCTTTCTCCTGGGAGCACACACAACCAGGAAATGCTGAGGGTAAGCAACAAATAAGCCTGAGGTTGTTGTTTTTTGTTTTTTTTTTTTTTTAAGTGTCTATAAAACCTGTAGTGATGTCTTCTCTTAAAACTGATATTGGTAATTTGTGTTTTCTCAACCAGTGAGGATATGTACTGTGTCAACCTGCCCAAGCAAAACTACATTTCCCAGGATTCCCTTCCCTGTTTGTTTTTCTTTCCTTCCTTACTTTTTTCCTTTCTTCCTTCCTTCCATCCTCTTTTGTTCTTTTGTTCTTTCATTCTTTTTTCTGGGTCATGGTTGGGCCCAAGAGAAATTAACATGAGATTTGAAAGGCAGAGAAAGTAGCAGCCAGCTTAAGGGCCGGCAGGCACTGTTCAGTTTCTACATATTGCTGCTTGTCTCTGGGTTTGCCTGATGGGTGGGGACAGCAGACAAGCTTACAGGTCCTCCCGCTCCTGCTGAATCTCCTCTTTCAGTTTCTCATCTTATCTTTATTTCTTTCCTCCTTTCTATGTATTTGGATTAAATTCACCCACATCTTTCTAGTTCCATAATGTGGAAACTTATGTCCAAGAAGAAGAAAGATTTCAAATCAATGACCTGAGATTCAAGGCTATACATTTCTTTTAAGTCAATGCTTTAGGGGAATTCTTGGATTTTTGATGTGCTGTGTTTTTATTATCAACTTATAATTCAAGTGTTTTCTTATTGCTTATGATTTCTTTGACATATACATCATTTAGAGATGTGTTATTTAATTTCCAAGCACTTGGAGACTTTCTAGATACCTAGATATCTAGATATTTCTAGATAGCTGTCTAGATATTTCAGATTTAATTTTGTTGTGATTGAAAAATATACTTTGAAAGACTTCAGTATTTTAAAATTTGTTGAGATGTACCTTATGGCCTAGCACATGGTCTCTCTTAGTGAGTGTTCCATGTGTTCTTGAAAAGTGAGTGTATATTCTACCATCATTCAGTAAATGCCAAGTAAGTCAAATTTGTTGATAGTATTAGTCAGATCTTCCATACCCTCACTGATTATCTTGAACAAACTTTTTCCATCAATTACTGAAAGAGAGGTGTTAAAATCTGCAACGATTTCTATTTCTTTCTTTAACACTGTTAATTTTTTCCTCGTGGACTTTGAATTTTTAATGTGTATTTTGTATTGAGTTTGAAGATCATATACATGTTGTGTTGTTATGTGTCCTATGAATTGACCCCTGTGTATAAAATGCTTCTCTTTATCTGCCCATAGTCCTTGCCTCAAAATTTATTTTGACTAATAATAATATAGCCACACCAGCTTTCTTATGCTTGTGCTTTGCATGATATATCTTTTTCCAGCCTTTATCTTTCAGCCTATCTGGGTCTTTATACTCAAAATGCATCTTTTTAATACATTTATTTGGCCACAGTGTAAGAAGAAAAATCATAAAAATTACTAGATGCCTTGTGATGAAAGAAGAGTTTCTAAATGGTATTATGTCTGGATAACTATAAAGCAAATATTAGCTTTCACAAATTTAGGCAAGTGATTGATTAAAAATATAATTTCCTCATAATTTGCCAGTTGCTCAGCTCACTCAGGTCCTTTTGACAGCTGCTTCTTAAACAGTAGAAATATGAGACTGTCAGAGACAGTTTGGGTTGCTGGGGCTACATCTTGCGATAATAACATCATTTGAATGAAATGAGATTATAACTGTTTGCTGCTGACTCTGAACAAACATCATCAACTTGCAGCATCTCAGAGGATCTGCCGACAGTTTGGTGATCCTCATTGAAGCATTTATCATAAGAGTTGAGATGAAAATGCAACGGATGAGGAACAGAGCAATTATTCCACTCGTAAACAATAGGTG
This sequence comes from Camelus bactrianus, assembly GCF_048773025.1. Classification (NCBI taxonomy): domain Eukaryota; kingdom Metazoa; phylum Chordata; class Mammalia; order Artiodactyla; family Camelidae; genus Camelus; species Camelus bactrianus. The sequence continues at coordinate 25,996,312 of NC_133549.1, forward strand.
CCTTGAAATTAAACAACCTTCAGCAGTTAAATGACCTTACGTACCTGCACTCTTTCCTATCCATCACCACCACATACATTCTAACCTTTCAAATTGCTAGAGTAAATTAAAGTTTTTCTCTACACAGAGTTAGAAAAATATGAAAATCAAAGTAATAGTCATGATTATGATCATTATACTTTCTATTTATTATTATCTATACTTTTGGTGTTTTGTACCTAAGGTTAATGTTTGTTTTTCACAGTGAGTATTGAGGTCAACTTGAAATCTAGGAATGTTTTTGAAAGACTTATTTCTTATACAATCTTCAAATATTTTTGCCAAAGTCCTGTAGGTGGTATTTACAAGCAGCTAGCGGGTTCGTGCTAAGAGAGACAAAGAGCTCTTCTATGGTACTCCTGCTGAAATGCATAGCCTCAATCTAATCGTGATGGAATGCCAGCCAAACTACACTGAGGAACATTCTACAAATAACTGGCATGTGTTCTTCAAAAACTGGCAATGGGCAAGCAGTTCATAAAGCAGAGGAACAGTTGTAGATTAAAGGCGATTCGATAACATGGCTAGAGGCAATGTGTGCCCTTGAGCTACCTTCTGAAGCAAAGGGAAAAGCAGAGCTAAAAAAAGGACATTATGGGGACAATGGGTGGGATCTGAATACGGACCATAGTTAGATAATGATATTGTATCTCTGTTAAGTTTTCTGAGTTTGGTGACTGGATTGTTGTATATGTAGGATAATGTCTTTGTTCTTAGGAAACACACACGAAAATATTTAAGGGGAAATGAACGTGATGTCTCCTATTTACTCCCGAATGATTCAGAAAAAAATTCTTTCCCTCCCTCTACCCTCTTTGCCTCCCATAGATAATTGTGAATCTGGGCAAGGTAGATGGGGGTTCCTTGGGCTGTTCTTATAACTTTTATAATAGTCTTTATTATTAGATAAAGCATAGGCTTATCACTCTCCTTACTACATATTCTCAAATGGAACGCTTGTGGAGTCACATTTCAGCTATTTTATGTAATCTACGTTTAAGAAGGGTAGTCAGAGACTTGCAGCAAATAGAAGGGCTTTCTAGGCAACCCCATATGATAGGAAGTGGACAGTTACCATGAGTTAGTTGCCCAGAGATAGTGCGGCCTGATTCCAAGAGGTGACTGGTATTTTGGAACAGGGTCAGAGAAGGAAAACACACATTGGGTACAGTGTGTGGTGCCTTATTGCTGGAAACTAACCCCCTTAGGGAGCCCGCAGCTGGCTCCTCGAGGTCCCCAGGGAGCTGCTACCTCCTGCGTGTTCCTCCTGTGAACCTGGTGTCCTGGGGCTCCTGGTACTGAGTCCAGAGCTCAATGTGCACATCTCTTCCCTACTCTGTGTTCATTATCTTCTTTTTGGTAGCTTGAAATTGGCCATGTGGGGAGTATTTACACTACGGAAATTAGCAAACACTACAAAGTAGGTTTTTTTCCTTTGTTTATTTGTTTTTCCAGGCTTGGCTTAGCAGCACACTACTTGTTTCAGCCTCTTTTCGCTGCACACAAACCACTTTCTGCTGCCCATGACCCCTCTGGGGCCTTGTCTCTGCTGGTCTCAGCTGCCTCCCTTGAGGGCAGCCACTGGCGGCAACCGCAGGCTCAGTGGAGGGGAGGGGACCCGTTCTCCCCTCGCCTGTTCTGCCCTTTGACTTGCCTGCTGTGAAGGAAACTTAGTTGTGACTTTAGCCAATAATGTGGTGGTCTGAGGATCAGAGGTGTTTTGTCCATCTTCCCAAATGAAGGCACCAAAGTGGCCCACAATCTAAGTTCAAAAAACAGCCAAACAACCCAGATGTTCACCAATGGCTGGATGGGTAAGTAAAATGCAGTTTATCCATACAGTGGACTATTATTCAGCTATGGAAAGGAGCAGATACATGCTACAACATAGATGAACCTAGAAAATACTGTCCCCAGTAAAAGAAGCCAGCCACAAAAAGGCTACATATTCTAGGATTCTATTTACATGAAATCTCCAGAACAGGCAAACCCATAGAGACAAAAAGCGGGAGCTGAGGGGTGGATTCCTCCTTCCTCCCAGAGCTGGCTGGCTTTGTGGTTCCGGGTGGCTTAAAAGACTTTTACTGAAGTATGAGTCTGACCTACAAGAATGCATGGGACAAAGTCTTATTACCTGGATGAAGCTTGCTTCCTTCCTTCCTTCCTTCCTTCCTTCCTTCCTTCCTCTCTTTCTCTCTTTCTCTCCCTCTCTCTCTCTCTCTTCCTTTCTCTCTCTCTTTCTCTCTTTCTTTCCTTTTTTCCTTCCTTCCTTTCTCTCTTTCTCTCTCTCTCCCTTCCTTCCTTCCTTCCTTCCTTCTTTCTTTCTTTCTTTCTTTCTTTTTTTCTTTCTTTCTTTCTTTCTTTCTTTCTTTCTTTCTTTCTTTCTTTCTCTCTCTCTCTCTCTCTCTTTCTCTCTCTTTCTTTCTTTCTTTCTTTCTTTCTTTCTTTCTTTCTTTCTTTCTTTCTTTCTTTCTTTCTTTCTTCTTTCTTTCTTTCTTTCTTTCTTTCTTTCTTTCTTTCTTTCTTTCTTTCTTTCTTTCTTTCTTTCTTTCTTTCTTTCTTTCTTTCTTTCTTTCTTTCTTTCTTTCTTTCTTTCTTTCTTTCTTTCTTTCTTTCTTTCTTTCTGGAATTACTAGGGTTTGAACCCAGGACCTCATGCATGCACTCTACCATAAGCTGTTACCTTCCCCCTAGGATGAAACTGTTAATGGAAGTGGCTGACAATTCAGAGGTCACTATAAAGCAAGGAAGCACAGGGGTTTAATTATTGTGGAAAACTGTTTCTTGTTCTCCCTCACAACTAGACTCCTCAGTTAAACCAGGCAAGAGAGATAGCACTGAAGTTTGGGGGGGAAATGGAAGAGAAATATAGCACAGAGCATAATTAGCCGCTCAGCCTGTCTCTCCAGGGCATTTCCTGGACCCTTGACCACCTGGAGGCTCCCAGACATTCCCTGGGTTGATGGAGATGACAAGTTGGTTTTTACTTGCCCTTTTCAGCTGCGTCTAAGTCTCTTCTCCTGCGTCTTCATTTCCTGGACCGAACTCTTCTTAAAATGACTGACAGTGGGAGCTTCAACCCCAGCTGCAGGGGTGCTGATCGATCCTCTGGTCCACAAGAGATCCATAAAGTATTCCTATACCAGGCACGCTCTGTTTCTAAGTTATGCAGCCTCACACGTGGGACACCTCTTAACGCAGGTGAAGTAAGACTGAACCAAGTTCAGGGTCTTCCCATTAAAGTTTAAAAGATCTTGGTGTTCAGTCTCTCAAGGTGTCCCGGTTTCATTAGGTAATGTCTTGACCAGTTTTACAGAAGTTAAGGGACTTGGTCAAGGCCACACCTCAGAAAGTGCCAGACACTTCCACCATTCCTACAATTTCAGAATTCCTAAAATAAACACCATCTCCACCTACCGCTCCAACCAGACAGGAGCAGCTGGACTTCACCCTGACCCCGTCTCAGCACACGACTCAGCCTTCAGTCTCATCAGAATGAATGCATAATTGCCTCTCCAAACTGCAGAGGGAAGCCTCAGGTAAATTTCCAATCATCCCCTCAGTGCACAGAAACATACAAAAATTATAGTTAATGGCATTAACCTCCTTAATAATGACTTTCTGAAGCAGAGAATATATCCATAGAGACTAATTCCATTCTAATGGATTTTTTAGAAAAAAACCACTAGAAAAAAGAACATACTCCAAAAACAGTTGAGATAATACAGGAGGGAAAACAAAAAGAATGAACTGTCCCTTAATGAAGAGGGATGAGACTGGGGAAATGGAGAAGAATTAAAGATTGGAAACGTTTGCTGTGCATAATGCTGACTTTACATCTGGAAGGATCACAGTGTAACTGTGCCATGAAACATCCCCCCAAACAAAACAGCCACATTCACACAGCTGTGTCACAGGCCCAGCTTTGGATCAGGGGCTGATCAGAAAGTGGAGGGTGGAATGGCTCAAAGGACTGATTTGGGACAGAAAGGATGAAGAGGTGAGCACTGGAGGGTTTGTTTAGATTGAGTACCAGTTTATCCCTTGTCCTGGGCTGCTGGCCAGACATTTGGCCAGGAGGGTAAGAGGATGTACCTGTTTTTGACCTGGGTCCTTCCTAGTACTGAGTCAGGGCACATAGCAGGTGCACAATGAATACTTATCATGTGATTGCATTTCAAACTGGGTCAAAAGGTATTTATTTTCCTTATCAATCGCAACTAATATTTCTACCCTCTTCCTGGCATAAGCTATAATCAATAAGAGTATTAACAGCAAGGGATGAACACAGAGAGTAAATAAGCAAGAACATGATGGGTTGAGGATACATTAGATTTGATTTTCTTTCTTTAGTTATATCCTTTGGGATTTATAATTCATTCTTTAGAAGGGGAGAAGGAAGAAGAGAGAGAAAGAATACGAATGAGAAATACAAGAATAAGAATGAGATATAAAATGAATTAGAAATAAAAGAAAGAGAAATGGCCTGTCTTGCAATTCCCCAGGGCATTTCCCAGCAAGAAGGAGCTGGGCAGGGGCACTGCAGAGCATCAGGACTGGGGGCGTAAGTGGGGCAACAGTCCTACACTCAGGAAGGTCTCAAACCAGCTCACCAGCTCCAAGGGGGATAAAACTACCTGCCCTGTGGGTGGCATGATGTTAGGCCCCCACTCCATTCACCCAGGGCTGAAAGCAGCTCCAGGACATGGAGGTGGTACCCACCCAAGGTCAATTACTACTCCATCCCATCAGTCCCTTCCCCAAGTGCAGAGACCCAGTCCTGCTCATCCATCTGTCCTCCAGCCTCGCACAGAGCCTGCAGCAATGTAAAACCCATGAAAATCTGTTGAATGAACAGATAAGCAAGTGAAAAGATGAATGAATGAATGAATGAATGAATGAACTGTTTGTCCTTACATCTGTGGTTAGTAGAGACTCCCTTTTTTATTTTAGGAAACATTCTCTCTTGTTCCTTTGAAACATTTCCTCTGTGTTTTGAGACATTGCAATGTACAACCGCCCTCACACCCTACGTTCAAACCCAGCTTGAAATCCTTGTGCTGGCAGCAAATACAAAAACATTTTTAGAAACACCCCAACCCTGGGCCAACCCAAAGTCCATCGATCGTGGCGTGGTTGGAATGTGTGTGTGTGTGTGTGTGTGTGTGTGTGTTGCGGGGGTGGAAGGGATGGATGTTTATTTATTCATCTTCAGTGTAAGGGGTTTATAATCTGATTTACCCTCAGGAGTTTCGGCTGCACTCTGTCTTTCAAGGTATTCTCAGCCACAGACGTTCTCCCTCTGTATGTGATGAAGTCTGCTCCCTGGATCACAAAACACTATTAATTCCCAAAGCAGCTTTCCCTGCCCAAGCCAGCTTTATGGATTTGACATCCTTCCAGCCACAGAGAGCACTTCTAAAGAGCGACCAAAAGAACACAATGGGTCTTGACCACCTGGCGTGCAGAGAAGAGGCTTCAGTGAAGTCAAGCAGAGGGCATGAGAAATGGTCTTTGGGGTCAGAAGCTCATCTCTGGCCCTCTCTTGATAATGACATCTGGTGAGCCATGAGAGATACTAGTGGATTTATCCACTAGTGAGGCAGCGTGAATGATCAGCTGGCCAGGATGTGTGCCAGAGTTGTTCTAAACACTTTGCACGTATTACTGTATTATCTCATCCTCAGGATCCAAGGGACGTGATCCATCATCACTCCCATGTTACCCAGAAGACGCTGGGACCAGGAGCACTTGAATCCGTGTTCCTGTTCTATGGCTTGTAAGCATCGGGGCCAGGATGGGGACCAAGTTAGGTCCTGGCAAGGTCGCAGAGGTTCTGATCAAAGGCTATGTTGCCTTTCCAGCTACGACCTCCGAGCATGAGACTTCACCTCTGCTATCCATTACTTCTGTTAAATGTGGGATAATTCAACAATAATATCTACTTCATTAGGTTGTGCTGAAGGTGAAAATTAATTATGTCTAGTGATGCTTGGCCCATAGTTTCTGTTTGAAAAATGGAGTCATTTGTATTAGGCTAAAATGATGTGGGAGAAACATGAATCCCAACTTATATTAAGTTTGATTTCCTTTGTATATACGCACAAGTCGGACTAACTAAAAATGGAAACCTGCTTATATTGATTTCCCTTTTAAAATCATTCTTATAAAGTAAATGTCACAGGGCTATTTCGTATTCACTTAGTTCCCAGGACAGCTCTGAGTTTCCGTAACTATTAGTTCAATATGTCAAGGCGTCTATCCCTTGGGCAGGGAAGGTTAGCGCTAAACTTGGTAGTCAGGTCTCTCTGGGGGCGCTCTTTGTTTGGATATTTTGTACATTGGAAAAAAAAATCAAATGTCCATCCTTCCCCATGAGAGGCTATTCCATTTATTGATTATCTAATGTGTCTTGGGCAAGCTCCTATCTCTAGCATTGGATGTGCTCCCCATCACAGCCTTGTGAGGAAGGCATTATTAACCCATTTCACAGAGGGGAAGCCTGAGTCTCCATGTGGTTCCATGGCCTGCTCAAGGTCACACAGCCAGTGAATAATGGTGCTAGGATCCCAGCTCCCTGCCAGCACCCAAGCTTGTGCTCCCTAAAATGCATCCTGTGCAGTAGGCCAAGCTTTCTATATCTTTGAGCTTTGAAAAATTGTAAGATCTCTCATGTTTAAACCACTTTTTTGGACAAAAGATTCGGAAAATTAAAAATTACACATTTTCCTATCCCTCAATAGTAAATAGGCCAAACATGATCCATTTCTCCATGATCCAAGTTTATCATTATGAACCGTCACCATCCTATTTCCCCATATAGAGGTGGGGGAACCCACCTCATCTATACACAAGGCCCCAGTTGCTATGACTTATATTATTTTTGCCTTTATATTTACCTTATCATTTTTTGCTGAATTATTATAAAATAAACTATGGACAATATGATGTCCTACCCCTAAATAGTTCAGCACGTATCTCTAAAAAATAAGGACACTTTCCTAGCTAACCACATCACCGTAATCATAGCTAACAAAATGAACGTCATCTCACAGTCCATCTATATTCAAACTTCCCCAGTTGTCCCAGAAATGTCTTTTGCAACTGGTCAAATTCTCTTTTGAAATCCTTGCCCATGGGAGAAAATAGCTGATCACATCTGAACACTGGCAGCTGGAGGCACGCCCCCAAGCAGGGGGTCAGAAGAGGCTTGGGTGACCCCAGTGAGAGCTCCTCGCTAAAACACAACAAGACCAAACCTCACGGCCAAATATGAGATGCACCTAAAATCAGGCAGTGTCATGTGTACGAGTTAAACTTAATGTTTAAAACTCAGAGGTGCTTTCCTCTGGGCTTGATACCTATTGTGGCTGCTGCTGACATGTGTGACGTCTTCCATGGCTGGAGGCAGACTCCTCTTCCCCTCTGGTGGATGCTCAAGGTCACAGTGGGATGACAACCAGGAAAGTGGACAGCCCTTCCCAGCTCTGACCACCTGCGGGAGAAGTTCAAGGGCTGCCGATTTTGAATCTCAGCGCTCTAGGTAGGAGGTGCTGATGCTGCGGAAACTTACCTCCTCCCCCAGCAGAGGGACCAACCATCTGGTTTCCCTGGGGTCGAGTGAACATGGGACTTTCATCTGGCCACAAGTTGGCCGTTCTATTCTGTTGGTCCCTTGCAGTGAAGTGCTTACCTTTTACTTGGATGGACACATCCATCGACCAGCAGTATTTACTGTGCCCTCTTAGGGTTCTAGCAGAATGCTAGGGGAGGCATACAAAGAAGAGGACTGGGAACTGACATCATTGACAACCCACCGTGTGGCCAGTGCTTCCCTGAGCCAAACAATTCACCAGCCTCCTGTCTGTATGTTAGAATCACTTGCGAAGATTTTGAAACATAACATTTCCAACGTCTCATCCCCCAAGAGTTATTTATTCAATTGGTCTGGAGTAAAGGCCTACAGGGGTGCTTCCAGGTGATCCTGGATAACTTACTCTTTTTTGTGGATCCCAGATTTGACATATAAATTCCTCAGTGCAGCATCCTAGACAGTCAATCTAGTTGGCATGTACAAGAAAACTGATTAGCCCAGCTAACATGCAAGGTGGCTGCCTTCGAATAGGACCAGTATGAGAACAGCCTTGCCAGTGAGGGGCAAGTTCTCTGGTGGGGCCCAGGCACTCTGGGTTTAGATGCCAGCTCTTTGCAGGCTGCCCAAACTCCTTCCCCCACTGGAGAAAGGAGGGGCTTCTGGTCTTGCTGGCTCTTTATCTAGGCAACCCCAGGTGAGTGCCTGTGGTCATTTTCAGACAAACCAGCTTGTCACCCTACACCACCTTATACGAAGAAGTGAAAATCACAGTGGGTGCCTGGTGATAATACCAACACCCACATCTTGAATAAAAGTTGGTAAAATATAACAAATGCTCATGAGAACATCATCAAGATCAGATAGACAAAAGCAATGTAGAAGTAAAAAAGCACAACCCTGCGTTAGGGATGGGGTGGGCCAGGAAGGCTTCCTGGAGGAGGAGGAGTGAACGGGAGAAGGTAGGTCCTGCTGATAAGAGAATGGACTTCCCCATTTGGAGGAGAAAATAGGGGTGTGCCTTAATTTTTGGTGTCTTGCATTTTAAGGTCACTGACATTACCAATGACTATAGCTTAGAAGTTAAGAACATAAACTCCTGAGATGAGCTACCTAGGTCTAAGTCTGGGTTCTGGTTATGTAACCATGGGCAAGATAGAGTCCTTGTCTATAAAACTAGAATAACAATTACATCTGCTTAATACAATTGTGGTGTTGGTGATCAGATAATGCACGTGGGGAGTGCAGTACACAGCCGGGGACATGATAAACTCCCAATAAATGCTGGTGATGATTATTGCTATGGTTATTAATCAAATGTTTAACAAATTGTTATAATTACCTGGATCCATGTCATCTCTCAAAATATTAAGGAATGTTCTTGGTGAAATCATTACTCACAGAAGATAGCTCTCCATTAGTGGGACAGAGCACATCTGACACTGACCTTCAAGCCTCATCATGTTTTGAGAATCATCAGTTTAACTCTGTCTAGCCTAGCTGATGTCTAGACCTAGCTGATGTCTAGATATAGCTCATGTCTAGACCTAACTCATGTCTAGATCTAGCTTATGTGTTGACCTTGCTCATGTCTAGACCTAGCTGATGTCTAGATCTGGCTCATGTCTAGATCTAGCTTATGTGTAGACCTAGCTCATGTCTAGACCTAGCTAATGTCTAGATCTAGCTCATGTCTAGACCTAGCTCATGTCTAGATCTAGCTCATGTCTAGATTTAGCTCATGTAAGATCAGCTTAGATGTCTAGATGTAGATGTCTAGGTCTAGCTAAAGTAAGATCAGCTTAACTCTAGATGCTAAACAAGATAGACCTAGTTTACCAGGGCTGCCAGAATAAAATAAAATAAAAGACTAGGTGACTTAAACCACAGACATTTATTTTCTCATAGCTCTGGAGGCTGGAAGTTTCAGATTAAGGTGTTGGCAGGTTTGGTTTCTCCTGAGGCCTCTCTCTTTGGCTCGTAGACCACTGCCTTCTCTCCGTGTCCTCTTGTGGTCTTTCCTGTGTGTGTGTCCACGCCATAATCTCTTCTTATAAAAACACCAGTAGGATTGGACCAGGGCCCACCTTAAAGGCCTCTTTTTAACTTAGTTTCCTCTTTAAGGACCGTCTATCCCAATACAGTGATGTGCTGGGTACTGGGAGTTAGGGCTTTAACAAATGAATCTGGGGGGGACATGATCAGCCCATTATAGCTGAGGTCTGTTTTCCACACCACTTCTGTTGATACAGAGTCGAGCAAGGTTCCAGTGAGTTTTACTGCCTGATTGGAAGAAAATATGGAATCCTTCAAGTGCATGTAACACCAGGTGCCATATGCCAGCTCTGCCTGGTGAGTCTGTCTGAAGCATTCACAGACGCCACAGACCAGCAACAGTTTCCAGCATCAACAAAGCAATCACTTCCAAAGTGCTTCTGAGAAGCGAAAATGAGTTTTTAAATATGAACCATTTGCTCAACACAGCTGCTAATATCTGCAGCCAATATTTCTCATTAATGGATGGGCTAAAAAATGAACTTATAGCCACTCTTGCATAATGAAATATGTGTACTCTCATAATTGCTAATGATTTAGAGCAGATCATTCCCTTGCTTAGTAAATGGAGTTTTTATATCTTTTATCATCAGTTAAATAAAATGAAGTCATGTTGACAATATTCAACCAAAATGAAAGGCAAAAATAAAGAAGGTTTTTATTTTTAAACATTTTACCTTTCATATTGCTGACAACTGGGACCAACTTTATAATAAATTATTGGCTTGTGGTGTTGAACTGCAGAAGAGCTATCCCAGATTATTGAGTTACTCAAGTTTGATCTTACAGGCTCTTTTAGAGGTTTCTTTTTTGTTTTTTTAAGTTAGTCCTTGAATCTGCAAAATGTTTAATTTACATAGCTCTTTTCTTTAAGGCAGCACAAGAAAGAAAATTATATTCATTTAACATATTTTTTCTACCCTAATAGCCTAGAGTTTTCACTTTATCTTCATCAACACCCACACACACACACCCACACACCCACACACACACACACACACACAGAGATAGCTCCTCTTAAAAAGTGGTTAAGAGCTTAGAAAGCCTAGAAAGTGCAGTTTGATTCCAGAGTCGTTCTAGGGGTTCTCTCATGTTCCTTCACTGGCTTGAAAAGGTAGCCCCAACAAAGACCAAGATGGTGCACATTAGGCCTTTGGGCATCTTGACTTACTTATGAAAAGTATTTACCATTGATGATTTTATTCTTCTATCCAATTTCCCTTTCTGGGGAGGCCTCTGACTTGGATTTTAATTGTCCCATTAACCAGAGTCGAATTTATGGCCAGTCATGATGATTGGTATCAGAAAAAAAAAAAAACTCTGTGATATAGGCTTAATTGACATGGCTTTACTGAGTTATAAATTATAGATTAGACCTTAAAGCGTAAAAATCCCCAGGGATGGGAAAGCCATAATGAATTGCTGTGTTCATAAAAGTAGTAATATTTCCTATGTCTCATGTATGTTATGTAAATCATTTTATGGTATAGAATACACACACTAAAATGTTGTTGGGAGATTTAATCAGGAACTCCCTATTTTGTCTGGCAAATATAATTCTAATCCAATTTGCACTGGAGAGGCAGGGAGAGTGGTGGGAGCCTCAGCGTGGTTGCTGGGCCCTGGGGCTGAGCCACACGAAGAGGATGCTTTGATGCGGCACTGTTGCTGGTGACCTCTCAGGACCTCCAGCTACTGGGAGCTTGCTGACTGTCAGCGAGTCTGGAGTTGTCCTCTCAAGTCGCTGGGAAAATAATGTGGTCTATCAATCAGCCACTTTCATAAAGGTCAGGGGTTTGAGACTGTGTAGGGGTGGGTAGGGGAAAAGTGAAGTTTCCCAAGGGCAGTTCAGAGGTAACAGGACAGCTTGGTGGTCTCAAACCTCAAGCCCTGGAATCCAACAGATCGCTTACCACCTTGGAGGGATTAAGAAACTCATCTGAAGCCTCACAGATTGTAAATAACTACTGCACGGGGTAATGAGGATCACATGACACCAGTTGTCAGTGTCCAGCATGCTCAGTGATGTTGGCTGCAATCATCCTTAATACTGTGCTGTTTACAAGGGCACAGCTCTGTGGAAACTTAGCCATCGTTTGATATAGGCAACATCGATGGACAAGTTAGCAAAATTAAATAGTTTGTGATCGACTTGACTCTCTTGCCAAATCTTCACTTCATTTCGTCCTAGGTAGATACACTTAAGCACAAAGAATTGGAGACGCTGTAATTTACTAATGTCTGCAAGCCTTTCAGAAAACTTGTGATTGCCAATACTCACAAATTAAGCATCCTGCTCTGATGCCCGTAACTTGAAGAGTTTCACTTCTTGGCAGAAGTAGGCCACCGGTGATCGGCCTGATCAATGTCCACCTGCTGATCAATGCAGGGGAGACACCCTGGCCCAGGAAGCGTGTGCCACCCGACAGTCGGAAGGCTGGACTGGAATCCTGGTCCTGTGCAGTTGGACCAGCTCTAGATTTTAGGGCTTCACTCTCTGTGATCTCCCAGTGAGAGAAAGCTATTTTCCTTCCACAGCGAGGGGTGAATGAATCAGAGAAACAAATTCCTTCTCTACTGCACAGCTGCCAGGGCAAATCATGAGAGGGGAATGTGGAGAGCTAGGGACATTAAAGCCACAGGGTCCCCCAGCTGGCGAGTCAGCAGTTTCTTCTAGCCAGGTCCTGCATGGAGCCTGCGCCGGTGTTTCAGTGGGACTCTGCAGAGCATCATTTATCAAGGCAGAGGCTGCGGGCCTGCTTCTCCCTGCTGCAGTACTGGTTCCCTGCTGCCGCATCCCCCATCTCAGGACGGCCACGAGGAACAGCAGTCGGCATTTCCCTCTGCTACTGTGTCTCAGGGTGCCGACAACTCAGCCACGCTGTGTAGAGGCCACGTCTGTGGTTGGAGGAGCAGCAGCTCATAGTTGACGGCACAGTTCCTGCTGAAGGACCAGGAAAGTCCGGGTGTCTCGTGGCTCCTTCAAGGAACGGGGCAGAGCTCCCTTGGCAGCTTTATAGCGTCGTCAACCTACTTCCTCCTGCCATTCCTTCTTGCTCTGCCCTGAAGTCTCACTGAATTGGTTGAGACAACCCTCCTCCATCCTTCTCCCTGCCCCATCCCTGGGGGATCCTAAGGGAATTTGATTTCAGTCCCTCATGTACTTTGGCAGGTCACTGTGAGCAGTGCATTTGGGGAGACTGAGAAAAGGTCAGCTTTTCATCATTTTTCTTGGCTGTCTACGTATGTGGGCGGGAGATTATACAAGGACAAAGAGTAAGAAGAAGGAAGGCCAGAGCAAGGGTGGAAGGTGGGAGGGCACCCTGGGAAGATGCTCTTGACTACAGGGAACAGAGCGCCTGAAGCGGACTAAAGGCAGTTCAAGCAGCAAGGGCTTCTCCCCCCGGCCCTTTTCATAAGAAATCCAAAAGAAGTCGATTTGTTGGGCTTGGTTCAGCAGCTCTGTGGTGTCTGGACACTGAGTTGGCACTTCTGCTCTTTTCGAGCCCAAAAGTCCAAAGGGAAGAGTAGGGTCAGCTTCATCCTGTATCTCTCAGGGAAGGAAATCCTTCCAAGACTCTCAGTATATTTCCTCTGAAGTCTTGGGACCAAATGAGGTCCCACGGCTGCCAGTGGGTCAAGAGCAGCTGGAAAGTGAGTTTCTGACCTATTCAGCCTCCATTTATCATTGACCCAGGCTCGTCCAGCAGGGAAATGGCGGTGGGGGATGGCGGCTGGAGAGGCAGCAAACAGCATCGGTGCTGGACACTGTCAGTTATGAAGGCTTGAGTTCTGACACCGTATCTCTGCCCCTCCTCCCTCAATATACTCTAAGAAACTTTCTGCAAATGCCTGTGTATTTTCTCCCTGTCTTCTCACTAGGGGCAATACGTATCGAATCACCTAGCACAGCCCGACATGTGCATGAAAATTCTGTGTCAGATGTGGGTTAGATCTACATGCAATATTAGCATCATTTTGTCAAAGCAGCAACAAGATAACAGCATGAATAACATGAGAGGAGAATATAAATGCCTTTGTCCCGTTACTGAATCAGAGGATTTGGACCTGGAATCTGCTGTTCCTTTAAATGCTTTAGCCAATTAGTCACCACAGTGGTAAGAAACTCTAGCATCTCATCCTGGTTCTTTTCACCCTCAGGCAAAGAGCCTGGCTTAAGATAGAGATTTGTTGCTACCATGCGGGTCAGAAAATGGTTGAAAGGAAATATAGAAATATGTAAAATATAGGAAATATTTCTAAGATTTTAAAAAACGATACCACCAAATTAAAGATAACTAAGGTTATCTAAGGAGGGAGAAAGGAATCTACTTCATGCCCATTTTACAGATGAACTAACCGAAACTCAGTGGCAGTAAGTATTTAGCCTAAGAGCCAGCATGCTGGTTTGTCTGGTTCCCAGTATTGTATTTTTTATTTAATCACATCTCCCAACTAAAACCCAACACCCTAAGGATTAAGAGAGATTTTCTCTAAATTCTTCAAGTGTGTAGTGAATGTTCTGTCTTCTGCAAATTACATTTTAAAATTAGACCCAGTAACACCTGCTGCTCATGAATTTCTTTTTATTTTTTATTTTATTTTTGCACATGAGAGGTGGTCTGATATTTCTGAAGGATGCTAATGACGAAGCTCTTTAGTGCATGGACCCCACACCTCAGTCTCTATAATGGCTTAATGGACTGTTCAGTCAGGCTCAAGCAACCACAGCTACCCTGAGACCAAAAAAAAAAAAAAAAAAAAAAAAAAAAAAGCGCTCAGAATATGTGTCTGATAAATGGCCGTGAGCCTTACCCAGCAGAAAGGGGACAGATTTAAAGGATGCTAACCCACCTGAAAGGTGCCCATTTTCACTCGGTAAACCAGGCATAAATGTCCTGGATCATAACGCCCCTCCTATTCGTGGCCAGAGTCACAATTTGAGAGCTCTTCTATTCATCAAACATTTCCAAGACTCAAAACATCTATCTGGCACCCTTTTGTTTATTATTTCTGAGGCAAGATGCATATAGCTGTTAACAAAATGTGTGATTTTGCTACAGCAAAGCAACTGGCTGGGAAGGCAAGAGCTGTTTTGAATGGGTGTCAATCTATTGCTTGTAAGTGAAATTTTCAACTTCTGGAACAATAGGGTTGTTCTAAGACAGGCCCTTAGATAGCACCTATTTGAATTCCTTTGCTTTGACGATGAAGATACTGAGGCAGTGAAGGTGAAAAATTAACAAAAGCGCGCACAAAACTAGTACTTAACTTGTCATGAGAATTCTCGTAACACAATTGCTATTACCAAGATCCTGTAAGCTCATTGTAGAAAACTTTAATATGCAGAAAGAAGAAAAACCCACCTCTAACTGCTCCACTCTTAAGGAATTATTTTGGAATGTTTTTCTTGCAATCTTTTTTTTTTTAATTTTCTATTTTTATTGTCAGATTTTCCAAGACTCCTAATTCCTATGATATAGTCTTACTTAGATACCAGGATCATTAAATGAAAAGATGTCTAAAGTAGCTGCTAAGAAGTATTATAGATGGGATGATTTTGATTGGAATAGTATTGAATTCCTAAGGTTCTCTCTCCACCTGGGGTAGATAGAGTTTTGAAAATGCTTTCCCCAAATCAATTAAACACAGATGGATATTAGCATGCCAGTAGGACTTACTTTAAAACCCAAACTCTGTCGGATCCCTTATTTTATTGGTGTTTCCACACTGGGCGTCTTTACCCTGCACTGAGTTGACTGGGTCCTTGGTCAACATGTTGACTCAATCCAAGGGCACAGGGTCACCAGGCTGTACTCATAATTCGAATCTGCATTGTTCTTTCTGGAGCACGTCCACATCCATCATGTCATTCGGTCCTTTTAGACACCCTGAGCGAGGTATTGTTGTGACCTTTTTCCAGAAGAGGGACCTGAGACTCAGGGAGTGAGAGATGAACACTGATGAATGTCTGGAGGCCATGCCTTCGGACTCCAAGGCACGACCTTTACAGGCGTTACACTGGCTCTGAATTGGACCCGAGGCTCTGGCTCTTGGAACTCTCCCAGCCAAGGTGAGTCTCGGGGACAGTACGAGGTTTCCTGAATTAAATGGGAGGTTAGACTAAATTAGCTCTAATGTGACTTCATCTTCTGAAAGTCTGTAATTAATTGTACGTTCTTACCCAGTTTAATTAGTCCCAGGGCCAGGATGATAGATTGGAGCAGAATGCTCAACCAACAAGATAATTCTGCTTGTAAAACCTGGACCCACACGGCCAGGTTCAGAGGAGGATCACCCTGGAAGACCTGCAGCCCTTGTAGAGGATTCGAGTTTATTTAGGTCTCTCTCAACTTCTCATGTGGCTCCGAGGCAAAGTCCACAACTTTTTATAACTTGTCTTGTTGCCTTCTCTCCTCTGCCAGCCCCGATACCCAGGGCTTTCTCCCTCTCCTAAGCCGCAAGTGCCCTCTCCTCGTCCACGCAGCCCTGTCCCTGCAGCTCTACGCATGGTCCCCTAGTCGTGACCCTTTTGACCAATTACATCTTTTCCTTCCCCACGAAGCTACCTAGTGGTGCGTTCTGTCTGATCTCTTTCCTCAGGAGGTTTTGCATAGATTCTACCCCATCTGCTCTCTGAAATCAGGGAGAGGGTGTGAGGACAGAAAAAGCCACGTTGGCAATTCTGAAATTACTAATATGTAGGGGAAAGATAAGGTCTGAAAATCCCCATGCATTAAAAATTGTGTCCTCTCACATGGGGAATAGGGGTGTATTGCCCCTGTGGTCTGGGTTGTGCACAAACCTTCTAGCATCTGAGAGCCTGTGTGGCGAAGAGCCATCCATCTGCCATCACCAGTGCAGTGGGTACCTTCCAAATGGGCTGCCTCTGCCATGACATTACAAATGGAAGGGAATGGGGGTGAGGAGCCCACATGGGTGAAGTGGAAGTTGCTTTGCACCCAGAGGCTGGCATCTGCAGCCCAGTCGATGGCTAGCACTGTCGAGACTTTGATGTGAGGAAAAAACACGTCCACAGAGAGGCTGCGTCTGTATCCACAGGGACCGGCATGGAATCTAACTGCTCCGCTCCCATCGCGGCGTGAGTGGGCTCTGAAAGTCTTCATTAATCGAGGCATTAAGGTAATGGAAAAATAATGATGCACACAGGACAATTGCTTTCATTATAATGTAGAAATTAAATCAGAACATCTTTTTTCCCAACCCCCTCTGCATAGTTCAGAGAAGTCTCTTGGGAGATTTAAGCCCGCTCGCTCTCTCTCTCTCTCTCTCAGATGGAGGAACGTTTAAATAAACTCCATAACTTTAGTTCCTTATCCACCAACACTTAGAACTTCATACATGTGGTGAGATGGGTTTGCTTCCTTCTCTGCCCCTTTTCTGCCAACCTCCATCACTCCCGACAGAACTCCTAGGGGTCTTTGGCAAAATTTAAAAAAAAGATGGAAAACTTTTTTTGGTGAAGGTAGGGTAAGTGGCATAAAACCATATTAGAATTAAGCAGGTAAATTTATTTTCCTCTAAAAGCTCCAGGCTGAAAAATCTAAAGGCGCCAAGGCTTCCTTCAGCTAAGGACCTGCCACTTCCTCTGCAGAATGACGTCTAGAGAGATGCTCAGAGCCTGAGGACTCAGCTAACAAATCTGGGATGCAGCCGGGAGCCCAAGGGTGAGAAAGGACCACAGGTGATCAAGGTGGTGAGACAGAGAAGGAGCCTGGAAAGAAGAGGGACACCCGGGTGTGAGCCAGGTTGGAGTGTCTGCACCATTCTTTGGACTCTGAGTGGGTGGTCAGCCAAACGTGAGGTGGCAGTTCAGGTGATGCAGAATCCTAGTGCCCTAAGTGGCATTATAACTAAGTGTTACTGTGTTACAAGACCTTTATGCATAAAGTTTTACTCTACCAAAATGTTAAAATATAAGAGCGATAATTTTCCTTGAAAAGAGCAGGAGAAATTGGATTAATATTTTAAAAGTCACATTGGTGGTGGTGGCCTACTTTTGTGTTTGTGATTCAGCCACAAATCTTTGATGACAGGTCTGGCTCTGCATTATTGACTTTATGCCCTCTTGTGGGTTTAATTGTGTCCCCTCAAGAGATAGGTTTATGCCTTAACCCCTGGTACCTTTGAATAAGATTTTATTTGAAAACAGTGTCTTTACAGATGCAATTAAGATGAGGTCATACTAGAGTAAGGTGGGCCCTGAATCCAACGGCTAGTGTCCTCATAGGGAGAGGGAGATGTGGATTCAGGGACACACACACACACGGGGATGAAGGCCATGTGATGATGGAGGCCGAGATTGGAGGGAGGCAAGCCAGGCAGCCATGCTGGCCACCGCCATGGGCCGTGAAGACCCCAAGAAGAATTCTTCCCTAGAGGCTTCGGAGGAAGCATGGCCCTGCTGACACCTTGATTTCAGACTTCTGACCTCCTCAGCTGTCAGGGAGTAAATTCTTGTTGTTTTCAGCCACACAGTGGGTGGTGCTTTGTTACGGCAGCCCCAGGACCCTGACACATGACCTTAAGGAAATAGCTTAACTTTTCTGGTCTCCTTCCTCAGGCCTATATTAGGACGGTTCCCTCTGCTCTGCAACCTCATAGCTCCGTGTGTGAACCTCGTCTGAAGTCACGTGCAGCAGCCTTTCTGTTCTGGTGTGTGATTTTTTTCCCTAGAATCCGTCAATAGCTCTGTGAAAGCTGGGCTAATGGACTGATGTCCTTCACTCCTCTGTCCCCACGGCTGTCCCAATACTAGGAACACAGTAGATGGTTGGTATCTATTTGTGGGGTACATAAATATTAACAGCAATGAATAAGAATACTGTGTTGTAACAACAGTAGCAGAACACACCTGGCTAGTGATCGTTCTACAAGTAAGGCTAACCGAGGGCATTGGGCTGTGAACCAAGCCTGGGTGGAGACTGAAACAAAGAGAGGAAAAGCAGGGCAGCGAGCAGTGGCTGGAAGGGGGGTGCACAGGGCTTGTTCAGCCAAAGACGCTAGAGGCTGATGCAGAACGTCCACTGGGATCCAAAGGAGCTGCCGAGCATTAGCGGTTTGTCCAGTCTTACCTCCTCGAAGCCACACGTTAGTGGGAGTCTCGACAAACTGTCCACCTCCCCAGGCCTTTAGCTCACCAACCCACTCGGGGATCTTATTATTTTACTGAATCCGAGGAGGGGTTGTTGGAGCCCCTGAATTATAGCCACTTGGTCAGAAGTATGGAGATTGTTGTCTGAAAGGAAGGCAGTCTTGTGTGACTGAACCCTTAACCTGTGGGGTTTCTGCTAACTCTGAGCAGTCAGTGTCAGGATTAAATTCAACTGAAGGACTCCCCACCGGTGTCTGGAAAGTTTGCAAATGGGTTTTTGTGGGAATAAACCCCACCTATTCATTGTCAAAATGTTTGTGAGTAAAAACAGTTCAGAATTTCCAACAACAAAGTGTTCTTACCTCAATATTATGAATCGTTACTGATGAAGAGCCCTTGCAAAGGTTTGTTTTTTATGGTTTACAAAGTATATCTAAACAAACAATCTCATTTGATACTTGGAACACTGTGAGGCTGTATTATCAGTACCTGTGAGAATGATTGTTTTATCTCCATTTTACAGGTTCAAGGCTATAAAGCTAATGTCACCCCAAGTTTGTGACCCTAAATCTATTATTCTCCTAATGCCTCTCAAAATGTTACCCCAACATCTAATGGCTAATCCAGTATTTCTACTAAACTATAGGTACTTCAGTTCAGTTCCTCCAAAAGCCAAGGTCAAGTTGGGATTAGTGATACATGACACACCTGTGAAGGGGACATAGCTGAGAGAGTCACAAGGTCACTACTTAGGTCTGACGCCCGTGAATAAAGTGGGAAGGAAGAAGGGTGGGGTGTCAGAGTCGTAGATGACACTGCAGCCCCGAGAAAGTTTCCGCAAGACAACGAGGAGTTGTCAAGATCAAGTTGTGTGACACGAGTCTTGCATCTTGCAGGACCAGGTCTGCCTTGGTGTCCCTGACATGCTCATCGGCCGGGAGCAGCTTGGGAGAAGTGTGCCTTCCACAAACTCGGGGCCAGGTTCAGGGCCAGCAGCTGGGGCTGTCAGTCGATTTTGCTCCCATAGAAGCAGATCCGAGAGCCTGTCTCTGGGCTACTATCTTCTGCTCTACGAGAGTGAATCAAAAGTACTGTGATCGTCATCCAGGAGAGGCCCTCGAGAAAAGTAACAACGTGAAGGAGAAATGATCTTTCCTGCAGTTTCCAGCGAAGAGCGGAAGAGCACAGTCGTCAGGGAGGTCCTGAGTTCTCCATCCCATGCAAATCTGTGGAGAACTTCACACTGAAGGACGAAAGCCTCGTCTCTCCCTCACCCGCCAGAGATTCAGGTGGAGCTCATTTTTGCCGTTGGATGCTACGTCGCAGCACTTGGAATCAACTCAGCAGTTTTGCTGATTTTCTCTCAGTGATGAATATTTAACAAGAAGGTCCCAGTGGAGCCATTTCCTTTTTTCTTCCTGTTAACAGCCTTGAACAGTGGGAAGAAAGAGTCTGCGGACGTCTTTAGTGTGGGACTAATTGAAAGTATCCGTGCAGCTAATGACACTAATGGGGTTGGAACAGGAATCTCAGAATTTGCAGAAGTTTGGCCAAACTTTTGAAAATAGAAGTTTACATCTGCTGCACCTGCTTTTTCACCACCCACTCGCTTCTCAGTTTCTTCTACTCTGTCTCTGATGTCTGTTCCTCTATGGAGTTACTCCCTGGACGCCACAGACGACTTCCTGGGCACCAGATGGAACGACTTTATGTCTATTAATAATACAAGTGTCCATATTATCATTATGATTTTCTTGCTGTTCCCAAAGGGGAAACACCTCTTCCTCCTTCTCCCCCTCTTCCTCCTCCTCCTCTCCATCCTCCTCTACCGTTGAAGCATCTTGGGCTCCCAGGGGTCTCCCAACCCACACCCAGTGCTTCCTACCATTACTGCTCTGTCTCCCATTCCAGGCCAGGCCTCCAGCCCCAAGCTAGAAGTCTTCTCCCTGTATTGAGGCAAAGAATATTCCTCAGCAAAGAGACAAGCAGCTTCAGAGCAGAAAGTGAGGAAGGCAGAAAAGAATAAAACCTCCAAGGTGAGACACCAGAAACACCATCAGAGAAATTCTGGAGCCCCAGAGGCTAAAGACTGCATGTGAGTGCCCTGCTAGAGAGGATGCTGGGGATAAAACCATCACACAGGTCGGTGGGAGACAGAGGACCACACCTCCCGGTGGCGCCTCTCCATAGGAACAAGAGGAGTCCTTGAAGGAGATGGGAAAGGCGATTCAGAAGTGACAACGAGCCACATCAAGCCTCTGTCTGGGAAAGTTCTCTCTAGGTATGAATCCCCTGCCCCAGATTTCTAACGCCCGATGGCCACAGAATTGTGCTCCTCTGCCCCATCCCCAGCCTGGGCCTCACAACTGGTACCTGTGAGCATCCTTCTCTGTCCTGAAAGCACGTCTTTCTACCAGAGGGAAAGGAGGGCCTGGCAGCTGGCTCCTCTCTGCCAGTTCCTTCCAGTTCTGCACCTGTGACCTGAGACACCCTCAGCAGGGTCTTGCTCTTTGATCAGGGGCAGGCTTTCATTTCCTCTTTTGAAGTTGTGCTAACTCAGTTTTAGAATTTCAGCCCCAGCTGTGAAGGACAGAGCACACTAAGTAATACAGGGACTCCCAGGCCTCTCATCCAGAGATGAAAAGCCCCAGCCAGGAAGAAGAGGGAAGGAAGAGTCTGGAGCTAACCCAGGAAACGAAACTCAAACAAGAGCGCGTGATTCAGTGCTCACATTCTAGACGGAAGAAGGCAGGCTCCTGCTGAAGCCTTGATTCTCCCCCAGACTTCAGGAGAGCCAGGCTCTGACGACCAACTTAGGCACAAAAGCATTATTCAGTGAGGACACGGCGGGACTTTTGTGTATTCATGTATTTTGTGATGGGGGGATGGTCAGTTTGTGTTGACATGTATTCATCTCCAAACTCTTTGGGATGATTGAAAGAGCTCAGCAGGGAGCTCAGTTGAGTCAGACTCAGACTCCAGTTCCCACTCAAACCCCTTCCATCTGGCGGTGCCATCTTGGACATTCTTCAAACGTTTCTGAATCAGTACTTCCTTAGTTGCAAAGTGAAGATTGTCCCTACCTCACAGAGATCTTAAGGAGATTCAATATAATAATATTATGTGGTGATATCATAGCAAGTACTGCAGATCTAGGGGTCTAGGGGGCACCCAACAGCCAGGACCGTTGTGGACAGCTCTACAGGTGGTGCACTGTGCAATGCCGGGGTACCACTCACACAGCCTCTGCAGCACCATTTGCAACAGCTCACCCCCCCACCCAGTGTCAGTTCCCTTCATCTACTTTCTCCTAAATGGGACTAGAGAAAAGATGAGGTGAAAAGATTATAGACAACAGCCAGGACAACTTTATAACTGTACAACCACAACAGATGTATTAAAACAATAAGTGATACTCTTCTGCTTTCTTTGCTTGACAAAAGGGAGTCCATTCATTCATTAGCTCAATAGTCAATGGACATTTACTATGTACTAGACCCACAAAAGCCGAGTTTCAGTCTCATTGCTGTGAGGTTCTTTACATCCTTTACCCATGTATCCTCACCCCAGAATGAAAGCAAAAAGCTGTTTCCATCCAGGACCATGTCACTGGCTTCAGGGGTCTCTTCTCATACTCTTAGTCTGTGCCTCTCCCCTGCCCTCACATCAAGTGCCCCGCTGTGTGCCTGGTCTGTCAGTCTTTAGGGGACAGCCCTTTGGTGTTTGGTGATAGAGAGATTTGGAGACACTGAAGTATTCAGTGCTATAGAAACTGAGCACTGGGACAGCCTGCAGAATTCAACACTGCCGTCAGTTTCCATCTGTCTCTCACAAGCCTGGCCATCTGCACTTCCTCATGTTTCTTCCTAAAGCTGTCAAGAGATGCTTGCAGTCAGGACCTTCCTTTTGGTCGTTAGTCAAATGTGTGAAAGCTAAAAATAAATAATATGTTTTGGAAGAGGGCTTTTGTTCTCTGAGAGATAAAGTTTGAAATTTCTACCTAGACCTGCATTTTAAGCATGGAAAAACATAGGCAATGTTTTTCCTCCACGTTGTACATGCTCTTCAAAATCAAACAGGTATTGTTATTTTGTCTTAAATGTAATACACTTATAAGTCCAAGAAATCTTACCATTAATATCAGACCTTCAGTTTTTCATTTCCACTAATTTTTGTATAACAATTTTAAAATGCAATAAATTGCATAAGTACACAATGATGTAGAAAGACAGCACCCAAACCCAGCTGGAGGTTGGCAGGCAGTGCCCCCGTGTTCAGAATTTATGCAGTGGAATATTACACAGCCATTAAAAATGATGAAGCGATGTGCACATATTTATACAGAAAAAAATCTGTACAGTATGCTATTAAACAAAAAGATGGCTGTAAAACTATATAAACAATAAAATCCCATTTTAATTGTATACTGCCATATAGGATATAAATAGCTAATATTTATTGAATACTTAAGATTTTGCACATGTTATCTCATTTGGTCCTCCTAACACACTGTAAGGAAGATTCTATTTTTATCCCAGTTCTTACAGATGAGAAAGTTGAATCAAAGTTTAAGTGAATTCTCCAGATCACAGAGTCAACAGATGATGGAACTAGGCTAGAATCCAGTTACCCAAGCTTTTGGTCACCAATCTACACTATGTAAACCTCCTGAAACAGGTAAAGCAAAATTAACAGTGGTTAGTCCTGAAATGGGATAGAAAGATAGATAGATAGATAGATAGATAGATAGATAGATAGATAGAGAGAGAGAGACAGAATTCTATATGTATATAACATATTTATAAAAATCAATGCCTGACATTGGAATAATAACCAATTAATGATAATTAGAAAAAAGAATACAACCTGAGAAAGGACTTTTATAAGTCTTTAGTCATGTCTATTGAGTTCTAGATGCATTTCAGGGCCACTTTGCAGCACAATTCATCTGCCTGTAATCTTTTTAAACACTCCAATGTCTAATTGTTTAGTTGCTTAATGAAACAGATTCCGTGTGAGATTCTCTAACAAGCTTAATAATGCCTTTCAAAAAGAGCTGAGTAACCAGCTAAATGGAATTATACAGGCATGACTATTGGCTGTTATAAGTCAATTTTTATATTCTCAGACTTGGTAATTGGTTGGGCTTTTTCTGACTCTGGGGCAAATGAACATCTCATACTTCTCAGTTTGTCAGCACAAAAGAAAATTATTGTAAAGCTTTGCTTCCTGATGTATGTTTCATTGTGAGTTGTTGGAAAACACACACTGTCAAATGCTGAACACACACTTTTACAAAAGGTCATGCTGACCATTGGAAAATTAGCTGGTGTATATAACTCCATTCATCTCAGCAGTTCAATTAATCTTAGAGTTTTAGGGTATTTGAGTGGGGGAGGAGAGGAGCAAAATCAATATGATGCCCAGAGTACAATCTCTGAATCTGCAGCAGCACAGCCTTCTTAAGATCAGAGGAAAGTGACTAGTGAAGGTACCGGCGCTGGGGCTTCATGGAATAGTTACCATTGGTGGGGGAGGAGGGGTGGGCCTGTCCAGGGCCATTACCTAGTAGCTAGTCATCTCTGTTCCAGCTCAGAGCTTAGACCTGGGGGTCTGCACATCATCCTTGGGCAGGCTACACTTGGAGACAGTTCTCATTCCTTGGTCCACAGCTTTAGCTCATTTATCTTTCAGATTTATTGACAGAGATGAAGGGCTCTTGCATATTTTTAGAGATGATGTTGGGACATGAAACTATGAGGCTCTCAGTATTGCTGCTTTTTGTCACAGCAACTTCCTTCTTAATGCTGGAGGAGATGTGGGTACAAGCGGGGGCCCCCAAGCGAGAAGCCTGCCCGATAACACTAGTTGCAGTCACACCTCCATCGCAGCACTCATCACCTCCTGCCTGGTATTAGCCGTGTATATGCGTGGACCACAGCTTTAATAATAGTAATAAGAGCAACCGCAATGATTTCCTGCTCCATGCCACATGCTAGTAAGCTCTTCACATACGTGGTTCCATTAACCCCGTCCCATTGCCCTATGAGGCAGATCCTCCTTATTACCCCCATTTGTTCCTGAGGACATGGGGGGCTCTGAGAGGCGAAGTCCCTTGCCCACGGTTACAAAAGCTGCTGCAGGGGAGCAGAGCCAAGGCTCATAACCACGTCTGCCCAGCTCCAAAGCCCCTGTGTTAAACCTCCACAGAGCTCAGTTTTGCACGTGGAAGACACCAAGATGGGGTCAACCGCAGCATGGCCAGTGGCGAGGCGGGGGTGGGGGAAGGAGAGATCATTGTAGCAGCAAACCTGGGAAGTTTATTTCCGGTGTATTGTCCTCTGCCCCCCACTTCTACCAGCCACGTCTAGTTCTGGGGAGAAGCTGGGGGCTGACAGTCGCCTTTGACTGTCGGAGAAATATTCTCTTGCCATCTGTAGGAGGGGAATTCAAGCAAAACGTCAGCTATCTGAAGTCAAATTCTATCCCAGGTGCTAGTTCGTTCTTTTAAAGACTGCTTTTGTTTCCGGAGATACCCTTGATATTTTGAACAGATAATAGCCCTTGCTCTGTCAGCCCACGTCTGCCTCCTGGTCTCAGTGCACTCAGAAAGCAGTAGGCAGACCTAGGGTCTGGCTGGAGAAGAATGAAACCAGTGGGAGGTCCTAGCCAGGCTGAAAGGCTGATTGACAAGTAGGATTAAAAGTGTTAAACTAAAGTGATGCCTGTGGGTGGCGGGGAGGTGTGGTCCTCTGGAGAAAGGAAGCAGGCTGTGGGCACCAGGATGAAGCCCCAGACCCGCTGATTCTCCTTCTACACTTAAACCCTCACTCTTCAGACTAAGTTAGAGCTGCAGAATACAAAACTAGCTGCAATCTGTAACAGAGGGCCCCACAGCTCACATTGCAGTCACCTGGGCACTTTTCCTTCAGTGCCGTCCATTGAGGTCTTTGGGACGAATGGGGAGCTGGCACCTTTGGCTTTTTCCTCTTTTGACTAGCTATGAAAACAATGAACCGTCCCAATCGAAGAGTGGCTCCTTGTGTATCAACCAACCGAATCAGCCTGGCCTTGGCCTTGTGTGTATGAGCTTGACAATAAGTGAGAATCCAATGGTAGGGGTGAGGACTCCAGCACTGGAATCAAATTCTAGGCTGGGGGTTATAGTTTAGGTTTTTGGGCCACATCATTCTTCTGGATTTGTGACCCTTAACCTGCTCTGATTTTCACAGCAAGCCCAGAATGACTGGACTGTGACCCCTGGGCCCACCTCACCCTCCGTCTGTTGGTTCCTGTCCTCCCCTTGTGAGAGATAAACAGTAAATAGAAGTTAACTGTTACACGCTCAGAAAATCTGTGGTTGTCTCTGTATTTCATCAAAAGTAAAGTTTGACTCAATTTTTGTCAAGATACAGTTATTTTTAAGGATGGATGTATAAACATGTTGTATGCAAGTATATTCAAGGGCAAGACAGTGCACAATTTAAGAATCCAACAATAAGGAAAAGGATAAAGACACTGTGCACCTCCATCAAACTGCATCTATCAAATACGATCTTCAGCAATGGTTTAGCAACATGATGGTCAAGAACCACGAAGAGTCTGAGATTTTGTCCCTTTATAGGTTAACAAGTTGGTCATAATTGAGTGTTGTTGGCAGAAGATACATACTCCTGGGTCAGAGACAGAGGACTTCATTGTTCACAATAGCAGTAGCCAAAATATCAGGATTTTTTTTCCTTGCCAATTTCCTGAGACCCAATTCCCAAAGGGTGACATAAAGAGGTGTGGGTGATGCCTGAGTTGCCATCAACAGCGGGTTGCATTTTAGGAGGGGAATTCTGAGCTTAGGGAACCCACATCTTTTACAGTCAACAACGAGCACTCCTGCTTTTTGCTCCAGAGGGAGACACTATCACTATCCTCCAAGGAGGTAAGCAGACTTGACCTTTGCTCTGTCCTCCAAGGTTGTTTGATTTATGACTATCCTTGACCAGATTATCTAGGACAAGAATACAAAGTGCCTCTGTGCCCAAGATGAGCAGAAACACGAGAGGCTCATGGAGAATTATTTCCCAACAATGATAAAACACTGATGATACATGGTTTAGTGAAATAAAGCAAATGATAGAGCAGCATAACCTCATTTTTGTAAAATATTTAAATGTGTGTATACAGACATACAGAAAAGTATGGAAGAACATTCATCCAGCTATCAATAGAAGAGGTTTTTTTTAATTTTTTGTTATAAATTTAAACTTTTCCAATGAGCATAGATGACTTGTGAACTTAAAAACTTTACATTCAAAAAAGTGGCTCCCAGATGTCAATTTAATGATTGAGGGAGCCCCTAGAATTTCCGTGCTGACTTCCACGTGGGCATGTAAAACACAGTGTCTGATCACGTTTTAGAAGAGATAAATACACCCTTAATATTTTTACAAAAGACCTGCCTGTTGACACCACAGGTGAGGTGTTGTTGACAAGAGCCTTAAACAATACCTCCTTAAACAAGGCAAATCACGACCACATCAAAGCTGCCTGCGAGTTTTTATTTTCCGTGATGCCATATTACTTCCTGCCTGCCCGAGTAGCAAGTGTAACACAAGTGTATTAAAGGCCTCTCTCTCTTTACTCATTTTTGCCAAATACGACAGAAGTATTCAGAATCATTTTCATATTTATACTGGCTGCAGAGCATGAATCTAAATAGATTTCTCTAAAGTACATTTTTCTTTTTCCGCATGACTGTAAGTGTTATGAATTGCTTTATAGTAACCATTATGGTTTTCCATATTTTTTATGCTTAGTCTACACGACAAACTTCTGTTTGGTTTAATGGTTTGGATACACACACACACTCACACACACACGCACACACGCAAGCAGTTTCTCATATTGAAACAGGGATAACAATCTTACAAATTGTGGTTAGGATGGGAAAAAATATAGATAAAATTCTGTAGCATAGTGTCTGGCACATGAGTGTTACACAATTTCAAATTTTCTACAACAGCCAAACAGTATTTTATAATCAATAGAAAATAAATGCGAACTTTTAATTTTAAATTTCTTCAATGATTCCACAATTGACAGTTCAACTAATTTTCCAGATATTAGTAGAATATGTGTGTGTGTGTCCCAAATCATACACATACACACTCACATATTTATGACTTGAAAGTGTAAAAGGTATATTTTCTAATAGCTGCTACTTAAGAGCTATCAAACCTACTAAGAAAAGAGATCACCTTTTTATAAGTATTTCAACTTATGATGGTTATTTGCATAAGTTGATTGTTTTTTAATTGATTTCCTGGGATCAACCAGCACTTAATTAACTTAATCCATCATAGAAGAGGCATTAAGGAGAGAGCGTTTGTTGCCAAAAAACTAGCCTCTCTACCGCAATAGCCAAATTGAGACTCAGAAGCAGATTTGGGGGAGAATCAGGAAAGAACAGCTTTTGCACACCAGAAATTGACACATCGCTGTAAACTGACTATACTTCAATAAAAAAGAAGACAAATAAAAAAAAGAAAAGAACTGCTTTATTGCTTTGCCAGGCAAAGAGGAGTCACAGGAGGCCAGTGCCTGAGAGACTGTGACCCTGTCTTGTGGGCGGGGTCCTGAGGTTTTACAGAAAAACTGGACAGAGCAGAAAGGCAACAACAATCAGGGCGTTTTCCGGGTGCTGTATTTTTCTTCATCTTGTGGAATCCAGCTGGCGTCACGGGGAAACTCCAGAGGGTCTGTTCATTCTTCTGAGGCTATCAGCCCGTGACCACCTTCCTGGAACATGGCTGAGTTAAAGGGTAATCTGCTCTGGGTCAAGAATGTACCGGGAGTGGAGAGTGTGATGGGAAGGCTGGGGGCTCTTAGCACAGAAGCAGTTGAGCGAGTGAAGCAGAGATGCGGGCTCGTCAGAGAAAAGAGAAAACAAGTGGCAAGAATCGAGTCAGAACGAATCAGCAAACAGCCTTAGCATCAGGGAAGCCGTTTTGTGTGTGAGTTTCCTACCCTTTCACGTTTGTCATTTTCCTGGGGCTCCCTCACAGTTTTGTTGAGTTTGTTTCGGTGGCAAATAGCGGAAACTCACTGCAAATTAGCTTAAGTGCCAAGTGGAATTTGTCGGAAGA
This sequence comes from Camelus bactrianus, assembly GCF_048773025.1. Lineage (NCBI taxonomy): Eukaryota > Metazoa > Chordata > Mammalia > Artiodactyla > Camelidae > Camelus > Camelus bactrianus. The sequence goes on from NC_133549.1 coordinate 26,025,251, forward strand.
CACTGAGGTAATAGCTCCTGAAGTCAAAGAGAAGGACAAGTGACCCAGAAGTCGGGAGGGGCAAGAGTGAGGAAGGAGCCTCTAAAACCCCAGTTTGTGGGCTCTCCCTGTGCAGTCTCGTCACCCTCATCACTCAGCTCTCTTTTCCCATTCGCACTGTTTCTCGATTTCAATCCTCGGGAGAGAGGGGCTGAGTGGTCCAGCTTGGATCAGGTGTCCACAGCTGCTCCCATCACCTATGGCTGGAAAAGCAGGGTTTCATGATAGGACCACGGCTGCTGGGGCCCACGCCCATGTATGTGTATGTGTTTTTGTGTAGGCGTGCTTAGGTATGTGTGACTGGGGTGCTGTGGAGGAGGGAGTGGTTCTCAGAGATCTGTTACTGTCCTGACATCCCCAGATGTCTTCTCCACACAGTTTATGCTCTAGAGGGATAGAAAACTCCATTCGTCTTATAATAATATTGTTCCTAGATCACCTCCACTCTCTGGATTCTGGTAACTTGACCAGAAGTTGTGTAGGCGATACCTAAGCCCCCTTTTAGCAAAGCACACCAACAGCGCTTCCTCCAGCACCTGGGAGCCTGTCTCAATGGAAAATCCAGCTGGCCAGGGTGGGTGACAGATTCCACTCGGAAACACCTACTTCCTTTTGTAATGGGACTGCCAAGAATGAATCATGTTACAAATATGTCCTTTTAAAAGAATAATGCTGCCCTCTGACACCAACTTAATAGGTTCTTACCTCCTTGGGAAGTAAATTTTCTTCTTCTGTGCAGTTTCATGAATATTTGTGAGCCAAATGCCTACGATTGCCTGCCTTCTGTGCTGGGTCATCTTTGCTGCCGTCCACTCCCTGCAATTAACTAGTCACCTGCGTGCAATAGGCTGGAGGAGGTGGAGGGGACTTAGCCGTTGGCTGGGGGTCAGGGGCCCCAGTGTTGGCTCTGGGTCTGCCTTTATTGCTGATGGAGACTTGGAAACGTAGTATCAGCTGTCAGGACTTTTATTTTCTCATCTGTAAACTGGGATCAGAATCCCCTGTCTTACCCAAGGAGCTGGGAGAAGGCAGATGGAATAACAAGCGTGAACATACTTCAGACATCATACAGCTCTATGTAAATGTTAAATATATTCTCCATTTTAAAATCTGCCAACCTGTATCTCTTGGGTGGTTTAAACCACTTGCATCTGGGCTTCCAATCAGCCAGAGACTTTACTTTCTCTGGGTCCTGTGGCAGAGGTGCAAAATCTGTGAGTATTTTGTTTGAACTACTCTTTCATTTTAGAAACTGTGACATCTTCAGAGAAAATAAATATTCTGCAATACAGCTGTACCCCTACGCAAGTAATTAGGAGAACCCCAGAGGCAAAGTTACACATGAAACATCCCCAGAAGATTCACTTTTCCGCTGAACCATCCCGTAAAGACGATAATCACTCCTCACACTCCCCCCCCCCATTCCTCAAAGACACAAAATCCTTGCAGTGTTATCCAGGTTACTTATGTTTTGTTACAAATATAAATATTACTTAGTTATCTAGGCCCTTAAGATTTGATATTTAGACATATGGGGTCAGCACAAGTAATTTATCATTCAGAAAAGATAAATCATTTGTATTCCTGCAAAAAAGTAGCTTCAAACTTGTAAAACATCCTTTCCACTCTGAAGGTAATTCATACCTCTGGACCCTCAAAGGAAATTACAGTTTCTGGCCATGGGCTTGGGGGTCGTCAGTCAGTGATGAACCCATCCATCCAGGACTGGCCCATCTCATAGCGCACATGAATGATCACGCAAATCTGCTTCAAAGCTGGAATTCCAAAGACAAGATCATTGCAGCATCAACAGCTACAAAAGGGTTAAGGAGAAGGACCAGGAAGGCCATTTGCTGAGAGAGGAGGTGGCCACTGGTGACTCTGGAGACATCACTCTAATGCTGGCAGAATGACAAAGTGCAGAAGCCAGAATGCAAGGACTTTGGGCAGGTTCGGATGATGGGGAAATGGAAGCAGAGGTACCCATTTGCTTGCTAGATACATTAGCAGCGAAAGGAAGGAAAGGAATAGAACAGTGCCTCAAAGGAGGTGAGGCATCTATTTTCTTAGTTACTTCTTATAGTCAAAATGTGCCTGTGTCTCAAGGTCAAAGAGAAGGAGCGAATGAGATCCACCAGCTGTAAGCTGTGCAACCTTGGACAAGGTACCTGACTCTTCTGAACCTAAAAAGCTTCTGTAAAGTAAGGGTAATGATACTGCATATAGATACTCTTATTTTCCATTGGTAATGAGGTAATTCACGAATGCTTAGCTCCACCTAATACATAGTTCATTAAATGATCAATAAATAAGATGATGACTAACAAAGAGGAGGAGGAGGTGGAGGTGGAAGCAAAAGAGACAGTCAAAGTAGCAAAAGAAGAGGAAAGAGGAGAAGGAGATGGCATTGGAGGAGCTGGAAAGGACCCTCTGCAACCAAACGGAAAAAGGATGGATGACTGTGCAGAAAGAGAGACATTCTCTGGCAGAGAGTGGGTAGGAGTGGAGGCTCCTGAGGGACATTTCCAACTCCCTCAACAAAGGTTTGCTTTGAAACAGTAGCAAGGAGGGGACAATTAGGAGAGAAAGAAAAGGGTTCAGGATGGCCAATGTGAAATACACATGAAGACTCCACAAGAGGTGAACAAGTTGATTAGAGAGTGGCCACAAGAGTCCATTTGAAGGAAGAAGGGAAATCCAGGCTGGAAATGCAGGTTAGAGCACAGCAGAAGTTCAAGGGAGAGAGGAGAACGGAGTGGAGGTGAGGACGGTCTGTCTTTAACTTCCCTTTTTTGTCTTTTCTTTTTCTTCTTCCCTCCTTTCCCTTCCCTCCATCTCCATCCTTTCATTCCTTCTTTCCTTCTCCTTGAGGGGGTAAAGTTCTGGATTGTTTGTTCTTCACTGTTGTCTGCCTTCTGTGAAATTTAAAAGATTGATGTCCAATCTGTAGTTCTTGTGAACATTCTGAGCTTTTTGGAAGAAGGAGTCATATAAAGGGAAATAATAGCACTAATAAATGTTTAAAGTCTTGCAGTATTAACCTTATAATATGCAACCTGAAAATAGATCCCAGAGCCAGAGAAGCTTAGGTATCACAAAGAAAAATGTAAACTTAATTGGAAATCTCTCCAAGTCTCATATCTTCATGCACTATTTACTCTGTTTGAGGGCCTCCCTTGGGATCAGGTTATTAAAATGCCATCACTCTCCCTTTTTCAGGCTACTGAAGTAATATCATTTTTATCAAGCAAAGCATAAGATGAGAGTTAGAATTAAAAACATGACTTTACATGTCATCTAAAATATCATCGAATGAATTTACCCATCTACTGAGGAAATGTTTTGGTGAAAACCTGCTACATGCTAGTCATTGTGTATTTAATGAGAACATAAGCCTCACGGTTCCTACAATCATGGGTAGGCATAATCTTTAGAAGAAATTTCAATTCTGGACAACGTGATGAATTAACATAGCCAGACCCTACCTTGGAGAGTTTTAGGGAAAAAAGCAAAAGATATGTGGATCGATCCTAGCATTTAGCATCAAAACCACGAAAACCCATGGGAAGACAGAAGGTGGTTGAGTCCCTGTGTGGAAGGAAAATGGCAGCCCATGTCAGGAGAAGCCCAGGGCTGTAGGTGGGAGAGATGCTTGGGAGGGCTGGTGATTGTACCTTTTCTTTCTCTCACCTCGACCTTAGTGGACTCTTGACTTTTTGGCTTCAGTGGCAAATCACCTCCCCAGCCCAACACTCATCAGTGGTATTTAGGTGACACTGGGGATGCGCTGGAGCCCCTCTGTGGTGATAACAATTGTCGAGAGACTGGTCATCCCCTGAATCTATCTTTTTCACATCTCCCAACTCAAAGCCAAGAGGGATAGTCATTGGAAAAGAGTACTTTCCACGGTTCTCTGAGGGTTGAGTCCCTGGGGGGTGTGAAGGTGGGCAGAGAGGGTAGGAGCAGAAGCAAACTGGTAATGGTTGATTCCTCACTGCGGTACCAGGGTCGTGCTGCTCAGACCCCCTAGCTCACAGCCTATGTCTCTGTCTCTCCTTCAGGTACACGTAACCCTGTAGCAACTGAAATTCCCAAGGGAACGTGCACAGCCCGGGGGAAACAATGAGACCTCTGCAGAGCGCAGACACCCTGAAAGGCAGTACACTGAGAATCCTCCACTGGAGAATTTTAAGTAATTTTAAATATCTAATGATATTTAAGTAATATCATTAGAATGGGAAGGAGGGATTTTTTAAAACACGAAGTAAGAACAAGCAGTTGTGAGTAAGAAGAGATGAGAGATCCTGGACATGAAAAACTTAAGGGTAGAAGTGAAAAACTCAACAGAGGAGTTGAAATGCTGAGTGGACTCTTCCAAAGAAGAGAGACTCATTCAGGAGAGAGGAATGAGGTGTCGGAAGGGTGGGGGAGTAAAGGCATGAACACATTTTATTTCTGTTTAGATATGCAAAGACCCCCTGTTACCTCTCCCTCACAAAACAAAGCACAGCCAAGACAACCAATAAATACTCCAGGCGAGATCAACGGAACAGGGTAGGGCACTATGAGATGGATGAAAGGGTGTGCGTGGTCTTCTAAGGGATGAAACACCAATAAGGATACAGCAAATAACAGAGAAAATCTAATCCATAAATTACATGATAAAAATGATGCGTTTGGTAGAGGGAGAAGAGATGGGATGGAGACTGAAGTGGGAAGGGGCTGTGCCTTTATTTTTCTTTGAAATCGAAAATATATTCTCAAGTACATATAAAACTTGTACATCATTCAGACGGTGTCCCTTTGGATCAAATGAGCCTCCTCTGGGACCTAATTTCTGAAATCCATGTTCAATTTAGTAACAATCTCATCTCCAGTGGCTCCCCCTGAAAAATCTGACCATCCACACTCAGGTCATACTTCAGGCGCAATTGAATGTAAATTATAAAGACATTCTTGGGACATTCTTCCCATTAATTTTCTTTCCCAACCCTCTCCTGGACCATTAGATTTTGAATTACAGACCATCCTGGAGAAGTTTCCATGCTTCTGTTGTTTCTGAGCCGGGTTCATTGAACAAGCAGATGATTCAGAACCAGAATGATGTAACTTCCACTTTCATGACCACCCCCTTCCACCTCTCCTGTTGCCGCCCTTTTCTCCCACAATGGCTTTTATCACAGCTTTTCATCTGAGTTCAGCCCATTGGTCCTCCTCTAATTAGCCAAAAGTGTCTCATTATCAGCTCATGCCTGGTCAATTATCCGATTACCTGCAGTATCAATCAACAAGACATCTCCTCTGATTTAATTTATAGGCTCACAGCACTGAAACAGCATGGGGTCCTTTGCTGTCAGAGATGTATTACGGAGAGAGGATTTATTGCCCTCTCAGCGATATTTCCTTCATTGTTATCAGCTTCTCATTAGAGTTGGTTAAACCTCCATTGCGATGCACCCTATAGTCTGGGCTCCCACTTGGAAAGGTATTTTGTACCCCAGTGGGACTCGGGGATATCACCAGCCTCCAAGCCACAACTTCAGGAGTCACAAAGGAGAGCGCTCACCATAACAGACTGGGGAAGGATGGGGGAAGCTTGGAATCTCCTCTGTGCTTCGGGGTACCTGAGTGTAATGATGAGGTTCAGATGGATATTAACTAGGCCTTGAATTAGTGTTTCTTTACAAAGAGACTTGGTCAAATTTCTTGAGACCCACCATATTTGTTGTGGGGGCAGTAACTGGGTAGGATTGAATCTTAAAGGACAGGATTTTTCACAAACTGTGTTTCTTCATTTGGGCGAATTTCTCCTCGACTCAAGGTGATAGGAGCTTCTTTACCTGCGTATTCAGCTTGCATGGGGCACCTGATATACACAAGGGTCACATTAGGTATCGGGGATAGAGGCAAAATATCTTAGTTTGTTTACCTAAAACTTCGGGAAGAGGAAGGAGTTTGGGGGCAGAACATGACGATTTAAAGTTTGGCCACAGTGAGTTCAAAGTGTCTGTGGACCACCCAGATAGCTCCACCCCTTCCGTGTTCCTTTCCTTACGTTTGATATACCCCGTCTCTGTGCACCTCCACCGGACCCTCTGCTTGTGTTTCTCAGCACCCGCATCAGAAGATACACCCGCTTTCCTGTCTGTATTTTGGTTCTGACTTTCCAAGGGCGTGGTTTGTGTTTTTAAATCTCTCCAACAGCTGGTTCTGTTCTGAGTTCCTTCCACACTGTGATGACAACTCTCAGGAAGCTGGGGCAAGATGGCTTCCTGAGCACTTGGGTTCTCCACACTGGGCATCACACAACAGCAGGAGATGGGACCCTCTAGGACACTGTCCCCCTTCAGCCCCCAGATAGCCCCTTTCCCATGTGAGCCCAGTCCCTGTCCTCTATACAAATCCCTCCCAATTTTCATCCAGCTTTTCCCCAACATGGAACCCTCACAACCACATGATGCATTGGACTCTGACTACTATGGACCTCATTTTCTTGTGTTTTGTTTTTCTTGTAATAATATAGGTCTCACTAGAAGGACACCCCTGTCCCCGGGGGAACCAGGAGTGGGATCCCCTGCTCTGCCTGCTGGCTTCTTCCACCCTTTGATGGTTCCCTAGTCTCCTTATCTTGTCTGTGTCTCCCAGTCTCAGGCTAACTGTTCCACACTCCTTTACACATTTTGTTTTTACCAACAAAACATAAAGTCCAAAATATCTTCAGTGTGTTTACTTCTAGAAGATCTCTTACCAAATATATTATATATGTTTAATTCTTAACCTACAAATTCCACCGTTGTAATAAAACAAATTCTCTTCTCATCAAAATTACTCATAACTTTTGAATACACATGATCTCCTTTAATCTCCTTGACAACCCAGCCTTGTTGGTCTTACTGTTAGTTCCATTTACAATTTGAGAAACTCCGCCTCTGAGGGTATAATGGCTTTGCTTAAAGTCTCTGAACAGATAAGGGGTCAGAGTAAAACTAAAACAGCAACAACCAAAACAAAAAATATTTGCTGAACGCCATCTATGGACCAGACATTATTTTAGGCACTTGAGATACATCAGTAAACAAAATAGATAATGTATAATATCAGTGAAAAGAGAATTTATTGTATTAAAATATTGACATTTATAGGTTAAGAATTAAATTTATGTAATGCATTTGATAAAAGATTTTCTATAACCCATTCTAGAGAGACAGACAACAAACACAAAGAAATTGCAGAGATATTTAGAAGGTAATAGGTAGCTTAGGGCAAGTACGAGGGAGTTGGCAGTATGAGGTGATGGAGGCAGACTGTAATTTCAATTAGGATGAGAGTGGGTCTCATCGAGAAGGTGATTTTGGAGCAAAATCTTGAATATCGAAAGGAAGAGCGTTCTAGGCAGAAGGGACAACAGGTGCCAGTCACCTAAGGTGGTACCATGGCTGCCATGTCCAATGGAGTGGGGAGACCAGCGGGCTGGAGCAGAGTGAGCAAGGAAGAAAGTTACAAGAGATGAAGTCGGAGAAGTAAGATGGGGGTGATGATCACACAAGGACTTGTGCCTCAGGCCTCTGAATCCAAGTCCGGATTATTTTTACCACTTAACCCAGAAGAAATCAGAAGGAGCACTCTGCATCAACAAACAGCTATTACAGCTAAGCGTGAAGATGGGAGCCAAGCTTTATCCTCGGTCATCTATTCATTCACATGAGAAAGTCTGAATGTCATCTGGATTCTGATTATTTCCATATCCCATTAGGTTAACGCAGTCTATGCACTAGTCACTTCTGGGTAACTTTTAATGAGCATGACCTAGAGTCGGCCTGGGTTTTCCCTATAGTGAAAACTCAGTTTAAATCTTAAGGGAAAAGTAGGAAATATTTTGAAGTTTCTCCACCAGTCATTAGAATAGCTGTGGGGGAGCTTCACTTTTCTTCCCTGTGCCTTACTAGTCTGAACCAATTCCTTCCTACGTTGCAGAAGAGAGGGAAGGACGGTTTAACCGGAGTGGGAATTTGGGATGTCCCTGACCTTCGTTTGGATTTCATTTCCCCAGGGAAAGAATTTGGAGGCACAAAACTTGCTTTATCACGGTGATAACAAATTGGCAGGAAGATTCTAGCTCCTAATGACAGCTGGGATAGCATGATGTGCTTGTGTTTGTTGGAGAGAAATGTCTTTATGTGTGAGCCCTAAAGGGAGAGACAGATGCAAATTCACTCAGAGCGGACACCTGGGGAGAGTGGCTGCCTCCCAGCTGTAGTAAGTTTTACTTTGCTGCTGGGCAGCCCTCATCCAGCCACCACGCAGCAAGTCTTTAAATAAGTATTTGCACACTGGCCACAAGGAGCTGCCATCCTCTGTATTGACTTGGAAGTTTATGGCAATCTTAAAACCAGTGATCGCACACGAACTTTAAGTTTACGCCGTTGGAAAGAGAAGTTTATAGGACAAGGCACAGGCAGGAAGGGGATTTTTTTTTTAAGCTTACTCTTTAATAATGTATAAACATCATCCTATGTACAAGTATAAGCTTTTCTTCTGCAGGCATGGGCTTTGAGATCAGACATGAGTTCAAATCCCAGCTCCATCTTTATCGGTTAAAGAAGTCAGGATAGTGGTGATGTCTAAGAGCTGAAGGACTGGAAGGACCACAGGCACCTTTCTGGCAGTGATAGGAATGTTCTATCTGGGTCATAGTTGCGTGGTTTCCTGCCTATGTTTAAAGGCATTGAGTTGTGAGCTTAAGAATCCTATAACTTACATGATGGAAGTTGTATCTCAATTAGAAGAAAAAAAGGAGGGAGGAGGAGGTGGAGGAAAGAAACAGAATGAGCTTCTCAGGGCTGAAAGTGTTCAGGCAGAATATGGAAAAATACTAGGAATATTGTAAAGGTTTCTTTGCGCTAGCGTTAAAAGGTCCATGTTGGGTTCCTCACCTTGGTAAATATTTAGAGGACATTTGGATAGAGCTTCAGGAAGAAAGGTGTAAATGCTGGATGTTTTGTAATACAGAATGAGAGAGAGAGAGAGAGAGACTGAGCAGAAGGTTTCTATAATGGTCTAGAGATTTTTGTAACAGTCTAAAACAAAGTTTTTTAGCCTCCGTTTTATTACCATCTCAGGCCAGAGAATTCTTTGTCGTGCAGGGCTGATGTGCATTACAGGATGTTTAACAGCATCCCTGGCCTCCACCCATTAGATGCCAGTATCACCCCTGTAGTCATAACAGCCAAAAATGTCCCCAGGCATTTCCAAGTGCCACCTCACAAGGGATTGGGAGCAAATGGCCCTTGGCTGAGACCACTGGTCTAGAAGATCAGGAACTCCTAATTAACAGGAGGCAGTTGAGGAGGAGCACACTGGAATCACCAAAAGGGCCTTTAAAAACTGAAGATGCTCCCCTTCCACGCCAGACACCAAGGTCAGCCAGCTTAATTCTCAATCCCTTTCTCTATACCCCAGCTTTAGCCAATTAGATATAAACGGCAGCCTTTCTATAGGTGCTTTTCTCTTTTTTTCCCACTGAAATATAAACATGATGGCTGGAGCTTTAGCAGCCATCCTGCAACCATGAAATCAAAGTCAAGAGAACTCCAGATTCCTTGGTGCTGATGTTGTGAAGTGACTGGATCTAGTGCCAGCAACCACCCATCTGATACTTGGGGAGACTTTTCAACATGTAAAAGAAATAAGTAAGTAAGCCCCTTTTGGTCTACATCACTCTGGGTAGGATTTTTGTTCTTTGTAGTCAAAAGCATTTACACTTTCCTCCACGTGTCTCCTGTGCACTTGGCCACTTTCACCATGAGGATCACTGACTTGCGCCACAGCTACGGATAAGAATGTGCTATACGTCTCAGGAATGGAGAAAAGCTTGCTGTACTTTGAAGACTCCTAGCCTTAGCTGCACTCAGAATATCCTTGGAAATTAAAAAAATAATAATAATAATACCAATGCCTGGGTCCCACCCCAGACTAATTAACTCTGTATCACGTAGGTGAGATGCCGTTTCCATTGTGTTCAGCATCATCCTTCTCTCCAGGTGTATGGAGGGTACGAGCAGGGTGAGGATCTGGTCTCTGTGACAAGCTCACGTCCCATGTCCCCAGCCCCACTAGGCAATATGATGCCCTGCTGGTCCATGCGCTCCTTCTCAGCTGCCACATCTCCCTGTCTTCCCCCACTTACTGCATTGGTTGCATTCTCCTTAGTGGCAGGATAACATCTTCCTGTGTGTCCACCCCTGAGGGAGTGTGTCTCTGACTCCATTCACCATCATTTCCTGCCATGCAGAACACAGCATCTCACTGAGAGTACGTGTTCAGAAACCAGGTACCAAAGTTTAGATCTTTCTTCACAACCACTGCTTTTAGCCCCAAAGAAAGATGCTCAAAAGGGAGCCTCTTGGCACCAGTGATGGTCCCATGAACCCTGACTACAGGGACCTTATTTCTGCATCCCAGTTGTGATGGCCTGACATCTCAGAAAGAGGGGCAGGAGAGCGTGATGGTTACAGGCAGGCATGTCGGCGTCCTGATGCGAACAGGAGACAGTGGTTAAGAGAAGAGGCCGTGAGATTGAGCGGCTCTGGTTTCAAATCCTTCCTTTTTGTCCTAGAACAAGTTACTTAACCCTTCTAACCCCCACATGCCAAAAAGGAATGGATTGCAGAAATAATGCATGTCAGGGCCAGGTATATGGCGAGTACCTCGGGCAACATTCCTCCCAAGGGCTGAAAATTGGATATTGATGATTACAATGAGTTGTGGTCCTCCAAGGGGTCACAGGACATAAACAGGCTATTTAGTGCATCCATGGGATTAAAATTTCATGGAGAGGGGCAGTTAGGAAAATGCTGTCTTAAAAGACTCTTTAAAGTGTGTGGGACAGTAGTGGGGAAAGGGCCCAGCACCACTGGATCAGAGCCTGTTGGCTGATGTGCAGCTTCATTTCCATGTCTCTGACACAGGGCCCTGCGTCCTGCTCCCTCCCAACGCCGGCAGGTCCCAGGAAGCACAACAGGGTGATGAGCGGGCTGTGTCGGCACCAGCTCTCACATCTCCCTTTGTTTCTTGTTTCACAAACCAGTGACCCACGAACCAGCAGAAAAAGCACTTACTTCAAACCTGATGGATTGTAGCTTTTCTAGGATTTATTTTCAGTCCTTCACCCACATCCTTCACTTCGTCTCCTATTAAGTTCTTTAGCTTGTACCCTTTCAATGGTTTTTCCCTCCTGAAACTTCTTTCGATTGTCCTTAAAATGGCCTTTAAGAAAACCCACAAGGATTTATTCCTCTCTTTGGGGAGGAATCCCCAGAGCTCTGTTAAATTAAGGAGATTCTTCAACTCTTATTTCTCCAGGAAGAGCAGGTGAAGGTCTAGTGATTTTAGAAGTGCAAGCTCTCTCCAAAGCATGGCCCCCAGGAAATTACCTTGAGTCAGAAAAACAGAAGGAAAGCGGTACCAGAAAGTCAAGAAGGGTCATTATCACACCAGGCAAAACGCCAGCCTTTTCTTTGGTGGGAGTGCGTAGATTTAACACAGAGTTGCAAACCTGCTTTATCCAACAGAGCAATCAGGAGTGTGGCTTTCGGTTTTCACACTGATGTGTGGCTTCACATCCCTGTTTGTGGCTTTTCTAATGCTTTTTCTTTGTACTTAATAAATCACATTTATCCAAACACCTTATCATCAACCAGGCTCTCACTCACCCCTGGCTGGGAAGATGCTAGCTCTCTTTCCTTGCTGATATTTTAAAATTCAGCATTAATCACAGCAGTTCTTTCTTCCCATCTATATGGACACATGCAGAAAGAAGTAAAAAGTTTGCTTTTTCTTCCTCTAAGAAGAGCCTAAAGAGGTTGGTTAATTCGCTACCAAATTAGCCAAGACTGGATTTAAATTTTTGGTTTGGGAGGTGGCCCCCGTGCAAGAATATCTGTCTGTAAATTAAGGGGGTAAATAAGAGTAAATGCAGCATGTTTAAACATTCAGAATGACAGAGTTCTCTTTGTCATTATTCCAACCAAAAACAAAAACAAAAAAAAAAGAAAAAGGAAGAGAGAAAAATGGTAGAACCATCACCCATCTGCTCTGTCCTAGTCCCAGAGATTGAAGCAGCAGATTAAATGTTAAATTCTGGAATGATGCAGTACGTCCTTTATTTTTTAACAAGCCATCTATGCAGTGCTCTGAGGATGCTCAGTCCTTAAAAAAAAGAAAAAAGCTACTATCAACTTAGCACCGCAGTGTGCACCGCCAGTGCTAGGCTCTCTGTTAAGCACTTTGTATGCATGGCCACATTGCACTGTAGCCTCATTGTATGTATAAATTCTGTTCTTACCTCCACTTTAAAGATGAGGAAACTGAAGTTTAGAGAGGTTAAGGACTGACTTGCAGGTAGCTGAGGGGTCAGTTCTTGCTTACAAAGTCATCACGTTACCGGGAAAAAGGAAAGGGAAAAAGGAAATAAGAATTACCTCGGTTCTTAGTCACCCGAAAAAAAAGAATTTTTGATGAGAGACTAAAAGCGTGATATAAGCAAGATTTTTATTAGTGAAGTAAAAAAAAAATAGTGAAAGATAATACACCCCCGAGAACTGGGAGCGGGCCACACCAAGAGAGGAAAAATGGCGCCATTCCTTTGCTTTTCCTGCTATTCTGTCCTGTCTTAGGGGCATTTTCGTGATTGATTGATTGATTGATTGATTGAAAGCTCAGGTTCCCGGCGCTCTGGCACGCCCACCCCCTTTTGGGCAGGTTCATTGGGTCAAGTTATACCAGGGCCCCCTCCCATGCACAGCTGCAGGGCTGTGATTTTAACTGGCCTCCCTGACTGGCCCTCATTTAGAGAAAGCAAACATTTCTGGAGTCCCTTCCCCTGAATGCAGACACACTGCCGTTTTCTGGGTTGCTCCTTTCCCCGTCCTCTCCCCCTGCCCCGTGCTCATTTCTATCTAAACTACCTAACAATCATACCTCAAAGAGCTGGACTGCTACTAGTGGTTCATTATCAAAGGGCCAGGCTGATGGGGATGAGGGAACTGTCTCCTCTCTCTCCCGCCTCCCGCAGACCTCACCCGTTCGCTCTGCTTTGGCAGCCCAGCGGTGGCAGCGGCATAACCAGGGAGAAGCCACTGCAGCGCTCTCCAGACCAGGCAGGACCTTCAGAACATCCTGTCCTGGCTTTCACTTCTCAGATCCCCCTTCCTACCCTCCCCCAAGCTCCCGACTGCATACCATCCCACTTCCTCATTAGAAAATGGAGGTAATCAGGAAGGGACCCCCCTCTATCTGTGGCTCTGCACTTGCCAACGAATCCAGGCTGTTGTCACATGCAAGGTACCAGGACACAGTGGTGACTAGACTGTCCTTTGCTTTGCTTCTGGGAGCCACATGCCACATCCCAACCGTCATCTCATTCTGCGGATCCCACCTTAAAAATCCCCACTTTGCCCCCCACCCCTCTCCATCCCAGGTCTGTAATTCAGGCACTCGTCCACTCTAGCCTAGACCACATCACACCCAGCACTCTGGAGTCCTCCTCTCCTTGTACGACCGGGTTATCTTTCTGCAACTCAGCTGTGGTCCCACCACTTCACTGCTGACACGCCACTGGCTCCTGGATGTCTAACTTCAGACCGTTAGCAGTGACAGCAATGCCGTTCACAACCTGGCCCTGGTGCACTCCATGCACCTCCCTCTGCAGCCCCAGGGGAGCACTTCGTGTCCTGGGCACGTGGGCTACTTCACACCCCCAGCCCTCGCCCACCTGTCCTTTTGCCTTGTTCTACTCCATTCTGTATTTGGTAACTTCTAATTCCTCCCTCAATACCCAGTTTACATTGCCTTCAGCAGATGAGAAGTGACTGTTAGGACTAAACTGATTTCCAGGAAGGGAAAAGGAGGCAACAAGCTTCACATGGACTGATGGATTTCAAAACAGCTTTCAACCCACACCACCTGAAATGGTGAGTTGATTCTCTGGGAGAGGAAGCATCTAGGGTAGCTATGGAGACACAATCCCAGTTCCTAGGAGGAACACTTTGATAATTGGAAGAAATCTCCCATCCTTCCACTAGATGGCGCATCTAAATTTATAAGGCAAACATCAGAACAAGCTTTCCGTAACTCAAAAGCGTGTATTACGCCTGCATTTTTTTAGAGTGATTACAGAATTTGTCACCCACCATTCACTGACATGTAAACACTAATCATGGGAATAAATATTCAGAATATAAATTCACATATACAGTCGGGTGTCAAGGATCCACAAGACCAGTATTAAAGATCTGAGCTAGAAGGAGGTTCCCTCTACTCCACCCATCAGCACCTGGGAGATACATTTCTTAGTCGCATAAACAAACAGCTCTCAGCCTGCAGATGCCCAAAGTTCAGCCAAATTTCTAACTAGTTATAAGCAAGCAAATAGGAATTAGAAATGGCTCTGCTTGACCCAATGATGAAGCAGATGAGTGTGACCTTGACATTCCTAGAGTCTCTTCTCTGATCCCTCCCTTCATTCTAAGAACAAAAGCATTTGTCTTTATGGAGGCCAGTAAACTCTCAAGCTGGGGCAAGCACAGCTATTTTTACTGCATATTAAATGATATTTATGGAATAACACTCATATGGTATTCCAAGACAAAAATCCTTTAAAGAGACTATTTTTTGGAAGGTGGAGATGCATATTTGACTCACACCCACGAATTCTGGTCTGATTTTATCTTATTCCCTCCGTGTTGTTTTAGTGCCCGCAGGGGTTCCATCTGAACTCACTCTTATCTTCAGCTTCAGCACAGAGCTGCACTACACAAATGTGAATGTCTCTTTACAATCACTTGAGGACAGAAAGGTGCCCCATTCCGTCTCTAAATGCAAACATATCCACTGTAGACACTTCACACATTAAATAAGCCAGGTTTGTAAACATCTGCCCTGAGACACTGGCAAGAGAGGAGCCTCCTGCAGTAAACAGATGATTGAAGGACATTCTCAGCCAAGTCATCAATTTTCTTTAGCCATTTCAGGGCTGGAGCTCACAGTGAGGTCAGTTCATCAACCAAGTTTTGCTTTCTGCCCCTGGAGGGTCACAAAGCTCAGCCATAGTATTACAGGGTAGCACTGTAAGTTAGTATTCAGCTATTAGTATTTGCAAATGGATGAATTATTCAAGTCACAGGTTAAAAAAACAAACTGTACATTTCCTGGGGGAGATGATGAGAGTCCCCCTTTTTGTGGGCTGGGGTATTTCTCATCCTTTGTTTCACGGTTGATTTGTGTGCCAGAGTTTAAAGAAACTATTGGATTTCATCAATATGACAAGAAATAACCAGATGATTTAGTCCATTTAGTCAACAACTGAGCAAAAAAAGTAAAAACCATTCTGTTGTGAGAGCTCAAAAATTAATAAACAATAACCTTACGTGACATTTTAAATCACAAAATGCTCTCAGACAGAGTATTTCTTTCCATCTCACAACAACTCTATTGAATGGGTTAGGTCGGGGTCATTTTACAGACGAAGGAATTGAAACTCAGAGATGCTAACTGACTTGAGTGAGTGGAAGGTGGAACCAAGACAAGATCTTCTGATCCCAAATCCAATGTCCATTCAGGTCACTGACCACTGGCTGTTTGATTAGTTTGGCCAGTGGATCGGCTGATTTGATCAGTCAGTGTGCCTGCCCCGGGCAAGTAAATCAGTTCTCCCCTTGGCTCAGCCACTTACTGGCTGTTCGACCTTGAGCAAGTCATCAAAATATTGTCTAAGCCTCCAGTTTGCTGAAGTTGGGATAAAAAAATAAAGACAAAGTAAATACATTTCTTAGCTCTCAGGTGGCTGGAGGGTTCATTGTTGTCCCATCATCATTACATAACAGCAACAGCTACCGTTTGCTCCATTCGGACTGTGTCCCCATCACCGTTTTAGCCCTTGCTGTGGAATAACTCATTTCACTCTCAAAACACCTGGAAGTAAAGTAGGTACTACTGTGGTTCCCATTTTACAGAGGTAGAAACTAAGGCTCAGTAAGTTACACAGCCAGTCAGTGGAGGAGGAAGGGTTAAGCCTCAGGAAGGTTGGATTCGGAGTCTGTGTCCTGCTGCATGGTAAGCACTTGGGCAAGTCTTACCAGTTTATCGGGAGAGGGCCTGTACCATTCTCACAGTCAATGCAAAGGGGGCAGAGAGTTCGTTTATCTGGAAAGATGAAAACTGTGGGGGCTTTGTGGAAGCTGAGCCCTCATCCAAGTATGCCCAAGCCTGAAGCTTAAGGGCACAGTCAGTGTGATAGTTCCTGCCCCTGCTGCAAAGCCATGCAAGCAATTGGTTCATATCAAGCCGTTATTAAGAAGTTATTTTTGTAACAAAAATACTGTCTTCCTTTAATTTCTATGCAAATGCAAGGAAGCCAACACAAGTATAGTTTATTTAGAGATGTTCTTGTAGGGATTTAATTTATCTTTTTGAAGAAGCTACAAAAAGGAAAGGTACAAAGGAGGAGCCAGGCAACTTGGAAGTGCTCTGAGCTCCTGATAAAGGGCTGCTTCTCTCTCCCTTTGGATTCAGCACCAAATCCTCCTCTCACCTTGACCAAGGACGGAGCACACAACTCTGGAGGCCAGTGACACCTGGAGATGACATCCCCAGCATCCATCTACGTGATGCAGAGTTTCCGTAAAGTAAATCCCAGCATACGACTGGTTGCTCTGAGATATTAGAACAGTGACTGCAAACGACAGTGCTTGCCAGCGTTTTTCGAGTGCCCTGGAGTGGGGCTTGTTAAAACTAACAGGCAAAGAAATACTCAAGCACAACGTTTGGAGAAGCAATACAGCAGAGAAGAAAGAACACTGTACTTGGGGAGTGAAAACCTGACCTGAGCCCAGCCCCAGACTTAGAGACTGTGCCCCCAGCATGACTCATTAGCTTCCTTGAGTCTGTTTCTCTCGGAAAACAGAAATCACTGGACTATTTCTTAGAGTTACTACTTATTTTGAAAAAAATGAAACAGAGGTCATGAAAATACTCGGCAAACTATAAAATACTGTTTGAATCACAAGCCATCTTTCATTCACCCTTCACAGAAAAGGAGTCACCTATGTGAAATGTCAGAACACCTGGAGGGAGCAGCACGTTGATGATTATACGAGTCCTGCTGTCCGTAGGCATCACCTAACTCTCATTATACTGGTTGGACCGTATACTTGGCATTGCAGTCAAGTTATGCCAGGCGAATTACAGTCAGAGGCGAATGTGTTGAGCAGAACATGGTGTGGTTTAATATTTACTGGGTAACAGATCTAAACTGGCAGCAAATGCCTAGAGGGGTTGATTTAGACTCTTATGAGACAGCAGTGTAAAGTGATTCAAAACCATTGTTGTTCTAGAAGAATACGTTGAATTTCGAACATTTGTTTCCTAATGGCTTTTGATTAAGGCCTGATCACTGTTGACTGTTTTTGATGCAAATCATTGGCTGCTTATAGGTAAAGCTGTGCTGTGCATCAACTTTGATAATAACTTGTCATTAAGGGACGAGACGCAGAATCAGGATCTCCTTGGATTCTCCTTTGAAGAGGCAAGGAGTCAGAATTTACCAAGAGCAGGTGGGCACTGTATGGTATTGATTCCTGCTCACGCACCAGCACGATTCTGGTGGGAGATCAGCTGTGCCCTCGCTGAAATACACACGGGCTGTGGAAATAAACATGCACGTGGGTGAACGTGGTCCATCGCAGATAAAAGATTTGTCAGCTTGCCTCTCGTGACCCAGCTGGTAGAAACATTCATGGCTGTTTAGAAGCTGTAAATTTACAAAAACCTTTTGTAGCTGGGAACTCCTGTTTATCCAGGCTGTGTGTTAAGTGGCCTATGAAACAGCTGAAGCATTGAGAAACATCCTTTCCTGACTCTAATTTGTACACAGTGGCCCTATTGGAAGCCCTCTTTATTATCTGAGGAATAAATCCATTGCAATACTCTAATAGACAAACAAATAAAAATACTATTTAGGTCCTGCAGGATAAACCAAATCCCACAGTGCCAGCCCCTGGGAAAAGTTTGGTTTGGAGGAAAGAATTTACTTCCTCAGTAATGGAACTGTTAAACAAAACCAACAACCAACCTTGTCAAACTTGTCTCCCTCCCCCTCAAATAAATTCACTGCAATGGAATTTTAAAAAGATCTTGGACAATTAGTAAGAATTTTGCAGACCATTGGAATAGACAGCTGAGAGCATCCCTTAGATTGGTCCCTATGCAATATAGCAAGTAGTGACAACAGTTACTCTCAGATTCTTCCAGCTCTGACGCTTCATGATCTTATGATCCCATAAGACGTAGGTCTACCTGTCAGGTGTACAGCCTCCTAAACCTATGGGATTTAGGACAAGTTTCACAAACTTAAATGCCTTAATGGGTCCAGGAGCAAGAGGAATGAATAGCTGATCAGATGGCAATTGTGGGGAACAAAGGAATACTTGTCCCTTCTAAAGGGGGTGTATGGGTTGAACTGTGCCCCCACCTCCATTTACATGTTGAAGTCCTGACCTCTGAGTGCCTAAAAATGTGACTTATTTGGAAATAGGCTTGTTGCAGATGTAATTAGTTAAGATGAGGTCGTACTAGGGTAGGGTGGGCTCCTAGTGCCATATGACTGGTTCCTTATAAAATGTGGAAATTTGGACACAGACGAGTACACAGGGAGAACACCATTTGAACAAAAAGGCAGAGATGAGAGTGATGGAATGCCCAAGATTTCTAGCGAACCACCAGAATTTGGGAGAGAGACATAGAACAGATTCTTCCTCACAGCCAACAGAAGGAACCAACCCTACCAATGTCCTGATCTCGGGCTTCCAGCCTTCAGAGCTGCAATAATAAATCTCCACTGTTTAAGCCACCCAGTTTGTGGAATTTGGTTATGGCCGCCCCCGGGAACTAACACAGGTGACGAAATCCACTAAGCCCCAGCCCAATGTTGTCATGGGAGACATGCCAGTGCACTTCTTCCCATTTTCTAAGAGAAGCCAGAATTGTGGATTTTGTCCTATATAAAATCTCCCAATTTAAAAATGCTGGCAACCAACACAGAAGACTCAAACACACTGTGAAGGCGAAATACAACTGGTTTGTAAGTTACCAGTTGGAAACTTCTGCTTTAAGGATTGCTAAATCTACCCCAAATTATACTTTCCAAGATAATTTTAAGTATCTTGGCATTCTCATCTATGCCTACTTTGAATTAAGGCCCGAGGAGGTCCCCAATTCAATGCTCATGGGTTATATGATAAGCTAACACATAGAACCAAAATCATTTCTTTCTTGAGCTCAAATTAGTTGGTTAGATTCATTTACTGATTCTCGAACGTCTGAGCATGGAAATCCCTTCTTCAAAATTAATCCATGAACCTCAAAAACAAAAGTGGAATCTTAGTGGTATATATTATTTCACGTGTTTAAACTTATAACATTATTTATTATATAAGTGAGTTACAAGATAAAAAGACTTTTTGACTAACAAAATAATCTGATACTAGGATTTGTATAATCCTATCAAATGTCATCCAATTATTTTCTGTACTTGGTTTTGGCTTATAGTTTTGAAAAAATCCATGGTTCATGCAGATGAAGTGGTTGCAAAAGATAACAAAAGCATAAATACCTCGTTTGAAATCTTTGGATTGTCTTCAGTTTAACTTATTACAAAGCATGAAGAAGAATAACAGGAGATTTTTACTGCTCACCCAGTATCTCACAGTCAGAAATCAAAGAGAAGC
Organism: Camelus bactrianus; assembly: GCF_048773025.1. Taxonomy (NCBI): domain Eukaryota; kingdom Metazoa; phylum Chordata; class Mammalia; order Artiodactyla; family Camelidae; genus Camelus; species Camelus bactrianus. The sequence goes on from NC_133549.1 coordinate 26,045,071, forward strand.
ACAGGACTTTTCCCTCCAGGAAATGAGTGAGTGTCGCTTTGTTCCAATAAAATTTTGTCTATAAACAACGAAATCTGAATTTCAATAAATTTCCTATGTCATGTTATTCCTCTAGCTCACAGGCTGTGCAAAAACAAGTGAGGGGCTGTGGTTTGCAGGCTGCTGCCCTAGCGGTATCCACTACAAATTATTAAAAATATATAATTTGCAAACTAAAAAAGTGGAAGATGGAACAACATAAATTCTCAATCCATCTCAAAGAAGCTTAGGAGGGAGAGAAAGGAGAACATAGGACAAATGGGACAAAGAGCACCGAGTAAGATGGTAGATTTAAGCGCAAATATGTTAGCAAGTACATTAAATCTAAGTGGACGAAATGACCTGCTTAAAAGAAAAAGATTAGCAGACTAGAAAAGGAGAAAAGCCCAGAGACTAGGGACACACATAAAATATTAGTTTATGAAAAGGACGAAAACAAAAGATACACCGTTCTTTTTTACGCCCTGTTACACACTATAAAATGAAAGCTATATTCATATCAGCTAAGGCATACTTTAAGGCAAAAAGTTTCACAGAGAATAAAGGGAGACATTCCATCACATTCTGTTTCAAGGCATCGGGGAGATATAACTATTCGTATTTTGCACATACCCAAATAGGATGGACTTACGAACCATAGAGCAAAACCTGACAGAGCCACAGAGCAAAAGACGGACCCACAATCACAGGGGAGAACTGAACATAACTCTCTTGGTTACCAACGGAGCAAGCAAACCAAAACTCAGAAAAGATTTAGAAGGCTTCAAAAACTTCATCAGAAAACAAGATTGAGGTACACATTTAGAACATTGCACGGAAGAAGTGCAGAATACATACTCCTTTCAAGTACACACGAACATCACTAAAAACGAAAACAAACAAAAAATAAGCTGCACCATTAAGCAAATCTCTACCAATTTCAAATAACTGCAATCGTTGCCCGTGCCCTCTGATCATAATGCAATTAATCCGTAACTCTATAAATCAACTATAAATTAGATAATTATAAACTCTGCAGGTTTGAAAATTTAAAAATATACTTCTAAATAACCCATGCGTTAAGAAGAAAGCCCAATAAAAATTACAACCTATTTTGAATTGTATAAAAATTAAAAATGCAGATTTTGCAGATACTAATATATGTATGTATATATATAAAAAATAAACAACAAGTTTATACTGTATAGCACAGGGAACTATATTCAATCTCTTATAGTAACTTATGATTAAAAAGAATATGAAAACAAATATATGTATGTTCCTATGTGACTGAAGCGTTGTGCTGTACACCAGAAATTGACACATTATAAGCTGACTATACTTCAATAAAAATTTTTTAAAATGCATGTAAAATTTGTAGGATACAGCTAATACCATGCTGAGGGAATTTCAAAGCCCTAAACACAGATATCATTAAAAAAAAAAAAAGGAGAAAACTTGAAAACTGATCAATTAAATATCCATCTCAGTAAGTTATTTTTAAGAACCAAAAAATGAAACCTGAGGAAGTATTATATATAGAAGCATTTATAGATATGTGTATATACATGGTTTACAGACACATCTATGTTTTCTTGCTCTTCGAGCTGGAAGAGCCTAGAAGTAATGGCACCCCAGTAGCAGAAGGCAACCAAACGTTGGTTTTTAATACCATTCCCCCCAAAAAAGGAAGCAAGGCTTCTTTGAGAAATGCTGATTCTAGAACCAAGGCAATGAATACGCAAGATGAGCTTGGAACACCTTGCAATGCCAAAATGTAAGGAAGAGCTTAAAAAACACCCCAACCAAACTCATAATGATGCAGTATGTCAAAGGGACACGGGGGTCTTTGAAAGAGCTCTCAATGGCCAGAGTTAGAACAATCTGAGCAATAAAGTAAACTAGTATTAGGTCATAGCCCAAAGCTTTAAGTAACTATCCAGCAGTCCATGTTGATAGAGGTAAATGATTGAATAAATGGATACATAAGAGAGAATTTATTCCTTCTTTCCAAAGCAGAGACTGGAAAGTAGAAAGGAGTAACTTAACAGTGGAGGAACCGGGTAAAATTTCCCTAGCCAGGTGACAAGGTCAACATCAACAGTGATAAATCATGTTGATGGTTTGTACCTTTGACAATGACGTAATGAAAATGGCACTTCACCTCCGTGGTCTTCATCCACTGAGGCTTCCACCTCCACCCAGAACTTCCAGAGTGCCCACGAAAGGGAGGGCATCGAGACATCCTTCCCCTTCAATGTCTCAGATTGGAAGTGACACCTGCTATACCCTCAGGGTCCATTAGCCCAAAATAGCCACGAGGTCCCAACCTAACGACACAGGAAGGGGGTGCTGCCAGGGAGCTCATGAGGAATCTGGCAAATGGTACTGCTTCTGCATCTTTGGGTTTAGGAAACAGGAGGAGTGGATCTTGTGTGTGACCATCTTATAAAACTAGCACATTCAAGCCAAGTACAATAAGTTTAAATATTTATGGCTTCAGGTCTCTCTGGGGAACAACACTAAATCAGACTGATAGATTTCTTTAATCCACCAGGCTGCAAAATTTTTGCCTCTTCACTTCATAATCTCCTGGCAATGATGTATGTCTTGCCACCAAGTAACAGTCGCCTGCAGGGGTGTATTACTAATGATGTAATTTGGAGCTTAAATTTTTATTCAAATTCTTACATATCTATGCTCCAGTATTTTCCAGAGAGACCCTGATAAGTCTGAAATAGGATTTATTTTCTTTGAGACAAAAATCCAGTTTTAAAACTGGAGTCTGATCCTAAAAAAAAAAAATGTGTATTGTCAATCAGCAAAAAGCAAACACTCTCATATTTCTGTAAGTTGCACTTTAATGTTTGAGAGTCATTAGGTAGCTAAAATTGAGTGCATGCAACACCTTCAAAAAAAATGATTGACCTTCTTCCCTCCTCTTCCTTCATCCTTTTCTTCTGGAGTAATTAAGTCTAAAAGTCCATGGGGTCAGGGGATCACACGAGGAAGGGAGAGAGTGAGAGAGAGCCTGGGACCATGTGAGGAAGGTGAACTGAGCAAGGCTGGTGGCTGCCTGGAGGTGGGAGGGGCCATCGTGGGGAAGACCGAAGGCCAGGAACCCCAGCTCTGTCCTGAACAGCTCCGTGGTCATGGGCAAGATGCTCTGTCTGAGCCTCAGCTTCCCTGACAATAAAATAAGAGACTGGCCTAGATGGCACTATTCGCATTCTGTCAATGGCACCTCGAGAGCCACAGAGAGTGTCAGAGGGAAAACCAGGGCAGATTTCCAGCCCCCTACAACTTTGCCCCTACAAAGACGCTCCTTTGTCTTCTGTCCTGTGATTCGGATGGGTCTCCACATGTGATTTTGTTTGACATAAGCTTCCTTTGGCTAAAAACAAATGAAATAAAATTTGAATATCTACATTTTAAAAACCAGCTGGCATGATCATTTTACCCCTGGGGCTCTTCCTCTGACATTTTGCCTGGAATACGTGTGAACTCTCAGTGAACCCTGCTGGGACCTAAGTAAGAAAAGCAGAAGTGCCTGGGACACCGAACAGGCTTTCTCTCCACACACCAGGAAAATCACAGCCAAGTGCACTGCAGGTCCACACCAGCAGTGTGCGCTCACACACCCAAGCAGGCAAACACCATTCACCCTCGTGAGGGAGGGGTGCCAAAGGAGCAGAGCAGCTTAGCTGAAGCCATTGACAGGAAGACAGAAAATCTAACGCGTTGTCCAATCCTTTATTCTCGTCACCAGTCCTGAGCTGGTGCAAGCTTCAAGGTCTCCTGTGAGTGCGGTCACACTGCTGTCACATGCTCCCCTCCCCCCCTTGATTACCAGCCTTTTCTCTCCTGGAGCCTCTTCCACTTTCTGACACTTTGACTTTGTTTCTCCTCTCCATCCTTAGCTCAGGTTACATCTCTCGCTTCTGCTCCTGTGTTATCTGTCCCTGAGCTCTGGATTTCCCAGCATTTCTGTGTGGTCGAGTAGAATCTGCCCCAGCCTGCATTCTTCCTGCGTTAGCTGTTCTGGGTCGTTGTTGTTCTACAGAACTTCATTCATTACCTTTATGGACCAGTGTTTATCAGTCCTCCAGAAAGTCTTGTCAATGAGGCTGGAAGATAATTGGACTGGGGGCAATTCTCTTATTTTCACCTCCCAGGGAGAGGGGTACTTCTGCTTCTTGGAGTACCTCTAGACCGCAGGACGGACACACACACACACACACACACACACAGAGTAATTCCAAAATCTTCCCTCTGAGAAGAGCAGTGGTCCATTCACTTTAATTCTTTATTTCTCTGCCATATGGGTCACATTCAGAGTGGAATGGGCAAAGAGTAGTTTTTAGCTCATTTGTGTTCTTTTGTTGGAAGATATCTTCTTGTTGCCAAGACAATATTTTGTCAGGTTATATAAGAATTGCAGACAGTGCAAATTCACTTTCAAGATTAAACAACTGAATATGGATTTATTCTGGTGTCTTGTACTTTAAGATGCTTTTTCGCTTGGGGAGTTTATTGAAGAGTTCACACTCAGTCATCTCGCTTCACAGGGAAGTTCCATATTTAATCTTGATGAATTGATCCTCTTATCAACAAAAAAGTCCCTCTTTTCATATTTGCTAATATTTTTTTTTTGCTCTGCTTAATCTGATATTAACATAACCACACAAGCTTTCTTTGACTTAGTGTTGGCATAACACGTTTCCCCAACTTTCTAAAAGTAATTGAAATGTGCTTATTGTAAACAACATACAGAGGAGTCTTTTATTTTTTAATCCATTTGAAATCTCTATTTTTTTTTAACCTGGAGTGTTTAGTCCATTTGCGTTTAATGTAATTATTGATATGATTAGGGTTAAGTCTCTTGTCTTAGTATGTGTTTTAATATGTATATAATTTATTTGTACATGGAAGTTTAAAATTAAGCTTTACTGTAAACTTCACATTAAGTTTATAGTAAAACTTCATGTGAAGTTTACAGTAAAACTTCACATTATCAGGCCTTGAAAAACCACAAAATCTGAGAGTTAAAAATGACCTTTAAGATCATCTAGTGTTACTCCAGTGGGCAGGAGAGTCGTATAAGGATATGTCAAAATTTACCATGGAAGTAACTGATCATCTGACCAATAGTTCTCAGAAATCATGAGAATTCACTCGGTTCTTTTCTTCGAGGTTCTTCCTGGAGACTGCAAATATCACAACACACCGTCTCCCACAGTCTCTAATTTGAGTAAAAGACAATTACTTTCTCCACAGCCTCCCATCCTTTCCTCATCCTTACTTATGATTTAAAAATAACTAAATAAACCTCAATGCATTCTGCAGCTTCTGTGTGCAGACATGATGAGGGGCAAAGGGGAGGAGACTCAAGGATGTTGAGATGGGTGAGAAGTTTCAGCCTAAAGGAACTCTTAACTTTTGTTGTATCAGACACTTGACATATTGGGTCCAACTTCTTTCTCTGGGTTGAGCTTATTTTTTTTTTTCTTTTGAACAAGAAAAGAGGAGGGAATTCCATGACACCAGAAGACCCCAGAGAACTACCAAAAGGATTATTCTATTGCCCTTTTCTTCTCGATAAAAACAATAGACATGAATTTCTAGAGACATCTGCACAGGCTTCAGCCCTCTGAGAGGGAGGTAAATTTACTCACATGTCCCAGCAGAACTGGACTTCCTTTTTTAGTGGATGGACAGAGCGTCAGGGTGCTACTGGACAGTATGACACACAGGACACACTATTACCTCATCTGAGACAAATGAAAGGCAGATGCTGCTCCATCTTTCCCAGCAAACATCTAGCTTTGGGGCAAAGCTTTCTCCTAGGGACTTTGCAAGCGTCACGTGTTTTATTTGGTTCACGAATGAGAAATGTGTACTTCAGAGCAAGGTGGACACAGGTGGGGGCCCGACGGCACTTACTTGAGAACTATACAAAAGTCACAAGTTACTGCTTCAATTTCTCTCTCATTAGAAAGAAAAACTCATCAATTTTACGATGCGTATCAAGAGACCTATAAAGTGGATGGCCCATGGTCTCCTGGATTCACATTCATTTTAACAGAAATGGGGACTCCCAGCCTTGTCATTGCTGGGACAAGTCACTCCCCTTTCCACTGGCTTTGGCCCTCAGGCTTTCGGTGACGCTGGAAGAGAACGTGGGCTTTACGGTTCCGAGGTTCAAGTCGCAGCTACAAGAGTAAGCATGCACGCAAGTCCTTTCATGTTGACAGGCGAGGGCAGCGGTGGGCCACCCCTTGATCCCCTGTGATAACTGCACGGACCCCCTGGTAACTTCCGAAAACATTTCACTGATGGGCCAGTGGGGCCCAGGGCCCGGGACGTCCGAGCTGCTGGCGACAGGACCCGTCTGCAGAGCCCTAGCGCACCACGCGTGCAAAAAGATCGGCCTGTCCTTTGCTTCCTGCTGGTGGACGTTTGTCATTTCCTCTGCTACTTGGGTGCTGTTTCTTTCCCCCTTCTGCAAGTCCCAGATCTCCGATTTCTTAAGGATTAAAAAGCTGACCTAACAAATGCCAGATTGCCTAGAGTGTTTCTACCATGGAATCATAAACAGAGTTTTACTTCTCCGAGGACTTTTAAGAGCTGGAACCTTCTAGATCATGCAGACTTGAGCCCTTTAAGTGCAGGGATAAGGTCTTGCTGGGACATGCATCCTTCACGATCCACCTTGCATAAGGTTGATGCTCACAACAAGTTTTCAGAATTTAGTCCCACAATCCCACTTGATAAAGAAGGATACTGGGGCTCAAAAGATCAGTGATGGCAAATCACATTCAGGGTCTTCCCTGGTAGGTCTGATTTTGTTCCAAGACTCAGCTGAAGTTCCATAGCCTCTGAGAAGTCTCTCTAGTGCCCCCAGGTCTACAGCTTCTCCCACAAGAGGAGCTTTGCAGCTTCTCCTGGAAGGAAGGTTTTTGGCCCTAAAATGCAACATTTGCTAAGCTGATGTTTACCACTCCTTTTTGTCTTTTGCGACAGTCTTTTCTCCTTCCTGCTAATTCAGCCAATTCTCATTACAAGGGAACACTAGAGGGGGAGGTGTAGCTCAGTGGCAGAGCACATGCTTAGCATGCACAAGGTCCTGGCTTCAATCCCCAGTACCTCCATTAAAAAATAATAATAATAAATATTTTAGAAGATAAATTTTAAAAAAAATCAAGGACCTCCCCCCCACCAAAAAGAACAAACAAAAAAAGGGAACACTGACTCTCTGCCCCCATTTCATTTTTTTGACCTCTCACCACCTTCCTTTTTGTGCCACGTGCTGACAATTATGCTCCCAGGCCAGGGGTTCCTGTCCCTTCTGGAACAAAGGGTGGGCTGCCTTCTTGTCCACAACAAGCCTTTTGTTCAGATTTGTTCCTCTAGAGCTGGCATCTCTCTTAAGCAATCTCTGTGTCTCTCATTCCCTGCTGGCTGGCTTGTCACACCCATCAGCTCAAGCCTCTTATCGACCTTCGTGTTTGCTTTCCCACAACATAGTTCTTTGCTCTCACTCTGTCCCAGCACAGCAAACCGGCTGCTCTTGGGTGAGCTTGATTCTCCCCTGCTCTGCTTCTCTGTGAGGCCAGGGACTGTCTGGGCAGAAAGCTTCATGTCTTAAAGCAGAAATTTTCCAGCACAGCTCGGTTGGCATGTTGAGCAGGGTCATCCGTCATGCAGAGTTGTCCTGCACATCATAGGATAGTTAGCTACATCCGTGGTCCAAACACTCTGGATACCAGGAGCATCCGCCCACCAGACATTGCAGCTGTCTCTGGGGGACAGATTTGCTCCTGGATGAAGACAGCTGCTGGAATGGAACAAGTAAGCTGTTCATTAAGCCCAAACACAGAAGACAGGGCTCTGTGACCTTCTACCTGTGTGGCGATGGCTGGGAACTAACCATCAGAGTCGTGTCAGAAGAGTAAGATGGAAGCTGTCCATGTGGAAATGCCAGTGTATCTTCTTGAAAACTGAAAAAAAATCTTCTGTTAGTTTCTCAGCAAACACAGAAGCTTGGTGAAGAAGAGGGCCTGACTCTGTGGAATAATAATAAGCTCTTGCGTCTAAGTGGAGCTTTAGAGTTTAATACAGCTTTCCAGGTGCATCAGCTCACTTGGCAGGGCTCTTCTTCGAGTACTGAAGGGAAAATGAAGATGATGGTTCTACCGCTTTGTTAAAACCATCCTCTGGAAACTGAATTCAGCAGGTTTTAAAAACTTCTGCACTGGATTGACTTTCTTGCTAGACAAGTGAAGGGCAGAGACCTGTTTTCTTTCATCGTAAATGAATCAGGATAGAAGTAAGTTCCTGAAACGTTTGCAAACTCTGGTCAGATCCTGATTGTTTCGCACCCTCTCTCCTTTTTCCTACCCCAAATGGGAAAAATAACTTAGTTACCTTTCGTTGGTGGAAAAAAAATCCCCTTAGCAGAGCACGAGCAGGAAGTGGTTTTTGCAATTCAAGAAGTTGCTTGGTAAGCATCTTGTATCCTTAAGGCTTCTTGGTAATCAGTGTACAAAACAGCAAGTGTCCCAGCAAGCAGCCTGCCACTTCCAGCGCTCTCTTAGTACAGCCTAGGTTTCTTGACCTTACAAGCTCATCACTGATGTCCAGTAGCATTCTCATGTGTTCTCTTCCCCACTGCTTTCGACTACCTTAATCAGACTAAGGGATGGGCTTTATTTAACACTTCTCACCCAGGAGGGGATGTGTATCACTACCATCTGTGCTATGAAATGGCCTTGCCTTTGCCCACGGGTCCCATCTGCTACATACCCTAGAGCATCGGTGAGAAGATGGACCAGCCCTTCCCAGAGAGCTGTGTGCTATCAGGTTCCCTCTGATCATAGGAGGTGTGCCTTTGGGGGAAATGGCTTGATTTTCACTATGAGTTGGTGGAGGTCACAAGCTGAATCATAAAATGAGTCTCTGCTAGGTTCAAAACTATGCTTGGAAAAATTTGTTTTAATCAGCCATGTAAATTTAAATTTTATTTTATTTTTATTGGCCATGTAATTTTGATGGACCTAGACTTAGCACCTGTAATTTGGAACTTGGCAAATAAAGTTGGGTTGATTGGTACAGAGACAGGGACACTCAAGAGAAGTTGTTAAAAGTGTGTCGGGGGTTATATGAAGGATGTGAGAACCTGGAAGCTGAACAGATCTGCCCACGATGGGGCTCATCTTCCTGACATGGTGAGCACTGGATGTTTTTACCTATAACCAGGGGCACTGGGACTGCAATGAAAATTCCATCTGTAGATCCTCAATTTATTCCCGCAGATTCTGGCTGCCCCAGAGGGTCCAGTCAACAACTAGCAGGGCAGAAGGACCCATCCCAACCGTCTGATGGAACTATGGACACCATGATCACCTAGAGTGAACTCTGGGTGGCATGTGACGTAACTGTCAGAACCAACTTTTGGAATCTGCAAACATTTTCAGCCTTAAATTCTAGAAATAATTCTTAAACTCCTTGGATGCCTGAGGAATTGGTCGTGAATCCACTTCTTTCTTTTTAACAAACTGAATTCCCTGAAACCAGCTGTCCTAACATACAATTAATTTTCATTTCCTTTATTGCGTCTTCAACCAAGTGGTTGTGAGAAGACAGAATAACCAACAATCCAGGAAGTTCCTCCAGATGGTCTTCAAGCTACAATGACCCCAGGCCCCAAGCCACTGCTGATGTATCAGGGACAATCACATCACAGACAGATATCTACTTAAAATTGACTCATCAGGGAGGCAACAGGGTTTAGGGACAGAGGGAATCGATGCTGAGAGATCACAAAGATGCTGAACTCCAAACAAATGGTAAGTGAGCTGCTGCTTTCTTTGTACTTTAGTCCAATATGAAGGGAAGAGGGGTCCTGGTGCTTCTTGAAGAAATTACTTCTCGTCAGAGCTTTCCATCAATCATGCTGCCTGCAGTCCGAAGCTGGGCTGCAGCGGAGGAGTAAAACGTCCACCTGAAATGCAGAGAAACTTACAACTTGGGAACGTGCCCTTGGAGCTATGATGCCAAACACAATCATCTCTCACATTTACAAAGCCTTGTTCAGTTTGCAGACAGCACTCTGGAACACTCCATCATTTGAAATGGAATCTGGGGAGCTGGGTTTGATGGAGCCGCAGCAAATGAATGGACATCCACAAAGGGGGATTGTGTGGGCTCTGATTCTCTGAGCGGGGTTGCAGACAGCCAAGGCATCTGGAAGGCGGATGGACTAGACTCATTAGTGGCTTCTCCTCCAAGGTGCAGTGTAAGAGTGATCTGCCTGTTATTTCTGTCACTTAGTTTTTAGCTAAAAAAGGCTTTTCGCAGGGCAGGAGCTGGTACTTCACTGCGTGGCTTTGTGAGACCACTAGGTGAGTGGGGAGCAGCTGCAACCTGGAGCAGCTGCTGGAAGTCCCAAGAAATCCCGTGGCCCTGAAAGTAAAGGGTGCCCACAGATGGAACCTAAACACAGTTGGAGCCAAATGCTGGCTGCCATGTGTGTGTTTTTACACAGATTCAGGAGCTGATTCAGTGTGAGTCTTCATCACTAAGAGAGCACAGCCCGCTTCCCACCCACACGACATGTGGTCTGCAGTCTGTGGTGGGGGACATGTTCTTCTAAAGCAAGTGGGAAGCACCGGCCAGCGTGTTAGACCTGGGTGGTGAGACAGGCCTGATGTGGCTGCCAGGGACTCAGTGGGTGCCTTTCTTCACCAGCAGAAATGCAGTGTCCCCAAAGCATAGGACATTCACCCACCAGCAGCAGCCACCCTGCAGGGCATTTAGCCTAGCCTCCTGAATCTTCTTTTAAAAAGATGTGGGGCAGGGGGAGGGCACAGAAAAAGAGAGCAGGTACCATAAGGCTGTCTTCTCTTCTTCTCTAATTTTATAGATAAATATATATTTATCTGCTCTTATTCTGTTTTATCATACAACTAAAGGAAGCTCACCATGGAAAAGTTTAAAAAAATCCAGAAAAGTCAAAATGGAAGAATTGTTCTGCTGCTCCCTATAGAAAACACAGGTGGATTTCCTTCCTGGCTTTTCTCTATATGTATATTTATATATTTCAGAAATGCTCTCCTAGGACACGTGCTCACTTAACCCTGCTCTTTACAGCTTATAAGTCTTGAGCGTCTCCCCAAGTCATCAACTTGAATGACTAGTGTTAGAGTGGATGTCACATAATGCACAAAGCTGGATGGAATTTTGAGAGATTAATTTCTGTTTCTCTTCCCTGTATTTTTCCTTCCTTTCCTCCCTGCCCTGGTCCCGCTCCTTAAAGCAAAGAGTAAGCTCTATGTTTCCTCATCCCAGGAAGAGTCTACAGTCAGATGGAAAGACGCTGCCATCAAAATGTCTCCTGTCCTGGAACTTGTTTCTAAAAGTCCGAGCCCGCTGAAGGGAGTAGGTGAGGTGAGTCTGAGGGACACATCAGGCGAAAGGAGAGTCTGGGGGAGAACCATGGAGAGAGGAGGGGGTGGGTATTAAGAGGCCTCTGGGACCTGTGGGAGCAGAGCCGGAGGAAGTAGCAGAGCTGAAAGGAAATGGTTTGATGATGTGTCCAGAAAGACAGGATCCAGGGACAGGCTCCCAGCATCAGCAGAGACCTCATCCCAGGGTGGACTAGGGTCAGTCAGGAGCCTCCCCACTCCAGGGGGCCTGTGTTCAGGGCTGGGGGTGCTCAGTGGTCACTGCTGTGAAAGGACGACTGTAATTACAGCCGCCACCCTCCCGTCACCTCCCCCAGCCATGGCACTGAAGACCATCCAGAGCTTCGTCATGACCAGGAGGCAGGGTGGATGGAGACTTGGAAACAACTGAGGGCCCTGAATCCAAAATTTAGGTTGCATTAGAGTCAATAAAGGAAATGAGAATTCTTGCAGAGCTGGGCTAAGAAAGTAGAGTCAGGCTCGCCCTGTGTACTTAACGCTCCCATCCCATTGTGCGCAGCATAAAAATTATTTCTAGCTTTCCCATCATGTGATTTCCTTAGTCTTAACTTTTATTTTGTTATCTAATTAATTTCTCTATAAAATGTCACTTATTTCTTTCCTTTCTAATTTTTTGGCGTAATTTTATGTATTTACTCCTAACAGTTCACATTTGTATCCAGGCTTTATAGATGGCAAGTGGGAAGTGCACTCATCAGGCCGCAGCAGTGGGGTTGGCGTGTGCCCTCAGCAAGCTGGCCGGGCCCTGGTTCTCCCTCCAGGAGCGGACCCCACAGGGACCGTCCCCACCTCCCGGAGCAGGCCATGTTCTCTGCAGAGAGGAACAGGGAGGAAAGCCTGTCCAAATGACTGCTGAATCTGGCCAGTCCCAGCAAAGCCCAGCTCCGAGTTCTCCCTCACAGTTAATACCAGGTCCAGCCCGATGGTGTTTTCTCCCATTTCAAGCTACTTAGACCGTTGGTGAGGAAGGATATGAACCATGACCCCTTGGGCTTTTCCCTGTCCATCCACTGAACTTGGACTTGGGCTGACCACCAGCAGTTGATGTTTGCAAGTCCCAGTCAGGGACATGCCCTCCCCTGGGTGAGGAGGTCACAAGAGCCGACTTTTACTGAGAGACATCTTATGGGAGAGAAAGTCAGCCTGCAGAGAGTGGAAGAGCCAGAGGACTTCTCTTTGGGGAACCTGAAAGAGAGATTGGGCAGTAATTACAGCAGACAGTTCAAGAGGAGATTTATTTGGAACAAGAGAGTTACATGTTTCTAGGCTGAGAAGAAGCAACAGAGAAAGGTTGAAGCTACAAGATCAGGGAGGTCTGAACAGCGAGGTGCTGGGGAGAGTGGGTGAAAATGGGGTCAAGAAACACATTTTTCAGCTTCACCTTTGAGTCTTTCTTACCTGGGTAGCTACTTGGATTGCTATCTAATATCTGTCACTTATTAAGAACCTCATGATGAAGAGGGCAAAATAAAATTTAAAAGTCAATACAGAATTAGAACTTCCCTCTTCTCTAGGTTTGGATTGTGGTTACACAGATTTATATGATTGTCAAAGCTCATTGGACCGAATACTCACAGTTGGTGCATTTTATTGTATCTATCTCAGTGTAAAAGAATAAAAATAAACCCACCTCTCCTAGGAACTCTAAAAATGTTAATTAGGAGTTCTGTCAACAAATATGATTACAGTATTTTAGGGGCAGTCAGAACTAGAAGGTTTGGAAGCAAGAGTGTTACGATGTTTTTATCTCCCAAATATGATTCTAAAAATGCATATAGAAACTGGAAAATCACCATTAATTTTGCCCTTATTGGTGCAAATTAGAGGGGAATCTCTCAGTGCATGCACTGGGATGAATCAATGTGTAGCTTACATTTTGTGATCAATAACGCTGACAGCTAACATTATAATGATAGCTAACATTATTCACCATTTCTATAAGCCAGGCATTTTAGGAATATTATCTCTATTCATCCTCATTATGAGCCTCTGAAGTAATGGCATTTTTGTGATGGTATTTTCCCAATGAGGAGCCTGAGGCTCACAATGGCTATATTATTTGCCTGAGGAAAATAACAGATCTAAGATATGAGTCCATCTCTGCCTCTGTCCAGAACTCAAGTTTTGAGCCACCATGTGGCACCGGAAAAAAAAGCCTCTGAAATTTTATTTCAAATGTAACTGAGTTACGGAGGGATACATGATATTCAAAGAAACCAAGGGAATAGTATTTTGAATAGAATGAAACACTTTGTAATGTGATGAATCAGATCATCTGTTGCATTAGTTAATGTCTTTGCATCTGTCTGTTTTCTCATGATGGAGCATGGCCACGTGGCCAGGGCTAAGGGGAGGAACAGTGTCTGACCCCACCCAGGAGTCTTTCATTGATGAGGCAGAGACATGAATACTCGAGGGTCAGGCCATCTCTTTCAAGAAACTTTGCTATAAAATCTGTGGAGAGCTTCTGCTCCCATCTTGCTTGTGAGAACTGTGGCACACAGCAAGGGAAGTGGGGAAATGTCTTTTTTGAGGGAGCATATATTGTCACTCCCAATTAAATCAGTTGTTGCTAGGCAGAAGGATACTGAGAACCTAGCTAGAATTCCCCACCAGAAAGAAAGAGAAGTTCAGATTATGGGAAACCAGAGACCAAACTCAGGAGAAGGCACAGTGACAGGATAGGAGGCAGGGAGGCCTGGGGTGTTAGGGAAGAACAAACCCCTTGACCATCTGCCCTGGGCACCAGCACTAGAATGGAGGCCCTTGGCCAGCTCTGCCTGTCCGGGCATCACTCAGCTCGAAAAGTGGAGGCTGGGAATGGAGTCCAAGTGGTCATGTGTAAATGAAGACGCTGGTCCTGGCTTAAACAGACAGCACTTGATGGGCCCACCAAAGTAGGTCAAACAAGTGAGGAGAGGGAAGCTTCCCTCCTCCAAAACATACCCATGGCATTGTTAGGAAAGGAGAATGATGCCACATGGCCAGAAATCACAAATATTCACGACTTTGCACACCTGTCTTGCTGGTGCATCAGAAGTGGAGTGTGTGTGCTTGTACACTGACTGCCGCAAGAGTGAGTCTATTGGGGTGGGGCAGAAGGGACCAGGACCCTTCTTCTTAGGGATTTAACAGGGTTGGAGCCCCTGCCCCATGATGCTGCTCTCATACGGCTGAATCAAATGGACTCTAACTGAATTTAATTGAGGACTACTGATTTCAAAAAGAGGAAGAGCAAATACACTGTAGTGTATAACAAAGTATGGTCAGTGGATGAATTTCACCAGAATCACCTGGAAGTCTTGTTTAAAAACATTCATTTATTCATTCACCGAATAGGTATTGATTTCATGTATGTGACAAACACAGTGCAAGGAACTGAGAACAAAGCAGACATCATCCCTGACCCCTCGGAACATATAGTTTAGTGAGGAAAACAGTGAAAAGTAAAAACTGTAATAATAAAAAAGTGAACAAAGCAATTGCACATTGTGCTATTGCTGTGGAAGAAGCAAATCCTGGTGGTGACCACGAAGGACAGAAGTCTAGAGGCAGTCTTCTGTTTTCCAGATGCCAACTAAGTCCTTGAGTCCTCGTTAAGCCCTGGGGAAAGGAGTGACCTTAACAGTAATGGAGATCACTTATTTTAATACCTTGGATGTCTCAGAGTCAGTGTTAATTTGATTTAGAAAATTAAAGGGACCTTTCTTTAACATGATAACCTTTACGTGTTTGCTCTCACTCCCTAAATCCTACTAAACTCACTAATATTGCAGGTTTTAACCCATAATCTGGGAGATTGGGAAAGAGGAAAATAGCTGTTGAAAGATTTCAATGTTTTTGGAAGACAGACAGACAGCAGATGAAATAATGACAGCAGAGGTGAGGAAGTGACAACCTATGTGTGTGATGCAGGGAAGATGTACAGAGGGGAGGTTCTGATGGTAAGAGAGTCAGCTCACCCTACAGGACCCTCAAGAAGCTCCAGCTTGGCACCAGAGACTGTGGGAAGCAGGGACAGGACAAGAAACCAAAAGAGAGTGGGTGGATGTCTTGACACAGTGCCGTGGTCCCCCCACCCACCACCACCACCAACTCCTCTCCATCGTCACACATAGCCACAAACTAGCTTTACCTGTCTTCCTTCTGTAGAAAAATGGACTCTTTAGTATTTGGATAAATGTATCCAGAAATCTCCAAACTCAGGGACATCAGGAGGAAAAGAAGAAGGCACAAAGATAAAAACAGGATGGAGTATGTTAAGTCAAAGTCTGCATTCTGAACAATGGAATTCCCAGCCTGCTTCCCAAATTCTGCTGCCCTCAGGACCCTAAAGCAAGAGATACACTTTCCCTAAGCTGGCGATTGGCATATTCATTTAAGAAAACACTAAATGGTCCAGAGAAAACACTCTAACATAGCAACATTCTGAGTTCCCCCAGGGATAGGTGATGTGACTACCCACACTGGAACCCACGAAGTACCCAGCCCTCCACCCCCAGTCTAAGGCAAACAGAGATCCATGTGAGTGTTTTCAGAGCTTATCCCTTAAGAAAAAGTGGAAAATAGAAATGTGGGGAGAATAAAAGATGAACGAAAACAATTTGAGAAAAATTAAGGTAAAGGAAACAGAGATGAAGCAGAAACAAAAGAAAAAACTTTTTAAAATACAACCATTACTTTACTGTCCTCAGGGGGATGAAGAAGCTATTCTACGTATAAAATAAGAACAAAATGCTTTTATAAAAAACAAATGGAAAATCAGATGAAACTCTTAAAAAGAACAAATACACTAACCTAAATTTTTTAAAAACTGAGATAGGTTTGAAGATAATTTTAAAGAATGACTCAGAAGTCACCTGGGAAAATAAAACCAAAATATGAATAACAGAAGAGAGAGGAAATGCGATGAGAGAATATATCTGCGAGGGTCCAAGCAGTAGGAGTTCTAAAGTGTGAGGTCAGAGAAAACAGGCAGGGAAAAATTATTAAGGAAGTAACATAAGAAAATTTCCCAGAACTAAATCTGGGTTTCCAGATTGCAAAAGTCTGTTGAGTGTCCTGCCCTGTGAGCAGCACAACATCCACGCCAAGGCTCATCATGATGACATTTCTGAGCATTACGATAAAAAGAAAACCAGGGAGGAAAGGTAACAGGTTGCATGCAAAGAAGCAGGAATCAGAATGTTATCAGAGTTTCGAGTAGTAGCATAGGATGCTAGACAATGATGAGAAATTCCTTTAAAAAATAAGGGAAGATTATTTTCAACCTAGAATTCTACACGGACTCAAGGGTGAATGTAGAATAAAGACTTTTTTTTTGATGTGTAAGGACGCAAAGATTTACCGAAAATACATGTTTCTTTAGAAAGCTACTGGAGAATGTGCTTTCACAAAATGAGAGAGCAAACCCAAGAAGCAGCGGAAATTCCAGTCCAGGAGAAGATGAAGGGCGGTCTAAGAGCTACTGAACATGGTCCTAGAGAACACTCTATGGGCACTGGAACAGGACCATAGAGGGTAGTGGGAAGAAGGTCCCCAGCAAAAACTGAGACTGACATGTTTTTGTTAGGGACTGAATGTTTGTATCTCCTCCCCAAAATTTCGTATGTTGAAGTCCTAGTCCCCAGTGTGATGGCATTAGGAGGTGGGGGCCTTTGGGAGGCAACTGGGTCATGAGGGTGGAGACCTCCTGAATGGGATTAATGTCCCTGTAAAAGGGACCCCAGAGAGCTCCCTCACACTCTTTCTGCCAGGTGAGGACACCACGAGAAGCCAGCCAGCCGTCTGTAACTTGAAAGAGGACCCTCACCAGAACTGGGCAGCTGGCACCTGTCTCAGACATCCAGCCTCCAAAATTATGAGAAATAAATTTCTATAGTTTATAAGCCACCCAGGGTCTGGTACTTCGTTATAGCAGCTCAAACTGACTAAGATAATTATCCAATATGTATGGGTTTTTTCTTTTGAAATATGACAGCCCTTTAGGGGAGTTTAGGAGGGAACTGGCAACAAAACAATACAAAATTATGCAAATTATCAACTCCAAGGAAGACAGAACTCTATACGAGAGAGAGCAGTCATAGTGTAATTACTTGGTAGTAATTGCAGTAGTGAGCCATGTAGATGGTCACAATGTAAGCATTTTAAATATGTGATTTTTACCAGGAATTGTGAGGTAACTCTATCAGGACAGATAGAGGTGGTGAACTGGTAGAGACGGTAAAAAAGCTAACATTCCGTCACTACAGTAAGTATTGCCTAACACTGATAACTGAAGTAGTACTGTAAACATATTAGTTAGAAAAATAAAATTCCTTAATGTCATATCATCTAAATGCATTGTAGGCTTATTTATTTAATAAGTGTCATTACCTGATGAAGGCAGCCGATGTTAAATTTGTATTCAGTATCTTTAAGCCGCAGTTGCAAAATGTCACATTGTACTTTACTTCGATCCCAATTTATAAGAGCCAGAGAATGCTGACTACCACTGCTTTCCCGAGTTGAAGTGGTGGAATCTAATTTTGTTAGTATCATGGAACAATTTACCAAGTGCGTGATCACTATGAAATGGAGATTTTATATTGTTCCCCAAACCAATTTGATTTTGTCCTATTCATGCTTCTGGGTATAATTTAAAAGGTCTTAAAAATTGAATCACCCTGTACTATTATCAGTGCCTATGTTAAGTAACAAGAGTATATACTTGACTCCCATTTTCCTTTTGTTAATTTTTTTTTTGTCATAAGAAAGTCACACAATCAGAATGAGGATAGATTGAACCATTAAGATTCAGTAGATTTCTTTTCATGAGAAAAGTTATAATAAAAAGAGGAAATAGAATAAAATTCACCCTGAGATGGCAAATGATCGGATGCTAACTCCTTCCTCTGGCTCCTTTACTTTTGCAGTCATCATTCTAGATGCTTTGGCCTGAAGGAGCTTTTAGGTAATTTAAACACATCCTCTGTTCTCAGAACTGAGATAGCCAATTTCATATTTTCCATTTTGCAAGCAAAGTGGAAGAGGCTCTGGGTGGAAATGAGATGAATGTTTAGTCTAGGCAAAAATATAATTGCTCTGTTAGAAAACACCTTCATCCAGATAGAAAAATTAATGTAACTCATTCTGATGGCATCTTCTTGAGTCAAATACATTTCAAAATAGGGATAGGATAGCATACAAGCTCTGAAATTAAAATGCAGAGATACGTTTGTATCAAAATCATTTTCCCTCCATCCCTGTAAAATAGGAGGCTACTGCCCAGAACAAACCTGAGAGCCCTCACCCACAGAGGTGACGCACATAGAAAAATTCAACAGTTTGCGTTGGTGCGCTGCTGCCAACTCCGACATGAGAAAAATCCAAATTAGGTCCTAGACCTACCTGAAGACGATTGCTCCAGGTTATCATTTCATTACAGCATCTTTTGGGCTTTAGTGATCATTTTTAACTTTTTTCTTCCACTGGGGAAAGAACTTCATTAACTAAATGTTCTAATGAACTAAACTAAAACTTGAAATGGAACTAAAATAAAACTATTTTTATTTGACTATTTTATTTAATGAAACTAAAATAAAACTAAAGCTAAACTAAATGTTTTAATGAAGATAACAACTGAAAAACATTTGGGGTTGAGGGTGATATTTCTCAAAGTCAGGCGAGACCCATGGACAAAGACAATACTTTCGGCAAAGTTGGAGGCCCTCATATGAACTCAGAGAAAATGAAAATGGTCATTATTTTACTGCCATTATTGTATTTTGGGTTGAGAAAAAGTGAACTGCTGAATTTGTGTTCATGTAATTCAAGAGATGTTTGCCAGCTGACAGGTATTAAGTCTGTAGGTAGAAATCTCAGTCTGGGATTTTGTTTGATACTCATTGCTGCAAATATCAACTTAAAATATACTACATCAAAACTGAAGAAAAACAGGCATGTCATTGATAGCTTTCCTTCTGGAAAGATCTTGCCTGTGAGCCCCTGGAGAAACACTGCCTCCCATGATAAAACAAGGGAGGATTTGGCACCACACTGCCTTTCAGTGTCCCACAGACCCAAGTGTCCAAACACAAAATATCATGCAGTTGTCTGCACCGGTTAAGATGGGGGAAGGCATAGAGCCTGCCCAGAACACCCAGGCTAGGGTAAGGAGACAATTTCCAAAGGGCTCCCAGAGGCAGGCTAGGGACCAGGATTCCAGCATAAGCCTGATGATGGGAACTCTCCTCCTGTCCATTGCGTTCCCAGTGGTGGCCTACAACTTGACTTAAGGAAGAGACTTCCCCTCTCCACCCAAACCTATGGCATTTTCTCCCCACCTGCTCTCTCCACCACCTGTGGAGCACTGGTTTGGTACCCAGGCACCTGGGCTGCACTCAGCCTCTGCCATCTAGAGCAGGTGACTTCAGCTCTCTTGTCTCCTCTTTCCTCATCTGTATAACAGGGAAGATGAATCCAGTACCTGCTGTCTGGGGTTAATATGAGAATCCAGGTGATGATCTGCTTAGCACTGAGGCTGGCATACAATGTGCAAGGAGTGGCAGTTGTTAAATGTTTATCTATTGATGCTTTTAATATTTGTTGGCCTCCTGCTAAGTTGTGATGTTATGGGACACAGAGATGGATCAGACACTGTCGTCCCCTCAGAGAGACCACAGTTACCACCTGGCTCCATGTCTGACTCTTTGGGACTGAGACATCAGACATCACTCCAGGGCATGAATATGAACTCCCCGCTCAGGCTTCCACCCACCCTGTGTGTCCCACCCAGGATGTCACAGCAGCACATCCCTCTCTATAATTGCTATTTGCTCTCCCAGCTTCAGAAAATCTTTTACCCAAAGGCTTTCTCCCCCTCTCAGAGTCCTATGGGAATTATGATAAGTAGGTTTTGGAACTCACAAAGTGGGAGAAGGACAGTTTCATAAAGGGGAGGGATGAGAGAGACAAAATAGCAGGGATCTCCTTCACTAAGGGCTGTGCCAACGCTTGTTCACGGGATTTAACACACAGCTCTCAGAGAGGAAGTTTTGTTTCTGACTAACGGCATTCATCCCACGCCAAAAATAATCAGGAGCCAGGGCCACAGTCAGCAATCAAACAGCAAGTAGGTACCCAGCCCTCATCTGCCCCCACGTGCTAAAGGCATAAAAGACCATGACCCCAGCATGCCTTCGGCTGAATGCAAGTGGAGAGCAACCATACCACTTGGGAATGTCACTGCCTAGTGACAGATCTTCTGAATCGAGCCCAGCTTTTAAAGCTAAAAGTCCTCAGGGTCCTCATTATGTTATGCTGCAAAAGTACAAGTGCCCACAGAATAAGAAATGAGCAAAGGAGGCAGGTCGGGAGTGAGGAAGATGTGTGCTTGGAGGTAAATATGGCTAAGTGGTTAATATCACTTGATTCATGGGAGCCAAACATGTTTGGAAGCTGGAGTCTTTATGTGTCCAGATCTCTTCTCAGGATGCAGGGGGGAGATGGGTTTCTAAGTCCACAGAAGTGTGCTTTAGCCTTTGAGTGGTACTTGGGTCCAGAAGACAAGAGTGGCTTTACCTACTGATCTTCATCCTCAATGGCTCCACCAAGAGCCATCTCACTGAAGGGGGCCATTGAGGGCTCTCAACAAGCCTGCAGGAAGTCAGCTGCCCCCCTATTCTGCAAGCTGAGTTTGCCTGACTACAATTTCCTTCTTTCCTTTTTTAAGGAACTATATCTAATAAACTAACATCCCAGAGAGAAAATGAGCATATTAAAGGCTAAAAAAGTTATAAAGTCTTATAACTTTATATAATATAGTGTTTTTCAAATTTGTTTGAACATAGACCTGTGTGTGTGTGTAAAACACCCATTAAGACCCCTCTTCTGGAGCACTGTGTTGTTCTGCCTCGCGGCAACAGCCAGGAGAGGGAGCTGTCCATGGTCCCACCACAACTGCATTTGAGCTCACTGTTGGTCACTGTTGGATCCACCTCTCTGACCAACCCATTGCCCACTCCCCAAGTATCACCCTGAGCATCACTGACAGTAGCCTGCCAGGCACTGAATCCCCATACAAGGTACAATTCTAGCCCTGAAGTGATCCACAGAGTCCATCCAATTCAACCCAGTAATTATATAAATGAGAAAACACCTAGAAAGGGGAAGCAAGTTGATAGCTAAGGTAGAAATCGAATTTGGATTCCCCAACTCTTTTTTTAAGTGTTACTTTGACTGTTCTATTCCTTCTTCCACTGTTACCCACCTCTTGTCCACCTTGTCTGGGAGACTAGCAGTTCTGGTTACACAGCCCCGATTCCTAACATCGTCAGACTCAATATAATGCACTGTATAACATATATCTTGCCATTTCTCCTCCAAAGCAGTTCCACTTCCCATTCCAATCCCAGATTCCACTTCCCATTCAACACCACCACCATCCTTGTAATTAGTTGCATGTAGGACACAAAAGCCATTTGGGACCTCTCTTATTCCTTAATGCCACATAATCAAAGACACCTAGATGCATAAAAGTAGACATATGAGGAGGTTTGCTTGTTAGGAAGACCACTCAGGCTACAGTAAGAAAATGGATGTGGCTGGGGCTGGTTCCTCTGCCAGGGAAGTCTTTTCCCCAGGTACCCACATGGTTGGCTCCTTCACTTCCTTTGAGTCTCTGCTTAAATGTCAACTTGTCATCTTCCCAGTGAGGCCTTATCTGACTACTTTAGATAAAATAGCAATCTCTCCCTATTTCTCTTACCTGGCTTTATTTTTCTAAATGTCACTTATTAGCTCCTCCCATCACATACCTTTTTGTTGTTGTTGTTCATTTGTCTTTTCTCTACCTGCCTGCATGACCTTGTAAGTACAAGGCTTTGCCTGTTTTTTTATACACTGCTATGTGTCTAATAGCTAGAACATAGTAGGTGCCCATTAAATTTGTTGGACAATGTTCTAAAAAACATTATTGTACTTAACCCCTTTTTTAGGAACATCAGGGTTTTTTCTGGGGTATAAACCTACAAATGGAATTGCTGGGTCAAAGAGTTTGTGCAAATTCAACTTCACTTATGATTTCCAAATTGTTTTCCAATGTGGTTGTATTAAGTTATGTGCCCATAGGTTGTGTTGCCAAGTTCCTACATCTTTACCAACCCTTGATAGCATGTCTTTCTAATTTTCAACAGTAAGAGTAGTGATTTTCAGTTATTTAGGAAGAATGATTCTCCAGTATAGAAAATATATACCACATAATACTGGAAGGAAATGTATCAAAATGTTAACAAAATAGTAATCTCTGGGAAGTGGAATTATTGGTGATGGCTAGTGGGGCAGAGTTATAACTCACTGTATAAATTTTCCTGTTTTTATGTGTTTTCCCCATCTCTCTTATGTTCCTGGACCACAAGGGCCATTTTTCCTTACCCCAGGCCATACTGAAGAGGAGCAAAGCCTCAAAGGGGTCTCTTAATAAGATATAGAAATAATCCAATGCCCATCAACAAACGAGTGGATAAAGAACATGTGATATATACATACAAGGGAATAATATTTAGCCTCAAAAAAGAAGGAAATCCTGTCATTTGTGACCACATGGATGAACCATGCATGAGGACATCATGCTAAGTGAAATAAGCCAGATAGAGAAAGGGAACAAAAGAAAAACCTGCATGATTGCTCTTATACGTGGTATCTAAAATAGTCAAACTCATAGAAACAAAGAATAGAATGGCGGTTCCCAGGCGCTGGGAAAAGGTGAGATGGGGAGTTACTGTTCAACTGGTATAAATGTGCAGTTATGAAAGATAAATTAGTTCTGTGCACTATACAGTACTGTACACTTAAAAATTTGTTAAGAGGATTCATCTCATATTAAGTGTTCTTAGTATAAAAAAAGCAAAAAAAAAAAAAAAGGGACACAAGGAAACTTTTAGAGGTTGTGGATACATCTGTTACTTTATGGTGATGGTTTCATGGGTATGTGCATATGTCCAAACTCATTAAACTGTGCACATCGTATATCAATTATAACTCAATACAACTGTTTAAAAATAAGTAAAATAAGTATGAGACAAGGAGATGCAGTGCTGGCTTACAGAGCTAGTGTCTCCCTCCGAAGGACCAGGCAAGGCTAAGGCAGGGGAGGAGAGACCAGGATGGAGAAGGAGGCAGAGGGAGAGCAGAGTCAGAGAAGGTAATACAGGGGAACAGCCTTTTGTCCTGGAGACCAGGGAGCTGAGTAGAAAAGGGGGGTGTCAAGCTGTTGTGGAATGTAGGCAAGTCCCCTGCTCATCCATCACCTGTGACCAATTCATCAATTAACAGTCCTTTTTTGGAGATGGATCCACAACGGAAAGACCTGCCTTGATCAGGACAAAATGGCCCAGGATTAATAGAGAATTTCCCAATGAGCTAGAGAGGCAGTTGACACTCTGCCAGATACATTTTTTCAGTTCTCAAATTTTCTACCACCAGCATTCAATTTAAAGAGAAGTACTACATGGCCAGGGTTTCTGTAAATACATTACATGGCCAGCACTCCCTGGTGGGTGATAATGATGTATCAATGTAGATTAGGTTAATTTACAGGTAATCAAATGTAATAAATGTACCACCTTGTGGGAGAATGTTAATAATGGGGGAGGCTGTGCATGTGTGAGGGCAGGGGGTATGTGGGAAATCTCTATAAATTCTTCTCAATTTTGCTATGAAAACTGCTTTTTTAAAAAAAGTGTAACTTTCCAAAAAATTCCACAACCATCTAAAAAGCATCTAAAACAGGAAAAGCAAACCAAACTAGATTTCTATAGATTATCTATGAAGGATTAAAAACTGTGCTGGTGGGAATTTTTTCATCTATGATGCTAAAGACCAGAAGAGAATGAAGTAACAGCTAAAGACATCTGAGGACGAAAGATTGTTTCCAGGGATTTCCTGTGCAAGTTGCTGCTTACGTGCAAGACTAAGAGAAAGACATTACCACAAAGGCAAGAGCTAAGAACAAATACAGCTTCACTTTTGGGGGGGAAAAAAAACACTTGAAGAGGTAGATCAATTTTAAGCAAGATAAGAATGCAAATTAAGTACTTAATATGGGGAAATCCTGGTTTTAAAAAAGTGCTTGTAGTGAGTCCTAAAATTAATTAAAAAGTTAAGTCCAATTGCAAATATGACTGCAGAAGTGAAATTTTCAAATTCCATGATGGAAAAGAAATATAAAACAAGAATTGTATAATGTAATGTCGATACATAATCACAACCTACATTAACAGAGAACAGGAAGTAGGAAGGAAGGAAGGTGCTGTAAAAACGTGCTAACTTCTCCAGCTTACCCAGGAGGAACAGAAGGGCAATATTTCATTCTGATCTGGGGTAATTAGAGAACCATAACTTGAAAATGTATTTTAAAAACTTAATGGTAGCTATGAATATAATTAAAATCAGAATGTGTACCTTCCGGATGACTGTAGCTGATAAATGAAAATAAGCAAGCCCACTCTTTCTTCCCTACCCTGCTTTATTCTTCTGAACACGTTTATTTTTGTCTACTTTCCTCCATTAGAATGTGGGCCACTTGAGAAGACTGACTTTTTATTCACTGCTCACCCAGGGTCCCCATAGAACCAAACAAATACCTATTTGCTGGTCTTAAGTTCCATTTTTTTAAGTAGGCAAATGTATTATTTTCCTCCTAGCTTTCTTCCATTGCTTTAATTCTTAGACTTTCTAAACCCTGAGAACAAAGAATCACTAAGATTTTACTCCAGTAGCTTTATGATGTTAATTTTTAAAAATTTAATTCATTAATCCACAAAGAATTTATTTTGCTGATACAGCATGAGGTTAAGATTTTCCAGCACTGCTGGCTAAGTAATCACTCCTTCCCCACTGCTGTGTGATGTATTTTTTGTCACGTGACACATTGTATATATCAGGCTCCTCTTCTCAGCTGTCTTTTCTTATTTCGTTGCTCTGTTGGTTAATTTTTACATCACAGACACTCTTAAAATTTTTATATACTTAAAATATATGTTACTGTTAGGAAGCACAAGACCTAATCTCTTTCATTTTTATTTATAATATTAAATAAAACATAGCAGTGTTTACTTCTAGTGAAAAATCTGAAAGAATTTGAATAATCAGCGATAAGAGGAATGGCGGAGAAAGTTACATTCACACAGTGGACCGCTATGCATCAAACAAATCAAAGCTAACGGCTCTAGCTGAATTAGCACCACGCCTGTGAATGTACTTAAAGGGAACATCGCTTCCCTGGTTTAGACATTCACAGAGAACAATGCTCTCACAGCCCACACCAGCTGCTGCCGTGGACAGGACCCTGGGACTTTTAAAAAATCCTATTTCTGAAGAATTCTTAATGGCTTCGAAGAACGTCATGACATGATTAAGTAAAATAATTGAGATAGAAAACTGTAGGTGCATTTTGAGTCCAGTTTTGAGTCCAAATCTCTATCTTCCTGTTTTAAAGGGTAAATGGAATGAATATGACGGTCAAAGGTTTACCTTGTACCATGGAGTTTTCTTTTTACCATAGTACTCTGTAGTTTCCATATTTTCATATTAATAATTTTAAAACCCCTTTGTTAAAACACCACACACGAAGAAGAGGTTAAAGAGCTTATCTGAGATGTATGACCAGCGAGGCCCACTGCCCGCAAGGCACTCAGTGCGGCCCAAGCCGGCCTCGCGCTGGGTCCACCCCAGACGGAAGTCCTCAGGCCCTGGCCTGCCCACACCCTTGCCTGCCAGCTCTCTCCTCATGCTTCCTCCTCAGACAGGCGCCCTGCCACACTCACCTCCTGGCCCAACGTGGGACACGACGCGCTGGTTGGAACTGGCCAGGCAGTGCTCCCGGAAACAGGCGAAGTTGAGGGCCAAGTCCTGCTGAAGCTCTCAGCTCACTGCTGTCTCTGCCACTGTCATGACATGAAGCCACCGCCTGCCGACAACGATTCCATCATGTGTGCTTATAACCCAGACTTTTAATCCATAAATCCCGCCAGATATGGGAGAGTGACAGGAAGAGGGAGGGTATCTCAGGTCTCATGGTCTTTTTCAATTGTTTTCTGCAATTTGAGAAAACAAGCAGATAAATAATCTCGAAGTCACTCCTTTCTAGTTCCTGTTTACCCTGTTGTTTTACTTCATGGGCAACCGTAGAGCTTTGGAGTTTTGTTTTTTAAGTAGGCGTTTGGCTTTCCAGTTCCCATCACCTCTGCAGAGGCTGTAAATACCTCCATGATGTAGTCTATGGGGTACTTGTTCTGGACCAAGGAGGGCCAGCTATCTGGGAAACTTCCCAGCTCTGCGGAGGTGGACAAAGCAAGGGATTGGTGATGTGCAAATACTGACCCGTCTGTCACATCTGTAGGACACCACCAAGTACGTCTATGAACGTGGTCTCATCCGACCCTCACAAAGGCCCTCAAAGCTATCGTTCTTTCCATTTGGAAGACGAGGGAACTAAGACTCAAAGAGTTTTAAACTTGTTTGCAGTTATGGGACTGGCCAACAACAGAGCCGGGGCCCCAGGCTTCAGAACCCCTCTTTCACTATGAAATTGTAATCTTATCAGTGTTTAGCTATCTCTGGATTAAATGTATTTGTTAGAGGCCACAAGCTGCTAGAACAAATGTTCACTTAAGGAGATTGCTCCATATTTTCTAGACACTGGCATCTGAGTTGACTATAGAGAAATGATAAACATGGCTTAGCAGAGCTTGCATGGAAAGAAAAGAAATTCTAAATTGGAGCTTTGCAAAAAAATTCCAAATCCAAATTCTGAGTTTTCCCCAAGGGTCATATGCTAAAATCAAACGTAATTATGGGTTGATTTAATCTACAGAATGGCTAATCCATAGATCATAAACATGAGAGGCCACAAAGAATCAAACCCAAACCAAATAAGAACTCAAGATATGATTTGTTAAGAATTTTAAAAGAGGAAAATAAAACAGATACCAGCATGTCTCAGGAGCAGATGATCGTGGAGAGATGCCGGTGAGATTTTTTTTCTTAAAGATATTTATATACATAAGTTACCTCACCAGCAGCCCTGTGATAGAATGCCTTAAGCGGTGTGACTTACTTCACACATCCTACAAATCCTGACACACATATAGACATACAAATAATACATTTGCAGTCCTCTTGAGTTAGTATTTGCAGCTTTTTAATAGTAAATACACTGAGGAATCAAACAGGACTTAATTCTATACAGCGACATGTTAGTTCAGGTTTATTTAACATCAAACAAATCAAAGCTAATGGCTGTGGTTAAATTAACATCCACACACATGAATATACTTAAAATGAACACCACTTCCCTGGTTTGGAAACAGCATGACCCACAGAATAAAGCTCTCACAGCCTACCTGGCTACCACGAGGCAGGGACAGATCACAGCTGGAACCCTGGGTCACCAAATGGCCAGCCTCCGTGGTGTCCCCAGTCCCTATGTTCTCAGCAGAATGAGGACAACTATAGCTGTCCTGCGGAGCTCCCCCTTGGTGTGGAGAAGGGGCCGTGTTCGAGTGTTCAGTGCTGTGCACTCACATTTAAAGAGACAGAAGAAAGATTGCTTTTGTACTGAGTCAAATTCTCCAATAAAACATTTTTTTAAATTTTTGAGAAAAAATGAGGTGTAACCTTGCTTTTGAAGGTGGGAGTCAAAGATTCCTGGAGATTAGGAACGAGGTGCTGTTCTCTGGTCGAGAGACAGACGCCCGGGTCTTGGTGGTGGGTGTGATTTTGGGCAAACGCTCCTATTCCTCCTTCTTCATCTGTGGGATGGAGATAACCATCGTGCCTCTCTCTTGAACTGTGCTAGGGATTAAATGTAACAACTAACACATGCAAACTCAATGCCCGTTACACTAACCACTCAATAAATGGTAGTGATACTGATTAATATTACTTTTCCACATTTAAAAAGAGACAGAAGAAAGATTGCTTTTGAACTGAGTCTAATTATCCAATAAAACTTTTTTTTTAATTTTTGAGAAAAATGAAGGGTAAAATTCCCTATAGCTTCCACAATCTTGCTAAAAAGGAATTATGTTAATTAAGCATACAGAACAAATGTAACAGTTAGATTTCAAATGCTGACTTCAACTCTTTCCAAAGCCAAGAGTACATTTGAAGTATCTTTCTACATATATCATTTAAATATCATTTGTTATAGAAAACAAATGGGTAATTTTTTTTAAATCAAAGCTTTGTTCTTGGCATAATTTCTCTTAGCATTTTTCCTTAGCAACTGAAATGGCTTATTAAAATGAAATAGAGAAAGAAATCATTATGTGACCAAAGCAAGTAGCAAATTTTAAGAGATATTAGTGACAAACTGGAACATACTCAGTGGAGAGATCAAGAACCCATGGTATGGGAAGTGGTTTCTAAGTTCAAGCATCTAGTTTGGTTTTAGGGCACCATAATCATCTCCCATTACTGACAAGCTGTCCCTTGGAAGAGGAAGAGTTTTGCCTTTTCCCAAGAAGTAGAAATTAGACTAATTTTTTAAGTTTTAAGGAGACAGATTGAACTTAATTATTAAAAAAAAAAAAAAAAGGAAAAAAAGAAGAAAGCCAAAAGAAAAAAGTACCCTGCCCAACTTTCTAACAATTACAGACAAATTGCTGGCTGCTGAGGAAGACAATAAAATGCCCTTAAAGATGCCAGTTCGCCAAGGCCAAGGATGCTACCCCAGCCTCCTCACTGGGGCCGCCTCCTCATCTACCCCACCTGCCCTTCCGTTCCCAACACGCAGCCAGACAGCTCTTTCAAAATGGAAATCAAACAATATATGTACTTAAAACATTTTGATCCAGTGGTTCATAAGATT
Source organism: Camelus bactrianus (assembly GCF_048773025.1). NCBI lineage: Eukaryota > Metazoa > Chordata > Mammalia > Artiodactyla > Camelidae > Camelus > Camelus bactrianus. Next base: position 26,074,426 of record NC_133549.1, read on the forward strand.
GTCTTCACATTAGAATCATGTGACCACCTATAAAAATTCTGATTGTCAGGCAGTATGTCAGACCAATTAAAATCAGAATCTCTGGGGAGAAGGGCCCAGGACTCAGCATTTTTAAAGCTAGCCAGGTGACACCAGTGTGTACCAAGGGAGCCCCAATGCTCTCATCCAAATGCCCAAGTTCTCACACAAGACCCACATGGAAGAGCCGCCATCTGCCTTCCAGCCACCTCTCCCATCCCACTCCCTGTCTTCTCTCTCTACTGACTTCTCAGCTCCACTAGCCTTCTTTCTGTTTCTCAGTTACCATCACCCCTCCCATCACAGGACACTGGCCCATGCAGTTCTGTTGTGGGGAGCATCCTTCCCTCCCCATTAGACCAGGCCCCCTTTCAGCCACCGCCCTCTCTTCAGAGCTGATCCAAGGGAGGCCTTTCTGTGTCCTCCCACTCCAGACTGGACTACTTTCTTCCCCACCTGTTACATGACCTCAAAATTCAGAAAGACTTGACATCAGAGGACAAGTCATGGTTCTTAACATAAACCTTAGGCGTGTAAGTATTTGCTCAATGATCAAATCTCATACTAAAATCTGAACACCCAGGAGGGGTGGGTGTTCACACTGTGTTGTTCATGTTTTGGTGACTGTCTACTCACTGGACTGTAAGATCCTTGAGGCCAGGGATCACCTCTGTCCATCTTGCTATCCACAGACCTTTATGCAATGATACACTCTAGGCAATTGACAAGTATGTGTTGATATGATTATTGCCCCTGATCTCAGGAACCAGCAAACAGTGGTGCAGATAGTTCTGGACTTTTTTTCTCCCTGATTTCTTTTATGATCCTTTCTGGAATGGGCATCCCAGGATCTGTAGGTGCTGTGAAGAAGTCACCGGCACCAATGGGAGGGTAGGAGCCCAGCAGCACAGACGTGCTCTGGCTCAGGCTTGGGCTGGGGGCAGGAGAGCTGGGACTCAGAGGAGTTCTGGACTCTGGATGGATCAATGCAAATCTCTCTCCATCTTGGAGAAATAGCACAAAGCCTGTGCCTACCTAGGGTGTGGTCAACAGAGCATATCCAACCCTCGCTAGTGAATCATTCCAGAGAGCCAAGGCAAACCCAAGGGGACTAATTATATTTTTTCCCTGACATCACTTTTAAAATATCTCCCTTTGCAAATAAATAATCAAATGGAATGAAGCTGTTTCATTTTAGACCAAGGGCTTCTAATAGGTACTTAGAGAAAAACAGCAGTTTTCAGAATTTTCACTTCCATACGGCTCAGATGAAGATTGCATAAAACCTGCCCCAGCATTTACCAGTAAGAAAGAAATGGCTTTCTTGGCCAAGACCTAAGCCTGTGGGGCCTAAGCTTCGGCTGTGCTCAGAGGTGGTCTTGTTCTAAGGACCCAAAGGAACCCAGATTCATGGTTATGTAGTGGTGCTGTTATTGTTCAGTTTTCTAAAGGGAAAATTTTCACGTGTTAGATGTGCCTACAGATTTCAGCAATGCTACCATTAAGATGTACTGAGGTACAGCAATGGAACCAGCTTAGAGTTGAACAGATGCCTGCTTTAAAACAATAATTGTCCTCTCCAAGTATTACATTATCATGGCAGAGAGGACCTGCCAGAGTGCCCTAATTTGAAAAACAGCCCAAACATGTATTTGCATTTCCTCTGGTACGTGTTATCCTGGGAAGGCAGGCCAGGGGGCCTCTGTGCACAGATAAATTCAATCTAACGTCATGGCCCCGCTAAGCACTTTCTGGATCCTTCAGCCTTTTCATCCCAGCATAGGCGTGGGTCTTCGATGTGGTGGGGAAGATGGCGCTGATTGGAACAGCTCAACAGTTTTCAGACTAGAGCTCCCCTCAGAATCTTCAGAAAGACTTGTAAAATCAAGATCATTAGGACCACCACCGGGGTCTCTGATTTCTTGGGTAAAGAAAGACCTGAGAATTTGCATTTCTAGTGAGTTCCCAAGTGAGAGAAATTTATTTCTTACAGTCTTCCCAGGTGATCCTGCAGCTGCTGGTCCACTGCTTGGAGAATCACTGTGCACCTGGTACTGTTCAACCCTGACCACGTATTAGAAAACCCCGGGGAGTCTTTAAGCCCTGCTAAGCCTGAGGTCCTCTCGCTGTTTGATTTAACTGGGGCTAAAGGAGACAAAGTAACCTGCCCTGACACATTACCTAAAGCAGCCTTTCTGAAATAGATGCTAGCACCATCTTTAAAATATAAAAACAGATCCAGAGAAGCACACAAAACAAATGTGTAGCTCGGTGAACTACTAAATGGTGAGTATCCCTGGGACCATCAGACAGGTCAAGAAAGTGAACTTGGCCAGCCACCCAGAGGCCCTTCCCCATCACAGCCTCCTCCATCCTGACTTTGAGAGTAATCACCTCCTTGGTTTCTTTTTAGTTTTTTCACACTTACGTATCCCTAGAAACTAGTTTCAACTTTGCCAATTATTTGATACATCTTCTCAGTCTCTTATAATCTTCAGAGTTACCGCCATTCCTTTCTTTTCCTTACATTATATATTCAAAAACCCAAGCCACTTAACCTGTAGTTTCCACCAGTCTGGATTTGTTTGGTTGTATTCTTATCTTGCAGTTCAGTTACGTCCCTCTTTCCTATACGTTTCTTGAAATTGCAGCTGGATCCAAAGTCTTGATTGGACTCCAGTTTAATCGCATTGGCAAGACTATAGACACGCTGTGTTCCTTCATTAGGAGGCCACGTCTAGCTGTCTCTCTTTTTGTGTGATGTTAGCAGCTATTAACCCATAATGCCCAGGTCTGTTAATTCAGTGGGGATTTCAAAATGGTGGCATTCTAGCTCCATCATTTCTTTTTTTTTGCTTTTCATTGGAATGCTTTTTTACAACAGAGATGCTCTCCCTCATCAACTATTTGGTTACCCAGTAGAACAGTTCTTCTAGGAAAAAAAGAGTAAATGCATCCTTCTTTCCCTTTATTGACCAGTTCATAAGATAATGAAAACCCATGAAGTTAATCAGTTAGTTTTTTTTTTTTAACTATTATTAGCTCATGGACTTAAAACATATTTGATGGGTTTTAATTCATTGCAATTGTTATCCTTATTGGAGCAAAAATTGTGCCATCTGTGGCAACTGGGAGCCTATTCAGGCTGGCTGATGACCTCGGTGGTCTTTGATAACTTTCTTGCGACCTGGTATGACAATATATTCCAGGCTTATTGGCTTTTTTATTTCCTGCCCCAGACCTGGGATCAATCATGATTTCTTTTAACAGGAAATGAAATCTCAAGACCACTTGTGGGTAAGTCATTGCTTCTAAGGCTTTTAAGTGTAAAGAACCTCGAACGCTCCTAGGTTCCTGTTTATATGTGTGTGTTAAAGATAAAATACTTCTACTTCATGAGATGATACAGATGTATCTAATTTATATGTAGCATGCTTTCACATATCAAATCTGTATCTCCTTTGCTCCATCCTAAGAATCCTGATGGAATCCTCAGAACCAGATGATTATTTATTTGTTTCATTTCACAACATACACCCAACAACTTCCGAATGCCAATACCAGTACAACTACCGATATAATTACGGAAATTAATGAAGTAATTTTCTAACTATGCGCTTCTCATCCCCTCCCTTTTTTCTCCGTCACAGCAGAGAAATACCTGTAAATACTCTACTCTCTCCTTTTCAACCTCCTTTAGCATTAATGCTGCACATGACTGTACACTCAGTGCTCACCACCAGTCTTTATGTGAATGTCTCTCCAGTTCCTTTGGTGACGGGAAGCTCATTCTCTGGTTTACTTTTCAGGAAGGAAAATGTGAACAATATTCACCAAGTTCTTGCACATTGATAATACATTGCTCCCTTTCTACTTTTTATTCCTAAATTTTATTCCTAAATCTTTCCTGAGTTTGGTGTTTTCCTTTTGAGGTTTTTCCAATTCTAATGTATGTAATTCTTTCATGTCATGTATCACTTTCCAAATGTCATTTTGTTCATTTTGAAAGAGTGGATTATAGTTTTCTGGGCTTGACTTTCTGGCAGGTGTTCATTGCCTTTTGAGGATATTATTATTCTCAGTTTTTCTTCTATTACCTCTGAATGGGCTTGACCTTGAATTGTACTTGTTGCTCAGTTTTGTACGAATTTATTTTCTCCTAAGCCTTTAGTAGGAGGCAAGGTTCAGAATAGCTTTCTGCATTTCTCAGAATTCCCTCTTCTGTTGTCGTCATTTCTGGAATGTGCAAAAATCCGACGGCTTACTCTGAATTTTCCTGGTGTCCTCCTCTTCTACTTCTATCTGGACTTTCTCCTTCCTTTTTTCTCTGCTGTCCACATGCTGCTCAATTTTGATTTCACTCTCAGATGTCTCTCCTCCATGTAAGTTTCTGTCCTGGAAAGGAACCCTGGTATTAAGTCAGTTTCAAGTTCAGTTCCAGCTGCCTCATCCCCTTTCAGAACTTGCCAAGGGACTTCCATGTACTCACTCCCAGTTTTATCCACTGTTCACAAGTTAATAGGATTTCATTTTCCAGTGAATACCCGCCGGGTATTTGGGGTTCTTCTCATTCAAGACCTTCAGATGCCCCATTGCCTCCTCCCCCTTTCTTCCATCCTCCTAGAAAATTCTCTTAGACAGAATTCCTTTGAACATAGGAATGCTTTTCTTTCCTCTGCTGTTGTACTCAAGAAAATTCATCATGAAAGTGTGAATTCTGTCATCTATTCCACCCTTGGAAAATATCTCAAAATAAGATTAAGGACGTGGTGACACTCTAGGATGGCAGCAACATTGTGGGATAGTCGTTAAATCTACCTGAGCCCCCTGCCCCCTAAAAAAACAGGTGGAATAAACTAGACACTAAAACAAAAACTCACAGACAATATTTACAAAAACCCTGGGTGATAAAGTATCCCACACACCCCATAATACAAGCAGATGAGGACAAACCTGAATTAGTCAATACATGCCCATTATTTTCCCAGGAGAAACTTGCTTGTGTTTGACATTTTAGAAGAAATTAAACATTTTAAGAAGCTTCCTTTCAGCTGCGGCCAGAGAAAATTACATTCCACACCCAAATATACACAGCTGGGTATCAAGGGGAAAAAGTAAGAGCTTTAATGGAGTTATTAAAGCTGCAGCATAAGAAATAAAATTCTCAATAGAAATTCTTTTAAGCTCATGAAATTTGAGGGAAACAAAGAATTGAAGGCCCTGTTTATTATTTGATTTCATAAAAATGCCTGGCGTGAAAGCAATTACCCATCCTAAATGCTTTGGCAGAGAAAATATACACTCACTCATCCCAGATTTAGGGGGAGGAAGACAGACAGTAGCTAGTAATGTCATAAATCTTAGAGGGATCTGAACAAGCAACTTCTGAACATTTTAAGAGTCTAACGAGAGCTAAACTTCAGCCCAGAAGAAGCAAATCAGGGAGCAGTTTCATCTTTTGCAAATCTCGGTTTCCATCTGGAGTCTCTCTTGCAGGGGGGCAGTAAACATCATCCTTTTTAAGAGCAGACAAGATCTTAATTGCCTGTTTGATCCTGGCATAGCTCTTCCCCAGGAGCAAAATGAGGGGAAATCTGAACACTTTCAAAATGCTGCAGTCTGTCTTTGGAGAGAGGGAGCAAGTCGTATTTTATCAAATACAAGCTGTGTCCCCAGAATGACACTGAAACATTTAGATGATAGCAACTAATTATATAAAGCCATTTACAACATAAATCAAAATAGTAAAGGAATCTTTGGCATTTGATTTTTTGGTTGTTGTTGAAAATGACAGCATAGTGAGGACAATATAATCTAATTATCTGAGTTGGCTGCACCAGAGAATTGTTTGAGATGGAATCCACTTCGAATCCACATTTCCTGCCACAGATTATTGTCAGGGTGGTAGAGAGCAGTTTCTGGGGTGTTCTTTCATTTTTCTTTCCTTAGGACCTTGGACAAGGATTCTCACGTGATTTACAAAATCTCTCTAGAAGAAGAATGATGGTCAAAAGACAATGCTTAAAGCAGAGGAGGAAGAACTAGCTAGAGAAGTCAGTTAAAGCCACATGTGATAAATTTGCAAATGTTTGTCACAACCAGATGGAGAAAGACAGGTGGCTTATCAGGATGGGACAGAACTAAGGATGGTACATGGCAAACAGAATATTTTTCTGCTCTCAAGGAGCTCACCCTTGAGCAAGACATGGAAAACCAGCAAAAGGCACTCTGTGCTATCAGGTAACAGAGGAGAGATTCTAACCACAGATTTCAGAATCACCTGTATTTCTTAAAATACACAGACGTTCAGACCCCATCTCAGATCAACTAGACGCAAATCTTTAGTACAAGTCACTGATGGACTCAGTGAAAAAAACAAGGTAAATAAATCTAATACCAATTTAAGAAGTATTATTACTGGACATTTGACCTCATAATTTTAAAATTGGGATAAAATGCATATAACCTGAAATTTACCACTTTAACTATTTTTAAGTGTATGTACAATTTGTGGCATTAAGTTCTTTCACATTGTTGTCCAGTCATCACCCACCATCCATTCACAGAAGTCTTTCATCTTGCAAAACTGAGCCTTTGTACCCATTTAACAATAGACTGGGTGGCTTAGCAAAACAGAAATTTATCTCTCAAAGTTCTGGAGGCTGGAAGTCTGGGCTCATGGTGCCAGGATGGTCAGGATCTGGGGAGGACCCTATTCCAGGCTCCAGATGGCTGACTGCTCACTGTATCCTCACATGGTGAGAAAAGAGCTGGCTAGCAGGCTGGCCTCTTCTTACAAGGGCGCTGGTCCCAAGTCCTCACCTCCGAATACCATCACATTGGGACTAGGATTTCAAAATACAAATTTGAGGCGCAGACACAAACACTCAGTCCATACCATCATATAAGTTGGATCTCATAATTTTTAAGTGTCACATTTATTGTAACTAAGGTTTTTAAAGATTCCTTTAAAGAACACGACAGTTACATGTCTCCCATGAGGAGATCACAAACATAGAGCTACCAGATGAATAAAGGGCACAGTCATCCTGGTATTCATTAAATCACTGAGTTCTTGGGGCTAAGGAATAGATTTCTAGGGGGAGTGTGGAATCCAGGTTCAAAAGTGCTTCATACCAAGGAACTTAAAGATATGCAAAGATGATGAGCTCTGGAAAACTCTAACCAGTGGCTCAACTAATTACAAAAACAACCTTTTTCAAAGAATGAATACGAGAAATTTGAATACAATTTTTTAAAACCAACGATTTTCATCTTTCTGTTCCAAAACCAAAACCTGAATGGAGTGAGTAAAACATTCGTAATTTTTCTTTTTATACTAGACCAAGTCAGAAGGTCTGGCTTCACTCTTGCCTTTGATAATCGGAAATGTAGGGTTTCAATATTCCTTAAAAGACTTAAAAACAGGATGTAGGACTTTTATGCATATTGGAAAATAAAATCAAACAAACCACAACGAATATGATGCAGCAGAGAGGACCAAGGTGACAGCAAGGATACCAAACAGAACCTCTCCCCATCATCCAAGAACATCCCCCAAAGGATAGAACAAAAGACGGAAGAAGTAAGACCAGATATACAGAAATCACCTAATTGTAAATGGTTTAACTTCACTTATCAAAAAATCAAAATGTGGAATCTAAAATAAACAAACCAACCAACCAAGCTCACAGGTACAGAGAACAGATTGGCGGTTGACAGAGATAGGGCTTGGGGATGAGAGAAATGGGTGAATTATTTTTGTTTTTGTTTTTTTTTAGTTTAAATAAATTGATTTATCTTTCAGATAACTAATTAATTTTAAAAAAATTGGATACTAGACTCAAACAGAGCTGGGCCATAAGTAAAAAAAAAAAAAAGGAGACACACACACAGTTCCTCCCTCAATTTATCTTCCCTCTGCATTTTAAAATTTGACTTCCTGCTGTGTGAGCCACATTCCAGAAAACTTCCACAGAAGGAAATGAGGGTCCAGGAGCTTCAGTTAGAGCTTTTCAGCCAAAGCTGTGTGACCTACATTTGCAAGAAGAGGACTCCAAGCTCTTTTGGACTGAGGGGTATTTCCTCCACCCTCTGAGCTGTATGCAGCTTTTTCTATTCAAGAGTTGGTGATTAAAACCAATTTTTTTTTCTTCCTGCTGAAACTACACAAGGAGAAAGAAACAGTGGAAAAAGGACACCCTCTTAAAACCTGGTCCTGGAGTTGGAACATTATACAAACTCATTGTATTGGTGAGAATTGTCTCCTGAGCTCAGGTGCACAGAAGGAAGGCTGGACAAGGCAGCCCAGGGCTGGGCATTGACCTCTCAGCAGTAACTTCACCCTGGGTGTGTTGGGCAGAGTGGGGAGGAGGGCCGGTGGGAGGGGGGCTTTTTTAATGGACAGCTAGGTGTCCCTGCCACAGTACTTAGCTGCTTCGCCCCGGGGCCGGGCACACAGTCGGAGCTCAGCCCCCGAGCAAAAAGCCTCCTCATGAGCAGGCATGATCCTTGTAAACACATTATTTATTTAAAGTGAGGTTTCAAACTGCCACCCAGTAGGAATTGCATATTCAAATATAAAGAGTTTGATTACAAGTGCTTCTTGAAAGATTTAAATATTTAAGCATTTGCATTGGTTGTAAAGATTTATATTTTGTGAAGAGGAAAAGTAACTGGTTTCTTCTGTAAGCCTGGGCTCCTCTGCAGCCCCTAAGAGAAAGAAATCCCCCCTAAAAAGGAGCCACATTGCGGTGACAGATGGCCAGTCACCACAAGCAGGCTCTTAAAGGGTGACTTCCGGTGTCTGTCCCCAGAGAGAGAAGTTCTCTGCTGCCCCCAAGCCAGCAGGGAGCTGTCAGTTTCTCACATCTCCAATACCTTCCCCGGCTGAGTCTCACCACCCAAGAAGCACCCTCTGTTCCCTTCCTTCCCCTGCCACGGGCCTTCCGTGGCTAGTTTAGAGACCAGGGCGACCTGTGTGCACCCTCATCATAGGCATTCATCTTCTGGAATCACATCTTTTTATGGGGAGTCACTTCAGGGAAAGATAAACCATCGGCTGAGGGCAGGTGGACAGACCCTGAAACCTCTGGCTATAGATGGTCCCGGAGCCCAGCCCAGACCCTCTCTCTGCCTCGGTGTCTCCAGATCAGCAGCCCAGAAGGGCCTTCTCTGGGGTATGGTAGGGGAGGTTTCGAATCATTGAGTTGGGGGGGTTTTGTGGTCACCATCTAAGGGATGCGGGGGGTTGGCTTGGACAGATGGGATCCCTGTAGTGAAAGTGAATCCAGCTGGTCTGGTTGTCAGTGATGTGTTCTCTACAGACTCAAAACCTATGCAGTTTCAGTGTGTTGATTTCCTATGCTGTGTAACAAAGCAGAGGTAGAGTGAAATGGAGGCAGTTACTATAAAGGAATGCATAGTAACCAGTAGTCCAAGTTTGATTTCAGGCCCCAAGAGCCTTAAACTATCCCCAGGGAGTCTGGCCAACAGGGAAGGAAGGGAATGAAGCTTACCTGGCTGGTGATTTCCTCCTGCAGAAAACGTATTGAGCCTCATCAGGACCCTTGCAAAGTGCAAAGTCCCACAGTTCTTGGGCAGAGGGAGAAGGTCCCAGCTTTTACTTTCTTTGCTCTCCTTCTCAAAAGGAGTTTTCACGGAGCAGGGGCCCTCAGCCAGGGCTGGGTGGAGACAGACCAGCTGAATCTCCTCTTTGCCCCTTCCTTAAAGGGCCAGAACAACGATTGACCAGGACCATCCTTCCACATACCAGCCTGGTGAACCCACATACCAGCCCAGGAGAGGAAAAACACATCTCTCCTGGGACGGCCAGGGACACAGCATACTCTCAGCCCACTGCCTTACTACGTAGTTTTAAACACAGGGGCCTAAAAACATCTTGCGGGGATTCAGAAGCAGGTAGAACGCATTGTGGAAAGTTAAGAAAGCTGTGGCTGAAATCATCTTCATCCCACCCTGCTGTTTGGGGGAGGGCATTACAAAGCCAGCCTTCACAATACAGGGTTGTTGGGGGCCCTATTAAAATTTATAACCCGCGTCTAATTTTATAACGAACGCTGCCCTCCGTCCCACGCCTTCCTTCCGCTGTTCCACTCTGGCTCTCTGTCACTATTTGCTCATGAAATGATACCTGAGATAATAAAAGAATGTTCCTGCGATCTTCTTTTGGGGCAGACCGGCCAAATGTAAAGGGCCCTGGATGGGTGTCAGGAAACCTGGATTCTGAGCCCTGCCACCTTCAGCGATTCCCTTAACCTCAGGAATTCAATTAACTTGGCATTTATAAAGGAGTGGATTATCTCTGTGATCCCTTGTAGGCCCCAAATCTATAACCTGAAGTCAGGGAACAGGAAATGTTTGCCGTGGCAGGGAAAACCGCATCTCCATTCCTGTGGAAGAAATAAATGAAGGACTTGGGTATCCCGGATCACTAAGGAGGAAATACGTGCCTACAGAGCCATCCCATGAGCTGTGTGTGTCATACACCGATTGTCTCCAAGGGCAAGTTCACAAGACCATTCGCCACCAGTACAATTAACTCAGGAATGTCCAAAGGCCCAAGGTCCAAATTAATTTTGATAGAGAACAGCAAGTTAATGCCACTTGCCCCTCCCCACTGGAAAAAGAAACAGGTCCTGCTGTGAATGAGAGGGAAGGTGAAGAGCTTTGCTCCTGAGATGTTAGGGCAGTGCCTCATCTCCTGATCAGGTATGCATGGTGACAGCTGATCAGTTTGGGCCATCCTCTCCAGAGCTGTCTCATGCTCAGCTTCTTCCCGCCTCAGTTACTTCTCTATGAGACTGAGATGAGGCTAACGTGTCTGCAGGTTGATGGAGAAGAATGGCGCTAACTCACATGCTCACGGACCATCGGAGCAGAAGACGCCAGCTATTCTCATGGATAAATGACGGGTGGCAGAGGTTTGTATGACGTTTATGCAGTGGCTGAGCGATACGCTTGAAGAATCAAATGTCCTGATAGGTGCCAAAGAATCTTTCATCCTGAAAAAAGTGGCATAGAGATATTAGTCATTATTTGGGGCTGCCCAGTTCAAACCTCTTCTTACAGGTGAAGAAATGGAAGCCCAGCGAGGGGAGCATCCAGCCTGAGGTCGCCAGCAGGAGAAAGGCAGAGCCACATGTGGAAGCTGGGGCCCCTGGGAGGGGTCAGCCCCCCAGACCAAGCTCTTTCTCTGTGTAAATCACGGAGCGATATTGAGGACAATTTATCTTTTCATTAGCTTAAACATTTTGTCTTCAAAGAATCTTAAATGCTCTATTTGTGATCCCCAGTGTGTTTTGGAAACTACAATTAAACTCTAGGAATTAAAACAAGTTAGAAAAATAAAGCCCTGATTTACCAGAAGTCCTGTGGAATGAGGAGTTTGGTCTAATTGAAGTTTATGGCACTTTTATTTTACAATTAAAGGTGACCATGTTGGAGGACCTCTTTCATGCCAGGAGCTGTAATAGACATTTCGCAAGTACTATCTTCACATAATCTCCACAGAAACCCTCTGATGGTTGGCATTCCTGTCTTGCAGTGACGTTCATCAGGAGAACTGATGCAGATCTGGGTTTTGCACCCAGGCTTCAAGACCACAGCGTCCTCCCCGACACGCCTCCCTCTGGCTCTCCCTTGGTAGGACAGCCCCTGATGTGGGCTGGGGCACTGCCAACTCCAGTGGCCTCTTCCCTGGACCATGTCAATGAGCAAGGGAGAGCCACCTGATCTGAGCAAAACCACTAGCTCTCTGTCCCAGCTCTAGGGCAAAATTACACCAGCAGGAAGCCAGCTGGGGTGAGTCATTCTGAGGGCAAGACCCTCAAAAGACAGTCCCTGAGCTCCTGCCTCCAGACCCCTGGGGCTGGACCCTGGGCTTTGTTCTCAGGTCTGTTTGTCCCACTGGCCAACTCCTCCCTTCCAATGATAGAAACTCCTACCCAGTCCCTGTTTGTCTCCTAAATTCTTTAAATTGGTTTCTTTTTTGTGTAAGCAGAGAATCCAAACGATCTATCACTATTACGGAGGAATCCTTTGTTTTGCTTTAAAATATCGATCTTTGTAATAACCTTCTAAAATCTATAGCACCCACATCTCTGCCTTATTATGTACAATAGCAAATATGTCAACATAGTATATTATTTAATGAGAGAACTTGCCTTGCCTAAAAATGAATGTAAAAGGCACAGTAAATTGGGCTGATTCTTTGTTGAGCCCAAGACACAGAGGGAAAGATATTCTTGGGGAGGGAGCATTTGATTCTTTTCTTCTTTTCTGCTAAATCCCTAACATTAAACTTTGTGTTTTGCCTCAATCCCCTGGGTCTCGTGGGTCACCTTGGAGTCTGTGCCTTAAAGTCCTGGGCAGACCTTCCCCCGGCCCGCTGCCCGGGTCCCTGTTGTCCTCTTTGTCTTCTCCAGCTACTGCCGAGGATGACCTGCTGCCTTCCGTCCCCGTGGCTCCGCAGCTATTCATTCTCACCAGGGTCTCCAGCCTGGAGTCTTCTGCACGGCCACCGACGGTGTCGCCAGTCTGTGCGTGACGCGCGGTCCTGATTTACCCCGCAGCCTCCACACACAGCTGAGCCCATTCGCTTCCTAGACTTTACACTCCCTCCCCAGCAGGACTTTGGAAGCTGTTATCCCAGGGCTGCAGGGCATTGGAGATTTTCCTGCACGTGTGCACATGCCCTCTCGCCTACTCCTCCAGGTGGACTGGAATGTAACTCTGGAATCAGAGAAGAGGGACTGGTTCCTTTCGCTCCAAGATTCCTTTGGCGGGTCTGGCTACTCAGCATTACCTGTAGCTGCTCCGCACCCTCCCCTCCACCGGGGCTCACGCATGTTCCAGACATTTCGTGAGCACCTGTGCTGCGTGCCAGGTACTGAACTAAGGACTGAGTCCCTGACCTCAGGAACTCCAAGACCACCAGGAGGGAAGAGAGGCAAGTGAGGAACTGACTGCATGCCTGTGGGCCGCGTGCCATGTGAGAGAGCTGTGCGGGGGTTCTGACATCAGGCCGCAGAGAGGCTCCGGGATTCTGGAGAGCCCTCCTCTCCCACCGCACAGTGCGTCCTGTGCACCTGCTGAGGGCCAGCTGTGCTAACGGGACAGCCGCCTCCATCGCCGATTTCCATCGCTGTTATGGGCTCATGCAAAATTCAGACAAGGATCTCAGCTCTCCACCACTGTGATTAATTAGCTGATGCATAAGTATCAGGCACATCCACATCATTCGCGCTCCCTCCAAGAACCACGTGATGAGAGGCCTCATTTAGTTGATGGGAGCATGAGCTCAGCTTTCACCAGGAAGCATCCCCAGCTGCTCTGAGGGCATCCCTGGACCTGGGGCGGAGTCGACGCGGGGAACACCATTAATTGATTCGTTTCCCAGCTGTTTCATCAGTTCCTTTTAAATGCATGAGGCTAATAAGGAGTGCTTGCCATTCGGTGATTTTTTTTCTGGTCCCTTTCAGGCAGCCCACGTGGTTACCCAGCATCCACAATTAAATCACAGTCTAAGGTTGGAAATGACTCTGGAGAGAGGCAGGCTGGCACTGTCTCTGCGATTGTGGGGCCTCTGCCTAAAAACACACACCTGTGGGACAACCAGGCAGGGCCGCAGAGAGGCCCTGGGCAGAGGCCAGTGAGATTCCAACTCCTCTTGTCTGTGTCAAAGTTCAGAATAATCCTGGTTTCCACAATATTCCTGCTCCGTTTTCCCACCCACTAAAAATGGAATGCTCTCTGCTCACTCGCTCTCTCTCTCTCTCTCTCCCTCAGCTCCCCTCCTCTAGATCTTTGTAAAATTGCAGGTTTAAGGTCGGCTTCCTACAATAAAATACAAGCCCCAGAAGGGAAGCATCTGCTTTGCCCTCTGCTGTAATCCCAGCACATCCAAAAGTGCCCGGCACATGGTAAGAACTGACCATCATTGTTGAATGAATAAATGAATCGTCTTCACTCTTTGACCTCAGCCCTCATCTCTGGGGGGACAACTCCAGCCTTAAACTTGCTCCTAAACCAAGTCCCACATCTTCAGCAGTCTGTCTGCATTTCTTTCTGCCAGCTGCTCACAATCAACAAGCTTGCGACAGAAATCTTTTTTTCTCTCTCCAAACCAGCATCCCCATCTGACCTTCCTATTTCTGCCAGCAACACCATCACTCACTCAAACAGTCCCATACAAAACCTCAGTGTGGGGCTGCCTCCCGTCTGCCTTCTGCTGACTACAGCTTGTCCTAAAGCCTGCTAACTTGTTCATTGCAAGGTTTCCAGTCACCCTCCCTTTCTTGTCAACCCCAGTCCCACGGTCTGGCTCAGGATTTCATTCCTTTAGATTTACCCTCTTACAACCGCCTCCTAACTGGTCTCATGGCTTTCTTAATCCACTGGACACTTTTCCACCAGATCAATGTTCCCCAAAGTCTGTTCATCTGCCACTTCTCTAACCTAATCAAAACTTATCAACCACTCTCTACTGCCTACTATTTTGAACCTTGGCATTCAGAGTTCTCCATGGTCACCCCTTAAATATTTTGTCCAGCCACACCTCCAGTGATTCCCAAGTTAGGAACTTCCATCCATCTAGCATTAGCTCCTGAGCATGTTGTATACCTGGACTCATGTCCTCTCCTACCTCTGCCCCAGGAGTCTCTCTCCTCAACTCCATCCAGTGAAATCTCACCCAGCCTTTAAGGCCAGCCCGGATCACACCTCCTCCAGGAAGCCCTCCCTAACCAGTTGAGGCCACCATTGTCTCCCCCTTATCTGAATTCTGTAGCTTGTGTCCTCTGTACCCTCAATCGATTTTAACATATAGAGCTGAGTGGATATAGTGAATCAGTAGCAGTTTTGTCGTGAGTTTTAGCCTTATCTCTCCAGCCAGCTTGTAAACTCCTTCTGAACAGGGCTCATGGTTCATGTTGTCTTGCATTCCCTACAAGAGTTAATCTTCTTGTTTCCCAAATCAGGACCTTGCACAGAGTAGGAACTCAGTGGATATTGGTTGATTTTAAAGGAAGATAAGACTGAAATAAATGAACATCAGGATAAGCATCAAACTGTGCATATTTAGGAATCTGCTTTCCTCGGGATACTTTTGAAGTATTATCCTCCAATAAAACTGGATATTTTAAACAGCACCAACCTCACATATTAGCTGTAAAACACACTTGCTTACCTCAGAACTTATTTCACTGTTACTAACTTACAGGAGACGGAAAATTAGAGAACGTCTTAAATTCCAGTAACAAAAGTAGGTCATCTGGAAACCGATCTTAATTTCCCATATTTAAATCACCTCGTTTCAGCAATAACATGGTAAACGTAGTGATGATGAAGGGCTCCAGAGTAACTCTTTTGCAGTGCTTGTGTTTTAAATCAACACAGAAGTGCTATTCATCTTGTTCTGATTCTAACAGGTTAAACTACTTCCACTTTGGATTTCAGGAAAAGTCTCCAGTGTGGTTCTAGATTCTAAGATGTGGATCCCCCTGCTTCCTCTTCTGGAATGAATGTATGTGTCCCTCCCCCAGATTCATAGATGGAAGCCTCATCCCCAAAGTGATGGAACTGGGAGGTGAGGCCTTTGGGAGGTGATTAGGTCGTGAGGGTGGACCCCTTATGAATGGGATTAGTGCCCTTATAAGAAGAGATGGAGTGGGAGGGTATAGCTCAGTGGTAGAGTGCGTGCCTAGCATGCACGAGGTCCTGGGTTCAATCCCCAGTACCTCCATTAAGAAACAAATAAATAAACCTGATTACCACCCCCTGCCCCCTACCCCAAATAAAAACAGATAACAGGAGAGAGCTCACCCGCTCTCCCTCTGCTCTCCACCATGTGTGGGTGCAAGGAGACAGCTGTCTGCAAACCAGGAAGCAGGTCTTCACCAGACTCAGGATCTGCCAATACCTTGCTGCCTTCATCTTAGACTTCCCAGCCTCCAGAACTGTGAGAAATAAATGGTTTTGGTTTAAACCACCCAGTTTATGGTATATTTGTTATAATAGCCTGAATTAAGCCAGTCCGCCTACCCCCAACCTCTGCCATCTGGGTATCTTCTGACAAATACAGTCTGCTGGGTCTGATCCCAGAGCTACTGCTAATAATTCCCTGGGTAGGGCCCAGGAATATGATGTCAAAATGCCACACTGGCGATTCTGATGAGAAGCAGCTTTGGGAATCCCTGGTCTTTGGACATGGAGAGGCTAAGTGGCCTCTAAGAGCCACAAAGTGGCCCTTCGAGGCTGCGCTGACCCCTGTCTGCCAGAACAGCCTCATTCTGAACCACTCTGCCTTCTCTCTCTAAGAATGTGCCCGCACACACACATCTACCTGGCTCGACCCAGCCCCATGCCTCTGTACAGCCCTCTACAGCCCTCCACCTGTCTGGGTTACCCCTGCCTACCTTGCCCATCCACTCAGCCCCTCCTCTGCAAAGTCTTCTGGAATGCCCGCTGGCCACTCACAGCCCTTGCCCCTCTGTGTCACTGCTGCGCCTCTCTGGTTGGACATTCTTTATTCGTGTACAATTTGAAGAGCATCAGTGGAGCTTCAGTCATGTACCAGGTCCTGTGTGGGGCTGAGCAGACCGAGCTAAACAGGATGCTGCCTCTGGGCTCAGGGAGGTTAGAGTCGAACCGGAGAGATGAACCAGAAAACCCCAGATGAGACGTGAGGGCTTTAACGTCCCTCACACAGAGAGAGCAGGAGAGAGCAGCATCTGCTCAGACTTTGGGGTCAGACTTTCCTTTTTGAAAAGCTGGCTCTTCAGCTGAGGTTTTGTATTGTGTTGCATTGTATTGTATTGTACTATTTTGTTTGTTTCTGTCAAGGGGAACACACAAAGAGGCAAACTGTTTTCAAGATTTGTTATGGAGAATCTTAGATCCCTCTCTCCCCTCACCATTTCTCCTTCATCTGAAGGCAGCCACGTCCACTCCTTTTGGCTGAGTATTTTCATTTTTACCTCCATGTCTTTGGATAACATACTTGAATTGCTCCCATTTGATGTTTCCGCTTTAGGCGTTTTTTATCGACTTCACACTGAAGAAGATAAGACTTTAGTCCTACTGCCCGCATGCGCCCCTTCCATCTTGCATCCTTCCGGTGGAGTTTTATCGTGGTTTTGATTTGATCGATATCCACTTTTACAATATTATGATTTTAGAACATAGCGAACTCATGACTGTTTCCCCTGGGGTTGATATTATCCTTTTTCTTTTTTTTTAAATTGCATAATACACTACATTCTAACCACTAATTTAAGATCAAAGTCATAAACAATTGTCTAAATGTCCTCCCCAAAAGCCCAGATGCATTCAGTACTCTTTCAAGTTCATCCTCCCAGGAAGCTCTCTCCCAGAGCCGTCAGCTGGGCTCCAGGCTGGCCTGGTGGTCCTAAGTGCCCTGCAACCAGCCCTGGTCCTGGCATCTTGTACCAGCATCCTCAGGGCTCCCTTCACCACTCTCCTGCATTGGCTTCTGCTCTCTGTATTCCATGTCTTCCTCTTCTTTGATTTACAGCCTTGTTTGGGGGAGAGCACATTCTCTGGTATCTTCATAAACAGGGTGCCTAGAAGGTAAGTTTTTTGAGATTTTGCATGTCTAGAAAGTTCTTTCTTAGCACAGCACTTGATTGATTGATTGATTATCTGGTGTTTTCATCTGGGTTTGCCCGGAAGCAGCTCCTGAGATGAAGACATGAGTGCAAGGAGTATCTCTGGGAGGTGATGCCAGGAGGCACCGGCAGGGGGAAGGGGAACTGAGCCAGGAAAGTTAGGGTACCTCCGCAGGGGTCTTAGTGATCAGCTTACCTTGTGGGCTTCTGAGAGGCTGCGTGGAGCACACCTAAGAGACATCTCTCCTGAGAGACAAGAAAGCCCATTCTCAGTCGAGAGCTGCTCCTGGGGCATTAATTCCCCACCAAGGTGACCAAAAAGGCCCTCAGCCAGAGCCACAGGCAGCCCTCTGGTCACTGTACACATATCCAGGGAGTGCTGGGGAACCTGGGAGGGGCACTGACAGCCTTCAACTGAGTGAAAGAATTAATTGGAGGGATGTGTCATATTCATGTTTGTTCCCAAATCCCCTGTTAGGTGATTAATAATGCTAATAATAATAATATATTTATTTACAGAGCAAATGAATGAATGAACAAATGAATAAATGTGTCCTGTGCAGCCACCTTGTGCTGCAGATCTCGGGTTGGAGGCCCCTCCACCAGGCTAATGAGAGCCCTGGAGGGTGGGGACCCCGACCATCCCATCTCTATGTTGTTCTCATGCCTCAAAGTACTACGATGTACTGATTGTATACACATGAGTGTCTCCACCTTGGTGCTTTGTCATTATTTTTGAAAGGTCTGTCAAATGATTTAAATGGAAATATTCAATTAAAGAAGGGAAAAAAATGAGTTGTTCAATAACATGAGGAGGGCTAATATTTTCTGATGTAAACACCCCTCCCTTGCAGGTCACAGCAAGTACTACCTAAGGGCATGGAGACAGTCAGCAAGAGTTTTTAGGAATGGCCAAGTTGCTGCCCACCCCATTCTCCTCTTCCTTGCTTTGTCACAGTATCTGAATGTACCTCATGAAACCACTTCTTGATCACTACATCTTCAGAGGGGCCCTGTGAGCATGGAAAGATGTCCTCTCCTCTGGGAGGATCCATTAAGAAATTGGCCTCCACTAACACAGCAACACAGCCTCACTGACCTCAATACCTGGAGATGCATGTGTCTCAGCCTAGACAGCGTTCTCAAAATGTGGTTCCTGGACCAGCAGAACAGCATCACCCGGGAACTTGCTAGAAATGCAAATTCTCAGACATCATTCTACCTCTACCAAATAAAGAACCCTGGAGATGCAGTCCAGCAATCTGTGTTTTAATCAGCCCTCCGGCAATTCTGACACACACTTGAGTGTGAGACCCACTAGGCTGGAGCATGAGTCCCTGGAAGGCGAAGATCACATTGTGCATTTCTTTATGTGCTTCTATGTGTCTGGCACTAGGGGTGCTCGTATGTTTGTGCAATTAAATTTTATGGGTGAGTTGAAGAGATTAAGAATTAATCAAATAGCACTCTAAGAGAATAAGCCATAAATCTGTTGACCTGAAACAAGCAGACTGCCGAATATTTCTCCAGCAAAAATGGGTTTATTCTGGATCAGCAGAGAATTACAGTTCGGGGTCTGCAGCCCTGGCAAGCCACGTACAAGGCCCCGCATGGCAAGGGAAGGAGAACGCTGAGAGGGGAAAAGGAAGTTGGGAGGATACAGTAAACAAAGAGCCCATGGCTTTTCGTTGGCTGAGTCCTTGCCAGGAAGGAAGAGGAGTCTTTCAGAGTCTCAGGCTCTGCCATCTTCACAGGGCCCAGCAGCGCCCCCTTCTGGTCTTTCAACTCTATTTAATTGAGTTTATTATTTTTACAAACCTCGTACACCCACTGATGTAAGGAAAGCAGGGAAGCAAATATTGAGATGCACTGTCGGGCAGAGGATACTGAGAGGTGTTGGTGGAGTAATGAGAAAAGGAGGGGAGGATGGCAATGCTAAAAACAAACTTAGCCTGCTAAAAATTTCACCTATGATGTCCCAGAACACCTGCATCATTTTGGTTTGATCTTATTAAGAAAGTGTGACACAGAGAGAAGAGTAAAAAAAAAATATATATATATATATACATTTTCTGTTTTCTCTCTGCAATTTTTCAAAGAAAGGACCGTACTCATTTGTGCTCTGACAAGCACACAAAGATGAAGAAGCCATGCCCAACAGCTGCTGTCTGTGCTGTTGACCCTGGTTCCTGCCCATTTGGAGGCTGGCCATGGTGGCCTCCAGACCCAGCCTTCCACACAGTCTGCACCCAGAGGTCAACCAGCACTCTGATCCATCACCCTTGTCTTTAATGTCCTTCAGCTGCCTGCAGGGACATTTAATATTGATGGCCCTGGGTAGGCAGTAGTTTGAGCCAGAGAGGAGCGAGTGAGGACAGAGCAAGTTCCTGCAAAGGGATGCAGCCTTGCGAAGGGTATAATGAAACATCAGAACGCACCACTCCCCTGCTATAGTAGCCAGAGGAGCGTTTGTGCCTCAGGTTCTTCCCGGTCTACTTTGCAGACAGCCCATCTGAAAGCTGGGGATGTACACAACCCATGGCTCCCTCACTGTGGAAATGCAAAGAAAGAGGAATTGGCAGTTCACAGCAAATAATAATGATCATTGTAGTAACAGCTAATGTCTGTGGGCACACGCCAAACACCAGGCACGGTGCGGGGCATTCACACACCCTGACTCATTCCGCCTTTACAAAGTCCCACGTTTCTTCTAAGGTGAGGACCCTTGTCAAGGTCATGGGGCCAAAAGTGGGGGAAAAAATCCACTGGATTTAATGATGGAAGGACAGCAAGCATTTTCCAAACATGCGTTTTGTTGGAGAGCATATGATGATAAGAGAGCTTGTATTCAAATTCTGGCTCTGCCTCTTAACCCCTCTGTGCTTTTTTTTTTAATCAATAAAGTTGGAGTCATAAGGATATACTTCATATGGAAATGGTCAGGATTAAGTAACACAAAGCACACAGAAAGTCCTCAGTAGATAGCAGCTCCTGTGATGTGCACTGAAATCCTGTATCTGCTAGCCTTTTAATCTTGACAGCAACTCTGTGAAGTAGGGAGATTACTATCCCCATGTTCTAATAAAGAAGCTGAAACTGAACCAGAGAGGAAGCCCATAGGGCTGGAAGAAGCCAGCGAGGGGCTGTGAACTTAGGCTGTTAAAGGACCTAAGCCCACATTCCTAATTAAGCTTTTCCCACCTCTCCCCGCTACCTCCCACATAAAGAGACACAATCAAATACTATACACAATCAAATACTAACAAAATTACTTTCAGAAAATGTAGTTTCCTGTTAGTTCAGGTCCTCTGAGAAGCAGGTACCAAAATGGGATTCAATGTGTAAGAGATTTGTTGGGGAAAATGCCCAGGAGAGAGATAGGGAGAGAGCCGGAGGAGGTTGGGAGAGCCTGGGTCACTACATGGGTCTGACCAAGTGGAGGGGAGAGGCAGACGGCAGAGCCATCCTAAGAAAGTTTTGGCGAGGCCAGTGTAGAGCCATGATGCCAAAATCTCCTGTCAAGGATTCTTGTAACTCCCAGGAACGGGTCTCCGTTAAAATTCCTACCAGGCTCAGTCATTGGCCAAGAACAGTGTGTGGAAAGCACGATGCAGACGAGGAGATGGACTTCAGCTGGGACCATCACCGACTATGCTCCTGGCAGCTGGAGCTCTGAGAGATGCGTTTTCACAGCCATCATAATTACCAATTAAAGGCAAAAATATCTGGTGAAATGTTCTGTAGGAAGGCACTCAGCTCTGATTGAGCAATGTTTTGATGCCACATTTTATAAATTAAGAAGTCAGTTCCCTCTTAAGAGAAAAGCTCTCTAGAACAAACGCCTCTTCCTCCAGGCAGCCTTCCCGGGAAACACAGGTCAAGGCAGGTGCCTCTGAGTTCCCCCACCCTAGGGCCAACGGCTCTGCTCCACCGTTGTCCACATCTGCCTATGCCCATCTCACCTCCTTCTCTGACTTAGATAACCTTCTAACCCTCTTCTCTGAATGTCTTTTATATTTTATGACTATACCAGGCTTCTTATTAGCTTTTGAGGAAAATGTCCTGATTCCTGAAGTAGCCTAAAGATCTGAGGGGCTTGCAAGATTCCTTGGCGGGGAGTGTGTGGGGGGGTGGGATTTATCAGAGAAGTTGAATATCAAGTGTTTTGTGAAGTTACTGAATATTTTATTTTCAAATGTGTGTGAGCATTTTATTTCTATCCATTCCCTTCCCCCATTTTCACCTTCCTCATCACCCTCAGGTAGTAAAATTAATCCAAAGTGCCATCAGGAAATGAAGAATGGAAGACAAGTGGATGCTTCTGCGTGGGGATTGATTCCATTTGTTCTAACCTAAGCTGGTTAAAGGAAAGTGTAAAATAGAAACATAAGTTGATTTACAATGTCACAATCTCTAATCCAATTCCTTTAAGTTTTACTTAGTCAAACACTGTGTTGGGTGGCCTTTAACCTGGATCATGGTTGCAAAATAGTGTAAATCACACTTGATTACCATTTGCCTTTTATGTGCATAAAGCTTCTCTTCTTTCTCCAGTTCTTGTATGTTCTTTTAAAACAAAGTTTTCACAGTTTCATCTAAGAAACAAGTCTCTATTCTCAGTCACTCAGTGGATATGTGTTGTATGCTAAATTTCTATTTGCTAACTTTTTTTTTTTCCTTTGAGCAAACCTGTGTAGGTTTGCAAATTTATTCATACCAAACTCTGATTCCAGATCTGCTTGCTAACTTCTAATGGCTGGAACAGTTTCCATCTAGACTGTATGTCACTCAGGGAAGGGACTGTATGCATCTGCGTCACTTCCAACACTCAGCACAGTGGCTGGCACAAGGTAAGTGTGTCAAGCATCCTTTGTTGGAATGAAACAATATGCCTCTTCCAGGCACTGAAGCCTGTGGTTTGCAGTGAGTCCCAAACCTTGTCTTCACGGAGGTCAACTGTTTGGATGGAAAAGAGAGGCCAGTGACTCCAGTTTCAGCTAGGGTGGTGTGTATAACCAGAGAAGCACCCACGGGTGCTAAGGGCATGAAGGGTGGGTGGAGACCCAGAGCCAAACATGAAAGACAGGTAGGAGAAGTGACTGTCCTCTGTCTCTTTTGCACCCGCTGGGCTTTTTAACACTATTTTGTGCTGCACACGTAACTCTCCTTTCTCATCCACTCTTCCTCACTAATCCATTTAGTAAGCTTAGAGAGCAATAATCTTAACCTAAAAAACAAGAATCTAGTTTAAGAAGCAAAGCAGTCATTTGGGATCAACGAATTGCAATGCAGGGTACACAGATTTGGGTAGAAACCCAAACAGTGTCCCAATTACAGGAGCGGAGCTCAGGGTTTTCGCGGGAAAAAGAGGAAGACAAGGTAAGTTGTTTTTGTAAGAGTTCACTGGCACAAATGAGGTAAAGCTTGATTTGTACGTCGTTGGCTGGTCAGGTGAAGGGGTCAGTTTTATCAGGACTTTCAACAGGTTGTTCTTGTTTCTTTGCTGACTTGCTGGAATGCTGGCAGTTTGGTCCAGCTCAGAGGTACAGAAAACAGGACATGTGAGGCAGTTCCTCGGGAATGGATGCTCCAGTTCCACTTTAAATGGCTCTACTCACATCATCTGTTATAGTCTAAATGCTCCCCAGCTTGGGAAAAACGTGTAGAAAGTAATTTATAGTCGAGTGATCATCGCAGCATCTTGGGATCCCAAATGTCCTTTCAATCGGCAACAGTTAAACATAATGACAGATTCATTAATTAATTCACTTCGTCATTTCTCCAGCTAACACTGACAAGCATCCGCCGTACGTCAGGCCAGGTTCTAAGCGCTAAAGAGACAACGTTGAACAAAACAGACGTTCCTGCCAGCAGGCAGCTCACACTGTCTGCCTTTTACTCACTGGTAGGTGTTGTCTTTTTACATCCTAAATGGAATCTGATTCTTGAATGTCTTTCAAATCAAGGCCAAATGGGGAAAAAAAAAAAAAAGCAAGTGAAGTGTCAAACTGATATCCACTTTCCACTTGAAAGTTCCACCTAATCCGTATTTCCATTTATGCCAACATATAATTTTAATAATTACACCAAATACAGCCATTCGTCAGTATCTTTTGGAGGTCAATAACCTTTCAATTACTGTTAGGGCTAAAGACTTAATAAAGATTTAAGACATTCTACCTAGTGTTTTTGTGGGGAGTGAATCTTCAAATTGTAGACTCAACTGGAGGTTAATTTATAGTTGAGTTAACAGCATAAAGTCGAAGTGTTAATTTTAAATTTTTCTTTGTAATTTTAACCGGCAATTTAGCAAGGGGTTTCTGTAAGTACGGAAAGACACAAGGAAGAAAGAACTGAAGGAGCTATCCTTAGAGGCCGCAAGTGGCAGGCTTTTCTTCTGAAAGTGAAATTTAGTCCCCAAATGAACATTTCCCAAAAGAAAATTTAGTCTTGTTGCCAAAGGTGAAAACACTGCAGTAGCAGACATATAGTACCAAGAAGCACAGAAAGGGACAGAGGTTAAACACACCATCCGGAAGTACCTGCTCAAATTACTCTCGATTTAAACTTTTGCTACCGCTTCCTGAATAAATGCCTAAGTGTTATTGTGGCTAATATTCTGCACCAGGGCTTCTCAACCTCAGGACTATGGACATTTGGGGCTGGATAATTCTTTGCCGTGGGGGCTGAACTGTGCATTGCAGAAGCTTTAGAAGCCCTGGCCTCTACCCACTGGATGCCGGTAGCATCCCCACCACTCTCTCACCCCATCCTTCCACTGTGACAACCCAGACATTGCCCAATGTCCTCTTGGGGGAGGAGGACAAGATGGCTGAGAAACATTGTTCTGGACAAAGACTTTGACTGTCGTCTACTTGATCTTTGCAATTGCATGTCCTACTGATATGCAGAAAATAAGGAGTTGGACAGATGCATAAGGAGAACTGGCTAAAAATGTAAGGAAAAGCCAAAATACAGCCCTTTTTCTGCCTGCTGAGTCATGGGCCCTGATATGGGCCTCTGTCCTGGAGGAAGAGACCTCTTTAGAACTCACATACAGGCGCCTTGTGGGTTATCTTTCATTAGCAAAATTAAAAAGTGATAGGAAGACTAGAAGGTCAGGTGCTAAACTCATCTAGTCCAAATTCTTCCATCTTACAGACTGGAAAACTGAGGGCCAGGGAATTCTCGGAGGATAACTTTGAAGAATGTATTCAGCCTCTAATTCGGACAGAAAACTTGGGAAGAGAAGAGAGAATTTAATTCTACTTTGGGAGCTTGACCGTCGAACAGGGAAAAATCTAAGATACGGTTTGGAGAAGGGCCTTCGCATGGGTCAGGGAGGAGGCACAAGCCGCTTGACAGGCAGGTACAAGGCAAAGAAGAGATAAGCCTTCGTACGAACAACGGTGGAGGCAGGAGGAATGGAGCGCACTTGGCCACACAGAAGATGTCCCTAGAGAAAAGCGTGCTGGCGCTCCCTGCTGAGCTGGGACCAGTTCAGAACCAAGGCCAGGCTCTGATTCATCTTCGTGGTCTTTGGGCTCATTCCTGGTTCATACTGGCACAGGGCAGAAGCACAACAAAGTATAACCCGGGCAAAGAACTGCTGACCCCGGAGACCACTGAGACAGCAACAGGAAGCCTTCCTCGTGGAGAGGGCAGGCGGTCCAGGAGGAGAGGGAGTGCTCCAAGAAGTGACTGCTTCAGTCCCTCTGACCCTCGGAGAGGTATCCTCCCTCTGTGAGGCGGCATGGCTTATCATGCCACGCTCCCTCCTCTGGGTGCCCCACCCACCAAAGGTGATATGACAAGTTGTATTTTCTGTCTGCCCTGGTGAGCCTGGCGGCACCCACCTGCCCCTGGACTCACCAGCTGGAACACAACCTCCCCAGGACAAGCAGGTCTCTGGGTCTCTGAGCCCACAGACCTCCTGGAACCTCAGCACTTGGGCATCTGGCCCCAGCACATGCTGGTCCCTCTGCTCATGCAGGTCAACTTAACCTTGGCCAAGGGCTCAGCTCCTCTTACAGCCCCAGTGAGAATCCTGGCCAAATGCATGACAGGTTAACAGACGCCGCAGGGAACAGCACACAGACTCAGAAACTGCCATCGACGCACTTCTCCTCCCGGGGCTTCTGGCTGCAACCCCCACGGAGGGTCTCCTTTCTCCTGCCCAGGGAACACCCAGTTACACTGCTTTCTGTCTTTCCTGTTCCCCAGCGGTGATATTCAAATATCAAAAAGCAATTCCAATGCACCAACTAATCAGGACAGGTGCCTGGAGGCCCCCTGCTGGGTCAGGCGTCCCCACCGTGTCAGTTCCCTTCAATTCCCTATGGTTGGATTCCATGGAGGTCTTGGGGACTGTCCCCACTGGCACAGGAGTATTTCAGGGTTTTAACCCTGGTAGGGTCTTAGCAGTGGCTACCAGCCCCAGATCTCTCCCTCCTACGAGTGCAGGTTGGCTCTGCCCGACTCCTGCAAACTCACAGAGGCTTGTGCAGTTTTCAGCAGGTCCCCTAAGGGCACTTCAAGCTCTAGACATGCACGCTTCTTGGGAGGTGATGGGGTCTAGAGGTAATCCCACCACAGCCTCCCCCTGCAGCTTTCCCTTCCATGGAGCACCTGCTGTGGCACTTTTTCAGGAAAAGCTGTATAATACAGCCCAGGCTGCTAACTCTTCTCTTCCGCTGCCAAACTTTACAGACGTTTCTGTGGCATCTGACTCTGTAACAATCCATAAGGCACCAACTACAGCTCTAATTAAATTGTAAAAAAAAAAAATCAATCCCGCCACCAGCATGCAGCTGGGGAGGGATTCATCTCCTGTGACGTCCCCAGTGGGCCATAACCCTCCTCTCACTGCCATGGCATGTGGCAGAGGGCACTGTGTCAGCAGCACGGAGCCCAGAGTACACCCCTGCCTGGCTGTTATTTCCATGGCACAGGTTTGGGAATTAGTCATCAGAGCTACAGTGCCAATGACATGAAAAAACAGTCCACAGGGTAAGTGTTGTCAGGATGAAAGATGCTAAGGCTGGAGCTCAGAGAACTCGGCAGTGAGGGTGTTAAGATTTGGTGCCAGGAAGGCACTGGCCAGTGTTGGGTTGCGATTGGGCAGAGGGGGTAGGAGACCTGAAACCAGGAGAATGAAGGAAGGAAGTGATCCAGGCTAAAATGGAGACAGAACCCCCAACCTTTCAGACCAGTATTTTCATTGGTGTGGAGATTGCCAACCAGACTAATTAATTAAATCTGCTGGACATTTAAAATTTGCTACATATCTGCTTAAGTTGTACGTGTGTGTGTATAATTCTACAATGTAAATTTTATTTTCAATGACTCCATCTGTTATCCTCATAAAATTCTGGAATTAAAAGGAATCTCTTTGGATATCGTTAAGATGAAGTGATAAACTGAATCTTCATTTGGCCCAAGTGCTGGGCAACCTGGACTGGAAAGATCTGGTGACACGTGCCTCACGCCCTCTTTCTCTTTTATGTAGGTTCAAGGATGCCCCATCCCCCAACGCCCCCAAGGATATGTCCACCTGGAACCTATGATGTGTCCTTATTTGGGAGAAGAGTCTTTTAGAAGTAATTAAGTTAAGGACCTTTTGATCAGATCATCCTGGATTAGGATGGATGCTAAATCCAACGACAAGTACCTTTAAAAGAGATGAGAGTGCTCGCTTCAGCAGCACATGTACTAAAACTGGAACGATACAGAGAAGATCAGTATGGCCCCAGCGCAAGGATGACACGCAAATTCACGAAGCATTTCGTATTTTTCAATATCGCTAATTATCAGGGAAATGCATATCAAAACTACAATGAGGTACCACCTCACACCAGTCAGAATGGCCATCATTCAAAAGTAATGCATGCTTGAGAAGGTGTGGAGAAAAGGGAACCCTCCCACACTGTTGGTGGGAATGTAGTTTAGTGCAGCCATTATGGAAAACAGTATGGAGAGTCCCTAAAAAACTAAAAATAGACTTACCATATGATCCAGCAATCCCACTCCTGGGTATATATCCAAGGGGAACTCTAATTCAAAAAGATACATGTACTCCCAATGTCCATAGCAGCACTACTTACAATAGCCAAGACATGGAAACAACCTAAATGTCCGTTGACAGATGACTGGATAAAGAAGTTGTGGTGTATTTATAAATGGAATACTACTCAGCCATAAAAAGAACGAAATGATGCCATCTGCAGCAACATGGATGGACCTGGAGATTGTCATTCTAAGTGAAGTAAGTCAGAAAGATAAAGAAAAATACCATATAATATCACTTATATGTGGAATCTAAGGGGAAAAAAAGACCCAAATGAGCTTATTTATAAAAAAGAAACAGACTCACAGACATAGAAAACAAACTTAGAGTTATGGGTGGGGGAAGCATGTGGGAAGGAATAAACTGGGAGAGCAAGATTTGCAGATACTAACTACTGTATATAAAACATAAACAACAAGTTTATACTACACAGCACAGGGAACTACATTCAATATCTTGTAGTATGACATAATGAAAAAGAATATGAAAATAAATATGTATACATATGACTGAAACATCATGCTGTACACCAGAAACTGACACAACACTGTAACTGACTATACTTCAATTTAAAAACACAGAAGTGGACCAAAAAAAAATTAGAAAGGGAGAAAAAACACAGAGAAGAAAACGATTAGAAGACAGAGGCAGACATTGAAGCTATCGGTCTACAAGCCAAGGACAGGACCTGAAGGGATTGCCAGCAGCCACCAGAAGGTAGATGAGAGGCATGGAGTGAATTCTCCCCCAGAACCAACACTGCCAGCACCTGGATTTCAGACTTCTGGCCTGCAGACCGACGGTGAGAAAATAAATGTCTGTTGTTTTAAGCCACCCAGTTTATGGAACTTTGTTATGGCAACCACAAGAAACTAATCTGCATGGTCATTAGTGACATGGTGACATGGGGAGTGGCATCTAATGCTAGTTTTAGAGCCACAGTAACCTGGATTTGGATTTGAATTGTGCTTCTGCCATTTTCTGCATATATGACTTTAGATGATTTCTCAACGTTTCCTTCTGTGCAATGGGATAGTAAATAATATTTGCCTTACAAAGTTATAAAAATGAAACGAGATGTAGCCACAGAGCACCTGGCACACAGGAAGTACTGGATAAGGTTTAGGTTATTATCATGACCTATTATTAGAAGTTGATTGGACACTCACGTTAACGACAAGTTAGAAGGAAGACATGAAAGGACAGAAATTACTTTTGAAGTAGGCTTTCCAGCAAGAGATAGCGGCTCATCTTCTGGGAAGAAGAAGGGATAGAGGACATTTGGGAGAAAAACGAAAGAAGAGGATGCATTGGCTGTATTTGAAATGAAGAGAGGGGAAGAGAGGGCAGAGGAGTAGGCTGGGAAAGGCACAGGGGGAGGACTGGTTTTAAAATAAAACAACACTTGCTATTTTGGAAGATGAATGGAGGGTGTTGCTCCGTGTTTAGGAGGAGGATGGAAATGGAGA
This sequence comes from Camelus bactrianus, assembly GCF_048773025.1. Lineage (NCBI taxonomy): Eukaryota > Metazoa > Chordata > Mammalia > Artiodactyla > Camelidae > Camelus > Camelus bactrianus. The sequence goes on from NC_133549.1 coordinate 26,103,627, forward strand.
AACTATTCTTTCAGAGAGCAGAGGGAGAGAGGCTGTAATTATGAAGGGGGTGTATACATCCTGCATGCTGGGCGATTAAATAAACATGCTTTATGGAGAAAATGAGTAGGAGAGGCCCAAGGAAGGGTGAATTTCCTAATCAGGATGCCACCAGATAACAGAATGGGTACTTGCCCATCTCTTGGTCTGGGCATGATCAAAAGTCACAGAGGGATTTCCAGGCAACTGCCCAGAAGGAGGGAGAGAGAACTGCCTGGGAATTGTGTTGGGCAGAAGTTTAGAACATCCCCAAAAAGGATACAGAATATGTTCATCAGGTCTCATCATGATTGAGCTAGTCCTGGAGGTGTATTTTTGATAGCAGAGAAGGTGGAGTGTGTTCTGGGAGGAAAGAACAGGTTGGGAAAAGATAAGTGAGTGAATCAAAAGTGGAAGGGGTTCAGGAGGAGGGCACAGGTGTGCAGGGTGTGTACAGAGGAGTAGCAGGAGAGAGAGAGAGGCACCACCACTTCTGAGCAAGGGGGTTAAATCAGCAGTGCTCAGGAAGGTCAAATAGGCAGCTCTGTGTAGAAAGAATGGGAGGAGGAGCCCTCATAGTGATTTATTAAGAAGTTTAAATTAGTGCCAATATTTAAGAATCAAGAAGTTTTACCTAAAAGCCAGATGACTGGCATCAGGAGAAATCAGAACATCTGGCAATGCTGGGCCCGTATTGAGGTGTAGACTAAGGAAGTTTGAGGTAAGAAGCTGCTGATGCTTTGGAAGGCTCATGTCTCCTTGCCACGGCCCCACCTTACCCACCACTTCAGTCATTTACATGACCTGCTTCGGCCCCACTGGCCAGACGCAGCAAATGTAGATGGCACTGAGGGGCAATGTAATATGTCCCTAACCTCTCTCTTTGCAGGCCCTAGTGCTGAAATGCATCTCTGACTGAAGCAGTGGATTGATAGTGTTATTCAAATCTTCTTTATCTTTAACTTAACTTAACTTATCCTTAACTTTTCGTTTTGTCTAGTGGTTCTATGAATTGTTGAGAAAGGAATGCTAATCTCCAACTACAGTTTGGACCTGTCCTTTTCTCCATTCAGTTCTGTGAGGTTTTGCTCAATGGATTTTTTGAAATTTTGTTTTTAGGTGCATACACATTTAAGATTGATACATCTTCCTGAGAAGCCAACTTTCTCATCATTAGTCTGTTTAATACGGACACTCCAGCTTTCTTGTAACTATTATTTGCAATATATGTATTTTTACCCTTTACTTTTAACCTATCTGCCTTTATTTTTAAAGAAAATTTCTTGTAGACAGCATACAATTGAGTCTTATTTTTTTAATCCACTGTGACAATCACTGTTTCTTAACTGCAGTGTTTCAAACATTTACATTTAATGTAAGTATAGGTAAATTTGGGTTTAAGGCGCCATCTTTCTTTTGTTTTCTACTTGTCCAATATGGTGCTTGTTCTTTGTTTCTGGGTTTCCTGCCTACTTTTCTATTAATTGAGCATTTTTAGCATTCAATTTTATCTCTTCTATTGGCTTATCAGGTATATCTCTTTTTTAAGTTGTTGCTTTAGGATTTAAAATATGTATCTTTAACTCAACACAGGCTACCCAAATAGCATTAAACCACTTCAGGCACAACCTAAGAACTCTGTACTTCCATCCCTCTCACCCCTGATTGTTGTATGTGCTGTTGTGCCATATTTTTCCCCTGCATATGTTATAAAATTAATAATATATAATAGTTTGGTTTAAAAAACATAACTTAAAGTGGGTCACAGATTTCAATGTCAAAACCAAACCCAAAAAAACTTCTAGGAGAAAACATGAGAGAAAATTGTTGCCACCTTGGAGAAGGTAAAGATTTCTCAGAATACAAAATACGCCTATCATAAGGACCAAAACTGATAAATTCACTTTATTAAAATAAAAAACATTTATTCTTTGATAGACACTGTTAAGAAAATGAAAAGGCAAAACACACACTGGAAGAGATTATTTGCAATACATATATATAAAAAAGGACACAAGACCAAAATATATAAAGAACTCCCAAAACTCTAGAAGATAAATAGCCCAATTAAAAATCAGCAAAATATTGAGAGCGCAAACACATTTCACACATACAAATACACACACACACACACACACACACACATACACAAACATACAAGAATGGCCAATCAGTAAACAGGGAAATGTGCAGTATCAGTCATGATACTGAAATACAAACTAATGCCACAATGACATACAAATATGACCACTAGAATGGCTCAAATTTTAAAGATTGGCAATCCCACATGTTGATGAGGATTTAAAGCAACTAGAATTCGCACACATCAGCAGTACGAGAGCAAAATAGTGCAATTTAGAAACCAATTCCAAAGGGTTTTTTTAAAAGTCAAACATACACATATCCTGTGACCCAACAATTCTACTCAATAAACAACCCAAATGTCAGCGAACAAGTGAAGGGGTAAATACATTGTGATAGAGTCCTACCATGGAACACAACCCTCCATAAAAAGTAAACAGCATTAAAGGATAAAAAGTAACAGCATTAAAGGAACTGATGACAATCACACCAGCATAGATGTTCCTCACAAAAGAATGCATTTATTGGATTCCGTTTATACCAAGTTCTAAAACTGGCAAGACTAACTATGGTGCTAGAAATTGAATTAAGGGTTTTGCCTGCAGGACAAGGATTGCTTCTGAAGAGGCACAAGCAACTTTCTGAATGATGGAAATGTTCTGTATCTTTATTGGGGCAGTTAGACATATGTATATATTTGCCTAAGCTCATCGAACTGTATACTCCAGAACTGTTCATTTTATCAGTGTAAATTAAACCTCAGAAAAGTTGGTTTAATAAATGTCCCTTCCATCAGAACAGCCTACAGCAAAGATATAGTTGCCAAAGAAAAGACAGATGCAAATGTGTCACATTCGAACAGCAGACAGCAGGACAGGGACTTGTTATTCCCTTCCAGCAAAAGACTAGCATCCTGCAGGGCATCTTAGAACAGGGCAACACTTTCCAAAGAAATGACATGATAAAAGCATGGTCATTTAGAAGATGTGCTTTGAGCAACAGAGTAACTGCACAGACAATGTTCTGTGGCCCTAAGGAAAGAAGTGGATATTTCTACACCGGGAGTGTGGATGGGTCATGATGGTCTAGGGCATAATAGAGGTTCCACTTCTGGGGAAAAGAGTCAAGAAGATGCAAGCTAATTTTTTTTATTATTGGTGGTGGGGGGGGGTGTATTGTGTGTTTTAATCAGCTTCTTAAGAAGGAAAAACTGCAGTCAGAAATTAGAGCTCACACAGAGCCTTCATAGCCTGGCATATAAGTGGTCTACTGACCTGCATCAAGTTATCCTTCCAGAGTGCAGGTTCAGACAGTCTCCTGGTACCTTCGTGATGTCTTTCACAAGGAGCCACGTATGTAGATTCAGCATCTTGATGGACCATATTAAGCTTATTAAGTCAAGATTCTGAAAGAGTTGCTAAAACCAAGTTACCTGCTACAAATTCTGTCTTACTAAGGCTTCTTTTTTTTCCTGGGTGGTATACAGGATATAAAGGAAAATGTGGATATTTTCTGGTTTTCTCCAAGGTTTCAAATTCAGGGCAGACATATCTATAGACCACATTAGCCAGGGACCAGACTTTGTGGCAGTACAGGCATCGCCCCCAGGGTAATTTTCCCCAGGGAAAAGCTTTAGAAAGCTTCCTTAAAGTGAAGATGCTACAACACTCTTCAGCCAGCCTTGAGAATTGCAAATACAGCACAGAGATGGAACCTGGCTTTTACCTTCTTTAAAAAGATGGAATTCCAACACTCATAGCTGAAACTGCGAAGAACTGATAGTCATCATGCAATTCCACCTGACGGTAATTCGTATTTATTATTTTTACTGCTTTGTGGAATTTCTTGGCTTATTTTCATCCTTTGAGCAAACTTCTCTTTATTCTCTACCAGTTTCCCAGTTCCTGTCCCAACTTATGCAAGTCAAACAGTGCCACTCCAGTGGTCCATCCTCTGACACTAGGAATCAGTTCCAAGAGCGAAATACATGCTGGCAAGAAACAGTACATCCCAGCAAGAATCCTGGCACACATGACAGAACAAGATTACAGATGAAGTGGGGGTGGGGGGTCTTCCTAACTGGGAGCTGGGGCAGGAGTACAGCCTAACAAAACCACCTCTAATGACAGCATCTCCCACGGACCTTCCCTGCTACACGAAGGAATCATCTTTCATGTACATCTTGTCTAGGCTAAGGGCCCAGGACAAAGCAATACATAGTCCAAATTAGCACCTGCTATCACTCCTCAGAGAAGAAAGACTGGGACAAGGGTGGGTCAATATTGACAATGGGAAAAAAGGAAGAATTTTTAAAGCCAGACTTAGATGCATATCAGTGTAGGGGTCTTGGACAGGCAAGCCCGGGGCATGGTCAGCCTGTGCACCTCTACTGCTCTCCCCCCCGGTGGAGTTATTTATCTGACTGTCCTCCCATTGAGGACACCTTCTCCTACCACAGGGTCCTATTTCCCATTCAACTGCTTATTTCCTGATGAACTGTTGGTGGCAGGAACAGTCCAAAAATGCACCCACGGATTAGGAAACTGACAACTTCTATTTCTGGTCATGAAAAACTGGTAGCAGACTTATTGTCCCACCAATCAACCACTAGAAAACCAAACAGAATATGGGAAATGACTGTTTGCAGACGTTGGATCACAGGCAGCATGGGAATGTGACTCCCTAGAGAAGGGAGAGAAACCAGCTGAACAAGGTGAGGTCTACAGTCACCTCGCTTTTCTGCCTGGAGGCACTTTCCAAATCTCAGTGCAGGGAGAGAGATCCCAACACGAACACAGCAGTCTTGATAAATTGAGACAGATCACAGTTCAGAGAGACTGAGGCAGCTTTTCAGGGCAGAGTACTGGAGAGGAAAGAACTATGCCAAGCAAGGGCTCCAGAAGTCTGCGTAGGTAGCCCTTTGAATCACTGGCTGGATGCTAAGCTGTGAATTCTTAGAGTGAAACCCACAGGACTGGGTAAGGAACAGCAACCTGTGAACTGTGAAGACAATTCCCAGCGCTCACACGGGGCTGGGAGACACTTACTTCCACCAGCCAAAAAGGAGACTCCACAATGAACACCCAGGGTGTTTAACAGCAATTTCACAAGGGCCACATCATTCAGTAGGTCTAAACTTAGAATAAAGGCTACTTTCGGACCACTCTAACAAGGCTTAAACACAAATGATTCTCCAAAGGAAGTGATTGCTCTTCAAATACATTGACTGCCTGCTAGAGCAAAGTCCAACTTTCTTTAAAGAAAGACAACACAATCCAGTTGCTCAACAAAGTAAACTTTACAGTGTTCAGCATATAATTAAAAAGTAATGAACATGCCGTGATGCAAGAATGGTGGCCTATAACCAGGAGAAAAAAAATTAGTCCATAGAAATAGAGAGTAAGAGCCTAAATCCTTTTGTGTCTCTTATACAAATTCTTCTTTTCAGAATTAGCAACTTATTTTACTCCTGTCAGACTCTTTGAACACAAAGCTATTCTTGTTTATCTACCGTTTGATGTGCTTGACATCTAATTAACTAAAAATTTACAAGTCCTCAGAGGCCAGCTGATAGCTTCTGCCTTGAAAGAAACAAAGGCTGGACTTGCTTGGATGAGATAAAGAAAAGTTGCTCACTCACAACACATGAGAATAATGAATACTAGATAAATTCTTTCCAGGAGGGTGATGCACCAATTTCCTTTTCAGCTTCTCCAGGCTTTGCAAAATCGTCTTCTATTCCTATTTCCCCACCTCCACACCTGTTATTATTTCAAAGCCAATGAATGAGAATGCACAAGGCAAATATGGGCAAGATCCCAAAAGATGAAAGTAAGGAAATGCAAAATGAGACTCTATTTGGATGGTACCTTGGTTTTTTCTATTATTCTTGGGGAATTATGCCAAATTATTTCTTTTCTTTAACAAGCGTATTAAAAAGCAACCCAACATTCATTAACTATGATTTTACAAATAGCTGCCTAGCATAGCCTGCAGAAAGTGACAGTCACCAAGTACATAGAATACAGTGTGCCAGGAACAGGGGAGAGAAGGACATTTTTTTCCCATCTGGCCTTCAAAGTAGTAGTTCAGGAACTTAGCTTTAGCTTAGCTTTAGCTTAGCTTTATATTTAAAAAAAAAAAAAGTGATCAATTCAAATTTAAGCATTTACTTTGAATGTCACCCAGCCCCAACCACCACCACCACCACCACCACCACCACCACCACACACAAACAAGGTCTTGATATTGTTGTAGATTTGAGTGTGAAAGCAAATCTCTAACAATAAGAAGGATGTTTGTCCACTCTTTGAGTTTGGCTAGGCTCACTGGATTGCAGGGCCATTCAATAGTTCCAAAGGTTATTATACCATACGTCCTGGAGGTGAAGTGATTTCTGCTGTGTCCCTGACTCATGTCACTGTGTGGGTGGTGGTGTTCTGGCCAACAATGAGCATCAGAATTTGGGATTGAGTGACTTTTATAGCCATCTCACTAGGTTCTGAGAGCTCTCCAGGGCTGACAGCACAGGGCTAATTAGAAAGGCAACTCAAGTAATTGACTAGGTAATGAGGGGAAATGCCTGTGATTTAACTTTCACCTACTATTGTTCCCCGTGGGGCTTTGGAGGGGAAGTAATCACCTCCTCATTACTGCAAAGTGTTACTTGATGTGTGTTTTGTTGTTGCTGCCGTATTTGTTCCTTCCTCTGAACTCTGAGTTACAGGCAGACCTCGCTGTTTATTGTCCTTCACAGATTCTGCGCTTTTCAGATTGAAGGTTTGTGGCCACCCGGCCTCAAGCAAGTCTATTGGCACCATTTTTCCAACAGCATTTGCTCACTTCATGTCTCTGTGTCACACTTTGGTAATTCTCACAATATTTCAAACTTTTTCATTATTATTTTTGTTATGGAGAATCTTTGATCTGTGCTCTTTGATGTTATTATTGCAAACGATTATGACTTGCTAAAGGCTCAGATAATAGCAGTTTTTTAAGCAATAAAGTACTATTTAATTAAGAAATGTACATTTTTTTAGACATAATGCACACTTTAATAGACTACAGTAGAGTGTGAGCATAACATTTAGATGCACTGGGAAACCAAAAAATGTGTGTCTTGTGATAGTCATTTTATCGCAGTGGTCTGGAACCAAACTTGCAACATCTGGAAGCTCTGCCTGCATTTGTTCCGAGGTGGCTTGAGCTTCGCTTAGGTATTCCCCCAAGAGCCCCTGAGTTTCCAAGAGCTGAACGTGAAACAGCAAAACGCAGCAGTGAGCTAGTCTTACGCTTCCCCCAGTGCCTGAATTCCTTCCTCGGCAGACCCTGTGTCTGGTCTCCGCTTGCACACCTCCAGGTAGGAAACTCACTACCTCACTTGGAAGCCCATTTCTCTGCTTAACACTGAACTGAAGTCTCTCGCCTACTCAATGCTTCTAATTCTTCCTTTCGTCATATAAACGACGAGTCTACTCAAGTTTTCAAGTGATGGCTCTTCCGTCCTACCCTGCTCCAAGCCCTTCCACCCCTCCCCAAACCCCATCACCTCCCGTGTCCTCCCCGCTAGACAGTGACACTGCAATAAAATTCTGACCCTCTCAGTTTCTTTTTCTTTTCCCTTCTTTTGCTGCTTTTTTCCCCCTCTGTTCTTCCATCCTTCCTCTCCTCCTTTTTCCTTCCTTCCTTTTTTCCTTCTTTCTCTCCCTCTTTCCTTCCTTTCTTATTAAAAAGCATCAGAGAAAGACAGATATTGTATGATATCACTTATACGTGGCATCTAAAAAATACAGCAAGCTAATGAATATAACAAAAAAGGAACAGACTCACAGATAGAACAAACTAGTGGTTACCAGTGGGGAGAGGAAAGAGGGAGAAGGATATAGGAGTAAGGGATTAAGAGGTACAAACTATTAGGTATAAAATAAACTACAAGGATATATTGCACAATATAGGGAATATAGCCAATATTTTATAATAAATATGAATAGAGTATAACCTTTAAAAATTATGAATCAGTATATTGTACACCTGTAACTTCTATAGTATTGTCCATCAACATACTTAAATAAAAATCCACATATATATACAATTTGAAACATTGTTCAGAAACCCCATGATATGCCAAGTAAATCTGAAGATCTAATTGGCTGTGTTCAAGAATTCATGAGTCAGGCAACATCCTATCTAGTAAACAGAAAGGAGCTCAGAGGTGTTTTTATAGGCAGGAAGGTGGGGCAAGAAGCTATTAGCAAAAGAAAAGAAAGGATTGTTTCAGGCCAAGTAACCTTCTCTGGGGGGAAGGGAACAGCAGGGATCTTTCAGATGCAATTATCTCACTAGTGTCGATCCTTGATCAGAAAATTTCAGATATACAATTTTTAAAGGTCATTTCTGGGAGGAGTTGAAACAGCAATCAAGTCTTGGGGAGCAAATGACATCATGTTTGGCTTGTTATTTCTTTTTAACATTTCCCCGTAATTTTCTATTTTGTTAGAAGTGCAGGGATCATCATTTCTGTTTGTTAATTATGTTGATGTCTCTCCCAAGTGTTCTATTCCCCTAATGTTAGACAACTGGGAGAGATTGTTCTGAAAGTCAGAGAGAGCAGACAAGAGTGTTCTGACTGGAGAATTCATTGTGAGGCCAAGACATGTCGATGTCTTCTCTCCAGAATCTCTGTTAGTCATTCCTACTGACTCATAGTAGTTCCCTCTCTGAGCAGAAGTTTCCTTGAGGCCAGCCCCCACCATATGGCTGTTTTGACTGAGGGAAGAATTCAAAGTGATGTTTACAAAGCAAAGCGGTCTTGTGACTCCCAGGCAGCAGATCGGTGTCAAGTGGAAGAGGCCAGGCTTGACCGCCCAGCGTAGCCCTGGATGGCACCGCCAGAAGTGTCATTTTAACCTCCACCCTCTGCATCGCAACTACGCAACAAATGCTTGACTACAGATGTCAGGGCGTAAGTGGGTAACTCTCCAGGCAGACCACACAGCCAAACCTCCACTTCTCTCCCACCTTGCCTGGGAAGCTCTCTTCCCTTTATTGAGACCATCGTTCTCCGTCCTCACCCAGTGTTGAGGTCCACAAGTGCAGGAATGTTTGTCTGTTTTGTGCACTGATGTCTCCTCAATGCCTGAGTCACAGCTCGCCATGCAGACTCATGCTGCTTCTGCCCCTCCCATCCCTGGAAGACCGTTCCTGTCTCCCTGCCCGCTCTGGAACACCCAGCACCGTCCCCACAATAACCTCAGGCCATCAAGAAAAGCAGGTTTTCAGAGCCTGGGGGAGAGAGAAACCCAGAGAACAGGACAGCAAAGGCTCCCATCCTTTCTGATTTCCCCTTCAGCAAAGACAGAACCCAAACCAATATCTCAGTAAATCATCTTACCTTTCATAGACCAGCCAATGAGCACTCAGCATTATTTATCCATCTTTTAGCTGTCAGGGAAAAAGAAGACATGAGTGTGAAGATAATTACAAAGATTTCAAAGGTCTTTCTCACTGAAATGATGAAGTTTGAGAAGTTCCTCTCTCCAGTCCCTGAATAATGAGATAGCATTCGCAGCCATAAAGGGATTTTTCTTTCTCTTTTGTGGAACAAAAGAGCTCAACTTTCCATGTCGGGGAGGCAGATGAAGTTCTACACAGACTGCCAGACTCAGCGCCCATCAGCACAGGTGGCCAGAGAGAGGGGAGGAGGGAGGGAGGGAGGGGCAGAGAAACACTGGGAGAGGAGGAGAGAGCTTAGAAGTCACAGACAGACATCAATGCACAGAAACCCAGAAAAGACGCTCTGAAGGACAGGATGGAGACAGAAAAGGAATCACCAAAAAGAAAACAGCAAGAGTTAGAGCACACCAGTGCTGAACTGCAGATTAAATGCTCTATCATTCCCCAAACTTAACTAATTTCTCATTAAAGCAGTAGCTATACCATGTAGGTACCTTGGGGGAAAAATGATTTCATTTAATGAGCTGTCTTATTGCAAACCTGTTTCAAGGATCAGCCTCTTAAAGAAATAATATGTTTGCTATCCTTTGCCTGCCCTCGCTTTCCAGGCACTTCTCCACGTGTGCAGGCAGACCTCGGAGATATTGCGGGCTTGGTTCCAGATCCCCGCAATAAAGCAAATATTGAAATACAGTGAGTCGCTCGAGTTTTTTGGTCTCTGCGTGCTTAAAAGGTGTGTTTACACTAGTCTGTAGTCTACTAAGTGTGTAACAGCATTATGTCTAAACAAGTGTACATATCTTAATTTTAAAATGCTTTGTTGCTAAAAAATGCTAACCGTCATCTGAGTCTCCAGTGAGTCACAGTAGTAACGTCCAAGATCATTGATCACTGATCACCATAATGAATATAGTAGTGATGAAAAAGTTGGAAACGTTGGGAGAATTACCAAAATGTGACACAGAGTCATGAAATGAGCAAATGCTGTTGGGAAAATGGCACCAATAGACTTGCTTGATGCACGGTTGCCACAAACCTTCCATTGGTAGAAAATGCAGTGTCTGTGAAGTACAATAAAGCAAAGCTCAATAAATCGAGGGGTGCCTGTACTTGGGGTTTTGAATTTGTTCTCTCCTAGCCCTCTGGGTATCGAATTAAAAGCTCCCTTGGCCTCTTCTGTTCTGGTCTTTCTAGCAAATACCTTTTGGTTTTGTAAAAAATTAATAAACAAGAGCCCTCAATTAAAGAGTTGGGGGACCAGAAGGCGGAGCTCTCACACTCTACAGCAGCAGAGCCCAACAGGGAGAGGAAAGACTCCTCCTCCATCCTGGCAAGAACTCAGCCCACACAAAGCCGCGGCGTCTTTGTTTATTATGTCTTCCCGACTTTCTTTTCCCCTCTATAAAAGCATTCTCCTTCCCTTGCCATGTGGGGACTCGTACACGGCTTGCCAGGGTTGTAGACCCTGAACTGCAATTCTCTGCTGCTCCAGAATAAACCCATTTTTGCTGAAGAAACAGCTGGCAGGCTATTTGTTTCAGGTCAGCAGTTTGCAGACACGTTGATATGTTTTAATGAACCAGCCTGGGGCTCTAAGTGTGTGATAGACGGCTTCTTAAAAGATCTTTGTAAAGCTGTGATAAATTGTATCATTTGAGAAGGGGTTGAAACTAGTGTGATGGTTAATACTTAGGTTATAAAAGGAAGGCTTCTGTTAAGTTGGTTGGTTTGCTTTGTTCACGGTCTCTGGGCTTGGCTGATATGTTGCTGGTGTTATTTTGGCTTCTCCCTCCACAGAGATAAATGTGATAGCGCTTTGAACCTTCTGAAACACTTTCAGGAGAAGAAGCATTCCATACTCTATAAGAAGGGAAGGCCAGGAGATTCTATTTTACTCAAGATGGCCCTCAGGGAACTGTGGAGTAATCGGAGTGACATGAGACCAGGAATGAAGAATTCTCTCACTTTTCCATGTGTCACCTTGAGTAGGTGACCTGAACTTGATGAGCTGCCGTTAGAGGGATAATGGTGAGAAATACTAAGATGATGTGCCCATTCATTAATTCCGCAGCCTACCAAGGGCCTCCTCTGTGTCAGACCCTGGGGGCAGAACTGTGAATGAGACAGAGGGGATCCCGGCTCTCACGAGACCTACACTCTGGTGAGGGCAGAAAGGGGAAAAAAATGTATCTGTTTGCTAAAGTTGCAGTAACAAAGTACCACAGACGGGCACCTTAAACCACAGACGTGTATGTATCATCTCAGTTCTGGAGCCAGAAGTCCGAGACCAAGGCGTCAGCAGAGTGGGCTCCTTCCGAGAGCTGTGAGTGAGGGTCTGTTCCAGGCCTCTCTCCCCGGCTTGTCGATGGTCTTCCCTCTGTGGGTCTGTCTCCAAATATACCCCCCTTCTGAGAACACTGGTCATATTGGATTAGGGCTCACCCTAATGACCTCCTTTTACCTTGATTACCTCTGTAAAGACCCTCTCTCTCTATAAGGTCACAGCCTAAGGTACTGGGGGTTAGGATTTCAATACATGAATTTTGAGGGATGCAATTCAACCTGTAAGAATCTATGAATAATGTAATTGTGACATGAAGGAACTTAATAGGAAAATCTGAGAGAAAAGTAATTGCGCATGTGTGTAGGGGGGTGTTGTGAGAAGAGAAACAGAGGGCCGACATGGTGAGGGATGCTCTGAGGAGGGGGCTTCTGAGCTGAGACCAGAAGAGAAAGAGAAAGAGCCAGGCTCAGAGGAGCTGGGGTGGAGCTGCTGGGTGCAGAGGGCACAGGGATGCAGTGACAATAGACAGAAAGGAGGGAGCCCCCAGAATAGACAGAAGTCCAAACAAAAGGCCACGTATTGGGTGATGGTATATATATGCCATTCTACAAGAGGCACAACTTTAACAACAGAAAGCAGATCCAGGGCACCTGGGGCCAGAGATGGAGGAAGGCTCGGAGAGCGTAGGAGCAAAAGGAAACTTCCAGGATGGGGGAGCAGTTCTGCATCTCATGATGCTGGTGGTTCTGTAACCTATACAATAATCAAAGTTTAAAAAGCTAGGTGCTGAAAACAGGTGACATTTATTCTATGTAAACAATACCTTAATAAAGAAGGAACACAGTTATGTTGTGATCTCTTTTGTGTGAAACTTACAGGATTCAAGCCATGTTAAGTAGTTCAAAATGGAGTCACAACGGCTAATGTGAACATCCGTGTTAGTTGTTTCAAAATGTCTGCTGGAGGACTGTGAGCATCTTAGACTGGCAAACTAAGGGTGCCACCTGCGATGAGAAGTCTGATGGGCCACGTACATCACTGGAACTAAAGCCACTGTTAGAGCAAGACTCCCTCCCCAGAGGGAACTGCTGCTCCTTAAAAAGAGACCCCAGAGCCGAGCGGCTGAAAGGCTCTACTGCCGGAGGACCAACTCCACGCCGCTGGGACGGCTGTGTGCTAACTGTGTGCAATACACTCTGCGAGTCGTGAACTGAATATCCACGACGTGTCCTAGGTCTCCAGTCCCGTGACTCTTACCTGGCCTCACCGCTGGGCCCTGGGACACACACGCATGTGCACACGCACAAAGGCTTTGGCTCGAGTGGATCACGGGCTAGGAGGCAGAGGCAGATGTGGTGATGCAGGTAGGAGGCGTCACAGTAGCTTAGGTGAGAGAAGGTGACAGAGGGTGGCAACAGTGAAGCTGGGGAGAGTGGGTAAGTGAGGAGTGGTTCCGTCACAGGAAACGCCTAGGATCTGGGTTTCAGTGGATGAGTCCACAGTGGCCCCACAGTACACAGAACACGGCACTGGCTGAAAGATCAACCAAAATGAAACATTATCATTTCCGAGACCCCTCCTCCCGGAGTAGAGGACACGCTAAGAACAGCCCCGCAGAGCGGTCTCCTCTCTAAGCTGTCCCTCGGGGAGAAAGGGAGGCGGCCGCAGGGCTCATGAGGATCACTTGTGAGTGTTCACTGGATTCCGGGTCCTCCTTCCCCAGGGTCTAATTCAGGAGCTCGGGGGCAGCACCCGGGAATCAGTCATCAGATGAACAAGGAAACCACCCTGGCCCCGTGTGCATGTGACCTGAGGACCTGGGGAAAGGGAACAAGGAAAAACGCTGGGACTCTCCCTTCCAAGCCCCCTTACCTCTGCGGCTGGCCACAGGACAGGTCCAGCCGGCGTAGATGGATTCCAAGCAGGTTCACTCCGTGAGGGCAGAAGAGTCTTGCATATCACAGCTCTCAGGCTGGGCTCTGTTTGCGCTGTCTGCCACCTGCTTTGCCAAAGAGAATGAGTCAGTAACCTCTCACATCCAAAAAAGACCAGGGGCTGGGGAACAAATCCCTCTATTCTTGGCCATTTTATTAGTGCATTGCAACGTTACATTTCCTTCACCTTAATAGAGCATGAAATTAAAATATACGGATCCACAAAAACACCTGCCTTTTGTGAACCAGCTCAAACTGTTAATTATGTCTCCTAAGGATCCTGCCATGCACTTCGTGTTATTAAGTCCTTTGTAATTTAATTACAATTTAATGAGAGCTTTACATAGCCTCTCCTAGGCCTTTCAATTTAATCATCAGCATTAACAATGTTCTATTCTTTGTTATTTTTCAGAGTCCTTCCATTTATCTTTAAATGTAAGTATTTATATTAAATTTACATTCCATGGTCCAGAATTTTAAAGCCATCATTAACTGAAGGGTAACTCATTTTCAGCCTGTTTGCTATGCGGTGTATGGGTAAAACTAGAATCAAAGTATATGGGCTACATGGGGTGAGGTTTTTTTGTTTGTGATTTTTTTACCAGTAGGTAGCAAAGGATCCTCTTCCTGCCGTTTCACTACTGACTTTATTTTGAAAATTACGGAATTTTTAGTTAAATCAGAATATTGTTTAGATTTCTAAATTGTCTATGTATTTTGGCTCTGGATTTAAAATTATACCTTATGAATGTCTATGATTTAGCTTTTAAAGTATCTCACACGTGTTTTTAAATTTGCTTGCGAGGGTAACTGCTGCAATTTAAAAATATCTTGACTTTGGACTGATGTCAATTCAAGACTTCCCCTCCCCCGACCCCACAGCAGGATGGTCGCTCCGTAGCTCGGTGCCCACGCAGGTTTGGAAGGACCACAGCTGGAGAGGGCTGCACTGGGGCCCATCTGACAAGGTCTTTACAAAGGGGGACATGCACTCCCTGGGCTGAGCCCACAGAGGAGACGGCTGATCAAAGACACCCTGATGGTTCTAAGTGGCACGCCCAGCGCAGAGCTTCTCAGGGGACCACTTACACAGCCACTCGAGTCTTTCCAAACGCAGTCTGTTACCTGATCTGCTGGCAAGTGACAGTCCTCTGACATCAAAGATGCGCCCCTTCACAGCAGGCTGAGGAATCTGGAGAACCTCTTGGTGCATCTGATCAGAACTGAACGAAGGGACGCTCACGGCTTTGAAAAGAACAAGCTGGAAAAGGAGCGGCGTGCTCTGCACCCAGGCTAAAACCTGTCCTGGACTGGCAGCCTTCAAACAATGTGAAGAGCTGAGCCAGACACAGCGTATTCCTGATTCTGCTCTGGCACCTTCTGCCGGAGCCCTATCACGCTGAAATGCCGCCTGCCAGACAGGAATGGGAACATGCTGCTGCTTGAAGAAGCCTCTGAGCACTGGGATCCTAAGGGGGAAGACCTCCCACCCGGAGGGAGGCTGCTGCTCACCTGCAGCATCACCCAGCCGTTCCCGTGAGAGGATATGGTACCCATGAGCCCTCAGAAAACCACAGTGACCTACCCCCCAAGCTTGGCAGTCAGGCACCTTTATTTTCACCGTGTTTGGCGGAAGCCTACTTGTGAGGTTATTCATCTCATTTCCTTCTGGATTCAGTGACCTCAACAGCCCTAGACATACTAAGGCTGCGGCTCTAAGCTGCAACTCCATTTCAGACTCACATGCTCTGAGGGGCTGACTGTTCATTCTGGAAGGTTCTCCACCTTTGGCCCCAAGCTCAGCACCTAGAATGGCTACACTCAGAGCTGGCTTTGGGCCGGCTCCCCACCCTGGCTGCAGACCGGTATAAAACTCCTTCATCCCTGTATGACCTTTGTGTGCTGAATGGCCAACATCACGTCTCCAGGTGGGAGTTTTTATTATGTTTTACAACCATGAAAACACAGGACGGAGGCTGTGACAGCAAACCTTTCAGACAGAGGAATCGACCAAGATGCACCCGCCCACCCTTACAGCCCCCTTCCACACGTCTCTCAGAGAATGTTCCTGGGTCCTTCCTTCGCAAATTCAGGAGGGTTGAAAGTAGACATTTAAAGTAGCAGGAACACCGTCGGCAAAATGGAAGCAGAAGATAACTTTGAGAAAGAACTGATGAGAAACACAATACAGAAAACCTCTTCTCTGGTGTTACGAGGTCGGGGTGGAAGAGTGTGCCCTGGGCTCAGCGTCCATCCTCCCGAGGTCCGGGTCATACGGGGCCCTCGGTGACCCCCTCCAGGGGCAGGCTGGGGGCGCTGTCGGCTGGGGGCCTCTCGTCTTTCTTCAGCGAGGTCGGGACTCGGAGACTGACATAGGGTTTGTGACAAGCTGTGTTGGCCAGAGGAGGGTAGTGCTGTCTGTAGCAAATGTAGGCAAAAATGAGGCCAATGACTCCGCCAACAAAAGAATCTGGGAGGAAAGAGCAAAACCAGGAGAAATGCCTTACGATTCGTTCAAATGTGGCCAGTTATGTTTTCCAGAAAGCATTTTTCCTACCGGTTCCAATGACTGGCTTGCTTGTTGGACCCCCTGAAAGACCAAAGGGAAGAGAGACCACACTGGAGGTATAAATCTTGGTGCCCTCTGCAAACTCATCATTTCTAGAACTTAAACACTCCTTTTAAGTGTGTACTTGATTCTCCCTTCTCTATAAAATATGCATCTGAGCATGGCACAAACTCAGATTTGCATTCTTGATTTTGAAAATCAATTCTGAATTCTGGAAGAAGAACTCCAGCCATCTCTAGGGGATCTAAATGCCCTCAGGGGCTGTGATTTCTTTTTCTTTCGCGAGTTCCTACTAGAGTCCTGCAGTCTTGCCGGTGCACCACAGAAACCCTGCAGGCGCACCGGTCTCTCCCCCGCAGTAAGTGACTTCCCAGGGATGAATGACGCTTCTGAGTCACAAAGTGAATAAAACATTTTATAACACAGTAGGATTGGCTGACTCAGCAGACCTAGTGGGAGGGGCCAATCCCTCCAACAAACCAGAGGTTTCATCGCGTGAGGAGGGTAGACAAGGCAAGGGAGGGTGTCTGCAGGCCAAACAGGCCCCTCTCCACGGCACGGCCCCTTGCATTCAAAGAGGGCATTCAGCTGGTGCCCAACAGAGACCCCATGAAAGCAGCCCACCCCAAAACCCCTCATTCTGTGTGAGTGCGTGTGTGCACATGTGCCCTTTAAACAGTGTCTATGGGTTATTCTTGCCAAAACGATGACAAAGCAATGGGAACCCTCCCTGACAAAAGCAACTTGGAACCCTTGCAGAGGCCCCTGCCAGCCTGAGCGGTCATTCTTAATTTGAGGGTTTCCACGGTCATCTTCATAATCTTGTTGAATTGCCCACATCTGCTATGGGCCGTAGCCTCAGCCCATTTTACAGAGGAAATTCAGGCTCAGAGAGGCCCACAGAGCTCTCCACAGCCACACCCCTTGTCAATGACAGAGCTGGACTTGAACCCTGGGGTCCTGACTCTGCACCCGCGCTGCTCCTTGGGCTGTTCTCACACCCTGGCACGTTCATTCCAGGCTTTCTGATATCCCAGCTTTCAGAACACGGCATGCACTTGGGGTTCAGGTGAGGAGCAATGGCTTTGCTTAACTGATCAGCGCCCAGGATGGTACATTTCCAGATACTTCCCAGTACGCAACACACTGCGTACAGACCTCGTTTAAGTCACAAGCTGACCCTTCTGGGTCTCCTGCAAGGGAGTCTGGGGTGGTCATCAAGGAAATTTATCTTCCAAGAAAACAAACTGTTCAACACTGAGATTTCTTCATTCCAGGTATCAGTCCTTTCGTTATATAGGTATCCTGGCTCCCTCTAGAATAACCGGGATCATTTCTGAGGGAGGGGGACAATATTTTGGTATTTTATTACCTTTTGAAGAATTGCTTCTACCTTCAGCATTTTTCCTAGACTAACAGCAAAATGTTTAATAGTTCTGTAATAAATAGCTTTAAGCTATTTTAAATAAATTTGGCAATTTAGTACATGTAATTTTATTTGTAAATAGCTGCCAAGCAGGTAAGGAACATAGGCATTTCTGTGATGGCAGCATGAAACCCACTGTGTGCAGACCAAGTGCCCAGCCACCACTCTGGAGCCTGGAGTGGGGACAAGCAGCTAGTGATGGTTCTTCAAGGGTAAATAGATGAGGTTATCCTCCCAATCAACATCCTTCCCGTTGCTCTTAGGGACTTGACTTCAAGGCTACACACCTAGTCCTGTCAAGCCCCACAGCCATCTCCAGCCCCCAACTCTACAGCAGCCACTGTCTTCCCTTCTATTCCTCCACAAAGCTTGCTTCTACAGCCTTCTTCCCCTTCCTACAAATGCTGCTCTAATCCTGGGCATCCCTTCCCTTCATCCCCTCGCCTATTCAATTTCTACTCATCCTGTGGAACTCAACTTGACATCCTTGTGCAACGATGCCTCACCCGACTTCCAGACTAGGCCAGGTCTCCCAGGTACACACTTTCATTATCCCCCGTGGGATCAGAACGGCAAATAATGCCGAACTGTTTGATTATTAATGTTTAACGTGGGACTTAACTCCACGCGGGTATGGGCTGTGTCTATCTCATTGGCTGTTGACTCTTCAACACCTGGAAGAGCACTCTGCTCACCTCGCGCAGAATTAAGCTGGTGGAGGGAAGCGGATGAATAAATATAAGCACAGTAATCGGGGGCTAGATTCCTGCCCCTGTCCTGTGGTGTCCTGTGTGGGCCCCGTTCCCCTCTCTGGGCTTCGGTTACCCCATCAGAAACATTTAAGAGCACCGAACAAGTCCATGGCAGCTACAGGCCTTCCCACATAAGTGTTCTAGGAATTTGATTTCCAGGGTCAGCCTACGGAGACCAGCTTTCAGATCACCTGGAAACTGCACCAAGGCATATTCAGAAAGTGGGTCATATCTTTGGGATAAAAACATCACTTAGAAACAAAAGTCATTCTAACTGGTCAAAGAGAAAGACTGAGTCATTGTGGCTACTTCTCTCCATAGGAGCTCAACACGGTGAGACCGTGTGGCCGCCACCAGCAGAAAGGCAGACAAAACACATTAGTGGCCGCTCAGCCCTGGTGAGTAGCCACCAAGGTAGGAGGGGCGGGGAGGACCATCTGAGAGACAGCAGAGAAACCCAGGGGCCCATCCTGCTCCCAGTACAGGCACCTGGGGCCAAGGTAAGGTACCCAGCACCTACTCTCAACCCTGAGCCAAGAATCCTCCAAGCTGAGGGGTCCTCAAAAAAGACCCTGCAGCCCCCAGCAGGGCAAGTGTCTGCACTTCTGAGCCTCAGTTCCCCAGCTCCCAAACAGAGATCTCAAAATCCACGCCACTGAGTTGCGACAAGGATTCAATGAGACCTGCTTCTAAAGATTATGTCCCAGGGCGTGCCACAAAATAAGACCTTCAAGTACAGTGTTTAAAAAATAGTCCCAACTGTTCTTCTGTTCCTCTCCGGAACTACTGGGGACTTTCTAATCCTTCCGCATCCTTCTCTTCACATAGCAACTCAGCAGTCTAGACTTCTCAGCTCTTTTGTGTGGCCAAACCTTCACAGCATTTTAAATAAACATCTCATGAACTTAAAAAAAATGAGTCACCCAAGACATTAAAAAAGTAACATGCACTGTGACTTCCTGAGCGGGGCCATGAGGCATTATTACTGCGATTAGAGCGAGTCCCTCAAACTGAGCGGCTCTTCACATGGCCGGTGGCCAGCAGCCTGTGACGTAAGCCAGGGCTTTTCTTGTTCAAGGTCTTAGACTCGCACTGTAGTTTTGTTTTCCCAATAACCCCAGAGAAGAGCCCCATGGGGCATTATTTTTATTGAAATCTGAAATGATCCAGGACATCTGCATTTGAGCCACTGACGACTGAACAGACCAAACCGCAAAACCTACAAATAATGCCATTTGACTTTCTATTTTCTGTGACAAAGCATTTTATTAGGTGCCTCATTGACCAAAAGACATCAAATCATTCCAAGTACATGTTCCCCAGGCTTCCTGATGCAGCTGCAAGGGAGAGACTGGTGACTGCTGCCAACACTGTTTTCCCATTTAATGGAATGAGTAAAAAGTGGTACCGTAGGTGCCGCCAGAGTTATCAGAAGCAGCCAGGGCAATGAGAGGTCTAGCGAAGGCGCCTTTTCGGCAGAGTCATTCGGGGCTTTGTTTATTACAAAGGTGCTGAACAAGATTTAAAAAATGACTTACTTTATGACCGAGAATGTCATCAAGTGCCTCATGTGGACGACTGTCACTTGGATGAAATCACATTCACATCCTGCAGAGTGTGTGCTGGCAAGGAAGGCTGGCAGGGGACAAGGAGGCCTTTATTAGGGAAAAAACTACTTGGGACTGACTTCATCCCAAATAAAGCAGCGTGGGACTGAAGGGTTCCCACAGGGGAATATGTGGATCTCAGTGTCCCCAAGTACATAATGCCACAGTCTCCTCACTCAGCACTGATGTCATTCACTCATCACGTATATTGTACGGGGATCAGGCATCAGGAGTGAGGCCCGATCTTAGGGCACGAGGCTGAACAAAACAGACATGCTCCCAGTCCTAGGGGGCAAGACAGACACTGAAGAGTGACAGCCTTATCAGGGAGCTACAGCTGTCACACGCGCCATGAAGGAGAAGGCGGGTCTGTGAGGTCGGCCAGTCAAGTGGCCAGGCTTGTCTGGACCAGGGGGTTTTCGCTGGGACAAGCCCCACAGGCCAGCCCTGCAGGACTGGCAGGTGTGAACCAAGGGGACTGGGACGTGGAGGCAGGGAGGGCAGCACAATTGTCCAGGCAGAGGAGGGAAGGGGCGTGGCAAATTCAAGAACTGGGAAGCCCATCTTCTACCAGTGAAGTGGTGTCTTTGTAATTTTACAGGACATTAGTTGACCGAGTTTCTGGCGTGGGCGGGAGAAGAAGGTTTTCCATATTCCCTGAGGCTCTGTTGCACCCTCAGCCTGGACCAGGGGCCCCATTGGCTCTCTGGGCTGCCATAGATGCACCCTTCTCAGCCCCTACTTACCAAGGGGGGCGCTGACTCCCTCTTAGCTGCCTCACTCACCTGCGTTTCCCCAGAGCCCCACAGCTATTATTTAGTAAATGTTCGGTGAACTGAGATGCACTGAAGAACAGACACCACCAGCCACAAAATTTCCACGAGAGGGGAAATTCAGAGGGAAAGAGAGGAGATTCATGGCTGCCCGAGCCTGGGTGAATGGGGCATGACAATTTTCTGCAATTAGATAGTGGTGATGGTTGCACAACTCTGATTATACTAAAAACCATTGAATTGTTCACTTCAAAGGAAAGAATTTATGAATTATGAGTTATAAATTATACCTCAATGAAGCTATTCAAAAAGGAGGGTTAAAATCAACACCAGATGGGCTCCAGTGATAGTGGAAAGAGCGCTAGACTTTAAATCAGGCAGCCTAGATTTGAATCCTTACCTGTAAAGGGTGCATAGCCCCACCCCCTTCTCATGAGGTCAAAGGACAGGAAAGGATCCCACAGAGTCTGGTCGACTGAAGTGCCAGTACCTACCAGCCCTGCTCTCCTGCTCTGGCACAAATAAGCAGAAAGGCTTCTGAAGATGTGCTGTCAAGTCCCTGAGAGGAACACATCCCTCCCTGTCACCATGGCAACATCCAGCATCACTGAGCTGGTCTGACATGGGACCTTGGATGCCTTGGGCTCTTATGGGGCCAAGATCCTAGGGTAGGTAAATACCAGCTCCAGAAAACTCAACCACCCCGCATGACTGTTTCTGTTCTTTTTATCCTACTACTAATGAAGCTTCCTGTTTTTGTGACTTTGAGTTTCCATAAGAGAACTTATTTAGCACAAAGGATGCACGATCTACCCGGGACACTGTAAGCTGGAAGGGCAGCGCCACATCTGTCCACCTCACTACGGTGCCTCCATCAGAGAATGTGTCTGGCACACAAGTACAAGAGACATATGAATGAATGAATGAAAGAATGAACATTTAAAGTTTAATTTGTTTTGTTCATTTATAAAGAAAAAGAACTTTCAAAGAATAAGAGTAATTTTAGTAAAACCCATATATAGAAAAAATAATAGTAAGAAAGAAATATAATTTTGTCAAAATCATTCATTCATTCCACACTTATTTGTTGAACACTGTTACGCATAATGAATGTCGCCCCTTTCCCCAAAGATATGCTGAAGCCCTAACCCCCAGAACCTCAGAATGTGACCTTATTTGGAGTCAGAGTCTATACAGAGATAATCAAGTTAAAATGAGATCATTAGTATGGGCTCTGAAACAATATGACTGGCGTCCGTATGGAAAGGGGAAATTGGGACACAGAGACGGACACATACAGAGAGAAGACGATGTGAAGAAACAGAAGGAGAGTACCACGAGACGATGGAGGCAGAGCTTGGCATTACACTTCCATAAACCAAGGTACATCTGAGGCCAATGAAGCCAGAAGAGGCAAGGAAGAATCCTTTCCTTCCAGGTGTCAGAGGGAGTGTGGTCTGGCTGAGCCCTTGATTTTGGACTTCTGGCCTCCAGAAATATGAGGTGATTTCTATTCCTCTAAGCCACTCAGTTTGTGGATGTTTGTTTCAGCCACCCTAGGAAACTGACACAAGTACCTATTACGTGCCATGCCAACAAAAGAGACACAAATCCCTGCCCACGAGGAGATTTTATTCTAGTGCCAAGTACAGCAAACTACGTGAACTGTTCACTTACATATTGTCTACACATATAGCTGCTTTCACACCACGAGAGTGTGGGAATGGGCTGCAATTTCAACAGGGGGGTCACCACAAGGTGTCCTCACCTGAGCTAAGTAAGATAAGGAGTGGGGAAGGAAACAAGTCACATCCACATCTGAGAGAAGAGCATTCCAGACACAGGAAGAGCCAGTGTAAAGGCCCTGAGGTGGGAAGGCGCTGGCATGAACAAGGAGGGGCAGTGGAGATACTATCCGAGAGGCAGGACCTGAGGGACCAGGTCTCATAGCCAGTTCAGGACCTGGGCTTTGATGCTGGCTGCTACAGGGAGTCACTGGGGGTTTTAGCAGAGGAGTGGCACCACAAGGGATACAGACTTAAAGGCTCATCCTGGCTGCAGTGTGAGAGGAAAAGGGGGAAGGAGGGAGACTGGCAGTGAGGCTTCAGCAATAATCCAGGGAACAGGTGACGGTGGTTTGGACTAGAGCAGGAAGAGGAAGTTGGATTCTGGAAATATTTGAAGGTAGAGCCAATAGGAGAAACCATAGAAAACCACAGAAAGCAGAGAGAAGAAGTCCCTCGAGTGAAATGAAGCAAGGTTGTCAGTGAGACTGGGGAGCAGCCAACACCCATCTTCCCTGGGGACTAAGCCACGGGGAAAGGCCAGGGCAGAGGGCCGAGGGCAGAGGGTGGCGAGCCTGGCTGAGAAAGCTTCTCTTGAGGCCCCAAAGCTCCCTGTCCAGAGAGTTCTGATGGAGGGGGTGACCTGGGGCTGCAGACGGCTCCAGCCCTCCCACAGGGATGCCCTGGGGATGAAGGCAGAGATGGGCGGCCTCATAGGCAGTCAAGGCTCAGAGGTTCCCAGACCCTGAGCAGCACTTGGCAGCAGACGATACACGTGAATGCAGAGCCCAGCACATGGGGCAGCCGACGGTGGAGGGAAGGCGAGGGGAGGCCAGTTCACTCAAGACGGAGGCTATCATTGGGAAAACCTTAGTACTTTTGTTCTGTGTAAGGCTGGTGGGCTTCTGGTGGGAGCAATAATATAGTTCTAAGGGCTCCTTTTCAGGTCACTTCATTTAGAAAATCTAGAGATTGCTTCTGATGGCCTCAGGGAGGCCTGGTGAACAGCGTGTGCCGCTGAACTGGGTGTGTGCCTGGGGGGAGAGGGGTGAGTCAGGAAGAGGCGGGGAGGGAGCAGCCTCTGCCTGGCTTTTCAGTGTGGCTCATGGAAAGTCAGGTGCAGTGCCCCCGTCCCCAGCCACCCCACCTGCAGGGTTGACAATCTCCTGGAGCCTGAAAACTAAATTCCTTTCCCATCACAGCCCCTTCGCAGCCCAGTCAGGGGAACCAGGATGGCAGTGGCACCATCTTGACATTTCAGCCCAGTCAAACACGGCGTCTGTGACTGGGACGGGTGCTTCCCAACCTCCCGCTGGGTGGAAACAACCAACCTGCTTCCTCCCTAGAGACCCATTTTTCTGGATTACAGTCAGAGGGAGATGCTCTTTCTTATGATGAAACACTACATAAGGCACCCGGGGCTGCTTAAAATGACCTATCATTAGAGAAACCAGTGTTGGTTAGAAGTTTACCCAAAAGCCGGAGTCATATAAGGAAAGCCTGGGTCCAGATACAGGGATCTGAGGGCAAGGGAGCTCGTTATCTCACCCCTTCATGGAGACAACAACACGCTCCTGCTACTTCCATCTCTAACTTGCCACTGACGGAAACCATAAACACACGAGACTATGAATCAAGGCAGAAGAGGGTTCATGAGATGCTCTGCTCTTTCTGTGCATTATCCTCTAGAGGTATTCTCCCCAGCGGGGAATTCCACAAGTTTTAATACTGAAAACATATAGTTCATCACAAAGGTTAAGCATCTTTGTGAAGCGCTGGCTTTGCAGTTGGCATCACCCATGGAACTCTCCAGTTCCCTTCTGACCCGAAAGCCAGCATGTCACAAAGATGTGGAGAACCTCAGCCACACACAGGTTTATTATCCACCCAGCGGTGTTTATTTCTGAAGAAGTCCTGCCAAATGTTTCACTGCCCCTCCAGATCGTAGCCTGTGCCCTTCATTTTCCTCACTTAATCAAACGACATACTTGTGAATTTGGAGAGGAATTCAGAAAGCAGAAAAGACCAGAAGGGTGTCGACTACAGGAAACCACCATGACACTGAACAGAGCAAGGCATCTGAGATTATGGGCTATTTACTGGATATGAATATGTAATCGAGTAATTGGATATACTTCCACACTGGGCACAGTTGCTTAAATCAAAATTGAAATGGAGTCATAAAAATCTCATAATACCAATGTTGTTAGCTAAAGTCTATAATGAGAGGGACTTGGGTTTCGCTGCTGCCTCTGGGGCTCCACATGAATTCTCATTATGATGGATAGTCCCCGCCCACGGTCACCGGGCAGCTCAGTCCACCAAAGAAAACCAACAAGTCATTCATCTCCGTCAGACATCCTGCCTCGCCACCTATACAGCAGTCCAAGGCCTCGCCATCCGTCCCCTTCTCCAAGCTGGAAACCTTGGCGGCCTCCTTGATGACTCCCTTGATAACTGAGCATTGAATGAGCAAAATTTTACACTCATTGAACATTGCTGCTTAATGTGTAACGAGCGGAAGAAAGATGGGGCTGAGTGTGGCGTAGGTCAGGGTTCCTCAACCTCAACATTTGAGGCTGCGTAAGCCTTCATTGTGGGGGAGGTGCTACCTGGTACTTTGTAGGATGTTAATAGCATCCCTCGCCTCTAACTCACTAGATGCCAGTGGCAACCCAACTGATGAAAACCAAAAAGATGTCTCCAGACATTGCCGAATTCCCCTGGGAGGTTCGGTTGCCCCCATTGGGACCACTGGTATACACAGTGACAGACGGCCCCATCAAGAGGGATTTAGGTTAAAGTGCCGCCTGCCTCAGAGCCCATTAGAGGATCCAAGGAAAGGCACCTTCCTCTCCTGGCTGACCCCGGGGCACAAACTGAGCCGACGTTGGCACAGCTGAATGGGTGCTTGGGCCACATCCGTGACCTGTTCCAGCTGATGCGCATTCAGTCTGGGCCGCAGGAGTCTACCATGATGTGATTTTGGTTTGCCCTCCAAGTACGGCCCTACACGTCACTGAACATGCACTCTCCTTCTCTGCTTTGCCCACCGGCCCACAGAGCATTCATATCCTCCCTGCACGGCTCCAGCTCCTTTCTGTGCCACTTGCACAGGGTGGGGCTGAGGTCCCGTTGCCAGCGGGCCTTGAGTGCACGCGCTGCAACGTAAGCCCTCCATTTCCCCAAAGCCAACAGCTGTGAGTCTTCATTCTTCCATGATGCACCAGCCACAGCTCAGTAATGAGCTACAAAACTGGTTGGGACCAAGAGTATTTAAGCGAGGCCAAACCCATGTCTTAGTTTTCAGGACAAGATCACCACACAAAGGCTCTTACTCTCTTCCAAGATAGGGCCAAAATCTCTTCAACTCTGAAACCCTTAATGCTTTCTCAGATCCAAAGTGGCCGAATCAAAGTGGAAACCAGGGATCCATTACTTACAGATAGACCATGTTCCAAAGCATGTCCGCCTCTCAGTCAGTGGTTTGGGAAACTCAACACATCATTCTTCACAAATGATGCATGAAGCAACGATACCGGTTTGCATTTGCGCGATACGTTTTCATTTACAAAGTCCACTCAGATCCGTTATTTCATTCAGTCTGTGAAAGAGCTCTGGGAAATACTGGGGGATTATTGTTCCCACGTTCAGAAGAAGAAAGTACAGTCTGCAAGGGATACGTGAGAAGCAGCCCATAAAATGCCATCCAGCACATAACAGCCCTCATGGGGAAGTGCTCTAAGCACACGGGCAGCTGAGTCTTCTCGAAAATATTCCTAGCTCCAAGGGTGCGGTGGGTATCCACGCCCTTGTGGTCCTGGCTCAGCAATTCCCTCCCTGCTCCCCTCTCATGAAATAGCTTCAGATTATCCAGAATTTCATCCAAATCACTGGATGGAGCAGAGAACAAGGGAGGGCTCAGGGTCCGGCCTGATGGGCCTCTACTACCACCCCCATCAGGCGGGCCTCAAGACCCCATCAGTGCTTGCTGCCGCCACCTGTCCAGACCATGCATCAGCCCTCTTTCCCCTGTACCCTTCACCCCCCAGGCTGAGGCTGCTGCTAAAGGCTCATGACACCCAGAGTGTGGGTTCCAGGATGGCAGAGGGTGGAGCTGAAGCCAGGGAAGGAACAGGAGATGCTGAGAAAATGCTGGGGGGAGCAGGAGGCTCCAGAAGAAGATGGGGAGAATGCGCCCCCAGCTAGGAGCCCCTCTTGCCTCTGGCCTCAACTGTTGCCTCACTACCACTGGACCAAACATCAGGAAAGAGGTGAGAAGAGGGTGGTCCCACAGGCAGCTGGCTGCAGAGACAGAGAACGGGGAGGAGGGGAGTGGTGCCTGGTGACAGCAGAAGGGCAGGAAAGGAAGAGGAGATGCAGCCACAGACCAGCTGAGGAAGGCCTTTCGTCCTGGGAAGCAGGATTTAGGCACATTTAACTCAGTGTGTTTGCTGAGAGCTCTCCACGGTGCTTCCCGGACTTCATCAGAATGAGCGGATTGACTTGTTAACAATTCAGAGTCCTGCCCACTGCTCTAGACCTGCCCCCAAGGGTCCAGCTCCTAGCTTCGATTGGCCTGACCAAGGTGGTCTGAGGATCTACTTTTGAGAAACACAACCCTAGGCCCTGCGCTCCCAGAGGCCACACGCCCTGTGGACATTGCCTCTGTCTCTGCTCCCTTTTTGCTGTGGCAGGTTCAGGCAGGCTGTGAGCTGCAGAGGAACATGGCATGGTTTAGTTTTATTCCAGGAACAAGCCCCTCACTTGTTTGCGTCATCCTGACTTTGCACAGATACATACAGGTGAGCTTCACTCCAGCCCTGCCGTGGCTGCTGGCATCCAACCCTGGGCCAGACATCTCCTTTGGAAGAGCATCCGTGGGGAGAAACATGTCGTTGTGGGATGGATGTGAGATGTGAAAGGAGCCAACAACCATTTGGCACCAAGTCTGAGGATGGAGGCAAGGGACCCAGCAGGGAAGTCATATCAGAGTCTACGACGGAGGGCCCGCCATCCTGGCAGGACGGAGCGGTCCCCTTGGGCATGTCCAGCGAGGGCAGTGTGAAGGTCAGCGCTCACCTGAACAGGCGTATTTTCTTTCACATTGTGTCTGCTCTGTCATTTCAGCCTACTCTGGTTTCTCACAGTGGGCACTCCATTCTCCCCAGATAGGTGCACGTCTCCCCTTCCCTGCAGGAGAGTGGCAGACGGTGTGAGGACCAGGTGGCCCCCGGGCAGGAACTCACCTTGCCAGTGATGCTTGTAGTCGCACATGCGGGACAGGGCGATCATCATGGCGCAGTACAGGGGCAGGATGGCAGCACAGAGCCGCCAGCTCTTCCCCCGCCCGCTCTCAGTGAAGCAGTGCAGCTTGCCAGCCAAGTAGAACGTCGTGAAGCCAAGGCCTGAAAAGGCAACTGCAGAAGAGAAACCGCAGGTGTTACCCTAGCAGGTGGTAAGCGACAGGGACAACGGGCATCCTGAGCATCCTGTCTGCCATCCTGCACACCCCCAGGGGCCAAGGCCACGTTGGCACCAGGCACCATCCAATCTGTCCTCTCACTAGAACCACGCTGGGATGAATCTTTCCACAATGAGAACGACCTTCCAGGCTTACATGAGATCAAAATCTATACTATTTCTTTCATTCATTCATTCATTCATACAAACAGTGATTTAACGGGTATGTACTCTGTGCTAGACAGGCACAATTCTAGGTTGAAGGCAATAAAAAGATACATCAGAGGCTGTCTCTGGTCTCAAGGGACTCACGGTCGGTTTGAAGGACATGGCCAAGCTAATAGTTTTACTACAATGTGTTGCATTCTATGTGTTGAGTTCTTTTCTAAGAAAAAAAGGGCACAAAAAAAGGAACAAATGACTGTGATGGTGCCTTCGATTTCAAGGGTTGGGGAAAGTACGTGATTTTTGGCGTGGAGACACTCACTAAGGTGGGACCAGCAAATGCTGTGGAGGAATGAGTTTAACAGAAAAGCCAGTGATGACAAATTCCTTATTCTCTCTTAGAAATGACGGTTATTAATTTTTAGAATTGCAAAGACAATTCATGGCTGTGCTTAAATCCATTGTCAAAAGTATGGAGTCCCGTGTAGTGTGTAAGCTGCAAGCTTTTCATTGTCAGGTTTAAAACATACTTGAACTCTGTGAGATTTAAGGTGGGTCTTCTGCGGGCTTAGAACAACGGTCCTAAACCCTGGCCACACACGGAGTCACCTTTAAAACCTAGGAAGTTTTCAGAAATACTGGTAGTCAGGTCTCATTGTCAGACTTTCTGCTGGACCCTGGTGGTGTGTGTGTGTGCGCGCGTGTGTGTGTGTGTGTGTGTACTCCCCAGGTGATTCTAACACAGCCAGGAGCAAGTTTAAATGCTTTTGTTGAAGGCAGGGGCTACAGTTCCCACCTTCTCTGGCTTCCAGCCTATTCGAAACTTTCCTCTTGATGAGAACACACTCCTGACGGGCAGAGCTCCTGGGTAACCAGCCCACACAGTGATTTGGTGGAATGGGTCTAATGCCAGGAATCCAAGGACTTTAAGAGACTGACTGAGCCTCATCCTGAGCAGCAGCCTGGGAATCAGCGAGCTTGTCACACACACAGAACCTCAAGTCCGCCCTGGACCCACTGAGTTAGAACCCGCATTTCACAAGATCCACAATGAGCTGTGTGCATCCTGAAGTCCGAGGAGGCCTGGCCTAAACACATTCATCCTCTTTATATGACACCCCTGCCAGTTCATCTTCAGGAAATAATACAAAACTATGGGGAAATCTAGAACATACCCTGCTCAGAGCTTTTTACAATTATGGGAAAATGTAAATACAGGGGCACAGAGAAGCACACTGGGATATTTCCATTCAGTGGATTATGATGCAGCCATGGAAATTATCCTGATTCTGTAGCACTACAGACAACACTTAGGACACACAATGTTAAGTGAAAAAGCAGGATGCTAAACTGCAGGTTCAACATAATCATGGTTGTAGCGCATGGATGTGAGTAACTGCAACTTTCGTAAGTTATCACTGATAATGATGTGTCTTCTTAAATGCGATTCCTCCCAGAATGAACACAGGCTTATGCCAAAGTAGAACTTTCTCAGCAATCAAATTAAACAAGGCAGAAGAGTACTTTTTGTTTTTGTTTTTAAACAGAATATTAAGCTAGGGTTATCTCAGGAATAAGAATGAAGCACTTAAACATTTCTGAATAATGATTAGCACTCAAATAAACAGCAAAACAGTGCCAGCATATACTGAACATTCTGTTTAGAGTACAGCTATGAGCAGAACTGCATTGCCCAGGCCTGTTCCAGATGGCTTGCTGTGATGAAGGATACTGAATGATTTACAGGGTGTACGGGCCGCCATCCTAGCAAGCACAACGGGTCTTAAGTTCCCATCCTCGTCCTCTTTGCTCTGTTCCTTCTCTTCCTTTACACTCTGCCCCGAGGTAGCGGGGTGGGAGGGGGAGGCTGGACACTTGGCTCTGGTGGGAACTGGCCTCATTCTGAGCTCTTACCGGAGAAGTAATGGACTTCGTTCAAATCTGACAGCTTAGCAAGTCTACCCACCTAATTACTGCTACTTCGTTTTATAAAAGGGGTTTGAGCATCCATGGATTTTGGTATCTGTGGGGGTCCTGGAACCAAACCCCAAGGATACTGAGGGACAATTCTACACTGAATGTGGGGAGCATAAAAGATCAGCCCTGGGGCTTTGGAGGGTTGTGGATTTCCAAGATTTGAATCAGAAGAGAGGCAGCTCTGGGTATCACCAAGTTGTCACCTCTTGGGAAAACATGAAAGAAAAAAAAAAACGGTCAATGAGCACAGAGTAGATGTTGAGCAGGAATTTGTATGTGTTCTCATAAAAAATGATTTGGAGACTTTAAAATAGATCATTCCCCACTCAACAGCCCTGAGCCTCCAGGCACACTCACAGGATGGACAAGGGAAGGGGAAACCTTCCAAGGTCAAGAGCTGCGGCAGGTGGTTCGAAGCCAGACACTCGGCCTCCACCCAGTCACCTCTTTGCCCCCAGGAGCTCAGATCTGGCCAGCCTTGGCACTGGGGGCTGTGGCTCATTCTGTGGAGAGCAGGTAAAACTGTCTCTCCCCCAGAGAAGGACCCATGCTGCAGGCCCCCCCAAAACGGTGAGGTGTCTACTTCTTTGAAAGGGAGGAGGGTTCAAAGGTATTTTTAAAGGCTGAGCTCAACAGCTGAGATCCTGTGGACATCCAGATGCAGCCCATGTCCTTTGAAACCTTCTACCGGGCCTTCAGGCAGTATTTTTAAAGCAGCTCTGTGCACCTTACCTCTCTAACTGACGTGACAGACTCCAGCTCTACACTAAACCTTACGCGTGTCACTTCCTCACTGATATAGTTATTGAACCAGCATCATGTCCTTTGGCAAAGGGCTTCTGAGAGGCACTTCCTTCTGGCCCAGGAACCACATCCCAGGCATGGGCAGCTCAGGTGCTTTGCCAAAATTCCTGCTTTTCCAAATACTATCCAGATAAGAAATAAGCTCTAGCAAACCATCCTGACGTCACAGGCTCCCATGGTTTTCCTGCCACCTCCTCCTGTGAGGCCGGGGGTTTGGGTCCCAGGTGTAATCTCCCGTGAGCCTTCCAGCTCTGAGATCCTGTGACTTAGCAAGGCTGAGATTCAAGTTCAACTGGGAGAAGAAGAAAACAGAAAGGTTTTTAAAGGAATGCTTTCCAACTCTGGCCAAACAACACCCTCTTCTCTTCTCAAAAAGGGGCTGTAAAACCTCCTAGGCTAGTGAGGGACAAGCGAGACGATGTTCATTCCAAGTGACTGTCTTTCCCCTTAAAGGTGCTCTTGCTTCCAGCACGGTCAGAAAATAAAACCGAGAAGTGAGCTTCCAAAGGTGAAGGCAGAGCACTGGACGTTTGAAAGATGAGGATTATAGAACAGGATAAATGCATCCATATTTGACTAACACTCTGAACAACAGAACTATGGTTAGAACAGTCCCGAGCCAGTGGGGTGAGAGGAAGCTGATGGTCTATCTCTCCTGGGGGCTCCAAATGTGCTTATTTGCTCTCCAGGGTTTAGAAGACACATACCACACACACACACACACACACACACGAGCGCTCATAGTGATCGTGGGAAAGAGCACTTCGCTTTTAGAGCCTGTAGCAGGTTTTCTTGGCTGGCAGCAGCTGATTGTAAATATTTATATGTTGATCTGGCTGTGAAGAGTAAAGATGCTTCTGGAGCTTCTAAACTCGGAAGCAGATGAAAGAGGGTGGCTTCCCGACCCTGTTTCGGGCACTTTCAGGGCTCACTTGGCTGTCATCAATGACACTCGAGAAGCAAAGCATCACGATACAAATTGCTGGTCCAGGTGGGGATGCCAGGCACGCCACATCAACAGGGCTACCTGGCTGCCCGGTGATTCTGAAAGGGAATCACTGATTCTTCTCTTCAGCTACGCAAATGAATTGCCACACGTTTACAACCTCCCCTTTGCAAAGAAAGGTCTATTTACTGAGCCAGCTTACGTGAAAGAATGTGGATTTGCCTTTTCCTCCCCAGTTGACTTTTAAAACAAGTGGAAGAGGTCTGGACCCCAACAATGGCAAGAAATAAGAAAATTAGCACCAAAAAAAAAAAAAAAAAAAAAAAGCTTTAAAAACAGATGAGAGAAAATCAGGGCAATAAACCTGACTTTTCGTGTTGCGTTTCTTCGCTCTTGCTAATAGATTTCTCCAAACCGATTTTTCCTGGCACCACAAATGGAATTGTGTTCTAATGAGGTCATCGGTAACAAATTTTCATTCTATGATGCTCAGAGAGTTAGTATTTTCTTCTCCTCTCTTGGAGGTAGTTGAATTAACTACCAGGTAGTTGAATAAACCCTGATGCTGAAGGGTGTTTTGAGGAGGATGCCAGTGCATCTGCACCAGACCATCCCAAACCAAGGACGTGGAAGGAGCACACCTGGTTGGTGCCTGCAGACCCCTTGCAAGCAGGAGAGTGCTGTCAGGAGTCAGAGATCTGAGTTCCCATCTTGGCTTTGCCATTACCTGAATACATGATCTTTCTGGGCCTCAGTTTTCTCTGTAAAATAAGAGGCTGAACCACAAGGGGCCACCACATCATGCACGAGGGGGGAGCCAGGCAGATGGGGATATATGAGTAAAGTAGTTGGATGCTACAGTCAACTATTTTTTTTTTTTTTGCAACAGGAAACCTTCCTGGCCTATCCTCTATTACTCCACTATCGCTAGACACTCAGATCCAAGAAATATTTTATTTTCAGAAAAAAAAAATCAATGGTTCATTTGCGATGATAAATGGCAACAAATACCTGGCCTCGCCAGTGGGAGACATCTGATCTGGGAGTGGTAAGGACTGGGGCACACTGGGGAACATTTGCCTATTTAAAGATTCAGCCCTGCCTCTGCTTAGCTGGTGTTTGCCACGTGGAAATGTGGGCTCTGTGTCTGTTCCCAGAAGTTTTGATCTTCTGACAAAAGAGGGAAACCCTGATATTTATGAGAAAGGTCTCCATTTTTAAAATATTAACAACTGATCAAAAATTAATACAGTACCGACAAATGGAACTCATCCATGTGCCAATGAGGCTGGGTCTGCAGGCTGCCAGTTTGAGAGCTCACTGAAGTCCTGCCTTCTGGTGCTAACGGTCCACTGTTTAAATGACCCCCTAAGCCTGAACCAAAAATTACGTACGTCAATCCATCCCTCCTCTCCACAACAGAGCGAAGAAGCACTTCATAAGTTTGGGGTGATTTTGTTTAAACCAACAGCAACAAGAAGTTAAGTTATACAGGGGACTTGGGGATCACATAATCCATTCAACAGCAGGGGATACTGGGTGCTGTTGAAGAAAGCAGACTTTTGAGGCAACCAGAACCCATGTGGATTCAGCTCTGCCAGTTTCTCCCATGCGTGCTCACCTCTGGGGGCCTCAGTTTGCACATCGGAACAATACCGTTACTAGGACTCAACTCACAAAGTCATCTTTAGGATGAGTTCATGAGGAATCGTAACATGCTTAGCGTACTCGCTTGGCATGCAGTCACCCTCCTAACACTGTGCCCAGCCCCAGCTCTGTGAAGTTCCATTCTCGAAAAAAAGCCTTCACAAGGTCCACTCTTGCAGGCTACAGCTCTTCAGCTGTATAACCGCATGCTTGCTTAGAGAGAATTCCAGAGCCGATTCTCAGCCTCTTACAATTCTGCAGCCCCTGAGGCTCTCAGCAGATGAAAAAGGATCTTAGCTGGTGAACTGAGCAAGAGCCTAAGTGAGAGGAGCCAGCGGAGCTACTGCTCCCATCCCACGGTGCAGACGCCTGACGCCCTCAGACGAGAGGGTCAGCCAGCCAGGGGGCCGCGCTCAGCTCAGGCTGTGTGACCCCATCATAGAGCTTTTCTCCCGGGGTTCATTCCTCAGAAATGAGTTTCACTGTGTTGAAACCTATTTTCATGTCCCTGGGGCCTGAAATCCCTTAAGAGGACCAGTTTCTCATTCAGAGTTTCAGTTTCATAATTTCTCAATTCATACCTCATTCTAGCTGAGATGCTTGCTCTCTTTTCTTCTTTATGACAAGCTATACTCATTAATATTCCAAGTCCCTGATTAAGAGATTTCACTTACAAAAAAGGCGAAAGAAGACTGCCACAGATCTTGAGAGCATGTGGGTCCACAGTGCATCTATAGCAGAAACCATTCAACCTAACAGGAAAGCCACTTACTTATTCCTCATGAAATGACCGGCAGAAGATCATTGGCATCTGATTTAGTTTGGTAACTAAACCAGAGTTACAATTTCAAGGGGAAATTCTAATAAAAGTTACAGAATAGATTGATTTTTTTTTTTTTTAATCTCTCCTTCTCTCTAATCCAGCAGCGATGAGATGGTTTGGCTCTGATGTAAGAGACAAAAAGTCTATCTTTGCTGGAACAAAGAGAATTCTCAGAATCCCTAAAAATCTCCTGAATCTCACACCAGTGACTCCTTTGGGACTCCTTTCTTCCCATTTTTTTTTTTGGATGGAGGAAGGGAGGATAATAGGTGCATTTATTTATTTAATGGAGGTACTGGGGATCGAACCCAGGACCTCATGCATGCTAGGCATGCACTCTACCACTGAGCTATACCCTCCCCTCCTGGAATTTCTTTTAAAAACAAGAGTTCATCACAATCAATGTAATTCAACAACCTCAAAAATTATCGATTAATTCAACTAGATAATTTAAGGGAAAGGATTTGGATCCTCATTTATCTTAATTAGTATCTACACACAATTCCTTCTCTTTGCAAGTGTGTAGCTAGGTAGACAGAGGTCCCACTGCTCTGTAAACTCTACAGGGTAAGACGTACACTGCCTTCTTCACTCCTGTATTTGCAGCATCCTACACACTGATGGCACATAGTAGGTCCTCATAAACACATGTTGAATGAAACAAGGCCCAGTGGCATGTCACTGCCATCCATTCCTTCATCCGTTTTCTCAACTCCTGCTTACTAACAGCCTCTTGGAGCCAGGGACCTTGCTGGGCCCCAGGGATAAGAAGACAAGGAAAGTTCCATGGAGGAAATAAGAGTGGAGTCTGAGGACAGACAAAGGAAAGAGGGGTATAAGACAAAACCTCAGTTATTCGGAATCCAGGAGCTTAAGTTCATTCATCCCTGCAGTTGAGCTGCCTGTGAGTCTAGGCATGGTCAGAGTGGCCACCAGCCAAGGTAGAATTACTCGAGTACCACCAGCCTTCAGATTTAACAAGAACCGTTGTGCTGGTGAGAAGCTGAAAGCCAGAGGCTGGGACAAAAGAGACTGGGTGGGTCCTCAGCACCTTGGGGAAGGCAGGTGAAGCCAACACCCCTTGACAGCCTGATTCAGAGGATGGAGAGAATCATTTTGGCCCATGGAAGGAGGCCAGGTAGCAAGCAGACTTCGTGGATACAACCCTAGAGATGTAAAATGAACTGAGACCCAACCGCTCATCAGAGGTGGAGCGAGGCATGAGCACAGGTGAGAAGTACTCTCGCTGCACAGCTGGATGGACCTAGGTAGGCGTCCTGACCCCCCACCTCCTACCTGTGTGACGTAGGACAAGGTGCTTAACTTCTGAACCTCAGGCTTTCATTAGCTGGTTCCACTTCATCCCCAGAACAACACAGTGACATAGATATTAGGCCCATTTTATGGACAAGAAATGGAGGCTCAGATAGGTCAAATTATCTACCAAAAGTCAATGCAGCCCACAAGAAACTGTGAACTATTTCTAAATAGAGCAAAAAAAAAAAAAATCATAGATTTTCTTAGCATAATTGCAGTTATAGCACTGCTAATTGCCTATTTGTTTTCATACCCCCATAAGCATGCGATTATCAGGGACACCACTGAAGCCCTAGGACCCAGCACACTGCCTAGCAAGAGAAGTCACCGACACACAGTGACTGAATGAACATGTAATCAGTAGAGACAATTTCCACCTTTCACAAACATAACTTGACTCTGTTGAGTACTCCGGCAACAGCAAGATCCTTGGAGACAGAAAGACATATGTGGCCATGAAAGGTCATGTCCTTCATCCCCTGTTTCTGGGCAGGGTGATTCTTAAGCTACCAGAGCCAGCTGAGATTTCCATCTCATGACAGAAATGATCGTGCAGCCTTGTTTGGGAAGGAGCAGTGGGGAAAAGGAAAAGGAACCAAAAAGCTCATAATTAGTCCAAAAGCAAATGTCAGAGGCAGGAAATGCAAACAGAGAAAAGCAGACAGCAAACTCCTTGCATAACCCCAATTTGCATCTCCAAAGAGGATTTTGTTCTGAAAAAAAAAAAAAAGAACCAACTCAGGCACAACGCACAAAAAGTGCAGAGGAAGCATGAGTGGTAGGGAAGAAACTGACTTTGGGGGAAGAAGGTGAGGGTCCTTTTGTCAACCCCTGGGAAGGAGTGAAGCACCAGCAGAGGAGGATTAAGGATTTTTAAATGACAGAAGACACTTTGGCTCCCCCCATCCACCCTACACTGCTTGATGAAAAATTCTTATTAGGAATCATAAATGTTCTCCCTCGCCCTAGAGCGAGCTAAGAACAGTCACCAGGATGGGATGTGGTTTTGCATATCAGAACATCCCAATCTAACAGAAGCTCTTAATCCCCAGGACAACTTTTGCTTTTTTTCAGTCTTGATTATACACCAAAATGACCTGAAACATAAGTATTAGACTAAGACTTCAAAAGGGAGAAATCACCTTTTTCCATAACACTGCTAGGGGAGCTGATAAAAGCATGGGCAGGATTCAATAAAGATAACATTTTAATGGAAAATAATTTTATTTTACCGTCGACAGCCTTAGCAGAACGTACATTTGATGGCAAGATTTGAATCGTAATGTACACATTTGAGAAACAACTGAAAAAGCAGTAGCCATTAATTTGCCCAGGGTGTTCCTCCGCTTAGCCCCTCCATGGGGTGCACGGCTTCCCTGGGACCTGGGACTGCCACAGCCCAGCTGTCTGCTGAGGAAGTGGCCTCAACTGAATCTGCCTTTTGTGAAATATTGTATGATTTCTCAGGGGAAAAACCACCCTGCTAACTTGCGCCTAGCAGCCTTGATGGGGATGTGCAGCCCCCACAGGAAGGGAATGTGTGAAATAATAGAAACTACATATATTGGTCTCTGCCCGTGATTCCCAGCATAAAGCTCCTTAAATCCTTGTAAATTCCTAAGTGATAAG
Source organism: Camelus bactrianus (assembly GCF_048773025.1). NCBI lineage: Eukaryota > Metazoa > Chordata > Mammalia > Artiodactyla > Camelidae > Camelus > Camelus bactrianus. Next base: position 26,141,079 of record NC_133549.1, read on the forward strand.
AGCACAAGAAACATCTTTTGTTCTATTGAGGAGACTCTGGGTGGGCTCGCGGAGTAGGGCTGGTCACCAGAAAGACCAAGCCTGATTAGAAGCTTGGAATTTTCATCCGTCATTTGCCAGAGAGAGGGGAGACGGGCTGGAAACACAGTTAACGATGGATTAGACCTATGTGATGAAGCCTCCACAAAAATCCCGAAAGTACAGGATTCAGAGAGTTTCCAGATTGGTGAACATATCCACATACTGGGAGGGTGACCCAGACTCCATGAGGGATGAATCTCCTGTGCTCAGGACCCTCCCAGACCTCATCTTATGTATCTTTTTACCTGGATGTTCATCCGTATCCTTATCATATCCCTTAACAAACTGGGAAATGTTAGTAGGAAGAGAGGAGAAACACAGGAGGAAGACTGGGCTTTTCTACCTAGAAAGTAAACAGGCTGGGTGTTAGGAAGATCCACCACCCCTGGGGTATTTGGCTCAAATGCTGACCATCAGGGCAGTCTGTGATGGGTGCTGACCACACGGCCCAATCAAATCTTCCCAATATTGTGTGGATGGAAAAGGGGAAGACAAACCAACTTCACAATTCTGTCCTAAGCCAGGCTAGGCCAGTGTTCTGGTTACTGAGGAAAACTGTACACCTGCCAAGTCGCAGGACTGAAGCCTCAGCGACTGGGTGGCTGACGTGGCAGCTTCCAAAGCTTCCCCGACATCCTGGTTTCTCTGGCAACAGACTCCCATCACCAAAGACCATCCAGGTTCATCCGTCACTTACACCCCTAAGGGAAATGACCATGATCAGGACAAGAGCCTCACTTACTTGATGGACCCAACAGTCTCCCCTGTTACTTCAAAAAAGGTTTGCTTTATGTTTCTATGGGAATTGTAGATTTTTTTTTTTTAAGTTAGGAAGGCCATTTAAATTTTGGAAAGCAAATATGTGGCATTTAATCTCCTGAGATCTTGGCAGCACTGCTAATTGATCAAGGGATTCTTCATCGAGAAGCCAGCTTTGGACTCAGAGTCTTCCTCAAGACAGTGTCCAAGTAGCGACTTGCCCCACACAACAAGGTGAAATCTACCTTGGCTTATTTTAAATCATATCATCCAGGGCAGCACAAAATAGAGCAAAAAAAAAGAACTCTCCTAGGTTGTTAGAAGATCTGGGTTCCTGGTCAGAGTGGTGTCCCTCCCAATGCTCCACCGTGATGTCCACCAAATGGGGAACATAGTCCTCACCCAGCTCTCAAAAGACAGGGTATTTGTGAAAGCACTTTGTAAACAGAAATTCGATATACACATGAAAGGTGTTGTTAGTAAAGCTGAGGAAACAGGTAACTAGAAATACTGAAGCTGGTCTTGCGCCTAGATCTGACTGTTTCTAAGCCCAAGTTTAATCCTCTTTCCCAATACAGAAATACTTAGTAATTCCCAAACCCAAAATTTTATTTCCAGCAATGTGGCAGACTATATATCCTAACAGAAGTAATTAAATGTTGGATGAAATATGAAACAAGCAAACAAGCTTTTAAACATATAAACACTGAGTTGACACTAAGAGAAGAATTAATGAAAGCAAGGTTTCCCAAAATGAAAAGAAAGCAAGAGGCTAAGATGCAAGGAAACAGCAAAGCAAGATTGTGCCCTGAGTATATCTGCAGAAACCTGTAGACCTTGAACCTCACTTTGATGTCTTGATGGGATGCAGGGGTGAAAAGACAAAGTCTCAGGCCTATCCAAGGTGGAGAACACAACAGAAGACCCTGAATAAACCTTAGATCCTAAAGGCTTCAGAGTAAGTAAAAAAGGAAGCCTCCTTTTCAGAAGGAAATAAGAGGGAAGCTTGGCTGTCCCCATCTTTCTGCTGTGTGGAGAGATTTCACAAATACAGGACGACTCTTGTGGGTTTTTGCTGCCCAGTTCATACTTCTTTTATGGTCCCGCAAAAACCTTAAGTGGAAAATTAATTTTGGAAGGTCCTGGAGTAGGGAATGCTCTGTGGAGGAATTCATCATCAATCGAGACATAAAAAAACTTCCCCAAATAAAGTCCTAGGAAAAGTTAAAAACCCACAGGAAGAAAACTCAAAACACAAAAGATTTCAGGGCATATATAGGAAAAACAGATTCACAACAATGTTAGATATCATAAGGCACAGAATAGAAAATAATTACTTGCACTATGTTTAAGGAAATTATAGGGAAGCATGAAAATTAGGACAAAGAAGAAGCATTACAAAAAAAAATGAAGCAGATTTTTAAGGATCAAATAGAATTTCTATAAATAAAAAATGAGGATTAAACTTAAAATGGATAGATTAAATAATAAATAGATTAAATAAATAGATTAAATAGCAGGTGAGACAAAGCTGAACAGAGAATTAGTAAGTTGGAAGATAGTTTCAAATTTTTTCCAGAATGCAGTTAGAAGAAAGATAAAAAATATGAAGAGAGGTTAAGTGACAAAGACAATACGGTGAGAAAGTCCAACAAACATCTAATTGGTCCTAAATTAGAGGAAAAGATAATTGAGAGAATGGGGAAGAAGCAATATTCAGATAGATAACAGCTGAGGATATCTCAGCATGTTTTTTTTTGTTGTTGTTTTTTCATTTTTTTTTTTCAGCATGTTGAAAACCATAAACCTGAGATTTAGAAAGCCCAATGAATCTCATGTATCCAGAGGGAACTTTAATTCAAAAAGACACAGGAACCCCAATGTACAGAGCAGCACTATTTATAATAGGTAAGACATAGAAACAATCTAAATGTCCATTGATATATGACTGGATAAAAAAGTTGTGGTATATTTATAGAATGGAATACTACTCAGCCATAAAAAATAAAATAATGCCATTTGCAACAACATGGATGGACCTGGGGATTGTAATTCTAGGTGAAGTAAGCCAGAAAGAGAAATAAAAATACCATATAATATCACTTATATGTGGAATCTTTTAAAAAGGGTAAATGAACTTATTTACAAAACAGAAACAGACTCACAGACATAGAAAACAAACTTATGGTTACCAGGGGGGAAGGGGGTGGGAAAGGATAAATTGGGAGGTCGACATTTGCAGATACTAACTACATAAAATAGATAAACAACAAGTTTCTACTGTATAGCACAGGGAACTATATTCAATATCTTACAGTAACCTATGATGAAAAAGAATATGAAAATGAATATATGTAGGTATATGTATGACTGAACTATTATGCTGTGCACCAGAAACTGACACAACATTGTAAACTGACTATACTTCAATTAAAATTGAATTAAAAAATAAAGGTTACATGGAATTAAAAAAAGAAGCCCAGTGAATCCCATAAAAGTTACATAAAAGGAAACCCACACCAAGACACACAGTAATAAAACTTTATGACACACACACACAAAAGCAAGTGCTAAAAGCATTCAGAAAAGAACAGAACATCAACAAAGGAGCAGCAGTAAGACAACTGGCTTCAAATACGCCAAAAACTCGAAGCCAGAAAGCAGCTAGATGATACCTTCAAAGTTCAGAGAGATAGTAACTGTCAAATCAGAACTCCATATTTAGTAAAGCTATCTTCCAAGAATGAGGTCGAGTAAGAAAATTTAGAAAAATCAAAAACAGAGCATTTACCACAAAAACGGTATCAAAGGAGGAAATTTAAAGGATATATTTTTGGCAGAAACTGGAAAGGCTGAGATGGAAAAGGAAATGGTATGTATATAATTAAACTATGCAAGGTTGGTGGTTTTGTTGGGAAAGAGAGGGGAAGAAAAAGGCTAGAACAAAACACCAAAGAAAACCACAAGATATATTAGAATGCATTTATCAGAGCTAAAGCATTTAAAATCTTTATGTTGCTCAGGGGAAAAAAAAAAAGAAAAGAAAAACATTAATTAACATGAGACTTTGTTAACTATGTTTGTTAATCAAGAGTCCTGGTAGAACTTCTAAACAGAAGGAGTAAAAATAATGGAATCAGAAGATGAAAATATCACAAGAAGGAAGAAGAAGACAGCACACAATGAATAATGTAAGTAAATTCTAATATATGAGTTGTAACAATAACTATAATTGAAATTAGCTCCCCCAGATAAAAGTGAAAAAACGCACAGATAAAACATAGAGCAAAAACAATCACAGGACAGAAAAAGATATGAGACGCAAATATTAACCAGTAGAAAGTCAGTCTCACTATTAAAGCAGATGTTCTTTATAGTAAAAAACAGTATTAGAAATAAAGATGGTCATGGACTTAATAATAAAGGAAGTAGAATATATAATAGGAAGTATGATAATTCTAAACAATGTTCACATATCACTTCAAACTATATGTATCAAAAATGGACAAAATTACAAAGACCACAGAACTATGATCCCTACTATAAGTGTGGAATTTTTAATGTACATTTTAATAAATTAAGTATAAATTAATATTAACATGTTGGTTAATTTTATAAATTAAGCATTAATTAATAATAAACAGAACATTTAGACAGGAGATTTAAGATTTGAACAGCACAATTAACAAGCTTAGTTCAATGGACATGTATATAACTTTATGGTCAGCAATTTAAAATTTTACGTTCTTTTTAAGCCATATGGAACATTTATGAAAACTGACCATATGTTAAGCTAGCCTTGAGATCAAAGGATTGCTAATTTTTACAGATCACATTATCTGAACACAATGTAATTAAACCATGAATAATTTTTAAAATACAACAAGAAAAATATCATGTTTAGGATTTCTTAAAAAAAAAATCTTTTATAAACAACTTACAAGTCACAGAAGAAAAATCAAAATTAGAAAATTTTGAGAAGTATAATTAATAAAAACAATCTACACTAAAACTTACAGAATGTATCTAAAGCAACATTTATAGGGAAATTTATAGCCTAAACTGTTTAAGTTAGAAAAAGAAAAAAGGCTAGCATTATTAGACAATGCACTTAAGTTATTAAGCTCAGAAAAGAACAGAACAAATTTAAAGTTGACAGAGGGAAATAATAAAGGTAACAGCAGAAATAATGAAAAGAAAAGCAAATACATAGCACAGAGGCTCATAGCAAAAGCTGCCTCATTGACAAGACAACAGATTAACCTCTGTCAAAATCAGCAAGAAAAAACATAGGCGAGAGAGAGAAGGTACATTTAAGCAACACAGAATGAATAATTCAGAGACCGATTGAAAACAAATGATATTATGAAATACTTTGTCAATACATTTGAAAACTTATGTGAAAGAACTAAGTTCTAAAAATAAATAGAAATTACCAAAAATTTCTCAAGAAAAAAATTTAAAACACAAGAGTTTTTTATTTTTAAGTAAATTGACTCAGTATTTTACATTCTAGGACCAAATATTTTATGGGCATATCTACCAGACATCCCAAAAGGAAATAAATCATCTTACCCAGACTCTATAGAGAATTAAAAATTCATGTTATGAAGCTTGTTTGCTATGCTCTTCAAATCTTATACATTTTCCCATTTTTGTCTAATTTGTTAGTCACTGAAATGAATATTTAAAGTTTTAACCATTTTGGTGGATTTTGTAAGTCTTGTACTTCTTTTTTGTACTTCTCTGGTTTGATTGGTAAAAGATATATACAAAATCACATAAAACATATCCATAGGGTTTACATAATAATATTATTATTACTGTTAAATAACATTCATAAATGTTAAATAATAATAGAAGGCGGACCCTCATGTACCCACCACTTGGATTAAAATATAGTCTTTAACTGTAACCTTAGAAATTCTTTATAACCCTCCCACCACCCCCTGGTGCCTAATTGTTCTTACTCCCGCTGTAGCCCTTACCTTGAAATTTTTGTATGTATATTTTCCTGTTAACTAATTACCCCTGTAGAACAACAGCAGGATACTAAGAACTTTATATGGTCCAGGAGCAAATGAAGAATTAGAACCAGTCACCAAACTATTTGCCTTGTAACAGTGACTATTCAGCCATTCCTTTAGTCATCAAGCAAGTCAGGCCATTAAAAAAGGAACAACTTCAAATCCCCCAGCCCTGGTCTCCTCTCATTGTAAAGCTTAACTTAAAAGCTCCATGACCCCAGGCAGCAGCTGCACATGCCAAGGCCACGCGCAGTGTTTTGTCTGGAGCAGCTCACCGGTGCACACAAAGTACTAGATTTGGCTTCAGGAGATGCTAAGTGTCAGAATTATGCAGCCTTTAAATTGCATTTCTGTGATGACAGTGATTTTTTAAGCAGAAAACAGAAGCGATGCTCCTCAAGAAAACACAACAAAGGAAGCCTACCCAAACATCATCTCATTATTCAAGAGCAATGAACTCCAACTAACACTTAATTACAAAAGGCGCGTGGAGGCTCTGAGCAGAATGAGACATGGCATTCTCCCGAGGCCCTTGATTGATTTCTCAGATTACAAAATTCAAGCCACTGAGAATTCTGAAAACATTGATTCAGCAAGACTGAGCCCGGGGAGCACTCAGGGCTTGTAATGGGAAGAAATACAGAAGAAATGAAACTGGCCAGGCTGCCTGTTACAGATCTTACATCAGGATGTATTTCAAGCTTCGCTGATATTTTATTTTTCTAATGCAGTTATTTCTTTAGGGTGAAAAGACATCTCACCCCTTTTTCTCTTGTTCATTGCAACACAGGCCCACGACTCTGTGTCATGTGTCATGATGTTCTGCATGATTTGCATAGGCTCCAAAATATGCTAAGCCAGGATTTGGGTTACTTATTTTCTTTAAAAATTATTAACAAGGAAGCATGCCCCACAGACATGAGCACAAAATAAAATACTTCTGTCACAAAGTTATCAAGGAAGAAAGCGGCTCCTATGAGCATAAATCATCAACTGGAGAGTTCTTCATAACGATATAACTTTATAAGATAGTTAGGCACAGTAGCACCTAAGTGCCTGGGTTTGAGTCCTAGCTTCACTGCTTACTAGCTGTTCGACCTGGGGCAAGACACAACGCTCTGGGTCTCACCTGCAACATGGGATTAATGAGGATGTCTACTTCATGGATTTTTCCTGAGGATTAAATAAGACTACGCATGTAGAACATTTGATGTATGCCCAGAATATAGTAAATGCCCAATAAATAGCTGTATACAGTCAGCAGAAAGACTCTATACTTAGTTGAATATGCTCAACAGGAGACTGAACTTTCTCGGTGTCCCCTCTATTGCAAACGCAAGCTTAAGTGATATACGCATATCCACGCCATTTGACGTTCTGCCCATGAAATCTGAACACACCCTGCATCCACAAATAGATGATTGGGCCGGAAATAGTTTACCTGTCCCTCCCATCACCACCATGACTTTCAACATGAGAAAGAGAACAATTGCTCCCCAGGTCAGAAGAGCTCTTAACCATGTGATCAAAAATTACTTCAAGAATCTCTATAAAAGCACGGAAAACAGGAAAAAAGTGCCAGAAGTCTGATGACAGGGAAATATCCTGATTTGTCTGGAAAGTCGCTGAAAATATTCATAGAATGGAGTGTCATTTCCTAACAGTGCTCACCACTCTCCTAAGGCAAGGATGGGGGAAGGAGTTAGTCACGCAAGCCACATGTCTGTAGAAACAACAGATCGGGGGACAGCCTCACCTGTGACTTGGTCTCCTGGTACACAGCCAGTTACCCTCCTGGAAGAAGCCCTCCTTCGTTGTCTTTACCCCCTTATGAGACCTTGAGGGCTGATGCTCATTCACTTTCACACTTAACTCAGTGCCTGGAACCCAGGAGTTAATATGTCTGTTGTGTGAATATAAGAGAAGTCAAATAACCTGCTCAGGGTCACCACTGGAAGTGACAGATATAAGACTCAAAATTACATCCATCCATTCATTCATTCACTCATTCATGCAAACAGGCACTAAGATAGTCAGTCCTCCCAAGCCCCATGCTCCTTCTGCCTTGCACGATGACATTCAGTAGGTCTTGATTTTAGTGAGGCATTTGCCAAAGCCACACCCGAGAACTTGAACAGGCTGAGCAACAGGGGGCTATTTTGGAATTTTGGGATTTTAAGCTGACTAAAAACTTAAATAAAAACACAAAAAAACCAATGCCACCCTGACCAGGAGCCCTTGGTCTTATCACTCTCCAAAGTCTTCCTGGATGACTTGGATGAAAGAGATTAAAAAGTGAGGTGCCAAGTAAAGTCCTCATAATGCTGCCGAGAAGTCAGAGTTCTTTTGACTTAAGCAGTTTCACAAGCCCGGTGCACAATACAAGGAAAATATAAAACGTGATTCAAATACTACGGAGAAAAGCCAGTGGGGGGCAGCTCACCATTTGGAAGCTTCTACATTACTCAGGTCAACCACAGTACAGAGTCAATTTCTTTCAATCTAACTATTGGAGTAAAAGTTATTCCATGAAGCCAGGTTTTCTCTTTTCTTCTCTAGAGGCAAAAGTAAGTGCTTTGCTATTTGGGTTCTGCTTGTGTTGGTGTTTGGGGTTTATTTCTCCCTTTCTGGTACTCTTCTCCATTCCCTTCCACCCTCACCTCCCAAATTTGGCACTCAGTTTAACTAACAGCTTCTGGGAAGTTATCAGCATTCCCCAAACTTCCTATTGGAGGGTTTGAAGGCAGGCAAGGCAGTCATATTCTGCCCAGAGTGAGCAGGCAGAGCTGTCTGCTGTGGATCTAGGAGTGGGTAGGTGTGGGGACACCCAAGGGAATGCCAAGTCTGGGTCACAGCTGAGGCCACTGCACCGGTCCTCTCAGACCTCCCTCTCCACCTCCCTGAGACTCTCCAGGAGTCTCAGACACCCATGGGCATCAGGAGGCCCCAGGCATGTGGAATCCAGGTGACTGTCCAGGACAGGTAATCTCTTTGATGGCAAAAAGTTACATAAAGTCAATCTACTCACAACAAAGAGCAACATTTCATATTAAACAGTGTAAAAAAAAAAAAAGCTTTTCTTGAGATTCCAACTCAAAAAAATTAAACTAAAATTTATAAAAATAAATTTTTTACCTTCTTTCTAATAAAATATGGGTTATAATTACAACTAACCTAATTTTTACAATGAAGAATAAATCAAGTTTGGATGATTTTGGACATAATTTAAAAAATGAAAGTGTACAGCCACAAAATACAACACTTTTCCCTCACAGTCACTAGGAGGATCTTTTCTCTTAACAGAAATATTGGTAGTATTCATCACTTTTTCCTCAATTACGTCTCATAATCCTTTGACATCCAAATCAGTCTCTTCTGAAGCAACTCTACGGGCCTCATTCTACTGGATTTGCCCCCTTCCAATTGTCAACTGGTCTCACTGCCTGATCCAGCAGTTCTGAAACATCACTGTCACTGACTTCATGAAAGCCTGCATTCTCAAGATGTGCAGTTTGATTTATCATCAATTTGCAATGTGTTTGCATTGAACTGTCATATTAAAACACCCCATAATCAGTGAGAGCTGAGCGAGGAGGAGGCAGGAGGAGCAACAGCTGTTTGAGAGCAGGTTAATCTGAGAGGTGGTCAGCTCCTTGCTGTACACTTCCTTTCACAGCATGCTGACATTAGCTTCTCCGTGCAACCTCGTAACTGCAAAGAATCAGGTAATAATTTGAATGCTGAGAACCCTCATGTCCCCACCCCTGTCCAACGTGGTGGAGCTCTGTCTGTATCAATCATCTGGAGAAGAGAATTTCAGAGGTGGGGTCCCAGCTCCCTCACTGCAGCACTCAAAGGCTTTTTCCTGTATCAATTCTATCAGCTCCAGTCTTTGTCACCCAGTTCCTTGAAGAGATCTGGAAATCAATGGAGCCGATACGCCTTCCCAATCACTGATGCAAGCCTGTGGCTTTGGGGAAATGAGTCTCAGAGATGAAAGCTGGTTGGTGTTCTATAGCCCTGAAGTAGGTCATGGATTCAGTCAGTTCGGCTAGAAAAGAAAAGAAAAGAAAAGAGAAAGGAAGGGAGAAAGGAAAGAAGGAAGGAAGGGAGGGAGGGAGGAAGGAAGGAAGGAAAGCAAGCAAGCAAGCAAGCAAGCAAGCAGGCAAGCAAGAAAGCTGCAGCAGACACTTGTCAAGTCAGTCAAAATGGTCCAACTGGTCCACCAACCAGACTGCTTTCCTGGGAATGAGCACAGAAGTAGGTGCACTTGGAATGCAGGAAATGACAAAGTTCCTGAGACTCCCCGAGATACTCCTTGATGGCCAATGGTGGTAGAATGAGGATAGAAAATGTCAAAAACCTCCAATCAGATTCCAACTTTCTACTCAGAGGAGGGATGATGACGTATTGCCCCAATTTCAGCTTCAGGGTTTCATCCATTAGACAAAGAAACTGCAATTCAGTGAAAGGTCATCTAACTGTACTCAGCCAGGAGTTTAAAGGAAGAGGACTTTATTGCCAATAATACAAGTTTTTGTCAATGAATGAGAATTTGGCCTGCCGAGATTTTGAAAAAATGTGTGGATTTCACAAGACACACACCCCCCCCCCAACATTTACTCAAAACAACTTCCAACATCACCACCTGGGGCTACAAGGTTGAGAGTTTTATTATGAAACAATTCTATCAACAAATATTTATTCAGTTCTGTCTGTGTGCTTGGCCAGGTATTAGGCTCAGATCTGGAGGGATAATGAGATAAATTTGATTCTTGGTCCTACGGAATCTAGAAATAGAAATAATTATAAACTATGAAAAGTGTTAGGAAAAGAACAAACGGGCTTTTGGAAGAGAAAATGGCTGGTGGGGCCTGGGAGGCATGACTTGACATAAATCTGAAAGATGAGAAGGAGCTAGATATGCAAAGAGCATCAGAGAGTTCCAAGGTACGCAGGACTTGAACAGGGAGAGCTTGATACACTCAAGGAATCGTCAGGTCAGTAGGAGTAGACCATGACATGAGATGAGGCTAGATGATTAGGCAGGGGCTAGATTTTTACGGGGCTTTGTGGAGCATGAAAACTCACTTGATTTTTTCATTCCAAGAGCTGGATTTTAATGCTAAGACTGTTAAAGAGAAGAGTAATAGAAAATCAACTGGTTGCTGTGTGAATGGCAGGGGAGTGAAATGGAAGAAGGAAGACGTAATAAGAGCCCATTGGTCTGGACAAGTGTATCATCAGATGACAACTGACCTCCGGTTACCCTGCGATTTCACAGTGTCATTTCAAATGCCACTTCAATGCAGTCACAATTTACAACCTGCTTGTTTTTCAAGTTAAAAATCAAATGCTATGTGAAAGCCTTCATCAATTATCAAGCTGTTCTTAAATATCTTTCAGGTATACTAATATGTAGACAGTATGTTCTCAGTGTCTGAACATTTTTTCTTTTGGTCTAGTTTTCAAAATTAGATTAAATTTATACACAGTGAAATGCACAGATCTTAAGTCCTGAAAAATACAGACATTCTAGCAAACAAGCCCCACCCCCTAAAAAAAAGATAATGTTACAGCCTTTCCCAGTCAGTCCTCCCCCAGGCTACAACTGCCACGCCTCCACACACACTCAGAACAGTCTCTCTGATCTCCATGGACTAGTTTCACCTGTTCTTGAAACTCATATAAACAGAATGTTACAGTATGTACTCTTGTGTTTGGCTTCTTCTTCTCAACATGTTTTTGAGCTTCGTCTATGTTGCTACATGTATGAGTAGTTTGTTCCTTTTAATTTTTAACTACTCTCCTATTGATAAACATTTGAACTGATTCTGGTTTAGGACTATTAGTAATAAAACTGCTATTAACATTTTGTACAAGTCTTTTTGTGAACCTGTGTTTTTCTCTTGGGTAAACACCTAGGAATGGACTGCTGAGTCACAGGGTTAAGTATATGATTGCGTTTATAAAAAATGACCACCAGTTGACAAAGTGTTATATAATTTCTACTTCTATCAGCAATTTACGAGAGTCCCACTCAAATCTACATCCATCATTATTTAGTGTTGTCAGTCTTTTTCAATTTAGCCATTAGATAATGGCTGTGAAGCGGTATCTTGCTATGGTTTTACTTTGCATTTCCCTAATGAGCAATAATTAAGCACCTTTTCATGTGCTTACTGACCATTCATATATCTTCCTTCATGTAGTCTCTGTTTAAGTCTTTTGCCTACATTTTTATTGGGTTGTCTTTTTATTACTGATCTGTTGGAGCTTTTTAAATACTCTGGATATGCGTGGAAAAGTCCTTTGTGAGATATATGAATTGCAGGTATTTTCTTTCAGTCTGTGATTTGCCTTTTTATTTTCAAAATGATGTCTTCTGAAGAGTAAAACTTTTATACTTTGGTAAAGTTTAATTTATCATTTTTTTTAATTGTTGGGGCTTTTATATTGCTTCTAAGAACTCTCTGACTATCCGAAAGAAGTACCAAAGACATTCTTCTACATCATCTTCTATGTAACTTACAGATTTAACTTTTAGTATATAATTAATTCTGAATTTTTATATATAGTGTGAGGTAGGGGTCAAGGTTAATTTTTTTCACACTTCTTTTCAGGTTTTCTGGCTTATTGATTTTAGTCTTCCCTTTTGCCACTGAACTACCTTGGCCATATGTGTGTGGGTTTATTTCTTGACTCTATTCTGTTCCATTATCTATTTATCTATCCTTAAGCCCCACTGGTTTGATTACTGTAGCTTTAGAAGAAAGCTTGAAATCAAGTACTATCAATGCTTCAAATTTCTCTCTCTTTTAAAAAATTGTTTGGCTATTTTAGACCCTTTGGATTTTCTTATACATTTTATAATCAGCTTTTCAGTTCCTATAAAAATTTATAATAAGATTGTGTTGAATCTATAGTGCAATTTAGGGAGAATCAATATCTTAACAATATTAGATCATATGATTCATGAACATGGTATATAGCTTTATTTAAGTCTTCCTTAATTTTTTCTCAGAAATGTTTTATAGTTTTTAATATATAGGTTTTTGTAAATTTTGTTAACTTTATTTCTGTGTATTCATAAGTTGATGCTACTGTAAATGGTACTTTTAAAATATGCATTTTCTAATTGTTTTTTTGTTATATAGAAATAAAATTGATTTTTAGATTAACCTTGTATCCTATGATCTTTCAAAATTCAATTATTGATTCTAATATACTTTGTATATTTCTTAGGCTTTTCTAAGTAAATAATCATTTCATCTCCAAATAAAAATAAGTTTTCTTCTTCCTTGCCTTTTATTTCTTTTTTTGCCTAACTGTACCAACTAGGACTACCATCACAACTTTTAATATAAGTTTTATATTTTTATATAGATAAAATAATTAAAGAAAAAATTTTATTTAGATATAGGAAATGGACATCCCTTTATGATGTTACCAATTAAAAGGGGAAAGCGTTCAGCCTTTTGACCGTTAAGTATGAAGTTAGCAGTAGGTTCTTCACAGATGCCTTTTATCACACTGAGGAAGTTTCATTTTATTCCTAGTTTAATGAAAGCTTTTATCATAAATGGGTGTTGTTTTTTTCTAAATCTATTGACATGATAATACAGTTTTTCCCTACATTTTTGTTAATTTCATCAGTTGCAATGAATGAGATTCAATTTCTAAATTAACTTTGAATTCCTAGGATAAATGCCAGTTCTTTTTTTGTATTACTGGACTTAATTTGATAATTTATTAAAGGATTCTGTATCTATGTTCAAGAGAGATAATAGCCTATAATTTTTCTTCTCTGCAGTATCTTTGTCAGATGTTGTCATCAGAATTATACCATAACCTCATCTGTTTAGTCTTATAGAACCAGTTGGGAAGTGTTCTCTTCTCTTCTATTTTTTTTTGTTTAAGATTGATATTACTTCTCCCTTAAATGTTTAATGATAGAAACCAGTGAAATCATCTGAACCTGGAGATTTCTTTCTACAAAGGCTTTTAATTACAAATTAGATTCCTATTTCATCCTTATCAGTTTTGGTGATTAGTGGTTTGCCAGGAATTTGACCATTCTATGTGCACTGTTGAATTTATTCACATAAAATTGTTCACAATATCCCCATATTGTCCTTTTAATATATTTAGAATCTATAGGAGGAGCTCATTTTTCTTTCCTGATATGGCAATTTGTGTTTTCTATTTTTCCCTTGATCAGTCTTGGTAGGAGTTTATCAGTTTTATTAACCTTAAAAATAACAATATGGCTAAGTCCAATACCAATTTCTCCCCTAGAGCTGGAACTGGAAATCCTTTACCTAAAAGTTCTGGCATTGCAAACATCTGAATTGTTGGAGTCTAAATCAATCCCCCAAATCTAGCACCAATTATCTTGGACCATATGTAATCATTATCCTTAAATTCAATGTAATGTGACTTAAACAACATTTTAAATTAGTGTATTTTGAAAGTTCAATGATACAATCCTCACAACAATATTATGAAATAATATTATATCCATTTCAAAGATGAGAAAACCAAAGCTTAGAGAAATTAAGCAATTACCAAAGTCACAAAGCTATTTTGGATTCACAGTCACATCCTTCTGATTCTAACCCCCATGAACTTTCCACTCAACCATGAAGTTTCCACAAACAAATGATTCAGGATCCTATTACCAGTGCTTGAGCAACCTGCCTTTAGAAAGTATCATACTTCATGAAACAGGACTAAATGCAGCTTGAAAAAGGAACACAGAAAGAAAAGATACCCCTCAGTTTTTTCACATGACCAAGAAGGGTCACATTGTACTGAATAAAATGCTATTGTTGATGGAAATTACAGAAAGCAACATTTTGGCCAAGCCTAAATGAATGTGGCTGTTTTTTGACTTATTGAAGATCAATCATTCTCATTGAGTTTCTCCTCCAAACTGCCAATTGTTTAATTTTTTTAAAAGATACAATTTTCAACTTTCACTTCAGAAGTTATGATTGCTGAGGATGGGAAATGTCACTTGCAAGCTTACGTCATGCTATATTTGAGCAAAATCATGCCATTTCTATTTATCTAATAACACTTCCTCACAGTTGTTTTCCCCCTCTAACTTCTAGACATCTTTGTAAGGCTTTATTTCCTTTTAGTCAAGAAATACTAGAGTTTAAACACTAATTTTAAACACTAATTCTTACTGAATGCTTTATTTTAGAAAATAGAAAACAATAACTTTCCTTTCCATTATCTTTGCTTATCACTCTTAAAAAAGATTAAAAACAAGGTAACTATTTCAAGGACAGTCATTGTAGGAAAAAGAACATGCTATCCAGTCTCCCTAAACTCTAATAAAATACCGGACATAGATTTTGAATCTATTAATTCCTTGTGAACTTCTGTTATTCATTTCACCTGTCATTCAATGCATATGATAAATTATTTAACGCTAAAAACAATCACAGACTGTGAATTTACCATGGGCAACAGTTCTCTCCTGTATTCTCCAGCATTATCTATACAATCACTCTGCAAGAGAAACGAGGTGGATGATACGGAGAAGTGAAGGCGGATCTTTACAATCAGAGACGGCTACCAGGAAGAGCGGGGGAAATGCCCAACCTTGAAAGATGAGTAGATAGGATGTACATTCATTGTCTCAACACTATTTTGTGCCAGGCAGGGGGCACTGTTAGAGAAGGGACAAGAGGGCATTTCCTGAAAGGGAAGGGAACGAGCCATTTGCTAGGGCCGTGACAATGGGGTCTTGAGGCTGACTGGTTTGAAGGGCACGTGCTGGAGAGGATAGGAACATACTCCCCTCAAAGGGAGTAGGAGAGTATGATGGTTAATTGTATGTGTCGACCTGGCTGGACCACAGGATGCCCGGATATTTTGCTGAACGTTGTTTCTGGATATGTCCGTGAGGGTGTTTCTGGATTAGCATTTGACTGGTACACACTGAGCAAAGCAGACTTCCCTCCCCGATGTGAGTGAGCATTGTCCAATCTTATTGAGGGCCTGAATAGAACAGAAAGGTGGAGGAAGGGAGAATTTGCCCTCTCTCTCTGCCCCACTACTTGGCTGAGACCTCAGTCTTCTGTTTTTGGAATGGGACTCACATCTTCAGCACTCAGACCTTTGGACTTGGACTGGAATTTACAACACCAGCTTTCCTGAGTCCAGCTTGTAGACGGCAGACTGTGGGACTTCTCAGCCGCCATAACCATGCGAGCCAATGCCTCATAATAAATCTCACTGTAAACCCACAATTGGTCCTGTTTCTCTGAAGAGCAAACTCACATTGGTTTAAGCATGGTATGGGAAAATCCCCAGATTAGAATTCCCTAATGAATTATCAAAGAAATTGGTGAGTGACTGTGAGTGATACAGATGCCAGTATTTTCAAGGTTGGTGTCACAGAGGAGCATTTAGGGTTTCTGGTGACACGGTGGGTGAAAAAACTGAGGAGGAGACTGTATAATGGGTCTAGGGACCAGAGGAGGTACAGAAGCCAGGTCAACTTTCCATTCTCAAGAAAGATTTAAACGAAAAATTGGAAGAGAGCCAAACCTTCATCCTGTCCACCTTTAAGCTACACTGTTATTTCCAGGGCAGAGTCAGGGAATGAGACAACACCCTGTGATGGCTGTACGCAATCGAGAGGCACCACATTCCTCATATTCTCCTACCGTCCATCTGTTCCCTGTGACAGATACTTATAGCAGTATCTCTTAAGAAGAAACCATATAGACAGCCTCTGGGAGAAGAAAAACTCCATCCAAGTGAGTGCTGCAGATGTATGGCAGACTTTTTCAAGACTGTGGGAAATGAAGACATCGTTTACCAACAATCAGGATCTAACTCCTCCAAAGGGCAGGGACGAGAGTGAAGCATCATAAACAGTCACTTCGCAGAGGGCATGGTGGTGGTTGTTACCGCAGAAAAAATTTCGGCCAGTTAATTTCTCAGCAGCAAGGGAGGAATGAGAGTACGGGCTGGACGCATGAAGGGAACTGAATATACTTTTACAAAGTCACGAGGTTTACACCATTCCTGTGTTGGGCCAAATGCCTCCAAAAGCACCTCTTCTTTCCTGGGGGAGGTGGCCAGCTCCTCTGCAATGAACTTGCACTTCCATGCCTGTGCTATTCCAAATCCTATCTCTCATAAACAGACCACTAAACAGTGGTCCCCAAGTTGCCTCCAACTTTTTGGGAAAAACATCCCAGCTGTACCCAGAGACTTCCTTTGCATCTCTAGCGAATGCCCCCCTACATTGTTATTTGCCTAGAGAACTGACTGGTACTTCTGCCTTTCAGCTTTAACCACCAGCCAATGAGGAATACAATGGAGAAAACAGCAGGTGATGACTTTCTGTCCCATGGTCTAAGGTCAGGCTACATCTCTGGCAGTCTGTTTCCGGGCCCATGCTGTCTGACACATGGGCTGACCCTCGCTCTGGGTATCCCCTGCCTCTGTGACCTTTCTGGTGTGGATGCAACTGTTAACCAACCTTCCTGGAAATGAACCTCCAGCAGACCTCCCACTTCTAAGCCTGAGGCTGGTAGGCAAGAGTGCTAAGCTGCGTTCATTGATTTGGCTTTGTTCGTAAGCCCAGCTCAAGGGAGGCTCTTTGAAACACACACTGGTTTTCAAGAATGATCTAAGTGGCACGCCGTAATTCTCAGATGCACAGCAGGCCATGATCGGAGAAATATTTTTTCAACTTTTTACTTTTGTTTTGAAAAATGACAAGACAGCAAGTTTCTGAAGTGTATAGATCTGTACTTAGAATCAAATTAATAGCATCAGTGTAGACATGAGAACCCCTGCAAGAGGAATGTGTTGACTGAATATACTGCACGATTCTCACAGCAAAACGCATACACAAAGGACAGTATTAAGGATGGAATAATCCAACACACACCTGTCAGTAGGGGACTCAACCGGAAGCACCTGTAGCCTGCTGTCATGCTGTGTTAGAAACAAACGCAATTGAAGGGATACCTACTGGGGACAGATCTTGTTTCACTCTTGCTCTCCCGTCTCTGCCAAAGGGGACAGAGACTAGAATTTTCCAATCTTTCCCAGAGTCAGAGTTCAAGGAAGAACAACACAAAATCATCTCATTTAATTTCCCCCCAAACCTTGAAAGGTAGGGAGTAGAACTCCCATTTTACAGATGAGTAAATGGAGGCAGAAAGTCATGAAGCGAGTTGCCAAGATCACATCGTTACTAAGTATTTGTAGCCAGGCCAAACTCAGGTCTGTCTGAGTCGGAACGTAATTCTTCTCTCTATCAAAATCAACGTAGCAATGTTCTTGAATACAAAATAATTTATTTGTGTAGAGCAATCTAATGATTATAAACACAAATTTATCATTTGTAGCCCCAGGCTAAGTCTTAAAATGGCATTCTTTTGACATTCAGCAATATGTAGTTATGAGCATACTGAGAAAGAAAAAAATAGATGAATGCTCATGGTAATTAGACTAGAACTTGAAAAGCCTTAAAATGATCTAAGTGCCCCAGCCCTCTTCTCCACAGGCACCATGACGAGGGGCAGGGATGCTCGGGGTTCCTCCGGTCCGAAATGTTCTCAGCCCCTCTTCCTGGTCTTTCCCTACCCTTCCTTCAGTATTAATTGTCCCAAGTGCCTCTTATTATGTAAGAGACACCACTTAATTATTATGTATTATGTACTTTTCCTACTTTTATATGTCAGGCTTGTAATTAAATGGCTATTTGAGTAATTATTTGTTTAATGTCCATGCCGTCCATCAGGGCTGCCAAGACTGGTTGCTCAGAATGCTCACTGCCCAAGGGCACCCAGCTGATAAGGGACGCCTGCTTTCTGCTCACTATGCCCTGTACCTCGGATTGCGTCTGCTAGGAGCAAGAGACACCATTTCCTAATTGGTATGAGGCACCAGATGGCTTATGGTGGCCCTGCCCTGTAAACACTGCTAGGACAGGGATGATGTCTGTCCCCTTTCGCACTGTGCACAGACCTGGCACAAAGTAGGTACGCAATAAACATGCGTTGCATTAATGACTGAATCACTATAGAAATGCATTAATGAGTACCTTCTCAAGCACTTACAGAGTATTGGGGCGGGGGGGTTACCTAGTGACAAAGGTCAGATCGTGAAATATGTGGCAGCATCTCACTTGTGTTAGCAGCGAAAGCCTAATAATAGGCAGAAACAAGCCCTCAGTTCACAAGACCAAGAAATGGGGAGACACGGGCAATTCTTCACTGGGCTTCCTTATTTGTAAGGTGCAGTAAATAACACCCAGGTCAAAATACTCGAACATTTGACCAAAGGTCCATATTAGCGAAGGACAAAAATATGAGCCATGTATTTGACAAGGTTACTGATAATTGTGGGATCTGGATAAGCTCGGCCGGAGGCTCGCAAGGGTATCGAGTTCCACCTAGTGTCTAGGCAGTAAATAAACCATAAGGAAAACAAGAGGTTTTCCTCCCTACCTCCCCTTCCTTCCTTCCTTCCCTCTTCCCTCCCTTCCTCCCTCCTTCCTTCCCAGCCTTCTTCCCTTCCTTTCTTCCTTCCCTCCTTCCTTTTTGATGAAAGATTGTAGAGTTCTTCATGGCCCACAAAACTAAGAGGGAGGATCCTATGAGAGACAATCACCTGCAACTGAATCCATCTGCTGGTGGAAATAAGCACAAAGAGGCTCCCAAAGAAGTTCTGAATTCTGAATATGTCTGCTAACAACAGCAACAAAAAAGACTTAGGAATGTCAAAGCTCTGCAGTAAAGAAGCTCATTGGTTTCTCCTCCCACCAGTCCCGGGTTCCCAGGTCCCACCCCAGACTTCCAGGCAGAAAGGACCCTAATCAATGGTGTCATCTTGGTCTTTATGGGCATTGGCGGGCTTCCCTAGCTCTGCTGGAGGATTAAATGGGTAAGTCCCTTAAAGCTGTCAGCACAGTCCCTGATACACTTTATGTGACATCCGTTCACATTATCATCAAAGGGACAGGGTTGCTGGAATACAGGAAGAGGAGGCAGGGGGGAGGAGAGCAGGTCATGAGGGGAAGAGGTAGCAGGGGCCAGATCACACGAGGTCCAAAGACCAGTTAAAGAGACTGGATTATCCTTTAGGCACAATGGAAGCCACTGATGAGTTCTAAGCTGTGGAGTGACCTGACATCATCACTCTAGAATGCCCTGCTCCTCAAAGGCTTGAAATGCTTTTTCTACTTCTCTATCTCCAGTGCTAACTCCACTGCTGGCATAGAAGGAAGGTGCTATTTAGCACTAATTAGCAGACACCAGAGGCTGATGAGAGGAAAGAAGTGTTGGTTTGCATCATCCAACAACTGCATACACTTGGCTGTAGAATGATCTGTTTCATTTTCCTTCAGCAGACTTAACTTCCTAATTAAGTTGGCTCCAGCTAGCATTCAAATGACTTTGCATTTTCCAAGTAGATGCCAACAGAGGCAAGAGAGATGGCCCCCAGACCCAGTGGGAGGCATAAGGAAGCAAGTCTCGAATGAAATGTTTTTTGTGGAGACCCTCATGAGAATAACTTATGTGAGTTCTATCCAAAAGGGAAAAGAAAACACAATGGCTCTAAGGATATGCATACTAGATATGAATACAAAGAGAAAATACAAAGAAAGGGCCTGGTGGTCCTGAACCCAAAAGATTATGTTCCTATGGCAGAGCCCCAGCTGAGGCTGGGCACACACCTCAGGACTGGGACAGTTTCCAGGGAAGGGGATTGTGGAACTGTGTTGGCTCATAATATCTATCTACCTATCTCCCTTCCTTCCTTCCTTCCAACTATCCATATCCCAAAAGATGTCCTAATCAGAGGACATGTGGTCATCCGAGTGTCTATTTTTAGAACACGTCTCACATCTTGAATGATCTCTAGGCCCAAACTTGGAAGACTCAGTTAAAAGCCAATGGTGTGAAACAGAGATAAAAGGAATCCACACAAAATAGCTGCCTATCCAATAATTCCTTTGCAATTAAAGTCCATTCTATCACCACGAGCCAAAAACAAGATCTCTGATGGGCCCAGGGGCCTCACATCCATAAGAAGTCACGACATGTAATAGGAGAAGAAAGAATGAAGAACTGAGGACATTTCATAATGATAAAAGGGTCAAAATAACAATATCATACAACAATCATAAATATGTATGTGCCTATAAAAAGATCTCCAAAACACATAAAGCAAAACCCAGCTACACTAAACGGAGAAACAGACAAATCTATAATCATAGTTGAACACTATCAAACCCTACTCTCATTAACTGACAGGACATGAGACAGAAAGAAGAATCAAAAATCTCTGAATGATACCATCTTAATTGACACATAGGCCACACCCAACAAATTCAGAATATGTTTTCAGGTACACATGAAATATCCATCAAGATAAAGTATATACTAGGTAATAAAAAGGCTCTATAAATTTCAAAAGACTGAAATTTTGTATATTTCCTACTCACAACAAAATCAAATAAAAAATTCAAAATGTTAAGGTAGCTAGAAAAGCCTTCAATATTTGGAAAGTGAAAAATCCACTTATAAATAATACATAGATCAAAAAGCAAGTCACAAGGGTAGTTAGAAAATATTCTGAACATAATAATAATAAAAACACAATATATCAATTTTGTGGGGTACAGCTAAAGCAAGGTTTAAGGGAAATTTATAGCTTTAAATACTTACATTAGAAAGACAAAAAGACTTTAAAAACTATGATTTAAATTTACAACTTAAAGAGCTAAAATATGTGCAAATTAAACACAAATTTTAGAAAATAAAGATAAGAGCCAATATTAATGAAGCAGAAAAGACACAGAAAATTAAGAAAATAAACAGACTAAAGTTGGTGTTTTGAAAAATGTAATAAAATTGAAAAGATTAATAAAATTGATCAACCTAAAATAAAGTTAATCAAGAAAAAAAGGAGAGAAAATGCAAATTATTATATCAGAAATGGAAGGGAGCCTATCACTACTGATCTTACAGAAAAAGTCAATATGGGACCATTATGGATAGCTTTATACTAATAAATTCTACAATCTAGATGAAATGTATAAGTTACTTTAAAAACACAATTTATCAAAACTGACATAAGGGAGTTCCATTTCCAGAAAGGTACATGAGAAGTTCTGTGGACCTCACTCCCAAGCTAAACTGGAGAAAATTATTTTAAAAAATAATTTTATCTCTGGAAGTGGTCCTAAGAGCATACAGCAAATGAAGAGACATTTATTGAAGAAGATATACTAAAACTCAGTAAGAAAAGTGATAATCTGTGACATCTGGACCTTGATCCATTCTTCCTCCTTCCCTCCCAGCCTAGTATGATGGAAGGTCCATTCTAGATGGGTAAAGCCCAGAGCACAGGGTTCCCTCTCCCTCCTTCCCCAGCTCCTAGTCAAGGGCAATGGTATCTTGCTGGGAGAGACAGGCTCCTAGTCCTTCTCATCCCCTAAGAAGCCAGAGGCTACTGCGCTCCCCTCCTTCCAGTACCCAAGTCCTGGGCACGGGTGTCACTCAGATGGAACCTGCCACTGTCTCTCTGTCCAGCCCCAGAGATATGGTTTGGGGAGAGGCAGACCTTAAAATAGCGAGCTCTGGAGCTCTTCTCAAAGAAACTGACTTGATCTGAGACTGTGTGGTAAATTCAAGCCTAAGGGTGCTCTCAAAAATGGTAGAGGTTGTGATGAAAAGCAATTAAGAGGAGAATAGTAGCTTCACTAGAGATAGAAACTAGATGGCAGGCCAGCTAGTTTACCAGCAAGAACCAGGGAAAGAGGAGAGGGACGTTCATTTGGGAGATGGATAAATCTTAAACATGACCTCAAAAACTATCCCTGAAAAGCAGCTTGCTTTTAATTGGATGAACCTGTGGAGCAATTTATGTCCCAGGGCATCGTTGAAAACAACAGACCAGTAAGTCATCAGTTAGTGGAACCTAACACAGTTTCTTCTAATGTTAAACATATACCTAACTTTTTACCCAGCAATGTCACTCACAGATATTTAGCCAAGATAAACGGCAACACAGTTGGCTAAAAGAATTGTACACAAATGTTTCATAGTAGCTTTATTAACAATTGAAAAAACCACAATCTAAATGTTTACCAAAGAGAGAATGGACAATCTGTGGAATATTCATTATGAATGAAATACATTTCAGCAATAAAAAAGAACAAATTACTGATACTCATAACAACATGGATGAACGTCAAGATATACTGAGCAAAAGCTGCCAGATGCAAAGAGAACAAACACACTATATGATTCCATTTATACAAAGTTCTAAAGTAGGCAAAAATAATCTAAAAGTTAAAAAAAAACAACAGCACAGTGGCTATCTCAAGATGGCTGGAAATGAACATGAAGGAACTTTCTGGGGTGATGCAAATATTTCACATTGTGATATGAATATGGGTTACATAATGTGTCCATTTGTCAGAACCAAATAGCAACGACTTATGCATTTCAATGTAAATTTTTAAAATGCTGAAATAATTTTTAAAAACCATCAGCATTATTGAATGGGGGTAGGAAGTGGGCAGAGAAAAAAAAGGAAGCAAGAAGGGCAGATTAATGTATCTGGGACATGGGGATTCATTAGATTGCTGTTTTGTTTTATACATCTAAATTTTTCATAATAAATTTTAAAAGACAGAAATAAAAAGGCATTAAACTTTAATTATAACCTTTAATCTGACCCTGGTCCTTTTTCATAGATATCAAATGGTGAGCCAAGTCTTTGAGGGAGAGTATTTTTAATTAATTGAACAGTAACTGTTTCTAAAAATATTCTATTTATTCAGACCAAGAATTTGGAAAGTGGGCGAATTTAACACATGAGTGATCAATTTCTCCCATGTCTGCCTAATTATCAGAGCACAGCATTTCTCAGCCTGGACACCGCTGACACTGGGGGCTGGACACTTTTTTGCTGTGGGAACCGTCCTGTGCACTGTAGGATGGTTAGCAGCATCCTTGGCCTCAATCACTAGATGCCAGTAACAACCGCCCCCCCCCCCAACTTGTGACAGCCAAAAATGTCTCCGGACCTTGTTAATGTCCCCTAGGGGACAAAACTCTCCAGCTGAGAACTCCAGGACCTAGAGTCCCACTCCAGGACAATATCACCCACAATAGGACCAAAACTGGTTCTTGGGGAGATGAGAAAATCTTAGATATTAAAATTATTTGTGATCCTCCAAAGGGGCAAACATACAAACAGTTATACAGTATATCCGTGGTATTAAAGTTTAATGGTAGGGAAGAGCAATTGGGGTAGGGGGAAGCCTATAAAAAGGAGGAAGGGTGATAATGAAAAAACGATTGAAAAGCATTATCCCACAAAGAGATCTGATTCTGCTTAAAGCAACCATTCCCTCCAGGGGTTTGGCATCCTCAAAGCAAGTCTTTCCAGCATTCAGAAGAGTCTTCACTTGCGTGAAGATGTGGCAAAAATAAGTGCAGTTGCTTCCCAGAACCTCTGAAACTGTCTTGGAAGCTTGAGATGTAGGATACCACAAATTCTGGAGAGGCTCTTGCCAAGTTTGATGATGTCCCCTGACATGACAGTGAACCTGGAAGTTTTCATGTCTCGTTTGGAAGACAAACCACACAGACTGTGCTGACCTCAGACAAACCACCACGCATTTGTTCTGGTTGAACCACTGACCCAAGCAGCCTATGCCATTTCATTCCATTTTTAAAAGAAGAAGAAGGTAGCATTTTTCAAGCTTCCTGTCTACCAGCAGAGTCTGTGGGGAACAATTTCTTTTCATTAAATGATGCAAAACAAACGAATCTTGCAGTTTCTTCTGGTCTCCTGTTTCCTGTTTCTTTATGCAAAAGCCTGCCCAGCCACTCCAAGAAGCAGCTGGTTGATAATATTAAATATGCATGCTTGATTGAGTCAAACCTGGCTGCTTAGCATAGATGATCTCTTGCGATAATTTCTCAATCCACAGTTGAAACCCATTTTGATTCGTTCCGCAAAAGCAAACTCCCAGACACTCAGCCTACAGAGACCCTTTGGTGTATGTATTCCACTCTCAAGGATTCTGTCATCAAAATGACAGTGAGGTTGAATGAGAATCTGCTAACACATGGTGCTCCTGCAACTAAGGTGTTAGAGCATGATGATGGTATTTCTGATTTTTAAATGATACAGGAAGGAACAAGAGCGTGATGGCTAATTTTACGTCACCTTAGCCAGGCCATAGCGCCCAGATGTTTGGTCAAACACCAGTCTGGATGTTGCTTTAAAGATATTTTTAAGATGTGATGAGCATTTACAATCAGTTGACTTTAATAAAAGGAACTCCCCTCCATGATGTAGGTGGGTCTCGTTCAACCAGCTGGAGGCCTTGGGAGCCAAGACTGAGGTTTCCCAAATAAGAAATTCAGCCTAAAGATTGCAACACAGAAATCCTTCCCAAGTTTCCAGCCTGCTGGAAATTTCAGACTTGCCAGCCCCCACAATCTTGTGAGCCAGCTTCGTAAAGTAACTATTCCTCTCCCTTTATATATACACACACCCTGTTGGTTCTGTTTCTCTGGAGAACCCTGACTAATAAAAACAGAGACAACAATTCTATCTTAAATGGAACGAGAGTCACTTCAACTCCACCCCACAGTCAATGAGGATGGGAAGCAGCTGACAGAGCAGATACTGACCCTCAGGGCCAGGGAAGGCGCATCTCCATGCCTGCAGAGGGTGGTGCTGATGAGAAGGGCTCATTCCCCAGGCAGGGCCCTGCAAAGCTTTGAACCAGAGACACAGGTACCACAGGAGGCGGGGCTGAGACACAGACTGGACAGGAAAGTAAGTGGAAAGTCCCTATAGCAGTTAAATTCTTCAAGTCCCCACCCCATCCGCAAACCAGAAAACGGCCACCTCCCGTTTGGTGGAAGAAGGTGGAAAGTTTACCCAACCAAGGCTCTGGGCTTGGAAAAAGTAGGCGGGTAGAGAACAGGGCCGAATAATCAGACTGAAAACAGGGGGATGGAGTGGAGATCTGCAAGGTGACCCATGAGAAAACCAGCCCCTGGGCGGTGGCTCACATACACCTGGCAAGAGCCTGGGGGTTCTCCTCCAGGGAATGGAATAGCCTTCAAGTAAAGACCAGAATCTAACACTCAGGGTCACCCAGTAAAACCCCAGCTCAATCCCATCCACCCTTGAGCAAAGTCCAATTGGTGAGATCCGTCCAGTTAGCTCTAGTCTTTTCACCTTAAATAAGAACACCCAGCCGAAGATCGCGAGATATTTAACGAAAGCTAGATACTCAAAACATGCCAATAAAGAGAAGGCGTGGAACACATGAAACCTGCAGACAAAAAGAGGAAAGAGATAGTGTACCCACGAAAAAAAGAATCAGATGGTTTTTTTTAATCAGAGTTTAAAGAAGAGCTCTTAGAAATTAAAAATATAAAGATCATAATAAAATTCAGGGTTGGTAAATAAAAAATTTTAAATCTCTGGGCGAGATGAACAAAAAAGACAAGAGACAGACAATAGGCAATACAATTAAAATATAAGATAAATCCAGGAGATTCAGCACCTGCCTAATACAGGATCCAGAGAAAAGAAACAGGGACTATAGAGGGAAGGTCACAAAGTTCCAGAATAAAAGAACCCACTGAGGGACCAGAACAATAAATACAAAGAATCCCAGGAAGGCACATCATTGTGAAACTTCAGATGACCAGAGATAAAGGCTCCCAAAAGGTTCTAGAGGGAGAAAGAGAAAAGCAAAACAAAAGAAAGGAACATCACTGGGTGTCTCTGAAGCACACCGTAAACTAGAATCCTGCACAGAAATTATTTTCAACCTAGAATTCTATACCCAGCTAGGGAACAGAATAAAGACACTGCAAACATAAATAACCCAAAACACAGAGCTCATACGCACTCTCCTGGGAAATGACAGGAGAAAGGGCTTTTCCCGCAGAGGCTTTCCCCGTCCCCTGACTCGAATTCTCAGCTCTCCAATCCCAGAACACTCCGTTAAAGCACCCAGTGTTTGTCCTGGCCCGAGACAGGTCATGGCCATGTCTGCGCATCCTGTACCCACTACCTACAAAACACGAAGTGCTCAAAAACAGTCTGCTTAAATCACCATCAATCAGCCAGACACACCTTTGGAATTTTGTCTGTCATTTAAAGAATGCATCCCACAAGCGTTGATTAGCCTCTAAAGGCCCCCTTTTTATACTGTAATGGAGTTGTTTAAAAATGAAACATCTATGTGCACCATTCAAGGGCACTGGTCTTGCTTTAGTAATGTTTTTTCCTAAACTTGTTTATTAGCAAATTCAAGAAGATAGAGACTTCCTATAAACTGCCCCCCTCTGCAGCCCCACACATGCATAGCCTCCCTCAGTATCAGCATCCTCCAACAGTTATTACAAATGATGAATCTACACTGACACAGCGTAATCACCCAAAGTCCATGGTTTACATTAAAGTTCACTCTTGGGGATGTACGTTCTATGGGTCTGGACAAACAGATGATGACACACATCGACCATTATAGTGTCAATCAGAGTAGTTTCACTGCCCTAAAAACCCTCTGTGCTCTTCTGTTCATCCGTCCCCCACACAGACCCCTGTAGTAACGCTTCTTAATACTATGTGTCTGGAACGTGGGCAACATGTTTGCAGTTTTGTGGGCCAGGTCTTTCTTTCACTACTCAACTCTGCCATTATAAAGTGAAAGACTCCGTAGACAATATGCAAAAGAACGAGCATCTCTGCGTTCCAATAAGACGTTATTTATAAAAACAGGCAGCCCACACACTGTCATTTGCCGATCCCTGAGCAATGGTATCGCTTTATTCATTCCCACCATTTTTACAGAAAGGAAGTTTCTTGATAGCTTGATTTGGCAATAATAAGATTTCTTTCCCTCAATTTTTCTCTGGGAGTTGGAACAACACCCAATCTGAGATGGGTGAGATAAGACCCAAGCTGAGATGATGTGATAAGAGACAAATTTCCTTTTCAGAATTTCCCTGTACTGAAGCCACATTGCTTTCTTTCCATTTTAAATCCCAAGCTTCTCAAAACTCTGAAGGAAATCACTCACTCTTTGAAATTGTGATCTCTGCTTTTCCAACAAGCATGGCTCAGGTGGCCTCACAGAGCAAGTCCCACAAAGTCGCTGCCCTGGGGACATGCTGTTTGTTGAAACTCTGTCACGTGGACACTTCAGGGCAGTGCTGTTTGACTGCTTATGGTAAATTAAGAACAAGAGCCAAGAGCTTTCGCTTCTAGAAGAAATCAATGTTTGTTCTTATGTTCAATGAGAACCAACTATTCTGCGAGGCAAGGGTCACCAACTATCTGTGAATAGAACAGAAGCAAACCCACGCCTGCCTAGAATGGGGAATTCATCTCAGGAGAAGCCCTGGCCCAGACCAACTGTATCCACGCAGTCAAGTGCAACTTACAAAACTGATTTTAGTAAAGGAAGAAAGAGCGTGTGTATCAAAGTGGGAGTCCACCGAGGTCACCCCAACTGAGGTCCACCACATCCTCTGTGGAGCCAAGAGTCACACCAACCACTAGGCTTCCTATTAGCAACAACAACAAAAAAAATCCAGAAAACAGCAATGATGATTTTTCTAAGTGGATACGGCAGCTCCCTATGAGGCAATCACTGACCTGTCATTACAGAAAAAGAAAAGAAAGCAGAAGAAAATACTCACCAAAGCCTAGAGGCTGGAGGATTCTGTGCCCAAGCAGTAAAAAATCTGCAGCATTTTAAGTACATCTTCAGTGAAAAATAGTAACAACCTCTGTCAAGAAGCTTGTCCAGCACAGACGGGACATCAGCCCCACACCTGACAAGGCAGCTGGTGGGCAGACCTGTCAGAAAACGCTTTTGACAGGGAGCGTGTGCCTCTCAAGTAAAAACTCTGTGGGCCCTGGCCTCGGCTCTCTGCGCTCCAGCAGTGTTCTAGCTTGAGTTACTCACATGAGAGCTACTTCTATCCCAAGTTCAAATGCAACAGCAGATACAAGTTGGTGCTGCCGCCCTCCGTCAATCATCTGAAAGTCAGGATTAAGGCTTTCCTGGAGGGTTTCACTTCTGACCGCTTACTAACACTTCTGAAGCCACTTAAGAGCTCAGCACCAAGTCTCTGGGAGAACAGAACGTGTCCTAAAACAGCAGAGAACTTGAGTGACCCCACAAGGACACAGATGGAGAGCAGACAGCCGCGGGCCCCAGGTGAACACCATTCCAGGTACCTCTACACGACGCCAGCACGGGAACCCCTGACCGTATGGAGACAGGAAACCAGTACAGCAGGCGTTCCTCCAGCTGGCACCGAGACGGCCTCCTAAACAGATACTGACTTAAAACCTGAAGTCAGAGAGGAAGAACAAAGTCGGAGAGCAAGTGGTTCCAAATGCATGTGCGGCCTCACGTGACAGGGATGCTGAAAACTGGAAGCCCCGCGAACCCCACACCTTCACATGTGCTGGGCCCTCTGCCACGATACCCTCAGAGGGCATTTCAGAGACACACACACCTGCGAATGTGCTTCCTCTCAATCCCTCCCGTAACTCTGGAGACAAATCCTTCCCATGAACTGCTAAGTGTTCAGTCTTAAGTCTCCTGACTCCTTTCTCGGGACTGTTGTAACGAATTACCATAGACCTGGCGGCTGAAAATGAAAGATTTATTCTCTCCCAGTTCTGGAGGCCAGACGTCCAAACTCAAGGTGTCAGCAGGGCCGTGGTGCCTCCGGAGGCTCTATGGGAGGCATCCTTCTCTGCCTCTTCCAGCTTCCAGGCGTTCCTTGGCTTGTGGCTGCATCACTTCAATCCCTGCCTCCGTCTTCACGTGGCCTTTGCCCCTGTGTCTCTGACTCTCAAATCTCCCTCTGCTTTTCTCTTATAAGGACACCTGGCATTGGATTTAGGGCCCACCCTAAATCCAGGATGATCTTGAGATCCTTAATTACATCTACAAAGACTTTTCCAAATAAGGTCCCATTCACAGGCTCCGTGGGCTAGGACTCGGACGTGTCTTTTGGGGGCCATTACTCAATGCACTACAGTCTCCAAGAAACTAGAGGAGAAAGCAAGTTATTTATTTAAGCAAATGTGGACTGTGAACACCTCGTTGTATTTAATCACCGAAAGCTCAAGACACGATTGTGCTAGAGGCTGGCACAACGGTCAGTGAAGTGTCCTTGAATAAGTCTCTGAGTCTGTCTAAGCCTCACTATGCCTGTGCACAAAACGGGGACAACTGGACCCAGCAGGGTTGCTGCACAGCTGGATGGAGATTCACTTGGAGCGCCTGGCAGCCCAGTATTGTGACAGGCCCTAATCTCCAAAGACTGAGCAAATGCCCAACAACCACCCTGCAGGAAAGGCCATCCAGTTGTTCCCTGATGCAGCCACTATAGGGATGTGTATTAGGGACTTAGAAAAAGCAGCAAAGATTATTGGTACTTAGAAAAAACAGAGAAGATTAAGGTAACAGGCTTGCCAAAGGGGAACCAAGGATTTTAAGTCATGAGAGCAGCCTGTCCTCTCCCAAGCGGTCACCTATGAGCCAGGACACTCTGGAGCCTCAGCTTTGGTGATAAACAATAACATGGATAACTGGGGTTTATTTAAAGCACGATCCCGAGTACTTTACATATGCTGAGTAGATTAAATAGGACAGTGCACCTAGACATGTCGGCGTGGCAGATGCTCCAGAAATGTCAGCGGTCAGCATCCCTTATGTTAACTGTCACTCCAACCAACAGTGGAGCCTGATCATCCCCACTGTACGTAGCAGCAACTGAGGCACAGAGAGGTTAAGTCACAGAGTTAGAACTTGGCAGAGCCTGGACTTGTCGCACTTCAAAGACCTGTGTGATTTCCAACACACCACCCTGCACCGGGTTCACAGAATTGAGTCTTTGCTGTAAGGCTGGTCCCAGCCCATAAAACTATAATCAGACTATATACTGGGGGGGGAGTGTACATGTATGTATGTATGTACGTGTGCATGTGTGTATGTGTGTGTATGTATGTATACAAATATGTGCCATATGTTAGTACATAGACACACTCACTCACTCACACACATATAATACGTTCACTGAAGGAGTAAACTAGAGAGAACACTGAGCTGAAATGCGTAAGGTCCCAGGGAACATGGTTAATTCCCTTGCACTGTCATGTTCCCAAATGGTATTGCCAAAGGGTAAACTGTCACACGTTCCACTCTGCCGAGTTCACAAAAGCAACACATACAATGTTTTGTAAACTCCAGAGCCTCATCCA
This sequence comes from Camelus bactrianus, assembly GCF_048773025.1. NCBI lineage: Eukaryota > Metazoa > Chordata > Mammalia > Artiodactyla > Camelidae > Camelus > Camelus bactrianus. The sequence goes on from NC_133549.1 coordinate 26,172,269, forward strand.
CAGGCTTATTCCTTCCCATTGAATATCTCGGTTCTAAGTCAACCACCATACAGAGAAGAGAAGTGAACTGGGCTTAACATTCACCTATCAACACTCTTCTCTCCACCTAAACTCCAAAGAAAGTGATCAGGAGACATGACCCGGGAATTAGAGTGTCCCAGCCACTGAACTTACAGGAAGAATGGATGCTGGGGAAGCTTTTGCGGCCCTCGGACACCAGGTCGGGGTCACCTGTGCAGTGCATTTCCGAGTTCATCACTCCATCTGGAAAGCAGCGGTAAAAGAAATCGGGGCGAGGTCTACAAAAGACACCATGGACATTTTCAATATAAAATGTTGCCATCACAAACAAACCCCAAGCTGACCCCCGCCAGGCCCCACTACCCCAACCAGCTTCTTCTTCTGCCATCAACTTTGGAGCCCCCAGTGGAAGACACTGTCGGCCTGGGAAAAGCTCAGGCTTCGGGGTCAGAAAGATCTGGGTTAGAACTCGCACTCTGCCACTTACTAGTTTTACGACCTTGGGAAGGTCACGTAGCCTCCCCCAGCCTCAGTTTCCACATTTGTAAAAGAGGGAGATCCGTACCTTCCTCACCTCACCTCAGGTGAGGTCCTGAGGGCTAAGTGAGATGACTTACAGGAGCCCCCTAAGCGCAGCGCTGGTGGAGTGAAAGGTAGTTCCTGCCACCATCTATGGCTCCGCCACTCGGAGGCTGCTTCCAAGATCCAAGACTGAATTTGAATGGCCAACTCCCTGCCCTTCCTTAAATAGCAGGTCTCCCCTAACCTCACTGGGAGGACCTGGAAGCTCAGCTCCAAGATGGAGAGCACACAGTCACCAGGTGGGCTGCTGGTCCAGGCTGTGGGGGAGACTCTCCAGGGAAGTGGAGTAGAAGCTGGCCCTGGGGTCCAGCCTCCTGCCACAATCACAGCTCACATTTCGGGAGTACTTCCTGGGTACCAGACCCGGCGCTAAGCCCTGGACGTAGGTCATGTCATATGGTTCATATGACAATCCCAAGGCAGGCCCTGGGACTTCCCTCATCTTACAGATGAAAATAAAGGCTTAGAAAGATTACGTGCCCGCCCACGGTCACACACAGCCAGTAAGTGGCAAAGGCAAGCTGTGAACCCCAGGAATTGGATTCTTGCCCCTACACATTTCACCCCATGCGTGTCTGCTTCCCTCAAGTGAGAATTCTCACACAGACACGTGATGGTCGATCACATTAATTCAACTAATCTTTGCTGAATGCCTGCCATGGACAAGGTTTCGCTAACGCTGTGAATAGAGTCCCCATTTTGTGTACACACTGGCTTACAGTTCACACACTGGTCCTCCAGCTCTGGGACCTAAGCCCAGCAACAATCCACCAAAATCTTAACCTATCAATTAGCAATAATCCGTCAGAGCTGCTGGTGTACGGTCTCTCCTGCACGTGGCTAGTGCTCCTCCGACTGTGGCTACTCACCTACTGAACCTCAAGCTCAGAGCGGACAAAGGCCTGAGAATCAGCGTTTTATCAGAGTCCCACAACAACTCTAAGCACGGAAAGTTGGAAGGACACCACAGCACCAGGTCACGCACTTCCTAATTTGTACCCACCTTCTGCCCCCTCTGTGCCTGGCCAGCACTGCACGCCAAGTAGATGATCATTAAATACTGAGATTCTGAGAGGGGAATCCAACCTGTCCAAGGCCAACAGCTAGTCAGGGCCAAAGTCATGTCTTGAGTTTGGGTCTTTTGGCTGATTGTCTCTACAGAGACCGGCTCACTTCCGGAGCAGTTGGGGGAGAAGCCAAAGATAAATGGAGGACAGAAATCATTTCCCAGGCAGGTAAGAGAAGTGTGCCCTGAGCCAAACAAAGCTCAAAAGCCAATCCATACTTCTCTTCCCGAAGAGAACAGTAAGTAAGCAATCTTATTTATTTCTGGAGGCCAAAACTGACAAGCGAGTGGGTGTCTGGTGAGGACCTGGGACAGCAGTACATAAACTGGAGATGCCAGCAGTAGGCTTTAGCCCACAAGATAGTACAGTCAGTGGATACTTCTTTACTGCTGATGTTCAGCTTACTGAAATACTGAGTTCGTAATTCAAAGGAGAGGAAAGATCTGTGTTGAGGACAGAAATCCCAGGAGGACAACAATTTAAGGGAAAACCAGAACAGCTCAAATCTGTCCTATCCAGTGTTCTGTGGCCAAGGTTCCTACACAGATGACCTTGAGAGTCTAAGTCACTGTTTCTTTTTGGAACTTACCTTCCCACTATTAATTTAATAGTGTTTGTGCAGACTCCATTCAAAGCAAGAGCCAAGGACACCGCTACAAAACAAAACCAATAGACAGAAAAATAACCAGCTGGCTCTCAAATCAAAACCATCATCATCATCATCACTGTTTCATCATCATCATAATTGATTTATGACCATAGAAATATGAACAAATACCCTTAAACGAGAGGGAATTTGGAGTGGCTAGAGTAAAACATAATTAGAACAGGACTTTGGAGAGTGCCTCATAAAATTCCAAGCCCCTATGACATGAAATTTATCTCTCTTTCTTGACTGAAATTTTCAGTATCACAGAGCAGTCCATGTATCATGTTCTGGCCTGATAGTAACAGATTTAATACTACAGTATGTAGAATTTCTTTCACTGGTAGCAAGAAACATAACTTTTTTGTTTTCTCCTGGCAACCTTCTCAGACATAATTCTAATCAGAGCAGCTGCCGAATCCTACAAATAGGAGGTGCCCACTCCACCATTACCTCCTCATTGACCTACCCGTCTCCTGCCAACAGCTGTCCACTTGTTATCAAACAAATCACTGTTTCTGAGAAGGTGAAGCGTCCCACCTTCTCACTGGGTTTTGGAAAGGTTTACCCAGGTGGGGCTTTCCGCCACCTAAAACAGTAGGCACTTCTGGATGCCATGCTTTAAAAATAGACAGCCTGGGGACTTTCTCCAAGCAGCTGGGAAGGACTTTGCTGGATGAAGCACAGACTGTCCAAAGGGTGCAAGTGAAATGAGTCACAGAGCCTTCTCTGCAAGAACGCTGCACCTCTCTCCTGTGTTTATCAAGACTGCACAAAAGGCAAGTCAATGTGATGGAAGGTCAAATGCTTTGCATAAGCAATAAAAACCTACGGATGCCCCGTTCCATTGCTCTGTTGAATAATAAAGCGTAGTTACCATTTCCCTTTGGCAAATATTCACTGTTCAATACCAGCTGAGATTTATGTAAGAAAGTAACTGTAGGGATATTTTTAGGAAGGAGCTGCCTACAGCAATTCATGGTCCTCCAGGGAGACAAATGTGTTATTCTACAAATGGAAAGTACCGTGAATGACCAACCCAGTCACCAAGGGCACAGGCCACTGAGATGGAGGCAAAATTCACCTGCTTTTAAGAAGCCATGGGAATGGGAAGCAGAGAGAATGAGAGGGACCAGTTCAAATGAACACTTTTGTCAAAGGGAAACTAATGCCCCAAGTATGGGATGGGAAACACTGCCGTATCTGGTGTGGCAGAAAGGAGGGACGGGCCACCGGGGTGGGGAGCAGAGCATGAGTCAGCAGCATGGTGCCACCATTGAAACACCAAGCACGTAACACCACATGCGTAAACTAGAAGCAAGCGTGGGGGAACTTGGAGAGATCTTCTGATTACATTCTGTACACACAGGCCCTTCCTTCCTAAAACATCGGCTTCCCTTCTGTCTCACAAGCTCAGAGCACTGCCGAGAGGTCTCCTTTGCAGAGAGGAGGGCATATTCCCCGGGCTATCTTCCCTGCAGCATTCTCCCAGAGCCACAGTAATTAACAGGCTGTGAGGCGGCCCTGAAATGACAGGGGTCTTTGCTTGTTAGGGCTGGTCCAGTAGGCTCACTGCTGTGTTTTCCCAGCAGGGCTGGACTCCTTATCCTGGTCCCAATGTGGCTTTATCACAGAGATCTCCAGGAACAAGCATCACTAGCTGATCTCATAGTGCCCATGGGGAACCTGACAGACCACTACATCAATTCAGAACACCATGCGCGTCCCCAGCCTCGGCAGCGGCTGGGCTTCCTGTAGCCCAGAGCAGTTCTCTGAAAAGCTTCAAGTAGCTGAGCTAGAAACTGTGTGGATGTACTGTAGCTACCAACCTCTGGCAGCTTCACTCTCTGATTCAAAAGCCTGAAGGAGACCAAAAAGAGTGGGGATCTGGAGTGACGACATTTAGGGTGGAAGTCATTGCAGCGTTCCAAGAGTAAACGGAACTGATTATTATGTTCATCTGAACAGCACAACCCCCAAGGGACCAAAACAGGGGACCTTTCCCTGATACCAGAGAGAAGGCTGGGCTGAGATTAGATGCATGAGAGGCTGGCCGAGCAGGAAATGAATGGCCCCAATCAGGGGGGCTTGCTGATTAACAATAGCCCCGGGTAGCTGGTTCATAAGGGCTGTGTTCACAGCGACCTACAGCACTGCAGGCTTGGGAGAAGCGTCAGAAAGACAAGCCAGACTGTGCCTGATAAAGAAATTCAAAGCAGCGTGTCCTGAGAGTTGGCCCGCAAGTGGCCTATGTTGAGGGCACGCCTGCTTACAAGCACCCCCGAGGATTTAGATGTCTTTTGTTGTCACTTTTGCTGTTGCTAGGAATTCAGCACTGTGGTCCTTCCAAAACAGGGTTCTCTGTTATGCAGACCTGGCTGTCTGCAGCCCAAATCCCTTACAGCCCGACGCTGGGTGGGGCAAGCCCCCCTCCCCTCATCCAGGAGCAGATGCGCAAAGGGGGCCGCTGGGGTCCGCTTGGGGTCCAGGTCTGCTGAGGATGCAGGGGTAAAGAAAAGACCTCAGCACTAAACCACCCTCGCCGAGGAAGTCCTGGATCCCAGATAGCAGTGGAAAAGTACTCCCAGTCTTGGTTTTTAAAGATCCACTCCCCAACCCCCTACTTCCAAGGCTCCCTAAAAGCAGTGATTTTTTTTTTAACTGTGTACGATGGGAGGTTCTTCATCATTTTTACAAGCAGGCTCCCATTTATTTAGGCAGACAGAACATCCAGTAACTCCGCCTTCTCTGTTAATATATAGGAGGTGGGTGTGGTGTGCAATTTAGAACTGCCATCCTAAGGGAGATTTAGCTGAGACTAAAAAGACCTACAGGAAGCTCCTCACTGCCTTAACAACAGCCCAGCTCCAAGAGCGGGCAGCAAATTATAACCATAACCATGAAAGACAGTTCTCATCCACAGTCACGTATCTTGGGACTCTGTGCCAGGGGAGCAGCTAGAATAACAAGGGAGGCACAGGGATTTCCAGGTTAACTGAGAGGGCTCCCCGTGGGACATTTGGGGGACCACAGTGGTATCTGTCCAAACACCGCCCCAGCTGCTCAAGCCACGTCCATGAGTGCACTGACACCGTCCCTGGAAAAACTGACCCTCTCATCACCTCAGCTGAGGAGACTGAGACCACCAAACTCTCAAATCACAAATGAGAAACCTGGGGTACACACCTGACTTCGGGGAGGGCACCTACAGGCTGGCCAGAGATTCATGACTTTGGTGTCCACACTTCAGAAATGAGTCGAGCTGGATTCTCCACCTGGAAAGTCTCGACCATGAGATGTGCTAAAACTTGGGGGGTGGGCACTGGAGCTGAATGGACATATAGGTGTGGGCCAGGGGCACCCACCATGACCAGCTCCAGCTTTGTATAGACCAAAGGTGTGGGCAGCAGAAATGACATCCAGACAGGAGACTGAAGCCAGGGGTGAGAGGAGAGGGAAGGCGTATCACAGAGCAGAGGGTCAGGAGGCGAAGGGGCGTCTCCACCCCAGGTGGCTTGGATCCCTGCTCCATCCCCACCAGGCTCCTCTGTCCTCTTCCTTATTCTTGGATGTCTTTGAGACTGCTTGGTATAGCCCTGTAACTAAATCTCTCATTTATCTGAGCTAATTTGAGAGGAATTCTGTTCTTTTCAACTAGACAGAGCCTAAGCAAAGCCTGGTTATGTAACAAACATTCTCCACCCCTTTACTGTTCTCTATAACCTAGATTTCACCCTCACCCGCTTTCCCTTACCAAGAAAAGGGAAGACCATATTTTGCTACATTTTCATTTCCTCAAAGCCCAGTAATTAACAAACATAATCTTTAGTGAAGAATCTCGTATTTCCAGATTTACTACCTAACTGGATGGTGAGCCTATGCAATACACCAGCAACACAATTTGTGTGAGGGTTTGGGTAACTTTAATGTGCAGTGTCAAAAAATAAACCTAATTCAGTTTTCCTAACGACCAAACAGCTGAAAATCTGGCTACTGGGTAGTTTATTTTGGTTGTTAAACAAGCCAAATAGTTTTGCTTTCTCTTAATACTATCATTTACTCAGTTTTTTGATTAATATAAAGATAAGGTAAAAAAAATTTAATCCTAAAAATGTCAAACTCGTAGCACATGAAGATACGGCTTAGCTTGGGGAGAATTTATAACAATGGTATTATAATCAATGGCAAAGACTGTAGCATTCTTTACACAATCACACTTCCTTAACTGCCAGAATGTTCCCAAACTGACAATGAGTTATGGAACTTTTTTCCAATTTATGTTTGACATCTGCTTTTGCCCATTTTTGCCTCTAGTTAATAGTGGTTGGTCAAGGAGTCTGTGGTTGATTTTTGAATTGCCCATACTGTGGGCATATTAGCCCCAAATGTGGGACTGGGCAATCAGTGGTGACAATGTTTCAGATTTACTTTGCCTTACAGCCAAAGCTGCCCTTCCCGTGTGCCTGGGAAGCACAAGAGCTCTGATGTGCGAGACTGATACTCATTTTCAGCACAAGGGACAGCGGCAATGGGCTGGCCCCGGAGGTAAGGTACTTACCATCCGTGCACTGGCTCTTCTTAGGGCTAAAAGTTTATTCTGTCTAGTGTCTTCCAGGCTTAATTTGGTCAAGAGAAAAATCAGTTGGGTGCAACTGAGATTTTCAAAATCTAGTCATCTAAGTTCTGCCCCATCCCCTAAAGCAGAAACTGAATACTCTACCTAGGAAGGCTTCCTTAATTTCAGTCTTGTCTGTCCGCCGGATAATTTTCACCACACAAATAACAGCCAGAGGTGTGAGGAAAGAAATTGCCTGGAAGAAATAACAAATAATCCCTTATGAGGACAGCAGTTTGCTATCAGAGGACTGACTGATAATTAGTTCCAGTTAGCTTCGTTTAGACTCACTAGTTGAATGATCTCACTGAACTCCTGACCTCCAACTAAGAAGGATTTATATCTATACTTAGAGGTTCCATAGACTTGAAAACTCGGAGGTCTGATTATGGGTTATAATTGATTTGTAATTGCTGGGAGCCACGTTGAAAGTGGTGGCTTTTTAAACAGAAAAGGATAGTGTATAATTATAATGACTCATCTTTGCCAGGAACCCTCGTCACGTCCTCCCCCACAGAGGGGTGGAAGAACCCTTGGCCTCCCACCCCCAGCGCTCTGGCAGCGTGGGAGCACGTGGGACTTGCTTAGAGTCAATTGATTCGTTCCCTTTTGGTGTTCTTTTGTTGAATAGTCATTTCCTCTGCAAAGCTGAGGATAGTCCTATTGTATAAAGTCTCCTTCCACCATCCCCTTCTCTCCTCTGGACCAAAACACACAGAAGTGCAATAAGTGTTTAATGGATCAAGCTGGTGGGATTCAGATGCAAACAACAGTCATTAGCAAATCTTCTATGAGGCGGAACTATGTCTAGGTACCATCAGGAAGTGGAGTCTCTTAAATCTTCATGCTGGCTCTGTGACTATCTTTGTCAGGCTTGGGGACTCCATCATGTGCCTGAGGACACACAGCTGGTGAGAAGCCAGGCCAGGCTTTGGAGGCCAGGCTTTCTGCGTCCTGTACCTAGTCCTTAATCAATATTCCATAATTAGCACATTGTTTTCAGCATTCCAACAACCAAGAAAAAAGGTATTTATGTTACTTTCTTATAACAACTCAGGATAACAATCAAAAGGGATTAAATAGCTCACAAATCCACAACTGAGCTCACAGATGGTGGTGGGACGGGTGGGGTGTGGCAACTATTGACCAATGGTGCTCACACTTTGGGAAATCGCTACCCATGCTCTCTAGTCGATGTCATTTTCTGGAAAGGGGCTTTTCAGTAGGGCCAAGGCATGAGTAGAAGATACTTTTCTTTTTACAAAAACAGAATTCAACCAAATGAACACCGTCTTTCAAAATAAATAGGTATGCCCTACACACTTGCTACAATAGACTGCCAGAGCTCAAAGCATCTTGGGGACTCCTCTTTGGGAGCTGTCTTCAGAGACAGCCCATGAGAAACCCTTCTCCTTACTGGCCAGTTTCTTTCTGACCACAGGTGGTAGTAACCAGCTCAAAGAGTTTGTCAGCAGTGGCCCTGAATGACTTGGCTATTAAAACACCACATCACTAAGTCCTACCACCAAGGAGGGGATTCAGAAGGCTACAGCATGGGTCTTAAGGCAGCCGTACAAGAGGAGGCTCAGAACTGAAACAGAGAAGCAGAGGATTTCCCCAGGGGTGGCTCACAAAGGCAATACTCCCTTGTGAATGAATAGTTCCGGCAAGTCTGTGAGTTTCCACAGGTGCCTGGGTGGCACTCACACCTGAATACCTGCTGACTCGGTACGAGGCTGCATCCTTCAAACATACACAGGGCAGCTCAAGGAATCGACACTGTGTAACAGGCATCTCAAAGGATACTGATACTGGTGACTGAGAAACACTGTGTCAGTTTTCATTCACACATTCACTGTTTACAGAGCGATGACTGAAGACCCTGCTTACAGAAGCCCAAAGCTACAGTCAAGGTTGAAGAAATTCTTAGCTTTTTTGTTTCCTCTCGCTTTGGGCACTGAAGACCACTTATTTCTGCCAAATAGGAGAAAGTAGCTCACTGAACAGTAAACAGGGCTGCAATGACCCCACCGACAGTCAAACCTTAAATATGAAGATGGAAGAAAACCCTATTAGACAATCCCAGATGTCAATACTCTGAAGTTAGACAGAAACGGAACCCTATGGGAAGACATTCCCTCTGAGGCTCTGGTGGCTGCCTGCGGGGAGGACCCTGAGTGGACTGTGCCGACCACACAGGAGACGGGGGGCACTACGTGGGAGACCCGCAGCTCCCAGCCCACGAGTGGGAGACCCGCAGCTCCCAGCCCACGAGTGGGAGCTGAAGAAGGCATCAGAGCTGCCCAGCGGCTCCAAGCTCATGGTCTGATGACCAAGGGGGTCTCTTTAGCACTGCTCGCTGCCTCAGCTCTCCTGCTCCTCATTACAGCCCCACCAGACTGCACTTAATGCAACCTGTTCTGTGACTTTCCTAGGTAGATGCACATTGGGCTGTTTTCTAGAACCACTAACAAACCAATGTTAAGCCAATGTTAAGCACCCAGGAGGGCTCAGGGCTCTCCTCATGAGCTCCTCAGGTGAGGGATTGCAGCCATCAGATGAGACACAGCCCCCACCCAGGCAGCCACAGCAGAAATGTCTGCACATGACTGTGACAGGTGGCCGGGGTGGGGGACAGGTGGGGGTCCTTCTCCCCGCCAGTCATCCTAATGGCATGTGGGCTCCAGTCCCCTTCCATCTTCCTAGAAACATATCTGCCATATCCTTGAGCAGCACAGTCCTCAAATCAGGACAGAGACATATTTATGTTTATCATCTGCTCCCCTTTCTACAAATATTTTTCAACCAAAAGTCGGAATCAAGAGATGAGCCCCAGAAGTCAACACATTAGGGAAAGAACTTCCTCCTGTGCAAAAAGCACCTCTGAAGTGAGTGAAAGAGGGATAAAGAGAGAAAAGGCACCCCTTTCACTCAGCAAGCCAGACTGAGTTAACCCAGTGCACGCCCCTTCCACGTTCTGTCAAAAGCCTTCAGAAGCCTTTGTTCCGCTGCCTGAGCCCGAGGAGAAAGTGAAGATGGACACAGAGACACAGGGGCGGGGAGTGGTTACTTCTACCTCCAAACAGGTGTGGAGATGGAGGACAGACAGCATTTCCCCCAGCACTGTTTTCCCTTAGGTTAATATTTCCATGGCTTTAAAAAAAAAAAAGTTTGAAAATCCTGAGAACAACCCAGGGGAAAGGCAGTGAATGGTCTGTGCTTATTAAATGGGACCTGAGAGAGACCGAAAAAATGAACTCCAGCCACTCACTGCTGCAGGATGCAGGGCCCATACTGGCCCCTCTCTATTCTCCACATGTTGTCCACACGAGGTATGAAAGGACAGGGCCACTGAATGTACATTCGTAGGTTAGAGGACAAAGGCTGACATGTTCTGAAAACTTACTAACGACATGATCTGTTCCATGCACTTCATGTAAATTAATTCATCCAATCCTCAAGCAACCCCTATGAATGACGCTCCTTACTTAACGGACAGAAAACTAAGGCACAGAGAGGTTAAGCAACCTGCTAAAAGCCACACAGCTAATAAGCAGTAAAGTGGGCATTTGCACACAGACTGTTTAAATCAAGCTCTGTGCTTTTAACCACAGTAATATAGCAACTCTCACCTCAGAAGGAAGCAGCATTAATAAAACATGGTATATGCCTTTACTCTGGAGTCAGAGAAGGAAGGAAGGGCGTTCATTCCAGGAACATGGGTAAATCACAGAAGTGTCATTGGCAGCTGTCATAGATTAAGCACGTACTATGTGTTAGGGGCTTTCCTCACATTGTCTAAGCCTCTAGCTACTCTGTTGGGGGAAACATCCTCCTTGTACAGAAAACAAAACTGGAACTCAGGGAGATACATGAACACACAAATGCACGCCGCTGATGGGACCAGGACACCCCAACCTGGCTGCCATGCTACCTGCAGTGGAGTCCTGAATCACAGTGATCACCTTAGGCCAACAGACGCATCTTACAGATGGGAAAACTGAGGCTGGGGTCATTCTTGCACTAAAGGACACTTAGTAAACTACCGATTGAATGCACTATGCAGCACCTACACATCAAGATAATATATAGAAATCATTAAGCAGGGTCTAGAACGTGGCTGGTTTTGCGTGATGCTCTTCCACAGGTGGGGAGGCCAGAACCCTGTGAAGGAAAATCTAGGGAACAGGCTCAGATTAAGGGGAGCCAGGTTCAAGCCCCAGCTCTGACATTTATCAGCTCTGTGACCTTCAGTATGTTACTTAACCTATTTACCTTTGAATCTCAGTGTCCTCATCTGTAAAATGGGTACAATGATGATATACATAGCAAAGCATTGTTGCAAGAATTTAAATTCACTATGGCTTCTTATGTACCACACACTAAGTGAAGCATTGTAAGTCTATTATCCCATTTGATGCTCTCAACGCCCCAGGGAGGGAGGGAAGTGCTGTTAAATCCTCCCTTTTACAGATAAGGAAACTGAGGCACTGAGAGGGGAGGGGATTTTCTCAACTCATGTAGCTAGCTAGTAATTAGCAAAGCTGGGAGCTGACCGAGGCAGTTCACTCTGCAGCCCCAACGATTGCTCACCTACGGAGCCCAGCAGAGAGCGAGCTTCCACGAAATGCTGGTTGCTGTTCCCGGGGAAACCTGTTAACAGATGACCCAAAGCAGGCTCCTGTGACCAGACATAAGCTCCTGCCCATCTGTGCCCTTAGGTCTGGGCGGTGCAGGGAGGTCCGGGGCACAGAAAAGCCTAATTTGTCCAGGCATCTTACCCGGGCCCTACAGGACCAACGTCTCCAACAAGAGCCACCAATGAAACCAACACAGGAAGTGCCATCCACCCCCAGCCGTGCTACACCGGGTGAGCCCTGGGCACTGATACAGGGCACTGTGCTGCCAGGATGCTTCTGAGAATCAGCCAAGCAGGGAGCAGCATGTCTGAAGGTAAAGGCATGAGTGTGCCAAGAACATCTATCCACTGGAGGGGTCAGAACCAGAGCACCTGATGTTAGGATGTTAGCCAGAGGAGAGCTTGTCACCGGGGTCCCTGCACATCAGACAAAACAATGGGCCCAGAGTGCCTTAACTTCCGGCATCGGACAGAACGGTGTGCTGTACGGTGCTCCTGGTGATGGCTCCCGACGCACAGACACCTGGGAAAGCCTTGTTGTGGGCGAACCATTACAGCGCATCGCAAAGTAGAGAGCTGAGTTTTCAAAAGCACCTAAAAATTAAACCGTCTATCAAAAGCCATCTCTGTCTCTTTTCCTTCCCTCCTCCCCACTAAATTGACTTTATTTCTGTCTCCCTTAGAAGACTTGAGAAGAGAAAACCCTGTTATCAGATCAACACAATATCAGTAATATTCTACAGAAGTACATCTTCTGGACATATCATGGCTGGAGCAAAAAGAGACCAGGGCCAAGGACAGGGCTTGGGTAGATTTTTTTTTTTAAGCCAAGGAAGGAAATGGGGAAATGGCTACCATTTCTTCAGCTTCCTACCTGAGTCGTGCCAGTCCTTCGTGGGCTTTCCTGAGACGCTGCACTGTCTGACTTGTGTTCGTGTCTGTGTCCCCACAAGACGAGAAACTGCACCTTATTCAGCTTTGCACCTCCACTATCTGCCACCGTGCTCAGCCCAAGGAAGATGCTTTGTAACTGTCTGTTGAATTAAGCAATAATTAACTAACCTGGAGTCTGTCCACCATTTGCCTCTACCCCTGCCTCCCTCCACCCCCTTCACCACCCAGCACTCGAAGCAAATTCCTTTACACCTGCTCTTCTGTGTGTGACACGCTGCACTCACCACCTCACCTGAGCCCCCAAGGAGGCAGCACTCAATGGCTCCAAGAGGGTCTGCACTCTGGCCACTGGTGTTCAGATCCTGGTCCAGCCACTGGCGGTCATAAACCTTGGATACGTTGTTCGATTTCATGACAGTTTCACTTTCTCCACTAAAATTACGGGATAACAAAAGTGCCAACCTCAAAGGACCCTGAGGGGATTCACCGAGATGCTGTTCGTAACACGATGAGCACAGCTGCTGTTCTCCAGAGACGAGGGCTGCTGTTGTGACCACCGTGACGGTGATGATGATAATGGGGCTCCCTGAAAGTTCTCCTGAGCCTCTCCTCTGGCCCCTTCCAGATTCTATTCGACTTCAGAGTACTGTCTCTCCCAGGAGCCTGCAGGGGTCAAGTCCGATTTGACTTCTCACCACCTGCAGCTCGTACAGCCTTCTTCACCCACAATCAGCTCCTGGAAGTGTTCTCTGCATGCACAGAGACATGAACACTAAAGACAACAACAGAGGGTTTACTAAAAAAAGCAACACCCAAGACCAGCTGAATCTCCCTACACCAAAAAGTAGGCTTTCAAAGATGCTCAGATAAACTCCACACGTTCAGAAAGAAAGCATGATCTCTTCTGAATAAGGGAGCAAGCAGCTGATGGCTTGGGAACATCCAGGAAATGTTAAGTCAGGACTCAGTGTGCGAGAAAAGAGTTTTCAGCCTGTCTCTCTGGTCAACAGAAACCCAGAGTCATCAAGGGAAACAAGTTATCGGAATCACACGGTCCACCCACACCAAGGTTCATGTTGACAGATAATGTCACCTGACGGTGCCAAATACGGAGAAAATGCCAGTCGGGGCTTCCTAATGAGGTCATTACCATTTCTTCCTCATTTAATTCCCTAATATTCTGATATTATTTTTGTGACATTTGACCAAGTAGTTCCTTTAAGACACACACACACATACACAAACACAACTCCAAAAATACTAATTTCCCAAACAAAGAAACACCTGGGTTAATAGCAGCTGCCTTTAAAAAACACTTTGGTTAGAAAATTAGCAAGTTTGCCTTCGGATTAAAATATTCCAACCAAAAGTAGAGGAAATCCCAAGATCGTGTTTATGCATTAAATGATGAAATTTGAGCTTTCTAAGGAAACCAGGCTCTTTTTTAAAAACAGTGAAAACATGCTCCGTTACAAATCCTCCTATAAACACCAGAAGGTCTGAAAGGATCAAAAGCAGACAAATGGTATCTTGTATTAAACTCTTAATAAAAGCCAGGAGAACAAATCTAATTTATGGGATGACAAAGCATTTTCCATCTTGTGTTACAGGTACTCTAAATGTATCTACGGCTTTCCTTGGGTTATTGTGGAATCGCACTAAATCTTGTGAGCAAATGAATGAAATTCATCAACTTCTATTAACAAAACAAAAGGTTGAGGTTATTTCATTAGGAGATTAGCGGGTATGAATCAGTGTTTGTGGCTGAATACCCTTCTATTCTCTGAGCATCACAGCTCTGAATAACTCCTTTACTGCCCCCTTCCCACCACTGCCAACATGCAAATGTGCCCCCTCCTATTCGTGTCTGCAGCCAGAATATTTGTGGCATTTGGATCTAGACTTCAAAACAATCCATTGTTCATAAATCTAGGACACAGCCACAAATTTCTCACAACATCTCATATGAACATTCAGCTCCAAATTGTGTTTTACAGCCCAGGAAATGTGAAATCTTTGAAGAATGGGGATAAGTGACAAACAGAAGCTCCCCCCTATTAAAACTATGGGATGAACTAGTTAGACACACACTAGTTACTTTATTGCTAGGATTTAAGGAAGGTTTGAGTTAGAGCAGAAATGATAACAAAAAAAAATTGATTTTAATACTCAAGTGTAACATAATGCCCTACTCACAAGCACCCTGAATTTTTCAATTGCCTTGGTATTCCCAAAAACCCAGTTTACTTTCCAGCAGAAAAGTCATTATGAAAAAGCAATTAAAATAACACTCAAACACTCATGTAGTGTTCTGGGCACTTCGAGCTGTTTGCAGACCCAAAGATCTTTCCAATCATCACTGACGAATAAGATTGCCTCCACAAAATCAGAGGGATTTCTTTCAAAATACAAAAATATTCCTCATATGCTCTGTGAAAGCTCTGAAACAGTCACTTAAGTTCCCAGAGGCAGAAGACACAGCGGCATGGCAATAAGACTAAACTTTGAGCTACAAGGTTGCCCATCCAAAAGCTACATTATTGTTCTGTAACAAGAGGCAGCTTCAATATTTTCTCTGCTACAGAGAAGCCTGATGGCAATTCTCCAGGAGCCAGGAAGCATCAGCAAGGAGTCCTGGACACTCAGCTCCCGACTGCAGGGCAGAGTCTCCTGGCTAAGAGCGGGGCTCAGAGCTGGCTGTGAATCCTGGCTCTGCAGCTCTCTGGCTGTGTGGCTTTAGGCAAGTTCCTTCATCTCTCTGGGATGCAGTTCTGCACCTGCAAAATTTGGGCAATAATGACATCTTCCTCCCTGGGATACTGAGTGGGACTACATGAAATAATCCTTTCTTAAGCTCTCAGCAAAGGGCCTGCACATAGTAAGGGAAGCGTAACAGGCTGTAATTGACATGGAGCAGGGTGAGGAGGTACAAATATTCCCAGTATATCCACCAGCTATCTGGATGCTTGCCCGTTTATCCTAGGAGCAGAGACATGAGATGCTATCCTGGGGTTGAGTCACACACAGCGGTCTCATCACTGGTCAACTGATCAGCAAAAACCAGGAAAGTGGTTAACAGAGCTATCTGTGGTACCTGAGTTAGGCTAAATTGAGGTTTACTTTAAAAGGAGATGGAGCAGGAAACTCTGTTCACTAGTTTCAAGTCTTGTTTTACTGTTTTGGGAAACAACTCAGCATAGCTCGGGTAAGCAGGTCCCTTCTCTTTCCAAAGTGTCAGGCAGTTACTTCTCACATGACCAAGTGGCATCTCTCCTGAGCTGGAACTGAATTTTAATTTGAGGGGCTGCTCACTTTTTTTTTTTTTTAAGCTGCTCACCATCATCAGCAGGGGTTGGAAAAGCAGAAATGAAAACCCGTTTTGTTCATACTCAGGAGAGTGTTCAAATCATCCATGAAATCAGGGTACTTACAAACATGAGGCGGGTAGGTATGTTGTCTGACTGCACCAGAGGATTTTTATAGAGCCAGATCTCTTCAGGCTGGATAACTCTCTGGAATGGATCCAAAAACTCTGTAAAACTGAAACAAAACAAAGAAAGAGGCATGAAGGCAGAGCATTGGAGAAGGCAGCTCTTGCACGTGCCCAGGTGGACAGTCCAGCCTCAGGGGGAGGGGAGGGGAGGACAGGCTCCCGGGCTGATGGTTCTCGGCCAGTTCCAACCGAAAGATGGAAAGAATGACTGAGACTGTAGCATCTTCTGTCCCCACCTGCCAGCAAGGACCAACTCTGGGCATAAGAGAGCAGCTGTGAGGCTGACATACAAGGACCCTAAGAACTTGGGGTTCCAAAGTGAGCCGGAAGTTGGAAGTCCAGAATAGTGGCTCGGACAGGGGCCAGGCAAGGCCAGCAGCACAGACCCTGGGAATTAAACGGACTTGAGCTGAAGCAAAGGCGAAGGAGGAGAAAGAGCTGGCGGCGTTCTTTTCTTCATGTTACCCGGACAGCGCCCCGCCTCCCTCGCCACCACCAGGGGGCAGAGTGAGAAAGAAAAGCTTCCAAGAGAAGACAGAAGATTGGGACAGGAGAGACTCAGAGAAGAAGGATGGAAGGGAAAGGAGGAGCGAGGTGCATTCTGGGGCTGCTGCCAGGAAACCAGACAGCTTTAAGCATCCACCGCCTCAGCTTGTCCTGGGAACCCACAACACCCAGGTGGAGGAAAGACTCACCACCAAGAGGAAAACTGGGGGAAGGACAGACAGAGACTGCAGGGATGGGGTTTGCTTTGTCACCTCTCGGCCATCGGGCCACCTCCCGGCTCTCCAGCCCAATTCTCCACCTGGTGAATTCAGTTCAGAATGGCTTGAGATGCGGCCGGAGAGAGCACAGGGGCCGGGTGACTCTGGGTTTGAGTGCCAGCCTAAGGAATCTGGCTTTTGAACCAGTGAGGAATTTGCCAGAGAAGCATGGAATGAAATTTACAATGCAAGATAGTGGTGAGAATGGGGAATTGGAGCAGAACAGAGAAGGGAAGGCAGAGGCAGTTAGGAGGCTATGACAGCTGTCCCGGCAAGAGACGCCTGCAGAGAGGAGAAAAGGGCAGGACAGAATGGAAGAACACGCAAGCGGGAGGTAGGGGTGGCCAAAGCTGATTCCAAGGCCTCTGTCTTGGGCTTCCAGGAAAAGGCGCACCGTTACCCAGATGAGGAGTAGGAGGTCGGGGGTGAGGAGGAGGAGGTCAGCTGTCTCTGCATCTGGGAAACCACCCTGGTGACCAACAGTTTCCCGATTCGCCCAGGAGGACTCTCTCCTGAAAGTTCTGTGTCCCAGGAAACCCTGCAGCCTTAGGAACAACCTTGACAGTGGATCATCCTAAAGCCATCCCAGCCCCTGGGCAGAATCAGGGGTCTCACAGCCTTGGTTTCTATCCCAGACTTGGGCTTTTGTATAATCATGATCTGCTGGTATGGCTAGCTACACCGGGAGGGCATGGAGGGTGGGGGCCACTCCAGGGCTGTGTGCTCAGAGCCCAGCAGGACGGGACTCTCGGTGCCTGCACATCTGATTTCTGTCCGGGACTCTGAACAGGTGCCACAGAAAATATCCTCAGTCTGATCAGCCTCACGCTGAATTCTCTTATGTATCAGAAAGAGACCTAAAATTCAACCTGTCTTTTGTGTCTCTCTCTATCTGTCTCTCCCTCTTTCTCTGTCTCTCTTCCTTCTTCTCTTCCCCTCCCTGTGCCCTGAGCTGAGGTTTTAAGTCCTAAAACTCTGTCCCTCTGTGTACTTATGTAATTTCAAGAAGAAAGAAAGTGGTGCCGGCCCATGACTGTTTCGCTCAGCACTGTGCCTGGAACATGCCTCTCGAAGGATCTTATTCCAAGTGCACTGAGATCCCTTTATCTGTGTACAAGTTAACTTATGCTAAGGGCCCTCCAAGCCTCCTCCAAAACGAAGCACGGGAAGCATGCTGTCTGGGCGCTGGGTAACTGCTCTCTGCCCCAGCCCTGCCATCACGCTGCTCTGGGCCTCAGAATAAGCCACTTCTCCTCACTGGGCCTCAGTGTCCTCACCTGCAACATGGGAAGTTGGACTAAGTCAGAGGTGTCAAATGGAGATGGGTCAGAACCATCTAGAGACACCCCACCCCAGACCGGCAGTCTTGGTATGAACGGGGCCTAGTATGTGGATTATAAAACACTCCCCAGGTGATCTGAAGGGCCCAGCACTGAGCAGATGATCCCAAATGGTCCTGAACCCTTATCCCCAAGGAGAGGAGACTGAGAGACTTAACTCTCCACCTTAACAATTCTTCCATCAGCTGCAGGACAGGTTCATCCATGTTCAAATTTCAGCTCTGGCTGTGTGGCTCTTAGTGAGTTCCTTAACATCACTGAGCCTCAGTCACCTTACCTGTAAAATGGGCACACCTTATAGAGTGGGAATAAAAACTAAATGAAACAACATAGAGAAAGTACCTAACAGGGCATGAACAGAAACCAGCATTTTATCATCATTATCATTTTACTCTAGACTCCACCTGCAAGCTTTCAGTCCAGGAAAAGTTTTCAGGCTTTTTGGGGTTTTTTGTTTGTTTGTTTGTTTGTTTCATTTTGTGACAACCTCTTCACTGTTCCCGGGTGTTTTCAAAACATTTTAAATATAACTAAATAAAAATTTTGTTTGACAGATGTTCTGAAGAATATATAACCTACTTGCGAAACCCAAAGCTTCCAAAATATTCCAGTTACTATGGCTGCATCACAACTTACCCCAAAACTTAATGTCTTAAAATAATCATTTTGTTTTTGCTCATGATTTTGTGGATTAGGAAACAGAGAAGGGTCCAGCTAGGCAGAGCTCTTAGAATCTCTCATGTGGTCACAGCAGGCAGACATCAGCCGGGCAGCATCACCTGAAGGCTCGACTCGGCCTTCAGGTCAAGGATGGTCCCTCACGTGGCCACGGTCGGCACTGGCTGCCAGCCGGGAGCTCTGGGGCTGCCTCCTGGAGCACCTTCGAGCCCCTCTCCAGCACCGTCATCTCAGCAGAGTCAGAATTCTTCATGGCTACTGGCTTCACCCAGAATGGGGGTCCCAAGAGAATCAGGCAAAAGCTGAATGGCTTTTCTGACCTAGATGCAGAAGTCCTGTAGCATCACTAGGTGACAAGTCCTCAGCACAGCCCAGATTCCAGAGAGGGGAACCGACTCCACCTCCTGGTGGGGGCGTGGCAAAGTCTCATCAGAGAAAAGCAGGTAAGATGAGAGATATGGCTGCAGCCACTAACGATCCTGCAGTCCCCACTCTAAGAGACTCCAGAACCTGGATTCCTGTTTCCTCCTCTTACAGCCGGCCGCGGGGCCGGAGAGCTGGCTCACCGCCAAGCACTGTCCTTCCTCAAACTCCCAGAGGTTACTATCCTCCTGGCAATTTTTTAAAGCCTCATGCACCCAGCCTTTTGCACGATTCCTCACCCCATCCAGTGTGGCTGTGACCAGAACACATCTATCAAGCAAACTAGACCCTCTGGGAGCATCGGCACCAAGAAAGAAAGATGTCCCTTCTCCAGCCACGTGCCAGCCACCAGTGTCTGCAACTGAGAATCCAGTCAGCTCGGCAGCTGCACAGAGACCATGGGTCTCAGAATGCAAATGGGAGATGAGGTGGGCACGTGGTGGGATGGAAAGCCCTGGAAACATGAAAGGGTGTTCCCAAGAGAGGCCACACCAGGTCTGGAAACATCCTTCCTCGAGCTCTTTGCAAGCAGTGTGGAAACCAGGAAAGGGAAACCCTGCTTCCAGGTGAGTTCAGGCACAGCCCCAGCTGCCTGCTCACCAGGGCTCATTACACACTGAGGACTGAGGACTCCCAGCAGCGGGTGTGGTCACGGCTTCCCAAATGCTAACGTGCTCAGGCACCACCTGGGGGTTTTTGTGACTGCAGATACAACAGGTCCAG
This sequence comes from Camelus bactrianus, assembly GCF_048773025.1. Taxonomy (NCBI): domain Eukaryota; kingdom Metazoa; phylum Chordata; class Mammalia; order Artiodactyla; family Camelidae; genus Camelus; species Camelus bactrianus. The sequence continues at coordinate 26,192,154 of NC_133549.1, forward strand.
GGAGGGGACTGAGGGCTGGCATCTCCAGCAAGGTTCTCGGTGAACTCTTGACTGCTGGGGAGTGTGTGAAACCATTTAGCTTCCTTTAATTTCCAATAAATACGATGCAGAGGAAAACATCTCAGTGCTGCTGATCTGTGGACCAAACCTGGAGTTGTCAGAGGCCAGGGCATCAGCATTACCTAGAAGGGAGCTTGTTAAAAATGAAGAATCCTGGGCCCCAGCCCGGAGCTACTGAATCAGAATCTTCATTTTTAACAAGATCGGTGTGAGCACTACAGTTGGAGGCAGAGCCCTCAGGGAAAACCAGCGCTTCCCAACTTCAGCCATTTAAGAACCACGTGGACTGGTTTTGCCTGACCCTCCATCCACCTGCACTGTAACTTTTCTTCGACTTTGCAAACTAAAATGAGTTTATTCTAGAAGAAACGTCATGTCATTGAATTATGAAACTGGCATTCCCTCCATAAACAGCTGGTAAATGTCATAACAAATACAATGAAAAGAAAAGTATGCTCTTCAATTCCACCTGAATGCTGTAGCCTCTGGGCGGAGGCCTGCCTTCTCCATGAGGGTCAACGAGACCTTCCCAGGCAAGACGGGAGGATGGAAGGAGAGGAGGCGGGGGGAGTGCGCCCTCTCCGTGGTGCACAGTCAGGAGGGTCACGTCTAGGTATAAGCTGAACTCTCCTTGGAAAGCCCCTACAATCACCTCCAGCAGCACTGGTGTCACAGGAGAGACAGAAAGGAAGATGAACAACAAAAATGACAACTCAGAAGCACAGCCATCAGGGGCCATTTGGTGCAGAAGAGAACAGCCCCACCGGTCTTAGCACCTCCTGCCAGCATTAGTGTATTTCAGGCTAGTGGGAGGACCAACGCCCTTGAGTTTTCAAGAGAAGGCTGAAGAAAGGGTAGCCACTCTTTGACCACTGGGGAGTGTGTAAAACCCTTTAGCGTCCTTTTATTTCCAATAAGTGCAATGCAAAGAAAAACACCTCAATGTCCAGAAAGGGTCTGACAGATCCACGGATGCAAAGGCGTCTCATATTCTGAGGCTGAGAATCAAAACTGTCCTCACTCTGAATGGCACTGTCCCATCGCTGCAGAGACTCGTGAAGAAGAGAGTTGCTATGACAATCAGTACCCCGATTACGTGGCTAACTGCCCAGGTTATCCACTTCATCTCCTGAAATGCTCGAAAGCAGTGGAGACGCTTAAGATTTCATCAGGCTTGACGATCAAAAGTAAGCAGAAAGGAAGGGCTCTGTGTCAGAAGGAGGGGTGGGAATCTAACAGGTCGGAAAGTATCATTTGTTAATCATTTCAAAGCAAAAACGCTATTTAATGAGACGACACAGGTGTGAAAGCAGTGCTTTCTCCATTACTACCGATAAACTCCGGTGCAGCAGCCAGGGCCAGTCCAGCCTCAAAATAACGTCTTCCCCCATCAGATGCATTCACTGAATCTTAACTATCGTCAACATCACTGCACTTGACGGGGATTCAAAACTAAAACATGTCTAAACTGCACAGGGCAACATGTTTTGATGTGAAAAGCATGGGGTTTCTACTAAAGTAAACAGATCATTTCCTTCCATGAAAATAACTGCTCAAAGTCAGGTCACTTGCTGTGGAATTTTGATACAAGACACGCTTCTTTAGTTTCTTCACTGATTGAATTGGACGATTAATCTTAATTGAACATCTTAATTTCTCCCTGGCAAAGTTGGGACAGTGTTACTCGTTTTCTCCTTAGTTTTCTGACGATATAGTTTGAAGAAATCGGAAAACAGAAAAATGAAAACTCAAAGATATTCCACTTTATGCTGAGCAATTCTCTCCTTAATGCATGTGCAGTACCAATGCTTTAATCCTCCTCAGACCAGGTTCTTATCTCCACACCTCACACACAAACATGCATGTGCATACACACATCAAACCAGAACCTAAATGAGTGGAAGGCAAGCAAACAAAGCAACTTTCTAAGATACAAGGACGATCTACCGAATTAACTGAAATAGAAAAGAGGCAGGAGGAGAGCTGATGCGGACACAGAGTGAAAAGCAGGCAGAAAGCTAAAGTCAAGTAAAGCCAAAGTCAAACAGGCACAGACACCTTAGTGTCCCCCCTCCTCCCTTCCATGGACCTGAACTGCCAGGTACTTCTTCCTGCAAAATCACAAACATGTGGCCTGTGGCCCTTCTTTCGTCACCTGAACCTTCCCCCAGGAGCACTGGATGCAATTCCAGGGCACACCCTGCACCACGGGGGGCTCTCCAGGCTCAGCCTGGCATCAGCTAAGGACATTACCTCGCCCCTCAGAGGATCCCCAGGCGAGGCCCAGCTAGTGTAGCATCTGGGGTGGTGACAGATACACACTACGCTCACACACACACGCACATGCACACACTCCCTCCTGGTGGCTACTCCTATTTCCACAGCTCAACCCGACCTTAAGCAGCATCGGACACATATCTGCTTCTACAGGAAGGAGCATAGTGGGGGACAGATAATGGGCGTCCATCTCTACTGTTTTTTTCATTCCACAAGCATTTCCTGAGTGCCTGTGATGTGCCAGGCACTGTCCTAGGGACCCTGATGTATAAAACAGGCACGGTCCGCACTCTTGTGGAGTTTACAGTCAAGGGATGCTAAGTGCCACCTGACCGGGGGATGACACATCAAGGCCTTTAGTTACAGGTATCAGAACTCTGACTACACAGAAGCTCGCCCCCCCACTCTTTGGTGGGTGTGTCAGTAGTTGGACCTGTGATACGGCCCCAGACCTGGAGCCGCCTGTGAGAACTCCTGTCCCCTAGGGATGTTCCAGGGCGGGTATCTATCACTATCCACATGCTGCATGTGGCAACAGATTCAGCCCAAAGTTGGAAACCCAAAGGACAGCTAATCTTGATACCACACTAGCAGGAACGGCAAGTCCCTGAACAAGCGACCGTGATGCCACTGTCCCCTGTGCCTCTTCTGACTCAAAGTCAAGTTCTCAAGGCCCCAGAATCTCCCCAGCATCGTCTAAAAGTTTCTATAGATTTGTCAGTGACCTTTAACTCATGTACCTGGATAATATACTTTTTTCAAGATAGCTTTACATTTCAGTCCCACACTAGACACAGATTTCCACATCCTCTTCCCTGACCATAAATAACACCAGATTATATGGAAATATGAACTTGATCAGACAATTAAACTTGCTTCAAGTCCCTGATTTGGCATTTGCCCCAGCTGGGTGACTTGAACAGAAGTCACTCACCCTCTCTGAGACTTCAGATCTCGCCTCCCAGGATGGCCACACCTCCCTGGGCAGTGACAATACTGCCATTATCAGCAGTAATGAACGTTAGGAGCTGGCACAGGGCCTGGAGCACAGAGGGCCGCAATCAAAGGTGGCTGCTGTTCTTGTCAACGTGAACACAAATGATGCTGCCGTCACGATGACTGGCTCTGAGAAGAACCCCCACCCATTATGCCGCACCTGGGGGCAGTGAGGTTGCCTGCTGCGGGAAGGAGATCGGACAGGACAGACGAACGTCAACAACTACCACATCTTTGGCCCTTCTGTGAGCAAACAATGGCCCAGAAAGCCACTTTTGAACCTTGCAAGGATCCGAAGGAGGAAAAAACCGATAAAGAAGGTTTCCAGACAAGAGCAAACAGCAAAGCATGTTTCTTAATTGCACTATTGGCTTTTTCTCTCTAGTGGGCCTCTCTCATGCAAGAGGGAAAACACTTACAAATGGGCACCAGATGTGGTCGGCACAATAGGCAGGCAGCTCCACTCCTGGCAGGGAGCGGGGAGTACTGGGTTTTCCATTTAGTCCTGGGAACAGGCCATTGAGAGAACATACTGATGGATTGTCTCTGTGAGCCAGTAAAACCAGTGACCTGCCTTTGGACAGGCCTCACCCTGAGTCGGAGTGGTTGGCCACCCCCAGAGGCAAGTGTAACAGTTATAATAATTATAAATGGTTATCACACTTGGAGCCAAGACCTGTACTTGGTGCTTTCCAACATTGCTTCATGTGATGTTTGTAAGAACCATGAGGTAGAAATTACTATTATTCCCATTTTAGAGATGAGGGCACTGAGGCTACATGACATGGTGTCTTGCCTAAGTTCGCACAGCCCTGTGGGCCGTAGAATGACCACTATTCCATGTCCTCCTCAGCACACACTCTGGAATTCCAAGGAGGGCAAGGAACATGCAAACACACATACACACCCACACCCACACCCCCACACACACACACTCCTCCCACTGCTGTAATGGCATCTGCAATTATTTCAATAAGACATAAATTTTTTCCACAATTAGAAGTACAGTCTTGCTCTTGGGAAACACAACAAGTCACTCTCACATCTCACGCACTGTGAACAACTGAGATCAGACTCTTGCAGAGAGAAGTTTGCTCTTTGTTGTGAAGGAGGGAAGGAAAGAACACACCGGGAAGGAGGTGGAAAAGAAATGAAGAACCCAAGAAGCAGTTCCCACCACCTCCTGTCATTCTGAGAAGCAGGTCCCTCGCAGGGGTTGACTTAATCAAAGAAACCGGCCTCTTCCCTGGAGGGAGGAGACTTGCCTCCAGGAGACCAGCCGTGGACCAGACAAGGAGCAGCTCCTGGAGTCCCCACCACCCTCCTGGGACAGTCCCTCTTGATCTGCAATAATCCTCACAGTAAACGAAAAGACAGGGGCTTAGCAGCTGTAACTGCCCCCCTGAGGCAGAGCCCGGATTCACATCCTCCTCTCCGCACTTCAGATCTCCGCCCTCTTCAGCTGCGTGGGCGCAGACCCTGGGGGGCAGCCCGGGTCAGGTTCCACTCAGCCCTTCCAGCCATGTGACCTGCGTCAAGGCACTTCACCTCCTGGGCCTCGGTTTCCTCATCTGTAAAGCGGTGCTGACAACAGCGCCTGCCCCAGAAGGTTGCAGACCCCGTGAAATGAGTCAGTAAGATGAAGTGCTTGGGGGGGGGGGTGACGGCATGTAGACAGTGTGTCGCTGTAACTGCAGCATAAAGCCCACAATTAAGGCCCAATATTATTTCCTCCCGTGACATCTGAACCACAAAGGCTTCAACTGGCCTAACCACCAGTGCCCCTCCCCAGTCCACTCTCTCAGCCAAACCACCCTCCTTATCCAGAGGACCAGGTACAGTGGCTGCCAACCCCTGCACAGCAGGTTTCAGTCCCCTGGCAGCCCGTGGACTTACTCTAACAAGCCAATCATACCCTCCTGCCAGAACCAGGGGGCACCCACCCCCTTGATACTACAAGGCCTGCCTCCCACTGCCCCTGGTTGCTTACTCCTGTGTGGCCTGGTGTGATACGCAGTGTCCGTCTCCCCTGGGCTGCGAGTTTATTACTAATAAACTGCTCTCAGTCTCATCCACTCGGTGACGGCTGGCATGTATGGTCCGAGCCTGTCACTTCAGGGCAGGAATCCCTCCCTCTCCCAGGAGGCGAACAGGAGGTGATGAAAAGATGTACTCCACAGCTACGCCCTCCTAAACATGATGGGGCGGGATGGGGTGGGCAGTGGGACAGCAGAAAAGTCAGCCCAAGCCTGGAGATGCCTTGACCCACCCGGCAGCCAGGAAGGAAGACAGAGGACCAGGAACAGGCTGCATGGATAAAGCGAAACTACTGACTCAAAGATGCTACTGCTCATACCAGTTCTTCTCCAGCTTTTAGAAAAATGGCACTAACCTGCACACCCTACCTGCAATCACCAATGCTGGGACCGCACATGCTTGTGGACCCCTGGCACAGGCTACGTGGAGTGCACGGCATCCCCATGAAGCCTTCTTCGCAAACGTGTATACTCCGAGCCTAATTAGGATTTCAGACCCAACTTCCAGCTTGTTGCAAATATGGAGGCAGAGGAACACACACGCCCAGGAAAAAAGCGGTCAGGAATGTTCCAGATTACAAGAATCTGAAGAGGCAAAACCACCAAATGTAACCATTGTGCTTTGATTGGATCTTGGGTTCAAAAGATTTTTTTTAATTATTAAAAAAAAAACTTTGAAAATGACTGGAGAAATTTGCGGACTGAAGAATAAACTGGATATTAGGTAATCTTAAGGAGGTATAATTTCCTTCGAGGTAGTAGTGACACAGAAATGTAGAAGAATGTTTTTAGGAGAAGCCACTGAAACATCAGGGTGTTTAGGATCATGATCTGTCAGCAACCTACTTTCAAATAGTTCAGAACAGCGTGTACATAAATATACAAATACAGAGATAAAGCAAGCAAGATGAAACATTAATTGCTTAATCTGGATGGTGCATATGGGAATCGTTTCGCTCGTTCAGCTTTTCTGTAGATTTGAAAATTTCCGGGATAAAACGTTAGCATAGGGAGGTCCAGGAGCAGGACCCTCAGTGGGGGAAATAGCGTGGAAGGGAGTGCGGCCGTGAAAGCACAACGTTAGCCGCCAGAGCTGTGGAGTGAAAAGCCTACGTTCTGCGGTTGCCACTTGCTGGCTGTGACCTTCGGCAATTTAAGTCTCCACTCTGGGCTCTAGGCACCTCCTCTGTGGATGAAGATAACCGTACCACCTACCTCGAAGGCGGTAGTGAGGACTGAAAGTGAGGAGTTAGCAGGGACTCAGGGACCCAGCGTGGGGCCAGGTTGCTCTCTGCTCAGGAGCTGTCCCCTCCCCTAGGAGTCATTCCCCAGCAGCAAGGGCATATCCCAAACCACTTCTGCTTCACTGAAAAAGCCGAACATATTCAGACATGCCTGTGATGGAGCCTGGGCAGAAATGGAAGCTTATTCTGCAGAAGCACGATGATCAGAAGCCACGTGCATCACCCCGAAGTCCAAACGTTTAGAGCAACTCTTTCCAAACAATTCTGCAGAGGGCGGCTTCCCTTTGGAAGGAAGCAACGGAAGACTGAAAATGTTTTAATTGCCTGCACTCAAACAGAAAATCCCGGTCTGCACAAACTCAAGCTACAAAAGCTAACACATAGGGTCTAGTGGGGGCTTCGTGACCAGGGGCAAACTGCTGAATCCCCTTCCACATCTGTGAAATGGGCAGAACACCCTGAGGGGACATAGTGAGAATCTGGGATCATCGTCAGGGCCCACAAGAAGCTCTCAATGCCCAACACTGACACACTAATCACTGAAAAGTTCCAAAATAAAAAAAAAATCATTCCTGAAATTTCTGCACACCAGGGAACCATGTGTGAACCTTGTTTGGATCTTGATTCAAATAAATTAGTGTTAATTTTATCTGGTGTTACTGCGGTTTGGAAACAGGGATGGGCAACTGAGGTCTTCTTTTTTTTTTTTTTTTTTTTTTTTTTCAGTTCTCACTGGTTAAAGTTACTTTTTGAAGTATTTAGACATGAAACGATGCCATATTTGGGACCTGCTTTAAAATACTCCATGAAGGGACTAAAAGAGGGGGACTGCGGAGGGACATAGATGAAATGAAAGTGCCAATAACTGGTGGATGGCGTCTGAAAATTTCACAACAAAAAGGTGGGATTTTTTTCCTTAATGATTTCACTCATTGGCTATAAAATACTACAAAATTAAGTGTCTTATCAGCCGAAGCAACTGATATTCTTGGAAAGTATTATCAGCTTTGAGTGGATCTCAGTAAAGTGAGAACAGGAAGAGTAATGAAAACATCAGAAAGGAAAGAAAGGAGAGAAACAGAAAGAGGTCAAGTCACTCACAAAATGAGTGGCCTTCAAAAATCCACACACCTGGACATACCTAGAAACCCTCAGGTTGAAGGTGCTCCAGAGCCTGGGGTGATGCGGGGCTAGCTCCCTGGCTCTGATCCTGCCCAGCTTGGATGCCTGGGAAAGCAGATGCCTGATAACGAGGGTCAAGAAGGGCCTGTGGATGGGAGCCCCGTGGTGGCAGGTGACTCTGGGCAGAGCCAGGCCACTGAGCTTAGGACTCAGGGACACCTGGCACATCTGCCTCCCACTGGCTGCCAGGACTTCCTAGAATCCTGACCCCCGACCCCAGCACAAGCTCCTCCTCTCCCAGCAGAGCCAGCACCACAGAACCTGCCAGGACTGAACACCCTCTGGGCCAGACACACTTCCCAACAGAAAAGGATGTTTGGTGCAGGGACCACTGCACTGTGTCTGAGCCACAGGCAGACAAGAGCCACTCCAAAGAAAAAACCAGTAAAAGACAGAAGACAGAGAAAAGAGTACGTATTTCTTTGCTAAGAGAGCTCAGTCTCTCATTAATCTTTGACTCTACAATGTCCAGTGAACCACTCACTTCTGGATTAATTAGGAGTCTTTAGGAATTTAGACAGAGCTTAAAGCACTCTGGAACATTCTGGCCCAGACCAGGCTGTAGCAAGATCCCAGGACACACCACTGAGCAGAGAACTAGGGCAGGAGAAATGCCCCTCAGCACTCAGGGCAAATCACAGTGAAGACAGAACTTAATTTGAAGAGGCTTCTGAGCTGTAATTTTAATTAAAATACACCAGCCAGAAAGCACTTGTTCCTACAAAGGAGCCTGAGATGTGTCTTTGAGATTTTCCTCCCTTCTACCTTCATCTGATTTCCTGCCGTGTCAGTTAGCAGCAGCGAAGGGCAACGTTGGGTCTTCTTTACCTGAGTCAGAAACTAGCAGAGGCTTGACCTGAACGAAGCCCCCAACCATTCTCCCTTTGATGGATTTCCCCCAGTGGAGGGGTAGGCCATGTTCTCCTACGATGGTCTTCAGTTGGGTAGACAGGCCAGAGGAGGCGGACGTGTGAGCTGGAACCACCACAAATCAAAAGGCTGAGGGCTGGGGACAGCCGTGACCAGATGAGAGGCTGATGCCCGGGCCCAAGTCAGGGCTGAGAACAGGAATGGCCAGGTCTGTGGTTTTTGAGCATATAAATCCTCATTTTTGCCCCTAAAGTTTGTCACTGATGGTGAGCATCACTGGGTGTTTTCATGGCCACCCTCACTGCGAACCCTGAACTCCTCAGAAAAAGTCACTTTGAGATACACACCTGACCTTGGACAGTGGAGACACACCCCCATGCTGGTGTCTGTGGCCCCAACAGCACAGAGAATATAGTTATTATTTTGCAATAACTTTAAATGGAGTACAATGAATAAAAATATTGAATCACTACGTTGTACACCTGAAACTAATATAATACTGTAAATCAGCTATACCATAATAATAAATAAATAAATATTAGTTGAATCAAGACTAAACAAATAAATCCAGTTGTTTCAATAAAGATCCAACCCTCTGCCACATGGACTCTTAAGTCAGAGGCCGGTAGCTGGTCACCCTTGGACTGAAGGCAGCCTGCTGCTGTGTTTGGTTTGAGCTGCTCAATGTACTTTTTTTTAATGTGCAATTTGAGGCCAATATTTAAAAACCTGGCACTCTTACAGCAAAATCTGAATGTCTGGCTTCTGCTGAAGAATTTGGTCTGGCAACCTTGAGCCTGCATTCCTGCATGTTAGCAGAGAGTTGAAGGAGCTGAGAGGCAGCCCCCCACTTTGGGCAAGGCAGAGTCCTGTCCCAGGTCCCAACCACCTGTTTGTGTTGTGACCTCCCCATCCCGACCGTGCAGTGTGACATTTATGCTCGCTTCTCATGGCTGCATCAGGCTGGCTGCTGGTCCACTTGGGAGTGGGGGTCATTTAACCCTTTGGGCGCCCTCTGTGAAGCCTGCTCCCCTCATGGACGGTGCACCTCTCCCTTCTCAGGGAGCTGGGCTTTGGGGGGCGCTCGTCTGCTGAGTGTATGTTAGGACTAATGAGTCCACAGCACTTGTGTGTTTAACGGCCCCCCTCCAACACCAACACCACCACCGCTTCCCGGCTGAAAGTCAACATGCAGACCTTGCTCACATCCTCATCTGTCCCAAGCGATGGAACAACCCCAGCCCACAGCACTACTGAGGACTGGCTTTGATAAGTCAGACTGCCTGAAAGGCTCCTTATTCCCACGGTAAATGAGCTGTCATCCTCAGAAGCATCCAGAGGTAGGAAGGCAGGATGAGAAGAGGAGGAACTAGGGGAGGGGGCAAATCACCTGATCACTTCCTCAGTGCTCCCTACCTGCCAGCAGACTGCCAGGCACCTCTTACACCTCATCTCAAGATCTCCTCACAGCTAAAAAGTAGGCACCATTATCCCCATTTTCCAGAGAGAGAAACTGAGACCCAGAGAGGTTTCTTGGCCTGCCCAAGGCCATTCAGCCAAACTGGAACCCAAACTCAGGTCTTCTAACCATAATCTTGGGCTCTTTTCACTGCCCTCAATTTTGGAAACATGGGCAAGAGTACTCTGAGGGGGGCGGGGAGGCCATGGGTGGGCTGCAGACAACAACTCGGCTCAGTGGAGGGGATGGTGGGGGGGTCCAGGGTCTGTCCAGGTGTACGGAGATGCAGACTGGTGCTAGTTAGCAGCACGTTAGACTAGGAATCAAAAGAGCTAACTAGCTCTGACTCCACCACTGATAACTGTAAGTGTAGGAAAGTCACTCGCCCTTCAGTGCTGCTACTTCCTTGCAGGTAAAATGGAAAGTCACTCACTTATTCATCCATTCATTCTCAGCACAGCAAGGTAGTTAAATGAAAAGCACAGATTCTGAAATAACTTCCTTGGGTCTGACCTTGGCCAAATCACTTTACTTCTGGGTGCCTCATCTGGAGAAGGATTATTATAAATGAAATGGCTCATAGTAAGCCGGCCCCATAAATGGTATGTTTTACTCATCATTGACTCATTCACTCATTCATTCAGCAAGCACTGGCATCCCACCCACCAGGTGAGTAGGTCTTGGGACCCTGGGCACCTGTCCTTCGACCCCTTGCCCTGCTCACTTTCTCCTTCCCAAGCTCCTCACCCTCCCACTGGGCCCTTCAAATCGGCCCCACAAGGCCAAGGTCACCAGGCACTGGAGCCCACACCAGCTCCCAGGCCAAGCCTGCCCCTGACTTCTGGTCTTCCCAAACTGACACCTCCATTCCAGAGTTCTCCCTCCTTCTCCTGAACTGTATCTCCAGTTCCTTTTGAGCTGACAGCTGTGGGTTTCCTTTTGGCATTGGAGACAAGTCCCAAGTGGGCAGTAGCCACCAACACCGGGAGCCAGAGCACCTGTTTTTAGCTTAGCTACTAAATCCACTGAGGAAGGATTTTCCTCATTTTTTTCATTAAGGAACTGGACTGAATAGCTTCAGGGTTTTCTGTCAAAGTGCGGCAAATCTCCCCTCCCAAACAATGGAGAATTTAAATTAGGGAACACCTACATTCCAGGAGTGGAATTATGCACTTGACATATATTATTTCATTCAGGCTTTACCACACTCTACAAGGTAATTTTTGCCTATTAAGAACTGAGTTTGGGAAATGCAAATTAAACCCACAATGAACAGGGGAAAGGGGAAGGGATAAATTAGGAGTTTGGGATTTGCAGATACTAACAACCATATATAAAATAGATAAACAACAAGGTCTTACTGTATAGCACAGGGAACAATATTCAATAGCTTATAATAACCTATAGAAAAAAAAAGAATGTGAAAAAGAACATATATATGTATAACTGAATCATTATACTGTATACCAGAAATTAACACAATATTGTAGATCAACTTACTTCAATTAGAAAAAAAAAAAACCCACAATGAAATATCACTTCACACCTTTTAGAATGGTTATCATCAAAAAGACGAGCGGTAACAAGAATTGGTGAGGATATGGAAAAAAGAGAACCCCTGTGGACTGCTGGTGGAAATGTAAATTGTTGCAGCTACTGTGGATAACAATATGGAACTTCCTCAAAAAATTAAAAATAGAACCACCATACGAACCTGCAGTCTCACTGCTGGGTATATATCCAAAGGAAATGAAAACAGGAGATCAAAAAGATATCTGTACTCCCATGTTTAGTGCCAGATTATTTTCAAAAGCCAAGATAACGGAAACAACCCCGTCTATCAATGAACAGATAAAGATGATGTGAGATATACATACAACGGGCTATCATTCTGCCATGAGAAAGAAGGACATCCTGCCATTTGCAACAACACGGATGGGTCTTAAGGACATTGAGATAAGTAAGAAGAGAAGGGGCAGAGAAAGGCAAATGCTATATGATCTCACTTATAGGTGGAATCTAAAAAAGCCAAACACAGAAACAGAGACTAGAATGGTGGCTGTGGGGGCCAGTGGGGTGGGTGAAATGGGGAGATGTTGGTCCAAGGGTACAAAGTTCCAACTATTAAGATGACTAAGTTGTGGGAATCTAACATACAGCATAGTGATTATAATGAACAATATTGTATTTTATACTTGAAATCTGCTAAGAGAATAGATCTTAAATGTTCTCACCACAAAAAAAGAAGTATTAATTATGTGATGTGGTGTAGTGTTAGCTAACGCTAATTGTTTCACAATATATAATCAACACGTTGTGGACCTTAAACTTACACAATGTTGTATGTCAATTTTATCTCAATAAAGCTGAAAAAAGAAAAAAAAATGAGTCTAAAGATCAAGTAATATTGGTAAAAGGAGTCTAACAGTATGTTACTAAATAAATCGACCATTGCTTCTTGCCTTAAATGATTTCCCAAAAGCCCTTTAACTTTCAATTTTATATGTGGTGTTATGTGTCTTCAAACAAATCAGCACCTGGTACAAATGGCAATATTACCAACCAAAAGGATCCCCTTGCAAAACACCAAAGGTGTGTCTTTAATACTGTATGCCAAATCAGCAGAAGGGTGGGCACCTTCCCACCTGTACATGTAATTGCTTTGCTTAAAAACATAACAGTAAAACTCCCCAGCTGCACCTGAAATATGAACACTCAAAAGCAGAAGAGTTATCCTCGCCTTTCTCAACCTGTTGGCCAACCCGCTAGACTTACGAGAGAGGCTTCCCCGGAATCTGCAGTCGTTATTGGAAGGTCTTAATTGGCTTACAAGATTTTGCACAGCTCTGCAAATCTGGATAATCAAGTCTGGGAAAGAGTGTAATCAAGCTGATTTATCCACAATTATCTCCCCCTATTATCCTGCTTGTTACCCCATTCTGCAATTACGTGCATGGGAAATTTTTATGTAATGGAGACACACGGGAGAAGGCAGCAGATCCCTTCTGAAGCCCATAGAAAGCAAGGGGCTCAGCTCTGTCCAAGGAGCCAGGGCCCCTATGGGAGACGGCCCTGCACCGGCTGACCTCGAGAGCGGTGGGACAAATCGGGGCAAATGCCCAATGACCCCCATGCCAAAGCTAGTGCTCCTTGCACCCTACACTCACTTGGAAATTCACAATTACCTCCTCCAAGAAAGGACTCACTTGTGTCTGGTCAAGGAGTGACCACTACCAGGCATGTTACAAAGCAAGCTGAAAAGTAATAGTGAAAAACACATTCATCAATACTTGTTACTGGCTCTGACACTGAACTCCCATTCTCTTCCCTATGTTAATAGTAGTTTAAAAAATAACATTATTTTTTGAAGTACCATCAGTTACAATGTGTCGATTTCTGGTGTACAAAATACAATGCCCCAGTCATACATATACATACATATATTTGTTTTCATACTCTTTTTCATTAAAGGTTATTATAAGATATTGAATATAGTTCTTTGTGCCATACAGCAGAAACTTTTTTAAATCTATTTTTATATATAGTGGCTAACATTTGTAAACTTCAAACTACCAAATGTATTCCTTCCCACTACCTTTCCCCAGTAACCGTAAGATTGTTTACTATGTCTGCGGTCTGTTTCTGTTTTGTAGATGAGTTCATAGTGTCCTTTTTTTAGTTTTTCTTTTTTTTCAGAGTCCACATATGAGTGATATTATATGGTATTTTTCTTTCTCTTTCTGGCTTACTTTACTTAGAATAACGATCTCTAGTTCCACCTATGTTGCTGCAAATGGCATTATTAAAAAATAGTATTATTATAACATCTGGCATTCAAGTACCACACACTGTTCTGGGCACTTTAAATGCACTATGTATGTCTTGTCAACCTCACAATGTCTATGGACTATTACTAGTATTACCCCCATTTTACAGATGGTCAAACTGAGGCTCTCACAGGCCACACAGTATCAGTGCAGCCAAATCTCAGAGCCTGTGCCCATACTCACCAAGTGGTCCTGCCTCATCAAAGGAGAGGTGGAGACAGAGGGGCCATGTTCCTATCAAAGCATCAGCTGATTTTTTTAAGGGAACATTTGGGAAGAAGCAAGAAAAAGTTTAAAAAACTGCGAGAAAGTCACCTACAGATGGAAGCTGGTGGGGTCATCTGATTTGAGGCTGTTGGCAGCACCAGCTGATCTATGGAGGGCATGGAAAGTCCACAGACGGAGGCGCTGGTCTTAACTGGGCCACCAAGTGCCTGTGACCTTGGTCTCTTCATCTGTAAAATGCTTGAATGGCCTCCAAGAAATACCAGTTGATGACTTAGGGTTTGGAGAGCTTCTAACAGGAGAACAGAGCAAAGCGAGAATGCCCTGGAGCAGTAGTTCTCAACCCCTGCTGCATATAACACTCACTCCAGGAACTTTTAAAAATATCACTGCCCTTGCTCTGCCCCAGACCAATTAAGTCAGAATCTCTGGGCACCCAGGGGGCGCACCCCTGCTCTGGAGCCACCTTACAAAGGGAACCAGGCAGCAGGCACCTCGGAAGGTCACCAGGATGCAGTTCTTTATTCTTTTCACTTTTTCTGTTCTTCTCTCTTTCATTTGGATTTTCTCTTTGATCTGTCTTTACTTCATTTATTTCCCTGCTGAATGAATCAATAATGGTCCTTTTAAAAAATGTTACAAGGAATCCACAGTATCCAGAATTAAAAAAAAAAAAAAAGCGCCTGTTTTGAGTTCAGCCCGTGAATCCTTCTGCTTTACCAGGACTCCCCGTTAGTTGTGAGCTAAGCAAGCAGGCAGTGCTCTCTCCAACCAGGCCACCTGTTATGGCCTGAGACTGGCCGGGGCTGGCAGCAGGTCCCTAAGCCATACAAGCCCTTTCCAATGGGCAGCATCCAGCCTAGAGTTTGGGTTTGGGGAAGAGATTCCAAGGGGCCATTCCAGCCCTAATTGGAGGTGTGGCTCCCGAGCAGGTGCAAAGAGGTTAGTAAATGTTTGTTGAGACCGAAGGCTGTGCCCGGCACTGGGATCCAGTGAATGAGGCACAGCCCTCGCCCTCTGGGAGCTCACAGTCTAGGGGAAGGCACAGGCTTACTAACTGACTGTATTAGTTTCCTCTTGCTGATGTAACAAATGACCACAAACTTAGTAGCTTTAAACAACAAAACAGAGGTCAAAGTCTGATGCAGATCTCACTGGGCTAGAATCACGGTGTTAGCGGGGCTGCATTTCCTCCCAGAAGCTCTAAGGGAAAATCCACTTCCTTGTCTTTTCCAGCTTCTAAACGCTGACTGCAATTCCTTCCTTCATCTTCAAAGCCAACAACAGTAGGTCCAGTCCTGTCCACATTCAATCTTTCTGCCCCTATCTTCTGCCTTTTCTTCTGCTTTTAAGGACTCAAGTAATTAGATCGATCCCACCAGGTCATCTGGGATAATCTCCCCATCTTGAGTCTGGCTGATTAGCAACCTTAATTACATCTACAACCTTAATTCCCTTTGTCATGTAAAGTAACAAGTCACAGGTTCCAGGAACATCATTCTGCCACACGCTAGCCATTTACAGTGACTGGATGTGAGGACAGACTATTAGTGAAACGAAAATCCTGTGCTCTTCCCTGCGTTGCTGTTTTTTGTTGTTGTTGTTATTTACATGACATGCAAACACACAAAGGACAACAAGAGAGACAAGGAGAAACCCCCCAAATGTTAACAAGAGCTGTATCGGCTCCGTCACTGTGCCATCACAATGTTTCCATTTCCAGCGTGGCACCTACTGCCACACAAACGCTGGCTTACCGCTGGTGAGCCTCGCCAGGCTGCGAGATCCACCAGAGCACAGCCCTCGTCTGTCTCTCCCCCTCCGGCCCAGCGCCCGGAGCAGAGCCACGCCCGGGGCGGTCACCACAGTGGATGCTGGTGGAGGACTCACAGTGTGCCCAGCACGTTCTTAGTGCTTGACACGCATGAACTCACTCAGTCCTCACGAGACCCACCCTCCCCCAGAGCAGGACATTATTAAGCTCCACTGTTTGCACATGAGCAAACCACTCTAGCCCGCCTCTCTCAATGCCTCCCACCGCCTCTGCTAATGGAGGCCAGAACTGACTCCATGTCCTGTCCTCAAACAATAATTTCTAATTTATTCCAATTCTGACTTGGATAAACACTCTTTCCATGGAGATTCCACATGGACAAGGCTGAAACCTTGGCAGGGAGCGCCCCACGGGGGGTGGGGGGAGCTCTGTTCCTGGTCAGTGCAGTGGACACCTCTCTGGGACTGGAGTCCCACAGGCTGGGGGGCGGGGTGCAGGGAACCAGGGGCGTGATTCTGCAGGAGCAGAGGGAGAGTGGAGTCTCCACTAGCCCAGGACAGAGGGTGTGGGGAGGGCTTTGGAACGTGTGGATCCGGGTTAGAATCCTGGCTCTCCACTCGGAACCGTGACCCTGGGTTTGTCACTTACCCGCCCTGCCTGTCAGTGAGAACCAGGGTCTCTGGACAGTGGGGAAAAGCTGAGATGCATGAGGCAGTTGGACCCAGGGCCAGGATCTCCTGCCCAGTTGATCCATGTTGCCACCATCCTCATCATTCTCCCCATTCTGACCACACCAGCCTCCCTGAGGCTCCTTGAACTTGCCAAGAAGCAAGTCCCTACATCAAGAATTTTATCCACGCCATTCCCTCTCCCAGGAACGCTCTTCCCCGACACCTGCATGGCTCACGCCTCACATTCCTCAGCTTCTGCTCAAGAAGCATCCTGTTGGCCAGGCTTTCTCAAACATATTTCTACACAAAACAGCAACACCCCCTCCCAAAGCAGCCCTCTCCCGCCTCCTCAGCCACGTATCTTTCCTGCTGTTCATCACCATCCATCAGACTGTATTTTCCCTCGAGTCCCTATTTATAGTCCTTCTCACCAGATTAGACTATCAGCTACATGAGAACAAGGACTTTGTTTCGTTCACAGTTATGTCATCAAGGTCTGGAGTTCTGCCCGATGTCTAACTGGTGTTCAGAAGAATCTGTTGAGGAATGAATCATCTCTCTCTATAATTTTAGAGGAAAAAGAAACCACTCACATATGTACTGGTATTTCCTCTAATAAATGATCTGTAATCACATTTCTGGCTACAGAAGAGAGTTATAGAAATGAGTTACATGTTGGGGTACAAACACATGCACATACACACACCCCAGACGACCAGGAAGGCCATGGGCAGGCAGGATGACAAAGGGCAGCAAGGCTGGGACACGGAGCCTTCCCGGGCAGAACGAGGCCAGCAGATCAATGATCTGATTTTCCCTCTTCCCTCCACTCTGGCATCTATGAGGCAGGGAAAGCTCCATGAGCCACAGTTGGTTTTCTTGGACCAGCTCAGCTTACCTGGACTACAGATCTCTGACAGCCTCAGCCATGAGCAACACGGCTGAGAACCTGACGGCAGACGGGAGCACAAGCCATCTTTTGTCAGGGGTCCCCCTTGGGCTGAGTGCTTTACAGAAGTGGAGACTAAGCCTACATTTCACAGCTGAGGTTCAGAGGGGTTAAGTGATTGCACTGGAGTCCCACAGCCGGGAAGTGGCAGCAGGGACTCAAGCCCGTGCTGTCTGACTCCCAGGTCCGTGAGGTCTTCCATCACCCACGACACCTCAAGACCCACCCAAGACCAACATCTGCGTGTTAACAACGCAGCCAAACTTGGCCATTTGCTGACCCAGGCGGGGGGTGGGGGAGTGCGACCAGAGTGGGTCAGACACTGAAACAGGGAAAGGCTCAGCTAACGACCCAGAAACATTGACAGAGGAGGCGGGAGGGGGCTGTATGAGGCAGGCACAACCCCACAGCCGCTGGATTCCTGCACTCACCAGATCCTGGAGGAGATGCTCTTAACCTGCAGACGGCAGACTCACAGCATCAGAGGCCCTTGGCGCGGGAACAGACTTCAGGTCTCAGCTGCTTACTAGGTAGGTGGCCTGACACAGTGAGCCCTCACCTGCCCAGCAGAGGTGAGAGGACCACCAACCCCACAGGGAGGCCGTGAGGACTCAGGTACACAAAGTGCCTGAAGCCCAGGGAGGGCCCTGGAAGGGCTGGCTGTTGTGGTGGTTGGTATTATCATTAGCTTTCAACTATTTACGTCCAACTGAAAAATCCTCTCCAGAGTTCAGCATTCAGTTGATGAGGGACTCCGACCAAGCAAGCAGTCCGCACGTGACTGCACAGCTCCAACTGTTTTCAAGTTCTGCCATTCAAGGCACCAAGTCGTCCCTTCTCCCTGCTGGCCCCTGTGCTGCCCTGGAACCCCTGGGATGGTCCACACCCTCCTTTCTTGGCGGTCCACACCTGGGCATGGTTTGGCTATGCAGCCACAATTCCATTGCCTGTTCCCCACAGGACAAGGTCTACAAACCTGTCACTTCCTGGTGGCAATGAGGGTACAAGCTCCAACCATGTGGAGTCAAGAACCCACAGCCCGTATCTCAAGAATGGACACACCCCGACCCAGGCATCCACTAGGCATCCATCGTGTGCCAGGCACAGTGTCACTACTTGGGGTGGAGCATCCAACAAGGCAGACAGAGTCCTGCCTCCCAGGAGTCCTGGGTCCGAAGGGAAAGATGGACAATCAGACCAACAATGGCCACACTGTCTGGGGAGACGGTAGTGGGGAAGAAGAGGTGTGTCTGAGCACTCAGGAGAGCATAACTCACTCCATCTTGCAGGCTCAGGGAAAGTTCCTCAGAGGAAGTAGGAGGCTAGCTGGGGTCTGAAAACCGTGTGAGCTGGGAGAGGGAGTGGGAGAAGGACAGCTGGGAGGAGCTCCAGAAGGAACTGCTATGAGGCAGTCCAACATCCTTCACGTCTGGAGCTCCTACAGCTGCTAAGAGTATATAAGGCAGAATTAACTTTAAAAATTAGCATCTAGGAAGCCCACAGGCCTTACGAGGACTTCTGCACACAAACCGCCTTCGAGCCAGGCCTCTCCCGTGGCTGGCGGCTGCCGCTGACTCTGCTGAAGCGAACCGCAGGACTCTGCCTGTAATCCTGTTAGGGTTTACCTTGTTAGTTTCAGACCCATCATTCCTGCCAAGGTTTTTATGAATCTTGATTCTATTATCCTACATATTAGCCTTCTATCCTGGTTTTGTGTCATTCTCAAATTTGATAAGCCTGCTTTCTATGTCTTTATTCAAATTGCTGATATAAACCTTGGACACAGGAGGTCAGATTCAGAGTCTGGAGGCATGACCCTTGACAGCGTCCCTCAGCAGCGCCTCAGATGCACAGCCATCACCAGTATTCTCTGGATACGCTACTTGTCCAGCATCTAATTACTCTATTAACCAGAAGTCATTCTCCCATTGTACTCACGGCAGGCACAGACTCAGGAAAAAGAATTGTAATGCCTGGCTCAGCTAGAGTTCAACTATCAACCCACTATCCCCCTAGAAGAACCAGCCAACAGTCAAACGAGCCTCTGGGCACACAGAATACTCAAGCACTTAAACACAGCAGAGCTATTCAGACCCTGAAGCCAAACCTATTCACTCTTATACACAATTTTAATAAGGTGACTCTCTCCTTTCAAAGCCTTAGCAGTTTAGTAGCTGCAAATCAGAGGTGGAAACGTAACCTGCTTCAAGTAAGCACACCGTCTATAGCCTTTCAACAACAGAGGGAAAAATTCAACTGTAAGAAACAGACCACAATAATTATAAACCCCAGTTAGTGCTTGGGAAAGAGGCTTTATGCCTTAGGAATCACAGGGCCACCTGAGGGGCACTGGTTACGAGCAATGGGTTAAGTTATGTTTGGCATCCTTTGTTTTAGAATAAAGGCAATGACATTTTTTTTATGGCATGATAAATACAAGTGTCATTGATATTGTGGATATTGTGGGTAAACATACATTCACTCAGCAAACTTGTCCTGCACATAGAGATGCACAAGTGTCGTGGAAATGGTTAAACAGCTAAAATGTACTGCCGAGCAGCAGTGACCCCCAACAGGCAAGGTCCCTGCCCTTGAGAGTGAGCACCCACTGCGTGAGCTGCCAGTAAACAGGAATGCCAAGAAATAATGGACATCATTTCATATTAAAATAAGTGCTATCAAAAAATAATAATTAAAATGGGATAAAATGATAATATGATAAGGTGGGGTGTGAGACAATGAACAGAATGTTCTGTGAGGATTTCTCCAGCAAGGAACATCTGAGCAGGAATGGGGAGGAGAACCAGCAGATCAGGCACTGCCAGGAGCAATGTAAATTGGTAGAACCTTTCCGGAAGGCAATTTGGCAAAAGTAGAGGGAAAAAAATGCTTTAACCCAGATATTCCTCATCCAGGAACTAAGCCTGAGAATGTAATCAGAGATATATGCATGGCAAAGCATGAGCCAGGATATTTAACACAGTGTTGTCTACATCAACCAGAATCTGGAGACAGATCACTAACATCCAACTCCAGTCTGTTTATCGTATTCGATTATTTGCGCCTAATTTAATGGACTGTGTTGCAGCTATAAGAAAAGCAGTTTTCCCTCTACCCTTCTGACCTTTTGGCTGGGACCCCTATAACAAAAAACAAGTTAACAAGAGAAAAAACAGAAGTGTATTCACATGTATACCTCATAATTATATACATGGGGGATCCCCAGGGGAAAATGAGTAACTCAAAACAGTGGCTTAGAACTCCAGCTTATACAGCATCCCCAGTCAAGAACAATGAATTTGTGAAGAATTCATTTGGCAGGCCAAATGAAAGAAGTTTTAGGCTTTCAAGGGCAGCAAATTGTGGGAAGATCAATATGTATACAAAAGGAAACGAATGGAACACAAAGGCTAGCTGTTAAGTTTGCTTCATAGATTCCTCTGGTCCTGTCTCCAGTGACCAACCTCTGTCCTTCCTGGGAGAGTGAGGAGGGACACCCTTGAAAGTTAATGCCCTGCTTTTAGGCAAATAGGGAGAGGGCAGGAAGCGTTTCCTGCATCTGTCTGCTCTCAACTGCCTTCAACCCAAAATAATCTTTTTGTCAAAGTGATATATCTGGGGGCAGCATATTCTGCCACCATTCACAGCGTTTAGAAAAGCAAGCTGGGGGAGAATACTTATTGGAATAGAAAGATGTCAAGGGTATACTGCCAAATGAAAAGAGGTAGCCTACAAAATTTTATTTCAGAAGACACACACCTTTTCTGCAGAAAAAGTATTATGCGTTATGGCATAAGCGGAGGTGAGGAATCAGGAGACGAAAAGAGCATAAACCAAACCAAACCATGAACTCTGGTTTTCTCTGGGTAGGAGGATCCTACATAATCTCATTTTCTTTCAATTTTTTCTCTCTATATTAAGTTTCCTGCACCGAGCCTACATTCGTCTCGTAATTTTAAAAAATCATTTATTTAAAGCAAAAGCAAAGAATTCCAGCAAAGATCACTTGTTTAAAAGCTGTGGTTCTGGAAAGGTAAGCCTCAGCTCCCAGGTCATGCAGCCACATGAAACAGCTAACCCCCAAGAAGTGAAAGGAAGAAACTGATAGTGGGGTCTGTACGTGAGGAAACGGGTGTGACTCCGCTAAGGACCCCTTCCAAGATGGTTGTGGACAGTCAGCTGTGGGCATGGGCCCTGGGGGGAGGAGGGGAGGATGGAGACCTGGCAAACCTTGGTATGTGTCTGGACATTTAATCAAACGCACACATGGCCACATCACCCCACTGCCACCTTCACCACCTCCCTGCTTGGTCCTACCTTGCACAGCCTCTAAAGGACAGAGGCCAATGGGAGACAGGCCAGGGGCCGGCCATGCTTCCCAGGGAGCTGACAGAGTTGCAAACCCACAGGGTAGCTCAGTGCAGCACCCAGCCTTTTCTTCCTTAGGTTTCTTCCTGGAGATGGAACGTTGTCTTCCTTGAGTGATCCATGCCCTCCTACAACTTCTTCTCTGAGCTTCTCTATATAGCTGAAGGACAAGGCTTGGCTTCTGTCTTCCTGCACCCAGGCCTGGTGGAACTGTGACCTGAAGCCACCTCACCAGTTACCCCATTCACTCAGTGGATATTTCCTGGGCATGTCCCCGGGCCAAGCACACACCAAGGGCAGGAGAGAGAATGGTGAACACAGAAGTCAAGGGCCCTCCTCTCAAGACACTTGTGGGCAAGTGTGAAAATGCTTTCATTAACCCCCGGCCGCAAGGAGAAGTCGCACCTGGACTTATTTCTATCTGACATTGATTTGTACCCAGAATTTGACTCTGTTCAGTGTGAAGTCCAACCCGGCTCAGTCCAGAGCGAGCCCTGCTTTCTGATTCCCTGTTGCAGACAGGCATTCGTGATTTCCAGCACAGCCAGCAGAAAACCCAGAGTAACTTACAAGACACCTCAGAAACAAACAAACAAAACTGGACAATAGGAACACTTCTCTCCAGAGCACAACCTTCACAAAGTTTTTTTCCCCTTCTTCTTTTTTGCAAACTTGAAATAATTAAATTTAATCCCAAAATTATTCGACACACCTTTAGAGTCTCTAGAAGGAAGAAGAAAACCCTCAGGGCAGTAATTCTAAGTGCTGACACAGCAGAGGGGAGATTTTTAAAACACTGTTCTCACAGATTCATTCAAAGCAGGCGGTTTACGGTCTTGAGAGGAAAATGAAAACCATGAATCACACTTCAGGCTTAAAGTACACAGATAATTCATCAAGCTTCACCCGGGGCTACCGATTTTTTTTTTTATGTTGGCTATTCCAAGCCGGGCACTGTTTCCCAACAATGCCTGCTGACATCCAGGGAGAGGTTCCACTTGGTCAAGAAAGAAACAATGATTACAATGAACTGAGATAGCTCTTAGAAACAAACAGCTCTCATGGGCAACTAAGGTCAGATGACTAGAGGACCATTGGGAGAAGGACACAGGAAAGAACATTCTGCTCTGAAGACCGGGCAAGAGGAAGTGTAGGGGAATTTCCAGATGAGCACTTGCAAATATGATGACAATAGCTTACGTTTGCGGCAGGCTCCCTGCACACCAGCTACCTCTCTGCCAGTATTTCTCCCCTGACATGTTCTGGCAGGTACTGTTTTCACCCCCATTTTGCAGATGAGCAAACTGAGAAAGGAAAGGTTACAGTAACCCAAGCAGAGGTGGAGGCAGCATCGGATGCCGGGCGGTCTGGCTCCAGACCCTGGGATCTCCAGCACAGGACTCAGCCGCATCCGACTTCAGGTTTGTTGTGACCAAGATCCAGGCCGGGCACAGCAGGCAGGAGGTCACAGTGTGGGTGGCTCAGGACAAAGATCCCCCTTCCCCCCACCTAACTGCAGCAACAGAACGGGGGGAACACCGTTCATTCCGCTTCCGCCACCTACTGGCAAATGTCCACAGACCGTTCACTCCCCTCGCTGCATTTCAGTGCCCCCACCCTGAATAAAGTGAAAAAAAAACTACAGCACCCACATCGTTTTGTAAGGATGAGACGAGCTAATCGCCCACAAAGCAGAAGAACCTCACCCGGCACAGAGTAAGCGCGCACAAAGGAAGAAGCTGTCATTTCTCCCGGCCAAGCAGTGCTAAGGCAGCCTTAGGGCAGGAGGGCCAGCAGGGGGGCTCCTGAGAGGAGGGCACAGTGCGCCCTGGGCAGAGATGCTCCAGATGTCCTCCACTCCACTCTGCTGCCCACTCGGAGCACTGCCACTCTCGACCCCAGCACCCACTCCACCGCACCCCCGTGACTCCTGGCAAGCCCTCTCGCACCAGCAATTCCCCAGGCCAGAAAGACTGGCCTAGCTGTATCCCCATCTCAGGGGCCCAGCTGTCCACCGGCGACATGATCTGGTCTGCAGAGGCAGGCGTGGGACATTCTTCATCTCTGTGTTCCCAGGGGCTGGCACAGCATCTAACACAAGGGGACACAGTCAATGCACGTCCGAGGCTGCAGGAGTGGAGGAATGGAGGTGAATGCAATGCCAGCCTAAGTGAGGGGAGTGGACTCCCTGCCCCAGACCTCATCCACTCCTGCTCCCAGGACAAGGGAAGTGGACCAAAGAAAGTGAGGTGTCACCAAGGTCTGCCCAAGATGTCGGTATTCTGAGTGTGACCTGTGGAGGCCCCACCCCCAGTTTTTTTAATTTTTTATTGAAGTATAGTTGATATACAATGCCATGTTAATATATATATACATATATATATCCTTTTCATATTCTTTTTCACTATAGGCCATTACAAGGTACTGACCATAGTTCTCCATGCTATACAGTAGGACCTTGCAGTTTATGTATTTTATACACAGTAGTTAGTATCTGCAAATCTCGAACTCTCAATTTATTCCTCTCCACCCTCCTTACCCCTGGTAACCGTAAGTTTGTTTTCTATGTCTGTGAGTCTGTTTCTGTTTTGTACATAAGCTTGTGCCCTTTTTTTTAGATTCCACATTTAAGTGATATCATATGGTATTTTTCTTTCTTTTTCTGGCTCACTTCACTTAGTGTGATGATCTCCAGGTCTATCCATGTTGTTGCAAATAGCACTATTTTATTCTTTTTTATGGATGAGTAGTATTCCATTACACACTTTTACACACACACACACACACACA
Organism: Camelus bactrianus; assembly: GCF_048773025.1. Classification (NCBI taxonomy): domain Eukaryota; kingdom Metazoa; phylum Chordata; class Mammalia; order Artiodactyla; family Camelidae; genus Camelus; species Camelus bactrianus. The sequence continues at coordinate 26,216,882 of NC_133549.1, forward strand.
CACACACACCCGTATCTTCTTTACCCAGTCATCTGTTGATGGACATTTAGGTTGCCTCCATGTCTTGGCTATTGTAAACAGTGCTGCTGTGAACATTGGGGTGTATGTATCTTTTCAAATTAGAGTTTCCTCTGGAAATATGCCCAGGAGAGGAGCACCCCCACCTCCGTTTTGAAAGCTGAACTTCATAGAGAAAACACCTCCAGAAACACCCACCTATGAACTTTAGGTTCTATACTGTGTCCTGATACTTAGAACAAAGTTCACAGGAAACCTCTGGCCAGGTTGACCACGAGGAGCAGACATCACCCTCAGGCACGGCTGGCTCATCACCTCACGTTCTCTCGGCCTGAGGACACCTCTCCCTCTCATGTCCTACAGGAATGTGATAAATCCATGGGAAGGAACCGTCAGGACTTCTCTTATTATTTTTCCAGCTTTCTTGAGCCGTAACTGACATTGTGTATGTTCAGGGTGGACAATGTGCTGGTTTGATGGGTATATACTGCAGAATGATGACTGCAATAATGTTAACTAGCACCCCCATGACATCACATAACCACCATTTCTTTTTTGTGAAGAGAACATTTACGATCTACTCTCTGAGCAAATTTCAAATATATAATACAGTATCATTAAATGTAATCACCATGCTGTGCATTAGATCTCCAGAACTTATTTACATTATAACTGGAAGTTGGGGGGGGGGGTGGAATGGGGAGATGTTGGACAAAGAACTTCCTTTGGACCAAGACTGTGTTTTGATAAGCAAGCAGCTTCCCAACCAGCTGCCCCGCCGAGGCTGTCTAGAAACACAGTTGCATTTGAATGAGCCCAACAGGGTGGGGAAAAGATGGGCTGCAACGGTGCAGGACCTGTGCCTCATTAGGAACAGAGGAGGTCATGTGCTACAGCAGCCTACAGGCCAAGGGTCGAGAGACTGAGGTCCTAGGCTCACATCTGCCACTGAACAAGGAGGATCTGATTAAGGCTCTCTGTTTAAAAAAAAAAAAAAAAGGAAAGACAGATGAGACAAAACCTAGAGACTCTCCCAGGTCAGACACAGGGTCTAATGTAATTCACTGTGATGCCTTCTGGTAAAATGTCAGAGCTCCATTCACTCGGCATATGTCAATCCTTTTCATGGCCATGACTTCACTGAGGTTGTCGGGGTCACTGAATTATCAGAAGGCCTCACCACCAGTCCCTTCTCTTCCCCTCCTCACCCAAATCCACTGTAAACTGTTCCAACACGTTAAGCACTCAACTTAAATGTTTCACTGAGAGCACCTTCATCTCACTTATTAACAGTGTGACACCACGTGAGTTCTTTAACCTCTCCAAGCCCTGCATTTCTCATCCGAAAGTAGGAAGAATTATGACATTCCTATTCCATAGGATTGTTTGAAGATTTAAGAAGTAAACTGCCTTTGCACACTGCCTGGCATGTAGTAAGTGCTCAATAAATATTACTTATTACTATCATCAACCTTGTCATCCCTGGAGCCAAACAACCCTAGTTTGCTCCTTCGAGAAAACAATAAAAAGGATCTTTTGCATCAGGAATGAAATCGAAGCAAAGTACATCTTTCTTGTGGATTTTCATAAATAAGGTATTCATATTCTCAAAATCTAACTGAGTATGTCCTCATTACATGACTGCAGGTATTTTCACTGGTCCACAAGAGTGAATTAAAACACAATGCATCCAGGAACCAAGTATTTCCACCATTTAAAAAAAAAAAAAGATAAACATGAGACTTCTATGTAACTGTCATTGGTATTATATACATTCAGTCAGAGCTAATATGTTTAGAAAAGATATCACAGAAAAGCAAATTCTGAGCTAAGTCTAGAAAAATAGGTAGGATTTTAGATAGGCAAAGAAGAGGCCACTTCCATCATGACTCAGAACACCATAAAAATATTCATGAGCAAAAGTAAGACTCAATGGATTTAATAAAATTTTAAATATAAAAAATGTAAACATTCTATCAAAGAAAAATTTGAAAAATATTTTTAAAGAGACATCTAGTTCAAGATGACTAACTGTATTCGTACATTTTGTCTCTCTTCTCTCTCAAAACCCCACTAAAAAGAATTAAAAAAAAAATCCATAGCCAGGCTGAATAGCCTCAAGGGGTGCCAATCAGCAAAGCAGAAGAGGAAAAAAATATGGAAAAGATAAAGCACATGGGAATAAAATACCGGATCATACAACAAAGGAGAAACCTCCCTGGAAAGGAGTTTAGACAGAGGGGGAGACCAAAATTCTGTGTACAGATTTCCTTCCAATCACTGGCTAACTCAGAAATTGCAACAGGCAGGAGAAGACTCCAAGGATCGCAATGGAAAGTAACAGTCGCAGTCTAAAGGGTGAAGGAGAGATTTCAGCAGCCAGCTCATGCTAGGAGACAAGAGTTTGGAGTTAAAGTTTCCTCAAGTTACACTTCTACTGAAACCTTTGAAGGGCCAAATCACTGGAGTAAAAAACACATCCCAGGACTAAAGGATGCACCCTGGGATCAGAGGCAAGACCAAGATAGATTTATCCAAATGTAGCCTACAACGAAGGTTCTGAGGATTAAGGTGACCCAGTAGTAAATTAATGGCTTGCAAGAATAAAAACACTCTTCAGAGGATAATAACAATCCAGCAACTCTACAAGGTGTGATCAACAATGTCCAATACACGATTAAAAATTACTACACATGCAAGGAAGCAGGAAATTGTGACCCATAATCAACAGGAAAAAAAAAAACAACAGAATCATGGATCATCCCAATGTTGGAAATTGCTTTAAAGGACTTTCTATCACAAATACATTTAATTCTAGGGACAGATGAAAAGAATAGGTAAACAGGTAGAAAACATCAGTGAAGAAACTAAAATTCTAGAAAAGAATCAAATGGAAATTCCATAACTGAGAAACAATGAGCATCTGAAATAAAACATTTACTGCATGGGCTTATCAGAAAATAGATACAGTAGAATAAAGAATTAGTGTATTTGAAGACAAGTTAATAGCTATTATTTCAAAATAAGTCACAGGGAAGAAAATTTTTTAAAAAATAATAGAACAGAGCATTCAAGACCCGTGGAACGGTATCAAACTGTCTGACATATGCATAATTGAAGAACCAGAAAGAGAGGAGAGAGAGAGAATGGGGCAAAAGAAATATTTGAAAAAATATTGTCTTAAGAGTAACCAACTGATGAAAAACATCAAACCATAGCTCCAAGAATCTCCACAAACCCAAGCAGGAAAAATACAAATGAGACCCACCTAGACACATCATAGCCAAACTGCTGAAAACCAAAAATGAAGAGGAAGTCTTCAAAGCAGCCAACAAGAAAACACATGACATTCAGGAAAGCAACAGTAACAGTGGCGGCTGACTTCTCACCAGAAATGATGCAATCTACAGGACAATCCAAAGCCATCTCTAAAATGCTGAAAGAAAACTGTCAACCTAGAATTCTATATCCAACAAAAATACCTTTCAAAAGTAAAAGCAAAATAAAGAATGCCAATAAAACAAAAGACAAGAGAATTCATTTCTAGCAAACCTACACTATAAGAAATGCTAAAGGATGTTATTCAGGCTGAAGGGATGAAATCCTGAAGGGAAAACCAAATCTTAAGGAAGTAATAAAAAGTACTTGAGATCGTAACTATGTGGGTAAATAGACATTAAAAATGTGGTTTCTGTAAAAGTATACTAATTACTAAAGACAGAAATAATTTAAACGTTCTATGGGACTTACACAGAAAAGTGAAATCTACAACAATGAATCAAAGGCATGAGAAAAAAATGCTTTCAAAAAAGATTTTTACATAGCATGTGAAATGGTGTAATACTGACTTAACGGTGACAAGTTTAAAAAATGCATATTGAAATCTGTAGGGAAACTACTAAAATTTTTTAAAGAGGTATAACTTAAGCACAGTAAAGAAGATAAAAGGGAATGCTAACAAGTATTTGATTAGCCTAAAAGAATACAGAAAAGGTATTCTGTATTCTTGAATTTGTTTTTGTACAAATGGAATAAATGAAAAGCAAGTACCAAGGCAGTAGGCTTAAACCCAACCATACCAGCTGCATTAACTGTAAATGGCTTAAGCACTCCAATTAAGTGGCAGAGATTGGCCAGCCTGGCTAAAATTAAAAGGTAAAACCAAAAGCTATTTATAAGAGTCATACATGAAACATAAAAATACAGATAGGTTGAAAGTAAAGGGACTGAAAAATACATTCTGTGCAGACATTAATCTCAAGAAAGATAATGTAGCTATATATTAATATCAGATAAAAAAGACTTCAAGATAAGGAATATTAAAATAAAGATGTAAACTTTGTAATAATAAAATGTTCAACTCATCAGAAGGAAAAAAATTCAAGAACACTAACTAGAAATGTAGACATAGGAATTGGATCTCCAAATCATTAAAGGAAATAAAGGGGAGGTAACAAAACTTAAGCTATTCAGCTAAAGCAAGAAATAAGAGAGGAAAAAAACATAAAAAAGAAGTACCACTTAAAGAAAACAGAGACTAAGTTGGCAGCAATACAATGAAAGATCAGTTATCTCCAAAAAAAAAAAAAGTGAAAGCTTTAATTACCCTAGTCTGACAGAGGGAGCATATCTTCACATTAAAAAGAACAAATTTAAAAGAGTGAAAATATGAGGATTTGAATAGCACAGCTAACTTCCTTTAATATATTTATAGCTTAGTGCTCACTAAACAGAACCTATTCATTATATTCAAACTATGTAAATTTACAAAAATTTACAGTGTGTAAATTTAAAAATTGACCATGTCTGTGGCCATACAGAAAACCATAACAAATTATATAACACAGAAATCACACAAGCCACAATCTCTGATCTCAGTTCAATGAAACTATTTTAGCACATATGATTATCCCCATATTTAAGAGTAGGGAACTGAAGCCCAGAGAGTTAAAGCAATCTGCCCACATTCACATAACTAGTAAACAGCATATCAGTGCTTTGAACCCAGGCAGCCTGGCTCTGGATCTGGCAGTCTTAACCACTGTGCTATGTTCCTTCCCAGGGAGAAGGGGCTATTTCCCCTCAGATATCTAAACATACTATAAAACTAGAATAATTAAAATGTTATACTGAGCCACAATCAGGCAAACAGATAATCAGAATAGAATTCACTTGCAGTTCATGGACATACGGAAATTTGTATGAGAAAGATGTCACTGAGAAAACAATGTCTATTTCATAATTGACAAGCCACACGCAAGAAAAAAGTTATATCCTCTACCTCACTCCATACGTTTAAAAAATTCTCACACATTAAAGAATTAAAATTGAAGAATGAAATTATAAAATACTAGGCAATATAGGAGAATATTTCTGTTTTAGATGAGAAATGATTCCAAATAGGGCAGAAACTCTGAAACCATAAAGAAAAAGATTGATAGATTCAACTACGTCATTAAAATGTGCACCATGATTTCTATCAATTCCAAAGAAACTTGAAAGTCAACCATAGAGGTGGAAAAAAATTGCAATTTATAAAATAAAAGATTAATATCTATAAGGAATAAAGTACTCCTACACATTAACAAGATAAATCTGAAGATCCAATAAAAGCATGGATAAAGGGAAATGCCAGATATTTCACTTAAAAAATATAAATTTCTAATACACAGGTGAAAAGATGCAAATGTTATATTCCCTCCCATGGCATAAATATAAAACATTAATAACATCTAGCATTGGCAAGGATGTCAAAATACAGACACCTTTGAACTACTGGTAGAATAGAAGTATGTATAGCCCTCTGGGTGGCAATTTGGCAGTGCCCATCAGAATTTAAAATACTTGTGGCCTTTGACCCAGATATTTCATTTGCACAAGTTTATCACAATACTTTAATAGGTACCTTACATTATATATGCACAGTTGTAATGTTGTTTGTCATAGCAAAAGATGAAAACACCCTAAAATTCTGGGAACAAGTTAGCACAATGGAACACTAGACAGCCAGCAAAAAGAATCAAGTAGATCTATAGAGACAGAAAATACCTCCAAGATGTAGTAAGTAAAAACAGTTAAACGATCGACAAAATGTGTTCTCAATTTTTTTACATTAGAATATGTGTTTAAAAGTTTAACTTTTAAAAGTGAAGGGAATGGAACTTACAGAAGTGCACGAGTTCAGGGAAACTTGCATTTTTTCTATTTTAATTTTTAAACTATTTTATAATCTTAAAATATTGTTCACGTGAATGGAAACACATTCATCCCCATCACATTCACTTTTGTACAATTCTTTCTAATATTTTCCCAAGTCAGACATATTTCCTGTAGTCTGGAAATATATTTTTGTATAGTTCTTTCTTTAACTATTACATCATAAATTTTTACCGTGTTTCCTCATGATTTTCAAAGTGATTACTTTAGTAGCTATCTAATATTTATTTGAATCCATAATTTACCAAACCATTCTTCAAATGTTGACCATTCGAGGTTATTTTATTCTTATTTGACAAATGCATCTGCTTTGTATGAAACACAGCAATGAACATCTTTATATATGAGGATTTTGTATCTTTTACAGCAGAGCTTCAACATATTTTTTTAACAGTTCTGAGTCAAAGGAAAGGAATAATTTTACTGCTGTCTGTGCACTGCAACATTGTTCTTCAAATGGGTTATATCCATTTATAATCCCACTTGCAGCATCTGATCATATCCATTTCACTACAACCTTGCACATCCTGCATGTTAATCCTTACTTTCTGATTTTCCTTTAAATATTTTAGTTGATATAAAACATAGAGGTTGATTTTTGACACATCCCCACTTCAGATGTTTCTAAAGTAATCACAAAAGAATCATCCAGTGCCCTATCTGAGGATACTTCATTAGCTTCTTTTTTTCCCCCATAAGAGGAAACATCCAAATTGATTTTTCTAATTATGCATGAAAGTAATAAATATTTACTGTAAAATAACTTAGACAATAAATGGTGTAAAGAAAAAGGCAAACATAATCCCATCAGCCAGAAATAACCACCATTAAGCTTTTGTTGTTCATCTTTATAGCTATTTTTCTTACAGATACAGACACAAATTGATTTTATTACATTACCACATTACAGTAGCATTATGCACTCTTATGTAACCTGTTTTTTATCACTTAACAACAGTTTATGGGTGTTTTCCCCAAGCTAACAAATAGTTATCTACAAAACTAATTTTAACAGCTGTGCATTTGTTCATTGTAGCCCATAAAAAGCTTGTGCTAAGCTATATGCAATGCATTTTATTGTTTTTAGATGCATATCTTGCACTTCTGTGGAAATCAAAGATTTAAACAAGTATTGGTTATTTGCATTTTGTTAGTTCCCTTTTTTGAAGAGCTCTTTCCTTCTCGCATTGATCGGTAAGAGTTCTCTGTATATGAGGAGCATTAACTGTTTTTTCAAAACACTTTTTAAATGGAAGTATAGTGGATTTACAATGTTATGTTCATTTCTAGTGCACAGCATGGTGATTCATTTACACATATATGCATATCTATATTTTCCTTTTTATTCTTTTTCATTATAGGCCATTACAAGGTATTGAATATAGTTCCCCGTGTTATGCAGTAGGACCTTATTATTTATCTATTGTATATATAGTAGTTGGCATCTGCAAATCCAGAACTAGTAACTTCATAAATTACGACAACAGCATCGCCCCCTCGGGGTGGGGAGTGCAAAGATTAAATCACCCAGGGTGTGACAGGGACCTAGTACAAAGCTGGCACGCGGTGTTAAAGCTTGTTTCCTTTAACCAAGATGGAGATATAGGTCAATAAAAAGATACCTACACATATTCACATACCAGCCATTTCTTTTTCCCAATGGCTACTTGAACAATTATTCAGAATGTCCTCCCCAAACTTCCAGGTTCAGCCCTGCTATGGTACTGACAGCTACGCTCATTACATTGTGACAGTAAGTGTCTTTTATTGGCCTGTATCTCCACCTCCCCATTGGAGGGGACAGAGATGGAGGGAGGAAAGGAGATTGGCTTTAACGCCTACCATGTGCCAGTTTCATAGCAGGCACCTGTGTACATTACATCCCTTCATCTTTACAGCCTCCTGGGCAGTGATACCTTGTCCTCACCTTACAGATGAGGATGCCAGGGCACATCATCATAATCAGCAGTCAGGATTGAACTCCAAAGCCCATGCGCTGATTTTGGCGCTATGCTGTCTGCCCTCCCACTGGGTGGGATCCCAGCGCTAGGCATCCTCATGTCATTCACTGGAGCTACCACATGCTTTACACAAAGTAACTGTTCAAGGGATCAAGATTAAAGCAGCATACAGACAAGAGCTCTCTTTTAGTCTTTGAGCTGCATAAAAGGAAGCCAAATCCTCTTTAAAAACTTCAGATGAGTAACCCAGCATTTCCATTCGTCAGGAGATATCCCAAAGAAATTACAAATGTATTCATTAAAAACAAGAGCATTATTATGCTTAATAGCCAAGAACAGTAAATAATCCAAACATCCATAAATGATACCTATAAAATGAGTAAATAAAGAGGTACCGTCACGCAATGACACACTCTAGGGCAACGAGAATTAACAATCTACAACTATGCACAACATGAATGAGTCTCAAAAGCATGCTAAGCACCCCTCCCCCCAAAAAAAGTAAAAAAATGAGTACACACTGTATGATGCCATTTACACAGAGTTCAAAACCGTGTTAGAAGTCAGAGTGGTGGAGACTCTCGGAGGTGGTGGAAGGGGGCTTAGCGAGTGGAGGGTATTCTGGGCAGCTGTATATTATACATCATGACTTGCCTTTGTATACATTATTTTTAGGTTGAATTAAATGAAATTCCCATTTTTGTAGGTCAAAACAGTCACACATCAGCAATTTCATATGGTTCAAACTAATACTGCAATAAAAACATGTTTTAACGACCCTCTCCTCTGGTAAAGGAGAAAGATACATCTAGCATTGATCAGCAGGCTGCTACCTTCCTGAAAACCAGCCTAGATGCTCCTGTAGCTTCTGACCCTGTTTCTTGCTCCTTTGTCTTCACTGGAGACAGAATAACAGCCGGTCCCTCACCTCGGCAGGACAATTTTCACAGTCACACATCAAAAGAGTGCGATGGAGCGGTTCCCCGGCTCCACGGCCCCAGTTCCTCCCCACTTCCTGCTCACCCATCTCCCAGTCCTGTACCAATTCACTTGCTCACTGTGAACCAGTGTTTCTAATTCACCCACAGAACGCCAAGATTATATTTTTTAAAGGAGCAATATTACCAAGATGATTTTCATATTTAAAAACACTATCATAGAAAAACAGAGGTACGGTGCTTTTATGAGCCTTGGGTGGGTCGTAAAAGGCATAATCTTTATAACTGATTGAGATAACTTTATCCACAAACTATGAAACTAATGATCTCCTTCTATGGTGTTACAAGCATTTATCTCCCTGTAGAAAAACACCATCAATTCTCAGAATTCTGGGTACAGCTGACTCATTTTACAGTGGCAAATAATATTTCAAACAGAAGGAATCTCCATTTATCAGATGACAAAGCAGACGCCGTCCCAGGCGGGGGAGAAGCACTGGGCATGCTTGGTCCATCATGCGCCGAGTGGGCGAGGAGGGGGCGGCTGGTGAAAAGAACAGTGTGGACCAGGCTCCGAGCAGAACCCTGCGTGGTGAACACAGACTCGGAAGTAAGTGATGGGAACGCGGCATTTTCCTCACACGTTATCTAATGCAGTTAGGCTGATAACACTTTGGATTCAATGTCCTAGAATCACTGCTGTAAAAGGGCAGCAATTTGTCACCACTGAGAAGCCACAGGGCTGAGGCACCTCTCCCCCTCCCATCAGACAGCAAGCCACCCACGCGGCGACATGGGGTACAGCTCACTGAATGAACTCCTGGCCAGTTTCATACCTCAGTTTTGGGGGCTAAAAGGAACCATTTGCAATATATTTAAAGGAGTTTATTATTTTATAGAAATCTTGCAGTAAATCATTTGTACTAAGAGTCTCATTAGCCACCTATGGCATTTCTCGTTCATGTACCTCATGGATTCAACTTAACAAATGGATAATAGTAATCACATTACTCGTCTCGTTTAATATTCACAAGACTTGGGTTCGTGGATGCTGTTAATATTCCTGTCAAAAAGATGGGGAAACACGGACTGAAGTGGGGTAAATACTTCACTAAAAGGCTCACAGTTAAGTGGCAAACCAGAATTCAAGCCCTGGTAACCCAATGCCAAAGGCCACGACGGTGACCCCTACACTACAATGCCATTCCTAGACACGATGGATACGTAACAGGAAGTCACAAGAGTGGGGAGAGCACACCTAAGTGTTGGTACACATACCATAGGCACTTACAGCACCTTATTTAATAAAACCCAATGAAGTAGGAATTAGTGCCATTTCCCACATGAAGAAACCAAGGTTCAGAGGTTTTAGGCAACTTGCTAGTTAATAGCACAGCCAAAATCCAAACATAGACCTGTCCAGCTCCAAAGCCCATGGTCTGTCATTTACATTTGGCCTTAAACAACCCTTTGTTTCTGGAGAGCGAGCAAAATTACTACAGGTGATTTGTCAGAGAGAACAGACTTCTGCTACAGTAGCTAATGAGTCCCCAAATCACAGTTAATGTGGAAAGTTTCCTTCTGTCCCACAGAGTCCACTCCAATAGCAGCTGTCCTGCTGCCTGCATCTTGCCCCCGTCATCTCAACACATAGCTCCGTGCTCACCACCAACAGAGAAGGACAGTGACGGGCCACTAAAGGGGACGGATGCTGCCTCAACCTGGAGGTGAGACCTGTCATTCCACCCATGTTGCCCATGGCCCCACCTCAAGGCAGGGGTCTGGGAACTGCAGTCTCCCATGTGGTCAGAAAGAAGCAAAGAACCAGAGGAGACCCTCGACCACACGAGGGTCTCAAGCTACTGTAAACTGCACAACTGCGGTTCCCAAATGTGGTGGACAGAGGCTCACCTGCTGAAAATGCAGATTCCTGGGGCTCCATTCCATCTGTTGATTCAGTTAAAGCTGAACTGGGCCCCAGTTAATTTAGATGCAGGTGGTCAGCAAGCCGCCCTTCCAGGAGCCTTGCTCTGGACGAATGCAGAACCCTCAGAGGGCTCTAAACATTATCGCTGGACAGCAAGTGATGTCTTGGCATCTGGTGAGCTCATGAGGCACCGACCACACAGGTGGGAAAGTGGGGAAAGCAAAGAAGACAGAGACGCAGCCTCCAGACGTGCAGCCTGCATGGAAGGGGCTGACTCCCGGGCTCCGAGAGAGCTTGGTGGGGCCCAGCGGTGGTAACTGAGCTGTGCATGGTCACTTGCAAAAGGAAATAGGGCCTGTGTGCCAAGGGAACACCTGCTTTCCCCTACTGGGCACGGATCTGATCATGGTGCTTTTTTGTTTCAAACTTCCCAGGGCTCCCCATCAGTGCCTCCCAGGGAACATCCATGCTTCCCGGCAGGGCCCTTGAGACCATCCACGTTCTTGTCCCAGGCTCATTTCCTGCCACTCTTACCGCCCCCAAAACCCACACTCCGTGCGGAGGCCACACTTGGTGACCTGAACCCACCCAAATGCGCCTCTGGGCTTTTGCTCCAGGGGCTCCATCTGCAGGAATGTTCTTGGGCCGAGGCACTCTGTACCCACCACGCGCTGCTCCAGACTCAGGTGGGGATGTCAGCTCCGAGCCGCCTTCCCTAGCACCCTTCTCCACCTTCTCATTCCTCCCAGGACCAACTGACTCCTCCTTCTCAGTAAATCTGAGCACTGGGCTCCAACTACTCGAACCATCCCCCGACCTGGAGTCTTAAACTGGACTCTTAGGAGTAATAGAGGAAGACCTGTTAGTTACTGTCAATATTCCAAAAATCCGCCTGACAGTCAGTGCCCTCAAGCAAGTCACCTGGATGGGCTAAAGCTCCAAGCTTCCCGGTGTCTGTCTGGAATTGCACGAACTAAAGTTTACTAACGAAGGGGAAGGAAAATAACTACTCCCACTGCAGGCTCCCAGAAGATGCCAAGCACGCATCAGTCGTCTGCATGAATGATAAAAGAGAAACATTTGTAGGCAAAACTTTCAAAACCAGGGATTACACAGAGGAAAATAACAAACAGTGGTGCCCAGCACGCTTGCTCTGTCAGGCTGTGAGCTCCTTCGGGGGCCCCTGGCCCTCCTCCCCCAGTCACCCCAGCATCCGGCACAGGCCTCCTGCGTAGGAAGTGCTCAAAGAAGGTCACTGAACTGACCTGAGGTGAGGCAAACGCCATTCCCTGAGCAGCCGGGCATCCTGAACAGACTGCCAGCTCCTGGTGGAACATGCCCAGACAGGGCACCTCCGGGAGCCACAGGGAGGGAGAGGAAGAAGGAGGGAGGGATGGAGGGACAGAGGGAGGCATTGAGGACCCCAGGCTCACAAATAAAACAGGCAGATCATCTTCCCCACCCCCGCACCCCCTCCCTCCCCACGTCAGCATCTCAGATAGTTGTCATATTTCCAGGGTCCTTTCTGCAGTGCTGTAAATAAAGGGTTTTCGGACTTCACTGATGTCCTGGAGGGCAACGGCCAAGAAGCAGCAAGAGAAAACGGCACCAGTTCTTTAACGTTTTTACCAGCAACTTCCTCACAGCATCTTTTCCTCTGGGCTCCAAAGCCCTAAGGAAGACCCCTCAAAATCTGTAACAAGCCCAATCAGGGAATCTGAACCACAACCGGCACCCTCCTCCATGGAGGCCTCATCCTGAGAGTATGATTTTAGAACTAGAGTGACATCTCTCCCCACACATGAGCGCTTCCTTGGAGATAACAGGCCACGTAAGGGGATCGCTTCTAGAATGTGGTCCCTTGGGCTCCAACCTGGAAGCCTGGAGCTGGACACATTCTATCCCAGCAGCTTTGGGACCGGGGATCAACCGCCTGTTTGAAACCACATGTACCTCCTGCTAGCTGAGTAGCTACAGGCAAGCTACTTAACCTTTCTAAACCTTGGCTTCCTTACTTGTCAAGGAGGGGAAATTAAGAGGATCCCCTCAAGTGAAATGAGGCTTAAAAGAGAAATCACATGGAATGCCTTTGGCAGATAGCAAGCCCTCTGCTGACCAATGTCGGCTGCTGTTTTCTTCTGAAGCAGTACAGTGAGGTGACTGAGAGTCCAGACCACACAGGTGAAGGATCTAGATTTAGATCTCAGTGCCCTTACTAGCTCTGTAACTCGGACAGTCCCTTAATCTGTCTGTACTTCAGTTTCTTCATCCATGAGCAGAAATATCAATACCCCACCTTAATCAGGTGCATATAAGGGTTAAACGGTATATGCGATTTATCTTCATTAGTGCCTGGCTAAAAGTAAGCCCTCAATAAACAGTAGTTATCATCCTGGTGACAACAGTAAAAGTGGACGTAGTGCACCACTAGTGGTGCACCGTTGGTCGTGGGACTGCTGACTGGCCACCGTTTCCACACTGCGCTTGCTTGAATTTGGCAGGCTTTGGCAGGTGCAGAAACACACACAGAGTCTCTGCTGGCATCTTGGGTGGCAGCAGGACAGAGGAAGCCCACGGATGCCCCTTCCCTCTGCTCTGCCCCAGTCCCTAAGTAAGAGCAAAGACCACAAGCCTCACAGCACTCAATTCAGCCGCAAAGCTACACATCGTACTTTGATTTTTCCTAAACATTGATTCCTCGAACCAATTTATTTCCTGTTAGGTTAAACTTTATGTGCCAGTCCTGATCTGCTTCACTCATTACTAATTTTCTTCTCAGTGATTTGATCCTCTCAGGCAGGACTGAGGACCTCTGGGGTGATCTATGGAGAGCATCCTATGGAAAGCATCCTCTGGGGACCCCATATCATCAAAGCTCAGCACTAAACCTGGTCAACAGACAGAAAACTGGATCCTTAAGGGAATAAGGAAAAGCATATGTTCCTACTACCTCTGGATCCAAAAATGCATTTCATTAGCACTAACTTCAAATCTACGGGAGCACGTGGGCATTGCAGGGTGGGATTCTGCTCTTACGCAGAGCAAATATGATCAGAGATCAGGTGCCTCTACACGAGATGTTGCTCCAGAGGCACAAGTTTGCAAAGAAGTAAGGAATCCCCCCACCAAAGGTTATTCTCTTATTCTGAGAAAAGGGGTACATACACCAAGCAGAACCAGATAATATCAGCTAAGTTGGGATCCAACAGCAGAGAAACTGGATTCAGCTTGCCTGGGGGGGACTTTCGAAATCTACTCAAGTGATGCTCTGTGACTAAGAACCACCACCTTCATGAAGAGCAGAGGTAGGTACAAGCCACTGAAGCCTGCCATCAGACCAGTGCAGGCAATGGAAGAATAAAGCTTCCCCCGAAAGTCAGCCTCTGTCATCTCGCCAGAAGCTCATCTGAGAAAACAAAGGGTCGTCTGTATCTGTGTGCTCCGAGCCAGTCCTTCCGGAAGTCGTTATCTGCCTGATGGTAATAGCATCTGAGCATCCAGGATTCTCACCCAGGGAGTCTCACACTGATACCAAAGCTGGTCTTTGCAGGTAAAAGAGCCACAAGTTGGGCACACTGTTCACATTTCCAATTTGAAATGAAACCAGGGAATCATCCAAAAATGCCATCAGCACCCAAGCATATCCCTTTGGGTGACAGCAGATCCCCAATTAAGTAATTAATACAAAGGGGAAGTTTGGAGAAAGGAATATAATAAACTGCCTGGTTTTTACATAACATCCCTAGAGAAAGCAAGAAGCACATAAAATGATAATTATCAAGATTTCAAATCCACTGCACAGACCATTATATTTTTGTAAACATCTCATTAATGTTTGGAGGGATATTTGAAGGGAAATCTTAAAACAATATAAACATTTACATATTATTGGACCCCTTTCTTTATTTGACAATTCCTAGCGGCAATCAAAACAGGCAGCCAAAGAGCCGACCTCACTTTATTTCAGCATTACTCACACAAATATTCACGCAGCAAATGGTAAATTCTACTGTGCACTGAACACTACTTCATCATTAACATAATAATTTAATGGGGCTTAACCTTCCTGCCAAGTGGAAACTGTCCCCAACTGACCACAAGGCACGTACTAGTTTTAATGTATATTCCAAAGGTAGGAAAATAGACCAAGAGGTGGGGAAAGTGTTTTCTGTTTTCCCAAGTGCATCAAGACCCAACAGAAGTTCTGCTTCCTTCTCCCCACTGAATAACACTAGTGTTTAGCCTGAAGCTGGGAGTGGAGGCTTTTCTGCATCTGGGGAAACTCACGGCTTTTTTCTGATGCGGTGAATAAACACGCTGGATGAATTTAGTCCCTCGTAAAGAAAAACATGCAAGAAAGGGCATTTCTTTCCACGTGTATACCCTGGGCTGCAGGGAACAGAAGTCGCCTCACAGCCTCCCACCTGCTTCCAGTGACTCTGGATTCCGGGCAGAAATCCTCCTGGTTGGAATGGCTCAGTGGGCTTAGAACATAACAAAATCAAAAAACTGGCAAAACCAGAAAGTTCATGCAACTTTAATATTTAAAATGTATCTGAAAACAGTCATGGGCAAAGGAGGAGAGAGAACCTGACCCGCTAATGGAGGGACAGGTGTAGATGTGGGAGACTAGGTGACAGGGGATGACAGGGGGCTGTGA
The DNA here is from genome assembly GCF_048773025.1 of Camelus bactrianus. Lineage (NCBI taxonomy): Eukaryota > Metazoa > Chordata > Mammalia > Artiodactyla > Camelidae > Camelus > Camelus bactrianus. Next base: position 26,232,602 of record NC_133549.1, read on the forward strand.
AGTCGGTCTGAGCCTGTGTTCTGGGCTTGGATCTGAAAGGCAGAGAGGTGCCAGCTCCCTGCTGCTTGGGCCCGGAGGAGGTGGGCGGTGGGTCCCCAGGGAGCACTGAGGCTCAAACGTTTCTGATAGAACCCGCGCCAGCGCCCCCTCTTCTTTCCAAGACCGCTATTTCCAGGTACTCGCCGCTCAGAGCCCTCGGGCCACTTCGCTGCTGCCCGCAAGGGTCCCGGCCTGCACCGTAAGAGGATATGGACTCCGACTCGGCACAGAACTTCGGGCGTACAGAGTCCACACCCCGGGCTGCGGCCCCCGAGCCACCACAGCAACAGTTTTCCAACGGGATAAGAACCGCAAACACCTCCAGAGAAAACGCTCATCAGGACCCCGGGCGCCAAAGCCAGGGACACGGCAGGAGACCAACCCTGGCCCTGGGCACAGCGGGGTACAATGAGAGATGCGGCCAGGAGCAAAGACTGCAAACGTCGGGATCGGAAGATCACGCACAGGGAGAAACTTCCCGAGGGAGCCAGCAAGGGTGCGCGCCTGCGTCCAGGGGAGCAGCCCTGAATCCCCCGGCAGGTGGTGCAGAGCCGGCGAAAGGCTACGGCGAGGGGACCCGAGCGGCCGGCCGGCCTGGCGCGATGGGGGTGGCGGGAACACGTTTCAGCCCAGCGCGCGCGGGTGCCTCTGCGCCCAGAGTCCCAAGAAGGGACCCGGAGGATCTCTCTTGGTTCCCTAAGACGCATCTCCGGCGCTGGGAGGGGAGGGGACCTCGAATCCAGGCCCCGGAGGGACGCCGTGGCGCAAACAAACTTGGGGCGCAGAGACGCTCGGTCCGCGGGTCCCCGCGTCCGTGCTCCCCCGCCCGCGGCGCGCCGCTACTTACACGAAGACCCCGAAGAGCAGGGCTCGGACCCCGATCTCGATGGCCAGTTCTCTCATGGCGCGGCCGGAGCAGCTCTCGCGGTGGCGGCGGCTGGTGCTCTCGGCGGCTCCCGCAGCTCGGCCGGCGCCGACTCGCCAGACCCGGGGCGGCGAGGGAGGCGCGCTCCAGGCCGCGGGCGGGGGCGGGAGGCGGGCGCTGGGAGGGGGCGGGCGGGCGGCGGGGAGGGCTCAGCCCAAGCCTCCCGCCTCAGGCTCCGGGGCTCGGGGACACCGCGCTGGCCGCCCCCGACGCTCTCGGCCCCGCCGCCCCGCGCCGAGCGGAGGGCGCCTCGGGGACTCCCCGCTCCCCCGCGCCGGGCGCCGCCTCCGCGCCCTCAGCCCGCGCAGTGCGCTGGCGGCCCGGGGAGGGGAAGCCCGGGGAAGCCCCGCCGCCGCCACCGCCGCCGCCGCCTCCCTTGCGCGCTCCCCGGCTCCCCGGCCGGTGGGCGGCCCCTGGGCTCCGCGCCCAGGCAGCGCACTCGCTGGGTCTCTGCCTGCGGCCCTTGTGCGTCTCCCCGCTCGGCCTCCGGCTCCCGCTCTCTGCTCTCTCGCTCCCTGGCACACGCGCCCACGTGGGCAGGTAGTAGGAGAGCGCTCTGGGGATTCTCTTGGGTCCCTGACAGCCCTGGTACCCAGTGTTCATGCCGAGCAGCGCTCCGTCTCTCCCGTTTTCTGCCCTTCCTACATCTTTCCAACCTGGAATTGTTCCTTTTTTCTAGGAAGTTCCCCCGAGATCATTTGCAGGCTTTGCTTTGCCCTCAGGAAGAACCAGCCAGACCCCAGGGGTTCTGGTACAGACTGAGGGGAGCCTGGCTCCTTTCAGGCCGCTAGCGCCAGTCCAGTGGAGCTGCCCCCCAATCACGCCCCAGCCCCCAGCAGCTTCGGACTGGCTCTGTGAAATGTGAAAAAGGAGACTGGCACGGTCCCTGCGCCGTCAGGGTCGCTCATGGCTGACACAGCATTTTCATCAGCACCTGAGGCAGCGGAGGCTGGAGGTAGACCCAGGAGCCTCATTCTCAGGCTTCAAAGGCCAGTTCCCCACAGGTGGCCAGGAGGTCAGGACCTCCAACCATAGCCCAGCGGGGGTGAGGTTTTGCTTTCCCCTCCCTGTCAGGATGATGTATATTTCTCAAAGTCTGAACTCCTCGCCCTTACTAACTTAAACCAAATGGACGTTCAGGATGCAAAACTCACAGTACCCAACCGTAACCATCAGGTTGTTCCCGGGGAGCCCAGATCTCTCCTGGGTTTTGTGAGCAGGGAAAATGGATTAGACGGAGTTTCTAGGGAATGAGGAGCCATAGCTCAGCTCTGGACAAGAGGGAGAGTAGGAAAAACGAAGACCTTAGGAGGAGGGCTTTGGCAACAGGCAAGCAGACCCTTCCTGGAAAGGGATGCATGACAGATCCAAGATTTGGAGTCAAGACATTTCAGGGTCTAGAAAGAGAGAGAGAAACAGATAAGGAACAGTCCTGGCTCTGTGTGGAAGAGATTCCATCCCGGAAGCCCCACAGGCAGGAACTGCATCTGATTAGCTGGTCACTGAATACTCAATGCCTGGTACATTGTGCTTGGTAATATTTAGTGAATGAATGAATGACTACATACACATCAGGCATGTTGGGTGTCAGGTGGAGGTGGAGTGGGAGCAAGGAGGTATGGGTCTGTCTCCTCTGTGCCTCAGGCCCTGCAACTACCCTGGACATACATGGACTCCCATGAGTTGGCAAAGAAATGGAAAACCCCATAGTTAACCCAGCGACCTCTAATGACGCAGCTCTGAGACTCAGGTGGCCAGATTCTAGGAAGGGATACTAACAAGAGTCCACAATATTAACACATTATTTACCTGTAAGCATCAACTGAGCACAGCCTCTGCAAAGCTATGTGTTGAGTGCTAGGATTCATAATCCAAATCTGCCCTCAAGAAGACGGGGAGACAAAGAACCATGAAGAAACATCAAGGAACTATGCAAAGCGGCACTAATCAGTCCCAAAGGAGTGCTTCAGAAAACCGGATCACCCAGAGATCAGAGATTGGAATCATTCCTTTGATCTGGGGTGACCCAAACACAAAGCCTTGTTGAAGAGAGCTGGTTCTTAACAGGCAAAGTAAAAAAGCAGAAAAGGGAGGAAATGTCAAGTGAGGGCCTGGGTCACATGCTTCATCCCTAAGCTGGAAGCAAAACCTTCGCCCAAAGCCCCTGAGCAGAGAAGGGGAGGAGATGAACCCACAAATACAGGGCTGAGTGCTCGGGAGGAGGGAAAACATTTGATATAGAGCAAACATGGACCGGGTTATGCCCTTCCACGCCACAACCATGCACGCTGAAGACAATGATCATGCTTCCCTGAGTTCCTGTCCACTCCCTGGATCTTCAACCAGTAGAAGAGTTTTCCTGGGTGCTTGGTGATAAGTCTCCCCGCCTCTGCTTTGAAATGCAGACTTACAAAACTGCCTTTAAACAGTGCTATGATGTCACCCAGAGGCTCATCTCCAGCTGCCCAGACTCTCCCTTCTCCACTCTCTTTGGCAGCCCTGTCATCTGCTCTAATATGGTCTCCTTTCTTGTTTACCAAAGTCATCCGTCAAGGGAAAGCACTAGCCTTGTTCATTATATAAACCTGGATCAGGGTATTCCGTGGGCTCGCTCTCGTTCCCTTTTTCCTCTTTCTTTCTCCCTCTCGCAGAAAAATGTATAACTCAAGGCAGGTCCCTCTAGAAGGGCAGTCCCCATAAAACAGACATCCTCGATGTCCCAAATCTCACAAAGCAGGAGGCCGCTCCCATGGGTTTGGAGGTGGCTGGCTCCAGCAGCCGGCTAGCCGTGAACATGTGCCAAATAGTGCAGCTCTCCAAAGTGCCATGTGGCTGCAGCAGCAGATAAATGAGCCGACAAGGGAGTGAAGTAGAGGCGGGTTCGATAAAGCAATCCAGCCAGAGCAGCCAGATGCCCAGCTTGGAAGCCCCTGCTGGCTCCTCATAAGACTCCCATGGAATGTGACGGGTTCTCTAGTAAACGAAGCATGGTCAGAGGTTCTAGCAGTCTCAGACACGTTCTATCACAAGACATGAAATAAACACGTCAGTTCCTTCCCGAGACAAAGTGAGCACCGTAGCTGTAAAGTGCGAGGCTGATCTTTGAAAAATCACTTCAGAAAGTAGACACTCAAACGAGTGCAGCTCCCCTCAATGCTTCTGTGGCTGCACACGTTTTCAAAGTGCCACTTGGGGGAACATCTCTCATACTTCATATTGAGCTTATGAGCATGCCAAGAAAATCACCTTCATCCCTTCATCATCATGTCTCTACAGTTGGAATTTTTTTGTTTAAATCCCAAATGGTATTGTCCAATATGATGATTCCATATTGATCAGATTTTTGGCTATTTCCAAAAACCAAAGCCACTTTTCAGAAAACACAAATTTGCAATGATTTCTTATAATAGGAATTTCCATTTCCAAAAGGTGCACTTTGTATCTCAGTGGTACCTGCCCAGCTGCACTAAGAGTGTGTCCTGGCGACCGAAAGCCAGCATGCTGATCCTGACCTATGGAGAACCACACATTCAGGTTGCCTGGCGTGCCTAAAACACCAGGAATTGAGGAGGAATTTCAGACGAGATCATCAAGTTCAGCTTGGTCCACAGATATCTTCCACAATGGTCTTAATAAATGTTTGTCTGCTTGAACACCTCCAAGGATGTGGAACTCATTACTGCTCATTCCTTCTCTGGAGAGATCTATTGTTGTTGCTATTTGAGTAGAAACAGACTTGCCGGTAGCCTACATGCATGGGTCCAAATTGTACTTTGGGGACCACAGAATAAATTTAATACCTATTCTTCTACCTTATAGCTCTTTAATTATGTAACTGAAAAGAGAGAGAGAAATGGAGATGAGAATGGAGAGAGAGAGAAAGAGGGAAACAGAGCAAGTCTTCTCTTTTCCAGGCTAAATATTCTCAGTTCTTTCATCTTCCAGTAGCAATACTTATGAGACCTCTGAGGATATAGCATTGCAGGCCTAACACTGAAGTGCATTAAGCCAAATTCCACATAATAAAAGGCAATTTTCCTACTTCCTGGAAGGAGATAAAGCACAGTGCAAGTGATTTAACCTTTTCATATCTTTAGAGTAGTTGTTCGGCCATCAAAGGAAAAACATGAATGAACGACGTCTTAAAGGAAAAAAAAAAATGTTACTTCATTTCTTAGAAAGCTTTAGGTTAGGAACTTTCTTTTTTCAGCAAAATTTTGTCTCTTATTTTCAGATTCATCATGTGAAATGTCAGAGTACCATTACCTTTACTTCCTCCAAAGTGACATCTTTGGGTGGGAGCCATCAGCTGGGTTTCCATTGCCATAGATGTGGTGTCACCAACAAGAATCCTGAAATATTAATGCAAGAAAAAAATGTAAAGATTAAGAAGCCTTTGTCCTTAGCGCACAGCTAGCTCTGCTCCCTTGCCTGTGGGTGGTCCAGGACCTTGCCGAGACCCCCCAAAGGAGTCAGACGCAGGACCAGAACCCAAGACCCCTCACTCACAGTACTGTGCTCTTCAGTGGCACCCAGCTGCATCTCGGATGGAACCTGACTGTGATTTTGATTTGTGTTTCACTGATGGCTAATGATGTCGAGCATCTTTTTATGTGAGTTTTGGCCATTCTTTCATCTTTTATTTGTGAAGGAGCTCTGCATGTCTTTGCCTATTTTAAAAATTGGGTTTTTGTTTTTTATTATTGATTTGAAGGAATTTTTAATATATCCTGAATCCTAGTCCTTTCTTAAACATGCATATTACAAATATCTTCTATCTGTGCCTTAACTTTTCATTTTCTTAACAGTTCCTTTTGCAGAGCACACATTTTTAATTTTGATGAAGTCCAACTTACCAATTTCCTCTTTTATGGTTGTTCCTTTTGTGTCCTAAGAAATCTTTGCCTCTTCCACATCTGTGACGATTTTCCCCTATGTTTTTTCTTCTAGAAGCTTTCTAATATTGGCTTTCACATTTAGGTCTATGTTATATCTCAGATTAATTTTTGCAGGAGTGAAGTAGGGGCTTATTTCTTCATTAGGACATCTGGTTGCTCCAGCGTTGCTTGTTAAGAATATCGTCTTCTCAGGCTGAATTGCCTCGATAGCTTTGTCAGAAACTGACATTTTGGATGAGTCTGCTTGATTCCTTTCCTTTTCTCCACCTATCTCTTTGGGGCCCTGCTCTGTGCTAGCCAATGCCAAGGGACTTGGACAAATGTTCCATACAGCTTTATTCATAACAACCAAATACTGGAAACAACCCAAACATTTATTAACAGGGAATGGATAAATGGTGGCATATTCTTACAATGAAATACTACTCAGTGATAAAAAGGAATGAGCTACTGATATATGCACACACACAAAGAAATCTCAAAAGCATATTTTGAGCAAAAGGAGCCAGACAAAGAGAGCATACCATATGAGTCTATTTATATGAGCTTCCAGAACAGGCAAAACTGGGCTATGGTGACAGAGAGTGAGAAGGTGGCTGCTCCTGGGTGGAGACGAGAAAAGTGGCCCAGGGGAATTTCTGGAGGTATGAGAAATATTCTGTGCTTAAGTGAGATGCTGTACATAGGTACATACATTGGTCAGTATTCACCCAACTGTGTGCTTTAATTTAATTGTGTGTAAGTTATATCTCAAATTTTTAAAGGAGGGAGAACAAAAGAAAAAAATAGGTCACAGGTCGCAGAAGTTTTCAGTGAAATCCCCCAAGCAAACCATGCCAGCTCCTCAGCTGGTCCAAGTGTCCTGCCTGCCACGGGGTCATACGCGCTCAGCAAAAAAACACTGTGCTTGTCTTTCAGGGACCTGAACAGAAAGGTCTCTTCCAGGAAGTATTTGGAAGCTGCTCAAATGCTCCCTGCAAGGAGGCACTCAGATAACAGTAAAGGTTGTCTCCCTGGCTGCTGACCTGAGCTGTCTGATGAGCGAGCTAAATGCTCCCAGCCCATCCTTCACGGGACAACTGACATTTGTTTGCAAGTTCTCGGCCTCCATTAGCCAGAAAGCTTCCTCCTGGGAGCTTCTTTAGAAGAAGGCAAGGGCACTCCACACAGCTCCGCCCTACATTCTCCTCCCGTCAGGGAAACCTGGCCGTCTGGTCAGTCTTTTTCCCTCAACGGCACCTCTTGCCTTAGGAGTGCTGCAAAAATATCCACCAAGGAAAAGAAAAATGTTCTCCTTTATGAGCCAGGGTCCTCCTGGCCATAACTGTTATCCTGGGAATGAAGTGGGCTGCAGGGCTGGGCTGCGGAGGACGTGCCCACAACAGATAACTAAGAGTTAGGCAGGGCCTCACCCTCTAAACATCAACCCTTGTGACACGTTGCTATTTCACCATTACAGCTTCACTTGTGTAGCAAGGAAGTGTTTCCTCTTCAAAGATACCCCTTTAAAGAACAAATTCTCCCAAGCAGAGTCACGCATTCTTTTTTATTTGTCAATTTGCTGTTTACACTCTCCCATGCATTACCTCCTTTGATCCTCACCTCATGAGGACAGTTATTATTATTATTATTATTATTATTAATATATTATATAAAAATAATATTATTAATTATATATTAATAATAATATATATTAATATTTCATCATCATCATCATCATCATCATCATCATTTCCACCTCTTTTTCTGGAAGATAAACCTCACAGTTGTGTGGCTCACCCAGACCATCTATATGGTCAGCTGCAGAGTAGAACCAAGGAGCAAGTCTCCCAGGAACAGGCCCAATGTCCTTTCCAGCGTGCCCAGGTCCCCAGCCCTCACTAGCCAAGTGGGGACTGATGGACTGACTGCAGGGAGAGCAGAAATGGAACACAGAACCAGTGCCTGGGAAAGGCAGGAAGGGTGCGCGGCATGGAGGTATTGGGGAGTGAGCAGAGGGGTTGATGATAGGAAGGAAGGGGTGACCAGGCCCGCCTTCACCTGCTCCTCGGTTTGGCATATCTGTCCTCAGAGAATCTTAAACACACCAGGAACTCAGAATGTGCTTGTAGCTAAAACTACTTCACCAAGCCTTCCAGGCCAGCAGGTGAATCAATTATGATTCCTCTAGTAGCAATTGAGAGAAAACCCAAGTCAAATTGACCTAGACAATGTCCAGAGGAGAATGCTGGGTTCAGGCACAGTTTGATCCAGGCCTGAAACTGTGTCATGAAGACTCAGTGTCCTTTGCATATCACTTAGTACTGCCTCTCTGTTGTCTTCATACTCAGATCGGTTCTCTCATTGTCAGGCAGCTCCAGCTTATAGCCTCTCAGGTCCACGTTCAGTAGGGAAAAAAAATGTGTGCATAGGGGTGTGTGTGTGTGTGTGTGTGTGTGTGTTTATTTGGTTTCTGATAGCTCCTGAGATTTGCTCTGATTAGACCAGCTTGGGTCATGTATCCACAGTGGTGGGGACTAGGGTTGTAACTATGCTGATTGGGATAACGCTGGATCATAAACCTTCCCCTTAAACCAAGAGAATTGAAAGTAGGAAAAGGGCAGAACCTTGAGCTAAAGTCAGTTACTATGAACGGTAAATGGACATGGAGAAAGCAAATATCAAATGCCCACCAGACAAGACGCCCACCACCCAGATCTCACTAGACAGTAATCACCAATGGAACAGGACCTTTTCCATGTTCACCACCAGGTCCTCTAGAGAAACACCTGGCCCAGAGTAGGTACTCAGTAAATGGTAATATTTGTCATACAAATAAATAGATGAGTGAAACTCAAGCTTTCAGAGAAAGTGCTAAATATGGCTTTGTTTTGCTCATCTCTTTCTTTGTCCAAACTAGGATTTCAGAAAAGAGTTGGGTGCACAGCCACCTCCAGCAGCTATGCCCATTCTTGTTACATCCATCTGTCTGAAAGTCCATTTGCTGCCTGAGCTCAAAGCAGACGACACGTGTCACTTTCTATCATGGTGCAGGTGACACTGATGAGTTTCATAAGTTAATATACATATTAAGACTGCATCTCATAGCCAAGAGATGGAAACAACCTAAATGTCCATGAACAGATGACTGGATAAAGAAGTTGTGGTATGTTTATACAGTAGAATACTACTCAGCCATAAAAAAGAATAAAATAATGCCATTTGCAGCAACACAGATGGACCTGGAGATGATTGTTCTAAGTGAAGTAAGCCAGAAAGAGAAAGAAAAATACCATATGATATCACTTATAGCTGCAAACTAAGGGAAAAAAAAAGACATAAATGAACTTATTTACAAAACAGAGTCACAGATATAGAAAACAAACTTATGGTTACCAGAGGGGAAAGAGGGTAGGAAAGGATAAATTGGAAGTTCAAGATTTGTGGATATTAACTACTATATATAAAACAGGTAAGTTTCTACTGTACAGCACAGGAAACTATATCCAATATCTTGTAGCAACCTATAATGAAAAAGAATATGAAAAGGAATGTGTGTGTACATGGATGACTGAAACATTATGCTGTACACCAGAAACTGATGCAACATTGTGAACTGACTATACATCAATAACATATGTGTATTATTAAGACTGCGTCTTGGAGCCCAATCTCTAAAGAAATCTTTCCACCTTTTGTTCTCCCTCAAAGAGATTAAGGAGAGTCAACTGCAGAGAGACAATATGTTTAGAGTATCAATGGACAGATATACACACACGTTGGCACAGGGGCCCCAGACAGCACTGCCAGTGACCAAGAGCACAGGCCCCTGAATTTCCAAAGGTATCACCCTGCAGGTGTACAGTCTTTGCAGACATGGAACATAGAACCGCCTGCCTCCTGGGGATAAAGTTGCGTTATCTGACTTGCTACTTCTCAGCTTCTCCAAATATGACTTCCAAAGCTATGGAGTTCTCTAATCATAAGGTATGTATAATGCCAGGGTTTTAAGGATAACGTGAAAACCTCGTATTGTCTGTAAAGTGTGGGATATGTGTTTATTTTTCTGGTAAGAGTGTCTACAATTTTTATCTGATTCTCAGAAAGCTTCATAGGAATAAAAAAGAAAAGTCAAGTACCTCTGCTCTAGTAATTCTCAGATCAAACCACCTATGACCCCAATAAGCTTTGATCAGCAGCAATCCCAGCCTTGTGCCCCAGAGGCATTAAACAGCTTTAAAAAAAAAGAAAAAAAAAAAGATTCTAATTGGATAACAAAGATTTCCTCCCAAGATCAGACTCGGAATCAGGTCCACCTGGGCATCTGACCTAAGTCCACCAAAACACACAACCTATATTTGGAGAGGTTGAGGGCCCCTGAACATGAGGAAAAGGAGAGAAGTGGCCGGAGGCGGAGCAGTGGGTCCATCCAGGGTGTCCCTGAAGGCTGACATTTCAAAACACTGTCTGTAACTCGGGCTCTTTTCCCAAAAGGAATGACCCACCTTCTCAGGATAAGTGTCCTCAGGGCATTGTCCTGTGTCACCCACACTCTCTTGCCTAATCACCTCCACTAAGACCTTAGAGGCATTTATGCAAGATCCCAAGACTGGGTCAGCATTAAGGATGACCAGTCCAGACAAACGAAAGAATTGGCCTTTGGTGACTATCTGCCAATGACCACTTTCTGGAAGTCTCCTGACTCAGGGATGGTGGATGTCTTCCTATCATCTTTCTACTGAGCATCAGCTTGCCCTTCTTATGCTAATGGGCTCTCCTTTTCTTCTGGGGACAACTGTGTTATAAAAGTCTAAAATTAAGACCCAGTATTTCTTGTTACCTGGACAGCTGGTGACACCAGGAGGGCCTCAAATGGCCTCAGTGCAAATTCCCCTTCCCACTGTGCTCTAATGGATACGGCCCCTTCGCCAATGACCCTCCTTGTCACACAGGAACCAGGCACAGTTTCTGCTTATCCCAAGTGCTGGGTTTCAGTTCCCTGCCAGCCTGCAAAATTACTCAAACAAGCCAATCACATCTTCCCATGAAAATCAGGGGTCACCCAACTTGTTCACTCTGTTTCCAGGTGCAACCCTCATGTGGCCCAGGGTGGCATGCAGTGTCCTTCTTCCTGGGACCATCAGTGCATGTGATTACTAAATTACTGTCTATCTCATCTGCCCATTGTCAGGGGTCATGTGTTATCTGTTGGCCATCCCAGTAACCCCAGGTCAGGGACTCCTCCCTCACCAAAGGGGAGAGGAGAATAGGAGATGATTAAGACAATCACCATCCCCAACTCTCACACCCTGTGCTTCCAGTAAAGCTGTCCTCACTGTCGCCTCAATGATGTGCACTGACTCAGGCCTGGCCAATCAGAGAACACAAATTCTCCCGGCCACAGTGATTGGTCAGGGATGGGCACATGACCCGGTTAGAATCAATGAGATACAATGCAACCTCTCCTCCTACTGCTGAAGAGGCACTTTTCTTCTTGTTTCAAGGTAGAGCTTGGAGGAGGTAGGACTAGAGCTGGCCCCTTTTCACCAAAAACATCCTGAGAGTTAAGCTCCTATGGAGGAGAGAAGGGATAAGATTTAGAGAGATCAGACCCCCACCGACGTTGTAAGAGGCCCTGGGGAAGTTAGGTCTAAAGCGAGTAATACTTGGACTTCCCAGTTCTATAAGCCACTACATTCCTGGTTTTGTTTTAGTCAGTTTGACAAGGATTTTTTCTGTCATCAAGACCAGATTGAATCATTAAAATCTCTTATAGCAATTACAGAGTGTTTGCCAAATACCTACCATGTGCCGAGCACTGTTGAGGGATATGTGGGGACACAGAAGGGGCTACAACGGTTTAGTTAGCAAGATCAATACCCACAAAGCAAAAGCTAATGACTGAGTGCTACATTAAACAGCACAGACACGCTTAATGTAGCAAGGCAAGGATGCTTGAGAGTGGCTATTCTGTCCATCCATCACCTACAGAATAAAATTCCATCCCAGAATGACTCCCCTCCTCCTTGGCCTCTAGGGATCCACGTGCAGGACCAGGAATTGTCAGGAAGGGCAGGAGGCGGGAGTGATGTCACCAGGACCAAGCTGGCCCCTTGCCATTTTACGTGAAGCTCATCTCCTTATTCAATTCACAGGTCTGTTTTGTAACTTTCCAGGACACGCGATGTTCTGACAACTTGAGTAATAAGTGATATTCACAAGATGTTTCCCCCTTCTCTGGGCCAAGTGTGCTAACGAGAAAGGGTGCCATGTCTCCCCTCTCCCCAGCCTTTGTCCAAGCAGTAAGGGAGCACTCCTCCCTCCCTTTTAAGTCCGTCATCAGTAGCTCTAGACAACAACAACATTCTTAATCCACACAGAGAGAAAGCCAAATGGAGATGCCAACACCCAGAAGATTTTCTCTGGTTTTGTCCTGATGAGTTGAAGCAGAAGGTTAATAATAGGCCAAAGTTCCAGGGGTCCCACCAGGCAGGGCAGCCAGATGTCCCTTTAATCACTAAGAGCCATTACCAAAGCAGGGGCCCCGGAGTTGGGGGGGTGGGGTGGGCAGGTGACCGGTCCCCGGGAGAAACACCCCACGGGGGATGGACCTGGGTTAGCAACAACCTCACTGTTATTTTCTTGCAAGCGCAGTTCCAAAGATGTATTGGTAATAGGCAAAAATTTGGGAAAGTTGGATCTCTGTGGGAGACAGATGCTGTATATTCTACACATCGAATGGCTTATTTTAAAAATTGGGAACATGATTGTACATGATGTTAACTAATTTTTAGTGAGTCCTACCAACACTGTGTAGACAAAAAGACACCCTCTTCCAGTAGGAGAAAGTCCCTTATTTTCAGCCTTGCCTCATCCAGGCCATTAGGAACAGTCAATATATTTGTGGAATGAAGGAGGAACAGCATGTGCTTTGCAATTAGGCCCATCAGGGCCATGGTCTTGATGCAAACTTTGGGAGTTGGACCCCAGCTGTGTCCCTCTTTCACTGTGTGACCCTGGGCAAGTGACTTAACCTCTCTGTGCTTCAGTCTCTATAAAATGACAATGGTAGTTACACCTGGCTTGCAGAGCATTTGGGGCGCCCAGTGAGATGGAGCATGTAAGCGCTGAGTACTGTGGGTGGCACCTGGCCAGGGCTGGGGAAACGGAGCAGCAGTTACTGCAGACCAGAGGGAGGCGCTGGCATTCCTGCAGGCCACGCGCCAGAATATGGTGGTCTCAAACCCGGCTCTGCTTCAGGGGGCTGTAGTCAAATGCATGTTGTTTTAAAACAGATTTTAACCACCTTAAAAGCTGTAATAAAAAAGAACACACACCTGCCTGGGTCACATACTAAATCTTAAGACATCCAAGGTTGCCAGAGGGTGAACCGGTGCAGCCATATAAGCTCATTTTTGTGCAAACTTGGGGAAAGAACCCATTCTCCATCTCTGCGTTGGTCTGACATTCATAGGAAGGTAGCGCCAGTTTGGCCTCACTGCACTCTGGTGAGTCGTTTTAAAAATCCCGGCCTTTGCACATTTCTTTGCATCAAATGCACAAACGAGGACACCACTGCCTGCCTGGTGTGTGCTCTTATCACTTTGAAACAGTCAGCTGGGCCAAGACAGGTGATCGCAGGGGCATTCACGGCATGCACATTGTACCGCTGTCACATCAAGACAACATCATATGCTGGCACTACTCCTATCCCCATTTTAAAGATGAGGACAGTGAGGCTTGGAGAGATCAAACCACCAGCCCGTGATGCCACTGACAATCACCTATAGATTCACACTCAAACCTGGAGCCATCTGACTTCAAAATCTTTGTCCTTTATCACTCCCCCGAATTTCAGTCTTACTTATTCTCACGTATGATGTTAACCAATTGATTGCTGTACTTTCTATCCCATGGCGGGTTAGAAACGGACATGGCAGGCGGCCGCTGCCTGTCAGCGCTCAGGGATGACGGAGGCTGTCTAGCTCTGGGACCGCCCAGCGTTAATGACAAACATGCAACACAAATAATCACATAAAGCCTAAATTACATTCCGCACCTCCTCTTTTAAACGGAACGTAAGGATGCAATGTGGTCTCTGAAAGACTTCCAGCAAGAATCACAAGCAACATCCGGGTTTGTGCTTCGGAAGAGTCTGGGTCAGTGATCTGGATTATCCGTGCCCTGGCAGAGCTGGCTTCCTCCTCGCAGAAGTTCTAGGCCAGCTTGATGAGTTTGGAACAGGCAGAGAGAAATGGTTGAAGGGCCAAGGGGATCATTTTGGGAGGAAAGCTGCATGGTCCCTTGGTGGGTTAGCAAAGGAGAGGAGGACAGCTGTGAGGGCAGGCGCTGCAGCATCTCAGCTGAGGGACAGAGGCTGGTTTTATGGAGAAGCTGCCAAGACCAGGTTAAATTAAGGGAGAGCAGCATAAAGAGAAGGCACCTCCTTTTATCTTCAGAGCCCTTTCAAAAACTGGATTGGAAAACAGCCTAACCTACTGGGAAGCACTGCATGGGAGGGCTTCTGCCGGCCAGTTTTAAAGGGAGAAGTGAGGTGGAGGCACCCTGAAGGGGCCCGAACCAAGGAAAAGGCATCTTTTAAAGCGGGTGCTCTGGTCTGACCACACATCGCTGCTCTCAAGAGGTCTACAACTTTGTAAACTGCCTTCAAAGGAATCAGACAACCATTCCCCTCCGTCACAACCTGGGAAACACAGGCATACCATATTGCGACTCTCACCTGACATTTCGTTCCCTGTCCACTTGGGAGGGGACAGTTCCTACAAATCGCTGCCTCTGTGGTGCAGGTCATGCTACCTAGAGCGACCCTCTCATCTGTGCAACATTATAAATCTCTTGGACGATCCGCCAGCAGCACCCGCCTCTCACCTGACGTCAAACAAAATTCACCAGGAGTCGTCTTCCACTCCATTGTAGTTTAGCCAACCCTGTGGTTACACACAGTAAACAGAATAAACACAACACACAGACAGGGAGGAGTATTTCATGCAAAAGCTTGAAGCTGACAATATTATCAGCTCCGTCCCCATCGTTGTCTTCCGTGGTTTCAAATCGTCTGATGGAATTTTTAGATCTCATTCAATAAAAATGGGGAAAAAAAAACCTACAAAACTCTGCACACAGGACATGTGAAGTGTCTCCTTGTGGGGGAAAAATGTGAGAAGTTCTCCACTGATGGACTGCATGAGAAAACTCAGCCTCCAGAGAAATTATGAAGAGCCTGGCCAGTGATTCCGGGATTTCAGCCATTCACTCAGCAGAAATCCCGTTGAGTGTCACTCAAGCAACTCAAGCCTTGCCAGATCTGGAATATCAGACTGGACTTGGCAGGGGGAGGGAAGAAAGGGCCATTGCTCTTTATTATTAAAATCCTCTGCTGGCAGACTTATACATCAATGTTTATAGCAGCATTATTCACAAAAGCCAAAAGATGGAAGTACCCCAAGTGTCCACCGACAGATGACTGGATAAATAAAGTGTGATTATACATATAATGGAATATTATTCAGCCTTAAAAAAAAGGAGGTGCGGACATGTGCTACCACATGGATGAATCCTGAGGACATGATGATCAGTGAAATAAGCCAACACAAGAGGACGAGTATTGGATGACTCCACTTATAATAAGAAGGACCTGGAGTAGTCAAATTCATAGCGACAAGAGAGTGGGAAGGAGATGGAACACTGGTGTTTAATAGGTGTGGAGTTTCAGTTTGAGATGATGAAAACATTCTTAAGATGGATGGTGGTGATGGTAATAAAACAATGAGAATGCACTGAACGCCGCAAAACTGTACACTTAAAAATGGTTTAAGTGGTAAATTTTATGTTGTTTTTTTTTTTTGGTAGGAGGAGGTAATTAGGTTTATGACTTATTTATTTTCAGAGGAGGTACTAGGGATTGAACCCAGGACCTCATGCCTGCTAAGCATGCGCTCTACCACTTGAGCTATACCCTCCCCACCCCCACCTTATGTTATTTCTATTTTTACCCCAGTTGGGGGTAGAAATCCCCTGCTGGAAGAATTTCCCATCTCGGTATCTGTCTATCAACCAAAGAACCAAACACAGCAATGATTCACAGCATCCCGCAAAGCGCAGACTGTTTACCATTTTAATTCTCATTTGCACTCACATCTGCACTTTCTTCTCTTTTTTTTTTCTGTGCCTGACAAAGTGTTCTTTTTTGGCAACTGACTTTTTCTAAGTTGGAAGAAACTTGGAGTAGACTTTCCACTGGATGTAAGAAAATTGGATTATAAAAGACTCTAATATTCTAGGCTTCTTATTTCAAAAATCTGGCACAGAAACTCATAGTGGGTTGAACTTTTTAATATAGAATAATAAAGCTCTGGGTTATTTATTTATTTTTTTGGCTAAAGATATAGGCATACATAACCTTCTCCTTAATAACCTAAGGGCAATTTATCTGATTTTTCATAACGCATGGAATGAAAAGGCCAAATGGAGAAGGTGGCTTCATGTTATTGAAGCTCTCTGCACATTACAAATTCATCCTTCATTTTAATGCCATCACTCACATCTACCTGACAACATCTTTTCACTTTCTTCCTTTCAAAAGGGACTTGGTGTCAGCAAAACAATTACACAGAAAACCTTAAAACGATAAAAACAAAGGAAAGGCCCCCTTTAAAAAGAGACAGAAGCAGGGTTTCTGGGAAGCGCGTCCCGTGAACTCTCTGTATCGGAACATGAATGTGCTGATTGGTGCCTGAAGATGCAGACGCTCCACTGAATCAGAATCTCTGGGAGCCCCGGCCCTGGATCTGCTTTTTATTAAACAAGGTCCCTGGTAACTAAGGGAAGGCCCGCCTGGGGCAAGATGCTGGACAAGACCAAGTGGGATTTGGTCAGAAGGGCTGCATGTCAAAGGGCTGCCTAGGGGAAGCAGACATGTGGGCCCAGGGCCTGCCTGGCTCCACTCCCCACCCCCACCCAGGTACTGATCCCACGTGCCTCAGGGCCCCATCACCCCCACCTCCAATATCCTTAGACATTCCCATTGGTTGTCTTCAAATGGACAGAGCACCACTGCTCGCTCAGAATCCTTAGTTAATGAGGACAAAAAAGTGATGGCCAGGCTGGTGCAGGAGCCTCAGCTGCCCTCCTTCCGCCTCCCCGACTGGCTTCACCACCACGGGCATCACCCTGTCCAGAGCTGCTCCCGGTCCACACCTCCTTCAACCAGAGCCCCCAGGTCTGCTGGACCAGGGTCAGCAAACAGATCTTTGTCTTGAGTGCTAAGTCTCAACGAGTGCTTGTGGGTAACTTGGCTCTGCGATGTGTAGCACGGGCTGAGAGGGGCAGGGCAGCCCCCGGTTTCCAGGACGCCCTCTCTGTCCTTCCGCTGCTTTAAGACAGCACTCTGCATACCTCCATGAATTACTTACTCATTTATTTATTTACAGGTACTTACATAGCACTTTCTAAGTTCCAGACAATCTTCTAAGTGCTTTATAAATATTAACTCATTCAATTCTTATAAAAACACTGAAGCGGAGACTTTTAATCCCCATTTAAAACTGGGGCAGCTGAAGCACAGAGAGGTTCAGAACTTTACCCATAGTTGGTAAGTGGCAGAACCGACTCAAGCCAAAGCGGTCTGTCCTCACAATTTGTGCCAAGCAGTTTAAACAGGGTATACACATGAGTTAGAGGCAAAAATAAAGCACGTCAATAAAAACAGTGTATTAAATTCTGGTTACTGTTGCCTGTCCTCAGGCTTTGTGGAGAGAGGAAATTGAAGTGCATTTCTGAGAGGCGTTAAAGGAAAAAGCACAAAGCTGCAGCTCTCTCATTGACATCACTGGAGCTGAAAGAGGACTGTGCAACAGTAACTTTCTCATTTTGTGGGTCAATGCCATTTAATGCCACAAAGGGCACAATTTATGATAGCTTTTAGGGAAGCAACCTGCTGATAAATTACTGCTTTGTACTTAGCCTACCCAAGAGTGCCAGAGGGCAGTTTCTTTTCTCATAGTTTAAACCTCTTCTTGATAACTACGTGTGCTGCGGTTTCCCTGGAAAGACCTTATCTATTTTGTGCAAACTGACATCTTAGCCCTAGTCACGTGATCGGAAATCTCTGCAAGTTGAGTGTAAATCGACAACTCCTTTATAGTCAAATATTTACAATCAATGCTCAACCATCCGTTGATACTCGTCGAGGACAGTGGTTCTCAACATGTGGTCTCTGGACCTGAGAACTTGTCAGAAGTACAGATTCTCTGGCCCACCCCAGATCTACTGAGCCAAAACCTGTGGAATAGAGCCCAATGTTCTGTGTTTTAACAAGTCCTCCAAATTGGAGAAAACTGTCCTATAAAAAAATAACCAAATATCATGCATACCATAATAAAAATTTTATGTCCATAATAAAAATTTTATGTCAATTTCTTACCATGAGTTAGGTTTCCAAGGACTTACCTAGGATTTAATCCTGGCTCAACATTTTACTGCCTGTGTGGTTCTAGGCAAGTCATTTAAGCTCTATAAATCTCAGTTTCCTTATCTGCAAAATGGGAATAATAAAACCTGTTATCTAGGGCATTATCTGGATTAAATGGGAAAAAAAAAAGAAGTGTCCAGAATGCTGACAGCTCATAGAAGATGACAAATGCTCAAGAAGTCTGTGTTGGGATTATTACTGTTGTCATCTTTATAGGGGCAATAGCATTTGTTAAGGAATGTTTTTAAAGGGGAAGGATTATGTAATAGTGGGATTATGTTGCAGGTGGGAATTCTAAGGCAGAAAGATGTATTCCAGCCCTGCCTCTCAGAGAGTATCCGGGCAGAGACTGAGGACAGATTCTATCTCGGGCAAATATGTGTCGACCTGGCCTTCCTCCCACTGGACTGCTGTCAACCTAGAGCATCGACATCCTTGACTTTGAAGATCCTTAGAAGGCAGAGATGGTCCTTTCAGTAGACACTTCCAGCCAGACTCTTCTCCTACCAAGGAAGTATCTGAAGACAGTGAGTGGGGGGTGGGAACCACGGTGTTAGAAGAACAGGGTGGACACGGAGGGGGATGAGGGGGAAGATGGGACCAGCCTGGGCAGACCCCAACTCCTCCCCTCCTCCACCCTCCCGAGACCCCTCACTCTGTCCTCCTGCAGCCACCACGGCCCGCCTTTCAAATGCCTTTCTCCTGTCCCTGGACATAGCCCTTTCCCTCAAATCCTCCCACACAAGCTGGAATTTTTCCAACCAAAACTAAACCCAAAGGAGAGAAAAAGGGGCGTGGGGAGGAAAATAAGCATGAAGGACTCAGAGAAGGAAATACAAACCCCAGAAAACAGCGGAGCTCACCGAGGACTGGGGTCTGATCCTGCAAATTGACTTTTCCTGTTAAATGGAATCACAGGGTTGTCCCAAGGGAAGTGCCATCAGCCCAGGGGAGCCCAAGTGGATTCCCAGGCTCTTTCCCTATCGCATCTGAATTTCTAACCCTGACCTACATCTCTTCATTCTTCCCACTTCTTCCTTTGGGCTAAGTTCAACCAACAGCGAGTGAGGTCAGGACCTCTGCCAACCAACAGCAGATCAGGTCAGCAGGTAAGGTCAGAAGTGAACTGAACAGCAGCTGAAGGATGAGACAGAGTCCAGCAGCTAAAGGACAAGAATAATAACCACAGCTGAGCACCTACTATGTGCTGGGAACTAGGCTGGACACGTTACGTACTTCCTCCACCTCAGTGAAGCCTTGTAACAAATGGACAAGGCATTAGTAACATTAGCTATCGTCCCTGCGCACTCACTGTGTGCCCAGCACTGTCCTGGGCACTTCCCGTAGCATCACGAATTTAATTCTGATTACAACCATATAAGCTATAGATGATTCTTATGCCCATTTTTCAGATGAGGAATTTGAGACACCAGGAAATTAAGAATTGGACCCAAAGTCACACCTAAGTAAATAGCAGAGACTGCAGTTGAACCTAGGGACTGATGAGAAAACCCACCCTCCCCAGCACTGCTTCTAGCAGGAGGGAGCAACAGCCATCCAGGGAGAGCCGGGAGTGGTGTGGGCTGGAAGGTCACTGAGTGCTAGCAAAGTGTGGTGGTTCTAGCTTCAGGAAATGATCTGCATGAGACAAAAACAAAAACAAAGAAACAACAGGTGGAACCCGGGCCCACAGCAACTGCAGAGAAAGAAAATTCAGTCTCAGATGAGAACAAAAGAATTCAGAGCGAGGAGGAGGAGCTGCCCTATGAGTCGCTACATCAATCAAAGGTTTCGGCAAAGAACAGAAACCAAAGTATCTTAAGCATCTTTGGATGGATTTTATCACAACGGCAGAAAAGACAAAAAAAAAAAAAAAAAAAACAACTTGAAAAACCAAAATAAGCACAAACAAGTGAGATCCAGGCAGCAGGAAATACACTGTGGTCGTTCACCAAAGAACACTTGGTCAGGACTCTGCCCTTGGGCCCTCAGCTGTGCTCTGAATCAGCCACTGTTGGCTGTGAGTCACCTGTCAGTGTCCCTCCACCGGTGTGTCATACCCTCAGGTGGGGGCATCAGCCTGGCCGAGTCTGGACCAGGGACAAGCCCTCGTTCAGCTTCTAGAATTTCTGGTAGAATCCTCTCTGCCACCAAGAGTCACACAGTGCAGGATGCCCTTCCCTCTCCTCCCAAATCCACGCCTTCCACACCAGCTGCTGAGCCCAGCTAGGTAGATAGAGATCCTAAAAACCAGCGAGCCTGGTTACCAGAGAATAAAAACAGCTGGTGAGGTGTCTGAGACAGAGGCGAACCAACCTGCCTCTTTCAGTAGATGGTTTAGCTGTAAGGACTGAGACCACTCTCAAAGTCTTCTTCCTTAGCGTCAGTATCACCAACCTTCTGAAAAGATCCCCTCAACTCAGGAGGGCCTACGACCTTGAGGTCCCAATACCAGGCAGGTGACAAGGTCCTCATTACAAGTGATGGCTGGGCAGTGGCAGAGGACAATGACTAAATCTCCTGGAGTCAGTGGGCTGGAAACGTCTCCCCTGGATGACCACCTTGACCTACTGCTCTTCTCTGTGACCGATGCTCAGAGGAACTGCGGCAGAAAGTGCCCCGTAGAGAGGGAAGTTCATGGCCATATTCTGACCTTCTATCAACAGAGAGTCACCACGACCACAGATTTTTTTTTTTTAACCCATCTGTGCAAAGGCTGGACCTGCATCCAAATTCCCCCGCCTCTGCTTGTGCCGACCTGAAATCTCAGGGTGAACTCAAGTGCACAGTGATGAACTTTCCAAGCTCCCAGAGCTCCCATTATTGTAGATTCTGCTTTTTGCTTATTTCCAACTTGACCCTGCAGAGTCAGACGGGGAATCATTAAGCAAGACTCACCCACAACCCCGGGTGCCTAACGGAGCTGGCATCTGAGATCAAGGCACAAACATGCACACGGTGGGGAGAGAACAATCACCACCACAGATGTGAAACACGTGGCTGACTGAGGATGACAGCAAATGAAAATTTTTAATGGGAACATTTAACTTCAACGGGAAAACCCCCGGAAAATTATAAAAACACAATCATTTGATTTAACCATCTGCATTTGAACGGCTCTGCATGAACAACACATTTAAAAATTTATAAAATGAGGATGATAACACTAATGTTTAGCTACCATAGAAGTGCTTATAATCATCTCACCATCGTCCATAATCAAATAGCAGTTTCAAACATTACTGGACGGTCCCCATTCAACGAAACTGTGTCAACAGAACATGGAAGATTTATCCGAGGAAAAGTTTGTGATTGGTGAGCCCTCTGGTGGCCATAAAGCACAGTGCAGCCAAGGCCTCCGTCCCCACCCCCAGCCCTCAGTCTTGGAGGAGGTGGAGTTGGGGGCCAGAGTCTGAGTTGGAGACCTAATTCTTTCACCAGGCCAGGATATCTGATTCTAAGGGGACTGCTGGGCAGTGAGCAAATGCCCTTTCTTCTCTCTGGTGCCATCAAGGACATCAGGCAGGGCCCAAACCTTCCTACTTCACTGTCACCCAGTACCAGCGCCTCACATTTACAGAACCTGAGAGCAGTACTGATACACAGTATCATTTGATCTGTAAAGGAAACACCATCATTCCTGCAGCTACTGAAGCTGAGGCTCCAGGAGACTTGCGACTCGCCCAAGGTCTTTCGTTCTTCTGATCTGATTTTGAACGTCTTCCCTGACCCCCTGTATAAAGTCATACCACCACCCACCCACACCAGCTGCTGTTAAACACTCCATCCTCTCTGCCCCTATTTCTTCAAATGGGGGTGAGCTATCCCTTCCACGTCCTGGTCACATGTTGGCTATAATGCCTCCCGCACTAGAGTGAAAACTCCAGTGGGTGCCAGATCTGTCTCACTCACCCATGTGCGCCTGGGCCTCAGTGCTCAGGGAGCAACTGTGGAACCAAGTGATGTGAGTGGGTAAGGCACGTGGCTGAAATGCAGGCAGAGACTAGCTGCCCTCGGACTCATTGGAGAAGCCCACTCTCCCTCGGGGCTTGTTGGCTTGGAGCCAGCTCCTGGACATCCTGCTGGGGCCAGCCTGCAGACCCCTCACACTCCACGTGTGCAAGTTAACCTCTGCCCTTGGTCCAGCAAACTCATTCCTCCTCCTTTATTCCACATCTCAGATTGGAGGGACCACTCTCCACCCAGCTGTATAAGCAAAACATCGGGGTGTCATCTTGCCTCCTCTGCATTCGAATACCTCCTTTATCTCCCACCCGTAACCAACACCAAGTCCCACTAATTCTACTTCCCAACGCACCCACCTGGACACACCCACGACCCCCTGTTCCGGGCCACGTTCCCTTGCCCAGGTCATCATCATGAATCGGACCTGCCGGCTGTCCTTCCCAGCTAAGGGGCTGCTCTCCAGGCTGCAGCCAGAGGGTGCTTCCCACAAGGTACAGCTGAGCTGTCCCTGTCACTTAGAGAACCCCCTCAGGGCTCCCTCTTGCCTTTTGGAGAAAGTCCGAAATGGCTAATATGACCCCTTCGGTGGCCTGCCTGATCTGATTCTGGCTGCCCACCCCCACCCCCGTCCTCCTTCCCCACACCCCGCTCCAGCCTTACAGACGTTCCTCCAGAGAGCTCCTGGGCACCGGCCACTACACCACCCCACTCAGGGACATTGTCTTAGTAAATTCTCACACCACCTCTGCAAGGGAGATGTTAATATCCCCATTTTTTAAAACGAAGCGGGCTCAGCGAGGCTGAAGTGATCTGCCTGAGGTCCCCAGGTCTTCCCGGTGGAAGGCCATTTTTCTCCTATCTCATGACTGTCGCTGACAGTGTTTATTAAGCACCTACTGTATACAGGACACCATGCAAGGTAGACGCCAGGGCACGCTCTCCACTGAGCAAGTCTGAAAGCCCCCTTGTCCACACAGGCTAGCAAGGTGTCAGCTGGAGGCCGCCTGACTCCAGCTCCTAGAATCACCAACATCTAGAACAGTGTCCACAGTACGTGCTCCATAAATATTTGTAAAGTGAAAGACTGTCCCTTCTCTTTCCCCTTTTAGGCAATGCAGTTCACAGTGTTTCTAGAGCCATCCGTCCTGCAAAAGGCCAAGCATGAGAAAACATGAGCTTGACTCCTATTCTTCTCTGGTTCTTCAGGTTCCTATCGGTCTGGAAAAGGTTTTTTTTCCATCTCTGCAGACAGAATGCGAATTCTACCACCATGCAGGTCTCTTGCCCCATTGGCAAGCCCTATGATGATGCAAAAAAAAGCTGTGGTGAGGATACTAGAAGATGGAAGTCATTCGGGGACTTTGTCCCGAGGCTGCAGTATGGCAGGGGCCTCAGATGTGACCTGTACTGGTGTCGCCATGCAGAGCTGAGCTCCTGCGAAGCCCCAGGAAAGCAGTGACTGCAGGGAGGAAGAGGCCGCCTCCAGGGGGAGAAAAGGTCCAGACAGCTGCTCATCCAGTTACAGGGCGTTACCTGTTTACACTAGTTGCCATGGCAACCCTGCCCTTCAAATTCAGAAAGTTTCAGGAATGAGATCACTCTGGTGTTAAAGATTTCATGAAGAAACAAACAAACAAACAAAAAAACAAGTCGACTCGGCAGCCCCTGGGAGCATGTCATTTCTTTGGAGGACTTCTCCCATAAAGCCAGCCACAATATGGAAAGGCTCTGAAGGCTGGTGAATATGAACAGGGAAATAACACAAACTGCTTTGTTTTTCATCCTACGCGTTCAGGATTTGCGAAAATCAAAAACCTTTGTCCTGGCTTTGCAGTTGGTTCAAAAACTGTATGTTGAATATATAAATGAAGAAAGGAATGTTTTAAAAATTGACTTGATGAAAATAGTAATATTTCAATTTATGAAAATAAAAATATTTTTAATATTGACAATTTAAAATTGACTTCTCCTGTAAGTAGATAACAGATAAAATACGCAGATATGTTAAAACTGCCTAGAAAAATAACGTGGCTCTGAAGGTTGGATTTTCTGGTGCATTGTAATTTATGGTTAGAACATGGACACTGACTAGTGGGAAAAGCTCAGGATTTTGGCTTAGAATACTACTAGCAAGCTATTTTTCTTATTTGGGGTGGTCATGATCATTAATTAGACAGTATATGCTTTAAAACAGTTTGGAAAAGCTGAAGTGCTAAACCAATGCTAATAGTTTTTTTTAACCCCATCTCACCAGACTCAGAGTCTCGTGTTTTGCTAATTTGGACCCTAACTTCTCTTTCACATGGTTATTAAACATGACTACGCTGTGCCTTGGGCAACCACGTCCAACCAGAGGGTCACACCTGTGAAGTCTGCAGAGGGGGCACGTGTTTGGGCACTTGGCTGCCCACGTCTGTGCGTGCGTGGACATGGCATCAGGACACCAGTCACTGAGCAGAAACCCCGGGCCATCCTGGCATGAGAAGCAAGTGACAAGGGATTGAGCATTCGTTTCCAACTCACAACAGGAAATGGGAGGTTTCCATGAAAACTCTTCCAGTCTTGTCTGGTTAAATGGTCCACTATCACCTTTTCTGTGCACATGACCCACAAAAATTCCTCTTGGAGACGAATCTCAGTTTCTTGGCAGGTGACCATACCCAGGTGCCATGCATGCCTGAGGAGACTTCAAATCCCATCCAGACTAAAACCCACCTTTCTCACCCTCCAACTGGTTAGGATGCTTAAACGAGTCCATGGCCTATGTCACCTGCTTCTTCTCCAGAGGCTGGAGTGAATGAAACAGGCAGATGGTATCTGAGAACAAAAGAAAGCCTCTAACCCATTCACATCCTTTTCTTTCTTCTCTCATTAATATTCATCCCTAAGACATTTATTCTGTGAATTTGCTGGATACCTACACAGTGATATGCCCTATAGTAGGCACTGGGATACAATAGTGAACGGGACCCAGACATGACCTCTCACCTTTGCTCTCCATTCTCCCATCTGTTCATAGATACCATTTTCCTGCCCCAGGACATTTGCACTTGCTGTTTCCTCTGTCTAAAATGTTCTTCCCCCAACTCTTTATAGAGTTCATCCCTCCCCCATACCTGTGCTCTCAACTCACAAGTCACCTTCTTAGAGAGGCCTCCGCGGATCACACTAAGAGGAATCTCCCCTCCCCACCCTGCATTTATTTGCTTTATAACTGATGTAAAATTATTTGGATTCTTTGACAGTCCTTTGTCTTCTTCCCTACTGGATCCCCAGCACCAGGCACACTTCCTGGCCTATAATAGATAAAATTTACTTAGCACTTACTATATGCCAGTTGCCCTTTAGAGTATTTTATGTCCACTTTACCAATTAATCACACCTACAAGCCTCTGCTGAGGGTACTAGTCGAGGCATAGAGACGTTACGGACCTTGGTCATGCAGTTAGTAAGAAGCCAGGTTGCTTGTTGAATCTAGGAATTTGATTGTAGTGGCGAGGCTCCTAACCCCTACCCCAGACAGGGACTCAATTTGTCAGCCAGTGTTTTGAATGAATAAATGAATAAGCCTAAGAATGAATGAATGAGTCTAGGATGGAAGATAAACATCAAGCAAGTAATTATTTGACAGGTATATAAGTACAAAGAAATGTAGGCTATGATGTGAGTGTCTGGTAGAGAGATTAAACCTAGCTGAGCACTTCTGGGAGGACCTGCCGAAGGAGGTGACACTTAGACGAGTGGAGGGCAGAAGGGGGTTAGTGGGAGAAGGGGGTTAGTGGGAGAAGGGGGTCGGTCATTCATCAGGTGATCTGTTGGTGACACTGCAAACAGAAGGCGGCTGAACACAAGCACCAGACCCCAGGTTGAGAATATCTCTGTGATAATGTGGAGAAACAGGCAGGGCATTTATCAAGGGAGGAGCAAAAATTGGTAAGTTTTCTGGAAGGCAATTTGCAGAATCCAGGCTATCTATAAACAGCTGGCAGGCTTTCCAATAGACCCGCTTTACAACCCAGCAATTTCACTTTTAACTCTCCATCCTATCAATGCGTTTGCCTATCTATAGAGATAAATGTGTAAGGAAGGTAGCCATGGAAATAGCCTAAAACTGAATAATGAAAAACAAATACTTATCAATCGGGAAATAGATTAGATACTTTTTGGTTCCACCATATTGTGTGGAATATTCTGGAACAATTTTTTAAATGCTTTTTATCAAGAGGCAATGGCACATTAAGATCTACAAGACACAGTGCCAAGTGAAAAAAGTCCAGTAACATTTTACTATGTGCAGGATGATCCTATTTATATATTTTTTTAAAAAAAGAAATTGAAGCTATAGGTGTGTGCACACAACATACACACAGATATAAATGCATGTTTTGAAATGTTAGGGGTGGTTGGAAAGAACATTTAGCACAGCCTTACCTGTGATTTTCTGGGAGAGGGAAAAAGGAGAAAAAAGATTCTGACTTAAAAAAAAGAATCTGAAATGTTTGAATTTTTATAATGAAAATGTAGGCATATATTGCTGTGATTTAATAAAAATCAAAACTCTCATATTGTGATAAAAAGGGAAAAGAACACTGTGTCATCACTATAAATAGAAATCCCCCTGAGAGTGCCCCTGGGGATCCACAGAGGCCCCACCCAGGCGGAATCCTCTGGCCACACAGCTTGTGCTGGACTATCTTCCTAAAATGTCTAGCTTGTGTCTTAATTTGCTTCCTCATTCACTCAGGTCATTTGGATTCTGACTCCTGGCTTATTCCTGACTCAGCATTTGAGCTTCACCTGGGGTTCAGGACGCCTGCCTGGGCTTCTGCATTCGGCTTTGGCCCTGCTTTGTACCAGTCAATGTAGTTTCACTTTCCTTGTCCACGATTTCTGCATCCTCACCAGGAAGCAGACTAACACGTCCTCCTCAGCCCCTGAGTCTCGCAGCTGAAGAGAAAAGAAACTGAGCACATCCACACGTGAGACAAGGGCACAGCCGTAGCGTCCCCTGGTGACAAGGCTAAGACTGAGCTTTCTGCTGGAGATTCCCCTTTCTCTGCCATGATGCTGGATTATCTACGTGGTTTCAGTTTTCTTTCCAGGATTCTGAAGTAGAGTAGCTCAACATACGAGGAGGCAAAATCATTTTTGTTTGGTTGAAACTTTTCATGGCAGTAATAAAGTAATGCCCTAATCAGTTGGGATGCGTGGACAAAGTAGTGGCTACTTCTGGAGAGCTTGTCTTCCTGGAGATTCTAGTCCAGTTTAGGAGATTTGATACAGGAACACATAGTCTCGAGACTGGTGAGTGATCAAAATTGTCACAGGCACAAGGAGCTATGAGTACAAACATTAGGGGTCCTTAGCTTAGCCAGAAAATTCTGGGAAGGCTTCCTGGAGGAGGCAGATGGATGAGTAAGAGCATCTAGGCAGAGAAAGATGCAGAAGGAGAGGGAAGCGCATGAGTGAGTACATGGAGATTTGAAATGAACGGATTGATGTTGCTCAAGCATTAGTGATGACTGATGTGGCAGTGGGAGGAGATGGCACGGGAGGGGCAGGCAGGGAGGCCTGGAATACCAACTCACATCACTTCCTCTGCATCAGAACATGCCAACTGGCATTTCCACAGTGACCCTTCAGAGCACTGACTATTATTTTAGCACCTTTACACTGAGTCCATGCTGTATTTAAATAGGTTAGGGGAGGGAGAGATCACAGTTGTTAAAAATTGGTTAAATCGGCATTTGACATTCTTGTTGACATTCTTTTCTAAAATAAAATGGTCCACTTTTAGGAAGTTCTAGATAATGAGCAACAGGACGATAGCTTTTCATGTCCAGCCTCCCACGTGTGGATATGGCTTACAGTCAGAGAGGTAAATGCAGAGCTTGGCGATGGTGCCAGTCTCAGGATGTGCCCTCGAGGATTTGTCTCCCTCCTGCCGAATCTTGTGTTTGGAATGTGTTTATGCAGAGGTGATTTGTCTCTCTCTTCAAGTGAAAGAACAACCAGATGTTCCTTGATGTTAGAATTGTGCAGTACAGCCTGCATACTGGCACTGCAGCATTCTAATTGATACTGATATGGTACCGACTTGCCATGATAATTCCAAATGCAACACAGCCAGATTTGAAAACCAGATGATTCAGTGCACTACAGTTGTCCTTGGTATCTGCAAAGAATTGGTTCTCTGACCCCCAGCAGACACCAAAGCCCATGGATGCTCAAGCCCTTACATAAAACTGTATATTGTACTTGCGTATAAGCTACATCCTCCCTTGTACTTTAAATCATCTCTAGATTACTTATAGTACATGATATAATGTAAACGCTATGTAAATAATTGCCTGCATTCCACAAATTCAAATTTTGCTTTCCGGAATTTTTTTCAAACATTTTCCATCCACAGTTGGTTGAATCCAAGGACATAGAACCTGCAGATATAGACAGCCAACTGTACTGGGTTCAAATAGACATTCTAAATTACTTTTATTAGTGTGTTTTTTGATGCAAAAGAAAGAATAAGAAAGAAGTCACAGTTCTATTACCCATAAATTTACTCTATTATCTCAATTTACTTTTACTTTATTTTTTTATAATCCAGATTTATCAAGGTAAAATTTACATACAGCAAAATTTACCCTTTTGACTGTACAGCTCAGTGAGTCTGGATAAGGCCACAAAACCATCACCACAACTGAGATATAGAACATTTTCATTACCCTCGAAAATTATCTTTTTTAAAGTCATCTCCTTTCCCCACTCCTGGTCCCTGGAAATTACCAATCCAATTTCTGCCCCTACAATTTTGCCCCAATGCTTAAGAAATAATATAAGAATCAAGTAAGAAATTTCAAATATTACGGAAATGTATGAAAGGAGAGATAAAGGGTAATTTAAGAAATACTTTCTTCTTTGTCTGTGAAAGTTCTGGAGTTGGGAAGAAAAGTGGAATCCTATTTTTTTTTTTTTTTTTGGTCAGTTCCTTTGCTTTACTGCATAGTGGCTAGAAAATGTAGTCTTACACTTTCAACTTAATGCAATTTATTGAGATTTTCTCCATGACTTAGTATATGGTCAATTTTCATAAATATGAAAAGACTACTTGACATTAAGGGTAGTCTCCATCAGCTGAGATGCCAGTGTATATTAGATTGACCTGATTAATTTTAATTTTCAGATTAAAAAATTCTCAAGCATATTTTCCTCTATTTCCCCTAATTCTTAAACGAGACTACTACTCTCTACTAGTACCGTTAGCAGAGAAAACTGGGTCAGAGATTGCTCCTCAGAATATAACCACCACTAAACTAGATTCTGAGGAGCAGCGAGCAGTCTCTGACCCAATTTTGTGTGCTAACAGGAGTTAAACTCTCCTTTATATTTCTGTGCATTTCTCACTGTATTCCCTGCCCTTTGTTCTTTACATAATTGGATGCTTTGTTATTTGGTAGTTGTATTAGTTTACTACGGCTGCTGTAACAAGTTACCACTAATGCAGTGGCTTAAACAATGCAAATGTATTATCTTACAGTTCTAGAGATCTGAGGACTCACGGGGCTAAAATCAAAGTGTTGGCAGAGCTGTATTTCTTCTGGAGGCCCCAGGAGAGAGTCTGCTTCCTTGCCTTCCTTGCTTCGGAGGCTGCCTCTATTCCTTGGCTCGTGGTCCCCTTCCATCTTCAAAGACAGAAATCCCATCGCTCTATCCTCAGCTTCCATCACCCTATCTCGTTCTCTGACTCCACTGCCTTCCTCTTTCACGTATGAGAACCCTTATGATTACATTGGGCCCACACGGATAATCTAGGATAATCTCCCCATCTCAAAATCCTTCATTTAAACGCACCCATGAAGTCCCTCTTGTCATGGTCACGTATTTTACACGTTGCAGGAATTGTCATGGCCATCTTTGGGGGGACCATTATTCTGCCTACCACAGAACCTGACATTCAGAATGGGTGACCATTATGGTCTTCTTGTGGAAAATACCCTTTAACAACTTAAAGTGCCACTTTTGCCTTATTTTAATCCTTGGCCTTGAATTCAGTCTCGTGTGATGTCAGTACCATTAGTTTAGTATTTGCTTGACCATGTCTTTGTCAAGCCCTTTGCTTTTAACCTCATTGAATCACTTACTTTGAATGTCTTTCATTCAAAATTTGAGTTCTTAAAAACCTGAGCCTGAGGTTTTCTTTTTTTAGCGAATGAAGAGTTTGGCTCTTTTATAGTTACTGGTGTTATGTTTTGCCTCATTCTGTCATCTTCTTTTGTGCGCTTCTTTTTGAGTTTTCAGTGCTTCTTTTTTGCTATCTGGGCTATCTTTCTTTAATCTTATTTACAGCATGTTGCTTTTTCTTGATATTTTTAAAGTTTTATTCACTTGCTATTAGTTCTTCAAATGGTTATATTTATACATTTATAGGTAAGCTTGAACCTATCAGTTGACTTACCAATATCTGATACATCTATTGAATCCTCCTATGAATAGAAGCAGTTATCTATTCTTCCTCTCATCTCACCACACAAATGCAGCCTTAATTTTCATTTATGATATTATTATTCTTTTTTCTCCAGTTTTATTGAGATATAATTGACAGACAATACTATTTAAGTTTAAGGTGTACAGCATAATGATCTGACTTAACACACATCATGAAATGATTATCACAATAAGTTTAGTGAACATCCCCATCACCTCACAGAGATAGAAAATTAAAGAGAAAGAAAAAAGAATTTCCTTGTGATGAGAATTCTTAAGATTTACTCTCTTAATAACTCTGACGTATAACATACAGCAGTCAATTATATTTGTTGTATGTTGTATGTTACATTCCTAGTACTTATTTATGTTATTACTGGATGTTTGTACCTTTTGACTACCTTCATCCAATTCTCCCTCCTCGCATGCCCTGCCTCTGGTTAACCACAAATCTGATCTCTTTTTCTGAGTTTGTTTGTTTGTTTTTGAAGTATAATTGATCTATAACACTATGTTAGTTCCTGTTACACAACATAGTGATTCTCTATTTCTATTCATTTCAAAATGATCACCATCATATGCTAGCCTCAACCTGTCACCACACAAAGATTTACATAGTTATTAATAATATTCCCTACAATGTACATTTCATACATGGGACTCATTTATTTTACAACTGCAAGTTTCTACCTCTTAATCTTCTTCACCTGTTTCTTTGAGTATGCCTCTTGTTGCTGTCACAGTGTTGAGTACATTTTAAAGATTTATGACATTTGCCCTCTAGAATTACGGTATGCAGCTCTGTTCTTTTCATATGTAACCATGAGTTTCAGTGCTCACCCAGCTCTTCTGCCACATTGTCCCCATTTATCTATTTCTGCCCAAGCTCCACCTCAAATATGACCTTCTTCGCCCCTTAGACACCTGAAGAACTCTTTCTTTCCTTTTGCATTTTATTATCTTAATTGGGATATGTCTTAGTATTGATCATTCTGTATCTTCTTTTTTTAATTTTTGGCAATACAAGAGACACAATGATCAATACTGTCTGTTGATAAGAGAGACTTCATTTTAGGAAGAAAACAGTTTTTTTTTTCCCCAATATATCTTTGAATAATGTTTCTGTTCCATTTATTGGATTCTCTGTCAAGGACACCAATTATTCTGAGTTGGATCATTCTGTTTCAATATCTTTGTTTTTATTCTCTGCATTGATATGATTAAATCAGCTTTTATTCTAGCTTTTATTTTGTATTCTCTTTCTTGCAGTTTTGCCATTAAGTTCAAAAATCTTCCTTATATATAATCCAATATCTACTAATATTTTTATCTCTTCTTGAAGCTCTAATTTAATTGAATGCATTTAACCTCCTCTATATAGTAAAGCATTTGTTGGAATTATCTTTCATTTCTTTCTTTTCCTTCTCTTGCATGTTTTGTCTTTCCCTCTGCTTATCTCTTCTCCAGGGTTTTCACACAGTTTTCATGTTGTTGGGGTTTTTTTCATTTACTCATTATGATTAAGATCTTATATTTAGACACAGTGCAAAAAAATCTTTCCCAAGGCCTGTTTATTTTCCCCTTAGAGATTCAGCTTGCAGACTGAAAACTTCATGTCCTCTCCTTACTTTTGGTGCCCCGGGGCAGGGGGCGTTGTGGTAGGTGACTGTGCTCCGCTCTTCCTTTGCACTTTATTCAAAGTCCTGCCCTTCGGCTCACTTTTTTAAGTAGTTACTGATCCCTTCTCTGGGGGGAGGGCCTCAGACTTGGATGCTTCTCTGATTGAGAGTGGAGCCTTTGGCTTCCAACAGAGATAATCAGCCCCGGGGTCCACTTTCCACAGCACTCCTGCTTTGCCTCAGGAGCCCTTCCCCCTTCCCCCTCAGGACTTGGGGGTGAGTTAGCCCGGGGGGTGGGGTGGGGCGGGAAGGCAGGCGGATTAGGCAAAAATGGTGAGTTTGGCCATGGCATTCATCCACGCGGTAGGAAAGACTACATCAGCCCTCATTCTACGGGTCTCCAGCATTCTGGCCCCAAGAGTTTCTCCCCTGGACTCCCAACAATAAAAATGAAACCGAGGGAGGTTGTTTTCCCTTCACCTCTCCTACAGCCCCCGGTACTATCATGACCCCAGGGAGGGTCACCCAGCCCATGGCTCTCTTCCCAGTAGGGTGACCTGAAGTGCAATAGCAGATGGTTAAGGCAGAGTCTGCCCTGAGCTGACACCTGACTCATTCCTCCCTCCTTCTGACCTTCCTCTGGACCTGGTTTCAGCTTGCCCAGCTTCTGCCTCCAGCAGCCAGGGGCGGATGTCCCCCGCAGGGCCCCCCATTGCTCTCTGCTGACTGGCTGACGTCACACTAGCTTTCACACCCTGTGTCCCCAGTTTATGTCCCAAATGGAGAGAAGTGAGATGATTATTCTCCACAAAGACACTGGAGCAAATTTTTAAAATGTAAATTAGATTATGTCACTCTCTTGCTTAAAACACTTCAATGGCACTTCCTGTCACATCTTGAATAAAATCCAAAAGCCTTACCATGGCCCAAAAGCCCCCCACAGTATAGCCTCTGCCATCTGCCCTCTGCCCTCTGCCCCCCATCACCTGTGCCTCTTGAAGGGGACCAGGCTATGCCATGCCTAGAAGTGCCACTCAGGCACAAAGATCATTTTAAACGGAAGGATCTGAGATGCAGGTCCTCAGTTCTGAGCATCAATAGATGCAGGAAGAGTTCTCGTACCTCCCCTTTTCTGCATGAAAGCAGGTCATGAATTTCCCTTTGTGAAAGTGCCCTCTCCTCCTACACTTAGTTACCAGAGGTGGAGAATCAGCGAACCTGCATAAACACACTTTACTAAAATAACCCTTATCTTCTGTTAGTTCCCTCCACGTATTTCCTAGTCTTGTCCTCACAATTTGTCTCCCCTTGAAATGCAAACCCCCTTTCCTTTGTTAAAATGGTATATAAGCTCCTGAGTCTAGATGCCTTTTTGAGTTTCACTTCTTTCCTGTAAACTTCTGTGCACATAAAATATTAACCTGTTAATCTGTCTTTTCAGTTAAATTCACAGGCCCCCGGCACTGAACCTAAGAGGGTAGAAGAAAGTCTTTCTTCCCTGACACTCTCCGCATTGCCGGCTCTAACCCAGCCATGCCTGCCTTCCCCAGCTCCTGGAATGCACGGAGCTCATCTCAGCTCTTGCAGAATTCCATCCCTCCACTAGAAATGCCCCCCCTCTGCCCATCTGGCCTCCAGGTTTCCGCTCAAATATAATAAGTAAGCCTCCTCTGCTGACCTCCATCACGACACAATTTGTTTCTGCGGCACTTCTCAAAATGTGTTTTTGTGCTCAGTAATCGTCCCATTGGAATCCAGGCTCCAAAGGGCGGGAACCAGGTCTGGCCTGCTGACCACCAATTCACCGCGCACCCAGCACAGCACCAGGCAGGCAAGCACTCAGACACATTTGCTGGTGGATGAATGCATTGCCCTACGTAAGTGATTCAGGTTAGGTAATGGCTCCACCCACTGCCCCCGACTGCCTCTGATGGTCCTTCCAGTCCCCACCCAAGGACCCACCATCCCAGAACCAAGCTTACAGTTCCACAGATTCAGCATACCTCCACCACTGTCATTGGAAGACGCTTCTCCCAGGAAACCAGAGTGACGGCGAGCTGTGTCCTCCTCCTCCACCCAGCACGCCCCACTCCCGCCCCCCAGGACCAGGGGTAGCTGCACCGTCCACCAGCACAACTTCCACTTCCTCCAAACGACAGGGCTGAAACGTTTTCGAGAGTCTGAAC
This sequence comes from Camelus bactrianus, assembly GCF_048773025.1. Lineage (NCBI taxonomy): Eukaryota > Metazoa > Chordata > Mammalia > Artiodactyla > Camelidae > Camelus > Camelus bactrianus. The sequence goes on from NC_133549.1 coordinate 26,267,188, forward strand.
ATTGCCGCCTAAAAGCCCTTTCTCATGTAACTTTGCAGAGAAACTTAGAAGTGTTACAACATTTTAAAGAGATTTGGCATTTTGCTGCCACAAGAGGATTCATAAAGTGAATTAATTATTTAGCTATTTTCTGTAAAGCAGCCTCGAAATACCTTTGAGGCGTCTGTGTTTAAACCTGCTAAAGGATTAGAGTCTGCCTAATTTCTCCCTTTCATATTTTACTAACTTTTTTCCTTCTATGTTTATTCCATTAAAGTCTGTAACAGCATAAAAGAGGAAAGAACGCACTTGATTGTTTCAAAATGCTAATTTCGCCAAGCCTGGGGTGCCTGTTCAAGGTGATTTCTCCTTTAATGAAGAAGTGACTTGGTAAATTTCTGACTCCCAATGTAAACTGTTCAGTGTTCAGTTCACAGCCTTGCTAATTTTTGTGTTAATTTGATCAAGAGTAGTTTACAGTGCAAACGCCTACAAAACCTGCATTTCCTTCATTGGTGGCGACAACCAGGAACTCCCACTCAGCGTGTGTAAATCAAGCACTTACTCCTTTCCAAAAGGCAGAGTGTAGTGATTGTAGGTGATGGAAGCCGTGAGTTGGCAGACATTCCATGCGCACAGAAGCTACGAGGATAGGATATAAAGATATCCACAGTAGTAGCAAAAATAGGCAGAAAGCATTGTTCCCATGAGGGCTGATCTCCAGAAAAGGGAGCAGTGAATGGCCATCTTGACTGGGGGATTAATAATGTGCCCTCGAGAAGGACAGTGTAATCCAAATGGCTTCCCGGTCCCCCCAGGGAACCCAGCTTTACCATTGATTTAGCTTTCTAATTGGGAGGTACAGTTATCATCATCCCCACTATTGGGGGTAACCTGAATGGTCCCCAAAAACAAAAGACCCAAGCTAATGTCATGGTCCCATGAAGAGGCTAGGTAGCAGGTATGGCTGGTTCAGGGCAAACCTACCAATAGGAGGGGGAAGAACAACTCAAAAGCAGGTGTAGACAAGGGAGGGAGGGCAGCCTGAGTCTGAAGGTAAAGGAGAATATACTTCAGTGATCATGCTGGAGGACCGTCTTCCTCAGGCGTTCAGCCAGTAGCATCAGCCATGGGATTGGCAGGGCCACGTGGATAGCCACACAGTCCATGCAAAGCCACACCCCCACCTCCACGTACCGCTGGGGAGCAGAGCAGTGACCAGTACAGAGTCCCTGCCTTCATAGAGCTTACGTTCTAATGGGGGGTGGGGAGGTCCACAGGAAATAAATAAGTAAACAAATAAATCATAAATGTTACTGATCAGATTGTGATGAGTGCTGGGGAGAAGATACTTCCTGGTGCCCTCTTTAAGAGAAAGTTTACCAAATCACAAATACAAAATTAAATGCAAAAGTGAATATTTTTTTGAGAATGAGAAAATAATAAATTTTAAAACTCAATACTTACCACAGACATCACAAAATCCAGAAAAATTACACGATGTTTTTATTAATTAGCTGCCTGATAAAATTTTGTATTACTTTCTTTTCCTGCTCTTTTGCCCATTCATGTGACAATAATTTTTAGAGAACAGAAAGATAATTCAGTATTTCCTCTAACAAGGTTGATTGGCATTTGTTTTTTTCTTATTGATAGTTGCAGGAATAAAATGTGTGACTTCACACAGATATCCTTCCTGTTTGTAATACTGCTACAGGTTTTATGCTACAAATACAGACATGCTGATGGATTCTATTACACATCATGCCCATCAAAAAATTGTGGATTTGTCATTGTAAATGTTGCATTACTGAGGATAGTCTTTCTTCTAAAGCGTCTATGAGAAATTTCCACAGACTATCCTCTGGGTCCTTACATTTTGAAGCTTAGCTCTCTCCCGTTAGACACTTCCGGTGCTCAGCACTGTAGGACATGCTCCTACCACGATATGACCTCTGGCTCTGGCCCCTCGTGGCACAATGAAGGATGAGTCAGCAGAGAAGGCAGTAGGAATATTCCTGGAAGCCACTTCTGCATGCGGGCAGCTAGTAATATCATAAGTATACATGGATGTTATCCCACCAATGCAAAATAATTGCATCAACAATTCAGCTTCCCCTTAGCCACGTCAGAAAACTACCTCTGGTCAATTCAACCCCATCCAGCAAAAAAGGCATATGGAACAGAGGGGCAGTTTGAATAGAAAGAGAGTGTTATTTTTAACTGATTGTGGTTTAATATCTTACCTTTGCAAATTTTGCAACAGCAAGTGACCTTCTGACCTTTCTAGGGGCTCTCCCGGGGTCCTGGAAGGATCCCCTGCATATAGGACCCCAAGACCTACATGTTGCTAACTAGGCAAACACTTCTGTAAGGCATACTTGTAGTAATGGGTCATCTTATCTCTAAGCTGGATGAGAAGCGTGGACATAAGGGATACTGGGCAGTGAAAACGTGGCAAGGTAAATGGTTAGAAGGTGTGAATCATGTTGAAAATTATTCAGGTGGGTGGCACTGGAGTCCATGCACTGGAAGTACGGGTGATGTAGTTCTCAGGCTGAGATGCTTGAATTCAAGATCTTGGATTTACTGAAGTTTCAACAGAAACAAGGACTAGAATATGACCACGGGAGTCCTGGGACTGACTTACACACGATGGAAGCAGTGATCACTGGACACAAACAAGTCAAGAAACTAAAAAGCCAGGCACTGTGTGGATTCTAGAACCACACTGTCCAGGATGGCAGCCACTGGCCACATCTGACATCTGAGTAGTCATATTTAAAATAAGCAAAAATTAAAATTTTATTTCAAGGGTCCAATACCCACATGTGGCGAGGAGTGGCTACTATATTGGAAAGTGCAGATACAGAACAAAGCACTATTCTAGAGGATGTTGAAATCACTAAGAATGAGGCCCAAAAAGTTGGGGTGTAGAAAAATGAACCAGGCTGCCTGAGTTCAAATCCTGGCTCCACCAAGGACTAGCCATGTATCACCTTGGATGCATTACTTAGCCTGTCTGTGCCTCAGTTTCCTTATCTTTAAAATGGGGATAATAATACTGACCTTACAGGGTTGTTGTGAAGCTAAGTTAATACAGCAAGCACTTACAACAGCATGTGGTACACAGGAAATACTATTCAAGGGTTAGCTACGACTATTACGTGCTAAAACCTGCAATGAAGGAGGGGGCATAAAAGGAGGGGGGACCAGGATCAGAAGATGATCGCAGCAGTGATGCGGCTTGAGGGTGGTGCTGGAGGGAGGCTGGGATTTTGAAGGGAGGATGGCAGAGCCAGCAACGGGAGCCAGGAAGGCACCTAACCCTTCTCTGGTTTCCAAGAAATGTGGTATGAAAATAAAAGCCCACTCTCAAGAGGGCTGCAGGGGAAGCGGAATACTCAGGGTGCAGCTTAATTTCTGCCGGTAGAAGGCGGCGGAAGAAACATTCAGAGAAGAGGTTTATGCTGTGTGGAATTGTGCTGATGGAAACTCCAGTGTCCCAAAATGCAGGGGAAAAGCTGGGGAGGCAGGAGAGGTGGAGAACTGGGTCAAATGACACAATCTGGCCAGAAGAAGCACTACGGTGGCCAAGCTCACCCGGGAAGCTTGTACTTCTGGTGGGGACTGAGGCACACCAGGGTGTAAGGCATGAAGGCATGAAGCCTTCTCCCAGGGGCAGGTGGGAACCCCGAGGTCATCACAGCCTCCTCTGCAGGTCATTCTGGAAATTTACAGTGTATGCTGGACAGTGTCACAGTCAGATGGATGCAGCTCTGGGCTAGTTAGTGTCAAAAATCAGGTGACCTTTCTGTTTTAATCCACCTCTCTACCTCCCTACCTCTCCATCCCTCTGCCCACTCACCCACCTACTCCTCCACAAATCCATCCACCCACCTCTGCATCCAGCTGTCCATCCTGCCACCTGTCCACCCAGCTCTCCACCCAACTGCCTACTACCCACCCCTCTCCCCATCCCTTTTAAGCACCTGATAAACATGACATGAGGCTTCGTGATTCGTTTAGACAACCGAAGCCTTTTCGTACTTTTTCATTTCTAATTGCATTTTCTCCGTTTCTCTTTATAATGATGAATTTTATGCACGTAAATCCCTTGTCTCGTTTATCATTTCATCTTCCAAACCACAGTTCAAGCCATCCCCCCGCCCCCAGAGGCCCCATCTCCTCCGCACTATTCGCACTGCTTGTGCCTGACTGATTAACTCCTCCAGTCATCGTAAGCCTCCTTCCGACACTGCCAGTCTTAGGCAAGAACGCATCACAAGTATTGTGTTGTTTCCTAAAATTTAATAAGGAAACAATAGCTTGGGATTTATATGTTTGCCAACAGTACAGACATCTGCCCAAGGAGAGATGGATAAATCAAATATAGTTCAGTAGCTGGAAACAAAAATGCATCAATAGAGGAAAGGGTTGTTGAAAACATGTGCTGAGCCTGTGTGGACTGTTCCCAGCACAGGGTTTGGGGAAAGGATAATAGCAGCTGACATCTCTGAAGCTCTTACTGAGGGCCAGGTTCTTTGCATGCATTATTTTATTTAATTATCACTATGCTAAGGGATAATTAAGCTGTTACCCCATTTTGCAGATAGGGAAACTGAGGCAGTGCTCAGTCTTGTAGCCTAGCATAGGCAGTGAAACACAGGCAGCTAGGAAGCCTGACTCCAGAGCCCATGCTCTCCCCTCCACTCTCCTACCCCTTTGTATGTGGGAGAAACCTGGAGAGCTGAGGCTTAATTGGAGACCAGGTATACAGTGGAGATCGCAAAGCCTGGGAGGCAAGGGCTCCAGGTGTGAGTCTCCTTCCTGCCATTACCTCATTGTGTGACCTCAGATGAGTCAATTAACCCTCTGGTTTTCATAAAATGAGAGGACTGGGTTGATAATCTCCCATGGCCGTTCCAGCCCCAAAGCCTGGACTATCTACATTACTACATCGCTGGCTACGGAATTCATTTACAGCGTTAAGCCAAAGTCGCTGCAAAGGTATCCAAGCAATCAGAATTAACCAGAGCAAGGACTGCAGGTGGCAACATGAATGCACCAAACATGAGGCACAGTCTGGGCAACTTTGTGTCTAGTGAGGGTATCAGAGATGATCCCAGCCGTTAGAAACAGGTACCACAAACCGTTTACGCCATTACCCAGAGGATGGGCAAACCCCGAAGCATCCTTTACAGCTAACAGCTTACAAGGAGGCACATAGCCAGTAGCCAGCACACACAAGACACTGAGTTGACTCGTCCACTCAAAACGCTGCTGTGTCCCTACCGCGTGCCCAGTAGGCAACCAAGTGCTGGTGACGCCAGATGATTGGAAAACAGAGACAGGAGCCAGACTTTCAGACACCCGGCTTGGGGAGCTGTGACACGCCCTGCATGGGAGCACACACGGTCTGAGGGCCCAGACAGGGAGCCTTTAATCCATGCTCTCCCCAGTCCCGCTGACTTCCTTCAGTTCCTCAGACTCACCAAGCTCCTTCCTTCTGCTTCCCCAGATTCTGAAATGCTTTCCTTCTGCTCTGGGGATCGCCAGTTCCTTCTCATCTTCCAAGGGTCAGATTACAAGTCACCTCCAAAGAGCCCCCCCTCACCTCCTTACCTACGAGTTCCTCTGTCATTCTCCATCTTAGTGTCCAGCTGTCTTTCTAGAACTTATTTATTTACTTTTTTTTTTGTCTTAACACCCTCACTAAACTCTAAGTTCCAGGAGGGCAGGTGCTGGGTCTGCTCTACGCACCTCGGTACTCCCAGTGCCCCAGCAAGGGCCTGTTACATAATTTCAAGCATCTTCTGAATGAATAGACATCTGGGGGAGGGCAGGGGAGGTTTTACAGGGCAGACATCCAAAGGAAGAACAGGGTTCCCAGGCGTGCACGGTGAGGAAGGGCTGTTCAGACACCGGCGTGTGCAAAGACCCAGGGGTGAGATGGAGACAGATGATCTCAGGAAACAGCTGCCTGATGGGGAATGAAGGACTTGGCTCCCCTCTCAACATTTATGGTTCTAAACTGTGCAAGGGCCTGCTCTTCCTTTTTCCTTCTTTAGGAAAATGGTGAGCCAGTGAGCAAACAAGACCACTGAGTCTAAAATAAAACAAGGCTAATAAAAACAAGGAAATGATGCAAATTATGGCTTATCAGCTGCATGAGGGGCGGGGGGGGAAGCCTCACAGTTGATGAAACCGCACATGACAATGAATCATGCCTTGTCTCCAGATCATTCCACTGCAAAATGGCTACACTATGTCTGTCTTGGTATAATTCCTGAAAGGACTGGCAGACAGTCATTACCACGTTAGTCTAATTTATACTTGCCACTAGCCCCAGTGTGTTATTCTCATCACGGATGAGATCAGCTTCAGAGAGCACAGCCCTGACAAGGAAAGCTAGCGAAGCCCGGTTAACAGAAGCACCTGCCAGCCCTCTCATCAGCCCCAGTTGTCTAGCGACTTCTTCCCATCTCATCCTGACTTTATTCATAAGGATGGGATGATACAGTTCTGAGGCTGCACTTGGGGCTTCCTCTGAGTTGCCAAGCATCTCAGAAATCGGGTTTGTGTCACCTTCCTGTCTCCCCTCAAGTGCAGACGCCACGTCTGTTCCCTCCGTCTTAGGCATCTGCATAGTAAGTGCAGCCAGGGGCTTCTAGTTCTGAGAGAGGCGATGAACCGATGTTAAATGGCAAGGATGCCACACTGCATTCAGATTAATTCCAAACATGCTCCTCCCAGGGCTGGTGCCACAGTGCTGACACCAGAGGAATTAGTGAGGATTAGACACCCTCCCTGCCGCATGGAACTGGGGAAGCGATAATTACGAGGAGTTTATGCCTCCTCAAATGAAACGAATGAGCACCTCCTCCCTAATAGAGAAAGCTCCTATGTCTAAGCGTTAGCTGCAACGTGGGTTTTCGGCGGTTAGCATTATTAGCTCTGTGATTAGCCATCCTAATGGAAGCATCTCATGGAACTAAGACGGAAGCCCCTAGGAAGACGTTGCTAGAACTAACTTTACGGTGAGATGGTTCAGGGAAGCTACGACATACACCCCAGAGATTTACTGTGTGCTTTGAACTACCCTTGACTGAGTACGATGAAGAGTTTCTGTTTAAGCAACAAAACCTTTTTCTCCCAGCTTTGAAATCTACTTTTGAAAAATCTGATTCTTTCCCCATCCAGGATCACTTTAACTTTTTAAATTACCAATGCTCCTCCGAAGGGAAGTTAAAACTTCTCAATGAATTAGAAACCTCTTAGTAATCAGGTATTTCAATAAAACCCTCTCCTCGGGGCTTTTTGGTGTCTCTTAGGGGGGAGGTCACTTGACAGGATGAAACGCTCAGAAATCTCCAGGGGACAACCACTGTAGCAGCTGTGACAACCATTTTCCTTGAATTTCTAAGAAAATGTAGGATTTCTTTCCTGTTAGGTTGTGATATACTTTGGCAAACAACTTGGCAAACAGCTCAGGCCCAAGGAATATGTTTTCCTCCAAGAAACGGGGGACTTCAGGGCCCCACTGCATTGTCACAAGTGTCACAGATTAGATGACTGCACTGCAGAGTGACGCTATGTAAACAGCTCCCCTGAACTTCTGGGAAGTCCAGACACATCTAGGAGCGTGGGATGTTTCTTCCAGGAAACTTGACTCTGCTAACATCAGTGATTTGCAGGCATTAAATATACAAGAGATGATTGTTCAAAGACAAAACTAGTTCCTCTCTCTCACTTTCTCAGGCAAGGTACCTCAGTAAATGTACGGTGTCCTTTTATCTATTATTGAAATGACTGTATAAAGCAAAGGTGAATAATTCTATAATTTAGCCTATAAAGTGAAATGGACTGGGTCTTCCATAAACTGGAGCCCAGGGCTAACGGGTTTGGCCCATTCCAGGACGTAGCCACCGCAGTCAGCCTGCCCCGTGTCATGCGATCTTGGGGAGGACCAGGGATGCAAGGACCGGGGAGGCCAGTGGCTCTGCCGAGCTCATTGCCTGCCTGGGCTCAGGACTGCTCTGCAGAGGACTGGCTCATTAATATGAGAAAGTGAGTCCAAGGGAACATCCACCAGCTGCCCGCCTCCCATATTGCATCATTATTTTAATAAAGACAATCATGCACAGGGAGGGAAAGAAGCCCTCAAACTATACAGAGAAAGGTTTAAAATAAAGAGGGGCCCGTTGCTCTCCCCCACTTCCAGCCCTCAGGAAAGATAACCATGATCAAAATTTCCTGCACAGCCTTCCAGTAAAATATTAATGCACAGAACTGCATATATCTGCATATGCTTTAAAAATATTCAACTAGGGTTATGTTCTATATAGATATATAAAAAGATATATAAAGATATATAGAATATATAAATATATATATATCTATAAAAATATATAAAATATATAGAAAAATATTTATATATATAAATACATATGCTGTTCTGGATTTTTCCCTTAATATGTGTTGAAGATCATTTCGTATCACACACATCCCTATTTTTTATTTGTTTTATTTTACTTTTTTATTGTGGTAAAATATACATAACATAAAAATGACCATTTTAAGAGTATAATTCAGCGGCATTAAGTACATTCACAGTGGTAAATGTATAAGCATGTGCAACAATCTCCACTATCCATTTCCAAAGCTTTTCGCCATCCCAAACTGAAACCCTGTACTCCTTAAACAATTACACTTCTTGTTCTTCCCTCCCGAAGTCCCTGGTAACCTGTCTTTATGAATCCGTCTATTTTAGGTACCTTATGCAGATGGAACCATATGATATCTGTCCTTTTGTGTCTGGCTTATTCCATTAGCATAATGTCTTCAAGATTCATCCATGCACGTGTGAGAAGTCCCTGTCCCCAACAACACTTCCTGTAATTGCTTTCCAACTTGAAGGGTGAACAACAGCATCTCTCCGATACTCTGATTTGCATCCTTTAAATATGGAGTGAGGTTCTCACCTTCATTTTTACCCCGTCACTGTAGTCAGTGATGGGAGGAGGCAGCAGCTTAAACCCAAAGGTGGAATGTGAGGGAAATGGCACACCTGACTCAAATTTAGCTGTCAGAGAGCCCAACCAGGCTGTAAAATCTCAGAAGCATCCGGAGTACGCCGTAACTCCTGCGTTTCCATTGGAGCTCTTGGCACTCACGTGTGAGCTGGGGCTTCCGTGGAGCGCGTGGCTGTCTCACACGTGGCTGCTCCCTCTCCCCCGGCCTCTCTCCTGAGAGCGGCCTCACTGAGGCCATTGAGGCAGAAGGTGATCACGGCTCCACCGCTGGCAGCAGCCTGGCTTGTGAGGACTTCCCTGTGCCACTGAAGGTCCTCACAGCCTCCTTTGACCGAGGAAGTTTGAATTCTCCCTGTGGTTGGACATCCATCTCTGGGAAGACTGTGAGTCCCAGGCTAGCTGGTTTTCAGGAAATATGGAAGCCTGCTGTACTAGGTCCCTGTAGCTGCTGTAACAAATTACCACAACCTGGGGGAGGGGGGAGAGGTGGAGCTTAAAATAATGGAAATGCAGTCTCTCTCAGTTCTGGAGGTCAGAAGTCTGAAATCACGGTGTTGGCAGGAACACGCTCTCTCAAAGGCTTCAGGGGATCATCTGTTCCATGCTGTTCCCTCAGCTTCCCGTGTCACCGACAGTCCTCGGTGCTTCCTGCAGCTGCACCACTGCAGCCTCTGCCTCCATCATCATCACGTGGCCTTCCCCCTGCCTGTGTCTCTGTCCCAATTTCCCCCTTCTTTTAAGGGTACCGGTCATGTTGGATTAGGGTCCCCTCTAGTGGCTTCATCTTACCTTGATTTCATCTGCAAAGAGCCCCCCTCCAATAAGAGCGCATTCACAGGTGCGGGGGTTCGGGCTTCAACATACATTTCAGGAGATAGGATTCAACGCGTAACAGCCGACTGAATCTAGAAACTTGTCTCCAAAATCTCGCCTTTCCGATGCATTCTTCACTTTGTCACTTGAGTCATTTTGTCCCTAAATTATAGCAACTGTCCTCTCACTCCCTTGCTTGGAAAGCTGTCACAGCTTTGAACATTTGCAGAAGCAAATCCAAACTCCTTAGCGCAAGAGGGCCTCCACGATCCAGCCCTTTCTAATTTCTGCCTCTTCTCTCACTACTTCCCTCTCCATGTGCTCTGCATTCCAGGAGCTCCCACCCATCTGCCCTTCCCCACACATACGCTGCACTTTGACTTATTTCTGTACCCAAAACATCCGTCCCTCATCCTCTTTACCTCCCGAACTCCTACTTATCCCTCAAGCCCCAAAGCAAGCACCATCTCCTCCAGGAAACCTGCCCCAATCCTCCCCACAGGCTAATATTCCTTCTTCTGAGCCACTGTCGCTGCATCTTTCCCCACTGTTGTAAGTCCCTCCCTCTCTGGCTGAAATAACTTCCAGGGGATTTAAAGGTCTCACGTCCTTTTCATCCCTCTTCATTTTCCTGGGATGCAAACATTAAAGACTTGAAGAAATAATGGCTGACAATCTCTCACATTTGATGAATGACCCCAATATAAACACCCAAGAAGCTCAACAAAGTTCAAATAAGATAAATTCAGAGACCCGCACTGAGACATTTTATAATCAAACTTTCCAAAGATAAAGACAAAAGTACAGTCTTGAAAGCAGCGAGAGGGAAGTGAAGCATCACAGACAAGGGGTCCTCAACAAGACTGTCCAGACTTCTCATCGGAAACTTGGAGGCTAAAAGGCAGTGGGCCAATATATTCAAAATGCTAAAAGGAAAAAGAAAAAAGCTGTCAACCAAGAATCCTGTATTGACAAAACCATCCTTAAAAAGTGAGGGAGAAATTAAGACGTTCCCAGATAAACAAAAGCTGAGACCATTGTTTCCCACTAGACCTGCCCTGCAAAAAACACCCAAAGGAGTCCTTTGGGTGAAATTAAAAACACCCTGGAGAGGAACTCAAAGCCATATGAAAACATGAGGATTTCAGTGAAGTTATGGAGGATTGCTGTCCTTTTGGTACGTGAAGCCCCTGTAACCCACACTCACCCCTCAGGCTCCCACTGTATGTTGGGTGAGATCAAACCCACCCAGATAATCATCGATCCATTTTAACCAATGACACACTCATCCATAATATTCACCTTCTCAGCCATACTGCTGTGGAATTTAGGGACACAAAAGTGATAGCGTTACCCTCCATAAAAAATCAAGGAAAAAGAAAAGCCTTTATTCTCTTTTCTGAAACAGGGTAATGAATTTCCTACATAGTGCAGCATGAGACTAGGGATCAGACAGAGATGCATTTAAATCTGTATTTTGCTTTTCACTTGCCATATGGTTTGGGAAAACGATTTAACCCTTTGAGTTTCTGTTGCCTCATAACAATACCATAATAATAGCCAAATTATAGAGTTTATATGAGGATTAAGAAACATATATTTAGTAGAGAGCCTGGAACAGCCTGAGCATCAGAGAAGTTGCAAACTGTCATAATTATTATTTTTTATGGCATTTTTTAAAGCACTTCTCCAAAACAGGCATGCTGATATATTGATATATGTATGCTCTGTATCTCATTCTGTTTAAACAAATGAACTTGCCTCAGTAAACTGATAAAAAAGTAAAATAATGAACAGGGACCCACCTCCAGCCAACTGCCCTCCCTACCGAGGAAACAAAGGCCTCCTCCCATGCTGACGCTTAGCAGAATAGCCTGACACAGCGCCGACTCATGCTTCCCCTATCCCCGCTCCGTACTCTGAGGACAGATCTATCTCCTCTTCGTCTTTATCTCTCAAGGGCCAAGCAGAGCAGTGTAGGTTCCTGGCAAGTAGCGTCTGTTTAATCAGTTAATTCCTTGACGACTGAGCAAGAACCGGGCCCACTCTTCGCCGGCGGTCTAGCTCAGCCACGCTTAGGTGCGTTGCAGATGCTAAGCGCCTAGCACGGCGGCTTCCAAGGAACAGTGACTGTCGATCCTGTCACTGATGAATCACTGGAGAGCAAGCTTAACTTAGACTTGGTCTAGATAAAATTGCATTTCTTTTAGAGGTTGAACTGAGTCCCTGAGAAGTATGACAAATACAGCAATTTGGTCATGTTCATTGAAGAGAAATCTGAAAGCTTGTCCCCAGAGGTGCTGCTGGCACAAAATTCAGGAGACGCTTCTTCCTTGTGTGGAGCTGAGCTACGGGGCACATCCGAGCAAGGCCCAGGTAGCGCCGTAAGGAGGAACTCATGGTTTTGCACACGCTACCTCCACCCCATCTCCTCTGGCCCCCTGGTTCTTTTCCAGTGTTTTCTGCCTCAGTGAATGGCTCCACTGTCCATCCTGGCATATAAGTCAGGAACTAAAATGTCACCCTTCACCCTTAACGTCTCCATCACTTCCATTTCTAAATCCAAAACTACATCTTGTCATGTTTATCTCCTGAATTGCATTCAAAGGTCCAGGCATGTCTACTACCATCGCAGTCCAATTTTCCATCATCTCTCACTGGTTTCTTAATGCTCCCCCATATCCCTTCCTGCCCCTCCCACACCAAAGCTGAGACGTTCCATTCCTTCCAAATGGAAATCAAATCACGGATATCGCACACATCCACACACACAAGCACTTATTCTTAAAACCTTTTAACATTTTCCCTTTGGTATTAGGACAAAAGCAGGAGTTCCCGGCAAAGCCTACCAGGCTCTGCAGAGCCTACATACGTGCCTCCTCTTCAGACCCACCCTGACTTGTTCACCCTTCACTCAACGTCACACTGGCCTTTACTCAATTCCTGGAACACGCATGCTCCCTCATGCCCCAGGCCCTTTGTACTGGCTGCTCCATCTTTCTGGAATGCTCTCTTCTCACCTTGAACCAGGTTCAAAAACCCATCTTTATCATTCAGAACTCCATTCGAGGGTCACTTCCTCAGCACATCCTCATCCCTCCTGAATAGGGCAGGTTACCCTTGACAGCCTCTCTATTAACATGTGCCTCTCATTTTTAGCACATACAATAAACAGCTTCTGTTTCAGTGTTTCACTGCGTGACTATCTGATGCATGGTTCTCGCTTACTACCCTGCAGGCTCCACAGGGCAGGCACTGAGTTTCTTCCTCATGGCTTAGATCAGTGCCTGGTGTGTGGCAGGTGCACAGTAAATGTTTGTTGAGTGGCTGAATGACTAATTGTGAATGAATGGATGAGCCCATGCCTTAATACTTGCCCCGGGGCCCACTTGATTGAAACTCCAGCACCCTGCACCAAAGAGCAGGGGAGACCATTCGTTTTATAAGGAAAGTGTTACTGGTCACCCAAACTGTCATAAAATAATCTCAATAGAGCAACCAGTGCAGCCATAAGGGCAGTGAGTGAATGGGCCACATGGGCCTGCCCCCGAGTTGGCATTAGTTGAAAGTGCTCCCCAAGCAACTTAGCTAAGACCATTCAGTGAGGTTATGTGCATTGCTTTGTCCATTGGTACACTGGGGGATGTCTTCCAAGAATCATGATTTCCATTTCAGCACAGGTAGCATCTCTTCTGAGAAAATTACCAAATAGGCTTGGCGGCCTCTGCAGGCACCTGGTTGAAGATAGAGAAATGATGCCCACAAAATGGAAAAGGACCTCTTTTTCCTCGTTCACACTGCCAAATGGGCATGTAGCCTTTCAACTAAAACTCAAGTAACTCAGACAGAAGTAAGAAGAAGGGGTTGGTAGCAATGAAGCTGAGGATGCTCCTGAGGCCTGATGGGTACCAGTTTCTGAGCTCTTCCTGTCAGTCAGGCTCTGTGCAAAATACCCTCCAGGAATAATCCCATTTGATTCTCCCAAATACCCTTCAGATGCGGGTACCGTTATCATCTCCCTTTGACTGACTGAGGAATGAGGGGGTTCAAAGAGGTTAAATGGCTTGGCCAAAGTCCACATCAAGGAAATCACAGCCCAGTGTGCAGCCCAGAGCCTCAGACCGGGGTCCATGTGACTTCAGCAGCATGTGACATTGCAGATTATAAACTGAGTAAACCGCTTCCCTACTGCCCCAGCTTTCCCACCGTCTAGCTTTGTCAGTCTTCCTACAGCAAACACAGGGAACAGAACCCACATCTGAATGGCAACCGTGTGCCTAGAAAATGGAATAAGCCCCACAACAGCCCTGTGGAGAGCAGTATTATCATCTAATTTTACAGATGAAGTAGCTGAGAACTGGGGAGGGTAAGCAGGTGCCTAAAGCCACATAGTCAGTTAAGTGCCCATTCCAGCAGTTGAACCCAGGACTGGCTTTGGGACATCTGTTCACTTGATCCCCTCCGCCATATAACATGCCTTCTGCCTGTAGCCAGTATCCCTCTCAGTTCCAAGCAGAGGTTCCCAGGAACACTTCTGAAAAAGATATTACAGGACCAGAGACCCAGGTTGATGGAGAATCTGATGCCTAGTCTTTTTTAAACCAACCTGTTTTCTTTGCATTCCTGGCAGGTGCTGATTGTAACAATTACTCTGTTCTATTTCCAGGGGCGCTGAAAACATTGAAACATTAAGCCAACAATCACTTAGCAAAATAAAGACATTGTATTAAAATCACAGGTCGGATTTAAGTTAATGCTCTGTAATGTATCTGCCTATTCTGGGAGATCTGAAACCTTAACAGGATCTACCCCCAAAGCTGCTTTTCCTGCTCCCAGAGCAGGCTTATCCCACGACACAGCCTGGGAAATTCAGCTGATCACTACTGCTCAGAGTGAGATACTTCCAGCTTTCTGTAATACCCCTCCGTCCCTGAAGTTCTAGAAAGATATCAGGTTTCGTTGCAGAGCCCCCCTCAGTCCCCAGACACCTCAGAGCCTGAGGAGGCTCAGAATGACGGTTCTTCGAATGGGCTGAATGACATCTGCTGAGACAGGAACATAGTCAAAATATAACTGAGAAATTCCATCAGGGCTTCCCCGACAAAAGATTTCTTCCGTGATGACTTCAGTTACTCTCTCAGCATTTCTGATTAAAATATAATCACTTTAACACGGGTCCACGGGAGACAGGATTCTGGAAAAGAAATGACTCTTTCTGCGAAGAACTAAGTTTCAGAGTTTCAGAAGACACGATCCAGACCTAGATATGTGGTATCTGGGCAGGACCCCTCAACATGTAAAATCCTCAAACTCTCTGACACGCTGGACCCCAGACACACCCCATGATCAAGAAGGGGGTGCACGTGTCCACTGCAGGAACAGGAAGCAAACTAACAAACTGGCTTCTAAGCAACCCCCACTGAGAGGCTATGCTCTGGGAAGAAGGTAAGGGGCTGACAATCTCAGAACAGACAGACCCTCCGGAGTTCCTCTGTGACACCAGGGAAATTCATCGAGGTTAAGAGGAATGTGACACCCTGTAAAATGTCCTGATTGGTATCACCTTTCCTGTTCCATCCAGTTTTTCTATAAAACTTCGAGATCCCAACCCCAAGACAGACTGGTAGTCTCTGAGGGATTATCCTGCTGTGCCTCCTCTTTGTCTGGCAAAACAATAAAGCTGTTCTTTTCTGACTTTCCCAAAACTCTGCCTCTGAGTCTCAATCTGGTTTTCAGGGCACAGACGCTGGTTTTGCAGCAACACCATGAGGGCAGGAATCTTGCTTTAGAGCAGAGGCTGGCATTTAATAAATGCTTAATAAATATTTGTTGAATGACCAAGTAAGTGGAGACAACCCAAATATCCATCAACAGGGAATGACGAAATACATTAAGGCAGAGCAAGACTGAGGGACAAAGATCAACTGCAAAACACATGTTTTCACTTTCACTGCAAAATGAGAACCAAAGCCCCAGAAGTGTGTGTGTGTGTGTGTGTGTGTGTGTGTGTGTGTGTGTGTGTGTGTGTGTGTGTTCGTGGGTATGGCTAAGGATCTGGAAGAATATACATCAAACTATTAACAGTGTTACATCCAGGAAAGAAATGAGGGTTGAGGGAATGAATGTTTTCCACTATTTACTTTATACTCTTCTGTTGGGTGTAAATTTTTAGCAATCAATGTGTCTTGAGCTTGTAATAAAAAAGTATATCAACAATACAAAAAATGAAATCTGTGGCCTGAGATCTCAGCTGTACAAACTTTCAAGTTCTAGTTCTCTGAAATCATGGCATTCCTTGACATCGTTCTGTCTCTCTGGAGCTCCTGGGATACCTGGTTAGAATGCCAGCCAGGCTTGGCTGTTGGCCACAGGGAGACAAGAGGGAAGGGGGCAGGGCACCCACCGTCATTAAAAGAATGACACGGCAATTAGCACCAAGGTGGTGGAAGATTCAACTCCCAGTAAACCTTAAGCTTCAATACACACTCACTGAAATACAATAGCATAGTAGATGGTACTTAAAGGCGCCAGGACAGTTTCAAGGCTGACCATACAAGGTCAAAGGGTGGGTATGGCCCAATTCCTGGGAATCCCACCCCCTTCCCCGAAGTAGTTGGAATAGTACTCCCACTTGCCGGCATGGGAAGTTACTGACATGTAAAAACTAGCAACACCGTGCCTCCTGGTCACTCTCTCTTCTGAGTGAGGCCACCCACACTCTGTCTATGGCGCGTGCATCTACTTTTACTTTAAACTGAGCGCCCAAGCCCCACACCTCGTGGCCTTTCTCTTGCCCTCTGAAACAGCCTGCACTCTGTCTATGGAGTGTGCATCTCTCTGAATAAATCTACCTTTACTCAACTGTGGCTCACTCTTGAATTCTTTCCTGCGCGAAGCCAAGGACCCACACTTGGTGGGGAGCGTCCCAGGGACTCAACTGAGACCTGGGACACAGCCACCCTCTCGCCCTGCATTTTTCCTGTGTCAACAGGACAAGGGTGATGTGTTGGTAGGGATGGAGGTTTACTAAACACGAGGCTGAGCCCTGGCCAACCTTTGTATGAAGCATCAGAAATCAATTTATCCACCTGATATAACTGGAAAAAGTCATGTAGGTTACCTGTCATTGGAATTTTGAGATAAAGCCTTGGGGTGAGTGATGTTACTGACAGTTCCACAGTGACCACATTCTATCCACTGGGTCGGGGCTTACTGTGATAAAGTCTTGTTCACCTGGGAGGCCCCGGGCAGCACACTGTAGCCAGGGCTAGGAAGGGTGTCAGGGGCAGTAACTGGTCCTCTGAAAGCTGTCCTACACCTCCTTTCCCTTCTTGTCCCTATTACATCTCCTCCACACCCTCCTAAGGGCTTCCTCCCCCGTCCCAGGGTTAGCACTGCTCTGCTCTTTTCTCTTCAGTAACCTTCTCCCAGATCAACCTCTTAGGTTCTTCTCCCCGTTCCAAGATTGGCTCTGGAATAAAATACTAGCTGGTTACTTCCTGACTATTCCAGATAAGCACTACGGTCCCCCTTTTTGTTTATTTGAAGAAGTCTATTGCCAAGCATGAGGGACAGACAGGGCATTATAAAAATATGCACTTAGAGGAATTACAAAACCACGAAGCAGCGGTTCCAAGTGAGGTACTTATCAGAACTAATTTAGAAGCTTACAAAAACCCCCATCCCTAAAGACTCCTAACACGATACATGATCACACAAAATTTTTCATGTACATTTAAACATTTTTTTCACATGGAATTGAGGTTACTGAAATCGCTGGAAGGTTTTCTAAATTCACTGAAGTAGGAAGATGAAACGATACTGACAGTCCAACTAGCTGCATTCCAGTAATAACATAAGGAATCTGAAAAGGGCAGGAAATAAGTGGAGGCTACAAAGGAGAAAAAAAAAAAAAAGCATGTTCCTTTTTATGCCTAAAATTAAGTTAAAATGTTTTTAAAAATATTCCAGAAAATATTCTAATTAAATATTAATTGTACCATCTGTTAGTGCATATTGGAAATATAGATCATTGGCTTTCCCTTAGAAACCCATAAATCAGCCTTTAATATTTAGAAAGAACAGGAAAAAAAGCAGATAATAAAGTTCTGCTCACCTGTCATTACAGAAAACCAAAATACCAAAGACATGAACACACAGGCCAAATGGGAGCCAAATGGAAAAGGCTATTAAATGGCAGGTGGAGGAACTTAACACAAGGGCAGCCAAGGACGGCCTCTGGAGGTTATGGTTGGAGGAAGTATCTCAAGGTCCTTCTTGTCTATATTCCCTGCAGACTTCTGCTGCAGCGCAGGCTGACAGCAGAGCTGTCCAGGAAGGAGAAGCAGAGCCAGGCTGATGCCCTAAACCAGACGTGGGGCGAGGATGCAAGATGGGATGGGGTCATGCAGGGACCGTGGTCTTACATCTGGCTAGATCCTGGGGAACCAGGAACAGGGAAAACTTGACAAGATCCCAGCTGGGAGAGGACATCACAGACTTCCGATGTCCTCCTTTCCTGCCGAACTACCAAAGTTTCTTTGATTTGCAAACAGAAGACCCACTCTAGCTAGATGGGAGCTTAGGAGGAGAGTAAAAAGGAATTCTTGGAAGGATACTGGAAGACCTCATAGACAGTGGTGCGGCTGAGAGCCTGAGGTCTTCTAAGTTTCTACGTCAATATGCCTTGATCCTCGCCATACCATAATACCATCTGGAGTTAGCACCGCCTCCACAGGGTAAGAGTGCAGCCCCAACAAGACTGCTCTCTCTCCAGACACCAGCCACAAGCTCTGGGGTCCCCAGGCCACTTACAAATTCAGAAGTTTCTTATGAACCCTTCTGGTTTAATAACTCACTAGAATAATTCACAGAATTCAGGAGAGCGCTATGCTTACGATCGCAGTCTTATTACGAAGGACCAATCAGATGAGAAGACATCCAGGACGAGGTTGGGGAGGGTCTCATCACAGAGCTTTTGTGTCCTCCCCTGTGAGACCAGGGCACAGCCTCCTTCCAGCACATCTGTGTTCACCAACCAGAAAGCTGTTCCAAGCCTGAGTGTCCAGAGTTTTTGTTGGGGTTACATTTGGTAGGCATAATTGGTTGAATCATCAGTCACATGACTGAACTTGATCTTCAACCCCCTCCCTCCACCAGAGTTCGCAATGGTATCTCCTGGCTCAATGCCCAACCCTCTAATTACAGGGTTGAGATTTCAGGTCAAGTTAAAGTCGTTTCAGGTTGCCTGGAGTCATTTTAGCATAAACTCAAGTGTGGTCCACTTGGCCACCATGAATAACAAAGACATTCCTGTCACTTGGGGTACTCCAAGAGTTTAGAAGCTCCCTCCCAGGAACCAAGGATAAAGGCCCAATTCTCTATCACACAACATCCCCTCCAGGCCCTGGTTCTGGGGTTGCATTTGTTTTCTCAAAAGAACAAATCTAATTGGTCCAGCTTGGATCCAGAATCCACTCTTATAATAAACCAGAGACTCAAGGGGCAGAAATCAAACTGCTAGGGTAAACTGCTACAAGATTTGAGAAAGGAGGGGACAGGCAGACCCCCTCTCCTTATAAGCATCTACCAGACCCTGATTAATAACACCTAATCAATAGTCCAGCAGCCTGGAACCAGGAGACCTAGGTTCTAGCCCCAATTATTCCCTTCAAAAAAGATAACATATATTATTAATGGAAGAATTGAATATATTCTTAGAATACGGTCAGAGTTGAAATAAGCATTATAAAATCTGCCAGAAATATGATAGAGAAGACTGTGGAGGGTAGGACCTTGCATGAGACAGTGTATTTCATCAAAATGACAACATTTTCTTCAAGTAATTGAAGCCTTCTTCAATCTTGCTATAGGAGTAGCAAGAATGTATTGATTACATGAAGTTCAGAAATTTTATTAGATCCTCAACTCTATAAAGTAATGTAGGAAAATTTATATTAAGGAAACACCCATCACTCTGAAGATTCTAAATCCAAAAACAGCTGAGGATAAAGAAAAAAGATTGTATATGTTTGAACTACTGAAACTAATTTGTGAGAATGCATTTTAAAAAAAAGAAACCTGAAACTATGAAATGACATTGTCTTGCCTGAATACACAGAGACACGTTAATATCACAAGAGACTGGAAAAATCCTACCAAAGGGCTAATAACTAAAGCAGAAGGTTCTTTATGCTTTGACTCATGTTAATCATTTATCCCACAGAAACCCTATGCATAGTCAGCTCATAAAATGAGTTGATAAGAAGACAATATTTTCCTTTTAGAAACAATTGGACAAAGAACACTTGGATGTGCAGAATCTTGTTACGTTTATGACGCATCTTCCCTTTTCCAATTTGTAAAGCCCACGTGGAAATAAAGACTGATGCCCAAACAAGACCCCAAGAGCCCCTGGGCCTTTGCACTGGCTTACCTAACTTGACCTGTATGACCCCTATCAGACTTAGGAAACAAGTGGGATTTGGGCAACTTCCTCTCCAATACTATATTTATAGATGACCTACACTTTGCCCCTCATTTTAATTCTGAGGAGTAAATATCAGGTTTCTCTTCTTACAACTTCAGTGGCTTATTGGCTGGTCAAGAGGTTGGCCAGGTGGGAGAGCTAAGGCGTGAGGACCTGAGCAGATAAGAAATCCCAGCCGTGATACGGATGGGAGCAAGGCACTGTTCCCAGTTTGGCCTCAGGCAGCATGACATAGCTGGTGGGATTTATCTTCAAACTGATACAGTCATATCACCTGTTCTTCTTTGCAGACAGGCTGGTTCTAACCTGTGCATTCACACAGAAAGCAAGACACACGTAGGGGCAAAGCAAAGCAACCGCAAAGACCCAGAAGGTTGGTGGGTTCTGCTGTTGGTCAGATCCCCAAGCCCGCTGTATCTTGGCCGTGTGACTTAATCAAAAGGATAGTTTAGCCCAATGACTGGTAATTCATGGCCACACACGTTAGTGGGGAAAAGGTGTCATTTTAAAGAGTTCGTGAACACACGTGGCAACAAGCAGCACCATTGTGTTTATCGAGCTCCCAGAAGAAATAAAACGTGACCAGATTTGTGTAAGCCTGTAGGTGCTGCTAAGACTAACTAGAAATTCTTTTTGAAAACCTGCTTTGAAAGTACCCCTCCAGTTATCCGTAGCATGTTGTCACTGTGTCTGTTCTCAATGCACAGGTACTGAAAGGACAACTTCTGTAGAGTAGACAGTTGGGCTCCACCCTCGAGGAGTTTCCATCTGGTAAGAAAGTGGAAGAATAGAAATGATGAGCCGCACTGCAGGTCTCACATATACATGTGATTGGCAGTTATCCAAGTAAGAGAATGGTAAACCCCAGTAAGAGAAGCCCAGATGATATGCCCCAGTAAACCAGAAGATGGAGAGAGATTTGCAGCTGCTGAAAATCAAAGAAGACTTCCTGGAGAAAGCAACCTTTGACCTTGTCTTTAAGAAAGGTAATTTCACGTTGCTCCTTGGGGACGAGGGAGTCGGAGCTTAGACAGAACGTAGCATTGACTCTTGGGATCTGTATGCATTTCACAGAGCATGGACTTGTTGGAGACTAAAGACAGGTGCGAATGTTGATGGTTTCTTTGCTTTTCCCCTTAGTCACTGAGGGTCATGTCCACCCATGAGATCAACGTGTGACCCTGGCACTCCCAGCCTACGGCTACAAGTGAGGGTCACAGGAAGCGCATCAGCCCAGGTGTCCCTAGCTCTTCCTCCACGTGCATAATGCAGGCCCTCCAGCTCCTTGAGAAATGCATGTGTATGTTCACACACACGCGCGCACGCACACGCATATACACACCCCTACTGTGAAGTGTCATCAAGGAGTCTTCACATATCTCACAGTAGTTCATGCCCTCTCCTGTCCTGCCGCTGCAGCCAGTGTCCACAGTGCTGATGCTAATTCTGGAGTCAGGGGGGCTGTCACTCCATTCTGCTGATGTCACCAGCCCTCGCGGGCCGGGGCAGGCTGCCTTCCCTGCTCTGAAGCCATGCGGTCCTCCACGTATAGACTAGGGGGGCATCCTCTCCTCCTCACATGTTGTCACAACTCCCACCCAAAGCCACGCCATGAGCTCTCTCATCACTTCATTCTTTCCCCACAGCCTTTCTCTCCATGAGACTCAGTCGGTATGTCAGCTCAGTCCCACCAAAGTCAGAGACTCACTCCAGCCCAATCTTGTTTTCTCCATACAAAACCTTCTCCTCAGTTAAACACACTCAGGCAAATGGCCTCCTGGGGACAGTTTGTTGGAAGGTGAATTATTGAGAAACACCTCCAGGCCCTAGACTCCAGGGGAAGAGTGGGCAAACCCCAGCCTAACCTTCGCAGTCCGGGTCAGAAACGCCCTGGTCCTGAGTGAATCTCACTGGCGAGGTTTGGGGAGGTGGCTGAGCACTGATACTTATTTATCAGAATGTCTTCGGATGATGGGAACGTGCACCTACGGCCAAGCACCACTGCCTACGTGCTCCCTACTGCCAGGGGGACGTCAGCATCTTTTATCATCTCAAGTCCTCTGGAAAGAGAAAAAAATATCATGAAAATACCAAGGACTGTTTTCAAACCAACTGGCCATTGTGTTAAACTATTAAACGTGAGCTCAAGACGAGCAGGGTTTGCGTCCCAATAGCTCCAATCTTTTGAACCAGGTACCAAGAGAATCTGCAATTCTCCTAGGATGCTGGCCACGGTTTTGGCATTGCTTTACCCATTGATTCATCCACAATGAAAAAACTGAAAAAGCAGACGCATCTCAACCGACTTTAGCTGGGGGACCCGCGTGGTAAAGACCAAACTGAACCAAGAACCAGAAGACCATTCGAGCTTTAATGTACCCTCAGGGCAGAATTCTTTCTCCCCGCTATTCATATTCTAGCAAGTGGCCATCAGTCTTCCCACTACCCCCTAGGCCACCGCTCCCACACAGCTTCTGTAGATGCAGTTACCAGGTTCCTTTAGCATCCATCCATCTCCAGGAGGGCTGACGAGAGCTTCCTTGGTGTGCCCTGATAAGGACTTCCCTCGCACACACATTCACAGACTCCCGGTCATCTTCACAATGGGGAAGAGGAAGAAAGCAGCCCCATCTGGCTATTTTGAATGCTTACATTTTAAAATATTTTACAAGAAATTGTATTTTTAAACAGCACTCAGCAGTGTTTTTTAAATCTTACAATCTATTGTTCAATTTTTTACAAAAATGCCAACAAAGCATCATCTAGCTCCAAACGGCTCAAAGAGCATTAGAAGCGGATCTTGTTCTTTTAACCTTCCTGTAAGTATGTTTCTATTACTGCTCAAATCTATGTTAATATCATAATGGCTCTGTGCCGCCAGCTAATGTGATGTATTATAAAGTATGAAGAACTGAGTAATTTCCAGATTATGGGACTCAAATCTATTCTTAATGGGCACCTAAACGTGTATTTATGTATTACTTCACAATAAATCACAGAAATGACCCAGAAGTTTTTAAGCACATATTTGAAAACTCTTTAACAGCTCCAGAAACCTCAATAAATCTCACTGTACAAATTAATACATAATGTTTCATCTGACTCATACAAAAAAATGTATTTTAAATGCCTATGAGAAAAAAAAACTCTGTGAGTCACCTTTGAGTTCATTTGTCAAATGGAGAAAAGGGAAAAAAAAGATGTGCCATATTACTGAAAAATCTATTGATTTAATTTTACTTCTCATAAATGAGATATTTTATACCAAAAGGAGACTGCATTGAGGAGAAAATTTGAGTTAATTATCCAGATAATTTCAATTAACAGCCATTTGAAATATTTAGATTACTAGATCCAACCTGAGTGGGATGGTTTGAATTACTTGGATAACATAATCGCATCAGCTGTCTTTGAGTGTCTTTGTCACCGTCTGCATTAGGATGGCTCCAGCTCTTGGCACAACCAGTTGTGGCCGTAAGATTTTGGTGTTTTCTTAACTCTCTATTCAAAAACGTCTAGACTGCTTTTTCTTTCACGGAAAGAACAAAACTGATTCTGCTGACTGAAAACTAGAAATTGTCCTACAGACACTGCCTGTAATGAATTGCAGCTCATTAGTTGCAAATGGGCTTTTTCGGTGGCGTGGATTCCCCCCTGCCCCGGGCCTGTTCCTGCTCAGCGCGGGACACTGGCAAGGCAAGCCTGCTTCACCCCGTGCTCACACCAGCAGAAGAACCTCAGCTCCACGTCTGGATAGTCTCCGCTGACCCCTAATACCACCCTCCCCCCTCCTCATCCCACACTGTCTCCTGGAAGCTCCCCAGGGACCACGCCCACTGGACTTGCACTTGGTTCTACCCTGAGAGGCACTGCCAGGAAACAGAGGGAGGAAGGAAAGGGCAGGTGGGGTATCCATGCACCTTGGCCTTTTTTGGTCTCTGCAGTTTGGCCGGGTCCCCTCCACCAAAGGCTGTGGCTCCTGTTGGGAGGTCCTTTCCCCCCTCTCCTCCAGCTTCAGCAACACCTTCTGGCTTCTAGCAATTGCCCCCTCAAGCCACGGGGCGGTAGGAACATCCCCAGGGTCCGGCACTATCCCTCGGTGTTTTCTCTTAACCCTGCCCACACCTTTATAAAGAGCCTCTGTGTTAGTTAATTTTATGTGTCAACTGGACTGGGCCATAATATGCCCAGACATCTGATCAAATGGTACTTCTGGGTATGTCTGTGACAGTGTTTACAGAGGAGATGAGCACTTGGATTGGTAGGGTGCGTAAAGTGAATCACACTCCCCAGTGTAGGTGGGCACCATTCAGTCCACTCAGGGCTTGAATAGAACAAAGAGCTGGAGGAAGGCTGGATCTGTCCTCCCTCTGCCGGACTGCAGAGCTGGGCCGCCCATCTTCTCCTGTTCCCAGTGCTCCTGGTTCTCAGACCTTCACACCTGGACTGGAATCTACCCTATCAGCCCCAGAGCTCTCAGGTCTTTGAACTACACCACTGGCTGCCCTGGGTCTCCAGGCTGAAGACGGCAGACTGTGGAACTTCTCAGCCTCCCCAATCACATGAGCCAATACCTTACAAAAATGTGACCTTGTTTGGAAATAGGGTCTTTGCAGATATAATTAGTTAAGATGAGTTCACACTGCATTTGGGTGGACCCTAATCTAATGACCGGCGTCCTCATAAGAAGGGAAAACACAGACATCCACACATGTGAAGACAGAGGCAGAAATCGGGGTGTGGCAGCTGCCAGCCAAGGGACACCAAGGGCTGCTGGCAACCACCGGGAGCTAGGATCAGACAAGGAAGGACTCTTCCTCCCCAGAGCCTCCAGAGGAAGCATGATCCTGCCGACACCTTGACTTTGAACTTCTAGATGTGAGAACGTGACAGAACAAACGTCTGTTGTTCTAAGCCACCTGGTTTGTGGCACTCTGTGCTGGAAGCCCTAGGAAATGAACACGGGGGTGAGCATGCTCCCACCACGTGAGCTTGCGGGCATCTCTCAGGACGGGATGCTCTCACCAGGTCTGACCGATGACATTTCAGCCATTTCAGCAGGTGCCCTGGATTGGTAACTCTTACATTTTGACAGTTGTGTCTTCTCGCTGTGTGTCCCCCCCCAAAGCTTCCATCTTTCTCTTTCTTCACTCTCAGTCTCTCATGCCTCCCTCCTCTCCACCCAAGACACTCTTCTCACCTCCTGGGAGAGGACAAACAGGAGTCACAAGAGTGCCATGAAAGAGAAGCCACCACACCCAGGCAGGGTCCAGGTTCCCTCAGGCCACAGACAGCAGCTCCTGCCAAGTGTCACCACCCATGTCACGCATGCCTCCAGCCACCACCCTCCCAACATGTTGGCCAAGCAAGGACTGTGACACCTTAGCGCGATGTCTACTGTTCTCCTGAACTGTCACCTTTCCCCACTGAAGCAGGGGCAGGAATGTGCCAGGGAAGAGAGCAACCAGCCTGAAATTACTCGGCTTTTCTTTTCCTAAATCCTGGGCCCACCGGGTTGGGTGGAGCTTGAGGAATGGGCAGAGGGGTCCCAGAGGAGCAGCAGGATGAGGCAGTGAGGGTCTTCCCATTGAAGAAGAGATCCCCCGAGATGGGGAAGAGTGTGTCAGGGACTGGTGCCCCCCAAGAGAGACAGCCAGACCCAGGGAGGACCCTGAAGGGGAGGACCAGAGGCACCGAGGGTCCCAGCCTCCCCGCAACTCCACGCCCCAGCATGGCCTGAGTGATGACCAGGTCAGCAGGGAGACTGAGGGTGGTTAGAGACCCCTTCCCTTTCCTGGGTCTGGTCACAACCCTGGGAGTGGAGGGAATCCCAAAATTACTAGAATGGGATTCCTCCAGCCTGGAGGTATGAGCACTTATGAGGTAGCATGAGTTTAGATTTGAATTTTTTTTAAGTTATATTTCTTGTGCACCTGAGTTTATGGCCTAATCAGCACGGTCTCCCTTTTCATTTTGTTGAGATGGCTGAAGAACAGGTAAACTCCATAATTAAAGTAACAGCAAGCCAATACATACATGAGAGGAATGTGGGCATTTGCTGACAAGAGGGCATGTTCTAGAATGTTCCTAGGGGTTCTCTCCTTAACAGCACTAAATCAGAAACTCCCCAATGCCTGCAGACAGTAAAATGGATACGTAAACTGTGGTGTGTGTGCACAGTGACACGGTGCCTGCAGTGAGAATGGGCAGATTACAACCACACGCGACGTGGACAAGTCACACAAGCAAAATGTTGAGTGAAAAAAAGCCACGTGATCCCATTCATGTAAACTGTCAAAACAGGCCAACACATCTACACTGTTAGAAGGTAGGGGCGCAGCTGTCCTGGGGAGGGACAGGGACTATAAAGGGACTTCTAGGACGATGATTGAAGCTCATGAGAATTCCCTGAGCTGAGTGCTTAGGATTTGGGTACTTTTCTGTATATATATTATCCTTCAGTATCAAAAAAAAGGTAAGGTAAGGAGAGCATTTCCGACCAGAATGGACAAAGATAAAGATGGAGACAGAAAAAGAAACACACTGGGACAGATGGAGGCAGACAGGGACAGGCAGGGACCATTGCTGATGGACATCCTCCTCCCCGAAGGCTTGTGCTATGTGGGTGTCACTGGGACACTAAATACGTTGGCTTGGGGTAGGGGAGCTTGGGGCCAAAAGATAGGATGTTTGAAACTATAAGATCTGGGCTGACATTCCGACTATCTGCAGAAGAAGTTCGGCACATAAATGGCAACAACCCGCAGACGTAGCTCCCAGCCTCCCCTTTCCTGTGAACGACGCTGCTGAAAGTTCTGAATTCTGTAATGAGCAGAGCTGTGCAAACTCTCATAAACACCCAGCGCACGAGGAAAGGATTTCTGTATCCAGAGACAAACATTTGCAATGGTTCATACCTGAGTACAATAAAATATACAGCTTGCCGTGTTTCTTGGAGGGGAAATGACACTTACTCATAAGCCACAGCAATTTAATGACTGTTATAAACTGCTAAATAATTTTTTCCCCAAAAAACCGTAATACTGCTGGAACCACGTAGAGGCACATAAAACCGCGTGGAGGATAGTCCCATTTTGGAAAGCTGGGCTACTGGGTGCCTTGTCTCCCACTCCTGATGTGCTGATCAGCATCCCAGCCAGCCCTCCCCATGCCACAAACGGTCCCCAAACTTCCTAACAAAGACCCTAATGGCGAGCTTTTCTGATGGCCCGAGAAATGTTATTTTAGCTGGGCACCTACAAGTCTCTGGAGAATAGAGCCATGAATCATTAATTGCTGGCATTAATGTACACCAAAAAAGTATATATTTGGACACGACCTCATTACTTCTTAAGCATTTTTCCACTTGATTTATTACTCTCCCTTATATGAATGCATGTTCATAATCTGCATTACCAGTCCTCTAATGATGCCACGTCAGATCCAAATGCCACCTCATTATTTCTGACACTCACAGAACCCACTACAGTAAACGCCAATTATAGCTGGAGAAATTCCAGAAGACCTCGCCTGCTACCACCGCTAATAAGCATCCGCGTCATTATACTCGCAGGCAGCCCCACACAATGGACATCTGTGTCTACCCAGCCTGGGCAGTGGGCCCTCCTGTGCACAGGAGTAAGGAGATCCAGCACGGGAGAGCCGGCTGTCGGAAACCATTCCGAATCACCCTGGCAAAAAGCCGTGGGATTCATCAGCACCCTGATGACCGGAGTGCTGTGTTTTACTCTGACAGACACAGGAATCAAGTTTCAGAGAGCGCTTCATTGACTAAGTCACCTTGGCTGGGCTGGGACCACGTGTGTGGATCTGGCGGAGAGGTGGCTAGAAAAGAAGTTTGCCTAAGATCTGCAAGGTGAAGGGAGAGCAGCACTTTTGTTTTTGGAAGGTCTTCATGGTTACACAAGGGGAAACTGGATGTAGGGCAGGTTTCAGCCTGCCCCCCTCTTCCCCTCGAAGTGTGCCCAGCTCTTCCTCCCAAACGCCACCCTGCTGACCGACAGCACATCCAGGCCCACCTCAGACAGACAGAAGAGACTTCCACACACTTCCCCCTCCTGCAGTGGGACCAATGTGGCAGCTTCCCAGTCTTACCTGTAAGCTCTAACTCAGCACTTCTGGGTTAGTGCTTCTGGGTGGCTGGTTAATGACTTTTCTCTAAGCTTCCAACTCTCCTCTCTGGATTCTCCTTCCAGTTTGAAGGTCTGGCCTGATCTTGAAAGGGTCCTAATGGACTCCTGGTTAGTGGGACCAATGGAGGCACCTAATGGGAATTCATCCTTTCAACAAATATCTATCGAGAATCTTCCAGGACTGGAGCATTAGGGTACAGCGGGGGGAAGACGGTCAATCCCTGTCCTCCTGAGCCTGTCCCCCTCGTAAGAAGATATGAACTGTCATTTCCTGGGCGCTTACAACGTCACAGGCAGTAGCCTATGTGCTTTACAAGAAGGATTTCATCCAATCCTCACAAGCGCAAGTTTATAATGTAGATACCATCATTGCTGCCATTTTACAGACAAGGAAACTGAGGCTTACCGAGATTAAGAAACTTGCATGCCACTAGCTCCAGAATGCAAATGCTGATCCATTCCACTAGTCAGTTTCCTTGAGCAGGAAGACCACCTTCCCCTCTCCCCACCTCCAAAACCAACCAACCAAAAAAACTAAACAACCAGGCAAAGTCCCAGGGTACCAGGCACACACAGCCGGGCTAAGCAGGTGCCTGAGCTAACTTCTTGTCCAGCATCCAGAGCATTTAAGTCACTCCCACCGAGGAAAACAGTAATCCCGGAACAATGCTACTTTGGCATCTGAAGGAAGCCTGACTAGGGGACAGTGAGTACCAGGGCAAGGCCACCTGCTGGCCAGAGACACAGCCTGACAGCCAAGCAGGCCCAGGATTGGAGAAGATTTTTTTTTTAATGCATAGAGATACTGAGCTACAACAAGCTCAAGACGTACTACTGGGTCTTTTCTCCATTCTTGAGTACAGGAGTGGTAGTATGAGCACAGAAACAACTGTGAGAAGGATGCCCAACTCTCAGTGGTGTTTTCTCTGTGATGGAGAGAGGGGTGGAGATTCCAGAGAATTCTCATGCAGCAAGTCAGACATTTCATAACATGTAATTTTTTTTTTTTTAACAGTGAGGATATATACTATTTTTTAAGGATAGATACCTTTGTAAGTAGAGACGTAAATAATTGATTCAATTAGAAGGTGGTATCTCAGCAAGCACCATCTGGGCCCAGATGTGACCCCCTGTCCCCTCCCTTTGCCTCCATATACGTTCAGAGAACAGCGCTGAATTAGCGATTGCGCCACGTAATAAAGTCCAAGTTCACGTACAATTGATCTTGCTTTAGACCTCTTTCCCAATTCAAATCAAGGCCAAACCGTTAATCATTCCAGCAGAGCCCAGAAAACTGCACACACTGATCTTTGAATTTTATCACCTTCTGCTCAAGGAATATTGAACCCAAAAAACTTGACAGTGATTTCATTACAACTTAAGAATACCATGTTTGACTTTTTTTGTGGTCCTGTCACAAAACAAGCAGTAAACACGTGCTATTCAAACCAGTGTACTAATGAAAAGGACAGGTTTGAGTTTGCCAGTATTCTCCTTGGATTGATTTTTTCCTTTTTATGTCAAGGAAAATAATGCAAAAACTGAACTGAAATTTTGCAAAGAGACAAGTTTTCTTCTTTGACAGCATCAGTAAGAGCCAGGAGTCTAACCACATAGTTTGGCCTCATGAGAATTAGTCTTTTTGAAGTCAATAAGAAATTCCAATTCTTAAGGATTTCCAGTTCCACTGTATATTTTGGAGTGGCAACAAGAACTGATTTCAATAGTAATTTCATTTTTTAGTGAATAAAAGTGTTCAAAAGGCACGAGACTCAGTCGAGTCACACTGGACTATTCGTGTCTTCCCAACCACTGGACATTTGCATCTCCCTTCCTTTGCCCTCTGTCCCTCAACTCCCCACCCCTTCAATCCCACTCATCACCAACCCCAGGTGGACTGTCACTCTGGACCTCTGGCTCCCCTTAGTTAGAATCAATCAGCAAATTTTCCCTAATGCAACAATTTCACATAGTTTGCATACTCTGAACTTCCGTTAGTAAGAGCTCCTTGTAGCCAGAGACTGTTTCTATTGCCTTTGGCCTCTGTGCCCAGCCTGGCGCCCAACCCAGAGCATATATTCAATGCTTGACACTAACAAACAAATGAGATGATACCTCAGATTCAATGTCCAGCCTTGCCCCACTGGCTGCTTCATGCTCAACAGTCATCAACTTCTCTGGAGCCACTATTTCCTCATCTGTAACATGGAGAGAAAAAGTAACCATGATCACCACACTACAGGACAGAACTGCAGAAAGATTCAAAGCGATGGAGCATGGGAAGGCAGTTTGTAAGGTGTAAACTAACACATACATCATGGGACTATTCAGTGCTCAATTCAAAACCAGTCTGAATTCCATCTAAGGGAAGAAAAAGCATGGTTTTCCAATCTTAATTCTAAATTCTTTCCAACTTATTCAAGCCCAAATAAAGAATCCACTTACATTCATTAATATATAGCTCCTACACGTGAATTTGAAATCTTAACAGACTATCTGTTGGATCCTGACTGCCTTAGCTTGCAAAATTTTCCCCAGTTGGTCTCAGCGTACGTGTGTGTGTGTGTGTGTGTGTGTGTGTATTATATATATATATAGGGCATTTTGCTGGAAAGCTAAAAATAAATGAAAAAATAGAAATCATGTTTTCTTCAACAAGATTATTTTTTCAAAATGATATAATGTGTTCTGTTTTTTCTTATTCAGAAGCTGCCTCGGGAAACTGTATCTTAACACCCCTACAGAATTTGTAACAGATCCACTTTGAGTTAATTTTCTAGAACATTTCCACTCCATTTTCCAGTTTTCTCCTCTATTTACTACTTTCAACCAAAAAGCAAAAAACATGCCTTTTATAGACTTAATTATCCCTGAAGCTAAAAGTAATCTGAGCTCTTTTTCTGATGCAAAGGCGAAAATTTTAAAAGCAATGACGACTTAAAGCAGATGGGCTGCTTATGGGGAAACACGAACCAAAATTATGCAGCCTTCTTTATACATCTTCTCCAGGCAAAATAACTCCAGGTTCTTTAGCACATTATTAAAGTTATAAATGAATCCAGCTTGAGGGCTTGGCAAAGAAATAACACCCACAGAGAGAGAGGGAGTCGGGGGAAGGATGAAATCAGGAGGGAGAAGGGTGAGGTGAGCGGAAATGCTGATTTTAGGCAGGTGGCAGGATTCTCAGGTACAGCCTCCTGCCACCTCCAGTGGGAATCACCTCCGCTGAGTTTATCCTAAATTCTTCCTCCTGGTTTTGAATAAGGATGGAGAGTAGACAAAGCAGCATTCAGTGTGAGAGCTGGAAGGCCGTGGGCTGGCATTAGGAATAAGAGGTCTGCCTCCTGACCTCTGGTTTCTATGCTGGACTTAGCCATTCCTCCATTTTGGACGTGACCCTGTGTCCTTCCGGTGAGCAGTTCTAGTGAATGCAGCTCCCCCAGGGGAGAGCTGTGTGTCCGATGGGAATTACAGCAAGGGTACTCGCCAGGGGCTGCTCGCACATCCAGGTGATGGGGGAGACGAGGGTTCAACAAGGTGTTACATACTCTATTCTTTACTGCCGGTACTTGAGTATTTGCAAATAAGCTATCTTGTCCCCCTCTTTTTAGTGAAATAAATGAACCACTGGTCACAAACCTAAATTACAGATGGCGCAGAATCTACTAATTATTCTTAGTAAACAGGTTGTCGATGTTTAGACTTTCTACTTAACAACACTTACTTATATTCTCAGTCCTTTACAATTTCCCAGAACATTTAGGAAATTTCCAGGCATACAGGAAAAAAGATTATAGTCCATATAATTTATATTTTAGCTATTAAAATTTATGCTCTAATTCCAAGATTTCTGGAAACTATTATTAAAAACTAACCATTTACTAAGGCAAGGAAAAAACAGCCTAGAGCCAGGGTACCAGTATCCCCAGACCTCACTCTGTGCCGTGAGCAAGTCATCTCCCCTCCCCAAGCCTCCATGTCTCTATAGGTAGAAGTTGAAGTTTGGTTAGATCTAGGGCATAAATCAGCTTCACCCTAAATACATCAAACTCGGTGCTGTATTGAAAGGATCGTGAGGCTGCATCTAAGCCTGGTGGGAAAAAAGTGCAGAGATCAGTTAACAATGTCTGAAATCAACAACAACAAAAAAAGTTGGATGGTGCAGGAGCCCTGCCCCGGAGATGACTGCTAAGATCTCTTCAAGGTCTGAAACCCATGCAGAATATGAGCTCTATGTCCCTTAAGGTCATCTACTCCAGAACCCCAGGCACCATCCCCTCTGGAGCATGGAAGAGGGGAAGGGATGCTCATCTTAAGAAGAGACACCAGGTCGCCTCTGGCCACGAGGAGTTCTGAGAGAGAAAGTCCAGAGATGGGGCCAGGAGAGCAAGTGAGTGTGGCCCTTGCAGGGGATCAGAATATGGAGCCCCCAAATACACTATTTTGGTGTAAGCATTTTTTTTGAGCTGGAGACACTCGAGAAAAAGCAAATGCCAAAAGTGCTCTCTGCTCTCCCCACATTTGCCTTAAGAACAGACTCAGAATTTTAATCAACCGTGAGAACTCTAGACTCATCAGCCCAGAGGTGGCACTCAGGGGAACCTACCTAACAAGCCTTACTAACATAGCCCTTATCTGTGAGTTCTGCCCACATATTTGCCTTCCCACAGTTCGCTGCCCTTGGAAGCCTAAAGCCCTTTTCCTGTGTCTTGTCACTTCTCTACTCGTTTATCGTCCTTTGCTCAGATGCTGACTATATTCTAACCACTCCTCTGAGCTTCTGTCCCTGAGTTTCCCCCGTGCGCAAGCACACTGCACGTGCTGTGAGCTCTGGTTTTCTCTTGTTTATCTGTCTTTTGTCAGCTTAATTTCCAGTGTCCCAGCCAGAGAATCTAGGAAGCTGGAGAGAAAAGGTTTTTTCCTCCTCTACAGCCCTCAAAAGGAGGCTTCCTATTTGTGGAGCCGGCTGGTGCTCTCTGAAGCCGCTCTGAAGTCATAAAACCCCCCACTCCTGGGCTCTCCACGTGCCTGGAGCCGACTGGTGCCCTTAACCCCCACTCCCCACTTCAGGACCCTCTGCACACCTACATTTCTGCAAGATAAAAGCATCTTCCCTTGATGTGTGTTTACCCTAGCAAAACTAACCCCCTCCCCTCCAGGAACCGGCACATCCTGCCCTCATCAGAGTTGTGAATCCTATTACTCAGAGGAGTCCCTGATGAGTCTGACAAGCAGTCAGGTACCTGTGCACGAACTGATCATGCAGCACCCTCTACTCCTTGTGTTCACAGCCCGTTCCCCCCAGTAAAAGACCCTAAGTGTTCGTCCTCAGTGCTCACACAGGCACCTCTTGTCTGTGTGACCCGCTATTGTCTGTGACAGTGCACCCAATAAACTCCTTTCCTATTCTCACTTTTTGTCTTTGGTAAATTTTTTTACCACCCATGACACCAGCCCTCCATGTCTTCCAACACTATTCAGGATCGAGAGCTCTGTTTCCTTCATAAGAAGCTGCACCCCACCCTACATCCAGGTTCTGCCATTTGTCCCGGCCCCTCCCCAGACTTATTGAATCTGGATCTTTGGGAGTGAGGCCCAGGAATCCGTGGTTCAATAAGCCTTCCAGGTGATTCTGGTCCACCCTCAAGTCTGAGAGGCGCTGTTCTCATGGACTCCAGGCCTGCTGGCTCCTCCCCCTTGACCTGATTGGAGGATGTCAAGATACAGCCAAGCCCAAACCTTCAGTCTCCCATTAGCTATAAAATTAACAGTGAGCAGTGCTGGCTGGGTCTGCTCCCGTGTCTCTCTGTCCTCGTTTCTTGATTCTGAATTGCCTGTCTATGCACCCAGCAAAGCAACGTCTGATTGAGCCATGCAACCAGAAAGCGACAGAAAGCCTCCTCCTAAATCTTGTCACCCTTGGGAACGTCCAAGCCCAGGCACTCAAACTTCACCAGGGGAGCTTGACAAAAATACAGATTGGCTGGGTCCCATTCCCAGAGAGTGTGATCCAGTTTAAGAATCTGCAGTTTGAACCAGTTCTGAGGTTCCTGGGGAGCAGGTGGTAGAGGGACCTCTCTCGGGAAAACCCATCACTTGGTGATCTGTCACATGGAAATGCTGGGAGCAACATGTCCCCATCCTCCCTGAAATGAGCTGATAGTTCCTCCTGATTTGTATCTGATGACATCCATCAAACATGTTAATGCCACGAATGAATGACTTTTAAGCAATTTGTGTAGGTGGCTGCCCATGTAATCAGTCTTAATTCACAAACACTGCTGAGTGCCCACACAGGCTAATAATGTGCCCAAACTCACACATAAACCTCTCAAATGGAAATTAAGCAGGTATATAAGACTCTGGTGGGCATTACTCAACATCCCAAGGGGTAGCATTAGGTTAACAGGATTGAAGCTGAAAAATGAAATGGACCATCAGGAAAGCACCTGCTTAGAGCCACACCTGACTTCAAAGCCAGTGCAGGGACCTGGGATAGAAACCCCTCTCCTCTCTGAGGCAGGTGTGCAGTGGACCTGGAGACCCTCTCGAGGTCTGAAGTCACTTTGAAAAGGAGGATAGTGGAACAGAAAGAACTCCCATCTCCACTGCTCAGCAAAGAGCCTCAAACGCCAAGAGTGGCTGTTACTTGGGAAGACCAAACCCAGACGTTTCAGAGGTCTTCAGCTGTCTATCCAACATCCCTTCTTTGGGAGAACGTCCTTTCTCTACTGGATGTGGGAGCATTGCTTTCCTTGCCCCTATGTCAGCATTGGGAGCCGGTGGGCAGCCTGCTGGCTGCTGCTGACAATGACAGAGAGGCTCTGAGACCAGCTGGCCCAGGGTTTGGTGAGCACAGCTGGCTGCACGCTGAATGGTGCTCACTTAACAGCCTCAGATTCCAGGTACTGAGCTTCTCAAATCCCATTTGTCTCCACTGTCTTCAGACATACAAGCTAAAACTGGTTACAAAAATACAGGCTGAACCTTTATGTGCAAAGGGCTTGCCATGTCTGTCATCCCTCCTGCTCTCCCGCCATGGTCCCCTTTGACTTCAGGATGACTTGCTCCCTCTCGTCCTGCAGTGATGACACCGCCTCCATGCAGCCTTCCCTTTCCTCTATGAATGAAGCACTCAGTACCTCCTCTTAGATCAACTGGATATTTTCCTGCCCTGTAATCAGCTATTTAATGATGTCTCTCCCAATTGGTCAACAGCTCCTGGACAGCCGGGACCTCCTCTTAGTTACCTTGGTAACTGTTTCCTCCTCTTTCCCAGAGCCTAGCATAATGCTTACATATAGTAGGTACATAATACATGCATATTGCATGGAAATAAATGGAAACTCATTAATTAATATGGGAATAATGCACAAACTGCAGGATTTGGGCTCTGGGGTGCCCAGGAGGCTCAAACTAGGCATCACCAAGCAAGCAAAGGAAAGAGCTTCACACAGAAATTAGGCCTCACAGTCGGTACAGAGTGGGGAAAAAGTAAGTGCACACTCTCCATCACCAAGGCACGGAGTGTTCTGCAGAACTCATGCCTGCAAACAGCTGCTGGCAGAAGGAGAGCAGTGAGTTTTCCACTTACTATTTCTCACCACATCCATCTCCAAGGAGAGAATGGGAAGCTGATTTCTAGATAATTACATGAACTCAGATTATTCAACTGGCTCTGTGAAATTGGACTGAAAGGGGGAAAAAGTTTAAAGGGAATCACTAAGCATTAATATCCCAGGAAAATCACCCTAAAACTTCAGCCTAGCCTGAGAGAAATTTGCTGGATAGTAAAACCACAAGATCTTTACTGATTCATGAGTGGAAATGATCTCAGAGCCTGACGGGCATCAGAGTCATCTTGGAAGCTCGCTAAGTATGAGGTTCCTGCTTCGGCTGAATGGACGGGCCCAGACATCTGCATTTTAACAAGCACTTAGTGATCTGGTGCAGGTGACCAGTGAAATCAGCTTTGAGAAACACAGCTGGGGCGACACTCTCTGGAACTCCACCCGGGCACAGCTCTGTGGCATAAGCATTGCTGTGCCCAGGGTTTCAAACTAAGCAGGAGATGTGAGCAGGGGAGTCACTCACCTCCTGGCTCAAGCATGTGAACATTTGTTCAGGTAGAAACGCGAGGGTGGCGCTGTTGCCCTCATCAGAGGTGGAGAGGGCGAACCATCCCGGGGGCATTGTGAGGGTCGCTTCTAATGTGTCAACTTGGCGAGGTGACGGTCCCCAGCTAGTCGAACGCTCATCGAGATGTTGCCGTGGGATGTTTTGTAGATGTGATGAACATCTACAAGCAGGTAACTTTAAGTAAAGGAGGTCATCCTTGATAATATAGATGGACTTCATCCAATCAGCTAAAGGGACTTAACAGCAAAAACTGAGGTTTCCTGAGAAAGAAGAAACTCTGCCTCAAGACTGTAGCATCAGCCCCAGGCTGAGAATTTCCAGCCTGCCATACAAATTTGGGACTTGCCAGCCCCTCCAATCACATAAGTCAATTCCTAGAAATAAATCTCTCTCTGAATATACAGGTATGTAAACATATACATATATGGATGCTAATGTCTACATACATATGTGTACACACACGCACTTGCATGCATGCATTTACACACACGTGTTTACATACATACGTGTGTGTGTGCGTCATATACATGTGTAGAGACAGGGATGGATGTAAGTACAGATACTTATCCTAAACCCTGCTGGTTGTGTTTTTCTGGAGAATCTACTGGCTCTGTTTCTCTTTCTCTGCAGAACCCTGACTGATAGAGGCATTTTAGGCTTTCCCAGACCAAACGTATAATGGTGAAGGCTCCAGGTTTCAGAAAGCAGAAAATAAAAATGTAAATATGCTCTTGGATTAGCAGGTGTGCCCTCCACCTACCTGGTCCCCTGACATCTATGGGCAGAGCATCCGGCACACTGGTTGTCCTCCTTTGGAAGCTATGGTCAGTGCACTGACAGAGTGGAGCCCTTTCCCGAAGGGGTGATGTCTTAGGTTTCTGGGAGGGGGTCCAGCTAAGAGGAACACGATGGCCTCCTTGGAGAGTAAACTTTGTGATCTGTGGCTGGGATGGCTCCTGTCAGGCTTCCCCTGCGTCATACTCCATTCCAAAAACACAGTGATGAACAAACAGACCAAATCACATGGGAGGCAAATGCAGAATGGGTTTTTTTAACTAACACTACTTTATACTATCAGGGGAATTAATTAAACATAACTATTTCCATCTGGTAAGTTTTCAGACACGCTCAAGAGAGTAATTTTTGGAACTTATCAGACGTGCAATAAAAGCATAGTGAGAGACAGCAAGGAGGAGGCAGTTGCAGGGCTTGGGAGGAGACTGTTTGCGATGATTAGATTTTTCTGAGGTGGATATGGTTAGACTTTGATTTACACCTCACTACACTGAATGGCAAGGTCTTATCATTGGTAAACATTAAAGAGATGACCCACAACAGAGAGGGGAGAACACTTTACTCCAAAACCATAAAATATATGCACATCCTCAGGTTAACATTAAGTGATTTTCTAAATTATCTAGTGAGAAGTTGCTCTTGCCAAATTAAAAAAAAAAAAAAAAGGTTGAAAGCCTCTAGGAGATGAGATGTTTCGGTTTAAGATTATTTTACAGATCGCCAAGACCAGGGAAGCTTTAATCACATCATAAAGGTTTTCTTTAAATATACCAAATGAAAATTTAGATTGCAGGGGCAATTGTTGGAGCAGCTCAGTATTTGGGCTTTGAACTTGGACAGATCTGGGTTTGAATTCACCTCTTTTTTTTAAATCCACTTATGACTTGTGTGGCCGTAGGCACATAATCTTTCTAAAGCTCAATGTCTTCATCTGCAAAATGGGTATAATGATGGTAGCTATGAAGATTAAATGTGGTGAACCAGCCCTGGCAGGTAATGTCTGTTGATTTTTTTTAAATGCTCTCCTTTGAGGATTGGTGGGATGTAAGGACCTCCTGTATAGAAGTCAAGTCCCAAAGGCTACTTGCTTGCTCCCGCTGTCCCTGAGGCAATGAAAGGGTGACCTCAGCTCAGCCACTCGGATTCCCCATCCTAAACCTGTGATTCAGGAGTGAGGGAAGCAAAAAAGGAGAGGGCAGTGTAGACTCTACTCTGTTGGTGGCCACGACTGCATCTCAGGTCCAGAGGCAACAGCTCATGTCCTTGGCCTCAGGGCCAGTGGGCATCAGGGGACTCTAACCAGATTGGAACAGTGGGTGACCATTGGTTCTGGCTGCTCGACTCCCCTTGCTCCAGGTCATAACCCAAATGAAGGTTCCCTACCTCCCCATTTTGCTTCCTGATCTCCTTCCCAGAAATTCCTTTTCTGCTGAAATTAGCCAGGGCTGGTTTCTGTTTAGCCGACACCCTACCTGGTACAGTGCTCAAGAACTGCTCAGCTAATGTTATTGGGGCTTTAGGGAGTTACCAAATGACTCTCCTTTTCTTATCCTCTAGAGTCAGGGACTAATTGAGAAGTAAGACCCAGATTAACTGATAGGCAGAGATCAAAATGTCAGATCAACTCCATTTTCTTACTGTAAGTGCTGGGCTGGATGGCACGGCTTTCCAGTGAGACCACAACGAGGCTCCTAATCCTTTATTCTAGAAATAAACTGGCTGCCCAGGCACACACAAAGCTCAGCAATCGCTCGCTTTCCCCACAGTGGCGGCCTCTCGCTACCTAGGAGAAAACAGAGGGTGGACAGAACACAACCTCCCTGCAAGCAGGCTGATCCCAAGAGATGAATCGTCATCCTCCAACTCACAGCCCCAGGAGCCTCCCTGCTTCCCTGGGGAGAACTGGTAGTGGTGCTGGGGTGTCCTTAACCTCCTGACCATTGCTCCAGCCAGGCTGGCGGTCCTCACGTAAGAACCAGAGGCAAGGTAAACAGCAGACCCCTGCCCAGCCGCTGACTGTGATGAGCATGTTTATCTAAAATCTCATCTGGTTTTTGGTCAGATCACTTCCTGCAAGAGTTTTCTTTTAGTTAGTAGTGTAGCAAAGATAAAACTATCACTGCGATATTGTGACATGATAATTATATATTTGGTCTTCACCCCTGGTTCCTGGCAGAGTTCCTAAAACTCTTGGAATTTACTGAGGTAACAGGAATGCCTCTTGATAACTTCAGGAAGGGCGTCTCGTTGCCAGAGGTACCAGCCATGTGATCAGAGGGGTGGAACTTCCAGCTTCACCCCCTGACCTCCAGGAGAGGGGAGAGGGGCTGGAGATTGGGTTAATAATCACCGATGGTCAATGACTTAGTCAACCGTGCCTACATAATGGAATCTCCATAAAAATCTGAAATGAAAGGGTTCAGAGAGTTTCCAGGGTGGTCAATGCATCCATATGCCAAAACTGTGGGGATAGGAGCTCCTACACTTGGGACCCTCTCTGGACCTCACCGTCTCTACCTCTTTATCTGGCTGTTCACATGTATCCTTTGTAATGTCCTTTATAATAAACTGGTAATAGTAAATAAAACATTTCCCTGAGGTCTGTGAGCTGTTACAGCAAATTATTGAACCCGAGGAGGGGGTGGTGGGAACTCCCAATTTGTAGCCAAGTCAGACAAGGTGTGGGTAACCTGGGGACCCACTATTTATAACTGACATCATGAGTGGCAGTTCTGTGGGACACAGCCTTTAATCTGTCGGGTCTGCTCTAATACCTGGCAGTTAATGTCAGAATGGAATTAAATTGTAGGACACCCCACTGGTGTCCCCAGAGAATTGGAGAATTGTTTGGTGTGGCAAACCCACACATTTGGTGTCAGAAGTGAGTAGAGGAACACTTTTCATTTAATTTAATGCCTCATACCAAAGAACTCAAAACCCCTGGCAGAAGTTAAACCCCTAGCTTCCTATTTCCACTTGAAAAAAAAAAATGACCATGCCATATTTCTCTTAAATATATGCACAGAAAATCTAAGAGCTGCCTAAGTCACATTACCATAGAAATGCCTGCTCTGGATTTCTATATCAGAAAGTAGACCTTAAAGGAAAAAAAAATTCTCAAATTTGGATCTTGAAGAAAAAGTAGAGTATGGAATTTCTTTGTGTTATCTCAGCTACTTTTCTCCCTAATAAAACCCTCATTCAGAATTCCATCCTTCTTTTAGTATTTGAGTTCAAATTAATTTAAAATAAGTTAAATATGAATCAAATGAGGTCACTGAAAATTCAGATTCAAATCAAGAAGTGTATAAGGAAGATTGAAACTGATACATGGAAGGCTGAGATGGTATCAACCAGAATTCTCCAGAGAGACAGAACCGGCAGGAGAGATACAAATATTCTTACATGTGTGTATATAGAATATTTACAAGGATTTTTTTTTGTTAATTTGGATTTTGTGATTGTGGAGCCTGGCAAGTCTAAAATTCATAGAACCAGCAAGCTGGAAGCTCAGACAGGATGCTACAGTCTTGAGGCTGATTTTTTCCCTCCGGGAAATCTCAGCTTTTGCTCTAAAGACCTTCATCTGACTGAATAAGGCCCACACCACTATCTCCTGCACTGAAAGTCAACTGATTGTAGATATTAACCATGTCTACAAAAATACCTGCACAGCAACACTTAGACTCGTGTTTGATTAAAAAACTGGGTACCATATCCTAGCCAAGTTGACACATAAAATTAACCATCACCATAGGCTTAGCAGAACCCAGCAATTCATTCAGAACATTTTCCCCTTGCCATAATCCAGCCAAGTAAATTATCTGGCAAGGAACACGGATCATAAAAATTTGATTAACCATGACTTCCATTTCACTGATTTTTGCCAATATACTTACAACTTTACATGTATGCATGTGTATATACATATATGTGTACTTATACATATACATATATATATGACCCGGGCATCCATTTATACACATACCACACACACGCAGACATACACACAGACATAAAATCTGATACAATATAACTTTCAAATGTGTTTGCTCCATAGAGCATGGCAACACTGTATTGCATATTTGAAAGTTGCCAAGACAGTAGATCTTAAAACTTCTCATCACAAAAAAAAATTTTTTATAACCTTGAATGGTGATGGATGTTAACTAGACTTACTGTAATGGTGATTTCACATTATAGACAAATACTGAATCATTATGGTGTACACCTGAAACTAACATAATGTTGCATGTCAATTATACCTCAATAAAAAAAAAAATGTTTGCTCCAAAACTTCCTGCTCACTTCCTCCTCAAATTGGCTGTATTTTAAGTGAACATTTTAAATTAGTTTTCTATGGATGATGATTTTAGGTTCATTACACGTCCTTTTTTTGTCATAACGATGACATTTAACTTGCCTTTTTCATTTCAAACCATTATGTAGTTATTGTTTAGAGTCTAGAAAACTAATCTGATCTCTGCCTGTCCCTCAGACATCAATGATTTTGCGATACTGAGATGCAAGAAGAGGAAAACCTATGCTAATCATATCAAAGCTGTGACTATAATGTTCCGGGACCTTCACTGTGATTTAACCTCTTGTTTAATTACTTTGGCAAATGTGATTTTTTAAAAACTAGACAAGAAAATCAGTTCCTGCTTCTCCACAATAAACACAGGTCAGACTGCAATTACGCATTACTGCTAAAATTCAAAGCACAGTATGACTTAATAATTTCCAGTGTTTGGGGAGAGCTTCTTCTTAAAGGAAAAAAATCAGTGGAACTCCTTGCTTAAGCAATTCTCATCTATTTGTTTTCTCCAGACTTTATTATGATCATTCTGCTAGATAATGCCCAGTCAAGCCGTAACTCAGAGTGATTTAATTAGCTTTAATAATAACATCTGCCAATGCTTAGTCCTGGAGATTCACTGCAACATAAGGGCATAAATTGGCAAATGCCTGCAACAGGGAATGCCTGGTATAACTCCCACCTCCGGACTCTCGTAAAAAAAAAAATATATATATATATATATATATCACCAGCCTAATGCATCTTCAGTTTCCAATGCATTATTTTCCCTTGACCTCCCACCAGGTGATGAATGACACCCTCTTTGGTCCAGTTGATACTCAACCCACAGACATCGTCTCACAAGTAAACTAACTTCCCTGTCTTTTTCCAAAGCATGTCTCTCTCCTTTGAATTGGTATTTACATAGGTCCTTTTCATCAGCATAAAAAGCTCATATAGACACCACCTAACTCTGTTTGCCTGTAAGTTGCTTTGAAGGAAACGAAAGTTTGCCTGCCTCAGCTCTCAAGAATGAACTTGGAACTCGTTTTTGCTTCATCAGAGAATGGTCCAGATAATTAGAAGTTTTGTTTTTGTGTTTGTTTTAATACTTTGGAATATTTAATTATCTCCACTTGATCTGGGAAATAACTAATGAAAGCCTTTGCAACAAGGCAATGTTTAGAAAGATTTACCAGTTTATCCAATGTTTGTCTATGGTTTTCAGGAATTAAATAACTAGAGGATGAATTTAAAAACAGGATGGTTCCAGAGACTCTTATAATAAGAATATACCTTCCTAACCAGGACAAACTGCTTCGTTTGTTAAACTCATTTGTTAAAATATGTTACGTTTATTGTATGTTTAGTCCCTCCATCCCAGAAAGATGCAACACTGAATCAACAGAAGCAAAATATCAGGCAACTAAGTTTTATGAGAGACTCAAAAGACAATACAACTTCACTTTTGGTCAACTAATCTCTGACAAAGGAGGCAAGAATATACAATGGAATAAAGACAGTCTCTTCAGCAAATGGTGTTGGGAAAACTGGACAGCAGTATGTAAATCAATGAAGCTAGAACACTCCCTTACACCATACACAAAAATCAACTCAAAATACATCAAAGACTTAAACATAAGACAAGATACAATAAACCTCCCAGAAGAAAATATAGGCAAAACATTATCTGACATACATCTCAAAAATGTTCTCCTAGGGCAGTCTACCCAAGCAATAGAAATAAAAGCAAGAATAAACAAATGGGACCTAATGAAACTTACAAGCTTCTGCACAGCAAAGGAAACTGTAAGTAAAACAAAACAACAACCTAAGGAAAGGGAGATAATTTCTGCGAATGATGAAACCAACAAATGCTTGTTCTCCAGAATATATAAGCAGCTCATATGACTTAATAAGAAAGAAACAAACAACCCAATCCAAAAAATGGGCAGAAGACCTAAACAAGCAATTCTCAAAGGAAGAAATACAAATGGTCAATAGGCACATGAAAAAATGCTCAATATCACTAATTATCAGAGAAATGCAAATCAAAACTACAATGAGGTATCACCTCACACCAGTCAGAATGGCCATCATTCAAAAGTCCACAAATGACAAATGCTGGAGAGGCTGTGGAGAAAAGGGAACCCTCCTACACTGCTGGTGGGAATGCAGTTTGGTGCAGCCACTGTGGAAAACAGTATGGAGATTCCTCAAAAGACTAGGAATAGACTTACCATGTGACTCAGGAATCCCGCTCCTGGGCATATATCCAGAAGGAACCCTACTTCAAAAAGACACCTGCACCCCAATGTTCATAGCAGCACTATTTACAATAGCCAACACATGGAAACAGCCTAAATGTCCATCGACAGATGACTGGATAAAGAAGATGTGGTATATTTATACAGTGGAATACATTCAGCCATAAAAACGACAACATAATGCCATTTGCAGCAACATGGATGTCCCTGGAGAATGTCATTGTAAGTGAAGTAAGCCAGAAAGAGAAAGAAAAATACCATATGAGATCGTTCACACGTGGAATCTAAAAAGAAAGAAAAGAAAGAAAGAAAGAAAGAAAGAAAGAAAGAAAGAAAGAAAGAAAGAAAGAAAGAAAGAAAGAAAGAAAGAAAGAAAGAACGAACATAAATACAAAACAAAAATAGACTCATAGACATAAAATACAAACCTGTGGTTGCCAAGGGGGAGGGGAAGGGACAGACTGGGAGTTCAAAATTTGTAGATACTGACAGGCATATGTAGAATAAATAAACAAGATTATACTGTGTAGTACAGGGAAATATATACAAGACCTTGTGGTAGCTCACAGCGAAAAAAAAAATGCAACAATGAATATATGTATGTTCATGTATAACTGAAAAATTGTGCTCTACACTGGAATTTGGCACAGCATTGTAAAATGACTATAACTCAATAAAAATGTTAAAAAAAAAATTTCTTCATTTGTAGCGATTAATACATCAGTATGTAAACCATCTGAGCAATGATCTACATTTTCTAGAGTAGTCTCCTCTGGAATACTTGGGGACAAGACACAGATTCTGTTCACAAATAATTAGTTGCTGGTTTTCAACAGATGAATTGATAAGCATGATTAAACACAAACATTGTGTATCACAACAATTTTTCCTAAAGAATCCCAGCTAAAACAAACAAACAAACAAAAAACTCAGCTAGTGATGGGGAAGTTCAGACAAGGTCAAGTGGCTA
This sequence comes from Camelus bactrianus, assembly GCF_048773025.1. NCBI lineage: Eukaryota > Metazoa > Chordata > Mammalia > Artiodactyla > Camelidae > Camelus > Camelus bactrianus. The sequence goes on from NC_133549.1 coordinate 26,312,128, forward strand.
GGACAGACTCTTCTCTAGGGGTACATACAGTGTTCTCAAAAAGTGGGTAGTCTGTCTCCTCCTAAGAAAAAATGAAAGATCAAAGGGAACGCAACTCCAGTATCATAAAAATGGAGGAAAGAGGGAGAGAAGGAAGGAAGGGAGGGAGGGAGGGAGGAGAGAGGCACAGGACCATCTTTTGTGTGCTCACTGGGGAAATCCAGTTTACTTCTTGTAATTTTGAAAATAAAATCCAGGAAAACATTAAGAAAGCGGAAAACATTTCTCAATAATAGGAAATAAAGACTGAAGATCCTATGCCCGCCTCAGGACAAGCAGTTGCCTCTCCCAGTCTCAGGCTTCGAACACCCTAGTGTCAAGCTGGAGCCTTGCTTTCTGTGTCCAGGAGTTAACAGAAGAGAAGAGAAAATGAAAATGAAGATTAAAAAGACACAAGCAAACAAGGGGGCTTGGCATCAAATCAGAGGAAAGCTGAAAGCTTCCAGAACTCCAACTCCAAGTTCCTATTTAAAATAAAATAAGATTAGGACTAAAAGCAGATTTCCAATGAGCTTATCTGATATATACGTAAAGCAGTGTTAAAAGTCAGTAAAACTGCCTGTCTGGTAATGGTAAACAGGCAGAATCGAGGAAAGAGTTGTTTGGTTGAATTAAATTTAAAAATTTAAATACTTTAAAAAGTCAGATCAGTGTAGCTGAGATTAGACGTCCGTCTGTACAATTCACAACCAACTCCCCCTGCCCCACTGTGCCTGGATTCACTCCAAATGCTTGCTTGTTCTCTCCCTTTGGGCTCACGTTACCAGTGGGAAGGACTTGCTCTATGTGCCAGGCTGTATTTACTTTTTTACCTACATACGCTGCACTGCCTAGTTCCAATTGTACATCAGAGACATCTTCCAAAAACAGAAGATCAAAACCAGTGACGTCAACCACAAGAAGTAATACAATCACTGTTACTGACTCTTAACTGACTTAGGAGCTTTCCCGTTGGTCAAGGTCAAATGTGACAGCAACATAATTCTCATTTATTATCTGTCAGATTAAAAGAGGGAACAGACCTGTCATCCTGATTGGATTCCTCACTGTCCTTCATTCTTCATAACCAGCCAGGCAAAGCCTAACAATTCTCTTTCCATCCGTCCTCTCCACCGCCGCCATCACTCCAGCACAGCTTCAGCACAGCTTCCCTTCATTCTTGGGGCTCGGCTACAGCCCCAGTTTCCTACGAACGTCATGGAAGATCTCAGTGACTTAATTATCTGACGAGCCAGGGAGCTTCAGTTATACCAATAACAGAGATTTCATCCCACTACAGACTGGTGGAAGAATGGCAATGCTCAGAGATAGGTCTGTGTATTTTCATTCCTTCACTCAGCATATAGGGTTGAGCACTGAGCGTGTGCCAGTGTGTGTGTGCATGTTTGTGTATGTGTGTGTGTGTGTTTGATACAGAAGACACAATTTATGCCCTCACTGTGGCTAATTCAATCCGACATCTTGACCTCTCCAATGAAGAGCCATAATTCTACAATTTTTTGTGCACCTAGCCGCCTCCAATTACAAACATCAACAGGGGAAAAAAATACATCAGGAGAAGACTTTAAGCCAGAATCCTGACGATGCTTTGTTTCTGGGAACTGGCGGAAACTGTACCAACTTCCAAGCCTCCACCCATTCCAGTCAGAAACATTATTTCCAAAGCTCGATCACTCTAATACACGATGCTGGAGGTAAAGCTGGACACAAATAGTCTGCTGTGATTAATGATCTTCAACCTGACTCGTGTCTGGCCTTGGTCATCCGCTGCACTGTGCTTTACGAAGCAATGAAATGTCTGAAGACTTCCCCCTTGCTTTTAGAATGAATTTTTAATACATCTTCAGAAAGGAAGACTTTGTCAGCACTGTTCATACTCTTGACCGCTTTGAAGAGGAGAGAAATGGCAGCCACAGAAACACATATCTCAAGCTAAAAAGATCCAAAGGGGAAGATAAAAGTTGGGGATGAGGTTGTTCTTTTTGCCGGTTACCAGGACAGATTTGAAGCCTCTGCCCGAGCCCAGCTGTTGCCAACAGCAACAGTGCACCCGAGCTCGCACCAGAGTTAATAGCCTAAGCCACATACTTTCAGTCCCACCCGAATAAGCAACAGTAATGCATGGCGATTATCATGGAGACATTATGTTTATAGCCCAGTCTCTTGTCTACACTGCATCTGCCTCAAAAAAAAAAAAATGGATATTAAAAAAAAAATCCTCACTCTCACTAGTAATCATGGAAATGCAAATTAACACCAAGAGATGTCATCTTTCACCTGTCAAATTAGTTCAGATGTTTAAAATGCTATTACCCAGTATTGACAAGGGTGTAGGGGAGTAAGCACTCTGACACTGCGGTAGGAGTGTAAATTCGTACAGCTTTTGGGAAGACAATGTGCCAACAAGTGTTACAAACTTAAAATTTTGTATATGCATGAGCTTGGGGTTTTTTGTTCCAGCTGAGAAAACGTAAAACCTAATTCCTCATGACCTGACCAATAAGGAAACTTACTATCTCGCAAACGGAGTGTGGTTGTAAAAGAGCTTCAGGGCTGGTCAATTCAGACACTCCATGCCGTCATCATAGACCCAGGCTCTCACCGTCTTTCTACTCTGACAACATCAGCTTGTTGGTCCACTGTCCTCACAGTCACAGGAGGGCTCCTGGTGACGCGCCTTCACACACCAACATCCAAAAGCAAAAAAAAACCGAAACTCTGCCTCTTTTTTGGTCTCTTCAAGATGTAGAAAGTCTTCCTTCCCCGGGATCCCCCCGGAAGACTAGCCCTTTACCATTCCACTGGCCTAATTTAGCGGTTCTCAAAGTGTGGCCCCAGGACCAGCAACAGCAGAAACACCTGGGGACTTCGTAGAAGTGCAGTTTCTCAGCCCACCATGGACCTACTGAATCCGAAATTCCGCAGTGGGGCCGCTTCTGTTGCTCCAGTTTGAGAACCACTGACTTAAGCCAACTGATTAACAAGGGGAATGGAATTACCACAGTTGGCTTTCGACTAATCATCATCTATCCCCTTAGACTGGGGATGGGCTGGCCTCTCCTGAGCACAAGGGTCTTGCCTCACTGACCTCCATCCCACCTGCCCGCTTGCATCGTGAGCCCCAACAAGCTACATTCTGAGGCATTAGGCTGTTTTTCAGTTGCGACGACAGAAAACCTAACCCCAAAATGTCTTTAACGGTGAGGAGGTTTATGGACTTATAAGAAGTGTAACACATAAGGGCTGATTCAGAGGACTACCTCTCTAAGCTGTAGGTAAACTTCTTCCTCTTTACTATTCCCCTCTTTCTCTCTTTGTGGGGGATGGAAAAGGGAGTGAGAGCCTGTGCTGGTTTTAAAATGTCTCCACAAATTTTTGGATACTCCTCCATTCAAAGAGCAAAGCTCAATTCCACTCTTCTGGGGTGCGGGCCGTACGTAGCGACTCACTGCTAGCAGACAGAATGTGGTGGAAATGACGGTGCGTAACTTTCAATTCTAGCTCATAAAAGACATTACGGCTTTATCCTTGCTGCTCTCGCTTGGGTTACTTGCTCTGGGGGAGCCAACTGCCACGCTGCGATTACTAAGCATCCAAGGGAGAGGTCCACGTAGAAGGAATTCAGGCCTCCCGCCCAGCCTGGTACCATCTGGGAAGGGAGTCCTCCAGCCCCAGTAAAGCCCTCGGATGACCACAGCCCTGGCTAACATCTTGACTGCAGCATTATGACTCCTGAGATACCTTGAGCTACAGCCATTCAGCTAACCTGCTCAGTAATTCTCAACTCACGAAATCTATGAAACAATGTTTGGGTGTTTTTATGACAGTAAGTGTTGGGGTGACTTGCTGTATAGCAAGCAATACATAACTAATAGAAACCCCTAGCAGAATGGCTTGAGCTGCCTGGGGCCACTGCCTTCAGTTTTACTTGGCAAACTTTTCCTCTCCCCAAGACATATGCGATTCCCCCATAGGGGTGGGTTGGAGGTAACGTAACTGCTGTTTTCTTTCCACACTGAGGCCCTGTTACTGGTTCTGGCCCATAGTGTGGCAAACCTTTTCCTTTCTTGTGCTGATTGTTCGTCACTTAGATGCCCTGGCATCCCTTCATGCATCTGACTTCTTTAGCCTCTTCCTGCTCTGTGACACACACCTATTCTGCATTCTAACAAGGATCTACTGGCGAGAAATTGCATCTCACCCTATAGAAGTGACTTCAGTAGCAGAAATTTCTAGCCATGCATCAAGGGTGAAGGAAAAGTTAGAAAGTCTTGTGATTCAGGGCAAGCTTGTGGGTAAACTTCAAATTCCATCTCAGAAGAAGGGTGGGGACAACTGCTGAGACAACAGTATTTTCTGGACATTTAAAGCAAATTGACATGACTTTTCCAGCAGGCAACACAGTTCGTCTGACCTAGCTGAGGCTGCGCTTCCATTCTGCCTGGAGAAGAGGCGGCCAATGATTCTGGGCCTTTGTCTCACAGAAGCTTCCAGGCCCGGCAGGGTCAGGGATACGGTAGGGAAATGAAGCAGGCCCACCAGATGCTTATACACTGAACAGGGGCCTCTAAACAAGCACCGTGTCTAGGGTGCCAAGACGGAAACCCAGAGACTAAGTCTGTGTTCCCCAAAGCGTGGGCAGAAGAACCACCTGAAAGTGCTCATTAAAAGCACGGCTTCCTCGACGCCATCCACAGTCCACTGACTGAATCTCTGCGGTCAAATCTGTGCATCATTAAGAAGACTTTGGACAATACCGAGGCACCCTAACTTTTTAGAACTATAGCTATTTTTAAAGTATGATTTACATACAATAAAATGTTTAGATCCAAAGTGTTCTGTTCAGTGATTTTTGACAGTTGTATCGACCTGTGAAACCACCATCCAAAACAAGATGCAGAATATTTCCATCAGCCCAGAAAATCCTGTCTTGTCCCTTATCCAGGTAACCCTGACCCCCAGAATTCATGACTTTTGAGTTTCTATCATCATAAAGAATTTTGTCCAGAACTATTGCTTTTGAAACAGTGAGGCTAAAAAAAAAAAAAGAAAGAAAGAGAAAGAAATCTGTCACTTAAAAGCTGTAAATAAGCCACTTCTGTCTGGCAGGAAGAAGAGACTTCAATAGTCCATTTGAGGAGACTGTTCCATTTTCTTAGGAAAACCAGCCAAATGGACCTTTTAGTGATGCAAAAACAGAGCCTTCTGAATTGGCAATGTGGTTGGAAATGCGATTCTGAGGACATGAAACTGTATTGGGAGGGAGAATGTTAAAGGTCTCTGTGTTGGAGGCAGGGTTGCAGCTCTTAAGTGTTGTAGGAGAAATGTGTCAAGGACAGTGGAGGAGTTGCTATGACAGTTGTCCTCCCCAGCCCTTTGGAAGGGGTTCCGCCCAAGGTAAAGGGTAGATGAGGGCCAAAGTAGATGGGATTATTTTCACGAGAGACCTTGTGGCACTCTGGGTGCAGACAAGGCAACCCAACATCCTCAGCAAGGGTGGCTAGGTGAATGGCATTTTTCCGCATCACATTTCCTCAATAATGTATTGCTGACATCTGAAGAAGCTTTTGATATTTGTATGTGTATTTCATATCTGACCACCTCATTGAATGAATTGTCTCATCAGTTCTAATAGCCTTCCTGTAATTCACCAGGGTTTTCTAGATGCATAGTATCTTCTAAAGATAGGACACTTTTATTTTTTCCTTCTTAACAGCTATAATGGCTTTTTTTCCTGCCTTATCACTCTGGCTATTATTGAATTATTCTAATATTCTTTAGAATGAAGATACCAGTTGAACTTTTGATCAGCCTGAAAACGATAGATTTGGGAATAGAGCAGCTACAGAGTAAACAGAATAGAGGCCACATCAGTAGTTTGGGTGTGATGTGATATGACTGGTGGTGAGTGACGAAACAGAGAAGGGACATATCTGAGAGATATTTTAGATGAAAAAAATGTTGGATTGTGTTAAGAGAAGGCAAAATCAGTGTAGAACATGGCTCCTAGTACTGGTGGATTCATTGACCATAAAACCATGAAAAGATTTCTATTTTGAATCAATCTTGGTATCCATATAACTTACTCAGCTTAAAAGAAGTGAGAGGAAAATTAAGTATGCATTTCAGTTCATGACAAACGTATGACCAAGGATTTAAGACAACTAGCTCATAGCTTTATTTTCTACTGTACATCCCTGGTATGACTCTTAACCTACCAACAAGCAAAACACGTTTTAAGAATTAACACTTTATTTTGACTATTCCAGTTTGTGAAGAAACCTTTCTTTTCCTTGGGGATTTCAAATGTATAGGATTAGAGTAAGGCAGTGAATATGCCCACCTCAAGCCAGTTGGTAGCATATTAGCATCAAGAATTCACAAAGAGCCCCGTTTTTATCAATAATATTTCAAAATTGTATTTATTTTGGCTTCTTCACCCAACTCTTAATTCTATTTCCACTCTACTATATTACACACTCTTGTTTACTTCACGTATAGCTGCCCCGCGTGGCTTTATTTACACCTAGAGGCATTCTTAACAGTAGTGCGGGTTATGCTTGTTCCACAAGCAGGATTGTGCTGGGTGTATCATTTGGCTTTTTACTTTTTTCATTTAATATTACATGTTTAAGACTTATTGATATTAATATGTATATAAAGAGTATTGAGATTAACAATAAAATGAACACCCGGTGATCCACCACCTGCTATTAGACTGTTGCCAGTACCATAGAAATAAGGTGACCCGATCCGACCAAACTTCCTCACCCAATAGATAGCCCAAAAATCCCAAATTTTTGCTTATTATTTTCTTACCTTTCTTTATTAGTTTTGCCACATATGTTATATACTCCAAAACAACATGTTGTCTAGTTTTGCATGCTTTTCAACTTTATGTAAATGGAATTATAGATATTCTTATGTAACTTTTTAATATTCAACAGTATGTATGTGAGGTTCATTCCTGCAGATGCTTATAAATGTTGTAATAACATTTTCATAGCCGTGCATGATTATGTATCTATTTCCCATCCTCAGATATTTGGGTTGTTTCTGGCTTTTTACTATCACAAAGCTGGTCTGAGAATTCTTAATTAAGCATACGTGCAGGAGCCCCAGAGTGGAATTGCTGGGTTAGGAGGGCATCTTCCACTTCACTAGATGATACTAAATTGTCGCCCAAAGTGTTTGAAGCAACAGTGATTCCCAGCAGAGAATCATCGTTCCAGTGGCACCAAGCTTCTCAGTCTCAATAGTGTCAGAGGTAAGCCTGTGCCAATGCTGTAGCTATAAATATGGCTTTAATTTGAATTTCCTCGCTAACCAATGAACCTGACAATCTTTTTATATGTTTACTGATCATTTGGCAAAGTGACTGGTCGAAGCTTCTGTCTTTTTTTCTGTTGGGCTTGATTGGTACATCAATGGCTATTTTTAATGGCTTATGATATTCCTTTTTATGCACTTAACACGTTTATCAATTCCTCTTACTGCTGCCTACATAGCTTATTTACAACCCTTTGTTATTATAAACAATGCTGTGATCAACATCCCTGTACATGTCTCTTTGTGAGGTAAGAAATTTCCCTTGAAGTGGAGTTGCTGGGTCTTAGAGTTATGTGTGTTTTCAGTTTCCCTAAAGGTTGACAAACTGCTCTCCAAAACAGCAACACCAAGGCGGGAGGGTATAGCTCAGTGGTAGAGTGCATGCTTAGTGTGCATGAGGTCCTGGGTTCAATCCCCAGTACCTCCATTAAATAAATATACCTAATTATGCCCCCCACCAAAAAATTTTTAAAAAGACAAAGGAGCAGCACCAATAGACTCTCCTGCAAGGTCATGAGGTTTCCCATTCATTCTCCTGCACAATTGTCAGCCCTTGGTATTATCCACAAAGCAAGTTTAAGCACTTCCTATCTCATGCGGTTTGTAAACAATTCTGCAAGGCAGAAAATCAAAAAGAGCCAACATTTTTCTAGTACTTTACAATCTGCAGAGCCCTTTCCTTTGCATTATCCACCCCCATTTCATGCCAAAATCCTGTCACTCATTCCCTTGCAAGGTCACACTCAAAGAGCAATGCGTTTCATTCTTTAAATCCAACGTACTGCTTTACATTTTCATGTAAATACAAGTGTCTTGCTCATTCCAAGTATCCGTCTAAGTAATTCCCAAACCCTGTTCAGCCATAAACTGGTCTTTATCCCATACCCTGGGAAACAGATGGGACCAGAGATTATTCTCTGTCACTGGGGTCGTCAAGAGAGAGGATGTGGCTCTGTCATCCTCTCCCAGTGGACCTTGACACCTCCCAAGCCACAGAAGGTGGGGGATTCCTCAAATACTAGAAGGAGTTAGGATTCTGGTCAGCCAAAGATAAGGACAGGCTGCCCAGCAAAGAGATTATAAATAGGTCAGTTAAGGACACAGCGCTCCAATCTTTTCTCCCTAAACATAAAATTTCTCTTCCTGCTTTTTTCGTCCAATATCTGCTGACCGGTTAAGGATGAAAAATGAGCCACGGTATCATAATCACTCAAGCATTCCGACCAATGGAAGCTCTCGCGTGAACTGTTTATTTTTCTAGAGCTTTGTGACTGTGTTCCTTCTGTTGGCAATGTGTCATACTAATGATTTTCCTTTAGCAGTAATGAATTATGACTGTTCCCCCGGCAAGGCATATGGCATCCCATTTCAATCCCAAGTGAGTCGGGGCTGTAGTAATGAATACCAACTTCATCAGTCACATTAGGGAATATAAAACGGTGTTCTCCAGTCACTGTCATCTCTTTCTATAATCTCTGCATTCCATCATTTTGACTCATAATTTCTCGATTTAGTGTCTTTTTTTATTTACAAAACATTCATGCATGTCTGCCTGAATTGTAACTCACACATTCCAATTTCACTAGTAATTTTTGAGCACCTGTGCAGGGCCTTTCCCCACAACAACCCTATTGTTTGTAACTGCGACCACCTGGGCTCAGAAAAGTGAAGGCATTTGGCCAAGGTCCTAGGGATGAAGCCAGGACTGTAACCCTGGGTATAGACCTTAAAACCTAGCGCTTTTTTTTTTTTTTCTAACTATGCCACACCCCGACCTTGTAGAATTTGTCACTGCTTAAGTTTCACACATAGAATTCCTAAATTTTAATTTAATTTTCTCTATAATCCTGAAGAAATTTGGAGAGTATCACTTCATCTATGATATCTGGGTGAAATTCAAGCCAACATTCCATTTGCTTCTTGCCACTTTCCTCGGAGATGCAGCCTCAAGGTCGTCAAACTCAGCCAGGTTCTGTCCTCTAAAAGGCCGCAGGTGGAGGGTGGGGGAGATTTCCACCGCCAATCAGTTGTCTTAATAGACATTTTCATGCCCTTTCCCCATGAGAACAAATACGAACCAATCTGAGTCTCTGCACAGCTTCAGACGTATAGATTCATGCTTTCGAGTATCTTAGGAATCTGTCTGAAACGGGTGACAATACCCCACATTTTCAGGTTTCAAACTTCAATCTTCTGATAGGAATTTGGCTTTCAGTGCAGTATTGCAAACCCAAGGAATCCTGACTGAGATTCAGCTAAACCTACAAGACATGAGAACTTCATAAGAACACGATGAATCATTTAAGGTAAGGAGTCTGGGGATAGGCATACTTACTTCGATGTCATAAAATTGTCATTGTAACTAGTGTGCTCCCTTAATTTTCTTTTCCTGGCCCCTGATGGCTTGATGACTGCTATTCCCACTGCCTGAGAAGCATCCCGACTCCTCTCTCCTCACCACAGCTCCATCTGTCTGTAAGACTCCCAGTTCAGAAGTCGCATCCTGGTAACTGAGACCTTCCAGACACCCCCACCAGTCCCCTGTGACAGTTACTCCCTGACCCCACAGCCGCGTGTGCGTTCATGCAGCCACTCATTCACTCAGCAAATACTCGCTGAGGGTCTCCCATGCGCCGGGCACCATTTGAGGGTCTGGGATACATCTAGAAACCGACAGACAAAAAGCCTGCTGTGTGGAGATTGCATTTCAAGCGGGGACCACAAACAACAAATGTAACAAACGTGTAAATGAAACAGAGTAAATGGAAATGGACAGTGACGAAAGCCATGGGGAAATCTAGAGCAGGGAAGGATGGGGCTGGAGCATGAGGGTGGGGAAGAGGCTTCCAATGTAAAACACAGGGCAGGGTAGACGTCGCTGGGTAGACGACATTTGAGCACAAAGTGAGGGAGGATAGGGAGCTACCCACGGTGGGTAGGAACATTCCAGGCTGAGGAACAGACAGTGACAAAGGCTTAGGGCAGGAGACCTGTTTGGCTGGAGCAAAGTGATGAGCAAGATGTGAGTTCACAGAGGGGGACCAGGCTGTTGCCACCTGGTTGGCCATTCTGAGAATGTTGGGGTTTTTGCATCAAGAGAAATGGGAAGACAGTAGAGGATTTTGAGCAGAAGTGGTCAGATTCCCATGAACTTAGACGGGCTTTTGGGGCACCACTTGGGAAAACAAGAAGTCAGAGGCAGGGGGAGCATCTCCATCCAGACCTCAGCTTCTCCTTTCCGGATCGGTAGCCACCAGCCATGCCAAACCCTGCTCTTCCAGGGGTGGATGTGAGAAGTGCTGGATGCTAATGTCCTCTTTGTTCAAGGATGCGGTGGCAGGTGGAGCTAACTTTTTATATCTACTGATACCTAGAGGGAGAAATCGGTCTTTTCAGAGTGTTACAGTCAGAACTATTTAGAGCCAAGGAATTTCCCCAATGCCTAGTTTCAACCAAGCAGGTCGGCTGCTACGGTCTTTTGAGGACTCGAGATGGCTTTAATGCCGGGTGGGAGCAATGCCAAGAAGCCCACCGGACCACCAGGAGATGGCCCTCCCTGGAAGCCTCAGCTCTCCTGAAAGAAGAGGGTCAAGATGAACCACAGCTCCTTCTGGGTGCGGAGCACATCTCCTGATCCTGTTCTGATCATCATCTGCTGACGACCTCTTCACTGTCTGTGAGAGCAGAGCCAAAAAGCCACTGGGAACAGCACTGACAAGAGTTTCTAGAAAGTATATTTTTCAGAGACTGGATTAGAACAGGTAAACAAGGAGTGAATCTGGGCACTCGGCCATAAGAGTGACATCAGATGCCGTTCTTGGTCCCACCACCCCTGTGTGAGAGGGACGTCCACAGTCAGAACTGGATGATCCAAGGAGCAAAAGAAGTACATACCCTGGGCACCAGCAAGGCAGGGAGAGAGGAGAAATTTTAAAATCCAGCAAGAAGCCCTTTAAATTTCAGCAGGTATGTCAGCTTCATGCATTTTGAAAAATAAATTATTTTACGATTTAAGGTCAGTCTTACTCTGCATTCCATACACTGGGTGGTGTGGTAAGCTTTTCAGTGTACAGAGTTTCAAATCTGTCCCCATCAACAAACCTGAAGGCCTTCTAAAAATGCATATTAGGTATAAGAAATAAAACTCCTTCATCTGGTTCTAAAAGGCAGACTCTTCGATGTGACAAATTCTGTACAGCTTACAAAGACCAAGGAGTGCTTGGGGCTTGTCAGCACTGGGAAGAGGGTGTGCAGTTACACGGCGACCACAAAGCTATTCTGCCTGGCTCTCAGGAACATCTCTGTAGCCCAGCTGCCAGCACATGTCTGAACTGCACCATGATGCTTGCCACCTTCCCCAAGATGTGCACAGCCTGCCCACAGTGGGTCAGGACCACCGCTGGCCCTGAACAGGGAAGGTATTCCCGCCCTCAACAGAATTACCACCAAGCGTTGTATACATAGCTCTACTCTTTGGCACTTGCTATATTGCATTTTGTTTATTTATGCTCTTTGAACCAGGGATGGAAAATATACAGCACTCTGCCAGCTTCCTCCCCACTCGCCCACGATAGATGTTATATTTGATCACAGTGTTTTTCCCACTGATTCCAGACTAGGTCTCAACATTCTCTTAGCACACACTCAGGCAGCCACAACCAACCAGCCAACCAAGTGATGCGGGCACGTTACATAAAACCTGTCTTTCATCCTAATTCTGATGGTCATCATTTTGAAGGGCAGGAGCCATATGCTCTGCATCTTTGTATCCCAAACCCCATCGCAGACACAGAAAGCAATCTAGGCTAATGTTCCATTCCAGAACATTCATATGCATTCATCAAACCTTACCCAAGCATATGGAAATACAGAACCGAATCAGACTTGATCTACAAACTCCAGAATCTTAGAGTCATTCAACAAACATTTACGAGACCAACCCTGATGAGAGGATATATCACAGTGTTGATTCCAAAGAAATTCTGTGTAGGGCACTCTGAAGGCCAAAGAGGTGGCTACAGAAATTAGGTTAGTTAAGTGCAAGATGATATTTTAAACAAACAGCAATTAAAATGTCCTGGCTACTTGAAGAATTGCCTTCCAGAACCATACTGTCAGGCTCTGAGACCTGCTGGCACCCTGTGATGAAATGGCTTCGGGATGACATATATCATCACTAAGCCATTCCTTTCACATTTATTTTCCTCATTACCATTGTTAAGAAATTGAGCAGGAAAGGCTTCCTCAACTGAGGTAATGACCTTCTCTGAATCCTTTACACCAGTTGTAAGGGGCTACCCAATCTGACAGCCCAATTTGTTTTCGTTTCTCTTTTAACCAACCCAAATAGGAGTTAGGTTGTAATTTTTGAAAGTGCCTTAAAACTTTTGTGAGCCTCATTAATAACAAGGCTGATCTGCACATTTGAGTTGGCAACTGTTACTCCCATCGGGGCAGAAGTGGCGGCTCTCCTAATGCCCGATTACACCGGCTAATGAGGCCCATTAATCAGTCCTCGTAGCTTTGGGGAACACCAGTGAAGGGTCTGTTGACCTTCGGAGCAGGCTGCACAGTCACTGTCATATTTTATGCATCAAATTTCCAGGTGTGGTTAGGGTCTTCACTCATGTTTTACTAACAGGATGCTCACAGTCTTGTCCTTTCTCCCATTTTCTGAGTTAGGCAATGACTGCTGGGGACGAGAACCCTGAACCTGTGCTTTGGATCCTCCTGGATGAGCTCAGGTGTCTATATTTCTTTAGTGTTGATGCTCAGATCAAGGGAGTTGAGGTACCTGAGAGTGATCTGCATGGGGAACGGTACATAGTAAATAGGGGTCACTCCCCCAGCAGGCCCCACGATGTCCCAGCCACCATCTGGTCAGACGCCAGCTCACCACATGGGCTGTTCAAAGATACCTGGGGCTCCCAGTCTCTTCTCTGAGTGAGACCTTCTGGAATTTCCATTACCTACTCTTTGGCAAGTCCGAGTCTTGATCAAATTTGGGAATACATTTGAGAATTAAATAAATGTCTGCATTTCTGTGACCTTTGGCAAGTTGTTTCATCTTTCCAAATGTTGGTGTCCCCATGGATAAAATGAAGATGAGAAAGTACATGACTCAGAGGGCTGGTGGGACGCACATGGTGACATCAGCAGGGTTCCTTGAGTGGAATAGGACTTTAATCCACAGTGAGCTCTTCCTAGTCATTAAATATTGTTCTTAATCAACCTGAATCCTTTTGAAAAACAAATTAAATCTGCTCAGTCCATAATAGACAAAGTTCCTTGTCACCTTAGGATAAGGTAAGTGTTTATTCTTGAGTGGATGGAATTGAGTGGATGGGGACAAAGTGACCTTTGAGGCTCTTTCTTCAGGCAGGGAGAGGACAGGCTAAGGAGCAGAGAGCAGCAATGCCTCTTAAGAACATTTTGTGGGAGTTAGAGCTATTTCTGTAAAAGATAATCTCCCTGGAACTCTTTTTTAATATTCATGCTGGCCCAATACATAGAGTGGTAGAGACAAAACTGTTCAAAAACAGGAAAGAAAAGGATAAGTGTTTTGATCAAAATCACCCAGGCAATAAACCACCATATCATATTTTCTGACTACTAGTCCAATTTTCTTTCCTCTAAACCAGCCACTTCTCACTTTGAGAGTGGGCCAATGTCAGAGAACTCTCAAGAGAGGACGGTTTCAGCAGGCATCAACAACTGCCAAGTCAGGTGTTCTGCCAAACAGGTGTCATCTTCAGGACCAATGGCCAATCTTACCAAGCACTCACCACCCCTAAAGTTGGTACCAGTATTATCCTCATTTGACCCATGAGGACACTGAGCGCCAGTAAGGCCAAGTGGGCTTGACAGGCAAGCACCCTTGCCTTACACAAACGATTCAAGGGGGGAGGAGAGGGAAGACTCCTTGAATCATTTCATAGGAAACTGAAATCAAAACTGGACAAAAAAAATAAATCACAGTCTAATCTTAGTTATGAACACAGGTTCGAAATGCTGAATAAAACAGAAGAAAACTGAATTTGGCTCATACACACATATACACATGTGCACAGGGCCAAGTAGGATTCATCCCATGAGTGCAAGGATGGTTTGAAGTTAGACTATCTATAAATATAATCGACTACATTAACAAATTAAAGGAGCAAATGATAAGATTATCTCCACTGTAGTGGGCTACATGCCCACTGTCCAAGATGTGCCCCTGTCCTAATCCCCAAGGCTCTGAATGTTACTTTACTTGGAAAAAATGTCTTTGCATGTATAATTAAGTTAAGGATTGGGGGATGAGGAAATCATTCTGGATTGTCCAAGTGGGCCTTAAATTCAACGATAAATATCCTTATGAGAGACACACAGAGAAGACAGAGCCGAGATGACGATGTGAAGACAGATTCTATGGTTGGAGTAATTCAGCTACCAGCCAAGGAACATCAAGGGTTGCTGGCAGATCCCAGAAGCTGGGAGAGAGGTCTCCCTTCGAGACTCTAGGAGGCATAAACCCTGCTGACACCTTAATTTCAGATTTCTGGCCTCCAGAACTGTGAGGGAATAAATCTCTATTGTTCTGAGCGATTCAGTTTATGGTAATTTGTCACAGCAGCCACAGGAAACTAATACATCAATGAATGAAGAAAATTTTTTTCTAGCGTTCAACACCATTTCCCAGAAAATAACTTAAAAAACTAGAAATACAAGGGAAAGGCAGTTTACAGATAGAGCAATGGTATTTGCAACCCATATCCAAACTAACATTCAGAATGTGGAAAGAACTGCAAGTCAATAAGGAAAATACCAAAATCCTAATTTAAAAAAAAAGGGGGAACTAAAATACGAACAGACAATTCATGGAAGAGGAAATTCACTCAGTCTCACCTGTAATCAAGAAAATGCGAATTAAAATACAAATGAGGTTCTATTTCACACTCATCAAATTGGCTAAAAGTTTAAAATGAAAATATCAATGTTGGCAAGTGTGTAGAAAAATTAACTCAGCGGGCCTGATTGATCAAATCTTGTGCGTTCTTGGGAGGGCCTGCTTGTCTGACCAGCCCTTGGCTGGCTCCTGGGAACTGTTGGACTGTTCCTTGGGCTACTAACTGATAAGAGCGTTTTATATACTTTAACCATGCTGCAACAGCTTGTTTAGATGATTTGTGCAAACACTGTGACTTACAGTGAACAGTGACTTTCTTTGTGCAGGTCTGGAGTTCAGTAGCTGTGGCTAGTCACAAAGGCAACACGTGCCTGTCCAACCAGCGTTTATTAAAATCTCCAGACTCCCAGGAGTCAATAAACTCTTCCCAGACACACAACATTTCACACACGTTGCTGCAGTTAGTTGCCAAAGGTATAAGAGTGTCCTGTACAACTCCATCAGGAGAGAACTTCTGGAAGCTCACACACACCTGGTCTCCCCAGATCTGACCCCTTTTCCTTTATTGATCCTGTCTGTATTCTTTCACTGTAGTAAATCACAGCCATGATAAAAACTATTCCTGAGTTCTGTGGGTCCTTCTAGGAAATCACCCAACCAGGGGGTAGTCTTGGGACGCCTGAAGCAGTGAGAATGTGGAGACACAGGACTTGCACCCACAGCTGGTGTGCTGAGCGTTCCAGAGGGCAACATCACAAGACAGGGCAGGTTTAAGACGCACACGTGCTGAAGTCTAACAATTCCATACGTGTGTTTCTAACCTAGAAAACCTCTCTCTCAAGGTCACGTGTGAAATTGTTCACTGAAGCATTGTTTCTAAAAGCGAAAAACTGGACATAATTTCAAAATCCACTGAAAGGAGAATGGAAAAATACATGATCATATATTTGTGCAACAGAAAATGGCAACAGCACTGTGATTCAGTTATACATACAGATGTGTGCAAAGCATCTCCAATGAATCAATAAGAGCCACATCGACATGCATAATACGCCTCAAAAACAAAATGTTACATAACAGAAGGAAGCTGAAAAAAACATATGCATGGTAGGGTCCCATTTATGCAAAGTTTGAAAACATGCAAGATTAATTATTTAAAGCATAAGA
Organism: Camelus bactrianus; assembly: GCF_048773025.1. Classification (NCBI taxonomy): domain Eukaryota; kingdom Metazoa; phylum Chordata; class Mammalia; order Artiodactyla; family Camelidae; genus Camelus; species Camelus bactrianus. The sequence goes on from NC_133549.1 coordinate 26,328,554, forward strand.
ATGATACCAACTTTATGAAAGAAGTTATTCTCTAAAGAGAAGGAGAGAAGAAGGGTGGGGGAGCGAGGCAGAAACAGGGGGTTTACATAGATCTGCAATGTTTTATTTCTTACATCGAACTGAGGTTTGACCTCCAGCTTCCAGCTTCCAGCTTCCATACAAGCGTCACTATGTGTCCCTTCCTTCCAGTGGTGTATTAATTAAAACCCAAGCAAATTAACTTAGTCCCACCTGCAGTACGTTCACGCAGAGCTCTGAATTAAATTTAAACAAAACGCTTATTTTACTACAAAAGTTTAGTTGCTATCTATCAACTTGTGAGAACTCAGAATGTAATTAAATGCTGTAAATAGCGACTGAAGCCCCACACTAATGACAAAGACCTTAGAGTTACACTTCAGGAGACAATTAAAAACTCTAGAGAAGGAATGGCTACTAAATCACTTGAGCTACAGGGTATCTTGTTCATTTAAAATATTGAAGAAAATGATAGTAAAATCAATAGGAAGGTCTTAACACATGTAACTTGGTCAGCAGAATATAAATTAGGAGGAGTTCTTAATTAAACCATTCGTATATGCTGATGGATTCATTTCATCTTTTAGGAAACATAGATGGTTCCAGTTTGTCAATGAAATATCAGAAGACTGAAACCAGTATGTTTTGTATTGAAAGATGAAAAGCCAGACAAGAAGGCTAAATATCAAACACTTGAGTTCTCCAAAAGAAATACGCAGGAGATGTAAGACATATATGCTGATGCTGCCTTATAATTTTAATTAAAAAATTGGGAAGTACGAGTTTGACCAGTTTCAGTATTTTAAAATTCTCCTTAATTAAAACTTGCCAGAAATTGTAGAAGATAATTTTATGTGTTTTATCAACTTTCAGTTCAATTTCACAAATATTTCATAAGGAACTACTTACAAGAGAACCGTTCTAGGTTCTGTAGAGATGAGAAATGCCTTTGTTATGAAAATAGCAAAAAAAAAAAACAAAAAAAACACGACAACTAGTGCTACTCCATTGGGTACCTTGCCACGTGCTGGCAATTTTGTTAGAAAATTCGCACAACAAGGAGGAAAATGAAGTATGTGGGTGTGTGGAGGCAGAGGCTGGAGAGCATAAAGGGTAGTGAAGGGACTTGCTAAGACCACAGAGCAAAAACTGGCATGAAGCGTTCAGAGAAGGAAGTTTAAAGTTTGAGATACTGAGCATAGAGATGTTCTCAGAGGCTGTCAGGTTGCTACAGTATAAATTTTGGTTTTGCTGTAACAAACTTAAAATAACACAGACGTGCTGCCTTACAGTTCTGTGGATCACAAGACCACCATGGGTCACACGGGGCTAAAATCAAGGAGTTCAGCGCTGTGTTCCTTCTGGAGGCTCTAGGGGAGATTCTGTTTCCTTGCCTCTTCCAGCTTCTAGAGGCCACCTGCATTCCCCATATCCCCTTCTTGCATCTTCAGTCAGCAACAGCCAACTGAATCCCCCCCACATCAGGTGACTCTGACCTCCTTTGCTACCTCCCTCTTCTACCGTTAAGGACCCTTGTGATTATGCTGGGTCCATGCACTAACCCAGGATAATCTCCCAATCTTCAAGTCAGTTGATTTGTAACTTTGATTCCATCTGCCCCCTTAATTCCCCTTTGCCATGTAATGTAACACGTTCACAGATTCCAGGGATCGGACTGTGGCTATCTTGGAGCAGGCATTACTCTGTCTACTTTATAGAGGTTGCTAGAGAAGGCCAACACAAACTAGATTAACCACGCAGGGCTCTTTACTGAAAGGATACTCTGAAATCACAGTATTTTAACGGCAGCCCAGCCTCAAGGACAGAACGCAGCGGGAAGCCCTCTTTCCCAGTCTCTCATCTGTGCTTTGCTCTACAACAACGGGTCTTGTCTCCCACTGGAGACTGGGTTCCTTTGACCTGGATGCACATTTCAGACTACGGCCGAAATGTGAATTTCATATCCCATTGTCCAGGCATTAAGGAGGAGTCCGCTCTGCTTTCCTTGCTCTCTCTCTTGCTCTTGCTCTCTGCCAGTTCCAAGATATCAGAGTAAGCAGTTCTCGGTCCATCTTGAGCCAAGGTTCTCTACGGTCTTGGCTGAGGGTTTAAAAATTCTGCCCCACAGAACCACAGAAATGGGGTAGGAGTTGGGTGAGATGATCAGTTTCCCTCAAAAAGATGGAGTGATAATGAATAAATAAATCAGCAGATACCTACAATGGTGACTAAGCTGAGTAACTCACCTTCCTGGCACTCAAGGACCACACAGAGAGAAGGAAGACACATGGATACACAAACTTACACATGATGGGATGAATGTGAGGATCACAGCCTGAGTCCTGTAGACAGAGTGACCCCTTCCAGCGGAAGAGCTCAGTGAGGCTACAACGTTCGGTGGAGCAGAGAGAGCAGCCCACGATGAAGCTGGATAGGAAGGGTAAAAACAGATCTGCAGAGTCAGCAACAGACAAAGGTATTTCTTTCAAAATAAGGGGTCAGCAACAGACGAACTTGTGTTTTAGAAAAATCACCCTCCATTGACTGAGCTGGGAGTGACCGTTGCTAGACAGGGCAAGACTTGGTCCAGAGACACAAGTGAGGAAGCTGTTACCGCAGCCCAGAGGAGAGCCCAGAGGAGAGCCCAGAACCTGGCTGAAGCACTGGGATGGGAAATGAGAAAGGATGGACGCACCTTCAGAATGGAATTTCAGAAGAAGAGAGCAGATCTGATTAAAAGGGGGAAAATAAACCAGTGGTGCCAGGCAGTGATTGTGGCTGGGAGCTGGGATCCTGACTCCAGAGCACGGACATCCTGCTGATTGGGAAGGAATTAAAGCTAAACTTATTTTTGGTGACTTTTCGTCTTTTCCAGGAGTGTGCTAGTATATGTTTTAACTACTGACTCTGGTTGTGGGAGGGCCTGATCTGTAAAGTTTACCAACTTCCATGGTGTAAACACTCCTGCCATGACCAATTCAAACTATCAACACGAAGTCACTGGATACAGAGTTGGGAAAACAGCCAGCAGCGGTGGTCCAGCATATTCCTGGCTTTTCATTCTTCAACATAACACTTTTTTAAAATAGTTGGTCCATTTCAGTGGACAAGCAGATGTCTAGATGAAGACATCTCTAGCTGGACTTTGAGAGGATCTGCCGCTCATGTACCTCTCCTGTCCAACCTTCTTCTGATCTCAGCAACTGAGGGTGAAGCCCAGCACAAAGGAAAGAGGACACAGCAGGTGTGCAAATGTTTGGCCAGATATTGACTAGAGCAGCTAGCCAGTGGGTGAATAGAGAAAACAGCAGATAAGACGGGCGGTCATGTAGTCAGCAGCTAAGAACGATAAACTCAGAAGCTAAACCACCTGGGTTTCAATTCAGTTCTTCCACTTGCTGGTTTTATGACTTTGGCCCAGTTGTATAACCCACTCTGTGCCTCTGATCCTGATCTGCAAAATGGGAATGTAACCAACAGTACCTTCTTCCTAGAATTATTACGTGGATAAGTAAAACAAGGCAAGAAAAAGAAAGTGCTTGGTGCATAATCTTCACCCAATAATGCTCCTGATGATAAAGACAATAAAAATAATAAAAACTCCAACTCACTTGTTTACGCTATATGCTGCTAATGAAGTTACAAACCAAAGGAAAAATGGCTTTCATTCCCTTAATGACTTCGATAAGGAATTGAGTAAGACATGGTCAACATTATGCTGGACTTTGAGTCCCGTGACGTCTGAGTTTGGGAACGTCGCTCATTCATCCGTATCTCCAGAGCACTGCACGGGCCTGGCCCGCAGAAGGGGCTCGGTAAGTACTTTCGCTAACTGGATAGAGCGCACAGTGCTGCAGGGTCTATGAGAACGAGCAAGGTATTTGATCAACCTTCGAGGAGCCTCTACTGGCACATTTTTCCAAAATGTTAATGACATTGTGTCTGCCTCAAGATGGAAGTCTCCTAAAAGTTAGCAATCAGGTAACCAATAAGGACGACAGGAAACACATTTCTCTCCAAAAAGCAAAAGTACATTCCTCACCAAAGCTTAAATGGCAGCTAAGCTGTTTTCATAAAAAATAATCAAATGTCAGCCTTGTAAATATTTATGACCCTAAGCAGACAGTCATATTTGAACATCAATTGTTTAAAGACCAATCAAGTGCTTTTTGGCAGAAACCTTATATTCTTCACGTTCCCTGTACACAGTACTCAGAAAAACATGCCTTCATAATGTTTTCCAGGATAAGGTTGCAAAGGTAACTGAACGTGACTGTACAAACCCATCCAGAATGTCATTTACTCTGGCTGGTGCATTTGTAAAGGTTAGAAGCAAACGAACTTTGCTGGCAAGGAGGCCACTGTGACTTTTATTCATAATTAAATATTATTTGGGTTACAGTGTTTCTGCCTCTCTGATGCATTTCCTGGTGTAACACAAGAATAAAATGAGCAAAAGGGCAAACAAGTCATCGTAAGTATAATGCTTGTTAAATGCTCCATGCAGGCAGGGGTGTGGCAGTGTGCTTCTGTTAAGTCTATGATCTTCTGCCAGTAACTACCTGTGACTTCAAATAAGCCATCTGGACCTCAGTTTCCTCAATAGTAAAAAGTATATATATATTTAAGATTGTATTAAGCAATACACTATTAGTCATTCATTTGAAGAATGAAACTATTTCTGAACTTCTGATATACCTTCCCACTCTAAAATGTAATGGTTCTATCAACTTGATAAGGGACATCTACGATGAACCCCAGCTGATCATGATGTATAACCTTTTTTATGTGCTGTTGGATTCAATTTGCTAATATTTTGGTAAGGATTTTTGCATCTATGTTCATCAGTGATATTGGTCTGTAATTCTCTTTTTTGGTAGTGTTTTTGCCTGGTTTTGGTATTAGGGTGATGGTGGCTTCACAGAATGAGTTTGGGAGTAGTCCCTCCTTTTCAATCTTCTGGAAGAGTTCGAGAAGGACTGGTACGAGTTCTTCTTAAGAATCACAAGAAAAATGGACATATTTTATTTAATTGCTCAAGAATAAACCCCCAACTCCCTGAAACCACAAGTCGCAAGTGTCTCATCCCACCAGTGCTCTGCCCAGAGCAAAAATAGCTGGGCATTACTTAAATTTCAGTTTTTGTGCATTTTTCTCTATTCTGTTAGAAAAATCAAGAGAAAAGGAAAAAATGGAGGCACCTTAAAAGCAGCCGTGAAGTCTGTTTAAGAATCAGCCAGACTGCATAAATTTGTCAGGGCTCAAAAATCTGCAATCACTTACCAGGATTTCTCTGCCATGAATGGCCAATTGGAAGATCAAGTTATTCACTTACAATAATACCTAATTGGTACAGAAGTGTCCAAGGATGAGGGGTTCCACTTGATGACTTTTCCAGAAAACTGACATATAAAGATGAAACACTATTTTTAAGCACAAAGGATCGAACACTTTCTAAAATCTGCAGCCCTCTTCCCCAGCTGCTTGTCCTGAGGATAACAAGCTCAAATCTTTTTCGGGATTCAGGTTCGGCATCACTGCATACCCATGATTGCACAAGACCCTGCTGACTTATCGCATCCCGTTGTCCAGGCTGACACTGCCAGGCGCTAGCTCTCCCGGCCTGCCTTGCAGCCACGGCCTGAACATGTAACCCAAACTCGGCCAACGGGATGTCGTGGGGGACTTCAGGTAAGGAGTGGGGAGGGTTGGTCTTTTGTTCTTTCACTTGTTTTATTTTGGTTTGGTTTGGTTTTGTGTTCAAATTAAAAGAGACGAGAAGGAGATAATGACTCTTCTCGTCAGGACACAGTTGCGTGCCCCTGTGAGAGGAGCCATGACAACACCCTGAGGATGGAACATACCTGAGTCCCTGGAAGGATCACTAAGCCACTGAATTTAAGCCTGGATAAGACCCCAAATCTTCTTACCCTGGATTTCTGGATAAGTGAGAAAATGAGCCTCCTCTTGTCTAGTCTTTGCAAGCCAGGGAGCCTTTTCTTGCATCTAAAAACACATAGCTTACAGGCAAGGTCTCCAGGAAAGCCCAAATTGGGGTTCAGAGCCAGCCTCTCTGCGGAACAGGCGACCCAGTGGCCCTTCTGAGTGTGTAACTGCATGAGCTGATATTCAAAGTGGTCTTTTGTTGGACCGATTGTGTGAAAGAGCCTGTTTGCAGGTGCTGACCTAGAACAAAAAGACTGCCAGCTATTCTCCAGCAAAGACAGGTTTATTCAGGAAGAATTCTATCAGCAGAAAATTGCACCTTAGGGTCTATAACCATGGTGAGCCGCCTGCAAGGCTCTGGTGGTGCTTTCTGACCACTGTTGGGTTCCTCCCTCACTGCTCACAGCACCGCTTCCTCTTCTAATTGCCTTCATTTCATCTTCTCCATCTTGGAGATCAGAAAACCAAATGTCATCAACTTACTTGAAAGGCTTTTCTGTGATTAATATATATATATATAGTCACTTTATTCCTCCAGTCAGTCACTCAACAGGTACGTTTCAAGCACCTACTTGTGCTACGTGCTGTCCAGGCACTGGAGACACAAAGGGACCAAGAGAGTCCAGGTACTTGCTCTGATAGGACTTACATTTTGGAGGGAAGCAGAAATAGACAACATCTAATTGAAGTAAATGAACAAGATGATGTAGGTGATTATAACTACTGTGTAGAAAGGTGAACGGTGTGAAAGATGAAAGGAAGCAGGGTGGGGCATCAGGGCAGGGCGGATGTTGTAGGTCAGATCAGGGATGGCCTCTTTCGGGAAGGTGACATGTGAAATGAGACGTGGAAGGATGGAGCCTGGCTTGCAAAGGTCACGCAGAGGTTCCCAGGCAGGGGCCAGGGCAGGTGCTGAGACCAGGATGGGAGGAAGTTCAGGGCATTTGAATGGTGGGGGAGTGGCAGGCAGCAGTGAACCAAGGGAGAAGCCACGTATGGACCTGGTGTTACTCCAAGACCAGCGGGAAGCCACTGCGGGGCTACTTGTGGCGGTCCTGGTTCGGTTTTCAGTCCCTGAAAGAAATACTATGATTTGTGTTTTCAGCAGATGGCTCTGGCTGCAGGCTGCAGAATGGACATGGGAGACAGGGGAGAAGCAGGAAGGCCAGCGGGAGGCTTGGAGTCACCCAGCCGGTCGGGACTGGGGTGGTCGCACTGGAGATGGTGAGAAGTATTTGGATCCCAGCTACATTTTGGAGGGTGAGGTTTAATGTGGGTTGTATGTGTCCCCCAGAAATATATGCCCAAGTGTTAACCCACAATACCTGTGAACACGATCTCGTTTGGAAATGGGGTCATTGCAGGTGTAACCAAGTTAAGATGAGGTCACACTGGATTGGGATGAGCCCTACATTCAATGCCTGGTGTCTTCATAAGAAGAGAAAGATGTGAAGACACAGAGAACCCAGGGGAGGAGCCTGGATTATGGAGGATGGCTGGCAGCCGCCAGAAGCTGGAAGAGGCAAGGAAGGATGCTCCCCCTAGGGCCTCTGGAGGCACACGGGCCAGCCGGCAGTGTAATTTCAGACTCTGGCCTCCAGAACTGGGTGAAAACAAATTTCCATTGTTTTAAGCCACCCAGTCTGTGATCAATTGTTCTGGCAGCCCTGGGGCACTAACAGTAGGTTGTAAGAGAGAAGAGCCTGTTATGAGAATGGCAGGCAGTTTTGCAGAGCTCCCAGTGGAATCATGAAACAAAGCCAACCTCTTGGAGTTTCGCAGGGTAGAATTTTTGGAAAGCCACCCCAGGCAAACTTCCTCATCAGTGCCTGCTTCATCTGGCCTCGGGCTGCGGGAGCTGTTTTTGTGTCGGTCTGCTTGGCCAGTGGGCGACTCCTTGAGGAAAGGGATCCTGTCGGGTTTAAATCTGTCTTCTTTCAAGCCTGGTACACTCATTTATTCAATACATGTGTGTGGAGAGCACTCTGCTAAGCCCCAGGCACCATTAATAAGTAGCTGCTGAACTGAATTAAATATATAACACTCCCTGGTAGAAATAAAATACTATAAACAGATGAAATGAGAGATGGAGGAAGAGAGATGGGGAAGGAAGGAAGAAGGGAAGGAGGGAGGGAGGAAGGGGAGAGAAAGGGACTTGCTCCCTGTTTATAATGAGAAAGGAAAAATTGAAAGTCTTCTGGGAAAGGCCACAGGGTCTCTGTGCCTAAAGACCGAGATGCAAACAGATGATGGAGAAACTCACCTCGTAGGACACGTCAGGGGGATCTCAAAGTCCCCCCAGCTCAGGCTGCAGTGTTCCACCGAGGGAGGAAGGACAGAAGGAAAAGCCGTTCAAGGATACAGATCTCAGAGACAGACTTCAGTTTGGATGAACGTGGGGGCCAGGCAGCCACGTGCCTAATCCGCCCTCTTACTGCCCTCGGCCCTGACCTCCCCCACTGACCACGCATCCCACCTTGGCGTGCGGTGTCTGTCTTGTTTGTTGACTGTCTGGCGGCTCTACTCACTGCGGTACTCCCAGCGCTGGACTAGGCACGTGTCGACAGTCTATAGTTTTGTTGAATGAATGAATACACAAATTATTTTAAGTTCCTAATCTCCTAAGCCTCCGTTTTGTCATTTGTAAAATGGGAATTATAGTTATATTCACTTCCCAAGGGCTGCTCTGAGGGTCAAACAAGTGGAAGTATTTCAAATGCTTGACTCATAAAAAGATATTTGATAGGTGATACATACTAGGTTATAACTAATATCACTATCATTGACATTATTACTGACACAAGAGCTTATTCAGATATTAAAAGAAAAGCTACAGCACGATTAAAAAGGTAAACCACAGGATAAAGAGACATTTGGACAAATGCTGAATAAGATGGGAGGCCTGCCAGATTAAAACGAAGGCACAGAGACCTAAATTGGATTCATGGTGGTGGAGGTGGGGGAGCTTCCCTTCAAGGAAGAAGAGGCTGGGGTGCTAACCTGGTGTCAGAAGGAAGACAACACTTGCCCTTGGACACTCCACTTGCTTCGACAGCATCTCCAAAGGGGCGCCGTTAAGAAGACAGCAGTGGCTACACTTCATGGAAACCAACACAGCCTTCTGCTGCCAGCCTCGAGCCAGGGTTGTTCCTTAGCTTGAAATATCACAGTTCTCGTCTGAATCATCCAGTTTGCCACCTAAAAGTTGTATTCTCGGTTCTTGTCGAGTGCGTATTTTCTCTTTACTTTTGGTCAGATTTTTTACCTTGGAACCTCTCAACAGCTCCAGCAAGGCTTGAGAAGACATCGCTCAGTCCGTAGTCTGCAATGTCACAACAACATAGACCCAGGCCCCGGTCATAAGTCACACTTCTTCTCTGTACCTTATTTATTTCTTGTCAAACTACTTGAACTGCAGCTTGTACTTGAAAACATTTGATCTAGCACATCACCTGGGGAGCCCAAGGTTACCGACACTCTTTGAAGCAAGTCCATGACTAGATTTCACTGTGAAGCTGAGATGCTGAATCGCTGAACGGCTTCCTCATCCTAGACTCATGTACCGTTTGTCTTCCAGCTCCAGAGACATCTGAGACATCGCTCTGTGACACAGTGAAGTAAAACTTGCTCTTGTTTTATCTTGTTAGTTCAGGGATCAACAAACTTTCTGTAAAAGCCAGACAGTAAATAGTTTAGGCTTTGAGGGTCAGACGGTCTTTGTCACAACTGTTCAACTTTGCCACTGTCGCCCAAAAGTAGCCAAAGACAGTACGTGAATGAAATGCGATGGCTGTGTTCCAATAAAACTTTATTGACAAAACAGGCAGGTAGTGGAGGTTTTCCAGCCTCTGCTTTCTGTTTTGCCCCACGTTTAGAAAGCCAGAAAACTAACAGACTCCATTGTTCTGAGAAACTAAAAGGAAATCTAAATATAAACAAGATAACAGAGCTTATTTGCCACCAAATAAAGTATAATTATAAAAAAAATTGCCCAAGTTAATCTTGCTGTTTTATTGTTTTGATCAATTATTCCCAGTCCTTGATTCTATAGGAGCACAAAATAGCCAGCAGAACGCCTTTTCCGCACGTCTCTCCTACACAGAACCCAGACATACAAAGCCAAGGGAAGTGAAGAGGGGGGTTCTCCAGGGGGTCTACATCCTTTTGTGTTTGCATAATTCTTGAGTATTTGGAGATGCCCTGTGGCACCCCTTCAGAGTGACGAACTCCAGTAAAGAGCCCAGAGGATGAGACTCAGAGCTGGAGATGGGAGCTCTGGGTCCAGGCTCTATCCAGTTTCCTTGGAAACTTCAGAGACATGAGGAGATGAGAGGCAGAGCTCAAGAGATACAGAAGGTGATCGTGGCCCCAACAGGCAGGTCTTGGTCTGGGCCCTTGAAGATGCCCCACTGGCCTTCCGTGGTCTGGGCCCAGTTTTCTTCCAATAAATTTCACTTTGTTTTTTGCTCAACTTAGCTCAGCTGTGTGTCTGTTCTTTATAAGCAAAAAGTCCTTAAACAAGTCAGCAGCAGAATCAGGTTTAATGATAATTCAATTCTGTTCTGCTTATGCTGAAAGAGACATCAAATGGGCCAGTTGAATTCTGGAATGTAATGTTTTCTGCAAACTATAAATTAATTAAATATCTTTTAAAGTCTTTCATCAGCCAAAACTCCAATATGTGGAAAGAAGATGACTTGCGCTTCAATGTATTTTTCTACAGCTATTTACAGCTCAGACTCCACTTCTAGAATAAAAGTGAATCAGAGAATATTCAGTGCAAAGTTAAGCTAGTGGTTCAAGATCAGAGGAGTGTGATTCATGAGCCAAGGTTAAAATAATTAACACTACACTCAAGCTAAATAAAGCGTAAAGGTGCAGAGAGAACTGCATCTGACTCCCTGAAAGGGGTAGGCAACTGAGTGATGAGGCTTGGGGGATGGTGGGGAGACAGGTAAGTAGGGCGGGAAGGCTCAATAAAATGCCCTGAACGTTGCTCATTCCATTAGAAGGTAGAACTATCCCTCTGCAGGAATTTGCAGAATTATCTTCAGAATTAGTTTCATGGTTTCTGAGGTTGGCCAAGATAAGCAAGGACCAGATGTGGGGCTTTTTTCCTCCCATTTTTTAGCTATTAATTTTTATTAATGCATCTAATTGAAAGAAATAAAATTCCTTTCAAAGGCCCTCTAATGCAGACCTTTCACAGACACTATCTCAGTACTACTACGTCCTCTGCTCTCCACCCCGAGCCCAGGTTACCGCGGTTAGAAGATGTCTTCCGGCAGATCCTGTTGCAAGTCAGTGGGTAACAGGCAACTTTTGGTTTGTCAGGCCAAAGAATGGTGACCCTCCTCAGGGTGAAGAGGTTCTGGAATCCTCATGGCCCCAAGAAGCTTGTCTGTCTGTGTCTTATCTCTCTGTTCCTCTTGCCTCCAAATCTCCAGAGATAGGGTTTCCAGGATAATACACTTTCCTATGAGGCCAACCGCAGAGAATCTTCACAGTCACCAGGCCAACCTTGTCCATGATACTCGGCCTCTCTCCAAGGACGGGGATGATGGAGAAGTGAGGGCCCATCCACCACCCTGGCACGTAGCAGTCTCTCGCCTGGATTCCGAGAGGCAGCCATGGACAAAGATGCTGGCCGCAGCCAGACTTGGATCTCATCCCACCACGAGGACACTGGCACCAGCGAGCCCACAAGATGTGCTGTAGAACATTCATTCTCAGTCACTAAGAAGGGGTGACACGAGAGCTGCCCTTCTAGAACCTGGATCTCCCTTGAAGACTGCGCTGTGACCTGACATGGCCCCTCCCATACATGGCACATGCATGGGAATAGTCATGAGTACCCAGCTGGCAGCACCAAACCTAAGTTGAGAAGCCTTGTTTTATAGAATTCATCCCCTGTGCCTGTGTGTAGCCTGTAAAGAAAAGGCAGCCTAGATAACTCTCCTGCTTGGATTCAAGAACCAAAGACTGCAGCTAAAGACAGTGGGAATGCAAGTGATGGGGCCCCAGGGATCTGAACTCTGGACTCTAGCAATGTGGCCAGTAGATCACTTTGACTTTCAGGTTCTTCATCTAGGAAATAGGACTAGCCAGGAATAAAAAAAATAAAAAAATAAAAAAATAAAACAACTGGGGAGCACGGGCCAAATCCAGCTGCTACCTGTTCTTGTAAATAAAGTTTTATTGGAACACAGCCACACCACTTACATATTGTCTGTAGCTGCCTTTGCCCCACAATGACAAAGTCAAGGAGCTGCAACATAGTATGTCCTACAAACCCTAAAAGAATTATTATCTGGCTCTTTACAGAAAAGGTTAGCCAACCCCCGTACTAAATGCTTTTTTATGACATCTTCCAAATTCTCTGCTTCTTCCCCATGTTGCCACACACAAAGAATGTGCTTCTAATGTGTGTGTGTGTGCACGCATGTTTGAGTATATGAGAAAGAGACCTTTCTCATTCATGACAACTATAGACGATGGGATGGAATGTACTCGAAGAGACTTCCCCTGGAAGTACTCAGCCAACCAAGAAAGGGAAGATTTCTAGGGGACAGAGCAAAGTTCATGGTTTCCGGGCCCAAGGAGACAATGAATCTGTGTCTCTCCCTCTGTAACACACAGCCTTTGCCGTGGTACCTAACAGGGTTCTCTTTCCCTCAAGTAGCAAAATCCCAGCCCATGGTCACTGCCTCCCTACACAAACTCAAAGCTGAAACCAAACTGTAAACGCTCCTTTTCACAGCTTTGCCCAGTAAGAGGTTTGGCCAATTCCGCATTTTTCAGATAATTTAAATTCCAGCCACTCAGGGATTGTGGATTTCTATTTTCTTCCCAGCTAACAGTGTTCACAAAGAGCTGCCGACCCCTGCATGGGCAACCACTGTCCATTCCAGTCCCCCAATCATGTAAGAGGATTGCTTCTTGCTCAAATTATCCAAGTACACTGGATATTAAGCGATGATTTTCTACAGAAAAAAATCCAGTTCCTGGAGGAAGAAGGACCCAGCAGCTGTCACCACTGCCACCACCCTTTCTGGGGTGGTGAAATATGAGCTGACAGTCTCCGTCGGCTAGCACTTTGCTGATATGGGTCATTTGTCATCTTGACAGGAGGACTGGAAAGGAACTGAATGACAGTTTTAATCCACATGGTAGAAAGCATATTTGTATCAGAAATAGCGGTCTAAAATTATGAAGCTGTTAAAAAAAAATCATTAATCCCCCAAATCCTCCAACTGTCATGAAACAGGCCTCATTTGGGTACTTAATGAAATTACAAAAGCAGGTTCTGGTCCCACCGTTCACGTCTCCCTGGTGGCGTCCTCCTCCTGCTCAATCGCATTCAGCCAGCAACTCGACTTGTACCCCGCCCACTCGGTAACCTGCAGTGCAAAGTGAAGCTCACGCTCTCTTCCGACATCCCTGTACCCACCCAGGGAAGGCTCTGAATGGTCCTACTCAGGTCACGTGCCAGCCTGGGCCAAATACTCATTCCTACGGCAGGGATAGGGGATCCTAACTGATGACACCCCACCAGGACTAAAGGAGTAGGGCCAGGTCCCCAAGGAATGAGAAAGTTCCTCTAAGCAGCCAAAGCTGAAACCACCATGACCTGTCACACCAGCCTCCAAACATGGTGTTCTCAAGGCCATCGGCAAGGACGGGAAGGGGAGTTCACGGTTTTCCAATTTTTAAAAGGTGGCCAGTTCGCCATACCAGCACCGAAAAGCACCACACAGAGGACAGCCCCTTTGCAGCAATGTCATAAAGCAGCCAACAAAGGGTCCATTGTTTTGGGGTAGTCAGACTTACATGATCAGCGACCGCACTACGTGCAGACGTGGGGTTTTCTTGTTCATTATGTTCCCTGGTTTATGTTCCCGTTTCTCTATGATTCCTCCTTCTTTCTCCTGCCACTTCCAGCCTCATAATAAAAAATTTTCTCCAGTAGCTATACTGTGTTCAAATGTTTGAGAGATAACAGGTCATCTTTCCTGAATTTAAGCTTCTGGAAAGGTAACTTTTTGTTGTTGGTCGACATTCACTTTGTAAAGGGATTGTGTACAAGAGAGTTTATATTTCCTAAAGGTCTCTTTATGGGGTTATCAGTAAGACTCTGGGGTGATGGTCTGTGAGTCTTTCTGAAACCTACAGGTGAAGGTACGGCTTTGACCCCAGGCTCCTACCGTGAGAGGAAGCCAGCACACAGCCATCGGCTGCTGACACCCGCTGTTCTTGACTGTCCTCATTCCTGGTCAGAGAGAGAGAATTTTTAGGAATAAAACTGCTCCCCCAGAGCAATGACTGCTCCGGGGTTTCTAAGAGCTTCTCTCCAACACTAACTTGTTAATATTCTCTGATCTTTGTTCCTTGACCAAACATTCCCCACACTAGGTTTAAAGAGATTTCACTGAAGCCCAACTCCCTCAAAGTGGGAAGCACACATTTTCTCAAGACTGACTTTGTTCGACTCTGCCTTATGCTGTTTTACTCCCCACTTTACTTTATTATCCAAAATATATTATTTTAGCATTAAACACACCAGTAACTTGGGGAAACACAATGTTCCAATGTGAAAATCCCAGCTGGTTTCAGACTTTGTGGTTTGGAAGAAAAATATTCTCATTCCAAAGTGACTAGAAAACACAAAGGCTTTCTTTCTGATAAGCACATTTGGAGATCTGCTTTCTAAAAACCCTAAAATATTCTCCGCTATTCACAAAGTTTTCAAATGTACATGAATAAAATATGGTGATTTCTCACAGAAAATACCATCAAACACTGTCCAAACAAGAACAGCCATCCAGGGCCCTTTGAGGCTACATAAATCTACAGACTCTCCAGCCATCAGACTCTGCAGGGCCTTTGAGGATGCTCCTGATGAGTCCCACAATCTCCATTTCTGAGGCTGTTAGGTACCTAGTGTTTGGGAGGCACTATGGAAAACACTATTTCTGCTTTAATCCAGGCTTCAATTTGTGTCGTCAGGGGCACACGAAATGCTGCAAATTCTTAACATATTACTTTAGATGGCGTTTCTATTATGCACACTTGGACTTTTTCATTTTAAGATATTCCCCATACTAGGACTTAGAATTTCTTAAATGTATGCCCTCTCTCATTGCCAGCTGTTAGAGCTTTGCAGAGCCTCCCTGACTCTGACTTTCTTCTCCAGTCCCTCCTGCAAACACTACTAGAGTTACCATCTGGACTCTCAAAACTGATGATCATTCCCCAGTTTTGATGCTTCTGTGTTGCCTATAGAATGACATTCAAACTCTACAGCCTGGAACTTATATTTCTGGACTAAACAGAGTGACAGGTGACTTTACTATCCCATCAAAAATAACCAAAAATAGACAGAATATAATAATAGTTTCTAAAATACTGACTATCAGGCAATGAAGGACAGTGATCTGAGAGACAGGAAAGAAACAGGATAAGCCCTACAATTGTTCCAATTTACTGCCCTGAGAGAGTTTCCAGGCCACAGCACAGGTTGGGGACACAAAACAGAGCCTGGCAGACAGAAAACTCTGGGGATATGCAGAGTATTCCTTCCCTTCATGTAGTCAGTTAAGTACTGGTCAGCACATGAGTAAGCAGAAACTTTCTGAGATTAGGGAAGGAACCACCTGAAAGGATTAGAGGGAACAAGTGCCCAGTTCTCACACAGAACTGAGAATACGTCTGTCTCTCCTACTCAGACTGCAAAACCGCATGACTCACGGGGCCTTGGGTAGAGAACACAGAGGGTTTACCTCAGTAATGAGAAGTAATTAAACACAGACTGTGTGGCTCTGGTACCACCCCCCTACACACACACACATACAAAACCACCCTCAAAAGCAATACTCAAAAGGACCAAACTGCTTCCAAGTAACCTAAATTGGTCACAGAATAAAGCTCAATAAAGTTTATAGAAATGCAAAAACAAAATCTCACAGCTAACAAGATAAATTTCATAATGACTAGCATACATTTAAAAATTACCAGGCATGAAAAGAGCCAAAAAATGTAACCCCCTAAAGAGGGTAAAAATGAATTAATCAAAATTAACCCACAAATGACACTAATGTTAGAATTAGCAGACAAAGACATTAGAACAGTTGTTACGACAGCGATTCATATGGTGAGGTGTTCTGTAGAGGCACGGGAGATATAAAAACACCAAAATTGAACTTCTAAAGACAAAGACGACAGTGCCTGAGAATGAAAAATACACTGGGTGGGATTAAAAGCAGGTGAGACACTGCAGAAATGAGTATTGGTGAACCTAAAGATGTCACAGTAAAAACAATCCAAAATAAAACACAGAGAAAACAGAGAACTTAAAAAATTAACAGAGCTTCAGTGAACTGTGGGAAAGATTTAAGTGGCCTAATATATGCACGATTGAAGACCCCAAAGAGAGGAGAGAAGAGGAGTCAGAAAAAAATATCTGAAGAAAAAAATGACTAAACTTTTCCAAATTTGATGAAAACTGTAATCGACAGATCAAATAATCTCAACAAATCTCAAGCACACTCACACATAAAGAAGACGGAGGAGGAGGTGAAAACTACACCAAGGTGTATCATCATCAAATTGCTCAAAGTCAATGACAAAGATAAAATCTTGCATGCATCCGGAAAAGAAAAAATACATGTTAGATATAAAGGATTAAAGAGCCTTTAAGGTCATAGCAGATTTCTTATAGGAAACAATGAAACAATGCAAGCAAGTAAATGGCATGACAAACTCTTTAAATTATTGAAAGAAAACCAGGCTGACCAGTAAAAAAAAAATCTCTCAAAAGCAAAAGAGAAACACTTTTCAAGACACACAAGAGTAGAAAGAAAATATAACCAGCAAAATCACACGACCAGAAATGTTACAGGAAGTCCTTCAGGCAGAAAGAAAATTATACCAGTTGGAAAGAGGAACCTAAATGCATAAGAATGAAGAGCACCAGAAATGGAACTTCCTGGGTAAATATATGTAAATGTTGTTGTTTATATTTATTTAAAAGATAACTGACAGTTTAAACCAAAATAATAAAGCAGTGTGGGGTTTATAACGCGTAAAACTAAAATGTATGACAAAACAGCAAAAGGGTCAGGACTGGGGAAATGGAAGCAAATGATTGTCAAGCTTTTATATGTCATAATATTACTTAAATATAGATAGACTCTGATAAGTTAAAATGTATACCATAAACCTTAAAGCAACCACTAAGGAAACAAAGCAACTATAGTTAATAAGCCAAAAGGGAAGATAAAATAGTTTAAAAAAATTTCAAGTAATCCAAAAGAAAAAGAACAACAAATAGTAGGAACAAATAGAAAAAACAGAGCAAAATGATAGACAAACCCAATCATATTAATAATCACATTAAATGTAAACAGTCTAAATTCTTTAATCAAAAGGTACAAATTATCACATTGGATTAAAAAATCAAGACCTAACTGTATGCTGTGTATAAGAAATATGCTTTAAATATTCATATACTAGGGTTAACAGTAAAAGCATGGAAAAAATATACTATGCTAATACCAATCAAAAGAAAGCTGAATTGGCATATATCTAACATCAAATTTTAGAGCAAAGAATATTACCAGGAAAAAAGAAAGTCATTTTATAATGATTAAGGGGTAAATTTATCAAGAAGATACAATAACCTTTAACGTTTATGACCCTAATAACAGATTTAAAATATATGAAGCAAAAACCAGAGCTGCAAGGAGAAACACACACACTCAGAATCATAGTTGGAGATTTCAATACCCCTCTCTCAACAACTGATTGAACAAACAGACAGGAAATTAGTAAGGATATAGAAGGTCTGAACAACACTTTCAACTGATTTAACCCAATCAGCGTTTATAGAACACGCCACCCGACAACCATAGAATACATTCTTTGCAAATGCACATGCAACATTTTCTAATAACCTCAGCTATGAAGCAAGTCTCAATAATTTTAAAAGGATTCAAGTCATTTGAAGTATATTCTCTAAACAGACTGGAATTAAATTAGAAACCAGTAACAGAATATCAGGAAAATCCTCAATATTTGCCGACTTCTTTGCAAATATTCGTAACACAGACTTGTGTTTATAATATTGCCTCCCACTGCTGGAATAGCTAAAACTTACATAGTGCTTACCATGTACCAGATTTAGTGTTCATCATAACCCTATAAAGTAGGTAGGCAGTGATGGAATCTGCTTGAGGTCACAAAGTTAGCACATGTTAGAGCCGAGATTTGCACTGAGGCATACTGGGTCCACCGTCTGTGCTCTTCGGTGCTACTCTCCTGCCTCTCAGTCCCATTTCTGACCGCTGGCCATTTCACAGAGGGCCCCTGCTCCTCTCCCCTCATGTCTTTGCTCAGGCTTTTCCTCTTTAAGATGTGCTCTTTTTGTCTTCTCCCGGTGGTGAGACACGGCCTTTTCCTGCCCTCTCAATTTTGGCAGCTCTTAATACCCAACTCAAAATCCATCTCAGCTTCACTCAACAAGAGTTCTATGCTCCCCACAGGAAAAACACAATGTATTTTCTGAACTCCTGAAGTATTACAGTAATAAGTCAATATTTTTTTCCTGCATTTTCTATAGTAAAACAAGAGAACTGGATCTACAACAGGAACCCAGGCTCCATCAGAAGAAAAGCAGAGGAGGGACGGGCCATAGCTTCTCTGAATCAAGAATTAAAATATGGATGTTGACAAAACCTGCCCTCCTTTTCTATAAAACCTCCTTTCCCACGAGATGAGGCTACTTCCCTAGCCTCACCTGCAGTTACTTCTGGGGCAGGTGCACCTAGGAAAAGTCCATGGCTGGACTGGCCACTGCTTCAGAAGTAGGTCACGTCCAGCCTTTTTTCTAGTGCTCACCTGTCCCTCCTAAGCTGAGACTGCCTTTTGTCCCTGGATTCTCTTATCTACCTGGATTTCTGATGTTCTGTGGTCTGACCCTGGGGGTCACACACCACCCCCCACATACAGTGCATGTGGCACTCATCATGTCACAAAGTGACAAGTGACCTTTTCAAAACGTAAACCTCATTGTGTCATTTCTTGCTTAATACTTCTCAATAGGACAAAGACTAAAACCCTGTCTTGGGGTACACCTCACAGCACACTCACTGACCCTGTGGAACCCAGACATACAGGCCTCTCTCTCCAACTCCACTTCCAAGTCTCTTCTTGTTAATTCCTACTCTTCCTCTGGATTCCAGTTAAATCCTCTCTTCCTCAGGGAAGTCACGCCTGGCCTGCCCAATGAGCCATTCTTTCATTATCGTTTCCAAGAGCGTTGCATGCTTACCCTTCCATAATCCTGGCCACAATCATAGTATTGGATTCACTGTATGGTTTTGTGGGGGGTTTTGTTTTGTTTTGTTTTTTGTTTCGGTTAGTATTTATCTACTCCACTAGACTGCAAACTCCTTGAGGACAGGTACTCTACCCATTTTTGCATCCCTGGTCCATAGCTTAGAGTTGGTTCTCAATAGCCATTCACTCAATGAGTGACTGAATAAGCCTGGTAACCCAAGTGCAATGTGAACGGTCTGGACTATAAAATGAACAATATTAACTTTCTTATCTTTCACTGGCCATTTCTTTTCTTCCTCAGGAAGCCTCCTGCCTGCGTCTGAGGGATCAAAGGGCTGAAGGAGCACATTCCAGTCCTAGTTCTTAGAGAGACCTAGTCCCTAATGTCCCTTTGCTCGTTATTTCTTTCAACGATCGTTCTTTGACTCCTCTTTTTAAAAACACCCGCAGTCGTGGTGTTCGACACTGCTCCACTGCTGTACTTTTCTGTGACGGTCTCCTGTCTGCCTGTGCAGCTACATGGATTTACAAAGCCCATCCTCCCTGGAGCTTGAGATTTATGCACAAGAAATTGGGCTGATGGGATTACTGATGAGAGACAGAGCACAACTGAATCAGAGGGTCATTCCAAATGAATGTAAACAGGGTTAAGATTTGGGAAAAGCTGATGCTGCCTTCATTTATGCCTCTCTTACCCTGGAGACCACGATGCGACTTTTAATTTCATCATCGTCAAGACATAACAGAACTTGCTGTAAGTCTTAAGCCAAATAGATTTCAGGTAAATAGTCTTTGTTCTGCACTGACCCCAAATCAGACTCTGCAGAGGCCATGGCCTTCCAATCCTCCAACCTCCCAAGCCCTTCCTCCTGGTTCTCATGAGTTCATCAAGTTCCAACAGATTTCAGGATTTGGGGCTGGGTTTAAATTAACTTCCTCCTAATGGCATTTGTATTTATTTTTTCTTCTCTTTATCCCAAGGGATTCAATTGTGTTTCTAGTACTCTCTCATTTTGCTCTACCACCACTTGGATACATTGTTCCATAGGAGGGACAAGTAGAAAAGGGTGGAATAGTGGTTTTCCAAACAAAAAGGGGCAACAGAATTGCTCTGCATGGTCCGACCTCCCTGCAGCCCGGTTCTCTGGTCTGAAATTGGGGCCCAGCGAAAAGAAAGCAGAGGCAAGTTTCTCATGCTCCTCGTTACTGCTGTAGATGTTCCAAGGAGCCCCAAATCCCACAAAACTCCGCCTAAAACCAAAGCTCCTGGCCATAATGAACCACTGAAATGAGAAAGTTCTCGCATGTCCTGCTTTATTATTGCGTGGCAGCATCCTGTTGACACTAGTCCCTGGCTCGTGTTCATTTCTGACACCTCAAGGTTCCTCTTTGGTATTTACTTCTTTCACAGTCACCTCATTTGATCGTTAAAATACTGTGAAGTAAGCAGGGCCGGCTTTATCACCCCCATCTGAGAGATACAGAAACTAGGGCCGAGCAGCAGGCATCTGCTCTTTCCGCTCACCCGCCCTCCCTTCTCCTCTGAGACTGGCGCTTCTCTTTCCCTTAGGAAACAGCTCTTCCCACATCACATTTGGTTTTGATGAAGCTTTGATCAAAGGACACTGCTACAGCTGCCACCACCTCCTGTATCGCTACCACCTCCCTAAGTTAAAAGAGTCATGACTACGAAAAGCCAACCAGGCTCTCTGTCTCCTGGAAATCTGAACCAAGCAGAGAACTTCAAGGCAGAAGGCTGTTGGAACCAAGGGACAGCCCACAATGTCTGTAGCAAGATCCCTGGAGTGACCCAGTTGCTCAAACCCCTCTTTCTTCTGTTACCCTCCCCATCTCCTCCTAACAAATCCTTTCTGTCCTTCTTAACTTAGTTTCTGCCACCTGCAACCAATGCACTCAGCAATAGGTTTGTAATTTGCCCAAGCTCTCAGTCTTGAAAACAGGTCTCTTAACTCAATCTAGTGGTTTTTGTGCTGTGCTATGGAACAAGTTATAAATAATATTAACACCTTAACGGAAAAGACAGTAGGGCTGATACAGTGAATGTAAGTCTCATTCACTAGGGCAGTGGCCTCAGCCCGGGGTTATTTTACTCTACCCCCCACCAAGTGATATGGGGCAACGGCAGGAGACATTTTTGGTTGTCACAGCTGGTGGGGGGGGGTGGTGCTACTGGCATCTAGTGGATAGAGGCCAGGGATGCTGCCAAGATCCTGCAATGCACAGGACAGCCCCCCCACCAAAAAAAAAAAAAAAGTTACCTGCCCCAAAATGTCAGTGGTACCAAGGTTTAAAAAGCTTAATCTGGAGAAAATGGAGTTATTTACCATACTAGTCAGGGTAACACCAGGCAGTGACAAAAACAAAACAAAACACACACATACACACAAACTCATTAAAGGTCTGCAACTCACTGTTGCAAAGTCCCCTGTGGAATGGAAACTATTTATTTTATTGAAGTACCATCAGTTATAACGTGTCAATTTCCGGTGTAGAGCACAATGTCCCATCATACGTGTACATATATTCTTTTTCATATGGAATGGTTAATCTTTCTGCAGTGACTTGGCAATCCAGATTGTTCCACCATGTGACACAACCATTTCAGCACATGGTTTCCAGGTTGCTAAGGCAGGGGATGCAAGAGCTGGAAGACTGCACGCAAGCTTTTACATGCTCCACCCTAGAAATGACACCTGTCACTTCTACTCATGACTCATTGGCCAGAAGCAGAAACCTAACTGCTGGGGGCTGGGAAATGTGGGGTGGGTTAGGAACAATGGATATTGAAGAGTAAACAACTCCGCTACACAGCCCAGTGCCATTAAATTGTATTAGATACAGAAGTCTATCTGCACAATTTGTGACTGAATGACACGGCTAGTTATCTGAGCACATCCTGTGTAGTGCGTTACTCAGTCGTCTTCTAGAACTTAGGTTTTGTTTTTCGTTTTTAACTCAGTCCTGACTGCAGCCAACAATTCTTATCAAAAAGTAAGTGACATTTAAGGACCTGTTTTGCTCTGTGGTGATCAGACTATGAACTTTGGTAAACAGGCCACAGCCAACTAAATTCCGTTGATTTAAAGAGCGTCTCCTTCCAAGGACAGAATCACGTAAATGAAATTATATCCACATGCAATGCAGAGCATTTATAAGTGAGCCCAATGTATTTTCATTGTAAATAATTAGTTGGACTCAATTTATGCAGAAATGTCATATTGCAGTTAAGAACCTTTTAATATGCATGAAGTACAGTTTCTCAGTCATTTTCAGCAGTGTTTCTTAACCATAGGCACAGTCACTCCAGAAGCCTTTTCCAAAAATAAACGTCCAGACTGACTCTCTAAATTTCTAATTTGACAGAGGTATCCTCATTAAAATTATTGTGGTTGCAAATAAAGAATCTGATTGTGGATACTTGAAAAACAAAGGGGGAAGGGTTTCTAGAAAGATACTAGGAAGCTGACAGAACTGAGTTTCCAGGTCTTGCGAGCCGCAGAACTGGGGCACAGCAGGAAATGCAGCAGCCAGGGTTCAAGGTCCTCCCGAGAGCTTCAAGGGGGCTCACCCCATCACCCTCCCCGACTTGCAAATCTCCAGGTAAATTTACATTTCCCAGAAGGAGATGCTGGACTAGCCTGGCTGAGAAAGGGATCTCCACCCCTGAATCAATCAGCCACAGTGGGGTACGGAGGAATCTTTCATTAAACTGTATAACCCTGAGCAAGTTACTTGACCTCTTCATGCCTCAGTTTCCTCACCTGTGAAATGGAGGTGATCACAGCCTCTGTCCTGGAGGAGCTGCTGTGAGGGCATCTTATGGTTCCAGTTGGTGCCTAATACTGCTGGATCTCGAACATGTGTAATTTGTCATGAAGATTAGGTGCTGTCATTAGCAGATCTACTGAGCACTTACAACGGACAAGCAGTATGAAGCCTCAGACTTGCATTGGCCCATTTAATTCTCGAAGGAGATATACAAGCAGAGACTTCCTGTGTCCAATACCCTCCTTGGAACACGGCAAGCGCTCACACATGTTGAGTGAATGAATGAAGGAACGGTGGTGCCACTGCCAACCACTTCAGTGGAGACTGCAGGTGGTGATCTGCATGGGTGCTGACACCCACCTCTTCCATTGCAGACCCCAGATGCTACACATGCCCAGCAGCTGTTGGTCAGGGGAGTGGAGCTTGCTTCTCCCATGAAGCCACTATTCTAGTTGGTGCCCCACTGACACCAATGACCCCTCTCCTTCTAACACTTGTCCCCATTCTTCACAAATGTAGTCACTAAACATGAAAATGCAGGACTGCCAGTTTTTCTTTGATTTCTTGAAGAGTTCGTGTGTGTGTTACAGGCTCCAAAAGCAGGCAGATCTGGCTCCAACCATGATTCTTTATACCTCCTCGCCATGTGACTTTGGGATAATTCTTTTCTTTCTCTGGGCCTCAGTTCTGCAATGTGAGAAAGAGGGATAAAGTAAAGTAACTTGGCAGCTGCAATACAGTTACGTGAGCAAAGATATAGGAAAAACAGCACAGTTCTTGTCACACAGTAGGGCTTCAGTCAATATTAGCCAAAATTATAATAGCATTTAATAATCATTATTGTTATTGACCATGACGCCACAGCTGATAAAGGAAATAGCTGAAAACTAATCTCAAAACAGTAACTCATTTTCAAGTATATCATGTTTCCTTGTTTGCCCTCCTTGAGATTTGCTCCTCTGTCCTCACCTAGAGAACCTGGATTCTGGAACGAGAATCTAGGTTTGAACCCAGATTCGCCACTCACTAGCTATGTGATCGTGGGCAAAAGTTTCTTAACTTCTTCGTACTTCAATCTCTTCACTTGTAAAATGCAGTCATGTTAGTACTTAACTCACAGGGGATTAGATGCACTAGCACTTGTGAAACAGAACAGCACCTACACACAGGAAGTACTATTTAAGTTTGTGAAATAAATGAAACAGGACACAGGGGAAATTTCGGAGCAGTCAGTATATCCGGGCAGTTGGCTTCCAGACATGTCGTCTTGGTAAGGATGCCAGTTAAACGAGGCTCACTCCATTTTATTTCTGGGCTCACCACTGGATCACTTTTCAAGTTTGGATGACAGAAGGCTGTTACACTCGTGTTCATTGGGGGCTACTCAACTTGATGGGAGGTGGGACCATGAGGTCTTATATGAATCAAAACATCCTGAGGAATGCTGTGATCATTGGGAAGTCCTGGGGTCCCGCTGTTTCCTGGCCTCAGTACAAAGAAGTGACACCTATTTCTAGTTGACTTTGAAGCCGTGAAGTCTTAGGGCACAGATGACAAAGGGCTCTGGGATCCAGCAGATGGTGCCTGGTAAACAGCCCCTTTAAAATAAGCAACAGCTGGAGAAGGAAGGTGAAATGCCCCAGAGCAAGTTGTTTTGCATATGAAGCGTTTGCACTTCTGATCAAGTTTCCCTGAGGCTTCCCAGAAGGAAGACTTGTAAAGCTTTCTCTTTAGAAGATACTGCAGAGAGTTATAAAAAAAATTAAAAAAAAAAAAAATCCAGAGATTTTTTTTTTTAATTCTGGCAAAACCTATATAGCTTAAGATTTATTATCCTAACCACTTCTAACTGTACAGTTTTTAGTGTTAAGTAAATTCACATTGTTGTGAAACAGATCCAGAGCTTTTTCATATTGCAAAACTGGAAGTCTCTACCCATTAAATGACTTTCCTTTTTACCCCTCCTGGCAACCATCATTTTCTGCTTCTTCTATGAATGTGACTACTTTAGATACTTCATATAAGTGGAATCATAGGGTGTTTGTCCTTTTGTGACAAATTATTTCACTTAGTATAATGTCCTCAAGGTTCATTTTGTAGCATACAGCAGTATTTCTTTCCTTTTTTGGAGCTGAATAATATTTCATTGTATATATACACCACATTTTGTTTATCAATTCATCTATGCTGCGTAGTATTTGGGTTACTTCCTTCTCTTGGCTACTGCAAATACTACTGCTGTGAACATGGGTGTACAAACATCTGAGACTCCGCTCTCAATCCTTTTGGTATTTACCCAGAAGTGGAATTGTTGGAGCATAAGGTAGTTCTACTTTCAAGTTTTTGAAAAACCTCCATACTGTTTCTACAGAGGCTGCACCATTATACATTCCCACCAACAGTGCACAAGGCTTCCAACTTCTCCACATCCTCACCGAGGCAGTTTTTTTAAATAGTAGCCATCCTAATGGGCATGAGGTGATATCCCACCTGGTTTTGACTTCATTTCTCTGATAATTAGTCATGTTAAACATCTTTTCATATGCTTACTAGACATTTGTATACAATCTTTGGAGAAATACCTATTCAACTTTTAAACCCATCTTTTCATTGAGTTATTTGATTTTTTGTTGTCAAGTTGCAAGAGTGCTTTATGTATTCTAGACATTAACCCCTAATCAGATTATGTGGCTTGTAAACATTTTCTCCTTCTCCATAGGTTGCCTTTTCATTCTTCTGTGGACTGCATCCTTTAATGCACAAAGGTTTTTAAGTTTGATGTGGTCTTTGTCTATTTTTGCTTTTGTTGCCTGTGCTTTTGGTGTTGTCCAAGAAATCGTTGTCAAGTCCAGCGTCATGAAGCATCTCCATAGGAGTTTTATGATTTTAGGTCTTGCATTTAGGTCTAATTCATTTGAGTTAATTTTTGTATATGGTATAAGACAAAGTTCCAATTTCATTCTTTTGCATTAGGAAATTCAGAGTTCCAAGCACCACATGTGGAAGAGATACTTTCACCTTCTTCTGACTTTCATCATTAAGAGGGGGGATCGGTGAGGCTGCTAGAGTTCTCCTAATACATGCAAGAAGGTCCAACCGGCCGAGGAAGGAAGGAGTTAACTCACACCTCTCTCCTCCAAGCCTCTGTTTCACGACGCTGTTAGATTTGCACTTTCAGCCACAGTCCTGACTTGGCTTCCATCACTGTTCTCAGTTCAGCCTTCTGACCATGGGGAATCGGGTTTGCTTCTTTTGTTTCTCAACGACCTCTGAAATAATCTTCATTCAACCCAAAACCCAGCAAAGCCCATTGTCTCTGCCAAAACTTAACTGACCAGCTTATTTCATCTTCTGGGTACTTACTAATCAGAATTTAATTTGTTTCCTTTTCCTAATGTTTGGGAAACTCCAGCAAAATATACGTGCTATTCCTTTTAGAGTTACATTGTATTTGTTCACTTAAACTCTATCTCCTTGCACAAACTATCAGCTTAATGTTTAATAGTTCCATCTCATTTCTTGAAAGGTTAGCGATATTTAATTTAGTTAAGCGAACAGAATATAAAGCCACCACAGTCCAACCCTTGTCAACTGGGCATCCATGCACACCTCTTTTACTTAACTTGGAAATAAAGATGATAGCAAAGCCACGCATTCCACCTCACCCCCATGCACATCATGCACTTGAACTGTTGAAAGCACGCTCCCAAAAGAGCCTCTTTATCTACCTTTGGGTTCATTCTCCTTCTGAGTCACACTCCTCTTTTGATATCCTGTAACTTTAATACTGAGATACAAAGTTAACTCCTTTACCTAAGATGGGAGGGGAATGGGAAGGAGGGATAGAAAAATGATGAATACATGCCCAAATATAAGAATATCAAAATAAAGAAAAAACGCTCATAACTATTACAGCTTCTGCAATGGATCACATGGTCAGAGCAGGTGTAACTTTATTCTTTCCCTCCTATATGCCTTTTGCCTTCAGCAAGCAGGTCAGCCAGTCACGGTTCCTCGCCTGGGGAGGTGACCCAAACCTTTGATTCTGAAGGGTCTGAGCTCTTGGAAGTCCTGGCTGAACTATACCATTGTGGTTTCCCGCTGACTTTTACCACAGGACATGGTAGTTCTAAGAGGTCCTGGGAGGTACTCCTCCTCGTCTCTCTCATCTCTATTGCATGGAAGTGACCCTTGATACCCAGGCTCACTGACTCCAGCCAGCACAGAAACTCTCTTCTCTGCCTGTGGATTCACGGGCACACAGAGGTTAAAGTGGCTGGCTGGCAGCCTCAACGTCCCATTTCACTGAACTGTCACTGTGTCTCCTGGTGGAAGCATCTGTCCCTTGGGAACTAGGATCTCTAGACCAGTAGACCCACAGTCGCGGAGATGGAGAGCAACTTTCAGGCCTGGGTCACTAGGAGTCACAATGAGAGGAGCCGCTTTCGCACTTACTCTCTGACCCCCAGTCCCATGAACACTACGGGGAAGATAGCACCACATACTGACTCTTGATTTAGAGCAAACGATCTCAGCCCTGCAAGGTGTTCTTGCCCAACTGGCACGTAAACGGACCTTCAAAAAGTCTCTCAGGTCAGCTGCTTCAGGACGATGTGGTTACTGTCAAACCAGTGAACTCCATGAACACAAGTCCATTGACACACTTTATTTGCTCAACCCCAGTCTCAAGGATACTCCTTACACTGGATGATGGAATCCTGCTGTGCACACCCACCTTGTTAGTGGGCAACACCCCGTTCCTGATAGGTGGCTCAGGTCACATGGTCATTTGGTGGCCCGCGGTCAAGCATTTGTCCAGTAGTACTTGTAAACACCTGTAACAGAGAACGACTTCCTTCAAGTTGTCCAGTGCACTTGGAAACAAACCCAACCCACTATGTTCCGTATTTCCACTAAGACATCAGTGGTGGCAACTACTCCGTCACCCATAAAACTATAAAACTATAGCAGGTAAAAACGTCTATAGAAGGCTGTTGATTTTACATCTGTGATGGATCTGAAGTCACTGTGGGGTGGCAGGGACAGAAGTCAGGAAGAGGAGCTGGACACAAGGAGGGAGAGATCAAGGATGCAGTGAGCCTGCAGAGGTGACCTAGAACACATAAGGACAAACTGGAAACTGCAACACAAGTCAGAACGTGCGCCCCTGAGGACATGGTGACTGGCAGAGGAATCTGGTGTCCCCTCCACCGAGTTGCACACACACCTGCCCCAGGACCCGGAAAAGCTGGTGGAGGAGGTCTGGGGGTTGCTGGAGGAGCTGTGGGCTCACCTGCAGTCCTGTGACAATAAGTGAGCCAGCAAGGTGAGGGTCACCAGGAGCGACTCTTCACTGACCTTCAGAGGGCAAAGGCCACCAGTCACTTCTGCTCCTAAATTCTGTGCAAAATCCTCTTCTGGCCAACCCTAATCCAGAACCAGACATGGCAAGGAATCCTGGGAAACAGTTCCACCTACCTTGATATGATAGAGTCAACACAAGGATGGAAATCATTTCTTAGACTGCTAGAAATCTCTGGGAACAATTTTTCAAGAATAATTTCTCTGCTCTGTGTCTCTTTTTTTCCCTTTGATCCTCATACTAATTTGACTGCAACTATTATGTTTGATTACCATGATCATCATCACAGCTAATATCTCTTGCACATTTACTATGTGACATATTAGTCAACTATCTTGCATCCTTAACTCACTTAATTCTCACATTCTCTAGGGTAGGTCCTATTTTACAGACGGGGAAATTAGAGCTGAGGAGAGATTAAAGAGCTTCCCACGATCGTACAGAGAGTGAGAGGCTGGGCAGGCATCTGAACAGAGGCAGTCTGACTGCAGTGGCCTTTTTCTGAACCACTAAGCTATGATATTCCTAACTTCAAACAGGATACAAATATTAACAAATACCCTAACACAAATGAAAAGCAGAGAATCCCTCTATGAATTTGGTTTTGAGGGGGAAAAAAAACATTTTAAAGAATATTTGTAACCATAAAAATCTGAACGACACATCACTTATACTTAATCCAGGGAGGGTACCATAACCGGCTTCAAATCCCCAGAGGGCATAAGATTGCAGCTCCCGTTTAAAAAGCATTATGACATAAAATATATTTGTATTCAGGTCGTGTAGGACACGAGAGCGACGCTAAAGCAAACCAGATGAGGTGTCGTAAAGACACGGTAAGAGAAACGCGTATTTACATGTTCTTGCACTCACTCCTTTAGCTAATATTTGGGAAGAGTGCTGTGGGGGTGAGGGGTGAGGGGCTGTGGGCAGAGAAGAGATGGAAGCCCCGCCAGGGCGCTGAGCCCACAAGGGGGATAGAGCATCAGGAGAGGGACGTGGCAGCTCCCCTACTAGAAACCAGAACGCAAGGCAGACCCCGTGTCTAAGGCAAGGGAAGACCAAGCGAACCAGAGTTCAGCGAAGGAAGAGAAGTCATCCTAGCTTTCCTTTCTCTTCGTTTCCATAGTTGTGGAAACCCAGGTTTGTGGGAAAGCCCGAATAAATTTGTTTTAGGCCCAAAAGCTTTAAATTCCATGGAAAAACAGTGACCCAGGGAGTCATGAGATCAGGGTCCCATTTTCCTGTTTCTCCCTCTAACTCACCAAGGGATCTACTTCCATTCTTCTCCAGGTCTCAGTTTTATCATCTGTAAAGTGGAGCGGGGTGGGAGGTCCTGAGGACAGCAGATTTCCTTCCTAGCTCGAACAGCCCGGACTAGACTAGACTTCCCCATACAAAGCGGAACAGTCCTACTCCCTAGTCAGAAAGCACGCTCTTGATGCTGCATTGTGCTGCTAAGGATGCTGCCACTGCTGTGTGCTGGCTGAGTTTTATTCTGTCCTGGTTTTGTTTTGTTTTTTTCCAGTGTCAGTGATAAACCCATCCAGATCCACCATGACTCTGCCATTTTCCCTCAAGGCCACCAGATGGCTGAAATCACAAGTCCATCTGAGCCCCAGGACAGAGAGTTGGCCCCTGACCCCAGCCCCAGGAACAGCATATTCCCAGTGGGAGCCAGGAGCCCCACACCATGAGACCCTTCATACATTAGGAAGACAGACTCACTTCGCACAGGAAGGCGCTGCTGACAAAGTATTCTTAAGACCAGAGCAAACTTTGCAGACTGGATAAAACGAAAGGGCGTGGGTTCTTCACAAACATTTTTAGGACTGGGCTAAAAGCAAATCAGTGGAAAGTAATCTGAGTAGAAAAGCAAATGGTTTGAGCCACACATTCCCAAAAGCAGCAGTGTGTGTGTGTGTGTTCCATGGGGAGATTTTAAAATGGGAAGGCATCCAAGCTCCACGGCCCCCATGTTGAGAACAGCCCCCATGAACCGACCCCAGTCACTAGACCAAGGAGGCTACACCTGTTTACTCAACTAATTCTCACATTAAGCTCGTCTGGACGCATTTCTGCCCTGGACCACAGATGCAGAAACAGCCTAAGGCAGGAGAAATGTGTGTCCAAATCACATGGAGAAGGGGAGAGTTGGAATTTGAATCCAGGTCTAACACCAGACACTTGTGTCCTTCTGTCTACTTACATTGCCCCCCACCGTTTTTTTTTTTTTTTTTTTAAAGAGAATTGAACTTTGCCTTAACTTTTGTTTGTGCCACTAGACCCTGGCATTGGTCAGGTTGAAAGGCTGTGCTGAGACGTACGTTACATGTGCGTGTTGCACACGGATGAAGGGGGTGCACTCAGTAACGTTTCCTGAATAAACAGGACATGCCGGGCACCGTGCTAGGCAGGAGCTGGAAACACAGAAATGCAAACAACATAAAACACAGAGGCCACTGCTGCACTAGTCAAGACGTGTGCGTAAATTTTAAGGTGATCCAGATGACAGAGCGCTAAATTGTGCCTGGATATACTGTTGGGCCTCCTCAGAGAAACCACTCTTTGAAATGAGCCTCAAAGCACCGGAGGAGCTCACTACTGAAAGAGGGGAAATGTATTTAAGGTAAAACCTTAGGAAATAACAGTCAGTCTGAGTGAACCAGAGTCAGCTTCCCCTGCTTCCCAAGAGTCTCGAAAGCCCCCCGCCCCGTGGCTGCTGTTAGGAGTGCTGGGGTTCCCTTCAATAAGCAAGACTGACACCCAGTCTGCTCCTTGGTGGTGTGATCTGAATTAGCGATAAGGAGGTGAGGCACCTGCGGCCTTGCTGGGCTGTGAAATGAATCAAGCATGGATAACAGCTATTCTGTCATCCTGCTGTGAGTCAAAAAACACTCAGTCTCAGAACATGTGAGCAGCCATAATTTAGTCTTTGAGAGCCGGGGAGAAGGGGGTCAGTGAACATTCACATGCTAATAGGAATTATATCATAGCCACTCCACACTGAAAGCCCAGAAGAAGCTTCCTGCTCCAGATATGGCTGCTTAAAAAAAAAGGACAAAAAAAAAAAAAAGAAAAAGGATGCATAAAGAAACTTGGAATTGAACCAGCAGGGAATTGAGGAAGTCATTACCTGAACTAAAGAGTCCTGCCTGGTTCTCCTTCACGGATGGACCAGCTCTACTGGCATTTATACAAAATGATTTTTTAAAGGCGCTTCTTAAATTAAAATTAAGCCAACTATAATTTTACCTACCTTAGAGGCAACTTTTTAAAGTAGTTATATTTTCAAATGAAATTCTATGTCTTCCCCCAAAGTATACTCACTGAAAAAGTACAGAGGAAAAAGGCAACACAGAGAGATAAATTTAAATGAATTTGAATTAACAGGAAAGCTCTGAGCAATGGTGAAGAGGGAGGATATGTGGCAATTATTACTTTATGAAGAAACTTCAAGAAGTAACCAGAGATGGGGGAGGGTATAGCTCAGTGGTAGAGTGCCTGGTTGGCATGCATGAGGTCCTGGGTTCAATCCCCATTACCTCCATTAAAATAAATAAACCTAATTACCTCCCCTTATCCCCCTAAAAATCAAAAATTAAAAAAAAAAAAAGTACCCAGAGATAATAGCCAGAAACTCTTCCTGGAGGCTGTCAGAGAGAGAATTGGCCTAGCAAAGTTAAGATCTATATGAAGTTTATTTATTTTGTTTTCACCTCATCGCCATTTCTCTTTCCCCACCATCTTTGGGACACAACGTCTTGTGTTTCTGCCTAGAGTCCTCCAGAAGGAGCCATATAGGCAAACCACTTGTTGTATTAAAATGTCTGGCGACACAGGAATACTTGCCCTCCTTCCACTGCCCATCAAACTTCTCCTTGCACAGATGTCTGAAGTATTCTGTCTAGAGCTGTGTTATCAAGCATGTGGTCCTCAAACCAGCAGCGCTGGCATCATCTGGGAATTTGTTAGAAAAGCAAATTCTCAAGAGACTAAACTAGGTACTTCAAAGAGATACCTACACTCCTATGACATTGCAGATTATTCACAATAGCCAAGACATAGAAAAATCCTAAGTGTCTGTGAATGCATAAATGGATAAAGAATTTGTGGTATAGGTAAACAATGGAATATTATTCAGCCTTAAAAAAGAAGATCCTGCCATTTGCAACAACATGGATGAACCTGGAGGACATCATGCTAAGTGAAATAAGCCAAACACAGAAAAGAAAAAAAAAAAGTGCATGCTCTCTCATACGTGGGATCTTAAAAAGTCAAATACATAGAAGCAGAGAATAGAACGATGGTTACCAGGGGCAGGGAGGTGGGGGAAGTGGGGAGATGTTGGTTAGAGGGTACAAAGTTGAAGTTACGTAGGATGAGGTAGTTGGGGATCTGAGTTCAGCATGATGACAATAGTTAATGATACTGTATTGAATACTGGAAATTTGCTAAGAGAGTTCAGGTGTTCTCACCACAAAAAAAGAAAAAAAAGGTTAACAGTGTGCAGAGATGGATAATGTCAATTAGCTTGACTGCAGTAATTGTTGTACTATGTATATCATATTGCCCACCTTAAATATACATAATTTTTACTAAAAAAAATTTTTTAAAACTGCAAATTCTCGAGCCCCACCTTGCCCTACTGAATTAGAGTCAGGGCCCATGACACTTGTTTTAACAAGCTTTCCATGTGGTTCTTATGCACATTAAAGTTTGAAGATCACTGACTCTGAGAAACCACTGGAGAGAGAATTCCAGCAGGGGAGGAGATGGGATGAGCAGGACCGTTTCCAACAAAGAGATTCTGGTCCAAAGCCCTTTCACCCACTGTAAGCCAATTATTGACAAACGAAATGCAAAATGAAAACACTGGAAAATGGTTAAGTCTTATTGAATAATTTCCCTGAACTTTGGACGTGAAGATTCAAAATTAATGACTCAAGGATATTGGAAATGAACAGTATGTCTCACTTAATTCTCTGTGTCTCCTGAGAGAGGCTAATTGGGACCCATAAATTGGAAGAAATTACTTAACGGGTTGATTAATGTTCTGAGAAAGGAGGGGCCCAAAATGGACACATTCTGCTGATTTCTAAAAGGAGGATTTAATTAAAATCAATTGCTTAACCCTACTGTAAACAAGCTGGATCAATCTCTGCTGTGGGGAGTCTCATCAAAGTGCAAGGAGGAGGAAATTAGGCCGCAGTCAGCGGGATTTCAGAGAGATTCAGTATTTGCCAAAAGACTATTTATCACCTGCAGGAATGTAAGAATATAGAAGGAAAAATCAAATATCAGGCTCAGCCCAGAATAGCTTTTCCTGTAAGTGGGAAAGGGGGACACCCAGCCCCTAGTCATCCAGAGGTAAGTAAGTTATTCTCCTGGGTTAACTGCTGTCAGGCTTCACTTCGTAACCCGAATGTTTGCTGTGCCTTTTCAACAATTTGCACACACGGCGGCGTGGGTCTGTGGGAACAGATGGTAGGACAGCACCACTGAGCTGCGGCCAGCACAATGAGAGCACCATTATTCAGCAGTGGGCTCTTGGCATTGCAGATTACCCCGGGGCTTTGCAGGGGCCCAGGTCTGCACTCCACACTCCTGCTCCCTCCACCACAGCCTTGGGCTACCTCCTTCCTTCCCTGTAAAGGCCCAGAACCCCCAAGCCTCCAGTCTCAGGGCCTCAGGCTACTCCTGTGCCAACTCAGAATTCTCCTGCAGGTAGAGAAGCCGACCTACAGCTGAGAAGCGAGGAATCGAAGAAGCCAACAAAGCTAGACTGAGCATCGTGGAGGACACAAGAACTCAAAGCTAAAACCCAGGCAGGGCCAGGTTGGTGTGGGAGGCAAAATAACGGTCCCCTCAGAGGTGTCCACATCCTAATCTCAGAACCTGTAAATAGGTTACCTTTCATGGCAAAGGGGAGTTGAAGATGCTGATGCAATTAAAGTTGCTGACTTTGAGGAGGTTATCCTGGAATACCTGCGTGGGACCCATCTAATCACATAGGTCCTCAAAAGTGAAAGAGGAAGAAAAATGCAATGTGGACAGAACTTGACCTACTGCTGCTGGCTTTGAAGTTGCAAGTGAAATGCGGGGAGGCCTCTAAAAGTTGGAAAGACAAGGAAATGCATTCTCTGCAATGAAGGCAGCCCTTCTGACCCCTTGAACTTTGCCCAGTGAGACCCACGTGGGACTTCTGACCCACAAAACTGTGAGAGACTACAAGTGTGTTGTTTTATGCCACCCAGTTTGTGGTCATTTGTTACAGCAGCGAAATGAAACTCATACAGTCAGCAAGGGCTGAGGGGTCAGGGCTCTGAACAGGATAGCAGGCTGGGGGCTTTGCAGGACCTGCTCTGGCCTGAACCTCAGGGTTGAGCGGGCACAGCTGCTGCCTGGCTGGACGGGAGCAGTGGGGAGGAAGCAAGAAGGTAAGGAAAACACCTGGTTTCCAACCATTACTTCACCCCTGAAGTTTCACAAACACTGAATTGGTGGAAATTTAAAGAAATGAGGGAAGCACACTTATTATACTTCAACGTACAGAACGAAAAAAAAGAAACTAGCACTTAATATTTTACAAATTCCTTATTTTGTTAGAAACATTTGACTTTCATAGCTAATTACATGACAGTCTCTAATACATACAAGAATTCAAATATTTTTTAGATGTGTGTCAAATCACACTCAGTCACCTTCCTGCATGATGGCAGTAATAGAGATCCTCAAAACAGGGCAGGTGTTGTACCGAACGATAGAAATCATACAGGTGGGTGATTCCAGTGGTCTTTAGTGGAAGAAATTCAAGGGTGCTCCATCACACTCCATCCCCATCAGGCCCCCGTGGGGAGGAGACTTTGTTAGGCCGCACGCCTGGCCTCCAGGACAAGGCCAATGCCACGTTACCTAGAGCTGCTGGTTACGAGGTCTGGCCTCTCCTCATCTGAGCCGAAGGGTCTGTGCGCTCTGCCCACACAGCAGCCAGGCCACGTCAGCCCTGGGCGTGGGGACCAAGCAGGGCTCTCTCTTGCTATTCCATCCTCTCTGGGTGTAAGTCCCCTGGAGCTGGTGTCACCCAGGCTGGCTTTCCCCTGAAACTGTTTAGGGTTAAGAAACAAAGGTTCTTCACGTGGCCAAACCCATCTTGCCAGGGATATCTGCACTGGTCTCCAGGCCCAAAGACAAGATAACAATCAAGTATTAGCTGGGTGTACTAGTCAGGGTTCTCTAGAAAAATGGAAGCAATCTATCTATCTGCTTATATTTGAAGATTTAATACAGGAATTGACTCACACAGTTACAGACACCAAGAAGTCCCTTGATCTGCCATCTGCAAACGGGAGAACCAGGAAATCTGGAGGCATAACTAAGCTCAAGTCCAAAGGCGCGAGAACAGGAGCACTGATGTCCCAGGGCAGGAGACGATGGAGAGTGAATTCACCCTTCCCCAACCTCTTGGTTCTGTCGGGGCCTCTGTAGACTGGATGGCACACTGAGGAGGACCACCTCCTTCCTTACTCAGTCCACCAATTCCAATGCTAATCTCTTCCAACAGACACAGCCAGACGTGTTTTACAGCCATCTGGGCATCCCTTAGCCCAGTCAAGCTGACAAGTAAACATAACTACCGTTCAAGGTGTTCTCCACCATTGTGCTCCAATATCCTCTGGAAATCACGGGAAGGGGACATAAGGCGGCTAAAGCCTGATTCAGGAGAGTCCTGAGACCACAACCAACTTCTGAAAGCCATCCAACCTACCCCTCAAGCTGTAGCAACTGAAAAAGAGGGAAACAGATGGGGAAAAGAGGTAGGGAGAAAAACAGAAGAGGGAAAACAGTGGGAAAGGGAAAGGGGGGAGGAGGCAAGGAGGGAGGTAAAATAGAATCAGTCTGACCACCATGGGCGTCTTGCACAGTCTGAACCACATTCTGGAAGGACAGAAGGACACCCAGCGCTGCCCCTCCGAGTCAGAGCCAAGGAGTACACACACGAGGAGGAGGTGCATGGGGACTGCCTGCCAACGCCTTTTCCTTTTTAACCATTTCCAGAAAGAGCTCTTGAAATGTGAATGATTCCACTTCCATGGACTCACCTGCAGGTACGAAGTTCAACATGGCAGGACACGGACAATGCACAGATCCCTGTGCCCAGAAGTTCTAATGTGCATTTTCTCTAAGCGAATGAGCACTGAGAAGTGAGCTTTCTTCTTTTTTTTTTTTTTTTTTTTGGAGCTATTGGAGATCTCAGCTGGAGTGAAGTCATGGCCTATCAGCCCAGCCTGGGCTTTGGAATATTAATTTGCTGGAAAATTGCAGTTTTCAAAATGCAAACCTGGATTTAAGCAGGTAATGGTAAGCACAACTGATGTATTTTGAGGTTTTGCAATATAATTTAGAGATGCATCACATCCATCAGCTGATGCATAAACCAGAGTCAGTTTATTTTTTTTAAAACTTCTAGAAGGGAGGCGGTGTGAAAGGGAGGAGGGGCGGGTGGGGAGTTAGATGATTTATTAGACTGCGAGTGCAACAGCTCGGCTGTGTGTGTGTGCTTTCAGGGATGCAGGTGTTCCATAAGCATTGCTGTTTTTCATGTATAAAAGTCTTACCTCACGTCAGGAAGTTCACCTAAATGTCTAACCACAACCTTTCCAAATGTGGAAACTTTTGCCCCCAGAGAAGACATAACCAAGGTAATGTGATCAGCAGGACAGAAGGGATCTCTGCCTCACCTAGCCCACCGCAGACTGCTGCTGCGTTTCAAGACAGGCAGGCATTTATCATCATTGATTGCTTGTCTTTTAATTTGACATTTAATATAGCGCCTTGTCTCTGAGGCATTCAAGACTTAAGTACGTTTCCTTTTCACTTTAAGTTAACATGATGCCTTTCTTCCAAGATCATCATTCTTAATCTCCTATAAACACTTCCTGAAAGCGAATAGGTGTCTTTAGCCTTTCTGCCAAAAGTATTTCTGATAGTGATCGCAGGTTGTCGTGTATTTGAACTTCTCTCCTCAATGATATCAGTCTTAGGGAAGCTTGCAGTCCTTGGGGCCAGGAGTCTCATCTTTTTACACATCCTGCAAAGTGCCTTGTGAATCCAGAGCCTTCCATGAGTTACATACTGCCGCAGCGGTCATCACTCTCCATCTCCACCCTTGGGGACTGTGGCCATCTATATTTTATGGACATCTCTTAACTAGGGCAATTAATTTTGCAGTAAGCATTCTAAGTGTAAATCGGCTCCTGTATGGCATGCTCTGCCAACTTTTCACAGAGTATGTTTTTTTCACAAAGACATCAACAGGACCCGACTTACAATGTGGTTGCTTTCATGCAGGAGCTGGGAAGCACTTTGAGGATTGCTATGTAGGAACCACCTTAACGTGGGCTGTGCCAAGAGCACGGCCCCTCTGGCTCCAGAGCCTGGGAGGCAGAATTCAAGCTAGATGAGTGTCCTGGGGCTCCCGCACAGCAGGCTTCCCGGAGGCCCCCTTCCTGTGGGCAGCACGGGTGGAGCCTGTCCACAGAATACCTTTACTTGACCAGGGTTTGGCCTGGGCAGACACCCCGGTGGCTGGTCAGTGGTGGAGACGTGGTGAAGACAGAGGTGGGGACCGTGAGCATCCTGGCAGAGGGCCGTGAGGCCGGAGTTCAGTTCTCAGATATGGGTGAACGGACGCCAGGTTTCAAGCTGGGGCCTCCTGGTCTTGGATCACCTTTCTAGCTCCTGAGCATTTAATCAAGGTCAACATCCTTGACCTAAATCTGCCTTCAGGGTCCAAGTGACAGGGCTCTGCAACCAGACAGCCTCTCGCCTCTGCTGAGCCTCTGGATGCCGTCTGTGTGGGAAGATGACAGCCTCATAGCATGGTCACGGTGAGACACACACACACACACAGCACTTGGCACAGACACACCCAACGCTGGTAAGTTTTCTGCCAACGTTACTCTTATTGCCTCTGAGCCAGATTCTGACTCCTTCTGTTGCAAGTCTTCGAAGGCTGGAAGGCTGAGTCAGTCCCAAGGGTCCATATTCCTGTGAAAGAAACAACTGGCCCTAGCCAGAAGCCCCCATCCTGGGAACAGAACCAGCATTTCTTCTACAGCGCCTCCCGCAGGCAGCGCCGGGACTCCTTCCTCCGGGAGGTTCTCTGGGACAACATCTGTGAGCTAAGTCTTACGGCCCTCTAGAGACCACTTTTCCTTTAATAACCGAGCAATAATAACCTGAGCTCCCTCCCATGATGCTACAACAAGCCCCTCCTTCAGTGTTCCCAAGAACATGCAGTGAGTATAAGCGGGGCCCACAGCTCCACTTCGCCCCAGCTTCTCAGCGGTCCTACCTGGCTGCCTCTTACCTGCTTGGCCATCCTGCTCCAGCTCTCTGCGATCTACCCAGTCCCCATTCGTGAGCACAGCCTTAGATCCCGCAAACGCAGACCTGTTACCAAAGCTTAAGGAGTCATGTTATAACCGCCTTGTCCAGATAATTCATGGAGCCTCCATACAGGTCCTCTTTTCCTAAGCACCAAGACAGCTGCCAGGTTACCAGGGTTTCCTCTTAATCCCCACACAGAAAGTCCACAGTCATGCCCCTCTATCTAGTGATAAAATCTCTGCAGCCACCCACACCCTCCATCAAGTCGCCGTCCCTGTACAAAGGATGCCTCACGGCCATTCCAGATTTAGCGTGTCGTTTCATCTTTTGCACAGGCAGATGCACGAAACAGAAATTTCCCCCAAAGTGGGGAGCCCTGAGCTCTAATCAAGCCTCCATCTCTGGCGACACAAGGAATGTGAAAGCTCTGAATTATCTTTTCTTTCAAGGTTACAAGAATCCTAAGTGCAAATAGCCAAGGTGCCCCCAGCAGCACTGGGCAAGTCCTTGACTCCCATCTCATGGAAGGGGCTCACCAGAGGGGTCTCCCAAAACAAAGGGGCATCTTCTCCAAAGATTGCTTTGTTTCCATCA
The DNA here is from genome assembly GCF_048773025.1 of Camelus bactrianus. Classification (NCBI taxonomy): domain Eukaryota; kingdom Metazoa; phylum Chordata; class Mammalia; order Artiodactyla; family Camelidae; genus Camelus; species Camelus bactrianus. The sequence goes on from NC_133549.1 coordinate 26,367,990, forward strand.
CAGAATAAGGAAACTCTGAGGTTCTCAAAACAGCTCTTCCCCTGGTCCCAACCATTCACGGTGCCATCATTTCATAATCCATTCTGATAATGTTCTGCTTCCCACTATGCTGGGATTTTGATCCGTTTTATAGCCTGTGACTCCTGCATGCTTCCCAATGGATCTCACCAACCAAGATCTTGTAGAACTTCACTTCCTGTAGATTGTTTAAACTGGGCATTTTAAAGTATTTAACCATATATTCCCCTCCCCGGAGGTTCTCATCGACCCTTCTGGCACCTGCTCCTTATTCCACTCCCAAGATCAGGAATCACTTAGACTATGAGCCCCTCGGAGGGAGGGACCCTCCTCCACTCCCCAAGGGTGTTGGCATCCACTCCCAAATCTTTGTTCTTGTCATTAATCTTTGCATTTCTTTCTTTCTTTGCTGTCCCAAGCCCTCAAGCTTTCATCACCCCTGCCATTTTCTCAGTCCGTGCCAATTCATCAGGTTAAAAGGCTCCTGAAATATCCTGGCAGTGAGTGAACTGGGGCTTGGTAGCAGAGGTGGAAACATGGACACGTGGAAAGAGACAGTCGTCCATCTGATACACTTCTAGACATATTCACCTCTGTACAGATTGGGCTCCTGACTGATGACAACACAATCCCTATCAGCTGCCCTCTGGCAGCGAGCATGGCTGCCTAACAGCCTCAGACTCCAGAAGGCAAAATGAATTCCATTCTGGGCATGGAGAAACTGGAAGACAGCAGACCAAGCTGAACTCCGCACTTGCGCCGTCTGCTGGATGAAATGACGCCTTGTCAGTTTTCGCTTTGGTTTTCCTCCCAGAGTCCACCAGCACTGCTTCAGGTGCACTGCTGACTTCCCCTGAACAAGCCTGCCATTTGGACCACCCTCCTGTGATAATATTCCAGATACCAGGGCAGTGATTGAAGAGTTTCAGGCAGCTAAGCTCTATCTCAGGCTTCCAAGAAAAGAGCTTCGTTGATCACGCCATTATTTCCCATTAGCCTAAGAGCAGGGCCCATTTCTCTCTCAGAGCAGAGCTTTCCATAGACAGGTAGCTGCTTCTGAAGGCCCATAAAAGGAACAGGAATTCAAAGATATTTTTTCTGTCTTCAGCTAACATTCTGCTGTGTGCTTCTTTGAATTATTCATTATTGAAATTATGCCATCAGCAAAACCAAACCATCTCTATTAAGGGAAGTTCATCTCTGTTAAGGGAAGTTTTAGTAACTTGGAATATGGATTAGGGTCATCACTCCTGCTTTTACCCTAATTATTTTATCCTTTACATCCAAACAACACCACAGTTCATGTTATAATAGAAAAGCAAAATCAGACTGATTACGTATAGTCGCTGTTACATACTTGGATGTTCAAGGGTCAAAATTTGTTATTAAATGTTAAATACTTTTTTCAGCTTCAAGAGAATTCTCAGCTATGTTACAGTTAATCTTCAAGGGGAATACCATCACCCAAGACCCACAAACAGAATTTTTTAAACGTGGGAAAATCTTATTCTTATGCTTCCAGAAAGAGTCATTGCCAAGTTCTCACTGGGACCCTGAGGTTACCCTCCATGCCTGTCTCCATCATGCCCTCCGGAGCAGGGCATGCATTGGGCATTCATACACCCACCACATACTCATACACACAGAGCTGAATTTCTCTGGGCCTTCACCTTTTCTGCCTTCAGCTTTGATTAGAATCACAAGATTAGGAAAAGTGTACAAAAGAGAAAATCTATCCCACACCAATTCTTCCCACATCCCAAAGTCCTGGCCCTGGAGAAAGACCGTCTCTGTAAAAATGAATGAATGAGGCCAAGGCAGAGGAAATACCATAAGGTTATGCACACGCCACAACTCGTGAGCTGTGCAACCTCAGGCGAATGGCTTAACCTCTCTGTGTCTCAACATCCTTACCTGTAAAACTTGCGTAATCACAGTACCCACCCTCACAGGGTTGTTGTGAAAACTGAATGAATGAATATACAAGCACTTTTAATAGAGGAAGGAATGTAATACATGAACAGATAGATGATACACGGATTTTTTTTTTTTTTTAACAGTTGGGAGAGTAGCAGAGATCAATCAACCACTCAACAAGGATTGATTTAGCACCTAGGAAGAGGCAGGCTCTGGGCTTGTTGCCATGGATATGATCATAAATAGTCGAGTTTGGTTCTTACTCTCACAGAGCCCTCAGTGCAGTCATCCCAGACAACACAGGATCTCCGTGTAACTGACATGGTCAAATCATTGCTGTCTTGATGTGACTTGAGTCGGATATGTGCTGTTGGCTCAATTATCAGTGGAAAAAAAAAAAAAAACACAAGAGTAATAATAGTAAGCTGGAGGCATTACAAAATGCTGCTGACTGGCCTTGAAAGCATTCCAACTGTAGGCATTATAGAACAAATAAACAACTTTGTAACAACTTTAAAAAGTGCATCAGTCATTTTTTTTAAAAAAATTGCTCAACTTCTTCTCTATAGCAATCATTTTTCGTTGGTACCAGGATCAAAATTTGATCCCAATGTACTAAGTTAAATATTCTTAAATGATAGTAATATACCATTCCTACAAATCCAGCACAAACGGTACCCTATTCACGGCACTGTCTCAAGTGCTGCAGTTTCTAAAATGTAAAAGTACAGACAGCCTTCATAAGGCCCCTTGGGGCCAGGATTAAATTAACTGGCTTCTTCCTTCCTGTTGTCTGTGTTAAATAAATGCTACTTCGACCAGCCCCCAAAACCCATTCACAAGTCAGGATTAGTGCATAAGAATCACAAGCTCTAAGCCAGGCTCTGGAAGCTGGTCTTATTTTCAGCTGACAAAAATTCACCATTGAAGAGAATCTTGTTGACAACTTACTTAAACTCTTAGGGACCAGTCCAGCAATGCAGAGATTCCAAAGGGAATGGCTACTGATATAAGAGTAAGTAACTTGGCATATTTGCTGCAAACAAAGCTTCAAGGCACATTTGCAACCTTATCCTCAGCAGAAGTGAGAAGGCTTAATTTCAAAATGTGGTGTGATGACTTTAAAAAAAACCAGCCTCCTGGGTCCTTTCATTTGAGTTTACTCCACTGCACCAATCTCCCAACGAGCCAAAAGCGTATTTCTCAAGAATTACCCCTTTGGTTTCCAAATGTCTGCTAATAATAGTAAAAGGGGCTAATTATTGAGAAGTTACTATATTGCAGACAGATTTTTAATGATATAACATTGTGTAAGTTTAAGGCATACAGTATGTTGATTTGATACATTTATATACTGCAATATGATCGCCATTGTCATATTAGCTAACATCTTTATCACATAATTATAACTTCTTCTTTGTGAAGGTAATAATTAAGATCTAGTCTCTCAGTGAGGTTGATGTTTACAATACAGTATTGTTGCTTATAATCACGATACCATGCATTAAATCTCCAGGATTTATTTATCTTCCAGTTTCAAGTTTATACCCTTAAACAACATCTCTCCTGTTCCTCCTCCCCCAAATCCTTGGTAACCACCATTCTACTGTTTTTAACAAGTTTGGCTTTTCAAATTCCACATACAAGTTTTGACATACGTATAAACTGACAGCATGATCAATGATAATGTCTTTTAATTATTGTGTCTAGTATGTCTCCTAACACTAAATGTGATTACTGATATGGTTTGGTTTAAAACTCTCTCCTTGCTATTAGTCTTCTGTATTATTTGTTCTTTGTTCCATTTTTTTCTGCCTTCTTTGGGACTAATGGGGTATTTTTATGGCTCCGTTTTTATCTCCTTTGCTGAATTTTTAGCTGTAACTCTTTGGGCGTTATTCAGGGGATACTTTTAGGGATCTAGAGTATACATCTTTATCTTACCACAGTCTACATTCTGCATTCAAGCAATATTATACCACTTCTTATATAAGGACCTCCTATTAGTTTATTTCCATTATGGCATTTGCACTGTTGTCGTTTAATTCTACATGTTATAAACACCACAAAACATAGCTGTTAACTTTCACTTTAAACAATTATTTTCTAAAGAGACTTTATTATTTTTAAAATGCCTTATACTTACCCATGTAGTAACTACTTTTCGTGCTCTTCATTATTTTGTGTAGATACAGATTTTCCTCTTGTAGCACGTTCCTTCTGCCCGTTGGACTTCTGGAACATTTCTCGTAGTGCAGGTCTACTACTGATTACTTCTTTCAGCGATCTCAAAAAGTCTTTATTTCACACTTTCATTTCTGAAGAATGGTTTCACTGGGTATACAATTGGAGGTTGGTGGTTTTTATCTCAGTACTTTCAAGATTATTTCACTGTCTTCTGGTTTGTATCATTTCCAACAAGAAATTTGCTATCATCCTTCACTCTGTCCCCTCTGTATGTAATAAGTATATTTTAAAAGGTGTTCCTTCACAGAAAATTATTTTAAAATACAAAACCATAAAATATTATTTTCCTATTATATTTGCAAAGATCTAAAGTGTTGATAATATCCAGTTGTGTGGACATAAGCACTTCTGCCACTGTTTGTGGGAGTATAATTTGATTCAGTGTTTTGGAAGATAATTCTACACAATCTACTAAAATCAAAAAATGTCAGAACCTTTCAGTTTTTCTACTAGGATTTTTCTCTAGAGGTATATTCAACAGCTGTGCAAGTGTACAGGAATGCTCAGTGCAGCATTATCTAAGCTCAAACTTTCAAAAACACAAATGATCATAAATAGGAGACTTAAAGGACATATATGAATTTATACGTCAATGAAACCTACCCAATAAAGCAAATTGACAATACTTATTAGCACAAAAATATGTATTAGTAAAGATTTTTTGAGTATAAGTGGCAAGAAACACAATTTAAACAGTTTAGGGGGGAAAAAAAGTTATGGGCTCTTAGAATCCAAGGAAAAGGAAGGCGACTGAACAACCCAACTTAATAAAAACAACTGGAAAGAAAATAGAAAGAAAAAAAAAGTTGGAGGGCTCTGTACCAAACTATATAAAAGATTATCTCTGAGGTTTGGGACTGTGGAGAACTCTCACTTTCTCCTCTACACGTTTCTCTAGGGTTTCAACTTTAATATAAGGAGAAAAAATCATATACTTCAAGATAAATCTTCATAGAAATCCAAAATCTTCTCATCATCAAGCTCTGTGTGTGAATTTTTTGTATTTGCAATAAAACATTGAAAATATTTAATTTTTAATATTCCAATCTAAAGAAAAACATGGAAATATTTTCTTTAAACTCTTCTGGAGTCTGGAATCTATTTTTTTAATTGAAGTATAGTCAGTTTACAATGTTGTGTCAATTTCTGGTGTAGAGCACAATGCTTCAGTCATATATGAATATACATATATTCATTTTCGTATTCTTTTTTACCATAAGCTACTACAAGATATCAAATATGGTTCCCTGTGCTATACTGTATAAACTTGTTTATCTATTTTATACATACCAGTCAGTATCTGCAAATCTCAAACTCCCAGTTTATCCCTTTCCACACCCTTCCCTCCTGGTAACCATAAGTTTGTTTTCTATGTCTGTGAGTCTGTTTCTGTTTTGTAAATATGTTCATCTTTTCTTTTTTTTTTTTTAGATTCCACATGAGTGATATCATATGGTATTTTTCTTTTTCTTTCTGGCTTACTTCACTTAGAATGACATTCTCCAGGGCCAACCATGTTGCTGCAAATGGCATTATTTTATTATTTTTTATGGCTGAGTAGTATTCCATTGTATAAATATACCACAACGTCTTTATTCAGTCGTCTCTCGATGAACATTTAGGTTGTTTCCACATCTTGGCTGTTGTAAATAGTTCTGCTCTGAACACTGGGGTGCATGTGTCTTTTTGAATTAAGGTTCCCTCTGGATATATGCCCAGGAATGGGATTGCTGGACCTTAGGGTAAGTCTATATTTAGTTTTTTGAGGAATCTCCATACTGTTTTCTATAATGGCTGCACCAAACTACATTCCCACCAACAGCGTAGGAGGGTTTCCTTTTCTCCACACCCTCTCCAGCATTTATCGTGAAATCTTTAAATGTACCAGCTTGACAACCCAGGCCCTGCCCTCCTTTACACAAAATATTTACAAGCATAGCTATTTGCCAAACTGCCTCTGGAGACTTTAAGCCAAAAAAAACCCCACCCCCATCTTGTTCTAAATGCCTCATCAACACTTTACAGACAAGAAGGAATATGTGCCCTCCTGCATCCCCTACCCACAGAGTGGGACATTTCCAACAGAACGTGTGGAGCGTGACAAGTCCTCCCTGAGGTCATGCTAGACACACAGCGTACGGGCAGAGAACACAACCTCCAGTACAGCGGTGCCCACGGGGCCACTCCATCCATGCCCTACACACTCCATCACAGCAAAGATGAGCCACAACTTAAATTTTTAAATTACACCACATAGACCCAAGCAAATGAAAATGGCACAGAGTTTCTTCAGGCCATTCAGCTGAGTATGTGAATAGCAGTCTCTGAGCTTTCTAGGTTCTACTGGGTTTTTTTTTTTTTTTTTTTCCTCTTTCATGTTTATCCATCTTTCAGATCTTCCTAGCCCTCACCCACTCCACCAGACTATTTGAATTAGAGGTATCAAGATAAACCCCTGAGTTAAAATATACGTTTTGATCTGGTCTGTCCACTGAAAGGGTCTAGGACCAAAGACATACCCCAGTAGCAATAAGCACACCTAGTGTCCAGTTCTTGTTCCAAATATCATTTTCCAGTAACAGGAACCAGGGCTCCTTGGAGAAATGACCGATTCCAGATCTGGGGCAGTATAAGATGAGCCTGGACCACTTTGTTGGCGAAAAAACAAAAAAAAAACAAGAAAGTGTTCAAAGGATGACAGGACATGTCAAAAGAATACTGCAGTCAGCTTGAAGGAGCTCCACTGGCCAAGTCTGAAACAAATCGAGCGTCAAAAATAATGACATGTTGATTTAAAAGTAAACCCATTAATCCACAATGCTACTTAACAAGTGAGGGAGCTCCTCTTTATAGAGAAGTGTCAGCTAATAAATGTAAAAGGATAGAATCAGAAAAATCACTGTTTTTCCACCACCAGTGTAATACTTGATGCAGGCAAAGAGCATCTGGGGATGCTGAAATCCTTGAGTAAAATTCACTGGGTGAAAGCTTTTTGAGGGCAGGGTATTCACACAGTGTCCAAGCATCACTCCACAGATTACGAATTGCACAGGGAAGTGGTACCATTACAGTGGAGTCATCTTTCAAAGCACACGAGAACTGAGATCCAGCGTCATCAATGGGGCAAACCGCTGGCATGTCGCCCCTTGATGGGGTACAACAGGAAGGCCACCACGCCACCTGCATGGTATTCTTGGAACAAAATGCTTAATTTGATCTGATCATAAAGAAACAGACACATCCAGACAGCAGAACATCCTACAAGTCACCCAGTCAAGACTTTCCAAGCACTGATGTCACGAAAGACAGGCGAACTGTTCTAGATTAAAGGAAACTAGGAAGACATAATAAATAAATGCCACATATGGAAAAAAAATCAGCTCTAAAGAACATTATTAGGTAACTAAGACTATGGGTATTACATTAGATGATATTTTTGCGGGTATTTTAAATTTCTTGGATACAATCGTTGTATTGTGATCACGTAGAAAAGTGTTCTGGATCACATTAAAATATTTTTCAAAATGCGAACAGGGGAAAAGGGACTACTTAGTATCTCCCTAAAAGTCCTACTGATAAAACCTAAACAGATAATACCAACTGATATTGAACTAGCCAAAAACTACTGTCAACTTCTAGCCTATTTAAATATTATTGTCAAGATTTCTAACTAGCATCACTTCTCATCCCTCATTTTCTGATTTCTGTCCTATCTCCTCTGTGGCGCAGGAACATGTCTTCTCTTTTGTACCCTCCATGACCTCTAAAACCATACACCTCACTAGCTCAAAAACATTACATTCTTACATTCTTACTGAAGGAACAGGTGACTCATAAAATTTGTGTATTTTCTCAAGTTCTTTGCCAGCAATAGTCAAGCCACCTAGCCATGACACCCCTAACAGGTTAGGGCATCATAACCACTTCTCTCTCATGAGGACCAAAGACTGAGGCTTAATTCATCCATTCAGAAACATCCATCTAATGCCAATTATGTACCAAGTACCATACTAGTGTCCTGGGGAAATAAGGGCAAAAAGACACAATCTCTGTTCTCAAGGACTCAGTATAGAGGGAGAGGCAAATAGACAGGTCATTATAATACAAAATGAGGCATGCCACAGTAAGAGTAAACACCGATGCTAAGAGGCACATAACCTATAACTGAAGAGGGCTGGACTTCTGCTGCAGAAGGAATGATACTTACAATGACCATTATCAGCTGAGTGTCATGATAATCACAAGATAAACCCAAGGTTTATCTAACCAAGGTTGCCCTGAAATACCCAAGACTATGGTTAAACTGCTTCCTCTGGCCACACCGTATCTGGCTAGCACTGAGCCTCCACAAACAAGGCAGCCTGAAGCTCTGCTTATCCCTCAAAACATCCATATATTCTCACTCCTGATTTGCAGGGGAGTTTGTCAAGGATCTTCAATGCAGATGCGGAAATCCATCAGTTTCCCCAAAGACGCTGTGTATAACAGCTGTGATGAAACGGCCCTCATGGCATGAAGCGGGCACGGTTTATCATCTTCTCTCTGCTATCAAAATAATTGCACAGTACACAGCCTTGTTATTAAGAGCTGGGCACCACCATGGAAAACATGTTGAAAAACACCTGCACTGGCAAAGAGGAGTCGACCCAATTATTTCCTCCATCTCTAATTCTGGATGGGATATTAAGAGTAACTGAAAAGAACACATTGGCAAGAAATGGAGATAATTCAGCTTGGGGGAAAATCTTTAAGTATTATTTAATTATACTTTTACACACCCTTTCTTTCCCCATGAGAAATGCCAGGGGTGAAAACATGTTATCCAGAGCCTTTCACCCCTCCTCACCCTAACCCCAACAATTTCCCCCTCACATCTGATTTGAAATTTTTAAAATTCTAATCTAGAGCTCTTTGAAAGATAATGATGGGACTGAGATCCTGCCAAGCACGCAGGATGGGATGCAGTGCACTGTGACTGGAACAGATGGCTCCAACAGAAGCCACCAATTCAATGTGACAGCCCAAGAAGAAACTGCTCTCTTTAAGTCTTCAGCAGTTCTGTGGCCCAATCCTTATTATAACGTCTTCAGAAACACAAAGAGACTTGGGTCTACATAAGCGCCAACAAGGTTCTTTTCAAATAACATATGAACTTGAACAAGATTCGAATTAGAAGAGGACACCAGGTCATCTGTTCTGTTCATTCCCAGACCTAGCAACACAAAGAATTACTCTAGAGCTCTAAAACATCCTTGTAAATTCCAAACTGAGGAGTGCAATATATTTAAACAGCCAAGCACCCTGCACAGATCATTTACGCATTTTGTCATTTTTCCAGTTTTTATCTGGATTTTTTTTACATGAAAAGTCACTACCAATACATTTCAACTGTGCTTTGTATCCCTCCTCAGTCTCACTCCCTGTTTCTCTCCCAAGACAGCTATTATCTTGAAGATAATGTCTTCCCTTCCTGTATGTGTTTTTACAGTTTTTGCATATATGTGTCTATAAACATCTTGTTATTGTTTTAAAATATAAATAAATAATGTAGTACTGTACTTATTCTGTAACTGGGATTTTTCACTCAACATTTAATTTTAGATTTGTCCACGTTGATACATAAAGATGCATTTCATTCATTTTCATTGCAGTAATCATATTTTTGATGTATCTCTTTTAAGCAGTATCTTTTTTTTAACTTCATATCTTTGAGTCTTTGAATCAAGAATTTTAATCTATTTACATTTGTTGTAAATATTAATATAACTAACTTATACCTGCAATCTTATTTAGGTGTTTAATTCACCATGGTTTTTCTTTGCTGCTTTGTCTTTATTATTTTTGAGTTTTATTTCTTCTTCCCACATACTGGTTTAGAAGTCATGCTTTCAATTTTTATTCCTCCAGTAGTTACTAAGTTTTCGATAAACAATTAAACACATCCAAAGTTAGTAAGTAACCATATCCTATTCACCATTAATACAAAGTTAGAATGTTTTAACTGCAAACTCCCAGGACAGTTCTGTATTTGTTGCCATTATCTGCTCTTAGATTTCCCTTGTTGTAAAATCCCCACAAGCTGGTCTCTTCCAAGCCAACTCAAATTTAGATTTGCCAACATTCTTACCAATTTCTCTATCATGTGTTCCTTGCCTCTTTCTCTTTCCATCTGGATTGTGCTTCAGCAAGAGGGAAGTACCTGTTAGACATTCCTTGGAGCAGGGTCTGTGAGCAACAAACTCTTGGGCTTTGAATCCTTTATTTCATCATCTCTCCTGAAGAGTAGTTTGAATATAAAATTCTAGGTTGAGTTTGCTGGGGAGGGTGTGGAGAAAAGGGAACCCTGCTATACTGTTGGCTGGAGTGTAGATTGGTGCCCACTATGGAGGACAGTATGGAGGTTCCTTAAAAAACTGAAAATAGACTTACCACATGATCAGCAATCCCACTCCTGGGCATATATCCAAAGAAAAATAAAATTCAAAAAGACACATGCACCCCAGTGTTCATAGGAGCACTATTTACAATAGCCAAGAAATGGAAACAACCCAAATGTCCATCAACAGATGACTGGATAAAGAAGATGTGGTACATATATACAATGGAACACTACTCAGCCATAAAAAAGAATAAAATAATGCCATTTGCAACAATATGGATGGACCTGAAGATGGTCATTCTAAGTGAAGTGGGCCAGAAAGAGAAAGAAAAATGCCATATAACATCATTTATATGAGGAATCTAAAAAAAAAAAATAATGACACAAATGAACTAATTATTATTTTGATTTCTTGAATATGTGTAAGCACATTTGACTGTCCTTTATGATTGGATTACTGCATTCGGCGTTGATTCTTATTTTGTAGTTGGCTTTATTCCTTTGATAACTTTTTAACTATTCAGTTTAAAAAACTGAAGATCTGTTCTTAGAAACAATAATTAGTACATATATATAAACTAAAAAAAATGTGCAGTATACTGTATGTATGTACTTAAATGTAATCTAATGTGTATGTAAAGTTGAACTGTAATAATTCTACCTAATAAAACTGAAAAAAGAGAAAAAATAAAATAGAATTCTAGCTTTACTACCATGGCTTCATATAAATATCAGAATAAAACCTGAGATTATAAAGAAATTAGATTTCGTATTTAGGGAGACAAACCAAGTAACCTTTTGTAAATTGCAAATAAATTTTCTCAGGCTATGCATACCTCTTCCCTAAGTGTAATGATTCTATTCCATTTTGAAAACATTTGTGCAAGTTTTCAAGAACATTTAAAGTCGTATTCTGCCTATGATCCTCTTCAGCTTCATCCCTTTCCACTACCTGACTCCGGCTTCTGCTGTATTGAATGACTGGCAGACCCCTGAACACATCACTCTTTAACACTTTGGGGCTTTTCCCCTCAGTGGCTGTGGCCAGAGCACTTCACTTCAGCCTTACACTATCTCATCGCATTTCTCCCACCACCTCGACACATACACGGACACTTCATTACCCAGCACCTCCCTATCCATCCTTCAAAACAACCTACAAATTTCTACAAATGCACATCTCATAGCACTTTTCACACTCTGCTACTATAATAGGGAAGAACAACTCTGACTCCACATTGGTTCTATTCCTTTAGCTCTAACCCTGTGCTAGTTTTCTGTGCTTAGTCATGCTGGTTCTGCACTTTTTTTTTTTTTTTTTTTTTTTTTTTTTTGTAAAAGATGTTGCCTATAGCCTGACATATACAGGGCAGCCCATTCTCAAGGCTCTGACCTTTAGAGGTATAACACTTTCCCATTCATATAGAGATAAAATAGTTGCAGAACAGAGACTGACATTTGTCTTGTTGGACGTTTACAAGAACATCATGACCTGACCTACGTGGACAGCTGCAAGAACAAAGGATTCCAACACCAAGAAGTTTGCAACAACCATCCACACTCCCTACCCTTTTTGGTATAAAAGGAGCCTGAATTCTGACTTGGGTAAGAGGTTCTCCAAAGACAGCACTTTGGACAAGACGCCACAGAGAGCTATCAGAATTTCATCAATGGTGGCGCAGAGACATTTTTCTGAAATCCAACAATTCCTTTCATCTTATTTAACTTTTTTCAGTTAAATTTAAGCAAACTGAAATTTAACAGTTTTTAAATAAAAAGCAAACTTACTAAAATCCCATTTTTCCCAAAAACTGTTTTTGTCCATCTGTCTGTACCTATGATGTCTGTCAAATACTAATGAAAATTGGTTATCTCTAGGTGATGAGATTCTTTAAAGATCTGTTACCTTTCATCTTTGTGTTTTTTCTGTAGTGTCCTTTTTAAATTGAATGCGTTGGTATAATTTTTACAAAATTATAAAGTCACATTATTATTTTTTAACTATTGAAGAAAAAGGGATTGGTTTTGATCACATCTAGTGTAGCCATATACATTGATGTCTCACAGAGAAACTGAGGCAGAAATTTTAATCCAGAAGGTAGATCAGTAGTACAAAGTACAAACAGCGTTACATAAAACAAGCCAAGATAGTCCTTGTAAGGAATTTTGCCTGTTCTAAAAAACAGATCTAAAAGTTAACTGTTGAAAGAAAGGTGAAAACTACCCTCTCCCTTCTCCTCCCTAAAGCTCCCATGATCCCCGATTACAGAGGTGAATGCCTCACACGGGAACACACACCCCTGCAGCACCTGCCCCATTCTTGGGCTCTTTCTGCCCAGGGAACATGATTTGAGACATGCTGACTCTGAACTGGTGACAATTAGACATGTGCCTGTATTTCACGGCAATGAACAGGTCCACCTCTAATTTTCTACTACAATTCTCTTCTTTACCAAAGAATTCAAGGGATGTGCCTCTGAACAGTTGGGAAGGGGTAAGCAGCCCCACACAACGTGCCTCATATTTTCTGCCAGAGTCCACCATGCTTCAGACAAAAGAAAATCCCCGGGTCCCCAACACGTCTATTCCACTTCTGCTTTTTCCCTTTTAAAAATAGTTCATTTCTTTCCTACAACATCAGCTATGCAGTAAGATTTGCCTTATTCAACAAACACCTGTTAAGGGCCTAAAGGATTCCAGAGACTGTTAAGCACGGAGAAGTCAAAGATAAACCGGGCATTACCCCTGCTCCCAAAAAGCTTATGGTCAGGAGCCAAATTTTCTACCATTAAAAATACCATTCAACATGATTTATCACCACACTATGGATTAACGGTTAGAAAATTCTAGAAGGCAATTCTAGATGCTACTGCAATTGTCATCTTAAAAGTAATGAATGTAGAAAGGGGGCCTAGACTAGGTTTTTGGCTTTAAAAAAAAAAAAAAAAAAAAGGACACAGAAGCCTGGTGTGAGAAAGGTTACCAAAAGAACTACAACAATTTACAACTGATAGAAAGGGTCTTGAGACCTGTTCTGAAATTCTTCCCCAACAAGCACAACAGGCACTGGGCTGCGGTGGAGTGGGGGGTTGGGGCTGGGAGCAGTGCTCTGGGTTAAGATACACTTTTTGGACCACTATCTATGGCATGTGAAGAATATACCTGCCAAGCTCTTCTTCCTTGAGTATCTTTCTCTTATGTCTTTCAGGAGACTAAAGTAACCACTCTGCTTCAGCCATAAAGTGGAAATAAAATTGGCCCCAGTCTGCTGCTGGTAAAAACACTAACTCACTGGAACCCAAGAGGTACATGTTTGGGAGTTACCCCTGCCCACCTAGGAGTCATTGTCAACTCTCCTGAAAGAGGTAAAAGAAAAATCAACACAAAACAGGTCGAGGAGAACGTTGCAGACCAAATGTGTCCACCCAGGCCTACATCTCATGGCTGGAAATGGGTCCATGAAAAGTGTGCGGTTGGCCAGGCACACAAACCTTGGCCTTTTCTACACCTAGTAGAGACCTTCCATTTCCCCTGGGGAGACACACAGAAGTCACAGGTCTCCTTGCTCTCCAAACCTCTCCAACGTGCTTTATGAAATCAGCAAAGTGTCAACGCAGAAAAAGAGACCCATAGTGGTACTGGAGGGTTTTAACAGACTTTTAAAGTTTGAACCCCACAAAATTATCCTTTAAACCTTCATAGAAAACCAATTCATTTATTTAAAACCTGTCTCAAGCCACCCTTTTTTCAACAACCTTGTTTTATTAGAAGAATTAAAGCTTATTAAGGTGGTTAGAATAATCAGCTTTCCACAACACACCCTGAGGATTTGCGAGGATAACCACTCTAACACCCTGCTAATGTTTATTCATAGTTTATGGTAATTTTCTAAAGTGCACATTCAACGTAGTAAGAAAATATTCTTTACCTTGTCAAAACTATAATCCCTAATGGATCACATACACAGAAGAAGAATTGACTCTTCTTGATGAAAGCTTGAATACAATGTAATTTCTCTTTCAGAGATACAGTAAACAATCATTATTGCATGTCCCTGTTCCAACTCTTCCTTGAAAAAAAATAATAATAAATCCTGCAATTAAATGAAAAATGTTCCACTGATTTGGGGGAATCTGATTTCAGATAAATGGAGTATTTTTCCCAAGGAGAGTCAGCATCTTAATTTCACAAGGGTCCCCCTCGATCACAAGGCCCTTAAGCCAGCACCCCCCTCAGAGGCAGGAGACCCACAGGGCACCGCTGAGCAGAGGTCAGGAGAGTAAGAACTCCAGGGAGGACATGGGAAAGTGTCAACACAGCCCAGTTCTCAAGGGCAAACCTCCAGTCCCTCCTGCCCAGCTGCTTCTCACCTTCACGGGTTCAACTGTCCTCTCTGAGACCCTGGAATCCTCATGAAAGGAAGACGGTCAGACTTTTTCTTGAATGACATCGTAAGAAACTTCATTTCTATGACCTACCCTCCCTTCAAAGACCCAAAGGAAAAAGTAAAGACTCAGACTTGTTTACTAAAAGCACATTTAAGAATTTGGCCTACAAAATACTCAAGTGGAAGAGAATGTGTCTGATATTATCCAAGGTGGGCCCTTAGAATTCCTCTTTCCAGAAGTCCCACAAAGGGGGAAAAAAAAAACAAACCCAGGGCCATTTACTTAACATGGCAAGGGAGAAAGAATTAATCACCTAGAGGAAAAAATTAGGGACCCTGAACAGGTATCCAATGCCTCCATGGGAAGAGCCTGACTTAAAAACCAGTCATTCAGTCACTCACCCAGGTATTCACTCACTACACACTACTTGACATATCTACTCTATGCCAGACAACACGCTGGACCCCGAAAAGCAGGAGACAGGCCTGCCTGCAAAGAGCCCACCATCTGGGGTCAAAGCCAGACGAGTAAACAAATTTCAGTACAATGTGACGTGTGCCCAAGAGCGGACAGCAGCGGCCCCAAACCAGAGATGCCTATTGCAACCTGCAGAGGTGGAAACTCATGAGCTGGGATTTGAAAGAAGAAAAAAAGTTCATCAGGCAAAGAAGTGAGGAAATGGGATTTCCATGGAGTAGAAGGAGCAATGCCTGAAACAGGAAGCACAAGGGCAGAACAGTGAGCAGCCTGGCCAGCGGAGAGAGGAATGCAGCTCCGAGCCCATCCCAGTGCCACCACCAGTTTATCATCTTATGAGAAACTTGGGCAAATCACCAAACTCAGTCGTCTACACCTCTGCCTACACATTAACTTCAACCCAGAAGCTTAAAAATTAAAAACTAATGCTTTGGTCCCACTCCAAACTAATCATATCAGAATCTCTTAACTTTTTAGAGATCAGTATTTTAAAAAGCATCCCAACTGGTTCCAATGTGATATAAGCCCCAGGGCTCAATGTAAAAGGAGTTAATTTTAAAACGTGACTCCGTAGGTTGTCATGAGGGTTACATGAAATAATAAATGCATAGTGCGCAGGGAGCGTAAAGCTGATGATGGACTATGGGGAGGAGTCAAGGATGGAAATGAGACTGGAAATAGGCCAGAGACAGACCATCAACAGAGCTAAACCACACCACGTCCTTCCCTCTTGCCAGGCACTGTCCCAAGCTCGCCACGAGTGTAACACGGGCAGCCTGGCTCGGCAGATCAGGCTCTCTCACCACGTCTCTCTATTGCAAGTGGATGAAAGGCCCGGATTCAGATACAAAGGCTTTAGGGTGTATCGTGTGGGTACTGACGGGCCATGTCATCAGGGAGTAATGTGATCAGAATTGTATTATCTAAACTCATTCTGACTGTAGAGTAGACAGTAGTCTGAAAGGGGAAGACATGGAGGCAGGGAAGTGATTCTATTCCACATACGGAAGACAGAGACGGGATGGTCTGCAGGAAGAGAAAAACAGCTCTTAGAAACTCAAGAGCCTGAAAGAAAAAAAAAAAAAAAAGACACACAGGCTGGTAGCTTTTTCTCAAACTACCTGGGATACTTCATTAAGACATAAATGTGTTCTGATATACAAATATGTTCCCTTTTGACCTCTTACCCCTTGTACAATTTCAGTCCTCAGGATTAATATCTGAAACAGGTTTAATCATGTCTCTAGAAAAGTCTATGAATAATACACTTAGCATGCTTCCAACATCTTTCAAGAATTCTGTCTATGCAAAGATTTTTTTTTTAATGTCATTACCGTCATCTGTTCAGGGAGTTTGATTTAAATGATTCCCTCTATGGCAGTCTCTTTAATGGGCAATTCATATTTAAACTATTTTTCTATTACTGACATATTAATGATTTTACTGTTTTTGGACTCTGAGCACATATTCTTAGACGACAAGGTTGGTGTTATCCCCATTTTACAGAGGACGACTAAGCTGCTTATCCTTTAGAGAGGTCATGGTTACAGAAAGAATAAACTACTCAAGTATCAATTCTTTGTATGCATCTCTAGCCTCAAAATTACTATTTAGCTCCAGAGAATAAATGTGGCCACTCAATCTTTTCTAGTCATTAAACTTGGTCTATTTATTAGGTAAGGTCTATTTATTCCCAAGAAAAATGGCTATCCTAGTTTAAGTTGTCACTTGTATTCAAAAATACATGAAATGTGAAAAGTAGGCACTTTTCTTTCCGAGTTTTGTTATAAAATACACATAACAAAATTTACCATCTTAGCTACGTTTAAGTGCGCAGTTCAGTGGTGCCAAGTACATTATTAACGTTGCACAACCATCACCACCATCCATCTCCATACCTTTTCATCTTGCAAAACTGAACCTCTGTACCCATTCAGCAACTACTCCTCATTCTCCTTTCCCATGGCCACCAGCACTCTGCGTCCCTGCAATTTTACTACTCTAAGAATCTCATGTAAGTGGAATCACAGGGTATTTGTCTTTTTGTGCATGGCTGATTTCACCTAGCATAGTGTCCTCGAAGTTCATCCATGTTGTAGCCTGTGTCAGCATTTCCTTCCTTTTTAAGGCTGAATAACATTAAAATGAATGTGGTGTTTTGTAGGTCAATCTCATGTGATTCTGTCTAATACATCACTATATTAGTCTGCTACTATTCAGGATTTTCAGTCATTTACACTGACTCTTGGCTCTTCCTTGCGTGTGGCAGGCACTATCACTTGGAACAAGCTGGATCTGGGTAACGGCATCTGAGACCCTGGCTGTGGGGATGGAGGTGGAGTGCAGCCCTATGGTAAGGGTGCAAGGGAGGCAAGGTCCACCTCAGTTTTCCCAGTTTGGGCTTCTTAACTGATCAGACCTAGTGCATCGTCAAACTCCCCAAGAGTAAACTACTTCCTTCCTTGGCTCTTGTCAAACATGACCAGCCTTTGCCTCTGTCCCAACCTTCTCACTGCCTGATCCATTGCCCTCCACACCCTTGGGTGGCAGGACATCTATATAGGAGAGTCCCACCAATGAACTATTGATAACATCACAAGTTGGGTAGATAACTGCTTCAAAATAGATGGGAGTAATATATCGGAAATAGAATCGTCATTCCTACACCAAGCCTCCTTTCCAGTGAGAAATACTTTTAACTCCTAAATCACAAAGTTCTGCCAGAAAAGGAGAATGAAAATATTTAGCATAGAATGGAGCACTCTACAAACACGAGTGGTTATTATGTCTATTATGTCCAGGCAAACAGAATAGGAAGACTTTGAGCCTGCCTTTCCAACTCCGTTCTACCAGGGGGAAATGAGATCTAAATGTGCATCAATGGGCTACACGGTGGTGCAGGAATCCACGCTGTGGAATGACCATGCAGCAATGAGAAGGACTAGGTGGATCTTTATCCTCCAACATACAGAGAGCACCGAGGCATCCATAAATACACATAAAATACACGTCCTTTACGTGTGTGGAGGTCTCTCTGTCATAAAAATATCTCAAGATCTTAGTAAATATTTGAAAGCAGTTTGCTGTGGGGAGAAGAGACGAGGGAACTAGAGAAGGGGATTTTCATGTTT
This sequence comes from Camelus bactrianus, assembly GCF_048773025.1. Classification (NCBI taxonomy): domain Eukaryota; kingdom Metazoa; phylum Chordata; class Mammalia; order Artiodactyla; family Camelidae; genus Camelus; species Camelus bactrianus. The sequence goes on from NC_133549.1 coordinate 26,386,547, forward strand.
CTTACACAATTTGTAAGATAAAAAGAAAAGAAACCATGGATTAAAACAGACAAGAGACATATCAATGTGTTACAGTGTGTGCATCCTATTAGATCCTGATTTTAACAAAACTTTAAAGGACGAGACAATGAGGAATCCATATGCTGGACATTTGCTGATAAGGAATTACTGTTAATTTGAGAAGATATGATCATGAGTTATTCTTTTAAACCCTTAACTTTTAGAGACACATTGAAGTATTTAAATATCAAGTGGCATTGGCCACCAAAATAATCCAGTGACAGGTATAGATAAAATAAAATAACCTGATCATTGTTGGAGCTGGGTGATGCTACGCATTAGGGTTCGTTACATTACTTTTCTATTTTTGTGTATGTTTGAAACTTTCTACAATAAAATGTCACAAAAAGCCTTTAAAAAAAATAAATAAATACCTGGGTTTGCCACCGTCCTGGTTGTGTGATTTGGGGCAAGCCATCTACCCAATGTCTGTAAGTTCCCGCCCCTTCTTATAAGAAGTGAGGATAATGTGGCTTAGCCCAGAGTAAACTCTCAAGAAGCTTGGACCCCATTACACCATTGGACACGCTCTCACCAAAGGGTAATGGCTCCTGTTTGATAGCTACTTGTCATCTTTCCTTGAAGGTGCCAGAGGAGACTCAAACCTAACCCGTCTGAAAATGAATCATCAAATTGGATGGGAGGAAGGGTAGGCGGGAGGGAGAGAGGGAGAGAGGGAGAGAGGAAGGAAGGAGAAGATTCATGTTACCATTCTGGTCTGTGCTAAGAGCCAGGCTTTCCACGACAGCTGTCAGGAACACTTCATCTCTGACTTCCACTGCTCCAAGTTTAGACTTCAAGGACAAAGTCATTATGAACGGACTTTTCTCTAGCTTTAGCACCCCGTATCAAGGATCTCTCCACCTCCTGATACTATTAATAGGAGCTTTGCAAAACGCACGCTTCTCATTGCACCCACTTCCCCGAGGAGAGTTCTATTTTCTATATCTTTGTTCTTTGCCAAGAGTGAACATCCAGATTATAGACAATGCCAACAAACGAATTCATGGACTCTCTAATGCCTTCAGTGTTGTCTGATCACAACCAAGGGTACAGCAACCTATGCTTTTACCATTAACTATTTCATGCCCATCTTCCTAAGACCCTAATTAGGTGTGTAATCGCCATATCAGAGACTGTCCGCGCTCCGGATCCATGTTATTATCAAAAACCAGGGAGGAGGGAATATCCTAGGAGACTGTTTCCTCTACAACATCTTTGAAATTTGAGCAATTTGATGAGACCCTTGTAAGCACCTTGCATCAAAATGTGGTCTCCTGATGGATTTCGTACTAGTAATAGTTCCTCCATCACTGTTCAGTAATGGGCACCTTTCTACGTCCTCAGGAATAAATAGCATGCTTCTCATGTGCGCAATTTTGTAAATTTGTTTCAGATCCATTAGCTCCTTGGCCAGTGAATGTATTTATTTCTACAGACGCAGTAATTTTGCTGCACCATTAACTCATGGAGGAACATAAAGGCTGTATCTTTCCATAATATCTTTCTGTCCTTTTTCCGTGGCATGTGTATCAAACGGCCCATATCTTGCATTTACTTAGCACTCAGCTTCTCCTGGGTGAGGTTTTTACGGCTAAGAAAAGCATCAGAATTAGAGAAGCATGATCCATCACACCTGAGAGCTAGAAAGGGGCCTAGAGATCTAGTTCATTGCTGCTGTTTCACATGCGGAAAAGCGGGGTGCAGAGAGCCTGACAGTCTTGCCCCCCCCCCCCCAAGTACAGCTGGTCAGCGATGAAAGCAGAGCTGAAGTCATGCCTTTAGAGTCCTAGTTCAGGGCTCTTTGCCCCCCTACCCACTACCGTGTGAGTCCGATGTCCTTGAACTTCAACCACTGTAAACAAATTATTCCCTGGTCTTTCGAAAGCAGAGTCTCTTTTTCAGACCATTCAGGTACCAGATAATGATGTATGAGAACACATTACACACTCAGTCTTCAAAAGCCCGCACCAAAGCCCCATTAACATTGAGGAAACAGCTCACTGCGGGGACAGATCTCCCCAGAGGGTCTATTCTGGTCCTGCTGATCTCTGTAAAGCCTGGACCTCTTCAGAGAATCTGGGCAAAATCGTGACAGGCGCAAACAAGGAAGCCCCTGACGGAGACTCAGCCCAGCACACTGTGCTCACCACGTGCCAGCGGACACTTGCTCTAAAACGGCGAGCACACAAAAGCTTCACATGGCAAGCCCACGAGTACCTCCTTTCTTTACATGTTGATGACTCCCACATCAACTTGGATTCGAGGTGCTCATCAGGGTGGTTAGGGTGCCCTTCCCTTGATTAAAATAACCTGATATTATTGGCAACCAGTAAGTGATCAGTTGGTGACCAGAAAGCAACACATTTAGAGTTAAAGTAGCATCTCCCCACCCGCCGTCCCCAGAACCCATCCTCACTGTCTGCTGTCAGTCAGCAGCAGCACATCCGTCCACCGGACGCCCATGCTTGAAACCTCAGGTCTGTCCTCCAGCTCTCTCACCACCCCCCCCCACCCCAGTCTGTCCCCAGGCCACACTGATGATCCCGAGGAAATGTGTCTTGATTCCTGGAGTGGTTGTGACCTCACCCTCTACCCCCTCCCCTTCCCCTTTCCTAAACAAGGCCCTGAGGTTCCCAGCCACACGGAGGAACGGGGTGGAGCTAACCCCATCAGCCCTGGGAGGGGACATCAACTGGTGTGAACAGCGAGCCTGCCTCATCCCTTCTGGCTGCAGCCGTCTTTTAGGGGATGGGCATGAGACCCACTTCCAGCTGATGAAATGTGAAAGGATGTTTGCTGAAGGCTCCTGGAAAAGGAGCATCTTCCGTCTTCCACGGGGGCTCCTGAAATGAACACTGCGTCTTCCATTGCACGGGTGAGGGAACACTGGTTACTGCTGGTGGCCATCTTGCAGCCACCTGGACAGCCAGTCTGGAGTACACCCAGCTGGAAGAGATGAGAAATATAAAAAGAAGCCAGGTCCCTGGTGACACTGTTGATGGATCAAGCTTTGCCTGAAGGCTGCATTACCTCTGAACTCTATAAGTTAGTTTGAATTGGTTTTTCTGGGCCTCTTAATTAGAAATAATCCCAAAACAAACCCATTCCCTTCTCCTCAGCCACACTAACCACTCAGACTCCCATTTAAATTATGACAGTATCCTATTTACCTGCCTTTGAACTATAATTCTCCCACACAGAGCTTGAAGAAACATGTCAAATTATAACATTTGTTAAACATTTACAAAGTGTCAGACACTGGTTTGAGTATTTTATATGCATAATCACATATGATCCTCACAAGAATTCTATGAAGAAGGCACTATTATTAATCCCCATAACACAGATGAGGAAACTGAGGCTTTGAGAGATGCCTGTGTCCAAGGTCAGATTATTAAGTAGTGGAGAGCCTAGACTGAAACTCAGATCTGCTTAACTCCCGAGCCCTAACCACTGTGGCAGTCTCCTGCTGTGAGAGCTGCTGCGTCTCCCTGGGACACAGTAAATACAGTGCAAGCTCCTTACCTGGCCCCAGGGCCCTTCCCACCTAGGTTCCAACATCACATCCCTCCAAGATCCTAAGGTATGTCCACGACAGGTGTCTCCCCAACAGGACACAACCTCAAGCCTTTTGTCATGTTAGTCCCTCTGCCAGGAATGCCCTCCCAACTCCCCATCTCTCGGCAAAATCCCATTTCATGCACTGAGACCCAGATCAAAAGTCACCTGTCCACCTCTTGTGCCGGGACCCATGGTACTTTGGGCCTAAGTTAGGGACTGAGTGGTTACAAGGAGCAGAAAGCCTCTTGAGCTAGCTGAGGTAAAGGAGATGCACCCAGAGGGGACATTAGGCAGTCGCACCAGCTTCTAAGGACAGGAAACAAAGAACAGCCAAGCCACACAGGGACCGGAGCCATCAAGGAGGGGTTCAAGGCCGCTGGCTCCCCCAAGGTCACCTGGACTCTCAGTTCTCTCATTCTCCCCACCTTGCCCCTTCCTTCTCTCCCCCGTCTACCCGCTTCCCTCCACCAGCCTTCTCAGCAAAGCTCGGCCCACGTGCCCTCCACACCCAGCCTTCAGTCCTCCTGTGGTCCCCAGTCTGGCTCCCACTCCCTGGCACACCTCTGTCCAGCACTATTTCCCCATGTCTCTGTCACTTACATTCCCAAAGCATCTCATTTTCTCAACCACCCATGTTGCCTCCTCCCAGGTCAGGTGCACCCTTGGTCCAGTCAACCGTGTCTGCTGGGTCCATCCGTCCTGGCCTACCTTTCATTGGGGGCTGTGGGTGCCCTGACCATTCCTGCACACACCAACCTGATGGCATCTTACGGCCAGCAGGTGAGGCGCTGTCCCGAGGGCAGGTCAGATGTGCTGGGGAGTGGATGCCCCCCCTCAGACCTCTCAACTAATGACCAACTGGAATTGGTAGATAACTCAGCTCTAGAGCTCTGCGGGGACACTGACATAGGGTGTTCCTCACACTGTCTCAGAATCGCCCAGGAGAATTAAGCCCCAGCTGCCCCTGGCGTTTATCTGTAATAACACACCTTTTTTGGCTTGTCTTCACGTCTCTCTTCCCACTCTCTCACAGGGTTCCTAGGATCCTTAACTAGGCTATTCTACCCTGAGATTCTCCTATGAAACGAATGTCTTTTTTAAACACTGATTCGATGTTTCATTTGCAAGTAACATCTAGGTACCACTGTGCAGTTATGGGATACTGCAGAATATCACAACCTGTTAAATCTTGCAGACTTTTAATAGACAACAAGCCTAAACCATAATTCCACTTTAATTACATCAAGGAAAGTGTGCTTTTGCCCGACTCCTGAAATCTCCTCAGTGGCCTGTTTATTAAAACGGGCACTGCTGAAATATTTGCACTCATTCTTAAAAACTCTGTTAGGTAGGTAATTATCTTTTCACTTCCCAGCTCAAAATATCATAAGGAAAATTTGCCAAAAGGTACAGAGGGCGGACGAGGGCTTCCCTTCACCCCTGCGCTGTTGAGCAATAAAACTGGCATGATAATTTAATATCCATCATCCCGAAGAGTACATGCAGGCGCTGCAGAGCGGCTGTAATAGAAAACAGACTGATGGCTGGAAAGAAAAGTCCTGTGGGCTCGTGTTATAGTTTAATTTTTTATTTTTTAAAAACTGACATATGCTGAGTGAGTTACTAAATTAAAAGAAACCTACCCTGACTTCCAGTTCATCTTTACAAGGGCACATTTCAGGATGTTGGGAGGGTAACATAAAGGGGAAGATTCACTGGTCTATATACCCTGGATTCTTTCAAAGAATTAGATTGATGGATTTTTTTTTTTAAGTAGCATAGATCGAATGAGAGGCAATACCATACACATAAGGGTTAATAGCCAGATTTAAACTTAGCAGCCTCAGATTTTCTCATCTGTTAAATGGAGATTTGAAACAATACCTGAGTCACAGGGTTATTGTGAAGACTGAACAAGAGGATGCCACGTGGAGTCCTTGGCACAGGGTAAGTGCTCGGAAGTGGTTAGCAGACGGGATGGAAGGCTCAGTGGTATAGAAAAAGGGGCAGAATTAGTTCGCCAAGCTTCCTTTTCATCTTTTCTCCCTTTACAGTCAGTGCTGCCGAGGGGGTCTCACTCGTGCCCTCATGAACTTCAGGCCCAAGCACCCACTAAAGGTGACCGCGGTCAGACACAAAGGCAGCAAGCGCACCCCGAGGTACAGACGCCACAGCAGCGTGCACGGGTGTTCACCAGAGGACACGTGCACAAACGTGCAGAGCAGCACTATTCGTAACATCCCCAAACTAGAAACCACCCAAAGCACAGGACGGATGGCACCCGGCCATCCAGCATTAACTAGAGAAACTGCCTATCCCCTCAGCAGCAGAATGGATGGACCAACTGTGCTGCACTCACCAACAGGCCGCTACCTCCCGGTGAGAATGAGCCAACCACAGCCCCGGCAACACGGATGGATCTCACACACACATCACGGACAAGAGAAGCCAGACAAGGGCGGGCGTGTAGCGCGTGATCCCGTGAGCACGACGTACAGAAACAGGCAAACCTGTTCCACTTTACGCTGTCAAAAGTCAGGGGAGTGGTTACTGGCGGGAGCTAGTGGCCAGAGGAGAGTCTCTGGGGTGATGGTAATGTTCTCTTATTTGAGCTGGGTGCTCAAGAAAGGGTGGGTAGACTTAGAAAAAAAAAATTGAGTTGGACGTTCAGAATTTGTGCCCTTATCTGTCCGTGTGTGATACTTCACTAAAAGCTCACCAGGCAAGTGAGCTGGACCCCTTGGGCTCAGGAACTGTGCCTTCCCAAGGCATGGCTGTCTTGTACAGACATAGTAATGCTGGGAGAGCATTACTGGAGACCTGGGTGAGGTTAGTAGACTGTCTACTCACTGCCGACAGCTGGGCCTCACTGTTCACCATCCTACAGCTGACATTCAAGCCTAACCAGATGCAACTGCATGAATATGCTGTGGCCGGACATTTGGCCTCTAGACCAAGACCAGGGACACTTAGAAACTGTCTCTTAGCCAAGATCCAAGACCTCTCACTTCCCCAGTGTCTCTATATGTGTGGCTTGAAGGACAACACTGAGATTGTTCCAACTCATTGCTTCAAGGGACACTGTGACCTCCCAAGCACCAGGCATATGGATATGAGTCATTTTATTTGGAGACAGATGCACAGAAAAAAAAAAACAGCAGTGAGGTTTCAGTACAAAAGACTAAATCTGGGATCTTCTGGAACAAATGTGTGTGTGTGTGTGTGTATGTAGTTTTTATATATGAAGTTACATGTAGTTATATATTTTTAGATCTAGATATATACCAGCATACCTCATCTTATTGCACTTTACAAATACCATTTTGTTTGTTTTTAACAATTTGAAGGTTTGTGGCAATGCTGCATTGTCAGATGATGGTTATAGCATTTTTAGCAATAAAATATTTTTAATTAAGGTATGAATTTTTAGACAGAATGTTATTGCACATTTAATAGACTATAGCATAGGTAAACAGAACTTTTTTATGAACTAGAAAGCCAAAATGTGCATGTGGCTCACTTCACTGTGGTATTTGCTTTATCATGGTGGTCTGGAATTGAACCCACAATACCTCTGATGTATGCTTATGTTATTTTAAATAATTTTTCTATATATATGGTTTTTCTATTTGAAATTGTTTATGGCCTCAGGAAAGCAGTCTTTTAAAAGTCCTCCAGTGACCAGAAAAATCACTTTGATAGACAATTCTTAGTACAGAAGCACTTCCAAATATATGTAATACTTCTGTATCCAAGTCATTTCTTCAGTGATTACATTTACTTAAATAGTCAGACTTTTGTGGACAGTATGTCGAGTCTTGTCATTTCCCACTCCCCCAAACATCTGTGAAGACCCAATGAAAATCCGTTGGCATCTCAGCGTTGCCAGAGTTCAGCTCCCCATCCCCTGGCCAAGGAATGTGGACAGTCACCAAACAGCTAGAAGCGGCAAGAGCCTAGAGCCCTAGGAGGGAGCCCAGCTCTGCAGAGCCCTTGATTTCAGCGCAGTGATACCCATTTCAGGCTTCTGGCCTCCAGAACTGTGGGAGAGTGAATTCCTGTTGTTTTAAGCCCCCACATTTGTGGTGATTTGTTACAGCAGCCATGGGAAACTAACATGCAACCTGACTTGTGTTCTTTTTGTTCTCTCTCCATGATGCAACTTACTGAACTTAAATTGATTCTTTCTTTCCACACACACACACAAAACACTTTATAGATAATAAAGTAGAACAGTTGAGAAGAAAGAGTCCTATTTTACTGAATTCCTAAGCACAGAATATGGAGAGAAGGCTCTTATTAGGGTTTTGAGACTGATTACCTTTGTGACCTTGGATAAATCAGAGTCACTTTTCCCCTCTATAAAATGAAGAAATAACCTCTACAGTGACAATTCTATAAATTCAAATGATTCCTACACACCTATACCTTGTTACTTAATTTTCATCTAATCTCATAGCAGTCCCTAGGCAACTGCTGACTTAATGTCACCTCCTTAAGTGCCACCTCCTCTGGGAAGCCCTCTCTGATCACTTCTCTGTACTCCAGTGGCTCTTGGTACACACTTCCACTTCAACATTTACAGCACTGTGCTCTAGTGACACACCTCTGTACCCATCTTCCCCACTAGACATGTGTTACAGGAAGGCAGGAGCCACATTTTACTCATCTCTGTATCTCCAGCACCCAGCTCAGCAAGGAATGGGCAAAGAAATTAATGAGTTGTTATAAAGTAATGACCTCTCATCCTACACAGTTAACTGGTGAAGATGTCACAGGACAGGGCTGAACACCAAGAGTCCTGGAGCTCAAGCACCTCCCTCAGGGGAGCCATTCATCAGAAGCAGTCCTCACACCCAGGCTGCAAGTTTGAGTGTTTTATGTGTTCTCATCAGTGTAGATGTGACTTAAGTCATAATTCAGAATCCATCTCTGACAGCTTGTATGCTTGAATTTCATAATTATGATCAATCTGTCTATACTTCAGAATTTCGAATGGCCGCTAGAAATGCTTCTCCTGGCTCATCAAGGTTTTAGAAAGCTTTTCCCCGAAATCTTTCCATTTATATCTGTAACTCCAGTCTCCACAGATATACGTTCAATGGTAATGCACAAAAAGCTGTACAGCAGAGAAATGTGCCTGGAGCCTGGCTTGTTCGCTCCCCTCTGCTGGTTTTGGGTTCTGCTTTGGGTGGAAGCGAAGGGCTCATCGTGCTCCAGTAAACAAACGCAGTCTGCCGAGATTTTGACCAGATTATCTGTTTTTATTGTTTTTTGTTTTTGCTGAATCTCCATATAATTTAAAGGACTTTTCTGAAGCCAGTTGTCAGCATCATAGTTGGTACTGAGTACAGAAGCCATTTATATCAAAAATTATGGAGCCTGGTGTGGATTTGCAAAATCATCACTCATATCTAGACTTCTCTACGAAAATCCATAAGCTTCTAACAAAACTTAATTTGGAAGTTATCTGGTGTTAAAGTAACATCAATCTGGTGATAAAATAATGTTAATCAAAATCACTGCAGGTACCATCCTATTCCTATCGGAAGGTAAAGATCAACATGGGAAGTGAGACTAACAGCAGGTTCAAAGGCCTGATGGGAGCCGGGATTTACCCCAGGCCGTATCTGTTCTGAGATAATGACCAAGAATACTTTTAATTGGGATGCATTCACAGCCAGCAGGAGCCCGAGACCCTCTCTGCCTGCCTGCAGTCATACCTGCCTGCAGTCATATTGCTCAAAATGCTGGCCCTTGGAACTACTTCTCATCTACAAATGATGCTTTTCATATTTATAGATGGTAACCATGGAGACGCAAAACTTAAGTAAATAGATTGGATGCAAACACAAAGCCCTCCAGATGCAACTCCACAAATGTCTCTTTAGGAATTTAAAGGACTGCTGCCACAAGTCTGAAATTCTTTGATACCATTTCATTTCATGTCATAAACTATAACTACATTCTTTGCAAGTTATCAATCCCTTTTTAAAAAATCTGTACCTCCACTAGCGACTGTCAAATTTTGCCTTTTAGAGCCCAGGTATTCTGTGATTCAGACTAAAATGCTGCTAATGTTAGCAACGTTTCCTAAATCATAAAAGGGAAAAAACAAAAACAGGAACGATTTTTCCCAACTTTACACTTTCATCCAAAACTGTCAGAAGCGGTGCTGCTTGAAGGATAGCAGATGAAATTATTGAATCACTAATACTGAGGGAAGCAGTGTTTCAATCAGATGGTTAAAAAAAAAATCAATGTGATGTAGAGAACATTTTAATTCAACCTAATCTGTATAGCACGCCAAAAATGGGTGAGGCACCGTGCAAGACACAAAGTTGAAAACCTTGTTTCTGCTGTCAAAGGTCTGCACATCTCTGCTGAATGTTCTGTGAAACTTGTCGGGAAAACAGGACAGCTGTGTAAAAGGCTCTCCACTGAAAGCAGAACAGTGGATGAACAATCCTTCTCCTCCCTGGTGGTCAGGGGACTGGTGGGCTGTGGCTCAATATGATAGAATGCGAAGGAACAGGAAAGGACAGGAGACAGGAAGGAGGCGGCAGGTAGAGGACTTTCCCATCTGGCTAGGGAGAAAGAGGAGACAGCTTACGAAAAAGTGCAATGCCTTCGTGGAGAAGCAGAAAGCAGAATTTTCCTCCAGAATAGATTAAGGTAGAGAAGTAATTAGGGATGCAAGTTGGAGTCGGAACATGAATCAGGACCTTGGACGCCAAGCTAAAGAGTCTACATAGTTTCCTTGAGGCAATGGGGAAACAAACGAGATGGCTGAGCAAGGGACGATTTAGAAAGATGAGTGTCCCTGAACGGTACAAACTGTAGGGGGCGGGGCGGGGAGGTGGGGAACACAAGATGGGCACCCAGGGGAAGTCTGCTGAAATAGATCAGGCGTAAGCCAGGCTGGTGAAGGCGGGAACAGTAAGGAAAGAGGCATGGGAGAGGTGCTGAAGAGAATGTTCTGGCTTGGAGGCTGAGTAGGGAAGACAGAGACAGAAAGCAGACACTGTATTTTTAGGTTCAAATGACTGGGGTCATTAATCAAAAACAATACAAATTCAAGGAGAGTAAATATGACGACTTGCTGATTTTGGATGAAAAATGTCTGAGACTAAAAGAATCACAGTATCACTTTTATTCAGAGCTTGCCACAGGTCAACAGCATTGTAAGTCCTTGACACATACCAGCTCATGTAACTGCCATGGAAGCTACGTGAGATGGGTATATTATCCACTTTTATAGACAGAATAACTGAGGCCAATGCTACATAGGGAGTGAGCGGCCGAGTCAAGACTTGAACCCAGACCACGGTTTTGCATCAACTTTCAAGTTTCCCAGAGGAGACTGGTGATGTGGGGCAGACGCCTAGAAGAATAATGAGCTAGAGACAGAAATCTGGGGGCCTGGGAAGAGAGCCGAGAGCCGAGGCGGAAAGCAGGGGCAGATCTCTGGCTGGCACTTTATTTTGCTTTCAACTGCAGATCTGAATTTATTTTTTTAAAAAGTGACTAACAGTATCCTGTGATAAATGACTTAAATTCAGAAGCTGACTTTCTGGAGAAATAAAGAGGCCAATTCTTCATTTTCTTCTCATTCCATGCTTTTGCCATTTTTCTCTTCCTTTTTCAAATGACCAGAGATGTTTTACAATAATCAGAGATTCAATGGTCTGAGTATAATCAGGAGAGAGAAACCACACTGCAGTTTGAATAGTAAAAGGTTAATATAAAGAAGTATTAACTATAAAAGCAGATTCGATCTACAAGAGACCAGCTAATAAGAAGGGAAAAGGACTAAAGAATATAGGACTAGCAGATACAGGGAGAGGCCACCACCTCGAGAGCTGAGGCAGAGCATCCCGCAGCTCAACCCAGAGCTGAGATCTGACCTTAGAAAGGACAACTATGGCTCACTGGATGGCAGAGAAGACACTGGAGACTGTCTTCCAGGATGCTAGAAAAACCATTCACAGGGCAGTGCCTCACTAAAGGCACTCTTGGTTGAGGAAGTGATGCTGGGGGAAGCTGCTGGCTGCTGAATGCTACTGGTTGTGAGTCCTACAGGAGTTAGAAGCACTTAGCTAAAACGAGAAAAAAAAAAAAAAAGGCAAGAGGAGTACTTGCAGAAGCCACTGTGCACAAAAGAGCTGAGCACGGCAGAGCTGCAAACACTACAGAGTGATGCTGCAGGAAGTTGTGCAGGGAGCCAGCCACACATGCACACCAGGCACAGGAGACAAAATCCTTTCCTTCTAAAGTGTTTCCCGGGCACCCTCAACCACCAAAATTTCAGTGTCAACTCAGGAAAAATTGTTAAAGGCCCAGATCCATTTTCACAGAGCAGGCAAAAAGGATGAATTTGGAGCTGAGAAACCATTAGTCAACAACTGACACAACTTCCTACTCAGGTATGTCCATTTCCCCTCATGACACTTTAAAAGCTCTCCCACTGTGTTTGTTGGTGGTGCTATTGCTGTTGTGTGTGTTGGGGATGGGGAGAGGGGGTGGGAGGTGTTGTCACTGTTGGTATTAAGAAGAACTGAAACTTTCTCATTCCCTTCCCAACCTGAAAGCCAAGCATAATCTGGCCGCCATAATGTTCTAAGCACAGAACTAAGAACTGAGCTGTAGTGAAGGCAGAACCCTTCAAATCTGACAGTCTTGCCTCCCACCAGCATTCACTTCGCTCCTTAAGAGTAAGTCTTCAAGTACTAAAACAACTGATTTCCAACAAGATCCACAATAATACTCCAATACAAAACTTTTTTTTTTTTTAATGAAGTAGAAGAAACAGATGAGCAGTCATTCTTATTCATGGAGGGAGAGAGCAGGTTTTAGTAAATATTTCCTGAGTTAAGTAAGACAAGGGAAGTTCAGTCTCTGGGCCTCACATGATTTTGCTCTAATTTAAGTTAAACAATAGTAACCTCACATCACACTAGTAGTGGATGCGCTTCCACTTAAAAAAAAACTATTTAAAATATCAAAACACATAAGAGATACAGGTAGTAAAAAGGAAAAGTAAAATTTGCAGAAGTTGTGATTATCTCTTTAGAAAACCCAAGAAGCTATCTGAAAAACAAGGTAATAATATAAAAGTCTGTAAATAACTGTATGAAAACTAGTCAAAAGTTAATAGCTCCCCTATATAAAACATAAACTTCTCTTTCACGACAGCAAGAAAAAATTGTGGAAGACCACACAAAAATCTGTATGACGACTGGTTAGGTGGGATGAAGCGAGCAGAAGTAAACCATCCAAGTAGGAGTTTACTTCCAAAATTCTTTAAAATTATAGAAACTGTATTTTTAAAGGAGTATGTCCAGAAAAGCATAGAAGGAAAACACCACAGGAATGGATCCATCACCGCTGGAGAGTATGATGAGTTACTGGAAGAGAGAAAGCAGGGGACACTAAACTCATCAAGAAACATGAGTAAAGGGAGGGGAGCTGCTTAGAATTGAAATATGCCAGCTGCTGGGACCAGAACAGGAGCAGGAAGGCCAGCCTCATGGAGCACAGGCTCAGGGGCAACAGATGCCCACACGCCACTACCAGGAAACCTAAGAAGTGAAATCTGGGTCACCCTGCAGAGGCTGATCTACAATGGCAGTAATGTTAGGCCTCAGGCTGGAAGCTGAGAGCAGCCGTGAAGAAAGGGAATGGTGTACCTGCCATATGCCCAGCCATGACAGATCATTTCCTGACCTCCATGTGGCTAAAGTGGTCATGTTCTGGGCACTGACATGTGGAAATCACAAGTGGAAATCACTGGGTAAGATTAGTATGCACTTTTTTTTTTTTAAACTCCTCACCTTTTCCCTTCTTCATGCATAAGAACTGGATGTAATGGGTGGAGCTCTGGCAACCATCTCATGTTCATGAGGATGAGGATCACATCCTGAGGCTGGTGGAGGAGAAAGCTAAATGAAGTCTAAGTTCCTACTGACTTTGTGGAGCTACCATACCAGGCCTGGACAGCCAGCTTCAGACTGCTTTTATGTAAAAGAAAATAAATCCTCACTCTATAACCTGGAGCTAAATATAGTTTCTAGCTCAAAAAGGTACATAACTACTTAGCTTTGAAATACGTAAAGCAAGATCTGCTAGAGAAGAAACTGGCAATTCAACAATCAGTGGGAGATTTTAATACATCTGTTTCTAAAGTCAACTGATCTTAAACATTACAATTAAAAGGCAAAAATTATCAGTCTGGATTAAAAAAAAGCAAGCCCTAAACACATGCTGTAAGGGATTTAAATTTTTTTAGTGCAGACAGGTAGAAAATAAGATGAAAAAAGATATGCCACGCAAACAAGTGGGTATAAGAATCAGACAAAGTAGGCAAGGAATATTACACAGAAAATGAGAATCATTTCATAATGATAAGGCAGCCAACTTAGCAAGACATAATTCTAAATGTGACACACCTAATAATAGAGCTTCAAAACACATGTAGCAAAAACTGATGGAACTAAAGGGAAAAATAAATCCACAATCATAGTTGGAGATTTTGCCATTTTCCTCTCAGTAACTGATGGAAAAAAAAAGACATAAAAAATCACTAAGGATACAAAAGACTTGAATACACCAGATAACAACTCCACCTCACTGACATTTCTGGAACATCCCACCCAACTGTAGAATGCACGATCTGTAAGTGCACATGGAATAGTCATTAAGAAAGACCCTTATCCCTGACCAAAATCAGCTAATGAAGCAAGAAAAAAATGAGAAACAATTCTGAGGACTTAACACAACTGGCAAGTTAGATCCAATAGATCTACGTAGCATACACCCCAACAGGGACAAAAACATCCTTTTCAAACCACATGAAGCAGTACCAAAAACTGACCATGAACCCGGCTTGGCAGGCAGCCTTCAATATGGACCCCAGTGAGCCTCACCTCCCAGTAACCTCAGCCTTGTGTGGTCCCCTCCCATTGAGAATGGGCTGAACTTAGTGATTCCCTTCTGATGAACAGAATAAAATGAATGTGATGGTGTGTGACCCAGGGACTAGGTCATGCCTGGTATTGCTCTCACTCTCTGATCGCTCCTCCTGAGAAGCCAGCTTATGGTGAAGCCCACCTGGTGAGGAACTGAGACCTCCTGCCAAAAGCCATGTAAAGTGAACCAAGGAAGCTGCTCTCCCAACCCCAGTGGAATCCTCAGATGCCTAGAGACCCACCAACAGCTTGCTGAACCCTTAGCAGAGGTCCTGAGACAGAATCACCCAGGTAAATCGTTTCTAGATTCCTGACTGTCAGAAACTGAGATAGTAACTGTTCACTGTTTTAAGCTACCAAGTTTGGAGAGTAATTTGTCACATAAAAACAAATAGTACATAAGCCACTAGGGAAAAAAAAAAGTCCCCACACTAAAATTTATACAATCTACTTTGCCTGATCCCAAAGCAATGAAAACAAACAATAATGACAAATCTTTCTTAGAATTTTTAAACCCTTTTAAATAATTCTTGGTTAGGATGGCTGTCAAAATGAAATTATAAACTATTTAGAAATGAATAAAAATGAAAACACTACATATCGAAACCCATGGGATGCAGCCAAATACATTAAGAAACATTTCTAGCTTAAATATATAGTATTTGTTAGAAACCAGGAAAGATTAAAAGGAAATGAACTAAGCACTTGACTCAAGAAACTAGAAGAACCCCCAAAATACACAAATTATTCAGTACTACTGGCGATCCCTGTCAATGTAAGAAGAATTGAAAAAAGAGTTGTAACTATTGGAAAAAGAGATGTCATAATTGAGACAATGTGTTCATCAAATTAGAAAATCCAGGGGAATCAATGACTATTAGAACTAATTCCAATCATTAGAACCAAAGAAGACTTCAGAAAGTGGCTATATCTAAGGCCAACAAAATCACTAGAATGGTAATTGGAAATTTCATGGAGAAAGATTCCATTCCCAGGAGCAAACCAAACTGTCAGATTATCTAGAAATAAATTTACCAGGAAATATATAAGACAAAAATGAATAAAACTATAAAATTTTACTAGAAGAAAGACTTACAATGATCCTGAATAAAAAGGTTTAATACTGTTAAGATTTTAGCTCAAAAATTTATCTATGAATTCAAAGCAATTCCAATCAAAATCCCAAGAATTATGTCAAGCTAGTACTAAAATTCATGTCAAAAAATTCCAAGAAAATAGTTTTTAAAAACAATGAAGGCAATTCCTTTATCACATGTGCTAAAAAGTTACAGCAAATATGACTGTATAACTCTAAGACAGCAATAAACAGATCGTGAAACTAAGTGACAGATCATGAGCAGATCCATACACGGGAATTTCATGTCAGATACAGGCGACTCTTCAGATCAAAGGAGATAAAACAGGTAACCCAGTAACTATTATCAGACAAGTCAAATATCCACTCATAAAAAAACAGAATACACTTACCTCACACTACGCAAACACAAAATTCAGATGGCTTATAAAGATAGGAGAAACTCTAGACCAATGCTTTTATGACCTTGGCAGAGTTAACGAAACACACAGTACCTAGAAACTATAAAGGAAAAAGACTGACTTATTTGCTCATATAAAATGTTAAAACTTCTTGACAATAAAAGATCCTATAAAGCAGCATCAAAATACTAGACGATGAAGAGAGAATAACCGCAAAGGATTAAAATTTACAACATGTAAATACATAAAATGTATCATATGTAAAGCATTCCTCTAAGTAGAGAAAAAACAGTAGAAAAATGAGCAAAGCACATAAGTCTCTAAGACACAGAAAGAAATAAAATAAACTTTGGAATGATGTAATATAGCAGTTATAATAAATGCACATTAAGACTATAAGAAAACCATTTTGTCACCCAGTTTTGCAATACTTGTTTTTTAATTTTTGTGGTTGTCAGCAAGGAAGGTCAGACAGATATTCTCATACAGTACGTCTAGAAGAACAAGTTGGCAAAAAACATACTCTTTCATGCAGTAATTTTACCTCTAAAAATCCACCATATTGAAATGTTTTTAAAATCTCTGCAATGATTTATATTAAAATAATTTTCGAAATTCTTCTCAGAATGAGAAATTTGACTTAGTCAACTGAAGTATTATAACTACCAAAAATGCGAACACGTGGAGAAATGTTCATAACATGAAATGAAAAAGCAAGATAGCAAATTCTACAGAAGTAGGTGGACTCACAGTAAAAGCAGTAGGGCTAACATTTATTGAACACTTACGATGGGTCAGATACTGTTCTCAGCTCTTTCTCTGTATTAGCTTATTTAATTTACACAACCCCAACATGAAGTAAATGCTACTTTAATGCCCATAAAGATAAACTGATGCACTGCAGGTCTGGGTGGATTTATCTATGTTAGAGGACAACATTCACTTATATGAAGTAGTTAGGGGGTATCTGCGAAGGCTTTAACGGCTGAGCTTGGTTAGTGAAGGTTTTCAAGTTGAGCTTGTAATACTGCAACCTCACCCACCCACCCACGGCCATCAACTCAGCAAGACCTAGTATCCTTGCCAAGGCTGAGAAGCACAGGGTGAGCCAACAGGAAAGGTTAAAGCTCTGCCTCCCTTCCTAGAGGGAGATGAGGCGTCTCGCTTAGTGACCTGGGGAAGAAAAGGTGGAAGTGCCCCTGACCACCTGGTCTACTCGGTGAGAGGAGGCCGAGACACACCAAAGCCATCTCAAGGCCGAAGTGGATGCTTGGATCTTCCCCGGTGACTGGCACAAACACAGGTATTTGGGTTCTCACCTCCTAAAAACACCACCAGCCCCCTATGATTACACAATCAGGCTGAGCCTAGCTGAAGTAAAACAAAAAAAAAAAGTTGTAGAACAGGCTTCCACCCCTCCTTTCCTCCCTCCCTGATCTCCCAACCATAGTCTCCATCCTTAAGGCCCCCCCACACACACACACAGCTCTGCTCTCAACCTGCCCAAATCACTCAAGAAGGAAGCTCAGAATTTTGAACTTTATTATCAGTTGAAGAAATAAGTGCATAAGATAAAAAAGAACGGCCCTGAAGCAGACTGTGCAGGGGAATTTTTAACCAGTGGCAGATTTTCCAGCATCCAAGGGGGAATGCTCGAGAAGGAGGCCTTCCCAGCCTCTTCCTCCCCACACTGACCGTTGCTGATACACACAGCCGATCCTGGTGGCAAACAAACAGCTCAATTAGTAATCAGCTCTGTCTTTTCACCTCATGAAAAGGTAACCTGATTTCCCTGCAAGTATAATATATTTGATCATTAAAAACTCTACAAGCCCCCATGGGATAATTAAAGCGTGTGAGAAGAGAAACACGAACGTATCGTGATGGATGGCCGCACACGAGCCCCGAAGAACAGCTGCAAGAAAGGCGCTGATGAGATTGAGGAATGCTTCAGGCACGTGGAAACTTCCCAGCAGCACAGGTCGAAGGCTGGTGCTGCATGCAGGCCTCTAAAGGGGCAGCTGAAAGCTCCTTAAGGGGCAATTTAGAGCTCATGTCAGAGTTGCAGTAACGCACTGTGTTCCACGGCCCCAACCACGTTTTGACCTGGGCAGTTTGACACTGTGACGTCTGAAACACCTCAGACTGTCCAACTCAGGAACAGATCCTGGAGACAAATGGCTGACAGATGCCGAGCCTATTAACTACAGCCACAAAGCAGCTTTAATTTAGAAAGTAAACATGGCACAATGTTAAAACCTAAAGCCCCCTGGCAGGAGAGCATTAATGAGGCTGGGAAAGAGCAGGGGCAGAGGAATGACTGAGGGGAGCCGCGGGTTCTGAAGCAGCAGGACTCTGCGAGGTGCTGCAGCAAGGACCACCCCGCCTTCCTTTAGGGGCTCCTGGCTTATCCCATAATTCACCTTTATCATCTCAACCTGCTGCACCTACTGTGTTCCAGGTCGTGTGCTGAGAACTGAGCCTACAGAGATGAACAGAACACAGGTGGCCCCAACCCTCTGCACTTAGTCTAGACCAGACTTTTTCTGTAGAAGGACAAATAATTTAGGCTTTCCAGGCCGTATAGTCACACCTTAGTAGCCAGAAAGTTCTACATGTAAACAAAGCTAATATCTAAGTGAATAGCCACAGCTGTGTCTCTAAAATTTACAAAAACAAGTGGTGGCTGGATTTGACCTGCAGGCAGTAGGCTGCCAATCCTGGGTCTAGAAGGCCATTAAACAAATAAATAGTTAAAACTACAATAATTGGAGCCTGCTCTGTGCCAAGTACCATTTGGCATGCTTTATGATATTTACTCATGTAATTCTCACAGCAACCCTCTAAGCTAGTGTTATTATGCCCATTTTACAGATAGGAAAATTAAGGCATAGAAATGTTAACAACTCAGCCATGATCACACAAATAGGATGAGCTAGGGTTTGAACCCTGCAGGTCCAGGACACACATGAGCACCTCACTGCAACCTGCAACCCTCTCCTGCACCAAACTGCCTCATCAAGTATACAAGGCCAAGTGTGGGGGAAAAAAAAAAAAAAAAGAGGCCAAGTGTGTTCAAATGTTAAGAAGAAAAAGAACAGGATGGCCTACGTTAGACGGGCTAATCAGAAAATAGTGGCACCTAAAGCATGAGAATCGGCCAGCCAGGCAAGCAGCAACAGAAAGGAAAGAACATTCTGGGCTGGTTAGTTTTCTGTTGCTGCTGTCCAAATGATCACAAACTCAAAACAACACAAATTTATCATCTCCCAGTTCTATAGGTCAGAATCTAGGACATCCTCTGGTTTCTCTGCTCCAGGTCTTATAAGGCCCGAATCCAGGCATCAGCGGCTGGGCTCTTACCTGAAGGCTCCGGGCGTAGACTTGGCTGCTAAACTCACTCAGGTTCTCAGAAGAACTTACCTGCTTGTGGCTGGAGGACTGAGTTTTCGTCTCCCTGTCGGTCATCGGCCAGGAGCCTATCTCGGCTTCTTAGGCTGCCCGCATTCCTCATCTGGTTGCCCCCCTCGTCCTTAAAAGCAGCACAGAATCCTTCTCACACTTCCACTCTCTCTGACTTCCTCTACTGCATCCTTCCTGCCTCCAACGAAAGTCCTCTGCTATTAAGGGCTCACGTGATTAAACTGGCTGCACCTGGATGAGAGAGGCTACCCTCCCCATTTTGTGGTGTGGAGCATTAATAACACCTGCAAAGTCCCTGTGACCATGCAACAAAATACGTCATAGCCTATAGAGATTAGAGCATAAGTATCTCTGGGGGCCCTTTGCCTCCCACACAGCAGAGGGAACAATACATGCAAAGGTCTTGGCATTGTAACTAAAGTGAGGCCAGTGTGGGGAGAGGAGAGCAAGAGGGGAGAGTGAGGAAGAGCCAGGCCAGACCAGGATGGAGGGGTGGCCTGGGGCCGCAGGCCTCGCAGGCCACGGTAAGAAGTTGAGGTTTTGCCCTACGTGCTTTGGAAAGCCATGAAAGGCTTATAAGCAGGGGGAATGTTATCTAATTCAAGTTTTTTGAATGATTAGCTGCTGAGTAGAGAGAATGGATGAGTGAGGGCCAAGAGCATAAGTGGGGAGACCAATTGTGTGGCTGACGGTGGCCTGTGACAGCGGCAGCAGTGGAGCTGGAAGATTTGACACGTTTTAGAGGAGACTTGTTGATGGACCTGATACAAACGGTAAAGAGAGAGGGGTGCTAAGAACAAGAAAGGAAGACAGTAGGAAGACCAGGTTTGGAGTTGAAGATCAGAAATTCAGCTTTGGACACGCATTGCTGAGATGGCTATCTAAGCAGCTCTATAAAGTAGGCAATATACTTTTGGGAAGGCAGGCAGATGCCACAGAATTCTACCCACCCCAGAAGACTTTTCCAGCAGTCACTATGGTCTGAAATTCTCACCATTGGCCTCAATTCACCGGGGAAAGATTTTAGGTCTCCAGGAGGGTCTACAACACGCTTGTCAGCCGAGGGAGGCTGGAGAGGGATCCGAGGAGATGAGCCGCCCAACTGGAAGAAAGCAGGAGGAGCCGACAAGGAGCAAAACTGCACTTTACTGCAGTACAAGCGGGTGGTGCCCGCGGCTGCGGCGGTGCTCAGGTGTACGCACTTGTCCTTTTATGATGCTAGTGGCGCATGCGTGGTGTTCATAGTGCCGACTCACGCTACTGGCGCATGCGTGGTGTTCATAGTGCTGACTCACGCTACTAGCGCATGCGTACATTTACCCCTTACCAGGTGCAAGCTATTGTGAACTTCGGCCTGGGCCCCACGGCCTACTCACTTAAGGCTACACACTCACACAACAGTACAACTCCGGGTCGGCAAGCTCCCTGCTTAAGAGGCTATGAACCAGGAGGGATGGACGGGAGTAGGGAGGAAGACACAGGATGGGACATTTTTGATGAGAGACAACTCAGAGCAAGCCCTGGGGGATGGCTGGAGTGAGAGGCATCTCAGGGGGAGACTCAATTAGGGCCTGCGTGAAAGATTTAAACCAAACCACCTTCTGTTCAGCCGGAATCCCTGACTGCAGAGACAAAGATATCAATTAAAGAGAAGCACCTGAGATTTCTGTGAGGCGCTTGTCATCCAGCAGAGGGACAGGAATACTGGCTTAGGCAGAATCCATTTCCACTGCCTGCCAGAAAGGTACGTGCATGGGTTCCCCTGAGGATGCCCTGGGGCTGATCAGAGGAAGTCAGCGGGAAGCGGCACAGGTCTCAGCACCAGACGTGTCGGGGTGGGCATCAAAGATCCTATACAGTTCCCAAGAATTACTCTTGATCCTCTCCTCCACCTGAAGATACAGACATGCCATCTCCTGCAGAAACTTTCTTCCTTTCAGTTCAGTGCGTCCTTAGGAGTCAGACTGCATGGTTTTGTAGACCAGCTTTGCCACTTGCTGTGCAACCTTACGCAAGTCATTTAACCTCTCTGTGCCTCAGGTTTCTCATCTGCAAAATGGTGACGGCAATAATAGTACCGAGGAGTCCACTCCTAGGATAGCAATGTAAGGAGCTCTGCAGACCGACTCCCCAGGGAAACGAGCGTAACTGGTGAAAACTGTTTAAAAACAAGCAGCCATTTAAAGTCTCTGAAAATTGTCCTAAGGGCACACAGCAAATGAAGAAACGCTTATTCAAGAAAATCTACTACCACTTGCTAAGAATTGTGAGAGCCTGGCATTTGACCACAACTCCCGCCCTCCCTCCCACCCAGATCTGCTCCCACCCCCCACCCATCCACGCTGGGCAGCTGTGGCCAAGAAGAGGGCTCCCTCTACCCTCACTCCTAATCACGGGGTACAGGTCACCTGGGGGAAGCAGGTTGCCAGCATTTCTCACGCGTTTAGCTCCAACTGAAGAGGTGAAATTCCTGGTGAGTTCAGTCAAGAGATTAGGGGCTCCTTTCCCCCGCCCCTCCCCCACTCACAGGACGGACGCTTCAACCTGGGCTTATCAAGCCAAGAAAACTGGAGCCCCAGTGCCCCTGCCCCAGCTCGCTCCCGGGGCAGAGGCTGCACACCAGGAGAGGCTACTGCCTGCCACCCAGTGTCTGAAGTAGTGCTCAGAGTTTTCTGTGGGGAGAAACAGTCCCAAAGGAAAGGCTGTATTTGAAACACAGTGTGGGAAAGTTCAAGCCTAAGAGAGAAAACAGGGGAAATTGTGATTATCAGAAAATAAGAGGAGGCTGGTAGCTTTTCTTATTGAAGAGCAGCAAACTAAGCCACAGGCCTGCTAGTTCACCAGCGAGAACAGGAGAAGAGACAGCTAAGAGCCCCACTGGGGTCAAAACAAGCCTCAAATACCAGCCTCAAACAGTACCCTTGCCCTAATTAAATTGGATCACATACGGAACAGCTGATGCCCCGGGACACTGCTGAAAACAGCAGACCGATCACCAGCAATCAGTGGGCAGTAACAGCTGGGTGTGATACCAAAGAAGGCAACCATCTTCACATCTGCCTGGGGAGAGACACAGAGAGGACCCCGCTGAAACCACTGTCACCTCCAGGACTCAGTCCCTCTGGAACTCAGTCATCTCACTTTCTCTCTGTGGGTAGAGGAGGTCAATAATTCAAATGAGTACTGCAGAGATTAAGAACAGCTCTGTGCCACCACACTCATGGGATTGTGCTCAAATTAGATGTTTGGTAAAGCACTTTGCAAACCCTAAAGTACACTATACATGCTGGGTAGCATTATTACTTAACAGGGCAATCAATATAAGGTAGTAATTAAGATGACAAATTCCAGGGTGAGGCATTGTGGGTTCAAAGCCATCACGTCTTGACTCTGGGAGATACCTAACTGAGACTCAGTGACCTCATATGTGAAATATGTCATGTCCCAGAGAACACACTTCCAACACATTCTGAAGTTCTAACACATTGCCTGGTACCCAGCCAGTGACAACCAGTGAGAGTTGTGCCATAAACATAAAGTAGCACTAACATCTGACCACATTGTTTTAGAAGCAGAATTTACCAGGACCCCAAAGACAAACCTGAAATAGAAAATTGACTAATTCATTAACTTGTTGGAAACAAGTAAGATCCAAGGAAAGATGTATCTGTCACTTAAAAAGAAATTCAGTCATTGATCTGTTGGATGTGGTTGGTACATTTCTACATTCCCCCAAAATATTTCACTTAATAAAGATAGTTCTAGGCTGCATCCAAAGGGTATTTGCTGCTGGTGTACAGTGATGTGCATTGTAGGGCCTTTGATTGACATTAGAAAGACTTTCAACAGTTTCTCAAAGGCACGAAAGGATTATTATTTCATCCTTCAACTACTTTTTAACAGAGATCATGGGAACATTATTTAGCTGGAGCCGTGTTGCTTCTGGCGGAAACACTGGGTGCCCTTTATGAGTTTATACCTGAGGCTGGTCCCTATCGGCCACTTTGTTCTCTAGATGAAAAGGTGACTCAATTTCCATAGAAGAAATGGTCTGATGGTTTCAACCAATTCAAGAGGGAAGGAACATAGCTTTGTGACATTAATATTCTTTTTTAAGCAAGCTGCCCTAGGGGTTTTCTTTGATTACAGCCTCTAAAATGGGTTTAATGTCTAAATGTTGACCTTTACTAGGTATCTCGTAGATAATAAATCATCTCCAGGTGGTCCCATATTTACTGAGATACACCACCTTCTATGTACACCTTGATTCTTTAAGCCACAAACTCTCTTAACTTTACCTACTGAAAACATCCCAAGGAAAATAATGCTTCATTCCTTTTTGCACCTGCAAATCCCACAGCACACGATGTACAAGTGAAATTCTATGCTGCATGGTGGAGGCTGGAGTGGATCTGACTCTTTATGAAACAGTTTCTTCAGTTCCCGTTCCTTAGTAGCTTTTCCCAAGAATTATGTTAAATTTATTGGAATACAGGGTACATTCATAGCCACAAGATTTACATTTTTTAACCATGCAGATCACCGTCCTGTTCTCTTCCAGCTAAAAGTTAGATCACTGGGTCATTGCTTTGACACAGTCTGCCATCGGGTAACCCCTCCATCCTCACTGCCACACTCAAGTTGAGGCCTCTGTCATTTCTTGCCCGGACTGAAGCAGCAGCTTCCTCCTGGACTCCCTGCTGCCAGCCTCAGCCCCTGTAAGCTGGAGGCAGTTTGGTGGTGGGACAAATGATGGGTGCAAAGTATTACTCCTTCCCAGTAAATTCAAGAAAAGCAAGATTCTGCAAACGGTAAGGAAGGATTTGTAGGCACAGGTTCAACATGCCTTCCTCTACTTGTGAATTTTTATAAGTGAAAACACTTGTCAACAACAACTTTTCATTCTGACCACTTGGGCACCAGCAAGAGATTAGGTTTCTTCTTGTTTCAAATGTTATGAAATTCATTTAAGATTGAAGTAAGGCTATCTCTCCTTACTGAGAAACTGATATTGAACTGGATCTTACTCCCAAAGGCTACTAATGCTCTCTTCCCACACCTGAGCTCTACGTAACAATGAACTGTTCAAAACAATGAACTGTGTCTTCAAGGACCTGGACTGCCAGACTATTAATACCCATCAACCTTGACAAGCCACCTGAAGCAGCACTCAGTGTTAATGTTTATATTGTCCCCCCTGGGGACTGGGAGGGAACACGGCAAGTGGAATGGCCATATCACCCTTGCTCTGCCCTCGTGGTTCTGACCAGTGACGCCCTGAACCTAGCTTGTACCAGATGAGAGAGGTGATCGCTACGTTTTCAGGAATTTTGTGAGCTCGTTGTTAAACACAGCCATTATTTAAAAACTAAGTTATCCATTTACAATGAAACAAATTATAGAAAAACAAAGGCAATGATGGCTCAAAACTCATCACTTCCTAATTATCTTACTACCCTTTACAATCGGCTCTGCTCTTGGGGTCACTTAGCTCTCTCGCATGAGCATGGAGAAAACGCCCTCTAAAGGTCTGCAACTGGGCCTCTTCCCATCTCCACCTTAGGGACAGCATGTTGGTCACCTGAAATCAGCCACGGTGCGAAGAACTAACAGAAATCAGCAAATGACACAAATGAGGGTTTCCCACCCCCCTTCACCAGAAAGGGTTGTTGAACATTTAAGAGCACACAGCACTGGCTCTCATCTACCTCCCGTGCAGAGCTGTCAGGCAGGAGGCCCCACGTCCTCCTCCTGGGGATTAGCTCCTGGGGACAGCAATGGGCTCAGGGAAAGTCATGTAACCCAAGCAGGGCCGATCAGAGGTCTTGGGAGAAGTCAGTGTGGATAATGGCAGAGGAAGAATGTCTCTCTCTTTGAGATGGCAAACTGGAGGTACATTTATGCCTGGAGTGACTGGGGATCTTCACGAGAGGGGAACCTATCAGAAAAATACACACACACATGCACAAAAGGAAACCAGAGTGAGTGAGGGGGTGGGGGGGCTCTTGTGACATCATTTGGGCACCTAAATCCGGCTGTACCTGAAATGAGACCAATTCCTGGAGTTTTCAGATACATAAGCGAAAAAATTCCTTTGGGGCTTGACCAATTTTAAGTTCTTTGTTTCTGTCCTTTGTAACTAAAACATTTCTGACCTACATACCTTTCTTAGTAGGATTTAAGTAGACCATTGGGCTCTGGCTTAGCTTTTGTTCTTATTAAGCAAGAATTGTCAGCCTCCCGCCAGGAGGGAAAGGGAAGGAACAGAGCAGACAGCAGAGCTGGCCTCCTGCCAAATGAATGCAACCTAACAGCTCATCTATTAATGCAAAGGCTCTGACGATGCCCTAAGGGAGACTCTACTTCCAATGTTCAGGGATACAAAATGCAAAAAGCCAAATACATGCTAAGCACTAAGATCTGGATCCGAATCCCGCCCCCAGAGTTTCAGATTAGGTAGGTGTGGGATGGGGCAGATGAATTTGTACTTTTACCAAGTTCCCAGATGACACTGGTGCAGCTGGTCCTGTGGCCATTCTCTGAAAACCATCGTTTGTACATTAGAAATACACACACAAGAGGTGGAAGACACCAGTTTGGGGGTGTGGGCTATTATTCCCCAGATCCTAGCCTCGCTTCTCAGGTCCCAGTACGCAGGGTGGGCCACGTCCGTGCCACTGGACTCTGCCACTTGTTCAGAGCTGATCAAAATTGGGTCAGTTTAATGGTTTTTGCCAAGAACTTGAAACTTAGAAGAGAGACAGAGACTAGAAGTCACTGTAACTGGGTCTCAGAGGTAGCAGCCTAGACGGCTGCTCCAAAACTGCTGCTGCCGGGGCATCACTGCATGCTAAGACCGGAGGCTCCGCAGTGAGCCTGCCTGAGTTCTGGCCTCTGTGCCCCAAGTAGCTCATCGGCAAAGTGGAGGTGATGATAGTAATGCCAACCTCCTGGGGTTGCCGTGAAAACTACGTAAGATGAGGTTCTGATCCAGGGCCTGGCATGTAGCGAGTGCTCAGTAAATCTGAGCTACTGTGACCCCAGGTGTTGTCGTCATTCTGTCGTGGAGCTGACTGTGCTCCTGCCCCTCCCTCAGTTTTGTGAGCTATCACAGCAGCCTTCCAATATACCCCCTTCTCTTAAGTCATCCAAAGTGGGTTCCTGTGGCTTGCAATCAAAGGAACTTAAGTAAAATCCAATTATAGAAGAAAGCTCTTGGATGGCCTAGGCTGGTGCAGCCCAGGAAATCACTTCACCCTTGGTCACATGGCCCGCTCCTCACTCAACATGCATGTACTGAGTGGCCATTAGACGACAGGCCTTGCACCAGACCCTGTGGGGGAAACACAGCCCCTGCACCGAACAAGTTTCCAGCCTCAGAAGAAATCACGGCTTGCACACAATTCACTGAGACGCAGGGCAGGAAGCGGAGGTGGCCACGGGAAGGTGACTGAGGCCACTGGAGCTTAACCCCCCGTGGGAACACGGGGAGCTGGTGTAAAACTCAGCAGAGGTATCCCACCCAAGAAGCTACGGAGCCGGGGCACTGCCACATGAAGGCCCGTCAGTCACCGATAAGGCCTGCACCCAAGGGCGTCGATTCCCCAGCACTCTCCACCTGCTCTGTGGGTGGCAAAGACTTCTCTTGCCTGTACAGGAGACCAAGGGCTGGCAGTTAGCAGTCAGGCCTTGTGCACCAAACCGGGGGGACATCGGCAGGACACCAGCAGCAGCTGACACCCTTCCACCACGTTCGTTATTTAACCAACCTTGGATACCAGCACCCATTTTGAAGTTTGTTTCCGTAAGTCTCCCATGACACTAAATAATAATAATAATAATAATTGAAAGATGAATAAGTAAACAAAAGGTAGGCTCCTTTTACTTGTTGAAACAAAAGCGAATTACAGGCTGCGACTGTAAGATCATTCCACATCCCAGGACCCAACTGTCTCACAGTCTCATTCAGCAACACTTCAGGGCAGCTCTCAGGCTCAGAACTGAGAGCCCCACGAACACACAAGGCCAGCGGGATGCCAGACCAAGGCCACACTTTATTTACAAGCAAGCACGAGCTTTTTGTCCTCTTAAACGCAGTGGGGAGCTTGACTAGAAGCAAGTCAGCCCCGAGAAGGGCTGTTGCTGCGACACCTCCCGCCCAGGCCTGTGCTGGGCGCGTTAGGACAAGCCGGCTGATAAATGAAATCTTTGTACAGATCCGCCACCAGGCAGGGGAAGGAGAGAAAGCCTCTTGCCCGTGCGATGTGCAGGCTACATGAATACATGGGAAGACAGAAAGATGGCCCCAGGCCCCCTGGCTCGAGACACTGATTTGAGGTTATCAAATTCTCTGTTGAGTGTACAGACTGCACTGAGCCCAGAGCCACTCAGGAGAAGGGGAAAAATCATGTGCTGATTACATAAATGGATTTCTTAGGATTGCCTTGCAAAGTCCTATTATCAGTATAGATTCATTACTTGCTTTTTATAAAGTCTTTCTCCCAAGGACACTTGGCTCTATCTTTCTTACTGCTTCTAAAAAGTGAAGTCTGCCTTTTTTTTAATTGGTTGAGGCCACTGGAGTTCCCCAAAGGCGAGTTTGACCCTCAATCCAGGCCTGCTCCCATGTGCTGAAGCCGTGTTGCAAAGTCACGGGTCTGACCTCCAGCTCAATGCTGGGGAACAGTGGGGCGATGGGGACACGGTGGGGTGGGGGGGGCGGCAGCAGGGGTGACAGGAGGTGGGCGGCTCCAGGAGCTGCTTTGGAGGACAAGCTCATCACTTCGAGGCTCTGCGCTGTGGTTAGAGAGCTGAGAGCCTGCCGTCTTCATGTGTCCTGGAGCTCTGCGGACGCCTGGGATGCAGCCCTCTGCTTCAGACCGTGTTACAGCATGCTCACCTCCTGCCGCCAGGTGAACCGGCCAGGGCAATAATAAGACACTTCTGCTGCCAGCACGTGGCGCTGTCTAGAACAGCCTGGTGCTGCAGGGACCATCTCCTAGCCGGGAAAGGCCCAGACCATGGACTCTGCACTCTGCGGCATTTCCCTCACTAGCCTGTAATTAAAGGAACACAGAGACAGTGAGTCATAAACGGAAAAATTGGTATAGTTAAATACTTTACAACTTTAAAGGTCTTTATGAAAAAGGAGGCTATAAACACAGGAAGCAAGCCACAGCTAAAGATAATTGCAACTTATTTCACTGACAAAGGATCAATTTTTATTGCCTATAAATACTGATTTTTAAGGATAAACATTTTATCCATTTTATCCTTTCTCCTGCCCAGCCTGGGGCCACTTTGGGGACCCACCCGACCCACATTCCAACCACCATACTGACTCTGATAACAGGCCAGAAAGCTGAAGTTTAAAATTTTTGTCATTAAGAGAGTGTGTGACCTTCACATTAACCAAGTCTTGATGTTAATAAGAATATTCATTACTTATTACAAACGTGGGTGCTGGGAAAGGGCATGACTTAAGTCCTTATCATCTTTTACAGACTATCTTTCAGCAACAAGATTTTCATTTAAATTTCCTGAGGTTTGGGCTTGTCTCCATTTCTGATATTAAAAAAAAAATTCACTGTGAATAAAGATCAATTCAGGTTGGGTCAAAGATAATTATATTACTTTTCAAAATGTCAAGGATTCGTGCTTTTGTATCCCGTGAGCTATCTGATCATGGCAGCTTGTGTTTCTTTGTGATGGCAATTAAGTCCAAGTAGCAAAAACCTATAATTTTAGGCTTGAAGTTGACTCAAATGAGTGAAAATATTTATTTTTCCTTTGCTCTTTCTATGGGCTCACATAATGAATTAAATGCAGGGCTCTCTTTCTTGATTATTGCTTCAGAAAGAAATTGCCATGCCTCATTACTCATTTTCAAAAAGAGATGATAGCACACTTTATTATAGGATTTTTATGTATTGCCAATGTCTAGAAAACTCAGCAGATTAATTCTCTCTACACAAGGTGAAACTGATTGAGAGAATTGGGTATCTATAAAAAGTCCATCCGTTGTGACCTGAGGAGTTTATAAAGAGGGCATACAAGGACCCAATGAGAAAAATATAAATCTGACACCAGAGATATAAAATTATACCCAGAGGTTTATCTAAGCTTGATCTAAGAACCATGGCATGTGATAGGTAATTTGTTAATACTAAGTAGTATAAATTACCTATAGGAGGTAGAAGACGTGAAAAAATAGCTAAAAATATACCCTGAGACTTACATAGCATTATAAATTAAAGAAGTAAATTATTTATAGGCATTTAAAAGCCAGGCATCTATAAAATTTCTGGTGTAGGTTTGGAAGAGCCTCTGATAAAATATGACATCCATGGTCACAGGACAAGTTCTAAACCTCAGAAACTGTAGCAGAAGAACACTGGACAGTTTTTGTTTGCTTTTCTGCATGTTCTTCTGACTCTCCCTGAAGAGGAGCTCATTCCATGGCGTTCAAGTAAAGCAAACCCTTACTTACTTATATCAGACGCTGGGTATTTCCTGCTTGGCCCTCAAATCTCATCTCCACTCGTCCCTCTCTGCTCTGGGCCCTGGGACACCTGACTGGCCCGTGTTAACAGCTCCCGTGCATTCTGGCTTCCAGGTGGCCAGGTCCCGTGGGAGTCAACAGCAAGGGGGAAAAACACAGGAGGAAAGTGAGGTCGGAGAGTTTATTCCTCAGCTCCTTCCCCCTTCAGGTGCTGCAGCCACAGTCCACAGTTCCTATAGGGAGATGTTCCCAGCTTCCAGAAGTGCCCCCTCCTTGCCCATTTCAGGTATAGGGATGGAAGGAGACAGCGGCATGGGGACCTGTGTGATCCCTTGCTGATTTCCCCAAACCCTCCTCTATCCCTTTGCAAATGATCCACTTATGAAGTTCTTCTCAAATTGCTCATATAGAATGTGCCTTCCATTTCCTGCCGGGACCCTGGTGACACCCTTGATCCTCCCCTTCCAGCTTCATCAATAGTCTGAGCCCTGGAACAACTAAGATCATTCAAACCGCTGGTGTTCCCACTAAAAAGAGCGAGCCTCTCTCTTGACTGCCATGGGCAAGAAAGAAATAGGTTTAGATCTACATTTGTAAAGAAAACTCTGGCAAGAAAGTAAAGGAAGATTAGGAAGAAGGGGAAACTGGAGTCAGAGAGACCAGTTTTGTTCATGGCTACAACATGCCAAGTACTGTGCTAGGTCCTAAGAATGCAAAAACACAGGCAAAAACAGTGGAGTCTTTGAAGAACTCATTGACTCTGAAGTGTTATTATCGCCTTCAGCTGGACTGGACTTCAAGTGGGACATTAGCACCATTTGCAAAGTCATCCCATATTTAAATGTCCAATGCAGAAGTTTCTGGTTTATTTACCTCAGGTCATACTGAGATAGACCAGAATAATCCAGTTTTAGAGGTACAGTTCATCTGCCTATTTCAATCATTATAGCAATGATACATTGTCTAATTTAATCTTCATGACAGCTGAAGAATGAAGATTCTGTAACTATCCCAACTTTACAGAAGAGGAAACTCATGCTTAAGATCACGCAACCCCAAAGCGGTTAGCGCTGCATTTCAAACCCAAGCAATTCTGACGTCTGTCCTCCATATCTTCCTAACCTCTACCCTATGCTATAATCTTTTTTCATGATTATCTAATCTAATCAAAACTAGTCTAACCTAATCACCTAAATCTCCAACAAAAATTAACTATGCCAAGGAATGATCTGTAGGAAAATGGTAAACCCCCACACTATGCCTACCTTAGAAACCAATGATCAAAATTAACATTCATGCACATTTCAACATTAACATATCATCAAACCAAGATGTGATTCACACCATTCCAGGCATATTGTCGCATACAGCTCAACAAAGAGTTCTTAGTAGGGAGTCCTAGCACAGTCTTGGGAGAATCTAATCTATTTTCGGTTGTATCCAGAGTGTCATGGAGACAGCTGGAGGCTCTCTAGTCGGGTATTAGCATTTCATGTCAAGCCCACACTTCATTTCATTAGTTATGACTGAGCTACAGCACACATTTTAATGAAGTGCATACAACATTCTCTTTAGCATTTGCATTTACCATCAAACCGTGATATTGTAAAGCACAGCACACTCAGGTTGTGCATTTAGCTTTGATTAGAGCAGCTTTTTCTACACCTGCTTCTCATCAGACAGGATAGCGATTCATTGGCTTGTCTCCAGAAACTGAGTGATGACGTTTGCTTGAAGTGTCTCGCTTCATTCAGATGTCCTGTGGTTGTGAGTTAGGACATAAGTCCTGGAGACAGAGAAGGCCCAATTAAGAAGGAGAGAAAGATATTTCAGACACTTGCCTTGCAAATGTTGGAAATCCTTCAAAAGAACACTGTCCTGGGAGAGATGTCATGACCACACACGACTGTCCCCATTTCCATCATCTGCGCTGGAATCTCGTGGTGCCTGAGAGGCACAAAAACAGGGAACCAGGAAATATTAAAAACTGGTTGTTTGGGCTAAATTGGTAGGTTAGCAAATAGACAATTAGGGGCCCTAATTGGGCATGTGCACACATGCACTTGCGCCTGCGAGCCCCTATCATAATCAACAGTCTCCAAGGAGGAATGAGTCAGAGTCCAAGTGAGCAAGATGAAGTCGGGCACCTGCCCGGGACGATGAGTACAAAGTAGAAGAGTACCCTGAGATCAGCATGGTAGGAAGGAGATAGTAACAACTCCCCTCAGGCTACAGAACCAAGACAGGATGCTCAGAGAGCAAACGTGTTACCAGCCCACAGGAGACCTGACTCTTCTAAGGGAATCCATCTTGGTCCAAAACCCTTCTCTTATTTCCCAGGACCTGGGTGAACCTAGGTCTGCAAGCAAATAAGCCTGCTGGAGCGAGGGGTCTGCGAGATTTAAAATGTGGCTGTACACTGGGGTTACCTGGCAGTTGCTGCCTCTTTATTGATCCCAGGGACCCTTAAACTCTTTCCCTTCTCCGCCTCGGCACCAGGCTAGATTCTTCACCTTGGCTGTCTACAGGGACCTGTGTAAATGGGTATTCAGTGCTTTAAGTCTTTGCCAGGTGCACACAGCCTAGAACCAATTTTTAAACTGAGATGAAGGAAGTTTTCCCTATGATCCACCCGAAATAACTAGCAAGGGTTTGCCAATTACCACATAATGGAGATTCAGCACTAATGGAGACTGTGGGTTATAAAAGAAAACTTCCCTTAAAAAATAAATGAATGAAATTGAAACACTACTTTAGGCCATCAAAAAGTAGTTGTGATGGTTAATTTTACGTACCAACTTGCCTGGCCGTGGGGTGGCCAGGTTAAACATTATTTCTGGGTGGGTCTGTGAAGGTACTTCCAGAAAAGATTAGCATCCAAATTGGCACTCAGTCATGTAAATTGCCCTCCCCCAGTGTGGGTGGGCATCCAACTCATTGTGGGCCTGAACAGAACAAAAGTCAGAGGAAGGAGGAATTGGCTCTTACTACATCCACTGTTGAGCTGCAGCCAGTTCTTCACCAGACAGAGACAGAGATGTATCTCCTATTGGTTCTGTTTCTCCAGTGAACCCTGACTAATACAGAAGCCAAAATTTTGCCTGAGTCTTTATATTTTTAACTCAGTCTACTGCCAAAGCCATGTCTATATTCATATTTCTAGGATTTTTATGAAACTATCTTCACTCTTAAGGCACATAATCGCAGTCACTGGAATGGAAATAAAACGGGTCCTTGCTATCACAGCATAAACCCACTGTATTGTGGTTGCCAAGGTCATGGTTCCTTATCGACCCCAAATCAGACACCAGGCTGGAAAGCCTTCACACAAAACGCACAGCAATGGTTTGTTAGCAGCCAGGTAAACCGAAGAAATGGTGACAATTACCGATTTTATAGATGCAAATATTAGGAAACTTAGAAGTTATACTTAGTGCAAGGGGAAAGAACTTTTAACTGAGCAATTGCAGTTAGATTTATTATAAAAAGTAGGGAAAACAGGATCCATAAGTAGTAGAATCAGTAGATACATCCAACACACATTAAGCTCCAGATTGCATTGAGATTATTTTTCAAGTGAGAATTCCACTGCTAGAGTACCTGCTAAGAGATGCAGAAGGGAAATCTATAAACAACAGCAAAACCCATTCAGTTGCAAGGTGACAGTAATTCTCTGAGCTAATGTAATAGCTTTATAATTCTGTCGACTTAAAAAAAACGGTGCAGCCTAAAAGCTGAGAGCTAGTTTTACTGGGTGGACTTCCCAAGGACTCGAGCCCAGGAGGTGGCCTCTCAGATTGCGCTGAGGGACTGCTCCAAAGAGGCAAGAGAGGAGCCAGCATATATAGGAGTTTTGGCAAAAAGACCAGGTAGTCATGTCGACTGAAATAAATGCACAGCCTGAAAGTTAAGAGTTGTTTTATTTGGCGGAAGGACTCGAGCCGGGATGACAGCCTCTCAGATCGCTCTGAGGGACTGCTCCGAAGAGGTAGGGGAGGAGCTAGGATATATAGGAGCTTTACAACAAAGACCACCAGGTAGTTGGAGCAATAAAAGATTACTTGTTATCTAAAGAAAACAGGCATCTCAAGTGAAAGAATTTAGTGCTTTTCTGTGTATGGGAGGAAGCAAACATTTGGGCTCACTGAATTCATTCCTTTGACAAGCACTTAGCTATCTAGGGCCAGTATCCTGTCCTTTCTTATTCTGGGTCCGCTCAGAGTGCACCACTGTGAGTGGCTGCAGAGGCCGGGCTGCAGGCCTGTCCTCACTGAGGGGTGGCAGCAGCCGCTGATGACTTGGTTTCAGCATTCTTTGTTTACTGATGTGGTTGCAGTATTTTCGATCACAGTCAGAACATTAAAAGATTACTGTTAATTAAAGAAAGCGAGATATCTCAAGGAATTTAGTGCTTTTCTATGTATGGGAAGGTGCAAAAGTTTGGACTGACTGAAATCATTCCCTTGATGTGCACCTTAGCTCTCTATCGCCAGTATCCTGTTCTTTCCCGTCCTGAGTTCCCTCTGGCTCACCGTCGGGGCGACAGTAGTGACTGATGACTTAATGGCCACAGCATCCTTGGTTTACCAATACGGCAGGCAACGTCTTTCATTTAAAATTCTAAGCTTAACTCAGGATTGAAATCTTAAACACATGCGGCAAAATGACTGCTTTTTTCCCGTGCACCTTTTCAGAATGTGTCTGTTTGTCTTCAGACTCCCTTTCAGCCTCACCATCTGACTCCTTGGCCACCTGCCCCCAGCATCCTTGATAATCACTGGGGAAACAGGACCAGAGCCAGCGAAACTCACAACCATCACCAATTTCCTCGTACAGCAATTCCACCCTGAAGAATGAAGTTCCAAGGGTCCTTCCTGGAGTGGAGAAAATTAGGCTAGAGAAGAGTTCTTTTTAAAACTTCAGCTCTGAGATTCAGAACTTACACCTACCCCAGGCCTGATTATAAACCTCTCTTCCTGTAACTGTAAAAACTGTACTATCTTCAGGCATCTCGGGGACCTGGACACCTCATAAAATGAGAGCTCTTCAGAGGTCAAGTGCAGCATAAATCTCCTTAAGCTTGCAGCACTCGGTCCGAAATGTGAGTCATTACTCATAATCCATGGAAGACTGCCCCACATGCTCGAATGGCATATGGTGAGGATTTGAATGTCTTTGCCATTGTGATTCAAGGAGGGTCTCAGTGTAGTCAAAGTGTGCAGGTCAGAGACAGGAAGAGCGTGTGGCGGGTCTAGGAGGCCAAATGGAAAAAAACTGACCGTGCACTTAAAGAAGGTTGGTCAACATGTTCCTTGTGGAATTTAAAGTCCAGGTAGAAAGGATCTGCCTCCCTCAATTCTGGATGAAATCTTGTAGGACATAGCTTGGAGAAGACCCCTGGTGACTTGCTGTACTTCAAGAAAACATCGCAGTCCCTCTTAATAGACGCAGCTGCCACTTCTCTAGAACTTGGCTCACGTGAGCACCCAAAAGTTCTCCTTTCCGTATTTCAACTTATGCTCAAGTCACTGCTGACCATCCTCTGTGTTCCTACCATATTTTTTAAATACTCATTAGCTGTCTAATGAGGAGATCTTATTGGGTCTGTTCTCTGTGCTGAAAGAGACATTTTATGTTTGGATATTTTAGGAGTGATAATGTTCTTTTAAATTTGGTTCGTATAAATATTATATTTTGACTGAGGCGGCTCTAAGGTTCTGTCTTTCGTTTGCTCGGCCTGACAGTTTGTGAGGTCTTCTTCCAAATGTAGCTGATCAGAGCTTCTCACTCCAGGGTTCTGTAAATGGTTAGGCTATACCTCAGTAATTCTAAGCACCTGCCTCACCTCCTGGTGGAGAAAAACTCATAAACCACTCAAGAGCTCTAAACAGTCCCGCACTCACTGTGCCGCCTACTTCATTGTAAGGATAAGCAGCATCTCTCCACTCCATTTAACTCAAATCAGTGACACAGCTCAAGATTTACGCTCCAGGTGGTACCCTTACCTCCCACTTCACACGTTCAGCCTGCTTAATGGTGAGCTGAGCTGTCCATCTGAAGGTACTAAGCACCGTGTTTACCTTCACGCTCTTGAAGAAATGACTCAGTATTTGGCTTAGGAGCCAACGGCATCCCAAGAAACTGATATTTTTCCTTTGAATGCGGAGTAAATGTTTCTCTTGGGTTCTGACTGAATTTAGACTATTATCAGCGGGATATCAACAGAGTTTGAAGCAAGATGTTTAAGACACATATGAAAAGCATGTGTAAGAAAATAATGAAAATAAATAGAAGGTTGCAAAAACAAGACTGAGAAAAAGATCAATGAACTGAGACAAAACGGCTGCGAATGAAACCCTTATGCTACCCAGCTCACCAATGCAAAAACGTCAAGTACTTATAAACATTCACCTACGTAAATCACGTAGTATCTATTCAGAAGTCTTTCTGTCCTAGCCCATAACACCACTGTCATCAGTCTTAAAGATATATTGGATTTCCCTGAGTTTAAAAGAGTGTACCAAATGTGTTAGAGGTTTTAGGACAATGTGACTGTTACCCTCAAGAAGTTCAAAATTTGGGAGTTTATCTCAAAATGCAACCAAGTGAAAACAAGGTCGTAGCATCAAACTATGAATGGTGAGTGAGGACCTCAAGGACAACAGAGGAAAGATGTCATCCTTCATGTTCCAAAGTCAATCACTAAAATATATACATTAACCAGCCCTATGTGTGCTAGGTGTCAGCTCCATACAAGGTCGTAGAGATAGTCACCTTGGGTTATTTTCATTTATAAAGATTATCCAGATATTTCCCATCTTGATGCTGTCCTTTTGAAGTAGCAACTAGCACAGTGCCTGGCATATAGTTGTGCTCAGTAAATGTCTTTTGAATAAATAAGATGGTACATGAGTGACACACATCTTACCTGGAGTTGATTATAGTTAGAATTGCCACAATGCAAATTCTTGAGTAAGAAACAGATAATTTTACCCAAATAACAAAATTGCAAACAGTTAAATACTTTGTTCAGAAGCTTCTACAGCATTTTCCCCTTTTCCTAGCATTCTGCAGCAACTAATTACACCAAAGCCACTTGAAACCCGACATGTGGGCTCCCAGTTAGACATGACAAAGGAAAGGCATTTTGTACTTTACGCTTTACCTTGAAAACCTACAAAAAATCATTTTTTATAAAGGAACGAAGAAGAAAGAAGGTAACTCTGTTGTCAATGAAACAAGGAGGCCATGACCCCAAAATACAAAATTTGAAGAACAGCTACCAAATACTGTACCAAATACTGTCCTACAAGATGAAGCAGGACTCTGAGAGTTAATGCGCAACAACTCAGATTCAGAGCAGGACAGATCTCCTGAAAAGTGTTACCGAAAGATTCACCTATTGTACACTAAGATGGGAAGGGCTGGCCAGCCTCACAAGAAGCAAGGAATGCTATTCCTGTGGGTTCTCAGAAGGTCAGGGCAGAACAGCAGAGGAGAAGGAGCTGAAGAAGGAGCCATGTGATGAGCGATTTTGACTGATACTCACCTGGTCTCCTGGCCAGGGAGCTGCTTCCGGAGGGCTGGAAGGAGAGACAAAAGCAGGGGTCTCCATCCAAACGTGACTCAGAAGGCCTGTGACCTGAGGGGCTCCACCCTGAGCACACTGCTCCCTCGATGCCAAAAACAGAAGGGAAACACATCCCTAGGACAGAAAACCTAAGAGAATGTGGCATCTATATAAGAAAACAGTCCTAGAAGAAGTTTTGAAAAGTCCCAGCTCATGATCCCCACCCATGCCCTGCGACTCCTCAGCACAGACGTGGCAAAGAAAGAGACGCTCATGTTGAAGATGAGTAGTAACAAGAAAGAGATTGACACGGAACGACAGAAAGCAGGGTGGTGATGAGCTGCAGAATGAAAGGAAAAGAATGCGGGAAAAGGAGATGAAGAACGTGTATGATCAGAATTAGCCTAGAAAACAGAGTTCAGACAAAGAGTTCTGCGTAAGTTAAAACACATGACGGACCTAATGTCTCTGAAAAGTGCTCCAATAAGATGCACGGAAGAACAAAGAAGAGACAGACGACAGGAGGAAACACAAGCTCGGGCAGAGCTCAGGAAAGACATGAGAATTATCTCCACAGAGATTCGTTTTCCTTAAAGCTATGTTGGACGCCACAAAGAGACAACAAACATGACTGAGAACAGAGGCATAGAGAACACTTAGAAATTCCATGTTTTTTTTTAAAAAAAAGGAACAAAGACAAGAGCATTATTAGAAGAAGAGAGCAAGGACATAGATTCAAAATACACATCACCAGTAAGCCACCCCTGCTCCTACCAAAAAACCCAAAAATGTTTAAAGAGAAAAACACTACCTTTGGTAGTTTGGTACTGCAGATTTTAAGTAATACTAGTATTTTTAAATCCTGAAATTAAAAAAAAAATTTTTTTAATTTGAAAATCAAAAGGGCAAAAGATCCAGCAAAACTCAAGCAGAACAAACACAAAGAAAACCACATCTACTTACAAAGTAGTCAAATTGCTAGAAGTCAAAGATAAGTAGAAAATCTTGAATGCATCGAGAGAAAAAAAGACTCATTATATCCAATGAAACAATGATGCAAACAGCTGGGTTCTCACCAGAAATAATGGAATTCCCAAACAATGGAATGGTACCTTTGCAGTGCTGAAAGAAAAAAATCTATCAATTGAGAATTCTATATCCACTGAAAATAATCTTCAAATTGTTATAGTTTTAGCATAAGACATACATACATAAAGCAATGGAACAGAATATAATGTCCAGAAATGGCCATACACAAACCCATAACTAATTTTTGATAAAGGCACCAAGGTAATTAAATGGGAAAATAGAATCTTTTAACAAATTATA
Organism: Camelus bactrianus; assembly: GCF_048773025.1. Lineage (NCBI taxonomy): Eukaryota > Metazoa > Chordata > Mammalia > Artiodactyla > Camelidae > Camelus > Camelus bactrianus. The sequence goes on from NC_133549.1 coordinate 26,425,458, forward strand.
TTAGAACAATTTGATACCCATATGGGAAAAAAATTAACCTTAACACATACCTCATGCCATACACAATGATTAATTTGAAGTTGATCATAAACCTAAAGGTAAAAACTAAACCATTAAGCTTCTTGAAGAAAATATAGGAAAAACTCTTCACGATCTTAGTATAACCAACCCCTGGAACACAAAAATCATAACTACAAAGGAAAAGAAATGATAAACTCACTTCATCAAAATTTAAACATATGCTCTTAGAAAGACACTGTTAAGAGAATGGAAAGCAAATCACACCAGGAGGAAATATTTCCAAAAAAAAAAATAAGACCATATCATCTTTTAATTTCAAAATGTAATTATTATTATGGATAGCCTATTTTACATAATTTATAATAATAATTACATAATACACTTAATATATAATATATTTACATAGCATTTCTTTTCTATTATCTACTATATAATATTTATTTATTCATATTATTTATTATATATTATACTTATGAAAATTAAATATATAACACATATTTTATTCTTTTAAAACCCACAATTATTAGAGTTATTTTGTCCAAGTTTATGTATCAAGTTAACTGTGTCCAACAATTAAGATAAATGAACGTAAAACTGCAGATTCATGTGCCAATACGCATAAATACACGCCTCTAAAAACGCAGTTGTTTTACTTTGCTTTCGGTGTCAGTGTGTTGCCTTGTCAGATTGACACTGTTGCAGAATTTAAATTCTTAGCCTCATTAAAAGTATGCTCAAGTGATTATTCACGTTTAGCTTCAACTTAGGGAAAGCATTATGATCAAATGCTGCTGTTGCATAAAAACTACACACAAAGCACAACTATTGAACAAAACATCATTCTTTAATAGCATCACTTGAAGTGCTGGGCCTCAACTCAACAGAACAAATTGAGTTTTAACAATAAAATAATAATGTTTGCCATCCTAGGACTGCCAAACATTTATGACTTTGAATGCATTTTTACATCTTAAATAATAATCATTATCCTCATTTCCCACACGTTAACCTTTATTTCATGCTAAGTGCTTAAAATGCAAACTCTATGCTGCCAACTGCTGCACTTGTCTTTGGCAACATTAAGCCGAGAGCCAAGAAAAGCATGTTTGGAGGACTCTGCCAGCTATCAGGAATAGAAAGGGAGGCTATAAATACATCTTTGCTTCCTCTACCAAAATACTGCTTTTCTCTAAACTTCTGAACTTGGGAGAATTTCATTTCTTAATGACTTAGCTGGGTCTGCCGTTAGCATCTTTAAATGCCTGTGGCCCCACTGCTGAGCAGAATGCCCTGCGCACTGAGACACGCAGAGGCTGGGATGGAGGAAGCAGCAGAACGCCATGGAAAGAGTAAGGGCTCAGGCCCAAGGGTCTGGGTTTACTAAGTGACTCTGGACAAACTTCTTACCTCTCACCTCAGTCTCCTCACCTACAAACTGGAGATAACCCCTACCTTGCAGGGCTAGGTCAGGAAGTATGTGGGGCAAGTATCCCATGTCTGAAAAACGCCCCCCAGTTTAATGTCAGTTCCCTCTTTCCAGCTCCGTGTCTTCAAAGTGTATCAGAGAAGAACAAACTTGACTCCGTATTGAATCTATTCCTCGAGCTCTAACCTTTATGTTCTGTTGCCTGGGCTTAGTCATGCTGGTTCTGCACCTTTTATAAAAGAGTGTTGCTTGTAGCCTGAGGTATACAGCACAGCCCATTCTCAAGGCTGTGACTTTTAAAGGTGTAACACTTTTCCACTCATATAGAGATAAAAAGTTGCAGAACAGAGAATAACATTTGTCATGTTGGAGGTTTATAGGAACATTGTGACAAGACCTACTCGGACAGCTGCCAAGAACAAAGGATTCCAGCACCAGGAAGTCTGCAACAACCAGTCACACCATTGCCTCTTTTAGTATAAAAGAAGCCTGAATTCTAACTGGGATAAGATGGTTCTTTGGGACCCTATCCACCATTTTCTCCGTCTGCTGGCTTTCTGAATAAAGTCGCTATTCCTTGCCCCAGCAATTCCTCTCTCAATTTACTGGCCTGTTGTGTAGCAAGCAGTATGAGCTTGGACTCAGTAACAAAAGGTGTTACCACCATGGGGATAGGACAGATTATGGTAAGTCATTTGATAGAAAAAAAATTTCCAGGTAAATCTCTACCTTATATCAAAATTTGCTCATGTAAATTACTTACTTAAAGATTTGAAATGAGGCCATTAAAAGTAACTAGGAAAAAAAACCAAGGTTCTTATCATTCTGGAATGAGAAAGGCCTTTCACAAGCTGAACAGGAAAGGCAAAACTAAAGAAAATATTGATACAATTGACCCAGTTAAAAAAATAAGTATTTCCACAGGAAAAATTTAAATTCTCAAAGTTAAAATATAAAAGGCAAACTGGGGGAAATATTTGCACTCTATATGACAAAAAGCTAGTATCTTTAGTATATAAAAAGCTCTTCAAAGGCAATGATAAAAAGACAAGCACCTTTTAGGGGAAAAATGAGCAAAGGACAGGAAACATAATTCACTCAACATTCTACAAATATTTGAGCTCCTCCTATGTGTCAAGCATTCTAGGAATGAGAGAGAGACTATAAAACAGATGAATATCTCAACCTGAATGATCTGATCTTCTAGGAAATAAAAAATACACACAAGTAGGGAAAACAAAAATAAAAATCCTACCAATTAAGAGAATGCAAATTAAAACAACAAATTCCCACTTTCATTGGCAAAGATTAAAAGATTGTGTAGAGGGCAGTAGAAAAGTATGTTTTAGAAGCTTGAAAGACTGTACACTTACTTCTCAGAAATTCCTCTTTTAAGAATTTGTCCTAAGGAAGTCTGTAAGGATGCAGGTAAAGGAATATATACATTGTAGCCTTGTTTTTAATCATGAAAAACTGAAAATAACCCAAACATCGGCCAAGACATTGATTTGATAAATTACGGAACATCTATACAATGCAATACAACGCAGGCGTTAAAAAAATAATGACTTTAACGAAGTATGTCCAACACGCATTATTACATAAAAAGAGCAGGTTTCAAAAGTGTGTATGTTGTATGGCACCACGTTTATGTTTAGATGGATAGCTAGACAGACAGACAAAGAGATATCTTTAAGCATAAAAAAGAATCCTGAATGACTATACATCAAAATAGTACGTTAACAGCGTACCTGTTAACAGCAGGTATCTTTAGGTGGAGAGTCTACCAGTGTTTTCTAAAATACACATTTCTATAGGTTCTAAAATGGTTGCAATATACATTATTTTTATACTAAAAAATACTAGAACTATTTGCGCTGGAATTTTTTTTAAACTTGAAAAAGATAAATAGTGGCCAACAGCGTACACATTCCTGGAAGAATTATGCTCAGAGCAGCAAGAGCCCACTACTGAATTTGAAGCACCAACACCCAGGAGGGCCACATCTCGCTCCTGTCTTCAGGCAGCCGAGAGATGCCTTTGCCATAACCAATTCACAAGAAATGCCAGCCTCGCTGACCAAGAAAACCAGACTTTGGGGACAACAGGAGAGTCTGTGCTCTAAACAAGATTTCTAACGGGAAGAAAAAAAAGTCCCCAGGGGACCCAGCTAGTCAAGTTAAGTGAATATACAGTACCTGTGAAACCAGCTCTCCATTCCCGGCCATTAAATATTCACCACGTGGACCACAAAGGCCCAAGTAATTCAAATTGGAACTGCTTTTCATCCATGGCACTCAATTTTTAATGTATAATATCCAGCTCTAAATCCCATTTATGGAAATCTCTTACAACTGAATGACAAATCTCACAGTGGTCCGTGGAGCTTCTGTGCACTGTCTCTCTAACCAGGAAGCGATGAAATTAATTATTTTTATTTCAAACTCATTTAACTTTCTGTCACCGGCAATAACATTTAAATCTCATCAGTAGTCTTTGGGGTTATCAGTGTTTCTGCCTAGTCTCTTCTCATTTCAATTTTTCATCAAAATAAAGCCCTTCTATCTCCCCAAATACACATATCATATTCATAACTAATGCCTTTTTAAAAATAGCTCTTCTGACCCACCTCATTAACACTGTAAAATTCACTGGTCAAATTCATGCCATTAGCCAGTGAGCTGCTATCCTTTTGAAAAGCATATATATTCAAAGGGTTTAATTCAAAGGTGTTTTTTTTATTTTCCCAAAAGGTGCTGCTGCTTTGCTTGGTAAGACACTTGATAGGTTGCTAGAAAGAATTATTAGACAGAGACAACATAAATTTTAAAAGGTGGGAGGAATGCAACAGGGATGGCTTGCTTGGCCCCCATTTCCATCCATCTTGTGCTACATGTGGTCTCTTCGCTGCACTTCAAGGTGTGCTTGGCTCCTGAGAGAGACAGACACATCGGCACCAGAATTGGAAGGAGCCGGAGTTTCCCCTCTTCCTACATTCAAACTCCAGAATGAATTCTGTCCCCTGGACCAGGGTAAACCAAGCTGATACCTGAATAGGCCTGACATCCTCCCCACTGTCACTCGCCTTAAGTTTCATTAACTCTGAGACACCTGAGAGAAGCAGATTGCAGCTGGAAGACCTGGTTTCTGGTCCAAGCTGGGATACATGTCCAAGGATAAGAGCTTGTTCTTTGGGCTTCAATTTCTCTATCTGTGAAATGAGGGGATTGGGCCCAGATGCAAACTGGGATTTTTCTACCTACAAATTGTGGGCTGTCCAAAGCTATGCCTAAGCCACAAATTTCCAGAGTGGTGGGAACTAGAGAGTCACATTCTTGGGGTCACCTCTGACCCAAGGCTTCTGCATCAGATCAATCCAGATGGAGGTTTCTGAAAGCATCCGCAGTGGTTCTGCCAATTGGCCAAGACTGAGAAGCACTGCAGGAGAGAATCTCTGGGGCCCCTCCCAGCTCTGGCAGCAGGAGCCTGACTGACTCTTGATTTATCTAATCTACTGCTCAGGAAGACCCGGGAAAAAATTTGTCACCATGACCCAGAAGATGAGAGAGCAAGAAAAAGACCTTTGGGCCAGCCTCAAATGCAGAAACAAAGGTGGCTGCATCCACGTCACAGAGCAGAGGCCCTAGGAATTGGTCTCCCCAGGTGGTCCACAGGACATGACCGGGAAAATGACCCTGGGGGCTGCCACGACCAACCCTTCAGCTCAGACCATCCCAGTGGTTCTTCCTCTGCCTAGAGCGGCTCTAGTTTACAACTAGTGGTCAGGATTTCTCCCTGGCTTCCCTCTTCTGCCCAATACCATGCCCTTGGTCCCACACAAACCTTGCACTCCAGAGAGCCCCAGCGTTTAAACTTTGAAAAACTATGCTGGTGTCTAACTTGTCACAAGGCTGGAAAAGAACAGCAGACGGGGATACTGAGTTCACCTGAAGACACTGCTCTCTTCTGTCCTTTCTTGGGAAAACTCAGCAGAGTCTTAACTTTTATTCAGCTCTTTTATTCAGCCCTTTTATTCAGCTCTTTTTAAGTATTTTACCTGTCCTCTCTTATTTAACAATTTCAACAATCTTATGATCAAAGGACATTATTATCTTCATTTTATAGATAAGAAAACCAGGGTGTGAGAAGGCCAGGTCCCGTAGCTGGTGCCTGGCGGAAGCAGGTACTGAGCCCAGTTAGCCTGACTCTGGGAGCTACACACTCAGCCGCTGGCGCTGCCTCCCATATTTAAACCCAGAGAAAAGGACCAGCTGCCCTCCCGCCAAGCCTCTCAGGAAGGGCCTGAGACTGGAGAAGGAGAAAGAGAGTGAAGTCAAGATTTTCAGCTTGCACTCTCAGTCCTACTATTTATGTTTTCACAATAATGATTTATTTCCTTGGGACATATAATTTTAACATATTAAAATTTTTGGAGTATTTATTTTATTCCATCACACTAAAAAATAAAAGTTGATTACCCTCCTCTGTGCACACTTGGACTCTGTCAGCGCTCTACCAAGGGACACGTCCTATTGCATAGCCCTGAGTTACAGGCACACGTGTCTTGTCAAAAGCAGGAGCACATCTGCTCCCCTGGATCCACCCAGATGCTCCCCAGAGCCCAGGCATCTGGTGGGGACTACCTAAACACGTGTAGGTGTGGTCCTAGCAAGAAGTTAGACAATGACTCAGCAAGCCAAAAGTATCTTCTATGGGCATTCACAGGCTTCCAGAAGAGTCACACGATTAGGCCTGTCTTCCAGGCATCACTGATATAACTCCCCCTTTTATGTTCAAATGTAACTTATATGAACCATAGCTTCCATGTTCAGGCCACCTGTTTATTTCCAGGGATCCAAGCATTGACCAGGGGTAACCTAACAAGAAAACAACTAAGAAACTAATCCCTCCCACATAAATTTCTTCTGGCTTAAACTTTTCCCTCCGTACATTTGCGAAAAGGTTGAAGGATGATTTATAATAAAAGATACAAATTATATAACTACAATTAAAAATAATAAAAAAATCATATAGCCACATGAAAGACAAGAGGAGATATTCTTCAAGAAGTTTATCATAAAATTACTACTGCCTTGGGTATGAAATATAACTTTGAGCTTCCTATCAGCCAAGTCAAAAAGAGAAATATCATCCACTGATTAAAGGAATCATGTTAGGTCTTCAGAAAAGGAAGGGAGGGAGGGGGAGGCAGAGACTTGCCTAGAATGTAACATGAAGTAGTTCAAGGACTACAGAGTAACTCAACTGACAAGGTCTCCAGTGAAGTTATGGTTCAAGATGTAAAAAATATTTCTCAGCATGTATATCACTCATGACAACCCTTAAGGAAAACTGGAGGTGTGGTATCCAATTGCAATTCGGTGGAAGGATTTTGTCAAGGAGCTAAACTAACCATCCAAATGACAGTCGTCCTGTTTGATCATCTAATTTGATGTATACTGATGTTAGGTGTTCAGCTCCTGAAAGCAGAAGTGAAATTTTAATACGTGTAATTTGATTTTTAAAAAGTGAAGAGAAAGGTGATCAGAAGTTGACCGAGAGAATCTAACTGTGTAAGAACAAGATAGGAAACTACGTATTTCACTTAAGAATATCTAAAAGACTTAAAGAAATTAACATTGAGAAAACATGGCAAAACCCCTGCTGATGAAGGTCAGCTTTGGGGAAATGGGACAGTCATTCCGCCCCGTGACGAGTGACGTGAAGTCCTAAATCAGCCTATGCAGGAGCCCCAAAGCCCTGGGCTGGTGGAGGCAGCCGTTGGAAACTGTCACCAGAAGAAAGGTTCCATTAGAAATTCTTGCAGAGACCCAGGCTGTGTCTTTCCCTGTCTAGCTGGTCTCTCCCGTCGATGGTGGCCATCAAGGTTCAATGAGAACAGATTTCTCAGTAGCCCTGTCCTCTAGCACCCTCTGGTTTTGGTAGTTACAGGTCAAAGGCAAGGCCAGGGCTTCCCTGATAGATGTGAAAAGTGGGTGTGGCAGCAGGTGGCCAGGCTTCAAGTTGTCTAAGACCTCCCCAACCTCTGAAACTCCTCAAGAACTTTTTCACATTGATTAAATTATAAACATTTATTAAGTCGACAGCAGAAGCCTGGAATGATGCTATCAAATTTTATTTATTCATATCCAACCTCATTCTACAAAGAATTTGAAACAGGTTTATGATACAACAGCAAATACATATATGGTAAAATAGAAAATATAAACTTAAAAAAAAAAAGAGAGCCAGAGAAAGTATAAAAAACAATGATTGAAAAACAAAAGATCCAGGCAGAGTAGCTATCAAAACATGCGTATGCTCTGCAGCCATGAGCCCTGCAGGGAACCTAACTCGAGATGCAGATTTCGGTATGAGCTCCAGCAAAGAAAACAAGAAGGCGGGATGCGTTCTCATCTCAGGGTGTGAGAGCTACCAGGCAAATATACCCCATTTGGTACAATTGGTTTGTATACCCATAAACGTGTGTCTACATGCATATGTGTATATACATACATATAAAGAGGCTGCATTGATCTAAAAACACAAATGACATCACAAAGATAGATGTGGACTTTGTTTAATAAAAAAAAGAAAAGATAGATGCGGACTGTCCCGCAAAGATCCCCCTCCCTTCAGGACAATGATTCTTAATCCTGACTATGCATCAGACTCTCCTAGGAGCTTTGAACAAATGCCAGGGCCCAGGCTCCACCCCAGAGACTGAGTCAGACAGTCTGGCACGGGGCCCAGCACGAGTAAGTTTTAAGAGCTTTCCAAGAGATTCTAAAATGTAGCCTGGGCTGAGAACCACTGAATTAGGATGATCCCTAAAGAATCTTAAATCAGAATTTTAAAAGAAACAAGGGAAATTTAAGGCAAATTCTATAGCCTTCCCTAGTTTCCAAAAACCTAATGGCCTGAAACATGTAAAATAATCTAGAAGCACCTGCTGTTCACTGTACCCCCCTCCCCCCACACCTTGCACTACCTAACTCTGGCTCGTTCTGCAGGTCTCAGTCATCCCCTCATCTCCTGTGCAAAGCCTTTCCTTAACCTGTGGGCCTGGCCAGGAGCCCATGCTCTTTGCCCTCCAGAACCCCTTCTCCTTCTATTTTCCTTCCTGCACAGGCTGCAACTGGTTCACTGTGTCTCTCCCACTGGTCTGTGAGTTCCCCAGGGATGGGACTCTGCCTGCCTTATTCACCATCATTACCCCAGCACCCTCCTGGGTACAGCACACATAACAGAAGTTTAATAAACATGTGTTGGATTAATTTGGATTATCCTAAACCCTTTCTCCAAAAGAGAAACTGATTACAATTGGTATATGAGACACAGTTCTGCAAAGAGAGGGTAGAGAAACAGAAATTTAAATAAAGTCAGTGCTTTAAGTTCTTGGAAACAATTACTAGATATTTCACCCAGATAGAGAAACCTAAGTATCATTTAAAAAAGGGAACATTAAGAGAAAGAAAAGACAAACTAGAGACTGGGAGAAATTATTTGCAAAACACATATCTGATAAAGGACTGGTATCCAAAATATACAAAGAACTCATAAAATTCAACACTAAAGGAAATAAAAATTAACAATAAATGGGCAAAGGAGCTGGACATCTCACCAGGGAATGTATATAGATGGCAAATAAGCATATGAAAATATGCTCCACATCATATGTCCTCAGGGAACTGCAAATTAAAACAACGAGATACAGCTACACACCGATTAGAATGACCAAAACCCAACCCACTGACAACAGCAAATGCCAGCAAGGCTTCGGAGCAACGGGAACTCTCATTCATTGCTCGTGGGAATGCAAAATGATACAGTTTGGAAGACAACTGCCAAAGGCAGTTTCTTACCCATACCATACAATCCAACAATCTTGCTCCTTGGTATTTACCCAAATGAGTTGAAAACATACCCACACAAAGCCTGTACTCAAATGTTTGTAGTAGCCTAACTCATAATTGCCAATAATTGGAAGCAACAAATATGAATGGATAAACTGTGATATATCTATACAATGTAATATTGTTTTTCATTTTTCAGTTTTGTTAGGTAGAATTGTTACAATCTGACTGTGCATATACAATATATTGCATGTAAATATACATACAGTATACTGCACATTTAAAAAAATGTACATATATGTACTGTTCATTGTTTCTTTTTTAACATTTTTTATTGATTTATAATCATTTTACAATGTTGTGGCAAATTCCAGTGTTCAGCACAATTTTTCAGTCATACATGGACATATACACACTCATTGTAACATTTTTTTCTCTGTGAGCAACCATAACATTTTGTGTATATTTTCCTGTGCTATACAGTATAATCTTGTTTATCTATTCTACAATTTTGAAATCCCAGTCTATCCCTTCCCACCCTCCACCCCTCTGGCAACCACAAGTCTGTATTCTCTGTCTATGAGTCTATTTCTGTCCTGTATTTACGCTTTGTTTTTGTTTGTTTGTTTGTTTGTTTGTTTTTGTTTTTTAGATTCCACATATGAGCGATCTCATATGGTATTTTTCTTTCTCTTTCTGGCTTACTTCACTTACAATGACATTCTCCAGGAGCATCCATGTTGCTGCAAATGGCATTATGTTTTCGGTTTTTATGGCTGAGTAGTATTCCATTGTATAAATATACCACACCTTCTTTATCCAGTCATCTGTTGATGGACATTTAGGCTGTTTCCATGTTTTGGCTATTGTAAATAGTGCTGCTATGAACATTGGGGTGCAGGTGTCATCCTGAAGTAGGGTTCCTTCTGGATATATGCCCAGGAGCGGGGATCCTGGGTCATACAGCATTTCTTTACACTAATGATGAATCAACAGAAAAAGAAAGTAAAGAAACAATCCCTTTAAAATAGTACCCAAAGTAATAAAATACCTAGGAATAAATCTAACCAAGGAGGTGAAAGAATTATACACAGAAAACTATAAAACACTGATGAAGGAAATTAAAGAAGACTTAAAAAAATGGAAAGATATCCCATGCTCTTGGATTGGAAGAATCAATATTGTTAAAATGGTCACACTGCCCAAGGCAATCTACAGATTTAATGCATTCCCTATCAAATTACCCAAGACATATTTCACAGAACTAAAACAAATCATAATAAAATTTATATGGAGCCACAAAAGACCTAGAATTGCCAAAGCAATATTGAAAAAAAAGAAAGAGGCTGGAGGAATAACTCTCCCAGACTTCAGACAACACTATAGAGCTATAGTAATCATTCAACATGGAATTGGTACAAAAACAGACATATAGACCAATGGAACAGAATAGAGAGCCCAGAAATGAACCCACAAACTTTTGGTCAACTAATCTTCCACAAAGGAGGCAAGAATATACAATGGAATAAAGACAGTCTCTTCAGCAAATGGTGTTGGGAAAACTGAACAGCAGCATGTGAATTGATGAAGCTAGAACACTCCCTTACACCATACACAAAAATCAACTCAAAATACATCGAAGACTTAAACATAAGACAAGATACAATAAACCTCCTAGAAGAAAACATAGGCAAAACATTATCTGACATACATCTCAAAAATGTTCTCCTAGGGCGGTCTACCCAAGCAATAGAAATAAAAGCAAGAATAAACAAATGGGACCTAATGAAAATTACAAGCTTCTGTACAGCAAAGGAAACCATAAGTAAAACAAAGACAACCTACAGAATGGGAGAAATTTTTTGCAAATGAAACTGACAAAGGCTTGATCTCCAGAATATATAAGCAGCTCATACGACTTCATAAGAAAAAAAAAAACCACCCAATCCAAAAGTGGGCAGAAGACCTAAACAAGCAATTCTCAAAGGAAGAAATACAAATGATCAACAGGCACATGAAAAAATGGTCAATATCACTAATTATCAGAGAAATGCAAATCAAAACTACAATGAAGTATCACCTCACACCAGTCAGAATGGCCGTCATTCAAAAATCCACAAGTGAAAAATGCTGGAGAGGCTGTGGAGAAAAGGGAACCCTCCTACACTGCTGGTGGGAATGCAGTTGGTGCAGCCACTGTGGAAAACAGTATGGAGATTCCTCAAAAGACTAGGAATAGACTTACCATATGACCCGGGAATCCCACTCCTGGGCATATATCCAGAAGGAACCCTACTTCAGGATGACACCTGCACCCCAATGTTCATAGCAGCACTATTTACAATAGCCAAGACATGGAAACAGCCTAAATGTCCATCAACAGGTGACTGGATAAAGAAGGTGTGGTATATTTATACAATGGAATACTATTCAGCCATAAGAACCAACAACAAAATGGCATTTGCAGCAACATGGATGCTCCTGGAGAATGTCATTCTAAGTGAAGTAAGCCAGAAAGAGAAAGAAAAATACCATATGAGATCACTCATATGTGGAATCTTAAAAAAAAAACATAAATACAAAACAGAAATAGACTCACAGACATAGAATAACAAACTTGTGGTTGCCAGGGGGACGTGCGGTGGGAAGGGACAGACTGGGATTTCAAAACGTAGAATAGATAAACAACATCGTACTGTGTAGCACAAGGAAATATATACAGGATCTTGTGGTGGCTCACAGCAAAAGTGAATGTGACAATGAATATATGTATGTTCATGTATTACTGAAAAATTGTGCTCTATATTGGAATTTGACATAACACTGTAAGATGACTGTAACTCAATAAAAAAAGGAAAAAAAAAAAAAAAAAAAGAACTAATCCCTCCTGGGAGGGGTCTCCCAAGAGCCAGGCGGGACTGAATTCCGTGAGTCAGCAGGACGGAGAATGATATGATGACTGATGTTGGGGCCAGAAGTACCGGGGAGACCAAGGCAGGATACTTGGAAGACCTGCATCTGTTCCAAGACAGCAGCAACAGATTCAAGCCCTGTACTCCTCAGCAGTTTTTGGCTTTCCTTATACCCACAAACCTTCCTTTTAATACTTACAATATGACCGTTCCTTTTCCTGTTACCCAGAGAAAGAATTTTCCGGACCCCTCAAAACAGCCGCATATTAGTTAGGGACGTGGGCCCTGGAGGCAAAGAAACTTGAGTCTGAAACTTGAGTTCAGTCACCCTGCCACTTCCTAGCTGTGTGACCACGTGGCATTTACGACCTCGTCTGTAAGATGGAATAATCACGGCGCCGCCATCAGAGGGAGGAAATGAGGCAGTGCGTGCAGAGGACTGAGTCCAGCAGCAGCCCAGGAGCGGCAGCACAATAAGTAGTAGCTATTATATTGATTATTCCAAATCCTACACTCGTCCTGCAGTGCCATGAAGCCTCTTTGCAGCTGACAGATGGCAATGATTAATGCTGGAAAACAATCAAGATATTATGGTCTCTGATGCTGTCACTTGCATCTCACAGCAAATGAACCCCACACTACGTCAACTCTTCAGCCCATCGTTTCAAAGCTACCCCGAACCGGACTTCTCAAAGTCTGTACTTGCAAACCTCCACCTGGCATAGCTACACTAAATTTTTTCCACTTATACCTAGTAGAAGCCACCTCAATCTATTTGAATAAAATCAATAAATGTGTATAATGTAGAAAGTGCATCAGTAAGAAACATTATAGTAGCCTCCTCAAATATTATGAGATGTGTTTACCTGAGCAAAATTACAGAGCAAGGTAAGTTTGTTCTCAACCTTCCCCCTCTTTCAGGGGCCACCCCATCCTCGCCAGAGAGCCCTGTCGAAGCTAGATGCTCTGGCAAGGTGGTGGTTGACGAATGTTTCAGATGCTGGACTTACTGAGGAGATCCGCTTATAAATAGGGCATTCTCAGGAACCAAAAAAGCCCTTGGGTTTTAAGGAATGGACCCAGACTCTCTAGCTATTGCTTGGGAGAAATCTGGGACAGGAAAACTTGTCTGGTATCTTTTACATCCTACCAACATGACTGGCTGTCAAAGGTCAACCTGCAAAATTTCACCAAGATGCCCTAAAAGCGAGGCCAACATGGATAAGTTCGCAAAAATTTCATTCCAGAATCGTAACACTGAAAATCTTCCCAAGATGTCATCTCATTAGTTCTGTTGTGACCAGATTTCTCCAAAGCTCTCTGGGCATGTGGCTGGTGACCTGATTCCAGAAGGTCTGTAGATATTTGATTAAGCCTACAGGTGTTGCAGCTTTATCTGGGGACTAGAAAAGCAATTAGAATAGCAGGGGAAGTCTGCTTAACTCCATTACTGCTGGTGCTCAGCCAAAAAGAGAGTTGCCATACGAAATATTAATGAAAAGTAGTTCCAGAACAGGAGAATGCAAATAATGTTTCAGCTGTCGATTGTTTTTGCCACTAGCCCAGCAGAGCTGAGTGTAATAGCAAGTCCTCTGCCAGTCGCTTCAAAGTGGCACAACTGCCAGTCTTACCAATTGGAACTTGAGTCATGTTTTATTGTCCCCCTGTCCTACCCATTAATAAAAGCAGGAGGACAATCATTCAAAATAATTACAGAAGTGAAAGGTAGCAATTAGCCGTACAAATTAGCTATTAAATGATTCAGAAATTTCAAAGTGAGAAGATGACCTTTTCACTTCTTATCTGGCAGTGATGAATTGGGTTCTGATTTGAGAAGAAAAATAAAGCGCTCTAACACATTACAGATTTTCTTCACCTTCCAAAGGGAACTGAGCCAAGTTAATTAAAAATATGGTAGAACACACAAATTTCAGGATGTTCCCTGGTGGCTTTCTTACCTGCCTACCTGCAAGGGTCACCTTCCTCTCCAGCCCACCCCGTTGGCACCTTCTCTCATAGTTACGAGAAGGAAAAATGGGAAATCCTGCTGCAGAACATTTTATTTAATTAACAGATGATCTAATAAACCTGTGTTGTGACAACATTTCCCACTCTAAAAATTACTAGTTGAATATACACGTGCTGGATGTTCATTAATTCCTCTAACAAATGACTTCACTTCCAATAAACATGGCATTGTAGTTCTATTCGCGGATATTTGCCATCTAAAAGTGCTGCCAAGGTATTCTTGCCATTTTACCTGCCGAGCAAAATTACACGGATTCCACCGTGAAGAGCTAACCATACCACTCACCTCTACTGACACATTAACCGGAAGTCATCATGCTAAACAACTTCAGCTGCTCCTTCTCTTGGAAAAGGCACCCTCGGCTCTAGAGCTGCATACTCTTTCTATACAATAAAGTCTGCTGTCACCTTGCTCTTGATGCAATTGCAGTCTGGGCTACTTCTTTACGAGTCAAAGTATGAAAACCTTTCCCTGCACTTTATTTTGAGGCCCAAGATCTTGCCGTGAGAAAACACAGTGCCACGGGGATGGCACGGAGAGAAAAGTGATTATCTCTTCAACACAAAGCAGCAGGTAAACATACACATTATACTCATGCGGCTTCTACCTGAGAGCAGAACTCAGAATCATCTGACTTCAGAGACCAAAAAGGATCTCAACCCCCCTTGCTTATCAGTGAGGAGACAACATAGACATGGGTGTTGCCCCTCATCACACAGCTAACTGGGTGCAGAGTCAGTCTAGACCCCAGGTCATCATCTGGCTCTGGGTCCAGGGCTCTTTGAGGGCACCCGCTGCTCTTTCAAAGATCTCCCCCTCCCCACGCTGGAGACAGAGTGCAGCACTCATTATTTGCAGGTTGCACGTTTGTGGGTTCACCTACTTGCTAGAATGTACTTGTAAACCCAAAATCAACACTCACAGCACTTTCATGATCATTCATGGACATGCGCACAGAGCTGCAAAGAATTGGGGCCACCTGACACGCACGGTCTCAGCCCAGGCTGAACAAAGCTACCCTCTGCCTTGTTTCTGCAACTCTTATACCATAAACACACGTCCTTTATGTGGCCTATTTTATTCCACTTTTTTATATTTTTGTGCTTTTTTTTGTTGGTGATTTCACTGTTTAAAATGGCATAGGGCTGAAGCATCGTCTAGAATTTCTAAGCACAAGGAGACTGTGGTATGACTTACGGAGAAAATACATGTGTTAAATGAGCGTCCTCCAGGCATGAGTCATGCTGTTCACTGTGAGTTCAGTATTACTTAATCAACAGTATATATTAAATAAGATGCCTTTAAACAGAAACACACACAAAACAAGGTTATGTATTAACTGGTTGACAAAATTGTGACCAGAGGCTCACAGGAACCTAAGCCTGTATTTCCTCAAGGAGCTACGATTCAGTATTTGCTAATTCGGTGTTTACGGCAACTGTAAAGACCATAATGACCACGAGTCATGAGAATCACCTGCGTATCTGAACAGGACAGTGCGGACAGGCAGACCACAGAACAGAAACATTTAAAAAACACAGGGAAGTTAGGAAGAGCCCGTCAAGGTCACGGGCAGGTGCACCTGGGGGATGAGGCGGCATCCCTGTGGTTCTCACCCTGGTCAGCAGGCCTTGGCTTCTACGTGTTTACTGGGCAGAATCAAGTCTCTCAGTTGGGCATCGTGTATGAGCACGGGAGAGGACCGCATTAGAAAATGAATCATTAGTAATGATTTCTGAAAGCAAACAGAGTAGCAGAAGCCTACAAATTCCAAAGAGCAGAATCACAGCCGATGTGTGCATTGGCCTCTCTGCCTCCGCCTCTCTCGCCCACAGACGCTGCCAGGATTCACTCAGGGCTTTCTTTTAGCTGAGTCGCCTTGACCCTGGCTGTGGCATTGATTTTTGAAGGAAAAAAAAAAAAAAAGCAGACCAAGAACTGTCTGTGTAAAAAGCCTGGTTTTAAAAAAACCACATTGATGCTCAGCATTTAAGTGCCTGCTTCCAAAAAATGTTAATAGACACACACAAATAATATTTGGAAGTACACAAACTATCAGCAGTGGTTTTTTATGGAGGACAGAATTACAAGGGACTTTCACTTTGTACATTATTTCTACAATGTTTGGGCTCTTTGTGAAAAGCCTGTATTACCTTTTGCTATGGACTGAATTATGTCCCGTCTCAAAAACTTTTTCATATGTTGAAGCCTCAACCCCCAGTGTGGCTGTATTTGGAGACAGGGCCTATGAGGACCTACATGATAAGGGTGGGGTCCTAGTCTACCAGGAATGGTGTCCTTATGAAAAGAGAAAGAGACACCAGAGCGCTCTCTCTTTCTGCCATGTGGAGACACAGCAAGAAGCTGTCTGCAAGCCAGGAGGAGAGCTCTCACCAGGAGCCAAACCAGCTGGCACCGTGATCTTGGACTTGCTGGCCTCCAGAGCTGTAACAAAATAAATGTCTTCTGTTTAAACCAGGAGTCTATGGTATTTCGTTATGACAGCTGAAGCTGAATAAAACATCTTTGTACGTAGGGGGAAAAAGATACATTAAATAAATATACATCCATTTTCAGGGATCAGACAGACACACTCAGTACAGACTAATCTGTAGCTCTTGCTTTATATGTAGCAAACATGTGATCCCAGTGAACTATTTGAAAAATATCATTAAACCTTGAAAAGTAACATCTGCACAGATGTTAACAGCCTCTGGGCTTAATGATTTTTGTTTCAGCTTGACTATGTTCTTCAAGGCAGCTTTTGTAAAACTTGAGCCCAAACACGTAATCAAATCAATTCCAAACAACTCACATAGTTTTCCAGGTAGTCTGTCGCCCTTTAGAACACCCCTACAGGCAGAATTTCAGCTCTTCCACCATCCTTTCCAGTGGCCACTCTGGAAATACCTGCAATGGTCATCCGCTGCCCTCCTCTTTCAGCCAACACAGGTGGCATCTGAGGCCTGGGCGCTTTGGAACCAGGCAGCAAACGCATTCAAAAGAAGCCCATGCACCCCACCCACTAGGATGGCTACTATCAACAGCCAGAAAACAACAAGTGTTGGGAAGGACGTGGAGAAATTGGAACCCTTGCGCACTGTCGGTGGGAATGTAAAATGGCGCAGCCACTGTGGGAAACAGTATGGCGGTGCCTGAAAAAAATAAAAATAGAACTACCATATGATCCAGCAATCCCACCTCTGGGTATATATCCAAAAGAATTGACAGTCAGGTCTCACTGAGGTATTTATACACATAAATTCATAGCAGCATTATTCACAACAGACAATAGGTATAAGTAACCCAAGTGTCTCTCAGCAGATGGGAGAAACAAAATGTGACATTTTGGGACATTATTCAGCCTTTAAGAAGAAGGGAATTCTGACACACGCTATAACATGGATGAACCCTGAAGACAGACTGGGATGGAGGTAATAACTGCCCAGGGTCTGTGAGGGGTCCTGCGTAAATGATCTTGCCATGATTCTTGACTTGGGTGCGGGTTACATGGGTGTGTTTACTTTGTGACAGTTCTTTGAGGTGTGCACTTAGGATATGTATGTATATTATATTTCAATAAAAAGTTTTTTCAGAAATCCTCAAGGTGAATGCAGAACTTCAAAACCACCATCACAGTGGATCAACTAACCAGAAGCCAGGAGAGATGGAGGGACAAAGTAGAATTTAGGCTTTTGGAGATTTGATCATTTCCAGATTTTCAAATAATAGGTATAAATGCTTCTAAGCTGTGGAGCTGGACATCATGTGCTCAACCAGATGTTCCCAGCCCTGGCTCCATGTTGGAATCACCTGGGGAGCTTAAACAATACCTGGTGCCTGGGCCCTGCCCCTAAAGACTGTGGGATAGCTGGCCTGGGCAGCAGCCTTGGCATCATCTTTTCAAAGGCTCCTGGGCTGTTCTGTGAGCATTCGAAGCTGAGAACCACAGCTCCTGGGACTGGGTTAAGTGCTTTACATTATTACCTCTAATCCCTTCACTCCCCTCCAAGATAACAAATGAGGCCCTGAGAGATTGGCATGTCTCAAGACCACAGAGCAAATAAGCAGCTATGATGGGTTAGCAGTACTCAGGCCTCTCTGTCTCTGAAGACTGCTACACTGAAAATATCAACTGGAGTTGTTCAAATGCACGAGTTTTTCTTTTAACTGATTTGCAAACTTTCTGTGTTTTCCCTCTGGCTCCCTGCTCTTACCCCTGCCAGCTTCTTCACATTATATTTCTGCTTCAACTTTGTCTCCTGGGAGTTCTCCCTCTTCTCTTAGTCCCCCACCCACACACATTTACCACCCTCAGCTGTCATTTCCATCACAGTTGAAAACGGCCCAGTAATCTTGTTCTGTTTGGGTTTTTTTCCCTATTAAATGATAACCTCTGGGAGGGCAGGAACGCCTCTGTTTTTCTCCACAATAAATCCCCAACACTCAGCACAGTGCCTGACATTTCCCGGGGACTCAATAATTCACTGCTGAATAATAAAGAAATGAACCACTCACCTAATATAAATGCTTGCCCTGATAAGTGTGTTCCTTCTTGACAGGAGCCCTGGGTGTCACTTAGAGCCTGTGGAAATGGGGCATCCTACATCTCATGGATCCCCCAAGGCCACTGAAATGAATGCAGACTTCCACGCAAACACTGCGGAGGACCCAGGGTCTGCCACGGAGAATACAGAGGAGACAAGAGAAAAACAAGACAGAGATGAAAACCTTGAGGTGGAGACAGCATCTCATCACAAGCAGCAAATCACACATCTGGCTCCCGTCTGTCCCCAGACAATCTCGTTTTCTCTATTCCTCACAACCCTGTTTATCCTGGGGCTGCAGAGCACACAGAGGCTGATGCTCCACCCCAGAGCACCTTGGCCCACATGAGCTCACCTGCAGCTGCGGGAGACAGATTCCGCTGCAAGTGTCTCTTGTAAGAGCCAGGGGAGCTGGCTCCAAAGCAGGTGCGACACAAAAATGACTTAGCACCCCCACCTCCCCTCCCCTGAACAATCAAAGGGAGGGAGCATCCACGGACAAGCACTCCAGCCTCCCTGTCCTCTGCCAGCAGGAGGTCCCCATGAGATTGAGCCCTGGGTGCCCACAGAGGAACCCACTCATTACCGCGCTCTCTGGGGTCGTCTCCTTCCCTGCCTCACTTTCCCCACTTCCTCCCTCGTGCTTCCAGATATTAACTCCCAAATAGACTTCCTGCACTCCAATTGTCTTGTCTCAGATCTGCTTCAGGGGAGCCCAAATCAGGGCAAGGTGGTTATTTCCACTGTACAGGTAAATACACGAAGGCGGGAAGCAGCAGCGTTTTGCTCAAGGTGAGCTGCTTTTTTTGCATTTCCCGCAAAAATTCAGGGATTCCCACACTGCTCAGAGATCATCCCCCCTGCAACTCAGAGCTCTGGAGGCAACTACAGGGCAGCCTCAACCGCAGAGCAGCGTGGGGATCCCTGTCATTTGGTCCAGGTGCAGACAAGCCACAGGTGCGGCAGGGATGCCAGGGTGGGCACGCCCCAACACCAACGAAGTCTGTATTCTCCGGGACTTCATCTCTGCCCAGGGGCAATGACACAGACTGTCACTGTTCAGCTAGACAGCAAAGCCCCTGCCTGCAGAGAAGCAGCCGGACTGTGAGGAGCCCCCCTTCTGACGACAGCTGCGGCAGCACGGACAGCCTCACCCGGGGCTGCAGTGCCCTCCCCCCTACTCTGAGATTCTGGACCTGAGTGCCATGCACGTGACCTCCCGCAGGAATGTGTTATCCTCCTAAGCACATCCAAGTTAACCAGTAAGAAACCAGGTTTTGAAGTTCTTAGGGATCCTAGTTTAACCCAAAGTAGAAATTCCCTTCCCAACTCAGGGCAGAAACTCGTGTCCCCTGGGCTGTATCTGTCCTATGAACGTGTTTATTTTTTGGCTGGATGAGGGTTATAAAGTGAGATTTCCCATGAAAACAGAAAGCTCTGGTTTCTCTTGAAAACTCAAAGGATCTGGCCACCCTGGGGCCACACTCTCACCAAGTATTGGTCAGAACGAAACAGTAGCCGCCTTTTCTCAACAGGCCGGGTGCCTTCTGGCTTGCTCAGTCCCTACCCCGCCTTATTGTTGCACGCAGACCCCTTCGCTCATTCTAAACATTTCAGTTTGGAATCCGCATATGTTTCAGTACATATCACCTTTATGTGTGAACACTGTTTCATTCCTGCTATTTGGAAACAGATACAATTACACATCTAAAAATTATATCCAAATCAAACATTGGCTTAACCCACCTTGGAACTTTGAAAACCCCTGCACTCTATTTATCTTTAAGGCCCTTTTTGGTTCCATGATTCTACAGTCCTAAGATGCAACCAACATCTTAGCCGCTGCACAGGCTATTCTGTGGTTCTCTTGTACTTTTCAGTAAGGACTGGGCTTTTCTTCAAGACACAGACCAGGGCCTTTCTTGTCCTAGATCATATAATAAAAGGACACACAGCTCTGCAATGCCCATTACGTGGGGAGATGGGTGAGAAAAATAGAGAAAGAAAGTGCTAGGGAATTTTATGCTGCAGAAACAAATAATAATTAAATGTGTGTTTGGTACCAGAATAGATTTCTTTAAAAGAAAAAAAAAAAGCATGGAAGAAAAACATAAGAAACGCAACAGGATGCATGGCACAGCACCATGCAGGTAAATCGAAGTGCGTACAGAACAGTATTAAATACATCCAAGGACACATACAAATGTATGTCATTGACCCATCACAGTCACGTGGGGAGGGAACGGGGGAGAGTGGGGATGAAGCTGGGAAGGAGAAACAAAGCAGGCAGGCCTGGCAGAGAATGACGGTGGCCACGCCCCACGACAGTGACAGTAAGAAAATACAACTCATAGCTGCACCTGAAGTCTAGAGAGGGAGGGGGGGAAACTGGCAATTCAGAAAGTTCTACCTCTGCAAGCCCCTTGGGAAAAAAGATATTTGCTTCTTTTACGTTCATTTTTCATTTGTAAATGCAGGTCACTGCAAAGAGACTGAGTATCAAGAGCTAAGGAACCACTGAGAGCGTGCCCACACGTGTCATCTTAAGGACGCAGAGCTGAAGAACCAATCCGATATGAATCCCAAATTGCAGACACCGACAACACGGCAGCCCCACGCCCCCCAAGCCACTGCCTGACCAGCCATGTTGGCCATACATGGCAGTATGCATACCGCTATTTAGCTTTTATCTTTTTTTCCCACTTTTTGTTCACTTTTTGAACTTAACTACTCTAGCCACGCCCTAAATAATAACATGCACGAAATCATTGTTTTGGTGTGCCAGTTTTATTTTTTCACTAAACACTGAGATAAACAAAAACTATTAAAACCTTTAAATGTCACTTTTATCATCTCAAATTGTCCTCCCTAACATGCCAACTAATGTAATCAATAAACTAAAAGCATAGAATGGCTCAAACACAACCGATGTTTATTTCTTGCTCACAGGACAGTCCTGGGCAGGTGAACTGGACAGCAGGACCATCTTCCTCCACACGGCCCGGCTGTGCCCTCTTCAGCACAAGCCTGCTGAGGTCACCCCATGGGTCCACTCCAGCCAGCCTGCGAGGGAAGAGACCGCAGGAAGGCACGCTAGGGTGGCCATGGTCAGGCCGGAAGGGGGTGCCCATCATGTCCACTTAAATCCCTTGGCTAGAATTCAGCCCCATGGTCACACCTACCTTCCAGCGAGGCTGGAAACTAAGTTCCAGAAGAAAAAGAGGAGAAAATTCTAGGCTGTGTTATGGTCCATTACTTATAAATCTATTTTTCACTAGTGCCTGGGCATTTAGAAGGCAGAGAGAGCAGCTTTTTTTATCTCTGTAACCTCTTGCAGTGCCTGACAGCGTGTCTAAGTAAGTATTCACTGTACAGCTGATGGAACAATCTTTTTAGGACACACATTCCAGTAAACAGCGGAGAAGATGTTGTTCCAACCTGTCTCTGCAGTTACCAGAATCAATTTAGTGGGAGACAGGGGGAACCATTAACAGCCGGAGAGCTCCAAGAGAGACCAGATCCTGTCTCGTGGGGAAACTTAAGTCTTTCTTCAGCCAAAAGCAAAATTAAGAACCACCGTCACAGATACTCTCAAAAACATACAGGGGATGATGTTAGTGATTTTCTTCTGGGCATCGAGGAAAAGAGGCCGGGAAAACCTCCAGAAGAAGAGAAAAATGCTCCCATGTGGCAACAGTAAAGAACAGAGATGAACGGATTTAGAATAGAAGAGGCAACTTCTAAAATCAACAAATTCCTTTTTGCACAATTAACACTCAAAGCAGACATGGAGGGGAAATAAGGGAAAAGCAATTTTCTTGTAAATCACTAAGCCTGGGAGGAGGTAAGTATTACACAGTATCATTTCAAGTGGTGCCCTGGGAAGAGGTTAGTAAAAATAATTTATAAAATGGAAATTGAGGAGAGAAAAAAGGAAACGCATGTCTAAAAGCAGACACTGTCGGCAGTGCTTTGAAGAGTCAATAATTATTTATAGTTCAGCAGTCATATGATGATAAATAGCTGATGATAAAGGCTTTATAAGCAAATCAGTGCTTATATTGTGAAGGCTTGTCAAATCATTTCTTAGCACAGATACGAGACAGGAATAAGAAGAGTATCATTTCGACAAAGGGTTAGTTTCTGCCCTCTGCACCAGGTGCGTGGGACAGTGTATCAGTTTTCTATTCCTCCTGTAACAAATTACTACAAATGCAGCGACTCAGAACAACACAAATTTTTTACCTTACAGTCCTGCACGTCAGAAGTCCAACACAGGTCTCCCATGGCTGAGGTCAAACTGTCAGCAGGGTGCTTTCCCAATCTGGAGGCTCCAGGGAGAATCCACGTCCTAGCCTCTTCTAGTTTATAAACGCACCTGTGTCCCTTGGCTCATGCCCCCATTCCTCTGCCTACAAATCCAGCAAACCAAGTCCTCCAGCTGCCATCCCATCTCTCCGATTCCCTCTTCTGACCCCCTCTTCCACTTTCAAGTACTATTTTTTAATTTTTTTTTTTTTGGTGGGGGAGGCAATTAGGTTTATTTTATTTCATTTCATTTCTTTCATTTATTCATTCATTCATTCATTTAACAGTACTGAGGATCGAAGCCAGAACCCCCTGCATGCTAAGCACACTCTACCACTGAGCTATGCCCTCCCCCCTTAAGTACTCAGAATTCTAACCACATTGGGCCTACCCGGATGATCCAGGATTATCTCCCTATTTTAAGGTCATCAGCTCAGCAACCTAATTCCATGGGCAACTGTAATTTCCTACATGTTATGGAAGAGATGGACACATCCTCCTCAAAATTCATACACTGAAATCCTAAGCCCCAGTGTGATCTTTGTGGAGGCTGGGCCTTTGGAAGGTGATTAGGCCACAAGGGTGGGGCCCTCATGATTGGGATCAGTGCCCTTAGAAGAAGAGGCCAGAGAGCTCTCTTGTCCCTTCCACCATGGGGGGATACAGTGAGAAGCCGGTCATCTGCAGTCAGGAAGCTGAGCTATGAGAAGTAAACGTTTGCTGTTTAAGCCTATGGTATTCTTGTTGTTGCAGCATGAACTCCCTAGGAAACCATGTAGCCTAACACACTCACTGGTTCTAGGGACTGGGACATGCACATCTTCAAGGGGAGCTGTTATTCTGCCATCACAGGGATTATGCTGAATGAGCCACAAACCCTGCTTTTATGACTCCTACAGGCAAGTAAAGAAATGCAGCGCCCTCCACAATAATCATAGCCACTAACGGTTACTGAGTACCATGCTCTTTTCTGAACAGTGCGTCTATTCACCAAGGGGCTGGAAAACTACAGCCCACTAACTCTTTTTGTAAATAAAGTTTTATGGGAACACAGGCCCACCCATTTGTTTACCTATTGTCTCTGGCTGTTTTCTCGCTACAACAGCAGAGTTGAGCAGATGGGATAGGAAATATATGACCCACAAGCCTGAAATATTCTCTATGGCCTTTTATAGGAAAGAGTTTGCCAAACCCATGTACTAGCTCATTAAATAACCCTGTAAGGTCAGTACTCTTATCATGATCCCCATTTTACAAATCAAAAAATCTGAAGCACAGAGAGAGAAAGTAACTTGACTCAAATCACACAGCTTACAAGCAACAGAGTCAGAATTGCAATGTCTCTTAATAATCCTTCTCCAGAAACAACCGTAAACTAAAGCTCCATGGATACATGCCAGTGCAGAGGCTGCAAAGGAAGCAGAAAATCTTTTGGAGGGAACGAATGAAGGGCTCATTTATCAGCCCCATCTATGTGCTAGGCGCTGTTCCAGGAACTC
The DNA here is from genome assembly GCF_048773025.1 of Camelus bactrianus. Classification (NCBI taxonomy): domain Eukaryota; kingdom Metazoa; phylum Chordata; class Mammalia; order Artiodactyla; family Camelidae; genus Camelus; species Camelus bactrianus. The sequence goes on from NC_133549.1 coordinate 26,450,056, forward strand.
TGTGAGCACTATCTCATAAGAACCCTACATAGGTATTATTATCCTCATTTTAGAGATGTAGAAACTGAGGCATATAGTCCTACACAGCAGAGGCAAGGTCCCGGCCCAGGTCTGTCTGACCCCACAGTGTCTGCTCCCCCTGCACCATGCGAGGGAGACCATACTTCCAGTGTGGGAAATCAAGCAAGGCTGCCTGGCTGGTTATGTCTCAGCTGGACTTTGAAAAATGAATGGGGTTTTGAGATGCAGAGCTGGGGCTGGAGAATGAGGTGTTCCAGGGAAACAGACAGCAAGAAAGAAATCTTGGAGGTGAAAAAAATCACTCAGGATGTCTGGTGAATGGTGAGAAGGCTGGAGTTGAGAACTTAATGAAGGAGCAGCGGGAGGTTGGAATGAATGGATGAGAGAGACTAAGTATTAGGATCTTGAACGCCAAGCTAGGGCAGGTAGTTTTATCCTGAGGAAGGAAGCGACGTTCAAGTTGGAGTTTATTTGTTAAAGTCTATGAAAAAGATCTAAGGTGATGGTAGAAGAAATGGAAAGAGAAGAAAAGGGGCATTTTATTAAAGAAGAGCCACAGGATGGCCAGATGAAAGCAAAGGGCCAGAGGAGAGTGGTCAGACAGGGGTCTCCGGCCTGGAGGCTGGCTGAGCAGGGTGACACCATGGACAGGAATAGGAGAAGAGATAAAGCTGGTGGTGGGGAGAAGCTGACAGTCATTTTGGTTTTGGTTCTGCTGTGTGCAGGATCCTACATTAGCTCCGGGAAGGTATGCCCAACAGAGAGCTGCAAATTCAGAAACAGAGTTGAGTGGGCATCCGTGTGTTCGACAGAAAGGCCTGTGTGTGGAGGTCACGGTTGAAACTAGGGAAGTAGATGCCACTTTCGGTGTGATCCTCATCCTCTGTGCTCTCTGCAAAGGCACACAGCTCTGTAGGGCCTTACCGCCATCATCTTTGATTTCAGAAGTGGAGACTACTGACTCACATGTGACAGTTTAGAGAAAGGCCAAGCCACTAACCCAGCGTCCCCAATAAAGTCCATGTGGGCTTGTGAGGGTAGCATCAAGGGCTCCTCCTTCAGGGCTCCTTTCTCTATATCCCACCCAGCCCCTGGTTGGTCCTGCCCCTCAAAGCACAGTTCAGTCCTTGCAGCTGGCTGATGCCATTCTGGAAGCAAACGCATCCTCCACAGAGCTGTGGAGACCAGGCTTTTCTACACCAGCTCCTCTACTTTGTGTACATTGTAAAACGATTGCTCCGCTTAGATAAGATGATTAACTGACGAGCCTCTGATGGATTATGAATTATTAAGTTATCAACAATGTGTTTAGCACATTTCACTTGTATCAACGTATCAATGTGCATGTAAATTTATCATCTCAGCCTGTCCTTGTGGGACTCACGTTGTAATTCTAGTTTTACAATGAAAATAAACTGAGGCCAAGAGTCTCTTTGTGACTCCCCAGTGTCACTTCGTGTCTCCCCAATGTCACTTCATGTCTCCCCAGTGTCACTTCGTGTCCTGTCCTTTCCCCTGTGCCAGAACTTCCAAGTCAGCTCCCCAGGTCAGGGAGGTGGATTGATGGAATAATCAGGAGCTATAATGTGAGTGCAGATGATAGCAGGTGCTTTACATCATGCACTGGGCTTCCAATGAAGGTCACTTTTAAAGAACAAGACTGTAAGATTCTAAAGGGAAGACAATAGTCTGGCAGTGATTTCCTTGCAAGCTATTCTCTGTGGCCTTGAATGTAACAAGAATAGACTTTTACACTAAATGCAAGATTTTGTATTTGTATTCCCTTGTGTTCTTTTTTTTTAAATGTCCTTCATTTATATTAGTAGTAAGAACGTATGTTCTAAATAATTCCCATGTGGACAACTGATCAGAAACAGCTAACCAACATAATAGCATGACAGTGACTTCAAAAACACACTGACTGAGGAAAAAGACTTCAAAGGGGAAAAGAATTTTCAAAGGAAATGCTGCTATATTCAAGCAATCGGTAAGATTTTTGAACCCGTCTTCTGCATTTAACAGATGACTTCTATGCCTTTAATGTCAACTAGCACATCTCTATCTCATTTTAGACAAAATCAAGTGAAAGGAGGGATAGTGTAAAACCCAAATGAAATATTCTGATGACCAAAGTGTGCAAGATGGGAAAACACGGATTTATCCATCCATAGACCCAGCAATCGCCTGGCATATTCCTTTGAATCAGAATAGAACAAATGGGTCAGTGTGATATCAGCTTTCTAACAAATTTGCCCACAGATTAAGGGAACTTCCTGAGAGCTGGAAAATTCTCTCACTGGAAATGTTCAGGCTTATCCAGCTTGTCCTAAGGATAATTCAAAACATAGAGGGAAGCTGGATCAAGTGACTTAGAAGATGCCTGCATTACAGACCTTCCCTCAATCTAAGGAGAAAGGTATCCTGCATGGCTCTCAAAATTATTTTGATCTATGACCACCTGTCAAGGAACCTCTGACCCTCTAGGAATCCAGGGCTGTAATCTTAGAAAGGGATGTAGTCATTCATCCAACAACATGTAGTGAAAACATACTATCTTCCAGGTACCAGTTTTCAAACTACTGATGTAACAAGTATTTATTGAGGGTTTACTATGTGCCAGACATTGTGCTTATACAGTGTTGCTCACGGGGATGAGACAAATACATGAGTAGGATAAATTTAGAGATTTATAAGTATTATAAATAAATAAAATAGGCTGATACGCTGATAGCCAGTGACTGAGGGGCTCCTTTGGATTAAAAGCAGGCCTCTCTGAGGCAGTGATCATGGGGGTTGAGAGGTGAAATATGAGAAGAGAAGAAGGAAGCATCTGGAGAGCAGAAGCCAGAGGAAGAAAGAGCAAGTTCAAGGCTCTAAGGCAGGAACAAGACGGGAGGGTTTGCTAGAAGGCCACCGTGGCCAATAAGATGAGGTATAAGCAGGTATGGGAGCCAGGTCAGGAAGGGTTTGCAGGCCATGGTAAAGGGTTCAGACTCTGAACTAAAGTTAGATGGGCAGCCAGGAGGAGATTCTAAGCAGAGAATCCCAGCAGCCCCTTCACTTGGGATTCCATGAGATGCCTGGGTAGAGATGGAAATGAGGTAAGAGGGACATATCTAAAAGTAGAGGGGAGACACAAGGTCACCTCAGCCCTGAGCAGAAGAGAGTGGCTGAGAGGAGACAGGAGAGTTGCTGAGTCTTCAGGAAGGAAGAGTAAGTCTACAGACCTAAGTTCAATTGGTGATCAGACATGGCTCTGCATGAGGTGAAACATGGACCAAGAAGGACAGGGTGACCCAGTGCCTCTGAGAAGCCTGGGTCCAGAGGCAGGCAGGGGAGTTTAGAGGGAGGAGCCACCTCTCCTGGCCAGCACACTGGATGCTGCTTTGGCCCTCTTCTTGAGACAGGCTCTGACCCACGTGCACTGAACTCTAACACCCTCAGTTCCAAAGCTCCAGAATCCCCTTGAGCATGTTTGAGGTCCCTTTAATGGGACCAGAATAGGAGGAGAAACCACTGCAGAGGAAGTCAAAGATGCCCCACATCACTCCTGCTCCTTGGCCACCAAAAACATCTCTCCCAAATGACGGAAGGAGAGACTGTGCTTTTTAAAAAATGCTCCTTATTTAATATCATAAAGGAATGTATGTCTCACACCAGAACAAGAGCTGTCATAACCACAATGCTGTAATTAGTTCATAGGCACAGAGTACTTGACCCATGACACTCTTGGGACGTGCGGCAGCAGAAGGCAGGCAGGCAGGCTATGCGCTCAGACAGGCTTGGGTTTGAACATTAATCCTGAAAGCCATTTGCCCTTGGGCAAGTTACTTCACCTGGCTGCGCTTTGGTTTCCTCTTCTGTAAAATGGGGTTGTAATAACATCAGCTCTCAGAGCTGCTGCGTGTATCGGATGATGTACGTAAACCCTGAGCACCATGCCAGGCACAGTGCAGAGGCTCAGTAAAAGCTGCTTCCCCTTCTTCCAGGTGCGATCGTTGGCTGTTCTCTGAGTTAACTTGTTCTTTTTCTCTCTCTGCAGGCATTTTGAGCCAGGTGAAGGTGAAGAGAGACACCCTGGCCTTGCTACACAAAACAAGGTTGAAAAATAACACGCTCTGCATGCCTAGCAGAGTGCCCGGCACAGACAGAACTCCAGCAGGTGGTGATGGACATCGTTGTCGCCTTTGGTGTTGGCGCTGAAGGGCTGACACAGAAGCAAGACTTCAGATCACAGTGAGCTCTTTGCCTGAAAACATCTTAAATTTGATCCGCTAACCAAGGAGCCTACATCTAAGATCTCAGCAGAACTTTCTTCACAGGAACACACCATTTCCAATTCCGGTCCTGGCCCCTTACTTTCCATTTCCCTCACTTCTTAGAACTCTTGAGAGACCTTCCAACTTCTTAATTAGGGAGTCAGAGGCAGGCTTGTGCAATCAGATCATGACATCCCCCGATAAGAAGGTACGAACCCCAGAAGGGAGGCCACAGGGACTTTTTCCCATCACAAAAATTGGGCTGCATTTATTTCTTTCATAGGAATCAGGCAGCCACAGGCCAAATCCCACTGGCACTAGATGTAAGACTTCATAACGCAGTTTGTACTAGTAGGCTCTGGGGTTAATAGATCTAGAAAAACATCTCCTGCCGGCTCCTGTGTTTCCCAGTGTGGGTCTTCAGCAGGGAGGAGCCATCAGGTCCTTGTTGAGACCTCCAGTATTACTTGTCAATGTTGAATTAAATCACAGAGGAAAGGCTTCAGCAGAATCTCCTTTAAATAAGAGCATCAAGTTAATAACAAACAACGGAAGGAAGAAATTGCTGACAGAGATTGCAATCGCGAGAGGTGGACTCGTTCTGCAGCAAAATGAGTGTTGGAAAGCGTGTGAATTTTAAAAGCCAAGTGAAACTAGTATCTTGCACAATGAAACACAAAGCAATTCCTCACAGATGGATCAAGTGAATGACAGGATCTTATTTCTGTGCAAAATAAGGGAAGTGCTCATTTTATCACATTAGAGGGTTTTTTTTTTTTTTAATATTCATTTACTTCACATTCTGTGAAGCCATCAGAGAGCAGGCTGCAGTACAGGCATAGCAGAGATAAAGTTTCACACGTAACCTGGATTTGGTTCTAGGATTTTATTTGCATAGCAACCCTGGGGGATTTTCAGGCACACCCAGGCTATTCCTGGACTCAGGACACATACATGCTCTGGAACCTATTTGCTGGGGAAGAGGGACAGTGAGGAAGCAGGCGAACTATAATCTGGAGCTTTTGCTGAGTCTTCTGGAGAGCTGAGTTCAGGCACTACCAAGGGTAGTGATGGTTCTACTCCACAACAGCCCTCAGGTAATTTGTGGGTTGTGAGAGTTCCCCTGAGGATGCCAGCTACAGGGTACTCCTGTTACTTTCATCTCTCTGGCACCACTGCCTCCTCCTCCTGGTACTGAAGCCCCTTTTCTGTGAGGATCCCACCCTGATACAGCCCCTCCCAACCTACTCTCGTCACAAGGGTGTCACAGACTCACGCCGGGCAATGAGTCTTCCTTGGGGCTTTGCTGCTGATGCTGTCAGAGAAGACTGTGTCTTTTGGGATCATGAAGCTAATAAGACATGAGGCTAGAGGCTATGAGTGGCTATATCACCCCTCATGAGGAGGAACCAGTCTGAGAGGTGAGAGAATGGTTCCTGGTGGCCATTCTTAAATAACTTGAAACCTCAGGTCCAACCAGACCTGAATCCAGATGCACTCCTAGACTTGCAAGTTTTGAGAACTAATACATGTCTTGTGTGCTTAAGCAACTTGGGTTTCGTTTCCTTTACTTACAAATAAAAATATAAAATTGATCATTATACCACAGACTGTACCCTGAAAGAACTGTATCAGGTGAAACATTAGACTAGTATTTCCCACTGCAATTCAGGAAACCCTTGAAGATCTGTCCTTCACCAAGTTTGTGTTCAACACCAAGCTGATGCTAAAGGTTCCCAGTGGGGCACTTCCTGGAGCTGTCCCCCAGATGTGGTGCTGAAGATGAGACAAGATTACTGGACCTGAATATGCCAGCAGGGATCGCATGGGAGAGGACAAGAGAACCGGACCCTGATCAGAGTGACTTAATGCTGCATTCCAAGACATAGGAATCAAAGCCTTCCTAAATAGGAACCATACTTCAGAGGGAATCCGATTTAAGTCCTCAGTTGGAGGTATACGAGGGGTAGAGAGACTGGAGCAGGCATCTCATAATAGTGAATAACCATAAATGCTCAATGGCCACTGGAAGGAAGCAGCTGTTAGAAACACCTGAGAATAGACTACGGCCCAGATGTCTCTACTGTCCCAGCGTCTGCAATCACTGAAGGAGACAGGGGTAAGTTTCCGCTGGAGCACGTGGAGATGTTTATACTTTTTATACATAACTTTACTCAGGAGACTGCATCAGCATCTTTCCCCAAAAGTCTGGAAGGTGTTGAGCTAAGACACTGTAGATGGACACTTGAATCAATCAAAGAGACAAACAATAACGTGAACTTCAGGTTCTCAACCACGGAAAGAGGATCACAACACACGGAAACCACTAAATAGTCCTGCCTGAGACCTGGACTGCACTCCCTAGTTTTAGTAATATAAGTTCAAAACCATATACTTCCAAAGGCTAAAAGTCACTATATTTCACAAAATGTGTAGGCATTTTTTGTTTTCTTCCACCCTATTTCCAAAATTAATTGCAACAAAATTATACCTACACCAAGTTTTTAAGGGAATTAATATGTCCTGGTATCTCGACAGATTTTCTCATAAGTTTTCCTCTAGTTCTATTATACAGTAAAAGTTCACGATCCTTAAATGCTAAGACGATTGTACTGGACGCTGTAAACAGTATCAAATCTCAAATATAGATGGCTGCCCTTGGTACTTTCCTACTTCCTATTCATATAATGATACATTCATAAGGCACATCTTGGGGCAGAAAAAATTATGGCTTCTTTTAGTACAAAGAATCTATTCATTGCTTCTTCTTTTAGAAAGCTGGATTCACTTTCTAAAGAACATCCAGAGATTACATCCAATTGACCATGAGCATTTTAATAATTAATGTCTTATTTGCTCAGAGAAAAATGCTTTTGGCCAAAGGCAATGGCAAGAGTTATAGGACAAAGTTGATAAATGAATCAATAAAATTAGAAATAGAAAAATAAAAGAATACTGAGTTTCTACATATAAAAAGGCTACATTCCAGAGTTAACTGCAAGAAATATTTGGGCAAGCAAGAAGTGAAAGATGTACAAGAAAAAAAGACAATTACATTTAAGAGAAATAATAGAATGAATCAGAAAATTTTCTAAGTGAAAAAGTCAATTGCAACTCTCAAAAAACCAAAAACTGGTGTATTTATTTTTTCAAAAAAGTTAGTACTCTTCAATTACTATGAGACTTCTTACAAGTAATTATATTCTTTAGGTTCAACTTTAATTTTCCTATCTGTAAAATGGGGACATCAAAACCTTTCCAGACTACTTTTAAGACCTGTGAAAATTGAAAAATTAAAATACACAGGGAGGCAGCTAGAATGACCCCATGCAGCAATGGATTAGAATCGGAGACATCAGTATGAATGTATGTTTAGCTTAATATAGATACAGATACTTACACATAGAAATATTTATAGGTACATGGGTTAGTGTATACAAAAATATTTACTTGTTCTGTCAGCTGAAAGGGCCTGGAAGCAATGAAACCCCAGGAGCAATGAGCACACCTACCACCTGGTTTCTAATATCATTCTTCAAAAAATAAGGAATCTGGGCTCCTTGGATAAATGACTGATTCTAAGACTTAAGTAGGAAAATGTAAATGAGACTAGGATATCTTATTATGTCAGAAAATAAGGAAGTGCTTTTAAAAAAAAGAAAAAGAAAGAAAGAAAATCAGAATGATAGTGTTGTGCCAAATGGACCCAGGAGTCAATTCAAAGAGCTTCCAATGGCCAGAGCTGGAACAATCTGAGCAATGAAAAAAAAGTACTGGGTCATAGTCAAAGGATGAATAAATATCCATGAGTCTGTACTGATACAAAAAAGTAAATGTTTAGATAAATAAATAAGAGAGAAAAGACAAGCCTCAGAATTTCAAATAATTTATGTAGATACTCTCCCCTCATGGAGGTGGAGTCCTACTGCCTGCTCCGGAAGTGTGCACTACAGACAGTGACTTCACTCCTAAGAGCACAGTTTGAAAGGAGGAAAAGCCTGTACAGCAGAGAAACCTAACATTACGTCAGCCAGATGATCAACTTCAACACCAACAGCGATGTCGAGCTGACACATACCCTTGGGTTGATGTGATGAAAACAGTATTTTACCTCTGTCATATTCCTCTCCAAAAAAAAAATCACATAACCCCAGTCTAATCATGAGAAAAACATCAGTCAAATACCAATCAAGGGATATTCTGCAAAATACCTGAACAGTACTCTTCAGAACTGTCAAGGTCATCAAAAACAAGGAAAGTTTGATAAACTGCCACAGCCAAAAGCATCCTAAAGAGGCAAAACAGGTAAATGTAATGAGGTAACATGAGTGGGATCCTGGAATCAAAAAAAAAGGACGTTAGGTAAAAACTAACGAAATCTGAGTAAAGTATGAACTCTAGTTGATAATAATGCATCAGTATTGGTTCATTAATTGTAAAGGACGTATCATATTAATGTAAGATGTTAATAATAGAGGAAACTAGGTGGAGGGTATTAGGAACCCTCTATACTGTCTTCACAGTCTTTCTGCAATTTAAAACTTCTAAAATAAAAATGTATCTTTAAAATTAAAGCAAAATGTAAGACACTATGATTACATTTTTAGAGGTTCCTTCTAACTCTAATTTTAGACTTTATTCCTATAGAAATATGACTTTATTTATATATTGAGTTCATGGGTAACTATGATTATTCTTGGATTTCTCTCTCCTATTTCATTCCTAGCTCTCTTTTTCCCAACCTGCACTTGTTTTAATTCCTTTTCTGATTCTTCTTAGAAATCTCAAGACACTTTTGTAATTCTATTCTTTTTTTTCCCAAAGTCATTTTTCAACTTTATTTGTTCTGCTTCTCAGCATTCTGATCCTAGTTTGGGTACCTACATTACTTAGGACCATAGTCAAAGAAAATCATCTCTTATTATTTGCTTGCCCTCCACCCTCACACTCAATGTCTAACACATAAGTTGATCATCTTTCTGTCTCACTGCTTCTCTTTTCTGCCCTCCTAATATTGTAAAGAACATCATTTTCCATCACTCTTTAGTCATTGGGCTTACATTTTCATAACCACCAGTGACTCCTTTCTTTCCCCCGTCTCAGGCAATTGCCAAACACTGTCATTGTTGCCTTTTCACTGTTTCTTGAGTCAGAACCTTTCTTTCCATTGTAATGCCAACACTCCTTCAGTTACAAACTTGGGTTATTACAATATCTTCTCATATCCATCCCAGGACTGTTCAAAGTGTGGTTCACAGGCAATCTTTATCAGAATCACCTTAGAGCAGGTTAAATGTGAAGTCTCCTGAGCCCCTCCCAGACCTGTTAAATCTGCATCCCTGGGGGCTTGTTTGGGAATTCACATTTTAAATAAACCAACACCGCCCGCAGATAATTATGCCACATATTAAAGCTTGAGAGTCACAGATTGAGCCAGTGGTTCTCATTTTTGGCTCTTGATTTCAATCACCTAAGAACCCTTTTTCAAAATACTGATGACCATGCCTGTCCTCCAGAGATTGTGATTTAACTGGTCTGGAGTGGAACCTGAGCATCAGTTTTGTTTTGCTTTCAATTCCATGAGTTATTCTAATGTGCATCCAGGAAGAGAACCACTGGAGTAGATGACTCTTGAGGTTCCATTAGTCCTCAAGTTCTGCCACCTTAACTCTCCTTAAGTAGGAACCTTCAAGACAAAAGTTTAGGAGGAGCTCATCTCACCAGAATAACATTTACATACTTGTATTTTTTATCTAATGCTGCATAACAATTTACCCAACAACTTAGAAATTTAGAACAAAAAGCATTTACTATCTCATGGGTTCCATGGATCGGGAAGCTCGGCTGGGTGACTCTGGCTCTGGGTCTCTCACACTACAATCAAGATGTTGGCCAGGAATGAAGTCAACTCAAGGATCAATGGGAGAGGTTCAGCATTGGTTCATGAATTGTATCGTGTTCCCAGATCACTCACATGCCTAACAGCAGGTCTCAGATGTACTTCCAAGCTCACTAGCTTTGGGCAGGCCAAGGTCCTTGCTGGCTATTGATCAGAGACATCTGTTCCTTGCTACATGGGCCCCTCCACAGGGCTACTCACTACGTGGTAGCTTGCTTCCCTTAGAGTGAGGACTCAGAGAGAAAGCGGAAGTCACAGTCTTTCTGGAACCTCATCCCAGAAGTAACCTCCCACCACTCTGCCATATTCTATCCATTAGAATTGAGTCTAGATTCAGCTCATACACAAAATGGTATGATACCCAAAGGCAGGGATCACTGGGGGCTATCTTAGAGGCTGCCTACCACAATACCCTGTATTAGTTAGATATCACTAGCTGCTGTATTAGCAAATCTCAGGCTCTTAAAAATAATAGATGTCTATTTTTCACTCACTTCAGTTGAAAATGGGTGTTGCTAGTTGCTAGGCAGCATTCCTCCAAACATGATTCAGGGACTGTGGGAGTCACAGAGGTGTCATCCCCCAGGTCTCCCTCTGGAGAAAACCTGCCATGTGAAGCGTATTAAGCTGAGAGCCTCTATTTGCTGCACCTCTGGGATCTGCCACAGCTTTCAAACGGAGACCATGCTTTCCTGGGAATGCTACCTCCAATGACTGAGCACAGCAGAGGTTCTAGAACCAAACCCTTCCACCTGGCACAGGACCCTCCAAGGGGCAATCTTTGCTCTAGGGCTCCCCTCACAGAGATTTTCTCAGAGCTGTGCTTCAGCCCCAGGCTCTTCCTACCAAACCCCCTTTTCCTTCCTCTTCCCTTTCTTAGGTTTCCAACCAGAATGATGGTCTGAAGTTTCTGCCTGCATACCCCTCCTCACCCTCCCCTGCATCCTTCACAAGCATCTTCCTCAATAAATTTCCCACACTTCTAATTCTATCCTGGCATCTGTTTCCTGGAGGACCTGAAATGACACAAGTGGTACTAGGATTAGCCCAAGAAAGAACAGTAATATGGGCTTTGAGACTGGTCCATTCCACTGGGACATTTCCCCAGGTTACCACCAGTGACATCCTCAGAAATTGGGCCACTACCTGATGTCAAGGACTATATATGTGTGCCCCCCATCCCACTTGGGTTTAGGTCCTCCTTGCCAGCTGGGGGGCTAAAATGAAGTATGAAGCTCTTCTTGCCCAGTCCTCCTTCCAGAACTCTCTCCCTTCATGGGAGTCACACCTGCATCACCATCTGAAGGCTCTCCCTGCCTTTTCATGCTCCCTGTCCTTCATCCCTCACAAGAACTTTCCCCAATAATTCTAATCCCTTCTTGGCAACTGATTCCTGAAAGACTTGGAACTGACACAGAACCTAAGCTTCTTCCATTTCATGGGTCTGTCATCTACTGATTGTTGGCTTCTAAGGTCACTGTACTCATCTACCTCTAACCAAAAAAGAATGAATATGAAGGCTCACAAGGGGAGATTTTTACTGGCCACGTATGAAAGTGATACACATTGTTCCCACTCATATTCAGTGAACTGTTACACATGCCCATGTGTAACCCCCAGGGAGACTAGGAAATGTAGTTTAGCATCCATGCAAGAAGATGAGGCTATGGATTTGATGATCAACTGTGTCAAAGGATAAAACTAGCGCACAAAATCTAAAACTAAAAGGCTGAGTTTATTACTACTTAACCAAGGAAGAGCTAAACAGATCAGGATCGTCTCACTGAATAAAAAATCTGCTGATCTTGTGTTGAAGACAGAGGCAGGAGTGAGATGAGGTCAGCCTCAGAAGCACGTGCCGCCTTGGTCTGCAGAAGCATGTTTGGCATGGGTTACGAAGGCCAAAGAAGGTCACTGTCAGCCTTAGAAATGTGTTTTGTGTTGATTAGAGCCACAGCGGAAAATTGATGTTAGCCCCGGAATCACATCTACTGAAGTGAGCCCAGCATCATCTGACCAAGTGTGAGGTTGTCACAGACTGGCCGGCTTTCTGATGTGTACTCACCAGAGCAAGGTGCCAAGACAAGATAGGGTTAAATTCGGTTTTGGCGCTTAGTTGTTACCAATGCAGTTTTAGCACTGCAATGGACTAATTAAACAGATTTAAAAGTAGATACAATGCTCATTAGTTACCATCAGGATAAAACTATTGGTCTTTTCAAGAGAGTATAAACTTTATAAATTCTTGATTTCCCCTTTGGGTCCTTCCTCAGCCAAAGCTGTGGAGGAGACCATCATGTGTTGTCCACACCCTCACCACTGCTGTTGAATTTCCTAAAGACCAACTTTTGTTTGCAGAGACCTGATGTTTAGTCTTCGAGCGAGCAGTACCACCTTGTTTTGGTTTTGTCCTTGAATTTGTCTCAAACTTCTTGGTTCTCAAGCCTTTTAAACTCAAAAAATACTTAGGACCCCAAAGACCTTTTGCTTATGTGGATTATATCCATTGATAATTTACTGTATTACAAATTAAAACTGAGCAATTTTGTAAATATTTACTTACTTATTGATTTAAAATAACAGGAAAAAATCTATTACATGTTAGCAGAAATAATACACTTTGATGAACGTAACTATTTTGCAAAATGAAACAATTAGGGAGAAGAGTGGCATTGGTTTTCACTTTTGCAAACTCTTTAATGACTGGCTTAATAGAAGATATTGGATTCTAATGTCTGTGTCTGCACTCAATCTTTGGCAATGTGCTGTTTTGATTAGCGTATACAAAGAAAATCTGGTCTCCCACAAAAACCTGTAAAGAGGAGAAATATTATAATAGTCTTTTCATGTATCTGTGGATTTTGTTTCTTGGTATTACATCAAACTTAACAAGTGATAGTTTCCTAAAGGTTAATTGCAAAGTGGAATCTGACATCATATCAATGAACTTTTCATATTCTGCTACATTAAAACTCACTGATCTATCCTGAAGTTGAATGGATATTTTATCTATACATGATTTTGTCATTTCATGCTTTGGTAATTTGGAAAATATGAGCTCACTGAGCAATAGAGATATTACAAATGTTAGGGCATTTAATCATGTAATGTCAAAAAATTACTTTTATTAATATCTTCACTGATCCCATCAGAAAAGTTTTTAAGTACTGGGAAGCTAGCAACCTCGTGATGATAGATACAAGTTCTCCAAAATTCCAATTTTTGCTTGAAAACTCAAACTTTATCACTGAAAGCAAAATTTGTCAGATGTTTTCATTCTGATAAGGTCCTTTCTAGTGAGAATTAAGGGTGGTCTTTTTCTGATATATTTTCTAGGACACCAAACTATGCAGTCTTAGCTTATGCAGGGGCTGCTTAAGTGACTGATAAGAAGAGTCAGCTTCCAGCTGTTGACAATAGGACTGAGAATTACCATATGACCTACTAATCCTGCTCCTGGGCATATATCCAGAAGGAACCCTACTTCAAAAACACACCTGCACCCCAATGTTCACAGCAGCACTGTTTACAATAGCTAAGACATGGTAACAGCCTAAATGTCCATCAACAGATGACTGGATAAAGAAGATGTGGTATATTTATACAATGGAATACTATACAGCCATAAAAAATAACAACATAATGCCATGTGCAGCAACATGGATGTCCCTGGAGAATGTCATTCTAAGTGAATTAAGCCAGAAGGAGAAAGAAAAATTATCTTATGAGATCGCTTATATGTGGAATCTTAAAAAAAAAAAAAGAACATAAATACAAAACAGAAACAGACTCATAGACATAGAATACAAACTTGTGGTTGCCAAGGGGGAGAGGAGTGGGAAGGGACAGACTGGGAGTTCAAAATTTGTAGATACTGACAGGCATATGTAGAATAGATAAACAAGATTATACTGTATAGCACAGAGAAATATTTACAAGATCTTGTGGTAGCTCACAGCAAAAAAGAATGTGACAATGAATATATGTACGTTCACAAATAACTAAAAAATTGTGCTCTGCACTGGAAATTGACACAACATTGTAAACTGACTATAACTCAATAAAAAAAAAGTTAAAAAAAAAGAGAGAGAGAGAATATTTTCCTTTATTTGACTTGATCAGCTTGGAATCAACCATGGATATTCCTAGGTACATAAGTCTGTCCGTGTCTGAGAGGGAAGAGTTCATGGTAGAGGTTTAGATCATGGCAATTCAAACATGTCTCACAGTTTAGCTTAGTTAAGCTTAATATTTCACTTGTTATTTTCATATTTTAGAGGGTCTGAAGGTGATGAGGACAGGGAAGATTTGAATAAAGGGCAAAGCCTTGAATAATTCACACACAAAAAATTCCAGTAAAACATGACCTCCTATCACTGGATAGATAAATTGGAATGCTTCAAATATATATATATATATATATATATATATATATATATATATATATATATATATATATATATATATATATATATATATATATATATATATATATAACTTCAAATATATATATAATTCTAACTGTTTTAACCATAATGAATGTGGTGACTTTTCAATAAGGAATACTTTTACCCATCCAGAAAATAAACTATTACCAGTACATATCCATAAGCCACAGAAGTAGAAAATTGTGTACAATCAGTTTGAGGATGGTCAAAGGGTCTCTAAAGCATGGATTCAGTCCACATCTTGCTTTTACAATTTTCTTAAAATAAGTTAGGAACAGATAAAGCATAAATTGACCACATTATCTGCTATTCTAGAAAATTTCCCCCATCAGTGTCTATTTAATGATGCAGCCAATTTGCCTCTATTGTGATTTGTTTCATGGAGGAGTTTGGCACATGGCCATTTAAGGTTATCTGATACTACCAGAAGTCATCTTAGCTTCACCAGATACCATATCCTTATAAATCTCACAACCTAATTGTTCCCATTGTTTCTATTCAGGATTGAGGGCAAATTTTGCACTTCTCTGATGGAGTGTCTAATGTCTCCATGGATTACCTTTCTGTTCTATAAGTCTTTGTGTAAGTAGTTTTGCCTATTTGCCAGGATGATCTGCTAATGCATTTCCTCCAGCTCTTATGCCATCTCTCTTGCTGTGGACCTCTACCTTTCTGACAGCAATCTGCTTGGAGAGAAAACTTTTTTGTTTCAATAGCATTGCACAAACACTACTCCAGCAGCACATCAAGTTATTGGTACATATTTTTACTTTTTTTTACATTTTTTATTGATTTATAATCATTTTACAATGTTGTGTCAAATTCCAGTGTAGAGCACAATTTTTCAGTTATACATAAACATATATATATTCATTGTCACATTTTTTTCTCTGTGAACTACCATAAGATCTTGTATGTATTTCCCTGTGTTATACACTATAATCTTGTTTATCTATTCTACAATTTTGAAATCCCAGTCTATTTTTACTTTCTTATTACTCATTTAACACGCTCTGGAGAGGACCACAACTTCAGCCATTTGAGCCAATTTAGCTTCAGGTAAGGGACTGAATTTAACAAGAGTCTAGAATAGTTAGTGCATACTTAATCTTGTATTAGCTCC
Source organism: Camelus bactrianus (assembly GCF_048773025.1). NCBI lineage: Eukaryota > Metazoa > Chordata > Mammalia > Artiodactyla > Camelidae > Camelus > Camelus bactrianus. Next base: position 26,465,806 of record NC_133549.1, read on the forward strand.
TTTTTATTTTAAGGTAAGATCCATTCATAAGTCAAATTAGGTCAAATTTGTCACTGGAGTGTCCAAAAGATCAATTTTCGATATGGACACTTCTCCAACTACAGAAACATAAACATGCAACTTTCCTTCATTGGCTAAGGTTGACTGAGATACTGTATAGCAATAGGAAAAGGAGAATGTAACAATATTTTATACATAGTTTCCTAGCAGAAAATGAATGTTGCAATTAGTGATAGGGATTGTACCATTGGATTTGAACATGATCTTACTCCAAGATCTGAAGACGGTTTGATTACTTTACCCAAGGTTACAATTGTTCTGAGGCAAGAAAGATAAGCCTTGGCTAAGAGATCAAGGAACATGCCGTAACAGAAAATGAGGATTTTCTGTATGTTGAGCTTTTACCCCTAGAGTTTAGCTTAACATTCCCATACATATAAAAAGAAAGGTTTATGATAATATGAGAAAAAATCAATCTGGGCTCTGAGCTTTGTTCAATTTTCTGCCTATGTTGTGGAGTTTTTGGCCCATAGGAATTCTGAGGCCACAGTTCATTCTTCAATTATTTATCAAATAATAATGTGTATATTCTACTGTCTAAATCACCTATAATAATCACGTGCAGGAGAATTTTAAGAGACTTCTCAAAATAAGCCTTTATCAGTACATTGTGTCTGTCACTTGTATATACAAAGCAGATGTTTTATGTTTTATTAAATTTGCAGTGATTGTATCACCAAGGAGAAATTAGTATTCTTCTGATTATGACCCCAAAATTCATACTGGGACATGGGATAGGCCTCAGGATTATTAGAAATTCCTACTACTTAAATGGCTTTAGTAAACCAAGGCAAATAAAGTTTATGTCCTCTCTAGCCTTCTACAATTTACTATATACCTTTAAGTTTGCTTTTTACAATTTAGTTTGTATTCTGGTACAACATGATATTTCACTTAAATACAAAACTACTCAGTTAGCATCTAAAATATATAAAGAACTCATACAACTCAACAACAACAAAAAACCTAGATTTTAAAATGGGCAGGGGAGCTGAATAGGCACTTTTCCAAAGAAGACACACAGTTTACAGTAGCCAAGACATGGAAGCAACCTAAATATCCATCGACAGATGACTGGATAAAAAAGATGGATAAAAACAATGGAATACTTCTCTGCCATAAAAAATAATAAACTAATGCCATTTGCAACAACATGGATGGACCTAGAAATTATCACACTAAGTAAAGTAAGTCACACAGAGTAAGACAAATAACATATGATATCACTTATATGTGGAATCTAAAAAAAGTGACACAAATGAACTTATTTACATAACAGAAACAGACTCACAGGCATAGAAAACAAACTTACGGTTACCAAAGGGGAAAGGAGGGAGAGGGATAAATTGGGAGTTTGGGATTAGCAGAGACAAACAACTATATACAGAACAGGTAAACAACAAGGTCCTACTGTACAGCACAGGGAACTATATTCTAATAGCTTGTAATAACCTATAATGAAAAAATATATAGATATGTATAACTGAATCACTATGCTGTACACCAGAAACTAACACAACATTGTAAATCAACTATACTGCAATTTAAAAAAAAAGACATACAGATGCCAGCAGGCAAATGAAAATATGCTCAACATCACTAATTCATTATTAGGGAAATGTAAATCAAAACCGCAGTGCAATGTCACCTTACGCCCATTAGAATGGCTATTACTGAAAATGCAAGAAATATCCAGTGGTGGAGACGTAAAGAAAAGGGAACCCTTATACACTGTTAGAGGGAATGTAAATTAGTGCAGCCACAATGGAAAACAGCATGAAGATTCCTCAAAAAATTAAGACTAGAACTACCACATGACCCAGCTATTCCACTTCGGTGTATTTATCTGAAGAATATGAAAATACTAGCTCAAAAAGATGCATGCATTCCTATGTTCATCACAGCATTATTTACAACAGCCAAGATATGGAAACAACCTAGAGGCCTACTGATGGATGAATAGATAAGAAAATGTGGTGTATATATATATATGTGTATAAACATACACATACACACACACAATGGAATACTACTCAGCATAAAAAAAGATGAAATCTTGCCATTTGCAACAACACAGATGCACCTTGAGAATTTATGCTAAGTGAAGTAAGTCAGACAGAGATTGACAAATACGAATGATTTCACTCATATGTTGAATATAAATAAATAAACAAATAAATAAATAACCAGACCAAACAAAAACAAACCATAGATACAGAAAACATAGCAGTGTTTACCAGAGGGGAAGGGGGTTGCAGGGTTGGGGGAAATGGGTAAAGGGTGTCAACTTTATGATGACAGCTGGAAACTAAACTTGGTGGTGAGCATGCTGCACTGTATACAGAAATCAAAATATAATGTTGTACATATGAAACTTACATGTTATATGTCAATGTTACCTCAACTTGAAAAAAAAAAACTATTCTCCTTCTTTTGTACTTCCTGCCAGTCAATCTGCAGGTCCTCTTACTTCTGAGACAACTTTAACATCTCCCTCTGGGGAACTGAATGCTCTGAGGCAGTGGGATCCAGGACAGATACAGTCAGCAGTAACTATATGAATAAGAAAGCTGGTTTTTTTCTTTATATCTTTAGACAATTCCCCCTGGAAGTTTAGAGGAATGAGAGGAAATTTGGGGGTGCTAATGTTTCACTTGGATGACAACACGTTCGAGCTTCTGTTTCTTTGCTAATATGGATCATTGGTCCTTCTAATGGCCCCTCAGCTTGCAAATATCTACAGGTATCTTTATTCATAGACCTTTGGTCCTGTTTTTGTCCTTATATCAAAAGTCAATTGTTTTACCTGGAGACCCAGAAATTTGTTTTCATTTCTAGCTTATTCACTCTCTGTATCTTTTAAATTGGCAATTTTCCATTCCAATTTATTTATTTATGACTAAATCCTCCATTTCACTCTATTTCACGTCTAAACCCACTTACAAAAAGAGAAAACAGGGCTCCCTTTACTTGAGCTGCTGGTCCAGCCAGAACACTGCTTAAAAGTTTCCTAGGGTCTATTTCCTAAGTCTCCTATTGATTCATCTTCATTTTGTCTGCAATTTTGAATCTTCGTCCAATCTTCTCTTTGGGAAAGACTTCTGCAATGTGCCTAATGGAATACACTGTCTATTTTTCTTGCCCTCTCAAGGTGATTATTCAATTATGGACCACTGGGCTATTTAAATTCTCTCTTTGCCTTTCCCATCCTGTGCTTTTAACCATTTTTCCCCATCTGAAGGGGCTAACAATCAAATGAACTAGTTGGTACAGATTTCATAGTCCAAAACAAAAAACATCTAATAAAATCTCAAATTCTGCAGTAAATTTCTGTCCATCTCACTGCGGTCCAAAATCTTTTAATTATTGCCCTTAGCTCAACTCTAGACCATGATTTAAATTCAGCTGCTATCCATCAGTCTTTTTCTCTAGCCGTTTTATAATGTGATAAAACGTGCATGTTCTTTCCTTGAGAAAACTGAAGAAAGGGTAACTCACTCAGGAGATCAGAGGAAGGAACAGAGGATGAGAAGGACTGTAAAGTGGATGGCGAAGAAAACACAGAGACGAGGGTTGCAAGGAGAGTAGTTCTACATGGTTTGAACATAATGAACAAGAGCTTTTTGGAGAGAGAATAAGGCTTGGAGTCAGCCTTTTGTTCTGTGGGCTCCTGGGCTTATCAATTTTAAAGAAACTGACGTTGAACCTTTGGATATTACTATCTCCTAATTTTTCTAGAGTCATTGTTAAATGTAATAATTTTGACATGTCAAAAGTTTCCCCAAATGGGCAATGTTATTCTAAATCGAAATATGCTTGCCATTTACCAAGATAAGGGCAAAAGTTAAGATTACAGAGCAACTTCACGTAGGAAATGGTTCTTGAGGAGAATAAAATGTTGACAGAGAACAACGGAAAGAGATCTTGCAAGAGATCACGCTGTAGACTATCAGATAATTGTAGACTCCAGAACATGAACAAAACAATCTCCAGTTGACTTGACAGTGTCTTTACGAAGATTTTGAAGGAGATCCAAGGCAAGTTTAACTAGTCACCATTGCACGAACTGGCCACCAATCAAAGAGATCTCCAGTCATTTATCTTCAAGGTTGGCGTGGATTGGAGAGGAAACCTGCACCTACACCCATTCTCTGTGGAGCACTTCTTCATGTATTCAACAGGCACAAGACAACCAAGGAAGCAACAAAAACACACTAGACATTACTGTACAAAGAGTCAAATAATTGCAAAAGCAAAGCAATCAGTGTTAGAATAAGCAGGTGAATGGCAAAAATATTTACCAAATAGTGCGACTACAAACCAAAACCTCTAATGATGGTATAAATATACTTAGTCCGACTTTTTAAAACAAATTATGTGCCTACAAGCCAAAAGGTCTAATTTTCTTAAAATAATTTTCTTAAATAAATCTTAAGATACAAATCATAGAACATTAGAATTAAAACAGCAGCAAAAGTCACTGAAATTAGTCAGAGATTGTTTGGTTACAAACCCTGGGATGATAAAATAAATTTAGCAATAAGAACAGTAAAACTTGTTAGAGTCCAAATCACTGTAGAGACAGACTTACTGGCAGCAAATGCAAATGGCAAATAAAATTTGTACACAAACGGCCCAAGAAGCATGTCATAGGCCCAAGGAACCCACAGAATGCTGCCAAGTGAGGGTCTTCAAAATTGTTTTAGTGGGACCTGTCAAAGGATGTGAAGCGATGAGACCCATCATTTAAAATCTGAATCCAAAATGCTGAATTTGTTACCTACTTAAGTAAGGGGGAGTTATGCTGGTCACCTGTGACTTCCTTGAGCAAAGCTAACTGCTGATCTTCTACAAGGTTTTGGGGAAGAGGCAGGAATGGGAAGATGTCAGCCTTAGAAACGTTTTTTGTCCTAGTTGCAGATGCTGGAGTGGACTGACACCAGTTTAAGAAGTGTGCTCACTGGAGTGAGTCCTCTGCGAACTGACTAACCATTGCATAGGACCGTCACTGACGGGTTGGCTTTCAGAGATGTGCTCACTGAGGCAAGTTGTTGTTGACTGATCTAAAGCCAGTTCTGGTGTTTACTGGTTACTGTGGCTATAAAATCATCCATCTTTTCCCAAGAGTGTGAGGACTTTTCATTCTCAGACTCTGCCACAAGCTCTTGATTAGATTCACAAAGAATTAAAGGGAAATAATATTATTAACCACAAATAGATTACACCTTCTTTCTCCTTGTCTCTGTGACTGGCCACTATTTCCAAAGGAAATGAAATAGACCCAGCCAGGCTTGCTTTCCTTAGAACCACGCTGCTTGCTTTACTGCTTCCTGTCATCTCCAGATGACTTCAGATTGCTCAACAACTTCTTTCTGCTTTTTATGTGGTCCCATGCACAACCGATGATGAAATAGGTAGTTTTTGTTTTCCAGAGTCAACCTTCTGTTTCCCTTTTTCAGAAGGAAAAGGACATTTTTAGGCCTCTTGGACTCCTGCTGCTCTTTTTGGCTTCTTCTAAGTACTTGCTAGTGCCTCTGCATGTCAGAGCCAAGTCAATGAATATACAAGTCAACCAATTCCACTAACGTGGACATGCCCAACTTTTCAAAATGAGGACTTGCTGGACGGGACATATTCAGGCACAATAACTAAAAATGCACAGCTACATGTTTCCACTGCCAAGGGAGTTGTAGAGACATTAAGTACTACAAGAGTTCGGAGGTAAAAGTGATACCGTGCCCTAGGTGATTAAGGAAGGCTTCACAGAGGAGAGGGACTTGATCTGGTTCTAAAAAAATCCATTAGTATTTTAATAGGCAAAGAGGAGGAAGCATTAAACATGGATGACAGAGTACTCTAAAAAAATCAAGACAGAAATTTATTTGATATATTTAAAGATGATGTGGAGGGGTTCAGCTTCTAGGTACTATGTAAAAAGTCGTAAGAGACCATTACCCTTTGCCTAACAACCAAACAAGGTGGACAAGTTAGAAATGCACACTGAACTGAACTTTAACTCCAGTTAGCGACCAGCCGTTCAGAGGAGAAAAGAAACCCATGGCTGCTCTCCTCCCTGGCTGAGCCTTCCCTAAGGCTTGAAGCACGTGGCAAACGGAATCAAAGCTGCAAAAAGTCCAGACCTGACTCAGACCTGACTCCATCGTCCCACCCCAGCAGCCTGCGACAAAAAAGCACACGTCCTGTGCTGGAGGTCAATTTTGTCTGCTTCAGTCTCTGCAGTTCCCTTATACAAATACTTAGCGTACATCAAAAAAATTATAATATGCACAGTCACATGAAAAAAAGGCAACAGATGCAGACAGATGGGCCAGCTGTTGAAATTGTCAGACATGAACTTTAAAATAACTGTGAAACAAAGTGCAGAGGGTCCAGACAGACAACATACATTGTTAAGCTCTTCATCATCTTTTGCTAATTGTTTTTCTTCCCTTTAAGTCAGCTTCTTTATTTGTATATTTGAAGATTAATTTTAAAAAGCCAACATTTCTAACAAGCCAAGGAAATTTATGTGTGCTACATCTAAATTACCTTGGGATATAAATTAGATATTTTTACAAGTTTCAGATTAAAAACGTTTGGACGATAATGCATCTGTTTCTGAGTTCCTGTAATGAAACAAGGGTATGCCCAACCCATCATCTCTTTAGCTTCCATTTATAAGGAACTGATGGTTCATATCACATAAAGTAGCTCATAACTCTATTAATAACTCTTGTTAATTCCTTAAAAGATACAATGGCAGTCACATAGCCAGAAGTTATCACTCAAACCAGCTCTTAAACAGATAAGTATATTACTATATGCAAATGATTCCTCTGCTTCATTAATGACTAAAATGCAAAAAAAAAAAATGTTTTCTTTCGCTTGATTTTACTTTTTAATCAAGGATAAATTAGGGAGCAAGATGTTCAACCTCTGTCCTGGTTTTTAGAGAAGAAAATCATGACTCTGCAATAGTTAAATTCACTGAGTACGCCAAGGCTTAATTAACTGGCACCATTAAGTGAGGACCACATTTTGCTTCATTAAACTCCAAACGTACTGATGGTAAGGTAATATTTCAGGCCTATGATTCTTATGTCTTCCTCACCTAAAGGCCTTTGGAAGTTTTTAACACATCAGCCCCATGCTGATCAATGAAATTGTTCTTTCAGAATTCACAAAGACAGGTTATTTTGCACTTTGCACACCATCTTTGCATCTACCATTCCTAAAAGGAATTCTTTACTCTTTATTCATCCTAAAAACAGTCTGATGAAAAGCGTGAAATAAACATCAAAATATTCAAAGCCTCTTCAAGAGACCAAACTAACCTCCATAGTTTATGGATTACTGTATAGAAACAGTTTCCCCAATAATTTGATAATAATTGGAAGAAAGAAGAAAAATACTGAATATCTCAAAAAATAAATAAGCTCTCAAAATAATTAACAAAATCAAAATAATTTCGCCAACCACTCCCGGACTTACTAGTGTCATGAAATGTCTTTTATTTACTGTTCCTTTCTGTTTCATACCCTAAATCAGACCCCTCCTCTCATTCCCCTCCATCAGTGCATCCCCACCCCCCACCAGCAAACTGGGGCAGCCACTTGCTCAGAAAACACTTCCCCTCTGGCCGTACACACTCTCATTTTGATGGCTGCCATTGGGTGACCACCAGCATCCTGTCTTCGGGAAGGTAAGTCTCCAAACCATTTTCCCCTGCTGTCTGTCTCCCTGGGCTGCCGCTTGGTAAGAATATCATACGCTGAATGCAGTGACATAAACTTTTCTTTGGCTTTATGAAAACAGAAGCTTATGAGAATCCCAGAAGTGCTCTGAAATGACTTGGGGTGAATTGGGGGAGAAGGAAGGAGGGGGGCTGCAGAGAGACAGGAGACAGGGACTGGGTTACAGAGAGCCAGACAGCACAGGAGAATAATCTTCTCATTAAAATCAGAGCCCAAAAATATTTTGAAATCTAAATAATAGGATGTTATATTCTTAGGAAAAGAGACATTTACTTACATTTTTTTCCGTTTCAAGATGTTAACCTAGTGTCCGTATTATTCATGAAAATGACAATCATCATATGCTTTTAAGAGAGGGGTTAAGGTGCATTATCAGCTGCCAAACGTCAAATACTTCTTCCTCCTTCTCTCAATGGGCAACATACACCCACACTTTGTGTTTTATTCTATCCGAGAAAGAGAAGGGGAGGACACCACTCAGGAGCGTCCACACATGAACTGTCTAGGGCTGTCCTGAGTTCCACAAACCCTGAGGAACTAACTAAAATCTCCCTTTGTGCGCAGACGTGCGTCACTGAGGAAATGTTCCGCCTCCCATGCCCGCCGTGTCCGCCCCGCTCCTCCTGAGACCCATCAGGTTGCCCCAGAGCTTGCCAAAGAGTCCTCCTCACCCTTCACTTCCCTCCCCTCACTAGTAACCCCACAGCCATGACTGAGGGAGATTCTTTCTTGGTTCCAGACTTTCAAAGGAAGGATGTGACGTGTGGAGGGACAGAGTAAAGTAGAGAGAGCCTGAGTGTGGCTGACAACAGACCAGGCCTGTGGGTGGAGCCAGGGGCAGAATCTCCTACTTTCACACTGCTTTTTAGTTATGAATCTGGCGGGGCTGGCTGGAATTCAGAGTGCTGAGGATGGCTCTTATAAAATAAGGGCATTAGACCAGAGCCCCCCTCCAGCTGTTATATTTCAACATTCTAGAATGCTGTTCTCTCCATGCCTTAGCTCAGAGTTTGGCATTTTGTGCAGTGCCCCAGATTTAACAGATAAGAATACAGAACACCCAGCTGAATTAGACTTGCAGGTAAAGGACAATGATTTTTAGTATAAGTATGTCCCATGCAATATTTAGGATATACTTAGACTCAAAAATTATTGTTTATCTGAAAATTTAACAAGGAGTCCTATATCCTAAATGGCAACCCTAATTTAGGGGATAAATCATAAATAATTCTTAATTCAGGCCACCACTTACTGAGCACTGACTATGACTAGGACCTCAGATGTATAAGAATTATCTCATTTGATGCTAACAGCCTTATGAGGGAGGTGAAGGCAGAGGCGTCCAGTAGTGAGGTGCTGAGCTGGAGAGCAGGGATGCTAGGACAGAAGTCCAGGCCCGGCTGGCTGCTTGCTATTTATGGGTTATCATTCAGACATTACTGCAATATTAAAAACACATCAAATAGCTTTTGAACAATATGCACAGAACTCTGTCTTTGGGGAGAAAAATTGGGAATCAGAAGTGAGAGAGAGAATGACTTTTCATCACTCTCCCCTGTACTGTTTGGATATTTTTTTTAACAATGTACATGTATAACCTACATAATTATTTTCATTTGAGTAAAATTAAGTCCCAAATGAAGATTGTTGCAATATACAATTCTGGTAAATAGACCTTGATCAATTTTAGTGCCTTATCAGTAATAGTGGTGATACCTATTATTATAAATATGTTGACTCTATTTCTTTTTGTTGGACGTCAATTCCTTCTTCAGAGCATCGTTCTCAGTTCCTCACAGATGGTTAATAAATACAGTCTCACCTTGCCATTCAAGGACCCTCACCAGTTAAATAAGGAGAAAATGCCCGTGGAGCCTGAGATGTAGGGTTTTCCATGAGCTCCACGGCCTGTGTTTCCCCCTGAGGCAGCAAGCAGGTCTTGGACGAGTAACTCACCCCAGGGGGTGCTCCAAGGCAAAAGCGCAAAACCTCTGCGCTGCATCCTGGGCCCACCGGGCGGAGCCTTTCATCTGACTCTACTGACTCGAGGGGGGTCTTATTAGTGGTTCCAAATGTCAGATGTCACATCCTTGCAGTCTTAATGGCCGTGGTACCCAAGGGATTCTGCTCTAAACTTTTAAGGAGGAAAAGATATTTTCATGAAAAAGAAACATTATAGTGACAAATTTTTCTCCTAAGCAGACTTCAACCCCCTCATTGCTAGTTATCTCAGACACACATTTCTGCAGTCAGAGACGAAATAATCACTTTTTTGAAAATTCTCTGCTTGCAACCCTTACCTCATAATTTTTGTGAAGCACCACTTTATTTCTTAAAAACCAGACTGTCAGCACTGCAAGGGGCAGCAGATAAAGGGAAATGAGCATTCTTTAAGGCATTGAGGTAGGCGTTCCTTAGCACACGGTCCGTGATGCGTTTGCAGGCACCGCATACAATTAGCCGCTGCTGTTCCTGACCGCACGACTGCAAGGGAGGCGGGCTCGCACAGCATCAGGTCATGCTCTAGGTGCTTGCAAACACCAGCCTCAGAGGAGGCACAACAGGCAAGCTTCCTCCAGGGTTAACTGATGAAAATTAAATCCCATTAATAAAATAGGGAGAATTCAGTGGCCACAAAAGCACCAGATGCAAAATGGCAGTGAGCTTTCCATGTATATTAGCATTTAGAATATAAAGTGTACAGGGAATAAACAGGGAGAAAGTTAGTGCCTTCTCCAGGGACAATGGAAATTGTGTGAAAAGCAGAGAAATATGGATCTGATTGCTCTCCGCTAGCATCCAGGCCAATCATCATGTCACAGGCACCACTCGGGTAACAGGAGACCTGACTTCTCTCCCAGCTCTGCCACCAACTCCCTGGGAAGTAACGAGACTGAATAGAGGAAAGGAACTTACGTTCATATGCAAAATCATGACCCTGACAGGTTCAGCCCTCCTCACCTGCTTTGTCGTTTTCACGCTCTTGCCATCACCCAACATATCACACGTTCACTTGTCACCTCTCTGTCTCCCACTGCACCGTTAAGCCCCAGGGGAAGAAAAGCTTTGTTTTATTTGCTTCCGAATCCCCAACTGCTAGCACACAGTAGGTCATCCATAAATACATGTTTAATGAATGAATTCATCCTTTCATTCATTCACTGATCAGGCACCTGGGGATTTTGCTGAGTGATTTGCATACAGCTAATGATTGGATAAATCAAATGTGTTATATCCATACAACAGAATATTACTCAGCCATAAAAAAGAATGACGTACTGATACGTGCCACAACACAGGTGAACCTTAAGAGTATTATGCAAAGTGAAAGAAGCCAGACACGAAAGGCCACATATTGATTAATTCCATTTAAATGAGCTGTCCAGAATAAGCACATTCAAAATGACAGAAAGTAGATTAGCTTAGCGGTTGCCAGGAGCTGGGCAGCTGAGGGGTTGGGAAGATGGGAGGTGATAGCTGAGGGATACAGGGCTTCTTTCTAGGCTGATGAAATGTTCTAAAATCAACTGCGGTGATGGTTGCAAACCTCTGTGAACAGACTAGAAATCACTGAATTTACATTTTAAATGGATGAATTGTATAATACGTGAATGACATATCAATAAAGCTGTTACAAAAATAATATGAAATCTGACCTCATCATCACACCAAAATCCCAGTCCTGCCTTTCTCTGTACCTCACCTCCCATTAAATTGCCTTTTCTAGGAAAAACATACTCATAGGAATGCTAATGACAACATACTTCTTCTGCCACCCTCCTGTTTTTCTAAATCAATCCTCATAAAGCATGAGATGACCCCTATATGGGGCTCACTGCTTCATGGAGTCCCTGTGTCCTCACACCAGCCCTTTCTCCTTGCCTGCAAGATGGGAGCTGGACTAACCTCTCCAGTGGAAAGATAAAGTGTTTGCACCTGACTGTCACAGAAGGCAATGTAGAATATAAGATTTAATACTCCTGGAACTCTAGAATGTCCTGGCCAGGGAAGGCTTATAATTTTAGCAAGCAGAAAGTTTAATTTGATTTTTAACCCACTTGCTGACAAAATGATGAGATGTTGTCAACTATCACATTCCAGTAAAGTTTTCCAAAGCAGTAAAATGAAGCCGCCTCATCTATTATTTTTCAAAATGCAGAGTGAGGCTTAAACTTCAACCCCTGCTAATGTTTCCTATTCTCTGCAGTCTTCAATCCCTCCGTAACATTTAAAAACATCTACCCAAGTTCCGAACAGTTTAGAGCAACAGCTTTGCAGCACCCCTTTTCCCTACTGTCCGAACATGGTCTACAGACACATGCCGCCTTGTCTCTCCCTGAGAGGACAGGACGAGGCCCCATCTGAGCCCCAAGCCCTCTGGACTCTCAGAGAGTGCCTCTGCATCAAAATGCAAAGAGCAGTGTGCTGACATCTCATTAAATGATAGCTCTGGGAGTCTCCTTGGAACTGAGAAGAAAGGAAGTGTTGCACAATGGAAACATAGATTTTATAACAAGATTATTCAGCTTTATTGACTTGCAGAAAGTCACAGTCTTTAGTACCAAAAGAAAAAAAAACTATTTCATTTTGTTATCCCTATTCTTGTAGGGGAAAAAAATCGCTTATTTCCTTTTTCCAAAGGCACTGAAAAACACTGAGAAAACATCAGCTCTGAAAGATTCCCACTGCTCACGTGGTAGGATCAAAACAAGGGATCAGGTCACACCTGTGATTGTGGGACTCCAGAAGGCAGTGACTGTGCCTTAGAGTAACCATCCCTGGGACCCACTGTGTGCTCAGCTCTGTGCTGGGCACTGGAGACCCCACACGCCAAGAACCCTGTCCTGCGCCATTCACGTTCATGTAGGTGCTAAGCTCTGGTTTATGATGTGTCTATGATGCAGCATGAGAGCAACATTTCTCACCCTCAGCACCACTGACACTTTGGGCTGGACCATTCTGTGTCGTGAGGGGCTGTCCCGGGGATGGAGGACGTCCAGCAGCATCCCGGGCCTCTACCCCCTAGGTAAACAGTAGCACCTTCCAGAGGACAAATGAGGGTCCATAAAAGTTGCTTCTGGCTGATGCAAAGACAGAACAGCAAAGAAAAGACTTTATTCTAAAGAGCCAAGGGAATGTCAGGAAATTTTAATAAGCTGCTGAGGGCAGCCAGGGGCAGGAGAGTCTTATTTGTCAAGTGCATCTAAGCGGTGCAAAGTCTGTTGACTGGGTTGGCCCGGCTTCCACTCGGTGTGAGTCAGGAGCCAGGAATGCAGGGTCTTCTCCTCTGGGTAGGAGCTTGGGCTAGGAAACTGTCACACTTTCCCTCTAACTGCAAGCTTGTATAACATGACCCCTTCCAAGCTGTCGTACTACTGCAGGACGGGAGGAACCAGGTTTAAGATGCACAACCATCTCTGCGTGAGTCAGAGGTGCTTTCAGAGGTGGGCACAGAAGGAGTGGAGTGGGCAGGCAGAACTTCGAAGAAGGCCACCCCATTCCCCACAGGTGCAGTGCCCAGGGCCTCACAGCACCTGAGCGCAGCGTGGCTCTCAGAGGAAGAAATCCCAAATGTTATGTTCAATTGTACATTCAGTGCCTTGAATCTTTTCTTCCCGACTTAAATGAAACGAACCGACAGAGGGGGATCTGGGCATTAATCTTCAACAAACAAGGGAAATGCACAAGGAGAGAGGTAAGTGCCTGCTCCCCCTTTCCCAGAACAGCCTCCCAAGGCCTGGGAGAGTGGCCCAACCAACTGTCCACGCACAAAGGCTTGCATTGTATTAGGAAGGTGGTTTAATTCATTCTTATGAACACACCAGAGATCCGCATCCCCGATCTCCAGGGTAGTAAAATGAGGTGGTGAATGATAACAGCCTAATTTAGCCAGCTCAGTGAACAAATAATCACTGCAAATGAAGCAGTCTCACCAGGTAATTAAATTAATTTGTCTCATAGACATGATTCACCAACACTTCACTGACAAAGTTGCCTTCCTATCTTGGATCTTCTTTGGATGGTGAAATTACTTCTCGGCTTCTTACACTCAGGTAGCCAGATAGTTTCTCCAGCGATTCACCATTCAGCAAATGTCACAGCTTGTAACATGTGTCAGGCTTGGGAAAAGGATGAAAATGACCCTGGCCCTTGTCCTCATGCAGTTGCAAGTCTAGCAAGTCTATATTAACTGCTACACATAAAATAGATAAACAAGGTTATACTGTACAGCACAGGGAACTACATTCAATACCTTGCAATGGCCTATAATGAAAAAGCATATGAAAAGCAATATATATATGAATCACCATGCTGCACACCAGGAATCAATACAACATTGTAAATCGACTATACTTCAATTTAAAAAAAAGAGAGAGAAAGGAGCGTAAGTTGGCCTGCTGGGGTCAGAATAATGAGAGGAGGTGACACCTGGGCTGGGGCTTGAAGGCTGGGCCCAGGCTTCTAGGTGGCTGGGAAGAAGGGAAGGGAAGGGCATCCTAGGTGGGAGGGAGGAGGAAGACACAGGAGATGTGCCTGGGCAAGCGAACGGTTAAGTGTGAATAGGGAGCAGATGGTAAAGTCATGTGAGAAGGAATTAGGCCTAATTTTTTGATATTCTATGGTCATCATAAAATTGAAAATATCTGAGTGATGCTGATATTCCTATGTTTTGTGCTTTACTTTCAACATCCTTCAGCAATTTAGATCACGTTTGTCAAGAAAAGCTACATTTCTAGCTTTCAAGAATATAACGTGAGATTCCTCTCCTAGGCTATTCATAAACATCCCTTCCACCATGGTGCCTGGCAGCAGAAGAGACACACCCGGTGACAGACTAGAACCAGTCTGTACCGGCTCTGAAGAGCTGAATGTGCACTTTCCCAAGCTTTTCATTCAGTGACATCCCACTGATAGACTGAAATCAGCCTTAGGAGGAGTATTTACACAATGGAAATTTGCATAAGCATTTCTTTTAGAGAGAGCCAGTTGTTGAGCATTTACCAGAAAACCACTGGACATATCTCACTAAGACCAGTTCTTCCTTGAGAACTAAATGAGAATCAAGGAAGACTCAAAATCACAACCTGTATAATATCCCCTCTCAAGAGTTGAGGTCAGGGTGAAGAAAGGAAATTTCAACTTTTTTTGTGGCTTTAGTTTTGCTTTACCCCATTTAATAAAGCAGACTCCTTTCTGAAACACACGTCCTTCTTCTCTCCTTTCAAAATCCCATGTGAGGACGTGCTGGGGAGTCGTAGTGGAATCATATTCATTGATGGAGTCAGAGAATTCTCATTAGAGAAGAGTCTTCTAACCTGTCCCCCCAAAACAGAGTTTCCCCATAGCCTGAAATCCCCTGACTTGAGTTCAGTCTTTGGAAAATAATATTCTTTTCTTTTAAAACACAAATCCAAGGCTGGACGTTCACTAGCTGGACCTCTGCTGTGAAAGGGTTCAGCAGTTCATGCAAGATAATCTACTCCAGGGAATGAAGCAGTCTGGGACTCTGAGTTCTTGGGAGTAAGAGGGTCCGCTTGGAAAGGGTATGAAGAACTATAGATTAAATCTCCATCCTTTACCCTGTGGTACCAGTTCCACCAGGTCCAACGGGTGGGATGTGGAGACCATTTCAGTCCTATTCTTTCACACCTTCTCACTGACTCTTGGAATTTTCTGAGTTAAAATTGTAACCGTTTTAAAGTTGAGGAGTGGGAAGGAGAGAAGGATCAGGAATGAAGGTTATTTTTATAAGTTACAGTTTTCATATCATTACTATACAGCACATGTTCATAAAACCTCAAAGATCTAACTTATGTTAAGATCAGGAAAAAATAAGAAGAAAAAAAAGAACTCCTTTATTAATTATTGCTTTTTTTTTTTCAGACCAGAGGCTCAAGAATAACATAGATTTCTCCATGGCCTGGAAAGAAAGGTACACTCAATTAACCACAAAACATGCCTCTCTGAAAAAGTCATTGCTGCTGATTGCCAGACCGACAATTACAAGACACAGTATTTTCCAGTGTGTGAGTCCCTGAGCATTTATGTCTGCTCACTGATGCTACTCTTATATCAAAGATCACTTTCACGAGATAAGGCACTCAATATCTTTTATCAAACTAATGATCACTTTTAAGTTATAGTATATTTTTGCAGCTGTGAAGAGCTATTTGGCCTGAAAATTCAGGATGGAAAGCATGCTGATCCAGGAAACAGACATTATGAACAACAGTATATAGTCAGCTAATGTGTCCTAAGATTTCAGAACAGTTGGTCTAACCTTCCTAGTCGACGAGGAGTAACTGATTCACTTTTCAGGGGAACATTAACCCAATTTGGACATGGAATGCCTGAAAAGTAATTCTCCAGTACATTAAACAGTCTCCTGGATCTACTAAAGCACACTTACTCACATTTAGGATATTATATCACCCACTTTTGTCACTGCAATATGCCAGACAGATTTTTTTTTAATGACATTGTGAAAATGGAAATTATTTTTAAAGGGAAAAATCAGAAGTACCTCTCCAAAGGGGCCTTCCAACTCTCCTCATCACTTTCAATCTGGCTTCTCCCTCTGCCACCCCCTCTGCAACTCAACTCTCCAAGGATGGCCCTCCTCCCAGTTTCCAGTCCAGAAGCCCACTCTCCACATCATCTTCCTGAGTCTTTCAGCAGCATCTGAGAGAATTCACACACACACACACACACACACACACACACACACACACACACACACATGCACACACCCCTATGGAAAACTCCTCTTTTTCTAGCCTTCAAATTCTTGCTTCCTGCTGGCTGGCTTTCTACCTCTTTGTAGTCTTTTTGTCCTTCCTATTATTAATTCATTTTCCCTGCCCTGCTTTCTACAGGAAGACATGCCCGCAGTGGCTCTGACCATGACCTCTACCACTGTCTCTCTGAGCTCTTTCTCTGTCACTTCCTAGTTCACTCACCCAGCCTCACCTCTTCCCTAAAAACCCAATGACAGCTCTTCTCAATGTCCCTCCAGCCTTCAAACTTGATCTGTGCAAGCCCAGTTCATTGTCTTCCCTCCAAAAAGCATCTCCAGACTTCCCAATGTCTGCCTCACTATCCTCCCACACACAGAACCCAAGGGCCCACTTGGGCTTGGCTTCTCCCTTGAGATCCATTTCCCAGCACCCCTTTCATAGCAGGCCCCTGCTTTCCCTTCCCACTGCCCTTGCCCTAGTTCCTCTGGGCCACGTGAGCCCCAGCCTGCTCTGCTTTTCTTAACTGGTCTTCTTGTCATTCTCTCTAAGCCATCCCTGAGTAGCTGCATTTAAAATTAGAAGACCAACCAAAAGGGTAAGCCAGGATGGCTCCCTGGGTTATGTGAGGTTATTCAGGGCTGCAAAATACCCCTTCAGTGCCCTCCATTACCTACTGAATCAACTCTCCCCACCTCTTCCCGAGAACTGAAGAACCTCCAAAAGAAAGACACAATCTACCTTCCCAGTCTTGTCTTCTTCTACTTTAAAATTCTGTACCAGAATACATTATGAAATGGATTGTTCAGCCTCTGTCTACTTTTCCCTTAATGTGCCTCTGTGGGCTTTCCTTTGCACACGCTGTCCTCCATCTGGGCTGGTGCCACCACCACTGTCACCTCTGCCTCTTGAAAGTCCACACATCCTTCAAGGTTCAGTGCCAAGTGCTGTCATCCATGAAGCCACCCTGATCCTCCATCATGATGTGAGGGCCGCTTCCCTTGAACTTCATGTGCCATCATTTTCTTTGGACTAAAAGGTTCTGTTTTATTATCTTTCAGCCCCTCCTAGACAATAACCTCCTTGGACCTCCTTGTCTCCTGCAGTGTTTTCCTCGGGTTAAGTGTTCAATAAGCATTGTTCCATGGTCAAAGGGCTCTCTTGGACCAAAAGTTCATGGAAAAGTATCCAAAATGGAAATGAGCCTGTTAAGGGCTAGGCACGCCTTGGTCCAGCATAGAGTGGACGTAACACCTACTTCATACCCTGGTTTGTTCTGTCTCCATCAAGGAGTCAAGATACACTTTGTTCTTTGCCAACAGAGAGAGTGGTATCTCTACCCCTTCCTTCTGAGGGTGGGCTCTCTTCCTAATTTTTTTAAAAGCCTATTTTACAGCACAGTCAGACATTTGTTTTCTTCTGTTCCGAGCAGAATTTATCATTTATAGGCCAACGTTCCCTTTCCCTACTTTTGCAATACTCTTTTATTAATTTATGAATATATAATGTGTGTGTGCAAAGAGAGAGGAAGAAAAAGAAGAGTCTGAAAGAAAAGAGCATAGGAACTCTTCCAGAAGTTACAGACTTCTAGAAGTTATGACATAAGTTTCCTTTTCAGTAAGAAACACTGAGTTTTACAGATAAAAGGGAGAAGAAAACTTTGATAAGAAACCTTATTATGAGAATAAAGAAAGAATGATAAAGATTTCATCTGAATTTTAGTCAATTTCTGACACAGTTCCAGGTCTTTGTTTGTATCTCCTACTCATATTCATACACTCAAAAGAAGGGTTAGATTGGCCCCTCTACCCTCTGGCCAGACAGCTGTGTCCCCAGAAAGGCTGCGTCTGAGATCATCCAAGCTTTGGGAGAATGGTTTATCTGGTCAGACCCCTAGGCATGCCCCAAAGCCAAAGCTACTTCAAGGTCACTCAGATTCCACTAGCCCCATGGTCCCAAACTCTTTTCCCAAATAAAGAAAGGAAGGAAAATGGGACAGGAGAGAGCAAAGGGGAGGGAAAGAGAAGGAGGGGAGGGAGGGGAAGATTGGGGAGGAGGGGAAGATTGGGGAGGGGAGGAAGGGAGGGAGGGAGGAGGAAGGAAAGGAGAAAGAAGGAAGGGAGGAAGGAAGGAGAAAGAGAGAAAGGGAGGAAGGAAGGAAATAGGAACTTCATGGAGCCTACTCTCTGCAGGACTGATTCCCTACACCCACCTGGAATGTCCAAGTCTCTCTTATTTGTAACAAAGTCCTCCTGAGCCTCTAAGACCCAGCTCAAATACGACATTCCCTGAAGCCTTCCCTGACTTCAGACAGTTCCGTGCTGCCTCAGAACCACAAACATCTCTATCCTAGCACCTACCATTCTCACTGCAAGTTCAATGGGCTAAGGGGGAGGACTGGCTAGAAAACCTCCACAGCACTTCCAGCCCTCAAATCCTGTGAACCTGTGAGCCCCGAAGACTTCCAGATGATGTGAGCCAAAGTTGTAAACACTCCCCATCATGGTGTCCCCAGCCCTGAGATTGCTATCATCCTCTGAGATCACGGAGGAGCTTCGAAGGCCTGGGCCCGCAGGCCAGGCTGCGGGGCTTCTAAGAGTACAGCTTCGCTTCCAACAGGCTTTCCCATCGCTTGGAGGCAGCAAAGGAGAGGGGGGAACCACCTCAGTCCAGGCGGAGGCCACTCTAGAGAAAATGGTGTCGGTGGCTAAGGGGAACTGAGGGGCAGAGCTCATGTTGTTTTTCGCTGAGATGCCACCAGACAGAGCAGCAGGCAGAAGTGGTGGCCGGTGGCCTCGGTGGAAGTCCATCCTAGGCCCACTGTCACCTCTGGCCACTTCTCTGCCCACCCGTCAACCAGCGTCCTCTTACCGTCGTCCACCCGCCACCTCTGCGGGATCACCACTTACAGGGACTTCGCTGGTTTCCCTGCTGAGCCCCGCAGGCCCCCAGGCCCCCAGATCAGAGCATTAACAATTGTTCGGCAAAGAGCACAATTACTGTCCTGTCTCCATGGAGACTCCACTCACGTTCTGGAAACAGTCTGAGTCCTCAGGACAGCTCTACAGGTGGCAGGGGAAGGTGTATTTTGCCATGATTCTGAGCTGGAAACTCATGATTGTGTTTCCTCTCAGGGAAAAGCAGATGAGAGTTGCAGGCTGCTCCTCCATGTATTAATATTCACGTGTTCTCTGCACAGCCTGTCATCCAACCCCAGAGCCACTCAGGTGCCTGTGCCCCTGGGGCTGTGAGGGTTTGGGGGCGAGAGGTGCATCTGGGATGGAAGGCGGGGCACCAGGGCTGGCGGCACGTGTCATCTGCCCTTCCTGGTCTCCAGCTCTGTGATGCGTGGCTGGTGTCCCTGCCCACCACTGGTGCAGGAAGGGCCTGGGTGTCCGCCCTCGGCCTCAGGCAGCTGTTGGGAGCCTCAGTTTCCCCATGGAAAAAGGAGAGCCCCAGGGTACTGGGCTGCTTCAGGGCTGGCCCCCTACCATGTCTGAAGAAGAAATAAACGCTATTGCCCCCCTACAAAAAAAAAAAAAATTCCCCACCATAGGGACCCGTGTGACCTCACTCGCTGACAATATTAAAGGCACTGTCTCTGCCCTCAAGGTTAAAGACTAATTTGGGTAGAACAGTGAATACTCTGAAAAATTCTCAAATTAAAGAGTCTCAAAGGTAAAATTCTTAAAAAAGAAAAAGCTACAAATTCTTGGGAAAAACTCAAATTATAACAAGGACAAAATAAATAAAACTCTCCTTTGCAATTCAGTGAGTCTCCTCCTAGGTTTATGACACTCCAGAGTATTTAAAATCACATAAAAAGGAATCGTACTTATAAGCTAGCAACTCTGCGTAATTTCAATTAATCTGCAGGTTTAAAGGGGGCTGATCGCAGAAGGCACTTTTTTGAGAAGGCCCAGGAGATGGCAGAACTAGACGCAGCCACAAAGTCAAGCCAACCACAAGGAGGTCAGCTCCAACAGCACTGGGACTTGCTTTCCTTTGATGATAAATGGTCTCTCCTGCGATGAGATCTGGGCTGGTGGGCAGCTTTTCTAAGGCCACGGAAAACCAAGCACTTGGGAAAGAAAGCCTTCACCAGTGATTAGTTTGGGATTGTGAAAGGAGCTTCCTTATGGCTTCCAAAGGAAGAGCTGAGCACCTATTAAGTATATTGAGATTAAAGTGCTGGTTGTGTTAGGGAAGGCAGTCCTTCAGAATCTGCCACTTCTTATATCTGCAGATATTCAGAAATCCAAATATCTCTGGCACAATCACTTTTTAGGTTTACACCTAAGAGTCTCTTAATTACCGTATTAATTACAGACTAAATTGGTGTTCATATTTATGCAAACGTGTGCGCTGGTTTTCTTCCGAGGGCTGTGCTGCCTCTGGCCCCGGGGGCCTGGGAAACCACTGGGAAGCTGTCCTGAGCTCCGGTGATAAGAGTGGAGGCACCCCCAGGCCTTTGCCTCCGTGCCTTTCCACGCACCGGCTCAGAGCCTGGGTCTCAAGGCTGCTCAAAATAGAAACCCCACTTCCCTTCCCCTCGGATCTAATTCCAAAAGCCAGTTGATCAAGCCCAGAACTGAAAATTGCTTTGGCTTTTTCTACTTTGAATTCATTCTCTGTGATCTTATATATAGAATATGGAAACCAAGGATAATGCCTGTGACAATCATAATAGCATTACTTGGGGCAGTTAAAGAGATTTGAGGAGTTTCTGTCTTTACATAACAAAACTTTGCTTGAAAGCATGCAAATACACATGCATGTGCATGTGGATCACACACACACAGAAACACACACACACACACACACACACACATACACACACACTTTAATGTCTTGGCTGCAGACAGGCTAGAAACCAGGCTGTTGACTGATTTTCTACTGAAAGTCAATAGCTTTCATTTCCAATGACAGTGTGTGCACACACTTCCATTGAGTTACAAGGGACAAGAGCTGGGCTCATTGTATCATATTTATCTAGATGCTTTTGTCTTGGAATTTAAAAACAACTTAATCACATTAATTATAATTCACAGCAGTGCTGAAATAGCTTCTGAATTTTCCTCAAGCTAGGACAAAAGAAAGTTGTAACCCAAGACCAATCTTGAGGTCCCCTAAGCAAAATAATTTCATCTAAAATGTAATCTAAGTTAGAAAAATATGTCAAAAAGATCATAAACCCCAAAACAACTGAAAAGACCTAAAAAGGAGAAGAGAAGCCAAGTAAAGGGACAAAAGTAAAATTTGTCCTTAGAAGTCCTATCTCCAAATAGGAGGCATTTTTATTTACTAATAGAGCTTACTTTTTTGAAATATTCTTTAAAACAGTATCTGAATTCCTAGATGGTAACAAGTTCTTTGGAGGCTGACAGTAGGAGCTCTGTTGATGAATCCAATACACAACCAGAGCCACATCTGCTTTTATGTTTTAAGCATGAAAGTATTTTAGTATCTACTCTGAATGAATTATCAACTTAGCAATGGAGAGGCATACCTCTAGATTCAACGACTTCCAAAATGAATACAATCCCATCATATGAGCTTAAAAAATCACAAAGAGTTTATGTCTCACTATTTCAGTTCTTTGAGTTTTACACCTTGGCTCTCAAGCACGGGCAATACACATAGCAAGAATGAACTGGAACATTAATTCACAGGGTGACCTTCTTTTGCTATGAAAAGGTTTTTTTTTTTTCTCCTGAAGACATGACACACTAACTCTTTGTTTCAAGCAAATTTAATTGCATCATGTTAAAGCAAGTGGTCTATAACTTTGCTGCCCAGAATGTAACTGTAAACTTGAAAGGGGCTCCCCAAATGCCCACTGGTAGCTATTGAGATGAGAGCAATTTCGGAGCCTTCAGCAGGGACTTCTGTTCTGCCTTCCCAGCAGGCTCCCATCAGTTCATCTGCCAGTCCTTGCTTACATCTAAGCTGGTCATTTTATCCATGTGCCTCCCACCTGGTACCTGCCAGGGAAATGCGAGGGGAAAAAACCTTCCTGCCTTCATCCTCCCTTTCTGGAACCTGGCCCACTTAGAATATTGTTTCCTGATCCTTCCAATAAGCTAAAACCCCAGAGACACTTAACAGTTAAAATAAGAGACCGGAGGCATTCATTTGGAACATGTACATTGTATATAAAATCTAATTGTTCTTTTTCCTGGTCTCCATATTGCTAACACTGCCCAACTAGAAATGGAAACAGCCACATAATTTAATCTGTGCAAGATTCTTACCTTTATGCAACTAGAAGAGAATAAATTAATATGGTTTTTTTTTCCTCCCCTAAAAGAAGTTAAAATTTTAAAGCCACTGAGAGATTCCCGGTTCGCATTGAATTCTTCCAGGCTAAGAGACATAGAAGATCATGAGTAGGCATTCACATACCCTTTACAGAGATACTCAGGCAGGATCAAACTAGGCTGTCTGGTTTTCATGGCCCCCACAGGACTTAGTTCTGTTTAGCATCATCAGACAAGGAACTTATTATAACTCGGCAAGTTCAATCTATTTCCAAAATATCTTTCCCCTAAGTCTAAATCCTGGCCACGCAGCCTCACCATCACATTAGCCAAACAAAAAGGCTGGCTGCCCACCCAACCCCTCTCCCACAACATGTTCCTTTTAAGAAATCCTAGCCATGTGTACTGAGTAGACACGTACTAGGCAGATAACACGTGAACTGGACATGCCTACACATCTCCAATTTGTAGATTAACACCAATAAAAAAGGAAGAATGGCATTCAGTACCGACAATAATTAAGTACTTATCATGCATACTTGACAGCTATTGTCTCATTTTCTCTCTGCAACAACCCTACAAGGTTGACACTATTGTTATCCCTACAGATGAGGAAAGGAAGGCCCAGAGACATTAAATAAGTCACCCCCAGTCACACAGCAAGTAAGTAAAGAGCAGATCCAGATTCAAACCCAGGCCTCTTTGACTCCAAAACCTCACACTTGCCTCTACTCTGCCTCTTGTCGTTCCTGGGGTGCCCACCAATGCCCCCCAATTGCCCTTACTCCCCCTGCACTGGCCTCATGGCCTTCAGAGTTCATGAGTACTGGGTAGACACGTACTAGATGGATACTACGTGAATTGGACATGCCTGTACATCTCAAATTTGTAGATTAATGCCAATTAAAAAGCAAGAATGCAAACCTCCTCAGCCTTTCCTAGAAGTTCCCTAGGTTCTCCCCAGCTACAACTCAAACTCCATGGCCCACTGGCCTACTGTGTGTCCCGCCTGGCCCAGAGCCCAGAACGTTCCATCCTGTCTGCCTTGCAAGAATGATCCCCACAGTTCATCCACAACTCTGGCAACTTCATCATTGTATCACTTCACCAAATCCCTCACAACACCCTGAAGAGGATAAACAGGTCTAGCTCAGTCTTACTAGAAACTGAAACTTAAAAGGGTGAAGTCAACTCCACAACAGGTCATGCAGCTTTACTGAGTAGTGGTTCCTGGACTCGAAGCCAGGAGTGGCACTGTCTTCCCCATCACTCTTTGGCACACAGTAGGTCTCCAATATATAGTTGTTGACTGACTCACAGTGACCTCATTCTCTCCACCACAACTTTTTCCATTTGTAGTAATTTCTAATTCAGAAAAAAAATTAATTCTCAAAAAATCAAAAGCACCTCCGAAATTCCAGTGGTTTAACCCAATAAAAGTTCTCATTCATGCCAAGTCCCCTGTGGGTCCAGATGACTCTCCAAAAAAAAAAAACTGTCCACTACATGGTGGCTCAGCACTGACCTTCACATCAACCCGTTCTTCCACAGACGCCACATGGGAGATGAATTAGGTGGAGAGCGAACATCAGCAATGAATGCTTCCACCCAGAAGTGGCACACTTTACTTTCACCCAGCCTGTTGGCCACAGCAAGTCACATAGCCATGCCCATCTCCAAGAAGGTACAGAAATACGGTCTTCCTGTTTGTACAGAAAGGAGGAAAACCAGATGTCAAGAAAGCAGAAATATCTATTACAAACAGTGAAAAAAGAAAGATTTGAGAGGCAACATGATCTGAGAAGTAACGAGGCCATGCAGCTAAAAAGTAACAGCGTCAGGACCCAAGCCCAGGTTTATCCATCTCCAAAATCTGAGTCCTTAACTAACACAGAATTCTCAAGAGAAGTGTACCCATTTTATATGTCATGATTATTTTGTATAAACAACAAGCACTTACTACTTGTTGGCCGACCTCGCTCAGTTGTCTGGGGTTTGCCCAGCTGGAAGCTGGTCCAGGCTGCCCTTGGATGGGAGGGCTCAGATGACTTGGCTCTGCTTCACTTGTCTGTCATCCTCCAGCAGGCTAGCTTGGGCATTTTGTTTTCCCATGCAACGGCAGACGCACAAGAGCAAGCAGACCCAAAGCAAGTCATATGACTGAGTCCAAAGTCAGGAAGTGGGGAAGTTGGGAGGGAGGGCACTGTAATATTACATAGCAAAGGGAATGAAGAATTAGTCCAAGTATGTGCAAAATTTTTCTGTCAAAGGCCATGCAGTAAATATTTTTGGCTTCTTGAGCCACACTGTTTCTGCCACCATTACTCAACTCTTTGATTATAGCACGAAAGCAGCCATAGATAATAAGTAAACAGATAGGTGTGGCTGTGTTCCAGTAAAACTGTGTTTAGAAAAACAGGCAGCAGGCTGGCATTTGCCAGCTCCTGACTTAGAACCATCACTGCACTCTTCCATCAAGCATTTTAGTCCCAGTCCTGGAACTATCTGGTTGTATGGTCTTGACAGCCACACTTTTTTCTCACCTGACCTTAACTGTTTCATCTACAAAGTGAGGGGGTTGGAGCCGTTCTTTAGAACTGCAACACTCTTACAGTCCAAATTATACTATTGTGTAAACCAGGAGGTATGTTCTGGGGTCTAGTTGAAGAGATTACTCTCAGCCTATTACTGGAACATGTATTGTTTTTCTGTCCTTAGTACTATTAGTACTATTGCTCACCTGCACAGGCTAAAATTCTACGATTTTACTCGCACTAGAGTTGCCATGCGAAAGACACTGATCAATAGCAATATAATCTCAGCTCTATCAAAGTCAAATAGATTTTTCCATCCATCCAAGCAGGAAGTCAGCCAGATACATGGAATGAAAAACTAACTGACGCTTTTAATGACAAGTGGGTGGCAAAGCTCTATTGATTACAAGAATAAAAACAAATAAACAAAATACTAGGAAGTCAGCTCTGGGTGATATCAATGAAGGTTAAAGAGAAACATACAATTAACTGACCCAGAAGGATAAGCTATAGTGAGGGACACTCTAAAACAGGAAGCAGGCATTCTCAGGGAACAAAGCACTTAACTGAAGGTTATTCCGTTTATCATCATCGTCTCTTTTACTGGCACCTCAACAGCATGTAATTCAGTACGCTGCAATATCGCAGGAGGATATTTTTGATTTTCTCCCTCCATTAATCCTCGCTGGCAGGCTGTTGCCAGAATTACAAAGAAGAATATTTATGTTAATGCAGCTGCGAAGAGAAAGCGCATGTGAAATTCTCTGTAACTATCCATAAAATCAGTGCAACACGCAGAGCTTTGCAGACATCTGACCTTCTGAGGCTGTATGTCAGTGGCTCCCAACCAGGCAGGGGAGAAGGGAAGCAACACTGGCAGTCTTTGGAGGTATTTTAATTGTCCCAGTTGGGGAAGTGCTACTGGCATCGAGTGGATAAAGGGCCAGGGATGATGCTAAAAATCCTACAAAACACAGGACAGACATAACACAGCAAAAAAATCTGGTCCAATGTGTCAGTGGTGTCCAGGTTGAGAAATCTGCTTTTCATAAAGGAGAAAAACACCAGCTGAGATTGACAGCAAGTTTTCAAATCACTGGCAACTCCAAATCATAATTATACATCCCACAAAAGCAGCATATATTTTAGGTAACCCCGAGCGACTTTATTTTGCAGCCTAGCAACATTTCAAGCCAGGTACGTGGTGTCAAAGGTTCTGCAGAAGTGCTAGAGGAAAGCACCGTTCCAAAAAGGCAGGTCACAAATTCCAAAACCTGTCCCAGAAATGATAAATGGTTCAAAACAATTTCTAAAAAATTGGGATTAATACATCATTTTCAAGTATTATAAATGCCTTTTTTTTTTACACTGTATTATATAAAATAGTCTTTTAAAAACCTACAGTATCAAAAGCACTGTGGATATTTTTCTAGCCAAAGAACATAGTATGTGGCAGGAAAGTCTTCATCTCATTTGAATTATGTCTTGACAATCACATGCTACATCAGCTTTTACTGTAACTTGCACTGTATCTCCAACAGGATATAATTTATCAGCAGGTCAAAGAGCTGGAAAATTAATATCTGTTTAACTAAACACACCACATCTGTTAGCAAGCTTGTCCAAATAATTTGGCATCGTTGCTTACAATATACATAGACAGAGACCATTTGTCAGCTGGATTATTTCTAGAGCCCACAGGCTTGTTTACTATGCACTGCGTAGAAACGTGGGTGCGCTTACACACACGCACACGCTCTACGTGAATCCTTTAGAATGCTTTGCACATCGTTTGTTTGTTTTTAAGTGAAGGGAGTACAGAATCACTTCTGCAACTTCCTTTAGCTCTTGTTTCTCCATCACATGGTCCTTCTGCCTTGCCAGCCATCAGTGTCATTTCCACTTCAATTCATTCCTAAACAACCCAAGGTGACAGGTTTTCAGCAAAAGCAGAGGAGTGTTTAGGATTATGTACCAGGATCTGATAAAAAGTTCCTGCAAATATACCCTAGACCTTCATCAACCACAAAAGAGCAATCTACCTGTCCCTTTCAGGGGCTTCCCCCAAGAAAAAGCATGCGTCCTAGTGAAGAAGAGCATAGCTGGGGAGTCAGGTCAACCCCTGTCCAAAACCCACCT
This sequence comes from Camelus bactrianus, assembly GCF_048773025.1. NCBI lineage: Eukaryota > Metazoa > Chordata > Mammalia > Artiodactyla > Camelidae > Camelus > Camelus bactrianus. The sequence continues at coordinate 26,493,288 of NC_133549.1, forward strand.
GGACCATTTTCAGCTGTGATCTTGGGCCGGTAGCACAACCCTCCTTGATCCTCATCCCCCTACATGGACAGTAGAGACAAAAATCACCTGCCTCCTGGGACTGTTTTGAGGATGGGATGAGGTCACGCTTTTAAACTACCACACGCAGGGTCCGGTGCAGGGTCCGGCAAGCGGCCCTTCGTAAGTGTCAGTTGTCATTATGAGATCAATGGAGTCTGCAAGCTATTCCACCAAATCCATTTTGGGCCTGAACCTCTCTGCTCAGTATCAGCATACATGAGAGAGACACGTTCTCCCCTCAGATTGTTCCCAGTGTCACCAAGGAGACACAACAGCCCAGGTGAAACAGCAGAACAAGCAGGGGTGCTACGTTGTGTAGTGCATAGCAAGGATGCTGGAGACCAGAGACCAGAGACCAGGGAGACCAGCTGGAAATTCCGGGGAAGCACCTGGGAAGCTCTCAGCCCAGCGCCTGGCCCGGAACAAGTGCAATTATTACCATCGTCTTTGCTGCAGAGGGAAATGGGACAGGTGCCTCCTCCTTCACCAGGATTAACAGCTGCTGCCACCTGGCCTCCAACTCCCATCTCTTATTGAAGGACAGGGGCTCCTGCAGGGAACTTCACTTCACTGCCGTGTGCTTGCCTGGGGCCTTTTTCATTATCCCTTGTTTTCCTTCTCTTTATTGCTTGCTCTCTCTCTTCCTTGCCTTTTGGCTCAGTGTGGGAGTTATTTGATTTATTATTTGCTAAACAGGCAAACCTTTTTTTTCCCTTGCTAAATTTCATAATTTTACAAGTGCTGGCGAGAGTGTTCCAAATACCATAAACCATCTCCATGAAGTCCTTAAATCCATTCAGGCTGCTTCGGGATTATGTATCATCTAGCAAAATGCATTGGCTTTGTGGTGCTTTATCCTTTTATTTAAACTTCACTTGTTTCTTGTTTGCTTTGTTTTTTTTTTAACAAAAACCTTAACACTAAAGAAATGAAGCTGCCAGCACATACTTCCCTAGGTATTAGGACTCCCTGATTAAATTCAGAAAACAGCAATAATCATACAAGTGATTCAAGCGGCACTGAAAAGGCTCCCGCAGTTATTTGTCCCATCAGCAATACCACCCATTGCCAGGGACCATCGTTCGGCCTGGGTCCCACATTTGGCCCGGGCATTCTAGAAGAAATATATTAGAGCTGGAAATAAACATAAAGATGACCTATTCAAGCCCACATTTAACACAGAGGAAACTGAGGCTAGCAAGAAGAAGAAGTGACCTAAACTTGGAAATAACCAAGATGTCCTTCAGCAGGTGCAGACAGATTCCCTGGGGCACAGTCCGACATTGGAATATTACTCAGTGCTAAAGGAAAGGAGCCGTCAAGCCACAAAAAGACATGGAGGAAACTTAAATGCATGTTACTAAGTGAAAAAAGTCAACCTGAAAAGGATACATGTTGACTGATTCCAACCATATAACATTCTGGAAAAGGCAAAACTACGGAGTTAATAAAAAGATGAGAGGTTGCCAGGGGTTAGGGACAAGGGAGGGATGAATAGGCAGAGCACACAGGATTTTTAAGGCAGTGAAAATACTTTGTATGATATTGTAATTGTGGATACATGTTACTGTACATTTGTCAAACGCCATCTAACACCCCAAGTATCACCCTGTGCCCAGACTTCACATAGTTTTTATTCTAGCAAGCATCACATGGTCTCTTTCTCGCAGTTGACAAGAGGATGGGTATCAGAACTGATTCCAGGTACTAGACCCTGTCCATGCACCACTCCAGACCTTCCCACCTCCTGCCCTCCTGCTCCCCAGAGCCCCTCTAGGAGGGTTGATGCCATGTTCTTAGCTGTACGTCCAGATCCTGCGGCCACCGCCTTGCTGCCACAGATTAGGAGCCCCTCTTGTGGCATCGACAGACCAAGTCTGCTCAGTTCACACACCGGCCAGAGCAGACCACAGGGCAGCTCTGTCTCTCCCAATACCTCCCTAGGTGGACCAGGAAACACAGCCCAGAAGTACAGCAGTGTTAACGCCCTACAGGACGGACTTTGACCAATGAAGCCAAGAGACAGGATGGTAAACACAGAGAGAACACTGCTGGGATGCCCACTCGTGCCAGACACTGCACCGAGTGCTTCACAAGTGAATGATAACAACGACCAACATGTACTGAACATCTAACGTGTTCCAAGTATGGGGCTGCACTAATCCAAGACCACACCGCTAGAAAACAGAAGGACTGGACCCCAGTCCAACTCACCCCAAAGGCCATGAGGCACCCCGCTTCATGTTTCTCCTCCAGTGAGAGGTGGGTCACACCATAAAGTCCAATCATGTCTTGATGGGATCTTATTGTCTGACCACTTAAAAAGTGACATAAACGATCATGTCTTTTCTTAACTAAATTAAGGCCTGTTATGATGTTTCCGCTTTTGAGAAAGAACATATCAGAGGATCAAACTACTCCTCAACCAAAAAAAAATTTTTAATTGCAGAGAATCACGAGTGTTATGGAACATGGACTCTCCCCAGGGAACTGGGAATAGCGCATACAAACTGCATCACAGCACACCACTAATTAGGAATGCTTAAATGGCAGCTTGTATCTCAGGGGGCCGCGGCAGGCAAGAACCATGGCGTTCCATCAAGCCTGGAAACAAGTACTTTGTCATTAACCTGATGTATAATTTATGCGGGCAAAAACGTGTCTCCTCTCTTTCCAAAACAGACAAGCGCCAGCAAAGAGCCCCAGCTGTGCACCCCAGCCCCTCCACAGAGAAATACCATTCCTGTAATGGTCTAACTTTTGTTTCAACCTGCAGCACGTTTTACAACATTGCCCCTACAGTGGACAAGGGCGCCAGACATCCTGCCAACAGAGAGCTGATGTGCTGCTTGGGCGAGCCCAAAAGAACAGCTCTTCTTTCTGCAGTCACTCAGCCCACGGCATTTTAACTAGCCGCATGAGTCTGGGGGCATGAACGAGGCACCCCGCCCAAAGGGTGGCCAAGGCTCAGGGACACAAAAACAGGCCGAGTCTATACCACAGGGCATTTGACTTCCCGAAGCCCCAGGACCCTTCCTACACTCACAGGCTCACAGTCTTCTCACCACCTGAGCATCCCAGGCGTTGCTGTTGTCTGGGAGTGACCTGGAATGGAAGTCCTCCAAGACCCTCTGCATCCTAGGTCTGCAGCAAGACGACATTGAAGAAGGCATAGTGAGGCAGCTTCTCCTTTGCATCAGCTCAAGTCGCTGCCGTGACCCAAGGACAGCTCTGGCAGCCCATCCGTCTTGTTACCTGCACAGAAGCAGGCACCTGCTCTCCCTCCTCAGGGCTCCTCCACACACAGCTCTCACCCTACGATTGCCTCTCCTTATGCTACTCTCTCTGTGTCATGTTAAAAACTTACCTAGAGAAAGGATTTCATTTGTCAACTTGTCATCTTCCAACATGGAATGTCCTACTGGCCATAGTCGCTTGAAAGGCCACCAATGGGCTATACACTGGTTCTTTTCTTCCTCTTTTATCTCTAGATCCCACTCCCATTTCCCTGCTCCCTGCCACCACCATAGGCAACCACTCTAAATGGCCTACTGCACCTCTTTTTTGTGTTCTTGCAAATTGAGTAGCATGATTATGCATGTATTTTCATGAAAGTACTTTATGTGCATGCTGTATCTCTCATTCTGTCTCCTTAAATCCTTGTTACCTTTCAGAGTCAAGCCCCACCTCCTTTATGAATGTGATAAAACCAGAAAAACACATGAAAGGATATAGAAGATTTTGTACACAACACATGGTAAAAGCCAGCTATAAACTCCTCAAAGTTAGGAGCTCAGGTTGGACCCTCGTCAGAAATACTGGCCTTTGCCTAGTCTGGTCAGCAGTGGTCAGACAGGGTCATGTGGCACAGAGCAGGTACCTGCATACAAAGGATTTCCGGTGGCCCATCTTCTCCAAGGGCGTGGTCACAGCAGCCACCCTGAGTCCTATGGACTTCCCTTCAGTCTGTTTCTCAAATGAAGGAATGCTATGTAATAGCAAGCCTACCTATTCCCATTCTGCAATTTCCTCCCAGCATCTCATATTCAAAGCCAGCACCTCCTTCAAAATTCAGGGAGTCCTCCCAGAGGGCCCTCTTACTCATGTTTACCATGTGTCTTCTCCATACTTGTCTTGCACATAATTTTGAATTTATTGTCAAAATGCTTAGAAAGAACAGTATTCTTAAGTTAGGTTTATCCCACCATCAGATTGTCAACCTGCTGAAGACAGGCACCAGTCTATTACGTATGTGGGAAGAGGCAGAGAATGGTATTCATCTGAATTCCAGGAGTGAGGGGTAGCTGATTCTCATGAGAAAGATGAGGAGAGGAACCCCATTTCCAGGAGGCAGTAGGAAGGCCCTGTATCAAGACCTTGGCGACATAACAAACCACCACAAAATCGAATGGCTTGAAACCACTTTTTTTGGTCTTACCTCTCATAGTTCTGTGCATTTACCAGACTCTGCCCAGCTGCCTTTACTTGTCTCTTATACAGCTGCCATCAGATGTTGGCTGGAGTCAGCTGAAGGGTCCACTGAGACAGGCATTCAGGTGACTTCTTCACTCCCACAGCTGGGGGCTGCCCAGCGGGGCACCGCTCTCTGCTCTCAGCCAGCTTGGGCATCTTCTGAGCATTGTGGTCTCCGGATGGTCAACCACTAAATGACGGCTGAGTCTTTAAAACTGTGCCCCATGGGGTTAAAGAAACCGGTGACTAATAGGAATTCTTGAGCTGGTCTTTCAGGATGACGCATAAGGAAGCAACTTGTCCAAACAGGACAAAATTGGCCGAAACCGGTTGGAGCCCATAGGGCAGATTGGAGTCTGCGCAGTACAGACCCGCCTGAGGGACGGGCGACCTTTTGACGTCACAGCCCAAATTTCCCGCGTGTTTCATACCAGCTCCCCTCACATCCCTCGGAGAAGCGGGCCGCCTGCTTGCGCCTGCGCCTAAGAACCCATCGCTTAAACTTTGTAACTAACCGCTTTTTTCCTTTCTGCCCTGCCCCCTAGCCGTAACCCTTAAATATCCACCTCATTGCCTGTCGGGGACACGGATTTGGGCCGCGCCTCCTCTCTCCTTGCCTGCGGACCTCACAATGAAACTTCTTCCTTTCTCAGAAACCCGCGCCGTAGTATTGGCTTCTACGCCGGTGGGGCAGAGAGCCCTTTGCTCGGGAACACCCTCGCTTCCCAGGGTTGCCATAGCAAATTGCCACAAAGAGGGTGGCCTGGAGGACAGGATTGCATTCTCTCACAGCTCAGAAGGCCAGAGTCCAAAACCACGTGTGAGCAGGATTCCTTCTGGAGGCTCTGAGTGAGACGACCTCCTTGCCTCTTTCCAGCGTCTGGTGGCTCTGTTACAGACCCCCAGCAGGGTGCGGACTCCTCCACGGGTCCCTCACCCCGAGTCGCGTACGCCAATCAAAGGCGACCGGGTTTGGTGCAGCAAAGCAGACACTTAACTCACTGATCAAGGAATGGAGAAGGGAGGGCTTGTCTAAAACACCTTCTCCCCCCACCCCCAATGATGGGAATTTTAAGGGGGAGGAGGGAGGCTCCTTTCAGGCCTCCAGGAAAGGGGTGGAGATTTCCAGGGGAAGCCGGACCATATGCAGCCTTCTGTGCTTCTCTGCCCAGGGCAGGAATTGTGCCTAGCAGAATACCAATCCCCTCCTGGGTGGAGATCTTAGATGTTAATGAAGCAAAGGTAACTGTCAGATACCTCCAGGCCACGTCTGAGCAGATGTGTTTTTAAGTCAGAGCCAGTTCAGGGAGACTGCACTGCATATCTCTCGAAGCACAGCTGCCAGACATCTCTGTCAGATACTAAGTCCTTGAAACAAACACAGAGATAACCCCAGTGTCTGCCTCCATCTTCACGTGGCTTTCTTCTCCGTGTGTGTCTCTCTCTGTCCTCTCCTCCTATGAGGACACCAGTGGATTCAGGACCCACTCTCAGTCCAGGATGTCTTCTAGGTATCCTTAACTAATTACATCTGCCAAGACCCTATTGCCAAGTAATTTCTAGGTGGACATAAATTTTTGAGGGACACTATTTAACCCTCTACTGCTGGTTTCCCTCAGAATAAGATTTGCAAGAAACGAAGGCAGAAGCTGCAAGACTTCATCTGACCCAGCCTCAGATGCAATAGTGATTACAAGTGAGCAACAGGGTCAGCTCTGATTCAAGAAGAAGAAGGCATAAAAGGGCATGAATACCTGAAGCATGGTCTCTTGGGGCCATATTTGGAGACCAGCATCTATGTGAAGGACCAGGGGAAAAGGGAAGGGAACAGGAGGGACAGACACTGAGGGGAGAGACAGAGGTTCTTAGGGCTGCAGTGGCAGGGTACAAGGAAAGCAATGCATGTACTTGACTTCCAGGAAAGGTCTGGGGGCACAGCAAGAGGAAGGACAGAGAGGTTTTTCAGGAGCCACCATCTGGTATAAGAGAAAAGTTGTGAGGGAGAGAGATACCTAAAGAGGATTTTTAAGAAGTTTTACTACACGTCAAGCCTGTCCTCTTCCCTTTGACATTCCTCTAGAGATTAGGTAAAGATTTAAATCCCTTTCATTTATGTTTCTCTTCCTGGATGTTATTTTTCACACATGATTTTCTGCAGGCCAAGATCACAAGATTCCAGTGTTTTTGCACAACCTACATCTCTCTAACCCTCTCAGTAAAGCCAGCACAGGGCTCTGCCCATGAGATGTAATTGACAAATAATGACCAGTTTTAAAGAACCTAAAAGTTTAGTTTGAGAGATTGTATATTTGAATGCTGAAATGAGGATTTTGTTTAAATAGAAGCATATGTATATATAAAACAGATAAACAACAAGGACCTACTGTATAGCACAGGGAACTGTATTCAATTTCTTGTAATAACACATAATGGAAAAGAATCTGAAAAGAAAATATATATGTATGTATATGTGTAACTGAATTGGTTTGCTGTACACCTGAAACCAACACTGTAAATCAACTACACTTCAATGAAAAATTTTCAAAACCTTTTAAAATTTTTTAAATAAATAAACAGGAGAACATGCACACGCTTTCAAAAGAATACCAACCAAATTGTTTAATTTGTCCTCACTGTAACAAGTTTCAACAGGGTATGGTTGAATTTTTATACTCTGAGTATCATTAAAGGTGATATTTGGCTAACTGCCTTCGAAGGAAAGTTTGTCTGGAAGGTCCAATTTATTGAGCACTATGGCTGGCAGTTAGTCTTCAGAAAGCAAAAGACTCAGATTACATAGGCAATGTTCCCACATGGGCTACACAAAACATCCCCACAATAAGCTCAATAATTCTCCCGGCTCAAGAAATTTTTAGAGGGTGACTAGGACCCCAGGCAACAAATGGGGATTTTACAGCTGCAGGCTTTCCAGCTCTGGGGAACTTAGTTAATCACAGAGATTAAGGACTCAAATTACTCAGATGACGTTTAGACCCCAGCCAATGAAACAAACCAGCCATGGAAGGAAGTCCTTGAAAATATTTCCCATTTCAATCTTGTAGATGTAATCTGGGTACAGAAGACTAGGAACTGACTCTTCTTACAACCAGCACATCCAATCTGGTATTTTTTAGTTAATATTTGTTAAAGACTTACTATGTTACGCATTTGATGTAAATAATCTCATTTAATTCTTACAACATTCCTGTGAAATTGGTACTAATGAAAAGAAGATGTACTAGGCTGAAATTCTGGGAAGGGGTGGATGGAATATTTCTTGCTCAAAAAGACTGTCCTGCAGTGAAATATAAAGAAGGGTCTACATACTGTCTGGATACTAAAGACTATAAGAATAAAATAAACCAAGAACATAGTTTGAGTTCTAACAAATCGAGCCAAGGGCTCAAAGAGGGTTTAAACACAAGTTTAAATGTATTTAAATGTTAAAGTTATATTACAGGTATCCAGATCATATGAATGTATATGTTCTTAATCCTACAATCTAGGTTAATTTCATTAAAATTAAACAGATATAAGTATATAAATTAAACATCAATTAAACATAGAGGAAGATACCACTTCATACTCACTAGGATGGCTAAATTCAAAAACATAGACAATAACAAGTATTGGCGAGGACTAGAAGTTGCAAAATGGTACAGTCACTCTGGAAAATAGTCTGCAATTTCCTCAAATATTAAGCATACAGTTACAATAAACCAGCAATTCCACTCTGAGATATCTACTCAAGAAAAATGAAACCATATGTCCACACAAGAATTACACATAAATGTTCATAGCAATATTATTATTCATAATAGCCAAAAAGTGGAAACAACCCAGATTTGCACTGTTTAATAGATAAATAACATGTGGCATATCCATATAATGAAATCATATTCAATAATAAAAAATAATGAAGTACTGATACATGGCACGACATGATAACCCCTGAAAACATTATGCTAAGTGAAAGAAGCCAGTCACAAATGACCACATGTTATAGGATGCCATTTACATGGAATGTCCAAAGCGGGGAAATTCACAGACAGAAAGTAGATTAGTGGTTCCCAGGGGAGAGGGAAATGGGCAGTGATTGCTAATGGTTATAGGGTTTGTTTGGGGGGAAAATGAAAATATTCTGAAGATTGTCATATGATAACTGCACCAACTCTGTGAATATACCAAAAACCGTTGAATTGCATATTTTTAAAGAATGGACATATATCTATATGAATTATATCTGATAAGACTGCTATTGAAAAAAGAAGAGAATAGAAAGGAAAATATAAAGAAAAAGGTGATTTTAAAAGGGCCACATGAGGGGAAGTCCGAGGACAGGATGGATTCAGGTTTGTGGGCCTCAAAATGTATACAATTTGAGTAACCTTCTTCAAGAAAAATAATTTTTTAAATTCCAGTGTGCCTGTGGTTAACAATACAGTACTGTACACTTAAAAATTTGCTGAGGGGAGATTCCATGTTATGTGTTTTTTACTACAACTTAAAAATGCAAATATAAAATTCAGTGCAAAACTGGAGATTTAGAATGAGAAAAGAAATGGCAAGTTATGGATTTTTTAAAGCTGGAAAACAGCCAGAACACATTTATAAAACCACATTTGGAAGGGAGGTGGGGGTGGAGCATTTTCCTTTTTTCTTTTTAAATTGAAGTATAGTCAGTTACAATGTGTCTGGTGTACAGCACAATGTCCCGGTCGTGCATATACATACATCTATTCATAAAGCCATATTTTTTTTATTAGCTAACTGCCTATTGTATGTCTACAACTCCATTTCCTCCATTGCTGGCTGCCTAGTCTTTGTTCATTTTTCTGTGAGACAATGATTTATATCATTTTCTACAGGGAGAACAGAAAACATTCAGTCTTTCCTCTAGCAGAGTTGATACAAACTGTTTTTGATCATACACCTATCCCAACTTCCCCCTCCTCACGATGAGTTTCCTGCCTTCCCAGGACACCCTCCCCAGAGATGGAAGACAGTTTTTATCTTCTCTTTGAGCATGACTTCACCCCCTACACTTGAACTTCCCAACCCCAGCCAGGCCAGGCTGGTGAAGACATGGTGAAACCAGCACTCTCATCCTGCCCAGGGATGAGTAAACAAACTCAACTGTTTTTGGAAAACAAGTTGGCAATAGCTATTGGCGATGTCTCTAAATTCCACCTCTGGGAATTCCTCCTAAGGAAATAACTTTAATGCACAAGAACAATCTAAATGTCTGACACAGGAAAATAATAAAAGAAATTCTTACATCTGATCAAGTGTTGGCACCTTTTAAAATGGTAATTAAAATAATGTAATAACATGGGGGGAGTTATAATACATATCATATTGCATAATTATAATAAGCCATGCGGTGATATAAAATTGTATGCCTAGAACTAGATTTGTTTTTAATCCAGTGCATAAAGAAAAAAGATAAAAAGGAAATGCACCAAAATGCTAAAATGATTGCGCTGGGAGAGGCTTCTGTAAATTTTCCTTATCTCATGTAAATTTTGTAGTGAAAATAAGGTTGCCTAATAATCCTGTCTGCTCCCTGCCTCAGCCCATAGAATTAACGGTCCTAAATATTAGCAAAGCAGCTGGCTCCTTCGAGAGAGGCACTGTGATAAATAAATGTAAAATATCATCTTTTAGCAAAATCACTTGTTTACTCATAGCAATATTCTGGTGAGGTGAGGGGAGAATCAATGCAGTTAAATATTCTCACCTCTGAAACTGCCCCACACATTCTATCTGGCTTTGCTCCCATGACTGAAACCTCCGTTCAGTGTCTCCTGAACATACAGTTACAGAGTCGTTGTCTCCATGCCATCTGCTGCGTGCTCCCCAGACTTGGAAATCAGAATGACTCAACAAGAAGCACACGAAACTGCCAAGAATTCAGAGGTGCGAGTTATTGTAATAACAACCTGGCGGCGGCAGCAGAACAGAGAAAACGGGAGTTTGTTCTTATAGCTGCTGGACCAGAACTGATGAGGGAAGGAAGAAAGGAGAAGGTGAAAACGCAGTCAACAGTCAGTGGTGGGAAACTTGCAACTTGGGTATTTGTAAGGGAAAGCATTTACATTTGAGGTAGTGGTCCCGTCATATTTTAAACACCCAAACGTCACCATAGAGAGAAAATTCCATTCAAGTCGAGTTCATGTTGGACTTCACACCATAGGCTTCCTAACAAAATAGCCATGTGATTACAGAGAGGTGAGAGCCACATGTAGGAAGCTGAGCCACAAGCTCACGGTAGCCTTCCTGCATCGACACGTGCAAACCGAAACAGAGCTAAACCTTGACTGCCGTACACAGCGGAAAGAACTCCAGGCTGTGGAATCGGAAAGACGGGTTCAAATCCAGACTCGGCCACTTCCCAGCTGTGTTTCATTAATGAGATGCTTCACCTCCCCCCCCCAGACTCAGTTTCATTATCAGTACAATGGGCATAATAATTCCTGTTTTACAAGATTCTTAGGAGAATCAGAAATGATACGTGTAAACATAAGAAGAACCATATGACCCAGCAATTCCACTCCTGGGCATCTAACCAACAGACAGGAAAACATAGGTCCACAGGGAGACTTGTATGTGAATGTTTACAGCAGCATTATTCAAAATAGCCAAACAGTAGAAACAACCCAAATGTCCATCAACTGATGAATGGATAAACCAGATGTGGTGTATACATACACTGGGATATTATTCAGCAATAAAAAGCAAAGAAATACTGATGCACCCTACAGCATGGAGGAACCTTGAAAACGTTACACAAAGTGAAAGAAGTCAGACCCAAAAAGCCACGTATTTTATAATTCTGTTTATATGAAATGTCCAGAATAGGCAGTTCTGCAGGAACAGAAGTGGATTCATGGTTCCTAGGATTGGGGAGGATGAGAGCTGGAGGGATGAGAGCTAAAACTGACTGTGGTGATGGTTGCACGTATCTGTGAATACACTCAAACCCGAATCTTACGCTCTAAATGGATGAACTGCATGGTATGTAAGTTATATCCCAATAAAGCTGTTATTTAAGAGAAAGAAGTGGTATGTATAAAATGCCTAGCGTAGCTCCAGGTAATCAATAGGTCATGGTTACTATGAGATCTGCCATTCACTTTCAATTTGCCTGGCTTCTTCCCCTTCTAGAAAATGGACACAAAATTTCCTTAGCACAGTGTGTTTCCTATTTAGAAGGTAATATTAGGAGCAGAATTGCAATCCTTGAAGAGACTTTGCAGCTCACCATTCCTTTTTACAGGTGGGAAAACTAAGGCCCAGAAGATTGATGGTTCTTACTTGAGGAATGTAGATTAACCAGTACATTCCCAGCAAAGCAAGGCAATTGCAAAGGCAGCAAAGCTCCTCCTTCCAGGAGCACATCCTCATGAATCACTCGTGCCTGAATCCTTGGCCCAGGATCTAGTTCTCAAAGAAGGGCATGCCCATAGGTACACCCAGAATTATCATCGAGCTGGAAGCTGGGGTCTGCTGAGGAGAACTGTTCTCTCCTGGACGTTCTATTAGTTGATGTTTTCTTCAGCAGAATTTGGAAAACACAATCAGACACAATTAAATAAGTCTCAGGGCTTCTCCCTACAGTAAACACTGACACCTGGATCATGCACACCAGTCTCAGCTCCACAAACAGGTGACCCTTGGTGGAAAAAAAGGACAAATCCCAGCCGAGGCAGCAGCTGCTGATAGGCTGAAGTTTGAAAGGCTACTCTGTCCCCAAAACACCCCTCACCCAAGTATGAGTCTGAAAAATCCCCTATTAGAGACTCATTACTTTGGTTAGATGGCACTGCCTCTCCAGACCTTCTCTTTGAAGAGTTAAAAAACAGACACCAAGCTGTTATCAGATATTAACATCTTTGTGGAAATGACTTTATCAGGAAGCTGACATAAAGATCCTCATGGTAATTATAACTATAGGGTGAAGAAATATTTTTAAATGGAGATATTCTGGGGAAAGGGGCAGTGAGGGCCAGGAGGGTGAACAGTAGAGGGAAAGGGAAGAGACAAAAACAGACAGAAAAATTTATAAACAGGAGCTGAGGAGCCAAAGGTGATTTGTCCTCTTTCAATTTGAAATCATAGAATCATAGAATTCTAAAACCAGCAGGAAACCTAGATATCATCTAATATAATGGTTTTCTAAGGGAGGTTGGCAATTTACTTTTTTCATGTAATGTTACTCGAACCTGATATTTAAAACAGGTGAAAGGAGAGTTTCTCTAGTAACTGCAGAGGGAGGTGCAACGCTCTGCCCACCTGCTCCCCACTGGGCAGCTCCGTGGTGTGCCCAAGATTCCAGCACTCCTCCACACCAACTGGAAACTGCTGCCCCACACTGTTGTGTGGTCGGAAATGGTACCTATTAACTGCTGAGTATAAGTAACAGCTCCCAAGTGTTGAGCAATTAATACTCAATGAAATCCCAGCGGTGTAAAAAGTAACCACTTTACAAGGATTTTTCTCATTTAATCCTCATAATAACCAGCTCTGGGGCTGGTACCATTATTATTCTCATTTTACCAATTAAGTGGCACACGGGTAAAATTAACAGCTAATGTGAGTTCGAGGCAGGACTCAAACTCAGGCTATCTGACTCCAAACCAGCCATCAAATTTCTCCTGAATTAGGGGGCTGAATTAGGATGAATTATCCTCCCTGTCCTACAGATGGAAAACCCAAGGCTGAGCACAGGAAAGTGGACTGTGGGCAGTCAGAAGGTTGATGACTGCAAAGCAGGACCCAGGATCAGGAGTGCCAGCTCCCAGCTCAGGGTCCTCCAGGGTTCCTTCACCTAGGGATCGAGTAAGAGTTCTTCATGAAGAAGCCCCAGTCTTCAGCATGGTTCCCCGAATGCTTCAGGTTCAGATCCCTGCTAGCCTTCCAGTCTCACCTTCAGCCTCATCAGCTCATGTCCTGGTCATGCTCCTGGACCACTGTGTGCTAAAAATGCCACACTCTCGCCTTCACTCCCTTTCCTCAACTTGTCCCCAGAGAAGGGACTCCCAGGGGATGACCTTCCCTGCCTATCTGATTAACTCCTACTGAGCCTTCAAGGTTTTGTTAGGGCATCTCCCTCGTATAATTCCATGCCTTCCCTGACACCCCCTGAACCTGCACACACATCCCAGCCCACCTAGCTCATCCTTCCTCCTCACCCTGCTCCATACGGAAGCACCTTTACCCCTGTGCACATCTGCATCTCCCTCCAACCAAAGCTTCAAGAGTGAGTCCCACCTGTTACCCAACTTCACTCCCTGAACCTAGTACAGAGCGGTCACTTAGGTGTGCTCCATGGAGAAGGAATGAAGAAGCAAATGACTGCTGAGCTTACACTCAAAAATCACTGGCTACAAATACATTTTGAACCCTCTTCTCATTTTTTTTTTTCTTTAAGTAAAAAGTTTACTCAAAAGTTAAACAATAATTGCTTTCTGTAAGGAAAAAAGTTGCCTAAAACAAAATGATTAAATATATACTTTTGCCCACTGACTGCATGCCCTTTTCTGAACATGCGGTTCCACTCCATTAACACATACTAGGTTCCCCACAGCTCGTCTGATCTTCAGCCTCTCCGGGGACAAGCAGAGCCGCTCATCCGCTCTTGAGCTCCCCACCCCCATCTCTCGTCAAGTGGTGCCCGAATCTCTCCTCACACCCATCTGCGACCAAGAAGTCACAGCCCCTCCAAGGCAGCTCATTCTGCCATCACGTAGCTACAACTGCTAAAATAAACCACAGCAAACAGGAGAAAAGGGTCCTCTATTCAGCCACAATCTGCTTCCACGTAATGCTTCCCCAGTACTTCTGGTTCACCCTAGGTCCACTCAGACCCAGTCTAATCCCTTTTCCAGAAAATGACCCATCAGAATCCTCTCAAGCCCCACCTGAGTCTTTGGATTAAATATCCCCAGCTCTGCCAACCGTCCTGACTGCCTTCCAGCAACTGCGTGGTTTTTCGACAACTCCCCAAGTGTCACAGACCGCTGCTACTGGTGCCTCCTGGATTTTATTAGCTCTTTGGGCAGCTACTGCCCAGTGTTCCCTCGCAGACCTCACGGTCAACCTCTCTGAGTCTTTTCCACTCTTGCTATTGCTGAGCCATGTCGCTCACATTCTAATTAGGGCAGTTGGATTTATGGACCTTAAATACACCACTGACAAATGTCCCTTTGTTTTTGTAATTGCAAAAGCAGAGACTTCTAACTGTTGGTCAAAATCCATTTCCTCCTTGTCCCAGGCACACAACTAGATTACACTTCCCAGACTCCCTTGCAGCTAGGTGTGGCCATGTGACTTGGTCATCACCAGCACATTGTGAACACAAGTCAAGGTATTTAGGAAACAAGTATGGCCTCAGAATAACCAATTGGTTAACAAGAAATATTTCTTTTTATAGAGGAACTATGACTAACAAATGAGAAGGAAATTATAGAATTTGAGTATCACCACTTACCAACTTTAAATGAAATAATGAATTTACACAGTGATCTTCAATAGTCAAAACACACACGACCATCTACAACGTAAACTTGCCCCCAAAATCAACCTGAATCTGGACAAGACTCTAGACATAAGTTTCATCTTAGAGGAAATACAGAGGAACATGTTAAACGGCACAGTGAAGATACAATCAGCAAAATCCAGGCTGTGGGAAACTCTACAGGACAAATAACCTAAGAACGATAATTACAAAGGGCAGAAGTGGGGACAGGGGAGCTACAGATTAAGAGAGACATACCAACCAGCTGCAGCATGTAACTCCCTGATTCTAATAAACTGAAGAGTGGAAGAGGGAGAATATGAATTATGGAAATTTGAACACTGAATAGATATTTGATGATTTTAAGGAAATTCAGTATCTTAGGAGTAATAATGATGTTGTGCTTATGCTTTTAAAACATAAGAGTTCTTCTTCTACAAAACAGAAACAGACTCGGAGACATAGTAAACAATCTTATGGCTACTAGGGAAAAGGAGTTGGGAAGGGATAAATTTGGGAGTTTGAGATTCGCAAGTGTTAACCACTATATATAAAAATAGATAAAAAAACAAATTTCTTCTGTATAGCGTGGAACTATATTCAATATCTTGTAATGACCTTTAATGAAAAAGAATATAAAAACAAATATATGTATGTATATGCATGACTGGGACGTTGTGCTGTACACCAGAAATTATCACATTGTAACTGACTATATTCAATTAAATAATAATAATTATTATTATTATTATTTCCAAAAAAGCATGCTCTTCTCCTTCTGGATGCATATCTAAAGGAATATGTTAATGAGACCTTCGGGGATAGAAGGAGCCACAGGATGGAAGGAGTAGGGGTCCTCATGGAAAGTCATCAGCCAACCATGGACACTTACCTCAGACTATTATGTGAACAAATAAATTTCTATTGTGTATGAGCCACTGTAACATTCTAGGTTTGTTTCCACAGCCTACTCTACACATAAAATACAGCAATAAATACCTTGGTCTTGGTCCATAACTTAATCTATGGGATCTTTCCAAAGTCATTCTTTCATCCAAATTATGTTCCCTCCTTTTGCTATTTGTGCATTTGGGCTTTGAAATGAAAATGACAAGCACAGTATTTCTAAATGTTAGACAATGTCCTGTAGCCGCCATTGGAAACCTTTTACAGGGAGACCAAGTCAATTAATCAACGTCCTTCGAGTAGTGATTCTGTTATGAATCTACCTAATTATACTCACCCCTGACACAATACTCTGTTCTGCCGAGAGATTGTTGTATCTTGTCAGATGCTTTGTTAAACTCTAACTAGATAATCAACAGTTGGAGCTACTAACTCTTAGAAAAAAAAAGGAAATAACATCAGATTTGATTTATTCTTAGTAAAGACACACTAACTCTATCGATCACTTTCAGTTCTAAGTGGTCACAGATAAATCCCTTAGTAATTTATTCTAGCATCTTGACTGGTTTCGACTGTCAAGCTCACCATTCTGCAATTTAAGGGGGGAAAGCCATCTTTTCCTTTTCAAAGATCAGAAACTATTTTTGTAGGTCTGTAAATTCCAACACTGCAATTCCTCAAATCCACTCCCCCACAGCAGTCAGGTGACCACACTTGGAGACTCCCTGGGAAGCATCTCCTTTGCCTCAAGACACTTGAAATCATTTAGAAAAAGTCAGGCTCTTAGTAGCTTCGATTCCCTTTTTATCAGTGTGTATTCTACCACTGTTTTTGAGAACCTCTTCCTTAAGAGAGAAGAGATGCAAAATAAGAACAGAGCCGTTCTTCCGCCCTCTTAGAGCAGCAGGCAGTGCGTCAGTGTCACAGTCTGACGAGTAGAGCCATTCCACTTCCTCTGTGTCAGTTACGTTCACCACAAGCAGCTCTCAGAGCAGTTAGTGATTTCTTTGGGAAAGAAATGGCAGGTTCCTGATGCCTGGAGTCCTTCCAGCGCCCGTCTGCGTCCAACTTCTTGGGGAATGTGTGCAAGACACATAACAACAATTTCACATTCTTTATCACTGACCAGGGCTGCAGCACCTCATTCGTATCTGACCTCCTTCCCCAGGACCTGGGTGAGCAATGCACCAACTTCAGAGCAACGCCAAAGCTAGCCAGCAGCAAGGACGTCCTGTGCTTTTCTCTCAGTCCTCAGGCCCTATTAACCCAGCAGCATTAGTTCAAAGAGAGTAAAGGAAGAACAAACCTGGAGAATAACTCACAAAAGAGAGAAGTGATTTGTCAGAATCCATTTTCCTTGAAGTTCTTTTCCTCTTTCCATCTAAATCTCTTCTTCCTAGAGTGATGGTGCCGTTGTGTGCTCCCGAGGGCTCCCCTTCAGTTCAGGCTCACACCAAAAAGTGATCCACGGAGCTGAGCTAATCCTTGAGCGCCCCCTAGAGCATCATGCATGACCAACAACACCCTTGAACCCAGGCCATCTTTGTCATTCTTACTCAGCATATCACCCAGAAAGCCCTTGGCATTTTTGTTTTCTGATGCCTTTTGTCCTCGGCATTTCTGTTTCAAATCTCAAATCACTCTCAGCTTTGACCTTTCTGACGCTGTCTTTACTGTGTCATACTCAATTCTGCCCCTTTCCTTTCCTCCTTTACGGATGGCCATCCATTCAAATGCTGTGTCAGCAAAAAAACAACCCTCTCCACGATGCCTTAGATGCTTCCTTCTCCTCCCTACACTGACTAGGGTCCTTCTTCTTCTAGGGACCGTGGAATTGTGCCTGTTCTTTCTCTAAAATTTGTGCAATCACCTCCTTCATGTCTACAGTGTGCACCTATGCCCTGCTTTTCTCTGATATCAATAGAACGGAGGTGGCCATAAAATAGACAAACCCAGCCAGAGGTCATTTAAAAATCTACAAGAGCAAGATTTTAGGAATTTTATGAAAAAAATGCAACATTCTATCAAAGTCAAACGTCTTTAGAGTTAGATGGGAAAGACATGTATATATTATAATAGCCAATGAAATGCAAAATCCAAGCGACCGTCAAATTGGGTAGGATTATATTTAGACAGAAGAATGTAGAAATGCATAATGCACAACCTGAATCCAAGGACGGGGACTAGGTGACCACATCCACATCCCTCTTGAAGTTGTGGAGTTTTTAACAACACATTGCAATAAACACAGTGTTGGTTCAGTGAGTCCTGCCAAGTATCCAGAGGAGTCTAGATCAAGGTCTGATTGCTGTGGCAGCTCTCCAGAATTACGTGGGGCGACATAAATTAGTTTCCTTAGCGAGTGTATGTCTTTCAATCTCAGGGATGGTTAGAATTAAGTATGCAGTTATTAGAATCTGCTAGACTTAAAAGAGTAAGTTGTGTGAATTGAACTGCACAGGGTTGAGGAAGAACTAATTGTTTTTCTGTACTCAAAAACAACCCTCAAGGGCACCAAACACTCACATCTTTTCCCCAAGGTTGTCACCACTGTCACTTCACCATCTAATCTCCCCTCGGCCATTAGGATGTAAGAAACAATCTATTGTGTTTCTCTGTCTGGCCTCAGGGAGGACAACCTCCAGCCTGACAAGTGAAGGACCTGTCAGACATTCTGCTTCCAGCTGAGCCCCCAGTAGGTAGTTAAGATGATGGTTAAGCCCTGAATCATCACCTGTGTACCTCTGGGCCATTTGGAGAATTTGCACCTGTTTGTTCCACTGGTCATGCAGAATCCTTGCCTGAAAACACCCTTACTCCTCAATTACTTTATCCTCACTTGCATGGTCCTAGATGGCTTTCCCCACCAGCCCTGCAGATTTCTGAGAAGGGTTATACTTTATTCATATTTACACCAGCCCCAGCTTCACTCTTAACAGGTCTGTTTCCCTTAAAGAGCTGGTTCCCTTTTTATAGCCATAGTTTCTAACATTCCGGAATAAAATACTACTGTTCACTCATGAGCTTGTACAATGCGGTAATTCAGACAATTCCACAGATGAGACGACTGTGGATATGATCCACTTATTTGCCTGAACAGCAGTCCAGCAAAGCGTCTGAGTGTTTTCATCTCTGGAAGCAGAATTCCTAGGCTTAAAGTCTGACCCAGATACTTCCTAGCTGTGTAACTTGGCTCAGTTACCCTCAGTTTCCCACTCTGTAAAGTGTGTCCAATAATTCTACTTCCCACCTAAAGCTGTTGTGGGATTAAATGCTAAAACCCTCATGAGCACTTAGCACAGTGCCTGGCACATATGAGCTCCATGAACGTTACCAACACTGTGGACGCAAGGACACTAGAAGGCTGTCCACTGGCTGGCAGGAGATGCACACCCACACTTCACTGGAATGGTCCACTTCAGTCTTAAATTTAGAATAAATGGCTTTGCCCCTCCCATTATTTCCCACATTCAGCTAAACCTAGCTCTAAACTAAACCAAGATCTGAAGCAAGCAAATGGAACTTAAAGAGAAAACGGAAAAATTCAATGAGCTCTTGGAAAGTAAGTCTTCTGGCTCTGTCATCTGCACACTCTCTGACCACCTTGTAAACTTCTGGAAAATGGAGACTCACAACTTTTTAATCAAAATTTAATTAGCGCCTTGCACACAATAAGCACTCAATAATTAGGAGTATAAATGAAAGAACTGTGTCTCCAGTCACCTAGGTACCAGGGAAACCCAATCCTCATTCTTGTTCATTAAAGCCAGATTCTCCAAGCTCTTGTCCAAGAGCCATCCGGCAGAGATTTCTCACAGCTTTAACTGTAGAGCCCCTTCCCCTCCTTTCCACTTCTTCCTTTGCCCCCCCCCATATTCAGTTTCCATCTCCTCTGAGAGATCCCATTGTAGGAAACAGAGAATTACTCTTTAACAAGAATAATCTAGGGAAAAAATGCTGGATGTGAGTTCCATCTGTGTAGGAGCACGCTAAAAGTATGCATATTTTTGGTAATTATTTTTACCCTCTCCTACATCAGAATGTGGCCTGAGGGCCTCACACCAGGCATTGCTCCTACAAGCTCAGATCACAGTATTTTCCTGGCAAACTCATAAAGATTTCATTTCAAATAAGCCTAGGTCTACCCAATAATTTTGCAGAGTTGCCTCCTACCCTGGAAAGTATGCCTTTGAGAAACAAAATCCAAGGCCTTTTCAGTTTACACCTACAAATAATATATTAGTAAAAGCTCATGTTCCCAAATCCTGGAGATCTGTGGATGCTGTTTGACACATCACCCGCCTCAATGAAAGTCTGACATGTCAAAAACTCAAGGACATTCTGTTGTTCAATCTGGATTCTTAAACAGCAAAGTTTTACTTACTGATACATAGGGAATCAACAGCAAATTAAGAGAGGTTAAGTTCAGTAGCAAATGGTGCACCAAATTATTTCAGGAGCAGCAAATAAGGATGGGCAATGTCAAGGCTCCCCAAACATCCAGAGTTGAACTGTGAAATCTGAGCAGAGACATCTGAGTGTTGCCTCAGAGAGAGACTATCTTCCAGAGCCAGGAGGAAGGAAAGCAAGCGAAGTCTGGGTCTATCAGAAAAATGTCAGCTATAGAATGAATGGACTTAGCACTCCTAAGGAGTGAAGAGATCAGAAGATGAAAAGCCATTTGCTTCTGGTGGGGGGTGGACTATTACTCAGCCTTGAAAAAGGAAGTCTTTCCATTGATGAGCCTGGTGAAATAAAGGGGACAAAGACAAATACTGCATGATCTCATTTACAAAGGGGAATCTAAAATAATCAAACTCATAGAAGCAAGAAATAGAACAGTGGTTGCTGGGGCTAGGCAGTGGAGGGAAAGGGGAGATGTTGGTCAAGGGGTACACAATTTCAGTTATGCACAATGAATAAGTTCTGGAGATTTAATGGACAGTCATGTGACTGCAGTTAACAGTACTGTGTTGTATACTTGAAATTTGCTAGGAGGGTAGATCATAAATGTTCTCACCACAAAAAGAAAAGAAAAATAGCAACTATGCGAGGTGATGGATATGTTCATTAGTTTGATTGTGGTGACTGTTTGATAATGTGTGTATCAAAACATAAAGTTGTACACCTGAAACCTGCACAATTTTTGAAACCTGCACAATTATACTTCCACAAAGCTGGGTTTGAGGGGGTCATTTGCTAATTAAACAAATATCCATTAAATTGGGCTATGCCAAACATCAATCCAAGATGGTGGTAAACAAGATAGTCTTCGGCTTCATGGAGCTTATAGTCTAGTGGAAAATACTTGTCATTCCACCAAAAAGACCAAAACCCAGGCACCCACGTGATGGTCAGGGATTCTTGAGTCTACATTGAAAAGGTAGAAGCTGGACAGGCAAGAACACACAAAACTGAGTGGCAGAAAGAGTGCACCAAGTGCCCTCCGTGAGCGTAGAGCAACGTGGTCCACACCCTTGTGTTGTCTGGTGCCAGGCTGGTACGTGCCTGTTGCTGGGGGTGGATGCCAAAGGCTCTAACACTGTTAAACATCCAACTCTTGCCCCTTTCTTCCGTTCTGTGCTCAGGAGACAATGTCCTTGTCATAACGTGGCTTTCCAGATATGGCAGAGACCACTGGTTACCATCTTAATACTTATTTCCCCCTTCTTAATAATAACATTTCTCTGAATATATGGCCAGTGAGAATAAAGACTACATTTCCCAGGTGCCTTTGCAGTCAAGCTTCCCCACCTGACTTAATTCTAGCCAATGGGACATGAGAAGAATTATGTGATGCTTCTGGATCCTGCTTCCAGAAGAAACATGTTTCCCCTTCCTCTCTCCTTTCTCCCTTCCCACTGGTTAGAAAGCAAACAGGGTAGGAGGCATTCTTGAATTATGGGGATGAGGCACACCCAAGACACGATGAAAAAATAAATAGAAGGAAACTGAGCCCTTAAGGTCTTCTCTGGGCTTAGACTTTTATGTGAAAGAAACCAAACTTCTATTGCATTTGGACCACTCTGAAATTTGGACCTCTCTCCCATTTAATTGAACCCGTATCCTGACTAATACATTATGTAAATTTCCCCTTACAGGAGACACGGGTCAGAAGCCACATGTGTTCAGCCCTCTTATAGTCCTGTTCCATGTGATAAATTAATATACTAGCAGTTCATCAGAGAACAGCAGTCTTCCAAAGCCGGCCTGGCAGCCACGGCTAAGACAGATTCCCAGAGTCCTGTTGCCTGAGAAAGCCTTTTGGGGGCCAGCCTCCCAGTCCTACAGCAATAAAAGCAGCTCAGAAGACACAGAGGATGCTGAAACTTTCCCATAACACAAACAATAGAGGTGCAGCCAGGACTGCCTCAAGGGGTCTGAATAACCAGTTTCTATCTCATTATCACCACAGACTAATAGTCATCTGTCCACTTTCCCCCATTTAACAATGAGTGACAAAGTGACTTGGCCAGAGTGCTCACAGGAAGTGCAGGGTTCTTACAAATCCATGATGCTAGAGTGACCAACCTGTCCCAGTTTGCTGGGTCTTTCCTGGTGTTAGCACTGAACATCCCACAGCCCAGGTGCTCCTCAGTCCCAGGCAACCAGGGCCAGGTGGTCACCCTGTGTGATGCAGTCCTAGACCCTGGACATGCATCCATGTCCTACTCTGGACTCCTACAACCCTCTGCGGGTTATCTATCGTTTCACTGGTCTCACTGTCACCATTATTGTAAATACATCTGTGAGCTTCTCCCTGCACTCACAGTGCCTGGCACCCACCTGGAGATGACTAAGGGCTCCCTGAACTGGATGATAATTCTAGTGGGTGCCATGTGCTTTGCACTCAAGCTACTGAAAAGTCATCACTGGTAAAAGAGGAAAATGACACTGTAGGGTAGCGGAGGAAAGGAGTGGCATATTTGGCAAAGCACACTTGCAAGTGGGGGAATAACAAGAGGTGGTGTGTCCAAGGTGCTGCTCCCGGCGTGAGGTTGGACGGTGGCATTCCAGACCCTACCGTCTTACAAAGCCCAAGGAGTTATTTCGATTACTGGCATCTCCTGCTATGAAACTGAGGAGGAAGACTGTAAAACGATTGTGATTAAGCATGTTTCAAAAGTCTGAGACCCAAGCTGGCTCATCGGGACAGACCACGTTCAAGAATGCTTCTGGATGGCCCTCCTGGAGCTGCTGCACAAATCAAGTGGTGGCTATTGTGTCCGCAGGTGTGTCCCTGCTGCTGCCCTTAGCACGCTGAACTGCTGTGACCTGCTGTCGTCTGTCTACCTGTCTGTTATTGCTCTGGGCCCAGGAGTTCCTGGAGGCCGGGGACACCTGGCTCAGTGCTGAGCACAGAGCTGGCATTCAGTGAATATCCATTCTGAGCTGTCTTTCGCTCACAACACTTCGGACACCAAATAGGTGGGCTTTTCCTCACACAAATCAATCCAACTCTCTGGACACCAATGGGGTGTCCTAACAATTCAGTTCAACTCTGACACAAAGCACAGATCCCGCAGGTTCGGGGCTCCATCCCACAAGACTGCCTCCAATTCAGATGCCAATCACAAGTCCAGGCCACCTGTCCTTCCAATCAACCAGCTATAAAGTCAAGGGACTCCCACAACTCCCTCCTCAGGTCCATCACTTTGCTAGAGTGGCTCACAGAACTCATAGAAGCCCTTTACTTACTATTTCTGGTTTACTATAAAGGCTACAACTCAGGTACAGCCAAACAGAAGAGACACGCAGGACAAGATTGGTGAGTAGGGGGGCTTCCAGACCACCACCCTTCCAGCACCTCAACGTGTTCGCCAATCCAGGAGCTCCCCCAAATCCCACTATTCAGGGGTTTCTATGGAGGCTCCATTTAAAGGGCACAATTGATTAAATCTTTTGCCATTGGAGATTAACTCGATTTCCAGCCCTTCTCCCAGGAGGTCAAGGGGTGGGGATGAAAGTTCCAAATTTCTAATCATGTCTTGGTCTTTCTGGAGACCAGCCCCTATCCTGAAGCCATCGAATGGACACCACCACCAGTCATCTCATGAGCATACGGAAGATACTCTTTCCACTCTGGGGGTTCCAAGGTTTTAGAATCTCTTGTGTCAGGATTCGAGGACTATAATGTAAGACCAAATACTATAACAAAAGATGCTCCTATAACCCCCATCATTCAGGAAATCACCAAGGTTTTAAGAGCTCTGTGCCAGGAACCAAGGACAAAGACCAAATATATATTTCTTGCTGTATTACAATATGACATCTGTGTGTGTCACCGAAGTTTCCCCAGCCCCGAGATAATCATTTTCTGGGCAAGCAGGGTAGTTCAGGGATAAAAGCAAGAACTCGGCTCGTGCTTAGTTCCCTGACTCATAAAATGGTAATAAAACAGCACCTAATTCACAGTGTTTCTAAGGATTAAATAAATTATGCACAAAGTCTTTGGAATCCTGCCTGGTGCAGAGTGAATGCCGTAAGTGTTTATTCTTCTGTGATTTTGACCATAGGAGAATATCTTTTCACTGTGAAACTTTGAACGGCCCAGAAATTTATTTACTAAAATGTTAAGTGGGGAAAAAAAGTAGGTTACAGAAGACTATACATGGAATAATCCCATTTATGTAAGAAAAAAAAATGTGTCTGTGCACTGAAAGCACCTGGAACACAGCTTCCAGAAAAGAGCAGGGGAGAGAGAATGGGAGGAAAAGACGAAAAGGGAGAGAGGAAATTAGGTCCAAGAGTCCCTGTGTTGCCCACTTCAGTTCTGTATTGTTTGAATCTTTTGCCGTAGGAATATAATCGTGTCTCATTTATAGACTTAAAAATAATAATAAGGCAAAAATATTACACAGATTGATCCCAAAATATCATCCTAACCAAGGCTGCACTACTCAAAACTCTATCATTTCAGCCCCCAACCATTGGACCATCGTTTTCAAAGTGACCGCTGCAGGCTGGGCCTCACTCTCACCCAGAGCTTCTCACCCTCAGCACTATTGACATTTTGAGCCAGATAATTCTTTGTTGTGGGGACTGTCCTGTGCTCTGTAGGAATAATTAGCAGCATCCTGGCCTCTACCTTTCAGATGCCAATGGTACCTCTACACTTATGACAACGAAAAATGTCCCACAATATTGCCAAATGTCCCCCAGGGGGAAAATCACCCTGGTTGAGAACTAATGTTTGCCCATTTTATGAAAATGAGTCAGTGGTTGCCACTTTATTTTCAAGGGACTGTCAACTTCATGGGTCTTGCTTTGGGCAAAGCCACCATCAACCTGGGGCAGGGAGAAAGGTACCGAGAGCAGGAAGCTGGAGCGTGGTTCTTCCTAGCGTAGAGAGAGCACCCTGAGGAACGTTATCCTCTCCCTCCCAGTAAACATTCTGTCTCTCCCAAGACGGTAAAGCATAATCCACAACATGTGGTTTGCAAAACAACCCTTGCCCACATCTGCTTCTGCTCCCCTACAATCTACCAAGAAAATGTCACCTCTTTCCCCCGGGTCCAATGCACTGACCACACAGTTCACAGTTACATCGTCTGTTCTGCCAGGAGAGGACGTGAGGAGCGAAACCACACCAGGTACTTTTGTGAAACTGTCAGAAATCAGGAGCGCCGAAAGATCATGTCTCTGGGAAAGGATTGTATAGCCAGCAGGGTGAAAGGGAGGACAAAGTTTCTATCATTTGAGAAGTTAGAGTGTTCAGTCTCTCCCTCTCTCTCTCTTCCTTCTCTTTCTCTCTCTCACTAAGGGAAATTGAGCCAAGCTTGGGACTCCAGGCAGGAAACACTAAGAGCTTTCATATGCAAAATCTCTGACCTGAGATGTGGTCCCTGCAGAGGAGAGGCTGGCCTGTAGGCGAAAGCAGCCCAAGACTTAGGAAACGAAGCCGAAGAGTAACTGTTTTGCTCTTTTCACTCTTGCGTTGTTATAATCTTTTGCAGTAGGAATATCATCATGTCTCATTTGCAGATTTAAAAAAAATAGTAAGACCCCCAAAATTATAAAAATTGACCCCAAAATATCATGGCTGCCCAACTGAAAACTCTCCTAAGAACATCTTCAGGTCTTCTAGGTGTGACCTTGGGCAGAGTCTTAGCTTCCTCGGGTCTCCATCTCCTCACTTATGAAATGGAGATAATAACTCTGCCTGCTCTATTGACCTCATAGGGTTATTCTAAGAAGCCAGGGAGACGACGCTGGTGTTGGGCATCAGACATTGTGATCCAGACAAGATGCTATGGCCCCAGGACTCGACCCTCCAACAGCTATAATCCTAAAAATCTCCATGGGATGAAAATAAGAACAGCAGGAGAAACATGAAGAGCCGTGGAGCATGTCCCATGGAACAGGAGCTAAGATTCCACAAAGATGTACAAGCTCCAATGTTGGCGCATACTTCCGAGACCTCTCTCAATTTGTCTCCCTTCACACGCAGCACAGAAACCACTCATGTCAGAATGAGAAGGAAAGGGAGGGCAGGAAACCTTTCAGGAGACAAAATTGGGCTTCCGCCTCATCCTTCTGTCTTAAGGGGCCCAACAGCCTTGTGTCCTCCATTGTCATTCCAAAGATACTGTCAAGGAATCCTTAAATTATCATGTTAAACCTCAAAAATCTCAAATGTGTAGCCCAGGTGGGATGTATATACACCGCCTTTCCCCCTGTACAGCCTTAACACCCAGGTATTATTGTTGCATTCAAAGTGTGGAAGCAAGGTTATCCATCAGAGGTACCCTAATGTGATGAGTTAGCTGGGACGGTGCAGGGAAAGGCCGGCACCCCCACATCTGGTCCTCCAAGCCTGCTGTGCTCCGGCAGAGGATGGGGAAACTGCTGCTAGAAGGAAAGTGTTTCTAGATCTGCCTGCGGAGTAGCTTCCAAAGGATAGAACCTTCCCTTTCTGGAATAAGAAGCTGAGACTCAATGATCTGACCAGATACTAGATTAATAACAACTACCACTGCTATGACCAGCCACCGAGGTTCACACGTGCCAGGCACTGAGCTAGACGTTTTCACCTCATATTGCATCTAATCCTCCCTTAACAAAAAAGTAGATGAGGACACAGGAGCCAAGGGACTGGCCCAAAGTAACACCATTTGCAAGTGGCAGAGCCAGGATTCAAACACAGGTCTGTCCAAAGCTTTAACTTTAACCACAACAAGCACTGCCTTCAAGCTGCCAAGCACTGTCTCTCCCCAGCAATCAGCTGTAGACTCTACAACTATGTCATATGATGATAAAGTCACAAAGCCCATCCTCTAAGCGGCTCACAGTCCAGATGGGGTTGATTTCACTGTCCCTGATCCCTGGTCCCTGGTCTTGACTCTTCTAAACTCTATTAAGGAGGGTAAAGCTCGAGGCTCTAGACCAGGTAACAAATGACCTTTCTGGAACAGCCTCCATTTGGTGGACCAAATAATTAACCCCAAAGTTAAGTTCATTTCCTGTTTAAAAATCTAAACATGTTATAAGGAAAACCAAGAGTAAGTTCTTTGAAATCCTGAATGAAAAAGACAAACCCTTGGCAAAAAAATTCAAGAAATGGGAAATACGTATGGTGATGGAGGCTAACTTGACTTATGGTGATCATTTCACAGTATATTCAAATAAATCATCATGCTGTAAACCTGAAACTAATATAATCTTCTACGTCAATTATACCTAAATTCTAAATTTAGTTACTTTTTAAAAAGAAACAGGAAGTAAAAAGAAAGCAGAACAGTAACAAATATCAGAAATGAGAGTGCAAATAAGGGGCATTCAAAATAATCAATGAAAATAACTGCATATGTCAATAAATTTGAATATCAAGGTGAAATTAGTGGTTGTTAGGAAGATGTAAATTACCAAAACAAACTCAAGAAAAAGTAGGAGAACTGAACAATGACCGTGGAATTACTGGGGGGAAAAATTGTCATACATCTCCCACTGCAATAGGAACCAGGCCCAGATGGTTTTGCCCATAAATTCTATCTGACCTTCAGAGGACAGCTAATTCCTATACAGAAGAAGATGAAAAACCTTTCTAAATCATTTGGGAAGTAAACATAATCCTAACTCAAAATATAAATTTTAAAGTACAAAGAAATCACAGAACTAGCAGTATAAGTGGCAAAACCCTACGTAGTATATTATTAACAAATTGACTTTAAAAGTACGTTTTTGAAGTACAGTGACCAAGTTGGGTTTATTACAGGGATTTTCATGACGACTTAAAATTCTAGGTTGGTTTAATGTCAGGAAGCCTATTGTTGTAATTCATTATATCAGTAGATTTAAGAAGAAGAACATCCATGTGCCAATTTTGATAGATGTCAGAAATCATTACATAAAAATTCTAAGTCAACTTGAAATAGGAAAAAAATCCTAAATTTGGTAGAGTATTCATATACCCATAGAAAACATCATATTACACAAGGATATAATACTCAAGTTAAAAACAAGAAAAGATGTCAGTATTGTGCTCAAGGTTCTAAAATTATTATTTATAGGTTTTATTCCCAGAAATCCAAGTACCTCAACTAAAAAACTACTAATGCTAAAAGCATTCAGTAACACAACTGGATATAAGCTAAATATAACACAAAAAATCAAAGCTTTCCTTTTCCAAAACAATAATCAATTAGAAAACATAATGGGATAGTAGCTCACTCTCCAAATATTAAAAAACATACAAAATGTTAAAGAATAAAATTAATAAAACAAAGGCTTGTTATTTAATAATCAACAGGATGACACCAATAATTTCTTCAAATGGTTTCTTGATTGTTTTTAACCTAACAAAATCATCGGATTTTTGTGGCTGCAAGAGACTTCAGAAATTGTCTAGTACAACTCCCTTATTTGCTGAAAATGAAACTGTTACACAGAGAGTTTGAACAACGTATGTTCATAAAGCATATAAGAAACTGAAAAAAAAACAAACCTGGAATCCAAATCCAGTCCATTGCTCTTCCCACTGTATTTTGCTACTTTCACTAGAGGACCTGAAATGCCAACAAAATTATTCAAAATGCCCTTTGATTGAAGAAAAATAATTTGCAAAGGCCATGGAGATTAGAACAATATGTGATTGTTTTCTTATACACCTTAAGTTGCCTTTGTGACAAAGGGTCTACAGGGCAGAACAAATGTATTATGTTCTTCTGTCACGCCAAACTGTACGCAATTAGTACTTCTAGATAGTCATTATGCCTTTTCTGAAACAATAAAACCTAGTGACCATGATGCCTGGTAGCAGATTGCAGTGCATCTCATCTGCAAGCTCCCCTGTGTGTCACTTTAAATCTGGCATGGTATTGAAATTACAATGAAAAATGTTCTAAATTTAAAACTATGCACCTTCAACCATCTGGAGAAGCTCCTTTATTAAATTTGTTTCTAGCATTGGTAAAGTCTCATGATAATTCATTTTCAAGAGGAAAGAAATTTGTCCCTGGTTCATGAGCCTGGTCAGACAGCCTTTCCATCTTACATTTAATGACAACCTGAGAAACAGAGGGTGAAAGCTGCTGTGTCTCTCCCGGGGCTGTCCTAAGACAGCAACCAGAAAGATGGAGATCACTCAGGGTCTCAGATGCGGTAAACAGTTAAAGGCAATTTACAAGTCAACGCTAGAAAGAACAATAAATCCAGGAAGAGATCAGCTATAAAACAAGCATGAGCTTGCGCTCTGTAATAACAAAATCCAAACATTTTCTCACCTTCACTTTTATGAAAGAAAGAATGTTGATAGTTTAAAAAGAAAAATGCTGCAGTTTCTGAAAGTTTAAATTTCAAACTTTCTGCTAACCCGTATCTCTCCAGAAAACTAAAATACACATCAGGGGCAGATTAAAAATTAGGACTCTAATCCAATCCATACCATTTTCTTTGGGGGAAATTGCATCTCTTTTCCTATGTGCAGTTGTTCAAAGGGTGAGATCTTTAAACACGTATGCTGAGCATCTGTTGATTTAGCCTCTCTTTCCTCATGTTTATGTTAAGAATACCCCAAATTTCCCATGAGGAACTGCACCTCTCTAATTCTGAGCCATACAATTTAGGCAAAATTGACATCACCGCCTCACTCCCTTTAGCAGTACAGCTAGACCACCAGGAAGGGACATCTAGCTGCCATTCTCTCTAGGAAATCACTGCTCCTTGCAAAAACCACACACGTTCCACAGGGAGATCTTCCATGTTAGAGAAAGCCACCTTCCCCGGACAGAAACTTTTCAAGCCAGATCAAAGTCAGGGTGTCCTCCCCCAACTCACAGGTCATCAACCACATCCGATCTCTGTTTCCACTATCCCTCCTACTGTTGTCAAACCCAAGTTTGTGTGTCTGATGCACAGTGAGCCCAAACAAACCTAAATGTAGGAGTTTGGAGTGGAGAAAGATTTATTGCAGGGCTGAGCAGGGAGAATACGGCAACTCACGTTCTAAAGACCCAAACTCCCTAGTGGTTTTCAGGAATCAGTTTTTATAGGCAAAACTGGCGGGGGGGGGGGGGGGGGTCCTGCAGGGTGTGTGACCTTCCTCTGACTGGTTGGTGGTGAGGTACAGGGTGGTGTTCCAGGAATCTCAATCATCAGCCTTCTGGTTCCAACCAGTCTGGGATCCAAGGCTTATGCTCAGCCTGAAATTACCACCCTCCATCTGAGTGAGGGCCCTAATTCTTGTAGAAGAACTCAGATGTGTATCAGATTGTCATGCGCATTCCTTGAAGAGGAACCAGGACTCTGCCCCATCGCTGCACTATTATTTCTCGACTGTCTTTCCTTTGTTTCTGCATTCCCTCTCTCCTCCAATTAGTGACTGTTTGAATCTGCCCTTTGGAACTCAGGGAATGTCTAGGAGTCTGAAATCTTTTTCCTGCAAGCAAGAAATGGGGGACATGGAATGATTTTTTTTACCCAGGAGGGCCCCCGCAGGGTCCTGCTCAGTTTCAATCCTCTCTTTTCTTTGATACGCCTTAATCATGAGGGGAACAGGTGCTGGACAAGAAAGGCAAAAACATTCTGGATGGAGACGTCAATCATAAACTCGACAGGGGCACTCAGTCTTAGAGGGACTTGGTTTCACTCCCTGTCCCAATTCAGGAAGAACCAGACATGGAGAAAGGAGAAGACTAGACTTCACCAGCATATTACGTTCCCAGCCCCACAACACCGCAGGTCCCTGAGCCACAGGATGGAGGATGGGGAAGAGCTAAAATCAACTGTAGATTAAAGTTCTAACCAGGACCGGACTAAGTTGAAAGTAAGTAAAGTTAAGGAATTTGCCCAAGACTTTATTAAAGGGCAGGAAAGAAGAAACTGACAAGGAATGGCTAGAGGCAGCGACTGAAAGAAATAAGAATTGCTAGTTTATATTCCCACTGATTTTGACAAGTAACGGATTTTTTTTTATTTTAACAATAAAACCATGATAGCACAAGAAAACAAGAAAGGCCTTCAAAAGGCTATACATTTTTTTTTAAATCCCAGGAAGATAGCAGATGGAGTTACAGCAGTAAAAATCAGAACTGAGAACATCCACCCCAAGAGTCCTGAGACAAGTGAGGCTCATCCCAAGAGCCTCAGAGAATTCCAAAGTGGAGAAGAGAAAAACCAAGTGCAGGAGTTGGCCGGGGGAGCCATGATCAGGGAGATTTATTAAAGAACTGCATTCAGAATCTCAGTGACAGAAAGCTAATCTTTACTTGCCTGAAGCTGTTGAAGGAGTGTGGGGTTTGATTCCAAAGAGACACAAGGGAATTTGGGGAGTGATGAAAACATTCTGTACCTTGATTGGGATGGTGGTTACGTGTACACCTCAAATGGGTGTTTTTTATTATATGGAAACTGTAACTTAGGTGTAAATAAACAAAGACCAACCAAATGAGAAAAGCAAAGACTATCCATTCAGAGCTAGCTGTTGCAAGGGAGCCAGCCACCATCACTTGCCTTTGGCAGAGACTCAAAGGCAGGCAAGTGGGTGGGAAAGCTTTATAGTGGGAAAAAGAGAAGACTTCAGGTGTGAGCTGATTGGAGGCTGTTAGACTGGGGAAGCTGGAGGTGGACACCTGGGGTGGGACAATCCATGTGGTTGGTTATGGGTGAATATTTGGCTTTTTCTGGATGGTCCCAAGTTGGAAGGAGGGACAAAAAATTAGGAAAGCTGTCAGTTATTGGTCAAGTCCTGGCCAACTGCCGAAGAAGTTATTGTTTAGTTTCTTGGATTGTCACTGGTGGTAGCAATCTGGCTTCCTGTAACTCTGACTCATAGCGGCTGGCTTCCTGGGCTGTTTGTTGTAGGTAAGGGCTTGGTTTCCTGGGCAGGTTGCTGTAGGTTGTGGATCAAAGTTCTCTTTTAAGTATAGGGTCTGGCCATTGTCTATATGTATATTCAGTTTCTCACTCAGTAAAGTTGATTTTTTAAAAAAAGAGATTAAGAGATGTATTAACCGCCTGAAAGGATGGATCTTCTTTGGATCCTGATTCAAAGAGTTTAGAAAAAGAAATAATTTAAAGGACAAGTTGGAAAATATGAACATTTTCTGGGTATTTTATGACTTTAAGGCATTAATGCTGATTTGGGGCAATGACGGTATTACAACATTTAAAAGGGAGAGTTCTTATCTCTTAGAGATTCAAACTATAATGTTTACAAGTGAAATTATATAATGTCTGGGACTTACTTCAAAATCATACATGGGATAGGTTAGAGAAAGTGGATTAAAGGATATGAGGTTGATCACAATAATTGGGTGACAGAAGAGGCTGATTTTACACTTCCTTTTACTTTTTTGGATGTTTGAAATTCTTCACATTAAAAACTTCAAAATGGGCATACACATAGAAAGAAAATCAAAAGAAAATTCAACAACATATTAAATTGCTGATGGTTTTTAAAATTAGTTATTGGTGATTTCCATTTTTTTCTCCATACTTTTCTATATTATTAAACATTTTTTAGGAACTGAACGCTTTAGGTGTTTTTTTGTTTGTTTGTTTAATGTCACCCATCCTTCAAGAGCAACTCCAGTCCTCTCTCCTCCAAGAATCTTCCCTGACCCTTTCTACCAAAGTTTTGCTTCCTCCACTGAGCACCTGAGAAACTTACCACTTTCTCTTCTCCTTAGCAGCTGGCATCTGTTATCTTTGGGTATTTATTTTACATATATTGATTATTTCAATTTGAGAGGTCCCCAAGACCATCCTCGGGCTTAATTTTTCATTACTAGGACTCATAGAACTCAAAAAAGTCATTACACTCAACAGTTACAGTTTATTACAGTAAAAAGATTCAGATTAAAATCACCCAATAAAAAAGGCTCATAGCAGAGAGTCCAGGAGAGACCAGGCATGAGCTTCCAGTTGTCATATCCCAGTGGAATCGTGTGGACAAAGCTTACTGCTTCCAGCAACGATGTGCAGCAAGACACACAGAGTGTCGGCAACCAGGAAAGCTCACCCTGACCTTGGCGACCAAGGTTTCTATTGGCACTTGGTCATGTAGGCATGGCTGACCACCTGTCTGGCTGACCTTAGTCTCTAGCCCCTCCAGATGTCAAGCTGATACCTGTGGCCCAAGGCCCCTGCCATAAACCATACTGTTAGCATAGACTATTTGGCATGACCCAAGGGTCCCAAATAAACAAAGACCCTCTTACCAGGCAAGATATTCTAAAGGCTTGGAGATTACCTACCAGGTACAAGGCAAGGGCCAAACCTTGCTCTGGGCAAGGTTAATCCCTTACTGTATAATTGTCTTCTCATTTAGATTTGCAAGTCCTTTCAAACAACAATATGGTAAACTTCCTGATATTCCTATTATTTGGCATGTGTTTTGCACAAAGAATACAAATGTTTACCATTAAGGCTTCCTGAGAGAGGACTGATTAAAAGGCTATTGGAAGTTGAAAATTCAACAGAGTTAAAGCTTCCTCCAACAGAAATGGGTTTGATGATGACAAAATCTGTGAGAATCAGAAGGAAACGGCTCAGATTACTGAGTGAGAAGGATCTGGGGATAAGAATTCAAAAGGCAGATAGAAGAGTACTATTTGAAGTGAGGTCTGCAGATCATCCGTGTAAGAACCACCCGGAAGTTCATTAGAAGTACAAATGCTCAGGCCCCACCCCAGACCATTCAGAATGGGTGGGGTAAGACCAGCAATTTGTGGTTTAACAAGCTCTCTAGGTGATGCTTATTTACACGGGTATTTGAGAAGCGCCAGGGTAAAGAACAGTCATGTTTTCCTGACATTCTCCATGGGAGGGAGCAGAAGGGCACACTTGTGTTCCGAGAGGAACCCACCAAGGAGATGA
This sequence comes from Camelus bactrianus, assembly GCF_048773025.1. Taxonomy (NCBI): domain Eukaryota; kingdom Metazoa; phylum Chordata; class Mammalia; order Artiodactyla; family Camelidae; genus Camelus; species Camelus bactrianus. Next base: position 26,527,561 of record NC_133549.1, read on the forward strand.
CTGGATGGTTGGATTCATGGTCACAGCAGTCACTGGGACAAAGAGGAGCTTGTGAGGGTCACAGCTCCAAGGCTCAGCTTCACTGAGATACTTGGAGCCCACAGAGCTAAGATGCTAACCCTCCTGGGAAAGATCCGACTACAGGGATCTGTCTGCAAGAACAGAGACTGTGTCTAGGTCTTTTAGCTTCCAGAATGAACCATGTTGCCCAGTAACCCTAAGGGGCCCTCTGCTACCTCCCACAAGTAACAAACTGGGCTCCTGCCTGGTATAACACTCTGATCTCTGAAACCGGCAACAGGACGCAAATCCAGGATCTAACTGATAAACAAACTTAATGGTATTTATGAAAAAGTAAGGTGCAGTGTTTAATAAATGTTAAACCACTATTTGTCCTGAACCACACTATTGAGTTTAACAGCTCTCTTTTCTCTCTCTTTAAGTTCAGTTTCTCATTTGTACCCAGTTTATTAGGAAAGATAGACAGGAACAGGGAAATTTCCATAACAACAATCTTCTCTCATACTGAAGACACTCTTAATCAGTGAGCTGACAACATAATGGACTGCTCATTAGATCCTTCAAGAATAGTTCCAGCCAAGTGAGGGGGCTCTGCCTGAGCCTTAAATCAGGGAAACTACAGAGAAAGATGTGAAAAAAGCCCAGCGGCTGCAGCAGATCCTCTTATAAAGGAACTGTCTGGGTGATGTACTTGGCATTTTGCAGAAGATTATCTTTGCAAGCATAACAAGTTTCATGTAGGATTACTTTATACAAAGATAAGTGAATAATGAATTTGGTGCTTTGCTAGTTAGCCTAAAAAAACATATGTTCAAAAGATATAAATGGTGTAAAGAGGAAGTATCAGTAAATTATTGCTGAATAAACAAATCCCAAAATTCAATGGCTTAAACAATGATCGGCTATTATTTGCTTATGCACCTGGGCATCCAGGGATGACTACTCTAGTCTGCACTCAGCTGGGATGGCTCTGCCTCACATGTCGCTCATGTTCCCTGGACTAGCTGGCCAGCCCAGGCACAGTCTTCTCTTTGGCCAAGGCCAAAGAGGTCAAGTGGAAACCCACAAGATCACCTGGCCCGGGCTCAGTTCTAACACTGTCACTTCCTCCTCATTCTCTTGGCCAAACCAAAGCACATAGCGAAACCCAAGGTCGAAGAGCAGGGAAATGTGTCGCACCTTCAGGGAAGAAAGTCAACATCACATGGCAGAGGGTGTGGATAAAGTTGAGGCAAGAGTTGGAGTCAATAACGTAATCTACCCAAGGAAAAATGCATTTTTCCCATAATGCATATTTACTGAAATTTCCCCCTAAGATTGCACTTGATACTTTGATTTTTTTTTTAATTATGAAACCATTAATTTAAAGATGACAGGAATGGATATGGCTCTAAACTACTTTTTAGCCTCATCTCCTTAAATTCTCTGGCTTGCACAAATCTTCCACTGGAACCCAACTGGCCAAATTACTGGTTTCCAAATATACCCTATAATTTTACACCTTCTTGCCTCTACTCAGAACAGTGATTCTCAAAGTGTGGCTAGCAGCATCAGCATCACCTGGAAATTGGTTAGAAATGCAAATTCTACGCCCTTATCCATGACTTCTTGTTACCAAGCCCCAATGGGTCGGTGACCCCTTAATGGATCCTTTGCCTGGAGTCACAGATGCCAATCAAATGATACCAGGTCCAGTACAGCAGAGCAGAAACTTTATTCATTGATTAAGGAATGGGGGGTGGGGGGGGCTTGTGCTCTAAAAACACCTTCCCCCCAAAGGGAGGGGAGTAATGGCAATTTTAAGGGGTAGGAGGCGGACATGTCATTAGGCCTCTAGGAAAGGGCTGGAGATTTTCGGGGGCAGCTGAGGGCAGCTGGGACATGCACACCACGCAGTCTTCCACACTTCTTTACACACAGCACAAGCTGTGCCTAGCAGAGTACAAATCCCACCTTGGGTGGAGATCTCAGACGGTTATGAAGCAAAGGTAAATTCCAGACACCTCCACACCCCATCTGCACAGGCACGTTCCTGTGGTCAAGTCAGAGCTGGTCTGAGGCAGGTGACCTACAGCATAGCTCTCAAAGACTGTCCCTCCACTTCTAAACCCTCATAGCCTTTATTACACGTCCTATCTGTCATTATCAGTTACTTTTTCATATTTCTCTCCTCTAACTCCCCAGCCCAACTGTAGATACTGGTCAACAGGCCATTTATCATGGAATTTAGAGTCGGGGGACCCAGGTTCTGTGAATAAAGAATATTGCCAGCCATGTCAGTAAACAAAGAATGCTGTGGCCATCAAGTCATCAGCCGCCACCGCCACCCTGCTTACCGTGAGTGCAGGGAACTCAGGATGCAGACGAGCAGGCAGCCCGCCTCTGCAACTGCCCCCAGCAGTGCACCCTGAGGGAATTCAGGAAGTGAAAGAACAGGATACTGGCCCTAGAAAGCTAAGAGCTTATCAAAGGAATGATTTCCATGAGCCAGAACTTTGCACCTTCCCAAACAAAGAAAAGCGCTAAATTCCTTAACTTGAGCTATTTGATTTCCTTTAAGTAACAGTAATCTTTTGATGTTTCAACCTGGTCTTTGTAACAAAAACTCCTATATCCTGGCTTCTACTTTGCCACTTTGGAACAGCTTCTTAGAGAGATCTGAGATGCTGTGTCTCGGGCTCGAGTCCTAACAAAATCCACTGAATAAAACATAACTCTCAACTTTTAGGTTGTGCATTTTATTTCAGTCAGCAGTTCCCACCCCAGCTATGCCCCTTACTGAGTGCCTGGCCTGGGTCAGGTGACTCAACTTCTCTGAACTTCAGTTTCCTCACAGAAACCTGGGATTGATAATACCCACTCACTCCACGGTGCTGACACAAACATGGAAATAAGCTACTAAATATGAAGTGCTCGGCCCAGTGGCTGTCCCACAGCACCAAGAACACGAGGGCCAGTATTTGGGCTCCTTCTTCTTACAGGCCTGACCCAGTGCAGCTGGACACACTTCACCACTTGTTAAACATTAGCCCTGTTTTAAATACCAACAGGATTTCATTCTCTGGACTCTGTCTCTCCTGAGGAGTTCCCAGTTATCACATGCCACTCATTATTCGTCCTCACTACCTTATTTGGTCACAAGAGTTGAGTTCTGAAGGAGAGCTGAGGCCTTAGGATACTACAGCTGGTGAGCTCACTCCAATCCGCGTGTGCCTGTCTGAGAAATATGAAGCAGAGACGTTTACAAGATCCAAGCCTCCTTGTGGACATTGTCTCCTGGCCTTGCACCTCCTTTCACGTGGGTTCACAAGAAGCAGCAAGCCTCTTCCTCAGTTTAAGAAGGGTGGGGCACTGAACATTCAGTCGTCACATCAGTGCCACATGAAGTCACAGTGATTCCCCACCTTGGCATGAACTGAATGTTAATGATCCCAGCTAAGATAACTCCCACCAAAGAAAGACAAAGGTCTAGAGCTTTCTGAGCTGACTCCCAGGCCACTGATACCGTTAGGCATTGTCATTCCGTACCTTCGGCTAATTTGACTTCTTCATGAATGCCCCAGAGGTTCAAGTTGAATAGATGGTGACTCATCCAAACAGACAAGGAGAGTTAAAATGGCCCTAATTACAAAGGAATTTGAATTTGTTGCACCTAGGAATTTAGAGACGTAAGCTCTGGTTAAAACCATTACGGAGATAAGATTTGTGAATTTAACCATAATTACTTTCATTCCATTCTAAAGAAGTGCTAATTATGAAGGTAGTTTTTGTAAAGAAATCATTATATGTGGGGAAAAAAGGTTTAATCACTATGCATTTGGAGACAAAGGATTCATTTGCTGACAGATAATACAGGTGCCAGGACTGAGTTTCTAGGAAACAACATAATTCTACTTTTTAAAAAATGTATTATGGCAGTTCTGTGGAAATGTTTACACCTTTCTGAAGAATGTTCAGACACTTGGAATTGAAAACACCAGGAAAGGAAATGGTAATCAGTTTTTCATTTCCAAAGATGTAGGTTGGAGGTGACAATGTCAAAACTCACGTAAGCCCTGTGCTCCCAGGAGCGATGACAGTTGAGAAATCCTCCCCTCTGTGTTCTGAAAAGGTTTAACGACAAAGAACCAGCCTTCTCCAGCATATTCCAAGATACCACCCACCTCCACACTTCCTCTATGACTCCCTTATTTTATAAAACCCCAATTTTTCTTCCTCTTTGTGGGGTTTGAGGGCAAGTAAGAGGCCCTACAGGGAGCCAAAGCGGGGGTCCAGTCACAAGATACCTGACTGTGCCCTAATCCTTCACATCATGAAGACATAAACCAGAAAACACAAAGAACATTCCTCTCCCAACGTGTAATTGCTTTAGCCCGACTAACAACCCTGAGTTATGACCTCACAAACCCCCTCCCCAACCAGCAACCCTGAGTTAGGACTTTACAAACCCCCTCCCCAAAATTCCTCATGCATACCAGACTGATTACGTCCTCCTAAAGATAAACATTTCCTTTCCCCAGGTGTAACGAACTTAAGCCCTTAGATAATTAAACTAACGTCTGGAAACCTTCAACACGACTCTCTTCCTTAAAGCACATAGATGGTTGGGCCCTTCCTTATAAAAGACTCGAAAAATCTGCCCTCAGGGTGCATAGACACCTCTGCCGTAGCAGAGCGTCTAATAAACTTTTCTTTCCCCTTTCTTTGTTTCTGGTAAATTCTTTTACTGCCCGTGGTACCAGGGGTCTCACAACACTCTTCTTAGAGATGTCCCCACATTAATGAATCTTCTCCCTAGTGCAGTGTCCTGAATGAAACCACCTCAATTGTCCAGAGAACTCTGTCCTTGATATAAGAGGGAAAAAATCTCTCTCTACCCACCATGTTTTCTCCCAACTAAAAATCACTTAGTATGTTATTAAGTTAGTATTTACCAGGCACCAGGTACAGAGCTGAAGACTACATTCAATGAGTCATCTCAATGGTGTATCTACATCTAATGCTGAACCATCATATTTGCAATCACTTTCCAGCCAGATGTTTGGCTGTGGGTACTGCCCATCAGAAAGCTCAGCTCTTGGCTTTTCTAAGACTGCAGCACTGCCTGGTCTTGTTAGACTAACCAAAGACAAAAGTCCTTCTAGTTAATGCCCCTCTCTGGTCTGGATGCCTGCCACCTCCTGGCCAACTTCCTCACTGCACATCACACCTGCTCAGGTTTGCTCCAAATGATGTGCTATCAAGGCTCCCTGGTGACCATGTGCCCCTCTGACCTCCCCCTGCCAGGCCCTGCTGATGTCTGTTCAGTGTGAAAGACAGAATTGCCAGAACAATTAAGGCGATGATTTTATTCAATCCATTGTTATAAGGAAGACGTCCACTAATGAGGAACATCTCAAAGGAAAGGAAGAGGGTTGGGGTTTCCTAGAGGCACGTGGGTGAGAGATTCAGCCCCCATTCTCGCGGCAGTCACGAGGAAGGGTGGAGGCAGCTCTTACCTTGGACTATGCGGGGATATGCAAGAGCAGGGTGGTAATCTACAGTTTCCCCTTTCTCAGGGCGCAAAAGGCAGATTTTTCTACAATCAGTGCTGCTTTTCAGGAGCCCAGGACTCAGATAAAATTCTACATGGTCACTAGTGTCTGAGCCGCAACCATCTTACCAAAAACCCAGCACTGTCAAGCCCCTTGCAGGCCTCCAGGTGTCAAAACAAAATTAAGTATTTTAAAAACAAAAACTGCCAACCTTCAGACAACAGCGCTTTGTTTTAGTTACCAAGCAAAGGGTTCATTGCACAATGCCCATAGAAGCCAGTGCTATGGCACTGGCTTTTGAGAAAAGAAAGTTTTATTGTGAGGTGGACCAGAAGGAGACAGGAGGCATGGCTCAAGTCTGTCTCTCCGATCTGGGGTTCAGTCAAACTTTAGTGAGTTAGGGAGGAGGGTTGGTCTGCAGAAGCTGTGGTAGGCGGGTTTCAACCAGAGGGCTTTGGAGCTTGGCCACCTACGGTAAGGTGTGGGAAAAGGGGCTTCAGCACCAAATCTTCCTGGACAGCGGACCCTTCCCTTATGAAATTGATCTGGTGTTCAGGTTCTGGTCAAGTCTCCATTCTTTGGGAGTAGCGGGAGAAACCTGGCTCTGGGTGTTAACTGAGATCAAAATTTTCTCCTCTGTACATGCTTTGGCTGCATGACTTGTGGTTTGTTCTGTTGTCTCTGAAAAATAACTCAGTATCTTGTTAGAAGCAGGATAGAGCCAGATTGGGCTGTTTCTGCAGTTGCATTTTCTTGGGGCAATCAGCCTTTGGCTAATTAATTGGCCACCCTGAGAATGGTTTTTCAGCAAACTAGCTTTCAGAAACTTGGGCCTCTTCCACACAATGTTCCCTAAGATCACACAAACATTAGTATTTTTGTCTCTCTTCCAAAACAAACGCCGAGGTCCTTGGGGGTCCTGACCTACCTTTGCCAGCCCCAAACCCACCATTTTTACCCCAGAGACAGGGAGCCCTCAATAGATGTTAGCTGAGTTAAAGCATTCTTTGATATAAATCTACATTCATCAAGCAGAATCATTTTCAAATAGTTTCCAGCTCTGAAAATCTCATATCCATCCGTGCATTCAGATCTTACATCCTGGGGGGAGACTACATCCAGAGGGCTATTGGTGCTCCCAGGTCTCCCTGGCTCCCCACACATGGTCCTGAGCTGGTCCAATACACCGGGTATCAGAGCCACACTGGGGAGGCTCGCTTATATCACAGCAATGGCAGAAAGTAGAAGAAACACAAAACCTCACAACAATAGTGCAAGCAGGGGCCCCAAAACACTCAGCGGGGTGTGACTGATCAGCAAAGCCCCCTGTGTAAAACTCACGAGTTTGGGCATCTGTGTCTCCTTAGGACAGGATGAGAGCCTCCCGAGAGGTTCTAACATTGCCCTCCAAGTACCACATCCAGGAGAATGCTGCCCAACGTGGAAAGAAACAACTGCCTGTAGCCACAGTGGGCTACGCAGAGAGCTCCAGCATCGCATGGCCATGGAGAAGATTCACGTACAGGGAAGACTGCAAGGAAGCCAAGCCTGCCCCAGAAAGCACCAAATATAAGCACGCACAGCCCTTCAAGCCACCCCACGTTCATTAGTGCCCATGGGCAAACAAAGCAAGTGCCATAAGATAGGACCACATGGGGCAAGAAGAAGCTCTGAGCCAGACCCAAATTATTTTTTTTCACCACACAGGCTAAGGGTTATTGTTGCCCTAACTCCTCAGTAAGGAGAACTCCTAACACACCATCAGATCCCCCTGTACAACGTTTGAGAGACAGAACACACAAACAGATGAGGCCAGACCACACTTGACACGAAGACTCTCACCCACAACCTCTGCAGTAACCTGCCCAGATCGGTCAGGACTGGGTCAATAACACCAGCTTCCAAGTCAGGACCAACCAGAGGAAGCTGCAGGAAATCAGATCCGGCCACCCTATAATATGCCACTTTGGCATAACAATTATTTTGAGCCGGAGGCAAATAAGAATCAACAGATTCAGAAAGAAGCCTCCCCAGAGCTTTCCTTATCTGACAAAAAGGAGAAACTTTTGGGAAACTGAGGACTGCCATAAATCCCCCCGCCAAGGAAGTTTTATGGCCGTGAAGACAGAAAGTTGGTGCCAATATTCACCTGCACGTGTAACCCTTTACTTTCCACTTGTTTCCCCATATATTTATCTTCCCCTTACCTTACAGTTTGATGCCCTGACAAGCCTAAAACCCTTCTCCTTTGTCTTGCTACCTCTCTACAGATTCATTCTAATCACTCATCAGTGAGCGATTAGCACTGAGTGATGCGTGACCCACCACTGAGGCTTCTCCCACATGAGATGTGCTGCATGCACTAATAAACTTCGTTTTTCCCGTGTTAACCTGTATTTTTGTTGCATCTATGATCATGAACTGAAGGGAATGCTGTCTTTTGGTCTGGTAGTCAGAGTTGTTCTGAGGGTTTTCAGCCTTCCATAAGGTATCAAGTCATTAGGGAACAAGTGAAAAAAGAAAAAGAGTGGTAGGAGGGGGGCAGAACCTACTCCTGTACCGTCTTCTGGAAAAGACCTACTTTTCTAAAGGGAAATTTTTGCCAATACCAATTGTTTGGGTCCTGATGAGGTAAACGATACAGCCTTGAGTTGCAGTCACCCAAAGCTGGCACAGCAGACTGTCTTACAAAGGAACCCTTACTCTGTGTGCCATGGGTTTCAGGAGCCCCTACAAACAGTTGTTCTGAAGTATATGGAAACAAGTTCCCTGCTTTCTTGTTCACAGCATAGTTTTGCTTAGCAAACACTTTCTTCTCAATTAGTATAACACACAGGGAAGCTCTGGCTGTGAGCAGTTCATGGCCCAGGGAGAGGCCTGTGTGTTGACGATGGGCTGGGTGGGCCTCTGTGGCTGCTGCCCTCTCTTCTGTGTTGAGTCTCCTCTCTCTGGGACAGAGAAAAGCCGTGTCATTCATTCATTGAACCCCGAAGAGTTGGTGTGGGTGGTGACGGTCTTCAGTGTCTGATGTTCCCTCTCTTCTTAACTTGCTTTGCTTTAAATTCTAGAACGGAAGACATGAGTGGTTTTCTTCGTGCTCTTCCTCAAAGCAGGACCAAGAGGGCACTCTTTGGAAGACGTACTTTTTTGGGAAAAGTAACTTTAAATATTACATAAGTAATGCATGCTTTGTTGTAAAATATTCTATTAATACTAAAGTTGCTAGAATCATAGAGTAAAATGCCTTATTCCCTCCCCAAATTCCACTCCTCTCCCAGCATTAAGGGAAGTCAACAATTGCTGGCCAGGCTTTGAGTTTCCTCTGTATTTACAGACACACGTATCCACATGTGTATACACACACACACACACACAGTTTTGCTATTTTTCTAATGTTCTACATGATTTTTAAAAATTTATTTTGTTTTTTATTATACTTACAATTTAAAAAAATTTTTTGAAATAATTACAGCATTCACTATGCTGCCTCCCTCTTTCAACTATAACTGTTATACTAACCAACTTGGACAGTGAATTGATACTCATCGAGTTTCCTTAGGGCAGACTTTGCAACCAAGCCATTTTAAAGGAGATACAAACAAGGCACAGTACTTAAAGTTAGGGACAATGAAGACCACCTCGTGGCCTGTGAAGGTCTCCTCCACCAGGCCCCCACTGCCTCTCAGCTTCATCGTACACCTTCTCCCGCAGCTCCTGGGCTCCGGCTACACGGATCTGCCCTCGGGTCTTCACCACCAAGCCTTTCCTGCCTCAGTCTGAGCTCTTGTCACTGCTTCTTCCTGAAGGCTCTTCTCCCAGACCTTTGCAAGGCCAGTGTCTTGTTCAGATCACAGCCTAAACGTCCCCTCCTCAGAAGGGCCTTCTCACCTCACTTAGCCTTGTGATCTCCCCTCTCCCGCCATCTTATCTCCAAGCCCTTAGCACAACTTGTCATTATTTATTTATTTATTTATTTATTCATTTACATCAATACTCTCCATCTTCCATCCACCAGAACGCAAGCTCCATGAAGGCAAGGGTGGGCCTCTGTCACTAACACTTAGCACAGTGTAGGACCTCAGAAGTGTGCACAATGAATGAACCTGCTTTCAAGAGTTTCCTAGCTAAGACGGACATAAAACTTTGGGGCTTTAATCACCCTTTATCCACGCATTAGAACGCATCCAGAATTCATTGATTTCTTTCTTTTTTTTTAAATTGAACTACAGTCAATTACAATGTGTCAATTTCTGGTGTACAGCACAATGTCCCAGTCATGCATATACACACATGTACAGAATTACTTTCTGAGGAATAATTTGGCCCTGCTGACAGGCACTTCTGTGACCCACCTCTATGGGGAGTGGGGCAGCCCTCAGCTCAGGCACATGCCCTGGTCAGACTCTCAGCTTTCATAAGAGGATGCCCACTCCATCTCCACCCCAGAAATCTGCCCTTGAAGGGTGACTTGGTCAATGCTATGCCATTCTTTGTCAGAGGACAGAACATCAAACTCATTGCTAGCCTACACTTAGCAACTTGAACTTGACTGCAGGAAATAATACTGAGGGAGGACGGCTTGGAGAACACACTGCCCATCCTTTCCTTAAATTTTAAACACAACCTTTGAGTCAGCCAGACCCTTAGAAAGAATAAATTGAACCAATTTTGCTTCCCATAGAAAAGTTTTTACTAAGCGATACTTTTTCTCTATGCTGGTGACCTACATTGAAAGGTACTGGAGAAACGACCCTGGGAAGCTCATTATTACACATTATTACATATTCTATATGAATGCTTTTGAGTTTATTCTTTGCTACATCACACTGGGCCCCCTATTGAAGACCCACAGGAGAAATTTCTCAGCTCTTGGTAACAAGAATAGCTGCACTTCTCCAAACCACTGGTCTGATTTTAACCTTTTACATGCCGTGAATCTTGCTTATTCCTCAGCTTTGGAGGCCAAGAGGCTCAGCCACACACTTGGGATCATGCCAAGGGCACTTCATGTGCTAACCTCACCTTGGGCTGCATCAGATGTCTCATATCCTTATTCTCCTTTGATTTTAATTTCTTTACTCATCTTTTTTTAATCTTGTTAACCTAAATGTATTATTATAGAGGGTCTAATATCTTCTCTGAAATAAGGCAGGGAATCTACATAAATAAAGTTAAGGTTTTGGCAGTCTGCTACCAGCTACACAAAAACAGTCATATGAGGGCACATTTGGTTGGCCTGACTTAAAATACAAAGCTCGTAGCTTTCATGGGGTTTGGTTATGGGGTTCCTAGGGACACCCACAGGACTACTGAGACTCAACCCCAGTAAGAGGTCCATGGGATGATCTGCTGTAAAAGATGTTCCACAATCAGCAACACAGAAAACACACAGTGGCTTCCAGCACGAGGACCAAGTCAAACTCATTAGGTTGGATGCTGTAAGTTTTGTAAAAGGGCTGCTTTGTACCCGGGCAACTGCTTTCAGCATGCCCCAGGTGAGTTTCATGCATCCGCCCTACAACGCCCCCTCCCTCACCTCACTGTTCTCCTGAACGCTTCTGCTCACGTCCATTATCAGCACACCCCCAAATCCCTCCGCCTCTTCTCGGAACACTTCCTTCTTGTTCCTCTGGGAATCAGAGGGCCTCTAATCACACCCCTTCCCTGAAGCCAAGGCCACCATCTAAGGAAGTTGAGGGGGTACCATTCAGACAGGTGACGATGCTGAACAATGATGGAGACCGCCCTGGCTGCAGCCTTCTCAAGCGGAGGCCGCTGTTCCTCTGCACTTCACATCCCACGAAGCCTGGGGGCGCTGAAGCTCTTGGGAATAGAGCCTCCACTGTCAGGCTTTCCATTCCTCACGGCTTTCACGGCTTTCACCGACCAGCCACTAGGTCACTCCTCCCCACTCGCTGATGTCTTGGGTATTTGCCTCACTCCCTTTCTCCCCCTTCTATTGCTATAATTGTTCTCAGTGATCTCAGTGTCCACCTGGTTGACCCACCCCACACTCTGACCACCCAGTTTCTTTCTTTTAATCTTAGTTTCAATCATCTTTTCCTATATTACCTCGTAATCTCACAACTAGAATCACCACCAATAATGATGCCCCTCCAAAATCTCAATGCCAAACATCCAACTCTTGGACCACCCCCTTATCCCTCCCTCACCTTCTCTATTGCTCCCTCTATACAGAGACCTCATACAGTCCATTGAGAGGACCATTTTTTTTTTATTATCCAGGACCCTCATCCCAGCCTCACTTCCTTGCCCAGTCTGGACTGCACAGTCTAACAGCAGAAGCACTTTCTAGCACATACTCTCAACTCCCTGTTGCTCTCTCCTTTCATTGTACTCACCTAGCGAAGCCCCAACCCCGTTGAACCCAAGCGTGCAGGGCGACATCTCTGGAGAGACTCACATGGCTGGGATGACTGGACTCACTTCAAATTTTTAAGACCATAAATATCAGATGTGGACTCAGCACTGACAGGGACTCATCTACACCTCCCCTGTGCTCTGTGCTCTCCCACCCTCTGGGATTACGTAAACTAAGACAACCCAGGCTATACATAAGCACCATTTCTCAGGCTGCCCAGGCAGTGGCTGGCCACCATTGGGGTCCAATTATATTAGTCACTCAGATTTTGCAGGCTAGTGTGGGACCGCAGAAATTTCTGCATTTCTGGGGCTCCTAGGGCATATCATGTGTGCTCCTGTACAGTTCTCACACTATATCTTCTTCATCCTCCTCTCACTGATATCTGCTACCCAAAAAGCCCCTTAAGGTGATGCCTCCCTATGGCTGGCCACCGATAGGATGCCCTTCGGGATAATGCTGTAGAGGAAACGTGCGTCTTGTCTGCTCAGGGCCCCTCCCCTGTTCCCTTCATGCTGGTGGGGCTTCAACCACAGTAGCCACAGCCACAAGCCTGGGCACTTGCCCTGGACTCAGCCGACCAGAGATCCCATTCCTCAGCAACAGTGACTGGTCCAAGTATGGGCACTCCCTGACCTGGCCACTCACAGTTCTCTTTCACAAATAACAGCAGAGAAAAGGTTCATTTCCACTGAGTTTGTTACCCTGGAAGGATGTTAATCTGAGCACTGGCAGCATGTTTCCTTAAAGGTGGAGAAAGCCTTTCTTCAGGAAGCCAATCCTCAGAGAGATGGAGAGCCCAAGCGCTGTCATTTGAACCTCCTCATCCATCCGGACCTGATGATGTGTCCTATACTGGACACACAGAGGCACCAGGTAGTCCCCCTGTTGTGCTGGAGCCACTTCAATGTGAGTCTCTTCCAGCTGTAACCAAATCCAAATAATGGAATCAGTTGTCATTGCCAAGAGTGCCATCACCTGGTGCTCTCAGCCCTGTGTCCCTTGAAGAGCCAAATCTGCTTAAAGGTCCTTGAGGTCTTCGTCGCACCCAAGCCACACTATTCCATGCAGGAGAGGAAAGAGTGCGCCCCACACTGAAGTGAAACCTGCACCCCAGGACCACATCAGTTCCTACAGCTTCTGCCAGCAGCCATTCTCACTACGGGGCCAAGACTAAGCTCTTGAGTCTGAACTGGAGGCAAATCTGCAAGGTGTGAGCCTTGCTAACCTAAGAGCTAGCCAGGCTCTTCCTGGCTCCAGTGCAAAAATCTCTCCTCCCTCCTCTTCCAATCCACAGCCCTCTGCCTACCCATTGTCACGCAAGCTCGAACATGTCTGAACACCAGGTTCAGCTCAGTCTGCAAACACCCACCCACCCACCCACACACACGCAAATGCACATACTTCTAAATTTGAAGTAACGAGAAAGAACCAAGGGAAAGGACTGTAGAATGTTTTGATTGGAAGGGTCAAGAAGAGGGAGACCCACGCAAAGAAAATGAAGAGAAGAATAGATATAATAACTTGAATAACTTTTACAAGACTTAGAAAGAACAAAAAGTTCTTCTCAAAGGCCAGTAAAAAAAAAAAAAAAAAGTTTCCAGCCTCTATTTAAAAACATAGCCAAAGTGAAATTTCATTTGGCTGAATTCATCATCTCATTGGTTTCTGCCTAGTACTATTTTTGAGGGATTGCCCCTCCTCCCTACCCATAGGCTTGCAGTGGAAACAGTCATGTTTGTGCAGAATGACCTCCCTCCCATCCCCGACCACGGACCAAAGGCCTCTACCCTGGGAATTTGTGAGGAAGACCAAGAGAGGTAGCTCAGCCTTTCTAGAGTGGGCGAGGGGGAGTTACAAACTTCAGGAGCTACTGGCAGCAACTTTCTAGATCCCTCATTCCTGGCTCTAGTCTACGCTGAGACCCGGTCATGCCCCGTTCCTGGTTTCTGCCATAGACCCAATACCCTTCCGAAGAATTCTGTTTGCTGGAACTAGTTCAAGTGATTTTTGTCACTTGTAGACAAAAGAGTATTAATTAGAAGACGTCTAAGGAACCAAAGATGATTGTTAGAGGACCACGAAAGGAAAAGAGCGAAGGATCCTAAATAAATGAATAAATAAACAAACAGATGAATCAGTCAATCAAATGTGTGTCTAGAAGGAAGCAGAAATGTTGGAGGACCACAGGCACAGAATTCTCCCCAAAAGCTAATAATATCAAGATGACAGGAAGGAGCAATTACCGTGAGAAAGGAAATCAACACTGACAAGCCTTGGGAGCAAGCAGAGGGGGGCCAATATTTTAAACTGAGGTTTGGGAAGGAATCAATAACTTCCTCATAGTAACTGACCTGCTTTCTGGAAAGCAAGCCGTCAAATGAATGACCTTGTGCCTACACACCAGCTGTGGGTCACATGAATCTAATCAATGGCACTGTCCCAGGCGTGGTCTCCCTTACTTCGAGCGCAAAAGCTCGTTCCCAAATCTCTCAGCTAATAACAGTACTCCCAGGAGCCCATGACATGGCAGATGGGAAGATGTTTTGCAGAGTTGCAATCACTCCTCCAGTGCAAAGGAGAGAAATCACCATTTAATTTTCATCACTCAATTTTCTTACTGAACATATGGAAGGACAAAGAGAGAAAGAGGGAAACAGGGAAGAGAAGCAATTGTCCAAAATTGAAGCAAAAAATTAAGAGCTCCCTGAAATCTGATGCCCTCGTTCCCATGTGTAAAGCTTTTCTATGACTTCCTGTCACCTACATACGGATGGAGTCCAAGACTTGAACGTGTGGTCCCTGCCGCTATGCCCACTTCCTCTGTCCCCACCCAGCCTTCCCTTCTGTGCCTCAGCAACACCAAATGCTCAGGTGCTCCAGCTCACCACGATGGTTCCCCCGTCTGTTCCCAGTGGTCAGCCTCTGGCTCATCTCCCTCCTTGGTGATGCAGATTTGCATCAAATTCCTCTGACAATCAATTTCATCTCTTAAGATGTCTCTTCTAACTAATACTCTTCTGGTTGCAATTAACAAAAATTACTTGAGCTCCCTTCAGCAGACAGAGAGTTCACCTGAAAGATACTGTCTCTCCAGTCCCACCTGGCTCATTTACCTTCTTCATTCCTTCAACCCAACAGTTCATGGGTACTGTTGGGGCCCAGGATAGGCTTCCCCAAAATGTGCCTCAATGGCATGCTGATTATTTTGAATTAAAGTGACTTATGAAACGGCAAATGCGAGAGGGACTCTCTGACCCTCCTTTCTGTCTCCCTGAAAGCCGGAAACAAATCTCTTACGTGAAAGGTGCACTCCAGCGTCTGGCAGTAGAAGGACACCCTCATCACCAGCGACGGGGAACTCAGGCTGAGAAGCCTGTGTAAAGGGACATTATTACGTCTTTTAATTCACCACCTCAAGCCCAAATTCTGTTTAGGCTGCTTTGGCCACTTCTTAGGTCCTATTTCTATAAGACCTTTGTACACACACATTATAATGTTTCTTTTTCTCCTCTTAATCTGTCTCGTGTCAATTTTATTATTAGTCCAGCCACAAGAATTCAAGAGAGATTAGGGGAACTTCCTCCTCCCCAACGGGACTCTGCCCCAGGTAGCGTTCAGGGCCCTGCTGGGTTAGGTGTGCCATCTCTGTGTTCCCAGTGTGTTCTGCACAAAGTCAGACCACGAGCCCCTTGAGGACAGGGATTCTGCTCCTAGTGTCAGTACTTTGCACGGCTGCTCTTGGGAATTCAATAAACACCTGCTCGACACATATATGAATTATCAAAAAGGTAAATTCTTGCTGGTGACCTATGTAGTAGACATTAATCATTGTCAACCATATATATTCTTTTAAATTCCTGAGCAATTGTTCTTGCCCATGGAATCCGATTTCTCAGCAGTCAATTTCTGTCAGTTTCACACACATTCATCCTGCTTAGAGTCTCTGGGAACCTCTCCTCCAGCACAGCAGATTTTCCATTTAAATTTGGGATTGCTCCATTTATCAATTATATGTATGTGTGTATATATATTTGTGTGTATATATATATATATATATGTGTGTGTGTGTGTATATGTATGTGTGTGTGTATATATATATATATATATACACACATACACATATATATCAATGGACTATAAGACTACACTTATTATTGTGGAGTTGATGTTACCTGGTGACATGAACAATTATAAACCATCTCATATGTTACAGATGGATGTTTTTCTCAAAGAACTGAAGTTGAGTGACATGCTTGGCATTTATTTAAATAACAAAAATATGTACCTTTTACTTCCCTTACTTAAGTAGGTGGGACTGAGCTAAGCATTTTCCAGGTATGATCTCACTTTAATCCTCACAATAACCCATAGGAATTACTGCCACTTTATAGATGAGACATTAGGTAACTTGCTCAAGATGATGCTGATGGTAAGCGCAGAGCCCAGAACCAAGGACATCAGATTCACAGTCACGCACAGCCCCTATCAGTGGGTACCTAAGAGAAAGAGGGACTGAGATTGGGTGTGAGGAGGACCCAAAAGGATGGTGAGAAAATTGACTAAAAACAAATGACTGCATTTAATCATGTTCCCATGTACCTTTTTCATTGCTCTAAGAATATTTGTTTCTTCCATTATTCTCTTGTTACCTGTCATAAAACTAGAGACTGGAACCTGAGGCTAGGAGTGATTGGGAAAGCATTATTCCTCGCTTCTCCACTGGAATTTGACATAAGACCATATATCTAAGACCACATTAGGGATCTCTTGAAAGCAATAACTTTGCAAACTAGATTACCAGCAGCAGAGCAAACCACCTTGGGGTTCACAAGGTCTGCATTCTCCGAGACTAGAATGCAAACTATAAATCACCAAGACTTAGGAAGATAAAGAAGACTCCTTGGGGGCTCCCTCTGGAGCAGTAGACAGAGGAACTGTTCTATGCAACCCTACCTGGGCTTCCTAAGGACACATCCCTAAAAATTACAGCGATGCTCTAACAAACGGCCAGTGAAGATTGCCTTCAGATTAAGTGACATAGATTGGTTAGAAAAGAAAAGAAAAGAAACGAAAAGAAAAATCACGCTTGAGTCTGAGCATGCAATCTCGTTGACTGGTTCTTATTGTGGTGGATTTCTCCATTGGGCCAGAAAAAGAAAATTTCTAAAAATGCTGAGTCCAGGTATTTTAAATGAATCCAAAGAACACATAAAACTTTGATGGGGGGAAAATAGGTCAGCTCCTATTTTCTTTTTTCAAGAAAAAGGTCTCAGCGGTAAGTCCTTGGAATATGCCACACACTGAAAAATACTGTTGTTAGAGGAATTAAAACTGAAGCCTAAGGGTTTCCTCCATCCTTGATTTTCTGTCTCCAGAACAGACAGGAAATGCGGTTTATTTGTAGACTTCCACTGTGGATTGCTTAAGGAAAGTTGACTTGAAAAAAATCTCTTGAGATAAAGACAAATGTTTTGTGGCAGGCAAGTACACAAATGAAAAGAAAAAGTTCTCCTGAACTACAGATAATTTTTTCATGGTAATTACGAAGCAAGGCAGGGTTGGAAATATTGCTAATTAGTGAATATTATGCCTTGTCTAATTAATCTTGAGAACCAAGATGAGTTAAGTGGTGATAAAGCAGAGCCATTCCAGGCTTTGTCATGGACTAGTCAATGACCAGGAATTTTTTTCTTTCCATCTCCTATAAAATTATCATTCCTCTCTTGCTATGTGTACCATGGAGTGACCCTTCCATCAAAGAATCCTGCCATCATATGGGTTGCCACATTAATGTCTTATGCTCTTGTGTCTAATTCCAAACAAAGCATTCAGCCAATGGTGGAAACAGCCCAAATGTCCATCAACAGATGAATGGATAAACCAAATGTGGCATAACCATACAATGGAATATTACTCAGCAATAAAAAGGAATGGAGCTGATACATGCCACAACGTGGATGAACCTTGAAAATATCATTCTAAGTGAAAGAAGCCACACAAAAGGCCACACATTATATGATTTCATTTATATGAAATATCAGAATAGATAAATCCAAAGAGACAGAATGAAGATTGCTGGCTGCCAGGATCGGGGGAGAGAAGGGAATAGAGAGAAACTGTTTAATAGGTACAGGGTTTCCTTGTGGGGTGATGAAAATGTTTGGAACTAAACAGAGGTGGTGATTGCACAACACTGAGAATACAACATATGCCACTACATTTTCACTTTAAAAGGTTAATTTTATGTCTTGTGAATTTCACTTCAATTTAAAAAAGCATTAACTTTATGCCTTTAAAAATATGCCATGTGGAAATTTTCATACAAAAGTAAGAGTTAGGACAGTGTGAAAAACTCTTCTAATAAAAACAAAATTACGAGAGCAGGCCTCCTGTCCTCCACCGCATTCAAAAGTGATGCATAAAATCTTTTGGATGGGTCGTAATCTGAGGAGATATGGAATGAATCAAAGAACTATGGGTTTAGTTGAGCAGAAAATCTCCCAGCCACAATATTCTACCCACCACCCAAAAAAATTGCAAATGCCAACACCTCCAGGAAGGTATTTTCTTTTGCTATGTCAGTCTCTTCTTGAGCCACTTGGGGGTGGGAGATCCAAGCTGTCCCCCGACCCCAGATGGCACCTCAGGTTCGTGGAGACACTGGTCCCCACAGCACTCACGAGCTCATCTGAAGGCATAAACCTGCCTCTCTACTCAGGGTCCAACCTCCCCACGGAGAGAAACCTGAGCTTGAGCCAAATCAGGGAATTTGAGAACCTTGGAAAAGTTCACATCGTGCTGTTTCAAGCTTCATAAGACTGGCTTCATAGCATGCCTGCTCTTTCCTACACTAAGGAAAGGTAAGATACAAGAGAGATGCCTCAATTATGAATCCCAGGCCACTACTCCCATCTCTTCCCTCCCTATAAAGTCACACCTGGGAGATCAAAACTGCTTGACTTGTAAAATGATTTATTGGGACTTTAAAATAACTCTGCTGACCATGATGAAAATAGCATCAAATTGGCTTCAGCACGTTCAAAGCTGAATCAGTGGAAGAATCAGTGGGGTACACTTTCTAGTGGAATTCTTCCCACATGGAATGATCTGGGAGCATTATCTGAACCGGCGGCCATTCCTACACACCCACTCTTTTCAAGTCAAATGTTTGCACAGGACGGTGGCTAGAAAACAGACATATCTGAGTGCACATACAAATCATCCATAAGCAATTTTGCAAAGTTGGGAGCAGGAGCTGAATGCAAACCTGAAAGCTGCATTTGTGCAGCATCTTCCCTAAGAAACGTTTAGATATTGCAGAGGGAAAATCTAATTTATCAGTGTTGACAGGAAAACATATGTGATTATTCTAAAAAAATTCCTTTACCTCAGAGCCCATTTTCAGCAGATACAGGCACAGAATGCGCCATAATGTATGCACTCTGAGCTGTTCGGGGTTTCTGACCAGTTCTCCTACTGTTATCTTCCTTGAGGAGTAAGAAGGAAATAAACCAAGAAAATAAACATTTGTACATCAAGTTGCTACCTAGAGAATCAGTAACCAAAACAAGCCCAAAAGATTGGATACCATTGTATGTGTCTTCTTTTCCTCACTCTAGAATTTTCTACACATCTTTGTGAGGGGAAGGGGGAGGGAATCCATCAAAATAATAAGATACTGACAGTCCATCTCTACTTGCCTCCAGCCATGAACACAGCGTTTCTCTCTTTAAGCATCTCCACTCACATCAAGGAACATGAGAAAGACAGAAGTTTGCACTGAGATTCTTGACCAGAGACGGACCACCTGAGTTTATAAACTCTCTAGATTTTTTTCAAAATGTTGTGTTTAACCGCCACATCTAAAGAGAGGGTCAAACGTTTCACAGGCTCTTAGACAGATCCCTGATCCAAAAAAGTTCAAGACTTTTTATTTTAAAAGGCTCCCATGAGAGACTGAATGAATGAGCAGAACCTAATGTTGATTCAGCCCTAGAGTCACCGCCATCTTCACCATATTTAGCATTGCACTCCACTGGTTTTTTTAAACCAATGTTTGTTGTGTCTACTATATGCCAGAATGGAGGGTTGGGCAGAAAACCATTGTAAAATTTGAAACCAGAACCCAGAGAATTAGGCAAACATTGTACAAGAGAACTCACAATGGGAAACCAAATCAAGAACGTTTTATAAAGACAGTGCTTGCTCCAAGTCAGTGGTGACTGAAGTTACCTGGCCCCATTGGAGATTTGAGTTCAGATGGATTTTAGTTGGAATAAACTTCTTAAACCCTTCAGCCTTCCCTGAGTTCAACTTGTTGTTAAAGAGAAAACCACAGGGCCAAAATGGCGCCACTCATGCTAAAGCCCATGATACCAAACTTACACTTACTACCTGACTTAACTGCAGTTTCGACCTTCCCTAGAAATGTAATCTTAATCTCAACCAGACTGAAATTATCTGGACAGCAACAATGAAGTAATCTGTCAGTGGGCCCTCCCTGTCCTTCCCACCCCGCCCAGACAAAGAGGAGGCATCTGAGTGACAAAATCTTTGTCATTTTCTTCCTTCCCAAAGTAGATGATAGTCCTGGCCTAAAAATAATGTTTTCATTTCTTTTCCTAACAGCTCCCTTCTCCCTATGAAAATGTTCCGCTTTGTACAATCCTCTCCAAGTGTCCTAATTGCTGGGTGGATGCTGCCCGATTCCTCCCTTAAAAAAGCCAGTTAGATCTTCCAATTTACTCATTTGAATGTTGTTTAACCCTTCACACGTAGATACAGCATTGTGAGAAGGTTAGGACTTAAATTCCCATCACGTGTCTGCAGACACTCAGGCAACTGAGTTAAGTCATAACCATAGTGTGATTTCCCAAGACTAGTCCTACATACAGTTTTTTTGACAAGCTCCTGTTGATTTGTCTCACGTGATTCCAAGTGGAACCAGTTCTGTTCTCCAGAATCTGCCCTGGCTCATTTCTGTTTTATCCACACAAACCTAGAAAGCATGAGTCAGATTCACAGGGGCACGGTTTATAACATCATGCTCCAGCCTGGAGAATTCAGGTCCCAGTCCTTAACGTGTAGGTCCCATGGGGATCTCTCCTCACCCCCAACCCCAATATATTTCTCTCACTCGCTGCTGAGAGATTGTCTAAGCTTAGAGATGTTCAAGTTTACACAGAAATGGGATGGGAACCCCAGCACAGCTGCAGATGTAAAATCCACACTCCTAGTCCTATGCCATTCTGGGACGGTGTCGTCCGACTTCACAGTTAACAAAAGAGAAGTATGTATTTGTCCATAAAGTGACTTCGTCACTCACAGGCTGGTGTGACAGTGGCCCATTGCTCCATAACTGTTAACCGTAACAATGAGTCAACTCCAAAGCAAAATTTCCAGATCAGTCCCAGCTGAGACAGTGAGCCTGGCCACCCTTGGCTTTTCTCCCCTCACCCCGTCCAGTCTCTCCCCCTGTGTTCTTCTTCCCCACCCCGTTAACCACTCACCAGAAGCCCATCCTTTAAGCAGATCCTCTGGGCCCTGAAAACTGGCCCAGCCCCTGGGGTGTCCTTAGTAGGGTTCTTTGGGGAGTGTTGTCTGTCACTTCAGGGGAGCTCAGATGTCTTCCACAACCAACCCTTCTCCCTCTCTCTCCCCAAGTAAAAGGTGTGCGTCTTCACCATGACCGCAGACGCCAAGTCTTCGTAGTTGCTTCCCGATGGAGAGGAGTGTGGGTCTGTTCTTACCCCTCCTGCAGCCACCACTGGGGCTGCCAGGCCGGGTCTCGGGGCTCCGACTCCAGCGGAGCCAGGCGGTGAATCCCCTCCACGCATCTCAGCCACCGATGCCCATCTCGCTCCTGCCCGCCTCTCCTCTGCCAAATTCAACACTAGGTATCAGCTCCTTCTCTTTTCTCTGCCTCAAACTCTGAGGGAACACTTGTTAATGAATGGAGAACTGCCCAGAGAGCAGAAGCCACAGACCTGGGGAGGCAGTGGAACTGGAGGAATTTCAAAGGGGACAGGCTCCACCAGGCACCTGGAGAGGTGATGCTTCCAGGGACAGTGTGGGGCAAGGCCAGCGCCTCAGCTGCCTGACCGCCCACAGCTCTGACACTGTTGGCAGGCACGTGACCAAATTTTACATCTTATCAGGTGGCAAAAATTAACTACAACCCATGGAAGAATGTCTACCCCCAGCACCATGCTCTTCCAAGGCCCCCTTCGAAGGTAGCCGTGTTCCCTCCCCCAGGGGGTTGTGTATTCCCTGAGAGGCGTGGGTGATGGCCAAGATTAAAGTGAGGTGTTGAACCAAGTCCCTCCTAAAACTGAGTTTATGATTAGCTTCTTTATCTAAAATTTTATTCCCTTTCTTGTCCCCTCTGACCTCAATCCTGTGCTAACTGAACACCAGAGTCAGATGATTAAAATTGCTGTCATACGCTCTCTTCAGCAAATGGTGTTGGGAAAACTGGACAGCAGCATGTAAAGCAATGAAGCTAGAACACTCCCTTACACCATACACAAAAATCAACTCAAAATGGATCAAAGACTTAAACATAAGACAAAATACAATAAACCTCCTAGGAGAAAATATAGGCAAAACATTATCTGACATACATCTCAAAAATGTTCTCCTAGAACAATCTACTCAAGCAATAGAAATAAAAGCAAGAATAAACAAATGGGACCTAATGAAACTTACAAGCTTCTGCACAGGAAAGGAAACCATAAGTAAAACAAAAAGACAACCTACGGAATGGGAGAAAATTTTTGCAAATGAAACTGACAAAGGCTTGATCTCCAGAATATATAAGCAGCTCATATGACTCAATAAGAAAAAAACAAACAACCCAATCCAAAAATGGGCAGAAGACCTAAACAAGCAATTCTCCAAGGAAGACATATAAATGATCAATAGGCACATGAAAAAATGGTCAATATCACTAATATCAGAGAAATGCAAATCAAAACTACAATGAAGTATCACCTCACACCAGTCAGAATGGCCATCATTCAAAAATCCACAAATGACAAATGCTGGAGAGGCTGTGGAGAAAAGGGAACTCTCCTTCACTGCTGGTGGGAATGCAGTTGGTGCAGCCACTGTGAAAAACAGTGTGGGGATTCCTCAAAAGACTAGGAATAGACTTACCATATGACCCAAGAATCCCGCTCCTGGGCATATATCCAGAAGGAACCCTACTTCAAAATGACACCTGCACCCCAATGTTCATAGCAGCACTATTTACAATAGGCAAGACATAGAGACAGCCTAAATGTCCATCAACGGATGACTGGATAAAGAAGGTGTGGTATATTTATACAATGGAATACTATTCAGCCACAAAAACTGACAACATAATACGATTTTCAGCAACATGGATGCTCCTGGAGAATGTCATTCTAAGTGAAGTAAGCCAGAAAGAGAAAGAAAAATACCATATGAGATCGCTCATATGTGGAATCTAAAAACAAACAAACAAACAAAGCATAAATACAAAACAGAAATAGACTCACAGACATAGAATACAAACTTGTGGTTGCCAAGGGGGCGAGAGGTGGGAAGGGATAGACTGGGATTTCAAAATTGTAGAATAGATAAACAAGATTATACTGTAAAGCACAGGGAAATATACACAAGATCTTATGGTAGCTCACAGCGAAAACAATGTGACAATGAATATATGCATGTTCATGTATAACTGAAAAATTGTGCTCTACACTGGAATTTGACACAACATTGTAAAATGATTATAAATCAATAAAAAATGTTTTAAAAATTGGTCATAAATATCATCAATTACAAACTTGGGTTATTTCTCCAGAGTAAGATGAACTAACAGACCCCCACGCCATGGACCACCAGGCCAGAGACTCCCAAAACTGTGATTAAGAAAAGTCACAGAAATGTCACAAGACGTGATTAATCCCAGTCTCTTTGTTCTTTCCTTTTAAAAACAAAAACCCTAAGCCAAAGACCAAGCTGGAGTGGACCTGAGGCTTGTCTCCTACTCCCTTGCTTGGCGCCCTGCAATAAACTCTTACTTTGTTGCAAACTTGCTTTGTTGCTGTCAGAGTTTGGCTTTCTATGCCAGCGGCACACAAGCCCTTGCTTGGTTACAGGGTCGGACTCACACTGTGTGTCTTTGCGGGATCCCTTCAAGCTCCGGAGGAGGCTGCCTGGATTCAAACCCCGCTCTGGCACCATCTGCTGGCCGCTCTGGGCATCATCTCTGCAGCCTCCTGGCAAGGTTGGTGGGGTTGGATGAGTCCAGTGCTTAGAGCAGCACTTGTCAGTGGAGAAACCGTTTGCCACTCCTATCGTTTCTTCTAACAAACCTTGTGTCGGCTGTGTCCCTCCAGTCACAAGACAGCACTACATTTTACTTAAAGGCACAACGCTAAAAATGAGGTATTCTCATGCAAACAATTCACTGATTCCAAAGAGCAAGTAGGGTTTACTCACAATACACGAGGTCGGGATGGAATAGCACTATTTATCTGATCACTGAGATTCTTAGCCTCAGTTGTGGTTTTCAGACAAAACCCAAAATTCTGTAAGCTTTGGTAACATGAGGAACATTTCCTTGGACCTCCTCAAGGAAAGCTGTGTTCATACTTTATATAAATTTCAACCTTTTCTATCATAAATGGAGCAAGAGCAGAATTGAGAACAAGAAAAAAAATTAAAATATTTAAAAAAAAAAAGAATTGAGAACCAGGGAAAGTAACAATACTGCTTTAACCCCTCACTATGGGCTGAATTCTGTCCCCTCAAGATTCATTTGTTCAAGTCCTAACTCCCAGTACTTCAGAATGTGACCTTCCTTAGAGATAGTCATCTCAGATGTATTTAGTGAAGATGAAGTCAGGGGCCAAGCAAGGAGAAAAAGCAGCTCGTGTTCAAAGACACAAACTCCCTGACGGCTTTCAGAGAAAGTTGTTTAAAGGCAACATTTGGAGTAAGGGCTGCGGGGTGGATAACCTTCTTCTGATGGGTTAGTGATGAGGTAACAGGGTGATGTTTCCAAAATCTTGATCACCAACCAGTCTGAGGTCTACTGCTTGTGGTCAGCATGCAGTCACTAACCTCCACCTGGCAGGTGGGGAGGGGGCCTTAGTTTCTGCAGAACAACTCAAAGATGTGTCAGATTGGGGTGTACATGCGTTGAAGAGAAACTAGGACTGTTTTATCACTGAGCTATTGTTTCTTCACTGCCTTTCCTTTGTTCTGCGTTCCCTCACTTCCCTAACTAATTAACTATTTGAGTCTGCTCTTTGGAGCTCAGGGAAGGCCTCGAGGACTAAAGCGTTTGTTTTTTTTTTTTTCCAAAGATGAAAGAATTTTCTTAGGGCTTATGTCCTCCAACAATGAAGGGTTTGCCCATTTTTAGGCAAATCAAATCTTAAAAGCCTTTTTCTACAAACATGAATGGGAAACTTGGAGGGACCTTTGTACCTGGCAGGGCCCTGCAGGGTCCTGCTCGGTTTCATAGCCTCCAGATTTTCTTTTTTAACTCAAACATGACTGACTACCATAATTGTTCTACAGCATGGCATAAATTACAGACCAAATACTGAGAAAATTTTTGGTGAAGCCACCCAGTTTGTGCTACTTAGTTACAGCCGTCCTTGAAATCTAACACACCCTTTCTAATACATCTTTCTAATACAGCAAGAAAGTGTAGAAGTTTATATGGGGGACAACTTATGACACTCAGTGGCCCGTGGATGTACAAGGATTTGTTCCTCCAAGATTCAGGGGGACCTGCCATGGGAAAGTACTGTGCCGGGTCCTGGGGCTACAATGGTCCCACCACACAGGCACTCAAGCCTCGGCACTGAATCACCCACCACCAGCGCAAGTGCCAGGAAAGGGTAGGGGGAGCTTGGACATGGCCCAAGAGGGATCTGCATATAACCAGCAGCAGCTGCACACGGCTGAGGAGAGCCAGCGGTGGCCAGGGTTACAGATGCAACACCATCAGGAGTCTGGCAGTGACGGAAGAGGCTCCTGCCAGCTTCATATGCCCATGACAATGTTGCTGATGCAAAAATATGGAGGAAAAGCAGTATCTCTTAGCAACTGGTGCGACATGCTCCCTCATTGAAAAGATATTTTGCTGAGAATGTGGCAAGAGCAACTATGGTGAAATCCCAAAGGTGATGCTCCAGTAAAATGACAGGGTCGCTAAACTGATAGCAGGTGAGGGCAGGGTCTATTAACCACCTGGTCGAGCCAGTTAAGCTGAGCTCTGCCCAGAGAAAGTGAGACCTCTAGTGGTAGGCCAAGAGAGGGGCGAATTTGAGGACAGGATAGAAATGTCTAATTAGGATTTTTAAGTTGTTTATGGGGGTGAGGAAGTGCTTAGAGTTCTCTGCCAGTCTCCCCTCGGCATTTTCCAGTGGCTGTCCCACTGCTCATTGGTGCTTTAAGGAGGGCCTTAGAGGGGGCAACTCAGCAAAAAGGAAGAAATGAACAGTCAACAGCTGGGTTAGCCCAAAAATTATTTTATATTTTTCTTATCATCACGCCAATTGCCATGCCCATGCATAAGGAAGAACACAGTCTGACTCCACGTGAAATCTATTCCCTGGAATAACACATTCCCCAAATGGCAAGATTTTTGCTGTATTCTTGGGCAAGGAAGCTTATCTTAAGTCTCACAAACACCGTTTAAGGTGTGTAGCATCCTGCCCACTTTAAAGATGAGAAAAGAAGGCTCAGGAGAGCCCAACAGTTGCCCAAGAGAGGAGCGATGTGCCATGTGACCTGCGTTCTCAGCCAGCCCACCCAGCCAGGTCCCCTTCACTCCAGAGGGGACCTGCCCAGCCCCTTCCTGCCCCACAGTCAGTCCACCAAACTGGGAATCACAGCTGGTGTTGTCTGAAATAAACATCCCACCAAATTTCCTGGGGAAGGGGGGATAGTTGGAGTGACTAAGGTTTTTCTAGAATGAAAGCACCTTGTGTTCAGGACTTTGCAGTCACGTCCTCTCTGTTGGGTCACATCCCCAGCAGCACTGCTGACCCTCTCCTTGCTCGCTTGCAGGCTCATACACAGAGAGATCACCTACAAAAGTTGCCTTTGTCCCACTCGCCCGAATCTCAATTTACCAGGTGATGATTTTATAGCCCAGAGGAGCCCAAATTTTTCCTTAAGGGGCAGAAATCTACTGAATGCCTGGTGGTTTGTTTTTTTTTTTTTTGATACACAGTTTTCATTCCATCCAACTCAGTTACGATTCTATATGTATTAAGAGTCACCCTCAGTCTTCAGGCTGCTGAACTGTATTTCTTAACAAAGCTCATGAATTATGGTTTATATACAATGGAGTTCTATGTAGCTACTAAGAGCGAAGTAAAGCTATACATACTGGAGAGAAAATATGTCTAGAGTAAGTATGTCAAGTGAAATTAAGCAAGGAGAACAGTACATACAACACCTGACTATTTTCATTTACCAGATTCTCACACAACCACACAAAGCTGAAACTTGGAAAGGAGCCCCAAAGGACAGGGGAGTCCTGTGGCCAGCTTTCCACTGAGCATCAGGGGACCATCCTGAGAAATTGTTACTGAGCCAACAGGCCAGCCAAACTGGCATTGTCAGTCTTTTGTTCACTAAGTTTTCATCACGAACGGGTATCGAATTCTATCAAACGCTTTTTTTGGCACATGTTGAGATAATCCCTAAACGATTCTCCTTTAATCTGTTAATATGATGGTTTATATTGATTGATTTTTAAATGCTAAGTCAAATCCAATTTGTTTGTGATTTACACGTTTAATTGATGCCAAATTATGATAATATTTTCTTTAGGATTTTTGTACCTGTGTTAATGAGTGACTTTCCTTTCCCGTTCAGTTCTTATCCAGAATGATCCAACTCCAAAAAATGAGCTGAGGATCATTCCCTCTTTTTCTGTACCTGGAATAATCTGTATAAAACTAGATTTACTTATTTCTTGAATGTCTGATAGAGCTTGCTAGTAAAAAAAAAGCTGGAATATCCTTTGTGGGAAGACTTTTAACAAATGGTTCAATTTCCTTAGGTTATAAGACTATTCAGTATGCATTTCTTCTTGAGTCAGTTTTGGCTGGCGATAGTTTTCTCCAAATTTGTCCATTTCATCTAAACTTTATTTATTATAGGCCTAACATGATTTATAGTATTTTATTTAAATAGCTGCATTTATCATCTTTCTCATTTCTGGTATATTATTTGCACTCCTCTCGTTTTTCTCTAGATCATTCTTATGAAAAACTTCAAAGTGTTTTAGTCTTCTCAAAGAACCAAGTTGGCTTTGTTGAACCTCTCTGTTACAAATGTCTCTATTTTTATTGTTAT
Source organism: Camelus bactrianus (assembly GCF_048773025.1). Lineage (NCBI taxonomy): Eukaryota > Metazoa > Chordata > Mammalia > Artiodactyla > Camelidae > Camelus > Camelus bactrianus. The sequence continues at coordinate 26,555,857 of NC_133549.1, forward strand.
TCTAACGTTTCCATTTTGTCCACCTCTGTTCTTACGCTATTGCTTCCATCACTGTGACTCTTCCTGTGAGTTTATTCTGCTTTTCTTCTACTAACTTAAGTTTAATGGTTAGTTCATTCTGAGCTCTTTTTTGTACATTAAATATTAATACATTAAATATATATCACATATTATAGAACTATACCATATAAATAAACTATATTTAATATATTTTAATAATGTATTAATAATAAAATGTATTAAATATAGTATATTAAATATTAACACTACTAATTTCCTTCTAAGAAACACCCCGTAAGTTTTAATATTTTACCGGTTTCTCACGCACCATTTACCCTAAAGAGTTGTGGTGCAGCCTGCTGGGTAAGGCTGACATTAGGGCGTTTGGAGTGTCCATCAATGGCCTCCAAGTGCTATGGCAGACCCTGCTGCCTGCCCACCCCTTCCTTGCTAATAGACCCCTGGTTTTGTTCAGGCATTGAATGCCCTGGGCTTCACAGACTGTTCCCTAGTCCCAAGGGGCGAATGCTGACAGTAAGCCATAGTGGGGACCCAGTTCTGTCTGCAGTGACTGGTACAGTCTCTCCACACCGGCTCCATTCTCTCAGACAAACTTCTCCACGAGGCTGGAGTCCTGATGGCCAGCAACCCCGTCATGATTCTCGCAAGCAGAAGAACCAAGACTGTCCCCGCAAGCTCCTATTAGAAACTTCAAGGGTGGGACTCTCTGGCCCAGTTTGGGTAACAGGATTAGCGCTAGACCAATCACTATGGGAAAGATGTGGTGGGTTGAACTGTGTCCCCCAAAAGACATGTTCCAGTCCTAATTCCTGGTGTCATGTGAATGTGACCCTGTTTGGAAACAGGGTCTTTGCAGATGTAATCAAGTTAAGAGGTCGTTACACTGGATTAGAGTGGGCCCTGGGCCAATGACTGGTCCTTATAAGATGAGGGAAATTTGGACACAGATATACACACACAGGAAGAAGACCACGTGATGACGGAGGCAGAGACTGGAGTGACACATTGACAGACCAAGGACGGCCAAGGACGGCCAGCAAGTACCAGATGACAAGAGAGAGGCGTGGGGCAGACTCCCCCTCACAGCCTCCAGAAGGAGCTAACTTTGCCAAAGTCTCGCTTTTGGACTTTCAGCTAGGAGAAAGGGAGTTTCTGTTATGGAAAGCCACCTGGTTTGTGACATTTTATTACAGCCACCCTGGGAAACTCATTCAGAGATGTAAGACCCAGGTTGATCAGGTACCCACTGCAGTGGCCAGGAAGCTGGGGTGCTGTGAAGGGCAGCCCCCACACATGGTTGGAGAGGAGGAGAGGGCTGCACCCCAAAGAAAGAGGAGGGGCTCCATTCACAGAGGAAGAGGGTAAAGGAGGCTGGGCAGGTGAGGACAGAAGCTACCGCAGTAACATACACTGTCATCGTCTTTGGCTGTACTTCTTGTAGGTGAAGAGAATGAAATGTGGTTTTGCATTGCTAAAAAATGTTTATTCCCTCTTCCAAAGGCAGTACAGATTCCTTCACCCAAAGTCAGGAATTTACAAACCACTGCAATTTGAACAATTTCATTCTTTAAACAAGGACTGAAGTAGCTTGATTTGCTTTGACACTCAGGGAGCTCATGGATTCGTGCAGTGGTGCAATTCAGCTGGAAGAAATGTTTTATTAATTACACCAAGGTATATAAAAAATTAGGTTACGTTCCTGTGAAGCACGTGTTCTATTTCAGTTACCTATCAGATTTAACCTTTTATTTCGGCCATAAAATTCAAATTATGTCTCAAATAAAATAAAGATCTATTCTAACGAATTAGAATTAGTTGTCATCTTAACATGCTTTTAAACTATTTTTAATTGATAACATGCTTACATTAAATGGCCAGTTCAAAGATGAAAAAGCATCACTTATAAAGAGCTATCTTCAAGCGGACACTGTCAGATGGCCTTGTGCTTAAAGATTCCATTTCAAGGCAAGCCCCACTGCAGTTAGAATTCTAATGAACCCCACGGACAGAATCTTTGAACAGCCTGGGTAGCAAGGAGTGTTCTCCACAACCATGTTCACTCTTACAGTGCAGGGCTTGCAAGGGAAATTTAAAGGTAAGGGAATTGGCTGTGTGAATACGCATTCAAATCAGTCAACAAACGTAAAATCTACTGAGACTTCACTCATGATAGCTAATGTGCCACGTAGGGGCTGCTGCTGTAGGCGATGGGGGGGGGGGCAACTAAGTTAATTCTTACCGCACCTCTAGAGGTGGGGACTATTACCCCCCGTTTTACAGAGTTAAACTGAGAAACAGAGAGGTTTGGAGATGTGCCCAGATCACCTAGCTAACAAAGTGCAGGGCTCCCGGATTCTAGCCCAGAAAGGTCCAGCGTCCGTGAGTCTCACCTGCCTGGGACACAGAGGCCTGACCTCCTGCCCTCAAGGTGGCATAGGGTGAAATGATTTGTATAAAAGTCAGTCTTGCTGGTCAGCCAGGTGTTTGATGACCACCATAGCGGTCAGGGAGGGTAAGAAAGGAGGTGACCGGGCGTGGAAGGACAGGCAGGACTGGGTTAAGGGGAGCAGGATTCATATGCTCACAACCCAGAAAGAATCACAATTTGTCTCTTCTTTGCTATAAAACAGTCATCTCCGTTTCCTTTCACGCAGTTTGGGCCAGAAGCGACAGGTCCCCAGGAAACATAACAAAACTATCCAGGTGAAAAGCTGCAAACCCTTGCAATAGGGTCACCACCTCATCCTGGGTTTTCTGGACTTTCCCAGTTTTAATATAAAATCCTGAGTCCCAGAGACCCTGTGAGTCCTGGGCAGACCAGGATGGTTAGTCAAATTCTAATAGGAAAAAGACAGCCTTCTGGAAAGAAACAACTTAAAACAAAGCCTATACCACTGTATGTATATTTGTTTCTCATTGTATTTTGACCTACTTGAGATTAGAGACTGTCTTACTTGCATTAATATGCCCAGCACATCAAACCTAGAGCAGAGTGGTAGCTTAACAAAGGTTAAGTGATTGAATGAATAAATGGTGAGCTATCAGGGAACATAAAACTGCCTCCTTAATTCTTAGCTTGCAACCTACACATTTAAAATGAGAAAATCTCACACACATTTCCAGAGTGTATCTTTTTCTTTATAATCAGGTTATTCAATTAATTAGAGCGTGATACTAAAGAAGTTGAGGCCTTTGATTCCTAAACGAAGAAGTTAATTGTATCCAACTGTATCCCAAAGTCACTGAGGGTGACATATATATGTGTATATGTGTATATATACACACACACACACACACATAAATATGTATATATTCTGTTTCTCTGGAGAACCCTGACCTATAAGACCTATAATTCTACAAATTGATGATTAGTATGTTACTTTTCTCTTGTGGCATCGTTAAGCAAACTCAGACCATTTGACAGTGGTAATGCAACCCCTCCGAAGACTAAAACCACGGAACCCGAGTGCCTTGGAATGCAGCGTGGCCATGGCCACGTGGAGGCTGTGGGACCGCGGCAGAGTTGCCTCATCCCTCTGAGCCCTCCCTGCAAAATTGAGGTGAACTTCAAGGTCAATTTCAGTGCTAATAACCAACCTAATATTCTTGAGTTAACATCAGTGCTGGGGAGAGCCCCAACCATAAACACACACACACATACACACTCTATACAAACACACACTTATGCACATCCGTACAAAGTTTTCTATTTAGGGGAAAAAAACTCACGCTGCACATTATTCTTCACCTGGAGATGTGAATTCCTTAGACGTACACACTAACATAAATTTAGTACGTGGGGGTTTCTTTTTCACCATGATTCTTTCAGTCTTAATGTTTCCTTATCTTACTTAGTCTTAATTTCACAAACAATGGGGGGAATAACCTTCAGACTAAACTAACTGATAACAATCACAAGATAGTCTCGATGAACAGGAGCCCTTATCTCCCAGACATGCGCCTTGAGAAGGCTGTGAGCGAGGACAGGAGAGGAGCAATGGGAGCTCTCGGCTCCCAATAACAAGGCTGGATTGATTAGTGAAGGAACACAGTGCGGGACAGTTTAAGTCAGCAAAAATCTATTAGCACATAGGCCAAAGGGAGATGTGGCTCGGCAAATCCGACTGAAGTACAAGCAACTCAACTTCAGTAAAGGGAACAAACTGGCTGTGAACACTCCATTTTCCGTGTTGACTTTTGGGAAGGAGGCAGCCTAGGCTCAGATAACTTGTCAAATAGTGTATCACGTGACCCGCTCACCTCTCCTGGGCGCCCTGCCGTGACACTCTCGCTCTGTTTTCCAAAGGAGCACAGGGCCAGCTTGGTTAATCATGTCTTTGTCTCCTGAAATAGACTGTATGCTCTGGGGAACTGGTTCAGACTATGAACACGGATGCCTTTCTGACCTGACTCAGCTTTGTATTTGGCTCCTGAGTTCAACCTGCTTCTATGGAAGGCAGGTGGCAGATAAATGCACAATTATGTTGTGCTATCCACTGAAACGGGGATGCATCGAAGGTAAGGGTCATACTGTCAATCAAAGACAGCAGAATTGGATCCTACACATCTAGTAAACCGAGCAATAAATATTTTTTACTTTCCATATAGCAAGACGGACACCTCATCTTTTTATACCTGATGAGAACTAATCCTGCAGAGATATTGCAATTTAACCCCTAACATGCCATCTCTGACGGGCTGCAAGCACTAACTTCCTGCCATTTCATAAGTCCAGACATTTATCTAAAGTTATGAATCAAGCTATCAATGCTACTAAATGAAATGTATTTTATCCTACTTGGACAAGCATACCTTCATAATGACAAAATCTAAACTACATATAAAGTTAGATTTTTATGTAACTGAAAGTTGGCAAAATGTCAAACACAACTGAATTTATTATTGTGCATATCGGGGCGTTCAATTAATGGGCTAGCAGTGTTTGATAAGTAATAAAGATAAGCGTCATTTATAAATTACACATATTTCATAAACTGTTTTTGTTGACATCATTTCAATAGTCATATTTTTACAATCAAGATTTTTACGTAACTTGTGTTATTGATAGCAATGACCTAAATGATTAAGCAATCAAAATGTAGTAATATTCTAATGTATGAAATGGGAATAACTTTTCGTTAAAAAATATGTTAAAAGAAAACATTAAGATTTGAAAATTAAAATTGTTTTTATGCTTTCAAAAAGGTTTTTTCCCCCTAAAATATTCCAAAGTGAGTTGGGAGGGGTATGTATGGGAAAAGTAAAAATTTTAATTAATGAATATAAAATTGTAAAATCAAAAGTACTTAAAACTGAAGTTTCATTTAATTTTTTGAAAATGTAGCCATAGCTTATTGAATGTATTTTATAGAAGTAAAACTTCATAATTCTAGCACTCAATTTCCATCTAGTTGCCTATATAAAGAATAGACATCACATTTCATGCGTGTTATAGCTAGACCTTCATATATACAAATTTAAGAATAATATGCATTGTTTTAACATTGCAAAATGTTCCTCAGCTGCCGTGGGTAACTACTGCAAATGCTGTGCTAATTTATGAGTACTTCTGGAACCAAGAATTGGAACACAAAGAGACGCAAGAAAATGAACCTTGGCACCACTGGGAAACAGTAACTCTTTATGCAAGAATCTACCGTAAGTTAATTAAAGAGAAATTAATTAAATTGTCTTTTCTTTACCTCAGTGCTCAGCTGCTCAAATCATCCTCGTGTAACAAAGCAGCTCCAACACAGGCAGCTACGCGACCCTCATTGTTTGTGCCATTTAGGGGCAGTTGCCTTTGTTCAAGGACAAGGGACATGGAGAAGCACTTCCCTCGGGACTGAACACAGTAAGTCACAAAAGCAGATCTTTAGGTTTTTAGTTAGTGCTAAATCACACCATGCCCATGTTGGGTACCAGTTTCTAAGTGACAGAGCTGCCCAATTGTTCTTCGAAATGCAGCACTCCCTAAAACATGGCGCTCAGGATAGGCTCCCCTCTGTCCAGGTCCAACTGCAGCCCTGCTTAAGGTAGCTCTCTTAAATGTTTAGTCTGAGTACATCTACTTCTATTTTAAGATCTATTAAATTCACTTTTAATCATATGAAGTCATTTGTGAACATATTTCTTTATTGCAAAAGTGTTTAAACATTAAAGATCAGGCTACAGTCCGACTCATCCATCCACCCCAATCCCATGGTGACAAGTTTGGCTAGAGGTCCAGTCCCAGGCGTTCTAAATGTATTACAACACAGTGATACCTAACACCTCGACGAACTTACACTCTGCTGGACCTCCTATGGGCTTGACACACATCATCTCTTTTTTTAACTCTCATGACAACCTCATGAGACGGCAACTTTACATACATATATTCACGTATTTACTTATAGAGGATCTATAGCACTGTGTGTGAGTTTAACATTAAATGAATAATACGTAAGGCTCAGTCCTGAAACTTAGTTCTGTTCTCTTAATATACCTTGGAGACCACCTCACGTTAGGACATTTAGATCATACTTTCTTTCATAACAGCAAGAGGTACACGTAAGCAAAATTTGCTTTGGGAAGGAAACAAGTTTCCTAAAGACCTTCAGAATGTCCTGCCTACTGAGATTTCTAATTTCTTGATTTCTAATTAGCTGCGGCTCCCGAGACCCACAGGCAATTGGCCACCAGGTGAAAGGTTAGCTGCACAGCTGGCCATGGCAAAGGCTTCCCTGTGCAAAACTCCAATTTGCTGTGCATCATTGTCTCCCACTAGACAGCTCTCTAAACGAAAGGACAAAATTCCCACCGGACTCTTTCAGGATGACTTTCTAATAAACACATAGGATTATTATACATCAGATCTAATAAATACAAAGGAGCATAAGTTATAATGTCCATACAATTATTCTTTAACTGAATAATTTCCGCCTTCTCTGCACTAAGTTACCCACCTCCCAGCACCAGCATCCGGCCCCATCAGCAATTCTCTTGAGCATTCTGAACTGTCAAAACCTCTCCTACGAGCAACAATGCCTCCTTCCGCTTCCCCACCTCTGCCTTCTTCTCCACGTCACAAATAGATCTCTCCCTAAGTGTAGCTTTGAACTTGGTGTTGGAAGAAAAACAATGTAAGTATTTCACACTAGTAAGTGAATGTCTGATACTTCCCCTTTCAGAATGTCTCAAGGATGACTTGTTTTAATCCAAAGTCTCTGTTGATGAATTGAGACTCATTTGGGGAGACATTTATGGACACAGAAAAGACCCAAATACTTCCTCCTCTTCACTGTTGTCAGTAAGAAAGATTAGCTCATAAATATTTATGATGCATCAAACAAGTTGAGCTCGGAGAGTGGTGCAGAGTGGAGTTCAACATAAACAAACAAATAAAGTGAGCATCATGAACTAACCAAAGCTGCTGGGATCATCAACCTGTGGGCAAGAGATGAAAGAAGAAATGGGGCACCATTTGCAGAGATTCAATAAAAATGAATATTTTTATCCTTTCTTCTTTGCACTAGCAAAGTGGAATTCAGCCCCTTTGTAAAACAGGGGTTCAGTTTGTCACAACTGAATGAATCCACTGGCTTTGGTCCCCACAGCCCAGCAAGAAGTCCACGGTCCCCATGGACAGACTCCAGACTTGGCCACGGGCAGGACCACCACCTCACTCTTGGACTGGTCTTTCCTAAGAAGCTGCCATTTCTCTGGCGACTGATCCCAGCTCTTCTCTCCCACTTCTTTTACTCCTGGAACTGCCACAGGGGTTCTGGCGCAAGCTCCCTAGCTGCAGGCCCAGTGGATGTCGCATGGGGGCCCTCGGCTTTGCTGCCGAGCACACTCTGAGTTGCCCACCCCTGCTGGGCTACCTCCACCTAAAGATAGCTCTCAACACAGGGAGCCAAGCCAACTCCTCAGCAGGAGGAGGACACGAGTGGTACACAGAGCACCCAGTGTGACTGAAAGGGGCGCAGGACTGGTCCCCCAGCCCCTGGGTTAGGGATGCCGTAAGCCGGCCAGCCGAAACCCGGCCAGCCGAAACCGTCTGTGGCTTCTAGAGCTGTGATAGAGTTACAACACAGCAACAACAAGGTCTTTATTGGATGCTGATAGGAGCCTTGTATTCACAGTATGTCTTTACCAGTAGAGGCAAATGCAAGCACAAGTTCAGTGAGGTTTAAACCCCAATCGACTGTCGCGAAGAAGTGCGAAGAAATAAATGTGGTTCCAAGGGGCAGTTTTTGTGACCCTCTAAAGCATGGTTTGTCCTTACATTAAATGTAATCCTGCATATTATTCAGACTTAGATCTTAGTAAGCTCTATTTCTCCCCCATATTAGGAATGTTTCCTGTCAGATATTTGAGTTGATTTTTGGAAAGGAAACTGCCCACTGTTCAATGGAGGCCAGGGTTTCAAGGTCTCCACGGATCTGGGAACTAAGTTACTAATACATGAAGTCTCCAGACTCTGGTAAAAAAAAGTTCCCATCAAAGAAATGGATTTTATCATAGCATGTCACCCCAGTGACAAGAACATAATGGAGTGAAGTCAGCAGCTACGGCCAAATTCCATTCACTCATTTTTCTTATCATCCTTGCAGAATCAGACTTAGTTCTTAGCATCCTGAGAGCTGGTGAATCCCTCAGAAGAAAAAGGTGAAGAGCCAGAAATGTTCGTGCTGGCAGCCGTGAGGCCACAATACATTTCCTGTTGACCTTGCAGGCAGTTGTAAACTGCACTGAGGAAGCAGGAGAAAGATATTGGCGGGGGTGGAGGTGCAGGTGGGGGCGGTGGGTGGGGGTGACTGAAAAGCATCTGATATTTTTCTCTGTAATTGTCATCTTTATATCACATTAAAAAAAGGAGCTTTAGATTCTAATAATAGAAAAGGAACTGTACAACCCTTTCCATTTTGTAATATATACTTCCATTTTACTCTGTTCAGAGATACATGGCATCATGACTGGGACATTGTGCTGTACACCAGGGATTGACACGTTGTAACTGACACATTGTAATTGACTATACTTCAATCAATCAATCAATCAATGTAAAGAGAGAAATAACATTGTAACACTTTTTTTCTTTTTTTTTTTTTGCAGGTGGGAGTAATTAGGTTTATTAATTTATTTGGTTTTTCAATGGAGGCACCGGGGATTGAACCCAGGCCCTCATGCCTGCTATGCATGTGCTCTACCACTTGAGCTGTACCCTTCCCCTTCACAACACTCTTAAATCAATGTAGGCTTGAATTTATGTTAGGAAGGTAAACATGACCACTGATTTTTCTATAGTAAGTTTAATTTCCATTTAGCCTCTCTTTACAAAACCACAGAATGTGCTCCTTGAACCGAAATCCCATTAGCATAGGCTAAAAGTGTATCCAGAAGAGTCACCTTCTGTTTCACATGCTCTAAAGTCAGCCCATTGGTCCTGTTAAAGAGTAAGCTAAAGGGAGTTTAAGGTAAATACTCAGCTGATGGGCCTGAAATAAGTCACATGAGATAGGCAAGATAAGGACTTTGGGATTTCAGAGATAGATTTTTTTTTTAATTAAGAAAAGACAGTGTAACTTGATGGGTAGTCAGAATTTTGCCCTAGAGGGCCATAGACGCCAAATGTAGTAAACAGATGTGGTTTTTCCCCACCTGCATGGAGTTTTGGAAAATTAAGTTAATTACCTGCATTTAAAAATTAGGAGAGTGCCCAGAAAAATGTGTATTTCCAATTGCACTTTAAAAACACACTGCTGGCAACACTGAGCCTATCCTACAGGACATCAGAGAGGAAGGTAGTCAGGGGCAGAGGGAGAGAGAGGAAAAGTACGTGTGGCTGATGACAGAATTAAGAGGGCACTTGGAAGTCACCTGCTCTTCAGTCATTGGCTGAGCCTGTATCAATACTTGCCACCGCTCTTCTTAGGAGGTAGGTAATGTTTGCAAACAATGTGTTGCCAGGAGAGATTAGATGGTCCAGCTCTCCCATGCCTCCAGACACCACAAAAACTTTTCGGACAAGTTAGAAGCCAATTCAGAAGCTATCTTTCCAGAGTTTCTGAGAGGCTGTTCAAGTCTGGACTACATGTGAATGTGCAACTACAAACGTTGAGACATAACACATCTTTCATTTCTTTACATCAACTTGAATGCAAGTAGCAGCTGCTATGCAAGCCATGCTCGCCACAGAGAGTATTGTTGTGGGACAGGATGGGAATTATTGAGCGTGATGGCAGTGCACAGGGAGCACTGGGAGGACCAACCTTGCTCCCAGGGCTCCTCTACACACATCACTGTGAGAAGTCCTTTTTCCCAGAAAGCAAAGTGGACTTTTGCTCTCATCTAGTGTCCTGGAAACCATCCCACCCGTGTTCAGTGGCCGATCCAGCGGGAATGCCCTTATGGACTATGACTCAAAAGGGCACTAGGCGGGTATTTAACCAGTGACCTCAGTCTGTTCGGCATGGTGAACTCATTAATTGAGACAATCAGGCACCAACAGGGAACTGGAAGAAGATATTGGAAATCTATGGCCAAGCGGCTGTGAGAAAGAATAGCTCAGTGAAAAAAGCAATTTGCAAGCATATGTGCAGACTCTGATAATCACAAGAAGTAATGTTATTAAAAACAACAATAATAGGTAATATTTAAATATTTACTATATACTGGACAGTATACTCTTTATATAGATTAAATAGATATGTAAATATATTTGTGTGTGGCACATACTAAGCATTAAATGTGTGTTAAAAACCTAAAACTGTCAGAAGTTTTCGCTTATCTCAACACTCCTCAACCACTCCTAAGAAGTGGGTACTTTTATCCCCATTTTGCACATGAGGAAATCAGGTCACAGAGACGTGAAACAAATTGCTTTGGTCACACAGGTCCTAAGTAGCAGAACAGAGATTTGAACACAAAGAGCCAGATCTCGGCTAGTGCGATCTGCTCCCAGCTGGGAAGGGATATACAGGTAGAATTTGAAGCCCACAACTGTCTGACTCCAAACCCCTTGACCACCTCGATCATTTAAGAGGGTCATAATTCATCTACTTAGAGAAAGCTCCGTCAGCCTCTTTGTTCTGGTGCAGGTGGAGTCCACACTGACCGTCTCCCCAGGCCCTCTGGAATGTCCATCTGCTTATTCCCCAGTCTGAAGGTGGCAGTTCTGTGCCAGGCAGACAAGGCATGCCAGGCAGTTAGGGTACTATGAATAAGAACATCCAGATGCTGGGAGAGTGTGGAGAAAAAGGAACCCTCTTACACCGTTGATGGTAATGTAGTTTGGTGTAGCCGTTATGGAAAACAGTACGGAGATTCCTCAAAAGACTAAAAATTGACTTGCCATATGATCCAGCAATCTTACTTCTGGGCTTATATCTGGAGGAAACTCTAATTCAAAAAGATACATGCACCCCAATGTTCATAGCAGCACTATTTACAATCGCCAAGACCTGGAAGCAGCCTAAATATCAATTGACAGATGACTGGATAAAGAAGTTGAGATATATATACATGTATGTATATGTGTATGTGTATATATATATATATATATATATATATATATATATATATATATATATATATATATATATATATATATATATATATATAATGGAATACCACTCAGCCATAAAAAAGAATAAAATGTCATTTGCAGCAACATGGATGGACCTACAGATTGTCATACTAAGTGCAGTAAGTCAGAAAGAGAAAGTAAAACACCATATAATATCACTTATATGTGGAATCTAAAAAAATGACATGTGAACTTATTTACAAAACAGAAACAGACTCACAGACATAGAAAATAAACTTATGGTTACCAGGGGAGAAAGGCAGTAGGGAGGGATAAATTGGGATTTGGGGATTTGCAGATACTGACTACTATACATAAAATAGATAAACAACAAGGTTCTACTGTATAGCACAGGGAACTATATTCAACATCTTGTAGTGACCTATAATGAAAAAGAATATGAAAAGGAACACATGTATGTACATGTATGACTGAAGCATTATGTTGTACACCAGAAATTGACACAACATTGTAAACCAACTATACTTCAATTTTAAAAAAAGACTATTCAGGCCCATCAGATTCTAGAGTAATGCTGCTCTCAAAATTCAGACACCCTACTATCTAATTTGCTCTCCTAAAGGATGTGAACCCTCCCTCCTCCAAACCCTCAGAGCACATATTGAACCCACTCATGGAATTTCTCACATCCTGGCTTATATTATGGTTATTTGAGAACTTCTCACCCCTTCTAGAGTTAAGTTCCTTGAGAACTGTATGGTTAAAAGACAGATCTGGTTGCTGCGTAAGGAACATCTCCAAAGAACAATGACTTACACAATACGGGAGTTTCTCTGTCACATAAGAGTACAAGTGCAGAATGTGGGGCTGGAGGGTGGCTCTGCTCCACTGTGTTATGCAGGGATCCAGGCACCTGCCATCTGTGACTCTGCCATGCTCAGAGCATCGCCTTTATCTATGTACAATGACTCTACACCTTGTCTACATTCCAACCAGTAAGAAGGGGGGAAGGGGGTAGGAGAGGGAAAGTCCCTCCCTTCTAAAGGCAGAACCAAGTGAAAAGTTCTTTCACTATCAAAGAAAGGGAAAGCGTATAATGAAAGAAAATGAGCATCTCAGTACCCATGTCTTAGGAAATACATTCAAAACAATGTTATGTGCACACGGACAACGTTGTTTCATCCAATAAACATGTATAAAATGCCACCATATGTCAGACACTGAGCTAATCACTAGGAATCCAATGCAAGGAGTTTACAAACAATGGATGAATAAATGAACAAGCCCTTTTACGGAAGAACAATCTGGAGGTAAGGCTGTGAAAATTTCATGGCGGCAAATAATTTAAAATACGGACACAAGTAATTTCTTCCCATAGAAGGTCATAGATAAAAACAGACATATTTAAAGCTGAATTTTTTGTGGCTTGCTGAAAAATATGGAAAATCAATTATAAAGAAAGTAAACAAATAGACTTGATTTATTGGGCTATGCTGCCACTAGCAAAATATATTACAGAGTCCCAATCCTGACTTTAATGACTATTTCTGTGTTTTACTCTGAAACACATTTTCACCTTTTCCCTATACAAAACAAAAAACAAAAACAAAAAATAGTCACTCACTGCATTTAGATAAATACACAGATCTAAAATTGAATTCCTTGTGTCTTCTATAAGATAAACATTCAAGGAGTTTAATCCAGGAAAGGAGCCAAAAGTTCAATTCCAATTTATTATTATTTCTAAATTATACATAAAGCACCACATAAAGCCTTTCATAATAACGTCAGTTGAGCTGCCGCTGGAATGCATTATTGTTTTCAGCCGTAGACATCACCAACTCAGCTTTTTCTCATTTCCCAAATTCCATTAAGGTGGAACTTCCCAGATGGTGCCATCAACCGTCCACCTCTCCCCACCATAAAAAAGTCCAACAAATGATTTGCACTTAGCATTTTAACCAAAATGCCAATAGTAATATGAATAGGAATATTAAAGAGTAAAATTTTAAAATTCAAATGTTAAGAGACGGATGAAGGTTTTGCACTGAATTCAAGTGAGGTTGTATTTAATCAGAATGAAGTTTTCCAAACTTAGGCTTTAGGTTTCAAAGAGGCGGAGGTGAATTCTGGGAATTTGTATTTTCTTCCCCTGTGCTGTTAACTTGTGATCTTTCTCTCTGCACACATTGCTCCTGAGGACCTGACTTAATTTCTCCTTCCTCTTCTTGGTGCCCCGACACACTGTACTTAGTGTTTCTGGGAGAGCAGCCACTTTTTTCTCTCCCAGCTGCATCAGGCTTGACTGAAAAGAATAATTCCTAAGCACTAAATAAGAGTTCTTCATCTAGAAGAGGCAGAGTGTTGTCTCTTAGAACTTTGCAATTCTCATTTTACATACCTCAATTGTATGCTTATTTACTCAACCAGGGTAGGTAAAGAATTTGTCAGTGTGTGTGGCAAAGTTACTATTTGTTAAGAACTTACAATAATGAAGGCAAAATTCTAAGTCCTCTGAGGAATACTGACTCATTCATTCATTAAAATTATTTATGGATCATTAACTGTGCACATGTGCATATATGTATGGATGAATATATTCATTCAACATATATGTATGGAGCAACTATTATGTGCTAGACATCATGTTGGGTTTGCAAAAGCAAACATAGTCCCTACTTTCATGGATTTTACAGGTTCCTGGGGAAGGCAGACAGCCAAATAATTGCACGTATCTCTGAAGCCTCCTGGTGTGATAGCTTCTCAGACTTTCCTTGTTTTTCATTCACCCTGACAGAGATCTGAGCTACACTGAAATTACTTTTGTTTGCTGGGTTGTGTTTCTTTGACTGTGACGATAGGAAAAGGAACCAATGAAACCCAAGGTTTATAAGGGTTACAACACTTATACCACTTGATAATTAGTTTCACATTTATTTGATGCAATTAAAATGGCACTTTATCTGTGGTCTTCCTCTCAATAGCCCGTAACCCCAGCCTTATCATGAGAAAAACATCCAACAAATTTCAACAGTGGGGCATCCTGCAAAATACCTTACCAGTAGCGTTTCCTCGAGGTCATCAAAAACAAAGTCTGAGAAACTTCCATAGCCAAGAGGAGCCCAAAGAGACACAACAGCTAAATCTAACATGGGCCTTAAATGGGATCCTAGAATGGAAAAAAAGCATTTAAAAAAACTAAAGAAATCTAAGCTATGGCTTATTTTCATGCCAGATATTCAGATATTAGGTCTCCGGCTGGTTAAAGCACAGACCTAAAGAGGCCGAGGTCATGAATCTGACTATCCAGGTAAACCAGTTGGCTTTAATAATTTCCACCACTAGCCTCAAACAGTAGTTTTTCAAACATACGAAGTCTGACTCTAAAACAAGAGGAAAGCTTTATCATGTGACTGAAAAAAAAATGAGGAAGGAGGTGGTCAAAGTAGGGGTCGGGGATCAACCTTTTCCTGAAAAAAAAAAAAAATGTAGTCATGGCAGCAGTTAGAAAGCATCTTCTTTAATAACAAAGGGAAGGTATTGTGCTTTATGATTCAGGAAACAGTCTCACGGGATCCAATGGTGTTAACCACTTCCTATAGCGTGATTACACCCAAACCAACACATATCCTTCATCCAGATCCTGCTTCTAAATGCCAAGCCTCCATGGTCAACTGCAACTATACACCTCCCCATGAAGGTCCTATGGCTGCCTCAGCCTCAACATAGCAAAAACAATTTTTTATGGAAGTATAGTCAGTTTACAATGTTGTGTCAATTTCTGGTGTACAGCACTATGCTTCAGTCATACATGAATATACATACATTCATTTTCATATTCTTTTTCACCATAAATACTACAAGATATCAAATATAGTTCCCTGTGCTACATGGTATAAACTTGTTTATCTATTTTATATATACGAGTCAGTATCTGCAAACCTCCAACTCCCAATTTGCCCCTTCCCATCCCTTCCCCCTCCCCACCACCCCCACCTGGTAACCATAAGTTTGTTTTCTATGTCTGTGAGTCTGTTTCTGTTTTATGTATAAGTTCATGTCTTTTTTCTTTGTTTGTTTTTAACATAGCGAAAATTGATCTACGCTTTCTCCTTTCTCTCTTGATGAATGGCACCACCATGCCACAAGTTGCCCAACACTAACCTTGGAAGCCATTCACAGCCACTCCCTGTGCCCCAACAACAAGTCTGTACATCCTTCTTTCTTAGTATTTCTTCACTTTGACCCCTTCTCCGCATCAGAATGTAGGCATCTCTTTCCTGCTCTATTTCAGTGATCTTCAAACTAGTCATTCTTTTTCTGCTATCCTCTCTCTCCAATCTCCATAGTTATTAGAGTTATACTAAAATGTAGATCTGATGGGAGGAAGCAAAGGAGGAGAGTGGAGAGGTGGGTATATGACCTCCTCCACTGGGAACCTCTGAAAGCTTTTACAAAGGAGAGTGATATGACATATGAAAAAGACTTCTTTTTTTTTTTTTTTTTGCTATCAAAATGGTGTAGGGTCCCATTACTGTTGAAATTTATGTTTTTCTGGTTGATGTTGAGCATCTCTTCATATACCTACCATTCATTCAGGCTTCCCCTTCTGTAACTTACATATTCATATAATTTCCCCCCCCCTTTTTTTCCTAACTTATTTTTTTTTCCATATTGATGTTTAGATGTCTTTACATTCTGGAAACTGATTTTTTTTAGTCATAGATATTGCAAATATATTACCAGCTGTTACCTATTAATTTACTTTGCTGATGGTGTTTTAACAGCAGCCTTTTAACAGCAGCCAAAAAAGTCTATTTTTAATGTATTCAAAGCTATTTTTTCTTTTTATATATACTTTGAGCATTCTATTAAGAAATCCTCCTCCACTCAAGATCACAAAAAATGATCTGTATGTTTTTCCTGTAACGTCACATTTTTACCTTTAAATTTAGGTCTTTAATCCACCAGGAGTTTACTTCTGGATATGGTAGAAATGAGGATCCAACTTTATTTTTCTCCAGATAACAACCTAATTTTGCAAAGATTATTTACCAAATAATCCATCTTTTCCTTAGCTCTATAAAATATCAAATCTCCATTTACACGTGGTGTATTTCTGGATGGTTTTCTGTTCCATTGGGTCTGTTTTTATGCCTGGTTCTATAATAAATGTTAATATCTGGTATTGTAAGTCCCCATTCTTTGTTCTTCTTTTCCCCCAAAATGTTCTTGAAGTTTTATTCATCTATCTAATTTACAGAATCAGTTTATTAAGTCCCCTAAAAATACTCTTGGAATTTTAATTGGAGTTGCTTTGAATTTATAGATTAATTAAGTGAAAATCAACAGTTTTATAATGTTGTCATTCTCTCCACAGCTTTTCATTTATTTACATTTTATTTTATATCCTTTAATAGAGTTTCAAATTTTTCTTCATATAAGTCTTGAGATGTTTTACTATGTTAATTCCTAGGAAATTTATAGGTTTGTGGAGTTCGGGGTTTTTTTTTCTCTATTTTAATTGGTATCATTTATTTTACATTTTATAATGAGTTATTTCTAGAGTAGAAGGTGCTATTAATATTGATTTTGTACCCCAAAACTTGCTGAACTTTTAACTATTTTATTAGTTCTAAGGCTTTATTTACTCTCTTGGGTTTACTATATAAATTCTAAGACCATTTAAAAATAAGGACAATTTTGCCCCTTCATTTCTGTATTAGTTATGATTTAGATTCAGCTGCAGCTAACAGAGACACAAAATAACCGTGGCTTAAAGAAGATAAAAATGTATTTCTTTCTCATGCAAAAGTCTGGGTGTGATTGGGATGGCTCTGCAGTCACTGAGGACCCAGGCTAGTCCACAAACCTTAGAATGTGTCTCTGGGGTGGAGGGGTGCAGGGCGGTATAGCTCAAGAGGCAGAGCACATGCTCAGCATGCACGATGTCTTGGATTCAATGACCAGTACCTCCTCTAAAAATAAATAAATAAATAAACCTAATTACCTCCACCACCACCACCACCACCACAAAAAAAAAAAAAAAAAACAGAATGTCTCTCACCCTCAGTTCCATGATGTTTCTCCTGGCCTCAAGTCCGCGTTCCCTGCAGCAGGACCAACAGAAGAAACATCTCAGAAGTTGCCTACGCAACTCCTATGTACAACCTACTGGCCAAAAGTAGCTGCAAGGGAGAACTGGAAATGCCTTTATTCTAGGTGACTATGGCCTCAGCTAAAATTCAAAGACTCTTCTATAGAACAAGAAAGGACAGCCGTAGGAGGATGACTGGCAGATGCTGTCGTGTCTTTTCAAGGCCTCTTACTTCTCCCCCTTTACTGTATTGGCCAAGACTTCTGTTTCATGTGATGTTTACTGTGTGTGTGTGTGTGTGTTTGTGTGCATGCGCGCGCACATCTGTGTGTGTGTGTGTCTACCCATTTTCAAGTGCTTTTTAAAAAGATATATTGAAATGATCATTATTTTTCATCTTAAACCTATGAATATTGTAAGTCAGATTGGATCAGGATGCTCTGGGATGCAAGTAATAGAATAACCAACTAAAATGACTTACTAATAGAGACTTCTTATTTCACATTACAACAAGGGAAAAGAAGGAAGATATCAAGGTTGGTTCATTCTTCTGGGTGTCCCCTCCTGGTCACAGTCCAAAGATCATTTCCTCACTTAGCCTTACTTAAAAGTATGAAGTATAAAGACCTTGTGGATTGCTCTCTCTTTTCCCTTTCCCAGCAGACTTTCCCCAATGGTGAGAACTGGTCAAATACTCCTAATCAATTAATAACAAGTAATGGGATTACCATGAATGGCTCAAAGCATCATGGTTCAACCCAAATCACTGAAAGAAAGAACCATCTTCCTTGAGCATGATGTCATTCTATATATATGAATAAAACTGAGGTTGGCAGGAAAGAAGTTAATGGTTGTTGCGGGAGCCACAATGAGTATCTGCCACATACTTTGATAAGATGTTCTGATTTTGACCATCCTTACCTTCCTTGGATATATCCTTCTTGTTCATGATGTGATCCTTTTAATACATTCTTCAATTTGGTTAGCTAATATTTTTATTTAAGATTGTTGCATCTATGTCTATATGTAAAATTGTATACCTTTCTCTTCTTGCCTTGTTCTTATTCAGTTGCTATATATTATACTGGCTGAGTAAAATGAGTATGTTCCTTCTTTTTCTATTTTATGGAAAAACTTGTATAGAATAGGAATTATCCCTTGAAAGTTTGGTAGAACTCATCAATACATCCTCATTATTTTGTGAAGGGAAGGGTTTTTTTAATTGAAGTATAGTTGATTTACAATATTATATTAGTTTCAGGTACACAACATAGTGATTCAGTATTTTTATAGATTATACTCCATTTACAGTTATTATGGAATATTGACTATATTTCTGTGCTGTACAATATACCCTCATAGCTTCTTTATTTTATACATAGTAGTTTGTACCTCTTAATCCCCTACCTCTATCTCACTTGTCAGCCGTAGCCTCTCCCCACTGGTCACCATTAGTTTGTTCTCTGTATCTGTGAAACTATTTCCTTTTGTTATATTCATTCATTGTATTTGTTAAATTCTACATATAAGTAATATCATACAGTATTTGTTTTCCTCTGTCTGACATTTCACTAAGTGTAATACCCTCCAGGTCCATTCATGTTGTTGCAAATGGCAAAATTTCATCCTTTTTCATGGCTAAGTAGTATTCTATTGTACATACATATCACATTCATCTGTTGATGGACACTTAGGTGTCCATATCTTGGCTACTGTAAATAATGCTTCTATGACATTGGGATCCAAGTATCTTTTCAGATTAGTGTTTTCATTGTCTTCAGATACATACCCACGAGTGGAATTACTGGAATTACTGGATCTTATGGTAGTTCCAATTTTAGTTTTTTGAGGAACCTCCATTCTGTTTCCCTCAGTGGCTGCACATTTCCACCAATAGTGCACTAGGGTTGTGAAGGGAAAATTCTGATCACTGTTAAAATGTCTTTGATGGTCATTAGTCTATTTCGGGTTTCTATTTCTTCTTGTTCGTTTTTGGTTTTGTTTTGGTTTTTTTTTTAAGGAAAACACTTTCCACATAAATACCTACTAATTTTGGGATAATTTGTTACACAGCAAAAGATGATGAATACACCTCTGTGTCTACCATCTTTAACCCTGAAATGATTTTATGACATATTTTTGAATTTCCAATTATGTGGGATTTGTTTTTATCTAGTCTTCTGTATTAGTTTTCTCTTGCAGCTGTAACAAATTGCCACAAGCTTGGTAGCTTTAAAACAGCACAGATGTATTATTTACAGTTCCAGAGGTCAGAAGCTGGACACTGGGTCTCACTGGGCTAACTTCAAGGGGTCAGCAGGGCTGCATTCCCTCCTGGAGATGATAGAGGAGGAGCTGCTTCCTTGCTTATTCGGGTCATTGGCAGGATTCAGTTTCGTGTTGTTGTAGGACTGGGACCCTGTTTCCTTGCTGGCTGTCAGCTGAGGGTCCTTTCCAGCCTCTGGAGATCACAGAGTTCTTGGCTTGCAGCCACATTCCTCCATATTCAAAGCCAGCCACAGCCGATGGAATCCTTCTCACACTGCATCTCTCTGACTGCTCTTCCACGGCCACGACCCCCTCTACCCCCAACTTGGAAAGCTGCTCCCCTATTAAGAAAGCATGTGATTAGATTCAGCACACCCAGGTAATCCAGGCTACTCACCAGCTCCGCGTCCTTACCTTAATCACATCTGCAAAGTCCCTTTTGCCACCTGAAGTAACATATTCACAGGTTCTGGGGATTTGGGTGTCAACATCTTTTTCAGGGCCATTATTCTACCTACCACACTGTCTGATATTGATTAATAAGTTTATTATATTTCCACCACAACTCAGTCTGCATGAAGCCATTTCAAATACACCAAGGCTTTCTTTGTGGAATAGTGCATAAATCACTTTCTGCCTGCTCTGTGCGTGCTCAAAAGAAGGTATATTCTGTGTTTCTTAAATGCAAAGTTACATTTATCTCTGCTAATCTGGGCTAAGTAACCATGTTATTAAACTCTTCTATATTCTTGGTTATTTTTTCTGCTTAATTTATCAGCTTTTGAGTATGTGTTAAAATCTCCAACTGTAATTCTGGATTTCTCTCTCATCTTAATTCTGTCATACGTTGCTTTATAAATTTCAAGGCTATCGTGTTAGGGGCATATGCGTATGATCATTAGATCTTCTTGGTTTATTGTGTTTTTTATCAGCATGCAACACCTTGCTCTTTGCTTTTTTTCCCATAAATTTGTTTTGTCTGATACTAAAATTGCTCCTTGAACTTTATTTGCCTGGTGTATCTCTTTTCATCTCTTTATTTCCAGCTTGCCTGTGTTCTCTTGTTTCGAGTGCAACTTGGTAGATAAAATTTTGCTAGTTGGCAGGATTCTCTCATTTAGCCCATTCCAGAGTCTGACTTTGGCAGTCATTCCTCTTTCACAGAGCTCTTGCTTCTCAGAGGTCTCCTAATTGTTCTTCTGAGTTCATGATTATTCCCTTAAGACTAACTATTTCTTGGCAAGAGGTGGCTCTCTAGTAGAGAGAAGAGGTCCTACTTTGTGCTTCTCCAGGTGAGCTGGATGTATGGGGGCAGAAAGCCCTGAGTTGGGCTTTCCAAGCTCAAGCAATTCCTCTCTGGACACCCTGTGGGTTCACGGTCTCTCGGAGGTCAGTACTCAATCAGTGTGTTTGTTTGCTTGCTAGTTCATGAGCTGCTTTAGATTTTAGAGTTTAGAGTATCCAGAGTTCTGGTCTAGCGATACAAGTGAAGGTTTGCTGTTGCACTGGGAAGTGCCCCCCCAGCTACCCTCTGGTTCGCCCAGGGCGATGGAATAGAGAGAAAAGGCCCAGGTAATACCAGTCCCAGTTCATCCTGGCTTTGGTGTCCTGCCCTGGACCCAACTCTCCCCCTTTTCCCAAGAGTTCAGGGTCAAGTGTAGAGTGACCCTTTGAGCACCATCCCCTCCCTATCTTCTCTCCGCATCTCCAGGGTCAGAATCAGAAGTTGTTGGTTTTCTCGACCAGGAGATAAATTCTGAACAGCCTGTAACAGAGATTGGGGGGGGGGGGGGTTGCAAGAAATTGTGCAACTGTTTGTTACCTATAAATCAACTTCTTAATTTAGATTTTGAGCCTCTCCCGTGGTTAGGCTGGTGGGAAAATACAAACCTTTTCTCTCTTTATTTTCCAAAGGTAATATATTGACAAGACTTGAAGAAAAAAATGTAAAATATGATATTATGAAAATCTCCTTCCCACTTCAAAATATAACCACTGATAGTGGTTTCTTATGCATCTTCCAAGAGTTTCATTTTATATATATAGGCAAGCATAAGAACGTATTATATGTGCCCGTGCACACACACTGTCTGACTTGCTCCCTTTTCTCTGCAAAGGAAAGCAAACTATACAATCTACTCAGCATTTTGCCTTTGTAATTTCACTTAAATATCTGGTAGGTCTTTCTCTACAGAGAGGTTGAGCATTCTTTTTACAGCTCCACAGTCTCCCACAGTGTGGAGGACTGTGATTTATCTAATCATCTCCCACTGGTAGACATGAGGTCGTTCACAGTCTCTGCCATTACAAACAATGCTGTGTTGAATAATATGGAGAATTTAAACGAAGGGGAGAAACAGAAAAAAACAGCCAAGGAATTTCATTACATGAGTGTTTCCTGGTAATTTCTTTCTCCTGCTGCTGTTTCTTCCTGCTGCATTTTTATTTTCCTGGAAGCCACAAGTGGATGCTTGATCGCAGTTTCCACATTGTGCAGGGTCATTTTAGCAGTTGGAATTACACAATAAAATAGAAAAACGTGCATTCGTGGAAGTCCTGAAAGTAGCAACGGCAGCAGCAAATCTCGCGTTTGTCCAGCGCCTTCTGCGTCCCCCAGTGCTGAGACAGCAGGCTGGCGGGGACTTTGCCAGCTCAACACACAGGACAGTCAGATGCAGACACCTCCTCTCTGCCACAGCCTAAGATGCCCAGGGTGTGCTGGTCAGGCTGCTCTTCCAAAGGCTACGGACACCCCTGAGGGCACACAGGATTTTTCTTCCCTCAATACTCAATAGTTTTCAAAGACCCACTGGCATATACACATAAAAGAATTGAAAGCAGGGATAAAAGTGATATTTGTACACCCAAGTTCAAAGCAGCGCCATTCACAAGAGCCAAGGAGTAGAAGCAACCCCAGTGTCCACTGACAGATGAATGGATAAACAAAATGTAGTCTATACATACAATGGCATGTTACTCAACTTTATTTTGAGAGGTAGGATATTCTGGCAAACACTACAATATGGATGAACCTTGAGGACATTATGTTAAATGAAATAAGCCAGACACAAAAGGTTAAATACTATACTTTTCCAGTATACCTGCTACCTAGAGTAATCAAATTCATAGACACAGAAAACATAACGGTGGTTGCTGGGGGTGGAGAGGAGAAGAAAGTGGGGGGTTATTGCTTGAGGGGTACTGAGTTTCAGTTTTGCAAGATGAAAAAAGTTCTGGAGATGGATGGTGGTGATGGTTGCACAATAATGTGAATGTACTTAATGAGGCACTTTAAAATGGGTAAGATGGTAAGTTTTATGTTATGTGAACTTTACCACAATGTTTTCAAAATTTAAAGAGTTAAAAAATAAACTATTGGCAGCCCCTTGATTGATGTCAGTCTTTCCATATAAGCAGCTGTAAGCAGAGCCTTCTCTGATCAAATCATATTCTCCACGATCCATTTCTCCACTATCAGAGAAGGGAGTCACACAGAAGAGATTGCATCATGAGGACGATGGTAGTGAGACTGCAAGTTTTTATTAAATCAGACCCCCACTGAGCTGGGTGCTAAGCTAGACTTCTTTATCTCATTCAGTCCTTATGAAAGCTCTGCAAGGTCAACACTATCTGCATTTTGCAGATGAGAAAACTGATGTTCACTAAATCCAAAGGAAAAATAGCTGAAAACTATTAGCACTAGTAGGAGTGAAGAGTGAGGCGATGGACATGAGACAAAATGAAAAATAATCAATACCTTCCCATGTACTAACAATATCCAACTTGAAATTGGTTTTAAAAGAACAAAAAGAAATTGGTTTTTAAAAAATCATGCCATCCACAGCAACAACAAAAACTACAAAATACTGGGGAACTATTACAAAAAACTACCGAATAAATATGAGAGGAATTGGGACAAGGGGATAGAGTGAAAAATTCACTTTTTACTGGTAAAATGGACTGAATGTTCATCTCCCCCGCCACCACCTCCAAATTCATATGTTGAAATAATAACCCCCCAGTGTAATGGTATTAGGAGGTGGAGCCTTTGGTTAGGTGATGAGGGTGGAGTCCTTGTGAATGGGATTAGTGCCCTTACTAAAGAGACCCCAGAGAGCTCCCTTGCCCCTTCTGCCACGTGAGGACACAGTGAGAAGACAGCCGTCTATGAACCAGGAAGTGGGCTCTCACCAGACACCGAAACTACTCTCACCTACTGACGCCTTGACCTGGGACTTCCCAGCCTCCAGAACTGGGAGAAATAAATTTCTGCTGTTTACAATCCACCCAGTCTGTGGTAGTTTGTCACAGCATCCCAAACAGACGAAGATACCTAGTATTACCTCTGTATAATTTGAATTTTAACAATTATTTTATAACAACAACGAAAAGCCATTAAAATAAAAGTGAGGTTAAGAAAATTGTCCAGAGTCAGGATCTGAAAGCAAATCAGTCTGAACCCACCAACCCCAGAACCCACCCAGGATGACCCTGACTCTTTAAAGACCTTCATCAAAATGAAAACATAAGGTCTAGAACTCCCGGGGAGTGCTCAGTGGTCCACAGGCACGCAGCGCTCTGACTCCAGTATCAACAAGGTTGCTATAAAAGGTTCCCTGATTTAGGAACTTTCCAAGCCAGGGCCATGGTAAGGCACAAGGGGAGTGGTACCTGGGGTTGTGGCACATGAGGGTGTGGCACCTGGGGGTGTGGCACATGGGGGTGGCTCGTGGGGGTGTGGCACATGGGGGTGTGGCACATGAGGGTGTGGCTCATGGAGGCAGCGTTGGTAGAAGGGCACATTACATTGTTTTCTATGTGAATGGCACCTCCTGGACCACAACTCAATGCAGAGCCATTGCTTTCAGCCCAGTTTCCCATCCAATTTCCCCAGCGGTTGTTCCATGTTACTGCCCCAAGTCCAACCCTTTGGCCTGGACTCAGTGTCTCCCGCCCAGGCCCTCTGGACAAACCCTTCACGTACACGGTCCACCTCCATCCCTGGGCATAACCTCTGCCTCCCCTTCAAGGCACGGAACTTTGATGCTCTGGATCTTCGTTTTAACAGGCAGACTCCACCTTCAGCAGAGAAGATTCCAGGCAGTTTCCTGAGGGTGTTCCAGAAAAAAAAACATTCCTTGCCTCCTGGAGGAGCGCATTCCCTGCAAGAATCCCTCTCATTCACTCTTTGCACCTTCCCAGATGCTCGGTGCTTTACAAGACCCCTGGCAGTACCTGGCCCAGAACTCCCAGGAAATGATACCCAATTGCTCTTTTGTGCTCTTCTTTCTACTCCTCATGCCCAGATTCCCAGTCTCTTAGGCACTCACATCTTTTACATGTATTCATTTTATATACAGCAAATTCTGCCCACACAGCTGAGTTTCTCGAAGTATGTAACATTTGCAAAGCACGCTTGCATACCTTGTTTCACTCAGTCCTCCTGGAAACCCTGTTAGGTAGACATGAGATCTGCCCAGATGGGTAAGCTACACATAATGATGATAATTCTATCAATCATTCTTGAGCATTGACTGCATTCTGGGCAATGTGCTAATAAGCACCTTATATATGTTATCTCACATAATCCTCAAAACATCCTCTGAGGTTATCATTAGCACCACTTTGTAAATGAGGACACTGATGTTCAGAGATGTTAAGCAACTTCCCCAAGGTCCCGCAGCTAGTAAGTGGAGGAGCTGGGATTCAAAGCCAGGCCTTTGAAGTTCTTTCTGTTACACTGTGGCTCAGGTAGACACCGTGATAGTAAAGAGAAATGCCAATGCACTGCGAAGTGGGGAAGAGAAAAACTATAAAAATCAATAACGAATTAATAAAGCACATCCATCTGGGCCAACAATCTTACACTCCCTGGAACTGAGGAAGTCTCTGCATCACAGTGACTGAGGCCATCCCTGCAGTGTCTACTCTACTCTGTGCCAGACCTAAGGGCTTCCTGTGTGACTTTTCTCACTAAATGTTGACTTAGGGATGGTCAACATCATCACTTTGTAAAATGAGATGACAATGACTCTTCGTAGGGCTGTTCTTAGAGGTAAATGTGACGAAGCACAAATGGTGCTCAGATCTGGGCTGGGCAGAAATTATTACATTTGCTGTGATGATGATCAGAGTAAGACAACATTTTCAGGGCCCCCTCTCAGGGAGTGAGGTAGGCTTCTCAGAAGCATCCAATACCGATCCAAGCCAGGCGCCTCTCACCACTAGCAAGGGCCAAGACGGAGTACGTGACCATCCCTAAATCAATCACTGGAGAAGGAACATGCCGTGATCAGGTTAGACTAATCACTTGGGGCGGAAAAACAAACAGTCCTTACAGGCAGAAAACATTTAACAGAAATTCCTTTTTATTTTTTCTAACTTAAGCCCCTCCAAGAATGTTAGGAGAAATCCAGCAGTATTTCTCATACTCCCTTTTCTCATCACCCCTCAGTACACCCCTCCTCCCAGGGCTCCTCCTCTATCTCCAGCCCGTGGAGCCCACCCCGCTTTACTGCATACACTGACTTACCCCTCCTGATGGCAGATTTTCCTTCTTTCCCTTCCCTCTGGTCTGGTCTTTCTCTACCCAATCTTAGCATCGTTCTCCCACCCCAAGCCCAATCTTACAGAAAACCCTCTGGCTGCTACCTTAAAAGTGAGTTCAGGATTCAGCCCCTTCTCACCCCTCCCTGCTAGGACAGTGGTCCAGGCCACCACCCTCTCTCACTGGAACTTACGTAAGAGCCTCCCATGCGGTCTCCCTGCTCCCACCCTTGCCCTGCAGAGGATGCTGTGAAGTGCCACCCAGATTGGCCCTTCAAATAAAGCATCATTTTGGCAGCTGCCAAGAGTGTCAGCTGCCGGTGGCTCTCGGTGGAGCCCCTCCCCAGGGACTGCCCTCTGAAGAAGTCAGCTGCCTGCCCTAGGCTCCTGCCCTCTTCCTGCGAGCACCCCACATCCTCTGACTGGTCGACTTAGGGTCATAAAGCCTGGGCCCCTTGCCTCAATTTGGGACACCTCCAAAGGCCATCCTATTGAGCCTCTGCTGCCATGGCAACTTTAAGCCTCTACCCACCCTGCCTCCCTCACCCCACCAAATGCCGCTCATGAGGACACACCCAGAACTTCCTGCAGCTTTTCCTCCTCTCAGTCTGCTTCTGGGGAAATCCAACTCTGACACCCCCTACTGTCCTTTCTTACAAAGCAGCCAGAAGATGCCATTAAAACACAAACCCCATCTTGTCACCCCTCTGCTCAGCTCTGTCCAGAGCTTCCCCATTTCTCTCAGGACAAGGTCCAAGCCCCAGTAATGGCTCCAAGGCCCCCAAACAATCCGCCCATGATCTCTCTCTCCTGTGCTCCCTCCCCAGCCTCCCTGCCATGCCTGGCAGGCTCCCGCCAGCCTTGGTCACGTGCTCCCTGCGCCCCTCCCCACCCTCCACGAGGCTCATGGCCTCACCTCCTCGGGTCTCTGCTCAGGGATCACCTACGCACACAGCCAAGCCTGACGGCTCTTTCCAAGCGGTAACGCCCCTCCCAGACTGTCAGTCTCCCTTAGCCCGCTTTATCTTTCCCACTGCATGTATCATAGTCTAGAAACCATACACCCACAGATCTCTTATTTATTATGTTTATTGCTTATTGTCTGCCTGACTTCCCACTAGAGCCTAAGTTTTCGAGGGCAGGGATTTATTTCTGTTTGGTTCATTGCTGCATCCTGATTGCCCAGAAAGGAGCCTGGCTCATAGTCGGACCGAGTAGATCTTTGCAGAATGATCAAGTTAATGAATGAGTGAATCGAAACCCACCCCCACAAAGGCCTAGATTCTCCTCAAAAAGCAACAGCAGTGTTTTCTGTGTCCGTCTGGAAAAGAGGATTCCATCTCTACATTGTCTCTCCCGGTAACTTTTATCCTAGGACATAAGGGTACTTGGTTCACCCACTTTATATGTGAAAGTTGCCACCAATTTCAGTGCCCAAATTTGTATCAGTATTAAAACGAAATTTCTGCCTAGAGAAAAAAAAGAATAAATGATGCCCTGGGCCTCAAGTGAAGGCTCCCGCAGGTTGCTGTGAGAACTAGCTGAGACCCTGCAAGGGAAGGACGTCCCCCAGTGACTGACACACAGTCAGCGCCTCTACGGAAGGAGAATCAGCTGTTTCTTTATTTCTTCTGAACACTCCCCAGTGGTCACAAGGAGAGCCAGATAGCGGGCAGGTTGATGCTAACCGTGATTGGGATTCGTTTTTGAAATTCCGTGAGATTTAATTTCCAACTTTCTGCAACGTGCTGAAAATTACAATTCGGTTTGTATAAATATGTATTTTCCTACAGAGAAGAAGGAATACAATGTAAAATACCTAGTGTGGGTATATGTAAATGATTATAGGAAATGTGTATGAATTTATATGACTACACAAAAAATGCATTAACCAAGACATTAACCGTAGTCAGAAGGCAGTTGCATTAGGAATACAGGAGTCAATTAACAGAATTATTATTAAAGAATTTTTTGATTGAGAAAATGGTGCATTTTATGCATCAATGTTTTTTAAAGGTCAGAAATAAGAACCCAGTTTAAACTGGGTCAAGGTAGTAAGAGTGGTAACCGTTACCATAAGGAGAAAAATCCTTTCACCAATCCAGGTGGTTTATTTGATCCTATCAGGATCTGATTTCTCTGGCTCTTGAGAAACTTTTCAAACTTTAATGTTCACTTCTTTCTTTGAAGGGTGAAGTTCACCGACTCTTGCACATACTTAAAGAGATCAATTTTTAAACCCTCTCCTCTGATGTAAAATGTACACCACCTCCTCTCCTTTCATGTTAGTCCCCGCTCGGGCAAGCCAGGCACAAAAATTTGAAGAAGCCTCAGCTGTTACTAAGGAAGAAACATGTGGCTGCCAATCAGGCTGAAGACATGCGTCAAGGAGGTTTAAAAAGAAACCCATTCATTAATTCCATTAATTCCTATAGGTCCAACAGTTTACATCCATGAGCTCATCTAATTCTCATAACAACCCTAAAAAGTGTAAGCAACTGTTATAATCCTTACTGTACATGTTAGAACCCTAAAGCTTCAAGAAGTAAGATTACACGAGGAGGAAGTGGTAGAGCAAACACAGGCAATCTGTTTCCAGAACCTGTGCTCTTGGCTGCTACCCTGCACCCCATCCAACCTCTTGGCGGCCGACCTGCCAGCGCAGACTGCCTGGGCGTCTGAGTGTTTCTCCCTTGGGATTATAGACAAAGGTGCACCCAGAGGAGAACACCAGCTCCAGGTGCACAGCGACCTTTCTAAGGGCAAAAGCTGGTCTTTGGAAAAAGTTCCTCCCAAAGAGAGTTGTGCCTGGTACAAATTCTAAAGGCAAAGCTGTGGAAGCAGTTGTGGAAATTCATAGCCATGGTGCTGCCCATTTAGGTGAAGACATTCTTGTTAAGTAGTGACTTAAGTAGTGATTTAAAGCCACTGAGCATTTTACTGTGATGTGCCTTAGTGTATGGGGTTTTTTTTGTATTTATCCAGCTGAGGGTTTATAGCGCTTCTTGAAACCATTCATCAGTTTTGGAAAATCCTCATATAATCTCTTCAAATATGCTTCTGCCCTATTCTCTGTCCTCTTTGCCTTTAAACTCCAATTACACATATTTAGGTCTTCCATCATATTCCATACACCCTTTCCTTACACTCTCCCCTGTATTTTCTATCCTTTTCCTCTCGGTGCTTCAGTCTATTTCTTTCTGACCTACACTCTAGTCCACTATTCCTCTCTTTGATTATGTCTTATCTATTGTGAAACCCACTACTGAATTCTCATCTTCTGTTATGACATTGTTCAGTTCTAGAATTTCCATTCAGTTTCTTTTTAATATCTCCAGCTCTCTAATAGAAAACTCCAAATTGTCATCTAATTTACGGATAATATTAATCACCATTATTTTAAAATGTGTGTCTAATAACTCCATTGTCTAGATCTACTACAGGTCTGTCTTTAGCACGTTTTTTCTTTTGGCTTTCAGTCATACAGATTGGACATTATGTATGAAAAATTATACAGAAAATTTGAAGCCCTGGGTGATGTTATCTTCCTCCAAAACAATGTGTTTTGCTTTTTGTAGGCAGTTCAGATATGGGTAGATCACCTTACAATCAAGGAGTCATTCAGCTGACTTAAACCTGTATGTACTTCTGTCTTTGTGAGGGCTGCTCTGCTTCTGGTTTATCCCTCTCTGAAGGAACAGACTATTAGAAGTCCCAGATGAAATCCTAGGGTATTTATCAGAATCCCTAGTCCTTGATGTGCCTTAAACTATCATTGATGTCCCCCAGGTCCCATAAGAATGACAGAAGCTCTCACCCTAGTAGCATCTCAGCTGCCACTTTCTGCTTTGGCAATTACCTCAAGGGGAGAAGTGGCACCAGATGCCAGCCTTACACTGTTTCACTTCCTTTCTCTCTGGGATTTTGGTCCCTCAGGTCTTTGCTTCTTTGGTAGGTCTTTGCTATCTGCAAATATTTTTTTCCATATATTGTATTTTCCAGTTGTTTTTGGTGGGAGGGCTGGTGCACAATAAGCTAGTCCACTGTTACTTTAAGTGAAAATCTCCCTCACAGTACTGCAACTGAAAAATGTGATGAGTTGGATGCTGAAAATTGGGTGAAGAAAAAAGCCACAATGGGACAATCTTGGAAGGTAAGATTGCTCGGCAAGAGGTAACACTGGATGGCCTATTCTGCTCCCCTTTCTTCCCTCTCTTACACGTAGTTTGGATTTAAGAGCCTCTGGAAGGTAAATCAGAGACTCTCAACAGGTTTGTGAGGAAACAATGCCCAAAGCCAATAACTGTATTTTCTGAAATTAAAGTTTTATGTTCAAGGGCAAATTTCACCTTTAAATAAATACATGAAATGCCAAACATACTACAAAAGTAATTTAAAGTACTGCCAACACTGGCTACAAGAATCAGAACAAGAACTAAAGTAAGACATATGCTTCTGAAGGAAAACGAATGAGTGTAATACAAATCATAGGCACAGCATAAACAAGGTAACTCGAAACTTACTGCACCACAGACCAGAGACTCAGAAAGGTTCAGAAACTGGGTATCTGCGATCCAGATGTGCAAGCCACATTTAAACGGCATCCTCTGGTCAAACCAGTTTGTGGATTTAGACACAAAATACCACCTTTTGGTAAACTCTTCCCTTGTAGGTGAATCAGACTTGAAAGCCCCGGTGGGTGTGTTAAATGGCCAGTGTGATCTAACAGAGGAATGCCTTATAGAATTCACATTTCCCATACCTGTCTGTTTCATTTTTTTTTATTTAGTTCTTTACTAGAATTAATTTTGGGCTGAAAAACAGAAAAATCATTTCATTTGCTAGATAAGCAGCTGAGGTTTCAATCTATGTTTAACCTACAGTTTTAGTGGATACCAACACTGCCGTTCAGGGAATAGAATCTTGTGATTTTGAGCCTTCAAAGAGGGTGTACTCTCAAGTAAAATCAAGTGAAGGAAGTCTTATTTCCTTGGCAACTTCCTATTTCTTTTGACCTCAGAGAAATCTTGCTTGTTCAGTGACTGAATTTAAAAATTCAAATATTCACAAGGCTTTCACTGAAAGGAGGTTCATCGAAAGGCTGATCAATCTAATGTATCTATTTTTCTACCCATACATACACACATATATACATATATATTTGGAAATTGGAAATAATCTAAAAATCAAACAATAGGTGATTGGTTGAGTAAAAATGGATTAGATTTTATAGATTTTTTAATAACAGAAAAAATTTAAGAAATAACAAATGAAAAAAGTTACTTCCAAACATTATAATGTGATCTCATTTTTATAAGGAGAAATGCAAAATGCTGAGGGTAGAATATGTGTGGTTGTTGTTTTCTCTTTTATGCTTCCCTGCATTTTCCAAATTTTCCAAGAGCCGTATCATATTTACATATTATAAGGCCTGTCAGAGTTACCTATATTAATAAATATATTTTTCCACACAGAAGCAAAACGGAGCCCCAGAAACAGGGCTGGGCTTAGAAGGGGAGACAATTTTGAGTCCCCGCTTCTCCATTCATCCCTCTGAGTCACTCTGGACAAGTCACATCACCTCTGGGAATCTCAGTTCTCTCATCTACAAAGTTGGATATGCTCATCCCTGTCCTGCTTCCTTAATGAGCACGAAGATCAAACACAAAAAGTTCATGAGAGCCTTCTGCCAAGAGGAAAGTGAGATTCAATCAAAGGAATAAGCAATAACTACCAAAGATGCTCTTAAAGTTCTTGTGGATCTGACTCAAGCTTATAAAGTTAAAGGCTATGTATTTTACATCAGAAAAAATATCCATCTTCACCTCGCACCTGTTCCCCCAAGTGGGACGAACATGGGACCCTGACAAAGCATCAAAGTAGGAATGTTGATCAGGTAGGCAGTATCCGCCCACAGAGGGAAAAACAAGATGTTTTCCAAAACCATAAGAGTGAAGAAACAATTGTCCCAAGACCCCTGTTGAGACAAGCACCTTATCAACAGTTACATGAGGCAGAAAAAGACAAGATAAGGATGTTGTGGGAGATATATCCACATAGGAAGGACAGGACAATTTTTTTTTAGATGGTAACACATCAATCTCCCTTCCAAATTCACTAAAAAAAGAACCTTGATCAACAAGCTGAAAGACTTTGTACAAACGGAGGAAAAGCTATAGGTAAAAGCTTTAATTTTCATCCCGTTTTTTAAATTTTGTTTTCTCTACTCTGACCACAATTCCACCACTTAATTATTCTGTGATCTCGGACAAGTCACTTCATGTTTCTTTCTAATCTTGGTTTCCTTATGTACAAAATGGGTCTGTGTCATTCCTATGCCACAAACGGCAAAGTGATATGTGAAGCTGTTCTTCCATTTGGGATTCAAGGTGGACACAAACAGACATGGACTCAGGAGACTGGGCCTCTCATCCTGGTTTTGTCATTGTCTGCAACCGTGAGGGAGCCCCCTCCCCTCTCTAACCTCCAGACTGGTGAGGAGCTTTCCTGAGCCCCCAGCTCCAGCCACAGTCCAAGCTATGCACATCCACTGTTCTCCCAGACTGGGCTGTTCACATACAAGTGACCTCCCTACCCTGCAGTGGCACTCAGTGCTAGGACACCACCTCTGTCTGACCAGCTGACCTTGTACAGACAGTGCTGCCAGCCTGCCACTGACAGCTATGCAACTGGGCTGTTTTCATAGTTACAGAAGCATACAGGTTTACATCGACCTGTCCACGGGCGCTTACTAGCCGATAAGACTCTTTGTGGTGAAATTTTTTAAATGTCATCTTCCTCCTCTTCTCCTCCAACTTCTTCCCAAACTGACCATCTAATTTCGAACTAAATGCAACATTTGTTTCCACATTTTCACACTATGTAACTCTTCCATGATGAGTAACCCAGTGTACATAAATCTTTGCCCTTTTTTAAAAAAAAAATTGGGGGGGGAGAAGTAGTTAGGTTTGTTTTATTTGTTTGTTTATTTTTAATGGAGGTACTGGGGATTGAACCCAGGACCTCGTGCATGCTAGGCACACACTCTTTTTTAAGACTCTCTTTCTCAAAATGAAATTCCTGGGTTAAGAGGTATGGACCATTTTAAGGTTCTTGATACATATTACACCAAACTGTCTTCTGGAAAAGAAATAACAATTGATATTCCTGCCAGCAATGTATGAAGTTTTGTGTCCATCCTTTTTTTTTTTTTTTTCCCTGCCAGGATGAACAGTTTTTTTTTTAAGAAGTCTGCTTATTACATTTTAACTTGTATTTTTGAGGTTAAGTAAAGAGGATGAAGATTTTATTTCAACTGTACTAGTTTGTTTTGTTTTGTTTTAGTGAATTATCCGTTCATGCCCTTTTCACATTTTGTACGTTGTTAAAAGTTCATTAAAGAAAATCTGAAGCAATTTCCGTCACAGCTAAAAAGGGTGGGAGACTTACTTCTAGACATAAAAAGTGAGCACCTGAAAGCTGGTTGGGATCTGCACTCTGCAGAACTAAACAACATCTATAAAATAAAAACTTCTTTAAATATTCATTTCCTTTGGGTCCTGGGAAATGTGAATTTAGTTCCAGTTATTGCACATAATCACTCTTGCAATTCAAGGAAGTTCTTTCCAGAACTTTAAGATACGCCAAGAGTAGAGTCGAAGTTCCTCTTTCAGCTCCAAAGAAAGTGGTAACAGACATGACTCTAAAATCCAGCCAGCAGACTGGATTTAATTCTCTGCAGATAAACAGCACATGTTCAACTAAAGATGCCCAAGGATTCAGAAACCTTAATCTTTACGTATTTTTTCTGGAGTAAACTGAGACTCAAACTCACTGATTCAAAACTCACCATGTTTGACAACAGTTGAGGTAAACTATCATTTTCAGTTGGCAAAACATTGTCATTTTTTAGAGAATAAAACTCCACAGGCCCCAGGCAATGAGAAGTGATGAGAGAGAGAGATAATCACATACAGTCATCCAAAGACCACAGCCATACTGGACTCAAGTGTTGACAAACCTGATTCGGGAAAGAGGAAAAAAAGGGGGCAATGAGGGCTTGATGTTGAAATTTGATGGAAAATGAAAAGTGGCATCAGAAAACTAATTTTGAAAGAAGTTAAATGAAAGGCATTTTAGCGAAAAGACATGAGACATAGTCTCAAAAAAAGGGCCAACTTTCTGTTACAACTGTATGTTTCAAATGTAAGACTGAAGAGTTACCTACTCCAGTGCTGAATTAAAATAACAAAATCTCTCCCGCTCACACACATGACCCAAACATAACCCAAAGGAAGTTCTAATGAGAATGTCATAAAAGGGACACTTCAAAACAGGCAAGTTAAGGATTTCTGGATGGTAACCAAAAAAGTAAAGAAGTAAAGCTATCATGGGTATTATTTACAGAAACTAAGTATTTTGACACATGATGATACTAGAGGGTGGGGAGGGGGTGCATTACATGAATATATCTTTCCACAAGGAAAGCCATGTAATAAAGTTTTTAATTCAGAGGAACAAAAAGCATTAAATTCAGATCCTTAGTGTGAGTGTGAACTTCCAGCCTGAAAAAGTACTCCTCACCAGGTAATTGCATGTTTAGAAACGGGCATCTCCTTCCCTCGCCAGCCTGAAAGCCACTCATGCTGGTCACAGGGTATCTTGGGCATCTTCCTGTTACCTCATGGATGTTCACGTGGGTTAAGAGGTAACTGTGAGAAACCTTAACGTTCCCGCTGTGTTTGGGGAGCGGTACAGGTTCAGAAGCGCGTGGCACGGGCTGCAGATGTCAGGGAAGAGGAGAGGAAAGGGCTTCTTGTTAGCGTTTCTGTGCCCTCTGAGTTTGCCTTCCTTTGAGAGCAGAAAACGGCATCCTGGTTAGTCGTTTTCCCCTGTTGAACGGTGCTTTTTGAGTTCAGACACCTGAGACCAAACCAGGGTAAAACGAATGTCAATTAAGTATCACTGAGAAGCACAGGGCTCAAGGGAAACAGCGCCCGTCAGGGTGTCTGTAGGGAGGAAGGAGGCTTTGTGGAGGTGGGAGCCCTGGACTCCGTCTCCTGCAGTAGCAGGAAAAGGATGACAAAGGAACAGTAAATTGGGAGAATGAATAACCAGCCTCGTTCACACACAGGGAGTATCAGGCAAGGCCAGAGAGAGGCTGGGGAAGAAGAGCAGGGAGTTCAGGAAAATTCCGAACCAGGGAAGGAAAGCGCCCCCGGAGGTACCGCAGAGCCGGCGTCCGCTTTGGAGGGCGAGCTGAGAGGGCAGAGGATTTAGGGTGCACTGTGGGGTCAGGACGCTGTCTATGCTGCCCAGTCTTAAGGAACATCAGGGTGAAGGAAGTGAGAATGGAGATCCAACCTGTACTGCATGTGCTCAAGGCCTGGCAGGTTCACGGATTCCGGCAGATCGAAGAACACTCCCGGAGCCGGAGCCGTGGGTATCTCTGACATGTCTTTATAGCAGAGGAATACAAAGGTTTTAATGGCGGCGGCGGCAAGTCCCGTCCGCCTTGTATATCAAGGCAAACAAGCCGGCGTCAGGCCAACGAGGCTAGGAGCTAACCAGTGCGCGTGCGTGGCGCAAGTCATGCTTATATAACACTATCCGGGTACCGCGCATGCGGGGTAGTACAGCTGAGTCACTGGGCTCTGGATGTCCAGTGAGGGAGCCTGAGTGACTCTATTCTCCCTACACAACCCAAGGGGGATAAAAGCTGGGGGTGGTCCCTGAGACAGTCAGGTGGACAGACAGGCTAGGACACTTCCACACTCTTCTTTAAGGACAAAAGACCATCTCACATTTATTCCTCCCTTTTCAGTTCCAAAGGTACTTAGGCAAACATCTAGGTCCTGGGAATATTTGGGAATCTTCATTAACATGAGGTTTTTACCCCCACATCCAAAAAAAAAAAAAAAAAGAAGTACTTCAGGCAAAAACAACAAGGCAAATATTATCCACATCTCCTAAAACGTATCCTTTTCTCAAAGGTGTCCTTTGAAAATGCTTTTGCTAGTGGGAAGAAAAAAAAAAGCGGGGGAAGGTTGTGACTGCCTCTGTGCTTCCAAAAAGCAGCAGGTAGTTGATTTGCAAGTATCTTTCTATAGTAGACTTCCCTTTAGTTTTATTTTGGAGGCTTAAGTGCACTTGATTCTGCCTTGCCATTAACTGTGAAATGGCTGGTTTCTGGGAGCCTCGGCTCTCTCATTTGTAAAATAAGGATAACCCCACCTCCTTGGGGATTCTGCAAAGGTTACATGAAAGTGTGCACAGTGACTGAAGCACCGCCGGCACCCAAAATACACAAGTTCCCCTCCCCAGTTCTATCTCAGAGAGGAACATTCAGAGAACTACAGCAGCCTCGTTCATCTCAAGTTTCTCCAGGAATCAGAAGTGCTCTTCAAAACAGCTTTGCAACTCCTGACTAATAAATATACCCCGGAAAGAGAAGCAAATGGGTCTCAGAGAAACAGCTGGGCACAGGCTTTGCGAGGCACGGGAAAGGAATGCATCTTGGCTGGTAACGAGCACTTTCCAATATTCCAAACCATGCTCCTTTCAACAAGAGTGAATGTTATTAAGTGGCTTACAAAACGGAAAAGCACCCCTAGAAATGTAGTCTTAAAACAATTTTAATGAAAACCATACTCAACACAAACAGCTCTTTTCGCATTTCATGCACAACTTAATCTTTCCTAGTTGCTGTAACGTGCGATGCTCTTTCCTACCTCATGTCTTTCCACGTCTTAAGTGCACTTTCCTTCCCCTCTTCTCCCTGGCTGCCTCTACTTACCTGCCTTTTAGGTTACAGAGAGGCCATCCCTGACATCACCACTGAGGCTAGGGGAGGGGAACGTACATGGGGATTCATTACACCACTCTCCACACTTTTTTGAGTATGTGAAAATTTCTAATAAAACCTTTTAAAAAGTCTCTTTAATATAAGAAACAAAAGAAAAACATAGTGGGTCATCCCACGTACACCAATTCCACATGTCCGTGAACCTGAATGAACCCTAGTGAGTATGCAGCACTGGACTACCTCACGGATGTGTCCTTGCTAATCCTTGGTCCGTTTTACATGCCCGTAGTTTCCTGTATTGAACATATATTGTGATAGTTTCCTGTCGTATTAAACGTGTATGCTGCCCAAACTCATGTCACTTGATCTGAGACGAAAGAAGGAAGCATTGATGCAGAGGCTGCATTATCTCACCAGTGCCCACTAGTGTTAACAGCAACATAAAGTCACTCTCAGAGTTTTTGTGGGGCCAGTAGGTTTGGGAGAAACTGCAATAGAGCTGGTGTTTTAAAGCAAGAACATAAAATACTAGAAAAGAAGGCAGAATTTACGAAGGAAAAACATGTTTTCTCGATTCATATCCCAAAATGAACTTAGAGAGTCAGGGCATGGGGAAGTTACTCAAAGGTGCTTTCTAAGAGTCCCACTGACCTGCGTGAAGACAAATAAGCGTCACCATCCCTGCCCCTACTCCCACCTCGGCTGGCCCTCCTGCTCGGGTCCTCTTTTCCAGTGACCTGCACCTCCTCCCGCTTCCACTTCCCACACGCCTGCAGATACCTGGGCTTCTGTGAAAGATGCTCAGACCCTCTCTGACAGCTCTCACCACCACCAACAAAAACCTGGCCAAGTACAACCCAGGGAGGACTGGAAGCGGCAGTGACCTGGCAACAAAGACCTGGGTCTTCCCTGAACCTGAGTGCTCATGAGAAAGTAACAGTAGTGACAGTTAGCCTGCCATGTGCCCAGCACTGCTGAATGCGCTTCACTCATATTTCCGTTTAAGCCTCACAACAGCTCTATGAGGGTGAGGAGTTTCATGAAAGAGGGAACTGACCAAAAGCCAAAAACACCTGACAGAGAGGTTAGGGGGGAAAAAATCTTGCATGGGACTCACAGCTCAGAGATGGAGGGCTTGGACCCAAAGGCAGATGGGTATTGTCAGCCGTGGAGGGCTGGAGAGGGAACCGAGGAGGTGAGCTGCCCCAACTGAAAGAAGGCGCAAGGAGCCGACATGGAGCTTGTTTGCAGTGTCAACGGGTTGCGCGCGCCCCAGGAGGCACTCAGGTGTACGCACTTGTCCTTGCATAATACCAGTGGCGCATGCGTAGTGTTCATAATGCGGAATCACGCACTGGCGCATGCGTGGTGTTCATAAGGCTGACTCATGCTACTAGCCCATGTGTGTAGTTACCCCTTACCAGGTGCAAGCTATTGTGAACTTTGGCCTGGGCCCCAGGGCCTACTCATTTAAGGCTGCCGACAGGTATCAGAGCTCTTTATTACGCTATCAAATTTTGGTAAGCTCACTTTAGAGGTGAAATACCAGAATGAGACTGACAACCTGTGGAAAGAATTGTAGAAATACCAAGGAGACAAGTCAACTGACAGTCCATCCAGTGCTCTGCAGGGAGATGGCCCACAGCAGGAATGCCGTGTCAGCACATAAAGGAACTGAACCCGATCAGCTCACCCCCTTACAGGATCCAGCGCAGCGTGACTGACTCAAAACTAACCAGTCCCAAATTAAGCTACAATGAAATCCATTAACTTGGAGGAAAACCAAAACACTCAGTGTCTGCAGATCAATTCGCCCTCTTCCTAGATTGCAAAATCTCCATGGGAAACGAGTCACCACCAGAATGTTGCCTGGTAAATTCTAAGGCTCAGCACTGAGGTACTTCAGATGCCTCAAGTCATAAAAACCTGAAACAAGGGTAATATAAATACCAAGACCAATCATTCTGGAATTTCTGGGACAATCCTGATCTCCAGTACTCTACGTATAATGTTGTGAGTTATAATTTCAAGTATATGATCACCCCTGCCAGGATAGTGGTACCTACCATCTAATGTCCTCACTTTCAAGGGTCTATGCAGATCACACCTTTCAATAACATACTTACCTCAAAAATCAGCATAATCTGTGAAGCTTCCTATTATTATAATCACACTCTGGTGTTGAGAAAAATCCTTATCTGGTGGATTCATGGAACGCACAGGCCCATCACACCTGGAAAGCAGCTTCCTCCCCTTATGTACCACATTAACAAACCAGGCCCAGGCAGATCTCAGCAGGTTTACGACGACTCTTTGCCCTTCAGTTTCAGACACTGACGCTTTTAAATTTTAGTCCCAAACTCTGCATATAAAACAATTTCAGAATAACTAGAGACTTGACTTTTCCCATCTGAGGAAAATGAGGGCATTAACCCAGGCCAGGGCTGGGGTCAGAGGTTCCCAGGAGGGGCCGAGCTACTGGGGACAAGGAGGAGGCCCAGCTTGACTCGGCAGCTATTCTCTCACCTAGTTTATACACTGAAATTTGACAAGGGTTCTGCTACTTTTTAAACCTTGGTAAACAACCCACTGATCTGAATGGCCTTTCTAAGGTCTCTAATTCTATTTTTAATTTTTAAAACTGTCTTATTCAATAAGTATTTGTCCCAACTTGTACCTTGTGGCGAGACTCTGTGCTGGGCATGGTGGTTACAACAGTGAACAATATGCTAATAAGTTAAACAGACTCCACCCTCAGACCTACTTACTGTTTGGGGTTTAGTTTTGTTTTTTTTTTTTAAGAAATTTTTTTAAGAGTGACGTAAATATATGTCCACAAAAAGAGTCATCCCCAAAGTGCTATTTTACGTTTCCTCGAGTGTTAAAATCACCAGATTCCTAAAACTAAGCTGGTACACATTCCTACTATGGACACTGGTTCAAGTGTTCCTTCCTTCCCCTCTGCCCAAAATTCCGAAGACACAGGCTGAAAAATACAGACAAAACCAGGTGTTAAGTTGAAAAATCAAACTGGATTTTATTAAAATATACATAAATAACCCTTTTCTTTATTTCATCAATTTGGGGAAGAGGAAATTAAGTGAAAATTAATAGCACTGGTGTAGAGAAATGAAGGCCAAGAAGAGTCAGTGAAACTGTATTCCAGCCCAGATCTGCCACCCAGCAGACCGAGAAAGGCATTTAGTGTCTTGTTCTCAGCTGCAGAATGAGGGGGTTGGAATACATGTTGTCTGGGGTCAACTGCAGCTCAAAAATTCTACCGTTTCCTAATTCCATTATTAGGAGCAAATGCTATAGTTGTGTATTAACTATAGAGCAGGTACTCACAATGAAAAGTAAATGAACACTGAGCTCGTAGGAATACTTTTAAGGAAGACAGGAAAAATATAGCAGTTTTCTGCTTTAAAAAAATGTGTTGATATTACTGTTTTATTCACCCTAATTAGAATATATACACAAAAAATGTGTATTGTATGTTGCTTTTAAAAAATTCTATGTTCCATGAGAACTATGTAATAAACAGTGTAAAATGTTTCTACTGCATAAAAGAAAATCAGCATTCCCATGTAGTATTAGGAAAATATTTAGATAATCTGAAGTTATAGTAAAACAAAATATTACAGAACAGTCTTTTCATGAAGTAGAGTTATAGTCTAGAAGCAATACATTTCATACTTTCAAACCCTTTGGTATAAGTGAAATTAACACAAAGCAAAAAAACCCAAAAACCAATCTACCTTGGCTCTCACTTAACTGGAACTTCAGCAGTGAGGTGATCACATAGCTACCTCAGCTTACAGCATGGACAACCTCTCATTGCTCCCCTCTTCTCCTGGTGGCAGTGTGCTGGGAGAGCACTTCCAGGATTCTGGTGAAGTAAGGAGCATCGCACCTCCTTCCACAACTCGCTGTCAGCAACAGCCTGAAAGGCTTCACAAAGACTTCAGATGCAACTTGGAATAGAAGCGATCTTGGTTACCTCCTCTTAACAAATACAAATGATCCCTCATTAAAGCAGCCCAGAACTACAATTCACATTTAAAGTAGAACATAAATTTTTAAAAAACCGTATTATGATAGTTTCTCAAGAAGTCCATAGTTGAAGAAAAGAACATACTACATTAACTTAAAAAAATGCAAGTTTAATAGCCCACTGACAATAGTTTTTAAAGAAACAACCATCTGCATGCTACAAATGTTTCTTTGTTGATATCACATATTACTTTGATAACTGTACAACTAAACTGATCTGAGGAGTTTCTAACTGCATCATTTTTATAATTTCACTTTCTCATCTCTACTGTCCAAATGTGGTGCTGATTTTTTTTTTTTTTTGTTCTGTATGTTTTCTTTTAAATGAACGCCTCATCTGAGAATTATAGCCGAGCAATTGTCAAGGAGTCACTTTTCTGTCATCCATCACAGGAGCAGACGGGGGATGTCCTGGGTTTTCTCAGTAATGTAATATATACTGCGACTTTCTGTAAAAACAAGAAAGTCTTTAAAAGAAAAAGAAAAAAATAAAGCTTGGTCAACCATACAAACTTACAGTAATAACAAAATAGCACATTGTTGCCCCTTCCTGAAGTAAAGAACACACTGTCAAGTGCTAAACAAACCCAGCAAACTGCTCGCAAAGAACACGATCTACGAGCACAAGTCCTCAGAGAGGCCTTCCCGGGGGACAAAAGGGCCTTGGGGAGAGTGCGGGGAGACTAACCAACCCGATGATCTTCATAAAAAAACGTGTATAGAAAATATACAGACAAAATGTGAAGTGAGTTATCTGTCAGGTTAATCTGTGGCTTTTTAAAGAACAATTCTAAAAAGGATTAAAGGACAGAAAAGAATTATTCAGCAGAACTGTCTACGCTTGAACAAACCATATGCAGAAGGACTGTTAATATTTTAAATTAACCATTTTATAGTATCAGTATAGTACTAGGAACTTAAGTTCTTGCCTAAATTTTACAACCAAATATAAGAATAAAACAGTTACGGTGAACAAATCATGTGTGAAATGAAAGGTTCTTAATTTTTCACATCAGATAACATCAAAATCCTCAGACTGCTATTGTTTGGGTTTTGTTTGTTTTGCTTTTTTTGTGTGTGCAGAGGGAAAGTTGGGGGAACTTAAATAATTTCAAAATTCATTTGGAGTAACAGCCAAGATGTTGGCACACTAACAACTTGCACTGCCAGATATTAAAAACTACAAAGTTACAACTACTAAAACACTATATTTCACTGAATCTAAGACATTTTAAGACGCAGCATTATTTTATGTACCATGCAAAGACAAGACGCCCAAGGCAGGAAATCTAATGGAGACAGAGATCTTCACAGAAGGTGAGGATACCAAATGCCAACAGCCTCAATTATGGGTAAAAAAAAAAATAAATAATACTTCCTCCAGAAAGGATGGCAAAGAAGTCTGCACACTATTTCCCTGACAACAGGAAGAAGGGGGAAAATTCCTTGATGTTTGAACTGGTACCTCCACCCCCGCCCTACCTCCAAATTTTGTCGTCTGAATTCACACTACCAGCACAGGCTAAGACAATCTCAAGCAGAGAAATTAGCTGAAGCAGACTCAGACTGGTAGTGCCACCCAGTGCCTGGCGAAGAAAACTCAAACCCTCTCGGGAAGAACTCAACTTCCATCCAGGCAACAGTTGATTTTAAGATGAATTCCAAATTTAAAGATGTTCAAATGTGGAAAATTTATAACTTGAAATCAGTGACATATGGTAGACAGATAAATAAGTCAATGGAAGAGATTTGCAAAAGCCTAGAAAACAAATATTGGGCATATGACTTAAAAAAAAAAATCAAACCACAGCATATGATAAAAACAGCAAACCAATGACAAAAGGGTACATTACTCAATATATGGCACCAGCCAAAAAGAATAACTATTTAAGAAAGCAGACATGATATCGAGAACTATGGGAGCCTTCTTGTAACTACCAGGCAACAGGAAGCAACAAACAGGTGAAAAGATGCAAACAATCTGGGTGTCAATGACATCAGTCAACAGATGAACCTTCCTGTCACGTCAGAAAAATAAACCTCCATTTGTTTACAATCTTGTGAGTTCAGTTCTGTTACCTAAAACCAGAGGAATTCCTAACTGATATTCCTGGGAATTTATTTTTAAAAGAAACTGAAAATAAAAGGACTAAAATTCTATGCAGAATTAGAAAGATTATAACAAGTCA
The DNA here is from genome assembly GCF_048773025.1 of Camelus bactrianus. Classification (NCBI taxonomy): domain Eukaryota; kingdom Metazoa; phylum Chordata; class Mammalia; order Artiodactyla; family Camelidae; genus Camelus; species Camelus bactrianus. Next base: position 26,599,368 of record NC_133549.1, read on the forward strand.
TAAATATAGACTGCAAACCAATTCCTTTCCTTAATGTCTCTATTCTGAATTTTAAAAAAAGAAAAGACAAAAGAAAAACACTCAAGAGGAAACAGAAGAGAAAATTATAGTCTCCAACTCAATGAAAAAGGCTTCAGAATGAAACATTCAGAATCAATACACATAATAAACTCACAAGCGAAACTGAAGTCCAATCAATGCTGGGGCTGTTCTGGACTAATGTTCATTGTTCGATAAATTTCTTTAAGTAGTAACAGTGCAGTATCTTCAGATTCCCTATCAAAGAGAAAAGCACATTTGCAGTGTATTGTATACTTACAATATATTGTATGTGTGCAGTCAAACTGTAACAATTCTACATAATAAAGCTGAAAAATGAAAAAAAAGAAAAAGAAAAAAAAAAGAAAAGCCCATTTACTTAAGAGGTAATTAGGAGAAATTAACCTCTACGCATAAAGGTGGAAAATGCAGCTTTGGTTCTATTCAGCTCTACTTCAGAAGGGCAAATGAAGATAAAATAGTGTTATCTCAGAGCTATCCTTAAAAATTGGATAGAAACCCATCGGCTCCAAAATAGCTGTGCTGCAGTTCTCCTCGGTGACGGGGGGTATACGGAAGGATGGCTTTCAAAGTCCCTACCATTCCCATTCTGTGAAAGGCATCCCTATGAAGACAGCGTGCAAGGACCGAAGGCCTTTGGTGGAAGGCGGTGACATGCTGCCATCTTGTGGAGAACTACACTAAAGGGGGAGAATACTGATTTTGAAGACGCAGGCATTCAAATTAATTTGTCGTATCAAAGAGTAAATCAGCAAGGGTCTCAGTAAAGCTGTTGTATGTGCTGGCACCTAAAGGCCACATAAATGTTAACAAAGATGAAAATACTTACCAATAGCATAAGTGACTCTGAAGAGCGAAAAGATATTCATTAAAACTCTCTATCGGCTTTTCTTGAAGAACATAGTCGATTCGGCGGCCTCCATTTAGCATTCCAACCTTTCCTAAGTAGTCCTCATCCTTGGAAAAATCTGGACTTTCAACAATCTTTTCTGCTAGAATTTAAACCATTTCAATATCAAAGTCAATCACTTAATCATTATCCTTTGACTTTAGCTGACTTTCTGGGCTCAAGAGAATATTGCTTGACACACGGAGCAACCTGGGGAGCTACCAGGCTCATTTCCCATCCCTCCAAGGAGCCAGGGGAAGAGGGGCTGGTTTCCCGAGAGAGAGGAGAAAGCCAGCGAGCTGACAGAGGTTTTGAAGAAAAGGAGTGAGAGAGCATTGTAGAAAGAAAGGAAATAGAATTAGAATCCGAAAGAATCAAAAACATCACGGCACAATGACCTGACATCGCATGTAAAGTCTACAGCGACACGGTTAGACACAGCACCAAGACAGCATTTCTCACAGGGCGTCTTTCAGATGACTGAACATCAACTTAGTTCTCACCTCTGACGTTTTACTCTGGCCTTATGAATCTCAACAACATTTTAAGATTGCAGAGTAAAAAGTTCAGCAACTATCAGGCCACAACCCAGTTTTAAAAAAAGGATGCCATGAATTTTGAAGTACAGGCTACCCTACTAGATTTTCCTTTATAGGAAGAACCTCTACATTTCAACAAAAAAAGACTACAATGGAAAAGCATCATCAAATAATCTATGTGTGCTGTGTTCAGAAATAGTATTTGTACTGGAAATGCCTGAAATGTCAAATTTACCTTCAACTACTTGCTTCTCCTCTTCCTCTTTGATTTGATTGGCTACCTTCTCCAGTTCTTCTTGCAGCTGAGTTGAAGAGGTGTGAGCACGGGCAAACTCATTTAATGTCTGCCAAGCACTTTTCAGGGAGCTGATGAAACCCTGCTTCAAATCAGATCCCATCCGAGAGAGACTTTCTTTCAACTCTAAAGAGATTAAGACGATACATCAAGTTATTAGTTACTGGATGAAATTCTGCACCACAAAAATAAAGATAAAAGTTACCCTGTTCTCAGACTGGACAGGACCTGTTAGTCTCCTCTTAAATGTCAAACATATGGAGTTTCTTAGCCAAGAACTCTCAATATGTCAAAATGTTCTGAAGAGTCTTATTCTTAAAAAGATAAGACTTGTTTTTCTAATCTGTAATGGTGAAATGGTTTTGAGAATTTGAGATTCTGATATAACAATTTAAACTTCTAATTTAAAAATGTAGAAACTTGCCCCTTCCCCTTTTCTACTTTTGTCTAATAAATCGTATTTGAATCCAAAGTCTTAGAGTATTAGATTTCTTACTTTAACTTCAAAAGTTAATTATTTTTAAAAAGCATGATGCAAGTAAAAAAAAAAAAAGAAAGAAAAAAATTTGTAAATGAGAGGGCATGATCATGTTTCCTGCCTTTAACACTACAGATAAGTATATACACTATTGATAGGCATAAAAGAAACCTAAACACTACCTGGAATTATTATCAATCCCTTTGTTTAATGAATTTTTTAATAGGGAAAGAATGTTAGTTAGCAAGGGAAAAACAGCTCACTTGACTTAGCATCAAATTTATTTCTTGATGGTCTGGTCATTAGTTCAAAAGTTACTCTGTTTCCCAATTCCAAAACCTATAATCAAATTCTATCAAAATCTATATATCTCATCACTTTACTACCAACTTATCCAATTCCTTATTATCTCAACAATTAGAATGTTATCAAGGAGAAGTCATTAAGGACAAGGAACTCATTCACAACTTTTCTTTTTTTAACTCCTCTAAACATTTAGTAAACAGGTTCTGAACATAACAGTCACTTAAATAAATATGAACTTACTGTTAAAAATTTTGTAATTCATTACAAATGCCAAGAAGGACGTAATTCACTACAAATGACAGATTATAAAATGACAGGACGGAAACAAGGTTTTACAGTATTTGCTTTTACCTAAATGAAGTCTTTTTCTGCCTTTGTGATGTGGAATGAGAACTGCTTTTAGGTCCAAATCTGGTACAATCATAGGTTCTAATCTATACGCCACTGGATCAAGCTATAAAGAGAAGAATTAAAAATTTATGAAAAGCTGTACTGAGTTATATATCTTAGCTGAGTGAGGAAACAGATTAACTGGCTAAACAAAGATTTTGATTTTTTTCCCCCCACATTTTATTCAAATACTGGTAATTATAAGAAGACTTTCAAGTTTGTGGGTAAAACTACTCTACCAGAAAAGCAAGAGAATTATTTCCTTGAACAAAGGCTTTTTGGTAGAAAAGTTTATTGCAAAGTATCAGACTCTGTTTTTCAGGTCAGAGAGCTGAGTTGTACAAAATCAAAATCAGGATTAATTCCTAAGAAGTAAGAATCTGAGAAACTATTAGGACAAAGAGGACTGGTGCTTCATTGTCTTCAAAATAGGAAGTAAATGCAGTTCACTCACTGGATGATAAATATTGAAGAATCCTTTACAGGTAGGAAGCCTGTAGTTCTCATCTATCCTATCCACTCCTCGAATAGTGAGAAACATAGCAATTGGAGATCCCAAGGCAAAGAAAACCTCTGGTTCAAAGTCTAAGGAGCTGTAAACAACAGAAACCTAGAAAGAATAAAAAAACAGAGAAGGATGGTCATTCCAGTGTCATATAATACACAATTCAAAAGTTCAAACTGGAACCGCACTTAACTAAAAGCATCTCAACGCAGCTGATGCCCCTCAGGGGTGGCTTATGACGCTGATAATCACTGCCATGGACATGTGCTGCTAGTTCGAAAGGATCAAAAATAATGTCAATGTCCTTGTGAAATCTTTATCACTATTACATCCTCTGACTATACTTTTACTGATTGTGTAAAGTATAAAGTACACAGTGTACAGAAGTATTATAATTATAGTTACAAATGTGGTTAAAACTGCAGACTCTAGAATCAACCTGCCTGGGTTTGAGTTCTGACTCCACTCCTTACTGCGTGACCTTGGGCAAGTTCCTTAACCTCTCTTGCCTCCATCTCAGTCCCCTCATCTATAACATGGGAATCATAACAACGCCGAAGTCATAATGTGGTTGAAAAATAAATCACCTCATCTACATAAAGTGCTTCGCACAGAGCTTCGCTTAGTTTAAGCATCCAGTGACTGCTCCTTCTATTATAACTACCGTCTTCATTTGTTAGGCATGTTTCTTTCCATTAGAAAGATGATTTATCCCAAAAGAGCTCCTGTTTGGGAGAAGCCTGCATGTAGCCTCTCAGCTCACTGAGAACTGCCTAGAGTAAGAGAAAGCACCCACATTTGGACAGCACTCTGTAGTTCACAAAGCTCTTTTGTTTGTTGCTCAGTGACAGGATATGTGTCTTCATCATGTTAGTATCCTGAGAGTGAAGAACAATGAACGACATAAGCCAAGGGCATGACAGAGGTCCACTGAAAGTGGAGGGCATGGCAAGAACCTGTGTCCACTTCTCAGATGAAGACAGTGAAGCTCACATAGGAGCTGTCACCTCCCAAGAGCACACAGCCAGTGAGGGGCAGAATGCGGACCTGCAATTCCAAACCCAACGTTCTTTCTACTAACTAGGCTGCCCTTCTAACAAAGTCTAGACTTCACATCCCATAGTTTGTCACATCCCTATATTTGTAAATTCAATACTTTCTGCTACTGATGAGAGTCACAAAGGAGATGTTCTCAAAATCATGCATTTTCCCCTAGCTCTAGAGAAAAAGGAAAAGGGGAAAAAGTCAAAAGAAAAATTATAAACTGGAAAAATACTTACAAGGGTCAATATCCCCAATATGTAAAGAATTCTTAAGTATCAGTAAAGGAAAAAAGAAACCCAATAGGAAAATAGGTAAAACTAGCACTTCACCCCCGCCAAAAAAGCCTAAAAAACAGGTGATAAAATAATCTCTCTAGTGCTCAAAGAAATGCAGTGAGATACAATTATGAGATATAAATGAAATACTAAAAAAAGAACAAAAATCTTTTTTTATGTAAAAATTATTTCTTTAGAAGAAAGTTATGAAAGTGAGAATACTACATATTTTTAAGGGAGAATGATAATATCAATACCAGTGAGGGAGAGGAGAGAGGGGAATCGTATAAACAGCCAGTGGGGAGTGCAAACTTGCACAACTTTTCTAGGGGCAAGTAGCAAGAAATATCAACATTTTCATGTGTACATTCTTGGCCCAGTTATAAATACTTCCAGGTATCTAACTGAAAGAAAGAGCAAAATATATACACAGAAAAGTCTTTTAAAACTGTTAATCACTGGACTGTTTAAAAGAGTGAAAATCTGCCCACGTGTCCAGCACATTGTGGGTTGAATTGTGTCCCTCCAAAAAAGAAAGGTACCAGTACCTCAGATCTTATTTGGAAATAGAGTCTTTACAGCATTAGGGTGGGCCCTAAATCCAATATGACTGGTGTTACTAAAAAAGGAGAAATTTGGGAACGGAGACAGACATGCACAGAGGGAAGGTGATGTGAAGGCAAAGGGAGGGCCACATTAAGAAATGAAGGATAGGAGTGATGCGTCTATAAGCCTCAGGATGCTAATAATTGCTGGCAAACCCTCAGAAGCCAGAAAGGGGCAAGGAAGAATTCTCCTGTAGGTTTTGGAGGGAGCAAGGCCCTGCTGACACCTCAGTCATGGACTTCAGTCTCCAGAACTGAGACACAATAAATTTCTGGTGTTTTAAGCCACCCCAAACGGTACTTCATTATGGCAGTCCTTGGAAAGAAACACATCCAATAAAAAAGTAAAAGAAAAAATCATTATCTTTCCAAACAGTGAAACATAGTAGTTATTGTAGAGAAATATTTTACTAACACGGGAATACATGTCATAACAAGCTGTTTGAAAACGGAAGTACAGACAGTTCCTAATGTAACAGTGGTTCGACTTAGGATTTTTCAACTTCACAGCGGTAGGGAAGTGGTGAATGTAGTTATCTTCAATAAGACCCCTCCCACCATGCTGGGCAGCGGCAGCGAGTGACAGCTCCCAGGCAGCCACAAGATCACGAAGGGAAACAACTGACAGGCTTACAACCGGTCTACGCAGGCAATCATGCTGCTGTTTGCTTTCAGTACCGTATTCAGTGAGTTACATGAGCTATGCCATATTTATTATAAAACAGGCTTTGCGTTAGGTGACTGCCCAACTGTAGGCTGATGTAGGTGTTCTGAGCACATTTAAGGTAGACTGTACTAAGCTATGATGTTAGGAAGGTTAGGTGCACTTTTGACTTGTATATTTTCAATTGATAATGGGTTCATGAAGCCATAATCCCATTGTTAGTCAAGGAAGATCTGTATGATGTTCTAGTAAAACGTTACGTATAGTATTTCCCATTTTTGTTTAAAAATATGTATATAAATATACACACAAATAAAAGTCTAGAAGGCTGTATTCCAACTGTTAATAGTGATTAGTTCTGATGAGATTATTAGATTATTTTTTCATTCATTATGATTATTTTTGCTTGATCAATATTTCTCGGCTCTCTGGCAATGAATGGTGCACACAGTGGATTACCATAACAACCCTCTGGGTAACAGATCCTTTCTTCCCACCTCAGCCCACTCACCATGGAGATGGCATTGACCTGCACTGGGTCAGTCAAACCACACCCTATTCCCCAGGACACAAGAACTGGTCCAGAATGGACTTCAGACTCAAACCAGGCCAAACAAAATCCCTCTTTAAAAGTTTCCTAACTGGACCTATTAGGGTAGATTCCTTTACCTCTTTGGTGACAAAGCTGTAAGCAGATGAGCCCAGAGCCACCAACACCCATGATTCCAGGGTCATGGAGAAGGTCAACTCCCAGGGAGAGGCAGGCAGCTAGAGTGTCCTCGTGGCATGGAGTCCCTGGTTCCACAAAACTTTTACATTCCCATCCATCACAGTCAGGTGAGGAAATATCTGCCTTTTATTTGCTAGAGTCTGTTCAAGTTTGCTCATGTTTAAAAAAAAAAGGTATTTTTAAATGCAATGTTTATGAATGAATTGGGCTTAAAAGCTTGAACAGGCTACAGCAAACATCCAGTACCATTTTCTGCCTTCTTTAAATCAGTCATGAACCCACTTAAGAGAACAGAACCATATAAACAACTATAAATGTACTGAAAGTAACACTGCTAAAAGATCTTAATACTTTTAAGCCATTGAGAAATAAGTCATCATTAAATGCATCATTATCAACTATGTGGTAGGTTTTTATAGTATCTCCCCAAGGGAAGAACTGTGTGTAAAAAAAAAACACAAGTTGAGAGAATGCAGCAAGTTTCTCTCACAGAAGTTTAAGTATATTCTGAAAACAATTTCTTAACTATCACCACTTCTATTACTAGTGGGTGTGAGAGACTAACACTATAAAATTATGAGTGGTGAAAAACTGAAATAAAGACAATTTCAAAAGCTAGATATGTTCAGAACACATTCAATCCCTTATTTTGAACTTTATAAAAGAAGCATACAATTTTTATTAAAAGAAAAATCAGTTTTCCCCACCACCCCTCAAAAAAACTGTTAAATAAATAATTTAAAGCCAACACAAATAATAAAGATATGGGATTCAAACATAAAATAGACACCCTGAGTCAATATGTAAACTTACCTGTCCAGTGCCAACTTCAAAAGACTCATAATCAACATGCACAGAAGAAACATAAGCTCCAAGTGGAAGTTTCCTCTTGGACTCCTTAGATTCTGAAGGGGAAGAAGCTGTTTCTGTAACTTTCTGAGCACTTTCCTCTTGTCCTTTTGTTGAAGCGGTCATCACTGCCTTTTTTTCTGATGCTGCTTTTTTCTGCTCCTGTGAAATACCAAAATTTTATAATATAACCTTGAGGGGAAAAAAGATATCACTATGAAATATTCTATCTCAGTGATTAGTAATTCCTTAGGCTTAACAATGACACTGTGGTTATTAGAGAAATGTCCTTTTAGAGATACATATGAAATATTTAGGGAAAAAAAATACCATGACATCTATAATCTACTTCCAAATTCCTAAGAAAAAGAAAATTAAGAAGCAAAGAAAAATGTGGCAAAACAGCTACAATTAAATCTAAATATTAGCTATCTTTATACTGTTTGTTCTATACTTTTCTATGTAAGTTGAAATTTTAATAGAAGGTTAAAATATGCCAACTTCTTCCTTTACGATCTCAACTTTATACAGATAATTTAGAAGCACTTTATATGATTGCAAATTATACACCTCCTATAAAGATATGTAACTTAAGAGAAATTTATTCATTCAGCATGTTTACACCATTATGTCTACATGGAGCCACTGACAACTTTTCCTCAAAAGCATTCTGGGAAGAATAGATATATACACACTGTGGAATACTCATACAATGGACTAACTACACAGAGATATAAAGGAGTAAACTGCAAATGAAGCAACAACAAGATGAATCTCAAAAACATTAAGTAAAAGAAGTCAGATACAAGAGAGTGTACAGTGTTGATTCCATGTACATAAACTTCTAGAACAGGCAACACTACTCTACACTGATCAGATTCAGAATAGTGGTTGCATGGTGGGAGGAGCTGACTAGAAAGAAGCATGAAGGAACTGTCTGAATGACAGAAATGTTCTATTCCTGTTTCAGCGGGTGATTACACAGGTGCAAAAACTGTCAAAACTTATTGCACTGAACACTCAAGATCTATACATTTCATAAATAAGTAAGTAAAAAAAATCTTTGGGAGCATCTACAGAACAGGTGTATCTCTGTGGTAACGAGATAAAATCTGCCTGTGCTGGTTTGTGATCACACCCCGATTTGGTAGCAACGATGGCAGGGGAATGAGAATGACTGTCACTGTGGATTCGTCCTCTCCCCACAAGCACAGGTTTCAGTGGCCCTCATTCTCCAAGCTGTGAATGACTGTGTTAAGTCTCTGTTTAAACAGCTATTGACAGAACTTAAACAAAACCAGCTGGCCTAAACAGTCTAGTCTATCAATGAATTCTCAACACTAGGAAACCTGGAAACGAGTCCAACTGGTAAATTCAAAAGGAAATATAGAAAAAAGAAAACTCTCTGCAGGCAGCTGGGAATAGATTCCACCATTAAAGTCCTGGAAGGCTTGGTCATCTCTGCCATTTGGAGGCACCACAAGATTGAACCGAAAAACCAAAATGAAGAACATGTTCAGGGTTCTTCAGTTTAAATCTGCTCTCTCACTTGAAGTACCTCCCTCTGCAGTCACATGACGTTTAACAACCTAAATTGCTAAGAAAGCTGTCTAGACAGATCCTAAATGGTCCTACTGCGAACTGTGGCTTTGTTTCCCCTCCTAGACACATGCAGTTACTTTAAAACAAGTGAGCCAACATATACATACTTGACTGTCGATATTCCTAGCACTCAAAACTATTCCTTTTCAAAGGAAAATGAATAAGGTGGGTTTACGAAGGGGAAAGAAAAGTTCAGGCCAGAAATATTTGATCTCCTTATTAAAATAATGGCTAATTTTGCTTCCAATTCCAGTTACAGTAAATCAATAGGATGCACAATATTATCTGATTATTGATAAGGCAGACCTTATTAACTGTGAACAACACAGAGCAATCAATGGCAAGACGGCTGAGAAGGTTTCACGGTTCATCCTGAATCAATTACTTTTGACTTTAAAAAGTAAGATGACTCTATAGATTTTTACTCCTCTCAAAACTTTCTTATAATGCCATAATTACATATCCAAGCTACTACAGGAGCTAAACCAGGCTCCTTCTAAAGATTTTTCAAGAACTACAGAATACTTTCTTACTCTTTCTTTCCTTTTAATTACAAAATAAAATCAAGGACAGATGTAGGACCTGGAAACATAGCTTCTCATCTGATGTTTCTGCTTTGTGTTTTTACGGGTCTGTGCTTCACTGATGTGCACACGGAGACAAACGTGCTTACACGTGGAGAACTCAGCCTGGCGGAAAGGAACACCACTAGTACACTTGTGTTCTGGTTTTGGCGTAACCACTGTGCTCACCAGAGATCAGCTACTTCTCAACTCTTAATCGTCATCGTCACCTTCAATCAACTATCAGAAACACTACCCAGTGTCTAAAATGTGTTCTGAGCTGCACCCTTCTTTTCCATTTCCTATTACACCCCTATCATTTCTCGCTGAGTCACTGCTTAACTTCTACTCCAATCGATTCCTAACAGCCTCGAGCTTCATCCCCTTCCAACTCCATCCCTACACTGTAACCAAGTGAACTCTCTAGAACACAAATCCAATCATGGAACTGCCCTCATTGCTCCACTGACCTACAGCAGTGGTTCTCAAACCACATACCCTTAGAAACTGAACCAAGAGGTTTACACTGCTGCTAAAATTAAATTGTGGCTCAGTTAACCAAAAAAAAAAATTTTTAATGTAAAAATTAAGTTGATAACAGAATTGCCTCAACTTTAAGATTTGGTCCAATTTTTTTTCCATTACTCCTCCCTATCAGCTAGTAGGCCCTAACCAATAGCAAAAGTAAGCAAATATTAATGGAAAAACTAGGAGGAAATTGACATGTTTTAAAACTCATTTATTACAAACACATTTGCTCATGGTTAAAATTTTGTAATGTGGTTTACAGCACATAGTTTTAAATTTTAACATTTCTGAAGTAAAACTTTTAATTTAGACTACAGAGGTATTTGGTGCTGAATCATAATTTGTGATAGAATTAATAAGCAAATGAGCATTTCATGATGTTTGTTTAAAAACACCATGACTTCCATGACAATAAGAACATGTTTGAGGACCACTCCCCTATAAGAGAAAACTGCCACATCTGAATGCAGGCCTTCAGGACCCTTCGCCCTACTTTGCTGTTTCCACTGCAGGAAAATACTGCCTACTCCTGGCAGGTCGTTCCCCCTGATCCTACCCCTCCTTCAAGCTCAGCCACCAACACCTTGGGAAAGTCTTCTCTCACTAACTCCAGCCCCTTCTCCCCAGGCCAGATCTGCCACCCCGCACCAGGCTCTGACAGCACAGACAGCACTGTCAGAGGACTGAAGCATTATCTGTGGTCCGATCTCTCCCCCTAACTAGACAATATACCCTCAGCTTCATCTCCAAATCTGGAGAATTCAGCATAGTGCCTGAACCAAGAGATATACTCATAATGTTGAACAACTCAACTGCTTATTATAACAAATCAACCCTATTACTTCATAGTCATACTACATATAAAGAAGTGGCACATGTTAAGTTCCAAAAAAGTAACACAAATTAAAGAACCACAGAGGTTCAAAAGATGGAAGGATCAAGGAAGACCACAGTAATACAATAAAAATAAAATAAAATAGCCACCCTAAGTGCTATCTAATTTTTCTAAGTATACAGAAAATCTCTGTAAAGTTAATGAAAATTAAGTAAAACAAGTGAGTTATTCCCAACTGTTCTATTTCTTTTTAAATGCTCTAGTTGTTGCTGTTATTGCTGTGTTTTAGATTGTTAAAAATTTTTGCTTTTTGGTTATTATTTAATGAGATATGTGTATGTGTTCATATCTCAAGATGGTGAGAAGGGCTGGGAAGAGAGAAAACGAGCGAACACTCACTGGGTGTTAAGCCTTACATGCATTACTTCATCCTCACTCCAACCCTGTAAGGAAGGTATTATCACTCCCACTTTAGAAATGAAGGAAACCAAAACCAGGAAAGTTACCATGAATATGTAGTTAATACGTGGTTGCTCTGGGAATCAGGGTGAACAACTCACCTATTTGTCCAGAACTTACCCAGTTTTTATATCAACTTTATACCAAATTTTATACCAAATACCAATTTTAAACCTGAAAGTCCTTCATCCTAGAATTTGCTCAGCCTCAGGAAAACCAGGATGTCAGTCACCCTAGCTGGAATTTAAATCCAGTTCCAGCTGACTCCCAAGTCTAGGCTTCCATTAACACCATTACTGTGCCCTTGGGCAGAGAGCACACTCACTGGCCTAACCATGATGATATTAACAAAAACTTCCAAAATATAAACAAACTAGTCACAGATGAATTTTATTTCCTTTTAGGGGCAGAGATGAACTTTACCAGTTTGACTGCTTTATGTTTTACGAAGTTTGCGATCTTCTTTCTGGGTCCAAGGGGTATCCCCATTTCCTTTAGGTCATCAACTGTACACATAAGCTTTAAAGGAAAACAAACAAGGACATTAATTAGTTAATTTAATTATAGATGAACTGAAATTGAAAAAAGATTAAAAAATAATCTTATCATTGAAGGCAACCTAATATCCAGTCAATTTTTTAAAGGTTAATTTTTTTTTTAAATCATGAATTAATTTAGGTTATAAAATCTTAGGCCTCCACATCTAAATCATTCTCCTGATTTTTAAGAGAAAATACAAGCATGTTGTACAAAATTCAAAAGCTGTATCAAGCATACAATGAAGTCTCTCCCCTCCACCTGTCCCAATCACCCAGTTCTCTCAGTAGCAACTGTGGGCAATTTGCTTTTTCAGAGATATTTGATGTATATACAGCATCCCGTGTTTTTCCATGTGTGTGGGTAACCTAGATGCAAACAGGACTGACCTCTGGTCTTTTCATGTACCTTAGAGATCAACACACCAGTACCTCTGATGCTGCCTCATTTACTTAACTGCAGGCTACACCATTGTATGGATACACCACAAATGAGTTCACTAGCGCCCTCTTAGTGGACACACAAGGTGTTTCTAAGGTTTTGCTGTTACAAACAAGGCTGCAGTGAGCATTCTTATGGATATTCTTCTGGCAGTGAAACTGCTGGGGCAAAGAGTTGTTGTTGGTTTTTTTTAATATTTTAAAAGACATTGCTGGACTGCCCTCCACAGAGGTTGTACCACTTTATTCTCTTACCAACAACATGTAACTGTGCCTATTTCCCCCCATCCTGGACACACAGTATATTACCAAACTCTTAATTTTCTTGCCAAACTCATAGGTTAAAAAAAAAGAAACTCACTGCACTTTTAATTTATATTTCTCTTATGAGTTTCCATATAATAATAAGTCATTTTTTACTTTCTTTTCTGTATATCACCTGTTCATATTCTTGGCCTATTCCTATTGTGTTGATGGTCTTTATATAAGTAATTTATAGAAGTTTTAAGTAGTAAGGAAATAAACCCTCTGTCTATAATATGTCTCCTAAATAATCTTCTTAACCTACCACTGGCCTTTAAATGTTTATGGTGTCCCATGCTATGCAATTTTTTTTTCTTTTATGGCTTCTGGGTTTTATGTCGTACTTAGAAAAGCCTTCCCAGATTATTTTTTAAAAAAATAGTTCTCTGGTTTTTTTCAATTTTTTAAACATTTAAGTTTCTGCCTTATCTGGAATGTATTGTGATATAAAAGTGTCTAAAACTTATTTGTAATTTTCAATCTTATACACAGGAAAAATAATTTTAAACAAAAATGAATCAAACTATCATCAATACCAGAGATTCCATATCAATCTTCTCCTTTTCAAAAGTGCTAACATATTCTGAGAGGCTAAGTGCTTCCAGAGTTTCTTGCAAAGTTAGGACTTCTTCATTCTCAACATCAAGGTCACAAGACTCATCCAGCTTTGGCTCTTCAGGCATCTTAAAAAAAAAAAAGTTGGGAGAACATTACAAAGCTCAGAAAAACTCCCATAAAATATTTTCTGATCTATGGAAAAATCTTAATTCTGTTGTATACACAAATCATAATTTTTGGCAGTTTGTTATGCAAAGTTTGAGTACTTTGAAAAAGTATATAAACTTAATAAATCATTCATGTCCCATTCCTACAACAGTTTACATTTTTTTAAATCATAAATTTTCTTTTACATTTAAATTTATAAACCGTAAGGAAGAAGACAGAGAAACTCAAATAATGAGCTTTATGATTCCATTATATTTGTAAATCTTTATTTCTATATTTATCCTATATTCTATATTTTATATTTATATAGAAACAGTTCAGATTTTGGAAAACTGCAGATCCAATTCTAAGTCTAAATGTTAACTGGGCCATACCTGCTTTTCCTGAAAATGTGGCTGCTTCACAACTCCATTAGCAATAGCAAAAGGCCCAGGAGACTTTGATAAATTCAAATCTTTTTGATTAGACAGGATGTCAAACAATATTAAAGAGCCTTAAAAAAAAAAAAAAAAAGCATTTTGCTTTATAACGTACTGAATAAATTCTCCTACTTTTCTTGCTCAAAGTCCCAAGCAGAAGTCATATAAAAGTTAAGTGTTAATCAAGTTTTGATAATAAATAATCTTGTTTTACCAAATAGCAGAATAAATTAAAATACAAAACATTCCTAGGTAACATGAAAGATAAATGGTAAAGACAGACTTTAAACTCAAAGCATGCATTTCTAACCTTTATAAAACTTAAAATCTATAATTCTAAATCTTGAACTAACAATGTCACCCACATTGAAAGCAGTGATAACTCAACAAAAATTATATTTAAAATGTGGATATTTGAAAAAGTTTTACCTAAACTGTGACCAGCAACAGAGACCCCTCCTTTGAAGTCTGGGTTCCGACTCATAAAAAGTGCATGCAGACGATTTATCTCCAATCCTACTTTTTCCACAATTGTCTGACAGTAGGTGGGGCTATTGTAAAATAAAATATCCAGCAAGGTTTCATTGGTAAAATGACGAAACCGACCAATACTTGGTAAAGTGATTTTCTTAATATTCCTGTTTAGAAAGAAAAAAAAGTAAATTCAGTCAGTAACCACCTTAAATCTATGGGTTTTTAGAAGTTTAGATTTGCAATCCTAAAAATACACTGAATAAAAAAATCACAGACTAATTATAAGTTGATTTTGTTGACAGTTATTATAAATAAATCAACATAAACCAAAAAAGTTGTTATTTGTACCTATAACTATACCATGAATTTTGGAATTTTCTGAAACCATCATACAAAATAAGGCCTATGCAAAGATTTGTATTTCATTTTTAAAGAGGAAAGCCTACTCTTCCACTTTTCTTCCAATTTGTTGGAAATCAGTATACTCGACAAAAATTGTGCGTGAAAAGGACAACACAGAACGTAGCAACAAGTAAGAAAGGAGCTTAATGGAATGAAAATCTTTCCTGATTTGAGAATGGAAATAGTTCAGGAACATCCACAGAGCAAAAAACACCCTCATAACAGGGCCTAACATGGATAGAATAGAATGTTGGTAGGATCAGTTTTATTAAACCATGTGCCCTGAAACCCTATGACATTCACTAAAATCCAAGTATGTTATTAGCCCTGTTTTCCCAGCATAAACATTACCAACTGGAAGTATTCAAAATAGCGAGAAGGCATTTTTAGTTGTCACAGTGTGGTGAATGCTGCTGGCATTTAGCAGCATTTAGATTAAGGATACTAAATGGCCTACAATACACACAACAGTCTTACATGACAAAGAACTGTCCTACTGAAAGAGTCTCCATTAAGAAACAATAATCTACATCAGTGGTTCTCAACAGAGGTGATTTTACCCCCAGGAGACACGTGCCGAAGACTGGAGACATTTTTGGTTGTTCCACTGTGGGTGGGGTCGTGCTTTCTACTGTTACCGACAGGACAGAGGCCAGGGATGCTGTTAAATACCCTACAATGTACAGGACAGCCCCATGTCTAAACCACTGTAGATGAGTATTTTAAAACCAGCTTGAGTTTCTTAGATCCTCTTAAATATTTACAATAGGAATACATACACACGCACATACATACGCAGGCGCATGCACGCACGCACACACAGTAGCATATAAACTTAACAGTATTTAATCAAATGTTAGAGCAAATATATAATTAAAGTTTTAAACTGTATTTGTTAAAGTCGTAATAACCTACTTTATATGATAGTTTAAAATCTGAATCTAAGTTTGACTAATCTGAAAACCAAGTTATCAAAATCCACAAACCTGTCAACACCTGTGGCATCCCCACCCAAGGAACTATGCCAATGAACTGGAAGGAACTCCACTCTGCTTACTTTCCGATCATCTAAAGATTTCTTGAAATGTGTCTGCAGCAATTTGAGAGAAACCACCCTAAAATCATCCACTTAAAAAAAAAATCAGAGAAGACATATTAACTTGATTTAATTTTCCCAGCTTGATAAGTCGTTAGCAATTACCTCAATTATGCCATTTTTTTTAATAACGCAAACTTCCCAAGGAAAAACAGATGCCAAAATTAGCCCAGAAAGAAAAAACCCAACTTTTAGGAAGTTCCTATTTAATGTTTCATTATTTTAGTGGAATATATACATAACTGAAAAACAGCAGCTCAACTACCATTACTGGGAAGCAGAAATGCACTGTGGGTAGACTCTGGAATCAAATTACCTTCTCCAGAACCTATAGACCGTGACACGGGAGAGGTTAACTTATCCTCTGGGCCTCAGTTCCTCACCTAATAGTAAAGATAACAGTAATAGCACCTATACCCCAAAGGTTTGTCGAGAGGGTTAAATGATACAACACATGCAAGATACTTGGCACATACCAAGTACTCAGTCAATATGAACTATCATTACAGACATAAAAATAAAACTTCAAAAATTTAAGCAAACCAGGCAGATTCACAGTTCCTTTAAACAACTTCTCACAACTAATTCATCATAAATCAGTTCAATACACAGGTATTGCTAGCGGCTGGAAATTGCTCAGGCAGCAGCTGTCAGAAAGGCTAAATTACTTCCAAGATCCCTTCTAATTTCTTCAAAGTCTAGGATTTTATGAGTTATAAATGTCCTAAGAGCAAATCAAGTACAAATGAGTATTTTCCAGTGATCCTTTAAATCTCCTCTTATAATCCCTCAGCCAATAGTATATAGCTGGAAACTATCTTAAAAATGAAGGTTTAAAAGTTCTTCTATTAGTTTTCCAGTCATTTTATGAAATAATATGACTAACACTTACCACATTCAATAATGCTTCTAAAGCGCAAGTCACACACAGGTCCAATGCCATGTACCATGAACACTAAATGGTCAACCTGAGGCATTTCCCCTACAAAAGACAGACAGACATGCATACATACATACATACATAAAAGCTGAGGATTTGTTTAAGTTTCTTAATTGGATAGCAATATTCTAGACATCATCACAATCTTGCCAAAGAAATTCACGACCATTCCAAGCTAATAAGCCTCACTACCCTCTACCAAATTAGAGGAACAAAGCTCAAAGTCTATCTTGGCAAGTAACAGTGGACTAGACCACGGAGTGGAGGAAGCAGGCCATCTCTGATCCCAGAGGCTATCAACAAATGATGAGCAGCAGTTTTGTACCCATAGAGGCTCCGTAAGCTTGCAATTTCTTCAGAAGCCCCCAGAGCACAAAGCTTCACATGGAGAAGCAATTTGCCAACATAAAACTTCAAAATCTTTTCCCAAAAATCCTTCTCTTTGTTAATTTCATACATACTGTACATGAACATTTCCAAGTTAAATCTACTATTTTACTCTGGTTATTTCATTCAGATTCATAATATCAGTACACTTATTCTGCAATTTCATGAAACAATGAAACAAATATGAAGTATGTAATTGTCAAAATAAAATCTATACTTTACATGGTGTAATAGGAGAAACCAAAGCACAAACACTGGAGCAGGAGTTGGCAAACAACGGCCCAGAGGCCAAATCCTGCTCACTGCCTATTTTTATAAATAAAGCTTTATTGCAACACAGCCATACCCATTTGTTTACAGACTGTCTATAAATGCTTTCACACCACAAAGGCAGATTTGAGTAGATACAGCAGAGTCCACATGGCCTGCAAAGCCTAAAATATTTACTACTTGGCCCTTTGCAAAAAAAAATTTGCCACTCCTACACTAGAATAATACAAACTAGTTGAGGCATGACAAAACAAGCCCCCAAATATTGTCAAAGGCCTAGCTGCAACCAGCAAAGTGCTTCCTCACAATAATTTATATTTAAGAATCTATATTATATGGTTTGTACATTTTCAACAGAATTCTAAATTTAAAAATGAACAGATAAAAAAGTAATAAAATTAAAAGGAAAGATATGTGCCAACCTGGCTGATTTCTGCATGTTATGGCAGGTAATCCTAATAATTGTTTCCTTTCTTCATCATTCTAAAATAGAAAAGTCTAAAAATGACCTTGGTCATAAACAAATTACACATACCATCAGGAATTTCATCAAGATTATCATCAATCCCGCGCTTTACAACCCTGGGCCTTGTCTGTCCATCTTGTGTGGTTCCCCATTCATCTGGCACTGATGAAGGCTGGAACTGAACAATAACCTTCAAGATACAAGAGAAGGGTTATGACAGAGCTCACTACCAATTCATTTCCACCATAAGTTAAACAATGTACTTCAATACATAATAAACTACTTCACAATACAATTTATAAATCAAGTACTAGTAGTATTGTTCCTCCAAAACCAATTTTGTAATAGTCCTGCTAGTGCTCAGTAATCATCAAAACTAAGCAAATCAATACCACTATTTCCAATGCTTATACTGGAAAATAATCAACTACATGCGAAGTGGTATGCCTTGATTTAAAAATGTAACAGACATCTAGGTTTACACATGAGAAACTGAGGAAAAGTTACTTGCAACAGAGGAATCTCTGTTTTATAAATGCATATAAGGCAAAATCCTTTAAATAATAATTTGCAAATTCAATTTCAATGCCAAAAAGAGATTTACCTACCACTTCTCAGGAAGACATATACTATTCTGTTAAATCAACCGTATTAAATTGAGCCTGAGGTGATATGGAAAAATCTCAAACAAACAACCTAACATACCAACTAAAGGAATTAGAAAAAGGAAAACTAACAAAACCCAAAGTCAGTAGGAGGAAGTAAATAATAAAGATCAGAGAGAAAATAAGAGACCAAAAAAAAAAAATAGGAAAGAACAATGAAACCAAAAGCTGCTTTTTAGAAAAGATAAACAGAACTGATAAACCTTCAGCCAGTCTCATCTAGAAGAAAAGAGCATCCATAAACAAAATAAGAAATGAAACAGGAGAAATAACAACCAATATCAGAGACACAAAAAAAATCATAAGAAAATACCATGAACAGTTATATACCAACAAATTGGACAAATTAGAAGAAATGGACAAATTTCTAGAGCCATACATTTGCCAAGACTACATCAAGAAGAAAAAGACAATTTGAACAGACCAATCACTAGTAGTGAAATTGAATTTGTAATTTAAAAAAATTCCCAGCAAACAAAAGTCAAGGACCAGACAGCTTCACAGGGGAATTCTACCAAACATATAAAGAAGATCTAATACCTATCCTTCTGAAACTATTCCAAAAAGTTGAAGAGGAGGGAACACTCCCAAATTCATTCTATGATGCTACCATTACCCTGACACCAAAACCAAAGACACTGCAGAAAAAGAAAATTAGAGGCCAATATCTTTAATGAATATAGATGCAAAAGTTATCAATAACATATTAGCAAACTGAATCCAACAATATACAAAAAGGATCATACACCATGGGCATGTGGGATTTATTCTAAAGATGCAAGGATGGTTCAATATTTCTAAATCAATCAATGTAATACACCACATTAACAAAAGGAAGGATAAAAATCACATGATTATCTCAATAGATGCAGAAAAAGCATTTGACAAAATTCAGCATCCATTCACAATAAAAACTCTCATCAGACTTGGTAGAGAGGGAACATATTGTCACATAATAAAGGCCATTTATGACAAACCCACAGCTAACATCATACTCAATAGTGAAAAGCTGACAGTATTTCCTCTAAATTTAGAAATAAAACAAGGATGCCCACTCATGACACCTCTTTTTAACACAGAGTTGGAAATCCTAGCTGCAGTAATCAGACAAGAAAAAGAAATAAAAGGTATCCAAATTGGAAGGGAAAAAGTAAAACTGTCACTATTTGCAATGACATGACACTATACATAGAAAACCCTAAAGTCTCCACCAAAAAACTATTAGAACTGATGAATGAATTTAGTAAAGTTGCAGGATACAAGACTAATATACAGAAATCTGTTGCTCTTCTATACAGTAATAATGATCAGAAAGAGAAAGACAAAAAGAAAAAAAATCCTATGATCCAGCAATCCCATTCCTGGGCATATATCCAGAGGGAACCTTAATTCAAAAAGACACATGCACCCAATGTTCACAGCAGTGCTATTTACAATAGCCAAGACACGAAAACAACCTAAATGTACATCGACAGATAAAGAAGTTGTGGTGTATTTATACAATGGAATACTACTCAGCCATAAAAAATAAAATAATGCTATTTGCAGCAACATGGATGAACCGAGAATGTCATTCTAAGTGAAGTAAATCACAAAGAGAAAGAAAAATACCACATGTTATCACTTATATGTGGAATCTAAAAAAAAATAAAGACAAATGAACTTATTTACAAAACAGAAACAGATTCAGACATAGAAAACAAACTTATGGTTACCAGGGGTGGGGAGGAAGTGGGAAGGGATAAATTGGGCGTTTGAGATTTGTAGATATTAATATATATAAAATAGAAAAACAACCAAGCTTATACTGTAAAGCACAGGAAACAACATTCAGTATCTTGTACTAACCTATGGTGAAGAATATGAGAACGAATGTATGTATGTTCCTATGTGACTGAAGTATTGTGCTATACACCAGAAAGTGACACATTGTAAACTGACTGTACTTCAATAAAAATATATTTTAAAAAATAAAGTCCTGCTTAATAAGCAAAAAAAAAAAAAAAAATCCTGTTTAAAATGACATTGAACAGAATAAAATATCTAGGAACAAACTTAACCAAGGAGATGAAAAACCATGCACCCTAATGTTCACAGCAACACTATTTACAATAGCCAAGATATGGAAGCAATCTAAGTGCCCGTCAATAGACGAATGGATAAAGAAGATGTGGTACCTGTACACACACACACACACACACACACACACACACACACACACACACACACACACATGGGGGGGAATATTACTCAGCCATAAAAAAGAATAAAATTCTGCCACCTGCAGCAACACGGACCTAGGGAATACTAGGCATAGTAAAGTATGTCAAAGAAAGACAAACACTGTATGTTACCACTATTTGTGCAATCTAAAAAACAAAACAAATGAGGGTATACAGCAAAACAGAAAAAGATTCACAGATTAAAAAAAAACAAAAACAAAACAAAACAAAAAACCTAGTGGTTACCAGTGGAGAGAGAGGAGTGGAGAGGGCAAGACAGGAGCATGGGATTAAGAGATACAAACTACTCTGCATAAAATAGATAAGCAACAAGGATATATTGTATAGCACAGGGAATTCTAGCCATTATTTTGTAATAACTTTTAATGGAGCGTAATCTGTAAAAGTATTGAATTGCAATGTTGTACACCTTAAACTAACATAATATTGTATATCAACTAAACTACACTTCAATAAAAAAAAAAAAAAGTTTAACATCAAACTTCCCCCTCAAAAAGTGAATGCATGCAAGATGGTATGCAACTCTTTTTGTGTTTATGTAAAAAACAAAAGTTAAAAAAAAAACAAAAGGATAAGAGTGGTTGCCATTAAGAGGCAAAACTAGGAAAATGCAGGGGTAGGAGGCTTTATTTTTCATTTGATACCTTTCTATACTGTTTAAATTTTGATGGCATATGAATATGTTTTTATTTTAACTTACTTTAATATCAGAAAGGACTACAGCAGTGGTTAAAATATAGGTTATCTTTGCTTTTCTTTTATATGTTTTTGTAATAAATAACGTATGTTCTGAGAAACTACTGTATGCCAAGCACTATGCTAGATGATTTGGCATAAATTATCTCACTACATCTAAAATATGACCCTGGGAGATAAATCTTATTATAGGTGATAAACTGGAGCTCAGAGAGATTAAGGATGGTAAATGGAAGAATCTGAACACCACACCCAATATCTTAAAAAAAGAAAAAGAAAAAAAAAGGAAAGCTTCTTGAAGACAATACAAATAAACTGAGGAAGAACATTTTTTACTTTAAAGGTTTAAATAAACCATCATCAAGGGCACGGTAGGCAAACTATGGCCTGCAGGTCAAATCTGGCCCACCACTTGTTTTTATAAATAAAATTTTATTGAAAATAGCCATGCCTATTGGTTTATATATTGCTGTCGCTGCCTTCAGAGACTACATGGCTGATAAAGCCTTAAATATTTACTCTCCAGCCCTTCACAAAAAAAGTCTGCTGATCCCAACCAAGTAAAACTTATATCAAGCTTAACTTCAATGATGTATACTTAGCTTCAGCTACTATGTTACCATAAACAGAAACTTCATGAAAGAAATTTAAATTTACATTTCATTTTTCATTTTTGTTTCTATCAACAATGTGAACTACAGTAAACTTAAAAGCAATGCACTTGTTATAAATATATCCCTACTACAGAATAAAAATGAACATTTATCAAACATATTCAGCAAAGTAATTATTTTTAAATACCTAAACATTTTAATATCTTAAGCAATACCTTTGGATTGTGCATAACAATTGTTTCTCCACTTGGAAACTCTAATCTGCGGTGCCACTGATTTGTGGTTACAGCTTTTTTATATTCAGCCTACAACGGAAACAACATATAATCCAGTATGACAAATCTATATCACATTAAGAGAAAGTGGAAGAAAATTATAATCATGATGGTAATTAAAAATAACAGTAATAGCAGCTCTCATGCACTAACTGGTTACCATACTTACCAT
The DNA here is from genome assembly GCF_048773025.1 of Camelus bactrianus. Lineage (NCBI taxonomy): Eukaryota > Metazoa > Chordata > Mammalia > Artiodactyla > Camelidae > Camelus > Camelus bactrianus. The sequence continues at coordinate 26,622,109 of NC_133549.1, forward strand.
CACTTTACATACAGAACCTCACTTAACTACTTGCAATCGTTTCTAAATAATATTATCCCTATTACATAGAGGTAAAAACCAAGGTTTAGACAGTCTATGAATTTCTTAGGGCTGCCATAACAAAGTATCACAAACCGAGTGGCTTATAATAACAGAAACGTATTGCCTTACAGTTCTGGAGGCCAGAAGTCTGAAATCAAGGTGTCAACAGGGCCACATTCCCTCTGAAACCTACAGGGAACTCCTTCCTCTCCTCACTAGCTCCTGGTGGTCTCTTGGCAATCTTCACTGTTCCTTGGCTTACAGACCCATCACTCCAATCCTCTACTTTCACATGGCCTTCTCCTTCTGTATCTGTCTTACCACTGCTGTCTTCTTATAAGGACACCGCTCATATTGAATCAGCGACCCACATGACTCCCATAGGATCTCATCTTAATTAATTACATATGCAATGACCCTATTTCCAAAATAAAGTCACATTCTAAGGTACTAGCGGTTAGGACTTCAACCTATCTTTTTTGGAGGGACACAATTCAACTGCTGGCAGGCATTTTTAACTCACAGTTGCACAAGACCGCACAGTGATCACAGTGGTAGGGAGCAAAAGCAGAAGTGTCACTCACTCCCACCCACAACTTTCTGACTCCAAAGACTTGACTGTGCACCCATTCTCCTACTCTTCCTCCAGAGACACTATTCTGTTTTCTGTGCCTGCTTTCAGGGACAACATGGCTGATAGAGCCTTAAATATTTACTCCCCAGCCCTTCACAAAAACATCTGCTGATCCCAATCAAGTAAAAATTGTATCAAGCTTAACTTGAAAACTTTTAAAAAGCAGTGAGGAAAAAGGTCAAACTGTGGGTCATGACCAGTAATAAACTGTAAAATCAATGTTTTAAAGGAAATATAAAGTATCTAAATGAATGATATCTAGATTCATTCTAGATATGAATGTCCCATGGATCTTTGTTTTTAGTGGTGTGTTAGAGCTAATCACACACACCTCTTCCCAACTGTGTCCAGTTACATCATGTTGGTAGCTTAAAATTGGCCACGGTGGGAGTATTTACACCATGGAAATCAGCAAACACTAAATCAGGAGCTTTCTTCCCTGGAGAGCCAGTTTATCAAACACTACTGTTTCTGATAAATAAATACACACAAATATGTGTGTGTGTGTGTGTATACAAAATGCGTGTACTAAATCTCAGTGTAAAATCTACCTTACTATTGGTTGAAGTTAAAAAAAATTTGAAGCCTCTGTTCTCAACAAGCTTTTTTCCCAATTTACTTAACCCCAACTAACATTGTCTTACTTTAGGCCAATACTCACCTTTTCATACTGATTTGGTTATAGAATAGTATTTCATAGTCACTACTATAGAGATTAATATTCCTGGGGCAGGCACAATTGACAACGCCTAAGAATTGCATTTACAAATTTTCTTTTGAAAAAGCAAATTACTCCACAAAATATATGTACTATTTTAACTGTTAGGAAAAAATATATATGAATAGATAAAGAACAGTCTAAGAAAATATTTTTAAATGTAAAATTTGACTTGAAAGGATGATAAGATTGTGATTTTTTTCTCTTATTTCTATTATTATTATGTTCTTCAAGGATAAAAAAATTTAGTAATTAATAGTTGTTAGACTTGACTGTCAGCTCCTAAACAGAACATAAGGCCCCGTCCTTGCTTGAAGCTTTCAAAATATGAATCTAGGTAAGATTAACATTTTAGAGGCTCCTTTTAACATCAATATTAGTACTGTTTTAATGTTTAATGTTACTGTTGGTTATATAAGTTTTAGTAACTAACACATTAAAAAATAGTAACTAAACCGTTTCATTCTTCATTTCCCATGTATACAGATGAATTCATTTAACTTATCTCAAATACTTAATACTCAATAACTAAGTAGAACTGTAACAAGAAATTAACACAATTATGTAAAACAACATTAACCATCAGTTTTAAGGTGGCTAAAAAGTCACAACATTTGTTCCTATTATATTTATTTTCATAAACAAAGCCTTTTACTAAATAATAATTTGAAAAGCATCCATATGCTTGACATGTGTTGTCAACAGCAGATTCCAGCAGCCTAAGTTCTTCTGAAGGTTTGATACAAGTACCCTATTAGATTAGATTTGTGATGTGCCCCTGAATAACATTCTGTCTTTAGACCTCGAGGCCATGAGTAGCACCTCGTGAATGATGGCACCACCTAGAAAGCAATCTTCTTTGTGAACAGGATCAAGATAGGCTCCCTTTTACATAAAGTCTGCCCACTGTGAGCGGTGTTACATGAGGTGCCAATGTATACAGAATCTATGTGTCTTAAAGAAAAGCATAAAGGAATAAAGCCCACTTACCTCTAGTTTTTCACTGAAGTCCTCTGTATAGGGAATAAATCTGCTATCTGTGTCCCCTTTGTAAAACCAAGTACAGCGTCTCACTTCAGCTGGCTCCTCCTCCCAGTACACAGCTTTCCTCATTCGGTCATAGAGGTAAACATCATAGCGCCCTCCATCCGTGCCTAGCACCACACTCTCTGGGTCTGGCTGGACTGGAGCACAAAGTCCACAGTTTAACTCAACAGTTACCAGGTATATTTAAAAGTAATAAATAATGAATATAGTGACTCATCTACCCTTAAAGACAAAGAACTAAGCTCATTTTTGTTCAAAAATAGAAATGTAAGATTAATTTGTGCCCCTCAAAATGATGACTCTTTTAAGTGGGGAAGAAATAACCAGGGCAAAATATAAATACATGATCATGAAATAATTCAAATAACTGGTAGATTTCTTCTTTATCAAGTCAAAGCAGCAATGCTCCATGAAGCAAGCTTTTAAAGAATAAGTGATATTTAAGTCCCAAGATGAAATATCATCAGGATAAAGAAAGAAACTTATTTCTACACTGCAAGACTTCTCAGCGTCTTAACACAGTCCTGCACTATCTCAAGAGATAGATGTAGTTACAGCTCTTCGAAAAACTCATCTAACCACAGAACACTTTTTTTACAGCATCTTCAAGAACAAGAGTGCCATAAAAAAAAATTTATGAATGCCCTATAGCTACAAACAAGGAAGGGAAATAAGAAAACTGACACCTGGGTTATATGAACTACTCTATTTCTTGGACTTAAAACACCTTTAAACAAAAAAGAAAACTACTAAAACATTTCTTCAAATATCTTGCTCAAATAACTCAGAATGTATACTAATATCATCTTAAGGTACAGGGGCTGGTGGACTCTACAAGGACCAAAGAATCTGACATTCATAAAAAGCAGGCCATGGATAAATGGGCTCTTCATTCCTCTCTTCCTAAAATCAGATACAAATGATGCAGGATCCATGCTTACCTGAATTATAGATTTCTTCAAGATTCAAAGAGTCAAACACACTGAAAGGCATCCATAGTTGTTTGTATTCTACCTCCTTGCAGTAAAACCAGTGGGGCTGGACAGGTTCATATTGGTTCTGAAGTAGAAAAGGTGGCGGCGCTTGCACAGGGGGACCCACAGGTTTAGCAGGTGCCTGCTGCTGGATTGGTGGGGACAACCCTGGTTGCACTGGAGGAGGAACCTGGAGGGACAAAAGTTAGGACCATCAGGTCTGTCCAAAGGAACAATTTTGTATATGCTTCAGACCCAAACTAACATTAGTAATAATTATCCTAATTATTTCTCTACACAAACAATTAATAACTAGGCTCCAAAGCGATTAAAAATTTTTTAAAATCTAGCAAAACCCAAAATCAGTTGCAAAGTGAACAGGACTTTCTCACACTGATGACAAAGTAAATTAATACCTTTATAAAAATCAATCTAACAATATGCCTCCTATGATTTATTTAATCTTTAAAATGTGCATATTCCTTGACCTAGCCATTCCATTTGTAAGAATTCATCCTAAAGATGTAATTGTAAAAATTCACCCATAAGCATGTATACCAAAAGGTTACTTATAATAGGCAATCACTGGATACAATCTAAATGTCTAACAGAAACCTGATTAAATCAATCATATTTTATTCAAATGCTGGAATTCTCTAGAACCACTAAGAATGTTTAAGAAAAAAATATTTATAACATCTAAAATATGTTCACAAAAAACATGTTTGTCTGGAAAAAAACTACCTGTCTAGAAAAAAAGATAAGAAAGACATAAAACAAAATAAAAACAGTTTTCTAGCAGCAATTTTTATTCATTTGGCTATTCTGCATTTTTCAAATTTTCTGCATTGAAAATACTTTTTTTAATGAAAATAGTTTTAAATCAGAATACATCAAAAAATCATTTCAGAACATTCTATCAAGGTTAAGTGTACTGAGGTTGATAACTGTATTGTGGTTATGGAAAAGAATATCCTTAGTCTTGGGAAATACATACTACGGTATTTAGGAGTAAAGAATCACAATGTATTTAACTGACTCTCAAATGTTTTCCCCCAAAACTGCACATGTACAGAGTAAGAAAGGAAGGAAGGGAGGGAGAAGGAAAGAGAATGCCTGAATGTGTCACTGTGCGTGTTCACAAATGACAGAACAAATAGGGCAAAATGTTCACGACAGGTAGATCTGGGTTAGGGTATTGCGGCGTTCTTTGTCCTATTTTTATTTTTGTAATTTTTCTTTAAATTTTAAATTATCATTTTTAAAATTCTTAATCAGAAATCTTTTCAAAATCTCACCAGCAAAGTATACTAACTCATATTACATACCACAAATCTACTTTCCAATACACTGAAATCCAACATTACCAAGAGGTTGTGTATTGGTATGATTTAGATTACATGATAAATGGAGCCCAGTCTCTATCCCTAAGAGGGAAGTCAGGTTACGTTCTGACTGCAATACTACTATCTCTGCCACACTGAGTTGGGTTCTTAATTCTTCCTTTCAATCCTTCCCCTTTTTTTGATTCAGTTCATTTCCCTTTGGAAGTCAGCTGAATAATTAGTGGGGAAAAATCATAAGGGAATTTCATAAAATCTACCCAATGCAAAAGTGATTCCATCACTCCCCTGAGACAGTTTGTCTGTCTAGACCCACACTTCATAAATATAAATAAAGGAAATTATTGGAGTAATCAATTTTAGTCCCAGTAATTGTTTTGATTAAATAGTATAATTAAAAAATGAGAAGCTGGTAGTCTGCTATAATTGCGTTGACTCTCACACGTCCCTAGATGGCATTTGTTATTGGTATCTTACACTAAACTCTAGAAAATACTGGCATGTGGTTAACTCATTAAAATCAATTACTACTTCCATAAATAGATACTACAAACTAAAATATAAACCAATCAATGAGCTACCTTTACAAGATCGTTTATTTCAAAGTATGTAGCTTATAAAAAACACCCTCTGAAAATAATCTGTCATCATATTGGTTATTAAAAGCACAGTGTTTTTAAAAACATAGGTTAAGATGAGAGAGAGATTAAAAATTAAAGTTCATAATTAGGACATTAAAACATGAGTCCATACCGGTGGCAAAGATCCTGGAGGCATCTGATACATCTGAACGGGGGATCCCGTGGGTGGAGGATGGGTAGGGTGGGCTGGTGTCTGGCACTGCTGCAGCTGCGGTGGTGCAATGTAAGGGTTAGCCCTGCTGCTTACAGCCGTGTGGCGATACGGATTATATCCTTGTTGCGGTGTTCCTTGGGGTGGGCTCCCAAAATTTGAAGGAGGGAGACTGCTAGGTTGAGAAGGCAGGTAAGTATTTATTCCCATCTGCGAAGAAGGTGGAGCACCGTATTGAGCCTTTGGAATGGATGGTGAAAATGCATTCGACACATCCTGGGATCCAGTTGTAAAAGGGAGAGCAGTTGGGGGCTTGGAGAATGCGGACTGGCCAGCCGATGTCACTGCTGTTGTTAACGGTGACTGTCCAATGTTCCCAAAAGGATCACTACTGCTTGATACCTGAGAGAAGTAACTAAATGTCTGTGGGGTAGACGTGTGAGCTGAAGTCTGACCAAGGAAGCTGTCCTCCTCACCAACATCTGTGGAATCCTCTGAAAATGAACAGAAGGATACATGGTTTAAAGATATGCTATCTCTGTAGGTAAGATTCCATACAGCAGATCGAGTAATTATACCTCTTATTTTGTTGTTCAAAGTTACATTTCTGCATCAAAGAAAATAATGAAAAACTCTGTTTTTCTTTTTTCTTTGAAAACTTTTCTTTGAAATGATAAACTAGAAAATATGAGTAAGAAACAACAAAAGGAGGAAAAATTATAACTCATTCATAATCACTGCTAACACTGCAAATACTTTGGTACATACCTTTCCATATCTTTTAAATAGACATAAATAGTTACATATTATTTATTTTGAAAAATAGGTATAAATTATGTATACATATTTGTATATAGGAGCTTTTTAAAATAGAAACAAAATGTATACCTACTATTTTTACATGTTATTTTGAATGCTTTTTCCTGGTAAGAAATAATTCAAATATTATTCCATTACCCAAATAAATGTAACTTTGTTTCTACAGGAATGACAAGAAACTACAGATATTAACTCTGTTGACAAGAAGGGGTGTGTCAGGGCTCTTACCTACAAAGCACTCATTGTACAAATGAACATGTGGTATTTGTATTCCCAAGGCAAAGTAGGTCAACCATTAATTACCATCCCTAAAACCACACAGTACCACAACCAGATAACTAGTCTGGTTAGAGAATGCCGAATGAGTAGTCATTTTCCAACCAAGAAAAGTTCTCCTCGCTTCCCCTTGCCCAACTTGATCTTCACTGGAGGTATTACGAATATAAACTGTTTATCTTCTCTTCCACTACCAAATTATAAAATCAAAATGTTTTCCTTCTATATGGCCTCAATGTGCTCAGTAAACTTTTATGCGCTCTCAGCTTGTAACTCTGTCTTCCTCATCTTTTCATTCTCCTGTCTCATTCCCTCTTATCTCCAACCCCTGGAGGCATGGAGCAGGTCAAAGGGGTGGACTCTCTCCCAGCACACAGGCACGCTATGGTCCCTGCCCTTGGGACCTGTCACAGGGTGGCCTTTCAAGCTCTGAGCTCCCTCTTGACCTCCACTGAAGGAGGCCACTGGGCTCGTGGAGATTCTGGCTTCAGCTCTTAGGATGCTCCCACTATATTCCACACACACTAACTTGACTGAGATCCTCCACTATTCAAAATACTCCTCTGTGCTGTTTCTTTGTACCTAAAAATACCACTTCCTGCACAAGGCCCTAGGTCTGCTTGTTTCATTCTACTTTTTTCATACAGTTCCGGCTCCTACCTCTCTTTTCAGTCACATGAACCTCACTTGGACCCATATTTCTTAGTTCATATCTCAACATCTAAAAGAATGGAAAAAAACACTGTGGTATCTTTCATCCTTTAAGACAACTTGGGATCAACCTGATTCGAGAAACTTTTTTCTGATTAGCATCAATTACAAACGAAGCATCGATCTCTAAAAGCTGCCAGCAGCCTCACCTCAGGGACACTTTCTAATTACATGTGGACACACTTGGCATCAAGACCCATTACTTTAATGAGCACTTGTGTACCTGTGACACTCCCAACTCTGTCTCAAATCGAGATTGATTCATGCGTCCCAGAACCTATTTTCCAACTGCTTCCTCAATACTTTTGACAGGTTCAGCCACATAGTAAGCCTAAACTGAATTCGTCATCTAAACTGTCCCCCTCCGTGTGCTCCTTTCACAGATCTATTGCAATAGAAGTCTGCCAACATCCATCCAGACGCTCAAACCAGAACCTCTCTGACTCCTTCCTGTCTCTCATGCCCTTCCTTTAATCATTCAGATCCTCGTTAAAGAAATACATACACAGTATCCATTATATGCCAGGTGGAGATGGGTCTTGGGGTTAAAACTGAACCGAGAGAAGAGGCCTTTGCATTGACAGTGAGTCACTAAGTCCCAACAATCTGATGGTCTAAAAATCTCTCACATCTGCTCACTGTTCTTCTGTGTGGCTAGGCTAGAGGGCCACCCACTCCTGCCTCACAATGGCCTCCAGACTGACAGCTCTTGCTACAGTCAGCTTTACTCCCATGTAATCTCAGAAAATTCCAGTCTTTCTGAAACAACTCTAATTTCAATGCCTTGCTTAAAACCGTTTAAGGGCACACCCCCACCCCACAGGAGGAACTACAAACTCCTCAGTATGGTATATGAGGCCCTTCGTGATCTGGTCCCCACTGACCGCTTGAGCCACTCCCCTGTACTTGCTTTAGCCACGCTGATCTGGGATAAGGCAAGGAATGGGGCAAGAGAGAAGGAGCAGAGGAAGGAGAGAGAGAAAAAGTGAACACCTACCACCAAATCCCACCAAATCTGCAGGTTTTCTCACACCTCCAGACTCTTACACACGCCTATCTGCCCAGACTCCCTAACTGCTTTGTACCCTTCAACACCCAGCTCACAAATCACCTCCTCTGTGAAGCCCTGAAGGCCTATGAGATGTCCTCTCCCTGGTCAGCCAGCCTGACACCCACAGCTCTCACAGCAGCATATCGATCCCTCTTTCAAGCCATCAAAAACCTGCATCACAATAACTTACACAGCTGGGTACAGTGTGTCTGTACATACTACGCAGTCACCAAGGGCAATGCTGTCTGCTCTTCTGTGTCTCCCTGACATCTGGAACAGAGCCTGGCAAACAGAAGCTGCCCAATCCATGTTTGCTGAATGAATGAAAACTGCTTCCTATGTGTCTCTTTCACTAATGTGTGTCCAATTGCTTCCAATGTGACAGGTCCTTTTGTCTTTGGAAATTCTCTAAACAGGTTTCTAATGATCAAATCTTTTTCAGAGGTGGGAAAATATTTGATCCAGAATTTTAGCCCTAAAAACTATTAATTTTCTTATTAAATAACCTATCTCTAAGAAACCTGTCTCCAAGGCAAATTATCCTGTACTTGAACATGAAAATGTTTAGCATTAATTGATAGTGACACACACAAACAAAATACTATTCAGCAAGGAAGATGGGCATGAGCCAAACATTTGTGAAACAGAGGATGATATGAAAATCCCATGTACGGCTTTATTTATTCCTGCACCCTCCCAGAACATTCTGCTCCAGCCATGCTAGTCCTCCACCAAAATGGCAATGCCTCACCTTTCAGACACACTCTCAAAACAAGACATACATATTCCTGACTCCCATCCTTTTATCTGTTCAACAAGTCTCTACTGAAAAACTGGTCTACAGCATACTAAGCACTGTTCTACATATAAGTTCCTGCTCTAAGGGAGCTTACATTCTAATGGGAAAAAATGTGCACATGTCAGATGGTGAAAAGCACCAAGAAGAAACATAACACTAACGAGGGGGAACTTTCATGTATAGCTGCCTTCTGCTTGTCCTTCTTCACTTTCTGAAACTTTCCTTAGTCCTCCAAGCTAGAATAATTATTCAATGGAAAAATATTCAGCATTTACTGAGGATCTATGTGTTAGACACTAAACAAGATCCTAGAAATAAAAAAGTAAATAAGTCATACGTCAAGTTGCCCACAGTTGCAAACGTCAAGAAGCCCACGGTCCAAAGAAGCAGATATGTTTATTTCACAAACATTTATATCCAGACCCTATATTCAGTGCTTTACAAGAATCAATTGTCTTCTCATTACAGCCCGATGAGGCTGTATATATATATATATGGAAAATGAAGCACAGAGAGGTAAAGTAACATGCTTGAAGTCGCACAGTAACTTATTTGCTGGGCTAAGGCTGGAAAAAGTTCTGCGCTCCTAAACACCAGCCAGGTTATGCCACATAATCTTTAAAATGCAATCTCCCTAGACTGTAATAAAGATATGAACAAAGAGCTAGGGTGCACATAGGAGTCGGGTCCTAAGAACAAGCAAGAGCTCCTTAGAGAAATGATGCACTGCCTTGAAAGATGAGGACCGTATTCTGTACTTAACTCTTGCAACTGTTACGTGTCTATCCTAGGAGATACCCTACTGTATCCTAGGAGAGGCAGCACTAATTTATTTGCATCCCCTGAAAGCACCTGGCACACCTGTAGGTGTTAAACAAAAATTTGTGAAATGCCAATACAGGAGTGGCCAGCAATCGGAACAGAGTTCCTTCGACGAAGAGCCTGGCCCCTGCCCCCAAGATCCCAAAGTCCCCAGGCCACTCAAACTTGGCCACTGATGGCCCTAGCAAGCTACCAAGAGGGTCGGATCCAGGCAGAAGACAGGCCTCCCGTCCGACCCTCATCACCCCACGCCCCCCGCCCGCCTCCCTGCACACACTTGCCCCACCGGACTCCCCTCTCTTTACTACCTCCGGGCAAGAGCAGGGAGGTCGAGGCAGCGGCGGCTTGGGTGACCGGAATAAAGGGCACGTTGAAACTGAGCTCCGTGGCCGAGGACGAGAACAGTAAGTTAGTGCCCGAAGAGGAGGTGGAGGCGGCGCCGCCGCCACCGTTAGGCTTCCTCTCAGCCATGGCTGCGTCCCACCGTCCGTTACACGTCTCCGGCTGGCCGGAGAGGCACCACTGGCCGGAAGCCGATCACATTCGGGGCCAACACACTTCCGCACTTGCGCACAAGGGCCGGAACTCCGGGTGGCTGGTCAGCAGCCCAATCCTTTCCCCTAGGGGGCCGCCAGAAATCAAAATGGCGGCGCAGGCTTCACTCCCGGGTCCTAGCACGTGACAGCCTCCGCCAATGCTCGGGCGCGGCTGGAAGCGGAGGCCGAGGCTGGGGTTGGAGAGCAGGAGAGGAAACGCTGCGGGTTGTGTGAATCAAGTATGAATTGACGCTGAAAGTCTCGGATTGCTCAGGGCGTTCCGGGCTTCTGAAAGTACCAACAGGAACGTTTAACTGGATAAGATTTTGGAGAAATAGCGGAAGCCCGCAGGCGTAGGTAGCAGAGTGCTGTGCGCAGAGGGGAGAAATGTGAGGGCCATTTGTAGCCAAGGTCTAGCCAAACTCACTCCAGCAACCACTTTTAACCCGCCCACGTGTCTTTCTGGACTGAACTGAACTCTTGTCATTGGCCCAGAAATAGAAATGGTAAAACTTTTTAAATTTTTAAGCCAAAGGAAAGGGAAAAAATTTTACGAGAGAAACCAGAGAATTGACATTTAGGTGTGTGACCTTTTTAGATAGCTTTCTATACTTGTCTACAATAATCTGATTTAATCCCAAAATGCACTGTGGATAATTTGGATGTAATTGGCATCTTTCATATAGTTAAAAATTACGAAAGAAAATAAGTAACTTCTTGGAGGGTAGGAGAGGGGGGATAGAAGAAACCCTAAAAGAAGCTTTGAAACAATGAAACTACCCTCTCTCCCAGCTGTTCACACCTATATAGTACCTGTTTATTAACTAATTCAATGACTAGTGTGCTTACTGTCAAAGAAAATGAAAGCCAGGCACTAGTTTAAAGCAGTAAGGATAGATTTTATTCAGTAATAACTATTGCATTAAGGAAGTGGGTACATCATGAACTGCACTAAACTGAACTTCCCCGAAAGGCTGGAGACTTTAAAGACGGGTGTGCTAAGGCAAAGGCACTGAAGGGTGCAAAGGGGTATTGGTCCATGTGACTAGGCCACCCAGGTTTGTTAATTTTGTTAACTGGCACTTATATGTAGGAGAAATAGACTTCTCACATCTTTATGGCAGGCAGTGGTACAACTTAGAGCAAGGTACCCACCAGGCTGGGAGGATACAATTCTCAGGTCCTTGAGAAGACAGTTTTGGGTGACAGAAGACTTATATCTCAAAGTGGCAGAGAAAGGATTTATAATTGCAAGATTTCTAAAGTAACTGCTTTAAAGGAGGTTCAGCAGCCTGTATGCCTATACCTGTTTTGGGTTGGAACAAACAGTAAATTCCTGGCAGTGTTGAGCTTTCTCAGGCAGGCATTTTAAGGGAGACAGGGTTCATCCTGGGGACATGGCCTTAAGCTACTAGTAGCCATGCTACAGTCTGGTTAAGAAGTCTTTGTCATTATTATGGGTGGTCAAGGCAGTATACAAAACACTAGGGGTACCGTGGTATATGAAATAGACACAGGACCCTTCCTTCTTGAGTTTACACTCTGGTCAGGAGGACAGACAACTAAACATATAATAACAATAAACTAAAGTGTGTTGAAAGTTATAATGTAGAATATCCCGAAGTGTGTTATGTGGAATATTGACACTATTAGGAGAGGGAGGTATAACACATCTAGGGGAGGGATAGCAAGTACTTAGAATGATCAGACCATCAACCAAGGACCTACCAAGTCTGGAGTAACATGAAAGACTTTCCTGAAGAAGAAAAGTAAAAGTTGAGACCTGAAAGCCAGTAAGTAGAAGTTAACTGGAAAAACTTGGCAGAAAGGGGGTTGGAGGAAGTGGTGAGAGACAGTTACAGATAAGTTTACTACAGTATGTAGGGAAACCTTAAGATGTGACTTTTGGGCATTAAAAGAAACAGGTTACAACATGGCTGGAGCCCAGGGAGCAACTGGGAGAAAGTTGGGAGATAAGAATGGAAATTAGACCAAGGCCAGATGATGCAGGGTCCTTACAAATTAAGAGCAAAAGGGACTCAAAGAAGGGTCTAAAGGAGGGTAGAGGAATAATAACGTTGTTCTGTAGAAACGCTCACTCCGACTTCAGTGTAATAAAATAGATAAGGAAAGAGCAAGCCTTGGAAGTGGAAAGAACAGTTGGCAAGCTGCTGCAGTGGACCAGCTGAGCAATGATGGTGGCTCAAATTAGAGCAACTGCAGTAGGAATGAACAGAAATAGGAATAATTACCAGGGAAAGATGTCAGATTGAACAGCTGTATCTTCATTTTCTTCTTCCTGAAACTCCGTTGAAAACACAAATGGGTTTGTTTGATATTTTTAGGCATAGATTCATGAGGATGAGGAGAAGGGGAGAAGATTTGACAGCAATAAGATATTGCAAGGCACCAAAAAATAGACAATCAGTAGATGATTTAGCAAACCAGTAATGGGGAAAGCTCAAATGCAGCATTATTTGCACCAGAGTATCACCAAAAGGTCTAGGACCTGATAATCTTAGACACCTCTGGAAATGGTGGCAAAGCTGAAGAAAGAGGTCCTATAATTAGGAGGATTGGTTAAAACTCTTTAAGTCAGGTTCCCTCCCCCACTCTCAGTAAGTAGACTACTGATCATCCCCCTTCAAGGAAAAAGACTTAAGTTTTCCCTTCTGGAGAAGGTAAAACAGAAGGAAAATTAAGCAAGTATGTATATACTGAGTAATCAAACAATTTCTCCACTTAGCTCCAAAACACTAACTGCCAGTTCTTCTACCTCTAGGTAGGCAATTATAAGAATCTTCTTCAGGTCATGGGAACAGAAGATCTCAAGATAATGAAATCAGGGTTCCCCAATAAGACACCCCAGCCACATCACTCCCTTATTGATCTCACAATCAACAAACCCCAAAACACACCTTGCACTAGCCCTAGTACCTCTTCTTTGCCGCTGTTTTGGACCTCCAGCCTCAACTCAGCTTAAAAAGAACCTCAAATGCTCCTGCTCCACTGGTGGCTCCTGCACCTGCTGTAGCTCCTGCAAATGCACCTCCCGCAAGAAGAGCTGCTGCCCCTGCTGTCATGAGGGCTGTGCCAAATGTGCCCGGGGCTGTCTGCAAAGGGGCATCGGACAAGGGCAGCTGCTGAGGCTGATGTCAGGAAAGCCTGCACCCAGATGTAAATAGAGTAACACGTACAAACCTGCATTTAAATTTTTTCCCTTCTACCCTGACCTGCTTGCTACATTCCTGTTGCCATGAAATACTTGTATGAAAATAAACTCATCTAGCCAAAAAAAAAAAAAGCCTCTTTATATGCTCTGAGCTCCCAGGTACATTTTTAGTCCCCACCCTTTTTTTTCAGGCATTCTTTCAGCAAATATTTATTATTATGTGAACCCACCTCCATGCCAGACACAGGGGATACCAGAGAGGACAGACGGGCAGAGACGTTGTAGTTCACACTCTAGGGTACAGTGATCTTCTCTTGTCTTCCATACTCACCTCCACCTGTCAAGGCAGGTGAATGGGGAGGACCCCACACAGGTGACTAGAGGGAAAGTGTGCTAATTTCTGATTTAGGGAACGCAGAGGAACAGGAGGACAAAGTGGAACATAAAAATGGAGATGCCCAGCAGTTAGATGTATGGCTCTGAAACTGAAGAAAGAAGTCCGGGCTTAAAATGAGATGTAGGAGGCATCAGCTCACATTTAAGCCATTTGGAAATTGTGGGGAAAGAGCCGTGTGCTCTTGTCGCTGTCAGAAATGGCCATTCTTTGGGAGGAAGGTTTGTCTCGCTTTCTGTACAAGGTGACGTGCTGAGCACTAAGTCAGGCTGATGATGGGTGTGGTCAGAAGAAGCACAGCTTGAGAAGATTCTTTAACCTGAAAGATCATGATCCAAATAAGACCCACAAAAGGAATAGGAAATGGCATTTTGAAGAAATAACCCACACAGGAAGGGAAAAACTTTAAAAAACTCTATCAATCATTACTTCATAGGGATGAGAGGATCTGCATCCAAGAAACAGATCAGGGCACTATTTAAAAATTTTTTTTTAATTTTATTTTTTTAAATGGAGGTACTGGGGATTGAATCCAGGACATTGTGCATGCTAAGCACACTATCACTGAGCTATACCCTCCCCACTCAGGGTGCTATTTAAGAAAGAAAAGAAAAGAAATATTGAGAGAACAAAAAAGAAAGTCAGTAGAAAGAAGAAAAATATGGGGAAATTTCTCAAAAAGTAAAGCAAAAGGACAAACAGATGGAAGCTAGGAGAGAAACCTAAGAAAATTAGAGCTCCAGGCAAGAAAATTCAGTACCAATATTAAGATCTCTGCCAAGAGAGACAGAAAACGCAAGGGAGGAAATCATCAAAAAAAAATAATTTTTTTTATTCCCCAAAATGAAGGATACAGGTTTCCAAATTTAAAGAGTTTAGTACCCAGCACAATAGTTGAAAACACACATACCAGAGCACTGGAGACAAAGATCCCTAAAGGTTTCAGAGAGAGAAAGACAGGTCAAATGCAAAAGAATTCAGCAAACTTTCTAAGAAAGAAAGCATATAGAGGAGGTGCTCCACCAAAAATAAAGGATTAAGGTTAAGAAAGTCTTCCTATGTGGGATGTAAGAAACATGACATCCAACACAGGTGTACAGGGGAATTCAAGCCACTCCTCGACATATATCTGGAGGGAACTCTAATTTGAAAAGATATATGCACCCCAACATTCATAGCAGCACTATTTACAATAGCCAAGACACGGAAACAACCTAAATATCCATCAACAGATGACTGGATAAGGAAGCTATGGTATATTTACACAATGGAATACTGCTCAGCCATAAAAAATAATAAAATAATGCCATTTGCAGCAGCATCGATCAACCTGGAGAATGTCATTCTAAGTGAAGTGAGCCAGAAATAGAAAGAAAAATACCATATGATATCACTTACATGTGGAATCTGGAAAAAAAAAACAAACTTATTTACAAAACAAACAGACTCACAGACATAGAAAACAAACTTATGGTTACCAGGGGGAGAAAGGGGTGGGAAGGGATAAATTGGGAGTTTGAGGTTTGCAGATACTAACTACTATATATAAAATAGATAAACGAGTTTATTCTGTATAGCACAGGGAACTATATTCAATCTCTTATAGTAACTTATGATGAAAAAGAATATGAAAATGAACATATGTATGTTCATGTATGACTGAAGCATTATGCTGTATACCATAAATTGACACAACATTGTAAACTGACTATACTTCAATAAAAATATATATATTTAAAAAAAAGAATATCTGATATGTCTAAATATCTAGAGAGAAGATTTAGGAGACTGATGGAAAGTGTACATTATCCATTCAGCAAGTATTTACTGAGCATCTAGTATGTCATTGTCCTAGGTGCTAGGGAACAAAACAGCATACAAATACCAAAACCATTGCTTCAAAGATCTTATGACTAGTGGAAATTCTACTTCAGCTGAAGTTAACTAGTGATAAGTACGTTGAAAACAGGCAAATGTTTAAAAGAAACATTTACCCCACCCAGGAAGCAACTACATTCAACTCTTTGTTCTGATTCTTTCAGTATTTCTATATTTTTAAATTAACATGATTACACTGTCACTTCTGATTTTTCCTTTTTTTCTCCTTTGCATTATGTGTTGACTTCCCAGATGAAAGGTGAGGATTTTGCTCTTTTTGATCTTCTTTGTTCTTATCACACATATAGATCCTCCTCATTCCTCTAGCCTCCCAATAAATTATGTTGATTAGGTGAATATTCATGAACATTATTAACATTATTGTAATGACTATGTAAATAGTATTAATAGTCAAGTCCTGTAATAAATTGTGATTATCTTAATTTTTTTATACAAGTTTTTGTTTTCCTAGTCTTAAGTCTTGTAACACTTTTCCCTCACACTTTTCACCTAGCTAACTCTTATTTATCTTTCAAGTCTTAGTGTAAATGTCACATTTTCAGGAAATCCCTGAAGGATCCTTCCCCCTTTACCCACAACCTTCCCTCACTAGATGGAATGGTGCTGTTCATTCTTCTTTTTCTTGGCTGGCACCTATCGTGATTGTAAATGAATATTTATTTAGTAATAAGTCTTTCACCGACCTATACATTCCATGAAGGCAGGGATAGTAGCTCCCTTTTTCACCCCAGTATTTCCAATGCATTCAGTAGTTACTTGCAGACAGGGTTTCTTAACGCCCTCCTCAAAAAAACAGACTTGGGGTGGGGGCAAAAGTGTGATTACCAGTGGAGGAAAAAAATCTTGCCACAGACTTGCACCCTCATGGACCTTCTCCTGGCTTTTCAAATTTTCATAACTACTTATTAATAGTATCATAACATCTTACTGCCGGAAAATCAGAGGGTGAAATTACTCACATTATAAAGGAATTACATTTCAGGAAGATCACAGTGTCTCTAAAAGTAAAATCGGAGCAACTGTTTACAAATCACTAAATACAGAGGAAGAAACCAAAAGCTGAAGCGTTCCTAGCCACCGCTGAATTGGTATCCAGCTGCAATTTCATATAAAGCAAATCTGAAATTATTATGACTTAAAAGCAGATATGTTCATGACATACATTTAATTTGCACACTACTGGCCCTGAAGCTAAAATAATGGATTCCTCCACTCAATACCAGGGACTTGGCAGCCCTGTCTGCTAAGGAATGAATGAAAGAAGTGGTGATAATGCCCTGGATTTGAAACTGTTTTCTCAGCTCACTCAAACTCACAAAAGCCAGATGTATAACACAGTATGCCAATTACAGTCATCCCCTATCCTTTATCAGTTGGGGGAAAATTGGTTGTAGGTCCCTACTTATTTCTGAGGATGCTCAAGTTCCTTATATAAAACAGCCTAGTACAGTGGGCCCTCGGTATCCCGCCCTCTATACCTGCAGATTCTGCAACCGAGGATTCAACCAACCTTGATCCCTGGATACAGAAAGTGGAATATAATCAGTTCACGATGACAAATACAAGATACCTCCTTTTCCTCTAAGGAGGGCTTGAGGTCTGAGTTCAGTTCTTCAGCTTCCCACTTTCTAAGACTGTTCATTCTTGTTAATACTACCTATTTTCAGCTGATGAGACTGGGGTTTTCGCAGATATATTCCAGGCCTAGGGGAAAAGTGCTGACTGGAAACGTGCTGTTTCATTACAGAACTTGGATATTTTCCGAATTTCCTCATTCAGTATTTACTCTTGACTTGCTCCTTCATGTGTGGATGCCACGTCTTCATTCTGAGGGTGTCCTGACATGTTTTGCAGGAAACTCGCCAGAGCTTCTTGGCTGTTTCCAGCTCCTAGATAGACACAGGCCAGGGTATGTTTTCAGTTACGAGCTTGCCTCTCAGTTAGGAACGAGTCCCTCTACAATGAGATGACAGCAAAGGGAGCTTGGGGGATCTTTCAAAGCCCCCCTTATCTAATGCACACCTCCCTCAGTGGGGTAAGACTTCATCCAGCTGAGGGAAAGTCACTACATAGGGTTTCAACCAGACACACACACAAATAAGAGAAAAGAAAACAAAAGAAAATAAAGGAAAAAAAACCCCAAGAGGAAGGAGGAGGTGACGGGCAGACACCAGCCTGCTTTACCCTCTGTGCCCAGAGATAACTTTGAGGTGTCTTTGGCCTTGTGCTTCTGGGTTGTTACGGCCTCTGACCTGTGCAAGGCCTCGCACTATGAATGAATAACCGAACTTCGGGAGTTTCCCCCTTCGAGCCTGCACAGAGGCACAAACAGCACACGCTGCTCTCGGCCTGCGAAGCAGGGATGCGCGATCCCGGAGCCGCGCCTGCCTCTCCTTTCGCCTGTCTCCAAGATGGCGGCCGCGCCGCCGCCGCCGCGGCCCCGCCCCCCCCACTGGCCCGCCCCTCCCCCCGCCGCGGGGCCGCGCAGCGCGCTCCCGCCGCCCCTCCCCGCGCGAGCTCCACCCAGGTCGCAGGCAGCGCGGTCGGCGGCGCCTATTTCCCGCCATTGTGCGAAGTGGAGGTTGGGGTCCCGCACGCGCCGCCTGCCCGTCGCCGGCAGCTCCTCGGCTGCCGCCGCCACAGCCGCGGTTCTCTGAGGCTCGGGGAGGCCGGGCGGCCCGTGCCGCGAGGCTCACCCTGCGTGGGAGGGTGCGGACGAGGAGCGGCCGAGCCCCAGCGGAGGAGCCGCGGCGCCGGACGCCGGGCCGCGCCGGCCCCGGCCCGTCGGCGAGATGCCCTGTGGAGAGGATTGGCTGAGCCACCCGCTGGGGATCGTGCAGGGCTTCTTCGGTGAGTGGCGGCGCCGGGGGCGGGCCGGGCGGGTTGCCGAGTTGACCGAGCCCCGGGCCCTGCCCCGCCGCGCGGCCCCACGCGGGGCCACCTCGAGGGCTCGCGCGGCCGAGACGGTCGGCCGGGCCTGCGCCGGCCGGCGCTGGACACCCCAGACCCCGGGCCGCGGCTTGCCGGGCCCGGCCGCAGGTGCCTCCCACCTGCCCGATTCGTGATTCGCGAGCGGCCAAGGTTACGCCGCGAGGAGCAGGCGGCTGGCCGTGATTGATGGCCTGGCGTCCCTTCGTGGCTGTGCTGGGGGCCCGAGCCCCGCGTGCGGCAAAACTCGGAGGGTCCCTGAATCTTCGGGAGGGCCCGCAGAGATGGGGTAAAGGAATAGCACTTTGCCTATGGGAAGCCTGCAGGATATTTCAAAACTTCCGGTGTGTCGGGGGAGTGCTCGCTCGCTCGCTTGCAGCAGAAGTTGGCTCTAACTCCTGTACCACACACATCCTCTCTTTTCGAGATAAGATTTAGTGGAATAGCTTTATTTTTCTTTCAGGATGCCTTTTAAAACATGCCTAGTCTCCATCTCCTCTTGTGCCAGAGCTAGCAAGAAATGTTAAACTACTCAAATGCGTTCCTTCATGGAGTGTTACAAACAAGCTTAGTAAATTTTAGTTGCAGTTATTATTAATGCCACTTTGCTGCTAGGGTACACTACGCAAAATTTAGGTTTGTTTGAGGTTAGCTGGGCATTTTGCGCCCCTCTCCATGTCTTTTGCATTTAGGAAGGGTGGAGGCAAACCCAGCCAGAAATCACTATGTTAGATCGTAGCACCTGACTTGTCAGGAGTTAAAGTTGTACAGTGGCTTTCGCTCACTTAAAACATCATGGATTAGTGAGAACGCCTATTAAGACGCTAAATAGTCCCCAGCAGCCAAAACCAGTGGCATAAAATGTATGTATTTCTTGTAGGAAAGACTCACTCACCGACTCTATTAATTTTTCCTTATAATTTGAACTAGTTTAGTTATCTGGTTTCGCAGGCTGAAACTAGAGGCAGCAAATTAGAAGGCTTGGGTAGGCATCCAGATTGTAGCCAGTCAACACTGACAACCTGATAAAGAAAAAATTATAAATTATATATTTTTTAAGAAATTAAAATCACTCTATATCCATGAAGGGTGCTTTTGAAGGGGCACATACCTCTACAGTAAATCCTAGTAATTGATATTCATAATGAATACTGGAACCCATAGTTGATTTTCAAAATAATGGCGCCAAAATGTGGAGTGAAGATTAAATTGCACAGTTGATTTAAGAAGGTACAGACACATAAATACTTTTTCAGGAAGAATCTTTCAAAAGGTAGTTTTGGTGCTTAAAGGGTGAAATTCCAGTATTAATTGTTAAAAAATTTGTTTATGAAAAGTACCTCTACCCTAATCTTGCTGGATAAATGAGATGATTTTATATTTGGTATTGATTTGAATGTATTTGTGTCAGATTTTGTCTCCTAAGTGTATAATCCTAAGGGACATGTCTCATCATAGTACAAAAAGGGTGTAATTTGGAAACAAAATACTGACTTTATAGTATTTTGTAGAGTTTGTGGATTGTTGTGGCAACCTGGACCTTGATGTGTTTTCCTCCAGAATATTTTATTCTCATACAGGTTGTGTCTTACAGAGAAGAAACTAATACTGTCTTATAGTCCTGATGTTTTTGTAGAAGCTGTACTGACGTGCAGTATATATTTTTGCTATATTTTCCTATCGCTGTGAATATATTGAATAGCTTTATAATAACAGCATTACAGGTATGTTTGTGTGAAAAGTGAGTGAGGTGTTACACTTGTAGACTCTTTTTGGTTTAGTAGATTGTTTTAAATCCATTTTCTCCCCAAATAGAGAAGTAATGCTCATCTGTTGTGGTCTTTGAGGACTTCTTGGTCCACCTCTGCCCAGCTCTCAGACCTCATCACTGTATTCCTCTTCATATTGAACTTTCTTTCAGTTCTTTGATTTTGAACCTTGCCTCTGGGCCTTCTGCATAGGCTGTTTCCTTTGCCTGGTCCCCCTTTTCTATCCCACTTCCACTTTCCTGGCTAAATCTTACTCTTCCTTTGGGAACCTAAGTTAAGTACCTCCTGATCCATGTAATTATAGGATCCTGTGAGGCCTGAAAATTAGCTTGCAAAGCATGTCGTTGAAATTACTTGTTTCTTGGGCTCCTTGAGTTTATTTTAACCCTGGGAATTCAGACGTGCCCATTTTGTTCACCTAGAATACACCTGTACATCAGAAGTACTCTGTGAACATTTGTTGAGCAGAGGCAGTGGAAAGAAAGATTAATCAATCAGAAATGGTGTAAATTGTGGTGATTACTGTGACCACAAATCAAGACTAAGGACAGTCCTGGTCGACTTTATGTTGGTTCAGAGAATGTGATCATACTAGGTATGAGTTACTTTTCATATGCAAATCCTAATTCTTTCTTCTTGGTTCAGATAAGAAACTTTGAAATTCTGTTAGTGGCCAATCATAACTGTATGCATCATAGTTTATCTTTGTGAACCAATCTATGTTTTGAATTTGTATCTGCCACATTGCAATTGCTCATATGTAGATTTTTTTCCTATAAGCCTTCATAAAATGCCTTTAATGTTTCTGTTCCAGTTTCTAAAAGATTTTATATACAGAATATTGAGGTCCAAAGGCTTAAGATTTAGGAATACTTTATTGGGCTCTATTATGTGCATAACACCAATGGCTCAGTCCCCACAGTGATTAAGTTAGTGACCCATATCAGATTGTTTCCCTTAAACAAAAGCAGGAAACTTAAGTAAGAAAAAACGTGTGTGTACTTCTTTATCTTTTAATCATTTTTTATTTTAAAAAAGGAAATCTTCACTTGAGTTAATTAATAACTTGAATTAATAACTGCTGCTAATTTCAGAAGAAGTAGGATGCTTATCAACTGTGATTTATTTGTTTTCTCTTCAGGTTGTTGGTTGGCTCGAGATCATTAATTTTGGGTATATTCAAGGCACTTTGGTCATTTCCAATAGAACTAGACTAGCTCATGAAAAAAAGAGCAGTGGTGTGTGGAGGGGGGCAGAGAGTAGTAGTTTTTTTTTTTTTTTTTCACTAACATTTTAGAGAATTTAAAGCAATAATAAAATCAACTAAAAGTTTGTCTGCTTTTTTATTGTCACCATGATTCTAAACAGACAGTTCACCACCTTTTGTCTGTATCCACTTTGGATCTCTCCTACCACCCTTGTTAGGCCACTGAAAAAAAGGAATTTGTTATAAAGCTATAGAACCCAAAGGCAGGGAGGGTGGCCTGGTATCGAAAGAGACTACTGAGTGCATTCAGGAATTGGAAAGCTAGTGGGAATCCAACCAAGCACCTTTTCTCAGTTTTTCTCCCTTTAGGCTGTATTCATCTCTGCACACAAACTTCTGTCTTTCTCTGCTCCACAGCTCCCGGTTTCACTTGTCAGTTGCAACTCACTTGAGCTAGCATCTTTATCTTATTCCCAAATTCCAGGGTTAGAGAATCTGACTGGCCCAGCATGAAGTCAGGGGTCCACCTCTGGAGCACCTCTGGACCTGTCAACTATGCCCAGGGCACAGAGTTATATAGGATAGTCGTAACTATTGAGGCCCACAGCTCAACAGTGAGGGGAGTTCTCAGAGAAGAAGAATGGATTGGGCAGCTGGGGCAAAAGACGTGAATATATATATAGCTATACTTATATATATATGTATGATTTTAAAATTATTGAATAAAAACTTGCACATGGTTAAAAAATAGCATGATGTTATTAAAAATGAAGAGTAAAAATATGCTGCTTTTATTCCACTGAGGTTACCACTTTTTACTATTTCTGATTATGGTTTTTTTTATTGAGATAGAACATAAAATTCATTTTAAAATGTAAAATGCAGTTGTTTTTAGTATGTTCACTGTGGTGTGCAACCATCACCACTATCATTTCCATCATTTCATCAAAAAGAAGCCCCATATCTGTTAGCAGTCACTTCCAATTGCCCCCTCCTCCATTCTCTTGCAACCACTGATTTACTTCTGTCTACGGTTTACCAAGTCTGGACATTTCATATAAGTGGAATCATACAACATTAAGACCTTTTGTGTCTGGCTTCTTTAACTTAACATATTATCAAGATTCATTCATATTGTAGCACACAGCAGTACTGCATTCCTTTTTATGATGGAAAATAATATTCTATTGTATGGGTATACCATATTTTGTTTATCCATTTATCACTTGTTGGCTGCTGTGAATAATGCTGTTATAAACATTCATGTGCAAGTTTTTATGAGAACATGTTTTCAATTCTCTTGGGAGTATGCCTCAGAGTGGGATTGCTAGGCCTTATGGTCATTTTATGTTGGAACTGCTTTCAAACGTGTTTGTACCATTTTACATTTCCACCAGCAGTGAATGAGGGTTTCAGTTTCTTCAGTCCACTTCAACACTTGTTATGATCTGTTTTATTGGTTATAGCCATCCTACTGGGAGTGAAGTGATATCTCATTGTGGTTTCAATTTGCATTTCCCAGTAACTGATAATAATAATATGTTTTCATATGCATATTGGCCATTTGTATATCTTATTTGGAGAAATGTCTTCAGATTATTTGCAGATTTTTTAATTTGAGTTTTGTCTTTTTATTGTTGAGTTATCAAGTTCTTTACATATTCTGCATACTAGATCATTATCAGATACATGATTCATAAATATTTTCTCCCATACTATAAATTGTCTTTTCACTTTCTTGATAGTGTCTTCTGGTACAAATTTTTAATTTTGATGAAGTCCACTTTATCTGTTTTCCTTTAATTGCTTATGCTTTTGGTGCCATATTTGAGAAGCTTTTGTCTGATGCAAGATCACAAAGATTTACACCTGTATTCCTTCTAAGAATTTTATAGTTTTATCTCCTTTAAGTCTTCGATCCATTTTGAGTTAATTTTTGTGTGTGGTATGAGGTATGGATCCAAGTTTATTCTTTTGCATGTGGATATCTAGTTCTCCCAGCATCATTTGTGTGTGTGTGTGTTTTAAGATTTACCAGTTTATTTTTAAGAATATCATAAAACATACAAATGAACAGCCAAGTGAAGGAGGTACATAGGGCAAGGTCTGGAAGGGTCCCTTGTGGAAGAGCTTCTGTCTCCGTGAAACTTGCATGTGCTAGCCTTTCAGCATGTGGTTGTGTTTACCAGTCTGGAAGCTCCCTAGCACTGTTTGTTGAAAAGACTATTCTTTCCTGGCAACTTTGTTTAAAAAAAAAAAAGAAAAGAAAACAGATACACACACACACATACCAGATGACCATAGATGGATAGCTTTATTTCTGAACTCTCAATTCCATTCCATTGATCTATGTATTTATCCTTCTGCCAGTACTATGTTGTTTTGATTACTGTAGGTTTGTAGTAAGTTTTGAAATGAAGTGTGACTCCGCCAACTTTGGCTTTTTTTTTTTTTTTAAAGATTATTTTGGCTCTTCAGAATCCCTTGTATTCCCATATGAGTTTAGAATAAGCCTGTTTATTGCTGCAAAAAAGGCAGTTGGCATTTTGATAGGGGTTGCATTGAATCTGCAGTGTATTTACTTCTTTTGATAATAGAGAATAGTAAAGATTACAGCTTCTGGAGCCAGACTGTTTCTTAACTACAGGGCCAAACTCAGGGTATGTAGCTCTTCAAGTGGATCATTTTTTAATGTCTCCCATCTTTATGCTACAGAATTCTTTTCAGTAATAATCATGAAATGAAGCTATACGCAATGTTCAAAGTAATTACATATTTCAAAATAGATCTAGACATTGCTTCTGTCAACTCCACCACCACCGTGCCCATTTTAGAATTTCTTGTTGTTCAGTTCTACTATGTTGATGTTGTTTCATGTTGATATGGGTATCACTCTTCAGATTTGAATACTTTTGTGTTAATCATATCATTAATGAATTCTTTGTATTAAGAATAACTTGCTAAGTTTTTGCAGGACAAAATGTCTCAATTATTTACTCAGTAGTATTTATACCTATCTAGTAGTTTGAATTTGTCCTTTTAGTTATAGTTTGAGATAATAATATTTTATATAAACAATTGCCTGTTAACTAATAAATGAGTTTTAGTAAAACTGAAACATCTACAAAAGATACATATTAGCTACCAAATCTTTCCAGTGATGTTACTAACATCTTTTTGATTCATTTTTAGTTTTTAAAAAATAGCAGTTTAAGAAGAATACATTTCAATATTGAAGATATGATTCAAATTCAGCAACACTTTCATGAGCAAAATTTGCAACTACTACACCTCTCACTTCAGACTGTTTCACTGTTTTGAATATTAAACACAAATAAAGACTCCAGTAAGTTGTCCCATAGAAGATAGAATTGAAATAACTCAAGTTCTCCTTCCTCTTTACAGTCATTGTGTTGTTTACTTAAAATCTTTTGTATACATGTCAGACCTTAGAGTTCCATGGGACTTGGGGCATACTTAACTGTGCTTTAACCAAGTTTGGACTGTTCTGTACCATTTAGAAATTTACTGTCCAAACAAGTGCATGTAGCTGAGTCTGTTGGGAGCCAAGTATGTAACTAGGGATTCTTCAAATTCACTTCTGTGTAGAATGTTATGTTTATTAAAGGGTAAGTAGTAAAAATGTGCTAATTTGATATTTCCACATATCTTATTAAAACTTAGCAGTAACCACAATTGTTTAGGATTTATACCAACAAAAGATTTTCCAAGGAAGAATATTTTATCGCTGATGTTGTTTAGAATTGCTATTGCATGGTAGAAGCAGAATTTTAGTTGGTTTTTTTTTTTTTTTTTTAATTTTCTGTGGGAAATGTATCTCCTATTGCTAGCATCTAGGGCACACCACTCCGACCACTTCTTTAGTAGGTCGCTGCTTGGCCCCTCTTAACTTCCTAACTTTGAGTAACTTTTTTACTTCAGTTTTATCATCTGTAAAGTGGGGATGAAAAGAGAATCCATTTCATAGGCCTGTTGTAAGGCCTATGAGATACTGCATATAAAGTGCTTAGAATAGTGCCTGGCGCAGTCTTAAGAGTTCATTAAACATTAGCTACTGTACTTCAGTAAAATTTACAGTTTACAACCATTATTCTAATCAACATATATTTTACCTTCATTTGAGTCTCTGTGTGTGCTTTCCCCTCATCCTGGTTTTTGAAGACCTCTCAGAGCCCTTTTAGATTCACAGCAAAATTGAGTAGCAGATGTAGAGATTTCCCAAATACCCCCTGTCCTCACACTTACGTAGCCTCCCCCATTATCAACTTCCCCCACCAGGGTGGTACATTCATTAGAATTGTTGAACCTACACTGACACATCATGATCACTCAAAGTCCATAGTTTACATTAGGGATCATTCTTGGTGGTGTACGTTCTGTGGCTTTGGACAAATGCATAATAACATGTATTCATCATCATAGTATCACACAGGATAGTTTCGCTGCCCTAAGATCCTCTGTGCTCTGCCTATTCATCCCCCTCTCCTCGCTAACCCCTGATAACCACTGATCTCTTTTTACTGTCTCCATAGCTTTACCTTTTCCAGAATGTCATATAGTTGGAATCATACAGTATGTAGACTTTTCAGATTGGATCCTTTCACTTGTAATATGTGTTTGTTTCCTCCATGTCTTTTCCTGGCTTGACACTGCATTTCTTTTCAGTTCTGTGTTCCATTGTCTAGGTATACCACAGTTTACTTATCCAGTCACCTACTAAAGGACATCTTGGTTGCTTCTAAGTTTTGGTAGTTACAAATAAAAACTGCTAAGGGGAGGGGATAGCTCAGTGGTAGAGTATGTGCTTAGCATGCACAAGGTCCTGGGTTCAATCCCCAGTACCTCCATTAAAAATAAATAAGAAAATACTGATTGCCCCCCCCCAAATTAAAAAAAAACTGCTATAAACATCCATATACAGGGTTTTTTGTATATGTAAATTTTCAACTCCTTTGGGTAAGTACCAAGGAGTGTGGTTGGTAAGGTTAAGAGTATGTTTAGCTTTGTATGAAACTGCCAAACTGTCTTCCAGAATGGTTGTACTATTTTGCATTCCCCCCAGCAGTGAATGAGAGTTCCTATTGTTCCACATCCTGTCTAGCATTTGATGTTATTAGTGTTCTGGATTTTGAAGTGTAGAGGTTCTAGATTTTGGAATATAGAGGTATCTCATTGTTGTTTTAATTTGTATTACCCTAATGATATGTAATGTGGAGCAGCTTTTCATTTAGTTATTTGCCACCTGTATGTATTCTTTGGTGAGGTGTCTGTTCAGGTCTTTGGCCTATTTTTCAATTGGGTGTTCATTTTCTTATTGAGTTTAAGGATTCTTTGTCCTCCAACTTTGTTCTTCTTCAATGTTGTGTTGGCTATTCTGGGTCTCTTGCCTCTTGATATAAACTTTAGATTCAGTTTGTCAATATGCACAAAATAACTTGTTGGGATTTGATTGGGATTGTGTTTAATCTATAGATCAAGTTGGGAAGAACCAGCATCTTGATAATACTGAGTCTTTCTATCCATGAACATGGAATTTCCATTTACTTAATTCTTCTTTTATTTCTTTCAAGTTTTGTATCTTGTACATATTTTGTTAGATTTATACCCAAGAACTTCATTTTGGGGGATGCTACTATAAATGATACTGTGTTTTTTATTTCAAATTCTCCTTGTGTATTGGTAGTTCATAGGAAAGTGATTGACTTTTATATATTAACCTTGCATCCTGCAGCCTTGCTCTAACAGCTTAGTAGTGCCAGGAAGATTTCTTTGTTGATTCTTTTGGATTTTCTACATAGAAAATCTTGTCTTCTGCAAGCAAAGACAGTTTTTTATTTTTTATTCTATCAGTATACTTCTTATTTCCTTTGCTTGTCTTATTGCATTAGCTAGGACTCCAGTACCATGTTGAAAAGGAGTGATGAGAGGAGGCATCCTTACCTTGTTCCTAATTTTAGTGGTTTCTCCTAATTTTAGTGGAAAGCTTTGGGTTTCTCACTTACATTATTTTTAATTCTTCTGTTGCTTTCCTTTTAGATTTAAAGGCATATTCTTTTTTTCTCCATCAATTTTAGATACTAATTCAGGTCTTTCACTGAGGAAATTAGTGTCTCTATTCTGCCCTCCATTGCTTCTACCCAATTTGTGCCATTCATTATATATTACCAAAGTTTATAATATTTATATTCTGTATGTAACTATAATTTGTGTTTCATCTGATCATGTTGTAAAGGTTAAAAATCAGTGACTAAACAAACTAGTGAATATAACAAAAAAGAAACATACAGATATGGAGAGCAAACTAGTGGTTACCAGTGGGAAGAGGGAGGTAGGGAGGGACAAGATAGGGCTATGAGACTAAGAGGTGGAAACTATTGTGTATAAAAAAAAATCTACAAGGATATTTTGTACAGCACAGGGAACATAGCCAATATTTTATGATAGTTATAAATGGAGTAAAAGCTTTAAAAATTGTGAATGACTGTGTTGTGCATTGAAACTTACATAATATTGTACATCAACAGTACCTCAATTTAAAAAATTAGTGAATAACATTTGTGAGTTATGATTGTATAGTTGTTTTCCCTGTAAGATCTACTAGGGTGTTTGTACCAGTGGGAAAGAAAGTATAATCTTGTCATTAAATTATTTTGCTTTAAGGATAGTCTTTTAAGAATCAAGGTCAAATCATTTCTCTTATACTTCAAAGTTTAATATCAAACCATAATTTATAATTTTTCATCATGAAATAGGCCTTAGACATCATCAAGTGCTTGGTTCTGTATCCCCTGAGAAGGTCATTTTTTTTTCTTTTACTCTTTTAGTGTGGTATATTATGCTAATAGATTTTTCTAATAATAAACTATTATTGCATTATTGGGATAAGTGCTACTCAAACGTGATTTTTTAAAAATATTCTATTGGATTCAGTTAATAGTTTATATAGGAGTTTTGCTTCTTTATCTTCTGTGAAATTGTCCTGAAACTGCAAAATTTTCTGGACATGGGCCTTCATGGGTTCGGGAGGAAGGATTAGCTACTGTTTCTTTTGTTTCTCTTACATGGATTTTGAACGTACAATGTTTTTTGACCAAATTGTTAAAAAAATAAGAATTCAGTCTTCTTATTTTGTGCCAGTTTTGGCAATTTATATTTTCTCAGAAATTTATGCATTTTATCTGAATTTTTTCAAATTATTCATAGTTCGTGATAATTTTACATAGCTTTAAGTATTTCTTTTATCTATAGCATTTCTCTTTTAAAAATTTTATTTTTCCTATTACCTACAGTTGCTTTTTCCTTTTAGTTTTGTGTCTTGTTTCTTTCTCTTCTTTTGTTTTTATTTATTTGTAAATTTTATTGTTTCTTTGTATCCTTTTTGTTTTTCTCCTGTACAGTCTTGCTAGAAAATTTGTCTGTCTTAATATAATTCTTTCTAAACACCACTTTAGTATCCCACAAATATTAACCTGTACAGCTTTCTTTGTCATCTATCTGCGAGTATTTCATAATTATCACTCCAAATTCCTCTCTAAACTAAGAACTAATTAATAGTACGGGTCTGCTTGGTTTTTCTTAAGTCGTCACAGAGACAAGGATGCTGTTGTTTTAAACTTTCCTTTGTTACTGAGTTCTTATCTTGTCACGTTTTGGTCAGAGAATGTATTGTACATTTGATATCTATTGAGATTTCCTTTGTGGCTAGTGCATAGAACTTTTTGTGAATATCACATGTACCAAAAATTATATGTTTGGGTATTTATATATATTAACAGAGAACTTATTATCTTATTCGTATTTGCTGTATTTTTGTGTTTTGTGTTTAATTTGTTTCTGAGAGGGCTGTGGAAAGGTCTCTGATTGCTGTTTGATTATTTTTTTCCTCTTTAGTTCTGAAAGTTGTTGCTTTATGTATTTTTAAGGTTATATTGTTAGGTGCCTATGTATCTTATTTTCTTAAGCAATAGTATGTTAAAATTTAATTTACTTATGTTTGCTTGTATTATTGCATTACTTTTCCTGTTGAACAGAAATTTGACATTTTCACTAAGTTTCTTCAACATTTTATTCATAACACTTATTTACTCAAAACTGTTGTCTTTTTGTGAATGTTCTTCAATGAGCCGACTGAATCATTCCTCTAATTTGTGCAGTTGATTTTTAGGTTTGTTCCTTAGTTTTCATACTGGCGTTTTTTGTTTTTTTGTTTTTTTTTTCCCTGTTGCATTCATGAGTTAATCCTGCTGTTTCTTGGGTCCTGTGTCTTTGTCTTTATTGAATTCATCTTTTTAAATTTTAAATCATTTTAAGAAAGGTTGTGTGAGAAGCGAACAAGAGGCACGTTGCATAATGATAAGGCAGTCAATTCACCAGGAAGATGTAAATGTAAGTGCACCCAACAACAGAGTTTCAAAATACAAGCAAAAACTGACAAAACTGAAAGGAGAAATAGACAAGTCTGCAATTATAGTTGGAGACGTAACTATTCCTCTGAGTACTGCAGCAGAACTAGTGGGCAGAAAATCAACAAGGATATAGAACCATACAACACCATGAGTGAAGTAGATTGAGTTGACATTTGTAGAACACTCTGCTTAACAACAGTACAATACACATTCTTTTCAAGTGCACGTGAAATAGTCACCAAGGTAAACCATGTCCTGCATCATAAAACAAATATTTAACAAACCTGAAAGAACTGTAATCATCAAAGTATATTCTTTGACCATAATGAAATTAGAAGTCAGTAACAGGTAACAAGAAATTCAAACTTGTGGAAATAACACTTCTGAACAATCTGTGGATCAAAAATAAGTCACAAGGGAAATTTTAAAATATTTTGAACTAAATGAAAATGAAAATACAGCATATCAAAATTTGTGTGATAAGCCAAAGATGTGCTAAGAGGCTTTAGGGCATTTACTAGAAGAGAAGAAAGGTCTCAAATCAATAATTTAAGCTTCTTCCTTATGAAATGAAATGAAGAGCAAAATAAACCCAAATCACACAGAACAAAGGAAATAATAAAGACCAAGCCAGAAATGAATGAAATTGGAAACAGAAGAAAAAGGAAATCAAACCCAGAGTTTGTTGGATTTTGTTTTGTTTTGTTTTTTTACTGAAAAAGACCTTTACAGTTCATAAGCATCTAGCCAGACTGGCAAAGAAAAAAAAAGAAGACAAAGATTATTGATATCAGGAATGAAAGGGGAGATACTATTAGAGGCATGTAAAAGAATAATACAGTCTTGAAAAGAATAATGCAAATAGTTCTATGGAAGTAAATTCAACAACCTGGATGAAATGGACCACTTCCTTAAAAAACATTTTATTCATTTCCTGTTTCTGCTATAACAAATTATCACAGGTTTAGTAGCTTGAAACAACATGAATTTATTATTTTAGAGTTCTGGGGTCCAGAAGTCTGATGTGGGTCTCACTGGGATAAAATCAGGTGTCTGCAAAACTGCATTCCTTTCTGGAAGCTCTATGGGAGAATCTGTTTCCTTGTCTTTTTCCAGCTCCTTGAGTTTGCCAATATTTGTTGGGTTGTGGTCCCCTTCTATCTTCAAAGCCAGCAACAGCAGGTCAAGTTCTTACATCTCACTGAGACTTCCTCTTCTGCCTCCTACCACATTTGAGAACCCTTGTGATTACCTCGGACCCACTCATATATTCTCTCTGTTTTAAGGTCAGCTGGTTATCAGTTTTAATTCCATCTTCCACCTAAATTCCCTTTTACCATCTAAAGTAATATATTCACCAGTTCTGGGATTTAGGATGTGGACATCTTTGGGGGGCCATTATTCTGCCCACCACAACCACATACTATCTAAACTCACTCAAGATAAAAAGGATTTCCCTTCCCTCAGGTCCACCCTCCCTCAGGGATCCTCCCTTCAGTGTCCCCCCAGAGCCTCTGTTTTACTTTTGCCTCTGTGAATTTGCTTATTCTAGGTACCTTATATAGGTAGATACAACATTTTTCCTTTTTTGTATTATTTCACTTTAGCATAATGTTTTTAAGATTCATTCCTGTCGCCCTAATTGTCTTTTGACAAATGTACAAAAGCCAATTCAGTGGACAAAGAATATTCTTTTCAACAAAGATGTTGAAACAATTAGATATTTATATGCAGAAATATTAATCGCAACCTAAATCTCATACTTTATAAAAAGTCAAAATGGGTCATAGATAAACAAGATTATACTGTATAGCACAGGGAAATATATACAAGATCTTGTGGTAGCTCACAGTGAAAAAGAATGCAGCAATGAATATATGTATGTTCATGTATAACTGAAAAATTGTGCTCTACACTGGAAATTGACACAACATTGTAAACTGACTATAACTCAGTAAGAAGAACAAAAGGGTCATAGAGCTAAGTAGAAACCCTAAAACATAGAACTTTTAGAAGTAAACCCAAGATTTGGCAGTGGGTTCTTAGACATAATTCCCAAGATACTACATAAAATGAAAGTTTGATAAATTGGGCTCCATCAAAATTAAAAACTTTTGTTCTGCAAGACATTATTAGGCAAAAGTAAGGACAAGCTATAGGTTGAGAGGATATGTTTGAAAATCATAGGTCAAATAAATGAGTTGTAGCTAGAATATATAAAGAAAATGCAATAGTAATTAACCCAATTTAAAAAGGAGCAAAAGATTTAAGTAGCTCTAAATGGACACTTCATCAGAGAGGATATAAGGATGGCAGATAACCCCGTGAAAAGAGTTCAGTATCGCTAGTCACTAGGGAAATGCAAATTTAAACTGTGGTGGGATATCACAACTATTAGAATAGCTAAGAGTTTTTTTTTTTAATGACAATAACAAGTACTGGAAAGAATGCAGACAGCTGGATCTTATGCATTGCTGATAAGAATGCAAAATGATATAGCAACTCTGGGAAGCAGGAGAAATCTTAAAGTTAATGATGTATTTACCATACATGTATACTCAACTGTTCCATTAGGTTGTTACCCTAGAGAAATGAGAGCTTATGTTCACACAAAAACTTGTATACAAATGCTTATAATTTTTTTATAGTTATCAAAACCTGGAGACAGTCTAAATGTCCTTCAGCAGGTGAATGGAGAAACAAATTGTGGTTCAGCTAAACAGTGGAATATTACTCAGCAATAAAAAGAAATGAGCTATTAATACATTAATATGTTGGGGATTCCAAGACCACCCCTATGTTTGGAGATTCACTAAAATGACATATATGACTCAGTATGTAGTTGTACTCCTGGCTAAGATTTATTATAGCAGCATGGTAAAGATATACAGCCAGATCCTAAGCGGGAGAAGACACAGATGGAGTCTATAAGAATCTGTATATAGGTTTCCTTATGCTGTCTCCCATGGAAAAGTTAATAGATTGGAAGACTTGATATTGTTAAGATGTAAATTCTCCTCAAATCTGTATTCAATATAACCCTAATTGAAATTTTAGAAGACTACATAGAAGTTGACAAGTTGTTCCTCAAAATTATATAGAAATGTTGAGGATCTAGAATAATCAGACAAACTTGAAAAACAAAATTGGAGAACATTACCTGATTTTAAGACTTACTATCAAGCTATAGTGATTAAGACGATTTGGTATTGGGTATTGTAGGGCGAGTATTTTCTCCTCATCTGTAGCTTTCTTTTTGACATTCTTAATGGTGTCTAGGAGTTGAGTTTCACATTAGTGCCAAGGCAGTTTACTGCTAGAAAGGCTTTTAATTAATGCTGTGACAAATGGATATCTTTTTGGAAGAAATGAGCCTTGACCCGTACATCATGCTATAAACAAAAACATTAACCTGATATGGATTATAGACTTAAATGTGAAAAGTAAAAAATAGGAGAATATCTTCATGAACTTGGGGTCAGTAGCCATAAAAGAGAAAAAAATGGAAAAATTGGACTTCATCAAAATTGAAAATTTATCAAAAGATACCATTAAGGTGGGGGTGGTATAGCTCAGTGGTAGAGTGCATGCTTAATTTGCAAGAGGTCCTGGGTTCAATTCCCAGCACCTCCATCAAAAGAAAAAAAAAAAGACATCGTAAAGAATGTTAAAAAGAAAACTAGATTAGGAGAAAATACTTGCCCTACTACATATGTCTGACAAAAGACTTGCATCCAGAATACCCCAAATTTGTACAAATCATGGAGGCCACAACAAAGTCATTTTTTAATGGAAAAAATTGTGAGCAGGCGC
The DNA here is from genome assembly GCF_048773025.1 of Camelus bactrianus. NCBI lineage: Eukaryota > Metazoa > Chordata > Mammalia > Artiodactyla > Camelidae > Camelus > Camelus bactrianus. The sequence continues at coordinate 26,656,281 of NC_133549.1, forward strand.
TTTACAAAAGGATTTATTGAGACGGTCAATAAACACATGGAAAGGTGTACATCACTAGTCATCAGGGAAATGCATATTAAAACCACAGTGAAGTACCACTGCATACCCAGCACAGTGACTCGCAGTGATTAAAAAGATGGACAAGTGTTGGTGGAGGAGAACACCTAGATCCCTCATACACTGATGGTGAAAGTGTAAAAGCGTGTATGGTTTTTTGTTCCTTAGTTCCCTGACCGCTTGAACGAGGGCAGGATTGAGTGTAGTGGTGCTCACATTCAGAAGGCCAGGGATTCATGGGAAGTATGGTAGAGTGATATGTGTATGCTCAGCAGGACTCTTGGTTGCAAATGGCCCAACTCGATTCTATTTAAACCAAAGAAGATGAATATGTTGTCTCAGGTAACAGTTCCTGAGTGTGTTAATGTCAGGCTCAATTACAGCCAAGTGCTTCAGACTGTCTACAGAAATCAGTCTCTCTGCACTTTCCTCTGGGATGGCTTAGTCTTCAGTCAGACCTTGGTCACAGTGGCCGCCTGCAGCTTCAGGATTATAACCTATGATGTCAAACACAGTTCCTAAACCTTATTCTCAGGATTGTCCTTGGTTGATGAACCCTTAAACCAATCATCAGAACCACTGTGAGGCCTAGGTCAGGTCCACCCTTGGACTAAGAGTGAGTGTGCAGTGGTTCCTCCCCTAAAAAGAGGCACTTGCGTCACTGGAAAAAGAGGACATGGATGCTTGTTTTGCAGAACAACCTATTTTCTCTACATTGTACTTACTTAATTTTACTTATCTAACTCAAGTAGCTATGTCCTAGGCCCTTGCTGGGGCCTGAGAATGTAAAGGTTAGTTATCTGTGAATAGAGAGCGAGTCTGTAGCCTGGCACTGAAAACTCTCTGTGATTTGTGTGGCCTCATCTTCCTTTTGCTCATTGGCTTTATTCTCTCCCAGGCACTTAGTGCTCCATGTACTTGAATTTCTGTAGTGTCCATCCTTTTCCTCGGTTTACCTTTGCTGTTTCTTCCCTCAGAGTGCCCTGCATCTGGAATATGCCCATTCCTTATACCTCAACATGTTTCATTTCTACCCCTCTTTCCAGGCCTGGATCAAACACTTTCGGAAGCTGCCTCTGAGATTTCTTTGACCTGCATTAGTTTCTCCTCTTTGCTTTTGCCTCTTGTCTTATCCATAGCTTATCTTAGCTCTAAGTATCCTGATAGCACCTGGTGGAGTGCTGGATGTGCAGTGGAATTAATTAATAATGGACAGTTATTGTACTCTTGTTAATTTTGGAATTATCTATTAGAGTCCTTTTAATTGTCCAGCAGTACTAGGTATTTGTAAGCTGGCTTTATGTAAAAATATTTTGTATACATGTAAGTTATTGAGAAGTAACATAGCTTCCCAACCACTCTTTGATGTAGCTTCATCCCCTGTGATGTGGCAGTTCAAGTTTCTTACACAGATACAGTCAGAATAGTAGTGTTGGTGTGGCAATCGTGGCTGCATCTAAGTCTTTCTTTAAATGTCTGTTTTGACTAGAAGCAAAAATACCCATTCTGTCCCCCCCACCCCAGTTCAATAATTTTTAGTGGTGTGTATCTAGTAGAGCTGTGGTCCTGACTTCCGTGTGCTTCAGAATCACCTAGAGGGTATTTTAAAACACGAATTGCTAGGCCTCACTTCCAGAGTTTCTGTCAGTAGGTCTGGAATGGGCTGAAGAATTTGCCTTTTTAACAGCTACTCAGGTGGTGCTGATGCTGCTGGTCTGGGACCCACGCTTTGAGAACCAGTTTACTAGTAGAGTTAACTGACCCTTATTGCACATCAGAATCACTGAAGTAGTTTTCCCCTCCGTGAGTGTTTTTTAAGAACTGGCCTTTGCTCAGTTAAGTAAAAGCATTTGGAATCTCTGCTAAAGCATGGTATGAGCTGGATTTTGTGAATATTTTTGACTGAATCAACTCCATAACAAATATAGACAAAATTCCTTTACTCCACATCTCCATAGCCCCTGTGTGATGAATATGGTACCTGTGTGATAGGGGAAGTATTGGCCAGGCTATGGTTAAGTGGGGCTAGTTCACGAAATCATGTTTTCCTTTTTCTGTTGATAATTCACTCTTTGGTCTTGGCCAATTCCCATAATTCTTCAAAATCTTGGTTTTCTTGTTGTTAACGTGACGTTAAAAACACCTTTCTCTCATTTTGCAATCATCACTGCAGGAGGCATAAATGGATGCTAAATCTTGTGGTCAGGACAAGTTTCATGAACATTATTTGCATCGTCTTGAGGTATCTCCTGTAGATTGCTCATTAGTTGTAAAAGCGGAAAAGTAACTACAATGGAGAAACTATCACTTTGGGTGATGAAAATGAACATCATTAGTGAGGAGAAGATGGACATCTGGTCTCTAGATGATGCATTTACAAGAACACAGCATCACTTACGTAGCACTGTGACTGGTAACACGTAACTGCAGTCTAATAATAAGGAAACATCAGACAGACCCAAAGTGAGGAGCATTCTGGTTTCTTACAAAGGGTTTACGTTCTTCAGTATCAATGTCATAAAAGAGAAAGATTGAGGAGCTGTTCCAAAATAAAGGAGTTTTTTTTTTTTAAAGATAGCTAAAAGGAGTATGTGATCCTAGACTGGGTCCTGTACTGAAGGGGAAAAAGTACAATACAGGATAGTGTTGGGTCAAATAACAAGTTGGAATATAGATGGTAGATTAGATAAAACATACTGTATCAATTTTAAATTTCCTGAGATTGACAACAGGTACTGTGGTTATATAAAATAATCACCCTACTCTTAGGAAGCACATTAAATTGTTTAAAGGTAAAAATAAATGATGTGTGTAACTTAAGTGAGTTAAGGGTGAGAGAGAGAGCAGATGATAAAGCAAATGGAGCAGCCTGTAGGTACCTTGTACTTTTCATGCAACTTTTTTGAAGGTTTGAAATTATCCCCCCCCCCCAAAAAAACCCACCTCTGCTCTACATTTCAGCATAGTTGTAAAGATTTTAAAAATCTATATAAAAATGTTTTCAAAGAGCAGTGTGCTTTTCAAATGATGGTTCCTGATGCTGCTTTGCCAAGGAAACCTCATATCTCATTCTGTGTGTGTTCTCAGGAGGTGGTTAGCTCCTGAGGGCCCGCCAGTGGTCAGCCTCGCCCTGATTGTCCTGACAACCTCACAACAGGGCAGCTTCTGGAGTGTCTTGCCCAGTGCTTCCGATAAGGCACACTAAACAAATGTGTGACTCACCTGAACATAGTCTATTACTATATATTGTCCCTTCAGCTTTGAAAAGTATATTTTTCTTCCAGCTCAAAATGGAGTTAATCCTGACTGGGAGAAGAAAGTAATTGAATATTTTAAGGAAAAGCTGAAGGAAAATAATGCTCCTAAATGGGTAAGTTTATTGCTGTTGTGGTAGGGCGGGGGTGGGGGTGCGGGGCAAAGGTGGGCAAACTTCCAGTTTCTCTCAGTAGTGATCTACATATAATTTAACAATATATAAATTACTGTGGATGGCCCTCTTTAAGTGCATATGTATTAAAAGATTTTGGTCTCTTTTGCAACTTAAACTTAAATTCAAGCAATTAAATCCTTCTATATTGGCACCTCTAGGTGGCAGTAATTGACCATGATATTTCAAAAGACAGAAAAAAGTAGGTAGTTATGAGAGCTTTCATCATCTTTTGTTTTATTATCTTCATTTTAAAAGAACTGGCATGCGTGAGTTTTAAGAGCTCAACAAAGCAAGTGCCTTTCTGCTAACTGGAAAGTGTTCTGAAGGAAAAGCATCCTTTTCATTATAGTCAAATGTCGTCATACAAACTTGCAAGATCTTACAAGTGCTTTTGTCCACCAATTGTGTTATGTTGACCGTTGAGATCAATTGACTCCCTGATAGGGCTTGATTTTTTTGTTTGTGGGGATTGTAATTTGAATTTAGATAGATGGATGGATAGATAGGCTATGTATATGTGCTTAATGTTTTGTAGACAGAATATTTTGACTTGACTGATTGTTTTTCTTTAAGGTACCGTCATTGAATGAAGTTCCCCTTCATTATTTGAAACCTAACAGTTTTGTGAAGTTCCGTTGCATGATTCAGGATATGTTTGACCCTGAATTTTACATGGGAGTTTATGAAACTGTTAACCGAAACACAAAAGCACGTGTATGTATTGGTTTTTTCATGAAACTTACTGTTTACAATTAGTAGTATTAATTTTGCCCTTGTATTGTTTATGGTAGTTTTGATTCTGATATACTCATGTAATACTGTTATTCTTTGTTTTGTGTCATAGGTTCTTCATTTTGGAAAATATAGAGATGTAGCAGAGTGTGGGGTATGTATACTTAAAATATATTTAAAAAAAAACTTTTTAAGGAGAATTTTTTTCCTAAGCAGAGAATGTATTACTTTTCTTTGGTTGATGTCTTGTGTGTAAGTTAATTCTAAGAAGTTATGTGAAATGTTTTCTTTATTTGCCTTTTACTTGAGTTTCTCTGATATGATTTTTTTGATCTTCTAAAATCTCTTAGAATGTGGAATATTGTAAATGACAAAACTAATTGCTTTCTTTTCCCAATATCTATATACTTTTAAAAATTATAGGTTACGATGAATTCTTTTAAAATGAAAAGTTAAAAGATTAATTTAGGGCTTAACACCTGCTTACGTAAATTTGATTAAATCCTGCTCTTTCCCTAGGAGGAAAAGCGTAAACTTAAGCTTTCTTCAATAAAACAGAGTGATAGAAACTCTCTTACTTACCAGTAATGGAGGAGGGAAAGAACACAGAATCCTGGATATAATTATAGTTGTGAAAGAGGTAGTCCTGAGATGGAAACTTACTAGGAAAGCCGTTATAGAGGAACACAGTGTATCTGCATTTTCGGGGGTATACTTTTCTGATAATAGGTGGAAAACATGCAGAATTAAACTTAATTTCATTTAGACACCTGTCCAACATGCCTGATACTGTAACTGGGGAAAGTTTAAAATTTATTTTTAGTTTAACAGTAGAAGAAGATTATCAACATGTCAAAATATATTAACTAAAAATGTCTCTTACATTTTACTTTTTGCGTTTTTCGTATGGTTTCTATTGAAACATGGTTGGTAATTGTCAATTGTTGGCATTATCACAGATAAAGATTGACCAGACAGGTGCTTAGGCAAGACCTCAGTAGAAAGGTAGGCCTCAGTGGAGTTACCTCCATTCTGGATCTAGAGTTCTGCTTTGCAAATCCAGAATCTTGGTTTAATCAGACTATCTAGGGCTTTTTACATTCTGGGAGTCTGACTCCTTACCCAAACCTCAGTTTTAATTTATAAACTCTAATACCAGCCTGTTAATTCACCATAGATATTGTTCTTGATTTAATAAATGTTCCTGTTCAATGGGCCGATCTGTTTGGAAGAAAAGCCCTAGTTTGAAAGGTTGCCATAAAGATTATATTAAACACAAATATAAGAAATACAACTTCCTAAACTTATTTAGAGTAATGGACTCATGAAAGATGGATTCGCTTAATCTTACATACGATAACCTTCAGGTCTCCCAATGTCTTTTTTTCTTGTAGGATGTTTCCATAGTGTACATTGTTGTGCCAAGTCTAATGAAACAACTTTATAAATGTTTCCTGCATCTCTTGTTTAAGGAGCCCTAAGTCATATTAGGCTAATATATTAATACACAACTTTTTTTTTTCTAGTACATAACAATGCAGTGTCAGTATATAGCTCAATAATCTCGGAATCTAGAAATGGGAAAATAAAATAGATGAGACTGTCCATCTGTAACACTTCGAAAGGCAGAGAGTTTGTACTATGTTGGTAAAGAGTCACAAGTAAAAGCACCACACCAGGAAAAGGGGACTTTGGGCCTGGCAAGAAAGAAACAAAAACCCTAGCTTATGTATTATCACAGGCGCAATAGATGTGTCTTGGGTTCTTTTTTTTTTTTTTCTTTTTCTCTTCCTTCTTTTCTTTTTTTCCTCCTACAAAATACAGATTTTATTGACTTTTAGGGGATTTTTTTTTGTATTGTAAAAGTAATGTGTTTTTTGAAATAATTTTTTTTTTCAGCATTAAACATCTTGAGTCCTCTCTACTTCTTAGGATTTTCTACGTATATTTGAATATGTCTTTTAAGGAATAGTATCTGACTTTAAAATCGCATCTAAGAGCTACCTTGTAATGAGTATTTCATAGGCTGATTCTGATTGCTTTCTATGAGAGAGACAGTTGGATTACCATGTGCTTTGTCTTTGGAAAAAAATAGTAAAATGTCCTGTTTATTTTAAGGGATTTAATTTTGTAACCTAGAGTACTGTGTATTTTGTATTTCAGGAAGGTACTAGATTGGTTATTGCAGTTGAAGCAATTTTATGTCTGTTTTCTTTTAAAAAATAGTTGGGATTTAGTAGTTGCTTGTTGATTAGATTCAGTCTTAAATATGAAATATTTACTGTGATTTTAAGATAACATGAAAATGTGGTTGCTAATTTTTAAAGTTTTAAAAAATAAAATTAAATAAATAATAAAATTTTAAAAATGTTTTGTGTACATCACAGCCTCAGCAAGAAGTTGATTTAAACTCTCCACGAACTACCACTTTGGAAAGACAGACTTTCTATTGTGTTCCAGTGCCTGGAGAATCTATGTGGGTAAAAGAAATATCCTTTATCTGAATCTTCTTATGTGTTGAGTGGTTCCTAATTGATTTTCTTAATTAAAAAGACCACCATTTACATTTTGATTTTTAAAAAAAAAAAACAACAGTCTTTTTACCTGAGTGAAGTTAGCTGGGGAAAAAAATTATTCATTTACAGAGCTTGGCTTTACTTTGATAAAATCTTGTCTTAAGAAAATTTATAAAAACAACCTTAAGTATCCATCACTACGAAATGATAAAATTATGGTACATTTCTCTAATGAAATACTGTTTAAAAGACTGAGGTAGATTTAAAGAGACTGAAAAAGAGAGTACCACAATAATTAAGTTAAAAAATAGTTTTAAATTAGAACTCATTCTAATTTTCTTACAGGAAAACATGTTTGTTCTATTGAGAGATTATGGAAACATCTCAGTCTCCTTTCTATTTTTTTTTCAGTTAGTCATTTTTTTCGGCCTAGTTCACATATACTGAAATGCACAGATTTTAAAGGTACACTTTGATGGTTTGGATAAATGCATACACCCATGTAATTAGCATGCCTATCCAAGTAAAGAACTCTACCTTTTTATAGTCACCACCTCCTCCCTTACAACCGACCACTACTCTGATTTCTTTCACTATAAAGCTTTGTTTTATCTATTCTTGAATGTCATACAAATGGGATCATATAATGTATAGTTTTAATGTGTCTGATTTCTTTTGTTCAGCTTAATTAAGATTCATCCGTGTGTGTATCCATAGTTCATTCCTTTTTATTGCTGATGGCATTTGCTTATATAATTTCCAATTGATGAGCATTTGGGTTGTTTCCAGTTTGGGGCCTGGCATTTTTTGGGTGAGATTTTAAAATACTAATTCAATTTTTTAACAGATATTTGGTGTCAGTTGTGATAAATTTTATCTTTTAAGGAATGTTCCAAAATCATTTAATCTCAGTTCTTGAATTTATTGACATAAAGTTTCATAGTATTTACTTATTTTTCTTGTAACATCTAAGGGATATCTAGCAATGATTTCCTTTCATTTCTAAAATGTTAATTTATTTTTCTGTTTTATGCTTGATGAGTACTGCTAAGGGTTTGTAAGAGAACTAACTTAAAATTTTCTGTTTTCTGTTTCATTGACTTCTGCTTTTATTATTTCCTTCCTTTTTTTGGTTTTAATTTTTTTTCCTACCTTCTCAAAGCTCACATTCATTTCAAATCTTTCTTTTCTAATATTAGCATTTAAGGCTATAAAATTCTCTCTAGTCTCTGCTTTAATTGGATCCCACAAACTTCGACTTATTTTTAACTCTAATTCAGTTCAAAGTATTTTCTAATTTCCATGTGATTTCTCCTTTGATCCTTGATCCTTATCTTCTGTTGATTTCATTCTCATCCTTTGTGCTCTTGTCATACATTTCACTTGTGCTTGTAGAACCTACAGTGTATTATTATTTTTGCTTTAAACATTTGTCTCCTACATAAATTAAGAAATGAGGGGAAAAGTTACATCTTTTATATTTGTGGACAGTTACCGTTTCCAGATCTTTTTACCTTTGTTTTCTGTCTAGAATCGTTTCACTAAACCTTTTTTTTTTTTCAAAGTACAGATCTGTTGGTGATGAACTTTCTCAGCTTTTGTTCAACTGAAAATGTCTTTATTTCACCTTTATTTTTGAAGGATATTTTCAGTGGATATAGAATTCTTGATTGATGGGTATCTCCTATCTTTGACACTTTAGTGATACTTTTCCACTGTCTTCTGGCTTGTTTTTTGATAAAAGGCTAGCTGTAACTTGTATCATTGTCCCCGGTATGTACTGTGTCTTTGATTTTCCTCTGGTTGCTTCTAATACTCTTTGGTTTTCAGCAGCCTGACTATTATGAACCAGGTGTGGGGTTTTTTGTGTATTTATTTTGCTTGGGTTTTGTTGAGCTTGAATCTGTGGGTTGATATTTTTCAGAAGATTTCAGTCATTATTTCTCCAAATATTTTTTCTGTCCCAGTCTCTCATCATTTTCTCATTTTCTGAGACTCCAGTCATATAATTGTTAAACTAATTGTTGTTGCCCTCCAGGTGATTCAGGGTGTTTTTTAAATCTTATTTTTCAATTACAGATTTTTTTGTTTGGTTCTTTTTCTTTGTTTCCACATTTCTGATAATACTTCTCATATGCTGACTCACATCCATGTTTTCTTTTAAAATTATAAATTTTACAATTGCTTTTTAATGCCCTTGTCTGCTAATTCCAATATCCTGGTCATCTCTTTCTCTCTTTTTTTTCTTTTGAATGTTTTAATCCCACTTAGCCATGTTTTTCTGCTCCTTCACATAACTAAGGATGTGTTATGATTAATTATGCTAATAGACAACACTGTAGAAAGTTTAGTTTTATTTTCATTTCAGAAGTGTTGAATTTTGTTCTGGCAGGCAGGTAATTAGAGTGGATCACTTTGATCTTGTCAAGGTGTGGTTCTGGGATTTGTTAAGGTAGATAAAGAGTAGCACTTACAGTGCAGGATGTCGTTCTTACTTGTGAGATGTGCTATTTCTGGGCCTCACCTAACTGTCCAGGATGATCAGCAGGATCCTATTCTAGTTCTGTACAATCTCCAGAAACTCTGTATAGCTCCCAGCCGAGCAGCAGCTGCTCTCTGCTAGGCCTGTGTTTGCAACTCCTTCCTCTAACCGTTCTGCACATTCCAGGTACTTCAATAGCCCTGAACTAGGTGCTCTGTTTTCTCTATGAGGGAGCTCAGCCTCCCCTTCCTTTTGTTGCAGTTCGGAAAATTGCAAGAAAAGAGCTCCCTCAAGAAAGAGCTGGGGAGAATGTGGAGTTTACTTGCTGTGTTTCTTCTCATTTAAAGATCATAACTTATGCTCCGTGTTGTCCAGAGACTGAAAACAGTTGCTTCGTGTCTTTTGTCCGATTTTACAATTCTTTACAGCACAGTAGGGGGCATAAGTTTGAGCTGTTAACTCTTATGACCAAAACTAGAGGTACAGCCTTCTTCTTTTTTTTTTTTTAATTTTAAAAATTCTTTTTTTATAATTGAAGTATAGTTGATTTACAATATTAGTTTCAGATATACAACAGTGATACAAATTTTTTAATAGATTATACTCCATTTGTAGTTATTATAAAATATTGGCTATATTCCCTGTGCTGTATAATATGTCCTTGTAGCTTACTTACTTTATACAGCAGCCTTCTTTGAAAAATATATTTTTATTTTAACCAAACTGCCAAAGTAGTAGTCTTTTATTAGTCATATAATTAGCACTAAGGATATTCCCTGGTTCATGGTAATCTTTTCTTAACCTTTCATTTAACGCCTATGTTAATGCAAACCAAGCTCGAGTCAGTCCTTCAACATCCTACACTCCCAGTCGCCACAAGAGGAGTTATGAAGATGATGAAGATATGGACCTACAGCCCAACAAACAGAAAGATCAACATGCAGGTGCCAGACAAGCAGGTAGTCTGTGCCAGCAGGCTTTCTGTAGACTTTTGCTCTCTTGCAGTAGAATTGTTTTCAAAATTAATTGTTGTATAATGTAGCTCTAGATTTAGAAGCTGGCAGTGATTTGTCAACCTTGCTTTCAAGTTTATCAGAATTACAGGCAGTTTGGAGTTTTAACAGTTACTCTTTGGTCAGACTGTGCTTCATAATCGAGCAGTTAGGCATCACTTAGTGAGAAGTGGCCATTCTACTGTCAGTGTTTAAGGGTCTCAGGTTGGTTAGCTGAAAAAGCCTTTTATCTTTTTTCATGTTTATTTTTTTAATCTCAGCTCTTAAGTAATGAAGGCATAGTACTCCCTCAAAATGATGTATTTGTATCTGAAAATATCCTTTCTTATTTTCTTTTTGGAATAGTGGTACTTTAATTTAATGAGACTAAAAATATCAGAGGAAAAACATGAAATTGTGGTTTACTGGATTACTTATTCCTAAACATTAAAGCAAATAACCCTTAGAATAGTCACAGTTCTATTTATTCTATTTACATAAGTTCATAGTGGTTTATTTATTGAAATGTACTTAAAACAATTAATTCTGATTAAAACAAGGAGGGCAAAAGTTGAAATTTTCTAAGAGAATGAGAGAATTTCAGAATTGGTATATATCATTATTGTTTTCATCAATCACAGTTTTTATGAGCAGTGAATTCCTTCATGTGGCAGGTAGGTAAGTGTGTCTTTATTTCTCCTTTCATGTCCAGTCACTTCTTTTTAGCACCTTTAATCTGAGGGCAAGTTAAAGGCAGAGGAGGTAAAACAAAACAGCCTAGTCGATTTGAATCTGTAAGATTGGGTTGAGAGGGCAGATGTAAGTGGTAAGCAAAGATTTACTAATGAATTTCATTAACTGTATATTATTCTACTTTATAAGTTCATATAGTATTTAATGCTAAGGCATATTTTAATGATTTTAAAATTGGAATGTTTTCTAGTAAATATATACAAATGTGACAATATTCTTTCTTTTTCTCTACCCACCCCCAATTGTTTATTAAAATTAATGATGTATCAAACAGCAAATAACATACTAGAATCCAGGATATATGGTAATTTTTTTTTCTTTCTTACCACTAAGCAGTTGATGCTCCTTTTTATTTCTTGCCCCTTTGTTTTGAATGTCATACTACAGGGTTTTTTAATACATTTGTGTGCATTATTTATGAAAAGTCTGCCTTATTTGTTGGTTTCTAGGCAATCTATCAGGCCATATATATATATGTATATGAGCTGTTTTGGAGATAAGTGTAGATTCACATGCAATTCTAAAAAATAATACAGAGAAAGCCTGTATACCCATGACCCAGTTTCCCCCAGTGGTAGCATCTTGCATAATTATAGTAGAATATCATAACTAGGAAATGGATATTGATATAATCCACAAACCTTTTTCAGAATTCACATTTTTACATGCACTTATTTGTGTGTGTTTATTTTATAAAAGTTCGTCACATCTTTGGATTCATGTGACCACTACCGTAGTCAAGATAGAGAACAGTTTATTACCCAGATCTCTCATGTTACCCTTTTATAATCACACTCACCTCTCCTGACTCTCCTAACCCCAAGTTCCTGATCCCTGGCAACCACTAATTTGTTCTCCATCCCTATGATTTTGTCATTTTAAGAATGTTGTAAAATGGAGTCATATCATTGTAAAGTTTGTGGATTGGCTTTTTTCACTCAGCAGAATTGCCTTGAGATCCATCCAAGTTGCTTCTATCAGTAGGTTATTCCTTTTTATTGCTGAGCGATACCATGTGGACGGCAGGCTCTATTTTGATTCCAACTAGTTTTCAGCCCTAGTAACTATTTTGGGGATAGAGGCCATTTTTAAATGATCTTTGTATCCCAAACAACTAGTCTGATTCCTGGTACCTAGTGGGTGTTAATAGATGTTTGGTAAATGAATTAATTGCATATGGTTTTATTCTGCTTAATAAGTAGAAAGAAATATATTCTACCAAGGTTGTTTTGTTGTATGTAGACTATGTATTTCTTGGGTCAAATATGTCAGATAACCATATTAAATATTAACTTAAAATTATTTACATGAGATTTGGTGCAGGGAATTTGTTGTCATTTTATTTCAGGAGGAAATTTATTACACTTTCGGATCTTCATAATAACCTTTGTTCTCTTTGTAGGTCAAAGGGCTTTTTATATATTACTTCCTTAAAAAACTGTAACAACTTGAAGTCTGCAAGCCCAGAAGTATCATTTCTGTCAAACTCAAAAGGCTCTTTAGGAATGTTCTTTATCTCCAGGAAGCCTTAGAAATGACGATGTGCAATGCTGTCCCTTTGAATTTAGGGGGTGTTGGTGGTCTTCAGTGGTGTGGAGAGCCAAAGCGTTTAGAAACTGAAGCTTCTACTGGGCAGCAGCTGAACTCCCTGAACCTCTCTTCTCCCTTTGATCTGAATTTTCCACTGCCAGGAGAGAAGGGTCCTGCCTGCCTCGTGAAGGTAGTAAAATCTTTACAGACCTGGCACTGACAAAGATGTGTGAAGTGTCTCAGAAATTAAACAAAACTTTTACCGTTTGTATTTGTATTAGTTTTCTCTTGCTGCTGTAACAAATCACCACAAACTTAGTGGCTTAAAACAACAAAAATTAACATCTTGCAGGCTTTAGGCCAGAAATCATGGATCTCACTGCGGGTAAAATTAAGATGACAGCAGGATTGGTTCCTTTCTGGAGGCTCTAGAGGAGAATCTTTTCTTGCCTTTTCCATCTTCTAGAGACCATCAGCATCCCTTGGCTTGTAGCCTCTTCCTCCATCTTCAAACCCAGCAGTAATGCAGCCCTCTGACCATTTTTTCATGGTCACATATCCCTCTGACCATAGGTAGGAAAGATTCTCCAATCTAAAGGACATGTATGATTAGATAGAGCCCACTTGTGCAGCCCATGATAATCTCCCTAACTTAAGGTCCTTAATTTATACAGGTCCCTTTTACATGTAAGGTAACATATTCAAAGATTCCAGTGATTAAGACATAGACATTAGTGGGGATGGGGGTAGCATCTTCTGCCTACCACATGTTGTTTAAAAAAAATGAATATTTCAAACAGATATGGAGCAACTTTTAAATTAACATCTATTTCCTCTTTATATCATTTCTGACTTACTAATATTTACTTCATTTTCACCATTCTTCCTTTTCTTACCAAAAGCCATTTCTCACTTAGATTTAAAATAAAGTAGAAGGAAAAAAAATCTGTTAATACTTTATTCTTCTATCTTGCTTATTCTGTTTTTTATTCATTAGAGGTGAACAAGTGATACAAGTTTCTGAAATGATCATTGAGAATTTCTGTTCTTATATGTTGTGGTTTTAACTTAAATGGCATTTCACTCATGTAGCACAGGAGCCATAATTAGCATGTTTTTCCTTCCATGCCTCTCTTAGGTTTCACCAGTAGGAGGCTTTGACAGTTTCTAATGTCCATCATGACAGACAACTTTGAAAGCTCTTTATTGTGAGAAACCTCAAGGCCATTTGAAGTTTGTGTTAATCCTCCTAATGCTGCATAGCTTGTGAATAAGGCCAGTTAATAATCCTGAGTTTCTCCTTTCTTTTGGTGTAGTTAACAGATTTGAGATGATGCATGTTTCTGATTTTAGTTGACTGTCATCCTTTGGGGAAAGCCTTTTCTCTGAAATAGTGTGGGAAAACAGACATTGGCCAGGAGTCAGGAGTCCCATGTTTTAGTTGTTTAATTATTTGTTAGCTAGCAGGATGACTTCAGGCAAGTACTTTACCTCTATTGGTTCCAATTTGTCAAGTAAAGGAATTGCTTTAAGGTTCATGTTCTGATTTTAAATGCGAAGATGATGATAATATTATTATTACTACTACTGCTACTACTACTGCATTAACTTTAAGACGAATTTCACGTGCTCTTTTGGTGTTACTTAGTCCTAACAATATGATTTTGTATGGTCTCTTGTTAGGTCTATGAAGACTGGGAGTGTTTTAAAGTAAATGATGTTCTCGAGTTATATGGCATACTATCTGTGGATCCTGTGCTAAGTATACTGAATAATGATGAAAGGTGAGTCTATCTGCTCTTTTTCAGTATCTTTTAATTATGAAATAATTTCAAACTTTCAGAAAAGTTGGAGTATAGTTACAAAGAACTTTCTTTTCCCTTCACCCAAGTTTATGAGTTGTTAACACTTATGCTCCGTTTGCTTTGTCATTCATTTGTGCCTGTTTTTATATGCACGCATTTTTATGCATATGTACATGTTTTGGAAATGCTTGAGAGTAAGTTTTGTACGTCATACCCTAAATACTTGAATCCTTATTTCCTTAGAACAAAGATCTTCTCATATGTAATCAGAATATAGCTACAAAACTTGGAGATTTGCCATGAATACACAATACGCTAGCCACAATCCATATTTAATTCCACTGATTGTCTCAGTCCTGTTCTTTCTGGCAGTCTTTTTCTTGGTCCAGGATCCATAGAATTGATCACTCGTTGCATTAACCTGGAGCAATGTTTAGCTCCTTTTTGTTCTTCATGGTCTTGACACTTTTCAACTTGTACAACAGAAATTCACTTCTCACAGTTATGAAGGCTAGGAAGTCCAAGACCGAGGTGCCAGCAGACCCAGTGTCTAGTGAGGGCCTGTTTCATGGTGTGCAGATGGCTGTCTTCTCACTGTGTCCTCTCGTGCGGAGCAAAGCCTTGACACTTTTGAAGAATACAAGCCAGTTATTTTGTAGGGTGTCTCTCAGTTTGGACCTGTCTGATGTTTCCTCATGATTAGATTCCAGTTAACGCATTTTGGGCAGGAAACCACATGAGTGATGTATCCTCCGTGCATCACAACAGGAGGCACAATATCCCATTACTGGGGATGTTCATCTTGATCATTTGGTTAAGGTGGTGTTCACCAGCTTTCTCTCCTATAAGGTTACTGTTTTTAACTTTGTAGTTAGCAAGTATTTTAGAGGGAGATACTTTGAGACTATAAAATTTCTATTTTCTCTTTTAACTTTCACCCACTTATTTTAGCATCCATTGATTCTTGCTTAGATCATTTGTTACTGTGATGATGATTTTCTATCTCAATCATTCTTCCTACATTTATTGATTGATATTCTACTGTAAGCTTTCTCTTCTCTCCTTTTACTTGTTCAAGTGATTTGTTTTTATCAGTGTTGGTGTTAATCTGTTATTTATTTTGAGACTTAAATTTTCCCATATTTGGCTAATGGGAGCCACTGCAAGCAGGCTCTGGGTCCTTTTTGACATGACCTTATCAGTTTTGAATATATATTTTCTGACACATAAGATGTTTCAGCTTCATCTTGTGCTTCACGTGCTTCAGCCCCAATATCAACCATTTTTCCAAGGACCACCAATTTCTTTTAGTTGAGGAATAGTGTTTAAAAATCAGGATCTGAGTGCTGGGTTGGTACTGGGTTGGCATTGCTTCTATGTCCTTTTAGCAGACAGAGCTAGGAGAGAGATACATACATACACACATGTATACACATTTACATACATACATATACATTTATCTTTATATCATTTCCAAGTCTATGTGTCAAAAACCAAGAGTTCACACTGTCTTTTTGGTTTCAGTTCAGTTCACCTCCACAGCTAGATGTCATTCTAGTCTTCTGCCTTTCCATATTTGTGATTCCCTTTTCTGACAGAAAGAAATCTGACTTCCAGTAGTATCCTCAATATATTCATTTGCTCAGATCTACCATACGGTAGGTTCCCCCATGTCTTGGTTTTGCTTTCCAAGATTTTAGTTACCGAGAGTCAACTGTAGTTTGAAAATATTAAATAAATTCCAGAAATAAACAGTTCATAAGTTTTAAATTACATGCCATTTTTTTAACTGAAGTATAGTCAGTTTACAATGTTATGTTAACCATGCCGTTCTTAATAGCTTGATTTAATCTCGCGCTATCCAGCTCCATCTCACCTGGGACATGAGTCATCCCTTTGTCCAGTGTATCCCATCTGTCAGTCACTTAGTAGCCAGGTCAGTTATCAGATCGACTGTGAGGGATCTCAGTGCTTATAGTCAAGTTAACCCTTATGTTACTTAATACTGGCCCCCAAGCACAAGAGTAGTGATGCCAGCGATTCGGATATGACAAAGAGAAGCTGTAAGGTGCGGTTTTTCTAAGTGAAAGGGTAAAAGTTCTCGACTTAATAAGGAAAGAAAAAAAGTGTATCTGAAGGTTGCTAAGATCTACAGTAAGAACAATAGAAGATTCAGTGAAATTGTCAAAAGGAAAAAGAAATTCATGCTAGTTTTGCCTTTGCATCTCAACCAGCAAAAGTTACAGCCATATTACATGATAAGTGCTTAGCTAAGATGGAAAAAGCATTACATTTGTACAGTAAGATGTTTTGAGAGACTACATTCACATAACTTTTATTCCAGTATATCATTATAATTGTTTTATTTTTATTATTATTGTGGTTAATCTCTTACTGTACCTAATTTGTGAATTAAACTTTACCATAGGTATGTATTTATAGGAAAAGACATGGTGTATATGGGGCTCAGTGCTGCCTACAGTTTCAGGCATGCACTAGGGGTCTTAGAATGTGTTTCATGCAGATAAGGGAGGACTGCTATACAGAGAAGGTAATTTCAAGGGGTAGTCCATACTGCTACAAAAACAAACCTGCTAACCTGAGTTCAATATTTGTTTCTGGTTCTTTTTATTTCAGAATGAGAGTGTATAGTCAGGGTGCTATGTTCCAGTTACTTGGGTGACTCCCTCCTCCTTCAGTGCAATACTGTTATTCATTACTCATTTTACATAGTTAAGTTCATTTGTTTCCATTGTGTTTCACTTCAGAGTTTTTCCTCCGCCCTTTTTGTTTCTATACTTAAGAGTGAATACAGAAAACATGAACATTGTTACCAAAATCAAAACTATACAAAAAGAATGTAGGAGTGTCCTTCCCCGCTACCTTCATCTCTTCTACCCTGCTCCCACCCATCCTCTGTAGCAAAGCAGCCTTAGTTTCTGTTTTTATCCTTCCTGTGTCTTTTTTTGCAAAAATAGATAGATGCATGTCTATTTCCCCCACTTAACAGTCTATCCTGAAAATCCGGATCATCCTTATTTTTTTTGTTTTGTTTTGAGGTTGGCAACAGAAAGGAAATATATTCTACCCCCGTGATAAGAGTTTTCTTACTAAATATTGGGCATTCAGCCTTGGTTTCCCCATAGGAAGAACTTGGTTTTTTTCACACACACAAAAAAAAATGATGCAAAACAAAAATTTTAAATGACTTAAACTTACATAACAGTTCCTTAATAATAGTATACAAAATTGCCTGTCTTGGCTGTTTCTGGTTATGAGTCTCCTGCTTGGGTAACTTCACTTATGGAGGCATTTTAGTGCACCGACTGAGACACGTGGCCTGGGTTGGGATCCTGGTCTGGCCACTGACTGGCTGCGAGACCTTCAACTTAACTTCTGCAGTGGCTTGGTTTCATCCTTGTAAATGAGGGCGGTTGTGAGGTTTTAATGAAGTTGTGTGTGCAAAGCGAAGAGCATTGCCCAGCACAGGATACACACTATATAAAGACTGTTGGCATCATTCCTGTATTTAAGGAGGATGGTAGTATGAATTGATAACTCTGTAGAGTCAGCCTGTAAAGTGATGATCTAAAAACATTTTAGTCACTTATTTCAATCATCTCACAATAAATTTATCATCTAATTTATTTGGCAAATCTGAGAAACTCATTTTCTTTTCACAGCTTGTCTATTCATTATTCAAGGGAGGTATCATGTAAGAATAAAATTAGGAAGCATAATTAGTAAGGTAGAGATGAATGGATTCTCCACACTGAGTAATAGACACCTGCTGGCTTTTGAGGGCAGGACCCCCATTTTTGAGACATGCTATGAAGTATTTGGTGTCCTAGCTGATAGCTTAAGAAAGGGTATCTGCGTTTTGAAGTAACTTTATGGGTGACATGCTGTGTCCCATTTATCGCAGTTACAGCGTGCTGAGCAAAAATGTTATTGTCTTGAAGAACAGAACAAATACGTGATATCTTATATGACCTAAGTAGCCTGAAATCTGTGTGATGTAACAGTGTTCAACAAGGAGACATACAGGTGTAGCTGTTCTTGGCTTGAGTACTCATTTTGTTTTCAGAGAGAGATTATTTTTGC
This sequence comes from Camelus bactrianus, assembly GCF_048773025.1. NCBI lineage: Eukaryota > Metazoa > Chordata > Mammalia > Artiodactyla > Camelidae > Camelus > Camelus bactrianus. Next base: position 26,674,682 of record NC_133549.1, read on the forward strand.
ATCTCTACAGCTGATGTCTCTGTGCACTGACACTGTCATCTCTCTGCAGGGACGCCTCTTCACTGCTGGATCCAATGGAATGCACGGACACGGCCGAAGAACAGCGGGTGCACAGCCCTCCTGCCTCCCTGGTGCCGAGAATCCACGTGGTCTTAGCCCAGAAGCTGCAGCACATCAATCCGTTACTGCCTGCTTGCCTTAACAAGGAGGAGAGCAAAACCTGTAAGTGTAAGTGCTGAAGCCTCGGGGCCGCGAGACTTTCCCAGTGTGGCGGGCGCTGTCAGGTCCTCAGTCGTCAGAATGTTTCTCCAGCAGTCGCCGTTGCTTTGCCCCATTTTTCCTTTAAGTTAATTCTCTTAAGATGAGGCCCCCCCCCCAAAAAAAGGTATACACGCTGCCTTATTTTGACAATTGGCATCACTTCCTGACCAATATTTTAAGTCTGTACTAGTCATCTCTTGATGTGTGTGTTTGTTCCGTGGTTATTTTCTAACCTGAGACACCCAGTGGAGCTGCTGTGTATTCTGAATCTGGTCTCACTTCTCTCCCCAGTTGTTTCCAGTTTCATGTCTGAATTGTCTCCAGTCAGAGCAGAACTGCTGGGGTTCCTCACTCACGCCCTTCTGGGAGACAGTTTGGCTGCTGAATACCTTATATTACATCTCATCTCTACAGTGTAAGTGCTGTGACCCTGGTGGGAATTCAGGGAGTTTGGCAGAAAAGAACAGGAAAGGTTCTGAGGTAATTAGCCTGTTTCCAGCACTTAGGCTTCATCGCCAGATGGTATTTATTTGTTCAGTGTAACAGGTATTATGTCAAATCCACAGACATTCCTTTTTTCAACTTTTCTTAGTGTCATATGTAGCATTTTGATTATGTCTCTTAAATTAAGAGCCAAAATAAGGTGAAGAATCTGGCTAATGAGCAAAACGAGCTGTTTCATTCTCTGCTTCCTAGATTCTCTATTAATCCATCACAAGGCCCTGTGTCCGCAGGCAGCGGGCTCTGTGGGTGCGCGTCTCACTTGTGTGTGCACATGAGCTGCTCTCCCTCTCACTCCACTGTAGCTCTCTGTTTTCTGATTTCAAAATAACATGTGTGCCTTCAACAAGTTCCAAGAACATCAGAAAGAAAATAGAAATCGTCTGTAATCTCACCACTTAGTGATGATCTCAGTTAACACATGTTGGCACCTGTTCATGTCATCTTTTTTTGTTCACATATGTATACACCCTCCGTAGATCTCAGTTATACTCTAAACACAGATCAGTACCTTGCTTTTATCATTTAATATATATCAAATATTCTCCCATCATAATTCTTAAACTTTTTAATGGATGCACGTATTTCATTATAGACAGTTGTACAAGTTCCGTAAATGTTAGGTTTTCCTAGTATTTCCTCTTTTTAAATAACCCTGCAGTAAACATCTTTGTACTAAAAATCTTTTCTCAGATAGGATTTGAGACAGGATTTGACACAGTAGTACATAGTAGTTGAGAGCATAGCGTACAGAACCAAACTACCTGGGTTCAAATCCAGCTCTGCCTCGTCCTGGCTGTGTGAACTGGGGCATATTATGTAAAATTTCTTGGTCTCAGACTTCTCATGTATGAAATAGAGATGATAATACCTACCTCAGAGTGTTTGAGAATTAAGTGAGAAAGCATGGAAGCACTCAGAACAGTACCTGGAACATGACCAGCACTTAAGTATTGGCTATGATTTTTATTGCTATTATCCTGATTAAAAAAAAAAACTGATCACATAATCTGGTTTATTTTTAATGACAGCATTAAGCTAATTTTTCTTTGTTTGCTTTTTGATGGAAATCATCTGAGTATCTTATTGGTTGATAATCTTTTTTTTTTTCCCTAGATATACAAGAAGAGATGTTCTTCCACTGGGAAAATTTACTGTTAACTTGAGTGGTTGCCCACGGAATAGTACCTTCACAGAACACCTGTATCGAATTATTCAACATCTAGTTCCAGCAGTAAGATCAATATAAATGTATATTGTAAACCTAAGTACACTTTAAAAATCCATCTGATTGTCTTCCATTGAACCCAAATATTTAACTGTCAGATTTTAATAGATCTCATTAAAGGGAGACAAAGCCTGCTTAGTTCCTTAATTTAAAATGTATTCATCCCTAAACAATTCACTTTTCGTTTATTGCCTTAGCACAAATTTCTGTAAGTAACAACACAATTGTAGTTTCTCCCTTAAAATTGTACTCTGGGTTGATGCCAGTTGGTTTGTATAATTTGGTATTCTTTGTGTGCTTTAAAATCGTCAATCTAAGTAAACTCTGAATTATAGGAGCATAAATCTTTTAGTTGAGGTATAGCTTTGTCTCTTCTGCCCCAATTTTAATTCTTGTTTGGAAAGTTGGACTACTTTTATTTGTCAGGACATCTGGAATGCAGTGTTTATGTGGCGGTAAGATCTTAGGAATGGGGACTAGCTTCTGATTAGTTGTGTGACTGGCATTGCTGATCAGTTCTTACTTTGGAAATTTAAGAGATTGAAATAGATCATTTAACCAGTGGTTACTGAGTGTTTTCTAGGCCCTTAAGAAACGACAGTGGACTAAATATACCAACATTTCTCACACTCCTTGACTCACTTTATACTCTTAGGCACATTACTGAGGCCTCAGAGAGTTGTTGTTTGTATGGGTTTTACCCTATTAGAATTTACCATATTAGAAATTAAAGCTAAAAAATACTGAAGTATTAATTCATCGAAAATAACAAATCAATTATATATGAACATAAATAAAATACTTTTGTAAAAAATAGCTATTTTTCCAAACAAAAAATATTAGTGATAAGTGACACGGTGTTAAATTTTTGCCAATCTCTGAAATGTCTGGATTAAGAGAAGACAACTGGGAAAACGAAAAAAAAGAGAGAAGACAGCTGGATTGTCCTGTGTTTCTGCATTCAGTCTATTGTAACATGATGTTTTGGCTGAAGTGTATGAGGGAAAGCTGGCCTCACACGGATAGGGGAGTCACTGGCAAAGGAAGGACTATTTTAATGGCCTTTTCAGATAACTGTAGATTTTCTTCTGACACTAGATCAAAATTGTCCATGTGGCATTTTCGTTCATGATAGTTGCAAGTGTGAAATCTGAAATCTCATCAGTGAGCTTTTTATACTCCGCTGTAGTAGATTCATTGGTCTGTCTTGCACACTGAATGGATCTTTTATCCGTGCATGATTTTGACCTCATGGACCCCATCAAAGGGTTTCAGCAGCTCCCTGGGAGTTCCCTGGACCACATTCTGAGAATTACTGAAAAAGAGTTTTTAAATGATTGTGGTGGAAAACGCACAACTAACAGGTACATACACAGTGTATCACTGAAGCGCCACGGAGAACAGTGAAGGCCTGGGAGAAGGGGAGGGGTGCCTGGTGGCGGGCCAGGGCGGAGCTGCTGCCAGCAGCTGCGTGGTCAGGGAAGGCCCCGCGAGGGCGGAGCTTAGGGAGAGACGCACCCGTGGGAGCCCCACGCACAGCTGGGCGGGGGCGGGTCCGCCCCGCGCGTAGAGCAAGCCCAGGCCTCAGGCAAGCCGGGCCTGTTGGAGGGGCGCCCGCAGAGGGGCTGGTGGGGCTGGTGCGGCTGGTGCGGCTGGTGCGGCGCGAGGACTAGGGAGAGGGGCGGGACGTCGGGTCTGAGCGGCAGCCTCTCAGAGCTGTGAGGCCAGGTTTAAGTAGCCTGTACGTGGGACATGAATTATATTTTTAAGTGTGAAAGTTACTAGGGAAGGTGCTCAGGGTTCTTGCGTGGTAAGGGATTTCCTTTCTGTTCTTTTTATTCTACATCACTTTGTAGTGCATTTGTTTACTCTTTCACTTTAACCGTACCTCACTCCCTTACATTACTCTCGTGTTTGTGTCTAGCCAGCACTGAACTTTTTCTAAACACTTGCTTCTTTAATGTCTTATTTAGTTTGCACAACAGATTAAGTGTGAGTGAGCTGCTTTTGCTTATATGGAGCTAGACCCTGCCCTGTGCCACCTTTCGTTTTAACAGACTCTGTTTCCTTAGGGATTATTTGTTTGTATTTATTATGTGACCCACCCCCATTCCCCTGCTACCCACTGCTTTCTTTGATTACTGAGCCAAACTACAAAAATCCTCTACATTTTGAAAATACATCTTGTCTCTTCTTCAACATCCTTCCCCACCCCAGTCTCCACCTCTACCACGCATACTTCTTTTTGGGCCAGAGTGATAGTAGATTGGAGTACCAAGCAGGGTAAGGAGGAGCATGGTGTGCTCAGTGGCTGGAGGAGGAGGTGCGTGTGGGTTTAATAGACTGTCTGCTAAGACTCGGTGAGGAGGCAACTTGCAGCCTGGGTGGAGCGGGTGCTGAGACCCACAGCACTGTATCCTCCACGCCTTGCATCTTCAGAACAGTTTGTTCAGAAGTCTGCAGTAGTCTGTGATGAATGAATATGGTTTTAATTCAGGGAACACAGAGGAAAATTAGCTTTCTCTCCCCCTCTTGATGAGTAAATAAATGTATTGTGTTAGACTGTGGTGGGTTAAAGGAGTTAAGCATCTGGATATTTCTGTTTCTCAGTCGTTTATCATTTGTTTCTGGTTCACTTGTAAAATAAAAATTATTTTTCAAGAATACTGAACAAGGCAGTTGAAAATAAAGCAGCTTATAGAGCCAGTGAAATTCTTATTTAGGATGTAGATATTTTTTCTAAGAGCTTAAGAAACCATGAGATTACTTCCTTAGAATTGGTAAGAGCTTTCTTTCCATATAAAATCCAGTCTTTAACCCTAAATATATACTTTCTTAAAAGGGGGAAACTTAGTTCCTGGCTCATTAAGAAATTTCTCTTTGCAGTCTTTTCGTCTGCAGATGACTATAGAAAACATGAACCGCTTGAAATTCATTCCCCACAAAGACTATACAGCCAATCGTTTGGTCAGTGGGCTCCTTCAGCTGCCCAGCAATACTTCTCTCATCATTGACGAGACTCTCCTGGAGCAGGGGCAGCTCGACACGCCAGGTGTGTGCACAGATGAGTCCCTCCTTTAACTCCCAGCAAAGCGAGGTCTGGTAATGAAGATCTAAAAGAATAAGTGAACTAAGACAGATTCACACTTCACAAGTGTTTAAGACAAAGTCTTGACCTATGAATTCGGTTAAAGCATGTATCATAAACAAAACTGTGTACATCAACTAGGTTGTATGTGTATGTAAGTATGAAAATAGTACAGCGACACAACAGGTAAGTAGCAGGAAGCTTTTTAAAGGCTGAAAAGAAAGGAGATTTTGCCTTTAGTCCTATATTACCTCAAAAGGAAAATTGCAGAAAAGATCTAATGAAAGTTTTTTTTATCAGCGAACGTGATTTAAAATTTTTTTTTCAAAGAATCTCTGAAAAAAAATTTAGTAGATCACATGGCTTGAACTAATCTCATTGATGGAGCATGACACAAAATTACAAGAAAGCAGATTGCTTTATCTGTGCTCAAATGAGAATTAAGAAGACACTGCTGGTGATAAGCTCAAGGCGTAAAGATAGAGAAAATAGTGTAGACTGGGTACAACTAGGTGGAAGTATAAAATCAGTGAAATTCAATAACCTTATCTAATACCTAATAACCTAGGTGTTAGATTTGGGGGCGTGGCTGTCTGGGCTCCAGAAATGTAATTGTCTAGCTTAAAAAAACTTTTTTAAAAGCAGTAGAAACCTCATGTCTTGTTATCAGTGTCAGCAAAACTAATCTGATTAGGTGATTAAAACCAAATGACTGAAAAGTTATTTTCTGGCTTTTGTTAGGTGTTCATAATGTGACTGCCTTGAGCAATCTAATAACTTGGCAGAAGGTGGATTACGACTTCAGCTACCACCAGATGGAATTCCCTTGTAATATCAACGTTCTTATTACTTCAGAGGGGAGATCACTCCTGCCGGTACGAAGGGTCATTTCAAAATTGAAGGGGTCGTTTCAAATTTGTTTCAAAATTGTGGCTGCTGATGATTAATGACGGAATTGATTACTTTTGTTCTTTGGGGTGAAAACTTCGTATCTATCAAGTATCAGCTAATCACAAGACAAGCCAAGAAAGCTGTTGGCAGCAGAAACTCCCACATCTGGGCAGAGAAAGTAGAAGCTGTCTGTAAACTGCCTGATTAACATCTAGACCTTTGTTCTTGCTGCCTCTGTTCCATTGTTTTCTGCCAATCTTGTGAGAAATATTTTAGACTTCCTTTCAAAATGTTCTTAATCACCTGGTAATTATTTCTGTGATTTATGGTAAAATGTTCTGGTAAATCGTCAGAGTGACTGATGAGAGCTTTTACTTCTAAGTCTTTTAGTGATGAGAAATGCACCCACTTGTTTAAAAGGCATAAAGTTTCTCTGTATAACGGTGTTCATCTATGGTATATGCCTATGAATGAGAATGAAATGGCCCGTTGGTAAGTTTTCTGAGTGCAAGTGTGATTTGCTCTATGTGGTTTCTAGAAATGCAGTTCAGTAAGATATAGAGTACGTACTTCTTGATTAAGGAAACATCTGAAACATTTTAATTAGCTGCCTTTTGGTGGTTCACTACCTTTTTCTGTGTTTACTGATACCGTTGAGAGACACTGTGAGTAACCAAGGAAGGGCTAACTTTTGTAATTATTCCTGAGGTAGTTATAGTGCATATAAATGAATATGAAAAGTGGCCTCATCCTAATAATGAATAGTGTTTCCTAGTTCCCTTACGGGCTGATAGAGATGATGCATTCTCCTGGAATTTTGGGTTAATTTAGGAACTTGGAAAATATTGTTCACTGCTTCTCTTTTTAGGCAGACTGCCAGATCCACTTACAGCCACAGCTGATTCCTCCCAACATGGAGGAATACATGAATAGCCTCCTCTCAGCGGTGCTGCCTTCTGTGCTGAATAAATTCCGCATTTATCTGACCCTTTTGAGGTTCCTGGATTATAGTATATCTGATGAAATAACCAAGGTATGTTTGGGTTAAACCAAGGATTTCCCTGTGTTGAATTGGCATATTTAACCAATTTACATTACTATAATTACTGATAAGGTAATTGTGCTATTTTGTTTTCTGTGTCATATGTCTTTTTTGTTCCTCTGTTCATCCATTATTGTCTTCTTTTGTTTGAAATAGATAGTTTTAGTGTACAGTTTTAATTTCCATGTCTTTTCTTTTATGATATTTTTTTCTTTAGTAGTTGCCCTGGGAGCTACAGTTAACATCTTGACTGTGATCATTTGTTTAGGATTGTAGCAGTTCGATCGCAGTGGTGTGCAGAGGCTTTGCTCACACTTTATCATTCCATGCCTTCTCTCCTCCTCTGAACTTAATCGTCATACAGGTGACATCTCTGTACCTTGTATGTCTATCGACACGCTTGTCATTACTGCTTTATGCAGCAGTTGTCTTTAAATCAGAGGAAAAGAGTTACAAAGAAAGACATTTACACTGCCTTTTATATTTACCTGTGTGGTTACCTTTACCAGTGACCTTTATGTGGATCCAGGTTAGTGTACAATCCTTTCACTTCAGCCCGAAGAACTCTTACATGTGTTTCTCAGTACTTTTTGTAGGACAGATCTGCTTGTGACATACTCTCTTTTAAAGTTTTTGCTTATCTGGGAATGTCTTAATTTCTCCTTAATTTTTGAAGACTGATTTTGCTTGGTGTAGAATTCTTGGTTTATAAGCTTATCCTTTCAGTAGTTTGAGTAAGTCCTCCAGCCGCCTTCTGGCCTTTCTGATAGAAGTCAGTTTCCAGTGAGAGGACCTTCTGTACAGTGAGTCATTCTTCTCTTGTCCTTTCAGGATTCTCTTTAGCTTTTGACAGTTTAGCTGTGATGTGTCTAGGTGTGGATCTCTTTGATTTTATCCTACTTGAAACTTAGGAGCTTCTTGGATGTGCAGATTGATGCACATTTGGGGGAAGTTTTCAAGATGTAAGTTTTTGATCATTACTTTTCTTTCTGTTGCTTTCTCTCTCCTCTCTGGCCCTCTCATACCTGTTTGTTGGTACACTTGATGGTGTCTTTGAGGCTCTGTTCATTTTTTCTCATTCTTTTTGTTTTCTGTTCCACATACTGGCTAGTCTTGGTCAGCCCATCTGCAAATTTGCTGAATCTTTCTTCTGCCTGCTAGAATCTGCTTTCAAGTGAATTTTAATTTCACTTGTATTCAACTTCAGAATTTGTTTGCTTTTTAAATAATTTGTCTCTTTATTGGTATTTTCTATTTGGTGAGACGTTCTCATACTTTTAGTTCTTAATTCATGGCTTAGTTCTTTGAATATTTAAAATAGCTGATTTGAAGTCTTTCTCTAGTGACTCCAATACTTGGATTTCATCAAGGACAGTTTCTGTTGAGTTCTTACTTTCTAGTGAAGGGGGCCACACACTCTTGTTTCTTTGTATGTCTCCTAAGTTCTGTGTTGAAAACCAGGCGTTTTAAATAGTATAACATGGCCAGTCTGCTCTGGCAGATTCTCCCCGCTCCCTGTGGTTTGTTGTTATTGCTGTTTGTTGTTTAGCAACTTTCTGGATTAATTTTTTTTAAGTCTGTTCTTCGTTGTATGTGGGCACTAAAATCTCTGCTCAGTTAGCTTAGTGCTCAGTCAGTGATTGGATAGAAATTTAATTTCCTTAGATGCCTGGAAGCAGCCACCCAGTCTAAGCCAAGGGGCTCTGTATCCATGTTGGGGCCAGCCTTCAAGGCCCAGCCGTGCAGTTTACAACTCTGCCCTAACTTTGGCCTTCTGCTTGCACAGAGCCTCAAGGTTATCCAGAGGTGAGAGCTTAGGGCCTGCTCAGATCTTCTAAGCATGAGCACAGCCTGTGCATGCAAGTGGCCTTCTGAACTCTTGGCAGGGGAATATGTGTATTTTATTTTCATTTTTTTAAAAAAAAATTTTCCCCAGAGCCTCCTATCAACATCTTACTCCCCAGATTTTATTTTTACTAGTTTTGTTAGCCTGCTGTTTCAGCCCCAACTATTATCCAGTACCTGGGGCAGTCAAGATGATCAGTAATTGCTTCTGATTGTTTTTGATAAATGCTCTGGGGGAATGGGCTGTTCGCACTGGGCAAGTTCCAAGTCCGGTTAAATAAAGACAGCCTTGCAGATGGGTTCTTCCAGGGAACCACCAGTCAGATGACAGTTCTCTGGGAATGATACTTTGGAAGAGCTCCAGCCCCACTATCCTCTCCCCTGGTTGCCAGGCTGTCTGTTTTCAGGGCTGCTCGGGGGTGGGGTGAGAAGGGGAATGGGCCGAATTAAAATGCCTCAGTCAAAGCTCATGTTCTTCCTGTCTTTTGTGAAAAAGGCTCTGCAGATTGTTTCAAGCATCTGGTTAATTTCCAGAGTTTTGAAGAAGCTGATTTTGATCCTTTTTTTTTTTTTCAATTTATTTTATCATTTTAAAAATTTTGTTGAGGGGTAATTATATTTATTTTTTAACGGAGGTAGTGGGGATTGATCCAGGACTTCATACATGCTAGGCATGCACTCTGCCACTGAGCTCTGCCCTCCCCCTGGTTTTGGTCATTTTTGCCAGTGTTCTTCTCCCTTTAATCGTGGTGAGAATTTTCAGAGGTCCTTTACTTGGCCATTTTTGCTGACGTCTCTCTTCCCTGTGTGTAAAGGCATAGTGTTTGCTGTGCAGGTTGCTGGCTTATATGTGTTTGCCTGACCTTCTCAAATGAATCTTGAGTTTTGTCACTTTGTTTAGAGTACTTTCCCCAGTAGTAGTACTTATTGTAAAGTTTGGTTTTCAGCCTTTTTACCCATGTTATCTCATTTTCTAAGAGGCAGGGCTGACTTGCTCATTTTTACATTAGGCAGGGGACCATCTTTCCTTTTCCCTACAAAATGCAAACATCGTTTTCTCATAAGGAATAACCTTCAAGTTCATTACTTTTTTGATAAAGGCAGTTGAAGATGACTTCGTGGAAATGCGCAAGAATGATCCTCAGAGCATTACTGCTGACGACCTGCACCAGTTGCTCATTGTAGCTCGGTGAGTGGACATGTTCATGGCTGCCTTTTCAGTGAGCCGTAGGTAAATCTCCTACTTTATTTAGGGTAACTGAGGCAGATTTATAAAAGTGAAAATGAACTTTTTCCTACTAAAAACCCGTTGTGAAATGGCTCATTGAGCAGGAATGATGTTTGGCCAAGGATCACTTCAGTGGACTAGGCATGCTCCTTGATCTCTGCACTTCAAAGAAGGGGCAGTCGCCACCCAAAGTTGACTCTTAAAGGATTCCTTTGTAGAAGTCTGACTTGGCCCTTGATTTATGTGTAGTTACCAGATGGTTTTGTCTCCCAACCCAGTATTAAGAAAAAAACCTACAACACAATAGGACTTAAAAAAAAAAAAAAAAAAAGCATTACCCTAGACCTAGACTTAAATTTGTTTCTATATTTCAAACCAGGTTTCTGTCTCTCAGTGCTGGTCAGACAACGTTGTCAAGAGAACGATGGCTAAGAGCAAAGCAGCTAGAGTCCTTAAGAAGAACCAGACTTCAACAGCAGAAATGTGTGAATGGAAATGAACTTTAAAGATCTGACACCTATGAAAAAGTAATGGGCAGATTATAGCCACATTATTGTAAAATTCAAGTATCATTTATACCATTTTTTTGTAGATAATTTGTATCAAAAACCAATGACTTTTCCTGAAATCAAGCCTGGTAACATCTAAAGTTTATATAATATTCAGTAAGGGCTTTTACCTTACTGATTTTATGGAGCTTTTGAAGTTTGTTTTATAATTATAAAAATTAGTAACGATGTACAAAAATGTATTTGATATTAAAAGTTTAATATTGATAATGTTGCTGATTATACCATTTCCTTAGCTTCAGCTAAGTCATAGGACAGACTGTTGAAATGCTAACATCAACTTCATCTGACGAAAATTGTTGCAATTCCAAAGTGAAGGGAATTGTTCACTTCAGATTTTTGTCTTTCCAGTGAACAGTGAGTCTGATGTGTTTAGTGGTCCAAGTTTGGGGGATGGATTATACTTGCCATTAATTCACATGATGATGTGAAATTCTGTAGTATCATTTCCCAAACATCTGACCACAGCTTTTTTCCATTTAACAGTTGTTAACATGCAAAACAAGTCTTTTACATGGCAGTGGTTCCCACACTTTTGGGTTTCATGGACCAGTAATATTTCCAAAAATTGTGGGGATTGACAGGGTTGCCAATTTATTTTGCCAAGTAATCTGAAAAGTCACTGTATTATCACCATTTTTTTTCATAAAAGGACAATCTCAGAACAAGAGATAGTTCTTTAAATGGAATAAATGTAGCTTTTTGAAAAAAAAAAAAAACACTACATTGTCCTTATTTTTCTCACTTTACTCCAGTGCATTTGGGAACCACTGTTTTATGGGACTCACCTAAGGGAATGCTTCCTGCCCTATGACGTTGTTCTGCCCAAATATGAAGAGCGCAAATTAATTACCTTTTAAAAAAATGCCTTCTTTAGGGAAAAAATGGTTTTTAATTCTTTTCCTAATAAATGTCATTTAGTTGCTTTGATGATTACTTTGCATTTTGAGCTTTTTATATATAAGTTTATCAACAAGTTCCAGATGCGTCAGATCAGCTAACACTATCTGCTGGCCCAGGAACGCCCTGACAAAAGCTGTAGGCAGGCTTTCCCCAGACCAGCTAACAGCTGCGAGCTTTTACAGGAACGAAAATACTACCCATGGCTAGAAAGGAAATTCTTACAGCGCAGTAGTTGTAACTGTGGCATCAGGAATCTCTGGAGGGGGCAGAACATTAAGCTATCACTGGCTATATCTAAAGATTAGTTTCTTTTAGTCAGTAACTTAGTTGGAAACATAAAATTCTGCACTCGCACACACACACACCCCTAGGCCTAAACTGACACTGCTAACCAAGAAAACAGGGTCAGCTTTGAAAAAGGAGAAATTTATTATGCCTGATGAACTGAAGTGAAAATTACTAGTTGTTTAACTTTTCCTAAATTCAAATCTATTTTTATAAACTAATGTAAATAATCTGTTTATATTTAGAATTCTAACTAGTTTTCATTTTTGTAACTGGTAGACTAGACCTTCCTTAAACTGTTAGAAATAAAGGCTCAGCCAGATTTGTGAGAATAAAATTCAACAGAGTAGATTAGTTACCATGTGTTTATTGTGCCAATGGGAATTGTAATTTACCAAAGAGAAATACATAATTTGCTTGGTCTTAAAGAAAAGGAAAACCCTCTTGCAAATAAAAAAAACTTCCCAAATTACTAGTACTTCGGGCTGTTTTTCATGAATTTTAAGACTCACCCCGGTGTGGGAAAAGATCCTGGGTGCTTTGGTAGAAACCCATTACCAGAGGTAAACTTAGGTACAGCAGGTGGTGCAGCATGGTGTCCTCCTTCTGAAGTCCCACTCAGGTAGGAGTCTGGTCCTCTGGGCTTCAGAAGCCCTTTTCTCCGCTGACAACGAAGTTTGCTGATTTAATGCAATGTGAATCCTATTTGAATCACCAGGAAACCAGACAGACATCTGTATTACCCTGATTGGAATTAAAACATCACCTTAACTTTAGTTTTCAAAAATCTCTGAAACTATTTTCTTTGGAGCTTAAAAATGCATTTTTTCACATGAGCTCATTTTCTTTCATGTTGTAGGATACTTAATAATTTCAAGACAAGGTGGTAAGAGAAGGCATTCAGTTTCAGTGTCTGGGTTTTAAAATGGGATGGCTTGTAATCCACTTCATCATTTTAAAAGTCTTGAAAACACTTCAGATAAGTACTTGGAAAGGCTGGGACCAAGTGTTCAGTTATAGCAAACTTAGCTTGCTTCTGGTCTTTAATCTGATTTTTAAAATCAAACCCTTATCTTTGAACTGTTATTCAAGGAATTCTCATTCACATTGTCACTTTAAATTATAATGATACTTTATTTTAAATAGTCACGAGATCTGACACTTCAAAAAAAAGATTCCAGTAATAAATAACAAAAGTGAAAATACTTATCAAAGTCACAACAGACGTAAAGTTTAGCTGAGAATCACTGCAACAGAGTAAGGCTCTAAAGATACCAGACGAACCAATACTTAGCTGGAATAAGTTGCACAACTTTCTCACTGTATGGGCTTACAGATGAGGCCCTGGCTCCACGTGGTCGAGGTTGCAGTCATAAAACCGGTTTTAGCACAATCGTGCTTCAGACTAAAGTTTTCAGTAGTTGTGATAGTCTGTACAAGATGTTATGGACTGACCCCTGCAAAAAAGTGTAACTTGAAGACTTCTTTCCGACATTACCAGTGTCCAATAAATGTACATTCCTAACATTTCTGAAAACAGAAGATAATTAAATTTAATAGGTGCTGGTATTCACATCTGATCTCTCAGGTTTTATGACTGGTAAGTCTCAATGCTCCTAGTCTCCAGGGTGTGTATAAGGTGGCAGTATTTTAAGCTTGTTAAGTAAATATGGGGAAATTAGGATCAAAGGGGCATCCATGTCTTGACTATAGCGCCATTAACCCTCATAACTTTATATGGAATGGTTACGCCATCAAAACTAAACCAACAGTTTTTATATTAAAATGCTTCTCCATACTAGTAACACTTTATTTAAAGTCACTAAAAACTACCTTGTAGAGGTAACACACAGAAACGGACAAACAATAAAAAATATGAAAAAAGCTCATCACCTAAATGGATCCATGTCCATCCTTTATGTGTCTACTTCATAATCCACCCACCCACCCCATTCCAAAAAAGCTTCAGGTTATTACGTCCCAAAGTCATCTATTCCTGAATTGCTTCCAAAGAAACAAACTGCCCTGTAGTGTATAAGCTACTTAAGGTCTGCACATTCTAGGATGCTGCACTTCTGTTGTCCTAGCCATCAAATTTGGAAATCTGCTCAAGTTCAGACTCCTTTTAAAACCTTCAGAAATAAACATAATTAGAATTTGCGATCCCTAGATTCAAAGTACAGGTTAAAATAGCCTAATATGTAACACCTCCCTTTCTTGGATTAAATAAAAGCCACAGGATTCTTAGCAGCTAAAAACTAAATCTGAATTATTCGTGTCTGGCATTGTGTAAACATATTTTTAAGTTCATTTTGCTGGACTTCATTAACTACTTCAGGCTCTGCAGGGCTCTTCTGAACCTTGGCCACTGCATAGTTTATCCCCTGGGTTAATCCAGCTTGGGTAATATTAGCAACCTGGACCATGGAACTTCGAATCTTTGCAAAGGGAGAGACTGCTCTGCTGCTACAGCTCTCTGAAGGAGAAGGAGTTACATGCGGCCCTCTCTCAAGTTCAAGTATGCTGGGTTCAGAGCCGGGGGTCTTTTGAGATACCACTGAATGCACTGGTTCAACTGATAAGAACTGTGGGCCTGTTGCAGAAAAAGACACATCTAATTGAGATGGTCGAGAAGGTATCTGTTCCGTTGATTCAGACTGAGTTTCTTCATTAGAAACTTGATTGGTCATTTGATTTCCTTCCTTGCTAGCCTGCTGAGGAGCAGACCTAGTTTCTGTTAGCTGGGTCATTTTGTTTTGTGCATCTTGTACAAATCTGTGGCAGTAAATATCCACAGGCTTGGCAAAGCCAGTCAGTGTGTGTATGCTGTCAGCAGAAGGACTTTTCTTCAAAGGAGACTCACGGCCTTTCCCAAGCCCACTTCCGTGAGCAACAGTAACCTCTGAAGGAACATGAATACTAATATCAGTGCTGCTAACAGACTGGGATCGGCTGCCTAATCGAGGTGCTGAAGCAATAATACCACAACTAGGAAGGACGTAGTCTCCTGGCCCTACATTCTCTAAAGAGTTAGCTAGCTGCCTGTCTTCATCAGACTTGGAATTCGTAAGGAACTCATCAGAGTGGTATGAGTCATTATCTGAAGACATTTCCCCATCTGACTCTGCCTCTGCTTTGTTTTCCATCACACCTAGGTTTTCCATGGTTTCAAGACTACTATCTGATTTCCAAAGATTTACTTTTAAGTTTGGTTTTAGAAAGTTAACTTTCATTTCAGGCTTTGTAAAGTTTCCTAGCTTTCGTAGATTGCCAATATTTACATTGGATTTGGTCTGTTTCACTTTCTGATTTAGAGATGAAAATTTGCTCATTAAAAATTTTTTTCCCTGGGCCAAAGAGCCTTGGTTTTGAGATCTGATGCCAATGATGTCTTCATGAGGTTTACTGCTCTTCCTACAAATCAGAAAAGAGAAAAGTTAATTTCCCGTGGAATCCAGTATCAATTCCAATGATTAATATAAGTAAAAACTCTATTAAATTGGCCCCAATTTCTTAAAACAGCACATTGCTAAATGATAAACCCAGATGACTGCTCCAACTTGATGCTAGAACATTAATGCCCCATAGAAATATGTAAGCCATGTATATATTTTACATTTTCTAGCAGCCAAATTAAAAACATGAAATTTTAATAGTATTAACCCCATATATACAAAATATTGTCATTTCAATGTATAATCAGTATTAAGAGATGATTATTCAGGGGTGGTATAGCTTAGTGGTAGAGCACATGCTTAGCATGCACAGGTCCTGGGTTCAATCCCCAGTACCACTCATTTGAAAAAAAAAAGTTCAAACAAATAAACAAACTAGGTTTTAAAAAACAGGGTATCTTAATCTTTTTCAAACTAAGTCTTTGAAACAGCCAGTGCATAGTATTTTATATTTTACAACAGGGCAGCAGAAGCCTTTGTCAACGACAGTGACAAACAGACCCCAGGCACTGAGTGGGAACAGGTAGTCTGGCTGTGTGACTTTCACTCCAAGTTCAGCAAGCAAGCCACAGACGTCTCCCAAAAGTGCTTTGTCATCCTTCTCAAGCAGGCCACCTGGTGCACTCAAGAACCACCCTGCGGAAACACTACATCTGCTATATCTTAATCCTACTTAGTGAAGCCCTTCACAAGAATGAGATGAATTACGGAGTTCTTTTGGACCAAAGCTCTTGCCCTTAGAGCTGATCATAGTTTGCTATTGCATGTTTCCTTCAGCTGTGTTCTCCCCTACATTCAGAGAGGAGGGGGAGGCAGTGGAGAAGGAAGCCTGCTAACGGTAGCTTCAACCTGCATTATTCTGAGAACAAATGTTTCCAAACCCCCCGAGAAACCCCACACCTGAAATTCAACTGGTTACATTTCAAGGGTTCTACAGCCCCGTGTGACCGGCTGCAATCTGGGGCAGCACAGGTTTACCACATTCACCATTTAAAGCACCAGCAAAGGCAACACTGACTATAAATGGAAATCTACAGCATCTTAAGCTGTCTACACACATTGCAATTTGGCCGAATTCAGGTATGGGGAGGGGAAAGAACTCTGTTTCCTTATGTTTCCTGTGGGTTACCTGAATTTATTTTAAAAGCCTTGGGACATTTAATATAACTAAACTTAGTGTTTTCCTTTGGCATCCCTCATGGATGCTACAAATAAGAAAAATGTCAGCGATATTTGCCACTTGTCTCAGTACACAGGTTTGACACTTGTTGGTCATACAGGATTACTGATCATAAAAATATTTCATTAAAATGATGATGTTAAAGAGCTACTGATAAAGTACTACAGAATTTAAAGAATCACTCAATTTGAAAACTAAAGAGCCACTGAAATAATTATTTCTAACAGAAGACTGAACAATTTTTCTCTAGATGACAAATGGCTCTCTCTTTTAATGGTATGTGGACCTTATAAAACCTGCTCATTAGACGGACAATCCAAAAATTATAAAATGCAAAATCATCTGTTTACAGGCATTCTTTTCCCCAAATTCAAAAACCTAGTGTTTAAAACATACTAGCCGGTTATTTTCTCTAAAAAGTTACTTAAATGTGAATGCTCCCTCTCTTGAGAGTATTTTTAAGAGTTTTAAAATATATCATTTATGGCCATAATTTAAACAAAATTATAACTTTTTGATCCACAGAGATATACTTCCCTCTCTAAATACCAACACATTACCATCATGTGATTTCTCTTCTCCTTGCAAATACTTTGAAAGAAGTAAAACTTTGGATAGTAATGTCTATTTTTGAGAGAAAATCAAAGTGGTAAGCTCACCTCTCAAGTTTTTTCTCTATTATAGGTACATCTAATCCCATGGCTTGCTTGGTGATCTGCAGCATCTCTGCAATGCACTGAAGGGTATCTGAAATCCAAATATAACTGCTTGCCAGTTTCTCCAAAAATATATATATAAACAGCAGCTCTAACTCAGAACTCCAAATGAAATTTGTAATCTTATAATTAAATACAAGTTTACTTGTTATAATTTACAGAAAACTCCAACTTATTCATCACTCCCCCCACTAATTCAAAATGTTCCAGAATTTTAACAGAAGAGTAAATAAAGAACCAAATCAACTGGAATTAAAGGTTTGTGCTGAAACTCTTGTTTGTCCAAACACTGTGCTAGATGCTGAGGCAACGGCTGTGAAAAAGACAGGCGACCCCTGATTACTACCTATGAGAGGCATGCGCTGGGAAGAGTCCCAGCACCTCTATGGCCAAACACACTAAGAAATCCCATTCTCAGTCCCCTTGCCCCAAACTACATCATCAGTTCAAATAATGACCCTGCACTGCTGGGAACAAAGTTGCTATTTCAAGATCTTGAATCACAAAGCTATTTTCCCAGATCATTCGGTTGGTAACAGTATGTACTGTCCCCAGTTCCACTTGGGCTTATAAGAGCAGATAAAGAGTTATCACTGAACACTTTCATCTCTCATTACCTTTTCCATCCTCTTCCGGATTGCGCATTACAGCTCTCAGTGTGTGGAAATAGCCACTCGCTTCTTTGTATCTGTAGTGCAATCGCATGCAGGAGAACTTTGGCTTCCCAAAAAGAGTGGGTTCAGGACCTAAAGACCCAAATGAGTATATGTAAATCTCTCATGTAACACTTTCTTCTATGTCTTCGAAAGACCAACAAACGTTCATCAATTATTACTTAGCACTGTTTTCTTCATAACCTAAATGAAAGCACACGCTTATTGTGATAGTTTGGTATGACAAGACTATAAATAAAAAGACTCTTCTTCAGTCTCAAATATTTAAACTTTCGATCCCTGGGTTAATCTTCCCAGGGTAAGTAATGAAGGAGGTACAGTTATTTCACTACATCCATCACTAATCTCTAAAAGAGAAGGGAATCCTAAGAAATGGACCACTTGGAATATCCCTTTCTCAGTCCAGTGAGATGTTACACCAGCTGCATAAATAAGGATCCACTCTTGGAAGAACAGTATTTGCTTTCTATGACTTGGTTAGTATGTTAAAATTTACCTATTTCTATTTTTTCCAGGTCTTCTAGACTTAGTCGCTGATACTGGTTTACTTTGTCAACTTCATCATCATAACTAGACAAAGAGAAGAGAGTAATTGAGGATTAACATAAAAAAGCATATTTGGCTTGGCAGTGAGGTGGGACAGCAGCAACTACTATGCAGTTAAAGTCTTCCACAGCACAATACATTCCGGGGCAAAGAGTTAAACATAAATATTTTTAAAACTAGATGAAATGAGATGAACATATACATAATTCAACAGCTAAAGGAAAATCAGTTTATAGACCTTACACTAAAAGAAACCAATTACAAAGCAAAATTAAATTCAGTTTCATAAAAACTTTTGCAAAACTAAAACCTAAACCAACCTAAAAGGAAAGCAAAACAAATTTACATGCTGAAGCTTTGTATTTGTGAATAAAGCAGATAAACTGATTTCCAAAATCAAGAACAACAAAAAAAAATCCATATGATCAACCTAGGCCAATGACTGAAAAAAACGACAGTTCACATGAGGCCAAAAAGATAGTAAGTACTTGAAAAAAGTAAAACTCAATTCTGCTAAGAATGTGAGTAAGTACTTGAATTTTTACTAGTGACACTGTTAATTTGGTAGTCTTTCTTTCTGGAGATTAATCTTTCAATAAGGCACAAAAGGATATAATTCATCATATCCTTATAACCAGAGAAGTGCGTTTGCACACACACAAAATTATTTGCACAAAGACTGTTGTGTCACTCATAATAGCAAAAAGATGGAAGTATTTTAATGCCTAACAATTGGGAAGCATTTAACTATGGTATAATAATAAAAACAATGATATATAGTCACTAACAATAAAAATACATGGAGAAGGGAGAGTATAGTTCAGTGGTACAGTGTGCGCTTAGCATGCACGAGGTCCTGGGTTCAATCCCCAGTACCTCCATTGAAATAAATAAATAAACCTAATCACGCACCCTCCCAAAAAATGTGGAAAACTTGAGAGATGTATAGGAAATACTAAATACTAAAAGAACACTATTATATGAACATACTGATTACAAATAACTCTAAAGTCACATTTTCAAATTGATAAAAGGAAGTCAGAGTGATGTAAAAATTATGTTAAGCTGAAGAGGTTCAATGAAATTTCTTAAAATACACAACAAAACCAGATTCTTGATTTTTTTTGTTACGAATTCTAAAAAGGAAATTTACGCACATTAAACAAAATTAAAAGCTTTAAATCAATAAGCAACTTACTAGGCCACGTAGTAGGCAGAGTTAGAAAGCAGTAACAGCACATCCACATCTCTGTGAGTAGCATCAATGAGGCTAAACAAACATGACACAGGAAATTAAATATTTTTGTTTTCATCTACATTTTTCTACAGCAGAGAGCCACTTATGATAAAAGATTGGCAGAGGCTGGGGGCGGGAAGAAAATCAATTAATCAATGAGTTCTACTTCTGAAGTTAAATGTGTACAATCTCCCCATTTGGAAATTAAAAAAAGAAAAAGGAACCCAGTTTAGGAAGGCAGGGTAGATAGGTGGAATGAAGAACTAGAGCTGAGGACAAGTCTGTTCTCAGAGAGGTAGACAAGGAGGAGGGAAGACTCAGTGGAAATGGGATAATAGGGATGGAGGGCAGATTGGATGATGGCAGAGAGGGTAAGGATTAGAAAGAAAGGAAAACATGAGGCTGATAAGGGAGAAATTGTCTAGATCATCTCATATAACCTAACCTTCAAAATGACATTGTACATTTAGGATATTTTTACACTCATGTAGAATGCATCCTATGAAAGAATCTTACGTAAAAATAACACTTATTTGTAAAATGGAACCAAGCCCAAACTACTTTGCATTTTTCTTACTACAGATTAATTCACTCCACTTTTAAGGAACAAGTAAACATTTCCTTATTCTAAGTCCGTTTAGTCATATTTTACCTCCACTCCAAAATCAAATATCAGAATAAGGGTTAGAAACTAGATGAATGTTGATGAACCATTAAATCAAGTACTAATTTAAAAAAAGGTAAACATATAAAATCTACAAATAATCAACAGATAACTCAAAAAGAATCTGAGCTGAAGCAAAACTTTTAATCTAATGGTCATTTACTACTGAAACAGCCTTTCCAATCAAAAGGTGAAAATTAATCTGCGTTCTTACACTGGTTCTCAAAATTCCACTGTAGGACTAGATTATTTCTGCCTTAGAATTTCGTATCTATTTGCAAAGACTTATCAAAATGCTACTGAAAAACAAATGGGAGAACTGTAGGGAAAAAAATCACTTGTAGATGGAATTTAAGTCACGTACATAATCTGCGTAAGAATGAGGTCACTGTTTTAACAGATACTGCAGAGAAAAATTTACCAAGATCTCAAACTGCAGTATTTTATATCAGCAGCACCTTGGCAGCATAACTTTGAGTCTTAATTTAAAATAACAAAATAGACCTCAATGTTCACCAAAAACATGCCAAAAAATACAACTAATGAGATAAGAAGCCAGAACCCAATTAATGAGGATTAATCCAAATTATGAGCACTAACTAACCAACCAATGGGAAACAGAAAATCATAAATCCAATGATCTTGGCAGCCTCACTAAGAATAACGTAGAGTAACACTGAAGATGGAATTTACTTTTGCGCATTGGTACTTACGTGCGCTCTTAAAATTGTCGCTTGAGCCAAGCCATAAAAAGTACGTCACTACACATATGTTAATATGAAATAAATTCTACACCTACGAATTAGTGTTACTTCATCCTAGCTTCTATTTTGACGTTAATATTTACATCGGTAAAACACGATCTCAGTCAAAAGCATCATGTCCACAAGAAAAGCATTTGGCACGTTAACAGGCAGTCGGAAAAAAGTCAGCCCTCCCCCCACCCGCATTTTTACCTAAGTATAAGCTGCAGTAAATACTTAATTTCCCTCCCCACACCCCAAATCCCACTTAAATAGGAAAAAAAATTTTTTTTAACACGGACAATAAAAGAAAGAAACCCCCTCCCCGTAGGTAGGTCACTGCCCCCACGCCTGCAGCTAGGAAGGAAGGGCCGCGCTACTCGGTCTTCTCTTCCCGCCAGTCAGGCATGCCCTCCTTCCACACGATGAAGACAAACACCGCCAGCACCACATGCAGCCCAACCACCGCGACAATGGTCGCGTAAAAGCCACTGTCATCGGGGGACATTAACAGGAGGCTTTGGAAAAGCAGTAATTTGCAGGAAAAATACAACCCCACAGGAACTTTAACCATAAGTCCTGCAAAAAGGAGAAAAATCTTGAAAGTCGTCGCCAGGCTGCCCGCTTCGGGCTTGGGCTCGGCGGCACTGCCAGCGGCGTTGCCCGTGGTGTTAGCCTGCCGCTGGGCGGTCGGAGGAGGCCGGTGGGAGCGCGGCATCTCGTCCGTCAGTCAGTCCGTCCGTCCGTCCGTCGATGAGCGGCAGCTCAGTCAGACGGGCCCGAACCAGACCCGGCGACTGCGGCGACTGCGGCGACTGCGGCGACTGCGGCGACTGCGGCGACTGCGGCAACTGCGGCGCTGCCGCGCCAAGCCCCGCCCAGAAACACGTCTCGCTTCCGGCCGCCCACTCCCACCGCGGCACGCGCCCAGTGCGCAAGCGCGGCCGGGCCTGCGCCGCCGGAGCCGCAAGGGGGCACCGACCCCAGCCCGCGGGGACGCTGTGCGCCGCCTCCCGGGAGGGTCCACGCACGGCTTTGCAAAGGGCCGTCCCTGCTACTGGCGGGGACGCCGGCGGACGGGCTGCGGCACTGTGACTAACTGTCCCTGCACTGACTGCCGAATGCCCAAGAGCGTGGCTTCTACACGCCTCGCCGTTCCACTAAAACCAGAGACGTCATCGACTCTCGATATCAGAAAAGCGAGTCAGAGTTGGACAGAACCAAGACTGGGCTTGTGGAGATGCCGAAGGGCACATGGACGGTAGCCCGGTTTCCTTTCACCTGAAGAGCCCCCCTCCGGCCCGCAGTGCACCGCCAGGCGTTTATCTGCTGTCATTCGAGGCCGCTTCTCCCGCGGCATCCGGCCGCGCAGAAGGGAAAGGACCCGGCCTGAGAGTCTGATCTGTGCGCCCCACGGGCCGCCCCCGGCAAGAAACTGAGCTGTGTCGCCGATTAACAGGAAAACGGCCGGGGCCAGAGGTGCGCACGGGTAAGCACGGAGGAGGGCACAAACCAAGCAACCAGTGCAAAGCCGTGCTGGACAGTTCCAGCTGCAGTGCTGGGAGGATAAGAAAAAGGGCCCTTTTTGCCGCCCTGGGCAGGACCGAGGATTTGTAAACAGCTTGCCATGACTGTTTTTCTGCCAGATTCTTAAACAGGGACAGGACTACAGTTGAGGTGAGTGAGGCACTGATCTCCAGCCCCAAATTTAAGAGGGCGCCAAAAAACTCAGCCGTTAAAATTTTTAGTACAGTATTTTCAAAAATCAAAATTAATGCAAAACATCATGATAAAACAAACATTTTGAATAAAGATTGAATCCAAGCTTGCACCTCTAGAACCCTGTCTCATTTGCCTCACCCTAATTCCAGCCCTGGTTCCTGTAAAATTTTAAGGACAATAACATGTGACCCAGCTCAACAGAAAGACATACAACCCGATTTTTTAAATGGGCAAAGAATTTGAATAGACGTTTTTCTAAGGAAGACATACCAGTGCCCAATAACAACAACAAATGCCCAACAAGCACAAGAAAAAGACCCACAATATCATTTGTCACTAGGGCAATGCAAATCAAAACCAAAAGGTGATACTACGTCACAGCCACTAGGATTACTACAATTAAAACAGAAAACAAGTGTTGTTGAGGACATAGAAAAAATGGAATCCTCTTATATTGCTGGTGGGAATGTAAAATGGTGCCGTATGGAGAATAGTTTGGTGGCTTCTCAAAAGTTAAGCATAGAATAACACATGGTCTAGCAATTTCCACTCCTAGGTATATACCCAAAAGAAAAAGAGGTGTTCAAACAAAAACTTGTCCATGAGTATTCACTGCATCATTATTTACAATAGTCAGAAGGTGGAAACAATGAAAATGCCCAAAGGAAGAATGGATAAAAAGATGGCCTATCCATACAATGAAATACTACTCAGCTATAAAAAGGAATGAGGTTTTAACACATGCCACTACATGCACGAACCATGAAAACATTATGCTAAGTGCGTGAAGTCAGTCACAGAGGTGATATATGATTCCATCTATATGAAGTATCCACAATACAAAAATCCAGAGAGGCATAAGTGGGTTAGTGGTTGCTTATGGGGTGGGAGTGGGAATATAGTATGGGGCTTCTCTTTGTGGTGATAAAAATGTTCTAAAACTGACCAAACTGATGGTTGTACAACTCTTTAAATATCCTAAAAACCACTGAATTGTATGCTTTAAATGGGTGAATTGAATGATATATGAATTATCTCAATAAAGGTGTTTTTAAAAACCACACACAACCCAGGAATGGATGGCTGAGGCAGACAGGTGCCAACTGCTGAAGGCCCTGAGCAAGGGGCTGAACCCATTGCTGGCTGCCTGGGGGCCTGAGCCCCCAAAGTCATTCCCAAAGCTCCCTCCTGCTGTTTTCCAGCAGGGGCCACCTGCTCCAGGTCCACATCTCTAGCTCAGTAGACAGACTGTACAAAGCTCTACAGCAAACTCAGCCCAAGGGCAGGTTTCCAAACTTCTCCTTTCAAGAGAAAGGAAAACTATCCACTATCTGGAAAGTCTTTAAGCCTTGCAAATGAAGACAAATACCAGTGGCATATTCAAATAAGTCTTAGCAGTATTAGAAAGGGTGATAACCACAAGACAAAGTACTTCTAAGAAGAAGGAGCATTCCTAAAGAACTGTCTAATCAAGATGGAGACATAATTAACTTTGGAAATTCAAATGGGCACATGATACCCATCAGAGAACAATCTATCAGAAAGGAAAATGCAGTGAAATCTGAAGATAGTAACAGTTCTGTACCTGAAAAAGCGCTGCCTCTGGAAGAAAAGGCAGAAGAGAAGACTGAAGAGCTCTCTGAAATACTGATGGCTTTTGGTCCAGCTCCTTCAAAGCCCAAACCTACACCCCAAGTCACCCGTGCCTCCTGAGGGGGCCCAGGCTGGGACCAGCCACAAGGTGGTGAACACTGCCTCCTATTAAAACAAAGATACCAAGACTCCTGGCAGGCAGGCCCCAGCCCTCTACCCAAGCCAACAAGCCAAAACATGTCCTGCAAAGTCATCCCTTCCAAAGCATCAGCTTCATTATCTACTCCATCCACAACATCCTGTCCCAAATCTTCAAACAAGGCAGTTTCTAGTAAAATGTAACAGTGGGAAGCACAAAAAAGGAAGAAAAAAACTAGCAAGCAGTTAATGCCTCAGTTGTTGTCAGACACTTTGGTGTGGGCAACCTTAGTGAGATCCTTACGAGCGCTCCAGTGTACAGTCTCAAACATAAACAATCTATCTCTGTCACTGAGGAGCAGACCACAGACAAATTCCACAAGACTGTGCCCCACCCCCTTCACCTTCCTTTTCTTGAGAATTCCCTCAGACACTCCTGTTGTCTTGGTGAGCAATGGAGCTCCCTGCTCATCTCTCCTCAGACCTGGGTCAGTGCTCCTTCACTGAAGAGCTGACACACAGAACCATTCTCCATCAGGCACTGGCTTACGTGTTAGCACTAACAAGACAGGGAAGGCAGCACCTCAGCCAATGAGACGTGGGCTGATGGGACAATCTTCAGAATCTCTCAGTATCCTATAGATGGAGGTCAAAGGCTATCATTAGGCCCATGACTCTAACTCTGATGGGCCTATTTTGTTCACCAATGACCACAAATAAGAAGGTGAGGATGAGGATGGCAGTGGTGAACGTGCTCTGGCAAGTAAAACTGGCAAAGGGATATTCTCACAATTAAACTTAGCAATACACTATCTAAGAAAGAATTAGAAGATAAAAAACTCTTGCAGTGACACCCAAAGAAGAGAGGCAGGGAATCCAAGAACAAGCTGGAAATTAGGAGACTTTGCCAGAGGCCCACAAATGAAGAATTGGAGCCAAAAAATATCCTATAACAAAAGAATGAAGTCGTAGAACAAGAAGCAAAAATGGAATTACAGGGCAAACTCAGCAGAAAGCTTGGGCTGAGGCCCACAGTGGCAGAACTACAACCACAAAGAATCTTGGCACTTATCGAGTATGTAGAGTCATTAATTCCCCAACCAGGACCACCAGGCACACAAGCCCTGGGCCAGGAAGACCTACAGATAGGGCAGCAAGAAGTACAGAATTAAATAAACTTAAAAGCACAGATATGGAAGCACACAAAGGCTTTGTCATCCATCATGAAATGTGAGACTATTTGGAAACAGACACAAATAATCTTTGGGTGTAGCACCACTTACTGAAAACCTGATAATGCACTGGAATTTGAAAGCTTAACTCACGAAGGAAGAGTGGACTCTGCTTTTTTGGAAAGTGCTCCTCACTTGTACAGCCCAAAAGGGGCCAACGAGCAAAGGGAAGGATGCAGTGGCACCTGCTGTCCAGCATAAATTACTGATGTAAGTTAATTCTTCATCAGTCAGGAGCTTTAGCCAATGAAGATGAACAGAAGACAATCACTGGTTCCCTGTCACCAGAAGGCCAGATTTTACAGGGCAAAATTAAAGAAAAATGAGGAGTACAATTGCAGGCCACTGAAGAGGGGTGGGAGTCAAAAGTCAGAAAAAAAAAAGTATTTTATCATGTTAATGAAGAAAAGAGAAAACTGAAGCACAATTTTATTTCTGAAGTAGGCATTTGGGTAGCTGAGAACTTACTATGAAATTTGGAAAATCTAACTATCCAACAAATATTTGTTAAAGACCTGACCCTAGAAGACTAGTCTTGTTTCAGTGCTATTTTGGTACAATACAGTACAACTTGTGTTATGCCAGCTGGTCCAATTGCCAGAAAGGAGTCTGAGTGTCTTCATGCATCATTTTCCCGAATTCAGGAGACTTCTACTGACTCTTAACAAGCATGCTTACCCAAATTTTGTTGCAAGCTTTAAATAGCATGGCTAAATCGACTTTATAATTTTTTATACTCCTAATCCAGATTCCAACTTTACACAAGAATTACATACAGGACTGGAAAATCAAATCAGATGTAATGTGACCTTACTAAATGGTAGTCAGTTTTAGAAATAAACCTTTAGGTCTTTCCCTATTTCAATTATCTCCAACGTAGAAATAAAAATACTCGATCTAAGGATAATGTTCTTTAAACTGACTATACTTCAGTTAGAAAAAACAAAACAAAACTCAAGCCAAATGCAGATGTGACACCTGCAGTTACTTCTGAATGGGAATTAGAAGTAGTACCTTTTGGGGGTTTTTATTTGTTTCCTACTGCATTAAGTTGGACCACTATTTAAAAAACAACTTATGTACAAGAATAAAACATTTTTTACCAAATGGCTTGTAAGAGCACAGAAATTTTCTAAGTTATATGTGAAGAAAACCTCATTTCTTAGGAGTCCAAAAATGGCATTCACACTTATAGTACAGACTCAAAAAGCAGAAATAATACATGAAATTACAGTCATGGAAGGTTTCCCTATGAACCTACAGTCAACATTGTTTTTAATCATTTTAATATATGTAAGTAACTACCTTATATTCAATTATCCTTTCAAGCTTGTTTTATGCCCATTTTATTAAAAAACATGAAATGTAAAATAAGACAAAATCTAAATAGAGCTTTTTATTCTTAGAGCTTGGTCTAGAATTTTCTGAAGTGTTTCTGATTCATAATATTGAAAATCATAATTTTAAATTTCAGCCTGAAAGGAAGCATTCAATCTGGTGGATAAATTTGGAAACTGCCATTCAATTGTTATTTTGAAGAACCTCTGGAAACTAGATGGTTTTTGTTTAAAAAAGAAATGTTAAGTATTAGTTGGCCTATTTATTTTATGAAAGGCCAGGACCACTTCACAACCCATTAAAATAACGAGCATCATTTAACCTCTTCGTACACTCAGTTTTGTGCATTAATACAATAAAACCTAGATTCTGGGGCATAGGACAGGGTTGTGGGGCAGGGGAGAACAAGCTCTGAACTACAGTTTTACAATTTGAGTTTTTTTTAAATCAAATATTGCATTAAAGTATTATTCTTCATAACTGAGTTTTTTAGTGCTCCCTTAATTTTACAGCCTAGTTGAGTACCTCAGTCAGCTTGCCTCAGTACCGGCCGTGTATTTGAAAATTGCCATGCACTGTGCATCCATGCCCACAGCTTGATGGACAACTGCTAGCACTAATTAGGACAATTTAACAACATCAGAAATCGAAGCACGTTAGTAGTTATCAGGACACCACTCCAACTTACCTGGGGTCACAGTCGATGAGGGCCCAGCCCCCATGGAACTTTTCATCATCAGGAAGCAATAATTTCATGTAACTTTGTAAGAGCTGGCTAATTAGTTCCTGGTGGCTTCTCTGACTTTCCTTATGCAAAGCTTCATGCTCTTTCTCCTTGGTAAATATGGAATAGAGATCTTCTGTCACTGGAATGCCTTGCATCAAATCTAGAGTAGAAAGTGTTAATATCTATCATCTTCTTAGTGTATGAATACATTTTTAAAAAGCAAAAGAGAATACAAGACCTAAAATGATCAAACTCTTCTTAAAAAAATGACATAAATCTTTGTGACCTTGGATTAGACTTTAAGATACGAAACTAAAATCACAAGCAACAAAAGAAAAGAGCAGACAAACTGGACATCATAAAATTAAAAACTTGTGTTTCAAAGGGCAATGTCATAAAAGTTAAAAGACAGCACATAGAATAGGAGAGAATATTAACAAATCATCTATCTGATAAGGGCCTTGTATCCAACAGCATATAAAGAATTCCTACAACTCAATAATCAAAAGACAAATAAGCTAATTTTAAAATAGGCAAAGGAACTGAACAGACAAGCTAACTTCTTCCTGGTGTAGCATGCAGCTCAAGGCTTAACAAAGCCATTGTAATCCCACTCCCTATACTTGTTTGGGACAGTGAAACCGGAGGAGGCTTCTGGGATAGATCTGCCAACCACTGGCCCTTCACGGAGAAGCAGTAAGCCCAGACTCTCAACCTGGAAGAGATCCAGCTTCAGGGTTCGGCTGAAGCTGAGGCTATGGATAGTCAAAATAAGAGAGGAACAGAACCTAGTTCCTCAATGACATAACTGAGCTGACAGATCAACCAGTGGAAGAAAAGTATCTTATTTTTCCTTGAATAAACAGCCAAAATCCAAGTTTCCAGTCAGCATATACCCTATCTATGGCAAATGAACCAAACTTTTTTACTGCAGAGTTCTCAAATTCCTCCCTGGCTTGTGCCTAGGCTCTGCTAATTCCATGTATGATAAATAATCAGGCTAAAAATAGGATTTTAAAAATATTCTCACAGATCATAGGACAAGCTGTTACATTTGGTTCTAATCCAGGACACTCTACATTTACTTTAATCCTAAAAGGTAATACTTTCATGAAAATTAAATTTAAAACATGCCAAGACATGAATCCCACCGGGCAATATACCTTCCATTTCCTCTTTTAAATAAGAATCAGGATAAACTGTAAATCTTATACCCTAACATCCTGTTAAATTGAGCTTAAAAGAAAGGATGGTGCATTTATCCACAGCAAGAACACATGATAAACATCATATGAAGAAAGAAAATCATCTCATTACCTCTCTCAGCCCTGAGTAACGGGAAAACAAATAGAATATGAAAATTTCAGTTGATGAGGTTTTAGGGCAACTTATTCCACACTCCAGGAGCCTCAACCCTAACTTCTGTTACGTGAGTAAGAAATTGACAAATATGTGTGGAAATGAGTGGTTTCTTTTGTTGCTCCAGCCTAAAAAAATTATTAAGTTCTAATCTCATAAAAACTTGAATTTGTTTACTGGGTAAGATGCTCAATACAGAGACACAAGTATATTATAAAACATATGAATTACATTAACAAAGTTGGTTTCTATAAAATGTTAGTCACAGAAAAATAATAAATTTTAAAGCTAGAAAGGCTTTTATGTTCCTTACCTATAACAGCTTGCCTATAAGCATCCTTAAATCGATTCAGGTAGTACCTATTTGCCGAGTTAACACCATCTTTCATAACTCCTGCTAACTTCCTTTCTCCTGTCCTTGTAAAGTCACCCTGTCAAGAAAAAAGTCATTTTGAAATTTATTCAAACTCAAAAATGTTCCCAAGGTTAATGAGGGCTTTTGATTCAAGACTGGAGTTCTATAGGCTTTATAATTTCAAGACAATGTAATTAAATTAAAGTATCTACTAGTATTTGACTCTGACCCAAGCATGTCAAATAATTAAATGTTTTTGGTGGCATCAAGTCTTCACCGTTTCGGCAATCTAGAATTTCTAGAATTTAAAGGTCAACACTTCTTATATAATAAACAACAGAACAACAAAAAGATTTTCAAGCTTCCAATTGGTATGATATTCAAAACCTATGAATTTCTGATGTGGGAAAATGCAGACAGTTTCCTACGGGTTATTTAATGGGATTTAGCCTGTGTATGCAGATACGTAGGTACAGAGAGCAGAGGTTTCAATATCTTGCTGCATATTACAATCACTGTAGAATGCTCCAGTGAAGATTTAATTATTTTGTTTCTTTTGGTTTTCACAACAAAGGTGTCAGAGCAAGTCCCTACAGAGGTAGTGACTTAAGGCAAGGAAATAGCACAGTCTTTTTTCCCATCCCAATCCCACTATTTCTGTCCAAGGCAATTTCAGAAACAGGCCTTGTCCTGAAACTGACAATTTAGGAAGAGCATGTTGCCCATTAGTTAGGTCATTCACCAGAAATATTAATTTAGCAACAAGAATCTATTACAAGAGAGACATAAATGCTGCATCCAAAGAAGTTTACTAACAAGGGGAAAAAATTTTTTTTCCCCAGCTTTATATAATTGACAAGTAGCATTGTATAAGTTTAAGTTTACAATGTAATGTTTAAGGTGTACAATGTAAAGATTTGATATATGTATATATTGCAAAATAATTACATTAAGGTTAGTTAACACATCCATCACCTCATGTAATTCCCATTGGTATTTGGTGGGGAAAATAAGAGCATTTAAGATTTACTTTCTTAGCAAATTTCAAGTATACAATATAGTATTGTTAACGACAATCTCCATGCTGGACGTTAGATCCCCAGAGCTTACCTCACGACTGAAAGTTCACGCTCTTTCACCAACATCTCCCATTTTCCCTGTCCTCTGGTAACTACCAATCCACTTATGTTCCTTTGAGTTTGGCTTTTTAAAACTCCACGTGTAAGTGAGATCATGCAGTATTTGCCTTTCTCTGTTTGGCTTATTTCACCTGACATAATGCCCTCAAGGTTCCCCCAAGTTGCTGCAAGTGTCAGGGTTTTCTTTTCCTTCATGGCTGAATATTCCACTATATATAAAATTTTGTACACACACATACACACACATACACACACACTTTCTTTAGCCACTCATCCACTGTTAGACACTCAGGTTGTTTCCATGTCTTAACTATTGTGAATAGTGCTACAGTGAACACAGGAGTACAGGAATTTCTTCAAGACATGGATTTCATTTTTTTTGGATATACTCTAAAAATAGGATTGCTGGATTATATGGTAGTTCTACTTTTATTTTTCTGAGGAACTTTCATACTGTTTTCCGTAGTGGCTATGCCAATTTACATTCATACTAACAATGTGCAAGAGCCACCTTTTCTCCCATTTGTTACCTCTTGTCTCCTAGATAACAGCCATTTCAACAGGTGGGAGGTGATAGCTCAATGTGGTTTTGATTTGCATTTCCCTGGTGGTTACTGATGTTGAATACCTTTTAATGTACCTGTTGGCCATTTGTATATCTTCTTTGGAAAAATGTCTGTTCATTTTTAAATGCCTATTTTTAAATCAGATTATTTGTTTTTTGCTATTGAGTTGCATTACTTCTTTACATATTTTGGGTATTAACCCCTTATCAGACATATGGTTTGCAAGTATTTTTTCCCATTCCATGGGCTGTCTTTTCATTTTGTTGATTATTTTGCTATGCAAAAGCTTTTTTTGTTTGATATAGTACCACTTGCTTGTTTTTATTTTTCTTCTTGTGCTTTTGGTGTCAGGTCCAAAAAAATCATTGCTAAGACCAATGTCATGGAACCTATGCTTTCTTGTAGGAGTAAACTAAAGTTTCAGGTCTTACATTTAAGCCTTCAATCCATTTGAAGTTAATTTTTGTGACTGGTGTAAGACGGGGGTCCAATTTAATTATTTTGCGTGTGAATATCCCAATTTCCCAACACCATTTAGTGAAGAGACTATCATTTCCCCATTGAGTATTCTTGGCTCTCTTGTTATTAGTTGACTGTATATGCCTGGGCTTATTTCTGTGCTCTCGGTTCTATTCCATTGGTCTGTGCCCCTGTTTTTATGCCAGTTTTGATTACTACGGCTTTGTAATACAGTTTGAAATCAGGAAGTGAGATAGCTTTGTTCTTTCTCAGGATTGCTTGGATACTAGGGGCCTCTTGTGGTTCCACATGAATTATAGGATTGTTTTTTCTATTGTTGTGGGAAATGCCAAATGAATTTTGATAGATTGCATTGAATCTGTAGGAGGCTTTGAGTAAGTGGTAGTAACATTTTAATATTAATTTTCCCAAGCCAAGAACATGGGCTATCGTCCATTTACTCGTGTCTTCCTCAATTTCTTTCATCAACATCTTACAGTTTTCAGCATACAGATCTTTTACCTTATTGGTTAAATCTATTCCTTAGTATTTTATTATTTTTGATGGTATTATAAATAAGATTTCTTTCTTTCTTTTCCAGATATCTCCGTTGTGTACAGAAACAACTGATTTTCACAGGCTGATTCTGTATCCTGCAATTTTACTGAATTCATTTATTCTAGTAATTTTGTGGTGGAGTCTTTAAGATTTTCTATATAAGGTTGACCCTTTAACAATGTGGGGGTTAATCTTTGTATAACTTATAGTCAGCTTTCTGTATCCATGGTTCCTCCATATCCAGGGATTCAACCAACCTCAGACTGTGTAGTACTGTAGCATTTACAACTGAAAAATATTTGTGCCTCAGCAGACCTGTGCAGTTCAGTGGGCCCATGCAGCTCAGTGGACCCGTGCAGTTCAAATTCTTGTTGTTCAAAGGTCAACTGGGTAAGATCACACCATCTGCAAATCGAGACAATGTTATGTCTTCCCTTTCAATTTAGATGCCTTTTTTTCCTTCTCTTGCCTGCTTTCTCTGGCTAGGACTTCCAGTACTATGAGGAAACGGAGTGGGGGAAGTGGGACCCCTTGTCTTGTTCTGATCTTAGAGGAAAGCTTTTAGTTTTGCACTACTGGGTATGATGTTAGCTATGAGTCTGTCATATATGGCCTTTATCATGTGAGTACATTCTTTCTACAACCAATTTTTTGAGTTTTTATCATGAAAAGATGCTGAATTTTGTCAAATTTTTTTTACATCTATTAAGACAATCATATGATTTTTATCTTTCATTCTATTGATGTGGTATTAACATATTTATTGATTTTTGAATTTTGAACTAGGGGTAAGTCCACCCTTTATCATGGTATGTGATTCTTTTAATGTGCTGTTGAATTTGGTTTGTTAGTATTTTGCTGAGAACTTTTGCATATATATGAACCAGGGACATGGGCCCATTCTTGCTGTGTCCTCTTCTGGCTTATGTATCAGGGCTTCATAAAATTAGTTTGAAAGTTCCCTCTTCTAACCATCATAGAAAAATAATAAAACTTTTCTTTAGCACTCACTGTGTGTCAGGGAACGGCCTAAACTCTCACATGTGTTAACTCATATAATCCCATGACAATTTTCTGAAGTGGGCCTAGTATTATTCCTGTTTTACAAATGAGGAGACAGACACAGAGAAGTTAAGTGACTTGCTCACAGCCACAGAGCTAGTAAGAGGCAGGGTTGGGATTCAAATTCAGAGGAGGCAAATTATACTAAGGACCCAAATCCCACCAACACAGACATGTTTTGTTTTGTCTGTGTAAAGTTTAAAAAACCAACTATTACACATAAAATTTTCAATTTCCAAACTTCCTTGAAAACTGGGAGATCTAGCAACACTGAGCCTCCATCCCCATTAGGAAGTAGCAGAACAGCACCTTCCTGAGACAACATATGCTCTTCCTCAGGTCCCCACAGCCCATTTCTCCCTTTAATTTAATGGGTGGCCTGTTTAAGTCACATTACCTGGCACCTGTAGGAATCTCAATGTGTGACCTCTGCCTTACCCAAACATTCCAGAAAGGAGTCAACTGCATAGATCTACCACCTGTAACCCACATACTTTTCTCTCAAAAACCAAGTTGGCTAAATCAAATTCTATGTCCCACAGAATAATCCAGAGATGCTGGCTGCAGGTGCTTACCTTCAGAGCAGCTGTCCCAGCATACTGTCTGCTAATGGAGTCACCATTGTTGGCCCACATTATCTGGTAGATCCGATTGCATTTCACTGGTAGTGGCTGCTCCGGGGGCATCACACCTAATTTTTTCAGCTAAAATTAATATATTGGTGGATTAACTGCATATAAGCCAGGAAACTACAGCATAAAATGTATACTGCAGAAAAAAAGGAAGCATGTACACATACAACCTAGGACCCTTAAATAAATGATTTCAGACCCTTTCAAAATAAAGCACCACTTGAGAGACAAATTTCTGAATTGCTACAGCTGAATAAATAAAAAATTTACACTCTTTTGGCGTAATTTTAATGCGTAGGCTCACACTATTATATTCTGTCTGGTTTTAGATTTGCCTATGAAGTGAAACTAAGTATCAAAAAATCATACAGAAACAACAATAATATTAACAGTAGCAGAACAGGAAGCCCCCCGTAAATGCTAACTCTGGTGCCACCGCTGGGGTTCTAAGGGTTTTTTGACATAAATTATTCATTTACTCCTCATAAGAACCCTATGCAATCAATACTCTTAAAGACGAGGAGACAGAAGTTTGGAAAGGTTGAGTTCTTCGCATGGGGTCAACACCTAGTATGTGGTAGAGCCAGGGCTTGATCTCCAAACGTGACACTAGAAGGCATCCTCAAAGAATAGTCACAGCCTTTATCAGAAAAAAACAGAAACCATGCTAGGAATGTCAACCTTAGGAATTCATTACCCAGGTGTCAGAGGACTAAAAGATCTAAAAGAGATACAATAACTGCAGGAAACAGCTGCCACCAGCCAGGGTTGGGGCACAAAGGGAAGAGGCTGGTTCTGTGCTGTCAAAGGAACCACAGCCCCAGAGAGGGCACTGATGATGGGAATATAACACAGATGAAGAAGTTTGTCCCCTTTTCCTCTTCTAGCCTCATGGTCTTCCCTTAACACCCTTTATTGGCAGAGCCTGACATGGAACCAGCTGGTTGGGCAGAAAGGTGGCATGCAGACCCCATACCCCAAACACAGAAGGGAGGGTTTAGAGCTGAGAGAAAAAGGTAAATGACTACACAGTACCACACAGTAGAATTTTAAATGTTGAGCCTCACATTTTTTAAATGAGTACTTAAGAAAATGCCATTTGATTCAACTGATTTCTAGTGAAGGCTAGACTTTCCATGTTTCAAAGCAACAAGTATGTTCGCATGCTATGAATGTTCTATGGAACAAAGATTTTAGTTACTTGCTTACATGTGAAAAAAAATTAAAAACAAATATTTACAATCTAGCAGACTCCAAATTACCTGCTGTTCCATGACCACTCGTGCGATGGCAGCTTGGACCACGTTAGTACGATCCAGGCAATCCATGCAATTAACTCGAAAAATTCCTTCTTGTTTACATATTACCCCAGCTTGATCAACCCTTTTCAAAAACAGTGTGGAATTATTTTACAATATAAAATACTTCAAGTTTTTCAAAAACCACAATTCTTTAAAGTATAACAATAATAACAGCAGCACTGGTTATCAATTTCCTGGGAATATTATGATATGGCAGGTGTTACTGAGATCTTTGTAGACATTATTATTAATTTACACAAGAACTTGACAAGAAAGATATTATCTCCACTTCGAAAAAAAACCTGAGGTGCGGAAAGAGTGACTTCCCTGAGTCACACTACTAGTAGGCAGAGCTGACACAACCCCTAGTCAGGCTCTTCTACACATTTAAGACCAGAAGGCACTTTAAAACACCATCCTTTAAAATACCATCCTTTTTGACTCCAAGTAGAAATGCATCTAAACTAGCTTGAACAGACTAATTCACTTTACCACCCAGCGAGGAGTCATGCAGCATGCCTCACTTATCTAATTTCTCTGGCCACCAATGGCTTTAAAGTCTAACCACATGTTCTGCCTGTCCTTTAAGCCAATTGCCTCTTCCTACATCTCCCTCCCACAGTCTGAGAATCACGTTTCCTTTTCTGACAATTTTTAAATGCCCCCAAACTAAGACCAAATACCCCTAAGCCTTCCCTCCCATGTTAGGGACCAAGAGGAAATGTAGACTACGGAGCATTAGAAGGGATTAAAGAACAGTCACAGAGCACTTCACTCCATTTTGCCTGACTGTCTGACACCTTTTCCCTGTTCAAAGCTAACACTGCCTAAATGATTAACATTCTCTTGAAAGGAGAATAGAAATTGGGAAGCAAAACAAGAAAAGCAAAAATCCTTTCTCAGCTTGCTGCTATTATTTTAATGCTCAGTGGTACTAGACGAACACATATGATTTCACAGACCAAGAGTTTGTCAAATAGATTTCTAATGAAATACCTACCAACACCACTTCATGTCAAGAATAATGTCATAAATGGCATCTGTCAGTGTTTGAACATTCTCAAACTTCATTCCTCGGCTAACATACATGCCAAGAGAAAGAAAAGAATCTTTAACAATAATTTTTTTTTAACTTAAGATACTTAAGGCTGCTTAGAAAATTTCTTTTAAATTATTACTTTAAGTATATGAGATTAACACTACTATAAATTATATAAGCAATTGTATAAATGTTTATAACTAATCTGCATTATGAAAGGAAATATACTTAAGAATACACTGAAACATATCACAGATATTAGAAGCTTCTTTCCCCACTAAATTTTCAATACCTAAGTAAATGAACCCACATTAGAACCAGGATTATGATAAAACAAACTTGCTTTCAGAATATACACAAGTTATAGTTACCATCAAAATGACTTATTTTTCCAGAGCAAACTCTAGTGAAGTTTATCCAGAGGCAGGAAAAGTATTACTAACAGAGTATGAAGACGAGCCAGCAGGATTTTTTTTTAAATTTTTTTTACATTTTCTTTCTTTTTCTTTTTCTTTCCTTTTTTTTTTTTTTTTTTTTTTGGTGAAGTGGGGAGGCAATTAGGTTTATTTATTTATTATTGTTATTTTAATGGAGGTACTGAGGATTGAACCCAGAACCTTGTGCATGCAAAGCACTCTACCACTCAGCTATACCCTACTGGCAAGGATGATTTTTAAGTAAGGGAACTCTTACTTCTGCCAGGCTCAAACTCAAGAAGAAAGGAAAAAGCTCCAGAAGTTCTTTAACTGAACAATAAAAGGAAAAATGGAACTCTAAGCCCAAGTCATTTGGAATAGAAAGACTACAAATATTTCAGGAACAATTAACCTAAGTTTTTAGCCAAAATAAAACTCATATGAAAATGGAACTAAGTAAACAAATGATACTCCTTCTGTTTCCAACAATAAGGAGAAGAAGAAATGTTTCTTCCCAATAAAGAGAAAACAAACTAGGTCCCTTTGGCAGCATCTACTACAAACACTAAAACTGATCAAAACTCATCTCAGGAAGTCATCTTACCAGTGCTCGTGGAAGTCAAACGAAACGTAAGTGAGGTGTGAGTTGTTAAAGAGTAACACTTGCTTCAAGTAAGCATCACCGATAATTTTCTCTCTTCCTGCCTGGTCTACCAAATTAATAATAACCTGTGAGAGTGAAGAAAAGGGAAAAATTCAGTTTAATCAGACATTAGATGCATAATATGATTTTTTACTGAATTTATTTAGAAGTATGTTTTAGAAATATTATATAGCTATGCTTAGAAATCAATCCACTCAAGCATCAGTTTTTTTTCCTATAAAATTAGATTTTCATTTGTTATATCTAGGTTTATAAGAATTGTTTACATCAATGGCATGAATAACTTTTTTATACATAATACATTTGCAATAACCTATTAGAACACATAATGAAAACAAGGTCCTTTATAATAGCAGGTATTTTGAATACCTAGAGTAAGTTTTAAATAAATGTACAAGACCTACATACTAGGCACTGAAATTTTGCTGAAATACAGAAAAGATAAACTAAATAAATGGAGACACACACCATGGTGCTAGATGGCAAGATTCAATATTGTAAATGTGTCAAGTCTCCTTAGGTTAATCTTAACATCTTAACAATCCCCATCAAAATTCCATCAGGATCTTTCTATGGACTTGACAAGTTAATTTTAAAGTTTTTCTGGAAGAGTGAATAACATGGGAAAAATTTTTGAAAACTAGTAACAACAAACTTTCCCACTGGAGAGCAAAACACACTGCAAACCTATAGCAATTAAAACAGTGGTAAGAGTGCAGAGAAATGAATCACTCAACAGAACAGGACAGATGGCCCAGAGACAGACCTATGTACACTGAGGAATCTAAGATATGGTAATATCATTCTGGGATAAAGATGGACTACTATATAAATGGTATTGGGATAACTCTATCTATGAGGGGAGGGGGAACTTAAGTTAGCCCCCTGCATCTCATTATTCACAAAGTAAATTCTAGATGCATTAATGATCTAAATACTTTTTCTTCAAGTTATAAAAAAAAGCTAGAAGAAAATTTGGAATGATTTTTCCCTAATTGTAGGATGGCACATACCTTTTTAAGCATAACAAAAAACAGAAAGCATAAAGAAGATAAGTGACAACACGAAAATTTAAAACCTCTGTACCAAATGACAGTATAAGCAAAGATTTAAAAAAAAAAAAAAAAGGACTACCTAGGGGAATATATCTGTAACACAAAAACCATTAATATATAAAGAGTGCTATAAATTCAGTAAGAAAAAATGGGTAAAGGATACAGAAGATATTCACAAGAGAAAATGTACAAATAGCCAATAAACATGAGACTACAACTTTGTTAATTAAGAAATGCAAATTTTAAAACAGAAAACCAGTTTTCACCCATAGGCAGGCAAAAACTGAACACTAAACATAGACAGCATTATACAGTGTGGGAATATATCGGGATGGGGAATGGGCACTAGCTCCCATTGTGGCTGAGAGTTTAAACTGGTGTAATCTTGGGGAGCAACTGAGCAGTAGGTATCAACCTAAATATACTGTTTGATCCAGTCATTTCACTTCCAGAATTTTACTCTATAGTGCACACAGTATTCCAAGATGTTTCCTGGAGAATTGGTTATGTTAAATAACCACCATGAGATATTAAGTGAAAACAGTTGCAGAACAGTGTGTATGGTATAGTCCTCTTTTGATTTAAATTTTGAATGTATACATATACATGTGTCAAGATGTTTTTGCTGCAAAGGACAAATCATTGACTCAAATCTCAGAACAGAAGCCTGTTCTGAACCTCAGAAGTCTGGAGGTTGCATGGCTCCAGAATTGCTTTATTCAGTGGTTACCAAAACCAGTTCTTTCCACCTTTTTGTTCTACCATCCTCAGCATATTGGTCAGTTCTCAGGCTAATGAACTAGCCTTGACATAGCTGCAGCAGCACCAATCAAATTCAGACACAACCACCACCAAGGGATTGCTGGCTCTTGTATTTCTTCTGATTAGAACAGGAAATCTTTCCCAGAAGCCTCCTAGCAGACTTCCCCTCACATCAGACTTCACTGGCCAAACTGCCAATTAACTGAACATAGGCCTACACCTAAGTCAGCTGCAGGCAAGAGCAGTAGCAATGACACCACGACTGAGTCAGACCGACCGTAGGCCCACCTCCCAGAGGGCAATTACCCAGGGTGGACAAAACAGTACTCCTGGTACTGTTAGAAAGGAGCAAGGGTCTGCTCAGTACATACAGCTATAAAATTGATGTGTACAAACAGGTCTTGAGAGTCAACAGGGAGCAGGAAGGAGGGTGACTGCCTTTACACACCTTAGTATTGCTTCAATTTTCACAATGATTATGTGTTACATTTAAATTGTGGTCAACTCCCTACAATGTTACTTACAATTACACATATTGCCAGTACATGAAATTTATTCACATCATAAAAAATGCAAACATGGATAAATGTCACATCCTTTCCGACCACAACCCAGTCTGCAGCCTTCCCTGAAGGTAATTCCTGTTACAAGTTTGATGTGTGCCTTTCAGCCCACCTGAGTGCATTCCTATATAAGTATGCATGCCATATATGAGTAAGCACACACACACAAATGTGGAAGAGAATTACATATGTATAAATGACATGGTTTTGTGGGATTTTTAAAATGGCAACATGCCATATGCTGTTAGTCCTTCCCTCACTCCACTGTATGATTTTAAGATCTTTCCATGTTAGTAAACACAGAAAAGATCAACATCGTCATTTTTAAGCATTTGTATTCAACACTTCAGACTTGCTGTACTTTAGTTACCCAGTGACCTCCTGATGAACAATTAGGGTTTTTTTTTAATGCTGCAATTAATGTTCTTATAGATGCCTCCCTGATTGAACATATGCTTCTCTCAGGGAGATTAAAAAAAATTTTTTTTGTATTAGAGTTCCAGCTGCTCCACAATCTTGACAAAACTTGTACTTCCCATCTTTTTTATTTTAGTCATTCTGGTGTGTAAGTGGTGGTTTGAGTTTGCATTGCCCATCTGACTTATGGAGTAGAGCTCCTTCTCATGTTTATCAGACTTTTAAATACCCTTTTTTATGAAGAGTCTGCTCAAGTCTTTTGTTCAGTTTTCTTCTGGGCTGTATATCTTTTTTTTATGGATTTATAGTTTTTAAAATACTCTAGATATGAGTCCTTTATCATATATATATATTCTCCCACTTTGTGAATTGCTTTTTCATCCTCTTAATGGTGCCTTTTAATAGTCAGAAGTTCTTTATTTTAGTGAAGTCAAATTTACCAATTTTTTCATTATGGTTGGTGCTTTTTAAGTCCTATTTCATTTTAATATAACATTTTAATAAATATAACATTTATAGTAGTATCTTATACTCAAAATATTTGATAATTCAATAAAGCTTCAATAAATAAATGATAAAGTTATAAGATTAAAAATTTAGTAAAGTCCATTTAATCAGTTTTTTTCATTATGGTTTAAAGCCCTGCTTAAGACTAAAGGTCAAAAGATGTTCTTTCTGTATTTTCGTCTCAAAGGCTTATTGTTTATAAACTTTTCACATTTAGATCCACATCCATCTGGAACTGGTTTTTGTATATGGTATGTAGGATAGCTATCAAAAAGCAAATTACTGCATTAACAATATAAGAATACGTTATTTTGATTGATAATACCATTCAAAATGGCTACAGCAACTTGTGCTCCCTCTAGTGACGTGTGAAAGTTCTCATTTCTCCAATTACCCGCCTTTATCTCTTACTATCAACTTTACATTTTTTTCAGCCTGAGGGTTTGCTTTTTGCTTCCCTGCTGGGACCTTCTTTGGGACTGCACAAAATGTGTATTATAATTTTGGAAGAACTGAAATCTATTCAATATTGAGTATTTCCTTCCAGGAACATGGTATTTTCTCTCCATTTACTCAAGTTTTCTTTTGTGTTCTTCAGTAATTTCCCCATCCCAACCACCCCACCACCACCACCACTTCAATACATTTGATATCTTTTTTGTATGTTTAGTAGATTTCAGGCTATTTCTTCCTATTTTGTTTTTGTTGCTGTTAGGAAAATGCATCCCATAGCATTATATCTTCAGACTGGTCATTGCTAATGGATAAGAGAATTAGATTCTTATAGTCTTGTATAGGAAATTTGGTCATTTTATTGAACTTGTATTTCACCTAACAGTTCTCCACTGATTTTGGTTTCTATGTTCACATACCTACATATGAGTGTATGAATACACGGGAAAGGTGGGCAGAGGGAAAAAAAGATACTGAAGGATACATATCAAACTGTTATCTCAAAGAGGTAGAGCTGTAGGTGTTACTGAGATATGTTATTCATACCTTACTCGAGATACTTCTCAGACTGTAATAACTGACAGCAGACTAACCTCATCTAAAAACAGTCTAAAGAAGCTGACTCAGTGATAATTCTTTAAGAATATTCTTTATATGTGTTCTTTAACTTCATGACAAATGCCATTTTTCTTAATTATGAATTGTACATTGTTATTTCATGAAACTTAAAGAAACAGATACACAACCATTTCTAAAAATATGAAGGAACATTTTATTACTACAGATCAAATCCCACCTGTTTTTTGTAAATTTTCAGTTGTTCTTCAAAATGGGCAGAGAAATAGGCAACAGTGTCCTTTTCACCTACAAAGAAGTGATACAAAATCTATTTTTCCTTCCCAAGTTTAAGACAGAAATTAGTGTCTATTCCAGCTTCACTCTTACTTTTAAATAATTTATTGACGGCCCAAATGTAACTAAGATCGTCTAAAACCAGTATTTTAAAATGAAATGCTAAGCCGAAGATCTAATTTCTTTCTTCTCCCCCAAGTGGACTTAACTGAAACATACTGAATGTGGCAACCATGAAACCATGACATTTATTATTTATATATCCTGCCTACTTGTCAGAAAGCATTTCATGTCATGTATAATAAATGAATAAAACCCCCTTTAAAACAAGGATATTAAAAACTCAAGTTTTACTGAATTCTCACAAATATAAATTAAGTTTCGAGAGAAAAATATTCTGAACAATTTTTAAAATCAGCCTCATTCAATAATCTAATTAGTGGGCATGACTTAGCTATTCCAGTGCTAAAGTTAAAATACTGGAAGAAATTAAATCCTTAATATTTAAAACAACAAACCTTTCCCAGTGAAACATTTGATTTAAAGGCATTTTATCTACTTTTTGTAGATGCTGCCTCGTTAAGAAATTTCCTGTGGGGAGGGTCTAGCTCAGTGGTAAAGTACATGCTTAGCATGCACGAGGTCCTGGGTTCAATCCCCAGTACTTCCATTAAAAATAATAATAAATGAATAAATAAATGAACCTAATTATCTCCTCTCCCAAAAAACCCAAACAAATAAATAAATAAAAATTTAAAAAAATTTTTTAAAAAGTTCCTGCTTCTACAAATACTGGCTATATTTACTCTTTACCAAAATTAATCATGTAATAAAGTATTCTTCAAAGAAACAAATTAAAATCTGTGAAATAAGCTATGTTTTGCTGTATTTTGGATTTTTTTTTACTGTTAATTACTTAAACTGTCAACAACCATTATTATTTTTGTGATTATTACATCACTATTAAATTTCACCTTATGAGATACTGCTTTAAATAATGTATCTGGCAAAATGAACCCAAACCTATAAAGTATTTTTAAAACATCCCCTCTGAAATCGTTTGCAAACCAAATAATTGACAGGCTTACTTCTGTCCAGCCGAGGCCTTGGATTATATCGATATCCAACCTGGCTCCAAAAGACAGGCACAGAGCCTCGTGTTTGAATAAATGACAAGGTATGATTATGCACATGAATTAATTGCTCAGTTTCTACATAATTTGCAACATTTCCATTTTTATCCACTCCTCTTCGTTTATAACGCATTCCTAAAAGAAAATTAAAACAGAAAACAGGAACATTAAAAAAAATTATTTAATCTGACTAGATATGCTTCTCAACCAAATCTGTGTCTTTTAGAATAGCCTTGGGGATCTAACGTGCAACTGCCAGGCAGAACAGTATCAACTTACCCAAAATCATGCCTGTATTCATCATTGTTTTTTTTTTTTTTTTTACTGAGTTATAGTCAGTTTATAATGTTGTGTCAATTTCCAGTATAGAGCACAAACTTTCAATTATACACGAACATAAAAAATATGGAATTCTTCACGAATTTGCGTGTCATCCTTGCGCAGGGGCCATGCTAATCTTCTCTGTATCATTCCAATTTTAGTATATGTGCTGCCGAAGTGAAAACTCACCATTGTTTTTAAAAAGCTGAAGCTGAGATAGTTCCTGTGAACTGAAAGAGAATGGTTTTCCCAAAGGTACTAGCACTCAGGAAGGATTTATTACTGTGATACATGCTATCAGTAGGAACAATGGTGTTTCGAAGCACATCCCAAGTGACTTTCTTCTCTTTTCCAAATATATACATTTCCTTTTCTTTCTCCTTTTGTTAACTCTCCCCCATTCACTTCTCTCCAAAAAATTGGTCCCCTATTACATGACACTATTAGAGTCACTGAGCACTTTGAAGCCAACTGTGTCTCCAAATCCATTATTGTCATTAGCATTTCAATACATCTGCAGATGTTCCATTTTCACCTGGATTTGATTTGCACACTATAATAGGCCTCCACTCACCTGCTCTGTGCCTACTTCGGCGTGAAATGAGAGCCACTAGAAATCGTGGGTGAATGTCATCTACACAGGTAGACTCCTGAGGGGGGGTCTCTGGGCTGCTTTTTTCATCATCAGATGATTCATTATAATTAACCACAAGTTCTTCAATCTGCACAAAACCTTGGATAATGGGAATAATCCAAAAGTCCACATCCGGTGTCTGAAAATAATATGAACATCATGTTGTTTCTATTCTGTACAGCACTGCTACTTCCTTAAACCCTAACAGTAGCTATCACATACTTGTCAGCTTAT
This sequence comes from Camelus bactrianus, assembly GCF_048773025.1. Lineage (NCBI taxonomy): Eukaryota > Metazoa > Chordata > Mammalia > Artiodactyla > Camelidae > Camelus > Camelus bactrianus. The sequence continues at coordinate 26,718,969 of NC_133549.1, forward strand.
TAGAAGCAGAAACCTTCCATCCTTTAACCATATCTTCTGCTTATTGGAGAACATATTTTCTGTTTATTGGAGAACATTAAGGAATGGAGGAAGAGGAGTGAAGGGAAAGTCTCTCCTTTACTTTTATGGTGGTCACTGAAAAGGAGCTGCCTGAGAGGGACCACAGCATAGAAGCCAGACTGCAGAGTGCACATCCAAGCTCTACCACTCACTCCCTCACTGAGGTGAATCACTTAACCATACCATGCCTCTCGATGTCCTGCTTCGTGAAAGAAGAAAAACTACCTCATAAGGTTGTTGTGAAGATGAAACACATAAAATCTAAAAGGATTTATTAGCACAGTGCCTGCCTTATAGTAAAGATTTAACAAATGTAGCTATTATGTATTTTTGTTGGCCTAGAAAAAAACAAAGCTTAAAGGTCGATTTTCAATTCCCAACTGTATTAAGCCTTTAATAAAATACAACCAACTCTGATCACTTTATTATGAAATACAGAGGCCTATTCTATTTCCTACTTTAGGAAAAAATCTTGGATTTTCCAGGCTAAAATCCAAATAGTAAGTGAACCATCCCCCTCACCGCCAAAAAAAAAATCATCTCCACAAATATCTTACTTTAAAAAACCATCCAACATAATTAGGAGAGAAGTAATTAAAGTCAGAGATTTCCCCTTCTGTGTCTCTCAGATTAGGAATACTCAGATTTCTCAACTGACTACACGCAGAGACAGTACAGGATGAAAAGAGCTCTTAGTCCCCCTTCCCCCCTGTCTCTGCAGTTCTATCTAGCCTTAATCTCAGTATTAACTTCAAATCCACCTCTTCTTCCACAACCATATACCCCAGGTCCTAGTTCATGGTTTTATCCTATGGAGCCTGCAGAGAGGATCTTAGTAAGATGGTTAGAGTTGAAAACAGTGAAGGCTTTATCTGCATTCATTATTCTTATCATCATTCTCATCTTCATATTTTTGTTCTAGCAATAACTGTAAGACTCTTGAAAGAAACAAAAATGTATAGTGCCAAATGCTACCTTTACAGTAAGTCATCAGTTTTAAATGGTATTGCTAAGTGCCTGACAAAAACTCTACAAAACATAGTAGAGCTCAAGACATCAGCAAACAGAACAAATACTCATTATAAGCACCCTTATTTTTCCTCCCCTGTCATTGAGATTTGGTGGTCATGGTTTGATCAGCATCATTAAGAGGTGAGAACATTTTCATGCCTCATTCTCAGGAGCATGTTAGATACTTAGTTTTAGACACCACTAGATAAAGAAGTCAAAATGGGGGTGAGGGGCAGGGTGCAGCTCAAGTGGTAGAGGGCATGTTTAGCATGCATGAGATCCTAGGCTTAATCTCTAGCACCTCCTCTAAAAATAAATAAGTAAACCTAATTACCTATCCCCACCAAAAAAAGTCAAAATCATTTATACTAACCACCAACAAGGAGAAACACAAAGGAAAAAAGTTTCAACTTTCTGAAAGGTTAAGAAAAGATAATTTGTGACTTTATTCAGCTTCTTGCTCAATTTGTGTCCAAAACAGTAACTGGTACATAGCCAGCTTTCCATAAGTATTGGTTGATTGACTGAATAAATGAATTGTCCTTAGACAGTCACAATTCTCCGACATACAGGGCAGAGTAAAGGGGGAAGGTAAATATTAAACTAGAAGGAACTTCAAGCAATAATCTCATCATATTCCTTGTCTTCTCTGATTTAAATACTGGCAGTACTGGAATGTTCTTAGAGATCTGTCTGCACCAATTTCTAGATGAGGAAACAGGACAGTTAAATGACTGATATCATTAAAGGAAAACTGGGCTTCAACATTTCCAATGGGTACAAACAAAATATCTCTTTTACAGGAACTCTTATGGACATTAGTTCCACAGCCTTAAATTAGGACTATCCTATGAGAAGCTGCTAAAAACATAGGCCTGTGGCCAAACTGTCGAATTGTGAAATACCTTAAAACAGTGACTTGGTTTTCCCTAGCTAAATGATTCCCATTCTATAGGGGAAAACATTAATGTAACATTTTAATTTTATTTTAGTACTATTTAAAAATATTTGCTTAACAACTACAACTAGCTTAGAATATTTTAGCAACAACTACTCACACCAATCTCAGTGAGATCCTGTATCATGTATTTATTCCAAAAAAATCGGTCATCAACCTGGAAAAGACAGAATAAACAGTTCAGAAACATGTTGTTTTAGTTTTCCTACAGAAGCCAAACAGGTCCATAAATTGTTCTGGGGGCAAACCCTGCTCTGAGCTATGAGAGGTACCTTTTGCCAGAGGGGACGGCAATCCCTCTCCCCAGCGCTTTGCCTCTGCACTGAATTGGTCAGGTCATAGGTCAAGCTATAGTAAAAGGATTCCGAGTCCATGAACATCTTCAGCAACTCTTCAAGTAATCTTCTCTCTAACTTCTCCTTTTCCTTACTTTCCTTAACCTGTAAGAAATGAATCTACTGTTACCGCAGGAATTAAATGGAAAGCATTATGTGGATAATACACAACTCCTTAGGAGAAAAATGAAAATTATCCCAAGGACATGCAGAGACAGTGCTTTAATATAACAAGTAGTTGGAAAATAAGTTTACTAGTAGAAAAATCACTCCTTAATTTAAAACTAATCAAAGGTGAATTCAAGCCCATATCAACTAAACTCTTACTTTCTTTTTATTAGGAGCAGACACATTGGATTTAATATGCGTAAAGGTCTTCAGTAGAAACTTTGAGTCATCAGGAGATGATATAATCTTCTCTGGCTTGTTAATTCCAAAATGATGCTTCTTACAGAGCTAAATAATTAGGAAGAGAAAGAGAATTCATTATGAGTAATATCTCGTTAAACATTCGAGTATGAGTGCAGAATCGCCGCTAATGCTCATGCACTGTGGGTAAAACCTCACGAGCAGGCAAAATAATCAAGTAGACAATTGATACTAGAAAACAGAGCTGAGGTTTCAAGGATTAAAAAGCTACAGTAGAGGATTAGCAAAGAATACAGGGCAGGATATATTTAGGATTTCGGGGTAGAAACTTCAGGTTAGAACCGTAATTATAATAAGTTCTTATCTAATATAATTGAAGAATAAAATGCTCTGGCTGAGGTTTATTAGTGCTTTAAAAATTAGCATCTAAGATTTAAAATACTGCAAAATATACATCTGCTGTTTTAGGCACACTTCTTTACAATAATCTGTGCTAAACATTCATGCTAGTTAATTGCATGTTTTGAGTGAGAAGATGTCAACAGTCTGCTCTATGGGGAATCTAAAAAGCTGGGCATTTCCACCACTTTCTCTCCTAGCCTCACACATACTAATGAAATCAGAATAAAAACATACTCTCTGGGTTCAGAGATTAAATTTGAAGAAGCAGTAAGTAGGGGCTGCAGGAAATGTGTATTGTAGTCCAACTGACAAAGGTGAGGAAGAGGACAAGAATGTGTTAAGAGGATCTAGAGATGACTATCTGGTTAGAGGCAAGCATTTTACACATAATTTCGTGTGGCTCAACACACAAGAATTCTATTGACCATGTGCAGGCTAATCTCATTGTTCAATACACTGGTTTTATTGCTACGCTAAGGGGTAGATTCCTGTTAAGAGCTAACAATTACTAAATGCTTATTACTAGTAGTGTTTTACTTACAAAGTAACTATTACCAGATGATAAACCAGATGAAAAATTTTAGTGAGAACAAATGCTAGTTCAAGCTTTGACTATAATTCTTTTTTTAAAAAAAAAGAAGGAGGCCCTTTCTATTTTATCAAATTCAGAAGTAGACAATTTCGTCAATTATACTTCAGTAAAGCTGGGGAAAAAACTGGAAGTGAAGACTGATAATTGGACTAGGCAATCAAATGTAATGCAATCTTAATGATTTTATGCCTTTTCAAAGTTATGGCTATCACTCTGTTCACATGGGTTTCACAGCACAATTACAACTTTACATTGCCCCAGCCCTACCAGTGAAGGCAAGGGAACTAAAGGTGAAGTGAAAAAGATTTACAGTCATCCTGCCAAGACTAAGCTAACTTAATTTGCCTTCCAATAAGCAAAACTAACCAGATTTGAGATGAAGGGAAGGAGAAAGAACCAAGCATGTGGACACTACTCCAGCAATTCTCTCCTCTCCCCTCTTTCTGCCAGATCATTCCCACCAACACAGAAACACTGATCTTTCCTCTAGCACCTTCACTTACATACTTCCTCCGCCAGCTAGGGTCCTAGGTCTTTGTACTCCTCACTGCCTCCAAACCCTCTCCGCCCGTTCTCCCCCTAGCCCGCTCCAACTTGGCTTTGGCCCCCACCACTCCACCTAAACCTATCTTCAGCGTGAACAATGACCTCCACTTCACTAAATGCAGTGGTGGATTCTTGGTCCTTATCTTAACCACTCAGTAGCATTTGACACAGTTCATCTCTCCCCCATCCTTTCTGATACACTGTCTTACTTGGCTTCCATTGGTCACTGTGTACCTTTTTTACTGGTTCCTTCCCAACCATTTGACTTCTTAATGTCTTGACACCTCAGGGTTCAGTCCTTGACCCCTTTCTCTATCTTCATTCACTCCCTCAAAGATGCCATCCAGTCTCACAGCTTCAAATACTATCTACATGCCAAATTTCTCTCCCAGCTGTGTATTTCCAGCCCCACTCCTTCCCAAAATTCTAGACTCAGAAATCTCAACATTTCCACTTGGATTTCCATCAAGCACGTCACACTCAACATGTGCAAAACTAGACCCTCATCCTCCCTTCACTGCCTTCATCTCCTATGCCTTTCCTCCCCTTGCTTACTCCACTCCACCCACATCGGCCTCTTCACATGTCGGGACTACTTCTACCCCAGGACCTTTGTTCTAGCTGTTCTCTCTGCCCAGATACCCTATCCCCAGGTACCTTACCATGACCTCCACCCTTCAGCACTTCACCCACCACCCTTACTATGCTCAACTTTTATTTCCCATAGCATTTATTGCTTTCCAACATACAACAGAGCATAATTATGTTGATGTTTATCACTTGGCCCCCTCCACTATAATGTAAATTCTAAAATGGCAGAAATCTTTTACTGACACACAGATCTCCAGGGTCTTAGAAGTACTTGTTATAGGAGGTCTCAAAAAAAATACTTGTTAAGCAAATGAATGGGTTCTGACGCTACAAATGTAAGTGGTAACCTCCAGATTCACACATGGGGCATAAAAGTACTCCTGGGAAACCATCACTCCCCTTCTTCCATGAATACACCTCACACACCCTCACCTACGTTAGTGTACAGTCACTGGGGCAGTAGAGAAGCTCTCGTTAGTTCCCTGCTACTGCTTCTGCTTGTAGCACCGAGCAATTGTTGGTTAGCGATTTTTCATATAGAATGTTAATAATTATCGTCATATTCATAATGCTTTTTTAAAAAAACTGAAAACATGCCTCAAACCTCGTTATAGATTGTTGCAATTTTAATATTCAAAACAGGATATTATGCATTTGTCAGACACAGTTATTCCTTAAGAACATTCAAGCCAGCAAAAATTTCCCCTAGGAATCTATCAAAGATGATTCTAAATACCCAGCTATTGGAAAGCAATCTTGGAGCAGCACGTCGAGTCTGCACCCACACTCTCCTGACTCTCAGGATGGGGGTCGTTTTTCTCTGTAGGGCTAGTTTCCTGCTGTGTCTCCTCTAGGATCAGGACCTTGCCCCATCATTCATCTCCTCTCTCCTCTGTTCCAACCTCTCTCTCCCTCACAGCCCCTTTCCTACCACCTTTTAACACTGTCCAAGTTTACCAGAATTTTTTTAAAAATCCATTCCTCAAACCCAGATCTCCTCTGTGAGTTAGCAGGGTACAGTGTCACAGTCACTGCAACTGTGAGGACTACAGTCTGACTGGGGTAGGTCAACGAGTGAAGGCCCGGTGAAACTGCTCAGGCAGAGTGAAACAGGGATCCCCTCACTCTGAAAAGGACAAACCTTCTATCTGTCTAAGAATGTGACACTAATGATTACACCCTGATGTCTCTTCCTCTGGTCCCTTGATACCTGTCTCTCTGGGTTCTTCCCCAACCTCTGACTGTTCCTTTTCTGTCTTCTTTGCTGGCATTCCTATCTCTAAACATGATAGTGGTTCCCAGTGTTCTGTCCTTAGCTCTCTTCCCATCCTTAATGCTCCGCCTAGAAAATTTCAGCCTCTTTCCTCATTTTAACTACTACTATGTTTAACATCATATTTCTAACTCCACTCTTTTGCTCTGAGCTCATGACCCAAAAATATAACATCTCCCCACTACTGACACACTAGTCCCTCAAATTCAGCATCTCCAAAACTGACCTGTCTGTTTCCCAAATCTTGCTCCTTCTCTGGTACATGCGCTCTCAGGCAATGATTACAATACCCACCCAATCACTTAAGAAACCTTGGAGGCATCTTCCATTATTCTCCTTGCTAAAGTCTCTCCTATCAACCCAACTACATCATGCTGATTTTTATTGTATTAATTCAGATCCTTATCTTTTGCCCAGACCAGTGTTTCTCAGGGAGATTCTACTGGCTTAACAGACAGGAAAATTATTTTATGCACAATTATCCCACTTAGAGCAGACAACCTAATAGCCTCCTTCCATGAACTGGAGAATCCCACTCCAGCATCAGGCTTAACACACTGAACACGGCTCCAGGCCCCCATCTCCAACGTAGCCCTTTGTGTTCCCTTCACTGTGCAGGGGCCAAATCTCCACCTGCCACTGCCTGCTTCTGGATCCAGAATCCAGGAGGCCTATGGCCTCAGTTTGACCCACAATCCCATTTATGGTGATAAGATGCTGCTTCTGTCTAGGCCTGGCAATGACTTGTTTGTTTTTCTTTTGCTTTCTCTTTGTACCTCTATCCTCTTTTCTGGGCTTGGAACAGAGCTGATGCAGGCCTAATATCCCTTAACTACCTAATCAACAGCTCTAAAAAAAAAAAACAAAAAAACCCCCTGAAACCTGTTTTTAAAAGTTTGTTACAAGTCCATTTACTGATAAAATAAACCCTGAACTGATAATGAAGTGATTTATAGTCATCGTTTACCTTCTTTGGCATGAATATTCACGATTCTTTAAGAAGTATGAACGTGTTGTATTGAGGGTAACGTCCCAGACTCACTGGGCATATATAGAATACGTGGAATAACCTTCTGAAAATTCCCCAAAACCGGAGTTCTAAAACAAATATGGCCCCAAAGTTTCCAAATAAGGATTGTGATCTGGATCTGTGAGCAAAGCACAAATTCACTACAACATCTTATCTAGAAATCTCTGTCTCTTAAAACTGATTTTTCTAAATAGAAATTTAAAATTACTTTAAACATAAACATTTTCAAGTAATATTTTAGAATCTTCCGTATACACAGTTAACTTTAAAAAAAAAAAAAAAGAAAGAAAGCACAGACCACTACCTTTTTAAAAGGTAAATTTAAAATCAGTCCTACCAAAAAACAGGGATGGAGAAAATTACTTCTTAGGCTCGATCCCTTCCAGTCCTAAAATGCTTTGTTTAGACAGAGCTCTTGGGATTAGAACATTGTGTCGACAGTGGGATCATCTTCCCTTTTCCAGAAGCCCAGCCAGCCCTGTGTAATGTGTGCTTAGGCCCTTATCACACACTGATACACACAGTCTCAAAAAGAAAACCACCACCACAAGCACCATGGTGTTCCCCTGGTTTTTCTACTATTCTAGCAACTTACGTTTCACAACCAAGATTAAAAACTGATGTTGCCACTGTCGTTTAAGGAAAATAAATGATTTTACTTTAAAAGTTGGTATCTATCTATGTCCATCTGGAGCTAAAATTTTAAACAGATGTCTACTGGGAAACCAAATATGGAAAATGATGCAGTTATCTATTAAAGGTAATAAGATACAGCAAATAAGATACACAGACATGAAACATAAGCATATAAAACTTTAAAGGATATTTTTTTCAAAAGAAAGAACATCTACGTTCTCATTTATTTGAACTCCACAGATTCTTCATCCCCTTGTACAGATTTTTTTTTAATGGCACACTGCTTTGAAAAATAGTCTGGCAGTTTCTTAAAAGGTTAAACACAGAGTTACTATATGACCCCACAATTCCTTCCTATGTATGGAATTTCTCTTTCTTCCAAGAGAAACGAAAACAAATGCCCACCAGAAACTTGTACACAGATGTTCACAGCAGTATTATTCATAACAGCCCCAAAGTGAAAACTACCCAAATGTCCATCAACGGAGGAATGGATAAATAAAATGTGGTATATCCATACAAAGGAATAAAAAGGAATTCAGTACTGACACGCTACAACAGCATGAACCTTGAAAACATTGTGCCAAATAAAAGAAGCCAGTCACAAAAGGTCACATATTGTATGATTCCATTTATAAGAAATGTTCAGAATAGGCAAACTTACAGAGACAGAAAGCAGATTAGTGTTTGCCTAGGATTTGCCTGGGGTTTGGAGGGAAATGAGGACTGACTGCTAATGAGCACAGTGTTTTTTTTTTTTTTAGAATGATAAAAATGTTCCAAAACTGATTGTGGTGATGGTTACAAAACTCTGAATATACTAAAAACCACTGAATTATGTGCTTTAAGTGGGTGAACTGTATAGTATGAGAATTATTTTTAAAACTGGCAAGCAAATAAGCCATATATCAGAACTAAAAAGTCAACCGAGGTAGAAAACTAGAAATTCTATTAATTCCAAACTCAAACAAAAGTGCTTCTGCTCCAGTGACAGAAGACAGCTGAGGCCCTAGAAAGTCTGACAACAGTGACCACACTAAAGAGCCCGAGGGTCCTGCTGGGAAAGAATAAGAGCAGTGGGTATTCAAACCGGTAACACAGACGTCCAAATTACAAAGACATACTAAGAAGACATAAGAACCAGTTATGCTTAAAAAAGTCTTATGAGCATAATACGTGTATGGCCATGAAAAATAATAGGAGTTAAGTAGGAAAAAAATACACAAAGATGCAAAAAGTAAGAACTGTTATGAAAATTTGAAAGTAATTTTGCTCCTCCAAAGAGCTGAGGGCAAATGGAAACAACCATTAAAACTCACCAGAATACTGACAGTGATTATTTCTAAGTAGGGGTATTTTTTTCTCCTCCTCAGTTACAATTTACTGTATAATCAAAAAACAAAACAAAACAAAACAAAACAAAACAAAAAGGAAAAAACCAAAATTATCATGCTTCTAAAAGCGCCTTTTAGATGGAGTTATATGAAATTGAAATAAGGATATCAAAAATTTCAATTAACATGTCAGAAAATAAGCAAGCAGTCGTAATTTTCCACATAGCTGTACTCTGCCCTCCCCCTTATTGTTCACTGTTGTAAAGCCGCATTACCATAAATAGGATTAAAGGAAGGGGAAAAAAGGCTTAAATACAAACTTCTAAAATCATCTTCTTGAGAGAGAAAAGCATGCCAAACTACTCCCTAAACTGGGATCTGGCAAATTTTTTCTTTATAATCACGCTTACCCCTAATTAGTAAGGGTCATTACATATTTCCAATTCTTAACATACTTTTAGTACTCCTGGCAAATGCTGCAGCTCATACCATTTAACAGTGCTGTAAAATTACTCAGCTACGTCACGTGGGGGAATATATCATTTTCACTTTGATTTGCAGATAATCTCTTTCATTTGAGAGTATCAAGAGAGAAAAGGAAAAGTCTTCAGAATACAGACATTTGTAAAGCTCTCATCATATTCACATTTTAAAATTCCACTAAATGTCATTTCCTAATCTTCCCCTCCACCACCCCATTTATACAGTAGTCAGCTACTAATTTCAAATCCTAGATTGGTGGCCACAAAGGGCATCAGGAAAGTCCAGCAAGAGTCCCGACCATCTCTGGATGAGGACAGTTCATTTCACCAGGGTTGGGGTTGCCAGATGCGCAAACTGATGACTGACAGGTGACCAAGGTGCTGGACGAGCTGGTCCCTGATCTAAGTCTAACTATCAGGGTCCTCAGGATTAATACTCAAACCAGAATGCTGCCCAAGGCGTGCTCACCCTCAAGGCAAAGGTTGGTGACAGGAAGCCACATTGACCTTGTCAGCAATCATCCAAAAGACACCAATGACGAGTTTATTGGTTTAGTAAACTGATACAATTTTTGTTAGTCTGGCTGCTCTTTGCTAAATAAAATGCAAACAAAACTGCAAACACCTGCTTTTAATAGGCCCAATGCCACCTAAGTCATCTAAGGATCAGCAATCGTGGGCAGTATTCTATCTCTAGTACCAATTAAAGGACAACATGAAGTTCTCTGATCTTCTTTTGATTCCTGTAACAAATAATAGGAGCCTCCTAGGTTCACTGTAATGTTTCCTAATGCTGAATTGTCAAACTTACAATAAAATGTGAAGCATAAAAATAACTTTTACAGGCACATCCCCATTTTATTGCACTTCACAGATATTGCTTTTTTGCTTTTTTTAAACAAAAAGGTTTGTGGCAACTCTGGTGCCATTTTTTTCAGCAGCATTTGCTCACTTCAGGTCTCTGTCACGTTTTGGTAACTCTCACAAGATTTCAAACTTTTTCATTATTATTATATTTGTTATGGTGATCTGTGATAGGTGATCTTTTAATGTTACTGTAAGATTATGACTCACTGAAAACTCAGATGATGGTTAGCAGTTTTTAGCAATATATTTTTAAAGTATGTACATTATTTTTTTAAGCATATTGCTCTTGCACACTTAACAGACTACAATATACGATGAACATAACTTTTATATGCACTGGGTAATCAAAAAATTCGTGTGACTCATGTTATTGTGATATTTGCTTCACTGTAGTGGTCTGGAACTGAACCCACAGTATCTTTGAGGTATGCCTGTATTTAGTTTTTTAAACAATTTAACCCTGTCCCAAACTTCCTTCCCAAGAACTCAGCCTAGAAAGACACATATTGAGTTATGGGTCAGTGGGCCCTCTGCTGTTCAGGTAACAGGGAGGCAAGCTCAGTTTAGTGATACGGACCGGACGGCCTGAGTCCCTGTCTGGACGTGCCAGCTGTAAAGTAAATCCTCCGCCAAGCCTTCTTTCTTCGCCTGCACAATACGGATTGTAACTGTGCCTACTTTAATACAGTAGTCCAAGGGATTAAATATGATAATCCATTTAACCATGAGGGCCTGCCTGGCACATCACACAGTGATCAAAATAGGTTAGGACTATGGCAGAGTGATGACATCCCTGCAAAGAGTGGTGCCACGTCCCCACACTGATTGCAGAGAGGATACAAATGCTTTCATGGGTTACTTCTACCAGGCGGTGGCAGCTCCTGGTGTGGAGACAAACACTGGCCCTGGGCAATCTCATTATCTTGGCCTTAAGTCACTCTACTTGTGGGCCTGGTTTCCTCTTGGAAAATGAAAAAGTCTCACTAGATCAGTGGTTTTCTTTTTTTAAAAAACAAAAATACTTTGTTTAAAAAAAATTACGAAAAAATATAGCCTTAGAAAAATGTCAAGAAATACAGGTAAAAGAGGATATAGTAAAAGTTAAATCTCACCTTCTTGACTCTCTCCCCTCCCCCAAATCAGCTTTCAAACTGCTGTGCAAAGTCCTAGGGATCCCTACAAGCAGAAGGTGGCTTTCCAGGAGAGGCCAGGCAGGCAGGGCCCCCAAGGAACCCTTCTTCCCCCATCACCACCTCAACCAAAGCAGCTCTAATGTTATGCATCTATTTATATACTGGATTTCACAGATTTTAAAACAAAAGATCCACTACTAAAGTGAAGTTTGAAAATCACAAGATTAAATTACTCTAAAGAGTACTCAGCTCTAAAATCATATGATTCTGGTCTATTAAAGCAAATCCTCATACTTGCTATTAAATCTATACCAAGTTTCCCTAAACTTTCCTGAGACTTCATCTTACCTCTAGTTCAAGATCCTGAGGTTCCATTTCAGAAAGTGATAGCACAGCAATTTTGGTAACTTTACAGACCTCATGGTCTCCTGGAAGTTTGCCCACCAAAGCTTTCTGCCGAATTAAAATAAGCCACCACGGAAGACCTGAAAGAGAAAAGCCATATTTAATGTCTGTTTCTATAAAGTGCTACTGTCCTGGCAAACTGTAGGTGAATAATCTAACAAAATGTGCAAAAGATAGAATCCTTTAAAGCAAAGCGCACAACAAAGATACACAAATGGCCCTTGAATGTATGAAAAGATGTTCAGTGGAGATGTACATTAAACTGTTGCAATACCTGGAGATAATAAAAAAGTATGACAGCACATTTGCTGGCAAGGCTGTGGGAACCAGGTACTCTCATAGTGCTGGTGGGAACACAGATACTACTTTTCTGGAGGGAAATGTTGTGACAACTAACAATAATACATATGTACTTACCTTTTAACCTAGCAATCCCACTCTTGTGAATTTACCCTGATGATATACCTCAACAACACAAAAGTATATACACTAAAATCTATTCATTGCAGCAGTCCCTAACTGCAAAATACTGGGAAAAAATTTGAATGGCTAGACACAGGAAAATGGTTGAATAAACTATGGCACATCTATGCAGTGGGGTACTATGCACCTGTGAAAAAGTTAGAACCATTCTATGAACTGGTAAGAAGTGATTCCTGGATATATTAAGGGAATAAACTTGATATATTATTAATATATAAGGGTATAATATAATAGGGTAAAGTATTAAATCACAGCACAAAAGAGTACCTAGAGCATGGCTACCCTTTCTGTAAGAAAGGTAAGAGAAAATATGCATGTATCTGCTCATCCGTACAAAAAGAAAGAGAAAGAAATTAGAAATTAATGAGACTGGTTACCTAACAAGGAGTAGGTGGAAATGAGCTAGTAGGAGGAAACAGCAATGGGATAAAAGGGACTAGCTTTCTGAGAATACCCTTTCACATAGTTCTGACTCTTAGAACCATGGTAATGTTTAAAATCTCCTCAAAAATAAAAAGTTCTAATCAACCAGAATGTGGAGGGAACCCAAAACAAAATGCTAAGAGTAACCCAACTCTGTTACAGATAAAAAATGTAGCCACACTGTAGGAGAGGAGAAAAAAAAAAACTAAATAACTTTGGAAAACAGTATTTTGCAAGGATAAAGACAAAAAGAATTGTATACAATATTGTACTCTAGTTAATGAATTTATTCTTCAAAAGGGTATGTGTTAGCAATTCCAAAACTACTTTATGTATACACTAGGACTGAGCAAATAAGCAAACATGTTGAAGAAAGTGGAGGAGAGGGGTGTAAAGCAAGTGAAAGAAATATTTAATAAATACAAGAGAGAAAGGAAAGAAAACACTTAGAGGCCCAATAGTTATCTTTTCAATCCAAAGTTCTAGTTCCCATAAAATATTTTTATTTAAATGAGAAATAGTCTATGAAAGACAGTATGCAAAAGCAATTTTTCATATCACAAGGCTAACACCCTTTAAAAAAACTACCTAATCGATAACAAAAATAAAAGTAATTGAAACAGTGTTTCAGGAGTTCTTTATTAAAGAAAAATGGCATAACGGATATATATCCTCCTTATGAAAAAAGATTTTAAAAAGGGATATATAGTATTTTAGTTTCCCCCATTTTTCCCCCTAAATATTAATAAGCTTTCATTTTAGGGACAGTGTTTTGGAGATGTGCTTTAAACATTTCATAAATCCAAGAGTTTGAAAACATTTCATAATTTATAAAGTAGGGTGCAAATCTATTCCAAAGTTTCAAGGCTTTTATAAGTCATTTCATTATTCATTATCATTAAACTCTAACTGAGGACCTATAATATGCTGGGAAGAATGTCAGGCATGGATTAAGGTTACCAAGCACCTAACACACAAAAAACATAACCCATAATAAATAAGGTGAATGTCAATACAGTCTGTTGAATAAAAATAAATCCTTACCATAAGTCTCTTAACCTTACAAGAATAATTTCTGTTTTACACTGAACGATTTAGAGTGTTGGTAGCTGATCAGACAAGCCAATATTAGGAAGCCCTCTTCCTTGTTTATGTCTTCTTGTCTTCCTATTGACACGGGGAATTGCAATTTAAAGAAATCACAGCAATGACAAAAACACAATGTGCATAATCAAATGTAATAAATGTCTTCCCAATAAGCCATCTAATGGTATAGTACCAAAAATAGAAAAATATTAAATTACAAACAGAAGTTTTACCCCACACATAGACTAACTTGGGAAACCAAAAGGTATGCTTTTTTCCAAAAAAAAATTGGTATTGCAATACTGAAATTCAACGTATGAACTCAAATACATTTAAAAATAAAATATGCGTATTTTTAAAGTTATTTATCTACTCATACACAGAAAATGAAAAACTGAGGTGCTTCTGTAAAAAACATTACAGACTGAATTCAGTATACCTAGCGGGTTATAATGAAGATTAAATCTGAGAAAATATAATGTAAATGATCTTGAAAAAAGAAAAAAATTTTTTAACATTTTTTATTGATTTATAATCATTTTACAATGTTTTGGAGAAAAATATTTTTTAAATAGTAGCTTTCCCTTTTCAGAGAAGCCTCAATATTTTGAACTTTGAGGCCAGAACTCAACTTCAAATTTCAGCTCAATTATTTATTTGCCACGTACTGCAGCATAATACTTAACTGCTTAAATCTCAGTTTTCTCATCTGTAGATTGGGATAAAACTGCCTATTTCAGAGAGGAGCTATGAGGATTAAATAACTTTTATAATTCATGTTATTACTACTAAGAGCTAATGTTTACCAGGTAGCAAAACATATTATAAAGCTACAGTAAATAAAACAATGTGATGCCCGTATAGGAACGGATAAATGAATACTAGAAAAGGACAGAGAAGACAGACACAGGTACCCATGAAAATATGGTCTGTAATCTAGTACATGATGACGAAGAGGGGAAAGTATGGTGTTGAAAAACATACTGAAGTATTTGCAGATAAATATATATCTGGAATCTGCTTTGAAATAATTTATTGAATAACCACAAATAAAAATGTACTTTTATAGTTGACTTCCACCCAGATCTACAAATTTCATTAGGTTACTATCTCATAAGTCTTTTAATATATAGTTTCCTGTCTTTCTGTTTTCAATCTCACACGTTGCTCAAAATGAAAAAAGTAAGAGTAAGATAGAAAACTGATATTTACTAGTTATAATCTAAGTAAGTTGGGATGACGAAAATGTCCTGGAATTAGATAGTGGTGATGGTTGTACAACCTTATGAAGATACTAAAAAACCACTGAATGGATACTTTAAAGTAGTGAATTTTATGGTTTGTGAGCTATGTCTCAATTTAAAAAAAAAAAAAAGCTCCTTCTAGGAACCCTACTTCAAAATGACACCTGCACCCCAATGTTCATAGCAGCACTGTTTACAACAGCTGAGACATAGAAACAGCCTAAATGTCCAAAAACAATGACTGGATAAAGACGATGTGGTATATTTATACAATGGAATACTACTCAGCCATAAAAAATGACAACATAATGCCATTTGCAGCAACATAGATGTTCCTGGAGAATGTCCTTCTAAGTGAAGTAAGCCAGAAAGAGAAAGAAAAATACCATATGAGATCACTCATATGTGGAATCTAAGGAAAAAAAAAAAACAAATACAAAACAGAAATAGACTCATAGACATAGAATACAAACTGACAGTTGCCAAGGGGGCGGGGGTGGGAAGGGACAGACTGGGATTTCAAAACATAGAACAGATAAATAAGATTATACTGTATAGCACAGGGAAATATATACAAGATCTTGTGGTAGCTCACAGCAAAAACAATGTGACAATGAATATATATATGTTCGTGTATAACTGAAAAATTGTGCTCTACACTGGAATTTGACACAACATTGTAAAATGACTATAATTCAATAAAAAAATGTTAAAAAAAAAAAAAAGCTCCTTCTAAAGTACAAAAGATTTTCCTAGGAGTCTTACCTATCAGAGTAGAGAATAAAAAACTAACAATATATTTCCTGCCAAACACAAAGATATAGGTATTTGAAATAGTGTTCAAAGGAACAATTAAAATGATCACAATGGAAAAAAGACAAAATTTTGAATTGGACACTGAGACATTTCCAGGCAAAATCACTGACTCTAGAAAACAAAGCAAAACAAACAAAAAACCTCATGGGAAATAACAGCAATCGGTATTCCTGTAATTATTTTGCCTTAGCTGAAACAAAACACAACAATAACATGTAGAAGCTTGGAAGTCTGGCAAAAATGAGCATGTTAGTTACAAGGTTAAATGATCCAAATATATTTTCTCTAGTTTGAGTTTTAAGGCAAGAAAAACATAGATGTACAGCATCACTATTATTTAGCAATCTGAGTATCCATCAGGCATAATTGTCATAAAGTTTTTAAAAGCACCAACGCAGGTTATTCCATTAATTTATATCACCCACCAGAAAAGAAACTTGGCTTGATTAAAGCTGCCACACTGAGATCTGGATATGTAGTGTAATCAACCAAGTATCAAAGGTAACTTAGTCTAGCAAGGTCTTTTGGCATATATTTTCTCAACTTTTTAACTATATTACAATGGGGGGGGGGGTGTTGGGAAGCCAATTTTGTAACCCTGGCTCTTTCAGGAAAAGACAGACAAGAAAATCTGATTTCCCCAGCAAGTTAAGAAAACTGGTTAGGAAGTGATTACCTTGAAAAGTATGACAGTTAGGGTAAGCTCAAACAATAGTCCTGGAAAAGATTCAATTGCTTGCCCTATACTATAACAGACTCACTTAAAAGAGGATAAGCAATAGTAGGATAAAGATTTTCTTCAAAAAAAATTTTTTTTCCCCTAAAATCAGATGAAAATCTTTTCTTCCTACTCATGACTTCACCTCTGGGAAGTACTACCTCTACATTATTTCTCAACATGGCTATCCATCCTCCCAACACACAGAAAAGATAAGCATCTGATCCAACAACGAGTGTCTAGCAATCCTTTTTATTTCTGTTAATGTTAATTACATAGGAAATATAAAAATACATCCCATTTGTTTAAAAATGTAAACATTACAGATAAAACTAATATTCCTTTTGACCACTGTTCCCCACTCCATGGAAATTCTTTAAATCTAATCTACAGTCCACTTTGTGAATTCTTTCATACAAAGAGACTAGTAGAGATGGAGAGCAACTGGTCACCATTCTTGACATTAGTCCTTTTAATCTTACTTGACAGCTTAAGAATGACTTTTTAAACATACATAATTTATTCTTCATATGAAACATTCAAATGTACACTGACTTACTGAGAATTTTTGAGAAAGAGCACTAATGAGTATTTGGTGTTGTAATTTACTCTTTTAAAAATTTTTTAATGCAACACAGCTTTATCTAGTTTTTCCAAAGCACTTAATTTAGCTTTTATAGAAATAGGAAGTCTTTCTTTTGTGTACTCGTAGTTGATGGGCTTATTTAATATTTGATTATGTAATTACAACATCGAGTAAGACAGGTATAAACAGGTTTGGAAATAAACAGAAACCTTGAGCCACCAGAAGAGAGAAGGCTTCCTACCCAGTCTCCCACCAGCCTTCAGAGCATCCAGTACATCCACCAGTAAGACTTTGCAGAGGCAGTGAGGCATGTTGGCAAACGGGTTAAATGAGATTCAATGAAATGCGCTCCTACTGATAGAAATACATACACAGTACATATTCTATGTGCCAGACACGTGAAGTGAATGAAATACTTCTGTGGAAATGATTTTGCTTTTTTGTTTTTTTTCTTCTGGCTCAACTTTTCTAAAGACTGGTTCTGATGTGAAGTGCTTCTGTGGGTTTTTTTAAAGACTTTTTTTCTAAGAGAAAAAACTTATTTACTTACTTTTGTAACATATAACCACAATTTATTTTGTAGGTTCTGTTTCACTGCTTTTTGGGGCACTTTCCAGTTTCCCTACATCTCTCTATAAACATTCATGTTATGACCAAAAATAAAAAGAGAAAGCAAGTCTTATCACGACTCTCATGCCTTTTCTTTCTTTAGCCTGCCCCAATCCTGCAGGCTGTATTCCTGAGAACAAAGCACTCCCTTCCCCTCTCCTAGGTCCACCTCTCCTGCACTATCCATGGAGGAGACGCCCGGAAATGACAAAGTAGACAGTACCCTGCCCACTTAACACTGCAAGTCAGTTACGAGCAGAAGAGCCAGCACAATAGGATTTATAATTATAAATACCAATAAATACTAACCCAGGTGGTTACTATATACTCCGAAGTCCTTTGTAACATAATATTCAAATAACAAGTATTTCAATTCTTGAAGAGCTTCTGCAGATTATGCTTCTGAAAGCTCGAAGGAGTCTGTATTTGTACCAGATGAATCAGAGGATGGAGATGTGTTGGTATGAAGGAAAAAAAATGAGGAAAGGGGATTATAGTCAGCTCACCTTTCCTTTCTTCTGTGTCAAGCTGACAATAACAATACTTATGTATTTTTCTGTTGTTTCAAGTTGACAGTCTAAAATTTAAGCCAAATGACTCAGTGCTGTTTTTATATTTTGAGGTTTAGGGCCTTACAAATTTAAAATTGCTATGTCTTTCTGGTGACTTGAACCTTTTGCTATTTTTGAAATGTGTATCTCTCTACACTTCTTGCCAACTGCTTTGATACTGGTATAGCCATGTCAGCTTTTAGCAGGTTAGCATTTGCTTGGTTTTTCTTTTTTTCTATCCTTTTACTTTTGATTGTTCTGTATACATATACCTAACGTGTCTGTGTTAAAAGCAGCTTGCAGATAAACGTTATCGTTTCTCCAGTATGAAAAGCTTTGTTTTTTAACTGAGTACTAAGTCCATTCATATGTAATGTAATTGTTGATATATTTAAGAATCAATCTACCATCTTATCATTTGTCCCACCTATTCTATATACTTTCTTTTCTTGCCTTCTTTTGGATTAAGTTTTTAAGTTCTATTCCTTCCTCTATTATTCTATTTGCCCCTTTTATTAACTTTTTACAATCTTACTGTTCTTTCTTAAACACAATTAGACCTGATAATAATTTGATCATAATCACTTCAAAATATTCACTAAGATAAGAAGCTCAGTAAGAATATAAAGGAGATAAATATAGAAAACAATTTTACAGGTGGTCTATACATACAGTCACTCTTACATTAACAAGCTTCTTCTCTTTATGGTGCTAAAAACTTATTATCACTGCCATAGGAATCACTGAGGAAAACAATTAGCATTTAAGAACAAATTCGTTTATAACTAGACAATGGAATGATCATGAAATAGAAGAGGCAAGCTGGCCTGCCTCTAAAGTGCCTCTCTGCCTGAGGATATAAGCATCTGCCAGTTAAGAGATAAGCTCAGAAATAAGCAGCATGTTTGTCTAATGAGTCCTTGGGGGAGTTCAAAACTGTGGGTCACCTTCATGTGTCCAGTTCAAGCACTGCTCCTACCAGGGAGGTGGAATCATCTCCACCAAGGAGACTGGAGCTCAGTTCAGGGACAAGGGAGGTGATGGAAAATTCTGAAGTATAAGTGATGGAGCAGGCCAAGGGGAGCAAAGAGAGGAGGGAAGGGTCATTCAGCACCTAAGTACCCGGGGAGAGAGTAAAGGGAACAGGGAAGCAAAAAAGGGTGGTGAGAAGATGCCAAAGAAAGGAACCTCTCGCACCACTTAGCTGCCTGCTTCCAAAACCCAAAGCTATTAACAGAACAGGTCAGCTAAACGACAATTAAAGAATCTTTTAAGGATTCACCAGGAATCTAGTCACCAATGAAAATCTTACCTCAAAATACTTCTGAGACCCTCATGAATAAAAAGTGAATATAAAATGACTTTTTAAATTATATTTTGGATTATTTCTATTTTGGCAGAAATGTTATGTCACAAATACTGTTTCTTTAGAATACTCCCCTCAAAGCAACTTTAGTACATGAAAAAAATCCCATTTACATTACCAAAAAGCAGATGTATTTAATTTTTTTATTTAAGATAAAATTAGCAGTAATGACAACAAGATACAACAAAAGCTATCTTCTGGCTTAAATATTTTTAATGGCTTCATTGAGATATAATTTATGTACCATAAAATTCACCCATTGTAAGTATACAAGTCAATGATTTTAATGGATTCATAGAGTTGTGCAACCATCATCACAATCCTTACATGTTTTTACAATGTGAGCTGTCAGTAGACACTAAAACAATCTACTTCTCTCACAATGCAAGTGTACACAGACAATTAAATTCGTATTTAAACAGAAGCACTATCTAAAGCCCATGCCTGGGTCACTCTCTTCTCTCTTGCCTTCTGAGACAGCCCACATTCTACCTATGGGGTAAGTATCTCCTAAGCCACCTTCCCTTCTGAGTGAGACAGACCCCACTCTGTCTATGGAGTGTGTGTCTAAATAAACTTGCTTTCCCTTTTAAATGAATGAATGAATGAGTGCCACGCTGGATAACCAGGCCTCCAGCAGAGGCGCAGAGCTCTGCAGAGACCTTGCCAGGCTTCTCTTTTTCGCCAGTGCCCTTGAAGAGTGGGGTTTTCTAATGGCTTTTTAGGATAAATACTAAAGCAATGCTAGTGGCACTCCATTCATTCGTCACTAAAGCATAAAAATATTTCATGTCATTAATGTCATAGCAAAGTCTCTAGAGACAGCAGAGGACTAAAAGTCGCAGTTTAAAATCGTATGCATAGTACACTTTCCCATTTTAATGTCTGATATACCTTCACTTCAAAAGTGGAGAAACAGCAGGTGGTGAGCACTATGTTAATGAATGGGAGCTACCTGAGTGAACTGTGTAGCTATTCAATACTATGAGTAGTAATTCACTTAATTACTCAACTAAGAGCCTCTCCTGCCAAATTAATCAAGATTCCTAAGAATCTGCTCTTGAAACTATTTCTGAATATATCTTGGAAAAGAAACTTGGGCCTTCCATGTTCAGATATTTCTTATCATAACGAGCTTATCCTTCTCCAGCCTCAAGTAATCTTTTCGTGGATATCTGTGTGATGACATCACACAAAAAGCAAATAGAGGAAACACCAGTCATGGAGGTCTTTTTGCACAGCTGCTAATTCTGCCAACCACCATTTCTCTCTCCTCACTCCCCACCCCTCATCCTGGTCCCATCCAGATTATCTTAGTGATATTTCAGGCCTCAACTCAGACATCACTTCCTCAGAGATGCTTTCCATCCAGGATCCACACCCCACCAGTCAGGCCCCTCTGCCACATGCTTCACAACATCCCACATTTTTCTTCTTCATCAGCTCAAGTCCAACTATAAACCTAATTGGGTAATTAAAGTCCATCTTTAGGATTCAATTCTACGCTCCTGGAAGCTTTGAGCTTCACTCACCCTGCAGCCCCCAGAACACAATAGGCACTCCGTAAATCTTTGTTAAATATTTGCTGAATATTTTTAAATAGACACTGCAAAGGAGGGCACAGCAGTGAGCGAAATAGACATAGCCCCTGTCTTGGGGCTTATTCTCCAGAGGTGGGGAAGGAGGACAAACAAGAAAGAAGAAAACCAAAAATTAATGTGTAATTACAAATATGGTAAGAATTTGACTATCATTCTTACTTCCTCCCAGACACTACAAGGAATAGAAGACAATGATTTTCCGTGGAACTTCACTCTTCTTTCATCTATTTAGCACACTGCATGTCCCTTCTACTTCCTATTCCTCATCTTAATAAATCTCAACCGATCAAACCAAAGTCAGACACCTTCAGGTTGTTGGAGACAGACTTCCATTAGATGTTGACTGAAAGTCCACTTGCCTGCAAATGTCTAGGGGAAGAGACCTTCCAAACCAAAGAAAGGCTAATTGTTCTAAACGGTTGTTTTCTAGGCACCTGGGCTAATAGAACAATTTTGGGGACAGAGCTTGCTAAAAGGAAAGGCAATTATCAGCAGAGGATTATCATAAACAAATAATACTTTTAAATTCTTCCACCACACATTTTTCTAAAGGGGCACATGGATTATGAAATACAACCTTCACTAATGCTACTAATATTTCACTTCTAAAAACATTACTTTGTTTAATTCCCACCATGTAGCCTTTTAGTGACATGTTAGTATCATTATAGTTTCAGTAAACATTAATATTACTGGAAAAAACAGTCCAACTTTAAAATTTGTTCACAATTGTTTACCTAGAACTTTAGTGGTTTTCTAGTGAAATATCTGACACCTCTAAGTTAGTTACCTTTAAAACTAAGGGAAAAAAAATAGCCAGCATCTACTGAATGCTTACTACTATCAGGAGCCATGCTAAGCAGTTCATGTGAGTTTTATTAAATCTTATAATAGCTGTTTCTAGGAGGTGTTATCATCGTTGTCTTACAGTCGGCAACTGAGGCTTGGATGATGGAACGTGATCCAAGGCAATCATGTGATCTCAGCTTCAGTTCACCCCTGGGGCCCGTGTGGAGTCAGTGATACTTGGAAAATGCCCTATCCCACTGTAAAATAAAGTATCAGAAGCAACAGGGGGAATTCTCTTTGACATGCTTTTGTAACGAGCATCCCAGTGATATTAGGTTCCTATTAGGACATTAGGTTCCTATTATGGGCTGAACTATGTCTCCTCAAAATTTGTATGTTGGAATCCTAGCCCAGTGCCTCAGAATGTGACCCTATTTTAACAAAAGGGACCTTTAAAGATATAAGTAAGTTAAAATGAGCTCATTAGGGTGGACTCTAATCCCATATGACTGGGGTCCTTATCAAAGAAATTTGGACAGATGTACACAGAAGACAATGTGAAGATGCAAAGACACGGGGAGAAGACAGCCATCTAAAAGCCAACAAGAAAGGACTCAGAAGAAACCAACCCTGCTGACACCTTGCTCTTGGGCTTCAAGCCTCCAGAATTGCAAGAAAATAAATTTCTGTTTAAGCCCTCCCGTCTGTGGAACTTTGCTGCGGCAGCCCTAGCACGCTAATACAGATTCTAAGTCATGACTGCTTACACCCCATTAGCTTGATGACAGTCATGGCTCACCCACGCCGTGTTCAGACTGTCAATGACAACTGTTCAAGTAAACTAATGTTCCCATCTCACTATGCAAGAACAAAAATTCGTCATTAATATGTAGAGAATAAGTAGGAGGGAAACAGGAGTGAGAAAGAGTTTAAGTACAGACATTTCATTCCCCTCATCTTCTACCCCCAGAAGGAGAGATGCTCCCATGGGAAAATCACATGGAGAGACTGTCTCAGGTCCGACACATACCAGGAGCACACTGCCCATCAGCCAAGCTGGTGGTGTGGCCAGAGCAAGAGCTTCAATGGGGCACAGGGAGGGGAGGAGACGAGGTGTGCCCAGGACAGAGGATGAAGAAAGGCAAGGGGAGAAGAGTAAGATGGATGCTCACAGGGCGAGGAGCCGGGGGTGGAGTGACACACAGGGTGGGGCTGCAGTTCTCCCGTGGGTGAGGGAAAGAAGAACAGCAAGGAGCTCAGAAAAGATTTTCCTTTGCTTCTTCCCCACTCCCTTTCTTAATAGCCAAACCTCAGAAGTGATGTGACAAGAGAAAAAAAAAAAGGTACAGAGGTTAGGAGAGTGAAAAACAGACTTTCCCTGCCTCTCTTTACTTTTTAAAAATGTTATTTTTCTAGTTCACTGTATTCCCCGCCTCTCCCTCCTCCAAAATACCCTATATAACAGGTTTCTACACTGCCTACCAACTTCCCATTTTTGGTTCAAAGAAAGGCACGTGGTGCAAGGAGGGGAAGTGCATGTGAACAGGGGCTGACCACAGGGAATGCCCATACCTTCACCACCTCCTAATGACCACACTTTCACTGCATGAAACTCATCAACCAGTAACATACTTGGACATTCCTTGTAAGAAATGACTTTTGAGTTGTCTACCAAGTGCAGACCCTTCTGCCCTGACTGCCCATCCTGCTTAGAGGTGTGGACATGTTTGAACTTTGTGACCAGGGAAGGCCCCTGAATCAGGCTGAGCCAAAAATGAGTCCACTAGGCGTCTGAACTAGACAGTCGGTCCCAGAGGTTGTAGGGAACATCAGATGTTGGTTGGCTTGAGGGCTGAGGTTGGTTTGAATACCAGATGAGGGTAGAAATGTTGTCTCCCCCCACCCACAGAAACAGAGAAAGCCAAAAGAAGAATGAATACATGGGGAGAAGTGGTCAGAGACTACCTGCTGCAAAATGTAATCTCAGATCCTGCACAAAGCCACTTCTTGGTTTTGTTCCCTTGAATTCCTAATAAAAATTAGTTTGTCTGCATAAGCTGATAGGTTTGTACTTGCAACCAAAGGAGCCTTGATAAAATATTGATAATTTACTAAGCACCTTCAGGTACATTATCTCACTTGAGACTTACAAGACCCTACGGAAAAAAAGTGGGCAGTTATTTTTACTCATTTTACAGTTTACAAAGTAAACTCAGGGCTCCGGGGCATTGTGGCCCACAATGACCCAGCCTTCTGGGATACAAACCCTTGTGAAGCCCCTTCCTACACTGGCTCTGGGCTCGGCAACATGACCTTGACCAATGGGATATTAGCAAGCTTAGTGACACAAGCAGGGGCTTAATAAGCCCTTGTACATTGGAACCTGTCTTCTTGGCACCCTGAAAGGATGTCCAGTATCCAGGAGAGAGAAGGGACCCAAGGAGAGGCCTTGTGAGATCAGATACATGGACATATACGCCACATGAAGGAAAACTGAGACACCCAGGCAAATCTCCAGCTGAATGCTGCCACACAAATGACCCCAGCCAACAGAAGAACAGGGCAGAAGGGCCACATGGTCAATCCATGGAATTGTGAGATATTATACATTTTTGTCGTCTAAAGGCATTAACTTTTTGGGTGACTTGTTACACAGCAATAGATGAAACATGTTATATAACTTCTCTATCTCAAAGCTAATAAATAAAACTTGAGGTTTCTTGACTGATGTCAGTGATTTATTCACTGTTCCCAGATATAACTGAAATTGAAGAAAAATAACTCAGAAGTTTCATATGCTTCACTTAAACAAAAGAAAATGAATTTTAGCTCAGAACACTCAACTGTGAAATTATCCTGTCAGCATATAAATGAATTAAAAATATACGTATGTAAATGTGGACAGGTAGGAGAGTGTGACTAAAATACTTAGTATGTTACACAATGTCTGAATGCTTTTCAAATACTTTTCTCCTTTGTACTGAAAGAATTTAAAAACTACCAAAGACAGAATATACAACACTCACAGTAGTATTATTTCTAAGAGCAAAAAAACAACAATTACCCAAAGAAAAAAGGACAAATTATGATATATTCATACAATAGTGAAAATAAGGGACTAAAGTTTTATACATCAACATGGATAAATCTCAAAAGGATTAAGTTGGGGCAGGGGGAGAAGTCAAAGAATACAAATAGCTTAATATCATTTACACAAAATCTCTAAAATACAGACTTTAGCAACATACTGTTTAGGGATACATATGTAATAAAAGCAATAACGAAGATCAATGGACTAATAAGTACAACAATCAAAATATCACGTTCTCTTGAAGGGAAGGAGACAGGAGGATACAACTGGAGAAAGGCAGTGAGGGCTCCAAAGACATTGGTCATATTTCATTTCTTAATCTGGGTGGGGGGTAACTGTTTTCGTTTTCAGCAAGCTATACTGCATATCTGTGATAAATGGCTTTTTGTGTCTATAAAGCATTTCATAATAAAAACAAATTTTAAAAAATAACCAAAGAATCTAGCAAAAAGAAAATTAGACTGTTTTACAGCAAACTATACTGCGTATTTGTGATAAATAGCTTTTTGTGTCTATAAAACATTACCTAATAAAAAATTCTAAAAAATAACAAAGAATCTAGCAAAAAGAAAATTAGACTGTCTCTGACCATTTGTGCTTTATAATATCCAGAAATCTACCTAGCTTCCAAATGCTCAATAATTTTATTTTAAAAGAATTTTTAAAAGCACACTACAGAGGTAGCTACACTCCCAATTACACAGCAGTAACAGCAAAGCTTCCTACAGCTCATAACTCATATTAAAATTGATACCAAAGGAAGACTAGATACTTCAACTTAGTGCTTAAAATATTTCATTTAATCCTTTTCATGACTTTTTGGCACCTACCCGTATAATATCTACTTTCTCAAAAACAAAATTCCCTCTGAATCCAGGGCACAGGTGCCTGTCCTTCCAAGGGAGGGCCTGGTGAATAACCTAGACCTTCCATCAATTTGCTTGACCTTGATAGGGCTCCCAGAGAGGACTGCACTGTGTATGCACAGATCCATGCTCTTTCCTGGCCAGAGGTGACTCTATCAGGAATGGACAGCTGGCCCAAAGTCAACCAGTCCCAATCTGCCACCTGTCTACTTCTCCAGCCTTATTCCTACTATCCTCTCCCTCAAAATCAGTATAGTTGGTATATCTTTCTGTCAGACCACCTAGCACAATTAACAAATAACTATACATTTATTTTAGTGATTACTCACTAATGTCTGTCTTCTCTCCTAAACCGTAAACTCTGTGAGTATGGGATTGGGTCAGCTTTTGCTCACTGTTGTGTTCAACTGACTAGCATAATTCCTGACACATAGTAGGCATTTAATAAGTTGTTGGGGTTTTTTTAAGACAAAGAAAGGATTGCAATATTATGCCTCCCTCTGCCTAAAGCTTTTCA
Organism: Camelus bactrianus; assembly: GCF_048773025.1. NCBI lineage: Eukaryota > Metazoa > Chordata > Mammalia > Artiodactyla > Camelidae > Camelus > Camelus bactrianus. The sequence continues at coordinate 26,745,739 of NC_133549.1, forward strand.
GGTATATCTCAGAGATACTGTGGGTTCAGTGCAGACCACTGCAATAAAGTGAATATTGCAATAAAATGAGTCACTCAAATTTTTTGGTTTCCCAGTGCACATAAAATTTGTTTACACTAAACTGTAGTCTATTAAGTGTGCAATAGCATTATGTTTGAAATAAATGTATACATCTTTATTAAAAATACTTTCTTGCTAAAAAATGTTAACCATCATCTGAGCCTTCAGGGAATCATAGTAGTAACATCAAAGATCACTGATCACAGATTACCATAATAAATATACAGTTTAAAATACTGCAATAATTATCAAAATGTAGGCACAGAGACATGAAGTAAGCAAATGTTGTTGGAAAAATGGCACCAACAGATTTGCTTGACACAGGGTTGCCATAAAATTTAAATTTGTAAAAAAATGCACTATCTGCAAAGGGCAATAAAATGAGGTATTTTTGTTTCACTTGTATGGAAATATATCCACTCTGGGCAGATCCAAAATTAAGGCAAAGGAATCAAAGCCATTAAAGAATCTACATGTATCCTCAAAGGAAAAAATGTCATAGAATGCCACATTAAATTTGACAAGTTTAAAGAGTTAATAAAACATACCTGAATGTAGCTGAATTTTCCCAATTACACCTTCTACCAACCCCAAACAAATGGGATTCCAGGCAAGAAGTAGATCAGTAGCTAAAATAAAATAAGAAGCAGTCATGAGAAAATACTCATCAAAAAACATATTAAAACAGTATCTTTATAGAGAACAAACTAGTGGTTACCAGTGGGAAGAGGATGAAGTAGGGGTGAGCAAGTGGAAGGTAACAAACTATTCGGTGTAAGATAGGCTTAATGATGTACTGTACAACAGAGGAATATCAGCCAACATTTTGTAATAACTGTAAATGGAAAGTAGCCTTTAAAAACTGTATGAAACTTCAAAGAAATTTTTAAAGAAATGTCACAAGACAATTTAAAAAACCAGTATCTTTAGTAGTTTAGTAAAAAATGATCAGCATCCCAAAAGAGCAGTTATCAGCACCCAGAACTGAATACATTACTATCAAGCAATTTGTGAAAAAGTATTAAACCCGAGAGCTGAATATGGTTTCATTAGGACAGTTATGGGGAGATAACTGGCATTCTGCAACTCTACTTGAATGGGAGGCAGTACTTTGGCGCCCTGCAGTGGAGGAAGGAGGCTGGTACACCCCAAGAGGGTAAATGAAAGGAGTTATCCAAGGTCCTATCGCCATAGCCAGTCCAAAATCCAAAGACAGGGCCTGAGAACCACTACAGAGATCCACTTACTGGATCACACTCTGGAAGATACCCTTTCCCAAAAAGGCTACCACCCCTTTTCCCAAAGAAGCTAATACCAAGCAAAGAAATCCAGAAAGCCAGTGCTCTTTTATGTGACTTCTACGGCACAAGCTTCCATTTATACTGAGTGCCTGCCATGTGCCAGGCATCCCAATCAGGGTTCCTTGTCCAAACCACAGAACAGACAGTGATTTAGATGACTGTTTTCTTAGTTCTCCCAGGGATAGCACAGAATTTGTACCATTCCAGACATATAGAAGAGAAGCTAATTCATTATACACAACAGATGCCTGAGGACACTTGGGCTTAATTCTCTTGTGGAACCCAGGCGACGAAAGGTTGTTACATTCATGGAGAGAAAGGTAACATTAGTGGTGCTTCAACAGCAGGAAAAGATAAGCAAGAATGAAAACAGTATTTCTGATAGCAAAAAACTAAAATTACATTTTAATTATTACCATTTAAATTCTATTTTAATGAAATTTATCATCAATCTGTAATTCATGGAGGTAATTACAAAAGACTTAATAGTTTCGTCTCCAAATTCACTTGAGTTTTGACTACTGTATCTTGAACATCTTTGCTGTTAATGATATATTCATGGGAGGCAAAAAAAAAAGTTGACTTCTCTTTTTTATTCCAAGAATTAAAGTAAAATAAGGGATTAATTTTGTTTAAGGCTGTTATACATATTATCATTTCTAATCCTGACAACACTATGAGTTACATATTAGGAGCCCCATTTCACAAAGGAGGAAACGGAGCCTTAGAAAAGTAAGGTGGCCACGTCACGTAACAGATCAAGGGCAGAGCTGCAATTCAAAGCCAGGTCTGCCTGACTCAGCCTGTGCTCTTAACCAACCAACTACAGTGCTTCCCTCAGAACCTATATATGGAACTAATCAGCAAGACAGTATTTACATTTTAAGTATATGTATTCTTATTATAAAAATAATACTGTATAAAATTAGAAAAAAATATTTTATCACTACCATCCCACCACCCAGAGATAACATATTTGCTACATTTCAGGTCATATATTTGTGTGCATATCCAAATGTATTACTACAAATACAGCATTATGCGCTAACTTTTTTCTTATATTTCATAAGTGTTTTCTTATGTTTTTAAAATACTCTTTAAAATTATAACTTCACAGCTGTCTAATTTTCCACTTAAGGAAGCACTTCCTCACTCTTGGACATTTAAGTGATTTCGTTTTCCCCTATTATAAAAAATACTATGATAAATGATAAACATTTACAAATATTTATTTACCTCCCAAATTAACAGCTTTAGGACAGATTCCTAGGAATAAAATTAGTGAATAAAAAAAATTAAAGCTTTCAAGTATTACCAAATTGCTTTCTACAAAGGTTATATACCAAGTTAGATTTCTGCCACAAGCATATGAAAATGTTTCTTATGCTTGCCATCATTTAGAATTTCTCTTTTAATTTTGCTAAATTGGTGGCATCCATTGCCTAAATGATATTTATTTTCTTTTCATTGCTGGTAATAGTAAACAACTATGAAATTGGTTGCTTATGTTTCTTCTATGATTTTCTTACTCGTATCTTCTAACCTTTTTTCTTTAGGTTCCTTATTGATTTATGAATTATTTTCTGTTAAAGACATCAGCTTTTTGGTATGTTTGCATATTTTGTTTTAAATGTTTACACAAATCATTTTTTCCATTATCTATCATTTTTTATTTATCATTGTTATCTAAGTTCTTCCTTACCCATTATCAATTGTTTAATTTTATCTCTCTTTTAATTTATAAAATCATTATCAATTACGCATTTACTAATTTTATCTCTGTTAATTTATAAAAATCTATCTCTGACTCCACTGGAATTCCTGTTGGTATACAGACTAAAAGTACCCTGATTTCTTCTCAAATAGTAGTCCAGAATCCCTGTTAGGAAAACCAGTTCTCAACATCTGCCAACACAGATCGCTCCTGCTAAGGAAAGAGCTCCAGCTACCAGTAACTGCACCTTGACCTCAGATGAACAACCAAAGTAGTAAGACTCTACCCCTTGAGCACCAAATGAGCTCTAGGAATATGGAGGAGGATGAAAAAGAGCTAAAGCTGTCAAGGACAGTTACATAAAGGAAATGGAACTTCAAGCACAAGGAAATCAGAAAGAAAAACAATGCAAGGGAAAGAAAGTACAAGGCTTATTCTGGAATCGGTCCCTTCACTGAGGAAACACTTATCAAGTACCTGCCAGGAACCAGGCACTGTTATCAGGCTAAGAAGTCATAAAAATAAATGAGCAAACAGTCTAGATCAAAAGACCAATGAGTATAGTGGAGATATGAATTGATAAGACTGGAAAAAGTAAACTGAGGCCAATGGTAGAGAGACTTGAATAAAAGACTAGTAAGCCTCACTTTCTGGAGAATTGAGCAGGCAGATAATGACATGAGTAAAACAAGACTTCGGCCAAAGATTAGCTGACAGCACTGAGAGGAAGACAGAACAGGGACAGGGCCCAGAAGGTTATTACAAGAATACTGGCTTGAAAGGACATGGTAGCTTGGGGAGCAGGGTGGGTAATAGGTAAAGAATGTACAGGAGATTAACATGAAACACCTCAAAGGAAGCTATACAAAGGACAGGAAGAGAGTAAATTAAAAAATAACACTGAAACATCTATTCTCTCCTGGAAGGGAGAAGAAGAGGACACAGATGAGTAAGAGAGAGCAAGGGAGGAAAAGCAGGGTGTGCAGCAGCTGGGAGAAAAGGTGGGTGAGACTTCTTACCTCAATAATACCTTTTTGCATCCTTAGCACTTTGAACCATGTAAATACATCAGCCATTCAAGAAAACTAAAATTTCACTGGAAAAAAAATATAGAAAGATGACCGAGTTTTGTGGTCTAATGACTAAAAATAACAGTCACTGATAGTCTTTGAGTTCCAGAGAGAGAACCAGTTAAGCCCATTGAGACTGAGTTCATAATGGGATGGTCAAGGAGAACTGTCTATGTATAAGAACTAGAGGAGACATTACAGGAGGGGGAAAAAATAAAAGATGATGAAATCGAAAGTACAGGTGTAAAACTTAACCTTGGAAAGGAAAGATACTACTTTTTTCTAAATCTAGAAGAGAAGATGAAAAAGGCTAAATATAGAAATGGAGAAGAGAAGCAGATGGATGTATCAAATGGCCTTGACTCAGGAAAAATAGGAGTCAAAGTCATCTTTGCTTTAGCAGGATGGAGGATAGAGGGAGAACAAGAAAAGTACCAGATGCTTGGCATGGTGACGGGAATCCAGAAAGTCAGTCTGTAAATGTTCTGTGTATGCTTGAAAAGCATGTACATTTTCTTAGTGTTTTCAAGAAAAGGGGTGTCAATCCATCAGCGGGTCATAAGATCAATTTTGTATAATGAGATCAGCATTAACAGCAATGAAACAGAATAGAAAAGAGGAAAATTACACCACGTAAGGGGGAACATTTCATGAAACTTTTATTTCTGGTACATATGTATATATGTGTCTGTTCAACAAGTCATGATGTTAAAACATATGAACACACTATTTAACTTTGGCGTGAGGGCTTGTTATATCAACTTTGTTAATTATGTTGTTCAACTGCTCTATGTACTTGCTAACTTTTTTTGATGGCTTAACAGTTTGAGAGGGCTTTTTAAAAAAAAAACTCATACTTTGTTCATTTTTCCTTCTTAATTTTTGCTTCATATTTTTTGAGATGATGTTGTCAGGCACATACAGATTTAGGATTATTATATCTTCCTGGTGAATTGCTCTGTTTATCAGGATGTAGCAACTACCTTTATTTCAAACAATGCTCTCTGCCCTAAAGTCTTGTTTAACACTGTCTAATATTATGAGAGAAATACATTAGGCATTAAAAAATACATACAAATACATACAACATACAACGTTGTTTATATGATATTACTTCTCCTACTCCCCACAGCCTTAGAAACAAAGTCCAAATTCTTTGGAAAGGTTCGTAAGGCCCTGCCTGGGCTGCTCCTGTCCACCCACCCACTGTCTCCCCACCCCCAGCATCCTGGTCTTCCTTCAGTCATCTGGAAGTGTGCGCAGGCTGGGCCTGGAATGCTGCTCCCCACCCACTTTGGCCTGCTGTTCATTCCAGACTCAGAACAAGGGTCACTGGTGTTCTCTGACACATTCCCCACTCCACCCACCCAGCAGAACTGATCAGGCTCCCTTTTGTGGCCCCTCTGAACTCTGCTCATATTCCTATCATGCCATCTCATTTTGGTTTAATGCATCTAATTCTTGACTTGCCTGTCTTCCGGACTGAACAGGAAACTCATCAAGAACAGGAAACTCATTGAAACTTAGTCTCATTTAGCTTTACGTTCCCAGTGCATAACACACAGCAGGCTCAAAAATGCTGAACAGACAAACGAACATATGACACAGAATGGAGAGGAAAGTTGGAGTCATAATTTGCACTGAATCACGTTAAAAGGGTTCAGACTCAAAGTGGCAAAGATAAAGATTATGGCTGGTAGAGGTTAAGTGTCCAATACTAACTACACAGCTTGTTAAAATCAAAACTGCATTTCCCACTCTCAGTCCAGAGCTCTGTCATACCTCTAACACCATAAGCTTCCCTACCAGGTGTAATTACTCAGAAGCAATACTCTCGTTTTTAATCTGTATGGGGCTTTCAGCTTACTACTATCATTCCAGCTACACAAGCCAGAACCTAGGAGACATCCAAAATGCTTTCTTCTTCCCCAAGTCCCGTTGATTCTACCTCCACATATCTGATGAATGCTTCACTTCTCTCCATTCTCACTGCTGCTCTCCTTTTCCAGGCCCAAGCCCTCCCCAGTCTGGATCATGAAAAGAGCCCTTGGTGGCCCTACATCAAGCAGGCTGTGTAACACATAACATGCACTCAAATATTTATCAAATGCAATGAGGACTCTACAGTTTCATACTGTTAACAAAGGTCCTAAGGTAAAAGGCAGGATGCTGTAAGAATGAGGCTGTAAACCCAAACAGGGACCTATTCAGGAGCCATTTCCTCCAGAGAGGGCAGATCTGCATTTGAGATTAAACATTATGGCCAATGTGTAGAGGATAGATATGAAAGGGCAAGCCTGAAGCTGGAGATCCAGGTAACAAACAGGACTGTGCACAAGGGCGGCGTGGGGCTGAGTCTGGAAGTGGAAGGCTGGACAGAGTCAAGAGACTGACATGTGGGCACAGCCTGCGTCTCATGACCTGAGGGAAAAGTCCTAGCTCTACTGCAGTCTCAAAACCCCTCTCAACTTCGAGTTCCTCTTTCATAAATGGGAATACCATCTAACTTCGAGTTTTTATGAGGATTAGTGAATTATATTAAAGTAACAGCACAATGTCTGGCACATAAATGTTCAACAACTTTTAGCTCAAGTTGGGAAAAGTATATGCATTTAAAATTCCAGGTTCCTACCACCCAATCAGTCTCTCCATAGATTTTCATTTCAAGGGTTTACGTATGGCTTCAAAAAAATAAAGGAAAGGATGAAAAAGAAAAAAATCCAACTCCGACAGTGTTTTTTTATATTAAATCTTACAGTAAGGCTATAATTCCTTAAAGCCTTCTCAGAGTAATACATGTTTTATGAAAATATCTCAATGCTTAGATATGCCCTCAGAACTTTGTTTCTTCAGAATGTGAAACAGATCTCAAAACTAGGTATCCAGTCTCAGGCCTAGCAACCAGTTCAGCTCCAAATGGCAAATCTGGCATGACATCCAGTTTCCTCTCCTCCCGTAAACCCCTTACACGAGAGAGAGGGAAAATCTAATAGAGTATAAATGCAGGTTAAACTATGCTTGGGAAAAAGACACAGACATTGGTAGACTTCAGCCATACATGTGAAAATAAGTATGGGTCCTAAGTTTTGTGAAACCCCTGAAGAACAAAAAAATAGAATAGGTAACTTTTAATTAGCAACAGAAAGGCATCTGACAAAACTCAAACTATCCGAAAGGAGACAGTAAAAGGTGGTAGGGAAAAAAAAACCAACCCTGAGAAGCAGCCCAATAAATGGAAAATATGACTAAAAGGTAGAAAAAACTCATACTGAATATTATAATATATGTACAGTTTCAACTAACCAATTAAAAGACAGACTATTAAGTCTCAACCCTTCTATCAGTTTATTTAATTCTAGGCCTATTTTGTTTACCACTGTAGGCCTGCCACCCAGCACCGTGTTTGACGCACGACAGGCATTCATTCAATAGTTATTGAACCAAATGAATAGATGACCAGAAGCAAGCAAGGAAGAGTGAATTGGAAAATGATGTCTCCTACCAATTGCTTATTTTGTTTGACTTTTAATAAGACTAATATCAAGTTTTTATTTTTTTTAAGTCCCAAAACACAAATATTTGCTATAACAAGCACTTCTAATAATGAAAGCATTTCTCTTTCCATAAATACAAAAAATGATGACCGTGTGATTTCTCAGAATGAAAGACAACTAAAAATTCTGGGAAACTTTAAATTATCTTAAAATCTCTAGCAGGTACCCATAGCTTCTGACACCAACATAGAGACAAGAGACAAGACAATGGAGGATGGCCTGAGGCAGGCTGCATGACTAGCCCAAAAAGGGAGTTCAGCGTGTCTTTGTCTTTTTGAGTTGCTATGATTTTGCTGTCTCAGACACTTCAAAATGTATGTGTGTGTATTTTTTAATGTTACTCTTCACTAAGGAAACAAAAATAAACAAAAGCATTAGCAGAGCAGAGTCTGTTTGTACAGGGGACATGTATAGACCACATTAGTCTAAGCACATGTAGCAACAATGCTTAGTAATGGACACCCTGTCACCATTATTAACGGCTACTCTTGGGGCAGAAGGTGTTGGAGTGGCAGAGAAAATGGCCAGGGGGCTTATACCACCCGTCCCTAAAGAACAGCCATGTAACTGATCTGCACCAACGAATATATTGCTTTTAATCCTCCCTCGAAAGGTATATTGCCATGTGGTGCAAAAATTCAGAAGAGAAACATCTGAAGTCTGCAAACAGGTTTTAAATTTTAGGATTATCATAGTTATCTATTAAAGAGTAGAGTTGCTTGCAAACTACAGAAACGTAGCATTTTAGAAATAATGCCAGATTTTAATTAGTGAAATCATTAGAGTAACATACACCCAAAGACATAAGTGTTTTGTCATCAGCTCAATTGTTTGACCCATTAGGTCAACATTTCCACTCTTTTTCAGATCCATTTGGCAGTATGTGGCTTCTATTTTCATATGCCCTCCTCTTCCTGGTACACAGAAAACAAGTGATTAAGTACTGTGTGTCTGCAGACAGCATGAGTCACTCATTCCAAGAGCCCAGAGAGATTGTGCTCCCTCAGTCCAAGAGCAAGCCTGGGTTTTGCACAGCTGCTGAAGTTTACAGGCAGTTTCACTTGTGTCCAAAAAAAAAAAGGTGTCGGGGTATGCATAAATAAACAAACCCAAGTTTCATTTCCTGCAGAAGACAAAAGGATATTATTGCTCTGAAAAGACAATTACCAATACCAGGTCAAACAGATGAGGAAAAGGGTTCTACAATGAGGACTTAAAAGTCCAATGGTTAGCTCATCTGTATTTGAGTTCTCAAATTTTAATTAGGCTAGGGGGAAAAAAGGGGGCTAAGAAATCATTTGATTCAGGTGCCAACTTATAAATGCAAAGTTTAACACACATTTCTTTGAACTCTCTAACAGTAATTATTTTCCAGCATTCAGCAAGCTAAAGAGCTAATCCAATTTAGACCTTTTAGCAGCTGCTGCTTTCCCAGTGTGAACTCAAGCTCAATGGCCCTGGATCCTTGTTGTTCATTCTCACCATCTTTATAAATACAGATATAAGTACAGATATACATATATATATCTCACCATCTTTATAAAAACAGCTTTATAAATACAGATGCCTGGGCCCCAACCCTCAGAGATTCTGATTCTGTTGGTTAGGGTGGGGCCCAGGCATAGGTATTTTGTAACTCTCCCCCAGGTGATTCTAATATACATCCAGTTCTCGGTGATTACAGCTTACTAGTTGGAATCTGCATTAGTAGCTTAGTTTTATCCTACCAGCTGATTCAAAGATGATGCCTATGCCATGTACAACTTTAAACCGTTCACCTAATCAATTACTATAAAATGCGTAAGGAGCTCATAATATAGTCAGTTGGCAAAAAGCTGATGTAAGCTGGTATAAAAAGATACATTTCAAAAACCCAAAGAATAGTTAAAAGATGAGATATACTACCTAGGAAAAGGATCTTAAGAATTTCTAGACTTTTCTATTAAAACAGGGATCTAAGAGTCACAAAGTTTTGATCATGATCATGAAGGGTATTAGAAATTGTTTTTTAAACTCTAAACCATCCAAACTAAAAATTGTTATGATTCTTTATCTGAAGCATAAAGTACTAATTGTCACAACTCAAGAAAGATCCAGTGCAACTCAAAGGACAGAGGGCAAGTAAAGAAAAAGACTTTCATGAAAGGTCAGACAATGTAATTGGGTCCTGGGAGGGTCTGATGACAATATAGAAAATTATGAAAGATGTGGACTTTACAGCATATTCAGAATTCTGGATTGGGGACATAGATTTAAAAAACATGGCTTGGGAATAAATGAAAAGAAGTACAGCTTAAATTAGAATTTCCCAAACTCATTACCTTAAGAAGTTGAAATATAATCATTTCAAAGAAGGATTAGATAAATCTTTGGGTAACAAAGTCATAATGCATCATCACCTAAGAAACAATGTGTTGGAATGTACTACTCTTCACCTTCTGCTCTCCCCAAAACTGTCCTTCAATATCTTTCAGAAATAGTACTCTGAGAGCTAAATAAGAGCACAGAGGAGCTAATAATTGGTATTTTCCTTAACTCATTTTAGAGCTCATAACTGGGATGCATAAAATTAGCACTTCAATCATAAAATAGATGCAACTTTTGTCCCCATTGAAGTTTAAATAATTTCCTAGTTTATCCTGAAAACTCTGTCCAAAACTTATTCTGTTCTTTCTATAACTGTCTGTATAGGCACTCCGCCACCGTAGGTCTTATCAACAAAAAGTTCTCCCTTCAAACCCACTATCATGTCTAGGATCTGCCATTTTAATTGGCCTCAAAGGAAGAACTGCTTCTAGATCAAACAAGGGCCATAGCAGAGTGTCCTGTTGGGTGGGAGGTACAGGGGAGAACCCGTTCTGTTTCAGTCTGGCAAGTTAGGCACTATTTATTCTCATAAACTTTTTTTTTTTTTTTGAGTACCCAATTAGAACAAAGGCATTGTGCATACAGAGTTATTTCTGGTAAAACAAACAAAAAGTCCGTTAAAAGTCCACTAGTCATACAGCCTGTTTCTTCCAGGGTTTTCCACTCTTCAGTGAGAGAGAAACGGTCACAGACTATAGCTGGAAAAAACTTCAGAGAATCAAATAAAAGAGCACCTTTCTTCCCATTTTCTTTACTAGGAAGAAAAATAGATTTTTACCATCTTGGAAGAACACACTGAGACCTCGAACTTCAAGACCCAGCTCAAATCTCCCATGGAACTCAGTCTTACAGTGCTATTACAATCTCTGTCACTCCAAAATCCTGTGTACGCCTGTGCCTTGTTGGACCACAACCTCAGCTAGGGTAGAAACAGTGTTTTATTTATCTTTTTACCTTGGCACAATGCCCAGTAAACAGGTCTCCAGTAAATGTTGGTTGAAAGAATAAATAAATGACATCACAGAATTTCAGACTTGACATAATTTGGAGGGAGAAAGAAACAGAATACTAAATTAGTTGCGAAGGTGGGAGGTGGCTGTTTCTTTGAGAAAAGGGAGTATTTGAAAGGTGCAAAGGGGCAGAAATGCAATAGCTACTAGAGCTCAAACCTGAAAGTCAAGAAGCACAATTGCCTAGAGAAAGACTAGCAAACTAGAAACTGCCAAACTCTTTGGTTTGCCCACCACAGCTGTTCCCTGAGGAAGGGGAGTGTTATTATGCCAGAAACAAGGCGAAGAACGTTTATATCACACATAAAAACAATGTACAATGATACTGTAAAGCATCATTAATATTATACGTGCAAGAACTAAAATGAAAAAGCATTGAAGCATGTTTAAAATGTCCAAATATTTCAGTTAGATGTTAGGACTATTTCAAATTATGTATGTTGATCATTGCAGAAACTGAAATTTGAAGTTCAGTATAAAAAGCTGTTTCAAAGAATAAGATTCATTGATTTTCATAAAGAAAAATTAATGTACTTTAAATGCTTTTAGATATCCCACTATGAAGTTAAAGAAATTCAAGGTTAAACTTGAAAGAATCTGCAATTAAAATGAGGTAGCTGAAAAGAAAAAACAAGGAACACTGACCTAAAATCAACCTGTACTTCACTCAACCAGCCTTACCAAAGAAAGTAGGCAGAAGTGGTGCTTTTTTTGTGAATGAGAACAGTTCCTTTAAGGGTCTCATGGCAACCAGAAAATGAGTCATCCTAACAGAGCACAGTATTTAATTAAGATACTACCAGTATGTGTTGTGATAGTACTGTAACTATGTGTTCTATATTCATCCTCACTTTTAAAATACTACATATACGTTACTTAACGTATTATCAACAGCTACTGACAAAATAATGTATTATTTCTCTATTTTATTCAACATACCCTAATTCAAATATTCTTCTCAAGCTCAATTATGGTCGGCTGACACATAGTGATTATGACTTAGCCCAGCTAATGAGTAATTTGTTAGAGGTTCTATGACATTGCTGTTACTTCGCAGACTTGTGTCTGCAAGACTAGATTTTTAAAGGTTAAATTTTAAAACATGTTTGAACAGGATTAGAACAGTTTACAAAAAGATTCACAAAGAGATAGTAGTACAGCTTATAAAGATCTAGCACATTTAAATCCCCATAAAACCACACCAAGGTTAGACTGTAGCTCTGAGAATGCACTGAATCAATAGCAAACCAAACTAGTTTGATTTTCAATAGTCTAGTTTCCACCTGCAAATATATCAGTTAATTTTGTCATAAATCATAAAAACCAAAATCAGCAACAAGCAATTTTTTTTTTGGCATAAGGGTTAGTTAGAGAAAAATTTAAATGTCTTTGGGTCTCATTTATTTTCATTCAAAAAGAACAGATTTTCTAATCCCACAGACTTTAAAGTTAGACTCTACTGAATAAAAGGGCAATGAGAAATTAGTACTTTTTTAAGTTGGCAAGAAAGGCAGCACTCTAGTCTTCACTTTTATGTTCTCCATTTAATCCTCCCAACAACCTCTTTGCCTGCCAAAGGTACACAGGTCAAGCAGGAACTAGAATTACTTCAATTTCTTCAATACAATTTTTACAAAAGACCTGCAGTGGGCCAGGTGCTAGGGATACAGCAGTGAATCTACATTTCCTTCTCCTTGCTCGGGCTGAGGTAGGCTGGGCAGGTAGGACAAGGGGAAGCCGTGCTGCTGGGCATCCTGGAGCAGCACCAATGTAACCATGATCCCGAAAGATCAAGCTGTCAGGGCATCTGGGTTCTGGCACCTGCATGCTCTACCCTAAAGGCCTGGATACTGTCTCTCTGAAGCCAGCCTTTGGCAAGTTCTGGCCTCTGCTGGCATGGTCTGGTCAGAATATAAGCATCTAAGAACCAGTGATTCTACAAAGGTCCCTCCCCTTTTCATGGTGGTTGCCCTAAAGACTTTTCCCCCTCCATTCCCTCTCTGCTCTATGTGCTCTGAAAGGATACCTGTGAAATTGGATCTGGAACTCTTACAAAGCTAGACTGGGAAGGCTTCAGGTTGCTCACCGCTGGCTGAAATAGTTCCCATCCAGTACATATCAATGTTTCTGCTCCAAGATCTACCCTCTATCCATTCCCCACCCCCTCAACCTGCAGATGTTCTAAAAACTTAAGAAGAGAAACCTGAAAAACTGACCATAACTGGAAAGACTAGTCAATCTATTATATAACAATATTCTCTGTAACTATATAAACTAGTTTTGCAAGAAAGGAGTCAGGACAGGTGAAAGGTCAAAGAACAAATAGTCCCATCGGCCTTTCCTCCTACATAGACCCTTCCTCAATGTGCATGCTTTGACATTTCAGAGGCTACTTTATTCTCTACATAGGCTTCACTATAATGAGTATGATAAAGATACATTTCAGATATTACCCATAAAAATATAAGTCCTATAACTTTGTGGTCAAGAAGGTAGAATGGTTTATAAAATATTTTTTGTCAATATGGAGAAAAACTTGGTGAGGTTAGAAGTCTGGCTCTCCCTCTTATTCTTTGAACTTGGACAAATTACTTCTCTGTGCCTCAGTTACTTCATCTGTAAAATGAGAGTTTAAAAAAAAGAAATCTTCCTCCTGGGGTATACTATACACAGTAAACAGTACACATAAAGGGCTTAGAACAGTGTCTGATTCAGAAAAACGCTCAATAAATAAAATCTGCCATTATTAGCTACTATTAATCTCAGGTGACAACACAGATAACAAAATAATGCACAAAAACTTCCCTGTCTATAAAACTTGATTTCAAAAATTGTCATCAGTCACCCTACAAAGACTATCTTTTTTTTTTTTTAAGCCAAAGTAGGGGAAAATTTTTTTGGAAAGATTAGTCTTTTCTATTTTGCATGCATAATAATAAATGTTCATAAAAGTAAGTTTATAGACTTATTCAATCCAACTACTACCCTGTTAAAAATATTAAATATGGGGTAAGAAGTGTTCAGGGCATAAAACTCGTAAGCCACTTACTTAAAAGAAACTGAAGACTAAAAACACTAGGAAAATACCTGGTTATTCAACAACAAAAATGGTTAAAAAGATTTTTACAATATATTTAATAATTATCTTTAAATTAAAATGCTCTAGTATATTTTGTCATGGTAATTTGTGAATTTTTAACAAACATGATTTTTGTAAAAAGATAAAGTTAAAAATCTTTTTTTCTAAGTAAATACCAAATGACACAAAACTCTAAACTGAATATAGTTTTATAAAATGATTCCTCAGAAGAAAAAAAAAGTTCTATGTAGATTTCAATTCTGTAATTTCTCATTTAAAAACGTTTTCATGTGACATACTAAGTATAATTTCATTATCAAAAAATAAGAAAAATAGGAATAGTTTTTTATGTTTTGGTGAATTCTGGATAACTAGTATCCCCTCCCAAAAATGTTCACTGGTACTCATCATTCAAAGTTTCATCTCTCTCTAAATAGTTTACATGCTTACGAATGTTATGTGTATGACAGATGCTTTGCCATCCTTTTGTGGTCACTCAGTCTCAGAATAGAATGAAGCAACACGCAGCAGTAAATTATATAACACCAGCATATCAGACAAAGCCACGAGGACTAGTGGAAGCAATTTTACGACCAAAGAGATAAGATCATATCACCTTTTCCCAACAGTGGACTGTATTATATTCCTTTTTAAGTCTTTAAATTACAATCCTTAGTCTCAGATAGTGAAACTCCACTCTCAGGAAATTATTGAATGTTTACACAGTGCTTTATCATTTTCCCTCATAGAAAATAAACCAATCTAAATGTTTTCCTCTGGTGGTCATTACCTTGCAGTAGACATAAGCAACCACCTAAGAGCAGGTCTAAGTATGAACAGACTATTCACTACCCTTAAAAAACTGGAAAGACCAGAAAAAATACTCAACTGCTCAGCTAGGAGAAAAAACTTAAACAATGTTAAAGAAGAAAATAAGATTAAATGAGAACTAAATAAAATAATCTACATAAAAAAGAAAAGAAAAGAAGGAATACCACCACAGATTTTTAAAAGTAATGTTAAATCAGACAGAAAAATAACATAAGTAGAAATGCACCTTTCCTCACATTTATTTCCTTATCCAGCTGGTCAGAGATTTTCCACCCCAATTAGAAGATATTCAAAACAGGGCCTAAACTGAGTAATAAGCATAACACAACATCCTATTTTTATGGCAATGATATCACTGAGAGAAAACTTGGACTCAAATTTAATTCACCTCAACTCAACCAAAAATGCCTTCTTGTGTCCTAAGCACCGTAAGGCCCCAAAATACCAAGATGATAGAATAAGGTCCTTGCCTTGGGGAATGCTATGTCCACTGGGGAAGAAAGAAAGCAAACTATTATTATATGATACAGTAAGGGCTATAACCAAAGCATGTACCAAGTGTAAAAAGCACCTGAGCGGGGAGGGTATAGCTCAGTGGTAGAGTGTGGGCTTAGCATGCACGAGGTCCTGGGTTCAATCCCCAGTACCTCCATTAAAATAAATAAAGAGAAATAAAAGTGAATAAATAAATAAACCTAATTACATACCCCCTGCCAAAAAAAGAAAATTAAAAGCACCTGAAAACACAAAAGGGTGACCAAGAATTCTGCCCCAGGGATGCAGGCTACGGTGAGCATAGGGTTGGAGGTGGCATCCAAACTGGGTCTTACAAAATAAATCAGGCAGGAAAAGAGACTAACAGTAGCAAACATTCCAGGCTAAAGAAACAGTCATTTTAACTTTAAATATCAATACTGATTCTTCGGATGTCACTAGAAAAAAGAAAAGTTCTGTTTCAGATCATTCAATAGCCACAAACAAAAATCACAATGCTCACAGGCTTTTTTGGCCTTATGATACTGCCTTTTGGAAAGAAAAGGACTTGGTCAGTAATCTACTCAGCTGAGTAACCAACAGGAAACAATGAAAGATTTTAAACGCTTTCATTATAAACAATAGCAAAACTGGCCACAATGCAGAAGGAAATGGTCCAATAAAATAGAGAATTTTAAATGATTCTACATGAAAAGATCTGAAAAGCATTCTCAGCAATTTAAAAACCATTATTAAATAGTCATTCTTTAGAAAAGATCTCACGTACTGGGTAGAATAAACTATTTGGTAAAGTCAAGTGCATGGGATTTTTTGTTCATTGGCTATATGAACTTGAACACCTCAAGATCAAAACAGGCTGTTAGTTCTGAAAGATAATGGCCTCTTCCTTCCTCTGCATTTTGGTCTACTTTAGGCTGTGGTTGGCTATATCCTAAGAAGTGAAATAAACTTAATTGCAAAGACTACAGCCATTTTATTCAGAAAAAATGTTAATCTGCCTTCTGATGTGGACTTTGGATATATAAATGGTAATTCAAACCACATGGTTTAATCCAAAACCTAGGCCCAGTTTCCCTATGAATATTCCTTAAAGGCTTAAACCTGTGGCTAATCTGAGCTTCTTTATTTTTTAGCTCAGAAGTATGGGTTTAAGTATCCTTCCACTGAAAGGTAAGCTACTAGCCAGCTTCCTAGAAGAGTTGACTTCACTTGAGGGGAGTAATTTATCTCTAAAGCTGTTAGAAATGGAGAGGTTCTTGTGTAGAAAAAATGAAAACAAACCAAACAAAATGACAAATAATTCACTTAAAACTCCTTCTATTCAGATGATCTCCAGGACCTTACCTTCTTCCATGTAATTCCACAAAATTGGCTCATCTCTGTTAATCTTAGGGGCTAAGAGAAAGAGGGTGTCCACCTCTATATATGTCTCAATTCACTGCCCCAATACACAGTTGACCATCTAGGGATTTCCTGACTGTTTTTCATGAAACATGTCAATTCTTATCCTCCAGGAGGGTACACTGAACACTTTACAAATTGATATTGTTTTAAAAACATTTCATTATGTACAAGGACTAAAAAGCCCAACCTTCATTTTATAGGTAACAAAATAAGGTACAGAAAAGTGTTCTGTCTGACGAGCTGGAGATGATGCCAAGTTCCAAGCACCTGTAGTAGTTAATTTTAAGCTCACAGAATCCAGGGAGCTGGCTCTTTGACAGCCTGGAGAATTCTGCAATCTACCTTTCTTCAGGCTGTACTTGAAGCCTTATCCAAACATTGGGAGTAGGGGGTGGGGGAAAAGACGGGGCAAGTGATCAAATCAGGAAACAACAGAGAAGAGAGTGACTAGTGGCTGGCCAAAATTAGCCTATCTACAACAATTTCTATCCCAAGATTATCAAGAACCTTATCTGGATGCAGTCGTTTCTCCTCCATTCTGAATAGGGGAAATAAAATGAAATAGTAAGAAAATGCACTCAGCACTTAGAAAAAAAACCAAACAAGTGCTCCCTCACTGCTCTAGCAAAGCAACTAGCAGCGGGTCTTCCTAAGCAAGAAGCGGGACCGACCAGAAAGTGTTCTGGAGGTCAATTCTACTCTCTGTGACCTCGGGCAAGTTACTCAACCTTTCAAACCTGTCTTCTCACCTGAAAAACAGGATACCGCCACCTGCTTTGTAAGGTTGTTAAGTGAGGATCAGGAATAATATATTAAGGGAACAAGTACTTGGCAACCCTCCTATAAATGGTAACTGCTGTGAAATATATGAAAAGTTCATTTGTACCTTTTCTACTTTTCAATTCATACCATGTAACTCTTTTGTGTAGATTACATACAAGAATTACAAGTAAATCTGAAATGCTCTGGCTACTTCTTTAAAGAACTCCATTCCCTCACTTCTAAAATGAAAGATCTCTGCGGTGATTAGGGAAAAGGACTGGCAACCTAAAAGAGGGAGATGCTACTGAACCTCCTCAAAGGAAACCGCCCCCTGGACTGTCAGCTCTCTGAGGGCAAGGGCTGCCCTGTTTAACTCACCACTGTGACCTAGTTTTCCTAACACAAACTAATTGTTGTAGACTTAGGCATCCCATAACAGGTTACTTGACACCCAAACATGGACCCACAAGACGTTCTGTACCGCACACTGTTGACTCACACAAAAATATTTAAGAAGTTTAACATTACAGTACAGTTTCACTGTAATACTAAAGTCGAAGAAAAGGCGCTGTAAATCTAGTGCCTATGAGGTAACCAGAATGAAGTCACGCCTTTAATAATAAGATGTCAGGTCAAGAGGGAGTGAAGCTCCAGCAGGACGATCCATTGAGCTGGCGCGATCGCCCCTGGCCTGAGATGGGGATTCGAACCCAGCACTTGCCTCGAAGGACATGGCAGGGGCCACTCCAGAGTGGAAGAGGCCTTTAAGGCGAGGGGACCTCGCTCCAACTTTCTGGTGGGAGCCGGCTCGACCCCGACAGCGGGCGGCTAGGCTCGAGTCCGCCCCCGGGTGCAGCGGAGCAGATCTCAACGCGGAAGCGCACTCGGAGCGACGAGGGTCGCCGGCCCTTTGTCCCCCGCGGAGGGGCAGGGGCGAGGCGAGCACTGCCTCCCATCAGGAAATAATGACAGATCGCGCGCCCTTGCTCGCGCCCGCCCCGCCCCGCTCGCCAGGGCCGCAGGCGGCGCCCGCTTGGCAGCCCGGGGCTGAGGGGCCCGGCCGCGCCCCCTCCTCGCCCCCCACCGGCCCAAGGCGACCCCGCGCCGCCAGCCTCACCCGGTCGGAGCTGGAGGCCGCCGTCGCGGCGGCTGCACCACAGCGCGCGCTCGCCTTGCTGCAGGATGTAGTGGTCCTTGGCTTGGAAGAGCTCCATGCCGGCCCCGAGCGCTGAAAGAGGCGGCAGCGGCGGCCCGGGCGCGCCCGCGACTCCGCGGCCCCTTGGCCCCTTGGCCCTTTGGCCCCAGCGGCGGCGGCCCGCGCCGGGCGTCCTTGTCGGCCCGGGCCGCCAGAGCCCGCGCCTCGGGGAGCGACGGCTGAGGGAGCGCCCCGGCGGCCCGCCCTGCAGGAGGAGAACGCGCCCCGGCGGCCGCGGCCGTGGAGGCCTCTCCCCCGGCTCCGCCCCCCGATAGGCCCCGCCCCATCCTCACCCACTGGCTCCTCCCCCTACTAGTCTCCTCCCCCGCCTCTTTCTTCTTTCAGTTCCTCTTCCTGCCTTTTCCCGCCGCCTTCTCCAGCTTCTCCTTGGTTTCTCCTCCTGGATCCTTCCCCGAGGCTCTCCCTCCTCCCTCTTCTCTTCCCCATCCCATTCCCCTCCTCCTCCTCCGGCTCGGCCCGTGCCCCCTTCCCCAGCGGGCCCGCCTTCCCACCCCAGGCTACCGGGCTCGGGGGAAGAACCCGGGCTTGGCTGAGGCAGGCTGGCGCACTACTCCCCTGCGGCCTTTGGAGCAGAAGCCCACCCGTGGGGCCTCCCCTCCCATGCCGGCAGGTCATTCGTTACTTTCACCAGCCCTGAGAAAAGCTAGGCCGACTCCCTAAATCCAGCCTGAAATCCCTCTTCCCCGGGCCCTCAGAGACCCAGACGAGGAGAACTGGGATGGTTGCAGGGGCCCAGCCAGACTATCCGAGCGGGGGTGTCTTCTGTTTTGGTATTTCTTCGTAGAACCTTGGGACGTTTGACAACAGCAGACATTCAATAAATGCACATCAACGAGAAGCATGTAACAATAGAATATAAACAAGTTTAGCAGCACAGGGCTCTAAATAAGGAAGAGGAAGAGAGCAAAGTTCATAAGCTGTCGTGTGGCAAGTTAAACAGGATGCATCTGAGAAGACCATAAAATGTCAAAGAAGTGAGAGTGATCTAGTTTGACAAGGATAAAATGGCTGGAGAACTTCTTGTGGAAGGAGGAAGCCCTCCAGAGTATCTTGAAAGGCCAGGTGGTATCTTGAACAGAATGGGGCTTGGGAGTCAGGCCCCAAGTTCCAGGCCCTACCTCAGGGGTGATCTCGCTGTGTGATCTCGGGAAATCTCTTGGTCTCAGATGGTAGTTAAACTAAAATGACCTTTAATTACACTCCCAATTTATGAATCAGTGAGTCTTTCTACTTCTATCTCCTATCTTTTCTAATGCCCTAGAAGGGAAGAAGGGAAAAAAACGAGGTAGGAGACAAGAAAAGCAAGGTAATACTTTTAACCTTATGCTTGATAAAAGTGAGAGGGCCCAGGAGCAGGACGGAATTCCACATTACTAATTATTCCAGCCCACACTGATTTCTCTGTTGAATTTCCATAGCACAGAAAGTCCCATGATGACAAACTGTCCTGGAATCTCTGATAAGTACTATGCCTCTTGTTTTTTTTGTGTGTGTTTTGTTTTGTTTTTTAACACCTTTATTGTGGTATGATTCCTATACAGTAACTACACATTTTTCAGATGTATAATTTGATGAATTTTGGTAGATGTATACACCCAGGAAACCACCAACATAATCAAAATAGCTAACATTTCCATCACTCCCCTAGACGTGCAATTATCAAATTCCCAGTTTATCCTTTCCCACCCAGTACTATGCCTTTTGAACTGTACAGACACCTCAACATAAAGGTCAACAGGAGTGATTACTATGACAAATCTTTGTGATGTGACTTGGACAAAGAAGATAATGGAGATAAGATTGTGAAAGACAGTTCAATGGAACCATCAGTTTCAGGTTTATTGTTGAATTCAGCCATATGTTGACTTTCTTTATCAAAAATGAATAGATAATGAGAGAGTCTTACGAAGACAGGATGTTCTGCAAATTATTTCATTATTTTTAAATGAATCACATCACCAGATGTGAAGAAAATAATGCTATTGTAACTGTTTTAAAACAATTCATTAGTTGATTGAAACTTTCTCTGATGTTTTAAGTCAGTGGTTCCAACCCTGGCTACCTATTAGAATCACCTGGGGAGTTTTTCAAACATACTAATGCTAGGACCTCAGACCAATTAAACCAGAACTTAATTGAGATGGGCTCTGGTGTCAGTATTTTTTCTAAACTCCCCAGAGTATTCTGATGTGCCTCCAGGATTAAGCACTACTGTTTTAAATGAAATTAATTGGGAAAATCTGCCTGACAGCAGCTTAGCAGAAAATAGCAATCAGTCATTAACTCGTACCAATGTATGAGGTTGATTATCTGTAAACCCAGAGGTTTAACAAGTAGAGCTCTTAGGAGAGAGAAAACCTGAAGGGAAGATCCTCCTGGAATCGATCTGACCCAAATGCACACTGCTCTGTCCCTCCCTCTCACTCTAAATGCATGCTTGACTTTGGGGTAAGTAGAGCCCTGGTCTGGCTGAACAGAATGAGTGAGAAGAGTAAATAATCTTGTCTCTGGCAGACATCACATCCCCATTCTGCTGCCCTGGTTGCCTTGCCTTGCTCCTGCTTGTTAGGGACTTCCCGAACCTCAGACGATGCTTGCCTGCGGCTGCTCCTGACCCTGCAGCTCCTCCACTCCCTGGCTGGCCTCCCCATCCTCCCTGTGGCTGTCTGCCAGCCTCATCATGCTCTCTCAGCTTCCTAATTCATGGCCCTCCTGCCTTTGAATGGTGTCACCCAGGTTATGGTAGAAAGTTCATGCAATGCTGTTCTGTTTTTTAAACGTGAAATGACCATCATGTATATTATATATTTTCTTTTACATGTATATTTATGCTCATTTAAGTATACTCACTAGGGAGTTAGGTTCCAGCCAGTTTGGTGTGATCTTAGTTAAGTCGCTTCATCGCTTTTAGTATCAATTTCCTTATTTATTAAGAAATGATCACTAACTGTTCTTCCAGCCCTGAAATCAGTGAATGTGAGGAAATGTGTCCACATAGTTAAACTTACACAAATAATGATAATGACTCAACTTTGATTGTCAATTTGGCCTTCAATGTCACATTTATTATATGTCTTTGAGATTTGGGGGTTCTGACTAGACTCTACTGACCTCTTGTAAAATTTGACTTTTAACATCATCTCCTGTCTACTTGTCCACAGCTGTGTATATTGTTTGTCCACGAGAACTTTCTTCAGTCTTATTTGTGTGTGCAAAATCTCCAAAACGAGAATTTTTTTTTTTCAATACTTGTTCTGCCTGCCAAGAGGCTGCTAATTTCTTTGGTCAGCAGTTGGGACGGTTAAGGGCCCAAGATAATCACAAGTCAAATTTTCATATTTGATCAATCATCAGCCAATTTCCATGGACCTGCTATACCTCCTTTCACAACTTCATAAAAGACAACTGGAAATTGTAATGACCACTTTGAAGCACTCTGACATATGTGAAATTGTTCATTTGAGAAGCATCATAGAACAGAAAGGAAAAGTCCCTCAAGAGGCAGTCACGTTGGTCTAAATGAGAGAGATCCTTTTGTTCAATGGAAAAGATCATCTCTCCTCCATTGTTATACTTTGAGGGTTAGTAAGTACTGGCTTTTTAGTTGTATGGCCTGATAAAATTTTCAAGGACCCTCATTGTTATTGCATAAACTAGCTATAAAAATTACGTTGCGGGCATGCCTCTGTGCACGTATGTGAGAGAGAGGGAAATGAAGTATTTTCTGCATCTAATCTTTCTCCTTCCAGAGGAAAGATAATTAGCCTTTTACAGTGATAATTTCATATTTGTCTGAAGCCAGCTGTCTCTCACTTCCTCTCTGTTATGCAGTTATTCTTCAATTTAAAAAATTAGATATTTCTAGATAAGCTAATTTGAAAAAAAGTCCAAGGTATGCTGGTTGAATAGAAAAAATCCGAGGTGCAGAGTGGTATTTTGATGTATCCCATTTGAGTTTTTAAAGGGGAAAATCAGATACCACATTTTTATAAGCTCAGAACATTTCTGAAACAAAACACAAGAAGTGTGGTTAGGTTACCTCTGAGGAATGGAAATGGGAGGGGGGACACTCAGGAATGGTAAGGAGGAGGGTAGAAACTTCCTGTTCATTTTATATTCCTGTATGCTGTTTTTTAAAATAATTTTATCTTGTTTTATTTTTTAATTGAAGTATAGTTGATTTACAATGTTGTGTTAGTTTCTGGTATACAGCGTACTGATTCAATAATATATTTATATATATATTCTTTTTCATTCTAGGTTATTACAAGATATTGAATTTAGTTCCCTGTGCTATATAGTATGACCTTGCTTATTGCTGTTTTGATTTTTTTATGTGCCTTTAATGCTTTAAAATAAAGAAAAATTTTTTAACTAGTTAAATATGTGCGTGTGTGTGTGTGTGTGTGTGTGTGTCTAGAACCCAGTCTTCTACCACACACAAAAGCATTGTTAGGTAACTTATTACCTAAGGATTTAGACTCTTTTGCTTTGACAAGCCAGGAGTTCAGGGCATGGCTCTTTTTATTCATACACTGCTTAATATTTTTGAGCTTTCCTAACACTTTAAATACTGTCAAAGTGAACTATCGTAAGTATATAAGCCATTTTTCTGCACTGTATGCTCTTTTAAATAGGACACCAGGAAGAGAATTTTCTTCAGCACCTTCTCGAAACCACAGCAGTAGCTCTGACTAGTGCTTCCTCTGCCAAGTGTAATTCTCAGGCTAATGGCTTGTTGGGACCTGTACCACCGTAAATCAATAACGATGGTCAAAAATGCCTTCTGTGAGATAATCATTTTAGAGATTTTTCAGAGACTGCTCTGTACTGCACCAGGAAACAATGGCCGGGCTGGGGGCGGGGGGAGGGAGGGGGTGGTTAGAAGGGTGGAATTACTCCTGTAGAAACGTGGTTCGTCTTTGGAAAAGCTGCCCAATGGATTATAAACCCACTTCTCCTGGTCAAAGAAAAATATTAACAGCTCACAGTGTTTCACTGTTTCATAAGAGTAGCACTCAGTGAGAAGAAAATGTAGAGTTTTGCTTTTCCTAATACTGCTCCATCCTTCCCCTCCAATTCTACAGCAATTCTTCAATAAGCCTGAGGAAGCACAGCAAAGGGTGTGTTGGGGGAAAGGTGTAGGGGCTGCTAATGACCAGAGGAGCATCGGGAGTGGGGTGTGTAGGTGGGGGGAGCGAACGGTGCGATGTGATTTGCAAAGTCTCCAAGATGTTTTGAACGAGGCCCATGATGGGTAACCAGCCGCAAATGTGGCAAATATATTTTCAAAATTTGGCCCTCGCCCGAATTTTAGAATTAGAACTCTGTTGCTGTTTCTCAAATACAGCGAGATACTAACGTGGAAGTCGCCCATGAGCAGTGCACCACCTCTCACAGTTCTTCACATCTATTGTTCTACAGTTTAGTCAAGTGGGGATTCCAGGTTGTACGGGTGATGCTTACAAAGTCATAGCCAAGGGATTCAGTCCATAGTAGCGTCAAAGCTGAAAAGACCCATTCCATAAAATTAAACATAATTTGAACAAATCCCTTGTGTGTATTGCTTAAGTAGTATAAAGCCCTTTGTAAGTTTTTTTTTTTCCATCTTATTTCTTTTCTGCTCACCATCATCCCTGCACAGCACAGATACTTCGATTCCCCTCCTCTCTGAACTCCTTTCCAACTTCCCTTCTCTTTTTCAGCTCTTTGCTGTGAAATCTGACCACTCAGGCTCTTTCAAGGGAAAGAGCCTGGCCTTCCTTGGAGGGTGGGGGAGGGGAAGAAGTAGCAGAAGGCTAAGCCAGAAAGCTCTCCAGCTGTGGGGAAAACAGGAGGCTGGGAACACTCAGACATAACAAGTCTATCCCATCACTTCAGCATGAGCCTATTTCTCCCTTGGGATTCAGTAAAACTATTTTCATTTTGAATGGGGGAAAATGTGGCCTGTAAACCATTTCATTTGGGGCCCCTACATTAAAAGGCTGCAGACTAATATCTGGATTTTTCTTTCCTTGTGATTTCATGAACTCGAGTGTCTGGCTCAGAGGAGGAGAGCAAGCTTCAGGGAACGGGGACCCGCCTGCAGAGACAGACAAGCTCTGGATCTGAAGGCATTCCCCAAAGCATCACCAGTCCCTTGTTTTCTGCTGACCTGGCCTATTTGGAGCAAATTACTTACAGTTCTGCCTGTGGAAAGCTTGGAGCTGAGAAATCCAAGGGGGATGGAGAGAGACAGGTGGGAAGGATCAGTGTCAGGAGGCAGGTAGTTTAGATTAACTCTCTTGTCTTTCTCTCCCTCACCACCCCACCCCCAAGCCCCAGTGCAAAGGCAAGTGCAGAGCCCTGCTTGCCGGCCCACCTCCCCTACTAACCCAAGCCTGATGTGCTTGGGCAAATCTCCCAACTCTCCAAGATCAGTTTTCCTTATGTAAAATTGGGATGAAATATAAAACTTTCTTCACGAATTTCTTGTCAGGATTAAATGAAGTAAAGTCTTTAAAAGGGTGTCCTAAACTATGAAGTGCTATGGAAATGTTATTCTATAATTTTTACAAAATATACTTTATGTGTAAAATTTTCCCCTCTAGATCTCAGCTTATTTGACAGATTCCTAACATGTTTTATATCTATTTTTTAACATATAAATCTATTATATATATATTATGTTAGTATATATTAAAGAAGGAATATATTATGTTAATGTATATGACTCAGATGCTTTTACATCAAATCTCATCATTGGGAAATAGGGCTAATATATATTAATCATATAACTAGAAGGATGCTGGTCTTGATTCTCGACTAGAGACAAAGGATTCACCCTCTGAGACCAGTGAAACTTAAGCTTCAGGACTTTGTTTGTTTGTTTGAATACTCTATTTGAAGTTATTACAAAATAATGACTATATTTCCCTGGGCTATACTCTGTACTTAATTCTGTATTCATTATTTGTATTCTCCTTTCTAAAGAGAACCCTCCATATTTTAAAAAGCTTCAGGTGCCACAAACCTTGTTCCCAACACTAGCATTAAAGAATGTCCTGTGCTTCTACATCCCAAGAGAATTTGGGGTCTACCCTTTGTCTTCTCTTGTCCTTCCATCTTTGGTCATTCTCCTGTATCATTTTAGCCCCTCCCTCCTTTCTAAACTCAGATATACTTTCTGTTACCTCTAATTCTCTAATCCACTAATAATCATGTAGTTGGGTGAACACATATACACACACACACATTCTTCTATCAAGTGATAAATTTAGAGATCGGAAACAGTATGTTCAAGGGTAGCACCATTCATCCCAAATGACTCAAAGAGAGTTATTCCCAGTGAATGTGGAGCCCTTATAATGAAAAGAAACACAGCCTGGCAGAATTCTTTGATCCAGTAATGCTAGGATTGTAAACGTTCCAGGAGTGGATTCAAAAGTACTATTAATAGGAAGAAAGTGTTTTCATCATGTGATATTAACCCAGGCTGTCTGTGGAAGAAATGTAACACCCCCTGAACCAGGTGTACTTGCCCTTGGGTGATTCAGAAGGAACCTGGCCATGGCCACTTCTGGTCAAGGAAATCCCTGGAAGCAAGCAAGGCATGACTGTCCTCCCTTAATTCGTAAGAACCCAAGTTCACTCCCTCTCCTCCCCCAACACACAATCCAGAGCCAACAGAGAAACACCCTCAGTAATGTCAGAGTGAAGCCTGACATGACAGTACTTGGGAGATAAATAGCTGGTTCCAACCAATTGAAAGGGTTGGAATTTTCCAAATGGGGGCTGGGAGACATCAGACTGGAAAGGGAATTAAAGGAAGGCAGGAGATAGACTCTTAAAAATGGGAGAGAGGGAAATGAGGAACAGGTAGTGTCCATTCAGAATATCCCCTGAAGGCCTAAACTGAGAGGCCTTGCCCACCCCACCCCACCCCACCCCAGAGTGGCACAAGGAAAAGAACAAATCAGATGAGGGCACATCTTCCAGCCGTAAAGCTGGACTGCTTCAGGTTGCTTATCTGACCTTTTGATAAAAGCTCAGTCTAAACCCCTGTAGCCAGCAGAATACAGATATCAGATATCAGACCCTAATCTTGGAACCTGTATATGTTACCTTATATGGTCATTAAAGTGTCATTGAAAAAATGATAAGGGATCTTGAGATGTGATTAAGACTTTTATCCGGGATTATTCCCGGTGGGCCCTAAATGCAATCATATGCATCCTCATAAGAAGGAGGCTGGGGTAGATCTTAAGAGAGCTTTTCATCACAAGAAAAAGAAAATTGTAACTACATGTGGTGGTGGATGTTAACAAAACGTATGATAATCATTTCACAATATACACCTATCGCAAATCATTATTTTGTACACCTAAAACTAATACCATGTTACGTGTCAATAAAAATTGAGACATAAAATTTTTAAAAAGGGGAGGCTAAGGGAGATTTTGCACACCCAGAGGAGAGGGGAGGGTATAGCTCAAGTGGTAGCATGCATGAGGTCCTGGGTTCAATCCCAGGTACTGCCACCAAAAAATGAGTAAGTCAATAAATAAAATAAATTACCCCCCCCCCAAATTTCACTTTACACACACAGAGAAGGTGATGTGAAGACAGAGCTGAGAGAGACTTGAAGATGGAAATGAAATGTCCATAAAGCAAGGAATGCCATAGCCACCAGAAGCTAGACAGGCAAGGAGCTGATTCTGCCCCAGAGCCTTCAGGAGGGAGCAGGGTCCTGCAGACAACTTGATTTTTGACCCAGTGAAGCTGATTTTGGACTTCTGAGCACCAGAACTGTAGGAGAGCACAGGTGTGTTGTTTTAAGTTACCACTGGAAACTAAAGCAACCCCCTTACAGGTGTTTGGTCTGGGAAAGATGGGCAGCACTGGCTTATAATCACCAGATGCAGCAATGATTACCTGGGGGTTACCAGGGCAAAGCCTGTTGGACCAGGACCGTCCTGACCTGAGTTTGTTTCCTAGGGTTACTGTACAAATGACCACAAACTTGGTGGCTTAAAACAACAGAAACGTTTTCTGTCACAGTTCTGGAGTCCAGACATCCAAAATCAAGGCGTTGGCAGGATTGCTTCCTTCTGGAGGCTCTGAGGGAGAATCCCTTCCAGGTCTCTCTCCTTTCTAGTAGATTCCGTGATCCTTGGCATTCTTCGGCTGGTAACTGCATAACTCCAATCTCTGCCTCTGTCTTCCCGTGGGTCTTCACATGGCCTTCTCTCCTGTCTCTGTGTATCTTCTTTTTCTGTCTCTTATAAGGACACAGGTCAGTGGATTTAAGCACCACCCTAATCCAGGATGATCTTTAAGTGAATTACATCTGCAAAGACCTCATTTCTAAATGTGGTCCCATTCACAGGTACTGAGCGTTAGGACTTGGACATGTCTTTTGAGGGGGACACTATTCAACCCACTACAGGGGCCAGTGCCCCTCCCTTCCCACTCAGTGGGGGAATGACAGAGAACTCTAGCAACCATCCAGCTTAATGTAACTTGCCACAGATCAGGCAGCAAATTTCTGACATCAGGCCTCATAGAAACCAACCTTGGAATTTCTAATCCAGTGTGATTCCTACCATGGCATCTAGCCTCTTGATAATTCCCTACCTAGGAACAATGCTATTTCATTCATAATCCGCTCCACTAACCTTCACATAATTCCTTTTGACAGGAAAAGACAAGCATACTGTACACTAAACATTAAAACCAGGGCTTCATATTTCAAGTTTACTTCTGAAAGATGTAAGAAAACATTGTAGTTTCAATATTTACCTTGCTGTCCCTGTTGCGAAATAATAATTCTTCTCAAAAGGAAAGATTTGTCTCCAAAGTTAGCTGACTTTACATTCCAAAGCAGCTATTCTATATAAGAATATGGAAGATTCTTTACATTGGGAGTACAATAATCACATCTCAGTTTAGAGGCATTCTCTAGTTCTAAAGCTCTCTATGTGTGTTATCTTATTTGAGACAATGGATACCTCAAGGTGTTCTTATGGAACTTTTACACATAATGGCCCATCTCTGGGAACCCTGCCTCCCTGGTAATGAGGTTAAGCTAAAATACCCTTTAGCTCACAGGAAACATCCTGATCAGGCCCACCTGTGAGTGCCTGCAGGAAGGAAGAAACACATCCTCTCTGGAGGCTGACCAGAATCAGAAAATGTTTGATTTTATCCCCTCCCCTTTTAGTATAAAAGAAACATGAATTCTAAACTCAGGCAAGATGGTTCTTTGGGACATTAGTCTGCCGTCTTCTTGGCCTGCTGGCTTTTCAAATAAAGTGACTATTTCTTGCCCCAACAACCCGTCTCTCAATTTATTGGCCTGTTGTGTGGTGAGCAGTATGAGCTTGGACTTAGCAACAACCACGGATTTGAAATCTCTTATTGGGGCCTGTAGCTACAGTGAGACACTTAGAAGCCATCAAGCACTTGTCAAGCTCTGTGCTTGTCTGTGCCCTGCTCACTTTCTGCATTTGTTTCCTGGGGCTGCTGTAACTGGATCCCACAAACTGAGTGGTTTAAAACAACAGAAATCTATCTCTCACAATTCTGGAGGCTTAAAGTCCAAAAGCAAGGTGTTGGCAGCTCCACGCTCTCTCTCTGAAGGCTTAGGGGTAGATCCTTCCTTGCTTTTTTGTAGCTTCTGATGACCGCTGGCAATCCTTGTATTTCTTGGCTTGCAGCTGCATTACTCCAATCTGCCTCCATTGTCACATGGCCCCTTCCCCCTCTGTGTCTGGTTATTTATTTATTTATTTTTTTTGGTTCTCTTTTTATAAGGACTCCAGTTATATTGGATTTAGGGCCCACTGTAACCCAGTATGATATTATCTTAATAACTAATTACATCTGCCAAAAGCTGTATTTACAAATAAGGTCACATTCACAGGTTCTTCTTGGGTATGAATTTGGTGGGGGGAGTAGGGGGGGATGTTATTCAACCAAGTTCACTTGCCCAAGGGAAACTTGTAGGTCTCTTTGGATGGCTTTATTTTCTTTTATTGCCCCTTTTAATACACCAATTCCTCATGTCACTCAGAAAGAAAAAGCTATACAGAGAGTAACAGAAGCCTGTACACATTAATTGTATTGTTTCCTTCTAGTTCTAGAAAGAATAGATTTATTTAACCCCTAAGGAAAGTAAACATCAGCCATCAGGGAATCAAGTATGATAGCAAGCAAATAATGAAAGCAGCCATCCCCCAGGCCCCCAGATCCAGGGGTGTGTGTTTGTGTATTGAGTGTGTGTTGTTCTTATCTGCACTGCTTCCCCTTCCCTACCCTCAAGAAGGGCCCCATCTTTGGGGAGGGGGGAGGGGCAGAGCTCAGTGGTGGAGCGCGTGCTCAGCATGCACGAGGCCCTGGGTTCAGCCCCAGTACCTCATCAAAAAAAAAAGTCCCCATCTCTGCAAGCCAGCCTACATATGATGACATACCTAGAGCATTCAGAGTTGTACCAAGCAGATCTCCAAAGCAACATCTCTGACACCCATCCTTCTCCTTCATGCCCCTCCCACTGCCCTTCAAGCTGAGCTCCACAGGAAGGAAGGGCTTGTGGCCAATACCCCACTGTATTAGCAGCTCAGGCTGCATAACAAAGTGTCACAGACTGGGAGGCTTACATGACAGAAATTTATTTCCCCACAGGGATGGAGGCTGGAAGTTGGAGATCAAGGTGTCATCAGGGTTCATTTCTTCTGACGGTTCTCTCCTTGACTTGCAGTTGGCCACCTTCTTGCTGTGTCCTCACATGATCCTCTCTCTGTCCTGTGCTGTATGTGTCCTAATCTTCTCCTCTTATAAAGACACCACCGTTCCTAGGGGATGAGGGCCCACCCATATGACCTCATTTCTACCTGCGTCTTTAAAGCCCTATCTCTAAACACAGTAACAGTCTGAGGACTTCAATGTAAGAATTTAAAGGCAGACACAGTTCAGCCCAAAACACCAGCCAAAGACCTCATTGTCAACTTACTTACTTTCCTCTCTTCTTCCCGTCACTTCACCCTTCCTTGGGGTCCATCCAGTTACCCTACAAGATGTGGAATCTTTTCTGTGAGTACAGTGTGAAATATGTGAAATAATACAGACACGTATAAACGAGATGCTTGCTACAATCTATCAATATTCTGTAAAGTTTTTAGATAAATGAAAGTACCTACTAAAAATGATCATTTCAGAGACATATTACATATATTTCATTAACTGAGAAAATGGAAAAAACCAGAGTTGAGAAATTCAGTTCCATTATTAATCTAATCTAAAACAACAGGTTTGCTGTATGCTAAAAATAGCATCAAGGGTCTGAATGAGCAAGATGATTGAGAATAATCACAGTTTTTTTAATCATAAAAACCTCTATTATAACCAATACCTAATGTGAGAAAGAGTATTCTTCTTAAAGCACATGGAAAAAAGTGATTAATGAGCAACAAAAAAAGCCTAAATTTCAGAGACAGAATGAGAGCCCATGGTCTATGTGTGTAGAAAAATAAAACCAAGTAGCTATTTATATTTCTCTTTAGGGCTTGAGCAAAAAGAACATTAGTAATGCCCTAGAGAAGGGTTAACACTGAAGCCAGAAAGTAAGCACACAAAAATATTCCTAGGACCAGAACAGAGGATTCTTCTTTCAACAGGCAAAACAAACGTTTTTTGGAGTTAGAAAGTATGAGACCAGAGAGCTTATCACTAATGATGATCTAATTAAGCAACAGATCTTTTTTTGGGTCAACAGCTTAGTGTCAATTTCAGATTCTATGTGACTCACTATAGTAGTGAGAGATGGAGAAAAAAGAGGGGAAAAAAGCATGGTGTCAACAGGGTTTAAGGGTTTATATCAATTTCACATATTTGTTTGTGTGTTTTTTAAGGGGGGAGGTAATTAGGTTTATTTTTTTCTTTATTTTTAGAGGAGTTTCTGGGGATTGAACCCAGAACCTCAGTGCATGCTAAGCATGCTCTCTACCACTTGAACTATACCCTCCCCACTTCAATTTCACATATTATTAAAAAAAAATAGTGCTAGAGATGCATTCAATTTACATTCATCTTTACAACTTAACAAGTAAGGGAATATATCCAATCAAAGTATTCTTCTCTGCTATAAGTCTATGAATGGACTGAAGTAAATAGCTGAGTTCCTGACAGAATGGAAAAATAATACCTTTGCTCAGGGGTGGAATCACCATGACATTAGAACAAGAATTACTTATCATCAGTTACCAAGGAGAAGATATCCTGAGGGAAAAGATATGAATAACTAATTCTGAGGAAGAGAAATACAGTTTAAAAAAAGAAAAAATAAGAAAAAGAAAAAAATTAAAAAGAAAAGAAAAAAGAAAAACAGAGGAGGCAAAGGAAGATACTGCTACCTCTAATTTTCCACAGACGTCTCTACAGAGCTCAAAATACCCTAAAGACATATTGTTATTTGGGGGTAGCAGAGAGTAAATATCAGCAGCATTTACAGGTGGTTTTGGTGGTGCCTGGGTTCTCCCTGCAGCATCTCCAGCCCAGGATGGAGCAGCACAGAAGAGGACTTGTAGAAACAGTGCTCTCTCTTCCCTAGGAGCTTACCAACTTGGCTATCAGAAAGCTTCCCCAATCTAAATGTATATTATTTTAATATAAAATACTATGTATTGATAATTATCTCCACCAGAAATCTCAAAGCTATTGTGAGCAAGAATTAGTCTTATCCTACGGATTAAAATAAGAGACGAGACAAAGAGACATTATTTGGTCAATGTGTTAGCTTCCTAAGGCTGTTGTAACAAATTTCCACACACTGGGTGGCTTAAAACAACAAAAATGTATCCTCTCATAGTTCTGAAGGCTAGAAGTCCGAAATCAAGGAGTTGGCAGGGCAGTGCTCCCTCTGAAAGCTCTAGAGGAGAATCTTTCCTTCCCTCTTTCGGCTCCTGATAGTGGCCAGCAATCCTTAGTGTTCCTTGGCTCATAGATGCATCACTCCAACCTCTGCCTCTATTGTCACATGGTGTTCTCCCTGTGGGTGTGTGTGTCTGTGTCCAAATCTTCCTCTTCTTATAAGGACACCAGCCATTGGATTAGGACTCCAGTGTGACCTCATCTTAACTTGATTACATCTGCAAAGACCCTA
This sequence comes from Camelus bactrianus, assembly GCF_048773025.1. Taxonomy (NCBI): domain Eukaryota; kingdom Metazoa; phylum Chordata; class Mammalia; order Artiodactyla; family Camelidae; genus Camelus; species Camelus bactrianus. The sequence goes on from NC_133549.1 coordinate 26,778,739, forward strand.
TTTCCAAATAAGATCACATTTACAGATACCAGGGTTAAGGACAGGAACATTTCTTTCAGGGTGGGGGGATACAATTCAATCCACAACAGTCATTTTAAGAACAAGATATTGCTACCTAGGGGTAAATATAGTAAAAACCACCAAAAGCCATGACTCTCCAGGCAAAAGGGTGATTAACAACATGTTTACTGGTGAAATAGCCCAGAATCCCTTTCATAAGCTCTCTAGGAGTTCTTCCCATCTCCAAGATTCATGATTCTATGACTTAAGCCTTACTGTCTCATGGAATTTACCTATAATATCTTATGTGATTTTTCCATTACAAAAATTTCACATTCCCATCCTTAAAGCTGGTAACAGCTTTTTTTCAGAGGAAACTTCTTCCAAAATGTGGTATTCTGCTCGAAACAATTCATCTATTCTTTGGAAAGAAAAAAGAAGTCCATGGAGGGAAAACATATTACAAGAATGATTAACATTCTTGAGCTTTCATTCTGCATGAGTGGTAGGCACCATCAGTCTACCTAACATAAGGTACAGAATCATCCCTGTTTAGGGAGGTGGAAGACCAGAGGCAGAGGACACCAGGAACTTGCCAAGGGCTCAGAGGCCTTAAGAGGATAAAGGGTACAGACAGACACACCCTACTGTTGATCACAAGAGCAAGACAACGGGGACTAGCAAGAGGAGTATAGAGGATGGGAAAAGCCTAGAATAGAAGCTTTCTTCCTTCCTTTTGTACCAAGCAACGGTTTGTTTAGGGGCTGCTGTTTCTGTTTGTGCAGTATTGCCTCTGACCAACAGAATCAGAATAAGCCACTCACCCAACACCCTACAACAGAGCCCCATTGTCCTGTGAGTCAGGTGGCTGTGAGCTGAGCATTATTCTCCTCCTTTGTGCAGTGCTTTGTTGGGAGGCTGGAGGAAATCATGAAGTGTAATCATTCTTTCTTAGTCTGGAGGAGAACCAACAAAACTAAATGATTCATTCATGGGTGACCCAACATTGTCTCATTTTACCCCCACAGTATTCCCCATCTACCTTCTCTTTAAAAAGCATTTATTCACTCAATATCTTCTATGTGCTAGTAGCAAGAAGCTGATAGCTCACTATGAACTCATCTACAAAACAGAAACAGACTCACAGATATAGTGAACAATCTTATGGTTACCGGGAAAAGGGGGCGGGAAGGGATAAATTCGGGAGTTTGAGATTTACAAATGTTAGCCACTATATACAAAAATAGATTTAAAAAAAGTTTCTACTGTATAGCACGGGGAGCTATGTTCAATATCTTGTAATAACCTTTAACAAAAAAGAATATGAAAACGAATATATGTATGTATATGCGTGACTGGGACATTGTGCTGTACATCAGAAATTGACACATTGTAACTGATGTACAATTAAAAAAGAGAGAAAAAAAGAATTAGCTATAGAATAAAAAAGAAAGCAGGTGATAGCTGAAAGTAGCTACTAGATATCAGCTCTCTCTTTTCTTTAGAATTGCTAAACCCTAGAGAGGCAAGTCATAGTAACTCTTGAAGACGTCATCTTTTTTTTTTTTTTTTTTGGTGTTGAGAGTAATTGGCTTTATTTATTTATCTTTGGTGGAGGATCTGGGGATTGAACCCAGGACCTCGTGCATGCTAGGCCACTGAGCTATACCCTCCCGAAAACTTCATCTTAATGCAAGGGAAATGTAAATAACCAGATTTCTTCTTTCTCTTTGGTTTAAAAATGAAATTTCATATGATTTTTCTTTGCAATTCCAAGAAAACATTTAACTTACATTTCTTCCTTTTCACTTTGTTTTACTTTACTGCTTCACTTTCTGCTTTTCTGAATTGTTTTATATTGCCTTCTTTGTCCTTGGAATGTTTCTTTCCCTTGATTTTCTTTTCCAAACAGTTTCCTAATTGTCACAGCTATTTGACTCCCTTCCTTATGGTTCTCACTAGAATCACAAAAGCATAAAACTTAAGGTGAAAATGGACTTTCCAAAGCTTTATTTTACAGACAAAGGGCCAAGGTCTAGGGAATTTAAGGAATTTGCCCAAAGTGATGCAGTTAATTTATAGGGGACCCAACACCAGAATCCAGGTGGCTTGATTACCTTGATATATCACTGATTCCTTCTTTGTACTTAATTCCACATTTATATAAGAAATTTTCATATCCCTGTCATGCTTGCTGAACTCTTATGCTGTGCAATAATGTCAAATTATAGGCTCTGGGTCATCAAATACAGATTTAGAAAAGTTATTCTCATGTTTAAAATTTTTGAGAAGTCATTCCTGGGTAGACAGCAGGAGATTTCACAGAAGTTTATGAAAAATGGCATTCTTATTATTTAACTTCACAAAAAAAGAGAAATACAAAGAAAAGAAGAAAAGGAAAAAGGGGAAATTCTGATACAGTATTACCAATAGTAAAAGTGTTTAGAAAGAAAAAGGAAGTGAAATTATACAACTCAAAAATATACTCATGGCATACTCATAAATTTCCCTCATGAGTACAATCTAATAATAAAACATTTGGGTCATAGATCGAACAAGTAATTATAATCAACAGAGGAAAGACAATTATTTCCCACTAACTAGAATAGGGTCAAATTTTATTCAAAGTTATGTCCCCACAATCCTCACAGTTCTTGATACTCAATGCACTTTGTCTAATAAATGTTGCTTGAAATGGATATGTGTCTACAGAAAGTTACATTAGAAGATTATCTTAACTCTGGGGGGTGGGTATAGCTCAGTGGTAGAGTGCGTGCTTAGCATGCACAAGGTCCTGGTTTCAACCCCTAGTACCTCCACTAAAAAATAAAATAAAAAATTAATTAAAAAATGCATAAATAAACCTAATTACCTCCACCCACCAAAACAAACAAATAAAACAAAAACCCCAAACAAGAAAATTATCTTAACTCTGGACTCAGGGTTCTTTTAATGCCAACAACCTACAATTCTAATTTTTAAAAGCAGCACAAAAATATTACTAGTTAATAATAAAAAATCCCCAGTTTTGAGCTTACTCCATTCACCAGATGTTGAGATGCAAGTACAGAATGGATTTGATTTGAATTCTTTGGTTGCAGGTAACGGCACTAACCCAAGCTAGCTTAAGCATAAAAGAGAATTTATCATATGACATGGGTGTGTCTCATGGGACACAGTACTCTCCAAATACTCCACATTGTCCTCTGCATTTCTCAGCCTCCCTTGCAGTTCATCTGGGGTCATGTGACTAGATCTAGGCAATGGACCGTGACATGTGTCCCTTCTGGGCTGAGACAGTTATGAGTGACACTGCCTAGTCAAACACATCATGCTAACTGAAATAAGCCAGTCACAAAAGGACAAATATCGTATGATTCCACTCATATGAAGTACCTAGAAGAGCCAAATTTAGAGAGACAGAAAGCAGAATGGTGGTGGCCAGGGGTTAGTGTGAGGGGAGAATGGGGAGTTATGGTTTAGTGGGTATGGAGTATCAATTTGGGAAGACGGAAAAAGTTCTGGAGATGGATAGTGGGTTGAATAGTGTCTCCTCTAAACTCATGTGTATATGGAACCTCAAAATGTGACCTTACTTGGAAATAGGGTCCTTGTAGATGTAATTAGTTAAGGATATCAAGACGAAATCATCCTCAGCTTAGGGTGGGCCTGAAGTCCAAAGACTGGTGTTTTTATAAGAAGAGGAAGAGACAGAGAGACACACGGAGACGGAGATTGGAGTGAGGCAGCCACAAGCCCACAAACAGCTGGGCCTCCAGAAGGTGGAAGAGGCAAGGAAGGATTCTACCCTAGAGCCTTCAGAGGGAGCCTGGACCTGCTAACACCTTGATTTTGGACTTCTAACCTCCAGAACTATGAGGGAATATATTTCTGTTGTCTTAAGCCACACATAAGTTGCCATAGTGGTAATTTGTTACAGCAGCCATAGGGAACTAACAGTGTTTGTCCAGCCACAGGCTACTTCCAGCTTCCTTTCTACCATCTTGAGGAGGTGGCCCCCATCACCATGGTCTAATGTGGACACCCAGTCTTCATGTCCCCTGAACAAAAGGATGGCAAGGGGAGAAAAAGGAGCTCATTCCTCCTTTTAAGGACACATCTCATAGTAGCCCCTGCCACTTCCACTCACATCCCACAGTCAAGCCCAGATGGGATGGAGGCGGGGAAATAGTTTATACATTTGGCGGTCAAAGGCTCAGCTAAAATTTAGGTTTCTATTAACAAAGAGGAGAGAAGAAAATATATTGGAAGATAATGGAAAATCTCTACTACTGTGATGAAATTATTTCCAAAGGTTTTTTTTTTTTACTTATTACATCTTTATATTTTAACCAAACGATCAAGGAGATTCTGGAGATTTCACTGGACAAGATGTTGAATGTCAGAAGGGAGCCAGAGAAAATCGGTGGGAAGGGCATGCCAGCCCAAGGGTAACCTGAGTAAACCCATGGAGCCCTTAGCTTAAACCTATCACATTTCAGGAAAGCCCTCCCTGGCTCCCCAAATTAGGTTAACTCCCTCGGTCTCACACCCACTCAGCCCACATTTCTTCTGTGTAACATTCACTGGGCTTGTTCAAGTCTAGTTGACCTAGTACAGGAAAGCCCCTCGAGGGCAGGGAAGCCCCCTCTGTCTGTCTTCATCACCCGCCATGTCCCCAGCACCTGGTTCAGTATCCAGCACACAGTCGGTGCTCAGTAAATACATGTGATTGAATGAATGCAGGAACTAAGGCAGGAGAGCGTGTGTTTCGGCAAGATCAGGAATACACGTGGCTGATACAGAGGCGCGGTGGGTTCTGAGCTGCTGAGGAGCCAGCCAAAGTGAAGACTGGTGAGGCTGAAGCTGGGTTTTGTGAGGAATGGGGGGGCTGCTTTTTTAAAGCAGAGATTTGCTCTAGGAGAGTTAATACAATAGTGGGATACAGGATGTCCTCTTTTATAAAATGGAAATGATGGTACATATTTGATAGGGTTGTCAGGAGGATGCAATGAAATCACAGTGCCCGGCTCACGGAAAGTAAGCAGTAAACAGTGGCTATTACTAGAGTAGGGAAAGCCTGGGGTACATAAATCAGTTCATTATTTGTCTGGCAAATATTTGATGAGAGCACTGAGTCTCTCACCTTCCCCGCACTCCAGGATGCACACCACCTAAATATAGGTCCAAGGAGCTCCAGCCAAATGGGAAACCAAAAACCAACCTTCATGCAAAGCTCCAGTAAAAGCTGGATTTGAATGTGGCTTAAACCCAGGCCTAAGGGATATGTGGTCCCCCTCTCTCTCCACTGAACTGAATAGGGCAGGACCCACAGGGCAAGGATCACTGGATCTACTCACCCACAGTGGAGATGTTGGGAAAAAGAGAATGACAGATCCCTGCTTCCCCTTCCCTGAGGAGGGTGGCTTTGTCAAGGGGTGCTAACCACACATATGTGGTCAGCTTCATATGTGAACTCAGGAAGTGAAAGAAGGGTGGAGCCTGGGAGCTGCCCTTAAGACTCGTTACCCTACCCACTGATGAGAGTGGTGCAATCAGACGGCCCACCTCTCCCGTGGGAGACAGCAGTTAAAGCAGAGGATAAGGGTGATGGGGGCGTATCCTCTGATATTCTCCCAAATGAGAAGAGGAGGAGGAATCTTCCTTCCTGTGTCCTGGGTCTAAAGAGAAATGAAGGAGGCATTCAAATTGTATTCTCTTTAAACTGCCAGGCATTTGAAGGTTGGGCAGGGTGTTCCTGGGATGAAGAGGAGGATGTACACAGGCACGGAGCCAAGGAAGAGCATGGCAAGTTCAGAAAATAGTCTGTAGTTCATTTTGCTTACAGCCCAGTGAGTGTGAGGAGGAAACCACAGAAGTGTCTAGACAAGTGGGCAGGAACAAGGTGGTCTATCAAGACTGATTACTTTGAAGAGAAGTGTCTGCTATGATCTGAATGTCTGTGACCTCCCAAAACTCATATGTTGAAATCCTCACCTCCAAAGGTGATACTTAAGGAGGTGGAGTCTTTGGGAGGTGCTGAAGTCATGAGGATGGAGTCCTCATGAATGGGATTAGTGCCCTTATAAAAGAGGCCCCAGACAGCTCCCTAGCCCCTTCTGCCACGTGAGAATGCAATGAGAAGTCTGAGACCCAGAAGAGAGCCAACATCCAACATGCTGTTACCCTGACTTCCAGCCTCCAGAACTGTGGGAAATAAATTTCTGTGGATTATAAGCTACCCAGTCTGTGGTCTTTTGTTACAGCGACCTGACTTAGAAACCAGAAATGAAAAGCAAACAAACAAACAAAAAAAGAAATGAAAAGCAAACGTCATATTTATCCGTGAAATGCTAGAGGCATTGTCATTAAGACCAGGAACAGGACAAGGCAGTCTGTTATTCTCGATATTATTCAGCACTTTTTTCTGGAAGTTCTACACACTTCAATAACAATCAAAAAAAAAAAAACAAAACAAAAAAAACTAGGAGGCATAACAGTTAGAAAAGGTAAAACAAAATGATCATTATTCATAGATATGACTGCCTATCTTCTGCCCTATGACCAAAACAGCTAGATTGGAGGCTATTACCTGCCAGGGCTGCAATAACAAAATACTATACACTGGTGGCTTAAACAGAATTTTCTTTTCTCACAGTTCTGGAGGCTGGAAGTCCAAAAATCAAGGCATTGGCAAGTTTGGTTTCTCCTGAGAGCCTCCTCTTGGCTTGCAGCTGAAACCTATCTCTTTCTTCATAATGGCCTTTTCTCATAATGGAATGTTGTCTGTTTCCCTTCTTATGAGGACAGGGCCCCACCCTTATGATCTCATTCAACCTTAACTACCTCTCTAAAGGCCCTTTGCCCAAATAAAGTCACACTCGGTGTTAGGACCTCAACGTATGAATTTGGGCGAAACGTAATTCAGTTCGTAACAGAGACTAAGATCTACGGCCACAACTGGGCTTCTTGATATCTTTCCTGTGGGACTGATCTGGGAGAGGGAAGAGAAAGAGAAAGGGAGAGGGACAGAGACACAAATCAAGAAAGCATGGTGAAAACTCTCCACTTCTCCTGGAGGCGAGGGAGTGGGGAAGGGAGGGGGCAGGTGTGTTCCGTTAACAGCGGATCCCAAGCCTTGCTGCTTATTAGAATTACCTGGGTGGGGAGCTTTCCAAACCTGTCAACGCCTGGGGGGAGTCTGAGCTTGTGTATTGTTTCGTTGAAAAATACTTCAGATACCATAAAATGCACCTTTTTAAAGTGCACAGCTCAGTGGTTTTAGTATAGTCACAAAGCTGTGCAAGCATGAATGCTGTCTAATTCCAGCACGTTTTTTTTTATCATCCCCAAAAAGAAACCTCAGAACCATTAACAGTCACTGCCCACTCCCCCCTATTTCTAGGCCCTGGCAACCACCAATTTGCTTTCTTTCTCTATGGATTTGCTGGCTATTTCATATAAATGGAACCATACAATATGTGGCCTTTTGTGTCTGGCTTCTTTCATGGGCTTGTTTGTTTTTTAAAAATCTCTCTGGTTGTGCAGCCAGGGTTAATAACCACCGTGCTAGCAGAAGTCTGTTCATGGAAACAAAAGAAATTCCAGAGGAATTCCTATGAGCCTCACCTAAAGTCAGTCCACAGCAAAGGAGAACCCCAGCAGCTCCAAGAGAAAAAGCTGATAAAGGGCTCTGATTGGCCCAGTTTGGGTCACACATTCACCCCTTGGCCAATCACAGTGGCCAAGGAATAAGCACGTGATCATTCCTTTGAACTTTAGCCTAAGGAAAATGGGGGAATTGCTGAAGGATTTTAAGTAGGGGAGGACATAATCAGATTCAGAACAACTACTTGTCTAGGAAATTTAAACTGCTAAGGAAAACTAATTAACCTTAAGACCCAGCATATTAAGAGTCTGATGCAATGACGCTGCTAATAAAAAGAGAGATTCTCTGTTATGGACTGAATGTTTGTGCCCCCTCCCCTCCCCGAATTTATCTGTTGAAGCCCAAACTCTTAGTGTGATGGTATTTGGAGGTGGGGTCTTTAAGGTTTAAGTGAGAACCTGAGGGCGGGGCCCCCTATGATGGAATTAGTATCCTTTTAAGAAGAGGAAGAGACATCAGAGCTCTCCACCATGTAAGGACATAGCAAGAAGCTAGTTGTCTGCAAGCCAAGCATCGGGCCCTCACAGAACCCATCAATGCTGACACCCTAATCTTGTACTTCCTAGCTTCCAGAATTGCAGAAATAGATTTTTACTGTTTAAACCAACCAGCCTACGGTATTTTGTTATAGCAGCCCGATCTGACTGAAATATTTTCTAAGTCCAATTACCAACATGTAGGAAATACAGAAGAGTGACATCTAGTTAAATGACACCAGAGTGTGAGGAACCTTATACGACAGACAACATGTTTCCTTTCTTCTTTCAGTAAATAAACTGCAAGGAAGAGAAAGAGAAGGAGAACCAACAGATTTAAAGACATTTAATGACACATTAATAATCATCATGTATGAACCTTATTTAAATCCTAAATTTTTAAAAATCTGTGTCATTTATGGGACAATGAAATTCTCAACACTAGATATTTCATATTAAGGAATTATAATCAATTTTTTAGGTGTGATAATCATATTTTAAAATTCTTTACCTTTTAGAAATCATACTGACGTATTTATGAATGAAATCATAGGATATATGGGATTTGCCTCAAAACATTATGTGAGTGGGGAGTGAATTGGAAGAAGGATGCAGCCACCCTGGCCTGGGTTGATGGCTGTTGGGGCTGCAGGAATAGGAATGCAGGAACATTATAGTGTTCTGTCGGCTTTAATGTATGTTCAAAGTTCTGCATAATAAAAAGTTCAAAAGTAATAAAATATATACTTGTATTAAAGCGGGCCTGCCTCCATTTTTTTTATAGTGGTTTGAGTCTTTGCATATATATAAAATACTAAAACTGTATTTCTTTTTTTTTAAACATTTTGCACAATTTTTCAGTTATACATGAGCATATATATATTCATTGTCACATTTTTTTCTCTGTGAGCTACCATAAGATCTCGTGTGTATTTCCCTGTGCTATACAGTATAATCTTGTTTATCTATTCTACAATTTTGAAATCCCGTCTATCCCTTCCCACCCTCTGCCCCCTTAGGAACCACCAGTTTGTATTCTATGTCTATGAGTCTATTTCTGTTTTGTATTTATGCTTGTTTTTGTTTTTGTTTTTTAGGTTCCACATGTGAGTGATCTCATATGGTATTTTTCTTTCTTTTTCTGGCTTACTTCACTTAGAATGACATTCTCCAGGAGCATCCATGTTGCTGCAAATGGCGTTATGTTGTTGGTTTTTATGGCTGAATATAGTATTCCACTGTATAAATATACCATGTCTTCTTTATCCAGTCATCTGTTGATGGACATTTAGGCTGTTTCCATGTCTTGGCTATTGTCAATAGAGCTGCTGTGAACATTGGGGTGCAGGTGTCATCCTGAAGTAGGGTTCCTTCTGGATATAAGCCCAGGAGCGGGATTCCTGGGTCACATGGTAAGTCTATTCCTAGTCTTTTGAGGAATCTCCATACTGTTTTCCATAGTGGCTGCGCCAAAACTGTATTTCTTTTAAAAAGGAAAAAGAAAAAGAACACTCTGGCCATAGTGGGGCAACTGGATTGGGGAGGTTAGAAAATTGAAAATGGAGAGCCCAGTCAGGAGGCTATTTGAATGGCCCCAAGAATATTGGTGATGGCAGGAGGGAAAAAGAAAAAAAGAAGGAGATACTTAGAAAGTGGAACATTGGGTATTTGATATATCAAGGAATTATTGTCCATTCTATTTTGGTTGGGTATGGGAAGTGATGGAGAAGTAGGTGTACAGTGTGAGGCTCAGTTTCTGGCTTCAGCAAGTGGATGGCACCATCTTCAAAACAGAAAACATCTGGGGAGGACAAAGTTTGAAGGAGCAGGTGGTGAGTCCAACGGACATGCAGTGACTTTGAGGAACCTGTGGGGCTCCAGGTGGAGCTGGCCAGTTGGTTAAGAGGTCTGGGAGGAGGTTGGACAGGTATAGAAAGCTGGAACCTATCAGTATAGAGCAGGTGACCCAGGCCTTGTGGGAGAACAAGGTTGCCTGGTGAGGGACCAGAAAGGAAGAAAGGACTAGATACGAAAGAAAACCCAGGCGCAGAGGAAGGCTGACGGCGAAAGCAGAGCTGGAGAAAGAGGAGCCCACAAGACAGGCTGGAAGAAAGCAGCCAGGAAGGTAGAAGAATTAAGTTAGTATATATAAAAACAAACAAACAACAACAACAACAAAAAAAACCCAAGCAACCCAATCAAAAAATGGGCAAAAGACCTAAATAGACATTTCTCCAAAGAAGAAACCCAGATGACCAACAGGCACATGAAAAGATGCTCAGTATCACTAATTTTAGAGAAATGCAAATCAAAACTACAATGAGGTATCACCTCACACCAATCAGAACAGCCATCATTAAAAAGTCTACAAATAATAAATTTTGGAGAGGGTGTGGAGAAAAAGAAACCCTCCTACACTGTTGGTGGGAATGTAAATTGGTGCAGCCACGATGGAGGATAGTATGGAGGTTCCTTAAAAAACTAAAAATAGATTTACCATGTGATCCAGCAATCCCACTCCTGGGCATGTATCCAGAGAAAACTATAATCCAAAAAGACACCTGCACCCCAGTGTTCACAGCAGCACTATTTACAGTAGCCAAAACATAGAAACAACCTAAGTGTCCTCTGACCAATGAGTGGATAAAGTTGTGGTATATGTAACATTACTCAGCCTTAAAAAAGAATGAAATACTACCATTGGCAGCAACATGGATGGACCTAGAGATTATTATATTAAGTGAAGTAAGGCAGACAGAGAAAGATAAATATCATATGATGATGCTTATATGTGGAATCTAAAAAAAAGTACGAATTTTATTTACAAACCAGAAATCGACTCACAGACATAGAAAATATACTGTGGTTACTGGGGGGAGAGAGTGGGGGAGGGATAGATTAGGAGTTTGGGATTAACAGATTCACATTGCTATACATAAAATAGATAAACAACAAGGACCTACTGTACAGCACAGGGAACTTAATTCAATTTCTTGTAGTGAGCTGTCATGGAAAAGAGACTGAAAATATACATACGTATGTATGTTTATGTATAACATAATCGCTTTGCTACACCCTTGAAACTAACATTGTAAATCAACCACTCTTCAATTTAAAAAAAGAAAAGTAGGAGAACTGAGAAGTGTAAATTTCATGGAGTTGTAGGAAAAGAAACAGGAAAAGGGTCAACAGTTTTAAAAACCATTGAACATTCACAGACTGAGTGAAATGAATACCATCCATTGGATTTAACCACAAAGACGTCGTTTATGACCTCAGTGAGAGCAGCTTCTGGGCTGCTGAGCACATAAGCCAATTGCCTTGGGTGGAAGAGTGAATGGGAGGAAAACAAAGATGCTTCTGACAGTCTGCTCTCCGCCTCCACAGCCCCTTCTAAAGGAGGCTGCCCTGTGTGTGATCCTTTGGCCCTAAATAGCCACATCCTGTAAGATGAGGTCAGAGACCTGACTTGTCTCCTCTATTGAAGAAATTAACAGGCTAATTAAGTTCCATTCTCTCTTGGGCATCTGTCTGTTGACAGTGGGAGCTGGGCTAAAGATTCTGAGGTTGATTGGAGCTGGAGTGGTCATTATGGGATGGTGCTAGATGAGAAGTAGAGAGAGGGGCAAATGGAAGAGATGGTCAGAGAGAAACAGAGAGGGGAGAGGAGGAAAGTGGAATGGAGGAGAAGGGAGGGGAGGGAAGGGAAAGGGAGGAAGATGAGGAACATCTGATCCTGATGGGTTTGCAATTCTCATTCCAAGTTTCTATGCGACCAGCTGTGTTACAGTCTTTTCTCTCTAGATTTGCACATGGTTTCCAGTGTGTCCCTGCAAGAGGCTGCTCCCTTGTGCCAGCAAGGTAGGTCTTTATTCCAAAGGAACTTGAGCAAGACAGGAAATGAAAAAGCAGAGGTGATAAATGTAGAAAACTCCTTCAAGAAATTTGGTTTTGCAAAGGAGGAGAGAGATGGGGCAGTAACTGAATAGAATGATGAGAATAACGATATTTAAATGCTGATGAGAAAATAGAGAAGTTGGACACACAAGAGAGACAGGCTAATGGATAAAGCAAGGTCTCAGAGGAGGTGGATGGTGAGATCATCCTCAAACAGAGCCCATAAACTCGGTGTCATGGACACTGGTGCATCCGGCGCTGCTCCCCAGGTCAGAGTGGGTCTCTTCTCAGCTGCCCTCTGATCATGCCTCCCGGTAAGAGAGGAGCCACAAAGACTCTGTGCTGTCTTTTAATCCACCATGCCATTTTATCAGGACTTTAGCAGCTTGGGTTCAATGTATAATATGTCATGTGAAATGCCTCACAGACTTGCTAAGTCACCGTCCGGAGGCATCTGACTGCTGTATATGATTGCCTACTGTTGGACTTAGCAGCACCCGACTCTAATGCAGACCTTCAGTGATGGAGTTGGTCATATTCTGGCTGTTTCTAGCTGTATCCTTTTATGATATAGCTCACTGAAGCAATATTACTGAATACAATGGAGGCCACAGTTGTGGACTGAGGTGCTCAGAGATCTCACGGAGCAGCCAGTAGAGTCTTTAGAGGAAGGAATAAAATAAATGTCTGCACTTAGGCAGTTCCCTTGTACAACCCATGGTGAAGAGGTCTTATCGCATTAGACCTTCAGAATCAGGGGGCCCACCAGGATACTCCCTTCTCCCTACCTCTGCCCATCTCCCCTCAATGCCCCCCTTCCCCCAGCCCCCTCCCTCATGAAACTGGACCTGATGCCCTACTCCTTCCCTCCAGAAACTCTCCCTTCTTCACAGTTTATTAACCCCGTTGTCCAAATCTTGCTGATTTTCTTTTCCTACTTGTCCATCAATTCCTGAGTAACGGGTCTTAAAATTTCCCACTGTGATTGTTGATTTGTCTATTTCTTTTTATGTCTGTCTTCTTTGTCATCTACTCTGAAGCAACACTTGTATTAGGTGCTGGATATCATGTATGAAAAATTATAGATATAATTTGAGGCTCTGGACGATGTAAGATTTATTTCTGCCTCTGGCAGGCAGTTAGAGTCTAGGCAGATACCCTTAAACTCTGGTTTTAAACCAGAGGTAATTCTGCCCACCAGGGGACACTGGCAAAGCCTGGAGGCAGTTCTAATTGTCAGAACTTAGAGGGGGGTGCTACTGGCATCTGGTGGGCAGTAGCCAGGGATGCTGCTGAACATCCTACAATGTATGGGACAGTCCCCACGGCAGAGAATTATCTCCTCCAAGTAACAACAGCATGGAGGTTGAGAAGTCTTGCCTTAACCCAATAAAAAATGGAGCTCCTTGGAAGCTGGGCTTCACTCTTTGTGAGGGTTTCTCTATTTTCACCACTACTCCTTGGTGTAGCGCTTTGGAAGTCCCAGCTAAAAGCCTAAGGTGGTTACTTCCTCCTTGTGGGCTCTGAACTCCAATTTTTGTCTGCTTAACATAAGATGCTGAAACCTTCTCTGCTTCTTGAGAATGGTCAAATGTCTCAAAGCTAACCTGTCAACCCTTTTCCCCAGGGTCTTGGCCCTTGAATCCTCACCCCCTAGGTAGCTCATCATCAAACACTCATCTTAGGTCTTTTGTTCAGCTTTTCTAGCTGGGCTTGGTAGGAAGGTTGACCTGCCCATCTGCCATTATGGACCCGCTGTTTCCACAGAGGGAGGAAGTTGATTCTCACTCTTTTCCTGAGTCTTTCAAATGCAGCCGTTAGGTTTTACCATGATGTTGAGTCTCTTCTCTGCCCATGCCTTGCCCATTTTGCCTGTAGAGGGGTAGTTTTAGTCCCTCCTTAGCTTTAGAGGAAAGATGATGGGTGGTCTGATTTCCCATAATACTGTCACCAGCAAAAGCTATGGAAGAGGGGGGTGGGAGATGGGGTTACTTCTTATTGGTTATCTAAGAAACAAACATGCCTCATCATTAATTTTTCCCTTCTCATACAAGGATAAAATAGTCCTGTCTCATACCAGGAAATTTTATTTTGACCCTGCTCCTTATGGAAGAATAAGCCTGACATTAAAATGCTAATAACATTTGCCCCCCCACCCCCACCAAAGTCAGGCTTACATTGCTAGGAAACCAACCAAGATAGGACTGAACTAGATCTCAGATGGGTGCGGTCAGTTCCCATTATTGGAATAGAATTCTAATCAGATTATGAATTAGATTATTTCTGACTCACAAATCTCCCCGATTTTAGGAAGTGGGGGTGTCTCATTTATGCACGGAATGAGTGCATGAATGAATACATGGCTGTGTTCTAATTTTTAGACCCACATCCTGTACTTGCTTTTTTTACTTGGTTTTTAAATAAAAACTTAGTCTTTGTTGGTGTATCACTTGTATTATAAGACATTAAAAAAGTAATGAAAGAAGTAATTCATCCTGAAATGGAGCCCACAATCACAGGAATGACTTCCTGAGAAAGCAGGAAAAGACTCCTTTGGATGGGGGTGAAAATGGAAGGCGCAGTCACGAGTCGCCCCCTACCGCTCAACTGGTTGAAATCTCTCACCTCAGATGTTAATTATTTGTAATGTTGAGTCCTTTATTAGTAATCATGGATCTGAAGCAGAATTCCATGTGTCCAAGGGGAAGCGGCTTGCTAAAACCCACGATGAGTTACTGGGGATGCCAGGATGAAGAGCCAGGATCTCAGGACCCCAGGATCCAATTTAACAGCCACAGTCCCCCAGGCCGGAGACTGCCAGCTTTAACATGTGCTCATGAATTAACTCCTTTAGAGATTTCAAACTTACAAATAGCTTTTAGTAAAGCCTTAGCTCTGTAGAAATATTTTGAGTTTCACATTCCAATCTATCACAAATAAAATCACACTTACAATAAAATAAACCATCTCAGCCATACATTTTGTACTAATTAATTATATTATTCTTGGGGCCTCCTCCCTCCCTCTCTCCCTTCTTCCTTCTCTTCCCCTTCCTCCCTTTCTCTTGTCAACTTAATCCTTAAAACTGTTCATGAAATGATTGTGAAATATCATTTTATTTTTAAACTATATATTTTATAAAATCTTGATTGTTACAGTGAAATAGGAACAGAATGGAGGACTTACCATAGTTTTAGTGTTTCTTAATCCTGAGGGTTTAAAAATGTATTGGGGATAATGATCATTTTATCTCTTTTTGTCTGAAAGAATTTTGTGACTGAGTAATTCATCAAAATTATCTAAGTTTTTAAAATATAACTGGGCATATGATGGGAGAAATTTATAAATTATGCTCTAGTTATGATTATGTCAGAGAGCAGACCCAGAGTCATCTCAGAACTTTCATTATCCAGGGAAGAGTCTTCGTGTAGATTCTTTTAGTTATGAAAATTTTGGGCAGGTAGGCACTCGTTGCCATGAGTGGAAGATGACAATACTTTTTTCATTATTTTTGGTGGGTGGAGGGAGGTAATTAGTTTATTTTTATTTCTGGATGGAGGTACTGGGGATTGAACTCAGGGCCTTGTGCGTGCTAAGCACAGTGCTCAACCACTGAGCATACCATTTCCACTCAACAAAGCTTTTTTAAAGTGTTGATGAAGCCTGTTTCTCCCTAGACCTCTTAATAAGCAAATTTGTTTCAAGGAGAAAGAATATAAACCTGCCTAACAGTCAAGGAGGCCCTGGGGCAAAATCTCCAGATCTCAGCCCTTTCTCTCTGAGATTCAAAGATAGGAAAACTTCTTAGGATAGATGAAAAGTGGCTGACAGATAAGGATACGAAAAGCCCTGAGGGAAACCCTGTGGGAGAGATCTGAGCTGGAGACCGGGATGTGGGGTGTCGGGTGGGGAAATGGTTGGGAGGCAGCAAGGAGCTTAGTGAGGATCACGGGAAGACAGAGCTGGAGGCCTGAGGGTGGAGGTCCTCAGGTAAAAATTGGTTGACTGTATTCAGCTGTGTTTTGCTAAAGTTGGCTGTGGTGCTTGTTCAGGTGAAGGGGCTCAGAAGAATCTTGTTAAGGTGATAAAAACCTCTTCTGCATCCCAGCTGGGAAAGAAGGTAAACAGTCAATGTGCAGCCCAGTGTAGGGCTTCTCAGGGACCCTCCTGGTTTTGCCACTTGACAAATGGCATGAATTTGCAGGATCCTCTGTGAGCAGAACATGTTTTGCTTGCCTTCTTACTACCCCTCTCGGCAGCCATGTTCTTTCTGTTAAGTAAACTGTTTATCCACGTGCACTAATAGATGTGTGAGTTTGCAAGCCAAAGACCTGGAAAGGTCCACGTCCATTACTAAGGGCCTCCAGCCTGGGCTGAGGATTCATGGGGACCACATGCTGTTTCTGGCACAGGGTATGGCTGAGGAGGAAGCTCTAGATCCAACTGCTGGTTATATCAGCGTGACCCAAGAGCGCCTTGAACTTGTAGCCTGGAACGTGGCCCCAGGTGGTGGCCTTAGGGATCCAGGCCAGATCTCTGCAAAAGGAGCAAGAACTGGAAGGGCCTGTTTTCAACAACAACACTGAGGGTGCCTCCGAGTCACTAGCTGGTGAACAAATCCCACCTCCCATTCTCTTTCTCTGCCCGCATCTGCAGCAGGATGGACCCCACTGACCTGGGTGAGTGCCCCGCTAAGATTCTTAGACAACTGAGGGAGGGAGAAAGAGGCCTTGTGATGGAGACACTGGGTTACTTGCTTATAAGGGCATGCAAGTACTCCAGCAACTAACTGGAAAAATTAGAAACCTGATGTGGACCCTGAAGCGTTGGTTGAAGCAGGTGAAACAACTTACAAGGGCACATAATTGAGTCCCAAAAAGAGCAATGCCATTGTTTTTTCTGTAGGTAACTGCCCTGTGTGTGCATATGGTCCTGAGATGAATCTGGTACCATCCTCAAGTCCTCTGCCTTTAGAGAATCATGTCGTTCAGACTTCTTCCCCATAGGCTGTGCTGAAGGTATGGGCATTCTGCAGCCTTGTTTTTGTGAGCGAAAAACATTACAAACCACATCAGTAAATAAAGAATGCTGAAACCATCAAGTCATCAGCGGCTGCCGACAACCCCAGTGAAGACAAGCCTGCAGCCCAGCCTCTGCAGCCACTTACAATGGTGCACTCTGAGGGGACTCAGAATAAGAAAGGACAAGATACTGGCCCTAGATAGCTAGATGCTTGTCAAAGGCATGAATTCAATGAGCCCAAATGTTTGCTTCCTTCCATACATAGAAAAGCACTAAATTCTTTAACTTGAGATGCCTGGTTTTCTTTAGGATAATAAGTAATCTTTTATTGTTCCAACTACCTGGTCTTTGTTGTAAAGCTCCTATATATCCCAGCTCCTCCCCTACCTCTTTGGATCTGAGAGGCTGCCTTCCCGGCTCGAGTCCTCCTGGCTCGAGTCCCCCTGCCAAATAAAACATAACTCTCAACTTTTAGACTGCGCATTTATTTCAGTCGACATTTTAAACATGTTACTCTGCTTCATTACCCTGGCTCTAGCTGATTTGACCAAGGCCGAGTACCGGACCCAAGGCAGATAATCAATCCATGGGCTAGTCAGTGAATCATATCTCCTGGTTCTAAGAGATGAGCTGTCAGTCAAATCTATACTCAAACATTTTAACTAAGATATGCAGAGAATGAGAAGCAGAGAAATTGGAACTTTCCTACACAGCTGGTGGGAATGTGAAAATGGTGCAGCCACTTTGGAAAATAGTCTGGCGGTTCCTCAAAAAGTTAAACACAGAGTTACCATGTAACCCGGCAAGTATATTCACTTGGTTCTATACCCAAGTGATATGAAAACACATGTCCACACAAAAATTTATATACAAATGTCATAGCAGCATTATTTATAATAGCCAAAAAGTGGAAACAACCCAAATGTCCACAAACTGATGAATGGATAAGTAAACTCTATACCAACACATTAGATTTTTTTAGCAATAAAAAAAGTACTGATCCATGCTACAACTTGTATGAACCTTGAAAATATTACATTAAGTGAAAGGAGCCAGTCACAACAGATCAAATATTGTATGATTCCAATTTGTATGAAATCTCCAGAATAGACAAATCTATACAGACAGAAAGTAGATTAATGGTTGCCAAGGGCTAGAGGTAAGGACAGGGTTAGGAGAAAATGGGGAGTAAATGCTAATGGGTATGGAGTTTCTTTTGGAAACTTTTAACTTTGGAGGGTGATGAAAATGTTCTAGAATTGATTGTGGTTATGGTTGTATAACTGTGAATACACTGAAAAACATTGAGTTGTATACTTTAATGGGTCAATTGTATGGTATATAAATTATATCTCAACAAGACTGAAGTTAAAAGAAAAAAAAGATACGTGGATAATGAAACAGTGAGCAGTGGGAGAGAAAGCTGAAAGGGTCAGATGAAAAGGGAGACCATGTGGCCATGAAGAGCCTGTGTAAATCGCAGTTCTGAGTGTATAGAAGATGCATCTCCAGGCAGGAATTGAAGGAGGAGGTAGGCAGTAAGGTCTTCCAAAGCTGTGTGATTTCACTGCTACCAATGCAGTTGCCACCATCTCTAAAGACTCTTCTATAACCTTCTAGAATTCTCTGCCTCCCATAGCTGTAAGCCAGCAGAAGTGCATCCTTATCCTCTAGAATGCAAGAAACCAGCCCCAGCAGTCTTCTAGAGAGTTAATGCCCGTGCTCATGTTATTCCCCACACTGCAGTGGTCATTCGAAGCCAGGCAGTTCCAGGAATCCATAGGTCACGAAGAGCCACATTATAGATATTCCTGGAGCTTGTCCACTGTGAATTTCCATGTGACTGATTCCCAGCCGAGGCCTTCTTGCTGGAAGTTTGTCTATTCTGTCACACTCTTCTTGTACCAGTGGGAGGATGGTCGGAAAGCCCGTGGGTGTGTGGGCTTTGGTGAGGCGAAGCACCTCTGCCTTTAGGGCTGTAGGTCGTGAGCTGGTCCTCATGCCTGCTGTCTAGCTCACCACCCCACCACCTAAGATTGACTTTCTTACATTTTATTCAGAAATGTATAAGGGCATCCTTTTCCTGTCTCAGTTTTGGAACCGGGCTGTCACCCTTAATAATTATCCTTCTATAAACACAATGTTGAGGGGCCCTGAAGGGTGACTGCCATGGTTGGTACCAACTGCCAGGGGCATTTAGGGTCAATGTGCTCTCACAGCTCCCATTTCTATATTTCCTTTGTGTTTACCAACAGCAGCTTCTAGCTCCCAGGAACCACACTGCTCCCTGGTCTCTCTTTGTTGAGGTCATTCTCCCTGAAGATTCCATCTCCTGGCAGTTGGAATGGACAGTGGTTGCCAACCTGAGTGCTTCCCTGATGGCATCATGCGCCCTGATTCTTATGTCCTAATCATTAGTGGAGAGAGAAGAACAGAGAAATTTCAGGAAGAGTTGGAGCTTAGTCCAATGGCAAACCCTGGACTACTCTGGATCCCTGCCTTCCCTCAGCTCCTGACGTCCCCAAGACCTGCCGAGGTATTCCCTGGGTTCCAGGGATCAAAGGTCTTTGCAGTTAACCTTGAGGTCCTATGAGGGATGGAGTGAGGTGACTCTGTTCCTTGTATCTTGCAACTGTTAAAATCCCTGCCTGGAAAGTGCTGTAAAAAGGTGTCATCCCAGCCTGGGTAGGGAGTTGTAGAGATGAATAGTGATGGCAGGGAGAGAAGAAATTGAGGGATGTGTGATCACTCCTCCCCTGGTCTCTGCCCAGGTACCATCCTGAGGTTGGAGAGAAGGACCAACGCCATGGGTCTGTTCACTGGCCCTTTCCCCCTTGTCATCAGGTGGTGTGAAGGGGAGGATGGCAGAAACAACGCTCCCAGCTGGGCAAGTTGTCGTCTGCAGGACTGAACGTCACTTCATATAGAGTTAGGTATTCTTATTGTCACTGTTTCACTGGGGGAGAAATCAAGGCTCCAAAAGGTTAAGAAGCAGCCCTAAGCTCACGGCATTATTGAATGAGGGAGGAAGCTGGGATTGGAACTCAGCCTGCCTGACACCGGAATCGACTCCCAGCTGCTCCCCTAAAAACAGGTGAAGAGCACCGGCCAGGAAAAGAGGAAGTGTTTCTGTTCTGCTGCCTTTCTCCTGGTCACAGGCTTCACCCCAGGCAGAGTGCAGTGGTCAGGGAACCCCAAATGAGACAGGAGGGAAGGGGACAGGGCACAACCCTTAAAAGAATTATACAGCAATTAGCACCAAGATGGCGGAAGATTCAACTCCCAGTAGACCTTGAACTTCATTGTAATATATTCATTGTAATATATCAGCATGGTAACTGACACACCCACAAGCACCATGACAATTCTGAGGCTAACCATAAAAGGTCAAAATGTGGGTGATTGCCCAATTCCTGGGAATCCCCGCCCCCTTCCCCACCTTCCCCTGGCCCGAAGTAGTTGGAATAATCCTCCCAATGTTAGCATATGAAGTTACCAAGCCCATAAAAACTAACAACCCCATACCTCATGGTGGCTGTCTCATGCCTTCTGAGACGGCCGCACTTTGTCTATGGAGTGTGTATCTGCTTTTACTTTAACCACACCCCGCCACACACACACACACACCTCGTGGCCTTTCTCTGGCCTTCTGAAACAGCCTGCACTCTGTTCACTCTGTCTGTGGAGTATGTATCTTTCTAAATAAATCTACCTTCACTCTACTATGGCTCACTCTTGTATTCTTTCCTGCTTAAAGCCAAGGACTCTCACGAGGGATTCAATTGAGCCCTGGGACACGGTCATCCTCTCTCACCCCATTTTCCTGTGTCACAGCCATAGGCCTTGCTCTCTCCAGTCCCAGGGGCAGAGGGAAAGGACAGAGGGACCAAGACAGAATTAAGTATTTACAGCACAGAGGGACTTGAAACTTGGCTAACTAGCAGCTGACGGCTGAATCTGGCCTGCAGATGGGTTTTGTTGGGCCTGCTGGGCTTTTTTTTTTTTTTTTACACATTTTAAAATGTTTAAAAATTGAGAGATTTCACTAAAACAGATTTCTGGCCTTTTCTGAAAATTGGCAAGCTCTTACAACACTGGACCCATGTCCTCACATGGCAACCACGGGCTGGGACTGAGCAAAGTCAGCGTCTGCCCCCTGCCCCACCCCCACCATGACGGCTGGCTCTGTCCCTCCTCCACCTGGTGGCCTGTATGAGCTTTGGGGATGGCGCCCGGAGGAAGGCTTGTGCTGTGACAGCTCTGACTTGGTGCTGAAGGAACCCTGGAATTTGAATTCCAGGTTCCTGGAGGATATCAGGTGAATGTTCACTTTCCTGTGTGCCCTGTAGGCAACTGTAACATAAACCCAGCGGGGACTGGGGTCTGGAAAGTGGAAGCCAGTGACCCAGTGAGAGTGTGAACAGTATGTATCATGAGTCAGGGTTCTCCAGAAAGTGTGTGTGCATGTTTGTGTGTTTAAAGAGATTTATCTTAAGTAATTCGCTCATGTGATTGTGGGAACAGGCAAGCAGGGAATCTGTGGGTCAGGCTGGACACTCAGGCAGAAGCTGACCCTGCAGTCTTGAGGCAGAATGTCTTCTTTCCCAAGAAATCAGTTTGTGCTCTGAATGCCTTCAACTGATTGTATGAGGCCCTCCCACATTAACAAGGATAATCTCTCCACATCCACAAGATACCTGCACAGCAGCACCTAGACTAGTATCTGATTAATAGCTGGGTACCATCACCTTGCCAAGATGACACATATAACTAACCAACACATAGTGGCAGGATGAGAGCAGTGGGTTGAGGACAAGAAGTTGGGAGACCTCGTGGGTTAAGAGTGGGCTGTGGAGGAGGCGGGACCAGGCGCTGGGGGAGGCTGTGCCCATGACCGCAGCCCTGGCCCACAGGAACGGGCTGAGGGATGGACTGCAGCGGGTGGAGCAGAGCAGGGAGGCCAGGTGGTGAGTTCAGTTGGCTCTTTCAAAATAGTTAATAATAAGCGGGGGTAAACTGAGGGTGAAGGAGGAAATGGCTCTTTCTAGATTGCACTTTTGTAAGCTCAGGAGAAGGAAGGAGCTGGGTGAGAGAGAGAGGTGAGGTGGAAAGGAGTAAGGCAAGGGCTGGTGGTAGGATTTCTCTTTAGGTAAGATAAGACATTTTTCCTCAGCAACGGGGCTGTGGAGAAACACAGCCTCCACGTGGGCAACCCAGGACATCCGGGGCAAGTGCTGCCTAGAGCGGGCAAGGACAGGAAAGGGAGTGTTCTAGAAAAAGGCCCCTTTTGCCAGGAATTCTTTTTCCAACGCCCTCTGCACCTCCTCCAGGCTGACTTCCAGATGCTGCGGGAACTCTGCCCTCATTGTCCTGGGCTCCTGAGTCCGGGGACCCAAGCAGATGACCTGTGGCTGCCACCCACTCCCGTCCACTGAGAGCAGGTGGCACCAGTGCTGGCCTCTCCTGCTCTCTCCTCTGGTTCTGGGCACCCACAGCACTGCTCAGCACTCTCCCCCACAGGACTGAAGCAGCTCTTCCCAGTCCCTGCTGGTTGCTAGCAGGCGGCGCTGGACAACAGGCAGCTGGAGAATCGGGAAAGCGGGCACCTGCCCAGCCTCACACACACAAAGCTGGTGGAATTTAATTTGTAAAAAAGCAACAAGAGTGTAACTTGGCAAATTCAGATCGTCCTTACTCTTCTTTTGTGGCTTACTGTTGTTTTTATTTTGAATTACACCGTGGGGAGGCACCACAATGTTTTCCAAGCTTAGGGCCTCCAAGGTTGTAATCCAGCCCTGCCTCGCACGCCTCGGCACGCAAGCTTTTCAGCGCTCAGGGGATGTGGTACAGCTGAGAAGCAAGAGGTGCCGCTCAGGAAGGGCGCTAGAGACACGAAGGGTGTGTGCGTCTGCCGGGGCTTTTTTTGCGCCGCCTGAAAGTTCAAAACATGCTGGAACACGGAAAGAAGGGTATTTGCCTGAGTGACTCAGACATGTTCCAGCATTTTCCCACAGGCTCCTGCACGTCCCAAAATAACTGCAATCCTGGATCCTGTCCCTTGGCATATGATTACGTTTGTATAGTGTTACAGCGCAGCGGGCGACGCGGCCACACTCACATGGGCGTTGCAGGGACGCACAGCTCATGTTGGAGCTCCGTGCTGCGTGGCTGGAGAAAGAGGAAGCACAGTGACCACAACAGTAAGAAGTGTGGACTTGCCAGAATCATCCAGGCCACCAAGCGAGGCCTCGGTCAAAGCCCACCTTTCAAAGATGGGGAGGAAAAGGCCCAGAGGGAGGAAACAACTTGCCAAAACTTACATTCTGGGGACAACAAGAGAAAGGTGAGGGGAGAGGTGGCCCTAAACGCTCATCAACTAATACTGATGTTTATGTCTGAGTAAACGTCGGTTTAGCCTCAGAATCAGAAGACCTTAAGTCAGAGGAACTTTCAGGGCCTCCTGGCCATCCGGGGTGCCCACGTGCCAAGTCTGCATGACAATGGGGGGATAAGGAGGTGTCAGAATGGACCTGCCTTCAGAGGATCTGCAGTCTTGCTCAGGAAATGTATTAAAGCAGCTGGAAGACAACTGGTGCTGGCAACCAGACCAAAGGCTGGCGGGAGTTTTGGCAAAGCAAAGTCTGTCGGGTACTGTCCAAGCAGGGAAGACCTTACAGACAGGGGGCCTCAAGGGTGGGTGAGACCCGGAAGAGGGCAGAGTGGGAGCAGACTCAGGTGGGAATGGCTGGAGGAGGGGAGCGGAGGCGAGGCGAGAGGGAGGGGTGCTCCAGGAACCTTTGCAAACCAAACCCCGGGATCTGGGCGGCCAGCGATGAGTCTGCAAGTGACTCTCAGTATAGACCCCATCACTTACTAGTTCCAAGTCACTTGTTTTATCTAGGAGACAAGAAATAACCTCACAGGATTTTGACACAGCATAAAAAAAAAAAAAAAGAACCAATGCTCTGACCAAGGAAGGGGTGAGAGGTTATTCTCAAATTTCTGTACTTACAGAGTCCTTTCCCTCTTGGTGCTAAAGATGGTGAGACTGGTGTGGCCTTTGACTGCTCCTGGGCCTGGATTTAATCCTGTCCCTGCTCCTGGTCCCGCGGGCACAAGTCACTTCCTATTTCCTCGCCTATTACATGAGGATGTTAATTTCAGCTAACACTTGTCGGGTACCAGGCACTACTTTCACTGTTTCACAAGTCTCATTTCATTTGTTTCCCCTCCCATTTTACAACTGAGGAAACCAGGAAGGAAAAGGCCATGTAACTTGTCTACTGTCCCAGGGCTTTTTCATGAAACTTCGATTTGAACCTAGGAGTTCTCAGTCAAGCCTGTGTTCTAAACTACAACGTTCTCTTAAAGAGCACGGGGATGATTGAGTGAGTCAAACCCCCTGACACTAGGGAGACTCAGTGGATGTATGTCCCCCGACCCCTACAGGGACCCAGTTACATGAACAAGAGCCTTGCAGCCAGCTCTGTGCCCAGCCTGTTGCCCCCATATAAGGCGCAGGGACCACCAACACGGGTCAGGTAACTCCTGCCTGATATCCATATGCTACCTGATTCAAACGGTTGAAAATATTCTATGTTAAAAGGCCACCTGTTGGTGATCTTTAGTGATAAAACTTCAACCTAATTCAGTAACCACTCAAGAAGCCTTAATGTTGAGATCCACTGACAATAGGTGCTCAAGTCACACACAAAAAGGTTACATTCTTTATCTTTGGTTCATCTAAAAAATAGTCCAGTAGGCTTTTTTCCCCCCTATTTATACATTCAAGTTTCTAGAATCAGTGGTGTGTCAGCAGTCAGCTTGTACTCCTCCAATGAGTTCACCCCATAAAGATGTTGGCGGATTCCCATTGGAATGACTTCAACCTTTCTCATCAAGCTGAGAGTAGCAAGTATACCAGTGTGTATTTTTGTGTGGCATCGTCAGGCACCAATATTAAACTCAATACAGTCATGAGGAATTCAGTGCAGGGGCTCTTAAGTCAGTGTGCTCCCTGGGAGTTCCAAGATCTCAAGCCCATCTTTCTCTTCCCTCTCATTTTCAGGTTTCTTTGGCAAAGGACTTAGGAAAACAAAATCTAGCACATCTCTGCATTCTGGGGCTGTGGTCCTTCCTAAGCTCTTAAAAAACGTTGGCACAGAAAGATCTTCCAACAGTGACTTCTAGGAACCCATTCTCGGAAGATAAACTTGGTCCCGGACTGGCTTGGTGACTCAGAGAAGTGTCAGATAAAGATGACCCCAAGACTCATAGAACACATGCCCAATCTCCAGTGACCTGGACTCTACAGAACGCTTGGGCCAGCCTCAGGCAATACTGGGAACTGATTTCCTGGTGCACCTTTGAACCCTCTCAGCTCCTTGGTGAGGCCTGCGTATGGCTCGGGGCCAGGTGCACCTGTGCTGGGCACGTCTCCATTACCTGAGTTCATGGCCGAGTTTTCCCAGGTTCCAGCTTCAACCTGAGATGAAAAATGACCAAAACTCATTTTCTCGTGGGCAGTAGAGATGTTACAAATCCCAGAGCAGGCTTGTAAATGCATCCACCATTTCTTTTTCCTAAAGCCGGTGAGAGACCATCTTGCTGCTGCCACTCTTCAAAGGTTAGAAACCACAAAAGACATTCTGAGTTACATTATCACTTTATTTTCCTTTTTTAAAATGTAACATTAAAGTCATCCAACATACAGACATTCCTATGGCTCCTAACACATTTTATTCTACCTAAAGTTAAGTATTTTAGCTATGAGATGATGAAAATCATCCCATTAAAGTGGCAACACTTCTGAAAAATGGGTTTCCTGTTTAGTGATGGGAAATTGACTCCCCATCCATCCTCCAAAAAAACTCCTTCAGTCCACAGCTATAGGAAGACAGTTCACATCCACAGCTAACATGTGGGGCCCATGCAGAGAGAGGGCCCCAAAACGACAAGCAATGCGGTTAAACTTTTATAACAAGCAACTTCTTTATTTGTACAGAATAAGAATACGGAAGAAAAGCATCACTTTCCTTTTAGCCCTTTTATTAGTGTTTTGCCTACACCCAAGTTACTGTGTACCAAGCGGCTATGAATAGTAAAAACCAACTGATTTTCAGTCCCTGAAGTGCATGCAACTTAAAACTCCCTAACGCACACAATCAGTCCCCAGTCTCTGGGGTGGATTTTTATTTAGTGGAGACTACGGTGCTGCTGGGTTTGCAGCTGTGTCTGTTGTGAGGCTGGGGTTTGGAGCTGCTGCTTCCTTGGCTTCTGGGTGCTGGGTTTCGGTTTTGGGATCTTCTCCATTTCCAGTACTTTCCTTGCTCTTGTCTGCTGCCACGGCACCCATCTCCATGATTTCCTGCAGTGGCTGATCAGTTTCAAGGGAGCTGGGCTGGAGTTCATAAACCTGGACTTGGCCGGGGACATCTATTGCTTTCTGTTCAAGTTTTTCCAGGATGGTCTGAACCTTCCTGACACCATCTCTCCTGGCCTGGCGGACATCAGCTCTTCCTTCGGGGTCCACCGAATCCAGGGCCAGTAGCTCCTTGGTCAAATACTCTTCTATCATCAGGTACTTCTTGTCTGTCTTCTTGCCTTCAAAGTTGTCCACTGCCTGCTCCAGCCCTTGCACCTTCTCCAGGATGGCTTCTACTTTCAGCACACCTGGATGTTTCGGGGGCACCTCAGCTTCTCCGGGTTTGGGAGGTGCGGCTTCTACTGGGGCTGGGCTGGGGGCTGCTCTCTCTTCTGCAGCCACATTCTTAGGGGAAGAGGGGACAACAGAAGGGGCGGAGCTGGGAGGACAAGGCACCGGAGCAGAGGGAACCTTTACTTCCACCTTCTCAGAGGGAGGCGGGGGCTTCTGGGAAACAGGTTGAGAATTCACCTCCTTGCGGATCACCTGAATCGGGATGTGTCCAGGAAGGAGATCTGGTCCAGCTGCTGGGCCTGGCTTGCTTTCTGGTTTGTTTTCAGGTTGAGGAACAGGTGATGGTTCTCGATGAGTCATGGGCTGCTGAGAGGAGGCAAGGACACAGAGGTAGTTTTAGTAACTGGCTGGGAGTCACAGGTAGCGTTTGTAGCTAGGACTGACTGGAGGAAAACATAAATGACTCTTTAAAAGTTTAACAGTACAAAAGAGATTTTTTTAAAGTCAACCAACAGCTGTTAACAAAATAAAAATATGATATTAATCATGTATGTGACCAAACCATTGTAATGCTTCCATTTGTTACCTTGGTCTATTGGTCTGTTCTAACTGAATTTTTCTGGAGATGGTACCCTTACGGCAACAAAAGGAAAAACTTTTTCAAAAATGAAAATATCAAAAACTCATGCTGACTGCTGAGTTTCTTCAGCTCAAAGTCCTGGGTGACTCAGACTTTCAGGTGATGGAGCCTTGGAGTAACAATTGCCACTTGTCCTTCATTATGCTGCGTGACAGCCTCTGCTCAGGGTGTGACCTTCCCATCTCCTGTTTCAGAAAAGTTATAATCGTCTTCTTTTTGTTTAAAACTTAGGCAGACTCATGACTTCTGCCCAGACTGGTGTATTTTTGAAAATAAGGAAGATGCCTGGAATGGTTAACCCTGCGAGAATTTTGCTTGGGCACATCTGTGCCTGAGCTAACACTCCGCTCTGCAGCATCTGCGCTGACTACATACTGGCTACTCAGGCTGAGATACGCTTCAATGTGACTATAAACCGTAGCTATATTTTTTTAAAATGAACTATGCTTGAAAGAGAAGTATCTTGGCTCATTAAGCATTTAAGTGAACATCTAAAACGCCCTTAAAAATCTCACACACTCTGATTCCACCAACTGGGAAACAAGAGTTGCACTACATTATTTTTAAAGCACTCCCAGTTAAAAACACTAAATCCCACCATAATGTTCTGTTAGGCCAAATCTTTTCAAGCATCTAAAAAGGGATCTCCGGACAAGCTACAAAAGAGACACTACCACAGACAAACAAGGTTAAGGTCAGAGCTGAAGAGATCAGATGAGTATTTTCAAAATGCACAGAATACTGCAGAGATGCTGAATGGTAAGGGACTCATACAGGGCACCATGAGATAGGTGAGGAGGCTTTATGAGAGCAGCAAGACTGGCTTTTCCCTTGGAGGATGGGGAGAACCTGGATTGTGAAGGCATTTCAGGAAGCGGATTCAGCTTGAGTAAAGGCACCAAAAAGGGAATGATAGAATGAACAGGCCTGCGGAGTGGAGAAGGGGGATCAGTGAGGCAGGAGACGAGGCTGTGGCTGGGGTGTAAAGGGGGCTTGTGGGGCCCTGAGAGGGTGTGGCAGGCACTAAGACACCTGGGCCCCAAGTGGTGAGTGACACTGTGTTCTGTCCACCGTTTCCCACCATGGTGGCTGGAGTCTGCCCCTGAGGGCACAGCAATGGAGAATGAGCAGAAGGTATAAAAAGTACCAGCGGTTACAGCCCTCGCCTGTTTTCTGCAGATGATCAGCCATTTGCAGGATCTCACTTTCCCCAGTTACGTGTATGTAAACCAGGAGGGGCTGGCAGGGGGACTCAGGCACCCTGCACAGAGCTCCTCAGGCCCTGGACAGATGCTGTCACAGCCAGTTTGCCGACACCAGATCCCATACCTGAGGCCTGTCAACCACAGTGTGCACGCGGAGGGGCGATGGGGCGTGCACCGGCGTGCTGCTTCTGGCTGGAGAGCCCTCCCTGCTGGACGCACCCCGGACGGGTGACCGGAATGGGGATGCTGTCCACGTGGTCCGGGGCTCCCAGTCATCCCCCTGGATCTTGTGGTACACAGGCTGGTGGGTCTGGTATTCAGACTGCTGAGCTGGGTAGTGGGTCTTCTGGGCTTGGTGGAAGGAGGGCTGGGTTGCTGGCCGGGTGACATTCTGCTCGTGTATCACAGGGATGGGGATGTAGCCCCGGGGGAGCTGGTGACTGCCTAGGCTGCTCCTGCCGGAGGAGGACGAGGACGAGGAGTCCGAGGTAGCTGGAGACTGGGATCGCTGCAAGACATGAAGGGTAGACACACGGCCCATGAACGACCCTCTGCCTGACCCTCTGACATTGCTCCCATTATGTGCCTGCTCAGGGCAGCAGGTTTAATATGACCTCCCATCTGTGAGCCTTTCCATTTTCAAAATGTAGTGTTAAGACTGGGAGCTCAGGAATCAAGAGGCCAGGGCTCAAATTCTTAACAGCTCAATAGCTTCAGGAGCTGCATTTAAAACACAGAAAAGAGTACTTCCCTCACTGGGCTGGCTTCAGTGATCTGTGTATGTGCCCTTGCACAAGTGCCAGGAAGCGCTCACTACGTTTCATTTGTTGTTGTCACTTCACTTCCTCTTTCCTTAAACTCTTTTCCGGCTGATCTACAGAGGAGTCAGCCAGGCCGTGGGAACGCGTCCCCTGTGCGGACCGGGCAGGCCAGGCTGCTTTCACTCCCAGACCACCTGCTTTCCATTCTGGAGAACTGGGAGGGTGTTTCCCCAGCTGGCTTCTAAGGGTCCTGCTGGTTCAAATATGTTAAGATTTCTCTGATTGATGTGTTACTTTTGATTTTTACAACAAATATAGGAACTGCTTCTTCGAGAAAAGGAAAGAGCCACCTGGTGCCCCACATTAACTGTGATTTTTCACCCCTGAGCAGGCAGTGAAGCCAGACAGATCCCAACTCTGGACGCACCCAGGGAACGAGCATTTGTGCTCAAGAGCAGATCCGGGGGCTAAGATCTGGATTAGGAACTACTCTCTAGATATCACTGCATGGAAGTGTTGACTTCAGGCTCCAAACCCTGTCGTAAAGCAGCTGCCTTCCTGAATTCTCATTCTGGGTTTCCTTTTAAACTGTGGGACACTGTGAGGGCAGGTATGCTGTCTCATTTTCATGTCAATATAGCTCTAAGTAGTTGATACTTACCTGTAAATACTGGACTGAATGAAATAACACAGAGGATCTCTATGTTTCTGATACAGAAAGCCCGCTGGGAGTAAGAGACATCAAATTAGGAGCCAGAAAGCCAGGGTTCCAGTTCCAGTGATGCCACTTCCAACTTGATGGTTTGGACCAAGCTATTTACCCTTCTGAGGCCCCATTCCTTAACTACAAAAATAAGCCACGATCCCTGCCCACTTGAAAAACCAACCTGTGAAACGCTGTCAAGCGACTTTTGCTGGGTGACCTCTGATGCCGCAGCCCAGGCCCAGACGCCCTGATCTCACCAGGTGCTTCCCTGGGGCGCCGTGTCAGCATCTGGGCAGGCAGGGAAGCAGGATCACTGGCACCCCCAGGTCGCAACCCAAAGGCCCACGAGACAGGCCTCTCCTTACCTCAGGTCCATGGGGGGCTGGCGGCGGGGCTGGCGCGCCTGCCACTGCCGGTCCACACTGCTTATCTGGCTGGGTGGTCTCCACCACACCCCGCAGAGGGGACTGGGACCTCTGAGGGGCCGCCACGGCCGCCTCGGTTTGGAACCGCTGTGCCCCGGGCTGGGGGTAGGCAAAGACAGGGTGCGGCTGCCGGCTCTCGGCGCCTTCATGGAGGACGGGGATGGGAATGTAGCCCGGCCGGAGCTGGGGGTACACAGCGCGCCCTTCCCTGGTGGCCAGCGGCCTGGAGCCCTCCCGCGAAGGCCCGTTTGCAGAGGACGAGGTTTCCTAACACAAAAAGAGAAGAAACACAGACCCATTAGCAACTGGGAAGAAAACAGCCCTGAAAAGGAGAAAGCACGGGGCTGA
This sequence comes from Camelus bactrianus, assembly GCF_048773025.1. Classification (NCBI taxonomy): domain Eukaryota; kingdom Metazoa; phylum Chordata; class Mammalia; order Artiodactyla; family Camelidae; genus Camelus; species Camelus bactrianus. Next base: position 26,809,546 of record NC_133549.1, read on the forward strand.
GCGCTCTGGTCTTCCGGAGTGATCATGGGGCCCACAGTGTCCGCCAGGACAGCTGAGCACAGACAGCGTGGGTACCATCCCTGACCCTCACTTCCTCCAGATGCTCCCCTCCACTCCTGAAGCTGCTGTCTGCCCAGCAGCCTAAGAACCAGGGACATCAAGAGAAAGCACGTGAGTCAAAGTGTCTGCTGAGCACGAGAGGTCCCAATTTCCCGAGCCGGTAAGACAGATTTCTTTCCTGGGTGACAAGGCAGCAGTGCATGTAGGAGAGTCACTGACTGTCCCCCAGATCTTCAGAGACCCAGGTCAGGAGGTGCGAGGAGGTTCAATTCCAACTTGCTAAATTATGGCCAGCTTCACCACTTCCTAAGAGGTCCTCGTGTTTCCCAAAGATACAGAGTTGTGCTGGACCCAGACAGGCCACAGCTTGGAAATCTGCAGCGGAGGGGCGGGGAGGGGGGCTGAGGGGGAGGCTGCCTCCTCAGGAATATTTTCAGAACAAGCTGCAAGAAGGGAGATACACAAGGAATGCAGAAGCAGCACTGGATGAGAACAAAAACCAGGGATTAGTTGTGCTGGTCCTATGATGCCAACAAAGCCTGCCTGGCGGGGAGCGGCTGGGGTCTCTCTTCTGTCCTGTCATGAAGTTCTCCCTTCAGCGGCCTGGCTATTTTGGGACCCTTGAGAAGGCCAAGTTCCAGATGTACCACAGAGAAAGATCTTGTTTCAGACAACAAGGCTGGCCAGTCACTCAGCGGGCAATGTCATTTCTCACCAAGCAGAGGCCGGGCAATGAAGCCAGGGACCCCTATGGCTTGTGGTCCTGTCTGGCTCCCGGGCACTAGAGGGTCCTTTTACAGAGGAGGGGGCGGAGGATTTGTGCCACTTACACACATTTAAGTGGATGAACTATTAAGAAGGAGCTTGATCCTCCCTTACGGAGGCATCTCTCTGAACAAACACCAAAGGCCAAGGCTCTGGGAGCTTCAGGGTACAATTCCCACTGGGGCAAAACTGGTCACAAGGAGGCAAAGCCCAAGGCTGCCCCTGGAATGCAGCCCTTTCAGATCCATGAACTGCTTCCCTCCTGCCCCAGAGGGCCTCCAGCACACAGGAGAGGCAAGGGTGTTGCCGTGTCCTTGGGGACACCAGCAGACAGGCACTCTCAGATTAGAATGCCCACGTGCTCAGGGCGGGGGCATTATTTTCGCCTGCTTAACTCTCAGGTCACCCAAGAGCAGGGAGTGGGTCCAGGCCTCACATTCAAAACCAATTCCTGCCACGAGACAGGCGCCAAAGGGAGGCAGCAAGAGGCACTGAAGGAACTCGTGCTGCTCGGTGCTGACTCACAACAGGCCGCCTGGGCAGTTCCTCCACTCGCTGGGGCACCCTTCCCTGCAGCCAGGAGCGGGGGCCCGGACAAGTGCTGGGACGTCGTCTCTCTGGCTTCCTCCCAGGCTCACACAGAAGCCTTGCTCCATCCGCACGGTCCATGGAGCTGGGTGGTTAGCAGCCCTTATCCGCTGACCAGTGCCTGGTGAACGTCCTGCTACCGAGCTGCGGGGTACCGTGGGATCACCAGACCAGCAAGGCACGACCCCTGCCAAGTAGGGGCTTACCAGGCAGTTTAAAGCTATATGACACAGACCGGAAGCAAAACTCCCTGGAAAGCACAGCGGGCCATGCAGATGGAGCACAGTGGGCCCTGCAGATGGGGCACCGCGCGGGCTGTTCTACAGGGTGTGGCTTTCCTAGACGGGATGCAAATTCATTCTCACCTCTGCGAGTGACAGCTCTTTGATCTGGAGTGATTCTCTCAACCTCTGTGAGCCTTAATCCCCTTTTCTAGAAAATGGAGCTAGTAACACGCCCTCACAGGACTGTCGTGATGTTTTATGAGAGCACAAGAGGGATGCCCAGAAGGCAGAAACACGTGTGAATTCCCTCCCAACACAGGCACGTGATTATGCTACTCAGACCCCGAAATGTCCAAGGAATCAAACATGAAGGACAAAGTTAACTGGTGGTGACTGGAGTCAGAATGGTGGTTGCAGCTGGAGGAAATGGGATTGTCTCGGGAGGGTCCTGAAAGAACCTTCTGAGGATGGAAACGTCCTCTATCTTTTTCTGGGTGGTGGTGGGAAACGGGTGTACACCCACGTACAAGTCTCTCACGCTGTACACTTCTCTGGAACCCCCACCCTGCCCATCCTCAGCCACGTTCCACCCATACTATCTGGACCGAACAGATGAGGGCTGCCAACTCCACCATCCCCGCACAGCTGGCTGTTAGCTGTGCCCCCACCTCAGACCCTTCCAGGGCTGGAAACCTTAGACAGGCCTGGCTGGGGCTTGGCTCCTCCTGGGGAAAGCCCCTGGATCCAAAAAGTACTGGAGCCGGCCTGCCAAGAGCTGTACACTTAACGAATCTCACTGAATTTATTTTGTAACTTAGTTGAAAGAGAAAAGGGAAGAAAAAGGAAGGAAAAAGGGAAAGAGGGAGGAAGGACAATCCCTCCTGCCCAAGGGGCTGTGTCAGCAGGACTGCTTCCTGGAGCCGGTATCTGACCTGGGTCTCGGGAGCAGTACCACGCTGGGGTCACTGGAGGCAAGCGTGCAGCCACTGGAGGCAGGGGTGGGGGTGTCAGAGCAGCAGTGGGAAAGGCTGTGACACTTGAAGGTTAAGTGCTGAGCTGAAGAAGATAAGGCTGGAGGCCAGAGGAGGCCAGAGGGCCCCATGCCTACAGGAGGGACCTCAGCAAGATGGGAGGAACTAAAAGCAGAAACTAGGACACATTAGGAATGAGAGAAGTCAGGGATGAGAGTAAGGATGTGAGGGCAGAGCAGGGGCCGAGGGCATGGAGAGGAGGAGGAGAAGGAAGGGAAAGGCCGGGGGCTGGCAGGACAGGAGGGGGAGTGAAGGGAAAGGGCCATGGCCCAGGCTGCAGCTCTGCCCCTGGTCCACGAAAACGGTTCTGTCAGGGCCCAAGCTGGAAAGCAGAGTGGTCACAAGTGGCCTGGAGGCTGCTTTCCTACAGTCCTGAGGTTTGCACTCCTGGTTCAGTGTGAAATAATGACCCATTTACGCCCATTTAATAAAAAACGCACACATCTCTTCATGAGCATTGCCTTTCAAGGAAGGCAGGCTCCTTTGCCACTCTGGTGAGGACTTTGTTTAGAAAACACCACTTTAGGTAATTTAAAGAACCACGTCACTTCCACAGAATGGAAGACTAAACACTTCGACATGAATGAATAATTTAAACTGGAAATGAAATGCCCACCCATACCGGATGCCCACGCCACCGCTCATGTTTCTACTCTGCTCTCATGAGAGCCCTGTCAAGAGCAAATGCTTCCATCTTCACTAACCAAAAAGTGCCACCCAGGAGAATGACACTGCCCTTTCTGTCTTCTGTGGTGTTTTCATCATAACCTAGTGAAAAAAGATGTAATTTTTTAAAAGAAAAAAGTTTAAAATGTTTAATATTTATAATTCCCCTAGAGTATGACTAGAACATGTCTCTTCAGTCCCATGAGAAGTGTTCTCAAGTTCAAGCCCATGTCCAGAAAGAGCCTACTGGTTACACTAGCCAGCATCTTTTGTAGAAGACTCACTACCTGCCCCACCCTGACTTCACTGGGGCCTGGGGAACCTGCCCCCTGGAGGTTGCATTTCTGTGTGACACCATGACAGGGACGGGGGACTGTCACAGTGACCCAGCAGATGAGGCTGGGCCTCGCCTCCTCATCGCCGCCTGCCTCAGCTTATCCAGGAGCGGGGATGGCATTACAGGGGTGATTTTCCAGTCAGCTCAGCTCAGTATCCTTATCTTTGGGCAGGGACATCAGGAACACAGCCACACAAAATCCAATTAGGAAGTAAGAGCCTGACTTTCACTGCTTATCTCACTGCATTAATTTGTAAGATGCACTGGTAAATTCTTCTCCTTTGTACACTGAATTAAAATCCTCTGCAGGCCCCAAACAACTCCATGAGAAAGCTGGGATTAAAAAGCAGGAAAAATTTCCTCAGATGAGCCAAAATCTGCCCTATCAAGTACAAGTTATTATTATTAGACAAGCCTGGGGTCAGATTCTGAGCTTGGGTGAGCCTGTGGCTAACACAAGTCTTGTTTGCTTAAAAGCATATCTACTTTCACTACTGAATTTTAGTAACAATGTGGGTGCTAAGGGGACTGGTAGGAGACTTGGAAAGAGACTGCACTTGGTCCTAGAGCTGGATCTGCCCCTCAGTATGTGTGCTGTGTAAGCAGCTCACATCTCCCTGGATGTCAGTTTTCTCAGCTGTGAAATGAAGGGGAGGCTCAGATGTTCTGTAAAGCAGTGGTTCTCAGACTCTAGGAGGCATAAGAACACCCAGGAAATGCAAAAAAAGCACTCTAAGCTGAACCCCAACAAAGTCTGGCTCAGTAGGTATGTGGGGAAGCCCAGGCGGGACGGCACTGGGGACAGCGATCTAAATGAAGTTCCTTCCATGTCTGACATTCTCCGTGACCTCTGATTTCCAAGGTCTCTTCTGGCTCTAAACATCCTCACAGAGCTCAAAAACAAGGAAAAGTCGATGTCTCAGAAACCTAAAAATGACCACTCAGTCACACTGTTAAATCGTATCAGAAATTGCTGGAATTAAGGTGCCCCAAGGGTTCATGTACCAAGTGAAGAGGAGGAAGCTGCTGACCCCCCATGAAGGACTCCTTGTGCCTTAAAAGCCGGGTAGGACCATAAAAGCAGGGCAGGACCAAGTCCTGGGCACCTGCAAGGTATGCAGCCACCACTGAGCTGGGGTGTCGCACGTTCACGGCCTGAGCTGCTGCTTTGAGACCAGCCAGGGAGTAGGGTGTGCCTCAACCCAGCTACATATGGTTTCCACCCACACTGAGTGGCCAGTGAACCCTGAAAATGGCCTCCCGTGAGCCCCAACCTCAGTTCCGTGGTATAGTGCTCTTCTAAAAGTGGGCTCGACACCCACAACCCAGAGCTCCCGTCCGTGTGGTCTGGATGAAGGCGAACAGTGACGAAGGCACTCTGCGGGCTGCCCGGCAGCACCTCGGCCCCGACGGCCGTGGAGTCCTAAGTAGGACACAGATTCTATTAACTGGGTTTTTAGGCCAGAAGAGCCTCACACTGGTCAGGCAGTGACTTTTACTAATGACACTTCAAAACTTCTAAAACAGGGGGAAAAAGCTGGAGGGAAACAGGAATCCTGGAACTCCCTATGTAGCCAGGACCCAGATCAAAACGAAGTGGTGTGGCTTACTTCCATGAGGCAGGAAGCAAAACAAAAGGAAAATTCCTTCTAAAGCACAGAGAGCCGAGCTTCAACACCCTGTCAAAGCTTTCCATGTGGTATTACCGGCCATAGAAATGGAACAGGTATTACTGCCAGTGGGTTGTATCAACAGACATCTCCATCCCCACAGCCAAGCTCAAAATTCCCACTGGAATGTGGTAAAAGGTCTTTTTCACTGCACCCAGCCCTGTTTGGGGCATACACGGACCCTGGACAAATTCTGAATAATAAGCAGAATCCACATCCACCAAGTCTGTCTGTAGGACTCCTAGTGAGACAAGTGTCTGCTGCCCACCAACTCTGTAAGCAATCTAGTCCCAAGTGACTGGAGGCTTTATCTGATATGCCCGTTATTAAAGTATGTGTACCTGATTCTGGGATTACTGAGTTGGGGTCCCTGTGTGTTTCTATTAGGGAAAACTTTTTTTTAAGATGAAATTCAACATTGCTTCTTTTTGCAGCAGGAGTCCCCGTCTTCAAGTTGCCATCCTGGACTCCAATCCCGCCCTGCTGCTCACCAGCTGTGTGCCCTGGAACAGGACTCCTTGCTACTAAGACTCAGTTTCCCCAGTTATAAAAATCCTCGTGCCTGCCTGGGATTTTTGCAAGATTTAAGTGAAATAAGGCAAGGGAAAGTCTTTATAAACTGTGAGCTGTCCCATGCCCTACATAATCACCTTCCTCCATTCCACAAATAGTTACCGATGGACCCAGCTTTTCCCAAGCAACAGCTGGCTGAGCTTACTGCTTACAAAGTTGTGAATCTCGGTCTAACTCCTCAGTGGTCCACCAAGTTGCTAATGAGCCTGCTAGAGTTAGAAGCCCCTTTATCTGAGCGTCTTAAGAGCACTAATTAGCAGGGATGTCATTTTCTCTGCTAAGAACTGTATCTGAAGTCTCACAACCTGGAAGCAAAGACAGCCAAAAACAACTCTAGGGGCCCACGCCCTAAACTTCCCTCTCCCTCCAACAGGCCCCAGGCTCTGAAGGGGCCTTGCAGACAACCTCACCACTGAGAATCATCACCCGCTTGCAGTGACCGAGTCTCCTTGCACCCCTCCCCCGAGACCTAGGGGACAGAGTCAAGCCAGGCTGGAGCAGGACCACTTGGGAGCAGAACATCTGCTGCTGTCTCCCCAGCACCCTCAGTGTGCCCCTCCAGGGCAAGCCAGTGTCCCGGCCACAGCTGGGTAGGTCCCCTGCTTGGGGCTCCCAACCTCTGGAGCCCTCCTCAGGGATTCCACGGAGCAGATGTGGCCAAAGGTCACAAGGGAAGTTACTGCAGAACCAGGCAGAGAACCCAGGTCACCAGAGTCCAGCTCCTGAACTCAACCCTTTCTGGGAAATTAAAAACCATCTACTTCCTCTTCAGAGAAGAAAAAAAGAGTAGAGATTTGCTTCAATCAATGCAAAGCCACGAATCACAGATGGAAAAGTACCTGAGATTTCTATATCAGGAAGCAAACTCTGTCTGAATTTAGGTAAAGAGACTTCCTCATGTGCATGGGTACATTTCCATGGGCTTCTCAAGGTCTTGTCTCATATTCAGGTAGAACACTGGTCACTCACTGGGCTCCTCCATCTGTGAGACGCCAACCATGCAAAGCGTGCTGCTGGTATCAGGGTGCTGGACTTCACTAGACATGCATTTTATACAAATCACAATTTCTCAAAAGAAAAAAAAATCTCCAATTCATCAACCACAGCTCAGGCTAGGGCTCTGACGGATGGTGGCAGCCTGGTGGCGGCGCGGGGGGGCAATTCCTGGGGGACGCTCCTCCCCACCCTAAGCAGCTTCTCAAAGCATTCCTCCTCCAACAACCACACTGTCCCAAGTGGGTGCTGGCAATTAGAGGCCCCCTCCCTCTCCTTCCACCCACAGAGACATTTCTGCCCCTTAGAGCTGGGTCTGGTACACATGCACAGGAGGCCCCTCACTAACATGGCTCCATTTGCCAACACCGGCTAGGCACCTGTTCTTGCCTGGCACTGTTCCTATGCCTGTGCCTAGATGTCAGGGGAGACCCTCCCCACAAGCAGTCAGGGGTGAGGGTAAACATAGTGTCCCCTCTAGCAGAACACAGGATACACAATTCCCCTGGTCTGTCTTGGGCAGAGGATCCAAGGTGAGTCCACAGGCTGATGGGGCTGTGGGCTGCAGGTCTGGCTGAGGCTCCAGAAGGCCAACAGCCTTCATCTGACCCCCATGCTGCATCCCTGAGTTACTGCCCAGCTACTACTACCCTCATGAGGGGCACAGGAACCCCTAGGTGACCGTGCTGAGGGCATCCAGATACTAGTGGAAGGCGAGCCAGCTACAGGGTTCAAGGTGGATAAGAGGAAGCCTTGCTTCTGAGAAACAAGATTTCATATCTATCTGGGAATGGACAGAACCACATCCAGCCAGAACGTCCACTGGGCAGGGAAGCCAACATAATCTGTCTGTGAAATCCTTTCTGACTTCTTGGTGAAGGCTGGGATTGTCTCCACAGACTGCACATACGTGTCAGGTCAGGCACTGGCTCATCACCTTCCATGCACCATCCCTCCAATCCTCAGACCCTGCTGGATGGGTACTGGTGTGTGCCCATTTCTCAGAAGGGGAGAGTGAGGCTCAGGGAAGGTGAGTGATTCACCTGAGATCACCAGAACCCAGGTTTGCCAGATGCCAAGGCCAGGGATATGTTAACACTTTCACTATTCCTGCCACATCTGTACACTGTATGATAACTGTTTGTGGCTAATGTCTTCAAACCCTTCATCTTCCAGGGGTTAAACGCAGCAGGAGGGAAAGCATTTCATTTCAGCCGGTGGAGCTGGGCTGAGGCTCAGACCTGGAACATTCAGTACGAGTGTGCTCTGGGTCAGGGAGCCAGGCTCCATGCTGAGTCACTGCCTGGCTGAGGCAGGGCAGCGGCAGTGAGGGCACCCAGCTCCGTTCTGAGTCACCACAGCCCCGAGACTCCACACACGCCCACTCGGGGCCTCTGGAGGGAGAAAACCCAGTTCTACCCCAGCAGGAGGGCTGGCTGGTCCTGCTCTGATGATAAGGATCCATGGGATAATTTGGAAGATTCAAAACGTGATGTGGCTGCCTTCTCTGCTACACACACGTTCTCTCCTGTCTTCTTGCCATTTCCATTTCTGAACTATCCATCCATTCATTCACTGTCCAAGAAGAATTTTTTAACTGAAAAGGACTACAACTCCACTTTATTTTATTTTATTTTTACAATTTCACTTTAATTCAAATTAAATTTTCAAGAAACCAAGGAAGTTATTTTGAAATAGGAAATGTTTGTTCTTCAACAGGACGCTAAGGAATTTTCAGTGGGAAGTCTCACCTCAATCACTAGGGACACAGCTCTGTGCCGGGAGCTCTCGGGAGGTACGCTGTGGACAGGCTCCTAGTGTAGGCAGTCCGCAATCTACAATTCTGGGCCCTTCGGAACTGACAGTGAACGAGAAGCCTCACTCTGCAGTGTCTGATCTTACTGCCAGCCACACACACACACAAAAAAGCAAAAACAAAAACAAAAACTGAAGAAAGACGCCTTCCACAGCGCTGGGGCCGCTGTCTGCAGCTGTAGACCAGCGGCGTCTGGCTGCTGTCAGCAACCAGCCTCTCCGGCAGGCCTGCTCCAAGATGCTGTGTCACTGGTGGGGACAAAAAAAGAGCTTCTCCAGATCCGTAAGGATGAACTTAGGGAATCAATACCAAAGTCCCCTGTGGAGAAAAGGTCATTCAGAAATTCCATAAAAAGGAACCAGTTCCCGGGGAACATCTGCGAGCCCAGGACAACACTGATCAGGAGCCAACAGAAGGCTTCTCAAGACACACTTCAATACCGGATGCTTTTCTTCAAGCAGCCTGCCCGCTCCGGAGCCCGGGCCCAGGTTTTACTCTTCTCCACACAGATCCGTTTGATTTTACTGAGCTGGTAGACCCTGCCAGGCCCTGAGACGCAGAAAGATGAAAGAGATGCAGACTCTGCCTCTGGAACACTCAGCCCCAGCCCGCAGGGACTTGACCCCAAGGCAAGGCAGAAAACTGCTGGCCTTTTGGAGGAAAGATTCAAATTAAAGTGATGTGGAGTCCAGAGCAGGGGCAGCCTGCTTCTAACCAGAGAGATGCAGGAAATGCTCTGTGGAAAAGGCACTGAAGGAGGAAGAACTGTCTTCCATGGAGCATTTCACACAGTGACATGCAGGGAGCGGGCACTCAAAAATCTTGGATAGGATGGATAAGTAAGTGAAGACTGGGGCCCATCTTCTAAGCTCAGACCCAGGCTCAGGAAGTGAGCCAGCATTTCTCATCAGCTGTAAAGAGGCAGACGCAAGGCTGTTTGCCACCGGGGCTGTGCTGGCGAGCTGGGAGTATAAAGGACTTTCGAGAAGCAGCCAGGCCTACTAGTGGCAAGTCTGTGTCACCTGGGGTGGGGGTAAACCTCTGGCCACAACAGTCTTTCTGTTTTGTCATAGCTGACAGTCCTCAGGCCAGGCAATCCTCTCTCTCCAAATCTGTTTCCTCAGGCGTAAGGTGAACCTGATAATTTCTACCTTAGTGAGTGCTTTGAGGATTTAAAGAGATAAGGTTTGTAAAAGCACCCACCTGTGTCTGGCATATATATATACACAGACAGACAAAACAATAGATTCATTCCTTCCTAAAGAAATGCTCTCTCATTAAGCTTCTGCAAGCTGCCTGTCTTGCTGAAAAGCTGCCAAGGCCCCCAAAGAAACTGTCACAGAAATATGCGAAGACTTAATAACACCCGGTATCTCACACGTCGCACAGTGCCAGACAACGGCTGGAGATCAACTTCCACATCTGCAAAAGGAGGGGATTTAGAGCTTAGCTTCAGAAGTCTAGCTGTGGGTCTGAGAGCTGAGGCACAAGCCGATCACAGGGGTACAGACTTGATTCACAAGCAATGTGGAGCTGGGAGGGGCTGGAGAATTCCACAGGCAGGTATGAGAGAGGTTTCTTTGGCGTCCACCAGCACTAAAGGGTGCTCAGAGGTTCCTGACAAGCAAGGCCCTCATCTTCTGCTCCCAGTTTTCCTATGTAAGGTGTCTTAAATATGTAACAGCAACATCAAGACAGAAAAAAATATGAAGGAGAAAGGGCAAGTTTGGATTATAAAAGGTTTCCTAATTTTTATGAAAAATACCAAATCATTTTAAAATGTCAATACGAAGTAATAAACATGTAAAGTAGTTTATATAAGGCAACTGTGTGTCATTCCAGAAACAAGGACAACGCTAATCAAGCCTCATGGGTGGTACGTAGCTTTCTGACTCACAAGCAGCCACAACTGCATCAAACGACTAAGCCTTCCAGGCCCCTGGCTAACGTCAAACACCGCCATGGTTCCTGCGCACTGATTCGACCCTTTTAAAGGGCAAATATACGTCACGAAACAGGGGACAAGCTATGTTCAGTTCTTGCATAAGCCAAACACGGACTGTTCTCCAGAGGGGAAAATGAAAGCCCTGGATGAGGTGGACGCATAAGGCATTTGGCTGTGTTCTTTATCCACCCCCAACAAATCCCTATTCATCAGGCATTAAGAAATTTGCTTCAGAGTAGCTGCAACTTGCTGGAAATACAAAGGAGAGAAGGGCCACTCGCTTCCTGACTGTGTTCTGATTCTAAGAGGCACAAGAGCTTGCCATCGATCTGCAAAGAGCAAGATGATCTCATCTTTAAGAACATTCAGGAGGCTCCGCTGAACATGAAGCAGAACAGATGGGTCTCTCTACCTCAGCTGTAACTCTAAACATTTCCAGTTTCCTCTGAAAGGATGTTTCTACCTGTCTGTCACAGAGCCTGAGGAGAATCTGTCAAATTACTGTGGTGAGATTCAGCCGGGAGGGCAAGACAGGAAGGAAAGGCTCTGGCTTGCTTCTTCCTAGGGTTCAGGAGGGTCTCAGGACCACCTCCCCCACCCAGCACTGCCACTCTGCCAGGCTCCACCCCTCTCCACGCCACCCCCATCATCACACCCCCAGAAGCCATGTGCCAGGCGAGTTTTACCACAGAGGAATGGAGGCTTGGGAGATGGCCCTGCGGGTTAGACGTTAAGCAGGCGCCCTTAAGGATGCCAAGGCCTGCACAGGCGCACACTAAGTCACAGCCTCCCCACCCTCCTACTAAGTGGGATCATCATCCTTCAGTGGCTCCCAAGTGCCAGCCTGGCAGGATCAAGAACCATCAGGGAAGCTCTTTTGACATACTGATTTCAGGACCCTACTCTGAGTGGTTCGGATTCAACAAGGGGGTGCGCAGCTGGCGATCTGTGTTCGGCAAAGGCTTCCCTGGAGACTACCAGGCTTGGGAATCTGCCAGGGCTGGGGATCTCCGAGACCTGCAGAACTAGAATGGCCCTGGTCTCCAGGGAGGAGGGTCTCCCTCTGGCCCCAGGGAGGTTTGTGAGGGAGCAGCCACACTCCCAAGTATCTGGCCTCCGTTTATTTAGCAAGGAGAGCCTGGAGGAGCGGCTGCATGGAAACTGTACATCTCCTGACTTCAAGGCGGACACCGGCCTCTCTGCCAGAGAAGGGGCCTGGACGGGTATGAACTTGCCAGGAGATTAGTGGGAAGCCCACGTGTGCAGAAAATCGATATCCAGGAAGACTGCAAGTGGGGAGGTTCAGTTGCTCAGACTGCAGCTGGATAAAGCCCAAAACCTTTGCCTCTAGCTGTCCTGGGTCTGCAATGAAGGGCAAGACACTTGCTTTCACTTGCCCCCTCTGTAAAAATGAGGAAGAGTCACTCTAACCACTGCAGGGGAATGGGGAAGGATCAACTGCAGGACAACAGAGTATAAGACTAAACCAAACACAAAGTTCTAGTCTTTTTCTTCTTTCCATGAAAGCCATTCCTTTACCAGCATGGTTAAACTGTAAATACCCAGAAACTGTCTTCCCTGACAGACAGCTTTCTCTGTTTTTCATGCTCAATGAATAGCTCTTTACTGATTGACAGCATCTCTTCTTGAAGGTAGGGATGCTAGAGGGTAGGGGGTGGGGTTCTCTTAGCTCAGTTTCTCTAAAATCCCATTTTGTTTTCCGCCAGAGCCCTTTTCTCATTACACATTAAGAAACTAATTTTCAGTATAACTAATAGTGAAGGATCCTCCACTGTACTAACTCTGGAGTAAGGTGACGTTTGTGTAAGTGAAAGTGAATTAGTCACGTAGCTGTTCTGAGTATAACAAAGCACAAGCTTGAAAGTAATGAAGCCCACAGAACTAATGAACTGAATGCTAGCTTTCTCCTTACGTTCTGGTGCCGTGCTGACAAATCTCAGGTAACCAGTTCTGTAAAGAAAGCCCTTTTCTTAAGTTGATCACATCCAGACATCACTATACAAGTAGTCACAGCACAGAATTCAGCTACCTAATACTTGGTGGTCAGGAGGACACAAAAGTAATCAAGCTTCACAGTTTCATAAAAATTTAAGACTCTTCTACCTTCTTCTGAACACATACACTGCCTCTTATTAGGATGTTCTGGTGTAGTTCTCTCTTTGCTACTGGTATTATCTGAGTGGCCTTTGGAAACACACTTGAACTCTCTGGGTTTCTTTCTCAGAAAAATAGAGGCTAAGCTAAAAGATATTTAAGGACGTTTCAACTTTAAAATTCTGACTGTTAAATTTTCAAATCAACTTTTCCATCATCAGACTTCTGATTTAGTAGCTCCTATTTTCTACTTATTGAGAACAGTAATAGTAACTCAACCTGTTTTTTCTCCCTTACGGAGGTTTATGAAACCACAGCCTAACCCATTCACCAAACGGGTGCCCAAAGATCCCAACCTGCTGGGTGAGTTTCATGTTGAAAACAAAGTGCCAGCATGGTGGGACTTACACTGCACTCGCAGCGGATTTGTTCAAACTTGATCTTCACTCACCATGAAGGATACCAGTGGATTTTGACTGTCCCTGTGTCTACAAGAAGGAAGCCTTAAAAAGATAGTTTTATTTATTTATTTATTTATTTTTGCTTCAGTAAAGATCTACATTCTTGGAGACCACAGTAACTGAGTTGGTCTGAAGTGAGCATTAGTTTCACCCAATATGAGGTGAACAGACACACAAAAAAGTGTATATAATTATGCCCATTCCAGGTAATTACAGCCTCTTGTACTAATTTTCAGAAATAAATACACAATTAATTTCTTAAATGTAAGCTGTTGAATATACAATGTCTCACTGTTGGGCACCAGAACTTTATCAATATTTTGAAGAAAAAATGCATAAAAATGAAGGTGGATCACATAGATCTCTCTTCGAAAATAATAATTTATAAAGCATTTTTAATTTCGTGAATTTTTAAATCTTCAAAGTAAATTACCAACTCTTTATGACTTTTATTTTTATTTTGATGAGACAACATAACTCTACCCTTTCTTTAAGTATATTTCTTTTTGCCAAGCTTTATATTTTGAAAAAGCTCAAATTTATAGAAAATTACAAGAGGAGTACAACTAATTACAATTTAAAAAAATTAATAGACTCATTCCAAGTTTATATTTTCAAATTTTCATGCTCCTAAGAAGTATATATTCTTGCATATATGTAAATGAGGCAAACCTCTGTATCCACGAAAGTATTACTACTCAGCTATCTGTGTGTCAGAAACAAATTCTAGGTATTTTAGTAACGTAACAAGGAAGGGAATATACTGCCATTAAAAAAAAAATCTTTCTCTCCAGTGTGAGGCAATGTCTAAGGCAACAGCCAACTAGGAGACAGTCCACATCTTTAGTTTAGAAATTGCCTGGGAGAACAGCATCTTGTTTTTAACAAGTCATATTAGAATATATTCTTATTGAAAACAGTTTCAAACAGTAATACAATTTTAATTTTATATACAGAAAGAAAGAAAAAAAAGGAATGTATTTACATCAGTCTCCTGAGTCACTCTGTGCCTGACACCGGAGAGTGAAGTCAAGATATCCTCAACCAAGTACAGTAACTTTAGGAGGTAAAATTCCTAAGAGACTCTAAAAGACCCCCCCCCCCCAAGCTTGCCAATGGCCCCCTGGCGTCCGCCGAAGCGCGATCAGCAGAGTGAAATCAGTCTCAGCCCTGGAAGACGGGAGGAGGCCACAGCGGGGCCTTGGCCTGGGCCTCCGATACTGAACAGGCCGCCCGCCCCTTGCCTCCTGGCCCATGGCCCCTCGAAGCCGGTAGACTGGACCTGGCGCCACCACGCGATGCGGGTCGCACTTCCCGCCCGACCCCCGTAAAACAAATGCAGCCCAGGGAGGACAGTCCTCTCCCGGGCCTCCCCTCGTCCGGACGCCAGCCAAGGGCGGGCCTGGAGAGGGGGGTTGTAGGGGCGTAGCAGGCCGACCCCCCTGGGAGCTGGTGTCCTGGGGGGTCCGTGCGTCCCAAGTGGCCTTCACTGATCTCCGGGGTACCGGCGCGGGCGGGCTGCGGCCGGAGCACACCTGGCGCTTCGCGTCCCCGCAGCCCGGCCCAGTCCAGCCGCCCCCGCCCAGCCTTGTCCCCGCCGCCCGCCGTCTAGGAGGACCTCTGGCCAGGGTGCGGCGCGGGCCCTGCTCACCTTGGGGCCCTCGGTGGGCACGCGCGGGTCATTCCACGTCGTGGTGCGGCTGTTGTGGTCCACGAAGAAGGGCCAGCCGGTCTGCGGGTCGATCTTGATCTCCCAGCCCGGGGGCAGAGGGTCGCGGTCGCCGGCGCCGTTGCCAGACGCCATCTGCACCATGGGCGAGTGGGTGACAGCGCTCATGTTGGGTCGGGGTCAGCCCGGTGGGGCGGCCGCCGGGGTGCCGAGTCGCGGGGTGCTGGGGTTGCGGGGTGCCGAGTCACGGGGTCGCGGGGTGCCGGACCTCCAGGCGCAGAGTCGCTCGCTGGCTATAGCCGGAGCTAGAGTCGTGCGCGCCGCCGACGTGTCCGGGAAGCCGGCGCCGGGCACCTTTATGAATTAAAGGAGGGGGTGACGTGGCCGGAGAGGGCTGGAAGTGTCTGGAAATAGCCTCCTCACTGCCAAAGGGGAAGGAGGAGATAAAGGGAGGTAGCAACTGGCCGGCTAGAAACTTCTGGTCCCATCCAGAGAAGTTGGCGGCGGCGCTGGTTGGATGTGGAGCTCCGCCCTGAGTCATCGGCTATATCCGTGGCGGGGCGGGACGTGGGCGGGGCGCGGGCGGGGCCTCGGTCCGGCCGCCCCTCCTCCACCCCTCCACCTCCTCCCTCGCCCCAGCTGGCCGGGTGGGTGTCCCCCGGCCCAGATCGCCCCGGGGTGGGCGGAGTTGCATCCGCGGGATCCGCCTGCTGCTGGCCGGAGGGACAAGCGAGCCCCGGGGACGGCGTATCTTGGGCCAGTTTCGGTTTTCAGACTTGCTCCCTCTTCAAGACATGTAGGTGTTCCCGGGACTGGGAGTTCCGCGCGCGGGACATCTGCTGCGGCTCCTTCGTGTAAAAACAAAGTCATCGTTAGACTTTAAAGTGGATTTAAACTAGGGTCTCTCCCACCTCCCCTTTGCACTCCCATATATTGATACGCGGGGACACTGGCCTCCCTCAGTTACGATTTAATCACTTCCATGGGCTTAAGGGCCGTCCGAAAGGAGCGCTGGAATGTTGATCTGGCACCATTAGCGGAGCCAGGGAGAAAATGGAAGTACAAATGGAAACTCACCTGCCTTCTTTCTGAAACCTAATGAGAGAAAGATTGCATCAGCCCATGGTTTTATGCTCCTGAACCTCATATCTCAAATATAGAAACTATCATTGCAGTGAATAACTTTAAGGAAAAAACACAATCTTTTGAGTTTTGGTCTTTTTTATGGTAGGGGTTGGTTCTTGCAAACTTAAATCTTACCCTTCATTTGGGAAGTAGGGAACAAATCGAATCATGAACAAATTCTGTTTGGTTGCTTCAGTGGTGGTCACACTTGTAACTCAGCCAAGCACCTGGATTCCTCTGGGAGAGACAGTGCCCGCAGAGGAAATGGGGGGGGGGGTGTTCTGTTTTAGATCCTTAGGCACGCAGACTCATTCCCTTCCCCAGAAACATTCTGGAAAAGTGACTTGGACTAATGTTGGGCCCAATTTTCTAACTTAAATGCAGAGAACACCCTGGAACCCTCAGAGACAATACATCTTGTCTCTTGCTGCTCTCAAATTACTCTGTTTGGAGCAAATGCTAGAGAGGCTTGCCAATCATTTCCAATGGAATGATTCTCACATAGGTCTACTTACCAGCTTTTAAGTACAAACACTCACTTCCGTGAAAAAAGAGATGATGAAGCCCCAGGAGCTGACTTAGGTCACCAAACACACAAAAGACTTACGTAAAAACCCAAATGCCAGTGCACTAATTTACCATAAGAAGTATTACTATTCAATAATAAGGAGCTGGACCTTCGAGTACGCTATTCAGTGGCTGTCTTATTCTTTCTTATTTGTGACGCTCTAAGCACAAGACTGGGCCCAGAATCCATATTCAATAAATACTGATGTTTATTGAAGATTGACTCCAAAGTGAATTTTTATTTCTATCATCTTCCTTTGTTCAATTTGCTTTCCACTACAACTACATTTAAACACTGGGAGCACTGTTTGTTTGTTTGATTTGCTAGACAGAAGTAGGGAGGAAGCAAGTTCCTCTGGGATTAACATAGCTTCTTCTGAGAGTTATATTCCACCGGGACTTCAAGTGGGTCTGTCTAAAATGGAGCCATAAGTCTTGGAGAACTGCCTGGAAGAAGCTCCTTTGAGCCATGCTGAATAATAAATAAGCAGCCTGTCTGTCCCTGGTGGCTTATTTTCCTTCTAGGTCTTAGGATGCTCTTTCTTCAGGTGCTATAGACTGAATGTGTTTCTCAAAAATTCATATGTTGAAGCCTATTTCCTAATGTGATGCTATTTGGAGATGGAGACTTTGGGAGGTGATTGAGGTCATGAGGATGGAACCCTTATGAATAGGTTTAGTGCCCTTATTAAAAATACCCCAAAGTGTTCCCTCACTGCTTTCTTCCACCATGTGAAGACACAGTGAGAAGATAGCTGTTTCTCTGGCCCCTACCAGACACCAGATCCGCTGGTGCCTTGCTCTTGGACTTCCCAGCCTCCAGAACTGTGAGAGAGAGAGAGAGAAAAAATGTTGTTTATAAGCCGGCTAGTCTGTGTTATTCTGTTATAGCAGCCCCAATGGACTCAGATACCAGGTCTTCTGGAGTTTACTTGCCCAGATTGGAAGCTTAAACATGACCCTGAATTTCCCTCTTTCTTTTTCTTTCCTTCTTTCCTTCTTTCCTTCTTTCCTTCTTTCTTTCTTTCTTTCTTTCTTTCTTTCTTTCTTTCTTTCTTTCTTTCTTTCTTTCTTTCTTTCTTTCTTTCTATAAACTTTTTTTTTATTGAGTTATAGTCATTTTACAATGTTGTGTCAAATTCCAGTGTAGAGCACAATTTTTTAGTTATACATGAACATACATATATTCACTGTCACATTTTTTTTCGCTGTGAGCTACCACAAGATCTTGTATATATTTCCCTGTGCTATACAGTATAATCTTGTTTATCTATTCTACATATGCCTGTCAGTATCTACAAATTTTGAACTCCCTTCCCACCCCCTCTCCCCCTGCCCTTTCTTTCTTAATATCTAGTCATCACCAAATCTGTAGATTCCATCACCTTGGCATTCCTTGTTTCTGAGTATCCTTCTCTTCCTTCAATGTCACCAGCCTAGTCCAGGTCCCTGTAATCTCTCATCTGGACCCTGGCAATGGTCTCTAATGTTTTCCATGTCAAATCCGTTGCCCAAATGGCAGCCAGAGTGACCTCTTCAAGCACGAATGGCATGCTCTTTCTCTGGTTAGAATACTTTAATGGCTCCCCATTGCCCTCTTTATATCCAGGTCCACACTCCTTGGCCTGGTGTACATAAGACCCTTCTTCCCCTCCCCCGGTGCTGGCCCTGCTGGAGTACATCACGCCCACACTGAGCTTTCTGTTGTCTGCACACACTGCTTCCTCAACCTTCTCTCCCACCCCCAACGCCTTCTTCTGCCTTTACCTGGCTGACTCCTCTCCATCTCCAGGTGTCACCTTTGGCATCACTCTCCTTCACCTTCCTAGTTTGGGTCATGTGTCCCTTCTAGATGCTCCCATACAAATCCTACGGCACCCTATTAAGTGTACTGCATTGCAATTGCTTGTCTGATGGTCTCATTTGCTATGGACTGAGTTTCTTGAGGGCAGGAGCAGAATCTTGATCAACACTGAGTCCTCAGCCTCTAGCACATTGCCTGGCAAATAATAGTTATAAAAACAACAACAATTGTAATGGCGACCATTTACTAAGCATTTACCGCATGCCAGGTACCGGGCTACAAGCCCTATATAGATAATCTCATCTAATCTTTGTGATGGTTGGAGGCCATCAGGAATGAAGGACCGGGTTGCTGGGAACACTGCAGGAAGACCAGTCTCAGGTGTCCTTTGAGGATTGGCTCAGCTCAGGAAAACTGCCTGGCCCAAGGTCACACCTCCTTCTAGGGGCAGTCTGCATCTAGTGACTAATCTACCCAGGGGCATAACAGCCTACCCTTTTGGCCCAACTCCAGGTAGGGCTAACGTGCTCTCCTGGCTCTAGAGTGCCCTCTGGGGTTGGCTGCTGCTTTCTTGGAACTGCCTCTCAGCTCATCTCCCTCTGCCTAGTCTTGTTTCCTGCTCTCCCTTTTTTTGGTGTTGCTCTTTAGAGAATTCCGTCATAAAATCCTGCTGGTTAACTTCTGTCTCACAATCTGCTTTCTGAGGAGACAAACCTGGGACAATCCTCTCAACAGTGTAGTGGGTAGGTGTTACTAAGATTCTGCCTTTGCAGGTGAAGCAATTAAAATTTAGGGACGCTAGGTAACTTGCTCAGTGTCACAAAGCTCGTGACTTGTAGAGGTGGGATTTGAATTCAGGCGATTGATTCCAGAGCCCACACTTTTAACCATGCACTCAATAAATACAAGAAGTGAATCCTTGGCTTAGTCCCATTAGTCACCAAGGGAAAAAAATGCTAAAGTTACAGTTCAGAAACAAAGCTTTGTGCACATACATTTCTCAAGGCTGAGGAAACCAGGGCAGCAGCAGATGGCTGTGGGAAATCAGAGTTCGCCCTGTCAGTGGGGTGGACGGTCCTGGCTGACTCATAGCACAGGTCACAGAGAGGGGACCCAAGCCCAGTTATCATGGTGAGTTCTAAATGGAAATGTTGTCTGAAAGATCTCAGTGTCTGGATAATTTAATCCATTTCTAATGGCACAGAAGAACAGCCAGTTCTCCCCGATCTGTGCAAAATGCTGATCATCCCAGGTTGTTTTTGTTTGTCTTGGGATGTGATCAAGGATCAACACATGCAGCTGTGCACAGCTTCACCAGCCAGTGCCTCCCAAGGGGGCCCTTCCACGATGGGCAGCAGAGAAAAGGGGAGGCCAGGGCCACCTGGGTGGAAGCTCTGGCCGCTCTCGAATGTCCTGATGGTCAAGTTCACTGGGAGAGAGGGGCCACAGACCGCAGGTGGTAGAGCAGAGAGAGGAATAGGAGATGCCTGGTCTGGTTATGCAGCGGAGACCTCCGTGATAAACTCTAATATACACCATAGTGGAGGGGGAGGGGAAAATCAATATGGCTGAGCTGCAGAGTTTCAGGTTTCAGCACTAACCTTGCATCTGTTTGTTATTAAAAGTTAAAGTCTGTGCCTGCTCCAGCCCAGCCGCCCTGTGCTCTCTGACCTCCTGTGGCAGGTACATCCTGTTCCAAGCATCTGGACCTTTAATCATAAACTATCCTGTTTTGCTATTTAACTGTCTGTGTTCTTCCCTGAAAGGATGGCAGGGGCCATTGAAATGGGGACTCTAGCATGGAAAGCTTATTTTGTAAAATATAAGGCATGACGTTAAGCACGCCAGGACCTGATCTTATTTATTTCACTCAGTAATTCTAGGAGGCATTGAACCCATTGCACAGAAGAGAAGGAAACAGGTTTAAAGATGTCAAGTAACCCTCCCAAGTTCACATGGCTGACCAGCAGGTAGGACCAAGATTTAAAATTAAGTCTGTCTGATTCCACAGCCTGTGTTTTTAACTCCAAGGTTAAACACACCTTTGTCTTTTGCTGCTTTTCCATCCTTGGTTGAGTCCTAGCTAAGCAGCTGTACTGAGTTGGCTAGTGTTGCCCCCAAATTCACATCTACCCAGAACCTCAGTGTGTGACCTTACTTTGAAGATGTACTCAAGTTAAGATGCGGTCATACTGGATTAGGGTGGGCTCTAATCTGACAATGAGTCTCCTTATAAGAGCGGAAATTGTGGATGCACACACAGAGACATACACACAGGGAAAACACATGTGATGATGGGGGCAGAGATGGGAGTGATGCACCTATAAGCCAAGGATTGCCAGCAAACACCAGAAGCTGGAAGAGGAAAGCAAGGATCTTCCCCAGAGACTTCCAGAAAGGGCATGGTCCTGCTAACACCTTGATATCCAACTTCTAGCCTCCAGAACTGTGAGACAATACATTTCTGTTGTGTTAAGCCACCCAGTTTGTAGTAGTTTGTTATGCGGTCCTAGGAAACCAATACGGTAGCCATACTATCAGTCTTTTTGCCCAACCCAAATGTCGCTTCTGTAATCTGTAACAGGAACCGCCCTTTGGAGCGTGATTGACAAACTGTTTCATTTCTCTCTCATCAAGCACCGCCACGCAGGGAGGAAGACTTTCTTGATTCCTCATCTCCCCACCAGGCAGAAATCAACCCTCTTTCTGTTTGAGAAATTATCTCCCCTAAAAAGTACTAAACTCCCAGCTCATTTGAAATGAAATTCTTAAATGTGTTTTTAAATGAGTTCAGTTTTTTGCCCTTTCATCTATCAAAATCCTCCAAGTCCTAGGGTCATGTTTCAGTGAGGTCACCCTGACTACTCATAAATGAATTGATAGTTTATCAAGCCAAATAATAAACATAAGAATGTTGAAACCCTTTCAAAATCACTTTTTTAAAAGAAAAATTGCCAGAAGAAATATCACCAGTAATACTTAAAAATTCTAATAATTATGATTTACTTCCTTAAATAAAATGATATTAAACACTATGCAAAAGTATATACCAAAGTACAACATGTGATATTTTTAAAACTTAGGATAGTATTTATAGAATTGCAGGGTTTAACCATGATAAGCATTAGTGCAAGGAGGTAGAGAAAAGTTATTTACCTAACAAGTTAGTTTCAGGGGATTAATTTTACAAATATTTTTTGGATTAGGCCCTGAGGATGCAATGCCCCTTTGCAGAGCCCAGCAGTTTAGATTGTAAGAACTTACAGAAGAAATAAACATAATTGCCCTCCCTGAATTTATACTGATATAAGAGACAGTTAAGACCCTTAAAAATGAAAAGATGTAAGTGCCCCTACAGATATCAATATGTCATTGATACTCTGTATCTTCAGCTATTTTCCATTCCTGCAGAAATATGAAGAAACTATTTTAGTAAATGTTTTTTCTTATTATAAAGCTAATATGTATTTATTGTAGAGGATGTCTAAGAACGCAGAAATAAGAAAATAAAAATGTATTGTCCATGTATTAACATTTAATACATTTACTTATAGTCTTATCTTTATCCTTCTTAAAAATTGGGCTATAATTATATAATTTTATATCCTTCGTTATTCACTTTATGTTAAATCAAGAGCATTTTCTCAGAACTGAATATTCATGATAAATTACAATAGAAGACAGGTGGTAAGTGGGATGGGAAGGGATAAATTGGGAATTTGAAATTTACACCTCTTGGGGAGTGATGAAAATGTTAGCTGTCTTGATTGTGGTTGTTGATTCACTGGTGTATACATCTATCAAAATTCAACAAACTGTACATCTGAAATATGTGTAGTTTACTATATAGGAATCATACCACAAAAAAGGTGTTAAAAAATTACAGGTAAAAAAAAAATCAATGAATGGTAATAGAAACAGAGGAAGGGAGTGAAAAATATATAGTTATCCATTTCATTTATTCATTCACTCCAGCAAACATTTCAGGGCCAGTCTCTAGGACTATAATGATGGATAAAATTTGGGCTCAGCCCCTTTTGTGGAGGTAGGACCCCATGAACAGTTAAATCACATCACAAAATGGTAAATGCTGTTGCAGAGAATAAAATGTTCTTGGAGGCCAGAAGACAGAGAAATCAACCTCACACTGGTGAATCTGGGAAGGCTTCAGGGAGGAATGGACATTTATGTTGGAATAAATTTTTTTTTTAAATCAGTAATACACGTGCATGATACAGATCTCAAAAGGCACCAAAGGATACTAAATTCCTTTGTTAGGGCTGCTGTAACAAAGTACAACAAACTGGGTGGTTTAGAACAATAGAAATGTATTATTTCATAGTTTTGGAAGCTAGAAGTCCAAGATCAAGGTGTCTGCAGGGCTGGTACCTTCTAAGGACTGCAAGGGAAAAATCTGTTTCCATGCCTGTCTCCTGGCTTTTAGTGGTTTCCTGAGAAACACTTCGATCTCTGACTTCATCACAAAGTGTTCTCCCTGTCAGCCTATCTGTGTTCAAACTTCCCCTTTGTGTAAGAATACATGTCATGTCGGATTAGAGGCCCACACGACTCCTGTATGACCTCATCTTCACTAATTACATCTGCAATGACTCTATTTCTAAATAAAGCCTCACTTTGAAATACCAAGGGTTAGGACTTCAACAAATGAATTTTGTGGGTCACAATTCAACCTGTAGCAGTACTCAGTCAAAAACAAATCTCCTTCTCTCTGATGTTTCCAAGCCTCCCAGGTCCCTGCTTTAGAGGCAATCAGTATCCCCAGGTTACCGCATATTCTGCCAGAGGTCCTTCATGCATTTACCAAAAACCATGTGCACATTTCCCCCACTCACAAATGCTAGCACACCACGTGCACAATCTCTTCCTCTTTTCACTTAACAATACCTTGTGAAATTTTCCATATCAGTTCACACAGACCTTCCTTATTCCCTTAAGTGGCTGTACAATAGTCTATAATTTATTTAACTGGTCCCCTATTAATAGACATTTAGATAGTTCCCAGCCTTCTGCTATTATAAACAATGCCGCACTGTCTAAACTTGGGCACATGCCATTGTGCACAAATGTATAAGTACATCTATTAATACCTGGAGGTGAAAATGCTTGGTCATCGAACCAGTGCATTTTAAAATTTGAGCTGTTTTACCAAAGAACTTGCCAAGGAGGTCAGAGAAGGTCAGCTTTGCCCCAGCCATGTTAACAGTGAATGTTTCCCCACAATCTCACCAGACTGTGTCGAACTCTCTGATCTTGGCCAATCTGATATATTCCCTTTGTACTTTTAATTTGCATTTCTATTATTATGAGCATAATTGAGCATCTTTTCATCTGTTTAAGAGACATTTGGTATTCCTTTCCTTTGAAAAGCCTGCACCTATCCTTTGCCCATTTTTCTACTGGGACTGAGGAGGAATGGAATGGATTTTTACAGATGCATAAGAGGGAATTTAAAAAGGGCACCAGATAATTTCAGGGCCCCCGAAGATGCGGACTGGCATTGAAAAATGGCTTGAGGACCTCCCATCTCTCCGGTTGCGTGAGTTTCTGGCCCAGGCCTCCCTCCTCCTCCAGCCTGAGCAACAGCCTGCTCAGGAACCAAGGGGAAGCCTGGAAATTAGATTCTGGGTTTAGAATTGCAAATTTGAGCTTGGACTGTGAGTTGTCCAAGGAAGCCCTGGGTCACTCCTCCGAGCCTGGTTCACCTCTAGGGGCTGATTTAAGTTGGGGGTTGGGTCATAAGAGGTGGGAGCTCATTGCTTGCATTAGTAACAGACCCTGAAGAAACATGAAACTTGAAACAGGGTACAAATGTCATAAAAAGACAGTCAGAGGCCAGGGTCAGAAAATCCTCCCTCAGCTACAAAATGCTTTTGTGTTGTTCTTTGGTCATTTATTCACTGGCTAGGGCTGCAGTGAGTTTAAACGCAAATGAGCGGACATTTCTGTCTAAATCTGTTATTATCTTGGTAGGTATGACTGAGTATGGCTGAAGAGTTGTTTTCAGAACAAAGGATCAGGGTTCTGCTTTTGGTGTCTCTGCCACCCTGTAGTTTGCACTCTGGGGACTGGGCATTTGTTGGTCACACATCCTCTGTTGTTTCCAGAAGACGCACAATGTTGCTTCCAGAGGATCTGTCAAGGCTCGCCCTTCTATTCTTTCATTCTTTGGGGATTTATTGAATATCTCCTGACAATACCTTGACCCTGTGGAAGGATTCAGACATGTGAGAGCTGACCTGTGTCTTCAGGATAGTAGACTCCTGTAGGATAGTAGGATAGTAGTTAGGGAAATGAGACTACTGTGATGGTTAATTGTATGTGTCAGCTTGGCTGGGTCATGGTGCCCAGACATTTGGTCAAACATTATTCTGGACTTTTTTGTAAAGATTTTTTTTGGATGAGATGAAGTCTTAAAATAGTGGACTTTGAGTAAAGCAGGTTACCCTCCATGATGTGGGGTGGGCCTCATCCAAAGTTGAAGGCCTTAAGAGAACAAAGACTGACATCCCCAGAGCAAGAGGGAGTTCTGCCAGCAGACTGCCTTTGGATTTGGACTACAAATCTTCCCTGAGTCCTTAACCTGCTGGCCTATCCTGAAGATTTTGGACTTGTCCCTCCACAATTCCTTAAAATAAATATCTCTTTCTCTCTCCCTCTCTCCTCTCTAGATAGAAACATAGGTAGATAAATCAGATAGACAGACAGACAGACAGGTAGAGACTCTGTTGGTTCTATTTCTCTGGAAAACCCTGACCAACACAACTGTCTGTGAGTTGTGTGATCCTCAAGATAGCAAGTGACTTAGCACAGGATGACAGAGATGCTGAGCGGAGGGAGGAAGTCAGGGAGGCCTTGAGCAGGAACTGGAGAGTTGAGCAGGATTCTGAAGCAAGGTCAACTGTGAACAGGTGGAAGAAGGAGCAAGTGCCTTCTGAGAGAGGAAACAGCAAGAGGAAACTGTGGATCTAGGCCCAAGCAGGGGACCGATCTTGGAGACAGACAGTCCTAGCACCAGGTACCTTTGCCACGGCAGCTGTCAGAGTTGCAGCTGGACCTTGTTAGTGGGAGTATGTGTTGAATGCCTGTCTCCTTCTGAGACCATAAAGTGGTGTTTGGCGCATACGTATTCCCCATGTCTGCCTAGATCATTACTACAAGTGGGTGTTGAATAAGCATTTGCAGAATGAATGAATTCACTTGGTCCTCATATTGAATTATAATCTATGGAAGAATGAATTCCCAGCCTTGTTCCAAAAGGGGTCAAGAAATTGGCGACAATGGTTAAAGGCTTACTTTTTCCCGATGGGGAGATAATTGTATTACTTTCCATTTCAAAAAACACATTTGTCAACAATTCTGACAATCAGAGACGTAGAAAACAGAACATCTGTAGTCCCACTGCCCAGGAACTAGATGGAAATAAAATAACGTTAAATCATGTTAACGGTAGAATGTGATGCGTTATTATTGCCATGTTATTGGAGCTCTCCTTGCTCTTGAGTTAGGACCGTCAAATTTATTGATCACCTACTGCTGTGTGTTAGGGACTGAATCACAGAGGTAGAGTAGACAGACACAGGGTTTTCCTGCCATACGAGAGTGTTGAGCGGGTTAGAGAAAGTCTCATAGAATCAAAGTTTTCCCCAACTTTGGTGTTTCTGTGCCACCTCTTGGTTGCTGGACACGTGGTCTTTTGTTTTTGCGGTGCTTGAACGCACATTTTTCATCCCCCTCCCAAGGCTGGGGGGAACAAGCCTCTCAGAGCAGTTCTCTGGAGCCATTTCCATTTTATACAAAATGGGTTGTTAAATTTGAAGGGCCATTTTTATTTCTTTCTCTAGATCCCTCTGGAAATTTGGACTCAGTTTAATAAATTTTTTGCTTGTTGTTTGTGTTTAAAGATCACATTCTTCTCCTGGGCAACAGCTATTCACCCTGACAGGTTTAATTTTTATCACTCTTCACTCACAAAAGGCAGCACGATTTTCAGTAGATAGAAAGGAATCATCAGCACCATTTCCTTTGTTTGTGTCTGAATTTTTTTTAGTGTTAATTTTTTAAGTACATAAATAATATAGAAGACATATCCTTCTTTGAAACATGCTTGAAGATTTAAACTTCATATAAATGAAGCATTTCAGCCAACAAGTCTCAATCTGACCTTTCTTTGCCATCTTTGGGGGTGTTCTCACAGGTGTAGGCTAGAGCTTAACCCACTGGCACCTGGGAAAAATCTGTTATGTTTTCCCAAATTTTCTGTTTCCCGGATTAATTTTATTCATTTTAACCCATCCAGCTTTCCTGAACTGTTGATTGGCTCCAAGATGCCAAGACGTCCTTGGGATCTGGAGCAGGCAGTGTTTGCCTTTCATGGTGTCTACAGCTTGGCGAGGCAGCCTGCACCCTCTGGGACAGGCCTGGTTGGCCCCCTGGGAGTGCACACCGTGTTCCTTGCCCACAGTGCTAGGCTAGGAAAGATGCATTGAAAAGTCAGGGAAAGCATCCCAGATGTGTGCCAAGAGCAGGCCAGTCCCAAAGACAAGGGAGGCCAAGCTGGGCTGGTGCTGGACTCAGCTACCAACCTAATGTGGGAATGGAGGCCAGTGGATAGGTTTCTTTCTCTTTTTCTTTCTTGTTAATATAAAGAGCAGAACTAGATTTTGTGGTTAGAATTTTCCAAATTGTATTGTTTTCTCTGCAATTACAGAAGCAATTTATATACGCTCTAGAAAAGTTGGAAAATACAGGAGTCACAGAAGAAAATGAAAATCTCACAAATGGGTGGGACCTTTTAAGGAGGTGGGTTAAGGTTGAGATGAGGAAGAAATTGCTAACAAGTAGGAGAAAGCTCCGGGCCACTGGCAGTGTCAACAGGGCAGGGGGCTGGATGGCCAGCCTCCAGAAGGGCTTCCTGCTCACATAGGAAGGGATCAGAAGTTAATTTTGCCTTGAGGGAACTTGTAACCTAGTGGAAGCCTTAAAATGTAAACGTAAATAACTAGAACACCATGTAGAAACTTCTAAAGCCCTAACGCCTGGAACTGAGCACTGGTCTTGTCCTGAGCATTGTACTAAATGATTTAAAAGGACAATCTTCCCTACTCGGATGTGATATCCACAAGGCAGGGATTTGTCCTTAACTCTTACACCTATAACAGTGCTTGGCACACAGTAAATATTTCTTTGGTAAATCTCGCTGAGTCCTCACAGCCTTATGAAAAAAAGCAAAGTAGCAGAGTGATTGGTGTGTAGGCTCTGGAATCAGTCTCCTGAATTTGAATCGTGGCTCCATTACTTACAGGGAAGCGATCTTGGAAAAGTTCCCAGCCCTCTCCATGACTCACTTTCCTGACGTGAAAAATGAGGATAGCAAATAATAGGTATCTAGTTACAGCAACTCATCCTGTTATCTTGCAGAGTTATCCTGAGAGTCACATGGGATAATTCATGAAAAATACGTGGAGCAGTGCCTGACACATGGTAAGCACTAAAACATTAATTCTCGTTACTGTCACTGTGACGATCCCCACATTCCAGACAAAGAAATGGAGGCTTAGAGAAGTTTTTCCTTAAGCGTGGGTACATGCTTTTAGCTGTACCACTCTAACATTTCCACAAAAGGTGGTAAAGGAAGGCAGACCAAGATTAGTGTCAGAATATTTTCTTGTAAAGACAAGGGAGAATGAGTTCACGTCTAAAGACAATGATCAGGGGAGAGGGTTTAGCTCAGTGGTAAAGAATATGCTTAGCATGCATGAGATCCTATGTTTAATCCCCAGTACCTCCATTAAAAAATAATAATAATAAATAAATCTAATTACCATCCCCTTGCAAAGTAAACAAAGATGATCAAATTAGTGGAGCGCCTCTTCTGAAAACTGTCTGTTCTAAACCAAGGTCAACTGGATTCTGGCCCCAAGTTACTTTTACTACTTCCCCTCTTAGATGGTTCATTGTTTCTGGCAGAGAAGCCCCACCTGGGGTTGGGGACAGGGACTTGCTGCTGGAGAAGCCATTTTTGCACGACTCACCAGGCAGTTCATAGCAGACTTTAGAAACACCAGGGATAGCAGGATTACTAATCACGCTGTCTGCTGATGTCAACTCTATTTGGATACAATAATGTTTTTAAATAACCTCAAATACAATTACCACCCTGAGGAGGGCGCTGGTTGAATGACTAGAGGAATATCATTCAGATGGTTCATTAACTAATTACAGAGTTCCACAAACTGTGTATGCAAGGCAGCGGTTGTGGGGCTGAGTCACAGGGCTGAGCTCAGGGGCCAGAGGGAAGTTCAACACTCTCTTCCTGTGCCAGCATCAGGAGGTGGAATACTTTTTTTCTTTTTTAATTAATACGCTTTATTTTTTAGTGCAGTTCTAGGTTTACAGAAAAACTGGGTGGAAAGGACAGAGTTCCCATATACTCCATCGACCTCTTTCCCTACTCCCAACACTATGTCCTCTATTATTAACATCTTTCATTTGTGGGGTACACTTGTTACAGTTGATGAATCAATGTTGATACTAACTGAAGTGCATAGTTTACATTAGGGTTCATTCTATTGTACATTCTATGGGTTTTGACAAATATGTAGCAATATATATCCACCACTAGAGTGTCATAGAGAATAGTTCCACTGCCCTGAAAATCCCCTGTGCTCCACCAATTCATCCCTCTTTCTCTTCCCCTGAATCCCTGGCAACCCCTGATCTTCTCACTGTCAGCAGGTGGCATTCTTGATTGACAAAGAGGGACTCTCCTCTCCTTGCTGTCTCCCTAGCATCCACAGGAATGTACTAGAGGAAGCCCAGAAATACTTCCATGCCAGGATCACGGGGCTTCAAAAGCTCTATTCTTCTCCATGGTCGCTCCCTGCACTTATAACCCAAGACAGAATCTCAGAGAGCTTAGACAGGGCAGGCAGGTGGCCGGTCACTCATTTAGTTAATGATTCTGTTGTCTCTGTGGTCTTGAGCACTGGGTGAAAGAATGTATATTGGAGAGAAGAGGGCACCTGCTGCCATTCTGCCTGGGGAGCACCTGCCACTTTTTCAGCTGAAAAACTTGAATTCTCACTACACAGGACAGGGGTCGCCACTCAGAGACAGAGCTGGTTGCATTGCTGCCATAGGGGAGTTAAAAATTATTTAAAGTTGCAAAAGTGTTTGCAAAGCATGTAGAACACCTGCTGCTTTGGACAAGCCACTCTTTGAACCTTGGTTTCCCCAACTGTAATGGAGTTAATATTAATATCTACCTCAAAGAGTTACTGGATCAAATGACGTAAGGGACTTAGGGTTTTTAGCATGATGCTTGGCAGGAAGCCAGGGCTCATTCAATTCTTCTTGTTGTCATTTGATCACATGATGCTCTTATTTTTATCCTTAAGAGAACAGCAGATTCAGACCTCTGCTCCTTCCCCCGGGGCGTGCTCCTTCCGTCTGTGTTCAGATCCTCTCGACATTTGGCCAGCCTTGTGATAGTGCTAAAGATTGACTATTCTTTTTGGAATTTAAAAAATCAATGTCAGTATTACACTATCTCCTGAATAGCAGGTTAGAATGGGTAGCACTGCCCTGTGCAAGTTTGGTTTGAAAAAGCATTCTTTAAGAGAAATATGATTGAGCCTAGCTGGCTGTATTACCTATTTTTCTCTATTTTCCTCCAAAGTGAATGCCAGACATTTCTGGGGCCAAAGACAGGATTAACATTTCTCAGCCTAGTAAACACACCCATCTGGATTCAGCACAGGGAGCATTAGCGCTCCAACCGTTTCCTGTAATCAACTTGAACGATCCAGGCCACAAGCTTGGAAATGGAATTCTAGAACTGAATTTTTCATCGCAGAAGCTGTTTCAGTTACGGCTTCTTGCAGATGAACCTCAGGTAAGCGGCAAACTTACAAGGCCTGCACTTATGTAATGAGTCTGCCCAAGGGGAACCTTGTGGCGACACAATGAAGAGGCCACCTGGACGCTCAGAACACAACTGCTGGACAGAGCCAACTACCTGCTCTGAGCACCTGCTGCATGCCAGACATCAGGTGAGGCTCTGAGAAACCGCGGGGGACACGAACCTGCACCCCATCCTTTCAGGCCTGCAGTCCAAACAGGAAGACGCGTCTCACTGCAGTAGGCTGGCATGGCAGTAAATGCTAGTGCTGTGAAAGCATTAGCCAGCTTGGGGTGAAGGGTGAATCCTAGCTGAATCTCCAAGATTAAGTAACAGTCAGCCACATGAAGAGAGGCGGGAAGAGCATTTCAGGCAGAGGGAAGAGCAAGCCAAGACTCAGAGGTATGAAACGTGGTGTATGAGCACGGCTGTGTGTGTGTATGCATGCATGTGTGCGTGTGCCTACAGGCAGGCCCTTATTCAAGTGTGAGGAAGGGAGTGGCAGAAGACTAGCTTTGCCCATCACCATCATTTTTAGCCTCAGAAAGTCCTTTCAGAACTGCCCTGGTATCTTATCTCCAGGACACCAGATTTCTAGAGCATGAGATTCAGAGCAAAGAGAGCCCTTCCAAGCCCTGCAGAGGCCAAGCAGTTGCATTTCCAAGCTGGATCTCTAGAGTGCAATGGGGCCTGAGTACTAGAATTAGGGTCCATAGGTGGCAGAGCGACCAGTCCATGGAGGCCGAGCGAGGCACCAGAGCTCAGGTGAAAATGCCAGGACATAACAACCAATCCAGGAAGGTCTCGGCAGTAGACTGCAGGAACAAGATTCAGGGCAGTTTCAGAGGTCATTAGACAGGTGGCCATTTCGCAATCTGGAAGCAGATGCCACTTTGCTCAATGTTCCTCCGATGTGGAAGACTTGGGAGCATACAGAGGCTGGCTCATGAGGCAGGAGCCTTGCATGTGTTCACTTTTTGTATCCTATACAATTTGGGTGAAGGATGCCTTGTAAGGGGGACTGGACCAATGAAACCTAAGACACCTGGCTGCCATCAGCTCACAGTGGGAGTTCACAGAGCATTATTCGACCTGAGTTCAAGTACTAATCTTGCAGTTTACCGTGGGCCTTAAATTACTGAATTCCACAAAGTGCCAGCTTCCTTGCTGTTAAAATGGGGAAAAGGGGGCTCATGGGTTATTGTGAGTGTCAGATGAAGTTAGTGTAAGGTCTGGCATCATGGTGAGTGTTGACTAGTGATGAGTTTTATCCAGGTGCCACTGGATAAAAGGTTGCAGCCAGTGGCTAATCTTGACTTGTTTAAGCTACTAAGGAGGACAGTGCTACTGTTCAGTTTTGAGGCCATGGTGGCTGTGCGGTCAGCTCGTCCATAATCACATGCTTAGGAAACAAGAGTCTGTGGCTCCTGAAGGGCCCCCAACGGGCCTTTCCTCCTGGCTTCCGCTGAGCTCTGCTGTGACTCCAGTGGCTCCTGGCCACCTTCTCCATTCAAGGCTGCAGGAGAAAAGGGGCGTCCGGTGAGAAGTGTTGCGACCTGGGTTTTCATCCGTTGTCATAACAGGACTTGTTGGAACTGACCATTCCCACTGCCCCTCTCCATTTCAAAATCCAAGATGGTAAGATCTCATGAGAGAAATAATGTGGATTCAAAGTTAAAAAAAAATTCAAACAATCAAGGACACTGAAATTGAGTTACTTTCCTTTTCCTGGCTTCAGTTTCTTAATCTGTAATTGAGGATCATAGTCATATCTTTCCCTTAGGGTTGTTGTGGAGAATAAATGGAGGCATTTGAAAAACACCTGGTGCAATGTCTGGCAGAGAGCAAGCACCTCACGTACGTTAATGATAGTGCTGTTCTGCTTTCAGAGACGACGTAGGGTCTTTTTCGAGAACTACTCCGTGCTTACAAGAAAGTATGTTTACATACACATGCACACTGAGGGATGTTATATTTAATGCTCTGAAACTTGCTATTCTCATTTAATAATAATCTTGGGCATGTTTCCATATTATTGCATATTGATTTCCCACATTCTTTCTAAATAACTGGGCAGTATTCCATTGAATGGGTACCCATAATTTATAAGACCAAAGAAGAGCATTTGAAGTGTATAATTACAAACTTATCCAGAGGTTTTATATTTGAACATTAGTGCAAACAACCATTCGAATAATTCAAGCAACCTTTACAGCATTTGCAAATCTTATAAACTTGACCCACATTGTATACCAACAGTGCTGCGGATAGACAAACTGGAACCTCAGATCAGGAGCACTGTGGACCAGTGTGGACGTGCCTAACGGGGCCAGTAAAAAGCAGTGTAAGTTACTATATTTATTCCAGATTAATCTGGAACAGAATCAACGTTCAAGGAAGTGTGATAGTTGTTTGTTCAAGTTTTTAACTACAATGTAAAAGGATCAGTGGTTTTACTGTTATTTTTCCATTTGGCTTCCTGGAACCTTGAATTCAATCCATGTCCCACTGTTCAGAGATATTTTGAAGTGTGCCAAGTCTTAATTGAAGTGGAAGTGCCTGAAACCAGAGTTAATACTGTGAGCAACAGGGAGTCGAATTTATGGAGGTAAACTGTGGCTAGCTCTGCATTTCAACTCCTTATGGCTCCTAGGGTCCATTTAATTCTAATAGTAGACTACTGGATGTTTGGGAGCTGGTTGGGACCAGGGCTGTAGCTCTGGAGATTCTGCTGAGCTTTGGGTTCCCTTGGAATGTAAGAAAAGAGTTCTGCTCTGGGTCCAGAGGCCCAGGGTGCACTGCACCTGGCATGCGAAGCCTACTGAATGCGCCAGGCACTGTGCTGGGAGCTACAGATGCAGTGGACAGCAGGATGAGACAGGTCCCTGTCCTGTAAGATTCTAGCTGGGGAGGCTGATGTAAACAAGCAAGCAAACAAAATAAATAGAGCTTATGATAAGCACCCAGAAGAAAATGAAGTGATGAAATAGAGAGCAACTAGGGGAATCCACTTTCCATAGGAGGTTAGGGAGGGGACACGTGAGCTGAGACTTGGTGGATGAGAAGGGCCTGGCTCTGGGGAGAGCTGCGGAAGACCATTCTAGGTGAAAGGAAGAACAAGGGTCAAGTCCCTTGTTAACAAAGAGCTCAGTATGTTTGGTGAACAGAGATAGCCCAGGTGCCCAGATCACAGAGAGGAAAAGGAGGAGAAGCAGCTCTGCCAATGGAGCCAGATCTTGTGGAGTCATACAAACCATAGCAAGGAGCTTGAATTTGGGGTGGGGTGGTAGGTATAGCTCAGTGGTAGAGTGCATGCTTAGCATGCATGAGGTTCTGGGTTCGATCCCCAGTCCCTCCACTAAAAAAAAAAAAAAAAGAAGCAACAGCAGCAGCTTGAATTTCTTTCTCAATGCCATGGGAAGCCACAGAAGATATTAAGCAAAACAGAGCAAAACAGTGATGTAGTCTGACTCCTCTTTGCTCAAAAAGATCACTTGTCTGCTGTATGGAGAATGCATGGATAGGATGGAGACCAGTGGAGAAGGCGGTGGTTGTCTTCTGTGCAAGTGATGATGGTGGTGGAGGCAGTGATTACAGCTTAGTTACAAATGCCTCCAGCAAGTCAGAGCCCACTGCAGGCTCCAGGATACAAAGTTTCTCCAGGAATTCTCAATCAACCCTCCTATCAATCATCCACTGAGCACTTGCCTAGCACAGAGGCAGATGTCTGGTGCAATAGAGGGGTAGGAAACACTAAGACGGACACCTGTCTCACTGGGTAGGCCAAACACCCCCATATGATGAGTGAATTAAATCATAAGATGCCAGGCCTCAGCCCCTGGTAACTGTAGGCATGAGAGTCAGAGGCAGCAGGGACAATTTTGTTAGCCCCCCAGTCACCTGCCTTTGGGACCCTTGGCAAAACTGTGAACTCTATACTGTCTCTGCCACCGTCATTTCCCCAGCCAGGAATACAGACCCACCCCATCTCCCACATTGACCCTCTACCCAGACGCCTTGTGCCAACTTCAGCTACCATAACACACGTCTGCTTTTTAAAGCGGTGCTGTAACCCCAGTGGATTTTTCATTTTTGGTCTGTGCAGGAGAGAGATTTAAGGTTCTAGTTCTACCTGGGGTCCTCCGCCAGTGCCCCTCTTCTGCCAGGGAACAGAAAGGCCCCATTACAGGCTTGGGACTAAATGAATGCTAAGTCAGTTCAGAGAAGGCAAACCTCAGGGCAAGACCTTTCAGAGTGACAGGCGGGGAGGCTTCGACAGCTTTGAGAAGCTGGATCTGAGGATGCCTGGTGGGAACCATTCTACTGCTAAGTGGGGTAAGCCTTTTCTCTCTGGGTGCTTTGAAGATCTTCTCTTTGTCTTCGGTGTTCAGCAATTTCACTATATTGTGCTGGGGTGGGTGTGGATTTCGTTTTACTTATCATACCAGATAGATATTGTAATGCCTATTGTTATGGGCTGAAATGTGCCCCACCTCCACCCCGCAAAGTACATGTGTTCAAGTCCTGAGCCGCATTACCTTGCAATGTCACTGCGTTCGGGGGCAGGGTCTTTAAAGAGGTAATTAAGCTAGATGAGACCATTAGGGCGGGCCCTGATATCCTTATGAGGGGGGAGATTAGGACACAGATACACACAGAGAAAGACCATGTGAAAACACAGGCAGAAGATGACCACCCGCAAGCCACAGAGAGGTTCAGAGGAAGCCAGTCTTGCTGGTACCGTGATCTCAAACTTCTAGCCTCCAGGATGAGGAGAAGATACATCTCTGCTGTTTAAGCCACCTAGTTTGTGGCACCTCGTTAGGGCAGCCCTAGCAAAAGAACACACCTGTCTTTCAAATTCTAGGAAATTCACAGCCACTTCTTTTCAGCTGTATTGTCTCTCTTCCTTTCTCTGTTTGCCCCTGAACTTCAATGAAATGTGTATCAGAATTTTTATTCTTTCCTCTCCACCTCTGACTTCTTTCATATTTTCCATCTCCTTCCTCTCTCTGTTGCATGCTGGGTAATTTCTTCAGATCTAACTCCCAATTTACTCATTTTTCTCAACATCTGTAAAATTTGGTGTTTAATCTGCCCGTTGTTTAAACAATTACATTTTTCGTTTTTAAAAGTTTCATTTCTTTTTCAAATCTGAGCTTTTGTTTCTTGAGAAAAGTCAGATCACTTACAAAGGAATGACACTTACACTGCCAGGAGACGTCTCACTACCAATAAAAGAAGCCAGAAAAGATTGGACAGTACCTTCAAAATGCTGGGAGAAAATGAAGAATGGAAGTGAAATAAGAGAAGTAAGCATTTTGATTACCTTATGGCTCTTAACTGGGAATAAAAGGATATTACTCCAAATCAGATATTGAGGGGATGGGAGGGTTGGTGAAAAAAGAAGTCACTAGAAAATTTTGGAACCATTAATTGATTCAGAGAAGAATCATCAACAGGTACTAAAACCACTGGTGAAATAATGTTGGGGAGAAAGATATTTACACGGGCTTATATTATTGTTTCACAGATTACTTATTAATTACAAAGAGTAAAAGGTATCTTTCCAAAGGAGAAATCTGGTGGACATCACTTCACCAATGGATCAAACTTAGTAAGACCAATGAGATGACAACCAACACAATGTAGCTTCTAGTGGGAGGTATGAGGACACAGCATCACGTGTGCAGTTTTCCACTGAAAATATTTAGCCTGAATATAATTATAAGAAAACAACAGTCCAAATGGAGGGACTGAACCTTTAAAAAGGGTCAATGTAATTAAGGAAAAAATAGAATTGTGATTGATTAATTATTATTTGAAAGACCAAGGGAACGAAGTGCAGACTCAGCCTAGTTTTAGTTACCCCTTAACTTAGAGGAGTGGAGATGGGATGAGAGGAAGGGGAGCATACAGATGGACACCCGGGGGTGGGTAATGTACTAATTCTTAGGTTAGTGGCTGGTTCCTAAGAATCCACTTGATTATCCTTGACAATGTCATGTTCTATGTATCCTTTAGTATGTGTTACATATCACATTACGTTTTAAAATGGCATTTTGGCAAGGGGATGTCAAGAATGCCCAAATTCGACCTTTGGCCTATCATTTCTACCTAAATCTAGTTCCAAAACAGGAGGCTTCAAACAGGGCTGCTCCAGTTTAATATTTTAAAATTTAAATTGACACAGTTGGTGCTTAATAAATGCTACATTGCTTCCTTTCCCTTCCCTTCAAGGAGCCCACCGGCTCCTCTGATGAAGTGCTTGCCCAGACCTTTTGATGCTGAGAGGTAATGTCATCCTTACTCCCCACTGGGTCAGCCAGTGGCCAGCTGGGTCTTTGGGGACAGAGCTCCCTCTGCTGGCTCACAAGCTGGAGACTTCCAGGTGTTGAACAGAACCCTTCCTATAGGACATCAACTTCAGATAATTGTCATTGTCATAATCTATAACAATGTGTTTATTATCCAGTACAATTATCTATTGCTGTAGATTAATAATGTGAATGTGAGGTACAGCCAGGTCTCTGGAGTCTTTCTGGGACCCTAATTAGCTGTGACCTTTGGCATATTTCCTAATTTCTCTGAGCCTCAATTTTCTCATCTGTATAATGGACATAATAACACTGTTATCAGTTTGAATCCAGTCAGCAAAACAGAAATTATGTTAGTTGATTTAACAGAGAGAACATAGGGAAACTGTTAAACATGCATTGGAAGACTGAAAAAATAAAACAGATATTTTGAGGCTGTAGATAATAACCACAAGCTACCATTCCTTCAATGGAGAGAAGAGGTTGGGATTATCAGAACTGCTTCACTCATCTATTGCTGCTCAACAAATTACCCCGAAGCTTAGAAGCTTCATCCTCTGGGTTGGCTGGACAGTTCTGCTGCTCTCACCTGGGCTCATTCATGCTGCAGTCTTCCACTGGAAGGTAGACTGAGACATCCTGGTGGGTTGGCCCCTCTCTCACTGTCTCTTTCATTCTCAAGGAAGATAACCTGCACTCTGTCGTGTGATGGTGACAGCAACCGCCTAAGAAGACGGGTCCCAAAGCATAAGTGCTGATCCAGCCTCTGCTTCCTGTTAGCTGAGGTCCCACTGGCCCACAGCAGGTCACCTGGCCTAGCCCGAGTCATGCTGGTGGGCACTGACTTCTGGTGGCATCCTCCATCTAGAGGCCCTGGTGTAACAATTGATCACAAGAACCATCAAATTTAGAGGAGGGGGCTCCAGCTACTGCTGCTACCTCAGGACCTTGGAGGAGGGGTGTCATGGAGCTGGGGTGCAGACAGCTGAAAAGTGGGTGCCACCCAGCTATGCCAGGAAAGTGGAAAGAAGTTGGAAGTTGGAACCATCTGCTGTTCCTGACAAGCAAATAGGAAGGAACATGTCCCTTCAGCCTTCCAAACACCCTCTAGTGGACCTTTTTTGGCCAGTTGACAAAGGCGGAATGTAGCTTGCAGACTCCCAGGCCTGGCATCAATCACAGAGCACAGGGTAGAATGGTGGAAGCTGAAACGATACCTCCCCGCCTTGCAGGTGTGGTGAAGACTGGTATTATTTGCACAGGTGCTGAGCCCAGATGAAATGTTCAATAAGGGGTAACTATTTTTATGTTATTAACTCTTTTTTCGTCCTTCTTAAGCACAATTGCACCAAACTCTCACTATAATACTAGGTACCACGCAGTGAGATAAAATTTGGAGATAACTGAGGTTTTATTCTATCCCAGCATCTTCTTACTGCCCCGTGGCCCGCACCCATCTGGTGACATTTATCATCTCAGCAGGGCACATGTCAGGGGTCAGGCCTGTCATAGAAGTTCACAGAGCTTCTGAGTGGATTTTTCAAACATTTAACTAAGACAGTGGTTTTGAAAGGTACACTTCTCAATGGCAAGGGCTGGGCTTATTGAGAGAGAAAAGGTTTCCTGAGGTCTTAGAGACCAGGAGTCTGGAGGGCTCAGAGTGCAGAGTTCATACCAAAGGCATAGAGGAGGAAGGAAGCCATGAGGCTACTGGACGAGGTTTTTATTTCCTGCCTCTAATAGTGACAAACTAGCAGGAGAGAAAGAATCAGGAAGGCTTAACTGGATCTACTATGTTGGGTCTGCGGGAGAGGTCCTATACCCTGGCCTCTCCAGGAGACATAAGGAGATACACCAACTGCTGTGGGAGCGCCAAGAAAGAAAAGATTTATGTGTTCTGTCTCAAAAAGTCAGGAATAGCCTCATCAATGCAGGACACAGACAACACACTCAAACTGGAGAATTGAAAGGAAATGAATCAGGGATCTATTTACAAAAGTGTGGGCAGGGTTTAGTAACAGCAACAAGGAGGAGTTGGTACGGTACCCTGTACTAATTATAGCTGGGAGCTATCAGCTAGCACTGTCAGGTCTGACGGAGCAAGAGAAGGCCCAGTTCCTAGAACCTGGTGAGCTGTACATTGAGGGCTGCTGGACAAGAGTTACAATCCGGGGGATGCAGCCAGCTCATTGTAGCCACCCAGTAGGCAGGAAGTTGGGGAGGATAACTGTCTTTTCTTCCCTCCTACCTGCTAGAATGAGGGTTGCCAGGGGAACTACCTATGCTAAAGTATTGTTGTTTATCTGAAATTCAAATTTAACTGGGTATCCTGTGTTTTATCTGGCAAGCCTAGCCAGTATTCCTCATTGGCTGAATCTAGACAGAAGCCAGAGCCCAGGACAACCTGCTGATGCAGCCACAAGGGTTCCTTTGGGTTTTATTTTGTAGGCAGTAGGGTTAATGGTAGATTTCAGAAGAAGGATAAACAGTGTATTAAATAATACTTTATTTAATATTTATAGCAACACTACTCCTGATGGCATAAAATGTACATTATTAGAAGAATGAATAAATTGCAATGGTCACACAAAAGAATATTATACAGCAGTGAAAATAAACTACAGCCACATGTAACAACATGGAATTTTTGTTGTTTTTAACAGTCTGAGTTTATTGGTGTTTGGGGTTTTTACATACACTTCTTAAATAATATTTAAATTTTAAAAGTATATTTAAGTTATGTAGGGTACATATCTTAATTAAATTTAATATACA
This sequence comes from Camelus bactrianus, assembly GCF_048773025.1. NCBI lineage: Eukaryota > Metazoa > Chordata > Mammalia > Artiodactyla > Camelidae > Camelus > Camelus bactrianus. The sequence continues at coordinate 26,848,967 of NC_133549.1, forward strand.
TATTTTTAAGATATTTACTATATTGCAGATTTATTCTCAATCTCTATGTATCATTAATATATTTAAGTAGGCAGCTTTGTGTTATCATACAGCTTCTTTCCAGTAAAATAATTTTGTTCACATATTGCCTATTTATTTTTTAGCATATTTTTATGAAGGTAAAATTTTATACAGTCATGTAACTATCACAAAATCAAGCTATAAAACAATTCCATCACACCCCAAAATCTCCCCAAACCCTTCTGTAGTCAGCTCCTCTTCCCGCCCTCAGCCTCTGGTAAACACTGATGTGTTTTCCATCCCTACAGTTTTGCCCTTTTCAGAATTTCATATAAATGAAGTCATACAGTATTTAGACTTTTGAACCTGGCTTCTTTCATTTAGCATAATGCATTTGAAATTCATTCCTGTTGTTAAATGCCTCCTTCATTCCTTTTCATTGTTAAGTGTGGTTTTATTGTATGGGTGATGTACCAGTTTATCTATTCAGAAGTTTAAGGATATTTAGGATATATATCAGTGTTCTCCAGAGAAACTGATACAGTAGGATCAATATACATGTGTGTGTGTGTGTGTGTGTATACATATATATGTACATATATACATGCATAGCATATGTTTATGTCTATATGTACACAAAGACACATGCATATATACATTTATATCTATATCATCAATATCTATCTATCTATCTATCTATCTATCTATCTATCTATCTATCTAAGACAAAGAATTTATTTTAAGGAATTGGCTCATGTGATTGTGGGGACTAGTAAATCCAAAACCTGTAAGGTAGGCCAGCAAGCTGGAGACACAGGCAGGACTTCTATGTTACATTTTCAAGGCAGAATTCCTTCTTCTCCAGGAAACCTCAGCATTTACTCTTAAGCTCTTCAACTGATTTGATGAGGCCCACCCACATTATTGAAGGTAATCTCCATTACTTACAGTCAACTGATTGTAAATGTTAATCATATCTACAAAGTATCCCCACAGCAACATCTGGACTAGAGTTTAACCAAATGACACACATGTTTAACACAAATGGCACCACAGTCTAGCCAAGTTGGCATGTAAAATTAACCATCACAAGATACTTCCAGCTTTTGGTGAATATGAATAAAGCTGCTATAAACATTCCTGAATGGGTTTTGTGCGGGTATTTAACTTTTCACTTTGGCTAATAACTTAGAGTAGGATAGCTGGATCATATAGTAATCTTTATGTTTAATTTTATAAGCAACTGCCAGTCTGTTTTCCAAAGTGGTTAAGGTGATGAGGAATTAAGGTAGTCTCTTAACTGATGATTGTGTCCAGGTTAGGGTCCTGATGTAGGAAACCGTGAGGTAAGGGAGTTGAAGGACCACAGGAAGGAGCATGTTAAGTCGGTCTCTCTGGAGGATGTAACAGATCCTGGACCCCAACTGTAACAGACCACAGACCTGAGGATGTTTTACTTTTCATCAGATCAGAGTTTCGTGATTTTTTGAAATCATTTCTAAATGACTTGACACTTAGTGGTGGCTGAGATTGCTGTGGGAGGGGTTTCATCTTCTTTTTTTTTAATGCATTAGAAAGTTGAGATTTCTTTTATTAGGAAATGAGGTAAAAACATTTAGAGAAGAAACCAGTTGGTGGCTTAGGAACATTTTAGGAAGATCTCATACTTTGAATGGCTTCTCATGAAAATGATATCCAACTTCACAGAGCTGATGTGAGCCTGCTGTTGGATTTACAAATCCGGGTCTGTAATCTGGGCTGGGTTTTCAACATGTCCATGTTCCTCATTAATCTAATTTCAAATTTAGATTGGCCTTTTACCATATATGTTTTGGTTGCTTGTTTTATGAAAGGTAGGGACTTTCATAATCTACAGGGCACGCTCAGGTCTGAAGCCCAGTTTTGGGGAGGGGAGGGTTCGTTTTTCCACTGATGCAGCCATACTGATGCTTCTTTTTTTAAAGATTAATTCTAGTTTTATACGCGCACACACACACACACATATACATAAAGAAACAGATAGATCTATAGGGCCTGTTGAGAAAATGAGAAATTCCCTCCTGGAAACTCTCCCATTTCTTGTTTCCAAAATCATCCATTTTTAACTCAATTGAATTTTTAGTATTTATCTCCCTAACTTTAAATAGCTTAACTATATTGCCATTTCCTGGTTCCTCAATTCTAGGTATTAATTATTGACTTCTCACTGTAAAAGCTAAGAATGTACCTCTCTTTCACCTCTCATCTATCAAACAAACTCATATTTTCTGTCCTCCCAACCTCCAGTATGTGCCATATTATAATTTTGGTTAAATCAGCATTCAGTGTTTTTTATTATTATCACTATGTAAGTACTTTGCACAACTGAGCCAAACAATACAATGTAATTACTTCTCCTTTCCTATACAACTTTCTTTTTAAGGAGTTGGTAAATGTCTTATTTCCTGTTCATTCAGTTTTCCATGTACTTATCACTGACACATCACCCAATTCTCCCTCAGTTGTTTGCTCTCCTTTCAATAAGATCAAAAAAATTAAGTATTCACTACATTTCATCTTCTTAAAGAAATCTCTCACAGACTTTTTAAAAGATTGTGATAACATGTACACAACATAATATTTACCACCTTAGCCATTTTTAAGTGTACAGTACGGTAGCACTAAGGGCACTCACACTGTTGTGCAACCATCAGCACCATCCATCACTGGAACTTTTTCATCATCCTAAAGTGGAACTCTGTGCCCACCATATACTGACTCCCCATCTCTCTCCCACTACAGCCAGCCCCCAGGTACCACCCTTCTACGTTCTTTGTCTCTGAATTTGACTATTCTAGGTACCTCATATAAGTGGAACCATACAATACTTGTCCTTTTTGAGTGGCTTATTCCACTTAGCATGATGTCTTCAAGGTTCATCCACGTTGTAGCATGTGTCAGAATTTCCTTCCTTTTTAAAGCTGAATAATATTCCATTGCATCTGTATACCACACTTTGTTTATCCATTTCATCCATCAGTCGACACTTGGGTTGCCTCTACCCTTTGGCTACTGTGAATAATGCTGCTATGGACACAGGTATATGGCTTCTCTTTCAGATCCTGCTTTCTTTCAGTTCCTTGCAGTCAACATTCAAAAGAGGAATTGCTGGATTATATGGTAATTCTGTTTTTAATTTTGAGGAACTGCCATACTGTCTTCCATGGTGGCTACACCATTTTACATTCCCATCAACACTGCACAAGGGTTCCAATTTCTCCACATCCTCACCAACACTTGCTACTTTTTGGCTTTGTTTTTTGTTTGTTTTTACATTTCTGATATTAGCCATCCTAATAGGTTTTGAATAGTAGCCTTTCCTTTTGATTGTTCCGTATTATTATTATTATTATTATTTTTTGGTAGTTCCTCATCCTCTGATTTCTTTTGTTGTGTTAGCATCCCCTCATATTCTCCGCCCTCCTATCTTCCACACTCTTCCCAGGCGATACTTTCTCTCACACTAAGACTTCAGTTACACCTTCACATTTATTACTCCCAAAGCCAATCTGGGTCCCTACATGAGTTCTAGACTTCTCTATCCATTTGAACACTGGGTAGCTTTAAATACGTGGGCAATCTGCAAGGGCACGAAACCAAACTAACTTTCCCTAAAACCTGCTCTTCTTCCTGTATTTCCTGACTCAGTGAAAGAACCCGCAATCTGGGCAGACAGCCAAGCCATTAACATGGGAGTTAAACTCAGTTCTTCCTTGCTCCCATCTTTCTGCCTCCCCGTGATCTTGTACCCAAAGCTTTGTCTTTGTTCATTGCTACTGCCTGAATCCACTCAGTCTGTAACTCTTATTGGACTACTGAAATTATGTCCCAGAAGCTGTCTGAGTCTGAAACCTGTCATCCCTACAATGCTCACAACTGCTGGGGTTACCCTGCTACACGTGGACAAATATGAAATTGGATCCCTACTCACATTTGTGTAAAATTTAACTCCAGGTAGATTAATGACTTAAATTTCAAATAGTGAATTTTAAACCTTTTAGTAGTCTCTATGGATGAGTATCTTTTAGAGTCTATAATTTAGACCTTGAGGTAGGGAAATAGTAAATAAGACACACACACTTTAAAATTTGACCACTTTAAAATTAAGCACTTTTGTTCATTGAAGGCATTTAAAGAGACAGACAAGTTACAAACTGGGAGAAGATATTTGCAATATACATAGCCGAGAAAAAATTAGCATTAAGAATTCTTAAAATAAATGAGAACACATATAACCCAATAGAAAAATAGGCAAAAGATATCAACAGGCATTTTTCAGAAGAGGAAACACACATGGCTAATACAATACAAAGAGATGCTCCATCTTACTGATTAGGTAAATGCAAATTAAGACCACACTGAACTGACACTTTGATTGATAAAAATGTAAAAAGTCTCACAAAAGCAAATGTTGAAGATGTGGATCCACTCATAAGCCCTCCTACGTAGTGCCAATGAGCATGCAAATCTACGTATCTGCTTAAAAAAAAAGTTTGACATTATCTTCTAAAGCTGAATACTCATATACCTGTGTCTCAACAATTCTACTTTTAGGTATAAACTCGAATAGACCAAGGAAAACTCTTGCACATCTAGAACAGATGAGTACAAGAATGTTCACAGCAGCACTGCTCACCATAGTAAAAACCTGGAAGCAACTCAAATGTCCATTAATGAGAAATCACAAAGCGTTGTTATGTTCACACAGTGGAATATCACACAATAGTGAAAATGAGTGAACTAAATACATAAAATATGGCTGAATCTTGCACTTCTTACACTGGGTGAAAAAATTCCAACAGGATACAAAGGCATATTTTTTCCCTTTGTAACATTTTATTTTTAGAGCAGTTTCAGGTTTATAGAAAAATTATGCAGCATGTACAAAGTTCAGATACATCCTCTCCCTACCTGTGTATATAGTTTTCCCTGTAATTACTATCCTGCATTTATGTGGTACATTTGTTGCAAACGATGGACCAATGTTGATACATTATTATTAACTAAAGTTCGTAATTCACATTAGGATTTCCTCTTTGTGTTATACATTCAATGGGATCCACCATTAGAGTACCACACAGAAGAGTTTCACCACTGTAAAAATGCTCTGTGCTCCACCCATTCATCGCCACCTCCAGCAACCATTCACCTTTTAACCGTCTCCATAGTTTTTGCCTTTCCTGGTGTGTCATACAGTTGCAATCATACAGTATGTAGCCTCTTCAGACTGGCTTCTTTCACTTAGCAATATGCATTTAAGATTCCTCCATATCTTTTTTGTGGCTTGACAGCTCATTTTCTTCTGCCACTGAATACTATTCCATTGTCTGGATGTACTACAGTTTGTCCATTCATTTATTGAAAGATATCTTGGTTGCTTCCAATTTTTGATAATTATGAATCTACCTGCTGTAAACATTCATGTGCAAGTTTTTGTGTGGACATAAATTTTCAACTCATTTGAGGTACCTAGAAGCTATATGATTAGCTTTGTAAATTGCCAAATTGTCTTCCAAAGTAGTTGTGCCATTTTGCACTCCCACCAGTAGTGAACCTGTAGTTTTACATCCTCACCAGCATTTGGTGGTATCAGTGTTTTGGATTTTAGCCATTCTAATAGCTAAGTAGTGGGGATGTTCTTTTCATTAGACTAAATGCAAATCAAAAATACGTGTATATACACACACTTTTTGGAAATATGTATAGGTATGAGTAAGAGTAGATGTGTATTTGGAATAAAAACTTTGTAAAAAAGGAAAACAAGAAATGGTAAATTCAGGATTCAGGATGATGATTAACCCAGGTGAGGGAGGCAGGGGGATGAGTAAGCCTGTGTGTGAGGCAAACCAAAGAGTTAGACGTAAATTGCTGTCCTAATAACTTTTTCAGGTTTGGAGGGCTCACAGCTATTGCTACATTTTTGAAAGTAACTAAACTAATAAAGGTGGGTGTGATAGGCTGAATAATGGCCCACCAAAGATGTCTATGTCTTAATCCCCAGAATCAGTGAATATGTTATGTTAGAGTAAAAAGGATTTTGCTGATGTGATTAAGGGTCTTGAAATGAGATTATCCTGGCCCAATGTAATCAGAAAGGGTCCTTGTAACTCAAAGAGGGTGGAAGGAAGATCAGTCAGAAAGAAATGTAAGGACAGTGGCAGACAGAGGTCAGAGAGGAAAGAAGATGCCATGCTGCTGTTTTTGAAGATGAAAGGGCCAAAAGCTAAGGAATGCAGGCAGCTTCTAGAAGCTGGAAAAGGCAGGAAACCCAATCTCCCCTAGACTTCAGAAGGAACCAGCCATGCCAACACCTTTGCTTTAGTTCAGTGAAACTTATTTTGGACTTCTGACCTCCAGAACTGTAAGTTAATACATTCCTGTTGTTTTAAGCCACTAAGTTTGTCACAGCAACAACAGGAATTAATACAGGGGGCCAGGCATGGATCCGTGATGAACCGGATTATGATAAATACAGTTCTATACCCAGGTCCAGTTAAAGGGGGGAAAAAAAAAGCCCTCACTGACTGGAAGATAAAGCCCAAGCTCCTCGGCCTGGTATCAGTCCTTAACAATGTGGTTCTATAAGGCTCCTGTCCACTCCTCTAACTTAGCTCTCAAGACCCCTACTCCATGCCTTCCCCTACTCCTCCTTACTCCAAACCCATACATTTTAACCATGGATCCGTGCTCTTTTGCTGTTCCCAGTGACTCATGGGGCTCAACTTCCTCGTCATGGCCTCTACTAAGCCTTCCTGGTCGAAATCCGACCACCACCCCCACCCCCCTCCAGTTATTGCCCTCACAACACTTTTGCTGCATTCCCCTTACAGGATTAAGATTCAGGGGCGGTGTTTGTAGAACCAATTCGCAAGGTACTGGTTAACTGGGACCCATAAGCCCCGGCAACAGGCTGAAAAATCTTTTCTCACCCTCAGCCTTCACTGAGCTACAAAAGCAGGTACAAACTCAATCAAGTTCTCCTAAAGGTGCTTAGAGGGGGCGGTTAAAGCGCACCGTGAACTCTTGCGGGTGAAAAAACAAATTCTACAAGGTCTTAAGGAGCCAGTTTGAACATGGTTTCCCATATGTCCGAGCAAGACTTCATTCTCCGTCTCTACGATGGAAGTCTATAAACACAACCTTAAGTCTCTACACGTCTCTCTTCCCGAAATATTTTTCATTCTAATAACTAAATAATAGTGTAGGAGGGCATCATCACCTCCCTTACACTGACTGGTAAAGGGCTGCTCTTCTAATCCCCTTATCCGATGAGACAACGGATGGGGAAACCTTTGAAACTTGTAAAGCAATCTACAAGCAGCCTACCTAGGATAGAATACCTATCTGCGGGAAAACGTGCCCAAAGGACGCGGTCGGCCGTTGGAAAGCCGGAGGACCCCGGCGAGCGCATCTTCAGCTCAGCGCCAGCCCGAGGGCCGCCCCAGAACCTCCGCCTGTCGCGCGGGGCGGCGGTTGATGACCGTGGCCGGGCCGTTTTGTCTTATAGAGGACGGCCAGAAAGGCCTGCTGACTCGAACACCACGCGGAGCCAGAGCCCTGCCTTAGCCGCAGTTGAAGAAACCGCTCTCGGGCTGGACGGAGGCGGAGCAGCAGCTCAGGCTGAGCCAACCGAAGTGCTGTAAAAATGCCTGGAGCAATCCTAGGACAGCCCCCAGCGCGAGGCACTCTGGGACTTGTAGTCTACTTTCCCGACAGAGCTTTTTCCAACCTCGTTTCCCCGCCTTTTAACGTCGCGTTTATTCTCCCTCTCCCGTCCCAGCATGCCGACTTCCTGGTCGCTGCACGTCTCACGTACGACTACACTACCCAGAAGTCTCTTCTTCGCGTCCCTGCCTGGCGAGGGCGCCGGCCGTCTCCTTTGGACTACAATTCCCAGAAGTCCTCTGGGGGAAGTGCTTCCCTCTCTCATTTCCAGGACCACAATTCCCAGAGACTTCAGCTGCGCGGCGGTTCTCTTTTTACTCGATCTCTTCTTGAGCTGGCCAGGCTTCGCCAGCCAGCCGGCACACAGCGACGACGTGATCCGTCGTGACTGGTCACAGGGTTTCCTCAGCGGTCCGTTTTCCTCCCCACTCAGTTATTCCCTTTTCAGGCCGTCGCGGCTGGCCTGAGCGGTGACCTGGCGGGCCGCGCCTGCGCTCTGCCCCGTTTCCTGCCTGGCTGGTGGCGGCGGCCATTTTGTTCATCCTCCTCCTCCTCCTCCTGCTCCTCCCGGTTGGAGCGCAGTGTCCGGAGCGGGCTGGGGGGAGAGAGCCCGCGAGCAGGGTTCGGTGCCTTTTCCTCTGTCCCCAGCCGGTGCCCGGAGCCCCCCTCCCCTTCCTCCCCACCCCCTCCCCTCCCCAGCCCTGCCCTCCCCCTTGTCCCGGGATCGCTCCGTCGCACCCACCATGATGGAAGACGACGGGCAGCCCCGGACTCTGTGAGTACCGAGACGGGGGGGGTGCCAGGCGCCGAGAGGCCCGGGCATCGCGGGACGCTGTGGGAGGGAGCAGGAGAGCGAGGTCGAAGCCGGGGCTCTTGTCGGTTCCCTGGTCTGGGTGGCACGGACGCGAAGTGCATTCCTCATCTGTCCCTTTTTCCTTGGGAAGGAAGCCCTCCCTTCCCCCAAACACAGTCACTTCCTGGGGTCCGGGGCTTGTTTCGACCTTTTTCTCTCGCTCCCTTGTTTGCACCCCCTTGCTAAGCCGCGTTTCCCCACGGCAGAGGCTGTCAGGCCTTGGAGAGCTCCTCCTCCCCCTCTGCTTTTGGGGCCCTGGGCTGGGCCGGGAGCTGGCGGTCCCCATAGGGGCTGGGCCTGGTGGGGGTGGGACTGGGGGTGGGACCGCAGTCACATCCCTTGCGGGCCGCGAGAAATTAGCACTCACGCCCTCCACGTCCCCAGCTCCAGTCGCTCCCGGCTCTTCCAAGATAAGCTCTCCCAGGAAGCCGGACACTCTCCGCCACTCAAGCCCCTACTCTCTCTGTCCCACGTGCCCCCGCCCACGCTGTCAGAAAACACTCGCCTAGCGCCCGCTACTTTTGAAGTGCAAAAGGGATGCCTCTTGCGGCGGGAGCATCTTTCCCTTCTTGGATGACGAAGTTTGGTTTGAGCGCTATCTACGCTAAACTGACAACTAGTTGTTTAAGTGCTTTTGCTCTGTTAGTGTTATCTCCTCCTATTCTGTTTGTGCGTCAAGACCTTCAGAGTTGGATAAAATGATGTTTTTATCAGCTATTCGATGTACATCTTTTGAGCGCTTTTTCTTCCATCTTGCTGTATTGCTCTTTACCCTGAAGCCCAATGTAATGAATGAATTTCATCTTCCAGCTGCTTATTCGAGTTTCCTTCCTTTCCTAATGAAGAGTGATGATTCAGCATTTGCATTCCTTTCCAAATAGTGTAGCACTCCTTTTTTTTTCCTCCTGATTTTTTTAAGTGTGAGTAATTTTAATTAAATGTTTAAGTTGGGCACCTTGCATTTTCCTAGCCTCTTGAAGCTCAGCACACCTGCCTCGAGTACAAGGAGGCAGTCAGATTGTTGCTTTGTTTTCTGTTGCCCCTGCCTGGTATTGATATGATCATAGTTCACTTGGCTCTGCAATCTGATGGGGAAATTACTTTTTGGGGAATAAATGAAAGTGAATGGGTACTCAGGAAGTTTGACTCGTTTCTCATCTCTTTACTCCTATCAAAGAAAGTTTGCTCTGTAAAGAAGATAGATACCTATGTTAAATATTGATACAAGTTTGGGTTTTTGTTTTCTTGGTGGGGCAGGGTTGCACTTTTTAATTCCTATTTCTCTAGTATCTCACTAGAGTATCTGCTATCCTGTTTTGAGTATTTGAGTCCAACTTAAGCACATCAACTGCTTGAATAAAAACCCTGCTTAGAAGTTTTGCAGTTATGCTTTGTGCAGTCTTCCATTTCTACTCTCTTTTCCAGAAAAGAGAGAACTGGGACAAACTTGAAATTTGTCCTCTAACATCTGTTGAAGCCAAGAATGGGTAGTTAGCAACCTGGTTTTTGATGGAAGAATTTGGGAAAGCTGGATTTAGAGCCTAGCTAGCATGTATTTAAAAAAGATAAAAGTTATATTGTATTTAAAAATCTGAAATGTCATCATTGCATCATAGTAGCTACTGAATAATTGGTAAATTTTTATGGCACGTTTCTTATTATCTGTCTATTCCTTATGAAGAAGAATTCCTGGTTTTTGTTGTGCTATTTCATTATCTTTAATTCATATAACTATCTTTGCATCTGCCTTGTCTTCATCTCCATCAGACCTTGGACCATAAACTAATAAGCTAACTTCTTTGCCACTTATTTTTTTATCTCTACCTTCTCTAGTCTCCTGTTCTTTGAGACTTAAGTTGTCTATGTTTGCAGTTGTCTAAAAATGTGACGTGTGTGCATATAAATAAAGAAACATCTTGAGCTTCATTGTACCTGTATGTCAGTCCATGTTTACTGTTCTGTCTTCCTTTTTCCTCCTCCTGCTCTTCTCCATGGGAAGGGTTTTTTTTTAGACAAGGACTGCTGCATCTTCCTAGGTCTTACCCCTGCAGCACTTAGGTCACTGCCTGGAACGTAAGAGGTACTCAAATATTTTACAATGATTATAAATTCTTTTCATTAAATTAGCATTAAGTCTGTTTTTTAAAAAGTCCTGTATGATTTAAATTATAAGCAGATATGACTGTCATATGTGGTGCAGTCTGTTGATATTTATATATTTTTTTAAACCTTCAAGTGTAAAATTTTGACATAAAAGCAAATGTTTCACAATTGGGTTTTGTCAGACTTTAATAAAAATAATGCATAATTTAAAAATTCATTTTATGAGTTTTTTCTCAAAGGGTTCTTTTAGATACAAGTAACATGATGAAAACTTTGAAGGTGACTTTAGAGGTTGATATCTAGGGTTTTTGTTTATTTATGGAGATACTTTTATTTTACATTGTGATCTGTGGATTAGGCTTTTAAGTGACTAGTATGTTTTAAAAGAATGTACTCTTAACAAAGCTTATTTTGAACTGTTTCCTTAAAATGCCTGTGTGTTACTAGTGAGGTTTTTTTCCTGCAGACACACACAAGCTAAGACATATGGTTCTATCATCAGAAAACAATATGGTGTTTATAGCCTAGGTAGGTCTTTAAATATTCATTACCTACAGTATTACTAATTTATTTGATGGTATTTAAGTAGTATAGATTTGCTTTGATGTTGAGCCTTAAGTTTGTCCTATAGTTGCTTTGAAGTTCTGTTTTCTGATGTTTTTTGTTCTCGTTTGACATTTTGCTGTGGGGGGTGGTGGTAATATATATTAAGTAACTTGAGATCTTAAAAAAACCAAATGAGATCATGGTGTGTAACGCTGGTGTCACTGGTGGACTACCTGCCACCACTACCTTGTAGGACCCACGTTACAGATTTGTGTGGCAGGTAGCTTTGACTGCAGTGATTTGGTCCATGGTATACCTGAACCTGAGCCTGCTAAACAGCATTAACCTGTAATGGTGTCCTGTGGTAATTTAATTTATTTCCTTCATCTGTTCAGTGCACCGAAATGAGGAATTGTGGATCTGGGATTATACCATGTTATGCAGTGCTGTCTTTAAGGCTGTTTTCTTCCTGATAGGTACTCAGTCAAAAGGAGAAAATAAACCATGGATTTTGAGTATAATCTGAATATCTAAGGACAGTAGCAGAAGTAAATACTATTAAATCCCGTTATAAAATTGATTAGCTATACCATGGATTTAACTGTGTAGTGGCTGTAATTAAAGCCCCTCATTCAGCTTAATCATAGTCTCTATTTCTTTAAAATGTATGTGCATGTGTGTTGATATTCCTTATATAGTCGGTTAGTTCACTTGTGCCTCCTGCACCTTTCATCCACCCTGCCTCCTTCCTAAAATGAAATACTGACAAATTGATCAGTTCATTGAAGGATATTGTTGCAAAATCTCCTCTTATATAGGAACTTGCAAGAACAAAAGCACAAATGTTACTTTTATAGATATTTAGCCATGGTATCTTGTGTAAAAGTGCTGGTAATTTCAGCCTTTATAGGGCGGATCTTTTCAGAGTGAGAGCATATTCAGTGCTGAAAAGTGTGATTAGTTTTTTGAAAGGCATGATGTTCTTAACTTAAAATTCTGCCCAGTTGGGCATAGGAAGTAGTTTGGCAATGTGAACTTTTGCCTACTGTGAAACTGCCAAGTTCTAGTCTCAAATTTAATTTTAACCCTAATGTTAGGGATAAAGGCATCATTTTCTGTTTTTAATGGTTTAGTTTCTATAGTTCCTGTTTTTAGAAGACAAAACAGACCTATGGTATGCTTCCCCCAACCCTCCTTGAGTTAAATATCGCTTTGGAATTCCCTGTTTACTCTTTGAATTGACCTCAATACAAGAATTTGAGCCATTTGTCTTTTTCTGTTATTTTGTACATGTTCTTCAAGTAGAAATTATATATTTAAACCCTTGGAACTTTTAAAATACATTGACTACTTCATAACCAGAGCAGAAAGAAAGTGAAGTGTAGAAACTACATATGCTTTAGAAAGAAAAAAGATAATATTTCAGTGTACTACCAAGAAATGGTGTTTTTACCAGGTGGAGCATTGAACATTTGTCTTAAATATTTTTGTTAGCATTTATTTTGGGATGGATAATTTTATTATAATGTAAAGGTACTTAAGCTGTATATGCTACAATATTTTTAAAGCTATAAAATGTTTCTGTGTTAAGTATTATGATGAATGAAGGCAAATGTAGATGGAAGAATTACAGAACTATGAGTAAAGGAAAAAGGAGTCTGAGATTTGGGTAAAATTGAGGTGAAGTTATATAGTGAATTATATAATTTTTATCCTGGTAAATGAAGATATTCTACATGTTGTTATGAAAGGCTATTTTTATATTAGTTTTTGAAACTTTCTGCTTTACTACTGAACTTTTAGTGGAGATATTTGAAAAAAGGAAACCTTAAAACTGGACTTTTTCTCTAAGTATATCATGACATTCTAAACTTAGATTAACATTTTACTTTGTTATCAGTGCTTGAAATTTAAATTAATGTATCTGACTGTGCTTATAGAAATTCTTCAAAATCTGTAATTGATTGGAAATAGGTTGACTTGGAATAAAAATCCTATGAAACAGTAACAGCTTTAATTGTGACCATTAGGTATGGAAGGAAGGTAATTAATGCCCAGGCAGTTTTTCCTGAAAAAAACAAAAAAACAAAAAACAGTGCTGAAACAGTTACATAAATTTAAAATTATTTAAATCATTTAAAATGTGTTACATTAAAGTGATGATTCTATTTTAACTTAGTTACTGGTTAGCTTTGATGTGTGAAAATCAGAAAATCAGTTTTATCCACCCCTATTGTCTTAGAAATGAATTAACTAACAGTTTAGGTTAGATGAGTATTAACACTTAAGGTCACTGTTCATTTTCTTTATAGACAGGCCTACCTCGTATACAAAAAGAAATTCCAATGATTCAGGCTCACAAACCACTATGAGTTAAAAAAAAAAAAAAAAAAAGAAGAAGGCAATTTCCTGGCTAGCTCATAAGCCTATAACCTTTCACTACTGCTGGAAAAAGTATGTCACTGCATGGGTCTGCTCTACTTTAAATATAACATACTTAGTGGCATAGTGGACCTAAACCAGTTAGTCACTGGTTTAGTCTTCCATTTAAGAGACATCGGACTTATGTTTTAGTTTTAGAGCATATTAAAGTTATTGGCACCCATTGCAATGAAATTCTTAGCTGAACAAGAAAATTGCTATTCATTCTTAATCAGGTTTTTCTTTTTTTTTGACATCTAACTTTACTTTTCGCAGTCTATTTTTCCCATTCAGAGTGTCCTATCTTAAACTATGACAACCATAGGTGCGAGGCTTATTTGGTCTCAGTACACTGTTTCCAGATGTTGCATATTATAGTTAGGAAAGTAAAACTTATGTTCTTTTACTTTCCGGAAGAAACTATGTTAAATTTTGCACGTATTATTGGTTTATGAGTATCATAACAGATGTGAGTTTTAGGAATTACATGCTGAGTACCAGAAAGACTCAAAAGCTCGGAAATTTGTTAAGCTAAGTTAAGATAGGTCCATGGTGCAAAAGAAACCAAGGTGATAATCTCTGGGCGGTGGTGGTCTTTTCTTTTAAACTTACCTGTATTTTAAATTTCTTATATAAAATACATATATTCAATTTGTAATTTCTTAAAAAAAAATCCTGAATCTTTGGATATGTTATAGTCAAAAGTATACCTAGATTTGTCTTAAATTTTCTCTGCATTTCTGAAGAAATCTTTATATTTGCTTTGTTATCTACATAAAGATTTTTGTTGATTCTGATGCATTTTAGACTAGGAACATTTATTATTTTACCCTGCTCTCCTAAAACAAAACAATGAAGACATACTGTCAGTAACAGTCTTATTGGCAAGACAGAACAAAACCCTTCAATCTCTTGTGTGTTCTGCTGTAGCTTTAATTCTATTCTTTGTTCATGTAATTGCTTTGGTTGTGGGTCTAAGATAAACTCACCTTATGTCTGATATCCCTCTATGATCAGGTGTTTTAATGAATTAATATTTATGGTATTATGTGTGTGTTATACATTATTTTGAATTGTTTCATATCTAGAAATTGTGGTTATCTTGGGACTGGTTTAAATTTTTATTATTTTCATTCTGACAAATAATATGAGAAACAATATATAGGATACAGAATACTATGCTTTTGGGGTATACAAGGTCACATTGATTTGCTCTTTATATACTTAAAGTCTTTCGAAGTATACTTTAGTGGCCTAAGAACAATTATTGCTTTCCTCAATGAAAGTTAATCTTACACTCAAAGGATCAGGCTTAATTGGAAAAATTTTATTGAAGACGGAGGAAGTTAAAATGAACTAAAAGGTAATGAGTAAATGATAACACTTTAGAGCCAGAGATGAAGGAAAATTGCTGATAATGTATTTTTTTCTTCCTGTACAGTTACGTAGGTAACCTCTCCAGAGATGTGACAGAAGTCCTTATTCTTCAGTTATTCAGTCAGATTGGACCCTGTAAAAGCTGTAAAATGATAACAGAGGTAAGATCTTCCCGGTTCCATGTGCTGACAGTTAGCATGATGTTGAACATTTTGAAATACGTGAGTTGGTTAGTATCTTCTCAAGCCTCAGGTTACTAGATGGAGAGATTCATGTTTGTTGTGTTGACTGACTTGATTTGGCTGACAAACTAGGTTTAGAATGGTATTTATTTTGAGAGGACAAAGTTTCTGTGCTGTTATTCTCAAATGGTCCTTCTTCATGATGTAGTTATCTTTGAGTGATTCTGCTTATAGAAAGTTGTTAGAGCTTATCTCAGAATGTTGAAAAACTAGATGGTATTTCATACATTTCCAGTAAGAATGTTACATTTGAAGTTCAGGAGTTGGTGTATGTAGAACATTAGGTTACTATGTACATAGTGCCACACATAGTGCTTCTTGATAACTTTTAGTCAATACTGACTGAACAGCTTTATGTAGATAGAAATTTAAATTGTTAGGATAACTTTGTTTTCCTTTTTTTTTTTTTTCTTACTTTTTTATACTTTCCTGGTTAAGACTCTGTAGCTGTGCCCAGTGACTCATGTTTTGATTTGTTCTCTTCCTGTTTGTTTATTAACACTTTTTTTTGGACTGTTTACTGAATACCAGATACCACGGTAAGTGCTAGGAAAACAGTGGTGAATAAGACAGTTCCTGTCCCCGTAGAATTTTATAGTCTAATGAGGGAGACAGAGGCATTAACGGGCACTAATTGTAGAGGATAGTAAATGCCATGGAAGGAGCATATAGGGCCATGCAGTCTTAGTCAGGGGAAGCTTCATGGGGATTCATGAAACTGAATCCTGGTCTGAAACTGAAAAGGAGAGTATGGAAACTGGCTGGGTAGGAATTTGAGGAAGAAGGGATTCCAGAGAAGAATGTTGATCCAGCCAGGTAGATAGAGAGTGGGAGTACTTGTGAGATAAAGAGAGGGAAAGATAGAAATCATAATATGGTTGGAGTTTCAAGTGGAATTAGTCTTAAGTGATGCCAGGAGTTGAGGCAGGAGTGTTCAGCAGGGACCAGAAACTCTGTGCTGAGGAATTTCTGTTATCTTCTGAGACAGAGGGGAACAGTTAAAAACCTATAAAGCAAATTGGCCTTTTGATCTTTTTTTCTAACTAATAATAATCATTATTCTGTTCTGGTATATTATCTCTTCTTTCCTTCCTGTCTTTGATTATTTATTCATTCATTCTTTCATTAATCAGAAACTTACTTTGTATTAGGCACTATTCAAAGCACTGGGGATATAATGCAGAGCTAGACCAGTGAGGTTCCCATGAGCTCACATACTAGTGAGAGTATTGTTAATAAACAAGTAAACTAGATAATTCTGGGTAGGGATAAGAGCTATGAAGAGAATAAAATGGTTCTGTGATGGTGATTTGAATATTGGTACCATATAGGCTTGGTGAGAGAAGATGTCTTGCTTCAATTGGCATCTATTTTCTGAATGTAATAATAAAGGTTTTAAGGAGACGGAAACTGAAGTTTCAGTCATTCGTACTAAGTTACCTAATTAAATGTTGGGGTTTTTGCTGTCGTCTGTGATCCAGAAATCTCTAATCAGCAGGCATCTGACTCAACTAAATTTTGAAAGATCAAGTGATTCTTTCTTAGACTATGGATGTTTGGTATGGGGCCAGTGTGATAATGAGTACTGTCAAAAATCACCTCTTCGAGCTGAGACAGGAATAACAAGATGGTGCCATCTACATTAAGAGCTGGAGACAGAGGGAACACAAGGTCACAGGCCTTAAGTTGGTAATGAGCTTGATGTGTTTGTGGATTCAAAAACCAGAATGGCTGGATTCTGGTAAATGGTGGGAAATGAGTATAACGAGGTAGGCAGGCAGGCAGGGTTCCGAATCACATAAAGCAGTAAGGGCCGTGACAGTGTGTTTGGATTTTACTCTGATTGCAGCTGGGGTTTTAAGCCGGGTAATGAGGTAATCTTATTTGCATCTTTAAGATTACTCTACGTGGAAAATGACTTGTGTGGAGAATGGATTGTAGGGGGCAAGAGTGGAAGGAGAGGGAAACCAGGTGGGTTAATTTCACTAGTTTAGGTAAGAGATGATGTGGGAGGCTTGTTCTTTAGAGTGGTGGGCATAGAAATAGAGGTAGATAAATTTGGGATGTATTTTGGAGGTAGAATCAATAGAACTGGATTGGCTGTGGGATGTAGGGAAAGGAGGACATCAAGAAAGCCCGCTTAGACTCTTGTCTGCAGTTGTGTGGGTGGTAATGCTGTTTATTTGCTAAAATGGGCATAACTGAATGAGGCACAGGATGGGAAGGAGGAGTGGTGGGAATCAAGTTCTGTTCTGGCAATGTTAAATTTAAGATGTGCATTAGACATATAAATGGACATCGTATGTAGGTAGTTGGATAAACTGTTTTGGAACTCTAGAGAGACCGGTATTGATGATACAAACTTGCAGTGATATTTGAAGCCATGGACTGGGTAAGATCTAGTTCCTAGCTCTAGAGAGAATGCTGATAGAGAAGAGAAGAGGAGCCTAGGTTCCAGCCCTGGAGCATCTCAACACTTAAGTGACATTCATAGTTTGAGTTAAGGAGGAAAAAGGAGCTTCTGAAAGATCCTCCAGTGAGGAAACAGGAAAACCAGGAAATTATGGTGGGATCTACAGGAGATGATTTAGACCAGAAGGAGAGTTGTCAACTGTTTTGAATTCTGCTTGAAAGTCAAGATGAGGACAGAAAAGTGATCACAGAGGTGGCAGAGAATCATTGGTGAGCTCAACACAGTTTCCTTGGCCTGGTTGGGTTGGGAGCTGACTGGAGTTGGTTTAGGAGAGAATGGGATCTGGCCTACTACTAGTTAGATAAATTTGAAGTGAGAAAGTGGAGTCACTAGAAAATTTTTGAGAAACTTTTGATAAATTTATTTTAATGGTATTTTTTTAAAAAAACCCATGTGCACAATCAGCCACTTGAGTAGAGGGGTTTGAAATGAACTTTCCTAATTTATCTGTATTCTATAACCCTACATTTGAATTTGTAAATAGTTGTAAAATCTCTTATTTCTCTGTCTTGATATTTATCTCATCCAACAAAAATTAGTGTCAGCACCAAGAACATAGTTGAGTGTCCTTGGTGGTGGTGTGAATGGGAGGCTTTCAAAGGGTGTGAACTCTACTAGACTGTTACATTCCTTTCCTAAATTTCATTTTAGTATATGAGCAGTCCCTTTTCCCCCTTAATTTTATTATTTTTTACTTTAACTATTGTTTATCTTAGATTCTAGCTTTCCTTCTGTACTATAATAAATGTATATTATCAATTCTAAGGCAAATGTTAAACATTGTTAACATCTGACAGTTGGGATATGACAAAAATCAATGGTGTCTTAGATGAAATGCAGTGTCATGTGAGAGAGAGAGAGAGAGTGTGTGTGTGTATACGTACGTACATACATCGAATGGGATCTGGCCTACTGTTAGATAAATTTGAAGTCAGTAAGGATGAACAGACTCATTTACAAAAGCCTGTTGGTATCAGTTCTACCATTGGACTCCTGTATGTTTTGCTCCAGTACCAGTGTTTTCCTTAGAGATCATCAGGGCAGAAGTAAGAGTAGAAGGAAAAATTGATTAGCACAGTTTTAGCTTATTATTTACCTTTAAATCCTTTTTTCAGTGAATGTTACTGGTAAATGTTAACTCTTACGAGAGGAATTTGAGTGCATATTTTTATTTGGCGTCTTTTCCCCTACTTCCTTTCTCTGCCTCATAAGAACAGTGTTCATGTGGCTACAACAATCTAATTTGGTATGAGAGCCCATAGTTTTCTTGTCATTATTAATGATTACACTTCTTTTCCCTCAAGGAATTGCCTTCTGGTTGCTTCACCACTATTGTTTTAGACGTCTTATTTTGAATTTTTCTTCTAAAACTTTCCTGGAATGAAAAACAGTGGTTGTTGAAAAGAGCTTTATTTTATCTGGTATTTTTAATCCCTTGTGAGTGCAACTGGAATTCTACATTTTAAATTTTTTTTTAGGATATTTTGCATTGAATATATAAATATCTATTTGCCAACTACTGTTAAGTATAGTATAGTAGAATATATTTAGTAAAGACTTCTTATATTGGTGTTTTTGTGATATAAAATTGTAGCTTTGTCTTGGAATATTTTATTCAGACACATTTTCAGAAATTTTTTTCTTGGTCACTACTATATTTTTCTAATCTTTGGAAGACCAGATTCAAAGTGTATAGAACCTCCAGTGCTTTTAAAGATTTTAAAAGATAGGGAATTCATTTCAATAGCTGGTTTATAAATCTGAAAATTTTCTGTTTTCATTCTCATTCCTTCCTTATCCAGAAAAGAAATACATAATCTCATCTCATCACATACAGTACTAATCCTAGTTTCGATCAGGAGTGTAAAGTTGGTTCATTTCTGTATTTTTTTTATAGTCATGGGATACAGTTAATGAAGGATTATGATGCATAAGTAGAATTCATCCCTTTGAAAATAATGTTGGGAGAGAAGAGCAGTGGTAAGGAGTGGTCTTTATCTCAATTCTGAACTTCAGGTTTTGTTTGGTCTAATATAAACTTCTGTTTTATATTTAGCATACTGCACTAGAAATCAGTATTTTGATTTAATACTGATAGTCATGATTCTGTACTGCTTTATAGTTCTGTTTGAATACAGCAGCATTCTGAGGTGCAAAGTCAGGTGTAGGTGTAAATCTTATTTTTAAAGTGTTAGGCTTTCATAAGCTTATGCAGTCTGACCGTGTACATTCCTAGCTATCAGTAATGTTTTTTCCTGGATTTTCTTCTCAGCAACCCGATAGCAGAAGGGTCAACTCTTCTGTTGGATTTTCTGTTTTGCAGCATACAAGCAATGACCCATATTGCTTTGTGGAATTTTATGAACACAGAGATGCAGCTGCTGCATTAGCTGCTATGAATGGGAGAAAAATTTTGGGAAAGGTAAGATTAAGAATGATGGCACCTTATGAGTGTATATATTTGCATGTCAAATTAGTTTGCATTCTTTCCTAGCAAGTTTTTTTTTTTTTTTAACTCAGCTCTGCCAAGTGATGGTTTTGCTTTTATTCAGCCTAATGCCTTTACCAAAATAATCCTGCTTGATAAGTAATTTAATAAGTGGTAAGTGTTATGATTCATAATGACATGCCTAATAATTGTATTAAATATAATCTTTATTTTTAGGAGGTCAAAGTAAACTGGGCAACAACACCAAGTAGCCAGAAAAAAGATACTTCCAGTAAGTACTCCTGCTGCATTTTACTGTGGAAGAGTTCTGAAATTATCCTGGCAGCATTACCAGCTGAAATAGGGTTTTTTCTTCCCTTAGTGTTGCCTAAGAAAGGTTTAGTAACTGACTTAAGTATTTGATTACCAAATGCTTTGATTTCAGATCACTTCCATGTTTTTGTTGGAGATTTGAGTCCAGAAATTACAACAGAAGATATCAAATCAGCATTTGCCCCCTTTGGTAAAATATCGTAAGTATCATAATCAATACTATACTCGATAGTGATAGGCAAAATTGTATATGATTAACTTGTATCAGAATTAAGATTTTGTTTCCCTAGTTAGTGTGATTTTTTTTGTTTGTTTGTTTTGTTTTGTTTTTTTGATTAGTAGATGTTGTTGAAAATGTTAATGTCATTTCAGTGTTTTGGGGTCTTGTTTCATCTAATCCTGTGTATAACATGTTAAAAAAATTTTAAGTGATTCTGTTTGTTATCTTTAAAGCAGATGTTTAGGTGGTAAAACCTATTATAAAATCTGACTATTTGTCAAATGTTTTCAAAACTTGGTGTTTAAAGATACGGGTTAACCAGAAATAAATGTGATTTATACTGTGTATTAAACTTTTATAGAAGGAGTTTATAAATGGGGGAAAGTAGGTAAACCCTTGGGTATATTGTGATGAAATTGAAAATGTACATGCTTAATTATAATGGTAAATGTGTTTTGATATTTTAGTTGAAAAGTAGCATTATTATAGTATTAAAATGTTTTAATGTCTGAGCCATAAATGTGAGATTAATAGTAGATTTTGTTTGTTAGTGGTATTTGATTCTGCTAATTAGGGCCCAATTGTGGTTTGATTTTTTTTTTTTTTTAACAAAGTTTATGCTCAAATTTCACTGTATGTTATTTGATCAAATATATTGGAAAATTAAAAGTGATTACTAGTTCTACAAAATGTTTATCACAGTTTATCTTTCTGATTAAAATCACTTTATTTTATGTATTTCCTATAGATTTAAATTAAACGTTTTAGTATAATTTACAGAAATAATGTTTCAACTGAACAACAGTATTTCTCTATAATTTGTTGTTCTATTGATTTAATTTATTTGATAGAAAGATTTAATTTTTAATTTTCTGTTTTGATATTTGCTTTGCTTTTTAATCTCTAAATGTGGTAAGTAGTATTGTTTTAAAAATCAGTATAAAAATAATACAGGTTGCTGTTTTTCAATCTTTATTTATACCTGAGACCTGCAGTTTTTCTAAAGTCCAAGTCACAATTAAAAGTAATAGCATTCTGGTTATTTTGCAGAATTGCTCATAAGAATGGACAGGATCTTGAAGGCTAACTGCAAGGAACTGTGCACACTGGAACTCAGTTGTAGATTTTTTTCTCATTTCTATTTATTCTTATTATACATTATTTATATATACATATTTTAGTATTTACATTTTAACATTCTATATTCAGTGGAGTTCTATATTTCCAATCATTTTAACTTACTCACTAAAATTTCTGTGTAAATTTGTTGTTTTCGTACTGGTGTGCTTAGCATTGTTGTTAGTTTTTTATTCTCCTTTCTTAAATTTCTGAAAATGTCAATTTTTCAAAATTTACAGCTGCCCAAACTCCAAAATGATGGTAGAGAATTGACCAAGAAAAATAAAGAAATCTGTTAACAGGCCATGTATGCCTTTTTAATTCCTATTTTTTCCTCTTTTTCAATTTTTTAATATTTCATATATTTTGTATCACTAGGCAGAAGACATTTAACTATTTAGAGATTGCATGGTAAAGTAGTTAGCATTGTTACAGTAATTTATAGAACCAGTAAACCTTAGAGGACACTAGCCAATAGAATATTAGAAAAGGAAACTATTGTTCCTGTTAATCTTCAAATTTGAGCATTTAGTTTAGAAAGCACAGGCTATGTGATTAGGTTGCATGTTTATTACATGTTTTTGTCCTACTGCTTTTTTCTAACAGGTAAAGAAGCGTTAGGGAGAGTTCAGGAATGGCTATAGTTAATTAGGGCTAACTGGAATTTTATTTAAAAAAATGCTCACAATACAGTGTGTGTGGTTCCTTTTAGTTTTTATTTTGATGATGTCTCTTACTTCCCTCATTTAGCTGTGCTTCTTTTCACAGGGATGCCCGAGTAGTTAAAGACATGGCAACTGGAAAATCCAAAGGCTATGGCTTTGTATCTTTTTATAACAAACTGGTATGTTCTTTCAGCTGAATTTAAGTTTAATACACAATTTAGTCATTAATTAATGAGTATTTTTGTCTGTTTCAGTAATAGGGTATAGTTCTTTTTTTTTTTTTTTTTCATTAAGCTTGGAAGTAACTGGGAAAAGACAGGCTGATTATAAGGAAGAGTATTAAAATTGTATTTGTGAATTGGTAACGGTAAGATGTGTTAGCAGTAAAGCACAAAACTAGTGCAGATGAGCTGATACCAGAATTTGGAGGAAAGTTAAATTTGTCTTAACCATGAAAATCTTAGTTTTAAATATTTATTATGCATATTTTTGTAGCTGGGATGTTAATGGTTATAGCAGATGAAATTTAAGTAATTCATCTTGATTTTTACATGTATTTAAGAAAGAGGTGCCAAAATATCTTAAGCATTTGCATTAACTGTAACATCAAATAATAAAATAAAATGGGCTTTGATATTAGCATTTTGGAACAGTTTCAGCAACTTAAATTATTTACATTTTATTGAAGCAGTAAGATAAAGGGCAGGAGTTGTAATTTTTGCTTAGATTCATTGTAAATTCACATTGATTTTGATCATCTAAACTCTTTATAGGCAGCCATTTTACAGCATTCTAAGTCATAATGCAGAAGTCTTTTGTCTTAAGTTTTAAATCCTGTGTTGTAGTCATAATCCATTGCTATTAGAATGTAGATTTTGAGGAGTATGTGATATAGACCATAATATTAAGACTTTATATGTTCTTCAGTAAAGTTATTACAAATCAACCATAAAATTAAGATATTTGAAAACAACTTTCTCTTTTTTTTTTTAGGGGGCAGAGTAATCAGTGGGACTGTGATTTTCCCTTGTGTATTTTTTGAATGATAAATTTCTCTTGATGCTTAAATACTGTCCTGGCATTTTGAAATATATAAATAAAAATGACTTTAATGAATCACTAAAGTTCGAGTAATTTTTTCTTGTGAAATTAGTTTTATTCATTTAGGATGCTTAGTGAATCCTAACTGATAAGATTTATTGGATATAGTGATGCCAGCATTTTATTTCATCTTACTGGGTCTTATATGCCACTATTTTCTGTGTTTGTAATTGCTCTTTTTTTCTCTTTTTGTTTATAGGATGCAGAAAATGCAATTGTGCATATGGGAGGTCAGTGGTTGGGTGGTCGTCAAATCAGAACCAATTGGGCCACTCGTAAACCACCTGCACCTAAAAGTACACAAGAAAGTAAGATGTGTCTACTTTTTGCATTAGAATTATGGATACTTAGCAAAATCATATATTAGTTAGCCTTAATTTTTTAAAATTTAAATTTATTAGCGTTGCAAGACTCATTTTCATCTTGAATTTAATTGTCTGAAAATAACTGGGCTTTGTTGCAAGTATATTTGGAGCTGTGAACCAGCTGATTTTATAGGTCAAATCATAGTGTCAAAAAAAATTCTACTTCTCCCACAGTGAGGCGTATAAGTATACAGTAATCAGTTTTATAATGCTGTATAACCATTAACATTTTTGTTTTCTTTCTGCAAATAGATAACACTAAGCAGTTGAGATTTGAAGATGTAGTAAACCAGTCAAGTCCAAAAAATTGTACTGTGTACTGTGGAGGAATTGCTTCTGGGTTAACAGGTACAGTGTCTATGGTGCTTCATTGCTATTAGTAGGAATTTCTTGATAACAGTAACTTTAAATACTTTACTTCTACGTTTTTGTTTTTCAGATCAGCTTATGAGACAGACATTTTCACCATTTGGGCAAATTATGGAAATCAGAGTTTTTCCAGAGAAGGGCTATTCATTTGTCAGGTAAAATTCTACCTGTAATTTTATTTCTTTTATATTTGATCCATTCCTTTCAGTTATATTATTTGATCCCCTCAGGTACTGTTATTTTAGTACTTTGCAATGTAGAACTTTATTTACATGACGTACTTTAGGAAAATACCAAGTTGATAGTTATAAACTAATGAGTTATGTATTACTTACTGTGTTAAGTCTTAAAAAAATAAAAAACAACCTCCTTCTCTTCCTCTCTTAGATTTTCCACCCATGAAAGTGCAGCCCATGCCATTGTTTCGGTGAATGGTACTACAATTGAAGGACATGTTGTTAAATGCTATTGGGGTAAAGAATCTCCTGATATGACTAAAAACTTTCAACAGGTAATTCGATTTTTCATAGTAGTTTTTAAGGTTTCCATCTTACATGTCTACATAAAAGCTTTAGAAACTGTAAAAAAACAAACAAAGCATATATCTGCTTTCAGTTGATTTTATTAATGCTATTTCAAAAGTGATTATTTTGCGGTATTAACTGAATCTTAATACTTTCTTTTCACAGGTGTCACCACCCCAATAATCTTAGACAATGATAAATAACAGAGTCCTATTCACATAAGGGTGCTTACTTAGTTTTTCTCTTCCTTGTCTCCCACTTTCTTCAAATACTGTGTTTCTTACTTGTTCCCTAAAATAGTACTTTGCTTTTTCCTAGGTCGACTATAGTCAGTGGGGCCAGTGGAGCCAAGTTTATGGAAACCCACAACAGTATGGACAGTATATGGCAAATGGGTGGCAAGTACCGCCTTATGGAGTATACGGGCAACCATGGAATCAACAGGGATTTGGAGTAGAGTAAGTTGTTTGAGTTTTTCCGGAATAGAAACAGATTCGGTTCTGAAAAAAGGAATTAAAAAGTGTGTCTTCCTAGGGAGAATCTAAATTAAATACGTTGAGCTAGCTATGTGGCATTGTAAGCATTGTAGAAACCTTATAAAAGTGATTTGTGATGCTAAAATTTTGCTTTTTATTATCTAGATGGAAAGGAAGTTTGGGGTAACATTTGGTGTGTCCTACTATCTCTATGAGCAGTTGGCAGAATTTGATTTACATTTCTAATATTTTATGTACTTGTTTATTTTTGCATGGAAAAGATCTTTGTCTAGATATGTTAAGAAATTTAATGATTTATGCCTGTTGACTTGTGTGAGAAGTCTCAGAGATTTATCTGATAAAAAGCAGTTTTGCCTTTTTCCTTTCTTGAGAGATTGGGTGGGCCTTTTGCCCTTTTTCCCCCTAGGCCAGCCCAGACCTTTATTTTCACTGATTCCTTCTTCTCTTTCCAGTGTGGACTTGTGTTTTTAAAATTGCTTATAAACTCATATACCATGTGTATAGTATATGATGGGTAGATGATGTTGATGTGTTAAATCATTTGTCATTTTTAAAAAATCAGTTTTGAGATACTCTTCAGAGAAGTCATTATGTTGTTACCTTAGCAAACATTTAAGACTCCTGATGTGGATGTATGTATCGTTTGTTTCTTTGCTCTTTGTTGTAGATATGTTGATTTTTGTCTATTCTTTGATTAGGCTCTGCTTGATTTTTGTGTTAATGTAGATAATTTTTTCTTTGTGTTTGCTGAATTTTTTTTTTTTTTTTCTCTTCCAAGTCAATCACCTTCAGCTGCTTGGATGGGTGGATTTGGTGCTCAGCCTCCCCAAGGACAAGCCCCTCCCCCTGTAATACCTCCTCCCAACCAGGCTGGATATGGCATGGCCAGTTACCAAACACAGTGAGCTGGGACTCTAAACAAAATGTTATTCATGATAGCTTCAGTTTCCTGTGACACTCTGAAGACATGAAAGTAGACATCGGAAAATGAAAATATTTATTTTAAAAATTGAAATGTTTGGAACCTTTAGCACAGCTTTGCTTTGGTGAAGGACACATGTCTTCTAGTTCTGCCTTTTTAAGTTCTTGTTCATGATGGATATGAACATGATTTTTCTTTGTGTACAAAAACTAAAATAAAGTCAATAAAGACAATTCTGACTACAAATTTTGATATAATAGAAATGGGTAATACATTTTGATTCTTAGATACTATTCCATTTTTACCTTGCTATTCAGTATTTTAACTCACTGTGTTTTTAAAAGCAAAAAAGGGAGGATCATGAAAAACTGGGAATCACATATAAGTTCATCCTCAACCTTGATACTCCCCTCCCCTGTCCTGAGGTGGACCACATTTGAAGTCAGCAGAAAAAAGTGTGATATTGAGAAGAAATGCATGCGTTTGGAGTCGCTTTGGAGGAAGTACTTTCTCTGTGCCTAAAGAAACTGAAGCCAGACTGATAAAAGAAATTTTGCAACCTAAATAAGGAACAGCATTGTCTGAGTTACTTGAGCAAATGTTGGTGGTTCACATTAAGACATATTTTTAAAACTTTAAAAAGTGTTAATTATTAAAACTGTAGTAAATTACATTTCATTTGGGGTGGGGGGAAATTCCAAGTATGGTGTTTGTATTAAAGTCAGACAGTCATACTTAATGCTTTTACATGAAGTTTAAATGATATACATTGTAAATATTGAATACAGTGTTTAAAAAGCATGCTTCAACATAGAAGTAGCAGCAATGTAATTATTTGAAGTTACTCTTAACACACTCCACTGCATTGAATGCAATGGATGAATAAGAATGTTTAAGACTGACATTTCCAAGGTTGGCTACTGTGTAAAATTAAAATTATACAAATGACTATACAGAAAAAGCCTTAATTTTAATTTCATAAAAATCTTTGATGCATTAGTACATTTTAAAATGTCATTGGAAATTAGATTTTTTTTCTTTTTTCTTTTTTTGCTTTACATCATTTGGTATGTAAATACCTTGATTAAAACCTTGTAAACTTATTTCAAGGTTCCTATAAGTTGTATAGTACAAGTGTTTTTTAAAAATTTGGGGGTGTTTTTTAAAATTAGATATATTTTGCCCAAGAATTTTTTTAACAGGATTGCTAAAACATCTTATTTAGACAGCTTGATGTACCAATTTATAATTGGATATTCAGCTTAAATAATACATAGAGTTGTGAGTTTTATTTTTAATTCTTTTTTTTTTTTTCCTTGTGGGGAGTGTGCATGGGAGGATGGGCCTGCACAGAGGCTGAGTTGTATGTCTGCAGAATTTGTAAATGAATTGACTGGGTAGATATATAAGATTGACGTTTGCTTCTGAGGTATTTTTCAGGCCATGTGGATAAAATCTGTCTCCAACTTCTATCATTACAGGAATGTAAAAGATATAAAATCCTGTATATTTAATTCTGACAGCTAGGGGGTGCAAATGTTTAGGCAGTGTATTTGAAATGTTATAAGGCCTGGACACCAAAATGAGAAAACTCTTTACAGTTAAGTAGTAAAGTGCAGCAAGCACCCACAAATTAACTATTTTGTAAACTTTTGAAGTCTTAACAAGTAGCTGTAAAATAATGATGGTTTTATAAATTGGTGACCACAATAATTTTGTTATTTTCCTTCTTTTCCCATTTAGAAATGTATCAAACATAAAAATTCAGAGGGTCTGAAGTTGTTCATCTTTGGGCCAAATTTTTTTATGGCACTTTAGTTTTAACCACAGGAGTCATCTATGACACTCTTCTATTATAGTAACATTTACCCTTCTTTCGTTCATGTCAGTGTCTTTGGGGGATGCTATGGAAAAGTTACTTTATATTTTATAATGAGAACACTCATGATATCAATTATGCCTCCTAGTTAAAAATTTCTTAAATATGTGTGAAACTTGAACTAAAGATTTCTTTTATATATATATTGATAAAAGCCTATTAAATTCTCAGTTTGCCTTTATTGGGTCTGCCAGTAAATTTAAGTAGCTTATTGCAATAGCAGCTAAATATAGCTGCAGTGTTTCCTGGCTGTATATTCTGTGATTTAATAAAATGATCCAGACTAGTTGTATTGCATAGTAAACATGACTGAAGTGTCCTTGGTCTTAATCTGAAAGAACAGGATTATATGCCCAGTTCAGTTAATGGAAGTTATTTCATATTAAATGGTTTTTAAAACATAAAGCTACTCACCCAAATGCAATGCACCATTTTGGAATACAACTGTCAAGCTAACGCAGACTCAAGACTATTTTATAAAAAAGTGAAGTCAGTGCTATCTTGATCCAATTTAAGCCTAAGAATCGTTGCCTTTTCCATGTTCATCAAAAACAGCAGAGATTCTTTGGCATGCAAGAACATGTTTTTTCGTAATTACTTTTAAGAGTTATTTTGGTGATTGTTTCTGACTGCCATCTTCTTTGATCTAATCTCTCTACTAGTATTTCCCCCCATGCCATTCCCACTTCATTTTTATGTCTGCTGGCAGTGAGAGGCTAAAATGACTGGCCAACTTGAGCCAAAGCTGTAAACCACAGTTGAAGTAAGTCTTTCAATAAAGACTAGACTATGTGATAAGTGGATTTTTCTTATTGTCGTTTATTACATAATTATTTCTTCCAGGCTGCAATGAAATAAGTGATTCTATTTTATTTTATTAGTAAGGCATACTGAATATATGTATATTCAGGACTTATTTCTGTGTTCTGTGTAAGTGATAAAAGTCCATTTGCCCTGTTGGATTAAAATTTAATTTCTGGGTATGGAGAGATAGAAATTTGCATCCTTCTAAAAATGTATGCTTTGTTGAATATTAATATATTAAAATCTCATTAGTTTAGAGTCCACACATATTAGGAACCACAATTTTACCACCTCTAGATTTATGTTTGGTAGTACCAATAAATAAAGATTGCTCTGGACAAACAGAACTAGAAAAAGAATTTAGTAAATTGTATAGACACCTTTCTAGCAGATATGCCCAAATTAAATCTTACCTAGTCATTAAAAGTTAGCATTTGGGCCTCCACTTAATGCATTAGAAACACCGTATATGCATTTTTAGTATGTATTGAAAAGATAAATGAGTTAGACTTTCACTAGTTTATACAAGCCTTCTCTTAAATCCAAATGAGCAGATTTTGTTAAATATAAATTCTGCTCTGTGTAGCAATAAAATGTCTGATACTGTGTTCAGAAAGATCACTACAAATTATATTGCCGTCTATTCCATTTTTAAACAAGGAAATTATGTGAATAATTACTGTTTTAAAATGTGTTATTCCAAACTGTTAGTGTGGTATTTAAATTCTTTTTGTTTTGTGTTTTTAATTTTACTTTGTGGGGGCCGTAATTAGGTGGGGGTTTTTTTTGTTTTTTTTTGAGGAGCTCCTGGGAACTGAACCCAGGACTTTGTGCATGCTAAGCCTGTGCTCTACTACTTGAGCTATGCCGTCCCCACTAATTAATGTGGTATTAAAATGCCATATTAGTATAAAACCTGGGCTTGTGCCTACTTAAATTGGGTCTCTTTTAAATAGTGCAGATAGACTACAAACCATAATTTGCAAAGTACTTTGTGTAAGTATCTCTTTTAGGGGTAAGAATGACTTGATTTTATAATTGCCCAAATGTGAAGGAAGTTCAATTTGTATCTAGGAAATAGAGGAGGGAGAATTATATATATTTGTTTCTCTTAGGCAAAAAAAAAGGTGGGGGGGGGAGCTGGGGTGCTAATAGTTGTTAGTTTTTTGACCCTCTTGTTGATTTAGGCTTTTGAGGGAGAAGAAGATTAATCCACATAACGTTTGTAGTTTGGTTTTTTAACAAGAATGTCGATAATAGTAACAGCTGGCAAAAGGTGTGTATCCAATAAATGATTTCCCTAATGTTCCAACTCAGTTCACAGACGTAATGCTGAATGTCCATTTTTCCAGGTTGTTGCATTTTTTGAAATTCAGTAACCAGTGTTTCTGAGGTATTCCTGTGGGAAAGTGATCCACATCTAATCTTTTGAAGTCAGCTTGGAAAGTTTGCCGAACATGAACAAGACTGAAGTGCTACTGGGCAGCTGTTAGAGGAAAGCCAGAATCGTTGAATGTAGAAAAATCATGTCTTGTGGTCGAGCTGTCTAGTTGTTGAGCTTGCAGCTGGGCTTAGCTTGCCTGTAGACCTCCTGTTTTGACTCAGTTTCGTCCTTGTGAGCTGACGAGAGCTCGCAAGGAGCCTGGTATCGGGTGGCGATGCAGAACTGTGTTTTTGAGGTAGTCCAGGTTTTGCTACATGTAACCAGTAGTTACTGTAACTCATCCAGTCATGATTCTTCCCCCACTTCCTGCTCCTGTTTCTTCCTTCCTTGGGTTTTGGTATACCAACGAAGAGAGGTCCAAAACCATC
Source organism: Camelus bactrianus (assembly GCF_048773025.1). Taxonomy (NCBI): domain Eukaryota; kingdom Metazoa; phylum Chordata; class Mammalia; order Artiodactyla; family Camelidae; genus Camelus; species Camelus bactrianus. Next base: position 26,879,724 of record NC_133549.1, read on the forward strand.
TGGACAAAGTGGGCACGAAAAACGGAGCTATATGCAAATGTGCCTGTTCTAAGGGTTGATATTAATAGTGTGTAAATGTCAGATTTTCACAGTTCATTTTACTGATTAAGAGTTGTAAGTTGAATTGTTCCATATGTGGTTTATATGATTGCTTTTGTTGACAAAAATAAAACTAATTCATATGTGTTGACATAGCTAAACAAAATGGGGAATGCCCATTTAATAATCTCAGCTTCTTTTTGGAAAGGACTAAACTTGGAAAACCATGTACTAATTTCCTTTGGCTAGGTTATTTGTTAGCATATGGTCCAGCTCATACTTGGTTACCTGTTTAATGAAATTGGGAAAGGAGTGGTGACTAGGATAATGAAGAGGAGAAAAGTCCTTGATTCTGAAGAGTGTTGACAGAGTTGACATGGGAATAGACGCTCCTGAGCAGGTATAGTAAACTATGCGTGGTAATCAGGACTTGGGTGCTGATATTTAATATGTTATTAGCTTAAACTATACACATTTTATCAAGAAGACTAGGAGACTTATCAGGTTATTGAAAATAAAATATTACCAACATCTTTGTCTTACTTACTGGCTCTGATCATTTCTCTTCCATTTCTTTTAATGTGTATTTTTATTTATTTTTGTGTCTATATGTGTATTAGAATGTTGGACAAATGCTGTTGTTCTGAAATGCTGCCTTTGAGCATTTTCAGTAAAATGATGGGATTAGGATATCCTTCAAAACCCACATTTCATTTTATTTTAACCAGGAAGCTTTATTTTTAAAAATGGGTAGCCTCATTCCCAGGTTAGCTCACTATTTTTATATCTTTGGTTATGTCAGTTTCCTCCATTAGAATGTAAGCTCCGTGGGGGCAGGGACCTTCTGGTAACTACACAAACCTTAGGACTTACGTAACAATACTTGGCACATGGTAGATGTTCAGTAAGTGAATGCATGAACAGATTGAGGAAGTAAAGGTAAGTGAGTGTTTTAGTCTCCCTGTTAGAACCAGGACACCACCTGGTGTTTCCACTTGAGTGGAACTTGATCAGAATCAATGTGTGCTTGTTAAAATGCAGATTCTGAGGCTCCACAGTTGTGGGTGAAGATAATCTGAAATAATACTAATTGGTGTGGGGTCCTTTCTCCGTTTCTAGCTCTTGGCAGGGGAAGAAAACTCTATTGGCAATGGTCACAAATTTCCCAGAAAAACTAGTTTTTGAAGGTGCATGATCTCTGTGATTGCTGTCCAATGTAGTTTGTTGAGCATCTTTCAAAGGTGATTAGGATGGACTCCTGATGGCAATGTATGTACTCACAGATATTTTACAGCCTTACTCAAATTTGCTACATTTTTCAAGCAAGTGCTTTGTTTTGACATTAAGTTTGCTGGTGCTTTTATTAGACTTGCTAGACCGGTGACAAAATGCAAAAGCAGAAAGAGAAAAATAAAAACACCTCACTTTATAAATCTTGTCTTCACTTACTCTCTGTTCTTACCCTAGTCTACACTACTGTCTTCTTTCATCTGAACTACTACAGTAGCTGGCTACCTGGTGTATATATAATTAGGAGGCAGAAAAGTACATACATGTGCACAGCTCTGAATTTTTACAAAGTGAACACATTAATGTAGTGCCACCAAGATTGGGAAATAGGAGACTGACAGCACCCCAGAAGAACTCGTGCTTTTTTCTAGTCTCCAACCTCTACTCTTCCCCTAAGATAACCACTAGCCTGATTTCTGTGGTCTTAAATCAGTTTGTTTTTGAACTATGTAAATATCGAATTAAGCAGTATATATTCTTCTGTTTCTGATTTACTTATTGCTTCCAGTTTCTTGTTGCATGCCGCTGAGTTTTTCAGTGTGACATTATTGTGTGAATGTGCTACAATTTATCCATTACACACTTGGTTCTCCATTTAGGAGTTATGTATAGTGCTGTAATGAATGTTTATAAATGTCCTGGGGAACATGTATACACATTTCTGTTGAGCATATACCTAGGGATGGAATTCTGGGTTGTAGGATATGTGTCTGATCAGTTTTAACAGATGTTGCCCAACAATTTCCCAAAATGGTTGCTTCAGTTTGCATTTGCATGCAGCAAATGAAAATTCCAGTTACTCTCCACATCGCCTTAACATCAGATATTATCAGTCTTTCATTTTAACAGTTCTGGTTACTTAGCTATGTTTTACCTAAGCTTTCAACCATTTTAATTTTTTCAGCACAATGGCCAGAGTGACTTTTTAATTTTTAATTTACTGTTATACAGGTAATTCTTAAATGTGGTACATAATTCAAAAGATTTTTAAAAGGTTGTATACAGTAAAAAAAAAAAAATTGTTCCTCCCACTCAACTCTCCTAACCATCTAGTTTCCATCTCAAGAAACACCAATATCTTATGTTTTTCCAGAGATAATCTATCTATATGAACGTTCATTCTCCCTCCCTTTTCTGCAGAAATGATAGCATGTTGTATATGCTGTTCTGCACCTTTCTTTATTCACTTAATAAATCTTAATATAACACTCGCATTAATCTTCAAAAAACGTTTGCTAACACATAGCCCAAAAATGCTTTAGTCACTTCCCACTGCACTTAGCATAAAATCTCAACTCCTTGACAAGGCTTTACAGCCCGGCACAACTGGGTGCCTTCCCAGCCATCTAGCCTTTCTCCTCCTCTCTCGGTTAGCAAGCTCCAGTCACCCTGGCTGAGCTTTCCCACCTCAGGGCCCTTGCATGTGACCTCCTAGTCTAGAAAGCTCTCCTGCCACTCACCGTCTATATGGCAATTTACATAAGCTTGTCATTTTTTCAGAAAAGTCTTTCCTGACTACCTCATCCCCACATCTAATGTAAGGATTTCCCAGCTATACTTTCATTATGCCTTGATTTTTTTATGGCCCTTGAAACAACATATGTGATTATTTGATTAATGGCAGTCTACCAGATTATAAATTCCACAGATTTTGTCTTTTATTTATCACTCTTAGTGCCCTTGTATTAGACTCTTAATGAATAGTTGTTGAGTGAATGAATGAGGTTTTTATGAGGTAAATTTGCAAACTATTACTTACACAAAGGGCCTAATGGCAAATAATGATGATAAAGTAGGACTGGGGACAGAAGGGAAATAAATGCATTGCAGACAAAACTGGAGCAGCAGTCTGGTAATGTCTGTTAGAATGAAGGAAGCGCACTGATGCGGGAAGCAGCGTGGGTCGTCCTATTACTCAAGGCTCAGCTGCTGCACCTCCCACCTCGTCACTTAGCTGTCCCCCGAAGTCAAGTGGGCCAGCGGGGCTTCCTCTGGTGGCTACTGCTGGTGATGGGAGCCTCTGAGCTGTCAGCTGTTTGGGGGAACAACAGGCAGCTCGGCTTCTTTCAGGAGCTCCTGTTGGTGTTCTGAATGTGCTTGTAGCAGTGGTTGGAGAGGAAATCTTCAAGCCAGTCTAGGTGCAGAATTGTCCCTTCTGCCCCTATCATGCTTGTCCCCTTGTCCACTTCTCTACCACTGGCAGCTGTTCCTAGTTTACGTTTGAAGGCCCCTTAACTCATCTTCTGTTCCCTGATGGACTAGAATAAGGACAGGGTGTTCAAAAGAAAGAATAAGGAAAAATCTAAATAAAAATGGCATTAATTTTTTTAAATTTTGGGAACAAAAATCTAGTCAAGTATATACATTTTAAATTTTTGAAAAATGTTCGACAATTATCTCCATTTTTCTCCAATTTTCAGTAACTTACCTTAAACTGAAAACTTTACTGTAGATAGAAAAAGCATATAATTTTTTTTTTAATCCAAGAGATGAAAGCAAACCAGAAAATGACAAATGTTGGTGAGGATGTGGGGAAATAAGAACACTTCTGCACTATTGGTGGGATTGTGAAATGGTGCAACAGCTATGAAAAACAGTCTGGAGCGTTCTCAAAAAATTACAGGTAGAATTACCATATGGCCCAGCAATCGCACTTCTGGGTGTATATCCAAAAGAATTGAAAGCAGATTCTCAGAGAGATACCTGTACACCCATGTTCATAACAGCACTGACAATAGCCAAGAGATGGAAGCATTGCAAATGTCCGCTGATGGGGGGGAGGGTATAGCTCAGTGATAGAGCATGTGTGTAGCGTGCACAAGGTCCTAGGTTCAATCCTCAGTACCTCCAATAAGAAAGGAGTCAAATAAACGCTACTTAAAAAAAAATGTCCATCAATGGATGAATGGATTATACAAAATGTATATACATACAATGGAATATTATCAGTTTTTTAAAAGGAAGAAAATTCTGACACATGCTACTACCTGGATGAAACTTGAAGACATTGTGCTAAGTGAAATAAGCCAGCCACAAAAAGATAAATACCGTGTAATTCCACTTTTATGAAGTCTCTAAAGTAGTCAAGTTCATAGAAACAGTAAAATGGAGTTTACCAGGAGCCGAAGGGAAGAGGGAAAGGGGGATTGTTTCATGGGGGTAGTTTCAGCTTTGAAGGATGAAACGTTCCGCAGCTCTGTTTCACAGCAATGTGAATATACGTGACCCTCCTGAACTGTACACTTAAAAATGGCTAAGATGGAAAATTTTATGTTGTGTTCTTTCTACACAATAAAATATATAATTTTTTAATTTTATGGATCACGTTAAAAAATGGTTAACAGGAGAATCATTACTGCTTGGGCCTAGATACAATTTTCCTTTCAGGTTTACACTGCTCTCCAAATTCTTCTCATTTTCTCTCTGACAGAGTGAGAGTCTCCGTGTAAATTTACTCAGCTTTCTTCTTGTTAGGTGACTGTTCTTACGACACTTTTCCACTTGAGAAACAGTACTCCTCCACATCTTTGTTTTATCAAGTTTCCATTTTATGTGACAGAACTTAGTTATTTAAGACCTTAGGTGAGTTAAGATCTCAGCTAGGCATCGGCTGTTTAGTGGATTTCCTCTTGACTTAAATTGCTTTACGGTGATTTTACTCTACTGGCATTTATCTAATGGCATAAAAATATTAGGCATGAAGAAATACGGTAGACCATCAACCCCAGCAAAACGCAGCAGATGACAGACTTTATTTCTCCATGGCTGCCTATCCATTTAGCCCATAAAGTCAAGAATGGTGTGTTTGCACTTGGAGAGTTTACTGCTGTTTATGTTAAGGGTGAAAAAACTTTCTGGTGACCCTGACTAAAAAAGGTTGAGGGTAGTGGTGGCTGAGAACAGACACAGCCTCAGCTGGAAAGATTGTCTGAGGCTGTAAATAGTGCCTGGCAACAGATTTTACCTGTATCTGTAAATCCCTTCAAAATATGAACCCGATCCAAAATGGGACTTTATGGCCTATTATGTGAATATATGGGATTTGCAGTTATTAAAGAAAGTATTTCAGTTTTTTATGACTGGAAGCATGTAAAACTAAGGACTGTTAGTGGATTTTCCTGTCTTCATCAATAGAGATCATCTAATGATCCTGATAACCAGAAATATGTGGTATTTGCCTCTCCATAAATGTAACTCTTTATGGGTTTAAAACTTCTGATCTGACGATTGCCAGAGCTCTGTGTGGAATTAATGCCTACTCTTGAGAGGTGTAGGCGTGCAGACTGCCTCTAAAGTGTGTTTATCCAGCTGCTGGACAACCAACCTTTACTGCTTTTTAGCTTCGTTACAAAGTCATTTAAATACGTATCTCTATATATGCATACGTGTGCATGCATGTATGCGTATACACACACGTATTTTTCCACCCCAAGGGTCTTCAAGATCTGAATTATGACTTTGTATATTATTTCAGCTTTTTTTTTTTTTTTGGTGTAAGGTGCAAAAGCTCAAATGTAACGTGTCTTTAATACCTGATAAAATATCTACCTTGTGAGCCCAAGTGCATTTCCTGAGAATTTGGTCATTGAATTTCTAGGAAGTAGTGATTCAGAAAAGTTTCTATCTGGCTAAAATTTTAGGCAAGAACAACAAGATTTGCAGTCCCTGTATTTTATCAGATGATTTTCTTATATGGTTACCACCATTTTTGACACTTTCTACAACTGCATGCAAAACAGGTATAAAATAGTTTTTAGGTGAAATTTAATGGCTGATCAAATGGCACTTGGAATTGGTAAATGGGAACATCTTGATAAATGATCTGTCTTTTGAAACTTGCTTTCTAACTTTCTTGGTTGGGTTTTATGATTTTAAAAAGCATTTTAAAGAGTTCTCTGTAGGTTAGTTTATAAGCATAGATGAATAACCAGAAGACTTTTAATTAAAATCATTAAAATGTTTGTATTTTTCAGTATCAATTAGACTTGGATTAAAAAAGAATTTTTAAAATATCTATGGAATTCTGTCTTATGGGACTGATTAGTTCACAAAATGTCCATTGTTTTTGTTAAGTACTAAGGAATGTTTGTGGGTGTGTTATATGATGGCCATAAACTTTACTTTTTGCTTTTATAAAGTGAATTTCTTTTAATTATGCTAGATTTCATGTATCCAAAATGTGAAAAGTATGTTTGTCTTAAAAAAGAGTCATCTGTAATCCTCTTCCCAAATGCCAATTCTTTTGAAGTCAGTATTGGGCAAGCCACAGAGGTAAACTGGCTCAGCGAATTTTATAGCTGTGTGTCATACCCCCCACCAGCATTTCACCACTGTATCACCCACCTCATTCTGCTGATTTTCATCGAATAGCTTTTAGCAGTTTCCCAAAACTAGTTCCATCCACAAGATGTTTTTCACTATTAGAAATACCCTAGGAGAAGTTCTTGAAAAGTTCTGAGCAGTGGAGGTGCCCAACTGCCTCAGGAGAGTGTCTGTGTGGTCACAGTGAAAGGACTGCACTTAATAGGAGATACGTGTTGCAATACGATTGTTCAAAAAACCCCAGAACGGTATTACTACATGATATTACACTATGGTCACGCCTTATATGTGTCTGTGTTAGTTTGTGTGCACAAATGTACATTTCCTTTCCTTTCCTTTTCGTCTTCTTCTTTTTTTTTTCTTTTCAGATGACATTTTTTATTTGGATTTTAGGAAAGGTCTGGGTTAAGATTCTTGGAAATGCTAAACCCTTTTCTCCTTTAACATTTAGAAATAAGACCCGGGAACAGTGTTACAAAGTAGGTACCTGGAACAGCGATTTTTAAAAATCATTTTCTCATGGGTGTGAGGCACTTTAATAAAAAACACCAAGAGCCAAAAGACCTGAACTCTAGCCCTGTTTTTCAACTGTACCTATGACACTGAGACCTCTATGAGACTCAGTTTCTACCTCTACAAATTCCTCTATTATGAGGTGTAGTAAAGATCAAATGAAAATATGTGTGAATGTACTTTTTTTTTAAACCCATAGAGACCAACAGTTTAACTTGCAGTTGGTGATCCAGCCTCCATTAGAGGCAGTTTGGGATTAAGACCCCTCCAAGGGGTTGTAACTGAGAAAAGTACCTAAAACAGCACTTAGAATCATGCTAAGCACATAGAAAGTGCTCAGGGAACTCTCGCTGTTACTGTTAGTGGTGAAATCAAGTCTGACCTCTTCTGTTATGTACGAGGCACAGACGGTTACTAGAATTTTTTTAAATTAATTTTTATTTTCATTAAAAGGATATACATGTATAATAGTTTAAAAAGTCAAATAGTACTAGAAGTCAAGCAAAATAGCTACCCCCTTCACCATCCTCTCCCAAGCTTTCTCCTCAGAGGCCACCTTTTACAATATTTAGCTGTTTCTTCTGATACTTACTTCCACGTAACATGAACAATACACATACTGCTATTTCTTAATGCAACAATTTTAGAATTTTTCTGCTGACTTCCCTTTGTGGTAGATGAGGTCTTCGCTGTCTTACTGTTCATTCTCAGTTCCCCCACGTCAAATATATCAGTTTTGAAATGGAAGAAATACAAATATGTCTGCATGCTGATATAATGAATCTACCTGGTTTAGCAGGAATCCCGATTTGAATCTTAAATGTACACATAGGCCTTCCTTTTTTTAGGTGCATCTTCATGGATGCAGCATGGTACAAGATAGTGCTGTACCGGGAAGGCCACGTGCCTATGCCTCAGGAGACTTAGCCTCACTCCCAACTAAAGCCATCTGGGCCTCAGTTTCCTGACTTGCAGTGTAGTAATATGCTGATCGCCAAGGATTCCCTCCAGCTGTGATAGGCCATGAAGATGTGACTTGAAAAGCAAAAGAGATCAAAGATGGGCAGTTGATGTTGGCTTTCTCCTTCCACAGGAAATTAAGAGTTTAAAGAAAGCAAATGAATGTTGTAAAGATGTGGGCTTAAATATTTGTAGATTAAATCTAGTAGGGATTTTGACCCATTTCCAACTACTGATTACCCCCCGACTGAAAAGCATATTCACTGCAGAAATTTTGCAAAACAGAAAAACATATTAATGAAAATTAAAATCACCCATCATCCCATCATCTAGAGATAAATGCTAGTAACATTTTGGAATAGTTTCCTGCAAGCTTTCTATCAATAAATATACTATATTTCCTCCCTTTCCCCACTGAAAATTGTCTCTATATTTGTATCCTGCTTTTTTCAATGGCAGCTTTATAAGCATGTTCCCTACATAACCCAGTATTCTTCACTCAGTTCAATATTTCATCACAGGAATATACTGTAACTTAGTCATTCCATTAGTGGGTATTTATAGCTACTATAAATAGCACTGATAAAAGCAGTGTTAATATTCAATTTTGCACATAAATCTTTGTATCTCTCAGTCTTTCTTTGGCATAAGTTGTAGAATTATTCACTGATCTCATGGGTATAAACATTCTCTTACACATGTTGCCAAACATGCATCTTAACACATCTGCCTCGCTTACCTTCCAGAGAGGTTGTAGCAATTTACTTTCCCGCCTTCACTGTGTGTGTCAGTTGCATCATGCTGTTACGAATCCTGCCAACTTCCTATGATTTCTTTTTAAAATGTCACTTTTTACTGCATATAAGCTAAAGTTTATTAGTTATTAGAGGGATGAGTAATTCAGATTCCAGTATATTTTTTGTGTGTCTACAAGTGCTGGGCACTGTGCCAGGTGATTTCTTGTTTACTGCTAGTGAACACCACACCCTTAGAGTGTAGGTGGCATCATTTCCTTGTCCAATCCTAAGAGGCTGTGTTTAAGGACACACGCTGATCTGCTATATGGCCAGGGATTGGTACCCAGGTCTCTTGACTACAACATAGGCACTTACATATTTACTTATTTTACTATATCTCACCTGCTTCAAATGGCTGAGAATATTCCTTATATGAGACTCTAAAATATATTTTATTGCAAAAGACTTTATAATGTATTTCCTGCTTATCAGTTTTTTTTTTAAGTTTTTGAGAATAAAACAAATCAAACTCTAAAGCCAATGACCGCTCTGAAATTCTACTTTACCAGAAGACATCTTAGTCTTTTGCTCCTTGCCTGGTCCCAGTGAAAGTTGTTTGACCAAAGGTGAGACCAGCAGGAGTAGGAAGCGGCCAAACTGTTTGTCCTCTTCTTGCCCAGATTGGCTACTAGTGTTTATAAAGGCTTGAGACAGCTACAGAAAGTGAGCAATGCTACTGGGATGGAGAGCACCTTAAGTCATTGCAAACCACAGGCAGAACTTGAATCATGTGGGAAGGATGTGTGTGTGTGTTTTATTTTGGCAAGCCTTAGGAACTGTGAGGCTCCATACTTTCATACTTGGTCTGCTGCATAGTGCATGTTAAAAACTGGCTTTTGGATCTTCAGACACTTGAAACAGGTGTTTATAGCAATTTCATAAGGGCAGTCTTTCAATATCTCAGAACAAATTTTAAACCATGAACATTAAATCTTAACTTACATGGATCTTTATTTTTGTACTTATTATGTGATATGCTAACAGGACAGTAAAAGTGTATTTTGCTGTTCCATTTTCCCTTCATTTCAGAAAGGCCTGGCTGCCATCTTAGCTCAGAATGGATTTATAAGGATGTCCTACGTCACACCAGGTTTTTTCAGGACACGGCTGGGTTGGAACTGGAAACTGGCATAATATTTAGTTGTGCCTAACTTTTATCCAGTGGGGCAGTCTCACTTCCTGTGTTAGGAGAACTTGTAATTTGGTCTCTGGAGTTTTCTGGGGAGGTGTGCTGCACAGATTCCCTGGTTATTGTTATGAGCTATCTCATTTGGATCCAGGACTCTGCAGAGTTTTAAAGTCCTACTCTGGTACTGCCTATAAAAAGTTCAGTCCTTTTACGATGGAGAGGAAGCTGGCAGGAGCCCATGTCTGGAGGAGGCCAACCACAGAAGGGGACACTTAAAATTAAGCGTCTCAGCTAGGTTCTAACTCTGTTCTTGGTCACAGTGATCTCCTCGAATTGCAGCTGAAAATCCCTGTAACCTTCACAAGCCTCTCTCCGCAGCAGAGGGGCAGAGTGCTTAGAAATGCTCTGAGGAAAATGCTTTGAGAGGGGAAGGTTAGGGAGAGTAATGAGAAGCAACCATAGAAGGCCAGAGATGGGGTGGGATTGGGACTGAAGGGGTAGGCAGAGGGAGGGAGGAAAAATGAACGGAATGGGAAGCTCAGAATAGAAGATATAAAAGAAATTGCCAACTAGTGAAAATACTGAGAAAGGATGGGTGGAGGGGGACCGACGACTGGGGGAACAGTTTAGAAAAATAGCAATTAGTACAGCTAAAAATAAAGACCAATTTAGAGACAAAGCCAGATACACAAGGAGAAAAATAGGACTCGCCAGAAAGACAATTCCTCGCAAACCAGATCCTCAAGAAAATGGGGCTAATGACACCCCGTCTTGGGCTGTTTTGCAGAAGAAACGAGATAACAGATTCGAGTGGCGCTGGCGGCGCCGAGCAGGTGACTGGCGGCGGGAGAGGAGGAATCAGAGCTGGAGCGCAGGGCGAACGCGAGTGATTTCGAGCGCTGAGCGCCAAGGCCCCGAGGGAAGGTGCGCCACGTGTCCCCAGTTGGTGTCTCGGGCCAGCCGGTGTGCGGCGCAGAGGCATTGCTCCTCGCTGGAACCCGAGGGATTCCTACAGAACTTCCCCCGAGGTCCGACCTCGGAGTCTCAAGACCCAGGGCAAAAGGCGCCCAAGTTTCGGCGCCCGCGCAGCGCGGCCCGGGAGAGGGCGCCCGTCGGCGGCAGCTCGGCTCGCTCCTCCCACGGACAGCGCGGCCCGGGCCCTGGCGACGCTCCACTAGTTTTCGCAGCCGTGGGAAGGCCCAGCGCCCACGGAGTCGCGGGATGGGCAGGCCCGGGCGTACAGGGATCCTGGGTCCTGGGGGCAAGGAGGCGAAGGCTGTGGGCCGCGCCTGGGTTTTGCAGAACTCCAAGGCCTCGGCGTCCAGGTCTCTGAACCAGGAGGTGACCCTCGCCTGTTGCCAGGCGAAAGCCTATGTAGCCGCGAAGCACGACGCGCCCGCGGCACCGAGTGTGTTTCTTGGGGCTGCAGGGAGAGGGCGGGAGCCCGGGATGGACGCTGGAGCTGGGAGTCTGGCAGGGCAGGACGGGGCTCGGGTGGCTTCTCTGGCGAGCCTCGCAGCGCGACAGGCGCAACAAGGGGTTCCCAGGAGGTGAGAACCGCTTGAGCAGGGTTTCTAATGCATTCCATCTTGGGCGCTGGGCCGGGTCCCAGCGTTTGGGAGTCACCCGAGTGCTCCCTGCCCGCCCAGGTAACCCAGGGCGGGACCCCGGGGCAGGATCGCGGAGCCCCCACGCGGGCAGACAGGCAGGGAGCACGGAGCGCGCCACGCGGCGCCTGGTCTGGAGGAGAACCGCGGGGCGGGGGCCGCGCCCTCCGGGGCGGTGCCGAGCCGGCTCCTCCTCCTCCTCGGCCTCCTCCTCCTCGCCTTCTTCTGGCTCTGTCGCCGCACCACCCCGCTGCTCCTCCTTCCTCCCTGGGGTGCCCGCGGCGATGTTTAACCGCGCCGTGAGCCGGTTGAGCAGGAAGCGGCCGCCGTCAGGTAAGCGGCTCCTGGGGCCCGACGAGCTGGGATCTGGAGACTGGGGCGCCCCCAAGGGCCGCGATGAGCCGCCTGGGTCGGCACTGCCCGCCCCGGGCATCCTTCCCTCCCGCCCAGGCTCGGGCGCGGCTCTGAGATGCCGCGCCGACGGGAGACCCGGCCAAACGCGCCACTTCTCCCTGCTCGGTCCAGCGTCCCTGCGGTCCTAGCCGCGGCGGGAACGCAGAGCCCGGAGAGGCGCGCAGGGGAGGAAGTTTGTCTGAAAGGGGGAACAACAGCAGTTTTCTTTTTAGTGATGGTCTGGGAGGAGAAGGAGATCCATCCCCGCCTCAAACTTGGAGGTAGTATGGGCTCTAGATTCCAAAAGTAGAACGTTGCGCGGGTCGCACCCCCCCCACCCCCTTTCTGGAGTTCTCTGCATCTGCTGCTGGCGTTTCTGCGAATGATGCCCACATGGCACCCGGGAAAGGCATGCCTGGATTCCGGGTATCCGACTGGGCAGCCAGCACCTTCTTTTCTGCGCTGCGGAGCTGAAATGTGGGGCGGAGAAGGAGGGTGAACACAAGGTGAAGGGCACATCTGCAATTCGCGCCAGGGAAGAGCCGACTTTACTAAGGGTTCGGCTTGACTGTCACTCTGGACCAGCGTTAGCCACAATTCGGAGCAACTCAGTGGGACCAAGAACCCACAGAGAAGATGAAAGCATGCCCTTGATTCCAACCATCTTACGTTTTTTGTTCGTAATAATAGCTATGCCCCTTTGAGCACTTAATGTGGGCCCGGATCTGTGGTCACATTGTTCTATGAATTCTCTGTTCACCCCTAGGGCCACCCGTTGAGATAGGCATTGTTCTCCCCACTTCAGTAAGAAGGGAACTGAAAGCCAGGTGCTGTTAGGTAACTTGCCCCAGGTCACAATTAGGTGATGGAGAATCTTTCAAATCCAGCTTGGCCTGACTCAAGTTCAGAGACTTTTCTTGCTGCCTCCCAATCCAGGAGTTGCTTCTGCATAGTACTGAGTCTGTGCATATCTTTTTTTTCCTTCACCCTAGTATCACTATTTTATGAGGGACACTGTGGTTAAGAGGATGGATTGAAAGCAGGTTGGCTGGATCCAAATCCCACCTCCACCACTGACTACCTGTGGAGCCTCTCTGTCCAGATTACAGGTCTACAAAGTGGGAATAAAATACCCTTCTTAAAACTTAATTGAAGCTGGTTTCCCATCCACCAAAATTTGCAAATTATTGCATTTAATATTTAGAACAACTGTAAATTGCTTATATTAGTGTTAGTGATCATGTACACTTTTCTTTGTTTCCTGTGGGTCAAAGGAATCCCTTGTGGGTGTTTGTTTTAGCCATTCCTTATTGTTAGATATTGACAGGCCCGTGGAGTGGTAGGTGGTCAGAGCCTGGTCTCTGAAGTTAAACTGCTGATTCCTGACTCTATCATTCGGTGACCTTGGGCAAGCTACTTGACCTCTGAGCCAACTGCTAAATCTTCAGGATATTTGGGAGCTGGTTGCTAACCCACAGGTAGCTTGAAGTTGGCTATCAGCGGCTAGTTTCACCATGGAAGTCAGCAGATGCTAAAAATCAAGTTTGTCTGTTTTTCCCCTAGGAGAGCTGATCTACCAGCACACCTCTGCATCAGTTTTCCTATCTATAAAGTGGGCTTCATAGAGTTGTATAATTAAATACATGAAAGCGTATACATGAAATACTAGTACAGTGCCTGGCATTACAGAGTAATAAATGGTTGGCTGTTATCTTTTCTGAGTTTTCCTGTTATAAATAGGAACATTCCTGCACAGGTTGCTTTTGGGATGAAGTCTTCCAAATAGAACAACTGAATTATGACATACATGGTTTTGGGGTGCTATTGCATGTGTGGGCAGGTTGTACCACAGAAAGACTGGAGGCAGTTTTAGGGACACTAGTGGAGAGTGTACCTGTTTCAGGGTAACACATTTTAGGACTGATGAAATGTGGGTAGGTCGCTGAGAGAAAAATCAGTAGCTAAAAATTATGGATTGGAATTGGGTTCTTGGCTTCCAAGAGCCCTATTTCCTTACGATTTTTAGGTTTAAAGTCTGTCCCCTGATGGGAAAGGACAAATGAGCCCCTGACAGTTTGGTCATCACCACCTTGCAGTGAGAAAGGGGGAATGTGGGCCCCGAGGCAAAGGCACTGGAAAGCCAGCCAAAAAATCTGCAGGACCCTGGACTGATTTTTTTTTTTTTTTAAATTTTGAATTGTTTTTTAAGTGGTTCTCCAAATTGTATAAGCTTCTGACCCCACAAAAGCTGGATCAGTGCCTACAGGACTCTGATTTGGACCTTGTCGCAGTCCTGCCTCTTGGCTTCCTTTACTCTAGACCTTTCCTGCTTTTCTGCAAAATCTTATCGGAGATGATGTCTTTAAGCTGAACGCTGGTGCTCCCAACCCCTAATTCCAAGTTTCGAAATATGATTCAAAGTGTGATTATTCTCCTTTCTGTGGTTTCTCAGTGTGTTCATAAATCACATAAGGGTTGGGGGGGTGGGCTTGATAAAACGCAGCTTTCTGGATCATGCCCCAGAACCCCTGATTCAGTCTTGGGAGCCCGAGGTGAGAAAGAGTTGGCTGCGTTTTCAACAAGCACTCAGTTGATTCTTATGCCCCTGAAGTGTGAGGACCCCTTGAAGGGTTCTGTGCACCCGCCCTGCCCCAACCACGACTGGCACTGTGATGGTAACTGGGATGCTGTTCACTTGAAAAGCAAAGCCAAAGCCACAGCTGCGACCAGACCGAGGGCTGACCCATCAGGGGGATCCCCTCCCCTGCCAGGCTGTTAGACTTTAACTGGTCCCATTAAACCTCTGGGACCAGTTTCAAATTTATTGCTGGGCTTAAGTTTTTATTTAAAGATGACAGTTGACAAAACAATTTAATGTCTTTGTTATAACAACCCAGTGGCGGGGCAGGCTTGGCTGCTGGGGAAACTTTCTGCAGAACATCACTGGCGCAGGCCAGTGAGATCTGGGAGAGCAAATCCAGAACAGAGAGGCTAGGCTGGGCCAGGGGCATGGTTTATACAGGTGTGGTCAGCCCACAAGCCAGCTGAGTCCAAGGTGCCAACTCTGCACACCACCAAAGGCAGCCTGTGGACGGGTGCTAATGGTACTTTACCTGCCTTCACAGACCTTATATTTGAACTGATGTCTCCTTTCCTCACTATTAGAAAGTTTGCAAACCTAGGCAGGTGCCTGGCTGGGCCATTTCCTAGAGCTTCCTGGGTGAACTGAGTCACTTCCCTCCCGGGGGTTGAGTAATCCACTTGGCCCCTTCCGCTGGGCTCTGGGAACTTGCTGTTTAAGTTGTACTAAATTTACTCTCACCATTTCTTCTGCTTCCCCCCGATATCTTTCCAAAACAGCAACCCTGGGGGTGGCAGAGGGGCCCAGGCAGACAGCAGCATCCCCTCCTTGATAAGAGCTGTCAGGAGGTGTCCACTCGAGCAAAACAGTCCCTTGCAGACTTCCGGGGACAAATGTCCCTTCTAAACAAGCTCCCATCTCTCGGCCCTGCTGAGTGCCTGTGGATCAGCTTTGCTGCCCCCCTCCCTGTGGAGTGCTCTGGGACCTGGAATCTGGCCAGCCTTCTCTCCCATTCCCACTCCCCTTCTCCCCGCTCTGCCCATGGGTGGCTGGGCATTCCCGCCTCTGTCCCTTGTCCTCTCCCAAAGCTAGGTCTCCCTGCTCCAGGGGGCACACTCTTCTTGGGCTCCTACCTCCTGCCTCCCTCCCTCCCTGCACCTGAAATGCAGCCTATCCATCTCCCCGGACAGCTGCAGAGGCCACCAAGGGGCGGGACTTGTCCAGAGATGCCCATTTCAGAAGGGAGAGAACTGAGAACTCAAATCTCTGAGTATGGAGTGCGTGGCTTTTCTCTTTCCTTCCCTGCCTCCCTGCCTCCCTGCTTCACTTCCTCCTTTCTTTCTTTCTTTCTGTCTCCAGTCAGGACATTAAAAACAGACAACACCATCATCAGCCATCTTTACCATCCCACAGTCGAAGGCTGTTCCAACACCCCAAATAGCAGGAAAGAGAGCATCTCATGTAGAGAACTGTCCTGGTACACAAGAATCTTGTAGAGGCCGTTTCTATTGCTTTTAGGGAGAGGCTCTGGGTCACTGAAGACCTGTTCCACTGTGCTCCCCTGTGTAGCTCTTAACTTTTGCACCATATAAATAATGTAATTATCCGCTTAAAAAAGACAACCCAAGACTGTCCTTACTTGATCGGCACAGCTCACTTGGTAAATATTTCCTTCTCCGTATTCTCATTCCTTTAGGGACCTCTGAAGAAAACTTCATGCCAGTGGGTGGCATTGAGGGCAGACGGCCATCTGGGAAAGGCTGGCCTCATCTTCTCAATTAATTTTAAGTTCAGTGAGAAAAGGGCCCGCCTTTCATTTCTTGCATCTTTCACTGCCCTTCCCTTTCTAGGCTCTGCAGCCAGACAACCTAGGGTTGAGTCCCATTGCTTCTACTTCCTGATTTGCTCCTTTGGAGCAAATGATTTTAACCTTGCTGTGCCTCAATTTCCTCACATGTAAAATGGGCCGGTGATGGGCCTGACACCCCCCAAGGGTGGTTGTGAGGTTGAGATGGGGCATAGCAAGTGTTCAGTAAATACCAGCTGTTTTTACAGCCATCATCCTCCTCTCTGTGTCTTGCCCCTCCACCGCTGACCATCTATCAGAAAACAGCCATCACTGAAAATCCATACGTGAGTGGCAGACACTGCTGACCACGAGGAAGACACAGCCTCCCTCTCAAGAAATACACAGTCTACCCTACTGACACTGGAGAGAAAAAGAACTTACTTTCCCCGAGGTAGAGGCCAGGGGAGAGTGAAGGCTCATTTCTGCATCAGTGTCAGGTCCCAGAGGAAGCACGAGGGCTTTTTGGAAAGTGAAAAAAAATGACAGGGTCTTCACCTTCACCTCCAGAATTGGGCTCCTGGGCAGTTTTTATTTTTTAAATTTTTTTCTGGGCCTTTGCCTAGAAAGTGAAGATTCTAGGGAAGCTACAAATAACAGTCCAGCATTCTTAGTTCCCTCTGGTAGAAACTGGAAACCAGTGGCCATCTGTTGTCTAGTCCACTCAAAAGAGGATGTTGAGGCTTGTTTTTTCTCTGGACCCAAGGGTGCTCAGGAGCCCCGCAGCCCCCTCCTGTCTCGCACAAAGCGTCTCCAAGAAGACAGCGGATTTTCGGGCTGCGTGGACCGCCCCCCCCCAGGCAGACCCCAGAGCATGGCATGTAAGGAGTGACCCCTGCCGCTTTGACAGTTGCCCTCAGCTCACCCATCGCTGGGTGCTGGCAGGCGGAGTAGGGGTGGGGGGAGTGGGTGCAGACACAGGTGCACAGGGGGCCTCAGACCTCCTGTGAAAACTGCCATGAGGCCGTTTCTGAGCTGAGCCAACCTCTCCAGCCTATTGGCCTGCTCTGGTCTTTGATGCTTGCAATTAGTGTGGTTATTTCAAATCGTTTTTATTTTTATTATTATTTTCTGCTAATGGCTGTTCACGCAAACCTCCCCACAAAGGGAATTGCATGCCTGAAGGGTAGTTATTCTCAGAAACTAGATACTGGAGCTGATAAACACTCAAAGTAATATTTAGATAGAGTGTTTCCATGACCCAGTTTCTCCGGAGCCATACATAGATCACCAGTTGTAACCAACTGATTCTCTGCTTCTAAGTTGGGATAACTTTTTTTTTAATGTAATGTTTGATGTGGTTTAGACGATAAGAGATTTTAAATAAGTTTTGTGGGGTGTGTACTTTCCCTGAGTATTTTAAAGGAGAGTGTGTGTGTATGTGTTGGGGGTAGGTACCATTATAGAATTTATGGTCAACATTTTTGCCTTTTCCTGACCTTGAATGTTCCTCGTTTTTTTCTTTAATATGCCGTGTGTTTGGGGGGTACTTTGCGAAAACCCTTTGCAAATGTAAGTTGACTCTGCTGTTGAGGAAGCTCAACACTGAGATTTTACTAAAATCCTCTTTGACGTGGGGAAATTGTCCAGGCAGGATCGTGACCTGGACCTTCCTGCAGACCAACAACAGGAATCCATGCTGTAAGCATTCAGTTCTGATCAGGGTTAGAGATGCCTTTTGAGCATGGATTTCCAAGGAATTAGGTCTGGAGAAGATCTCTGATAGATATGACATCATAGCATCTATAAATAATGCATCGCACAATATGCTGCAAGCAGCCAGCCTCAGCCCTCTGCACCTTGATGCTGCACTGGCTTTGAAATAATGGCTTTTGCTGAAGTCAGAGACCACACAGAACAGCCTAAACGTGAATGGAGAGCGTGTGTAGATTGTGTTTGCTTGCCGGATGATTCTGGCTCAGTCTCACATGGGTTTTTGTCTGCGGGGAATGGACTTTTAGTTTTCTGCAGTCTCCACCCAGAGCATAATTGCTATCATTCTCTTCAAGGCTGTTGTGTTCTGGCCCCTGTGAGTGTGAAGATCAGCAGATATCAAAAATAAAAATGGTGCTAGAGCCTTGTGGTAAATGGCATGTGCTCTGGAGCAAGGTTATCTGGGCTTGGACCATGACTCCCCATTTCCTAAGCTAGGTGACTCTTGCAAGTTACTGTGCCTCAGTTTCCTCATCTGTGAAGTGGGGGTAATATTAACCACATCAGAGGGTCATTGTGAGAATGGAATGATTCAACCCACGGAAAAAGCTTGGAATGGTATCCAGCACATTGTGAATAATTTGGAAGTGTTAACTGTTATTATTAGCCAATGACAGATTCTTCTGAAGGTAAATTTATTGAAAAGTAAGCACTGGGCCTTCAAAAATCTGAAGATCTAAAATGCTTTGAAGAACCAAGGAGGTAAAAAATTATTTTTTTCATTGCAAAAATGTTTCACAGTTGATCTCAAGGGCAACAATAAATAAACAGAGCTAGACAAAATTGAAACAAACCAATGTTGTCACCAACAGCTCCTTACTAGCCTGAGCTGATCTTCAAGCTGCTAGAAAGATAGGTTTGACTCCTTTCCCACCGGTGCTTTCAAAACCTACCTTCTTGTGTAATTCATCTAAGATGGAAACTTTGTGAGTGGGCAGAAACCTTGTCAATGATAGAGTGCATGCTTAGCATGCATGAGGTCCTGGGTTCAAGCCCCAGTACCTCCATTAAAAAAAAAAAGATGAAAATTTAAAATGGAAACTTTTATCAATGAAAAAGGAAAGAAGAGTATTGGATCTTTGTGTTTTCAAGTGCCAGGAATTGAGAAGGAGTTGGGAAACTGGGAGCTCTTGGCTTTGCGCTATTCTTAAGCTCAGAAGTAAGCCTGCTTGCTATGAGGAAAGGTTATTTCTTTCTCCTGTACATCACTGGGCTGATTATAACATTTAAAGTGAGCCGAGATGGCTTAGGAAGCCCTTATGTACATGCATCAGAAAACAGTGGACATCTCCTTGCGCAGAGGATCCTGAGGAACGGAAATGCCCTGACTTAAGGGGCAATCTCTGGGGCAGTGCCAAATGGGGTAGACCTCAGCCAGTCTCACTGGTGGTTGGGGAAAATGATATAGAGAAGAGAGACATCATTTAATGAGTGGAATTGGCAAACACTGCTCTATCCAGAGCTATCTATATTGATACCAATCAAGAAGGACTTTTTATTTTATTTTTAAAAATTTTTTAAATTTTTTAAAAAGGCTTTTAAAATAAGGCACAGCCAAAAGTCTTAATCAAAATTGAAAGACAATCAGGAAGTCTTAGCAAAATTCAAACTAATATTTCTGGGGAAAGTGAAAACACATGACAGAGTTGTGAGCAGAGGATTCCTCTGGTAAGGACTGCTGGGGCGGAAGGGGGGCAGAAAGACACGGAGGAGTTTCACTTTATCCAGGGCACCAAAGCCAGAAACCAGTGACCACGGCTGTGGAGAGTAGCTGTGTCTTGGTATAATTTCTGAGCCAGCCCTGAAAATTCTGTACCTTCTGTAACAGTGTCAGCTATAGATGTGTTTCACGACATCGTTGGAAGGGAGATGGTAGCCTAGGAGAGAACGGAAAGGAAGGGCCAACCATGTGCAAACTCTGGTGTTCCAGGGAACCCTGGGGTTCTATGGAGGTGGACCTCGGGGGATGGGGGTGTAGGGACAGTTGCCCTTATTTGTAAATCCCAGTAGTGATTCCATCCAGCAGTTCCTTAGCTGAGTCACCTTACCATCTGGACCTTCATTTCTCAGTCTATAAAATTAAAGGAATAGGGGGAGGGTATAGCTCAGTGGTAGAGCGCATGCTTAGCATTCACGAGGTCCTGGGTTCAATCCCCGGTCCCTCCTCTAAAAATAAATAAATAAGTAAACCTAATTACCTCCCCTCAAAACAAAACAAACAAAAAATTAGGGGAATAGATCAGGTGAGTGGGTTTTGAGTTGTAAAACCTTTTGTTCAAATGAAAGCTGGCACAGAAACCTAATATGCAAAATGATTAGAGTATGAAATAAAAGGAAGGAGGGAGGGAACAATTATCTGGTGATGAGGACAGGTATCTTATCTCTCAGTTAACCAACCAGAAGACCTGGTTAACTAGAGCACTCTATTGGCTAAATGGGAATCCTCCGAGTGAGGCCGTGAAAACACAAATGTGTTTGGTTTATTATTGAAAAGAATGTTAGCAGTTTTGGAGTAATTTCAGGCCAGGGTTGAAAACTTATAGCCAAAGTAGTGCCTGCAATGGCGAGAGAAATTTCGGACTGCCTAAGCTTGTTCCTGGAACAGCAAACTTGTGTCTCTACATGTATTTATTTAAGAGAAGATCTGCTAGGGAAGTGGAGTAAACTGTCCAGCTGTATGCTTTGCGTAAAGAGCAGAGAGTAAATTTGTGAAATGCTTGGCAGAATGAGCCCTGTTGCAGAAATTTCTTATAATAATGATCTTCTAATTTGATTCATACTTTGTTGGGAAGAAACGCAGTGTTCAGAAGCTTGCCGGTTTTAGCATTTGCAAAGAGAGTGGGGAACTAATTTAACATCCACGAACTGAAGATTCACTTTAGAGAAGCATCAGGTACCTTTGTGATATGTTTGAATGAGTTTGCCTCTCAATTAAAGAATGGATTTGTCCCCAACAATTCATTCTCTTACTTGCTCTATCGCCAATGCGTGTGAAACACAGACCCTGTGGGCTTCTGGCTTCTGCTTTATTTAGCCCAAGTTAGCCAATCAGTGTCTAAAAATCTAGATAGTTTTCCCAGATGCTGAGAGATGAGTCTCAGCTGCTTGAGAAATTAACCTGTGTGTTGACACCCAACAGAACAGTTGCGATCACGGAAGCGGAGATACTACTAAGTCCAATATATTCTGCTACAACTTTCCTCCAAAAATTTTAAGTCATATGGCCCCTTAGCTACTTGCAGCAATTAATATTGATAAGAATTTAAAAATTTATCCTTTTAAAGTGATTTGCTTTCCTGTTTAATTTAAAGCTTGTTTTTCTCCTAAATTTAATCTTTTCTTTAGAGAAATATGTCTCTCTACTTTGGGGGGAGAAAAAGGAATGGAGAAAAAAAGTATTAGCTGTAAAAATAGTTCCCTTGATAGATCATTGTTTCAAGAGAGAACTTCTATTTCTTGAGGGTCCACTCTCTGGGTGCCTGGTGTGCTTCCTCCTCTGATTCTTCCGATAACCTGAGAGATCAGGGGTGATCTCCCTCGTACACAGAATTTTGCCTGTGGTCACACAGTTCCAATTGGCCAAACTGGTTTTGGAACCTGGGCCCATGGAAGTGGCATTCCGTGGTTTTCCTCTTCACTCCAGAAAGGGGCCAAATTCTATAGATGACGCGTCTTCATGTTGTTACTTCCTTCTTTAGGCAAGTAGCCAGAGTGTGTTAGTGGGAAGTCCTTGTCCCTTTTCCTTTAGTCAAGAGGCTCATTTAATTAATAATTAATTAATTAATTAATTAATTAATTAATTAATTAGAGGTACTGGGAATTGAACCCAGGACCTCATGCATGCTAAGCACGTGCTGTACCACTGAGCAATGCCACCCCCCTACCCAGGCTCTTTTTAAGAGTAAGAGTGCAGCAGATGTGCAGGTGCAAAGTCACTTATTCATTCCGTCTACACACATAGTAACAGCGTGATGCTGAGTCCTATTGGAGCCTGAGAGGCACAAGGAAAAAAAATCAGTTTTAACCATCCTGCCTTTATTTAAATTTTTGGTATTTTGCTCATTATGGAACTTTTTTTTTTTTTTGCATTACTTTTGATGTTTCAGAATATTGCATGAAAATCTTATTTATCTGATAACCCTCCTTAAATTTTGTGCTTGCAGCCAGTGCCTCCTTTCCCCCACCCTAGTCCCAGCCCTGGTACGTACTTTTATTTGTGTGCCAGGCAATGAGCTACTGGCAGGAGATATAAGATCAAGATACACAGGAGCTTTCAGACAAGTGAGAGCCGGTCAAGTGAGACATAGTCACAACACAGCAAGATAATTATAAGACCGTGCACAGAATGCGATGGGAAAGAGTCGCTGTTGAGTCAAGGTCCCAGGGAGGAGGGCTTGCGTGAGACTTGAGGGCTGCCTGGGGGTCAGCCAGTGAACACATGGGTAGGGGAAGAATGTATGGGGTTGTTGGGAAATGGCAAGTCCCTTCTTAGCTCTGAGCCTCAGTTTTCTGCATCTGTAAAATGAAGGAAATGGTAGCACCTACTGCCTAAGGTTGTTGTCAGGACTAGAATGAATTCAGCGTGTTAAACACCTAGAGTAGATTCTGGCATGTAACTTAATACTATATGTTAGCCATAATGGTGATGATGATCAAAATGACTGTTATAAAATGATAGAATCCTTGGGCCACATACACAGTCTGAACTTTGCTTTGCAGACATCCATGAGAGTGATGGGAGTTCCAGCAGCAGCCACCAGAACCCCAAGAGCACAGCCAAATGGGCGGCTTCTCTGGAGAATCTGCTTGAAGACCCAGAAGGCGTGAAAAGATTTAGGGTTTGCATTTTTTTGTTGTTGACCAGGGTTGATGCATCATACAAAGAAGTTGAGATGTATGTGAGGGAAACACAGGTTTTTTTTTTTTTAAACACTGTCTGTCCCAACTTGAGAATAAGAACTTCTCCCTAGTTATGACTAAGATGGAAACGCTTTCCTACTAGCTATGGACCAGCACTGAAGGACGGGCACAGACTGTCTCTGGTTTTTATAGAGTTCGATGGGAGGGCATGAGGGTAATGGGGGATCAGTACTGTGCTCATTGGCAGAGTCTACAAAGAATTTCCAGCTCTGTGAGCCCTGGGAGGGGGTGTCTGGGTCTCTTTGATGTAAAGGTTTGTTCTCTTGTGTGTTAGGGATCCTCAGGACACATTATTAACAGAGTGAAAGCAGCTGAACAACAGCTGGCAGAGTGAAGTTGAACTCAAAGAGGAGGACAGGTGGATGCGGAGATGTTGGTGTTGCCTAGAAATGGCACGCAGAAACCCCAGGTGTCAGAAAAAACATCTGTGAATTTGAAGAATGCCTCGTATCTGCCCGAGTCCCACTGACTTCTGGCTTTCAGTCTTGGGTCAGGCCAGGATAAGCCCTCAAGCTGTTGGTCCTTGTTGCAGACCTTGAGGAGGTGGGGTACCAGACAGGGCTACTAACATTCCTGGACACAAGGCCACTGTGAGCACCGTCTAGATTCCAGAGAGGAAACTTCCATGCACAGCAGGAGAGCTGGCTGTGCCACTGACCCCTCAACATCTGCCAAAAGAACACACCTCCAACTTAAAAGAGTTCTCTTCGCGATGTTTGTAAGGCATGCTCAATATGTCTTCTTCTCTTTTGTTTAAAAAAAAAAAATGAGCCTGATTTTTGAGGAATGTACTTTGTTTAAACACTGTCTGGAAGGAACTAATATATCTTCCACTTTAATTTACTTTTTAGTAATTTATTGTCAGTTGAGGACTGGGAGTAGATTCCGGCTTCATTTTCACTCTTCTTCACAGCGTCAAAGCCATCAAGTTCAAACACATATGAAATTCTAGCTTTAATACTTTGTGTTTCAGGGGGAGCTTTCACAGGGTGATTGAATATGCTCATTTGTTGAATTTGGACTTATCAGTTCTTGAAGGGAAATGCATTATTTGTTTTCTAAGTAGACTACTGCTTGATATTTTTCTTCTTTTCATCCACAGGAATTTTTAAAAAAAGAATTCAGTGAAGAAAATGTTTTATTTTGGCTAGCATGCGAAGATTTTAAGAAAACGCAAGATAAAAAGCAGGTACTTTTTCCAATCCATAATCACGTTCTTGGTAATTTTTTTCTCTCTTTATAAAGTTACAGCTGCTTTTCCAATATGTTTTGAAATTGCCTGGAGAAATCTGATTCCCGTTGGATTTGGGGAAAGATTTAAGCTTCAGATAAGGCATCTTGTGTTGATCAAATATTAACAATTTTAAAAAGAACATGTTATCCATTTTTAAATGGAGATGTTCAGATGGACAAATATTTAAAGCAAAAATAACCATTTAAGTCATTTAGAGTTTGTCACTGAGTATGATTTTTTTTTTCATGAATAAGTTATGTGAATGCTTCCTGCAGAGTTTGACATGTTGGCATTTTGTGTGGACGTAGTAAAGCAGATACGTGTTGATAAAAGCACAACGTGCAACAGATGGATTGTCAGTTATTCAGTCTATCTTTGCAAAACAGCTCGTAGTTGGCAGGCATCCCACAGAGAGGGTTTCTGACTGTTCTCTGGGTGGATGTGTGCTCTTTGCAGGAGGTAGCCTTTAATTCCAGTGGCAGCTGGATTTTCTGCCGTTGAAGGCTGAGTGTCAGGGGAGGTGAAGGAGGTTATGGGGAAGGAGGCCTGTGAATTGGATGTGTCTACGAGGCCCCTGCCTGTGTATTTCTAAGAGGCTAGTAGCTAAATGTCTACAATGGCTGGTAAGTATTGTGCATGAGTGAGGTTTTTGGTGTGAGGCTGTAGGGAGTGGTGGGGACTAGGGCCATTTGGGGGTAGCCAGCCCTGCCTCCAGAGGCTGTAGCTGGTTGTTCAGCTGACTTTGGCAGTGAATGCTTTAGGGTCTAGGCTGTCTGAGCTTTCCCTGCTTTGAGCTCTGTCCACCTAGGTCTTGGCTTGCCCCACCCTCACCCTGGAGCTCTAAGGGAGGTTTCTTCCTAAGGCATCTTCTCCTGTCTTCAGCCCAGTGCTGCTGCTTTATCCAGAGAAGCTGGGCATTTGAATTCTTATATGAACCCATCTGATATTATAAGTGATGGAACTAATTTTTTAAAAATGCAAAACATTGCCTGCCAAACAAAACACATCCATGGGCAGAGGCAGCTTGTGGGCTGCCAGGTTTTGAGCCTCTGGCTCCACAAGCTGGAATCCATGAGGCCAAAGCCATTCAGTGTTTGCAGACTCACAGGCTTATTCAAAGGATTTTCTGACTCAGACACCCTTCCCCTGGATGCAACAGCGTGTCTGCTGCCCTCCCCTCTGCAGGGGCAAGGATGGATTCCAAGCTCCCCTTGGCTGAATTTCCTAGGTCAGCCTAGAAAGCTGTCCCAGGCATGACTCTTGGCCATTTGCTTCCTTCCTGCTTGGTCTCCTTCCTGGATGACTTTGCCTGAGCCCCTTGAGGGGTGGTGAGCAGCCTCAGGTGGGAGGCGCGGCTTCGGAAAGCTGGGTGCTGGCTGTGCCCTTTCAGGTAGGCGAGCCCACTGCTGTCCTTTGCCCCCAGTACCCAAGACAAGGCCCAGGGACAACTGTCCATAGACGCTGGCCTGTGCAATGGATTTGTCCGGCCTCACCCTAATCCCCTGGTTGGGAGTCAAGCAGGAGGACAGATGTCCGTTCCTTTGCCTCAGCTTGTGTGTTGGAGGTGAGAGGGGCTGATGGGTCAGCCAGCGCACCCCTGCACCGTGCAAACCAGTCGGGTCCCTGCACGGCCGAGCTGGGACTCGCACCTGCACCCTGGGCCGCCTGGCTGTTTGCCCTGCACGTGGTGCTGGAGCGCCCTCCAACTCAACTGAGTTTGCCAGATCTTTGCCAGGGCCAGGCCTTGTGAAAAGCACGGGTGACACACAAGGACGAGACAGACAAGCCTCTTCAGGGGACAGGCCTGGGGAGGGGCAGCTGCTTGTTAGACAAGCCTTTGCAAATATGGCGAGGACAGAAATGGGAAGTGCAGGTTCCGTGGGAGCACGGGCAGTGGGTGTCAGGAAGGCCCTGAGGGAAGTGACTCTTAAGCTGACATCTGAGTGGAGTTTGGGGGTAGGAGGAGTGTTCCTGGGAGAGGGGCCAGCACATGGGGAGGAAGGCCTGGAGACAAGAGCCGTCAGAGGGTCGTGTGGAGGGGCAGGCTGGCTCTGCTGTGTTTGAGGTGGGGCCACACCTGGAGAACGTGGATGCACAGGGAACACTGGGGGGCCCTGTGTTGGATTGCACTGGCCCATCCACATCCTACAGCCAGAGCTTCCAGAATCTGACAGCTCCTCTCTGCACCCACCACCCCGATACCCAGCATATGACTCCTTGAAGCTGGACGTGCCTGGTCTTTGCTTCTGTGCAGTGAGTGCTGCCTCGCCCGTCAGCTCTCTGAGGATACAGACAGCACTGGGAACGGCGGGAGCATCATCTCTGAGGCCTGTGGTGTCCATACCTCAGTCTGGGTTATCGCACTCAGCCTCGTGACAACTCCTACCCTTTCAGATGCTGGGGCCGTGGGCCGAGAGGTTAAGCTGCAGCTGGCCCACGGCCGCCCGACTTGGTGCAGACAGAGCCGGGGTGCAGGCCCAGGTCTCCGACTTCAGGGCCTGTGTGTTCTCTAGTGGGTCTGACTGCAGGGGAAGTAAAACCAGAAGGAAGTTCTGTTTCACTAATTTAAAAAAGTGGAGGACTCAGACAGGGAGAAGTCAGCCCAGCTAAATTTCACAACCAGACTTACCACCTCTGATCCAGCAGGAAGCTTGTCGACGGTTTCTCTCTACAGTGAACTAAGCCTGGCTTGTTGTTTCATTCTTCCCATAACTACCCAGCCAGATCTCTCCACAGTGCTTACCAACTTCTCTGGTACCGTATATAATTTCTTTCTCTCTGTACTCTTTGCTTTTCCCTCTATCACACAGGCTCTCTAGGGTTTGTAGTCTTTGTCTGTCTTCTTCCCCACTGTATCTGCGTGCCCATGAAGTGCCTGGCTCACTGTGCGCTTCCTGCTGTCCGCTCAGGTCAGCCAACACCTAAGAACCTGCCATCAGTGGGGTCCTGGCCTCCCTGCTCATCTTGAGCTGCAGTTTGCTGCCTTAGGAGTGGACTTGAGAGAGGAACACACTGTCTATTCTTTTGGGGCTCATGTGCTCAGAAGCTCCAAATAGTGGACCAGTGCTGTGTCTTCACTGCCCTCCCTGGTCTGTGTTGCACCCCTGGCAGGCAGGAAGGCAGCCTCTTAGTTTGGGAGGGTCTCAGCGCTCTGTGTTTACGGTGGGGGTGCTGGAGCTTTAGGGAGTTGGGAGGGTGATGCCTGCTACCTTCCCTCCTTGGAGTTCCTGGGGTTGTAACTGCCAGGTGTTCATATGCAGCAGTCTGCTTTCAAAGCAATTCTCTCCCTTTGCAATTTCTTTATGGCTTAAAAAATTTTTTTAAAGGGCTTCTTCCTCATGAATTAGCACATGAGATACGTCTATCTTGTAACACAAAGCAACCTCAGAAAGACCTCCAAGGTGTTCATTCTTTGGCTACCCCTGAATTCATCCATCCATCCATCCATCAGTGCATGCATATTGGGCCTGCTTTTGGGATGGATACAGCAGCTCCTGTAGATTTGTAAAAATCAGACTGAGAGTTGAGGGTGGGGGAGTGGTGGGGTGGTGGAAGATTTCTAATAATCATAGCTCTGAGAGCAACTCGCACTGGTATTTAAATATAATAGTACCAGGCATGTTGATAGTGTTTTGGAGTTAACAGTTATGAGGGGGAGGTGGTCTATGGTATTTATTAATTTTATCATATTTAATTTAACACTAAAACTCAATCCTGGATTTTAGAATGTTTGATATTCTTATTTAAAGTAATAGTAAAGGTCTTCCTAAAAGGCTAAAATGCCATATTCTTTATTTTTAAAAAAATGATCCAAAAGTGATGAGCGCTCTTTATTTGAAATTCATTCATGTCATTACCAGATGGGGTAAGAAGGGTGGGTTCCTGGCAGTCCTCAGTACCCTCCAGATTTCATTCTCTCTCTGGTTTGGGCTGTCTTTCCCATCTTTGCCTTTCGACGTGGACTCGGCCAGGTCCAGGTGGGACCGGATGGGAGCTCAGCTTCTTGTGGGGTGGGCTGCCCTGCGCCTCCGTCCCTTCCTGGCTCACCTCATCACTTTCAGGTGTCATCTGCTGACATCCTCGTACAATAACTGAGGTTGTACTTACCTTGCATCCCTGTCTACTGCGTTTTCATAATTAAGACTCTATTGTTTGTTGTTTGCTGCTGAGCCAAAGAGGATACTGAGATTTCTTCTTGGAGCATCTTTTCTTATTATTTTTTGTGGCTTTTTGGGGGGTGCGGTGGGGTGGGACAGGTAATTAGGTCTATTTATTTGCTTATTTTTAGAGGAGGTACACATGCGCCCTACGGCTTGAGCTAAACCTTCTCTCTGCTTTTCTTATTTTTATATTCCCTGGTAACTCTTTAAAATGCTTCTCCATACAGTGTTACGCAGGCCCCTCAGATCAGCTCTGCAGTCTGAGTTGCCCTAGGGACAGTCCTCCTGGGGCCCTCTGACCACAGCTCCCACCAGGGCATCCCCAGGTCTTCCTTTGCCACCACTGGCCACTCCCTCTCCCGCCTCCAGGACCAGGTCCCCCTCTGCCCTGAGTCACTCACTCATTTTGGTGGAACACGACCAGCAATAATTTCTTGAGAAAGGGGGCCTGGCAGGTAGACCTTTAAACATCTTGTTGAGTGAAAGTGTTGTTTCTTCCCCCAACTGTTTTCCCACTTCACAGAGCATAGAATTGAATTCTAGGCTGAAACTCATTCAGAATTTTGAAGACATTGTCCCATTAGCTTCCATTTTTATTAAGAATCAGTATCTTACATGTAAGCGGTTTTGTTCTGGTTTCTTTGCCTTTTTTCTCTCTGGAAGAGCATAGGATCCTCTTTTCATCACCAATATTCTAAAACTGTGTGGTCAGAGGCTTTGGAGGGGGTGAGGTTCATTCATCATGGGGGGTGTTTTGTGGAGCCTTTTAATCTGGAAATTTGGGAAATGTTCTTATGTTATTTTTTAGTAACTTCTTTCCTTCCATTTTCTCTGGTTTCTTCCCCAGTGATGCGCGTTCCCCCCTCCCCCCCACCCCCGGACTGAGCCTTTAATTTTATCCTTTTTTTTCCCCTCCTATTTTTTCATCTCTTTGGCTTTTGGTTCCTACTTTTTCTTTCGGAGATTTCAACTTTATCTTCAAATCTTTCTATAGAATTTTTCCTGCTTTTGTTTTCTATACATGGGAGTCCTCCAGCCTCTTCCTGGCGGCCACAAGCCCGATGTATTTATAAACGAAACATATCTGCAGTCAGCTGGGTGGGGAGAAATTTGCTGGGGGTCTGTATGTGGAATTTCATTTAACCCTTATGCTAAGTTTGGTGTCTTCCTTGCCTTCTTTGAGCTTCTGTCTGCAAATTCTCTGAGTCAATTTCTTTAGAGAAGAAAACCCCAGTCTCCCGGGGGGGTGGGGTAGGGGAGGGAGATAACTGCTCAGGGTTCGGAGGGTCTAGGACCTGGGGGGGGGGTCTGACAGCTTCTTTCTGCCACCCTGTTCATCCCTCCCGCCAGGGTTCCTGACACCCCTGAGCTCCTGCCATTTTTAGATGTTTCTTGTTGTCCTCCTGCCCCCATGGCCCCCAACACTGCAGGTACCTGAACATTTGCTGTCCACAGCAGGGCTGTTGCTCTGGTGGAGGCTGTCAGGGTGGGAGGAGAGCTGCTGGCCATCCCTCTAGGTCTCTCCCAGGGTCAAGGATGTGGCGGCTGCACCCGGGGAGGGGGCGGGGAATGTTCTCACTGTATCCTGATGGGAGCTAGAATAGGGTTAACAAAGCTCTGGAAAATTTACCAAAATAACTCAAGAGACCGGTTCTTCTTTTTTGTTAAGTGTTCTCTGCACGGACATCAGGCCTTCCCGTGACTGGCTTGCGGTCGGCAGTCTCAGGGTTTCCCTTCTCAGTCACGCTTCCTACCCCAGCCAGATAAGCTCTACCCACGAAGCCATCGCTCAGAGTTGGAGATGAGGGTGGCCCAGGTCCGGGCACCTTGGGGGGCCCATCACTCTTCCCAGAGACTCGGGGGGGGGGATGGGGACTTGCAGGCACGGCTGAGAGACCTGAGATCTGTGCACCTGCAGGTGCCCCTCCCCAAACCTGCTTCCTGTCCCCCCTCCCGCCCCCACCTCTAAGCCTCAAGGTACTT
Organism: Camelus bactrianus; assembly: GCF_048773025.1. Lineage (NCBI taxonomy): Eukaryota > Metazoa > Chordata > Mammalia > Artiodactyla > Camelidae > Camelus > Camelus bactrianus. The sequence goes on from NC_133549.1 coordinate 26,910,211, forward strand.
CTTTTCACAACCACCTAAGACGACTTGGATCCATCTAGAAAATGTGTGTGTGTGAATGTTCAAGGAGAGGGGGAGACCTAAAGTGATTTCTGCTTCCAGAGCCCCACATGGAGTTTGCTAGTCTGGCTGGCTGAAATTCTACTTTTATGAAGTATTGTTGAAACAGGAAGTGGTTTTCCAAAGATGTTCCTTCCTGACAGAATGGGGGTGGTGGGAGGGAGGCTCGTGGCTTCGTGGAGGGAGTGGCTCTTCTAGCCTCAGAGCTCTGCCCCACCTGGGTCTCCATGCTGGTCTCCATGCTGGTCTCCAGGCCTGCCCCCTGGAACAGCCATATTATCTTAAGACCCCCGCCTAAGCAGTCTTTCTGCACGTCTTGCTAAGGCTTTCTTTCTGGGGGATGGGAGAAGGTCAGGCCTCAATCTCACGGGGTTTTTTGTCAACTGGTCCCTGCAACCAAAAGAAGTTGAAGGATTGCTTTTCCCCTCCTTTCAAGCCCCAGGTATTGAAGCCTTCTGGTGATTTCCATGAGGCCAGAGGTTTTCAGAGCCTGGGGTTTCCAAAGCTAAGCTCTGCAGCATGTGTGGTGGGCTCTCTGGAGAGAATGGCAGTTTTCTAGGTGGACCCCGAGAAGCACCCCCTCTTCTTCCCACAAATCGTAGCTCTGTGGCTACGTTTCAGAGGCATTCATTATCCGGCTTCCTCTGTAGGGTGAGGTAAAACTGAGACTCTAATGTTTAGAGAAACAGCCCTCACGTTTGCTGCCTGCAAAGTGCAAACACAGGAAGTTAGAGAAAGTAGAACCCGCAGGGGACGCCCTGTAGGACGGGCTCCTGTCCACAGCCCAGGCACGGAGGCCTGCTGTTTTTAGGACAAGGCACTCACCGTGAGAGCATGCCTGCACCAGCCCCTGCTGGGTTTTGGTGCAACCTAAGTGCAGGTGTGCATACCTTTTCCAGCCCCGCTGATAAGCCTTCCCGGGTGCCTGCTTAGGGCTGATACCTTCCCGCTCGACAGCACTTGGGACTCAGGGCAGGTGAGCAGTGCTCTCTCTCTTGCTAATACTCACGTCGTTCCCTGAAAACAAGCCCCTGCCCCGGAAGGCTGACAGAGTGCACCACCTGGAGGGTAATGCATCTCACGGGCGTGGAGCTGAGCAGAAACGTTAGGCCCTGGAGCTGAACAGTCCTGTGCCTCCCTGCGGGCTCCCTGGATAAGCCACGTCACCTCTCCTGGCCTCCGTGTCCTCATAGGGACATGGCGCTGACAGGAAAATGGCACTGTGCTGGACGCCCAGGGGATTAAGAAAGTGGGACCATGGCTGTAAAACACCTAGCATGTATCTGGAGCATAGTCGGGACTTGATGACTGGTTGGGATATGTGTTCACGGTTTAACTTGATGTTTTTAAAATGTATTTTTATTGAAGTGTAGTCAGTTTACAATGTTGTGTCAATTTCTGGTGCACAGCACAACGCTTCAGTCACATAGGAACATACACATTCATTTTCTTACTGTTTTTCACCATAAGTTACTACAAGATATTGAATATAGTTCCCTGTGCTATACAGTATAAACTTGTTGTTTGATTTTATTTTTTACTGTGGTAAAATAGACATAAGATAAATTTTACCACACTTACACTTTTTAGAGCTCTCGGGTTTACCAGTTTAACCGTTTTAAAGCGTACAGTTCAGTGGTGTTAAATACGTTCACAATGTTGAACAGCTGTCACCACCGTCTAGTTCCAGAGCTCCTTCATCACTCCAAACAGGAACTCCTTACCCATTAAGCTGCTACTCCCTGTGTCCTTCCTCCTCCCCCAGCTAACCACTCAGCTTCCTGTCTCTATGGAGTTGCCGATTCTGAATATTTCATATCAGTAGAATCATATAACACGTGGCCTTTCGTGTCTGGCTTTTTTCACTGAGCATAATGCTTTCAAGGTCCATCCATGCTGTAGTTAGTGTCAGTCCTTCACTCCTTTTTATGGCTGAAGAATGTTCCCATGAGTCCTTAATTTGAAGAATTCACAGGATGGTCATGAATGCTGCTGAATGTCACTCCCTCTGGGCCAGGATTCTTTCCGTCATCGTGTCTGAATGGGTGGTGCAGTAGTTTTGAGACAGGAGATGGGACTACAGATGCATGGAGCGGGAGAGGGAGGGGCTAGGCCGACCACAAGCACCCCCAGATTGGGCTTAGCTCTGGAGCCGCAGCCAGATCCCCCAGGGTTCCTGTAGCAGCGGTGCCTCCTGGGCTGGAACGGATTGCTGGGCTCAGGCCGGGAAGGGCTGTGCTTGCAGATGTCAGACAGGCTCTCTGTGTCTCCCTCAGATGCAGGAAAAGGCAAAGGAGATCTACACGACCTTTCTGTCCAGCAAGGCCTCGTCCCAAGTCAATGTCGAGGGCCAGTCCCGGCTCAATGAGAAGATCCTGGAGGAACCACACCCTCTGATGTTCCAGAAACTCCAGGACCAGGTAACCTGACTTCCCTACCTGCACTTTAATTTGAAAATTAACTCCCCCTGCCCCGCCCCCCACCAGCCTGGAAGAATTCAGTTGAAACTAAATGTTAGACACCCTGGAAGTCATCCCATCCAGCGGGGCAGGTTGGAGGCCCATTGAGGGGCCGTGGCTGATGAAAGAGACAGGCTGGCCTGCCAGGCCTCATTTGCTCAGCATCAGATAGAAAACCGACAGTTAGCAAGTACACGTATGAGAAGCAGCTTGAGAATGTTTTCCAGCTGATACAGTGGCAAGCGCAAATTGCACATGAATGCTGAGTCAAGTTTGAGTGTTGAAGGAACTCCAGTTAGCCTGGGAGACTTGCTGAGGGCCTCCTGGAGGTGGTGATTTTGAGCCAACGGGAGGAATACCATGAACATGGCTTTGTGGAGTAAAGGGGGGAAATGTGTGGTTAAAGGCAGTTTTTGTGGCTGTAGCCACATGAGGGTACCCCCCAACCCCACCTCACAATCTTGCAAGCTTCCTAGGGCACTTTGAAGTTCAGCCAGGGTTGGGAAACTGCAGTGAAGGCCCTGTGTCCTAGGTACTCTCAACAAGAGTAGTATCTGCCCTTCAGAGGTGCCCTTCTGTGCCCAGGGCCCCTTGGCCTGCATTATCTCATTTAATCTCCAGTGAGCAGTATTACTCCCATTTTGATGATGAGGAAAGCAAAGTCCAGGGAGATTGAGTGGATTGTTAGCACAAAGACCCACAGGTAGTAGGAAGTACTGGAGGCCCGTGCACCTGCCTTCAAAGCCTGTACTCTGTCACACATGCAGCCCACGCAGCTGTCCCAGGCTCGTGGGCAGCCTCTCACTGCTCCTCACAACCCCATGACACCAGCTGGAGCAGAAGGATTGGAAGGCCACGTGGTACCAGCATTTTGTGGGACCGCAGAAGCCAAGGTAGCAGCGAGGAATGGGATAGGCTGATGTCACTCCAGGTGGTGGCACTTTGGGTTCCCAAGGTCCCAGTTCACTTGCTGTTAGGCCTGCAACACATCTCAAAATAGAGCTGGACCTCTGACCACCCTCCCGCACCTGCCCCGCATTGAATTCATACCGTAGGAGGTTTAGCTGACACAGAAAGGAGGAAATACAAGGGACAGAGGAAGATTTTTTTTTAAGTGACGAAGAAAGACATTTTAAAAATAACTTTTATTAAAAAAAAAACTTTTATCCACCTAACTAGAAAAATCATACATGCTCAGAAAAAGAAACTTGGGAAACGAAAATATAAAGATGAAAAAAGATAATTTCATAGGAAGGTGACCACTAAATAACATTTGATCTCTAGACGTTCCATCATATTTTTCCTTTAAAAACGCGTGTACACACACATCTAACAAACGTGGCACAATGCAGTTCAAACTACTTACTGTGTCATTTATTTGAGAGGGAGAAATATGCGCTCTCTTCCTCAGGCATAATTGGGTGCAAACGTGACATCTGGAATCTGATTCCACAGCAAGTGCCTGTTAAGGGCCTCTAAGATCTGTTTGGCTTCAGAAAACTCTGCCTCTCGGGGGCTTTGCTGGTAACTATCAAAATGTGTGCTCAGCATGGTTTGTTGTTCTCTGCTCCCCAAAGGGCCCCCACGAGAGCCCTGTTTCCCGCAGTGAAGAAGTGTGAGGCTGAGGGGAGCATGTTTGGAACCACGAGATTTCATATAACTTTAAAAACCTCCTCAGTGGCGTTGGTTTTGTTGAGCACCACTTGGCTTTATCACTGAGCTGTCTGAGCAGGCTGCTCTCAGCACTGGCTCACCTGGAAACCTCCAGGGAGCCTCAGCCCCTCCCCACGGCAGGCAGTGCTCCACACCCTGGAGATGGCCTATAGGGCAGCGTGGTCTTGGGGGCACAGCTGGAACCTAGAGGAATGAGAAATACTCCCAGACATCAAATAAGATGAGTTCATCACCTGACATTTCATTTAAAGGAGAGCTTCTCAGGTCCTCATTCAGGCAGGTCCTGGGGTTTTTTTTTTTTTTTTTTCCTCCATTTTTTAAATCGAAGTATAGTCAGTTCCAATGTGTCAGTTTCTGGTGTACAGCACAATGTCCCAGTCATGCATATAACATACATATATTCGTTTTCATATTCTTTCATTCAGGTCCTATTGATTCTTGATTTACATACAATTCTAACAGGTTCTGGTTTTTCAGTTCACAGCCGATTTGAAGTGCTGGTAGAGGCTGTGGAGTGATGAGCCCCAAGAGGCGATGGCTAACAGCCAGAGAAGAGGCAGAAAAATGATACTAAACACAAAACCACAGCACAGTGATTGGGAACCACCGAGTGTGGGGGCCCACAACCCCACACACCACACTGGGGGCATCCCTGTGCTGCAGGATGGTGGTGCAATTAGTGATTCTAATGACCCCAGGGCATCAAGCAAAACTTGAATTGTGGTCGGCGTATTCCGTGAAGAATGTGTTAGATGTTTTAATAAGAATTTCATCAAAAATGATATCTGAAGAGAAGTTTGTGGGCTTAAAACTTTGTTACCTGGAAAATTCATAATTGGAGAGATTGTTCTGTGATTTAATTCAGCTCTGCTAACGTGGCCCAGTTGTGTGCCCAGCGCATGCTGGGAAGGCCAGCAGAGGCAAGGGCACCTCTTTGGAACTTTAGCCTAGAGTCTGAGTCTGCTTTTGGACACAATTACATTGTGAGAAGGAGGAAGGCAGAGCTGATCTTACAAAGAGCTGGTTTCTTCAGTGAATTGCACTTCCCTGCAGTGGATTTTTTTTTGAAGTATATTTGATTTACAATATTGTATTCGTTTCTGGCGTACAGCAAAGTGATTTAGTTTTACGTATATATATACATATATATATATATATACACACACACATATTCTTTTTCATATTTTTTTCCCTTATGTTTATTACAGATCATTAAGTATAGTTCCCAGTGCTCTACAGTAGGACCTTGTTGTGCATCTGTTTTATACATAGTCATTTGTATTGTAGTGGCTTTTTATCGTAAAGATTTGCCGCTGGCAGGTCTAGCTCAGTTCTGGCTGGCTTGCTGGTGTGTGGGTTTGCTTTTTCCTTCATTCCTTTATGCTATAAACACTGATGGAGGGCCCACTGCGTGCCAGGGACTGTGCCTGGAGCTATGTGCGCAGTGAGGAAGTCAGCACCTGTCCACCCAGGAGGACAGAGAGAGATAAGTGCTAAGGAGGAAATGCCACAGGTGATGGGCGAAGAGTGACTGGGACGGGCCCTCCTTTGGGTCTAGTGGTCAGAGAGGGCTCCTTGAATCTGAGATCTGAGTGGCAAGGGGAAGCTGAGGAAGAAGACTTGGGGGCAGGACCTTCCGGGGAGAGCAAATGGCAGGTACAAAGGAACCCATGGGGGTGAGTGTGGCTGGAGTGGAGTGAGGGAGGGTGAAGGGAGAAGCTAAGTTGGGAGGGACTGGCAGGGGTTAGGCCCCGAGCCCGTGGTAACCAGTTTAATTTCGACAGTGACTATTTATAGAATGTGCCAGCTGGGCTCATAAGGTTTGGTCCTCTTGAAAGCCAGATACTTTGGCTCTGATCCCCAGCTCTGGCTGTGTCCATCCCTCATCAGCCGAGCAGGAGAATGCAGATGACTCGGTGCAGAGCCATCTCTGTTTCTAGAAAGTCAGCTGCAAACCCGCGGTCTCCTGACCATGGCTCATCATTTGTGCCCGGTGGCCTGACCCCCTGCCTCCTCCCTCACTCCTCCCCGCCCATCACTTCCTGGACACTGAGCTCAGATTCACTGTCATTATCACTGTATGTTAGGCTGGCCAGAAGAGGGAAGAGGGATCTTCTGTTCCAGGCCTGCCTCCATCTGACCCCGGGTGGGTCCTTTTTTCCTGGTGTGGCTTCTGTGGCCTCGTCGGTAACACGAGGCTTTCGGCAAACACTGCTGCCTCTCCGAGCCACACTGCGAAGCAGGCCGCAAGCCTTCAATGGCCTGACGTTAAAAACGGTTGCTCCCTGATTGCCGTAACCTTATTTCTTTAGCCCCAACTTTTTTCTCCTTTCTTTGACTGTAGAATTTAGTAGCTGTGGAACTTTGGGCAAGAGGTGATCCCTCTCTGAGCCTTGGTCTCCTCACTGGCGAAATGCAGGTCATGATAAGGCATCTGTGAGGGTGAAACGCACTCACTTCTATGAAGTGCTTACTTAGGGCAGCGCCTGGCGCGCAGTCAGCCCTGCATGAGTGTTGACTGTGCGTGTCCTTTACAATGTTACGGGAAGATGCATTTTAACCTAATGCAGTAGTTTTTAACGGGGGGTGATTTTGGCCAGATGACACTGGGCAATGTCTGGAGACATTTTTGGTTCTCATAATTGGAGTAGAGGTGCTACTGGCACCCCATAGGTGGAGGCCAGGATGCTGCTTAAACACTCTCCATTGCACACAGGACAGTGTCCCCTCCCCGACACAGACGTGTCTGGTCCAAAATGTCAGTGATGCCAAGGTTGAGAAACCCTGGCTTAATATGACTTCCAAAACTGTAGCAGCGTCTATGTGCCTTCCTGGGTCAGTTTTCTGCACTTTCAAGACTTCTGGGAAAACATGAAGACTGAACCTCGGCAATGTTTACACACTGCTTTTGTATGTGCACCTCATTTGACTCTCAAGTAGTCTTGGGGAAGGTGGGACCTGGCACCTCAGTTTATGGGAGAAAGTTCCCTTGAGGGGAGGATGACCTGACTGGCCCGAGGTCACAGAGCTGGGAGAGGGGAAGCAGAGCTGCGCCCAGGGCTCCTCCCTCCCAGCCCCGCCACCGCCCCGTGAGGCCCGTGCTCCTCGGGAAGCAGTGGCATTTGTTCTTACTGACCTCCTGGTCTGTGCTGCCCTCTTCCTTTCCTGGGCGCTGGTATGAAGATCAACCAACACTCTCAACTTCTCCTTTCCCACCTCACCTCCCTTGCTCAGTCGTGCTCTCCTGTGCCTCCGGCCCTGGCTGATTCTAGAACATTCCCATCAGTCACTAGGGAACGGAGAGTTAGCCGCAACACGAAGGGATCAAATTAGTCACCGAAGCCTGACATGCTTTTCTTTGTACAAGAAATGACAGTGCCAGTCTGTGCTGGCCCTGTCAGCCTGGTGGCCTGGACATCCCCATGCTAGAACTCCTACAGGTTTCTGGGCACCAATTTACACACCTTTCTTGCTCTGAAGCCTCTGGTTTGAATTTTGTAGCATAGCATGATGGGGTCCCTCTAAACAGCAGAGACTGGAGAAGGCGGAAGGGTCAAGGTCATTGCTTTTTGGGACCATGAAAGAGAAGCCTGCAGGTTTAAGGGATGCAGAGGTGCTCATTCTTCCATAAATCCTGGGGACTGCAAAACCTGTGCTTACTGTGGATCTCGAGTATCGTCAGGATGCCCCCAACCTGGATTTGGGGTGGGTGTTAAGTCTGGTCTGGGGAAGGCAGAGTGGAGGCAGCCTTCTCCACTGAAAAGGAAGTCCTCAACCTCTGATGTAAAAAAAAAAATGAAACACTTCAGTGAGATGTCAGTGCTCCCAGCCACATCCTTGACAGAGAAAGGAACCATGCATCAAGCCCTTTTTTAGCAGTGTCGTCTCTTTGAATTTCCCCAGAACCCAAGAAGTGAGAAGCGCTTCCTTTCAGACCTCAGTGAGAAGGGCTGGTCCGGCTTGTGAGGACCCGGGGGTGGGGGAGGGGCCGCCATGCCTACGGGGGGTCATTTGGGGGTCCACTCCCTCCCCCGGCCCCTCATTTCTCCAAGTCTGCAGTGGTGGCTGGACCCGGGGACTCCAGGCACCAGTCTTGTGGCTAGCTGACCTTCACTCCCCAAGATCAAGCCCAGTCCGGAAACTGGCCTGTTCCAGCGGGCAAAGCCAGAAAGAGCAGCTGGTGGGTTTTCATTCAACGGAAGGAACGCTGGCCCCTGGCGTCTGCCTCAGCCCTTTGCCTTCTGAGGGTGGGGCAGGGAGGACAACATTTGAAATACTTTGAGTTTTTTGTTTTGTTTTGTTTTACAACTTGAAAATGGTGTTTAGGGGACCAAGAGCGGGTGGGGAATGGGTGCCAGAATAGCATTTAACTCTGCCCCTAATGGCAAAAGGCAAAAATGAAACACCTTTGCCCCACGTAGGAAGCATGTCATTTGGGTTTTAGATTTGACTATTAAGGACTCCAGGAAAAAGTCACCCCCAGACAAGGCTACAGCCCCAGACCCATGAGCCTGCGAGGGGATTTCACCCTGAGCAGGGGACTCTGTCTGCATCCGTGTTCAGCCTCCTTCTGGAGTCCTGATCCCACCTCGCACCTCTGGGGGGGGGGGGCGGCTGTCCAAGAAGCAGGAGCACTGTCCAGGTGACAGAACCTTCTGTGTGGCCCTCCCTGGCGCCATGGGACAAGGACTGTCCTGAGATTCGTCTTCTCACGGCTGTCTGCTGGCTGCCTTCAGACCTTCTCCCCCATTCCGTTGGGAAGCACACCCCATTCTCCTGCCACCAGCAGAGGAGGTGGGCTTCAACTCAGGGGTGTGGGCGGCACCAGCCTAGCAGCCGCTGCAGCAGGAGGGGCCGGGGTGGGGGCTGGCTTTCTTCACACTTTGTGTCTGTTCGTGTGGTGTGAAAGCCTCTAGTCCTGGCGTGTGGGAGAGAACATTCTAGAACTGCAGTTCATGGACAGCTGTGCCTTCTTCAGCCATTTTCATGTAAAAACTGAACTGAATTCTTGAAGCAAATATGCAATCCCATTAATAAAACTTGAGGTTGTGGTACAGGATTCACGCTATTTCCTCCTGGTGCCCAGCTGAAACAACATGGCGGAGGGCTTTGAAGGGAAGGCAGGATGTGTGTTCAGTTTAAGTATTTCATGTCCTTGTTTTCTAAGATGGGTTAAAAGATTTACTAGGCTTGAAAGGCACTTGATGGAGACAGGGATGAAATCTTCACAGAGGGGCCTTCAGGGCTGGTTAGGCTCCTCAGTCTCTACACGGACGAGGATGTGTCTGTGAGGGGCCCGTCTCCGGAGCAGTAGGCTCAGCGCTCTCAGATTGGAGCCCCACATGGATATTTCCCTTTGCAGAAAGGTGAACCCTGATCAGTCACGCTGTCTAGGGTCTGGGGTGGGGGGGACGCCCTGTGGGGTCATGACCTCGTGTAGGGGGACCTTCCCGTAGGAAGGCTCCCTTCTCTGTTTTTGCCGCGAGTCCCACCTCCAGCAGCCCCCGGGGCTGCATCCCAAGGCCACGACACTGGACGATTTACAGTCCCGGCATGCAGCTCCCAGACGTGGGGCTGCCAAAACCTGAAACCTGCTGGGCCACAGCTGTGCTGGCAAAGAAAAAAAGAGAAAGGTAGGGAATGCAACTTAGCTGCCAACTTGAGCTTTCTGCTCCGCTGGCCTCCTGTCTTCCGCGAAGGGCTGTCTGCTTCATGGCTCTGCTCCGATGGTCTGCCAGCCACACCTGCAGCCCAGATTTGTCTCTACCACCTCCTTTCGCTTCCCTGCAGACAACTTGAGGCGTGTTGTTGGTCAGGGGATGGTCACAGTCCAGCTCTGGTGAGTCCAGTTATCCCCATCAGAGAATTCTGGTTTTGTGGAACCTTCTGGAACCCCTTGGGCCATCTCATTTTCTGTGCGCAAGCTGGAGTGAGGTGAAATCAATAATTTGACTGTGTTCATTTCCAAGGGCTGTTGCAAAAGATTATCGCAAACTGAATTGCTTAAAACAACAGAAATTTCTTCTCTCACAGCTCAGGAGGCCAGAAGTCTGAAATTAAGGTGTCGGCTGGGCTGTGCTCCTTCTGAAGGCTGGAGGGGAGAATCCTCCCCTGCCTCTTCCAGTGGCTGGTGGCTGCTGGCATCCTCCGTGCTCCTTGGCTTGTAGCTGCATCGCTTCGGTCTCTGCCTGTGTCTTCACATGTCCTTGTTCCCTCGGTGTGTCTAGCTATCCTCTCCTCTTCTTATTAGGGCACCACTCCTTGGGTTTAGGGCCCACCCTAAATCCAGGATGATGTCATCTCGAGATCCGCAACTAACCCTATCCCCAGATAAAGTCACATTGGACGTTCTGGCTGGACGTAAATTTAGGGGACATGCTGTTCAGCCGACTATACTAACCTTTGGGGATGTTTATTTCCCATTTATACACACAAACACACATGAAAGTACATATTTGGGATCATCATTTTTTGTTTTAGTGTGTTTAAAAAACCCAGCATTCAGTCACTTAACACATTTTTCCTTGTTGAATTCTGTTTGAAATCTTTTATTTTTATTTGTGGGGGGAGGTAATTAGTTTTATTTATTTATTTAAATATTTTAGAGGAGGTACTGGGGATTGAACCCAGGACCCTGTGCGTGCTAAGTGTGCGCTCTACCACTTGAGCTCTACCCTCCCCTCTCTGCGATCTTCATTTTTAATGACTGCCTCTTGCTCTGTTAGATGAGTGGCTGGATAGCCTGGTGGGTAGGAGTGTGGGCTCAAGGGCTGGATGGCCAGGGTTTGCAACCTGCCTGTCTCTTTTACTTACTGTTATGGGCTGAACTGTGTCTTCCCTCAAATTCATATGTTGGACTCCTAAGCCCCAGTACCCCAGAATGTGACTGTGTTTGGAGACGTGGGTCTTCAAATGAAGTCCTTGGGGTCATCCCTAATCCAACCTGAGTGGTGTCCTTATAAGGAGAGGAGATTAGGACATAGACACGCACAGAAGAGAGACCAGTTGAAGACCCTGGTGAAGAAAGCCACCTACAAGCCAAGGAGAGAGGCCTCAGAAGATCCCAACCCTGCTGTCGCCTTGCTCTTGGACTTCCAGCCTCCAGAACTCTGAGGAAGGAAATTTCTGTTATGTAAGCCACCCAGTCCTTGGTACTTGTCATGGCAGCTGAGCTGACAATATACCAGCCACTGGGGCAAAGCACCGAACCTCCAAGGCCCCGTTCCTTCCCCCGTGTGATTGGGGTCTTTAGGGTTCAGTGAGGATCAGAGAGGATGCTCCGTGTGTTGCCTGGTGCAGGGTTTGAAGGTGCTCTCAGTGGGGTGGGTACCACCTTGATTCGTTTTGCCAGCCCTCCGTCATTGCTCAGAGGGTGGGTTCTATTCATTCACTGGGTAAGCATGTATTGGACCTCCATCATGGCCATTTTCCCTGTGATGAGGAAGGTTGTGGTCAGCAGCTGGGTACCTGGTCTTTGGCCACTTTCTTGGAAGAGATTTTTAGGCGCATTCTCTACTGTCTAAGCCATCTTCGCTGAGCACCACCTGTAAGGGGCCCTGGGATGGGAGCACCCTATTGCTGTGTGCTCCTAGGCCAGTGCCCAGGAGACCCTTTGCTGGTGGCAGATACCTGGCAGCTCACAACCCCAGAAATGAGGCCCTTAGGAGCAGCATCCCTTCCATCCCTTCTGATGGCTGCAGCCGCCACCTCAGGACTCAGCAGCACCAGGCGCTACACCAGGAGGCAGGCAGGGGGGAGGCTCTTGGAGAAGGAAGGACTTCACAGGTATTTCACACCCTCCCATGGCTGGGAGTGGCCCGTGAGCTCTTGTTAAATAGTTCCCAGCCCCTCCCCTCAAGCTTGCTGGCACCAGGAGTGCTGAAGGGGGAGCAGAGCCTTCTGGAGGCTGAGAGTTCTGCCAGTCCCTGACCCCTCAGCTGAAGCAACCTCCTTTTCCCCCTCCCCTATTGCCTCTCACCTCCAGCCCAGTCTTTTTTCTTCTCTTCTTTGAAGAGCCACGGCAGGCAAACAGGATGTTCCACTCCCACACGCGGAGCCTCAGACGAGACACTTGGGTCGAACCGCATCCTGCTGGCAGTGCTGGGTCCCATCTGCTGCGGACCTGGGTGGGAGGTGGTGCAGGGCTCGGCGCCAGGAGGGGCAATCACGAAGCTGGTTTCATTAGTCACTCTCTGAGCATCATTCCAAACTTTGAATTAGGTGGGCATCTCAAAGTCTCCCATGGGGGCTCTTGTGCCTGGAAGGGATGAATAATGCAGGTGGTGAGGGATAGTGACACCTGCTTAGCACATTTGTGGGAGGCCATGAAATGGTAATGGCATTCCTCATCCCCCGCCTCACCCCTGGCTATGATTTTTGTATTTTATGGGAATTTTTTTTAATGAATAATTTCTCCAAACCTCAGCAAATCAGTCTAGGATTACAAAATCGCTACAAAATAGACAACTGCTATAGAGGGGCATGAGGTGGGGGTTTACGGAGGCGTGGTCTCTGTAAGCAGTTAGACAGGACTGGAAGGACATCAGGGAAGGGCTGGCACTAGCTGAGAGTTTAAAGAAAACCCAAAATCTAAACTCTGCTGATAGCAACACGATTTAGGCAGTTGTCCCATGGTTGAAGCTGTCCTGGGGAAAAGAAGGTGTCAGGGCCCAGGTCCAGTTCTCCCTTCCCCCGGGCAGGTGTTCTGAGTCCTGGGACTCCATCAGACATTTCATTTACAAACCAGTCTGTGTGCCTGTTGGGAGAGGGCAGATCTAAGAGATGTCAGGGTTTTACCGCCCACTTGGTAACCCCGCCTGGCAGCGAGCGACATTCTAGACACCCCTGGAACTTTCCACTTGTTGAGCCCATTATAGGGCGATAAGTGAAGGCAGCAGGTTGCACGGTGTGGATGTTCAGGTCTGCAGAATGTCCTGAAAGTTCAGTCGAAAGGTCTGAGAGAGGTGGAGAGAGATTTCTCTAAAGGGACTGCACCCCTCAACATCCAGAAAGCCCCTCCCTTTTGCTTTTCCTCTCCCCACCCCGCTGTAGGGCAAAGGAGGACGGTGCATAGGATAGGGTGGGAGTAGGGGAGAGGAGATGCTGGGAATAGGGACCATGGCTAAGAAGAGAGGGGGCAACTTGGGGTATGGCAGATGGCAACTTTCTAACCTGTGGGGGTCCACCCCTCGCACCTGATGAGTGAGCATCTCTTAGAATGATTTCTTCCCCAGACGCGCCCCTGGGCTCGGGCGAGCGAGCAGGCATCTGCCTTCTGCAGCTGACTGCTATTTTCTTTAATTAGGGCCTATTCCCGAAGCCCCTCCTCGCTAAGACTGTCGTTCCACTTCCCTGCCCTGCATTGAATAAGCCCCATTTTGTTTCTGGGCATAATGATTGGTTCGTTGGAGATCTTGGATGCCAGACTTATGGGGGGGGGGGGTCTTAACAATATTGGCATCGCCTGTTGTGACAGTGGCCTTTACACCAGCGTCTCTACAGAAATGGTTTCTATTCTGCTGTTTGAAGTTCCTGGAGAAATGGATCCTTGTATTATCTACCTGAGTAAAGTGGAGGTTCTTAAAGGCCTCTTGATACAAGAGTATGAATCAGCACTCTGTGAATCTGTACTTCCGTGGAAAATACAGACAGACTTGTTCGGGGGCCTCTCTAAGCTCTTATATTTCACTGAGATTATTTCACAATGACCAGGAACATCCACAAAGTCCGCCTCGTCTAGCACACGACTTACCTGAGCTTTCTTTGTGCGTTTGGCATGCATTTGCATTCCTCGGCACACGGTAGGTATTTAATAAATATTTGATAGGATGATTCAAAGCCTGGTTTGCCTCACCCTTCAGACTCGTTTCCTTTTCCCTTAGATCTTCAACCTCATGAAGTATGACAGCTACAGCCGCTTCTTAAAGTCCGACCTGTTCTTAAAACACAAGCGCACCGAGGAAGAGGACGAAGACCCTCCCGATGCCCAGACGGCAGCTAAAAGAGCTTCGAGAATTTATAACACATGAGCCCCTCAAGATGCTGGTGGGACTGGCAGCTTTCAGAAGCAAAGGAACTCACTCTCAGGACCGTGCAGGGTTTATAACCGCTTTGTTATCTGCAAGGACTGAAATGTACAAAACCCTTCAATGGGATAAGTGTATTTTATTTCCTGCTTGATCAGTAAGTTTTGCATGATGGCTCATCTTACATAAAGAGACAAATAGTTTTGAAGTTTTAGTTCTCACACACACACACAAAGGTGGACTAGTCCTTCAACACTGGACATTTTGAGTGTTTTACAGTTGATTAAATTTCATGTGAGGCCACCAGGTGAAACTTAACAGCCACCTCTTGTCTTGGAAGCCTTTGCCCTGCCTCTGCAGGAGGGTAATGTGTGTCCACAGATTCACTTGGTGAATCTGGTTAAGAATAAGTTGATCTGACAAGCTCAGGTCATTGGGGGTTTGCCTACCAGGTGCCTTTTGGGTTAAATTCTTCTAGAGAGTAAGTTCAGTGCTGGAAAAAGAAAATTAATCACAGCCTCTAAAGATTTGGGGAGCTGACCTCTGAATGCCAGCAGAGGGCTCTTATATCTCATGTGTGGGTATGTCCTGATTTTGCCCACAACCCATGACATTTCATACAGCACAGATACCTGGTTCATTTTGACAGAAATAAGATCTCAACCAGGAAGAAAGACAAACGGGAGATTGTTCAGGGTTCCCGTGGCAACGCAAGGTGGCGCTGAATGGGGTTGTGGCACCTGTCCTCTGCCCATGTTGAGTTGGTGGGATGTTCCCTTCTCTTGTAGCCCATCTGGTGGATGGTGGAACCCTTTCTTCATGGTGCCTACCGACTTGTTAACTCGGCTTGAGACTTCAGTCAATGTCTGTCTTGGGTGGAGAGGCTGTGAGTGAAATCCTGCTGGGCCCAGGCTGCCCAGGTCCCCCCGCAGAGCCCAAGGTCAGGCACAGTTCCCTTCTGCTCATTGTTCCTGCCATCTGCTGCCGCCAGACCTTCTCCAGCATATTTGCCAAACCTTAAACTCCTGTTTGTATAAAACAAAGCAACCAGACTCTTACTTGAGAGCCTTTGAACTGAGATGCTCCCATCTGCAGAATTCCCTGCTGTTGAGTGTGACTGTATGATTTATCAATCAAATCAGGACACTTGAGAGAGAAGGGGAGTGAGTTTAATCACTAAACTGGGATAATAGGCATCAGCTGGTTCTGTTCTGGGTGAAACCAGTTCACATAATCACCCTACTGACCAGCCTCTCCTAGCGTGACATCTTGGGCAGTCCTCCAGATTCTCATTGTCCATTCACTGGTCGAATGTTCCCTGTCCTTCCGTCTTGGGCCTGGGGAAGGGACAATCTTTAGGGAGCTCTTCACTGCTGCAAACCAAACCACCAAACTGAGCATCAGAAACAGTAAGTGCTTGATCCCCCAAAAGGGGTTTTTCCGCCTCCCTCAGGACCTCCCAGACAAGCCTCCTCTCTGCCTGGGATGAGATAGTGATGCTGACCTGAGACAGTGTCATCTGAGAAATCCAGTCCATCTTCACTCAGTGCTGACTGCTGCACTTTAAAGAGTAAGGGTTAAAAACAGCCCGAGTTCTCTCAGCTTGCTACCAGCAGAACAGTGCAGGGATGCAGACCCCTCCCCACTCCACCGCACCTTTGCAGATATAGGGTGACTTGGGGATGCCACAGAGCTGAGCAAGCCGCTTGGTGCTCCCTTTGGAGAGTCTGCCCCGGGCGGGTCCTAGAGAATGCAGGCGGGCTAGGAACCCTCTTTCTGGCTTTTACCTTTCTACCACTTGGTTCAGAGACCCTTTGAGGTGGTGATCTCGTCATAAACACATAAACAGCCAGACTTAGCTGGAAGACTGTCTGCCGAAAGAAAAGCCTCTCGCTTCGGAGCTGCCTGAAAAGCTGAATGTCAGCGCCAGGGTGAGCTGCTTACATTTAACCCCAGCGTGCTCCCATCAGCGTGACCTCACACCACTTCCCCCAGCTTGCTCCTGCCTGGCTGCCTCCACCCCTGCCTGCCGCAGAACTGGGGCACCTACAGAATTCAGCTCCCTACAGCCATGGCAAAAGTGAGACGGAAGTGGAGGGAACCCATGCAGCCAGATGCTTCTACCCAGCTTTTCACTTCCACCCGATGTCTGTCTGTCTGCCCATTCATTTATTGGCTAGTGTTTAAATTGTGTCTGCAACATGCCAGGGATAGTGTTAGGGAATACAGCGGCCGTGGTGATTCACACTCCGGTGCTGCTTGCTTACAGATGTTCTAAAATGTGGGTTTTATTGTGATTCAGGTATGGTGAGCCCAACAGATCAGGAGATGACTACCACTGAAAGGACAGTCTGTTACACTTCCTAAGAGGAGGGGCCAGGTCATGCCAGGCAGGGCCACAATGGGAATCACCAGGGTCCATAAGGAGGCAGGGGGAGTGAGGGGAAAATGTGGGCAAGAGCCTTCACTGTGGTTTCATTGGAAAAGGCAGGGCAGGGTACACTGTAGGACTGGCTAGTATGAGTCATTTCCATGGGCTCTGGGGCTTAGGGGCTGTCCCTAATTGGCACCTGGGCCTGAGTGATTAGGGCAGGTGGCCTGGAGTGTAAAAGCCCCATGAAGCAGGGGCCTGGGGATGTGAGCTCTGGGTTGGACAGCTGTTTACTATCTCTAGGAGTTAGCTAGCGCTGAGAGGGGCAGTCCCTCCACTGCCAGCCAGGACCCAGACGTGAAAGCATCAGGGTAAAACACGCTTGAGACAGCAGTCTGCAGGGCCTCAGAATCTCAGCCTGCAGGCCGTAGGTGTTGTGTGTGATGGGGCATGTGTTTTAAAGCTTTCAGGGCAATTGCCTTGGGCAGAGCACCAGTGTAATCTCCACTCGACCGCAGGCCCTGTCACTCCCTATTGCCGCATGCCAAGCCGTCCACATATTTACGTTATCCGCTGGATGTAAGGTTAGATCTCCATTTCCCATGTGCAGAGAGCACGGTGTGGGTGACATTTTCCTCTGTGATTTTATAGTCATTAATTATACCTCCAAATCCACTCTGCTGACATACCCTCAACCACAACAGAGTCCGTTGTCGTCCACGCTCCTTCACGATCTTGCCTTCTCAATTACAGAACTCCCCTCCGAGGCCTGGCAGGAATCAACTCACACTTGAAGAAGGTTTCTTTCCCATTACCTCATACACAAAACCTTAAAGTGGAAGAAGAGCCATTTCTTGCATGTTAGAGACGGGAAACCCAAAACAAAGGACGTGACTCACACACACATGTGCTCGTGACTGCCAGAATCTGAGGATGGAACCAAACCTTCTGTCTCCTGACCCCAGGTCCATCCTCTGCCTGGACGGGGGCCCAGGGGAGCCCAGGGTTGGCAAAGATGCTCACTTACACAGCAGAAACTTAATGAGCACTCACTACATTCCAGGCCAAATACCAGCTATAGGAAGGGAGGGAGATGAAAGAACAAGGCATCAACCCCGACTTTGAGGGAGCCACTGGTTGGGAAATGAGATGAGGTCTTTACCACAAACTCTGCTACAAGAAAGAGGGAGCCGCTGCGGGAGGGACTGATGGGACATGACTGGCTGGTTGTGTCCATCTCTTAAGTTTACACGCTCGGTGGTTTTCTCTTTTCCCTAAATATCATGATGTTAAGCTTCATGTTGACACTGGTGGTGAAGTGATTTCATTCGAGAAATACGAGAAGGAATACTCTCTGTTCTGAGGGGCAGAAGCTTTTAAAATTCCAGTCTCAAGGTGCACTCCAGAGAATGAAGAGTTGGTTCACTACGTTTCCCATTCCAGTTTTGCTAATGTGTCCTCTCATGTGTTACAGAGTTGGGAGCTGATGAATTGGTACCCGACTCCCAGGTCCCAGCTCTGAATTTTGTGAGCACACTTTGTTTATAAGCTTTGCAAACTACTAGGCAAGCACAGTCATGACTCACATTCTGTCATTATTTACTTTCATTTTGGCTGCAGATGTTCTAGGTCTTGCATTTATTTAAGTGCTAAATGGTCTTGTTGGACCATTAGCTTCCAGGATTTTAAAAGTCTGTTTCTTCTCAAGGTTAGCTACATGCAATGGCGGGGCTGGGGCAGGGAGGGGAGAGATCTTATGCACAGATCAGGGCAGGGGTGGAATCACTGTTGAAATTGTTCCCGAATGGCTCTCCTTGGATTCCCACAGGCACTGCAAGCTTTGCAAGTCCAAAGTTGCTCGAGCAGAGACCCGGGGGTCCCTCTTCTTGGGGCCTCTAAGTGAGAGTCCTGCAGGCCGTACCCTTGCTGTGCACTTGCATGCACGTCCACAGTGCTGTACGCCCCTGGAGGAAGGGGAGCCTTTTGCCAATTCCCACAAAGTCACTGGGTAGGGGCACCTGGAAGTGGCGCCTGAGGGTCTCCCCTTTCCTGCACTTCTATGTCTGATCCATCAGCAAGGCCTCTAGAGTCTTCTCCAAAATCTAGCTTAAATGCGTCCATCCTTCCCACCTCCACAGCCTCGGGCCCTGACCAGGCTGCCTCCCTCCTTCTCTTGACCAGTGGAGCCTCCTCGCTGCTCAGTCCTCTGCCCTCCACACTCCCTCCCCATCTTCACCCAGCACTTGCCTTTTAAAAGCACAAACCTGACCGTGCTGCTCACCTGTGTAAGCCCTTTCTGTGCCTTTCTTTGTTCGCAAAATAAAAATTCAGGTCATGACCACGGCCTCGTGACTGCAAAGCTGGGAGAGCTGAGGCCAGCCCCACCTCGCCTCCTGCCCCTACAGCTCATTTCAGAGGTGAGCAGGGCATGGATGCTGCTCGCTGCAGCCTCTGCACAGGCTGCCGCCTCCTGACCTTGGTTCTTTCTCATCCTTCAAGTCTCAGGCCAAGTGTCAGCTCCTGGGAGCGGTCTTTCCCAAGGACCCTGCTAAGCAGCCGCCTGCCCTTTCCCCTCCTCAGAGTCCTGGCATGTGGTCCTTTATCCATTACCAGTTGGAACTGGTTGTGTTTCACTGAGTTCCCAGAGGCGAACCCACTGCCTGGCCCCCCTGTAGCCACATGACAGGCCCTCAATATGTGGTTCTTGACTGAGCAAAGGAATGCCAAGTAAGTTAGGATCTCAAATTTTGGTTGATCTCATTCACAGCCTGGTACCTCAGTGGTCAACCCTCATGATTGTCATAGAAAATGGAGAACTGGGAGGCCCACCAGTTCCTGAGTGCCTCCCATGTGCTCGGTATCGTGCAAGGTGCATTGAAGATGGTATCAAACCTGGGCAGTGGCTGTGGCTTCCCCAGTCAATGGGGACTGAACTTCAGAGGCACTGAGCCTGCACCAGGATCCCATGGCTCAAGGTTGGTGGTGTCAAGATTGGAACCCAGGTCTTTTAGATCCCCCAGCCCACCATCTTTCTCTGTACCAGGCTGGGCCAGGTTTCAGCTCAGAAAAATCATTGGTCATTCCAGCTAAAAAGTGGGACTCTGTTCTCTCAGAGAGAAGGCCACCACCCAGCCAGTCTTGACCCCTTCTTTCTTTTCCTTTACAGGACATGCGGAGGGCGCCTTGCCCCAGCCAGGGAGGAAGAGTCAAATCCTCCTTTAAAAAGCCTGGTTTGATATTTGCAACCAGTTTTCTTTTTCTTTAGCTGTATATCATGACCATCTTTCCATGCCAATAAACATAATTACACACTACCAAAAAAAAAAAAAAAAAAAAAAGAAAAGAAAAAGGTCCAGTTTCAAGATTATCTAGGGAAGATAAATGTTTCTCTTGTGCTAATTCCAGCACAGTTTATATGCTGTTTTGCAACACGGGCAAACTGTTTTCTTCTTATTTAAGCATTTAAACTCTGTTTTTTAAACTGTTATGGCATGCAGATCGCCTAAGAGTAACAGATGTCTGCTTGATAGAGATGTTCCCAGGAAAAGAATTTGCTGCTTCTTGGTCTCCAGAGGAAGGATGCTTTTACAAGTATGTGGCTTTTGGTCCACATGTCGCCCCTCTTACCCTCAGAAGAAGAATGGGGGAAGAAATACAGTGCCAGGGGCTGCCTTGTAAGTATCTGTATTTACAGATTCTGGTGATTGCAGAGGTGAGGCCCTGATCTCCCAGGAAGGCTGTCCCTGCCCCTCCTGTGGGGAGTATTTCTCTGAATTTTCTTAGGTAGTTAAGGTCACAGCCCATCTAGAGACATGAAAAGTGGGTCCACTTTTACTAAATTGCAGCTTTCCCCAGAATCTTAGCTGTGGAAGAATCTCTCTCAATAATATTTATCATTTCTTTTTACTGTTGGCTAGCATGAGAATTTTGATTATGTCATGGCATTTGATTGCCTAAATTCTAACGCAGCTCCATCATTTATTATCTGTGTGATTTTGGGCAAGTGACATATCTTTCCTCACCTGTTAGATGGGGATACCATTGACTCAGTGAGATGTACTGAGATAACACACGTAATGTGCATAGCACAGTGCCTGGTCCATAGGGGGCCAATAAATATTAATGATCTAGAGTCATGTGGTCTGTTCAAGGTCACACAGGGAAGGTGTAGCAGATTCCTGGTCTGGGCTAATTCCTGACTCTTTGGTTGGGGGCTCTTCCTCCGCATTATTTGAGTGGCCACAGGAAGAGCCCCAGGGCCAGCTAGCTGGATCTGAATGATGTTCAAATGACTAAAGTAGAAAGTGAGTGGGTCTCAAAGCACGGGAGGACATGGAGGGCAGCCTGGGAGGGGAGAGGGAGACCGGGGTAGGCCTGGGATTGAGTATCCTTTGGGGAGATGCTCGCATCCTCGGCGACTTTCCCTCGGCATGCAAGAATTACTGTTTCCCCGGGAAGAGCTGCCCTCGTGCTTTCCAGGATGTCTGGACTCCTCCTGAGAAGAGGGAAACCGGCACGAGGACAGCATTCCTGAAGTTCCCGGCTCGGGCTCACGGGGGCGCTGGTGAGCCGCGGAGGGAGCGAGCAGCTGGGTTCCTCCGAAAGACTAACTGAGGCCCTGGATACCCCGCCCCTCGGGGGCAGTGCCCCCGCCAAAGGCCCCCTACGGTGACCCCTCCTCAGGTCCGGTTGTAAACGGGTCTTTGCGTTAATCAGCTTTGCAGAGCCCGGGCCCGGGAATGGGGCAGCCCTGGAACCTCCCGGTCCGCGCCAGCTGACCAGAGCCACTGCGCTGGCTTCCAGATGTGAGTGGCAGGAATGTGCGGCAGCCGCTGGTACCCTTCCTAGCCCCCACGGTCGCATGGCTGTTAAGGCAGGAAGACGAGGCACTTCCTGGGCTTATTACTGAGGTTTTCTTTTGCCTCTTTTTACTGGTTCTTGACCCCCACCTCCATCCTGTCCCCTCACCCCCCCACCTTGGCCTCTGCTGGTCCCAAAGACCCAGATGGGCCATCAGTGGGGGGCTGTTTTGTTCATTTCATTCATTTCTAAAGTCGCTGCTAATTTTTTTTTTAAGTGCTTGGAAACAATGTTTTGATGTGAGTTTATTACTTAAAGAAATGCAGGACTTTATCCAATAAGCTGTGCAGTATTAAAACCGTATTAACAAAGAGATCAGGAAATAACTAGCTTTGTGCACAGAGGCTTAAAGGCTTAAAATGGTTGAGATATTAAATTTCTCCCTTTCTCATCAGTGGATTATAAAAGTATATCTCCAAATCCTTATCATTTATCGCTGGTGTTTGTTCTGAAATGTAGTTATTATTTCTGAAGCTTCCAAGATAAGAAGCTAAAATTTCACTCTTTCCTTCCCAAGTTTTCTGGGATACACTATTATTTTGGGGAGGAGGGACTTTTTTTTTTTTTCAACTGAGGAGTAATAATTGTTTCCTAAAGAATACAAATCTTGAGTGGGCAGCTCAATGACTGTCCACATTTGTTTACACACATGTAACCACCACGAGGTCCAGCTGCAGAACACTGCCAGCAACTGGAGTACAGGTTTTAAGGGGCATCCTCTTAAGAAGCCCACCCCAGAGGAATATTTGACATGAGCCCTGGGACCAGGGGGCTGTGGTGATGCTGGCGGTGGGAGTGGGGATCGAGGAACCCAGGACCCCCCGCTGAATTTGTCATCCTACCTTGGGTATTTCCTGTCTCAGTTCTTACAGATGGAGATGTTGGTGCCCTGTCCCCAACTCCTTGTCCAGCTGTGTGGAGTGAGAATAAAGGGTCCCCTCCTTTATGCACAGAACTCTTTGAGACTTTCCTCTGATTTTGTTTTGTTAGGGAATTTAGCTACTTTGCAAAATAGTTAGCAGCCAAGGTGCCATTCTGCCTTGTACAGTTTTGAGGCAAAATTGGATTTCAGTGACTTTGTCCATATCTCTACTTCCCTGCGTCTTCAGTGCTGGCCAGTTGTGTTGCTCAGTTTACCAACAACCCATCATTTTATGAAATTTATAGGAAGAGTTTCAAAACATTCAGAAAAGTAAAAATAATGATTACAATAAAACCATTGTCTGTATTTAATAACTTAATAATGTCACTCATAATAATTATGAAATAGTAATTATTCACCATGTTTCCTCCATCTGTTCATATTTTTTTTTGCCAAACTATTTTAAAGAGAATTAGATGTGATGGTTCACCTAATATAATAACATTTACTACACCTGATAAAATGAACAGTTATTCTTAATATCATCTAATACCTACTCAATATTCAGACTTCTCAAACTATAGAACATTTCAAAATGTCCTTTTTTCAAAACAGGATCCAGTTAAGGAGCTGGCATTGTAAAGTCTCTCAAGTTAGACCAGTCTCCCAATCTTTTTAATTTTTTGTTTAATGGCATTGCCTTTTTTGAAGAAACCAGGCCAAATATATTATAAAATGCCCTGCACTCTTGATTTGTTTTATTGTTTCTTCATGGTGTCATTTAGCTTGTATTTCCTTTACTTCTGAGAATAAATTAACATTTCTTATGCTGACTTTCCTCCTTAGTTCAGAGGTTTCCTGAATTTTCTCAGCTCACAATGCCCTTGGCGTCTCATAAATTTTCTCACAGTGTCCTTAGGTTAAGCAAGCAAGCCCCAAATGGCTCCATTTATTAAATAGTTAGGTCCAAACAATGTATCAAGTTTTTGTGTACTAACAACTTCATAGCTGATTTTAAAAATAGCATACATAAATTGAAATCTAGAGAGTATTTCTATTTTAGTCAAAAATAACCAAAATTACTTACTGATGGAATGTGTGCACGTGTGGGCTCCAGCCGCTTCCCAAACCTTGGAATCAGATTGATGCCACCACCCTTAGATCCTGTCCCACAGTGATTTTTCTGTGCTACTTAAAAAAAAATTTTTTTTATTGAAGAATAGTTACTTTACAATGTTGTGTTAGTTTCTGGTGTACAGTATAGTGATTCAGTTATACATATATATTCTTTTTCATTATAGGTTATTACAAGATATTGAATATAGTTCCCTGTGCTAAACAGTAGGACCTTGTTGTTTATCTATTTTATATATAGTAGTTAGTGTCTGCAAATCCCAGACTCCTAATTTATCCCTCCCCGCCCCCTTTCCCCCGGTAACTGTAAGTTTGTTTTCTATGTCTGTGAGTCTGTTTCTGTTTTGTAAATAAATTCACTTGTGCCATTTTTTAGGTTCCACTTACAGGTGATATCATATGATATTTGTCTTTCTCTGTCTGACTTACTTCACTTAATATGATCATCTCTAGGTCCACCCATGTTGCTGCAAATGGCATTATTTCATTGTTTTTTTATGGCCAAGTAGTATTCCCTTGTATAAATATACCACAACTTCTTTATCTAGTCATCTGTTGAGGGACATTTAGGTGTTTCCATTTCTTGGCTATTGTAAATAGTGCTGCTCCGAATATTGGGGTGCACATATCTTTTGGAGTTTCCTCCAGACATATGCCCAGGAGTGGAAGTGCTGGATTATATGGTAAGTATACTTTTAGTTTTTTAAGGAATCTCTACACTGTTTTCCACAGTGGCTGCACTAAATTACATTCCCACCAGCAGTGTAGGAGGGTTCCCTTTTCTCCACACCCTCTCCAGCATTTGTCATTTGTGGACTTTTGAATGATGGCCATTCTGACTGATGTGATGTGATACCTCACTGTAGTTTTGATTTACATTTCTCTGATAATTAGCAATATTGAGCATCTTTTCATGTGCCTGCCTCTTGGCCATCTGTATGTCTTCATTGGAGAAATGCTGTTTAGGTCTTCTGCCCATTTTTTGATTGGGTTTTGTTATTATTGTTATTGAATTGTATGAGCTATTTGTATATTCTGGAAATTAAGCCCTTGTCAGTTGCATCATTTGCAAATATTTTCTCCCATTCTGTAGGTTGTCTTTTTGTTTTGTTTATGGTCTTTGCTATGCAAAAGAATTAAACTTAAAAGTTTAACTAGGTCCCTGGTATTTCTTTTTTATCTACCACAGCAACCACTGAAAGCCCAACTTTGGAAAGATACGACTCCATCAGAAGGAATGTAGCATGATCTAGCCTTGAAACTGTGAACTACCTTGAGCTAATTCAGTGTCAACTCTCCCCCTGTTTCCCTTTACAATGTAAGATATCGTCTGGCACCCCTGTCAGTTTGCTGTGGCATTTGGGTGCCTTGGTAGGCAGTTTGGGAACTGTAGTAGGAGTCTAGCATCTGATAACTTCAGCTGCAAGGATTACACACATCCTGAAGACAAAGTGAACAAGCACAGGTTTTCTCACCTAAATAAACAGAGAACACCACCTCCTTATCTAGAGCCGTTCTTCTTAACCTCGCTATGCTCTGGAAACATCTGGGAACCCTATTACAAGGAACATTCCTGAGCCCCATCCCAGGGAAACTGATCCGGGGGTTTCAGGTATCCGTTTAAAAAGGGAGCATAGCATAGACCCTAGGTCTAGGACCACTGTGTTAGGACAAGTCCTCTGAGGTCCTCTCTGATGCAGAGTTCACGCTCAGAGAAGAAAATGGAAGAAGACAGGATAAAGTTTCAGTGAACAAGGCCTGGCTCTTGATCCAGCCAACAGAGTGAGTTCAGAGGACTTGTGAATGTCCCTCACTAGAAAATCTGTTCACTTGGCTAGGTGCTGGTTGAATACATTTCATGTGACAGTCCCTGAGCTCTGGGCATTGCCAGACCCAGAGATGAACAAGCCCAGCCCTGCCCTTGAGTTTCTCCAGCCGCTAAGAGGACAGAGAGACAAATAATGTTCCTCCAGGTGTGACTTAGTGCCAGGGTGGATTTAAACCCTGGGATATTGACTCTCCCATCCCATACCAAATGAGGCCATTTCCCCCCAGTCTCAGTGGGCAGTGGGGGTTGAAGGGCTCTTTTTCCATGAAAGTATCAATATTTCGTTGGCGAATTATTTAAACTTCTCAATTGAAGTGTTAGGCGCCGGCTCCGTCAGCGGGCCTGGCTGGGGTCCACGCTCTTGACTTCAGTGCTTTTTGAGTTCCCATCTCAGAAACAACTTCAGTTGTGAATCTGGGGAGAAACCACTGGCATTCTGGTTGATCAAGGTTAAATCATTCTTAAAAACTTTCATCTGCTTGAACGTTTTGGGCACCTCCTGTACACTGGGCACTGTGTGGATACTTTTGGGTCATTCCTTCCTACATCCTCCCCTGGGAGCCGGGTATGTCGGGTGGGAAGGTATGGAGGCTGGAGTGGGGGCTGGAGTGCCCCTCGGGGAGGGCTCACTTGGGGAGAAGTCAGACGTCATCTGCTGGGACTCAGGGAGGGGCAGAATCCCCTCTCTCTCGAGGCATCCGAACAAAGGCTGGGCATCCACCTGTGAGACGTGGTACGGGGCCTTCACACATCACCTGCCGTGGGACCAGCCAAACTCTGCAACCTCTTACAACTCTGAAGGTACTTCTCAAGAAAGGCAGACACTCAAATCTTCATTTTTCACCCTGAGGGAAAGCAGGAAATGAGCTTAAAAGGGAGACTTAAGAGAAAAAAAAAACCCAAGAGGCATAATTTGTTTTCAACATTTACACAAGCTCTTAAGTCTGGGCCATGGAGAGCTTTGCGAACACCATCAAAAGAAACAATCACAATGACATAATGAATAAATATTAACCCAGGAGCCTTCCTCTACCACCAGCTGCTCTCAAGAATCCCATCACTGCCAGCTGGATCACCACCCTGCACGTAAAAAGGATTCTTTCTAGCCCAGAGAGGCTAAATTAAGCTCTATCACACAGGAGGGTGGAGAGGAGGGGAGAGGGAAGCAGAGGGAGGTGCCAGGGTGATTACGGGGGAGGGGGGTGAGGGAGGAGGATGGGAGAGAAATGGGATTTTAACAAGTTCCC
Organism: Camelus bactrianus; assembly: GCF_048773025.1. Taxonomy (NCBI): domain Eukaryota; kingdom Metazoa; phylum Chordata; class Mammalia; order Artiodactyla; family Camelidae; genus Camelus; species Camelus bactrianus. The sequence continues at coordinate 26,936,728 of NC_133549.1, forward strand.
AGCACTTGGTGTTTGGAGCTCCTTCAGAGTTTGGGGAAAATAAAAGGAAAACACATTGAACTGAGCCTTGTCAACTGTGCAACTGCTCTGAGATGGGACCATGTAGGTTCTGGGGTTTATTAAGGTTGCTTTCTTAATCCTTGCCCTTTAGAAGGGGAGGCCAGTGGGATTGCCACCGCGGAGGAGTTCCTGCTCAGGGTCGTAGGTGTGATTTGCCTTTCTGGCTCCCTAAACAACAACCCCCATCCTACAGAACCCAAAGCACTCACTGTTCCAAGTGGTCCCCTTCGAGCCTCACCAGAAGTCTAGAGATAAAACACTGCTATCGATATGCCCTTTAAGCAGTTAGGAAATTAAGACTCAGAGGCACGTGCTAGCTGAATAAAGAGCATGAGGGTATTTAAGCTTAATTTGTCTGACTGTGAATCAGGTGCTTTCCCACTGCCTGCCCTGTGGACCAAGCTCTCTAACCACCTGAACTTGGGCTTGAAGAGTTATCAAGCTCGTTTGGCATCATTGTCCCCAGAGCAACTCTCAGGTAACTTTGGAACACAGGCTGAATTGTCATTCTGTGATTTAAAAAAAATTTTTTTTTTCTTTTTTTTGCCCTTGTGCCTTTCTTTGCTTGTTGTAGGCACTTTTTAAAAACCCACTGAATTATTTGTGAAAATGAGTGAGAGAACGTTTGCCAAAGCATCACGTGGGTGGCGGCATCCTGCTATCCATTCTGCACACACAAAGGAGCGATGCCGCTAATTACATCTGTCCCATCTGGATGTGCCCACGTGCCCCTCAGCTTGGTTGCTGCTTGTGGTGTTCTCAGCTCAGAGGCGGGAGGGAGGAGGGCGAGGGAGCCAGGGCTTTATTCTCACCATTGCTGTTTACACAGAGCCAAGCCAAGTGTGCTGTTGTTGAAGTTCGTCTTCCCATTCTGTTGTTGTTGTTGGGAGGTGGGGTAGGAAAGGAGGGACGGGTTGTTTCTTGGAAGCAAACGGGGTCGGGGAAAGCGACATACATTGCAACTGAGAAATGAAACCTTCTATGGTTTAACTTGCAGCAAGTTCAAAGGATGTGCTAGGGAAAATGGCAGGTGCTGGTTCTGCGGTGTTTGGAGTTGAGATGAAAAAGCAAAGCAAATAAACTACTTGGCAGCTCCTCTCAAAACGACTGGCGCGTAGATCTCCCCTTCCAACAGGACCCTCCTTCTGTGGGTCCCAGAGGAGGCTGGGGGGGTGGAAGGGGCCCAGGAAGCAGAAAGAGGGACAATAAAATGTATTTTTGAGAAAACTTCATTCACCCAGCTCTCCTTCTGGAAACAGGGTGAGGGAATAGATCCGGCATCACACTGGAAGATTTTAAGAGATGCCACAGAAGGGAAGAATTTCCTGATGTTCCAGTTTTGCTCAAGTTCAAGCTGTAGAAACCACAGAGTTTCTTCAGAGATGGAACCAGTTCACTGGAATATTTTTTTTTAATTTAATGTAGAAAAAAACAGGTTCCAAGATGCTACTAACTTGCAAAACTGACTTTAAGTATCACAGAGGTCTAGAGTGGGAAGAGGCTGACTGATTTTTTTGAAATTTTTTATTATTTTTTTAAATTGAAGTATGGTCAATTTACAATGTTGTGTCAGTTTCTGGTGTGCAGCCTAATTTTTCAGCCGTACATACACATACCTATATTTGTTTTCATATTCTTTTTCACTATATGTTACTACCTGATGGATCTCTTTATTCCTTCATTAAGATGCTGAGAGGCAGAAATCATCTTACCTCCCCCTGCCCTGCCGGCCGAGAGCATGGGGCCCTGATACCTGTCCTGCTGCACCTTTGGGTCTTTGCAGATTTCACCCACACCCTGTTTAAGATTTCCTTTTAAATAAATTTGTCTCTGAAGTATTTTCCTTAATCGTGAGCCCCCTTGGCTCAGGCCACCAAGCCCTCAACCCACTGGTTCTCCTTCCTGCCGCTGAGCTGGTGCTTCTGCAGTGAGTGTGTGCCCTCTGCAGTGGCCTCCCTTTCTGCCACTTACTTTGTGGCTGCCAGGGGTTAAGGATCTGACGGGGCAGGGGAGATGGGCGTGGCTGTGGAACGGCAGCTGAGGGGTCCTTGGGGTCATGGGGATGTCTTGCCTGTTGACAGCATCCATGTCGCTATCGTGGTTGTGGTTTGTACTAGAGTTTTGTGAAATGTCACCACTGGGGGAAGCCGAGTAGAGGTTACGTGGGATCTCACTCTTTTATTTACCACTGTGTGTGAATCTACAATTATCTCAAAATAAAAGAGTTCACTTAAAAAACAAACAAAACAAAGCAACAACAACAAAAAAAACCCCTGTATTTCCATATTACAGTCAATTATGGAAACATGCTCCTAACAATACACATTTTTGAGAAAGGTGGTTTTCATCTGGTAGCTAGGAGGGACCCTCAATGGGCCTGGGTAAGGCTGACGGGCCCACAAGCCATGGAGGCAGATGAGTTTGGCTCTGGGTCCGTGGTTCTAAAACATAGAGCACATGAGAGTTACACAGAGCACTCATTAAAACAGATTCCCAAGCCCTCCTCCTAGAGGGTCCCTGTTCTGTGATGGGCCCAGGGATCTGCATTTTAACATATGCCCAGGCGCATCAGATGGAAACTGGTCACTCGTTCATTGCTCACTGGTTCCATTCATTCCTCAGAGTGAGTGCTTGCACGTGCTGGAGTCATACGGGATGCGCTCACAGGATGTTGGTTTCTAGGTTTTTTTCTTTAAAAAAATACGCACACTCGGGATTCAGTTGTTCTACAGGGTGTTCCGTGATTCTTTTTATGGTCGTGCTCAAAAGCTAATATTAATCAAGGACTCCCTACAGACAAAGTACTAACCTATGCACTTATGTGTAATAGCTTTTTAAAATTTTTTTTTGTTTTTGGGGGGAGGTAATTATGTTTATTTATTTTAATGGAGGTACTGGGGATTGAACCCAGGACCTCATGCCTGTTAAGCATGTACTCTACCACTGAACTATACCCTACCCCCATAATGGCTTTTTAAATTCTACCACAACCCTGTGGATAAAGACACAGAAACACATATTGTTTAAGGAACATGTCCAGTGTGTCACAGCCTGGATGGATGTGGTGGGGTCAAGACTTGTAAGACATGCTCTCTAAATGCTATGGTTTGACTGTTTATGTTCCCCTCTAAAATCATATATTGAAAACCTAATCCCCAAAGGAGGACGCGATTAGGACATGGGGGTCTTCAGGAGGTGATTCGGTCATGACAGTGGGGCCCCCATCAAGAATTAGGGCCCTTATGCAAGAGACCCAAAGAGATGGCTAATCTGCAACCTGGAAGAAGGTTCTCACCAGAACCCAATCATACTGGCAGCCTGATCTTGGATTTCTAGCCTCCAGAACTGTGAGAAATACATGTTTGTTGTTTATAACCCATCAGGTCTATGACATTTTGTTATAGCAGCATAAACAGAAATCGAACCACAGAGCTCCACTGCCCTGGAGCAGGGAGCCAGAGGCCAACTGGCATAGCACTGAGTATGCTGGGAAGGGTCTGGGCTCGGAGGTAGGGCCCTGGGTTCCTGTTCGTGCTCTAACACACCCAGTCACATCTGCTGATCCTCTTAGGCTAGATCGTATTTCCCCAAACTTTAGTCCTCTGGGTACCGCCTTCATAATGCCCTTCTCATAGTGAAGCATTCACTCACTGCTTTACCCAAGTGTACTTATTTTCAAAAATCAAATCAAATCACTGCTGTCAGTGACAAATCAGTGTCCCATGTCCTGTACGAAGGATGGAAACATGACCTGATTATCTCTGACTCAGGTTCTCTTGCTTCCCCACATCTCTCAACCTGAGGTCTCTCTTTTCAATAAAGGAGAGAAGGTAGAGACAGTGTGATGCCAGCACTAAACTGAGGTGTTAGGGCTGAATCGTGTCCCCCTGAAATTTATATGTTAAAGTTCCAACCGCCGGGATGTCAGCATGTGACTATTTAGAAAAAGGGTCTTTAAAGAGGTGATTAAGTTAAAATGAGGCCATTAGGGTGGGGCCTGGTCCAATCTGACTGGTGTCCTTTTAAGAAGAGATTAGGACACAGACACATGCAGAGGGAAGGCCAAGTGATGACACAGGAAGGAGACAGCTGTCTGCAAGCCAAGGAGAGAGGACTCAGAAGGAACCAACCTGCAGATACCTTGCTCGGGGACTTCCAGCCTCCAGAGCAATGAGAAAATTAATTTCTGTTGTTTGAGCCACCGGCTCTGTGGGACTGTGCGTGGCAGTCCTAGCAGACTAATACAGGCTTTCCCTGCAAAGTAACCAGAAAGATTAAAAAATAAATGGAAAAGAAATCACTTTTCTAGAATGTTGACTTATGTTGTTTAACTCTGTGTCTGAGCAGCATCCCAAAGCATTTCCTATGTTGTGGAAACAGTGCCCATCTGGTTCAGGGGTCCCCAACTTCCCTAAGGAGGGACCTTATACTCTTCATTTCACCGTCAAGTGGGGAGGGGCAAAAGTCCAGTGCGGGGGTGGCATCACTCAGCCCCCTAAGGGACAAGGGACAAGTGGTGACTGCGGGTCAGCTGGGACTGACTTTACACCATGGCCTCCTCACCTCTCCCACCTTCAGGTCCACGAGCCTCATCGGCCCCTCCCCCTGCGCCTTTACATCAGGTGAGAACTGTGCTTTGTCAAAGTTTTCCTTGGAAACCGCTCCCCCCAAGAAGGCGCCATGTTGAAGACCCACCGGTCTGGCTTCCCTCCAGGGTGGGACAGACTCCTGGCTCTGAGGACAAGTGCTAACCCAGCAGCCACCTCTGCGGAGGGACAGGGGTGGGTGGAATGTGCAGGTCTTTAAACAGCAGAACTACACGCAGCGGCAAGATGTCCTCGTGCAGCGGGGCCTGAGACCAGCTGCTCAGACTCCCGGCCCCGCTCAGGCTCACGCGGGGCGTCTGCTCCCCGCGGGGGGCCATGCGTGGAATTGTCTCAGCTACTGGAAAGGTCGCTTCTCGCTCTCGAGTGGGTGGAGCTGAATCTCTATACTAAGCGAGCCTCTGCTGTGGCCTCGTACTCGAGACTCTCGGTGCAGGGGTTCCTTTCCCCAAGTCCGGCCCTCAGGCACACCACGGCCTCCCTTTCCCCGGGTGGCCTCCCGGGGCTCCAGCCCGCCGCCGCCGCCTCTCCTGAGGCCTCCCCGCCCCATCGGCCACAAACCCCGCAGTTACAGGCCATGACCCTCTGGGGCTGGGCCCCCTCAGCGGGTCTGTTCCCTCAGCCACCACCACCCTTTCCCTTCCCTCGCTCTCTTTCCTTTTACATATCTGGGGAAAACAATACTTTTTTTGATTTGGTTGATAGTCCTGTTAAAAACAAAATAAAGGCCTGTTATTCTGGCTGCGGTCCGGCTGGCGGCTCGATAAGGACTGTCACCTCCCTGGTCTGTTTTTGCTGGAGGCAGAGGAGGGGCGGAAGGTGGACAGGAATTGAGGGGAAGTGCTTCCAAACCCCTGGGACAGAGGAGGGATCATGGACTTCTGGCCTCAGGGGCCATGCGTATCCACCTCATAATGATCTCCCACGTGGTGTGCAGGATCCAGCAAATACAGCCTGTGAGAGCCAATCATGTGCATGTCTTCCCAGCTTCACACTCAGGGATGTCACACGGGTAGTGTGACGTCAGCCACGGTGGGCACATTTACACCACAGAAATCGGCGAAAGCTATAATCAGAGCTTTTCAGCCTCCTCCCCTCAGAGCCTGTTGTTAAACATTTACCAGCACAGCCCTGTCCCAGGGCAGTCCCAGGCAGGGGTGGTCTCTGATACAGCTGAAGACCATCGGGGGCTCTGGGCAGGTAAGTGACAGAACCTTGAATTCCTGGTCTCTGATTGTTTCCTTTGTCAATCAATCAGTGGATATAGACACATAGAGCTATAAATAGATATAGAGAGATAGATTGATATTGATATCTAACTACCTGTCTGTTTAATTTATAGGACCAGGGTGGGGGGGGGCAGGGGATCATTAAAAAAAAACACATCAGCACATCCTTGGTTAGGCAATGGGCAAATTAAAAAAAAAAATGGGCCAATGATGAACTCAGACGAGAGCAGTGGGTACGTGAAGGATGGGGAAGAAACGAACAAACACGTAATAAGCAGATTTAGGACGGAGATAAAACTCAAATCCATACTTATTTAGAGGATAAAGATTATTTTAAAAATTTATCCCTTCTTCTTTTCAGAATTTCTACAAATTACATTGCAAAGAGGTGTGATGTCACCACCCCCAGTCCTCTAGAAATGTCCCAGCTCCCAACTTCAAGATCAGCTGCAGAGAGGAGCAGGCCTTTTCTGACACTGCCCACGGCCGGGGCCCCACGAGGGACTGAGATGGCCTTGCTCCTGTTTGTTCGCATTATGTTTAATTCGCCTAAGCTTTCCCCATTCACCCGGATGACTACTTGTGTATCATTTACAAGAACATGAACAAAAACCCTGAACTACACTTTTCAACCTCAAACCCTCTTGCTGTTTCTGGAATCTTTGGCGAGTCCTGAGCCACTACGAAGGGGACGCCTTTGCAGCCGGGCCAGTAACTCGGCCCAGATGCTTCGTCCCTGTCACAAGCTGAGCCCAGGCTGCACAGAAGGACCTCTCCGGGCCCCCAGGCGCTGGTGCAACAGCCCACTGAGTCCATCACGTTTTGATTGTTGTTTTCTCCCTCCTTGCTGTTGCTGACGCGGGCTCCCTTTTATGGGACTGGCATAAAGATGGCTTTAGAATTAAAAGCTGGGCGGTGAGGAAGTTGGCGGGGAGTGCTTGCTTAGCTCTGTGCCAACCTACTTCCAGTTAAAGTGGGTCCTGGACAGCTGGAGACCTGCAAACTGCAAAGGAGGTCTTGGCCAGCGGCTGAGAGGTGCCTGGGGCCCCGGCCCACTGTGCCAGGTGGCAGCGGGTGCCACTGGGTGGTGCAGAGGGAACAAACATGACCCAACCCTGCCAACTGAATCCGGGGCCAGTCGTGCCACCAGCCAGGGCCTTAGGGCCAGGACAGGTCAGCACGTCCCACCAGGGACCACCCTTTGCTCCCAGTCCCAGCAACAGCCAATATGTTTCAGCCGATGAGGAGGGTCTCCTGACATCTAACAAGCCATCCTCACGGCCCCTGGCATCTCAGCACACGTTACACCATTCCAGCCCAGCGTGTGCCAAACATGGCTGATTCCAAACCGAGCTGGGCTGGATGAGCTGTGGGAAAACCCCAGAAAGCCCAGTTAGCTGCCCTCAGCCCTGCTGGCTGGGTCCTCGCTGCTCCTTGCCCTCCCTGTGCTGGAGGCCAGAAGCTCTCTATGACAAAGCTCCTTGCAAGGAAGGGGCCTTGGGGGAGAGGATGGGCTGGTTGTTTGTTACTCCATGTGGGACGCGCTAGAAATGAGGTAGTTAAATAGACCAAATGACAGGGTGGTCACAGCCGTGGCTCTTGTGGCCATGGCCCCCGGGGGAGCTGGTGATTGCGTCACTCCTCAGGTCCTGAGGGCCTGGCCTCTGAGTCCCAAACCCCGCCTTCCCGAAACCTCAGGGAACTGGGGTTCTTTTCAGAGAGAGAAAAACCTAGGGGTGAGGGGAGGCTAAAGGGAAGTGGGGTGGGAGGGAAAGGGCATGAGAGGGAGGTCGGTGCTAGGGACAGGGGAGGCAGAGACAGGCAGAAGAAGCGGACACGGGGCAGAGAAATGAGCAGAGACAGAGACTGACACCCACAGAGATGAAGACAGCGAGAGAGAAAGAGCTGTCAGGCGATCCAGGCCAGCTTGAGGCCCGCCCCTCCTCCCGCCAGCCCCTCCCAGCACCTGTCTGATGAGGCAGGTGGGCTTCCTGGAGTTACTGACCAGGAATGTCCCCTGGGGGCTGGACGCAGCTCCCCCCTTCTCCTCCCTGGAGAACACCGTGGGGTGTGAAGGGCATTTAGAGGTCGCCCCCAGCCCAGCTGCACACACCCCTCACAGCAACTCCCTCCTTCCTGGCACTTCCCAGAGAAATGCAAACCTGGCTGCGATGGGGTCTCCCTCTGGCTTCCACCCCAGTCCCTCTCGCTGGAGAGTGGGCGGCACCCTTCCAGGGCCTCCCTGGCTCTCCGAGCCCCTCCAAGTCTGGCGCTGCACCTAGGGTCTTTCTCTGGGTGTGGGGGCCTTGTTGGCAGCTACAGCAGGGATGCGGCTCCCAGGTTCCTGCTGCAGCCCAGACAGCACTGAGGGAACAGGCACAGGGACTCACCCGACTGGGCTGAGATCACAGCCTGCTGGGGGACAGGCCCCTAAATCACAGAGGCAGGGGTAGATATTTGACCCCCAGCAGAGGGAAAGAGTGGAAGAGAAGTAGCCGAGGTGGTCCCACCTCTCCTGGCCTCTCAGGGGCCATCCCACCAGCCTCTCACCCTTAGTGAGCTGGGAGGTCCCTACTTCTGCAGAAACACTTGTTCCACTTGGGACATATGTCCTCCTTGGCAAGCAAATGCCATCACTGCAAATGTCACATTGGCCGTATGGCTGCTTGTAAGGTCAGTTTAACAGAAGAGGAAACAGACAGAGAGACTGAGTAACTTGCCCAAGGTCACACAGCTAGTAAGTGGCAGAGCCAGGATTGGACCCCATCTCTCTCTGGGGCCAAAGCCGGAGGCCTTAATAAACGTGTTGTACAGCACCTGGAGAACAATGCAAGAGGTCCAAAGAGTTGGACACATGTTAAGAGGAAATGAGCAAAACTCAGGGACTGAATTGTTTAGACTTAATTTTGAGAATGGCTCTGCATGGCTGGAAAACACAGCCCTTCCTGACTGGCCCTATTGAATGGCTGGCAGTGATGGCAACTATTAGCTTGTGCTCACTCATGTGTGATTCGGTACTATTTCTGTGTGAACGGGTCTTCTCTTCCCTCCTGGACAACAGGCTCCTTGAAGGTCCTGCAGAGGTCCGGTACTTTACACTCAGTATCCCTCTATCAGTGTATGGTGAGTGAATGAGTAGCTGGTCAGCATTTAGAATTCTAGAGAGGGAGGGCTGGAAAGGGCTGGGAGGCCCTCGAGTTTATGGACAAATCACTGCCATCATTTCCCCTCCCACGCCCATGGCAGACATTACTAATCGACTGACTCATTCTTTTCCACTGAGCCACCATTCAGCCTCACAGTCTTCCTCAGCACAGTGCACCAGGCAGCCATTCCTACTGATGATAGTAACAACACACCAGATGATGCTGGTGCCCAGTGCAGAAGCCTTTCCACCAGGGGGGTGCACCCACACCCCAAGTGCTGCAGAGCTTGGCTGTTAAGGACTCACAGCTACATTCTTCTCTGGAAGATTGCCCCCTGCATCTTCATCCTGAGATGCCTGGCAGGTTCACAGCTCCCCACCACCCCCAACGATACCCTTGGCCAATGGCTGATGGAAGCAGGGCTGTAACAGTCCAGCCCCAGGACCACCTCTGTGCTGCAACACACACTCCAGAGCTCCCCATGGGATTGGGGTGAGGCTGGACTTCCCCTGAAACCATTATCTTTGCCCAGCTTCTTCCACTGCCTGTCCCACTTCCTTTACTCCCTCAATACAGGCATACCGCCTTTTATCGCTCTTTGCTTTATTGCACTTTGCAGATATTAACTTTGTTTTTAAACAAACTGAAGTTTTGTGGCAAGCCTGTGTTAAGTCCATCAGCACTATTTTTCCAACAGCACTATTTTTAAATTAAGGTATGCACATTGGCTTTTTTAGACATACTATTATACACTTAATAGCTTATAGTGTAAACATAACTTTTACATGCACTGGGAAACCAAAAAATTCATGCGACTTGCTTTATTGCAGTGGTCTGGAAGCAAACATGCAGTAACTCCAAGGTGTGCCCGTGCCTGCACTTGCACGAGAATCCTGGTCTCAGGCTCTGCTTCTAAGAACCTGACCTGAGACAAACAGCAACATTACTCACACGTACTGAGTTTTTACTAGGTGCTAGGCAGTGTGGAAAATGCTTTACCTGCCTTGTCACAGTAATTGATAAGGCTGGTATTCTTTTTTTTTTTTTTTCAAAATACTAATTTTATTAGTGAAGTTTTTTAAGCTGGTTTTTAAATTTAACTCTAGTTGATCTACAATATTGTTTTAGTTTCAGGTGGACAGCTTCAGATTCTTTTTCTTTCTTTTTATAAGTTTTTTTATTGAGTTACAGTCATTTTACAATGTTGTGTCAAATCCCAGTGTAGAGCACAATTTTTCAGTTATATGTGAACATATATATATATTCATTGTCACATTGTTTTCTCTGTGAGCTACCATAAGATCTTGTATATATTTCCCTGTGCTATACAGTATAATCTTGTTTATCTATTCTACATTTTGAAATCCCAGTCTGTCTCTTCCCACCCCCCATCCCCTTGGCAACCACAAGTTTGTACTCTATGTCTGTGAGTCTGTTTCTGTTTTGTATTTATGGTTTTTTTTTTTTTAGATTCCGCATATGAGCGATCTCATATGGTATTTTTCTTTCTCTTTCTGGCTTACTTCACTTAGAATGACATTCTCCAGGAACATCCATGTTGCTGGAAATGTCATTATGTTGTCAGTTTTTATGGCTGAATAGTATTCCATTGTATAAATATACCACACCTTCTTTATCCAGTCACCTGTTGATGGACATTTAGGCTGTCTCCATGTCTTGGCTATTGTAAATAGTGCTGCTATGAACATTGGGGTGCAGGTGTCATTTTGAAGTAGGGTTCCTTCTGGATACACGCCCAGGAGCGGGATTCCTGGGTCATATGGTAAGTCTATTCCTAGTTTTTTGAGGAATCTCCAAACTGTTTTCCACAGAGGCTGCACCAACCTGCATTCCCACCAGTAGTGTAGGAGGGTTCCCTTTTCTCCACAGGATAAGGCTGATATTCTTACCGCATTTTACAGCTGTTGAAACTGAGGCCTAGAGTGGGTGACTCTGGGTCACATGGCCAGCGTGTTGCCGAGCTAGGATTCAGGCCCAGATCCCTCTGCTCCCAAGGTGCGTATTTTTCAGCATCACACTGAGAAGGATACATTCTTTCCTCTCCCTCTTCCTGCTTCTCTTAAACTTTGTAGGAATAGAAAGAGAACTACTAAAGCTTCGGCGTGGTTCAATTTGTGCTTAATTTGACTTGGCTGGGACGCTGGGGGGCACTTTGGGTTTGAGATGACTTCCAACTTGCCTGTGGCCACATTGTCTTGCCATTGCTTTGTGCCCAAGTGGCTCCTGTCCCAGGCCCCAAACTTGCTGTCTACCAACAGCCCCTCTTCAACGTGAAGACCCTGAGCCATCTGAGGCCACCTCTCAGGAGAGGCCGCGCTGACCCTGGAGAACTGTGTCACCATCTGCTCCACCCTCTGCAGAGGGAACATGAGGAAATGAGGAAGGAAAGTCGGCCGGAGGTGACAAGATGCAAAAGGGGGATTAGAGGCTGAGGCCCAAGTCAAAAGGGCAGGAAACAGTGATGCGGGCCTGAGGCCCTCGGTGTGTGCCACGTGTTTCTTCTTTTATGGGAGGAGTGTGCCCAGTGGGTCTCCTCGGGGATGTCTGCACGCGGCCAGGCACGGAGGAGGCAAATGGACCAGCCGACTGTTCACCAGCCCTCTTCCCCTCCCGCAGGACCTTTGACTCACACCAGGAGCGATTGAGAACACCTGCCCCAGCCCTTCTCCAGCTGAAGGATCAGAGGCCGTAGTCAGGACTGGAAGGACTCTTAGCCCAGAGCTGGGTCATGGCCACGTCGCTTGACAAGAGGCAGTCAGGAGTGTTGGCCAAGTGTGGGCATCAGCACTGGTAGTGCTAGGGGTAAGAAGTCTGGAACCCACCTAAGCGATCATTTATGGAAGACTGATGAGAAGAATCAATATGGCCACACGTACAGAATACCGAGCAGGTAACAAGTGAGGAGGCAAATCCGTACGTGCTGATACAGACCCTGCTCAGGATGCGCTGTTGAGACACAGAGAACAAACTAGTGGTTACCGGCGGGGGTGGGGGGCAGTGTGGGAGTCGGGGAGGGGGGTACACACTATTGGGTATAAGACAGGCTACAAGGCTACACAGGACTATAACCAATATTTTATAATAACTGTAAATGAGAAGGAATCTTTAAAAGTTGTATAAAATTTAAAAAAATTTAAAAAGAGATGCACTGTTGAATGAAAAAGTCAAGTGGAGAGTACTGTGTACTGTCCTCACTTTAAGTAAGATTTAAAAGGAATATATGTGCAGGGAATAGCTCCAGAGAACTACACAAGAAGGAAAACTCTCTTCCACTGGGGAGGGGGATTGTTCTGTGATTTAAAAAAAAAATTGAAAAGGAAAAGCAAAGCCTATGGAATCAGACGGGACCAGAGTTTTGGGTCCTGCTTCCAACACTTACTGGCTGTCTGACTTCAGGAAGGTTACTTCACCTGTCTAAACCTCAGTGTTCCCATCTGTAAAATAGGGTTAATAATCATAGTGACACCCAAAGAGGCGGTTGGTTGGGAGAGTTGAATGCGAAATGCATGCTAAGCACATGACCCAATAAATACTGCTAATTATTTTTATTAATAAAGACCCCTTGCACAAGCCACTGTTCCTTAGAGGCCTGAAGGCTGTGTCAGACTCCGTTCTTTCCAAGAAACGTGGGTGCCACGAATGTCCCCTGGGTGGCCAGTGGCCGACTGAGGGCCTGAACTAGGTGGTTCTCTCCAGCTGGAGATGGTCTGGCTCTGACTGCCTGGAGCACACACTGTCATTTCCCTGACATGCGTCGCTGGGCCCTGTGTTTAGGGCTGCAGGGATGAGACCGCCCATCCGCCCTTCCACGGCCACGGTCGAAGACGCAGGAAGAAAGTGGCCCCACTGCTCAGCAACCACGGGGCTTGGAGCAAATAACAGAACCTCTGCTCCCAGTTTCCTGGACTCCAAGCCAGGCCCTCGTCTAGCCTGCCTGACTTTTGGAGCCGAACTGATAAACTGTAAAGTGCAGTGCAGTGCTGTGCAGAAACCGAAGGGGAGGAGAAGCACTTTCCCCAAGATCGTGCAGTAAAAGTGTCGAAGGTGATCTGTTTTATACATTTGGTTGCCTCATAAAGATTTGTTTGTGGGAAGAAAAGTTTGGGGAAAACACATCTTGCTGTCCTGCCTGCCCTCAGAACCTGGCTTTCTAGTGAACAGATCAAGAAATGAAACAGGGACAGGGATGAACCCTAAAACCAGCTTCAAACTGCAAACCAGGAAAGGGCCTCAAAAAAGCAGAAAGAGGAGCCCTTTCAGATCGACTCCTAAAGACCCCCCAAAAGACGTGGGTCCCCTGGATTGGCAGGGCACGTCCCCTGCTCTGCAACACCAAAAGCCGATGACATCAGCATGGTGTCGACCTCAGGGACCCACAGGACAAGTGGCTCCGGCTGTGCTTGGAGTCCGTCTGGGACCAGGGCTTGCTGTGTCCTAGTGTCGGAATTCAAGGGACAACGCCACCTTCACAGCCTGCCCCTCCCAGCCCAAAACCCTTGCCAGTCCTGACCATCCACATCCCTCTACTTCTCAGCCTTGTGTTTTGTTTTGAATTCCCAGATCTCCTATCATATCAACTGTAAATGTTTTAGCATGCATTTCCAAAAACTATGGACTTAAAAAGATACAACCACAGCAATTTCATCAAACCAAAAAAAAAAAAAAAAAAATGGAGTTACTGAAACAGAACCCTAAACTATCTAATAAAAAAATGATAAAGTATTTACTGAGTATCTGCGGCATGTTTGGGTCCACATCACATCGCATTTAAACCACCTGCTACCCCCTGAGGCAGTTACAGGCTGTGATGCCCTGTCCAAAAATCTCGATACCTGCTGCCCACATAGTGCTCATCCTTCTTCCCTGCTTTAGTTTATATCTTCTTACATATTTTTAAAGACACTTTTAATTTTGAACTAATTTTAGATTCACAGCAAGTTGCAGAGAAAGTTCAGAGAGGCCCCAAGCACCCTTCACCCCGTTTCCCGCAGTGGCGTCACCATCGTGCACCGTCAAAGCCAGGAAATTCACATTGGTCCAATGTGTGTGTGCTGTTTTTAGACCCTTTTTAATACTTGTGTAGACGTGGTAACCACCGCTGCAACCAAGATACAGAATATTCCATCACTGCAAAGATCTCTCTCATGCCGCTCTTTGTAGTCACACCCACATACCCACCACCCCTAACCCTGGGGAACCTCTAATCTGTTCACCATGTCTACAATGTTGACTTTCTGAGAATGACATATAAACGGAATCACACAGCGTGGGACCTTTTGAGATGGGCTCTTCTCGCTCAGCAGAATGCCCTTCAGACGCATGCAAACTGTTGTGTGTTCCTGGCTTTTTATTGCTGATGTTGGGTGGGCTGCTGTTTACTTAACTGCTCACCTACTGAAGGATGTTTGTTTCCCCTCAGCATTGCTGACAAAGATGCTACACATTTATTTATGTGTCTTATTTATTTTCTATCCCCCTCTAGAAGGTATGCCCCATGGAAGTAGAGACTTATGCCTTTTTAGTTCAGCTGTTCATCTCGAGGGCCAGGGCCAGGGCCTGGCACACAGAAAGAACTCACTACACATTCATGGAGTGAAGGTTGCATGAGTTTTCCAGCAGAAGAGACTTAGATTTGGGGAACGTAAGTAACTTGCTCAAGTTCATGGAGCCAGTGAGATGCAGAGCCTGGTCTTGTACCCAACTCTCTTGGCTCAAAGCCTCGTTCTCAACCCCCTTCTGGACCGGCTCTTTCTTCTCTCTGGCCAAGTGTGGTCGAAGTGGTCCCTTTTCTGTGTTTCCCTTGGCTTAAAGGACAGAGGTTTTCAACTGGAACTTTAGTGACAACCCGCAAGGCCCAAAGGGAAATAAACAAGGGAAACATGAGGACTTAAAAAATGAGTGTCTCTTTTCCTTTTCAAAAAAATTTTTTTTTTAATTGAAGGAGTCAGTTTACAACGTTATATCAGTTTCTGGTGTACAGCGTAATGTTTCATTACCGCCCCGCCCCCGCCTCCCCCCCTTAAAGGAGTGTGGAGATTTAATGAGATAAAACATGTGAAATTCTTAGGATAGTGCCTGGGACACAATGTATGCTGAAGAAGCATCTCTCTTTCCCTTCCCTCCTCCTCCTTTTCTAAGTTCCTAGAGCCATTAGATGCTAGACACTGCAGTCTGCCCTTGGTATCCGAGGATGTGGAACCCAGATACGGAGGGCCGACAGTATTGGGGTGCAAGAGAAGTAAAGACACTTCACATCCTTAAGGAATTTACGGTCTAGTTAGGGCGACAAGGATGTAAAATGTTTGGTAAATAATAAAGCACAATAGGAGGGTAAGACACTGTTAATACAATGAATATTGATGTCAAGAATTGCATTAGTTTCCTGTTTCTGCTGTAACAAATTACCACAAACTTGGTGGCTGAAAACAACACGAATTTATTCCGGAGGTCAGAAATCTAAACCCAGTTTGCAGGGCTGTAGGATGGGACTGACAGGTGGGGCAAGTTCGGTTGGAAACCACTGACACTTGGGACTCTGTGGCCTGGGTTGTATTGGCCTGGAGCACACTGATAATGTATTTTAAAACAATAATAATGCAAACCATAAATGAAAATAAACTTTGTATTAGGAGACCCTACTGGACTCCTGTCCTTTACCTTGGCTGCAATATGTCCATCCTCCCGGCTTCCAGACAGCCGGTGGGAACTGTGGGGAGGGGGCAGGTGGAGTGTCCAGGAGCCAGCGTTGGGAGCCTGCCCGCAGCATGGTCCTGAGCAACCATATTTGACATCCCGTGAGGCCAGTCCACTTTCCCTGCCCCCTCTTCCCACCGTGGGGCAGCAGGGATTCACCAAGAAGGGGCAGCCAAGGGGCAGGTTGCCAGCATTACGAGATGGCCTTGGGGGCACATTTCTCCCAAAAAGAACCACCATGTTCCGGCTCCTCTCATTCTCCATCGAGCTCTGTCTCTCTCTGGGACTTGAAGTGGGACATGTGGAGGGTCTGGGAAAGTTGGCAGCAGGAGAAGAGGATGATCTAGAGAGGCTGGGAGGGGTCAGGAGATGCCAAGCAGGAGTCAGCGAGGCTCTGAGGACTGGAAGAGCAGCCGCTTGGGTCCAGGGTGAGATGGGTGAGAACAGGGGGAGAAGCTGACTGCCCAGAGGAGGGGAGATGGGTCCCACAGCAGGGGAGGTCCACGGTGGCATCGGGGCCAGGGGTCCTGGGCCACCTCAGAGCCTGGCCCAGACTTCTGGAAGTACATTCTGACTTTGGAGTGCCACAAGGTTCCTGTCTCTTGCGGCCACATAAGACCTTCAGTCCCCAGCGTGAGCGAAGCCTCCAGAAGCGATGGCTATCCCAGCTAAGAGCCTACGAGGGCGGTGGGGACGGGTGAGCCTCTGCATCCTTCTCTGGCCAGCTGCGTCAGGGTGTCAGGCACAGGGAGACCGTGGAGGAAGACAGCTCACGTATGGGAGGCGACACTACGATGCTCAGCTCCTGTTGTGCTCGAAAGAGAATGGGCTCTGTGGCTGGACAGAGCAGGGTTCAAGTCCCAGCCCTGCCACTTCCTAGCTGTGTGACCTTGGGTGGGTGACTTAAGCAACCAAACCACAGTTTGCTCGTCTCTATAATGGGGTAAAAGCCCTGCCTTGCTGGGTAGTTGTGCTGATCACTTGAGATCATGGTAATAAAATCCAGCCTTTCTTGGGCTCTTACTCCCTTTGTAACAACAGATTCCCCTGCTGGATCTGCATACAAGGCATGTCTTGTTCACAGGACCATGGCCGGCCACCCACCCAACTATAGTCACAGAGCGTTTGGCTTTCATAATCCCAGGGAGTACGTAGAGCACAATGTAAATGGTACCCTTGGGACTGTTCATCCTTCATTCATTCATTTCTTCATTGATGACAATGATTATTAGCGATGGCAACCCTTAGGTAAATGAGAAAATAAAAGGAGGCTAGGTGGGAGACAAAAGCAGACCAAGCTGCAGACGTCAGGCAGATCGTTGGAACTGGGAGGAACTGCCCTGTCGTCTAAGCTCAGTACTTCTCCATCTCCCATGACCAGGAAAGGGTCCTGAACACTTGCAGGGAGCCAGGGGCACTGCCCCAATGGTCCAAAGCAAGTACAAGTATTTTGCAGAGTCATTTGGTTTATCTTACGATTTCATGCAAACTTGAATTTCTCTCCATAAATTTTTGGTTTATGGATATAGAAAAATAATATTTTCAACAAGTTACCATGGAGCAAATCTGAGGCTCTGGAAAAATGTCCCTTGTGTACTGCGGTCACAGCTCTGTGCCCCAGCTTGAGAATGGAGGGGTAGGGCTTATCCAGTCTCATTTTATAGGTAGGGAAACTGAGGCCCAGTGGAAGAAACTTGCTCTAGGTCACGCAGCTGGCAGCAAACTGAGACCAGATCACAGTCACCCACAGGAAAAGCATGGTACTTATGGTACTTACGGATAATTTTCTCTTAGAGGGAAATTCATTTATCCACTCTCTGCCCTGGCTGGGGTAGATTATGGCTCTGACCTGGGTGTGGATCAGCCAGGAGAATGTTGGGGAGGCGGAACTGTCCACCTGAAGCATCAGATGGTTCCTGGTAGAGTCAGGGCAGGTCAGGTGCGGGGCTGGGTGAGGACTGTGTGTGTGTTGGTCGGTGGGGGGAGGGTTGGCACATCTTTGAGAGATTCCACGGACCTCTTAGAGTGAACGAGAGGCCTGGGTCTGGTCATTTTAAAGCTTTTAGATGAAAGAAAATAAAGAATGCCCATAAGGATAAATAATTTGTAGAATTAAAAGAAATGGTGACTCCGAACAAATTCCATACTTCTAGCCCACACACAAAATAAAGCGCCATCTAATTGTGCTATTTACAGTGTAATTACAGAATTAGTTTAAAAGATATCCATAGGGCATGTGGTGTGGTCTAGTTAAGGGGCACAAACTTGAAGTTGTTGCAAGAACCATTCTTCAGTCTCATGGGTGTGGCTGTATGTAACCTCAGATCTGGCCAAATGGTCCTCGTGCCTCACCCCACATAGGGGGTGGACAGAGTAACCCTTGGGTTTCTGGTCCGAGAAGGCCTGCTCCATGGGGCAGGAGACATGGCAGCCAGCAGCCTCAACCTGGTGAGCAGACAGCAAAAGGAAGTTCCTTTCTCCCATGGTCCCCATGTCAGTTCCAGAAAAGGATGCTGATGGGCCCGGCTTGGGTCAATACTCTTGACCTGGTCGTGTTGCCAGAGGAAGGGATACTAGGCTTATTTAGGCCTGAGTCATGTGTCTACTCTCATGGCTAAAGGGACAGTGTCTGTGATCAGAAGTGGGTAGGGACACTTGTTAGGCAGGCCGGACACTTGTTAGGCAGGCCAGACACTGGTCCGGAGGGAGAGTGAAGCCACCTGGGCTGCAAACACAGGGGGACCCACACCCTCCTGCAGGATTTTCCTACAGTGTCCCACCAGACCCTCGCTGGGAAGATGGAGAGAAACCAGAGAGAGCTTCTCCAAGGGCCACATGGGGAAGGGGAGCGGCTCGCACTGAGGAAAGTCCATTGAGACCCAGCTCCCCAATTTCTCTAAGAAAAAAACCCCTTCATCTGCAAGGGGAAGGGCAACAAACACTGTAGCTGTAAGGCACGTGGGAACCCTTTGCAGCTGGGGAAGGGAACAGGGAAAAAAGCCCAGGGAAGGGGCAGGAATAGAGCCCAGCCTGGCCTTCCAGCTGGGGCGGGAACACATGAGACTCATACTCCTGAGATCCACGCTCCCAGGGCCAGCCAAGACCCAGGCAAACGAGAAAATCAGGGAATGGGCCCCCACCCCTTCAACCCTGCCACCACATTAAAAGAATTGAGTTTGCAAAGGCCAAACGGTGGATACAGCTAGAGTTGTTGAGCAGTACAAAGGGAGACCCAAGTCCAAGCCAGGAGCAGACACTGAGAAAATCCCTCGGGGGAGTTGGCCCACCCCCTACATGCAAGGTTTCATCAGAGGAACTAAGGGAAGACACTCCCCACGCCAGCTCAGCGACTGACTGGATTAACACAGCGACACACTGAAGCATGCTCGTCTCCAAGCATTAAAACAGTGACTTCAGGATCTGCCGTCTTATGCAACGCATTCAGCGTCCAAGTTATGAGGCAGACAAAAAGGGGAAAGAAACTGCAGTCTGAAGAGACCGATATGATAATATGACAGAGATGATGGAACTATCAGAGAGGGAAATTTAAAATATCTGATTAATACAGGAACAGCTTCAGTGGAGAATGGGAGATCGGGTAATGACTTCAGCAGAGACAGGAATGATAACGTACTGAAGGAAATAACTGTCAACCCAGAATTCAACACCCAGCAATTGTCTTTAAAAAATGAAAAACACAAATATAGATCTTCTCAGACAAACAAAGCATAAGGGAAATTCATTGTCAGCAGACTTACTCTGCAGGAAATAAGAGAAGTTCTTAGGGAGGAAAAAATACGATATAGGTTAGAAACTTGGATCTGCAGAGAGATAAAGAGCATTGGGAAAGGAATAAGTGAAGGTAAACTAAGTATTTTTCCTTGCTTTTAATTTCTCTAAAAGATAACTGAATTTTTAAAGCAAAACTAGCAACAATGCATTGTATGCTTATAGCATGTATGAAAATAAAATAAAATAAATGGCAACACTAGCACAAGAATAGGAGAGAGGATTTGGGAATATCATGTTTTTAAGATCCTTATGTGACTCATAAAGCAATACATTATTTGAGGGTAGACTCAGGTTTTTGAAATGCATATTGTAAGCTCTGTGGCAACTATTAAAATATTTTTAAAGCTGTAAATAATAACTCAATAGAAGAGTTATATGGACTCATAAGACATGCGCAGTTAAGCCCACAGAAGGCAGAAAAGAAGGAGAAATAGGAACAAATGGACCAAATAGAGAACAGCTAACAAGAGGGTAGGTTTTCATCTGCCCCATATTCACAAGTACTTTAAATGAGAGTGGTCCAGGCATACCAGCTAAGAGACATTGTCTGATTGGATTAAAAAGTAAGGCCCAGCTCTACGTGGTCCACAAAAAACCCACTTTAAGTATAAAGCAGTTTTCACAGGCTTGCTGAGGGCCTCTTCTCCCATTGCCTGAAAAACCTATTTGCTTTAAAAACCCTTGCTTCAGAGTTTGGGCAAAAGTCAAGTTCAGCTTTTCTCAGGCTTGGATGAGCTCCACAGCATTGGAGGCGGTCTCAAGTTTTGGCCTCACTCGAATGTTGTCTTGTGTGTAACTTTCTTTGAAATACTTTGGTATAAACAGTGAAATAACATGTGTGTGGAGGTTAACTTTAGGCCACACCCTTGAAGAACTCCATTAGCTTACGCAGGACCCTAATCAGGAATCCACACTCCCAGTGTAGACACGTGTTCAAAATATCGCTTTCCAAAATCTGCACGAGAGGGTTTATTCAGATGTGGTTTCTGCCCAAGCCAATGACAAATGTGCTTTCAAGTTGGCAGGAACTTGGACAATGATGTTGGAAACATCTCTGTTCTAACACTCAGCCTCAGACCAGCCCCCAGACAGGGGGTTCTGGCTTGGCCTCTTGTATTTGGTAATTTTCATTATTATTGTTTTATGAGGGGAGGATGGAAAAGGGAGAGGAGAGAATTTTTTTTTTAACATCTCCTGCACGCCAGGTCCATTCTCAGGTAATTAAGCACATTCTCACGCTTGAAGTGGGGCTCGGTTTTCCTACGGAAGCATCCATGAGCCTCAGGCACTGGCATCTCCCGTCTGAGTGTCTGTGTCTTTCTGACGTTGCTGGGAAAAGCAGTGTCTTCATTTTAGCCGCTGTATGACCCAGCAGGTAAGCATGTAAGTTCTGGAGCCCAGTTGCCTAGGTTCAAATCCCAGCACCTCTGCTTACGCAGCTGGGAGAGCTTGGCTAAATGACTTGCTCTCTTTAAGCCTCGGTTTCCCAATTTGTAAATGGGTATTGTAAGAGTATTCAACCCTCTCTGGATGAGGTAATCCCCATAAAGCGTACAGCAATGCAGTCCTGGCGTAAACTCTATTGGATGATAAATGGGAATTGATTCTTTCTCATTATTTACTGGTTTTCAAAATAATATATTAGTTGTCCAGAATCCTCCAAAGGTGACTGATGGCTTTTTTTAAAAAAATTATTTTGTGTACTATTACAAACTCCTGAGCGGGGAGGGTATAGCTCAAGTGGTAGAGCGCATGCTTAGCATGCACAAGTTCCTGGGTTCAATTCCCAGTACCTCCATCAAAAATAAGTACATAAATAAACCTAATTACCTCCCCCATCAAAAACAAAAACAAAAACAAAAACAAAAAAACAAAAACAAAAATCCTGAATTTCAACGTGTTTGATGTGTTTTAATCTATTATCCTTCCTAATACTCCAGTTGTCCCCTGTTTGGCCACTGGGCACTCCAAGTTGCTCCTGAGTATTTTGGATACAACCCTAGCAATCTTTGATAAATTCCTTGTTTTCTGGGACAAGATGCTCTAGGTTTCTCCTGGGCATTTTCTCCCCCGGCCATGAAATCAGCTGTTTCACCAGGTGCCCTGGGTCCTTTCAGTGGGAAATGGTATTTGGAGGCCACAGTCTGGGGTCCCCAGGACTCCTTGCTGTTGTCAAACCCAAGTTTGTGTGCCTGACACACAGTGAGGCCAAACAAACCAAAGCGTCGGAGTTTGGAGCAGAGGAAATTTATTGCAGGGCCCAGCGAGGAGAACGGAAGCCTCGTGCTTTAAAACCCCAAACTCCCTGATCTCCCTGATGGTTTTTGGGAAAGCTTTTTTAAAGGCCAAATTTGGGGTGAGGGCTACGGTGTGTGTGACTTTCTTCTGATCAGGTGGTGGTGAGATAACGGGGTGAGGTCTCCAGAATCTCAGCTTTCTGGTTCCAACCAGCACGGAGGTCTCCGTGCCTGTGGTCAGCAGGCAGTCGGCACCCGCTGCCTGGGTGGGGGTCTTAGTTTCTGCAGAACTCGAGGATATGTGTCATATCGTTATCTATGTCCCTTCAGGAGGAACTAGGAAGCCTATGACTCTTACAACTGCTTGAATCTGCTTTTTGGAACTCGGGGAAGACCTAGGACACTAAAGTTTTTTTTTTTTTTTTTCCCCCTACAAAGAAGGAAACAGGGGGCACGGAGGGGTTTTTGTAGCTGGGAGAGTCCCACAGGGTCCTGCTTGGTTTCAAAGTCACTTGAGAACGTTCTGTGTGATTATGCCACCAACTGCATACCCAGACAGGTTTGTTTTGTCTTTTGAATTTTAGGGAATGCTTTTAAAATTATTAGTTTTATTTTATAATCATCTAGAGCACTGACAGGTGAGAGTTGGATTTTATCTTAGCCCTGTGCTCCTGAAAAAGTGGCTTTAAAGAAATACTCTTCACCCTTTTGTGTTCCAAAAAAACCCCCCAGCTCACTGCAAAGAACCTCCCTTCCCACTGAGATAAGACCCATGGATGCCTAGGACAAGACCAGACACAAGCCCTCCCAATTCCCAGTTTTTGCCGCATAGATGATTAGCTGAATTGTCAGTCCTCATTGACCCTTTGGAACAAAATGTCAACCCGGTTTTGGTTGTTTCTCTCCTTCCTCCAGTCCCTGAACTCTGGCCCACTCTCAGCCGGAGCCAGCACACAGCCCCTTGGAGAATAGGCTGGGCTTGGGGTAAAGCATTCTCTTCTAGAAAGAACGAGGCGGGGGAAGCGGGATGCGAGGTGGCTTGTTGACTCCCTCCATGACGAAAACCCCTTTTTCCCAACCCCTGAGCCCTTGCAGGTCTCATGGTCAAAGCGACCTCTCTTCTGCGATATTCTCCATCCCCTAGTTGCAATAAGCCCTTCTTCCCTCCTTTGCAAGAATCCTTTTGAATAAAAATCTCCCTTCACCAAATCCAGATCTGTTTATTTGACCCCTGACTTTCAAAGTCAAATCTACAAGACAGGCACGTTCAGAGAAGTCTGTCCCTCACCCCATTTCTCTCTTGGCTACTGCTCCCTCTAGGTAACTTTTTTCTCTTTTAGCTTTTGATTTTTCCTTCCATTTAAAAAAATTTAAGGCAACAAGGTTACACATTGCATCTTTGCTCCCATTTTTAAGGTACAAAGGTGGCCAACCACACACTTCTTCCCATTTATAGGTAAGAGCCTCAACCACGTGAACCCTCTGCTGTCTCAGTTTGACAGGCTATCAACGGGGGAACTGTGGGGTCAATGAGATTTCAAGATGAAAGCACTTTGTAAATTAGTAGCCCACAGACTTGAGCGTGTCCCTGAATCACCTGGAGGGCTTGTTAACAGATCCCACCCAGAGTTCCTGATTCAGTGGACCTGGGGTGGGGGTGAGAATTTGCTCAGGTGAGAAGTAGCTGGTAGACTACTGCTGCGGGTCTGGGGCCCAGACTTTGAGAACCGCTGGTATGAGCCCCTCTAAAGAGCAGGACAAACGTACATGAGTGTTACAAAGACATCTATACCTCTGAATGCAGGGCCTAAGGGGCTTGGCAGTGGGGAGGCAGGTCCTGGCTTGGCTACAGACCCTGGCCTGACGTTCCAGTTTGGGGTTCTCGAAGACGTCTCTCAAAGGTAGTCCATGGACCAGCAGCTTCTCCCGGGAGCTTGTTAGAAATGCAGACCCCGACCGAGTTCTACTGAGTCAGTCTGTAGTTTACGGAACACCCAGGTAAGGCTATGCTCCTTCAATGTGAGGGGCATTGGCCTAAGTCTCTGTGCCCTCTGGTTTATCTATGTGGGCTGGGGGGTGGGGTAGGGTGGGGGTGATGCCCCCTGGAATGCAAGCTGGAGAGGGCAGGGGCTTTGTCTGATTTTGTTCTGGGGCAGATCTGCCGGCATCAGCCTACCCTGGCCAGGCAGTGTTTGGCTGTAGGAGCCCTGACTTGCTGCCATTTGAGTGTCGGTCCCCGAGGGCCCCCTCTTTCCTTTCTCTTCGTGGTCTCCAGAGGTGGCAGGTAGATACCACCCCCCCTGGGCCCCCTCCCAGAGGGATAGTGGCTTGAAGCTTCTTGGTGCCCTGGGGGTGCCCACTTTGAGCTTCTCCTGGAAATGAATTAGTTAGAGGCCATTTCAGCCCTCACTTACCCAATCCATGCTGTCTGGAGTGAGAGGCGGGGAAGGGCCTGGAAGGGTGGAGGAGGTGAGGGAGGGCCGCTGCCTGCCCCCAGCCCACCCCAACTGCCTGGGAAGGGGCCGGAGTTTCTCCCTCAGCCCGTGTCCCAGGCCGGCTCAGGCAGGGGAGATGTCTGGGATGGTGGGAGAATGCCCCAGAGAAATCACTGGGGCCAAGGAGAGAACTGCCCTGTGAGGAGGGGCGCTCCCCATCCCGAGGACGGCACCCTGTTCAGACGCTCAGGGCTCCTCCCACCCCTCTGTTTTCTCCAGGTGAGGTCTCCCTTGGTTCTTCAGCTGACCAGGTCCCCCCACCCCACCCCATTGTCACCAGCACCTCTTTCTCCAATTCTCAAGCCCCCCAGCATCCTCCCCAGTCCTTTTCTCTCATCAGGGAAGACACCTGTTCCGGGAGCCAGGGGTAAACATTATTCCAATTCCTACCTTCCCTGTGAGACGGATCAGTTCGAGCCTTGACACTCAGCTCAGGGCCTCTCTCCACCAGGCATTGGGACTGCAGCCAGCTCTGAGGCTGGGCTGAGAGTGCCATGTGTGTGGGTCTAGGACCCCCTGTCCTGAGGTCAAAGATAGCTAGGGTGACTGTGTCCTCCAGGGAAAAGCCCTCTGTTCTGGGCATCATGTGTCCCCCTGAATCCTCCAGGGGCCCCACTGCTCAGCTGTTATCCCATTTTACAGATGAAGCCACTGAGGCTCAGAGTTACGCGACCACTCAAGATCATACTGATGATCAGTGAGGGTTTATCTGAGCCCAAAGTCCTGCTCATTGTACCACTAAGCCAAGCTAGTAAAGGGGGACTGATGGGGTCTCGATTTCTAGATTGGAACTGGGTTCTGAGGCACAACCACCATCCTGCCGTGCTGGTGACCCAGTTCTAGCGTGTGGCTCGGTGAAGGCTGAACAGCCAGAAGAGGCCCTCTCTGCGGAGCCCACCTGAGTCATGGCCTCCATCAGGTAAAACCCGCAGGTGGAGGTGCCCCATCCGACATCTGGATGCTGGCACTGAGCAGCCCTCTGGCCCCTCTCCTGCTTGGTACCATGTGGCAGGAACACTTGTGGATTCATCTGCTGGGTTTGGGATCAGAAACCAGTCAACCTGGAAAGGGCTCAGGTGGTCTCCTTAGGCCCTGCACCCTGGAGCTGGGCCATCTGTGGGCCGGTCAGGGGTGGTAAGTGTGCAGGCAGCTTTGTGTGGGGCCGAACCATCCACCTGAGAAAGGTTACTGCAAAGACTGAAGCAGCAGGTCCTGGAGTCTTGGGGGCAGCTGTCATCTGCAGAAGGAACAGAACAGCTCAGCAGAAGGAAAGAAATGCAGCCGTATTTTCATTAAGGAATTTATTTCTCTTTAAAAAAACAACAGTGGTTCGATCTAGATACAGCAGCACTGTGACATATTTGACAAAATATACAAAGATTCAGAGCAGCAGGGAAACAAAAGCCGTTATCTTCAGGAATGCCCTCCAAAGTGGAGCTATGTTTATTCATCAATGTTAAAATCTCCCTGAAAAACAAATGGAAACCTTTGGATACTAGAAGGATCATTATTTCAACACTACCAACAGCCACTAAGCTCTTCTAATTGAGAACAATCGCTTTTGATCTATTACGAAAATGACTTATTGATGGACTGGCAAAAGACATCTAGATTCTTCTTTTGGAAAATGTCTTTCCCTCTGGAGGAAAGCTAGCCTCTCAAATGTTTTAACCGCTGTCCACAACACAAGCCTTTAAAGTTAGATCAGACGAGGTGCTCGTGCCTGAGCAGGGTCTGACCCGCACACACTGGATCTTCAGAAGCTGGGCTGGTTGGTTGATTAAGCAGGTACAGGAGGTGCCTCGGTGGATGAGGTGTCACCATCGTTGTCTGTTGTGATCAGAAAGAAGGGAGCTCTCTGCCATTCATGACTCTGTCACTTGGAAATGCACAAGGATTCAAACACTTTCGATACAAAGGCTAAAAAGTTAGGAGATCCTGTCTCAGAGAGTGGAGCTATGAGACAGGAGACAATCAGAGGGGTTGCTCCGGGATGTGCGAGCACACAGCAGCCCAAGAGGAGAGCCGGGCATCACCTCAGTTGGCGTTTACTCTTCATCTCGGTAGACTTCCGGTGGTCCATGAGGCCGCTGCTCCCTCTGGCAAGGCCTGGGATGCCAGGATCAAGGAGGCTGCAGTGCCCTCTCTGTACTGAGGTCTGGGTCAGCAGCTCACATGAGAAAGTTGGTGGGAGACCTTTGGGGAAAGGACAGGGGTGTGGAAGAATAAGGGGGTACTTCCATGGTGGGCTGCGCTCCTCCGAGCCGCATGGAGACCCCCAGCTTCTCGGAGGGCAGGGCCTCAGCACCATCAGGGCTTGTGAGGGTCAAGGGCAGGTGGCCTCATCTTACTTGTGCTTTCAATGCCAAGGCCACGTCCAAATAATGTGTCTCCAGAACTTGCTGCCATCTCCCCAGCAGGCTGCCTGAGAAGCGTGCCTCCACCAGGCCACACTGCTTCCACGCAGCACGGCCTCTGAGACCGAGTGCTCCACTTGGCTAAGAGCAGTGTATCTCGGGAAACAAGCCCTCCAGGGGCTGCTCAAGACAGAGCAACACTTGGCTACCGTGCAAGTGAGTCGCTTTCACAAGAAGCCTCATGGTTTAAAAAGTGATGTTCCTGGCCTAGAAAGATAAGAGGTTGAGTTGATGTGGGAGGTGGTGTCATCCTCCAGGAAGGTGGGGTTGGGTCTTTGTGATCTTATGGATGATATCATGGGGGCCCCCACCGGGGACAGCGGCTTGTCTCCAGAAAAGTGGAAGCAGAGATACTGCTGCAAGACCCTGCATCTCACCTCAAAGGCACAAAGTCGGCGAAGGTCCAGCGAGAAAAAACATCACACTTGGAGGAAGAAAGCTCTTCTGCCAAGAGCTCAAATGCAGTAAAAAAAAATATTTAAATCCACTCACTGTCCAAACACACCTCATCCTGACAAGTGGATGGTGGGAAGGTGTTTTTTTTTTCAATTAAAAAATCTTTTTAAAAATGCAGCTATAGAAAACAGGCTGGAGTAGACGTGGAGGGGAGGGGTGGTCCAGGGACAGGAACTGTGGTGACCGGGGACCTGATGGGGAGGGGGCTGACTTTGAGACACTCCTAAATGAAGATGTCCCTCTGTACAAAGCAACGGGCCAAAAGGAAGAGGACCGCAAAGGCCAGTGACTCGACTTCGCGTCCTCTGGGCAATCATGGGGCAGGTGGCGAATGCGAAGGAAGATCGCCGTTATTCTAAGGGCCACGCAGAGCTCTGTGCCTTAGCGTCTGTGGTCTCATGACGCAGAAACACTGAGCAGATGCGTGTTTTTTTCTTGCTCCTTGAGGATTCTCTGCTGCAAGTGGACAGTGTGTTGGCTTTGAGGAGCCAAGAGACAGGCTTCTTCGTACCAGTGCACCTGGACAGGGTTGGGTGGCCGTGAGCTGGGCAAAATGAATGAAACTTCTGGACCAGAGGGTGGGACGGTCCCAGGAAGATGATTGTCCTTCTTTTCCTTAAGAAAGGAGGGTCAGTAAGAGTTGGGGATCTTAAAATACTGGCCAAAGAGCTTTCTACTTCCTCAACAAAAGTTGAATATGGCTGTTTGTATTCGTCTTGTATTCAGCCCAAGAAGGGTCGGGGAAGCAGCCCCAGAGATAAGAGCTGGTCTCCAAGAAAATAACACTGCATATTAAAGGGGTCTGAGGGAGGCCCAGCTGTTTCTTTTCTCCCCTTTGTTTGTCAAATGACCTCAAGACAGTCAGTTGCAAAGGTCAGGCCCCTTTCTCGCAGTGTGCCCCGGGGCCCAACGGCACACTCTGCGGAAGGAGCATGGAAATCGGGACACAAGGCTGACCTACTGGCTTCTCTCCTCCCTAGAAGCTCAGGCTCCACAGCTGCCCGGTCACCTGGAGAAATAAGCATGGGAGGGTCGCATCTGAAGCCCCACCAACGGCCTGAAGTAGTGATTCGCACACTCCAGGGTGCAGCAGAATGACCTGGCGAGGTTTTTACGGATACAGATCCCTGGGCCCTACTCCCAGAGAATCCCAGTCTGTAGGTTTGGGGGGAAGCCCAGAATTTGTATTTAAGTTGGAGATGCTGCTGCAGGAAGTGCAGCGCCCACAGCGGGAGAACCCAGGTCTGACTGAGGTGGACTCAGCAGGCAGGGAAGCTCGGGGAGGCAACCACTCACCCCGCCCCGGAGAGGAGGCAAAGGAGGGTTTGCTCCTTGTCGCCTTGTAGAGGCAGCAGGGAGAGGCCGGCGGCTCCCTGGGGCTGGACAGCCATGCTCAGAGGGCCCCGGGACTGCCTTCCGAGGCCCTGGTCTGGCAATGCTGAGTCCTCCTGGGGCTACTTGTGCCTGGAGCTTTGAGATGCCTGATTAGCACTCACCTCTGCCCCCACTGCTCCCACAAGTGACAGTGAGTTTGTCTTGAGCTTCTGTGGTGGCCTGGCCTCTCCTTGGGCATCTCATTTGCTTGTAGGGCCAACTCCACCCATCCATGCCACCCGGGCCAGTGAATCTGTGGGGCTCTGTGAAGCTCTCAAGACCCCATGACCCCGTAAACACTCAGGGGACGTGCCCAGAAATCCTGGGTGAGCCTCTCCCCTCTCATTTAGGATGACCCCATGAGCCCTGCTCCCTGGTGCTTCTGTGGGCTGGAAGGGTCTGGGACTCCTGGGCCCCTAGCTGCTCCTTATCATTGCTATGCCTCTCTTAACAATAGAATAAAACAATCCCCAAATGCAAACCTCTTGGAGACATACTGGCTTTAGCAGTCAGAACCTGTTCAGAAAGAAAGAGGCACAGACACCACTGTGCTGAAGACCCTCAGCTCCGTGTACCGGCTGCCTTCCAGAAGGAAGAGGAGGCTGAGGCCAAAGGAACAATGGCGCTGTGCACCCCAAATGGAAAAGTGCACATCTTGGCAGAGCTGGCCCCAGGCAACTCCGTGGACCCCAACGGAAGACATTCTGGCTGGGGGTGAAGTCCCAATGTGTCTTTGAGCATTTAATTCAGATCGTTACAAGCCAACAGAAAGGTGATACCAAAGCAAGGGAAGGGTTATAGAGATGGATACAACCAATCCTTTAAAAGTGAAATGTGAATTCTTTTCTACATTTAATAAAAACATTTTCTCATTTGAGGCTCTGGAAGTCTTGAGTCACATTTTTTCTTTCATTTTTTTTTTTTTTTTTTGGTAAATCCCCACTCCCACCCCTCAAATGTCTTAAAACACATGGCTTAACAGTGGCTACACAGAAAATATACAACCTCAAAGTCTGACTTTCATTTAAATACAAATATACAAAATGTAAACTGAGACAACAGAGAAATTTACAAAACTTTTCTTTAAAAATAACGAAGACAAAATTCAGTTCTAGTTATGACGCTATTAAAATACGTGCAAGTTGTCGTATCCAATTGGATTTCTATTGCAATGTTCGACCGAGACACATCTGATCCACCTCGGCCTGCGGGCCGCCTTCGAACACAGACCTGAGTGGAAATCTCTTTGAGGAACCTGAAGGCTCCACATCGAGGAGGTGGATGGCCTCCTTCCCTGGCTCCGGGAGGGCTCCCCTGTCTGTCCCGCCAGTGCGGAAGCTCCACTGGGCACAAGTCCACTTCCAAGGAGAAGAAGGGTCTAGGCTGGTCCCACCATGGACTTCAAGGCCAGAGCAGCAACTAGCTGCTTCCGGTGGAGTTTGAGCTGACATGGTTTGAATTTATGTGGTGGTTAAAACTGGTCTTGGAATTGGGCGAACTCTTGGAATTGTTCTGATGCTGGGAGGGAGTTGAACAGGGAGGAGAGAGAGATGGAGAGAAGTTAGTCATGGTAGAGTCGAGCCCTGGGCCCCTCACATCACAGGTACCTCTAGATCTGAAAACGAAGACGGGGCTCGGGACCCCCGACCAGCTCCTCTCTTGCTTCCTGCTGCCTCCTGTTCTCCCCCTGCAGACCCTGTCCAGAGGCCACGCCTAGGGGCAGAGGGCGTTATCCGGTGCCTGGGAAGAGCTATGCAATTAATAACCCAAGGCAGGCAGGAGGTGGCCTCTCTGACAATGTTTAGGTGGTTAGGCCTGCAGGCCCAGAGTCAGGCTGTCAGTTCGAATTCGAAATCTACCCCTTCTTAGCTGAGGGACTTTGGGCAAGTTACTGACTCCCTCCATTGTCTTGCCTGCAACGTGGGTTAGGAGCCGCTTCTGCCCAGAGCTGGAGAAGGAAACAAGACCGTGTGTGCCCTGGGCTCTATCTAGCAGGTGCACGGCCTGGGAACCACAAGCTGCTTGTCCTCAGTACTCTGGGCACCCTCTGGGCACCCCCATGGGTGCGAGCGCCTCACGTCACAGGAGAAGAGAGACTGGAGAGTCCCACTGGTGGTTGTGCTGGGCACCATGCGAGGCCACCGTCCTCCACCTCACTCAGTCCTCTTCCTAACCCTGGGCAGCGAGCATTTCCATCCTGATTTTTCAGGTGGGCAAATGGAGGCTGGGGGAGGTTCAATAAGCTGCCACTCAACCAAGAAGGGTCAGGGCCTCCACAGAGAGTGCTTATCCCAGGACCTGGGGCCGTCCTGGGGGGCTTGGCCACATTGGGGGATGAGACAGGTCATTCCTTTCTGGAACTTCAGTTTCACTTGGAAGCATTTGGAAATTGTATTTTTAAAGTAGATGGATATGAGTGTATTATGGAATAGGATGTGAGACTCACATGATATTCTTAGAGAAAACCGCAAACTTGGGCCTCAGTCTGCATTTTCTCTCCGTGTGCCTAATCTGGGGTCCCGGCTCCGTTATCCTAGATCGTCCCCAGGGGCTCACCAGCTGAGTGACCTTGGACAAGGTCCTTATCTCAGTTTCCTCATCTGTGAAATGGGGTAATGGTAGCGCATCCTGGGCTCACACTTCACTTCAAGATGTGCCAAAGGAGGAATGTGATTTTGCTTGCTGATGTATCTCAAGTCCTCAGGGAACAGCCTAGCACACAGTAGATACTCACTACGTATTGGTGGAATGAATAGACAGTTGAATGAAGGCCTGGGGTTTTGGGGAGATTATATAAGAGACGCCTTCAAAAAACACCCAGCACACGGCCTGGTCCATGGTGGAGCTCCACAAACAGCCACCTCTTCCCTGTTATCTAAATGGGAGGGAGCCGGGAGTCCCGGGACCAGGGGACAGAGCTGCACCTCCCCCCACCTTTTCATCCTCCTGGGGTGAGGGGCTGCTCCCTTGCAGGGAGGAGGACAGTAAGGAACCAGGGGCCTCCAGGCTCCGGGATGGGAACACTGGGGCCAAGCCTTCTCGTAGGGCCAGGCCAGGAGGGGGCGCTATTGTGGCCATTTCTTGGTGGCAGGGCTGAGGTCTGCCGGTCCTCTCCCACACTAGAAGGCCTGCCGGGTCCTTCCTGGGACATTTCTTCCATTTGTCTCACACCAACCCTTGATCCAGGGACAGGTTCTGAGGGAAGACACCTTTTCCTAAGGGACATTCACCTCTGACTGCCGGCTGGAGGGCACAGCATCAAACTAGGAGGGACCCTCCTCAGGAGCCATGGGCTTCTGAGGTCTCACCTCTCCAACATCTGTACCCCCTGTTCTTTGTTATGTCAAATCTTGATCTACATAACCTGTGTCTGCCTTTACAATGGCTCTCAGCCAGGAGCGTTTTGTACCCCGGACATTGGACAAGGTCTGGAGAGTTTTGATGGACACACGGGAGTGGGTGCTACTGCCATCTGCTGGGTGGAGGCCAGGGATGCTGCTAAATACCTTCCAATGCACAGGATGGTCCCCACGACAAAGAATTAACCCAAAGCATCGATGGGGCTGAGGAACCCTGAGGAAGGGTTAACTTTGGGCTGGTCCTGCCCCTTCTGCTCTGGGGACCCCATTGCTAGTGGGTTTCAGGGCACTTCAGACAGGCTGCCTGTCCTTTCCAGGCGGCTGCTGCCCCCAGTCTCCCGAGCCCCACAAGTTGCTCTCAACGGCATGGAAGGGCCAGGCCCGGGGCAGGGGTCTCACCTGACGCTTGAAGAGCCTCTGGAGCAGCCCTTTCTTCGGCGGTTCCGGAGGGCGGCTTCTGTTCAGGTCTGGTGAGAGGGTACCATTGGGTCCAAACACATTCAGCTCCTTAAAGCACTCTGTTTCTATCATCTGGAGAAGCAGTCAGAACATGGGCGGCGAGAAGGGCTGCATCAGTCATCTCGGGTGGAAAGGAATCCCAGCAGCCCAGCCTGGGGCGACACCACCCGAGCCTGGTCCTGCCAGGTCCTCCACCTGCCTTCTGTCTCACCGGGTTGAGACCCAGACAGCTCCCCGCCTGCCCACTGCCTCTCCCCTGACAGCCGGCCACAGGGGAAGTGGAAGGGGGCAGTATTCATCTTCCAGCCCGTCAACCGCCCCCCCCCCGCTCCCCCTCCACCCCAATGCTCCAGTCCCCCCTATTTTCAAGGCTGCAGGACCCCTGCCCCATCTTTTCCATCCCCTCAGGCCTCCCAATGCTGCCCCATTTCTCATCCCTCCCAGTCAGACTCCTAAAGAGAGTTATCCAGCCAGGCCGTGTCTGCCTCGCCTCCTATTCCCATCCAGCCAGCTTCTGAGCCAGCACCACAACACGCCCTGGTCCGGCCACAGGGATGCCCACCCAGCCGTCCCTCTTCTGCCCTCGTTGCACCTCCACCCTGGGCGAAGCCGGCAACCCTGCCGTACTCACCTCGCTTTGCCACGGGATGGGCACAGAGCCCGTGGAGAACTTGGAGTAGAAATCATCGTCCGTGTGGTCCAGGTTGACGCCCTTCACGGTGGAGAACTGCTCGATGTCCAGCACATCCTTGCAGTACACGGCCCGGGGCTAGGAGGGGCAGAGCGTCGTCACCTGGAGCTCTGTTCATGGCTCTGGCGCCCCCCAGCCAAACCTGGGGGTTCTGATAGGGAGTCACCCCCACCCTGGGAACCTGGGCTGCCCTCGCTCAGAGACATCAAGGGTCTCCCAGCTGGGGTGATGAGAACTCAGGGCCCCTTCCTGCCACCACTGCCTCACACAGGCTGCTGATGGGGGTGTCCCAGGAGGACCACCTGGCCCTTCTCACATCAGAGGCCAGTGAGGGGAGCTGGATCAGCACGCAGGCTCTGCAGCCACACAGACCTGGGCTGGGGTCCCGCTGTGGTGCTTAGACACTGTGGGAAAGTCACATGTCCCCTGTAGGCCTCAGTTTCCTTGCTGGCAAAGTGGGAATAACAGCAGCATCTGGCCACGGGGCTGTCCTAAGGACTGCTATGGGCCTGGTATCCTAACCATGATGATGTTTTATATCTTACTTGCCCACCAAACATACTCTTGAGCTGTTGTGGGGGGATTCACAGAGACAAACCCAGGCCCAGCCCTCTGGGAGTTCAAGGTCAGTTGAGGAGGCCTCTCACAGCACCTGGGAGTCTGGGATTCTGGAGATGAGGACCTCATAGCGGTGACGGCTCCAGGTTGGGTGGAGAGAGACCCCCTAGACTGGGCGATGTCTTGCTACTGGAGGACGAGGGCTGCCCGCTGCCCAAGGGGCTCATCCCCAGCACGAATGTTTAGCTAAGTCAAAGGTCGTAAATCAGCGCACAGACTCAGTCCAGGCTGGGGAGGCTACTCACATCTGGAATAAAGGGAGGGTCCAACATCCCAGCTTCTAAGCGCTTGAAATTCATGTTCCTGAAGAAGGGGTGTCTCTTGACCTCCGCGGCCCCTTCCTCCTGGCAGCCCAGCCTCTGTTTTGCATCTTTAGTAAGCAGCTGCGACAAGAGAGCCCCATGAGGACGTGCCTGGGGGCCTTTCCTCCTGCCTAGAGTTCTGAGGGGCAGAGGGGCTCCGGAGAACCTGTGGTCACCTCCTTTTCACATGTGTGTCCCTGAGCCCTCCTGGATGTCCCTCCTCTTGCTTGCACAGAGCCCGCCCCACCCCAGGTACCCAGTAGACAGCACCCAGCTCAGGGTGGCTGCCTGAGCCATGGCGTGCTTTGTGGCCCCCCATTCCCAGTGTGCTTAGATGCCTGGAGCCCCCAGGAGAGCAGGAATCCTCTTTCTCCCCACGACTGTCTGCCCAGTCCCTGGCACACACCTGGCACCCACTAATGTTTGTTGAATTGGTGTTACCTCTTCTGCTCCAGATAAACTACACAGGGCAAGCGCTGGTCTGGAGGTTCTCTCGCTCATTTACTGAACTGACAAGTCCATCGTAGACTTGTACCCAGTAGGTGCCCGGGACAGAGGACCCTCAGCAAAATCACTTTCTGAGGGCCCATCAAGGCAATAGAGATATGGCACCATGGTGGCAGAGGTGCAAGAACTGGCTGCCAGCTAGAGCGTCGGGAGGCCTCCTGGGGAAGGGGCGTTTGAGACAGGCTTTCAAAGGTGGGAGAAGGCATCGGTGGGGGGACCCATGTCACCACAAGCAGGTTAGTAGGGACACACAGGGTGTGTTTGGGGGACACCCATCGTTGAGTTTGAGTGAAGGATAAGGTGAGGGGGATGGGTCAGGGTGGAAATGGTTAGGGAAAGTGATGGAGGGTTCTGAAGGCCAGATCCAGAGGTGAGATTTTCATCTGGAGGTAGTAGGGAGCCAAGGATGGTTAGAGTAGAGGAGTGTCCTCAACTGAACCAAAAGGCAGGACGGTTAACAGGAGAGGAAGGCAGCCAAGCCAGATGGGAGGAAGGTGTGATGGGGTGGGGGTTGGGGGAAGCAGGCCTCCCCTGACGATGGGGCAGGGCCACCAGATGACTACAGGGCATCAGCCCCTCCCCGCAGTCCCAGTGTCCCTGCCCTGTGCTTCTCTCTCCTCCCTGTTCCACTGAGCACACCATGTATGCAGTTGGAATCTACTCAGTGTCTGCTTTGAGACTAAAATCAAAGCCTGCACCTCGGAGGGAGTCTTGTTTCATCAATACCCTGGCGCCCTCTGCACGTGCTCATGCCTGAGAGCCAGCAGGCAGGGGGCCTCCTGGGGCTCACGGTCTGGAGGGGAGCCTTGCTGGCGCTGTCCTCCCACAAACTAAGGAATGAAAGGTGGCAGCGAGCAAGCACCAGGTCACAGCCTTGAAGGGACTAAGCCATGACGTAGCCGCTCACAGTGTCACCCTTTGGTCCATTGACCACCC
Source organism: Camelus bactrianus (assembly GCF_048773025.1). Classification (NCBI taxonomy): domain Eukaryota; kingdom Metazoa; phylum Chordata; class Mammalia; order Artiodactyla; family Camelidae; genus Camelus; species Camelus bactrianus. The sequence goes on from NC_133549.1 coordinate 26,972,124, forward strand.
AGGCATGTTTTGCACATGGGGCCAGGGCCTCAGATGCTCTTCTTCAGGGCTTTGTTCAGAGAAATCCCAAGAGGCTGCAGACCTGAGAGTCTGCAGGGGCTGGTCAGATGACACAAAGGAGGGCAACAGAGGTGAGGGGTGGGCCGGGTGGGCTGTGCCAGGCTGCCCATCAGCTCCAGCCCAGCATAAATGTTGGCCTGTGTCCAGGGCTTCTGCTTTTTACAAGAGAAGCCAGAAAATCCAGGTTTTTATGTGCACTCACCCCATTTAAAAATCTTGATCTACCAGTCACCTCTTTCTAAGACACTGCAGTCTGAAATAAATACTCACCTATATGCTGCAACCCTGGACATCAGGTAAAAAGTTCGCAAATACAGTATCGGGTATAAACCAGAAGAAGCAAGAGGAAGAGATTGTGGGAGCTGGGGTTGGTGGGGCAGGCAAATGGGCCTTCCTGGAAGAGGAGGACTAGAGATGGGCTGGGGGATGGGTGAGACTCAGATGGCTACAGAGCCAGTGGCAAAGGACTCAGTAGGGGCCTAAGGAAGGTGGGCTGAGGTCTGGGTCTAGGAACTGGACCCATGGGACAGTGCAGTGAGATGCATTTCTGGACACACCAGGGGCAGTGGAGGAGGTATTGTGGCTGCTAAGATGTTATGGGCAATAGAATCCGGAGGCCAGGGACTAGCTTCCTTGCCATCTGCCTTCTTCAGCAGGTGGGGCTGGAGCTATCTGGGGCCCCCATGGTCTCAGAGTCAGGCCCTGCTGTGTCCCAAGTGGGCATCCCACGGTGGTGACAGAGCAAGCCTGGCTGCCAGACCAGACGGGCTGTGGTTAAGGGCGCAGAAGCCCAAGACCCCAGGGTCATTTTTTAGAAGATGGAGCAAGGCCAGAGGCCTTTAAAGGTTCTTCCAGCTGAGAAAGACGAGGGGACCTTGGTTTGGGACTTCCACCTTCAGGCCCGGGTCCACCTGGAAACCCAGGCTCAGCCACTGCCTTTCCTTCAGTGGCCACCAGGAGGCAGCAGAGGACCAGCAGTGCCCCTGGTCCTGGCCCCAAAGCTGATGACTGTGGGCAGGGAGGGGGCCCTCTGTGCCTCTTTGTCCTCTCAGCATGCCCCCTGCCCCTGTTGGGGTCTCTCAAGACCTGCTTCCCTGAATCCTCGACCCTGACCTTGGACATTTGGTGGTGCTCTGACCTCCCTCTTCCATCCCTCGCCCAGTTAGGTCCCACTGGATGGACACCTTGTTACAACATAACTAAGTATTGTTGGCATGTCCCCCCAGCCTGTGGTTTTCAAACATCCTTAGGACCCCCTATTTCCATGTACCTGCCTTTTTCTGCCTCGCTCCTCTGGCCCTGCCACCCCAGCTCTGGCTGCTGTGACCGCCTGTTTTCTTAGAGGCCCCAGACACACAGGCAAGCGCCCAGCTGTCGGCTGGCCCCCAGGCCATGTGGTCGGGGCAGGTGTTTGTCTGTGTACACGCCACCCCTCCCTCAGTGTCTCTCACACATGCAAATGACAGATCTATGGTTCCTCTTCCTTTGGAAGTGGGCAGATGGCAGACCTAGCCCAAACCCTACTTTCCGTGCCTCTGTGACGTCAGACTGAGGCTGGTAAGAGGAAGTGGTCAGATGGCTCCAGGGGGGTGGCTTCTGGGGGCAGGAGCTATGCCAGGTGGGTCCTGGGCCCCTGGCAGTGCAGCCCAGGGTTTTCTACAAGCAGAAACTTCGCTCCTTTTAATCAGCTCCCCAGGCCTGCCCTTCCCTGCACTCCAGCCTGGTTGTTTACACACAGGATTTGGACAGGTGGGAGGGAGGGCAGCCCCACCCTGAGGGCCAGCTGGCCTGTCTGGAGCCAGATGCTCAGGCCCTTTCCATCCCCATGTGGCTGGCACTAGAGGGCAACTGCCTGCAGTGGGGCTGCCAGCACAGCTGGACAGGCACCAGAAGGAGGAGGGCCCCAGGGGCACAGGGGGACTTGGGAGTCTGGGAGCCAGGCGGAGAAGGAAGTGGGTCCACCTGGGCCCGGGGGGACGGGCCGCAGTCCAGGGGCGGGCTCTCCCAGCTCCACTTTTGATGGCTCCCATCATTCCTTCCTCCGTCTGGCTTCCAGCCCCCCACCCCCAACCCCATCTTGGCTCCACCCACCCAGCTGTCTAGTGGTCACTCTCCGAATGAGCCTGGCCTGTGGCCAGGTCAAATTTCACTATCCAGAGATGCTGACACACAGGACCCCAGCAAGTGTGACCAATGTTCCATTGAGTGGATGGAAAATTTGATAATAAGATGCTCAAAGACTGAAATTATCATCATCTACTCCTGCAGACCCCGGCCTCAAGCCAGCGCCCAGGGACCCAGAGCGGGAGGAGCAGGCCTAAGGTCAAGGGTCAGGGCTTCCCCAAGATTCCTTTGTATCTTGGAGACCAGCTGGGATCATCCCTTTCCCCCCCAGAGCTGGAAGTCAGGGTGTCTCATTTCAGCCCACCTCCCCTGTCACAGGGCTGCCCCGCCTCCACCCCAGGCTCCTGCCTGGAAGCCTTGGCTACCCACCCCAGGTCACAGCCAGGAGTGCCCGCTCCTCGGGCCTGGTGGCTTCATGGCCCCACCCAAGTGTGCCCCGATCCTTTGACCTTCAGCCTGTTTGCTGTTCTGTGCTGGCGGCGGGGAGGGCAGCCAGCACCAGACCCCCAGTCCAAGGAGAGTGTCTGGCTCACTGGGAGCTCACCATTTTGCAGATGGACTTGGCCTCCTCAGAGAACTTGTGCGAGTACACCTCCTCGGTCTCCAGGACCCGGCGGTCCACCTCCTCCCTCTTCACCTTCTCCTTGCGGCCACGGAAGGGCGACTGGCCCTCAATCATCTCGTAGATGAGGCAGCCCAGACCCCAGTAGTCGGGGCTCAGGCTGTACCTCTGGTTGTTCAGGACCTCCGGAGCTGGGAGCAGAGCAGGGGAGCGAGAAGAGGTGAGAGGCAGCTGGTGGCAGGACAGAGCCTGGGCACACGTGACTCATGCCAACTGGGCCTCAGGGCATCCTGCACCCAGGAGTGACGGTGCTGCTCACAGAAGGCTGGAGCTTCATGGCTGGGACCTCCTCCCCCTGCTGACTCCTACCCACCAACTGCTACAAATACCACCTCTTCCAGGGAGCCTGTCCTGGTTGCTTTCCTCTGTGCTCCCAAAAGACTCTGACTGTGGCTTCAGAAGCCTGACCACACTGGATGAAAGCAATCTATTCCCTTGATGTCTCCCCCATTAGAATGTCAGCCACCTTATTCCCTGCTGTGCCCCGTAGCAGGTATGACACCTGGCACACAGAAGGTGCTGCACACATTTTCAATGAACGAAGGTGTATCTACCCAAAGTAAAGATGATTTTAAATTTATCTGGAGTTCAAACAGCTTCGCACTATGGCTTCTCTAACATTTTGATAAAATGAATGATAGATTCAACAGAGACATGCAAAAAAGATAGTTTCAGGTCATCAGGCAGGCCACATACATCCAGGGAGGCAAATGCATCCACACAAATGCAGACAGGAGAGGCTGTGCAGATGGACACCTGCAACACTCTGTGCAGGAGGACATAATGCACACATGCAGCAGATACTCACAAAGGTGCACGGATGAATCTATCAGCCGTCATCTATCCATCATCCAGCTACCCAGCCAGCCATCTATCCACCCATTTGTCCATCCATCCATCCATCCATCTATCCACCTATTTATTAATCCATCCATTCATCTGTCTGTCATCTATTATCTGTCCATCTATCAGCATTCACATGGATACACACACCTCTGACATACACACAGAAACACACCCCCCCACAGGTTCCTAAGTGTCGTGCAATCTGAAAAGGAGCCTCCAGCACCAGAGACAAAGTCCAGAACCCTGAGCATGTGCTGCTGGCACAAGCCTGGTAGAGGACAACAATGTCGCCAGCACCCAGAGCTTTCTGGAGTCCCCTACTTCCTGCGGTACGTGGGCATGTGTGTGTGAGGTGTGCAGGAGGAGGCCCAGGGAATGTCCCTAATTGGAAGGAGCATTCCAGGGGACTGGCGTTGCTCCAGGGTTCTTGCCTGCAGCCCCCAGGATGATAGTCTTGGAGAAGGCTTGAGAATGCAGGGCAGGGAGGCCGAGGCTGGTATCGACTTAGACTTGTACTTTGTGACACTTTCTGGGCTCCTCCTAATGACTCCCTTTCTTCTCAGGGTTTCCCTGAAAGGCTGTCTGCCAACTCACCGGATCCCTACTCCACCTCCCCCAAGGCAGCGCCGCCTGCCAGCTCTGCCCCTGCCCCTGGCAGTGGCTTGGCTTTGAGACAGAGGTGGGGCTGGCGGTGGGGGCTGCAAAGAGCTCAGTGTAGTCCAGTCGCACCTTGGGGCCCCAGCGCTCCCCCAACCCAGGCTAAGACCTCCCACTCCCCACCGTGACCGCTTCCGCTGCAAGTTGCACAAAGAGCCCAGCGGCTCCGAGGGGTGGGCTCTGGGAGGGGCCGCACCCACACTCACCCATGTAGCCGACGGTGCCCACCCGGCCACGGATCAGGTCTCCCTCAGGGATCTTCACGGCCAGGCCCAGGTCCGAGATCCTAATGTGGCCTGAGGGGACACAGCAGAGTCAGCGGGTCCCTGGGACGGTTGTGTGGGAATCTGGTCCATGCTGGGCAGAGCCCCAGACTTGCCACTGGCCCCTGGCATTTCATCTGTCCCAGGAAGAGTGGTACCCAATCTGCCATTTCAGGGTGACTACAGACCCTTGGGAGAGTAGGTGTCAGAGGTCAGGGGTAAATTATTACTTTTTAGGAGAAAAACATAAAGATGCAAAAGGACGCCTGGACACGCGTGGCCAATGGCCAGCCTGCCTCATAAAATGACCTAATGGGCTTCTTGGAAGGCTGAAGTCACAAAGTTTAAAATGCCTTGGCCCGATTCTGGGATTGCTTCATGGGAAAATGTGAGATTCTTCTGACATCTTGCAACAACTTGCTTAAGGGGAAAAATCGTAAGGCAGTTTGGGAAGCAACTCCCTATTCTGCCTTGTTGGTCTTTGGAGGTGGTTTGTTTTCTCCCTTTGGGGAAACAAGAAGGGAAGATGCCCGGGCCCAGCAGAGACGGGGAGGTGGCTCTGGAGCTCCAGGTCCAGGACTGACTTCCAAAGGCCGAGACGACGTGACACTGAGAGCCCACTCTGGCACTGTCTCTCCCAGCCGCCCACCCACCAGGGTCATGGCCTTATCTGTTCCTGCAGGAAGGAACACTGCCCTGCATCCCAGCCTGGACTTCAGCAAGGCCCAATGCCAGGCACCACCACCAAGCAGGAGCTGCGTGGATTCTCCCAGCTCAGCAGCCCCTGACAAAGGCAGGGATCGGGGAGAGAGCACGCAGGTTCCAGCCATCGGGTGACAGACCAGTGGTGGGCACCAGCAGGGAACAAGAACCCCTTGGGCCCTGAGCCCTCTGCCTGCTCTTGCACACGGAGCATCATACTCAAACCTCTCTCCAGGTCACCAGCGACCTGCCTCCCTTCCTCCCCTCTGCCTGGGGCTTCCTGGTGTCCGGGGCATGCTAGGCGGGAGACCTGGTTTCTGGTCTCCCTACTGATATTGCTGCATGACCTTGGTGGGTTGGCTCCTCTGAGTCTCAGTCTTGTCATCTGTAAAATGGGCACAGAGATGCCGGCCCTGCCTCCTCTGTAGAGACGGGAAGATCTAGTCAGATGTGCAGGGCTAAACTGTTGTGAGGGGTCACTGTCGTTGCTCCTGTATCCATGTGTGCACACACTCGCAAACACACACACAAGAAAATAACAACTGTGAGGTATAAGTCATGATGCCTGACACTTAGAGCTGGCTAGAGTGATAAAACAATTTCTCCTCTTATCAGAACCTCACCACCACCCTCCACCCTCACAAGAAGGCAGGGCAGGACCCACTGTTCCCATTTCACAGACAGGGAAGACGAGGTGCAGGGAAGCTCGTGGGAGTTAAGAGTCTCTGGAATTCTGGGCCCCTCCTTCAGTGCTCTCTGTCTCTGTCTCCCTGTCCCCGTCTCCGTGCGGAGTCACACTGCTTCTTCACCAAGTAGCAGCTTTTCCCGTGCCCTCTGCCCTCCCGTGGGCCCAGGGTCAGTGTCCCCGAGTCTCTGCTGGGAGGGCCTCTGCTCCCTATGGGTTGCGACGCTCACCTCTGCTCCAGAGCAGGGAGAGGCCCCATGGGTGGCCGCCCAACTTACCGTAATCGTCTAACAGGATATTTTCCGGTTTCAAATCTCTGAAAGGGAAAGATCACCAGCATGTGAATGTGGGGGTTCCGGGCAGCAGGGGCGCACCAGCGTCTGGGTGGACCCCTCGGGCAAGCCAGGCCTGAGGGTTTCCTCCCCACCTCTGGGCTCAGGAGGTCTGGCCTCTCTCTGGGTCAAGACAATGTGGGGCTAACTTCTCTCCCTCCAGCAATTTAAAACAAATGCTGCTGTTTGATACAGGTATCTCTCCAGCCCCGGAGGGTGACGGAAAAGGAGGTGGGGCAGAGGCCAGTCTTGGCACCTGTCCACACTGAAAGCCCCGGGGCGGAGAATCCTGGCTGATGTGGTGACAGATGTCCCCCACCCACCCCAGGGCTGGGAACGTCCAGGACGCCCTGAAGGCAGAGCAGGGCCTGGGAATGAAGGAAGAGAAGTTATTGAGGACAAAGCACCAGCTGCAGAATTGGGGCAGAGGATTCTAAGGGAGAGAATGACAGACCCCAAGACAAAGACCCCCTTTAGGGTGGGGCCCCCAGCAGCCTGGCACATTTCCCAACTCCAGCTGAGCTCCAGCCTGGGAGAAAGCACAGCCAGAGGCGCAGCTGTAGCCGCACCCGCCTCCTCCTGTCACTAATGTCTCTCTTTTCTCTGACCACAGGCTTATGCTCAGGAGAAAGGGAGCCTCTCCACCCCCAGGAGCGGGGAGAGGCAGCAGAAGTGTCCCGTTTTACTAGTAAACGGGCTTCTCCATGGGTTCAAGGACAACCAGTGGAATCACGTATGCAGCTCAGTTCAGCCATTGTGCAGATGATACATGGCATCTGGATGGAGAAGCCGGGTCTCAACCAACCAGCTTTGTTCATTAAACTGAGGGCAGCTGTCATCGTGGGGAGTGGTTCACGTGCCCAAAGCCAGTGGTGCAACCTCACCAAGTAATACCTGGTGTTTGCATGTAGTTACTTATTACAAAATACTTCTGTTGCTGTTGTTACTCATTTGCATGCTTCTGATGTGTTAACCATTCCAAATAAGACCAAAAGCCATCATTTCAATTAACCGGACACCACCGGGTGGGAAAGACAGCTGGCTGGTGGGCACAGAACCCAAACCCACAGAGAGGCCACGGCAAGTGGTCAGGGCCAGGGAGGCACCGTGGTCCTCTTCTTCCTTAAAAGGGCCAGAACTTGGAGGGATGCCTTTTTTTTTGCTTTTTCTTTTTAAAGAGATAAGCAATCAAGCAGAGGATTCTTATTTCAACCCGTAGGGAGATTTTTCTGACTCTCTTCTCACTTGAATGAAAACAAAACAAAGGCATAAATTCGGAGACGGTGTGGCGAGAAGGGCATTTCATCAAGACCACTCCTTCTTGTTTTCAAATCCTTCTTGGGCTCCCAAGATAATCGTTGCCGAGAGCTCCATGACCAAGCTCTTCCAACTGGCATGTGTGTGCTTGGGGGTCCCCATGTAAATATGCATTTCTAGGTCCTCAACTTCATAATGCCATGTCCTGTCATCCTTTATGGTCTCCCCTCCACATGCCCTTCCTCAGTAGCTCTTCCCTCGATTGACACAAGAAGAACAGGTTCCTCCTCACTCCTAAAGGTTACTCTGGTGCCCGGCTCCAGGGGGTAAAACCTCCAGGGTCCCGATTAGAAGCAGGATCTACTAATAATTTTTCTAAGGGCAACTCAACCGAAGAAATTACTTTAACACTTAGAGCCTTATGGTCAAAATAAATTAAAAAAAAAATCTTACACATATCCATGTATTTCAGAGTGGAATGCTCATCAATGACTTTTATGCAAAAAAATATATTATATTACAATAACATTCTGTAGGGGCAGGGGGGAGTGAAGAAGAAAATGATAGAAAATGCCTCACCATTAAAGTTTTCATGCATTTTTTTAGATGGATGATGGTGGAAATCAATTTTCTACTGCAATTAGATTCCACTAGATATCTTTAGAAATGTGATGTCACTTTAGTTCAATTTCAAAATATCCAACAGTAGCCATTATTTTAACATCTGATAGTCTATCTCAGATGTCTACTTAAAAACTATGAGGGCACACAGATTTTCAAAATTCTCCGAGGAGGGTTGGGAGCAGAATTTGAAGACCACTGCTCACAGAATCTGGACGCCTGGTCCTATAAAGCTGGGCAGTGTGGGAGGGACGGGGGTCTGTTCTGATGCCTGCTTGTGGTGGTGATTCTACGAAAGTCCTTCTTTTGGTTGACTTTGGTTGGTCCCAGATCAGGTCACCAGGCTTCCCTGAGCTTCCCCGGGTGCTGGTGGGAAGGGACTGGTGGCCCAATCTCATCAACTCTGAGGGAACATCACTTCACACACCTGGGACCCCTAGGGGGCCCCACTCCCTTACTTGCTTCCAGGCTGGGAGTCTCTGCCTCAAGGGGCAATGACAGAGCCTCGACTCCGGGGAAGGCGGGGAGGGCACGGAAGGGTGCTCCCCCAGCCCCAGACCCAGACTGGGACCCAGCCAAGCCCACTCACCTGTAGACGATGTTCTCTCGGTGGAGATCTTCCAAGCCGCACAGGATCTCAGCTGCGTAGAACAGGGCGCGCTCCTCTTCAAAGCCAGGGTTCCCCATGTTGTAGATGTGGAACTTGAGGTCCCCCCCGTTCATGATGGTCAGGACCAAGCACAGCGCGTCCTTGGTCTCATAGGCGTAGGCCAGGTTGACCTAGAGCACAAGACAGCCCTGCAGTGAGGACCCGGGGACCATCCCCAACCACGTCCGCTCCTCCTCCTCCTCCTTGGGGTCCTGATGCTGGGGCGAGGGTTAAGGTGGGGGAGCTGCAACAACTTCACGTCACCCCCTGCGCCTCGGTGGCCTCAGGGTGCCCCTGCTGCTGCCCCCACACCTTCCATCCGATACGGTGGGTCACGGCGAGGCGGCAAAGCCGGGAGGGGCAGGCCAGCACCTGCCCTTTCAGGGGTTCTACAGGACGGCGTCTGCGCTTTTATGTCACAACAGCATGTGCATGCGTCAGGTGGTTAAAACTTCTGCCCCCTCTGAGTGTCACCTTATAAAACCCGCCTGGCTCCAGGGAATGACCCAGCACCAGGTCGAGGGCATCGCTCACCCTCATGCGCGGCTAGTGGGAGTGTAACTGGGGAAAAGTCACACACCCTCTGACGCAGCAATTCCTCTGCCAGGAACCCAACCTGCAGATACCGTCCTAGAAATACGCCAAAGGGATGTTCAAGGATGGACACGGCAGCCTTGTTTGTTGTGGTGGCTTAAAAACCAGAGATGATTTCTATCCGTGGGGACTGGCCGCACAGGTGATGGCCTGTCTCTTCCCTGGGCATCAGGGGAGCGGTGCACAGCTTTAAAAAAGATGCACAGCTGTAGGTCTGGTTACAGAAAAAGATCTACAAGTTAAAGGGAAAAACATTGCAGCCTAAGATTTGTAATAAGATCCCACTGGCTGCAAATAATGAAGCCTGTACATGAATCAATCATGTCAGGAATGGTTACTCAAACGGAGGCTTTTATGTTTATTCCGCACCTGTCTGTGCTGTTTGACTTTTTACCTGTGCATACATTATTTATCATCATAACAAGTGGTGGAGACATGGATGGCTGACCAAATACCCACATCCTCCTCCACGTTTCCCAGCCTCCCCTACAGTTGGCTGGTCGCCAGCCGAGAACTGTGGGTGGAAGTGAGGGGTGTCACTGCGGCCGAGGCAGTGCAAATCCCCCAACACTCACTGCCCACATCCCGGGGGATGGGTAGCTGGAAGATGGAGGAGGGTGGTCTGATCAGATGGGCTTTTGTTTGAGAGACAGAACAGCCTCTGTTGTCTGGGTTAATTTGTTACTGCAGCAGAGCCTAGCCTGGACGGAGTGACACATGAATATAAACAGATGGGACCCTGACACTGAGGTCTCCACTGTGATGAAACCAGCCTACAGGGGTCTGTGGAAACAAAGCTCCTTGGCTGGGCCCACGTGGGCTTCTTTTGTCCACTGAGGAGTTAACAGAAGCCTCAGTCTCACGCCCAGAGGGACGCCAGGCTAGCTCCAGGGACAGGGCAGTCAGACAGCTGACCCCCGGGTGCCTAGTGATGGAGGAAGCGGTGGGCAGCACCTTTCTGCAGCACCTCCTCTCACTGCATCCCTCGCCCCGGGGGATGAGGACCTGTCACCCTGGAGGACCACTTCCTTCCCAAGGGATGGAAGTCCCGGTCACCAGGAGGGGGCGACCCTGGGCCCTGGACACTCACCACAAACTGACTGTTGACCTTCTCCAGGATCTGCTTCTCGTTCAGAGCCATGGACTCCCCTTTCCTCTTTTTGATCCTCTTCTTCTCCAAGCGCTTGCAGGCGTACATTTTACCCGTGGCCCGAACCTGGCAGGCACAGACCTGAGGCGCAAGAAAGAAGCCAAGGGATGGGGCACATGAAATGAGGCCAGCCTGAAGAGCCCTCAAGGCCAGCGTGCTGTGTCTCAGGGGCTGGGAATTGATGGGGCCAGAGCGGGCCATGCCCCGGCCTGTGGGGGCTCCCAGCCCCAGCACCCGATGATGCCCGGGGGTGCACTCACTGCTCCCAGGGCCCTGCCCTTCAGACCTGGCTTCGGTGCTGCCTTATCAAATCCTAGCCCTTGAAGGTGCAGAATCAGCCATGTACACCAATGTTTAGATGGCTGGCCGAGGCCTAAAGGATTGTCCCTCTCTCAGAGACAACTAGGTTTTCTCTGTCCCAAGCTTCCAACCAGATGTCGCCACTGATAACTGGGGACTTCCAAGCACCAGCTGCTGGCTTGGGGGGCAGTGATGGGAGGCCCCTGGGAACCCTGACAGGAATGGGAACAAGGGCATTTGAGTCTGGTCTTAGTTCTGCCCTATTTACCTGTGTGATCTTGCCTGGGTCACCTAACCGTTCCGAACGTCAGCTTTCCCCATCTCTAAAATGGGAATGACAAGGCTTGCCTCACGTATTGGGAAGATGAGATTAAGTACAACAGTGCATATTAACAGCTGGGTCGGGCCAGGTTGCTTAAGCCCCTCATGCCCTCTTTCCTCCCTCCAGACACAACCAGCAGTGCCCATTTCTCCTCTCCAGACTTGAACCCTGCCTGAGGCTGGCTCCAAGACCACCTCCTTCTAATATCCACCTTGCCAGGACACCCTTCTTTCCCACATAATACACGTGGGACCTTCCCAAAGGCCCTGAACCTCCCCCTCCCTCTCCACCAGGGGGCGCATGCCTGACCCATTTGCTTGGAAGCCCTGCTTAGAACACTTTAGGCCAATCCAGAAGGGACAGAAAAGGTGACAAGAGCACAGGAACTTTCCATGAATATGTGAATGTTCACTCACCTCCCCAAAACCCCCTTTTCCTAGTACTCGGTATTGCCTGAAAGTGTTTTTGGTTATCGGTTGCCTGCAAAAAAGCAAAAATCCAACATGGGTCTCATAGTAGAATCCAGAAGAAATAAACAGTATTGAGAGCAGCCAGGGTGAGGCACAATTCCATGTCTTCCAAACCAGGCCCTGGGGAACCCCTGCAATCATCGCTGCAGACAGGACCCTCAAGGACTTGCTTTGAGACTGGGGGTTCAAATCGCAGGCCACCGCCCCTGGGCCTTGCACTGGGAGGTGAGCAGTCCTTGCTTGCTGGGAGGCAAGGGCAGGAGGCTCAACAAATGTGGAATGTGAGCCGAGGCCGCTGCACCGCACTTTCCCTGTGGTTCCCCTCTCTCTCCCAAATGCAAATCATGTGGGTAAACTCAGAAGGAAGCTGTGTCCTCTGTGCAGGGGGAGGGAAGGGGCCAGGAGCCAGAGAGGTTCGGTGTCCCACGGAGGCCATGAAGGAGACCGCAGCCCTCCCACACCTGCCCAGCAGGATGGCTGCACCTCCTGTCCCCAGGAGCCTGGGGCTAGTCCTTCCTGCAGATGTGCTCCCATAGCACCAGGCTGATCCCCGGGAAGACCTGGCCTCCTCAGGGCAGAGGCTGCTGGTTTCCACGTCTAGTCTGGGTACTTCTTCACCATCAGTTCCCAGCCTTTCCATCACCAAGGGGGCCATATTATATTCTCCCTTTAGCCCCAAGAACACTAGAAGATCTTGTCTGCCAAAAGCAGTATTCACGGCTAATCACTTTGTCTCCCGACTCCCCATTTTAATTAGCTAAAATCATTTACAGCGTCAAATGAGACAGAACCTCTGATCATCAGGCTGGGATGGGACTCTTGGAATAAATAAATAAATGGAATTTAGTTGCAGCCAAGGACCCAGTGTTGCAGATAGCTTGTGCTTTTTCATCGCTGGCCTGTTTGGCTAAGAAAAATCAGGTTTCCCCCCCTTTCATTCAGCTTTAGTGAGGTGTAATTGACAAAGAGTGTACAACTTCATGTTTTTATATATGTAGACATTGTGAAATGATCCCCCAATCAAGCTAATTAACATTTTAACCTACAATGAAAAAGAGTATGGAAAGGAATACATGTATGTGTATATATGACTGAAACATTATGCTGTACACCAGAAATTGACACAACATTGTAAACTGACTATACTTCAGTAAAAATATATACACACAAAAAAGTTCTACCACCTCACAAAATTACCATTCCCTCCTTCCTTTCCTTTTTTCCTTTCTTCCTTTCTTTCAAGAACACTTAAGATCTACCTTCTTAGCAAAGCTCAAGAAAATAATACAGTAAACTGTAGTCACCATACTGTACTTTAGATCCCCAAAATTTATTCTTCCTGCATAACTGAAACATTGTACCCATGACCAACATCTCCCATTTCTTCATTCCCCCCCTCTACCCTAGCAACCACCACTCTGCTCTCTGCTTCTGAGTCTGACTATTTTAGATTCCATATTTAAGTGAGGTCATTCAGTATTTGTCTTTCTGTGTCTGGCTTATTTCACTTAGCATAATTTCCCTCCAGGTTCATCCACATTGTCAAAAATGGAAGAATTGCCTTATTTTTGAAGGCCGAGTAATATTCCACTGTATAAACACTATCATATTTTCACTGCCATGTTCTTTGCAGCCAAGATATGGAAACAACCTAAATGCCCATCAGTCAATTAATAAGTAAGAACAAGCAGCTTTGACGATGTTAAAACTGGCTCTTGGATCTCTAGGACTATTTTTGAGCATCCCCCAACCCCACCCCAAGAGTCTTGACGAGGGAGGGGACTGGAGCAAGACTGAAGTGGGCCAAAGAACTGGGTCAGCTCGAGAGAGAACCTTTGGTCACCCAGCCACTCTTGAATGAATCTCCCGTGGAAACTCTCTCGCTGCTGGGTCATTTAGAAGGTTTGGGTTTCACCGGAAATCACAGCTTTGGCAACACACTGTTCTCCTAGGACAGCCCTGAAAACTCCTGGGCACTCCCTGGCACACCTGTCTTGGATTCATGCGCTGTGACTCACTCTCTCTTCTCTGGTGTTTCTTCGGGAAGCGGGGCCCCGGCTGCCCCTCTGCAGGACTCCCCCTTACTCCATATCTCAATACCAGCAGCCCGGCCGAGAGCAGACCTGCCATGCGCCTGCCTCCACCATGCGGCCCTGGGAAGCGTTTCCTCCAGCTGCCCTCGAAACCACATGAAGGCGTCAGGGCCTAATAGTTTACGATACATGGAGAACAAACAGTCGGTCGACATTACCGCAAAGCTCCTCTGCTGGGGGAAATGAGTGTAATACAATTTCCGAGGAATTTCTTGGTTAACCTTGGGAGGGAAAAAAATCCCTTTAATATTTCAACAGTACAGCACCAACAGGCCATGATCTTGTTAGCAAGGAAAGAAGGAAGAGGGGGGCAGGCGGGGTGCTGTCAGTCATTTACGGCATTTCTAGGCCAGGGTTCTGTCCTACTGGCTGCCACAGCTTAATGCTCCCAAAAGGGCTTAACTCTGCAGTCAGCACACAGATTTGAAAAGTCCACTTCTCCATTTCATGCGTTTGGTACTGACAAGCCAAGTGAAAGCCAGTGGCCACAGCTGAAGGATTCCATTGGAACAGGAGTATTGGGTGGACTAAGGGTGAAGGATTTGAGTGAGGATCTGGGGTTCAGGTTCCAGTCTGGCCAGGCCCTTGCTGTGTGACCCAGGGCTAACCCATCAACCTCTCTGAGCCTTACATCTTCAGGAAAATGGAGATATTGAAAAGGTATATGTATTCAAAGACTCCTTGCAAGCTGCCGAGTGTCACCTGTCATTATAAGAACTCTGGGATACAGGGTGGGGAAGGTATAGTTCAATGGTAGAGTGGATGTTTAGCATGCATGAGGTCCTGGGTTCAACCCCCAGTACCTCTATTTAAATAAATAAGTAAATAAATAATAAACAAATAAATAAACGTAATTACCTCCCCACTAAGAAAAACCCAGAAAAATAATAGAACTCTAGGGATAAAGGACCCGGCCCCTGCTGGGGGGTCTCTGTGGTAACAATCCTCACTGCTCAAAGCAACTTGCACACGGACTCGTGTAATCCTCACACCAGCCTCCGGACGTGAGACTATGACTGTCCTCATTCTGCGGATGAGAATGCTTAGGCTTCAGGAGGTGAAACGAGATGCCCGAGGTCACGGCCGGTCAGTAGTCCAGGCCGCCTGCTGCAGAGCCCACGACCAGCGTCCTGAGCCCACGCTGCCACCCTGGGAAGGGGGGTGCGTTACACGGCCCAGGGCCCCAGGGTGGCAGGTGGGGCAGGATGAATCCCTCCCCAGCAGGCTGTCGGCCACCCCCTTCAGCACCAGCCGTGGAGCTCATCACAGGCTGCGGTGATGCCGACGAGCTCGGTGACGACTCGTCACGTCCACTGCACTCAGCAGTTCACCTTCCAGGGCCTAAAGGCTGACTTCATTCAGGTGTGTGCAGGGCTACCTCATCTCATCCCCACCCCACGACACAGATGGGGAAACCACGGTGTGGAGAGGGGAGCCCCCTCCCCAGGCCCCCCAGGAAAAGGGAGAGCCAGGACTCGGGCCCAGGCGGTGGGCTCCATGTGGCTGATGCTTGGCTTCTCTGTCTCCTGGGGCCATGATGTGCCCAGGCAAGGTGGCCAGTGGCAGGCATGTGCCAAAAGAGAAGGCCACCCACTGCTTGCTCTGTCACCCCTGTCGGTCAGAGTAGAAAGGAAAGTCCCCCATTGGCTGCAGGGCAGGGTGTGTTCTCAGGGAGGGGCCATGAAGTTCGCGTCCTGCAGGTTCATTTCCTAAGCGTCTGCAGGGGACTCGCCAACACAGGTGCAGATACACGTGCGGGAGCAGGAAGGCTCCTGGCTGTCTGACCACGGCGTGCCCAGGTGGCTGTGAGTGCCAGGCCTCCGGGGCACAGGAACCCTGGGCGGCAGGAGGGGATGTGCCCACCTCACCAGCTTAGCAAGCATAGATTTAATGCAGGCATTGCCCTGTCCTGCAAATCCTGGGATGCTGTGGTGGGCAGAACACTGCTCTGGGCCCGGGGCCAGGGTCCCTCCTTGGCTGCACTAATGCCTGCGGGGTGACCCGGCAATCCATGTGCTCTCTGTCTCTCCTCATCAGTCACAGGGAGGCCACCTCTGCCCCGCCACGTCCCCGCCATGCGCGTGAGAGCACTTTGCAGAGAATAAGGTGGCAAATAAAACAAATGAAAAGACACCCGGTCTCACTTATGATGAGAGATGAAAAGATAAACAAGAAGGAAACCTGGCTCTCACACACCAAGAACAGTGTTGATGAAGCTGAGGAGAAGCAGGCGCGCTGGCGCTGGCAGGACTGGGAATGCGGGCAGCTGTTTGGGAGGGCAATCTGGCAGTCCCTGCCAGTTTAGAACCCGTGCCCCTGACATTCCTCTGCTAGGAATTTCTATGTTTGTATCTGCAAAAGTACATAAAGGTATGTGTACAGAGTTGTTCATTACTTAGGGAAGGTTGCACACAAAATTGAGAGCAACCTCCATGTCCATCATTAGGGGCTGGGTTACACGGGAGATGCGCAAATCTTTCTAAGAACGTGGCCATTCCTTATTTGCTGGCAGAGAAAGAATTTCCAAAGACAGTGAGCCAGAAAAGTAAGAACCAGATGCTGAGTGTGTGTGTGCATGAGTGTGTGTGTGTGTGTGTGTGTGTGTGTGCATGAGTGTGTGTGTGTGTGTGAGCGTTAATAAGCATACAGCATTTCTAAAGAAGAATAAGAACTTAATTAAAAGAGGGAGAATGCTTAATTTTATTTGAACCATGGCCCATGGGAGGCGACTGATTTCTATATGACTTCTCAGGTGAAAAACTTACACCCGCCCCGCCAACACACATTGGCACACACTTGTGAGTGGGGTGTGCTGGGGAGCACTCACCTTTCCAACCACTTCCACTGCAGAAAGCGATCAAAATACATGCTGTCCAGGTACTTGTGGAAGGGTTCTCCCCTCAGGTAGTCGTGGACAGATCTGGCTCAGAGGGAACAAACACACGAACATTTTACAGTCCTGATCTTGAAGCAGACGGGCAGAACCATATTCAGCAGGTTACAGCCCGGCCTCATCCATTTCCAGTCTTTGGAAATGCAAACACACAGGGGCCTCCAATGGAAGCAGCAGGGGTGGCCAGAGGTCACATCATTCTACAAAGGCTGTTTGAGATTGACTGATCCGGCAAAGATTTAGTGAGCACCTGCCATGGGCATTGCTCTAGGCTCTGGGATACAGCGGGGAGCATGTTGGCGCTGGGATGGGGGACACGGAAGGTAAATAACAACCAAACAAACGACCCCAGGAACATGTTATCACGAATTAGGGGTAAGTGAGGTCCCAGGGTTGGGGGTCAGGGAGATCTCTCCAAAGAAGGAACAGGAGCTGAGATGAAAACAGAGGAATATTTAATTATGTGCAGGGAGGATTGGGACTCTGAGAGGGTAGTGTCTTGAGAAGGGGCAGAGGGGTGCAGGCTCCAGATCTGATCAGAGACCAGTGAGGTTTTCATCCCTGCGGCAGAATTCATTGGCCACCTGCTGCGGGCCAGGCCCTGGAGGGTTCTGAAATTGGCTGTAGGCAGGGATGGACTTCTCCCCTTTAAAGAGTGGACATGCTGACCCATCTAGCCCTGGCATTTGGGACCTGGGGAAGGGACGGGACACACAGAGTGGAGGCATGTCCTGCCAAACCTGAGAACAGGGGCTGGCGTGGGGGCCAGGAGGGCCCCTCCCTCAGGGTCAGGGGGACAGCCCAGGGACCTCACCCACTGTCAGAGGTGACCCTCGGCCACCTCCAAGAGGGCAGCAACCAGGTTTGTTTCTGCTCACAGTGGTCTCTCTTCTGCACCTGTCATAGGGCTGGGCCCCAAGTTGGCCATCCCTGAACGTCCCAGCTATTCTCACCATGCACGGGAGGTGGCGCTAAGCCATGAAAGCAGGACTGGGTTCTTGCTCACAAGGCATCCCCCACACAGCAGAGTGTCAAGCACTCAGCAGGCGCTCAATTAATGTCTATGGTGCAAAGTTGGAACAAGGGTGCACAAAGAGCCCCCAGACTCAAGCCAGCTGCCATCTCGGTGCGTATGGATGTGTGTGCGCGCGCATGGCAGCTCACGAGGAGGGTACAAGTGGGTGCAGGAGCGTGTGTGAGCCTAGTTACGCCTTTGTGGCGTGTGCATGCGGGGTGACGGGGCTTCGTTGGTGCTTGGCTGGCACCGCCCCCATGAACTGGTCTCTCGTCCCATTAGGGTCTCTGTACAGCCCGCAGTGAGGTGGTGGGAGGTGATGGGTGTGGTGGGAGGTGGTGGGGTGTGACCCAGGAGGGATTTTTGCACATTCCTCTGTCTCAACAGCCTGGAAAGGCACTGGCTTTCAACACCATCTGAAGCAGATGCTCTCTCTGGACACGGCACCCTGGCAGCTTGTCTCTTCATAAGTAGACAAGCAGCAGGGTGCCTTGGCTGGAGCCCCCAGGCACTGAAGACATGCCCCAGGTGCCCAGATCTCCAGTGGCGGCGAGAGGCAGCCCCTTTTCAGGTGACTGAGTGGCGGCCTGAGAGGAGGCTGAGGGGCCTGACACCCCGGAGAGGGAAGGACAGTGGGGAGGCCGGGCGGCCGGAGCACTTACTGCACACAGGCAGCGAAGAGTTCTTTGCAGGGCTTCTGAAGGAGCTTCTCCTCTGTCTGGGAGACCAGGTCCTGACCAACTTGGGCGATGAAAACCGGGGACTGGAGGGAGGAAGAGAAGAGGAGGCGTCAGTGACGGAGGGGCAGGCGGCTGGGTGGACGCGGGTGTCCCGCCCGTCCACACCTGGTCCTGGGCCCGGGCACCGTGGTGGGTGGTGCAGGCAGGGGGCCGGGCTGGAAGGTGGTGAACCAGCCTGGACTTAGGATCAGATTTCTGGCTCTGCCACTGACAGCGTGTGTGACCTCATCAGGTCACATGGCTCCTCTGAGCCCTGCTGTCCTCATCTGCAGAACACGGATCACGACATCAGATCCGAGTGAGGTGTGTGAGTGCTCACCGTGTAAGGAGCCCCTCTGGGCGGCCGCAGTCCCTTAGCCACGGCGGCGGGGAGGGGGGCGGATGTGAGATGGACCCCGCCCTGCTGCGAGGTCATGAGTGAAAGGATCTGGATGGTTAAAGGGGCAGCTTGGGGAGGGCACAGCAGCGAGGGGAGGGTTGCGAGGTGGGCAGAACCTCGGCAGATCTGGGTTCCAATCCCACATCTGCAGCTTGGAGCTGGGGGGCCCCGGTTGTGGCACAGCCTCACGGCTGTCAGGAGGATGATCTTGAATCAGTTTCTCCGGGAACGAACCAAAGAAAACTTCAGGTCAAGCGTTCAGCCCAGATCCTGGCACGTGGCAGAAAGTGTACAGTAAATGTCACCACGATCACTTTGTCCTCCTTCCAGTTAAGCAGCCTGGCCTGAGAACTTCAAGTCTGAAGGGACAATTCCAAGAGTGTCTGGTCCTACCCAGGAGCAGCAGTCCCCTCTGGGAAGCCAGAGGAGCCCTCCCACCCATTCCCCTCCCCTTCCACATTCGCCCTCCGCCAGCTGTTTACTCACCAGCTGGGCTTTGAGGTGGGTTTCTAATAAATTACAGGGATAATTGAGAAAATTGCTGGGAGTGGGCTCTGAAAGACGGGATGTAGACACATCTTTTCCCCCCAAAGATGCTGAAATCTGAAAGGCTGGCTTTCTCCAGCTACTGAAACATGACAATGGGTTCTCTGCTAAGACCACTGGGTAGTGTCTGTGGGGGTTCAGTTCTGGGGGTGGAGGGGGCGCCCACAGCAACCTGGCATGGCCCTGGTGAATGAAATCTCCCCACCGTTCTGAATGTCCACATCCCTGAGTTCCTTCCTTCTTTGTTTCTCTTCCAGGCCCGCTCCTGTCCTCTCTGCAGGCTTTCCTCTGCCCTCAGGGCCTCCCTCCCGAGTAGGGCCTGATGAGCCCCTTGACCCTGTGTGGGGGAGCCCTCAGGTGTGTGTTGGGGCAGGGGCAGCTGCTGTACCAGCAAATGCCGCCCGCTCCCCCAAGTGCAGGCAAAGCCCATTACACGACACCGCAGACTCAGAGCATGTCCCCCCAGGTCTGCTGTTGCCAGTCCTGGGTGGCAGCAGCTCCATCCCACCTTCCATCCTACACTGCCCTGGACTGTCCCTCCCTCTCCACACTACAGACTTGAGAAATGAGACAGCAGAAGTGCAACCAGCAGACCGTAGGCTTCTGGAGCAACGGTTGCTCCTTTTGCAGAAAAGATGCTCACTGTTGTGGAAGAGGCCCCAAGCTCCAGTCCGACCTCTGCCTTGGGCCATTTCTTGGGAATCAGAGTGTGTTGATCCTTCCCCTCCAGTTCAGAGAAGTTGATTCCAAAAGAGACCCATGGAGAAGGCTCTCCCCAGCCCACATGCAAGGTCCGACGTGTCACGTAAGAAAAAGGGCCCTCAGACACTTGGAAAGCGCTGGGGTCCCAGTAACCACAGTCCATCCTCTGCGGCTTGAAGGCAGGAAGATTCCACACAGTCTCAGATCTCTTTCCAGGAAGTTAATCCCTCTGGTCCCAGGAGGCCTGTGAGGCAGGCTGGGCAAGGGAGGGGTGTACCCCACAGGCCAGGTGGGCTCTGGACAGGAATGCCACCCTCAATGCACCGCAGGCTCAGGAATGCCAGGGAGCTATGGCTGGCAGTGCCCTGGCCCTTTCCAACAGGGACTGTCCTTCTGGGATGAAGCTGAGGGTCAGGATGGGGAGGAAGGACTGGGGTCATTTTCCTCCACATCAAAGACTTCGTCCTAATTTCTGACCAAACAGAAAAGAGCTCAAGGCCCTGAGATATTTACAGGGCTGAAAGCAGCCAGGAGAAGGGGTGTTGGTGGGGGTCACTGGTAAAATTCCCCTTGGGGCCTGGGACGCCCTCAAGCCAGCTGTGGTTTGAAGAGATGCTTGATTTCTTTGGTCACCAGATGGTCTCAAGTAGCTCTAGCCCGCAGGCCCTAACTTTAACACAACAACATGGATTTAGGCACCAAGGTTCCTTGGAAATGTGTGGTGGGCAGTGTGGATTTGGAGGACTGGAGGAAGGACTGCAGACACGGTGTCTCTGCTGGAGGCCCCGCAATGAATGCTTGGCCTCCTGATGGTCTTCGGCAGCTGAAACCAGCGGGCTGGCCAACTCGATGTGACCAGTCTCCCGGGCCCTGCCAGGAAGTTCACTCTGATGACAGTCAGGATGAGCCTCAGCTGCCCTTAAGGAGGGCCCCATGGCCAACTCCAGGACAGCTTAAAACAGCAAGACATGCCTCGGGGACACAGCCTGAGCACAGGGCTCACTCCCCTCTGGCCTGATGAGAAAGGACTTGGATCCCTGAGGAGCTGTAGGCCTCAAGGCCACCTGTCCTGCCCTGAAGTCCCAAGTGGAGCAAGAGAATGCACTTCCCTCTCCTCTTTGGCTAAGACTCCTCCCCATTTCTTCCCCCTCGAGGTTGGCGGGGGCGAGGCAGGTGGACAGAGGTGGAATTAAAAGCTCGGGGTGCTTTATCCACTCTCTGTGGGTCTGTGCCTCTGGATAAAAGCCCCCTCCACCTCTTCCTATGGAACGTGAAACTGACCTTGAATCTGGTACCAGAAGACCTTGGGGCTGCACTTGGATGGGGCCAGGCAGCCAGCAAGCCCAGAGAGGGTGGGCGCAGCATGGGCACACTGGGCTGGACCCCCTCGGCATCCCTCTCAGAGTACTTGCTCCTTTGTACCTCCAACCCCGCTAAGGCCAGACTCTCTCTCCGCTGTCCCCGATGCTTACGCCACAGGTTCTGGGCATCCTGCTGTGTGTTAACCAGAATGTACCTCTCAGGCAGCAAGATGTGAAGGCTGCTTGGGTGTTTTTCTGGGCACCACAGTGCACTGAGAAGAGCCCTTCATGTTGCTTTGGACGTGAGTGGGGCAGGCCAGTGAAATGGATGTAGGGACCCAGTGGGCTTCATAATTTCACACCTCTGAGCCCCTCTCCTCCCTTTTGTCCCCGTCTGCCTGTGAAGTTCTCAGTGCCCTCGTGCTGCCCCACTGCCTGTGACCCTAAACTTCAACGTGCTGCCTAGCCTGGACCATCCTCTGCTCCGTCAACGTGGAAACCTGCAACAGTCGGGCATGGAAGGCACTGATGACCAGTACTGACTCAGTGCACTGGCGGTTGTGGGATTTCCAAAGAAAAGGCAGCTGGGGGTTGGCAGGGGTCATGGGTGGGTCTGGTTGGTTAGAAGAGCTAGGGACTTGTCCTGAAGCTGCATTTGTAGAGCAATGAATTAAGAGGGAGCGTGTGCTGGGTTTGGAGTGATTTGTGGGCTAACAGAAATTGCCTGGGGCATTCCAGGCTAGAGAGGGAGGGACGTCGGTGGGGGCAGGCATGGGCTTGGCCTGGGCTTGCCACCTCCCCTCCCCGTAGGTGCTTAACTGAGCACTCAATCCAGGAAGCCAGTGCTGACTGATCACCCACCACACCCAAGGCTCTGCCTCCCTCAGGGACTTCCAGTGGGAGGGTGGAAGCCCCAACCCCAGCTCCGCCTCTGTGGGCCAGGTCGCTCAGCCTCCGCCAGGCCAGCCCCCAGTCCACAAGGTGGCACTATTGAGCCCCTTGCTGCGGGGCTTTGCTTGCAGACACCCTAAGGAGACCAGCCGCTGGGACTCAAGAGTAGGGAAGCCAGGTGGCACACCTGAAATAATTACCTAGTGATTCATCCCAGACCTGAGGAGGGCGACCTCTGCAATAACAGTCGAGGGGGAAAAAATGAGAGATCGGTTTGGGAGGGAGCCTGGGAGAGGAAAGACAGGAGCTGGACCTTGAAAGAGGGGGGGAGGGGGACCGCGCAGGCAAAGGCCTGGAGGCTGGAGCAGGCCGGGAGCAGGTGGGGGTGCTGCTCAGAGTGAGGAGGGCTCGCCCAGATAATGTTAAATAAGTGGGGACAGCTGACACGATCCTGTCTCGTGAGGCTGGTTCTCACTGACTGCTGTTCATCCTCCCTGAGAGTGGCATCACGGGGACCGCTGGCGTCAGTTGCCCCGGGCACCGCTCCTGCTCCCCTGGGCACTGCTGCCTCCCTCTGCACCATGGTGACCAGCAGGAGGAAGGAACTTCATTTCCCGCATCAGAGAGAAACTCTGCATGTCTGAGGACCATGTTCCCGGAGCATCTCCTGGCTTCCAAGTCCCTTGTGTCCAGATGTCAGAGTAGAGATGGGACCCACTGTATGTGTCTGGTGTCCTTTTAAGTGCCCGGGGATGGAAGCACGGTTGGGACATGAAAGGCTCTCGGAATCACCTCCCACACCTCCTCATAGCTGCCAACACTCCTGAAGTGAGCGCCTCTGCTGTCACCCTCAGAGCCTCCTGGAAACATGCCCTATGATTGTTCAGAGAGTCGAGACCTGAGAAGGAGCATGAGGAGGAAAAGAAGACAGGAGGCTCCCATGGGAAGACCCTCAGAACCAACCGATTCCACCCACTTGTGGCACAGATGGGGAGCAGAGAGAAGAGACGCCAGAGTTTGGGGCATGGATCTAAGCTGCACAGGCTCTGAACCAGGTGTCCTAAGCCAGATCTGGGGGAAGGACATGGCCTTGGCCTCATCGGCCCCACTCCAAACCAGCTTGTCAGATGGGAACAGGCGCCCACAACAGGCACAACCTCAGCCCTGGTATCTCACCCACCCAAGCCCTCCTCTCCATCCCTGCTGCCCTGGTCTGGAGAATTCTCCTCTCTCACCTGAACTAACCAGTAGGCCCCTCACAGCTACCACTTGTTCTTAAGTTGACATGATGGCCCCCTGGGGAGTTTTTCCACACCACACAGCTCTACTGCAAAAGGACCGAGTCCGGTGCCTTCTCGGCCCTGGCCCCAAATGTCCTTCTCAACCTGCTTCCGCAACATGCCGTCCGCTCACTGGTGCTCTGGCCTCACACTGGCTGCGTCCCGGCTGAGCTCCGGCTTTCCAGCTGCTGGGCCTTTGCTATCCCCTTGGAAGGAGCTCCTCCTGCCCTCTCATGGTACGTCCAAATCCTACCTAGTCTTCAGGGCCTGTTTCCAATACAACTGCATCCAAGATGAGCAGGCAGGACCTTCCACCCCATGCGACGTCCCAGGGACAATTGTCATCACCATTGCTTCTTGAGCACCTAATACATATTAAGTCCTAGGAACTTTACATGGGGCTTTTTCAATCCTCTCAAAGTAGGTGTTATTACTATTATCTCCATCTTACAGATGCCGAAATTGGCTCAGAGAAGTTAAGTAACTTGCCTAAGATCACACAGCTAGCATGGGAGCAGGGACAGGATTCAAATCCAGGCAATCCGGTCAGAGTCTTATCCCTAAGCAGTATCAGATCCTCCAAGGATGCCACAGTCTCTCTCGAATAGTGTGAGGAGGATGTGACTTTGGCCTTGAAGAGCAAGCCCTCTGTGGAGGCCTGTGGGGACTGGACAACGAGGTGCAGTGGACTCTGCACATTTTGGCAAGGGCCACTTGCATAGCCCTGTCGTACGCACCACACACACACACCCCCCCGCACACACAGGCTAATGGCCAACATATGCTTCGCTTCAATATATGAAAACATCCCTCCAAGGAGCTCCGCACTCATTAGCAGCAGTTTCATCAGTGAACAAAAGGTCAGCCCAGGAGACTGTCCGCTCTATCTCCAGACGCAAGCACTTAGGGCTTAATGATGTGTATATTTTCATATGTGGGCAGCTGACATTCCCCATGTAAACCATTTGCAATTTCTCAATGTGGACAGACTCGGCTTTCAGGAAAAGCTGAGCAGGAAAGAGGCAAGAGACTCTAGAAGAAAGGGGTTCCAGGGGGTCCCCTTCCTTCCAAACAAGGGGCTACCTGCAGGGTTGCCGGTCCTGCCCATAGGGTGGAGGCAGCTGTTTCCTGGGGGTCCACCCCATTTCTCCTCCAGGACAGGAATGGGGAGGGGCACTCCCACAGCCGTACCCTGGCTGCCCCTTGACACTTCCCAAGGGGATCTGCGTCAGCTGTGGGAAGCTCTGCACCCTGAGCCACCAGGCCTGGCTGTGGGCAGGGGCAGGGGTGGGAACCAGGCCTCCAGTAGGAGCCAGGGCCAGAGGCATTGCGGGCGCTTGGGAGGGGACCAGCTGACAATCACTGGTCCCTTGACTAGTTTTCCCACCAATTCACACTTCTGTTGCTCCCCAGAACGATGCCATACGTGGGGCACAGATATGGACACTGAGCCCTGGGGAGCTCTTTGAGGGGCAGGAATGTTGTTCATTCCTGTCTCATGGGAATCCAGCACAGTGCTTGGTGAGCAGCTGGTACTCTGTGCATGCTCGTAGACAGAATAGTGAGTAAACAGATTCAAACCCAGGCCTGCCTGGCTCCAAAACCTGTAATCTCTCTACTCCGCTTTGCTAAAGTGAACTGGCGATGTTCCAGGCACACAGTAGGTGCTCAACATATTTGTTGAACAAATGTATGTGCACAAGCGCTTTCACAGCAGGGGAAAGGGTGGTGGAGAAAGGGGGAGGGTCTTCCCATCAGAAGTACCTTCGTGAGGTCTTCAGGACAGCTGGGCCGATCAGCGTTCTTTGGGATCTTCTTAGTTACAACAAGTTGGAGTGCCCGTCTCAGGCAGAAGCTGTGGGCTGGAGGCTTGGGGTAGAATCTGGAGCTGCCTTGGGAGAAGCATCCTGGTGCCAGGGGTTCCTCAGCCCATGAACAGCCGTGTCTCTCTCACGGTTTCATTCCATCATTTCCCCCACCCTTCCGATAAATTCCTCCTTTGTTTGGGCAACTGGGAATTAAGTACCTGCCACTTGCCGCCAAGAATCCAGACGAATTCGCCATCTGTAAAATCAGGAGTTGGGCCAGGGAGGGAGGAGGACCCTCCACAGGCTTCCCCGCCCCTTGCTTTCCTCTCCCTGAACTCAAGTTGGCTGATTCCGAGTTCTGTAAACTAACTCAGCCCAGCCCGCCTGACCCTGGGGGCAGGAACTGGGTGAAGAAAGCAGGATGGGCAAGAGGAGGGCAACGGGGGGCTCATTCCAA
Source organism: Camelus bactrianus (assembly GCF_048773025.1). Lineage (NCBI taxonomy): Eukaryota > Metazoa > Chordata > Mammalia > Artiodactyla > Camelidae > Camelus > Camelus bactrianus. The sequence continues at coordinate 26,997,883 of NC_133549.1, forward strand.
CCCCAAATCCTGACTGGAAATTAAGCCTGCTTGTTCAGTCACAGCCAGCAGACAAAGGAGAGCGTTTACTGAACGGCAGCCTTGGACAGCGCTTCCTCACTCCGAGGTTGATTTAAGGTCTGGCTGACAGGAAGGAAAAGCACCACTCTTCCACCTTTTTAATCAAAACCTTCAGTGCCATGTGGAAAAGCCACAACCACGCAGTTTGGGTCCATCTGGAGTGGCTCCTCTTCCAGGCAGCAGGCACAATCCACGAGCCCCAGACAAGGACAGAACCAAAAGGAAAAGCGGGGTTTTGTTATCTTGGTCATTGGGGAAAAGTGAATCACTCCAGCCAAGCGCTCGTGAGCAAAGGGCGGTGAGGCCATGGCTCCTTCTACTCTGGGCCTGATGGCTACATCCTGTGGCTCTTGGCCAAAACACCAAGTCCTCTCTGAGGGTCCACGTGGCCAGCATGGGACCATGTGCCCTGAGCACCATGCCAGATGCAGCCCCACTGGGCAGAGACCCATGCTGGACAGGCAGCTGGTGGCAAGAGGTCCTTGGGGGTAGAAGCTGGGAAAATGACAATTCTCATGGTGCCTCTCAAGTTCTGGGGGAAGGGGTGCCCACCTTTCCCATCAGGGCCTCCAGTCAGAAGCATTTCACCCTGAAGCAGAGGAAGCCCAAGTTTTGGGGCCCTTTACTTGCAGTCTCGGGAGCTACAGAGTGTTCTAGGTGGGAGAGGAAGCACTCACACATAAGCACCTCTGGTAGATGGAGAACTCAGATGAACAGGACCGAATCTCCAAGGCTCCAGGGATGGGTTGTGATTTCTTTTCATTCTCAGGAAGCAGTCACTCTTGTACCTCATGTTCTGTTCTTTCCCATGTTATTTAAGCTGCAGCCCACACAGAACCTGGATCTCCCCTTGTCTCTGACAGACGGCACTCAGTCTGGAAGGGGCCTTCTCCAGAGGGACTCCCAGCACTCCACCTCCTGCCTGACTGCCACCAAGCCCCCAGGAAGATGGCCTGAGCTGCACCTTTATCTCTCTGCAATGAACAGCAAAGACCCTGAGTCCAAGGGGCTCACCAGGCTCTCTGGGGCTTCCCGTGGTTGGAGAAGGCGAGGAAGGCCAACTCCCTGACACCGTGCTGGGAAGCAGCCCGGCAACCTGTGTACGGCCCCCAGTTCCATACGACACAGACCCACACAACCACCCCGGCAATCTCCTTAGGCGTTTGGGCAACCATCTCTTACACCAATTTGGGGGCAACCCTGGGGATAGCTGGTTACTCCGTCAGGCCAGGATGGCATGGCAGGGGATGGGAGTGGTCTTTGCAAGCCAAGCTAGAGATGGTGCTATTGCTGAGACCAGTCAGAAAGCAAGGAGCCCTCTGCTTCTTAGCTGGGGTCCAAGCTGATGCAGCCCATCAGCTCCAGCAGGCTCCTTGAGTGTCCGTTCTGTGCCAGGTGTTGAGCTCCACCTCAAGGACCTCATAAACTGATTCACTTGGCCAACGGCAGGAGTTCGAGACAGGTGGGGACTGAGGGTGGACGAGTGCAGTGCAGCCTCTCAGCCCCTAGGAGGGAAAGTTCAAAGAGGTGGCCTCATGGCTGAGGTCAGGTCTGATCAAGGCACAAAGGATGAAGGAGGTCTGGCCAGGCAATGAGGAGCACTCTTCCTCCCTTCCTCTCCTGGTATCTGTACCAGGGGAAGTATTCTGAGAAGACCAGGGCTTGAAAAGCATCATTTTTTCCCTGTGGCTAAATTGACGCTTTTCTGGGTAAATTTAAGATGGTGGGACTGCCTCTGAGGACTCTAAACAGACAGCAGGCTTATGAAGACCACCAGCTGGGAGAGGGGCCTTGTGGCCAGGAAGTGCTCTGGGCAAGCCTGCCACTGCAGCAGGATTCAGCCCCTTCCAACAGTGCCCCTGCTGACCTGGCCACCCCAGGTCACAAAGTGCCACATTCCCTGGGTCGGCAAAGTGAAGAAACACAGCCCTTGAGAAACAGCCACAAACCTCCAAGAAGGGAAAAGCAGATTGGGACTTAAAAGGTCTTGTCCCTTATTTCCTTTGCTGTTCAAGTGGCTTCGCAGAAATCAGGATGAAGGATTTTTAGGGGTCAGGAAGTGAGAGAGGACATTTTTAAACACAGGCAGAATTTAGCCAGAGGCCCTGAGAGCTGGGCAACTCTAATGAGAAAGAAAGGAACATACACAAGTGGCCCTGACCCAGACCTTGACTTTTTACGTCAAAAGCGAAAAAGGGTAATTAACAAAACGAAACGTGCCTGGATGTGGAGTGAGAGGCCAGCCGGGCTCTGTCAATTCGATAATCCCCGGTCAAGACCTGTGGGCCCAGAGTGTGAGATGGGAGATGACTCGCCGTTTACACAGGCTGAGATCTGCTCTCAGGATCCAGAGAAGTGGGATTTTTTCCTGGTGAGTGGTTTGAATCTGGCCAGCTCTGCTCTGGGTCAGGGCCAAGTGAAGGTAACTCACAAGTAGAGCTCCAGTCCAAAGGGGCTGGGGTGCAGGACGCTCACACCCGGGAACATCTCACTCCTTGTGTGTGAGAGGCGAGGGCAAGGAAAGCCAACTTTCCATCTTCCAGAACACCCTCCCTCCAGACCGGCTTCAGTTTGCAACTGTGTTAGAAATATCTTGGCCCTGAAAGCTTTTTCTCCAGTGAAGATTTCATTCCATGTGGCTCGGGAGTAAAGGAAGGGCAGAAATTTCCTAAGATCGAGGGAATTCAATTGAAATTCCCCACACGATGTCATTTCTCTGCCCAAGGCCCATGGACAGGGAGGGCCTGTCAGGCCACATGGAGAGCAGCGTCACTGCCCATCCAGGGCAATGCTGGGGGCAGGGCAGATTGTCCTCAGGAAGCCTGTGGCTGATTTCTGTGTCTCCAGCCACTCTAAAAAGAGGAATTCTGGGCAGGAAATACGATACACCACAAAGGATTAAGGGTCCAAGGCAAAGCAGGCTCCAGTGGTATCAAGGGAACATCCAACTTTCTGACCTGGAAGGTCACAAGAAAGGAAGAGGGACCAGGCAGGCATGCTCTGGCCTGCTGGGAGGAGCCCCGGCTGGCACACCAGCCGCAAGGAGTCAAGAGGAACCCAAAGGCATCAGGCTGCAGGCAAAGAGGATGTGTTTTGCAGGTAAGGTTGGGGGAGAGAAATAAATGTGTCTACCTGAAGGACAATCACACACCCATTAAAAATGCTGTGCGGGAAGACTGTGACATGAGAAAATGTTAACACCGTGTAAAGTGGAAGGAGGTGCCCAGATTCAGGGCCAGCAGCTGCAGCTGGACAGGGCTTGGGAGGGACCAGCCAGGGTGCACAGCCTACAGCCCACCTGCCCTCCCAGACTCGCTTGTTTGTGCAGCAGCTGGGAAGCTGATGCAGGAGGAGTTTTGTCTTTGGTCAACTTTTGAGACGACAACACAGCGGAAGAGAAAGATCACAGTTACAGAGTCAGACAGACTGGGGTTATATCTCACCATCACCCTTTTTTGTTGTCCTTTCTCTTTGTTTTATTGTGGTAAAAACAGACCACGAACAGGAAAACTGCCATTTTAACCATTTGCCAGTGGACAGCTCAGCAGCATTAATTGCATTCATAATCTCAACTATCACATCTTTTTCCAAAATTTTTTCATCATCCCAAATAGAAACTCTATACCCATTAAGCAATAACTCCCCATCACTCCCTCCCACGGGGCCCTGGTAAGCTCTAATTTACTTTCTGTAGTGATGAATTTGCCTGCTCTAGACATTTCATGTAAGAATCACACAGTATGTGGCTTCTTATGCCTGGCTTCTTTCGCTTAGCATAAACTTCTCAAGCTGTAGCATGTATCAGAACGTCATTTTTATTTATGGCTGAATAATATTTCATTGTGTGGATATGCCACAATTTTATTCATCCATTGAGGGACACTTGGGTTGTTCCCCCTTTTTGGCTATTGTGAATAATGCTGCTGTGGATATTTGTATCCAAGTAACTGTGTCAGTCCCTGCTTTCAGTTCTCCCAGCTTTCCCTCTTACCCAAGATAAAACGGGACAATTGTGTCTACTACACAGGACTGTCATGGAGACACAAGGAGAGAAAGGTGTAAAGCACACAGCACGCTGAAACAGTGTCGCTGGCCCCGCCTCCCCCAGTAACACTCACCCTTAATAAAGGAGTATCAGAGGGTCAGCAAGTCAATGGTGCCCCTGGCAAGGACCTCTCCGTTTAAAAAGCATGGATACTTGAATGGCCGCACCAGTGGCCTCCTCTGCTTCGTTCGCACACTACAAACGTTTCAGCATTTAGACAACTGGCCCCAAGAATAAGAGCCTCAGAGGAGTTCAATCTCAGCTCGAGGCCGACCACGGTGGGAGGAGGAAAACAAAGTTAGGAAGCAACGCTTTACAGGCCTTTGCTCTCCACTTCTAGCACAGGGTTGAGGGAAGCCCGGTGCGGAATGTTCCAGTCTCCTCTTCCAGACGTATGACCCTCAGGGGTCCAGCCCCTCCTTGGGCCTCCGTTCCCTCATCTAGGAAATGAGGAGTTTGGCTTAGCCCAGTAGTTTAATTTAATTTTTTTTTTAGAAGAGAAGGGGAATTCTTAGAATATGGACAGCATTTTAAGAAGTTTTGGAGAAGTGAGAAAAAAATATGGGAAAAAGTGACGTCCAGGGTTTTAAGGGGGTAAGGAAAAGAGCGGCAGCACAGCACCTCGGTTGTCTCTGTGGTGAACCAGGCAGCTGCAAAAAGTGTGAAGAGACAGAGGGCACCTGCTTCCGGAGGCCGGTCCTTCTGCCAAGCTACAGACCACCTTCACTTTCCAGCTGTAAGTCTAGCGATGGAAGGCAGACACTTGGAAGGCGAGTTTAAGAAGAAACAGGATCACTTACACCCTATTTCTTAAACTTCAGCTTTATTCCTGGAGGGGGCACACGTGCCTGGCGGTCCTGCAACACCAGGTTGATGTGTGGAGCGGATGGAGCAAGCCCCTATTCCAAATCCCTGCTCCAAAAATCCATTTAATATATTGTCATTGGATACAGGACAGGATACATCAAATACTAAACTGAGAAGAGCAGATACTACCCTCGATCTTAGCCAAAAGGCTGAGAAGCAATTAGCCCAGCAGTTTTACAACTGGGTTCCAAGGAGCCATCCGTGTTCTTCTCAAAGCCAGGGCCCAGCACGGGGAAGGGAGCAACAGGGGTCTAGCCCCAGGCTGGTCAACCACCGCAGATCTGGAAATCTGTCTTCGCATCGGGAAATCTACAGCTAAAACTGCAGGCAAGGCCCTGGACTGGGAGGCCCCAGAGATCTCCTGGGTGCTGCAGCCCCCACCCCCCAGGTGGTGTCCTCTCTCCCCTAGGGAGGGAACTGGACGAATGGTCCCTGAGGATGAGGGTCATCTCCCAGCGTACCAGGATTGCTGGAGGCCCAGACATCCATTCAGAGCGTGGCTCAAGCAGCAGGGGCCTTCCATGGGGAGCAATGTATCGCTGGGTCCTGGGGCAACCTGGAAATGACCCAGGAGCCCTGCTGCTCTCCAAACAGTACCCTAGCTCTCTAGTCATTAACAGTCCTTCAGTCAAGAAGAGATGTGAATGGGGGGAGGGTATAGCTCAAGTGGTGGAACACATGCTTAGCATGCACGAGGTCCCGGGTTCAATCTCCAGTACCTCCTCCAAATATAGACAAATAAATAAACCGAATTACCTCCTCCCTCATAAAACAAACAACCAAACAAAAAAGAAAGAAAGAAAAAAAAAGAGATGTGCTTGGAGTCCAAGGCAGGGAGCCAGGCTGGGTTCTATTAGGACAGCAGGATGGGGAAGGGTCAAGAGCAGAGACTCTGAAGTCTCTGCTTCCTCCATTCCAGCTGTGTGGCCTTGAGCAAGTTACTTAACCTCTCTGTGTCTTCAACACCTCATCTTTAAAGTGGAGATGATCTATGTGGTAGATGTGAGGATTAAGTAAGTTGTTTAAAGCCCTAAGGACAGTGTTGGGCACACAGTTAAGAGCTGTTCCCAGGAAGTTCCTTTCTTAAGTTTTCAATCTACTTCTACCCTTGGGACTTTTTTGCAGTGCTGTGGCAGGAAGTGGGAAAAGCAAGGGTACATGCTCCATTGACCCAGCTGCCCTTCCAATCCAGCTGGCCACCCAGCCAGACCCTGCCCAGGAGGGGCTCAAGCAAAGGTGGACTTTGAGTTCATCAGATTCATTGACAACAGGATGGAGATGCTATTCTGGGCACTGGGAGACAGAGGAGGGCCAAGGGATCTTAGCAGAGATGAAAAGCTGGCTCCAGGGCCAATGACAGGGAGCTCAAATCCCTGGAGGATGGGCAGGCACTTAGAAGCGAGGCACTGGCCCAAGCCACCCATATTCCATGTCCTTGGTTGCCCTGGAGATCGAAGGTTGCCTAGATGGCTAGGCAGATTCTAAGCCAGCTCCCCAAGGCTCCAGACCCCAGGGAGGGGGATCCAGCAGTCAGCCTCACTCCTAGTCCAGTGCCCTTTGCTCTAGGTCACTCTGTCTCTTTCAACAACAAGCCAGCATTTATAAAATGCATCATAGCTGGGAAATAGACAGTTAGCTTAGCAGTTTCCAAAGATGACGAAGTGGTCTTAGCCTCAAGGCACAAGGACACAATTAAATAATATTGAATCACTCAATGAAAAAAGAATTCCTTTTCCAATTTTCCTTCAAGACTCGCATCATCAAGAAGAAAGTCTCAGTGTGGCGTGACCGTCTTGCTAACATGTCTCTAATACTTGCGAATCTCACCTCAAAACAAAGAGAAAGGAGGCTCTGAGCCTTAAGTAAGCAAAAGAGTGTCCAGCTAGGATTTAATGCCAACTTCTCCAGTTATCCTTATGTACATGAAATCAATACCAGTTTCCCAGGCATTTCCTGATACAAAGTTTCCTTTTGAAACTCATTTAAGTTAAAAGATGAGTTGATTTGAAGAAAAATGTTACATTAATCATCATAAGGGTGGTATGCAGATACAGGAAAACCTGTGAAGGTGATCTGAGATTGACTGATGTCTGTGAGTCCATTTGAGCACCACTGTTATCATCCCCATATTCAGATGGTGAAACTGAGGCTCCAGGGATGCCCAGATGAAAAATGGCAGAACTGAGTTTCATGTGTTCTTGGGGACAAAGATTGAAGCCTCTGACTGCTCCAGAGGCTGAGGAGCTGTCCCCTGCCAGGAAGCCAGCATGTTTGGGCCAGCTCAGATCCTAGGCTGCTGCTCAGATCCTAAGGTGTGGTTGGGGGAGGTGCCAGTGAAGTGTGGCTGTGAGCTGGGCTGGGGGCGCTACAGAAAGAGGAACTTGGAATCATTATTATTTCCTCTCATTCAAGCTCCTTACTTTTTAAAAGGTGCATGTTTTCCGGAGAGCCAAACAAGCACTAGGAATAGATTTCTTTTGTGCAGAAACTCAAGCTGATGGGTCATTTCCCCCTTAACAAGAACAAACTTCCTGGCCTCAGCCTATTATTGTTTATGGAAACAAAGAGGCATGCATCTACGCAGGGCCCAGAGAACCATATCCTGCCAGCGGACCTCCTGCAAGCAATGGCCTCCAGGAGCTATCTGCCCTGGGGCACTTCCAGCATCCCACAGATGATGCCAAGCTGATCCATGTCAGAAGCCTGCCCCAACCCACCTGTTCCCATCATTGTCGTTAGAAATCCATGCAGGCCCTTTCAACAGGACCCTCCTCCAGGTCTGAGTTTTCCCTGGAATCCACTGATACTTCCTTGCAAAAACCACATTGAAACTGAGTGCCACCTGGCGGGGGAGGGTATAGCTCAAGTGGTAGAGCCCATGCTTAGCATGTATGAGGTCCTGGGTTCAATCTCCAGTAACTCCTCCAAGAATAAATAAATAAACCTAATTACCTCCCCCTAGCAAAAAACAAAACAAAACTGACTGCCACCTGCCGGGCCTTAGTGACAGGGGTTCGGGGGGCAGGTGGAGACCTGGCACAGTTGCTCATGGGCCCAACTGAAATGAACTCCAGCAAGATATCCTACAAATGACACTGCTGGATACTAATGGGCTCCTTTATAGCCCTGTCTCCACTATTCTAAATCAGCCTCTTCCCTTCCCAAATCTTAGGTGCCTGATCTGTAAAATGGATACACTAATAATAGCCACTTAGGGAGTTTCTAGAAAGATCCAGGAGCAAGTCATTGCAGAGCTGGACCCAGAGGGCCTAAAGAATATCATCATGTCAACCAGGAGAAGGGCTGGAATATTCGTGAAGGAACAGGCCTGGCCCCACTCTTCTAATAGGCAATGGGGCTCTGGTTCTCCAGAGGAAGAGAAATTCATGGGCCTAATGTGTCTCCATATACACCCAGTTCCTCAAACAACTAAGGCCTTCTTACAAGGGCAGACAAGACAAAGTGAAAAGAAGGCATTGAAAAACAAGTAACAAAAATGAATCCAAATGTCATCAAAATGAAAAATCTTTGTGCTTCAAAGGACACCCTCAAAAAAGTAAAAAAACAATCCACAGAATGGGAGAAAATATTTGCAAATACACATATCTGATAAAGGACATGTATCTAGAACATAAAAAGAACTCTTAGGATTCAACATCAGTAAGATAAGCAACCCAATTTAAAAATGGACAAAGGACTTGAATAGAATTTTCTCCAAAGAAGATATACAAATGGCCAATAAGCACATGAAAAGGTGATCAGCAGCATTAGTCATTAGGGAAATGCAAGTCAAAACCACCATGAGATACCACTTCACGCCTACCAGGATGAATAAAATAAAAGACAGAAAGTGCCAAGTGTCCGAGAAGATGTGGCGAGATGGGAACCTTCACCCGCCGCTAGTGGGAATGTCAAATAGTGCGACCATTTTGACATTCCTCAACTGATTAAACATCAAGTTACCACACGACCCAGTAATTCCACTCCTAAATATATACCCAAGAGAAATGAAAACATATGTCTGTGCAAAGACTTGTACGTGGATGTTCACAGTGGCATTATTCACAACAGTCCAACAGTGGAAACAACCCAAGTGTCTATCAGTTGATGAGAAGATAGATAAAATGTGGTTTATCCATTAAATGGCATATTATCCAACCCTAAAAAGGAATGAAATACTCATACAAGCTACAACATGGAAGAACCTTGAAAACATGCTAAGTGAAAAAAATCAGGCACAAAAGTCCACATATTGTACGATTCTATTCACAGTAAATGTCCAGAATAGGTAAATCCATAGAGACAGAAAGCAGATTAGTGGTTGCCTGGGGCGGGAAGAAAGGGAATAGGGAGTATGGGGTTTCTATTTGGGGTGATAAAATGCCCTGGAACCAGACAGTGGTAAGAGTTGCACAATTCTGAATATTTTAAAAACCATTGAACTGTGCAATTGAAAAGGGTGAATTTCATGGTATATGTGAATTATATCTCCATAAAGCTAGTGTTTTAAAAATGAAGTCTGTAGTGGTGAATGGTATATAATACTGTTAGCAGGATCATCTAGTATTATTATTATTATAATTCCTGGCCCACCCAGTTCAGAGCAACCTTGCCCCCCAAACACCTGCCACCTGTATCACTTTTGATCTGGAGGCACCTGGAAGGTGAGCTGCCCAGATCTCTACAGAGCCTGGCACACATGTGTGACTCCAGTTTCCGGGCAGCTTCTTCAAGCTGACAAGCCTAAGAACATGCCATAGGCTGTCTCACCAGCACTAGAGATTAGCCAGCCATACAGACAATGTTTCCAGCCTGGGGGCTGGGGCAACGTAGGGAGGAAACAATATTCCATATGCTCCCCTGAATCCCCTAGCCTTCTTTGCTGGCCAATGGACTGGGAGAGAAAGTCATGTGTCACATCAGGGCCAAGGCAGTTACAGCTCGTCTGCCTCCTTCACTCCTCTCTTCCCTTTGGTGGTGGAGACACAAAAGCAGCCAGAACCCCTGGTCTTTACGCAGAAGAGACCCAGTCAGATGGTGCATGAGAAAGACAGAAACGTCTGGTGTGTGAAGCCCCTGAGACTTGGGGTTTGTTTGTTGTGGCAGCTAGCATTAATCATCCTGACTAATGCATTGCCTTTTAATGAGTCCAGCCTCTCTGGCCAGCCCTCTGAGGCTGGGGGCCCTCCTGACCCTCCTTGGCCTCTCACAACTCCACAGCTGGAGTTCATGTCTGGATGATTTCCTCATTCAATGGCCTGATTTTGGAAGCACAGACACAGGACGGGAAAGTCAGATGAGAGCCACTGCCAGGGGACTGTCTCATGTGTACCAGCTCCTGGGCTCTGTTCTTGTGGTATTTATGACTCTCACCACTACCCAACCCACTTGACAGAAGAGCAGCCGGAGGTACTGGGAGTACTTAAGTCACTTTCCTAAGGCCACTCAGCTAAAAGAGGCCAAGTCTGGCTTCCAATCCAGGTCTACCTGGTTCTAAAACTCACCTTCTCACAGCTGCCTTTGTATTAGATCTCTGCAGCTTTCAGCCCATTCCAAAGCTCACCCTGGGCTGGGGTCCTCTCACCACCCCCAGAGCAAAGCTGGCCGTGTATGGGCAACTGACACAGGATTCTGGGCAGCATCCAATACGCGGACTCTGCCTCTTGAGATGGATGCCTTCAAGTCAGGGTTTGAAGAGCATCTTCCTACAGGAAGTGAGAATTTGGCTCCGGGCATAAGCTTTGACTTTGAGCAGGGACTTTTCAGCCAGACTCCCAGCAAACACACTCTGTCAGACATCAGGGGACACAAGCCAACCCAGTATCAGCTCCCCAGAAAGAGACCTGAGGTGACAGATGGGAGAGGCCCACACAGGGAAGATTCCCGGAGCTCCCTCACTGTCAAGCCAAACTCGCAATGAATGAGAGCCACGTGTCCAGCACTGCGCGGGGGCAGGGGACACAGAGAGAGGTCAGATGCCATCATCTCTGCCCAGTGAGCTGATAACCCAGCCACCCACAGCCACGGCCCTCATCCTATGCACTGCCTTCCTTGGGGACACCTGCACCCACTCAGTAACTCAAGATAGACACAGGGAGTCACTTGGGTTCCCCTTGCCCCCTCTCTCCACACCCCACACTTGCCACTCCCTGAAAGCAACTTCCTCCTAACCTTTCCCAAGGCCCGAGGGCCTCCCCAGCCCCACGGCTGCTGCTGAGCCCCACGGATGGTCTTCTGCCTCCAGCCCACCCCTCTCCCCTTTCTCCTCTACGTGGCAGGAAAGACCATCCTAACCTGGGAATGGCATTCAGAGGCCTAGGGGGGCCCCCTGCCCTTAGGACGGTGTCAAACTCCCCACCATGGTTTTCCAGGCCCTGATGCTCAGAGAGCCCCTGTCCCCCTACCTTTTCACTCCTGTTGACACTGACCTCCCTCCCCATCCCCTTTCCCACCTCTGCACCAAAGTCTCTCACCCTCAGCACTATTAGCACTTCAGGACAGATAATTCTTTGCTGTGGGGGCCGTCCTGTGCATTGTAGGTGGATCCACAGCATCCCTGCTCCATATCCATTAGATGCCAATAACACATCCCCCCAGTTCTGACAACCAAAGATATTTCAAGACATTACCAAATGTTCCCTGGTGGTGCAAAATGTCCCCAGGTGAGAACCACTGCCCTATGCCTTTGCACACGAAAGGCCTTTCTCCTTTCCTTTCATTGGTACCTGGCTTCTCCATCACCATCATGTTAAAATTTGATTCAGCTGCATCCACTCCCAGAAGTCTCCCTGGCTCAGCCAGGCTGGATTGAGACAGCTTCTCTGGACCCCTCTCACCTCCCTGTGCACAGTCCCCCACTGCTCCTGTCACACTGCCCTCGACCCATCTGTTGACGTGCTGTCACCCACCTCTGTAAGGCGGGCTCCTCAGAACACCCCATGGGGCATGGAAGCACTGACCCCGTGGACCTGCAGAGGATAACAGAGCAGCGTGCTCAGAGACCACCCAGGTAGGAGTGATGGCTTCTGACCAGAGGCAGAAGAGGCTCTATGCAGCTGGAACAGAGACATAGAGGGAGAAAGACAGAGTAGGGGCAGCGCCTTCCAGGTGAGAGGCCTTGCAGGGAACAGCCTGGACAAAGGTGATGAGGTGTGGACGTCAAGATGAGACTGGGAAATGGCGTGGCTGGAGCCCAGAGAGGGCTGTGGGGAAAGGATGTTGGAGCAGAACGAGGCCAGGTCGTGAAGACACTTGGATGTGTTCTGCAGACCAAGATGTATTCAGCAGGAGGTGAAATTTAAAAAAAAAAAGTTTGGGAAATGCCTTGTTAGCAATTAAACAGGTTTCCTTTTTTTTTTTTTTAAATACCTTTATTGTGGTACAATTCCTGTACAGTAAACTACACATATTTCAGGTGCATAATTTGATGAATTTTGATAGATGCATACACCAATGAAACCACCACCACAAGGTAAACAGGTTTCTTTATTGCAGGACTTCTCAGAGCCTTTAATATGCTCACAAAGTGGGTGAATCTTTATAAAGGAGAGATGTGGCGAGCAGTGTTGCCCACAAGTAATTGGCTACAGACGGGTTGTTCTCACAGAGATTGTCAAATGATCAGTGTCCCACAGTCCACCGTTCGGGAAATGCTGCTTGGAACCAAGACACATGAGCTGGACTTTGAGGAGGGGTGCGAGGTAAAGACTATCTGGCTTTGGGGACAGTCGCTCTGAGTTGTCCAAAGGCTTCAGAGCCAGTGCTGGGGCCTCGGCCACTCGGCGCCGCTCCCAGCCCCTCACTCCCCAGCACCTGCGGCATCTGCAGCACTGAGAAGTCAAACCAGCTCCTGAGAGAGTGACTGCAGGAAGGACTGGGGAGGCAGCACAGAATTTATTGTAGGAAAACAGTCGGCCCACGGGACCACTTCGGCCACCTCCCCCAGGCCCCTGGGCCATAACATATGGTGTGGTTTAGATTTTAAAAATTGAGGAGTACTTAAGGAAAAAATGTTGGCAGGCTGTGAGGCACTTGTAAAACCATCTGAGCTGATGGGGAGGCTGGGCCCCATCCCTCCAGGAGATGGAGGCAGAGCTGAGCAGGGGTGGGGAGGTCTGGAGGGCCCAGACTGGGGTCTGCGAACAGAGGCTTCTGGTCGAGGTTGGCTAGTAGGGGAGAGAGGGAAGCAGCCCCCTTCAGCAGCCCTCGGATAGGCCGAAAGAGCCAGCAAGGCCGGGCAAAGAAGCCACCTCGTCCTCACACTGCAGAAGCCAGGCCAGCGCCAAGGCCAGGGCAGCAGGAGGGCAGTCGGGGGACGGGCGGGGTGGGAAACAGTGCACCACATGGGAGAGGCCAAGGGCTCCGGGATCACCCCGACCTAGGCTCAACTCCCGCCTGTGTGACCTGGGACAGCGACAGCCCCTCCTGAGCCTCCCCGTCCTCATATGTAAGTTGGAGCCAATAGAATCACATCACACAGTGACAGCAAGACTAAGTGAGATGGTGCCTGGACACAGTGGGTCCTCAGCACGTGTTAGCCGCCATTGTTTGAAGGGAACCCAAGCAGGTGGGCAGCCGGAAAGGGGGCACGAATGAGCGCTACACGGACAAAGCCGAGCCACTGCAGGAACCGCCCTCGCCAAGGGCAGCGGAATCGTCTCTTAGCTGCGTGGCCGTGGCAGGTCACTCCCTGCTCTGGGTCCCAGCAGCTGCCCGTAAACAGGCTGGGACCCCACATCTCACAGAGGCTGGGACCATCACAGATAACGTCTAGCTGGTGTCTGGCTGGCTGCAGGCACTCAGCGGTGAGCTGCTCTCATCCCCCAGAGGATTTACACCCTCAGGCCTGCTATGCCCAGGGAGCTTGCCCTGTGTCAAGAGGTGGCCAAGAGACCAAAAATATCCACTTGCAGCCTCATCGTTGCATCAGGGGCTGCGTCTGTGGGTGATCAGGGACCCTGCTCAGACATGTCTCCTCCTTGACCATTTTCAGCCTTTCACCGACGCCAACAAGCCCACATCTGGAACAAAGCGAGGCCATGCTGCCTGGCGACCCTGCAGACGGAGCGAGCAGCTGGGTCCACACCTCATACAGAGCCCTGTCCAGCGTCTGGAGGCATTTATCGACATGAATCCTCTCGCTTCTGAAAAGTGCAAAGGCACTGGGAGCGCGAGCCACTCCATTAAGAGACAGGTATGACTACCAGGGAAGCGGAAGGAGAGGAAACAGCAACGAGAGTGAGAGAATGACAGCTGGGGTGGGGCTCAGCAGGAGAAGGAGGAAGTGACGCAGGAGGCACCTCTGGGGTGAGGCTGGGCTGGTCCCCATGGAGATGGCCACTGGCCGCCCGCAGGTGCTGGAGGCGAGCACACCTGCTCCAGGCAAGGACTCAGTGTGGCCCGAGCCGCCCTCCTCACGTGCTCAGGCCCCTGGGACCTCCCAACCATCCAAGGGGGCAGCGAGGGTGTGAGGTGGGACCAGAGCTGCCAAGGACCCCCGCAACCCTTGCTGAGAAGGATGAGAAGGTGCGGCTTACCCGTTTCAAGGGACTTCCATGTCGTGGGAATAAAATGTATAAAACTACAAAGAGACTGTCCATACGTGCAGGGGAGAGGAGGAGGCCTGGTTGTAAACTTAGAAGGAGCTACTGTGGGTTTGAGGTCCTCAGGTCACCCCGGATGCCTTCACCGGAGGGTGGCAGGCTGTCAGCAGCCCACCTGCTGCTGGAGGAGCTGCTGTAAGGGCCCTGGATTCCTTCTGTCCATAGTCCTACCTCATCTCTTGAGTGGAAGTCAATCTATAGCATCCACGTTTACCTGCGTTAGGCGTCAGTACTGTCATGCGTGGACACAGCCACGGGGGTGCCCCTGAGGTGGGCTCAGGGTAGCCCTTGCCCTTCAGCACACTCAGAACACCTCAGAATACTCTGCATTCTGTTCTATGCCCAACTCACATGGCCTCTGCCAACACAGCTTCAGCCAGCCCCATCCCTTCCTGATTCCCCGGACCCTCCCCTCACAGCAGCCTCTCCGACCCACCCCTGCTGTGCTCTTCTGGGCACCCCGACCCCTGCCACTGCAGGGCCTCCAGCTATCCTGTCGCCAATGCTTGGGTGTGAGCAGGGGGCAGCACAGGGCCCTTGGAGGGGCTGCATCCCTAAGAAGCAGGCCTCCCACCCTTGGCCTGGCCTTGGCCTGGCCCACCTGCCTCAGCCCTGCCAGGCTTGGGTGCCCTCTGGGGGAGGAGGAGAATTCTGGATCTGGTGACCAATGGCAGCCGTCGGCCAGGTGCTCCCCACACGGCCTGGCACAGATCTGGGTCCATATTCCTGGGTAAGTCCTCCCATTCCTCCTGCTGTGGGGTTTGGGGGCCTCTTACCTTTGGGGTGAGGTACTTGGTCATAATTTCCTTCCCTTTTTTCCCCAGCTTTTCATCTGGAGTAACTTCATATTCTGCCTAAAACAGAAGGAAAAGAACAATAATAGGTTTGCTGACGAGCTTCTTATAGTCAGAGAACCTTAGAGGCCCCTGGAGAGGACTCCCTGGAGGTCACCTGACCAATGCCCTCCTTCTGCAGGGCAGGAAGCTGAGGCCCAGAGAGGGGAGGAGACCTGATGCCCAGTCCAGCCTGCCCTGCCCCATCCTGGACTCTGGCTTAGAACAGCACGTCTTCTCTTGGGCAGTGCGTTGGAATCACTGGGGAGAAAATGCTGTGCTCTGGCCCCACCCTACACCAGCGGGGTCAGACCCTCTGGCGATGGGGGCTGAGCACCCAGGCAGCTGGGGTTGAGAATCACCAACTTAGATAAAGCAAAGGACTCCACTGGAAAACAGAGCCACCAAACGAGAAGGCCCCGGAGAGGCTGCCTGAGGTCACTCAGACCTTACAAACTGCGGGACCTTGGACAGTTTCCACTGTCCATATACAATGCAGATGGAAAAAGCACCTACATGGAAGGCAACTGTGCAGTGAGAATGTGATAAAGCCAGGCACATGGTAACTACTCAATTAACAGTGGCCATAATTATCACCATTGTTACTACTGCGCTGTCCAAGAGAAGACAATTATACGGATGCTGTATCTTTTACAGCTTTTCAGCTTATAAAGTGAACATATGGAGATTTTTCAGATGCTCATCTGAACCTCAAAAAGAGCCCAGGTAGTGATGTGAGAGAGCAGGAGCTGCTGGCATAACCCTTCATCACATATGGAGAGTGGGAGGTTCAGTAAGTTGCCCAGGGTCATTCAGGGGGAGGTGGCAGGGCTGGGACTTGGACCTCTAAGCCTGAAGCTCTTTCTCAACAACACCAAGGAATTTAGGATCCAGATCGCTGGCCAAGCCAGTGGGATCCAGGGGCTAAAGAAGTGAAACCTTGTAAGACAAGACCGTTGTATTTTCCTTGAGCCAAGAGGGGCTCCCTCACTCACATCTGATCCACTTGCCAAGTGGATAAAAGGCCTCAAGGTAAGGAAAAGCCTGGGTGAGCCTGCCTTTCTCATTTAAACAAGGGAACTAATTGCAAATTGTTTATAACCATTTCAAAATCCACCACCCAAGGATT
The DNA here is from genome assembly GCF_048773025.1 of Camelus bactrianus. NCBI lineage: Eukaryota > Metazoa > Chordata > Mammalia > Artiodactyla > Camelidae > Camelus > Camelus bactrianus. The sequence continues at coordinate 27,014,419 of NC_133549.1, forward strand.
TGTCAGCCTCGGTCCAAAAGTACAGCTATTTCAAAAGAGGAAATGACATCAGCACAAACGGACTGGAACTCCCTCCCAAGCCCTCTCACTGTGGAGTCAGACCCCCCAGCCCTCCTGGTCTGGCTCAAGGCAACCTCTCAACCCAGAGTCTAGGGTCCAATTTCTCCCCAGATCAGCCCGGAAGACCCTCCCAGGCTGGGGCTGCATCACTAAAGGGCCTGGGGGTTCTAGGACACAACTGCCCACCCGTTTTCCAGGGTGAGGAGAGAAGCTCCCGGTGTCCAGCTGCCCTGGAAACCCCGCCTGGTGATCTGGCACCACGGGAAGGTACCCAGACTGTTTTGCAGGGCCCAGGCCACAGGCAAATGGCCGACCACCTTTTGGGGTAACTCAGTCCCATGCAGAACCCTGGATTCGCACTGTCCCAAAATACATCTGTAAAGGCGGCTCTATTTAACCAACTGGAGGCCTGAGGCTCACTGATCAGCCTCAGTAACCAGCTGAAAATATTATTGCTCTGGGTACTAAAACCCACGTTAAAAAAAAATAACATCACTTTCAGGTCAGCTGCCTCCCAGCAGAGGCCGGGCTGGGCAGCTGGGCGCCACAGTTCCACAGGGAGGCAGCCGGGAGCACGCGGGGACAGGCATCCCCAGCCCGGGATCAAAAGGCCTTTCTTTGAGAGTCCATGTCAGGTCACCACCACTTGAAGAGCATTTGTGTTGGGAGGCAGAAAACCAACAGAAGGCTTCCAGCTGGGCTTTCCACACTGATTAAGTCACCTGGAGTGACAGGCCATGTCTCCACGGTGACCCCCGCGAGGGGCTCATGGGGTACCCGTCCTGAGAGGCCACCTACAGAGAGAAGGCACAAGGGTGGCTCGGCTGTGCGGGCAGAGCTCAGGCAGATCACACGACCCAAGGCGGGGGGACCACCCGGGAACCCACTGCTATGGGAACACCCTTGCCCAGGTAGCGGGCAAAAGCTGCTGAAATCAGCTTAAACCAGAAAACATAAGCAGCAAATAAGAGGTTGCATTGGGCCAACAGCCGAGAATTTTACAATTAGGGTTGGCTCTGGAAATGGCAGCTAGACAACGATTTCAATGAACAGAGAGGTAAACCACATGCAGGGGTGCCCCCACGATCTACCCCCCATAAGAGCTCCCCACAACCAGAGAGGGTGGTGGGCTTGGCCCCTCCGCCAACAGAGGGGCACACACTGCCCTCCCTGCTGTACTGCCCATTTGAAACCTCCTCGTGCCCAGAGCTCAACCCCAATAGCCAGCGCCAACGAGCTCCTATGCCAATCCACTCAGAGGGTATTTCTCTTCCCCAGATAGATCCACAGTGCCACCCGGGGGAGGCATTTAACGAGCCTTCTCTTTACACTGTGACTTATGCCAAACACAGGAAAGGCCTCTGGGGAGGAGATGCTGTAACACAAAGAGCAAAACACTACATTGGGTTTAAGGGAAAAAGAATGATTTCTGTATCTGTGCCTGCCGATGAGTATAAGCATCTGTGTACATCCTAGTTTATAAACCTACTATTTCATTCTCTTGGCCTGATCTGATTGCATCATCCATCTCAGAAAATGCTAATGAAAATATGTCCCTGCTATTAAAACATACTTGCCTCAGATGATTTTTTAAAATGTGAAGATTGGAAACCAGCGCAAGGGGACTTGCCACGTTTTCAAAGAAGCCGGCACTGGTTCAAAGAGCAGAGTCTGAGCTGAATTCCTCTCGGCCTCTGACTAACTTTAGATGTCACCTCCTCCTCCCGGGAGCCCTTCTCCTGCCCCAACAGGAAGATGAAGTCAGAGTGGCTCTGAGGTCTTGCCACCTCCGGCTTCTGTAATTACCCATGTGGTCAGCTTTTCCAGAGTCCTCGTGGCGGGGACAAGTGACGCGCCTGGCTGGCAGCTGCTCACCGCGGCCCTTTCTGGAGGAACACCCAGCTCCACCCACGTTGGCCTCGGCATCTTGCTTGTGCCAACCATGAGGACGGGGGTCTCCGTCTGCCCCTCCGGAGCCACTCTCCTTCTGCAGGGCAGGCGAGTGACGGTGGGGAGTTACCTGCTGGCTCCCTCCCTGCCTGGGCACCGTGGGTTCCTGGACACCCCTCCTGCAGGCTCCCACCCATTCCTATATCAGTCCCCTTCCTTGTCCCTGCAGAGCTAGAGGTGGTGAAGGTTCAGACGTAGCACATGGGCCAGTACTGATTTCCCTCCCTTGCCCGGCTCTCTGTCACCAGCCCTTCATATGTGAGTGAGCCATCCTTCTCTGGCCAGGACCCTCACTGATACCCTGAACAATCCCTCAGAGGGCTGGCACTGCCTGCCCTCTCCCAAACCCCCAGCTAGAATGAAGCAGCACTGCAGATGGGTGCATCCCCAGGACCCCCAGGGTCAGCCCCACAGCCTGTGCCCACCTGGACAGGCGGAGTGTTCTCTCATCTCTGTTTGCCATATGAGGAGCCCTCTTGGGCCTGGGTCAGGAAGGGATTCCATGGCCCAGATTCAATGGAGAGAAAGAAGGGAGGGAGGAGAGGACCCCTGGCCACGTGGAGTACACACTGAGAGTGGCAGGAGTGACCCCAAGGCGGTGGCACCACAGCTACCAGCTTGAGAGACACATCCTGGGGTGGGTGAATTCAGAAAAGAAGTTAGGAGGGGAGGGTGCTGACCCTCTCCCCAGGGTGGGAGGTGACAGATTTACCAGCTGCTGCCAGAGTCCCACGGTGGGGGAGCTGTGCTCTCCCCTCCTGTCCACTAATCATTCTTCTCCCCAGAGCCTCAGCCCTGGGTGGTTCTCCACCCCCGCCCCCCCACCCCGGACCTGCTCCTCCTCCTCTCCCAGCTTCCAGAATACTTCTCTGTCCTCACTCCCCACCAGGGCTTATAAGGTCACATGCAGAGGCCTTTGTCTCTTCCTGTTATTCTTTTGGTTCTAAGTGAAAAGAATCCCAGCCTAGCCTGATTCAGTCAAAACTGCCATCTCTGGGCTCCTGGAATCCAAGGATGGGTTGAACAACCAAACTGTAGGGAAAGGGGAAATGCAGCCTGGCCCAGAGCACCAGGAACCAGGGACATGAGCACTTCTGGAACCCACTCTCGTCTCTGTGTGTGCAGCATGTGTGTTGGCCTCATTTTCCTTCAGTGCTGCCTGGCTTGCTCCAGTGGTAGGAAACATTCAGTCAACGGCCATGTTTTATTCTAAAGCCTCCTCTACCGGAGAATGACTTCCCTTTAAGTCTATAAATCCCAGAGAAAGAATTCATTGGCCTGCATTGGCTGACAGGCTCATCCCTGCTCCAATCAGCTGTGGTTTGCAGGTCAATCATGAAGAACATGGCAGCTTCTAGGAGAGTCAAGTTGTTTGGGAGTATAGATGGGGCACCCAGGAGCCTGGACAATCCCATAGATGTCCACTATATGAACTTATATTAAGTGGTACTTTTTCAAGATAACCCTGCTCCCAGGGTCTGGCTCTACTAACTCTACTGCAGGTCTCTATGTCCATGTAAAGAATGATTACCCTCTACCCTCCTTCTTTTGGGAGATCACAGCAGTGACAGAAAGACAAAAACAGATACTAGGCATGATTCAAAAATACGAGAAACAGAATACTTAGTTCCCCTGGTGAGGCACCTCAAATCATTTTACAATAAAATTTCAGGATAACCAGGCATGTCTAAACCAGGTGATAGCCCACTAGTTTCAAGTGATTTTCCATAGTCTGGGCTAGTGAATGGCTTGGAGTGCTTTTCAGTATTTCCTGATATGAAATTCCATTTGTTGTAACCTCGTATGTGTAGTCACCAGTCTCCAAGATGGACCCCTTAATAATCCTCGCCTTCTGGTACTCATGCTCTTGAGAACGCTCCTTCCATACCGAACAGAGCTAACCTATGTAACCACTGCAATATTAGGGATATGGCAGGATGGAGCCTCCGAGACCAGGTTATAAAAGACACTGCAGCTTCTACCATGCTTCTTGATCACTCACTCTGGGGAAACCCAGCCATGTTCTGAGGACACTCAAGCAATCCATGGAGAGGCTCACATGGAAGACAACTGAGTCCTCCAGCCAATAGCCAACACCATCCTGCCAGCCGTGTGCATAAGCTTGGAAACAGATCAAGCCTTCAGATGATTGCAGCCCCAGCCAACATCTTTTTTTCCCCCTCATTTTATTTTATTTTTATTGAGGTACAGTCAGTTATAATGTGTCAATTTCTGGTGTACAGCACAATGTCCCAGTCATGCATATATGTACATATATTCGGTTTCATATTCCCAGCCAACATCTTGATATAACTTTTAGAGAGACCTTGAGCCAGTAGCACCCCGGTTAACCATTCCCAAAACCTTGACCCACAGAAACTGTGAGATAATATTTATTATTGTTCCAAGCTGCTACGTTTTAAGGGAATTTCTTACCCAGCAATAGATAATGAATACTTGACAGCTACCTGAAGTCATAGCTAATGTCGCATGTCATTAAAAAATGTTCTTTCTTTTGTTTTTGACATTTTGTTTAATCAGAAAGTAAGTTCCATGAGGGCAGAAACTTCTCTTGCTCACTCTGTAGTTTCCAACTGCTAGAACAGTGTGACATACTGGAGACAGCTCATAGATGTGTGCTGAGTAAATCTGGTTGAGTATCTGCCAACCTGCCAAACTTTCCCCAAAGAGAAGAGACCTGAAGACTTTAAGTTACACCCAAGCTTGGGGACGGCAGGGTTTCAAATGAGCTGGAATGCCATCAAGGCTCCCAGAAAACGATTTAGAGAAGAAGTACGTCACTCTTTAAGAGGTCCATGGCAAAACCCTATTGGCCTGTGGAGGCTGACCTGAGCCTGGAACCCCTTCTGATCCTCTGACCAGCTGGGCAAGTCTTCTTTACCCTCCAGAAGCCAAATCTACCTGAAGTCTTGACTCAGGTCACTGACTCCATTTCTCTGTGGGAGGGCAATGGGGGGGTCTTTCTTGGGCTCCCAGAAGCAGCTCGACCATCACGACTAAGGGCCGAATTACCCCTGCAGTCTGATGAATGGTGCACAAACGGTTCTGCTGCGCCCGAAATCACTGAGGCCCCATCTTAAAGCAGCCAGCGTCTCCTGTTTGACTTGAGAATCTCAGACGTTAGGTCTGTGCAGCGGAGCAGCCTTCCCTGGGGGCTACGTCAGAGCCCGACAAGGACAGGCTATTTTTTAAATAAACTCCACTTGGTAGAAATTCAACACAGAGGTGGGAACAGTGTGGACGGCACTGGCTGAGCCAGAGGGCACTGGAGCGTGGGCACCAAGGGCACCGCCAGCTCCCCCTCCTCAGAGTTCCAGTCAGGACAGAAGAAAAAAACGTATTTCAGACGAGCATCGCGCCAGCTCTGGAAAACTTAATAAAGTCTTCGTGCGTAAAAGAGGTGTTCCAAAGGCTGGTCATTTGACGTCAGGATGGGCGGTGAAAGGCCTTGCTAATTCCCAAAGATGCAGACAAAAAACGCGAGGGGGCGGGGGGGGGGGGCCTCTCGTGAGTGGCGGCTTCGTTAAGGCGTGTGTAAAGAGCGTTCGTCGCGGTAACACAGGCAGCCAGACTCCCTTTTCCTTTCCAAAAGAAAGCTCTTGGTGCAGGCCCAGCAAAAGAGAACGTCTGCACAACCAGAATGAAAATAGGCATCCATTGGATTTTTTTCTTCTTCTTCTCAAACCGACTGTAAGTGTCTAAAAAGACACGTGGCTGGAAAATTCCACTGGCTCCTGGGTTTAGCCTTGCCCTGCTCTGCCTCATCCACTCTCCAGACAGGTCCTAGAGCTGCCGATGCCTCATCTCTTCCAGATGGGGAGGAGCCTAGGTCGAGGGCTCAGACTCTGGTCCTCACCTCCTTCCTCCATCAGGTTCATCGCCTTGGTGAGCTCATCCAGCCCGTGGCTCTAAATACCAGCTCTATGTTGACAACTCCCAATTTGCTATTTCCAGCCCAGACCTTTTTCACAAACTCCAGATTTCAACACCCACCTCCCCTCGAACATCTCCACCGGGATGCCAGTTAGACATCTGAAGCTGCGTGTGCCCAAAATGAAGTTCCAGACCTTCCCCTAAATGAGCCTCCTACAGCCTCACCCTCACTCCATCCTCCCACTTGTGCGGGTCAACACTCTGAAGTCATCCCCAATTCTTCTTTCTCACCCCCAGGGCATCAGAAAACACTGTTAACTCTGCCTTCAGAACAGGCCCCAAATCCTACCACCTGTCACTGTGGCTGGCTGCTTCCATGCTGGCTTGAGTGACCACCAGCTCAAGCTCGCCACTCCCCACCTTGCCCCCCATACCCTGCTCCCAACACAGGAGCCAGAGGGAGCCTTTAAAAACCTAAATCCGGGGGGAGGTATAGCTCAGTGGTAGAGTGCACGCCTAGCACGCACAAGGTCCTGGGTTCAAGCCCCAGTAACTCTATTAAAGATAAATAAATAAAAACCTAATTACCTCTTCCCTCCACAAAAAAAAAATTTTAAAAATAAAATAAAATAAAAATAAAAACCTAAATCAGACCATGCCACTGCTCTGCTCTGAACCCTCTAGTGGCTCCCCTACCTCACTCAACATCAAAGTTCTTTAATGGTACAAGGTCTTGCATGGTCAACTCCTAGATCCCCTCTGCCCTGGCTCCCTTCGCTCCCTTCTGGCCATGGACACCCTGCCTGCGGGCCTTTGCACTGTTCCCCAGCCCACGTGCTCCGCCACCATATCCTCACCTGCCAACTTCCTCAACACCTTCTCACCTTCTGTCAAGTGTCACCTTTCCAAAGGTCTTTCTGCTGACCACCCTGCTTAACACTACAAGCAGTCCCCCATTTGCCCACTTGCACCCCTTAACCTGCCCTAGTTCTTCCTTTTCCTGTCCCATGCATCACCTCCTAACATTCCACATCATTGACGCATTTTGCTTGTTGTTGGTGACCCACCTCTCCCTGAATAGAATGTAAACACCACGAGGACAGAGATCTTGGTCCATTTTATTCACCGATTTATTCCAGGGGCCTAGAACAGTGCCTGGCAGACAGTACTTTTGTTAAATGAAGGAAAGACCAAAAGAATGGTTGGGAACATGAGACTGGGGCTTCTCTTCCTGCCCCAAGTGACAGCCTTGCCAGGGTCATAGTTCTGTGACCCCATGGAGAAAGGAAACGAAGACCCAGGGCCTGCTAAGGGCTCCTCAAGCCACCTGGCATTGTGAACCCTCCAGGAGCCTGTGAGGTGGGCTTTGGAGGCATTCTTGGCAAGTAGCCCCCAAGTCTGATGGCCACAAAGACCCTTATAAAGGTGGGTCCCCCAGGGTGTGTAATGGGCCTAAACCTGCCTGTTCACACACAAAACAGACACCCTAACCCTCCAGCCTGGCTACTGAAGTGGGATTGAGACAGAATCATGGAGGCTTGGCTTTCCATACTTCTGGGTCTTGCTTTGAGAAAATCCAATCTGGGAGAAATAGCGTGTCACTGCACAGGTTCCTGGGGAGACTGATGGGTCACTTTGCAGAAGGATTCATGGTAGGTCTGCTTCAAACAACGAGCCTACCCCACCGCAGATGCTGGGAAGCCGGGCCCAATTTGTCACCGCAGAGGCAGCACGACGTGAAGCAAAGAGATAGGACTAGGGGCTGGGAGAGCTGGTTCAGGCCACACTCTGCCACTCACTCTCAGTGTGACTCTGGGCACGTCACCAGCCCCCAGTGGCCCCGAGTCCTGAGCATCAACCACCTGTCAGGTGCAGCATTGTGAGGACTCAGAGGTGATGAGCTACGTCTGTCCTGCCAAGAGACTTCCAGTTAGTGGAAGAGGCAGGCACACAAACGAAGCTGTGCTGGCGACATCTGGACCGTGCGGGACACTGCCCTGAGCAGTGTGAGCTCCGTCTCCCCTCAACACCTCCACCACTACCGGGTACAACTATGTCCCCGCTTAGAGGTGAAGGCGTGCGGCACAGAGGCTGAGCGCCTGCCCACGGTTTCAGTGGCAGCTGGGATGGCGCCAGCACTGCCCCGCGGTCTGTCTCGGGAGCCTGCACTTTCCCAACCCACCATTCTGCCGGCATCGTGCAGTAACGAGGCTCAGGTGCGTTCACCACGAGCACCTGGAGCACGGAGCACAGGGGGAGAGAGGGCGGACCAGGAAGGCTTCTGAGAGCAGAGTGCGGGGGTGACGAGCAGGCAGGCGCTCACCAGGCAGAGGGGGCCTGGGAAGCATTTCAGGCAGCGAGAGGTGGGGAGTAAGGGCCGAGAGGTTTTAATCAGCCTGGCAAGTCAGAGCCACCACAAGCAGGTGGGGGGCCAGGAATGCAGGGCTCAAGAAAGACCTGGAGAAGGCCAGGGATGAAAGGGCGGGCAGGGGCCCGTGGGTGGAAGGTCTGGTAAGTCAGCCGCAGAACTTGGACTTCATCCTGAATGTCAGTGTTTCCGAACCCTGGACACACACACAGTACAGTCCTGGGAGATTTAAAAACTGCCAATGCCAGCCCCCAACAATGGCCAATCCAGCGGTAATGAGCACCCCTAGTGCTAAACTGTAGTCTCCACGTACAATTTCCCAGGAAAAGGAAGCAGAGATCCTTGGAGCAATGATGAACTCTAAGTGCCGGGCAGGAAACATACAAGACGAGCCCAAAACATCACATCACACCAGATAGCAAGGAGGCTGCCAGTGTCTACTGGGGTCCTCCCAAGGGTTCAGAAGCCAACCTGAAGGGCTCCCACAGGCCAAAGATGAGACCACGGGGCACCAATGCATCCAAATGCCCCCATGTTAATATCCACGCACTTAAAACTCCAACTGGTTACTAGCATTGGAAGATGCCGGCGAGCCAATTTGGTCCTTTGAAAACATAAACATAGGGAAAGAATCAAGCATCTCCTGTATGAACTTTACCACTGGGTAACCAAACAGTAATTGAAAGGAAGTGTTTCCCAGTTAGCAAATGAAGGAGGAATGACAGACTTTAGAATGCCCCTTGTTACGACCTCTAATTAATCAACACATTTAGGTCCTGAATATCAACAGTTGCTGCTGTCGCAGAAAGACAGACAACCAGATACTGCAAGTCCCCGAGCAAGAGAGCATGAAATGACTTATGAAGTCAGTCCCACCACTGCCAAGGTGAAACCGAATCTGACCAAGTTTCTAGATTCAAAGAGCAATTTACAAGAAATACAGAGGAACCTATTAAATGACACATGGGGGGTGAGAACACAACATTCACACTCTGGGACGCCCTTGGAAATAGTTATAAACCGTGAAAACATGCATTCACAAAAAGTATGAGAAAATCAGAAATCTGAACACTGACTAATTTGATGATGATAAAGAATTATTATTATTATTATCATTATTATTATTATTATTATTATTATTATAGCTGTGATAATGGTATTATGGGGTTTTTTGGTTAAAGAGACCTCATCGCTTAGCAATACATCCTGAAATGTTCACAGATGAAATGACGTAAGTGAGATCAGCTGCAAAATGCTACAGAGGAGAGGATGTGGGCGAAAAAAGATTGGCCTGGAGTTCGTAGCTGTTGAGGCGGGGTGAAGGGTGCATGGGGGTTCATTATGCTATTCCGTAGACTTTCACTTTTTATAGTTCGAAATTTTCCATAATAAAAAGTTATGAAAATACTAGGCTCCATCCCCAGAGATTCAAATTAATGGGTCTGGGCTTCAGCTCAGGCATTGGTGTTTTTTAAGACTCCCAGGTGTTTCTACTGCTCAGCCCAGGCTGAGAACTGTCGTCATCCCTTGTACGAGACCCGCGAGAGCCTATTTACACGGAGACTAAGACGGAGGCCAGAGGGGATGGAACAGGGTCGGGTGAGGTCAAGGATCCAGGCACATGGTCCTAGATCGGGTTAGGTAAGGAATGACGGAAAGGGAGGGGTCAAGGATAACACAAAGCTTTCAGGCTTGGGTGACGGTGGGGTGTTGGTCACTGGGACAGGGGCCTTGTCAGGGCTGGTAGCTGTGGTGGCCTGGGCGGGGGAAGGTGCTGAGTTTGCTTAGGATGTGTTGACTTTGAGGGGCCCATGTGACGTCCAGTGGAGACATTCAGTGGACAGTTTGGCCAGTGGGTCTAGAGATCCACATTGAGACCCTGAAGCAGACACAGAAACTGGGGCTCCACAGGGCTATCCCCCAAACCAAGACAGAGGTCAGGATGGCTGCAGCCAATGATGGCATTAGGGCCTCTAGGAAGCAACAGCATCATGACCCCCTGCCTTGGAAAGGGGGGCCTGGATGCTCCCAATCCTTTCATGATTGACCCCATCCTTCACTTTCCCACTTCCTTGGATAGACACCCAAAAAGGAAGCATGCCAGGCTGAGGCGCCCTGCCCTCCTGACCAAGTGCTGAAGAACTCAGGCATGTTTCTACGTCCTGTTCTAAAAGCCCACGCAGATCAATCAGCATGTGTTAAACAAATGAATGACCAGTACATCTGGAGGAAGTCAGCCTGGAGTCAGTCATGGCCACGTGGGCCAGCAGCAAATGCAGCCAGCAGCTGTCAGATTGGCTCGAAATGACCGACATGTATTCCTCCTGCAAACATTTACTGGATGCCTGTATGTGCTGGGCAAATGCTAGGCAGGAAGCCCAGGGTCCTGGCCTCAGGGAGCTTGCATTCTCATGGGTAAGCAGACGGTAAACAAGTTTACAAACAAACACAAGCTTTGGAACTTTAGAAAACGGGTTCCTAGTTGGAAGAAGGGACCATGGATTCCAAGAGCTACTTTGGGGTGTTGGGAAAATCACCCAACTTCCTAGACACTATCGCATAATAACCCAGGCTCCCCAAATCAGAGGACAGACAGAACCTCATGTAAAAGCAGCAGCAGCCGAGGCCCAGAGCAGGAGGTGGCCCCCCACGGCCACACAGCAGGTGATGACCTGGAGACAAGTCTGCATTCTCAAAGTATGCACTGGCAATGTTTTAAGCAACAAGTTTATTCTTCATCCATCTAAGCCATGTGGTCTATTTTCCTTTGGACAAAGTTGATTACTGATCGAAGGTCAAAGTGCTCCCCACTTTCCCCCACCCTCAGGAGCAGGGACTTACCACTGAGTCCAGGAACTGAATGTAAGATTCCAGCCCAGGTCTGGTTTCACAGAACTGCCGGAAAAGCAGCCTCCCAATTGGCTGCTTGTCACATAAACTGCAGTAATCTCTGTCTGGAGACAAGAAAAGAAGAATGTGGTGAGACCCGGAGAGGGCCAGGCAGGGCCATCCACCCACACCTGGATCCTCGCCCCAGATGGACGGAGCAAGGTGACCGGCAAACTCTCAGGACCCCTTATCTATCTCCAGGCTCTGTAGACTCAAAAGGGTCATGGTTAGCATAGAAAAAGGCACCAGTTATGACCTAGCCTCTACGCCCCAGCCCACTCCCTTTCTGACGCCCTGAATTTGGTATGGGGATGCCAACAGTTCTACGGACTATGACTCTGCCCCTGGCTGGCTGATCAGCACATCACATTCCACTGGCTAAGGGTGGCGGGCGTGTAACCCAAGCCAGTAAAATGAGAGTGAACCACAGACTTTGTCTGGGCATGCTAAGCCAAGGTGCTTTCTTTTCTTCTGGTGCTGGGGTGCATGGGTGTGAGGCCAGAGTCTGTTGCAGTGTTCTTGATACTGCAAAAAAAAAAAAAAAAAAAAAATGCTGCTGTGATGATGAGGCTGACATACAGAGGAGGTCAGAGCTGGGAAAATTATGAGTAGTTGCTCTGGTGAAGACATGAATCTCTGGATCAAACCACGCCTGCAGCCCAAACCACATCTGAAAATCTTATTTATGAACAGTATTTAGGGCAATTTGAAAAAATTTAAAAAGGACTTGTAATTCAAAACATCCTAATAAATACAGTAAAAGAAAATTCATATTTTCCCAATTGGAGCAAAGCCCAGTCTTAAAATGCTTCAAATGATGAAAACCCTGCATTTTCCAGCTGAGGATAGAGGCACAGGGACAGGAAGTGACCGGTCTCAGTCACTTGGTAGCCAAGAGAGTTCTGAAGACGAAATACAATGCAAGACTCGAAGCCCAGGGGCCTAGAGACCAGAGTTCTGGCCAATGACTTCCTGTGTGACTTCAAGCAACTCATTTGCTTCCTCTGGGCCTCAGTCTTCCTCTGAAAAATGAAGGGGCATGTTGGAGGTAAGATGGGAGGGTCCCCTGTGGCTCTTCCTGCGATGACTCTGCAAGAGGCTTTCTCTGGCTAGAAAGATGCTCAAAGATCTGGCTGAGACACGTTGCCTTGGACCCTCTCAAGCACTGAAAATTAGCCCCTTGATTCTGCAGCTGCACTGGGAACAGTTAGGTGACTTTGTGGGGAAACCAGGAAGAGGGTGAGGTAGACCTCAGTTCAGAGAGCTACCTGGAGGTAAGGAAGGACTACATCCTTGCCTGGTGTAGAGGAGGAGCCAGGACAATCAATCATCCCCTTAGAGGGCGGTTCCTTGGAGACCCAGAACACAACAAGGAGATAGGGACAGAACCATCACGCCCTCTCACTTTCACACCCAAACAGTTTATCCACGGGAGGTGCAGCCATCACTCATATGGAAATCCCAGCCTCAGCATTCAGTGCCTGTGTGCCTCAGGGCAACTGACCTGACATTTTATCCTTCAGTTTCCTCATCTGCAAACTGAGAATGTACCTATGTCCCAGGATCAGCATGAGGATTCAATAAGACAATGCAGAGAAAGGCCTCAGACCAGAGCTTGGTACATAGCAATTGCTTAATAAACACCGGGTATTGTCATTGTGGAAGTGGGGTTTTTGGTCTGTTTCATCTCCCCTCCTTTGGGGAACCTCCTCTCCCTGAGTCTGTAAAATTCCAACCTACAGTTCTAAGGGAGCAAGCCCTCCTAAGCCTCAGGGATGGGCACGTGACTCAGTCCTGGCCAATCAGACCTGTCTCACGGCCACAATGGTAGGCTGAAGGCACGCGATGGGGGGCCTTGGAGTCCTTCCAGGGTTTTTGCTAGAACTCCCAGAAAAAAGACACTTGTTCCCCTCTGGGATGACAAGGCCTTAGGATTGGTGAGCCAAGAGCTGACATAACTGTCTTTCCCACCAGACAGTGAGAGCCCACAGAGAATGACGGCAGCACAGGGGAGAGACAGCTGAGTGGGGAAGACAGAAGCCTGATGCTGCGAATATCCAGTATCACCGGAGCCCCAGCAGGCAGCCAGCTGCGGCCCTCCCGGCTCCTGCACGTTTGTCCACCTGTCTCTGCTTAAGCCAGTGGTGTTGGGGTTTTGTCTTTTTTTTTTTTTAATGGAGGTACTGGGGATTGAACCCAGGACCTCGTGCATGCTAGGCACGTGCTCTAGTGCTGAGCAATATCCACCCCCAGGCTTTTTGTCTCTTGCAACTGAAAGAGCAAGTGACTAGGGCTGCAGAGTTTTACAGCCCACTTCCTTCGGGTAAACTGCCTGAGGGCAAGGCCTGTTTTTGCAGGAATCTGTCAGTTCTAAGTACACTGTGTATCAGAAGGCACTCACAAACTTCTCATTCTGTCTTGATCGGATACTTGGATGAGAGTGGATGAGCCATCTTGCAAGTCTCCCCTTGGCCCCCTACTCAAGGGGTCTGGGGGCTGAAACTAGCCTTGAACCGTTGTCTTAACTCAGCCTACCTTTCCATGCACAGATGGTTCGGGAATAGCCACTCCAGCAAACATTTAACCCACCTGACTTGTGCCAGGATCAGTGGCGGTCGGGGGTTGGGGGGGAATGGAATGTGGTCCTAGCCCTCAGGGATCTTGGATTCTGTTGGAAAGGGGGTGGGTGTGTGAGTGAGCAGACAAGATCCCAAGTGACAGTGACAGAATGTCAAGTGAGATGAGTGTTATCATCACCCACTGTAGGGAGTCTGGGGAGGAGGGAGCCCGGAGGGTGACAGGTCTGTAGCCCGCACCTGTTAGCACAGACACCGCCTGCGTTCTCGCTGCACCCACTCAACCTGACCCCCCAAGGTGAGGAAAACAAACTTCCCCGTCCTCTCCCAATCAGCTGAGCCTCCCCAGCACAAACACAGAACAAAGTCAATTACCTCGTGTCAAACCCCAGTTTTATTCAATTACGGCAGAGAGCGCCACACTGCTGATGTGATTTGAACAAGGGGCCCTCCCCAACTTCCAAAAGCAATTATGAGATTTCACGTCCCATACTGTGATTCCTCAAGGGTTCATCTGATGGTATTTTTTCTCTCCATATGGCGTGTGCTGTCAGTATGGAAACAAGGCCGTTATAAACTCACAGCACAGTAAACACCATGTGATTCCAACACAAGCTGTCAGCACCTCAGTTCCATGCCTCTCCCAGCTGTACAGAAAATCCCAGGCAAGAAAGCCACACACTGGAAGCCCAGGATGAAATAAAAGGACCAGTAATCATGTATTCGGATTCTTTTCTCAGCTTTAAATAAAGATAAATGGGCCTCTCTTCTGAGGAAGCACCACCACCAGAATCCAAGCGCAAAGCCTGCAGTTCCTTTAGAAATGGAGAATGAGGCCACAGAAAGACAAATACTAACTTGGGGATTGATCAAACTGACAGGAGAAGGTGCAGGTCAAAGATCCTGACGCGTCAAGTCCTAGGGGCAGGTCGCTTCTGGAAAGTTAGACGACACTGAAATTGGAAGCATAAGAACTCTGTAACATCTTCAGAGTGGACCCTTTCTGACCAGTGTCTACAGAAGCCAGCCACGTGGTTGAAATCCAGCTCAGAGGGGCCCTGCCCGCAGCCCTTCTCCCAAAGGTGTCCTCTTGGGGCTGGTGGGAAGGAGGACCCAGGACAGAGGGGCAGAGTCCTTTCTCTCTGCTCTGAATCTCTCTCTCTCAGGGTAGGAGGACCCCGGGATGCCGTGCACACCTGCACAGTCCACACACACATACACACCAGCTCTTCTGAACATGAAAATCCTGCTTTTGGCCACATGCCTCATTGGTCTTTCCCTCCAAGCCAGGAAGAGCCTGTCACTATGTAAGGTATTAGAGCATCAGGCTCCCTGCTCCCAAAGTATTCACCAATCATCTAATCATTCCAGCCTCATTCCTTTGGGTCCTTCATTCATTCATTCAACAAACTCTCTTCCAAGGTCTTCTGCTTTTTGATACTAGAAATTTCCTTCAATTTTCAGATTCTCGTATTGAATTCAACACCTGAAGAGGGTGCGGATGAGTGGGCGGGCGGAGACATACCTATACCCACTGGCAAGGTAAGGATCCAGGAACAGGCTTGGAGTGAATAGCTGGCCGTCAGCTGAGACCAAGAATAGGGTGTGGTCTTTGTGATGTGACATCTAACCTCGGCCACAGTAATATCGGTCTGGTGGACAGGGCAAACTACAGCATATCCTGAGGAAGGTGATGGAAAAGGGGGTCCAGAAAGCTCATTACAAGCTCTGAACTTATAGTGCCCTTGATCAAAGGGCAGACTGCCCCAGGAGAGTGGGGGGAGATGTGCTGGAAAGGCAGGCTGGGCTCAGACAGGAAAGGGCTGGACTCTAAGGCCAAGGAGACTGGAATGGACTCACCGTCCCACCCGGGCATCAATGATGTCGGAGCACAAGTGATTTGAGTGCAGCCCGTGGACAGGTGGACAAAAACGGGGTAGGAACAGGGTGCCCGAGGCATTTATGGAGGAGGTCACTGGTGTGGGAGCCATTCCTGCCCTGTGGTTCAAGCCCCAGCCTTTGGGCAGAGAGGGCACAGCCCCTGCGGTTGCGATCCTGCTTTGGTGGGAAGCCAAACTGAATCGGCCTTAAGAAAACCACATGTGTTGTTTGTTTCTTCAAGGGCTTGACACCTCCCAAACATGTCCACAGCTGGCCCAGGAAGACAGGACTGCCACTCCTTCCTGCAGCACACCGAACTCCAGTCGTGCCTCAGACAGAGCCGCCTCTCCCCACAGCAAGTTCACAGACACTGGCTGAGCCCTTTCTGGGCACTGTATTCCGAACCCTGTTGGGTGCAACCCTTACAGAAGACAGGTTCCACAGGCTTCGTCTTTTTCTTCGTCAGAGCAGTTTACTTACTAGCCCAGGCAGGAGGGAGGCACATTCACAGACAGGGCTGGGCAGGGCAGCATCGAACAAAGCTGAATATGCAAGACGCCTGGGAATGTCTAGGGAGGTGTCTGGGCTGAGGGCACACACACTGCTCTCGTGAGGTTGGGTTAGTTTCAGGGCTGTTGCCCTTGGGAGGGCTCACTGGAGCGTGGGAACAGGAGTGACAGGGTCCCCCAAGGCAATGCCAACTGCCGGCAGGGGAGAGGCTGAGTGCTGGGGAAGAAGAAGGTCAAAGCCAGAGAAACAGGGCCAGAGGCTGAAGAGAGGGGCTGGGAGAAGTCACAGTGGGGATTAATCCCCAGGTGAGAAACCAAGAGGGCTTAGCGAAGCAGGGACAAGTGTGTTAGGGCGAGGATTCAGGGCTAGGTCTGTGGCCACTACAGGGAGACTTTAAGAACAGCTTAAAGTGTATGGAGGTTCCTCAAAAAATTACTACGATCCAGCCATCCCACTGCTGGGTATTTATCCAAAACAATTATAATCAGTATTTCACAGAGGAACTTGCACTCCCATGTTCATTGCTGCACTATTCATAACAGATGTGGAAACCACCTAAATGTTCATCGACCGATGAATGGATTTTTTAAATGTGGTATATACATACAGTGGAATATTATTCAGTCTTAAAAAGGAAGGGAATCCTGCCACATGTGACAACACGGATGAGTCTTGATGACATTATGCTAAGTGAAATGAGCCCGTCACAAAAGGACAAATACCACATAACGCCACTTGTATGCGGTATCTAAAATAGTCAAACTCATAGAAACAGACAGTAAAATGGTTGCCAGGGACTGGGGGAGGGGGCAATGGGGAGCCGCTGCTTCATGGGTACAGAGTTTCAGTTGCGCAAGATGATTAAGTTCTACAGAGCTGCTGTCCAGCACTGTGCCTAAAGTTCACAATACCGTGTTGTGCACCCAAAGTTTTATTAAGAGGGTAGATCTCATGTTAAATGTTCCTACCATAATAATTTTCTAAAAAGAGAATGGCTTCTTAAAAAAAAGATGGAAACATTGCTATTTGCAGCAACATGGATGGACCTAGAGATTATTATACTTAGTAAAGTAAATCAAAGCCAAATACTATGTGATATCACTTATATGTGGAATCTAAAATATACAAATGGATGTCTATACAAAACTGAAACAGACTCACAGACAAACTTATGGTTACTAAAGAGGAGAGGGAGGGAAGGACAGACAAATTAGGAGGATGGGATTAACAGATGCAAACTACTATACATAAAATAGATAAGCAGGGGGAAGGCGTATTATAGCTCAGTGGTAGAGCACATGCTTAGCACGCACGAGGTCCTAAGTGCAGTCCCCAGCACCTCCACTGAAAAAAATTAAATAAATAAATAAACTGAATTAAACCCCACCCCGCCCCAAAATAGACAAGCAACAAGGATTTACTATATAGCACAGGGAGGTATATTCAATATCTTATAATAACCTATAATGGAATATAATCTGAAAAAATATATATAACTGAATCACTTTGCTGTACACCTGAAACTTACACAATATTGTAAACAAATACACTTCAATTTAAAAAAGAGCTAATGGCTGAAATAAAACAGATGGAAAGTGATAGGTTGCTTGTGGGTGGGAGGTGAGGCACAAAGGGACAGGAATCGGAGCAGAGGGTTAACTGAGGGGGTCAGCAAGTAAATTTACTTGGTAATGAAGGTAACTTCCTGAGAGTACCCGTGCAAGCATGCTGGCACACACACACAAGTATGCAACATGCATGTTCTGAAGTCTCTATGCAAAGCCAAGTCTACCTCAAAAGTCGAACATGACACCAAGTTGTTGAGCAACAGAGAGTGCACTAAGACAAGGGGCCCCTTGTGATGTCTGGGTGTTGGCTGAGCGCCTCCTCTGTCTCCCAGCCTGTTTTCATAATACGCCATTGACAGTACCCATACCACAGGCCCACTGGGAAGGCCCCTGCTATAGATTAAACGTCTGTGTCCTCCCCTCCAAATTCATATGTAGAAAGCTAATGCCCAATGTGACAGTACTAGGAGATGAGGCCTGTGAGGTGGTTAAGTCATGAGGGTGGGGCCTCTAAAAATGGGATTAGTGCCCTTATAACAAACATCCCCTGAAAGCTCCCTCACCCTTGCTGCCAGGGAGAAGACGGTCGTTTATGAACCAGTACCTGGACTTCCCAGCCTCCAGAACTGAGAAATAAATTTCTATTGTTTATAATCCACCCCGTCTGTGGCATTCTGTTGTAGCTCAAATGGACTAACATGCTACCTAGCCTTGGGCATATCCCTTAACCTGAGGCCCAGCTCCTCACGCATCACACAGATCAGAGTGAGCCGGTGGCCGCAAGGATCTGCAACCACCTGAGCGCCCAGCCCAGGCTTAGCCCAGAGCAGGTCCTACGCAAACAGTAGCCATTCAGACATCATACCTCCCCTGCAAGGTTCAAGAAATGGTGATTTTTACTTCTCTGAAGACTCAGAAAGGAACTGGGAAGTAGCCAGTGAAAGGGAGTCAGCTCCTCATCAGCACCAAAGACAGCAAAGCAAAAGCCGCCTCTCCCGGCATGAGCCATTGACTCCAAGCTCCGGGAGGGCAGGGGCCAGGGCTCTGCGGCCCTTCTCTCCCTGGCTCCGAGCCTCCCTCTCGGAGAGAAGCCACGTGTGTCCCCACAGCACATGGCCAGGGTTAAAATCTCACAACCCACAGTCAATTCCTTCAAGACTCATAACTCCCAGTGGACTTAGAAACAGGAACGATATTGATATTGAAGATAAATAAATGCTGTCACTGTTTTCATTCTTTTCGAGTGACATGAAATGGGAACATACTTTCTTAATTAAGAGTCTGTGGTATGTGGAGGCTTTGGAGGGTAACCAGATTTTCCCAACTGAAGGCCAGAACCCAAGCAGCAAGGACAGCACGGCTCCCCTCAGATGGCTACAAACCCAAGCAAGGGAGGCTGCCACCCCACCCGATTTGGCAATTTGGCGATTTGGCGTCAATCCCCAGTGGAAGAGGAGCAAGGAGAAGTCACTGCTGGCAGGGAGGGGGTGTCGGCGACCAGAACCTGCTTGGGACTATTTTCATTGTTGCCCCAGGCACTCCTTGAACTTGGGCCAATGAAAATGCACGTTCCATTTCAGAAGTAAGAGCAAGAAAGGCAGCTTCCTGAGGAAATGAAAACGCTCACACCGGAGCGCTTGGAAATGAAACCACATGTTTATTGTGCAGGAGGGGGTGGGAGGTGCCCCAAAGTGATTCCTGATTCCTGGAGCCATCTCTCTACCAACTAAAGGTTTCTTTTGTTCTGTTTGTTTCATTTTATTTTATTTAACATCATTTTACCAAAGTACCAGGTTTTGGTTTTTTGTTTTTTCTTGGCGTGTAGGGGGATGGGGGGGGGAGGTCCTGATAGGTCCTGAAGCAATTTAGGGAAACTGATTCCACTCGAGGAGACTGGATTAGACAGAGGCCATGAGCCGCTCACTTTGCCACACTCCAGGTCTAAAACTATAAACCGAAAAGTGACTTGAGCACAGCTTTCTCTTAAAAATTCCTGCCAAAGCTGGAAAAAACAATCAGGCATTTGCTCTGAGGAAAAGGCTCTCTGACGTTTGAAAGGCAAGATAGCATCACGGGTAACAGCAATTCTTCACAGCCCGCCTCTTGGAAGGAGCAGGAGAGGAAAACGGAAACATTTGGTATTTGGTTAGCAACAGCTGAGTGGGTTCATATTGCTTCAAGAAAGATGTTTTCATGTGAATAAAAATGACATATGGCAATTACACAAACACACCCAAACCAAGCCCCATCTTCCTGTGCCTTTTGTCGCCCTCATTCTGGTCTCGAGTTTTACTGAATGTCTTGTACTTGTCACATGTCTTTGTAGGCTCAAAACTATTAAGTCCGGGTCTTACAAAGGGTGGAGATACCTAGACAAGTCACATGTGAAAACCACTAAGTTGTAGGGCGTTTGGGCCTGGGCTGCCAGGTCAGGGAAGGGAGGGAAGATGGGGTGCAGAGTGGGGAGGGAGGGTCTGGTCTGTGAATTTGTGAGAGGAAGCAGGGAGGTGGGTTGAAGTGTGCTTGTTGGGGGCCCAGTGCAGCAGCCCCTTCCAGCCCACCTGTTTGCAAGGGTTCAGTTCTCTGACCTGAATTTACTGGGTGCAGTCAAAGCCCAGGAGGGACCTGGAGTCTGGGAAAGGGCGGAGGGCTGAGCTGGGCTGGATGCCAAGCCTATGCTGTCACCACGGGGCCCTCTGGACAATGATGCCCAGAGTCAGGTTTGACTTCTCCCTTAACCTCATGGCCAAGAATAGCTACAAATTTTGATACTCCCTTGCAGGGAGAATGGCATGAGGATTGAGTGGGTAAATGCAGGGGTGGGCCCGGGGAACGGCCAGGGAGACACGGACACTGTGCCTCAGTGGCTGGCCTGGCATGTTGGAGTGCTGGGGACAGAACTGGGCCCTGGATTCCAGGCCTGGCTCTTTTACTGGTCATCTCTAAATGAGAGGTCTGAACCACCGGGCTCTAACCACCAGCACCCTCTCCTGTGCTGAAAGCCGGTCACTCTGACGACATGCCGGCCTTCCGTGCTAACACAGAGAGAGCGTGACAACCACGAGGCGCCAGCAGGAAAGACACCTGCCTCATCAGCAGTGGAGGCTCTTGAAGATGTCCGGCAAAAAGGAGACAACTGATGTATGTGAGCTGTGGCTGGGTCTACTTCCTCTAGATTTTCAGTATTTTCGCAAATGAGGGGGAAACAACTATTTTAAACTTGCACCTACAAAATCACTGAGATTAGGAAGGCCCTGGTAAGCAAAAGAGCTCTGACCACCAGACATGTCCCCCTTGGGGTGCAGGGCCCGGGTAACATGCAGTCACTAAGAACCCAGTGTTTCACCTGCCGGGCCTGCAGCGGAAACTTCTGGGAGCTGCGACCAGGCCCGCTGTGGTGCTGGCACCTGGGACAGCCCAGTGACACTGAATGCTGCTCCCTTCCTGCTGACCTGGGGCCTTCCCTCACTCGTACTCTCTCACCCCCAGCCTCTCAGAGCCACATCCTTTCTACGAGCTTTTCTCTTTCCTAGAAAAGAAGTTTCCATATAGATACAGGCAACTTTAGAAGCTAAAATACACAGGCCACACCCAGGCCAACCGTATCAAGTCCCTGGGATGGCATCAGTAGTTTTTAAAGCTCCCCATGAGATTCCAAGGTCTAGTTCACCCATGTTATCCCCAGGACCTGGAGTGGTGGTGCCTGGCCGGAGCAAGAGAGCAGGTGTATATGCAAAACGAACAGAAAACAAAACAAATGAACAAACCAATGTGAAGTGGAAGCCATAAGCTTCCCCGCTGGGGAGTAGAAATCTCAGGCCCACACTCCCTCGACACCATCCCCCTTCGGTGGCTAATCTGTCAGAAATGAAGTTGCCTCTGCCTGAAACAACTGGATAAGAAAGAGTTGTTCCCAGCAAGGCTTCCATCTGAGGTTAACAAAAGAACCCGTGAGGCTCTGGGTGCCTGGGCTGAGGCAAGGCTGTCTGCTGCACTCAGAGCTGCTGCTGTGGTGGGCCCAGAGACCCCAGAAGCAAGGCGGGCCTGAACGCGGGCCCTGCCTGACTTAACCGCCATCTGGATTGCTCAGCCAGGGCCCCTGAGCTGGGGCGAGGGGGCTGGACTTGGCCCCCTGCTTCTCCTCCGACTCCCGTGTGACCTCAGACCTGTCATCCTCCTCTCAGGACCTTGGTTTTCCCTTTTACAAAATGAAGCTAATGAATTAGGGGAGCGTCAATGTCCTTGCCTCCCAGTTTGGTAAGTCCGTAGGCAGGAGCCTGGTGGGGATGGAGACAGCAGAGAGCACAGCCTTTCTCCAGCATCAGATCCCCAAGTGGAGTTCACGATCCGGTGAGGTTTTTTTAAACCCACCCAGCTGCCTCCCCTCCCGCACCTGCACTGGGGCCAGAATGAGCATGAACTTAAGGACAGCATTTCCTGGAGGCCGGGACCGGCTGCCGTCGCAGCCCTGCTGGTTTGCTGCCGGGATCATGACGCCGCCTCTCCATGCCCCAGTCTTTTCTCGAGTGCTTTTCCGGTTTAACCTTGGCGACAGTGCCTGACGCACCCTGACTGCGGGCTGCCCTGGCCTACTGGGGAGAAGAGCAGGGAGGCTCTAAAGCCTCGGAGGCCTGGCCCACCTTGCCGTCCAGGGCCCCGAGGGCTGGCTTCACCTGGAGCTATGAGCTAATGAAGCAAAAGCCACAGGAGGGCAGGGCCAGGAAGTGGCTGAGCCAGCAGGGGCCAAGGCAAACAGCAGCCTCCATGCAGACGCGGCCCCGCTTCTCCCTGGGCTGGCGGCCAGGGCCTAGCGAGGCTCACAGCTGTGCTGGCCGAAAGCAGTTTGAGAAGTGCATGCTTGGGAAGGCGGAGGCAATTGATGGTGTCCCCAAAGTCCTGATGTCTCAGGGTCCAAAGACCCCACCACCACCCTCCCATCCTCTCGACATGATCCCCATCAGGGGCTTAGCCAACCTGGGGACACGAAGCACTTCACCTACAAAGTGTCCAGTAGTCTTTACCAACCAACACTGTGTGAAAAGGCATTCTAATTTGGAGACCAAGCCTGTCTTTCTGTAATACCTGCCCCTTAATCCCTATCCTTGGGATAGCGAGGGCAAATTCTGTGCTCCTGGAGTCCTCTCTGATAAACATCAAGTTCCCCCAGCTGCCCCATCACGGCTCCTACAAAATGGGCCACGTGGCACACTGCAACTCTGCCTCCTCGAGGAACAGGGCTTGGCCCACTGGCACAGGCTCTAGGTCTTTGTAATTTAATGTGATTCAACTCCTACCTTCAAGCCACATTTGCTTAGCTCAGCCCCACACCCAAGGGGGCTACACTTGGGAAGAGATGTCATAGTCACAGGCACACAGGGTTCCCCCAGTGCCCACGTTTCAGATGAGAAATGGGAGAGGCATGTTGCTTCCGCAGAAACTAACGGAGAAAGGTGGAGTCTCCATTCAGACTTCGCTGAGCTGAGTTACAGCCTAGGGGTGGTGGGATTTTAGACATGAATCTTCAGAGCTCAGCAAAGCTAGTTTTCAGAAAGAGATGACTTTGGGGCCAGTGACCTTCCCACTTTGCCACCTGATGTGCCATAATAATAACTGAATGACAGCAGCTGACACGAAGGGGGCACCTGCTGTATACCAGGCCCCACGCAGGGCACTGCACTTGCTTGTCTCTTGTGATCCTAACAGCCCTACCAAAGAGGTGCTATGATCAGCCTCTTTTTCAGGTGCCAAAAAAATGAGGCATTGAGAAGGCATTAGCACAAGGGCCCAGAGCTAGCAAGAGGTAGACATGGGATTGGAACTCAGCCCTTCCTGAAAACAGAACAACCATTTGCATCGTTTAGCTTCTTGGGATCCACAGCAGGCAAGGACCCGGAACCCTGAGGGGTGGATGGAGTCCCACCAGTGGCACCATTCAGCAGGCTCCAGGGCCCACAGGGGAGCGGGGCACCCTGGTAACCCGGCGTACCCATGACCTATTGGTCCCTTTCCATGGAGGGGCCCAGGGCTGCTCTGCATACCGAGTCTGGAGCTCCAGCCTCTAGAAACTAAGGCCTGGGAAAGCCGTGGCAGCTCAGGAGCTGGCCATCAGCTGGGTGGCCACACTCCTCGGGCCAGGCCAGCACAGAGTGCTGCGGAGAACCCCCTCCCCAGAGCACCTTCAGCCCCTCAGCCTGCACCACACCTGTGACCCAGTAACACATGTGCTCTCATTCCCTCCGCTGCTGCCCTCAGAGTCGGCCTTCGCACCCTCCCCTCCTCCATCCCCAGCCGAGCTGTAAATTCTGTGTGTCCCCGGCAGAGCCTGGGACAGTCTGGACACTTATGAGATCACTGATAAATATACAAGTGATTAAAGCAGGAGCAGCCATGAGAAATATTATTCACCAGGATCCTGTTTACACTTCCTTTGTCAAAACAAATCCCTTGCTCCTTGAAGGCAGAAATCTTAAAGTCCTGGGTGTCCAGAAGTAAATGCTTGGCTTTTCATAGGCTGTTGGAATTGAACTTCACAGTACATTCCTATGCTTGGATCTACACGGAGGCAAGTCCTTAAGCCAACAGGACGGGAGTCCAAACAGGGCTGGGCCCATCCTGGAGCAGGCAGGGCCCAGCTGCCTTGCCCCCTGCACGCCCCAGCACCCTGCACAGAGCCTGGCGCACAGTCCTACTTGATGAGCAAATGCATGAACGAGGGGATGGATGACCTGTCTCATCAATCTGCTAGCTGTTGGCTATATTCTAATTTCTCCTTGTGCTGGGTCAGGTTAACACATGGATCTGCCACACAGGGAGGAGCCCCTTCCTAACACTGACACCCTCATTCTTCACGAGCAATCACGTCAGAACAGAAGGGCCTGTTGGAAATAGCAGGGAGGCAGATCCCGCAGAAAACCAGAAGGAAAGCCAGGGTGATGCCCTCATCTCTCAGATGGGGAAACTGAGGCCCAGGTAGGGGAGGGTCTGGTCTTATTCATCACGGCAGGGCTTCCTTAGCCACTCAGCTGCTCTAAAGCCCTGGCTCAGTGTGAACAGGGAGGGGAAGGCCTTTATTAAAATTCAAAGACCCTCACCCTAGGGTCCCGTTGAGGTCTGGCACAGAGACTCCCAGCCAAGCCTTTCACACTTTCCTCGCAGGACCTGGCATTTTGAACACCGTGTAGTGTAGCGGCTTCTGTCAGCCTGGAGGCCAGTGATCGATGTCATACAGGTGTCTCATATAAATCTTCAAGGGCTGTCTCTGCATGGAGCCAAGTAGATGCTTTTAATCATCAAGAGAGGAGAAAAGCAAAATGCCTCATGCATTTTCATTTTTATCGGAGTGGACGAGCACAATCAATTTGTCAGCATGCAGCACCACTTCTTGCCAAATACCACTTACTTTAAACTAAAGCTTTTTCAGCTACACAAATACAGAATAGAAGCGCACAGAACCCAAAACACATGTTTTTCTTTCTTCCCTTCTTTCTTTTTTAAGAGTCTCACATATCTCATAACTGTCTAGACCTCGTAAGCTCTGTCTCAGCCTGGAGCGCTGCTCTCTGTGAACAGTCTTTCCCTTCCCTCTGACAGCCAGGCTCAAAACAGACATTTTGACAGGTAATTAACTGATGCCGAGCCTAACAGGTATCCTCCTCAGTTGCTCAGCACAAGATAGATAACTGGGAAAAAGACCAAAAAGCGACTCAGATGGATGATCAAAGAATACCACGATGGTGAAACCTCTGTTTCTAACTGGTCTAAAAACGTAACCCATAATGGCTGTTTGTTTTCAGTTATTCCTTGCCAAGAACAATGTTCAGATGATTAAAAAATTCCACACTGGAACCTCCAATGCTTACTTATTTTCCCTCCTGAGCACCTGCCCAGGAAGAAGCTCCGCTCAGAAAATGCAACGATTAACAGGGACCAGCGAACTCCCCGCTCCTCACAGTCAGCATGTTGCCTCGGAAAGCCCTCCGAGGACTTCTTAACGGGGTATGGTTCTGAAAGGGCAGCCTGTGACTGCACGTGGTTCTAGATGAGTCAGGGCCAGTTCAACTAGGCGGCTGGAGCACGGGGTGGGAGGCTGAGACCCTTCCTCGCAGATCAGGGCCAGCAGCAGACAAACCCGAATCTACGTGGAGCTGGAACTGAACTGGGAATGGCCACGGCACAGCCCAAGAGACTGCTACCAGGAAAGAAGACGCTCAGAGCAGCCAGTTCCTCCCAGAGGGGGCATGGAATCGAATTTCCATTCTGGAAACACGACTCATAGATGTCTTCAGAGTTGGGGCTAAGCCAGGGAAGCCAACAGGATACCCTGAACCTCTGATTCCAACCAAAGCAGCTGGGGGCTCCACCCTGCAGGGGAATCTTTCTAGACCTGGCAACTTTCTGGCAGTTGGTCACATTTCCAGCCCTCTTATAATTTATCACATCCAGATCTGCTCAACATACTTGGCTAGGATTGGATCTGGTAGGTTAAGTGCTTCTCTACTGCCCTCCCTTTAATTTTTTTAAATTAATTAATTTTTTTTTTGTGGTGGGAGGTAATTAGGTCTATTTATTTATTTATTTTTAGAGGAGGTACCAGGGATTGAACCCAGGACCTCTACCAGTAGAGCTATCCCTTCCCACTACTGCCTCCCCTTTAAGATTGATTTACTGAGCATCTGCTTATTGCCCTGTGCTGTGCTGACCCAGAGGACCAAGTGATCAGCAGAAACACCCACCACCGTAAGCACCCAAGGAGCTTACAGTCCAGGTCTGAGCGTTTTTCCTTGGAACTGACCTAGAACTCCTCAGAGATGAGACGTGGTGGACGGGTAGGGGGCGTGAACTTCGTACACCATCTAGACTCATCCCAGTCACTCAGTGTTTATTCATCATGTTTCCTGATCTCCCACTTTGAGCTGGGCACATGGCCACCCAAAAGAAAGACTAGCTCCCAACCACCTTTGCAGCTAGGTGTAGCTATGTGACCAAGTTTTAGCCAATAGAATGTGAGCAGAAATAATGGGTTCAATTGATCTGAGTTATGCCCTGAAGGGGAAGGGCATGTTCCACTTCCTTCCCCATCCCCTTTCCCAGAGACTAGAATGCAGGCACGTGGGGCACCATCTTGGACCATGTAGTTGAAGGCAATATCCTAAGGACAGAGGAGACTGGGAACTAAATGGCCACATAGACAGAACTTCCACAGCACTGTTCCATGAGAGAACAATAAGCTTCTACCTTGCTTAAACCAGTGTTGATCCGAGTTTTTGTTACAGCAGCTGAACTCACACTCTGCTTAATCCAACTACATATTAGCTGTATGAGCTCTTCTGAAATTCACTTTCTTGGACCTAAAACAGAGACAATAATAATATGACCTGCCTCATCGGTACGGATCCATTGAGGTGCTTATCGGAGCAGGGCCTGGCATGTGGTAGACCCTCAGCAAGTACTATCTACCCATCATTATGAGGAGCAGCCACTGGATATTTCTGCCCAATTCCTCAAACCCATCCATTTCACTACCCAAGCAGGGGAGAGCGTGAGCACACACAGCCATGAGGGGTCACTTGTGGAATTGATATTCACCCACCTGAACCTCATCTACTAAATCAGGCAGAGTTTCAGATGCTCCTTTGCCATGGAGAGGGAGGCCGAGGTGTTGCTTCAAACACAGCGTAACCACCTGACCTCCCTTGGCAAGGCCTACGGTGCTGTAAGAAGGCTTCAAGGGTCCCATGGTCCTCCAGCAGCCCTTGGATGTAAGCAAATACAGGAATGTCTCCCTGGTAGAATGAAGATACCTAAATCTTAAAAAAGCATGTGTTCAGTTCTAAAACTGGTGACCTGAAATGGAGAACATTTTCCCTCCCTGTCAAACACAATTTAGCTTTCCTTTCCTGAGATACCCCGGGTAATCCACATTTTATCCACTGGATAAAAAACCCAGTCTTTTTATAAGTTACAGTTTGGAAGCTGGAAGTATCTGAAGTCAATAGAACTGTTTTTGCTGTATATTACATAAAATAAACACTCTGGTTCCAGGAACTCAAGGCAGCACACTGAGAACCACATTTGTTTTCCCAAGATGCAGGAGTTGTGCAAACTGCCTCATCCTGGCCACACCAGACTCGAGTGTCTTTGGGGTTCCTGAAGGGTATGGGCAAGGAGCAATCCCCAGGTGGCCACGCCAGCACCTGGGATGGCACTGCCTCACAAGGGCTGGGAAGGTGGGCGATGTGCGTGCACTCAAGGGGCGCAGACATCCAGCTGGTCTCTGACCCCGGGCTCTGGGTAAGTGGTTAAACACAAGATTGTATACAGGGCTACTAAGGTCTTCCTAAGAACTGATGTTTCTTTTTTTAAATATTGACTTCCACCTTGCAGTATCATTGCCTCTGGTGGTCACAGAGCCCAGAGTAAGGACAGCCTGCAGCTGGTGCTCACACTTCTTAAAGGCAAGGGCTGCCTTTCAATTCTGAATCCCCTCGGGCCTCACCCAGTGCTGGGCCACTGGTACGGACACCTATCACCTCTCCTCCGAGGCACTCAACACAGGTGACCTTTAAAATCTACTTCGGTGATTGCTTGGCTTATGTCCTTCCCCACCTTCAGCCTGGAAGCAGAGTGCCAGTCCTGGTCTGTCTTTCTCCTGGCCGTGTTCACCAGTGCCCAGAGCTAGGCCTGGGACAGGGCAGGTCTCAGAAATGGGAGAATGAACAAATGAATGAATGGTGAATGAAGGGGGGCTGGGGCTTGCTGAATAGGGGGATGGTTTTAATCATGACAACGAAGATGAGGCCTCCCCACCCAGGCAGTGAGAGAGCAGCCAAAGCCAGAGTAATAAACGTGTGGACATCTGTGCACGCTTACCTGTCCGGGCACCGGAACACGCGCACACCTGTAATTCAGCACCTCCAAGGAGCCCCGTGATTTAAGCCTCCACCCCCATGCTCTGTGGGATGGAGGGTTCTATCCCCGCTGCTGAACAGAACCACAGCCTAAGGGACTTGCCAAGGTTTCCAGTGGCAGTGGAGACACTGGGGTCTGAGTCCAGGTCTTTTTGGTTCCAAAGCCCCTGGTGCTCCCAGCAAGCACTGGGAAGGAGGCTTCCCAGGAGGCCTCTCTGCTGTCCCAGAGAGACTTGCCCTTGGCAACCTGAGGATGGGACGACAGCAACTTGCTCCTCCCCCAAGAGGAAGCTACCATTTCCCACCAGAGAAGCAACGGGGCTGCAGGCTCAGAAACACACAAGGGCCTCCCTCAGGGAGGAAGGGAGCCACAGGGCCTGGGAAGAGAGCGTGACCCAGAGCAAAGGGCCCTGGGCCAGGTGCAGAGGAAGGGGACAGAGGATGGGAGCTGGGGCGGGGTGGGGAGCACACACTCCATCTCCTCTTAATCAAAGGGGTTGCAAGAGCTTCAAGCACTTTAACATGGAGCTGCGAGAGGGGTGTCTTCCCTCTCAGACAGGCTGTGTCCTAAACTCTGAGAAGCAACTGACGAACACCTTCCGAGTCCAGAAGGGGCCCAGGTGGGCTAAGCCGAGGGATAGACATAAGAGAAAACAAAGACAACCAAACACGGACAGGCTTCAGGCAGGGCTGGCACTGTGGTCTTTACAGAGAAAATGTCAGAAACAGGAAGTTCCCCTGAAAGAGCAGGCTCCCTCAGCCTCCCCCAGCCTCCCTCAGCCTCCCCAGTCTCCCTCAGCCTCCCTCAGCCTCCCCCAGCCTCCCCCAGCCTCTCTCAGCCTCCCTCAGCCTCCCCCAGCCTCCCCCAGCCTCCTCAGTCTCCTCCAGCCTCCCCAGCCTCCCCAGTCTCCCCCAGCCTCCCTCAGCCTCCCCCAGCCTCCCCAGTCTCCCTCAGACTCCCTCAGCCTCCCCCAGCCTCCCCCAGCCTCCCCAGTCTCTCTCAGCCTCCCTCAGACTCCCCCAGCCTCCCCAGTCTCTCTCAGCCTCCCTCAGCCTCCCCAGTCTCTCTCAGCCTCCCTCAGCCTCCCCAGTCTCTCTCAGCCTCCCTCAGCCTCCCCAGTCTCTCTCAGCCTCCCTCAGCCTCCCCCAGCCTCCCTCAGCCTCCCCAGTCTCTCTCAGCCTCCCTCAGCCTCCCCCAGCCTCCCCAGTCTCCCCCAGCCTCCCTCAGCCTCCCCCAGCCTCCCCAGTCTCTCTCAGCCTCCCTCAGCCTCCCCCAGCCTCCCCAGTCTCTCTCAGCCTCCCTCAGCCTCCCCAGTCTCTCTCAGCCTCCCTCAGCCTCCCCCAGCCTCCCCAGTCTCCCCCAGCCTCCCTCAGCCTCCCCCAGCCTCCCCAGTCTCTCTCAGCCTCCCTCAGACTCCCCCAGCCTCCCCAGTCTCTCTCACCCTCCCTCAGCCTCCCTCAGCCTCCCCAGTCTCTCTCAGCCTCCCTCAGCCTCCCCAGTCTCTCTCAGCCTCCCTCAGCCTCCCCCAGCCTCCCCAGTCTCCCTCAGCCTCCCCAGTCTCCCTCAGCCTCCCCCAGCCTCCCCAGTCTCTCTCAGCCTCCCTCAGCCTCCCCCAGCCTCCCCAGTCTCCCTCAGCCTCCCTCAGCCTCCCCCAGCCTCCCCAGTCTCTCTCAGCCTCCCTCAGCCTCCCCCAGCCTCCCCAGTCTCTCTCAGCCTCCCTCAGCCTCCCCCAGCCTCCCCAGTCTCTCTCAGCCTCCCTCAGACTCCCCAGGCTCCCTCAGCACACTTTCCAGCCTCCTGGCTGGGTACCTACTACAACCCCACACAGAACCTGTATCTGCTCCGGGCTCCACACAGGAGTTGGTGCATGAACCCAAACCTCTGCCCTGGGAATGTCGCCCTCATTCCAGAAACACAGGCACTGCAGAAATTTAAAGTTTCTAAACCTGGCAGTGAGGATTCCCTTCACCAGCCACATCTGGTGTGTGAGTCTAAGAAAAGGGGGGACAGACACTGGGTGAGGAAGGCAAGAGAATTTATAGCAGGGGCTCCCGCATGTGATGATGTCCTAACTCAGCTCCTCTTTACAGAAAGATCACACTCTAGCAGCAGGGGCCGCACAGCGGGGCTGGCTGCCACATGCGCAGCCCTCTGCAGATGTCACTGTCTGCTGAAGGAGGATGCCCTGGGTTCTTAGCTCAACTTCTGCCCTCCTTTGTCCATCTCTGCTCACCTGGAATTCCATTCCCTTTCACATGAAAGACCTGGAAATGCTACCTGATGGGCTACATCAAGCTACAGCTGCCTTGCCGGGCCAAGCAAGGACCAGACAGTCCAGTCCCCTCTTGCCACACTCATGGAGAGAAAGTGGCTCCTGGAAAAGAGCCACAGCTCATCTGAATCACTAGGGGGACTACATGTGGGGTTGCCCTGAATTGAGCCAGACTGCCAAATGGGCCAGCTACCCAAGCCCAATGTACATGCACACAAATATACCGCCAGGGACACATACACCTCCTCCAGGAAGCTTTCTTAGATTGCCCCAGTCCTGTCCCTGGGCTCCTGCACAACAACCCCAAGTGATTCGTTTGATGTGCATTAGTAGCCGTTTCCTGGTGTGATCTGGGGGCTTCCAAAGAGTGGAAGGGGCTAAGGGTATGTTACAGATTGAATTGTGCCCACTCACCACCCCCGAATTCATATGCTGGAGCCCTAACCTTCAGTGTGACCTAATTGGAAATAGGGCCTTTAGGGAGATAATTAAGGTTAAATGCAATCATAAGGGTGTGGCCTTCATCCAAGGACTGGTGTCCTTAGAAGAATATGAAGAGACACCAGAGGTTGCACGTTCTCTCTATGCAGAAAGGAAAGGCCACGTGAGGACACAGGGAGAAGGCAGCTGTCTACAAGCCAGCAAGAGAGCCCTCGCCGGAAATGAACCCCGTCAGTACCCTGACCTTGGACTTCTAGCCTCCAGAACTGTGGAAAATTACACTTCTGTCGTTTAAGCCACTCAGCCTTACTTTGTTACAGCACTCAGCGGTATTTTGTCAGGGCAGCCCGAGCAGACTTATACAGGGGGTATTGTCCAAAGAGCAAGGTCCGAATCTTAGTTCTGCCCATTCCAAGCTCAGTGATCTCTGATGAGTTACTTGGCCTCAGTTTCCTGGTCTGTAAAACAGGGTGCTGCCTCTCTGCCCTGCCTGCCTCACAGGAGAAGATGGCCAGGCGACAGGGGAGGAGGGCCTGGGCTGGGGCGGGAGACGGACATGAGTTCAATCTTGGCCCCACCCCTCACCACCTGCGTGACCCCAGACAAATCACGTGATCACAGCAGCTACTGTTAGCAGGGCAGCTGCTGCAGGCCAGGCACCATTCATGTTTTTCAGCTGAGCAGCGGGGACAAGAATCCTGCTGCTTGTGGGAGTGACAGCCAGAGGCTAACGTGGGCGCAGTGTCTGAGCCAGGGCCAGCCATGCCGCCGGGCAGCAACCCCAGAATGCTGCCTTCTAGCCCTCACCACACCCCTGGCCCAGTGACACTCACTGGTGCTCCAGGAACGGGGACAAGTTGGCTCCATCCTCCTCCTCTGCACGATGGGGAAGTCAGCTGGGGCCTTGGAAAGAAGAGGCCAAGCCATTCCAGGCCATCTGTGGCATCGTCCAAGGCTTACATACTTTCCACGCTGAGGCCTCTCCCCTTAGGGTGTGATGGATGCAGCCATGACTAGAGGACCGGAATCTGCTCAGCAGACAATGCCCACCCCGCTTGGGGCGGGTTGGGGGGGAGCTGCCTCAACACCTCGTCCAAAACCCAGTCCCTGTGGTCCCAAGGTGGCCGAGTTAAGAAGTATGCCCCCCCCCACCCATCACCCTCCTGATGGTATGGTTACTAACCACGGAGAGGGCCTGCTACACAAAGCAGTGCAAGGGTCACCACAGGGCCCTGGGGGCAGCAGCAAGGTGGGAGGTGGGGAGAGAATATGGAAAGAAACGCACGCAGAGCAGTGGATGGTGGCGGCCGGCAGGGGGTGCTGAGTCCACACTGGGCTTGCTATCGTCGAAGGAACATTGGTCAAAATTTCTCTGGCACATGGGGACACAGGTCTCTGGAGCATAGCCAAGCCAACATCAATCCATGCTCTGACACTCTCCCCTAAGGGGCAGGCATCAGGAGGTGCCAGTCAAGGTGTGCACCAGAGTGGACCATTGCCCGTTTGCAGCCATGGTCTTTCCAAACATCTCTCTGACCCCAGCACCAACTGGCAGGCTTCCGCGTGGCGCCGCAGCCTCTGTCTCCCAAGGGATGGATCTGCAGACTGAATGCAGGTCCCCCGGAAGGCACCTCTTTGTTGTGCTGAGATGCCCTCAGGCTGGGCTCCAGGGAATCTGCCCACAGGAAGCAGAAGGCCACAGCCCACCCTGTCTCCCATTTGTTGCTTTATCTTTGGCCCATCAACAACCACCACCTGCATTTATTGTCACAATGGTCAAATCACTATTCCCTACCCAGCCGCCCTCTGTCATTTAAAAGGAAAGAAAAATCACTATGGATCACTTTCTATCCCTTACAATGGTCAAGGCATCGCACATCACTCGGCTCCGCCAGGGCTCCGGGCTTTGTCAGGCCCCCTTCACACCTCATTGGTAATTAAGAATGTTTCCTCCCCTGCTGGCCTCACCCACACACTGTTCCTCATGGGATGCTTTGTTGCTCGTTTTTTTATGTTTGATAAATTTCTCTATTCTTGGCTCTTCTCTCTTGATAGTCCTGGAAATAAGCCTGGGGTCAAAGAAGAAAGAAGGAGCTCAAAGAGTCCAAAGGCTGTCTGGGGTTGGATAGAGGCAATGCTGGAAGCAGGAATCCAGGCCTGGATAAGGGGCTGATCTGCAGGGCACAAGGAAGGTAGGCAAACAGGACTCAAGCTAGCCAAACCTCAGAAATCAGACAGGGCCCCAGAAATCAAGAAGGCATGAGCCATGGACATGGTCTGAAATCCAGGGCTCAGAGCCTCAAACCTGGGGACTGACAGCAGTGGAAGGAAGAGGGCAGCAACCAGTGGAAGAGCTGGGGGTGGGCACCGGCATAGGCGGGATCCGAAGCTCTGCCTCCTGCCCTAATGTGGTTCCTGGAGGGCAGAAATCATCCTTCTCAGAGCCATTCTGGACCAGATATTGTCTAATTTGACAATGTTCCCTGGAGAACTTTTCTAAGAAACAAAAAATTCTGGGCCCAGAGACCCTGATTCTGTAAAGCCTTATAACTATTTCTTAAAAGCTCCAAGGTGATTCTGAGGTTAGTCTCTGTTCTAGGCTCCCCGATGACCGCTGATTGTCCATCTAATGGAGGAATAGAGTATGTAGGCAAAGGAATTGTCATTATGCCCTTTCTGAGTTGCCCTCTGCATCCTGAGAATTTCTGTTTTGTCTAAGACTATTATCATGTCATACCTTGCCTGATAGAATTTGCTCTTTTCTGTGTCCGGTTTAGTCTAAATAAATACAGCATTTACTCTTAGAGCTGGGATGGGATGTCCCCATTGTTCAGTAGGTGTCGCTGTAACACAGGATGAGCATGTCCCAGTTTTGAAATTCTTCCAGATCAAGGTTCTCAGGCCTCCAGAATATATTAGTACCTTACTTTATCAGTTCTCTAGATTTAAAAGTTTCTATCTTGAGTTATCTTAGAATGCAGGAAAACTATATAGCACCAATTGTTTTCAGGGCTGAGGAGATGCATTTCTCAAGGACTGTCTTTTAAGTCTCACTGTTTCTCTCAGCCTTTTTCTCCCCCTCTACTACAGTGGCTCTCAAACATAATAGACTCAGAACATTGTTACACCTCTAAAAATGACTGAGGACCCCAAACAGCTTTTGTTTATGTGGGGTATATCCATTAGTAGTTTCCACATTAGAAAATAAAACTGAGAAAAGTTTAAAACACAAGAATATACAAGCAGGGTAGGGAGGGTATAGCTCAAGTGGTAGAGCACTTAGCTTAGCATACGTAGGGTCCTGGATTCAATCCCCAGGACCTCCTTTAAAA
This sequence comes from Camelus bactrianus, assembly GCF_048773025.1. Taxonomy (NCBI): domain Eukaryota; kingdom Metazoa; phylum Chordata; class Mammalia; order Artiodactyla; family Camelidae; genus Camelus; species Camelus bactrianus. The sequence continues at coordinate 27,049,068 of NC_133549.1, forward strand.
AATAAATAAATAAATCTAATCCCCTACCCACCCCCCCAAAAAACCTACAAAAAATATAAATTTTTTTTTTAAAATATGCAAGCATACATTTCATTAACAGTCAGAGTCATGATAGGCTCTAGAAAATTCTACTGTACATTCCTGAGAGAATAAGAGTGAAAGGGAAACCAGTATTATCATGGATTATGCATCATTATGAAAACAGGTTTGACCCTGCTGAAAGGGTCTCATGGACTCCTAAAGGTCCCAGTCCACGTTTACAAACTGCTGCTTTACTGGTTTGGAAGTTGTACTGTCTGTTCTGAACAAATCTGAAGTTAATGAACAGCTAACTTTCCTTCTGAAAAAGATATGAGAGGCTTTGAAGGCCTCAGTTCTGATTATCCCCTCCTCGCTTACATGCTCTGGTTGTCCAGGATTTCAGTTCTACTTTTTTTCTTTAATCTCTCAATTGACATATTATTTTATTCAACCAACATTTGTTTGGCAAATAATATATAAATATAGCCAAATATTTGCCAGAATTTTTGCACATAATTCCATCTTGCACCTCAGACCTTCTATCTGGTATATTCTTTCGCCTGAAGTACATTTTTCAGAGTGTCCTATTATGACGTAAATTTGTAGGAAATTGTCCAAGCCTTGTTCTTCTGTCTCTGTCTTTTATCTCTATTTTTTGCTCTTATTCTTGAAAGAAACTTTCACTGCATATAGAATTAGAGGCTAACAGTTACTTTCCCTCAGCACATCGAAGATACTGTACCATTTTCTGGCTTCCATGACTGTTGCTGAGAAGTCATTGGGCAAACTCATCACTGTTCCTAGATGGGAGATCTTGCTCTTCTCTCGGCTGCTTTTAAAATCATCGCCTTGTCGTAGGTGAACCACAGGGTTACACGGATGTGTCGCAGAGGACATATTTCTATTTACCGTGCTTTATGTCTCCTGCTTGGGGTTCACTGAACTTCCTAGATCTGAGGTTTCGTATCTGTCAAAGACTGTGTAAAAGCCTTGGTCATTATCTCTTAAAATACCACCTCTTTCCCGTTTCCAGTATTATCCCCCTTAGGAAACCCAGCTGGCAGGTACTAGATCTCCACACCATCCTACGTACCTCTTAACCTCTCGTTTATTATTTCCGTCTCTGCATGTCTCTGGGCTGCATTCTAGTTTATTTATTTGAATATCTCTTTCACTTTTCTAATCTTTTTTTATCCACTAAGTCTAATCTGCTGTTTAACATGTCCCTTGAATTTTAACTTTCATTTATTAAATTTTCACTTTTAAAAGCTGTCTTTCTTTTTGTTTGGCCTTTGTTTTATAGCCTCTTCTTCCTCGCCCACATTTTCAAATCTCTCTTATACTTACTGAAATATACATTCATCCCATATGCTCTTCAGGCAATGTGACAGATGCCCCTCCCACAAACAGGTGGGGTCTATGTTCCTTCCTTTTAAATCCACATATGGGTTTGTTATTACCACAACCAATAGGACGTGGTGAAGCTGATGCTTTGTGACTTCAGGCGCTAGGTCACAAAGGGATGTGGCTTCTGCTCAGCTCTCCATCTCTGGGACGCTCACCCTTGGAATCAGCCTTGGAATCATGCTGTGAGGAAGCCCAGGCCACATGGCGAAGCCACATGGAAGGAACTGAGAATGCTTCAACAGCCAGCATGAACTGCCAGATGTGTGAGTAGGTTAGTCATCTGAACTCCAAGTCTTGCACTGAGGCCTCGAACAATCTGGAGCATCCCTGCTTTACCCTCTTTAAATCCCGGACCCACAGGATCTATAAGCGGAGTAAATAGTTGTTCTGTGTCACTACATCACTCAGCTGCGGTAAGTGGAACATTCCCCAGTGTATTTCCTGGTTTAGATCTGGCACACAGTGGGTGCTTAAATATTTGTTAGGTTTATAACCCACTATCTAAAATCTTCTTCTTCTAGAATCTACAGCCTACTCTTCAGAGAAGTCCCACGCCCCTCATTGGATATCTTTTGATCCCTGATTGGAACAAAGGCTCACTCTCCTGCTTGTCAGCTCCTGCCCTACCCAGTTCCTCAGAAAGCTAAGGGGTGTGGATCCCTGGCTCCACCCTCAAAGCAAAAAAGGCACTTATCCTCCCGTTTCCCAAATAAATATTTCTATTGCCCTTGGCTAAGTGGCTGCCATTTTGTTTTCCTCATCAACCAGGTACTTCCAGGACAAAAGCAAAGTGGGGAGAAAAAGACCTTTACAAACAGCACCTGCATCAACCAATCTAAAAATAAAAGCAGTAGAACTGGTTTCTGGAGTGAGAGATGCCCCTGCTAAAAACGCTTAGATGTATAATGACATTAGCAGGTAACTAGTCTAGGACCTGCAGGGCCCCAACCTCCACTGACTTGACATCTCTGAGGAGCTGCCTGCTTTCCGAAGTGCGTCAATTCCTCCAGCAACTCAACCCCACCCAGCCTTTATTTCGGGAAGCCAGGGCTGGACCTACTAAATCCAAGGAAAAGGGCTGGCTGAACCTAGGGAAAGCCTGGATTTAGAGCTTTCATTAAAAAGTAATATGGACTTTCTATTTCGAGAACAGAATGTCTAACAGTGTTGCCAAGGAGAAGCTCTCCAGGACTTGCTTAAACGGTAAATACAAAACTGTTGTAATTAGCATATTAATAGCGGTTTGATTTCTAACGCCCTGTGAAAGCATCTCTCCAGCCTCTTTACAATACTATTTGCTTGGCGGTAATTACAGAGCAAAGATGGAGCACCGGAGTGCAGAAGCTTGCTCTCCCCAGTTCTACCTCGCACCAGCTGCCGCAGTCTCCTGATCACGAAAATGGAAGCATGAGGGCTCATCTCACCTCTTGCGCTCAGGTTAGCGCTAACATTCTTGCCACTGTCCAACAAATAGCGACAACTTCCCCAAAAGTAAAAGGGAAGAATTTTGGACCTAAAAGAACCCAAATACCAGAAGAGGGGATTTCACCCGAACAAGGACTGACCTTCAGTGAATGAGTCCCCAGAGCAACTTCTGCAACTCAGAATAGCATCACTAATACTGAAGAACTCTCCAAATGTGACGTTCCCGGCAACCAGCCAGCATGCACCCCCACGAGCTGAGAAGAGTAAAGCAAACTCACACCCCCAAGACCCGGAGGCAGGGGAAGAAGGAGGATGGGGACCAGGCAGTGTGCCATTTTCCCGTGAGCTGTACAGAATCCTACACTCACCTTGGGGCTTGTGCACATCACACGGGGCTCTAAATGACAGCCCAGGGTTTGGTTCTGGGCTGCAGTGAAAAGCTGGCTCTGCGGCTCCTGCTTTGCACTGAAGGGTGGAAGGCTGGGAAGCCGTTTTGTTTTGCACTCAAGAGTACCTCTTGTCTTTTCAGAGAGGCTGATGGGATGGCGAGCAGGGGCTGCCTGGGGCAGCCTAATTGCTGCAACTCTACACTCCAATTAAACACCAAATAAATGTGCTGAACAATCCAAAACAGACTAAGCTTACTGGGGCCACTTCAGAAGCAGGTCCCAGTTCCGAGGAGGCTTTTTGAGGAAAAAGGTAACTGCTGCCCCCTCCACAGCCTCAACCAGAAGCAGCTCACTCCACTGGAAGCACCTTGAGGACAGGACTATTGTCCTCCGTGCAGACATGTCTAGCACACAGTAGGCAGCCTCTCCTATAACCAGGGCTGGTCAATGAGATCAGGATAAGTAGATTAGGCTCAGATTCCAGAAGAGTTCTTTAAAGGTGATGACTCATTGAGAGGAATGTACATTTACCCTTTTCCTTCCTTTCTTTTTCCTTCCACTTAGGACAAGAATGTGATGGCTGGAGCTGCATCAGCCATCTTGGACCATGAGCTATCTGGTTGAGCAGAGAGAAGGACCCTGGGTCCCTGATGGCACAGAAGAGCCAAACCATAGCCTAACCTTGAGACTTCATTTATACATGGAAAATATATGTTGTTCAAACCATCCAGCCAATAATCACGGGTAACTGCTCCATGGGATACTCTGCCTTACCACCCGAACCTCCCTTGTAAATCCTACCCCTCGGTCAAGGCCTCCTCCTCTAGGAAACTTTCTTGGATTATCCCCTAGGAAGGAAATAGCCACTTCTTTATTTGACCAACTGCAGTACTTTGTCATATAGCATAGTGGCTAAGAGTTCACGATCAGGAATCAGACAGACCAGGGTTCAAATTCAAGGTCTTACACTTACTAGTCATGTGACTGTGGGCAAATCATTTCCCCTTCTTTGAGCCTCTGTTTCATCAGCTGTCAGTTGGGATGGTAACACTGCCATCTCCTAGAGCTTCCTGATGTTTGGACGATAATACAAGTAGGGCCCCTGGCATTCCATCAGCAAGCATCAAACCTTCATGCACTTCACTTTTCCGGACATCAGCCCTTCACGAGCCACTGTCATGATATTTTTTTTTTTTACAATAATCTGTACCATAATCTACTGACTGTAATAGTTACCACTACTACAATATTTACTTTATAGTTTTCTTTAACTTGGGTTTTAATTGATGCTACCTCCTACCTTTTTTCAACCCTTTTTTTACCTAAGCAATAACATCTGGAAAATTACTGCTATAGTTACTGGGTTTTTTTTTAATGACATATGTTAGAATAAATGCATAAACACAGTTCATCTGTGTGTCATCTGAAATCATCTCACTAAGAGATTTGCCTGTTGCCCTTCCTAACGTGGTTCTGAAGTACTGAGGAATGGAATGCACCTGCATCTTGTAGTCCCTACCAACGAGGCGAGGCGCCTTGGGGATGGGGCCCAGGTGGCACTTATGTTTGATCAGCCCAGAATCTGGGACATAGAAGGAGCCCATTGAATATTTGCTTGATGAGCAGGCGAACATTCTCTCACAGCCATATCAGAGACCTGGACACAGAGCACAGCCAAATTCCATTCCAGCACATTCCAAGGGCCGGCCAAATTCTTCTGCTATGCTGGGGGCATGTTCTATCAAAAATTACACAAAAGGAGCGGGCTGTCAGCAGAGTCTGCAATTGTTTCCACAAACATTTCCATGAACCTTAAACAGCTTTGGCTGTAATAGGACTCGATCCATTGCATGGCGCTCTGGCCAGACCCATCCTGGCCGGTGAAACGTGGCAGGGACTCTACGGGAAGGGTGTTCTTCCCTGAGACAGACAAAGAAAACCTTCTGAAGGAGTTCTGTGCCACCTTGACAGTTAAAAACATTCTTGCAAAATATTTCCATGGGGGAGTTCGGTCCTTACGCAAAGCAAGAGGTGGTGACATCCTGAAAACACTGGATCCCAAATAAAATGTGAGCCGTGACAAGGACACAGCAGGACCCAGCTTCTGTGTCAGAGACACTTTTTGAACGATGGAAATGTTTTGATGGAAAATAGTACACTTGGCCTGTTAAGAAGTAACCAAGAAAAATTTTTTTTGGCATACATCAATGTTTTAGTTGGCAAATGTATGCCAGCTCAGACTGGAAGGTAACACTTCTCCCACCACCTCACCCTCCTGTGGCCAAATGGCATATTGAACAAACGAGACAGGTGTAGGAGGCGGGCTGCTTGGGACCAGAGAGCCAAGGCCCTAGATGTGCCAAAGGCGCTGGAGCTGGCGGGTCCCCATCAAAGAGGCAGCTGCTGCTGGACGGGAAGCTTACCTGGCAGCAATGGGCTTGACCCTCCAGCCCCCTCCACATGGTGTCCCACCCCATCCTGGGGCAGGCTCTGTGGCAGAACCGTGATGAAGCCCCAGAAGCAGCAGTGAGCAGCCATGGGCCAGGTCTCCCTGGGCCACGTAGCAACTTCTAGGAGCCTGGCCTGTAAAAGGAGAATGACAATAGCACTTGCCCGCAGGATTGCTGGGGGATGACATGAGCTCAGAGAGCGTGAAAAGCGCTTTGCAAGCTGCTTGGCGGCCCACAGCCTCCATGGGAGTGAGGACAGGAGCAACACCAACGGCCCGTGGCCTGAGTAACCCCAACGGTGGCAGTTTTGAGGATCGTAGGCATCCCTGGAACTCGGAGGGGCAGGAGGTGGTGGCAGCCGAATTGGTGCTGGACAGGAGAGCTGGCTTCCACCATTCAAGCCTAACTGGGGAAAGAACTTGGCTGCTGGCCAACGATCCCGGAAAGGCTGTCAGCAGGGCTTCAGAGAGACAGACCCACTGCCTACTCTCGATGACCATCTCAGGTCTTGGCGAGGATTATTCCACACCAGCACGTGCCAGGCCTGAGTGCGGGGGCCTCCCGTTTGTGTCTTGGTTGATGCTTGTGGAGATCCTGGGAGGCATTCTGTACTTAACCCACGGTCTGGGTGAGAGACTTGCACAAAGCCATCCAGTGAGTAAACAGAAGAGCAAAGAACTAACCCCTGTCTGGCTTTGAAGACACTGCTTTCCTTCCAGAACCAACGGAAATATAGTCTGACGTAGCATCACCTCGGCTCACCTTCCAAAAGCACGTGCTGCCTTGAGCTGCTGCATCCCTTCTGTCTGCATCTTTGTAACACCGGAGCCCAGTAAAGACCTGGATTGGCCCGCTGCTCCAGCCCCATCAGCTCCCTCCCTGCCTCCTTCCAGCACAGACACCATCACCCTCCATCCTCCCCTCTCCCCTCCCTCTGGTCCCAAGCCATCAGCTCTTCTCTGAACACGGCAAATGGACCATTTTTAACCTCTCCACCTAGAGCTCATTCTCCCCAGTTCTCCCTTACAATGGCCGGGGTACGGAGAGGAAGGAGGGCACAAGATGATGGTAGATTACTCAACTCTCATCTCTTGCCAACATCTCAAAATATGTCTCCCACTGGTGGTCAGGACCTCAAGAGCAGCCCTCCTGCAGTGGTTGAGGGAGTGAGCAGAGCAGTCTGCCATCTGCCCCCCACCCTAGCACTCCTATTTATAACCTCTCGATTGAGCTATCTCCTTTTTTGGACAATGTCACCGTCTTGGCTCACTGCAGCTGCCCCATCATCGTACCTCTTCACCAGGGACAGAGGAGTAAAGCAAAGCAACACACGTAGTTGGCCTGCCGCCGGTGCTATTACTCGGATGTCTAATTCTCCTCCGGGGCACTTTCTGATGGCCTGTCTAGCCAGGCTCTCAGTCAGTTTCTCCGAAATAGGAAGCTGGCCAGCTGCGCCCAGCCGGGCAAGCTCTAGCCCCCTCCAGACTGGTTGTTCCACTGCCAATCCCGCGGAGGTGCATGGCATCTTCCTGCCTGAGTGGCCCCATCTTCAAGAGCCCCAGGGCAGGCAGTGGCCTGGCACTGCCCAGCGCCTCGGCCTGTCAAAATACATTCTGCTCATATGTTCCTGGAAGTCAGCAGGTCAGGTGCGAATCGACCCTCTGTCCAGAGGAGGAACAGAGCTCAGACGCACCTGCTCCCCAGGTGGACAGGGGACCTTTCTCCTTTTCATTTTGAATGGACCGAGGTGTTTATTGCTTGCTTACTCCCAGAAAGGATCCACAGCACTTTCCAATAAAAGCACATGCTCAATTGTTCAATGAAAGACGAAGAACAGGAAATCATCGGCAAAGAGGGAGGGGAAAATAAAACAAGCTCCTTCCAGGCCCTCTGACAAAGGAGAGCTATGCTTTTGACACAGAACTTGGCTATGGGCTTCCCAGCAGTTTGAACAAAGAGGGACGCAGGTGAGTGTGTAGCGGCAGAGCAGAAACTAAAACCAGGTCTCAGGACTCCTTGTTAATCAGACACACAAGCACTACCGTGTGCAGGCACTGATCCACGCTGCGGGCACAGGGAACCAAGACACAGCCCCTGTCCGGGGCGGCAGGCAGACAGGGCTGGGTGCATGAGAGAAGAGCTCACCCGTGGGGTATCTCTCTGGCTCCTTTATGAAGAAGGGAAGAGTGGACACTGGAACAGAATGGGACAGGGATGGTGCCACCCGGCATTGCCTAACTATACCCATGGTTACAGGTGAGTCTGCCCTCTCTGCTTACCAAGCTGTCCCTGTCCTAGGGGAGGCTCAGGATCCTAGGAGAAAGCCTTTCCCTAATCTGGAGGCTGCTCTTGGGCGTGGCAGCCACCCTACCTGCCCGGCAAGTGGTGACTCAGCTCTAAGGCAAGATGCGAGGAAGCCAGGAACCAAAAACGGGTCCTGTGTTGCCACAGGCCCAGAACTACTCCTCCTTGGCTCCTACCTAACCCACCACACACAAGAGACCACTGCTGGGGACTTCTAAGCTCCTCAACTAAGGCACCTCCTGGGCCCACGGTGCCTGGCCACCAAGCCAGCAGACCCAGATCCCTTCTCGTTTCCTGCCATCCTTAGCCTCCAGCCTACCCTGCCTGTCCCCTGGTGGGGCCTCAGTTTCCCCACTTGCAGAGTGAGGGCTGGGTGGGGCTCACACGGTACTGATGCCTCCCAGCTCTGACCTTCCATGGGTATCTTGTGAGTGCAAAAACTGGACTAGAACTCTGACCTCCAGCTCCTGGCGCTGGCATCACACCTGGTCATCATTCAAAGCCTCACTGACCAAATAAAGGAGCCCCAGGATGGGCCGGTGAGTTTGGTGGCCTCTGGGAGGGACTGAGCTTTCCACCCTGCTGCAAATCAAGGTGGTGTAGATCAGAGATGCTCCTGGAGAGACTCTCCACCCTGCAAAGAGGGACTGACAACCAAGGAGTCCCCCTCAGCAGGGGGCAGAAGCAGTGGCACCTCATCCACCCCACCCCACCGCTCGTTCCTCCTTGGATCCCCACAGTTAAGTTTTCACACTCTGCAGCCAATGGCCCTGAGCAGGACCCTTGTCTCTGAGCCTCAGCGATGTCACCCATAAGATGGGGGTGAAGGGGACGCACCCAGCGCAGTAAGAACAAGGTGGGTGTCTATCCCCATTTGACAGGTGAGAAAACTGAGGCTTGGAGAGGGGCTCTCTGGGAACTCTCTGAACTTTGTGCTCAATTTTCCCACAAGATTGAAACTGCTCTAAAAAATAAAGTCCGTTCCTTGAAAACAAAACAAAGACTGAGAACTGGAGAGGTGGATGACTGGCTCAAGGCACAGAGCTGGTGAGTGGGAATCGAGCAGAATTTAGAACATCTAGCTCCTGGCCCAGAACACTCTCCACTGCCTTCCCTTGCTGGTGCTGTCTCCAGGTCAGAGTCACGTCACCTGAGATCTGTGGAGGGAGGAGGGACACACGACAGCCAGCAGCCTGCCTCCAGGGCACACAGTCTGGTGATGGACACACACACACTTGGGCACACGTGCCCAAGTGCCAGGCTGAGGACAATTCCCCCAACAGGAGGGACCCCCTGCAGACTCTTCTGGAAAGCTGGAGGGCAGCAGATAGCACAAGCCTGGTCTCCCTTCACATGAGCCAGGTGCCAGCTGTACCTCAGCCCTCAGGACTGAGCTGCCAACCAAAATGAAAAGGTTCCTGGTCACCATAACCGCACCTTGTGGCTCAGGTTGGGGAACGCGTCCAGCAGACAGCAAATCAGTCCAGTCTCCACGAGACTGCCTCCCTTCCATTCCCGGGAGAAAGATTCTAGCCAGTGCCCCCTGCTCAACCCTGAGAGGAGGCCCGGCCAGCGCTGTCCTCAAAGGAGACTGTTCTCGGGAGGGAAAAACAAGAAAGGCCGATGCATTCAGTTGAGCTTTCTGGTCAACTGGTTTCTCCAGTGCCTCAGCCAGGGCTTGGGGGTCAGGGGAGCAGGGAGGACCCCCAGTCCCTGTGAGGTTTCCCAGCAGGGCCCAGGAGCCAGCCAGCCCTCTCTGACGGCAGGCTGATGGTCAGCCAGGCAGCCTGTCAGTGGGTGGAGATGCCCCAGCCTTGTGGCTCCAGCCTGCACGTCCCAGAGAGACCTTAGGCCATTCCCAGGACAGAGGAGCTGGCACTGCCAGGACCCACAGACAGGCCTGAGGCTTGTCTGCAGTGTCCACAGGGGGGGAGCCAGCGCCAGGAGGACCGTGCTCATCCTCCGTAAACCTGGCCTCATGAGTCTCTTTCCTTCCTGTCCCAGGAAATGATAAATCTGACCCAGGAAATAACTGAAGCTAGTGCCAAAACCTTACAGACCACGGAGGGGTGAAAACGGGGCGGCCAGGTTGGTGGGTAACAACCCCAGGTCCAGGGAGGAACTGCCCGCAGCTGCACAGCATCTCCAGAGGACCTCTCCTTGGGTCCCTGGGCAACCACGCCCTCTCGCCATTCTCTCCTCCCTTGTTGATCCCCTTGCTAGCTCGCTGGTTTTGTGGACACCTTCTCAGCTCCCACAGGGACCCAGGCCCTGGAGAAGCGGCCAGACTTGCGAAGGCGCCGAAGGCATCATGCATCATCTAGGAAAACAGTCAGACACCCGAAGCCTAGTTCTGATCCTCCAGGGTGGAGGGGGAGGGTGGTTATTTTGGGCAGGGGTCCGCTGACATTGCAGGAAGCACCTGGCCAGGCAGAGAGGAGGACAGAGGATGTGGCCTGAGTAAAGGCCTAGAAACAGGAAAAAAACCCTGTTTACCGAGTTCCCCTGGGTGCTCAGCACCGGGCGGACTTCCAAATGTGCAGCCACATTAAATCCCCTGGCAACCCTCAAAAGTGTATGGTGTGGTCGCCACGTCTGTGGGTGAAGACCACCTCTCAGACAGGACTTGAGTCTAGCTCTGCCCCTTTCTGGTGTGTGATCTTGGGCAAGGGACTTCACTGCCACAAACCCCAGTTTCCTCATTCATCAAATGAGCTTGAAAATAATGCCTCCCTCATAGGGTTATGGGGTGTATGTAAAGCGGTAATGCAAAGTGTCAGGCACAGGACCTGGCACATAACAACCACCTGGTCAGTGAGACCTATCAGTATCATTATGATTTTTGTTCTGTCTCTGCAGCTCAGAGAGGTTAAGCAAATTGCTCAAAGACACACAGATCCTCAATAGAAGAGCAGGAATTTGACTTAAAAGGCCAAGTTGTTAACCATCAACCTGGTAGAGGTTTATCCAAGGGTATGAGAAGTCTGAAGGCTTCCAGGGATGGGGAGTTATGGTGAGAGGACCACGCTGGGTGGCTTCATATAGCAAATCAGAGACCAATTTTGGAGGCGCAGAAGACAGGCCAGAGGTAAGAGCCTCTGGGCTGTGTGGTTTGGACTTTGTCCCACAAGCAGCAGAAAACCCATTCACATCTGCTGGAAGTCTCAATTTTGATGTCTTCAGAAAAGTCACGAAGCTTCTGAGTGCTAAGAACAGCAAACAAGAAGGTCAGATTGGATGGGCAGGAAAAAGAAATGAGCCAGAAATAGAGGTCCACTGAAAAGGTGACTCACACTGGTCCAAGCAGGGTGATGCATGTCAAGGCAATGAGATGGAGAAGGGGGGCAGATCCAACCACCTGCGGACAGGAACTGGGAAGTTTCTCCCTGGCGAGGCTGGTAAAGCCCTTGCAGGAAACAGGAACCCGAGAGGCTGGGGGAAGGTTGGGAAGTTAACACAGCAGCAAGCAAGCCCAGCTGAGAACTATCCCTTTCATGTTAAAGCCAGCCAAGGACAGAAGGTGGCAAAAGACCCAAAAGAATGAGTCTCATGGCTGGCTGGAGGAGGTCAGGGGACTGTCGGAGTGGAGAGCTTCCTCTGCTTTCCACATCCACATTCTGACCCCCAGGCAGCTCTGGTCTGCGAACCCCACCTGGGACGTGCCTGAGGTCATGTCCCAGCCGGACCCTAGGCACATCACCGGCAAAGAGACGCCTACTGTGACATTCATGGCCATCTGCTGCCTTCTAAAAGGCCCTGCAGGTGATGAGGGAGGGAGGACAGACAGCAGGGGAGCGAGAAATCACCCCTGAAAAGAGGAGGGAGAGACAGGTGGGCAGCGGGAACAGCTGTTGGCTTGGAGACCTCACAGGTGATGTGACAGGCATCCCGTGACGCAGCGTCACAAAGAGAAACCAGCTCCCAGCCTGACACGGCAGGTGAGAGAAATTCGAGCCACTCCTGCCTCCTGTGGCGTTACCTGAGCCAGGGCATACCATCATCAGAAGTGGAGGCCATTTCTGACACATTCCAGGTCCTGGGCTGGGTACTTGAGAAACATTGTCTCATTTCTCCCTGGCACACAGTAGGTAAAGGATAAATATCTGGATGAATGAATCTCATATCGCCCAGAAAGCCCCGCCTGCTCCATCCACAGCCTCTCTTTGCTCCCCGCTCTCACCCTGAGAACGGCTGCAGGGCCTATCAGAGATGAACATTCAATGGCTCCTTACTTTCTGCAGGACAAAGACCTAACCTTTCAGGCTGGAGGCCTGGATGGTGTCTCTGGCCTGACTCAGCCTCTCTTAGACATTCTCCCTCATGATTTCTCTGCACAAACTCACCAAAGCAATGTCCCATGTTGTCCTACCTCCATGGGGAAACCACGTCCAACATGGTGGAAACCACAGCTGGTACGGCCTTGACTCAGGCCCAGTTTTGAAGCCAGGCTCTGCTTCTGTTCCAGAGCTCTGTAACTGAGCAATTTACTAATCTTTCTGAATCTCTGCATCTGCATCCATAAAGTAGAGGTGGGGAAAACGGCACCGGGACCACTGGGTTTTGTCATGCTTCGATGAGCGCGTATCTGTAAGGTAAGCAGCCTGGCCTGGTGCCTGGCCACGGTAAGTGCCCAGGAAATGCTTGCTGATTGGATATTGCTGATGATGCCAAACCTGTTGACCCCAAAAGTCTTCCTTTTCTTCTACCAACTCGGCTGGAAACTTCCCGTCCCACATAGATGTCTCTGCCCACCCCCCACCACCTCTGGGCACTTGGTACTGTGGGCATTGGACAGCTGTCCGCATTCACATGGCTGTTACCCAGCATCGTGTGTGTGCTTTCTGTCCCGACTCCCCAACTAGGGACAGATCCTTAAGGGACAGAGCGGACCTCACATCCCCCTGGGGACCCTCTGCTGAGCCTTGCCCAGAATGAAAGCTGGACACAGATTCATGGGTGGGATTGGCTATCACTCCATGTGTCTGAGTTGGTTGGGGCCCCTCCTGCCTGGAGGCAGAGGGATGGACGAGATGGCCTTTAAGGAGGGGCGTATTGGTGGGTAGCCATCCAGAAACTCTAAGTCTGCTGAGAGCTAGTAAACAGACATTCGAGGGCTAGGGAGAAAGGTTACAGGAAGGAAATGCATGGCCCAGCCCACGCTGCCAAGAGTCACTCCGGAAAACGGCTCCCCGGATCCCTGGCACAGAGTAAGGACTTAACAGATGAATGAACGAATGAACGAACAGATAAACTTAAAACCAGCAGGACCTGGCAACCACTGCCCAGGGAACCAAGAAACAAAGCTCTGAACGGAATGGGCCTGTTGACAACAATGATAATGAAGAGGAAGGTGACGAGGGAGCTGCCCATGAGCAACACACTGTGAGCCAGGCCCTGGACCGAGCCCTCCCCATGCATGTCTCCGTTTAATCCTTGCAACACTCCTATTCCCACTTTGCAGATAGACTGAGGATTAGGGAAGTTAAATCACTTGCCCCAAGCCACAGTCAGTAAGGAACTGAGAGTGGCTCAAACCCAGGTCCCTCAGATGCCAGAGCTCATGCTCTTCACTGTTGTCTCCACCCTAAATTGACAGAGCTGGTGAGCCCCTCAACAGCTTCGTTCCAGCTGACCTGCCTGAGGAACAAGCACAGTGCCTACAGCTGCTGGGCACTCCCAGGGTTGCTGACACCCAAGCCTGATGATGGAGTATTTTGGCAAAGCCATTCTCAGCACCTTGCTCTGCCCCAGGCTGGGCTCAGCCAAAGGTCTGGGGCAGCATTGCCTCCGTACCTATCTCTACCCACCAGTCATGCTCTGGCAGCCAGAGGGGCGTGGTATGACCGCCGTGCTGGCAGCACACACGCCTCTCTCGGACTCTCCCACGCTGCCCCTTGAGTCAGTAGAGGGCCCATAAGGGAGAGAAAAGTGAGGTCACCGCCCTTGGGGGGTACAATTGGACATCTCTGTCCTAAACCATTTCTGATCACAGCAGCTACTTAAGAACTAACAAGGTGAATGCTGCTCTCTATCCACATTTCCAGGGATTTTTAAAAGAACTCACAGAGAAAAATTAGACCTATCAAAAATCAATCCAGCATTTGGGAAGATTAAGGCAAAACTATCCAAGCAGGGAGGAGGTTATAGCTCAGTGGTAGAGTGCATGCTTTGCAAGCACAAGGTCCTGGGTTCAATCCCTACTACCTCCATTGACCAAAAAATAAAAATAAAAAAATTTTAAAAATAAAATCAAGATTCTCAAAGGGCCTGGTGTGGTGGCAGGCAGATCCAGGCTCTACCCTGTGGTTAAGCGGAGGAAGAGACAAGTCACCAGACCGCCACAAGAGTGAGGACCAAACCCAGACTTGGTGGGGTCACCAGGGAAAGCTTCCTGGAGGAAGTGACCTGCAAGGTAGAAGACTGAAGATGAGTCGATTACCAGGCAGAGTTAGGGAAGTGTGGCAGGCAAAGGCTTGGAGAAGGGGGGAAACAAAAATGAAAGGCTGAGTCTGGGATGAGTAAGTGGGAGTGAAACTGGAGCAGTAAGGAAGGGCAGGTAAGGCGGGGTCTGGTCGGCTTTGATAAGACCTTCTGGCTCCATCCTGACCACAGTGGAAAGCTATTGAAGCAGGGTGGGTCACATGGTCAGAAGAATGTTTTAGAAAGAGCCTCTTGGCAGCTACGTAGTGCTTGGTAGGAAACAAGTGAGCCTGCAGGGAGTCAGGAGCAATACCAGAGTTCAGGCAGGTGAAGGTAGCAGCCAGGATAAGAAGAACGGTGGGGATGGGGAGAGAGGGGCTGCCCCCAAGAAATATTATGGAGGCAGAGTTACCTGGAACTGGAGAGGGACTGGCTGTGTGCACTGGACAGGGGCGGGGGTGACAGGGCAGAGGGAAAGGGAGGCTCCCAGGTCTCTGGGCAGCCAGGTGGGGAATGGTGACTGTCCCCAAGATCAGACACACAGCGAGGTTTAGAAGAAAAGGTCACATGACCACGTTGAAAATGGCCAGCAACAATTTGTACAGCTCACTGTAAAGCATTTTCTACTAGTAACTCCACTGGCCACTTGGATTACTGGATTCCCATTTTAAAGATGGGCAAGTTGAGGTTAAGTGATTTTTCCCAAGGCCACAGATCCAAGGAGTAGCATAGCAACCTGGGTTCTTCAGCCTCTCAGTCTAGTGGGGATTCTACCACCATATATTTCAACTTAAAATGGCACCTGACTTCTGGTCAGGGAAACAAGATAGCTGGTACAATTCTCTCTCTTGAAGCAGAACAAACTATGAAAGGGCCACAGACCAAAATGTTAACAGTAGTTAATGGCAATTTTTATTTTCCTCTTTTGAGATATTTTTTGGAAATTTCATCGGTGGGTTTATGTTATTTTTTGTTTTGTTTTTGGAGGGGGAGATAATTAGGTTTATTTATTTATTTTAATTTTTTTTTCAGTGGAGTTACTGGGGATTGAACCCAGGACCTCATGCATGCTAAACATGGCCTCTACCACTGAGCTATACCCTCTCCCCCACACTATTTTTGTAAAGAGAAAAAGAACTGAAAGATAATTTTAAAAATAACTTTCAAAGACGATGCAAGGACAGCACAGCTGTGAAACAGAAAAAACAAACAAACAAAATGAACAAAAAGCAACACCTGATTGACGTGTTTCTCGACTTTGCATTTTCCTTTCTGACACTGGCTGGAAGGGCCCACAGCTGGAGTCAGCAGGCGCTCGTGCCCACAGCAGCTCTTTAGGGGATACATTTTTTTGTTGTTGTTCTTTTTTTTTTTTTTAATTTGAAAGTTTATATTGGCCCCAAATATTCCTCCGCCCACATTTTTTCATCTCACTCCCTCTTGGGTGCTAGCTCTGGGGTACTCGGAACAAGGGGTGTTTAATGCGCTGAGACAGACGCTCGGGCAATGCTGCCAAGGTGCTGCTGAACAGACGGAGCCCGGGAAATAAATTCCGTAAATAGAGTCTGGGCAGAGACCACGAGGAGTGTTGTCCCAGTGTCTCTTTATGGGGCAGAACTCTGTCATGCCCAGGCTGCTGCGGGTCGGCTGGCCCCTTGTGCTGGTTTGAGATCCCCATTGCTGCATAAACTAGCTTGTTTTTTCCCATTTTTCAGCAACAGGCCTTAAAGCAGACAGCAAAGCCCTTCTCAGGGCTGCGCCTGCAATGAACTGGGGCTGGCAAGCAGGGCCGAGGTGCTCACCAAACCTCGCTGGCTTTGTCCATCCACGGCACATTTCAGGCTAATGGCGTCTGCAGATGCAAGAATGAGCTGGGAATGGAACATTCCAGAGGAAGTAAAGGAGGCAGAGGCCACAGCACAGGCTGCAGGTTTAGCTGAATGTGTCTGCCTTCAAAAAGACAGTGTGGGCTTTCTCACCTCTGAGCCAGAGATCGCAATGTCACAATGAGATACAAAGATGTTCATCTGAATGCTAATTATAATGGCAAAAACCAGAGGACCAAAAACAAAACAAAACAAAACAAAACAAAACAAAACCCAAAGTACAACATATACATGGGATAGAGAGGAAGCCTTTAAAAATCAGGTTCATGCCAGGCTAAGGGGCGAGGGCTTATTTTCAAGATAACTTAAAGGAAGAATCCGCCCTCAGGAAATAAATAAGCAGTAGGTGGGGACAGACTAGGGGCCTGGACGGATGCTGGGAGGAAGGCAAGAGGCTAGTTCCCCATTGTCCACCGGAGTATGTATTCACCCCTCCGGACAGCCCATGGGAACGGGAATTTTGTGTTTTGTTCACTGATGTATCCCCAGTGCCTGACACTCAATAAATACGCATCAAATGGAAAAACATAAATCACTTTTATAGAGGATTTTAACGATGTGGGAAAATATTTTTGAAATTATATTAAGAAAAAAAGTTATGAAACGAAACCATAGTATGTGCAACACAACACTGTAAATCAACCATACTTCAATTTAAAAATAAAAAAGAAGAAAGGGGGGAAAAAAAACCCGTGGTATGTGCAGAGAGGAAAAAAAGCTAGAAGGAACTAGATGTATGTGTTAAGCGTGTCTATAGCTAACTGGTAAAATTGTGGGTGGCCTTTCATGAAAGTTTTCTTATGTTTTTTAGCAAAGCAATTTACCAATTACACTTACTTGAACAATAACAATAAAAAGAGGGAACAAAAAAGCACCATGCCACATGCTTTGGAAAGCAGTAAATCCTCCCCAGGACATTCCTGTGGCCTCTGGGGAAGAGGTCAGCCTGGGCCTGCAGGGGTTAACCTCGAGCAGGGTGGGGAAGGAGGGAAGGGTCCAGCCCCAGACCTGGTGGGAATCGGGATCCTCTGGCCCCTTGAACTTGAACTCCACACAGATCATGTGAGAAGGTGGATACTAGGGGTTGGATTGTGATTCCCCTCAAAAGATATGCTGGAGCTCCACTTAACCTCTAGGACCTCAGAATGTGATCTTATTTGAAAACAGGGTCTTGACAGGGGTAATCAAGTTAACGTGAGGTTATTAGGGTTAACTCAAATCCAATGAAAGACTCCTATAACTGGCGTCCTTACAAAAGGGGGAAATTCGGACACGCACAGACACATGCATGTGCATGTGCGCACGCGCACACACACACACACACGAGAATGCCATGTGAGGATGAAAACAAGGTTAGAGTGACGCTTCTACAAACCAAGGAATGCTGCAAATTGCCAGCAACCACGAGAAGCTAGGAGGAAGGCCTGGGGCAGATTCTCCCTCACAGTGTTCAGAAAGAAACAACACTGCAGACACCTTGATCTTGGACTTCCAGCCTCCAAAACTGGAAGCCTGTAAATTTCCGCTGTGTAAGCTCCCCAGTCTGTGGCATCTGGCTCCGGCAGCCTGAGCTGACTAAGACAGGGAGGGAAGGTGCCTGCCTTGGAGTCAGGCCACAGGGAGACCCTGGCAAGTCACTTGGCTCTCTGGGACATAGTTTACTTATCTGGAAAATGGGAGACCTGGCCTAGAGCAGTGGGTTTCAAACTCTGTTTTAATTCTGAAATAAAATCTTACACAGAAGACCAAATATAAAAGGTAAAAAGAAACCCTGCTCAGGTAGAAGCCTCCGCTGGATCGCTGCTGCTCCCTGCAGAGCAGCCTTTGAGAATCACAATTTCAGATCATCTGCAAAATCCTTACCAGTGCTCCATTCTAAGAATCTCCAAACATGAAACCCACCAACTGTGATCACCGAGCATCATCCTGCTTGTACCCAAGGTCAGGCTGGACACCAAGGATCCAGCCCTTGCCTTCAAGTGGCTGCTGATCTTGGTGGAGAGGTGAGACTAACACCCAGCAAACTGTGGGACTGACCAGGCCACCCTCTCCCTGCTGAGAGCTACAGCTGCAGACAGGTCACCTGATGTTCTAAATCTGCCACATCTAAATTTATCTTGCCCTCCAAGGACGAGCAGATGCTGTGCCTTATCGGAGTGTGGCAAGTGGCAGAACGACAGACGTGACGCGCCCTTATCACCCCAAGGACATGAATGACGTCTGCAGAAAGACTTGGTTTCCCTGACGATGAAATCAAGAGCTTGCGTGCCAGCCTGGCAGGCCTGAAGGGGACCAGGTCACACAGGCCCTTGGGTGGGGTTGGACCTGCCCCAGGAGCCCAGATTCCTTTCCAGGCCCTAACACGTGCCTGCCAATGCCAGGAAACCTGTAGAGCTTGAGTTGGGGGAAGCAGAAAGGGAGGCTGTTTGCAGCACGGGCCAGTCCCTGTCACATCTCTGGGAAAGGACCCAAGCTACCCACTCCACTCAGTGAACACCGACAATGTGCTGGCAGGAGACCACCGGGGGCTGGATGAGGGGACACTGCCAGTCAGAGCGCAAGGCTGAGCAGCCCAGGAGGAGACTGGAGACCCCAGGGAGGGGCTTCAGGGTCAGACTGAGTGGATCCAGGCCTAGGCTTCCCTCCAAACCCTTGCAGGACTGAAAGCCCTGAGACCCCACCTGCTGAAGGCTGCAGGATGGTCTCCTGCTGCCAGCATCCCAGAAGAACTGGGCAGAAGCCCCTCAGCTACAGTTCTGCAGGGTGTGTAAAGATGGTGAGACTCTGACCTTCCCGTTGGAGCCCACAGACTCATCAGGGGACACAAAATCAACCAGAAGAGAGGGAAATGGCATCACCATCCCCACAGCCCCACTGTGAAACCAGGCAGCAGATCCAGTCTCTCTTCACTCAACTTTTACTCACACGTATAACTTGCCAATTCATTCTCCTTTTTTAAAAAATCACCTTACAGATAAACCTAATGCCCTCTCTGACCTCCATGCCTTCCCCAGGGGTAACCATTGTTAGGACTCTGGGGTGCGATCTTCATTGGCAAATGTCCATACGTCCTTGCAAAGAAACCTACCAGGCCAGGGGTCTGGGCACAGTGTGACACCATCAGCTTCCCCAGGTGAGCTGTGGGGCCAAGAGGAGGAAGGAAGTCTAAGGACTGCAGGAATCAGGGTGGCCTCCAGGAAGGGGAGGCTAGAGGCAGGGGTTCAAGAATGGGTAGAATTCAAATGATCCCAAGGCAGGGGTCCCTGGGGCACTGGAGCTATGTGATGTCAGCACAGAAGCAGCCAGCCCCATTCATCATTTGTAGCCAATTCAGCTTCTTTGGGAAATTCCAAAGCCTGCCCCCCAAGGACCTTCAACCTTCACCCTACACCACTAGCACCGTGATGATGATGACGACAGTGGTGGCATGTGTGAGGCACTCTGCCAGCCCTCCCAGTGGTTCTACCAGGTTGGTATTAGCGTCTCCCATTTTATAGACAAAGAAACTGCAACCCAGAGAAATTAAGCAACTTGCCCAATGTCACACACCTGGGAGCAGCAGAACAACCGTTTCACTCATTGCCAATGACCAAAGTCCTTCCACAAGACTGCACGCTTCTGTGGCCAACGGTACGACTCCCGTGCCTGCAACAATGCTGAGCACATAGTAGGGGCTCAACAAGTATTTGCAGGCTGATTTCCTGTTTAAAGACCATGAGCAGTGCTGAGTGCAGAGTCAAGTACGAGGCTGGTTCAAGGCAGTCTTCACATTGTTACAGTATTTTAGTGTTTCTTCTTTGAGGTTAAAATTCTACATTTTCTTTTAGGAAATCCCCCAGAGCCTAGGGCTTCTGCTCCTGGAAAGAGTTAAGACTTAAGCAAGAGGCTCTCCCACAAGGCAAAGGAAATCTCTCCCGTCCAGTCTGTCCACAAGGATACAGGGCAGGGCAGCAACTACTTTCTGTGAACAGCCTCCTGGTAAACGTCAGCCCCGCCAGGGGGTGGGCAGGGGGCCTTGATTTATTATATAGCTTTTGGACAGTTCCTACAGAAATATTGCCAAATGGTGGAATAATCAACTCTTTCACTCAAACCCCCTCATGCCTTTTTTTTTAATGAAAGAATAAAGTACGCAATGAGCCTGAGCTAAATAAATAAAAATGCCACACTTTTTGCCCAACAGAACTTTCTGCGTCACTGAGAAATATTTGCAGACCTCAACAATCTTTTATCTTCACAATGATGTTCCAGCCTTCCAAATTTTGGATGTTCTGAGAACCTCTTTGATTTGGGCCCTCTAATTACCTTATGTGAACAATTAGCTCACTAACTAATGCCATTGTTGGGTGTTCCATCAAGCAGATATTAGAGAACACTTCTTCCTCCTATGGTCTGTCTGCTCTCCATCAAGACCGTGTCAAATCAGCTACTCATGTCTGGGGCCCACACTGGAAGTAGATGTACATGGCAAGGAAGCTCTGTCTTAATACTCATTGCTGCCAATCACAGTTATGGTTTCCAGGCAGGGGAGGAGGGCAGTATCCATTCAGCCACTTTATCCATCCATCATCCACCCATCCATCCACTCACTGTGCCAGCCAAGGAGACCCCCCAAGATGGAGAAGATGTGGTCCCTGCCCCCAGGGAGCTCACACAAAGAGATGCCCTGGGAGGCTCAGAGTGATGCCACTTCCTCCAGGGTACTTCCTGATCAGTGGAAGACCCTGGACACGGCTCTCTAGCTCAGCAAATTGTCCCTCCATCATGGTACTTTCTCAACTTATCACTCCCTTATTTCCACCAGTCTCCTGGGTGCAGCCATGAATAAGCTCCAGCAGGGGAGGTGGGCAGGAATCAAGTCTCTCTCCCCAGTGGGTGGCATATCATAAGTGCTCAATAGACACTTGTTGAATAAACAAATGAACATGCACCCACACTCAGGAGATAAAGGAAAGAAAGAGGCAGACAGAAATGTTTACTCCTCTGAGTGCCTAATGAGACTCCCTGCTTTGGGTGCTGGCTGGGGGCTGATGCCAAATACGTTTATGAGTCAACATGATGCTGGGGAGTGGAGAGCTGTCCACTCTCCAGGGGCCTGGACTATCCCAGGCAGGTCACTTCTCCTCTTGGAGACTAAAGGGCTCTGAAATTCAAATCTGAAGTGGGTGGTTGGATAGGAAGCTCCTTGAGCTGAGAATTCTGTAAACACCTAACATCACTGTGAGAATTACTCAAACTGCAGCCTCAGGACAGACTGGCCTGGGCCAGGAGCCACCAGCTAAGTGGACTTGAGACTGCGGCCCCAGTCTCGTAACAGCGCCAAGCTTCCTCATCTATCTAGTAAGGAGTGGGGGATGGGAGTGTTAAAGCAGATGCTTTCCGAGGTGCCTCCTAAATCCAAACTTTTATGACTTTAAGTATAAACCGTTGGCTAAGATTAAATTTGGCTATGGCAAGCACGTGTCACAAATTTTCTAAACAGAGCGCTAATTTCCAATATTTCACTTTATTCATTCCTTCATTCACTCACCAATATTTAAAGAACCCCTGTTGTGTGCCAGGCACTGTTCTAATGGAGAACCACACAAGACACAGTCACTACTGTCATGGGACATCCAGTCTAGGGAGGGAGAGAAAAAACACACAGGTCAATAACTAAACAAAAGATGACTGCAGATAGGGTTATGGGCAAAGAACATTAGTAAACAGCAGAACATGAAAGACAGCAATTAGAGGAGAGTATGTTTCCTTTCCAAAGGCTGGTTGGGAGGGTTTCTCTATGGAGGTGATATCTGAGCTGAGACCTAAAGGCCACCTGGGAAAAAGTGTGGGGAAGAGCATTCCAGGCAGAGGGAATAGCAGGTGCGAAGGTTCCAGGCTAGAGACAAGCTTGGGGTATTCAAACAAGAAGGCAACCAGCACAGCAAAGTGAATGGAGGAGGGAGGGACTGAGATGGAGGCGAGGACCAGCTCATGTGGAGCAGAGTAGGAAGGTCACTGCCAAGAGGTCCATGGATAGGATTTAGGGGGTCCATGAACTTGGATGGAGAAAAGTGTCATCTCTCTTTTCACCAGTCTCTAACTGGAAGTGATCACTACTTCCTTTCATCATGAATGTAGACAACAACGCACAATTATGTTAGCAGTGCCTGGGACTCGTCAACAACAGAAATCTCAGATGCATTCACATCACTCTGTTGCAGATATCTGGAAATACCACTTACGCTCGTCACTAACTCAAAATGACAGTAACTACTAGACCAGCTGCTGGAACTTATAAAAGTATAACAAAGAAGCACAGGTACTTCAGTATCATAAAGTTTAAAAGTATCTAATAACTATCTGAAAAGAACTGGTTTCCTTTGTAAACCCTACGTGTTTTATCGTATGTACGTAAAAGCATTATTCTGAGAAGTGATCCCTGGGCTTCACACAATGGCCAAAGTGCTCATGAGCCACGGTAAGAAGTTGCTGTTTTATTCCAGGTGGGAGGGAGGATGCTGCAGTGGTTTCAGTAGGGGATTCACAGGGTGCCGTTTTCATTTTTTAAAATCCCCGGGCTGCTGGGGGAGATGGCCTGTGGTTCTCAGTGCAGTGCTGAGGGGGAGGCGTCCCTGGGTCCCCAGGGGCTCCATCCTTCCCTCTGATCAAGAGCCTTCCCACGTGGCCCTGTGGGCCCAAAAGGGCCTTGACACCTTGGCCCAAAGCCTGCCCCGGGACATCCTCCCAAATAGCTTTAGAAAGTGAGCTCATGCATCCACAAGAAAAATAAATGCGGCATTTGCCACTGTTTGGTTTGTGTATTGGTCTAGAAAAGAAATGAGATTTTTATTTAAGAAAGCCTTCCAGCAGGACCCCAGCAGAGGCTGGGCAAACACCAGGGCGACGGACTGTAAACACACGGGAAGCCCGGAGCGCTGGGGCCCGTCGCCGCGAGCTGCAGCCCCCGGGTTTATGGCGGCCTTCCTGTTTTCCCCGGCCCCTCTGCACACTGCCCTCACACACAGAGTCTTTTCAATGCCCTCTAGAAGAACAGAAGAATTCATTTTCACACGCCAGCACGCACGTTTCTCACACCCTCCCAGGGGATTGGACCCTGCCAAGTGGCCCGTTTATGGACCTAGCTGGACAGAAGGGGATGGGGCCCATGGGGTGGGCGCCACAGATGGAGGAAAGCCCAGAGGCGAACGCTATGCTCCTGGGTCCCCCAGACCGGAAGTGAGCGGGTGAGGCCAGGCCAGCTGGAAGGGGAGGGGCATCTTCTGGGGCCATGCCTGGAGCCTCATGGGGAGCAGGGCTAGAGCAGGGGCCCTGAGAGTAGAGGGGCAGGGGAACGAAACCCCACAGGGCCCGCTCACCTCAAAGCATCAGAATCTGTGTGTCAAAGAGGAAGGGTGCACTGGGTCTCTAAATCTGGAACTAGGTTCAGTGAGAAGGCAGGCAGAAAGTGAGGCCTTCACACTGCTGGCATGAACTGTGTCAGAAGAGGGACAGTTCTGGAAGGGCCAGCTGCACCAACTGCCCAGGCCAGCTCAGCTGCCCCTTCCCCAGGCCTTTGGATAGGGGGACAACAGGCTTTTTTTTATTCCTTTCTTTTTGAGGAGGGGTCCTTTTTGTTTGTACCCCTTGGCATTTCTGGTGGCGAGTTTCTCCAGCGCGTGGTCGTGGTCCCTGGGATATAAGGGAGACAACAAAGAAAACCCAGGAGCTCAATGGCACATCATTCTTCCCAACCTCGAGTCTCGCTTCTCCCTCCACCTTCCATAATCTTCTTTTATGGGATTCGGTGGGGTGGCCTTTTTTTTGGGAAGGGAGAGGTAATTAGGTTTATTTATTTATTTATTTTTAACAGAGGTTCTGGAGGTTGAACCGAGGACCTTGTGCATGCTAAGTGTGTGCTCTACCACTGAGCTACATACCCTCCCCACCCAGTATCTTCTATTTGCTTTACACGCACGCGATGACCAGAGCTCTGGACCACCTTTGGCGGGAGGGATAGGGAACAACATATCTACTCCATCTTGTCTGGAACAGGAAGACCTATGTTTCGTGTTTGTGTTTTCTATTGCTAAGAAACACATGAATCACTACAGCAAAATATTAAATGTCTTTAATCCAGATGGCAGATACACAAATGTTCCTCGTATTACTCTCAGTACTATTCCATTTATTTAAAATGCTGTGTTCACTCAGTCACACGACTTCATTCATTCTTCCCTTCATTCATTCGTCCAACTACTGTGCACCTGCTGCAAGCAGACACCAGGCACAGAGATGGATTTAAAAGATCCTTCCTGAAGAGCCTCTCACACTTGAGGGGCAAACAGACATCCAATAATAGCTGGGCTTGGGGGAGGTGTTGCTCTGACAGAAGGGGACAGGATGCTTTAAAAGACCCTGGCCGGGAGCTAATTTAAATTCTCCTGCAGACCTGGCTGTGCCCACGGAGTACTCTGGCACCACCACCTGCAGGCAGTTAACCTGAAGGCCGAGAAGCAAACAGGCCCCACAGGCAGGGCCCCCCCAGGTGAGCCTGGCCCTCATGCAGTCACCCCGCCTCTCTGCACAGCTTTCCTCTCTGGCGGCTCCTGTCCTCCTACTTCAAGCTCTCTCTTCCAAATCAACACCTCAGCAGGCCTCTTGGATCAGCCCTTCAGCTCTGAGGTTGACTGGGAGCCATTCCCTGGGGCCCGCTGGGCTCAGTGTCCAGGAAAGGCATCTGGTAGCTGGTGAACTTGTCGCACGGGAGGAAGAGGATGGAGAAGGGGGCTTGACCCCCTCGGGGATAGCGAAGACCACAGCATCTGAGGCCACCCATTCCCACCCCTAGGCCCTACTCTCTCCACGCCTAAATTAGCATGAAGAACAAAACGACCCCAGGAAGGTAATGGCCAGAATCAGGGGGGGCTCTCCCTCCTCTATGCTCCCTGTAGGCCACTTGTGAGTTGTCAGTGGCCAAACCCTTCCCCACATTCTCCCAGCCCCAAGGATGAGCTCACCTTCTCTCCCATCCTTCCCATGTGCCTCCAGATCTTGGGGAGATGTGTATCGAACACCCAACACAGGAGGGGACCAGCAAAGTGAGAGCTGTTGTGCATTCCAGAAAGAAAGTCGAGTGCTAAGGGGAGTGGGTCCCTGGCTCCAGCAAAGCCCTTTATACACGTGGTCTCATATGACTGGGTTCATGATAACCATTTTCAGCTGAGGAAACTGAGGCTCACCAAGATTAAGGAGCTTGTCAGGTGGCTGGGAGAGAGGGTGGGATTTGAACCCAAGTCTCCCTGGACCCAGAGGCCCTGATCTCTTAGGCCAACTCTACTCTTGGCCCCAGGAACATCGTGGGAATTCCAACCTGAGGTTTTAAGGATGGAGGGTGGGTTTGAGGACATCCCCATCCCTGAGCACTCTACCACTTCCCTGCTTACATCTGCCTTCAAGGGGTGCACAGGGCTTCTTTTATTTCATAAACGCCAATTAAGGGAGCTCCTCCTCCATGCTGGGCACATGGGGCGCACAGAGCGAACAGTCATCATCTGTTGTCACAGCACAACAAAAGAATCTGGAGGGGGTGCCCCAGGGCGAGAACTGAGCAGGTCTGGTCCCGCATGTAGGTCCCGCCTGGCCTGGGAAACTGGCGGAGGCCAGGCCATGTGGAGAAGCCATTCAGAACAGCTAAATGGTTCTGAGAGGCCTCATGTTCCTTAGCAGGCACAGGGCATTTCACCCAAAGCCCCCGGCAGAAGCTGCAAGAACAGCTGGGCCTGCAGAGTTCTGGGTAACAGGGCCATCCTGTGTCCATGCTGCACAGATCTGAGTATAATAAAAAGAGCTTGGCCTGTCTATGACCTCCAGCAGTTAGAGCAGATAAGAGGACATCACACAACAAGGGGGCACGCTCCACCCCAGGGCACACAGGGGAGAAGGGCTGGGGCATCCACCCGCACAGAGGAGCCCTCATCCAGTGCCCCTAGCCTCCTCACCACCGCCGTGTCCTGAGTGGGGCCAGGAACAGACCGCCCCCGGTGTGTTTGGCTGCACCAGCCCCTGGGGAGAGAAGCCCCCTTTGCTACTGGAGGCGCCTGGCTGTGTGGGTGCTGGATGAAGAGGACGGGGCTGTGCTACTGAGCAAGGCAGCTCCTCGGAGAGAACCCACACCCCCGGGGAGAGTAAAGAGGAGCCCAGAGGCTCACCCTCATCCTCAGCTCCCAAAACCGGCGGCTGCTTCCCAAGGGCAGGACGCCTGGGCCCCAGTAAGGCAGGTAGAAAGCTACGGGTGGGGGCTCAGTGCCAGGCCTGGCCCACCTCCACCACCCGCCCAGAAGCTGTGCAACTCTGGGCCAGTTACAGAATCACTCGGTGCCTTGGTTTCCCCAGCTGACAAGCGGAGTAAAATGACAGCAGCTGCCTCAAAGGGTAACCGGGAGATAACGCTGCCTGGCACGCACCAGATACTCGACTACTGGCTGCATCTTCAAGTCAATTAGCAAAGGCATCAGCTTGAGCTCCTTCCTGGCATCAACCTCACTGCATTAATCGATTTGTGTTTGACTCACTGTACAGATGGTTCAGCAGTTAACAGGTTCCATGCTCCCCGCCTCCCAGCCCCTCCCCGCGCCCCCCCCCCCCCAGAGGCAGGACGGCTTACCTATAGTCCTTCGGAGGTCTTCGCACTGGCTAATGTGAGGGAACTTCAGGATTTCCTTCCACTTCTTGCTTTTCCCTTTGCGCTTTCCTCCGCCCCCTGCAGAGATGGGGGAGAAAGACGTGGAGCCGATGATGCTGGTGTCGTCTGAGACTCCAAAGCCTGTGTCCCATCCCAGTGAGCCTGTGCACCAGCTTCCCAGCTGGGAAACAGGGACACACCCCCTCCCCAGCCGGCCTCAAGCCTGGGTGTTCTTCCTGCAGGTTCACTCGGGCCTGGGATCCCCACGCCCAACAGCAGCAGCAGCAGAAGCAGACACTGTCCATCATCCAAGTCTGCACCCACACCAGGCGCCCTGTTCTTCCTCGGCATCACCCACGGCTGTGCAGCCCTGCCGGGTGCCCGGTATCAACCCCAGCCTAGACCACAATCTTCCAACGTCAGGGGCCAGGCTCGCTGACTGGGAAAATCCTGGTGAAATGGATTCACACGCGGGTGGACTGCAGCCCCCTCACTGCCTCATTGTGTCCTCTTGTTTCCTGCAGAGAGTCCCCATCCCCAGCTGGAGGCCAGATGTTGGGGACAAGGACTCCAATTTCCACTTGTCTTGGGTGGCCCCTCTTCTCCCTCCTCACAAACCTCAGAGTCTTAGAGGACACATTTCTCAAGGCTGGAAGGACTCTTGAAGGGCCCTGTCAGGCCTCTTGTCCTGCCCCAGTGTGCACACGCAATGAACACACACACACGGGATATGCACACACAATGGACACACATGCAGTGAACATGCACACATGACAAACATAAAAACAATGAACACACATGTAACAAACACACACCATGATCTTGCACATGCAATGAACACACAGAGCTGTGAGGTGCACACATGAGGTGTCCCCATCTTCCCTGCCACTTCCTATCCAGGTGACAGGGGACAGACGTCAGAATGCTCAGGTGTGCAAACAACGAGGGGGCACTGACTCTGGCCTACGCATCCCTGAGCCCACCACCATTAGGAACTTGGACCTAAAGGCACCTCTGTGTCCCCCAAGAACCTGAGATGCCATCATCTGCCCCCCCCCGCCCCACAGCCCTCACCCAAAGTAGCTCTTAGACCCCACTGGTCAGTGACTCACCAAAGGTCACATAGCCCTTTAGGCTCTTCAGCGTCTTGGAATTTTAAGGGCCTTTCATCCTTCTTTATCTGGTCAACACCCCAAGCACCTGTGAAGCCTGGGGCCTGATTAAGAGACATGGGATCTTGAGCAGGCCCATGGCACCCTGAGCCAGCTCTCTGATCTGTGTGGGTGTGCAGTCCCCCCGGTCTCTGACCCTCAGAGAGGGTCTGGGCAGGGCAAGGCACTCTTCTCCAGCCAGCACACCCAGGGACTTCCAGAGGAGCTCAGCTCTGGGCCCACCCGCGGCCCAGTGTGTGTTCCAGGGCAGGCACAGAGCCAGTCTCAATAAATGGGCATTCCTAACTCATCCAACTGCCCTGGAAAGGTGAGGCCATCTTCCTGAAGAGCAAGTGGGTGGGCTTCTGAGGATGGGACCAGGACCCCCATCCTGGGGGCCGATAAGGAGGCGAGGGAGCTGATGGTGAAGGGGCAGGACACAGTTCATTTCCCGGCTCTCTGCTTGTCCTGTCTTCAGCCTGATCAGCCAGCCCCAGCTCCTTCCGCTCAAATCTCCACTGAGGTCAAAGGCCTCAGACTCCAAGGGACAGAACGAATGTGTATTGGGCACCTACTGCGGCCAAGCACTGTTGAATATTATCTTATCTAATCCTCAGAATGACTCTTGGAGAAGGGAGTCACTAGACACATCCTAGACGGAGAAGCAGATGTCCAGTGTCGTGTAACCTACCAGCTGATGGCCTGTCCGACTCCTTGTCTGCTCTCTGCTCCAGCTGCAGCCGACACATGTCACACGCACGCACACACCGCAGAGCCCTTCCGCTGGCCCTGCCCCAGGCCAAGCCCCTCACCGGAGCTCCCTGAGTCCTCACCCTAACTCTCCCAGGCAGAGCTGTTACCATTCCCACTTGACAGATAAGGAAACTGAGGCAAGGGGAAGAAAGAAGCAAGTCTCCTAAGGCCCCACAGCTCACAAATGGCAGAGCCAAGACCCCAGCCTGAGCAGAATCCAGACCGTAGGCGCCGATGCCCATCCCTCTGTCTACAAGGCTCCCTTTTGGATGTGCTGAAAGCAAGGAAAAGCTGGCATCGGACCTCAGAAGTGACATGGCACTCGGTGAGAAAAGCCAGAACGCGGGCCTCTCTAGCTGAGGCCCAAGCCTCTGAGAAGAGCCACCACCCAGACCCAAGGCCCGAGGAGTTGTTCTGTTGAACCTACACATGACTTGTTTGTTTGCTTGCCTGTTCACTGAACCAGGTGTCAAGATTGAAACATTAGATTTTACATACGAATCCAGATTTGGGACTTGTCTCCCATAACCAGGCACCCCACATGGCAAGGATCAGCTGGAGCTAGGCAGCAGCTCCCCCTGTGGACAGGACGCACGGCCTCCATTCAGGGGCTGGCCTGGCCCCGATACAAGTTCGTATGTGCATCCCCCAGAGGAGAGCCACCCTCTTGAGAAATCAGCCAAGTCAGATGCTCCCATCCCAGTCAGCTCCAACTCTGAGGCCTGAAATGGCCATTAAAACTCATCTAGTCCGCACCTCCCCCCCATTCATTCCCACACAATTCATTCCCAGATCTGGCTGGGATTAAGCACTTTTGTGTGTGTGGTAAAATACACATAACGTAAAACTGACCATTTTAACCTTCGGTAGGTATACGATTCAGTGGCATTAAGCACATTCACACTCTTGTGTAACCATCACCACCATCCATCGCCAGAACCTTTTCATCTTCCCAAACTGAAACTCGGCACCAACTGGACACTAGCTCCCACTCCCCTCTACCCGCCGCAACCACCATTCCACTTTCTCTCTGAATTTGACTTCTCCAGGTACCTTGTATGAGTGAAATCATGCAACATGTGCTCTTCCGTGACTGCCTGATTTCACTTAGCATCATGTCTTCAAAGGTCATCCATGTTGTAGTGTGTGTCAGATTCCATCCTGTTTCTAAGGCTGAATAATACTCCATCGTGTGTACACACCACTTTTGTTTATCCATTTGTCTGACGATGGACACGTGGGTGGCCTCCACCTTTCAGCTATTGTGCATACTGCTGCTCTCAATATCTCAGTCCCTGCTGTCAGGAACTTTGGGTATATACCTAGGAGCAGAATTGCTGGGTCATATGATAATTCTAGGTCTACCTTTCTGAGGAACTAATGATGAAGCCTGCTTGACAATACAGACTCCCAGGCTGCATCCATTAGCCTGAGCCCTGACACACTGTAACTGGAGCCCAGGAATGTGACTTCTTAAAAGCTCTCCAGGCAATTCTTAGGTAGCCAGTCTAGGGAAACAGGAATCTATTTTGCGTGCACGTACACACACACACACGCACATGCTTTTTTATAGATTAATATATCCATTAAGAAAATTAACACAAATTCATTCATTCATTCAACCAATATGTGTTGAGGCTCTACTAAATGCCAAGCACTCTGCAGGTGCTGGGGACATAGTGACAGGCAAGACAAATGGGGTGTCACCTTCCGTGGCTCCCCCCTCTTGGGATGCCCAATCTAGTAAGGAAGACAAACATCAAAGGCTTGATTTCAGTGGTTCCCAACCCCTGAGCAGTTTGTCCTCCAGGGGACATATGGAAGTGTCTAGAGATATTTTGGGTTGTCACAACTGGGTGAGGGTGCTACGGGGATCTAGCAGGTCGAGGCCAGAGATGTGGTTAAACAAAGTACAATGCACAGGACAGCCCCCCCACAACACAGAACCAAGTGATCATGGTATATCACCAGTGTGGAAACGGAAAAACGCTGCTTTATTTAATGACTGTTATGACCAACACTCAGGAAAAGTGTGGGGCTTGGGGGAGACTTGCTAGTAATGGGGCAACAGTGGTGGTAGTAGGGGAGGTGGGAAGAGTGAGTCAAAGTCACCTGGAGGATGTGACGCAGAGGCTGGAGTTATGAAGGGTGGGTGGGTACCCCACACAGCTACCTGAGTGCTGCCCCAGGCCAAGGATGCAGACTTCTGGACCCCACCTGGGCTTTCTTCCTCCTCACCTCCTCAGCCCCCAGAACAGGGCAGGGACTGCCTGGGCAAAAGTGTTCCTTAATCCCTGGCACCTGTGAATACGCTAGGTTACGTGGCAAAGGGAATTAAGGCTGCAAACAGAATTAAGGATCATGATAGGGACATTATCCTGGATGATCTGGGTGGACCCGATGCAACTGCAGAGTCCTGAACTGTGGAAGCGGAGGTCGGAGAGTCAGCTCAGAGTGATGTGAAAAAGACCAGACCAGCCATCGCTGGCTTTGAAGGAAGGGGCCATGAGCCAAGGAATACAGGCGGCCTCTAGAAACTGGACAAGGCAAGGACTCAGATTCTCCCCTAGGGTCTCCAGAAAGAACAGAGCCCTGCCAACACCACAATTTTAACCCAGTGAGACCGAGGTCAGACTTCTGACCGCCAGAACTGACCCTTCTGCCTGCTGAAGCCCTGCTCCTTCTTCAATCCCCCACTCTAATGCCTCTTCCAGGGCTTCCCTTGAGAGGCAGACCCCTCTTCTGGCCCCTAACCTACTCCCAGCTCAGCCCAGACCTGCCACATGTCCTTCCAGAGGATGGGGCAGCTAACACAAGTGGCCCGGACAACTGCAAGCCTGTAAGTATACTGACTGACTAGATAAATGAATGTTTGAACTGATTGACTAAAAAATGACTGAACTGGGTGCTACACACTTGGTCCTCATTAAGATAGTACTAGTCCCATTTCACAGATGAGAAACTTGAGGCTCAGGGAGAGGAATTAACAGGGCCACTGAATGGACCACACACTCAAACAGGAACATGTATCTTCTCCTACCCACACTGACTTGCAGCCACTTCCTGTCTCGGGCATCCCTGGGCTTTATTTGCTTTACCGACCAGCCTCTGCTGCCCACAGTTCACCTTCCTGTACTGGAAACGAGATGGTCAAGAGGACCGAGTGCCTACCTTCGCAGACAACTGGCTCATCCCACGCTTCAAAGAGCAGAGCCGAGCAAGACTGTCGGGGTATGGCCTGGCAGATGGGGGGATGCCTGGAGGAAGGAAGCTCCTGCCAGGGCCGGGACGACAACAACAGAGGCCAGGAGCCAGACAGGAGGGCTCCTACCAGAGGTGGGAAGAAGCCATGATGACAGGTTCGGGGACACGGGCTGAACTCTGCCTGCTCACAGCTCTGGGAAAGGCACAAAAGGACCAGGGTGGCAGGTCCCTCTCCTGGAGTGAGCAAGAGTCCAAGCAAAACCTGGAGAAAGGCTGGCGACAGGAAGACGCAGTGTTCCTCTGATTCAGAGCCTTGGGCTCCAGCTGGCCCCTCAGGAGGGAGCAACCTCCAGGGAGGAAGTTGCTTATCGAATCACTTGTACTTTCTCCAGCCCCCAGGGTCCCCCCTCAGCTGCCAGCAATGACCTCCAGCAGGCGCACCCCAGGTGGGCTGAGGGGAGTGTGACAAGGGAGTGGCAGGGGCTGGAGGAGGGATAGTGGCCGGTGGAACTTGTCCTAGCAGGTGGGTGAAGGGAGTGAAGGAAGGTGGAGCACAGGACTTGGGGCAAAAAGCAAAGTAATAAATAGCTATGGTGTCTCAAGCACAGGCCAAGCACACCTAACACACCTAACGGGCGGGGTTACTGAGAAACTAACTGATGTTTCTTTTGATCCCATGGACGCCCCCAGGCAAGAACTGAAAGGATCATGCCAAAAAAACTGCCATGAGACAACTGTCATTGTGGGGGAAGAAACTGGCTGTTATTCCTGTTGTTTTTACTGTTTTCCAGGGAGGTGTTCATGCTTTGAAGGCTGAGAAGGAGAGGGAGAGCATGGTGGGGAGGTTCTGCTCTCCAGGAAGGCTCTGCCCCTGTGGCAGGGGGTGGGGTGGGGGGGCGGCCCAGTGACTCTGAGCAGCGAGGGACCCGGGACCAGCCTGGCACAGGGGAGTGCGGCTGCTGCACGGACCCCTCCTCCAAAGGACACTGATAAAATCAGCAACAGCGGTGACCCCAGTGGTCTGAAGTCTTATTTGCTGGACTCCTTTGAGCCTGAGGGCTTCTCACGCCATCCTTGGAAGATGGGATGGGTGGGACAGCCCTTTGCAAAACAACTGACCCTGAACTTCTAGGCAATCTTACAGTATATCTGATTTGGAAGTTAAAGAAGTGCGGCATTCCCATTCCAGGGTCAGGGAACAGTTTGCTAAGACGTCCTCTCATTTAATCCTCACAGCAACCACCCGAGGTAGGTCCTGTTATTGGACCCATTGTCAAGTGAGGAAACAGAGTCTCAGAAAGGCAAGAACCTTGCCTCAAGTCATTCAAAAGCAGTTTGTGTCACACCTGAACCAGAGCCCAGGGGTCCTGACTTCTAGTCTAATGTTCTCCTCCTCCCTGGCGACAATCGAGCAGTTGGTCAGAGAAAGGTCCCCTGGGGGAAGCTGAGGGAGACTATGCACCTGTTGGAAAGGCCTTCCTTCCTTCACGCCCTTGAACCAGTGGTTCCTAGTGGTCCCTGGACCGGCGGCACCAGCCTCACTGGGGAGTCTGTTAGAAATGCAAAATCCTGGGGCCCACCTTAGACCTACTGAGTCAGCAACTCTGTGAGGGGGCACAGTGGTCTGTTTTAACAAGCCTTCCAGTAATTCTGATGCACTCAAGTTTGAGAGAGTCCTTGAACGTCCTGTGGGAAACGGGACGATGGGACCACTCTTTACCGGAATTTCTCTTTCTCTGATTTGTTACTTCTGCCCTGCATACTTCTAGAAGGATTTGAAAATACACACAAGGTTTGGCCAAATTCGGTGATCCTGGGATCTGACTCTGACAGGAAGCCAGGTCCCCATCCCCCACCTGACTTGAGCATTCTTCTCACATGATGCCCACAGAGCCACTTCCCTGGCCACTCACCAGGGCAGGAGGGCAAACTGGATGAGGACCCAGCTGTTTCCAGAAAGCCACAGGGAGACGCTGGAGAAGAGCTCACCTGTGGCCTTGGGGAGTGCGGGTTAGTGAGATGGCCTCAGGGACCCGCCCCACCACTCCCAGCACCAAGCCCTGGGCTAGCTCCCTAGAGAGGAGGCAGGACTCACCTCTAACCCACCCGGATCATCAGTGCATCCACCTTATACTTCCTGGATGCCTCATCCCATTCTGCTGGCCTTTGGACCTTTATTCTATGGATTCCAGACGGAGAGAATCATCCCTGGAGATGGGCACACTGGCATCCGTAGAGGACCTGATGTGTTTTGTGGGCCCCGAGTAAGTGGAGGCTGTTTCCCCATGGACCATGCTCCTCCAAGACAGACTTCTCAGTTCAATTCAGAAAACTGTGTTGGTGAGTGTGGTTCTAGCCGAGGTTAGCAGGAAGAGAGACTTATTCAAGCTGACCCACAAAGAGGGAGGTTATTACCAGGATCACAGGGGCCTGTAAGAATCTAAGGAGAGGCAGTCAAGAGCAGCTGGGTTTGTGGGAACAGGAAGGCCGTGGAGACATGGCGAACCTAGGGTGCCTCTGCCTCTCATTTCTCCACTTGCTTCTCTGCAGACCATGACAGGCTTACTCTCCTTTTTGCATGGAGCCAATCAGCTGTTGTATAATGAAGAACTTGAGGGGGAAGGGTGTAGCTCAGTGGTAGCGTGTATGCCTAGCATGCACAAGGTCCTGGGTTCAATCCCTAACTACCTACCCCTCCATCAAAAATTTTTTTTTAAAAATGAACAACTTGACCTTGTCCCTGGTTCCTGGGAGGTGACCTCCAAGTCCTTGGAATTTCTTGAATGATGGGGGGTGTGGATTTTACTCATGATGGGCCCCAGAGCCATACCTGAGTTTAAGCTAATGAGATGACTCAGGCTGGGGCTGGCCATGCCAGAGTGACCACCCATGGGGCTAGAGGGTTGGGGCTTCCAGCCAAACGATGGTATCCAAACTCCAGGGAGGGGAAGGGTGCTGCGGATTGAGTTCAACCATGTGGCCAATGATTCAATCAATCGCTCCTGAGTGATAAAAGCCCAATGAAAATTCTGGGCACCAGGCTTGGGTGAACATCCTGGTTGGTGACCATATATTGGTGTGTGGGGAGGGTGACGCGTTCCTTGCAGACCGGGCCCTATGCATCTCCCCCTTTCACTGGTTCAGATTTGTATCCTTTTGCTCGAATAAGATTGGAAACAGCACTCTCCTGAGCTCTGTGAGTCCTCCTAGTGAATCATCAAAACTGATGGGGAGATAGGGGAGTCCCTCAAAATTTGTAGCCAGTTTTCAGAAGTGTGTGTGTCTGGGGACCCCCAAACTCGTGGCTCGGGTCTGAAGTGAGGACGGTCTTGTGGGGACTGTGCTCCGTCTGTGCAGTCTTGGCTCACTCCGGGATAGCCGGTATCAGAATTGTGTTGCAGTCATCAAGGCCCCAAGTCCTCTGGACCCCGCAGCCCCCTCCCTGCCCGTCTGCTGGACTCCTGACTCTACAGTCCCAAGGAGCAAATCTGATTGGCTTACTCATCTTTTCTCCCCAGGCCACATGTCGTGGGCCAGCCTAGACTCTGAAACAACCTTGTCAGTTAGTTCTGGCCCTTGCGGATGGGGCGGGACGGTGGGGCTGAGTGAAGTTTGCTTTCAGAGCGGAACCCCCAGGGAGTAGCAGGCATGGCCAGTGGGAGCACAAGCGAAACCACAGAAACGGCCACCCTTCCTTGCAAAACAGTTTAGGAAACTGCTGGTTAAAGGCAGAAGGACATGGGGTACAGGGGGCCTGGGCTAGAGGGGCCCCCGGCTGCCCAGCAGGGCCCCTTCCTTCCCATCTCAGAGCCCCTCCCAGGGAATGGCTCTGGGTCACCAGGGGCCATGATACTGGGAAAGGTCATGCTAATGCCAGGGACCAAATATGTTAGAAATTCAAATTGTGCTGCAAAGCAGGTCTTTAGAATACACATCTGGAGGGGGCGGTGGTTGGGAACCATGAATACTGGAGGAGCTGCTCTCAGCGCATTTGGATCAAGGTCTGGGACGTTCTTGAGTATCCTACTGACTGAACGTGGGAAGGACCGCTCTCTGTGTTCCCAGCCACAGAGGCTGATGACTCACGCACTCCAGCCGGTCAAGTGGAAGGTACTGTTACAAGTTCGCCTGTGACGTCTGTGGAGCTAAAGAGTCTGTTCAATTCCTTTCTTCCCAGGTGAGCTTTTAGGACTCAGTTTCCACAGCGCTGCCAGCAGGGCTGGCTTTCCAGAAAATATCACCACAGGGAAGCCGTGGGTGTTCTCAGAGGCCACAGGCAAAGCGGAGAAGGCCGGTTTTCCTGATGAGGGAGGCGACCCCTGTGTCTGCTTCTTCCACGCTTGCTCTCCCTGCCACCAATATTTCTGTCCCAGCCACCTGGGCCCTGCCACACTCGCCACCGCCAGAGTGGCATCCCCAGAGTGGTACCCACAGCTGAAGCTGAGAGGGAGGGCGTGTGGCATCCCTCTCGTTCAGTCTCTTTTTGTGCAGCCCCAAACAAGGCAAGATCCCAATTATAGGGCCAGTCAGAGCTGCGTCACTGAGTGACTCAAGCCTTTCCAAAAGGGATACATGTACTGGAGGTGACCTCAGCCTGCAGGGGACTTTCTCCAACCCAGCGCACGTGGCAACCACTGTCAAAGGGAGACGGGCCCACCCCTCTGGGCCTCGCTTCCTCAACCGGGATGAGAAGGGGTGGGGGGGGTGCCAGGTCAGGGCAGAAGAACCCTTTTCTCCAAAAGAATTCTTCTTTAAGATCTGGTAGGTACAGATAATAAGAGAGCTGATCAGATAGGTGGGGCGGCGGTGGGTGGAGCTTGCAAACACAGGGCTAGGGGCCTCATTCTGTTTTTATAGGTCTCACTTTCTGGAAATATCCAGTACTCGCAGGGTTTCTGCCTCAGGGCAGCCTCCTCTGTGAAGCTTCCTGGATGCCCCAGAATCAAGGTGACTCCTTCTCTTTCCTCCCCTGCCCTCTGCTCCTTGGTTACCCCACTGTCCCAGAGTGCTCGAGCTGGGAGGTCAGGATCTGGTGGCCCCAGGTGGGGACACCCCTATAACTACCCACTGATGGAAATGTTTAGAAGAAAACATAACACCAAAGGCATCACTGGTCCAGAAGCTTCTGAGATGGGAACTGTGCCGCTGATGCTGGGCAGCCGTGTCCAAGGTTCCTCGGGGCAGGAAGCATCAGGTAGCCCTAGTGTCTTCAACTGTGTCCAGAGCCTTCCGAGCTGGACATAGGACCCCAGGGGTGGGCAAGAGAGGGAGGAGGCAGGTCTGGGGTCACAGAGCCTCTCCCCACCCAAAAGTGCTTTCCCTGGCCTAACACCACCACCACCACCTTCACCACGAGGGGGCACTGACCCTCCTTACCACCGCAGAGACCAAGGGATGCGCTCAGAATGCAGGATGAAGCCCCCAGCTCTATTCAAAAGGCTGACACTCTGATGCAGATGCAGCCAGGCCACGAAGCACCCTGCCCAAGCTCAGGAGGAAGAGGAGTGGGGAGAGACTGAAAGTCTTTCCGGGCCCTGTTAACCCTGTGAGCTGAACTCGGCAGCTTAGCTGGGGCTTCCGTTGTTCACAGGGACCCCACCAGGAGGGTGGGCACAAACCGCGGTGGGCAGATCGGAGTGGTGCACTACCGCGCCCCAGGCCTCCGGGCCGGCCCCGCCCTGCCCTCTGTGGGACCAGACATGGGGAGGCAAAGACACACAGCTATCCTGACCACGGAACGTTACGTGGTGCCACAGCTGTCAGCGACAAGAACCTAAAACCTCCAGGATGTTCTTCAAAGGAAGTGCAGTGTTGAAGTGGTATGAGGCGTTGGGGGCGGCACGGGGCCTGTGCGGCCTGTGGCCTGCGGGCAGGTCCCGGCACCTCCAGGCCCCACCTCATGGCCACACCACACAGTCAGGTTTCCAGAGCAGAAAAACCTCAGCCACAACCAAAAGGATCCCACAACCTCAATTAGGAAAACCCAAACCAACACAAGGCCTGCTAGCTGGTCGCCATGGGGACGGGGTGGGAGGACATGGCCCCTCCCCACCACACTGAGAGAGAGGCTTCTGGTGTGGATTTGGGTGGTGGGGTGGTGGGACGGCAGTGAGGCCAAGGAACAGTCCCTCTCAGGAAACTGGTCCCTCTCAGGAAACCCTTCCTGCTGAGGGCAGGGCAGACTGGGTCACCACCACCAAAGGCTGCTGTCCTGGAGTGACGGTGTGCTTACCCGGGGTTCTCACGCCCACTGCCTCGAGGCCTCTTCACTGCAATATGATAAGTGGTGATCACAGCCTGTTATCCCAGCCCTGCCACACACTCACTGTGGAGCCTTTCCTAAATCACTCAGCGTTTTCTCCTGCAAATGAAGATGCTGCTACCCAATTTGTCTTGCTGTGTTAAGGACTAGAGCCAAGTGTGCAAGAGCCTAGCAGAGTAGGAGCTCACTAAGTGTAGCCAATATCATCACCACCATCATCCCACTTCCACCATCATTACCATCACCACCGTCACCCCACAACCACCATTACTATCACCACCATCCTTAGCATCACCACCATCAACATCACCACCATCACCACCATCATTCCACTACCACTACCACCATCACCATCACTTCTGTAAATGAGATGACAGGACACAGAGCTGGCAAGGGACAGGCAGCAGGTCTAAAGCTCAGGTCTTATGACTCCCAAGTTCAGCAACATCTCCACCCTACCACAGCGCCCCCACAATACACACACATGCACACATTTCCCCATCAGCATGATGTCAGCATCTGTCCTGACATTTGCCAGGGGTGCCACAGGGAAGCCATGCAGGAGAGCTACATGATTTGGCCCCATGGCCTCTCTGACCTCACCTGCTTCCCTCCTTCACTCACTCCAGCCTCACTCTCCTCACCTTCATCAGACACCCCGGCACCTTCCCACCTGAGGACCTTTGTTCTCACTCAGGAGTTCGCAACTTTTTCTGTAAAGAGCCAGATGAAGTCTCTGGGTCACAGACAGTATGTAAACAAATGAACATGGCTATATTCCAATAAAACTTTATTACAAAAACAGCAGGCTGTTGGCCCTGGGGATTTGGCCCCAGGGATCTGGCCCCGAGGTCATAGTTCACCTGAGTTCATCTGCTCTTGCTGTTCCCTCTGCCTGGAACACTCCTCCCTCTCCCTGGGAGAAAACATCCTCGGCACGAACACCTTCCCCTCCTTTAGGCTTCTGCACAAATATCACTTTTTCCATGAAACTGACCCTGACCACCTTTTTTCCCCCTAATATATAATGTATTGAAGTGAAATTCGTATAACATAAAATTAACTACTTTAAAGTGAACAGCTCAGTGGCACTTAGTACATTCACCATGCTGTGCTGCCACCACCTCTACCTAGCTCCACAGCATGTCCATCCTTCCAAAGGAGCACCTGCCGGTCACCCTTTCTAACCCTGCAGCCTGCACCACCACTGCCTGCCTCTCCTGATCTCTCTCTTCCTTTGCATTTTTAATTTCCTCTGTACCTTGTAACATTCTGTGTGGCTCATTGATTCTGTTTATCACTTAATTGCCTGTCTCCACCTCTCCTTCCGTTAGAATGCAGGTTTCACGAGGGCAGGGATCTTTGTTTTGTTCCCTGCTGTCTCCCGAGTACCCAGAACAGTGCTTGGCACATAAGAAATGCTCAATAAATCATTGATGAATAGATGGATAAACAGATCAAGAGGCAGGACCACAAGTGAAGAGGTGGTTTCCAAATGGACTTTATTTGCTTCATTGTACTATTTAATTATTTTATTTTGGTGGGAGGTAGGGAGAGGTAATCAGGTTTTTTTTATTTATTTTTGGAGGAGGTACCCGGGATTGAAATCAGGACCTTGTGCATGCTAAGCATGCGCTCCACCACTTGAGCTATACCCACCTCCCCGCAAATGGACTTTAAAACAATGAAACCACATCACACACTGGACTCTTTTCTGAACCTGCATTTTCCTCCCTGAAAATGGGAACACAACACCTTCCCTAGGAGAGGCAGGGCGCACACAACCTCCCCAGCCCTTCTCCTGCAGTGTGAATCCTCGCATCTCACTGTGTCAGTTACCCTGACCCTGAACCAAAAGCCCCGCTCCAAGAGCAACATAGAAAGAGCAGGGACTCTCATCAGACAGAAAGTGCTGGACTTCTGAGTCCTCTGTCCACCAGCTGAGTGACCACAGGACACCTCCCCAATCTCTCTGAGCCACGATTTCCTAACTGGTGTAATAAGCAAATGCCCTCTGTAAGGGTCCAACAGAGAGTGTGCTTAGCACAGCGCCAGGTACCCGATGGGCGCTAACATGATTTTAAGCCCTCTGGCTCCCCATCCTGGCTCCCCAAGCATCTCCTCCCTGTGCCTACCCCTCTTTCCCACTACTCCTCTGTGTCTTTAGTAGGAGTTTAGCGAACATCTCCTTCAAGAGAAAACAGACCCCGCCTGTCCTCTTGCAAACACTAATGACCTTAAAAATGTCCTTTCCAAGGAAAGTCATTTTCCAAATGTACTTTCGGGCTTACTATGCTTTTGCCCACATTGGTTTTCACAGTTGAGAAAGTTTGGCCACAAAAATTAACTTTTCACAGCAAAAGTAATCCCCTTCTTTCAGCAAAGCCCCAAATTGGTCACTTTTGTCTTCATTATGTTTTCTCTGGGTTAAAGAAGAAAAGAAAGGGTTAGGGAGTAGGAGGGAGGTGAGCTGACCCCCAAGAAAAGCCACTGGCATGGAAAGTTGGCCCCTGAAGCACAACTGTGGCTATTTTGTTAGAGAAATAAACAGGACTGCTTGCTCATAAAAAAATGCACCAATTTTTCATAGGATATTCATAAAAATATTTGCATTTCCCTGCGAGTAATAATTACTTCTGCTGTCCCCAGAATTTTTGCATCATCTACTTAAAAGAAGCTGAACAGACTCTTTAGAAATCCTTCCAATCAAATCCACCCAGCGACCTGGGTGTGTTATGATGTAGCTCTGACTGGGCCCACAGAAGGGCTGGGAAAACCTGAGGCGCAAAGCAGTCAGGGAGAGCCAGGCCCCAGCCTGAGTGCTGCAGCTCCATCATCTGAGTCTCACGATACCGCAACAAAGTGGATTTCTTTTACAGATGAGGAAACAAGCCCAGAGAGGCCAAGTATCTGGCCCAAGGACACACAGCCACTAAGTGGCTAAGCTGGAATTTGAACCTAAGAATTCCTGGTTCTTAACTCCTGGTCCATGAGGCTGACGTGGAGTGAGTTTGAGAGATAGATGAGAACTAAACCCTGAGAAAGTTTCCCCAAAGCCTGAGGCCAGGGAAGTGGTGCAGAGGTCAAGTCTTCCAAACTGGGGTCCTGATTCCCACCAATCTTCACCCAAACATGCTCACCTACCAATAAATGGCACCACCATTCACCCAGCCACTCAGGCCAAAAATCTAGGTATCATTCCTGATTCCATCCACCTCAAGGCCTCTGTGGTAAACAGCCTCCAAGATGGCCCAGTGAGTCTCACCTCCTGGCTTCCACAGCCTCTGCAGGCCCCTCCCACATTGAACCTGTGTAGCCAATGGGACGTGGAGGAAACGACAGACTATGACTCCAAGGCTAGCTCATGGAAGTCACTGTGCCTTCTGCCCCGTTCTCTCTTGGATCAGCCATTCTGAGGACACAGTAGCCCTACAGAGAGGCCCATGTGGGCAGGAGCCAAGCATTAACCCCCTACAAACAGCCAGCATTAATTTGCCAACCATGTGCATGAGCCACCTTGAAGGAGGGTCTTCTGGCTCCAGTCAAGCCTTCAGATGATGGCAGCTCCAGCCAATGCTGACTGCAGCCTCAGAGAGACCCTGAGCCAGAACCACCCAGCTAAGCCCGTCCCAAATTCCTGATCCATAAAAACCAGGAGATAACAAATGCTGATTGTTGTTCTCACTGCTAAGTTTTGAGTAATCTCTTACACAGCAACAACTAACAGTCTTCCACCTGCAACCATCCATCAAGTTCTACGGATTCTGTTTCCAAATGACACTTGACTCTGCCATCTCCCTGCCCCTCCACAGTGGGCCACTGCCCTGGTCCAGGCCACTGCCCTGCTCTGAGTAGATGCTGGAGGACACTGCAGCCAGAGGGTTGCACGGAGAGGGAGGGAAGTGCTCCACAGCAGAACATCTGCAGGAAGCACCTGCAGGTGCAGCGCCCGGGCCAGAATCTCACACCCGTGGTTCCCACCCCACCCAGCAGGCTCAGGGGCCAGAGTCAGACATGACACATCTTCCCCCAGGAGAGGTCAGCAGCACTAATCTTGGCTAGGGACATGGAGACCCACATTCAGGGCCAAGAGAATGCGCTCAAGCCAAGCCCCTTGCTTCCTTCCCTCTCTGCGTGACCTCAAAAAGACACCTCCCCTATTTGGGCCTCTGTTTCCACATCAGGAAAGTGAGGTCTTGGACCAGACTAGTGATCCTTAATCTACAGGCCATGCTTCCATGGGTTTCAGAGAGTTCTGGAAGAGCCGTCCATGCACACAATGTGGAAGCACATGCCTAGCTTGTTCGTCCGGATGTCGAAGTTCACCAGTGTGTGCAGTTCAGGCTGAACAGACCTGCTCGGAGGTGTCTGTGATTCACGAAATGGGGGAAAACAGTGACTCACCTCACACAGATGGCCTGGTGAGCAGGCAGAGTCCTCCACAAAGAGAGAGAAGACTCACCACAGGCCCTTGGAAGAAGCTCAACCAGGCTCTATTGCATCCAACCAAGGAGGGCTGACTCACCCCCAAGTTTTCCCCTCCCACAAATCTAGCTTAGGCAG
Source organism: Camelus bactrianus (assembly GCF_048773025.1). Taxonomy (NCBI): domain Eukaryota; kingdom Metazoa; phylum Chordata; class Mammalia; order Artiodactyla; family Camelidae; genus Camelus; species Camelus bactrianus. Next base: position 27,091,966 of record NC_133549.1, read on the forward strand.
GCATTGCCCTCAGTGGTCCAATTTCCCCCACCATCACTGTGTCCTCCAGCTGACACCCAGGACTGCTAGAAGGCCTTCTCAAGGGTCAAAAAAGGGCCTTTCCTATGGTCTCAGGGACAGCTGAGAGCAGACTTTTGAACAGAGAGATGCCCAAAGTAGGGTGGCCTCCAGAGCAAAATCAGGGCCTTCACTTGCTTCCTCACTGGGAAAGATTTCCTGCCTCAGGGCCTTTGCACATGCCATTCCTCCTGCTAGATACACACTTCCAGTATCTTTTTTCTTTAATAAAATATTTCAAGCTTAAAGAGAATAAAAATTTTAAAAACATATACCTACAGGTTTTAAGAAAATAATTCATTCATCCACTCTGTTAAGAGACATGTAGGTTATCTCTAAACTTTTACCATCACAAATAATGCTGCTCTGAGGACTCTGATATATTGCCCCCACTTCCCCCGACAAGTGTTCAGGTCTCAGCATGGAGTCACATCAATCCCTGAACCCCCTCTCCACCAATCCAAGAGGTATGTCTCCATGTTTCCCTCCCACTGTTTCACAGTCCTTCCTTCAAAGCACATATCGTCATCTGTGTCTTTATTAGGTTCCCATCCAAGAGGACAGAGACCATGTCCCTTTTGCTCATCAGCTCTCAGTGCCTAGGACACACTTCCAGGCTCATGGCAGACCTCAGTTAGTGTCTGTCAATGAGTGAATGAAGGAATGAATGGGTTAGCAGAGACATCACAGGCTGTGCTATGCGCCTTCCCACCCAGGACTGAGAGGTGACCGTGTACATCTTCTGCTTGCTCCTTGCTCTTCCCTCAAAGGGATAGAAGGCCAAGAACCTCCTGGGGAGGGGACCTTTGGTTCCTGGAAGCACCTGAGAGCCCTGAGCCTCAAAGTAGGGAGCCCTGGAGGCTGGAGGGTCAGAGGCTCTAGGCCAGGCCCTCACAGCCAAGCATAAGGTGAGGTTCAGTCTTCTCCAGACTTCTTCTGGGCTGTCCCAAGGCTCCCTGAAGCCAGGCACCTCATCCTGCACCACCAGAGCAGATTTGGGGAACACACTTCACATGGCCAAGCCCAGCTGTGAGGAGCAGCTGCCCTGGGAGCCCTGACAGCTGGGCCCAGGGCCGCACCCCTTACCTGGAATCTCTGGCATCCCTGCGTGGCTGAAACAGACCAGCCCCTACCTGTTGGCCACGCCTGACCTTGGGATGCACCTTCACTTGCTATCAATCATTTAGGGTTTCTGTTTCCAAAGCTTCAAGAGAAAGAGCTGGAAACAGAAGACCGGGTAACAGCAAAAGAAACAGTAACACCCATTAGCTGCTGTTACGGAGCAGCAATCTTCATAGGCCGGCCTCTCTCAGTCTTCCCCTCAACTCAACGAGGGAGGTCCAGCTGTGACATCTGAGGAAACTGAGGAATGCTGAGCCATTCTCTTCTTGCTCTGGGAGGAGCTGGGGCCTTAACCAAGCAGGCTCAGGGATCAACCGACGAAGCAGACTGGAGACAGAGGCACAGACAGACCAGCACACTACAAATGATAATATTCTAAAGACAAGTGGCACAGGCCTCCCCACCAATCCACCCCAGGCCCTCCAGCTGCAGATTTCCAGGCACTGTGTCAGAAGTCCGCCCTCAAGCACCCAGCGCAGACCCAGGTTCAACTCCTGGCCGCCCACCCCCTCTTTAGGTGTGTGGCCTTTGATGAGTTGCTTCTCTCCCCAGCCTGCAAACTCCCTGTGAAATGGGCTAATGCTCACTGGACTGGGAGGACCAGCTGGGGAAATTAATGGGACGCCATCAGAACTGAGTGAATCCTGGTAGATTCCCAGGTGGCCAAGGGGGCAGGGGCTGGGGGGCTCAGAAACTCCACCTGGTCCTGAACCTGCCCCACCCACTTCAAGGGCCGGGACACCAAATCCTGGAGATGGGGGTGAAATGAGTAACACACACACACACACACACACAGGTCTCGTTCTGAACTCAAGGGCTGTTGAAGGACAGCCATGCACCTTCTCAACACCAGCACCATGGAGAGCGAAGGCCATGACCCAGGTGGGTGGGGAGAGCCCCAGGGCCCTGGGGTGGGGGTGACAGACATGGCCTACCCCTGCTTCTGTGCCCCCCTTCCTGGGGCTTAGTGCTCCTGAGCAGAAGCCTGCCTGCCTTCGTTACTCCAACCTCCTGACACATCTGCTTCCTTGGGACACAGGGATTTTTTCTTTTATTTCGCTTTCCTCCAACTCATCATCATGGCCTGGACTCTGAGTCCCAGGAGCAGGGCTCAGTCATGGCCTGGCCCCAAACACCCAAATCAGAGCCTGCCTGAGCCAAGACACCCTGCCCCACCCCAACAAGTCGCAGCGGCCTCCTCGCACTAATTCTGACCAGTCCCTGAGGCTTCACTCGCCAGCCCCATTTCAAAGGTGAGGAAACTAAGGCTCAGAGCCCTGCTTTGGTAACACAGGCAGGAAGGGGAGACTTGGGGATCCAGCCCAGGTCTCTTGGCCTTTCAAAGACAAATACCTCAGTTGAGGCCAGCATTGTCTGAGAGGAACAGAATGTGAACCACACAGGCAAATACACTTAAAGTGCTGGGAGCCACATTGAAAGAGGAAAAAGAAATGAGCAAAATTAATTTTAATGACATTTCATATTTAAATCAACATCAAATATCCATTCAGCATGTAATCAGTATGAAAAATTATTAATGAGACATTTCACTGTCTTCGTCATACTAAGGCTTTGAAATCCAGCATAGATGATATATTTCAGGACACCTCAGTTCAGACTGGCCACACTTCAGCGGCTCTGTGGCCACCTGTAGCAAGTGGCTAGCAGCTTGGACTGCGCAGGTCTAGAGTGACAGAGGAGCATCAAAGACCAGGGGAAATTCATTCACTCACTCACTCAACCTACCAACCAATACTTACTAGGTGCTTACAATGGGCCGGGCAGGGGGCTGGGGTGGTGGGGGGACACGCAATTTGAATTGAGGAGGAAGCAAGCCTTACCCCCACGGGTTCCCACTGGGCAGCAGGGGGACATGGACAAGGTGGTAGTCAGGAAAACCATACCCCACTGGCTCAGTCCCAGAGTCCCAGGTATTGTCCTCATAAGCACACACACAGAAGGTCACCTGTCAGGCTAGGGCATCTGAACTGAGGTTTGGGTGTTGTTGGCACATCACATGCTCTTCTTCTGGACATCAGAATAACAATCTCCCCTCACTCTCTGCTACAGAAAAACTGGCACAATAACCTCCTGGGATGACTTTCATCCTCAGACCCTGAGGGATCCCTTTGGGTTTGTCTAAACCTGACGGAGGAGCTTTGCTCCCCACCCCTGGCAGGAACAGGCAGCGGCAGATCAAGTGGAAATTGGGCAGGTGTGTTCCTGCAGGTGCCAGGGCAGAGGAGGGTGGGGCCCAGGCAGCTGTGGCGGCTGCCCAAAAAGGGGGCTGGCACAGCTCCTGCCCAGCCCCAAAGGTCTCCTCTGCCTACAGCTCCCACCAGGCCTGAGCCCCGGCAGCAGGCCCTCTTGGGAAGGGAGGGAAGGAGAGAAGACTCTTTCTGCAAATTCCCTGAGATCCTCTTGTGCATGCTCAGAGGAGCAGGGGTTCTCCGGCCCCCAGCCCTAGATAGGGACCAGCACGGAGAAGGCCCTCAGCACAAGGCTGGTGAGGGGACAGCATTGGGTGCTGGTAAAGGACTTAATACTTGGAGTCAGAGGCCTGTAGGTTAGCTCAGCCACTCACTAGCTGGGTGACCTCAGACCAAACACTGAGCCCTGGTCTCTCTACATCCACCTGGCTGCTCAGGGTTGGGAGGAGCAACCGTGAAAATGCACGTACGGCTCTCGGCACAGTGCAGGGCAAGCACTCAATCAACTCAATCAAGGTACCATCACTGGGGACAACCACAGCTCCCTGGCCCCTCAGCCAGGGTTCAATCTCTCAGGCACTAAACCCCAAGTTTTCCAACATCCCTGGACTCTAGGTAACATTACACTGTCCTTCTGGACCCAGAAAGGCAGATGGAGTCAATCTCTCCAAGAAGGATAATGGATGCCCACAAGAGGCAGGCATCACACTGGCACTTTAAGGTAAGCAAGGGCTCCAGGTCCACCAGGGGAGGGACACCACCTGGGAGGTGAGTAGATCAGAGGAGCCCCACTGAGTCCCAAACCCAGAAGGCACCCCAGATTCTTTACTTTCCATCCCCTAGTTTATATTCCACACTGGGTCCATCCCCAGATCTGTGGTTTCTACAGCAAAACACACGCCTGTCCTCTCCCTGTCTCCACAGCTGCCACCTTGGACCAGGCTGGCATCCTCTCTTGTCACTCAACTAGACCAGCCTCCTCCCGGCTCTCCCACTTCTGTTCTCACCTGCTTCAAAACATCTCCCCCAGCAGCCAGAGCTGTCCAAACCCAAATCACATCAAGTCCTCCGAAGACTACCCCAAAAGCTTGGAATAATGTCCAAAAGCTTCGCACAACTAGCCCCTCCGCCTGCTTCTCACCTCAGCCCCCAGCTTCTCCCAGGCCCGCACTCCTCTCCAGGTGGCCTGACCTCATCCTGTTCCCACACAGACTTCCCAGTCCATTCTCACCTCCAAGGCTTTGCTCCAGCTGTGCCCCCTGCCTGCCTATCTCTTGTGGGCTCCTTTCTGACACGTCTGAGAACATGACCCCCTCACAGAGGCTCCCTGGCCCCTCTATAGTCACACTCCACCCACAGGGTCTGTCTCATTCTCTCATCTGGTCCTGCTTTATCTCACTGACTCCAGAGTTCTCATCACTATCGGGAATTAGTACTGTCTGAGTATTTATAGATTATTTATAACTGACATGATCTTGTTTGCTTCCTGGTTTACTGCCGGGCCACCACCTCAACAGGAGGGCAGGGATCCTACCTGCCTTGGTCACTACTGATCTTTGGAGTCCAGAACAATGCTGGACACACGGCCCGTCCATAAACCATGTGACTGTGTCCTCCTACTCACTGAGCAACCTCCGGAGAGCCAGAGGCCCCCTCTGTGAAATGCCACTGACTCTGAGGGGGTGTGGGTGTAGGGGGACCAGGGAAGGAGGAAAGGAGCAGATGCTGTTGCCACCAGAACAACCTTTGCCCAAGTGACAGCGCCTACAAGCAGTGATGGGGCAGGTGGGGCGTTGTCACCTGGTGACAATGGCTCCTCCAGAGGCTCCTGGCAAGGGCCCCAAGGAACCCCGGACTCTGTGCAGAAGGGGTTCGATAGGCCCTGCCCCCTCCTCAGGCTCCCAGCTCTCCGGCCTCTGCTCAAACACCTGGACAGAACTGCTTTCTGGCCCTAAGAAGTATTTACATTTTGATTAAGTCTGGTTTTAAACCACCAGGTAAGCTGGCCCGAGGCCGATACACCCCAGCCAGTCCAGCAATAACAAAGTGCACTGGGGAGCAGGTGACAAATGTGGGACCGGGGAGGACTCACCCATGTTCCCAGGAGCCCCCTAACCCAGCCCTCTGCCCTAAGCCTCCTGCTGGAAAAGGAGAACCACCAGCTCTGTGATCAGCAGTGGCGAGCACCTGGGGGAGCCCTGGAGTTCTGCCTGGGAAATAAACACATGGGATAAGGAGCAGGGGCGCCCAGACCAAACCTGGCCACGAGGAGGAGGATGGCCGTGAACCTCGGGCTGCCCCGCCCCCAGCAAGGGCCTCCCTCCTGCCAGGTGGTGTCTCACCCAGGAAGCAGGAAGTGAGTCTATTCCAAACTGGGGACTTGCACAAGTCACATTTTTATCCTGTTGGATGTATTCTGAGGACTCCACTAACAACCAGCCATTGTGAGACCTCAGGAGGCTGGGAGAGAGCCCAGTTATTTATTTACAAACTTCAAGTCTCCTTGAAAGTGTGATTCTGGAAGCAGCAAATGACACCAGCAGCAAAGGAATGTGGACTCCTGAATTCAAAATACCCACTGGGCAAGACAGGCCCCCCCGCACCCACTCCCTGCCACCCGACCTGCCTGAGAAAGTCCAGGCAACTAACGAGTACTTCAGAAAGGTGATTTCCTTCACTTCTGGCCCCTTTCATAGGAAATCAAACTTCCTCGGCAGAAAGCAGGATTGTTTGTACCACCTGGAGCTGCAACGGCAAAAAGATTTTAAGCCTGTGAGCTCCAAACAGACGGCAGGAGCTGCCTGGAGTTCTGGGACTCAAGACAGGGTTCAGGTTCAGCAGACAGGAGTGCTGTAATTGATTAGCAACATCTGACACTGGCACCAGCAGATGGAATAATACTATGCATGCTACGTGTTTGCTGTTTAGAGCTTAGCTAAAAAGCAAAATCAGCAGTGGGAATTCAGAAAGCCTGGATTCAACTAATAAGGGAACATGGTCAGAATAACTCAAAAGGAGAACCGGTAGCTTTTGGAGGACCAAAGAGAGAGCCAGTGGCAATTTCTAAGGCAAAGGGACAAATCACTCCCAGAAAGATCAAGTCACTTCCTTAGCAGCTGTCAGATGGGACATGTCCCAGAGTCACCCCCATCTGAGCTGTCAACCCACAATCCATTCCCAGCTCCTCAGAGAGACTCAGTTCCAGACTTCTCATGAGCCAGAAGGGTGTTTGACCTTTAGGGACCAGAAATAAATACTTAGGAGTTATGAACAGGGTTTGCTGCTGCAATGGGGAGGTTGGGAGGCAGCGGTCTCCCTGATGACAGACGCTCATTTAAAAACAAGGGGAAAGGAGAGGCTGGAGCACAGAATGCCCCGTCAGTAAGCCTGCATCAGACAGGGCTGTGCCGGAGTGGAGTTTACAACAGGAGAGGACAGGCCTGCCTAGCAGAGCACTGTGGACGTGTTTTCAGGACAAAGTAGACACCTCTCACTGTATGTTTCTACCTCAATAGGAGGCTGGAGGAAAAGGCTCCCAGCATGACTGCCTAAGGCAACCTCCCCAGGAGAGCCAAGCCCACTGGGGGTTTTCTAGCTGGGCTCAGGATTTGAGACTGATGGCTAACTAAGGAAGGGCACAGAGGTGAGCAACCCGGATAATTATAGGGTTGGGAGGAGGGTGAGGTCATGAAGGCTGCATCCCTCAGCCGGCCAACCAAGGGTGACCTCTAGGGAATGTGAGTTATTTCCCAGAGATGCAAAGGAGAGCGTCTGTTTCTACAGAACAAACAAAGATGTGGATATGAACTTGTGGTGCAGCACAGAGGATTTACGTGAAACTGGAGGGGAAAGTTCCAGAACACGTTACACTAAACATAAGGGGGAGGCTCAGTGCAGCATTGTGAGGTCTGGGGAGTGGAGCTCCAGGGGAGGCTTCTCTGGGGGACCCCTGCCGACCTCAGCTGACCTGCGTGACCTCGCAGGCCACTTCCCCACCCCAACTCTGGGCTTCCTGCCTCATCAGATAGGAGGAACAGTCCCCAACCCACGTATCTCATGGGGTTGCCGTGACCATCAAATGTGTATGGGAGACAACGGAAGACTGTGAGAAAGGGCCGACTGACTCCAAGTACCTGCAGCCACGAATCTCAAACGCAGGGATGAGTCAGAGACAGCGTGTGATTCCACTCTCCCAGAGTCCAAAGGCGGGCAAAACCAACCCCTGGTGTGAGGACCACCTTGGGGCAGGTGGGGACTGGAGGGGACTCCAGGAGGCTTCTGTGGCGCTGGCTCTGCAATGTGTGTGCTCTGCAAAATCCCATTTAGCAGTATGTTTATTGTTTCTGCCTTTTCTACACGGACAGTACACCTCAATAAGAAGCTTAACCCCAAAAAATTGTCTGGAATTCTTTTGTAAACATCTAGGTCATGATATTAATATAAGGGAGAATGTTCTAAAACATAAGTGTTATCAGTCTCCTAGAAATGAAAAGCAGGTCAAACAACTTCCCAAAGTCACAGCTCACCGAATGGTTGGGGGGAAACTGAGCAAATCGTGTTCTCTTTCCAGAGGACAACCTCTGCCCTTTGCCAATAGCACACTGGCGTCCTTCTCCAGATGGGGTTGCCCTCTTCCCTCCCTCTTCCCATCCCCACGATATACAGAACCCTGTGGCTCATCCTTTGGAAGGCAGCACACTAGTCTTCAAACAAACCAAATGTCAGTTTTGCACCCTACAAAAAAGAGTATATGCTCCTTTCTTGCAGTTCCCCTTCCTGTGTACCTCTTGATTTTAAAAACACAGTTGCCAATTCGTAGAAGCTTGTCGTGCAGTGGCACCTGGGCTCAGAGACAGGTCTACGCGTCTAGGCTGGAGGTGGAGAGTGATACAGTCAGGGTGGAACAAGGGACAGGGTGTTCAGAAGCATAGGCCCGGAGGTGCCCAGCTCTCTGCTGCTCTCTGCTACCCTGGTTGACTCCCACTAGGATGTAAGCTCCCGGAGGTAGGAGTTTCTCTGCCTTATTCGGCACCCAGACTGGTACCTGGTGCACAGGAGGAGCTCAGTAATCTTGATGAATGAGTGAGGGAACAAATGAGCAAACAGCACTGATCTCAGAGACCCGCGCTGTGAGGACCAAACAAGACATTACAGGTGCAGTGCCGAGCAGAGCATGTGCACCCAGCAGGTGCTCAATAAATGTTAGCTGGGTTGGGACTTGGGTCTTTGGCGCGTTCTCCCCCCACCCCACAGGTATCTCACTCAGATCCACGTGCCCTTTTCTCCCCTCAGCAAGTGTCAGGAGCAAGTACAAATGCGTCTTCTTAAACCAGGACACCTGAGCCTCCCGTGTGCTGCTGCTTCTGGGCCCACCGCCCTGCAAAGTGGCGGGGGGTGCGGCTCCCAGATCTCAGGGGATTAGCAGGTGACTGTCAAACATCTGAAAAGACAGAGTGCCCTTGTCATTACTAAACCCTAATAGACGCATCTCACCCCCTCCAACCAAAGGTGTATGTTTCAGGTTTAACAAAACAATATAGTATTGTTCCCACTCCTGACTTGGGTATCACCCTGCAGAGACGTTTAAGTGAGGGATGGAGCACCTGCACCACTCCCTCCTCGCACTGACCCCTGCCAGAGCTTCTAGGCACCATCCACTGCACCACCAGGGGCAGCGAGGAGCCAGTATAGCAGAAAGCAGCAGCCACCTCATGCCACTGCGCAGGTTGACATCAACTGATCTGCTGCACCCATTGTCAGGAGTCACCGGAGGGACAGCCCCAGTGCTCTGGGAGGGCGAGGGCTGGATAAGAACGACAGTCACTTAATACACAGGGCACGTGCTGCATCTCCTGCCACTGCTCCAATGAAGGCGAACCCTGCATCCAAGGCTTTACGACTACCCCACGGGACAGCAGCATCTGTCAGCTGATATACAGCAGCCTGGCCAGAGGGAAGTGCACTGGATCACATGTCAGGAGCCTGGGTTCAGGTTGGATGTGCCTCTGTATGACTCTCCGGGCCTCGATTTTCTCATCTGTTAAATGAGATGGTTCACAAGATCGTGGAAAAGTCAAAGAAGAACGTAAATGAGTCCCATACTGGGCCTCTTGACCTTAAACTACAAATGATAAATAACTTTTCTAGGCCTTAGTTTTTTTATCTATAAAACGAGATAATTCTTGCCCATAAGGCTGCCGGAAAGATGACATGGGCTGATACCCCTAGGAGCTGAGTGCAGGGTCTGACCCACAGCTAGTGCTCAGTGTCACTGGGATTAAGTTATAAAAGGCACTTTGTAAACCATTAAGTCAATATGATTGGAGAGCCCCACCCTGTCCCGGCTGGCAAAGGCATCCTCAAGTTTGTGTGCCACTTCAAATGTCCTTATTCCCTAAGAATAAGAAGTAAGTTTGGAGCTTATTTATTTTTTTAGAATTCTCTGAAAGACCCCCAAAATAGCCACCCGCCCCAGGCAGCAACCCAAAAACAATGAGCGGATGAGCCGAAGCCAAGGCACCAGGCGACCGCGAAGGCCGGCCGAGGAGGAGGTCTGAGGACGCAGTTCCTTCCTGGCTCCGGGAAGCAGCTCTGCACCCACCAGCGCCCGCGGCAACTGATGCTGCTGGTGGGACCCACCCACCCATCCATGGCCCAAATAAATGACCCCAAAAGGAGCCTGTGTCCAGATGCCAGGCTGAACCCTCTACTGTGGCATGTAGCTAAGAGGGCAGCACAGTTTTCACCAAGTTTCCTGATGAATTGCGTTACTCTGAAAACCCAAGAAACTCTCTTGCCACTGATGTCAGCTTGCAGAAAGTGGAAGAGATCAAGCCACAGGAAACTTGAACATCATGGAGAAAGATTCCCCGTTGGATCTTCCCCACTCCCACCCCAACCCCTAGCGTCACCCACCTGCTGCCACCTGCCCACCGCCAGCTCCAGGGGCCTCTAACACGTCGTCCCCACTGCATAAGACCCTCCATCCTAAATCCAACCCCCCAACCTAATGTCTGCTCACCCCTCAAGGGCCAACTCAAGGCTCACCCCTCTGCAAAGCTTCTACCACCTCTCTTACCCTCTTGCTTTTCCGTGATCCTCTCCCCTCTGTCCTGGGTGTATTTGCTGAATAAGCACACTCCCATCTTTGACTTGTGCTGCGCTGGGCTTGATGCTGGGAATAGAGGCACGAAAGCCCCCTCCTTGGGGGAGCCCAGTCTGGAAGACAAGACAGGCAAGGAAGCAGATGACTATGCCCAACCTAGGAGGCTGCAGGCCCCCTGTGAACAGAAGGCCACAGGAGACAGAAAGGGAAAACGAAGCCCAAGGAATCTAGAAGGCTCCCCGAAGGAGGGATGTCTCATCACAACCTGGAAGGACAAGTAGGTGTCCTCCGAGCGGAGGAGGGTGAGAGGGCATTCCCAGGCAGAGCGGCTTCAGAGGCTTGGGTCACTGGGTGCCTGGGAAGGGACACGAGTCTGGGGGGAGAGGTTGGAACCAGCCGGTGGGAGGAAAGCCTCGATCAGATGCGAGTTTTAGAGTCCTCATGATGTTGGCAAAACCAGGAGGTATTCCAGGGGCTATTGCAAGAGCCCAGGCAAGAGAAGGAATGAAACTCTGAACCAGGACAGAGGCAGCAGAGGTGAGTGCAAAGGGCAGAGGTGATGAGAAGGGGGCAGAGGTATCCTCCAGAAGCAGCTCTGGACTTGGGGGTTCATTTCATTCAACCTCCCCTGCCAAGCAAGGGCTCTGCATGAGCAGCGACCAGCTTTTCTACTTTTCTTGAGCACAAAGCAGCCTCCCAATTGATACATACTTGTTGAATTAAAGTTTTTAATTCTAGAAGGATCCCTGAAATGTAGGTGTTTGACTTGTCTGACCCTGATCAGAGCTGAACAAAGAGCAGGGTTGTACAAACTGGAAACAAGAGAACCACGCTGAGGCTAAAGACAGTTCAGCTGGAGCTGAAAGAAAAGTACCTCCAGGAGGCCCATCAACAAACCGCTGCTGGGTCCTGGGGAGACCCGGGAATGGGGGGGCATTGGCACAAAGACCAAGATACAGAGAAATCACTCTCTGCCAGGCCTTCACTCATCACCATCCAGGGGCTGTGTGACTGTGGTCAAGTCACCAACCCTATCTGGGCCCCAGATCCTACATCCACCAGATGAGAATTCTGGGGCTACAGATAAGCCCGCAGCTGCCACCATCCTTGTCCCCACAGTGGGAGAGAGCCACGAGCAGGGCAGGCCCGCCTCCCATCCTGCCCCACACTCTGCCCAGAATACCAGCTCCCAAGAGCAAAGACATTAAACACTTCCTGCTGTGAAGGGAGATGCTTGTTTACAGCACTCAGCCGATTTAGTCCTAGGTCTTCAGAAGGAGAGGAAAAGGTGCCCAGAAATCCTTGACCACAACAATGACCAAAACAGCTGCAGGCCCTGTTTGCAGAATCCTCTCAGAACCTTCGAGCGGGGGCCACATACACGGGGCTCCAGGCAGAAAATAGCTCTAAGTAGCCCCTACAGCACCAAAAAAAACCCCACCTGACTCCCCCCATCCCACAAACCTTTTTTCCTTAATTAAAAATCTCTTTTAATATGACAGTTGTGAAAAGAAAATATGCTCCCTTACCGTATTTTCTCATGAAGTTAAAAATATGAGTATCGCAGAGAAAAAAAAGTTTTAAGGTCAGAGGGGAGGGGAAAAAGCATGTTTTTTGAAATCTTGGAAAATAAACAGACTCAGCCCTCATCAGCAGGCTCTCTGGGAATGTGACCTGAAGTGCTGCTGGGGGTCGGAGAGCTGTTTAAAGGAAAAGTTCAAGGGCCCGCCCGAGGCTGGGGATTAGTGGCTCGGACACTGTGTCCCCCTCTCCCGATGACCAGCCTTTTAGCCACTTGGGACACGAGTGTCCAGGAGACAGGAAGCCGAGGGAGCAGATGAGACGTCAGGGAAACAACACTGGGGGCGGCAAGCGCCCCACAGGCAGTCCCTACTGAGGGACGCTTATCTGACCCAGCCAGGCTGCAGGGACACACTCCAGGCAGGCAGGAGCAGTGACACCAGTGAGGGGTGGCAGAGCTGCTGTCCAATCAGGGGACAGGGCACACTGGGTGGCCCTTCGGCCTGGCCCACCCACTCTCGGTAGTAACTCAAGAACCCACAACCAAGCCAGCTCTGGGGAAGGTCAGGAAGCAGGGCTTGGAGGTGACACATGCATTTGATAGGTATTTATTAAGCACCTACTATGTGCTTAGACCGAGCAACAGAAACTGCAGGTACAACTAGCAAGATAGACAAGGCCCCCGTCTGCATGGAGTTTACATTCAGGTGCTCAGAGGTCCTGTATGCTCTCCGCCCCCTTTCCCTACTCTGGTAAACCTCCTGCCAACCTGGAGGTTGGCACTGATGTGTACCAAGCCCCCACCCTCCACAAGGACCAGAGTGGGCCATGCCCCTGTTCCCCGGGCTCATAAATTCCTGGGGGTCTCTGCAGGCAGGGGTGAGGAGGGGAACAGACCCCACACACAGGGTGCTGTGTGGCCAGTCAGTGAGATGTGCCCCTGTTGGAGCTGCACACCCCAGCTCTGCACTAGCCCTGGGAGCAGGGGACACAGGGTCCATTCCTATCCATGAGGGCCGCCCACCCCAGAGATGGGGAATCAAAAGCCAGGGATTCAGACCTCCCCCAACCCTGGGAGCAGCAGGGAGCAGCTAGCAGGGCTCCAAGCAGGGCTCTGGAATCAGATGAGGCTCAGTTCTGATCTAAGGCCCACCATTCACTAGCTGTGTCTAGCTGGGTAAGTCACTTCACCTCTCTGAGCCCATGTCCTCTGTGGTGATGTGGAAGTGACAGTGCCAACCTTGGGGGTGCCTGCCCAGTGACCAGCTTGCCCCTGGCACTCGACAAAGCAGAGACTGACCATCCTCCTGTCTGGGCTTTACAGAGGGGGGAACGGTGGTGTGGGAGACAACAGAGGCGGCCATGGATTTTGCCAGAGAAAGTCTAAAACATTTCAAAAGATGAAATCTCATCTGAGCTAAGCCTGAGATTGGAATACAATTTCTACAAAAAGAAAAAATAGAGAAAGTATTCCCAGCCTAGAGGAAACACATTTTTTTTCCCCTTGAGGGCCTTCTAATGATATTTCTTTGTCCTGAATGAAAGATTTGTGAAGAATTATTAATAATAGATGGACAAATGTAACTTTTCCTTCCCTCCCTCCTCCCATCCTCTCTCCCTCCCCTCTAGTCTTCACCATAAATATAAGCACTTACTGAGCACTATGTGCCACACACTGTTCCAGGCACAAGGAACAGATCAGGTTGCTAGACAGACATGATGCCTCCTGGAGCTGATATCTGACCCTCACAACCACCCAGAGTACGTGTGACTGAGTTAAGAGGCTTGAATTACACACAGTAGCTTTGGGCAGAAATAGACCAAAGGAAGTCCAATCAGCCTTCACCCCTGACTCCCTTCTCCCCACCTTGTCTCCTGAAGTCGCAGCACCCAGGCAAGGGAATGGGTGACCATCCCCCAAAGTGAGCACGTCCAGGGGGCGCCCACATGGCCAGCTGAAATGAGCAGACAACAGACTCCCCCACTCCCTCAAAACTCCTGCCAGCCACGCCCAAGTGTCTCCTGTAAATAATCCTTTAGACTCCAGAACAACCTTTTCCTTTCAAATGGCAGCAAGTTGAAAAGCAGAGTCCACAGAGGCCCACAGACTCCTGAGGGAACTGATCCTGCCCTCGTGGCTGAAGGCAGGGTGAAGGGGCCACAGAGCCCCCACCCCGACCCCGACCCCGACCCCGACCCCATGTGATTCCACACCGCCCACTGTAGGGTCAGACACTGCTGGGAAGCCCATCACGGACTAAGACAGGCATTTCGGTCCAAATCACCTAACACACAGACACGCTCTTTTTCCCAAGATCAGGGGCAGATTTTACTTCAGAGGGCTTACAGCACTTTGAGAATTCAATTAATGGCAGAAATTATTAAGTGAGAAAAAAAAAGGAAATTATTAAGTGAACTTAAAATCGCCGGATGAAATATTAAGAACTGTTGAAGCGGGCTGAAGGGCACAGGGGCCTCAGTCCTCTCTGCATCTGAGTAAGTCTAAAATTTTTCAAAATGAAAAACTTTTAAAAATCCGGATGAAACAACAACATAATATCTTTAGGCTGTAGAATGAATAAAAATAAAATATTCGCAGTAGGGTTAATAAAAATAATAAGCTCTGGATAAACAACAAGGTCCTACTATATAGCATACGAAACCATATTTAATAGTTTGTAACAGCCCATAATGAAGAAGAATATGAAAAGGAATATATATGTATAACTGAATTACTATGCTGTACACTAGCAATTAACACAGCATTGTAAATCAACTATACTTCAATTTTTTTAAAAAGCACCATTCAAACACTTCCCCCCAAAATAATAACCCCTGGATTTCTGGGGTGCTTTGCTCTACAAAGTGCTTCTTCACATATAGCCTCTAATTTGAACTGTCAAGGAAAGTAGGGGCTACTAGTCCCATTTTGCAGACAGGGAAGTTGAGGCAGGCTTGCCTGAGACCTTTCCACCAGGAAGCCTGCTGTTGAGGACTTGAACTTGGCCACAGGGCCTAGTAAATGGCCTTCATCCCTGGCTCTGGCCCAGCCCCAGCAACTCCCTGCTCCTCCACTCCTGCCTCAAGGGATGTGGCCTTATCAACTAACTGTTTTTTCTTGTTAATGATAAAATATTTTGCCTGCCACCACTCCTTTTCCCAGGCCACCTATTCCCATTCCCGCATCACAGTGCAGGATGTTAAGAATTGTGCCGTGGCCCCCATGCTGGTCTGACTATTCGGTCACTCACCAGGGCTTCTCAGCCCAGTGTCCACCTTCCCTGATGGATCTTTTGACCAAAGTCTTATTTGGCTAGTGGACAGTCCTCATTATAAAGTGTTTCCGGGACATAAATCAAGTCATCGTAATGGAACACTTCCCCAGCCAGACTTAACTGTTCCAACCCCAATGCACCTTTTCAGAAACCTTGTCTAGTGGGAGACTAGCCACAGATTCCTCTGATCTCTGCCCTGGAGCCAGGGATGGGGGAGCTTGGCCCAGGGAGCCCTCTTCTCACCACCCACCCTCCTCTCACTGCACCTTAGGACCCCTCCAGAAAATGTTTTAAGTGACCATCTTAACCTTTTTCATTCAAGACTGACTTGAGAAAACGCTAATGCGTTACTGGCCCCCTCTTCCATTTACACACCCCTCCCCCCAGGTCTGTAATGTCTAGTCTCCCCTGCTCCAGGCCGCCCAGAAGCCCAAGGTGCCCTACATGCGTCAGCCAACGCTGACCCCATGATGTATGGGTCTGATGACTTCACTTATGACACCAGCCCGGAGACGTCCTCTATTTGTACACTCAAAACCTCTGTTATGTCTGAAACCTCGTAACCTTTTCCGAAGAACATATCGTACCTGTTCTGAGCTCCAGGAGTTTTGCAACTGCCTTTGGCCAAAAGCAACACGGCTCAGAGCCAGATCCCCACGCAGACTAGCAAGGCCTCCCCGCAGCTCAGCACTGGAAGCACGGGGTGTCTGTGCTCTGCTCAGCCCTGCCCAGGCCCCATCCCATAGAGCGGGCGAGATGCTCCATCCTCAGGGGCAGTCCCTACTGGGACATCCCTTTGAGAGGTGGCAGCTTTTGCCTGGCACTCACACCTGAGGAGAGACCCAGCGAGTGCTTTCCAGAACCCAATACACATGCTCGAGCCTGCCGTAACCTCTCTATCTGTAACTCCCTTTGACCACTTCCTCGTGCTTCCTCAGCTCCAAATGGCAACGACTCCCAGTATTCATTCATTGACTTAGCAGAGTGTCCAGAGCTGCAATGTCCAGCACAGAAACCACCAGACACAGGTAGCTCCTGAGCACTCCAGATGTGGCTACTCCAAATTGAGACATTAAAATACACACTTGGATTTTGAACACTTAGAGTGAAAAAGACTGCAAAAGTATCTTATCAATAATGTTTCTATAAATAACATATTAAAATTGTAATGTTTTGCATATAGTGGATTCAATAAAACACATTAGTAATACAATTTTGGGTATTTCTCTTTTGCTTTTTTTTAATGGGACGACTACACATTTTTTATTTCACAGGAGGCTCACATAAATTTTCTATTGGACAGCACTGGTCTAGGCAGTGGCTTTGATCCACTACCTGGGTCCAAACCTCAGCTCCATTTACTGCAGGTCTCTTTCCCATCCACACTCCAGCTTCCCCACCTGCACACGGGATAAAAGTGCCTACTGCCCTGAGCTGGGGGAGGATTCACAGAAATCACATATTTGCAGTTACCACAGTTCCTGGCATTCAATAAATGCTGGCTGCTACTATTCACCCAACAATGATTTACTGATCCCCTTCTGACAAGCAGGCTCCACGCTAAGCCCTAGGGACACAAAGGTGAACCTGGAAACATTCTCTCGCTGGAGGTGTTCCCCCTCCCAACCCCGAGCCCCAACACAGGTCTTAAAGAAGTAGGTTCACCTCTCAGCTTTGCTACTAGCTGTGTGACCTTGAGCAAGTCATGTTTCGAGGAGGGGGACTCAGGGTCCCATCTGCAGACAGACACTTGGTGACTCAAATCTCACAGAAACCATCAGCACAGTCAGGCCACCACAGAGCAGGCATAGTCCCAGAGCGCAGGCATCAGAGCTCACTGGGCCCCAGGAAGAAGGCTCCCCAGGGAACAGCATCGTCCCATTAGCACTTGGCCAGGGAGCCCAGGGACCCAGCATTCCGGAAACCTGGCAACTCCCAGCCCCAGGAATGTGTGTGAGTCGCTCTGTCCCCCAGGGCCCACCCACCCCGTGTTCTCATTCCCCAGCCTTGGAGACTGCAGGGCCTGGAGGTGGGAGTGGGGAGGTGGGGATGGAGATGGGAGGGGGAACTTGGCCTCACTTTCATTGAAGCCTCAAGATCAAATATTTTATAACATCGTCAAATAAGACTACACGCAGCCCCAGGTATAAGGGGGGACACTTCTGTTTGATCCCAGCTCCATCCCGCCTGTGGTGCACTATGAATCAATATTTCTTATACATCCTGTCATTACCTTGTACCTAGAGTTGCTATGCAGTTTTTGTTTAAAAAGCACCACCTTAATAAAAGCAAATCATTTTAAATACCACAATGTTTTGTAACCTTCTTGTGGAATTTTAAAAAAACTTTAATGAACTCATAGCCTCAGAACGAAACAAAAATTCGGAAGCAGACCAGGCCTCTTGGCACCTTTGAGAGGTCCCGAGATGTGTCCACCTTTGCAGAATGACCAGTCTCCGTGGGCACTTGTGACTATCCAGGCTCAGAGGAGGGACTGGATCAGACTCTGCCAGCTGGAAGTTCCTCCTAACCCCACAGACCTGCCTTCTTACAAGAACTTGCCTTTAAGGTTAGACACAATCTTGCTCACTTAAGAGGCAGCAGCTCAAATGCTTCTAGAAAGCCTCCTCAAAGCTCCTCAAAGCCCCCGGGCCTCCACCAACCCTGGACCCTACTGACAACGCCCGGGGAACTTGTCTCTACTCCTCTCAGCTCTGGGCCCAGCTGCGGAATGTCCCAGACCCCAGCACCAACCTTTCACACTGCGGGTGAGAAACCTGGACCCCCACAGGGCCTCACTCCATCCACACAGGGATCCCTCCAACCCCACAGCCCACGTTTCTCCAGCAGCCACCATGCCCGGGCCCTGGTCCAAGGAGCTGGGGCCTCGGTGGTATGAGACGTGGCTGGGGTGGCGAGGGAGACAGGCCAGGACAACAGACCATGATAAGGCAGTCTAGCGAGCACAGGCTGCGGGGGGAAGTGGGTGCACAGGTCACGGGGATGATGGAACTGGGGTGAGAGAAGGCTCTCCCGGGGAGCAACGTCAGGGAACTGGCCTGGTAAAGGGCTGGGAGAACAGGAGAACATTCTAGGCCCAGGGAACCACACATGTGAAACAACACAGTGAGAGGGAGAGCCTGGTGCACACCCAGGGAACTAAAGTATTGCAGGGGCTGGAGATCCGTGCAGGGAGTGGCTGTTAGCGAACCACTGGTGGACAGGTCAGATTTGAACTCTAGGAAGGCTGTGCTGCTTAGTCGGATTTAGTGGATGACAAACCAACAGTAGAGGAACCACATAGGCAGCCACAACAATTGTATAAGGCAGAGACGTGGACAGATATTTCCAAGGGAGAATCCCCAGTGTTAATGAGAAGTAGGACGGGCTTGAGAGATGACGCCGGGTCCCTGGCTTGGGTGACAGGCCACTCGGGCTGTTTTCTGTGCAACCAGACAGCCCCTAGGAAGTGAGAGGCTCCATGTCCACCAGACCCACCCACCAAGCCCTGTCAGTGGCTGCTTGCTTCTCCGACACTAGTTTAGTCGTAGTATTCAGCCAGGCTTCTCAGCCCCCTCCGGGGATTGGATGACCTGATGGCCTGGTTCAGGGATGGCAGTGCTTGAGGGCACGCTTCCAAATGGGCAGAGGCCCAAGAGGGGAGGCAGCCAGGCAGCACCCCGGGAACCTGGGGCAGCCTGCCAGCATGGAAAGCTCAGCACACTCATGCCAGGGGCCAGCCAGATCCCTCCCTGTGAAGAGGATGCCACGTGGGGGCTGATTGCAGAGCAGCAGCTCGCCCACAGGCTGGCAGGCACAGGCTGGACATACGAGCGTGGGCCGAGCCTCAGCGAACAGTCCTTGGCTGTCTTCGGTGTGCTGGACATCTAACTTCCCCAGCTGAAGAGCAAGGGAAACGGAGCAGAGATTACCAACCCAAGTTAGTTTGCAAACTGGGACCTGAATCACTGAATCAGACCCACAAGAACTGCCTTGAGAGCAGCAGAGAGGAGCAAATGTTTTCCAAAGGAGATGATGAAGACAGGATTTGCACTAAGTCTGAGAGGGAGGTGAAAGGAATAACCCACCCCAGGCATGAAGTCAGGACATGGTGGCAAATCAGTCTGGTTGGAGCAGATCCTTGTACTGGGCCAATGAGAAAAGTCCTGAGCGCAAGGGGCCAGCATTGGGCTTTATCCTGCAGGCAATGGGAAATCATCGCCTCCAATGCATTCTTCAAGGAAAATAGTTAAGCAGCTCCTCAAAACATTTAACACAGAATTTCGTTATCATCCAGCTACTCCACTTCTAGGTGTATACCCCGAAGAATTGAAAACGGGGACTAAAACAGCTGCAGTATTCACAAAAGCCAAAAGGTGGAAACAACCCAAGTGTCCATCAATAGATAAATGGGTAAACAAAATACGGTATATGCATACAATGGGATATTATTTAGCCACAAAAAGGAATGAAATACTGATACATGCTACAACAGGGATGAACCTTGAAAAGATTACGCTAAGTAAAATTAGCCAGACACTAAAGGACAGATACTATATGATTCCACTAATATGAAGCACCTAGAATAGGCAAATCCATAGGCAGCAAGCAGAACAGAGGCTACCAGGAGTTAAGGGGAAGGAGGAATAGAAAGTTCTTGTTTAATGAGTACAGAGTTTCTGTTTGGGATGATGAAAACATTCTGAAAATGGATCATAGTAACAGTCGCACAACACGGTGAGTGTAACCAATACCACTCAGTTGTACACCTAAAAATGGTTAAAATGGTAAATTCTATGTTTTGTGTTTGTCCAGCACCTGGAGAGAACTGGTTCACTTCCCAGGCAAGCAAGGCAGAGCTGAACACAACACGTTTATTTCCTCTCCCTCCTGAGACCCCCTAAAATAACAAGGGAAAAAAGGGGGTATCAACTTACAAAGCAGAGGGAAGTGGAGAGCAGATGACAGCAGACCAGAGCTGTTAGAACCACTTTTGAAGGATGACAGAGGGATGGATGAGGGTACTGGCTTGGCAGACCAGAGACAGAGCGGACGTTGACGTCCCTGCAGGAAGCGAAGCCAACGAGAAAAACCCCCTTTGTAAGCTGGAGGCAACGAGCATGCTGGCCCACAGGCTTGCCGTATTGATTTTGTGTCTGTCCTAGCACGAAATGTTACCATCACTCAGACAAAGCATGCTTGGGATAATTCATTACCAAACATAACTTATCACCACGCCAAAATTTTTAAATCGCTCGTCTTCACCTTAACTGTAGTTTTTCTGCACGGATAGGGAAAGGCCTCCAACCCCCTGGGCACAGCACAGGGACTCCCCACCGCCCACAGAGGAAGCCCCAACACCGGTGCCTCTTGTATTCAGGGCTCTCCCCTTCTGGGCCCAGTGCAGTTCAAGCACTGGATCTGTGGGGTCAGGACAGCAGGAATCCAAGTGAAATAGGAGGCCACAGGATCAAAACAGTCTGGGCAGCCAGGTGGTGGGATTCGTGCCCCCTCCACACCACCAGGACAAGGTGTGTACAAACCAACCAAAAGCTTCTCCAGGAACAGAACCAAGACTTCACACTTTCCTGAGGTTGCTCTATTTTTCACATGCTTTTCTTCCACTTCACTGCCCCCTGGAAAATGGTGTGAATGTCTGCTGCGCCACCAAGCAGCTATGACGTGCGTGTGCCTCGGCCCTGGCCCTCGGCCTGGGACACTCTGGCCTCCTTCTTACCCCTCAGGGCTCCACACAGCCTTAGCCATAGAATGCCAGGGGCTGCGGGCCACCACCACTCAATCCTCAGGAGCCCTCCAGAGTCCTCTGTGCTGTGAAAGGCATGCATGGAGAGGGACAAGAGGTCCTTGCTGCTGCCACTGGACTCAACTCTGGCTTAACTATGCCCCTCCTTCCCCACCATGCCCCTCCAGGGGCATCGAGCCTGCCCCTTCCCAGGCCTGCTTTCATTAGAAAATCTACTCCTCCTACCCTTTCTCCTGGATGCTAAGTCCACCAGGGACAGAACTACCCTGTTCACCTTTCTATGACGAACACCTGGCGCAGGGCGTGGCCCCTTAGGGAGCTAATAAATGCTGGGTGGTGGGTAGGAAGGCTGGGAGGAGGCAGGGAGGAGCTCTGACTCCTCGCTCAGGCATGTCAGATTCCAGACTGACTCTTCAGTGGACTCACGTCAATCTGGGGGGTCAGCTGAAAAGTGACCTCCAGGGCATCCAAGTATTCAAGTGGGGTCTGAGGGGGCCCACAGGAGTGTCCACCTCTTTAAGGCCACTGTGTGGGACCCTGTAGCATTGGATAAGGCAGTTTCTTGCCACATGACCTGTTGACACTAGAGAAAGTCAGCGCACCTGCCGTGGCGTGGGCAGGTGGGAGGCACATTCACACAGAAAGAATCTGGGCTGCCCCCTCAGGTCCCCTGGGGCAGCATGCAGGGAAGTGCCAAGGCCAAACTGGCCCTCAGAGAACAAGTAGAGGAGACTGGCTCTCGAGATCTGACACTTAGGGCCAAGCACTCGGCCATTAGGTGATTGCAGGAAGAAAAAGGCTATGGGAGAATTATTTTAGAATACAGATTCCTAGTACAGTGGTATCATAACTGTAGAAACTGACAAACTGTCAATTTCTAGAAAAGTTAAACCTATACCTACCGTATGATCCAGCCATGCCACGCCAGGTATTTACTTCTCAGTATTTACCCAAGAGAAAAGAAAAAATATATGACGTGTACAGTGTTCCCAGCCACTTTATTTGTAACAGCAAAAATACTAGAAACAATCCAAACGTCCAAACAGGTGAACAGATAAAGAAGGAGTTATTGATAATGCACGAGAGTGTGGGTGAATCTCAAAATACTCATACTGAGTGAAAGAAGCCAGACAAACAAGAGTACTAATTATGTGGTTCCATTTATAGAAATCTCTAAAAAATGTCAACTCATCCATAGTGACAGAAAGCAGCATGAGTGGTCGCTGGGGGCTGAGGGTGAGTCAGGGAGGGATGAGAGGGAGGGGTTATAAAGGGAAATCTGGAAACTTGCAGGGGGGACAGACAGACTCACTAACCTATCTGTGGTGGAGGTCTCACAGGTGTGTAGGTCTGCCCAAACTTTTCAAATCGTATACACGTATGTATAGAAATACGTATAGTTTACTGTTCGTCAGTTACACCTCAATAAAGTGGCTTTAAGAGAATACAGATTCCTAGGTGCCAGTATGGAGAGTGGAGGCCAGCTGTGTCATGGTGGGCGTGTTACAGAGAAGAGTGAAGGGGGTGGGTGCAGAGTGATGCAGACCAGCCACAGGGACCCCAGGCTGCTGTCTTCCACTTGCCACTTCTGTCCGTTTACAGGATACGCACAGGGACCATGTCTCAACATCATCAGTTATCCCTCCAGGGAAAGTGTGCAGGCATCATTATTTCTCTCCTGACATCTGCATTCCTTCATGTCCTCCAGCACTTGCATGGAGAACCACTGGGAAGGGAACAGTCAGCCAGTCGTATGGTCTCTACGCCCGGCGTGGTGGTCTGTGAGCTCTTTCGTGGGTCTGGCTGAACAGATCCAGGTGCCAGTAACCAATGCTTAGTGTCTAGCAAGAGGATTCCAAACAAGACACTTTGTGGACCCATCACCATCTAATTATTCACTTAAGAACATTTAGGTTAAAAATTTATTAACCCAGGTGAGGCTAAAACCTGGTCATGTCATCCAGAGGTTTGGCCAAGGAATCATACATTTTTTCAAGTCATGAGGACAAGGGATGGAACTATGGCCATCAGGGGACTCCAACTCAATTTCTAATCAAGGTCAGGTTAAATAAATCTGACATTATTACAGTTCTTTCTTCTTGTATATTTATTTTGTGGGTCTTTCTTTTTCTTTCTCTCCTCACTTACATGCTCAGGCACAAATGAAGACAGGAAAGAAACATGCCAAAACTTTAATGGTTGGTAGACTTCATTCCTTGGAGAAATTTTTCTGTAGTGTGGTTACATCACTTTCTTTTTTAAAAGAATACATTGTAAAATATAAACTCCATCTGCCAAAGTAAACTGGTATATAAGTGACAAATAGCATAATTACAATTGATCATTATACAAGACTCATGAATTGCAATAAGCCATAGGCCATCACAGAAGAGCCATACTTACAATGCTCAGACATCTCCCTAAACAAATGCTGCATTTTTACTCCAATGAGTAGTATCTGAATACTTTCCAAAGGCACCCATCTAATTTATTGGCATCTCAATCAGATCATCAGCCAGAAAGAGCAGCAGCCAAAAGCACAGCATATCATGACTTTAAAACCACACAGCAAAAAAAAAAAAAATCTGCCTTGGAGATTTTAGACTTGACCCCACTTTCAAAGGTCATCATTTATCACAGGAAATAAAGGGTTCACCGTATGTTTTTCTTCCTCTATATCAAGTCTCCATCACAGGAAAGTTTATATAAATGAAACACAGAATTGAAAGGACTGGCTGTCTCCAGGAAGTGGTAACACGATCAGTGGTCACAGATCCAGTCTTGCCCAGTGTAAAGGAAGCTCTCTCAGGTTGCCCTCAACTGTTTCTAAGAGGTCAAGTGCAGGTCACAATCACACAACTGGTCCAGGTCACTGCTTGGAGAAAAGAAATCGAAGATGCTGATCAACCATATGCCCTCATCATTTCACTCTGGTTGCTTATCTGGGCTGTAACCCCAGCAACAGTCAGGAAACTTGCTCCCCACCCTGAGTGATGGTTACATCCGTGATTGTGGTGATATGAAGCCCTAGCTGCCACCTGCCAAGTCTCACCAATGTGCCAGTGATCACACTCCGGTGTCTATCTCATTTCATCTTCAAACGCAGCAAGGTAGGGATCATCATTAGCCCATTTTACAGATGAGGAAACTGAGAGCCGTAGGAACTTATCATGTGGCTGAACTATAATTCAAATCCCAGGTTCTCAACCACTTCGCCATACTGCTCACGCTGAGAAATTTTACATTAAAAGGGTCTTTTGCGTTTTCACAGCAACTTCCTTCTAACAGTAGAACCTGCTGCCCACAGAAACCGGGAGATTTGCCCAAGGCCATGAACGAGACCTGGAGCCGAGACAGGAGCCCTGGGTGCTGACTCCCCTGGCAGCGTCCTTGGGGCTGCAGCCCGGGCCTCAGAGCCCACCCAGAGGGCCTTAGCTCTGTTAAAGGACATGAGGGACCATCAGCCAAGAGGATGGAGAAACCTAAAACTGTAACCTTCTTGCAACAGGCAAAGATGCACCCCATCATCTCCAGCTGCAGGCAGCAGTCTGGAGAGGAACATACCAAGCCTGTGCTTTGGGAGGCAAAACAGAGTCACCAAAGGAAACAGAATCACCAAGAACAGCCATGTAGAGAGACCTGTGTGGAGTCTCCCAGGTTTCCAATGACCCAGGGACCACTTACACTGCTGGTGGGAATACAAAATGGTACAGCCACTTTGGCAGACAGTTTGGCAGCTTCTTATAAAACTAAACATACTCTTACATAGGATCCAGCAATCGTACTCCTTGATATTTACCCAAAGGAGTTGAAAACTTATGTCCACACAGAAACCTGCACACAGATATTTATAGCAGCTTTATTCATAATTGCCAAAACTTGGAAGCAACCAAGATCTCCTTCAGTAGGTGAAGAGATAAATAAACTGCGGTACCTCCAGACAATGGTATATTAGTGCTAAAAAAGAAATGAGCTTTCAAGCCATGAAAAGACACGGAGGAAACTTTAAGGTATATTACTAAGTTAAAAAGTCAATCTGAGAAGGCTACATACTGTATGAGTCCAACTGTGTGACATTCTAGAAAAAGCAAAACAGTGGAGACAGTAAAAAAGATCAGTGGTTGCCAGTGGGTGGGGGTAGGGAGAGACAAACAGGCAGAGCACAGAGGATTTTTAAGGGCAATGAAACTATTCTGTATGACACTATTACGGTGGATACATCTGTCCAAAGCCATAATGTACACCACCAAGAGTGAACCCTAGTGTAAACTATGGACTTTGTGTCATTTTGATGTATCATGTAGGTTCATCAATTATAACAAAGTTACCACTCTGGTGGAGGATGTTAATCATGGAGGAAGCTGTGCACATTTAGGGGCAGGGGATATATGGGAACTCTCTGTAGCTTCCTCTTAATTTTGTTGTGAAGCTAAAACTGTTATGAAAGAATAAAATGTTAAAAAAAAAACAAAAACAAAAACTAAGTACATGGCACAGCAACTTTCCCATCATCAAACAACCCCAAAATCAGAGTCAAAAAGCTGATGGCAAATGGGAACAAAGCCTGGGGAAATAAGTCCCGCCATGCGGGTGAGAGCAGTAGTCCACCAGCACCTGCGGTCTGAGGCACCAATGCCTAGGGTACCCTGGATGGGCCTGAGAAAGCCTGGGGCTGCAGCGTTGAGACTGGCACTGCGCCCTCAACATCCAGTAACAACCACTGTAAATTGTTTGTGGAGAAATTTACTTAAAGTTCTCTTTAAATGGTCATGTGGAGTCTGCACTCGTGAAGTCACCCACTCCTGATCTTTACAACCTGCTGTACCAAGACAGACAGCAGAATCCCACAATGGAGCTCTCTTTGGGAGAGACTGCACCAAAGTTCCCTTTGTGCCCCCGGCGTCCATCATGGCCTCCAACACCACTGGCCTCAGAGCAGGTGCCAGTGGATGCATCTCAAAAATCACTTCCTTTGAGCTTAGGGTGGAGCTGCCAAGGCCCCCTTCCGGAAATCCACAGTCTACCCATGACCCAGTGTAATCTCTCTGACTGGGCCTTTAAAACCGGTGAAAGGTACCCCATTAATCAATTAGTTGCCCCATCTTCTGAGGCAGGGGGACTGGCATGTGCATAGTATTGAAGGGGAGGATTCTTTCTGATTCTGTACAAGAATTCTAGAATGTCCAGGGTGGAAAGGCCTTGAAGACTACTAAGATAGACTGCCACATCCCTGTCCCTCCCCACAGCCGGCCAGCTTCTGCCTGAAGCCCTCTTGGAACAGGAATCCACTCTCCAGGACAGCTTAGGTCCCTCTGCAATGGTCTTGCCTCCTCTCTCTCCAGTTCTATGAGCTGGACCACAAACAACCTAGACAATCTGATGGGGTCAGGTCTTGTGAAGTTTAAAGGCTATGATCACCTCCTCTGCCCCCCACACCCCCACCACTTCAGTTTCTTCAAGATTCTCTTGTATTTCCAATGCCCTTTCCAAGGATATGGAACGCTGGCCTTTTCAGGTGCAGCTCATCAGTCAGGGCAAAACCCCCATCCACTGTGTGCTGGCTCTGTGCCAGGCCCCACCTAAGCACCTTACAAACAGGCACAGTTAATGCTCATGGCCACCTATGAAAGAGGGAGTTCCTACGCTCAATTTCACAGATGAGAATGCTCAGAGGAGATAAGCAGCACGTCCAAGTTCACGTGGCTGGTAAGAGCCGGCGCCAGGGTGCCACCCAGGTCTTTTCCCATTTAGCATCCATGCATCCTGTATAAGGCAGATGGTCAGAACCTTCTGAACCATTTCTAATGAACAGGCCATCACCACTACATCCAGGAGGATAACATCAACCCACAGTGATGAACACCTTGATTCGACTTCTGGGTCAACTGGGTCCACTGGAAAGACTTTCCCAATAGGATCTCCGAAGAGAGCCCAGAAAACAGAGCCCAACAGACAAGTAACAAGAGCGGCTAGCCCGTGTCAGCACCAGGCTCCGTACCGGACGGTTTCTAAATACTAACTCCTTTCAGCCTCCCACCAAGGTAGGCACCGTTTTTACAGATGAAGAAATACACACAGATCAGGTAAACAGCTTCTCCAAAGTCACACAGCTGCTAAAAGTGCTGGAGCTGGGACCGAACCTCAACTAACCCAGTTCTCAAATATGGGTTTCCTCCTGACCAGTCAGAGGCCCGACCTGGCCCTCCATCACCACAGTCAGCAACTGAACCTCTGCGCATGGGCCAGCGTTGACAGCATGAGTCATTTACGAGTTCTGGACCAGCCAAGGTCTTCAGACTCCAGGAGCGGGTGACTCAGTGTAGCCACCCGGTCCTGGGCTCCAGATTTCTCTTTGTCAAGTGCACAGATCTGTATATGCTAAATGTCTGTTTATTAGAGCAAAACAAAGAAGTCAATGCAGGCAAATAAAATCTGTAGGAAACACATGGTTTCAGCAAGTCACTGGGGCAGCAAACAATAGAAGGGAATGGTCAGGCAAAATCTCTGCAAAGAGAAATTGCCTTGTGGGTCCCAAACCTGCAGACCCCCTACTTGGGCCAGCAGCTTGGGTTGGGAGGAGGGGCTGGAAGACCCTTTAAAGGGGCCAGGCCAGTGTTTGGGAGACCACAGGCCTCCAGGGCGCCTCTCTGAATGACCAGAGCCCCAAAGGGCGTGGAGGATGTGGCGGAACACATGTGCCCAGGGTGGGGCTTCCGGCTGAACGCGCCACCCCTCCCAGCAGTGTTAACAGAGTCGGCGCCTCCCCAGGGCCCACAGTTCCGTCTGACCCGTGAGTTTAGGAAAGCGCCTGTCTGCTATTATTCAGCAACTTCTAGGCGGGCCCTGTTGTTATTATTATTAACAAAGATAAGATTACAACTAATAATAACACGCATGATATTTACATGCGTTTCGTCCTATCGCTTCAGCCTTGCTCTCTGAGGGAGGGTAGAGTTCAAATTCCACACTTGAATTGCTCCAGAGGCCTCACGTGCCAATTCACCCAAAGGCAGATGAAATTTCCAGAGCCTTTTTAAGAACTAAGTGATTTTTTTTTTCTTTGAACGAGTATACCAGGTACTCTGCAGTTTGAGCTGCTGGGAGGAAAATGCCTATTGTCTTACATAAAAATTCCATACTTAACTCTCTACTCCACATCTCTCAGAAGGAACCTCTGAAACCTAGAGACACCCGCCCCCTCAACACACACATTGTGAAATCTGCACATTTCACCCAGCGGATTTGTGAGGGTGTCTGAGCCAGGCCTGGTGCTGCAGACCCAGCCGCGGGCAGTGTGAACCAGACCCGCACCAACCAGCTTATGGTCCAACTGGGGAGGACTTGACTTTGCACAAGAAAACCAGCCAATGTACAATTACAGATTTTGGTGAACACTGGAAAAGGAAGACATGAACAGGAAGAGGTTGTGATGAAGATAACGGGGCTGGCAGCGGCCCACAAAGGAAACCAGCTACTTGGGACAGCACGTGAAGGCTGCCCCGAGAAGATGAGGTTTGTGCCAAACTCTGAAGGTCAGTGAGGAACCGAATGGGTGAAGGGCAGGGAGAGGGTGGAAGGGGGTCCAGGTAGCAGGACCAGAATGTAGGAAGACACAGAAGGAACTCACAGGAGGCCAAACGGCAGGAGTGGGTGAGGCAGGGAAACTGGTGCAAGGTGCTGCTGGCAGAGCGGGTGGGCAAGGGCAAGCTGCCCCCCGCCCCAGAGGTCACCATCCCCCGCCTGGAGCTGGCAGGTCTCTTCTGAGATGGGTCTGGGGAAGAGGTCTGAACAGAATTTGGCAATGCCCGTCAGTCCTGATCACCTTCTCTGGATCAATTCATTAAAGCATGTGAAGTCTCAGAACAGGGCTTGCCCATGGGGACCCTCAATAATGTGAGCCCTCACTGCTCTTGTTGCAGGGCCAACACATTAAGGGGCTGTGGGACACTCTCAGGAAATCCCTTCTTTGGGGACTGGGCCTCTGGACACCCACCTGTGCCCATTCTTCCTCCTCACAGGAAGCAGGCCATGACCATTGTCTATTGTTCCCAAGCAAGTCATACCACGGGAGAGCAAGCAAGTAGGTGTCAGGTCTACAAATTTCCTGTGAAAAGTCCCTCTTTGTTTAGAAATGATGCCTGCTCGGGTCTACGTTTCCATTAGAGACCAAACAGAAACTTGCCCAGGAGAGTGTAGAATAAGGTACAGTTATGATCTGCCCATGACTAAGGCCCCAGCTCTACCCTGAGAAGGGGCCAGAACACACCTCGCCTCTGGAAAGGGGCCTCTGGGCCCACAGGGACTCAGCTACCAGTGAGGGCTCCCCCTTTGTGTCCACTCCCAAATCACCCAGGAGTGAGGCCAGCTGGGGCTCAGGCCTCGGCAGACAATGAACCCCACCTTCAGGTCCACATCTTGAGATGGGTCCAGGACACATCCTGTAGGGCCTAAAGAGACAGTACACCCATCCATCACCCATCTCTCCTCCATGTCCTGAGATGATGAGGATGACGATGACCAAGATGACAGGGACAACACCAGTTGGCATTTATCATGTGCCATGTGTCAAAGACTTAAATCTCAACAACCCTGTTATTATGCCCATTGTACAGATGAAAAGATAGAGGCTCAAGGAAATTATATGAGACCCTAATTGGTAGAAGAGCTAAGATTCAAGCCTAGGCCACTTAGACTTCCAACCTCAAACTCTCGCCCCCTCTGTGCAATGCACGTCACCGAGGGGGTCAAGCTCACTGATGGCGCTGCACTAACTGAGGTAGGTCCTCAGACATCAGGACCAACTGCAGACACCCACACGTGCGGTCTACCAGAAGCTAAGTTGGGACTTCTACAGCAAATTCGCTTCTTTGTACAGAAAAACAGCACATCCGAAAACCAGAAATATGCTATGTTGGATTTTGTTTTTAAATAATCCAATTATTTCTACTTAATGAACACAAAGGTTGTCTGAAAACGGACTTTGCTAATTCAGTTTTCCCATCTGCTGCTTCAGAAGCAGGTGAGAAGAGAAATGACAAATACAAAGAAACATCTCCATCTGGGAGAGCACATGGGGGTGTGGGCGATGCCCAGGTGCAGAACACGGGTTGGGGTGGCACCAGTCGTCTCTACCTTATCCTATGCCACCCGGTGACACACCCTGCAGGTACCAAGCCTGGGTGGGCTTCAGAGAAGACACTCATCTGGGCATCAGCATAAACGAGGGCACCCTGTCCTGCTCTTCTTCGTGTCGGCAGAACTCCATTGGCTTTATTCCCAGCCTCAGAGGACCCTGTTTCCTGTGAGGCTGCATCTTGGGGTTCGGGACCCAGCTGGGCAGACGCCTTAGCAGCCTCCCCAGTCCCACATCACCACTTGTGTGGCTGAGTTGGGACCAGGCTCTATCAGAACCACAGTTTTGGAAATTCTCCTAGAGTCCATTTAATCTGACCCCTTAATTTCACGGAGCACAAAACTCAGGCTCACAGCAGTTGTAGGACCCATTAGCTACAGGATCCAAGACTGGTAAAGGGCTTTTTTCCCCATATCACAAGCACTGTTTAAGAGCAGCAGGATGAGTTCCTGTTGGTGCTGCCAAACAGCTGAAAGACCATGAGCACCTCTCCTGAGTAGGTGAGGGCCTACACCAGTCCCTCCCCTTACCCTCACCTCCACTCCCCCCATCTTGGTTTGTCAGTGAGAAGTGCCAACCATGGGCCTGCCTGGACAGGGACAGACGTCTGACCCAAGACTCCCATCCCTTGACTCGCTGGTTCCTGCACCCTGGAGAGGGTAGATGAGCTCTCTGTCCCAGGAACCCCAATAGCTCGGGGAATTCAGCTGTGGGGACATGAGAGCCACAGGATCACACAGCCTGGGGATGGGGCTTCCTTGTTGGGTCAGGTGCTAAGTCAGCAAGAAACTCCTGAAATAATGAAAGAGCAGCCTTTGTTCCTTATTTTCTGGCCCATTTTGAGCCCTCACAGGCCTGTCTTGAGATGCTTGTTGTATCTGTACAATAAACTCCCTTTATTGGAATTGGTTCTTATGGGGCTTCCTTCCTTGAGACCAAACCAGCCTAAATGGAACTCACTTATTACACACTGGTGCATAAAAACCAATGGGTAAGTGCCAGGTGGTGAGCAGAACAAGAGAGTTAAGAACAGAAAAGAGCACACAGTCCCTGCAGGCCAGAGTCACATCCCAAGTACTGCTCATTTGAAGTAATCACCAACAAGAGGGTCTGGAGTACTTACATGGGACCTGGGCCTGGACTAGAAAGGGAATGAAAAGTTTGAGAAATGCCAGAATCAGAGCAATATGCTACAAAAAGGAAGAAAAAGGATGTCTCATGGTTTGCAGGGTCCAACCCCTTGTAGCTCATGAAAATTACCTGGGTCCACAGGGTCAGCTTTCTAAATGGCTAGCTGCTCCTGCATTAAAACCTTCTATGGCTCCCTAGTGCTAAAGCCTAGCTCTTCACTGAGGCACTTGGCAGTCCCCCTGCCAGCAGCTGGAAGATCCCTGAACAGCTTTGCTGTTTCACACCACAGCTACCAAGAGAAGGCAAAAGGCCACCCATACGTGACCTGGTCTAAAAGTTTACCTCAGTTTACCACCATCCTCAATCCCTAAATCAGAGCCCAGTCAGCTCAGCCTCCAGCACCTTGCCAGCCTAGGAATCCCTTAACTGGCCAAGGTGAGAATGCCTGCAGCCCAGTGCCCAGCTTACTGGGCAGTTATGGACCCAGCCCCCAGACTGATAAGCTGGCACAGGGACCCATCTAAAACCAGCACCAGAAAATAAAACACATCTTCCCACCCCTACCCCAACCCCACCAAACTGGCTAAATCCTGGCCCCATAGGAAAGCAGCAGAAAAGGTCTTCTGGTTTCTCAGCCAACTACCCAATAAGAAAACGCATCTAAGCCTCATTGGCTCCATGTAGAACCCACTTCCCCTGCTTCCCATCCCAGCCACAAGGATTAGATAGCGTGTTTCCTTGGCTGACCCTACAGCTTTACCATTTAGACTTCCTCATCTTTAAAAGCACACAAGTCATAAAAGGGAAAGAAAAGCTCATTGGATGGAGGCTTAGTATTTAGGAAGGACTCTCCTTGGTTAAAAACAACCAGCATTGTTTCTAAAAGTGGGTTAAGAATTCAGACTGCTCAGGCCCACAGCAGCCTCAAATAAACCTCCCCAAGACAATGGACACCACTGTTTTCCACCTTGGGACATCCTCCTAGGAGAAGCCAGGGATGTCCCCTGACTCCAGGTGGCCCCAGGCTCAGCTAAGGACTCGAATTTAAAGGCCCCACTCTCAGGGCTCCTTTTAAATCTAATCACCTCCCAAAGGCTCACCTCCTAAATACCATCCCACTGGAAGTTAAGGCTTCAACATCTGGATTCTGGGGGACACAAACATTCAGCCCACAACCCTAACTTTGGAATGAAAATCCTTGCTCTTCCTCTCCCCTGCCCAGGAGCCTCAGCAAAGGCCTGCTCTACCCTGAGCCTCAGTCTCCTCATCTGTAAAACAAGGCTGGTGATACCTCACTCATAGGGGAGCTAAGAAGACGAAGGAAAGTAAGGAACAGAAAGAAAACAGGGGGACAGATCCTGACATATGTACAGAGCCCCAAAAATTATGGGCAGGAGGGGAGTACTTTGAGACCAGGCACACGTGCTTGATTCACAGAGGGAAGGCTCCTGGGTTCCCAGCAGGGAGGGTAAGATGGGGAAAGGCTGCTGCTGTACAGAGGCTGCTGCGAGCCCCCACTTGCCAGCATCGGGGCAGCACAAAAAGATGGAAGGCATCTTGGAACCTGCCTTGCCAGCTAGACTCTGAAGGATTTGTACTTTCCTCTTTGGAACCTCAGAACCTATACAAATTATAATTTGTGGTCAGTAATAATAACAATCAATGTTTCAATGCTTGGTAGGGGTTAGGCCCTGTGCTAAATGTATCCTGTGCATCATCTCAAGGGAGCCTCAACATTCTTCCCACTTTGCAGAAGAGGAAATTGAGTACAGAGTAGTTACGGGAATTATTCAAGGTCAGACAGCTAAGCGGTGGGTGGAGATTCAAACTCAGGTCATCTGGCTCCTCATTTGACCCCAGCCTCCACCCTTGACCTCCACTCAACCGCCTGCTGAATGCATTCGGTTCTTCTTTAATTTCTCCCTTTTTGGTCTTGCTCTATCTTTCCCCCTCAACAGCCCAAGCTACGAATCTGATAACCTCTGCCAGGCTTCCAGGCTTCCTGGTGGACCTCACACTGTGCTGTGCTGGCACCGGCTTACACAGGCACATGTCAGTTGCAAACATCTTTTCCCATCTCCCTGTTGAGTGACGTCAGGTTGATAGCTTGAAGCCAGCTAAGGAGGGAATATTTACACCACGAAAATCGGCAGATACTACAAATCAGGACATTCTTATACCCAGAGAGCCGGTTATTAAATATTTACCAGCACACCTCTGGCCTCACAGCTACAAAGGTGGTCGAGCTCTATCTGGCCTCTTGCTCAAGAGGCCTCTGTTGAAGTTGCAGACTCAAACCTAAAATTACTCTGTCTGATCAAGTTTTGAATTCCAAAATACAATTGCGAAAACTGAAAATCAAAGGGACACATCATACCGTGACTGCTCCAGGGCACCCCAAGCCACCAGGAAAAGGAAGTGGGCATTGATAGTGGATAACTGTTGTTTGAGTCCACCCAGGGCCCCTCTTGCTGCTGAAGAACTGTCCTGCCCCTACTTACTATGTTATGCTGCCAATCAGTGGCCTGCCACCTGCATATGTCTCATAGAACCCCAACCCCTGTTCACAAGTGTGGACGCAAAACCCAAGCAAGGGGGAGATTATAGCTCAGTGGTAGAGTGCATGCCTAGCACACACAAGGTCCTGGGATCAATTCCCAGTATCTCCATTAAAACAAACAAACAAATAATTACCACTCCTCCCCCCCCAAAAAAACAAGCAAGACCAATCAGTATGCTCTAATGATGTTTGGTCTACTGGGGCTGGCACAGGAATTCTTTCTTTCTGGGGATGGCAAATCTTAAAGACACAGCCATCTTTCCCATCACGGGGAAAGAGATGAGCTGTGTCAGTAAAGAAAGAAGCCAACACTCTGAGAGAAGCAGAACCAAGAGCTCTAGAAGAGGGGGGAGACAGGAAACAGAGAAGGACAATTAGTAGAAGACATCATTTGAGCCCCGCCCAGGATTAAGCCAAACTAAACTAAATGCCCTGGGGTTGATTCCTCTGTCATTTGTTTTGCTTAAGCTAGTTGGAGTTGACCTTCTGTCACTTGAAATGGAAAGAGATTTAACCTAATCACAGTTACCTTGCTGAAATTCAGAAGAACCAGTCGGCAAAATGACACAGGAACCAGTTGAAAACGCCAGTGAGCGGCACCCGAAGCAGCAGGTAAGCAGCACATTTTGGTAACGAACACAGAGCCTCTTGGGGCAAGTGGCATCTGAGAAAAGCATCACCATGAGTCTCTCCAATGTGCGTCCCACCAGCTCTCTCAGAATGTGTGTTATGGAAAAAGAGGAGTCCCACAGTTAGTAATCAACCAGATTATGATACAGGGGACAAACGGGAAGGAGTAAAGATTGAGAAGGAAAAGCCAAGAGCATGATGGAAAAGAGACTCGATTTCCTGTTTACCCACGTGCTCAGACCTTTACGCTAGAAAGGTTTAAAAATCACCTATTCCTGTTTCCCACACTGATGGGGTCTATAGAACAGTATTCTAGGAAATGCCAAGAGATGGTCCAAAAAAGAAAAGAAAAAACAGTGGGATTCCATACCCAAATAATTTTGAAAAATCTGATTTATAAAGTGAAAAAGAATATTTTACTCCCCTGCAGACTTCTTGGAGCCTTTGATATAAGAATGTGCATTGGGAATATCCAAGAAGATGTAGTAAGCAGTATTTTCCCAAATATTTGACCATTGAACGCTTTTTCTCGGATATACCTATTAACATTTTCTGCCATGGTGTTTGATGAACGTTTGTAAAATGCAGGTCTAATCAAAACTCCATATTTACAGATGAAGAAAACAATGGTCAGACAAGTGCTAAAGGCCACAAGGCAACAGATCGGTGGCATAGCTTGAATAAGAAACCTGGTTCCTGACTCCCTGTCCAATGCTCCTTGAAGCTCCATTGTAATGACACCGAAAGAATTTTTGTCAGGTGTCTGTTGGTCATTTCCTGAAGTCAAGGCAAAGAAATACTAACACAAAAGTTTAAGACATTCATATATAATCTTGAGGTGGTACAGAACCAAGTTAGGTTCTGACTTTAGACATGCACACTTGGGTTGCTGTCAGGAACGCAACTTGCACTTCCAAATTCCAAGGGATGACTTTAGCCCGACTACCTGGTGGGCCCCGATCAGCTGCCAAGTGTCTCCACGTGCGAGGGGGGAAATCAAGAACTCACATACATACATCTGACAACACAAAACAGGCAGAGTACAAACATCAGAGTGAGTTACAAAATGAAAGTCAGCTTCTGAGAATAAAATGCAAATATGTCAAAGAAGGCTCATAGCAGAATTAGACCAAAAAATCACTGGGTCAATTTAAACTTCATTGCCTAAAGTGACGGTATTTCCAACTCTTGAAGCGGATGGGGGAAAAAAGAGTTCAATTCAGAGTCAGAATCACAAAGATTCTGGAACAGGTATTAATTAGCTTTCTAAAACACTGACCTCTAGAAAATGTTCTGTCACATCACATTGCATGCTAGACAAAAGAGGCCAAGACCACTTCTAGGCCCATGGTCTAGAACTGTGCTATCCAATACAGTAGCCACTAGCCACTATGTGAATTTAAGTATTATTTAATTAAAATTAAACTAAATTAATTAATTCGGAGGAAGAAGGTATAGCTCAGTGATAGAACACGTGCTTAGCATGCACGAGGTCCTGGGTTTAATCCCCACTACCTCCACTAAAACAATAAATAAACCTAATTACCTCCCCTCTAAAAATTAAAAAAAAAATTAAACTAAGTAAAAAATTCAGTTCCTTAGTACCAGCCACAATTCTAAGTGCTCAGTTGTCACATGTGGCTAGAGACTACCACACTGGACAGCATAGATAAAGGCCACTTCTGTCACCACAGAAGGTTCTATTAGACAGCAAGGCTCCAGACTCTCTCACTCACCTCCCTGGTCACAGCTGATTGGCCCAGGCCAGGCCACCTAAACCAAGGGCAGCCAGCGGACAGCCAGAAGGTTTACAGGGTGATCTACATTGAAGGCTCAGCCCAATAGAGAGGCAGTGACTAACTTACCAACCAATTTCTCTTTTGGGGGACTGAACTCGACAGAGTGGGTCAGTTAGTAGTGGGGACATAAGAAGAGACGCAACAGCAGAAATCATGAAGTAGGGAGGGAAGCCACCAGTGGAGAGAGCCGTATTGAAAGAGGGCCCATGGGGAACAGCTGGAAGGAACCGTCTATTACCTGAAGAAAGCACACCTTGACTGTCACATGTTGGCCTGACTTCCAAAAGCCCTCCGCCTGTGACTGTCTGCCAGAGCCAGCTGCCCCTGAACACAGGGCAGCTGTGAGGGCCATGAACAGAACCCTGGCAGCAGTCCTCAGCTAGTGACTGATGGGGGATGGCTTACAGAACCCAGCTGCCTGGCCCCTTGGGTGGGAGAGACCTCAGGCTTGTGTTCTGTACTGGTTTTCAGAGTTCCCATGGGGACAGAGCATGTGCCGCCCTAACTGGTAAACTGCTTGACAGCACACTTTTTTTTTTTTTTTTTTTTGGCTTCCTTCCTTTTCCTCTCACTTCTCCACTCCCCTCCTGGTGTTTCCTGGGACCACCCCCCAGATAAACCACTTACACTACACTCACTGCTTCAGAGGCTACTTCTGGTGGAATCTGAACTAAAACAGGTAAGGTAAACAGAGTAGGTCTTTGTACCTTGCAAATAAAAAAGCCAAACATATATATTGGCTCTGATCAATCTGAGGGACTAGAATGTAATAAAAGACAACGAACGCTCACACATCACTGGTGGGAACGCAAAATGCTACAGCTCCTTGGGAAACAGCTTGGAAGTTTCTTATAAAGTTAAACATACACTTACCATTTGACCCACTCCTATATATTTACCCAAGGGAAACGAAAACTTATGTTCACACAAAAAGCTGTTCATGAATGTTTACAGTGGCTTTATTCATAATTGCCCAAAATTGGAAACAACCCAAATGTCCTTCAACTGCGGAGCAGATAAACAAACAATGGAATACTACTCAGAAATAAAAGGGAGCTGATACACGTGGTAATACGGACGAATCAAACAGCATTATGTTTAGTGAAAGAAGCCAGACTCCAAAGACTATATTCTGTGTGATTCTGTTTATACGACATTCTTGTAAAGATAAGACATAGGGACAGAAAGCAAATCCATGGTTGCCAGAAGCTGGGGGTTGGGGGAAGTGGTGACTATAAAGGACTCTGGAGGAACTTCAGAGGGTGATAAAAATGTTCTTGATTGTGGTAGTAGTTACATGACTGTATATATTTGTTAAAATGTGCAGAACTGTGCACTTTAAAAAGGTGAATTTTTTTATCCTAATGAAACAAATGAGGAAAATTTTAAACCTACAGCATCCCTTCATCAGTGGGCTCAGCCACTTTGCTCCAGCTCTCTAGGGACAAGACATACTCACACCTACAACACTTCCCCCAGGGCAGTCATATCAGATTTGGGGAGCTGGGGGAGATTAAAAATCTAACTCAAAAATCACTGCTTTAGCTCCCCCTTAGGCCAGTGTAGGCAGCTCGCCAGGCAGAGAATGTTGACCAAAGTTTCCACGAGACAGATTAGAAAAAACTTCCAAACACTCACCAGAAAATTCAAGGAGACATCAGGGGGCTGTGATTGGAGTTAAAATGAAAGGGGCATCAATGGATAAACAAAGTGTGGTACCACCACACAATGGAATAGCACTCAGCCACCAACAGGAACGCAGCATGACGTCTGCTCCAACGTGGATGAACTTTGAAAATATTATGCCAAGTGAAAGAAGGCCCCACAAAAGGCCACATTTTCTATGATCGATTTATGTGAAATGTCCAGCAAAAGAGAACACAGATTGGAGGCTGCCCGGAGGCACCACAAATGGGGAGTGACTGCTCACAGGTACAGGGCTTCTTCTGAGGGTGACAGAAGTGTTTTAGAATTAGGTAGTAGTGATGGTTGCACCATATGGTAAATGCACTAAAAAAAATCACTGAAATGTACACTTTTAAATGGTGAATTTTATGGTATGTGAATTATCTCAATTTTTTTTTAAAGGAAAGAAGAGAAAGGTGCTCAAAGGCCAAACCCTCAGTACCAGAAACTTACAGCCATGACCTCAGAGTCCAAGGAAAGTGGCTCAGAAGGTGAGGGAATGGGTGGAGGTGGGAGTGGGGAGGAGTGGGGGGTGCTGCGGCCCAGGACCACCTCCCCAGACACACAGGCCTCAACCCCGAAGCCAACATCAGCCAAGTTCCCTAAATTCTCTGAATCCTCAGAGCCTTTCTGAAAAGAATAGAGGAGACGGGGCTGGGGGGTGACCAGTGACTCCTGGGGCGGGGGCTCCGATTCTGCCCACATCCCAGCATAGTTTCTTGATCACAGCTGTTTCCCTATCAGACCTTGAGCCCCCAGAGCACAAGGGCCAGGTCTGCCTTGCTCACCACTACGTCCCCAGACCCCAGAGCATATGTGACACTCAGAGTGACTGAACGAATGAGACCAGAGTGGAAAATAAAATACTGCCTAAAATGTAGCACAATATACTCTCTGAAGACTAAAAGAGCGCAGAATAGACAAAACCTTTTTCTGGGCATGAAGAGACAGGATTCAAGTTCAAGTTGTGCCACCCTGAGTGGGCCGTGGGTCTTCTCTGGCCGTCAGTTTTCTCTTCCTTTAAAAAGGGGTGTTTGGCCAAGATAACCTTTCAGCACTTCCTCCCAGACTGAAGCACTGTATGATTCTGAAAGTATTTTTCCAAAATGATTAGAATTAAGACAGTGCCATTGCAGGGGGGACAGTCACCAGCTCAGAAGGCCCAATGTGTGACTTATCCTCTCTGGCTGGGGTTTGGTTTAGTCTAAAGGCAAGAGTCAGAGAAGACACATCAGCCTTGTTGACTAAAGCATATTTTCCATCAGGTGTCACAGAATTCTGTTCTTTCTCCTTTTCCCCAAGGGACTCCCCCAAAACAGTCCACACAAGCATGTGAAAATAAATGTGTCCTGTGGAAAAGCATGCACACATACACACACACACACACACCCCTGGAGCAAAGAACCGCCAGGCTCCCCCTCCCCTAGGCCAAGCTCCAGAAGCCAGATCTGGGAGATATTGCATTTTTGTGAAATTGTGTCATTATTCACAAAGAAGTTCACTCTCAGGCCTCACATCCACTCGAGAGCTGGGTTGGGCTGCCCAGAGCCACAGTGAAGAAAGAGCTGGCCACTTGCACCATTTTTATGGTGAGCTATGACATCCAAACAAGCTTGGGTGTGTGCAAGGGACGGAGCTGGGCTGCTGGTCCAGCCTTGGAGAAGCTGTGCATCACACACCAGGGACCAGGCTCATGTAGAGCTTGGACTCAGTCAATGAGGCACGTAAAACACAGCAACTGCATCGAGGACTCCAGGCTTCTGGTTGAAGGGTCGGGGGAGGCTTGTTCCTCTCCTCCATAAACCTCCCACGGGCAGGGTCCAGGGGGCTGCGGAGACCACCACGACAGGAGAAACAGACATCAGTGACCTAATGTGAAAAGTTTTCTGATGCAACCCTGAACCCGAGACAGTTCATGTCTGCCCCAATCCCCCATACCTTTCCTTGGAATCTGGGGATTCCACCACTGGCCAATGTAATCGACAACGGAGCTCTACCACTGAGCGCTGAGGGGCTGTGGGTGGTGCGGACACCAATGCATCATCCCTGGGCTGTCACTGCTGAACCGTCTGCAGGCTCAGAAGGACATGGCAACGGCACCCTCACCAACAGGTTAGGACAGCCAGGGTCTGAAACCAGCCCAGAGCAATGAGACCGTCAGTGAAAGCCAGGCCAGCATCCCCTACCAGGCGTGGGACAGGGCCTTTGCAGTCCACACTGACAATGACCCTCACCCTCCAGTGTCTGTCAATTCCCCTGAGGAACTCCTGGCCTTTCAGACACTTGGTTTACTGGCCCCAGGGGAAGAGGAAGACTTAAGTAAATCTGGGCACATTCCAAAGTTCAAACCTTCAACCATGGCCTCATCTCTCATCTTCAGGGAAGAGAAATGTTATTTATTGGGGTCTTCACTAAGACCCCATAAACATAAGGCAAAAACAAATGAAT
This sequence comes from Camelus bactrianus, assembly GCF_048773025.1. Taxonomy (NCBI): domain Eukaryota; kingdom Metazoa; phylum Chordata; class Mammalia; order Artiodactyla; family Camelidae; genus Camelus; species Camelus bactrianus. The sequence continues at coordinate 27,132,407 of NC_133549.1, forward strand.
GCCCCTAAGCCCCTCACTGACCCCCCACTAGTCAGGAACTCACAACTAAAAGCAAATTCAGGAAGGCCACAATTCCACCTCTTAACAGTCTCACCTTTGCCTGTAAGTCAGGAGATAAGCAGAAGTATAGAATGTTCTACAGGAACATGGGACGGTGGCTTTAATGGGGAACACAAGGACCAGAAGGAACGCTTTGCCTAAGGTCACGCTGATACTCAGGGTAGAACTGAAACCAAACTCAGGTCTTATGACTCCTGGTCCAGTGCCCTTCCCCCCAGCGCCCCAGTGTCACCGGTGCACCCAGTAGTCGGGGCTCTGGGGGCCAGTGGAGCCACACATCCCAGGGAAAGACTCATAGAGCCTCCCACTCCTTGGCACTGGGAAAGGGCTACACTCCGTTCCCTGGGATTCAGCTGAGCCTCTCCTGGGAACTTCATCATCTCTGCCCTCAGGTTCCAAAAAGGGAAACAACAGGGCACTCTCTGCCCATCACAGGCCAGGGCTGCCGGGCTCAGAGCCCAGTGATCCGCCAGCTGCCCATGCCACCAGGACCAGAGGCTGGGGCTGGCAGTCAGGTGTTTTCCCTTCCACACACCTGTCTCCAAGACAGTCCTGCTACTTGCACTCCTGCTCAAGCAGCACCAGCATGCCGTGCAGACCAGCAGTCACAGGGACCCGCCAGGGAGAGGGCTCACTGCAGCCCTCCAAGCCACATGCCTTATGCCATGTCCCTGGACCCAGGTTGAGCTTGGCACACTTGTCCAGATGTAGCAACATCTCAAGGCATAAGGGTAGGATGAAAAAAAGAAAACACGCCTCCCATTCATGGGAGAGCAGCAAGTGGGAGATGCGCAGGGCAAGGGAGGAGGGTGCAAGTTCAAGACCACCAGGATCGAGGCCAGTGCCTCTCAACACCGGGACATCTGCGGTGTCTGGAGATATTTACTGTTGTCAAAACTACGGGGGTGCTCTGGGCATCTATGGATGCTGTTAAACACAGGACAGCACACAGGACAGCCCCACCCCCTCAACAAAGGATTATCTGGCCCCCAAATGTCAACAGTGTCAAGGCTGACAAGCCCTGCTTTAGATACTTACCTGTGGGAAGAAGGTTTTTTTCTTTTCCTTTCTTTCCCCCAGGTCCCTTTCATCTCCGCTGTATAAGATAGCAAGCAAATTAACATGGGAGTAGACAATTACAACTTCAGATAAACATTCACAGCCTGTCAGAATGGAAGTTTTGGCTTTTCATCCATTGCAACGACTATCAGTCACTCGGGTGCAGGAAGGAAGGCCAACCTTTGGGAGAATAACTCGGAGTAGAGACAGCCTTTAAGAGGAAGTTCTCAGTATGTTCTTAAAAAGTTTAAGCATCTCAAAAAGGCCTTCGTGATGCCACAAACATCCAACGTGTGCTGCCTTTTTCACTGGATCGAATAAGCAGCACTCTGGCAGGGGCTCTGGATACAGCCTGCTTTTTGTTTTAACGTGGTTTTAATCAGGGAATGGGGGGTCTTCGTTCCTCCAGGAAATTCTGTCAAATGTTTCACATTCCTCGTAGAGAACAACTAAACCGTGGGGTGAGCAGCATTTTGTTGTTTCTTAACGTCAGTGTGAGAGGGGAGAAAAAAAGTGAGGAAGGAAAAAATGCAGATGTTCGTCATTGAAAACACACTCAAAACCAGAAACATTCTTCCCCTCATGCGCAAGGTCAAGAATATCTGGGTAATTTGCTTCGTGTTTTGCAGACATGCTAATGGAACATGAGAAATGCTGTTGCAAAGGCCCTTGACAGGCGCGCCGGGAGACGCCTAAAAATAGGCATTTCACCCCAAGGAGAGTTATCTGTTAGAACTGCATCATTCTCAGCATGGCTGAGCAGCACAGACTGTGACACCGGGGCATGAAAAATATAGTAACGGGCGCTATGACAAATTCTCTGTACTTAGAACAAGAGGAGATAAACTGGGCTGTGACTAAGCCACTCGCTTTGAAGCTCACTTCCAATTTTCCACGTAGCTCCTACCCAGCTATCAAGATGCTGATTTGGGAAAGTGAGGGGAGAGGATGGGGCATGTCTGACATCACCTTATCCCTTCCTGGAAGTAAAGGAGTGGCGTAGAAAGTTTATAGACCTCCAGCAAGTTACGAAATTTCTCCGAGCCCCTCAGTTTTCGTTTGGAAAATAGAGGTGGTTGTGAAAACTAAAACTGAGAATGTATGAGCCCCGGGCTCAGCCCGGAGGAGGCCCTCACTCAACAACTGTGAGCATGTGCTGATTTGAGGAGACAGCTTTCCAGGCAAGGTCGACCCAGAGTGCTCGAGGGGAAATTCTGCCTCTCAAGAGCCTGTCAGGACTCAAATCTCCTCAGACTCAGTTATTTTATCCATTCTGTGAGTCCCTATCCAGCCTGGTCATGAATGTGGGACAGCAGGGACTTCTGGGGGCAAAAATTAGTGAAGTCCTTTTGCAAAGCGATTTGGTAGCACTTAATCCACATCCCTCCACCACCAAGTCCACCTCCAGGCATCTGCAATCTCCACTTCTGGGGGTCTGCAGTGTCCTCCCAGGAGTCTACAATCTCCACTTCTGGGGGTCTGCAGTGTCCTCCCGGGGGACTGCAATCTCCACTTTCGGGGGTCTGCAGTGTCCTCCCGGGGGTCTGCACAAAAAGGTACGATAATGATGCTGGAACAATGATGCTGCAAGAGTTGCTAATCTTAATGGAGCATTTAAAAAGTTCTAAAGCCTTTATGTGTAACTTAAACACATACACTTGACACATTATAATCTGGTATATTCTACATGTGGTATTTATTTGATATACATTAAATAATTGAACCTTACAAAGTAGGTTTTATGATTATTTTACAGAAAAGAAAGTGGAGACATGGAGAGATGAGTAATTTGCCCTAGGTCAGGGGTCAGCAAATGTTTTCAGGAAGAGGCCAGATGGTAAATATTTTAGGTGGGCCAGATGGTTGCTGTCACAACCACTCAGCTCTGCTGTTATAGCATGACAGAAGCCCCTGACAACAGGTAAACAAAAGAGCATGGCTGTTCCAACAAACCTTTATTTATGGACCCTGACTTCTGGATCTCATATGACTTTCATATATCAGGAAATATCATTTATCTTTTGATTTTTTTTCCCCCAACAACTTAAAAAGAAGAAAATCATTCTTGCCTCGCAGGCCATACAAAAACATGAGCAGGGTGGATTTGGCCTGAGGGCTGTAGTTCACCAACACTGCCCTGGGTAACACACACACACACACACACACACACAGACACTGCCCCTCAGTGAAGTCCTGTTCAAAGCCAAGCAATCTAGTTCCAGAAGGCAGTCATGATCTCATGCTTTCTTTACTTCATTTAATAGCAAAAAGAAGGAAGAAAAAAATGGCTCAATAATTACGCATGCATATTATGGGATGTGCCGCAGCATTAAAAAGTCATGCACACACGGATCGAACAGAAGCAGCTCTGGACGTGTTAAGTGAAAAAAGCAAGTTGTGCATCAATACATACATCATGGCCCTATACGTGTATTAAAAATAAAACTAATTGTGTGTATTGTGTATATGTATATACACACTTGTTTGCAGACATATCAATAGTGAACATAAAGAAAGAGGTCTAGAAAGAAGAGGAAGCCTTCATGGCCAGGGAGGGCAGTGGGTTGATGGAGGGGAAGGGAATTTTGAACTCTGTTGTGTATGTATGCTGCTTTATAATTTGAACCTTTTACATCCCAAATGCATCCTTCTATTCCTTGTATAATAAGAGAAAAAAAATGGAGGTCCTAGTGACAAGGCACTACTACTAACATACTTTGAGCTCTCTGAGCAATTTCCACGTACCAAAAAAAAGCTGGTTATAATTAATTACTGTGGACATTCTTTCCAGAAGGGAAAACAAGCAACAAAGGTGACATAAACTATAAGTGAACACAGCTGTGTCTCTCCCTGTCTACCAATGGTGATTTTTTTAATTGCATATATGCATAACGTAACCTTCTCTCGACAACATCAACCCTCAAACCAAGGATGTCAGTTGCAAACAAAGCCAACAAGGTTTGCATCTGGTGTGTGATATTCCAGGCCTAGCTTTCTTGCCTGCATGAACTTTAATTTATGAAGTTATTTTGGTTTGCTCAACTGGCATGAGCACAGCCAAAGGGGGAGTCATCAACCGGGGAAATGAGATTTCCCTCAGTGCCAATTTTTAAATCCAGCCTCCAGGTCATCTTATTTTTTTGGATGCTTCCCACAGTCACATTTTTTGTTTGTTTTATATGAAAGAGCACATTCCCTTTCCCTAAGCCAGCTTTACCATTTTCCAGGGCTCTTATTAAACGCATCTTATTCAGATGGAATGTTCTCAGAGTTTCCGCCTTTCTCTGGCCTGGGTAGGAGGCCTGGAGTAGATGACAGTCATGCAGACCCCGCATTCTAGGCCGCCTCTGTGCGCCCCACAATCACATCTGCAGAACAAGAAGGTCCAAGATCCCACTCTGACCCCAGGATCCCAGACTCTGCTCAGATCTGTAGCAGACCCCAGTGGAGCCCTCAGCCAGTCTCTCTGTGTCCATTAAAACAGCAGCTGCCACAGCAGAATGTGGAGGTGCTAAAATGCAAATCTGGGAGGAGACAGGTCTTCTCAGGTGACGTTCCCATCAGAGTTGTGAGGGCCTTCTGTTGACCCCAAAATGAATGTTTTCAATACCAAGCAGCATCTGATTTGGAGGGTCCAGGAGGGAGCTTTAAATCTCAACTGGGCACGCCACACTAGTCCCAGATTCATGACATAACTGTATGCATTGCCAAAACTGGCAAAAACACAGCTATCCTGGCCAGTGTTTGAACCCATCCAGCTGTCTTGTGGCCTTCAGATGCCATGTCTTCCATGTGGCCATTTCCTAGTTGATTGATTTATGGTGGAACATTACTTGCCCCTTCGGATAGGGCAATTATAATTTCTTGCTTTTGTGATGGGGTCAATTTTATGTTTTCCAAATGCTCCCCCACTACACTGGGAACAGAAAATAAACTGTTACACTATTTATTTGAGATATATTGCATCCAAAACAATAAAATACTTAGGAATAAATCTGACCAAGGAAGTGAAAGACTTATACATGGAGAACTACAAAACACTGATTAAGAAAATTAAAAATAACTTAAAGAAATGGAAAGGTATTGCAGTCTCTTGGGTTGGAAGAATCAATATTGTTTAAATGGCCATACTGCCCAAGGCAATCTACAGATTTAACGTGATCCCTATCAAATTACCTAGGGCATTTTTTACAGAAATAGAACAAATAATCTTCAAATTTATATGGAATCATAAAAGACACAGAATTGCCAAAACAATACTGAAGAGAAAGAACGAAGCTGCTCACAGTGAAAAAAAAAATATGACAATGAATATATGCATGTTCATGTATAACTGAAAAATTGTGCTCTACACTGGAATTTGACACAACATTGTAAAATGACTATAACTAAATTAAAAAAATGTTAAAAAAAAAAAGAACGAAGCTGGAGGAATAACCCTCCCAGACTTCAAACAATACTACAGAGCTACAGTAATCAAAACAGGATGGTATTGGCACAAAAACAGACCTATGGATCACTGGAACAGAACAGAGAGCCCAGAAATAAACCCACAGACATACAGTCAATGAATCTTCGACAAAGGAGGCAAGAATATACAATGAAGAAAAGACAATCTCTTCAGCAAGTGGTGTTGGGAAAACTGAACAGCAGCATGTAAATCAGTGAAGTCACAACAATCCCTCACACCACACACAAAAATAAACTCAAAATGGCTTAAAGACTTAAATATAAGACAAGACATGATAAACCTCCTAGGAGAAAACATAGGCAAAATGTTCTCTGACATAAATCTTAGGAATGTTCTCCTAGGGCAGTCTACCCAGGCAATAGAAATAAAAGCAAAAATTAAAAAATGGGACCTACTTTAGATACAGAAATAGATATAGTTTTTTTTAAATGGCATCCACCTTCTTAACACACTTTTAAGTACACAATACAGTATTGTTAACTACAGGTTCAATGTGTACAGTAGATCTCTAGAATTTACTCACCTTGCATAACTGGAACTTTCCCCCTGTTAAACAGCAACTTCCCACTGCCCTCCTCCCTCCAGCACCTGGTTACCTCTATTCTACTTTCTGCTTCTATCGATGTGACTATTTTAGATATCTCATATAAGTGGAATCATTCAGTGTTTGTCCTTCTGTAACAGGCTTATTTTACTCAGCATAATGTTCTCAAGATTCATCTATGTTGCTGCATGTGGCAGGATTTCCTTCTTTTTCGAGGCAATATAATAGTCCGTTGTATGTATATACCACATCTTCTTAATCCAGGTATCTGTCAAAGGACTTTTAGGTTGTTTCCATCTCTTGGCTATTGTGAATAATGCCTCGATGAACATAGGTGTACAGCCATCTCTTTGAGATCCTAATTTCAATTCTTTTTGATAAATACCCAGAAGCGGACTTGCTGGATCATATGGTAGTTCTATTTTTAATTTTCTGAGGACGCTCCATACTGTCTTCCACAGCAGCTGCTCCATTTTACATTCCCACCAACAGTGAACAAGGGTTCTGATTTCTCCACATCCTTGTCAACACTTGTTATTTTTGGTTTCTTGATAATGACCATTCTAGCAGGTGTGAGCTGTTATCTCACTGTGGCTCAGATTTGCATTTCCCTGATGACTAGGGATGCTGTGTAACTTTTCATACACCTGTCAGCCATTTGTGTGTCTTCTTTGGAGAAATATCTAACTCCTTTGCCCATTTTCAATTGATTTATTTTGTTTTTTGCTATTGAGTTATAGGAGTTCCTTATATATTTTGGATATTAATCCCTTGTCAGATATGCGGTTTGCAAATACACAGTTTACTTTAGAGCAGTGTAATATGGCTTATTTAAATATAAGATTTTCAGACTTCTATATCAGGGGTTGGCAAGACAATGCCTGTGGGCCAAGTCTGGCCCAATACTTGTTAAAAATAAATTTTTATTGACACACAGCCATGTCCATTTGTGTAGGTGTAGGCTATGGCTGCTTTCAAGCTGCCATGGTAGAGTTCAGTAGTTGCAGCAGAAACCACATAGCCCACAAGCCTAAAATATTTACTATCTGCCCTTTTCAGAAAAAAAGTTTGCTAAACGCTGGTACATAGGATCAAGGCTTAAAAGTGTATGTCTATTTTGGTCCCAATCATGTGACAGAAAGGACTATTCTGGGTCAGACTATTCTATTTAAACACTGACTTTTGTGACTGAAAACGACTTTAAATCCAAGCTCTTCCCATGCAAGCATGTACGTTACTGATGAGTCTCTGGTGCTACTAGGAGGTGCCTATTCTTACACAGCTGGTGGACAGTCATGGTTTTCACTCATTGGCACTCCTTCCTCCCCTTCTGTAACAGCCATGCCACCTGACCGCCTCCATCCTTCCCTTCCTCCAACTCCAGCCACAGGGCAGGCAAGTGATTTTGTGCTACCAAAAAGTGTATTTTCTGGGACTTTCCAGCTGGTTTTCAAAAAAGATGCTCTCTTTGCACTGGAGTTGCTAAGAGAGCTGCTCTGGGAACCCCTGAGCAGCCAAGAATTGAGTGGAGGAGAGACCAGCAGAACTGACAGTGAGGGACAGAAAGAAACCCCAGGGACACCGTTAGAATCCTGGATCCAGAAATCCAGCAATACCCTAGATTCCCAGACACATGAGGCCATAAATTGTCATTTTTGTTTAAGCTGGTTAATTTATGTTCCTGTCACTTGCTACCCAAGGATTTCTGAGTCCTGCAGTTGTGGTCTTTTCATGTTCTATTCCTTGTATATAAGGAGTATATTAGTTTCCATGTTTCTACGTTATCTTAATAATTTTCACCTTAAAAAATTAATTAATTAAAAAAAAATTTTTCACCTTTAGTGGGTACAGAACCCATTAGATGAGACAAACCTGACCTGGCTACCCAGCCTGCTGATACAATGCAGACCTCTCTGGCTGCCATAAGCCTACCTCGGCAAATCTTGCATGCAGCAGACAACCAGCCAGGCACCACGATGCCATGGGCAGCCCTTGTCATGCAGGAGCCAATCAGGTGCCCACCTAATCAACAAGCCCAGGTACTGCCAGCCTGGCACCAAGGCACAGTGAGACTGTCTTCCCACTGTCAATGAGGCATTTAGCTATGAAGCCCTACTCCATTCCTTTCCCTGCTGGACCTCACACCTCAGAGCTAAGGATTCCCTACTTAGCAGTAAACTTACCCACTCAGTGCTCAATATTCGGCCTCTTGGTCTTTATTTTTTCCTTTAACATAGTGTAAGTTAGTTGTGTTCTTTGCAAGCTTTTCCCTCAAGGAGGCAAGTTCCAGATCAAGATAGATAAGGTGTCTGCCCGGCCACACCAACTGCCGCAGTGCCTGGGACCAGAGCAGGGCTCTGTGCCTGTTTGTTAGGAGGGTAAATAAATAAATGAATATGTCCTAAGTGCCCACACTACACCATTTTCCACAATCATATATAACACTGCCTCTTTCTACAGCCACGCCAGCTTCATTCTGAAGTTCCCAGAGCTGTTTGTGGTCAGCAGTGCGGGCCAGAATCTGCAGAAAGACCCATGTTAGGACAAGCTTCTTGAACATTTTGGCGAAGCCTCATTGGACCTGCCAGCTGCTGAGAGGGCTGGGAAAAGAGAGCGCTGAAGGCCATCTGTCACATGTCCCCGACATGAAATTGCTCCAGGGTTACTACCTCCCTTTGCCCACAGGACGCAGCCCTCCTGTGACCACATGGGGGCCACGGGCCAACCCCTCACATCAGCATGGCCCACCCTAGCTCACTGATGCCCTTTGCCCTTCTCCATTTGTTCTCACTGAAGCCCTGGAATTAGGCGGCAGTACCATCCCCAGTTTACAGATGAGGAAACCCAGGCTGAAGAGAACCATTTGCTCTAGGTCACTCCGCCTAGGAAGTGTTACATTAATGAAGGAGGGAGGCCTGAGTAAGCAAACTGTAAGCCAGGAAATACCCCAAGGTTATGAAATTCAAACCCTAAGTCAGAAACAGCCAACTAGGCTTTAAGTGACAGTCAGTCAAATAATCTCCATTCTTTGCTCCCTCACTTTCTCTACCTATGTCTTTCCCCAGCTGCTGTCACAGGAACACTTATAACACTTATAACTTCTGGTTTGGCACTGCCCAGTTGGAATTGATTTTTTCTCCAATAAACTCCTAAATGTTTAATCTCAGTTTATCCTTTAGCATCAGTGACTAGAGCCCAGATTTTGTTTAAAAAATTTTTGCAGGGGGTGAAGTAATTAGGTGAATTTATTTATTTATCTTGTTTAATGGAAGTACTGGGGATTGAACCCAGGACCTTGTGCGTGCTAAGCAGGCACTCTACCACTGAGCTATAACCTCAGAGCCCAGATTTTTTCAACCATTAATCCCTACATTTGCAATCAACCATGGTCAAGTGGCCCCAGCAAAGGACCAAGAGTCTGGCATGAGCCTATTCCCTCTGACCGCAGGGTGCTCTGGCCTGGGCATGTGCATTCCTGGATGTTCCAGTGAAGCAGCATCAAGTCATGGACCTCTCTGCATCCTCTTTCCTTTCAAAACCCTGCTTAGGGGCCTGCCCACGTGGACAGAAGGCCGCTCCAAGCCCTCCTTCAGCCCCCACTTCCCCTACAGGGTTCAGGCCTCCGACTAGGAAGCTTTTACTTCATTCTACTTGTTTTTTTGTTTTGTTTGAATGAGCTTTCTCAAAAATAAAACTTACTTCCTCTCTTTCCAACAAGAAGTCAGATTCTGAAGGTTGTCATTTAGATTACAAAAAAGAATCATATATATTTAAACAGAAAATCATGTTTTTCAAATGCCTTGGTTTCAACACTGCCTTCCCAAACAAAGTTTTCTTCCGAGTCTTTTCCTGCTCTTTCATGGTAGAGTGACCATGTAATTTATTGTCCAAACAGGAGTCCTTTTAAGAATGAAAGGGGACACTATTAATCCTGACATGGCCATATGATCACCCTTCTTTGTAGGGGGAAGGGTTGTCACCATTTCTCGACAGGGCCCAGGAGAATGCGGTGCACCACTTCCAGACAGCAAATTGCATTCAGGTACATTAACGTTGGGCCGTGGAAGAGTCAACAGCCACAGAGTCCACTTTTAAATAAAGAATAGTATTCTGTTCACTCCACTCTCTGACCCTGGAGCTTGAGTATCTGACAGAAGAGAGATGTCTTCCCGCTTGTTGCCCAAGAAGGCAAAGAATCTGGCTTTAAGGATCTTTATTTTCTAGCAGTAATTCTAATGTACTGAGACTAAACCTTTCCAGTCCTCGAATTTTCTCAGGCAGTGAAGGGTGGTGTCTAGTCTCAGAACAAAGAGGGCTGGAGAGATCACAGGGACCATCCTAGCTGCTGGGCAGGGCCACACCCATCATTCCAGATGGAATCGAATCTCTGCCCTTTATTTTAAACCTTCAGAGGAAATCGTGCCACCTCCTGGAGTGAGTCAGTCCAAAGTTTAACTGAGATATTCAGGGCTTGGCACCCCTCCTTCCGGTCCACCCTCCACCCAGGAAGCCTCCTACACTGTACAGGGTGCCTTCTCCACAGCAGATCAGAAAGCCCTCTTTGGGCCCAGAAAATATTCAGGACATGAAACACACACACACACAACACACACACACACACACACACACACACACACAACACAACACAACACAACACACACACACACACACCCTCTCTCTCTCTCTCTCTCACTCCTGAGCTCAGCATGCTCCCCTCCTGGCCTTTTAATCCCCAGGCAGACTGTAAATGGAAAGGCAGGAAATGCAAGATGCGAGGCCTGAGCCATTTCCATCTTAACTCCAGCCCTCCCCCACCCCAGCCTCTCTTCCCTTGACAGACAGACAATCCATTAAGCGCTCGCCCATAATAGTCTTTCCTGTAAGAACTTGTAAACAGCATCCTTGGAGCTTCAACTTGGGTATTTCCCAGCTCAGTTGCTTCCATTTCCTTTGTCGTGGAATGTTCTCATGGGGAGTGGGGGAAGCTGATGGGAGGGTCTCTCCCCTTCCACCCCCTCCACCTAACCTCCCTGGCTGTCTCCGTCCTTCAGTCTCCCTGAAGTTTAAGGGTCTTCCCCTTCAATACTGCTTCTATCACTTAGCTTTGTGTGTTACTTTTTGTTTCTTTGAAGGAAGCCCTTCCATTGAGTATGCTGGAGGCTCCAGATAATGCCGACCATCTCCCTTCATTCCCACACATTTCTAGTGCTAAGTATTCCTACAGGGTTCTCACCAGTTCTCGGCATTAAGTGAACAAAATATGTGCCTTTTAAGTAAGCCCTGTGACTGCAAAACTTTTTTTTTTTAAGGAGAACTTGTTTTTATCATATAACTTAAAGTTTGCAAGGCAAATACACTATGGAAAAGGACAGAGGCCCCCAAACCTAGCGATTGGTCAGGTGACATAATTGAGTAAAGGGAACTTGGGATGGGGCAAGAGGGAATGGGGGGGGGGGGGTCTGTGGTGAAATGCAGAGCCTGGAAACTTGCACCCAAATAGACAACCAATATTCAACTCTAGACAAATGCTGCTATGCAAAAATCTTTAATTCATATTGTCAGAAGTTCCACTTTTCTAAGAGAAGTCTTAAGTCAGGAATGTTATGTGAAATTTCCTGATTTTTAAAATAGGGTGTGCAACAAGGACCTACTGTATAGCACAGGGAACTATATTCAATTTCTTGTAATAAGCTACAATGGAAAAGAATCTGAAAATGTACATATATGAATCACTCTGCTGTACACCTGAAACTAACATTGTAAATCAACTCTACATCAATAAAAAATAATTTTTTTTAAAATAATCAACCAATCAATCACTCAATTAATTAAACAGTGTGTAAATCAAACAGTTTGTAACCCCTAGACTAACTGATTAATAGCCCCTGCTGTAACCAGGGCTCCAGCACGACTGGGCACTGTTACCATCTGCACAAAAGAACACAATACTGGGAGCAGCACCTGTGACCTACAGGGTTGGGGACAGCCACGCAAGGGGATGGGCATGTGGCCAAAGGCAGATCTCAAACCCCCGCTCCTCAAAGCCCAGGTCCTCTGGAGGTTGTGGCTTCTGGGACACTTTCTGGGAACGATCTTATATTTTAGGAAGGAAACAATCAGGAAATAGGATTCACACTAGTGTAATTCACTTTATTCAAATTCACTTTATAGCCAGTAGTGCTGAAACAGATCCGTGTGAGAGATGATGGGCGGTGGCCCTTTCCGCATAAAAATATACAAGATACACTGAGCGTAAAGCCCTTAGCTAGCTCACCGGCCCCTGTGATTGAGCAGAAACCAGAAACTCAAATAAACAATCCAACAAAACAAAGCCCTATACCTTCCTCCCCAAACTCGAAGCAGGGGAATGGGCCCTAGACCCAGCAGGGAAGAAAAGTGAGTTTAAGAGTCATAATCCCACCCAAGGACTCAACTAATAAAATTACAACCACTTTAAAAAAAAAAAAAAGTCACTTTCCCTTGTTTGGTTTAAACAAATGAGAAGACACATGATGCCGGGTGAGTTACTTATCCTCTTCAAGCCTCAGTTTTCTCACCTGTGCAAGGGAGGTATGCTAGCACAGTCCTAACAGGATCCCTGGAAGGACTGAGACAAAGCATTCCTGGCTGTAGAACGGTGGTGGAAGCTGCCATGTTTGTGTAACAGAAAGGGAAGCAGTGAAACAGAAATCCTAAGGGAAAAACCTGTAAGAACGGACTTAGTATTTAGTACAGTGCCACAGCATGCTTGAAGTAGCCAGCAAAAAGTTGGCTCTTAATTAAGACAGCCCCCCATGTTTGAGGCTGGAGATGACCTAGAGGTCCTGAGGGTAGAAGCTGGGTCTCCCCTGACAGGTCACCACAGTGCCCATCCCCACACGCCCTGGGAACAGCCAAACTCAGAGCCACTATCTGGCTGAGGCATAAGCCAGGCCCTGAGGCCTCCTGAATCTTCTGCCTCTGTTCCCCAGGCTCCACCTCCTCCTGTCCTGGTGGAGAGAGACTTTCAGCTTTTCTGGCAGGGTGATGAGAGGGGAGATTGGGGCTGAGCCTGAGAAGGAAGAAGGCCCTTGTGCCCCCAGGCTAGGCCATCCAGTCTAGCAGACCAGAGCCCCCACTTCGGGCCCACAAACCAGCTGGAACTTTACCGAAAGCATCCATCAGCCCCATCAGCCTTTAGCCAACTGCCAACCTCAGGAACTTCCTGGGTGCTTCTGGGTTCATAATTCTTTCTAAAAGTATTTTATTGAGCACCTACTGTATTCAGACACAAAGAGAAATAAATAGGCACAGGCCCTGACCTCCCCAAATCCGTTTTATTTCTAACAGTAAATCCTGATCCCAAATATAACACATTTTCGAAAAGAAAAAAAAAAGCATCAGAAATTACTCAAGCAGATGTCCCTGCACCTCCTTATTAAAATGATTCACACTTTTTGTTATTGAACCAATTCATGAGTTTGGGGGAGTTTAAACAGCCCAAGTGTGTCTTGTAATGGGCCCTCAATGAAAAAAAAAATTGTCACATACGCCCACTCCACAGCATTTGTAACACGTCCAGCCAGCCCACAAACTCGAGTACATTGGGTTTTTCTTCACCGAGGAACTAACTTTCGTAGACTAAATGGTGTGATTTTGTTTTTAAATCTTACTCTTTGGCTTTAACATTTTCCAATCATTCACACATTAGCGAATCCCAGGATATGGTTTTCCAACGATAACAGACAAATCAAGTTGCTATTCTTCTCTGTCCACAATGCTCGTTCTCCTGATTTGTCTCTTTAATATACATCTGCACATGAAGAACACCACAATCGATGGAAGTCAGATTTAGGAATTACCTATCACCCACCCTGGGCTTCCAAATTAAATTTAAGGCACACCAGCATTTCAACTCCATCTCAAAACCACTTCAAAATATATTTCTGCCTCCTACTGACTGTGGACTTGGGTAGGATTCCTGAACCCTCTGTGCTTCAGTTTCCTCATTCGTTCAAAAAAAAAAAAAAATAGGACTAACCAGTTGTACCTATGTCATACATAGGTTTGTGGTAGGGACTCATGGAAATAAGACATGCCAAGTAAGTATTAGCTACTTTTATTAGTATGCTTTAAATACCAACGCGAGATGGTGGAACACGGCGATTGAAAGAGAACAGATTCTGGGGCCAGGGTAAAATCCCAACTTCTCCATTAATAATTATGACCTTGAGCAAGTTAAGGAATCTCTTTGAGCCTCCATTTTTTCACCTGTGGAACTGGGATAAAAACAGTATCCATCTCAAAAGGCAGCTGTGAGGAGAGCCCTGCCATGCGTAAGTACAGTATTAAGTTTATAGCTCCTTTAATGATGATAAAATGAAAGCTTGTCGGAGGCATTACCCTCTCAGGGGGAGCTGGCTGTATAATGAGTTTGTGGACCTGTCCAGGCTCCCACAAGGACACAGATTTGGGATCAGACCAATGTCTGTGCAGACACAACTACTTCTGGACTCACACACAGCTATTGTTCCTGACACCTTGGGTTCACATTTCCATGGAGACCAGCATGTTTGTTTACTTGTTTCCTGATTTTTTTAAATTTTTATTTATTGATTGATTGATTGATTGATTGATTGCTACAACTGGAGCCCCACAGGGCAGCCAGGTTAGAGACTGCATTGTTTGTGACAAACATCAAATGCACCTGCCCCTATGCTTGGGCAAAGCCTGGGATAAATGTTCACCCAGCCTTCCTTGACTCAGGGGATCCTTCTGATCCATGCCCCACCCCTCTGGGAATGCCTTCTTGGGCCCTTTAAAGCAGGTATCCCAAAAAGACATGGCTTCTAACCCTTTCTGACTCAGGACCATTTGACTATTAGTGTCAAGTCAGATCTCCTAATCGGAAGCCCAGGGGTATACATCTGGCACCCAGGATGTACCAGCATCAAACAGATGGGATGAAGAATCAGCCTCTCTCCCTCTCTCTCTGTCTTTATTCCCAAGCAGCTTCAGGCTTCCCTTCCACCAGCCTGGCAGCAGAAGAGCAGCCATTTCTGGTCCATGAATCTCATCCTTATCTCTGGTCAAAGAGAGAAGCACTGCTCTGATTGGCCAGAGCTGGGTCAAATGCTCACCAACAGAGCCAATGAGAAGTCACCCCACCAACCTCAAGTATTGAATATGGGGGAGGAGCAGTCTGCCAAGAAAAATGGAGGTGCTCTCACCAGAAGAAATGGGTGCTGGCCAGGGAAAAACAGCAGAGCCATCTGCTCCCATGTTTCTTCAAGCTGCTGTCTGCCGGCTCCAGCCCGGAGCTCCCTCCGAGTGTCTGTGCTGGCCATCCCTCCACTCAGTGAGACCCAAACCACGCCTGCCTACATCTTTTCCCAGAACCAAACATCCTCCCAGCTGCTCAGCAATGTCACCTGGGTTCAAACTTAATAGTTTTGTCCTTCTACACACATTCCATCAGGTGCCAAGTTCCATAGACTCAGCCTCCCCAAGGCCACTCCTACCCAGCTGTCCCCAGGACCCTGGTCAGCCCCCACATACTTCTCAGAACTACTAGGTATTTGGCCTCATAGCCTCTGCTGCCAGATCCAGAGTCTTCCAGCTCTGCCGGTATCAGCCTCCTCTGTTCAAAAACTCAGTGACTCCATTTTACCTAAAAAATTGAACTCCCGACCTCTCAGCCTGGCATTCAGAGACCTCCCCAGTCCCCATATGCTTGTCCACTTTCCCAGCCTTCCTGCTCCCTACTGCTCTGCAACTACTCCAGGAGCCAGGCAAACCACCTGGTGCTCTTCCCCCCCAGTCGCTACCATTTGGCTCTGCCCTCCCCACTGCCAGGAACCTCTGTCTCCACCACACTCCACCCTGCAACCTCATGAGGTGGAATTATTCCCACAGCACTGCCTTTAGGGTCAGATCCAAGCTCCAGTGCTCACCTGCTGCACAACTTTGGACAAGTACATTAGCCCCCTATGTTGGATTCATCATGTGCAAATGACAATGACACCTAACTCATCAGATCGAAGTGAAAAACACATCTCTATAAAAACCCCCTTCACAGCCTGGAACCTGGAGGGTTGCTCTGTGAATGGTGGCTTCACACTATCAGCTATTAGCCTGCACGGTCCAGCCCAAATGCCACTTCTCTGTGAAACCCTCAATGAACCCCCTACCAAGAACCCCTCTGTACTCGTATTCCACCTTGTAATGGAGTTGGCCAGGTACCGGCCCTTCCTTACTTCTAATGGAACAGCCTGCAGGGGAGGAGCAGGCTCTTTCATCTTTACATTCCTAAAGCACCTTGCCCGCCTTACACACCTGGGAGGTGCCTGAATCATACTAGTGAGACTGGCTCGGATTTTGTGCATCCCAGCATATTCCTGCTCACTACCCAGTCTAAGACTATGCAGAAATGGTCTGCTTACTGGTGAGACTGAGCGTATTTTCGTGTACAGTGGGATCCCTACATATACTGCCTGTCCATCCATGACTCTTTTTTTCCCATAGAAACTAACTCTCTACTTACAACCCCATCCTCTCTAGAGCCACCAGGTTCTTACAACTTCACCCCATGGCCTGCTATCTAAGATTCTAAGAATGGTTGCCTGTGATCTATGTTAACTGTTCCAGAGAGAGCCACTGGCACAAGGCCAATGGGAGTCATTCCTTAGGATTATCTGAATCAGAACTGGGGAGGGAAATACTAGTCTTGCTGCACTGGTGCAAGATGTAAGATGTCAAATTAGGACATGTTTCCCCGGCATAGGGAGAAAGTTGGGAGAAAATAGGAGGCTGGGAGATGGAGAAGAACATGAGAGAGACGAAGAAATACAGGGATGTTCAAGCTCCAGGCTACAGGGATTCTGAGGCCATTCTGGTCCCTGAACTTCCCATGCTCCTGTTGAGGTGCAAGGTGCCCCAGTATCCTCCCAGATGAGTTCCCATCTGCACAAAACTAGTTCAGATTGAATTTCTGTCACTTGCAACCAAGACACCTGCCTAATTAATGTATCTTCTTTAGAGCTATTTCTTCTTTTGTGAATTTCTTCTTCATGTTCTTTGCCTATTTCTCTACTGGATATTTGCTCTTTCTGAATGATTTTTTATCAGAGTATCTTATATAGTAAGGCTATTTTCCCAGATGGTCACTTGGCTTTTAGCTTCTGTTATGATCTCTTTTGTTAGAGAACTTTTTTTCATCAGGTCTCTTTTTTTGGGGTGGCGGGGAGTAATTGTTTTTTTGTTTTTTATCAGTTAACAGAGGTACTGAGGATTGAAACCAGGACCTCATGCATGCTAAGCATGCACTCTACCACTGAGCCCTCCCCACCGAGAACTTATTTTTATTTTGCACTGTCAAATATGTGAATCTTTTTTTTTCTAGCTATACACCAAATGTATAAGAAATGTTCACCTATATTTTCTTCTGGGATGTTTATAGTTTCTTTTTTTAATTATAAATCTTCAATGCATCTTTAATTATTTTAGTTAGGGGCACCAAGTGGAAGGAGTTGGATTTTAAAAGAAATTATTTTAGTTAGTGTAAGGCAGGAATCTAACCTGTCTTCCCCAACAACTAGTTAGCCAGTTACCAAAACACCATTTCCTGAGTAAGCTGATCTTTCCCCATTGATCTGAGTGCTTCCTTTATTACATACTAAATTTCTGCATACACTTGGGTCTCTATCTGAACTCTGTATTTTATTTGTATTCCTTATTTGGTCTCTGTAATCATTAGGGCATTATCTCCTGGTGATGACAAAGATACAGAGAAGCTAGCCTTGTGACCTCAGACAAATCAGCAACGAAGCAAGGACAGAACCCAAATCACTCATCCCCACTTTGTACCATGTTCAGTTGTAGAAAACTGACACAGAAGAAAAACCACCAGTCCTCCCAGCATTGCCCTAGTCTGTGAAATCTGTGTCACCAGTCAAGATAAAGCAGACATCTAGACAGTACATTGTAGGCGAATGAAGAAGTGGGTCAGGATTTGCCGGGAGCCCACAAGAGCGCTTGGCCGTGCCATCCCCATCTCTAAGCTCTTTCCCTGTGGGTGACAACACCATCCCTAACCACAAGCCTTGAAAGGTAGGTAATTCCTATCAACATCTAACTCCCTGTGGGATGTCACCAAGTCCACACGACAGTGTTTCCATCGCTCATGTCTAGATGGAAAATTCTTACGTTTTCTCAACACTATTTACTTATTGATTTTTTTTCTTTTTTTTTGGCCAGACAGAACACTGTGTATTTTTAAAGTTTCCAGGAAGACTCTTTATTAAGATAATACTGTTCAGAACAATCAGATTGTTTGTTTTTTACTTTTGATTTAATTTTCCTTCCTATAATCCACTAAAGAAAATACTAGAATCATGCAATTGCCTTTCTTAGATTGCAGGCTTCAATTAAATTACCAGCAATGGGTTTCTTTTCCTGTTTGTTTTTACTACACATGTAACCCCTCCCAGCTCCAATTCTTTCCTTGGTGTAAGTTTCATTTTAATGTGTAATGCCTGCTCTTCAAATTAACAGTTGACTCTTATTGTGAAGTAGCCCCAGATGAGTTACTATTGGTGGAATACGCATCAGCAAATTCTGAAGATCTGAAGGGTGAGAAGAGCTCCTGAGATCACCTGGGCCGAGGTGCGAATTTATACAGCTAAGGAAAAGTTTGGCTCAGAGAGGTCAAGCAATGTGCCTAAGCTCACACAGCATGTCAGTGGCACATTCTGCCTCCCCTTCAATCTTTTCAATAGAGGTTTCAATTGCACTTTCAATGGAAACTGAACATCTTGACTTGGTGTACTTGACAACAAGAGAAGATGCCATATTTCCTAGAAAAGCAGAGAAGTGGGTGTCTTGACCCCACCTCTAGGAATTTATTAAATGGCTATGTCCTTGAGCTGTGCCAGATGTGAGGGAGTAACACATTCCCATCTGCTAGCAGAATGTGTCTGTTACTCAAATGTGATGCGCAACGGAAGCACAGACCTGGGAATCCAGAGACCAGGGCTCTGGTGCCAGTTCTACAGTGGGCATCACAGCTGTCTTCTAGCATTAGGAGCCCCCTCAGCAAAGGGTGGTGCATCTGTTCCGGACACCTCCAAAAATCAGAACCGGGACCTGGTGGATTAGCCCTGAACCACGCACACCTGGGCTTGACCGCAGACTTGGGTTTACCATTAGCATTCAGTGAGGCCCAGGGAGATACAAGCAAAGAAAAAACCCTAGACCCAGCCCCGAGGGAGTTTGCCATTTATTGGGCGAAGCAAAAAGCCTAACTAATACAGACATTTTTTTAATCCCACAGTTCAAAATGGAATGGGGGCTTGACAGAGGATGTGAGTTCACCAACACTGGAAAGATTTGAGCAGAGGGCAGAAGCCAACTGCAGGGCAGCTGCAGGGAGTCCTACTTGGGGAACCAGGCTGGAGTCGAGTTTCCAAGTCATCTCAGAAGAGTCAGGAAATCTTCAGAGCAGTGGTCCCCACACCTGGCTGATACTGGGGAGTTTTTAAAATACAGATTCTCAAGTGCTACCTGTGAGCTTCTGATTCAGAACATCATGGGTAAGGCTTCGTATTATGGGTTGAACTGTGTCCCCCCCGAATAAGATACGTTGGAGCCATAATCCTCAGAATGTGACCTGTTTGGAAACAGGGTCTTTACAGACATGATTAAGTTAAAATAAGGGTGGGCCCCCATCCAGTATGACTGATGTCCTTATAGAAAGGGGAAATTTGGACCCAGAGACAGACAGGTACAGAGGGAAGACCCTGTGAAGAGAAAAATAAAGAGAAGACAGCCGTCTACAAGCCAAGGAATGCCTGAGGCTACCGGAAGCTAGGAGAGAGGTCTGGAAAGGATCCTTCGCCAGCACCTTCAGAGGGAGCGTGGCCTGCCCACAACTTGATTTTGGCCTCCAGAACTGTGAGACAATAAACTTCCATGGTTCTAAGCTGCCCATTTTGTGGTTCTTTGTAGCACTAGGTGGCCCTAGGGAATGAGTGCGGCCTAGGAAGCAGTATTCAGAGCTGGGGGCTGGCCCTACTTTGGAGACTGGTTCTGCTCCGGCGCTGTACTCTGCCGCCCATGTGGGCATCCTTCCATCCTGAGACCCTTCCTCTGGGGAGGAAGGAGCTGCCTCTGGTTGGTGGACCTCCTTCCTGCACTCTGAGATGACAGGGAGCCCACAGCCACGCGCGTCATCATCCAATTAAGGGGCAGCCTTCCTCCTTTCTCTGCAGCTTCCAGGCACAGTGAGCCCCCAGCGTGCAAGCCAACACATCCACAAACCCTTCCAGGAAGAAAATGCCACTCTCTCCTGCAACTGTTACAAAAATATTGAAGACCCAGGGCCTTGGACTATGCCCTCAAGCCTGGCTTATCTCAGAGGGAGATAGAGTGAGGAGGCAGGGCCAGGGACTTGCTTTGTATTGTACTGTTTTATTTGAGTTTTGATTCTCACAGAGCTCTCACCTAGGTAAATCACACGCAAATCTGCAGTCAAAGCAGTTACTGACAGAAGAACCCACAGACTCCCACAGAGGAGAACGCTGTACCAGATGAGACAGGAGGCAAAGGACAGCGTGTGGAACCAACAGTAGCACATGTAGCACCCGTGAAAGAGCCAGGATAGGGGGCCCCTTCCCCAAAATACGTTTATGAATCCATTACCTCTGAACGATGAACACTAAACTCCAGATTCAGATGCCTCCCTAGAGTTAAGCAACATATAAACAGGAAAGTCTTAGAGATGGGAAAAGATGCAGTGAGTTAGCACCAGAAGAGGGGGGTCCTTGCTGTGTGACCTTGGAAAATCATGTCACCTCTCTGAGCTTGATTTTTTTTCCTTTCTCAAATTGGAAAAATAACAATAATAATAATAGCTGCCAAGTCTGGCTTGAGGTGATAATCAAGAGAGAGAAATACAGGACCACCTTTACAAAGCTATGGGCTGAGCCTGCGCTACCTGCCCAATTGACATATGCAAAACTCAGGGGCAATTACAAAGTCATTGCCAAGTAAAGTCTTTGACTGCACTTGATTTCCCTAATCCAAGCTTTGAATATCATTGAAAAGATGATGGAACACTCAGAGGTGGGAGGTGTTAAATCCCAAAGGTTTCAAAATTGTCACATCACATGTCCTCATGTATACCACATGTCTTTCTCGTAAGAAAATGTACTTTGTACCTTCCTAGGGTCACTTAATTCCATTTCAGAAGTTATCACTATTCTTCCCAAAGTAGGGGTGAGGGGTGGGGTTGGGGGGAGATGCTATTAGGCAGTCACCACCAAGTGGGGGCAAAAAACTAAGTCTTTAAATAAATGTATAAAGATGTTATACAATGGGCAGAATATTCCCACACTGTTTACAATCTATTTAAAAATCGGAAAACCTAAATGGCCCACTACAGGGGCTTGGTTAAATACACTATTGACTACTCCAAAACAGTCAAAGACACAGACCCCTTTAGAACTGGATAGCCCCTAAGGGTCTGCTAGAAAACACCCAGCATTCCACTGAAATGACACTCGGTTTCCAAAGTCTTTCACAATTTTTCCTAACACCCCTCCGTTTCATGGGAAACTGTAAACACAGATACGGGAAAGGCACTACGACTTATTGTTGACTGAAAACAGCTGCAGAACCACGTGTACACAAGGGTCTCACTTCTGTACAATGTATCCGTACGTTCATACATGCGTACACTTAAAGATCTGGAAACATGTCCCCCTAAATGCTGACAGTAGTGACCTCCGAGGGGTGGACCTGGCAGCAGGAGCACCTGGGACGAGAGATTGTGATTTGCTTACGGATGTTTTCGCACGGCTGTTTAAATTTTCTTTAGCAAATAAGTATGGTCTGTGCAAATGGGTTTAAACTAAAACTAGATAGAATGACTCCTCTTTAATTGTGAGTCATTGCAGCACACTTGATTCTTTTTCAAATGTCTCATCTATGTTAGTATCTCTGTCCCCGTTGGCTGGAAGGATGACTGAGGGCAGCAGCCGTGATGGAGCAGAAAGACTGCCAGAGGAGAGACTGGGCTTGGTGCTGGGTCCCGGCTGTGGGATGAGCAGGTAAGTCATTTACCTTTCTGAGCCTCTGATTCTTCAGCCATAAAAGGGGGAAGAAGAAAACACACCTCACAGGACTGTAGTGATGGAATGAAACAATGGGTGCAAAGGCCACTACAATTCCTAAATAACCCTGTTAGAAAGGAGAGAAACTCCATGGCTTCCTGTCCTCCTTTCAGAGCTTCGCATGGGACCCAGGACTGACACAGTTCTGACTGTGTCCTGGGTTTACAACACTAGGGAAGAGGCAGAAGCCAATCAGGGGCCATGCCACGCCCCTCCGAATTTTGCTTGCCTGGATCCCCCAAGTTCTTTATTTAAGGCAGGTTCTTAGATCTCCGAGGCCCACCGTGGGAGAATGAAATTATAAGCAGACGTAGGTCCATTTCTCTGAAGAGGTCTCTCAGATCCTCGACTCCCTCACAGTCATTCCCGAAATGTCTGTAAGCTGCCAAAAAAGACTAGCGAGAGTACCAGGCACCAGGACATAAAACAGTTAGCCATGCAATCGTCACCAAAACATAAGCTCAGAAGAGTCCTGGACAGGAACTCAAAGACTACCCCTCACCTTGGTCACCCACTGAACTGTCAAGGAAATCAGGTTGGCCTCTCTTTAACTTATGTTCTGCTATATGTTATAAGAGAATTAAGCTTTAATTTTAAAAAGCCCTCTAATTGGATAGTACTGATGGGGAAGACATCTGGGGCAAATATCTAGGCCTGGTGCATTCCATCGCAAGCAATGGTTAGTGGTTTGGGGAATGAGTGTGCGGCAGAATAACCGGTGGTTACTAATTATTATATAGCACAGGGTTTGGCATCATCCATAAAGCCCCGTCCCGTCGGCCCCTTCCTCTTCAGAGAGGATTACAGGATTGACTGTTTAGTAATTTCTTTCTCCAAGTTAACAGACGTTTTCCTTGTCTTAATTGGATCCAGCCTCTTTGCCCATGAGCAAAGAAGGCAATTTTTCTATAAGGATTCTATGCTTCAAATGCCAGGTCATCAGCCATTCTTGGGTCTGGAAGGATCATTGTTTGGCTTCCTAGTTTCTTTCCATTTGCTCAGCCTCATTCCAGCAGTGATACAAAAAGCATGTGAAGACTGTGTCCTAAGCTACCTTCAATTTAGCCAAAAAAAGGTATGCGTGTTATCAGCGTGAAACATCTCCGACGCACAGAGCCTCAGAATTGGGGAGAACTGTTTGCCCCAAATGTTTGGATGAATGCAAATATTTATTTCTTCCAAAACAAGTAAAACAAACCACTTACAATTGGGGGGTGGGGGTGGGGAAGTCTGCCAGACGTTTTTCACAGTTAAGACAAACATTCAGAAAACATTTTCCAATGTGCCCTATACCCTTAGTTAATCTCTCTCAGCCATGTTGAATCATCTCCTAATTTATCACTGACTGCGACACCCAGGCCACTTCTTGGGAATTTTACTTTCCCAGCTCTTCCCCTCTCCTCCACGTCACTCAGATAGAACATGAGTCATTCCCAAGTCAGCACTGGTTGAACACCTACTATGTTCCAGGCACACACTCATCTGATGGACAGCCTCCCTTGTCTGTGATTGTAGGCTTAGTGGCATCAACCCACAACAGCATCCGGCTTGAGAAAAGTTGGATCTTGAGACATCTTTCCCATTCAAGTTTGCAGCCCAATTCTTTGTCTGTCCCCCCCCCCCATTCTTCCTAGAGCCTGGGGGTTCCTTCTCAGGGGATGTTATCTAAGCATCCTAACCAGTCCTGAGTGCCTGAGCAGAGCGAGGTCCTGCACCAGCCATCAGAAGGCTGTTTTTCCTGGCCATGTGTTCATCCTCCTCAGCTTGTTTCCATTTCACAAGTGGTGCTAAGACCCGAGCCAAGATGGAATTCCATTTTCAAATGAGGTTTCATAAGACCTTTTATCAGATAGGCAGAACAATTGCCCTGGCTGGGTTCTCTCTACCCTGTAGCTGGGTCATTCTAATCTTCATCCCCCTTCCCTTCCTGAAGGAGTTAAGTTCAGAGCTTTACCTTCTCTGCAGGAGCAGATCAAAGCCTTGATTTCCTTCCCCTCATTACCTGGCAGGGGCAGGCCAGGCTGGTGACACCATGCTGCCTCCTCTCTCCAGCATGATATCTCAAGTTTGACAGCAACCCCCAAGGAAGAGACTCTCGGCTCACAAAGATCTTGAAAAGCAAAGTTGCTAAGTTAATGCAAAACACACACACACACACACACACACACACACACACACACACACACACACACACGCCAGGTCTGGTTTCTAAATGCAAATACCCATAAGGTTACCTCTGAAACATGGAAAGGGTTAACTCTGAGAGTGCTTTTCTGGGGAAAAAGGCTGCTTCATACATTCTCTCTGGGAGGGAGAGGAGGGTGGAGAAATCACTCTGGTAGGTTCCTCCACCTTCCCCCTACTTTTTTTTTTAGTAAAGAACTCTGCAGAGACATGAGCATACACCTAAGATGCCACCATCAGGCAGAGGTGCTTGGGGGCAAGGATCTCCCAAGGGGTAGCAGGCACCCAAGGAAGAGAGGCTTGGGGCAGATGTGACCTGCACATAGTAAGCCAACATCAGCAGGAACTGGTCTGCCCAGTGTCCTCGTCTTGGCTCTGCCAAGGAGAGGCTCTGCCACTGACGTTTCCCCACCACTACCCACCTCGTTTAATCCCCTGTCCCTCAGGGGCAATTCTTTGGCTACTCAAGATTCTCCCCAAGCCTTGCCAAGAGGAAGAAGAATACCAAGAGGCTGACCTTGCTCTTTGGGTGTGTTGGTATGTGTGAGGGAGGGGGGAATGCAGGTAGAGGAAGAATGTGGCCCCAGAAACGATCACAGCTACGTGTGCAGGCACGCACAGGTGCAGGCACGTATGTATATGCCCCTCCCCCTCATCAATCACAGATTCATCTGAGTTGATAAACACCTCTACTTTTAAAATGGAAACACTGAGGACTCAACTTTTGGTAGTCATTCACAACCTAGTAGGAATTACTTTATCCAACTGCTCTCAAATTGGCATTTAGCTGATATCAGGGTCCAGGAGGGCAATCAGATTCCCATTTTGCCCCTTTCCCCAGGAAATCTGATAGAGACCCTCTTTCTCTTTCACATTTGCGATCTCGTGGCATTTACATTTAGAAGCCATACTGCCCTGAGAAGTGGGTTTGGTGTTTTGGGGGTTTGTTGGCGGATTTGGCTTATATTATTATTACAGGGGAGGGGACAGATTTCTTTCGGAACATTCAAGGATTTCAGAGGGTTGCTCCAGAAAAGTTCACAATTCAAGTAACTCTGGCTGAGACTCCCGTTCATTCATCTTGCTTTCCCCATCAGATAAGCAGGGGTGACCTTTAGGAGAACAGATCAGTATTTGGAGAAGCCTTAGGGCAGCCCAGTGCCTTGATGCCCTGTGGGCCTCTGCCACTTTCCAAAACAGGAATGTTCTTATCTGTTTATCTCAGTTTCTTTTGCTTTCTGCACAAGCCCTGGAAGTTGTATTTTGACGTTTATTTCATCATTGCCTTTTAAAAAAAATATTGATATTACTAGAGACAAAACAGGCCAGATGGAAATTAGCCTAATTTATTACTGACTTCTGTCAGAAGGAGGTTACCAGTTGACTCTTGGGCATAACTTCAAATAGAGGTCTTTGCTTCAGACACCAAAGAACAGCAACTAAACTGTTTCATTGTTTCAAATACTTAAGTTGCTTTCTAAACCTGTTCTAACTGGGTGATCGTTAGAATGTTTCAAATCTCACAGGAAACAGTTTTTAAGGAGAAATCATTTTAAAGAGGGTAAAAGTACAGTGTATTTTTGACATCTTTCTTCCTGATCTTCTTTCAATCTGTCCTGTTCAAAAGAAATGGAAACTCTTAAAATTGTTTTATCTATTTCCTCGCTCATTTAAGAGCACTTTTTGAAGTCTACAGAAAGAGGGTTTTTTTTTCTTCTTTCTGAAGATTTACTGTACACACAACTTTTTTTTTCTTAGTAAAACGATGGTTTCAAAATATCCTTGCCTCAGGAGTTTCAAGAAGGAACGTGGGACTCTGTGTGGCTCTATAACATGCACTTAATTTGAATCAGGACAGTCAGTTGCTCAATCTAGGCAAATTTCCCAAGATATGAAAAAAAAAAAAAGGGAAATATGGGTGGCTCACCACCATCTACAACTGTCCTTGAACTACACTCTTCTCTGAAATGACCCAGTTTTAATCCCCAATCCCCCAGCCCTCTTTCTGTCTCTACTCCTCTCTTGCCTCCCTCTCTCCTTCTCTTCCTGCCCCATTTCTCTCCCCTCCTCTCCCTTACTCTCCCCCAGTTCTCATGTCAGAAGTTACAGGCTTAGCACACTCTTACTTAATTCAATGTGTGGAACTAGAGAGATGCTCTGTCCAAGTGAACTTTCTGCAGTGCTGCAAATGCTCTGCATCTGCACCATCCAACATGGTAGCCACCAGCCACAAGTGACTGCTGAGCACTTGAAATGTGGTTTGCACGCTTAAGGAATGGCATATGTAACCGTAATTAATTTAAATGTAAGCAGCCACATGCAGCTAGGAGCCACCACGTTGGACAGCACATCTTTAGAGGACTAGACAGACACCTTTAATACTTTCAGGCCATTCCAGATGACGAGCTACACCAAAGGACATGCTCAAACCAACCCCAACAAAAAGCCAAATAGGACAGCAGCCTCCACCATCTTTCTGCCAGAATTGCAGCCCATCAACCCCGCCCTGGCTGCTGCCCTAGAAAGGTCACCATGGTTCCACCTGGAAGTCCCTTCTGCACACCAGTTTCCTCTTGGGTCTTCTCATTCCTCCACCAAAGGGTCCTCTTGCTATTGTTTTCAGTGGTTTCCATTGAGAGGAACTGATCTTCATAAAAACACAGCGTCTTGCAAAATTAGCAGTTGTCTTCCAGAGTCGGGCCTGTCCCTCAAGTAGGACATTTGAATTATCCTTAAACCAGGTTTTGGTCCTGCAGCCTCTTGCGCAAATTCTAGGCACACCCAGCAGAGTCAATAGAGGGTTCCCAGCTAAGCAGGTCACACCACAGTCAGCTTCAGCTCTTTGGGGGAAAAAAATCTGGTTCTACTCATGTCTGATTTACACGTTTAAAAGCTTAAAATCGCGATGCCCAATTCCCTCTCTTCACCTACCTCTAACTCCAAGGCTGAGCATCCAAACTGTCACCTCCCACAGGGGTCCTTCAGTAACAAAAGGTTGAATGAATGAATGAACGATTTTTACCCTTCTAAGAATTTTGGAAGACAATTTAAGAATGGCTTTCTCCAAATGAGAAAATGGGGGAGGGGGCAAGGTCTAGTCAGGACATAACTGCTTTCTCTTTAAAAGGTAACATAATTCACATCAAATGGGGTGCTTTCTCCAGTGTCCATATGGTACTAAATGCAGCAATATTATCTTTACCCCAGAAGATAAAATTTTAAGAAGCTTCATTTATAGATTAAAATCTTTTCAATATTTAGGATATTTTTAAATAAAAATTTTCACTGAAATGTAACAGGATTGTTTTTAAAGTAGAAATTGCTCCTGTCATTTAATCCATGTTAATCATTTAAAAATCACATCTTAAAGCCCTTTATGTTCACTATTCTATTTTGAAATGAAGTGTGGGGGTGCTGAGGGGAATAAGACTGTAGAAATTCCTGATTTCCTTTTCTGTGTCTTCTGGTTTTAGTCACTTCTTATTGTTTTCTCAAGTTTCACCTCTGAGTTGCATGATGTACTGCAGTGAGATCTTTTTGCAACCATATGAATTTTGGATTTCAAAAATGTCTAGCTATTATAATGCTTTACCTTGAGCCACAAATATCTTGGCAAAAAAAAAAAAAATCTAACTTTAAAATTGTCCACAGTCCTGGAACCATTTCATTAGAGCACTGTAAGTTTCCAGGTCTGGGTTGAAGGGCCCTTAGGTGAATTTGGTCCTATATTGAGCTCTTTGCTGAAATTCACTTGGATGCTATTGAAGTCTTCGGCCCAGACCCGAAGGGTATCATTAACAAGCCACTACAAGAGTTATGGCTGCTGAAGACATAATTTAAACAAGGATTAGTTTGGGCACTGGAAGAATCAAGCTTTTCGGAGTTTAGAATCTGACAGGAAGCAGCTAAGCTATTAGAAGATGAGAGTCTTGTGGGCATTTATCTGACGGTTTTAAAAACAGACAGCTAGATTAATTAAAATCATCACTTGGAATCTTTCTGTAAGAAAGCAAGGCCTCTGAAAACATCTGCTTTGGGTTTCTCCACCTCCAAGTTGTCAGAACTGAAAAGAAACTTAGAAAAAGTAAAAAGTGGTTTCATTTAACGACGGCATTGTACTTAATAGACCAAGCGGCTTTCACACACGCTGAGCTGAGCTGCCTCTGCACCAGGATGAAAACTGCCGCTTTTCTGTGCGGTAAGACTGAAGGGAGAAGCCACAGTGTGGAACAAGTTTGCCTGCAGTAAGAGGGCTGTGGGCTTCAGAGACATCCACTGTTCTAATAACAGAACACACCGATGTTTCGGTTTTGTCATCATGAACTAGGGGTGCAAGGGAAAGACAGAAGAGGGACCCCTGCTGTGAAATGCTGAGTCTGTCCAGACAGAGCCTGCTTCTCACTGGTTGGATGCAGCCCTCCCCAGCCTCCACTAGCCCCTAGTGTCACCTTTTCCCAGGTCCCTAATCTTGATCACCAGGAATATCCAGGCCAGCAAGTCACAGAGATAGCTGCAAAAAGGTTCTTGCATACTCTGGTTTTCGGCATCACAACCAAGGGCAAGGTCATCGGGTTTCTGACTTCTTAGCTTCTGCACTTGTGCCTGCTAGCATCACGCTCAGGAAAATGTGATCAATACTCCCTCTGTCGTCTCCATTGAATCAAATATGGCTACTGCTGGCCCGAGAAGAAAGGAAAGGTGGGCTCTTAAAAAATTTCTTCTCCCTACTGTTCACTCCAGAGTAAGGCAACAGGTCTAGAACATGAGAAAAACACAAAAACCTCTAACTGCAAAAATAAAAGCAAAAAGAAACACACAAAAGGTACTCTGCAGACACTCTTTCTCACTGCTATTATTTCAGCACTAGCTCACTTGCCAATTTTGTGAGATTCTGAAATGTAAATAGAGTTAGCTTGAGTTTCTTCATTAAATGCTTAATAATTTAGCTCATTTCCACAAATTGGCACGAATTCAGTCTCAGCTTCTTTCTTTTTTTCCCTACCCACCCACTTTTTAGGAGAGAGATCTAAAGTTCCTAAGAGTGATCAACTTGATGTTTTCTCCTGAGACCAGAACAAATAAACAATCCACAGAATACATTGGGTGGTTTAAAATTTTGAATCCAGATCTCTATCTTTTCTTATTTCAAAACAACTGTCACAAAGTGCTTCCTATGTTTTCTAATTACTAACAATGAATCATTTTCACTCGAACCTACTTATAGATTTTCTGTTTTATTGCTATATTCATGTTTTCCACTTTGTACATGTATTATTATGGTAAGAATTTGAACTTACAATGAATTTAGCAGGCATCTGCCTTTAAGAATTCATAACAATAACAAAAGATAGGCCCCCAAATTACCCACCAACATGGACAACTACAAATTCCTTCATAGCATTTGCAGAGTGTGTCTGTCTTTCTTCAAAGCCTGTTTCTCAATTGTTTGGGACAAATGTGACTTTTACTTGAAAGCCACATTTTAAATGGTTTACAATGTATTTTAAGTGAACTAAATTAAGTTTCCCATTCACCAATTATATTTCTCATCTGTAACCATTCACAAGAATCTTTAAGTAAGAAGTGCTTTTAAGTATTCTAAACAACTCAGATTTTTACAGATACTATAACTCTTATATTATTAGATCTTTCACTAAACTGACTGGAAGTTCATTTCTGAATATTTGGATAATATGATTATTAGAAGAATTACTGAATTGAAAAGAATGACTTCAAGTATATGAGAACTGAGAAGGCAAAAATAAATTGCTTTTATTTCTAAAAGCTTCCACACTAATAGAATATATGTGCTCTAATCTTTTAATAAAGACCCAGCAAGGAGAAACTGGAAGCAGTTAAATCTGGATTCTCTTTAGACGTAAGAGAGAAAGAAAGAGGGGGAGAAATGTAAATTTCAAAATAAAGTTTCCATGTGAGTATTAATTTTTCTCATTCATGTGTCAGTTTCTCTGTGTCCTTAGAGGTAAGGCCCTCTGCATTTCAAAGGCACCGTCAAGAGTTATTTTCTCACCATGAAATGACTACCAAGGTCTCAAAGAGAAATTGAAAAGACTTTAAAAGGAAAAGGAAATGAAAGGCACATTCTTGAGAACTTTTAATCACTGTAATTTAGTCATTCCATATAAGCCTCCAGACTGTAGCTCTCCTCCTTATGGTTCTGAAAAAACCAATTTGTTAACCTGACAAACAAAAATATCAGGTGGTGAATTCACTTCAGTGAAAAAAAACAAAACAAAGCAAAAAACTGGGGAGACCAAACTGGGGGAGAAAATTGGTAACACTTTGCCCACTCCAAGCAAAACATTTTGAAAGAAGCAACCAAATGCTGAGAGAAGAAAAAAGCAGGCTCCAGGCAAACGACCGTGTAGAGAAGCAAATCTAGGTAGCAGAATTCTCCGGAAACAAGAGAAACCAGTGAAACTTGCAAAACCTCCAGTACCATCATATCCAGCGATTTCCCAGGAAAAAATTTCAGAATGGAGGGAGGGTGAAAACGTTCCCAGCCCGCGAGCCCCGAGATGTACAACTACATCCCACCACTAGGTGGCGGCGGCAAAGGCTGCGAGCGGGGGGCAAGGGGTGGGGGCCTGTTTTCCCCGCTTCTTCCCCTCCAGGACACACTACCCAGTTCAAGAGAGATCCCACCAGCCCCCACCTTGCTAAAATGTCAGGTTAGGGAAAAAACAAAACAAAACAAAACTCAGGCATTAGAACGTGAAATCGCCAAGTAACAGCCTCTCCTAAAAGTCTGTTCACACCAAAGCTGAGCAATGTGGGGACGGACCTGCATATTTTCAACTCTGCTGGAGTTTTCAAAGCAAACCTTCCAGGCTGCTGCTTGAGAGACAAATGACGCCCAGATTACGACGCGAAAGCTGGGCTGAGCTGCTGAGCTGTGCATCACCTACCCACATACCGTGTGTACAGAGCCACAAGGTGATGGAACCGGCTGGATAAACATGAATCGTTACACTGTTGGCCAGAAAGCCTTCCTTCATTCATCAAAGTGGGTGAATGAAAATATTAAGAAGTAGGTAAGGGATTTTCGTGGGCTGCTCCCCGAATATCCTTCTGAAGTCAAGACCCTACTTAGGCTGCCTTCTACCTTGGGTGTCAAATAAAGCCTCCTCCCATGAAAGGGAAAACCACTTCCCCTTTCATAAAAAGGCTGCACCCAGAGCTCAAATCCTGGCAAAAGAGATGTTACATAAATTCCAGGTGTTCCTACATCTGTATGTTTATACACACAATCATTTTAGGAAGCATCTAAGTTTCTGGGCCACTTTCTCTCTTTTTTTCTTTTCTTTTTTCTTTTTTTCCCATCTCAAGGAAGAGTCAAAAAGTGTGTTTATAGTCTTGACTTGGGACTCACTCCACTTAGACGATATTTCCTGTCAGCTAAATGCAGAAAATCTAATGGTTTGCATTCAAAATATACTTAAGCACCGGCACACCTACCTTTCTTTTCTTAACTGAGCCAAAAAAAAAAAAAAAAAAAAAAAGCCCAAAATTCTCTTATCTCTCCCCCTCCCCGAAGGGAGAAAAAAAAAAACCCACCCCTGAAATCCTGAATTATTTTCTAGATGATCTGTACAGCCATCCTCTCGTCACTCTATGAACAAGCTAATTCCTCAACATCTTACTTTGCCTTTAAAAGGCTTCCTTCCACACGACGGGATTTCCCTAAGAAACATTCCCAGCGGATGGTTTCCAGCAATAGCCTATATCAACTCAGCCTGCGCAAGCAAAGACTTGGCTTATGCTAATTCCACACCACCACCACCCCCAACACACACACCAATTCACTCACAAAACCAACCCGGGCCGACTCGAAAAAGCTATTTTATTTGCATGTTTGCTCATCTCTTCCTGAATGAACGTTTTTCCAGCTGACCTTTCAACAGCTGCCGAGATAGCACGATCTATAAGGTCAGAGCTGGAAACTAGGGAATATTTTAGCATCCTAATCCCTGCAACTTCGACGTTTCTCCTTCTCTGCCCAAGTCCAGATTCCCTGAGCACAAGGGCAGAAACCCTGAAACGTTTGCAGAGCAGCTCTCCGAGGTGTCCTGCTCGCGACCAACTCACTGCGGGCATCCTGCACACGCACAGCCCCAGCCCACACGCCGCCCGACACCCGCACCCTGGCCCGCGGCGAATGCGCCAGGCACTCACCAGTCCTGCCTCTTACCTTCCCTGGCTTTCAGCAAGACCGTGTTGGCCACGATGTTTTCCAGCTCCATTGACAGTCGGCGGTCAGCGAGGGAGCCGGCCGGCGAGGCTGTCAGCGCCTGAAGGTGCTGCCGCTGCTGCTGCCGCTGCTCGGGCTGCCGCCGCTGCTGCCAGAGCTGGGAGCGAGCAGCCCGCCTTGCCTACCGCATTATTCCTGCTCTTAACCCTCGGAGTTTTCCCCCTCAGCAAAGAGGAGCCGCCGCCGCCGCTTCTTCCTCCCTCTGTATCCCCCCTCCCCCCCTCCCTCAACAGTCTCCCCCCCACCCCCCACCCTCCGCGTTTCTCTGTCACTCCATTCTCCTCCCCTCCGGCTCCCTCGGATGCTTTAATGCCTCGGATGCTTCTGCCTCCCCTCCGTCCCTCCCGGGGGTGTGGTACTAGCAGGCTCCGGCGGCCTCACTGCGCAAGCGCCAGACCGAGCCGCGCCTCCCGCCTCGGCACTCGCGGCGCTGGACCTGCTGGGACTTGTAGTCCTCCCAGGGCGCTGCGCTGGGGCCCTCCTGGCGCGCGGCTCCCGGAGTCCAGGAGCCGCCCCGGGACCTGCTCTCAGAGTGACCTGCACCCGGGCTGCGAGGGGAGACGGGCGAATCAAAGGCGGCCCGGCCGAGCTGGAGCCCTAGGTCCTAGGGCCCAGACTCGCATGTCCTTGCCCGGGGCTCCCGCTCGCCCACTTCCCGCCCTGCGGGGAACCCAGAAAGCGAAGTCCCCGGCCGCGGCGGCGGCGGCGGGCGAAACGCCGCGAACTGGCAGGAGCCGGTGCGGGTCCTCGCCGCCCCTAGGGGCGTGCTCGGGGTGGGTGGAAGGTCACGCTCGCCGGACCGCGGGCGGCACCCGGCTTCCTCCAGGGCACGCCCGGCCCACGCGGGGGCTGCAGCCCAGAAGCGGCGAGGCGCGCCCACGGGCCCCGCACTCGGCGGCGGGCCACTGTGCGCCGTCTCACATGCACACGCGCTCTTTCGCTGACAAAGGTGTACTTTGTTTCCTCCCAGGGCGCGAAGGGGTCTACGAGTTGGCGGCGATTCGGCACGGGCAGCCCCGTTGGTCGCCGTGCAGCCCGAGCGCCCCCCGGCGGCCGCGGGGTGGAGGCTCAGCGGCGGATCCAGGCCGATGACGCCCCCCTACCCCACTCCCTCTGCTTCGGGGACCGCCCGCACCCGCTCTGCCTTGACTCGGGGGATCCGGGCGTGGGAAGAGGCTGGTTCGGCTCATAACCTGCCTTCCAGAACGCGGGGCCCGCAAATCAACGATCCTCATTACAACCAAACTCTTTCAGATTAGTAAAAACGCAGACGGATTGCAGACGGAGTCGGGAGCCTTGATAAGTAACAGCACCGAGCCGGTATTGGAAATTCGTTTTCAAATTCCAGGCTTATTTATCTTGAGGCTCTTAGCACCTTTCCCGTGTATGCTAACAACATCAGACCCCAGAGATGCTCTCAGCCTCGCTTCCTTGCTTCCTCTGAAGGCCCCACTCCTGGGAAATGGGCGCTGGGACACCCGGGTCTGTGATGAGTGTCCTCCCATCTTGGAGAAGGGCGGGCTGGCCCCAAAGAACAATAAAGCCTTTGCCTCATCTGCATCCTGCGAGCCGGATATCGGTTCAGAAGCCGGCTCTGGGCCTTCTATGTCCAAAAGGGCTGCCAGGAAGTAGCGGGGAGGTGCCGAAAGAAACTGAGAACAATTATGATGCTATTGGTGAACGTAAAGAAATGAATAGACTTCCCAGACCTTGGAAACCTGAATGGTCGCTGATGCTAACAGCACAGAATTGTCTTGTTTCCTGATGGAGTATACCCACTACCACTATTCCCTAGTGTCCAGATTTGGGTCAGTGGGTCTCGGTCAGTGGGCCTCACTTATCTTGTCTGCAAACTGTGGACAATAACAGTTCACTTGTCAGAAGGCAGGGAGCTGAGCAGATGACTTCTTAGGCAGCTTCTACTCCAGGAATTATTCTAAGCAACCCAGGCTTGGTCTGGGCTATATATCCACTTGCCCAGAGCCCTAATTTATAATGAAAGAGTCTCTCAGAGAATCAGCTGGCAGGATCAGAGAGCTCATCAACTACAATGGGCACTTGCCACTTGCTGGCAGCCCAAAGTTTACTTATTTGACTGATAAAAACAAAAACAACTAAAACTGATGCCTTTAGATGGCTTGTGTTCCACAACCATTGTCTCAAACTTTTACGTGCATACAGATCTCCTTAGGGAGATCTTGTTAAAATGCAGATTCTGTTTCACTTGGTCTGAGCTAAACCCTGAGAATCAGCTTCTAACAAATTCCAAGCTTCTGTCAATCCTGCTGGTCAGTGGACCACACTTTGAGTAGTAAAGCTCTGCAGTTAACCATAATCCCCACCAGTCTCTATTGTCTTATACCCAGGCCAAGTCA
This sequence comes from Camelus bactrianus, assembly GCF_048773025.1. Classification (NCBI taxonomy): domain Eukaryota; kingdom Metazoa; phylum Chordata; class Mammalia; order Artiodactyla; family Camelidae; genus Camelus; species Camelus bactrianus. Next base: position 27,167,520 of record NC_133549.1, read on the forward strand.
CAATGATGTTACCTGTCTGGCCTCTGTCTGTTGAGTTTGCAACCTTGGAGGAATATCAGCCTCCCCCCCCCCCCATTTTACAGATGCAAAACAGACCCTTAGAAAATAAGTGGGTTCAGCATGGGCATTCAGTGAGTGAGAGTCTTATCTACTTCTCTCTCTGCTACAAGGTAATACATCCTGCCTACAAAATAAATAGTTGCACTTCAAGTATCTGTGCCTCTATGAGGAAATTAGAATATTCCAATGCAAGAATGGAAAGCTAGTGGCTAGATTAACTGGACACCAACTGTGGCCCAGGTCCCGTGCTAAGTGCTTCCCATGAATAATTTCACTGAACACAACATTCAGGTGAGGTAGAGAACATGGCTCCATTTTATAGATAAAGTCACCAGGTTAGGGAAGATTTTATAAATTGCCTAGGCTCACACAACTAACAAGCAGAAGACCTAGGATTTGAACCAAGAAGTCTGACTTAGAGTTTGTGCACTTAATTTCTGGCTAGCAGGCTGGCTGGCAGAACTTGATTGCAATTGTTCTGTTTGGCTGACATAATGAACTTAAATTGTATTGTAAGAAGGCAAAGCAGGCAGTTGGCTAAATGATTAAGACTTAGGAAGGGGCTCCATTCCAGTCCGTAACACCACCATTATAGCTTCATTCCTTTCCATTAACTGCATTAAGGGCTCAGAGTCCTCTTGAAAAATGGCTTTGATTCAGAAAGAGAAATCTATTAAATATCAATAGGTAAATAGAGAATCTTGCTGGCTGAGCCCAAGAATGGAAATCCAAATGGAGGGTGGGTGAGTTTGAGAGTGATGGGAATATGCCAAAGACAAATACTGACTTCCAAATCCACTCAGGTCAGCTGAGCCAGAAACACAAGAGAAAGAGGGAATCTTCTCATCCTCTCCCCAGCTCTATCACAGGGGTAAAGCTGCTTGGTCAGAGTTCTTGCAAATAGAAATCAACTCTTCTGGAAAGTCATAAACCTATCTTTGTCCTAAAATATGGATTGCTTTTGCTTGAATAATCAAACAGCCTTTCCGAACAGTGCTGGAGCTGGACTTTTCATCCCTTTCCTTGGCTTACAGTTTTCTAATCATCAGGAAACAGCTGGAGAGACAGTGCTTTATTCGCCCATGTATTGTCTCATTCTTCGAAGTTTACCTTTATGGGCCAAGCATAGTAGGGAACACCAAGGTGATTTCCCAGGAGAGCTCACCACTAGGAAGGCAAGCAAACTGGGAGGCAAACCACTGAAATAAAATGGAACAAGGGCCAGGATGGACACAGACAAAAATGAAGTGGAAACAGAAAGGAAGTGATTTCAGGCACCGAGGAAGATTCGAAGAGAGGAGAAGTGCAAGCTGACAGTGGGATTGGAGTCATGAGGTTCCCAATTATGTATCCACCTGCTTCCCCTAAGAAATCTTTTCATCGATGGACCCAGTGGTGACCAAATCTGACATTAAAATTTTTGCAATGCTGTAAGCCACCTACTGTTCTTCTCTTTATTTAATATTTTTCTTTAAAGTCAAGTTGCTTTAAAAAAAATCTTGTATTTATCCTAACCAAAAAAAAAAAAAAAAAAAAGAAAGAAAGAAAGAAATGGGAGTAGCAGTAGAAATATTACACTTTGGAAAAAACTGACCTCCAAGCAACACATGGGACCACAGCAGCTTTTGGTTTCAAGATAAACTGGCTGATCATGATAAATCTGTTGGGAGACTTCACCCTGGTGTTACCAGATAATTAAGACCTACAGTCATCTAAGCATGCAGCTTGGCAACAGGACTTTACAGGGTCATCTGTTGGGGTCTTAACTGCAAATTCAGAAAAAAAGATTCCAGCCACTTGATGCCTCCGTGCTCCTGACACTACACAAGCAGTTTAACTTGGTCTTCTCTAGTGAGAAGGAAAGGCCTCCTTCCTGGTGCTGTGCTCTGTAGGAGGGTCCCCACCGTAGACTTACTTGGGCCTTAAACTGTTACAAAGTCATTGCCTCCACTGTATATAAAGGAATCTAGGAGACCTGGGAGAATTAGGTCTGTTGCCCAAAGTCAACTGGTAAGCGGGTGGTGAGGCTAGCTATTTAGGTAAGTATCTGCCTTCCCTACTGGGAGGCCTGAAATCTGCCTTTTTTGTCTTTTGATTACATTCTCTATAGAACCTAGTAAGCACTTTATACATAGTGAACATTTGGCAATATTTGCTGACTCAGAGCAAACATGCCATGACTCAGCCCCAACCTAGCCCTCTGGAGTGCTGTTTATTCTGTACTAGTTAACTCTCAAAATTCCTACATCACTGCCAGATTAGAGATTAAAAGGGAAAAGTAGAAGAGACTGGTCTCCTGGTGTCAGAGGTCAAAATCACAGAAAGCCACAGACAGTCTAAGTCCGTGGAACTCCCAGCTGCACCTCCATTCTCAAATCCGGCTGTCTCCTGCAATCAGCGCAGTAGGTAAACCAATCACACAATTTTAAAGAAAACTAAGCAGACCAATTTCAATTCACTTTTCAGACTTGAATGAAATACAAGTTATTTACCCCAAAAATGGTGCACGGGAAGCTGGGCATTTTTTGTTTGGTTCAGTTCTGAGCAATCAGAACTAGATGCTGGAAAAAAAATGCTCAAACTGGTAAGGAAATTACACAGCAAACGCCTAAAAATTAATTCAGAGTGGGAGAAGGAAAAACAGACTCTTTCTTAGTAATCTACTTAAAAGCCAATGATTTTCTGTTAATATGGATAAGGAAAGAAGCCAAACCATCACTGATGGCCTTTTTATGACTAGCATCTGTCAGGCAATGACATGACCAAAGCCAGGTTCGTTTGTCTGAGCATGGTGGCCTACAATGGAAATGTGGATAAAGGCTTGACAACAAAGATAGAATGGCTTCTTAAAGAGAAAGAGGTAAGATGAATTAAACGCAATGTTAGGAGCCCTTAAAACCAGATGACTCACAGGTGAGATGGGCTCCAGCAGTTTCAACCTTAATGCTGTAATAACATGAACTTTCTCTTGCTTCAGAGACTCCGGGCCTAATTATCTCTGAGACTTTAATATGAAGCTTTTACTGTCCGAAGATAGGACACTGCGGTTATGTCAATATTTAATTGATCCAATAAAAGGAGAGCATACTTGCTGCCTCCTAGAAGTCTTCTCTAGCCAGTTTTAAGCTAAATGGAATCTAACAAATGTTCGGAGTTTTAAAAATGTAATGCTTTGCACAGATTGCCTTTTTGACAATTACACAAAATAGAATATAGTATCTAATTTGGAGCAGCCTGATTCCCTCCTGTAGAAGCAAAGGCGTGGGTTATGGAGCAGTAGAAATGAGCTCCGGCAGGAACGGGCAGATCGGGGCACTCCTTCTGTGCAGCTGTCACGGTCTCCTCCGTAGAGAGAGGATGCCATCTAGCACGAACTCTGGAGAGCTGCAGCCAACCCCCAGATGGCAAAAGCAAGCCTCAGGTTCCACATCTGTGGTCTAAAACGAGCCCGTGTGTGTGCTACGCCACTCGATACAACACAAACAGTCCCCTCCTGCTACAAAGGGAATTCTGCCCATGAAGTGCTTACTGGGTCATAGACTGTTTCTGTTACTTAACGTCTCAAGCTCCACAGTCCTCATGTGCTCCGGGATCCAAGTGGGATCCAAATGGGATCCAAAGAACCCCCTCCTCTCCAGGCTGAATCTGGCCTCTCTGTGTTTCAGGGAAGGTGGGGGGGAGATTAGCTTGTTTTTATTAAGGACACAGGGTACTCATTCCATTAAGTGGCTGGACAATGATGCCTTTATGTGGTCATCCACTGATGAACATTTTTTATTATTACCAATATTTTGCCATAGCAATAAGATGATGATTTTTTAAAGAACTGATGATTATTTTTTTCCTTTTTGTCATCTACCATTTAAATTTACACATAATAAAATAAAAGTCATTTTTTGTTGGTGTTTAGCTCTGAGAATTTTAGGTAAACACATATACTTGTGTAATACCAACACAGCCAAAATATACAAGAGTTCCATCACTCTTGGCTTGCTAACATACTTTTTTTTTTCTTTCCTTGAAAAAAATATGTTTCCATCCTACTGCAAGATTTTCTAGAACAATAGGAAAGTTGCAGCATGTTTACCAAGTGCACCGATCTTGCAGGAAAGAATACAGAATGGCAGGAGGCCTAGAGTCCAGGGGAAGAGATGAATGGACAGAGGGAGCGGCAGAAGAGAGGAGGAAGAAATTAACAAATAGGGGACCTGAGCATTAGCATGCTGAACAACATCGTGAGGGTCAGGGTAGGGGGGCAATGAGAAGGCTGTCTTGTATGGGGTTGGGGTGGGGCCCCACTGAAAGAGGCCCTGAGCCATGATAAGCACTCCCTGTTGGGAAATTCCAGATTAGGAGATTTGCCACCTAGCCGACCTGGAGGGGCTGCTCCACAGCTGCCCTCCAGCACCCCTCTCATCCTCCCTCCCCTCTGAGATGTGTCAGTTTTCCATTTGGGAAGGACTAGAGACAAGACAAAAACAGAATATCATCTTTATTTTCAGCATGACCTCTTCTCCCTACTCTACTCAACCTCTCACCCTCTGGCCCCCAGCATCTCAAGCACTTGGGAAAAAGGAGAGCAGCTTCTCCTTGCACAAGACTTGGGGCCCCACCCCTAAGAAGCCTCAACAGAGCCCATAATAATGCTTTGAAAAGCGTGAGATCTCCTGTATACGTTACATGCTTTGTGATGAGGCACCAAGATGTCTGAAACGTTGATGACTAAAGGGAGTCATAGACTATTTTAGGCAAACAGGATTTTGTTGTGGTTGTGGTAGGGGTGGAGGAAAAACTCATCTGAAAGGGGACAAGGCTCTTTTATTTTGGGAAAACACTTTCGGGGGCTTTTAGTTATTTGAAAATCAAACCACTTCCTCCTCTGGGATGGGAATAAAGAGGAGCTGAATCGTGCTGCAAATACCCGAAAAGGAGAAAGGCTGATCACTGGAGAATCACTCTCTTTCTGGGAGAAGCCAAGGCGGAGGAGGATAGAGGAGGGCTGGGACGGGAAAGGGGGCAAGATTAAGGGTGCTCCATATGATGTCCTCCCAGGTGAGCGGATCCCTGCAGCATGGGGGAATGAGGGGTATTGCAAAGGAGAAAAAAACAGTCCCTAAGTGGTGGCCTGTGGAGCTGGCACGGTGACAAGAGTATATGAACAGGAAAACTCACACCCTGCTCTATGTTTGCCTTGTCTGCATTGTAATTCCCACCTGCTCTTGCCAAGCCTTCAGTTTAAAATGATCACTCATCTCTACTAGCACCCGGGAATTGGGAGAAAGGCATGTGACCATCCTGGGACCCAAAAGTATGGACAAGAAGACAGGCAGCAGCCCAGAGAAGCTTCAGGAGCAAGGGCAAGAGGGCAGCTGAGAAGCCAGAGCAGTTGTTGCAATGCTGATGCCTGAGGTGAAGAGCATTCCTGAGACCAGTATGGAGAAGACGTAAAGATGCTCTAGGGCTCCCAAGAGGTTCTGGGAATGGGTCTGGTAAAAGCTTGACCGCTTTCTAATCTAGGCTAGTAGGGACTCTGGTTGTTAGACTTTGGGATGCCAATGATAATGACATGTTTAGTAGCCCAACATGTCGCAGCAGAACTAACAGTCATGTAAGGTGTCATAACTGTCATTCGTTACTTCCTTCCTTTGATGTTTATCCAGTGACTGTTAAGTAAGAATCATAGTTGGGCACCATGGGATGCATAAGACCACAAAGATGAGTAAGACATGCCTGCCAGCCCTGCCTATAAACAGCTTCCAGGCTCTTAGGACCAACCAGTCACATACAAGAAACTGGAATAGAAGACAGAGCCATGTGAAATGTACAGACTGCCGAAAGAAGGTTTTAAACTGCTTGAATTCAGTGTTGGCAAAATCTCCTAGAAACTGTCACCTTCACTCATTGTGGAGCAGGTGTAAACTGGCACAGTCTTTCTGGAAGGCAATTTGGCAAAATGTAACAAAAATCATAAAGACACAACCCTAGAAATATACCTTAAAGAAATAGGTAAGAATGTGTTCAAAAATTTGGCTACAAGGATGTGCAAAGATCACAATATTAGTTATAACACCAAGAAAAATATGAAACAACACAAGTCTCCAACAATAGCAGATTGGTTAAGTAAATTATGGAACAACACGTCAGTGGTATTCCTGTATGTTTAATCTGAACTGAATGATGAAGAAATATCAAACAAGCGAACTGAGGGACATTCTACCAACAAGCTAAAAGTGTGAAGGTCAAGGAAGATCAAGAAAGACTGAGGAGCTATTCCAGGTTAAAGGAGATTAAAAGACAAGGCAAGTAAATCCGATGTGTGGTTTTGGATTGGATCATGCAGGGGTAACGGGGGTTGCATGGCCAGCTATAAAGAACATTGTTGGGACTATTGCTGATCTTTGAATATGGACAGTGGCTTAGATAATAGTGCGACGATGTTAACACCCCTGATTTTGATCATTGTAATATAGTTATTATATAAGAGAATGTCTTTCTTCTTAGAAAATACACCCTCAAGTATTCATGGGCTTTTTAAAAAAGTGAATTGGCCAGTTATTCAAGCTGCAAATCAGGATGGCCATCAGAAAAGATTAAGAAGCAAACGGTGACTCGAATAACAGTTTAAGGCAACTGTGGAAGGCTTGTCATAAAACACACTGGGTTGATCGCCAAGAGAATTCTGTTGATGATAACTACCAAAGGCATCTAGGAAAAGGAGATGTCAGCTGGGGCGGGGATGGGGGCAGCTGGTAATAAGTGGCTGCACATATGATGAATTTTTAGCTGGATCTTCAATCAGATTCATCTGAATTTGCTAGGAGTCTGCCATGTGCCAGGCATGGTGTTTGGTGTTTTGGAATGAACCAGATGGACATGGTTCTTTCCCTACTGGGGCCTTTACCCTGGGAAGGAGCCCAACAAATACCCAGTAAACAAAATAACTGTAATTTCCAATCGAAGGAAACAAACAAGGGCCAAGACAGAGAATAACAGCCAGGGTCATCAGGGAAGTCCTCTTGATGAGGATGACAGCTAAGCCCACTATCTAAATGAGGAGGAAGAGGTAGCCAGATGTGAGCGGAAGGCATTCCAGTCAAAGAGCCCAGCATGGGCCAAGGTGCGGCCTGGGTGCTGGGGGAGCAGGAGTAAACTAGGGGCCCTCCCAGTCCCCAGGCTGCCACCACCCCAGGGGCCAGTCCTACAGAGGCTGCAGGAAGCCGGGGCACAAATTGGGTGGGAGGGGCCCCAAATGAGTGGTCGGGCAGGGACACTGACTGTGTGGCCTTGTGTTGAACTGGAGTTTTACACTAATGAAACAGGAAGCCATTGAAGAGTTTTACAGAGATGAAATGACCCGGTTGGTGTTTGAAGAACAACCACAGTTTCTGCTGAGAATGAATTGGAAGGAGCAGAGTGAAAGCAGAGAGCCAGGTTAGGAAGCTGCAGGGCCCATCCCAGGCAGGGAGGGGAAGGAGGCAGACGAGGGGTGGGCCTTATGCTTGCAAAGTCTCTGAATAAAGTTCTAGGGACCCGACCGTTACAGAGAGAGGCCGACAGGACCGAAAAAGTTGGCATTCATCCTCTCTACCTTTCACCCTGGCTCCCATGACCAGCTCTCCCAGCATGGAGTGAATCACAAATAAATATTTCTCCCTAAATCCTGTAATCAGCTTATGGATAGCATTTTGTATCTCAGTTTTTTGTGGTGCTATGTCTTAATTTGGGTCCCCCTAAACCTTGAGACTAGGAGTCAATGGAAGGTGCTTATTTGGGAGGTGCCAGAAATACAGGTGAGGCAGGGGAAGTTATCCAGGAAAGCAGCTGGCAAAAGTGTGTTAAGTAACTTCCATGGATGACTGCAACTTAATCCGTGCCAAAACTCCAGAACACATCACAGCTTGTCCACCCAAGGGTGGGGCAGCTGGGGTATTTCTACACCAACTCTCTCCACCTGACCACTGTGAGGGCTGCTGGGCAGGGGTTAATTCTCTCAAATTTCTGCCCTTCTGCAGGGATGGGTGGGCCAGCCTTCCCCAGTTCTGAAAGGCCTCAGCACAGAGATGCCGGTACCAGCATTTGGGAATCTGTGGAGTCCAGAGAAGTAGCAGGATCTGAGGGACATCAGAGACATGTGACAGAATCACCTAGACTGTGTTGTATTTTCTTTCCCTTTTAAAAAAGACCTCACATCATGGAAGTGACCTAAGACTTTTTGACCGCCAAGAAGCCCTAAGAAGCTGTGAAAATCCCAGGGGAGAAAGATGATGACCTGGACTGAGGTGGTGGCTGTGGAGGTGGAGAGAAGACCATGCATCCTTTGGGTGCTGGTTGGTGGGTGGGGGTGCGAGTGGAGCTGTCAGGAGTAAGTCTGGGGAGAGAAAGCAAGAGTTTGGCTTGGGTTTATCAAGTTTGGAGTGCGTAAGAGATATTCGAGTAGAGATGTTGGCAGGCTGCACTGGAGACAACTCTAAAAAGGGGATAGGTGGCCAAGGGTTGGGGGGAGGAAGGGATGAACCGGGGAACACAGAGGATTTCTAGGGCAGGGGACTATTCTATATGATGCTATAGTAGTGGATACATGTCACACATTTGTCCAGACCACAGAAGGTACACTACCAGAGTGAACCCTAATGTAAACAAAGGGCGTTGGGTGATAATGATGTTATCAGTGCCGGTTCATGGATGGCAATACATGTACCACCCTGGTGTGGGATGTAGATGGCGGGGGAGGCTGTGGGGTCAGGGAGTAAACAGAACTCTCTGTACTTTCACTCAGTTTTGCTGTGAACCTAAAACTGCTCCAAAAAATCAGGGCCACTTCAAAAAAGGGTAGATGTGGGGAATAGGCTGGGGATAGGAGATAAAGATAGGAGGGGGAAGGCTCAGAAGAAAGCCAAGGTGTGCTGGGTGTGGGCAGAAGTGCCCAGTGAGGGAACACTGCGCGACCAAGGGTGGGGAGGTGGGGGCAGGCGCTCCCAATCCAGCTTTACAAAATGCCTGTGAGGTGAGTGTTCTTGGATGGAGACCCTCAAGCTCAGAAAGGTGAAAAAATCCACCGGGGTTTGAGCCCAGGACAAGACAACTCCACCCATGACTCCGATGTCTGCCTTTGCAGAGCTGGACCTGGAGCAGCGCAAGGCCATGCAGCAGGAATTGGGGGGGGGGGGTGAGGTTCTCAAGCGAGGCCTTTGCTAGGAGACAGGGCTCAGGGTTGAGGCCGCATCTTCCCTGAGCCCAGGAGAGAGTTGAATTCGGGGCCCTCATCAATGGGAAAAGAAAAAAAAAAAAAGCTTTTTGCCGTGGAAAGAAGGCGGCAAAACCCACAATCCTGTTTGCCATCTCTAATTGTAGCCCCAGCTACCAGAATGTTAACTTGTGGTTGCAGGGAGGTATTTTCCTAATCATCATAAAAAGTAGCATATATCTTTTCATTTGCCTTTCCCTAACTAGGTCCAAAAATTCTTCTTCTCCCAGACTCAAAAGGGAGAATTTCAGTTATTTTCTACTTTTTTGGTTATGAGGACAAGCTCAGTTTGTCTTTTTCTTTTGGGGGAACAATCTGTGTCCTTGTTGTGACAGCTAGAGAAAACTGAATAAAGAGATGTTTTTTTTTCCAGAATGAATGTGGAAAGAATGTTTTGGCCAGCATGCCAGTCTCTGCTTATTCATTCGACAAACTTTTTCTGAGTAGCTGCCCTGAGCCAGGCACTAGCCTAACCATGGGGACGACAGAGATGAGTAAGACATGAGTTCGACCCTCATGAAGTTGACAGTATGCTTAAGACTTAGACAAGGCCATAGAAAACCCCCAAAGTGATGTGACAAGAGTGATGAGAATGAGAAAAATGTGTGCACAAAGCTTTCTTAGGTACCTAGGAAGTTTCTCTAACCCATGGGGAGGTGGGCAGGAAGGGTTGGCAGAACAGTGCTCAAATACCAATCAAGGTTATCTTTTCTTGGAATGAACAAATGGAGGACTCTGTTTATCCTCCCAGGGGAAGTCTTTGGCTGTAGACTGAGATTAGCTGTAGGCTACGCACTTCACAATTCTGAACAGGCCATTGAAAGGCTCTAGCATGAAATTCCTTCTGGGACTCTGGGCCTGAGATTCTAGGGTATTTCATTCCTTTTAGGACAAGGGAGATAAGCTTTAGACAGAGATCAGCAGACCAGGAAACTGGGCTTCTCCAATGAGGAGTTCTCTATTCTAAATTGTCCCCCAGCCAATGAATCCCTGTGTGACTTAGGGAAAGCTGTTTAACCACAAGCAATTGCTTCAGCTTTCTGTTTGGGAAAGGAGTGATAAGCAGTGAAACTTCCTCTCCAAGGGCCAAAAGATCTGGGAATTTGGCTGCTGTGTTGGTCCTGTAAGCAGATAAGGTAGGGGGTGGTCTCTGGGGAAAGAGAATCAGGCATGCCTTTCTTGACATAAAATAAGCCATTTTTTGGCCTAAACCATTTTGTGATCTAAGCCTGGCCACAGTGCTTGCCCTTCAACAGGTCTCAGTAATTAATTATTTTAAGGGAACAAAAGAATACAGGAACAAATGACTGTTATCTGGCAAAAGAAGTAACTATAGCAAAGATAATGTATCAGCTGTAAAGACTCCCAGCTCTGTTTCGGTGGTAAAGATTGGCTGGAAGTGCTCAACCACCAGATCAACTGGAACCTAAGGGAGGATACTGACCTTTTCTGACCGTCATGACTTCAGTCAACTAAAGTTTGGACTCAGTCACACCCCAGCTCCTTCATGAATATGCATAAACGTCCTCAGTTTTGCTGTCCAGGAGACACTGCTTTTGGAAAGATCCTTATTTGCTGCAAGTAATAAATCCTTCCTTCTCTGGATCTTTGCCTGGGTTGTGTCTTTTGGCTCCACACTCACCAAGAAGTGAACTCAGTTTTTCAGGTAACAGGACTGGTGTTTGGAAAATACCCACTTAGAATCCACATCTTGTCACACTTACTGTAAGGCTATGTACGATTTTTAATCATGTTTGATGAACTTGCTTCAAAGTACCATGCTTACCACTGAGCTCTTGGCTTTACTAATCAACCAAAAACAAATTCTGAATTTCTCCCACTTCTCCCAGTTTTGGCAAGAGAAGTCAAAATGGAAGGCCACACATCATCCCAAAGGCTTTCAGGACAACAAAACCTTGATGTGTCTGACCCATTTAGCTTATTAATGGACTAAAATTGCATTAATAATTAATTCCATTTCATCCTGAAGCCACATGGCTCTACCTCTGGCTGAAAGAGGAAAGGGATCCTTTTACAGAAAGTAATCCATCCAGGTTAACAAAAAAGTCAGCATGTATACAAATAAATACTTAGTTCCCACATGGATTAGTCCTTTTTAAGTTGGGGTGACAAATAGAGACAAAGTATCGCTTTCCCAAGCATCCTGCTACTTAGAAATTTGAGAGGAATTACCCCTTCCGAATCCGGGCCTAGGGACCCGACGACAGGGACCTTTACACCCGGAGGTTCCCAAAAAGGGGGGGGAGGGGGGAAGTTCTTCCCTGTCCTGGCTCCGGCTCCAGCCCAGGCCCCGCCCCGTTCGCCGAAGCCCCGCCCCTACACGGCCCTCTCCGTAAACCCCGCCCCCTCTGCTTCTCGGTCGGCTCCGTGGCTCCCTTGCGCACTGAAGATGGCGGCCGCGGCGGGAAGGTTGCTCCGGGCTTCGGTGAGTGGCTGCCGGCGGGGCAGAGGCGCGGAGACCCTGCGGTGGTCCAACAGTATGCCTCCCAGATAGAAGCTTGCTCCCCTGCATCCTGGGGTCCTTTCTCCCTTCTTAGAGGATGTCAGCAGGTAGCGGACCAGAGGCCTCCTCTGCGGAAGGCTCCCTGCGCCTGCGCAGGACCCCCCTCCCCCCCTCACTCCTCGCGGTCCCCTCCCCACATCCCCCTTCGGTCCGAGTCGTGGGTCCCCGTCCCCTCTCCACCTAAGCACCTGGCCCCTGGTCCCGGTTCTGTAACCGACTCTGTTACCTTGGAGAAGTGACTTCGCCTTTCCGAACTTTTTAATAGAATAATGCCTACCTCATGGGTTGCCGTGAGCATCCACTTAAATGCTGGATGAAAACCAAAATGCTAAAGTAACGGAAGTGCCTAAGTGCAAAAGGCACTTTTTTCCTCCTCCCCCCGCCCCCGAGGCCGTCCCTGCTCTTTTCTCCTGGCAAAGCCTGTTACTCTCTAGCTATCCTCCCTCCCCTTTCTCACTGTGGGGGTCATCGCAGGCTCTTTCTTCTTCCTGAGTCATGCTGGACGCTGAAGTTGAGCGGACGTTTCCCTTGAGCCCTGTCCAAACTTTCCCAGAGACTGAACTTTGCTCTACTTATTTGCTTGTCTGTGGTGCTGTAAGGGCCTTGCCTTTTCTAAGGAAAACTTCGACATAGTAGAACGTGTTTAGTGGATCTTCTGGTAAAGGGCTTAATACACAGGGCCTGTCCAAGTCTCCTTGGTTGCTGTTAAAAGGATGTTTTATATTCTGATAATTCTCTTCTGCCTTGCAGTACCCCCTCCATTTGTTTGTATGTATTTTAAGATAAAAGTTATGTATGTTTGAGGGATACATCGTGATTTGATATACATAGACGTAATGGAATGATTACTACAAGCTAATTAATGTATCTTTTCACATAGTTACCTTGTGTGCCATGAGTTCACCTAAAATCTCAGCCTATTTGCAGTGTTCAATACAGTATTATGAAGTATGGTTATATAGTATGCTTGTACCTTAGATCTCTAGACTTACTCATCCTACAGGACTGCAACTTTGTACACTTTGACCAACATCTCCCCATCCTCCCTCCCCTCCACACTGCCTTACAGTCTTGAAGGATAAGGAAGCAGAAAGGAACTTTAAGAATGTGGAGACTCAGTCCATACTCTTAGAGTTCAAAGTTTTGTATTTTGTTCGCAGGAACAAGGACAGCCGAGGCCACTACTAGCCTGATGCCCTTTCAGCAGGGTTTCAGCCACCGTTCTGGGAATACTTCCTAATGTAAAGTGTTTTTCTTTTTAGCTTGTCCGACACAGGAATGCCATTCCTTGGGGCATTTCTGCCTCTGCAGCCCTTAGGCCTTATGCCTCTCGAAGAATGTGGTTGACAAGTGCATTGTGGTCCAGTTCCAGTCAAGCAAAATTCACCTTTAGCACCAGTAAGTGCTGTAGTGTGTTGGCTTGAACCAGATAATGGAAACATTTATCATCTCTGGACAGGGGCTCTGAACCCTGGCTGTATATTAAACTCACCTAGGGAGCTTTTACAAACATAACACTGCTCCAGTCCCACTCCAAACAAATTCAGTCAGTCTCTGGGGTGAGACCAGAACATCGATATTTTTTAAAAGCTCACCAAGTGATTCCGAATGTGCAGCCGGTGTTGAGAATCACGGAGGCAAACTGCCCTTGTGCCACATTTCCTTGTTGGTTCCAGAGGTTTTAATCACCTGTGTCAAGGAACATGGAAGGGAGCCAGGACCCTCAGAGGCCTTCCAGGCCTGCTGTGTGCAAAGGGATGGGAGATAGCTGGGGACTCAGAGTGCCGCTCCTAGAAGGTTTCTGCATTCAAACCTGTGGGCTGGCTCCACTTGCCACATTAGACCCATCATTAGGCCCTCCATGACCTGATTGATCTGAATGAAGTGCAGCTATTTCTTGAGACTTAACACTCCATTCTCTAGAATATGGGCTTTGCTAAGGTGAGCCTCAGATAATGAATGGTATTTGAAAAATGCCTCCTTTAGATTTGTCCCATCTTTATTTTTTTTTTTTTAATAGCGGTACTGGGGATTGAACCTAGGACCTCGTGCATGCTAAACATGTGCTCTGCCACTGAGCTGTTACATTCCCCCAGGATTTGTCCACCTTTTAAGAAGCATTAAATGTAACATACATTAAATATAATGGTTTGGGTTATACACTTTTGTAAAACCTTTGTGTATGAAATATTCTAAAAAGTTTACCCCAGAACTTTAAAAAAATTTGTAGTAGTACTTTGATGCCACAAGTTTAAAATTTTCCTTGTCACCTGTCCCAAACCCTTGCCCCCAACAGCTCCTCCTGTTTCTGAAGCCTAGGCATTTTGATACTTGGTCTCCTTTGTTAGAAGCATGTCTAACATGCCTTCCCAGTCAGAAGCATGTCCTCTCCAGTTATGACAGTTCTCCCATCCTTTCCTTTCTTCCTTTTTTTTTTCAGTGGGGGGAGGTAATTCGGTTTACTTATTTACTCTCCCCCACCTTCTTGCTGTTCCTTCTACCACACCCCTCCCTCCATACCTCTCACTTAGATAACAAATCACCTCCTAACGTCAGGCTCCCCTCTCCCTGCTCCTCTTACCCTCTGCTGCCCAGCTAATCTTCCTGAGAATAGCTGACTCATCTTCCACCTCCTACATGAAAACCTCCAGTGATTAGTTTCTTCTTTTAAGAACAGACTCATCAGCCTGATACTTAAGGGCCCTCCCAGTGTGACGTTCCACCAGCTTTGTCTCCTACTGTCTTCCTTCCCCATATACCTGTTCTCTATGTTCTAATCAGATTCTGCCAAGGGCTACTCCCCATACCAGCCATGTTCCTCTGTTCCATTTGCCCTGGTCTTGGCGAAATCCAAACCATGTTTAGAATCCACCTCCAGGCTCATGCTATCCTCAAATTTTTTTTTTTTTTTTTTTTTTACTGGAGGTACTGGGGATTGAACCCAGGACCTCATGTGTGCTAAGCATATGCTCTACCACTGAGCTGTACCCTCCCCCATGCCATCCTGAATTCTGTGTTCATTCCATTCCTCATATCTTTTGTCTTCTTTTTAGTTTACATGACACTTTGTATTGATGTACAATCTATGGAACTACGTACTATGGAAAAAAATTACTTAAGATGTACAGTTGAACCTTTAATTTATGCTACTAATTAACTATTGTGAGAGGTTTAAATAAAATCACATAGGTGCTTGATTTAACAAGTAAAACATATGTGTGTGTTTATTTCAGGTTCCTCATACAATTTCCCTGCTGTCACCCAGCATGCGCCCTATTTTAAGGGTACAGCCGTTGTCAATGGAGAGTTCAAAGAACTAAGCCTTGATGACTTTAAGGGGAAATATTTGGTGCTTTTCTTCTATCCTTTGGATTTGTAAGTGTATTTTCCATGATGCTTTAATGTCATTCTGAGAGCAAGCAAAGATCCCCACTTCCCCACTGACATTGCCTGTCTCTAGTTACTCTTGTAGGAAGGGTAACCGTTACCACTGATTAGCTTGCATCTGTAGCTAATTTATAAGTGGTAAATTTAGGGGTGGAGTGGCGTTCCTTTTAATGGGGCAGGGTTTTCATATGACTCTATTGTATGTACCCCAGTGCAGTGGTTCCTATAAGCCAGTCTTTGAGGAAGTTTTCACTGGTCTGGGGGAAGATGAGAAAAGTAAGGATAATAAAATGAATTTTCTCATAAAGCTACCTTATTTAAATAAAAATATTTCTTTATTTTTAGAATATGCCTCCCCCATGCCCATTTTTGGATATGATTCTTAAATAGAAAGGTGATAAAGTTTTTTTTTTTAATTTTACTGGAGTATCATAGGGATCAGGAGTCCAGTGAGGATGGTTAACCATTTTACTTTTTTTCACTTTTAAGCAAATTGAACTAGTTTTTAGACACCTGTTGTTCAAATTTTAAATCCTTGTTTTTAAATATACTGATGAGAATTTCTGCCCTTTTTCCCTAGCACCTTTGTGTGTCCTACAGAAATTATAGCTTTCAGTGACAAAGCCAATGAATTTCATGATGTGAACTGTGAAGTCATTGCAGTGTCAGTGGACTCCCACTTCAGCCATCTCGCCTGGATAAACACACCAAGGAAGGTACACACATCATTCACCCGGCCTCTGCGCTTGTGATCTTAAAATCTGAAATCCCCTTAAAGACCAACCTAGAAGTTGTTAAAGCAGGACTAGTCAGAAATGGGCTATTTGTACGTCCTAACCTGCTGGCACATGCTGTTAAAGCTCTATCGATATCTCCTGTAACGTTGCTTGTATTCACTCCCCACGACACGTGTATTTTCCAAGATACAAACAGTAATAGAGAGCAGACTCAGCAGGGCTTGGGAACAGCTGGGGACTGTTGCTTCCCCTCTCATCTGGACCCTGTAGATCCCTTGTACCCTGCAGGGCACGTGGTTTGGTGAAGTTCTCTGATCTCACTATTCTGCATGATCAGTATTCTTGCCTAGAAACTTGCTGGGAAGAATCAGAATTTCTAGCTATGCTGCTGGACTATCAATATCAAATTAGTTAAAGTTTGGATTTTTTTTTTTAATTTTCATTTTTATGCTTCAGAAGTTAATCTTCAACCAAAGGGATACTTTAAAAATTAGAGAAAGAAAAGTGTGTAGTATCACCTGGGTTCAAATCCTGCCTCTGCTCCTTTCTAGCTGTGACCTGGAGCAAGGTGCTTAACTTTTGTGTGCCTTAGTCTGCTCGTCTGTAAAGTGGCGATGAGGATGGTCTCTGCTCCAGGATGGTTGGAGATGGAAGAGAGTCCATAGAAAGCTTAGAGCAGCGCTCAGCCCATTGGTGCTCAGTTACTGCTATCTATTGCCATTACTGTGGGTCTCAAACACTGTGCCTCCTGGCCGAGGGTGTTGTGAGATCGCACCATATAACCACCAGCCCTGTTTGCGTTTTTATTAGAATGGCGGTTTGGGCCACATGAACATCGCACTGTTGTCAGATTTGACTAAACAGATTTCCCGAGACTACGGTGTGCTGTTGGAAGGTGCTGGTCTGGCCCTAAGGTAAGATTCTGTTTCTTATGAACTTAAAATTGTTTTTCATGTTTAGCATCAATCCTTTGTCTTAGGGGATTTATAGAGACCTTGGTAAAGCATTTTTAAAACCCCAAATCCTCACTTTGTCTTTTAATAAGCACCGATGAATGCCTCTTGCAGGGGTTGCCAGTCTTTCAGAAATGGCTGAGACATTTGCCCCCTGGGTCTGTTTCTGAAGAAGGATAACACGTCTTAGCTCCGCTCTCTTTGACCATCTTGGAGCCACTCCCTGGGGGCACATTCCTGGCAGTGAAGCCATCAGACTGTTTGGAGACAGGGGTAACCAACAGGGGTAGGAATCAGTATCCTGGAATCTTGTCCAAGCATTGGAATCAGACTGGAGTTTGATTCCATACCCCCCCCCCCCTTTAAACTCAGCTACTTAACTGTATGATTTTGGGCAAGATACTTAACCTCTTTGAGTCCCATTCTTCCCGTAGCTGAAATGAAAATGTACCTCCCAGGTTGGTTTTGAGGATTAAATAAGGTGAGGCAGCCAAGGTTTTTAGCACAGGTCTTGGTAGCTGTTGTGACCTCTTTCCCAGACTGCTGCCTTCCTGGGAGGGATGAGAACTTGGCCTTTGTACTGGCATCTTGATGGCTGCTGAGTGAAGGAGGGATTGGATGGAACTTTCCCTCCAAGAAGCAGGCAGGGGCCCCACTTTGATGGGCCTCACAGGTCTTCTGGAAGCTGGCTTGAACCTGCTCACCTGCCCTCTGCTGTAGCTGACCACTGGCCTGCTTGGATTATCCCTGGAATTTACTCTGGGGGCCACCCTGGAGCTTGGGTCCTTTTGACTCCAAGGAGATTACTGTCTTCCTTTAATAAACTAAAGCTTCGCTTTGACAGAGTTGGTAAGGGAAGGAGAAAAAGTGTGTGGCATTTCCCTCCCAGGATCCCCTTCCCTGTAGAGTCTTGCGAATTTTGCAGTTAACCTCCATCCTAGTTTCACTATTAGGACTGACAAAGGGATAGGAGCCAAGTCTGGCTTGTAAGACAAGGCTTGCTTTCTGGAGTGTGTGGGCCCTGCTCCATCCCAGCTCTGTGTCTGCATCTCCATCCAGCAGGAGCATGCACCAGGACCCCTTAGCCCCAGAACCTAGACTCCCAAGGGCCAGGGCCAGGGAGAGGGCGCTACCATTTTATATAGTGAGTTTTCTCTAAGTTGCCTTTTCCCCTGAGTGATTAACGCTTGGAATGCCACACCCTTGTAAGATGGACTGTTACAACCGAGGTTTTATGGCATATCTGCATATGTCATAGTCACACCAACACTCATATAGAAGATGAACACAGATCTCAGGACGGATCACCTCATTGCACTGCTGCCAAGTGATAAAGGGTGTTGGCCTTGGACAATCTGAGCATCAGAATAATAACTATAAGTGACTGAAACACATCAGATATATTTAAATCAATGATTTGAAGAATTCCAGGGAACCAGTTATTTGGAAAACTTTAAGTAATGAAATAGTACTGTCTTTCCTGTATAAACTGTACCTCGGGGTAACAAAAAGAGTGGTTGGCTTGGTTTTTCCTTTAGATTTCTCCTTTGTGTAGACTTAAGGCCAGTATGTTCCTTCTGCAAAGATTTTTACCATGGGGGTTTCCCCTCCCTACCTAAGAATTTGCTTATTTTGTAAATATTTACTGAATATAGATAGAATACATCTCTGTCCCTTCCCATTTGCCTATGGTTTCTTGCCAAGATTTGATACAACAGCCCAAAGAATGCTTGCTAAATCACTAAGAAGGAGTCCTTGCTCTCTGTAGTTCAGTGACTTACAGATACTGTGTGACATTCAGGTCACATTTGTAAATGTGATCATACTGCCTGTTTTCCATGGTGGCCTAGTCCAGGCCCATCTTTTTGTACAAGGAAAACCCCATTTTTAAGCATATGATAGAGTTTAATGCTCTATCAGGGAGAATTAAAGACAGAAAGGGGTAGAAGTTAGAGTCTTTCTAGCTCTGGTAATGTTGAGATACTAATGAGGATAAATTTGATGCAGAGGTCTCTTCATAATTGACCCCAATGGAGTCGTCAAGCATTTGAGTGTCAATGATCTCCCAGTGGGCCGAAGCGTGGAAGAGACCCTCCGCTTGGTGAAGGCATTCCAGTTTGTGGAAACCCATGGAGAAGTCTGCCCAGCCAACTGGACACCGGATTCTCCTACAGTAGGTTTCTTTTCCAAAAGCTTCAGGGCCTCAGCAGAGGGTCCCAGGTCCTCGTTGCCTCAAGGGCTGCTGGCCTAGAATATCCACAGAAGAAGCCCTCTCTTGGACCAAGGGTGCAGATGGTGTGCAGATGGGTGAAGCTGCTGAGGGTGGGGGTGTCGTGGGACCAGGTACCAGACACCAAGCTGGCATTTAACATAACTTTCATCTGTGTATTTTAAAAGAGACCAATCTTTAAAAAGTTAAAGAACTTTAGGGGGAGGGTATAGCTCAGTGGTAGAGTACATGCCTAGCATGCAGGAGGTCCTGGGTTCAATCCCCAGTACTTCCACTAAAAGAAAAAATAAGTAAGTAAACCTAATTACCCCCCCCCCAAAAAAAGAAAAGAAAAGTTAAAGATCTTTAGGTTAAAAATTGACTGCTTTCAACTCATTTTTGAGACTGTTACCATAAAGTCACTTACCCAGTGAAATCTTTTTTATTTTCAGATCAAGCCACATCCGACTGCTTCCAAAGAATACTTTGAGAAAGTAAATCAGTAGATCGTCCCATGTGCACCTGCGGCTTCCCATGCCAGAAAAGAACCACAGTTGGAACTCACTTTTAGCATTTCAAAGATGATTATTTCTAGAAGGCCAAAAAAAAAAAAAAAAAAATCATGCTTATATTCGTAAATATTACTCTAAACGTTTTGTTTTTATAACATTGGCCAAGGCTTTTAAAATGTGGTTAGCTACTAACACAGAGTCCTTCATTGCCAGTGTGTGGATGGCTAGCTAGTTTCTATGGGACGTGTGGTTCACCTGTTTCTTGGATCATGTCTTCAGTGGGAAAAGGAAACAACTCTTCTTGCTTAGCCTTACTTGAACCGTGGTGTACACCAGAGTAGTACAACGAGCATTGAAAGCTTCTAATCAAGGGTCCTGAAATTTTCTTCTTGAATCTCTATTAAATCGAATTTTCTTTTAAGGTAACAGAGATCATAGTTTTAAGTTGTTAGCATCAGTGGTCTAATTTAACTCTTAGAGTTTATTTGATTGAAGCAACTGTGAATCATGTTTTTTAAAAAAAACTTATGGTGGCAAAGTGACTTAACTGATCATGCATGTTCCCCATCCTAGAGATTTATCGTTTATATAGTTACTTTACCTATTATGTTAGCTGACCTAGTGTCTACCTGCATTTCTAATATTGATTGGGTGTAATTATAAAGGCTATTTATTGAATCTAGGAATTGCATTTTGAATTTGAATCCTTCATGCATTTGAACCATTGTAATTATTTTCTTTCCTGAAGTGCCCAATGTAAAAAAATATAATAAAGGACAGATTTTAAAATATGCATCGCAGATTGCATTTTGAACACCATTAATTCTTGGCTTAGTTTATGTTGTGGGGCTCTAGTTTTCTTTCTCTGATTATATCAACAAACTTACTGAGCATTTAACTCAGTGACTACAAACATGAATGAGATGCTGGCTCCACATACAAGGAACTCAGTTTAGGGGACAAGAGAAATATGGGAGCATTTATTCATTATTTTAATAAATCCTGGTGTGCCTACCATATGCTAGGTGCTGTTTTGGAGGCACAAGAGTGAACAAAAACGAGAACATCCCTTTTTTCATGCACTTATGTTCTAGAGGGAGTAAACATAATAAAAATTCATAGAATGTTTGGAAGGACAGTAAAGTGGAGCAAAGGGCTAGGGTAGAGAATTGCAGGTGTTGTCAGGGAGTCAACCTCTCCAGGTCTGTTTTCTCATCTGTAAAATGAGGACTGTAATTGTACCTATCTCAGTGCCTTGACAGGCTTAAAAGAGATAAAATGTGTAGAAAGTGAGGGAGTTAGGGGGATAAATTTCTAGGCAAAGGTCCTGAGGCAAGACTGGACTTGGGGTGAGTGAAGAAGGGCCATGAGATGGGAGCCGTGAAGGAGGAGAATGGTATTGGGGAGCCCAGAGTGCTTTATGGGCAAGATAAGGATTTTGTATTCTATTCTGTGATGAGAAATAGCAAGGTTTTGAGAAGAGTTACATCAATTTGTTCTAAGAGGATCACGCTGGCTCCTTTGTTTAGACTGTAAGAGTCTGGAGAGGGAAGCAGAGAGGTCAGCTGTGCTGGATTTGTGACGTACTTGTGGGTAGAGCCAACAGGATAATATAGGTGTGCTAAATACTGTAGTACAGTAGATGCATTCCTGCCTGGGGCAGTGAGAACATTGGGCCAGAGTGAGGAGGGGGCGCCTTACCCAGCTGTGGGCATCAAGGAAGTCCTGGAAGAGGAGATGGAGTCTTGAAGGCTGTGGAAAAGTGAGCTATGTGAGGTGAGCAAAAGTGGGAGCCAAGAAGCCACATGGGCCTCAAGAAAACCATGAGTTGGTTTCCTGTTCCTGGAGGGCAAGGCCAGACAAGAGAAGGAATAGGCTTGCTCCTGTTAGTGGCCCAGGCGGAGCACTAACTATGGACTCCCGCACTGTTAGGGCTTTTATATGTTTTATCTTACTTAATCCACAACAAAAGCAAAATGGGTACGATTATTGCCCTCATTTTACAGATGAGAAAGTAGACTTAGATTTGACCAGGGTCACACAAAGTAATGGATGTTGCTGGGGCCCCAACCCAGGACCCCCGAGGACTCCCCTGAACACCGTAAACATCCACACATCCACACTGGCTTCCACAAACACAGAACCCCCTGGGGCTGAAGAAGGCAGGCAGGCACTTTTTTCCTCTACAAATGGGCCTTACTTGATCCAGTATCCAGAAGAAGAAACCGTATATTTGCCCCAGGGCTGGGGAAAAATTCTTAGGCTGAGACATTGTGCTTCCCGGGGTGACGGCGGAGCTCCTCACTTTAAAGTGCCCCAGGCTTGGTTTAATGCGCTGATGTCGACTTTTGAAAACTTTCAATCTTTTTAAAATAAAAGTTGCCACATTTTCATTTTTCACTGGGCCGAACAAATTATATAGTGGGTCGTGACTGTCCCGGATCCTGTGTACGTTGGACTTTGGGTGCAACTGAAGGGATCTTCTAGGGTATGTCCAAAAGCCTGGGTGCTCCTGGGCCGGGGTTAGACGCCGCAGGAGCGCAGGGCTGTGGAAGGCAACACGCGCCAACGAGCGAGTTCTCGCGGTAGGTACCATGATCTGGGGCTTCTGATAGGTGACCCTTCCGGGCCTGGAGGCGACGGGGCTACCGGAAAGGGCGGAACAAGGTTGAGAGGACTTGGCCTGTGGGACACGGGGGCTCCCGGGAACAGCGGGCGCGCGGGGCCCGGGGCGGTGGCGCAGGGACACCAAGCAGGGAGCAGAGAGCAGCGTGCGTGCGGGGAGCCGGGAGCAGGAAGCCAGTAGCGGGAAGCCAGAAGCAGGAGCTGCGGGCGCGCTGGCCCTGGGAGCAGGGACAGGGGACGTGCGCGCCCGGGGCGGGGCTTGCCACGGGCTCCGCCTCCGCGCCTGGCCCGGCGGCCGCGGCCTCTCCTGGCTGCGCGTAGGTCCTGGGAAGAAGAGTCGGAGACGGAGGAGGAATCGCGGGGCCGGGCGGCTCCAAGGGCGCAGTGGCGCCGCCGCCCGCATGGAGCCCAACGTGCGCTTCTGGATCACCGAACGCCAAGTACGGCCCGGGCCCGGCGCGGCTGGGGGTGGGGAGGGCGTGGGCCGCGCGGCGTGGAGTCGGCGCTGGCCGCGGTGACCTTGGGCAGGCCACGTGGTCGCACCACCCGCCTTCCCATCTCAGACCTCGGGAGGGGACGGAGGGAAGCCCAAGCTTGCCCGAAGCCGACGGCCATGGCGGTTACCGTGCGTCGCCTCTGCCTCAGGCCTGGCTAGGGGAGGGTCGCACAGTGTCACCCTGCAATGGCACCGAGTCATTCCCCACCACTCAGTCGTCTGCCTTCTGCTGCCTACGCTGTTGCTGAGCAGCAGGTTGGAGAGGGAAAGGTCGTCCCAGGAGCCCCTCGCCTCCCAGAGTCTGTGGGCTCAGCCACCAGTGAGACAAACCGCCATCGAAAAGTAACACGGCCCCGCCTCCAGCCTGTAGCTGGAGCAGCGCTGTCCCATAGAAAGAGCGTGGGAGCCACGTAGGTAATTAAAATTTTTCTAGTAGCCACATTAAAAACGTGGCTTTTAAATTTTTGAATTTTACCAATATGTTGCATTTAGCCCAATAGATAAAAAATATTAACCTTCCACATGTAATCTATATAAACAATTATGAATGAGATATTTTACATCCTTTTCTGCAGGAAGTCTTCAAAATCCGGTGTGTGTTTCACACATACGGCACATCTGATTTGGCCTGGCCACATGTGGCTAATTGGACAGCACAATTCTAGAGCTTTCTCTTTCAGCGCTTACCTAAAGTAGAGCCTCACCCGGTTTTTTTACGTGGAAAGTTGAGAAAGGACAGGGAACTCAAGTTGTCCGGGCAGAGCCAGGCCTCAAAACTGGAACCACTGCAAAGTTTGGGGGCTTTTTGGAGCAAACCATGCCTCATTTCTCCACATGTGAGCCAAACTGCCTTTATTGAGCCTCACTGGGGTGACTGGTTCTTTGCGACTGGAGTTAAGCCTTATAACCATGCTAAGAGCCGGAAGAAACAGATACTGAGAACTTTCTCGGTAGTTGCTTCAAGGTCGTATGTGAGATGTGAGCATAGGCTCATTTGTCCCCAAAGTTTGGACTTTAACCCTCAAGAGCAAATTGATATTGGAGTGGTCAAGAGCACAGGCCATTGGGTCATTTCCTGGCTGGGTTTCCTTGAGTACATTCAAGAGCCCTTCTAAGCCTCAGTTTCCTCACCTGTCAGATGGGGATTTTGTAAGAATTCCAGGAGATGCTGCAAATAGAAGGCCCTATTAGGTTCTCAAAAATAATGGTAACTGTTATTATTACCACATATCTTTGTTTTTCTGCTGCCATTAACCTCTCTGGTGCTCTTACCCCTCAAGTCTTTTATTCAAAGAGTTCTTCTGTGGACAGAATTGTTGGATCCTACAAATTTGATTGTTTCAGTTGTAAGTATTTTCTTGTTTTCAGAAATAGTGCATTTCACATTGTATACTGACACATGAAAACTGTGTCTCTTTTGAAAGTAGTTGAAATGACAGAAACTGTATATATTGTTTTTATTCCTTCCAAATGAGCCTGTTGGATTGGAAAGGTGATATGTAAAAGTGGACACCCATTTAACAGGCAGTCCAAGACTTGGCCCAGGTGCTGGTGGTTCAAAAGTGATCAAAACAAGCCTCCTAGGTCATGGAGGATGGGACCTCGGGCTCTAGGGTAAAATGTAGCAGGGGATTGGGGGAGGTTGTTGAGGGAAGGCTGGGAGGGAGGGGCAGGGAGAGTGGACTGTAAGCAAAGCCCAGTGGGGGGAGAACATGTCACCTGGTCCCTGGGGCTTTTAATTCAGGGGAACCAGGCAGTTCTTGAAGGTCCTTGAATGTCACTTAGAGAAGGGGGGGTTCATACCTCACCTGCAGGGTGAGGTGGTGAGGTTTGATCCCCAGTACCTCCATTAAAGTAGTAGTAGTAGTAGTAGTAATAATAATAATAAAAAACCTAATTACCCCCCCAAAAAACAAAAATTTTTAAATTTAACAAAACTTTAAAAAAAAAGGAAACAAGATGCATATAGTGCAACATTTATACAAATTACAACATAAAAAACCAAAACTACATATTTGTTTATGGATACATGTATTCATGTATGTATAGATATAAACGATGATCTGGAAGTTTGTACCTTGAATTCATAATAGTGATTACCTCCCATAGAATGGGGAGGGAATTGAGACTGGAGGTAATGGACCTTTTTGGGAAAAAAATCAGAAGCAAATATAACTGAATATTCATGGTTGTTAATTCTGGGTGAGGGGATTATGAGTATATAATCATTCTTTGTATCTCCTGTATTTAATTTTTTTTTAAAGAAGAGAAGAGATAAGACTGAACTGATTAGATGTGGGGGTGAGTGAGAGAGAAGGGGCTTCCAGGTTTCTAACTTGTGTAACCAGGTGGATGGTGGTATCACTCATTCACTGAAATAGTGGACATCAGAGAAGAACAGTGTGGGGCGGGAAATGGCAGCACCAGTGGGGTAAGCTGCTGGAACTGTCTAAGAATTTGGGTGGTCTGAGTCTGAATGACATACAGGACTGTCTAATGGAATCTGTGGATAAATCTGAACAATGTTGAGATCATCGCTTGATTTCTTAATATCTGATTCCAGGAAAAAATAGAAAAATCGAGGCAACTATTGTTAACAAATGAAGATGCATCCAGGGGTGACTTGGAGGACAAAAGGGTATGTCTCCTGTGCCCAGGTGTGCCTGGCTCAAGGCTGGGTGTGGTTGCCTTCAGGTGATTCTGCTTGCATGGTCTCAAATCAGGTGGGATTTTGTCAGTAGGGTTAGCTTTTTAAGTATAGTTAGAATTCCTTCTGATAAACCAGATTAAAATTAGTAGGAATTGTATGAAGGAGAAAAAGCATAGGGTTCCTCCTGTGCAGCAGATACTAGTGGTCATTCCCTGTAGCAGATTCCTAGAGGCCCATGGCAAATTCCAGCATTCAGGCAGGCCTCCCAAGTCAGAATCGACTTCCTGTTAGAGGCCGTGTTCTGGGGCAGGGTTACAGTCCTGCCTAAGGACTTACACCAAGCATTTGTTATCTACCTTGCAGTGTATGGGGCTTTCCGGGGCCCACAATCATCAGTCCCATGAGGCAGCCTGCGGAAAGCTCACATGTTTAAGTTGGTTTTTCTAAGAACTTGCTGGGGCCTCTGGGCTCACAGCCTGGCTCTTTTGCAAGTGACTTGGCTAATGGCGTGGTTTGCCACAGCCTGCTCTGCTCTGAGCCGGGGGAGGCTGGCTGCATTCAGGTCCTCACCTGAGTGACAAGTCAGGTGTTGGCCTTGAGTCCTCTCCAGGGTCAGAGACTAGGGGCTTTTTATAGTGTTCTGATCATTTTCATGTGGATCATCTCTTTGCTTCTGATTAGTTCATTTGTTCATTCATTCATTTGATTCATTTGTTTTGATTTGTTCGGTCCATGTGGTAGAAAACAGTTCGCTGCTTCACAAAGGTGGCACCAGAAATGAGAGGAGATGCTTTGGCTGCCAGGGCACCTTTAAAAAGGCTATCGCTTGTTTTTTTTCTCTTTAGATACAAGAAGCTTGGAAGAGAAGTCTCGTAAGTTTCATCCCTGTCCTAATTTTTAGCCTAAAATAACAAAATCAAACATCAGACTAAACTTCCTGTTTACCCTTCTGAAGTCAACAGTACATCCTGACAATAGCAAGCTGATTCCCGGTCCTTTTCGACCAGCAGGTGAGTTGACTCTAATTTTCACAAGTGGTTTGTAACCGTTTCAAACCTTTGCCTCCCTCTAGTCACGTGGTTGGTTCCCCTGGCAACCAGCCCCCTTCCTTAGGTGCTTTCCGAAAGTCACCTCATGGACACTATCTCAGATGTGGCTGAAAGGGGCTTGTTATGAAGAATAAAAGATGCTCTTTTCACCTTATTACTCTTCTCATTTAGGAAATTCCAAGGTTTTTAGGCTCTCTGTGCCAGAACAGGGACAAAAAGCCAATATGCCTGTCTTATTATTAAGTCACAGCATCAGATGCATTGAATTCACGCAGAAGGATGAACCAGGACTTGGAACGAGTGATGGTTTACCTTCCGTGAGAGGGAGCCTGGTCAGGTCTTCCTCTACGGTGTTGATTTAGAGTTTTACCATATGCATATGGTTATTATTTTTATTAGGAAAAAAAAAAGAATGAGTGAAAAATACTCTTTGATGTCCGTGCCTTCAGTTGGCCAGAAAAGAGGTTTTGGGATGGGCGGTGCCCCTTTCTGGCCTCTCTGCGGTCACTGACCCTCTTCTTTTTTTTTGCCAGCTCTCCTGCCTTTCACGGCGCCCATGGTGAGTAAGCTACTGCTCACCGTTCAGAAGCCGGGGCTTTAGGAAGATGTCCACCCAGCTCCCAAGCTTGGTGGCTGGTGTCCTCCAGCTCTGGACCCCTGATAGCTGGTTATGGTTCCCCCACCTCTGACCCTGGTCTACTCCCCATCCCACCCCCACTTATCCAGCCAGGCACCTGGGCCTCTTGAGGGTCCACAGTGTCACAGGGTGATCCTTTCTTTGAACACCTACTGTGTGCAAGTCACTATGGAGAAGATGGATGAGTTAAGATGTGCTCCCTGGCATAGGCCCGTGTGATTGTCCATCACCTTCTCTCCCCAAGCCTCCCCCATCGTGCAGTCCCTCTCCTGGAACCCGAAATTGCTCCCAGCAAGGCCATCTGACCTTGGCTTTCACGAGGTGTTTTCACCAAGTGAGAACAGCCTCCACCCCATGCAAGTGCTGCTTCTCACCCCCTGCTCCATGGCACGGGGACCACTGTCAGGCGGCCGGGTGCTCTCAGTGCCTGTGGGTGCCCATCCAACATCACATGTCCACCGACCACTAGCCCCCCGCATCCGCTCCTTCCCCTCCTTGCCCCGGCTCCTGAGGGCTCAGTTCTGCATCTCCCTGGGGAAGTTCTTTGCTCTACAGGCTCTCCCTCCCCCCAAACACTCACAGCTCTGCTTTCTTTCCTTTACAGGTGTTTTTGTCAGTGCTGCCAGTAAAAAATCTAAAGTCCATGATTTTACCGCAGGTAGCAGTTCCTCCCATTTCATGATCACTGTATTTTATTGTGCTTAAAACCAAAATGTGATGTATTAGCCTCTGTCTTACTGCAGGTTTCCTTCTACACCTACAGTACAGTCTTCAGCATCGTCAATGGAAACGCAAGTTACGTGAGTATCACGAGGCCCAGGGGGCTGCAATTTTGTATTATTTCTTTTGGAGTTGGTGTGTGTGTGTGTGTGTGTGCATTTGTTTTAATTATCTTTTCTGGGTAAAACTGTGGTATTTGCTAAATATGAACTTTTGTTTTTCCCTAGAATCGTCGCCCCTATGAGAGTATATTACTTGGGGCAGGAGTAATCACTTCCTCTACCTTTTTTGGAGTATGTATTTTAAAAATATGTCGAATTTTTGTATTTCTCAGAATCATAATTTTATGTTCTACCTCAACTTAGAAAGCATGATTACGACATAAAGAAGGAAATATGTCATCTGGAATCCTATCACTCCCAAATTATCATCTGATTTTTCCGAGTTTCTAGGCATATGCTCAGTACTGTTATCTTTTTAAAAAAATAATTCATGCTGTATGAACATGTTATACACATTATATATTGCTTTAGATGTCAGGACGCTGTTATGGTTGAAAATGTAGACTTTAGAGTCTGATAAGTCTGGGTTCACATCTTGGCTCAAATCCTTAACGACTTAGTGACCCTGGAAAAGTTCTGCAGCCCGAGCCTCCGTGTATTTCTCTAATGATCAGGGAGAACGAGAATGAAAATGAAAAATACACGGAGGGCACTTGCTGGGGTCTGACCTGTAATGGGAACTAAGTTGACGCTAGCTCCCTGCTGTCACATGTGTTCAGCTGAGTTTTTGGTCCTGTGCAACAGTGATTTTTGTCTCTTATTTTCTAGTTATTACCTCGTTTGCTGCAAGTAAAGTTTTCACTGAGTAGCATTTTGAGCAGAAATGTCTTTCCTGTCGTCATGCTCGGTAAGCAGGGAGCCTGCCACCTTTGTGGATGAACACAAACCTGGAAACACACATTACATTTTAAAGACTCTCTGTACAAGCCTTCTTCATGTCTTACTTCACTTGATCCTGACAACTCATGGGCGGATAATATTATTATTCCCATTTACAAATGAGGAGACTGAGGCAGGGGGAGGTTAAGGAACTTTCCTGGGGTGACACAGGGAGGAAGTGGTGGTATAGGGGACTCCAACCCAGTGGTCTGACTCCAAGGGAGTGACAGACGTATTAACCAACCCTTTTAAGTTTGCCAGCCTGCAAGTTCACGCGTTCACACTCCACATTTGGGTTTGGGAATCAGAGCAGCTTGAAGGGTTGGCAGAATTATGTCAGTGGTAACACTGGGAAATTATGTTACAGAAACCTCGTCTAACCAGCTGAAGCCAAGAAGGCAGGCATATTTCAAGGACCTTGGTTTCTCTGGGAATCCTGCCAGGGGTGTTGGAACCTGGTGCTGGGTGGTAGTCAGGACTCAAGACTGAGAGGCCAGTGGGGAGGGTACAGCTCAGTGTTATGCTGTGCTAGTGCTAGAACCCATGAGGTCCTGGGTTCAATCCCAGTACCTCCATTAAAAATGAATAAATAAATAAACCTGATTACCTCCCCCATCAATCAATCAATCAATCAATAAAAATTAAAAAAAAAAAAAAGACTGAAGCTCTGACCCTACTCCTCAGCCCAGGGGAGAGCTCGGGTGGCCCAGCACCTGTCAGGTGAGCACCTGGGGACCAGGAGGCACAGCTGTCAAAGAAAGAGGCACGACACTTGGAAAGATGTTCCTCCATTGGACTGACGCTTATCCCTCTGTGTCGTCTTTCCACCCACAGCCCAACTCAGTGGAATGAACGTGATTGCCTCCCGAAGTCTGGAGCCCATGCGAGGGATTGAGGTCATGGACAAGGACGGCAACGTCATAGGCTATTCCAGAAAAGCTGGGACCAAGGTAGGGGGACACGACGGAGCCGTGAGCTGTTTGCCTTTTGGGCAAAGAATTGCATTTTCTGTTTGAGAGCTGGTCACAAATTCATGTCTCCCTTCATCCTTTTCTTATCTGTCTTCCCTCATTATGCTGAGAGAGAGATTCTACATTTTGTGCCCTGATGTTTAAAAGGCGACGCGTTAGTCTGGGTTCCCAAGAAAAAAAGAATCGACAGAGATAAACAAGTTCATATTGTACAGCACAGGGACGTATATTCAAATATCTTGTAGTAACTTATGGTGAAAAAGAACATGAAGACGAATATGTGTGTGTTCGTGTATGACTGAAGCATTATGCTGTACACCAGAAACTGACACATGTTAAACTGACTACACTTCAATGAAAATATATATACTGAAAAAAAAAACAAACAAACAGGCTATCTGCCTATTTGCCTATCACCTACATACATTTCCAATAATTGGCTCACACAGTTGTAGCACCAGGAATATGTAGGGCAGGCCTACAAGCTGGAAACTCAGGGGCTGAGAATTTCTTCTTTGGGAAACTTCAGATTTGCTCTGAACACTTTCCAACCCAATTGGATGAGGTCCATCCACACTGTGGAGAGTAATCAATCTCCTTTACTTAAATTCTACAGGTTGTAGATGTTAATCACATCCACAGCACACCCCTACCACAACACCTCGATTCGTGTTTGATTAAATAACTGGGAATTACAGGTGGACCCATAAGACTGACCATCACAGATGGGCATCGCCAAACACTAGCCCTTCTTTGAGTGTGAGGTCTTGTCCTTCAAGCTCAGTACCCGCCCTCCCAGCCTGCTCTGTGCTCGTGGAAGTCAGTGGACACCCTCTCTGGGTTTAAGAGAAGCCTCCCACCCCACCTCCCAGCAGATTTCCTTAGAGTCTTCATCTTTAAGGACCAATTTGCTGTCAAGGATGGCCTGAGGAAATCCAACACTCTGACCTACAACTCTTCTAAAAGGCCTCGCATTTTAAGAATTTTTATTGTTAAATAGTTTGTTCTTTTGCTCCATTCAATATAATAGCTTCTGTCTGCATTCAGCTCAGAGAACTTGCACTAACCTGTGGTTTCATTTTGAGTATAAACTTAAAAAATACCTTTTCGGGGGTGGGGGATATAGCTCAGTGGTAGAGTGCGTGCTTGGTGTGCATGAGGTCCTGGGTTCGATCCCCAGTGCCTCTGTTAAGGGGGAAAAATACCTTTTAAGCAAATGAGATCTTTTTTGGTCTCTGTGAAGTGATTTTAGCTAAAGAATTGTAACATGAGGCAATTGTTTGCAAAGTATAGAGAGTAGTTGGGTCTCTCACTGTGTCCTCGGTCAGGGGGCCTCTCTGAGCCAACTGGACCTCCTGCCCAGCCTGTCGGTGGAAGAGGAGGTCAGAAAAGATGGCTTCTCATTCAGTCCATAAATCTGTCGTTATTGGGCTCATGAAATATGTTACTGTAAATCCTATCACTGATTTACAAAGTTGAATTATAAACCATCAGATACATGCTACAAGTATTTCCACTAGTGCATCTAATAGCATGTCTGGAAATAGTGGCCACCTCAGTGAATTACAATAAGGACATGAAAATTGCAAGTCACAAGGAGAGAAATTACTGCCAGAAATGAAATACCTCGTTTTTGAAATGAAGGTCCTGTGCCTAAGAATATGCCCTAAAGAGACATTTTCTAACACTTTTATTGAGGAGGAATTTACATGCTATAAAATTAATTGAAAGAGTATAGTTTGATGAATTTCAGTAAATTTAAACAGTTGTACAAACATCACCACAGTCCAATTTTAGAACACTTCATCCCCTGTGCCCATTTACAGTCACACCCCTTCCCACCCCCAGCCTCAGGGAAACGCTGGTCTGCTTTATGTCTTCATAGGTTTGCCTTTCCTAGAAATTTCCCACAGATATATCATACAATATTTTTGGGTCTGGCTTCTTCGACTTTTGAGGTTCATCCATCTTTTAATGTGTCAGTAGTGTGCTGTGTGGCTTAGAGTCGCTGAGCAGTGTTCCGTCGTATGGATGGACCACATTTTGCTTGTTCACTCCCCTGGCGATGGACATTTGGACTGTGTCCGGTTTTCGGTTGTTATGCGTAGTGCTGCTCTGAACGCTCATGGACAACTCTGTGTGTGGAGGAATGTTTGCATTTCTCTTTAACTCAATTTTAACTGCAAGGCATAAATATGCCAAAGAGAACAGTGAGAGCGAATGTTTACTCCACAAGTTGTTCCACAGCACCTCCCGCCCACCAGGCGCTGTGCTGGGCTCTGGTGACCCAAGCCCTCACCAGTCAGAATGCCTTCTCCCCAGGAGCTGCAGGGAGGTGGCTTCGGCCCCGCTGGCTCTCCAGTTCTCTATCACATCTCGTCCAGAGGAGTGTCGTTTTTTGCATGAAGGCCAATTTAGGGTAAAAGAAAGGTTTGATGATCTGCTTAAAAAAAAAATTTATCTTTCTCTTAAGAATAAAGTGACTGCGACCATGCGTAAGCATTAGCATTCTTTTATCATTTCCCTGTTGCCGGAAGATTTTTCTTTGGCTAAAATTTCAGAAACTACGTAACCAGCGATATCTGATTGTAATAGGGCACCTTTGATCAGATTTCAGGAGCCTCATCCACGTCGTTTTCCTTTGACTGGCCTTGTCAGCCCGTCAGTTGCAAACTGTCACACGCGTCTCCCCGGGCCTCCTCATGATCGGTGTCCAGTCTGGAATGTTTTCTCTTTCCACACGAGACAAATGGAGAGAGTCTGGCCTCGCCCACTGATGTCAAAACACGCTACACTCTGCAGCCACTTTTTTGTTTTTAAAGAAGTGAAAGCTTCTCAGCTCACTTCTTTTTATTTTTTATTTTTTTGGGAGGTAGGGGGAGGTAATTAGGTTATTTATTTATTTATTTATTATTTTTTTGATGGAGGAACTGGGGATTAAGCTCAGGACCTTGATGCAGGCTACGCACTCACTCTACCACCAAGCTACACCCTCCCACTCCCTGCAGCCAGTTTTCTCTTCCTGGAGTCAAGCGACTTTATTTTACATTCCTGAAAGTTTATTTTGAAAGCCACCCTCCTTGGCGCCCTCTGTCCTCCTGAGGAAAGGGCAATCCCGCAGAGGATGGGGGAGCTGAGCCTTAGTGTCCTAAGCAGAGAATAGGGTACCGGGCACAGCAGAGGAGCCAGGAAGTAGGGTGTAGCCATGGAGTCATGGGAGGCCGGAAGTGCAAGGAACAGAGTTCAGGGGAGGGAATGGTGGAGTGACTGCCTAGTCATCTCGTGCTGGGTGGTGCCGTGTGTGCAGTTAGTTGTGTCTTATTGGGGGTTGAGTTCTGAAGTTGCATGTGAGTGTCATCTGTAGTCAAAATTTCCCTTGAATGTCTCTTACATTGCCCTTGAGTATACATGATTTTGTGCATATAACCCATACTGTAAGTTACATCTTTAAACGTTCAACATAGAGAGTAATGTACATTACTTAAAAATGACAAAATGTTATAAACTATACGTGCATGTTTGTGCAAAAGAAAATTTTATAGCATACTTTTAACTACACAAGGAAAAGATGGGCACATACAGGTAGACTCGTGCAAGTTACGTGTGAGTGTGTTGCCTCGCCAGTGCACTCGGAGCTGGACGTTTGGAGGATTCCTTCACTAGAAGGGGTGGGAATAACTGGGGAGTTGCTCAGGAGAGGAAGGCCAGTGGCAGAGTCCTGGACTGAAAGGAAAACATGGAGTGGTCCTCGGTGGCAAATCCAGTATTTCCACCAAAGGGGCTGCCATTTGGTTCTAAGTAAGGATTTGTCTGCAAGCTGCCTTTGCTTGTGCTTAGTGAGTATCTTATTTGGGGTGGCTGGTGGAAATGATGGAGACCTTGTAGAGTCAGAGGAGGTAAATTTCGTCTCTGGTTACTCCGGGCACCAACCCCGGGCATCCGTGTCAGCTGCTGGCTCCACCTCTTTGCACCGGCATTATTTTTCTAAGCAAGAAGGGAGAGTAGTGGTTTACTGGTCTCTGTCATGAGTTGCAAGATCCCTGGAAATCCTCTCACTCCATGTGCTAAGCTGCTCTCTTTTCATTTCCACCAGGCTGTTAAAGATACAGCAACATCCAGAGTTGTGCTGTTTGGGACTTCAGCTTTTATCCCCGAAATCTTCTCATACTTCTTTAAAAGGTAAGAGGTACGCTCATCTCCCTGAGTAGGAATAAACATTTTGATAGTCAAAGTCCATATAAAACTTGTCAAATCCTGAATCTGGTGGGAAGGGTGGGAAGAAGTTGCTTTAAGAATCTTCCAACTGCTCTTCACCACAGGTAAGACAGTAGGATTGATTTAGGGCAGCTATGGAAATCTTGATTTGTATATTCCAGTGACCCTGGAATCTCGCCCAGGCCCTGTCCTCAGTGACTTCTGCTCCTGGGGCGTGTCCCGGCACCTGCTGAGGCTTGTCTCCTCACTTCTACAATGCTGAGTTTGGATGATTTGCAGGCTCTCCCACCTCTGATATGCTGTGAATATTGCTCAAGCCTCTTTTCTGCCTTCCAAACATGTGTTAAATTAGCTCAGTTGGTCCAGAATCAGTGGACTGCCATCCCTTTTGAGAAGTGAGGAATGACCTATTAGAAGGAGAGCCTGAGGATCAGCCAGTATGAGACGCCCCACTGCAGTAAGTAGCTTAGAGCAGAAGGGAGATGCATTGATTTAGATCCTGGGAATGGGCAGAAGCGTAGCCTATGGCAACTGACCAGAGACTCTCGTGCAGGACAGTTTTCTCTTTCGTGGGAGTTGTCTTCCGTCTCTCCTGCCACACATTGGCTCCTTTGTTTTGATGAGGGACATGACTGCTGCCATCTCCCAGCTCATATCCTCACAGTGTCCTGATGAGAAAGGAAAACAGCAAACCCCAGGGGCTGGGGAGACAGAGAATGTCTTCCACTGAGTTCATAAACTCCTGGGGAAGGATTCTTTTGGCCCAAGTGGGGTCAACTTGCTTGGTGCTGAACCAGCCGGCTCTGTCCAGGGTGCCGAGCTAGCAAGCTTCCACTAGGACCACATAAGGAGTGCATTTCAGGACGTAGCAGTGTCCTGGACAGAATCAACAGTTACTTCCCATGGTCAATCCAGCTGGGTGGGTGTGAGGACTTCTGCTGTGTCAGGGTCTTCCTGAAGCTCTCTGGCTGTCCTTAGAGTGGGGGCTTCTGGGAGAGATGGAGCCTTCCAGTTTGTCCCCTGAGGCCTATCCGTTGGCACCAGCTGCCTTGTGGGAAGAGATGGTCTTCATTTCCCGGTGGGCCTCGGGGTGCCTGGAAGGACCTCGTGCCAGCCCACAGCCATGAAACGTAGCCAGGCTAGGAAGACCTCAGTGGCTCTTCTAACTCACCTCTTCCATTTTGTATCTGAAAAAACTCAAAGCTATGAAGGGGAAAGTGATTTTCCCAAGAGCACACAGTCTGTC
Organism: Camelus bactrianus; assembly: GCF_048773025.1. Classification (NCBI taxonomy): domain Eukaryota; kingdom Metazoa; phylum Chordata; class Mammalia; order Artiodactyla; family Camelidae; genus Camelus; species Camelus bactrianus. The sequence continues at coordinate 27,202,696 of NC_133549.1, forward strand.
AGTGGCTGAGCCCTAACCAGACCCCAGGACCCCAGGTCTCTGACTCGGAGGCTGAGGTTCTTTGCACCTTCCCACACTGTCAAAGGGTCAGAATGTCACATCCATGTCCACGTGGCCCAGGGGAGAGCACAGGCTCTAGAATCTGACCTCTCACATTTGAGAGTTGGCAGATTTTAGGTAAGTGACTTACCCGGCCAGTGGCTTCATTCTCCTGTTCCTGTGAAGGAGTGATGATACACAGGCCTCACAGGGTCTTCGGGGGTCAAATGAGCAAATGAATGTGAAGTGCTTAACCCCGAGCCTGACGCATAGTGGGTGTTCCGTCCATGCAGCCACTCGTATTGCCTGTTTGTGGGGCCAGTGGGAACCGAGGCAGGGCCTGCAGCGGCTCCCAAGACAGTTGGCCACCATTCGAGCAGAGGGCCAGCCTCTAAAAAAAGCCCTGTAACCCCTGTAACTTTGCCTCTTCCAGGAGCCAGTTTTTCCTGCGGTATCCGTGGTCATTGTGGTCCTTAAAGTTTTCTTGTACTGTCCTTGTAATGGGACTGATGGTGCCGGTTTCTTTCAGCATATTCCCACAGATTGGACGGGTAAGTGACCCCTTGGACTTCCTCTCAAAAAAAAAAAAAACAACCCAAAAAACTATTTCTTCCCCTTGTTATCGGAGTGAAATAAATTATTCTCTGAAAAAAATCTGTGAAGTTTACGAAAGTATAAGACATTTGCACATAATCCCATTCCCCAGAAGACTTGTCCAGCTTTGGATACTGTTTTTCTTAATGGTATATCAGAAGCATTTTTCTGGGACGTTAGAAAAAAAAAAAAAACTTTGAGATATTTTATAATCTGTAGCGACGCCCCACCCAGTGGGACTTTGTGCAGTGTTCTGTATCTGTGCTGTCCAGTATGGTAGCTGCTCATGACGTGTGGCTGTTGAAACGTGGCTAGTGTGACTGAGGAACTGGATTTTTAATCTGGTTTAATTTTGTTTTGTCCTGGGGGGGAGATAATTAGGTTTATTTATTTATTTTAATGGAGGTACTGGGAACTGAACCCAGGACCCCGTGCACGCTAAGCACACACTCTACCACTGAGCTATGCCTTCCCCGCTAGTATAGTTTTATTTTAACTTACGTGCTCACATGCAGCTAGTGGCTACTGTTCCAGACAGCGCAGTTCTGTGGACCAGGATACATGATGATCTATGACAAGTCTGACTGCCTGGACTCAAGTTCCCAGTTCCTCCACGACCATAGTCAGTTTGCTTAAACTCTCTGATGCTCAGTTTCTATGAAAGACAGATGAAGATCACAGTACCTCGGCAAAACCTTGTTGCTGGTATCAAGGACGTTTTTAGTGTAAGATATTATCGATTTCTGGCATTTCTTGGCTGAAAATTTCAAATGCTTGTTGCTGTCACTGAAGTTAAAAAATCACTCATGTCCTCAAAAGCATTTGTATTTATGGAATGATCTTGTTCGAAACCCAAGTTGTAAGTTTAGGTTTATAGAGTCATTAATGCTGGCAACCTTAACAGCACATAACATAGAAGTTTTTAATTATTTCAGATGGTTGCTATACTCGCTATGAGGTCGGTAAAGGTTGGAGAGGTGGGCGTAAGGGGTACACAGAGCCCAGGAACTGACCAGGCTGAGAGTGGAGCAGGGGGCTTCAGGGGATCCAAGGAAAGGAATCTTTGGGAGCTCCCTTCACTGGCGTTGGGGTGTCAGAATCCAGAATCGGCGAGTTTGTTGTTGGATAACCAGGCTCTCCTTCCACTTGCTTTGTATGGATTAAAGTTACGATGTGTAGTGGGATTCATTTTTCCGGGGTCAGGAGTAACTTGGTTTTGCTCCTCGGCCAGTGGCCTCTTTCTATGGCTGGGGCCCTTGTGGGTACGTGGTCACCCTCAAGAAGCTGGGCCCGGGACAGCGTGTCAGCAGTCAGCCTTCACCACTGCCATTCTGTGCCCCACATCCCGATGCCACTCCCTGGCCTTCTGGAGTCAGACGGCTGCTAACTTAAGTTACATGGCTGAATGGGCGTGCTCGGGTCCTCGGGCCAGTGAGGGAACTGTAGCCGCAGTGGGATTGTGGTGGAGCCCGGGTGGGGCGGGGTGCACTGGGGAGGGGCAGCGTGGGCAGAGGGAACAGCCGGGACACAGGCATGGAGGTCTCTGGCGTGGCCCACCTGGGACACTCCGAGGGGTTGCAGGTGGCTGGAGTGTGTGGGAGAGGAAGCTTCAGGGTATTCCCACTTAAAACAAGTGAGGCTCCTGTGTTATCTAGTCCCTTCTGTGTCCTGGGCAGTTGTCCTCAGAAGTACCCTTCAAGGTAGTTTGTATTCCCATTTTGCAGATGGAGAGCCTGAGGCTCAGGGGAAATGTGAAATTCCCTGATAGGTTATTCAGCTACGGTAGGCAGGGCAGGTTTGCTGGTTCTGGCCAGATGATGAAAAGCCTCACCAGCCCCACAAGGTGATGGAACTTTATCCTGGAGGCAGCGGGGCGAGTGGCTTAGCAGGCTGTACTTTAGGAATGTTACTCTGGACCCCACACTGTGGGTGGAGATGGTTGGGAGGCTGTAAAATTATGCCCACAGCAGGGTGAAGGGGGCTCAGAGCAGACCCGTGGTAGTAGGTTGGAGAGAAATACTTCAGTTGGGTAAGTCAGAACTTCTGAGCAGATTAGGGGTGAAAGCGTTGCAGAGAAGGGGACCTTGGGGCACCCAGATTTCTGGCTCAGGCATGACGCCAAGAGCCAGGACCGAGAACTAGGATTGCGTCTGGTTGTAACAGATCCAGAAAGTGCCTCGAACAAGGGGGATGTTTATGTCTCATTCACATGAAGTGAGGGGTGGCCAGGCCAGGTAAGACACCCGTGTGTCATGAAGTCCTCTGGAACCTGGGCTCCTTCCAGCTCAGCACGCCGCCCACCCTGGGGTTGGCCCTCATCCTTAGGGAGCAAGATGACACCACTCTCATTCTACACAGTCACCTGGCGTGTCGGCTTTCATCACCGTGACAGAACTGAGTCATGTGCAGGGGAAGCTAGGAAATAAGGTCTTTCTTCTGGACCTATTTAAAGTTCTGCTGCTGTGGAAGCAAAGAGCAGATGTTGGGGGCGGGTGGCAGTTTCTGCCACGGGCTTTAGCGGGAAGGGTAACATGGTATGGAAATGACTCTCACGTGACAGAAAGTGAACATGACTGAAAGGCTATGGGGAGATTAGGGAAGGAAGAGAATTTCTAACTGATCCAGGAAGGCTGCATGGAAGAGGTAGGCTTTGGATATGGATGGATTTGAACAGGCAGAGATGGGGAAGGAAAGGGCATCCCCAGTGCAGGGAGCAGGAGGGCTGAGGAGTCCAGTGAACCTGGACACACGTGGCTAAACGTGACTGACAGGATGCTTGGGGCAGGTGGCGGGGCCTGCACTGCTAGGCCGAGGAAGCAGACCCTACTCCAAAGGCAGCAGGTGGTTTGTGCAAGTCTTAATGGGTGCAGGGCTCTTAGAGGCCAGAGAGGAGGCAGGAAATGGAGTCCATCTACCCTCGAGATACCTCCAGCCCCCGCCAAGCAAGTCTTGGCATTTGCTGGGCTTTTAAAATACCTTGTTACTCCATGGTGGGCATGGAAGCGGCTGAATGGTGGGCCTGGGCTAAGTGGAGCCCCACTTGCCTGTCCTGCCTGGGGTGGCTTGCAGAGAGAGCCCCAGGCTGGGAGTGATTCTCTGCCCTGGGGCACCTCCTCAGACATTGCATGGGGTGCAGCGAATTTCAGGTCTGGAACCTCAAGGACCCCAACGAGGAAACTTGTCCTTCCCGAAGCTCCTTTTCCATTAGCCACCTCTGCCTGCCAGTGTCAGCTGGTACTTCTGCCACCCTGCTAGCCTAGAAATGTGGCATGGTATTTCAGGATTGTTGTTAATTTTGTCAGGTGTGATAATAGCATGTAGTTGGGTGACAGAGGCTTTATCATTTGGAATTTCATACTGAAGTCTTTGTAGATGAAATACTGATACACCTGAGAATTGCCTTAAAATACTCCAGAAAATACCCCACAACTCGGTATGGGAGATGCTTGATGAAATAAGATCGGCAGACTGTTAATAGTTAAAGCTGAGTGATGAGTATATGAGGATTCACTATATGTTTTTGGCATTTGTTTACATTTGAAATTTTCCATGAAAAAGTTTTTAAGAAGTTAATGTTTTTTGCTATAGATTAGACATCACTGAAAAAGTTAGAATGTGAAATAGATGCTTTCTGAAAAAAAATTTTTTTTTAACTTGACTTCTAAGGCAAGAAAACTTTCTTAATATGAATGTTAAGAATTTAACTTTGTTTTTCAGATACAGTGCAGTGAGCTGGAAAAGGAAATTCAATCTGCAACAGAAGAAACAGAACTCTTCTATAACAGAGGGGTGTAGGGGTGAGTTTTAGGTGAATCTGTTTGGTTCCTGCAGTGAAAACCTTCCTCCTAAGGTTTCAGTTTCAGGAACTCTGCCAGAGGTGAACTGGGAATCCCAGAGGTGTCCGCGGTGACAGGAAAGCTTATGATTACACCTGCCGAGACGATTTTGAGGCTGGTCGTGCCCAGTGTTAAACAAGCCTGGATAGAAGAAGAAAAATGGGGGTCTGTCCTGTCTGACCCACCCCGTGGGGCTGCTGAGGGGATGTGTGATGTAAGATCAAGTGTTCTGTTTGTTCGTCATCCTGTGAAAGGATACTGCGAAATTGCTAATAAACTTGTCTGAAGTTGAGTAGTTGAAAACGAAGGACAAATGTCCACCACGCCCACGTGGCACAGGGACTAAGCTGATGCCCCACCTCAGGGTGCACATGTAGTGAGCTGGTGAAGGCCTTCAGCCCCCAAAACAATTCCGTTTCCTGCCTCAGCTTCTTCCTGTCCTGGAAACAGCTGAAGATCTTTGCCAGCTCCTTCTTCCTCTTCAATGGCCAGTGACCCTGTCTTCTCTGCACGGTGAAAACCAAGGCTGTCACCCTCCTGGCAGCAAACCTGCCAACCTCCTTTCTCCGAGGTCGGCTTGCCCGACCCTCCCTGTTTCTTTTGGACCTTCTCTGCAGCTGCCACTGTCCCTCTGGCTCCAGCCTCAATTCTCTGCTCCTTCCCAGTACCCTTTAAACTGCTTGAGTCACCTGCCTCATGAAAAAAGCAAACCCCCCGCCTTTGTAGCCAAACATTTTCAGAGGTTTCTATCCTGTTTCCATCCCACCTTCCACTAAGACTGCTGCCATCCATGCCCGCCCCTCCCCACCGCGAATCCTCTTCATACGGCCATGCTGCCGGCTGCGCAGGCCTGTCATGGGCCTTGCTCTCCCTGGAGCAGCAGGCCCACGTCCAGCTGCCCCTTGCACTCTGCCATTTGGATGTCCACTTGAGACCACCTTTCCCTCCCACTCTCAGGAGGTGGTACCACCACTTCCCCAGTTCCATCACTCAGGACCACTAGCATCACCCTTACCCTGCCCTCCCCCATCCCATTCAACAGACTTAGCCCAACGGTGTTAATTTAAGTCTCTAGACCTCACCCCTCTGCATCCACTGCTCCCACCCCAGCTCGGTCCAGCAGCATCCCCAACTGGTATCACTCATCTTACCTGCTGTCTGGCTGCCTCCAGTCTACCTCCAGCCTGCTCTTCTGAAGCACACCTGCTCAAAAGCCTTCAGTGGCCTCCCAATGCATCAGGATCAAGTCCAGATTTCTTGCCGTGGCAGGCTGGAGCCTTTACCTTATTCATCACTTGCCACTCCCTCTCCTCACTCTGGACCAACATCCAGTTCCTCAGATGTGCTGTGGTCTCTCTTCCTTGGGCCTTCCCACAAGCCGTCCCCTCTGCTCTGGGCTAACGCCTGCCTATGCTTCAGGTCTGACTTGGATGTCAATCACTCTTCTCCAGGAAGCCTTCCAGGAGTCACCATACAGAATTAGGCGCCCTCTCCTGCAGCACTCATACCGTGCCTGGCACTTGCCACACTGCAGTGCGTTGGCCTGTTTGCTGACCTTATGCGCCCCCAAGACTGTGCACCTTGAGAGCAGGAAGCAGCATCCTGTGCATCAAGGAAGCCCCAGAAGACACTGTGCACGGCATAGAGTAGGTACCCAAACATTTGCGCACTGGAGGACGGTCTCCATCACATCCTGCCCCAGGTCATCTGAGAAATAACCTGTGTCGTTCAGTTTTCCCTAGGTCACAATGACAGTTATCTCCAAATTTGGTAGAAGATGTTTCACAGCAGCCTAAAAGGATAAAAATCTGTGAGAATGAGCTACCAGTCGGCTCCATGTAGCCACAGGCTTATACTAAACAAAAAGAACAAAATGTGCAAAGGCTCCAGGTGGAGGTTTAGCCACTAACAGATGACAGAGGAGTAATCTAAGAGCATCTTTTTGAAGAAAACGCTTCACCATTAAAGTCAGCTCCAGAAGTGGGGATGGAAGAGACTGGGCGGGGGAGGAGGGCCGAGCCAATGCAAGGAGCTGGACTGCTTAACCTTCAAATAGGTCTTGGGGTAACTCCCCAGTGGTTCTGCAGTTGACAAAAAGGGTTTTTTTCTTTTTTCATTTGGAGTGGGGAGAATTAGAGAAAGAGGGCACAATTCTTCATCTGCCTAAAACTCTGTTGAGTATCAAAATATTTCCATTTTATTTTTGTATCATAAATTTCTAATTTTAACAACTTTGATCATTAGCTAATAAAGTAATACAAAAAAATGAGGGAGAAAAAGATGTTAGTATTTTCATAAAGTGCAGATTTAATTTTCAATTGTTTGTCTCAGTAAACATCATCTCATTTCAAATCCTCCCCTGCCCCCACCCAAGGGGAGTATGTTAAAAATTTTTTCCTTAACAAATGTCTGACACCAAGAATAAATGAAAGATCCAAGAAAGGCAAGTATTTTTACAGACATTTTTTCTGGGTAAGATTTCTAAGGACAGCAGTACTGAGTAAAAAAGAGTGAAAAATCCCCTTTCATAATTAATATGAATGTATATAATAACAAAAACAATTTAGACCCCCATGCTTATTTTGCAATTTTTAGGTCTCTAATTATGAAAAAGGTACCTAACTGAACAAAAACAATTGCCTTTATATGTGGCCAAATTATTTTTACTAAAGTTGTTTGAAAACATTCTCTGGTTTTGGCCCTCACAAGAAGTGAATTCTCACATTCCCTCACCAATTATATAAAGTTGCTGCTTCAATGCAGACATTTACGTTCAAAATGGGCTTCTTATTTTATTCTATCACATAAGGGCTGGCATCTTTTTCAAAAGAATATTGCTAGCAACAGGGTTAGTTAAAGAGAACTAATGGCCGAAGATTGCCAACTGCTTACCTCTGCGACAGTATAAATATGGATTATTAAAGTTGTCTACCCAGGTATAAAATCTATGCAAAACCCTTATAATATAGGCAACATGTTCAAAGGCTAAGAAAAGAATTTTCTTTTATAGGAAAGTGCAACTGCAGGGTCTTCTGAATGATCTTCTAGACGGTTCTGCAGAAAACTTAGTAGTTTGGCTCAGAAAGTAGAGTTCCTCACAAGGAATTAAAGTTCTTCCTAGAAGAATACAAAGCAAAATTTCAGGCAGCTTTCTGAAAATAAACCATTCATTGGTGGCTACACAGTGAGACAAACTGGAACTTAGAGTAACGAAGGCCTTCGGAGTTGCTGTCATTTGCATGAGAACTCGACAGAGCTATTTCGCGCTTACTCCAGGACATCGGGCAGTTGTATAATGTTACATATGGTGGTTACAGCACTTTGTAAACATTGAGAGGAGGCATGAAATTAATCAGATAGGAGGAATTCAGAAGTGTTTTCGTATGTGTTTCAGTGCTTTTTCAGGTCAAACTGCAATGCTTTCAAATAAATCATTAAAAATAGAACGTTTTCTTTGCTATTTCCAGTATTTTACATAGGCGATGGATAGTCACGGTGCCAGGGCTTTAGATCTGTCATCAGTGACACATTCTGCCCCGTGGTCAGATTTTCAGCATTTGTTCCGCTGCTGCTAGATGGTAGAGGAAGTTTTCTGTTGCTGGCGGAAGTCGTCTCTGCTTTAGTGCCTCATAATTGAGCACTCGCTTTTCTCCATCACCCGAAACTTCTGAAAACGGAGCCAGGTTGGTGAAGATTTCTTTTGTTTTTAGGGAAATATCCTTTAAAAGAACAGGAAAATATATAATATGTTAGTATCAAAAAATTTGAATAGTTCTCCAGAATCCTTCCTGCTGTTTTTTTAGGTTTATCAGACTAACTTTATAAATAATTTTTTTTAAAATTTAAAATAACAAGATAAATGTCATGAGTAATTTTGGGCGGTGGGGGCGGATGGGCATAAAGTGTACAATTCAGCGGCATTTTAAGTACATTTACAGTGTGGTTCAACCATCACCACTATCCATTTCCAGAACTCTTTCCATCATCCCAAACTGAAACTCTGTACCCATTAGACAGTAACTCCCCACTCCAGTCTCCTCCAGGCCCTGGCAGTCACCATTGTACCTTCTGCCTCGATGAATTTGCTGATTCTAGGTGCTTCATGTAAGTGGAATCACACTATTTATCCTTCAAGGTTCTTGTCAAGATTCATACATGTTATGGCACACGTCAGAACTTCACTCTTTTTAAGGCTGAGTAACATTCCACCGTATGTATGGACTACATTTTTTTCTCCATCCATTTGGACATCTGGGTTGTTTTCACCTTCTGGCTACTGTGAATAATGCTGCTCTGGACAGCAGTGCACAAATGCCTAGCTGAGTTCCTGCTTCCAGCTCTTTCTGATAGACATACACACACATACACACACACACACATACATATATACATACATACACCAAGAAGTAGAATTACCAGATCTACGTTAATTCTACGTTTAACTTTTTGAGGAACCTGCTGTTGTTTTCAGAACAAATCTCTTCCCTGAGTCCTCTCCTGCCTGGGATGAGTGACCCAGCACCTGCTACACGGGCTTTATTCCTCTTCACTGACTGACATTCCCTTTGGGTGGCTGAGGACTCAGTGCATTTTTCACTGTGAATGCCTGGCTTCAGCACCAGCCCCTGTATCCATCTGCCTGTGGAGTCCGGTAAGGGAGTGGCCGCGGCTGCTCATCTTCACCAGGGCTGTCCTGCAGACCCTCTGCTCATCTGAGCAGCTGCCCACCGGCCTCTCCAGTCGCTTCACTCTGTTCACGTGAACAGCAGATGACGAGCTGCTGCCCAGCGATGCCTTTTCAGGACTCGGTCAGTGGGCAGGGTCAGGCGTTACCTGTATAACTTGGCTGTCTGATTTCTCTGGATCTTCTGCTGACTGGACAATTAACTGACCAATTTCTTTATGCAGTTTTCCCATTGTCATGGCCTCTGGCAAGAAGAAGAATATGTTGTGTGAATATTTAGAAGTTTATGTAATAAAAAGTAATCATGCCATCCTATCTGAAAACTGGAACGATCATATAGACGGAATTTTCAAAAAGCAACTGACACCCCCCTCCCCCCCATTTCCATCTTATTACTACACACAAATATGGTGACACAATAGGAGGTAAGGCACGGTCATGATTTATCTACTTCATGTTCCATATAAAACATGCCAATATCAAACCAAAATTCTGATAAAAATTTTTATTTTTTTCTAGATAAAACCTAACGAAAACTTCTGACTACAAATAAGTTGTGATTTTAAGCTAAGAGCTCAACTTTTCTGTCCAAGTCTTGATTTTTTTTTTTTATGGAGGTCCTGGGGATTGAACCCAGGGCCCCATGCATGCTAAGCATGTGCTCTACCACTGAGCTATTCCACCCCTCTCCCGTCTGAGTCTTTACGGTTGAGAATTCAGGTTGATCTTTCTGGCAGGGATGTTGTGAAAGCAGCACTTCCTGTCATTTCTGCAGAAGCAGCTCAACAGTCACTGTGTAAAGGCCCTCAGAAACGAGCCAAGGCAACAACCTAAATTACATTAATTATACCCGCTGCTATTTTCTGCAGCAAGGAGGTTAACAGAAATTTGTTTGACACTGAGGGACAGACTCCACTGGCAGGAGCCCTTTTGATAGACCTGGAGCAGCAGAGGGCTGCAGGGAGTGGCCCCTCTTTCTGGTCCTAACCCTCCAGCAGTCTCAGTGGCCTGGCCATAGCTAGTTCTCTATCACTGGCTTTACAAAAGGCAGTATCCTAAAGACCTGATTCTATATTTTGAAATTTTTCACCATGAGTATGTATTAGGTTTGTAATTTCAAAGCAAATGAAAAGGAAACTTGTTCTGGTTCTGTTAATTTGAGGTTGCTAGATAAAACCTCACATGATCAGAATCTAGCTAAAAAAATCCTTAATTGGCCAGCATTCAGCTGCTCACACTTTTAGGAGAAAGATGAATGAGGACACAAAAGCTGTTGTCAGTAATTCCCATCTAAAACCAATACCTCAGAGTGCCCTGGGCTCAAAACACATTTAACCCCATCTTTTCTACTTTATGCAGCTATAATTTAGGACAATGTACAGTTCCCAGAGACAACCCTAGGACACTAGAACACTCTCGATCATTAGACCCAAGAATACTCTCATTCCCCGATGCTTGCTGAGATAGCCTTCAAAAAGATTTTCCACACGGGAGTCATGTTCAGTGACAAATGTCTACACACTCTGATACTCCTTCCTTCATGAGGTGGAGTCTAATTCTTCTTTCTTAATGACTTGCTTTAACGAATAGACGATGGAGGAGGTGGTGGTGTATGACTTCTGAGACTAGGTCACAGAAGGCACTGTGGTCCCCCACCCTTGACTTACTTACCCCCTGCTGGGGAGGCCAGCAGTCATGTGGTGAGAACACTCAAGCTGCCCTAAGGACAGGCTCATGTGGTGAGGCCTTTGTCAACAGCCATGTGAGTTAGCCTGGAAGCAGGTCCTCTAGCCCCAGTCAAGCCCTTACTTGACCACAGCCTTGGCAATATCTTGATTGAAACCTCTTAAGAATCCCTGAGCCAGACCTCCTAGCTAATTCTTCCTGAACTCCTGCCCACTAAAACTGAGTTAAGTATTTGTTGTTTTAAATCCCTAAGTTTTAGAAGTAATTTGTTATGCAGCAATGGCTAACGAATAGACCTTGTTTAAACAGAAAAGTGGAGAAGCAAGACGAATAGACCATTCATCATATTAATGCGTAATGTGGCATAAGCACCCAGAGGTATCGCTAACTGGGCTAGGTCTATAAGAATGAATGCTGTGTTCAAGATGCAGAAAAATCCCTCCAGCTTCAGCACAGAAGGTGAAGCGGGCCCTCCAATACTGATTTTAGAGAATAACTGAAAATATACAACTGCTTGGCTCACATCTTGTGTCAACAACAGAAAAGAACAGAACAGAACAAAGAACTAACCTTTTGCAGGTGGAGCAATGGTAATCTCACTATCTGCCAGGTTCACAAACACATCATACAGGTCTGATCTGTTGCTCACCTCCAAGTCTACGAATCCAGCAACGTAACCTGCATCACAAAGAGGACCAACGTTACTGGAGTAGGAAGAAATCATGCTGTGAACATACCAAAGAGAACCGAATCTAAAAACTCATCAGCTGGTTTTCTTCTCTGCTTTATTTATCCAGGGCGTTTTAGCTGCACCCTGTGACATTTATTAAGATGACATTATTGTCAATTGCCTGAAGAAACTCACACAACTCATGATGTTCCAAAACTAGATTTCAGTGTCAAAGAAGAAGGCTGAAGCAAAGCATCTGCTTTTCAGTCATCGCTATTTGAGTCGAGCATGGCAGATGAGGCGGCAGGTAGCAAGGATTTTCTGGACTACTGTCCCCCCTAAGTCTTTATCGCCAAGAAGTCATAGCTGAACACTCAGTTTTCTCAGGGATCGAATCACCCCTGAGATGGAAACAGTGTCACCTTCACCAATGTCAGATCTGATACAACAAATGCTAAAGGAATCAGGGCCACTCAAGAATTAGCAGACCTTTGCAGTTGGCGTTAAGACTGGTTCCCAGACTTTTTGGATTTCACAGTGCAGTACAATTAAAAAAAAATTTTTTTTGAGGACCAATTTTGCTTTACCAAGTGAGGACACTTATAAAAACAACAGCAGCAACAAAACCAAAAACTCACAACAGAACACCCAGACACAGACTCCCTCTTGTATGAGAAAATGTGACAGGTGACAGAGACGATGCTGCAGATTCCTAAGAGAGGACACTATTCAATACGTATTCCTGAGCTGAGCTGCTATCCAAATGGAAAAAAAAAATCAGATCTCAGACTCACACCCTACAAAAATAGTCATTCTAGGCAGATTCCCACAAAAATAATAATTCCAAATCCAAAAGACTTCAGTGGGGAAAAAAAAAACCTTTAAAAAAATTTATTTACTGATTTAGTTGGGGGAGGTAATTAGATTTATTTATTAGTTTTTTTTAATGGAGGTACTGGGGATTGAACTCAGGACCTCATGCATGCTAAGCATGCTCTCTATCACTTGAGCTATACCCTCCCCCACATAGAAAAAACTTTTTCAATGTTTATAAGAAAATATAGAAGAAAAACAACCCAATGGAAAAGTGAGTAAAAGTTATTTTGCAGAAGAGAAGACAAAAATGGCAAAAACAGAAATATGCTTAACCTTGTTAGGAATACAGAAAATGCAAATTAAAACCACAACAAAATAATCACTGTAAACCCACCAAGTTGGCAAACATTTAAAGTTTGACCATAACCAAGTGCTGTTGAGGACAAGAATAGGACCTCTCCTACACTGCTGGTGGAAGGGTGGATCGGTACAACCTCTGAGGAAAACACGTGGCATTATCCAGCAGCCTGAGGATTCGCATACCTTCTCACCCAGAAGTTCTACTCTGCAATGTGTAACCCAGAGAAGGCCTTGCACACGTGCACCAGGAAACCCACAGTAAGAATGCTCACAGCAGCACTGTTTTAAAAGTGAGTGACGAGGCGGGGGGGTATAGCAGCTCAGTGGTAGAGCGCATGCTGAGCATGCACGAGGTCTTGAGTTCAATCCCCAGTACCTCCATTAAAAAAATAAAAAATAAATAAATAAAAATAAATAAATCTAATCCTCCTGCCCTCCCCAACAAAAGTAGAAATAAAACTGAATGACGAGAAATGTCTAAATGAATAAACTATGGTATATTACTTAATGGAATCCCATACAGCAGTGAAAATGAGTGGGCTTACAGACACGTGAACATGAATGAATTCTGCAAAACTGTTAAACATTAAGGAAAAAACCAAACAGGCCTCAGAAGAATTCACCCATCATGCCACATGAGTCCACATACATGAAGCTGGTTTAGGAAAAGTGAACGATGCGTTGTTTAGGGATGTGTGTTCACGGGGACGTGGCCAGAGGAAGGCGGTGAGGAAGAAGGTGGAAGGAGACTGAAGGCACAGGTGCTTCAGACGACTGACAGCAGCCTACTCCCAACTCTGGTGAGTCCCGGGTGTTCCTTGTGTCTTTTATAACTTGCATAAATATTACATATTATTTATAAAATACATTTCATAATTGAAAAAACAACAATAAAAGCTCCTACCATCTGACATCACCATTATCATCATCGTCATTTTATGAAAAGACCTTTAAGATCCTAAAAATATAAAGGTCATATACTTAAATTTGAAGAAATAAAAACAAAACACCGTGTCAACTGCAAAGTTAGGATTCCTGTAGACCTAAGTAATACTGTATTATTAAGCTATTCCCAGAATCTTATTAATAATTATTATATTGTATTACATAATAACACCATTTTAAAATAACTTCATTTTTTCCTTTGAGAAAAAATATGGAAAGGCTCAAAATAAACTGTAAATCAGATCACCAACAGGGAAACTCTTAAGATGAGAGCTTTACAAGTTAAAAATAAGTTGATTTTGCTAATGGTTGTATAACAATGTGGACATACACTTTAAAATGATTAAGATGGTAAATTTTATGTGATGTGTATTTTACTACAACATTTTTTAAATTAAAAAAAAATTTTAAGGGGAAAAAATTAGATGCATTTACCAAAAAAATAAGATTTCTTTTTTAAATCCCAAAAAACAAACAGCAACCCTAGTTAAATCCTCTCCTCTCCTCACCTGGGAGCCTGCTGCCTACCTGGGCACATCTGGAGGGCCTCCAGCTCATCAGCATCAAGGTGCACGTAGGAGTGAAGTATGGTCCAGTCCTGTCGATGCCACACCAGGGCAGGCAGAGTCCTGGGGAGCAAGGCGAGAATGCAGATGGCTGCTGGCCCGCACCTGAGCCTCAGCCCGCCCTCTTCCCTCTCACTCTTGGGGAGGAAACTGGCTACCAGAGGCAGAGCGGACAGTAAGCCCTAATCGTGCCAACACCTCCAGGCTTCAAAGTACAGTAATGCAATGTTTTAACACTGCTTTTGGGGTCCGATTGGTTACAAAGAGTTCAAGGTAAAGTTTTGAAAAATCTCCATGGTGATGGAGCGAGGCTTCCAAAGTTTTCCTTCAAATGCCCCACTCTGCAGACTGCCACAGAGGGGGTCTGAAGCCAAAATCCAAAGTGGATTTTAAGCAAGCAAGAAATTTTCTGAAGTCTCTCATTTCAGATTTAAAATTCCAGCTAAATTTACAAACTACTTTGTGTGCCGAATTTATCTGTGGTTCTGTGAACTCCCTGGTGACCTGCTACATATTTCAGAAGCTGTGGACACCCTAGTTTCAAAAGCATAAATGTAGAGGGAAAGGGTAATTGGGTGGGAAAACACAGGGTTTTGGAGTTAGAAGAGGGTAAATATTCTGGCCCTCTCACCGAGGATGGGAGGCAATCAGTCATAACAACGGTGACTTCGAGAGTGCACACTCTGAAGCCACATGGCGAGCACTTTACCCAAATTATTTCCCATCCGAAAAACAAGCTTATGAGGTAGGTATTATCATCTTCACTTTACAGATAAAGAAACTGAGGCATAGAAACATTACGTATCCTTTCTGTGGTCACAGGGCTGATACGTGGCCCTCCCAGGACTTTAACCCAGGTCTTTCGGACTCGCAAGCCTGCCTTCTTCCATTATCTAACCACTTAACCTCTCCGCGCCTTGGTCTTCTCATCCACAAACAGGCCATGCCACTCCCGTCATCATGAGTAAATTTAGTGACTTAAGGTGCCTTATACAATGCCTAGCATACAGTAAACAGCATAAATGCTAGTGCGCCTGCTTTTAAAAAAGAATCTAAGAACAACTTAGATTTGGCAAAGAAAACAAAACAATCTACATTTATTATATAAATAAGAGAATTGGTGGTAAAACTGAATGGAAGAAACAACTTATCTAAAACAGAGGTCAGGCCCTGTGGCCGGCTGCCTGATTTGCACACAAGGTCTTACTGGAACCCAGCCGAGCTCATTCATTTACGTATGTACTGTCTGTGGCTGCTCTTATGCACCAGTGGCAGTTGAGTAGTTGGGACAGAGACTGTATGGCCTACAAGCCTAAAATAGTTACTCTCTGGCAAGAAGTCTGCAACTCCCTGCTCCAAAATTTTCAGGTTTCAAAATTTCAAGAAGAATCTGCTGAAATTCAGTGACCTTGAACTACTAAATCTAAACCAAAACGATATTTTACCCCCAGCCTAACACATGCTATTTATACCAATGTACAAAGGAACAGAGTACACAGTAACACGGAGGGCCCCGAACTGGCTGCCAACAAAGTCTGCACTTGTTAATGACAGGAGACCATACCTGGTAAACTCCTGGACAGCTTCTATTTTGGGGTGATAGACAACAATTCTTTTCTTTAGCATCAGTGCTGTGTGTAAGATAACGGTTTCCATTCCAAACTGAGATACGATGTCTTAAAACAAAAGAAATGATAATGTTACTGCATTAGATATTATGTTAAAAAATTAAGTTTTTATCGGAAATAATTCTTGTCAATACAGACAATAAATGTAGGTAAATGTTGTAAATACAAAAGCACCTTATTTGGTGGGTGGGCAAATCAATCCATATGTCTGCTCCCAGGATGGGTGTTACAGTAGCTACCCCTGCACCCTCCAAGGGACTGTATGCTGGATGCACAGAAGAAGCCTGACTCACAAGAAAGTCGAATTATGTGAAGGGAACCAGCAACTTTGGTGCCATGAAAGCTCAAGTTTAAAAAAAAGTTCACAGACTGCTCCCAACCCACACATAAATCACTAAATAAGTCCTTGTGAGACAGCTGGAAAAACACCTAACACCTCATCAGGGATGCTTAGAAACCATATAAAACAGCAGGATCAAGAGCAAAGACAGGCAGGCGCTGTGGGAGGATGAGAATGGAGGCCAGCATCACCTGGAGTTCCCGCCTCCTCCCTTTTAAGGACCCCGAGGTCTTGGCTTAGCCCTAGGCTGGACTTTCCAGGGAGGAGACAGAAGCAGGGAATTAGACTGGGAACTCTGGGGCAGGGGCTTGAGCTCCCTGGATGGAGGAAGTCACTGCTAAGATCTAAGGAAAGAAAACGATGGAAGTCAGGGGAGATCTCAAGCCGAGAACTTCAGTTTACTGGTGAAAGAACATTTCTACATTGACAGTTGGAATCATACAGAAAGGAACACCACAAATGTCTCCTCTCCTGACAGACTTCTAACCACATAAGGAAATGGAGAAGTTGAACTACACTCCCAAGTAAGAAATAAATATTGTATAGATGAAGTATGTGAAAAGATGAAATCACAGTTTAAAGGGAGATTGTCCTTGGCTTAGGGATTTTGTTTTTGTTGGGATGGACTAATCTGGGATGGGTTTGTTTCTCTTCTTTTCTTTTTTACCTTTGATGGAGCCTGCAAGGTATGCCTTTCGGGCATCAAAGTCCTTGCTGAGAAAAGAGCCATTTTCTTCACTGTGGCATATGCCCTTCGTGAGAACCGCGATGTAACTCTCCATCATCTTAACAGGGCTCCCGTGTTTCAGGTACATTCTGTGAGAAAGGACAAAAAGCAGTCATACCTGATTTAGCATGAACCACCTGGAGAAGTACGCTGAGGACAGGCATGGGTACTTTCTAAAGAATCCAAGCCGACTTGCTGACACACTTCTGAATGCCTGAATCTTTTCATGACCACGGTTACGTCTATAATTTGAAAACATACTGGTAAAAAAACTAAAACCACCCCTTGAGAAACGTTCAATAATTCTTTGAAGTAGGATCTCTTGTTATATCTGGGGAGGCCTGCTATGGTCCACGCAGGCAGGAGAATGAACTGTGGACTTTCTGAGGCCCTGCTGTTCTCGAGAATATTGTATCCTTATCTCTTTTTTTGTCTTACTTTCATAACTGGTGGTGTTAGTCATGACTGCTGTTTTACTGCTGGGATTTCCTTTGACAAGAAAGGAGTCTTACGCATTGTTCACAGAGAAAGCAGTAATTAGATGTAGAACTTATATTTATTATCAGAGTTCTCAGAGGTAGCTATATTTAAATAATTAAGAAATCAGACTCCTCTAAGTTTCTGGTGATAAATGCACACTAGATACATTTATCAAGTTAAAGCTTCCAGAAAATGCAGACAGGAAACTGGCTACATTTATACCTAACATGTGACATCAGCCCCTTCCCCTGAAAACTTTTCCTGTGAGAAACTAAATCTGAATTCTGCTGGAGAAGTAGGACTGGATCTACTTGGGCATTTCAGTAGGGACAGAAAATTGGGATGAAAATAAAATCATTGTTTAAGACAGATCACTTGAGAACTGTATGTATTGCACATTAAGTGAAAAAACAAAAGCAAGTGTTTTAACTGCCTAATAAATTTTGTCAGTCATCAGTGTTTTTTTTAATTATTATTTCAATGCACAAATTGGGGGGAAAAGGTAGAGAACAATGAATATGGTAAACTATCATTATATATATATGTATGTGTATCTATATATAATAATAGTCAGCCCCATGAACTTGTACACGCTTATCTATGGAGAAAACATCTCCAATATGAAATAAAGAAAACAGGCCCAAGAGCTGCCTTAGGGTGGGGGGTCGGGAGGCAGAACTGGAGACTGGGAATAGGGGAAGGAGGGGATTTAGTTTTCACTGTATACCCTTTGTATTTTTTTTTTTAACTATGTGCCTATATTACCACAACCAAACCCAAACAAACAAAAACACCATTAAAATTATTAAATTTTTAAAATAAAATGAAATTTAATTTTAAAAAATTTTAGTTTAATATTATAAGAAGGGGTCACGGCACTGGACCCGGGTCCCACAGGGGATATGAACCCCTCCTTGTGGGCTCCCGTGGCCACAGTAGGCAGCATGCTGGAGAAGGCAGCTCTCCCCAGAGATGGAAGGGAGCACCTCACGGCCTTCAAGAAGTGTTTGTTTACATGTGTGTGAACAGGCATATGCGTTCATGGGGAGAGTGAGTATGTGCACACAAGCACATGGGCGTGGACAGGTGCCTGGGCAAGCACTGAGCGTGGTGGGGGCTGGGGGCAGAGGAAGCGGTTGGCGATGGCTTTCAGTCCTCATTTCTCTTGCACTGTGACAGGGGAGTGTGACAGTGCTGTGGCATGGAACAAGCTGAGAAACCCTAGGGCTTCCTCTTGAGCAGGAAGTGGGGTCTAAAGCAACCTTGCCTTCTGGGCCCCAGAATATTTCCCAGTGAATTCAGTTGCGTAACCTAACTCTGACTCAATTAAATGAAACAGGAGCCTAATGTTTGTTCAAAAACACCTTTGCAGTAGTTTTGGTTCATGGCTTCTGGATAGCGCCTCTTCTAACGATAATAATCTCCCCTTTGTGTCAGTGCCATATTTGCAGACAACTGTTTATATTTCAGGTGAGCCATATATCTGCAATTTATCGCATGAGAGCAAGAAGTCTTTCTTATCAGAGCTGACTGCTAAAACAGTAAAAGTTCTTTTTGTCGAAATACAACCTAACTGAAACTCTTAGGTCATGAGATGATATTCTTCGTGTGTGTGTGTGTGTGTGTGTGTGTGTGTGTGTGTACATAAAAATGGCAAAAAGGCAATCATTTATTGGGATTATAGTGAGAAAAAACAAAAATAATTCCCTTTACCCTCCCCTCAAAAAAAACACTTACTGGGCATGAACTTGAGGACTGAGTGTTATACGTAACACCCAGAATTATAATTCTACCCAATGATATTAGGAAAAACCCAAAACCCTAAAAAGCCCTGATTAAACAAAAAGCTAGTATCTCTAACATATAAGACAGGTTTCATTAATTTCACTAGATATACTTATCAAGGCAAGAAAGTAAACTGGTAGAATTTAGATAAATTTTTTCAACAGCTGGGATGAAATGGGAGGAGTCCACTTGAATCGCAATTAACCAATTAATCAGAGTTTCTCCACTCCTCCGCATTCCAACTAAGAAATATTTTCCTGTGCTTTAGCATAATTCAAACTGCCCATTAACCTTCCCCCAAATGACTCCCACACACAGACCCTGACACACAGGACCCAGCTCACCAGTTGCATCCTAAGGAAAGCTCCAGATTGGAAGTGAGTAGAAATAACAAACCAAAAGTGGCAAATGACTCAGAATGCCCAGAAATTACAACAGCATTGCAAACTGCTTTTTCTTCTCCCCTCTACCATCTTCCCTACTAAGAGGAGCAGTATCATGGAAGCAGAAGACAAAGTTCCTCTTTATAAAACAGTGTCTGAAGGGCCGGTAATGATTAA
The DNA here is from genome assembly GCF_048773025.1 of Camelus bactrianus. NCBI lineage: Eukaryota > Metazoa > Chordata > Mammalia > Artiodactyla > Camelidae > Camelus > Camelus bactrianus. The sequence continues at coordinate 27,222,412 of NC_133549.1, forward strand.
GTGGGGGAAACAGAGGGCTAAAATACGCTTCCTCAGTGTAGAAGTCTGCTATGTAACTATTGAGTAAGATCTTCATGTTTGTATTAGTATTTAACACAGTTTTCATACAGACCTACACAATATCCTAGTGAAGGCGGCATATTTCTCTGGATTAAAATCTTTGGCGGTCAGAACAATAGAAAAATGAGTCACCTGTCCAAAACAAAAAAAAAGTACACTCTTTAAAGACACTTTAATAGAATTAATCTTTATCACTATATTCTAACAAATCTTTTGTACAAGATCTACCAGCATTAAAAGGAAAAGACCAAAATGTAACAAGTCCTCACTTGCTTCTTTATACTTTTATGGGTATAAACACACATATAAAAAATTATATTTATATATACATATATTTAATTTCCTACATAAGAATGTAATGCATTTAGAGTTAGAGTTTCTTTCCTCAAAAGCATAAAATATTTCAAATATCAAAGATGTGAGTTTTTGGTGGGGAGGATACAGCTCAGTGATAGAGGACATAGTATCCCGGGTTCAATCCCCAGTACCTCTGTTAAAAATAAACAAATAAACCTAATTACCTCCCCCCTCACCAAAAAATTTTTTTTAAATGTGAGTTTTTATTTAAAGCCCCCTACCTTCATCAAAGCAGAACCAGAAATGAGGGGATGAGGGTACAGCTCAGCAGTAGAGCGCATGCTTAGCATGCACAAGGTCCTGGGTTCAATCCCCAGTACCTCCATTAAAAAAAAATTAAAAATTAATGTAATGACCCCCCCCAAAAAAGAAAAAAAATTGTTCTAAAAAAAACCTATAAGATATAAATTACAGAATAAAGTAAATCCATAATTCAAAAAAAAAGATAACTCGCAATTCTCTATCAGACCTACGACTTAGTGACTACTTTTCACGAATGAAATAGGATGGAAAACACAAAAATACATTTCAGTAAAATTCATACAGTAAAAATCATAGTTCCCAAAATAGTCAATTCTCTGTAGGATGCTGTAGAAGCTAAAGGGCATTGTTATAAGAAGCTTCACTTATTTATATGCCTCTATTATTATACATATAAATTTCTGATAATCATACACTTATTATTCCCATTAATGAACGTCTTTCTGCAATTTACATTTGCTAATTATTAATCTGTTTTGTCTTAAACGTCTTAGAGTTACTAAATTGTTGCCTTCCTGTTGTTTTAAATGTAATTCCTTAAATTTAAGCCAGTATCTTGGGCATCCTTCATACTGTCTGTGGCTGGCTATAAAATTAGCCCTGAAAAGGTAAAAGGAGTCCCCACCTAGAAGATCACAGCCAGGAGCTCAGCCACTTCTTTCCAAGATTTTTCTTCTCTGGAAAAAGGGCTGGTTGTTTGGGATTAGGGAAGTCCACAATGACCACATACTTACTCGTTTTCAGCAAGTCATCTTGATAGTGTTCATACCAAATGACACACAAAGTCTACTGAACACATGAATTTCCTTAGTTACCCTTTCTATTCTTAACATATCCTTATCATCAACAAATGAAAAAGTTTTCTTAACTAGAATAATTATACCCTTAAAATTAGTTTTTAATTATGGAAAAATACTTCTTCCCATTTTTAATCAGAGTCAAGGCTTTGAAACTACTTCTACATTTCTACTCCAAGTATAACCTGGGAAAGGCTCCTCCACACCAACCACGGGTTAGTCATATAATATATACCAATAAATATTAATAGAATGAATGAATGAAATGTGAAAGAGAACATTCCCAATGAATATCATATATTTAATATCTTTACAAAGTATATTGTGAATGATGAAGTCTAAAGGGTTTATTGGAATAATCTTACATCACTTAAAAATATTTTTGGGTTTTTTGACCTTCATACAGTCATACCTTTTTCAAAACGGAAGAATCTGGAACTTCAACTGTTGTGATATAAAACCACGTTCTTCTGTACTGACCAAAGACAAAGGGGTGGAGAAGTTTATTTTCATCTGTAAGGCAGCACTTTCTCAGCAGCAGGTTCCTTAAAGTAGCTGTCGTGGAAGGATAACACCACACCCACAGAACTTCTCCATTTGTGTCCTTTTCTACGGTGGAAAGATGGTCACTGTGAGAATGTCAAACAGCAGCAAGGAAGTGAGTTGATTGGTTACTCAGAAGCACTTCGTGGAATCAGTTTTAACATCCCATTTTACAAAGCAACCCTGAGCATGTGAGACCCCAGATTCCCACCTACCTTTCCTGGTCAAGTTACCTAGCTCTCCTGATTTTCAGTTGTAGGCCACCTGGGTAAGAAGCTTTTCTTACAAGTCATGAATGAAAATGTAGCCTTAGAGGTTTGGTAGGGGTCTGCCCTAACTCCTCCCACACAAATTCTCATAAATTTATAGTCACTTTACATTTTGATCCAGTTGGAAGGATCTTTAATAAATACATAGGAAGGGTGTGTTGAAAACAAAACTGGAGATTAAGAAAATGGTGAAATCTCTTTCAAATCAAGGTATGTACTGATTATATGAATTCTAGATTTAAAGTTTTTAATAATAATCGTTAAATAGTCATATATGTACTTTCATTATCAAAGTCAGCAGCTCCATAACAAAATAGGAACAATTTGCTAATAATAACTCCAGGCAAAAATAGCCTAAACTTTAGAGAAATAGTTACTGAACATATAGCAGTAAAAATCCTGTTTTAATCTACAGACTTAAAAAAAAAAAAAACCAAAAACCTTTTATTATGGGAAATAACATTAAAAAGTAGAGAATGATAAAATGTATTCCCTCATCTCCATTACTTAGCTTCAGCAATTACCAACACCTGGCCCTCATTGGTTCATAAAGGGGAGGAGCGCCCCTCCCCCCATTATTTTTAAGCAAATCCCTTTTAAATTCATGTCAACATGAAAAATAAAAAAACTGAATTGAAAATATGTCATCCTTTTCTTCGCTGTTACCAGATAAAGTCAGAGTTTAACTCAGCCTTAATTGAGAAGTACCTTCAAGAAGGACTAAGATGTCTGAGGTACATAGGCTTTCCTTTGAAACGGTTTCAAAATCACATTAGAAATACAGGAAGCCGTTCCCAGAAATATGCACTCCTTTGAGACACTGAAAAATAATCAGCAACATTTAACTACATTTCCGCCAGCTTTTCTAAATCCAAGCAATGTTCTTGTACCCTGGGGTTTGATATGTAAAAATCTCGGGAGAATACTTATTCAAAGGACAATGGCACGCTGGGAACCGACAGACGTTCATTCAAGCAACCCAGTACTCAAAGTCGCTGTCAGATGAATGGTTGCTTCAAATATTCACCCCGAACCACTGCACACGGCTCTGACACACATTCCGGCCTGCCCAAAGATCCCAACGCACTTCCATATCCATTTACTCCTCAAAACTAACTGGGATTCCACCCAATGTGATTATGTAGTCACCCGTGCACAACCTCTATCACATGATGCATTAGTTCCCCAGTGGTATGAGTTGGGGCTCCGAAGCTAGACTGCAAGGGTCTCAACCCTGGGTCCCTCACTTTGCAGCGTGCGTCCGTGCACAAATGACACCCTGGGCCTCCACCTGCTCCGTAAAATGGGCATCAAACATAACCCAGACCCCCTGGAGCCGAGGTGAGTTAAACGAGAGATAATCCATGCATAACACACGGCACCCCTGGCCGGCACAGTTGGCCACAGCGTCTCAAATCGCTCGATCACATGATTGGGGCCAGCCAAGCGCCAGGCTGGCAGTCTCGCGTGGCTCCCTCCTCGCTTCGAGGGACCCTTGCCCCGCCGCCTCACAGGAACGGCCTGCGAGATGCTCTGGGCCTGGCCCGGGGCCCGTTTGCGCAGCTCGCTCACCCTCCATGTCTGGGCTCGTCTGCAGCCCGGGGCTTCCCGGAGGAGCTCCCTCCCAGACCGAGGAAGCCTCCGAGGTCCCCCTGCCCCGCCGCCTGGCCCAGACAGGCCCCACACAAGGCTGCGGGCGCAAGGGCCCACGGGGGCAGACCGGGGCCCTGCACCGAGAAGGCCGGGTCCCGTACCCCCTATCCCAGGCCTGTGGAGGGAGCCGCGCCTTCTCCTACGCTGGCGGCGCCCGGGGCCGCGGGGGCAGGGGCCACCCCGGGCCCAGGCGGAGGCAGAACTAAGTGTGGGCCTGCAGGGCAGGGCACCTGCGTCCTCACCGATCAGCCCGACTCCAAGCATCAGCTGAGTGTCTGCAGCCTCAGCCGCAGCCATCTTCCGCCGCCGCCACCGCAGCGCGCTGCTCCCGGGTCCGCGCTCCCAGCTCGCAGGCCCAGTCCCTCCTCCAGGCCCCGCCCCGCCAGCTGGCCCCACCTTCCTTCAGGCCCCGCCCCGCAGGCTCCCGCCCCGCCTTCCTCCACCGGGCCCCGCCTCCGCCCTAGAGACTCCACCCCTGCCCCCTCTCTCCCGGACTTCCTGCCTCTCCACTCATCTTCACCCCTTGGTTTCTCACCCTCTTGAGACCTCCCTTAATTTTTCATCTGCCTCCTCCTCAGCTCACTGTAGTCTTTGCTTTTCTCAGGCCTTCCTCATTCTCCCTCTGCCCTCCAATCTGGCTCAAAAGAGGCGACCCAAGGATGGAGGAAGTGTCTCCATTTACTCATTCTTTCATTCATCCAGCCATCCACAAAACAAAAAAAAAAGGGGAGAATTTAAAATGGCTTTGGGAATATAGTGTTGACCAAGACAGAGCATTCCAGTAAGGGAGTTACCGAGTAAAATAACAGCCCAGAGTGATAAGCCTATTGCAATAAAACAGTGCCTACCGTTTGTCAGCGGTTGGAAGTGTGCTGATCTAAAGTGTCAAGGAAGGCTTCTTTCAGGAAGGGATATTTGAACCAAGATCTGAATGATGGGAAAAAGCCAGACCGTTTGGGTGGCTCCAAGATCCCTCCTTCTGGATTCTCTGTGGCTCCAAACCCAAATCACATAAAACTAATCAGGGAGAATCCTTGGTGCCTATAGGAATACAATCCCACCCCCACCTCGATTGATCTTTTTTTTTAAGTATTTAAAATGAAATATTTCATATATACATACCAATCTAAGAAAAACATACGGTTACCACCCTAACAAATAAATGTATTACAAATGCAGGTGAAGCACTTCCTTCTCTTCCCTAATCTCCTGACCTTCCCTATCCCACAGAGGTACCCACTATTCTAAACTTGATAATTATCATTTTCATATGTTTGTAAACTTTGGTATATGTGTGTGTATCACACAACAAAATATTGTACTCCTCATAAAACTTTATACCATTGCAACAGTAGTTAACATGTATTGAGTGGCAGGTACTTGTTTTCCTTGCATTACTTCCTTAAGTCCTCACAGTACTCCTGCCTGTAAGTCCTATTATGATCCTCAATTTACAGGGGAGAAAACTGAAAGGTGATGCAATTTACTCAAGATTACACAGCGTGCAAGTAGCAGTGCCAGGATGTGGAACCAAGCCTTAGGATTCCAGACACACACCAGTCTCTGTGATACACAGCTTCCCATTTTGTGGCTTGCTGCTTGTATTCCTTTGTAAATTGCTTTTTTTTTTCCCCTTTTGCTCAGCTTTATGGTTCTTTTTTTTTTTTTAAAGATTTATACAAGTTAATATTTATAGCTCTCGTTCAGTAATTTTAACTGTTGAGATATTTTGTATATGAAAATATTATTTCCATTGTCTGTTAATGGACATTAAGTTTGCTTGTTGTTTTTTACTACATCACTACACTGCTGCTGTTTTGAACAAGTCTCCTTATTTTACCTGCTCTTTACCTTGGGAAATTCTATACCATCAAGTCTCAAATATGATTTCTTCTCTAAACCCAGGCAAAACTACATTCTCTCTCTTCCAAGGTCAAATAGCATTTGGCCATAGAGCTAGGATTGGAGTATATTTAGGTGTGTATATGGCTCTTCCGTTTCTTCCATTAGACTGAACTCCTGGAGGGAAGAACTCTGAACTGTGCACTTTTGGATTCTTTGTGCTTACTATTGTAGTAAATAGTTGTTAATGTTTCTAGTTCCCACAGAAGATATGCAGGTATTAGGGGTTAAGGAGGGGAACGTAGGTTCAGAATCAGTTTAAAAGCCAAACAGACATTTGCACTCATGTTTCAATGGCCTTTTCAATCTCTAGTGGGGTTCTACAGATAAAGTATTTACAAGGAAAACATCTTCTTGTGGATTCTCTTTTCTTTTAATTGTTTTTAAAATTTTATTAGAAAAAATTCTAATGCAAGAAGAGGTGCCAAGATGGCAGAGTAGAGAGACTCATAGCTCATCCACTCCCACAAATACACCAAGAACTACATCTACAAACCCACTGAATTTCACAGAACACCTACTGAACTCTGGTAGTGTCTCTTGCTTTGAAATATAGGAGGATTCTCACAAAATCCATCCATGCTGTATAGCGCAGGGAACAATATTCAATATCTTATAGTAACTTATGGTGAAAAATAATATGAAAACGAATATATGTATGTTCATATTTGATTGAAGTATTGTGCTATATACCAGAAACTGACACAACATTGTAAACTGACTATACGTCAATAAAAACATATATATATATATATATATAAATTTTTAATACAATATGTAAAGGTTACACTCAATTTACAGTTACTATAAAACATTAGCTATGTTCCCCATGTTGTATAATACAACCCGGTAACTATCTCACACCCAACAGTTTGTACTTCCCACTCCCCACCCCTATTTTGTCCCTCCTTATCATTGGTAGCCACTAGTTTGCTCTCTGTGTCTGTGAGTCTGCTTCTCTTTTGTTATGTTCACTAGTTTGCTGTATTTTTTATATTCCACATGTAAGTGATATCATACAGTACTTGTCTCTTCCTATCTGACTTATTTCACTTAGCATAATGCCTTCGAAGTCCATCCATGTTAATACAAAAGGCAACATTTCATTCTTTTTTATGGCTGAGTAGTATTCCAGTGTGTGTGTGTGTGTGTGTGTGTGTGTGTGTGTGTGTGTGTGTATACCATATTTTCTTTATCCATTCTTCTGTTGATGGACACTTAGTTTGTTTCCATATCTTGGTGATTGCAAATAGTGCTTATATGAACATTGGGGTACATGTATCTTTTCAAATTAGTGGGGTTTTTTTTTTTTTTTTGGATATATACTCAGGAGTGGAAAATAAAAATAAACTCCAAATGGATTAAAGACCTAAATGTAAGACCAGGTACTATAAAACTACTAGAAGAAAACATAGGCAAAACATTCTTTGACATAAATTGCAGCAATATTTTTTTGGAGCCAGCTCCTAAAGTAAAGGAAATAAAAGCAAAAATAAACAAATACAACCTAATTAAACTTAAAAGCTTTTTCCTAGCAAAGGAAACATTGACAGAACAAAAAGACAACCTACTGAATGAGAGAAAATATTTGTAAATGATATGATCAATAAGAGATTAATATCGAACATATATAAGTGGCTCATACAACTCAACATCAAGAAACAAACAACCTGATTAAAAAATTGGCAGAGGGTGGGCAGAAGACTTAAACAAATAATTCTCCAAGGAAGAAATACAAATGATCAATAGGCACATGAAAAAATGCTCAATATCACTAATTATCAGAGAAATGCAAATCAAAACTACGATGAGGTATCACCTCACACCAGTCAGAATGGCCATCCTTCAAAAGTCCAGAAATGACAAATGCTGGAGAGGCTGTGGAGAAAAGGGAACCCTTCTACACTGCTGGTGGGAATGCAGTTTGGTGCAGCCACTGTGGAAAACAGCATGGAGATTCCTCAAAAGACTAGGAATAGACTTACCATATGACCCAGTAATCCCGCTTCTGGGCATATATCCAGAAGGAACCCTACTTCAAAATGACACCTGCACCCCGATGTTCATAGCAGCACTATTTACAATAGCCAAGACATGGAAGCACCCTAAATGCCCATCAACAGATGACTAGATAAAGAAGATGTGGTATATTTACACAATGGAATACTACTCAGCCATAAAAACCAACAACATAATGCCATTTGCAGCAACATGGATACTCCTGGAGAATGTCATTCTAAGTGAAGTAAGCCAGAAAGAGAAAGAAAAATACCATATGAGATCACTCGTATGTGGAATCTAAAAAAAAAAAAAAACAAAAACCATAAATACAAAACAGAAACAGACTCATAGACATAGAATACAAACTTGTGGTTGCTAAGGGGGCAGGAGGTGGGAAGGGACAGACTGGGATTTCAAAATTTGTAGATACTGACAGGCATATGCAGAATAGATAAACAAGAATATACTGTATAACACAGGGAAATATATACAAGATCTTGTGGTAGCTCACAGTGAAAAAAATGTGACAATGAATATATGTATGTTCATGTATAACTGAAAAATTGTGCTCTACAATGGAATTTGATACAACATTGTAAAATGACTATAACTCAATAAAAAAAGTAAAAAAAAATGGGCAGAGGAACTGAATAGACATTTTTCTAAAGAAGAAATGCAGATGGCCAACAAGCACATGAAAGAATGCTCAACATCATTAATGATCAGGAAAATGCAAATCAAAACCACCATGAGATATCACTTCACACCTGTCAGAAAGGCTATCATCAAAAAAGAACAGAAGTAACAAACGCTGGCAAGGATGTGGAGAAAAGGGAACCCCCTTACACTGTTGGTGGGAATGTAAATTGGTGCAGCCACTGTGCAGATAGTAGCTCCATTAAAATTAATAAAAAAAATAAACCTAACTACCCCCCCAAAAAAACCAAAACAAACACACCAAAACAACAGAAATGTATTTTTTCACAGTTCTGGAGGCTAGAAGTTCAAGAAAAAGGTGTCCGCGTGCTAGGTTTTTCCGAGGCCTCTCTCCTTGGCTTGCACAGCTGCCTTCTGGGCCCCCAGAACACTATGAATTGTATAATAAAAATACAAATATAAATATTTAAAAGTATAGTATACAAAGGTATATATTTATAAATGTTTATAAACGTAAATATTTAGTACATAGATACATTGAATGTACTATATATGGTCCATATCTGTAAAAGTACAGAAAAATATTCAAATGTTAGCAACAGTGGTTTTCTTTAGGTGAGTAAGACTTCAACAATTTTTTCCTCCTCCTATTACTTTTATTTCACAATTTAAAAAGTACTGTATTTCATTGCATCCAAGAGTTCAAATTTTCAAATCTGAAATTGGGATGCATCCTACAATTATAATTGAGAGTTTTTTACTTCCTTAATGGTACATAAAATGATATGCTAAATCATTGATGGCATTTCTAGATTTGATGAAACATGGTAAACAGAAAAAACAAGAAAATATGTTAAATCCATAGACCCCAAATATCCTGCCTTTTCCACTTCAAGGTTACTTGCTGAATCTTACAGAGACACATTTAGCCCAAAATGTGTAATAATTTTCTGTGGCATCTGGGCTTGGGTAATCATTTTCCATTAAATCAGCAAGAATGTACAATCAGTAAACTCGATTTCCCTTGCTCAGTGTGCTAACATTTGCAAAACAGACTGTGACACAGGCTAAAGGCTGGTGGTACAGACTTAACCACAACAGAGTTCTTGCCTGTGACCACCCTGCAGCCGGTGGGTAAACAGAAAAGGGAAGAGGGAAGGCAAGACCAGATCTACTGCTTCTAGGATTTCAGATCTAGAGATCCAAACGTGCGGAAAGAGAAAAAGCCAGGAAGTCCCAGAGGTGGACCGGCCGAGAGCGTCCGGAGTTCATTGCCCCTCCTCGCTCCTGCGCGGGCTGCTCATGCTGTGGGCGGGGAGCCAGGGTAGGCACTCTAAAATACTTCCTTTTAAGAATGAGTTAGGGACGGCCCTCTGTGGCTCAGGTCCATGCGTACACCCTTAGTCTTTGACAAATTCTGGAGACATTCAGAAAATAAACGAGGATGTAGATACTAAAAGAAAGGAGTTGAGGGAAATGATGGTGGATGCAGGGAGGGAAGGATACAGAAGGTTGTGGCTAGGCCCGCAGGGAGTGGGACGCAGGGCGGGGGTGGAGAGGCTATCTTTGGGAAGGTGGGGGAAGGATGACTGGAATTGAAGCCTCCCTCCCACCCCTTTCATAACCGCGTGCTTTCGGACCTGCCAGACAGGTTCTCCAGAGTTAAGGGGAGAAGCAGTGGGTGGAGAGAGGGCAGGCATCCCAACCTTTGGCGATAAGATTGCTGCATTGTTACAGGCGGAAGGAGCTGGGTGTGGAAACAGACAAACTTGAGTTCTAATCCCGGTTCAGGCCCTCCGAGCTGTGAAACCTCAGGAAGGGTGCCTGTCTTCTCAGCGCTTGTTTTCTTGGTGATCAAATGGAGCTAATATTACTTTCCTCTGTGCCTGCCCTAATGAGTTGGATCAAGAAAAATCTTTATGCTAATGTTGCAGTTAAGAATAGCCTTGTGGAGAGTACAACTGAGCTGCCTTGGCCAGGCATCTAGAAAGTTTCTTCCCCTCTTCGGGCGAGTATTAGCTGAAAGGAGCACAGCTGAAACTGTAACCAAAAGAGGCATCATGCTTCCAGAGAAACCTCAAGGAAAAGTATTGCAAGCAAAGGTAGTGGCTGTTGGATCGCGCTCTAGAGGAAGGGGTGGAGTGATTCAACAGTTAGCGTGCAAGTTGCAGATAAAGTTCTTTTCCCACAATATGGAGGCACCAAAGTAGTTCTAGACGGCAAGGATTATTTATTTAGACATGGTGACATTCTTGGAAAGTATGTAGACTGAAATAAGTCACTATTGAGATAGCATCACGTGAAGCTGCCTGTTCCTCTAATGTTCTGAAATCTTTCATCATGTAAATAATATCCATGTCTCTCTTTTTATAATAAACGAATGCCGTCTCTTCCCAAAAAGAATAGCCTTGTGTAGGGGGTCCCTAAGACCATCCCCAGATTCGATGATTTGTTAGAGGGACTCACAGGATTCAGCATATAGCTGTACTCATGGCTTTGAGTTAACAAAGGCAGAGGATTCAAAGCCAAATAGCAAAGGGGAAAGGCACAGGGGGTGATGTCAAAAGGGAAAGTAGGTCCAAGCTTCCAAGAGCCCTCTCCTAGTGGAGTCACACAGGATCCACTTAATTCCTCCAGCGACAAGTTGTGACAGCACAAATGAAATATTGTTGACCAGAGAAGCTCATTAGAGACTCAAGGTTTTTTATCGAGGGCCAGTCACATAGGCACCTTCTGCCCCGCACATACTAAAATTCCAGACTCTCAGAAGGAAACAGGTGTTCGGCACGAGCCCCACTATGTATACGAATAGTTTAGGTGCAGTCGATCACTGGTATCGGTTCTGGGAACAGTGGGAGCTCTCCCAAAATCCAAGTTCTTAGACACCAGCCAAGGGCCTATGTTCCCAGCAGGCTTTTCTAAGGGTGGCGGTCTCCGGCTGGCCTGCTCTGTCTCGTTTGCACAGCCTGCTTGCTCCCTGCTCCCCAGGAAAAAAGAAGTTGTTGGCACTGATGTGGATTTGGAAAATGCCCAAACTGTCTGGGCATGTGGATAAGGGACCCTGATATTTTCCACAGATGGTCCAATGCCCAGGTCTCTGTGAGCCAAACGTGGCTCTTCTTTTCATCTGTTTCCATAATTGGATTTACTCAGATTAGGCCTGTGCAGTCAAGACTTTCTTTCGGGTGGCAGCTCTTTTAAGGGATTCCAGGCCTGCTTGGGGACTGGAGAGTCACCTCTGGAAGGGGATTCAGTCAACTGCCCTGACACTCTGTCCTGATGGTTAACTGGCTTCCAGCCTAATTGAGGCTTCCAGAACATTCCCAAAAGGAAGTCAGCCTCCTTGTGTTCTTCAAAGTTTGAGGACGCTAATTTTGGAAACAGTAGACCCTAGGCCCCAAACAGCCCAGCTTTGGAGCTGTGTTGCATTGAAAGAAGCATCTCAGTAAGAAAAATGCAATTAAAATGAATTCTGACCCTTATTTGCACTTTTCAAAGAAAATTAAAGATGATGGAATCCCTTACCTGCAATGATGTCTTAAAATACTTTTCTCTTCATATTTTAAAAATATTTCAGTTTATTATTTTTAAATGTTTTAATTAAAAAAAAAATCTTGGTGCTGAAACCTGGGATAAACGTTTTGTTTTAGAATTTCAGGAAAGTTGCAGTGGTAATACTGAGAGTTACCATATACCCCTCACCCAGTTTCTTCTATTATTAACATCTTACCTTTGTCGGTTTAGTACGTTTGTCACAACTAGTGAACAGATGTTGATACATTAGTAACTAATGTCCATATTTTATGCAGATTTCCTTAATTTTTATCTAATGTCTTTTTCTGTTTCAGGATTCTATTTAGGACAACCTATTATATTTAGTCAGCATGCCTCCTTAGGGTCCTCTTGGCTGTGACAGCTTCTCAGACCTTCCTGGTTTCTGATGACCTTGATCGTTTTGAGGAGCAGATGGCCAGGTATTTTACAAATTGTCCTTCAATAAGGAGTTGTCTGATGTTTTTCTCATGGTTAGACTGGATTATGCATTGGGGGAGGAAGACCACAGAGGTCAAGTGCAGTTCTCATCACATCGTATGAAACCCTGATCACCTGGCTGAGGTAGTGTTTGCTGGGTTTCTCTTCTGTAAAGTCACTCCCTTCTTCCCTTCTGACTCCTCTCTCCCTTACTGTCCTCTTTTGTGTTTAGTTTCCCCACCCTCACCCCGGGGGGGAGAGGTAATTAGGTATTTATTTATTTACCTTTAATGGAGGTACTGGGGATTGAACCCAGGACCTTGTGCATGCTAGGCACGCACTCTACCACTGAGCTATACCCTCCTTCTACACTGTCCTCTTTGGGTAGAAGTCACTATGCATGGCCCATACCTAAAGAATGGAGGGTTATGTTCCACTTCCTTGAGGGCGAAGTATCTACACAAATTATTTGGAATTCTTCTCCACGGGGAATTTGTCTATTCACTTGCCTTTCTTTTTTATTCAATCATGTATTTATGTCAGTGTGGACTCCCTCATATTTTTGTAAACTCTCTTATTCGTCTGGTCCAGGTTCTTCATCTCTCTCCACTCTCCTTACAAATAACCCTTCCTGTTACCTTCGTCTTCTCTCCTCTTTCCTTCTCCCGACCCCCACCCATTAGCCTTCTCCCTACTCCTCTAGTCACCTCTCTCATTTTAGCCCTTGCCTACTTGAATCTCCTACCCAACTTCTCCAGCTGTTCTCTTGATTGACTACTTCATGTACTGAATAAAGAATAAGCAGAAAACAGGAGGAGAGCAAAGGGGCAATGCTCATTAGTCAACATCAGTATAGTTTAGCATTTGAGGGGGCAGAAGGGGGCTGTGAATATTTCAAGCACTGATTATTTTATCCATCTTGTGTACATATGTGTGGCAATGATTTCTAGAGAGCTTGCGTCAGGGACTGTGCTAAGAACACATATGTAGTATCTCATCTAAACCTAACACCCTCATCATGCTCATTCCATAGGTGATAAAACTGAGGCTTAGAGAGATTATTTACCCAATGTCAAGTAAAATGGCAAAGCTGGGGTCTGAAGCTGCATCTGACTCCAATCTGGCATGCTTATAGGAAGAACTGAGATGTATTTATAACCCTAGTTCCCTAGGAAATAAAACATACTCCCAGTTCTAAAAACACCAGTGTGGATTATAATAACATGTTCATAATCTCAGAGTCTCAACTCTCATGAGGCTTTTGCTCAAATCATCTGAATTTGTATATTTAGACCTTACACAGTCTTGCCTTTTCCTCCATGGAGGTGTACCTCAGTGTTCACTTCCTGCAAGGCAAAAAAAGACTCCGTAGTGTTTCATTCTTTCTCCTCTATGAGTTAATATGGAGAAATCTGTTAAGATCTCTGTATTCGTTTTCTCTTGCTCTGTAACAGGTTACCACAAACAACAGCTTAAAACAAGACTCATTTATTAGCTCCCTGTTCTGTAGATCAGTGTGACTGGGTCTCTGTTCAGGGTCTTGCTGGGCTGAAGTCCAGGTGATGGCCAGGCTGCATTCCTTTCTGGGGACTCGGGGAAGAATGTGCTTCTAAGCACATACGGTTGCTGATAGAATTCAGTTCCTTGCAGTTGTAGGACTGAGGCCTCTGTTCACTGGCTGGCTGTTAGCTGGGGGTGGGGATGAGTGGGGAGGCTGTTCTCAGCTCCTGGAGGCTGCCTCTGGAATTATTTTTTTTGGTTAGAAAAAAATTTTTTTTTGAGGGAAGGTAATTAGGTTTATTTATTTTTTGGAGAAGGTACTAGGGATTGAACTCAGGACCTTGTGCATGCTAAGCATGCACTTGCCTCTGGATTTTTGCCATGTGGCTTTCTCCATAAAGCTTCTCATGCTTTGAATCTCTTGCCTCCTCTGCCTCTGATCTCTAGACCCCGATTTAAAGGGTTCATGTCATCGGTTAGACCCACCCAGATAACCTCCCCTTTTTAAAGTCAGCTGTGGTGTATAACATGACTTAATTGCAGGAGTAACACACCATTACATTTACAGTCCCAGGTATTAAACAGGATGTGTATACCAGGGAGACGGAGTCTTGGAAGACATCTTAGAATTCTGTCCACCACGGTCTCCATTCCTTTATTTATTCACACATCACATATTTCTGGAATGCTTGCCCTGTGCTGGGCGTAGTTCCAGGAGTTGGAGATGCAATGGTGGACAAGACAACTTGGTCTCTTAAAGCTTACTGTCTAGTGCAGGAAGAGGGACGGTAACCAAGGAAACAAAGAAAACTCCCAGTTAGTGCTGAATGCTCTGCTGAAAATTAAACCAGGCTGGTCTTCAGATTAGACTGAGTGGTCAGGAAAGGGTTCTCCGAGGAGGGACTGTTTTAGCCGCTCCCTGAGATGGTAACACAATGACAAGATCCATGGGAAAACTGTCTAACATCCACCAACCTGAGATGAAAGCCGACCTGTCCCAGGGTTCCTTCTAATCATGTTTAACCTCATTTCACAAAGAAGCCTCTTTTCGAACCACACCCAAAACCACTGTGCAGTGTCTTACTCTTTCTGCTTCCTTGGCTGTAGTTGGCTTGTGTAGCTTTGGGCATAATCTCCCCACTTCCCAATAGGAGCTGGGCTTCCTGGCATGCTAACAACCACATGTGTGAGCACGTGTGCCAATTCCCACAAATAAGCCCCTCCTTCTCCACTCAGCCTTCTAGAATCCAGAAGAATATTAACTGAAGACTCCTGAGTATATGATGCATTTTTCCCAATAAATAACAAGTATTGCCAGGACGTGTTTCTGCTGAAAATAAACTCATCTTTTTTTTAAAATACTTTTTTGTGGGGGGAGGTCATTAGGTCTATCTAGTTATTTATTATTATTATGTATTTTTAAAATGGAGGTACTGGGGATTGAACCCAGGACCTCATGCATGCTAGGCACGTGCTCTACCATTTGAGCTACACTCTCCCCCAGAAAATAAATTTGTCTGAATCTGCATTCCAATGTTCCTGCTTTACATTCGCAGAACCCAAAGACTCAGTGAGAACGGTCTGGCACAGGCACAGTGCACTGACATCTGCCCTTGGTTTAAAAGATTTCCAACCCCAGCCGGATGCTTTCATGGTTAAGAATGCAAGGCCATGAGGTTTTAGACCCTGTTTGTTATCATGCAGCTGGAACCACCAAGGTGCTCTGAAACAGACACCGAGCAAACACTTCCTGGGTGTGACCATGTGCCAGGCACTGTCCAGACACAAAGATGAACAGTCCCAGCCACTATCTTCAAGGGACTTCCAGGGTCATAGAGGAGACTAAAATGCAGATCAGGAGGCTTTCCTTAACCAGTTGTCATATATTCAACAAATGTTTATCGAGTGCTTACTCTGTACGAGGCACTGTTATTAGTGCTAGAGATGTAGCAGTTGAACAAAACAGACATAAATCCCTGCTCTCAACAAACTGATATTCTAGAAGGATAGACAATTGAGAAATAAATTCATAAAACGTATCAGAGATCAGACAGTGATAAATAAGTACATGCTATGGAGAAAAACAGAGAAGGGTTCTAGAAAATATGGGAAGATGGGACATTATTATTACTTTAAAGAGGTGAGGGAGGACATCACTGGAAAGGAAACATTGGTGCGGCATGGGAGGGACAAGGGGAGGGAGCGGGTAGTAGGGCCTTGCAGGCCATTATGAGGACTGACTTTTACAGAGTGATCTGGGGGCTATAAGAGGGTCTTGAATAGGGGACTGACATGATTGCCTTGCTTTTGTTTTAAAAGCACCCTCTTCCTTGCTACGTGGGGGAAAAAGAGAAGGGAGCTAGGTGAAAACAGACAAGCTAGCAGGTGAGATAACTTGTTACTTCCCCACGGGTGTAGTGGGAAATTGTTTTATACACTCCAGGTGAGACATGATGGTGACCGGGACCAGAGTGGTAGCTGTGGAGGTGGCAGCTGTGGGATTTGGTGATGGGTTGGTTGGATGTGGGGATATGACAGAAAAGGTGGTGAAAAGGATGTTTTCAATATTTTTGTGGCGTAAGCAACTAGAAGAATGGGGTTGCCATTATTCACTGGGGGAAGATGACAGGACGAGCAGGTTGGAGTCAGAAGAGACCAGGAGTCTGGTTTGGGGCAGGCTGAGTATACGCTGGGTGTTGAACATTTACAGATGTGTCAGCTAGACATCCAGATGTGAGGCTGGCTTTCAGGAGGGAGATCAAGTGTTGGTGATACAACTGTGAAACATAAGCACAGATGGGATTTCTAAAGCTATGAGCTGGCGTGCTGGGTACTTCCGCCTTTACTGCAGACATTGTTGCATAATAAATTGGCCATAAAGCAATTTTGCTGTGAAGGATACAATAACTGGTTGACAGTTTTTGGCTTGACAGTTTGCTTTCAACTGGTTCAAATGCATTAGCATTTCTTCCAGTTAGTGATGTCGTTGATGGCTTTAACAAGCTGACAGATAATGTCCCTCTTCTACTTTTCATTATTTTACCTTTTATGGCAAAATTGCCTATGGCCAATTAGTTATGTTGCAAAAATATTTGGGGTAAAATGCTTGCAACAAACATGCCCACAGCAAAGATGCTTATAGCAGAAGTACCTGGAACCATGAGCTAGAACCAAGAGATGTAGTTAGAGGAGGGAAGAGGTCCAGGAGATGACCCCTGGGACTTTTCAACCTTAGAGTTAAGAGAGATGAGGAGTAGACAGACTGAGGCATGCAAAGCCTAAAATAATTACTCTATGGCCTTTTATAAGTGTGCCAAGAGTCCTGGTCTAGACTCTAGGGTGTCACCATATGTGTCAGTGGCTGAGGTCAGGTAGACAACACAATTGGGAAGCAGGTGGCCAGAATACTGGCAGGATCATTTACATGGGTACAGAGGCCACGGATCATTATGATGGTAGTGTTGGACAGAGTGATAGGGAGCCAGATCTGAGTCAAGAAATGAGGAGGTGTGACCCGGGATGTGAAGATGCCTGTAGAGAGAGGACTGTGATGTGGAGGAATCACGTGTGGCCTAGACTGATGTAAGCATCAAAACTCAGAACTTAAGGAGGGGAGAGAGAGAGACAGAGAGAGACAGAGAGCAAGCAAGCTCTGGAAGTAGCTAATGGGAAGAGCTAGTCAGTCACTGATCCACCTCCAGGCACCAGTGGTTGGAGGGAGGAACACAGCCACCCTTGGACAGTGTTGCAGGGGCAGCAGCGCTCAGGATTGACTGGGGTGATGGAGTTAATGGTGGCCTGAGCAAAAAGCACAGGCACTGGGGACGTTAAGTCAGGCCTGGCTGGCAGGAAAGGCTTTGTAGAGGACGTCTCTGAGCTGAGGCTTGAAGTATTAGCAGGAGTTAAGTCAGGTAATGTTGGGGGAGGGGATGGGGGAAGGAAGGGATATATATGTGTAGGAAAGCATGATATCTTTGAACACTGAGCTCAGAAAATCATGAATGAACTTCAGCACAGCCAAAGATTTAGAACTGGTGCAATTAGAAGCTTTAGGTGAGGAACATGATTGTTTCTTCTTTAATATTTGCATGCTGGGGCTTAGGTATACTGAGCACTCTGAGCTCTATGAAGGAAACAAGACACACATTGGGCTTTGAACTTGTTACTTCCCCATGGGGATAGTGGGAAATTGTTTTATACAAATCTTTACATAAGGATTCGTTCATATCTCGCTCCATCATTTTTTGAGAGCATCCTGTCTGCCCAATGCTCAGGCCATACAGTGGTGAACAACACAAATATGGTCCTTTCCCTCTCTGAGCTTATAGTCTGCAGGCAGTTACTTTGAAGTATGGTCAGTGCTAAGACGATGTTATTGGTGATCAATGCCTTGGCCTCTAAACTCATCTGGGGGCCAGGGAAGAATTCTGGTGGAAGTGATGTTTAACCTGAAGGAGAAATAGGTTGCTGTTGCCAGAATAAGGAATGGGTAGTGGTGAAGAATTTTCAAGTGAACGGATGGCACGCATTGGGTTGGAGGTGGGAGAGGGCTATTTAAGGCACTGAAAGACATTGAGTGTGGTGAGAGATGGACCTAGAAGAGATGATGAGGGCCTAGACTGGCATCTCTATCTCCACTGAGCTTCTGGTGAGTGTTCCAAGCCTTCCGCTCTCTACACTGCAACGTCCAAGAAGGCAGGAACCAAGTCTGTCTTGTTCATTGCTGTGTGCTACCTCCTGAGCCTGGCCCATGGTATTGGCTTGTTGATAATTGTTGAATGAACGTGTACCTGTGAACGTTGGTCTACCTCTGAAATTTATGTTCACCAGTTCACCTTCATTACAGCATTCTTATAAACAAAATAATGAATGTGAAAGTGTTTTGTAAGCTGTAAAACAAGATACTTGTTTTAAACCTGTAAGATATTATGTTGCAAATATGTATAATGCAGTACCTTCAATTGTGCCCTTAATAACTGTTTGAGAATCTTATTTATTCCACTCAAGTCGGAAAAACCCTCCAAATTACTGCATTAGATAACTTATCCAGTCATATATAGTACAAAAGTGGCTTGAGGGGAAAAAAACTTCATCAGCCTGATTACTTCCTTTTGCCACTTCCTCAAGTGGCTTTTAGCATATTCAGGTTGCTTGTTTTCTACTAACTGAACGCTACTCAACAGCAAGTAATTATGCTTTTCTCCAGGCCCAGAATAGATCCTATCTTGTCCCTCATTGTGTACTCATGTATCTTCACCAGTGAATCATCATCTCCTTGAAAGTAGGCATTTTGCATCTTTTTATCTCCAGCATCTAACTTTATGGCTGCTTGCTAGAACTGAATACCTGATAGTTGGACTTAATAGATAAATTTATCCTGGAAATTGACAGTATACCTTTACTCACTTAAAAACATGGTAATAAACTGTAAATAATTTTATTCAATGCACTTAAATGATCACTGGCTATTATATCACCAAATGCTTCATAGTCTTCCCTTGGTATCTGCAGGGGATTGGTTCCAGCCCCCACCACGTACCAAGTCTGTGATGCTCAAGTCTCATATAAAATGGCATAGTATTTGCATGTAACCTACCATATTCTCCTGTATACTTTAAAAATTAAAAAAAATTATTTTTTAAATTGAAGTATAGCTGTTTACAATGTTGTGTTAATTTCTCATGTACAGCATAAAGATTCAGTTATACATATATATTTTCATGTTCTTTTTCATTATAGGCTATTACAAGGTACTAAATATAGTTCTTTGTGCTATACAGAAGGACCCTGTTGTTTCCTGTATACTTTATTTTTTTCTCCCTTTTTTAAATTGAAGTATTAGTTTCTAGTGTACAGCATGATTCAGTTTTATATATATATACACACACACACTGTTTTTTTTCTACTACAGGTTCCTGTATACTTTAAATCATCTCTAGATTACTTATAATACTTAATGCAACATAAATCTACATAAATAGTTGCCAACAACAAATTCAAGTTTTGCTTTCTGGAATTTTTTTCCTGAATATTTTTGATCCACATTTGGTTGAATCTGAGGATGCAGAACACCACGGGTGTGGAGGGTTGACTATACTTCCTAAATAACTTCAAAGAGAAAAGGATGAAGATACAGAAATATTGGATTTGACTTTACCTCCCAATTTTCTAGTATTTTTATTGTTTTTAAGTCTACCAAATAATGAATAATAATCAATAATCATTTTACCATTTTTCTTTGTGATATGACAATGGAAAGGTAAGAATGTTGGAAAGCTTTCCTGATATTTAGGCCAGGTTTCCTTTTATTTTATTCTGTTACATCTCTCTATGGCCTACTCAATAATTTTCTATCTATAGCATCTAAAAGCTCTATTTGCTCTTATGTTTAGCTCTTTAATTTTGACTTAATTATTATACACACAAAGAAGTCTCTTGATCTTGCCCCATAAAACAGTTCCTGCAGCTTCTTAGTACTTATTGCTCAACCCTGTCTGACTCGTATTTTTTTGAGGAGTAAACTCAGACATTTACAGTGGCCTAAGCATTTTGGAGGAAGAACTCTCTGAAATTAATTTTAAAATAACCTGTTTTAGAATTTGTGATTTTTTTGGTCTATATCTGCATTCTTCAAATTTTCTTTCTTCAAAGTGATAAACTTAAAAACAGAAAAACCTCTTTGCTGAGGCAGAAGGAATGAAGGGGAAATGCTTTTTGTGTGTATGTAATGTAGTTTCCTCATTCATTAATGTAGTACTCTCATTAATTCACATACCACACCCATTATTACAAAATGTGTAATAAATGTGCAACAATTTATTCCTCTGCTGCTTTCTGAATTTTTCTTCTGAACACATCTTAATTTCATACAAGGTACTGAGTACTCAGATTCAGTTTAAATGGCTTTCAAGTTCTAGATATAATAGTTAATGTTTGAACATTAAAATTGTTAATCAATAATAAAAGACTGTAGCAAAGGGCTTGTTATAAATTGATTTTTTTCCTAACACTCATTTTCCTTATATTTGTTTGTGATGTGTGCTGAATATAAAGGCGACAACATTCCTATGTATTTTCAAACATTTTGAGGGTCTGTTCTGCTGCAGGCACCCCACCCCCCAGCCAAACTGTTGTCCCCAGTCTGTCCCCATCCCTCAAGTCTCAGCTCAAAACTCGCCTTCTCTGAGGGCAGGCAATCTCTGTCACCAACTTAAAAATTCTGCCTAGATAAGAAATATGCTTGCCTATTTGGTTATTTATTGCATCCCCCCTCCCCATGCCAGTCCGTCATGTGACAGGTCACCACTATCTCCCAGTGATGACTATCGCTGGCCTAATGATACCTGCTGAATGCATCTGTGTTAAATGTATAAATTCGGCATTTTCACTCAACGAAGACAGGCCATTCCCTAGGCGATGGGACCAGATTGTAACTTTGCATAACTCCGCACAAATCATGTTCAAGATTTATCTGTGCAGGCGCCTGCTTGCTGCCCAGACAGAAGCTCTGACCCAAATCTCACCTTTTCCACCCGGAGTCTCGCTCCATGTGCGAGGGGCCTGAGAACCGGCTCCCTAAGGTTTCCCCGCGGAGTCCCGAGGAGGCACCGGAACTCGAGCAGGACGCCCACCGCAGCCACGTCAGCAGCCACGCGTGACGCCAACGCGCCTGCGCGCGGGGAGGGGCGGTGCGCGTGCGGAGGCCCGCCCTCTACATCCGGGGCCTGGGCGGCGGCGGCGCTGCCGTGCGGGGGTCACGTGGCCTCTTCCTTTCCGTCTCTGGCCGGCTGGGCGCGGGCGACTGCTGCCGAGGCGCGTGGAGCCTCGCGCTGCTTCCCTTTCGTCTCCTGTCCCGGCCCGGGCCGCTAAGGAGTTCGCTGACGCCGGGTGAGCCGAGCCTGCCGCCAAGATGCCGGCCTATTTCCAGAGGCCGGAAAATGCCCTCAAACGCGCCAACGGTGAGTAGGGAATCAGGCAGCGCGGGGCTGGGGCGGCAGGAGGCCTCGGAAGTCGAGGGGCCCGGCCTGCTTCTCGTTGCTCCTCCGCCCGACTGCGGCCAGATAGGAGGCCGATGCGGCCTGCCCTCCGCCGACCCAGTCCCTGTTTGGGCATGGTTTCCTTTCTCTCTCCAACCGACCGGGGAGTGGGAGGCGCGGAGCCAGGAACCGTCGCTCTGGGCACCCTTCCTTCCTCCGCTGCCTCCTGGTGCCTCTCGGGGGCCGCAGCTCCGGAGGCAGGCCTACCCGGGCCCGAGCTCCTCCCCTCCGTCCACCTCCGCTTGGCCCTCCAGACCACGGGGCTTTCTGCTTACGCCCCGCGCCCCCGGCCGCCATCTGGGAGTGCCGGGGAGGAGGAAACATGGCTCCCTCCGGGGGACAATGCACGCGAGAACCTCGACTCCACCTCCCGCCGGGGCCGGGAACCCGGCAGTCCTACCTCCAGCCGTCCCGCGGACACCTCCGCCCCCCAGATCCAGCGCCACGCTTCGCGGGGTCAGGGTCCACTTACCCTTCCCCTCCAGCCACTGTCTCCGTTTGGGGGACTCGGATCCGTTTAACATGTTTACTGATTTTTTCTGGCATTGATTATTGGCTGCTCAAAAGCCTGTTCCGACTCACAGGAAGTTGGGGCAGAGTTGATACTATAAGAGGGACTTGAAGTTCTCAAACGTACCGAAAGTGAGGCCTAGAGAGACTGGTTTGCCCAAGGTCACTCTGGGAGTTAGTTGTTGAGCTAGGAGACTAAAGCCAAGGTCTGTTAACTTCCAGATCAGTCGTTTTTTTTTTTTCATCACAGCGCCGCTGCTTGCGATTTTTATTTCCATATGTGTACTTAAGCCACGGGCGCTTTTGGGAAAACTTGTGTGTGTCCTGGTCTGTTCAAAAGGCATTTATTACGTTGGCATTATGGGGTTGCCAGTGTGTCGTACGTGTCTCTGGTCTTTAAAAACTTTCTTATTTAGGGTTCATGTGTTAGGGCGTCCATCCATTGCTCTTATTTTCATCCTTCCACCTGAAACTGGTTTTGAGGTTTATCCATGTTGTAGATGGATATGCCATGTATTTTAGTTTTATGCTTGCGGAACTTATTTTGTTAGCTTGTTTGAAAATTCTCTTACGAAAAGGTCAGTTTCAGTCAGTACATAAAATTGATACTACTGATACTCTGTCCGGGCCATAGATGTTTGTCATATGCTTGTTATTTTAACTAAAAGTATCAGTTTCAGGGAGAAGTAAGTCTGTGGAATCGGATAGTACCACATTCTGTGCAATAGAGTAAGTCTTAAAAAAACAATCTACAACTACAAACTACAACTTTGATCTAATTACCACTCAGTCTAACCCTTTAATGGTTAGAACAGGCAAGAAGTTTAAGAATGTTGATTAATTTATAGGAAAGAAACTAGATTGAAATGGGAATTTATCCCTCCAAAATAAACTAGTAAAGTTAGAAAAATTTTTTTTTGATGTTTTGAAACTTAGAATTACATTGTGTAACAAGTGACTTGGGTGAAATTACTGTTCTAATCGCTACTGCAGATCTGTTTTACAGTCATTTGAATGCTTTACCAACAGGCATTTTTTTTCTCTCATTTTAATAGGTTGAAGCACTGTAATCTCGATGGCCTAAATATTACACATTTGATGTGTTCAGGCTTTGTTTAATTCACTCCTCCTGAATCTTTATATGAACTTTTTCAGTAACTTTTTAAAATTAGAAGGGTTATATGATGCTTAACAGATGTTAAATCTTTTCTCACAATTTGTAAGTTGAAGTAGATTTGATTCATCAAAGGCAATTTGGGGAAAACGTCTAAAATTAAAGTAGGCAAGATGAGAAAGGGTTACTGGAGTGAGGGTGGAGACTTGAAATTTGTTGGTGCAGTTTTTGAACAAGGCTGTACTGACTCCTTGCTGCAGCCCTGTTAAGCTGTAGGAAGGGTGCGTCTATGGTAGAGATGCCTTATCATCAAGCAGTAATTTCTGTACCTTTAATCCCTTCTTAGTATCAAAGTGAACATAATGGATGGCACATGGCATTGCTTTCAAAACTTTAAACAGGATGATCAAAGCACATTTTATTTAATGGAAGCAATATTGTTTTATCTATAACATTTGTAATCTTAATCACCTTTAGACCTCATCCATTACATTATCCTAATAAAATATGAATAAATTTTAAGTATGGAATAGTCTTTCAAAGTCACCCTGAGTCTGTATATCAGAGCAGTATTTTTGGAAACAATTGTAGTAATCATCCAAGAAGGTGAGAACTTGGCCTAGGAGTTACAGACCAGAAATTCATACCCTGGAATCATTTGGAAAAATCTCCCTTTTCCAGATTGTGTTGTTAATGTTGCCAGATTAGTTGCTGAGGACCCTATAACAGCCTCTTAATTTACACTCAACAACCAATGCCTTAAAAATAAAGCTGTTACTAAACTCAAAAATTGTGTAACATTATAGTTGATCTACTTGGTCTGTTGCACAAATAAGCTAGTAAAATTGAAGGGCTGACCTAAATTTTTTCTTTATAGGCTGATACATAGTTTCATTATGTCTTCAAGATAAGCTCAGAATGCCTAGAAGTAGTTTGTAATTTTAATTTTTATATCTAGACTATCAATCTGGAAATGAACTTTTCTTCAAATATTGTAATAGAGCTTTTAGCGTGTGATAATTTTTTCTAGCCTCAAGCTTTTTTCTCCCTAATTAGATAATTCAGAGGAACTAAATCCTTAGATATGTTAGGATAAAGACAGGAACTCACCATCATGGATTATCATATACTTGTTCCTATTCATGTTTTTTTTTTTTCTTTTAAAAACATCGTTGTCTAGTATCCATGTTTTCTTTCTTTTTTTTTTTTCTTGGTGATGGGGGTGTCCTTTTTAAAAAAATATTTTTGATGCATTTGCTTTGGTTTGTTAGAAACTATTTCAGAGTTTAAAAGTATGGAATTTGTGATCATTAATTTTGATTGGCTGTTTAGGAAATAAAAAGTACTTCCAGTTCTATCACTAAACAAGACTTACTAGTTTTTAGAATGACATTAAGATAACACACTCATTTAAAAATATGAGATTGGGAAAGTGAATTATTTTTAGACACTTTAGTATTTTGTCATCACATCATGCTGGGGCCAGTTGTCACCTTTAACTCTCCACGTGCCTAATCCATGTTACAAGCACATTGACAGTGCTTACCTCCAGTAGTACATACAGTAGTGTGAGATGTGAATCCTCAACGGAAGATTGGAAATTGGATATTATAGATCATTTTGGTGGTACTGCTGTGATATTCTTAATGTAAAGGATACATTTAAAAACATTCTCTTCCAAATTTTTGGCTGATAGAGACTGTTTTTGTTAAATAGTTGTCAAAACACTTAAAAGTACTGTTGGATTTTAAAACGACCTGTATGCATGCTCTGGGAAGAAGATGGGTAGGTCCTCCTGTTAAAACAGTAAAGTCTTATTCTAACAAAGTATCTGGTTGTATTACACCTTTGTTTCATTTTGTAGGTTTTTTTTTTTTTTTTTTTTTTTTTTGTAATAAAATTGACTCAACTGAAAATGGCCTTTCTCGTATTTGGCAGGATTGATATTGAGACTCTTATAATATTGAAAAGGCATTTATATTCATTTGCATGTGAGGAATATGATTTGATACAGTATGGAATGATGTAGGATATTGTGTTAAAGATACTTATTTCATTGTGTTTTGTGATGTATCCTGTTGCAAGCTTTTTAATATACTAGAGTTGGACTATTCTAGTTTTCCTGGAGAAGGGAATGTTCAGAATCAGTGTTCCTGAAAGATGTGATAATTGGAAGAAGAAATAACAGAAATGGCACTAAATCTGTAAATCTAGTAAATTATCTAACTTTGAGGCAGCTTTGCCTATTTGCCTAGCAGTTTCATAATGTTTTTGTCAAAGATTTCATAGGAGGAAAATAAACAATGATTTAAAAATGGAGATGAAGTGTTTTATGACTTTTTGTAGTGTAAACTAGAGTTTAGTTTTGTTAAATTATTTTTCAAATGTTCAGTGGAAAGATTTGTGTGTGTGTGTAATTTTGTGATTACTGAATTTTAAATTGAACATAACCAGAAAAATACCCACCCCCTCCCCGGTCTATTAAGTGTTTGTACAAAAGAAAATAAAAGATGAGAAAAAACAAGATAAATTTTAACCTTGGTCAGAAATAATGTGATAGAGGAGCCTTTACTTTTGATTGAATTCGAAAGGAGCAACATACATAAACTCTTAAGATTGGAACTGATTTTGAAATGTTGCCACACACAGAATGCCTTCAGGTTTAGGCGGAGAATTCAAGAGTATACATTTCTTTGCTCTTCATTCTAAAATTTTTTTTCCCAATTAGAAATATAAACTTTTAATTTTAGAAGTTTAAAGATTTACACAGTTATTGTAAAGCTAGTGCAGAGGGTCCCCTGTACACCACATGCAGATTCTCCTGTTAATGAATATCTTTTATCTGTTGGTACGTTTGTCACAATTAATGAACCAGTACTGATACATTGTTTTTCAGGGAAGTCCATGCTTTGTTCATATTTCGTCAGCTTTCCCTAATGTTCCTTTTGCATACCAGGGTCCCATTCAGAATACCACATTACATTTACTTGTCACGCCTCCTTAGCTTCTCTTGGTTGTGACAGGTTCTTGTTCATGGCCTTGATGGTCTTGAGGATTACTGGTTAGGTATTTTTGTAGAATGTCTCTCAACTGGGATTCATCTTAATGTCTTTCTCATGGTTAGACTAGGATAGATAAGTGGAGCGATATTACGGGCTCATGGGTTGGAAGACTAAATATTATTGTCAATTCTTCCAAACTTGAAAGATAAGTTCAATAAAATCCAAATGAAAATCCCAGTGAGCTGTTTGGAGATACCTACAAACTAATTCGAAAGTTTACGTGGAAAGGCAAAAGATGTTGTATAGCCAACACAATACTGAAGAACAAAGTTGGAGCACTCACACTACCTGATATCAAGACTTTACTATAAAGCTACAGTAATCAAGACAGTGAGGTGTTAGCACAGGGAACTATATTCAGTTATCTTGTAGTAACCTGTAATGAAAAACAATATGAAAACGAATGTATGTATATATACATGTATGACTGAAGCATTATGCTGTACATCAGAAATTGATGCAACACTGAAAACTGACTTTATTTCAATAATAAAAAAAAACAGGTATTGGCAAAAGACTAGACACATAGATCAGTAAAGAACGATCAAAAGAGAGTCCGGAAATAGACCCACATAGTCAATTGATCTTAAAGGAAGAAGGTCAATCTAGTGTTTTTTCTGCTTCAAGTCTTAACATAAACTAACAAATAACAAAATCAGCCATATCACTGTGATTGAAATTATACTTTTCTGCATTTGCAAGATTTTTTTCCCCTCATGATTTCAATTTCTGGAACTTTAAAATAACCTAAATATGATTGGTACAGAGGAATTGAGTGAAATCTAGTTTTACCTGTAGACTGTATTTAAGATAGTACAGTTTTTCATTGTTTTATTGGATAATTTTGGAGTAGCTTTAGAAGTAAAAAATAAATGTGACCTCAAAAGAGATGGTGGCGGGTTCAAAAATTAAAACCGCCAAGTTAGAAAGCAAGATTTAGACTTTTGTATAGTCTAAATAACTGATCTTAATTCTCCTGAATTACTTTTCCAGAATTTCTTGAGGTTGGCAAAAAGCAGCCTGCTTTGGATGTTCTTTATGATGTTATGAAAAGTAAGAAACACAGAACATGGCAGAAGATACACGAGCCAATTATGTTGAAATACTTGGAACTTTGTGTGGATCTTCGCAAGAGCCACTTGGCTAAAGAAGGATTATACCAGTATAAGAACATCTGTCAACAGGTATGGACAGCTGAGTTTCTTTTTCAAACTCGCTTTTTAAATTATGGAAATAGTATCATTATAGAAAATCGGGAAATATATAAGGGTGCAAAAAACTAAAATCATATATAATCCATCATTGTTGGGTGCATTTTCTATTTTCTTTACATTATGTTAATGCATAGTATTATTTATATATAAAACGTGTTATAATGTGTGTCTATTAATAAGTGCTTCTAATTTACAGAGGAGCTTTCCTCTCAAAGTTAGTATTTTATATCATAAAATTTGCTTTTACAATACTTTATGGTTTGTTAGGAAAAGTGTTTTATTTTTATTTTACTTATTTTTTTGGTTAGGTAAACATCAAATCTCTAGAGGATGTTGTTAGGGCATATTTGAAATTGGCAGAGGAGAAAACTGAAGCTGCTAAAGAAGAATCCCAGCAGATGGTCTTAGATATAGAGGATCTGGATAATATTCAAACCCCTGAGAGGTATGTGGGTTAAGTTGCTAAATACATTTTTCTCAGTGTTTTTCTTTACATGTGTCTCCATCATCCCCATTTGAAGTAGCTGTTTATTAGAAAGAATGCTTATCTTTGAAATTTTAAATGTATGATAACCCCCAAAAGTCATGCACTGTTCAAAATTCATAGAAGTGGAAAATTACAGCTATTAGATAGGAGGGTATATGCTAACTTAAAGGGCTGTAATACAGATTGGAAATTCAAATACTTCGACACTAAGTGATAGCTTTAGTCCAAAGTTGTAGGAAAAATTTGAACTATTTTGTAATGATCATTGTTGGTTTTTGTTTTATAATCAAGTGGCAAAGTAGGAAACCATGTCTAAAATTGTTTTCAACGTTTTAAAATATTTTTGTAGTGTTCTCTTAAGTGCTGTAAGTGGTGAAGACACTCAGGATCGTACTGACAGATTACTTTTAACTCCATGGGTTAAGTTCCTGTGGGAATCATACAGACAGTGTTTGGACCTTCTTCGAAACAATTCTAGAGTGGAGCGTCTCTACCATGATATTGCCCAACAAGGTAAAACAAGAACTGACTTGAAACGTTGACTTAAAGGATAGATTTTGCAAAAGATTAACTGTTAAAGGTAACATTTTCTCCATTGTACTTATTTTACATAGTTTTTATTCTTATTGGAACATGATTAGCATTCATTTGAATATTAAATAAGTGATTGTAAGAAATTTATTTTATTAGTTCTATATGGAATGTATTCCCCTGATGTCTGAAAGACCGTTTAAAGTCATTTTGGAATTTTCCAAGTGACTGAAAGGATAAACTTAACTTTTTGAACTTTTTGATTGCTTTCTGGTAAACTTGAGTTCTACTTTTGACTCCACTGCATATTCTTAGGCAAGCTTCTTAACCATACACTGGGTTTCTAAGGTCTTTTTAAGCTCCTGAAAACTTACGTAATTCTATGAAAAATACATTTTTCCTTTCTTAAACAGTATTACTGTATATAGAACTAAACCTTGATGACTCAGGATCATCATAAAAAGTACTTAGTAGTTAACACTGCGTGCACTTTTAATCTGAAGAACTGTGTTAAGTCTGTTCCTAATCTTGTCTCTTTGCCTTACTGTCACTTACCTTGCTGTCAATGCAGCCTTTTTTCCCCTCAGCCTTTTAACTATATGTGACTTGAGAGTGGCTCTTGGTTTTTCTTATTTTGGCCTTAAGAACACGCTTGTGTTGCCATTCTTTTTAATATGGGGATAATTGGCATTCATTTATTCAAATTTTAAGTGACTTTGTGACTAAGTATTTTACTTGGAGTCTTAGGATCTGTGTTTTGTTTTGCTCACGTGGCTAGCATATGTGAATTTGCGTTTAACACAAGTAAACTAGGAGGTTTTGATAACAGTTGAGGTAAAGCATAACTTGAAGTTAAACTGCATCCCTTTGTTTTAGACCTGTTGAAGTAGAAATACTCTTTCTTAAGGGAAGGACAGAGGATATCCAAAAATGTTACTCTAGTATTGCATATATGACAGTAGAAAATTACTTTGTATTTTAATGATGGAGCAAGTAGTTCATTTACACTTATATCTGTGTACACAGTTGAAATTAGGTTACCATAAATCCCAAATTTGTGTTACTCAGTTTTAATTAGTGCAGAAGCTTTTTGCTTTCTATGTAAATTAGGTAACAAAGTTCATTGTACTTCAGACCAGAATTTTTTTGTTCTTTTAGGATTTGAAGTGGTAAGTGTTTGAAAGGTGATTCCCTCTTAGACCTAAACTTGAATATCTTCCCATTTATAAACTCTCCCAGAACTATATTTTAGTCCTAGATCAGGACTGATGAAAATGTCTAAAAAGGTGGTAGGGCACATGAAGTGAGTTATGACACAGGTCACTTCTAAAGACTGATGGTGAGTTTGGTAAATCTTGTTGAAATAAAACTTATTCAAATACTTAATTTGATGGTGGAAATTAAATTACCTAATTATTTTACGATTATGCTTACAGCTTTCAAATTCTGCCTCCAATATACCCGTAAGGCTGAATTCCGTAAGCTGTGTGACAATTTGAGAATGCACTTGTCTCAGATTCAACGCCACCATAACCAAAGTACAGCAATCAATCTTAATAATCCAGAGAGCCAGTCCATGCATTTGGAGACCAGGCTTGTTCAGTTGGACAGTGCTATCAGCATGGAATTGTGGCAGGTATGTTGTGAACTATTAGCTTTTATTTGTAGTAATAACAGCTCATTTTACTGTTTTTTTCTTTCTTAATAAGTATTTGCATCTGGGTATCTGTTGGTTAATTTCAATAGATGGGTGATGAATTTAAGGTTGTCTGATAGAGTAGGAAGAGTTCTGGATTGGAAATCTCAGGTATTTTGGTTCTAAATGCCTGGTGTCAATTCTGAGCCAAGTCATGTAATCTTGTTCAGACTTGGTCCATTTTTTTGTGCTGAAAGTGTGGCTTAGTGCCTGGTGATGAAATAAGTATAGACTATGCATGTACGAAATTTTTAAAGTGACAATTTCATGGTAGTTTTGTGTCGGTTTACTCATATTTTAAAAATCTGAGTGTCCGATTTATTTTTATAGTAATTTTATTGTATTTTATAAAAGTATTGGTGATGACAGGTTAGAAATTACAAAGACAGATTTGCCCCTTACTGCAGATAGTTGGAGAAGTGCTGCGCTAGGTTCTGGGTTTCTCAGTGCTGCCTTGGCTTAGTCAGCGTGCACGGCGAGTATCCTACATTGGAGAGCTCAGTAGTGTTGGGAATCTTGTCCTCAACATGGCCTTCTTACTCTAAGAATTCTGCAAAGACATTTTCTTTCGCATGATCTTGTAGTCATAACTTGTTTTTATATATTTGACACCACCCTCCCCAAATGTAATTGAAATTGCAAAGTAAGAAACCAAAAATGGGTAGTTTTTCAGCCAAGTGAAAATGTGATTTCCTGCTCTCTCCTCATAATATTTTCCTTTTCTGTAGGGACACCCTTAAAATAGTACTTGATTAACTAAAGAAGAAAAAAAAAGTTCTGTAGAAGACAAGTAAACATTTAGTATAGGAAAAAAATGGATGAATTAAAGGAAGAAAATAATCCTTCATTATCTTATCACTCAGAAATAACCTCTATATTGTGTTTTACATTGTTCCAGATTTTTATAATATATTCCCTCAAGTGGTCTGATAATACACACCTTGTTTTAGGTTTGTGCAGTTTAAGAAGTTTAAGGATTTAAGGTTTTTTTGTTTTGTTTTGTTTTGTTTTTCTTTTTTGGTTTGTTTGGATGTGTTTGGGGGCTAATCAGGTCCATTTATTTTTTAATGAAGGTACTGGGGATTGAATCCAGGAACTTGGCTAAGCACGCACTCTACCACTGAGGGCGCCCCCCCACCCAGGATTTAGTATTTTTGTAGTTGTGACATTTTTCTGAACTATATCAGATAATAAATTAAAAGATGAATAAAAAAACCACACATGAAGTCATTTTATTTGCCACGTTTGTTCTTAAGTGTTCTGTGTTTTAAGTTTCATAAAGAGATTTTGAGTTAGATTTTTGTTGTTGTTGTTTAGAATGCACTGACTATGATTTATACCACTAATTTTAGGAAGCATTCAAAGCTGTGGAAGATATTCATGGGCTGTTCTCCTTGTCTAAAAAACCACCCAAACCTCAGTTGATGGCAAATTACTATAACAAAGTCTCAACTGTGTTTTGGAAATCTGGAAACGCTCTTTTTCATGCATCTACGCTCCATCGTCTTTACCATCTATCTAGAGAAATGAGAAAGAATCTTACACAAGAAGAGATGCAAAGGTAAGAATATTACCGGTGAATAGTATTGAAATTATGAAAGGAATATCTTATAAGTGGCATGGTAGTGTTTTCTAGGTTGGGGTTTCTCAATCTCTGCACTACTGATGTTTGGGGCTAGTTAAATCTTTGTTGTGGGGGATTGTGCATTTAGGGTCTTGAGCAACATCCCTGGTTTACCCACTGGATGCCATTAGCAATCTCTCTAGTTGTAACTACCAAAAGTGTCTCCAGGCATTGTTCTTGGGCAGTAGTCTTCGTCTTCAGTAGCTATCTTTTATCTGATAACCAACTCTCCAATTGAAAAAATGGAATATTAAAGACAGTGTTAAGGTATGAGCTTTCTATCCACATACAGGTATTTAGAATCTAAGAGCTAATTAGATGAAAAAATGAATACTTCTATCGAGTAACTTTTTCCTAACTATAGAGTATTTGGTGTGTGCATTTTTTATATACATGTAGTCTATAACCTAATAATCTAAAGACCATTTTATTTTTTAACATTGCATACTTTTCTTTCAGTTATGTTTGGTTTTTATTACACATTTCAGTTGGACTTAGGTAACTCACATACCATCTCTTATTGGCAGACCATGTTATTTTGGCCTCTAGTAGAACTATGTACACCAAATTGTAGCTTTACAGCAATGCATGGAACCAACTAAATGAATTTTTCTGGTATATATTTTTTGAAACTTTGTTTATATATATATATATGTATTTATTGAAGTGTCGTCAGTTCACAATGTTGTGTGAATCTCTCCAGTACCGCATAATGCTTCAGTCATACGTGAACATACATATATTTGTTTTCACATTCTTCATAGGTTACCACAAGATACTGAATATAGTTCCCTGTGTTATACAGTATGAATTTGCCATCCATTTTATATATATTAGTATCTGCAAATCTCGAATTCCTGATTTATCCCTTCTCACCCCCCACCCCGTAACCATAAGCTTGTTTTCTATGTCTGTGAATCTGTTTCTGTTTCGTAAAGTAAGTTCGTTTGTCTTTTTTTTTTTTTTAGATTCCACATGAGTGATATCATATGGTATTTTTCTTTCTTTTTCTGGCTTACTTTACTTAGAATGACAGTCTCCAACTCCATCCATGTTGCTACAGATGGCACTATTTCATTATTTTTTATGGCTGAGTTATTATTGGAAACTCTTGAGGACAGTGCTCATTAGGTCATTCACTACCTCTTACGTGATCCATGTCTGTTTAGGATATGAAAAACTTGATTTTCTTTAAAGTGTTTTTATGCTCTCCCATTACTACTGTGAGAGTACCGTCATAATCGTTAATTGCTCTGTGTGTGTTATTTTCCTTAATCTTTACAACAATCTTGTGACCCAGAAAATTAAGTATCTTGCCTCTAAGGTCCCAGCCTTGGAAATGGTGAAGCTCAGATTCTTTCCCTTGACTCTTGGGCTCCAGAGCCCACAATCCTTAGTGTCCTTTGGTGCTCTAAGTTCAACCTGACTTCTCCTCTTTTGTTTTACGGAAGATAAAATTTAGCTTTTGGCCCGCGTCTCCCATAATTGTGTTCACTTATGTTCTTTGTAATTTACCCCCTTTCTTGTCATTTTCCTCAGTTTTAAAAGCTGCCTTAATTGTTTCTGTAAGGAAGTGTGGGGTATACAGATGTGTCTTCTGCCTTTTTAACCTCTAGTCTTTTTCTGTAGCTAGACAACATTGACCACACTAAGTGGGTAGATGAAGTATTCCTTTTAGCATAGCTCAAAAGAAAGACATTAAATTAATTAAAGGAATACAATGTAATTAAAGAAATTAAAGTAATCTTTTCATTAATCCCATGCTTTGACGAATAATATTTATGAGTCCAGGTCCCCGTGGTGGTGTGCGTATTCTGTCATTGGCATATTTTACTAGATGATTAAAGAGAAATGTCTTTCTGCTTATCGAGTAATATTTATAGATTTAACAGATTGTAACTTTATTCTCCAGAATGTCTACTAGAGTTCTTCTGGCCACTCTTTCCATCCCTATCACCCCTGAACGTACTGACATTGCTCGACTTTTGGATATGGACGGCATTATAGTTGAAAAACAGCGTCGCCTGGCAACACTGCTAGGCCTGCAGGCTCCACCAACGCGGATTGGCCTTATTAATGACATGGTTGGTATAAGTTTAGTATTCTGATGGCTTTAAACAGAAAGCTGTCTGGTTAGGTTTTATGATTTATGATGACATGCTGGAAATTCCATTGCACTGCCAGGGCTTTCTGATGCACGGACAAGTTTGAGAACCACTGGTGTAAGTCAGCATCGTATTCAGTTGAGGTGATTCGTCTCAGCTGGAGTTAAATTTGATGATGAGACTTGGACTAGCTCAGAGGAGTAGTGAGAGTGGAAGTAACGATGGGCAGGAAGGTTCATGGCTTGTTTCAGGGGCTGTAGGAAAACACCAAGCTGACAGGTGTTACTCGGATACGGCTAGGGAGGAATGTGAAGTAGATTAAGCCCAATTCTGGACAGCTCAATACTTCCAACTTTTTTCTCTTTTAAACTTTCATTGTCTGTTGCTAAGGCATTGGTTTTTAATCAGGGCTGTGCACTGAAATTGTGTGTGAAGTGCTTTTTAAAATGCACTTTTCTATGTTTTACCCACTGTATATACTAATTTTCAAAATATGGAACCTAAGGCTTATGTATCTTCACAGTGTTTTACGTTGGAATCTTTAATTCAGTGGAAATTCGTCATGCGAGTCTGTTCGTGCTGGGCAAGTGATACATGGCATTTGCACTCTAGAGGAGCTTAGATGTTAGGGATTCTGATTCGCGATAGTCAGACTTACTGGTTATTGTGATACACTTTCAGCAAATTACTTTAGGACAAGAGAAACAGAGGGACAGTTACTAGAGATAACAGATAGGCCTTACTTTTCTGACAGAATCAATCAATTTAGGTAAAAATGAATACATTTTCTAAATGGCAACAGTTTTCTCCTGTTGCATAGTTCTCTGTTATAGTAGCAAGGCAGATTCCTTCTGTGGGCAACTTTTGCAAAGATTTAATCTCTAAAGTAGTATTTCTCTCTCTTTGTATGCCTCCTTGTTTTATTCTGCTGCCACTTGCAAAAATCAACTTTGTGTTTAGACAGGTTTTTATGGGACTGAAATAGGATTAAATGTAATAAAAACAGCATTGTGTTTAGGAAGAGATCTTCCTAGTAAATATGTCTTAATTTTTTTTTTTAATACTGAAAACAAATTGGAAGTGTAATTCATATCTCTTGAGCCCATGTCTGTACATGCCACTCATGTTAAAGTTGATCTGTTGTGATACTGATTCAGGGCTCAGTGTTGGTGGAATCAAGGTCGGTAGCTGGGACATCCTGATTAGAATCCTCATTGTGCCCATAGATAAGTGTTTAAGTTTATAAGGAGGATACTGGTTGGTACCAGGTGAGTAAATAAGTTGACTGCCAAGAGGCATTTTATAAATTTTAATGAGTTCACTGTATGTCCAAGGTTGAGACCTGAGCTTTGGATGCAAATAACTGAATTCATAATCACCAAAAGAATGATTTCAATATCTAAGGAACAGACTCAAATTAATCAAGTTCATAAAAGATTATTAGATTAGAAAGCCAGTTTATTATTAATTTTAGAGAGAAATATGCTTCAATAAATTATGGTAGCCTATCAGCATATTCTTTATTTGGAAAGGGTGCTAAATGGAAAATCTAGAATAATTTCTAGATAGGAATGAAATTAGGGCTAGGGAAATTTTATTTGAATGCTTATATCACATCTTATTTTGAAAAAGATGTAAGGGCACTGACAAGGAAAGTATTCATATGTTGTAGGGCATCAGTCATGTACCCATTTTGGATTGGAGTTAGACTAGGGTGCTCAAGTGTCTGGACGTCCTCTCGGAGATGGAGGCTGCCAGCAGTTGCCTCAGTTTGGAACCTGGTCTGTAGTGGGTACATACCCTGTGCTTTGGAGTCTTGTTATGTCGCTGCAGTTTTTCTTTTTGGGTTAGCAGATCCCAACAAGTGAAGGATAAAGGTCACATGCCGTTACATACAGTTAGAGCCGTAGGTAAGAGAGGATTTGCTTATGAGCAGTTTCGGAGTTTATAAAATTATGCCACTTTTTTGTCTCCTTTGTGAGGCAGGTTATGCAAGCGGCATCTTTATTGTGAAAGGAAGTTTAGTCTATTCAAATAAGAACTTAAAATGTTATCAAACTATGACTTTCTTTAAAAAGTAAAAATCATAGAATGTAATTGGGTAAATTCTCCAAAGGCCTTTCCAGTCACCACTTTCCCATTTCCCCCAAGAATAGCCACTGTCCTGACTTAATAACACCAGATTAATTTTGCCTGCTTGTATATTTTATGTGAAATTTGGATTTCATATAAATGGAATAATACGTGAAATTCTTTTCCTCACCATTTGTGAAATTTATTCATGTGTTGAATGTAGCTGTTCTTTTTCTGACCATTTCTATATAATATGTAAACCTATCCCTGTGTGTCCAAAGTTGTTTTGAGTTTGGGCGATTATAAGTAGTGCTGTGATAACTTGTGTGTGATAGTTACTTGTTACTTCTGGTAGTTTATTTGTTACTAATAATAAGTTAGTCTGTATTGGCCACACAACTTGTCTTTGTAAATATTTTATTGATTGTGTTGATGAGTTTTTATTTTCTTTTTAAATTCTTGTGGGGTTTCACTATAGGGAGCTACATAATTTGGGGCAAGAGACTCAACATAAAGGTCCTAGATGCCTCTTTGGTAAATTTAAAGGAGGTTGAGGCTTGATAATCTTTCAGTCATTTCCCAGATTTCCAGTCTTATATTTTTCTTTAACTATGATCAGTTCAGAATCCCAGTTGAAAAATACCTTCAGCAGTTAAACCTTCTGTTTACTGTAGGTTAGATTCAACGTGCTACAGTATGTTGTCCCAGAAGTAAAAGACCTTTACAATTGGCTGGAAGTTGAATTTAACCCACTAAAACTCTGTGAGAGAGTCACAAAGGTAAGCTTTGATTATATTACCATGTAGCCAGCCCTTTTGTAGTTTTAGGTTATACTTATATTTGTTCAGAGAGAAGTGTTTTCCTATGTGTTTGAATTCAGTGCACATTTCATTGTCTTTTTTCTCTATGTCAAGAGAAAAGATATTTCTGATGTGCTAAATAAACCTTTGGAGGTAAATTAGCAGCATGACTAATTTAGCCATTGCTGTCAGTCACCTTCAGACAAGAATCAATAGCTTCATATTATTACATTTTGTGTTTTTTCTGCTTTATGTGATGGTTTTCTGTGTTAAGAAAATTGAAAAGTTTCGCAAATGTTTCAGTATCTGTTATATAGAAAATATAATCTCTCTCAATTTAATGGATTTCATAGGTTCTAAATTGGGTTAGAGAACAACCTGAAAAGGAACCAGAATTACAACAGTACGTCCCACAGCTGCAAAACAACACCATACTCCGGCTTCTGCAGCAGGTAAAGAAAAAAAATGTTTTATGTGAGAACTGGAATTTCTCCCTTGATTGTTAAAATTACTAAACTAAAAATTTAGGAATGGTCTAGAAAGTGAAGGCCTCCTCAAATTCTATCCACAC
This sequence comes from Camelus bactrianus, assembly GCF_048773025.1. Classification (NCBI taxonomy): domain Eukaryota; kingdom Metazoa; phylum Chordata; class Mammalia; order Artiodactyla; family Camelidae; genus Camelus; species Camelus bactrianus. The sequence goes on from NC_133549.1 coordinate 27,260,207, forward strand.
CCCCAAAAAATTAGTTTTGTTAATCTGATTTGAAACAGAATTATTTTATATAATTCATAACTGTTTTTGTCTCCTTTTTTGATGACCACTATCTTTGCATATTTTTCCTTGTTAGCCATGTATGTTTACCTCGTTTCTTTTAATGCCTACATAGTTTTTCATTGTCTAAAGGGACTGTGGTTTATTCAAACTCTGTTGATGGAAATCTTAGTCTTTTTGCTAATAGGAAAAGTTGCAGCAGTGAGCATACTTGTGTGACTTTCTGTAGCTAAGAAGTGGAATTAGTCATAGTCTGCACACTTAAAGCTTTACCAGATCCTCAAAGATTCAATTTATAGACTTTCACCAGTAGTGAACAAGATAGCCTTTTTTCCCTAAGTATTGTCAGTCTTTTAACATATTTTAGTCCAACCTCGTACTTAAATTTGAGTATTATGGTTTATAATACAGCTTAATGTTCCTGTTTTGTCATCTCTTTGTTTTACTTGGCGGAGGGGGTGTGTGTTACATGTTCACTTAAGTATTTGTGCACATTTCATTGACCTGCTTTCTCTTGTGTATGTGAGCAGTGTTATTTCTTATGTGCGATATAAATAGTTGGAGGTTAATTAGCAGTATAACTAAATAGTAATGCTGCCAGTCTCCTTCGGACAATTTTATTAAATGTTCAGATGAATTTGGTAAGTAGCAGGTCTCTGTCTACAAATACATGACCATTTAGGGCTTTTTTTGTTTTATGAAACTAGGATTTGAAAGGATTATGTGATGATTCAAAACATAGGATTTGGGGTTGACAGCCTTGGGTTGTAACTCCAGCTCCAGCAATGTGCTGTTAATATAGATACTCTGAGCTTCAGTTTCTCTTCTTTGAAAAATGGGCATAATTTCTGCTTTCCATGGTTGTCACGAGACTCCATGTAAAAAATGCTGAATACATGATAGCTATTATTACTAACCTTGTGTTTCTTATACAGGTGGCACAAATTTATCAGAGCATTGAGTTTTCTCGTTTGACTTCTCTGGTTCCTTTTGTTGATGCTTTCCAACTGGAACGGGCCATAGTAGATGCCGCCAGGCACTGTGACCTGCAGGTAGGTGCTTCAGGAGGACTCGGAGGTTGGAGGCCTTTGAGGGCTAAAAGCACACGTTCTTTGTTTCTCATCTTTTGGTACAGTGGCACTATTTTGAGGCTTTATTGAAAGAATCTTCTAGCTTTGATATTTAACATTCTTTAATTTTTTTCTCATTCATTTGAAATTTTAATCATAAGTTATTCCTTTGTCAAATGACTCTATTTACTTATGGATTTAACTATTGATAATACCATTTAATTTTCAAAGGTTCGTATTGACCACACCTCTCGGACCCTTAGTTTTGGATCTGATTTGAATTATGCTACTCGAGAAGATGCTCCAATTGGTCCTCATCTGCAAAGCATGCCTTCAGAACAGATAAGAAATCAGCTGACAGCCATGTCCTCAGTACTTGCAAAAGCACTTGAAGTCATTAAGCCAGCTCATATACTGGTATGCATCTTTGGAAGAAACGGACTGCAGAATTTTTGAGGGTCCTTATGTCTTTAACAAAAAGGTTCGAGATGATGTCTGAGAGAAGGGGTTGATTACATATTTCCTTTTCAGTTGTGTTTGATAGTTTGGGTATTTTATCAAATGCCTTCATCAGATACACAGATCATTGCACTGCCTTCCACGGGGTAGAAGATACACGGCACAGGTAGTGTGGGAACAGGAGCACTGTCACAGACAACAGCAGGCCCCATGGACGACGACTCTCCGGATAGCACTGGGGTTGGGCTTTTCCTCTCTGCTTAAGTTGTTTATTGTTTGTGAGCTCTGTTATCTGTTAGTATTCCTCCTTGGCTTGAGTACTTTAAAGTAAATTTGGTTCAAAGAAAAGAGCCTGACAGATAAAAGTGCTTCAGTTATGTCCCTGCTCTTAAAGACTCTGAATAGAAGGAGCGCCATAGTATTTGATACTGGGAACCAGTAGCTTGAATAATGTCATTCTGTTATTAAATGCAAATACATGTAATGGTAATACATCAGGATTATATACTAATAGTTTTGATGTCTGATACCATGGAGTGTCACTTAAAAATTTTTTTGATGCATTTATTTTTGAAGCAAGAGAAAGAAGAACAGCATCAGTTGGCTGTTACTGCGTACCTTAAAAATTCACGGAAAGAGCATCAGCGAATCTTGGCTCGCCGTCAGACAATTGAGGAAAGGAAAGAGCGTCTTGAGAGTCTGAATATTCAACGTGAGAAAGAGGAACTGGAGCAGAGGGAAGCTGAACTTCAGAAAGTACGGAAGGCTGAAGAAGAGAGGCTGCGACAGGAAGCAAAGGAGAGAGAGAAGGAGCGTATCTTACAGGAACACGAACAAATCAAAAAGAAAACTGTTCGTGAGCGTTTGGAGCAGATCAAGAAAACAGAACTGGGTGCCAAAGCATTCAAAGATATTGATATTGAAGTATGTAGTATCTTATGCATTAAAAACTTTAAGTTTTATTCAGGTCTCTTAGAAGCAAAGCCCTTTACCATTTATTGGTTTATTTTTGGTTATTCGGTTACTTCACTCATTTTGATACAGCTAGTTCTTTAATCTGAAGTAAGCATTTGTTTTCAGTGACTACAGTTTTTAACCACTGTTGAATTAGATTTTGGATATATGTAGAATGGAGGAGTAAGAAATAGGCATTAAGATTACATAATTTTTCTCCACAATCGAGTGGAAATAAGGCTATTGTAAAACATTTTTATATTGCCTAAGTTTACCCATTGCAAGCATTTGCTCATTGTTAAAAAAGAAGCAATTTAGAATTTGTTTCTAGAAAGAAATGGTGCTCCATATTGACTGTTTGCACTTTAATGTTATTAATTATGGTGCATTTATATTACTTTTCAGGACCTTGAAGAATTGGATCCAGATTTCATCATGGCCAAGCAGGTTGAACAACTGGAAAAAGAAAAGAAGGAACTTCAGGAACGCCTGAAGAATCAAGAAAAAAAGGTAAATGAAAGGACTGGTAAACTTCACATGCCAAGTTAAAAGTTTTTTTTAACACCATTTGTTTTCATGATACTCAGATTGACTATTTTGAAAGAGCTAAACGTTTAGAAGAAATCCCTTTGATTAAGAGTGCTTATGAAGAACAGAGAATTAAAGACATGGATCTTTGGGAACAGCAAGAAGAAGAAAGAGTAAGTTTTACATTTAACTGTAGTATTTTAGACTATAAGCTGTAATTAAGTCCTCTGCCAGTAATGGAACCAAGGTTTCAAATTTGATTTTTGTATTTTGTCAGAAATGGTGCTTTAATGGCTACATACTGACAGATTGGTGGATAGATATTTTCAGAATAGAGATTAAAAAAATGAAACTTGTAAAATAAAAAGGACAGTTGAAAAGTTCATTTTTTAAAAAACAGTTTTGTGGAGATACAATTCACATGCCACATAATTCACCAATAAAGTGTGCAGTTGATGGTTTTAGTATATTTAGAGAATTGTGCAATGGTCTAATTTTAGAGCATACCTCAAAAGAAACTTTGGACCTACTAGCAGTCATTCTCCATTTTCTCTTCATCCCCTTGGCCGTGGCAACCAGTAATCTCCTTTCTGTCTCTAAATAATCCTATTTTGAATATTTCTTACAGATGGAATCACACAATCTGTGGTCTTTTGTGACTAAATAGCTCCTTCCTTAGTTTTATTAGTCTATATTATATGTATTCATCTAATGATACAAATGTAAGGTTTGCAAATGCTTACAGATTTGTAGTAAAAACAGGTGACCTCATTCTGGTTAAAAAAATAACCACAGGCAAGAGACAACACATACCTGTGGTGGCTGCAGTGTGGAGAATGCAGCCTCTTCGTGGCTCCATTGGATTGTTGTCTTTCTGGGCCTAGTGTTGCCAGTTTTTCCAATTTTTTTTTTAGAAGTTGGTATTTGTGTGATAATTCTTTTAATACATAAAATTAGAAACCAGTGTTAGAGACCAGCTAAAGTACTGGAGATCTGCTGCATTGTGCCCTGAAGCCTTTGTTTCCCTGGGAGCCAAAAGGAAAAGCTTTCTCTCTCTTTCCTTGTTTGGTTTGGTTTAGTTTGGAGGGGAGAGGTAATTAGGATTTATTTTATTTTATTTATTTTTAATGGAGGTGCTGGAGATTGAACCCAGGACCTCATGCATGCTAAGTATGCACTCTGTTCCCCTCCACCCCCCGAAAAGCTTTCTTACATCAGTAGTTCATCCTGCTTCATTCTGCCTTAACCTCCAGTTAAAAACACCTCCAGTTTTCAAGGAAGAAAATGCCTTTAATAATTAAACAACAGTGCTTATTATATGCCATGAGATATTTATTATTTTGTTTTGTCATATACATTTTGGTTTTTCCTCTTACTTCCTTAGAGATGCCCTAAGTCATCTTTATCCATCTCCGGCCCCTGATTGTCTTCCTTGGGACATGACATGTTGGCTCACATGATACTTACATTTCAAAATTGAAAAGGGCAAAAGAGCTTGGAATTTGGGATAAATTAGTAATCACATAATGAATGCTTTGAAATTTAACTTCGTATCATTTATTTGCAGATTACTACGATGCAGCTGGAACGGGAAAAGGCTCTTGAACATAAGAACCGAATGTCACGAATGCTCGAAGACAGAGATTTATTTGTAATGCGACTCAAGGCAGCACGACAGTCTGTTTATGAGGTAAACTTACTGGTTTGAGGGAAACGTTTGTTTATTCATAAGCTTCTTAGTTTTGCCTTAAGAATTCTTTAACATGGTGGTACATTCTGTCTTGAGCTAATAACATTCATAATGGTCATTCAAATAATATTTTCATAGGGATATCTTGAAAATATTCCATAGGCTAAGTAATCATCACTATGAACAAATTTTTCTGAAGGTGAAAGTGGACTGCATAAAATTTGCTTTTGATACAAACGTTTGTTTACTCTGATTCAGAAAGGAAAAAATTAGATCAAAGTGTCCTGCTCTTAGGTTCTAATTTAATCATTTGGATTTATTCTGTATAAAAATAAACCCACTGGATATAGATAGTGTCCCCTCAAATTTTTTAAAATTTGACATGAGAGAAAAACTTCGGTCATTTGGAAATTCTGGTTTTTATACTGGAAGGTTGCTTTCCATCGTTCCACAGAACTTGCAATGCTTTTATAAACATAAAATCTACTGCCAGTTTGCAGCTCTTAAAAATTGGATTTTCTTTCTTTTTTTTTGGTAACCATTCAATTATAGGAAAAACTTAAACAGTTTGAAGAGAGGTTAGCAGAAGAAAGACATAATCGCTTGGAAGAGCGTAAAAGGCAACGTAAAGAAGAACGCAGAGTAACCTACTACAGGGAGAAAGAGGAGGAGGAGCAGAGGAGGGCAGAAGAACAGATGCTAAAAGGTAGCTGTGTGGACCGAGGTAGAAGGGTAAGGCAAGGATGGTGTCAGGTCCAGTTTATACAGTCTTATTTAGAAGCTAGAGGAACATGGGACCAAGATCATTGGCTTAACTACAGGTAGCTAGTTTTCAGGTTCTGAGAACCTGACTTTTAGTTTTCTGCAGTTTGATATCTGAGGATGTTACATTGTCTGCCAGCTTATTTCCATGTTTTGGTGTTCTTTGAAAAATTAATACTGCTTTTTAATTTTTATCCCTGTATTCTGTATAATATTAACATTTATTGAGGAAGACATACCAGATGGAAGTCTCCAATGATCCTTTATCTGGCATCCCAGATGCTCAGGAACCGGGGAGGGATTCTGCTATCACTTTAGTTGTGTTGAGTGGCGTAAACTTGTTTTCTTGAATGTCTCCTGATATTCAAGTTTAGCTGATAGTAAATTATTTTAAAATTCTTAAAGGGAATTTCCTTCTACATTATACTGTCTGTTTAATACCAGAAAAGTAGGTCTAGCACTTGGGGAAGGGTATGGTACGAGGCACACTTCGTAACCTATTACGTTATATAGAGCGAGAAGAGAGAGAGCGTGCTGAACGGGCAAAGCGTGAGGAAGAACTTCGAGAATATCAGGAGCGAGTCAAGAAATTGGAAGAAGTAGAAAGGAAAAAACGCCAGAGGGAGTTGGAAATTGAAGAAAGGGAACGTCGTAGGGAGGAAGAGAGAAGACTTGGTGATGATGCACTTTCTAGGAAGGTAAGCAGAGACATTGCTGTTTCTATGTGATGTGTGTTTATCAGCCAGATCTCTTGCATGACCCACCTGTTAATGCATGTCCGTGTCTGTTCTTCTAGAGTCTAGTATTGTTTCATCTTCCCAAAGACAGAGGTTCCTAAGGGGGTAGGGTGGAATTAAACTTGTCTTAGCAAAGCTGGGATTTTACGGACTTCAGTTTGGAATACTTGTCAGGTAGGAACTAATCCTGTGAAACACTTAAGTATTTGACAAAAGATAACAGTGGTATGGAAGGGGGTCTGTTTTGGTTCCTTGAAAGGAGTTGGTATGAATTAGGAAGATGATCTGAGGATACTCCGATGATTCTGGGGGACCAGCAGTATTCAACATCCCATGGGAGCTTATTGGAAATGCAGAGTATCAGGCCCAGTGCCAAACCTTCTGAATCAGAACCTGCATTTTAACAAGATTACCAGGTGATTCAAATGCTGCTCCAAATTTTTATTTTTAATATGCACTCATGTCCAAAACTGACCCTTGTTACCCCCTTTGTCTTTTGTCTCTAATTCCCTAGTTGGTGGTGGCATTATTAACCACTTAATCACATTGTTTTGAATCCACCCTTCCCTCCTTTCTGTCCCTATGTTCCTGCCTTAATTCACATTTTAATTTTGCTTGTATTACTTACTGGTCTTACTGTTTTCCATGATCGTAATCTTCCCCCAGCTTCGGGCATTCCTCTATGTTGTGGCCTGCTTGGTTTCTCATAATGCATATTTGATTGTTACACCTGCTCTGCAGTTTCAGACCTTCCTGTGGTTGGTACTCATTGCTTAGAGCCAAAGGCAGAAAACATGCCTTAGTATTCAAGGCCTTTTAGGTTTGCTGCTTTTTTCATCAGCTTCTTCTGTCACCATTTTCTTCTCAGTCACCTGTACTCTAGCTGTTCTGAGCTACTGTTACACTTTATCGTGTGTTTGTGACATCTGCCTGCATGCTCTTCGTTTTTTCCTGAGATGTGCCCGTGCTGCCCTTTAAATAAAATAATGCTTATTTTTTAAGGTAAGAGGTAACGATTTCTTGCCTGCTCTGCTTCTTTATTTGTCCCACACCTGTATCAGATGCTTCTCTTTGTTGGAGGACCTGTTGTTAGTTATCTGTATGGTCTTCAGTTTCTGTTTTATAGTGTCTGTGGGTAGATTTTTGGTTTTGTTAACTCCTGTTGCTAATTTCTGTAGGGTAAGTATTCTTTTTTTGTTGTCCTGTGTGTATGTATGAATTCAGAGTTATTGTGTTTAATTTGCTACATCCTGTTAATTTACTTCATCTTCTGAAGACAATGGGGTAAATCACTGCATGATTATGGGTTACAGATTTTTTTCTTTTAGTTTTTGCAAATCTGTGTTCATCCTTTTGTTTGTTTTCGACCTTCTGTTTAACTGTTTTGTGGACCCCTTCTTCTCTTTCAGTTTGAAAGTCTTTAGTTTTACCTGTTCACTTTTAACATGGTGTAACATACTACATTTGGTTTTATTCCTAACCTTTGGTTTGGAGCTTTTTATTTGCTTCCATATCCTTGCCACCCCTTCATTTCTTTAAGCCAAGCTTAAGAATTTTTCTCTGTTCATGTTTTTCTGTATTCTCTTAGTGATTGCCATCTATTTTTTTTCAAAGTCTAAACTTTCACAGTCTAAATTTTGAGAACTCTTTCCTCTCTTCAGAACAAAACAAAATTTTGAGCATGCCTTTAAGTTTTATTGCCTCCAGTCCATTAAAACAATGTTATCTCTCTCTTTAGAATTAATTTAAGTTTTACAACCGTATTGGCAAACATAATTTAGTTTAAAATGTTTCCATTGTAGATCATATTTTCCTCCTTACAGATAATTTTTGTTTTGTTTTGTGTATTTTATCAAATATTCTTGGATATGTCTCAAAAGAGGTTTTGTTTCTCACAGTTGAACAGTGAATGGTACATTGGTCCAGCCAGTTCAAAATCGTCCTCCTTCAGAAGTTTAGAGACTTACCCTCACTGTCACATATGGGCAAGGAGGATAATAGTCTTGGTCTTGTTACTTCTTTAGATGGTCTGCTTTATTCCATGAAAGCTTTTAGAATTTTCTCTGTCATTAGGGTAAAGGGTTTAAAAATTTCACCAAATCATGTTTAGGTGCCTAAGCTTATGGTCTTTATTACTCATCCTTTTTGACATGTGTGCCCTGTCAGTCAGGTTTCTATTTCCTTAGGTTAGAGCAGATAGAATTTCCTTAACTCAGGAGAATTTTTTTCCCCCTCCTTTTCTTTATTTGGGCCTTTCAAAAATGTCCTATTCTTTATCTCTTAATGTTTCACTTACTGTCTTCATCTCTTTGTCCTTTTGTGACTGGTTCTCTGAGATTCCTGTTCTGTTTATACATCAGCAGGGCCTTTACTGCTGTTGATCTATCAACTGTCTTAAAAATTTTGGTGATAATGTTAGTTTTTTAGAATTCTTTTTTGTTTAATGTCTGTCATAGCCATCCCTAAAATCTTTTTCTAAGTTCAAATATTTGTCCGTGAAACCTGATTAACTTGAATTCTTTGTGGAGTTTAATTTATAGAGTGAGTGTGGAGGATGGGAGAACTGTCGTCTTCTAGGTGTGGATGTCCCCTCCATTGTAGTAACCATAAGTTACCATCGACAGTTGAGTTCATATCTTCTCCCACAAGGTCCACTTGAGAAAGTCTCTTAGAACAACTCCCATCTTAAGAGACAGCTCAGAGTCAGCAGCTGCTGAGGGCTGATGACTCATGATCTGGCCATTCTTGTTTTTCTCTCTTGCTTCTCACCAGCTGCTACTGGAGGATTTTGTTTTCAAGACGCTTTAAAATTTAAATAAAGATCCTTTTATTCACCTACTTGGGGTCATACTTATTCTCAACTTCATTAGATTTTTATTTTAGTTCTCCCACTCCACCCCTAGATATTATTTGTGTCTTCATGAGTATTCTTACTTGTCCCATTGTGGCCACAGGTTACATTTGTAGGATCAGTCACACTGTATCAGAGGTGTTTGTATTAAGATTGTGTGCATTGTCCATTACAAAAGTGGTACCAGTTACATTTTTACCTTAAGGGTGAGTGTGTATCTCTTCACACCTTTCCATAATTTGCAAAGACAATGTAATATTTTGAAGAGGGAAATAATGTAACTATCCCCAACTGGACAGTCCATTGGCTCCACCTCTGTTGAGTTGCCACTGTGATGTACATTTTGGGGCACTGGACTTTTTTTTCGCAAAAGGGAATTTCTAGGTCAAAGGAAATCTGTAGAATTTGAATGGTTCCAGGGGCATGCTGCCAAATTGCTTTCCAGTGGTGTTTTATCAGTTTATAAAGCCATCAGCAATACATGAGAACACCAGTTTCACAGTACTATCAGTCTGATCTAGAAGTTCTGAAACAGAATTTTAAAGCTTGTTTTTATTTAAGAACTTAAGATTGTTTACTGTAAAGTACAAAAGCACTTGAATGGTAATACTGGTAGTTGTAGTAAGTGTTGCCAATGTAGTGCCTCTTATTAACTTCCGTGAATATAGGACTCTCGTTGGGGAGATAGAGATTCAGAAGGCACATGGAGAAAAGGACCTGAAGCAGATTCTGAGTGGAGAAGAGGCCCACCAGAGAAGTAAGTAGCGTTAAGGAAAATAGTACCAAATAATCATAGATCCTGTTAATATCTTACTGTTTTTCTAACAGTTTATTTTTGGGGTGGGGAAAAAAGAGCCTTGAATTTATGCATGTGTATTACTGGTATGTTTTTCATAGTTCACTTCAGTGCTAATGTAATTACTGACTTACAAACATCTTGAGAAATGGGCTTCAGTTTTTTTTTTAATTAAACTAATAGTGTTGAGTTCAGAGTAAAAATGAACAATTTCATAATGTATTTTTCTTGTCCTTTGAATTAAGTTAGATCAAACCGTCTTTTAAAAGGACTGCTAGTGCTAGGTAAGAGTGCTGGTCATAACCCCTTACACAGAAATTAAGTTTTGAAAGCTTGTAGTAATAGATTTGGAAATTGCTAAATAAGGTACTTGTTGTAAACCAGAGATACCTTTTTAAGGCAGCTGTCTCCTTACTGGTTTATGTTGATACAAGGTTTCAATTTTGTGTGATTTTTTTTTTTAATTGGAACATACTCTGTTAGGTTAATGAGTTTAGACTGAAGTGACTTTTAAGAGTGAGTGAGATATTTCCCAAAAGGGTCATGTACTTCAAAGAAAATTTACTCTTAAAAGATTTTTGGCTTGTTGCTCTGTAGGGAGTGGAGACGCGGAGAAGGTAGGGTTGAAGAGAGGCTGCATAGAAGAGATGAAGATCGACCAAGGCGTTTGGGGGATGACGAAGAGAGAGAATCTTCTCTTAGACCAGACGACGATCGGGGTCCCCGGCGCAGCATGGATGACGACAGAGGCCCTAGACGTGGTCCAGATGAAGATAGGTTCTCTCGCCGGGGGGCAGACGATGACCGGCCTTCCTGGCGTAATGCTGATGACGACAGGCCTCTTAGACGAATTGGCGATGAAGACAGGGGAAGCTGGCGTCACGCGGATGACGACAGACCACCTAGACGAGGCCTGGACGAGGACAGAGGAAGCTGGCGAACAGCCGATGAGGACAGAGGACCCAGACGAGGGGTGGACGAGGACCGGGGGCCGCGGAGAGGAGGTGCGGACGATGAGCGGTCATCCTGGCGGAACGCTGATGACGATCGCCCTAGGCGGGGCATGGATGACGACCGGGGTCCCAGGCGCGGGTTGGATGATGATCGAGGACCTTGGAGGAGTACTGATGATGATAGGATTTCCAGGCGCGGTGCAGATGATGACAGGGGGCCTTGGAGAAACGTGGACGACGACCGGATCTCGAGACGGGCTGATGACGATCGGATTCCCAGACGGAGCGATGACTCGAGACCTGGTCCCTGGAGACCGTTTGTCAAGCCAGGTAAAACTCTGGTCTTCAGAAAAGCAGATGGATGCTTTAGAGAGTGCTTGATGGGTTTGCAAGTACAGAGTGAAATTTTACACCAGTTAATCTCCACTGTTCTGTAGAGGATAGCAGGTTATTTCAGAAGAGGAACTCAAATCTCAAATGACTAATTACATTTTGATTGTTTAAGTAAATGGTGTTATTTTTCAGCTGATTAAAGTGAAATTCTAATGGATGTATAACAGATTGGGCTGTATTATTTAGTTTTAGATAAACTGGTCTTTTATCTTTCCTTTATTACCTCACCTTTTATCTTTCCATAGTGACTTTTATGTCAGAAGCTGGCCTGTGAGATCGCTCACACCAAATAACTTCACTCCCTTTTCTGCTTTAGTGCAGTTAGTTTTCCTTCTGCCTTGTTGACTGCTTCTTTCAGGGCTCTTCTTCCTGCGCCAGCCCTTAAGTAGTGACGTCCTTCAGGTTCTGTCCTGGACGAGCCTTCCTGTATAAATAATGACAAACAAAATATGCTTACTGAACATCTGTCTGTACTCTTGCCAACCATGGGATTGTATATTCACACACACACACACACACACACACACACACACACACACACACACACACACACACACACACACACACACACACACACACACACACCCCACCACCCCACCCACCCCCCTGCTTCTCTGCTTCTCTTCAGGGGCACATCTGTCCCTCTGATTGTATAAGCCAGAAATCTGGGAGCTCTCCTTTGCTCTACTTGTTTGCTCTGCTTGTTCATCCTCTTTGTGAATCTTCAGTAACCATAGTAATTTGTTCTAAATGCAAATTTTAGCAGCTTCCTTGCATTTAAAAACCCTTAGTGGGTTCTGTTTCTTCTAGTCTCACTTCATTCCACTGTGAAGCTCTGTGACTTTGGGCAAGGCACCTAACTTTTCTGTGCCTTGTGCAAAATGAGAATGATCTTACATTTGCATTAAGTCAAGATAGTAATTTTTATAAAGTCACTGAATACTAAACCATTGCTCCTAAGGGAAATACCAGATTAGGTTCCTGTAAGCCTTCTGGTCACAGTTTTCGTCAATCAATACATAACCTTGTTTTATTTTTCTGCTTAGAGATACCTTATTTAATAAATATTATTGATTCATTAGCTTTGAACTCATGGCCAAAAGCAGTGTAATTCATTCCTGAATGAAGCTTATCTAGCAACGTGTATTTTCTCCCTAAGGCATATCTATCATTCCCTTCTTGTGTTTGGGAACACTGGACAGCACTTTAGCACAATGCTGGAGGTGGGGCTGGGGGCACATTTAAAAAACTGAAATCACCAACAAAAAGCATAAGTCTGAAAACGTGTCACTAAATAAGACCACCAAAAGGATCCTTGTTTAAAGTAGGAGAGCTGCAGCAAGAAGGCAGCATTGCCTTGCTCATCCTCAGCTGAGAACAGGTTTGAATAAATGAGCTAATACCTGCAGAGGGTTTAGACTAGTGCTGTGGCACATAGTAATATAAATGTTAGTGACAATGATAATTATAGCTTTGCAGCTATAATACGTTTTCATTGAAATCTCTGCCTTTTTTGGTGCGTGTGCACGTGCGTGTGTGTATAATGTTCCTAAATTTGGACATCCCATGGCTGTGTGAGATATTGGGCAAGGCCAAAGGATTTATTATTTCATAGGTGGTAAATGGTGGTGGGCAGCGATGTAACAGGAAAGAGTCTTTTTGCTTCTAAAGGTTTTGAAAATGTTGCAGAATATAAATGAACTCATAATTGGGGCTCTTGTCTCTCGGAGATCTAGATCCTACCCTTCACCCTTTTAAGTTTTCTGCTTAAATGAGTTGCCATCAGAACTGATTTTTATACCTGGAATCTCTGCATAAGGAATGCTTAACCCAGGCCATGTAAGTTCCTATATGTTATATGTTAGAAAAACAATAATAGGGAGACAAATAGGAGCAGGGGAGTCTGTGAAATGATGTAAGTGAATTTAGGCTTTTTAAAAAACGAGGTTGGAGTATGGCATTAAATTAATTAGCATTTAAAATGGTGATGGATTAATGTCAACCTTAAGATCTCTGTTCATGGTTGCCAATCTGTTTAAGTTGAAATTTTTTTTTTCTTTTTTTAAAAAAAAATAGGTGGATGGAGAGAAAAAGAAAGAGCCAGAGAAGAGAGTTGGGGTCCACCTCGAGAATCGAGACCATCAGAAGACCGTGAATGGGACAGGGAAAAAGAAAGAGACCGAGACCATCAAGATCGTGACGAGAACGACAGGGACCCAGAGAGAGACAGAGACAGAGAGAGGGACAGAGAGAGAGACGCGGATCGAGAGGACCGCTTCAGACGGCCTAGGTTTGACATCCGCGTTACAGTTAGGATTCTTTCAGTGCTGTCCTGTGCGTTCCCAACTATTTTTGAAAAGTGGTGCTCCTCATTCCCCCCAGTTTATCAGTTAGAATCATAGTGCAGATTAAAAAAAAATTTCAGATGTCATCTAATTGAACCATTTTCCTCTACAAAGTGAAGAAGACATGGAGGCTTGAGCTGTGTGGCTGTCAATAGACTGTGTAACTCTGGCACTGGAACCAGTCCAGGTTGTCTTCACCAGGCTGTTGGTTTTCCCCTGTGGTTGAGGCCAGCTTATTGCCTTTAAATTATTAAAAGCCCCTTTACTTCTATTAGTTAAGAGTTCTAGCTTGCTCCTTCTGGGCAAAGTGGCTTTGTGCTAATCTAGACAAGCACACTTGAATAGTTTTCTGTAAGGATGAACATGTCCTATATATATGTAGTGTCCAGTTTGGTAGCCAGCATCTGGCCATTGAGCATTTGGAATGAGTTAGCAATGCTAAGGGAATGTCTTGGTTTTATTTTAGTTAATTTAACGACGACTGTGTTGGACAGTGCAGATCCAGATATTCTCATTTGACTTCCATGCCTGAGGCATCAGTTTGCAGTCAAGTCACGTGTTTAAATTTTATTCCTGTTATTATTTGCAAACTCTTTGCGCACCAAGTTGGATAGGATATTTTCACTTATAATTACCCATGGAGTCTAATGATGGAACCTACCATGTCATTTTGAATGGCTACAGAGATGAAGGTGGCTGGAGACGAGGACCAGCTGAGGAATCTTCAAGCTGGAGAGACGCGAGTCGTCGTGATGACAGGGATCGGGATGACCGCCGCCGTGAGAGAGATGATCGCCGTGATCTAAGAGAAAGACGAGATGACAGAGATCGAAGGGGACCTCCTCTCAGATCAGAGCGTGAGGAAGGTAGAGGTGTTCTTTCTGTGTGACCAGAAATCCCTGGGGAGCCGGAATAACGGGGGATTGTGCGTTTTACCATCTTGTCAATTTGTATGAACACCAAAAATAAGATGGGCAGTAGATCAGTTTATTCCATTTAGAGTTCATAGTTCTCACAAACTTAACTATGCTCTGTGAAGTTTAGGTCATCTTCAAATTCGAAGTATAGTGGTAGACTACATTGGATAGTAAGCAATATCTATATTGGTAAAAACATTTATTTTATGTAAACAAGAAAACAATTTATCAGTTATTTAAAAGTAAGGTCCTCGTGGATAAGCACAAAGTGTAAAACATTCTCTGAAATGGCAATATTTGAAACTTTAGTAGAGAATACTTTGTTTAAAATGACCATTGCACTGAAGTAAGTCGTCGTCTCACAAGCTTTTGCTATTTTATGTGTACAACTGGATTGTAAGGGTATTTCTTCTTTTATAGCCATAATGAAATACATTCTTTTACTTATTTGCTGTTAAATTTTCTTCAAAAAGAGCCAAAAACCCTCTAGAAATTTTTTATTCAGCCAGAATTTTGTCACTTGAGCCTAAATTTTTTTAAGCAATTAGGATATTTCTCAGGCCAGTGGTTTCTTCTTGCTTGCCAGCTTACATTTCTAAGGATGTATGTTTTAAAGGTTTTTTCAGAAATTGTATCAAAATGATTAAAATGTATTTAGCTTTTATTTATTTATTTATTTATTTATTTATTTATTTATTTAACACCTAGCTTTTATTTCTTAATGGAGATTCTCCATCATTATCTTCAGTATAGGATTTTTGAGTAATTTGAGGCATTTGTTTTGCTTAAGCTCTATTTAGTGTGAACTAATAGAATGTGGTACAAGTTCATTCTGTCTTGTTTTAATTAAACTTTTTAGTAAGTTCTTGGAGACGTGCTGATGACAGGAAAGATGACCGGACAGAAGAGCGGGATGCCCCTCGTCGTGTTCCTCCTCCAGCTCTTTCAAGAGATCGAGAAAGAGATCGAGACCGAGAAAGAGAAGGTGAAAAAGAGAAGCCCTCATGGAGAGCTGAGAAAGACAGGGAATCTCTTCGTCGTACTAAAAATGAGACTGATGAAGACGGGTGGACCACAGTACGACGTTAAGTCTCAAGACAGTGGATTCAAACTCATGTCTTACATAGGTTTGATCACATTCAAGGATTATACTTGTGCTTCAACCAATCTAAATTGGATTCTTTACTGTTGTCTCACCATAACACAAAAAGCATGAACTTGTATTAATCCTATATAATAGATCGATCATGCACCGTATCCACGGAAGGTTTGAAAACCATGCAGCGTTTCGGAATTTAAGGTTTTGGCATTATTTCATCAATCATTTGTTTACAAAAAAGAAAAAGTAAAAAATAAATTTAAAATGTGAATTCTTCAGGTATTGAGTAACACCTGTATCTTGGTATGGAACTGACCTTTTTTCTTTTGATTTTGAAATATCTGGTATTAATTTGGAATGAAGTATGGTTCTGTTATAGAAAATGTATTTGAAGATATTTGAAGATTTAAGCAGGAAGCTGAAACAATTTTCATACCATTAGCAGTTGAGACATGCCTCTAGGTATTTTGAGGTATTTACTATTTACTAAATTTAGAAAGTTTTTAGATTTACTATAAGTGCAGTAAACATTACACACATTGGATACAGTGGGATTTTCTGCAGGTTTTACTCGAGAGGGTGACTAGAAAGCAATGTGCAGTCATTGTTGTCATGAGAAAAATACTGCTCAAGTGTGAATCTAAAACAGATACAGCTTTGAAATTTTAAAGCATTTAGTAAACTATTGCTGAGTTTTTCTTTTGCCAATAGCAAACTGCTTTTCCATTTATGGAGAATTCATGCCTTCAAGCATTTTAAATATGACAATATTTATAAATGTGGTGGTTTGGAAGAATTGTTTAAATTCTTTTTCCTGATTTCCTTTCTCTTCAGGATAGGTTCTTTCAACAAGTAATTTGTAGTAATGACTGTGTTGACTTCAATTTTGGAGTGTAGTAGCCATGTTAAAGATTAACTATTCGGTCTTATTGAAGCCAACACAGAACTTGCTGCTGTGTTTTTTCTTCAACGATAAATAAAATACTTACAGAATTTGTTCTAGTGTTGATTTGTGGTTAGTCAAAGTGTTTTGTTTATAATGCTGAGTTTGCATATTCAGTTGAAGTTACTTCACTTGAGTTTTTACCAGTGCTATTAAATGTCTTAGAGAAAATAGCCTAAATATAACAGAAGGCAAATGTGGCTAGGATGCTTCCACTAAAATGTCCTTTGTTAGTTGAGGAGCCCCGGTGTTTGCTTGTAATGCTGTCCTCTCTGTGAGTGTGGTGTGTGTGTGGTGTACATCTTGGGTTTCCCTCTGAAGTAAGATAAATCATAACTAATTTCAGAGAATGTTAGTTGTAAATTTATAGCGGCTGTAGGCACTTAGTATTCTTTCTGATACTGAGTAGTGGTGAGAATTCCTGTTGGTACAGCTGTAAGGCCAGAAGAGGGAGTATGGATGATGTTTTACTTAAATAATCAGATGCAGCCTTTCCTGTTTGATGTTAACAATAATGGAAATCACTTTCTAAACCATTTTTTTCTTGATATCTGGACTGCAAGCTAAAGTCTTAAAAGATCTTTTTGTGAGAAGAGGACTTCTTTTACAACAAGTGAAAGAACTTGGGGGCAGTCCCATTCTGAGTCATAAGTTACTAGAGGAGGACTGTACCTGTGACATCACAGATAGGCCCCCAACAGGCAACTCGTCCTCACTGATTTGTTTGGATGAGTTACAAATGCATGTCTGATGGTTAGGTTTCCAGGCTCGTCTGCAAACACGCTTCCTGCCCAGCCCCTTTCCCAGACACACTGTTCTCCAAGTTCTTTGTCCTGGGTGTTGGAATCAGAGCACAGGATAAGGACAAAAGAGTCTGATTCTACTTTGTGATCCTGCTCTTAGGTTTCCACTCTCAAGGCATCACAACCTTACTCTGTCCCCCAGTGTTTATTCACAGGTGTCAAAGGAAATCAGAACCACCAACCTACTCAGTGATGTCTTCCATGTTCCCAGTGGCTTCTGCAGTTTCAAATGGGGATGTCATCGCTATCAACATGGATGGATCTGAGGGTGGAGACAGCAGCCCCCAAAAGACTCCACATCCTATTAGTTGTTCATAGTGGCTACTAGGAGGAGCTTGGGATCTCTAGATGTAGGATGATTTGGCTGTAGACTGACTTATAATTTCATAAGTTTAACTGAAATCTATAGGACATTAACAGAAGGAATGTTCATGTTGCAGCTAAGAACAAACTAGAAAATTAGGACTAACACTGAAACTTTCCTTCGAAATACACATATATTTGTGATATAATTTTAAAATACATGGTTTTGGCTTATATCTATGCCAAAAGTTGTTGTAATCAAATAATTTTGCAGTTTTCCAAAGGACTTCATAGGGAAATGGAAAAGCCTGTGGAAGTGTCTAACAAAAGGACAGGCAGTCTGCCTGCACAGTTGGTAAAGCTCTTTTGAAGATTCTATACATCTTTTTTTCTCTCCCCTTGCCCCAAACATGTAGTATATTCTTATGAAAATAAGACAGTTTTGTCACACTATTTTATGTATTTTTTAAACTTCAAAAAATTGGGTTTCTTTTACCTTAAGTTTAGCTTTGCAAGCATTTAAAATACGTTCCAGATTGAGCGTTGCTTTTAAATTTATTAGAATGTGGTTAGTATACCTCTTATAAGAAAGCTTTAGAAAACTATGGACATTCTTTGTTCATATTTTAACTCTTAAAATTAGCAAATTTAAGGGGGGAGGGGAGCTGGTATGGGGTGGTGCTTATGTAGATGGACATAATGGTTGCCTCGCTGGTTGTGAGAGTATTCTAGATACCTTTCCCCGTACTTAAAGACCTAAGTTTAACACGATCCCAGTTCTGATAAAATAGTAGTATCAGATTTGCATTAGGCACATTGGGTCACCAAGGGATTCTTGTGAAAATAATAAAGCCATGTGCCTGAGACCTGGAAACCTGTAATTTGGCTCTTTTATTATTGGGAGGGGGTAGGTAGGTAGGTTTACTTCTTTTTAACAGCGGTACTGGGGATTGAACCTAGGACCTCATGCATGCTAAGCATGCACTCTACCACTGAGCTACACCCACCCCCTAACTTGGCTTTTTTAAAACTACAAAGCAAGCTGCCTGCCTAGTCCTGGTCAGGAGAATGCACCCATCAGTAGTAACTTGAGAAGGCAGAATAGGGCAGTGGGAAAGAGGTACAGGAATTCATGTTGACCTCAAAAAGCAAAACTAATTTAAACTGGTATGTTTCTAGCAAAACTGAAGAGAGTAAGTTAATTACACGGTTTTATTAAATCTCTTGAGTTCAGGCTTAGCAATTCTGAAGTTCTCTGCTTTGGGGCTAGTAGCAGGAGTGGATTATTTTTTCCTGGCCAAGAAATGGTTTGTCTGCTTTCCTTTCCTTTGTTCTGGTGCACCTTCCTTTGACCAAAAAGGCTCATAGCTATCCCAGTGTTATTTATGGCAGCCTTTTACATTTTGAGAGGAATGTTCAAATCAAGCAAATTTGTTGTGGAGGAAGTGGTTTAATATGAAAGCAGTCTTGACTTTTAATAGCCTAGGTAAACTGTCATCTCAATATACTTAAACTAAATCTCTTGTTGGTATTTTCAGATAGTGATTTTGTACATTTCAGATGACTTCATCTTAACTCATTTCCATTTTTGTCTTACGTATCTGTCCTGATAGTAAGATACAGTGTGGTATTATTCACTATGCATAGTGGGTTTGAAAATGAGGGTGGGAGGCTGAAGTAGGAGTCAGTTTTTGGGTTTTTTTTTAGTAGGGGAGTTAATTAGGTTTATTTGTTTATTTAAATAGAAGTACTGGGGATTGAACCTAGGACCTCGTGTACCACTGAGCTAAACTTAATCCTGGGGATGGGTATAATCTCATTTGTGGAAAACTGGTGGTGTTCCAGAGAAAGGGTCATCTTCCAGTGAGAATGGGAACATGAGACAGGCTGTGTGTCTTGTCTCTGCACACCCCACCCCAACACCCCCACTCCCACTAGTTCCTTTAATCAGTGCTTATACTGATTTGAGAGCTGCCTGTGATGTTTAAAGCCGACATAGCCCAGAGTGGAACCTTCATAGCATTACATTAACCTTCCGGAGCTCAAAAGTACCCCATCTTAAATTTAATTGGAGAGGCAACAGCTGGAATGAGCTTTCCACTATTTAGGAACGCTGAAATTGAGCAATTCAGAGTGAATTAATACTGCTCCTTTTTGGTCTTATATCACAAATGTTTTTGAAGAACTGGAAATTGGGGGAAGGAGGACTACATAGACAAAAGTACCAGAGTTAAAGGCAAGATTAATGAGTTCATATACTGTTACTGTATAAACAACACACGGTTTTTAAACAGCACCATTTCCAAGTGTATACACAATATGATTATAACTTGGCAAAAATTTTAAAGGTGGAAAATGCTAGTTGTCATTCAGTAATAAAAGATCTGGTACATAAAAGGCTAAGGAACTGTATTCTACCTGCTACAGACTGTTCATGTTTACACCTCCAGTTAGGACAGAAACAAGCCACAAGGAGGGAACACCCACCCAAACGAATACTGGAAAGTTTACTAAGCCTTCACTTAATGATGCTACCAGGCAGGGGCTCGTTTCACCTGGCATTAGAATAACTGGTTAAGGACAACAGAAACATTACTTGTTCCAAACAATAAAATAGTCATTTTGCTGACATTCCATAAAATCGCCAGTTTAAGTTCAGTTAAGAGGCTTTTAAAAAAATATTCTAGACCTAGTAAAGTGCCTCCATTCATAAAATTAAACATCCAAGATCAGATTGAGACCATTTCACACTGATGCGCGTCTAAAATAGGTCCACGTACAGAGTAAATAAACAGCGCGCCTTTAAGTTGCCATATTTCAGTTAGTGGAATACCCATCCGTCACCGTCTGGATGTGCACAAACTAGAGATAAACAAATCAAGATTTTAGCATCTAGTCTCAACCGCTCTTCTACAAGAAAGTACTCCGTACCGCCGGCTTCCTTTGAAAACAAACCAAGACGACATTCCCAAGTAGAGCCAACTGCTGAGCTCCACGCTCCCCAGCAGCGAGGGAGAGATGGTGCGCAGACCAAAAACGAGAGTGGGCAGGCGGTGACCCTAGTGGCAGCAGCAGACCCGAGCCCGGGCCCTCAGCGCACCTTCTTGCCGGGCAGGCCGTCCCTGGCGCTGCGTGGCGGTGGACGGGCGGCGGGCGGCGGCGGCACTTTGGAGAGCGGGCAGTACTTGATGGTGTGCGCGTTGTCGCCGCTGGCGCCGCACAGGGGACATGTGTAGCGGCGCAGCACGGGGCACAGCACTCGCCCGTCGGGTCCCTTCAGGATGTGGGTGGTGTAGAGCGCCACTGCCTCCTTGTTGTTCCGGCAAAACACGCACACCTGCAGCTCGGGCTTGAGCAGCCGGGCGGCGGCCGCCCCGGAGGCGGCGTGTAGCCGGGGCTCGGCCGCCCATACTGGGGCTGGCTCCTCGCGCTGCGCCACTTCGGCGGTGGCGGCTGCGGCGGGCGCGCAGCCCAGGAGCACGGCGGCGGCGCGACCGGCGAACGGGCTCAGCTCCGCGAAGCGCTCCTCCAGCAGCCCGGCCTCGGTGGGGCCCGCGCACAGTTCCAGCGCGCGCAGCTCCAGGGCGCCCCCCAGGTAGCGGCCCCTAGACCCCGGATCGTCGCTGTCGTCGTCGTCGTCGTCCTCGTCGTAGTCGGGAGGACCCAGAGCCGGCCCCAGTGCCCCGGGCCCGGCCCCCGCATGGGGGGAGCAGCACGACGAGGAGGAAGAGGAGGGCGGGGAGCCGCCGCCGCCACCGCGGTCCTCGCCTCGGGCGCAGCCGAAGCGCTGCTCGTCGTCCACCGCCTTGGTGATGAGCGTCGCGAGCCCCAGGTAGTCGTTCCACGAGCTGAAAGGCTGCGGGTGCGCCGGGCCCTGGGCGCTCACGTAGCGGGCGCTGGGCACGAGCGCCATGGGCGGGGGGGCGCGGCCGCGGCGGGGCGAGCGGGGCGCCCAGGGGAAAGCCTCCATGGGCGGGCTGCGGGCCGCGCGCGCCGCCTCCCCGCCGCCGGCACGGGCCGGACGGAAGGGACGCGCCGAGCCTGCCCGCCGGCCTGCCGCGGGGTGGGGCCGCCTCGCCGCTTTTTATCGGGTCCCGCTCCTCCCCGCCCCCGGGCCTCGCCGCCGCGGCCCTGCCCTCTGCGCTCCCCCGCCCCGGCCACCTCGCCCGCGCCCCGGACGGAGGCGGAGCAGAGGCGGGCGCGCGGGGGGCGGGCAGGCAGTGCGCGCGCTCCTCTCCCGCCCGCCCGCGCGGCTCCCGCGCCCCACGCGCTGCGCCGGCCTCGCCAGCTGCGGGGCGGCCTTCATTCCGGGAGGGGGCGGGCGAGGCGCCGCCTGAGGCCCCGGTGCTAATTGGCTGCCGACCAGAGCCCCCTGCGCCACAGGCGCCGCTCCGGACGCTGATTGGTGAATCCCAGGGAGGGGGCGTGTCCTGCCCGCGTAGCTGGCAGGGGAGGGAAAAGTAAGGGAGAGGAGCACGGGAGGGGCGGCTGCCTTCGCCTGAGCTCTGTGCCCTGGGTTTGGAACAGGTGACCAGGCCTGGATCTCCCTCGGCCTGGTGGTGAGACGCACCTCCCAGCATTTAGCGCCCTGGGCTGGCCTTCTGAGAAACCCTTCTCTCTCCTCACCAGCATCAGTAAGAAAAGCTGAGGGGAGGCAGGACTTGGCGCGATCTAAGGATGCAATTTTCAAGTCAGAGCCGCCCAACAATCAAGTAACTTCCGTTTGTACAGCGCTTTGGAGGGCTTTCAACTGGGTGAAATCCTCGCACAAACCTCTGAGTTTGTTATGATTCTTAAGTAGTAGAGGGACGCAGGACTTTCCCACAGCACGCAGCACCTCCCCACATGTGTCCAGAGACTAGGTGGCCGTTAGCTAGTGACCTAGGTAGGGATGAGGGCTGGGCCATATAATCTTCCAGCCTTAGGACAACGATTGGGGTGTGTGTGTGTGTGTAGCTCCTCAACACCCCTGGGGTAGGGTTTGGGGGGGCTATATTGAAATCTGAGGTGTATGTGCAATTCGAAAAACAAAGCATATTGTGTCACAACTTAATACTATGAAATGAATAAAATATTTTTGTGAAAACAGTGGAAAATAAATCAAGATTTTTGATTAGGTGGCTTTGAGGTGATCATGCCTTTTCCAGAAAAGGCAACACTTTTTTTTAATGGAAAGTAGGAAAGATTTTAGTTACTGGGAGGGTTCTTGTAGGGTTCTATGGGACGAGAAAAATGTCTCCTCTGGTGGCTGAGCTGGCAGGCAGGGTTGCTTCCCCTCTCTGGAGGAGCTATGGCTATTGAAACAAGGGCTGGGAGGATGGTGGTGCAGCCGTCGTTAGGCGTGATGCTATGCTTATGGGTCTGGCTGTGCCCAACAGGAGATGCTCAGCACCTAGTGCTGGCACCAGTTACCATTAGGATGAAGGAGTGAATCAGAATGTCAGCAGTGGGAGGAATCTTTGGGATCATTCAACTTGATCTTACTTTACAGATGAAGAAAATGAGACCCAGAGAAGAGAAGGGCTTCTTTAACATCACATGGCGAATTTGTCACAGCCAGAACTAGGACTCAGACCTCTTCATGACTGGCTTGGTGGCCTTCCCACTATACCGTGGATCTCAAAGGTATTTCAGACTTCGAGTCTGTGCATACATCAGCAGAAATCAAGTGCAGAACACAGGGAAACCCGGCAGGAGAGAAAGAAATGAGGTGGGGCCTGGTGCCCTTGGCGTGGGCCCCTGCCCTCAGGAGCAGTCCAGGGCCCGGGCAGCAGGCGTGGGGAAGGCCTAGAGGCAGTAACACGATGCCTGTTCTGGCCACCTGTCTGCATGCGGGGTGGAAGATATGTTTTTCGGTCTCTTCCTCACCTCCCACTCCCAACGGTTGATTTCAGTCCCCAAACCAGGCAGTGATATTCTGCACTTGCCAACCCAGTTCCTTTTCCAAGTTTATGTTGGCACTCAAGAAGCTATTCCTTTATTTCCTCCCCTCTCCCACCAAAAATAAATAAAAGGGCCTGGATGGCGTGGGGCTCCTACAGAAGCGTGGCGGGTTAGCTGACACTGAACTCTGAGCTCTTACCACGAGAACGCCGGCCTCAAGAGTGGTATGAGGAGTATTATTCTATAAATGGAAAATTCCACTCTGTTCTTGCAGCCCGGCAGCCTGCATACTTTCAAGGTATGCAGGCCTTTCAAGCTCTGAAGACTGGGAGCTGCCATTCTGAGAAAAACTTCTGTGAGGAAAGGTGAAAGCCGCCAGCTGCTGGGTGCAACCTGCCTTGGTCAGGCTAAAGAGAGGATGGCAAACGGCTTTCCTTCCCCACGTGGTTTTTAGCCCTTGTGGTTTTGCAAAGGGAATAAACACTTTTAAGTGAACATGGATGAGAGCAAATGCCTTCATGGGGAGCTGCAGCCAGGGTGGGTGGGTAGCGGTGATTGTGACACAGATGCCCTGGAGAGAAGTGGACGGTTGCTCGTGTGTCCTGGGGGCCTGGCTCCACACCGTTTCTCCAGGCTGCTCACCTTGTTTGCCATCAGCCTTGCCCATGGTAGGTGTTTTACCCCAAAAGAATGTTTTGGAAGTGGAGGCCAAATGCATGAAGGGTTTTTTTTTTGTTGGGGGGCACTTACTGGCCCTCAGTATTCTGGGTGCCTTTGCAGTCAGTGACCACAGAAAGGCTGGAGTGGGTGCCTGGTCCAACTCTAGGTTAAACCAACAGTTACTTTTATCACCAAGCACAGGCCTCAGCCTGGTGGTGAGCTTTCCAGCTCTCTTTGAGGCAGTGGAACTGACTTCTGAGATATTCTCAGGACTTCCGATGAAGTCTGACTGCCTTTTGTTCCCTTTCCAGAAGTCTGGAATGAAATGGACAGAAATAGCCAGAGTGGGAAAGTTTCTTCGAGGGATATGTTCAGATTGATAGAAGCAGGAAGACAGATCAGGATGGGCCTCATCCCAGAGGTTAGAGAGTTGCTCAGTATCTTCTGGAACGGGGCATGCATGGCACAGACAGAGGTTTTTGACAGGCAGGGGTGGGTGGTGGGGAGGAATGCTTGGGCTCTGCGCTCGCACCTCTCCATGTGGCCCCCAGCCCCCAGCTTGGGCCATTTCCTTTGCTGGCAGCAAAACTGAGCCGTGAGAGGCAATGCACAGACCTTAGGCGTCTTGAGGCTCTTCAGAAACATGAGGTCAGCCCTAGGGAATGAGGCAGCTTGGCGGGTATCCAGGCAGCCACAGAGATGCTGTTTGTCAGGCTCTGGGTTCCCGCTGACCCGCCTGCCAAGCTCTTGCGAGGGGCAGGAAGTCCTTTGGCTTCCCTAGCCGTGGGGCTTGGAGGCGGGCAGGGCACCTTTGGGCACGTCAGGGGCTCACTCATGTAATGGTATTGACTTTGTCCGTGTTGTGCCTCTGGCCAAGCTCAGTGTCCTGGGGACTGGGCTGCAGCCATTTGGGGCTTAGAGTCTGCCGTAGTTGGTTGAGAAGCCCCATGGTGAAGTGGTGGGAGCTTGCTGGGCCAGTGGCTGGCTTTTTATCTTGGTCCTTCTGGAAAGTCGCATGTGGCCTTGGACGAGGGACTTTACCACTCTGGGCTCCAGCTCTTTCCTCTGATCAGCTAGGGGGCTCATTGTGTCAAGTGACAGCCACCTTCTACTGCTTGCTTTCTTACTTTTGTCCTGGAAGAGTCTCCCCTTCGACCTATGGGTGAGGATGAGCTATGATGGGGATAAGCCCGCAAAACAGCCCATTTCTCCCGATTGGATTAGGAGACTACTGGTGACTCACGTCCGGTCCCTGAAATACAAGGGGATGTCTGTTGGGGGCGCTCTGGGAGGGAGTTCACTCCCTTCTTTAAAAGGAAAAAAAAAAAAAGACTGGGAACTTCACCTTCTTCTGGTCACCAGCAGGTTGTGGAACTGAGGCAGCCCTGAGATGACAAGTCTTAAGGACGAAAAGCTGGCATGCTGCTGATGGCTGCCTGGAAAAGTTATATAAAAAATGAAGCCTCAGTGACATTTGTGTTGATGTCTTTTGAGTTGATACACAGGATAATTAAACATCTTGATTGAGCTGCTGCACGTCAGGTATTCTTTTACTTGCAGCTGAATTCACTCTGAGATGTGATAATATGAAAAAAATGCATTTGGCTAGTCTGTCAAAAAGGCAGGCTACAACGTTCTGGCCAGATAGATGGAGGTGACAACCATGTGGGAATTTGTGTGTGTGTCTGTGTGTGTGTGTGTGTGTCTGTGTGTGTGTGTGTGTCTGTGTGTGTGTGTGTGTGTGTGTGTGTGTGTGTGTGTGAACAGGGGTTCTGTGGTGGCTCTTCTCTTACCCACCCTGCTTGCACGGAGGTCTCCCAGCTGATATTGGTAACGATAACCCCACAGCCCTCAGACCAGGTGCTTTATAGCCTTCTCTCAGAACGGCTGCTGCACGAGGCCAGTAGTGTGATTGCCCTCGTGTTACCCATGTTGCCGAGCTCGCAAACAGCAGGGCTCAGATTTGGAGATTCAGCGTCTCCAAAGCTGGGCATGTGCTTACTTGGATGCACCTGGGCCTCCTCTGGCCATGGGGCTTCTGGGGCTCACCTGGGGGAGGCCGTCTGGCCAAGAGCACAGGTGACGGGCAAAATGAGACAGTGCAAGGAGCCTCCTGGGGCCGAACTAGGCTCATCCGGTGTGTCAGAGATTGTTCCCAAACAAAACCAATTCCATTCAAAAGAGATGTGGATTTTTCTGTTTGTTCCAGTGATGGGTACTTTGGTACAGTGAGTTATCATTTCTCTTGGTGACACAGCCTCCCTCCCTCCCTCCTGTCACATGCTTTGCTTTTAGAGATCTGGGTTGTGCCAGTTTTGTTTAAAGCAAGGTATGCCTGGAAGCTGGCAGCATGAAGAGCAGGTGCCCCTGGGCTGGTGGTGCTGATAATAGGACTAACAATAGCTCACAGGTCCAGAGCCCTTACAAGGCACCAGCCTGAACTCATATCATTTCTTAAATCCTCCCAGCAGTCCTACAATGATACCCTCTGCACAGAAAGGAAAGTGAGGCTTTGGGAGCCTCAGAAAGTGGACCTAGCATCTCCCCAGTAGGTAGTGGGTGGGGTGTCTCCAAGGCCTTTGCTGGGAGCTGCCATACCTCCTCAGCCATCTCCTGCCCTGGACATTCAGTCAGTTAGAACCTACTGCTTCCTGTCTCCTCACCTCCTCATGTTCTTTCTGGATGGGATCAGCCTTCTCTTGCTCCTCTTCAACCCCGGCTGCCTATAAAAAGAGAGGAATAAAAGTTCGTGCCCTTAATGGAGGAGTTAGACATAAGATGGTAAACTTTGAGGTCAAAGTTGTTCTCCAGTGGGCCTAAGGACTGGGGTGGGGATGGGGGAAGATGAGATCATGAAGGGGTAGACCAGAGTGCCTGGTAGGGCTGCTGTGTATGGTTCTGCAGGTTGTGCACTGCACAAAGGCTTCCTGTCTAAGGGAGTGCTGGTCCTACACAGACATGGTAACGCATATATGAGTGAATCCATGACAGTTTTCTGGCAAATCGGGAGTAAAGTGTCTTTTCCTAATGGAATCAGTGTGTTACCACAATATTCTGACAGATGGAAAAAGATGTCTTGTGGAGGAAGGGCTTTTTCTAATTTGCCCATAGCTTTGACTCTGGCCAGAAGTGTGAAATGCTAAGATTCTTGAAAGCAGGCCTTCAGTTTGCCATTAACTGTGTGTCTATCAGCCTTTCTAAAGCTTCAGGTGAATGTGTCTTCATAACTCAACTGATCAGGTGGGTGCTGGGCACAGTTCTGCCCTAGTTGTTACTGGTGGTCCAGAGGCTCCACTGGGATTAACACCGTTAAGACTGTCTAAGTCATTTTCGACATCTTCTCTCAGTCTTACCTGACCCACACTTAACATTTTCCCAGCTGTCTGGAGTTCCCTAGGGATTTCTTGTGCCTAGACAGCTTCTGTCCATGTTGGTGAGTTGGCAGTTGTGTCTGTCCTGGGGCTTCTCTGGCTTAGTGACCAGAAGGCAGGATGGTGGCCTTGGCTGGTACAGATTGAGTAGCCTTGAACAAGTCATTGCCCTTCTCTGGGCCTCAGTTTTCTCTTACTTAAAATAATTCGGTGGCCTAAATTGGTTTCTTGGCCCTTTCCAGCTGTCAGGTTTGTTCCCCGTCGAGGCCGGGGGCTGAGTGGTGAATGTGATGGGCGTGCTTCTGAGCTCGTGAGGCTTACACTCTGGGCGGAGAGACGAGCAGACGGATGATGATGCTTTGCGGGAAAGCATGTTGGTTTCCCATTGCTGCTGTAACAAATCACCACCCATGTTAAAAAACGGCATAGCCTCACTTTCCTAACGTTTTGGCGGTCAGAAGTCTGAAATGGGCCTCCCGGGGCTCACATCAGTGCGTCTGCAGGGCGGCATTCCTTTCCGGAGGCTCTAGGGGAGACTCTGTTTCCTTGCCTTTTGCAGTCTCTAGAAGCCACCTGCATTCCTTTGGCTGTGCCCCCTTCCTTCTTCAAAGCCAGAAACAACAGATTAAATCCATCCCATGCTGCTTTCCCTCTGTTTTTTTTTTCTCCTGCCTCCCCTTCCACTTTTAAGGACCCTTGGGCCCACCTGGATAATGGAGGGTAATCTCCCTATTTTAATGCCATCTAATGAGCAATCTTAATTCCACCTGGAACCTTAATTCCTCTTTGCCAAGGAAGGTAACATAGTCTCAGGAAATGGGAATCACAGTGTGAACATCTTTTTTGCGGGATGTGGGCATCTTTTGGGGCTGTTATTCTGGGACCCCTGGCAAGGGGGATCCAGCCAGTGCACAGGGGACCCATGTGTCATGGGTCCTAAGACCGTAGCATATCCAGAAGTCAGCTGGGCTGGTGCATTTAGTTCCCCTTGCCAGCCAGGACCTGACACAGTACAGGGGACTCTGTGGGGTGAGGAAGCCCTGTGCAGTGTGTGATTGTGTTTGGGTGTCCCCCAGGCAGATGGAAAGTGATTGTCGAGGGTCTGAGTGGCAAGAAGAATGGTTAGCAAAGGAAATAGTATATGTGTGGGCTCTTCTAAAACAAAACAATAATTATGGTGATGATGTTATTTAGTTTTTGGTTAAAACAAGCAAACAACCAAGTACAACAAAAATACCAGGAACAACAGTGTGTACATCAAAGGGGAGTGAGTGGAGTAAAGTGCTTTAAAATCCTTGTGTTGTTCAGAAGGAGGGTAAAGATACTAACTCTAAATGTTTTCATGAAAATTTCAAGCATTACTAAAGTAAAAGTCATAGTGTAAAAAATCCTAACCCACTTTTCCCTTAATGTATGATGCCTCTTATTTTATCTGTCCCTACACCTTATTTTTCACTCCATCTCCCACACTGTGGATCATTTTGAAGTCGTGAATATTAATTAAAATTAGACTTTGATAGGTGAAGTATGTATATTAAAAGACGTAGGGCACCTCTTGTAAAAAAAAAAAAAAAGGAAAATAGAGAGTATAACTTCCAATATAGTAGACCTAAAGAAGTGGAATGAAGAAAAAATAATCATTATAGAAGAAAGCATGATGGAGGGAAAAATCATGAAAATAGTAGAAGAAATTAGAGAGACATGCACCCCAATGTTCACAGCAGCACTATTTACAAGAGCCAAGATATAGAAACAACATAAATGTTCATTGACAGATGATTGAATAAAGAAGTTGTGGTATATATACAATGGAATACTACTCAGCAATAAAAAGAGTCAAATAATGTCATTTGCAGCAACATGGATGGACCTGGAGATCATCATTCTAAGTGAAGTAAGCCAGAAAGGGAAAGAAAAATACCATTTGATATCATATGTGGAATCTAAAAAAAAAAGACACAAATGAACTTATTTACAAAACAGAAACAGACTCACAGCCATAGAAAAACTTACGGTTTCCAGGGGGAAACTAAGAAATCTCCCCATGAAGAAAACAGATCTAGATGACTTTACAGATAAATTCTCCTATTTGAGGAAAAAATAATTCTAATAGTCTAATACAATATGTGCATGACCTTTACGGAGACAACTGTAACTTTTATTGAAAGATAATAAAGAAAACCTAAATAGGAGAGATATGCTATGATTGTGTATTAGGAAACTCACTATTATAAAGTTGTCAGTTCTTCCAAATTCATCTATAGGTTCAATGTAATTCCAATAAAAATCCTAACTCTGTGTGTGCATATGTGTATCAAACTCGACAAACTGATTCTAAAACTTGTATGAGAAAACAAAGTTCAAGAAAGCCAACACGGTCTTGAAGAAAAAGGACTAGATGGGTGGGGGTGGGGACTTGCCTGGCCACAGATAAAAATTATTACAAAACTTCAGTAATTCAGATGATGTACTATTGAGACAGCCATACATTGAGTGACCTGGATCCAGAATCACACATATAAAGAAATTTGATCTATGCTGGAAACTTGATCTATGTTGGACTTACAATAAAGTGTTTGGATAACTGAGAATCCATATGGAAAAAAAGAAATAGACCCCTGTATCACATTTTAGATAAAAACCAATTTTGGCTGAATTAAAGACTAAATGTGAAAGGCAACACTCCAGCTGATAGACAATACAGGAAAATATCCTTGTCTGCAACTTCAGATTTTTTTTTAAACTTTTTTATTTTTGGTGGGGAGGTAATTAGGTTTACTAATTTATTTATCTTTGGAGGAGGTACTGGGGATTGAATCCAGGACCTTGTGTATGCTAAGCATGTGCTGTACCACTTGAGCTATACCTTCCCCACAGGAAAATACCCTATGACTTCAGGGCAGAAAAAGATTTCTTAAGTAAGACACACACATACAAAAAACTCTACTAACAATAGCATTAACATACGTTAATTAAAATTAAGATCCTCTGTTCCTCAGAAGACACCACAGAGTGAGTGAAAAATCAAGTCACAAACTAGAGGTGCTATTTGCAATCTATGTGAGAGATGAGGGTCTTAGCACCCAAAATACCTAAGAGAACTAAACATTAGATAGGAGATATACAATCCAATAGAAAAATCGGTGAAAAATGTGAAAATTTACCAATAGCAGAGAAAATCTGAATGACCAATAAACAAGAGAATAAACAAGATTATAATCAAGGAAATAAATGCAAATTAAAACCAAATGAGATACCATTTTACATCACCAGACATGCAAAATCAAATATTCTGTCAATATCAAATGTTGATAAAAATGTGGTGGAACTGCAACTCTTTTTTTTTTGTGATACTTTTTTTTTTTTTTTTTTTTTAGTGGAGGTACTGGGGATTAGACCCAGGAACTTGTGCATACTAAACATGCTCTATACCACTGAGCTATATACCCAACCCCCCTGGAATTCTTATATACTGCTAAAGGGGATGAAGTTGCTACAGTCTATTTGGGAAATAATTTGGTAATATCTAATAAGGTTGAAGCCACACAACCTATGATGGAGCAGTCAGTCAGATAGAGACTCTTGAGAAATCTTGCACAGGTACACCAGGAAACATGATTAAGAATGTTCACATACTTCCTACCAAACTAAAGTAGGTGTAATAGAAGAGACTGGCAAAACCAAGTGGTTTTGCTACTTGGATGTGGAGAAGCTGGGACTCTCGTATACTCTGGTAGGAATGCAAAATGACACAGCCATTTTGGAAAACAGTTCCTTTGTTTTTTAAAAAATGTTAAACATACATTTGCCATATGACTCAGCCATTCTACTCTTAGGTTATCTACCCAAGAGAAATGAAAACATAGGTCCACACAAAGACTTGTACACAAGTACTCTTAGCAGCATTATTCATATTAGCCAAAATGTGAAAATAATCCAAGTATTCACCAACTGGTAAATGGATAAACAAGTAGGGTGTGTCCATAGAATGGAATATTACTCAGCAGTAAAAGGATCAAACTACTGACACACACAACAGGATGAATGAGCCTCAGAAACATTACGCTAAACAAAAGAAGACACAAAAGACTATATATTGTATGATTCCATTTGTGTGAAATTTCTAGAAAAGGCAGCTCTATAGAGACGGAAAGCAAATTAGTGATTGCCTGGGGGTATGTGGGGGTGAGTGGGTGGGACTGACTGCAGATGGGCAGGAGGAAACTTCTGAGGTGGTGGCAGTGTTCTAAACCTGGATTGTGGTAATGTTGCACGACTGTATACATTTATAGTCCACCTATAAGTGGGTAAATTTTATAATGATATAAATTATACCCCGATAAAATTATTAAAAAAATGTTCACTGAAGCATTATTCCTAATTGCCCCAAACTGGAAACACATCCAAATGTTCATCCGTGGTGGAATGGATAAATTGTGGTATGTCCATTCAGTGGAACCCACTGAGCAGTACTGATGAGTCAATTATAGCTACGTGAAAAAAACATGGTATCAGGAACATAATGTGAAAAGTAAAAACATGGTGGCAAAATAATACATATACTGTTCCAATTTAGATAAAGCTGAAAGGCAGGCAAAACTGAACAAAATGTTGTTTAAAGGTGCAAACATATGTGGTCCAAAAAGAACAAGGAAGTGACCACAGAATTTGGGACAGTCTTTCTGTGAGGGGTCTGGGGATGGCATGGGACCGGGGAGGGAAATTTAAGGTGATGGCAAAGTATGCAGTTTATGCATAGTTGATTCTTACTGTTATTCTTTACATCTTATCTTTGTTTTTGAGGTAGTCTTTCTTTTTTTACTGAAGTATAGTCAATTACAATATGTCAATCTCTGGTGTACAGCACAATGTCCCAGTCATGCGCATACATACATATATTCGTTTTCATGTTTTGACATAGTCTTTTGAATCTACTCGATACATAATAAGAACAAAAAATTTTTTGCAAAATGTTAACCATTTGGTCCTTTAACTATTATTAGTAAACATTGCTGATGACACCCTTCAGAGTCAACCAGACACCGCAGTTGAGAATTACTGCTCCAGACTCTGATCCATCGCCTCTTTGATGATTGGACATTTTCACACAGGCAGACACCAATCACCACGTAGGGTGGGTTCAAGGAGTTCCCATCCTTCCTTTTTTTTTTTCTGCAGGGGTAGGGGGAGGTAGAAAAACAGAAGTTTAATGACATGTATACCTCTTGTATACATGGAAGATATCAGGAAAACTGAGTAACTCCCCCATCCTTCCTCCTGGTGGGGACAGGGCGTGGATGGGGGAGTGGAGCACAGGGATCCCAGGCTAGGACTCTTGTTTCTTCGTGAGGGTGAATGTGGTGTGCAAGGATGAGGAAGTCTGGGAAAACCATCTGCATCTACCTCGATGGCAAGCACAGGGGAACCTCAGAGTGAGATGAAAAGAATTGAACGTGGGCGTGTTTGTGGAGAGGGGGTGCTTCTCGAGGCCCTGCTGGACCACAGTAAGGATGCTTATAATTCAGTGTGTGTCACATTCAGGCTTGCTTTTGGCTAAACTTGAAATATCTCCTGGGATTGTATTTGACTCTGTGTACAACTTTTTATTTTTGGTTGGGGGGAGGTAATTAGGTTCATTTACCTAATTTTTTTTCTAACGGAGGTACTGGGAATTGAACCCAGAACCTTGTGCATGCTAGGCATGCTTTCTACCACTTGAGCTACACCCTCCCCCTGATTCTGTATACGACTTTTAAAAACTTGCAGGGAACTTTGCCCTTATGGTCAGCATCTCATGGCCATAATGTAGTTATAAGTTAAGGAGTTATATTTAAGAAATTAAACTACATGCACTACAACACAGAAGGAAATGCATATAAACATTTACCCCATCTCTGAACTGGGAGGGTTTTTCTCAGCATTTAGATGATGGATGAGATCCCAAAGGAAAAGCAATGGATCTGACAACATGACAAAAATGTATAAAACACTAATAACAACAAATGCTAGAAGGCAAGTGTTTCCTCAAAACAAATATTTATGGCAAATATTTCCCCCAAACATATGTGTATGATAAATATTTTCCAATATATATTTTCCAAAATATATTTGGGATATATATGAGAACACTGGGTCACTATTTTTAATATTCATATTGATATATATATAAAACAAACTGATTGGGAAATTATTAACACATCAATAGAAATATCGGAAAAAAGAATATGAACAAATGATCCATAGGTGACATAAAAATGATTTGTAAATATATGAGAAAAAAGTTCAATTCCACTAGTAACCAAGGAAAGGCAAATTAAGAGACTATTTTTACCTATCAAATGATTTTTAAAAATCCGTCAGATTTTCAAGAACTTGAGATGGATCCCTTCCTGTACTTACCATTTTGGAGAGCCATTGGCAGTATCTGTTAAGAGCCTCAAAGTGTTCATATCCATTGGATCGATGATTTGACTTCTAGGAATCTGTTCTAAGGAAATAACCCAAGAGGCAGTCAGAAATTGAAGCAGAAATGTGTATTGCAGGGTTGTTTGTAACAGTACAGAGTTAAAAACAAGTCAATGACCAGATAAAAGGGAGCAGTTAAATGATGGTGCATTTATATGATGAACTATTGTAAAGTCAATGAATTGAGCTTCTGTTAATTATTAATGACATAGAATGCCCATGATGTAAATTTGTAACCATAGTATAATTCCAGAACATTAACAGTGGTTCTCCCTGGGCTGCGGGATTACGGAAGATGCCCTTCCCCACCCTTCTGCTAGTAAAGAGTGAAGAGGTATGCTTTGGGGTCAAACAGACCTTCCATCTTCAAAGCCAGCAATGGCCGGTCGGGTCTTTCTCACATCGTATCTCTCTGACACTGACTATCCTGCCCCCGACTCCACTTTTAAGAACCCTTGTGATTATACTGGGCCCACCTGGATAATCCAGGATATGTTCCCTATTTTAAGATCAGCTGATCAGCAACCTTATTTCCAGCTCCAGCTTGAATTTCCTCCTTGCCATGAGTGGTAACATATTCACAAGTCTGGGCGGTGTACTTCTGCCTACCTCATCAGCTACGTGCCCTTGGGCACGTGATTTTCTTGAATCTCAGTTTCTTCTATAACAGGGTTTCTTAACTTTAGCACTATTGACATTTTGGGATGGATAATTCTTTGTGGTGGGGGCCATCTTGTACATTGTACGTTGTTCAACAGCATCCCTGGCCTCTATCCGTTAGATGCCAGTAGCAACTGCCCCCCTCCCTGCGATGTGAAAACCAGAAACACCTCCAGGCTTTGCCACATGTCCCTCAGGGGCAAAATTGCCCCTGGTTGAGAACTGATCTGCAAAATGGGTATAGTTCTTACCTCGCAGTGTAGTTGTGAGAGTCAGACAAGATAGTGTATGCATAAGGTTTAGCTCGTGCATAGCAAGGTCCCCCCAAGTATTATCTATATTTCACTTTTCTGAATGCACTTTACTGTGACAGTAATTAGTATATGTGCTGCCGATGTGAGCACTACTGTTATGGTAATTAAAACGAAAGTTATTACAAAGAAACTCAGCAGCTAGGCAGTAGGCTTAAAGAGTGAGTATTCCCCAAAGGTAAAGGCAACTTTTCAGTGAAAATATTACAAATAAATTTCAGTTATTCAAATACTGGGTTAATTCCGATTATGAAAAATTCAAACAAAATACACAAGGCTAATGTTCTCTTTCATTTTCCCAACCCCACCCTCTATCATTCCCTGCCCAGAGGTGACCCCTGCATATAAATGCCATGAGGACAGGGACCTCATCTGTATTTTTCATCATTTTATCTCCAGAGATTGCAGTAGTGCCAGGCACACTGTAGATAATTCAGTTCAGGCTTATTGAATGAATGGATGAGTGAGTGAGTTTAGTTTATTATTCCATTTCTTTGAAAAAAATTGCTATATAAATCTCAATGCTGGTTTTTGTATCCTAGTTCAACAGTTTATAAGCTACATGGTCAAATTACCCTACTTCACAGAGGCTTAATAATTTCATCAGCAGAAGGGGTTAATACTGCTACTGCCTGGGGTGGTTGTGAGGTATCCCAGTTCTTCGGCCATGAATTTATATGGATACACACATTCTTTTAAATTTAGTGTATCTGAGATCCTATGTATTGTTCTGCAGTTTGCTTTTTTCATTTAACATGTCTTAGGAGCTTTCCAGGTCAGCGTATATAGAGCCATCTCACTCTTTGTAGCTGCTGTAAAGATGAACCATGGTTTATTTAAGGGATGGTGTCACGCTGCCTGCCTTCTTCCTCCCGGTGTCTGGCAGGTGCTCAGTGAACAAATGTCTTTTGCTGAATCACTGATTAGGCAAAGTGCTCCCCAAGCTGGAGGAGCCTGTTGATATTTTAGTTTTCATCAACTGTGCAAATCTTTGAGCCTTTTTGGTTTGAATGCGTCAGAGTCTGGTCTGGAAATCTACCCGAGATTATTTTTAGCCTGTTTGGCCAAGGGATCAGCCGCTCTATGGAAACGCTCCCTCAGGGCCAGGGGCCAGTCTGCATGTGTGGCCTCCAGCAGGCGCTCACAGGCTCTTGAAGATATGCCTGGGCCTAGGGTGGAAGCTGATTCGGGACCATGAGTTCCTGAATCTTAGAGCAGGACTGAGGGATTGGCCCCAGCCAATATGTAAGGGACCCAAGGGGATTCCTGGATCCTCTTCTGGTCCTTCTCAGACTGTCTCTATGATAGTGGTCGTACAATAACGGGACATTCCTACTCTGGCCTCAGCCTCTGCCCAGCCTTCCCTCAGCTTCAAACAAGCTGTGAATGTTCACACCTTTGCATGAGCTGTTTCCTTTGCCAGGAATATCTTTCTTTTTTCCTTTTACGCATTCAAGGTTCAGCTCAAATGGCCCCTCTTGGGGAAAGCTTCCCCCTTCCCACCGGGGAAGAGCCGGGCACTTTCCTCTCTGCGTGCCCAGAACCTCTGTACCTGCTATATGCTGGTCACAGAATAGGACGAACCACTGCCACCTGTCTGCTCCTGTCACTGGATGGGGACTTCTGGAGGCAAAGACCCCAGTGCCCGGCACATCTTGAGAATTTACAGATGTCTGCTGGATGAAGGAAGCTCAGTGACAACAGAATAAAGGTGCTCAGGAAGAAGCAGGTGAACTGGAATGAGTGCCCCACAGGGGAGGAAGCACAGGCTCTCCTTGGGACAACTTCCTCATTGTCTTCAGAGTGGTCCTTTCAGGCAGTAATAAGACACCCAGCATGTCAGAGACCTGAGTTCAACTCAGATGAAATCTCTGTCTAATTTCTAAAAAATACTACAGGAAGATGGCATTTGTTTCCATGACATTACTTTTCCATGTATCTGAGAAACAGAGCATCCTGACATATTCTCTGTGTTGGAAGTCGTGTCAGATTAGCATAGTGATGGGTGCTTTTCTAGGGGTCTGACCCCCAACACCTCAACCGTTCAGGGGGAGGCTGAGAAGTGGGAAGGGGTGGAAGGCCTTGGGTAACTGTCTCAGAGAGTTCTACTAACGCATTTTTGCTGTGCAGAAGAGTCAGCTCCTCTCTGGGAACCTATGAACTCTTACTTTACACACATTTGTAACAGGCTCCTTTGTCTGGTTTCTCAGCTCAGACTGTCAGGTGGTGGTGATAGAGAACTGGGTGGTGGGTTGAGCAAGGCCTGTTGGAAGCAGTGAAAAGAAGTCACCAAGAACCTGACAGAGAGGAGACCAGCAGACTGTGAAAAACTGATACGGACACGATTCGAACAGAGCCATCTTGGGCTGGGCTATTTAGCATTTGGACAAATAGCCCAACTTGCAACCACTCACCTCTACAGATACTACCCTATGAAGGCGAGATATAATCATTTGGTAATGTTAATTCTGAATTATTAGAAAAATATTAAATTCCAATTACTCTGTTTAAGAGGGCAGGAAATGTATATAGTACAGTTTAGAAAATGATGAACACACAGTTTGGCATTTGGAGTGTCTACCATGTGCCTGTATTTACTTATGTGGTGTCCCTCCCTTCTGAGAACCACCAGGTAAATAATAACTGTGGTTAATGTGTCCAGCAAAGAGCTTTACCTTGTTACCTCATTTAATCTCCAGCAACCCAGGGTGGTAGGTAATCCCGCTTTATAGATGTGGAGGGTGAGACTCAGAGAGGGAATGCAGTGCATCCAAGGTCACACAGCCAGCAAGAGCTGGATGGGACTTCAATTCCAGGTTAATAGACTCTAAAGCCAGCACTGTTAACCCAGGGGCCCTGACTCTGTGCTGTGATTTTTCTCTCTCGCCTCAGCCAACTGCCGCCCTGCTGGGTGTGTCTCCAGTTGTCCTTTAATTGCTCCACTTGCCCCAGCTCCCATGGAAAGTTTCGGGGTGATGGAGTTGCCTCCCAGGAGGCTGGATGCATTGTTAGGGCCCCTGATGTCCACCGCTGTGACATTTGCTAATGAATAGCTCTCTTCCTGGAGCCAAAGAAAATTCATTGTCCTGCCACAGGAAAAACATACCACATGTTCCCTGACAGCGCAAAGACGAATGCTGTCTGGACAGGCTCACGCTGTACCCACGGCCTTTGGTTGAACCTGCCACACCTGCCTCTGGACCAGAGGTAAAGTCCAGGGCCATCCCTCTGCCTAGAGACGGGGTTCAGCTGGAGGGTGGAAGGTGGCAGCTCCTGGGAGGCAGGATCCAGGGTCCTGGCCATGAAGCCACAGCGGCTGCCCTGCTGGCTGCTGTGAGTTTGAGGGTGTGTGAGCCCGAGAACCTGCTGGAGGAGCCCAAGGCACTATTGCACCACCTCCCCTGAGCTGCTGCCTGCAACCGGAGGCCACAGCGCCCCCCGCCCACCTTGTTGAACACAGGGAACTCACCACGCAGCAGTCGCCCGCCGGAAAGGGAACGGGTCCCGAGTGAGCTGGAGCTGGGGCAGCTTTCTGACCCACCAGTGGCTCACAAGTTATTTCCTTCCTCTGGACCTCAGATTCCTCACTGTTAAATAAAGACATAGGTGATGGCTTGGAAAACCGTTCATACTTATCGCTGTTAAACAAGGTCTCAAAATCTGATGACCTCCCTGCTATTATCTTGTTAAATGAAACATTTGGTAGGTATATTTTCCCCTGTATACTTCGTGTGAAAAATATAGAAATACATAAGAAAATATATGTATATTTATAGAAGGAGATATATACATACATCCATAATTGCTAACAGTGGTCATCTCCAGGTGGTGGAATTACGGGTACATAGTTCTAGCCTTATTTTTTTAAACATAAAAAACTCAAACCCAGGATGTTAGAGTTCAAATGCTGTGCTGCTGGCTCATTGATGCTGCTGCCTCTGCTTTTAAAGCCCAACAGTAACGCTCCTTCTTGTCCCTGGAGGCTGCAGCCAGCTCATCGCAGGGACCAGGTCCACCTGCCAGAAGCCCTTGGTAGCAACACCTGCCCATTCTACCCTGTTTCCCCTTCTGGGTTCCCCATGTTGCACACCGGAGCATGCTTTCAGCTGGGAATTGGTGGTGCCAAACTCCAGTTTCAAAACAGCCCTTGTGGAAGTCTGAGTCCTATATGTTTTTCACCTTTCACCACTGGACCCATTGCCTCCACCCTAGATTCAAACATCAACATTCAACATGTTGGCCTGGAGAGGTGAGAACTGGAGTAGAGTGAGGCAGGTGGGTGGAGCTCTGAGGGGTCTTCTCTGCTTTCCAGTCTTAGCTTGGTCTGCTATCACAGGATACCATGGACTGGGTGGCTTATAAACAACAGAAATTATTTCTCATGGTTCTAGAGTCTGGAAGTCCAAGATCAAGTTGCAGGTGGATTATCTGTCTGGTGGGGGCCTTCTTCCTGATTCATGGATGGCTGTTTTCTCACTGTGTCTTCACATGGCCTCTTTTGTAAGGGCACTAACCCAGTTCATGAGGGCTCCCCCTTCATGACCTAATCACCTCCCAAAGACTCTACCTCCATCTAGCTTCCCATTGGGGGTTAGGTTTCAACATAACGTTGGAGGTGAGCACAAACATTCAATTTATAGCACTCTCCTTCTCAGCTATTCTCTAAGGTCACTCCTGACCCACACCCGTTCTCTCTGCCCTCCACACTCTCCTGTAGTAAATCTGGCCCATCCATCAGAGCCAGCTCGTATGCTGCCTCTTGTGAAGGCTCTGGCAGTAGACTGGGAAAATGAGTTCCATCTCCCCAGCATGCTTCCCCACACTCCTTCTTTAGGTTCCTCTAGGGAACTCCCTCAGGCCATGTGGTCCTTATAGGGCTGTCAATCACAGCTCTGTCTCTCCCACAGGGAGGTCAGCATAGGACATAGGCTGGCCAATCAGAGGATCCAACCCCCTGGCCGTAGAGATTGGTTCAGAGATGGGCATGTGACCCAAACAGGACCAGTCAGACGCTTCCCTGTGATTGATGTGAGCATGTTGCAAGTGCGAAGCGCTGTTTTCACTAACACTGCTTACCTGAGATGCTGTGAGTCTGCAGCTGCTGGTGGACACCTTGCCTGCATAGGAAGAGCACCTCGTGCTAAAGAAAGCCATATACAGACAAAGCCCAAGTGACATAATTGCTTCAGCCTCTGGATCCAGCTGTACCTGCAGCAGATACTCCTGAACTTCTCAATGAGCTGGTAAATCTCCATTTGGTTTGAATTGGTTTGATATGAGGTTCTGTTCCTCACATCTGAAGGAGACCAGACCAGTTACAACTCCTGGTCACCCCCTGCCCATCAGTGCCTCCCAACATGCACCTCCTTGGAGTTAGTAACTCTTATTTAAACTTCTGAGCTACATCGTTACCACTTGCTACTGTCCTGCTCCTCAGCAGGACCTCCCTGCTCCTCTTTCAGCCCGCAGCTCTGAGACCATAGGTAGTAGCGAAGGGGGACTGAGTGAACCAGAGAAGGATGAGTGAACCTCAGGACCCTTTCTCCAGCTGCTCACACTTCTACTCAGGGACAGGCTGGGTCTGAACTTACCTCGCAAGGAGACTTTTAAATACAACAAACAGATCCAGCCCCACCAGCCAACATTCCTACTTCAGGAATGAGGCTGGGCTTGGGCAGTGCCTCGATGATCCGGTTCTGACCTGCCACAGGCCGAGAGGACAGACAGAATTGTTCCTAGAGGAATGAGAGAGCCCAAAGCCATAGCACCAGCACCTGCCAGGGACAGGGCTGATGTCAGGGAGCATCTCGGCTCCTTGGAGGGCAGCCAGAAGCTGGCTGGGAGGTCAGAGGCAGGGCTCCTTGTGGTAATGGAGCCACGGCCCAGACAGGGGTCCATTTGGAATGTGTGGAAAGCTGCCTTCCTGCCAGGAATCTTGACCTTGCACAGCTTCAGTTCCCAGGGGAAAGTTCAGATTTATTTAGTGTGATGCAACCCTGGGACCTGGGCACTTTTTTCACTGTGCCTGTAAGAATAAAACTTATGATGGATTTTTAAAAAAACAGAATCAAATAATCAATATATTTCCAGGTCTGCAACTCATAGAAAGCTTGGCGGACACTTGAAGAAACGTTATCCTATAATAAATTAGAAAGTGTTTTATTTTCTCTTCAGCTAATTTTTTCACAATACATTTGATTGTGGTGTGGTGGGGCAGGATTCTTTTAAATAATTCTTCCCTTAAACATAACATCTGCTGGTCTAAGATTGCCAGAAGGGATCCTTAATAAGTCTGAAATTGATGAAGATAAAATATTCATTCTACACTTTGCCCCGATTTTATTTTGATTTATGGAAGTCACCCTCTCCTCCTTACACTGGCTCTCAAGTAAATACCATGACTATGGCTTAGGTATTCAGTGCATCCACGGCTGGACAGCAGGGAAGATAAATCCATATTTAGAGATTCTATCCAATGAGACAACAATGTTGTCCCTCCTGTGATGGAAGTGATTCAGTGTGATTCAACATTATCAGCTTGCCACCGGATCACTGGCTGATCCCCTTGGGGGATGGTGACATGTCTATAGCCAGGCAAGCCTTGAGGAGGGGAAGTCGTATTGCTGAGCCATGATGTTGTGGCCACTTTGGTGTCAGTTCAGAGC
This sequence comes from Camelus bactrianus, assembly GCF_048773025.1. NCBI lineage: Eukaryota > Metazoa > Chordata > Mammalia > Artiodactyla > Camelidae > Camelus > Camelus bactrianus. The sequence continues at coordinate 27,301,864 of NC_133549.1, forward strand.
CAGTGCCTAGTACTTCCTAAAAAGTCTAGTTATTTCTCCTTCTCCAATGCACAGGAACCCGGTCACCTGGGGGAAGGCTGTGTTGGAGGAGCAGGGTTCTTTCCCAAGGGACTGTGACATACCATGTTTCCAAACGTGGCTGTGTTGAATGTAGGCCGTCTTACATGCTCTTTTTATGATTTGATGTTGGGACTCCTCCTCTGAGTGGTAGGGCCTGTGATCTCTTCCCTTGAACATGGGCTGGTCTTCGTTCTAAAGCATGGCTGTGATGGTTCACATTGTGTGTCAGTTTGTCTGGGCTAAGGGATGCCCAGAGAGCTGGTAAAACATTGTTTCTGGGTGTGTCTGTGCAGGTGTCTCTGAAATTGATGAGCATCTGAATTGGTGAACTGAGCAAAGCAGACGGCCTTCCCCAGTGCAGGTAGGCATCATCCAATCCGCTGACATGAATAGAACAAAGTGGCTGAGGAAGGGTGAATTCATTCCGCTTGAGCAGAATGCTTATTCTGTCCGCCTTCTTTGCCCTCAGATGTCGGTGCTTCTGGTTCTTGGGCTTTCAGATTCACATCCGGACTTACACTGTGAGCTCCTGACTCCTAAACCCCCACCCCACTCCCCATTCTCAGGCCTTTGGACTCAGACTGAATTATACCAGCTTTCCTGGTTCTCCAACTTGCAGATGGTAGATCGTGGGACTTCTTGGCCTCCATAACTGTGTGAGACACTTCCTATAATAAATCTCCATTTTTATCTCTATATATGTATCCAATTGGTTCTGTTTCTCCGGAGAACCCTGACTAATACAATGGCAGTAGTGGAGCTGCTTGGCATCTGAGCCGAGGCTATAAAAAGCGATCCAGTTTCCATCTGGTGTACACTCTTTCTATTTTTTTCTTTCCTCCCTTCCTTCCCCTCTCTCTCTCCTTTGACATGTGCTTTGGGAATCCTGAGCCAACATACAAGAAGCCTGGCTACTCTGAAGCTGCCATACTGGAGTGACCACATTTGGAGGCCAGACAAAGGTAGAGAGAGAGGTGGCTGTCTGAGTCCTCTGAGCTTTTTAACGCCAGACATGTGGATGAGCCTTTGGATGATTCCAGCCCCCAGCCTTTGAGTTGTCCCAGATGATACCAAGTAGAATAGAGATCAGTTGTTCTTACTGGGCCCCATGCAAAATCCAGATTTGTGAGCAGAATAAATGATGTTGTCTTAAGCACTAAGTCCTGGGATGACTTGTTATGCAGCATCGTTATTTGCACGGTCTGGGCCTGTGGACTAGCTCAAGTGTGGGAAGTCAAGCGAAACCTCTGCTCAGCTGATCTAGAGCGTCTCTGTTTATACATCTCAAGCGTAGTACAAGTATACATATCCGGGTGCCCATCTTTTTTCACCATCTCTAGAGTCACCATGGTCTTCAGCCAGTACCAAAGGTCTATGCTTGTCATACCAGGAACACTTGGTTCTATTGCTGACAGAAACCATGCCGACCTTGTCTCTGGTGATTAAATATGATCACTTGGCCTCCGCTTCTCTAGGATTTCATCTTCCCTATTGAACTGAGGAAACCTAGTTTGATGGCGCTATCATTTCTGGCCTGTAGAGAAAAACCATCATAGAGAACTTCAAGGATATTCTGCAACCCCCACCAAAGTATTTCTCAAAGCCTCAGTGATGTGAGTGTCCTCTGGGTCCTCCCAGGGGTGAAGGAGCAAGTTCTACACAGTAGATCCACTCCGGTTTTCCAACCTCCCAAGCCCGTGGACACCTTCCTCTGCAGTATACCCAGGAAATTTTGGCACCTCAACCTCATTCATCGTATACCTACTTGGGCCTAGGGCTCGGTCAACCAAGTAAGTTGATGAAAAACTGAAGCCCTATGCCTGTAACATTTCTCAGTGTACAGCCTGAATTTAAAATATTAGACGACTTCCCAAGCTGAGGTATTAATGTCAAATATAGTCCCTCTGGGACACCTTGCAGAAGCAAATATAAGACTTTTACTAGAAATTCTTTCATAGTTCAGGGGCCATGGGATTGCTGAAGATGAACAGAATCCAGACACAAAGGATGTGAAGAATCATCTCAGGGAAGACACGGCACACAGGATTAATATTTTAAGAACTTGAGAAAATTTGAACATACTAAAGAAAGAAAAAAAAATGAAAAGAAGCAATAAGGAAAGAACAGAATACAACAATAAAAGAAAAGAAGATTTGGAAAAGAGCTACATTCAATAATATAGAAGTGAAAAAAGCCGTTGAAATAAAGGTACTCAGTGAATAGGTTAAATAGTAGGTTAGACATGAAGAGAAAATTAGTGATGAAATTATCTCAACTGCAATACGAAATGATAAAGAGAAGGAGTGAGAGATTAGGAGACATGGAAGATAGAATGAGAAAGTCTAACATACATCTAATAGGCATTTCAAGACATGTAACATGGAATAAGAGAAAGTAATGTTTATAGAGATAATGGCTGAGAATTTTCTAGAACTGATGAAAGCTAAGACTCTTCCTATGGAAAATGTACAAGAAGTCCTCTGAAGGCAAAGACAAGTAAATCTACACTTATGTACAATGAGTAAAATTGCAGAAAACCAAAAACAAAGAGAAATCTTAAAAGTAACCAGACTCAGATTATTTACCAAAGAGCAATGATTGAGCTGACCAGCAGATTTAGTAACAATAGAGGCCAGAAGACAATGGAACTATGTAATTAAGATACCACTATAAACAATGGTCAATCAAAAAATCTGTGGGCAGCTAAGAATGAGTGCAAAAAAAAAAAAAAAAAGAGAGAGAGAGAGAGACAGGTTCAGACAAAGAAAGTCTGAGACTCAAACACTCACAGACCCTTGCTGAAAGAATTAGTGAAGCATGTACAGTTGTCCCATGGTATCTGTGGGGCACTGGTTCCAGGAATCCCTCATGGATATCAAAATCCACAGATGCTCAAGTCCCTTATATAAAGTGGTGAGTGCAATGAATACAGTCGAACCTCTGAGTTTTAAGCCCAGAAGGAAAAGGTAGGATGTAAAAAGTAATTGTAAGGCAATAATTTGATAATTATATGCATATAAGCACTGATTGTATAAAAACTAGCAATGAAATCGCAAACAGGTTTGGGGGTTCTGAAACACATGGAACTAAAATCCTAGGTCACAACGCCTGAAGAAATGGTGGAAAGATTGAAGGCAAGGTGTCCTAAGGTCTTTGCGTCATTGAGGTGGGGGACACCGACGTTGCTTAACTTGAAACGTTGTGAAGTATTCGTATTAAAATATGGTAGAAAACTAGCTACGATAGTAAAACAGCATATATGCGTTTGAAATTAGTAGAAAAAAAATCTTTTGAAAATGTGATTCAGGAAAGGAGAAGAAAGCAGCAAAGAAAAAACCAGGCTAAACAGAGAACACAAAATAGGATGACAGTAGGGAATCCGAGTACTTTAGTCATCACAATGCAGGTAAATGGATTTCACTTGACATCTCAAAGACAGAAATGCTCCAAATGGGCTACAAAATAGAACAACAACTTGAATCCAGCTTTGTGCAGCAGCTAACAATGGTGCATCTAAAACATAAGGATACTGAAAGGTCAAAAGAGATGGAAAAAGATACATCCAACAACTATTAACCAGAAGAAAGCCAGTGTAGCAATGTTATTATCAGACAAAATTAATGAAAAAGAGGGCCTGACACCATGCGAAAGGAACAATTCACCAGGAAGATGTACTTGGACTTGTCTCTTCTACCAACATTATTTCAAATATATACAGAAAGTAGACAGAATTATAAGGGGAAATGGAAACACATGTAATCTGAGGGGGAGATTCTAACACAGGTTTCTGGAAAATGAGAGCTCTGGTAGACAAAAAAAATTAATAAAGATACAGTTTTGAACATCATTATCAGTTTGATTGGATGATTACACAGAGAATCCTAACCCTGTATTTATCATTTAAATACATATTTTTCAAGCAAATGTGAAACATTTATAAAAATTGATCACTCACTAGCCCAAAGCAAGTCTCAACAAATACCAAAGAACCACTATCATACAGACCACATTCTCAAACCACAATCAAGAAAATTACAAATCAATAGTGAAAGTTAGCCAAAAAAAGGGGAAAATTATTCTCAGGATTTCCAGCCACACTCACAACATCATGACATCGGGTGTGGGAGCCCGGCTGAGAGTTATCACTGTGGGCTGACACCCTCTGTTATTATGGGGCAGATCATCCCTCCCTGGGCTGGTGTGTGGGTCCAAGGACAGAGAGTGCATTGTCAGCATAACTTGGCAGGCTCACTAGCTGGGGGGTCAGTCTTTAAGGCTGACCCCCCAGTGGCAGCAGCTGAGTCAAGGGACAGACTGAGATGACACCTCCGGGGTCTTATCTTTGGCTTTCTCCTTGGTTGTCCACTGACTCTGGATTCATGTCTGGATTAAAAAAACCCATCTTCAAGCTGGAAGAAGCCTCTACCTTGAGCGCTATTGAAAAACCTCTGTTTTCACCTTCATTTGTCTGTGGTCTAGACCCTGCCAGTCCCTGAGAGTGAGGTGGGGTCTTGCTGAACGAGCACCGCACTGCATATTTTGGCTTTAGTGTGGCTTTGGGTTTGGTCATTGGGTTTGGCCCAATGCTGGGCCTCTGCTCGGAGGAGGAGTGGCAATGTGTCAGATGGAGAATGGTCTAAGAGTCAGGCAGCCTGACTTCTGGTCTGAGCCCTCTTACTAAGCAGCTCTATAACCTCAAACAAGTTACTGCTGCCATGAACCCCAGTATGTATCTTTTTAAAAAACTGAAGTATAGTTGATTTACAATGTTGTGTTATTCTCTGGTGTACAGCAAAGTGAGTCAGTTATATATATTATTTTTCAGATTCCTTTCCATTATACATTATTACAAGATATTGAATATGGTTCCCATAGGAATATGAATATGTGCTATACTGTAGGACCCTGTTGTTTATCTATTTTATATATAGTAGTGTCTGCTAATCTCAAACTCCTAATTTATCCCTCCCCCATCTTTCCCCCCTGGTAACCATAAGTTTGTTTTCTATGTCTGTGAATCTGTTTCTGTTTTCTAAATAAATTCATTTGTATCATTTTTTAAAGGTTCTACGTATAAATGATATATATCTTTCTCTATCTGACTTACTTCACTTAGTATGATAATCTCTAGGTCCATCCAAATCTATGTTACTATAAATGGCATCATTTCATTCCTTTTTTATGGCCGAGTAGTATTCCATTGTACATATATACAACTTCTTTACCCAATCATCTGTCAATGGACAGTTAGTTTACTTCCATATCTTGACTATTTTAAGTAGTGCTGCTGTGAACATTGGAGTGTATATATCTTTTCAAATTAGAGTTTTCTACGGATATATGCCCAGGAGGAGGATTGCTGGATCACATGGTAACTAATTTTAGTTTTTTAAAGAACCTCCATACTGTTCTCCATAGTGGCTGCGCCAATCCAGTGTATATCTTTTTTTAAAGATACTCAGCCAACCAGAGGGAAGTTAAGAATCTGGGAGTTTTATCTAGGACTCATGGATGCAAGTGACAGAAACCCATCTCAGACTGGCTCAAGCAAAAAGGGGACTGATTGATGAAGGCAGTCAAAAAGTATAAACTTCCAGTTCTAAGATAAATAAGTACTAGGGATGTAATGTACAACATGATAAATATAATTAACACTGCTGTCTATTATATATGAAAGTTGCTAAGAGAGTAAATCCTAAGAGTTCTTATCATAAGAAAAACTTTTTTTCTCCTGTTTCTTTAACTTTGTTTTATATGAGATGATGGATGTTCACTAAACTTACTGTGATGATCATTTCATGATGTATGTAAATCAAATCATTACTGTACACCTTAAACTTACACAGTTCTATAAGTCAATTATATCTCAATAAAACTGGAAGAAGAAAGAAAAAAAAAGGGGATTGATTGGCTGATGAAACTGGGAAGCTCAAGAGTGATGCTGGCTTTAGACGTGGCTGGATCCAGAGCTTCAAACAAGATCATTAAGGCTTTTTTTTTCTCTGCGTTGCTCAGCACTGCTGTCCTCCGAGCTGGCTTCAATCTCAGGCAGACGGTGCCCACCCACAGCAGAGAGGGCCAGCTGCAGATCCAGGCTTCCATCCAATCAGCTTTAGAGCCTCAGTGGGAAGATAATGCCTTTTTTTTTTTTTTTTTGACAGTTTCAGTACAAATCCCAGGATTGAACCTCATTGGTCTGACTTAGGTCTCATGCCCATCCCTGAACTGATCACTGTGGCCAGATGATTGGATGCCCTGGTAGACCGAGGCTTGGTCATGGGCTCACTGCTGGAGCTGAGGGGGAGTGACTTCCCAAGACTTCCAGGGTATCAGGGAGGCAGCAGGCAGCCCAGAGGCAGGCGGTTTTGACCCTCCCCTCCCCTCCCCACCATAGTTACTGGGCTGGGATGCAGAGATGAATTTGGATCTTAAATTGCTCACACTCTGGGGAGGGCAGATAAATACACAACGAACCATAGTACCAGCCAGACCATATCAAAGGCTATAATTGCAGCCCACACAAAATGCTGCCAGAGCCCAACGGAGGCAGGAATTAACTGTGCCTGGGGACCCAGGAGGGCTTCTCAGAGGAGGTAATGTAGATTTGTCCTCCATCTCTCCCTGTCCTTTCCCTTCTGCCTGCACTCATGGGCAGATGAGACCTGCGGTAGCTCAGGGCTAACCCTGGCACAGGACCTGAGCCTCCCCTCCCTCTGAAGGAATTGGCTGCAGCATCGGAAATCTGATTATTGGGGACTGAGTGGCTTCTAAGGGCTCCTCAAGGACCCTGGCTTCGCACGTCTGAATATGGAAATTTAATAACCATACTTGATATAACCCTCCAGCTCTGTCTGTACCACTCCAGAGAGAGTATTAGTCTTGGTGTTTGCAATTTTACAGACATTAGGGAACTGGTGCAAAAAATACTGGTGCCTGAGTTCATGGGTCTGAGGTGACAGAAGAGGCTGGTTCTGTTGTTGATAGAATCAGAATGTGAGACATGGATGGCCTTAGAGGTGAGTCAGGCCAGTGGGATGTCACATGGGGTCTGTGAAGTCTCCTGATTTGGAGACAGAATTGTGTCCCCTTGTGTGTGTGTGTGTGTGTGTGTGTGTGTGTGTGTGTGTGTGTGTGTGTGTGTGTGTGTAGGGGCATTCCCTAGGGAAAGGGTACTTAGCTCTCATCAGATTTACTAAGGGATCTATGAACACTGAAAACTAAGAGCTTGAACCAGGACCCAAACTCTCATTCGGTGATGGAGGAAAATGGAGCCCCGAGGAGAAAATATTTCCAAGAGAGCCCCTCGGGTCAGTGTCCGAGTTGGTGCTGAACTTCAGAAGTCCAGATCCTGGCCTGGCGGTGGGGGGCTCTTCCTCCCTTCCTCCATACTGGGGGTTCCCAAGCTGACTAGGCATCAGAACCCTCTGGGAGGCTTGTCAACCCCCACTGTCCTGGGCCGGCACCAGGCCCCCGAGTAGAAGGCAGCTGAGCCCCAGGAACCTGCGGACTTAGCAGGCTCCCATGTGGGTCTCCTGCAGGCCACCCAGACCTGGCGCTGCCACGAAGGTCTGGTCCAGTGCTTGGGAGTTGCCTGAGAGAAGGCGACAACTCAGGGCAGCGCAGGCAGGCCTCCCGGGCAGCAGGCCTGGGAGCTGGGCTTTGCCGTTCACTTGCCGGGAAGCCTCAGACACATTGTTTTACTTTTACTGAACCGCTGCGTTATCCATCACTTGGGGTAGGCGCTCCCCACCGGGCTGGTGTGAGGATACAGTGTGGGTGAAGGCATTCTGTAAACCACGGTGTTGGGCTGAGGGGCCTTTCCTTCTAGTTGCTGACCTCTCCTGAAAATTCTGGTTCTGTCTCTCTGCTGCCAGAGACAAGCTGGGATAGGGACAGCAGGGAAGCAGAAGGTCTGATTCACTCCAGCCAGAGCCGCTGGCCCCACTGGATGCACTGTCTGAAGGGCGCCCCCTGGTGTCCATCACCATAGATCATCTGCCCTGTTTGGGAATGACCGGTGATGGTCCCCCTCCCCTGAAGTCATCACCTTCTCTTTCCCAGATGGAGTTCCAAACTGAAATGTACAGTAGGACTGCACATGCTGAACAAATTCTGGTGCCCCACCCTCCCACCTTCCTGAATTCCAGGATAGAGGATGCACGGGAGTAAAGGGTAACACCCACTGCTTGTTGTGAAGTCCAGGAAGCTCACACTTCGTCCTGCTTCTGAAATCTTGGCCTTTCAGGGTCATGAAGATATTCTCCTAATTACTTTCTAGAAGTTTTTGTTTTACTTTCCATGGTCTATACATAAAAAGAAAACCCAAAATTTGCTTAAAGATTAGACATTGGTTGCTGTGGAGTGGAATTCATTTTGGGGCAAAAACAGGTAGTAATAACACCTAAGCTTTGGTTTCCTTAGCTGGGAAATGGGATAATTTCCCCAGGGTTGTTGTGACATTAAATGCAATAATATGTATAAAGTGCTCAGAGGAGGGGTGGGCTCTTGTTGTTCTTTTGGGCTCACCTAGTTGTATTTACGGCTTTCCGGTTTTTCTACTTGTCAGGGATGGTCATGGAGATAATTTCCGGTTTTGCACTCTTACAATCCACGCTGCACAATTAAGCTTGTAAACAGAGGCACTTATGAGTATTTCTGCAGGACAGATTCTTGATGATTCCTTGTGCCTCCATCAAATGTCCTCACTAAGGGAAAAAGAGGAAAGGACTAGGAAGATAGTGCCAGGTTCTCAGTCTGTCCCTTGGGAAAGGATGGGTGAGGAGCTGTCCTTTGAGAAGCTGCTGGAGAAAGGCCAGGAGGAAGAAGGTATCTGTAAGACTTGCCCTCAGAAGTGGGGGGAGTGGTTAGGATGCAGGTGTGGAATAAGAGCCATTTGCTGCAAACGGTGAGAAAAATAGCGAGTGGGAGCCTTTGTTCCTTTCAGAGTAGTAATTGCCTTTGATGGGCTGTTAATAGGAGTCATTATGTGGTTATTAAGAAGGGAATGTGATGAGTCCAGCTCTGAATAGCTAAGTTCCAGGGTCTCCTGGCTTTTTTAATGTTGGTTTTTGCCTCTGCAAATAAGGAGCCAGGCAACTTTTCTGGAACCCCCTAGAATCAGGGGTTTTGATCTTAGAGCCCAGCAGGTTGGGACAATGCCTGAGGGTGCCAGTTAACCTCCTGGGGAAGCTAATGGGCGGGCAGGGGTGGGGAAAGAAAAGGAAAGGAAGATATGAGTAAGGAGGTAGAAAGGGACATTAAGAGAGGTGGAAGTGATGGAGAGAGATGGGAAGAGACTGAGCGAGGGGGAGAGGGACTGGAACAGAGAGACAATGAGCAGAAAGAGAAGGGGAGAGGAGTGGGGGACAGAAGAAAAGGGGAGTGGCAGGGGGAGAGACAAAAGGAGAGGCGGAAAAAAAGGAAAATGAAAAGAACATTAGCCCAGAAGGTAAACTCTAGAGCTTGAATTCTGCCCAAGGCCAGCATCACCGGCACCATCTGGGAATGCATCCCAATGCTGATTCCCAGGCCCACTCAGCCCTACTGATTTAATTTCTATATTTAATAAGAGCCCTGGGTGATGGATGACTACCTGTTTAAGTTTGAAAGCACTGGTTTGGAGCGCACCAGGGAATGGGACTTAAAGTGGCCTAAAGGCCCCGGGCTTGGAGTGGGCCATGTCAAGTCCAGGGAGACCATCCCGGAAGAGTAAGCTGGGTAGGAGCTTGCTGAGAAGAGATGTCAGTTGGAGAAAAGTGCTCAAGAGAGAAATAAAGCAGAAGAGGGGTTGGAGAGGGCTGGGGGTGGTGGGGAGACTTTGGGTGGTCAGGGGTGCAGACTCTGTTCTGAGTTCTTTGCTGTGTGATTTCATTCATTTAACCCTCACGCCCCCTGAGAGGGAGGTTCATGCCCCTGACCCCCTTGGGTGTTTGGCCCCAGCCACACTGAATTCACAGGCAGGGGGGACTTGAGTGGTTCTGGCCCCATTACCCACTCAGCATGAGCACGAGTCACAGGTACAGACGGAAACGGCCATCGCCGCCCCTCCTGGGTCTCCCCTCTAATGCTTCCCAGCCCTGCCCTGCGTCCAGGGTGTCTGCCTGACACCCAGTCCTGGAAAGTGTGGCTTTCTTCCCAAAGCCCGAGACCCTTGTGCTTTACCTAAGAGGGTGCTGACAATGCAGCGGGCTGGTGTGGGTCAAGGGGCTGGTGGCAGGACAGCTAAAGCCTCCTGCACAGCCCCTCCTTTCATGAGCTGTGGCCAGGAGGGTGACCTGCTCAGGGTTCCCTGGAGACCGCTTGGGGTGGGTGAGGCATGCTGACTCCTGGTCTCACCGCCAGAGCCTAAACTGCCCAGGGATGCTGGCTGGCTGGAGCCCAGAGGGAGCACAGCGGTCCTCTGCCTGGCGATCTGTCATGCCAGGTCACAGGAATGTCTGGATAATAGCAAAGGCAGATGTAGCTGTGGACTCAGGATTGGGGGACCAGGGTCCTAGTTCCAACTCATGCCACTGAGAAGCTGTGTGACCTTGGGCAAGTCACTATACTTCTCTGAGCCTCAGTGTGCTTATGTGTACAACAGAGATAATAAAAATAGTATCTACCTATTAGGCTGTTTTGAGCATAAACGGTATTCGCTGTCAATAATAAAATCAGTAGTAATGTATTTTATCTGCATCATTTTCTGCTTATTAACTCTCTGACTTCCTCTATCTTTGACTCAGCAGTTTGCTTCAGGGACCATTCCCTGCCTATGGAGAGGAGTCAGGGTTGTGTGAGGAGTAGCTCACCCTAGTTGGAGGAGTTCACAGCCGTCTTCGGGCCTAGGAGGAGGTTACTGGTCTCTGCAAGTTAAAAAGCTTCCAAGCACCACCTGGCCAGGCTTTCCGATCAGCCGCCCCTGGGAGTGTTTGGAAACAGATAGTGGGTATGAGGGTGTTTTGAGAAGCACCTTGTCAAGCCCAAAAGGGAACATTTACTTCCTTCATACCTTCCAGTCCAGGGCCACATTAGCAGGTATAGATGATGCTCAGTGGGGACTGAACACAGACGGGCTCAGTCCAAAACGATTTTAAATACATTCAAGGTGTCATCTTGGACCTGAGCTTGGACCTGGGGATGATTCAGAGCTCTGCCACCTGTCTGGGGTTTCTCATGCCTCCATGGTCCAACTGACACAGGCAAAGTCCAGACTCCTCTGTGTGGTGCCCATGGCCTTCCAGGACCTCCTTGCCCTCAGACCTCCCCATCCTGGCCTCAGGGGCCCTCCCTTCTCCCAGCAGCAGCTCCTGAGGCAGAGTATACCGTCTGTGTCTCCCAACCTTTGGGAGAGCTGGTGTCCTTCCCAGCAAGCCGGCTCCAGCCCCTGCCCTCCTGGCTGACTCCTACGGTGAGTCCACCGTGGGGCCTGTGAAGCTCAGGCAGGTCTCCCTGCCCTAGTGGGCCCTTGCCATCAGCTTACCACCCTCCTCTGAGAGACTGTGGGCTGCTTGCTTGTTCAGCATCTCTTGTTTCCAGAGTGTTCAAAACTCACCGAGTGAAGGACTATTCCTTCACCTTCAAAAGCCAAAGGGCTCCCTCCATTTGCTTTCTGGAATTGTTTTTCTCTTGCTGCTTTCCACCAAAATGTCAAGGAGTTCCCATTCCCTCTGGTGAGTGGGGAGGAAAGGGGATACAAAATCTGGTGTTTGTTTTGCACAAATAGCATGAAGCCAAGCTTAATCAGACCAACCTTATCAAAATGAGAAAATGTGGCTGAAACACTTATTTCCTCTTGCTGCTCTGTCCCTTCTCCCCTCCCCATCCTCCCAGAGCTTCTCCACCCGGAGCCCCAGACCCAGTGAATCAAAATCTCTTGGGGGGGGGCAGGTGAGACCAGGTCTGGGTTTTTCGTTTTTTTTTTTTTTAAGGTGTTCCAGGTGATTCTAATGGCAGCCAAGGCTGAGAGCCACTGCTTCAGGGTAATTAGGACTAGAAATCCCAGAGGCCAGAGACACGGAAGGGGAACAACTGTAGGTACTGTGCTATCACTGAGAGACACTGGCATGTCTCTCTTCCCTTTTTCTTATTGTTCCTCACAGTGGTTCCTACTTCAGACCCTAACCTCAGAAGCACAAAATAGCTGCAGCAGCTCCAGGCTTCACATCCCCTCAGCTTCAAATCCTCAGGAGAGAATGTCCCACTCATGACCAAGCATCTCATTGCTGCTTGCCCTCTTTCTCTCTCTGGTTGGCTTGTCTCTGGTTTTCATCCTACAAATAAGCTTTCTCCAGCAAGTGGACTGGTGCAGTTTCAGTTTGGGTGGAGAGTTATAATGGGGGACATGTGAGGGGCTGTGGAAGCATGGAGTGGGGTTACTGGCTGGGAGAGGAGTCAGTAACAGTTAAGGGGAGGCCTAGAGAAGAGGGTGTTCCCAGCAGAGGAACTAGAATGATTTATAATAAGAAATATACAGTTGGTCTTCGTCCTGTTCCTGGCACCTCCTAAAACCCTTGGAATTTCTTAAGTGGTAAGAGGATAAAGGTGTCTCTTGTTATTTATAACAAGCCCTTTTCAACCACAGCTGAGTTTATGTTAATGAGGGGCCTTTTGGAAAGCCCCTAAGGATGAGGAGGGGCTGGTTGCCAGGGGAACCAACCATGTGATCAGAGAGTTGGAACTTTGAGTCTCCCCACCACACCCTATCCTTGGGAGGGAAGAGGGGGCTGAAGGCTTAATCATTCACCAATGGCCAATGACAATCAATCATGCCTATGTAACGAAGCCTCCATAAAAATCCTAAATGACAGGGTTCTGAGAGCTTCAGGGTTGGTGAACAAGAACACATCATGTGCCAGAGGGGGGCACGCCCCAAATCCCCTGGGACAGAAGCTCCTGTGCTTGGGGCCCTTTTGGACCTCACCCTATGACTCTCTTTATCTGGCTGTTCATTCGTAGCCTTCAATATCCTTCGTAATAAACCAATAATCTAGTAAATAAACTGTTTCCCTGAGCTGTGGGAACCTCCTATTTACATCTGGTCTGTTACATCTGGGTAACAACCTGGATGTGTAAGTGGTTTCTGAAGTGGGGGGCAGTCTTGTGGGACTGAGCCCTTAACCTGTGGGATGTGATGCTCTCTCCAGATAGATTGTGTCAGAATTGAGTTAAGTTGTAGGACATCCAGCTGGTGTTGCAGGATTCCTTGGTGTGGAGAACCACTTGTGACATTGTCAGATGTGTCCCCAGTTGTCTGACGTGTGCTTTGAGTATTGAGAGTGGACAGAACCCAGGGGTGTTTCCTATGCAGGAGGTCATACATGTACATAGCTTAAAAAGATAAGTGGTTTAAAAAGCTAAACATTAAATAGTGCTGTGTGAGGCTTCTGATGTAAAAACTGCAAAACTCTGTCCCCCATCCCGCTGCTCAGTGGTAATGATTTTTCTGTTCTTCTAGAAATGTCTTCTGGCTTCTACTTCCATTTCCAGTGTTTACACTGCTCTTTTTTGATTTTTCCATTTTAGGCACTCGTGACTTCCTCCTCTGGAAGATGGGGATTTAACATTCTTGCACCTCCCCTGCCCTGGTAGGCCGAATTCTGCACCACGCCCCCAACGCACACACAGATGCCCCTGCCCTAATCTCCCAAACCTGTGAATGTTACTTTATATGGCAAAAGAGACTTTGCAAATGTGATTAAAGTTAAGAACCTTGAAATGGGGAGCTTATCCTGGATTATCTGAGTGGGCTTGATCTAATCACGAGTCCTTAAAAGTGAAAGGCAGTGGAGTAGGTCAGAGATGTGACAAAGGAAGATGAGGTAGGAGACTGTGGAAGCCCCAGTGCTGGCTTCCAAGGTGGAGGAAGGGGACCAGGAGTCAAGGGACGTGGGTGCCTCCAGGACGTGGGACTGCCCTCCACCGACAACCGGCAAGGAAACTGGAGCCTCAGTTCTACTGGTGGCAGAGATCTGAATTCTGCCAGCAACCTGAGTGGGCAAGGGGGTGGATTGTCCCTGGAGCTCCTTCTGCCCACACCTTGACTTTAGCCCAGTGAGACCCATGTCTGACTTAGGACCCACGAGTGTGAGGTTAATAAATTTCCATTGCATCAAGCTACCAAGTTCGTGCAGCAAATTGCATCGATGGAAAACACACCTCCCACTTTGACACACATACTTCCTCATCCCCTTTCTTTCTGATATATTTATAACTTAAAACTCAAAATCTAATGTTTACATAAGATTAAACATTGTTTCCAGCCAATCCATGTAGCATACATAATTACATTTTTTCTTTTCTTTTATTTTGGGGTTTTCCTTGTAGTTAACAATTGCCTTTTTTGTTTGCTTAATTTCCCATCTATTTATGAATTCAGCCCTAAATATTTGGTAACACTCTATCCGTCAGGTGCTTAGTTGCAAAAAAGCAGAACACCCTCTAGCTAGAAGAATTTGCTACAGGATGTTCACTGGCTCCAGACTCAGGCTTGGAGACGTCACACCCAGGGCCAGTGCTCAGACCACAGGGCTGGATGTCAGGGATGCGAGCCCTTTACCCTGCTGTCCCGGAAGGTTAGATGCCTTCTCTGCTAGCGTCTCTTGATGAGCAGGTGTCTTTCATTGATGCCTGATTCTTAATTGTTTTTTCCAGAAATGAAATCACACATGCATCCACTGATTGGTGTGGCTAAGGTCCGATGCACTCATCCTAGCTGCAGGGGTAGGCTGGGAAAGCTCCAAGTTCCCCTGGATTAATTGCTCTCTAGATCTGATGCATCCCGGAATCTCCCCACAACACCTTTCTGGGTATTTTCCTTGCCTCTCTCCTGTACTGGACCCTCTGCTTCCTGGATTCTATGTCCTCCTCTTGCTGATTTTAGTGGAGTATCTCCAGTTGGATCCTCTGAGTGAATAAATAGGCTTGTCTGTAGGCTTCACTTTTTCTGTATTTGTTATTTAAGTGGTTTTCAATTTTTGCTGCACATTAGAAGCACCGGGGGAGCTTTTACAACTAGGATACCTGACCCCTCCCTAACGAATTAAATCAACCTTTGGAGGGTGGGGCTCTGGGAATGGTATATTTTTAAGGCTCCTCAGGGAATTCTAATTGCAGGTAAACTTGAGAGCCCTGCTGTAGGGTGATTTAGTTCAGCTGTCTTGAGAAACAATAATAGCAGAAATGTAAGCAGATTCTGTAAACTTGTAATCATATACATCAAACACTGTATACTATTTCCCCCCTCTACAGCAGAAATGGTGGGAAATAATATAGAGTGGGAGCAGGAAATTGTGTTTTCTCTGACGGATGTTAAATTCTAAGTTAAATATCCCTGAAAGAAAAGCAGGGAAAACATTTTTTACGGGTCTGTCATTCGTCCTTTGAGGGCACAAGACAACCGTGTCAGCACCCAGAGCTCTTTTCTCTTGACTTGGTCAGACTCCCCCGTGAAGAATTTTCCATTTTCCTGCCCCCCCCCCTTTTTTGGCCCACATCCTGAGATATGAACCGGGGAAGAAGACTGTGGGTCTGGATAGCTGACATGTAAGCTTTGGCTTAATTTCCTGTGTTCGGCACCGGTCCTCCATCCCCATCGGTCCCTGATGCCCCCCAGGGTAGAGATCCTGTTTTCCTTTCTCCAGAGTCAGCTCCCAGTCTTCCACGGGGGCAGAAGGTCCACTGGGTCGACTACAAGGAGTGTGAGGGGTAATCAGGGTCCACCTGGTCCTTAGGTTCAACTCATCATCATCGTCTTGACCCCACTTTGAGCCCTTCTGCCAGGTGCCTGGTGCTGATGCCTGGATGGGGTTCTTCCGTGGAAACCAGGTGGGGTCCAGTGCTCTACTTGGCTTTCTCAGTTCTACTCCCTCAGTTACAGCTCATCCATCTGCTTCCCATCTTCCCAAATTTTGTTCCTGCTATTTCTAATTCTTTTTGTTCTTGTGGGCTTATTCCTTTAAAGAATCCCTTTGCTATGGTTTTAATGGGATGGTGGGGGTGGGAGGGTGGTGGGGGGAGGAACCACAAGTGAATGTGTTCCACTTATCACCTTTCATCAGACGTTTTCACCATCACCATAATAAGAATTTATTGTTCACTTTGTGTGAACAGGTGAGTTATTTTAACTTTAGGGGATGGCTAGTTTAATGATTGCAAAGTTAACTTTTCAGGTGTAATTCATTTCCCACGAAGCACAGATTTCACTGTGAACAAAATGATCTTCTGCAACCTTCCAGGGTGATGGGCTGTGGGAGAGGAAAGGCTCAGTGTTGAACGTTGATGGGACAAACTTTTTTTTTTTTTAAAGAGACAACTTGGTTCCTGTTTTGCACAGAAATGTGATGGAATGTATCAGAGATGCCACCGGAGTGGCGAGCTCGGGGATTTACGCTGTATTTCTTGCTTCGTGTGGGTTTCCATTCACAGTTGCTGCTGGAATGTGTTCTACGGACTTTCTTTCCTGAGAGCTAGACTTGTGCATTTGATTTTGTTTGGACAGACACATTTCTGCCTTTGTTGCCAAATGTCAGGATTTGTAAAGTTGAACTCTGAGCTGTGGTCTGAAATAAAAGAAGTCAGGGTTTCTGGGTATTGGATTTCCAGGGAGCTGTCTTGAAATAGGGATCCATGTGGTTCTATTTTTGACTGAGTGGTTCAAGCAGGAGTTAGAGGTAAGCAGGGGGGTTAGGGGCCTGTTGTGGGGGAGGCTGTTGTCCGTGTGGCTCCTGTCTGCTGGCCGGGGAAGGGGAGGCACAGCTGTGGCCAGGTTGAGGACCAGGTTACTTGAGTGAGACCCCAGACAGCAGGTGGGGAAGGAGGCGTCCGGAAATCCGGACTCTTGGCTGCAGGCAGGTTGCCAGCTCCAGTGAACTTGTGACGAACCATTTCAATGTTTTATCCTCCCTAAGGTGGAGGCAGCTCTGGGGAGTAGAAAGAGGCCATATTACAAGGAAGAAAGCCAGACCTTGCTAGTTACGAGAGCCCCCAGCCTCCCGCTAACTCTGCAGGGGTTGGCAAACTTCCTGTTCGGGGCCAGACAGCAAACATCTTAGGCTTTGTGAGCTATGCAGTTGCTGTTGCGTGTTTTCTCTTTGTTTTGTTTTTGTTTTCTGCATCTCTTTAAAAATGAAAAATCATTCTTAGCTTGCTGGCTTACGAAAGACTTGAGGGCAGGATTTGGCCCACTGGCTATCTTTTGTAAAGCCCTGAATCACATCATTCTGTTTACTTCTCTCATAAAACCTCCCAGAATTTGAATTATTTAATTTTCTCTTTTCTCTACTAGTATATGAACTCCTCAAGGGCCAAGGTCGTGGCTACTTTATTCTCTGCTCTGTCTTTAAGGCCTTGGGCAGTGCCTGGCACAGAGGGGGCCTCCCACATTGACCGAATCATTAAATGCATTATAAGTTCTAATTTCATCTCTGGTAGAACATCTGTAAAACAAGGGACGTGACCTGGGTGGTCTTGGAGGGACCTTCCAGAGTTCAAGTTCTGAGGTTCTACTTCACCCAGCCCTGTGGGACTTGGGCTCATGTTATAGCTGTATGTGGATTCTCCAGCCATCTCAGCCTGCTCCTGTGTGCAGGCTAGAGGCCAGGTCCTTGGAACTGGCTCTTGCCTCTCACCTGCCTCCTTCCACAACATTGGGTCCATCTTGCTTATGCACAAAGAGAGATTTTTCTGTAAAAACAAGCCTGGTCCTATCCATCTGCTGTTGATAATTTGCTGCTCCAGCCCTTGTCCAACAGACATGACAGTCAAATTGTTTAACAACCGGTACAAGCACAGGCGCTGACCAATGAGGACAGATGCTGGATGCAAACCGTTGGAACTGCCCTGGTGATGCCCACAGCTGTTCTCTGCCCACTTCCTCAGCCTTGCTCCATTCTCCACCCAGGCATGAGCGTTCCACCCTGCCCTTCTTTGTTCATGCTCTTCCTTGCACCTGGAGTGATGTTCCCTGAGTTGCTTCTCTTTTGCCTGGCCAACTCCAGTGCATCCTCTACAACCCAACTCAGCTGTCGGCTCCTCTGTCCACAGGCACACTTAGCTGCTCCCTTCTCTGCTTTCCCCATAGGCCTTCTATGGCATCATCGCCATTGACTTGGGTTTGTCTCCCCTCTGGCCTTGGTTCTCAATGCCTGACTCCTAAAAGCCTCAACAAATATTTACAGAATGAGAGGGATTGAAATCAGAAGAATGAAATTCCTATGGAGGATTTCAGGGACTGTGAATCCTCTCCTGAGTTTAGACACTCAGCTTCCTCCCTGTGGCAAGGGGGCGTTTTTGTGAGGCTCTTGCACACATTGAGTGAATTGCACTGCAGCGCTGGGCAGCTGGTCCTTTAAGAACTGGTACCTGTCCTAAGGGTGCCCGGGCCACTGCAGGAGGCGGGCCATCTGCAGGGGTGGAGCCTTGTACCAGGAGTCCTCTTCCCTCTCTGGGCCCTGGTTCCCTCTCTTTTCCTATGAAGGGATCATTAGATTCCCTCTGAGGTCCCTTCCAGAGGTAAAGCATCACGGATTCCATTAAAGAAGTGTTGGATTATCAAACACTATCCATTCTTTAAAGGCCTCCTCCCCTGGGAAGTCTCCCAGGCGCCAGGTCAGAATCCCTCCACCGCACATTGTAATTCTACAACAGCAACTGATACAAGCACAGGCACTGGCCAGTCAGGACAGATGCTGGTCTAGGTCCTGGTTGTTTAGGGCCCTGATGCCTGGTTTCAGTGTGGCCTGGGTAACCTTTCAGTCTGTGTTTGCTGACTGCATATGCTTTCTTCTAGGAAGCAAGAAGCCAGAGGCTGAGGATGGCTCCAGCTCTGCCTCGGGGCTGGCTGTTGGCCAAAGGGGCTGAGCCAGGCAGGGAGTGGAGAGGAGGATTTGGGGGATGCCTCCCCTCTGCCCCCCCTCTGGACACTCAGGCTTGTGTTTCTCTTTCCCAGGCTCACTCCCTCCCCTCCTGGCCTCTTGGCCACCGCCCTCGGGTTCCATGAACTTGGCAGGGAAAGGGGGAGTTTTCTGAAGGTGTGACAGCTTAACCAGACAACTGCTTAGCAGACACACTGTAGATATAAATGGTGTGCACAGTGTGTACGCTCTGGTCCCTTCCCTGGAGGCCCAGAACTGGCTTGGCAAACTGGACCAGCATCCGAAGAACAGCTGTGTTTATGGCAGCTCAAGGAAGGAGGCTGCAGTCTTCCAGGGGGAATTTCTGGAGAAGGTGGGGAGATCATTTAGGTCTTGGCAGGGAACAGAAGGGACCCCTGAGTGGGGTCCCTGAGGAGAGAGAGCTTAGGATTGCTCACAAAGGGGAGGCTGGGGATGAAGGAAATCCCCGTGGGATGGGGTGCTTACCACCCCTAGCTGGAAGGTTCAGGGGCAGGGAGTGGTGTCAGCCTGGAGCCAGAGCGGGCCACCCTGCCTAGAACTGTCAGCCAGAGGGGAGGACCTAGCCCCTGCTAATCTGTGGCTGAGGCCTCAATTCTCCCACCGCTGTCTTCTCTCACGCCCCAGCCTCTTGCTGGGAACTTTCATTGGATGAGTCCAACCGGAAGCTGAGAGGCTGGGTGGGGAGGCAGAGGAGGATATCCCCGCAGCGGGCTCCAGTGGATCCCAGCCTGCAGTTCCCTCAGAGCAGGGTCTGGTACAGAGCACGGCAGGCTGTTTTCATGATCGCACCGCTTCTGTTTAATCAGAAAATTTGCCAGGCCCGGAACTCGGTGTATGGCTTTATTTCCAACTGGATGCCTCCTTTGCTCTAAACTTAAAGCATCTGAACAGCCCGCATTTGGAGTAATTGCTCCTTCTGCTCCTTTTCTCTGACCTTGAAAGAGCCGTTTTCCAGGACCATCGCTAATGGACCTTCACACAATGACAATAAAATATCCTGATGCTCAGAGAAAAGGGAGAAGCCACCTTGACTCCTCGTGTTCTCCAGTATTGTGTTACGAAATGGCCAAGGTGATGACTCACCCGCTGCACGCTGTGCCTTGGCCGCCATTGGCTGGGTCCCTTGGATGTTGGAAACAGCACTGTTTTTCAAAGTCCTTTACCATTTGTGCAAAACCCATCTTCCTCCATTGAGTAATGAGTAATGACCAAGAGTTGACTCACTGGGAAGGTCCACTAGACACAAAGCATAGAGAGCTGAGGGCACGTCCGGCTCATCCACCTCCCGAGTGGGGCAGCTCCTGCCAGTGGACGCCTTTGCAACGTTCAGTGAGTTTTCTGAGACCTGAAAGATGCCTTTAACTGGGAGACTGGATCTGGGGGCTCTCAACAATATTTGTTCTTCCTCTGCACTTCCAGCACGTAGCCCGCCTCAGAGCTCATTGCCTGTCCAGAGGGCCTGCTATTTGGATCCCCAGAGGTTCCTGCTTGTCCCCTCCTGGCTGGCGGGTGGAAACGAACCCTTGTGCAGGACAAACCTTGAACCCAACCCAGGAATGAGGGATTGGTGGCCCTGGAAGTTGTCTGACTGCTCTCTGGCAGTCACAGGAGGCTTCCTTGGAATGGGGGTGACCCACTGGGGAGTGCCCAGCAGGGTCATGAGCTGCCTCTGACCCAGATCTCCAGACGGTGCAGGTTATGGAGTTCTTGTGGGGTCTTTGATCTATGTTTTGGCAGAAAACTGTGTTCAGAAAGCCAAGCTATGGTGGGGGAGCCTCCTGCTGCATTCTGAGCTGGTCCCTGACTTCTGGACAGTTTCGTAGGTCAGGTGTTTGACACAAGTCTCACTGAGCTACAATCAGGGTGTCAGCAGGCCTGCTTTGCTTCTGGAGGCTCTGGGGAGAAGCCTCTAGAGGCTACCTGCCTTCCTTGGCTTGTGGCCCCTTCCTCCATCTTCAAAGCCGGTGCGTTGAATCTCTCTCTTACTTGTTACCTCTTCTGCCACTCCTTTCTTTATCGCATCTCTGACCCACTCTGCCTCTTCTTCCACCTTTTCAGGACTCATGTGCTTAGACTGGGCCCATCTGGATAATCTCCGCATCTAAAGGTCCTTAACCTTATTCACATCTGTAAATCCTGTGGCTGTTTCAGGTAACATAGTCTCAGGTTCTGGGGATTAGGGCCTGGACATCTTTGCGGAGGGGCCATTATTCTCCCTACCACTCCACCCTACTCCGAGGCTTGGGGCTTGAGCCATGGCAGCTTTCCTGTGTTAGAAAGGCACCTCTTCCCTGGAGCCCTCCTTGACTGCACCAGGCAGAG
Organism: Camelus bactrianus; assembly: GCF_048773025.1. Taxonomy (NCBI): domain Eukaryota; kingdom Metazoa; phylum Chordata; class Mammalia; order Artiodactyla; family Camelidae; genus Camelus; species Camelus bactrianus. The sequence goes on from NC_133549.1 coordinate 27,323,118, forward strand.
GCGGCTGCTCTGTACTCTGCACTCGCACGACCCCAGGTGCTCTTTGTCATGCTTGTGTGATAATGCTAATGGTACGTCTCCCTCCCTAACTGAGAACATGTGGGCAGTGGCCTGACCTCTCTGGATCCCTGGTGTCTAGGGGTGGCGAGTAAGCACACAGGGCTGGCCTGGGGAGCAACTTCACAAGCTGCTGGGCAGGATGGAGAGCTTCCCCAGGGGCCCAGCAGGAGCAGACAGTGCCCTAAGCACATTTCCACTGATCCTTTTCTTCGATCCTGGGACATCTTGGCAGCAAGGTGAAGCATGGATCAGAATCCCCGTTTTGGGGAGAAAATAGAGGCTCTGAGAGGCGAAGTGACTGCCTGGGCCCCAGGGGAAGTGACGGAGCAGAATTCTAATGCAGGCCTCCTCACCTGTTCTCATTCTCTGCCCCATCTCGCTCGGTTACTCTTTATTCCTCAAACCACTTGTTATGGATTGAATTGTTGTCCCCACAGATTTAGACATTCAAGTCCTAATTGCTGATGCCTTAGAACGTGACCTTATCTGGGAATAAGACCACTGCCAAAGTGATGAGTTAAGATGAGGTCATACTGGAGGAGTGCGGGCCTCTAATCCGGTGTGACCGAGGTCCTTATAAAAGAGGGAACTTTGGAAAAAGACACATGCACACGGAGAAGGCTGTGTGCAGAGGAAGGCAGGGGCTGGGATGACGCTTCTACAAGCCAAGGAACATGAAAGATGGCCAGCAAGCCACCGGCAGCCAGGAGAGACGCCGGGAGCAGATTCTGTCTCATGTTCATCCAGAAGGAACCAAACCTTGTGACACCTTGGTCTCAGACTCCTGGCCCCCAGAGCTGTGAGATGGTGCACTCCTGTGGTTTAAGCCACCCAGTTTGTAGTTCTCTGTTTCAGCGGCCCCAGGAACTAAGACACTGCCGGCAGACGAAGGCCCAGTTCTTGGAGGTTTGTGAAGCCTAGCTGAGCTGGCCCCTCCCGGGCCCCTCCCTCCCACCCTCCATGCCCTCTAACCACACCAGTCTTCTACATAGTCCAAGTTACAGCTTTTTTGGGATGTAATGGACATATGATGGGCTGTACATAAAGTGCGCAATTTGATGAGTTTTGAGCTCTGTATGTACACGTGAAACTGTCACCACTAACAAGGTAATGAACAGATCAGTCACCTGGTGATCTCTCAGCCCTGCCCCACCTCTCAGCCCAGGCAACAACTGTCACTATAGATTAGTTTGCGTTTTCTAGAATTTTACATAAAGGGACTCTTTCAGTAAGTATTCTTTGTGTTTTGCACACTGGGCTTTTTCCAGTTTCTTAGAACTCCCACCACCTTCCTGCCACGTGGGCTGAACTTCCTCTTTCTTACTCCTCTTCCCCACTGTTAACATCCCCAGTTCTCATCGGTTCCTCAGAGAAGCCTTCCCTGAGCCCCTAGACCAGAAAGACCCCTCTTTTAACACACTTGGCTAGCCCTGCCTCCTCCCTTGGACCCAGCACAGGGCCATTTCACATCATCTGTGTGATTCATTAATGCCTATCTGGCCCCCTAGTCTCTAGAAGGGGCAGGCCTGTGATGGAGTCTGCTTACCCTTACCCCTGGCACCTGGTTAAAAAGGCGGCCCAGAGGAGGTGCACACCTGCGATGGGAGTGGAGGAGCACGGGGCTCAGCAGCTGGGTCCCCGCAGTCAGCTGCCAGGGATCTCAGAGCAGGAGTGCCGAGCCTGCCTTCCTCGGGCTCCAGGTTCCCATCTTTAAAATGGGCGCAGTAACAGTGCCCACCTTGCTGCATTGTTGGGAAGTCTGAGGGATGTGCTGCATGGAAGGAATTTTCAAAAGCTCCTGACACATAGTTTGCACTCAGTAGTGATAGTCAGACGTTTTGCAGGGAGAGGAGCTGCCAAGGAATATGACAGTTCAGGGGTTCCAAGCTGAACTTCTCACTCTTCTTCCAAATGGTGGGTCTGAGGATTAGTTCCCGTACACCCCAACTCCCCTCCCCAGATAACAAGCCCCATCTTGTCGGCCCAGCAATGCTGGAGAATTTACCGAGCAGAGATAAATCACTGGTGTGAGTCTGGTTCCAGTCCAGTGTTGGGACGTCATTGGCTGCTGACAGCGCTACGCTCTCCTTAAGTCCTCTTCCCCGGGACTCAGGCTGGATTTATTTGGTGCAGATGTTTCTGTAGTGGATGCTGAATAATGGCCCTGTGGGGCCCATTGGAAGGTAGAGCCGACGGGTGGGCGGGCGAAGTGCAGCTGTGGCCGTGGCTTTCCCACCATCCTGACATCAAGAAAGCCCCCCGGGCTCTGGAGCCCCTCAGTGTTCCCCAGCAGTCCCCATGGGGTGTGCCCTGGCCCCCACCAGGGCTTGGCTTAGAGTGAGAACAAGTTGGGACAGGCTCTTGAGGGAGATGGTCTGTCTAGGGTCCATGCCCAACTGAAGGAGCCCTGAAGACAAGTGCAGGGTAGCACTGGGCTCCGTGGAATTGGGGGACGTGCTGGGTCAGGCCTGGGTGGGGTCTGGGCTCAGGGCACAACTCCAGGCATTGTAGTCCCCGTGAATGGTGCCCCCTTGGGGTTGTGCAGTGTGCGACCTGCGTAGCTGTACACGGCTGCCCTGTCCAGGGTACTGGTTTGTAGATTAGTGATTCAAGGCAAGTGCTCAGACCCTGGGGAGCACTGAGGAAAGCAGTAAGGAGTGGAGGGAAAAGCTGGCCATCTGTGGGCAGAGCAGATGGCTCAGAGCCAGCTCTGGCATGAAAGCTCAAGATCTCGGGTAAAGCCCCCTCAGAGCCTCTGTCGTTTCATCTGTAACACGGGGATCATCTGACATGCCCACTCACTGCGCAGGGTTATTAGGATTATGTGAGCCGGGGCATGTGGAATCTGTATAAGCTGCTGAGTAGGATGGGCAAGTTGTTGCTTAGTTATTTGTGCCCTGAAGTGTGGGCCAAGTGTGAGTCACAGGTCTTCCCCATTATGGTGGTCCCTGGGAGAGGCACATGAGATTTCGATTTTCTGGGCCTCCCTGGGGACTGGATCCAGCAAGGCAGACCCAGAGCTCTGTGTGGGTGGATGCTGGGGGGTTGAGGGGGAGCCCCAAAGGAGCTGTGCAGAGCAGAGCCTTCCACTCAGCCTCCTGTTCCTGGGGTCTGTGAGCTGAGGGTGGCCAGGGGAAAGCTGACTGAGCGGGCTCTGAGTGGCCGGGGCTTGGAGTCCCATCTGGCAGGTGTTCCTGAGGCCCAGGCAGCGCTCTGCTCAGTGTCCCCACATGGTGTCAACGCATGCTGACAGTAGACTGCAGTCCTGGGTGTTCCGGGGCAGGTGTGGTCCTGTCTCCTGTGGTCTCAGGTGGAGGTTAAGAGGGGGGGCTCTGGAGCGAGGTTTGAATCCCTACTCCCTCTCTTACAGCTCTGTGGTCTTGGGCGAATTGCTTTACTTCCCTGGGCCTCAGTTTCTCCACCTGGAAAGTGGGGCCTCAGTTTCTCTGCTCTCCTGGAGTGGCCGGGAGAATTCAGTGAGCTCAGAGCTCCATGCAGACCAAGCACTCAGGGGAGGCAAGAAAGAAAAAGTGCCAATGGAAGTGACCTGCCTGGGGACAGGCACCATGGTTTAGTTGAGCCAGGGCCCTGTTACCCATGGGGGTCACCGTTCCTGAGCGCGGAGAACTGTGTATGTTTGGGCAGCGAGTTGGGGGTGGTGTGTGTGTGTGGGGGGCGTGCTCTTGCTCTTCACGTCCCGGGTAGGAGTTGGGGTGACCTCCCATTGCTCATCGCTTCAGGATATTTTTTGGAGGGAAAAATAACAGCAATGAAATTCCCTAGTAATGAAACCCAGTAAATCTCAAAGATTCACATACATGAGGTGGTCCTGGATCACTGATCTGCCTTCCCAGACCCTGGGACAGACTCACGCAAAGGAAGTCCCAGATGCACGGGTCACCCCCCCCCCCCGCCCCGGCCCAATGTCTCCAGCTGCATTCCTGGTGGTCCCACTTCTTCCCTCTGAATTCTCAAGGCAGCCCCATGGAGGAAAAATGTGGCATTCCTCTGCACTGTCACCAGCTGATCTTGGGGCTCCAGGTTATTTGGAGAAACTGCAGGGCAGTGATCACTCTGAGTCACTTCTGTCTCCCGAGATGAATCCTGTGGCTCAAGGTTGCACCTGACAGATGAGAGTCGGGGTCTAGTCATCCATCAGTGTTCTGGAACCTTCCCCTGCTGCCCAGGGCAGTTCATTCACGTGGGCTGTGTCCTGGCCAGGAAGCACCTTTCTCAATGGGTATCTCAACTGCAGGTACCTAGAAGCTCATGGAAAAGGGTCAGGCACAGGGTGAGCTGGGCTTCTAGGTGGGGACGGAGACTAGGGGCCCAGCACTTGGAGGCTTGTATCTGAGGCTCTCCCTCCTGAGATCAAAGAGCCTGAGTATATTATTTTAGTGAATAATAAGGGCCCAAAGAAAGATCATTTATTTAGCATTTGCTGTGTCAGACACCGAGCTCGAGGTGCCTCATACACGCGACCTGGTTGTTCCTGGGCCCCACGTGTCCAGTCTCTCTCTGCCGGGCGCTGCTTTCAAAGAATGTAGTGTGGTCCCTGGAGGTGATTAGAGGTGGTTCAGACTCAGTCTCTTGAGGGCTATCAAAGGCAGGAAAGAAGATTCCTGGTGCGGTGTGGGAATTCCAGCTCACCCTCACACTCCATTTTCCACACCAAACTCTCCCCGAAAGCCCACGCCCACCGCTGCTGCTTCCCCTCCGCCCTCCCACTTAGATAAGATGTGCATTCCCTTCCTATTGCTGTGTCTGTTTCAATATAGGGTGCTGGTTAGGCATCACAAAATCCCCATGAACCGAGCTGGAGAAGAGAGAATTCTTTGGGGGAATAGGATGTGGAGAGTGAGGACTGCAAATACGTAGCACTGAATATCTTTTTATTTTCATGTATGTTATTCTTAATAATCCTCACATCACAACTCGGTGTGGGCAACATCAGTATCCCCATTTCACGGATGAGGAAACTGAGGCACAAAGAGGCTAGGGAATCAGACACAGCTGTTTCTGAGTCCAGAGCCCAGGCGCCAGGTGGGACAAAGGGACGGCTTTGTCTAAGAGAGTGTGCTTGGCATATCCCCCTTCTGCTGCCTTTTTTCTTTCAAAGGCCTCCTCTTCCAAGAAGCTTCCAGTCTTCAGATTTGCAGGGCTGTCCTGTTCACGAAGACTCTCGTTTACTCCTCACTGATTTGCACTCTGTCGCACGCTTCCCAGGTCAAGGGGGCAGCGGTAAGTGAGGGAGCAGGGTGTTCCCGGGTTCCCGGGCCTGCATGCTGTTGATCAGCTCTGGCTACCACAGCCGAACACGGCAGACCGGGGGCTTCAACACCAGAGGTTCATTTTCTCACAGTTCTGGAGGCTGGAAATTGAGATGGAGGTGCCGCCAGGGTTGTTTTCTGGTGAGACCTCTCCCCGTGGCTTGTAGACTGCTGCCTTCTCCCTGTGTCCTCACGTGGACTTGCAGAGAGAGGGAGGGAGGGGGAAAGAGAGGAGGGGAGGGGAGAGGAGGAGATAGCGGGAGGGATGGAGAGGGAGGGAGTAAAGAGAGAGAGCACACCGGTGTCTCTTCCTCTTCTTATAAGGATGCTAGTCCTAGTAGATTAGGGCCCCACCCACGTGATCTCATTTAACTCCAATTATCTCCTTAAAGACTGTCCAGATACAGTCACATGGAGGGTTAGGGCTTTGACATGTGCTTTTGGGGTTGGGGGGCACATAATTGAGTCCATAACATCTGCTCAGCCAAGGGTGGTGGGGCCTAAAGTGATTGTGATGGGACAGGGCAAAAAGGAAGCAGGAGAACCTTCCAGACCACCAGGAAAAGAAAAATGTAGGGCAGGAGGTGTTCAGCTGGCTCAGGAAGCCGCTCCTGTGCTGTGGCTCTCGGACCCTGACCAAGGGCGTGGCCTTGTGCCTGTGACTTACCGCCTCTGAGCTTCTATTTCCTGTCTGGAGAATGGCAATAATAGTAGTATGTGCTTCACCAAGGGGCTCTGAGGATAAATTAGGGATTTAATCTAAAGGGATCAGCCCTGTCCCTGGCACACTGTGAGACCTGTTCACGGGGAGTGGCAGCGATGGAGCAGATGGCCGTCAGTTCCTGTGTGAGGTTTGGTCGGGATGCGCGCGTCCCTCACTCCAGAGGGGTTGATCTCAGAGACGGGTTAGAGCAGAGCTGCTGTGCCAGGCCAGGTGCGGGGCTGGGCCTGAGGCAGATCAGGGGGACAGATGTGACTTGTCCTAGGGCCCCTCAGGGTTGAGGAGGGGCAGGGCCTGGCAGGCAGACGCGGCAAGCATGCAGTGAGCTGTTTGGTTACTGACCAGGACAAATGCTGGAGACAGGAACAAGCCTGCACTGGGGCGTCAGAGGCCAGAGTCGGGGGCCTGGTGGCCCAGTCCTCAAGTCCTTCATGGGACGTGTCTCACCTTCCAGCTCAGCGTCCCCTCCCTTCTCTTCCTGACAAGCGAGGCACGACTCTGGAGCGTGGTGTTACCAAATGTAGTTGGTGGCGTTTGTGGGCCGGCCTTTATTTCGTCCAATAAGATTAAAACTTTTTTTTTTTTTGGCAAAGCGCAAAGTTTCTTCTGTGTGACTTATTGCGATCAGGGCTGTTTTCAAGGATGAGTGCTCAGAGGCGGGAGCACCAGAGCGTTCTATCACTCAGAACAATGCATGCTTCCTCCTCATGGTGGCCGGTCCTGACCTGAAAGCCGGTGGTGGTGACCGAGTCTGAAAGGCAGAGAGGATGCCGGGGTCAAGGGTCAAGGAGCTGTAGCTCCCACATCAGGCAGCATTCCTCACCTGGAGCGGCCCATATTCAGTTCTGGGATCCTATTTTAAAGGATCCAGGCACTAGCCTGGGATGGGTGAGTGTCCACCTGAAAAGTCCCATAGGAAGATTTCCATGAACCTTCGTGGGAAATGATGCTGGCAGGTAGCCCCGGCTCGGGGTCTGCCTGGATATTATTATGGGCTGAATCAATTGCATCCCTTTCGAATCCTCAAGGCTCGGGGACAGACGACCACTTGTCACAGCCCCTCTACCCACTCCCAGTGCACGGTAACATCCCACGGCCACCTCCCGCCATTCCGCCCAGCCCACACCTGGCCAGATAAGAGGCAGGCGTCGTGGTGCCTTCCATGGTGGGCGGGTTTCATCATGGGGAGAAAATAAACAAGCTCCCGGTTTCCCCTTGTGCTGCCCGCGCGCGTGCACTTGTTTCTATTTGGGATTGGGAGAAACTCAAAGTGAACTTTCTTAAAATCTCAGTGGAATTCCTTGGCAAAGCCTTATCTCGGGAAGGAGGAGGCAGCCCGAAGGCTAGCCATCAGTGGTGGGAGGGTGGGTTTTCCTGGGGTCTTGCTGGCTTGAAGCCTCATTCTTCTCCTTTGTGGGAGCCCCAAGCCTGCCTTTGTGCTTTGTGGGACCCTGTCTGAGGGGCTGAGAGCAGCTTTGTGCTTTGTCAGCTGCTGGGCTGACTCCCGCCAGCTGATGGTGATGGTACCACTGAGTGAGCTCTTCCTGTGTCCTGGTCAAGTGCTTGATACTTAGGAGCTCATTTCTCCCTCACAACAGCCCTCTGTGGAAGGTACTGTTCCTTTCTGCAGGTTTCAGATGTGGCAGCTAAGACCCAGAGAGGCTGTTTAACTTGCCCAATGTCACACAGCTAGAAATAGATAGACTCAGGTTCAAATCCACACTTTCCAACTTGAAGTCTGGCTGTGGGTCAGAGAGCTTCCTTGGCTGTAGCTAGCTTTAGTCTCTTGCTGCCCCTTTTCCTGTCCAAGTTCCCCCAAAGGTCCTCAGTGTCCTCTGGCCTCTAAACCACCACACACATGCTTCCTCGGGCTGAAACGCCCTTCCAACATGGCCAGCTCCCACTTATTCTCAGGACTTGGCTCAGTGACTACTTCCTCCAGGAAGCTCTCCCTGACCACCCCCAAAATCCAGGCTGGATACCTCTCTGGGTGCTTCCTGGCACTCTGGGCTTCCCCCCAGCCGATGTTGATCACCCACTGTTGTAAATGGGGCTCCATGTGTTCATCTCGACTCACCAATGCAAACGCCTTGAGGGTAGGGCCTGCTCACTAAATGATGAATAAATGATTGAATGTAAGCTCGAATTTCTTGCTGCAGTAGCTGGTCGGCAACACAGCCTGGTTGCTGGTTTCCATCCCTCTTTGCCTCCCTGTATCTCAGTTTCTCATCTGGAAGATGGAGATACAGCCCATCCCTGTAGGGTTGTCGTGAGTGTAAATGAGAGAACCCATGGGAAGCACTCCGAACAGCCCTGGGCACCTGTGAGCGGTCTTACTGGGCTGGGCACTGTCACTGGGGGTGGGGCAGGGAGGCTCTGCCCTGGGCTGGCCTAATTCTCCCTCAGGCACCGCTCCCTGGGTTGAATGACTCAGCATTTGGAAATCTGACATCTTATTTAAGGAGCCAGATCATGCCCCCATCAAACTAAAGGTATTAGGTGCGGTTAAAGGCCAGCTAACGGGGTAGAGGTGGGGCGGACAGCAAGAAAATTTTCCAGTTAAAACCAAGAGACCATATGCCATGGAGGACAGAAAATAAAATGTGTGTGTGAGCGCAGGGGGACGAGGAGGGGCTGAGGCTGGAGATGCCGGAATTCGGGTGTGAAATGAGCCTGGAGGTAGCCCTGCCTTGTGGCCACAGGTCTATGGGTGCAATGGTGTACAGACCCTGAAGCCACCCGGAGATTGTCCCTTGGGGAGGACAAGGGTCTCCCAGCAGGGCTGTAACTCTGAGGGGAGAGTCCTTTTCTCCTGCACCTCCGTGCTGTCTCTTTCAGAGTTTTCCAAACTCCACTTTGCACAAACAAGTCCCACCAGTGCCTCCGAGAAGAGGGTTCTCTGTCTCTCTCCAGAAAGGCTGGTGGTGGCTTCTTCTCAAGGGCTGTGAATCTCAAGGCCATCCCATCTGCTGGGTCATAGAACTGTTGCGTTTCAGATGCAGCTGATCTGGGGCCCTGGTTCTGAACATCTGGATTCTAATTGGGAGACATAGGCCAAAGCCAGATATGGTTCTGCCCCAGCTTCCTGGAGAAACCAGGTGTTTTCTCAGGGACGAAGAGGGTTTTCTCCAGGAAAGTAAGGAGAGTTTGCTCACAGAAAACGGGAATAACTGAGTTACCCAGGAGACCAGTGGTACCTCTCACCTGCTGGGAGGAGATGGATTTCTTTACTGAAAAGAAGGAGGTGGGTGGTGGGGGGGCTCCTGGTGATCTGATCGGAGGGCTCACAGAGCAAGGAAGGGGATCAGGGCCAGGCCACCAGCCCTGGCCCAACCCAAGAAGCCACTGGAGAGAGCCTGTTTGCCAGAGTATCTGCTGACCCGTGGCTGCTCTCCAGAAGTGAAACATTTTGCGGTTTTACTCATTTGAGTCCCGTCTACAGTTATGTTCTGAAAGATCATCAATTGTTGGAGCAAGTAAGACCCTGTGCTTTAAAAGGAAACTGGGCCTATAAAAGTAAGTGTGGTTGGTGACCCAGAAAAATCGGAAGTTTGTACAATTCCTGTGCACGTGTGGATTTCAGGCACTTTAGCTCTTATTGGCATCGAGCGGCAGGCTGGGAAGACCCGGGGTTCGGGGTTGGTGTCAGCCCCATGAGGTGCAGGCCTTGGCTGCACCCATTATTAGCTTGGCGTGACCTCGGGCAAGCCACCTGGCCTCCTGAGCCTGGGGAGGACAGGCTCTGAGAAGCCAGGATAATAATAGTGCAGCCATCTCGTCTTGCAGCTCAGGGGCTATTTGGATTTGAGGTCATTAGGCAGCAGGAAATTAAAAAAATATATCTTCATGAGGGGTATTTTCCATTTGGCCCAAGAAGGAAAAACGAGATTTGGGCACTGTGTGCCTGGGGCCGAGAGGGGCACGGGGGAGAGAGGACCCCGTCCATCTTCCTGTCCCCTCATCTCCAAGAATTGGCTTTGAGTCCCTCTAGAAGCAGAAGACAAAAGCGGCTGCTTTGGGGGAAACTTTGCAAGATGTGGGGCTCAAGTGCTGCTGCTTGGGGCCCTGGGGACAACATGGGACCCTGACTTGAGGGCCCTTGTGTCATTTGAACCTGGATACCACCAGGATGGAGGAAACACAGCTAGCTGGCACCTGGAGGGTTTTGTGCTCTGGGAGATGGTGTCTGAACACCAGTGCAAGGGGCAGGGTGAGAGGTGTCCCCTGAGTGGCTGGTAGGCAGCTCTACTCTAGCCTTGGAGTAGAGAAGGCTGGGGAGAGATTGTGCCTGAGCCCATGGGGGCCCTGGGAACACCTGGGCGAGTTTCAACGAGGGTGAGATCCTGACAGTGGTGGCATCGAGCTGGTGAGATGCAGGCTCAATGGTCACGGAGCCCACAGATGGTACCACCTGCAGGGGTGGCCGAGAACACTGAGTCACTCAAATACCTACCTCCTAAGGCTATGGGTCAAATGAGAGCACCGGGAAGGATAGTGACAATTCAAAGTGCACCCTACCCAGCTGTCTCTCCATCGCTCTGAGCCTCACTTTTCAAATTTGTGGTATGAGGGCGATGAGGATGAGCTCCTTCCCCCAGGTTGTTACAAGGATGGAGTGACGTGAATATTATCTCTTCTTAGGACGGAATGACATGCGAAAAGTCATGCAGCAGAGACCGGTGTCAGTTTCTGTTTGCATTGTAATCAGCACCGTATACCTGCATAGTGGGCGCTCAGCAGATGCGGGTGAAGGAATGAGCGAGTGCTGCTCCCATATTCCACTGCGTCTCGTTAGAGCCCAGAGTGCTATTTGGAGAAGTCTTGTTATGAACACACTCCCACAGAAATAGAAGCAGGACCTGAGCTCTTAGCAATGAAGGCAGCTGACCGCCCCTGAGGGCTTGCCCGGCAAGCTATTGTGTGTTGCTTTCTTTAATCCTCACAATGATCCTTTAAGTGGGTCCTATGACTAGAACCCAAGGCCTGTTGAATAGAAATCCCATTATGAAGCAGAGGGAACTGAGTCTTGGAGAGGCCAGGTGATTTGCCCAAGGTCCGAAGGAGGTAAGAGGCAAAGCCAGGATTTGGAGCAGGTGGCTTACTCCAGAGCCCAGACTCTCCAGCCCTTCATTTTGCAGTTGATGACAGCACAGAACTTGGTCCCAGGTATCCAGTGGGCAGACCACCCCTCAACTCCATCTCTGGTTAACCAACCCAGGCCCCCACCACACCGCACTGCTAATGAGCAGTTTCTACGCGGTGGCAGCCAGGAAACACAAGACCCCAGGCTTCCTCTAGGAATTATATTAGAGGCTTAAGAGGCAGAGAGTGTTTCAGAATAGCTATTGGAGCCAACAATTATTATTTTTTTGTTACAGTGGGTAAAATTTCCCTCTCCCTTCTTACTCCCCTGCTAAAAGACTCAATTGAATAAGTAAGAGAAGCAGAAGCATGTGTTATTGGAAAACTGTTTAGTGCAATTACCACTGCAGACTTTACTGAATTTGAAAATGATAGATGGCAAATCTTAATTTCCCAAGCTCTCCATCCCGGCAAGCAGTTTGTTAAAGACTAGCGGTGCGGCTAATCTCTGCTGCATAAAGCCCGTGAATACACGTTTTTCCTTTTTATATAACACATTATGCTAATCACCCTGTATTCCACTTTTCAATAAAAGGTCAGCAGAGCACTGTTTGTTCAGAATGTGCAATTTAAACTTCATGTCTGTCATTAGAGATAATCTAGGTTTGCTGTATCAAGTGCAGTTGTCATAGAAACCAGACCCGAAAGCTCTGTTTACAGCCTTTGGAGAATAAACACTTTGCATTTATTTCTCTGGAAAGAAAAAAATAAACCACATCAGAAATCATCGAACAATTAAGTAAGGTTTGAAAACAAAGTGGTAATAGCCCAGAAGAGAGAGCTATGTCATTCATCAAAAATCAATAACTGTCACGCAGTTGGTATACCAGGGCATTCAAGCAGGGGACTGACGGAAGTGGTCAAATATTTCCCCTGGGAAGAACAAGTAAGGGACAAGCGGATGTGTGACTGTGCCGAGTACGGAATTAATTTAAGTGTGCTAATGGGCTTTATCCAAACTATTATACCCTTGAAAAATATTTTGTGTAAATTGTACTGAGTGTCTGATTAGGCCTTTTTATCCCCTGTATTTGGATATTCATTTGTGAATCCCAACCAGCTGAGATGATTCCATAATATGGTTTTTCTGATCTCCCTCCTGTCGTTTATAAGGACCCTCCCTGGAAGCAGTTCAGGGATCCTGGTTCCAGCATTTTAAAATTCTGCTTGAGTAGCTTCACCGTATTTATCAAATAGAAATACAGGATGCCCAATTAAATTTGAATAATTTTTTAAGCATAAGTATGTCCCAACTATTGCATGGGATATACTTATGCTGAAATTATTCATTGCTTATCTGAAATGCAAATTTAACTGGGTGTCCTGTATGAAATCTGTTGTCCTGTGTCTCAGGGGTCCAACAGAGTGAGGAGGTAATTCTCTGCCCTGCCCTGCCAGCCTCAGGCCTGTGCTTCCTTTAACAGGAGAATGAGAAGTGTATGCACAGGATGTGTGTGTGCGTGACTAATCTTGTTAAGTCACAGTGTAATTGTGGCTCTTATTTGCCAGAGGCACCAATCAAAGTCAAGTACAAAAAAGTCACCCACTTGGAAATGACCAAACACCCACTTACAACAGTCACTACATAGGGGGAATGCTTCTGGAGGTTTTTGCATTGAAAGAGGTTTGCTGGACTTCCTTTTCTGGGCTGCGAGTTAACTGTCCCCAGTTTTTGGAGCTAGTCTCCAGTCATTTTCCGGAGCTGGGCCAGAAGAAGGACCTGAGGCTTATATGTGGGGTGTGATGTTCAATTCAGGGCTGAAAGGGTGGGTTTCTGTGAACTGTGGCCCTGGCCAAGGGCAGCTTCATTGTTGTAACTTCTATCCATGCAATACAATTTGCAGAAATCTGGTAATTGGCAGACGATGCATTCACTAGACTACTGTATTGGATTCAGGTTGATGGAGCTAAGTCAAACCCAACACACATATTCAGTTCAACAAGTGGAAATTCAGTATCTGCTGCTCTGGCTCATGCACCCTAGGGGGCCCAAAGCCAGATTTTGGTCAGCCACCCAGGGATGCCTTGGCCAGCGGGGAGAGAGTCAAGCATAGATGTCACTTGAGAATCAGCAGATGGGCCAAGTTCCAGAGCAGAGGCAGAAATACAGTGCCATGAGAATGGGCAGGAGGAAGAGATGGAGTTCACCTGGGGAGTCTCCGGAGGCTTCTTGGAGGCGAGGGATTCACAGCTGATCTTTTAGGTGGCCATGTATTAGATTAGTTAACAATAAAAAGTATATCTCTTACAAGGACGTTCTCATTGGATTTGGGGGCTACCCCAATTCAGTATGACCTCATCTCAATTCTTACCTTCATTACATCTGCAAAGACCCTATTTCTAGATAAGATCACATTCTGAGTTTCCATGTAGACATGAATTCTTGGAGACTGTTCAACCCACTACAGTTGTCAATGATAAAATCTTAACAGATTTCGAAAAAGATAGAGATTTCTGCCTTCTCTTGAACAATCAGATCTGGCAGTGGGCCGGGTGGGAGGGGCAGCTGGCCTTTCCCCAGGCACCTGGTGCTCCGCTCAGTTCTTCACCTGCCCAACCCCTGCTTTAGTTTAGGAAGAGCCATCACAGGGCCTCTGTAAGGCTGGAATCTGCTTCCTGCTCTCCCATCTCCTTCCCAATGTCTCCTTCCCAAAACACATTTATTCTCTGCATGAGCTACTGGTTAATGTTTTTTATCTCCAAGGTCAGAAATATTTGATTCCAACTAGGGACACCAAATTGAAACCCATACAGTGTCAAAAATGCAGGACAGGTGATAATTGAGAGCCCTGTGACATAGGACAGGGAGAGAGGGTGTAGGCTCCCAGGCCAGGCAAGCCGTGTAGCTCCTGCTCTTTTCCCTGTGTGGTCTTGGGTAAGTAACTCAGTCTTAGCTAGCCTCAGTTTCACACCTATGAAATGGGTATGATAACAGCTCCTTTCAATGTTGTGAGACCTTGAAAGACTATGCATAAAGTGCCAAGCACAGTCCTGGCATGTAATAGAGGCTTAATAAATGTCTGGTGAGTAAATGATGAATGAGCTAGTTGTCTGAACTTTGAGTCACTTCCAGCTAAAACAGGATAAATGGTTCAGGTGCAAATAATAGTGTCCACGCCACACTGATGAAATCAGAAAGGATGATAAAATGTTCCAAGAAAGATTCTTGTTGGCCCTGCAATGCAATAAACTATGTCCTTTTTTTTCAGTCAAAAGGAAATTCACTCCAAGATCAATAAATAGTAATTCCAGAAATAGCAATAATGATAAACGTCAATGGTTACCCCCAAAGATGTGACGTTTGCATAATTAGAGAGCAAAGTGAGAGATTTTTTGAGCATCTAGGATAGTATTTCCAATTGTGTGTGTTCTAAAGGAAGTTAATAGGTGTTCTGTGAAAAAAGGGTTCCTGGTTAAACAACGTGGGAAAATCTTCAAGTATCAAAGTCGTCTTTACTGCAGGAATTTCAGAGCCTTTAATAAGTTAATATGGAGTATGAATTTCCTAAATGAGGATACAGCATGAAATATTTCCCAGATATATTTGGGCAGAGGAAAACCGCCTCCCCCAACCCCTCTTTTGGGGCTAGCACTGCATGGAGCACAGCACTGGGAAGGCACATCAGGATTTTTGGTGAGCACCGTCCCCGCCAAATGCTAGACATTCTTGTAGGTTTCAGGAGGGCTCTAATCCTGGAGAGAGCCGGCTGGCTGCCAGCCCTGGGATTTTGGTTATTAAATGACAGGCTGATCAAAGGGCTTTGAGTATGGAAGGAAAGACCCTGGGCATTGAGCCTGGCTGAGAGATGTCATCTGTAAAGCAACTGGTGAGAGATTCCTGTAGGCCACTACAGCCCGAATAGGAAGGGTTGGGAAGAGCCCTGTCAGGGATCCCACTGCCCCAAGCGGGCTCCCATCTCTCTCTGCTTCCAGGTCCTCCAGGGCCAAATGTCATCTTCAGAAGAGCTTCCTGCAATGTCTCCTGAAGTGCTGGGGTACAGGGCTTCCTGGGGCCTGTGGTTGGGGGATGCCTGTTCCTGAAGATGTCACCTTTAGTCTTCTTATTTCTCTGCCACCAATCCCCACCAGCTGACTCTGCCCAGTAAACCACGCCCCCTCACCGAGGCTCAGGACCCAGGCTACACTCATTAGCCTTAGTGCTGAAGCCTTAGACTCTTAAGTCATCCTTTACAATTCCTCTGCTCATATCTCTTGGCAGTTCAGTCACATGACTCTCCTAGCTGCAAGGGAGCCGGGGAAATGAGCCTTTTGCCTGAGTGTCCTTGTGTCCACCTAAAAATTAAGGCTCTCTTAAATAAAAAGAAGGGGATTCTGGGAGGACACTGGGAGGTAACTAGCAGTCTGCTAGAATATCCTTTACTTAACTTTGGACAAGCCACTCTTTTTGTTTTAATTAATTAATTAAAATTCTATACGTGTTCATTGGTGAAAAGCTGAAAAATGTGGGCAATTTTCAAAAAGAAAAAAGCTATCGATGACCAATACTCCTGCTATTCCTAGAGATAACTATTATTAGCATTGTATGTAGATGTCCTCCCCCCCAATTTCGAGGTCATATTTTAAATTCAATTCTATATCGTGCTTTTTCACCATATTTTTGCATGTCATTGAAAACTCTTCACAAATATTTTTAACAATGACATGAGACTTATATGACTATAATTATATGTACCATAATTTACTTGGTCATTCCTCTAATGGATATTGAAAATTGTTAGCAATTTTTCGTTATTAACAGTAAAGAACATTTCCTGGGTTTTGACCTCTTTTTTGGATTATTTTCTCAAGGTTGGTTCCTAGAAGTGAAATTACTGGTTTCCATGGGCAGACCTTTGAAAGTTTCTTGCTATACAGTGCCAGATTGCTTTCCTGAAAGCTGATTCACCTCACTTCCTCCAGGATTAAGAAGAAATGAAGGTCTTAAAAAATCTTGTTGGCCTTTAGTTTTGTGATGGTGGTGGTCAACTGATTGTTGAAAGATTCTCCTCTGTGCCCTGTTAGCTAAGTGGCATCCTGCTACACAGTTGATGTCTCTGTGCTGTTGAGAGGATGGGGACCATGGACACTGTAGCCCACAGACTGGGCAGCCTCCAGGATCTCATTAATGTTCCAGAGAGATCTTTGGCAACAGCCTGTGCCTCATGTGTTGGATGATGCTGGCCATCCATCACTCGTGACATTTTCACCCTTCTCAGTGTTGTCCAGCTTCTTTCTGTCCCTGGCTGGTTCTTTGAGGGCTCTGATGGTCAGAAAAGAGGGTAAAAACTACCAGTACAGGGAACTATCTTCTATATCTTGCAGTAACCGGTAATGAAAAAGAATATGAAAAGGAATATATGAACGTATATGTGTGACTGAAACATTATGCTGTACACGAGAAATTGATGCAACATTGTAAACTGAATATACTTCAATTAAACCAAACAAAAACCCCCCAAATCTACCATTACAGCCTAGCCTGTCCGTTCTGAAGGGTCAGTTTCATTGATGTCTTTAGCTTCTCCCATCACCAGTTGCCTTGGCAATGTTGTCACGAGTTCTTAAGGAGACGGACTAGAGGCCAATCTGTGGGGCCATAACAGACACAGGATCAGTTTCCCAACCAGAGCAGCAGCAGCTGCTGTCAAATAAACCAGGATATGAGACAACCAAAGAAAGCTGAAGCTTTGACTTCTGCAAGCCTGAAGAGGAGAGCTCTCCGCCTTTCCTTTAAAAAAAAAAAATGAAAAAGACCTTTTTATTTTAGAAATGTTTAAGATTTATAGCAAAATTGCAAAGAGTACAGAGATTCCATACACCAAGACACAGTTTCCCCTATATTAACCCCTTACATTAGCATGGTACATTGGTCACGAGGCATGAACAGTTATTGACACATTATTATTAACTGAAGTCCATACTTCATTCAGAGTTCCTTAGTTTTTTTTTTTAAACAAGTGTCCTTTTTCTGATCCAGAATCCCATATTAGTTATATTAGTAACTATGTCTCCTTAAGCTTCTCTTGGCTGTGATAGTTTCTCAGGCTTTGCTTATTTCTGATGACTTTGACAGTTTTGAGGAGTTTTGGTCAGGTATTTTGTAGAATGTCCCTCAGTTGGGATTTGTGTCCCCCTCTCACCTCCCTTCGTTTTGGGAGGAGGACCACGGAGGTAAACTGCCATTCTGATCA
Organism: Camelus bactrianus; assembly: GCF_048773025.1. Taxonomy (NCBI): domain Eukaryota; kingdom Metazoa; phylum Chordata; class Mammalia; order Artiodactyla; family Camelidae; genus Camelus; species Camelus bactrianus. The sequence continues at coordinate 27,340,502 of NC_133549.1, forward strand.
CATCAAGGGTATGTACTATCCGCATGACAGCACCGTTGGTGTTAACCTTGATCAACTGGCATAAGTAGTGTTTCTCAGGTTTCTTTCGTGCAAAGTGACTTTTTTCCTCCTCCTTTTCTTACCGTGCTCTTTGGATGAAAGTTGCTATGTGCAGCCCATGCTTAAGAAATGGGGACTTATGTTCCAGCTCCTTGAGGGTAAGGCATTTACATAAATTATTTGGAATCCCTTTGCATGGAAGATTTGTCTATTCTTCCCCATTGATATTTTTATTAGTTCAGGTGGTGGATGCATGGATTTTGCACAAATTATACATATATATATTTTTAATTGAAGTATAGTCTGTTTACAATGTGTCAATTTCTGGTGTACAGGATAATAGCTCAGTCATACATATGCATCAATATATTTGTTTTCATATTCTTTTTCATTATAGGTTACTATGAGATATTGAATATAATTCCCTGTGCTGTACAGTATAAACTCATTTATCTATTTTATCTATAGTAGCTATAGCAGCTTTATTGACATACACTACACAATTTACCCACTTAAAGTATACAACTCAATTTATTACTATTATTATTATTATTATTATTATTATTATTATTATTATTATTTAGCATCCAGAGTTGTTGGAGTCAGGGCAGACATAGAATCAGCTCCCCATCCAGGGCAGAAGCAGCTGGTGTCAAAACCTAAGAAAGTTGAGACAACCATAGCCACAATCAATGTTAGAATATTTTTGTCACTGCACAAAGAGACCCCATAACCATTAGCAGCCACTCACCATTTGCTCCTAATCCCCCTGACTTTAGGCAACCACTGATCTACTTTCTGTGTCCATAGATTTGCTTATTCTGGACATTTCATGTTAATGGAATCATACAATATGTGGTCTCTTGTGACAAACTTCTTTCACTTAGCATGTTTTCTTTTCTTTTCTTTTTTTTTTTAACTTTTTTTTATTGAGTTATAGTCATTTTACAATGTTGTGTCAAATTCCAGTGTAGAGCACAATTTTTCTGTCATCCATGAACATATATATATTCATTGTCACATTTTTTTTTCTCTGTGAGCTACCATAAGATCTTGTATATATTTCACTGTGCTATACAGTATAATCTTGTTTATCTATTCTACATTTTGAACTCCCAGTCTGTCCCTTCCCACCCCCCACCCCCTTGGCAACCACAAGTTTGTATTCTATGTCTATGAGTCTGTTTCTGTTTTGTATTTATGTTTTTTTTTTTTTAGATTCACTTAGCATGTTTTCAAGTCAAGTTTCATCCATTTGCAGCTTGTATCAATACTTCATTTCTTTTTATTGCCAATTGTATTCCACTGTCTGGATATACCACATTTTATTCATCCATTTATCAACTGATGGATATTTGGGTTGTTGCCATTTTTTGGCTATTATGAATAATGCTGCTATACTCATATACAAGTTTTTGTGTAGATATATGTTTTTAATTTCTCTTGAATATATAACTAGGAGTGGAATTGCTCAGAAGTGGTTGTGAAGTGATATCTCATTGTGGTTTTGATTTGCATTTCCTTGAGGGCTAATGATGTTGAGCATCTTTTAATGTGCTTATTGGCCATTTGTATATCTTTGGAGAAATGTCTATTTTGATCCTTTGTCCAGGTTATAGTTAGGTCAACTGTCATTTTATTATTGAGTTGTATAAGCTCTTTATATATTCTAGATACAAGTCCCTTAACAGCTATATGATTTGCAAATATTTTCTTGCTTTCTGTGGATTGTCTTTTCATTTTCTTGATGTTACATTTTGAAGCACATATTTTTGACTTTGATGTAGTCTAATTTGTCTTTTTTTCCTTTTGTTGCTTGTGCTTTTGGTGTCTTACTCAAGAAACTATTGCCTGGTCCAAGATGATGAAGACTTATGCCTATAGTTTCATCTAAGAGTTTAGTTTTAGCTTTCACATTTAGGTTTGATCCATTTTAAGTTAGTTTTTGGATATGATTTGAGGTAGGAGTCCAATTCCATTCTTTTGTCTGTGGATATGCAGTTGTCCCAGCACCATATTTTCCCCCATTAATGGTCTTGGCACCCTTGTCAAAAATCAACTGACCATAAACAGAAGAATTTATTTCTCAACTCTCAATTCTATTCCATTGATCTAAATGTCTATCCTTAGGTCAGGATCACACTGTCTTGATTAGTGTAGATTTGTAGTAAGTTTTTGAAATCAAGAAGTCTGACTCCTCCAACATTGTTTTTGTTTTTCAAGATTATTTTGGATCTTGAGGGTACCGTGAATTTCTTTATGAATTTTAGGATATGCTTGTCAATTTCTGCAAAGAAAACAGCTGGGATTTTGATACACATTGTGATAAATCTGTAGATAACTTTGAAGAATATTACCATCTTAACAGTAATAAGTCTGGTCCATGAACATGGGATGTCTTTCTATACAAATTATATTTTTATTAAAATAGTCTCTCATACTGAATAAGTAAAAGGTAGCATGTAAAGCAATGTACATTTGGTATTTTATAATTGTCATCATTCATGTTATAATATCCAAAATAGTTTTCTTTGATTTAAATTGAGAATGTGAGGTGTCACTGTGATTATGAATATCTGTATATTTCTACCTTAATACCAGCCAGGAAATCATACAAAAGAGTGTGCAACAAAGTTTATATTCCTTATATTTCACTTGTATCATTCAACATGATGTAGCACAAAAGTCAGAATGCATCCTGTGGCAAGATTCCTACCTGAAGTATTGAGCCAACAGAGCTGAAGTGGCCCCTTATGTCCTGAAAGTACATTACATGGCCTCTATTGTCTGAGTAAAAGGCTCAATTGAAAAAAGTTGGAACTTAACCAAAATTGGATTTTCCCTAACACAAGAGAATTGCCTTGAGTCATCCTGCTTGCTGCATTGTTGGATAGAAAACCTTGGTAAAGCAATATGCCCTGGAAATTGTTAAGCTGTTTTGTGCCTTGGAGGAAAATTTAAAAACTAAAGCAATTCCTCTGTCAAATGTTCTCATTCATTCCAGAACTATCAAAATCTATTCCAATATTTTGAAGCATATTGTGCAGAAATTGCATTTATCTTCATCATGCATTGGGATGACAGTATTGATAGCTCTTAATACAGCCAACCTCGATTTTCATCTGTTGTCTGCACAAGGACAGCATCAAACAAAGATTTCTATTTTCCAAGCCTGTTTGGAAAGTTCAAAGACCTCCTGTAATTTTCCTAAAATTAAAAACTGAATTTTGAGATGAATGTAGATTCACATGCAGTTTTAAGAATTAATACAGAGTGATCTCTTATATGCTTTATATGGTTTCCCCCAATGGTAACATCTTACAAAACTATAGTACAATGTCACCACGAGAATATTAACAGTCATATGAGCAAGACACAAAATATTTCCATCACCATAAGGATCCCTCATTGTTGCCCTTTTATAGTTACATTCATTTCCCTCCTACCTCCATCCCCTCCTGGACCCCAAGCAACCACTACTCTGTTCTACATTTTTATATTTTTGTCATTTGAAGAATATTATATAAATGGAACTATTATAGTATGTAACCTTTTAGAATTGGCTTTCCCTTTTTCTCCACTCGGAGTAATTCTCTGAAGATTCATTCATGTTGTTTATATTAACAGTTTGTTCCATTTTATTATTAAGTAGTATTCCATACTATGTACCATAGTTTGTTTAACCATACATCCATCAAAGGACATCTGGGTTGTTTCTACTTTTGGCTATTATGAAGAAAGCTGCTATAAACATTCATGTACAGGTGTAAGTGTTGACATAAGTCTTCATTTCTCTGGGATAAATGCCCAGGAGTGCAATGGTTGGGTCATATGGTAGTTGCATGTTTAGTTTTTAAAGAAACTGCAAAAGTGTTTTCCAGAGTGACTCTACCATTATATTCCCACAAGCAATGTGTAAGTGACCCCGTACCTCTGTATCCTTGTCAGCATTTGATGTTGTTATTATTTTTCATTTTAGTCATTTGATAGATTTGTAGTCATGTCTCATTGTGGCTTTAATTCCATTTTAACTAATGATGTTGAACATCTTTTTATGTGCTTGTTTGCCATTGAATATTCTCTTTGATGAAATGTCTGTTTATGCCTTTTGTCCACCTAAAAATTAGATTGTCTTTTTTACCCTTGGTTCTTTACATATTCTAGATATTAGTCATTTGTTAGGTATGTATTCTACAAATATTTTCTCTATATAGCTTGTTCTTTTATCTTCTTACCAGGTCTTTTATGGAACAAAGGTTTTAAATTTTGATGAACTCAAATTTGTCAGTTTTTTCTTTTCTTGATCATGTTTTTGGTATCAAATCTAAGAATGGTTTGTCTAGTCTTAGAGACTCAAGTTTTTTCCTATTTTATTCTAAAAGTTTTACAGTTTTATGTTTTACACTTAAGTCCATAATCCATTTTGAGTTAATTTTTATATAAGGTATGAGACTTAACTAGAGGTCCCCTCTTTTTCTTTTCTGCCTACAGATGTATAATTGCTCTAGCATTGTTTAGAAGGCTAACTTCCCTTCACCAAAATCCTTTTGTACCTTTGTCAAAAGTCAGTTGGACATATTTGTGTTGGTGTATCTCTGAGTTTTCTATTTTGTTTATAAATTTTGTGTCTATCCCTCCACCAATGCCACACAGTCTTGATTGCAGTAGCTTTATTCTTCTTTTTCCACATTGTTTTTGTTCTTGTAGTTCCTTTGCTCTTCCATATAAACTTTAGAATAACCTTGTCTATATCTACAAAAATTCTTGCTGGAATCTGGAAAGTAATTGCATTAAACCTGTGTATCAATTTCGGGAGAATTGACATCTTTATTGTATTGAGTCTTCCAGTCTATGAACACAGAACATCTCTCTTTATTTATAAATTCTTTAATTTCTTTAATCAACACTTTGTAGTTTTCAACATGCAAGTCTTGTCAATATTTTGTTAGATTTATACTTATTTCAACTTGGGGGGGCAGTTTGAAATGCTACTGTATTTTTTAATTTCATTGTCTACATGTTTATTGCTAGTATATAGAAATACAATAAATTTTTGTATGTTTATCCATATTCTATAACCTTGCAAAAATCACTTACTATATCTAGGAGTTTCTGTAGATTCCTTTAATTTTTCTATGTAAATAGTCATGTCATTTGCAAGGAAAGACTGTTTTATTTCTTCCTTTTTTATCTGTATGACTTTTGTTTCTTTTTCTGGCTTTATTGCTCTGGCTAGACCATTTTGCACTATGTTAAATAAGAGTAAATATTCTTGCCTTGTTTCCAGTTTTAGAGAGAAAGCATAGTCCTGCACTGTGAAGTAGAATATTGGCTGTCAGTTTTTGTAGATGCTCTTAATCGCATTGAGAAATTTCTCTCTGTTCCTGTTTGCTGAGAGTTTTTAACAGAAACGTGTTTTGAATTTTGTGAAGTGATTTTTTTGCATCAATTGAGATGAACATGTGGTTGTTCTTAATTAGCTTGTTAATATGATGGATTATATTGATTGATTTTTCAATATTGAGTCAGCCTTGCATCCATGGAATAAACCTCAGTTGGTCTTGGAGGATAATTCTTGTTAAATATTGCTGAATTTTATTTTGTTAAGGATTTTTGTGTCCACATTAAGGAGGTATATTGGTCTGTGGTTTTCTCTTTTTGTATTGGTAGCAGAGTGATAATAGCTTCATAAAATGAACTGGGAGTTGTTGCTCCCTCTTCTATGGGATCTTTCACATATTTTTTCTTATCATGTTCTTCCTTCCTTCTTGATGTTATAAGGTTTTTTTTTTTGTTGTTTTCTGTTTAGAGAGCCTCCTTTAGCCATTCATTTAGAGTGGACCTGCTGGAAACAAATTCTCTTAGTTTTTTTTAATATGAGAATTTATTCCCCCTCTCCGTTCCTATAGGATATTTTTCCTGGGTGTGGGCTTCTAGGTTAATAGTTCTTTCTTTCACCACCTGGAAAATATTGTGCCACCTCCTGCTGGCCTCCGTGGTGTCTGGTAAGAAATCCACTATCATTCTAATTATTTTTCCCTAAAGGGAAATTCTTTGGCTGCTTTTAAGATTTTTTTCTTTGTCTTTATGTTTTGGAGTTTTAATTATGATGTGTCTTCACGTGGATTTCTTTGGGTTTATTCTATTTGGGATTGACTCATCATCTCAGGTTGGTAGGTTTACACCAATTGCTGAATTTGGGAAGTTTTCAGCCATTATTTCTTTGAGTGCCTTTTCAGCCTCACCCAATCTCTCTTCTCCTGTAGGACACCGATGACATGAATGTTAGATCTTTATTGTAGTACTGTAGGTCCCCGAGGCTCTGTTCCCCTTTTTTCTTAAAAGTGTATTTTCTTCTTTAGTTCAGGTTGGGTAATTTATATTGCTCTGTCATCCAGTTCCCTGATTCTTTCTTCTTTTTCCCTCTTGGCTATTGAGCCCAACCAATGAGCTTTTATTTCAGTTATTGTGTTTTCCATTTACAAACTTTCTGACTCTTTATATATTCTGTTTCTTTGCTGAGATTTTCTGTCTTTTCATTTGCTTCAGATGCATTTGTAATTGCTTGTTGAAGCATTTTTATCATCACTGCATTTAAATCTTTGTCACATAATTCTAATGTTCCTGTCCTCTTCATGTTGCCATTTATTGATTTTTTTAAAATTTAGTTTTAGCTCTTTGTGGGTCTTCATGTGATGAGTATTTTTGGCTGAAACCCAGGAATTTTTGTATTAGGTTACGAGACTTTGTAGTTTACTTAATCTTCTCGTTTTAGCTGGGTTTCTCTGCTACCACTTCAGGAGAGGAAGCTGTAGTGCTGCCTTCTTCCTGCCAGGTGGAGGTAGAAGTCCAGATTTCCTACTTGGCACTTGTTGACATCTGAGGTGTGGGGGGTCGGGGGGGTGTACTCCTTGTTGCTGCTGGTTAGGAGTTCTGGCTCCCCATGTGGGTGTCACCCTGCAGGGGTGGGCGTGGGGCTCACTACTGCTGTGCATGGACAGGATAAAAGCCCTGGCTCCCTCCTTGATCTTCTCTGATACCATCTGGGTGGAGGTGCTGGGGCATCTTGTTATAGTCTCGAGAGGGTGGAAATCTAGGCCCCCCACTTGGCCTTTGCTGGCATGGGTAGAGGTGGAGCCACAAGTTTTTACCATGGTGTTTGGCTGGAGTAGAGTGGTTATTGGCTAAAAATGTTTGTTTCTGGCCCTTTGGGTAGAAAGAGCAAGCTTTTGTTGGGGATTTTTAAAAATTTTGTCTATGTGTCTTGGCGCTTCTGTGTTGTTGGCTTCTTCTACTCCATGTAGAGAATATATGAAGCAAAAAGAAAACTTAGGGAACTCACAGTGTCATTTCTTGGACTCCAAGGTCCCTAGCTGGTCTACCTCTTCCCTTCAGTCTACTTCTGTGTGTTCTATATATAATGTTTAGGGGTTTTAGTCGTACATAGTGGAAAAAATAGGGGAAAGTATGTCTCGTTCATCTTCCTTAAAGTGGAAGTATCTTCTGGACTCATGGATACTTATTCTATTCTTAGTTCTAATCCAATACTACTTTGTTTCTTCTTTTGCTCAAAAATTTCCAGTTATTGTAGTTGGTTGTTTTTTCCTTTTGCTTCAGAATCCACCTGAGCTGCTCCAATGACCAAGGAAGGAAGAAACCCTACAGAAGGGTCAGGGTGGAAGAAACGGCTTGGCTTCCTTGGCTTCAAGACCCATAGCTTGAGTAGAGGTCTGACCTGAAGCCATTTCTGTGGCTCCCCGAATCGCTGTCCTACATAAATTGGATGTGGCTTGATTAACTGATTGCAGGGCAAAGGTCCCAGACCCCAGCCTCTCCTCCCTGGGGACTTGATCCTGCCCATTTGATTTGTGACAATTCTTTCTCCCACCTTAGCTTGGGAGGAAATGGGATGCAGCCAGGGTGATCACTTATCTAGGCTGACAGCAAGTAAACATGAAAAATGTGCTGGGGAACACAAAAGGACAGCGATCAGAAAGGCTTTTTCTTTCAACCTAAATCATGATGTTTTGGGCGTCGGCTAGAGTTTCCCAAGTTATTTATAACTGTCCATCCCTGTTAAGGGATATGTGTTTTATCTAAATATAGGTAATCTTTCCTAATCGAATGATAAATGTGTGTGTCCCAAATGGAAGGCGCATAGTTAGCCACCTTGTTACAGAAGTTCAGGTGAATAATGGAAATATTACTGGCATGACACCAGATCAGATGCTCTGGGACACTCAGTACTTGGATGTCAGGGCTCTCTGAGGTTTTTGGTGAAAGATCCTTCCTGGGAGCAGAGGTAGCCCTCACAAGCCTTTTAGAATGATATTCCAGGTACTTCTTATTCCTGGCAGCACGTGATTGTGTGTGTAGGAGGTTACGCTATGAACAGCCAGCATCTGGCTCTGTCTCCAGTCCTTCTTGAGGGACCCCAATGGGGCATCTCAGTTCCAGACTTAGCGGGTGTCTAGGACTCATTTCCTCTTCATGCAAAGGGAAATTCACAGTGTTAGAGCTGGCAGGAACCTAATTACTGCTTCTCTATAGAAACCCTGGTTGCTGTTTAGAAACATCTGGAAAAATAAAAAACAGTAATGCTGGGGCCCCACCTCCAGAGGTTCTGATTCTTTACACCAGAGGGATCAAGTAGGTAGTGTTATGATCTCCATTTAACAGATAGACACCCTGAGGCCTGGATTAAATTCCTCTCAGACCTGAGAGTTGCTCATGGTGGAGGATTTGAGCCCAGGTGGTCTGAGTCTGGAGTCCCAGACCTTAACCAACACACTGACTGGAGGTGGGCCTTCGCACGTGTTGGTTTTCTTCTATACCAATGAATGTTAGAATCACCTGGGGAGATTTTCACAAACATGGACACCTGTACCCCACTCCCTGATTCTAGTTTAATTGGGCTGGTGTGAGGTCAGCGCATTGAGGGGCTTTTAAATATCTCCAGGGGATTTGAATGGTCATGCAGGGTCAAGGACCCCGATTTAAGCTCAATCTGTGGACTACTCCCCAGTGCCTAGAAACAGACCCCAATGCCCAGAGGTGGAAGTCAGCCAGAGATAGTACCAGGACTCAGATGCTGACCAGCTTTCTATGCAGAAGGGGCATCTGGCTGAATAAGGCCTTTAATTTTTTTTATTTACTTATTTTTGGGGTTTACATTGTTTTTGTTGAGAACATTAAGAGATTGAGAAATTTCACATAGAAGCCCAGATTTCAGAATTCACTAGAAATGTCAGCGTATCTGGTGACACTGGGCTAAAGCTGAGAAGGGTTGTTCTCTCCAGTTAGACACGTCCCCTCTGCCTTCCTGGCCTTCTCATGGCTGGTCCCCAAGGGCACTGGCGTTTATAACCACTGTACTCCTCCCATGATGTCCTTCCTCATAAAAATTTGTGTTGTTGTCTTGTTGCGATTCTAGATTTAAGCACCTTAAGGTTTTCAACCTGGGGACAACTCTGTCCCCTAGGGACATTTGGCAATGTCTCAAGATCTGTGGGGTTGTCACAATGAGGGTGGGGGACAGTTCTACGAGCTTCTGGTGGGTAGAGGTCAGAGATACTGCTATACACCCTACCATGCACAGGCCAGCCCCACAACGAAGGATTTTCCAGCCCTGAGAGTCAGTAGAGCTAAGGTGGAGAAACTGCCTTGAGCTAGTGTCTGTGTCTCTTGCTCATCTCTGAATACCCCAGTCTCTGGGCCTGGCTGGTGGCACATAGTAGACGGTCAATTAAATGTCAGCTGGCGGACCGTGCTGGATTCTCCTCTGCTCCTGCTGGGTTTCTGCCTAATGCATCGTTGCTTTGCTCTGTGGGCACCATATGGCCCCGAGATAAATGAGTGAGTCAATACAAAGCCTGCCATATGCAAAGTAAGTGATCTTATGAATGAAATCCAGAGCAGGGACACAGTGATTTCATCTGAAGATGGAGACTAATTAAACACAAGATTGCTGCCAGTGCATTTGTTGGGAGAACCGAAGGTGTTCTGCGGCGGGAAGACTCTGGTCATTCTGTGGGGAGAGGAATAGGGAGGTAGTCTTAATCACGCTTTTACTGATCAAAGGTGTCCTTAAAATCAGTCCTTTCATTAACAGGGCGAGGAATGAGACAGACCCAGTGGGACGTTTCAGGCAGCATAAATTAATTATAAATTGCTGCGAATGACCTGCCTGGAATCTAACTCCCATGCCTTTGCAGGAAAGGTTCAGAGGACTTCAGTTAACGCTCTGAGGGAGCTGACATTAAATAACCCATGCTGGGGTGTGCCGAACCGAGGCTCCATGTCACCCTTTTGGTGACCATGTGGGAATGGGGACCATGTCAGACTTAGCGTGGCCACCACTGTGTCTGGCCTTGCAGCTATGTCCAGGACGAGGTGGCCAATTTACGGTGACCAGCCATCCAGGTTTTTCTGTGACTGTCCCAGTTTTAGTGTGAAAGTTCTGGATCCTGGGAAATCCCTCCTCAGGATGGGTAAAGCCCTGAATTTCAGCGAGGGGAGTAGAAGTTATAGGACAAACACAAAGCCCACACTGTAGCCCCATATAACACTGTTCTAGTGCCCAGTGGATATGGAATAGGTCATTTGCCTTCTGTAGTTGCTATGGCCGTTCCACCCCCGACTGCTGATGTTGGCAACCCTGGGTAGACTTTTGAAGCTGCCCTGTGCTCACCCTTGCTCTGTATCTGGCCAGAGATGGATGACTATAGTGTGACCTCTGGTCAGTTGTCTGGGTGCAGTTTCCCACATGAGCTCATGGTAGCTATGTGGCCTTGGGAAGGCTGTCTAACCTCTTCAGGGCTCATTTTCCCCATCTATTCCATGGGGATAATAAGAGCACCCCACACCGAGATTTGTAATGAGCATCAAATGAGACAGTCATAAAATGCCTACAGAAGGGCTTGGTTCAGATTAAGTGATCGATAAATCTTAACTGCCACTAATAAAATAATTGTACTGTAATAATCATTGTTATTGCCATTATTATCACTATTATTGTTGGAATAAGCCTCTGAATGCATGTGATCAGGCAGCGTGGAGCAGCCCAGGCCTTTGCCCTGAGCATCTTTCCCACCAGCATTAGCTATTCTGTGAATGTGCAGGAGTGGTGGGGGCTTCTTTTGTATGTGGCAGGGAGACATGGGGTGATTGCTTTCTGGGGGGCTTGAGCTCCAGTCACCTGGGCAGGGATCTGGGGGTGGAGGTGGGAAATGGGGAGAAGACCAGCTGGGGCCCCCAAAGAGCTAAGTTTAGAAGCACCATGAACCCGCTCATCCTTCTCCCTAGGGGGCTCCCTTCCTGAGTTGTGATTTTGGTGTCCTACACACTGTGAAACCATCACCACAATCAAGAAAATAAAGTTTGTAATATCTCACTCCCTAACCTATGGCTACAAAGATTTTCTCCTCTGTCTTTTCATCCAGAAGTTTTGTCGCTTTACCTTTTATTTAAATCTCTGACCCACTTCGAACTGAACTTCAAGATGTGAATTGAGGTCCATGTTTTTGCGATGGACATCCAACTCTTCCAGCACCATCTGCAGATAGGACTGTCCTCTCTCTATGGCGCTGCCTTTGACCCTTTGACAAAACTTAGTTGTCCACATATGTGTGGTCTTTTTTCTCAACTCTATTCTGTTCCATTGATCTCTGTCTTTTGTGACACCAGTACAACGCTGTCTGGATTACCGTAGCTTTTTAATGTCTCCAATATTACTCTTTTTCAAAGTACCCTCCAATAAAATACTAACTAGAAGTAATGAGTATGGACACCCATGCCTTGTTCCTGATCTTAGGGGGAAAGGCAATAGTCTTTCTTTTTAAATCAAGTATGATGTTGACTGTAGACTTTTTGTAGACGCCCTTTATGAGGCTGGGGAAGTTCCCTCAATCCCTAGTTTGCTGAGAGATTTTATGAGGAATGGATGTTGGATTTAGTCAAGTTGATTTAGTTTTGAGATAATCATATGGTTTTTTGAGATAATCATATGGTTTTTCTAGTTTTAATTTATTAATATGGTGAATTATATCGATTGATTTTTGAATGTTAAATCAATCTTACGTTTCTAGGATAAATGCCACCATGTATGTAATTTTTATATATTTTTGGATTTGCTTGATAAAATTATGTTTGGAATTTTTGCATCTATGTTCATGAGGGATTTTGGTCTTAAGCTTATTCTCTTGTGATACCTGTCAGGCTGTGGCATCAGGGTAATGCTGGCCTCTGAGAATGAACTGGGAAGTGCTTTCTCCTCTTCAATTTTTTGAGTTTGTGTAAGTTGGCATTATTTCATCTTTAAATGTTTGGTAGCATTTACCAGTGAGTTTTCTTTGTAGGAAGTTTTTAAACTATAAATTCATTTTTTTAAATAAATAAAAGACTATTCCACGTATTTACTACTTCTTGAGTGAGTTTTGGTAATTTGTTTTTCAAGGGATTTTTCCATTTTATTGAAGTTGCCAAAGTTATTGGCATAAAGTTGATTATAATAGCTCCTTTACTATCATTTTATTATCTGTAGGATCTATAATAATATTGTAGATTCCTGATGCTGGTAATCTGTGTATGGCTTTTTTTCCCTGATCAGCCTGGCTCAGATTTATCAATTTCATTAATGTTCTTTAAGAATCAACTTTGGGTTTCATTGATTTTTCTCAATTGTTTTTCTGTTTTCTCACTGATTTCTGGTCTTTCTGATTTTCTTTCTTCTACTTACTTCAGGTTTAATTTGCTCTTCTTTATCTAGTTTCTTAAGGTAGAAGGTGGGGTCATTGATTTGAGAACTTTCCTCTTTTATAGTAGAGCTGTTTAGTGCTACAAATTTCCTTTCACATACTGCTTTAATGGCACCTAACAAATTTTTCGATGTTGCGTTTCATTTTAATTTGCTTCAAAATATATTTTGTCTCCCTTGTGATGTTTTCTTTGAGCTAAGTACTTTTTAAAAATGTGTCATTTAGTCTCCAAACATTTGAAGATGTTCCAGAGATCTTTCTGTTATTTATTTCTAATTACATTCTGTTGTGGATAAAGAATATACTTTGTATGACTTGAATTTTCAATTTATTGTTTAATGGGCCAGAATCTTGGTAAATGTTTTGTGTGCACATGAAAAAAATGTGTGTTCTGCTGTTACAAAGTCATTTATAAATATCAATTAGGTCGAGTTGATTGATTGTGTTCAGTCTCCTACATCCTTACTGACTTTCTGCCTCCTTGCTCCTGGTAATATTCTTTGCTCTTAAATATAATTTGTCTGATGTAAATATAACCAGCTTGCTTCATGAACACTGTAAGGTAATAAATTTTTTGTTATAAGCCTCCAAGTTTGTGATAATTAGTTATGCAGCAATAGAAAACCAGTTCATAGGGTCTAGAGTTCTAGGCTGAAGTTTTTTTTTTCCGGACTTTAAAGATATAACTGACTCTTCTTGCTTCGGTTATATCTGAGGAGAAATCTGCTATCATCTTTCTCTTTCTTTTTTTCGATGTATGCAATGTGACTTTTTATAAGCTCTGGCTACTTTTACAGTTTTTTTCTTTGAAACTGATTTTGAAATAACACGACTAGAATGTGTCTTGGGATCGTTTTCTTCCGATGTGTTGTGTTCAGGTGCGTTGAGCTGCTTGGATCTGTGGGCTTATATTTTTCATTAAATTTGGAAGCATTTCAGCCATGATTTCTTCAAATATTTTTTCCTATGGTCCTTGCCTTCCTTTCTCTTCTTTTTTGGGGACTCAGTCTCACATACATTAGGTTGCTTGAGTTCACTGACGCTTTGTTCATTTTTAAAAATTCATTTTTTCTCTCTGTTTTTCATTTTGGAGAGACTTCACTGTTATGCCTTCAAGTTTACCAACCTTTTCTTCTGTGATGTTTGGTTTGCCATTAATTCCACTGAGTGTATTTTTAACCTCAGACACTGTAGTTTTAATCTGTTGAGTTCGCTCTTTTTTTATATCTTCCATGTCTCTAATTTTTCAAACATATGTAATACAGTTTAATACTCTTTTAATGTTCTTGTCTGATAGTTCTAATATCTATGTCAGTTCTGGATAAGTTTCAACTGATAATTTTTTTTCCCTTATCATGGCTGTTATTTTCCTGTTTCTTTGCATGCCTGGTAATTTTTCACAGGATTCCAGACTTTTGACTTTTAACCCTTCGTGTGCTGCATGCTTTTGTTTTCCTATAGATGTTATTGAACATTGTTCTGGAATGTACTTAACGTTACTTGGAAACATTTGATCCTTTTGAATCTTGCTTTTTAAATTTGTTAGGCAGGACCAGAGCTGTGTTTAGTTTGGGTTAATTACTTCCCCCTACGAAGGCGAGGCTCTTACCCTGTGAATGATGAGATTTCCCCAGTATGATGGAACAGGTGCTGTTCCGGGTCCTGTTCAGTGCTGTGTACTGGCCCCTCTGATCCTTTCGGATTGCTCGTGCTCATCTGGGCAGTTTCCTCACACGCTGTGCAGATCAGCACTCTGCTAACTGCTTCTAGGGGACCCTCTGCCGGTCTCCGGAGTTTCCTCTCTGTGAAGTTTTCTTCTCTCTGGTACCTTGTCCTAAGAGCCCTAGCTGCTCTTGGACTTGGTTCTGTCTCCTCAGCTCAGGGCTTCTCCTGGATTCCCCCACATTCTCACCCTTAGTGAGGCATTCTGGAAGCTCTCCCAAGGCAGCAAGCTGGACCACTTGTGGGCTAACCTGGTCTATTTCCTGACTCCCTGGGACCATTGTCTTTCATTGCCCAATGATCAGTCTCTTGAAAACTGTTGTTTCAAACATTTTTGTCCAGTGTTTCAGGCAAGAGGGTAAATCTTGTTCCTCTTTTTCCACCTTGGCTGGAAGCAGAAGTCTAAACCTTCTGTGTTCTGTGGTCAGAATCCACCGACATTCTGGCTTAAACTTGCTGTTGTGATTACAAGGATCAGACATTTTACTACTTCCTCTTCTTATCTAATCTGCCTTCCTGCAATGTTTTGATGACCTCTCTGCTTTCCCCTGAATGCTGTAACTTAATACATTCTATTTTTACTCGCTAATCTTGATTGACTTTCATCCCTTAATGCAATAAGTTTTTCTTCTGCCCAGTACTATCTGACATACACACAATGCATTTCTTCTTCACTCTCCCATCCATCAACCAAGGAATGGCGGTACTGCCCTGCTGCAATTGACTGAATTGTGTCCCCCCAGCCACCACCAATATCATAGGTGGAAGCCCTAACCCCCAGTGTGATGGTGTTTGGAGGTGGGGCCTTTGGGAGGTAATTAGGTTTAGACGAGGTCACGAGAGTGGGACCCCACGATGGGAGTAGTGCCTTTTAGGAAGCGCTCTTTCTCTCTCTCTCCACGTGCACACACGGAGGAAAGGCTGTGTGAAGCCATACTGAGAAGGGGGCTGTCTGCAAGCCAGCAGGAGCTCTCACCAGAAACCAACCCCTGTTAGACCTTGGTCTCGGACTTTCCAGCCTCCAGAACTGTGAGAAGGTAACCTTCTGTTGTTTAACCCAGTCTATGGTTTTTTATGATGGAGACCTAAGAAGACTAACAGATCTGCCACCTTTATGCGAACCTTTGCTCTCTGTTGGTCTGCCTTCTTACTCAGGCTGCTCTCTGGGTTTTTTTCTCCCCTTCAAGCTATTCTGTAACCTGTGCTCTAGTGTGTTTCTCCCTCTCCTTCTCCTTTTAACCCCCGCGCTATCCTAGACAAGCCTCCTCCTCCTGGTCTATAGGAGCCTTTTTCTTTCCAGGCCCTCTGTTTACACAAGATGTCACGGTATTCCTTTAAAGCACAGTTCCAGTCAGGGCCCACCTCTTCTCTCACAGCTTCAGTGACTCCCATTGTCCTCGGAAATAGTGTTCTATAGTTCCTTCCTCCACGATGCCTTTTCCAATCTGCCAGTTGGATGTGTTTTCTCCTTTGTGTCCTCACAGGGGGTTTGCTTTCTCCTCCAGTCCCCGTACACATTCCTTTCTCCCTTGTCATTGGCTGTGAGCTGCCACCTCCTTATCAGCCTGCAGACTCCTTGGTGATGCACCAGGATCAGAGCACCTCACAGAATTTTGCACGTATTCAGTGCTCACCAAATGCCTGTGTCCATATTTCCCAGCATCTTTTAAGGGTCTGGATTTTAAAATGACATTAAAATAAATTTTAAAATAAGAATAGAAAACCACCATAATAACCCTCGTCTTGTTTTTGCATTTCACCCCTCTGTCTTTGTATCTGCATTTTCAGAGCTTTATTCATAATCAACATATAAATCAAAGTTCTTTTTTCTTAAATGTACCGCCTTGCACATTTCCTCCTGTATTTAGCTTTACCAATTTCAAGTAACTGTAGCATCCCACTATATAGAAGTACCATAACTTACTAGGTTCTGTTAAGGTTTATTGGATTCAAGTTTGTGGAAATGTGACCTGATTTCAGGTTTCTTGTTCTTGTTCAGGGAAACTGACCCTGTTTTGGCCTCAGTTATATTCCTTCAATTAATATAACTTAGCCCCTCCACTGGTTTCCATGAGAAATACGAGCAGAATAAGCACTTTTCGGCCATTTTAACAGAAGATCTATGGGCCTAGTCAGGGATCACATTGCCCAGCGTAGAATCCTTTACTTGAAAAATCCTCGTTAACCGTGATCTCTTCTCTGTAGAGGACCACCAATCCAACTCCCTCTGCCTCTTCCCATACACCATGTCCAGCCTTCTTTCTCAGTTTCATGAAAGTTCAAATTTCTCATCCTTGTGTTATTCAGAGCAAAGCACTTTGCCCCAGAAACCTCTTCCAGTGTGCGGAACCAAACTCCATAAAACAGAGTCCTCCAGGTATGGGATACACCCTCCTGGGTGGATACAGAGCATTGGATATAATAAATAACATCCCTCAAACCACCCTCCATCTCTAGCCCAGACTACGTAAAGGATGGAGATAAGAGAAAAGTGGTGCACACAGCACAGGACTCACTACGTGCTCCCTACGTCTCTTGGGGTGACACTTAGTTCGAGTCTCTGGGATGCTCTGTCCATGAGCACCAGTAGCCACCCAGTCCAAGGTCTGTCAAGGCTGGGCTTATATTTGAAGGTGTTGATAGGGGCTGGCTTTTGGCATGTGGAAGGGGAAATGTGGACAATTAGGAGCTTTCATGGCAATGCACATATTTGAAATAGAGTTCCTGGTCCCGGGATACTGCCTGGGCAAGTGTGGCTCTCAGGGAAGCTGAGATGCCTGCTCATCTTAAAGGGGTCGCTGCTGCAGGCCGAGTGCTCCTCTCTTCCTTCTTTCCATCTTCTGGAACCAGTGTCTTGATGGTGCCAGACTCTTACTTTTCATGGCCAGTTATTATTGGCATTCTCTGGGTTGAAGAAACCCAGATCAAATTGGCCTAAGCAAGAATGGGTTCATGCTCAAACTGCTGGGAAGGGCCCCAGACAGCTTGTGGAGCCGGTAAGAGAGCTTCAGCAGCCAGGTTCTGGCTAAAATTATACTCAAAACTGCAGTGACTTGCTCCCTTCCCTGAACGTCCCCATTTCATCTCATGCTTGGTGACAACTGACAACAGGCCCTTTTCTCCATGTTTCGGGGTGGACAGCCACTGGAAGATTCCCCTTTGTGTCCTTATGGCATCAGGACCTTCAGCTCCAAATCGGTACGTTTCAGAGGCAGACCAAGTGGTCCAGCCTGGGGGATCATGGCCTCCTCTGGACTGACCCTGCCCAGGAGAATTGGATACTGTGATGGGTCAGTCCCATATGTGGAGATAAATAGCGGAAGGGGGGAGACTGGAAAGCTTGAGTGTCAGATAGACAATCCTGTTCTGCAGCACGGGGGCCCACTCCTTCCTGCGTTCAGGAAATGGCTGCTCATACTGGTGACTCAGTTTTGAACTGATGTGTCCACGGACTCTGCCCGATTCCAGATCATTAAATCTCACTTACCTTGCTTAAGCTCAGGTAGGATTCTAACCATTTTGAAACTCTCTTTTAGAAATCGTACTGAAATGAATGTAATCATATGATCCATTACACATTAACACAAACTAACACCTTTCTACTTTCTGGTATAAAGGTGTTCACTCTCTGGGTATACATTTCATACAATGCCTGCATGTATGATCAAACATGTCTAATTTGAATTACTTGTGGCAAAGGGCAGCCTGGATTAGAAAAACGTCTGAGTCCTAATTTATATTTTAAATAACTCAAGTTTCCATGTTACTGCTTAGGGTTCTAAAACAGACAAAGTCCACTCTGGGTGGTTTAGGTAAAAATGACTTATTAGGAAATCTAGCAAGCCCACAGAAGGGTTGGGATGGCTGATGAGATAGTCCTGAGGCCATACTTCAGGAATGAGTCCCAAAACCATGTTGCAGAATTCAGCTGCCAAGGGAGCTGCTGCCTCTCTATGGTCAGAAAGCTGCTGAACGGGGATGCTGACATAGCTAGGATCTGTCAGCAACATGGGTACATTGCACTTCTTCCTCTCCTTGTAATCCCTTCCCAAGTCGAAGTCTTGTGTAACTACCTTTCTCTCCTTGTGACTTTGTTCTCAGTCAAGGTCTTGTGCAAGTACACGTGACTATTGGACATAAACCACACCTGCAACTCTAGATGCAAGGGAGTTTGGGAAAGCCCTTGCATGAGCTTTCCAGGCTTTGTGCAGTAGAAAGGGGGCTTGGGGGTTGGAACAGATGTTGAATGAGCATCTTCTCTGTTTGGATTCCCCATAATGCCGCACATGGGGAAGATGCTTGATAAATGTTGGTTCAAATGTGCGTGTATTTGTGTGCCCAATATGATGGTATTTGGAGGTAGGGCCTTTGAGAGTTAATTGGGTCATGAAGGTGGACCCTCACAAATGAGATTAGTGCCCTTACAAATGAGACCTCAGAGGATCCCTTGCTCCTTCTACCATGTAAGATTACACTGAGAAGATGGTCATGTACCTACCAGGAAGCAGCCTTGATCTTGGACTTCCTGACCACCAGAACTATGAGAAATGAATTTCTTCTGTTTATAAACCACCCAATCTATGATGTAGCAGCTTGAACGGACCAAGACAGTGTGAGAGTGAGAACAGAAAGCACTGGACTGGGAGTCAGCTGACCCTAATTCTGAGTAAATCCTCTTCTCTATCTGGGCATCACTTTCTTTATCTTTCAGGTTATGAAGTTTGACTAAAGGCTCTTGAAAGTCCCTTCCAGTTTGAAATAGTCCATGATCCTCTGAATTTTTTGGTAACAACTAAGATCCAAGGAAGGAAATCAATGAAGTCGATGGTAGAAGCTTTTGGTTTTGATTTGCTGATACCTGCCCATTTTCCTAAAAGGGTCTGAGGAGATGGGGAATCTTTAGACATTTTCATGTTATATATATGCACACCTTCACCTAAGGGAAAGTGGCAGTTCTTTTAAAAGTGTCGACTCATGAGCACCGTAGAAAAGCCAGGGACATTCCCTTCTGTCACTGCCACCACTGACCCTGCTATTTGCCTGTCTATGCCACCTTTCCAAACTCCCTTGCATCCAGAACTGCAGAACAGTTCTGGTTTTGGAATTAGACTACCTTGTGCCTTTAAGCTGGATAAAATATGTAAAGGAAACAAGACTTAGGGGCATGGCGCAACACGTGCCCTGAATGATCTCTGGGAGAAATTTAATTTTGTTTCCAGTTATTTGAGGTTATACATAGGATTATATATCTGAGGCAGAGAAAGTCATTAATCAAGAAAGGGGCCTCTTAATCCTCCTGGTTTTAATGAGACACTGTAAAATGCCTTTCACTGGCAAATGGCAAGTATCAGCTGGGTGTGATTAGAGACTTCTGTGGCAGGTTTGCCGTGGTACTGTGTACCCAGTCATTCACCACTCTAATCCTGCCTGTCACGGGGGTGGAAATGGGCGTTGATGGCTTTATGGCCTCCCTTAAATGGCAGGCTGACAAGTGAGGACCTGGACAATGGCATACGGGATAGGTCTTTAGACAGCAGCCCACAAATGTTAGAGTAGTGCGTATCGGGCACACACATCTGTGAGTTGGCTGGAGGTTGGCTGAGCTAGGCTGGGCACAGCTGGGGCATCTGTCTTTTGCCTCATTCTGTTGGTCAGTGCAAGTCACGTGACTCAACTTTGAAAAATCTGAGGGTGGGGAAATGCGCTCTGCCTTGATGGGGAGAATCCCAAAGTCGCATGATAAAGGGTGTCAGCACAGGGAGGGGTAAAGAATTGGGGGCAATAATGCAGTCCATCATGAGCACACATTAACCAACTGGAGTGACAAAGCCTTTGTATCGGCACACTTTCTGTTGCTGGTGTCAGGAGCACTGGTCACCTAAGCCCAAGCTCACGTAGCTGGTGAGCCCAGGAGCTGACTGGTGTGCGTGGCCGGGTCCAGAGCCACAGACGTTTTGTCAGCACTCTGTCTCTCTTTTGTTCTCTTGGCCTGGCTTCTGGGTGTGTTGGCTTCATTCTGCAGATGGCTTCTTTAATGCAGTGAGATAAGCTGGCTGCAGCCATTCCAGGCCTTCTCAGTCTTTACTACTGCCATTGGAAGAAAAGACATCCCTCTGACACCTAGTGAGCATCTACCAAAGTCTTAGAGAAGGCTTTGACTGGCTCAGGCCCTGTGCTCATCTCTGATCCAATCATGCTACCAAGAGAGATGGAGCGTTCCGATTGGCTAGCCTGTGTCACGTGTCAAGCCCTATGTTAAAGGGGCTGGAGGACCTGTGCTCGGCAAGCCAGGCACAAATAAAGTGGGGAAAGGCAGTTCTCCCAAAGGAACAGCAGAGTGTTTTCACCAGATGGGAGAGGCAGGGGAGCTGGGCACAAGTGAGCACCAGATGTCACTTCAGTACAGGGTTCAGTGGGGGCAGAGAAGGAAGGAGCGGGATGACCCTACTATTTGCCTGTCTACGGCAGACACACCCTACTGCCTTTGATGGTGTTTGGTAACAACACAAGAGTCAGTGATGTGTTTGGGGCAATAGGCCATCACCAGGAAGGTGTGCTGGTCAGGCAGGCAAAAGGCAGGGTATATGACCCAGCTTCCCACCCACTTAGGGTTAACAAAGGACTGAGCCAGCTAGGTCAAGACAGACGTCAAGCAGGGTCACTAGAGGGTCTATAAGGTCCCCTCCTGTGCTTTGTGACTCTGACATTGCTTGACCGTAGGATGACCTGGAGCATCTCAGGAGTGCTTTCCCACCTCACCTGTGTGGATAGAGATCAGGCGGATGATGCTACTTGTATTGGGAGCACCTTGGCCAGACTAAGTCTACCAGACTAGCTCTGTCCTCGAATTCTGTCTCTCTAGTGGGGGGGAAGGAGGAGGCTTCAGCCTGCTGCCTGAGGCCCTGTAGGGAAAGGACTGAGGGTAGGACAAGCATGCTGGCCCTTCTGGGGTCGGGGTAGAGGGAGCCACGTGATGTAGAACCCGCATTCCACTTGCTTCCATGAGGGACTTGGAGGGGTTTCAGTAAAAACACACACATGGGTATACAGGGACACCAGTTAAAGATAGAAGAGAAACTATATGGCTAAGGAGAGGTTGTAAGCAGGAGTAAGGAATAAACTAATGACTAGTGATTGAGGTCTAAATTTGGCCCTGAACTTCTGGCAGACAGGACAAAAAGAGAAATATGATGGATTTCTTAGTAACTTGAAAGAAAAGAAATGTCCAGAGAAGGAAAGGTTTTCCCCTGGCACAAATTTCTAGGAGAAATTTATCACCTGGATCTTTCTGTAAAGGACCCTGGGTAACAGGAATTCAGCACCCAGGGGAGAGCACCCACGATCTTGACCTCAAGATCAGACACCTCATGACTGGACACACTGGTGAACTTTGTTGTTTGTCTGTGTTTCCTGCTAGACTCTGGGCTCCATGTAGACAGGAATCTGGTTTGTCTGCTTGATGGCTGAGCCTCAATGCGTTAGAAGAATTTAATAAGCAGTATTTTAAGAGAAAAACAAGTATTTTGCGGGTAATTAGAGGGACAGCTAAGCCCAACCTGTGTTGCCAGTTGAGGGGGAGATGGTTTCCTGGGTGAAGCGGCATTCTACTGGAGACCTGAAGGACTCCTCTGAATTAGGACAAGGGGTGTTCAGGAAGAGACAATAGCGAATGGGAGCAAGAGAGAGGACTCCACCTGGCGTGAGAGGTAGCACGTGGGCTCAGCGTGGAGGCAGAGTGGAGGGCGGGGGGCAGGAGGTCGGAGACACAAGCAGACAGGAGGTGGACGTTGCTTGAAAGGCAGTGGGGAGCCCCTCAAGGGTCAGATGTGATCACTCGGCCATGTGTCCCGGGGGTCGGGCTCTGGCATCTCCAGGCTCAGAACGAGAGGATCAGACTGGCAGGCGCCTGGGGTTGAGACCTCTGGTGAGACCCCCCCAGTGCACGTTCCTGCCAGACTGTCAGCTCCCCGAGGGCAGGCAAGCTGGCTGTCTCGTTACCCCCGGCCCCCTTCACCTCGTGTTGCAGTTTGAGAGAGCTGGGTAGTACTCCACTCCCCTGCCTGAGGTCTGACCCTTCTGAGAAATTCAGGAAAAGTCAGCAGAGGGAAGCCAAAATATTCTCTTTATTCCTGGACAGAGGTGGTATTTGCAAATGTGGCTCAGGCTAATTTCCCAGGGACAGCTGGCGCAGGTCTCCAGGAATGGGGGCAGGTCCCTCAGAAACTTTCACATGGAGGGAACTGAGCAGACAAGCCAGGAAGGGGCTGCCCTGGGCAGGGCTGGTCTCTCACTCCAAACTCACCCCTCAGATCAAGTCTCTCCTCCTCCCTGGGGGTGACTGAGGAGGCACAGGAGGGTTTGCTCATGGAGCACCTTCCACAGGGAAGGAGACATCAGAAGCTGGGAAAAATTACCCCATCATCTAACACGGCCCCTGGCACTCAAATAAATCATACTGAATGACTACACAGATGTATAGCATGCATTGCAGATTGAAAAAAAAAACTTGTTCTTTTCCTACGTGTTGATCAGAAAGTGGTCTTGCCCTCTGTGTTTAAAACCACCACCAGCACCAGACCAATGCTGGTCCTCCATTCTTTCCCTGAGCACGGCCAGCCCCTGGCTCTGGGGCTCTTAGGCCTCTGGCTGTTAGGCTCTCTGGGTTCCACTGCCCAGCCTGACTCCTTGGAGTTGCTGGACGCCAGTACTGCTGTCCCTCTGTACAGCTGTTGGCCTGCTGTGACCCAGGAGTCACTGGCCACATCGTCCCATGGGCCAGTGTGTGCTGAGGGCTGCCAGCTTCAACACTGGCCACTGGGATCCATGTGGGCCTGACAGGAGGGGGACAAAGGGCAGCCCAGGTTTGGGTGATGGAAAATACCCCGTGGCCAGTGGATTTGCAGAGGGAGAGTGGACTTATCAATACTCATGTCCTTGAATGAATCCCTGAACTGAATTCAAAGTTTCTCTTTTCAGTCTCCTCCACATAGGACATTGAGAAAAGAAGGAAGAAAACCCATAAACTGTAAATGAGGGGTGAGAGGGTTCAAGCTCTTGTGTCTCAGGGACCTTCCATTTGTGGGGCCAGGACTCGGGGGCCCAGAGAGAAGGAAGCTTCCTTCCTGAGTCAGTGTCCTGCCTCTAGGAGCTGAGAAGCCCCTGGCTCTTCCCCGGGCCCTGCCTGCAGCAGGAGTGGCCTGCACTGGCCACACTCGGGGAGGGACGGGGCAGCTCTGATTACGTCGGTTCTGATGCCACATTTCCTATGGATTGGCCAGAGGGAGAGGGGGAGAGGGGCTGAGGATGAGGGAAATTCTCTCCAGTTCATTTCCCTCCCCACAATATTATAGAATGTGAATATGTTAGTTTCCTGTTGTTACTATAATGAATTACCACAAACCTAGAGACCTAACTCAACACAGGTTTATTCTCTTCCAGTCCTGGAATCAAGGTGTTGGCAGGGCCACATTCTTTCTGGAGACTGTAGGCGAGACATCATTTCTTGGCTGTCTCTTGCTCCTGGAGGCTGCCTGTGTTCCTTGGCTTGTGGCCCCAGCCTCTGTCTTCAAAGTCAGCAGTGTACCATCTTCAGACCTCTCGCTCAGCTTCCATCCTCACATTGCCTTCTCTTTTCTCACCCTCCTGCCTCCTTCTTATGTCCTTGTGATCACACTGGGCCCGCCTGGGTAAAATTCTCCATCTTTAGATCCTCCACTTAAGTGCAACTGCCGAGTCCCTTTTGCCATGTGAGGGGGCATAGTCACAGGTTCTGGGGAGTAGGACATGGAGATCTTGGGGAGGCATCACTTAGCTCAGTGTTTTCCAAAAGAGCAGTCCACAGTGTCCTGGGTGGGGAAGAGGAGTCAGCTCTGAAGCCCACCCACCCTCAAATGTGAGAAACTCTGTTTTTATGTCTGGTATCTATGGGGATCCTGTGAAAGGTTTCATTTGAAGAAAGAGTTTAAAAAAACCACTGAGTTAGTCCAGTCCCTTTAGAATGAGGCCCAGAGAGGGAAAGTGATTCATCCAGCAATGAACAGCTAAAAATTGCAGACCCAGTGCTATACTCTGGTCTCCTGACTCCCTGTCGAGTGCTCTTTCTGCTGGCCCCTCTCAGAGATGAAACGCCAACCAAATGACAGAGGGTGTATGTCTGTGTAGTGTGTGTGTCCTCATTAATCAGCACGATGGTCCTGAATGAAAGCGGGGGGACATTGTTTTTTGCCCCCATTTACGGGGACAAAGGCCTTGTCTGGTGAGTACAGATGGAGGTCCTGGAGTGTCACCAGGCTAGGAGCAGAACCTGGCTGAGGCCTTCAGACAGCCCCACACGCGGCCTCTCTCTCCTGTTCCCTGATCCGGCTCCGGCTAATTGAAATTGGTGGCGAGTCAGACACTCAGCCGCATTCCCGCTCTAGGGCTTCTGGGCCACAGATTGTCATTAAATTAACTGTGAAGGTCTTCTGTGCGGGCTGGGAGGCAGTGACGCAGGGGACATGGCGGGACTCGGGAGTCATCATTCGCTCCTCTGGCCCAGCTCAGAGCAGCTGCCCTCAGCGCCTGGAGATGCGATAATTTAATCGGGGAGTGCTGCCCCCCCAGCCTGGGCCGGGCCCAGACACACCGCCCAGCAGCCAGACGGATTTGCGAAATGGAACAATTAAATCTAAAGCGAGCTGTCTGCACTGATTTTCCCCTTCATCCTCAGCCAGTTCTGCAAACCCTCTTCCCGGCATTGTCTTCATTAGCCGCCGAGACAGCCTGGACAGGACTCAAATGGCTGGTTCCAAACTATGTGCTCTGTGCCCTGAAACGCCAGCTTCTGGTATGCCCCCCACCTGCCCGCATCACTTGGATGTCCCTCTTCTGGCTTCTCCAAAGTCAAAAGCTGGGGCATGCACTGCGATTTTAGGGGCCGGGAAGCTGCCACACAGCTGTGCAGGGCCCGACTCCGGGGCCGCATTTACTTCCAGCCCAACGTGAATGGCGTCCCCTGGAGTTAGGGGTCAGGCAGTGCCCCCGTTCAGGGCTCTTCTCAGGCCAGAAAGGAAAGATCATTCCTGTGGTCGGTGCTTCTGTTCTGACTCCTTTGTGTCTTGTGCTCAGTGGTGATGGGGGGATGGAGAAAGGGCTTCTCCCTCCATCAGATGAGAAGCTGCGTTCATCAGCCACTTCCGTCTGACCTCATAAGTGGACCCTGGGTTGGTGCCTCGCTCATCAAGGCCTGTGGCATCTGCCTGGGCTAAAAGCCCAGGAGCAGGAAGAACAGGGAAAGGAGATTGTCTAGAAGAGGCTCTCATAACATTCTGATGTAGCTTCTGAGAAAGATCAAATGTCAGTACTCAAGATGGGGAAACTGAGGTCCAGAGAGGGATGGGGGCTCACAAGCCTACAGTGGACTAGACTGTTGTTCCATGAGCCTGACACACAGCTCTCAGGCTCCAGAACAGCACCTGGCACACAGTGGGTGCTTAATAACTGTTGGTTGGTTGACTGAATCAGTGGGCGCATCAGTAATGTATATAAGAAGAAATGGTAACGAGACCCTCAGATCTTCAAAGTCAAGGCCGTGTTATCTCTATCTCCCTATTCCCAGAGCCCGGGACAGGCCTGGTATGCAGTAGGTGCTCGGTAAAGATGTATTAAATAAGTCAGTGTAACTGGGGGCAAGGTGGCTGGTCTTGAAACAAAGAGTCCACCCCTCCCACATTCATTAGGCATTTTGGGGAAGCGAAGGCAGCCATCCTCACCAGGACTCTTGGCGTAGCTGGAGAAGCTCTGGGAGTGAGGAATGTACTTCAGCCCCAGGTGGGGTGTCAGGAAACTCAGGTTCAGTCTCTGTTGTGTTCAGTCTTGATTAGTGTTGTTGGTTGAGTCCCTTTTATTCTCTGGGCCTTGGTTTCCCCTTTGGTAAAAGGAAGGGGCTGGGCCAGGTGTCCCCATGGCCCCATCCGGCGCCAACATTCTGAGAAAACGTGGGGGACTCGAGTGAATCCCAGGGGGCTGGGGAGCATGGGGATGGGGTGCTGGTTTCTCATCCTGATGATGTGGGGAAGGTGGAGAGTGTCCATTTTCTTCCCAAAGACCTCCAGGCAAGGAAGTCTGGAGTGGCCTGGGTCTCAGGGACAGGAAGCTGGAAGGAAAGTGGAAGTCAGGCCCTGGTCTTTGGGCTCAGGACCAACCCCCCAGCTGCCCACGGAAGGAGGGCTTCGGTGTGGGGGCAGGATCAAGTCACCAACTGGACCTCGATGGCCCTGAGGCTGATGACACCCCTGTAACACCCAAGGCATGTTGCTGACTACGTGTCAAAGTTGTGATTTCAGAAGCCACTGTTGCTGGTGCTATGGCAGGAGGCAGATCCAGGGGAGAGGCGGGGCCCTGGAGCACATTAGTGGCCTGATTAGTGTCCACCATGGCCCTGAGAAGGAATTTCAGGGTTAACCCCAAACTGCTCTGTGAGAGCTGAGGGAGGGCAGGTAGTCCCAGTGGTGACTTAAAGATTTGTCCCTGGACCTGTTGAGTGACCCAAATGATCTTATACGCTGAGCCAGGTCACAGGCAAGGACCCTTATATCTTCCCAGCCATCGTCGGCTCAGTTTTTCTCCTTTAACTCACGCTTGGGCCACACTTCCACCTTTGTTATGTTACACCTCATCCAGGCTCCCTCCGCAGTGTTATCTCCAGAGCTGCAAATGCCAGAGTTTAATTATTGTAGGGAATGTACACATTTAAATATCCACAAAAGGAAAATACACAAGCTCTCAGGGCACATGTGAATATCTGGAGTCACACAGCCGGGTCCTTGAAAAAGCTCAGGTTCTGTTCAATGAGGCCACCCCTGCCCGCAACACGTTCTCTGTCTCTGTGAGCAGCACAGTTTGCTGAGGAACCCAGAGTCTTCTGTCGCTTCCCTGCACACGTGATTCACCACCAAGCCCTATCAATTCTGCTCCCCACGTGGCTCTGGGCTCCCTCCCACCAGCTCTTGCTCAGAGACACGGCTGTCTCCTCATGGGCCACTGGCCTCTGCTCTCTGCTTCGGCCGCATCTCTGACTGTTCCCCTCTGGTCTCTGTGGCTCGGCCATTCCAAGGCCTCCTGTTTCCTTGGACATTTCAGGCTCCTTCCTCTGTCTGCATTCCTCTGCTGGGAGCTGAGTATTTCTCTAACCAAACCGGATTATTTTCACTGATTCCTCTGGATTCAGCCCAGACATCCCTTCCTCCTTGCTGTCTTCCACAGTCCCCGTGTTGCTACCTAGTCTTCATTATAATCGAGTCCACACCTGCGTAGGAGTCTATCGGCTGGCCCCTGCACAGTTCACCATCACATATTACTGGACTAAAATGTGTTTCTTCTGTTCCGTCAATATAGATAATGCTGCATAGAGTTTCCTTAACGTTTGGGAGGCCTTCTAGAGTAGTAATTAACTGTCTCTAGTTTGGGTCCTGGCTCTAGTGCTGCATAAAAAGTTGTCAAACTCATAGTGTCTCAGTTTTACCATCTGTAAAATGGGCATAAAAATAGTATCCATCTCGTAAGATTGTGAAGATTAAGTGAGAAAACACAGATACAGAGTGTTTAGGTCACTTCTTATAACCTATTGTTTTCCTTCTTGTGTTTTTGAATTCGATCCTTGCAGATATATTCCCAGAGGTAAGATTACTGGATCAAAGGTGAGAAGGTTTTTTTATAGCCCTTGAAATGTTTTGACAAATTGTTTTTGAAAAGATCGTGCCTCATTCTCTCCCATCAGCAATGCCAGAGCTTTCTCCTGTCTTCCTGAATAGTATATGCCATAATTCTAAGTGCAGATCTCAGAAGATGAAAACCATGATGGTCTCCATCTCTGCGCCTACCCACTCCCATTCAGCTCAATCCCTTACTCCCAGTCTAGAGGGCGCTCTCTTGTCTTCAGTGTGCCCTATGCTGCTTGGCACTGTTTTTGTGTAACTGTTTTGTGCTACAATGATTTATTGAGATATTAACTTATGTGTTGCTCTTACTGTGTTGACTGTCATTCCCTCCCCGTTTCAAGGTGGCAGCCAAGCTTGTTCCCTGACACAGCTGGGTTCTGTGTTGCAAGGTACTGTGGGGCCCACAGGCAGTGTGGGGTGGGCTGGGCAGGGCAGTGGCAAGGAGATGCTGTGGGGCTCACCTGACCATCAAGGCTGCCTGTCAGGACTCAAGCTCCCTGGCTGTTGAAGCCCTGGGAGATGGGACCTGGGTGGCAAGTGGTGATGTGGAGTCAGGTGGAGCAGCCTCAGGGACCTGGGAGGGCAGGGACTGTGTCTGTTTCATTCCCTGTTGGAGTCTGTCTACCCAGCACAGTGATAAGTGCTTGACAACACTTTCTGAGTGAATGAATGAGTGGATCTGTGTTGAGGGCAGGATCTCTGGCGGTGGCTGTGAGCATGAAGCCAGGGTCCTGGTCAAAGGCCCTGGGTGTGTTCAGGGTGGGGCCTGCCTTGGAGGGAGCAGGGGAACCAGGCTCTTCTCAGAGTAGAGGTCAGAGTAGACACCCAAACCTAGGAATTCCTACCGTCGTGGGAAGAGGGGAGGTGGGGGTGGTGGGACTAGGGACCCAGGAATGGTCCTGGTTTAGCCCTTGGCAGGTTGCCGGCTGTCCTTCTAGGCCATGCTGGAGTCACCCCAGTCATGGTCATCATATTCCAGCCTTGACCGCTGGTATGGGTGGCAGCAGCACGTCCGGATCAGGCAAAGGCTCCAAGGACGTCAATCAGGACCAATAACTGCGGTAGACTTGACTGTTGCCCCGACAAGCTTTGTTGTATAAGAAGTGTCCTGATGCCTCTTTGAAACCTTGTTACTTTGACTCGAAGCCCCTCATCCTGCTGGGCTGGTGAGGACTTCTGACCCGATTGGGGCTCCTTCCTCTGGTCCAGGGTGTGTGCTGGTCCCTGGGGTCTTGTGCTGAGCAAGGGCTCCTGCAGCCCTTACTGCTGCCCACACTTGGCCTTGCGGGCCCTGAGGCCCCAGCCATCCCCGCCAGTCCTTGGACAGTCCTCACAGTCATTTCCCCCAGAGGTCCTCTGGGCTGCCTGGGGTCTGCATCCAGGGTCTGCAGACCCCTATCTTAGGCAGCCTCCCCTCCCCCGATCTCCTGCTGCTCCTGTTCGCTCCTCTTCAGAGAATCAGCTCTCTCCTCACCTCCTGGATCACCTAGCATCAGCCACTCAATAAGCCGATGCTCTCACAGGCGCCTGGAGATTTTCTGCAAGCAACGTTGATTGCAGGCCCCGGGTACACGAGCTGCCTTTGAGCCAAGGGGGTACTTGGGCCCGGGCTACCTTCTTGGGGGTGGGTGTGAGAGAAGTGCAGCAATAACAAAATGCAGATAAAGATTTCAACCAATTACCTTAACAGCCCAGCACCAGACATTCTGGATGTGTGGTAGGGATTCCATAAATTCATGCCAGTTGTTGGATTAATTCAGTGCAACCCCCAGCCCCTCACCCCTCCAGCCCCATCTCCTGACTTACAGAGAAAGGGAGTCTTCTGTGGGTTTTTTGGTTTATTTTGGTGAGCAGAAGACCTGAGAGAGTCTGGAGCACTGAGTACGGAGATTGAATTCAGCCTGCGCTGGCCAGAACTGTCTTGGAGACTGCGGGTTGGTTAAAAGGTTCATAATTAATTTAATATCGCATTGTCATTTCAGGTTCCAAAACTGGGAGATCTTTAACCCATCGCCCCCCTCAAAACCCCCTCAAATCCACCACCAAAGTACAGTCAACACAGCACTGATTTAAAAGAACAGCATGAAATCATTCATCAGGCATCGGGCCCAACAAATCTGAGTTGTTTATTCCTAAGTCATTTAATAGCTAATTACATGCTGCATAATGTAAAAATGCAGCAGGACCCCATTAAGAATAAATCCGATTGTTTGCCGTGCATGTTCTAGAAATTCAGGTTTGGCTTTCCCCCACTCTCAGTGACTGCGGACTGAGGCTTTTGGCAAGTGAGAGACCTGGAAATAGAACCACTGTTTTTGTAACAACCCTGTTACCTTTAATGACCATTTTCTCCCTGTAAGTGCAGCAAAATATGGAAATATTGCTGTGCTCTTTGATGCAATTTTCCTCCTGTGATTTTTTTTTTTGTTAAAAGCCCCAAGAGAGTGCATTTCTCTACCTACTTATTTGCTACTGTCAAAAGAGAGCAAAATTCATGAAAAAACTCAACTGTCAATCCCCAACAAGGATGCAATTATTTCAGGCTGGTGTTTTAAGCAAAAAATGGTTTTCACAGCAGAAACTGGCTTCTATTTTTCTGAACAAGGGGTGGGGAGGATGTTTTTGCTTCAAACTGTTTCATTTGCTCTAGGAGGCTCCCAGGAACACCTGTTCTGACACAGAGGTGAATTTTGGCTAGCTGGGTTCTGACATGAGGCTCAATTAAATGCCAGTTTGGGTGACCTTTTGTGCATCCCTTGGTGAGGGAGGGGGAGCCCCAAGTCTTTTCTCTTCCAGCCTCACAAAGCCCATCATTCCAGGACATTACACCGCGTGCTGGGCAGTAAATGATGGAAGGGCTTGGAAAGGAGGAGAAAATAGATGATTCTGTTCCCACAATAATACAGGGAAGACATATAAAAGGAAGTAAGTGGTAATATTCTTGAAAGATAAACAATTGACTGCCTGTCGCCAGTAACTGATGACTGAGATCCTGAAGAATGTGGCCATGATAAAAAAAAATACATACAGAAGTGTACACACACCATATTCTCCTGACATGTCATTGCTTTCCTCTGTGCAGGAATCTTTGCGGGATCAAATTAGAAATACTGTTTGCTGAAAGGCAATATTCTCCTCTCCAGGCTTGTGAAAGCAGTGCTCTCTGTCTCCTGGGGAGCCTTCGTTTGACTTTCATCTTGATACTGAATTTAAGCTGCGTATTTTATGATAAATGCATGCAGGCTTGGCCCACCTGATACTCACTATTTATTGCCCTATACAGTGGAAGTTTCATTCACCAGAAGGGCTGGGAGCAGACTCGTCTGATTACTTGAACTTCGGTATTAATGAACTAAAATCTTTCTTTGGTCTGAATAGTCCTTGGTGAGATTCTTCCTAAAGTGCATTTACTTGCTTTGCTGTCTTATTCTGAGTTAAGAATACCATCGTGAACAGGATTGAATTCCTGGGGAAGAGGGCTTCCTGTGGTTCTGCATGGCTTGGAGGGCAATGCTAAGACCTGTGGGTGGGAACTTATATCAGTTCCCTGGGGGACAAAATTCCTGCCCCCGAGAGCTCTCTAAGAATAGAAATGTTGGGTTGCCTGGGGAGGTAGGTAATGAGTCCCCGATTACTGAGGGAGACTGCTAATGGAGCTGGATGAACTCTTGGAAGGGCTACTTACCAGTGGCATCACTGAATCACGCAACCTTTGATTTTGGTGACAACATGACCCCCCCCATATCCTGTCATCCTTACCGCATTAGAACAAGAAGAACTGACTTCCAACTGTTAGCACCTGAAGGCATCTTTTGGGCATTGAAATCAATTTGCTTGCCCACTCTGCTCTTGCTGGACATGCTGGGAAATTCATGTCTCCTACCCTGTGGCCCTCAGCCAGTGACTGGTGCGTATAAAATACCCCAGCTCCCTCACCCTTTTAACTCTGGGTTTGTGTCTACAATGGCTCCCAGAGCTTCCCCACGGGGATTAAGCCTCAGCCACCTCCAGTGGTCGCTGGCTTGATAAAGCACCACTTGTGGGTTAGGGTTAGAGTTAGGGTTAGGGATGCCTTCCCTTCTCTGCCTCACATCCCTGCTCTTCTACTCACCTGTCCTTTACTCCCAAACACGCTACACATCCTCATCACAGGGTCTGCCCCTGGAGGAGCGCCAACTAAGATAATGACTATCTTTTCCAGACAACATAGGGGCCCACAGCCTGACAATGGGGCATATTTGAAATTAGTCTGGTGAACATGGTCCAGACTCCCAGATGCCGTATTGCGGTGGACCTTCTCAGCTCTGTGCCTGCTATATCCCATGCCTGCTGTCCCCACACCCTGTGCTTTTGCACCAGGGCCTCTGTGGGCCCCACCATCTGCCCTGCTACCTCTTGCCATCATGCCCTGTGTTCCAGGAGATGTTGTCCTGGCTTTATTTCTCATGACCCGTCTCCACCTCGTACCCTCGTTGCTTCAGAACTGAGGATTCCACACTTGGCCTCACAGTCCCTTCCAGGTGTCGGGGGCCGACTTCCTGCTCCTGGACATTCCTGAGAACAGCTCCTCACTCACTCAACTTTCTCCAGCCTACTCCTGAGACAGCGGTCAGGCTGGCCATCTTCTGTTTAGCTACGAGGCTGTGATACTGAGGAGACTGCAAGGCCAAAGAAGCATCCTTCTAAATACTGACTTTTTAACTGTAGATTTAAGGACAGAAGCATCAGGAAAATGGGATAAATATGTTCTGGCCTCGACTGGATATGAATGCACTTAGATTCCTTCCTCCCTCCCTCCCTCCATCTTTCTTTCTTCTTTTCTTTCCTTCCTTCCTTTTCTTCTTCATTTAGATTTCACTGTGTTTACCTCCTTACCTTAAAAGTCACGGTATGAGGCTGGGCATTCTGGTTAACTGAAGCTCCCCAGTGCTGACCATCCATGAGTTCCCAGGTCCTAACTTTGAGAATGTTTCTATGTTTCTGAATACCACAGGCAATGATTGTCTTTGGGTGTTTTCATAGTATGAACAGCCCTGAGTTATCTTCTTGTTCAAGGACAGGGGGAGAAATACTTGAATCAAACACATAAGTCAACTGTACACGCTGTGCTAAGTTGCAGGTAGCTTTCTGGGCCTTGTCCCTGAAACGTTTGGATGACACATTTCTGGCTGCTGCCTTCTCTCCGTGGTGCCCAAAGCGGGCCCCCTCCACCTGGGGTGCATCAGAATGGGATGATCTAGCCTGTTTGTTTCATCAAGGTTTATGGCCCTTTAAATGATGTTGAATGTTCCGCCTCATTCTAGGCTGCAGAGGTCTGGTTATCCCTGCTAACTGGTTAGTATCTTCGATAGTATTTCCTTTGTCTGTCCCCAAAGTCTTATCTGAGGCATAGACTTCAGCCTATCTACAGGGTTCTAGTGACGAAGGACCCCTTCATTTCTGTTAGTTAGGATGGGTTTTTCTTTGCTTCCCCTCATCTGCTAGAAGGTGTCCAGTAGGCTGGTCATTTTAAACCTATAAAAACAGCAGTGTTAAGATGAACACTAAAGTACATTAAAAAAAAATCCTCTTTATTTTCCCCCTTCTGAAGGCAGTGCTTTTCATTTTTGCATGTTGTGATGTCAGGCTGAGCCCATGGCCAACATGGCTTTTCCTCTTCACGTTCTGTCAGAAATATTTTCTCCTGTTTCTGCAGAGACTTCATAGTGATTCCTTTAATGGCTGCAAAAATCCATGTGCTGCTTTACTGAACTGAACCTTTGCTCCTGCTCATTTGAGGGGGTTTCCAATCCTGGGCTCCTGCAATGAGCATCTTCACAAAGAAAACTTCTTGTTTTGATTTAATCCCTCCCTGAGCGCATAGTCCACGAGAAGAATTATTGGGCCAAAGGGCCGAGATGTTCCTCTGGCTTTTGATAAACATTTCTACACTGCTTTCCAGAAAGGTGAATCAGTGTTCTCTGCCATCCCTGAGAACAGCTCCTCACTCACTCAGCTTTCTCTTGCCTGTTAGAGCCACGTGTGCAGAAAACAGTCTCTAAAGACTCCTAGGATCCTCTAAGTATTCTCTCTTCTGTTCAGGGCCTCGAAACTCAGCCCCATCCTCCTGAGGAAGAGTAGGAAATGACATATTCAACCAAAACAACAATAACAAAAAAGCCCCATACAAACAAAACAAAGATAAACAAAAGCCCTGAACACCTGCCTTACACGCTACCTAATTACCCCTGAAGTGCCCCCAAAGGTGATGGCTATGCTCGCACTTGGATGCTAGGCAGTGGCTTGCTCTCTCATGTGCATTATTCTGCTTAGTTCTTCTAGCAACTCTCCAAGGTTGATATTTATGATCCCTGTTTAAAAATGAGCAAACTGAGGCTCCACAAGGGGAGGTCACTTGCTTCAGGTGATGGGACTAGTGTCAGAGCCAGGACTGAATTTTATTCTACTTTGTTTGAGAGAAACAAAAATTGTGATGCCAGGGAGCCTAAAAGTGTAGATGAAGGAAGCACAGTGAAGATCATTGTCAGCTTTAGTGCATCTTTGAGAACAAGGACTGTAGCTGTGGGGGTGAGAGAGTCTGAGGGTCAGCCTGACCTGATTCAGTCCAAACCTATAAGCCCAGGTAAAAAAGAGATTCACAGGCACGCTGTCACAGGGCATGGCTGACCAGGGAGGCCCAACCTCAGCTACTGATCTGCAAGTGCTATAGTCTAAGTGAGCCTCTAACTGGGGAAGTTGAAATTGTTTGGGGGAATCAGGGAAGGCTTCCTGGAGGAGGTGTTTTTTTGTGCCACAATTCAAAGGATAAAGTAACTACAAGAAAAGTGTGGTGGGAGAGGTATGGAGACCATTCTAGTGGGGAAATAGTGTGTGCAAAGGCCCTGTGGCTGAAGAGAACTAGGCACTTTTGAGAAACTGAGAGAAGGCTCATGTGGCTGCAGTGCAGAGCAGGCAGCCTTGTGTCCTCCTACCTCATTGTACCAGCTTCTGTGAGTAGGCAGAGCAGGGGCCACAGGCGTGCTCCCCCTTTGAGAGGGGCTCTGGATGGTGATGGAAACACAGGCTGAGGGTAGGTGGCTAGGGAGCATGGTAGACACGGCACATTGGCTTCCCAAACTTGTTAATGTCTCATTCCAGTTCAGGAGGTTGGAAAGCTGAACATAACATTCTCCAGACTCCTGGACAGCCAGCATCTGGATGTAAATCATGTCTTATCAATTAGACACAGGCATACAAGATTGGGACAGGGGGACTGTGGCAAAAACCCTCTTCCTGTTCCCTGAGGCTGTTTTCTGGTGATAAACAAGATCATGGAAGTGTCAGGATTTCTGCAGCCACGTTGCAAAGCCTATCCTATAGCCTCCCAGCTGTGGAGAGAGTTTTGGTGGCAACAGGAGTAGCAGTGGTGGCCTCAGAGGGCAAAGGTCCCCCGGTGGGTCAGTGCTGTTTGTCTGGGAGTCACTACTGGAAGCCAGCCTTGAAAGGCTCCTTTAGCCATTCCAGGAAATGTTGGTGTATTTAATTCCTGGTATTGATCCCTTCCTGTCAAAATGCTGCAGGGGGCGCTGTTGATGCCCACCCCCACCTCCCTACCGCAGACCACCTGGGTTCTCCTGCAGCTGTGGTAGCTGGTTCCCAGCTTCCCTCCTGAAGTGCTTGTGTCAAATTTGTTCTTTGATTGAGGGCTTTTTCCAGCACCTGGAATTCACTCTGCTAAAGGCAAGGACAATCCAGGGGGTCAGGGTGCGAGTGTCCTGGGGCTACTTTCAGCCCCTGGGAGATGGGATTTGGTAAGTGTCCAACTATATGCCCTGGTGGGAAAATTCCAGGACACGGTCCACAGGATTTCTCAGAGGGTCTTCAGTGAGACTGAGCCCCAGTTGCCCAAGCAGTAACCCACATGTTATTGTCCCCATGATCGAGTTTCCTCCCTGTGCTGTCACACTTTCCTCACTTCCTTAGTTGCACCTATCGGGATCACCTCCCCAATAAACCACCTGCACCTCAACCCTTGCCCCAGGGTCTGCTCTGGGGGAGCTCAAGTACAGACAATTAAACATCTATTGGAAGTTTCTATTTTTTGTGTATTCCGAATCTGACTGGCACAAAAGACTGATTTACAGACACAGATATGGATACTTTTTAACTAAGTCAAACATGCTCCAGGCAATCACATCACTGTGTTTTGAATTTATATCCGCAGGCGTTTAGCCTTTTAGTAACAAGGCTGGTTTCCCAACACATTAAAATAAACTGCTAAAGTTGCATCTTTGTCAGTCAGTCCATCATCCATCCATCCATCCATCCATCCATCCATCCATCTATCCATCTGCCTGTTTATCTGTCCAGCCAGCAGTCATTTATCAAACCTCTGCTTGCGCCCAGTGTTGTGCTAGAGGCTGAGGAGGGAAACTAATTGGCCTTCCTGTCTGCAAGGTACTCACTGTGATTAGATCCTTCGGCAAATGTGCTTCTGCCATCTTGAGCGCCACTCTGAATTCTGCACATAATACATTTAGCACGGCCATATAAACTCAACGCTAATGCTGACTAGTGGTCTTATCATATAAACTTGCTAATCATAACATTTCCATCTACCCTGAAAAGTGTCTCCAGCATTCAAACTGTGTCTCTATTTTATCAAAATGCCCTGTATTGACACTGCTTCTAAGGAACTAAATTTAGTTTGAGAAACTGCTCTGAATTTTAGAGTCATTAAATGTAGTCTTTCTGTGTGTGTGCATATGACAGAGAAAAATTACAGCCAGTGGTGTCTCTATTGAAAATCCTGCATTAGATTGCCATCAGTTGCTAATAATACATCATAATTATTCTTCTAGGGTTAAGCTTTTCTCTTTCCTCTTCCACCTGCCTTGCTGAGATAACCTCCAAGGATGTCCTAGAAGATGGTGGGGCTAGAATTCAAAAGCTTTCATGACAGCTGAGCTCTCCACGCAATTCATTATGTTGAAAAGATGGGGAGGAGAGGGTTGTCTGCAAAGATAATGACTGTGCAGTTAACAGTCTATTCTCCTTGTAGCCAGATCTTGGAGGCAGCCCATGAACCAGTTTCATCAAGCAGACCCTGCTCATCTCTCATCCCTCTGTACTGGGAATGAGGTTGTGTGTGGTTCAAGCAGGAGCAGGCTGAAACCCTGGTAGGATGGGCCAGTGTAGGGGAATGGGGTAGGGAGGTGGCTGGAGAATTAGTGCAGGGTCCTAGGAATCTCAGGTGTGGTTCTGGATGACATCAGTGTCAAAGGGGCTCGCTCCAGAGGGTGGGCTGGCAACAGGAGATTGAATCCCAGCCTAGGCTACAGTTCTGTGCTTTCTGTGTATTCCCAGCTTTGAGCCTAGAGCCAGGCAAAGCAGGAGCGCAATGAATGTTTGTTGTCTAACCGAGAAAGCACTGGTATAGGATTCCTTCCATGTGGCAGGGAAATCAGCCAAGCGTGGTTCCCATGGGGAAGAAAGTCGTGTTCTTCTCCAGTTCCTGCCTATGGAATGAGATTCTCAGTAGGAACATCCTAGCCCATTAGCAGCGTCAATGTTGGACTATCCCTGGAGAGGAAGTTCTCCTGTGTTTGCGGCAGACCTCGCCAGTACTGCCCAGGAGGGACTGAAAACTTCCAGGGACCACGGATGCTGCTGTTGCTGCGTCTTTCATAATAGGCTAAAACCAACAAAATCCTGTGTGGCCCCCAAAGGAAGCCAAGCCAAGCTTTAAACACAGAGGAGGTGGTTTCCTCTAACGGGGAGGCAGCAGGTGTCACACATCCCGTCTGCCGGGCAGGTTTTCATTCACACTTTCAAGGCTGTTTCATTTTCCTTCCCAGCCCTGCTACCCTCCTTCCTTTGTCCCCCTTTCATCTGTCACCAGTGTGCCCTTGGCAGGTTCTCAAGGTTATGATCACTGCAGAAAGAGTGGCCTTGCTTGATTACAGTAAGGAAAAAAAAACACTGAAAAAGCACAGAAAGTAGCATGATAGCAAAAATTAGTAGAATTATTTAATTATTGTAAGTATTTGAAACCTTCCTTGAGCCCCACCCCCCTGAAAAAATAATCATTTATTTGCTTTATTGGTCAATGGCAGAGACCATTCATTGTCCTTCTAAATCAAGTCTCTGCTCAGTAAAAGTACCCCCACCCCCCTCCCCCAATTTTAATTGAGCACAAAACTACTTGCAATAAAGATTGCACTTCCTGGTCTTCCTTATAGCTAAGTGTTGCCCTGTGACTAAATTCTGCTCATCAATGTCCAAGCAGAAGTGGTGTGTTTGACTTCCTTTTTTTCTTTTTCTTTCATTATTAAAAAAAGGAAGTATAATTTCCACACAGCTCTTAGTTGTACTGTTCAATGAAATTTGGCAAATGCAGACATGCACTTCAGTCAAGATAAAGAACATTTCCAATATCCATGAAAGTTCCTGACATCCAATTAATTCTTCCTCTCTCCATGCCTCAGTCTGGGCAACCCCCACCCTAGGCTAACATTGCTCTGATTTCTAGCACATAGATTAGTTTTATCTATGCTTGAACTTCACTTGTACTGTATGTACCCTTGTACCTGCTACTTTCATTCTGCACAATGTCTGGGAGATTCATCCATGTTGTTCATTGTATCAGTTGCCCATTTCTTTTTATTGCTGAGCAGTGTTCTCTTGTACGATGTGTCACAGTTTGCTTATCCATCCTCTTGTTGATGGACATTTGGGAGGTTTCTGGTTTTGGACTATAAGAATAAGGCTGCTGTGAACATGCTTGTAAAGTCTTTTTGTGGACACGTTTTCATTTGTTTTAAGGAATAGGATTGCTGGATCAGTGGGTAGGGGTATGCTTAACTTTATAAGAAATTGCTGAAGAGTTTTCCAAAGATGCTCTTCTTTATTTTTTTTTAATTTGCATTGTTTTATTGAAGAATAGTCTGTTTACAACATTGTGTCAATTTCTGGTATATAGCATGTCTCAGTCATACATATACATACATATATTTGTTATCATATTCTTTTTCATTGTAGTTACTGTAAGATACTGAATATAGTTCCCTGTGCTATACAGTAGAAACAAAGCTACTGTTCTATTTTACACTTTCACCAGCAATGTGTGAGAGTTCCAGTTCCTTCATATTCTCACCAACATTTGGTATTATCAGTCTTTGTCATTTTAGCCATTCTAATGCTGTAATTTGGGTATCTTACTATAGTTTTCATTTGCATTTCCCTGTTGACTAAAATGTGTTGAACACATTTTTACTTGCTTATTGTCTATTCACATGTATTTTGTGAGATGCCTGTTTAAGTTTTTTGCCCATTTAAAAATTGGGCTGCTTGGTTTTTTCTTAAACCAATTTATTGAGGCTTAATTTACATGCAATAAGATGCTTCCATTTCTGTGTAGAGTTCAAAGGGTTTTCACGAATGCTTATACCTGTATAACCACCATTTCAAGCAAGATATAGAATATTTCCATCATCGCATCAAGTTCCCTAAATGCCTCTTTGCAGTCAGTCTTCATTCCCTCTTCCCACTCCCAGCCCTGAGCAGCCACTGATGTGCTTTTGCTGTTATAGATTAGTTTTGCCTTTTGTAAAATTTCAGATTAATGGAATCATACAGTATGTACTCTTTTCTGACCTTCTTGCTCAGCATTTTTTTTTTGAGTTTTATCCATTTAATTGCATGTATTAATGTATTTTTCTTTTTATAGCTGGGCGACATTTCATTGTATGGACACACCGCCATTTGTTTATACATTCACTAATTGATGAATAGTGCATCAGCTAGTGGGTTGGTTCCCAGTTTGGGGCTACTTTGGTAAAGGTTCTGTGAACATTTGTGTATAAGACTTTATGGGGATATGTATCTTCATTTCTCTTGTATAAAAACCTAGGACTTAAATTATTAGGTTGTATGCTTAACTTTGTAAGAACCTACCATACTGTTTTTCAAAGTGATTATACCATTTTACATTCCCACCGTCAATGTCTGAAAGTTCTGTTGCTCCATATTCTTGTCAACACTTGGTATTGTCAACCATTTTAATTTTAGGCATTTTAGTGGGTGTGTAGTGGAATCTAACTGAAGCTTTAATTTGCATTTTCCTTTGACTAATAATGTTGAACATATTTTCATGTGTTTGTCATCCATATATCTTATTTTGTGAATATTTGTTCAAATCTTTGCCCCTCTCCTTTTATTGGGTTTTCTTATTATTATTGAGTTGTAAGAGTTATTTATATATTCTGGATACAAGTCCTTTATCAGATGTATATTTTGCATGCATTTTCTTCAGTCAGTCACTTTCTTGACAGTGTTTTTCAAAAGAGCAGAAGTTTTTAATTTTGATGAAATGATTTATGCTTTTTGTGTACTCTTTAATAACTTTCTCTACATCAAATTTGTGGAGCTATTCTCAAATGATTTCTTTTGGAAGTTTTATAAAGTTAGTTTTTATGTTAGGATCTGTGACCCACCTCACATTGATTTTTGCATATGGGATGAGGTAGGGGTTGAGGTTCATTTTATTCCTCATGTGGGTGTCTAGTTGTACTAGCATAACTTGTTGAAAAGATCCTCCCACCCCGCCCCACCATGGAACTGCTTAGTGTCTTGTCAAAAATAAGTTGTCAGTATATATTTGGGTCTAGTTCTGGAATTTCTATTCTGTTCCATTTATATTTTTATCTTTATGCAAATCCCACACTAACTTGATTGTTATTACTTTATAGTAAGTTCTGGAACAAGTAGTGTGAGTTTTCCAAAATTTTTTTTTCCCAAAATGTCTTTGGTTAGTTTAGGTCCTTTGCATTTATTTCTATACAAATTTTATAGTCAGTCTTACAATTTCTACAAAAATGGGATTTTTATTGGGATTGGCTTGAATTTGGGAAGAATTGACATCCTAACAATATCAAGTTTTTATAATCCATGAACATAGTATATGATTGCATTTTGTAAATCTTCTTTAATTTCTCTCATCAGTGTTTGTAATTTTCAATGTAGAAGTTTTGCATGTCTTTTGTTAAATGTATCCTTATCATTTTTAAAAATGCTATTGTAGGTTTTAGTCTTTTAAAATTTTCCTTTAGAAATTATTTCTGCAAGTATATAGAAATTCAGTTGATTTTTATATATTGTCTTTGTGTCCTATGACATTGCTAAATCTACTTTTGTTCATATGTTTTCTAGTTTATTGATTTCTACTTTTTATTATTTTCTTTCTTCTACTAATTTTGTATTTTTTACTCTAATATGTAGCTTCTTATAGTGGAGGCATAGATTATTTATTTAAATCTTTCCTCTCTAATATAAGCATTTAAGGGTATAGATGTCCTTTTAAGCATTCCTTCAGCTGCATGCTATAAATTTTGATAAGTTGTATTTTCATTATCATTCAATTGTCAGGCAAGAATTCCACCACTGAACTACCCATGCCATTATCATTCCGCTGGAAATATTTTCTAGTTTCTCTTGTGATTTCTTCATAATCCATGGATTGCTTAGAAGAGTGTTGCTTAATTTCTAGATATTTAGGGATTTTCTAGAGTTTTACATTATTGACTTCTAATTTAACTACATTTGATCAGAGAACCATACTCTGAACTATTTTAATCATTAAAATTTTTTGAGACTTGTATCATGGTTTAATATATTTTATAAATGTCAATTAGGCCAAGTTGGTTGATAGTGTTATTCAGATTTTCTATATCCCTGCTGGTACTTTCGTCTATTTCTTCTATGAATTCCTGAGAAAGTAATGCTAAAATATACTTTTATGGTTATAGATTTGCTATTTCTCCCTTTTCTGCCAATTTTTGCCATATGCATTTTGAAATTATGTTATTAGGTATATATACACTGAAGATTGTTTTGTTCTTTAAATGAATTGACCCTTTCATTATTATGAATTCTTTATCACTGGTAATTTTTTTTAAATCACAGAATCTATTTCATCTAATTATATATAGCCACCCCAACTTCTTATGATTACTTTTTGCATGGTGTATTTTTCTCCATCCTTTTATATTTAATCTTCGTAGTTAAAAGTATGTCTCTTGTAGGCCCCATATAGTTTGATCTTGCTTTTGTATCTAGTCTGACAATCTACTTTTAAATAGGAACGTTTAATCCATTTACATGTGATGTAATTATTGATACGGTTTGTGCGTTAAGTTTATCTTCCCATTATTTGTTTTCTTTTTGTTTCATCTGTTTATAGTTTCTTTCCCCCCTGTTTTCTTTTGGATGAAGCAGGTGCTTACTTCATATTTTATCTTACATCTTCTATTGGATTTTCAGCTGTCTCTATACTTTTGCAATGGTTTCTCTAGGGATTAAATATATATTCTTAATTTGTCATAGACTACCTTGAATTCATGAATAAAAAAGAACCTTTACTCCTCTCCCTCATTATGTACGCTGCTTACCTGCTGTCATATTTTACTTTTACATACACTATAAATCCTACAATGTATTGTTATAATTTTTTTACAATGTACTGTAATTATTTTTCAGTTCTTGAGTTTCTATTTGGTTCTCTCTTCAATTTTAATTTTTTTTATTTTTATCTTGAAATAACCCATATATTCAGCCACTATATTAATCTCTTCCTTTAGCTTGTTTAACCTATCTGTAACAGTTGATTTACATTTCTTGTCTGTTAATCCAATAACTAGTGTTTGTCTGTGGATCTGTTTCTGTTGACTGGTTTTCCTGACTTTTGGTTACATGTTCCTGCTGCTTTGCATGTTTCATAATTTTTCTGTTTGGAGACTGAAGTGTAATATTTTTGCTTTGTTTTCCAGAGCACGCAAACCCACTGTCTCTCAGATAGGGTGAGAGGCTGATTCAGTCTGATTCTTCCTTGAGTCTGGTTGGGCTGCATCCTTGATTAGATCAAGAGTTTACTTGCTAAAAGTCCACCTGTCTTCTAACTTTTCCATCTGGTCAGTATTCAAATTGGGAGGTGGGTTTGCAATTTCAGGTATTTTTGGTTCTCTGTGCAGTCAGCTCCCCAGAGCCCCCAGATCCAATCATCATGATCATTACGACGCTGAGTGAGACTAAGTGATTAGTCGCTGCTTATCTGTAGCATTGTTGGGCTGAGTAATTTGTTTTTGCATTTGGGGTTCTTTCGAGTTCCACCTCACCTGCCGGCCCACGCTGTCTGTCGCAGCTCTGTACTTAGTTTGAACTAGAATTACTTTTCTAAGAATTTCCTTCTCTTATTTCTAGGTTAGTTTAGGCCACAAGAGACAGTTTGCACAAGACTTGGAAGATAGAAGTGAAGCTGCAGGTGTATTGTTGGACATTCTGCAGGTTTGTGGGAGCACCAGGAACGCTTGCCTAGATGGCTGGCTCTCTAGCTCCCATGGGATCCCCTCGTCTTCTCCGAGTTGTAGGTCAACTGCACCTCCCAGGCGAAGGCTATTAGCTTTTCCTATACATCACCCTGAGCATTCAGCTTGGAGTGTGAGAGACAGTTGTGGCTTCCAGTTTGTCCTCATATGTCCCAGTTCATCCTTGTGATTCCAATTTGTCCTTTCCTTCATTCACATTCAGTTTTCCTGTCTGGCTGACCTTCAGTGATTTCAGGCTTCATACTAGTTACAGAGGC
This sequence comes from Camelus bactrianus, assembly GCF_048773025.1. NCBI lineage: Eukaryota > Metazoa > Chordata > Mammalia > Artiodactyla > Camelidae > Camelus > Camelus bactrianus. Next base: position 27,384,331 of record NC_133549.1, read on the forward strand.
AACAGCCGGTGGGGACTGTTCCACTGGCTCCCCATACTGTGTAAGGTCAGACTCGTGAGACTATCCCTGCTTCTCTGACAGTAGTAGTTCTGTTTCTCTGATTGACCCTGACTGTGCACAGTCACCCAAGGCTAGGCGCGTTCCTCCTCATTCATGGAAAGTCTCTCCCCTCAGGGCATGCCGCACGTCCTGGACCAGTTCCCCATCCCTTTTTGGGTAGGGAAGCTGCGGAGGCCCTCTGTTCACCTGTGAAAGGCTCATTCCTTTTTGGAATTCAGTTCATCAAGGCTTCTTTCTACCCTTTGCTCTTTGCTAGACCCAGAGAGAAGGATGATTTTAATTTTTGTCCAGGTTTTTATTTGTTGTTGTTATTACCACAGTATCAAAAGACTTACATCCTTCTTCATCTGAAACAGCAGCAAAACTCTGAAAACGTCCTTAAAGGGGGAGTATGGGCCCTTCTCATCCCTTTTCTTCTTTCTGGGCTGGGAACACACGTGATGCCTGGTACTGCGGCAGCCGTCTTGGCCCTGGCAACAGAGAGCACTCCCAGCTGGGCACAGGGCAGAGTGGGAGGTTTAAAGGAATTGCTGTACAAACCTTGGACTGTTGACTTCCAGAATGCTGATACGGGGAAGGAAGAACTTACAGTGTTTCAGCCACAAGTACTTTTCCTTTTCTGATTCACGCAGCCAAACTTGTTTGCAGAGAATAGAACCAGCTTCTGGGATTTTGTGGGGCTACTCAGCATGGGTGGGGAAGAGGAGAATGATGGAAGTCGGGAGCAGGGTCGTTGGGGAGGGGACAGGAAGAAAAGGTAACAAGCACGAAGGCTGGGGCGGCTGTGGTGCGAGAGGGGCCAGGAGGCGGGCTGGGAAGGTTTGCGGGGAGAGAATGTATGTTATTTTGTGGGGAGAGAATGTATGTTATTTTTAGGTATGTGCTGTGTAGTGTGGCTTCCCTTTTGACATTTCCTGAGGAGTCCTTCTGTAGTGGACTTAGATTTCTTTCCAAAGCTGAAAGGAGTTTAGTCTGGGGTTCTTTGCATGCAGCCCTGTGCTGAGATGGGCCCGGAAGAGTCCCAGTGTTATTTAGGTTCCAGAAAAATAATTTGAAGGGAACCTTAGGGCTGGAGATAATTTGGTTACTGATTGTCCCCTGGGGAGGGGTGGTTCAACAGCCTCAGAGTCACAGAATGTCTAATCCGGAAGGATCTCAGGCAAGCATGCACCTACAACCCCTGTTTCGGATGGAGGCAGTATCTGCCTTGATTGAAACTTGCTCTCACTGCCCATTTTCTCCTCTGGACCAGCTTGTTTACCAGCAGGACTTCCCACCTAGGCTTCTACTAGGAACTTGACTCCTCTCAGTGTAGCTAGGAGTTGACAATCAACAAATGACTGTTTACTCTCTGCACGTGGCTTTCCTCGCTGTATCATTAACATGCTGGGAGCGGCATGTTTTGTCACTGGGAGACCCTGCAGAGGGGCTGCTGAGTTTAGGCTCAGCTGGACCCTCTGCTCCGCTGGCTGCCCTCCAACTTGGCTCACCTCCTCTCAAGGTTGTAAGAATGTAAACAAAAAACCCAGGAGATTTGATACAGTAATGCTGGCTGGTTCCTTGGAGTTATCTGTCAATTTCCCCAGCAGCCCCTCTGCATGGACTGACTTAACATATTTCATTTCCGCTAACAAAGCCTAATAGATTTTCCTCCTAAAATAAAACATTTTAATTTTGATGAATAGGACTCAACCCTGCCACCAAATATCAATATCATTAAAATTTCGTATACCTCTATAAAAAGAAGTCTACCACAGCCTACTTAGCTCATGATCAATATTCCCTCTGAACCAACATGAGCAAGTTACTCAGCCATCTGAGCTTCACTCTCCTCACAGGTCAAATGGAGCTAATACCCTCTAGGTGGCATGTAGTAGACATGACGTACAATCGTGCTGTTTTCCTCTTGCTATCAGATCTGTTTTAATCAGAAGTGGTAAGAGGACAGACAGGGAGACAATTGCCTTGAAAGAAGAGTTTGTTACTCACAGTTCCCATAGGAAGAGGGCACACCACACCCTGCAGGGCCACATGGGGAGGCACCTGGGTGGGTCAGGAGTGAAGGAGCAAGGGCAGAGCATGGCCAGAGCCTTTACTGTGGTTTCAGAGGGAAGGAACTGGTGGGCAGGTAGGCAAGTTTGACCAAGTTTAGGATTGGATAGTTTGTATAATGTCAGCAGGCTCTGGGCTATAAGGGTGATCTCTAGATGTCTGACACTTAGCCTGTGGGTGATTTAGGGCAAGGGGAATATTGGTGTGGTGTGCGAGAGTTAGATAAAGGAGGTGGTGGAGGTACAGGCTCTGGATTGGCTGGTTTGCGTAGGAATGGCGTATTGAAGGCAAGATCGCTGTCTTCAGGGATTAGCTGGCCCTGGGAGGGGCAGTCTGTCCAGGATCAGCAAGGCCCCAAAGATATCAAAGCATTATAAAATACAGAAAATAGAAAATGAAAAACATTTTTTTAAACTTTTTTTTATTGAGTTATAGTCATTTTACAATGTTGTGTCAAATGAAAAACATTATTAATACATGATGTCAAGCACAGCCATGGTCATTAACACCCCCTCCCTTGCAGACTGCTCCTCGCCACCTTAAGGGAAGAGACAACTTATGTAAATGCGATGACTTCCAACCAGATGGCTGCCCTATGTCCCTCCTCTGGAAGATTTCTCCTACTGCCTCTTCTTTGTAGGAAGTTGATGACAGGGCTGCTTCCAACTCACAAAATTTCCAAATGGCTGTGTAATCAAAGACCCATGTAACCCTGAGGCCTGGTGTTCACAGGAAGAGAAGAAAAACCCCAGATCTTTGCCTCTTGTGAAGCCAAAGGACTTCTTCTGTATTTCTTTCTCATGCTGGTAGAATGAGGCTAATTTTGACTTTCCAGCAGCTCTGATTCCAAGCGAATAACTAGAAGCAGCAAGCAACAGGATTGGGACCTGCTGGTGCAGTTAGAAATAAATTGCATGTGCATGGATTCCAGAGGAAAGCTGCCCTTTGTGGGGGAGGCAAGAGGGGAGGTGGGAACTGGGAACAGACGAGTGTTCATCTTGCCTTAGCACTGGGGCTGCTTCTTGGAAGGATGACTCACAGCACTCTAGAACTGCCTTCCCTGGGAAGTTCAAAGAAGCTCGAGAGATGTAATGCAATATGGTCAATAAACAGCCATTTGAGGATGCGGGGGAGCGTGGGGGGCTGGTGAGGCAGGTGTCATTATTACCTCGGAGCGCAATGGGACACTTGGGCTGCTGGGCTCCCCGCTGTGGGGCTGCCTCAGGGGAGAGGACGGCTGCATCCAGTGGGGTGCTTTTGATTGCAATGAACAGATCAGCCAACTTCATGTGGCTTCAGGGTTATCTGACATTGTACTTTGTGGATTCGTCACCAGTTGTGGGTTCTGACCAGCAGAAGTCCCACCGAGATGGAATGAATTACTCAAGACTCTGGGGAAAAGTCAAGAGAGCGAGAGGGAGTCGGAAGCCAACTCCAAGAGCCTCTCAAATCTCCCATATTCATTGAGTACAATTGAAGCAGGAATTTAGGGAAGGACAGGGTGGGATCACAATGAGTGCAAAGGCTTTGTTTATTGTTGGTGTTTGGCTCAAGGTCAGAAGACCCTTTTTGGTGAATCATAATCGTGTTGAGCCTTTCAGCTTATCAGGGCGGAACGTATGAGAATCAGCTGCTTGACAAGATTTTCCTGGACTCAGGCGGCTGTGCCTGTCTTAGGTTGCCCCCTCAGGGGGTCTTACCCATCATTGGCTAACCAGCCTTCTCACCTCTGAGTCTGCAGCTTTTTACCATTCCAGCCCAAGGCTGTTTTGGGGATGGAAGACTGACAGCAGGCACGCCCAGCGTGTATAGCTGGGGGCCTGGGTCATTACTAAAACCTCAAAGCAGTTACTAAGCACATCTTCTTTAAGCAGATAAGTGGCTGGGATTGTTACAATTTGTTAACCCAATCATGGGCTCCCACAGTACTTCATAAGGTCATCATGGATGCTGCGTCCTTTCTACGGCTCTCTTCTGGCATCCACAGTGTCAGTTTCGTTCTAGGGCTGGTTCCCTTCTCGGTAGGTTGGCTGCCAGCAGCAAGCGGGGCTACTTTCTTCCTCATTTATTTTAGGAAGAGAGAGAAGCCTCCTAGTCTTGCTCTTAAAAGTAAGGAAGCAGAGGAAATGAAGCCCCCAGCAGACTTATCGAGTCTCTTTGGCTAGAACCTTCCCAGGCGCAGGGGAATGGCACATACTGATCACTTAGGCCTGGGCTCTTGCTCCAACTGCTGAAGAAGGGAGATGGGATGTCATGATTCCCATTGACTAAGCAGGGCCCACTGGGAGGCAGGGTCAGTCCCTGAAACTGAACCATAGTCACACAGCGGGAGCGGGGATGCATGTCGGGGAGTCAGCACCATGTCTTCTGCAGCATCTTATTTCTGGAACTAGGAGACGTGGGCTCACTTGCTGTGTGACTTTGGGTAAATGTCTTAACCCCTCTGAGCCTGTTTTTGCATTTACTTTTAAATGGGAGAAAAATATGTTTTACTTAATTTTTAGACTGAGTGTCAATGAGGAATTGGGCATAAAAGCCGTTTTAAAGTGCACATGTGAGGGATCAGGAATATGTTTCTTGACCAGCTCCTTACAAACAAATTAAGCAGACCAGTCCCTGCCTCCTAAGAGATGACGGTTCAAGACAGCATAGAAGCAGAGAGCAATGGGTTTACAGATGAGAATGAGTTAAGAACAAAATAAGAAACCCAGAGAAGTGGAAAGAGGCCAGGAAGTGATGCTGAGTTCTTCTTTGTGCCTCTGCTACTGATGTGAACTTTGATCTCTTGATTTGGGTGGTGTCCGCTAGCTCCTCCCACTTTCACAGTTAGTATTTCCCCCTGGGTAAGTAATTAACATTTTGTGGGGAAGTCTTTGAGACTATGTAAATATCTTGCTTATCCTCAAATTTTTACCCACAAGTTTTAGCATCTGTTTATGATTCTTGCCTGAATTATTATTATTAATTATTACTATGATGCTTGCCAAATTGTGATTGTCTAACTCCATTATTCCCTAATTTTTCAGCCTCTGTCCCAGCTTAAATCAAAGAGCCTGGGTCTCATCCTTGACTTAAGTGAGGCATCTTTGTTTTTCAGCATCCTAAGGAACTAAACTCCTGACCACCTCTGCTTCCTCCCAGACCTGTAGCCAAATAGCTCCAAACTTCTGTTCATTTGATGTTTTATTTTCTTGAGATTTGGTCTTTGGAGATACTCATTTTTTGTAAGAGTGTGTCTTTTTAATTTTCTCTTTTTATATTTTATTTGTTATTGCTTTGAGTTTGGGATTGGGGCATGATGCTCAATATAGGTACTTGAATGACATCTTATCTGGATTCCATAATAAATAAGGAGGTGGTGGTTGCCCAGAGGGATGCTTGGCCAACAAAAAATGATCTCCTACTTTAGCTAGATATGCCAGGGTTCCAATAGAGGAATGCCAAATAGACCACTGGACAGGCAGGGATTCAAGAATCCTGGGTCTTGTTTCCTGCAATACACTCTATCTTCTAACTTGCTGTGTGACATTGGATAAATGACTTAATCTCTCTGGGCCTCAGTGCCCTCCCTTGAAAACTAGTGCTGTTAGACTACTTAACCTCCAAGGTCCTTGTCAGCTCTAAAGTTCCAGGAGTCTACAGGGGATAATTTAAAACAATGTTCTCTGTTACAGTTGGAAGGACTGTTGAGAGTATTTGTTCAGTTCAGGCAAATGGTAAATGTGTCGGCCACTCTAATGAAATGAGTACATTTTTGCTCTAAATGTCATGGATGTTTATTGTCAGATTAAACTACAGCAGACCTAATTTTAGCTCTTCCAATTCAAGTGGAGCAATGAAGATTAAATGTTAGGCATAATTAAAGATGCAGATGTAGTTACATTGAATTATAAACCTCATTAAGTGCAGCGTCCCAGGAAGGCCCCTGAGACCAGCTACAAAGGACTTCTAGCCGCAACACTGCAGTTATTAAAATATTGTAAAGTAAATCTCACTCCAAAAATATTATGACTTGGATGGAAGGATTTTTTTAAAAAGTGTGGTTGGAGTTGGTTTCTCGGGTAATTTCCTTGCTCCGTTTGCAGACGGCCGGGAAGGGAAAACTTTTCCCCGGCATCTCCACAGAAGGCCTTCCTGGGGCTTGGTGTTCTCCCCTCAATCCCCCAACTTGGGTTCTAGTCTCCTGGGCCAGCAAGAAGGGCAACTTCAAGGGCAGTCATTTTATTCCAGAGTTGGTAGCAAGGGGAGCTGGGGGAGAGGGCAGGGGTTTTCTACGGACTGAAAGGCCATGCTTTTATATGTATTGAGAGAAGGGTTTTCTTTGAGACATTTTTATTTTTTTTTTCTGTCTGTAAAGATAATACATTATCGTTTTACAAATTCATACAATACAGAGTAGGATAAAGAAGTAAAAAATCTAACTAGGTCAAGATAATCACTTAATATTTTAGTGCATGTATCTCTCTGTCCCTCCCTTCCTCTCTCTCAAATTCAACAAAAATAATAGATTGTACCTTAAGTTCTGTTTTTCCATCTATTTTTTAATTTAACATGAAGTAGACATTTTTCCATGTCAGTAAATATTGACAAACATTCATACATTACCTTTTCTAATGGCTAATGACATTCCATTGTATGGATTTAATTTTTAAAAACTAATCCACCATTATTGAGCATTTAGATCATTTCCCAAAAAAGTTTTTTTTTCCCTAAATGATTGTAAATAACGCTGTAAGGGACATCCTTATTTATATATCTTTCAATCTTTGTTGTATTAGCTCCTTAGGATAAGTTCCTAGAAATGGATTAGGTGGTGTCAGTTATGTATTTGCACAATAATGCTGTGTGATGAATAACCTCAAACTTAGTAGCTTAAAACAATAAGCATTTATTTGGCTGAAAAGCTCTGTGGGTTGGCAATTTAGGTGGCACGCCACTGGGCTGTCTTGGGCTGTCCTGGGCTCACTCACATGTCTGTGGGCAGCTGCAGGTTGGATGACCTTAGCTGGCCTCAGCTGAGACAGCTGGGGTGGCTCGGCATTGCTCCATGGCCCAGACATGTTCTCAGGGCAAAAGCAGAAGAACAAGAGGAAACGCAGAAACAAGCAAGGGCTTTTTTGCTGTCCCTTGCATCAAGTTTACTACTATCCCATTGGTCTAAGCAAGTCACCTGGGTGAACTCAACCTAGGGGGTAAAGATGGGAAGAGCCACAAAATCGTGTTTCAAAAGGCTTGGATACAGGGTGGGGTGTAGATTTGGGGTGGTTGATTTAACCTCTCCCCCACAGGCGGTCCAAGCACTTGCGCATTTGATACAATATTTACAAACTGTCCAGCAGACAGGACCAGTTTACACCACCACCAGCCATGCATGTGTCATACTCTGTGGAGTTTTCTGTTAATGGACCCTACTTCTGCTTCCCAACAGGCACTGTCTGCTCAAGGGACCCAGCTCTCTCCTCACTGTCCCGTGAACATCTCGTGCTGGTCTTCCAGGCTTCTGCTGGTCTTTCCTACCTCAAATGTTCTTCCTCTTTCTGCCCTATGCATGTTCCACCCACCATATATCCAAATCCTGCACATTTTTCAGTCACCCACTTCTGTCACCTCTGTGACTCCCAGGGGCCTCGCCTTCCTCCGAGCTGCTCTAGGGCAGGTAGAGTGACCAACTTGTTCCAGTTTGCCCAAGATTTTACTGGTTTTAAAACATGACGTGCTGCATCTTAGGAACTCCCTCAATGCTAGGCAAACCCAGCTGGTTGGTCATCATAAAAGAGGGGGTTGGCAAACTTTCAAGTGTCAGATGGTGAATACTTTAGGCTTGTGGACCACACAGTCTCTGTTGCAGCTACTGGGCTCTGCCACCGTGGCATGATAGCCGCTGTAGACCATAGGTACCAAATGGGTGTGGTTGTGTTTCAATAAAACTTTATTTACAAAAACAGGCAGTGGGCCGTTTGCTCCACATCCCAGAGTTTTCTCACTCCTGCTTTAGGGCTTAACATTTGCTCTGCACAATTTAACCCTACATCATATTTTCTCTTATGTTGTTTCATGTGGATTTGTTTTGTTTTTCTTGTTCGGAATGTAATGGAAATTTAATTTCTTGACATCATGCTCTGTTACTCAACAGCTGTGTGAACTTGGGTAAGTTACTTAACCTCTCTGGCCTCAGTTTCCTCATCTGTCAAATGGGATAATAATGCTAACTGACCCCCATAGTGTATTTGTAAAGATTAAATAACTTAATCTTTGTACAGCACCTGCCTGTAGTGAGTGCTCAACATATATTAGCAGCTACCATCATCACCACCACCATCATCACTATCCCATCTGCCTTTTTCAGTAGCTAGAACAGTCCTGATTACACAAGAGGCTCAATAAGTGAAATAATAAAGATAATGATGTTAAAGAGGGAAGGCTCTTTAAAAAGATTTAACTCAACACCCTCATTTTAGAGATGAGCAGCATGGAGCTCCCCTGTGATAAGGACGGTTGAATGCCAGCAATCACAACAGACAGTGCCTTCCCTCAGGTGTTACCCACCTCCATTCCCACGGTTACCCACAGCCCCTGCATTCCCAGAGGCCAAACCCAGCTTCCATGTCAGGGGCAGTCTGTCCTTGGAGAAGGCCAGCTTTTGTCTTGTTTTCGGTCTCCTGCTCTTATCCTTGGGATGGTGTTCTGTCAGCTGGGTTGTGCAGGTGAGGCTGCACAGAAGAGGACCAACCTGAAGTTGTAGCACAGGTGGAATCAGTTGTAGCACAGGTTGATAGTGGTCAGAACTAAGGCTGTGGGTGCACAGGGATGCTGGGCTTGCCTCAAGTTGGGGCTTGGCATGTAGTGTGTGGGCAGACACTTGGCTCAGGCCAGTTAGGCAGGGCCCTGGATTACACTCTGCCTTCCCCTTAGGGTGGGAGGCAAGAAGGGCAGACCCTATGGGAGACACTGGTCCAGTGACCCCTTTGGTCAAGTCCCTGCCACCTGGTTCTTCTTCAGACACGTCTCATGGGGTTGCTTCTTCTATCCTGGTGCTGGCTCAGCTTTGATCTGGGAAAATGAAAGGCCAGGCTGCTGGGTCCCCTGCTGCCATCTTTTGCAGCAAGAGAGACTTCATGATCCCGCTGGCTCACACGCACTTCATTTCCTGGTAATTAAACAAGTGGAGATCAAAGCCGACAAATCTCCCCCATCTCTCAGCACAGTAGATGAAAGGTAAATACTTCCAGCAACAGTTTTTTTTTTTCCTCATTAAAAGTGAGATGTGAAAAGTCTTCTCCTTACTTTGAAGAATACTGATAAATTCAAGGTCATTACAGATAAGATATCTGGTCTACCTTTATTATTCCACACCAATTGTTATTCTGTGTAAACTGGGCTAACTTAGGGGGATTTCAGAGGCTAAATCATATCAAATAAGTCAGAAGACAAAGGAAAGTAAAGAAAGACACCGAGATGGTCACTGGTCAGTGCTGTGGAAACCTACACTGAACGGGAACTTCTCATTGCCAGGCAGGTGGAAGGGCTTCTGAGGCCACTGTCTAAAATGGGCCTGGAGTCTTACATACAGAACCTCAGGTGCTCAGCCAGGTGCTCAGCCTGGTGCTCTCTCAGCTGGGCTCCAGAAAAGGCCATTTGAGAGCTGCTGTTTTCTTTGTAGATCAAGGAACCCATCCTTAAAGCCGTGAGTCCGGGGGAGCTGGTCTACCCAACTTGGGTCTACAGATGCCTGTTGGGTGTTGTCAGGTTCTTCTCAGTGCGAAGAACAGACCTTATCAGATGAGCTCAGGTGAAGGGCCAGTGGCTGCTGTAGAGATACCACCAGGACTTGGATTCAGAACAGGAATTCAAGTACAGCTCAAGGAGCCACTGGGAAGGAAGGAAGGACGGACGGACGGATGGAAGACAGCTTGTCTACCACCCACTCTTTCTACTCTTTGACTGCCCTCCTCGGCTTTTACATCCTTGCTGCTCCCCCCGCCCCACTTCTGTCTGCTCACCACTCCAAGGGCTGGTTTGAATGCAGGTATCCCCCATGTCCTCTCTGCTCATCTCTCACAGCTTCACACTTCAGTCCCTCATGCTCCAGTTCCAGAATCCAGATAGAGAGCTCTGACTGACCTAGGCTGTCATCTCCAGCCAGGTTGCCAAAGTCACAGGTTTCTGGCCAGCCTGGGGATGCTCTAGGCTACACACCCACCTAGTTCTGTAAGGTGGTGCCTTCTCCCCAAGTCACTTGGTAAAGAGATGCCAGCTGCCCCCTCAGTGCAAAATTCCCCTCCTGCTCCATCCTCAAAGATCAGGCATCTCCATCCCCAAGTCATCTTTCTGCCAGGTGGTCCCTCCCTCCTCTTGGATCCACAGGAAGATAGAGCAGCTGGATAGTTTGGAAATCCTATAATCAGCTGGTCAGGACAGTGGGGAAGGGTCATGACCATCAGCTGACCTTGGCCATGGGCCTGTCTTCTGGGCCCACTCTGTGAGGCTCCAGCACCATCAAGACACAGAGCGAGCACCTGCCTTACAGGACAGAGGCACAGTGGCCTTGAATGTCCTTAGTTGGAACCAATGGGAAGAGGAGAGAGAGGTCTCCTCCTCCTCCTCCTTCTCTTCCTTTCTCCTCCTTTCCTTTCTCCTTCTCCTTCTTCACCTTTCCCAGAGGTCTAAGAGTTTTTTTTTTAAGGGCTCTGGTTCTCTTAGACCCACCTATAAATGTCTAGGGTGGTGGATGACCCCAAACCTGTATTTTTAACACATGAGTCTGATGCCTTCAAGAGTCTGAGCACTACTGATTTAGAAACATTTTCCTAAGGAAAAAGAAAGGTCTGTGCATTTAAACCCAAATACACTAGGGTTTTAATGCCCTTGTGTACAAGAAACCACTGGGGTCTCTCTTCTTGTGGGAAACTGTCAAGAAATTTGAGTGTCTAGAATAAGTCCTTCCAGGTTTGTGTAAGAAATTGTTACCTTTTTGTAAATAATCTGCCACCTGAATTTCTGCAGACTTTACCAGCCTGTGCATATGGAAGAGTCATGTTACAAGTAATAATCCCAATTAAGCTGATTCTACCCCAGCTGTACACACAGGATTTCTAGCTCCCTTATTGTAACACCACCCAAGCAATTTAGGCAGTTTCCGTTGAAGTAACTGAAACATGTTAAGGATCAAGCACTCTCCCACCAGGTGGCGCCGTGGGCTACCCAAGGTTCTGCTCGGCATCCACCCACCATCTTCCACCCGGCCTCTCCTGGGTGCCTCAGGATCAACTTCATCATCGCCACCGGATCCCAGCCCCTGAGGTCTTCCAGTGCCCAACACTATTCAGAGTTCAACTGCAGAGTCACTGTAAATATTACAGGATGAGTCCGAGATAAGGACTCTATTTGAAAAAAAAAAATCCAATTATCACCCCTAAAAGAAATGAGTAATGGTTTCTTAACATCTTCAAATATCACGTCAGCATTCAAATTTCTAGTTGTCTCATAGACGTCCAACTTTCAAAACAGTTTGTTACTTTGAATCAGGATCCACAGAAAGTTCACACATTATGATCGGCTCATTTGTCTCTAAAAATTTTCATTCTTTTATTCTACAGTTTGCCCCTCCATCTCTTTTTTCCCTCTTGTAAATTAGTCAGACAAACAACCAAGCTGTTTGAGCTACGGGGCTTCCCTAGTCTGGGCTTTGCTGATTGCAGCCCCTTGGTGTCCTTTAACTTGCTCCTCTGCTGTATTTCCTATAAATTGGTCATTGACTCTAGAAGCTTGATCAGATTCAAGCTCATTTTATTGGGTCAGCACTACTTCACAGGTGATGTTGTGTTCTTCTACCAGAAGGTGATGTTAAAGTCTGGTTCTCTCTGTATCTCTGTCTCTGTATCCATCTCTGTCTCTATCTCTCTGTAATATTAGCAGCCATCGAGGAGCAATGCTTAGGTCCATCAGTTTATTAGGGATTGCAAAATGGTGACATTCTAACTCTATCATTGTTCTTTATTTATTAGCTTGGCTGCTACTTCTATTATGAGAAACACCCCTCTGTCAACTCTGGTTCCTCAGTGACTCAGTCCTTTTTGGAAAGATAGGTTAAATTCTTGACTCCTTTGCTTTAATTTTATCAGTGTTTAATAATGAATGGGTTCTTTAGCATCCTCCAATGGTAGCCAGTTAGTCTGTTTTAGCACCATTAATCACCTCATGGATTTAAGTATATTTGGTGTGTTTTGATCCATGGCCATTATTACCCTTAAGGATGCTCAGATTTCCTCAACTTGGGCCAGGGGGAGCACCTTCCCCATTGGCCCTTGAGTCCTCTGTCATGACCCTAAGAGTCTTTGATAGTGTCCTGCGTAGTCTCATCTTGTACATTTCCTGTGCCAGTCCTGGAACCAATCATTTGTTCTTTCAGTATGTTCTTTCATAGGAAATGGTGTTTCAAGAGAAATGCTTATTTCTCTTGGATTGGTGGTGGTTTCTAGGATTTTTCAGTGAATAAATCTCTGAACTAGTTCTTTTGTTAAAGACAAAATACGTTATGAATATTTACTAATATTTCCTATTCAAATTCAACTTCAGGATTTTTACCAGATTTTTTCTGTCTCACACACGTGTCTCCTTTCTCCCATGCCAAGGATACAAGAATGATAGAATTAGAATGTCACAAAATCATTTATATTCTTTACGCCACGTACACACAGGGGAGTCATGTAATCTACACAGGTCACTCGGGTATTAAGAGGGGGCAGCAGGTCCAGGTGTATGCTGCATGGCCTGAGAACCTCAGTCTTCCTGAGCACACACCAAACTGCCTTTCTCTTATCAGCTTTGTTCTCTTTAAAGTTCCATCATGAATCCATGGGGCCAGCTGAGGGATCAACCAGTGCAAACAACAAATCCCACACTGAAATCAGTCTCTCTCCTCGCCCAGCAAACCTGTTGACTGGGCAAGTGGCTTCCCCCAGGCTCCCTTTCCAATGGAATGGGTTTTCTCAAGGTGCAACCTGACCATCATGCAAAAGTAGGTCTAGCAGAACCCCATATGGGTTTCCCCCATCTATTCGCACTCAGATCTGAGTGGGACTCCACTTACTTTTATATGTCCACCCCCCAACACGGCCCCATTTCTTTTTTTTTTCTTGTTCAGGGCCAGGGCCAGCCACTTTCCCATCCTCAATGAGTCTTACTTATGTTTTTTTTTTTTAATTGAAGTATAGTTGACTTACAATGTTGTATTAATTTCTGGTGTACAGCAGTGATTCATTTACACATGTATATATTCCTTTTTGTATTCTTTTTCATTATAGGCCATTACAAGGTATTGAATATAGTTCCCTGTGCTGTACAGTAGGACCTTGTTGTTTAGCTATTTTGTATATAGTAGTTAGTATCTGCAAATCCTGATCTCCCAATTTATCCCTCCCTACTCCCTTTCCCTCCAGTAACCGTAAGTTTGTTTTCTATGTCTGTGAGTCTGATCCTGTTTTGTAAATAAGTTCATTTGTGGCATTTTTTTTCTTTTTAGATTCCACGTGTTAGTGATACTACACGGCATATTTCTTTCTGTTTCTGACTTACTTCACTTAGTATGACGATCTCTAGGTTCATCCATGTTGCTGCAAATGACATTATTTTACTCTTTTTTATGGCTGAGTAGTATGCCTTTGTATATGTATACATACCACATTTTCTTTATCCAGTCATCTGTTGATGTACATTTAGGTTGCTTCCATATCTTGGCTATTGTAAATAGTGCTGCTATGAATACTGGGGTGCATGTCTCTTTCTGAATTAGAATGTCCTCTGGCTATGTGCCCAGGAGTGGGATTGCTGGATCACAGGGTAAGTTTATTTTCATTTTTTAAAGGAATCTCCATATTGTTTTCTATAGTGGCTGCACCAAACTACATTCCTATCAAGAGTGTAGTGGGGGGTTCCCTGTTCTCTGCACCCTCTCCAGCATTTATTGTTTGTGGACTTTTTAATAATGGCCATTCTGACTGGTGTGAGGTGATACCTCACTGAAGTTTTGATTTGCATTTCTCTGGTAATTAGCAATATTGAGAATTTTTTCATGTGCCTGTTGGCCATTTATGTGTTTTCACTGGAGAAATTTTTGTTTAGGTCTTCTGCCCATTTTTAGATTGGGTTATTTGTTTTGTTATTATTGAGTGGTATGAGCTGTTCTCAGTGAGTCTTGACCCAAGAGGTTGTTGGGTTTGATGTGAGGGATGAGGCATAGAGTATTTCAGGATACCGAGGGTCCTATCGCTGTGACATAGTGAACTCAGGATTCAGTGAGCTGACTTGATTTCCAGTCCTTGCTCTGCTTTGATAACCTCTCTGAGCCCCAATTTTCTCTCCTGTAAAATGGGATTGTCACATGTACCAGGTGGGGTGATGGTAGAGCCTCCTTGCCTCCTTGCAGGGTGATTGTGAGGATTAACAGGGGCACATATAGGGGTAGGGCTGTGATATGAATCCACTGACTAATTGTTTTCCTAAAAGGCCTCTGTACCCTGGGGTGCAGAAGGGGGTGGCTGGGGAGGGGTTTGGGTCTCAAACATCATTTGTTGCTGGTGGCACATTAAGGCCAGAGCATCTGGTGGCTGAGGCTGAGAGGGAATTTATTTTGGCTCTAACTGCCTGGGTAACCCAGCAGCCTGCGTGGTCCCCGTGCGCAGTGGGTGTGCTGAGATAATTGCTCGAGTAGTTTGTTAAAAGACAAAAGATCTCCACGTTTCCATTAACTTCCTGCGTGGGGCAGTTGCAGCCCACTGCTCCAGGTACCATTTACAGTTCAATCTCTCAGCTGTGATGGACAGAAATACCCGACTCACTTCTACTCCTCTCCATGAACCACTCACTTCCACAAGCAGCAGAGATTCATCAGCTCACTCCTCACCGGTCCTTTCTTGTTAATCATCACCTCCTCCTGATCCTCCCCCCCACCCCACCCCACCCCCCTGCCTCCTCTTCGAATGATAGAGCCTTGAATGCATTTCACTTTGAATTTCAGATGTCCCAAGAAGTGCTTTCATCCACAGTGGGGACTGATGAGTTAATTTCTTAGGAAATAGGCTGAGCACCCAGGAGCTGTTATAATTCCCTGCCCCCAACGCCAACATCACAAAGAATAGCACAGTAGCACATAAATCCACTGCTTGCATATGTTTACTTAATCACTTTGGAATTCTCTTTGAACTTGACCCCAGGGGATAGAGATCATAGAACTGGCTGGTAGCTAAAATAATCCACCGAAAAAGAGTTTAGGGTCACAAGAGAACTTCAGGGGCTGTTTGTGAAAAGTACGGAACAATGTGACTTCTACACTGTTTGATTCTGACAACAGGCTTACCCAGGGCTGGGGATGCTGCCCCCTCTTGGGCTGTGGGTTGCAAACCAGCTGGGAGGATATAATTTTCCCTTAAAATGAATGTGCACTCCTACCTTGAATTTACAAATGATATGCAATTAATGTGCCTGATCTCTGGGAAGTGCAATGGGCATTGGGGCCCTCAGCGAGACATGTTAAGGCAAGGTGGCAGAGTGGATGGTGCTGACTCTGCTCTGGATCCAAGGGATGAGTGCAAATCTGAGAATCAGAGGTCAGGCTGGGCAAGCCCAGGGACAGAGGAAGCGGAGCCTGGGGAGCGAAGTGATGGGTCCAAATGAGAACTGCCCACAGGACCCACACACCTCAGCTCATTGCTCCAGAGGGTTGCTTGCCTGATATGTGGATGGATTAGTGCGGGGGCTGGCAAACTATGGCCAGTGGGCCAAATCTGATCTTACGGCTGTTTTTGTATGGCTTGTGAGCTAAGAGTTGTTTTTATGTTTTTAAACGGTTGGTGTCGATGAAAAATTAATCAGTGACTAAGTAAGAAAGAAATGGAAATTTTATTCAAGCCAAGCTGAGGATTATAACCTGGGAAATAGTCTTTCAGAAAGCCCAGAGGACTATTCTGCCCATGAGAGGTCAAAGCACGGTTGTATAGTTTTTGAGACAAAGGGTTATACATCATATGACGAATTGATAGTTTACACAGATCTGTGTGTACAAAGCAGTAGTGGGTCATCATGACCCCTTACAAAATTAAGAAGGAAGGTTATCTTCTGGGGAGTAAAGGGTCATCGTGACCCTCACAAGACTAAGAAAGAATGTTACCTCCTAAGGCAGTCTGCTTAATACAGATGCACCATATCCACTAAAGGGGAGGGAGGAGGCCTTAATAGGTGGAGAAAAACTTAGTTTATATTTTTTCTTGTCTTTCCATAAAATATGAATTTTATTTCATCGTTGGAAAAAAAAACAAAGAAGGAAAATATTTTATGATGTAAAACATATTTAAATTCTAATTCCAGTGTCTGTCAATAAAGTTTTATCAGAACACAGCCATGCTTTCTCATTTACATCATATCTAAGGCTGCTTTTGTGCTGTTGTGGTGGAGTTAAGCTGCTGCAACAGAGGCTGTGGATCACAGTGCCTAAGATACTATCTGGCCCTTTACAGGAAAAGCTGGCCAGTCTGTGGGGTAGTTTGAGATGCACAGGTGTGAAGCACAAGCTTGAGACAGTTTGGGTTCTGGGTGGAATTAAGGCCAAGTGAAATGAGCCATGAACTAGCTGGTCTCTGTGTGGGCCAGTTTCCTAATCTGTGAAACTGGTGTTTAAATGTTATGGTCTCATAAGGTGGCTGCCTGCTAAGAATCTGCTGATGGAATCCTCATGTGTGTTTCAGGATATTCACATGGCTGGGAAGAGTCACAGAAATTGACTGGAGAATGTTTGCGTACATGGGTCATCATCTGAACCACTGGCTGAACTTTAAAAACAGGGGTCCCTGGGCCACCATTCCTCGGAAACACTGATGCGGTAACTCTGGGGTGGGATTGAGAGTCTGTATTGTCACACAGCTGCCATGGGATGGGGAAGCTGTGATCCAGCCCATGCACCCTGAGACACAGGTGAAGAGACAGGGGTTGGATCATTCCTTCTGGGTCCATCTTCAGTGAATCCTCTGCCTGCACCCTTTCTTCCTGAGCTGTCATGGCCCCACCATGAGTTTCTTCTTTTGTCTGCACACTGAGCTCAGGCTGTCCCGTGGCATCGTGGCTTGTGGGTACCATTTTTATAAGCAGATAAAGTGGGGGGGGGGTCCCTGAGAAAGAGAACCAGGCTTGGCTTGACATAAGAGAAGCCATTTTTAGCCTAAGCCATTTTGTGATCTAAGCCTGGCCACAATGCTTGCCCTTGAAGAGATCTCAGTAATTAATGATCTCAAGGGAACAAAATAATGCAGGAACAAATGACTGCTATCAGGCAAGAGAAGTAACTGTATAAAGATAATGTATCAGTTGTAAAGACTCCCAGTTCTGTTTCAGTGGTAAAGATTGGCTGGAAGTGCTCAACCACCAGATCAACTGGAACCTTTTCAGACCATCATGACTTCAGTCAACTGAAGCGCCCAAGTCCCTTTATGAATACGCCTGTACCCTTAGCTTAAAACGTCCCTGATTTTGCTGCTGGGGGAGATACTGCTTTGGGAAAGATCCCTGGGGTTCTCCTTACTTGCAGCAAGTAATAAATCCTTCCTTCTCCCATTCAACACTTGGTTATGACTTTTGGCTGGACACTCACCAAGAGGTAAGCCCAGTTTTTGAGTAACATTCTCTGCCCCTTTAGCTGGGAGCTTTCTAAGGCCAGGCTCGGGGGGCACACTTTTGTCCCCCCACCAAAGCCCTAGGCTAAGGCCACTCCTGGCTCCTCCCTAGCTGGGGACACTTAGGTAAACGATTTAACAGTGCCTCGCCTCCCCCGACCCAAGGCCTCAATTTCTTCATCTATAATATAAGGCTGATCCTTCTCATCCCATGAGACTCTCATGGGGCCCAGAGAAGCAATTGTCATAAAAGCACTCTGCAAATGGAGAACACTGTACCGGTGGAGATGGGGCTCTTGGATGCTCAATAATTGTGTTCCAGTTGGGCCAGAACCAGGGGCCTATGCATTCAGCCATACTCTGGACATTGTGTCTGATGCTTTCCACACTACCTCCCAAGGCTGTTGACTTCTCCCATAGATCTCCTGCCATGGATATTGGGTATAGAGTGACCAACACTGAAAGTCCTGTGTCCTGGGAAACCCCTAAGTCCTAGGCAAACTGGATGTCTGGTCACCCAGTTGGCCTGACCCAGGAACTGAGCTTTTGATACCTGGCACAAGGCAATTGGCTAAGTGTGAGGGAAGGTCCTGGAATGGTGATAAATTAGGGGAGTGGGCTTTTGGCATCCTGTCAAGGCTCCTTTCCTCCTAGCCAGGACCCCCAACCCCACTCCCAGTGCTACGAGACAGTGAGGCTAAAGTGTGGGTCCTCGCTGTGGTTGTGAAAGAATTTGCAGCAGAGGCAGAAGGACAAAGTGAAAAACTGCTTTATTGCTCAAGGGGAGGGAAAAGGCAGGAAAGTGCTCAAGCTGGGAAAAGGGAAGTGAAACACTTAAGCTGGGAGCCATCGGCAAAGATGGCACTCAGGACAGCTCCAGCTCTGGGTCGGGCCATGTGGACTTTTATTAGAAGCTTCTGCCATCATGTCTTCCTTCTGGGTGTGCTGGATCCAACTGCCTTTTTTCCTGTCCTTATATGGGCTTTTCCAGGTGTTGTCATGGTGATTGGCAACTGTCATGGCGCTGGTGAGTGTCATTTGGCATGCTAATGTATTACAATGAGCATGTAATAAGGCTCAAGGTCCACTTGAAGTCAAATCCTCCACCATCTTGGGCCTAGTTGGTTCTAACCTGTTCTTGTTTCTTCTCTTTGTGGCTGCCTCCTGACACTTAGATAAGAGTAACTGGTTTCTATTTGGGGGTTGGGGGGCAGGGGTATAATCCTGGGGGCAAGAGCCTTGGTAACATGGGGCTATAAACAAGAGGCAGGGGTGGAGGGAGCCTGCAGGGTCCTACTCGATATCACCAGGACCCCTCTTCTTCCGGGCCCTCTCTGAGTTGACATGGGGCCCAGTCTAAGCCTGTATTTAGAATTTGTCCACTTTTCTGCATCTCCCTCTCCATCCCAAGTCTGAGCCACCATTACTTCTCATCTGGAGGCAGCTTCTGAACTTGTTCACCTATTTCCAGTCTGACTCTCATCAAGTGCACCCTCCATACCATCTACATAACCAACACACCCATTGCCTTAAAATGCTAGAATAATCATGTAGCCTATACTTCAGTTTTTAAATGGCTACCTCAGTGCTCTAGGACACAGACCAATCTCTTTACCTGGCCTTCAGGGCTGGCCCCTGGTCCCCGCTCCCCTCTAGTCTTAGCTCTTGTCCCTCCTTGCTGCTCATCTCCTTCGTGTTTTGGAGTCTGATTCTTGGAATGCTCTTCTTCCTGCTTAGCCTGGCCAACTCCGCTCCTTTCCAGGCCCCAATTCCAACATCATTTCCTCAAGGAAGCTTTCCTCAGTCTCCGTGATTGGACTGGTTTTACCTGAACTTCTTCATAGCAATGAACATAAATGTAACTCTGATTTGTATGTGTGTGTAATTACATGTTGCCTGTCTTCCCTACCAGGCTGTAAACTTCATAAGGGAAGGAGCCACATTTTTCTTGTTCCCAGCTGTATTCCCAGCAACTAGCACAATGCCCAGGATATAACAGCTGCTCAATAAATATTCTTTGAACAAATAAATGAATGGATGGTTAAATGGATTATAAGATGGATAGATGGATGAAGGCTGAAGGGGGAAGGTGGTGGATGGATTATGATTGGATGATGGTTGGAAAGATAAATGGAATGAATGGATAATTAGAATAAGTGGTTAGATGACTGGATGGTTGGATGGATGTACAGTGGATAGCGGCTCTTGAGACCCTTGTTCTTGGGGTGCTCCCTGTCTCAGCCTCATTCCATCTGTGCTCCTGTTTTGTTCTCATCAACAGTAATAGCTACCAGCATTCCTGGCAAAGGGGACATGCTTTTCCCCATCTCTCTGGGAAGATGGTTCCTGCAAGGAAGCAGCAGAGTGGTTGGCAGGCCCCAGTGAAAATGGACTCCAATGCCCTGACCTCATTTCCACCAAATTCTACTTCATGTTAGGATTACTCGGATGTCGTCTAGGAACATGACCCTCAGTAGCTGCTGGGGTTCTGGGCTGTCCTGCCCCAGATGGGGCCTGCTTTGGTCAGATTCTGCTCTGAGTGGCAGACGCCAGCTGCTGGTGCTGATGCTCTGGCTCCAAACACACCAAGCCCTACTTACTCCCTAAAGCAAGGGGTCAGCAGACCTTTTTTGTTCAGGACCAGGTAGTAAATATTTAGGCTTGATAGGCCACATGGCCTTTGTTGCAACTACTCAACTCTGCTTTTGGAGCATGAAAGCAGTCATAGAGAATACGTAAATAAATAAGCGTGACTGCGTTCCAATAAAAGCAGGTAGTTGTGGCCCAGAGGACATAGTTTGCTGACTGCTGCCTTGGAGCAGTAGCGCTTAAAGTGTAGTCTTTGGACCAAAAACATTCACATCACCTGGGAACTTGTTGGCCATGCAAGTTCTTGGGCCCTGCCCTAGACCTACTGAATCAGAACCAATATTTTCTGTTCACACTCCCACTGCCTTCTGGGACTCCAACTGCATGTATATTACGCTGGTGGAAGTTGTTCCAGAGCTCAATGGTGCTCTTTTAATTTTTCAGAATTTTTTTTCTCCCCGCTCCGTTTCATTTTAGATAATTTCTGTGGCTGTCTTCAAGTTCACTAATCCTTTCTTTTTCAATGTCTAATCTTCCACTAATCCCATACAGTATTGCTTTTTATCTGAGACATTGTAGTATTTATCTTTAGAAGTTTGATTTTGGTCTTTTAAAAATATTCTCCATGTTGGGATATAACTTTTCAACCTATGGAATACAGTTATAATAATTGTTTTAATGTCTTTGTGTGCTAACTCCAACAACCAATTCTGGGTTGATTTCAACTGATTGTTTTTTTCCCCTCACTATAATCATGTTTTTCCACTTTACTGCATGTCTAAGCAATCTTTGGTTGGATGTCAGATATTTTGATTTTACCTAGTTGGGTGCTTGATATTTCCAAGTTCTTGAGATTTTTTTCTAGGATGCAGTTAGATTACAGTTTGACTCTTTTGAGTCTTGCTTTTAATATTTGTTAAGCAGGACCAAAGCAGTGCTGTCTGGGGTTAATTATTCTCCACTGCTGAGGCAAGACGTTTCTGAATACTCAATGTCCATGAAGCTTTCCAGCCTGGCTGGTGGGAATGGGCACTGTTCCTGGCCCTCCTTTTGGAAGGTTCTTTCCATGAGAGTGGATAGTTTCCTACTTGCAGGAGCTAATCGGTCTCAGCAGATACTCAAAGGCAACCCTCTGCAGGTCTCTGCAGTTCTCTCTGTACAGCTCTCTCCTCTCCAGGGCCCTGTCCTTCAGCTTCTAGCTGCATGGTTCTCCCCCAGCTCTCATCTCCATCTCTGCAACTCAGAAAGTCCACTGGGCTCCTCTTGGGTTTCCCTTTTCTGCACCACCTCTGGAAACTTTCTGAAGGCAGCAAGCTAGGGAAGCCATAGGTCTTGTCTTATTTCGTGTTTCAGGGTCACTGTCCATCATTACCTGACGTCCACTGGTATGGAAAATCCTTACTCCATCTTGGCTGAATGCACTGTTATGAGCAGATGTGTCGATCTCTGATACTCTGAATGGCCAAAAGTAGTAATGAAGACTTTATCAACGTTAGGATGTTTGATTCCTCAGAAACTCCAATGAAGTAGTTATTTTCATTTCACAGCTGAGAAGACTGAGGCTCAGACAGATGAAGTGACCCCCAAACTCTCATATTTTCATTACTTGATGCTGCTCCCCTTCCGCATCTGCCAGCCCTGCTGGGATATGTCCTCTTTGAACCAAAGCATGCCCTGGGAGTGCAGTAGATGAGCTTCGATCCTCCCGATTCTCAGAGTACGGGCTGGGAGCCAGCATCATCTGCATTCCCAGGAACTTGTTAGAAATACAGAAACTTGGCTCCTCCCAGCTCTGCCGAATCAGAACCTGCATGTTAGCAAGGTCCTGGGTGACTTTTTGAGTGCATTACAGTTTGAGACACGTCAGACAACAGTTCCTTGATCTCCCGAGCCCAGTCCTGGCTCCCTGGGAGCACAGAACTGGGCCCAGCTGGGAGGAGACACAGCCAGAAATTGGGTCCCAAACCCAGGATGAGCCTGTATGTCTCCACTTCTCTTCTGATGGCAATTCATGTGCCTGGCCCAGCGCGCAATGAACAAGGCTCCCAGAGAAGCTGGTTGGACATGGCCTCTGCCCTCCGGGAGTTTGTCTTGACCGCGGTTTTCCAGGATGCTGTGACTCACCCTGCCTTCATCCACCTGCCAGGTGCTGGCCTGGCTGGAGGCCAGTGGGCTGAGCTCTGGGAGAAGAAGCCAGGAAGGCCTCTGGGGAAGGGGAGCAGAGAGGAAGTGGATGGTAGTGGGGAGCAGCTGCCATGGTGCCTTCCCTGCAGCCCTGGTGCAGGCTGGCTGGGGGCCACTGCAGCATTGCCGGCCCCCCACCACCCCACACCCTACCTTCCCCCTCGGCAGCTGGACCGGTCCCTCAGCCCTTATCTCTGAGCCTCTGTCTCTGCATTTTAAGAACATTTCTGAAAAAGCCTTTGGATTCCTTCTTAGGACAGGACAGGGCTTGTGGTCCTACAGGATCAAAACAGCAGCAGATGAGAAGGCAGGGCTGTTAACAGGCTGTTTATTTCTTCTTTATTTTCTCTGCGGCCCTTACCTGGTAATTCACATAAAATGCCCCCAGGAGGAGGGTGGCACCCTAAGGTCCAAAAGTTGGCAGAGGCTTAACAGAGTTCTAGACCAGCTTCTCCTTCCCAGGCAAGCATGCTTGTTCTATAAAGAAGGAGCTCCAGGCACAAGTAGAATTTTTCTCCCAACCAGAGACATTGCAGCTCCTCTCTAGGCATGGGGTTCCCAGCCTCCTCTAACCAGTATCCATACCTGCACAATATTTAGGAACTCTATGGCAGCCAGGTGCCAGGGAAGAACAAACCAGCACAGCTGTGAAGTCAGGGAGCCCTGGCTTCGGATCCGGCACGCACTGCGAAATAGCTGCATGGCTGTCGGCAAGTTTAGAAGCTTTGAGCCTCAAATTCTTCATCTAGACAACAGGATGGCAATAAAAAACCACCCGAAAGAGCTTCAGTAAAGTGAGTGAATGTGTGTGGACCAGGTGTGGTGATTCATTTTATGTGTCACCTTGACTGGATCATGGGCTGCCCAGATATTTGGCTAAAAACACTTCTGGGTGTGTCTGCAAGGGTGTTTCCAGATGAGATTAGCATTTGAACTGGGGGACTCAGATAGCTAAATCATCCAGGCTACCATGGTGCCTAACTGAACTGTGAATTCATGCTTCATTTACCTGGAGTTTTGCTTCAAATCCCTGCTTTTGTTAAGCCAGCCCTGCATCTTATGACAGTGACTGAAGTCACTTAGAAATAACTCCACTGCGATATTTAGCAAATTATTTTTATCTGATGGGTAAACTCACATTAGTGCAGCTGTTCATGTCAGAGAGAAGGGAACAGAGTGAGGGGTGTCTGGGGTGCCTGCTGGGCTCGCTTCATAAAAGGTGCCTTGTGATCCTGTCTGTTTCTGGTTGTGCTGTTTCTTCTGGGGTAAGCCGTCACTGATGTGTCGCTGGTGGCAGTAATAAAACTTGAGGAGTGAGGAAATAGCCTAATTCAGTTAGAAGGCCTGGACTAAACATGTGAGGCAGTTTTCCAGATGAAGGAGGATCCTGGCCCCAATCTCATTTTCCCAAGCCTCATGCTAGCAGGGTTCCTGCCCATCCATCTCTGCATCGTCTTTTCTTTTTCTTCTGCAGATCTCACTCCCAAGGCAGACAGCACCAGCTGCCTCCTCCACTGGCCAGTTGGGTTTGCCTGCCACTGGGACTGAGATCTTCCAGCAGAGGTCCTTCTGGAATCATAGCCTTCCTACTTGCTATCCCCTCAGCTGGAGACAGGCTTCCCACAGGCATTTGCATGTCTGTCTCCTCAACATTCAGGCTTCAGCTTAAATGTCACCTCCTCAGAGAAGCCCTCCCTGACCACCTGTCTGAAGTAGCCCTCACCCCGCCAGAAATCTCATCCACTGTCAGCCTCATGAGTGAGCCGTCTCGGACACGCTCACCACGCTTCAGATGGCCGCAGCTCTGGTCGATATCTGACTATAAGGATGTGAGACACCAAATGAGAACCGCCCGGCTGAGCCTGGTCAACTCATCAACCCATGAGAGATGTCCTCTGCTCGTGTGAGCCACCAGGTGTGAGCTAACTTCATCCTCACCACAGCCCTGTGAGGAGGGGCATTCTTTTTCTCTTGAGAAAGGGGGAGACGGGGCCACAGAGGGGCTATTGAATCCCCACAACTGTGCTACAAGGCATGGAGATCCTCATTTTATAGAGAGGAAACTGAGGTTCTGAGAGATTAGAAAGTCTGCCTGGGGGTCCCCGCTGGTGGCCGTGGGGTGAGTGACCCCGTGGACTCAAGGCCCGAGCTGCCCGCCTGCCCGTGTCCTGGCTCTGACCTCCCCAACAAGTGTGGCCCTTTTCCAGCCCTGCTTCTATGTTTCTCACCCAGAAGCATTTCTTGCTCAACAGGCCATTCCCAGAGAGCTCCTCCCTCCCCGAACGAGCACCGGGGCCAGCATTTTGTAAGCTGTGCTGGGAACAGTGCTGGGCGAAAATAAATTCCAGATGGAGCGAAGAGCCAAACAAACAAAAAACTAGAATAGAATATTTGCAGAAAATACAGGAGAATATTTTTGTCATCTTGGGCATTGAAAGCCTTCCTCACCAAGTCACAAAACCCAGATGCTACCAAGGAAAAGACTGACATACTTGACCACATAAAAACAAAGCAAAACAAAAAAAGGCTTTGGATCGACACACAGGTACAGTGAGTAGAGTGCAGCCCAGTCACAGACCACAGGAAACTTTTTCTTCATGTCTGACAAAGAACTAATGTTCAAAGACCCACGGACATAGAAAACAAACTGGTGACCAAAGGGGAAAAGGCGGGGAGGGATAAATTGGGGGTTGGGGACTAACAGACACACATTACTATATATGAAATAGATAAACAAGGACCTACAGTATAGCACAGGGAACTAGATTCAATTTCTTTTAATAACATGTAATGGAAAAGAATCTGAAAGGAAAAAAATACGTATATGTATAATTGAATCACTTTGCTGTACACCTGAAACTAACATTGTGAATCAACTACACTTCAATAAAAAATTTTTTTAAATTGAAATAAAAAAAAGAATTAATGTTCAAAATATTGAACGAGAAAAAGTTGAAGTGCCCAGTTTAGAAAATGGACCAAAGATCTGGCTAAGAAAATTCACAGAGGGCATCTGTGACGGCAGTCAACCTACAGAGATGTACTTGGTCATTTCCCTCGTGGTCGGGGAAAGACAAACTAAAACAAAGACACTCACTGAAAACTCAGACGGATGATTTTTTCAAAAATTGATGATGGATGATCAAGTGGTGTTGAGGATGTAGGAGAAAAGGCAATCTCAGCCCTGCCTGGTCTTCATAATTGCATGAATATGTCCACCAAGTGCTTTGTAGTTTTAAGCATGGGAAGTTTTCCCACTAACCTTCTAGAACCATGCTTCTCCATAAGGGAGCCACTCAGCCCATGTTACTGTTGAGCACTTGAAATGTGGCCAGTCTGAACTGAGGTGTGCTGTAAGGGCAAAACCCGTACCGATTCTAAGGGCCCAGTAGGAAAAAGATAGTGTAAAAGATCTCAATAATTCTTTACCGTTGAGAACAGGTTGCAGTGATAATCTTTGGATATATTGAATCAAATCAAATATATCACTAAAATTAATTTCACCTGTTTCCTTGGGTACTAGAAGATTTAAAATTATATGAGTGGCATGTGTTTATTGCTAGTGAACAGCGCTGTTCTGGAATATGGCTTAGTTAACACTTTTTGTGAACCACACAGAAGTGTGGTTTGACCCAGCCTGGGTTTAATTACCTCCAATCCTTAGTGAATGGGGCCACATGACTGAAGGTTTCCATCTCCCCAGCCAGGGGCTTCCCTCTTATAAATAGTTGTTTCTTTTTTCAGTCTGACAAACACTGAGTGAATCAAATCTTTGGGGCTACCCACTGCCAGTGCTGAGATGGTCACACTCCTCACTGCGTGAGTTAGAAATAGTATTCAACTCTGAGCAAAGAGACAGCCTCCTCACACCCCCCAATAAAACCGTAGCTCAAACACATCATCTCAGGTGTTTTGTTGTCCCTCTCCCTTAGAAGTCCAGAGGATGGCGACTGGGACTGATGTGGGACTCCACAGTGATCAGAGACATGGGCTGTTTCCGTCTTTCTGCTCCACCATTGTTAGTGAGTGGCTTTCATCCTCAAGTTTGCCTCTGCCCCAAAAATCACTGTTGGAGCACCAGCCATCACGACGATATTCCTGGCAGGAAAAAGAGGAAGAGGGAAGAGCAAAAATGCGCATCCCAGCTTTCTGTTCTCCTCAGATACCATACCCAGTAACCTCTGCTCCTATTTCCTAGACCGGAACTTAGTCACTCAGGTGCAGGGAGGCTGGGAAATGTAGTTTTCTAACTGGGCACATTATCACGTTGAATTAAACAAGAGTTTTGTTTCTAAGGAAGAATAGGAGAATGAATATTGGGAGGCAACTAGCAATTTCTGCCTCACTTAGCATGGCAGTCAAGGCCTCAAATGAACTTTCCCAGCAGTGAGCTCACTCTGTTGCTTCTCCCTGCACCGCAGGCCTGGCTCACGGATGGGAGGACACTGGAAGTCGGTCATTCAGCCCTGTTAGGCTTGTCCGCCCTGACTTGGATAACCAACCCCTGACCAAGCCCGAGCATTCTGCCCGCCTGCTCAGCTTTTCTGCTGCTTCCAAGTCAGCAGCATCTGGACACCCACGTGCAGGGCAGAGCGACTAAGGGCTCTTATTGTGTTCCCCAGCGAGTCGGGCAGTTTCTATTCAGCTGCCCTGGAGTTGTCCGCTGAGAAGACACTGCCGCTGAAGGGCCACCAGCCAGAGCCTACCCCATGTTTGCACGTGACGCACACCCCACCCCTCCATTCCCCCATTTCTCTCTTCACCATCACCTACATTTCTCCCAGCTCTCTCTTGCTCACACTCATACACTACAAGGAAAGAAACCTCTTCTAGTGTTAATATCTTTCCATGGAGAGTAGGTTACAGGTAGGTGGGCTCCCACATGTGGGCAGATCTTTGAAAGACTCAGGTACAGTGGAGGAGTGATGGTGATGGCAGCCTGTGGTCCAAAGTCCTGCAGCAGGTCCCTTTGTGATTCATCCTTCCGGCTGGGCAACCTCACAAATCAAGGCTCAGATCTCATTTTTAAAGCTGTTTTCATGACAGTGGTTTTCCACAGAATTCCCCCAGAGCTAACAATATGTAATCAGTTTTCCTTAACAAATGACCTCCTTTAACTTCATTAGTTCATAATTAACTTGCTAGCGTGTAGCAAGATAATTAACACTCCTGACTAGAGACAGGCAAAAGAAGGCAAATATTGATTAAAATCTGAGCTGTTTCCTAATTTTCCTTACAATTTAATTTATTGAAGGTGGTGGTCCATGATTTGTGTTTTTTGTTTACAAAATTCAAACAGAGGTGAGATGAGTGGGTCCTGCTACAGAGCGCTTTGTTACCAGCTCATGTTTTGGATACTTTTGCTTTCATTTCCTCAGATATGAAGACATGAAACAAACGAAATAAGAGAGTCAAGTGGAAGTTGGATATGTTTAATGAAGACTTCAGCTGGAGAGACTTCCAGCTTGTTGGGAGGGGAGCTGAGGGGTGAGCTGGGGTGGGGAGAGTGGCAAAAGCTGCAGGACTTCCTCCTACGCCTCCTGATCATGAGCATCTGATTCTGAGTGGTCTGGTCCAGGCGGTTTACAAAGCCCTTTCACTCCCTTATCTCATTTGGTCCCGACACAGCTCTGGGATGGCGATGGTGGGGAAGGACCCGTGAGGGAGCCTCAGGGTTTCAGATGAGTCAACAGGCCCAGAGAAGAGAGGCGAGTTGAGGAAGTGAAGCCAAACCAGGAACTGCGCCCTCTGCAGGCTGGACCCTGTATTTTCCTATCCTTTGTGAAGATTGATTTGCATCTATTTGCATGTTGGCTGATTCTGGGCTTTTTGTATTTCAGCTTCACCAGCACAGTATCAGTGAGGTAAGCCAGGTGCCAGGCCACGAACTTTAAGGACCACCCCCTGCTCAGGCCCCTGCATTCTGTGCCCTCGCTACCTCGCCTGTTTCACTCTAGCTCTGCATCAGAGCTCACTAGCCTCTGTCTCGAGCCTGCTCCCTGCCAGGCCCTGTGCTGTTCATGTTTCATGCATTATTTACTCCTCACAACCTGGTGAAACGGGTGCTACCGATATCTCCATTTTTACTGACAAGGATAACTGAGCTTAGAGAGGGAGAAACTTGTCCAAAGTCACAAGGCTGGAAAGACAGAACTTGGTTGGAGTCCTGGCTGGTTGGCTCCAGGGGCCTCTGCTCTTAAAGCAGAAGCCCCGATTTCCTAGGAAGAGAAATCCTTGGACCTGGACATCATCTTGCTTGCTTGGCCTGCCCTGGCCGGGGGTTCCTTGGAGAGGAGCCAAGGGGTGGGAGAGAAAGCCTGGTGCCAGTGTGGCTTGCGAATGTGAGTGAAGTGTGTGTGAGAGATGGTGGGGAGGGCGGGCGGCCACAGGAAGGAAGCCAGGAATCTTGAGGTCCCCTCAGTTGGGCAGACCCTGCTGATGAAAACAGGCTGCTTTCAACTTGGCCCCTTGCAGCCTCCCAGTCTTAAACACAGAACTCCCTCAGGGCATTTGGCTCCTCTTCTGGGTCTCCCGAGATGAAGCCTTTCCCGGGGGATGGAGGAGGGTGTGGGCATGCTCAGTGGGTCTGGGGTGTGTGGGGCTCGGGCTGTGGCCCTCCAATGGGCAGGCAGCTTTCTGGGAGTCCTTCTGGGACATCTCCTCACCCCCAGCCCCAGGAGCATAGCAAATGCTTGGAGGAAGGAAAGCTGGGGGCAGGAGATACCCCCATGAACAGCACTCTGAGGGGACTTGCCCAGACCCCTGCCTGCAGTGGGGTGACAACCAGAACAGCAGCTGATCTAAAAGGCTGTGATCTGTAATTTATCCCCAGCTCCTTCCAGAAAGGATGGGCGGCTGCCTGCCAGGGGATTTGTAACTGCGGGTTTTGCTTTGATGAAGCTAAGGGGATTTCAGGTGGTCCCTCGGGTTAGGTGTTACTGAATCAAGACCATCTGTGAAGCAGATTTCCGCGTGTTAACTTCTATTGGTCACAGCACTGCCGCAGAGTCAGAACGATTATCTCCATGTGACGGATGGGGAAACTGAGACTCAGAGGGTGAAGTAACTTGCCCAAGGTCCCACACCTGGGGAAGGCAGGATTCAAATCCAGGTCTGCTTGATTTGGGCAGCATCCAAGACTGTCCCCTGGAAGCAGATGGTGACACCATTTAAATTCTGACAGAAATTTCTTTGGTGCCTACAGTCATTTTAGGCATGACCCAGGTCAACACGTTACCCAGATGGTTCTAGCTACCCACTGGACACTGGCCCGTGTTTCCCCGGGACTGTTTCCATTCCAAACATGGGTCTTGGCTAGTTCTTGGCTAGTGTCTTTTGTTATGTAGAATAAAGAGGGAAGAGGGTGAGCTTTGGCAATCTGTATACTTTGTACACACAGACCCAGTCATAAGGAGATCACTACACACCTCCCTAGTCAGAGTCGAATTGCAGATAGCGAGGTCCTTAAGAACGGGGCTCTGAAGTCAGGGAACCTGTCCCAGTGATGGCTCTGTGGTTGGGTGAAGCTCGGGATGCCATTACAAAATACCACAGACCGAGTGGCTTAAACCACAGAAATGTATTCTCGCACAACTCTGGAGGCTGGATGTCCAAGATCAAGTGTTAGCAGGACTGGTTTTTTTCTGAGACCCCTCTCCGTGGCTTGCAGGCGCTGCCTTCTTGCTGTGTCCTCTCGTGGTCTTTTCTCTGTGCGAATCCCTCCTGTCTCTTCTCGTCTTAGGACACCAGTCCTACCAGATTAGGGCTCTACCCATTTAACCTCCTTTACCCCTTTAAAGGCCTTGTCTCCAAATACAGTCACATTGGGGTAGGGCTGCAACATTTACATCTTGGGGGGACACAGTTCCATCCGTAATAGTTGAACATAGGCATGCGCCTCCCTAAGGGTCAGTTTCCTCATATGTTACATGAGGTTAATAAAAGTAACACTTCCATAGAGTTTCTGAGGGAATTCAATGAGGTAATACATGAGGACAGTAATGGTACACAACAGGTGCTCTGCGTGCTGGTACCACCACCACCACCTCCATCATCACCATCACCACCCCATCGTCTCCATCAGTCTAGAGGTCTGCTGGTTTCTCAGTCCTGCTTGTTGTTTGTGGTTCAAGGCTGTAGTCAGTGAGGATCAGAGCTGCCAGGATCTTAACCTTTGACACCAAGTGGTGATTTTACAAATGGGGTCAAGCTAATGGCTCATCTAGAATCAGAATGCTGGTAACCTGTCCCCTGGCCTGATGTTCTTGAACCATTTAAGTGACCAGGATGGGCCAAGAGAAACCTCTCCTCCCTGTTGGGACCACCCATGGAGTATTGGGACAATTCAATTAGTTTTATCCCTTTAATATTTTATGGACTGTTTCCCTCAAGTCTTAATGGAGTGCCTGTCACATAGTGAATGAATAAAAGCCATTAATTACCAAATCCCTACACATGGGTTCCCAGCCCAGCCCCTCTCCATAAACCTAGCCTCCCAGCTCCTGGTGTGATGACATGAAAACCTTCCAACGGCAGCCTCACATTTCCTTGCTTCATCCCATCCAGGCATCTGTGTCTCCCTGGGAATTTGGATGAAAGTATTAATAAGCCACCAGGCTCCAGTCAGAAGGGCATAGTGACTCACTTGTTTTGACAGTATAATATCTCTAGTTAAAAATAATGCAGAAGCTAAAAACCAAAAATCCCGATAAGCCCTGGCGGCTTGGTTGGTTTCCAGCTGAATGCCCACTCCCACCATCTTCCTTCCAGCAGAATCCCGACTGTGCTCCAGCACAGCATGTGGTGTACTCAGTGGGGGGTCAGCCTGGAGCCTATCTCTCATCTCTTTGCCAGTGATACCTTTGTGGTTGGACATGTGACTCAGTTCCGGCCAATGGGACTTGAGGGAATTCTCCTGGGGACCTGATTTGGATAAGAAACCGCAACCCTACAACTTTGGGTCTTGGGATGCAGTTGTTTGGGAAATTGATGCCTGCAGCAGCTGTCTTGTAACCAGGCAGGTGAGGCCAACACAATAGACTCTCAGAGGATGGGGTCCAGATATTACAGAGCTATGAACCCACCCTGGAACTGCCTACCTCCAGGTTTCTCGTTACATACTGTTTAAGCCTGGTTTACTCAGGTGTTACTTGCAGCCAAAACCATCCCAACTGAAGCTGGGTTGGTGGTAACGCCCTTGGCCAGGTGCAGCTAAGGGAAGGTGTCTATCTTTGCCCAGGGATGGACATGGTTGTAAGGACACTGAATATAGTTCTCAGTCTTTTTTTTTCTTTTTTATTGAAGTATGGTCAGTTTACAATGTTGTGTCAATTTCTGGTGTACAGCATAATGTTTCAGTCATATATATGCATATATATTCCTTTTCATATTCTTTTTCATTATAGGTTACTATAAGATTGAATATATCTTGATATATATACTGTGCTATACAGTATAAACTTGTTCATCTATTTTATATACAGTATTTAGTATCTGCAAATCTCAACTCCCAATTTATCCCTTCCTACCTTGTTTCCCTGCTGGTAACCTTAAATTTGTTTTCTACGTCTGTGAGTCTGTTTCTGTTTTGCAAATAAGTTCATTTGTATTTTTTTTTTAAGATTCCACATATGAGTGATATCATATGGTATTTTTCTTTCTCTTCCTGGTCTTAATTTAGAATGACAATCTCTAAGGTCCAACCATGTTGCTGCAAATAGCATTATTTTATTATTTTTATGGCCGAGTAGTATTCCATTGTATAAATATACCACAACTTCTTTATCCAGGCATCTGTCAATGGACACTTAGGTTGTTTCCATGTCTTGGCTATTGTAAATAGTGCTGCTATGAACATTGGGGTACATGTATCTTTTTGAATTAGAGTTCCCTCTGGGTATATGCCCAGGAATGGGATTGCTGGATCATATGGTAAGTCTACTTTTAGTTTTTTGGGGAATTTCCATACCGTTTTCCATAATAGCTGCACCAAACTGCATTCCCACCAGCAGTGTAGTTTTGATTTGCATTTCTCTGGTAATTAGTGATATTGAGCATTTTTTCATGTGCCTCTTGGTGATTTGTATGTCTTCATTGGAGAATTGCTTGTTTAGGCCTTCTGCCCATTTTTGGATTGGGTTGTTTGTGTTTTTGTTATTAAATTGTATGAGCTGTTCATATATTCTGGAAACTAAGCCCTTGTCAGTTGCATCATTTGCAAATATTTTTTCCCATTTCATAGGTTGTCTTTTTGTTTTGCTTACGGTTTCCTTTGCTGTGCAAAAGTTTATAAGTTTAATTAGGCCCCATTTGTTTATTTTTGCTTTTATTTCTGTTGCCTGGGTAGACTACCCTAGAAGAACATTGCTAAGATTTATATCAGAAAATGTTTTGCCTATGTTTTCTTCTAGGAGGTTCATAGCGTCTTGTCTTACGTTAAGTCTTTAAGCCACTTTGAGTTTATTTTTGTGTATGGTGTGAGGGAGTGTTCTAATTTCATTGATTTACATGTGGCCGTCCAGCTTTCCCAACACCACTTTCTAAAGAGACAGGAAAAGCCAAGTCTTGAAGTCTCACCTGGTGACTGATGGTCAGGTGATCCCTCCGTACCCCCACACCCCACTTCTGTGCTCCCTCCTCATCAGCTTCAGATCAGCTGCCTTCTGCTCTCCCATAGCTGTTTCTCCACCACCATCTCCACAGCTCATCTTCTTTCTGGACTTCAATTTTATATGTGGATCCAATAAGCAGCTACTAAAGACTACACATGTTCCAGACCATAGATGTCCTATGCTGGACCCCTCCACGTACAGCATCTGATTTATGGGCACCTGAGCCGAGCACAGCGATTACTGCATTTCGCAGATGGGAAGGTGTTGCAGAGTGAGCTGAGTAGCTGGCTCCCAGGTCCTGCGGCCAGGTGTCTAACCCAGGCTTCATGGCATCACCCCGATGCCTCTTTCTGCTAGTTCCTCCCAGTCAGATGGGGGTAGTGTTGGCAATATAAACTAGAAGATGAGGGTCCTAGCCTGTGGCTAAGAGGATTCAGATGTGCCTGGGCTTGTGTGTGTTTGCCAGATGGACTAAGGAGTTTGCTGGGAGAGAAGTCACCTCAGGCAGAGGGAATCAGGAAGACCAGTTCTGAGCATGACACAGGGGAGGGATCATTGGGACCATGGGGAGCCTGAGCACAGCTGGGCCCCTCAGCATCCCTGAGATGAGGCAGCATTGCCAGTAAGGACCAGGAGATGTTTGGATGGCCACACTGTGGCCTGGGGGGCCTGAGTCGGGAGAGAGGCCTCAGCATGATGCAGGTGGCAGCCTGGGGCTGGGGAGAGACTGACACACGTATGGTCTGTCCCCAGCGAAGGCAGCTGTGCACAGGGGCTGGGTGAGCTCCACTAACCCCTAGACCTCTGTGGCTCTCCCTTGGCGGAAGGCTGTACACGGCCTCTCCTGCTGGACACTTTGCGGGGGAAACTGCAGTCCAGGAGTTGGCAAGTCTGGCCCACTGCCTGGTTTTGTACGACCTGTGGAATCAAAATGGTTTTCACATTTTTAAGTGGTTAAATTTTAAATATTTACACAGGCACCTACGCGATATACTCAGTTTTGCCTCATGGACTATCTACAAAGTTTTTACAAAGTCTGCTGGCCCCTGGGGTGTTCTACCTTTAGACTCCAACCTTGGGGGCCGCTGGCTGCCAGTGGAGAGACCTGGCCTTGGCTCCATCTTGGCCCTGGGGGGCGGGATGCTGAGCTTCCTTGGCCTCGGGCGCAGTGCACCCACATGCCCTCCACTTCCCCCCAAGCACAGAGGGGTGGGTGTGGGAGGGCACCAGGCTCCAAGAGCAAGCCCATGGCTAGCCTTTCCACCAAAGTCTTCCCAGGGACCTTGATGCTTCTGACGGCTGCTCTTGCTGGGGCAGGTGTGTTCCTGCCAACGGAGCAGCATCTTGCTGATAAAACCTAATGAGCTGCATTTAACAACAACACGGCCCTGCCATGTGGCTTCCTCCTGGGGCTGCCCATCTGTCGGCCCTGAGAGGCCACTCTTGGTGCAGCTGAAACCCTCCCCTGTCATCGAATAAGGAGACAGCTCAGGTCCCTGGGGCCAGGCCCAGCACACAGGCCAGCAAATCTCTGTGCTTAGCTGTGCCAGCTTCTGGCCACCCTCCAGGCTCTCAACGACACCGCCAGATGGTGGCTAACGGAGGGTGAAAAGCTCCTGGGAAGGTCTGGGCACGGAGCAGTGTGGGGAGGCCAGCCAAACAGAAGGCACCCTGACTATGGCTGTGGGGAGGGCTCCAGGTGTGGCCTGCCTTTGCTTGGGCCAACTTGCTTTTATTCCTGATCCCTTGCCAGCCGCCTCTCCTTTCCTCTCCTTGTCACTGGACTCAGGGGCCTGCCAGCTGGGCGCTTACACATTGCAAAGGACTAGCAAAGACAAGGTGTTGGTAGATGTGTGCAGTCCACAGGCCCGGGCCAGTGTGTTCCGGGAGGGAGCTGCTCTGTGGCCTCTTACTTGCAGATGTCCCAGCACGCCCAGCCCTCTCTTTGTCCTGGAGTGAAGGAGTGGGGATGTCATACACCTGGGAACACTGCAGCTCATCCCGCACTCACCATGCGACAGTCTGGGCTGTTCAGGTGAAACCGTTTGACCTAACTTGTCAGGGCTGTGACTGACTCTCACTTCATCTTCTGATGGCTTCATGCATCGTGCTAGTTCACAAACAAGTCCAGTCCCCACCTGGGCCAGTGTCTTCTCCCTCCAGACCCACCCCCAGTCTCTTTTGGTTGGAGGACCAGGTGGGTGAGGCCAGATGAGACAACAGTGCTGGGTGAAGGCAGAGCCAGCTCCATATGATAGAAAAAAGATCATCTTAAAAAAACCTCAGGCCGACACTAGGATGCCTGTCATCTGCGTGAGCAAGAGGAGGGGCTTATATGTCACGTGGGATGGAAGGAAGACGGACACCGCAGGTGATGATATGCTGTCATGAGAACGTGCTGTGGTCGACACACAAAGGGCTTCTGCGCTGCTTGGAGCTGGAGAAACCTGGGGTTGTCTGCACAATAAAGAGGGGGGATGGAGTTGCAGGGGAGCCTGCAATGAGAGAAGCCTGAAGAGCCCAGAAGGTGCTGGCGCCCAGGCTGGTGAAATGGCTGAGGTTCCTTCTGAGAGCAAGCACGTCCAAGATTTAATTTTAAACTTGTTTTGTGGATCCATCTGCCTTTCACGTTCCCAAATCACCAGTCTCAAGGCTTGGGTGGGTCTGTGCCCTGCGGCTGTGCGGGGACCGTGTGGGCACAGAGAACTAGCCACCGAATGTAGAGCAGAAAACAGGAATTCAGGAGAGGCAGGGATTAGGGCTGGAGTGACCACAGGGGTGTAATGCTTCGTGGGGGCCCTGGGCTGGGATGGGGGAGGGGGTTTGAGGCAACGTTTTCTGGATTTTAAGGGGTAGAGAGAGCTCAGGTGACACCTGGGTTGTATCCACTCTAGAAAAGACTTGAGCCCCTTGGGCCCATGGTGGGTGGTTGATGGCATTGCTCTGCTGGATGCTGACCCGTTTTCCTGGCCGGTTTCCAGCCAGTCCCTCTCTCTGCACCTCCCCAGTTTTGAAGCCACGAGATGAGTCTGCAGCCCAGGTCTCTGTCTGGTGAGGTAACGCTTTGAATGGGCACCAGCCATCCCTTCTGGGCACAGGGGACAAGCTGGGGCTTTTTAATGTTTCTTTTATTCTGCTTATCTTATCTCAATGGATGGGGGAGTGAATGGCAGGAATTAAAAACCCAAAGAATCTTATAGCTTTAAGGCAGTGGGGGCATAAATCTGGCTTGTGTGAGCTCCAGCCCCTCTTTGTCCTGGGTTGAGGTCATTGCCACCTGCAGAGGTGGAAATGGTTCTGGAGAAGGCTTTCCTCCGGGGGCCTTGAAGCATCGCCTGCCAGGGCCTGCACAGGTGGAGGGGAGGTGGGGGCCAGAGGGGCGACCTGTTCTCCCCCAAACCTGGGCAGACACTGGTAACTGCCTCCACCAGTCAAGTGTGGCCAAATGACTTGTGCAGCTAGGTCACAGAAGGTAAGCCAGCTTCTGCCTGGTTCTCTCTCTTGAGACATGCACCAGTGGAGCCCTGAGCCTCCAGGTCAGAGATTTTAGTGACTCTGAAGCCGCCATGCTGGAGAGACCCCATGAAGACACCACATAGAGACAGAGAAGCCTAAGCTGCTGCAGGAGCCCAGCCTGGCATTAGACGGGGAGGGAGAGTCTTCAAAGGACTCCAGCCAGGAAGTCCCGGGCCGAAGCGATGCATGGTGCAGCGAGGGAATCAGTACTGTTTCCTGGGCTTCCTGACTTCTGCTGGTGGGAGTGGGATGGGGAAAGTGAATTCTCAGGCTGGTCCGACCAGAGTCTATGCTGCGTTCTCTTTCCCCTTCATGTCTGTTGTCCCTTGATCCAAATCTCTTGGAGAAAGAAAACAGGGAGATGTGGGCGGCCACTACGAAAGGGAACTAGGGCACTTTGGACTTCTCTGTCCTCTGGGTCCACTCTGAGAGCAGCTTGCTCCCGCACAATGAGGAGAAAGAGGTCTGAACTCTCCCTGGAGAGCCGATTCCCATCTGAGCAGGCTCAGAGTCTCCACAGCCCCCGTTGCCATGGCAAACAGCCATTTATGGAGAGCCAAGCATATCATTCCAGAACTCCTGCCCCACTGGTTACCCTGTGCCCCAGCCCAGTGAATGGGCTACGCTTTGAAGATGCCAAGTCTCTAACCTGAATTCTGTGCTCAGTGTGTGACCTCCCCTTTGACAGACACGTGCCCACGCTCCTCTTTGTACCTGGAAAAAGCCTTCTCTTCACCCGCTGTCCTGGGGGGAAGGAAGTGTGATGTTCAGATGCTCCCAGTGCCCCCGCCCCTCCCCCACCCCGGCCTTACAAAAGAGCATTACTCTCTGTGCTGATGAGGCTGTCCTTGCTGTCACTGAGGGCCTACCCTGAGCTAGTTTTTTCTGGGCTTTGTTTCTCTCCCACATCAAACACTCAGGAGCAACTCACTGGTCACGGACTGAGGCTGGGTTATTTTGTTGGGTCAACCAGAATGTCTCCCTTTTTTGGTCTGCTGGGTGGAATGAGGTATAGGATATTAAGGGTTTAGCACAAGGTCTGGCCTCAGGGAGGGGCAAAATGCATGCTTGTTTCTGTTTTTTTTTATCCTTATTCTTTCCCCTACCCCTGTACACTCTTTCCCCCAAAAGTACTCCAGAAACTTGAAAGAAAGCCTAGAGGGCTTCCTGGAGGCGGTGTCCCTATAACCAAAACAGTGTGTATTTTCCAATAAAATGATGGCCCCTATTTCTAGCATATCTACTATGTGCCATGCATGGTCCATATGCCTCTCACTTGACTCTTACCACAACACTTGAAGGTTTTATTATCTCTATTTTTCAGATGAGGAAATTCAGTTGAGACTCAGAGAAATTAAGTAACTTACCCAAGATCACATAGGTTATTTGAACCTGGGAAGCCTGATTCAGATCTTGGGCATTTAACCCACATGCAACACTTTTTTGGTGTCATATTTGTGTTTGTATTTGCTTTGGGCCTCTTCCCAGCTGCCCTTCATACCTTCTTCTTGCTCTGGTTCCTCTGAGTAGCAGCACCTGCCTCCCTGAGGGACACTTCTTGCCTCTGCTCCCTTTTGGCTCCTCTCTGTCCTCAGTAAAGTGATGGCCACTTGTTCAGCAACTGGGCCACCCCTTCCAGTCCACTGAATGAATATGGAAGAAGGGAAAGAAAGGAGACAAGCTCAAGTGTGAGACCGACTGGGGCCACAGCCACGTGGTTGCCAGGCTCACGGGAAGGGAGAAGAGCTGAGGACCGAGGGGAATGGGGCAAGTGTGGTCCCGGTAAGGCCAGGTGTCCAGGGCCCAATGACAAGCTCTGGGCAGTCTGGGAAGTGAGCTCCAACCTCTAGGAAAGGGGCTGGAAAAACTCAAGCAGAGTGTTAGGTCCCCAACTTAGCAGACAGGGGACTCAGAGCTGGGCTTGAGGTCTGTGGGGGCAACAGAGTGCTGGGCAGGGAAAGTGAGGCCAGAACCTTGTCCTACATGCTGGGCCAACCCGTGGGTCCCCATGCAGGCTTCTGGCTCCCAGAGTGACCTGGCTGTATGGCCTTAGGCCCATGGGCAGTAGAAATTCACCCCAGCCCCAGGGGCTGGCATTGCTCAGTCTGCCACTTGCTGCCCATCAGGTTGGTCTCAGACCTAGGTAGTGCCTGGTCTGCAGGTGGGCATGGGCACTGGGGAGCAGGGAGGAAAAATCAGCTGAGAAGAGGTAAAAATGGTACCTCTCAGCACTCCATCTCTCCTACCACAGGATCCTGACTGCACAGAGCTCCCCCTCCCCAACCCACCATCTGGAGCCCTCCAGCCCCCACAACCTGTTCTCCAAGGACACTTAAGGATGCTGTCACCTAGGGCTTAGGAGGGAAGAACCTGATAACTTGATTGCAGGACTTTATACTAAAGTGTCAATGACTACTTGTTTTTTAAAAAGCCCCTCCTTGGTGTGATGTGGGGGTGGAGGATGCTATATTCACCCTGATTACTTCCTGAGTGTTAGTTCTGGCTGGTTATGAATTTACACACTGTGGCCTGGCTCTCTTGGACTGAGAGACCAGCCACCAGAAAAGCCCCAGGGAGAGATGAGGAAGGCCACTCCTCAGGGGCTCT
Organism: Camelus bactrianus; assembly: GCF_048773025.1. Taxonomy (NCBI): domain Eukaryota; kingdom Metazoa; phylum Chordata; class Mammalia; order Artiodactyla; family Camelidae; genus Camelus; species Camelus bactrianus. The sequence goes on from NC_133549.1 coordinate 27,423,608, forward strand.
TTGCTGTCTGGCTCCCATGTGTGGCATTCATTAGTCCTAAACCCACAGTGCTGGGATTCAGCCACGCCAGCCTCTGCCCACACCTGTGAATGCCTATCTCTGCTCCACCAGCTTCATTCCACCTGATGACCACTGCCGCCTTCACAGGAAGATGGATGGCTGCTGTCATTCAGGCAGGTGTGCAGTGTGGAGGCACAGACTCAGGGTGACAAGGGCAAAGGTGGCCCCTGCAGACAGGCTGGAGCTGGCTGGGGCTCTGGGAGGATGGATGACCCAGCCCAGCCCAGCCCAGCCCAGCCCAGCCCTCTCCTGGAATGCATTTGCTATTCTGGCCTCCTTGCCTTTTCCTCTTCAACTCGTTCCTGGAAGCCTCCTCCCTCGGGACCACAGACTGGTGGTGCAGGGGCACCGTGAGCTGTCCTGCAGCTCCTCTGCTCTGCCACTCCCTGCCTCCCAGTCTCTGGTGACCTGTATGCTGGCTCTGCCTCTGTCTTTAGCCTGGTTCTCTAATTATAATTTCTACCCTGGCTGTTACCAGTGGTGGAGGTGGAGAAGGAAGAGGAGGAGGAGTTGGAGGAAGAGAAGGAGGGGTCATTGACTGCCAGGGGAGATTGTGCTGGGAAAAGTCCCCTCCCACGGAATTGTGGAACTAAAGAGACCAACCACTTCAATGTGCCTGGGACCAAGAAGGTTCCTGGGAGGTGAGACTTTGAGTTTTAAAACTGACGAAGTCCCTGGTAAGCTGGGACGAGTCGGTCACCCTATGTGAAAGCCAGGGTTGGATGGGCCCGGAGGCAGTGCCTTGCTGTCCTGGAAGAACAGAGCCTGCCTCTCCTGCTCCCCTGAGGCTCCCCGGGAGTGCAGCTTTGCGGTCACCCGACTGTGTGAACCCAGGTGTGGCTCCTGGGAGATGAAATCTTCTTTTGCTTCTGCACTTGGAGTCCTTCTGGTGAATTCAATGATCTGAGAACTGGTGTGCTTGGAACCTTGGCCATGCCCTGAGAACAAGATGGCCCCATTTCACTGGTACCATCCCATCCCCTGGGTGGGGGTCCAGAGCCTGTCCCTGAGAACTGAAGGTCCAAACCAGAGAAACAGATGCATTGTCAAGTCCAAGGGTGGGGTGGGAAGTGAGGAGGTCAAAGACTTCTAAGAATGTGAGACGAAGCCAGGTCAGAAGTTGAGAAGATCCAGAAGGAAAACTGGTGAGTTGACCATATCGACCATGAGAGGGTGTTAAGGGACAAGAATGGACAGGCAGTCAGGCCTGGCCAGATGTCACAAGTCATACCTTCACCTAGAGGAATATGGAGGGACTTATGGATGCACACTGTCTAACGGACACTGGTGAACATTGGCCCTGTGCCAGCGCTGAGCTTGGCGATGCATCGGATGCAGAAGTGAATTCTGTAAATACAAGCTTCAGGAAGCAGCGAATCTGCTCATCTTTTTCATTCCTGTTTTTCGAGCACCAAATAATACTAGCTGACACTTAGTTAGTGCTTAATATGTGACAGGCACTGCTCTAAACAGCTTTAGCAGGGGGTGGGTATAGCTCAGTGGTAGGCACATGTGTGAGGTCCTTGGTTTGGTCCCCAGTACCTCCATTAAAAAAAAAAAACAAAGAGCTTTAGTGAGCTATAACTCACATACTATACAACTCATCAATTTAAAATATACAAGTCAATGGCTTTTAGTATATTCACACAATTGTGCAACCATTACCACAATCAATTTTAGAACATTTTCATTACCCGAAAAAGAAACCCTGTACCCACTAGCAGTCACTTCTCATTTTCCCCTCCCCCTGCTCAGGCAACTATTAATCTACTTTCTGTCTAGATTTCCCCATTCTAGACATTTCATATAAATGGAATCGTATAATATGTGCTCCTTCGTGACTGGCTTCTTTTACTTCACACTTAGCACTTAACATAGTGTTCTCAAGGCTCATCCTTATTGTAGTATTTCTCCATACATCATTCTTTTCTATTGCTGTATAATCTTCTATTGTATGGATGTACCACATTTTATTTATCCACTCATCAGATGGATATTTGAGTTGTTTCTACTTTTTGGCTGTTATGAACATCTGTGTGCAAGCTTTGTGTGGATATATGTTCTCATTCCTTGTTCTCAGAAACTTAAAGATATCATTTAAGCCTTAAAACCCTTATCCCTAAGGCTCAGAGAAGTTAATTAACTTGTCCAAGGTCACACAGCTTGTAAGTAGTAGAGCTGAGAAAGGAACCAGGCAGTCATGCCCCAGAGCCTGTGCCCAGAACCTCTCTGCTCTGTTACCTGGAAGAATGCCTGGCACATCCAATAAGTATTTATGGGATAAGTGGCTGAATTAGGCAGGGGCCCTGCTCTCTGGAGACTCATAATGTGGTTGCTTTCTTGCAGACAGCTTCTCTCTAATTAGTCTTTGCCATCCTCTTGGGGTTGGAAACAGGGAGAGGAGAAGGTTGGCTGGAATCAGCCGTTAAAGTTGAGTGTGATTGATCCCAACACACAAAGGGACCGTTTTTGCCAGGGCTGAGGCTGCAGGTTCCTAAGGGAGAGAAAAGCCAGCATTGGGGCCTGAAAGATTTGAGAAGTTACAGAAACTTCCTCTTTAGAGTTGCAAACAGGAAATCTGGTTTTTTGTTTTGTTTTTTAAGTAAGTGAAGTTCATTTGTGTGCCTGGTAACATCTCTGCCTGAGGTCCTGGACTGCCTGTTCCATGTTACCTGTCACCGGATGACCAGCAGGGTTGATTCTGGGGTGGGCGTGTAAGCCAAATATTCTGGAACAGCTACCAGTAGGCACGTGCAGATGTTCAAGGCCAGAGAGGGAGAAATCCTCATCCCAGCTCCAGGTGAGCAGGGAGCTGATTATTAGAGAAAAGATCTCAGCAGACTGCGTTTGCCAGAGCCCAGTCCTGCTGCCCTGCAGCCTCCTCTGCAAAGCCAGCACCACAGACCTTGCTCAGCAAGCTCCTCCCTGCCATTTGTACCAGCACCCACTCCACTGGCACTTTGATGTTTCTGGGAGGTGACGCTGACTTTTACAAACCAGATAGTCATCAACATGAGTCTTAAACACAGCTCTGACCCTTTTACCCCTGACTCAAACCTTTCACTGTCCATAGAATTAAGTACAAATCTCAGTGCTTGGCACTCAGCACTCTCAGGCCTAGCTCCTATCTCCACTGACAGCTCTGACCTCTTGGCTCTCTCTCCCGCCCACCTCTCCCTCCACCCACCCCCCTCCACCATAGCATCCTGGGTCCCCGCCTCGCCTCTCTCCCTTTACAAGCCCAGTTTTCTTTCACTTCCCAGTCTTTGCTCAAGCTGTTGGCCTTGTCTGGAATGGCCCCTCTGGACTGTTCAGTTCCCCAGATCAATTCCCAGCTCCTCCAAGAAGCTTTCCCAGTCCCTCTGGCCATAGAGAATCTCTCCCTTCCTCCAGGACCAAGTTACTCCCACTTTTCTTAGTGCTTCCCCCTGGTCTGCACTTGTGAGAATTATTGATGTTTATCTTGATCCTGGGGGAGCAGGGACAAAATTGCATTTGTGTCTGCTCTTTTCCCAGGCCTGGCAGAGAATCAGCACATAGTGGGTGTTCAGTAGATAGGCTGCTGGACTGAGCTGGCAATCTCTAGTGAAGAGTTTGCTTTCATGTGGCCTGAGTCCACAGACAACCAGGTGTCCTAATACCTTTTGTGTCTTATTCTGGCACAAGGACACATCCCCCATGAGGAATGTGGTTTACCATAGACTCAATGGTAAAGGAAAAGAACCTCATGAAAGAGAATGCTATAAATATTTGATTCAAATAAAAAAAAATTTTTTAACCTCTCAGAATCAGGGCCACTATTAGCCAATATGGCATCTTATACAAGTCAGAAAAAGAGGCTCCTTTTTTTTTCCTGGATAAATACAACTCTGCACCAGGGCACATAGCTGGATTTCAGTTCTCACTTACCCCCTTGAACAGTACACAACCTGCTCAACTGTACAGTGCCATTTGGGATGAAACAACTACTTATAATGTGTACGTCTTTTGTTCCACTTCTATACAGTTACTTTCATACACATTTTCATACTTAGAAAAGCAGAGGACTGCCAATATACAATATTGCCTGTTCATTTACTCTAAGTTAGACAACTTGTCCCATATGTGAGATATCCCTAGGAAATATGAGAAAGCTGGGCCATGAAACTAACTATGAAAATTGCCTGAAGGGCGGAACTCTACTTCTAAGACCAGGGTTGACCTTCCCTTCCTTCAGCAGTCCCCCTGCCCCTTTCCCACAGGAGCCCCTCTTCATCTCATTTTCTAGCTGCTTCTGTCATTTCTTCTTCCTTCTACTGGATTGTTGACTCTCTGAAGACCAGAGCCATCTGTCTTGTCTCTTTACTTCCAGCAAACAGCACAGAGACCTGTGGGTGTTTGCTGGTTGTGCTTTGATAGAAAAATGAAAAGAATTGCTGGAATTATTAGTGTTCTAATGCAGAAGAACTGATATGTCTTCTGGTACTTGCACCTCTGGACTCTGGCTTTTGGACATAAGCGACTCTTGGCTGATGTGCTGCCATTTCTTCTTCTTTCCAGCAGCTGATGGAAAAATCTTTGCTGACGCCAACAGGGCTTGTGGATGATGGAAGATTGTTAAGTATTAGCTCTTACTTAGGACAGAGTCATGCCTTCTCAAAAGGATTGTATTCAGGGGCTGATAGATTCCAGCCCTTTCTGTGGGTCCTTTCCAACCACACTGGGGAGCATGGACTGAGCTTCAGGAAGATCCAAAGGAGAGAAAAGGTCAGGTCTGGGAAAAAAGAAGTAGAACCCACAGTGGCAGTAAATGTGACAGGTCCCTGAGCAGTGGCCCAAACGGTAAGATGCAATGGATATGTCCTCTCAATTAAGGAATGACCCTGGGATATACTTAGGAAAGCAGGAGGACCCAGCTCTGTCTGCCACTCAGTGTAGCTGCATCAGCCCAGATGCCTCCCAAAGATGAGAGAGCTGCTTATTTCTCTAACATTGGACACTTAGTAATTGTCTCATGTTGAAAAAGCAATGACTGTTCCTACACTCTCCTGATTTCCTAAAAACTTTGATTTTTTTTTTTTTAAGGATATGATGAGAAGAGTAAAAACCCATGGTTGGTCCTTTTTTTTTTTTAATTTTTATTTACTTATTTTTCACTGTCTTTTTTTCAAGTCTTTTTTTTTAATGGAGGTACTGGGGATTGAACCCAGGACCTTGTGCATGCTAAGCATGTGCCTACCACTGAGCTATAGTCACCACCCCCATGGTGGCTCCTTATAAGTGACATTTTATGCCACAGGTCCTGAGGTGATATGGTTCCTCTTCTCCCCCAAGAGAACACTGCTCATCTTGGTTTAATGCCTTTATTCTTGACATTGTCCGTCTCAGTCCCTCTTCCTCCCATCTTGGGGTCAGGAATAAAGCTTCCCTCTTCAGGAAATGGAGGGCTGGCTCTTGGGGCGGGGAAACCAATTTGCAATGCACAGGTAAACTTCCCGTGTTTGTTTCACATGAGGGTTGCTTTGAAAAGTGTCTCTCATCAAACTCCACCAGGAGGAATTTTCCGTGTTACCTTTCTCAACAGAAACACACCCTCTCAGGCCTCATTGTCCTCTTCTATAAAGTCACAGGAGCTCACGTCTCGTGCAGCCGTGTGGGTCAAAGTGCGGTCCTGGGTCAGCAGCATCGGCAACACCACGGAACTTGTAAGAAACTCGCAAAAATCTCAGGCACCGCCACTAAATTCCTGAATCAGAGTCTGTGTTTGACAAGATCCCCAGGTGATTTGTTGTACATCAAAGACTGAGAGGAGCTATTCTGAAGCCCCCTCTGGCTATAAAGCTTTATGATTCTGTAGGAAGGTATCCAGCAACAACAGCCAAAACATTGAGCCTTTACTCTGTGCCAGGGCCTCTCACGTGAACTCGGCTCATTCTCGGCACAGACCGGAGACAGGGGTGATCAGGGTGCATATTTTATGGGTAGGGAAGATGGGCTCCTTGACTGAGATCACCTAGCTAACTGGGGACAGAGGTGAATCCCAAATCAGGTGGGCCTGACTTTAACCACCCCTCATGCAGTGATGCCCCAGGGGCCCAGGCAAAGCTTCAGAGAGAAACTGACATTCAAATTTTGCATTGCCAGATGAGGAGGTGGCCAGGCAGCGAGTGAGAGAGAGACATTCCAGGGAACAAAAAGAGCGAGGGCAGTGGCCCAAGGGCAGGAGAAAGTTTGGCAAGTCCAGAGGTGGCCTGAAGTTTTGTTTTAACCAAATGAATGATAATTTGGCATGAGCTGGTTTCTGCTGAGCACAGCATGGGAAGAGGGGGAGACAGTCAAGTTACCCAAATCATCAGCAAGTTTAGATAAAATCTAATGACATTTTAATGGGTTTTCTGAAGGTGCTGTCCACTGAAGTGGAATCTATCATACTGAGCAAATGTATCACGTGCTCACTGTGCTGGAGAAAGATCACGCTTGTGGATTAAATTTGCTTTTTATAATTTAGCTCCAATTCCTCAAAAGGGGATCAGTTTCACCCTGGCCACATAAGGATGATAGACCCTGGGAGTCTCTCTTTGGCAGGAGGGACCATCACCAAGGAACCTTATGCTTGGGGAAATTCTTCCCGCGTTTACCTGTCAGCCCAAGGTTCTAAAGGTGTCCTCGAGGGGTCCTCATGTCACTGGGTAAAGCAGCACAGAGTCACACGGTGAAGTCAGAAGTCATTTTACAGCAGTAGCACTGGCAAAACCCCTTAAAGTGAAATTTCGGAGGCATCCATCGGAACAAACATTTTTTTAAGCCCATTGTTACAGGTTTTGTTAGAGGCCTTGCCCCAGTGATGAATCACTTGATAAAAACATAAGAAAAGAAAATCAATCAATCTCTCTCTTTAACTTGGGTTTTCTTTTTCTGAGGAAGCATCTCAATCAGGAAGAAATGAGCTGCAAGGAACAGACACTGTAAGGAAATGAAGCCTAAATAAGGGCACATAACAAGTAGCCCTGAGTTAGGGCAGTGCCAAGGCTTGCTCTGGGATGGCTTCTCAGTGACATCTGGGATTCATGCTCTTCCCAATCTGTCCTCTTCACAATGTTGGTTTGTTCTGTCATCAGTTCCCTTCATGGTCCCCCAATGATGGCAGCAGTTCCAAGAGTCTAGTGGCATAAGAAAAGTAAGCATCATCTCCATGAGTTTCTTAGAAAGGGGAGAGAAGACTTTCCAGAGAGCCCCTACCAACCTTCTTATGTTTCATCGGCCATAACTGTGTTATATGCTCTCCCCTAAACCAATCGCTAGCAAATCACAATTGGCATCAATTAATTGTGATTTGACCCTTGGGAGTAAAAAAGACACCTCTGAGTGCACTTGTCTGGGCTTGGCAGAGAGTGAATTCCTGAAAATAAAATCAAGGCTCTACTAGTGGGAGAGAATGGCAGGGGGCATAGATTTGGCTAGCCAATCATTAGGATTTGCTATTAATAATCACATATTCATGGTAATGAAAAATTTCTTGAGATTCTGGAAATCGAGGGGTGGGACAGTCAACTATGGGTACAAAAGGGCTCCCTAGCAAAGAACCATAAAATTTTAGAGGCATCAAAACATAACTAGCTTATTGGTCTGTGGGTCAGCAGGTGTTTGTCTAAACTATACTGTGTTTGGCTGCAGGTGGCACAGCTCCACCTGACTCTCATCCTCTTCCTGTGACCAGCAGACTATCTCCAGCACGTGCTTCTCCTGCAGTTGGCCAAGGTGCAGGGGCCCAAGCCCGGGGAAGTAAGGCTGTTTCAAGCCTCTGCTTGCATCATATCTGCTAACATCCCATTGGCCAAAGCAGGTCACATGATCAGACTTAACATCATGGGGCTCCACCCACTTGGTGGGAGGTGCTGCAGAGTCAAAGGGCTGAGAGCCTGGATGCAGGAAAGTGTGGTAAATTGATGCAATTTACCACAAGGGGAGACAAGGTGTTGTCAAAAAGAAAATTAACGACAACTTTAACAATACTCTTGTTTTTAAACTGCACTTTGGAGATACAAAGACTTTCTTTAGAATATTAAAGAATTCGGGGATGTTCAGGTGAATATAAATATTAAAAAATTGTGTGTGTGTATAGATTGCAAAGGGTCTCAAAAAGCAGATTTTTCTAGCTCTGAATAACACTGCTATCTGCGGTTGTATTAACACCGTATATCAGGGTATCTGCTTCCACAGAGCTAACTGCTCCCACAGCCCCCCTCCTCCTTTTACAAAGCAATACCCATGGTCTGTATTGTGGAAATAAATGGAGAGACCGCTTAAATGAGAATAAATAAGCTATTTACTTAGAGCAGAAACTCAAAGGCGGGTGGGGGAGAGGAAAGTTCTACAGTGTAGAAGAAAGACTTCAGATGTGCCCTGACTGGGGGTTGGCGGCCTGGGGAAGCTGGAGGTGGGTAATGAGGAACTGAGTAATTCATTCTGAATTGGAAGCAGGGGCAAAGGATTGGGAAGCGGGGAGGGGTTGACCGAGTCCTGACCTCTTTGGCCAGATGGCTGCAGAGTCTGTGATTTGGCTTCCCGGGCCCATTGCTGCAGAGGTTGTGGTCAGAGTTCTCCTGTCATCTATGATCTGGGCATTGTCCATTTGGATGTTCAGAGAAAGCCCCAACTCCTCAGCCTGGCATAAAGAGCCCTTCACTCTCCAAACAGCATTTCTGGCCCTCACCTCTGACATCAGTGTTGCCAGAAGTCCCCTCCCCACCCAGACACATACAGCCTCCTCCTCACCAACCCAGCCCCCGCGGGCCCCCCAGGCTCCCAGAGCAGAGTGTGTCTTCCTCAGACCACACCATCCATTGCTTTGCACCTGTCCCTGGAGGTCAGCTCAGGAACCTCAACCCCTGCGTCTTTTCTCAAGCTTTTCTTCCACCTCATCCGGCTTTTCCTTATACAGAATTAATTGTTTCTTCTGTGTCCTCCAAATAATTTGTATAAAATTTATTAGGATGGGGATGGACCATATTGTGCAAAAGGCATCTGTTACCCGTTTGCCTCCTTCTTTATGCTATGAATACTTGAAGGAAAGCATTATGTTTTATTTATGCTGAATATAGGACTTTGCAGAGAGTAAGCTTTTTGGAAGGAAGAAAGGTGGAGAGGGAGGGAAGGTTACAGGTTGGGTTGACAGATAAGATGCAGGATACTCAGGTAAATTTAAATTTCAGATAAACAATTAAAAAAAAGTATGTCCCAAATATTGCATTTTAAGTAGATTTAAAAATATTGCATGAAACATACTTATACCAAAAAACTACTCATTGTCTATCCAAAATACAAATTCACCTGGGCATCCTGTGTTTACTTGCTAAATACAGCAACCCTGATCACAGGGCAAACACCTAGTTAAAACTTGAAAGTGGTTTGACTCTGAGGCCAAGAGGAAGTCTCCCCAGGCCACTCTTCCCTTTCCTGTTGGCAAGAGCTCTGCCCTGGGGCTGGCCAGGCTCTGCCCTGTCATGCCCACTATAAAACCCCGATGGCTGGCTCCTTCCTTGGAAATCAGAAACCAGGCTGGTAGTTCTGGAGAGAATGTTTTTGAGAGTCCTCGAGGAGGAGAAATACGTAGAAATGGTGGTGGAAAGACAGGAGGAAGGAGCCTTAATGGTCCTTAAGGGCAAGAAATTGGTTTTGCTTTTCCAAGGCACGAGCATTTCCTTCACACCAGAAAACAGGAGTGAATTACGGATGACAACGAGGAAGTGCTTCTTTGCAGGGGGAAGCGTTCTGTAAAGAAGCATTGTGTTCAGAGGAGCTCTGCACAGTCATGAGGGAGGAAAAGACAGAAGCTGGTTCACACTGGGCCCCACTTCGCCCATTAAAACTGTGGGCAGGATGTGTGCTTTGGGTTGAATGATGACCCTCAAAACCTGCAAATGTGACCTTATTTGGAAATGGGGTCTTTGCAGATGTAATTAAGTTAAGGGTTTCAAGATGAGATCATCCTGAATTGTCTGGGTAGGACCTGAATCCAATGCCAAATGTCCTGGTAAAGGACACACAGAGGAGAGGACACATACCTGGAGACAAAGGCAATGTGAAGACATCACAGAGTGACACAAGCCAGCCAGTGCTGACAACAAGAGAAGCTGGAGGCGTCAAGAAAGGATTCTCTCCCGGAGCCTCCAGAGGGAGCAGGGCTCTGCCCACACCTTGGTTTCAGATTTCAAGCCTCCAGATTGTAAGAGAATAAATTCCTCTTATTTTAGGCCACCAAGTTTGGGCATACGGCATTGTTTTAAATTTTAATATCGTGTGTCAAATCTCATGTTTGTCTTTGACAGAGCCAATCAGGGGTCTCCAGGGGGATGCTCAACACAGTCCACTGGGTGTGTGGAAAAAGTGGAACTTTGAGCCTCCCCCCGCAAATAAGAACACAGTTATACTTTCCTGATCTTTGCAGGTTGAGATCAGCACCAGTAGCTTCCTCCAGTGGAGCTGTCAGAGGGTCTGATGTCGCCCATGGCACAGGTAGGCCTTCAGGGGCTCCACAATGAGGAGCCAAGAGAGGCAACCTCACCTGTGCGTGACCCGCTAGGGGAGTTTCAGGTATTATTGGGTAAGTGGATTCACAAATTACACAATCTAGTTTTAGCTAAACTAATCCCACAAAATGGGAAACTTGTTTAATACATTATTGTAGAGAGACTGAAGATTTAAGACAATACTAATAGCACAAGACCTGGGAAAAAACAAAAGATTAGCTGAGACGGCTAGTGTGAACTCTGTATTAGCACATAACGAGGTAGAAATGAGATCTAAGAAGAAGTCAGTCCCCTTGCCACCCAAAATTAGTATTATCAAGAAAGTTACTTGAAATAAAGAAGACAAATGAACTTAAATATAAAACAGAAACAGACTCATAGGCATAGAACATGAACTTGTGGTTGCCGGGGGGACGGGGGAAGGAAGGGACAGACTGGGAGTTCGAAATTTGTAGATACTGACAGGCATATGTAGAATAGATAAACAAGTTTATACTGCATGGCATAGGGAAATATATACAAGATCTTGTGGTAGCTTACGGAGAAAAAGAATGTGACAATGAATATGTGTATTATGTTCATGTATAACTGAAAAATTGTGCACTACACTGGAAATTCACACAACATTGTAAACTGGCTATAACTCAATAAAATAAAATTAAAAAAAAGTTACTTGAAAGATGGATTTATATCCACAGTGCACAGTGGTGTGTAAAGAGTCAAAGGGCAGAGAATTTTTTATGTTTACATTTTTCTTGTCTTGCCATAAAATACGAATTTTATTTCACACCATATATCCCTTCTCTGATTCTTTATTATCAAATTCTTTTTCCTCTGAAAGTGAAAATGGCTCAGCGTAGTTGACTGTGGCAATGACAGCCCCTGTTTATTCGTGCTTCCCTCATTCTACGCCCTTGGGAGGCCCCTCCCATAGACTCTGACCTTAGTTTTGTGACTTGCTTTGGCCAATGGAACGATAGCTAATGTGTCAGGCTTGGAAAGGGCTTATGAGTTGCCGCTTCCTTTTCTTTTACTGTGGGGTCTTCTGGCCCCTTGAGAGCAAGCCCACCAAGAGCCTCCAGGAGCTGAGAGACCATGGGACGGTCGCTGTAGACATCCCGGCTAAGGCGCAGGAGCTGTGCGTGGGACTGACCTGGCCCACACAGCCCTGGCCAGGCTGGCTCGGACCAGAAGAACTGCCCAGATAACCCACAGTCATGAGACAGGAGAAGCGTTTATGGCTGGAAGTCACTGAGTTTTGGAGTGGTTTGTCACACGCAAAAGCGGAGTGATACAGTGGGGTGGGTAGGTCGCGCCGCCTTTCGCCTAGTTTAGATGCGTCGCAGTCTAAAAATGGGTGGTCACCAGGAGAGATGGCGTTCAATGGTCCTCCCAGCTTTGTTATTTGTCTTCTCACTTCCAGAGCCTAGAACAGAGCCTCACCCGTGTTAGATGCTCAGAAACATTTGTGGAGTGAAGAAGATGGGTCACAGCGAACACACGGGACATTTCATGAATGTGTTTACGTGGATTCCATCACTTACTCCTGCCCCCCAGTATGGGGTAGGTACTGTGGTTACCATGCCCACTTTAAGACGGAAAAACCAAGCCGCTCTCCCTGGTCAGCCTTCACAGTGCCTGCTTAGGTTCTATTCAAAACCTCCGATTCTGGACCGCCTGTCTTTCTCTTCTGAATGAAATTCTAAGGAGGAAAGCCAGGAAGGGAATTTTCAGAGTCCTGCTGCTGCTTCCATTGTCCTCGGTGCACACATTTGGCCCCTTCAGGTGCACTGTGGTGGATGGAGTCGGATCCCTTAGCTCTGAGAACCAGGTTGCTCATGATGATGACAGCTGCGGGCCTGGTGGGTCCTGCCTACTCGAAAAGAGGTCACCGGTGGAGGCTATTAGGAGTGAAAGACACTCAGCCCAGGCGTGGGCGGCTTCCAGTTCCACTACCTGGGAGGGGAGCCAGGCTGCCACTCCAGCTTGGGCTCAAGGACGACTAATTGATGCCAGTTGCCTGCCCTGGGACCCAGGTGGTGCCCATTAGGCAAAGGGACAAAGCGAGCTCAGTGGTGGGTCTGTGCCAGGCAGGGTCTGAGGCCAGTAGCCTTCCCCGCTGGCAGTCTGTGTGAGGCCCTCTGTCTGTCCATCCCCAATCCCTCCCTCCCTCCTCGGATGGACAGAAAAGGCACAGATTGGGTTACCCTGGTAGGAGCTGTGCACTGGCTGCATGGGGTAGGGGTGGAGGTGGGGGTGGTCTCAAGCTTTGTTAATGGCAGGCTCCCCTGTGAGGGAAGGAGGTTTGGAAGCTTCCAGGTGAGGATCATGATAGTAACTGGCATGTGTGCTCAGAGCGGGACATGAGGTTTTTCTTTTAGTCCCAAGAGGGGATGATTTCCCAGTTCCCAGGGCTCCCACATTCATACTTTCTGTGACAGTAAACTGCTTACTGTGACTATTCTGTTTGCTTATTAATTTCCCTTCTTTGCCATCTCACCTTCACTGGACTTCAATCCCCATGAAGGCAGAGGCTTTGCTCCAGCATAATGTCCTGCAGATAGTGGATATTCAATAAAAATGTGTTGGGTGAACTCTTGGAGACAGACATTATTATTTTTACTGAATAAAACAGGAAACTAAAGCTCAGAAATGTTAGGGAACCTGTTTAAGGTTACACAGCTAGGGAATCTGAGAAACCAATTTCTAACCTGTGTTTGATTGACTTTGGAACCTATGAGGTGTTTTTTTTTTTTTAAAGTTTATTTATTTAAAAATTTTTAAGTAGTTAAAAAAATTTAAAAAATTGAAATATAGATGGTTTACAGTGTTGTGTTAGTTTCAGGTGTACCGCAAAGGGATCCAGTTATACACATATATCTACTGTTTTTCAGATTTTTTTTGATTAAAGGTTATTACAAGATACTAAATATAGTTCCCTGTGCTATATTATACAGTAGGTCCTTGAGTTTATCTATTGTCTATCTAGTAGAGTGTACCTGTGAGGTTTTCCTAAAGCATGAGGCAGGTGCCACCTGTGGCAGGAGAGATAATTTAAGTAGTACACAAACATGTTTAAAGAATACCAGATCATAATGCAATAATCATTTCCTTTCCACTTATCTTTCAATCCTGGTTATATTAAGGAAACAATTTTTCCAGTAAAGAGCAGACCTCAAGCGTAGAGCCAGACTATCAGCATGAGGTTTGGCTGTGAGAGAAAGAAAGTTTGAAAAGATTGGTTGAACATATTAAGGTATATTTCTCTCTCATGTAAATAAACCCAAATAGCCCAGGGTTAGAAAGGCAGTATCATGATTGTCAGGAACAGACTCCTTCTACTCTGTTGCTCTGACACCTGTATCATGTGGAGTCTACTTTATAGCCCAAGAGAGTTGCTGCAGCTCCAGCCATCATCCATCATGTCTACCTTCTAGCCATCAGGAAGCAGGGAAGATCCTGCAGCTTTCTTTAAGGGCCTCTTCCTAGAAGGCAGTTTACATTCCTTCAGTCATTGGAGAATTGGAGAAGGAAGGAGGGGAGGGAGGAACCAATAATTTTATTCCTATGGCTCTGTTATGAGTGTGTCTTCTACAAGGTTCATGAGCTCATTGCCCTTGGCAGAGCCTCCAAACTTGCAAGCTTTGATCAGAAGATCAAGAAGTGTTTGGTTATTGGACAGACTGTAGAGTGGGACTTGCCTTATGGCGCTGGGCCCAAGGCTGCACACTTGTAAGGGTGTGTTTGTGGGAGGGTGGGGCTGCTCCTTTGTGTTTCTACCCTCACTGTGCCACTAAGCCCCGTACCGGGGAAACGTTGCAGAAGAATCCCTTGTCGGGACTGGGGGTGCCTGCAGGGCGGGGAGCATGCCACTCCATCCACATCAGGCAGTGCTCAGTCCCAGGACGTGCTGGTCTCCAGGTGAGCTTCACTGCGCAGGGCAGAAGAGGGCTGAGAGAAATGGCAGGGTGAGGGCCGGCACCTATCCACCCACATGTGTTCTGAGCACCCACGTGTGTGAGTTTCTCAGGCCTTCAAGGGGACACAGTGGGAGGTGGCTGCCTTCAGGCAGAAGGACTCCAGCAGCAAGAGATGGTGGGTGTAACTGCCGGGGGTGGAGGGCAGCTTAGGAGCGTGGTGGAGTGGAACTAGATCGCTCACTTAGGGAACTGGCTGGCACGCAGAGGCCAGCTCGAGTCCGGGGGAACCCATGCCTGCCCCCCGACAAGGCCCAGGGTTAGCCAGGCAAGCCTCACCTACCAACCCAGAGAGGACTGCACAGCACCAGCTCCACCAGGAGCCCTCCCTCTTTTCCCACAAGTTGCTGACTCCCGGCCTCCAACCCCTGATGAGCCCGAGGAAGGGGAGGGTTATCTCAAAGTCACACCAAGCTCCCCTTCACTCCTAGGCATGGGGGGGAGGAGGTGAAAAGCAGACTGCCTATCCCCTCTCAGGTCCTCAGAGCTCCCGGCCCAATCGTGATGGGGAAGGGGGAACCATGGAATCAGGTAAGGCATCAGAGTTCTAAACCAGACTGGGCTGAGTTTTAATAAGAAAGGGGACCTGGAAACTGAAATCTGCCCAAGATATTGTTAAAGGATGGGACAGGGAGATTCAGCAGAGGCTGGTTTGTTCTATTCTTCCTCATGTGCGCTAGGCACTGCCAGGTGCATCAAAGGTGGGGGAGACAGAAGATGAACAGTAAACACACACTCAAGGTCGGGGAGTGACAGGGGCTGTGAAGGACCAGGAAGGAGATGGATTTTGAGCGAGGGCTTGAATGAGAGAGGGAGGAACTCTTGTGACTGCAGGGGGATAACTGCTTTACCCTGAAATTGGCATTTTCACCCTATTTCCTGCAGGAGGTGGCATGGCCAGCCCGGTGGGGACTCCCCTAGGCTGATTATTAGAATCTCAGCACAACCCTGGGATTCTGATCCAGTTGCATGGGGGAGGAGCCAGGAATCTTTCCCAAAGCTCCTTATCTGATTCTGTTCATCTAAAGGTCTGAGGACCAGACTGATTCTATGATCACAATTGCTACTCCTCAAACACCTGCAAGGCTGAGGAGGGAGACAGAACCATAACAATGGAGAGCTCTCACTGTGTATCAGGAACCCTACTAAGCATTTTCCTTGCATTATCTTTTAAAAAAATACATAATATTTGCAAGAACTCTGGGGTAGGTACTATTATTCTACCCATTTTGTAGATTAAAAAATTGAGGCTCTGAGATATTAAATCATTTGCCTGAGATCACAAAATAACGTGTGGGGATGCCAGATTTTGACCTGGGCATGAAACTCTGCCCTGTCTTCTCCCTGCAGAGATGAGATAAACATTTACCAGAAAGTGAACCAGCCACATGAGGTAATAATTCCAGGTGACAGATGGGAGGGGACTGCACACCGCTTAAGATTTCAGAGGCAACCAAGAAGCCAGTGAGGTCTGGATTTTCAGGAATAAGGGTTGGACCGTCTCCAGCAGGGAGCCAGGCCTGGGAGAGGAAAGTGAGCAGGAAACGGTTGTCCTCAGGGCAGGGCCTGGCACAGTCCCCAAAAGGGAAGCAGAGGACTGAGACCACGTGGACCCTGGATGAGGAAGTGGCGATTGTACTTGCCGCGGCTTCTAAAGGCAATCTGGACCTTCATCCCAGGACAGAGGGAGATAAATAGGGCCCAGGGGCTGGTCTTCACCTGGAAACAAATATCAAGCACATAGCAAAACTAGAGGTTTCATGGTCAACATATTTAAAAATAGTAGCTCAGTGTGAAACTGAAATAGAAAAAGTTCTCTACCTACATCTTTGTGATGCCCGCACTGACTGGCACTCAGGCACCCATGTTCCCTCTACCCTCCACACCTGCTATGCCTCTGACTGTTGGCTCGGGCTTGGATGTACTTTTTTTCCTGTCTCTAAAGTCCGTGACATCTCAGTAGCCTTACAGTAAACTCTTCCTTTGCTTCAGCTAGTTTGAGTGGGTTCTGATCCCTGAGATCAGCATCTCCCTGTCTAGAACAGAAGCGATGAATCTGGTTTCTGATACAGGCCAGCTGAGATGCTGGGGGTGGATCATACAGATCAGACTCTACCAGGAAGATGGAAATTAAGAGATGGAACCTGAGTGATGTATTCATTAAGACAACGCCAGCAGCTGGGACAGATAAACCCTGAAACCTTAGTGGGTTTAACAGAATTGATGTTTATTTCTTATTTACACCATGGTGTGTGGGTGTTCCTGGCCAGGCAGCCTTCATCCAGGGACCCAGATCCCTCCATACTGTGTCTCTTCCCTCCCGTGCAAGTCTGGAGTCCACTGTGTGGGCAGAGACTTCTGCCCAGATGTGACAGAGATCCCTTCCACACACTTGCCATTGGCAAGAATGAGTGGTCAGTCACATGATGCCACCAAAATGCAAGGGGGCTGATGCTGTGAAAAGAAGTATGGTTGTTCCTTAAAAAGTTTAACGTAGAGTTACCATACGACCCAGCAATTCCACTGCAAGGTGTTTACCCCAAAGAACTGAAAAGGGATTCTCAAAACAAATGCTTGTACATGGATGTTTGTAGCAGCATTATTCGCAGAAGCCAAAAGGTGGAATACAGCCCAAATGCCCATCAACAGATGACTGGATAAACAACTTGCGGTAAATCCAAACAATAGGATACTATTCAGTCATATAAAGGAATGAAGCAGTGATTCGGGTTACAACACGGATGGACCTGGAAGACATTGTTCTAAGTGAAAGGAACCAGACACAGGAGGACACGCATTAAATGATTCCTTTTGTAAGAAGTATCCAGAATAGGTAGGTCTACAGAGATGGCGTAGGCGCACAGTTTTCTTTTGGGGGGGTGGTGAAAATGTTTTGGATCTTGATATGGGGGTGGCTGTACAACATTGTGAATGTACTAAATACCACTGAATGATACTCTTTAAAACAGTTAATTGTATGTTATGGGAATTTTGCCTCAATTGAAAAAAAGAATGCAAGGGGTCTGAAAGACGTCATCCCTGGCTAGGCAGCTGGGGCTCCCCAGTGACAACTGCACACTTCAGAAGGGGGTCACAAATCTTTGGTGACCAGCTAAACCTCGGTATGCACCGTTCCTCCTCCTTCTCCCAGAACATACTCATCTCGTCCCCAAAGGAAACGATCCAAAGAACTCTCAGGGCATTGTACCCAGTTCAGAGATGAGGATGGGCAGTCCTCTCGAGTTTGGATGTGGCTTCTGTTGCTTTAGGGACATAAAAACTAAAAGGACAAGTTATTTGAACCCCCCACCCCCACCCCCACACCCACAGAGGTAGAGCAGAAATAGCATGACTACAATACAAACTTGTATTTGGAAAGGGGCAAGGGGAAGACTGGCAGCCAGAGCAGTGCCTGGCCCCTGATAATTGTGCCCTACTGCTGGGCAGGCACTGAGGAGAGGGGCCCAGGGCTGGAGAAGTTCCTTCACTGAATCCATTCTGAGTTCTGGGAGGAGCTCCCTGGTCCATTGTTCTTGATGGCTGACTCCGCCATCTGGGAGAGTTCTTGATCGTTATCTCCGAGGCCACATCTAAAGTGAATCTTGGGGCGTTTGCCCTACTTAGAGGCTGTACAGCTTGCACAAGCCAACTTCCCGCAATTCCTGTGCAATCTTGGTGCCCCGAGGGTTGTTTAATGCTTGAACAGTCAAAATCTTTGCTAGTTTGGGCTTGTCATTTCTTTAGCAATAAAACACCCTAAAAATTGTAGTAGGCTTCTTACCAGATACACACAAAAGTACATTGTGTATGATTTTAGTTATGACGTTTAAGAACAGGTAAAATGAATATGATATCATTCACATGTGGAATCCAAAAAAAAAAAAAGACAAATGAATTTATTTGTAAAACAGAAACAGACTCACAGACATATAAAACAAACTTACGGTTACCGGGGGGAAGGGGGTGGGAAGGGATAAACTGGGAGTTCGAGATTTGCAGATAGTGACTGGTATATATAACACAGATAAACAAGTTTATGCAGCACAGGGAACTATAGTCGATATCTTGTAGTAGCTTACAGTGAAAAAGAATATGAAGACAAATTTATGTATATTCATGTATGACTGAAGCATTGGGCTGTACACCAGAAATTGACACAACATTGTAAACTGACTATACTTCAATAAAAAAAAGTAAAAAAAAGAACAGGTAAAATGAATAAATGGTGACACTTGGCCTTTGATTGGAATCCTACAGACAAGAAGACTCAGAGAGGCTAAGGGGGTCACCTAAAGTCACACAGCCAGTTTGAGTAGAGGCAGGACTAGAGCCCAGGTCTCCAGATCTACAGCCCAGGGGGCTCCCGTTCACACTTGGCTCTCATAGGGAATGAAGAGACACAGCAGTTTCCAAATGCAGCTTTTTCTTTTGGTGCTTTTAATTAGCATATATGAAATACACTACCGATCTAATTTAATTATAATTAGATAAGCAGAAGGCTGATTATGTTGCAAATTTCGATGAAAGAGCTGCTGTTTTCAATTAGGTTTGATTGTAAAGTGCTCTGACACTTTTCCCGGCCTCAAGGAAAATTCATTATATCACTTCTCACTCATTCACTTGCATTTTGGCCACAGGTCTGGGGCGGTGGTAATGGGACTAGAGTTCCCACAGTACCCCCCCCGCCCCCAACTCAGAAGCAGACTTGGACGTGGTACCCCAGTGATGGCAAGGGCTACCAGATGCTACTGGGCTATTGTATCAGGGAGCTTCCAGCTGCATGTAATAGAGGATCCAACCAAATGAGGCTCGAACCTTAAGGTGACTTAAAGTCTCACATGGTAAGAAGCATGGAGGTGAGGCAGTTCCAGGGTTAGTTAATTTACTTTCAAAACACCCAGGCTCATTCCATCTTCCTGCTCTACTATCTTCAGCGTGTTGGCTTCTGACCTCCAGCCCAAGGTTGTGGGACCCCTGCTGCAGCTCCAAGCTTTCCCATGTCCCCTAGAAGAGGACATGCATATCTTGCATCCCTTGAGCTCCAGAAGATTTATTGTGACTCCTTGGCCAGGACCTTAGCCCAGGCTTTTCCTAAGTCAACCACTGTTTGTAAGGAATCACCATGATTGGCTTGGGTAAGTCAAAGATTCATTCTGTGGAACCCATGGTTGCCCAAAGCCTGATGCCTGCTGGCAACTTAGCAGAGGCCATGAGGACAGGGGGTGTAGCTGGTAGCTAGGGTACCAACTGTCCATGCCTGGAGCCAGCGTGGCCACACCGGAGGCAGATCTGTCTGAGCCTAGCCTGGATCTGCAATATGATGCTCAAAGGACTCCAGCTGCAAATAACTGCTTCTTGCCTTTCCATCAGAAGACTGCCATCTCTGTATTCCTGAGGGATGAGCTTTAGCTTTGCTTGTAGGTGGTGTTGGTAATGTAAGGGAAAAGGATGGAAAAGATCGGTTAGCAAGAGGACTGTTTAGAAAATGGTGGAGGAGCCACACTGACTGGAAGATGAGAGAGAGGTCCATGTGGCTATGAGAGTGGCCAAGCTGGCCCTGTTGTCTCCGAGGGACATTGAGAGCCCTGCCTTGGGAATGAGGGTATCAGAGAAAGTGGGACTGGACCTCAGCATCTAGGAGATGCCCCCAGCAGTCTTCTGAGGTGGGATTATCTGTCTGATCCAAACTCTACTGTTCTGCTGTACCTGTTTCTCCTTTCAAGCCTCTGAGTGATGCTTAAATGTCACCTTGGAGACACTGTGCTCCAGGAGAGAAGTTTCCATTTTGAATCTCTGCTGACAGCACAGGCAACCTCCACTTCCCTACAAAACGTGTTTCTCAAGATGTTAGGACAACTGCATGCACGAGGTTGATCAGTGGAGCCACGTAGTTATAAATGGCTATTCCATTCTCAGAAAGCTAAAAATATTATAAAATCCTCGATCACAATTGTCCTTTTTAATACTCCTTGATGATATCTTGTTGCCATTTGAACTTCATTTTGTTCTTTTATTTTGCAATTAAACACGTGAATAACTGGCTGAAGTCCAGTGAACGGCCAGTAGAGATTAGAGCCTCTGAGGCTCTCCTAATGGTTTCCATCTGTGTTTAAACAGGATTCACTTTACAGCTTTCTAAAAATCACTGGTATCAGTTCATCCAGTTTTCCATTTTCTACTCATTTTTATAAAACAATAAGGCAAAAACATGCAATTTTCATGAACATATACTGTTGACCAGATACTGAAAGGGAGCTGCCCAAACTGACCAGTTGGCTAACAGGAGGCACCACTGTGCCAAAGCTGGAAATGGTTGGGTTTAGAAGATGAGAGGCAATTTGAGGTATAATGTTTGAAAGTGCTGAATGTATGCGAAACAGATGGAGTTGAGGCCCATTTGTGTCTGCTCCTTCTTAAACATGACAAGATAGATGTCAGCTCTTACCAGATGATCAGTGTGGTCTTTAAAAGGCTCTGGTCCCTGCCCAGGGCTAATCCATTGAGAGTGTTGGCCCCAAGATCATGAAGCATCTTGGTCCATCCACCTGGAATGCCAATGAGAATTGCCTGAATTGATGGCCATGAAGAGCCAGGTGTTTTGTGCTCACTGCTGTCAACCACATTTATGGCCGTGGCACCTGCCAGTGCTGGCTGATGGCGGACTGCCAGTTCTGAATTTTAATCCCAGGAAGGACCTTATTTCTAGGTCACAGCTGAACTATGCTAGGCCCAGGTGTTCCCTTCCCTTGGGACTCCATCAGGATGGGATGCACTGGAACTTTCAACACCATTTCATCACTCAAGTGCAAGCGGTGACTTTTAATAAACTTCTCAACTCTCATCTCCAAACTCCTCTGTAATCTTCTCCCCTGAAGCACTCCTTCACCCTTTCCCCACCTTCATAATCCCTTTTGATCTGCTTTCTAGAACACTTGCTCCATGACCAGCACGTTCTTTTATGTAGTTTTTCTTCCAATACTCCTTCCATGTCTTTGCCTTAACCCAGACTTAGCTACCCCCTGAGCCAGCTTCCCTGTGACCTTTCAGAGGGACACCTTTCTTGTAGCCTGTGTTCCTCCTGTGGGAAGGTGGCCTTGGCGTCCTCCTTGCTCCATTCCTTTCCTTCCCTTGCCCATTGTGAGCTCCACTGAGGCTCACACTGCTGGAGTTTTCTACCCCGCTCTGCACAGTGACCACCTCCTGGTCATGACCACCCCTCCCTTTTGTTTCCAGGCGCCCTTTATCTCCACGTCACCTCCTGCCATCGTTCTCATGAGGTAAACATCAGCAACACCTGCGTGGCTGCCCTTTCAGTCCTCCAGCCTCTCGCGTCACCAGCCTCCTCACCAGGCCAGTTCTAATATCTGCAGCAAGAGTGCCCATGGAGGCTCATCTATGTGTCCAAATATTGACGTGTATACATCTAGCTAACAAAATGTTAAATAACACACGTTACAGGACACGTACTAAACCCTTCCTTGATAAATACCTTTATATGACAAGATTTTAAAAAAATGTATAAAGTTATGATAAAATTTCAAAGATGACTGAATTTAACTATTTTTATATATGTCTGGGTGCTCTTTCCATGAGCTTATTCTTTGGATAAGTAATAAGATGAACTTATACATAATTCATAAATTATATTTATTCCATAAAAGTTAATTTTCTTGCCTTCACTTAAGTAAATTACTAATTATGTTGTTATAATCAAGACTTTCACATAATTTGTGTTCTACTGAGAGTAATGACAAATTAGACAAACTTCTGGGGACATTGTGGTTCTAAGGGTGCTTTTCATTAATTTCAAAATGAAGAAACTGTTTGGCTGAGGAGCAACTGAAATTGTCAATTAAATTTTTAAAGAAACACATAGACCGGAAATGAACCATGAGTCCAATATATCATGTTCATATGATCATGATATATCATGGGTTTAATACATCATGTTTAGTATATAACATTTTGATGGGGTTAGGCTGTATACGATTAATTATTGTCACAGAAAATAGTACAAAATATTTTAATTTCATTGTGAAAATTTCTTTCATGAATATCATGAGTTTCACTGGCTCCTAAGAGCAAGATCAAAATTCATACATTGAAGTATCTTCCTTTTAAATCCTTCAATGCTGAGATAAGAGTAAGTGACAACTGCACATGTTATTTAATTTCTTAAAATCTTTCTTCAGATTACATTTTGACCTATAATGGCCAAAAATAGTCTCCACAGAAATTAGTTTTGGGAAGTTGTGTATGAGTCTCTTTATAGTTGTGCAAACACTTTTGTTTTCTTTAAAACTTACTTTAAAAATTATAATATTGATGCTTTAAAAAGTGAAATACACAAACAACTCTATGGTTTTCTTTTGTAAGCAACAGTTCATACCACATACCTGTGGACTGTGTAAATACAAATACAAAATAAGTAATTTTATTTTGCACTGAAGACTACAGTTCACTCATATTTGAGGATCTATTGTTTTACTTTTCAAGTGCATCTCATCTATCTTGTCTAAACTAAATCAGATTGCTTTAACACAGTGAGTAGCTCTAAGACCATGAATTAGAACAAGAAAATGGACACTTGGCACAACTGGGAAATGATACTTTGTCATGCAAGTATCTATCGCATTAATGCCAAGTGGAAAGGATTTCAGGAGTTAATTAATTTATCCTCTCTTTCAGTTAAGTGCTTCTGCTGCTCAAATCCTCTCTGCACTCTATGCCGCTGTCTCATGTTGGTGGTAGACACCACCCAGAAACCTTCATGGCATCCAGAAGCTTTTGCTTTTTGTTTCGAGGATGTGGGGTGTGGAGAAGCAATACTGAATTGCTAATTCAAACATTCTACCTCCTGGTTATCACCTCTCCTGCTGGTTTCTTGATCAGGGACCGACATCCTTGCAGTAGATCTTCCACCTCATGGAGACCTCTCATCCACCAACAACTCTCCTCTCTTACTAGCCATCTGCCCCATCTGTCTTTACATTCTTATTCAGCCTGCAGTCCATAACTGATTCATCATTTTCATCACTAATCCAACTCTCCTTCAATTGCATGATCTGATAAAACCCCAGCTTTAGATGAATGTGATCTATGTCAGAGCAGCTGTGTCATCCTTGAAACCTTTCCCTCACCTTCCATGTTTAACCCATCAAGTGCTGTCCATTCAAACGCCAAAATTAATTTGCAGTCCACCATATCTTTCTGTGCCCACTACCACCCCCTTGATCCAATCCATCATCATCTCTTGCCTGAAGTATTGTCATGACTCCCTAATTTGTCTCTTTTTCCTTCTCTACAGGCCACTCCCCTCAGGGAAGTTGGGTGCCCATATGGACTGTAAGTCCCGTCTTGCAGCATTTCCTTACCTCTTTTCCATTTGAACAGAAACACAGAATCCTCAACAAGACTTACAAAGACAAGCAGAACCTGGCTACTTCTTTCCTTTCCTCTGTAGGCACACCCCTTTCCCTCTTCTTCACTCCACTAGAGTCTCATGACCTTTCTTTCAGAGTTCCTGGATGATGTCAAATGCCTTCTGCCTGGAAAGCTCTCTCCCTAATTTGTTGACTCACTTCTACTCATCCTTTTATCTTGGCAGAAATATACCTTTTCAGGACGATTCTCCTTGATCACCCAGAGTAAAGTAACTTTGTTATGCCCTCTCGTCACGCTAATCTTTTCCTTTATTATGTTTGGTGTCAGGCTTTGGTTCATGCGGTTAGTTGTTTAAATCTTGGCACCTCAGAGGAATGGCAACCCATGAGGGGATGAAACCCTTTTTGTCTGTTGACTCTTGCAGCCCCAACACAGGGCCTGAACACAGACATCTGTGAATGACTAAGTGAAAGGAATAGACCGGCAACAGGGTGCTGGGAGGAAAAGCTTTTTTCTACAGCCTCCTTCAGCCTAAAGTCCTTTCCTCCAGCTCCTAGATTCATCAGGTTTACAGAGAGAATCTGCATCCTTATCTCTGTTCCCCTGCTAGGATGAAATTTAGGATTCAGATGCTGGGATGTAGAAGGAAAGAACAAAATCCAACCTGGAAAGAAAGATCGAATAGAGAATACTCCCCCGAGTGGCTACACATCTTCACTGTAAGCAGTAATCTCGGTGTGCAGCTATTGACGCTTGAGTTATTTACATGTCTCTAATCCTCTTACCGTCTAATCAAGATCATTCCAATAGCTTTGCTTTTAGACTTCCAACTGCATTATGCGTTCACAAGTCATTTCTTCGTCAAAGGCCGCACTGGTACCATTATAATCTCCTAGGGATTAAAAAAAATATTCATTCTCCTTTATCTTAATATAGTTTATCTCTATCAAAGTTGTATTTTAAAGTTTTCCATGCTAATGCCTTCATGAAATTAATAGTAAATATTAAATGAAATAGCAATGAAAACAAATCATCTGTAGGTTTGTATGTTGTCTACCATAAGCTTGTCTGATTCAATTAGTTCTTACCTGATTACTGAGAAGCAGCATGTGCTGTTTGTGAATTTTGTCATTAATTTTGTCATAAATGTTCTTCTCTTCTTTCCTCTCCTTGCTCACCTCTGAGCAGTTTCATCCTTTTCTAACAATGCAAGAATTAGGAAGGTAGTATAGATGAAAAGATGTAAAAATGGCAATAATAAAAGTTGCTTTCTCTTAGGGAGAAATATATATCATTGTCCAGGTTATGTTTTAAGAGTTGACTAAAGAAAAAAGGACTATTGACATGAAATAAGGTTTCAAGTAGATTTAAGGTATTTATTTATTCAAAAATATTGAACAATTGCAATGCACTATCCTGTGGGAAAGGTGATGTTAAGGTATTTAAAGCTATACAAAGACTAATTCTTAGTGACAAAGTCTCTGTGCCACTGCCCTCTGCCTTGACTCCAAGTTTTAACTATTTTAGACAATTAGCTACATATTTATTTAGTAATTATGTCTTTCTTGATTCTAATCAGTGCATACATAATTTTGTATAAGTATATTGATTAGGGAAGCATTTATGAAGGGGAGGGAGGGGAGCAGTTGGAATGAGATTATTAATGGAAGGGCTCTGGGAATTAGGTACTTGGGCCTATAATGGGCATTGTTGCCTGCCCAGCACCCATTTAAACCTCCCAAATTGACCCTAGTTTTTGTTCTTGTATCCCACTCTGAGACCCAGAGATGGGCCTAATTTTCCAGGAGTAAATCCATACTCTTTGCAGTAAATGGCTCTAAATGCCATGTAAATTGGTTCAGGAATGAGTCAATGAGACATGGAGAGGAAGTTCTGGGAGAGAACTTGCTTGCCCATAATAGACAGCTACCAGAAGTCATGGGCCCTCTTCTTCTGGACATCGTTGTCCAAGTATCTGAGGCCTGGGGCTGTGGCAGCCATTCTGTTCGCAGCCTGAGGTTGAAGCTTGCTAAAGAGGAGAGAGATCAGGTCAAGTAACAAGGTGAAGAACAGAGCTGGAGCCCTGACTGAACCACACCTCACCTTTGCCCTTCCTAAACCTTCAGTCTGTGAGCCAATGAATAGCCTTGATTTTTTTAAAAAAATTAATTTTTAAAAACAGTTTTTATTGAGTTATAGTCATTTTACAATGTTGTGCCAAATTCCAGCATAGTGCACCATTATTCAGTTATACATGAACATTCATATATTCATTGTCACATTTTTTTTCACTGTGAGCCACCACAAGATCTTGTATATATCTCCCTGTGCTATACAGTATAATCTTGTTTATCTATTCTACATATGCCTGTCAGTATCTACAAATTTTGAAATCCCAGTTTGTCCCTTCCCACCCCTCTCCCCCTTGAACCACAAGTTTGTGTTCTATGTCTATGAGTCTGTTTCTGTTTTGTATTTATGTTCCTTTTTTTTTTTTAGACTCCACATATCAGCAATCTCATACGTTATTTTTTTCTTTTTCTGGCTTACTTCACTTAGAATGACATTCTCCAGGAACATTGATGTTGCTGCAAATGGTGTTATGTCGTCATTTTTAAGGGCTGAATAGTATTCCATTGTATAAATATACCACATTTTCTTTATCCAATCATCTGTCGATGGACATTTAGGCTGTTTCCATGTCTTGGCTATGGTAAATAGTGCTGCTATGAACACTGGGGTGCAGGTGTGTTTCTGAAGTAGGGTTCCTTTTGGATATATGACCAGGAGCGGAATTACTGGGTCATATAGTAAATCTTGAATAGCCTTGATTTTTAAGCAACTTTTACTTGAGATTTCTCTTTCTGGAAGCCAAAATAAATTTTAATATACAGAATCCCAGTTTACTTTTTTAATGTTGTTTTTATTCTTTAATCTTTAAGGTTAGGAATATTTTTCTGATTATAAAAATAATACATGCTCACTGTAGAGAATATAAAAAAGACTGACAGAAATAGAGAAGATTAAAACCATCTATAACTCATGAGCCCTAGATAACTCCTATTAATGTTTTGAATTAATCTTTTCTTTATATAAAGTTACATACATATTTTACAAATGTGTGTGTGTGTGTGTGTGTGTATATATATATATTTTTTTTATATAAAATCCTGCTTTAATGAAACTCATAGCCTAGTGGGAAATGAAGACAAACAAACCCAAAAGCCAAACAAACAGATTAATATCTGAGACTATGGAAGGCTGTAGTAATTATTAACCTTTGTTAATAACTGTCCAGTGTTGGGTCAATGGTTGCTAGTAATATTTTCCCCCATCTCTACATCCTGGAACAAATCACCAAAGATTTTTAAGTTAATACCTATTAAAATATATTAAGCTTTTAAGGGTAATATAAAAATGTCTCATGGTGTCCATAAAATCAACCAGTTATCAGTATGTTCATTTGTTTCCCTTCAGTAGGTGATACACCTTATTTATGGTAAGTTGTACCCTGTCAGCAACTGCTTTGGCTCAATCACTGTTAGATTTTTTTCCATAATGATGTGTTTAGCCAATTCCAGCTAAAATGAATGTCTTATATTGACCATTTTGGCAGTATACATGGGAAGGGTTCAGTGGTCACCAGTATGCTGGGTAAAAACCTCTGGAATAGGGCCTTACAGGTAGAAGTTACAGTGCTGTGATAGTACCAATCCCTTTAGTTCTGAATGTTTCCTAATTTCCATTATGATTTTCTGACACATGAGTTGATTGGAAGACTAGAAATATGGGGATTTACTAGCTGTCTGTTGGGTTATTGATTTCTAATTTAACTACACAGTGATCAGAGAATGTGGTTGCTATGATACCAATCCTTAGACACATAAAGAGACTTGCTTTATGACCCAGTATGTTCGATTTTTGTAATGTTTCACATATTATTGAAAGGGATGTATATCCTGCAGTTGAGTGTGATGTTCTATATGTATTCATTTAAATCAAGCATGGTAATTGTGTTATTCAAATCCTCTAATCCCTTAAAGATTTTTTTGGTCTCTTTGATCTATGTATTAGTTTCCTGTGACTGCTGTAACAAATTAGCACAAAGGTGGTGGTTTTAAACAACAGAAACTATTCTCTCACAGTTCTGGACGCTAGAAGTCTGAAATCAAGGCACTGGCAGGGTTGTCCACTCTCTGGAGGGTCTAGGGGAGAATCCATTCTTTGCTTCGTCCAACTTCGTGTGGCTGTTGGCATTTGGGGTGGGAGTGTGGCTACACTGCTCCAATACCTGTCTCTGGAGTCACATTGCCTCCTCTTCTGTGTCTCTTCTGTCTCGAATCTCCCCCCTTTCTCTAATGAGGACACTTGTCACTGGTTTTATGGCCCACCTGGATAATCTAGGAAGATCTCATCTCAAGATCTTTAACTTAATTACATCTGCAAAGACCCTGTTTCCAAATAAAGTAACATTCACAGGTTCCAGGGATTAAGACATGAATAGACATTTCTTTTTTGGGAGCTACTATTCAACCCACTGCAACCTATTAGAGATGTGAAAATCACCTACTCTGATGATAGATTTCTCTTCCTTCTTGTACTTCTGTCAACTCTTGCTTCATATTGTTCATGAACATGTTATTAGCCACAGATTTGACTCTCAGATCTTCCTTGTGTATTGAGTCTTTTACTATGTGGAGACCTCTCTTTATCTTGTTACACATAACAGCACTCAACCACCTAGAACATCTATTGATGACAAACTATCAGTTGTTTGTCTGAAAAACATTATAATTTGTCTTTCCTTTTCTTGCTAGGCATAGAATTCTAAGGTTACCTTTTCCCCCCTCAGCATTTCACTCAATTGTCTTTTACTTGAGAAAACCTTTTCTTCTTTTTTTTTTTTCATATCCCCCAAATATCCCAAGGCCAGATAATTAGTATAGTTCCAGGCCCAGAGAATTAAAGACGTGTGCTGAGTCCAAAAATTACATGCCATTAATTAATATGAGGGAACACTGTCTGAAATTGTATCATATTAACTGATCGGTAAAAACGGTTCATTCAGTGCACAGTTACGTTGAGAAAACGTGTAGAGAAGCTGAAGCAAATGTGGACAACGAAGTATACCAGAGACAATTTCCCAGTGGCTTAAGTGATTTTTTTACTTCACTTCACACTAATTACGTATCTGTGGAAATAAAGATTCATTATCTCTGGCTTAAATGTAATAAATGGTTTTTCTAGACAACTTTGTTATCACCAGTTGCTAGAATGAGCTCTACAATAAACAATTATACATTCTCATAGAAAATACTGCTGTTACTATAATTTGAGAATGTAGAGGGCCAAAGAAATTATAATAGCCACACATTCTTTCTTCTTTGTCCCTCAAGACTCTAATACATAATCTCCAATTCGTAGTTAGCTTTGTGAAACAGCACACGGCGCATGGCATTTTTAAGTGTAAAATTTCTGGCCTCAGTGTATGGAGAAGTTAAGGAACTTAAAAAAAAAATCCCTGAATAGCTCAAACACATGTATTATTTTAGCTACCATGATATTTCGGTGGTTATTCTCGATTCTGAGGGTTTAGGTTGTGTGGGCTGAGGCCAGCATGCAGTCCCTTCAAGGGCCACCCAGGGCGGTCCCACCCGTTCGTAATGTGCGGCGCGGAGCCTCTAGTGGCCCCCTAGCTCCGTCGCCAAAGGCCGAGGCTGAGAGGCCCTTTGCGATGCTAAGGCCGGGTAAATTGGGCGAGCTCGAGAAAAACACCGCAGCGAGACAGGGAGCCTGGGTCACACCGACCGCGCGCTGGGCTTTGGGAGCATCTTCAGTAGCCCCGTCCGCTCCTCGTCGTCTTGGTAACCGAACTGAGAACGCGCGTGCGCAGCCAAACTCCCTTATCACGTGAGGCTGGGCTGGGGGCGGGGCCGACGAAAGCTGCTCGGGACGCCAGCCCAGTCCCTCTCAGGCCGGGGCCAGCCGAGGCGGGGCGAACTTCTGCTCTACTGCGTCGGGGTGGCTCACAGCTCCCGCCCCTTTTCGCTTAGCTTTCCCGCGGCTGATTCCCCGCACCACGTGCCCTCCTGGCCGCTCCCCCAGCTGCCCTTTACAAGTGCCTGTTGGAAGCTGCTGTAAAATGTCGTGAGGGGCGCTGCGGCTTTACGGCTGCCTCTCCCAGACCCGAGCCCGGGAGTGCCCACCGCCGTAAGCCTATCTCTGAGAGTCGGCCTTGCGGAGAGTGAGAGACCCGGCACTTCGCTGCCCTCCCCGCCGCGCCCGTTCCGGCCTTCGGCGATGTGAGCTCGAGGAGGCTGCTGTGCCCCCCGGCCCGGGGTTGAGACGGGCAGCAGGTGCTTGTGAGGCGGGCGGGTGCTGGGGGCCTGCAGGATGGAGGAAAGCATGGAAGAGGAGGAGGGGGGCAGCTACGAGGCGATGATGGACGACCAGAACCACAACAACTGGGAGGCCGCCGTGGACGGCTTCCGGCAGCCCCCACCACCTCCGCCGCCCCCCTCTTCGATCCCGGCCCCTGCCCGAGAGCCTCCGGGGGGTCAGCTGCTGGCAATGCCTGCGGTCTCCGTGGACAGGAAGGGCCCCAAGGAGGGGCTCCCGATGGGGCCGCCACCACCGCCGGAGGCCAATGGTGTGATCATGATGTTGAAGAGCTGCGACGCGGCCGCCGCCGTGGCCAAGGCGGCCCCCGCCCCCACCCCCAGCTCCACCATCAACATCAACACCTCCACCTCCAAGTTCTGTGAGTCCAGCCTTTCCCCAGCAGCCTTGGCTTTTCTCCTCCCAACCCGGACGCCGAATCCACCCTTGTCGGCCAGCCCCGCTCCCTTTGTTTCAGGCCTGGGTCTCCCCTTCCCTCCCCGCCTCTCTCCCCCGCCTCGTTTGGTGTCTGCGGCCAGCGCCGGAGCGGCCCTGGCTTCTTGTATTACCTGGCCCAGAGGAGCAGCCTGGTTGCGCACACAGCCCCAAGTTCTCCCACAAACGCGATCCGTATCACAACTGGCTATCTCTCAACCCTTGGAAGCTCTTTTCTTCTCCGTTCCCCCTTAAAGTTTAACCCTCCAACGTGAAGGGAAAATAAGGCTGCCTGAGTTTCGTTTGGGAGAGGCCTTCAGTGTTTTTTTACAGTTAGAGAAAAAAAGAAATCTGGCAGCTTGTGTTCTTGTTCCCTTAGCCAGTCTGCGTTAAACAAGTCAGGAATTAGAAAGTTGACCTATATCTACACTTGGTTCTTTCCCTTCTCCAGTGTACGCCTTCTGCATCCTAACAGGGAGATACGTTAACCTTCCTGAGTAACACCAGTACAGTGGGAGCTGCGACATCCGTTTTGAAGCTAATAATGTGTAAAATTACTTTTCGAAGCCTACACTCGTAAGAATAAGCCATTCCATATGTGTCCAAATCCAAGGTTCTGTTGAATGTTGAATTTCATGTTAGTGATCTGCCTTAAAGCATTCAGTGGCAGGCAGAAAGATTTAAGATCAAAATCTGTTTTGTAACTGAAACTGTTCCCATCCAGGATGTATGCTTCCACAGGGGAAAAAAGTGCTTTTGCTTTAAGTGGGTTTTTGGGGGGCTGGTGGTGGTGAAAATTGACCGTCACAGCCAGATTTTTCTCTCCTATTAATAACTGCAAGTTTTTGAATGGCATCTGGTAAAGCAACTGGAGATTTCATTTCTAGTTACTAATTTTATCAAGCTGTGCCAGTAATTGTCCAATTAGCTGTGCAGAGAAAATATTTCCCTTGGTTCATATACGTAGTCATAGCTTTACAAAATTTTTTTTGGGGGGGAACAAGCACATAACCTTACTTGTTTCAAGATTCTGCTTTAGTCAGAGACATTCATATGTGGGTATGGTTGGTGAGAATTGTGTGGGTTTTTTTCCCTATTTTGCATATATGAGAATAATGTTTATATTGTGTGTGTTTTGAAGTCTACTTAGTGAAACCAAACATGAGATGGAGTGGCAGGGTGACTTCTCTAAATGCTGAAGGAAGCTTGCTTTAGTGCTTCAACAAAGTTCATTTGAAGAGTTCAGAAAGACAGCATACAGATAAGAGCAGAAATCAGTAAAATTAGGAACAAAAGAAAGATTTGCCAAACTAAAAGATTGTTTTATGAAGATTAATAAGCTGAATAGACCTCTGATTAAAAAAAGATGCAAATAAAATAAGTGATAAATGGGAAGTAACTACAAACGTGATGTTTAAAAAAGAATTTTATGAATTGCTATAGATTTATAAATTTGAAAACGCAGAGGAAATGTATAAATTCTTGGGAAACTACAAACTATGAAAGTTGGTATCAGAAGAAATAGTTTAAGCTGACTAATAAATATTTAACAAACTGAAATAGTAAAACCTCCCCTTTCAAAAACTCTGGATGGAGATAATCTTACGAGTTGCAGTGAACTTTTAAATAATCGTTCCTTTTTACAAGTTGTTTTGGGAAATAGGGAACGAAAAAAGAGAGATCCCAAGCTCTTTTTCTGAAGTTATTGAAATCTTGATTCCAAAACTAGGTAAGATCAATATGAGAAAATAACACGTTTCGGTTATTAACATAAATATAAATATCCTACACAAAATACTAGCTCATCAAATCCAACAGTGTGTTAAAAGAATCATAATCTGTAGAGCTTCTTTTAGGAATGTAAATGTGGTTTATCATCTGTTTATCTGTTAATGTAATTTATCTCATTAATAGACTCAAGGAGAAAAATTATCATTTTGATATCATAAAATCATTTGATAAGATCCAGCACCCGTGTATGATAAAAGCTCTTTTCTTTTTTCTGGGGAAGGGGGTGCAGTTAAATTTGTTTGTTTGTGGAGGTACTGGGTACTAGGACCTCATGCATGTTAAGCATGTGCTCTACCACTGAGCTATATACCCTCCCCCCTGATAAAAACTCTTAGCAAGCTTGGAATACAAGAATACTAGATAATAGTCACTACCAAAAATCTACAGCAAATAGTAATACCTAACAGATATATCTTAGATACATTTATTTTAAGATTAGGAACATGATAAGGGTGCTCTCTATCTCTGTTACTGTTTAACATGACTGACACTCCAGAGGGAAAATATAAAAAGTATAAGGACAGAAGGGAAAGTAATAAAACTCATTATTTGCAGATAATATCACTTACCTAGAAGAACAATGAGAAGAGAGAAACTACTAGCACTAGTTAGAGTTTAGCAGAGTTACTGGATTTAAGATACAAAAATTAGTGGCATTTGCTACACTAAGCAATAACCAGCTAATAAAGGTAATCAACAGTAAGTATTGTATACATTAATAGCAACAAAACTATAGTCTCTAGGAATTAACCTGAGAATACATAAGATCTTTAAGGAGAAAATTTAAATAAGGAGTTAGAAGTAAATGGGATATAAGATTACTTATTGTCATAAGGATGTCAGTTTTCTCCATTTTAATCCATAAATTTGACTAAACTGCCATCAAAATTCCAGTTGGTTTGTCCGACAAACTCAGTAACTGAGATCTAAAATGTATATGACAGGTGGGATAAAGTCTGTGAATAGCTAAATCAGTCTTAAAGATTTGCTTCGGTGGGGAGTTGCTTATCAGAAGTTAAGATACTGTTTCAAGACTATAGTAATAAAACTAGTGTAAGTGCAAGAACATAAAAATAGTCTGAGGGGAACAAATTGGAGAGCAGAGACTTACTATCTATATATATATATGTTCAGGAATTTAAGATAAAGGTGGCATCATAAATCACCAGAGAAAAGGTCGTGTTGCTGGGAAGAGTGGCTCAGTGTATGGAGAAAAAACAAGCAGTACCACAGGTAGGATGAACTATGGCTAATTAAAGATCTAAATATGAAAGGAGAAGTTATAAGATTAATGGAAGACAATGTTGAAGAAGCTCTTTACTTCTTAAAGCTCCTAAAACTTATAAAGATGAAAAAGTAATGACTTAGATAAAAACTGAAGATTTTTTTTTTTAGCAAAAGACAGATAAAAGAATTAGAGAAGATACTTATCGTGCCTAAAATTGCCAGAGATTTGGCCTTGAATTTATTTTTCTGTCTGCAAAGTATTTTACCCTCATTTTCTAAAGATATTTTTGCTGGATATAGAATTCTAGATTGACAGTCTTGTTTTATTTTTGTTTTTCCTTTAAATGTTTTAAAGATGTCTTTCCGTGTCTTCTGCCCTCCATTATTCTTATAAATAAATGTTTGAATATTCTTATATTTATTCCTCTCCTATATCATGTGTCCTTTTTTTCTGGCTGGTTTTAAGATTTTCACTATATCTTTCACTAAATCAAATTTAATTTGACTGTGATGTTCCTTACAGTAGGGTTTTCTTTATGCTTACTCTTTTCAGTGTTCTTTGAGCTTCTTGGATTTGTGGGGTTCTAGAATTTGTCATATTTGGAACATTATCATTCGTTATGTATTTTTTCAGAATTACTGCCCCATACCTGCCATTACACATGCATTTAGCCATTTGTTATTGTACACTAAGTCACTGAGGCTTTGTTCATTATCTTTCTCAGCTTTTTCTCCCCCCATCCCTCTGCTTTAGTTCAGTTAGTTTCTATTGCTATGTTGTATTTGCTGTCTAACCTTTTTTTTATGGTTTGTCTCTTTTTAAGTTGAAGTACAGTTACAGTGTGTCAATTTCTTGTGTACAGCACAATGTTTCAGTCATGCATATACATACATATATTTGTTTTCATTAATCTGTTCTTAATCAGCAAGAGTACCAATTTTTTTAAACATAGGCTGTCACTGAGTCCAGATTTCAGTCAGTTAACTGAGCAAATTGTTATAACCACATCTAGCATCTTGAAATAGTAAAATAAATAAAGAATAATCTTCAGTAGGTGTATTTCTTTTGATAACTTATGTCTTATCTAAAGTTATGTTTGTCTTTAAAATTCTTAGTCTTCCAAGAGTCCACATAGGCACACCTCAGAGACATGGGTTCATTTCTGCACCACCACAGTAAAGCGAATGTCGCAGTAAAGCGAATCACATGAATTTTTTGGTGGTTC
The DNA here is from genome assembly GCF_048773025.1 of Camelus bactrianus. Classification (NCBI taxonomy): domain Eukaryota; kingdom Metazoa; phylum Chordata; class Mammalia; order Artiodactyla; family Camelidae; genus Camelus; species Camelus bactrianus. The sequence continues at coordinate 27,458,594 of NC_133549.1, forward strand.
AGTGTGTATGAAAGTTACGTCTACATTATAATGTAGTCTGTTAAGTGTGCAGTAGCATTGTGTCTAAAAAACAATGAATGTACCTTAATTTAAAAATACTTTATTGTTAAAAAATGCTAAATATCATCTGAGCCTTTAGCAAGTCAGTCTTTTTGCTGGTGGAGGGTTTAAAATATTGCAAGAACTACCAAAATTTGACAGATGCGAAGTGAGCAAATGCTGTTGGAAAAATGGTGCTGAAAGACTTGCTCGACTTGTTGCCACAAAACTTCAATTTGTTAAAAGCACAATATCTGCAAAGTGCAATAAAACAAAGCACAGTAAAACGAGGTGTGCCTGTAGTTCTTTTGGACTGTAGACTGGCTCCTGTTTGTTCACATCTGGTGCCTGTTCCCCTGGGAAATTTGATTCAGTTGGAGGTTTAGAGGCAGTGAGGGCTGCTTGAAGGTTAGGCATGAAGAGAATCTGCATTTCCTTGCAAGATTCCAGGTAACATTATGCAGGGTCTTCAGTCAAGTAGAGATTAGCCTCATATTGGGGAGGGGGAGTGCGTCTTAGGCAGGGAAGGCTCAGTGAGTTTTGTGAGATCAGGGTTCTCAGATTGATCAAACCCCACCAAACTGACCCCATTTCAGACCTCAGGGTCTTGCTGTTTCGTAATCAGTGCCCTAACTTTCACTTAAGCCATCTCTCTAGGCTTTGACTTATTTTTGTATGGTAATTCTGTAACTTGCAGGATCATTTGGTTTCTAATTCTTGGCTGTATCAACCCTGGGACTATAAGAAGTAAGCGGTTCTTTTATGCAGCCATGGATGCTGTTGGGTCCTCTGTTCATTGAGCTAATCATTTTCTTAAAGCTTTGACCTGTCATGAGAATCAGACCACTCCACAGCCCTTGCCTTTCTCATTTCTGTCTTAACTTCCATAGCAGTCTGCATGTTTTCTTCAAGAAGAACTTTATTCCAGGTATTTACAGGTGATGTTGAAGTAATTCTTTGCTGCTACATGCTAGGTGCTGTTAGTATCATGTTATCTAATGGTGGCAATGAAATCATTGCCTTTAAATCCAACTAGATTGGAAAACCAAAGCCAGCTTCCTAGGTTTTAAGAATCTGTCACTGTAACTACTCTGGTACCGAAGACTTTACCAGTCACAGTTCAGTGCAAGAAAACACTCTAGGTGTCTAAAGCAACAGGAGATGTAACAGCACGAGTTAGGTCCTTTGTAAATTGTTGGAAAGGTTGGAGGTATAGAGGTCAGTGAGGCTGCTGCACTAAAGCTGTATGCCAGAGGGCAGGCTGCTGCCCCTGCCGCCGCCACCACCATTCTTACATCATCACGGCTGCCTCCCTCATCCTTGAAGTTGGTGATCAGACACTGGAACTTGGAGTTTGGCTGCCACAGACTCACGTCTCTTGCCTTACTTGCCAGAACCACCCACAGCAATAATCTGTCCTTGGCCTTCCTAATCTCATTCAAATGTATCTCGTTGATGGAATGCAATTTGGGAAATGTGATTATTTATTTCAGTTTTCCATTGTACATTAGTCAGCTTCCTATCATAATAACCCCCACATTTCAGGAGCTCATGGAACAACAAAGGCTTATTTCTTGCTCACGTTGTATTAGTGGCCGACAGTTGTCTATGGCTCTTCACAGGCCATCTTGTTCTGAAGAGCAGCTCTTTCCTGGGTCCTGTCACACCTGGCAGAGGCAGAAGAGAGTGGACAGCAACACACAGATGTAGCTCAGACGTGGCACATGTCACATCTGTTTATATTCCAGATATATTAAATAGAATAGAGCGGTTCCTTGTCTGCATGTGATGGGAGCAGGTGGGACTGGAGTGTGAGGATAAAAGGCAGTGTATGGATAGATGGAAAGAGGGAGGTGGGGGAATCTTGCATTAACTCATGATACTGTGCCATGATCTCAGAATTATGACCCAGTGCACCAAAAGCTTCTCCAGATGAACAAAAGCTCCACAGTACTTTTAATTGAACTGAGTGAAATTATTCCATTTTTAAGTTAATGATTCAAAAGTGTGTTAAAATTTTCAATTCAGTGAAAGTGTTAACTGATTTTAGTAAATTCTAAATAAAGTTGCTCTTTACTTGGTCAGGTCCTGTCTGCCAGTTTCCAGATTGTTTTGTCAGTGGATCAGTTAATGTATTCAGGTCTTAAAATAGGCACTGTTTGCAGCATCTGTGGTGGTTATTTGGTATCTTCCTGCCTTCCAGCTTAGTGGAGTTGTGCTGCAGCAAGCATCACTCTGATAGTGATTGTCCGAATTTTAGGAACTCGTTGGAGATCTTGTCTTGTCGTTTTTTTGCCATGTATTGGACAAAGTGGCGTTGATGAAACTGTAAGATAAAGCCATTGTAATGCTTATGTGAGGCCCAGGCCCAAATCCTTAAAGAAAAATGCTGTTTACTTCTTTAAATTGTAACTCTGTAAGCTGTAGACCATATGTAATTACATTGTAATCTGTTAAGTGCTATATAAAAAATTATTGTTGATATCCTTTTGTAATATGTCTTCGCAGGGCAAACTGGCCTTCCTTTTTTTTTTTTTTACTTTTGTAGTCATTTGTCTGTTAACCTCTATACATGGAGTTATAGGTATGTAATTTATATTTGCAGGCTTGCCAACTAGAATGGCATTTTATTCAGCAAATATTTACTTACTGCCTTCTGTATGCTAAGGTAATATTTTAGCCTCTGGTGTTGAATGAGACAGTTCAGTGTGGGAGTTGATGGACTGATGATGATACATTATGATTAAATGCTATAGTAAAGTTATGTGTATATGCATGGTAGTGTAGAGGAAAAATAATCTTTGAAATGAATGAAAGTTAGTTTGTCAGGAGGCTCGAGGTGGCAGGGTTGGGCTTGATGACACCTTTGCACAGGGGGAGGCCTGTGCCAAAGACTCACGAGTTGAAATTACTGTTGGAACATGAGGTGTGAGGAGGGAGTGGCACAAACCAAACCTAGGTAGAAAGGCCTAGATGTGAGGGGCATGCCTCGTTAGAGGTTGGATTTTCTTTTACAGGAACAGGAGCTACTGAAGGATGTTAAGGGAGCCAGCTCAGTAAAATTTGTCTTAGTGTGTTAATTTAGATGAGAAAAGAGAGAATGGAAGCATAGAGACTGGTTGGGGATTGTAATTATTGTCGTCTAGGCAAGAGGTGACAGCCTGAACAAATAAAGCATTGGAAGAGAGTTGTCAGATTTTGGAAATATTTGTGACTTCAGTCTATAAAATTTGGGGGTGAACAAGGGAAAATATGGATATGGGGGCAATATGGGTGGTAGGGGTGTGTGTGTGTGTGTGTGTGTGTGTGTGTGTGTGTGTGTGTGTGCGCGCGCGTGTGCACACATGCACCTGTCTCTTTTTTAAGTTATCTATGGTACATTTGGATAGAGAGGTCTGGTAGGCAGTTGGCAAACTGAGCTTTCTCATTTTCTGTGCCTTAGAATATTGGAAGTATTGAAACAAAAATTTATTTTCACCAGATTTGTTTTTCCCTTTCTGAGAATTTGAGATTCACCAAACTCTTTGGCCTTAAAACAACACAGAACTTTTCTCTTACACAGGTTTATAATTAAAAAACTCAAACTGTATGAAATATGTTGAATCTTTAATTCACTGATAATGAAAACCAGTGGTTCCCTCTCCTGTTCCTTCCCATTCCTAGACCTGTAACGCAGAGTCAATTATTTTTAATTCATTTGGTTGTTTCTTCTGGTTTTTATCCACATATTTCGATGTGTTAATATTGTTACTGATGAATTAATCACTTTTGTATTATCTGTTGACTTTGTTACTAACTTGAAGTTTTAGTTTTCTTCTACCTCTATGCACCTTACCTCTTTAATTCTCTTAATACCACAATTTTTGGTTCAGTAATAAATTGTACGTACATTATGACTATGTAAACATTTACTGAAGGGCCAGGAGTGTACTCAGATTACATTTCTTTCACAGAGAACTTTGGTATGAAGTTGCCTTGTTTATACTTGCATGGTTTTAAAAAAAATTATTCTTAAAGCTTTTCAACATCCTTATCAGATTCACTGTATACAAACTGTCCCCATACAAAGTCATTACAGTATTATTGACCATGTATCTTATGCTGGATATTACATCCCTCTGGCATTGTTTTCAGTTGATCAGCTTGTAAGTTTGAATGTGTTCTAATAACCCTACACTTTTACTGCCCCCATCATGTTCAGTGTCATTGTTTCCATTTTTTGTTTTGTTTTGTTTTGTTTATCCCTTAACTACTTTCTGTGGATATAGATGATTTTTACTATAAACTCTTTTAACCTTCCTACTGGCTTTTGTCTTTTAATCTTCCTCCTGGCTTTGTAAGTGGTTGGTCTACTACCTTTACTGTATGTTTGCCTTTGCTGGTGAGACTGTTCCTCTCAAAGTTTTCATACTTTGAGTTGTGGCCTTTTCTTGTTAGAGAAGCCCCTTTGACATTTCTTGTAAAGCTGGTTTAGTGGTGCTGAACTCTTAAGCTTTTGCTTGTCTATAAAACTCTTTATTTCTCTTTCAAATCTGAATAACCTTGTGTAGAATATTTTTGGTTGTAGGTTTTTTCTTTCATCACTTTGAAAATCATGCCATTCCTTTCCATGCTGCAAAGTTTCTGCTAAAAAGTCATCTGAGAGTCTTATGAGAGTTCCCTTGTATGTAAGCAGTTGCTTTTCTCTTGCTGCTTTTAATTTTCTCTTCATCTTTAATTTTGCCATTTTAATATGTGTCTTAGTGTGGACCTTTTGCACCCATGCTAATTTTGTTTGGGACTCTGTGCTTCCTGGACTCAGATGTCTGTTTCCTTCCCCAGGTTAAGGAAGTTTTCAGCCATTATTATTTTTTTAAATGTTATTAATTTATTGTTGTATTATTTGATAATTCTATTTTGTTGGGGGTGGGGGAGAGATAATTAGGTTTATTTATTTTTAAAGGAGGTACTGGGGATTAAATCCAGGACCTCGTGCATGCTGAGCACGCACTCCTTACCACTTGAGGTATACCCTCTCCCATTATTTAAGTAAGCTCTCTGCCCTCTTCTCTCTTCTTCTGGGACTCCTGTAAAGTTAGTACATTTGCTGTTGTACCAGAGGTCTCTTAAACTATCATCGTTTAAAAAAGTTATTTTTTCCTTTTTCCTGTTCAGCTTGGGTGATTTCTACTACTCTTCCAAAGTACTACTCTGTATCATCTAATATTCTAGTGTATCTTTAACTGTAGTTATCGTATTCTTCATCTCAGGATTTTCTAGCTTTACTGAAGTTCTCACCGTGTTCATCCATACTTCTCCCAGGTTAGGTGAGCATCTTTATGATCATTACCTTGAACTCTTCATTGAGTAGCTTGCCGGTCTATACTTCATTTAGTCCTTTTTCTGAGCTTTTTATCTTGTTTCTTTGTTTGGAACATGTTCTTCTGTCTTCTCATTTTGCCCAATTCTCTGTGTTTATTTGTCTGTGTTAGGTAGATTGGTTACATTTCCCAGTCTTGGAGAAGTGACCTTTGTAGGAGACATCCTATGGGGCCCACCAGCACGCTCCCTTCTGGTCATCAGAACAATATGCTCTAGGGGTGCCTCATTTGTGGGCTGTGTGCACCCTTCTGTTTGGCAGGACTGCTGCTGTGGGTGGGCACCGAGGCAGGCTGGCCCCCTGCCTGGTTGGCTGCTAGGCCTTGCCTCATGTGGTGGCTGTGGGGCTGCTGGAGAGTAGAGTAGGCTTCCCACTGCTCTCTGCCTGGCCTGGGTGGGAGGGCTTGGGACTTGCTCCTTGGGGAGAACTCCTGTGATTGTGATGTTCCTCCCATTGGTGGAGTCCCTGACCTGGGGGTGTGGGTCCTGACTATACTGTGTCTCCATCTCTCCTACTCAGCTTGTTGTGGTTCCTTTTTTATGTCTTTAGTGGTGGAATATCTTTTCTGCTAGTTTTTAGGCCGTTGTCACAGATGGTTGCTCTGTAAGTAGCTGTAATTTTGGTGTATCCGTGGGAGGAGGGGTGAGTTCAGGGTTTTTGTACTCCACCGTCTTGTCCACATCATTTCATGTCTTCCTTTTTATTGGTGTATTCTGTGTGTGTGTGTGTCTGTAGAACATATCTTCTAACAGCCTCTTGAGAAAATGTGTATGGATAATAGTTTCAGGTCTTGAATATACAAAAATGCTGGTTTCACACTTGATTGACAGTTTGGGTGTAGAATTCTTATCTAAATAAATTTTACAGTCTTGCTTCATTGACTTTAAGCTTGCAGTATTACAATGGACAATTTAGGTACCATTTTTAATTCTTATTTTTCATGTGGCCTTTTTTCCCTTGAAGAAATTATTGGGATATTTTCTTAGATTAATGAGTCACTGTTTTTCTCCCTTTACAGTTTTTTCTATTCTTTTTCTTTAAATCGTTGGTAGTCAGATGTTGAATTTCCTGCTTTGATCTTCTAAGTCTGTTAACTGTTTTATGTTATAGTCTGTTTCTCTTAATTTTCTGGGATTTTCTTGATGTTTTCTTCTTTTTTCCTTGGATTTTTAACAGTGGCTGTATTTTTAATTTTAAGAGCAATTTGGACTGCTTTTTTTCATGACTTTTGAATTTTTATTTTCTCCAAGCATAGTAATTAAAGGTTTTCTAAAAAGTTTTATTTTATTCTCTTAATTATCTTTGCTTTTATCTTTGCAATTTTTGTTTATTTTGATCTCATGTCTGAGACTGCGAATCTTGGTGATCCTTAACTGTCTATTCATATTTAAAAATGAAAAAGGCTGATTGGTAGTTCTGTTTTCAAGGGACCTTGCCAAGTGCAAGTATTGGGCTTCACTTCAGGCTAATTGGATGCAGAGCTGCTGTTTTCCTGGGGAACTGCCAAATAGTACCTGAACATTTTTTCTCTGGAACTGTTAAGTTTCTCTAGGGAAGGATCTCCCATTCTGAGAGAATGGTGGGGGTGGGTAGGTGGTACAGGAAGTAAAGACATTTCCCCTGGCCCATGACATTGTAGAATTAAAGAGAAGGAGCATGGTTAGATGTTCGATCATTTCTTATTTTGACTTTTACTGAAATCTGCCAGCCCTGTGCTTCACACACCCACCTACCCACCTTGTCTCTGTGTCTTGGAGTCCCAAGCTTTTATCTTTCAGTTTCTGTGCAGAATAACCCCCTCTCTTCCCTTTTTTACTAGTTAGTCTCCAGACCTGTAATCAGTTTTCACCCTTCCCACACCACCCACCAACTCTCTGCCTCTAACCGTGACTCATTGTATGTCCTGTCCTCAGGTCCTGAACTTCTCAGGATCCTGCAGGGCAAGATTAAATCACCTGTTGGTGTGTTTCCACCTCAGCCCACACTGCCTTGTGCTACTACTTCAGAGTTATTTCCTGGTCTTAATGCCTTGGAGAGGTTGACTTGTTTAAACCTTGCAGGAAATCAGAATTTAAAAACTATGTGCCTATGTAATCTCAATCAGATACTTTCTGTTTGAATATTGTGAGATTTGGGGTAAGTTGGAGCTGGAGCCATAATGGATGTTTTGATAGCACTTGACTTTTTCATATATGTACTTTCATAACATGTTCATTTTGGGAACTGGGTCACAGGCTCAAGTGTGGTGTTGTAATTGTAGAATAACGTGCGGTAACTATTGTAAAGTGATCTGGATTTCGATCTTGCTGGTAGCCACTGCAGCTACTTTTTTGTTTTTTAAAATAGTAGTGATGAGGGAAGTTTCTAATATTAAGTTATTTTTCCTCAAATTGAGAAATGTGTGGATTTCTAAGAAGTAAGACAATAATCAAATGTGTTCTCTGTACAAGTTTTACAGTTGTTTGGGGAAAGAAACATGTCATTTGAAGCAAGGCAAATCAGGTTATAACATAATATGTGAAACTGTATAAGCCTTATCTGGACCAAAATGTTATCTAGTTATTTGTTTATAGGAATGCAGCTTAATGTTTACATGGATGTAACTACATCACAGAGAATGACTTCTTAATGATCACGGTTGACATTTTATATTGTCCATAGTGTTTAAACTGAATTATGCAAACCACAAACTCTAAACCTTAGAAGCTCACCGGACACATGCAACTTAGAACTTAAAACTTAGAAACTCCTCATAGGGCATGTAACTTTTAAAAGATGTTAGCTTACTTTAGAAACACTTGCTTCGTTAGAACTTAACATTAGCTATCTTCTTTTATTGGCGAATCAAAATAAACCGGAGTAGGAGGTGCAGGTTTTATTTTTTTCTTCCTAATGAGGAAAAGGATATTTAAAGGATTTGGTAACATCTTTTACTATCCCTCCTCTCCCCCAACTGGGCAGTTCTCTTAGGAGCAGCTAAGTAGTACTGTTTGCTTTGCCAGGATCAGGTTATTTTCCTTTTGAGAGAAATAAGTAACTGGGATTTTTTTTAAAAATAAAGAGTAAAACTATTGATTTATTAGGCTGCACTACCTTGTTCTGATTCTGATCCTCCTCTTCCCCTCTTACTAATCTTTTCCTTTATTCCCAAAGGCTTCTCCCATGTTTTGCAGGCCTGGTTCTTGGCCTTCAGCTCTTCTCTCTTCATTAATTGAAAGATTTCAGACATCCCCTTGTGCTGGAGGTAGAGAATATTCTACCAGGTGGTAATGTTTTGGACCACACACATTTACTAGATCGTTATTGGTAGGTGGGCACACTGTGGCAGCAAGAAGTTATTATTTTCCCCTTAGACCACATACACTGGCCAGAGTTAAAAAGAAAGCCCAGAGCTTTTTTCTGCCAGTCCATCTGTCAGATTATCTAATTGTAGTTAATTATAATTAATCAAAAAAGTCATTATGTTTGAGACATAATTTAGCCCATTAATTTTGGCTTAATCATTTTATTTCATAATTGCGAATATATTCTTAAGAAGTCAATTCTAAATGCAGGTGGCTTTTTTGCAAGGGAGAAGAGATATGGGAGAGAGGACTTTAATGAGTTTTGACATGAACACAGTTCCTAGCTGCCCTTTACATTTTTTTCTTTGCTACATTTACACCTTTATTTGACTCGCCAGTTCAAGTTGTTCACAACCAACAACCATGTGCTAGCAGTTGAGAACGGAGGAGCACCTGTGACCTTGGCGGTTCTGAGCTGAATAGTATCATTAGGCAGTGGTTCTCAAACTAGCAGTTGTAAGAATCAGCTGGAGGGCCCAGATTTCTGTATCCTGTGTCACACCCCGCCCCGCCCCCGCCGCCCTTTCTGCCCACCCCCCTCCCCGGCCTTTTTGCATTTACATCAAGTTAACAGGTTTCCAGGTGATGCTGATGCTGCTCTGAGTATCACATTTGAGAGCCCCTGATAGAAGGTGATGACTGTTCTTTGCAGCAGACCAAGTATGCGTTAATAATACCTGCTATAATTTCTAAATGTATCCTCCCCTTACACACAGGTAACAAGAAAAAAAGTAAAAAGGAGTATCTAGTAGGGTTTACCTGGTTTGCTTTAGCCTGTGTGAAACCAAATACACTTCAAGCTTTAATTCCAGAACAACTAATTAGTATTACGCCCGGGACGGTTTTTGTAGTAAGTATTCATTTTGACCTCCATTAAATTAGTTTAGTTCACATACGTTATTGAATCCCTACATGTGCTAGTTTGGAGTTGGGGCTCTAGCACTGAATCCCTGCTTCGGGAAGCTTGTGTCTATTCTGAGGAAGATGGATAATAAACAAATAATATGTCGTTTTGATTAGTTACTTGGATAAAAAGTATGGGAGTTGAACATACTGATTCCTGCCTGGTATGAATCACAGATCTCTGATACTTTCTCATTTATTAGCAACCTATTAATATTTCCTGAACCTTAGATACCAGCTGGTCCATGTGTTTTAGATTTTATTCCGCTTTATTTTAGTAAAGGTCAGTTGAAGTACTTTCTCAATAGGACTGAAGCTACATGAGCTTGTTATCTTGTAAAATATGAGGTTTAAGCCTTGTGGCATGATGTTTTGAGGCTAACATGAGGTTTTAAAAAATTTTTCAACTTGAATGTCTCCAGAGGGCATATGTGTTCACTAAAGTGCTCGCTGCTCTTTTTAATTCTTATACCAGTCCTGTTTAATCATTTATGTTACTGGCCTGGGCCTTGAAGGCATTTGAGTTTATAATGCCTTTTTAAAATGGTTTATAAAATAGTGCATTATTTTTAAGCTGGAAAACCTAAATAAAATAGTTATTTAATGGTAATTTCATTTTCGTTTAGGTTCAATGCTTTGTATTTCTTTTGGTCAGTCTGAACTTTATGGGCAGAGTTGTAAGCAACTGATTACATTTCTCTAACAGAAGGATCTAGTTTTAAAATTCAAGAACACACACACACACACACACACACACACACACACACACACACTTTGTATCAAATGTTAAAAAAAAACCAAACAGCTAATCTGTTTTGTTTGTTTTAAATCAGAGATTGGGTTGAGATTAGCAAGGGATTAAATATTTTATTAAAGGTTCCTGTATTGTCATTTTTTTTAACTTTTTTTTATTGAGTTACAGTCATTTTACAGTGTTGTGTCAAATCCAGCATAGAGCACAATTCCTGTATTGTCATTTTAAGTGTTGACTGCAGATTGTTACAAAAAGCCTTCCTAATCTCTGACTCAGAGTGCAGATATACTAACGAGTGCTCATTCTTCAGACCCCCTGTAGCCCCGCAGATGCTTGTGTTCTGCTTTCCTCTGCTGCTGGGGTGAAGATTGGTTGGTCTCCTGAGAAGAAAGTTACGTTTGCTAGTATTTTAGTCTGTTCATGCTGCTATAGCAGAATATCATATCATAGATGGGGTGGCTTATTTATTTCTCACAGTTCTGGAGGCTGGGAAGTCCACGATCAAGGTGCTGGCAGATTCGGAGGCTGGTGAGAGAGCCTGTTGCCTGGTTCATAAAATGCCATTTTCTTGTTGGGTCCTCTCATGGCCAAAGGGGTGAGGGAGCTCTCTGGAGACACTGAATCCATTCATGAGGGCTCCGCCCCATGACCTCATCACTGCCCCAAAGCCCCACTTTCTAATGACATCGCAGTGGGGGTTGGGATTTCACCATCAGTCTTGGGGGGACACAAACATTCACTCCACGAAAGCCGCATGTAAGTGAATTGGTTTCCTGTTTATTTGTTTTTTGAGCAAAATATATGTGGAAATAGATTTCTATATAGGTGGAAATAGTGTCTTTTTAGATCTGGAAATAAGATTTAAGATTTTCTACTGTGACTAATGCCTTTTTCATTTTGGCTTGAAAGTTTCTTTTCAAAGATATTTAAAAGCAGAACTTTTTTTTTTTAGTGCCACATGAAAGACACCTGGGGAGGCATCAGAAATCACTGCTCTGTAGTGGGACTTCTGCAAGCCTTCATGTTTTCCTCCATCATACCTTTGACTCGGTGATTTACAGACGTGTGAAACCTGCACTTGAGAAGCACGCATGCTCCTCAGCAGCATAGGATGTAGTTCGTTAAAAGCGGTCCAGGAGCCGATGGGATTGACATGTTCGTTCTTGGCTTTCAGTTCTCGAAGTTTTCTTTCTGAGCGTGTCAGTTCCCTTCTGTTAAGTCCCAGCTTTTGGTGTAGAGCAGGTGTATGATGTGGTTTAGGTGATAACGCTGATTGGAGATTCAGTAACCTAGAATCGCTTAGTGAGAAAGTTATTTTTCAGTTATTTCTGGTAATTTTTTTTTTTTTAATATTTCTGAAAGCAGAAAGTTAGAGTTTTGGAGCTAGTGGGTAACACTTCTCAACATCTGCCGATCTCTGTTTTTTTATTAAAGGGAAAGCAAGCATCACTCAGAACCTTTAAAGGCAGTAGAACCTAGTAGAATTTAATAACACTATTTATTTCTATATTGTAAATAACTGCTTTTCTGTTTTTGATCAATTTGTTTTTTTTTTTTAATGCAAGTAGTTTTAAGCACAAGAGGGGGTGATTCCTACAGGAGAGTGGAGACTGAGACAGGAACAGTAAGGAAGCTGGTGAAGTCACTGCCTTGGCAACTGGAGTGTAATCCCAGTGAGGACTTTGGGAGTCAGTGTAGCACTCAACTGAGAGTCAGAGGAAATGCTGGGGTGTTTACACCAAGTTCTTGTTAGTCATTCCTTGATAGCAGCTCCTGGGGGTGTTCATTCTCCAGAACATCCAACCTGCCCCTCCTTCAGGCAGAGCAGCTCTGGCAGCCAGAGAGAACAGAGTCAAAGAATGGTAGGTATTGACAGTGATCTCTGTGGACAGAGTAAGTGATATGGTTCCAGTAGTTTCAGCTACACTCCCAAACCTGCTAATAAGCTTCTCTGACATCCTTCTCATCTTAGTCAACAGCATCCTCATCCCAGGCTAAAAACTTTGGAGTCATCCTTGCCCCTTCTCTCACATCTCACATCCAAACCATCAGCAAATCTTGTTGGCCCTACCTTAAAATACATTTGAAATCTGACCTCCTCTTGCCCTCCCTGCCACCACCTGGTCGAACCCCTTGTCATCTTGCAGCCTTCTAGCTTAGTTTACTCCTAGTGCAGCAGCTGGAATGATCCATAGAAAATCTAAGTCAGATTACGTCACTAGTCTGCTCAGAACCCTCCAGATGTCCCCGTCTTACTCAGTAAAAGCCAAAGTCTCTCCAGTGCCCATGAGGCCCTCCCGGATCTGACCTCCCCTTGCCTTTTGTGTGTGTGCCTGTATATGCACATGCGTGGGCAGTTCTTTTTGTTCTTAACCTCATGTGAGTTAAAAACATTCAGTTCTTCCCCATTGCCTTCCCCATTCCCTTTAGTGCAGGTTATGTGATTCACTTGCAGATTAGGTTCATTTGTCACAGTTTGCATTCCATCTTGACCACTACATCCTGGTAGGCATTTCTTTTTTATTTTCATACAGTGAATGTACTTTTTATAGCATGTAGTTCTGTTGGTTTTGACAAATGCATGGAGCGGTGGAGTCATTGTCCTAAAAATTCCCTTATGTTGACTCTTTGTAGACAGTCCTTTCCACCTTCCACTCCCTGGCAATCACTGACCTGTTTTCCTTCCTATAGTTTTGCGTTTATAAATAAGTGAGAATCTTACCATATGTAGCCTTTTTGGTCTGATTCTTTCACTTAGCAGAATACATTTAGGATTATTTCATGTTGTGTAAATCAATAGTGCACTCCCCAGATGTCTTTTAAAATAAATACATTTAAGCCAAAAAAGTGAATGTATTTAAAGGAAATATTGAACAAACATGATAGAGGTGGCACGTAGGTATGAGAAACATCTTGAACCTGTATGACTAAAATTGGATGCTAGGTTAAGTCGTTACTTTACCTGGTTTTTCTGCCAGTAATTAGCCGTGTGCTCTTGGGGAAGTCAACCTTCTGTTCCCCAGTTTCAAGTAAAATAAATAGTAAAATGGCTGATCTAGTAGTTGTTAGCTTTTTTTGTGATTCATAAGACGCAGGGCATCTTAGGTGTTCTGGGTAGCTCTTTTTATTGTTGGGAAGCACCTGTCGGTCCTGCATTTCAAAGTTGTTATGACAAGTTGTTACAAATGCTTTATTAAACCCATAGTGAAGGAAAAAGAGCCAGCCATTAGGAATGAGGTAAGGCTCCACTTCATGGATGACTTTTCTGTTGGGCTTATCTAAAGTGTGAGATAGTGAGAGCCACCTTCAGCTCTGGTCATGTCTCGGAGGTACTAGTGATGCCGTAAATCTCTGCAAGTTCCTAGCACCCTCTTTTGTGACCCTAGCATTTGGCCTTGAATCTCCACAGTCCTTTCCTTAGGTAGATTTTCCCAGGCGTGTCTGTAAGGTTTGATTGGGGGTCATAGTTTCCCAAAACTTTATTGTGGTTTATTAATAGGTCATCTTGCCACATCATTGACAATGTGTTTTTGAGGGTCAGTGCATGTTTGAGAACACTCCACTGATAAACAGAAGCTTGCAGAAACCAGGGAAGGAAATCAGTGATAATTGCATATTTTTTTGTTTTCATTTTTAAAACAGGGATAGATTCATAGTAATTCCTTTTTAAATCATAATTAATGTCTGCTTAAAATCCCTGACCAGGTTGCTTTTTTTTTTTTTAATTGGAAATGGGTTACTAATTTGAGTTGTATTTGGGTGATAGAATGCCAGTGTGAAATCAGAGAGTAAGTGAAAGGAATTTGAGAGTGCAGAATTGCTGTGATTTGTGTTTATTTTACATGTGGCATATAGTAATATTAATTTTACTTTTTACTTTTAGTAATGAATGTTATAACTATTGAAGATTATAAGAGCACATACTGGCCAAAATTGGATGGTGCCATAGATCAGCTTTTAACTCAGAGTCCCGGTGACTATATCCCCATATCCTATGAACAGATATACAGGTAAGTCAAGGTTTAATTTGCCTGGGTTTGAGAGGGCACATTGAGGTTCACAGCAACATGAATGATGACAGTAAGTATGTGTATAATCTATCATACCTAAAATGGGGCTCTGTAGGTTATTTATATGTTACACACTTGTGGATTGGAGGTTTGAGTTATACTTTTTGCTTCAAAATTGGTTTTCAAACCAGGATAGTGTTAATCGCACCTCAGCCCCGCCATCCCTGCCATACATAATGCAGAAATTATGGAGGTCAGTGAAAAAGGCAAAACAATATGTATTTTTAGTCTCACAGGGAGACACTAATTTAATCTGTTGATTTTAATGACACAATTCTAACTATCTTTGATTATTTTGTTTCCCATCTCCTGGTAAATGGAAGCAGCAAATTAATGAGGAACTAGTGTCGGATGTGAAATCAGTCCAGTCAGAAGAGGAGGAAGTGACAGCTGTGTTGTTCTGTATAAGTGATGCACAGCGATTCTGAGTTAGAAACTTTGTGCTGATTATCACTCTCTCTTCCTTATTTTGACACTCATTAAAATGTGAGAGAAGCTGGTTTATAAGTAGTTATCATAGTCAAACTCTCAGATTACCGCCCAATATTGGATTGTCTAGTACTGATAAAATATTTAACAGAGTACCCAAAAAGATAATTTGTAGCTGGTGATAATGTCTCTCCCATCTGAACACTGACTGGGATGGGATATATTTTTATTTGAGTTGTGATTGGTCATTTTTTTAGGCCTGAATTATTTGATGGGTGGCTGTATGTTGAAAGTATGCTTTAACCATAGGTTGAATTAAGTGCTTCATTGTTAACTTGGTTTTTCTGTCTCCCCCCCCCCACAGTTGTGTGTATAAATGTGTGTGCCAGCAGCACTCGGAACAGATGTATAGTGATCTGATTAAAAAGATAACTAATCACTTAGAGAGAGTTTCAAAGGAGCTGCAGGTAAAGAACTGATTGTATTGATTTTTGCTGCTTTGGGATTTTCTGACTGGTTTGAATTAACCTGTTTGTTATTCCTTTGGAGGCTTGTTAATTTGATTATAATATAAATTTATAAATATTTTTAGGTGACTATTGATCAGATCATTTTATCTTTGGAATAGATTGTTAATCTGAAATTTTAACATAAACTGTGGAAATGTTTAGATTGAATGTATTTCAGACTTTAACTGATTCCATTTGTTACCATGTCAGCATTTCTTCATTTAAAATCTTTGTCGACTTCATTATTTGATGACTTTTATAATATAAATGTATGTGTATATTTTAATTTTTTTCTGGAACTTTTTTTTTATTACTATCTTTTGAGTGTGAGTTGCCTACCAGTTTCTAACATTTGCTAATATAAACAACTGAGGTCAGCATTTTGTTGATAAACCTTTTATAGATGAACATCATCCCAGCGGTAAAGCCTGGGGCGAATTGTGGAAGATATTTTGTTAAAGGAGGCGCTTGGCCTCTTGATCCCATTCTGCCCCTCCTCACTTCAGTAAAATTTCAGTGCTTGAAGGTCTGGTACTGTCTTTATTCCAGGGCCAGATCGCGGTTTTAGTTATGGTGTGGAAGTTACAAGATGTGTGTACAGGTCCCTCAGCACTAGACCACCCGGGTCTGTACCACGGTTAGGAAGTGCCCCGGCAATTCTGAAATACGCAGTCTCTAGCAGATGCTGGGCCACGGCTTGGATTTTGTTCCCCACTTGCCATGGGCTCTGAGACACCTTAGTCTTAATTACTCCAAACGGTCGTTACACTTGTAGCTTTTTTTTTGTAATTATAGCCAGAGCTGTGTTTATCATAGCCAAATATATCTTTTCCTATTGTTAGTATAAATTGTTTTCTTCATCTTTTGCCATTAAATACAAAATCTTCATTCATTTAACAGATGTATTTAGTGCTAGACATCATATGTAAATTATAGATGAAACCTAAGATCTGTGCGTTACAGCTTTGAATGGTTTGCTACTAACTCTTGACTTTACTCTCTCCCTGACTCCCTGTATCCCGCTTACTGCCAAGTCCTGTTTACTTTCTGTTTCTCTCTTGGCTCTTGACCACTTCTGTTCACTTGCCACTGCCCAGTCTGGGCCACATCTCAAATGTTTTACTGAAACGCCCATCTTAACTGGTGCTCTGCCTCTAGGCTTAACACGTCTGACTTCTTGCATTTCAGTCAGAGTGACTGTTTCTAAAGCACAGCTCTGATTATCATGTTTCTATCAGAATAAAGTCTAAACTTAATACGATTTCGAAAACCTTTCATTATCTGACTACTGCTTATTTCTGCAGCCTGATCTTACCTCTCTGCTCCTGCACACTGAACTTATTTCAGTTCCTTGAACTTTTTAAGTACAATCTCACTAAACTAAAAAGTTTGTGTGTCTCGATTTACTGATATTTTTGCTTTATTGTGTCATTTCACTTTACTGCGATGGTCTGTAACTGAACCCACATCTCCGAGATCTGTCTGTCATGTTGTTTGCCGTGTCCATACTGCATTCACAAAAGTTGTAGCAAGTGACCCTCTCCCACCAGTTCTGTATGTATCAAAATGCTGGTTTTCTGTCACCGTTACTAGTACAGTGTATTAGGAAATGAAAGAATTTTTGTTTTGTATTAATATAGGAATAATTCTTACAAAAATTAAAACATAGACAAGGGTGATAATCTCTTTTGATGTTAGTATTTGAAAAGCCATATTGATAAATGTGAAGGTAACATTAGATGTAAAACCAGGGAATTTAGTTTATTTTTAGAATCAGCACATGTCTTGCTTTGAGTTCAGCAATATGGGACTGTAAAAAAATCTTACTTCAAAATGATCTCTTTTGCAAGACTGTAAAGTCAAACCCATTACTAAATAGCAGAGTAAAGTGGATAAAAACATGGGGACCTGGGCTCTGGTCTCACCTCTGCCACTTGGCAGCTGTGTGCCTCTTGATTAAACATGCTCATATCATCTTGCAAATTTTCTCAACATTAAATGACATGGCTTTGCAGAAATATCTGGTTCCTTTAAGCTAAGTTCTAAGATATTTTTTCTTCTGCTTCCTGCTTGGCAAATGCTTCATTCTTTTCTCAGGCTTAAACTCATATGTGTCCACCTGTGTAAGATCTTCCTGGAATCCTTATACTCCCCTTAAAACAAAGCAAAACAGACCATTGGAAGTTCTTCTGTGTATTCATAGCATCTTGGCAATAACAGCTCTATTACAGCAGAGATCGTGTGTACTGTTTCCGTTTCCGTGTCCCTGTCTGGCCACCTCACAGGTCTGTCCTCCTTTGAGGGCAGAGACTCTGTCTTGTTGTCTTTTTACCCTTAGTGCCTAGCACAGTTCCAGCTCTGCAAATGCTTACTGAATGAACGCTCAGCATCAAATTTGACCTGTTCCAGTGGGAAGAGTAGCATAATTAGCCTTATATGACCACTAACCTTTATGTTCCCCAGACGCTTAGGCATTTTATTAATTTATTCATTGTTCAGTTAACTCAGTTTACTTATTTATTCAGTGTTACAAGTATGCGGCATAATCCTGGTGTAATCTCTGCTTTACAGAGACTTTAAAGGGCAGTTTTCATTCGTGACAGAACAAGAGTATAAGCCAGGCCCTATGAGCCAGGAAAGTTTTATTTGGCTGGAGTGTTTTGTTTGCAGCTCTGATTTTAGTAATGAAATATTATGAGCTAAAACAAAAGGTGGGATGAGTTGCATTTGGCAGATAATCAGAAATTTAGTGTTGGGGGGTTGATAAATCAATGAGTTGGACCTTTAGGGCATCAGCCTCTGTCTTTCAAGGGCATCTTAAAATAGCAGCTGGTCTCTATGTAAACTGTAAACTGTGTCAGAGTGACTTAATTATCTCTACCAAAGCCATGTCATGTTGGAGCGACTCAAGAGTATATGATACAGTATTTCATATTCCCCAGTTATTGACTTAAAAGCTAGAGAATACTGTTTCTAGAGATTTTAAAAGATGATTTTAATTTGTTGAACCTAAATATTTTTTTTATAAAATAACATAATCTAACTTGCTTCACCTTAAAAAAAAACACCATATTTCTTTTATTTTGGAAAAAATGACCTTTTTAATCACTTCAGTTCACTTCGAAACATTTTTTTGTTGTTAAGTTTATAAAACCACTTAAGTAGCTAAACCCACTTGGTATTCTGCTTACTATTGTGTTTTACTGCCTGTATTTCTCTGCTTTCTTACTTACTACTAGATTATTTGAACTGTGACATACATTTTGCCTTAGTTTTTTTAAACCATTCTCCCCCCTTATGCTTAACTCCTCTGCTTTAAATGTGATAGTGAACATCTCTATTTTATTTTCCTTTTCCCATGTCTCCAAAACCTCAAAATGTCAATTTTTCAGTTCTGACTTTTTGATATACCAATGAATGGAAATAGATGACCATGGAGAGAAAATTGGTTTATTAGTTTAGTAAATGATATTCTGGTTAGTTTTGGAAAATTCTGTTGAAACTTTTAGCAATGACTATATTTTTGATGAGGGCTTAAACCAGGTTTTCCAAATACTTAATTAGACATTTCAACTTGAATTTCTTCTTATGAATACTTCATATGTATGTCTAAATCTAAGTTCCTCTTCTGCCAAATCAGCTTTACTCTCAGACTTGAGATTTCATATTCACCTTTGATTCCTTTTTTCTCCCTTACCTGATTTCCAGGTGATAGTCAGGGTTGGTAGTATACGATAATTTCATGGCTTCATTCCCATAACTGTCATCCTTTCCCGTGTCATTACTCGCTCATGCCTGCACTAGTGCAGTAGTCTCCTAACTGCTCTGCCTTTCTGTAGTCTGTTCTTTTGGCTTAATGATCTTCCAAAAATGCTAATTTGATGGGCATACTTTCTTGTTCTAAAATCTTAAAGACTTCCTGTTGTTTTTCTCAGTCAATCACAGTTGATTTCTTGGTCAGTATAAAAAAACCGAGCTGGTTGATTGGTTGCAGGCGTTCCTAGTTGGGAACCTAACATAGCTAGCATTTTCCTGTGCAAGTATGTGAGGTACTCTTGTTCGGTACAGCCATGGACATACGATTGATAAGACTAGATAACTTTGGACCAACCCTCCTGCTGAGGACAATTTAAAAAGATGGACCAGTGGGCTAATACAAAAGTAAAGAATTATAGGACCAAGATCTGGGAAAAGAAAGAAATCCAGAGAGAGGAGAATAGCATTTGAGCCATTTCTCTACTAGGGGGCACCTATTTATTCTGGAAGAAGAAGCTAATAGGCTGAGAAATTTAATAGAGCTTTAATGGACTAATGGGGGTAGATTGATAAAGATTAGAGTTTAGGTCCCACAAACCTAAAGGATCACTTCCCAGGAGTAGTTAAGACTAATAAGTTATGGACTAGCTTGTTGAAGCTGGCACCTGTTCCTGATTGCATTAAGATGGCCTAGATTTGCTAGCTCCTCGGTTGCTTACCAGAAGCAAAAGTAAATTCTCTCTGGAGAAAGATAGCATTATCCTAGGCATCAAATGGTTTCCATGATTTTTCATAAACAGTGTCTGACACTCAATTAGAAATAACTAGTCGTATTGGGAGATGAGGTGATCATGAAATCAAGAGAAATGATGAAATACGTTTTTAAAATAAGAATTGGGGGAATTCATCACCAGTGGTCCCTCACTTTAAAGAAATACTGGAATGTTCTTCAGATAGAATAAAATGTCTCTAGATGAAAACTTGGAGAATCAGGTAGGAATGAAGGACAACAGAGAAGATAAATATGCAAGTGTTAATAATAACAATTATGTCTTAAACGGGTATAATAGAAATAATCACAACCCATGGCAGTTCATGTAAGGTGGTAGAAGGGAGTAAATGGATTTAAAATGTTCTAATGCCCTTGCATTGTTGAGGAAGAGGTAAAAGTACTAGTTTATTTTACGCTATGATAAGCCAAGGATGCAGTCTGTAATCTTAGGGTGATCACTAAAGGAATAGTAAAAGAAAATGTGATAAGATAATAGAGAAAATAGAACACTTTGAAAATAAAAAAGTCAAGAAAGGATAGAGAAAGGTACAGAGAACAGATGGGACCAATAGAAAAGAAATAGTAAGATAATAAGTTTAAACTTTGGTGTATCAGTTATTATATGAAATGTTAAAGACAAAATGCTGCATTAAAAGAATTGAATAATTATTGGACTGAATGAAATTTTGCAGCTGTATTAAATGCTGCAAACAGGAGACACACCTAAAATATAAGGAGACAGAGAGATTGCAAGGAAATGATGGAAAAAGACACCATACAAACAGTAACCAAAAAGAAAAATGATACAGCTACATTGATATCATAAAAAGTAGATTCAGAGCTAGAGGTGTTATTGAATATAAAGAGAGCTTTTTATTATGGCAAAACATTCAGTTGCTAGGAAGATTATTCTAAATTTGTATGTACCCAGTAACATAGCCACAAAAATTAACAGACCCAAAAAGAGAAACAGACAACTCTACAATCATAGTGAGAAATTAACACATGAATGGCTTTAGCGTTTGTCTCAAGAAATTAGAAAAAAGAATAACAAATGAAACCCAAATTATTAGGTCACAATCTGTACTCGTGGATCTTTGGAACAATGAGAAATATTCAGGGAACTGTGGTACAAAGAATAAGGAAAGTGCTGTGTCAGACAAAAGGTGAAATGATCACAGCCAGATGGAGGAATGAAGAGGATGGAGGCATTAAAAATATATCATGAAGAATGGGTGATGTTTGGGGAGCTGAGAGAACATAAGTTAAGAGCAGTACTTCAGAGAGGTTTGGGAAACAAGCAGTGTCCTGTGCTTTTAGAATGTATGGTATTTGAGGAAGATTGGGAGGCAGTAAGGATGAAAAAGGCAGATTGGAGCCAAATTGTAGAAGCCTTTAAATGCCAGGAGTTACATTTTAGGAAGATGGATGGGATAAGAGAATATAAGATGAATTGAAATAGGAAAGAATGACGTGTAATCACAGTACACTAGGTGAATTACAGGCCCACAGTCCCTTACCTGTAATTCCAAAATACAAAATAAAACTTTGAAAGTGGAATTTTTCCCCTCTCTGTTTGTGCAAACTCATTTGGTAGTAACTTGGTTCAAACACATGTGAGGAACTTAGTAGGAATATTCATATATTTTCTCCCAGAAATATCAATGTGTTGATAGTCCTAATCTCTACTGGGTATTTTACATAATATATGGTATATGTTCCATAATACCTTCTAAGTTTGCAAAGCTCTGAATTATGACACATCTTGCCCCAGGAATCTTGGATAGGAAATTGTGGACCTGTTGGTTAATGCAAAGGAAGAAAGAGGTGTCTGGGCCACATTGCAAAGATCAAAGAAACAGGATAGATAAGACAGTAACTAGTTGGAAGAGAGGGTAAGAGGATAGAGGTCATTTTAGTTTCAGTGAAAATGTTAGAAGTTGATAGCTGGGACTTGGGAGAGGAAAGGAGAATGGTGGTGGTTTTAGAATGTTTAGTCCAACTAACATTTAGTGTCTGTATGCCAGGCATCATGCTAGGTGCGCAGGGTACAGCGATAAGTAAGATGGGTTTATTCTTTGTACTGTCAGGGGAAAGGTGTAATAATCATCGTAATATACTGGAGTGTCACGCATAATAGGATAGAGATACAAAATGAGTCGCACGTCTTGCTGATTTTCTCCCTTGTAAAATGACTCAGATTTATCCCCTGCCACTTTCCTGGTTTAGGTCCTCATTTGTACAACAACAGAACACAACAGAAACAATAGAAAACAATTTCTAGTTTGTGTCTTGGCCCTGCACCTTCCCTCAGTCTACTTTGCTTATTTTTCAGACTTCCGCACGCCATTCATCTTCTGAATGCGTTGGCTCTCCATTTGCCTAAAGAGCAAAGACCGTGCTCCTTGACAAGGGTCGCAAGGCTCTTCACGCTTTAGCAAGATGGTGTAACAAAGTTTTGCTTTTAGAATTTAAATGGGGGAGAGGGTTTTTTCATCTTTGTGTTTTTTTTTTTTAAACTTGATTTCTTTTGCCACTATTTCTTTCCTCCCTTCCCTTTCTGTAAAGGAGGGCATTCTGCTTGTCTGTTAGGGTTTGCCCAGCTTGTAGGCTTAATTAATCATTTTCTCTTTTTTGCTGCTCTAGCGCTTTATTTGCGTTGCTGCTGGAGTCCTTAGTTTAGCACTTTGGCACAGATTTCGTTACCAAGCAGGAAGTCACTTTTGCAACACTGGGACCTTCTTGAGGGTGAGAGTCCTGACTGCAGAGCACTGGTTTCTCTCGGTCTGCTGTAGTCTTGAACTCGGTCCTCATTAGATGCATATGCTGCTCATAATGCTGCTGACCAAGTGTCTCCAGTTTTCTTCCTTCTGGATACGTCCCACTGAAGTTAGCCTTGGCCACGTGCTGTGAGTTGTGAGAGAAAGTGTAGTGTGTTCGGTGACGTGTGTACCCGAAGATCTGAAGCCTTTAAGACTGGCTGTACAATTTTACATGTTTCCTTTTCTCTGCAAGTGTTCTAGATGGTAGAGGCTCCCTTCACCTGGTCCCTGAGTGAGTATAAAATGGAGCAGACCCTCAAGATGGGCGTGTAACATGAGTGAGAGAGAAAGCTTTACTAGATATGTTTTTTCCTTTTTTTAAAAACACCTTTTAAGAATCTGTTTTTTTATTGAGATACTTTTCACATACCCTAATATTCACCTTGTTAAAGTGCACAACTCAGTGGTTTTTAGTATAGTCACAATGGTGTGCAACCATCACCACTAACGTCAGAACATTATAGTCATCCCAGAAAGAGCCCGGTTCTCATTAGTAGTCGCTCCCTAATCTCCCCTCCTCTCAGCTACTGGCAACAACTGATTGACTTTCTGTCTGTGTGAATTTGCCTGTTCTGGACACTTCATAGAAATGGAATTAGGCAGCATGTGGCCTTTTGTATCCAGCTTAATTAACTTAGCATATTTTCAAGGTTCATTCCTTTTTATGGCTGAAAAACATTCCATTGTATGGTTATACCACATTTTATTTATCCAGGCTTTGTTATGTTCAGTCACTGAGATTTAGGAAGTTGTTTTTTGACTGATACAAGAAGTATTTGAATTGACAATATTTAGAATATTCTGTTTTGCCCTACTGCCATTTGGATTATTGAACTTTATGGACATAACATCCTTTACTCTTTTACTGTTTTTAATGACACTTACACATTTTGATGGTTTTTGTGTACATTGGAATCCAAAATTCACTACAGCAATTAGGCATTTTCTCCCCACGTAATGTTGATAAGTTCATTGAATATGTTAATAAGCTTTATTGAGTTGAGAGTATATTTTCACTTTGACTGAATGAAAATATTGTGATGTTTTGCTCTAGTAGCTTTATAGTCAGGAACCCGCTAACGAGTGTGACTCTTCCAACAATTTCTTTGTCAGTGGTTTGGAACCTACACTGAACGTTACCCCTAAGAAATGGTGTTTAAATAGAGGTTTTTGGTTCCCAGACCAGGACAGTAATATTAAAGTGTTAGGCGTAGAACTGCTAGTACTAACTTGAGTTCAGGGTCCCAAAGAGAGAACACAAAGACAGAGGCAGAGAAGGAAAACGCAGCAATTTTTATTCTCAAATAGGGCAGAATTTAGAATAGTTAAATGAGTATTTGTCAACTATTTTAATTAAAAGGAAGTTAACTAATTACATTTAAACCATTCATTTAAGTGAAATTAGAGTAATGGTGTCTTTTAAGCTAAATATATCTTGATTTAGTTAAATATAATTTGACTCTCAAACCAGTTAACAGTGGAAATTAATAGAAACTAAATCATAATCCGTCAGATTTACTTAACTTTGATTCTTTCTTTACAGACCCCAGATTACCTATAAAAAGCTTTATTGCCAAACTGCCAACCTAGTGAACCAGATTCTCTCTTTTGTGTTTAAAATCAGAGCAAGGATTGCTTTGCTATTTGTGTTTCGTCCGGTGGGTGGCAGCATAACTCAACTAGTTGTAAAATGTGGTCACATGAAATTTTATATAGTTTTTAAAGGCAATAATTTCTGTATCTGTTGAACTATGAAGTGTATTTAAAAAAACTTTTCATTCTCCCCGAATAATGCTGTTCACTCCTTGCTAGAGTGAGGAAGATTTCAGATTTCAAGTAAAGCAAATGTTACGGCCAACCAGTAAGTAGTTCTTTCTTCACTTGTGCATTCTACAGAACATTTTTCTCAATATGTTATTAGGAGATCTGTTTTTAAATCCAAACCAAAACTTAACACAGGCTACAGGCTTCCATTCAGATCATTATTCTAATAAGTTTACTATCATCCTTTGGAGGCTGTGTCTGTGTTTTCTTTTCATGTGTCCTTTTAGGGCTTAACATAATGCCAGGCCCCAAAGAGAGATCCAGTAACAGTACTTACTAGTTGCTAAAAATAGAAAACATATGCTTGCTTTACAGCCGAGATTACTAGAATTACCTGTTTATTCCTGTTAAACCAGCATTCTGAGCTCAGAAAATGGAATTTGATGATGAGAGTCAAATCACTTGAATAGTAAATTGTTATTTGCAATTGTTTATTATCACAGTGTACAGAGTCTGTTTATGAGGGATAAGTGATACTTTTTGCTCAGTGTTAAAAGGGATGAGGTGTATAGGAAGTTGAGAAGTCATTTTAGTCCATCTGATTTCTCTGGCTGTTTTCTCTGTTAAGTAATCCTCGAACCTTTTGTAACTGTTCTTTGTTATCTAGTTAGTCAGTTAAAAAGCTAAGATTAGAACCTAGATTTATCTTGTTATGTGGATAAGCTAAAGGAATGTAGGATCACAGAGGCCAAACTTGAATTCAGTTTACTATTCAGGTCCAAATAGTATTTGGAAAGTGAGGAAAGTCTTATTTTAGAAGTAAGCGAGGAAGAAATTTCCATATAATAGTGATAGTGGCTGTTAACTTTCTGAGAGTTAAGAAACCTAAGAGAGAAATGTCTTCTACTGTTAGACTCACTCTGACTTCTTTATTGTTGCTTTTAATTAGAAAATCGTTCTTGCAGTTTATATTAGGAGCATCTGAAATGTATGCTGTAGCTCTTAATAGCTCCTGAGATTCATTTACCTTTTATGTAACTTAACGTTTTTTGGATATTTTACTATGGGAACATTATCTGCACAGCAGGAATGGGAATGGGTAAGAATATAATGTCAGGTGTATGTATATGTCTGTTTGGGAAGAAATTCTGTTTTTATGTAGCATCTCTGTCAGCCTTTGGTGTAATTAGTGTTGCTTCTGAAGCCTTGATAGATCTGTCTGTTGGCAATATGGTGTTGATCTGGAAAGTCATGGAGTAAGCTAGTTAGACCAAAAGCACATTATGCACTATTTTTTTTTTGCAATATTCACTTTTTTTTTAACATTTTTTATTGATTTATAATCATTTTACAATGTTGTCTCAAATTCCAGTGTTCAGCACAATTTTTCAGTCATACATGGGCGTATACACACTCATTGTCACATTTTTGCACTATTTGTTTTTACTAAAGTTAGTTAGATAGAGGCAGATTTTTTTAAAAAAGGAATTTCTAGTTTGATTCAGAAAATAATACTAAGAGAGCATTCCGGTCCATTTGTATGGTATTCAAAATGCCAAAGTCATACTTGGTAATATAGGAATAAATGTTAGGACATTACCATCATCACAGAAAGTTCTGTTGGGCAGTACTGACTAGGTCATAATATATTTGTATATTGGCTAGTAAAATTATTTAAACAAATCATGTTATTCTAAAATTACTATACATCTAATTAAAGTGACAGACCAAGCTTCCTTATCTAGCTTTCAAAATTAAAGTTAACTAAGGAATATACTTAATAAGTAAATACATACATATATATATATATATGTATGTATGTATGTATTTAAAGTGATACTTAGCTGATTGGTTCTATAAAACTGTAAGTGCCACAATTACTTTGTTTTTATATAATGATACATAAGATTATCATTTAGTTCTACCTTTTTTAACTTAATTTTTCTTTAAAACTACTGTCTGCAAAGTAGCATCTTTGTGAATTTATTCTTTGCAACATTGTGTGATAACAAAAGATTAGCAGCAAGCTGTCAGTATGGGGACTGATTAAATAAACAGCACATTCAAACATTGTACTTTAAAGAATAGATTTCTGAAAAAGTGGTTTGAGGACCTCTGAGGGTCCCTGAAGTCTTTTCAGGAGTCTGTAAAATCAGATCTGTTTTTCTAATGCTACTAAGGTCTTATTTTTCCTTTCACTTGGTTGATACTTGTTCTGATGATGCACAAGCCGCAGTGGGTGAAGCTGCTGGTGCTGCCTTAGCACGCATCCCACTTCCACACACTCCCGGCAGGAAACAGAAGCGTTTCACTTAAGAATGTCCTAGACGGAGCAGTGAAAAGTATTAATTCATGAAATTGTGCCTTTCAGTATACTTAAAAAAAATTCTTTGTGAAGAAAAGGGAAGCTGTATACCAAAGTAACAGTAGTTGTTTTGAGAAATAGCACTTGTGTGGTTACATGAGTTTTGAGCTAAACTAGCCTTTTTCTTTTTCCCTATAGAACACAATTTTTTATTTGAAGGAATGTCTGACTGACAGACTGGTTATTTAGACTAACTAGTATTTAATAGATGTTTTTCTGAAAAATGAAGGAAGTGTGTCAATCCAAGGAGAACAATTAGTGTTTGTTTCCAATGATAAAATTTGAACTTTGAAGTAAAAATTAGAATTTTGGAAAACATATATCTACCACATTGACCTTGATAACTTCCCAATACTTAAGAAGACTTCTGATAGGATAAGAGGTGATATTAACAATTGTTGTTTTTTTTGATGTTGTATAGTGAAATGTGTCAACATTTGAAAGATCTACATAACTCAGTGAGTCAGTATTTTGCAAAAAACTAGTTTGTCATGCTATAAAATGTATGTATAAAGGACCCAAATGCTATAAAATGCGTGTGTAAAAGACCCATTCAAAGTAGAAGGTAGAACAGTGGGTTTTATTATAACAGAATACAGAGTCACAACTCATTCAGTACAAGCAGATGTTAGAATCCAGCTGTCTTTGATTAAGCCAGACTCTAAAGAGACTTACAAAAATGTATAAACAATACCACTCTTCTTACCAGTTTTTTTTGGAAAATATAGTTATTCACATATAAAGTACAACTGTATAGTTTATAATATAAATTATTTAATTGTATTTTAACATTAAAAAGCTAAGATGCAATGAGTTTATTATTGTCAACT
Organism: Camelus bactrianus; assembly: GCF_048773025.1. Lineage (NCBI taxonomy): Eukaryota > Metazoa > Chordata > Mammalia > Artiodactyla > Camelidae > Camelus > Camelus bactrianus. The sequence goes on from NC_133549.1 coordinate 27,486,310, forward strand.
TTGAATTAATACATATTTTTAAAACCCAGCTTTAATTTCTAATGTGGTAAATATTAATAGCTACAACCTATGTTATAAATAAAATCTTTTTGGGATTTTCAGTTATTTTTGAGTACAAAGGGTTCCTGAGACCAAATTGTTTGAGAACTAGTAGAATAAAAGTCTCCAAGATAACATTGTTAGGAAAAGTGTAGATCAGCTTCATTGTAAACTAGCATTTATGTGAAAAGGAATATAAATGGGATACTTATTTTTTTGTATATACATAAAATTCTCCTGGAAGTATAAAAAGGAATTAAGTGTTGGTTTGTTCAACAAGGAAGGAATGAAAGGTAAACTCTTTACTGTAAACCCATTTGAATTCATTTGAATTTTAAACCAGATGAATGTAGTCATTACTCATTAAAGAAAAGAAAAAGAAATTAAAACATTCCTACCAGCTATATTACACATTTCAGGGAATTTAAGTCTATTATGAAAAGTTGGAGCAAGTTTGGAGTAATGGTTATTTTTCTGGTGACTTGCTTTGTCATATTTTATTTGAGAAGAAAATGAAGCTTGCTTATTTTGAGGGTAAAAATTTCATTTAATCTCCAAGCCAAATACATTCATGGTGAAGTTATGTAAATCAAGTAGGTAGCAATTTCCCTAGTGGGGCCCAAAGTATATTGAACTTAAGTTTTAAGGAGGAACAATTTGATTAGTTTTTACTAGCAGTTATTTCTAGGTTCCTAGTAGAGAGATTGGGTTTATTTTAGAAGACTTATAATTTATAGTCCTGTCATTTAAGAGGTTTTGAATAAGTGCTGTATGAAATATGGAAGTAAAAACCCAAGTAAATGTTCTGACATTTGATTCAGTACAAAATGCTTTTTAATACTCATAACCTTTGAGGTTTTGAGAATTCTTGAAAAGAAAAAGGAATTCAGTTTTATTTATTCTGTCTGCTATTAAGTGTGGCTTTTGATCTGTGTTCGTACTTTTAACTTTTGGATAGATAAAATGTCCTTTTATGAAAAGGGAAAATTATTTTAATGCAAAAACTCTTCAGATTTTCTTTTTTCATATAATACTTCTAAAATTTATTTCTTTGAATACTGAAATAACATTTGCAGAGTTCTTTGAAGCAGTTTAGAGAACGATATTACATGCGATTCTGTTCATTAGTTATAGTGAAAAGTTTGCCCATAATGTGGAACCATTTTCCCCAACTTCTTTAGTTAACAAAGAATGTCTTTGATAATGTTAATAGGTTTTTCTGAAGTATTAGATAAATGGGTAGTTAATTCAGAAAGGAGTTTACTTACTCTTCCTGCTTGCATATGCATGTGTAACAGTTGACATTTTTCAAAGCACGTTTATACACGTTATTTTCTTTGATTCTCAGCACATCTTAGGAGTAGGACAGTTAGTATTTTTCCTATTTTTTATAGTTATGGAAATTGAAATTCAAAGGGCTAACTGAATTGCCTAATATTATGTAACATTGTTAATGGTAAAATAGCAGTTTAGATTTAAACAAGGCTAGATTAGATTTAGATTTAAACTAGTTTGGATTTAAGCAAGACTGTCCTAAATGCAAAAAAAAAAAATTTTTTTTTCTTTTCTTTTTTTTTCACATTCGTCTATACCTACCACGTTGCAGGTTCTGTGGTCTGCACTAGAAATGTAAAGATAAGACAGATCTTGCCCTCCGGCGGCTGAAAGAGACCACCTAGTGGAGAAGCGAATAAGTGCGGTGGTGTCTTGCTGAAGGGCTTTGATAGCTTTGAGGAAGTGACACAACCCTCAGAGGGTGGACAGGAGTTAGCCAGGGTGAGTCTGGTTAGGGGGTGGTGACAAAGGGCGTGAGGTAGGAGCGCAGTCAGGGAGGCCTGAACAGTGCACGGACGCTGTTGTGGAACTGCTGGTAGTTCCATGCGATCGCCACGCTGGGCTCCGCGTGAGGAGGAGCAGGATAAGAAAGCAGAGAGTGTGCCCTAAATTGGAAGTTGGAACTTTTTTCCATAAAGGTTTGAGGGTGCTAAAAACGAAATGTAAATAGACGGAAGGACTCAGTTTGAACAAGATTTGAGTCTTAGTTCTTGGCTTATTAGCTTTGGGACTATGGTCAAGTGACTAAATATTTCTGAGCCCCAGTTGCCTCAATGTAAAATGGAAGTAACATTCAATTTACAGTCAGTAGGAGGACTAAGGAAAGTAAATGTAAAAAAAAGCACCTAGTGTGTACCAAACCTGTAAGAACTCAGCAATGGAAGATGAATTAGAAGTAAGGACAGTTCACTACACATACGCTAAGCTTCTAAATAGAACAGAAAGAAGTGAATTGTCTTATTTAAAAGTATTATTGGAGTATTTGGAGATTTATAAAACAGCTTAGCTGAAATGGTTTTATAATTTAAGTGTTTAAATTGAATATTTAGGAGCCTTTCATATGGCATTTCTTTATATCCTTGTTTGAAAGCCAGACCTTCTGTGTAGGATACGGTTGTCAGGTTATGAGTCTGTCATCCCTTTGTGTGGAATCAGTTTTGTTTGCATGATGTTTTGTGCCATGCCCGTTCCCCTAACTCCCTGGCCCAGGAGTGAATTTATACTGGAAGACACGGATCTGTCATCTCCTAACACACTAATTTTAGGCAAATTGCTTGCCCATTTGTATGTTTCTTCAGTATTAAACTGGTACCTAATTAATTTAGCTTTAGAGAATAAAATGAAATAGTACATTGATTTATTTTTGTAAAACACAGTGTCTTAATCTGCTTGGGCTGCCATAACAAAATGCCACAGACTGAGTAGTTTAAAGAACAGAAATTTATTTCTCACCATTCTGGAGGCTGGGATGTCCACGATTAAGGTGCCAGCTGATTTGGTTCCTGGTGGGCTGTCTTCCTGGCTTGTAGAAAGCCATCCATCCTCTTGCTGTGTGCTCACATGGCCTTGCCTCTGAGTGTACATGGGTTGGGGGGTGTACGGGGGGTGAGAGGGAGTAGGTGACAGTGAGCCCCTTCGTGTCTTTTCTTATAAGGACACTAATTCTATAGGATCAGGGCTCTACTCTCATGACCTCGTTTAGCCTTAATTACGTTCTTACTCTAAATATAGTTGCATTGGTTAGGGCTTCAACATACCAGTTTTTGTGTGGGACACACACACACACTCCACAACATGCAGTAAAATTGGAAGTGTTCTCTTTTGATGGCTTTATGACATGGTATTTGGTAACAATGAGTTAAATGCCAAGCATGTATTATATTTTAACTGCTGTCCAGAGCTGTAGATGTATTTGGACCATCTGAGTTCTGCTTTCTAGCCAATAATGTTATCAACAGCCATTTTCATAGTATATTAAGCCTTACCACTTCCTTGAATTTTTTCCCTATTACAGGTCCAAATATAGTTTGGTTCCCATAGTAAATGTCTATAGTTTAATGATAATTTTTAAAATCATATCATTTAATTGTGAATTCACCTTTTTACTTGTTAACAGAGCAAGCCTTTTAACTAATATGGTAAGGTTACACAATTTTTAATGACAGCTAAACCAAACCTCAGCTTTGCATAGCAGATTTTGGAGTAAAGATAGAAGCTTTAACTAAATTTCAGGGTATAAGCCTCCTCTTTTTTATTGTGAATTTCAGTATGGATTTTGATTAACTTCTGTTTGCATTTTAGATTGTGCTGGAAGATCTTTATACCACATTTCCCAGAATAATCACATTTATGTTCTTTTTCACAGGCCAGCCCGCCAGATCTCTATATTGAAAGATTTAATATAGCTCTTGGACAATATATGGGAGCATTGCAGAGCATTGTGCCTCTTTTCATATATATGGTAAGCTAGAGCTGTTTCCTCTTTCAAGATACTCCAGTTTTTGGTCTAAGTGCAGACACAGGCAGAAGGTTAAGCATGTTCTATTTTTCTTTTACTGTTTATTATGTAAAAAAGGAAATTAATCTAGTTCATCAATGTTTGATAGTGTTGACACAGAAGAAATATTTTAGCCTTTTACTGTTCTAAAATTTCATAAATATCATTGCTGAATAGACAATTAAGCATTAATAATCAGCAGTCACCCAATTAGCATTAATTTTTTTCTGCCATATGGAAGATTCTATGCTTGGAAAATAAAGATATGTAAGAAAGATTTCTTATCTTCAGAAAGTAGAGAGTTAAGACATATCTAAAAACATGACGTATAGTAAATGCCAACTTAAGTCGTCATAAAAAAATAGAACAATAAAATTTGCTTTCATTCTGATGATCTCTTTCATTTGGAGAATTATGCCATGAGTATAACTTGCAGCCTGTTGACTTTGTTGATTAGTTCCTCCTTCACCCCCTAAATATATAAAGTTACAGGATTTTTTTTGAAGCATGGTTGATTTACAGTGTTGTATTAGTTTCTAAGTTATAGGATCTTAATGTTAGTGTTCCTGTTAAACGGAGGAGCCCTTAGAAACCAATATCCCAGTTCCTCTCTGTTGATTAGATCAGGGGATGATGGGTGGCACGTTTTGTAGCAGAGATGGCTGTATGTGTAATGCCAATCTATAAAATGGTTTATTCTCCACAAGATACGCTTTACTGAAAAAAGCAAAACAGAACAATTGGGAGAAATATGTTTTATCAGCAGGGGACTTCTATTTAAATAATTTATGGAGGATATTTACAGTAGAAAAATACGTAATTAAAAAATAATGACATGTCTGAGAGAGGAGGTTATAGCTCAGTGGTAGAGCGCATGCCTAGCATGCATGAGGTCCTGGGTTCAATCCCCGCTTCCATTAAAAGAAAAAAATAATAAAATATATAAAAAACCCATTGCCTCCCCACCAAGAAATAATAATAATAATGACATGTCTGTGTGTTATTTTAGAGAGAAATCTTCTCAAGATACGTTAGGTGAAAAAAAGCAAGATATAAAGCAGTATGTTATATTTCTTCATCAGCAAGTATTTTCTTCTTTATTAGGAAAAAAAAGGCATATCCAAAAAAATGCAAAAAACATTTTAGAAAGAATACATAAAAGTTTTTGCAGTGCAGAATGGGACCTTTGGGAATGGGAGAGAAGGTGTGCTGTGGAAGATTTCTTTTTGTGGCATACTCTTTTGCATGGCTTTATTTTGTAATTATGTGCATGTTATTTTTATAATTTTTTAGAAAGAAAAAAATGTTAAGCATTGAGAGAATTTCTGAGCAACTTGCTGACATTCCTCTTTGCATTTTCCACTCCTGTGCGTTGAGTTAACATTTAAAACATGAACAAATTCCTTTTGACTAGCCAGTTGTTCTTATTAGGATGCTTTTGGCTGCAAGAAACAGAAAACCCGATTCAAAGTGATTGTAGGAAATAAAGAATTATCTCTTGTAATAAAACTCTAGAAAGAAGGCAGTCTCTGAGGTTGGCTGAATCTGTGGTTCAGCAGTGTTATGAAGACCTCAGGTTGTTTTTTGTCTCTTTGCTTTACACTTCTGTTTCATGTTGTTTTCCTCATTGTAAGATGACCGTAAGATACTTTTCACTAAAGCCTAGGTTTCTCTCAGTCTGATTGGGCTACCTTGGGTTGTGTCTGTCTTTGAACCAAAGACCATCCATCCCTAAGGAATGTCATAAGCTGAGTGACGTCCACTAATCGTTGAAGTGGAATATTTGTTAAAGAGTCAACCAATGTGTGTCCACTGTCTGCTGTCAGCCTGGATCTTTGCAAGTGGGTTACCTTTCACTAGTGTTTCCTGGTATTGCCTTTAGATGATGATGTAGTAATTTAAAAGGACATATTAAGTGCCTGTCACACAGTGCGGTCCATTACATTCCTGACTAGTTAATGTTGGGTATCTTCCCATGTTCCTTTTGGGGTATATGATTCATAGCATTTATCTTCATGTGCTCTTAACCCCATGCTAGGAAGACTATAACTAATAGTGACAGGGCTTTTGTTTTTTGATGTCGAGTTTTTATGTTTTAATTGATGCCTTTATGAATTGTTTGCCAAAACAATTTTTTTAGTGCTTCAGTTCATTAGACTAATCATTTCCTTCTAATTGATACACTGAAAAATAATTTATTTTCTTTTTCAGAATAAGTTTTACATCGAAACCAAGCTTAACAGAGACTTAAAAGATGATCTTATAAAGCTGTTTACGGAACATGTTGCAGAAAAGCACATATACAGCCTAATGCGTAAGTAATTCAACTTATAGAGGGGTAAGATAACACTAGCAGTGGTTTTTTTTTTTTTTTTTTTTTTAATCAAAGAGCATTGGCATCTCAACCCTGATGTTGACGTCTTCTGAATCATATAGCAAGTGTTAAAGTCCAGTTATATAGAGAGAGACACTGAGGAATTGAAAATGTGACCCAGGGAGCTAGGAGCAGCCTGGTCACTGGACAGTGCCTTCATATCTGGCATGATGCTTGCTGCCCTTTTCTTTTTTCTCTGACATTGGGGGAGATATTATTAAGGGGTTCACCCCTAACTTTGTTACAGGTAATTCTAGAAGGAGTGCAATGTTAATGTTTCTGAAATGGTAGCATAGAATTCTCAGTTTCCTTGTTTGTGTTTAAAAAAAAAAAGGGAGATGACAGTTTAGCTTGTGAGAAAGTAAATCCTAAATTAAATAAAACTTATGAGAATTAAACATATGTAAAGTACCTAGCACGTATTAAATACTCAGTAAATATTTTCTTTCCTCTCTCAAGCTACTGCTCTCTCAAATTCCCATTTCTTTTTCCTTAAAAGGGGATTTCAACTAGAAAATCTTCTAAAGATTGTTTTCCTGCGGAGTTTTAAGTGCAGAGGAGTTTAGTGAAATGTTACACCTTCTCAACTCTAATAACCTTTTATTATTGAATGTGATTATTTTCAAGTAACTCATCCTAAATTTATATACATTTTATGTATAATTTAGTCTGTGAATTTATCATTTCTTTATAGCTATCAAATTTGACACAGGTGGTTATAGTTATATAGAGGCTGTTTGCAAACGTGTATATTTGACTACATGATGAATGTGATAGAACATGAAGAGTTAGTGGGAACAAGGCCAGAAAGGTGGAAGATGGATCCATAGAGGCAGAGCCTGGGTTTGGGGTACATTTGAAATTAGAACCTTGAGTAGAAGAGAACCTACAGTTTATAATTTCAGTTTTTGAACACCGCATTTTAAAATATGATTTTCTGCAATGCCTAACATTTGTCATCCTTAAAATTTATCTGTCATTCAAAATTATAACTAACTACTGATGATAAAATCAGAAGGATAAACTTGAACAGTGCTCCCCTGGCCTTCATCATAAATTCACATATAACTCACATTGTATGCTTGAAACTACAAAATCATTTTTGGCCAAGTGAGATGGCGTTTTCATTTTAAGAAAGGCGTGGACAGAAGAAAACAGCTTATGTAATTTTACAAGCCTGACTTAGACTAAGGTCTTTGAAAAATAAATGAAAAACGAGCTGTTTTGAGTCAGTAGTACCTGTTGTAGTCACTAAATGATGGAATTCATCTGTATGTGTTAATGTTATTTAAAGGAATTATTCCTATCCATTTAAAAATGTTTTAATAAGATTTTTGTATGGCCGTAGATAACCTAAAAGAAAACGAACTGTTGTCATGATTAGTCAGGGTCATGTAGTTACCAGAGTCCTGAACTTGGGAAGGATGAGCCAGTGTGATCTGTTACCTTCACCTTCAGTAAGAAAAAAGTACACGTGCAGCATTTGGGAAAGTGAGTGTCTGACTCTGATTGTGGTTCCTAAAATTACTAGTGACGTGTCTTTCAGAAGAATTCCAAGAGCATCATACATGGTGATTTGAAGGAACGGGAACCCTAATGTTGAAATGATTACGAGAGTTAGGGAACATTTCATCCCCCAAATGTAAATGTTGTGAATCATAAACTTAATGGGAAGCACTTGTAACTCACAAGAACCGTGAAGACTGTTGGTTTTAGGAAGCTTTACTACTTTAAAGAACCTCCGTGAGTTGAATCATTTCTGCTAGTGTCTCAACAGTCCTGCACATATTTACTTGTTAGATTGAACTCTACTGCACTGGATTTAAAAAAAAAAAACAAACACCAAAAACTGTAGTGTATAGACCCTTGGTTTGTCCTCTTGGGCTGTTCTTTTCTTGCCCTTGTTTACCCTTCAGTTTTTGGGAAAAAGGGTGATAGAAAGAGAAACCTTGACAATCAGTAAGTGGTACATTTTTCTAAATCATTTTCTCTTTATTTCAGCTTTACTTTTAGAAGCCCAGTCAACACCATTTCAGGTCACACCTTCAACTATGGCAAATATTGTGAAAGGCCTGTACACTCTCAGACCAGGTAAACAGCGTCAAGTCTTCAGGGGCTGGGCTTGTTTATTTATGGCAGTTCCAGCCCTGTGTGAGAGGACCATGTTTCTTTGTGTTTTCTGAGGCCTAATGGTGTTTGGATTTGTTACAGCAAAAAATTGAGTAGATATCATGACCTCCCTTGGAAACCTCTCTATACTAGTGAAAACCAACAGGTTTGGGAAATACAAGAAATAATTTGTAGGTGACACTTGAGATGAAAGTTGAATCTCATGTCTGTCATTAATCTCTTTTTTGTTATGAGTTTCTCCTTCACTTCTGCCCTGTCCTGCAGATCTGCCCAGACATACACATTCACAACTCTATTGTTAGGCCTGTTACACAAGGAATCTGGAAGTGTTGGTAACGTTACAGTCATTGCATAAGGATATTTTGAGGAGAGAGACTAGCAGAGCCAAAACTCAGAGATCACTATATTCAAAGGTGTGGTTTGTAGATTATCTTAATGTCTCTATCTTAGACTAAAACACTGTGAATTTAAAGGAATCCCAACATGCTTTTGTATATATCTTCCTGTTTGCAAGCCAGAACCTCACACTTCCCATACAGTTGTCTAGCCAATTAAAAAATGGCGAGGAGAGAGACTACAGAAGTTCAGGGTAGAAAACTGTTCTTCAATCTAGAAACATAAGGGATGCTTTTTTGACAGTAATTACCTTTTTTGTGAAGTTCTTTTATCATTTGAGGATTGAGTGAAATAAAATGTGATCTAAAGAGCTTAACACAGTACCTGTAGTGTAGTAAGCATGCCACTATTAACTGTGGTTACTGCTGTCCACTTAGATCCAGTGGTTATTTTATTTTAATTAATTGATGTCTTGATTGTTTATTTACTTAGTATTAAAATATATGTCAGAATTTAGCTTGTTAAAATGGAAACCAAGTAAAACTGATACTGGGGGTAGACTGTGATGTCAGAAATAACTCCTTTCTCAGTCTACTTTAAACAATTAGTGACTTCTAGAGTATTCAGATTTAATGTTGCTTAAGTTTGGATCAGCTCTTACTCTAGTCTTCATAATTTTTTAACATACGATTCCTGTAATTATTTACCTAAGGTGGCAGAAATATTGCGTGTGTCCAATCAGCTCATGTGTTTCTAGTTTCTCAGAATTTTGAGTTTCATGTTACTAACTGCGATGAAAGTGGCTCCTGAATTTTTCTTTCAGTGCCAGGTTATGAATGATTTCGTTCTTTTGTTTTGGCAGGCATCCAAGTGCAGTATGACAAATTTCTAAATTTTGCTTCCCAAATAGGCAGCTTTATCAGCTCTGGCTTTATCATAAGTAACAAAATTACAGAATGAACATAGTCACTAAGGGTAGAAAACCTTACAGATACATGTTTATCTAAGTGCTATTTTATCCAGGTTTGAGCTCTGGTAATAGGATTCCTACTACTTGTGAGGAGAATTCTGTGTTTGACAATTGTCCTTTTGAAAAGGTGAATTTTATCACAGACTAACCTTTTGCTACCCTAGGTATTTTCTGAGATACTGTTAAGCAAATTTTGACATTAACTTGTCTTCCCAGTACCCATTGTGTTCCTGGTTTGTTAAAGCAGTTTTATTCACCAGACAGATTAAGGTTAAAATATTTTAAAAGTTGAATTTTAAATGTAAATGTTTCTTTCATTGCAGTAGTCCTTAAATGCTGATTTTTATAAATGAATGCATCTGAATCACCTAAAGTTTTTTAAACTATGGATTCTTGGGCCCTAGTCCTTGCAGATTCTAATAAATAGTATCGTTTTAGATGTGTTTCCATCCAGTCTTTCAAAGCTCAGTCTAGGAATAGTTCCCACCACCCTACCCTGCCTTTTTTCATTTAATACACATACTTTCTTTGTTCTTCATTTTCACTTTGAATGCCTGGAGTTCCATAAAATGGCAGACTGGTTTGACTCCTTGCCAGCTCAGACTGATGGGTTAGTGGCTCCCCAGGGCACTGAATTGAGACTAAAGCCATCTTTGAGCTGAACTTGAAGGAGAGACAGACACTGCACTGTTGAGAACATTTTGACATGAATTAGTACAAGGGGTGGTGAGTGGATTGGCCTTGGTGGTATTTGCGGTGCTTGTTTTCTGAGTTTTTTGGTGGTTTTTTTTTTTTTTTTTTGCCATCTCTAACTTAGGTATTCTCTCATTGGACATTTTTAAAATTTACTAATGACTCAGCATTGCATAGCATTAAGCGTGTTTTGTTTTTTTCTTCAGATTTAGAATTACTTATTTAGATTACAGTTTTTAAAGTGAATTTGCTAGATTAAATGGAGCACTGACATTTTATGGTTTTTGATATATACAGCCAAGATGTTTTCCAGAAGGGAAAATTTGGAAGGGCTAGATTAAAAGAGTCCAAAAGGGCATACAGGTGGGCATTTTTCATATTGTTAGTGTCCATTGAGTACTGGGCAAGAGTGTATGTTTGTTTTAGCTTGAGTTTTTCTGAATATTAACAAACCTATTATTCTGTTTATTTTTGTTTTCTTAAATTCATTCCTGTCTTTCACCCATTTATGTGGACTTCCTAATCTGTTAAAATGCTTTACAATAAAGATACTAATTCATCTTTGTCATGTTCTCTCTTGTCGCCTCCCCATTTTTGTGGTACTTCTTTTTTTATGTCTGCTTATTACTACATGTGCTATTGTATTCTTGGCCAGTATATTGTTTTATTTAATACTTTTTCAGGCTAAGTATTTCCACCAAACCCCTTCCCTCCAGGTCCCCTTCCACTTAGAATTCTTTGGTTATTTTATTCATGTTTTCTTATATATTTAGGAATTTTGATAAGGTTCATTCAGAAATTCTCTAGGGGTTTTCATTAAATTTTGTTAAATCAGTAAAATGTAAAAATACTCACTTTCTGTAACTTCTATTTAGAAAGGAAATTTAACCTCTGTATCAGAAGGGATTGCACTGATTTTTTTCCCCATTTTAAGTTTGGTTTAGTATATATTCTTGTTCTTTGAGAAGAAAACTCTCTCGTTTCTATTTAATTTCTCTGCATGATTTCCTTAATGGATCTTTTCCTTCCCTCACAGAGTGGGTTCAGATGGCTCCGACTCTATTTTCTAAATTTATTCCAAACATTCTCCCTCGGGCGGTGGAATCTGAACTTTCTGAATATGCTGCTCAAGATCAGAAACTTCAAAGAGAACTTATACAAAACGGTTTTACGAGGCAAGTTTTCTTTTCCTTTTGTGACAAAAGGTATCTGCTTGTTTGGGCCAGATGGCTCGGCGGGGGAGGGCAGCCGGCGTTCTTAGGATTTGGGGGGTAACTGTCCAGGAGTCGGGGCGGTGCTGCTGGGAGAGGGGTCAGTTCCCTGTCCGTGGACGTGTTGAAGCTGGGCTCTGACGTCACGGAAGCTGCTTTTCACTTGAGTAGAGTTTGAGGAAGGGGTCTCTTATGGGTGGGGGTGGCAGATAGGCTGGGCCGCCTCCAAGAGCTCTTCTGACTAGTTCCAAACATTTGGAAAAACTTCGTAAAAGTTTTATGATCAGTTATAATGTACTTTGATGACTAAACTAGCAGATGACTAGTTTTACGGCTAAACTGGTAAAGAGGCTTTAGATTCTGTTTTTCATATTTTCACTTTTTCCTAAACTTTGTTTCTTCTTAAAAAGTAGAGTATCACTTATATGTGTCCACAAAAATTTGCCTCCCTTGGTTTTGATACATACGCTTAGCTAATTTTTCTAAAATTTCCAATTCAGTATCATGGCTTTATCAGAGAAAATCTTTCAAGTGCATATTTTCAACTAAAATTTTGTAAAAATTCTTTGATTCCCTGTGGGAAAACACCCTGTTACGTCACCAAATCATTGAAGGGTACAGCAGTGTGGTACTTTATATTTTCATAATCCTTGCCTCCTCCTTAGCTCTTTTACATACCTTCTCTTATTTGAATCCCTCACATTGAAGAAACCTGTGGAAAGGAAGACACCCGAGTTCCTCACTGAGGCGTAGTTGTGACCACAGAGTGCCCTGAGAATAGACCACCTGTCTGGGTGGGGCGGAGGATGGGCACCGTCTTTCATAGGTTCTGGGGCCAAGCTCCATCTCAGGATTCTAGTCTTGACCAAGATCACTGTTTCTAAGTTTCTGGTTTCAGCACAGGTTTGTTCTTTGTTGGCCCACGGATTGGTATGAATTCCCTTTTTGTCCTGGTGGCATCTGTATTCCTGTGGTAGAGGGGCACTGAGTAATCCACTGGTCATTTACCCCCCTCACTGGCAGCTCACACTGGAAAGGCTCAGGCAGCTATCCCCAGGAAGCTGTGTAGACAGGCCTGGTAATCCTGCCTTTCCTGTGGCAAGTTAGGGGGAGGAAAGGCCACTGGGACATGCTGGATGTAAACAGCTGATTTTTCTCCCTGATGCCCAGTGGTCAGGTGTCTCCTGACATCAATTGTAGTATTTCTGACAGCAGTATTATTTTCATACACAGAATGAGGCCATTTAATGCTATAATAATTTCACTTACTCATTTTCAAAGAGTAATATATTCGTATAGTTTTAAAAAATGATACAAGAAGTGTATATACACTGAGAAGTTTTACTCCCACCTGTCTCCTCATCTGCTCCCAGCCATTAGGTAACCGTTTTTATTAGTTTCTTATGATTCCCTTCAGTGCTTATTTTATATACAGAGACAGGAAACACAATGTATGTTCTTGTTTTTATTCCTTTCTTAAACATTTCATTGTGTAGATGCACTATAATTTATTTAACCAGTTCTCTGTAGATGGCAACTTGAATTATTTCCAGTCTTTTCTATTACAGAGAAAGCTGCATGTGTAATTTTGTACCTGTTGTCAGTGTGTTTGGAGAGTAACTCCCGTTAAGTGAGAAAGCTGGGTCAGGAGGAGATGCAGTGGTAAAATTGCTTAATACCAACAAAATGCCCTCCACGGGGGATTGTGCCATTCTGCACCTCCACTAGCAGCGTGTCAAAGTGCCTGTTCTTTGTGGCCTTTGTTTCTGTGTTTCGCTGATTTTTTGATTTTTAGTCTTTTTTTCTTGGTTTCTAGGAGCTCTTTCTGTAGTGAAGAGATTGTTTACTCAAGATAAGACAGTTATTTTTCTCAGTTTGTCTTTTGACTTTGCTTCTGGTGGTTTTTTGTTTTATTTGAAGTCATGCGTAAGTTCTTTATTTTGTGTAACTAACGTTATCAAGTTTTTTCTTTATGGCTTAATGTATTTTGAATTATAAGTTTTTTCTCAAATCTTTTCAAATAAATGCAAAAGAAACCGAGTGTACCTGTAACTTTTTTCCTAGGCTTACCATAATTTTGAAGTCTTTTATGTTTTCACTCATGTTTTATTTGAATGTTTGCTTGTAATTTTAGAGCCAAGCTTCTTGAGCCTTTAACAAATAAACAGCCTTCTGAAAACTTACTTCTGTGAAGCAGTGTAGGAAGATGCTCTTGTACATGTCTCTGAGCACCTTAAATTCACCATCCAGAACTGTGTGGAACTGTTTAAACATATCTGGAGACATTTTCCTAGTCCCAGTTTTGGAACTGGAATAAGGGAACAGGGAGCAGGACTGCTTGGTGTGTAGCAGCTCTTAATGTAAAATTTGCTTGGGCTGAGATGGGGCACTGACTCCATGAATAGTCTCCTGTAACATTGCCTTTGAACATGAAGAACCAACCTGGCGCTGTTCTGCTAAGGCCAGGCTGGTCATATTCAAGGAAATGCCTTGGATTTTTGTGTAAATTGGAATTTTTGTTTCTCTTAATGGAATTCTTTCATGTGAAATTTAAATATTAGTATTCCAAAAGGTGATAAAATTAAGATGTTCTATTTTATGAACTGAATTGGGCCATTTCTAGAATTAACAGTGTATTATACATTTACTGGGAGGATTAAAGTCTGCCTCATAAGTTATTCTGATGGGTGCTTTGCACAGAGTAGGCCCTGCTTTAGGTGACAGTCCAGACTCACTCCACCTCACTGCTGAGTTGCCTCCGAGCTGTCAGACAGGCGTGCGCACACCGTGCACTTGGCAGCTGAGGGAAGGGCTGCCTGTGCTGCCAGCTCTTGCGCATGGACCTTCCGTAGCTGCCCTGCCAGACTTGGTGCTGCCTTCCACCATTATTTGGCTAGATTGTTTTGGAAGAAATGGTGTCCCATGATGCAAAAATATAGTATTAGCTATCTAACAAAAAAATCTGTTACTGGCTCTCCTGTTGTGAGCAGTCATTTTATGGTTTGTGTCTAGCCAATCACGTGATTCCCGTTCAGCTTTGCAGGCTGTTTTTTCATGTAAGGCTGTGTTCCATTTATGTGATGTAGGGAGTCCTGAATAGGCAGCACACAGCTGTAACGTGGATGGCACAGAGAAAGTCTTTGAAGTGTTTTGAAATAACATGTTAATGTTGTCAAATATATCCTCTTTTGAAGTTAATGGACAGATTCTCATTTGAGCTGAAGTTTATGTGAAACGTCTTTAGTTGCATGGAAGTATAGTGTGGACTTATTTCAAAGCTAGAAGTAACATACAAGCTAAGAGAAACATTTTCTGTTTATGTGTTACCTGCATTATTGTATTGTTATTGTGGGGGAAGGGCAGGTTGGTGTCTGTCGCTGTCAGCGATCACATTACGGAAGATAAGCTCATTGGGGAGCTTCTAACATGCAGGCCCTCAGATGGAGCGTCTGCATTCAAACCAGCCTCCAGGCCTCTTCGAAGCATGTACCAAATAGCTTTTAAAGGCACGTAAAAATGTTCTTGCTGAGTGATTGTTACCTGGATTTCTGGAACAAAATAGAACCTTGTTAGGGGTATTGTTGGTTTTTCAGCTGAGAGGGTCACTCTGGGCTTGGGGCTTTTCTGTTTAGTAGCAGGGATCTGGCTTTGAGGGTAGCTAATAGCTTTCCAGGCTTGTGGCGCTGAATAATATCTTTGGCAGCCTCTCACACACCTCACATTTACATTCTTTGTGCCTCCTGTGGTTTCCACATCTGTGGTTTTCTATTTTTGCATATTCCATTAAAAAATATTTGGGGGGAGGTAGGAATGAAGACTGTCTATAGAGGTCCCAGATACAAGAGCCGTCCTGTGTCTTCTTTCTTGATCAGCATTATCTTACTGGTTACAGAATAGCTGGTTAACGCCGCCGTGATGATGGCTAGTGTAAGACTCTCCACTGGCTTTGGCTAGATCCAGCGTTAACAATAGAGATGCTTAAAAAGTGGCAGGAGAGCAGGTCTGCTCAGAGCTCCCTAGGCCACCTAAAGCTAGTCCATACTAACACTTGCGTCTGTTTTTCTCTAAATGCTCAGCCCAGAGAAAAACCCTTCAGAGACGGTTTGGTGTGTTCTTTTCTTGCCGGTCGTTAAGACTTCTCACTCAGCGCAAGAGGGTTCTGTCCTGGTTTACGTTCTTGGGCGTAACTAGAGAAAGTGGGAAACTTCGGTAATCTGGAAGACGACACGAAAGCATGAAGTAATTACTTGGGCTAGGATTTGAATCCCTCTGTAGAGGCTGCTAATGAATTACTCACCATTTTCTACTATGTGCTAGACACTGCTCTGGGTACTGGGGGAACAAGGCGGGCAGAGTTCCTGTTTTCATGGCGCTTATGCTCTGCTGTTGGGAGATTAATAACAGACATGTAAACAAATTGTTTCAAGTAATAACAAGGGCTAAAAACAGCACGAAGCAGGGATAGAGAGTGAGTGAGCAGGGCCTGGCAGAGGGGCTGTTCAGCTCACTTGGTAATGTAGTGCCTCCAGCTAGACCTAGGAGACAGCCGCATGGCTACTTGGGGGAGAGTGCTGCAGGCAGAGAAAAGAGTAAGTGCAGAAGTGCTGACAGGTCCCGGGGACAGAAAGCAAGCCAGAGTGACTGACGCATAGTGAGCAGAGGTGGAAGATGAGGGTTGAGAGGTAGGAGGAGCCGTATCTCACAGGGCTGGGAAAATGAATTTGAATTGAGTTTTTACCTGTAATGGAAAGCCACTGAAGGGCTTTTCAGAGGCATGAAATAATCTTATTTATGCTTGTACATAAGATTGCCTGACTCTTGCCTGGACTGATAATGAGACTCTCACCGTTGTGTAGGGGAGAGATGGTAGTGGCTTGGATTGGGATTGTAGCTGTGCAGTTGAGGAGTGGTTGATTTTGGATTATGTTTTGGGTCAGAATGCTCCAGAGTGAGCCAAAGAGAGGAATCAAGGATAACCTAGGATTTTGGCCTGAGTAATTGGGTGGATGGTGGTGCGATTTATTGAGGAAGACCGAGGAAGGCGTAGGGGTGGAGTGCATTCCGGCTGCTGTAAGTTTGCAGTATCTGGAAGTCATCCGAGCAGCAGTGGCGATGAGCCAGCTCGACCTGTAAGTCCCGGTGTAGTGAGGAAGTCAGAGCTGAAGACAAATCTGGAAGCCACTGACATATGCACTGTATTTCAAGTTACAAGACAGGATTGACCGCTCGCCTAGACTAAGGAGAATATACACAGAGAAGAAAAAGTGGCCAAGGATAGATTGTTGGGCAGAGCTAGGACTGTTTCCTAGGAAGGACGAGGTCAACTGTGGAAATGCTGCTCAGAGGCCGAGGAAGAAAAAGCTAGTGAATTGGTTATTATCACTCATTGCTTAAGCATTTTAGTCATTTGTCTGGATTATTGCCTAAGAAACTAGAGAGACAAAAAATAGGATTTACAGGTAGCATAAGACTTAATCATACCTCGATTTTCTTATCTCTAAAGTGGAACCAGAACTTCTGTTGGTGTTTGGAGATGAACTGGTTAATGTATGTAAAGGTTCATGTTCTTTTATCTGCAAGAAGGATATTCATGTACATTAAGATTCTGAGATTTTTCAGAAGCTTTAAGCAGTTTTTGGTCACATAATAGGGCTTTTAAGGGAAGATTTTGAATTATTCTATTTTCATATTTGAAATTTGCCCTATTATATGCAGGTCACCAGGGACATTGATAGTAGAGCCAGATTTCTCTTCAAAGACATTTTAGTCTGAACCAATTTCTAGAACCCAGTATAAACCATCTTTATAGATAATCCTTCCTTCATTTAATGGCTTTCTATATTTAAAAGATAGCACCTTTTATCTAAGAACATTCAGATTATAAATGACTCAGCTACCATTTAATGTCTGTTTTAGAATAGATGGTTAGCACCGAAATGTCTGCTCCATTTCCATTATCGGTTATGCCAGTGTATTTCTCCTGCTTTGATGTGTGAAGATGTCAGTCAGCTCTGTTGACTCCCTCTTCTCTTCTTATCCCCAGAGGTGACCAGTCCCGGAAGAGAGCTGGGGATGAGTTGGCTTATAGTAAGTAATGATGTTCCTTGCCGTCTTTGATGGTTTTGTGATGTAAGGCAGCCACTGGCTATAATGATACCCACGGTGTTCTTGATGGTGGGCTCTCGGGCCCCGTGTGTGGTCAGGGTCGGGCTGTTGTGCAAAAGCCATGGCAGCTCTCAGGTCCAGTTGGTGGTAGTGGTTCTTGGGCAGTTGTCAAGAGGCTGCCAGCTCGTCAGGCTCTCCTAGAATGAGATAAGGACCCAGACTCAATTCCTGACGATCTTGTCCCCTTTTACTTCATTCAAAACCACATGGTTTTGAGGTATTTTTTTCCCCAACCTCCTTTTAGGGGATTAGGACAGGGGTGAGATGTATGTGTTAAATAAACATTCCTACCGTTGTCAGATGCTGTCTGCCATTGGTGCTTTTTCCTCCTCTGATGTTTTTTTCAGACAGCTCATCAGCATGTGCAAGTTCCAGAGGGTACAGATAGTGACTGTGCTGGAGGTACCTTCCTTCCTGAAAAGAGGACACACTGGAGCTGCAGAGCACAGCGGGGGTCCTGCAGACACTCAGGAGCTCTGTCACAAAGCTGTTCTCGGAAGAGGATGTTGGACTTCTTACTTTGGTTTGTAATTTTAAAAAACAAAAAACTAACAAAGAAAAACAAAAACGATAAAAACAGTTGCTGCTAGACTTGGGGATAATTTTGAAATGGGACAATCTTCTAATGAGTTTATCTACAGATTCCGTGAGCAACAGGCGTCATGAAGAGTGACCATTGCTAAGTGTGATACGGCAGCCAAAATCAGCAGCTTCCTCCAAAAATACAAGAGCAGAAGAATCTTTCTTTTTTCTTTTAAAGCACTTGTTTTGTTCATTTGTGGACTTGGCACTTTGGCATATTGGTTTCACACATCAAGATATCTTTTGCTTTAAAATCAAGCAGATCATTACAATACAGTATTTTTCACCCATAACCAAAACAAACCCCTTTAAAAGAGTTGGTCTTTATTTAGCATTAGACAGTCTTGTTAAAAATGCTAACCCTGCTTTCAATATAACTTCTTCCCCCCATCAGTTCACAACTGTTTTCTACTCTGTGCCTTGAGCTTTGTGCACTTTGCAACTCTGTGACCATGTTGTCAAACTCACAAATGCTTCCCGAAAACGTTTATCAAATCACAGACTAACCCGCCAAGATGTCAGGTGTGACTTTGATAACAGGATGCTGAATAAGTGGGAAAATAGAAACATGTTGCACATTGGCCAAATTTCCTCTGGCCTCACCGTGGCATGTTAGGGACCAACCTTGTAGAACGTTTCCATTTCCTCCATCACAACATGATCTCACCAGCTGCTGTAGTGTTGGCATTATGCTAGTTTAGGGGACAGTACCTTAGCACTAAAACTCCCTTTTTAATACTGTGGAGAATCACCCATCGGTAAAAGCTGGTTCCTGCGATGCTCTAGGAAGCAGGTACGGTTATTAAATCCAAATATAATCAATGATGTGGGATTCCTGATCCATTTCATTTTAAATGGGTGAGATAAGTACTTAAAAAAAAAAGTCTGCAGTCTGCGTCTTTTCAAACATCACATTTGAGCATAATAGAGAAGCAGCAGCACTTCTGTTTAAAGGCTCCCTTCCGGCTGTGGCAAAGCTGTGTTTTCTGTCTCCATACACCCACAGTGCTATTTAGTTCCTTATAAAAGACTCTGAAGCTTATTCTGAATTGTTTTTGAAAGGCAAAGAGAAATAGAAAGCTGTGGCAAGGGAAAAACATTTTCCTCCTCAGTTTTGCTTAAATCTGAATCGAGCATATGCCTGAGCGTTGGGCTGTGTTGGACTAATATTTGCCTCTTCAGAGAACTTGGGACAACACAAGAAGACCTGGCAGGGATACTGTCACACTCTGATGGCAGGTTTTTAGTAGAGGTGCCTTTGCCAATTCACTTTGTCCTTTTTGGGGGAGCGGGCTGGGTGGGAGAGTTAGAAGTGTGGTGTTAGGAGCAAGTCAGTCACCTAAAATAAGTCCTCTATTTGTCCACTTATTCTTCAGAGAAGTAAAAGTTGTCAGAGTTATTTTTTTAAGTACTTATCAACCAGAGTTGGTGGATTTTGAGGAGGACTTTAAATTGGGCTCATTTAACTGTGAGCAGTTTGGACTGTCTCGATAAACACTGAATTACTGTAAGAATATATACAGGCTCTCTGTATGCCCTGTACAGTTTGATTTGCTACACCAGTAACATTCTAGTATCAAGGAAGAATTCCATTTTATTATGAAGTTCAGATTTTACTTGATGGAATGCTTGCTGCAGGCTTATAAATAACACCTGCAACTGAGCTCTTGAGTGGTTTTAATGATGTTTCTGGAAGGAATAAAATTGGAATGGTTCTTTAAAGGTGGATGAATTCTCCAGTAGCCTAATCATATACCGAAATGCTTTTTCTGGGAGGGAGTATTCTTCAGCCAACAACGAAACTTTCCCTATAAAAAGCATTGTATTATGATGTGAATTGGCATTAAAATCTTTGGATGCTTTTTGCATTATTAAGTTAATGAAGAAATATTTTATATTGTCTTTTTATTATGTATGTATTAACAAAAAGTGGGCAGAGTAAAGTTTGCAGAACTGAATTTCTCTGTACATTTTTGCACAGTGGCTGCAGCTTGCTGTGGGTGAGGGCTTGGTGATGCAAAGCCGTGATTGGAAGGCACTGTAGAAAGAATATACACGTTTTTCCAGTGCAGGTGACCTGGTTGTTACTCATCTTGGCCCCTTGAAGTATACTGCAGTATGAAGAATCTGTTTCTTTACATTGTTACTGGCTTTGCTTATTTAATTGGGAGTCTTAGCAGAAATCTTAGTTTGCAACATGAGAGGGAATCAGATTTGCCTCCATTTTGGATTGCCTAAGCACTGTTTGCCTGAAAGTATTTTCTTCTCGTGTGTCCTTGTATTCTTCTTGCCAGCACAGTATACAGTTTCTCCATGCCAGTTAAACACTGGCTTTTGGTGGGGCCCAAGTCGCTGAAGACAGAAAACTGTAAAGCAGGTTGGTGGTCTCATGAGGCAACACACGCAGTTGGTTTGGCCAAACTGCCTGGTATGTATGTGCGGCCCGAAACCAGACCCTCCAGAGAAAGCCAGCTTGCTCCCCTTGGAATGATGACACGTAACATCAGTAGATGATCATTGTTTTGAGAGACTGTACTTATTTCAAAGGTTGGCCTTAAGCTTCAGTAACAGTGTCATCTCATGTCCTCTGTTGTCACAGCTGCATCCTAACTCGACTGCTTTGTTTTCTGGAGGGCAGAGAGCAAAATCTGGTGGTGTGACTCAACCTACTAGTTCTTAGGTAGAGTTTGTGAGAAGAAACATAAACCTGGATGCATGAGCTGTGCATTATTAAATTTTGTGGAAAAGTTACTATTTTTTTTTTCACCCTGTCCCTTTTACACGTTTGAGGCGGTCCCCGTCCCTTGCTTTGGGGTGGGGGATGAGAGCTGATGTGTGAGCGAGCCTGCGGAAGGCTGGATGCCCATGGTGGCTAACTCTGCATGCCCCTTTCCAGCACCACGGCTGTCACTCCCCTTGCTCTATGCCATGCTTTCTGTCAGGTTGCAAATTTGCACACAAAGAATTCCTCAGGAAGAGTTTGCACACGCATCACCTCGCAATATTCTGTACTGACCGAACAAGGGATTTGAAAGTTTTTCAGCACAAAAGGAGAACTTCAGAGTGATGGTCTGTGCACACGTCCTAGCAAAGGTAATGGTGGTCTAGCAAACACGATTGGTTTCTGGAGTTAAGAAGTGAGCGGGAGCACTTGTGTCATGGTATTTAGTGAGCCTGTTTAATCTCCCAGGGTAACCCTTCAGATTTTGTCGTCTTCTCATTGAGACTGGCTCTATTTTCTTCTATGTTTTTTCTGTTTCATTGCAGCTCATTATTTCCGTGATTATTATGCAAGTGGCATTGCCCTTGAGCTAAAATTCAATTGTCTAATAAGCAGCTATTATTAGATAACTAAACATTGTTTTATGAATATACGCTAATCTGAGATACTAAAAATATTTACAACTAAAAAGCAAAACCCCTCCATTGACTATCCAGTCATTGTTTGGATTTTTTTTTTTTAATTGGTGTCTCATTGAGCTTCAGAGTATTATGTACTTTAATCCAGGTTTAAGCCTCTTAAGGGGACTTTAAAATTTAAGATCAGAATATGAATCCCTTGACTGACACCTAGGAGAGGTTTAAAAGGACCTTTTTGGTTGTGATGACTGTTTTCAATAAGATTGTGTAAGATGTAGCTCATGTTTATCAGAAGTTAAAACAGACATAGGAGTCCATGGAGAAGTGGCTTTCCTGTTACTGTCATTACCCTGTTGAAATTTGCCCCAGTTTCTGGCCACCAGGATATATGAAAGGACTCTTGTTCTTTTCAAAGGAAATGATTCCTCTTCTGTCCCCACTGGTTATTAACTAAGTCATGGACGCTTTCCCATCTCCACTGGCCAAGACCCTATTTTGAACCTCTTTCCAGAGCCGAGTGGTACAAGTACATACACTTTTTCTGCTTATGTTGGTGGAGTGGCTGTGGGAGAATTAAAGGAAATGCTAATCAGAGGTACATTCTTACAGGACCCTAGTATATGTTGTACCCCTGCTGATTGGAAATTATGTTCATTTCTGGTTGGACTGCATTGTTTAGAAGAATGTTAATGGCTTACAATTCTGGGAAATTTATAATGTGGCTCTAGGGTGAATTCTGTGGTTTGAAGAAAATAAATATTTTGTATTGATTCTCACATGCCATGTCAATGTTGTGACTGTACTAAATGCAATAAGACTGTGGATGTTCTCTTAGAAGGGTATGTTTTGTTAAACAGATGGCAACTTAATTGCTCTCATTAGTCCTGTTTGTCAATATGACAGCCATGCAATTCAGGAGAAATTATTGAGATGTGCTGTTGGGGGGAGCTATGGCTGGAGACAGGAATGCTTATGAATAAATGGAGGTCAAATGCAGGCAAGAGGCTTCTGCCACCCACCAGCATAGCCAGAGGAAGGATGAAGTGAAGCAATGAAGTCTAGTCCCTGGTGGTGCTTGTTTGTTAGAGAGCATGGTGGAGCTTCAAACAGGGTGTTTTGTACATCAACTCTTGTTAATCCAAGAAAAACAAAATGGTGGATGAAACTCTTATTGACTGGGAATTCAAAGCCACTGACTTTGGCTCTGATCTTTAACCCTTGATGGATTTGAATCACTCCTTCTGTATCGGGTATATACCATCACTCAAACATTGTGGTTAATGAAATAAATCTTGTACAGATGTCCTTGGCTTTGTTATGTTGATACCTGGTTTACTGTAACTTTGTTACAATACAGAACGTACAGTTTTGCTTACAGGACGTTCATAATGCCTCCTAAATGATAACCACACTCTGTCCATGTCCCATCACAGTTAATTAGCCTGCAGGGTCAGTGTCCGTCTTGACCTCTGTGCCAGTGATAAACTGTGTACCTTATACATATGGTGACATATTCTATATACATGTATAGTATATAGACATGTGAACATACGTAGTTTTTCTTTTTTTGACACTGGTACATTATGGACCTTTAATCAAAACTTTTATGATTTGGGAGCTTTTTTGCATTGATTATACTGTGCTTTATAAAAATTACTTTTTGTTTTCCTTGATATGAAATTAGTAATATCCCCTAGATTTTTATAGTCTTAACTTCACAATTTTAGTTTCTTTTGCTCTCTCTTTACAGGTGTTCTGAGGGTGCCAGTTCTCATCCTCCTCTTCTTTATAACCTGAGCTGTATTGTAATGTCCGCTCTTTGATTACCACACAGTAGGATTCGATGACTTTAGCTTTTCTTTTTCTCTGCATTTGAATCACTGATTTTTTCTTCTTCAGCTTTTTTGTCCCAGTCAAGTAGAGAGCTATTTAAATCCTCCCTCTTAGCAATTTTTAAAAAAAATTGAGTGAAAATGTTCTACTAGAGCCAGTTCTTTATGTGTGTTTATTTCCTCTATTGTCTTATTCCTCAATAATCCAGAATTCTAAAGCATTTTGAATTTCAGAGAACATGGTATAGTAGAAAGAATATTGTACATATAATCTGAGAGCACAAGTTTAAGTCTCAGCTAGTTGTATGTTCTTGGGTAGGTTTTTTTCCTGAACCTCAGTCTCCCCATGTTTTAACACTAAGCCCTTTTCCTTCCCCTCTACATATGACATTGAACTTAATTTGCCAGAAGGATATAACAATTCTGAACTTATAAATTATGCACCTAAATGACCAGTAATATACCTTAAGATTTAGAAAGAAAAGGCCACAACTACAAGGAGAAATAGGTTAAGCTACTAATATAATAAGCATTTTCAATGCACTTCTTAATTAGCAGGTCATACAGAAGACATAACTATTATGATCACTAAGGGCATAAAAGATTTAAATAGCACAGTTAATAAATCTGATCTGATAGACATATATATCCCTTTGCACTCATCAATAAGGAAAGCATTTTAAAGCATTTTTTGTAAGCCAAGTCTAAAGTAAAGTATAACAAATGATGGCCAAATTGGATTTATCTCAGGAATGCAACTTGGTTAATATTAGGAAATTAATTAATGTGACTCATCTATTAATGGATTAACGTTGTGTGATCACATTGTCTATGAAAATCCAAAGAATCTACAAGGTAAATTAGAATTATGAGTTAATCAAAAGTTGCTGGAACCAAATCAATATGCAAATATCAATTACATGTCACACAGCAGCCACAAGCAGTAATGGCTTTTAAGTTTTTTAAATGTAATTAAGAAATAGAATTTACAGTAGGGACAAAAAAATTATAAAGTACCTAAAAATCTTAAAGGTATATAAGCCTTTTAATGAGAAAAACGATAATTTTAAAAAGCACATTTGTTGACCCAAATAAATGGAGAGTGTGATATATACATAGATCATCTAGGTCTCAAACTCTTCCAAATTTCCTAAGAGTCAGGCAATTCCAATAAAAAAGTCCCAATGGCTTTCATTGTGGTGCTTAACAAGCTGATCCTCACATATAAATGGGAGAGCAAAGGGTCAAGGATATATAGAAGACATTCCTAAAAAAGAATCAAGTGCGAGGGGAACTAGCACTACCAGAGTATAAAACTTACTGTGAAATACATGATTAAAACAAGGCGGAACTGGCACAGAGGTTATAAACAGGTGAATGGACAAGAATAAAGGTCAGCTTGGAAACTGACCCACTCGTGTACAGGAAGTAATCATTGCAGATCAGTTAGAGGCGGAGGACGGATTATTTAGTAAGTGGGGCTCTAGTAATTCTTCCCAAGGGGGAAAAAAAAGAATTGGACTTCCACCTTGCACCAGGCACAAAAATCAGTCCCAAGTGGATTAGAGATTTACTAGATTAAAGTTAAAACTACAAAGCTTAGAAGACAATATAGAAGAATATTTTTATGACTTTGGGGAAGGGTAGGATTTTGTCAACAAGATGGAAAGGGCAAACCATTAGTGAAAAGGTAAAAAAAAAAATTGGCTGCATTAATAGTAAGTACTTTTTTGTTTACCAAACATGCCCTAGAGTGAACAATAAGCCCCAACTGGAACAAGACACAGATAATCACAATATATACATAAACTGCTAAAAAAAAAAGCACCTGAATGCAAATCAATAACAAAAAAACAAATGGGCAAAAAGTCTAAGTAGGCATATCACAGAGAAGAAACAGAAGTGGCCCATAAACACGAAAAAATGTCCAACATTATTAGTCATCAGGAAATGTTCATTGAAATCATAAAGAAATACCATTTCCTAGCCACCAAATTAGCAACAATTAAAAAGTCAGAAAATACCAACAGTTGGAGAGATTATGGCAACAGCAACTCTCATCTGCTACTCTTGGTGTGGAAGTCAGTGCTACCACTTCGGAAAACAGTGTCGGCTAGTGAAGTTGAACAGGTATCTTACAGCCCAGGATTTACGCTTAGAGAAACTCCTGTGTAGATGTCTACACCCAGGGAGCGTGTACAGAAACGGTCACAACAGCATTATTTGTAGTAACCAAAAAGGAGAGCAGGAGAGCCAGCTGCTCATCTACAGTAAAATGAATAAACGAAGTACACCTGCGCAGAGGAATTCTGTAGAGCCCGAAGTGCAGTGCAGAGCTTTGTACATCAACATGGATGCATCTCGGAAGTCGTGTTGAGTTAAAGAAGCAAGTCAGAAGCGGTCAGCCTGGGGACATTTATATAAAGTTCACAACCAGGAAAAACTCTGTATTGTTTGGGGATTCATAAGTAGTAAAACTCTAAAGAAAAGAATTACTAACATTCAAGAGTGTGGTTTCCTTGGGGGTGGGGTGAAAGGGAATACAGGGGCTTATAAGCAGTTAACAATGGGAACATTTTGACCACTGTAAACATACTGGTTCTTGAGTTAGTATCTAAATTCAGCATAAAGTCAATCCAAATGCCAAAGAATATTTTAAATATTAGTTAAAAGTTCGTATGGAGGTATAAGCAGACAAAAATGGGAAAATGTTCATTGAAAGGGGTGGGGTAGGAGGAGGAAGAAGAGGAACTTGTTGTACCAAAAAGCACTTCAAAAATGTGCAGTTTTTACACTGGTATAAAAATAGACAAGTTAATGGAAGATCGTTTAAAATAGAAAGACTCAAATGCTTTCAAGAATTTTGAGTACGTTAAAGGTGGCTTTCTGAAATGATTCTGACCATGATGGATTATTCAATGAAAGGTGCAGATATAACTGGAGAAAAGTCAATTGATTCCTGTCATACCATTCACCAAAAAAATTCAAGATGGCCTGAAAATGACAAAAGAAGTTATGAAAACTAGAATACAGTGACTATTTTCTTGAAGTGGGAGAAGTTCGTTGGAAGGATGTAAGCAGTTGCCTGAAACAGAACCCTGTGTAAACCAGTCACCTGACTGCACTCAGCAGGGCACTACCCCCGGGCATTTGTATATACGTGTATATTTTTAACTTAATGTCTATGCACTATACTAATCCATGTAAGACAAAAAAACAGAAAAGAAAAAAGAGGAGGTGAAAACGTTTTAAAATGTATTTTGTGTGTATTGTGGTAAAAACAAAAACAAAAACCAACCTTTTGCTCTTTCTAAAAAATATAGTGAGAGCCACATGGTTAAAAATACTTCATTATTTTTGAAACTCCTAGTTTGAACACTTTATGATAAACACAACTTAAATGTCTGATTCTAAGGTAAGTTTATTGTAATGCTAGGTTTTAATCGCTGCTGTAGCTGAAAAAGCCACTTCAGTAAGATCTGTGAATCAGATGACTGTGCTTTCTGAAAAACAATACTCAGTTTTAAGTTCTATCTGCTCATCTTAAAAAAAAAGGTGTGTTGAAATCTTTGTAATAAACGTCCATCTTTCTCACTGACACTAACTTGTACCTGCTCAGTAATTTCAAGTGTGATATTTTTATTGTTAACAAATAGGTTCAAAACCTCCCGAAACTCACTTTGGGGTTTTAGTTCCCAAGAGTGCACTTTATGAGAGTTTTTATAGGTGACAGTTTTTGGCAACACATCGTCATAAAACTGGAAACATGTCTAACCAGTTTCAAAATGCTCTTAATAATGAATTCCTTTAGGAAAAATAGCCACTGTCTTACTCATTGTTAGTATATTATCTTTACCTTGAACGGTCAGATAAAACCTTTTCTGTTTTTCTGAAATGCCTTCTTGATTCCATATTACTGACAGGCTCTTTCTTGTCACCACAAGAGAGGTTGGCAAATTGCAAACATTTGTCTTTTTATAAGTAAAAAATACATAACATCCTTAATATTCACAGTATTTTTAAGAATGTTGCTATGGGATAGCCAGCAAACCGGTTTTGGGATTTGAATTTCTCTATCTCATAAAATACTGTAAAGATGCTCTCACGTGAGATAAAATCTAAGTCCAGTTGCCTTGTGGGGGCGTATAAACTACAATTTTCTGGAAGAGAATGGTGCTGTTGTCAACCCCTCAAGCCTTGTCGAGTCCCTCTGCTCCTTTCAGGATACCTCATGGGTTTTTTGCATGCTGCTGGACCCATCTACATGTGCACTGGGTATATTAAATATCGGTAAAGCTGCTTTACTCTTAAAAACACATATAATTCATGTTTTCTTCCTGCATCTCTGTGTTCCCTCTTGCTTGCTTTGGAGACCAATAGCTTAAACACTAAGGGAGATTTGTTATCTCACTGAAGTCCCAAGGTTGGGCAGTTTCCAGGCTCCAGAAATGCAGCGGCTCATTGATACCATCAAGGACCCAGATTCCCTCCAGCTTTCTGCTCTGCTGGCCTCAGGATGTGAGCTTTGTCCCCGTATTGCTCCCCTCGGGATCCTCCCTTGGCTGCCGCAGTCATCAGAGATGACACCAACCACTTGAGAAGGCGGTCTCTTTGTTCTCCAGCATCAGGAAACTTCCCAGAAACCCACCAGCACAATTCCCCTCACTTTCCACTGGGAAAACTGGGCTACGTGAACATGCCCAAACTAACCAGTGGGAAGGAGAATGGGACCACCATGGCAGACTTAGGCTAAACAGGTCTCACCTCTTGGGGCTGTAACTGGGCTTCACCCCCCAGTGGCCTGGGGAAGAGGAGATACTCGAATGGCTGCTGGTTGCCCGCGTCCACTACGCGGACTTGTGACTGCTGCTAGTTGGGAGCCCCTGGGAGACGGCAGAAAACAAAACAAATGAACCCTCTGATTGCACATCAATGCTGTCTCCCCCACACGTACACAAATACGCACCAACTCTTTCTACACCTCCTTCAGAATGAACTGATACGCTTTAGTTTGAAAGTCATGGTGGTCCAAATGTAGAATCCATACACAATAGAGAGGACAGTCACACCCCCTTCCTGGAATAGTCGGGAGTTACAGATAAGGGAAAGCTGAAAAGAGCCTGAGGTAGCTGAACACAGGCCCTGGCTGGAGAGGCTCCAAGGCAGGTCTAGTTTCACCCGTCACAAAGCGAAGTAGCATGACTGCATCTAACACTGCAAAGACGAGAGGGCACTGGGGTGAACAGATCCTCCATCCACGAGAGAAGACAGCTCAGAGAGCACACCAGGGGAGAGGGGGTGGCCGTGAACCGAGCACCTGCCACGTGGTGAAGGCTGCTCTTTGTGGATACCTGCACATCTGAACACTCTGCGAGGCGGTCGTTAGCCCCGCTCTAGAGCAGTGTGGCTGGCAGCTCCTGTCTGGCCCTCGTGATCCCCACCTGGAATTCAGACCCTTGTGTAACCCCTTCCCCTGGAGCATGGGCTGGACCTAGGGATGCCTAACCAAGAGAACTCAGCAACAGAGATGGATGTCACTTCTGTGAGGAGGTCACAGAAGACTGTGGCATCTGACCTGCTGGTGTGCGCCCTCTAACAGGGAGGGCCACCTGTCCAGGAACTGAGCGAAGATTGATTGCATCCCATGACCAATTAGGGACTGAGACCATCAGCCACCCGCCCACAAGGAATGGAGCCCTGACAGCAACTGCACGTGGATCTTGTCCCAGTGGAACCTGGAGATGATTTCTACTCTGGCCAACACCTTGACAGTAGCTTCGGGAAAGATGCTAAAACAGAGTACTTAGCTAAGCTGTGCCCAGATTCTGGACCCGTGGAAATTAGGAAATAATATATGTGTGGTGTTTTAAGTCACTAAGTTTTAGAGTAATTTGATACTATTATGATAACTATTATGAGATTGTCAAGATGTCAGAGATTTAAGTAGCTTGCTCAAAGTCACAGAATAGTGACAGATTTAAACAGTTGTCTGTCAGGACGCTTTTGTTTCCCTGCTTGGTCCTCCCTGCTGTCAGCCTCCAGTGTAGGTAAACACTGTCCCAACTCTGACCCCTGACCCCTGACCTGTGTTTCGTTAGAGGCGGTGTCTTTCTTAAGACGCACTAATCACATCCACCCTAGCTGGGGCTGTTAAACTGTGTCCACAGTAACCTCAGGGGAGACAGTTTTCTCAGCTGGAGTTCCAGGAGAGAGGCCCTATAGGAAACAGTTTGAATAGTGCTTTTTCCCCACTTTTCCCAAGGATGGCACAGAACTTCTAAATGTACAGGGAAAAGTTCATACAACGGATGCCTCAGAGCAGAGGAGCTCAGTTCCCTCCAGGACCCAGGCTGAGAAGGAAGCAGAGAAGGACAATTGAGGTGTGTTGTGGGGAGAAGGGTGGCGGTTCATGCCGTGAGCATCCCCTAGAAAAGGGACTCCCCTCATGGCGCAGCCTACAGCGCCACCGGCAGAGGGCAGGGACTCCCTGTCCGCAGAGCCCTGCTTAGGGTCCCCTCAAGCCCTGTCCCCTCTCTGCCCCTCCCCCAGCCCGTGGCTCTGCCCAGGTGATAACAGAGTGAGGCTTTCACTGGATTGGGTATGTGAGTCCCACTTGTAAGTTTTCCTGCACTTTCCAGGGGCCTCCTGAAGTGGGAGGAGCCTGGGGAGGGGGTGTCAAATGCTGCTCTCGGCACCCCCACCTCTGCTTCTTTAGTTTGGACCACGTTTCCCATACTCACCCCAGTGGCTGCCTCCCACCCGCAGACTTAGACCACTTTACTCTCATGGCTGCCCTGCTCCCTCCCATCAGAAGTCCTGGATTGCTCAAGTCTATGTCTCCTTCTGGAGAAGGTTTCTCTGCCTGTAGCTGCTGCCTGATTTCCTGGAGTTCGCGACCCTGACTGGGTCCAGCCATTGACGCAGCACCTGTCAGGTGGGGTGATGTCCGACGGAGCTCTGAAAAGGAAGATTTTAGGTAGCGTGTTCAGCTCTGTGGGTTCTTTCTCCGTGCTTGTGATGTCTTTACACCTGAGGACACCTCTAGGAACGTTTGTCCCATACTTCATGCTTCCCCAGGCACTTCTTCATTTGTCACCTGGCTGGTGACAGGTGGATAGGGAAAAGTCATGTTCTCTGTTGGGTGGAGACTTGGGCCTTGGAGTTATGACGAGCAGGGTTCAATCCCAGCTCTGTTCTTTGCTAGTGACGTGCTTTGGGCAAGTTACCTGTCTGAGCCTCAATTTCCCCTATGTGAAGTGGCAATAATGCCACCAGGGATGAAAGGACATGCTGCATGGAAGTCGCCCGGCTCAGTGCTGCACAGCCGGTCTCGGGTTCACTCTCTCCCAAGCAGCCAAGACTCAGAGCTGAGCTCCAGCTCACACAGCTAGTTAGTCCAACTGGGGTCAAGCCAACTGGGGTCTCCAAGGGACAGAAGAGGCCTGGGTGGAGTTAGTAGAATCATTTCTTTCATCCTAGACACCGTCTGCCAGATAAAATGACTCCTTTTAGAGAGACTGGTTCCCAGTTGTTCTTTCTGCTCATGACCTGCCACCAAGACCAGTTAGTCCTCAGGCTGTGTTTTGTGAATATAAAATCTCATCATGAGGGGAAGTGCTTGTCTTCCTGTGTGCACTGGCTGTCGGATAGTTAAATGGATAGTTAAACGGCCTTAACAAAAAAGAAATTTAACAGAAGAATCCAGGGCTGGGACTAAATTCAACTTGACATCACTTGAGTTTGATTATTATTTGTCAAAAGCCTAATGCAGGCCCTCAGATTTGGAGCCCAGGCTTGGAGAAGCATTCACAGCGTAGAGGACAGACAGCTTGGTGAGCAGACGGCTCCTCCCTATGGGATCAAAGACCAGTGGGCGACGCGAAATTTTATTGGTTTTACCAACCATGAGATGAAAGACGTTAAAGC
This sequence comes from Camelus bactrianus, assembly GCF_048773025.1. Taxonomy (NCBI): domain Eukaryota; kingdom Metazoa; phylum Chordata; class Mammalia; order Artiodactyla; family Camelidae; genus Camelus; species Camelus bactrianus. Next base: position 27,517,760 of record NC_133549.1, read on the forward strand.
AGTGATCAGAAATATTCAGGCTTAACTCTGGTTAAGAGAACAGAGAGGAGATTCAGGCCTGCAGTGCTGGAGGAAAGAAGGGGTGTAGAGGTTTTAAAGGGATGTTAAGCACACGCCCATGACATGTTGTCTCTCCGATTTTTGTTTGTTACAATGAGGTGGACTTGGTATACGCTGCAGACTATTCATAAAGTGTAATAAGAGGCAATAGTGAAAGAGAGTGTCTGCTGTGAAGAACATCACAACTGAAACTCGCAGACACAGCAACGGCTGAGGGGCGAAGCTGGCCCCGGACAAGCGCACGCTGCACGACTCACGTGTGTGAAGTTCAAGAAAAGGAGAAACTGAATTGCAGCGATGGAAGTCGGAATACTGGCGACCTGGTCTGGGTGTGGGGGGAGGGGCAGTGTAGGTATCAACCTAGGAAGGGGCATGAAGGGTCCTGATGGGCTGTTGGAAATACTGGTACAAACACAGACATATGGATCAGTGGAACAGAGTAGAGAGCCCAGAAATACCCACACACCCATGGCCAACTAATCTTCGACAAAGGAGGCAAGAATATACAGTGGAGAAATGACAGTCTCTTTGGGAAGTGGTGTTGGGAAAGCTGGACAGCAACGTATCAGTGAAGTTAGAACACTCCCTCACACCATACCCCAAAATAAACTCAAAATGGCTTAAAGACTTAAACATAAGACAAGACACCATAAACCTCCTAGAAGAAAACAGGGGCAAAACATTTTCTGACATAAATCTTAGCAATGTTCTTCTTGGGCAGTCTACCCAGGCAATAGAAATAAAAGCAAAAATAAACAAATGGGACCTAACTAAACTTAAAGCTTTTGCACAGCAAAGGAAACCATAAATAAAACAAACAAAAAAAATCTACGGAGTGGGAGAAAATATTTGCAAATAATGCAACTGATATGGGCTTAACTTCCAGAATATACAAACAGCTCATACAACTCAACAACAACAAAAAACAAACCACCCACCCTCCTACACTGTTGCTGGGAATGTAGTTTGGTGCAGCCATTATAGGAAACAGTCTGGAGATTCCTCAAAAAAACTAAAAATAGAGTTACCATATGATCCAGCAATCCCACTCCTTGGCACATATATATGGAGGGGAAAAGATATATGCACCCCAATGCTCATAGCAGCACTATTTACAATAGCCAAGACTTGGAAATGACCTAAATGTCTACTGATAAATGATTGGATAAAGAAGGTGTGTTATATATATAAATAAATAAACACACACACACACACACACACAATGGAATACTACTCACCCATAAGAAAGAGTGAAATAATGCCATTTTCAGCAATATGGATGGATCTAGAGATTATTATACTAAATGAAGTATGTCAGACAGAGAAAGACAAATATCATATCACTTATATGCAGTATCTAAAAAAATGACACAAATGAACTTCTTTACAAAATAGAAACAGACTCACAGACACAGAAAGCAAACTTATCATTACCAAAGGGGAAACGAGGTAGGGGGAGGGATAAATTAGGAGTTTGGGATTAGCAGACCCAAACTAGTATATAAAGTAGATACACAACAAGGTTATTCTATATAGAGCAAAGAACTATCTTCAATAACTTGTAATAACCTATAATGAAAAATAATACATAAATATGTATAACTGAATCACTATGCTGTACAACAGAAATATCACTTTGTAAATCACCTATACTTCAATTAAAAAAAAGTCCATTAGAACACCACAGTAATAATTGCTGTGGGCAAGATTTACTGATGAATGCTAAATTAGTGAGCAGAATTTAAGGAGAAATAGGATAGTTACGTAAACTCAAAGTTATTCTACCCCCCAAATATTTATTAGTGTGGTTGGTGTAATACATGTCTGCAAATTCTTTGATATTCCTGCATCCAAGGGGTACAGCTTAAATACCCTTCCCTCTGAATGTGGGCTGGACTCAGTGACTGGCTTCTAACAGAGTACAAAAAAGGGAAAATAACCGATTTCATCACAGAGAAACCAGGGGGCAGCCCCTTAACTGAGTGATCAAGGTTCACAACCTGGTAGTGAGCTGTGTCGATGTCCTCCCCCTGGTACGATGCGTGAGAAGGACACTTCACGTCCAAGTCCATGACCTCAGTCTACACACAAGAAAACATCAGGCAAATCCAAAGTCAGGGACGTTCTCCAGGACACCTGACTGCTCCTCCTCAAAGGTATCAAGATCATGAAAAATCTGGGGAAGAAAAAAAGCTGATGGCAGAGACATAGTGACTAAAACCAGTGTGGGGTCCTGGGATTGAAAAGCAACCTTTAGTGGAGAAACTGGGGAAATTCAGATGAACTCTCTGGCTTAGTTAATCATGTTGCCCCAAAGATGATTTATTTTTTAGTTTTGATAAATGTACCATGGTTATGTAAGGTTTCAACCCTAGGGGAAGCTGGGGGAAGGATTTACAGAAACGCTGCACTATTTTTGCAATTCTCCCACACATAAATCTAAAACCTTTTCCCCAAGAGAATTGTTTTTTAAGTCCCATGGGTTTCTCAGAGAATGATAAGGAGGTCTGAAATAATAGTTCTTGCAGGAATCTGAGTCATACGGGGAAGCCACAGTAATTCTGATGGGCGTGTGGGTATTAGGGCTGGTGGCTCATTTCTAAGCTGTCGTAAAAATCTGTTTTGAGATGAGTTAAATGTTTATCTTCAAATCGAAGGGTCTGAGCTTAACAAGCTGGCATGTAAATACTTGTGTTTTGTTCATAGTGTCTTCTTGCTGGGGTTGAAGGTACATGTGAGCTTCCAATCAGGGCTCGAGAGTTGAAGTGACTTTGGTATCATCAGCTTCACGTTAGGGAAAATGTCACTGCAACCCATCCGAGGAAGGTGTGACAGAGGGCGGTCGAAGTCCTTTGACAGGCGCCCAGGCTCCGAGCTGGGGGTCATCCCGGGGCACTAAGGGGGCCCTTGTACTCTGGGTTCCTCGCACTCTCGGCTCCCAGGCTTTCCAAGGATAACCTGGTTAGAGTCAGACACTCCGGAGTTCCCACAGACCTACAGTCCTCGAGTCTACTGAAAATCACGCTAACTCTGCTCATCCAGGGTGGCAGTGTGAACTGGGGAACTGCTTCAGAACTACAAGCATAGCAAGAAGATTAAAGGTGCCCCCCCCATCTGCCAATACAGGAGAGGCGCTCAAAGAGCAGAAAGCAGGCATGAAAGGGCTTCCTGCCGCGTGGTGGGGGTGGGAGGGGCATCTTATCGGGAGGGGGCAAGGGGGCCCTGGAAGGAGAAATGGGAAAATCCAGGTGAGCGGCAGGTGCTCTGGGAAGTTTGGATGTAAAGGCATTTTTAAGAGCCAAGACTGCCAGTCACATGGGGCTGTCTCAGGCCAGGCCCTAGGGTGAGCCCTTGCGGGCAGGAGACCTGGGGACCTAGAGACTCAGGCTAGAGGGCAAGTGCAGAGCTGGGACGTTGACCAGGACTTGGAAGAGGCTTTGTGGTGCAGGAGACAGCATACACGTCCCGGACTCAGAGGTGCGATTGGGGTCAGTGGCTCCCGGTCTTACGTGCTGTGTTGTCCCTGTGCAGGTCACTGCAGCTCTCTGAGCCTCGGTGCCTTCTGCTGTAAAACCAGAGTGCTCCTGCCTTCACTTTTTCCATGGCTTAGATGTTTCTCATCCCTCAGGTCTCAGAGTGACAGCTTCCACTACTGTTACTGCTTCCACTGTTACATTTATCCAGACTTCACTGCCGGCCTGGCACTGTGGGAAGCCCTCTGTTCCTCTGTCTCCATGGACCTACATGACAGCCCCGTTTTCCAGTGAGAAAGCTGGATCTCACAGATGTAAAGTGACCTCTCCAAGGTCACCCAGCTGTCACATAGCAGCTGTCCTTCACAATCTCACATTGGCAGGGACGTAAGGTTTTCAAGTTGCAACCAGAACACAGAGCCTGGCACAGAGCAAGTGCCCAGCGGGTGCTCACACATCACGGCGAGCTCCTCCTCGGCTTGGCTGCCCGGGCGGCAGAGGTGTCTAGGGGCATGAACTCAGCCTCCTTGTGACCAGGCAGCATCACTCTTACAGGCGCTGAGCCCTCGGCCTGCAGGCCGTCTCTGTGTCGGCAGCATTCTCTAGGAGACAGTGCCCCCTAAGCTCTGAGTAGGCCCTGGGCCTGCGGACGGAGCCCCACCCCAAGTGCCCTGGGATTCGAGAAGGCCAGACTTTTGGGGCACACAGAGAGAGATACCCGACAGAGGTCTATCAAGAGTGGGCTCTCTCAGTAGGGCCAGAGACCCCTAAACTAAACTGCCCTGCCAGCACACCAGAAAATACAATTGAGTGGCTAACCATTGCTGTTTGGAGGGAGAGAGGTGTAGGCCAAGGTCATATGTACTCAGGGGAGGCTGAACTCTGTTGTAGGGAGACCTCATCCTAGAATCTGTATCTGATGAGGAAATTTGGCCCCACCATTAATTCACCAGGCAAGTCACTGAACCACTCTGACCTCCAGTCTCCTCATCTGTAAGACAAAGAAATTGGCCCAAGGTGGTGCCCAGCATTGTTTGGGTTTGCTCAGCCTTCTGCATGTTATTTACTTTGGGGAACTGCTCCTCCCTGTTCAACATGGTGTTTGAGCAGGGCTGGTGAGGGTGTCCCCTCTTCTTCAGCCTTTGGATGGGCATGTTACCTGAGCCAATCAGCTCTCTCCCCAGGAGCTGGAATTGTGAATGGAGCAATCTGAAGCCTGAAAGAGGCGGAAACTGGCCCTTCCCCAGGGTGGAGACACCAGGGACTGGGCTGGGGTTCCGGCTGCTAAGATCCTGGAGCTGACAGCTGCTTGTCCACCCGAAGACTGGCTCGGCCTTCCACTTGGTGACCACCCTTCCTCTACTGTAAGTGGTGAAGATCAGTGTTTTTGCTTGCAGCCCAAGTGCCCTAAGACCCCAGAAGATTTCTTGGGCACTCTTGCTTCTGTGTAAGCCCTTCCCTGCAAATGGAGGCTTTGTTTCCCACTTTGGAGCTTTTCTGAAACAAAGTGGTGAACAAATAAATGAATATACTTAATGGAGATGGAGAGGATGATTTCTTCCTCTTCTGCATTTTCTCTCTGGAGAGAAATGGGAGATGTCTCAGTTGATCCCAAACCCAAGGCTCCAAGGATGGAGTAACCGGGCACGCTGTCCCTAAGAGCCCCCAGGTGTCGCTCTGCCCAGCCTGGGTCCCTGGTCTGCGCTGTTTAATGACCTGCAATGCATCGCTATCCTTGTCCTCCTCCGGCTGACTGTTTGCAAATTGCTTTTGCCCTGGTGCCTGACAGAGTGAAAATGCATTTTCAGTCTCCAGGCAACAATAGGTGTATTTCTACCACAGCATTTCTGAGCTTGCAAAGACGATCTGATGTCCTGGGCCAGGTCCTCGGTGCTGGGTCCCCTGGGCTTTGAGAGGACAGGTGATATTCTGGGAGAGTGGGAGCCAGGTCAGTGGGGGATGGAGGGGGTGGGCCACACACAGCGGGCTCTAATGATCTTCTCATCCTCTGCCAGGTGAGATCTAGAAAGAGCCCCCACTGTCCCCTGGCCTCCCTGTGTCCTCACACTGAATTAGCGAGCCCTTGCTTTGGGCCAAGCACGGTGCCTGGCCCTTTGCACACTTCGTGTCCTGTGTCCTCACTCAGCCTTGTGAGGCCGTCACTCCCCCATGTTGTCCACATGAGGCTCAGTCTTGGGTCCCAGACGGGGCTGTCTGACTCCAGAGCGGCTTCTGTTACATAGTGGCCCTGGGGAGCCAACTGGTGGTAAATTCAGGCCGCCCTCACCTCCCCTCAGGGCCATCAGCTCCTGACACTGCTGCCTCCTGGGCACAGCTGGTGCCGGGCCTGGTGGGCCTGTGGAGTCCGCTCACTGGGGGTTGATATTGGAAGCTGCTTGGGCCATATCCTCTGTCCCCTTCCCCAGGGGAGACAGAGATGGGTGAGAATGCTTGGGTCTTCCTTCTGACGGTCAGTGCGCGATGCTTGGCAGGAAGGAGCATGGTTCCAGGGAGGCAGGCGCATCTCAGCTGTACCACGAGTGCAGTGTGACTGGTCTACGATTCCCCACCGACAGATACACTGGGGCTCGTACTAGAAGTGGGGCTGGTACTAGTCCTGGGGAAAAGATAGTAGCTATGATTGCGGTGAATTTAAATGACTTTTTTCATTAAAGGAAAGCGGTTATCACAGAGTGAGTGCTGAACGCAGCAGCAGCTATTATCATGCTGTCTAGCCAAAGCCCGTTCCTCAAGCTGCCTTTTAACTTTCTCTTCTTTGGGCTAAAATTTGATTCCTGTTTTAACTCAATAAACAGCCACGGAGTGGCCTCCACAGACTGGATTAGGTGATCTCCATGGTAATCTGAGGTGTCTTCATCTTACTTGATCCGCACCTTGGCATCCAAGGCTTCAGGCCGGGATGGAAGTCCTTGGGTAGAAACAGTAGCTCTCAATGACTGTCAAGCTGTGGGTGAAGCGCGTTGTATCCACTGTGGCATTTAATCCCCATGGCAGGCCAACATTTTCAGCCCCATTTTACAGATGGGGTAAGTGGCGTTCAGAGAAATTCAGTAACGTATTCAAAGTCCCTTAGCTACTAGGGGACAGAGCTGTGGTCCAACTTGGGTCTGTCCTCAAAAGTTGTGCTCTCAGCCCCGGCCCACATGGCAGATCCCAGCTTGGGAATGAGGCTCCGAGTCACCTTAGCATTTCAGGACCCTTAACAGAAAGCAATCATTTACTCTCAAAATTCTGCTCAGATTGGCTCATTTGGCAGCTGGATCACTATTAAATCTCCATGGTCACCTTGGAAGTTTCATTCTGGTCTAACTGGCCCTAATGGGCAGTTAAAGATGTGATTAATAAAAACAGAGAATGAGTTAGCACGTAACTGCAGTGTGGGCGGGTGGGCAGCCTCTTCCCGAGCAGAGTCTGGTGGGGCCAGGAGGGGAGCGGGGAAGGAAGTGATCCGGGGCTTTGCCCCCAGCGGGAGGGTTGGGAGGCTTGGGGCTGGGAGCGAGTTGCAGCTCACATTTCTCCCTCCTCCCCTTCATCTACTCAGAAACAGGGAGAGGAGAGGAGGGGATGGGCGCAGGGGAACCAGCAAGGACTGAGAGGCGAATGCAACCGAGCAGCTGCACGGTCTCACACACCCACCACAGCTCCCCCAGGAAGCAGGAACCCCAGCTAGTCCCAGTTTTTGGACAAGGAGCTGAGATGCAGAGTGGTACCCAGGGTCACACAGCAGTCCAGTGGCAGAGCCTAGGTGGCCAGACCCAGCGCAGGGTCCCACCTGCTCTATTTCCTGCACTGTTGCCTCTGCTGGTTGGTTGCCACCATGTGACAGTGGATCCCAGGCCAGGGGATGTGCTCCTTCCCAAAGAGCCCCCTGGCGGAGACTCCACCTGCCAGGTGTGCATCTCCTTCAGTGGGTGACAGCCCTGCAGAAAACCCTGATGTCCAGAGCCTTCTGTCTACCTGCCTCCCAGCAGATCAAGCCTGGCCATCACCCCTCCCCGTCTCAGCAGTTTCTCAGAGCTGTTTCCCAGGCCTCCTCCTCACATGTCCCTGGCCAGCTGGCTGCCCTTCTTCTCACTGGTGAGAAGAGGGGGAGGGTCCCTGAACCTCAGTGTGCAGAGCTATCACCCAGGGAGACGGTTACCTCCTACTGCCCCTCCACTCCGAGATGCCGAAGGTCAAGAGCAGGGCCCGGAAACCTGTGTGTCAGCCTCACGCTCCAGGTGGCTCAGATGCACGCGCAGCGGACCACCCTGGGGGACACAGGCTCCGTCAAGTCTAAGGGTCTAACTTCTACGTTGTCTAACTGAAGACGATTCTGAAGTCATCTTTCAACTTTCCTCATCTAGCGCTAAGATGAGAATCCCAAGTTTAGCTGATCTTTTTATTCAATCTCGTCACTGTGCCAGGACCCGGGGTGGGGGGCTGATGGGGGCACACAGTGGTCCTTGTCCTCCTGTTGTAGGTTCACATGCAGAGGTAGCCAGGAGGAGCTGAGCCCTTCGATGGGGGCTCAGCACAGAGGGTACACAGGTCCCATTTTCTAGAATTCATGATGACATTTTCCCAGACTGTCCTCAGCCTCCCCAGACGGGGGTCCTGAGAGGGGCCTGGCTCAGGCCTGCCCTGAGCCCTGTGAGCCCTGCTGCAGCTCAGCCCCTGCGAGCCCGTGGTCTGCTGGCCCAGGTAGCGTGAGGGATTACCCAGCTAGCTGGGGAGGGATGGGACAGGACGGGGAGGGGGACTTTGGTTTGGACACTGCACCCCCGCCCCAAGCCTTCTGCGGTCAAGGGCTTTATTAATAAAGATTAATTGGCATAAACAGGATTCTTGCCTTCCTCAAATAGATTCTGAACGGTTACTCTGGCAACAAGGCCTGGCTCCATTCATTACCCAGGGGACGGAGATTGAGTTTGGTGGGATCTCTGTTCTTGCCCTTCTGTTTTGCAGTCTGAGTTTGGAGTGGGAAGAGAGGGGTGTGGCGAGAGGAGGGTTGTTGTTCAAGAGACTCCACTGGCCTCTTGGCCCGAGGCCAGGCCCCGAGGGGAAATAAGGCAGATATGGGGTGGCCTCTGACCTCCAAGTTCTGGGCCAGTGGGCTCACCACCAGGGGCCTTGAAGGCCAGCGGCAGTGGTTCTGACATTTGAAGACAACACGGGGACTGTCTATGAAGCACTGCCCCAGGACACGTCCTGCCGAGAGGATCTGGGGCTTCTGGCATGGGGGCGGGCGCTGACCAGCAGTCAGGATGCTTGGGCAGCCTCCCGGGCACTACTCTCCACTCCTGGGGCTCCTCCCTGTTGTGAGGCTTGGAGAAGCACACAGAGCAGGAGCTGGAGATTGTGGACCACGTCTACGGACATGCCAGGCAGGACTCCAGCAGCGCCAGGAAGGGGACCTCTGGCAGGCAGAGTCCAGGTAACCACCAAGCCACGTTACTAGCTGCTAGAATTCTCTCTGCAAGACACACTGCTGACCCAACACGGACCCTGAAGCCAGACTGGTGCCAAAGGCCTGTCAGGTGGAAACCAGTCTCCCAGGGTCAGGAGGACCTTCATCCTCATCACAGCTGCTGCCATTTCTTGAGCACCATGTCATGCTCTCTTTGCATGCATGATTTCAGCTCATCCTCCCGGTAGCTCTATGAGGCTCAGAGAGGTTAGGCACTGGTCCAAGGTGGCACAGCCAGCAAGTACAGCACAAACCCATGTGGCCTGGCCCCAGAGTCTGCACAGGTTAAGTTAAGTTGTTCATTCAGCAATTCTTTGTTGAGTGTCTGTTTTATGCCAGGTACTGTCCTGGAAACCCATGGGAGTCCTAGAGCTTCAGAGGCCCTGGGACTCCAGCATCAGTTCCATCCCACCCCTCTGGTCCTAGTTTCTGGGGAGGTTGACAGTGTCCCTTTGTGGGCATCACTCATCCACCCTGCAGAGAGGCCAGTGGCCCCACTTCAGCTCATGGAACATGACAGGTGAATGGTCTTCAAAAGCCTTCTGTCAGGCTCAGACGGGGAAATTGCAAGGAAAGAGCTAATTGCCACCCCCAGTGCCCTCTGAGCCAGGCTGCCAGACAGTCAGGAAAACCAGCAGAAGCAGGTCTGGCCCCTGCAGAGCCGGGTGGTTGGGCTGCTCTGTTCTAGCAGGCAGGATTTGGGCTCCTGCTAGTGGGGCTATTAATGACTCTCATTGTCTGACACTGCCTTTTGCTTTACCCTTCCCAGAACAGCTTCCCACTTGCCTTACTGACCAGGAGACGCAGAAATGCCTGATCTACAGGCTGTGCAGGGAGACAGGTGGTCCCCCAAGTGCACGACTCAAGTTACCTGGTGCTGCTCCCCACCGTTCTTTCTCTTTAACTTTACCTTCTTTAAAGGAATCTGTCTGAAGTGACTTACATACTTCCACACCTCATTAAACACGCATCAGCTCATATTCAACACAATTTAAATTTAGCTTAATGATTCTTAGCCACCATTCAGAATAGAAATTACTACGAAGTGGTGAACTAGGTACCATCAGAGCGGTACTGTTCAATACAGTAGCCGCTAGGCATGTGTGGCTATTTAATTACAATCAAACATTCAGTTCTGTTTCCCAATTCAAGCTGTTGTGCCCGAAGTACTGAAAGGCCAAACAAACCAAAATGTCGGGAGTTTGGAGCAGAGAAAGGTTCACTGCAGGGCTGAGCAAAGAGAATGAGTGGCTCCTGTCCCCAAAACCCTGAATTACCTGAAGGGTTTCAGCTGAGCCTTTTTTTTTTCATTGAGGTATAGTCAGTTTACAATGGTGTGCTAATTTCTGGTGTACAGCATTCAGTGGTTCAGTTATAGATATATATTCCTTTTCATATTCTTTTTCAATATAGGCTATTAACATGTATTGTATATAGTTCCCTGTGCCAAACAGTAGGACCTTGTTGTTTATCTGTTTTATATATAGTTAGTATCTGCAAATCCCAAACTCCCAATTTATCCCTCCACTCCCACTTTTCCCCCTTAGTAACCACAAGTTTGTTTTCTATGTCTGTGAGTCTGTTTCTATTCTGTGAGTCTGTTTCTGTTTTGTAAATAAGTTCATTTGTGTCATTTTTTTTAGATTCCACATATAAGTGATGTATTTGTCTTTCTCTGTCTGACTTACTTCACTTAGTGTGACAATCTCCAGGGCCATCCATGTTGTTGCAAATGACATTATTTTATTCTTTTTTATGGCTGAGTAATATTCCATTGTGTGTGTATATATATATATATATAGTGTGTATATACACCCTCCCCAACTACTTTATCCAGTCATCTGTTGATGGACATTTAGGTTGCTTCCATGTCTTGGCTTTTGTAAATCCTTTTGCAGGGCTTCCTTTCTCCAAACTTTCCACAACCTCCTGTATCCATGTTAGTTTGTCCCTAATTTTTTTTCCCATCTAGAAACAACCAGTAGGACCAAATCACTTTCTTTTCCCTTAACTAAATGCAATTCCATTCCTCATATCTTCCTTTTTAAACTCAAAACACATATACTACTTTCCGAGTGTTTAATGATGTTTCCTCTATTATTTTTAGTAGCTTTAATTAGACATGTAAGCTAGAACCCTCAACTCTTAAAAACCTTAATTTCTAAGTGAAAACCAAGAAGTAAGCAATTATGAACTGTTTCTTCCATTAGTATTCTGTAGACTGGCAAACATACATACCAATAATAATTTTTTAAATGTGTGCTTTTTATGAAAATATCTCAGGGTGGCACCAAACACATTTAATAATAGTCCTAAATACTTTAAGTTTCTCTATAAAGGGAAGCCAGTGTTTAGCAAATAATGTTTCAGTATCTTATTTTGTTTGGGAACGATCTAGCTATTCAATAAATTTCCATCATTTACTTTAATTTAGCACAACTCTAAAATTTCATGTTACCAAATATCTAGAGAGATAATTTTTAAGTAGACATTCCTAAAACATAATTATTTCTAAAGAGTTCTCCCAAAAGCTCTTATCTCATTTGCATTTAATTCACTTATAAGAATTTCTTCATACCAGGTTAATTAATTTTTTTTCTGCTGACAAACTCTACAGCAGAAATAAACTTCATTGACCTTCAGTAAACCTAGGTACAATAAAAGACATGTCTTTATTGATTATACCAACAAGCTTAAGCTAGCTTTAACATCGGATATTTAATATTGAATTTTTATGTAAAGACCGACAGAACCACAGATCTCAGCTTTTCTGCTTGAGTTTTAAATAAAAAAACCTCTCCCCACCACCCCCTTGAGAGCCCAGGTAGATCATTTACATCTCAAAGGCACAGGAATTAAAATACAAATTCCTCCTCTAACTGCTTACACAAAACCTTGCCATTTTGGCTACTTTCAGGGATTTTTTTTTTTTTTTTTTTTTTTTGCAGTTCCCAAATATCCACTCCAGTTTAAAGAAATAACAGGAATAGACAATAATATATATCATTTGCTTACATTCACGTGCCTCACTTTCAGCAAAACCAGGAAGAGAGAACAGGATTTGGACTCAAGTACTGAGACATTCACACACACCCCTAAGATAAAAGCCAAGGTAACTGCAAAAGGCCCACTTTGATATAGCCGTTAGAGGATGTTGCTCTCCAGATCTCAGGGAGTACTGAGGCCATACAACGTTACAATAAAAAAATTTTTTTTCATTGATGGGAGCATAGCTAAAAATCTCCCAGTTTTGCAAAAATACCCCAGGGAACCATAAGATGGACCAGAGTGCTGAATAACCCCATAATTATTCACAGCTGGTGTCAAATATCAAGCAAATACAATGCAAAACAGTCTCTCTGGATCACAGTTCACTACCCCCCAGAAAATGAGATTCCCAACCAATGCCCAGAGATGAGGCTGAGTACAAGATCAAGGCTAGCAAGAGAAAACCCCAACCAGCACTGTGCCGCAGGTGAAGCCAACACAGTAGGGCAGATACCCAGTGTCCTTGAGGTAGGAGGGAAGCGGGCAGGGCCCAATCATTAAAAAAATGACATAGCCATTGAAGACAGGACATAAACTGGTTAGAACCAACTCCAAGATGGTGGAAGATTCGACTTCCAGTAGACCTTGAGCCTCATTAGAGGCTTATTGTAATACATGAACTGGTAAATGACATACTCACGGGACCATGACAGTTCCTAGGCTGACAATACAAGGCCAAAACGTGGACAGGGGACAAATTTCTGGAAACACCCATCCCTGACCCAAAACAGTTGGAATAATCCTCCCATTTGTCAGCATATGAAATTACCGAGCCCATAAAAGTGAAACATCCCTGCACTTCCCTAGAGGACCCTATGCTCTGGGGCTGCCTCTCTTGCGTTCTGAGACAGACTGCACTCTGTCTATGGAGTATGTATCTCCCTGAATAAATCTCCTTTCATTTTACTACGGCTCGCTCTTGAATTCTTTCCTGTGCGAGACAAGAACCTACTCTCCAGCAACATTATCACATACGAGCCCCGTGATTCACCGAAGACGTCTCAGACGGCCAGTGCAAGTACTGATACACACAAACAAAAACATGGCCCCACGAACAAACGCTCAGATGAGATGTAGTCCAGAAACTCCCCTTCCACACCCAGACGGAGGCTTCCAGAATGGCCTGGTTCCCAGAAGAGAATGGATCCAGACTGGCTCCCAGTGAGCCCAGGATGGCTCACTTCCTGGAAGGGAATGAGCCCAGATGGAGCAGGTAGAATTTTCCATCCTGCACAAACTGGAGTGGCTCACCCCAAAATGATACACACAAAAACACGAACAACAAATAAGCTCGGGTAGCACAGACAGAAAAATCGGAGTAGTTGCTGTCTAAAAATCCCACTTCCACTCCCAGACAGAGCCCTCCAAACAGACTGGCCCAGCTCTCAAAAGAAAAGGACTGAGAGTGGCTCATTCCTGGTGGGAAAGAGCCCGGATGGGGTGGAGAGAATGCCCACCTTGTACGAGCTGAAGTGACTTACCCCCATGGACACTGATTGTGGACAAGACCGTAGCTCTGGACGCTTCTCAGCTGGTGCCTGTCAGGAAGGACCCTCCCGTTCCCCGGAGTGAAGTGAGCTCTAGCAGCTGCTGGGGACCCAGGGAAGGGGCTGCCTCTGGGAGGGGTTGACCTGCCACGGGCACAGAACCCTAGGCTGGCTTTACCAAAACTGGCACAGAATGCAAGTTTGTGTGCCTGAGGCACCGTGAGGCCAAATGAACCAAAACGTAGGAGTACGGAGCAGAGAAACGTTTATTACAGAGCCGAGCAAGGAGAACAAGTGGCCCACGCCCAAAAAACCCCTGAACTCCTTGAGGGCTTTCAGCTGAGCATTTTAAAAGACCAGCTGAAGGAAGGGCAGCCCAGGTACATGATCAGCTGTGCACAATTCTGATTGGTTAATGGTGATCAATCCTTAGGCACCAGAAGGTTTGGGGGCCATGTGTTCATCATCATCAAGTAGTTAATTTCTTCCACTTGATGGTGGTTTCTAGCATCGGAAAAACTCAGGAAATATGCATGAGATACTATTATCTGGTCCTCCAGAGAGGAACTACAGCAGAGGATCTGGGGGAGGAGTCTTCCCTGGGAAGGCCCCATCGTGTCCTGCTCTGTTACGGTTCCTCAGCTGCACAAGCCACCTTACAAGTGGTTGACAGCCACATGTGGCTTAGTGGCTTTCAGCCTTGCAGAGGTTCCGATGGACAGTGCTGGTCTGGAGACCACTTGGGGTGGAGAAATGATGAAGGGCTTGGTGGCTAAGGGAAACCAAGTGTGGTGATGCAGTGCAGAGAGCAGGTGCGGCTGCTGAGCCTGGATGTGTGAGGAGCCTGGGACCCATGGAGCACTTTTGAGCCCAGGCAGCCCCACGGGGAGAACGCCTACCTCATGGATTGTCAGGAGACTCGCAGGTGCCAGCAGCTAAGTATGATCAGGTTGCCCGATTTCTTGTCTCTAATGGTTTTCTGGAACTCAAGGTGGAGATGATCTGGGGTTTGAGTTCCTACCTGGACTGGGGAGATCCAGAGATCTATTGAGAAGCCTGCAGAACCTTGACATTGGAGAAAGTGGAGGAAATTGATTCACGGCAATCAGTTCCTACTGCTCAGCAACTGAAGGGCAAGGGAGACATCACCAACTGTTGAAGAGATGAGGCCCCTGTCTGCAAACCTGTGGGTAGTTGAACACCACATCTCCAGCATTATTTGTTATGTGTCTTTTATTATTTAAAAAAATCTTTTGTATAGAACTCATTCATATTCATAAAAATATTAAAATTTTTTAAAGGAGTGACAGTTTTCATTCTTATACCTATCTCTCATCTGCCCAGAATCTCCCCAACTTTCCTTTGTCCATCAATACTCAACCACATTAATTAGCTTCTTGTGTCCTTCCATATTAAAGATATGCAAATGCAAGCAAATACATATGTATATTTTAATTCACCCCCTCTATACAATGTTCTTCATAGTGCATCCCCTGCTTGGCATCCCTTCTATCAATTCAGAGAGCTTGTCCTTATATTTGTTTACAGCTGCATAATATTCCATTGCACTGATGGATCCAGCTAGTCCCCTATCCATGAATATTTGAGTTGCTTCTAATCTTTGCCTGAAATACACAGCCTGCAATGAAAATCCTATGTATCTGCCATTTGGAATATGAACAAGTTCATCTCTAGGATTAATTCCCCAGAAGTGAAATCACTGAAAAAAATGGCATGTGCATTTAAAATTTGGCTTGCTATTGTCTAATTGCCCTCCTTAGATGTAACAACAATCACTTTAGACTCCTCTTAGTGTGTAGGAGAGATCGTGTCTACCCACAGCCCCATCAACAGAGTGTGCTAACTTTGGGGGTTAATCCCAATCAGATAGGCAAACTCTGGTACCTAAGTATGTTTTAATTTGCATTTCTATAATATTGATTGACTTGACTACTTTTTCAAGTGTTTAAAAGACATGTTTGCTTCATTTAATCAGCTCAGCTTTCTTCCTGATAATGGACCAAAGTTCTCTTTTCTCTTTTTATTTGGAAAAAAAATACAGGAAAGTACAGAGAATTAGATCCAGGGTCTAGAGTAGTGCTGTCCAGTAGAACTTTATGTAAAGGTGGGCAGGTCCTAGGTCTGCCCAGTCCAATATGGTAGCCAGTGGCCATGTGTGGGTATTGAGCCCTTGAAATGTGGTTAGTGCAAATGAAGAACTGAATTTTTAATTTGATTTAATTCTAGTGAGTTTACATTCAAATGCCAATTGCTACAAGTGGTGGCTGCTACATTGTACAGTGCAGCTCTAGAAGCAAGGAAACTACTGGTAACTGGAGAAGCCCATGTTCTAGGAAATTCTGATCCATTCTCAGTATTTCAAGACCCTGCTGAACACAACTTGTTTCTACCCAGTAGGGCTGCACAGGCTGAGGTCGTATCAGTTCAGTGGCTTTGAACAGATGGCAGGAGGGCAATGGAATCAGTAGCCAGGGGTCAAAGACAGGCCCCACTACTTCTTAGCTGTGTAAACTTGGACTTATTACCTGGCCTCTCTGAGCAGATTTCCTCATCTGTAAACTGAAGGCAGCGGGGCGGGGTGAGAATTACTAGCATCGTTCCTAAGTGTTGGTTTGAGGATTAAAAGAGATAAATTTGGTAAAGTACACTTGAGCCCTGGAAGGGGCCAGGCTCACAGGAGGTACAGACACACCTCCCCTGACTCACCCTGGCCTCAGCTAAGAGGATACCCAGTGCTCCTGGCACCTTGGAGGTATCCCCTCTGACTCCTCCTCACAACATTAAGGCATAGCTACTGTCCTTGGCTCCACTTGGCAGATAGGCACAAAGCAAAATAGGCACAGAGAGGTTAAGTAACTTGTCCCACGTAACACAGCTGGGAAGTGGCAAAGCTAGGCTTCCAACTGGGCTTTGGTTGACTCCTGAGACTGTTCCACCAGCCATTATGCTAAACAGTCTGTGATTGAGGGGCTGCTTTGAAGTATAGTCTCAAAGTGTGGTCCCTGGACCAGCAGCACCAGCAGCACATCAGAATGTATTAGAAATGCAAACTCTCGGGCCTTACCCTAGAACGAAAGAATCAGGAACTCAGCAGGTGGGACCAGCAATCTGCCTTTTAAGAAGCCCTCCAGGTGACCTGGGTCTTCAGGGCTCGAGAAGCATAGCTCAGGGGGCCTCCAGAATCTCAGCTTTGAACTCCACCACAGCTCGCAGCTCTGGCTCCCTCCCCTGGCCCCACACCACTCCCTCTCGCAGCCTCCCTCTTGCCCTGGCTGTCCCTGGATCTGCCTTGATCTATGTCCTCTCCAGACCTGCTCATGGACCTGAGAGCAGGCCAGGAAGGAAGCGGTCAGTGCGGGCTGGCCCTGCCCTGCCTCTGTCCCTGATGCTGGTGGCCCGGCTCCTGGTTGGGTATCATTGATCTGCAATCTGCAGGGGTGGCTTCTCAGACTGTTATCCTCTCAGTGATTAACTGGTCCCATGGAAAGCGGTGTGGACAGCTATGCTGCTCTTCGGCTGTTTTGAAAGATATGCATCTCCCTGGCTGATGGCTTGTTGTGACTGACTGTCAACTTCAGATGACAGAAATCAGGCCCCAGTGAGAGCATCTGCTACAGCTTGGAGCTCCCAGGTTCCCAGGAGAAAGAGAAGGGAGGCAGAAGTTGGTGAGATGTAAGCCCCGGAGAGCTGTGGAGCTTGAAAACAGGGAGCCCAGACCTCACTGCCAGCCAATGAGATCAGACCCTCTGGGGCTGGCACTGGGGAACTGATGGCTTTTAAAAGCTCCTCAGATGATTCTTCTTCCCCACATTGGCTTTATTTAGGTATAATTGACATATAATATTACATTTAAGGTGAACAGTGTGATGGTTTGATGCATATAATATATTGCAAAGTGATTACCACAATGAGGTTAGCTAACACATCCATCACATCATAGAGTTACTATTTTTTGTTGTGCTGGTGAGAACATTTAAGGTCAACTTTCTCAGCAACTTTCAAGTGTACAATACAGTATTGTTAACTACAGTCACCATGCTGTACGCTAGCTCCCCAGAGCTTAATTCATCTTATAACTGGAAGTTTGTACCCTTTGACCTACATTTCCTTTCCCCCACCCCCAGCCCCCAGCCCCTGGCATCTACTAATCTATACTCTCAGTTTCTACGAGTTCAGCTTTTTTAGATTCCATATGCAAGTTTCCTATAGAATTTCTCTTTCTCTGTGTGACTTATTTCACTTAGCATAACGCCCTCAAGATCCATCCATGTTCCTCCAAGTGGCAGGATTTCCTGCCTTATTTTTTTAAGGCTGAACTATCTATCTATCTATCTATCTATCTATCTATCTATCTATCTATCTATCTATCTATCTATCTATCTATCTATCTACCTACCTACCGACCTACCTATCTATCTAATCTCACATTTTCTTTATCCATCTATCTGTCAACGGTGGACAGATTGCCTCCATGTCTTGGCTATAATGCTTCAGTGAACGTGGAGGTGCAGATATCTCATGATTTCATGATTCTCATGTGAAACCAAGGCTGAAAATCTTTGCTTTAAATCAGCATTTCTCAGACTTGAAGAGCAGTAGGACTATCCTGGAGATCTTGTTTAAAATGCAGATCCTGATTCAGTGAGTCTGGAGTGGGGCCAAGAATCTGCATTTTAAGAAAACTCACTAATCAATTTGCCAAATGACCAATTTGTCTGCGTCATCAGATTTCCTGTTTGATTTACTAAAGGGAATATTTAGTAACTTATTAAAGGAGAGTTTGCTTTTGCTTAAGATATTTCATCAGCAGAAAGACTATTACCAGCATTTCATTGGAGATTTTTAGCAATTGTGCTGACTCCACATGAGATATTTTCAATTCCTTTGGACAATGTGATATTTGGCAAAATGATTCTTGGTGAATGGGCTGCTTTTCATGTCCATGGAGGAGCCTCTCAGCCAGCCTTGGGGAGAGGAACCAAACAGATAGGTCTTTTGGTGACTGTCCCCAAGTTCCCCAGATTTGTCAGCCTCTGCCTTCACTACTTTTATATTTGAGGGCTCTGCTGCTAAAAGTGTTTGAAAACAGAATCTTTTCTTAAATCTAAATGCTGCATTTGACAATTGAGAAAACATGAGGCTCAGAGAAGTTAAGCAACTTGCCCAAGGTTGCACAGCCAGGCCATGAGACCAGAGAGATGCTACAGGCCCTATATTGTAAATGCAAGTGCAGAGCCTGGCCCATAGCTCAGCAGGCAGACTGCTCAGACCAAGGGTAGGGGCTGGGAGGAGTTTGGACACAGCGCCCTCACTCTCCCCATCGCCCTAGCGGCATCGACTGTCTGCCTCTGACAGTTCCCCTGCCACATCTCCCTCCTTGGCGGTGGCAAAAAAGGAGGGTCGAAGGCCTTTTCTTAAACTCAGACCCATCTGATCTTTGGAGACCAGAGAACAGAGGCCTGTTTCTGCTGTTTCTGCTGCCTGTTCCCTAAAGGAGAAGGTCCTTCTGCAGCGATGAAAGACCTCATGCTGGACCCAAGGCGGCAGGGACACGTCAGATTGGCAGTGAAGGCAGCACTGAGGAGCCCAAGTTGTGAGCCACTCCCCTAGAGGAGAAGGACCTGGCACCTCACCTGGAGAAGCACTCCCTCTTGTGGGGCTGAGCTGTCCAATCTCATCCTGGGGGAGGCCTCCTCAGCTGGGGAGGGGCTGCAGAAACTCCACTCCAGGGCCAGCGGCACAGATTGGCCAGACAAGCCCTGGCCCCGAAACCAGATCCTGCAGCCTTCTCTGTGCACTTGAACATCCCCAGAGCTACTTGTGATCTGGGAGGGAGGGTACCCAGCCCCAAGATCAGCCCATCAGAGAGTTGGGGAGCAGGACACACTTTCAGGAGTTCCTGCGGTCCAGGCCCCTGCCTCTGGGTGGGTTGGTAACTTTCATGTCCATTGCACAGATGAGGCAACTGAGCCCCAGAGGTTGGTCAGTAATGGAGGAAGACAGATCTGAACCTAGTTTCCTGCCTTCTGATTCGGGGATGGAGGGTTGGGCCGGATTAGTGTCTCCCAGTGTCCTTCACATCTTGCTATCCCTTGCCCATCGCCTGGTTGCCAGTGGACAGCAGAGTGAAGAATGGGATAGAACGGAACTGGTGTTAAGGACTTAAGGAAGCCAGTAAATTGGAGGGGAAATGAATGGGAGCCTCCTGCCAGACTTTTGAGGATGGAGCAGCCTCTGGGATGTGGGGCTGGGCTTGTACTGCACGGGGGCTGAGTTCAGACTGATGTGGGTGGGAGGCTCCTGGTGATGGACTTCAGCTGAGGGCCCTCAGGCTCCTGGGGAGTGGGCAGGGCCAAGCATGGTCCCAGCCCAGCTGTGGGAGGCTGGGGACCTCTCCAGCAGGTGCTCCACCTGGGCACAAGGCCTCAAAGGGGGTGTACAATGACCCATATCAGGCAAGTCTGCTTGATGCCCTGTGCCCTCTGAGAGCTGACAAGGGTGTGAGGACTCCTCCCTCCTGTGACCACTGCCCCGATCAAAGTCAGACATGGGTGACATCAGAGCAGCGCCCAGTGGAGGTGCTGCTCGTTCCCACCCCAGTGAGATGCACTACTGCCCCCCCCCCCCCCAGGGCCTTCTCCACCTCACCCACCTGTCCAGGCTCTGCTGCATCACACTTGAGAGCCAATGTGCTGGGTTCATTCAAAATTCACCGCCACCACCTCCTAGCCGGGCAATTTCCCCAAGCTCTCTGCATCCCCTTTCTCTCATCCGTGGAGGAGGACGGCATTGGGACCTACCACACAGAGATAAATCCAGCATTAAGTGAGATGGTTGGTGTAAAAGCCTCAAGGCGATGCCGGGTGCATAGGAGCTGTTCAGGGAGTGGTTCTTTGTCCTCATGTCTTTGGAAATGGGGAGAAGGGGCGAGCTTAGAGGCAGCCCTGGGGGAGTCTATAGCACAAGGACCAGCTGGAGGGGGCCGGCAGGGCAGCAGGGGGCCAACACCTCACATTTCCAGGCCTGGCCTGCACAACCCCCACCCCCAACCCCCTGCTGTAGGCGGGCCAGGCACAGGCACCAGGGCTTTGAGAGCAGGTGGACTGGGAACTCAGAGGACCTGCTTCAGCATCGAGCAGAATCTTGTCAACAGCTCTAGTGCGCGGTGCCAGGCCTCTCACACCCTCTAATTGAATGGGCGGTTTGTGCCTGGAGGAGGCAGGGAAGGGGGGAGCCTGGGTGGTGGTGGGAATGCTTTCCCAGCCCTAATTTGAAAAATCAAGCTGAAAAACAGTCAGACCTCTCCTATGACTCAGCACCATTATCCCTAATCATGCCGTGAACGCATTAACCGCTGCCCGGCCAGTTCCTGTGGCAGCAACTTGAGAGTGATGTGCTTGGAGGCGGGGTGGTGGGGAGAAGCGGGCTCACAGAGCAACCAGACAAGGAGGCTACTTGAAGAAGTGCTGTGACGAGGGTGGGGTCTTGTCCAGGCGGCACGACCGACTGGTCTGAAGCCTGGGCTGGTCCCAGGACTGAGGGGAGTGGGAGTGTGGGCAGGATGGAAGGTTGCCATGGTGACCCAGCACCTGGAGCCCAGTGCTTGCTCTCCAACCAGGAGAGTCAGGGGTTTTCTCTCACTTTCTGAATTCTCAGGACGAGAAGGAAATTTGACTTGTTCTGCCAGTCAGTAGCTGATTAAAGCATTAAACACCAGCAAACCAAACCAAACAGGCCCAGTTTGGCCCACAACTCAGCCGTTTCTGACCTAGGCTGTCAGAGTTGCTGGTGGGATGTCAGAGTTGGGAAGGATGGAGGAGCTGGAGAGAGGCGGGGTGGGGAGCTACTTGTATCTACATCCCCCAGTGCACAGGACAGCACCCACCCACGACCCGCCAGCCCAGGAATTAACCCGTCCCAAATGTCATAGGGCTGAGGTGGAGAAACCCTGCTGTGTGTTGGGCTGGAAGATTCTTTCTTATTCAGGGCTGTCCTGTGCGTTGTAGGGCGTGCACACATATGCGGGCGCACGCACACACACACACACACACTCTTAACTGGGAGCCAGGCAGCAGGAGAGTGTCCCTTAACATTCAGCCTGATGCCACCTCTTCATCTGAAATATATTCAGGCCAGTTCCAAGCTACCTGCTCCGTGCTCAGAAGGCAATTCTCAGAAGGAAGATGTTTCTACAAGTGTAGCCCTGCTTGTTTCCAGCCTCTCTGGGAAAAAAGCACAGACTAAATATTGGTTATTATCATGTTGACAAGATTGTATCTAAAATGTTTTATCCCAGGTATGAGCGGCTGGGCTCTTCAAAAGAGAAACAAACAAGCTCATTTCATTTATGCCCAAAGCTTCCCTTTTCCTTCCCCCTCCCTACTCCCCACCAGGACGGTGGTGCCTCTTCATTCAGAGATGGGGAGCAGAAAGGCAGGTGCATGGGGCCAGGGCCGGGCTGGCAGGCTAAGCCATCCTGGGCTCAGAGTCCCTAACAGCTCCCAGGGCTACTTCTCCATGAACCTGTGCTCTCAGGAGTGTGTCTGCCGTTTATTATTTGATTAGTCTCTCCAAGGGCATCTCCATTTATCCTTCCCAGTCACGTACTCCAGCCAGATGGTTTGAGGAAATTACGTCTCTGGACCTGCTATAATAAGACAATTATTCCAGCAGCGTCCCACATCACGGCAATAAGTCCTGAGCACGGTCACGGCCTTAATTCCCATCTAGGGTGAGAACGCACGGACAATTTGAAAAGCTGTAGCTTTCAGATGGACCAATGTACAGCAGTGAACCTCAGGCAGGGCCTTGACTCTGGGGGCGATGCTTGCTCTTTTCGTCCTGCTTGTGGTCTCTGGAGACGTGGGAGCAGTGTGGGAAGCTGTGGGCTCTGGAGCCCACAGAATGGAGCTGGAATCTTAGTTCTGCACTAAGTGTGTGACCCAGGGAAAATGATTAAACCCCTCTGGGCCCCTCATCTGTAAAATGGGTGTGATTATAACAGTCCTACCAATTGGCTGTTTATCGGCAGCTCCACATCTCTTTTCCCTCCTTTGCTAACAGCTCCTTGATTTCCTTTTGGGGAATTACTTCCCCACCATGTGCAATCTCAGAGGGACATAAGTCAAGGTGTCCTGCCCTCCCCACTGGGCCAGAGTGGCTCCAAGTGGGGACAGCCTCAGAATGACGGAGCCCGGACTCCTCAGGCCCTTGGATCTGCCTGGTTCCAGCTCCTCCTCTGATTCCGTTTCTCCAGCTTTCTTGTCACTTCCATGAGCTAACCAGATTCCTTTTTGCTTCCATTCTTCAGAGCTAATTTCTCTTGCTTGTAACCAGAGAACCTACAACACCCATAGGATTGTTGGGAGATGAGAGAGAGGATCTCTGGCCGAATTAAGTGCCTGCCTCAGAGCCTGGCATATGTGGGTACTCAGACAGGGGGTGCTCTCTCGTTCTCTGCCCAGAGAAGCAGAGTTTATTGAAGTGGAGGAGACAGCCTGAGTGTGAGGTGGGGAGCCTCCCAGAGGGCAAGGCTCTGCTGTGAGGGCTCTTTGTTTCCCTGCTTTTGTTCTTCTGCTCGCCTTGGATCCTTCTCTCACTCCTGATTCCTTAGGGGGGAGGGGAGGCTCAGGGGAGGGGCTGGAGAGGGACCATGGATCCTGAGGTGCTCCTCTCTCCTGCTCCAGAGGAGGCAGTGGGTTCCAGGGGCTGGGGATCCCGTCCACCTCCCCCGAGGCTGACACCCCCTACCCCAGCGCCAGGTGGGGAGAGAGGTACCGCCAGGAGCAGAAGCTGTGATGATTTTAAATTGCATCTTCATATGCAGAGATGAGTTGCCTGAAGCCCCATCAATTTGCCTAAACCTCGGAGAAGCAGGATTTGCTGGGCCCCACTGGACAGCAATCATCGGATCCAAACGTGTCAGTGAAAAACAGACATGTCAGTGAGTTGCAGTACGTGTGCAAAACCACTTCAGAATCACCCACCTCCTTTGCTTAGAAACAAACAAAAAACTACTTTGTGAGAAATTAAATTGCACAGAAAAGTAAGTAAAAAAAGAACATAACAAATGATCATATTGTCACCACTTAAATTAATAGCTGTTACCATCTTATCCTATTTTCTTCCATGATTTTTAAAAAATGGTAAACATTAGCCATGGAGCTACCTTGTGGGGCCCCATCTCTCCCATCTCACTCGTCCACACCCTGCTGAGCAAGCACGCCGCGGACCCGTCCACACTGCAGTGAGCACACACTCGTGTGTCCATAAGCAGGACACTTTTTTGTGTGCATTTAAAAAAGTGAGATACGTGGCATTGTTCCATACGTGTCATCGGTCTTCTTGCTTCCCTCATCTCACATTTTGCTTTTGCAGTCTGTGCTGGTATGTGTGACACAGACAACACACACACCTCCTTTTAACTTCTCCAAGTATTCACTGTATAGATAGATAGACCATTCTGTGTGGCCCCAGCTCTCTGCCTGTACTTGTCTCTCTGAGCATGCGTGTGAGTTTCCCCCAGGAGGGTTCACGTTGTGCTTTTCCAGCTGTACAAGATCCTGCCAAATGGCCACTGTTGTTTTATTCCCTCCCTCCCAGCTCTCCCCTGCTACTCCCTCCTCCAATCTCATAGGAGCTTCCTGTGGTCAAATCCAGGGGCCGCTGACCCTCCCCTTCTCTGATGATCATGACCACATCCAACTTCCTGGTTTTTCTCCCCCTCATGTCCACTCTTGCTTCTCATCTCCCTGCTCCTCGCCCCAGGCTCTGCCCAGCCTCTCTAATCTGTGTTGATGCCAGGACTCTCACACTTGCAGAGAGAGAGAGGCAGATGTGGTTGACATGTGTCTTGTCTGGCCAGCACGATATTCTTGAAAAGTTTAGAATCTGAACGTCTGATTCCCAGGCACTCCTGGGGTCTCACACCAACCACATAGAGGTTACCAGCTTGATGCCTGTCGTGGAGACTGGAGGTTGGCTCACTTAGCTTCTGTTCCAACCTCCTTATAGGATAACTTCCTCCATGGCAGAAGCTGTAAAGCTAAGGTCTGCATTTCCCAAATTCTCTGCAGGTATGGCTCCAGAAATGATTCAGATTGACTCACAGATGCATTTGGTGGACTTGAATTCAGAACTGAGTTAAACATCTGTTTGCTGCAGTGGATTCCAGCAAGCACCATGCAGTTTTAGACCCGGCAATTCTAGGGGCAGCGTCTGGCCCCCGACCACTGGTGGTGCAGACGTCCAGCCAGCAATTCCTTTCTGCATCTGCAGCCTCCTGATTACAGCACAAGTAGCAATTCCCTTCCCTTCGTGACCCAGTTCTTTGTATTCTGGGGAATCTCTTCTCAGACTAGAGATCATTTATTCTTCTATTCCTTCCAATGAGTCTGTTAACACTCGACTCCTGGAATTAAATTCATTTCTACTTAAACTAGCTACAGAAGTTACTGTTATCTACAACTGAACACTGACTAATAGGACCCTACAGGTGCACAATTTTTGACCCTGGATTTATTCCTTTACTTTCTCTGAAAGAACCTTCTGACTTCAGTTTCATTCATTTATGTATTGAATCACCCCAAAATATGTATTAAGCATCCATGAGGTACTTATCACTGTGCTGAACACGGAGGATATAAAACTGAAATAGTACAATGCCAATCAGAACCCGTTCCAGTCTTTGGGAACGCCATTCCCCCCTGTCTTCTGAACTAAAAACTACACATATGCCTGTGGTTCTTCTCTTTTTACCCCTTTCATTCTCCCATGGTCCCTCTGTAAGTTCTGGCTTCATGGTGAGCTTCTGTAAATAGTTGCTTTTATTCCACCTGACCTGAGGTTCTACCCTATCCAAGCATATCCCTGTGCAGGTGAAATGACAGACAAGCCAACAGGAAGGAGGTTGTTATCTGAGAAGGTCATCTATGTTCTTGAGGTTTTCAAAGAGCAGAATTAGCATCTGCCCCCTAAAGCCCAACGATTTGGGTTTAAGAGAGCTGATAAATTGCCACATTTCCCCAAGACAAAGGGCCCCATCAGCCCATCTGACATCAACAGTTGTCTCCCCCGCAGCTGAACTGAAATCACATCTGGAAAGGTTTAACCAAACAGACTTATTTTTATTTTTTATTTTTTCATATAAATGAATGCTCTAAATGTTGAGATCTGTCGGGCTCCAAGAGAGAAAGTGAAAAAAAAAAAAACCAAAAAAAACCACAGACTATCTTTGACTTTAAATGAGCCAGGGCTGCTGCAGGGACATACACATTTTCTTCTCTTTTTCTTTTTGTGAGTTGGAAGGGAGCTTATGAATTATTTAATCTAGACCTCAAAATAAAGAATATTGCCAGAAATAAAGAGGAACCTTTCTTTTTGAAAATTAATTAATTTTTATTTATTTAGTTATTTTGGGTTTTTTTTGGGGAGGGAGTAATTAGATTTACTTATTTACTTGGAGGAGGTACTGGGGATTGAACCCAGGACCTTGTGATGCTAGGCATGCGCTCTACCACTTGAGCTATACCCTCCCGCAAGAAGAAACTTTCATAGTGATGCAAAGGCCAATTCTCAGAAGACATAACAATTCTAAGTGTATATGCACCTAATAACAGAGCTTCAAAATACAAGCAGCAAATATGACAGAACCCTAAAAGGAGAAACAAATGATTCTACTATTCTAGTTGGAAAATCTATTATCTCCCTCTCAGTAATTAATAGAGCAAGTAGACAATGGATATGGAAGATGTGAACAAAACTATCAACCAACTTGACCTAGTTGACATCTGTAGAACTCTCTACCCAGCAACTGCAGAACACACATTCTTTTCTCCTGCAAACGGAGCATTCACCAAGAGAGATCATATGCTGGACTACAAAACAAGTCTCGATAAGTTTTAAAAGGTTAAAATTAAGAATGCTGCCTAACCAAAATGAAAATTACACTTGAAATTAAAAACAAAGATATCTAGAAAATCTCCAAATATTTGGAAATGAAGCAACACACCTTTAAACAATCCACTGGTCAAAGAAGCAATCATAAGGAGATACAGAAAGTATTGTAAATTTAATTAATTGTCATATTCCCTTTCATTTTCAAAGGTAGAGTGCCAATGCTCTTATATCCCGAGAAACCCACCTTACATAGCTACTTTTTTTCAGGGTGGGTGAGGATACAATATTTACCTCTTAGCAAATTTTAGGTATACAATTCACTATTGTTAACCCTAATCACACTGCTGTACATTAGATATTCAGAACTTACTCATCTTATTATTGAAAATTGGTATCCTTTTACCAAAATTTCGTCGTGTCTTCTACCACCCCCTCCAACCTCTTGGCAACCACCATTCTACTCTCAGCTTCTATGAGTTTGACTATTCTGTATTCCAGATATAAATGAAATCATACAGCACTTGTATTTCTGCATCTAGCTTATTTCTATTAGCATGATGTCTTCCAGGTTTATCCATGTTGTCTCAAATGGGAGGATTCCTTCTTTTTTAAACTAAATATTATTCCACATAATATATAATATTCTATTCTCTATTTCTATATATCTCTCCCACACTTTCTTCATCCATTCATCTGTTGCTGAACATTTAGGTTATTTCCATGTCTTGGCTATCATGAATAATGCTGCAATGAACAAGGGAATGCAGACATCTCTTTGAGATCCTGATTTCATTTCCTTTGGATATTTACCCAGAAGTGGAATTGTTAGATCATGACATAGTTTTATGTTTAATTTTTTGAAGAACTTCCATACTGTTTTTCATAACGGCTGTAACAATTTAATTGTACCAACAGTGCACGAGGACCCCCTTTTCCCCACATCCTCCGCAATACTTTTCTTTTTGATGATCATCATTCTAACAGGTATATAGTGATATCTCGTTGTGATTTTGATTTGTATTTCCTTGATGATTAGTTATGCTGAGCACCTTTTCATAAACCTGTTGGCCATTTGTGTGACTTCTTTTGAGAAATGCCTATTCAGATCCTTTGCCCATCTTTAAATTGGGTTATTTTTTACTTTTACTTTTATTTTTTATTTTTTATTTTTTTGCTATGGAATTGTATGGATTCCAAATATTTTGGCTATTAACCCCTTATCAGATATATGGTTTGCAAATATCATCTCCCATTCTATGGGTTGCTTTTCACTCTACTGAGTATTTCCTTTGCTGTGCCAAAACTTTTTGGCTTGATGCAATCCCATTTGTCTATTTTTGCTTTTGTTGCCTCTTCTTTTGGTGTCATATCCAAAAAAATCATTGCTTAGGCCAATATCAAGAAGATTTTCCCATGTGTTTTCTTCTAATAATTTTACAGTTTCAGGTCTTATGTTTAGGGCTTTAATCCATTTTAAGTTGGGTTTGTATATGGTGTGAGGTAAGGGTCTAATTTCATTCTTTAGCATGTGGATATCCAGTTTTCCCAACACTGTGTATTGAAGAGCTGATCTTTTCCTCATTGTGTATTCTTGGCACCCTTGTTGAAGATCAGTTTACTGTTGATGCTTGGGTGTATTTCTTGGCTTTCTATTCTGTTCCATTAGTCTATGTGTCTATTTTTGACTTGTACCATATTGTTTTGATGTCTTCTCTCTTTTTACAGAGGTGGCTTCAGTGATACGATGAAGAGATAAATAAATGAAATAATGTGACTCCGGTGCCCAGCACACAGCAGCTTAGTGAACAGTGTCTCTGATTATTATTGTATCAGCTTCTTAAAAACAGATGTTTTGCTTGTTCTGCCACAGGCAGGAAGGGGACTGGGAGATGGGTCATTCATCCAAATGCCCCCTTTGACATTCTCATTATCGTCATCATCAAAATAGCTCATATTCATGGAGTAGTTGCCATGAGCCTCTCACTCAGCTGCATTTATGTATCTTGTGAGGAAAGTAAGTCTCAGAGAAGGGCAGTGATTTCCCATAGTCACACAGCAAGTCAGAAGTAACTGTGACATCAGCTTCTTGGTTTCTTTAGCACAGGGAATCCTTCTACAGCATCTTGGACGGTCTCCTAGCTTTGGGAGGCATCAGAAAGCAGAGAGCTGTGGAGGTCGGGCAGGTTTGGGAAGCCCTTGCATGGGCCCCATCCTTTTCTGAGCTTCCACTGCTGCATGCTCAGAAATGACTGGGGGACAGACTGGCCCCGGCAGCCATTTCTCCCACACCCAGCCAAAGCGTGGGGAGGCTCAGGAGTGAGAGGGAGCGCATTGGTCACGGAACTTGCTGTCACCAGCAGGAGACTGTTTTCTGCCCCTTGATTCAGTGCAGCTGGTTTGTAAGGCAGCTCTGAGCCCTCTGCTCCCCTCTGAGCTATGGCACTAGTGCACGGAGCATCCTTCTTGCTATAGGGAGGGAGGGCAGAAGGGACAGGCCCCTCGGACCTCCAGCTGGCTCTCTTGTGATCTCCCTGTTTCCTCCCATCCAAGGCTTTTCAGAGTTTCCACGCTGGCTGTGCAAAGGCAATTATATCTCCAGAGAGCTTTTACTGTGGAGGAGATAAAAAGAGCCCGAGTGAGGCCACTCTGACCCAGCAGAGGAGAAGGAGCTACTCCCTGGGTGCAGGAGCCTCTGATTTTCTGCTTGTATGTCCTTCCTGAAGAACAGCAGTGCAAGAGGCAGAGTTTGTTTCTCTGGTGAAAACGTGGTGACTTGCTCAATGGCAAAATGCTTCCCCCAACCCCGCCCCAGAATTGACTGACCCCCATGGCTCAGATGCTCCAATTGCTCTGTGGGTACAGAAGCCCTGATGACAGCACAGTCTGCAGATGGCCCATGCCCATGGCTTTCTCTCCCATCTACGCAGGAAAGCGTCCATCCAACCTGTTCATAAATCCATGCAGCATCTTCCCCTGCTGGGATGACACCTCCTCAAACACAGCATGTCCCAAGTGAAACAGTCATCTTCCCCTGAGAGCACTTCCCTTTCCATCACACAAGACAGAGCCCCTGGAATTGGCCTCCTAACCTTCCCCTGCCCTCAGCCGTAATCTATTTTCTCAACATGATTGAGTCCACATCATGTGCGTGACATGTGTTGGGTACATCTCAAGTACATGACTGTGATACTGTGATCTAACTGTTGATCAGGAAGATAACCATCGTATAGGATGATAGAAAGGCATCAACATCACTTAGTAGAAATAGGAGTTCAGCTGATAAATTCAGGTGAAACTCAGTGATCCAGGCAGATCTTGAGGAGAAAAAGATTTGGAGGAGGAGAGGGAAAAGAGAAAGGGTGTGTGTGTGGTGGGTGGGCGGGGTGGGGAGGATAAGAAAAAGACAGACTGGGCATCAGCTCCAAGATGCACCTGAATCTGATGCATTTGGGTTTCTGGGAACGTCTGGGTGGGAGCTGAGATAAAGTCCAGCAGTTAAGAACAAATTGTTGAGCTGCCAGGTGTCAAGGTGGTCAACAAGGACAACAAACCCAACTGAAAGTAACCATCAATGTTCATTTACTTACTGTGACAGCACAAGCCAGAGGCAGAAAGAGAAAGGCACCTGCTCCCCAGCATGGTGCTGGGCGAGGGTCAGAGGTCGTGCAATGCCGACTGGAGGGTGAGGGAGACTGTCTCACTACTGAGGAGCCTGCAACAAAAGGACAGGGGACCTGAATGGAGAGAATGTGTTAGCTGAGCCCCCCCCCCAATAAGGAGGCCTCTGAATGGAGGTACATTATAAGTACAGGCAGAACGTGTTAATTCACGCAAAAATTTAGATAATTGCACCAAAACTTCCTGTGGTTGTGACTTGTTGAATTTTGTTTTTAAGTGTGGCTTCCCAAACTCCTGAGGATGGGATAAAAAAATTTGGTAATTATTTGTAATGATACTGGAACATACCTAAATGTAAGGTCACTGTGGAATCGAAACTAAAACGTCACAATTTAGTTGTTTGTTTGCTTTTCGCAGGTTGGTTCTTGAGTTACATAGTATCTTCAGTGTGGAGGAAGGCATATAAGATATGGAGATTGTTCCATAAATTTTCTGGGTGGAAGTTTTAAAATTATTCTACTTGTACATGGACAATTTGGGGTGGACAGATACAAAAACAAAACAAAACATAAAAAACTTCAATTTCAGTGGCTTTCAATTTTACTTCTTGCTCATGTCACAGCCCACTGGTTTAGTACTGGCTATTCGGAAGTGGGCACTGGGGCTTAGCCTGTTCGGTTGTGTCATGTAGGGACCCAGGTTTCTTCCATAATATGGGTCTTTTATCTTCTAATGTCTTGTTCTCTTTGCATTCATCTAGCAGGAAGGAAACAAAAGATCACGGAGGAGTTTTAGAGCCCAGACTTGGCAGTGCTGTGTAACAATCCCTCCTGCGTTCCGCGGGCCAGAACTTAATATATTTATTTTGGTCTTCCTCCAGGGTTCCCCGCACACACCCCACCCAACTGCAGGGGAGACTGGGAAATGTAGGCCAACTTGCGTCCAGGAGGAAAAGGAAAGGGAGTTTGGTGCCGGCGAAAGAGCCTCTGTCACAGCACGTTTCTTAGATGACTTTGGATATTAATTTGACTCTCTCTTTTTTGATAGTCTTGGTTAATTCAAGGAATTGTGGGGCGACAGCACTACGGTAATATATATGTGTCCCTGTTCCTCTGAGAAACTAGGCAGAGATCAGCATTAAAGATGCCTGTGACACCCCAACGTTCGCAGCAGCACTGTTTACAACAGCCAAGACATGGAAGCCACCTAACTGTCCATCGACAGATGACTGGATAAAGAAGTTGTGGTATGTATATACAATGGAATACTACTCAGACATAAAAAAGAATGAAGTAATGTCATTTGCAATAACATGGATGGACCTGGAGGTTGTCATACTAAGTGAAGTTAGCCAGAGGGAGAAAGAATAATTCCATATGATATCATTTATATGTGGGATTTTAAAAAATGACACAAATGAATTTATTTACAAAACAGAGACAGACTCACAGACATAGAAAACAAACTTATGGCTCCTAGGCAGGGAAAGGGGTGGGAAGGGATAAATTGGGAATTTGGTATTTGCAGATACTAACAACTATATATAGAACAGATAAACAACAAGATACTGCTGAATAGCACAAGGAACTATAGTCAATACCTTGTAATCCTATAAAGAAAAAGAGTATGAAAAGGAATATATATATATATATAGAACCGCGTCACTATGCTGTACACCAGAAATTAATACAACATTATAAACTGACTATATGTCAATTAAAAAAAGATGCTTGTGATGGAGAAATAAGAATTAGCAAAAGTGAAGAAAAAATTAAAGAATTAATGACAATTATGATATTGTGATATAATAAGGAATAGATATTTTGGACTTGCTCCAGGGTTCCAGGCAAAGAGCCCCTAAACCCTGTGTAATTCCCTAAGTGGTAAGAGCTTTAGGGGCATCTCTTATCGTGATGTTTAGTTTTTGTTCCCAGCTCCTGAAACAGCTGCAGAGTGATGAAAGTAAAACGGGTGTCTTTTGTTATTCATGATAATTCTTTTTCAATCCCAGGGGAATCAACTGTGTGATGAGAAGGCTGTACCTTGCCGCCCCACCTCCTGGGAGAGGAAAGGGGCTGGAGATGGATTTAATCACCAAACCATCAATGGTTTAATCAATCGTGCTTCATAATGAAGCCTCCATAAAAATCCTGGGTTAGGGAACACTTGGAGGTGCTGGGGGTGGGGGGTGGGGTGCATCTGGAGAGGGCCTGGATGCTCTGAACCTTTCCTCTGTACCTTGTAGTATTTATCTTTTCCATCAGGCTGTTCCTGAGTTACAACAGAACCATATGGTCTTCTTTTTATAATAGACCTGTAGTCTAGTAAGTAAACAGTTTCCTTGTGTTCTGTGAGCTGTTCTAGCAAATTATCGAACCCAAGGTGGGGGTCATGGGAACCTCTGACTTAGAGCCAGTCAGTCTGAAGCCAGGTGACTACCTGTGATTGGCATCTGAAGTGTGGGGGGCAGTCTTGAGGGACTGAGTCCTTAACCTATGGAATCTGAGGCTGACTTCAGGTAGATAGGGTCAGAACTGAGTTAAATTGTAGGACAACTAGCTGAATTGCTTGGAGTGGGGGAAATACACATCTGGTCACAGGAGTGTGCGCAAGGTAGCAGCAGAGTGTGAGAGTAAGGGAGCAGCAGATTTTTTTCTTATCCAAAACCAAATTCATATACAGAACTCAAGAGGAGAAAATTAGGAGAGGGTTTAAAAACAGCCCTCAGGAGCTAATACTTTCTGTTGTTCTCCCCCTTTCATTTTTATCTTTTTTTCAAGTGTAGGAAAATAGTTTTTGAAAATGACACTGGGTGCTCTGTATCTTAAGGCTGTTTGGCATTTCCCTGGGGAGAAGTTTGAGTTTCTCCATTTGGATTCATAGTTGGATCTCAAGTGATGCCCTAGGGCAGGTCATGTCTACACCTACACACTTTGAAGTCAATTCCAGGAAGCTAAGCCAAGAGTTAAAAACAGACAAGGGAATGGAAATTTGTAAACCCTGCGGGAAACACAGCTGTTTAAGCACAAAGTCTGTTTGTTTAGCTAGGAGATCAACAGCACTTATGGGGAAGGTAGATTATTTTTAACGTGGTGGTAAAGGTGCAGAAACATACATGAAAAGGAGAGGGTCACTGAGTAACCTGTCCGGTGCTAACTGTGAGCTTGCTGGTGGACAAGCTGGCGGCTGGCCCCGGAGCTGACGGAGCTACAGGATGTCATCAGGTACATGGGTCTCCATCGGCAGTCTGGGACTCTTCTGGAAGAGCTGGTCAGCAGCGGCTGTGGGACTGAGTCCTGCCCAGCTCTGAGCACGCTGTAAGGAAAGTAAAGTTGTGTCTTACGTCTCTGCTGGAGAAATGGAAGCCCACCTTGCTTCTTGACTGGGAGCAGTAGCAGCGATCCCTGGAGGGCATGTCTGCTTGATGCTGCGTGGAAGTCCCTTGTTGTGAAGGTCAGTTTGGAGCAGCTCTGTCCTCATACCTACCTTTCCACCTGGAGGAAGCTGGGAGGGCTCCCGGTGGAAGGACATCAGAGATGGGGAAGAGTTCTTTTTAGAGGAGCTGACATGTCAGAGTGTCCTCAGAGCAGGCTGGATCTGTTTGTGCCCTGAGGAACAGGTGCTCTCTCTTAAGGACTTCACTCTTGACATCTCAGGATGCTCTGAATTGCAGTGGCAGAAAGGGAATTTGCTTTTGTCATGAAAGAGGCTTACCTTTACAACGGGCAACAGAGCACTGAAGAAAAAAAAAGCATTGCAAAAAGTGGCAGGGGTGATGAGCTACACAGAAAAAAAGACAAAGAAGAAACTCAGCTTTCCATCTGCAGCGGTGGAAAAAAAGTGGTCTGGATGTAGCAATCGAGCTGGATACTAGGGTATCTTTCTGTAGAAGGAGCTTGGAACTGGTTACATAGCATAAAAAGGGAAATGATGGTAATGGGGATAGAATTCTTTTATTGGTTATTATATAAATAGATATAAAATATAAATATATTTATTATGTTTTAGTGCAGAGCAACATGAGTTTAAAAATGAAACAGAAAGGGCAGATGGGAGAAATTACATCTGGGCTTCCTTTCGGGTAAGTTTAGAATGCCGCTCATCCAAAGTGAGGGAATGTTGTGTGACTGGTGGGTGAGAGGGGACATCCTTAGTTTATGAAGAGTGATCAACTTTTGCCAGTAGATACAGTAGCTAAATTAGCAAACTCAGGAGAAATGTGCTGGTCCATTAGATCGGAGGGGAAGGAGAGAGGAAACTTGGAGGAAGAGGGGGTAAAATGAGACCAGACAGCCCAGAGGGGGACAGTGGTGTGGTTTGCATTCTGCTGGTGGCTGAGGACACGGCAGAAATCAGTGTGAGTTCCAGGGTCAGTGGGCCCAATCAAGACTGCCCTGGACACATGCCACTCTCCACTGTCCTGGCAACAGGTCCCCATGTTACCACCTGGCATCAAGATCATGGATAAAAAAAAGTCCAGGGAAATGCAGTGTATTTAGGGGCCGGGTCCCCTGTGGGGTGGGCAGCTCCACTTTGCGGGGACTGCCTGGGCACAGGAATTTGGGAGGTTTGTGGTGTAGACACAGAGTGAAGCATAAAGCGGATTGACAGGTTAGGATCCCATGTGTCCAGAAGAGAGACAGCATGCTCCTGGGAGCTGCTGCTTCTGCTGTCGACTGTCGTAGGGGCCAAGGAATAGATACCAGGTCAGCTGGCCACACGTGCCACCTTGTGTGTATTTGGAAGGAAACAGCATCTGAGGAAGCCAGGACAGGCGAAGGGAGGGCATGCAAGTTCTGGGGGCCTGGGGTAACTTGTGGAACAATCCAGAAGGTTGCTGCTTTGGCATGTTTCCCTTCCCTCTCACCCCTCACTCCCACCTGCACACAGAAGTTCGGCGCACTCAGGGGTGGGAAGGGCTGAAGGCTGGCCCTGGGAGTTAGCAGCACTCCTGCCCTGTTTGGGCTCCTCACCTCTCACCTGGACCTCTGCCGCAGCCTCCTGGAGGGCGCCCCAGCTCCTGCCTGTCTCCACGCCAACCCTCCCTCCACACCCCCACCAGAATGACCTTCATTACCCTGCCGAAGACTTGTCAGTGGGTCCCAGTCCCTAGAGTATAAAGCTCCAACTCCTTAGCCTAGTTTACAGGTTCCTTCCGGATCTGGTCCTGCTGGTCCCCAGCCAGCCTTTTCTGTACATCTGACCCCTCTCACCCAAATTCTGCTCCGCTACCTGCACCACTGGTATTTCTCGGCTGGGCGGCTCTGATCTTCCAGGTCTTTGTGTTTCTGTCCCTCTCAGTCTCTCTCTCGTCTTCCAACTCTCATTCCAAACATGTCCGGACACATCCCCTCAGGTTGGAACTGGCCACCTCCTCCTTTGGGCAGGGTCAGGATGCAACTGGGCTTCAGGAAGAGTGGGATCCAGGTGCTTGGACACTGTCAAGACTCTTGCTCCATGTTCTTTGCTACCCTCGGCCACTCAGCTCCGTTCAGTTGGGAGCTTGTTTCACTTGGTGGAAGTTTGTCCAGGATTTCCTATGATGGAGTTCAGGATGCGCTACCCTAAAATATGGCTCCTTGGTGTATCGAATATCTTAAGGTGAAGGAATTTTTTAAAAAATGACAGAAGCAGGAAGGTTACTCTGACCCCTCCCATCCTCATTCTTCTTCTGTGAAACAAATACATCTCCCATGTGGAAGGTGCTCTCCCTATACCAGGAGGAAGGAAGACATTCTTATCGCCAGAGATGCAAATTTGGGGCTGAGAAATCTGTACAAACAAACCTTGTTAAACCAACCCTTATCTTCCCAGCTACTTTGTCACCATTTTTCACCCCTTGCCCAAGCCTTTTGTATTGCCAATTCTTCAATAAGGTATTCCTTCTTTGTCGAAAAGATATAAAAGCTTCCTGCTCTGCTCACTTCTTCAGGTCTTCATTCTCTTGTGCAGGCTCTTGTGTGCATGTGAAAATCCAATAAAATCTGTACACTTTTCTCCTGTTAACCTGTCTTTGTCAGTTTAATTTTTAGGCCCAGCCAGGGACCCTAAGAGGGTTGAGGAAGATTTTTTTCTTCCCCTATAGCTGTCTTACGTCTTAAGGGCTCTGTCTTAGGAGGGCTCATTCTCTTTCTCAATTTCAATTTGTAAAGTCTTAGGGAAGAATTCTGATTGGTCTTGCTTGGGTCAGCTGGCCCCCTCTGACTCCATCAGCTGAGGTCAGTGGGCAGAGCCATTACTATTATTATTAATTATGTTGTCAAAATATGTGTAGCTTTTTAATTAGTCCAATTAGTTGATGTACTCACTTATTTTGAATGACCTGGATACCAACCAACACAGTGAGTTCATTGTGGATTTGGCTGAAACTCCTAGCATCTCTGTATCTTTTCCACATGACCTGCCACCAGGCTAATTCACAGATCAATTTGCTGAATGACCACACTGATTGAAAAATTAAAATAAAAAGGTAAAACTGAGTAGTTGTAACTTACTGATTTTTCTCTCTGTCTTCACAGAAGTATTTTAAGGAATATCCAGTTTGTTCTTGCCTTCACTCCCTGTTGCCGAAGGCAGAGCTTGAACAGAGAGTAATGATGAGGGCTGAGAGAGGAGGGGGTCCCAGAGGAAAAGACGGGAAGAGGAGGAACCATGAATATATTTATAAGAACATGTTCATAAGACTACAACCTTAAGATGACATAGTCATTGAATAAAATTAACTCATTAAAAAAATGTATTCAAGAAAAATACATGCAGAAAGAATATCCTTAAATATGAAGAATTCTGTGTGCTCTATTCTTATGAATAAATATATGTTAATGATGAATGTATTTGTGGGAACCTTCATATTCAAGATAATCCTATTAGTATGTTTTCTTGGATGCCTCAGTCTCTCCCCATCTCTGCCCTAAGCCTTGTTAATTGCTACTTTGTTTCTTTGGTTTACACGACCTCAGTGCCACCAGCTTTTCCTCCTTGGTGTGCCTTCTTATTACATAGGCACTACTTTTCCCACTGTCTTGCTTCCAGACCTGCTCCAGGGTCAGGCTGAGTGGTAAGTAAATTCGTGAAATAGTGGGACAATCATCTCCTTAAACTCACGCCCTATACTTCCGCTGATCTCCATCATCCTTACTATTCATGTTGTCTCATATGTGTTCATTTTCTTAATAGCTACCCCCTACAGTGATTTCAGGCGGGGCTTGCTGCCAGTAAACCCCCTCACACCTTTTTTACCCAAATTACCTCTAGCCTGGGGCAAGATTCTCTATCCTAGACCTGGGGCCCTTGAAAGCTAAAAATGCCACTCCGTGTTAGTATTCCAAGCCCTTATCTTTGAGTGCGAAGAAAAAGGCTGAGATTTGCTAGCATTTGAAAATGAGTGTTGGGGGAGGGTATAGCTTAAGTGGTAGAGCGCATGCTTAGCATGCACAAGGTCCTAGGTTTGATCCCCGGTACCTCCTCTAAAGATAAATAAATAAAATAAGTTACCCCTTGTGCCCAAAAGAGAAAATGAGTGTTCGTATTACTGATATTTAAATTTGTTTAGGAAGTATAGGTACTTTACACAGTTCGGCAGCAGATCTAAAATTTGCAGAATGTGCTCGATACCAGCTTTACGTTAGTATCAGCAGCCACAGGGCTTGATGACTTGAATCTTTGTGTGCACATCGTACGCACACATTTTTCTCTTTATTAGATCTCGTCATGGCTTCATTACAGCTCTCCAGGGCAACTTCTGTGATTTAATTACATTTTTATTTAAGCACAGACAAGAAAAGCATATTATGTTTCCAGACAGTGTTTTCACCTGAATGTGAAAATATTTCCCATCATGGTCTAGAATCTGAGTGTACGTTCACCAGCGCTCTCAGTCTGCTTCTATCCATCTGATTTTTGTTGCTCAAGGCACAATGTCAAGATTAGCCTCTAAATACTGATTTATTCTTTGTCATAATTACATTGCTCTTCACCTCCAAGGCTTTCTGCATCGTGCGCTAAAAAGCAACAAAGCTTCAGGAAATAAAAAATGCATCTATTCAATATTTTTAAAAGAATCCCATGAGAGGAGGAGGAATTATGGATTGAGTCAGACAGGAGGGGGCTGATCATTCGGGTAGGGGACTGACACAGGCGCTGAGATGCTCCAGCTGGTGGGTCCAGTCTCCAGCAGATGGGCCAGTCTCTTAAGTGAAGATGGGGAGAATCCTAGAAATCGAGCTTCGAGTTTCTGCCCCTCTCACTTTCTTCATCTGTAAAACGTAGGTGGTCACAGCTAATATTTACTGAGAGCTTACTCTGTGCCAGGTGCCATTCTAAGTACCTTAATCATTCAATCTTCTGAAGTAGGTGCAAAAATTACTGTGTCCATTTTAGAGACAGGAAAACTGAGGCCACCTGGAGAGTAAGTAACTGCCCACGGTCACATATCTAGTCTGCAATGGCGCCTCTATTTGAACCCAGCAGTCTCGCTCTGTAATCCAAACTCTTAATCCCAAACTGGACAGCATGAGAGCAGTTATCTTCCCATTTTATGAAGAAATTAAATGAAGGATTCTATTTGTACTGGGCAAACTGCTTTGCAAGCTCAGAAGCTCCTTGGTGTTCTCAGAAGCACCTGTGACCTGATGTCTGGAGTGAGGAGAGGAGTGGACCTGGGTGTGCAGCCAGGTTCTGCCCCTCCAGCCAGAGGAGCTTCAGGAAATCATTCAATCTCTCTGACCCTCAGCTCCCAAGTCTGTAAAATGGGTGTAATGATCTCACCTACATCTCAAGGCTTCTGTGAGGTAGAAACAAGGCAATGGGTGTTTGGAGCACCAAGAAAACCTGTGAAGGGCCAATGTAGTCGCTGACATTTACCGGACGCTGACCACGTGTAGGGACCTGCCCGGAGCCCCATTACCTGGGGTCTCTCATTTAGACTCATGGGGCACCAGAAAGTGAAGACTGTTCTGAACCCGGTTTTACAGAAAAGAAGCAGCAGACTCAGGGAGGTAGATGACTCATGCAGCATCACATAGCCAGGCAGGGTTAGAATATTTGAGGTCACGTCCTTAACGCCTGGCATGTAGCTCCCACCACAGACCTCCCCAGGAAGTGGTTTCCAAAGGTCTCTGCTGGCCCCTCCACAAAGCCACCTCTGGGTGCCCACCCAGTTCCCCCCGTGCCTCCTCAAACCTGTGTTTCCACCGCCACAAGCTTGTTCCCAAGTGAAACTTACCTCCTTAGCCGTGCTTCTCCCTCGCTTGCCCTGTGTCTTCCACGAGGCTTGAGCTTTCAAAGAGGCTGTTGTTGAGGGGTTGGCCCTGAGAGTATTTTCCCACCCTTCTGATTCCCCTGTTCCTGCCTCTGGGTTCTGGCCCAGAACGTCACCCCCATGCTTGGATGTTTGTAGTCAGTAATCCTGGGTAACCGAGCTTGGGGAGGCCTGCTGTGGGCACCAGACCTCGCAGTGTGCACAAGGAATAACTACCAGGGCAGGCCAAAGGAAATGCAGGTCACACTCTTGGAATTAATTCAGAGGATGTGATGCGTTCATGCTGCTAGACCATGTCTCCGGACTCCTGGGGTGGCAGGGAGGCAGTGGGGCTGAACACAGCGGAGGGACTGTCCTGCTCTTTTAACGTCTCTGGAAACCAAAGCCCACCTGCTCTCTGCTCCAAGTCCAACTCCTCCCCAGTGGTGCCGGTTGCAGCTCAAAGGCTGTTTGGACTGAGAAAAAAAAAAAGGAAGGTGAACAGACCTGGTACAAATCAGTTCTTTTCCCTGTAAAATCAACGCTCTGCCTTCTAGGAATGGAAGGGAAAAGGCAGAGGTTGAATGTATAAAGCAGACACCACGCTGTGTTACTCTGTCGCCAGGGAAAACTGTTTCTCATCTCATCCCCACTGGCTGGAACCAACATCGGGTCCCACGGGTGTGTTTCTGCTCACGCTGCTTCAATTGATCTTGGCAATTGTCAAGTCTCCCTCATCTGGATGTAATTTAACCAGAACCTACCACATGCTGCACGGAACAGAAAGGTAAATCGTCATCCCTGGCTGGTCGCACGGGGGGCAATTAGCCCAACAAGTGAGACCTGGGGGAAGGAGACAGCAGCACACGCGAGCGAGGGCTGGACCCAGGACAGGCGAGGCAGCCGGCGTCGGAGGGCTTGGTAAGAGGAGGAGGTCGGTGTGGGCTTGAGATGGGGAGAAGTGGTCCATTTTCTCTTGGCCTTGGAAAATAAACAGGCTTTTAAAAGATAAACGTGGTTGGGGATGCTCTAACTGGAGACAAGTTGAGGCGATGAATTGGAACTGAACAAACTTGGCCTCTGAGTTCTGCTCTTTTTCTCTTTTTATTATTGTGCCTGCACAACCAGCGAGGCTTTCTATTTTGAATGAATAGAAGAGACAGATCATAGAGGTCTGGGAAACCGGATGGAATCGGCTACTCTTTCAGGTGGCCGTTACTGTCACAGGAGCGCCCTCCGACCAGAGGAAGGAGCGCTGAGTGTGAGTTGCGGATAGCTGGGGCCATGGCCTCGCTGTGCTGCTGAGTGGCGCTGAGACCCTGGCCCATCATTCAGCCTGGCCGCAGGCTCCTCACCTGTAAAACCCTTCTTGCCCCAGGTTCCATGTTTGTCTTTATTCCTGGGCTCCTTGGGAAGTGCCTGGGTGCCTGGGATGGACTTTGCAGTACCTGAGTGTGGTTAAGTGGAGCTTGTGACCTAGGGACATCATGCTCTCAGCAGTGAGACACAAAAGGCTGTCTGGGCTCTGTGCAGGGCGCCAGGGGTGCGGGGTGGTGGCTGGGGAAAGGCGAGACGTTTTATTCAAAAGACCAGGACAAGGTCAGGGTAAACTCTAAACAGTTCATGTCTTTTCGGGGCCTGATTTTTGGCCTGAGCTACACAGAGGGGTTTTCCTGAATGAAACTAGTGTATCTGTTCGGATACAGAATGAGGGGTGTGATTCTGATCACCCAACTGAAGGCAAGATAGAGAGGCTTCTAGCACAGCACTTCTCAAACTGGAACGTGCGCACCAATCCCCTGGGATCTTGTTAAAATGCAGATTCTGATTCAGAAGGTTCAGGGTGGGGCCTAGATTCTAATAAATCCCAAGTGCTGCGGCTGCTGGTCCATGGACCAGACTTTGAGTAGCAAACCCCTAAAATATTGAAATCCATGTTTAATAGACCAGTAAACAGAATTGAAAAAATAAAATGGAGAAATGAAAGCAAGAAGATCTCAAGTCCTAATATTTTCCCAGGACTGTCAGCTGCTTGAATATTTGATTTAAGACAGGTGTTTTTTGAAAAACACCATTTGCCTTGTGTTCCGTGTGTTTTCTGTTCTTGGTAAAGAAGACACTTGGATAAGAAACATCTCAGGGAGCTTTCTAGCTGTGCTTAATTTTGTGGGTTTGATTTAAGGGGAAAAATCTGAGCACATCCCTTAATTGTGTTTTTGAAACTTGTGATGTGAAAGTAGAGTAGCTAGGAGAACAGTAGACAATCACGATTTTTAAAAAATCTTGCATGAAAAGCGTCATCGTTACCAGCCGCGCCGTCACCTGGCTGGAGAACACCTGAAAAGAATGAGCTCATCTTTGCTTTGACTGGATCTGGTGAATCATGGAAATTGAACAAAAAGCCCAACTTGCTACCCTCTTAACAACTGTCAAGCATATAACACAGTATTATTGACTATAGTCACCACGCTGTACATTAGCTCCCCAGAATTTATTCGCTTTGTAGCTGGAATTTTGCACTCTTTGACCAACACCTGGTACATCTTTATTACAGTAAGGTTTGTAATAGCAAAAAGTGGCAACCCCCCTAAGTGTCCATCCATACTTCTTTCCCCTGGGTTTAGGTATATGCACGTAACTGAACAGAGAAAGGACTCATATAACCTCCGCAGGAGACCGTGGGATGGAGGGTGGAGGTCAAACGGGACTTTAGGCTTCTCTGTTTCATGCCTGTTATGCAGAATGTGTTCAGGTGCTACTAATGTCATTAAAAATAACTTGAAAAGGATAGACTATAGAGAAAGCATCGTGCTAGTACAATACAGTTGTCTTCCAGCATGTGTCATGTAAGGAGAGCGGGAGGGCTGGAGTCCACCCCTGGGTGCCTGTGGCAGGAAGCCAGGCTGAACGTGGCAGCTGCTTTGTACCCCCGGCTGGCATCCCAGTCATGTCGGGGAAGGAGAGCTCCAGGATTACCTACTGGCAGACTGGCAGACTGTCAGACAGTGGTTCTCAGCCTTGAGAGCACATCAGAATAACCGGCAGTGTTTGTGAGAAATTCATCTTCCCAGGTCACACCATCAGCAAGTCTGATTTAATGGGTCTGTCTTCCGGTCCAGCAATCTGCATTTTCTTTAACATAATATAGTGATTTTTTTAATTTAAAAAACTTTTTTTCTGTGAAATGATACATACCCATAATTTTTTTAAAATCCTGCAATACAGGAAGTTACATAGGAGAATGTTTTTTAAAAAATTATTCTATATCCGTCTTATCACCCAGAAATAACCATCATTATCATTTGGTAAACATCACTCTAGTTTTTTTTTATCTGCCTAGGTTAACATAATTTTAGAAAAATTGAATCAAATACTGCTTGCTTTAAAAAATATAGTATTCAGTTGCATTTAGGAAGCTTATATAAAACTGAAGCATTTCTGAATTTCAAATAAATAGCTCTTCACTATACTGTCTCTTAATAAATCTCACTAAGAAAAATCTAAATAACCATAATAGGTTGGAATTATTATCTACAATTACAGTTCAGTTTTTATAATATCTAACAATCTGCATTTTTAGTAAGCAACGGAGTTGCTTCTGATGAAGGTGGTCTTTGGGCCACACTGGGAGGAGAATAAATTCACCCTTTGCTGAAGACACTGCTCGTGATGTCCTTCCCAGATGAAAGTCAGGGCTGTTTCCCTGGTGACAAGGACCCACTTGCTAAGATAAAACACAGGGAGAACATACTGAGACATTCGAATTGCCAAACTGCTGTCCCTGAAAGTCGGGTGCGTGTGTGTTTGTGCACGTGCACGTGTATAATGAATGCACTTCAAAAACACTGCAAGGACCATTTCAGCTCTGCACTTGGTCTGAAAAAACAGGAAAGGGCCCCTCACATTAGACAGTAACACCAGAATGAACTTTGATAATAATTCAGAGGTGGACAGAATAAGATGCAGTTTGGTTCATCGCTGTGTTTTGTTGGGAGACATTTAATAATGGGAACCCAAATGAGGGGCTTCTGTAAGGTCAAGGTTCCCGTGTAAATATGGTCACAAAGAGCCCTCCACTGCTAAATGGCATGGTGCAGGTGCCAGGTGATTTTTACTATCCGTAAAAGCCATTTCTAGTCCATAATGAAGCAAGATAGGAATCAAAATGAGAAAGCAAATTGCTTTGTCCCTGCCTTTGGAAAAGAATGTAATAGAAATGGATTTCAAGTGCTTTGCTTTGGTTTCCATGTCTGTCTGTCTGTCTGTCTATCTGCATTTGTATATATTTTCTACTTCTAATAGACTAAGCTTAGATATGCCATCCATGCCACTAATACCAGACTATTAGTAAGAGTCCAATCAAAGTTAAAAAATAAAATGGGCTGAGATCCTGAATTGGGCAGGTTGGCCAAGCTTTGTGTCTTTAGTGGGCAGGGGTGGTCTCTGTACAGAGTCTCACCAGAGATGGTGACTTGGCTGGATCTTGGATCTTCAGGAAGGCAGCGAGGTCCAGGGATGGTGGCAGTGAGGCTGCCTGTGACAAGAGACCCTAGATAAGCCAAGGACAGGTACTAAAGCTACCCTAGAATGCTGCAGAGGGGTCAGGCCCAGCAACGCAGCCAGCCTGGACCTCCCCCAGCACTGGTTAATCACATCAAAAATAGGCCACACCTGTCAGCATTATTCATGGTGCTCTTGGGATATTGTTGAAGACACACATTTCAAAGTTAAACAGTCAAAAGGAGGAGAGAGGAGGTGTGCCATGCAGCAGTCTCACCCAGGGCCTGACAGGGATGCAGGGGTCACCAGGAGCATCTCCCCTGGAAGAAATGATGCTGAGTAGTGACTGGGGAAAGAGGGAGGATGGATTCCTGACCCAAAACTTCAGCAGCAAGAACATTTTGATGATTAGAAAGGCATAATGAATGCTGACTTCTTGTTAATTTCTTGCCACCTGAACACTTAACTTACAGAGATTCATAACAGGCCCTAAGTTGTGTATCTTTGACATAAACGTAGGAAGGTGGACAAATTTAAGCAACGTGTGCAATGTTGATATGATTGAGAAAAAAATGTTATGAACACTTTAAAGACTTGTGCATGAAAATAAATATGATCCATAAGGGAAAACACAATTCTAATTTACTAAAGCAGTTAGTAAATCTCCCAGCAATCATTAATGTCTCCCTTTTAAAGCAGGTGGTGATAGTGGCATTTATCATGATCGTACAGCATAGTGATTTCTGTAGACTTCTCTCTTACTCACTAGACTGCAAAACTCTAGACAATAAATGTCCTTTTTTGGGGTCTCTGATTCTTCTTACAATATCTCACCCTGGGC
This sequence comes from Camelus bactrianus, assembly GCF_048773025.1. Classification (NCBI taxonomy): domain Eukaryota; kingdom Metazoa; phylum Chordata; class Mammalia; order Artiodactyla; family Camelidae; genus Camelus; species Camelus bactrianus. The sequence goes on from NC_133549.1 coordinate 27,562,413, forward strand.
TTTGCATAACTGGTCAACAAGGATAAAATGAAGGAAAGCATTTTGACTAAAAACCAGCAAATTATTCTTGCCACAGACTGTCTTCCAAAATAGTGTTCAAGTGGAAGAGCTAGGCATTGCATCCTAGAAATGCTCTTGACAAGAGGTGGTGACATAAGGCAGGACAAAGTATTACCCAAGAGCAGCTCCGCTTCCTGTGAGCCAGCTGTGCGTTTGTTGGCTCACACATATTGGGTCCTCTCAATGTCCTTCAGAAGTGGGCATGATTATGAACTTCTTATATTTTCCAAGACTTGTGTACTTCTGGGACTAGGACAATTCACATTTAGTAGTGGCAGTGCTGTTGCGCAAGCCCAAGAGCTGTACGCTCTTCCTTATTTGGGCTTCTGGACTGTTTCTCTCCTTCCTTTGACAATTAACTCATACTTATCTTAGGGTTTTCTTTTTTTTCCTTAAACATCATCTTTCACAATTTGTCCTATTACTATTTTAGGAAGTGGTAAGAGGACAATCTTGGAAATATGTTTTCAAAATACAACTCTGAGGTCCTGGCATCTGAAAAGAACTGACTATGAAGGCTGGTAGCACTCCCAAGCAGAGTACTTTGTGAATTTTAAAAATGCTGTATTGGGGGAAAGGGTATATAGCTCAGTGGTAGAGTGCATGCTTAGCATGCACAAGGTCCTGGGTTCAATCCCTAGTACCTCCATTAAAAAAAATGATAAATAAGCCTAATTACCTCCCTCTCCCTTCAAAAAACCACCACAAATTAAACAAACAAACAAAAAGGTGCTGTATTGGTGTAAGGCACTACTTCTCAACCAGAGGTGATTTTGTCCCCTGTCCTCACTGCAGGAGGGTATTTGGCAATGCTAGAACATTTTTGGTTGTCACAACTAGGTGTGTGTACTACTGGCATATAGAGAGTAGAAGCCTGGGGTACTGCTAACCATCCCGTAATGCAAAAGATAACCTCCCACGACACAGAGTTATCCCATCCCAAATGTCACTAGTGCAGACAGTGAGAAATCCTGATACAAGGTCTTGCTATATTTCTTATATCTTTGGAAGCTATTTTTTTTTGGGGGGGATGGTATTTCCCATAAAGTGGAGCACAGTTCATTACATATATTAGGGTAAACTAAATTAATATGCTCTAAAAATATATGTAATACTTTTACATCCTTAATTCTCTCATGTATTTCTCTGGATTTTCATTCAAAATGATGGAGAACAAGGGTAGCAAATTAAGAGAGCACATGGGTCTCCTCATAGCTTTTGGTCTTTAAAATTGATGTTCAAGGCTGATTATGGGATAGAGTGAACATTTGTTGTAACTCATGACTACTTGTCATCTGCTTATATTTGGGGAAATTCCTCATTATCTTCCCAAAGTGGAAGTCAGAACCCCAATTCCCAGCATACCTTGCAATTAGAACTCGGGTATGGGACCTGGGCTCTGCCTCTCAGACGCACCTGAGTCAAACTTTCATTTAGAAATGAGTGACCTGAGGACACCTGAGGAAATGGGGGCCCCATTTTGTTGGACACAGTGGCTGCTGGGGTGGCTGGCTTTGGGGAACAGTGATGGCTGCAAGACTGGGTTCCTAATGCAGAATGGCATTGGTGACGGTGCCAGTAGTGCTGGCAGCGAAACTACGTGTGGGATGTGTGGGTGGAGTCTTCTTCAAGGATGGTTTTGGAAGCTGAGTCTTGAGGCTGACCCCCCAGTTCTCCCAGCAGTTATGGGGGTGAGCTGGCATTCTCTTCTACTTAAACCAGCCAAAGTGGGTTCTGTTGTTTACAAGGTAGAACTCTGACTGATGTACAAGTTTTATTAGTGGCAAAGTTCTTTAAAACCTTGAGTCCTTTAAAAAGTCTCCTTTCCTTTAGTAATGTTGTGAGTATGCAGTTTGGAACAAAAGGCGGTAAGGTCCTCCTTTCTTTCCAGGCTCTAGATATGGGGCTTGAGAACTTTTGATAGAAGGTAAAAGACCAGGCTGCTGGAGACCACATCAGGCAGCGCTTCCCTGAGGGGACCAGATAGCTTCACATTCCAGGCCTAGCAGAGAGAAAAGAAAACAGGCAGGGCTGAGGGCCCCTCCCCTGCCCCAGCCGGAGCAGCTGATGAACACTTGATTTGGTATGACACAGCTCTGCTTAGCCTTTCATAGTTTATTTTATCATATTGATCACCTTTCAATGTGTGTTGGTGGAGAGGGGATGGGGAGGTGGGTGCTGGGAAACTTTGTGTTTGAAAACATCTTTTGTGTTTATTTCATTAAGTGTTTGGATAATAAAGAGACTTGCCAGAGATGGGTGTAGGGATAGCTCATTCAGGACTGATGCAAATGTGCTCATCAATGTGGAGTGACTGTGTGTACCTTTTTATTCTTAATACCCTGACTGTTAACTCAAGGTCTATGTCTAGTTGAGTGCATAATTCATGTACAAACCATTATTTTAAAAAAAAAAGGAAATGGATAAAGAAGGAGAAATTATTTAAAGAAACAGCTATAATGAGATATGTAAGTACAAAAAGAATTCAAAATTAAGAGCCCCAAAGATTGCTAATTTACTAAAGCCACAGGGCTTTTCAATTTTAAGATTGTATTTTCTAGAGTAGCAGCACCCTAGGGTTTCTTCCATAGTTCCTTCAGCTAGCTGGCTCTGTTTCTAGAATATTCTACCACAATCTGGACCTCTCTGAAGGCAAGGGAGTGTGTCTTGCTTACTTACCTTTCTCTCACTCAATGCACCTTGTCCAGGACTTGTCACATTATAGATGAATCACAAATAATTGTTGTGATTCAAAGGTTTTATCATTCCCCTTTCTTATGTGCCAGGGAAGACTTTCCTACCACACCCCAAATCCTCATCCTCTGGGGGGCTTACCCACTCCTTTGCTGGAGACATAGCCTAACTTCCAGATCACCGAAGGTAGAGAAAAGATAAGTCTAGTTACAAAATTATGTAACTAGCAGGAGTCTACACTATAAAAGGAAGGCATATTTGTCCTGTAGATGCTCTCCTCTGAGGCCATGCCAGCAAGGATCACCTCTGTCATCCAAAGATTCTCTGGGATCTGTCCAAAGTCTGTCTGAAATAAATATGTCCTGATAGTGACTAGGGAGAAAGATAAAGTTTAGCCTTACTCTATCCTCTGAATTCCATGTTCATGCCAGATCGCCTAATAGTAAGTTTTCTTTCCACTATGGTTCTGTGCCTTCTCACGCTTCCAGAGGGAAAGGCGCAATCAGCAGCTTTCCCCCAAATTTGGGGTGAGAAAGCCCAGAGGTTGCCTAGGTATCCAGGCTCGAGTAGGGACCCGCTGTGGAGCCCAGATTAGAATGAGGCAGAGGCAAGATGTACACCCTGTGCGCCACTTCAGAGATGACTCTGGGTTAGAGGACACAAGGCCATTTGGGGCTCCCTTTTGATTTTTGATGGGGTGAGAAGAAAAGCTCATCCAGAAGAAGACGATTTCTGGTCAGAAAAATGGCTTTTAAGCCTTTACTCTGTGTTTGGGCAAAGCTGGGTTGAAGAGTTAAAAAATGAGTCATGTGTGCATGACAGAGATGGAAGTGACAACTAGTATGTCTGGAGTCAGAGATGAAAAAAAAGCATTTTCTCAAAGTCATTTAAGGGAAGTATATGGGGTTTTCTTTGGGTTCATATATGATGCCCTGTCAGTTCTCACACTGCCTGTCACAGGCTTTTTGCTTAGGCTGAGGTGGAACTGGGGGAACCTGGCTCTTGGAACATATGCAGGACAGGCTTACGAGACAAAACTCATGTCTGGGGAGCATGTGTTCTAATATTGCCTGGACTTAAGTCTCAGACTGCTTTCTCCCTACTAGTCATTAAAAAAATGACCTCCAGTGGTTTCTCATAAGTTTGGGCTAACTGTCCTGTATCAGCATGAACTTAGTTGTAATAAAATCTTCAGAGCCCTTTAAGCAGGCTTCCCAGACTCCTAACCGTAGGCCTTATCTCTGCTGTCTCTGTCTTCTCTATTCCGCATCCTGTTGCCTATTGTCCTCATGAAGCATAATACCAGCCCCTGAAGTTCATACAGCCCAAGGTTTTGTCTCCTACCTGGGATATAAGCAAGGAACATTTTGAGTGAAGCACAAAGATCTGTTTAACTTCAACACAATAAAGGTAGAGTTGTAACCAAATCTGTTAGAGCATCATGAAACCACTGTGGGGGAGGGGTTCCGTGTATTTATTCAATCCTAAGGGAACCTACCTATAGTTTCAGTTTGTGCAGATGCGTCTGTCATGTATTCAGGGGCAGTCGAGTACAGTGCTGGAGTGCTTTGGCTCCAGAATCAGGCAAATCTAAGTTGAGATCCAGCCCCACTGCTTGTTAGTTGTGCCATTATGGTTAGTTACCTGGCCTTGAAGAACCACTTTCCTCACTTATAAAATGGGCATAATAATAATAATTTTGAGAGGATCAAATGAGATAATGTGTGTGAAGTACTTAGCACAGTGCCTGGCATGTTAAAAAAAAAATCCTCAATAAATGGTGCCTATTTTTATCCATTCAATCAAAAGGAACGTTTATTGGGTATCTGTTTGGTTCAGGTATCTTGCAGTTACAAATATGCTTCAAGACATTGGCCCTTGCCCCTAAAGTGTTTACATCATGGTTGGTGGAGGTTTCAAAGTTTTCAAAGGCAGAACATAATAAAGGAAAGAAAGATCATGAAAGGGAGAAGACTTTGAAGACAGGATAACCTTTGAGTTGGGCCTTGCAGGATGTGAAGAATGTGAGTTGAGTGGGGATGAAGCTACCGGTATTTTGGAGAAAGGGGACAAACCCCAAGAGCGATGTTGAACAGGAATGGTGAGGACGTGTCTGTGCCCAACAGTCAGGTGTGACCTGAATATAGGGAGTGAGGCCGAGGTGGGAAGCCACACCAAAAAAAGTGAGAGAGGATCAGAACAGGGCAGTGTGCTGATCAGAAATGTCATGCTAAAGGCTCTGGTCTTTGTTCGATGTGTCACTGAAAGCTTTTGGAGAAGAGGAGTTAATACAATCTTGTAGTTTACTATTTACTATGTGAAGTTCTATCTTTCCTTCATTTGTCCTAAAAGTTTTTTGTTTATTTATGATCTCTCAGGTTTCTGGAGCACCATTAGTACAGGAAAATCTGAACACTAGTATAGTTTAATTCTCTTTTTCTCACTTTTTTTAAAAAACTTTTTTTAATTGAGTTATAGTCATTTTACAATGTTGTGTCAAATTCCAGTGTAGAGCACAGTATAGTTTAATTCTGATGTCCTAGCTGAGAGGAATACTAGACAACTCCAGTGAGAACCACAGAGAATAAAGACCTAAAATGGGCTAGTCTTAGATGTTCACTTTATTTCCACCTTGCAAATTCTCACAATATTGAAACCCTTACCAGATTTTATCTGGAGCTTGGCAGATGATCAACTCCTTTCTCTGAAGGGTACTCCCAATGTTGAACTTTCAAATACTGGCATTTTCATAGCCTCTAGTTGTGAACAAGTTTGTCTCGTTACTACTTTTAGTATTAAACATCAACGGTATTGACTAGAGTGATGGCTCTACTTATAGCTCTAACAGCATCCCAAATCTTTTTTCAACTATATTATCACAATTTCCTCTCCTTAAGATATTCTGAAGCAAAAAAGTGCCTTTGCTCTTGGGTACATATAACCTTGTTGGTGAGCATGATAAAGAAAAATTACTGGGTAAGGGATTAAGCAGGCACAGATTGTATTTTGAGTTTCTTTTAAAATATCATACTGACTTTAGCCAAATTGATTATAACTCAGAGAATGTGGGTTCAGGATAAGTGCGGGTGCTTAAAATTGGATTGCTTTTGTTCCAATGTTGACTTTTCTTCCTGTATGAGTGAATCACTTGAATTCTGAGAGTGGACCAATTTTACTTCTTTCCAGCCTAACAGGGATATCTGTAGCCAGGAGACAAAGTACAAGGGCTTTCCAGAGAGGGGACAACGAAGCTCCATCCTCTGAGAAAAGGAAATAAAAGGTGAAGGGATGAGATAGCTTCAAAGGAAGGGGGTTACAAAGTCTCCTTCTGGCCTCCCCCATCCTGATCCAGGTTAATTTGCATTTCAATCATGACTTAATATAACTAAAGATTTTGTGCAAATTTAAGGGTTCTCAAATGTTTACTACTTTTGTTATGCTGGTGGAAATCCTATAATTACGTGTGTGTGTGTGTGTGTGTTTGTGTGTGTGTGTGTGTGTGTGTGTGTGTGTGTATTATCCTAAAATGAGGTGAAGAGGCATAGGGGTATTTATTTAAGAAAGGAGAGGGTAGGTTCCCGAAACTTACATTCCATACTAGTATTGTCAGGCAAATAAGGAATAGAGCATAGTAGCTGAGAAAGAGTGAGAAGAAAGGATGAGTAGTGGAGTGGGGAGCAGGTATTGAAGTGTGCCTGTCTAGTTGTCTAGGGTAACTGGCACGAAGGCTGCATTCTCTGACCTAAGGAGATAAACACGCCGTCACTGGCACTGCGTGCGGTGACCCACAGGAGGAGTACAAATCCCCACCTTTGCATCCCCAGAGACCCTGGCTCATCTACCTCCCCTCCACCCTACTGCTCTTGGAGTCTGCGGCCCCAGCCCAGGATGCAGGCAGCAAGGCAACTCTTTGAACAGTCCAGGTCCCTTCTAGAGCTGCAGGGGACTCAGAGAGGGGCTGAACTCCCTAATTTCTTCCAGGCACACAAGCATCACGCAGCCCGGCGGGCGGGAGCTCTCCTCTGTGCTGAACCCATGGTCGGACCTGAGCTCCCGAAATCCAACGCCAGCCTAGGCGACAGGCTCAGCGGGTCCTGGGGAACGCGAGGGCCCGAAGGTCTGCAGGGAGTTCCAAGCTCTAAATTTTAAATCTCTGACAGAACTCGCTACGCGACTCTCTTAACTTAAGGCAGGACTCTACGCAGGATCCAGCGCTTAAGGACGGGTCCCTCACTTCTCCCCTACATCCAGTAGTGCATCTCAATGCCCCACCCCACTTCCTCTCCTGCATCCTTCCCTATGGAAACGACGTCAGATCATTCCAACAGCCTGGCGCTTCATGCCCCTCCTCACCCTAGTCCACTGCACTCTCCTCCGGAGCGAGACTCTCCCAGGACGCAGCAAGCTCCCTCGGTCAAGATTCTCCCCCGTCCCTCTGGCCCAGGTTGCCGGCCCCTCCTTCCTTGTCTGTTGTCATCCTCCTCACACTGTCCGCCTCTCTAGTTCTCTTAGCGCAGAGTCGGGAGGTGCATGCTCCGCCCTTATTTTCCATACAAGGGAGAGCTGGAGTGGGAGGCGGGGCAGAGGGGAGGCGCTCCCAGTCCCTCTCAAAAGCTGTGAGCCCACTGGGAACTCTTGAATCTGTTCAGCTCTGCGGAGAAAGCTAGAAGCCTGCACTGCCGTCTTGGATGGAGGACATCTAGGCGACAGTCAGGATTCTGCCCCTCCTTCCCCGGAGCGCCTTCCCGCAGTCCAAGCCCAAGTCACCAGGTAGGACTGTGCTTCTGAGTCTGGCCTGTGTGAACTGTGAGGACTCTAAATTGGGTAGAAGGCATTTAAATAACCTGTGCCCATCTAACCACGCATAGATTTTATTTTGCAGAGGTGGGGTGAACAATACTTTTAGTTTTGTTGTTATTTATTGTGGACAGTTTTTCCAAAGGGAATATTTGGGTAATTGAGGTGGGAGGACGGTTGGTGTAGGAGAGAGGGGGACGGAGAATGGGAAATGACGGACTTTGATTCTTTTTAGACAGGTGGCCATGACCTCATTGCCAACTCGGGGTCCCGGGGCCCCTGACTTATTTTCTGGGCTGCCGCCAGGGGCCTCAACTCCAGCCAACCAGAGCGCAGAGGCCTTGCTGGGCAATGGATCTGCGGCTGGTCCAGGCGCTCAGGCCATCACGCCGTTCCAGAGCCTGCAGCTGGTGCATCAGCTGAAGGGGCTAATTGTGCTGCTCTACTGCATCGTGGTGGTCGTTGGGTTGGTAGGCAACTGCCTGCTGGTGTTGGTGATCGCACGGGTGCGTCGGCTGCATAACGTGACCAACTTCCTCATTGGTAACCTGGCCTTGTCAGACGTGCTCATGTGCGCCGCCTGCGTGCCGCTCACGCTCGCCTACGCCTTCGAGCCGCGCGGCTGGGTGTTCGGCGGCGGCCTGTGCCATTTGGTTTTCTTCCTGCAGCCCGTCACTGTCTATGTGTCGGTGTTCACGCTCACCACCATCGCGGTTGATCGCTACGTCGTGCTGGTGCACCCGCTGCGCCGGCGCATCTCGCTGCGCTTTAGCGCCTATGCGGTGCTGGCCATCTGGGCGCTGTCCGCGGTGCTGGCGCTGCCGGCCGCCTTACACACATACCACGTCGAGATCAAACCGCACCGCGTGCGCCTCTGCGAGGAGTTCTGGGGGTCCCAGGAACGCCAACGCCAACTCTACGCTTGGGGGCTGCTGCTTGTCACCTACCTGCTCCCCCTGCTGGTCATCCTCCTGTCTTATGTCCGGGTGTCGGTAAAGCTACGGAACCGCGTGGTGCCGGGCTGCGTGACCCAGAACCAGGCCGACTGGGACCGTGCGCGACGCCGCCGCACCTTCTGCCTGCTGGTGGTGGTTGTGGTGGTGTTCGCCGTCTGCTGGCTGCCGCTGCACGTCTTCAACCTTCTGCGGGACCTCGACCCGCGCGCCATAGACCCCTACGCCTTTGGGTTGGTGCAGCTGCTCTGCCACTGGCTTGCCATGAGCTCGGCTTGTTATAACCCCTTCATCTACGCCTGGTTGCATGACAGCTTCCGCGAGGAGCTACGCAAGCTATTGCTCGCTTGGCCCCGGAAGATAGTGCCTCATGGCCAGAGCATGACAGTCAGCGTGGTCATCTGATGCCACTGCACTGGGCCTTGGCCGAGGAGCTTCACCTACAGTGGTCTCTCAGGTGCTCACCCGAGGCCAGATTGGAGAGTTTATTCCAGAGCTAAGCTAATACTAAGCCAATGTGGGGCAAAACTTCCAGCCTAGCCCTCTTATCCAGCTATCTTACCTTGCCTTGTGTCTTTGTAAAATGTTCAGTGGGCTTTGGTGGGAGTCTTGTGCTTTGCTTGGAAAAGCCCAGGGAAAGAGGATTTATTATTTCCTCCTTATCCCCTTGAAGGCCAAACAAAGCTCTTTCTCTGGGTTCAGAAGCTGCCTCCCTTGCTTTCCCTTCTGCTTGTTCAATACAGAGATGAAGGAACAGTGAGTATGGAATTTAAAATGACTGTATTGGGGCTGGTAAAGTTTTTCACGTTGCCTTTTAAAAGGGACTCAACTGAGATACAATACCTGATACTGCTTAGTCAATTTAAACCCATTAATTTCTAGGATTCCAGAGAAATATGTATTGCAAATATACATATAAAATTTCAGCCTTTCCTGAATAAGACCTTTATATGCCAAAAGGATTTTAATTTTAAATACACTTGAATTTATAGTATAAAAATCACTTAAAATCCATCTTTCAAAAGGTTTTGCGATTGTTTTCCCTCCTCATTCCCCAATTTCTATTTGAAAATGATGAGATGAATTAGTCGATGAAGAGACAGATAAGTAGGAAAAGGTTCAAATTACTGAAAGGGATATATAACTGCATAGGACAGACATCCTATCTGTGTGTATGTTTGTGTATACACACCCAGTGTTTGTTACAAGCATCCAGTCAAATATTTGGCTTTCTGAATACTCAATAAACCATGTGCCATAGGATTCTCTTGCATTCTCTAATTGATCTTGCAACAGATCAACAGCTGTTGACTGACTGTTCAGCACCTGCTCTGTGATGATACTCTTGGAACGTGATCAACCCAGAATACAAGAACTGGGAGAAGTTTACTTAAGGCCAGAACAGAAAAATAAACTGCCACCTATGGGATACACAGACCAAACACTAAATACCTTCCAGGGTTAAGGGAACAGGTAAAGACTGTTGGGCAATGATACCAGGCTGCTAATCCTTATCTTACCTTCCCACGAGTACTTTAAATGAGGACAGGTGCCCTGGGACAAGGGTTTCCACACTGACATTGAAACAGTGGCTGTAGAAGTGAAGGCAGGAGTCTTGGAAAATGATACATGATTTACAGCTGTCAGACTAGCCCTTGTGGCATACAGGGTATGGGCTAGTGTCTATAGACACTCAGTTATCAACTAGAAGTTTCCAGTCCTGCCCCAGCTCACTAAACAATATTTCCCTGCCTCTCCTCTCCTCTTACTCTCAGTGAGCTCACTCACTCATTGCAGTGTGCCCTGAAAGGAAGGGAAAGAAGGGGATGATTTGGGGGTGACAAGGATGAAATCTTATTACTCTGATGTCAGTAACAACCCTGGAAGAGTGGTTCCATTCATGGTTGGGCTAGTTAGTAATGTTAAGTCTTTAGTACTTACATGACTAGACTTTTTGCAGTAGGGAAGAGCAGGAAAAGCCTGGAGAAAGGAAAAGGCAGGTGAACTTAGGAGATGCAAGTTACCTTTGGCAACAGTGCTAAAACTGACTTTTCAGCTTCGTCTGTGGATGTGGAGAAGAAAGAGCCTGTGCTCGAATAAGGTGGCCCACCCACAGCATTTTGTCAATCCCTATCCCACATGAGCTCATCTCCCAGGCATCCCGGGAACTGGTTCCTGTGCTTCTGGAAGCTCTATTGTTTGGGAGACTCAAGGCCAGACACTTCCCATTTCCTCAGATCATTCTTTGGATGGGTATGTGTGGAGAGTGGAGGCGATGGGGGAATGAGAGGAATTATTTGGGAAGAGATCTGATTAATTGTGGTCTCTTCATTGGAGTGTTTAACTCACTGGTTCTCAGCCCTGGCTGCTCCTAGAATGACCTTTCAAAAAATCAATGTCTAGGCCGTATCCCCAGAGAGTCCAATTGATTTGAGGTGGGGACCGGGCACCAGCATTTTTCGAAGCACTTCAGGTGATTTTAATATGCATCCAAGGTTAAAGAACTTCAGAATTATCCTCTTTCTAATGAATCTCAGAAACATCTGAATGAAGCTCTGGGAATACTCTATTAGCCTTCAGACAATACCTGATGGATCACATAGAGGCAAATCCTGTAATCCGAATATATAGGTATTCCTTCAACAGTTTCCTTACACATCTACATGTAAGGCGCTGTGTGAGTCCAGTTATTTTTTAATGTGTTGTCATTCAACTTTAGATCAGTTGCATTATAAAGCTTTATAGCATGAATTAGTCCAAATCCTGGTTGCCAGCATGTTAAAAAAAAATTAAAATGCTCCCTGATTAGCAAAGCTGTAAGAAGAAAGTATCCCCATTAATTACTAGAAAAGCTCTTGCCAGTTTCTATCATGCCTACAACTTAAGTTAGAAATTTTAACATTTATGTGGACTTTATGGAGAGCCTAAAGAGGCTGGAGAATTAATGTTGTGTTTAAAGACATCTTTACAAATTATGCAAATTGGCAATTGAACAGCAACTGATTAATTCCTACCCTATCTTAAATCTATCTGGGACTCATTTGACTATAAAACAAATTGACAAAAAAACTCTCAGAAGTGAGTCCTAGAGAAACCCACATAAGCTTGAGGTAGAAATTTGTATTTAGTACAGTAGTTCATTTTAGTTAATACCAAGCATCCAGCCTTTTTCCTGCAAGGAATCGGGAAGCTGGGAATGGAGCCAGCCTGGTACTTGGCAGCAGCCCTTTCTGAGGCTAAGGGGTGGTTCTGTAATCTTCTTTGCACGCATTGTCACCAGGTCTCACTTTTGGCAGCCAATCAATAGATTTATCTCGCTAAATCCTCTGGGGAGTGTTTCAATATATGCTGGCAACCGTCACCTGGGAACAGCAACTGTGAGAGATGCTAAGGTAACTATTCCAATTGATGTCACCTTCCTGAATTTTTGTTCTGGTGGATTTTTCAGCCTGCTTTCTACTGGGTGGGGGTGGGGATGCCAAGTTTCAGGTTTATTTTCTCAGGTAGGTTAGTTCACCACCCCTGCCCTGTGGCTTGCATCCCCAAACATTTAGTGCTCTTACAAAAGCAAGGCACAGAGCTGACATCAAAAGGACCCAAGCAAGAGTGTGGCTAGACCTGGGAGTGAACCCAAAGCCTGTTCCCCTTAAATGAGAGGTCAGGAGCACCTTTATTCCCCCAGGTAGGTCCTTGATTGATTTCCCTTCATGCATTGATGTCTTTGTTATGTAAGATGCATTTGTGGCTGACTCACTGTGTGAAGCAATTCAGGCTGGGGCTTGTACTGTGTTTGGCGCACTGTGGATTCTCAATAAATATTAAATCTGTAATACAGTTTCCAGCGATGGGATTAATAAACCAAGCTGGTTATACACTACTGTAACTACACATCCTCAGGATGGTCAGGATCAAAACAAGGATAAATCATGCCAAGGAAAACATGCTACTCAATCTAGATTTGTCAATTCCAGCTAATTCCCAAAATGAACTGTTCATTTGGGGCCTTCTGTGACCCCCTGGCTCCAACCTCAGTGATGATAGCATTTCAGTTCGTGGCACCAAACTGTGTTCTCCAAGGTTGCATGTATCTAAATCCACAGGTCCATCAAAGGGAGAGTAGAAAATTTCATGCTTACTTTCTATATCATCATAAATCTGAATCATATTTAAATGTTAGCATTTAATCACCCACTTCCACCTATAACTTGGAAAATTTAAAACATCCAACACATGGGTCTATAAACAAAGTTTAATCATCTAGATTCCAAAACGTTCATGACAGTGTCATAAATAGAATTTTCTGGTACATCTAAAATAAGGCTTAAAAATGGATTAATGCACACATTTCCAGGGATCCTTTTTTTTTTTTAAATTCAAAGTGAGATAAGCTAGTATACAGATGTTGGAAATGTAAAATATTTATTTGGAACGATGAGCGTTGCAATCTTGATTTGTTAAAAGACTCTACATTCCCAGTCAGTCTTTGGAAGCAGAAAGCTTTATTTTGGAAATTGAATGTGCACACTTCTAACAGGTTTTGAATGATTTTTCTCTGCTTTCTAAGTCAATTTCTCTTCATTTCCCACTATGTCTTTATTCTGCCTTTTTTTTTTCCTGCTACTTTTCCATATTGTCTATAAAGACCTCTGATCGGACGCTCCCTCCACCCTAGGGCAGGAGAGGTGGTAGGATTCAAACAACCATCTTCTGCTGAATCATGTTGGGGAGATCCCTGGCTAAGTCCTTTTCAGAGGGCTGGCTGCACTGAATAAGTCAGGGGCTGCTGCTCACTGAATTTCCTGCCCACTATGGGGTCTTGGAGCTCACACAATTACTGTTTCACAGGCAAGCACCAGGCAGAGGTGGATAACAGGAGCTTGCCCAGAATCCCCACAGGGCCCTTGATGTGATAAATCTCATGCAGAGCTCTCAAGAGGGACCTGACAACAAAAGGTCAAATGTGTTTCATTTTGATGTTTGGGGTTGGAGCAAAGAAACCTGAGCCAGAAAAAGCAAAGGACAAATAGTCTCTTTAAATCCTTCCCTGCCTCCCTCCCTCAGCTCTCAAAAAATTTTCTTCTTGGCTTGCTGATGACTAAATACCCCAGCCCCAGAACTCAACTCCTCCTTCTGGAATGACATCTAATGATGCATGGAAAGCTAAACCCTTTTCTGCAACCACACACACTCAGTCATTGCCAAGTAACGAAAAAGATCCTTTGAGCAGGAACAAATAAAAGCTCCAGGCTTGAGCTCTGGGTTAGAAGTCAGGCACTGGGCTTCCTCTCTAGCCCAGAACACCACAATCACCCTTGGGTCTTCATCCTAGGATACTGGTTCAGTCACCCCAGGGGTGGGGCACAGTGCTGTAGCATAACATGCCCCAGGGCGGTCAGATTGGTGGCCTGGCCATGCTGGCTGTGCCACAAGCAGCTTTCTGCGTGGCCCCAGTCCTTCTGAGGACGCTGTCCATTGCGGGGCAAATGCTGGGGACACACTGACCTCCTTTTTATTGCAAAGAAGACCCAAGAGTGGTCACAGGTGCAAAACTGGAGCGCTGGTAGGTGCCTTCAATGGCCATAACTCTTTTTAGGACAAGCCTCTATTCCTATTTCCTTCTAACCCCAGTCTCCTCCAGCAAAACCCCCTTTCTCTCGGTGATATAATTACAGAATTTGTGAGTATTTTCACAGAAAATGTGGTTTTCTGGGAGATGGATTCTTTTAAAGGCTTAAAGTGAGACTAATAATGTGCAGCTGAGCCAAAGCCAAACGACCTGGGCAAAACGCATTGTCCTGTTGCCTGACCTGGCTCCATCAGGGACACCCAGGGTCATCTCCCACAGCAGGTGTCTTGCAAAGGTGGTGGTGTTCCCAGTGGAGCAGGAGGATCGCAGGCCTGGAGGAGAGCCGCGCGGGGAACCAGGAATCTCCTGGGCTGGAGGCACCCTGAGCCAGCACGTCCAGCGCCACCTCTAGTGCCTCCCGTCCCCGCAAGGGTAAGCTGGGTCCCGGGGATCACTCCTGTGCCCACGTGTGTGCCTCTGACGTTGGCCTACGCTTTCGAGCCGCCGCGCTGGGTGTCAGCAGCCTTCCTCTGCGACCTCGTGGTCCTTCTGCCATCCTGCGACCACGCCGCATGAGTATTTCGGCTTACCGTCCTCGCCCCGGGTCCGTGTATGAGTTCGTGGTGTTACCGCCGCTGGCGGCGCTTGAAGGGCTGCACGCCTCTGTCGCTGACCTTGTCCTGGGCACGAGCGCCTGGCCTGCACCAAGGGCACGCCGCGGTCGCCTCCGAGGTCGCCTCCGTGTGGTCTCCGGTGGAGACTCGCGGTCCTCCCAACCCCTCTCTGAGCGCGGCCGGGCCTCGCCACCGAGCGCCCCCGGGCGGAGCGCAGAAGCAGGGATCGCCGAGCCTTCTGCTGCTCCTCCCGGCGGCCTGCAACGTCTGCCCTGCCTTTTCCCATCTCTTGCATGTCTTCATCTGTTCCAAAGACTGGGCGTGAGCCTCATCCACAGCGCTCTTCCAATGCCCTGCCACTTCTCTTTCTCTGGCGCCACCGCCATCTGCGCCACCCACGATGGTGTCCAATTCTTGTCGAACTCAGGGTCTTGCCCTCAGCCTCCACCCCCTACCTCTCTCCCTAACTCTTCTATTCCTCGAACTCAAGGGAGGCCAGGAGCCGTGACTGGGATCTCAGCCCCTCTCCCTTGCTCTTTCGCCGGCACCAGCTCCCGGTACTACGGCGCGCCCTGTGGGGAGCAGGGGAGTGATGGATGCGAGCATGCAGTGCTGGTCTATGCCCCCGGCCGGCGGGACCAGGCATTCTCGCGGTTCTACGAGACATCTTGGCACTGGAGATCGCTGGAAACGATGGACTCAAGCGGTCAGCGGGCAGCATCTCCTGCCCTGGGCAGCCAGTTCCAGCCCTGGCACGGATGAGCCATACTCTGGGGTATCTCTCCACGGCAGGTTCTGTCGTCTTGTTCTTCTAGACGATCCGCATTTAGTTCCTTAGGCGTCCCCTGATCGTTCTGGAAACGAAGTCTGATTTCCAAGAAGGAAATCAGGAGCTCCGGCAAGGTTGAGCCCTTGCCCGCGCGGCAAACAGGTGGGCAACCAGCACTCGAGGGTGGATGGGTCGGTCGGGGTGGGCGGAGGGGGCTTCTTGGAGAGTGCTGGGCTCCCTGTCCTGCTTCTGGCACCACTGCCTCACCTGTCATTTGCCTATTTCCTGAGCGTTATATCTAAGTGGAAAGTAACATGAAAACCACTTATTTTGTGTATGTGGTGGGGATTTCAGGAGTCCGCATCCTTCCAACTGTGGAAACGACCGGATTGAGGGGCAAAGAGGAAAGGGAGCTGGTCTAGAGAAGGAGTGGGACCCGCGCTGACTCTCCCAGGGGCTCGCCTGGAGTGGCTGGTTGGTGTTGCTTTCCCCAGCGGGCAGACCCTGCAGCGCCCCCCTAGGCCACGTGCTGGGAGCCCAGTCTCCAGAACCGTTAGTCTGCAGTGGAAGTGTCAGTAGGATTGGGTCCTTCTGAGGGTCATGAGGGAGAATCTGTTCTATGCTTTTTCCCTTGGTCCTGGTTTGCTGGCCATCTTTGGTGTTCCTCGTTTATTTTTTCAGAAGTAGCCAGCCCCCTATCTTTGCCTCCTCCTCACATGGCTTTGTCCTGTGTATGTCTGTGTCCATATTTCCCCTTTTTATAAGGATACCAGTTACATTTGATTAGAGCCCATTCTGATGACCTTGTTTTAACTTGATTACCTCTGTAAAGACTCATCTCCAAATAAGGTCACATTCCAAGCTACTGGGGTACTATGTTCTGAATGTGTCCCCCCAGATTCATATGTTGGAATCCTAGCCCCCAAGGTGATGGGATTAGGAGATGATATTAGGAGGTGGGGCCTTTGGGAGGTGATTAGGTCATGAGGGTGGAGCCCTCGTGAATGGGATTAGTGCCTTTATAAAAGAGACCCCCCCCCCCCCACGGAGCTACCTAGCTCCACTGCCACCACTTGAGGCTGTGAGAAATTTGCAGCCTGGGAGAGGACACTGACTAGAACGTGACCACCCTGACACCCTGATCTCGGACTTCCAGCCTCCAGAACAGTGAGGAGTAAATGTTAGCAACTCAATGAACTAAGACATGGGAGTTAGAACTTCAACATATGAACTTCGGTGGGGACACAAGTCAACGTAGAACCTTGATGTTATCAATGGCCAAGCTCCTCTTTGGAACCACGGGTAGCCCAGTCAGTCCTAAATTTGGCCTGGTGCTTCTGGAATGCTGTTTATAATAACATGACTTTTCCTATTTTTGTGCCTTCTGCCTGGACTGTCCCTCCTTGGCTCTTCTTCTGTCTGGATCTGTCTCTGCCTTCAGCTGGAATGTCACCTCCTCTGAGAAGCCCTTTCACTGCCTCTTATTCTTTAGTTTAGCCCCTCGTTTGCTTTCTTCATAGCACTCATCATGATGTGCAGTGACACATTTCTTTGTCTTTCTGTACAAATGGGAGCTCTGTGGGGGCAGAAGCCATATTTGCTGTATTCACCAGTGTATCCCCAGAGCCTGGCACCTCCCAAACATACATAAGAGTGGTTATATCTGACCACAATGCCAGGAGGTAATTAAGGCAGGTGTTATTCTCATTTGTGGGGGTTGGGGGGAGGAAGGGAAGTGACTTATCCATGCTAGCAGTGGTGGCCCTGGAATTCAGATCCAGATCCCCTGGTTCCAAGTCAGGGTCTCACCCACCACACCACACTGCCTGCTTTTAAGGTTTAGAAGGTTTAGAAGGTTTTAGCCCTTAAGGTTCTGTGTGTGTGTGTGGGGGTCACCCCTCCCTTTGCCTCTGCCTTCGGCCAGCCACAACACTTCTCAGAATCACTGCACAGCTCTTAGAAATCACAGGGTCCCAGACCCTACATGAGACCTATTACAGAAGACCCTCTTGGTGTGGAATCATATATTTAAAACATGCTGTTTGGGAATTAATTCCAAAAAAGTGTTGCTAGAGTAGCTGTGTTGAAAATGAAAAATCTTGCTAGGAAACACATCCCTCTGCTGTTGAACTGAGAAATTCTCAGTTAATTGGCCGAGATCAGGAAGGGTGCTTCCCAGGTGCCTTGAATGTGTAAGATACTGTCTCCTTCGAGCATTTTCTCCATCCAGCTTCTAGCAAGACAAGATGACTCTACCGGGGTGAAGGCAGCCCTGCAGGGATCTTAGCGCATCCGTGTTCTTTCCAGGTCCCTCGGAGCACCTGGTGGGCCTGGAGTGGTGCTCACAGTGGGGGCTCAGGTCCAGCTGCCCTTGGTACACTTGGTTCTGAAGCCCCTTCTTGTCACACTGTCCTGTACCACACGAGTGACATGATAATCATGACAAATAACAATAATAATAGTATTAACTATTGCTACATTTTATTGAAAGTTTACTACATGCCAGGTAGCCTGGAATTTTACAGATGGACAGTAGCTCTGTGAGGTAGGAATTACGATTATCCCCACCTCCTAATGGAAGGAGCTGCAAAGTGTTTGTGGTCATTTGCAATCTACCTACACTTCATTTTATAGGTTAGGAAAGTAAGTTACGGAATGACTAGGTAGCTCGTCCAAGAACATACGGCTTGTCAGATAGCCATAAAGTTGAGAATCCAACTCAGGCAGACTGCTCCAAAGCTCAGATTCCTCCCTCACTAAACTGCTCTCTCTCAAGAAGCAGGTGTTTCCCAACATGGTGGTAGGTTGTCCTGCCTCTGTTGCTCTGTGTTTGCAGTATTCTTTGATGCTCAGACAGCTGGTCTCTTGCTGTACAGAGGCTGGCTCTGAGACGAAGCCCAAACCCTCGGAGGGTCTCCCAAGCAAACTCATGCCCTCTTTGAATTCTGACCAATTGAGGTCTGGAATTCTATCATTAGATGAAATTCCCTTCCTTCCTTCCTCCTTTTCTTCCCTGCAAATATTTATTGCCTGTATGTGTATATGTGTGTGTGTGTGTATATATAATATATATATACACACATACATATATGTAATATATACACACACATATGTATACATATGATACTGGTGATTTTCCATTTGCAAGGATAGAGGATGCTTTGACTGCTTGAATGAGTGCCCCACTACATACACAAGTACAGGAGCAATTTGTCAGGCTATTACTACTCAGGTGCTCATTATGATAATCAAGAGGTAATAACATTCTGGGACTGCAGCTAAAACCTGAATAGAAATCAGCCTGCTTGGTTGGATTAAGACAGGAAAGATCATGGTAAGAACACGTCTGTCCATTTCTCATGCTTCCTGTCAAGGCAGTTCAGATGGGTGTCCTAATGAGTCCATTCATTCAGGGTGGTTTGTTCTGCATTCATTTAATGCTCACAAAGCATACTCATCACCCTTTCCCCATGGTTGGCACACAGCCCCATCTCCAAATACCAACACACTGGGGGTTAGTCCACAGCAATTCAGTCTATAGGATAGCTACCAAAACAAAATACCACAGACTGGATGGCTTAAACAACAGAAACTTATTTCTCATAGTTCTAGAGGTTGGAAGTCCAAGGTCAAGGCTTCAGCAGGTTTGGTTTCTCCTGAAGCCTCTCTCCTTGGCTTGCAGGTGGCTGTCTTCTTACTTGTCCTCACACAGCCTTTTCTCTGTGTGTGCACATCCTTGGTGTCCCTTCCTCTTCTTATAAGGACACCAGTCATATGGGATTAGGATCCCACCTTTACGATCTTATTTAATTATCTCTAAAGGTCCTATTTCTGAATACAGTCACATTGGAGGTTAGGGCTTAATATGAACTTGGTAGGGGGTGGGGAGACACTATTCAGTCCATAACATCCCGCAACTCCTACTCAGCTCGGAGCTCAGCTTAACACATTGGAAAATCAGTGTCGCCGGTTGAGGTCTCTGAGAAACAGACTCTGAGACAGAGATTAGCATGTAGGCTGTTATTAAGGAGAGCTTTAAAGATCAACAACCTGTGGATGGACGGGGAAGAGAAAGAAAGGGAAGGAGATAACTGGTCAGAAGGAGAAGCTGAGTGACAGGGCAGTCTCAGTGGAGGCCTCAGCCAACCCTATAGAAGTATCTAGGATGTCTTGTCTTGAAGACAGGAAGCGTGGGACCATTCCCCATGTGTCAGTCACTGGATGTGAGTTACCATGGGAGTGCCAGGGAGACAGAATCTGGTTGGGTCATGTCTTTAACCCGCTCTCTCAATCTCTGTCTTTTAATTTGGGTATTAGACTATTTACATGTAATGTAATTAGTGATATATCAAGACTTAACTCGTCATTCAGTTTTTTTTTTCCATTTGTTTTGTTTTTCATTTTTCAATTTTTTCTGCTTTCCTGGGGGTTACTTGAATATTTTTTAGGATTATTCTTGATTTGTTTATAGTGTTTTTTGAGTGTATCTTTTCGTTTGGCTTCTTTAATGATTGTGCTACGTATTACACTGTACGTACATAGCTTTTCACAGGCTACTGATGTCAGCAATTTACCAGTTTCAGTGAAGCACAGAAAACTTACCTTCCTTTGTGTCCTTCTACCCTCTCCCATTTATAATATAATTGTCTTCAATATTTTCTCTTCATTCACTTAGAACCGTATCAGTCAGTGTTACAGTTTTTGCTTCAACTGTCAAACGTAATTTACAAAACTCATGAGTTTTCTATTTTTCCTTACCACTTTAAATCTTCTTTCCTCATGTCCCAAGAATCTTTTTATTGTTTCCTTTCTGTTTAGAGAAATTCCTTTAGCCATTGTTTTTAGGGTAGGTGTGTTTGCAAAAAAATTCTCTGTTTTCTTTTATGTGAGAATGTCCTGACTGGTTTTGATGTATAGGATTTTGAGTTGAAAGTTATTTTCTTTCATCACTAGAAAAATATGGTTTCACTTTGATCTAGCCTCCCTGGTTTCTGATGAAAAATCCACAGTCATTCTAATTGTTTTTGCCCTGTAGGTAGTTGTCATTTTTCTCCCCCTGGCTGTTTTCAGGACTTTGTGTTATTTCTAGTTTTCATAAGTTTAATTATGATGTGTCTTGGCACAGATTTCTTTAGCTTCGTCCTATTTGGGGTTTTCTTAGCAGCTTGAATCTGCAGGTTTTTGTCTTTCCAAGTTCTAGAAGTTTTTAGCCAGTATTTCTTCCACTGCTTTTCAGCCTCATTCTCTGGCTTTGCCTTCCAGGACTCTGATGGCACAAATGTTAGGTCTTTCATTGTAGCCCCATGGGTCCTGGAGGCTCTGTTCTTTTTTTTTTTTTTTTTTTTTCCCAGACGATTTTTCTGTTTTTATTTTTGTTTTATTGGATTGGATACTTTCTATTGTCTTGTCTTTCAGTTCACAGATTCTTTCCTCTGTCTCCCCCATTTTGCTGTCGAGCCATCCACTGAGCTTTTAGATTAAATCTTTAAATTTTGGTTATTGGTTTTCAGTTCTAAAATTTCCATTTAGTTGTTATTTACAAATTCTATTTATTTGAGGAGACTTAATTCTTTCCAGAAAGTTTCTATTTCTTTCCCCACTTATTTCAAATGTGTTCATGATTGCTCACTGAAGTATTTTTTAATCACAGTTCCTTTAAAATCTTTGTCAGATATTTCTAACATCACTTTCATCTCGGTCTTGACCTCATTTAAGTATCTTTTATAAAATTCAGTTTGAGATTGTGGCTTTTCTTGGTATGAAGAGTAATTTTTGATGGAAACCTGAACATTTTTGTTTTGTATTCTGAGACTCTGGATCTTATTTAAACCTTTCTTTCAGCTGAGCTCCTCGACTGCATTTGGGGAGGGGGAGGGGGAGGCACAGCTTTATTACTGCCAGGTGGACATAGATGTTCAGGTCTTCCATTCGGCCTCTGTTGACACACAAGGGGATGTTCTGTTACTGCTAAACGTCCTGACTCTTCTTAGGTCTCCTCTGATACCAGCCCAGTGCGGAGGGGTAGGAATGCCTTATTACTGCTGGGTGGAGGTTGATGTCCTGGCTGGGATGTGGAATGTGGTAGGGGCTCGTTAGGTTCTGGCGCAGATGAAAATCCTGCCTCCCGTCTTGGCCCTCCCATTACCACCTCAATGAGGGTGTTGGGGTGCCTCGTGAGAGTGGGAGTCTAGGCTCCCCACTTGGCTTTTGTTGGTGTGGCTGTGGCCACAGTTTTCCTGTGGTCTTTGGCTGGAATAGAGAGTATTTATTGCCTGAAAGTTATTGGTCTTGCTAAGCTTCTTTCCTGAATTTGTCCTGAGACAACAGGTTTTTTTGGGGGGGGGGGGGGTCGGGGGCATTTTTTTTTTTAAACTTATGTTTAGTGGCATTTTTGTGTTGCCAGCTTTTTCAGCTCCAAGTCTGGGCTACCTAAGGGACTTCACCACGCGTCTAGCTGGTCTGCCTCCTTCCTTCTGTCTTTCAGAATCTTATGTTTTCCTTTATGTATAATATTTAGGATTTTTGGTTGTGCTTAGCAGGAGGAACAGGAAAATTTACATCTATTCTATCCTCCTGGAAGCAGAAATTCCAAGATATTATTTTTAAGTGCATAAAATAAAACACATAGGTTTACAGAGGGAACCAATTATGTTAAAACTTGGCTATCAAACCATGAAACACCCACATTTCGCATATATAAATATATCCATTTATTTATTAATATATTAAATAAAATATCTAGCAATAGGTCTCATGGTCACTGTAGTACTGAAGTAGTGATTTGCATTAGTGGTCTTTTGGGAATCTGCCACCATTGCAGTATAATGTCAAATGTTCTGTGATTTCTACTGGGGACAGAGTCACTGATGTCTGTTATTCGACTATGCCTTTTATAACTGAAGGAAATGCCAAATTTTAGTTATAGTACTAACGTGATCCTACTTCACAGACCCGCTGAATTCTTGACCCTGGTTAACAACCTCTGCTTTTAAGAATAAAACAGACCAACAACAACAGACTCTACAGGCAGAGATTTCTGGCAGACACTTAAAAAAAACTCATTTGAGACCAGAAGCCCGCAGTGGTCAATAAAGTAGACGATCAGGCCAGGGCAGCCAAGAGCACAGCTGGATCCGATTAGGGGATGACAGGAAGCCAAGTTTCTGGGCCAGGCACCAGATATCAGAGACTCCTGCTGCCCAGACCCACAGACACTGTCAGTCAGATGGGAAAGCTCAGCCAAGCCTGGTCTTGCTGGTCACCCAGGAAAGACGCCATCTGAGAGGAAGATGGGTCTTTGGCAATTCAACTGGGCAGTTTAGAAAGAAGAGGGCTTCCCCCCGTCCCTTCTGACAATCAGCCAGTTACCGTGTCTATTTCTGCTGCACAAAAGTGATTTTCTTCCGAGGACACTGTGTTCTGTGCTCTTGCATTCAGGGCCTGAGTCCCACACATTCACTATCCGGGCAGCCCCAGATTGGACTGGCAAATGCATGTGTTTTCATGAAAGGCAGGGCTGCTTTGTGAAGCCTCGAACGGGCACGAAATGCTATGTCTGCAGGAAAATGAAATAAGCACCCTCATTTATAAGTTGCCAATTTGATCCTATTTGTCTGGGGCAGGCCTGATGCGATTTGAAGGGCAGCTGGAAGTTTCTTTTGCCTCATTCCTTGCCTTTCTCTCCCTTTCATTAAAGTTATAAATGCGATGCCTCGCATTTTAATGAAAGGGAGTGGTGAGAACAACCAGAGGCTTGGGGAGGAAACCTGAAATAATAGCGCAGTTGCTAAGGAACGAGGCCGGACGAGTTAATTTTGTTGGCATAACATCTCCTCGTTATTTAATCTCCTAGCGTATTCATTTCATCCATCTGTCACCATGTCACCAAAGCCGGGAGGAAGTGTTAATTGCAACACCAGGGTGGAGAACAGACCTGTCCAAACCTTGTGTATATTTCAACTATCAGAGTGGGGCCCTGAGCTTTGATTTTGTTGTCGAAGAGACCACCCTTTTCTATTGTGGGAAGAAAGCTGGTGAGGGTCTCACTAGTCGCTGCCAGACCACACTCTTGTGGCCCCCAGCAGCGGCTCTGTACCCTGGATGGATGTTAGTTACCTGGGGTGTTTTCAAAAAAGACCAATGTTTGGGCCCCATCCCCAAGGATTCTGATGTAATTGGTCTAGGGGTGGGGTCCAGGTATCGGATTTTGATCAAAGCTCCAAAGTAATTTCAGTGGGTCACCCAGGCAAAGAACCACTGATACATAGAATTGTCACCTTTCCTCTGCTGTCTTACTTTCAAAGTTCCAGAGCCTCTTAGATTTTCTTTTTCTTTTGTCTCCCAGTCACTTTCTTCCCATCTCATACATAATAACTCTGATAATGAGCATTTAATGAGAGCTCACTGGGCACTGGGCACAGCACTGTATCTTTGTATCTGCAGGAGCTCTTGGAATCCTTACAATGATCTTGTAAACTGGATATTCTGTTAGCCCAATTTTACAGACAAGGAAACTGATGTTCAGAGAAGTTCAGTGCCCCGCTGCTAAGTGATGGGTCCAGGATTTGGACATGAGTCTTACTCCGAAGCTCAACTAATTGTGCTGGTGACTTCTGTCCCCACAGGAGAAGCTGCTGGTCCACACGTGGAGGCTTAGCTTCCATCCATGCTCAGGACCAGCTTTGTCCTGGCTGGGGTTTTGGGAGAGCCTGGGACGGGGATCAGTAGCTAGTCAGTCCCATTTCCAGCTTGTGCCCTGGGTCCCAGCTCTGAGGAGGTTCCCTTGGGCTCCTCGCCTCTACTGACTCAACTCAAATCCAGCCCTCTTTCTGACCAGTGAGTGACCTGGGCCAAGTGTCTGAGTCTCATAAGACCTAGTTTCCTCACTGTTGGTGGGAGGACAACCCATTGCACAGAAGTGCCGTGAAGGTTAAATGAATTAATACATGTAAGGCACTTAGAACACGGTCTGGCACACACTACTCATAAAGGTTCCATTATTTCCACCCTGACTCCCTGCCTTTATTGAGATATAATTGACATATAACATTGTATAAGTTTAAGGTGCATAATGTGTTGATTTGATACATGTATATTGCAGAATGATTATTATCACAATAGCTTAGCTAATACCTCCATCAGGTCACATAACCCCCATTTCTTTTTTGTACTGAGAGTATTTAAGATCTATCCTCTTAGTAACTTTCAAGTATGTAATACGGAATTATTACCTATAATCACCATGCTGGGCAGTAGCTCCCCAGAACTTACTCATCTTACAGCTGGCAATGTATATATACCCTTTGACCTACGTCTGTGTATTTCTCCCACCCCTCAGCCCCTGGTAACCACCATTCCGAGTCTCTGTTTCTATGAGTTTGGT
This sequence comes from Camelus bactrianus, assembly GCF_048773025.1. Classification (NCBI taxonomy): domain Eukaryota; kingdom Metazoa; phylum Chordata; class Mammalia; order Artiodactyla; family Camelidae; genus Camelus; species Camelus bactrianus. The sequence continues at coordinate 27,587,248 of NC_133549.1, forward strand.
GCTTTTTTAGGTTCCACATAAAAGTGATATCATACGGTATTTGTCCCTCTCTGCCTAATTGCACTTCGCATAATGCCCTCAAGGTCCATCCACGTTGCGGCAAGTGGCAGGATATTCTTCTTTCTCATAGCTGAATATTATTCATCTATGTCTCCATTTTCTTTATCCATTCATCCATTGATGGAAACTTAGATTGTCCGCCATGTCTAGGCTATTATGAATAACTCTGCAATGACCACTGGGATGCAGATATCTCTTCAAGATTCCATTTTCAGGGGAGGGTATAGCTCAAGCAGTAGAGTGCATGCTTACCATGGACGAGGCCCTGGGTTCAATCCCTAGGACCTCCTCTAAAAATAAATAAATAAATAAATCTAATTATCCCCGCCCACCCCAAAACGCTAAAAAAAAAATTCTGTTTTCATCTGAATTGTTAGTTATCATCATCATCACTATTAGCACAGAGCTAGGACTCAGAGGATGCTTTACTCGCCATCTCCTCAGGCCCAGCGCCCGGCACGGTGTCTGGATTCTAGGTGCTGGGCAGCTCTGAAGCTGCTGCCTGGACCTCCTGGTTCAGACACAAGTAGATGACCCTAGAGACTGAACCTTATCTGCACCTTTGGCTGATTAAACCACAAAGGACAAGGACCTTTCTGTAAATGTATTAGTAAGAACTCTTTCAGTGTCGAGAGAGAGAAACCCAACTCACACTGGCTTTAAGCTGAAAAGGAATTTATTGGCTGACGTTGGCTGATGCAACTGGAAAGTCCAGGGCTGGCTTTAGGCACAAGTGTTCCCTGGGCTTCTGTCCCCCTCTCCCCAGCTCTCAGTGCTCCTTTTCTCTGTGTTATCTTCATGCACAGGCAGCTCTCTAGAAACTCAGACTTACAGCCTTAGCACTATCGGGTCCCTCTGTAAAGGAATTTCTTCACCCCAATAATTCCAGTGAAACTCATGGGTGCACTTGGAGCAGACCCATTGGCTCAAGACCAGCAAGGCAACGGTATGTAGCCCAGCCCATGCTGGCTCAGAGTAGAGAAGCAAGCTTTCTGGGTACCAAGTCAAACCAACCCCACATCTCACAACCATCCAAAAAGTCAACTCAGCCTGGTGCCCAGACAGCTCAGAAGCCCATCGTTTGGCTTGTTTACACAGACGAGAGTTTGGGTTTAAAGAAAAACTAAAATTTGATTGGGGTGGGGGGTCAGCTGTTTGAGAACAACAGATTCCCCTCCAGACATTAAAAAAAAACAAACAATTTTTAGTATATGTACTGCTGAAGCAAGCAGAAAAACAAACAAACAAAACCCAACCAAACAAAAAACTATGGTGGGATTTAGATAATATTTGAGTACTTTCAGCTCTCAAAAAAAACAAAAAACAAAAAACAAAAAACAAAAAACAAAACCCCAGCCAACCAACCAAACAAAAAACTATGTCCAAAACTGTATGAGCCTTGAGTGCCACCTTGTGACAAAGAATGGTATTTTCCTAGGATGAAATTTTCTCCAGGGAAAAGCTTCAGGGTCCCCACCCCATTGCTGCCCCTCCCCTGCCCCCACTTCAGCTGAGCTCTGTGCTAGGCTCACAGAAATGACAGTCCCCATCGGGTGGAGCCCCCAGCCCAGGTAATACAGTACAACATGGTGGACAGTTTTGGACTATGAGAAGTGTCCTATGGGGACACAGAGCAGGAGACATTGTCTCTTCCTTGACACCCTGAAAGCCAGCCCAGAGCAGGCACATCGTAAATGCTTGGTAAATGAACAGTTAACTGTTCCTTCCAGATTCCCCGTTATCTGCTCTTTTTCTCTCATGGCCATTCCCAAGGCTAACATTAGTCTCTGGCATAGTCTCAATTTTCTCATTACAGACATTTCTTCTCTCACTGCTGGCCTAGAATTTGTCTTCCTATCCAGGATTTAGGATCAGTGCTTCTCCTTGCCACCCACCCCTCAATCAATGTAACGGTCATTATATATCCATGTCTCTGCAGAGCCTGAATTCTGAGAACTCGCTACTTAAAATAGGACGCCATCCACCGCAATCTGTGTTCTTGGAACTGAGGTCATTTCTGGTGCATCACCTTCTGTACACACACAGGTGGGGAAGCCAATGGACCCAACACAGCTGGGTCCTCTAGAGCCCTGGAAAGCCCACAGAGACCCAGAGCACTGAGGGTGTGTTTGCCATCAAAGTTGTGACTTTGCTTCTTATTGACAAGCCACCCCAGTCCAGGTCCAAGGGGCCCACGCCTGTCAGCCCTGCCAGCCCCTCATTGTCCCTCAGCTGGGAGAGCCCTGATCCAGTGAGGGAGCCCCTGGCCCCGGCCTCCTCCCTGGCCTGCGTGGAGACACGCCTGTTCTTTGTACTCCCGAGTCACCCACTGCCCCTCCCACTTAGGGGTGTTGCACTGGCTTACTGTTGTCACATTGCCACCTGTTTCACTCATATACAGTTCAACAGGAAGCAGCCTGGGTTACTGTAAAGGAATAATTAATTATGGAAACGACTGCCAGTAAACTCAGTTCCAGGTCTGGGGTGCAGAGCAATGAACTAGACGAAAATGTTCCTTCCCCCCGTGGAAAGAATAGTCTGATTTGGGGTTAGGATGTTTTTTTAGTTGCATTGGGTCACCATTAAGCATTTTAAGCAGGGGTGGATTTGATCTGGTTTCCTTTTAAAAAGCGTCACGTTGGGTGGTGACATGAGAGGTGGGAGGGGGTTGGGGAGGGGCTGGGTTCTCCTGCTCAGGCCCAGGTGGTCCCTGAGGAAGGCTTGGTCTGGGTGCAGCAGAGCTGATGCAGAGACAGCAAACTTGAGACGTGTCTTGTGGGGAGAGCTGCCAGGACTTGCTGGGGATGGGGAGGAAGGAGAGGATGCGAGGAAGACTAGCGGGGTTTGGGTCTGGATGACTGGTGGACAATGGCAGCACTGAGGGAGATGGGAAGATGGGGGAACAGCATGCCACGTGTGGAAACAAACCAGGTTCTGGTTTGGCCACGTCAAGTTGGAGAAACCACCACCGTGAGCTTTCAGGGGGCCCGTGGGGCCCTGTGGCAACAGTCGGGATGAGAGAAAGCCTCAGCCCTGTCTCAGGCCCGAAGCTCTGTGGGGCCCACGCAAGGCCCACTCCTTGTGCTTCTCACTGGGAGGAGAGCGGCACCTGGTGACGAGGGGTTAGCAAAGCCAGCCCGTGAACGAGGCTCGCCCCACTCTGCCTGCGCGGGAGACACTGAGCCACCAGTTCCCAAATAACCTGGAGGGAGCAGTCATCTGGAACGCTGGTCAAAATGCAGATTCCCAGGTCTCTCCCCTAGGGATGAGTTCAGGGGGCCTGAGATCGGGCCCAGAACGTGTCTGTTTAACTTGGGACCCTGATGTCTGTCATTGCGCAAGTTTGGGAAAACCTGTTAGGATAAGCTGCCCAACCTTTGATTCAGACCCTGTGTCCCCGGCTCAGGAAACACCTGTCAGCTGAGTGGACTGAAGTGATTTGGACCTGGAATGCCCCCCTGGAAGACTCCGTCCCCTCTGCGTCCCGGTGGGCTGTCTTAACTAAGAGTCCAGATGGTGGGTTCGTTAAGAACGTGGTCTTGCGGTCACACACCACAGCATCCTCCTCCTCCACCCCCAGCTGCCTGGTGTGGAGGAACTTACAGAAGCTGTCTTGCTTCTGTCTGTGTCTCATCCGAGGTAGGTCTCCGCTACCACGGCCACGTGACAAGGATGCAGGGCTGGCGGAGTTGGCTGATGTAGGTGAAGCGTCTGCCCCAGGCACGATCCTGGGGAAAGCCCCTGACTCGCAGAGGCTTCTGGGCTGGCTCTCTGGAACCTCCTTTTCAATCCAAGGAAAAATCTCCTGTGCTGCCTGCCCAGGGCTCCAGCCACCCCTCCCCACCGTGACTAAATACACCGATTCGTCTTTCTCCACCAGAGGTCAGGTCAAGGCCGTGGGAAGGAAGCAACTCCTGGGCTCGTCAAGGGGGTGACACCCCCCGCCTGGAAGGCTGCCCTCCACAGAGCTGGGTTTGGAGAGCTGGGAGGAGCCGCGAGGGGAGGCAGGGGACCTGAAGGGCTCCAGGAAACCAGGCAGGGGCTGGAGTCTTAGAAACTAATATCTGGATGCTAGTAGCTTATTGCTACTGGAATCTCATTGCTTTCAGGCCCTCACGGTGGGCAGAGCTAAGAAACAGATGTGTGTACACACACAAGTATCTATTTTTCACGTTGAGCAATCTGTATTTATTAAAACACATCACTTCACACTAATACCTCCAGTGCCAGTTCAACACCACAGGATATATCCTAGCCTTTCCCTTTTCTGTATTTTTCCCTTGATTGTCTCAGTAGAGCGATGTTAGTTGTTAGTCTGGAATAGATACTCTTTATGGTATTAAGGAAATATCTTACTATTTGGTTTACCAAAAGTTTCTAACAGAGAATAATGATAAACTTTATCATCAGTATTTAGATGATGATTCGGTTTTGTTTTTATTCAGCAAGTACTTGTATAGGGCTTACTAAATACCAAGCAGTGGTGTAAACAACTTTACGAATGTTAACTTTTTGATTTCTCATAACAATCCCATATGGTAGATAACGTTAGTATCTCCATTTTACAATGAGAGAGCTGAGGCACAGAGAAGTTAGACTGCTTGAGAAAAGTCACAGCATAAGAAGAAGAGCCATGTTTCCACGTCGGGGGTTCTGTCTTCAACATCTGACACTTGGCCTCTAACTTTCCACTCTTCTTACTGTGTTGTGCCTTTTTTGATCTACTGATGTGATAAATTATATTAACAGCTGTCCAGGTATTGAATCATCCTTATATTCCAAATCATACTTGGTTATGGTGTTACTGTTAGTTGAACATTGATTTGACTTGCAATTTAAATTTATATCTATATTCACAAGAGAGTTTGGTCTGTTTTTTTTTTTTTTCTTTTCAGGGTGCTATATCAAGGTGATGCTAAGCTTAATGAATTGGAAACTTACCATCTTTTACAGGCTTATGGAGTTATTTATACAAAATAAAAATGATAGTTTCAGTGGAAGTTGAAAGAAAAGAAGAAGCCTGTAAAATCATTTGGGCCCAGAGTTCTTCTAAAAATTTTTTTTCAATTCTTAGTCTACTCTTTTAGCTTTTTGCCAAGTTGCTAATCTGCTCTGATTTCCTATTTATTTCTTAACACAATTTTGACAATTTATAGTTTCTTAGAAAACTATCCATTTTATCAAGGATTTTAAAATTTAGTATCACAGAATTATACATATTATTTCTCCGTGATTTAAAATAGCTTCCATATCTTTGTTTATATCTCTTTGCTTATTTCTAATTCTCAATTTCTATTTTCTCTTTTTAAAAAAAATTATACTATCTAGAGATTTATTTTACTGGGTTCTCTTTTCTTGTTTTCTGATTAATTAATGTCCCCTTTTCGTATTTATTAGTGCTATTCTTGGGCTTTCCTTAGGTTTGCTATGTGGCAAGAAATGTTCCCCCCTTCTTTAGGGTTGATGTCAGAAAACTATTTTTCCCCCTAGAAAAATTTCATGATGTTTTATTAACAAGATTATCAACACACAGTGGCAAAGGCTTCCATGATCCTCTATCAATTAATCCATCTACACATTCAGCAAAGCAAATTGATTTTTTAAAAAGGGTGTACTACTGAGTGGTTACCTTAAATGTCTTTAGAGATATTTGGGCTATTACAGAAGATCAGTCTATAATTCAAATCAAGCATGGCAGGTAGCAGTTTCAATTTCCTGTCACCATCGGAACTGTCAATTTTCATGTGCACACACAGACAGAAACCCATCCTCATTTATTTTCCATTTGCAATTAAAAGCTCTGTTTAGCCTAATACTTCTCAATATGATCTTGTGTCCCACGGTGCTGTTTCAGAGTAACGACAGCTCAGGATTTATGACTGTGGAGGCCTACGTGGAAATACTTTTAATAGAGAAAAGGCGAGTAAGACAACAAGCATTTATTCAGCAAATGTTCAATCCTTGGATGGGAGCTAAGTGAGTTAGAAAAGTGGAGAAAATATCCCTGGGCTTGAGAAGCTCAGAATTTTGTTCACTATACACTAGGCGATGTGCAAGATGCTTTTCATGTACTTTGTGGTAATCTTTATGACAGTTTTTCCTTAAAAAGCAAGATGAGTATTCCTGTCTCCCTTTTGTAGACAAGGAGCCTTGAATGAGAGAAGTTAGATCACTTACCTATGGACACACACCTAGTGAATAGTAGGTTTGGTTTTGAACCTGAGGTCTCTTAGAATCCCAAACCCACATCCTTTCTCTTGGTGGTTTTCAAACTTCAAGAGTCCCAAGGAATATGACCAGTTTATATCCCATTTTGCGTGTGTGTGAATCTGGGTACTTTCTACTGACCCGGCCGTCCTGGACTAACATTGCTTTCACCTGTTTAATGTATTAGGCTGTCACATAAGACTTCATTTGAAGAAAGAGTCTTATGGATGTGTTGCCTTCCGCTATTAAGAATCATTCTAAAAAGGCTACAAACTGTACGATTCCAACCAAATGACATTCTGGAAAAGACATAACTACAGAAACAAACAAAAAAAAAGATCGTGGTTTCCAGGGGTTTCGGGAGAGAAAGGGAGGGAGGAATGAATAGATGCAGCACAAGGGATTTTTAGGGAAATGAAATTATTCTGTATGATACTATAGTGATGGCTGCATGTCATTAACCCTTAGAATATACAACATCAAGGGTGAACCCTAACGTAAACTATGGACTTTGGTTGATAATAACATGCCCATGTAGGTTCATTGATTGTATCAAATATGCCACACCGATGAGGGATGTTGAGGGTAGGGGCGTATATATTGTGGGTGGGGAAGGTTATGTACAAACTCTCTGTATTTTCTGCTCAATTCAGCTGTGAACCTGAAACTGCTCTAAAAAAATAAAGTCTATTAATAAAAAAAAATCATTCTAACGAAAGTTCCAGTCAAAGTAGCAAGTATTGGGTTAGCCCTTCCACTGACAGCAATTATAAAAGCTGGAGGAAAATTACACACCTTATATATAAGATGTTATATACAAGATATATATATGTGTACTATATGGCTATGTCTATTTGCAGACACTGGAGAGCAACCAGAGCAGGCAGGAACTAGAAGGAACACAATCCTTGAAGGGCTTGAAAGCCTTGAAGTGAGTTTCATCTCATGTACTTACCTCGGCTCTCCCCACTGAGGGCACCATCCAGTTCAGCAAAGCCAAGCAGAAAGTGGCAATGTTACTGGGCCAAAGAGATGGTAGATGGAATTTGAGTCTGCAGGTAAGGATGGAGGGGCAAAATTCTGGGGAAGAGTTAGCTACGATGAGGGTACTTTAAATTCCTTCCCAGGTCATTGGTTGTCTCCCAAGATTCCCACACACAGAGTAAGACTCCAAGGAGCCCAGGAGACAGCAGCCTCTGGGAGGTGAGTTTGCTGAGCAGAGATCCAGAAGCTTCCCACTGCTGAGGGGACAGAAACTGGGTTTCAAGTTTTCTCAAATTGGAAGAGGGTTGGTAAATGCCTCGGATTTTCTGTCAAAATCCTAGAAGGACCATTCTCCGGGAGAGAAGGCAAAACTGAAATAGACCAGTCCTAAGAAAGTCTTAAAACTAACCCTCAATAGAATCAAGGTGATTTGCTGGATTTCCAAAAACCCCAAAAAACGAAACAATAACGAACTGTTTGGGGGAGAGGTAACATCCCAGAGCTCCACATCAAAACAAATTCACAGTGTCCACCACTTAGATGAGAATCAAAACTCAGCCAAGCAAAGCGATCCACTCTCTCCCACTCCACCCCGTCGCCGTATTAAAATAGCCCCAACACTGCTGTCCCTGCCTCCGAGAGTCACTCCAGTCTGTCCTATTATGATGTCCATTTTTCTTCATCTTAGATAGAATGATTTTTTCTCAGTTTGAAAATTTTCAGTTTTCTCCCCTCCCCTCCCCCTCCCTGTCCGTACCCCATCCCTCCCCTTCCATCCCAAACAATTTGGTCCAGAAGCCCTTAGGTGGGGCCAGGTAGCTTGGCCTCTGCACAGGGTGTCTAGGGACCCAGTGCCTGGACAGGTGTGGGTCCTGAGTGCACTGAGGAGGGCACTTGTGTCTGTGTGGGGCCGGGGTATGGGAGGGAACCCACATGGCCTGGTGGGAGGGCCCTCCCTCAGAGGGTGACCAGCAGCTGTGATCTGAGCATGAGCAGGAGGAGGGCGGCCAAGCGTAGATGTTGGAGCCCCAGCAGGGCGAGAGGGGCACCTATGTAGGAGGTGGTTCAGTAGGTTTCAGAGCCCCAGTGGAGTGTGTGTCCACGTGGGACAGAATTTGAGCTGCTTCTCCTTCCTGAGATTCCCGGGTCCAGCCTCACGTCCGCTTTCCCAGTTCAAGCTTATCTAAACCCCCTTGATCTGGGCATCATCCCAGTGACTTCCCAGCCCCCCTCCCACCAACCCTTTCCCACTGAAGCCAGTTGGAGTTGGGCACAAGGCTTTTGCAACCAGAGGAGTCCTGGGTGACACACACGGACCACAAGGCCCTAAAAATCAGCAAAAGCAGGTCTGGCATGAGACCTGGAAGGAACAGCCCGGTGGTGAGGCTGGGCTTCTTTGCGCCAAGACCACCACTCAGCTTTGTCTCCTGCAAGTTGATGGGAAACAGCAGGAAATCACACTCAGACTTCCAGAGGCTTCTCCAGGATACACCTGCAATCTACTTCTCCATTTATAATTACATGTACTAACAAGTTCATGGCGGTGATACATGAAGACGCATATTATGTAATCAGATTGTCTTTGATGGTATAGTTAATGCTAATGTGATGATTATGTGTGAACATTTAAATATATGACACTCATTATCAAAAATTGATTTAAGAACCAGACACCAGTTTTTTTCCCCCTGGATTCTTTTATGTTCTTTGTCTGTATGTTCTTACCAATTCAGTAGGATGGCATGTGTTTAAATTATTCTTTAATGAAAGGACCTGGCCGGCCTTCTCTTAGCTGTGACAGCCCATTGTTCTCAGTTCTTCTCTGGAATCCCTGGGACAAAAGCTGGTCCAAGAGTCCTTTCCCAGTAGAGACCCTACTCCCACCCTTGGAAACTGGAATAAATAAAATTGAAACTCAAAGGGCAGCAGAGGAGGAGAAAGACGAGCCGGGGCTTGAGGAGGTTTGCATCTGGGGGTCACCTCTAAACACCTGTGTGACCTGGCACACGCCAGTTGGCCACTCACTTATAAATTTGGGCCTGTAAAATATCAGGCAATGGAGGACAGGTTAAATAAATTATGATGCATACAATAAAATACTGTGCAGCTCTTTGAGAGAAGGCAGCTAGGTCTCTTTGCTTCGGCCATTCCAAGATCTGCTGTTTGAAAAAGTTTTCACGTAGATTATTATCCTATTTTTTAAAAAGGTAATTAAAATATGCACATGTGGAGATACAACAAGTTGTGGAGAAATAGGCACCCAAAGATGATTAATTTTTAATTCTGAGAGGTGAGATTATGGAGGACTTTTGGTCCTTAGAGCAAATAAATATTTCTGTAATATTTTGGACATTTTATGATATGTAAATATTTCTTTTGTAACCAGAGGGCAAAGAGAAATAAAGATTAACCAGTTAAATAGAGGAAAACCCAGATATTTGCTACCTTCCCTTCACGCTTGAAATAACACTTTTCTAAGGCCATTGTCCTTTCTGCAGTTCTTCTCCACCGTGGGAACTGGGGATAGACTGGATCTTTGAGAATCTTTGAGAAATGTATTAATTTCAGTACAAAATCAGGACTGAAGCAATAAGAATTAAGTGCCGGTGCTTGGCTTGTGTAAAGCATACCTGGAAAACACATTGGCTCTGTGGCCGCCTGCGGGACAGGTGATTTATTGAGACTCTCATTCCTGTGCTGTTCTTGCAGCTTGTGAGCATCAGTGGTGTTTTCCTCCCTCTGTTCTGTGCAAGCCCCAAGCCCTCCCCGGCTGGGGCTCTTGTGCCTGAATTGCCTTGGTGTTTCAGACTCAGAAATGGCACCTGCCAGGCACATGGGACAAAACTCCCGGACCCATCTTGGTTTTGTTTGGGGATCTAGGCTCTCAGAGAAGCTGAGTGATGTTGCAGAGGTGGCTCAGGTCAGACAATGAATTTGGGCTCCTCTAGGACTGGGAAGGGGATGGGTTTGAGTGTGTGTGCGTGTGTGTGCGTGTCTGTGAGTGCGCAGTTCACCAATACTATTGCCCTGAGTTCCACTGACATGGATTAGCCAGATATGGAGATGGCTGTGGGCTGCTGTGGACAGAGACTACCAAGCTCAAGGTCTGGGGTGCAGAGGGACGGGGGGGTCTCTGGCTGAGCCCTCACTCGTGGAGAGGGTGTGGGGGAGCACCTCTGGGCTCACCTGGGCTCCCAGGGCGGATGACCAGACCCATGGGAGCAAAGCTTAGCAGAAGGAGCAGTGGTAACAGGGCAACCTCCACACACTAAGGGCGGGCCTTACCCACCTTTTCTGGGCACCACATGACCTCCCAGGTGTCACATGATCTGTATAACGTCCTCTCTTGAGACATGATTGAGATAGAATTTCTAGTTACCTAAGCATGTGAGGGGCTCAGAGCCAGATCTAATTGGATTTTTTTTCCTAAAGGAAGTAACATTTTTTTTCTTTTTTTTTTGTCAGCTGAACGTTGAGGAGCAAGTCTGTAGCCACTCCGTTTTTCTTGCATTGCCCTGCAAAGACCTCACCGTGTCCTGGACACTTCCTGATCCTCATCTTCTCATGTCAGCCCTCAGCTCTTGCTCAAAACGGCAGCACGGGAACCCAGTCGTTACCTCCCACCCAGCTCGCTGCACAGGACACGCGGACCGTACGCGGGAGCCACTGCGCTTAACATCAACAACTGGGCCAGTGTTTCCAAAGTGACCGTGATGCATCAAAGCTGAAAGTGGCCCCAGGAAGGAACCCAGCACGCTGGTTTACGGCTCCCACGGTAGGTGCTGCACCCCCCACCTGAGTTTCCCCTGCCCGCTTCCCCCCACCCATAAGTCTTTTGAATGAAAGGCCTGTAACCGCTCCTTTGGGCTTGGTCTGGGGTTTGGCTCCTGTTGGGCACTTAGTAAATGCTAGACAGGGTGAATTGGCTCATGAACGGTCTTCTGCAAGCCTTTGATCAACCCATCGTCACTCAATTAATAAACAACACAGTGAGTCCCTGCCACGTGCCTCTGAGGATCTGCGTCACCTGGCGAGCCTGGAGTCGGCCCGGGTACCTCGCCCCAGCCCCCCGTGCAGTCAGCAGCTGTGAGCCTTTGTCTCTCCCCGGACTGCGAAAGGGGAAGGACTGTAGGAGATGGAGGCGGACTCCCGGCTCTCTTTCTACCTGCTTTTCTCATGCCAGTTGAGGAGGAAAGTTTAGACTTCAGTGAAGTTTCCCGGCCTCCACCCGCCACCACTCGCCCTCCCCCCACCCCCTTTCAGCTGAAGAGTAGATGGCGCATACCGGCCGCAGAATCTGGGAGCGCTGAGCATGAACACCCAGTGGAGGCTTTGAAAGTGATGTGTGCCAGGAGCCACTTGCCCAGATACCCGATCCCCTCATTGGTGGATCACTGTTTCCATCAGGCAGCCCTTCGTGATGTGCAAGCCAGGTGGCAGGTTCGGGTCATCAACAGGCTGAGTGGGACCATTTGGCTGCCATCACCCCTACTGGCCAGCTTTGCAGGTCAGGGTGCTGTCATGTCACGGGCAGAGCTTCCAGGAAGGGCTGTGTCTGTCTTTTCTCTGGCTGCAGGGCTTCCGGGAAAATGTGCTATGCTGGGCTCAGACTTGGAGGACTGGGGATGCAGAGTGGGAAGCCAGGAACAGGGGAGTAGGGTGGGGCGAAAGAGGGTGCTGGGAGATGGTGGGAGAGTCCAGATGCAGGGAAGATGGAAATCCTAGCAAGTGACGTTGTTACTGCCTGCTGGGCACTCTGCTAATCTTTTTATCTCATTTCAGCCTCAGCAAAGCTATGAAGTAGATGCTGGTACCGTCTCCTTCCATGATGAGAGAACTGATGAATGTCACACAGTCTGTGAGTGGTAAGCTGGGGTTTGCGCTTAATTTGATTCTAGTGTCCAAATAACCTCTAGCTTATCCTGTCTTTTAGGGGTCACACACCAGAAACAAAATGTTCTAGACACCGGGGCAAAGCCAGCTTCTGATGGGAAATATTTTATATCCTTCTAGCTGAAGAAACTGACCCCGGACTTTTAGGCTGTGCCCAGCCTTGAGCTGTAGAGGAAATATTTTATGACACTTATTACGTGCCAGGATCTTTCACACTTTCTATCTCATTTAATCACAGCAATACTGTAGAATTTGTTCCTCCCATTTCACAGATGAATAAATGGAGGTTCAGAAATGCTAAATAACTCTTTCAAGGTCATATAGCTAGTAAGTGATGGAGTTAAGGGTCAATCCCAAATTTGCTTCCCCTCAAACTCAAACTCTTTCCGTTCTAACAATATTTCCACAAGTGGGTGCTGAATAACCCTAGTTTCAGGATTTCCCAGTGAAGAATGGTATCCCAGGCAAGTCACTTTGACAAGTGTGGCAGGCCACCTGCTTCTGTCAGCAATCAATAGTGCGTGTTCATGTATTAAAGGCCCTGAGAAGTCCTGCAGTCAGTAAAGCTTTTTTACACTGTTTAACTCTGACCTGCTCACTCTTATTTGAAGACAAGACTCTTTTTCCCCCATATAACACACTTTGAGAAAAGTCACCCTGTACTGTTGGGGCCCCCTAAGCCCAAAGAAGCCAAAGTTTACTGTTGAAAGGTTTTTCTCTTCTTCCAGCTTTGGCCTATAAATAAGAACAGCCAACAGTAGCTACTACATTTTAAAATGTGCATACCCTTGATAAAACACTAATATATGCACAAAGATACTTGTATGAAGTTCACTGCAGATTTGTTCACTGCAGTTGGAAACAACCTAAATGTGTACCGATGGGGACAGAAAAAAAAGCACACTCTATCCATACCATGCAATGCCACACAGCCACTAAAAAGAATGGGCTAGCTCTGTATGAGTTAACGTGGGTAAGTCTCTGAGATGTATTGCTGAATAAAATAAATTAGAACAATAGATTTAATGTGACCCCATGTATGTGAAATTAAAAGCAACTCTACAGTTTTTACAGAGACCTATATGTATGTTAATGAATAACATAGGGGCTGGAAGGAGACACAAGTTAATGACAGTTTTCACCTCTGGTGTTTGTGGGAGGTCAGCTGGGATCAAGGACACCTATTAGTCAGATCAGGGTAGACTAGACCACTGGCTCTTAAAGTGTGGTCCCAGAGCACTTCAGCATCACCTAGGAACTTGTTAGAAATGCAGATTCTTGGGCTCTCCCCAAGACCTCTGCTTTAGAAACTCTGGGGGTGGGGCCCAGCAATCTATGCTTTAACAAACCTTCCAGGTGATCCTGGTGCATGCCGAAGTTTGAGAATCACTGGGTTAAACCAACCAGTGCTTTCCGACAATAAAGACGAGGAGCAGGGCAGCCCTCTTCCACCTTGTAACTATGCCATTTGATATATGTGGTCTCTGGATTTGCTAAGATTGATGAAGAGAGTCTGGAGTACTTCTGCATATAGCCCATTGGCCAGAACTAGTCACATGACCCCAACCTAACTGCAAGGGTTGCTGGGAAATGTGGGGGGTGGAGTGGGGCGCATATGAATATTTAGTGAGTGCTCTGTCCCACAGGATGGTGGTCAAAGAAGACCACAGACTCCTTTGTTGAGCTTTAAATTTTTTTAATAAGAAGCTCAAGTTAATGAGTGACCTTTGTGATTTTTAAAAACCAGGGCTGATGAAAAAGTAGAGCCAGCCTGTTGTAGGTGTGCACCTGTATTTGTGTGTGTGTGTGTGTGTGTGTGTGGCGGGGGGACGGGAGGGTATGTGCACGGAAGGCTAGGTAGCGAGGGAAGGTGTGTCTCAGAGCCAGGAGAGAATAATGATCTTGGATTCTTCTGTTTCCCATGTATTATCTCGTTTAAATTATCTCACAACCACCCTCTCTGATGAGTACTGCTATAAGCCTCATTTTATGAAGGCAGATTCTGAGTCTTAAAAAGGTTCCACGACTTGTTCAAAGTCACAGCTGGCATAGGGGGAGCACAGAGAAGTGAGCCCTGGGTTTTCTAACTTGAAAGCCCTCTCTTTTTTTCTCAGTGATACCCGCCGCGATTTCTTTAATGGCTTCATCCCCGTGTGGGTGTCTTACATGCACTTGTATGTGTATGTACACAGGCAAATAGCTGGGCTTCTTTCCAGCTTCTGCCCTCACCCCACATCCGCTCACCCTCAGAACTCTCACTGCCTCACTGCCTCACCACATCCCCAGCCCAACACAAATCCAGCTCCACAACTGTTTGCAAATCCTGTAGATTGTACTACAGGCTTGCAAAGGTGCGCGGAGTAGGCGCTATGGCACGTCACACGGGCAGCCTTCTTTAAAATCCTCTATAAAGTTTCAGCTGCTTCACCCACTCTTCTCCCTTCTCCATGAACTCTTTTTAACTTCTCCAGCTACTTGGCTCCAGGCTCCAGCCCCCGGCCTCACTGCACTTACCATCTTCACCTGACTTACAGAATTCAGAGCAACACAAATGCCTAGCAAAGCCACACCGCTCCCCTGGAGGAGCGGAGGGCCCGGGCGGTTGGCTTGTTGCTCGACTAAACAGCCAGGGGACTTCACATCCCATCAAAGCCATGGGCAGGCTGAGCACAGTCTTGCAAATTGCTACCCATCCAGTTGTCCTGAGAAAATAATAATTACCTTGACAATGCTCTTGGTTGAAAGGGGTGGGTAGAGATAGGGGAAACATTTCCATGGAGGAAATAAAGGCATATTTCCAGAAGAGGCTGAGTGGGTAGAGCTGGTGTGTGGGAACCCAGTTACCATGGTCTAGGTATTTCAGGGTGTGAATTCTCAGTGAAAAGGCACCTTAAATCATGAATGTTTGAAGATAAGAAGTCAAATTCCAACCGGTGTTCCCCCTGCCAACCTAAGCTCTTTCAACTGATATGAGAGATGAGGCATCAGAGAAGGCTTCCTTCCTTCCTTTGTACAGAGATGGGTGGGGAGCCTTTCTCGGGCCCTGTGATACCAAGAGAGGGAAACAAGAAATGACTGGTGAGGGGCCAGATGAAAGTGCCAGGCATTTGCCACTTTTTCCTGCAGGTGACATCTATTTACAGTAACTCTCGATGCCAACAAAGCCTGCTTTTCCCACCAATGTCCTTGTTATAATGGTGCTGGACAGGGACATGGAAGACACGGAGGCTGCCTTCTCTCAGGCTGGCAGGTGCCTTTCCCCTGGAGCTTCCATGGCAGCTGCCTTCCAGCCTCTGCCAGCAGCACACCAGAGCAGGGTTGCTTAGATGTCAGCGACATCATGGCATAGCTGACATGATGCTGAAAGTCACTTCTGCTTCTCCCCTGGCCCCTCTCCAGGCTGGAAGTGGTCCTTTCACATCAGAAATCACCCACATAAAGTCATCCCTTCCAAGGCTCTGTGTGATGTGCCTCAACCTCTTCCACTCAGAAACCCGGCCCTCCAGAGGGCAGCAGATGTCTCCCAACATGGTAAATGTCTTTGAGGTCAGCTCTGTTGTCTTTAAAATTTTTAAAAATTTTGCACTCGGCTGGATAATATATATGTGTTAAATTTAAAATGTCTTCAGAATAATTGCAATTTTTCCTCCCAAGACTTTGAGTAGGATAGATTGTCCAGAAAACATGCCATGTTTTTCCTGGGGTTTTACATAGCCCTGGCCTTTCCCTGGGCACACTCTGGGGTACTCAGGTCAACAGATGCCCCCGATTGTTGGCTTGTCAGTCAAATCCTTCTCAAATAGTTTTAATCCACATTTCCAACTTATTCCCTAGGAGGCCCCAGTTGGTACGTGCCTTGATTTTCCAGGCAGCCTGTGAAGCTGGGGTCTTGTCTTGTCTGCCATCTGCCTTGCATGGAGTGGTGACCCCTGAAGTGTGGGTGCCTCCAGCCCTTTATGACAGCACAGCTTAATCTCCCAGGGTGCCATACTTAGAATGGCCAGCAGATGGCACCAAGGTGTCTGCTAGAGCTGCCTGGCAGGTTTGGTTTGGATCTGGGTTGATGAAGGAGGGAAACATAGCAGTCAGTGTATGACAGTCCCTCTCCTGGGGCCGCGTCCCCCACTCTCGTGCCCATCAGCCTTCAGGGAGGAGAGTAAGGGGACGTGAAGGAAGCCAGGTGGGGGTTATCCCTCCATGATTTCTGCCTGTGTGGGGATAGAGCAGGATGCTGGCTGATTCAAGTTTCCAGAAGCATCTGAGAATTCCCCTTCTGTATCAGAGACGCTCCAGGCAGGGTAGAGAAGGTAGTTCAGCACAAGGTGTGGGAGAAATTTTTCTATTAAGCAATAGGATACTTATTAAGAGGAATATGGGACTGAAATTAAGAAATGATAATATATTGAAATACTACCATTGTGCCTACCACCACCACCACTGCCATCATCACCACCACCATCACCACAACTACCACAACCACCACCATCACCACCATCACCACTCACCACCACCATCACCATCAATATAACCACCACCACCACCATCACCACCATCATCACCACCACCATCAATACAACCACCACCACCACCACTATCATCACCACCACCATCTCACAATTACCACCACCACCATCACAACTACATTTCAGAAAGTAAGTGTTCTTTCTGTCTACACATCGTTCCTGTCCCTTTTCATGTCTTCTCATATCTTTGGGAGTTTTCCAGAAGACCAGAAGAAGAGCGATGGTGTGGGTGCCCCCCATATGAGAAAAAAAGGCCCATCGTGCTTCAGGAGGAGAAGAGAGAGCAGCTAAATGGGAGAAAGGCCACACCGGCCCTCCTCACTTGGAGCACTCCAGATGGAGAGTGTTAGGTGACTTGAACATGAAGAATGGACAGCTTTGCTCCTCCTGGGCACGGGGCATGGTACCTGGATGACCATGAGCAAGACCTTTGACGTTTACTCCCTAGTCCTCCATTTGATATTTATGGCAGGAATACAAGATCACACGAAGTCACTCAAATGTTCCTAATGATGCCAACGGACATTTAAAGGGGGTCACTATAGCTTCTCCTAGGAATACATAAAAGCCCTGGGCAACCAGGCTTCCCAAGGCATCCGGCACAAGCAAGGTTTTATCTGAACATCAGCAGAAAATGAATGCCAGGCCCTTTATTGGGCAAAGACCAATGTGCCTCCAGGCCATGCCTGCCCTTGGGCCTCTGAACATTCCAAATGGGGAAACACACCAGGCTCAGCAAAGAAGCTCACACTCCTTGTTCAGAAGGCCAGGTTTCTCCGGGAAAAACTTGTAGAAAGGAGAATTTTTTACCCCCATCCTCTGTTGGTGTGGGTGGCTGGAGGCCTGCCTTTACTGAATGTCGTGTATGTCAATCGTAAGCACAGCTGGCGTATGAACGGATTCTGTACGACTCTGCTGCGAACGTGCGCACGGGAAAGGCACAGGTCAAGAGGCAAGAAAGACAATGTGTGTCTATTACTCAGTTTTATGCATCTAATATCACAGGCAAATATGGACACCTGGAGACTATCAAACCCAAATTAGAAACTCATTGGAAGAAAAGGACAGTATTTGCACAGATCACCCATAAATCTTCAATAACTAACTCTCCTTGGGCATAACATCAAATGTTCACTTTCTTTTTAGTGTCTCATTAGGAAGAAAATTTATTGCCCAACTATTGAACTATGTCAATTTTTTAAAAACATTGTGTGAATATTTCCAGGAACCACATGGTTGATTTTACATTAGCTTTCTGCCACTGAACAGGAAAAGGCTTGGTCTTTCCAATGATGAAATGACACTAATCATGAAATTAGAGGAGATAGCATGTACTCAGTTGGAAGCGACAGCAGTTTCCCATAAATGTATCATAGCCCTGGCTCCTTTTGATAAGTTGGAATGATGTCACTCCCTGCAGCCCAGACCAGGGCACACTCCACTTCCCCTGCTCTCCCCACCCCCAGCACCTCTTCCCCTATCTCGCAGTGGGTCCAAAGGGAAGGCTTCAGGGGAGCCAGATTCTTACGCTGGGGTGTGTTTTCCAGCTGTGGTTGCTCGCCTGCCTTGGTGGGAAGAGCCTGCAAAGGACCAAGAAGGAAAAGAAAAACGTTAAAGAAAAATCAGTGAATTGCATATGGTGCCCATTAAAAATAATAAATAGGCCAGAAGATGAAGGGCTGAGCTTACATATGTGAACCTGTCTCTGCCAGGACCCTGGCATCCAGAGCGAGCAGGAGGGGCTGCTTCCTGTTCGTATTGTCCTGCCTCAGACCAGAGCAGAGTGGCAAGAGCTTCTCTGAGCAGCCGGGAGAGGGAAGGGGCGGGGGTGGGAGCAGAGACTTGAGGGTTTACCCAGCCCTAGTCCCCATCTTCTCTGTGGGCTCTTCTGACAGGAGACTATCTTGACCACAGGGCCTCCAGTCAAGGAAGAGGGAGACATGCGAGTGACTCTTTGGAGAGTCAGAGGGGCGTGGGAGCAAGATTCTGTAACACTGAGACCCAAGCCTCCACTCACAGCTGGAAATGAGACTGGCTGAGTTTATTTCATGGCCCAATGTATGGTCTTCTTCCCAGTTCTATTGTGTTGTCCATGTTGTCTGTCTGTCTGTCTGTCTATCTATCCATCCATCTGAGACCCGTAATACTCATATAGAACTAAGATGGAGAAGAGTCTCTTCAAGATGACTTGGAAGATGCGTATGGAATTAGCCGTGAGCCTCATTTCCCCTCCCACCTCAGATTTATGTTTTGGGTCTTTAATTAAGGGTTCCTTGGATGAGTGCCCCCTTTCCTTACAAAAATCATCTGCCTCTCTCAATATGCTACTAATATTGATTTTCATTTTTCAATTAATATTTGAGCATCTAATTGGTTAAAGAGGCTGAGAGGTACAAGAAAAGGACTTACATGCAAATAACCAGTATCTGAATAAGCAGATACTATTTTGAAACTAGATATGTGTTTAGTGTATGTATGCATGTGTGTTTACATATGTGTTTACAAATGTGCTTTTTAATTTTTAAATACTGTATTAGTTTTTCAAAACGACTCAAAATATGACTACCCATAATCCCAAAGAATTTGTAAAAAATAAAATTTACACATGTACACAGTTGGAAAGTACTGAAAGGTGTGCTTATTTCTTATAAATTGAAGCATAGTCGGTTTAGAGTGTTGTGTTAATTTCTGGTGTACAGCATAGTGATTCAGCTATACACATATATACTCCTTTTTGTATTCTTTTTCATTATAGGCTGTTACAAGGTATTGAATTTAGTTCCCTGTACTATACAGTAGGGCCTTGCTGTTTATCTGTTTTATATATAGTAGTTAGTGTCTGCAGATTCTGACCTCTTAGTTTATACTTCCACCCCCTCTTCCACCCCTGATAACCACAAGTTTGCTTTCTACGTCCATGAGTTTGTTTCTGTTTTGTAAATACGTTCATTTTTTTTAGATTCCACATATAAATTATATCATATGGTCTTTTTCTTTCTCTTTCTGGCTTTCTTCACTTAGTATGACAACCTCCAGGCCCATCCATGTGGCTGCAAATGGCATAATTTTATTCTTTTTTATGGCCGAGTAGTATTCCATTGCATGATGTGTGTGTGTGTGTGTGTGTGTGTGTGTGTGTGTGTGTGTGTACGTACATATAAAAGGTGTGCTTTTAAATGTCTTATGTATACATCCCCAAACTCAAATGCAAAACTCTGGCAAAACCTCAAAACTTGTTCCAGTTAAAAAACCCCAGAGTATTAGTTTCCCATGGCTGCCACAAAAAAGTATCACCAACTGGGTAGTATAAGACAACAGATGTTTATTCTGTCACAGTTCTGGAGGCTAGAAGTCCAAGATCAAGGTGTCGGCAGGACCATGCTCCCTTTTTGAGCTTCTTCTATGGTTACTGGCAATCCTTGGCTTCACTCCAGTCAGTGCCTCCGACATCACATGGTGTTATCCCTCTGTGTCTCTCTGAGCCTCTTCTCCTCTTCCTGTAAGGACACTGGTCATAGTCAATTAAAATTGACTCCAGTATGACCTCAACTTAACCTACATCTTCATTACATCTACAGAAACCCTTCTTCAGAATAAGGTCACATTCATATCTATGAGGGGTGAAGACACAGACATATCTTTCTGGGAGACACAATTTAACTCATACCAGTTAAGAATACTCAGTTTCTTCCTAGGGCTCGTGTTAAATTGTATACATAAAATTACCTAACATTTTATTGTTTCAGAATAATTAGCTGAAGAAAGGCCACCAACATGCTTCCCTGCGGGTTTTTCCCCACGTGACCAGGTGAGAGTAATAACCCAAATCTGGGGGGAGGTCTTTAAAGCCAGTCTCTCCAACGTGTTCCCTCCCATCTTCTAAATGAACCTTGAGAGCTCAGGCACGAGGGCTGCAAACAGCATTTCCACCACATGGGGGCAGATGTCGGATGGCACAACTGTGAACATTAAAAAAAATCCTATTCGGGTCAAAGCACTGGCATTTCTGGCTGAGGCTGAGGCTGAGGCTGAGGAATCTCCTGCGTCTGTTTTCATCAGGGGAAAAGTGGGCAAAGGTGATCTGAGGGCTTTTTGTCCTGCATGAATCTGTCATGGGGAGAGCAGGAAGGCTATTGAACTACAAAATATATCTTGAAGCTCTCCTTTCTCTCCACTGCACTAGCTCGAACTGCCATCACCCAGCTCCATCCGCTCTCCACACAGCAGCCAGCCCTTAAAAGCCTCAATCGAATCATGTTCCTTTCTTGTTTAGGCTTTCTATGAGTCTCGCCTCCTTCCACTGCATCCAGAGTGAAATCCCAAAAGCGTGGTCTGCATGCTTCTTTTCTACAGTTGCACAAACCTCTGGGAATTGAGTTGACTCTTTCGGCCTGCCTTGGTTATGCACCTACTGCTAAACCAGTCCCCAGGGCCAGGGGAGACATGACCTTCTAAGAAGCCAGGGTCCTAGAGTGGGAGATGGGCTTAGCACCACCCAGGCCTGCACTGACGTGGGGGAGTCCTGGGACCTCACAGAACACCAGTGAGCAGAGTCTAGAAGAGAGGAGGAGGGAAGGTTGACAATACACTGTGACAAAGGGCCGTCATGAGCCCCTCTTCTACTGGAAAGTTCTCTGGCAGAGATCTGGTAGGACCAGGCCAGATGCAGCAGCCCCAGGTCTACAGGGAGGGGGCTGGCCATAAAAGAAAGGAGAGGGACGTGTTTACTGAGGAGTACAGCACAAGCAAGGTGTCGGAAGAGGGTAAGGAAGGAAAGGACCATTTAGAAGCCAGGGGAGTGGTGTTACTCCATTTTCCTGGAGATTCTACAGAGTTCTGGAAAGGTCACTTCCGGGGTCACTCAGATGGCACGCTAGGGCTAGAGTCCAGGGAACCAGCGGGTGGAGACCTCCTGCCCTCCTTTCTGCCTGAGTCATTGTATTTGCTTTTGGGAGGGCGGGGTGAGAGAGGGGCAGTTAGTTCTTTGGGAAAAAAAAAGAAAGACTCTGCACTCGGAAGGATCATTGCTTTTCTGTTTGGACCCAGAGCACACTGATCTGATGGCGGAGTGGGTGGGGTGGGGTCTGCACGGGGCTGTGGCAGAGAAACGCCGCGTTCCTGGCTGGAGGTGCTTCTGTTGGTGCAGCAGCCGGCTTGCGTGGCTCGGATTTTCCTTTAGAGATTTCTTTGTCATGATTAAAGTTTATACTCACAGGGTCATAGGCTGAGTAAATATTTTCTTAGGCAAATCTGTAACTTATTGAAACTGAATGTGCATGTGATAATGCTTTCGTGCTGGCAGTGGGGCTTTTGGTGAAGAAATCAAGAAGAAGGTGTATACAGAACAACTTGTGAGGATTTGCCGGGGGGAAAGGGGTTGCCTGCTCTGCTCCAAGGGTGGCCGTGGACCCATACGCTCAGGAAATCAGACCTGGAGCAGCCCCAGCATGGACCTGGGTCTGTCCCTCGGGTCGTCATCTGCGCCTCTCTCCTCCTGAGCTGAGCCAGCATAAGTGACCTGTGTAAAGAACTGCCTGGGGGCCATGCTCAGCACAGGGTCACGTCCCAGAGGGCACGTCCCTGTGACAGTCACAAAGCGTTAAAACTTCGTCTAAATTGTTACCAAAGTCAGTCCAATCAAAATAGAAATATGTGCACAATTCATAGCAAAAAGACTCCAAATATCTCTCCATTCTTCCAAATGTCTCTGAACCTTAGTTTTCTCATCTGAAAAATCTAGAGAATAATCTTGTCCACTTTGTAAGATGTTGGAGAGCACTGACTGCCAGGCGTATATTAGCCATCATCCAGTGCAAAGTGGGACCCTCACTATCCCTTAAAACTCCCCTGGGCTTAAGAATGAATCCTGTAAAAATGGCACAATGCCCAACACACGCATGAATTCTGAACACCAGACGTTCTCGGCTGGCTTCCTCTTGGCTGCCACAGCCTCTTTCACACAGGTCTGACTGCAGTCAGAGCTCCAGGGGAAAGCTGTTTGCAGAGAGCAAGTTGGGGAGAGGCAGGCTCAGAGGGTTTCCACTTGGGGTGCTCAGAACAATGACCATCTCCAGCTCGATCTAAAGCCTTCGATGGAAGGGGCAGCATAGTTGGGAAAAGTCAGGAGTTTCCATGGGATAGCCCAGGAAGTTCTGAGCACTGGTCTAAAAATAGTGATATTAATCATGGGGCTTTCTCAGTACGGCCACTCCAGCCCCCTTCCCCTTGCCTTTCTCTGTGAGAAAGGGGGGGAAATGGAAAGCTCACCTCCTTGGCTTTAAGCTAGGAATGGCCATGTGACATGATCTGGCCAATCAAATGGAAGTAAAGAGCTCTGGGAACTTCTAGGAAGATTTTCATTTCCTTTCTGCTTTTCCCTTCCATCTTTCCCTCAGAAATGCAGACAGGATAACTGGAGCTGTAATAGCCATTTGAGGGTCATGAGCAAAAATTTAAGAGAATCACAGAGACTTCATCCTGACATCTTAGAACCTGTTGAACCAACATCAGCAGAAGTCTACTGGACTTCTTGTTGTATGAGGGAAAAAAAAAAGCAACCTCTTAAGTGTTTAAGCTATGTTATCAGTTAAGGTACAGTCTAACCTTCTGTGACAAAGGCACCCTAAAAACCAGCAGCTCAAAGCAGATTGTTCCTTCTCTCTCTAGCAGTTCAGAGGTGAGAGGTACAGAGAAGGCTAACTTCTCTGCTCCATGAGGTCACCCAGGGTCCCAGGGTTGTGCTTTACCATTTCCTGGATTGTTACGCTCCATGCCATGTTCAAGGTGGGCTTAATAGAATCATGCCTGCGTTCCAGTTCCTTAGGAAGGGGCCAAAAAGACTGGAAGCCAAGCAGTCTCCTTTGTAATGGGCACGACCCAGAAGTTGTATGTCACTACTGCTTATGTCCCATTGGCCAGACCTTAGGCACATGGCCTTGCCTAGCTGCAAGGGAAACTGGTATTATTAAAAGGAAAAAGGGGAGAATATGTATTGGGTGGCCATTTGCCATATTGATTGCATTTTTTGTTTTAGCTAAATGCATTCTCTAATCAGAGCATTAATTATAACAATAAAATTAAATTTATTAAGCCCCTATTATACAGCAGGTCCTATTTTAAGTGCTTTGCATTCAATGCCCCATTTATTCATGATTTCTAAGAGTGGGTAGTTTTAGCGGATAATCATTCCAGGATTTTTCTTTAGAGCTGGATGCCTGGAAATCAGAGGAAGGATTTACAGATGGTTCGTTATGACCTAAGCTCAAGTAGGAATTCTCCTGAGTGTTATGAACATGGAGACCAAGGGTAATGTTATTTTAGAACTGGTTAAATTATAAGGCCATGTGAGTCACAAAAGGTGCTTAAACCCACCTAAGAAAAATGTTGAATTCAGATAAAGGAAAGACGATGTTGGGAGTCATGAGGGCCTTTCAGATAGCAGTTGATATAAAACAGGGGCTGGCCGACTATAGCTCATGGGCCAAATGTGGCCCACCATCTGTTTTGTAATCAAAATTTCACCAGAACACAGCCTCACCCATTTGTTTATGTATTGTCTTTCATGCTATGATGGCCAAGTTGAGTTGCGACAGGGATTGTATGGCCTGCAAAGCTTAAAAATACTTATTATCTGACCTTTTGCAGAAAAAGTTTGCCAACTTCTGGCATAGAAGTTGGATTGGTAGAAGGGATGGAAAGGGAAGCATAATGTAAGTGGGAAGAGTAAGTCAGATCTAGGTCCAAATGTCAGTTTGGTTTTCATCAGCTTTGAGTATGTTAACTTCTCAGAGCCTCAGTTTCTTCATCCATAAAGTGGGGATAATGGTAGCTTCATCTCCAGGGCATCATGATGATTAAATGCAATAGCATGGTACCAAAGGTGAATAGTGCATGATTGTTTCTTACTCTCTACCCTTCCCCAGTCAGATGTCAGTAAAAATATCTGGACAAAGAAAGACACGATGTGTCTCAGAGAGGCAGCTAATGTGATGGGAGAAAATGGTGCATCAGGAAAGTGTGGGAGGTGAGGATAGACTCTACCTGCTAGCAGGAACAGCTATGTAATGTGCTGGCCCTGTACAAAATGAAAATGCAGGGGCCTTTATTCAAAAATTATTATTAAGAATTTCAAGATGGCAACAGCAGAGCACTAAGCCAAGGTCAAGCCCTCCTAAGGGGCCCCATGTGCTCTGCGCACATGGCTGTGAAGCGTCTAGTCACCAAGGAGGTCCCACCATCCTCAGGGCAGACTGTGGAAGAGCAAAGGGGATGTGGGCCCTTGAGCAGTGGAGTTTGGGTTCTAGTCTCGACACTGATGCTTGCCGGGTGTCTGGGCTGATCAATTACGTGTTCTGAGCGCTGGTGTCATCTGTAAAATGGAAGGACCAAATGAAACTGTGTTAAGTCCAGCGTGTGGCACTTCATGCCCTTAGTAAATGACAGTTTTCTCTCCTTTGATGAATTTATTCTTTCTTGGTTAACATATTTACTTTACATATTGTGTTGATCTGGAACCTCATAGAGAACACAACAGCCTACAGATTGGGACCAGACTAGACTTTGCTTCTCAATATACAGTCACTTCCATGCCGATACCACATCACTTTCTCCAGGACTGCCTCCTAGTGTTTTGGAAGCTCAGAAAGGTGCTAATGGAAGGGAGAACTGCATCTTTCTCTTTGCCAAACTCTCCGCCTCCCCATGCCTTTGAAGTTTCCAGAAATGCTCCATTGAAAATAAAAATTCACTTTCCAAACAGCCCATGTCTTGCATCCATTTGGTGGTAACATAATGAAATTATAGAGATCCTGCTCATGGCCGGGGCCCTCGGTCCTGCAGCAGATTGAAGCATCCATGCTCCCAGGAAGGGGCAGGAGCTCCAGGCGGCACCTCCTGCGAGATTTGTATAATGTGCATCTGTCAGGCAGTAATTTGGAATTTGCGGGCTAGCAAGTGACACCTGCCCTCCCAGGAAGCCACTCCTGCTCTCTGGAGGGAAGTGATGGGTCCCCGTTTGGGGAGGCGCTGGGGTAGGAGGGCCCAGGGTGATGGAGGTGTTTCCAGGCTCTTAGAGAAGCTCTATCGTGGAGCCAGGAATCAGCCGGTGCCACACGGAGGATTCTGCTTTGCTCTCATTTTTAATAAAAATGGTGGCTTTCTCTCCACATGTTGTTTCCATTGTTCTGAAATGAGTCTCGGAGGCTGCCAGCCTTCCACTAACCAGGTAGAGAAGCAGGGTAATGCATATTTAACAATCAGTGCTTTTAGCTGCTGGACGAGGCGTGCAATGGGTTTAATCATGTGCTGAATTTTGAACTTGGCAACATGAGCACGACCTCTGCCTACTGGGACAGAGAGTGCTTAAAACCACCTAAGAAAAGTGTTGATTAGGGGCCTGATAAATCACTGGGGGATGCTGCAGTTTAGTTTTGTTGCTGTTGTTGTTTTTTCAATGGCACCGTGTGAAGAAGCCTTGGAAATGAGTAAAAAACTCATTTCTTCGGAGTCCATCTGGGCAGACAATACTTTCAGTGTGTCGGATTCCCATTTCCGGTTCTGCAGTTTCTGCTGGTGTATTTGGCCTTGGCGCGTGCTGGTGGAGCTTGGAGACGCAGGCTCTGAGCACACAAAGAGAGTGAGTTACATGCCCTTACAGCTCCTTCTACAAAGGGAGGCATGCAAGGAGGTCATTTCTTTTGGTTCAAATGTACAAACAAATCCAAACGGCTGGATAACCATTTCTCCCTCCTCCTCCCCCCGGCACCACCCCAGGGAGTATACAGTAGTCAGCATTACACCTTGAACTTCTTAGTCAACAAAAGTCAATTGTTCTCTCTAGCCAGTCCAGTAGCCCTCCGCTGGTCAGCTTAAGGTCTCCCACTGCTATTTAAATGCCAAGGCAGACTCAGCATTTACCAAAAATAAATGTTGAAGTAAAGATTTGACATTTATTTTCAAAGTGAGAGGCCATCTTCCCATCACAGCATCCAGTTTGTTAGATATTTTTTTTATTGGACCAAATGGTTCATGTTGGCAAATAAATATAAATCAGCTTATTAGGCCAACAGGCTTACACGATCTCTGTTCACCAGGCTTTTATTGAAAAGGTAGATTCTGAGTTTTTTAGGTGCAGACATGAGCTTTCTTGGTAATGGCCTATCAGAGTATGCTAAGGCCACAGCCTTGCAGATCTGATGTGTGAAGTTTGCCGAATCTTTAGTTTGTTAAATTTGGGATAGCGTGATCTCCAAGGAAGGTAATAGAAAATGGAATAGAGCATTTTAGCGGTGGACTTACATCCAAGTCATGTAAGAAACTCCCCTAAACAGCTCATCACAGTTCACTCCTGGGGCTTTGAAGAAGGGTGAGTTAGCATGGTAATAGACCAGTGCTCAGTCTGCAGAGTTTGGATACCAAGTAGCGTTCTGGTTCTGCGTAAAGTGTTGTACTTCGCTCCATTGTTTCTTTGTGGTTTCAGATGACCAGAGTACCCGGGTTCTTACCCTTCTTGGAAGCATTTGTTCTACTGCCCCTTTCCTTCCTTCCTGTCCACTTGAGGTAGTTGATCGGGCATGGCCAGGATTGCAGAGTCTGTGGTCAGAGGGCCAATGTTATGCCATAATCCTTAGGAATGACTTCTGGACAAGGCTGGTTATATAATTTGTGGGGTCCAGTGAAAGATGGTTATTTAGGTCCTAATTCAAAAATTATTAAGAATTTCAAGATGGTAACAGCAGGGTCAAGCATAGAGCCCTTCTGAGTCCAGGGCCCTGTGTGACGGCACAGGTCACACACCCATGAAACTGGCCTTGCTTCTGGGGGTAAGTAAGCATGGGGTTAAGGTGAAGGAAGTCATCACAGTTCCACTTTTGATTCTTCTTCCTGAGAATCTAGAGGGGAACACCTCTCAGAATTAGCGACCCAGCCCCCAGCCCTCCCTGCAATGGGAATGGACCTGGCCCTCATGGAGTGGACAGATGCTCCAGGAAGGAGCATCTCTCCAGAGTGTACCACATTAAGCTCCTGGAGAAAACCAGACAGAGAAAGCTGGTCCCTGTGTATGGCTGCAGCAGACTGTTCAGGGACAGAGGAAAGCCACTCAAGGGCAAACTTTCCTGCTGGGACTGCTCCAGCTTTTAGTCCCCCTGCTTGTTCCTTTATTCCCTCCCCTATAGGCTGGTAAATGGTGAAGTGGTACTAGAAACCAGCATCATCCAACCTTCTACCTTACACACTAAGACAATTCTAACAGTACTCAGGGAACCAGGGAGGAAATCCAAGGAATAGGTATCATACCATCTTTACTTGTTTGAGACAAATCAGAGGTCTGAGGAGATGTGCCTCAAAACAGTAAGCCAATGAGAGACTCATGAAAATCTTCTATGCTGTAAATGATGAGACCCGGCAGGCAAATGATAATGAACATATATTTGAAGAAATAAAGTTTAAATATGAAATTCTTATAAGAATAGGAAAAAAAGGTATTTATATGAAATAAGAGATGATAATTAGTTAATTAGACAGGCTGAAATAAAAGAGTTGTTGGCATAAGTAAGAAAAAATTTTGTGGAAACAAATCATGCAAAAATAGAATCTAAAATAATACTATGATCATTTACGAGCAGGACTGACACTGTTGAAAATTTTTATCAGATGTAGAAATCAGGCTTGAGAAAACCCTCCCAGAATTCAGAGGAAAAGGTCAAAGAGAAGAAATCAGTCAGAGGGATAATAATTGATATAGAGATGAGATTACATGGCTATATGTGTCCAAGTGGAGTTGCTGAGGAAGAGAAAAATATTCAAAGATATAATAGTAGAAAACTTCCCCAAACTAAAGAAAGAACTGAATTCATAGATTGAAAGTGTGCTTCATATACAGGTAACAGTAATTTAAAATTGCCAAGACCCAGATAAATATCCAGATCTTAAATATTCTTGAATTTTAAAAGCATTCCTTGTTACCTAGAGTGGGAAAAAATTGTCAGTTTTGCTCCAGAATCTTCTGCAGCATTAGAGCTTACAGGACAATGGAACAACATTCATAAAGGTTTGTGAGTAAAAAGGACTTCAGTGCAAAGATTGTAGGGTTGGCTGTAACACATGCTTTTTGTGCCCTGCACCATGTTCTCTCAGGCCACCTGTGATTTCAGCTGTCTGTGGTGATAGTTCCCAGACATGCTGTCACATGCCCCATCAAGTTACTTGGGGAGTTTTTCTGCCTAAGAGCTCTATCCAATGCTGTAAAAGCCAGAAGTAAAAGAAAGTTGGTGTTCTTGAGGGCAACTCTTGACCAATTGGAGATGGAAGTTGGTGAATGAACACTCTAGTCTTCCATCCTTTGTGGAACAATTTTGAGACACATTCTACATGGTTCCTCCAGGGTCCCCAGTGGCATTGATCCCCAGGTGCCCACTCAATCATATGCCCATTATCAGTTTTTCTATCTTCCCTCTCTCTCTCTGCTCCCTCACTGCTGTTTCTAGGAACAGCTCCAAAATAAACTACTCATTCCCAAGTTCTTGTCACAGGCTGGGTACAACCCAAACCAAGATCCCCTACCATTACTTATTGTTGTATGAAAGCAACAGAAAGAAATTTTCACATATTTAAGGGCTTAGAAAATGTACATCTCTGACTTTTTGTGATAAAATGAGAGATGAACAAAGTAGATCTCATGAATGAGGAAGTGTGTAATGAAAATTTAAAAAAGACCAACAGTGAGCATAGAAACCAATTAAGAATGGAATTATCCAAATGACTGTGGTGAATGTGTTTTAAAGCAATGTAAATATTATAAACCTTGAAAAGACAGTGAAAAATGACATAATAATAAACATTAAGCTGTATTGTTTTTTGATGTTTATTAGTCAAGGTACATAGCATAAAGTATAAATTTTAAAGTCTAAAAGCTATATCTTTAAGATCAAAAGCAATCTTATCCCTTCTACCCCTGTTCCTGAGTCATCCAGTTTCCTTCCCTACACGTAGTCCTTTTACCAGTTTATTTTGTGTCTTTCGGAAATATTCAACTCGTATGCCAGCAATTCCATAGGGACCCCCTTTTTTGCACAATGAACATATTAAGGAGCTTTGATATTTTCACCTGGTGAATTTTGTAATAGTGCATTGTGGACATCATTTCTTCTTTTCTACAACTGCAGAGTATTCCTCTGTATGGATGAACCTCAGGATTTAGTGAATAACCTTAGCTAAGGTATCATGTTACTTGTCTCCTTCTCCACTAAAACTCTTTTCTGTCTTATTTTCCATGACACCATGCTTTCCTGTTGCCCTGAGACTTCTTTGGTTGCACCTTCTTGTCTCCTTTGCCATCTCCTCTTCCTCCACCTTGTCCCCTGAATGTCAGAGTTACTTGAGTCTTGCTCTTAGGATCTCTCTTTTCTCTCTCTACACTCCTCCCTAGGTATGCTTACTCATTCTAGAGCTTTGAAACCATCTATATGCTGATGCTTGCCCAAGTTCTATATTCAACCAAACCTCATGTCTGAACTTCCTCATATCTCCCATAGGCACTGCAATCTTAACATGTCCCAAACAAGACTCGAGGTTCCCCTCCAACCTGGCTTTTCTCCCAGTCTTCCCCAAGTCAGGTCACAAGAGCATCATTTTTCTAGGTTCTCAAGCCAAATCCTGGATAAAATTCTACCTCCAAAATATATCTACAGTCCTTCTACCTTTTTCGTCTCTGCAGTGCTACCACTACTGTGCTGACCATTTTCATCTTTCTCGTGGACCACAGCTATGTCCTGGCTGGTCTCCCTGTTTCCACTCTGTATTCCTACAACCTATTCCGCACTTGGCAGCCAGAGAGACTTTGTAGGATGTAGGTCAAAC
Source organism: Camelus bactrianus (assembly GCF_048773025.1). Taxonomy (NCBI): domain Eukaryota; kingdom Metazoa; phylum Chordata; class Mammalia; order Artiodactyla; family Camelidae; genus Camelus; species Camelus bactrianus. Next base: position 27,617,772 of record NC_133549.1, read on the forward strand.
TTTTGTTTCTGAATCATGCTGTGATATAGCAACTTGTTTTTGGGTTTGACCCCCTGCAAGACTGAGGTTTCCTTGAGACACGACTTGTCACTGATCCTCCAGCTCCTAGAGCACTGGGTACATCTACTAAAGTAGGAAATTCACAAGGAAGTGAGTTTCCAAATTACAAAGAGTACGTTTAGGTCAGGTTAAGAAGATATTTTCTGAATCACTATTAAAATAAGGGTGATTAGGGCCAATGGAGGCTATCCTGACCCATCTCCCATCTCAATGCCCTTTTCTTTTCTTTCATTCTTCAACCTTCAGATGACTTGAAATAGTGTTTTAGAGAAGCAAAGATCTCTATGGGCTACCATATTTCTGAGTCTTTGGGAAGGTTCCCTGTCAGTGTGTAGGGAGCTTTAACAATAAAATAATAGTACTGAGAAAGACTCAAGATTTCATGTTATTATTCTATTGTGAACAATAATGATTATTACAATCTATTCCACTGTATGGACATTTTAAAGACTGGTTAAGCAACTGAGAATTAATTTATTGGTAATGAACATTTGCATCTTCATTAGATACTCACAAGCCTACTACATTATCATTATCTGGATGCTAAATTTTAATTGCATGCAGCCTGGTCCCTCAATAATTAACACATTGTATATCCCACCTAATTCACAAACTAATTGTCATTTCTTAGATCTTAATATTACTTGCTAATTTTGCCATGGATAAAAAAAATCTGACTGTCAAAACTCCAGAGAAAATGACATTATACAGGCACAATAGTGACAAAACAAGTTAATTTATTGCAAAGTTACTGAGAGAAGGAATTTTTAATTGCGTATTTGTTACCTTCATAAAAGACATAAACGGCTTTTTACTTACATATTTGCTTGTTTCTTACATATTAAAAAAAGTGTTAACAAGCCTGATTAAAATTAATTGCAAGGTCCGAGATCTGAGTGGGGATACCAGCGTTAGCTAACTTCTAATTGAAGCTGAAAGAGAAAGAACGAAAGGAGATGTTGGGTGGAATGGGAATCAGAACAGATGTTTGACTGTGGAGATGGAAAATAATTAAGTGACCTACCAAGAAAAAAAAATCATCTAAAGAGAAAATCAAACTTGATAATAAATAGGAAAAATTTTATCCTGGTGATATTAACAGTTGGTAACAGTGATCCGCTTCTAAAGGCTCAAATGGAACAATAACCAATGTTATTACACGACTTTGAAAGAAGCACACTGTTGTTATAGTATGAAAAACTAAAATAATGAAAATGTTCCTCATTATCACAGAATCACTTGGTAACTTTCAAAATCAATATTGACTTAACCTGTGAGTAGCAAGTTCTATATAAACTTCTGTTGGCAAAATGTGGAATCTTTAATGAGCTGGAGCTGCCATATTATTTCGAGAGATTGACAGATGGAAAAGACTCTAACCTTTTATCTTCATGATTGGTTGCTTCAAACAATAAAGAAGACCACCCTTTCCGATGTGACATTTCCTAGTACTGCTACGTTCAAATGTCCCTCAATTTAGCCATTATCTACACAAAGAAAAGGTGTCTTTGAGCACTAACACGTTAGTTATGTCTCCAAAATTGAGAAGTAGCTTTCCCAACTACTAGAACATGCCTTCTAGACCAGGGATGCCCAGGAAAGGGATTTTGTATATGGGGGAAAATGGCCATTTATACCAAGTATAGAATGAGAAGTAGAAAAGGCTCATATCTATTCCATGATTCACTTGAACTGTTTATGTTCAATTTGGTGCATTTGAGCCAACGTGGCTCTTCATTGTTTCAGCAACAAATTAAAGTCATCCATCCTGTTTAGAAAGACTTTTTCCCACAAAGTTGTCCACTAATTGGAAATTCTCTTATCTGATGCTATTAAAAGTGATTATTGATCAATTGAAAAAGTTTGCTAAAGCAGGGAATTCTAAAGGAGGACCATACTTGAAATATTTTATTTTTACTTAAAACATATATCTGTGCATGAATTCACTTCCACTTTGATATGAGGCCAAGGTCTTTGCAGTAAGTGTGGGCTTGTTGATTGGACTCCATATTGTTTTTCTTACATTCAGCAAATCAATAAGGCATTGCCTATCATTTCCAGAGTTAGTTTATTTAAACTGAAGCAAGAATTTCAAAGAGATTGTGAAGGAATTTAAGTGCAAAATCATTCCAGGTTTAATTTTTGACCATTTTTCTCTTCCATGACTAGCTGAAATGTTTTTTATTAAGTGCTTCACTCTTATCCAGCCTTTTCAAAGAACACTAGGTTTAGCTCACGAGTCATCCCATGTTCCTGGGGCATTTACAAAAGGTTATAAGATGAGTAAGAGAGCTCCTAATTTAACAGATAAATTTGGAAATAACTTAAATATTAGGGGGTTTATTTTTATTTAAAAGGCACATCTAGGTCATAGAATACTGTAAAGTCATCAAAAACATTTTTGTAACCTACTTAGTGACTTGGAAAACAGTTCATGATATGTTAAGTGAAAAAGTAGGTTACACAGCAAGCATAATATTATACTGTATTTACAAAATAAGAACATATGTATGTGTAGAAGATTGGATACTAGGTTACCCAAAACACACTGAAATATTAACAGTTTATTAGTTAATGATGGTGAGTTAAAGGCAATATTTATCTCTGTGCTTTTCTGTAATTTCAGAATTCACCTATATTGAATAAACTTTACTTATGTGTGATCATAAAGTCATACATTTTAGTTCTAAGCTACATACCAGATGAGTCACTTCTGATAAATATTCTAAGCGTACTACGTCTAGGTTGCTCTGCTGTACCTTCCAAAAGGGATGGCCCGAAGAGGTGATGGAAGCGAGGCTCCCAAGTGAACAGGCTGCACTTTTGGAAGTTAAATTCTTAGAGGGTATGCATCACCCTCAATCTTAACTTCTCTCTTGGTACCAAAGACTGAAGACTCAGGTGATGGATTTACAAGACCCACTGTTGCGGAACACTTTGTGGTTCAAAGAACACTTTCAGCTTTCAAGACAGAGAACAGTTCTTGGCATTTGAGAAGCCTTTTCAGAGACAAGTTTAGGATCCATCCCACTTCATTCCAGGCCCCAAGGGGAGAACTACCTGCGGCACCTTCTCTACAACATCCAGATTTTGGAATAAAAATTTTACGGAAACCATGGCTATTTTGATTGGAAAATTTCAATAGACCCGGTCTGTATGCGAGTATTCGCTGAACGTCTCTTCCAGATATTGGGGTCTGTGCCCTAAAAAGGGCATTGTCATGCACTGCTGCAAAAGAGGAAATCGATTATCTTTTCCTGCAAGAGGTTTCAGAAATGTGTATCAAAACTTTAGAACACTTAATTGTTTTGACTCAGTAATTCAACTATTCTTATTTTCATAAGCTATATCCACAAGCTGTAGCTTATGAAAATAAACAGAAAGATATAGAAAGAGTTAAGTACAAGAATGTTTCCTGCAGATCCATTCAGATCAGTGGAAAAATGGAAGATAAGTTAAATGCTCAACCCCAGAAGATTTAGTTAAATGACGCATCTACAAATGAACATTGTTAGTTTGTTAATGGTCGAGCTTCAGAGGAACCCTTAATAACCCAGGAAAAGCTCAAAATATAAGAGGTTATAAAATATACAATCATCCTGATTTTGTAAAAGAGAGAAAGTATGTAGGTCTATTGAAAAATGTAGGAAGTATATCCTAGTGTTAACAGTCTAGTCTCTGGTGAGATGAGGGATAATTTCCTAAAGACAATTTAATTGAATTGAAAAAATAACATTCAACATAATAAAAGATATTTAATAAAACCGAAGACTCCACCTGCCCCTCCCCCATCTGGTCCCCTCCCCCCATCCGCTCCCCTCCCCCCATGCAACCACTCCCCTTTTCTTGTGTTTCCTTCTGGGGAGGATTTTATTTTCTTCATCATACTTTTCTGTATAACCCAAAGCAAAAAATAAAACAAATATTTCAAAAGTATGTTTCACTTTACTTGTTCTAAATCTCCATCATTAATTTCTCCTAGAACTTGAATTACCGTTATATCACATAAATGAAAAGATGGAACAGAAGTTATTCAACATTTCATTTAATTTCCATTTATATTGTGAAATGAAAAACAGCTTCTTGCAATTTTACTTAAATAACCAATTTTGATACTGTTCTATTAGTCTTCTAATAGCATGAAGGCCCAGAAATTAAATTGTTCCACTTCCTTATCCATAATTATGTGCAATTAAAATGGTTACAGACCCTAAAGTTTTCTTCCAAGCTCCAGATTCTTCAACTGTCATTCTTTATTATCTTGAAGCCCAACACTTTTTAGTAACACTTTGTATACAGTGAGTTAAGTGAGAGAGGAAGCATTATATTTAACTGATGTGGGTGTTCTTTGATTAATCTGAATTAGCTTTTTTGATATGGGTACTAATTATTTTCTTTGGAAGAAAAATCACCATACGTGTGTGATTCTTCTATGTCTGTTGCTCTTCAAGAAAACAGTTAATTGCAGAAAACAGGAAGGTCACCTCTTTGAAATAACCGGCATCACATTGGAAGAGTTGCTCTTAATCCAACTTTCTAACTTGCATTCACAGGAAACCTGCAGTGCTTGTGATGGGCAGAATTCCCTCTGACTTTTGATGTTTGCTTTACATTTATTCACAAGGTAGGAGGAACGATTACAACATGAGGTTGGAATAACAGGGGTTTCATTTGTTTATTTTTAACCACTTCTAAAGGCTGTACATTGAAACATCAAAAACTCTCGATAAGGGAGCAAGGTCAGAAACAAGTTCCTTATCTGCCACTATAGAGACAACTAAACAAAACTATCATTTTTTTCCAAGATTACTCGACTTAATTTATTACCAAAATGTAAGTGCTTATACTAAATAGATAGATTTAGCTACAATTACCACACTCCACCCTCATTAAGACACCCTTTTCAAGATCTAAGTGTTCTGAGCATTTATAAAGAAGTGTTATCCTAACAAGGGTGCTAATGAGTTAAGTGCACTTGGGAGTCAAGGTACAGCTGAATGACTAAACTTTAAAGAGATCATTAAACCAATATTCTCCTTTTTAAAATTTGTTCACAGTATTTTCAGATCACTTTTTAATGAATGTAGAACCTGATACAGCATCCTGCCAAAAAAAAAAAAAATTGAACCTTTAAAAAGCAATGATTAAAACTTGGTAATCTATTACACACTTTCTCTATTTACTTGGTATTTTTTCCATTAGGAAACAGGATAACATCTTTGAATCTTAGTCAATTGTGGCATGTGCCAGGGTATTATCTGTATTTTTCACCCAAGGAAGCAGGGCTCTGAGCAGGATAATAGAGCCATGTGGAACACTGGTGAATTATGTATGCTTTCCCCCTAAACCGTTCATGTATTTTACTCATTAGAGCTCAAAATATCTTCTTGTGCTTGACTTCATCATTTTGGACTTGGCTTATACCTCTCCCACAAACTGCAGTTATTCGTTCACACATGGTGAGCAGAGGTAAAATACTCTGGGAAAGAAAACAACACAGAGTTGAAGTGATAAAAGCATGCCATAAGCCATTTCCACTAGAAACACAAAAAATGATTTTCCAAACACTCAGTATCACATGAACTTTATTTTAGCCCCAAATCTTCTTTGAGCATCACTGGGTTGTGTCATCACCCACTGAATCAAATCTTTTGGTCTACACAGATGTATTAAGGGCCTGGAATATTCAAAGCACAATGTTAGAGAAGTAACTGATAGGCGTTGTGCTGGAGCGGCTCAAGTTCTATCTGGGGATGCAGATCACGGACGTGAACAGTCACATTTCCACGCTGGCCAGATCCAGGAGGTGCCACGTGAGAGTCACTGGTGGGGATTTCAGAGGAGCCAGAGACTGGATGAAATACAAGTGAAAACTTCAGGCGTGACTTGAACTGAACCATAGAGGATGGAAAAGGGCTATAAAGGTGGGAAGGAGCAGAAAGGGCCTTGAGGGTCAGGGCTAGGCTTGAGCAAAGGCCCAGAGGGGGCATCAGCAAGAATTCCAGGGAACAGACACAAGCTTGCGCAAGAGAGAAGGACTCGTTGTTTCTCAGATATGGGAGGGTCATTATTAAAGACGCTTGGGAAATATGTCTTTGGGGTTGGTTTTGAAACAGTGCTGGTGAAGTTGGCCTGTCTGCGCTGACTGATGGCATTCCCACAAGACGGTTAATGATGGTTGAGGGTTCCCTGAGGCCCCTGCCCAGAGCAAGCAATGTAGTCCATGTGGTTCAGTCCAGTCTCTGTCCTTACCATCCGCTGGGCTCCCCAGCCTCAGGCAAGAGGAAGGATTCAGTGGTGGAGAGGACAAGGTCCCAGGGACAGCCTCCGTTTTGGTTTGTGCCCTTTCTGCCGCCCTGGGACTTGTCACTCTTTGGTCTCCGCAAGAACCTTGATGGACAGTCCAGCTGAGAAGCTATTATGGGCTCTTCCTTTCTTTTATTCTGTAGCATCAAAAGCAAGTTCAAATTTTTCTAAGTTTAATTTTGTAAACTTGTATTTTTGCAGTGTTTTAATCGAGCCATTTAATTTTTTTCTAGATTTGCAATTTGGATAATGTTTCACCAGGCAAGGCAAGTGTGTGGACTTTAAGGCTAGAGAACCCTGGGCTTTGGAGAGCTCTGCCTGGTTCAGCTCTGATGATGAGGATAATGATAATGACATAGTAATAAGTACTACTCTTTATTGGCCTCTTGATACATGCCAGGCTCTGTTCTAAGAAGTCTACTGATAGGAGCTCATTTAATGTTCAGAACAACCCAGGGAGGCAGTTGCTACTGTCTTCACGGTGATGCAAGCGAGGCCCGGAGGGGTTAAGCTTCTTGTCCAGGGGCATCCAGCCAGCACGGAACGGAGGGCCGACCTGCACCGGGCAGTCTGTCCACAGTGCATGCTTTCCCACCATGACGTGTGACCTCTTCATGACCCCGGGAATGCATTTGTTCATTTGTTTGTTCACATACTGATGCCCTAACGGAAGCTCCGGCGTGTATAGTGGAGCTTAAAGCCCAGTGGGAGAGCGATGTGAAGGTCTTGGTGGTTCTCACACGGGGGACTGCGAGCTCAGCGGCGGGTGATCAGGCCCTGGGCTGTGTGAGCCTAAGACACAGACTGCAGGGTGGGGAGAAGGCTGGGATGCCAGTGAACATCTCCCGGGGTAAGTGACCCTTCAGTATTGCTTAGAGCGGGGAGGTGGGCATGAGATGCGAAATGAAGAAGTTATTTCAGCCCTGAGTCTCAGCTGCTTCTTTATAAAATGAGAGGGAAAATTCAGGGTCGCCAAAAGAATTAAATGACATAACTCATGTCGGTTGCCTGGAATGGCATCTGGCACACAGTAGGCACTTAGCAGGTAGAAGCCCTGATAAATAACCAGGGAAGAAAAGAATGAAGCAAACAGGTGTAAGGCCTGTTTGACCCCTCAGGGTTCAAATATTACAGGGAGCAGCAGGAAGTTGGGGACCCGGGGGAGGTGTCTGGACTGTCACCAGAGAGGCCAGAAGCTTGTGGATGAGAGAGCCTGGGAGGGGTGCTGTCACAGCTGTGTGGGCTTTGAGGCACATGTCCAGCAAAACCTGAGTGGTCTCATGGAACTTTCCACCTGTTTCCTCAAAGAGCCGACTGGCAGGCATTAGCCCAACTGGAGGGAAATAAAGGATCTCCCACAAAGTGAGCTAATGGGTTTGGGAAAAAGTAATTTACCAACGAAGCCCAGTGCCCTGGGTGAAAACTGTGTAATACTGGAAAGATCTGCATAATAATCAGGCTCCGGCTTAACCGTGGTAGCCCTGTGCTTTGTTTATGCTGTGTAGACTTTGGCTGGAAAATAATATATTCTTTCCCCTTAATAATTGGGAATTAATAATAATAACAATAATATTAAAGTTCAGAGACGAGACTGCCTGGGTTGGTTCCGACACGTGAAGTCATGTGATCTCTGGCAAGTGGCTTACCTCTCTATGCCTCCATTTCTTCACATGTGAAATAGAGAAAGATGGTGATGAATAAGTGATATTTTCTGTAAGATTCCATCTAAACCCTCAGTAAGTGCCTACTAAATGTCATCTCATGGTCTATTTACTGAGTTCTACGTGGAGCCAAGCATTGTATTGGGCACCAGACTTGAGCTGGCAGAAAAGTTCTCATTGCACCCTTGGGAGGGAAGGCAGTGGAGGCTCAGAGAGGTGAAGTAACTTGGCCAATGTTACACAGTGAGAAATTGCCTGTAGCGAGGTCTTTTTCTCTTCCACTTCACCAACCCCAGGCCAGGTATCTGTACCAGGATTTGATACAGACTCTTGGGAACAGTGTGTTAATAATTTGAACAGAGAACTCAATGGGAGCTTAAAAAAAAAATCTCTTTTGCATTATTCACATCTCATTTTAAGTGGCAAGAATATAGTCCATAGCCTACAAGATACTTGCACAGCGTCAGAAAAATGTGTTCATTTGTCGATTGTAGATTGTTTTATTTTTAGATTAATGAAGATCCAAATTAAACCATCGGAGTGCAATCATCCTGATAGTCCTTATCACGTTTTGCTCATTATCACTTCATTGATATTTATGATGAAGAACAGATGGTCCCAATGTCATATTTCAATGTGTATCATATCCAGCTAAGAGGAAATATCTCATATTAGCTGCACTTATCAAAATATTTGTACTTAATAACAACAGAAATCTGAGCTTATGTACTGTCTTGTCACCATGTCGTAGCTACCATTTAGAAAAGAGCCTTTAAATTAGACGTGGGAGGGAAAGACAGCATCACTCATTATCATTGAACGAAGGCACTGAACTCTGAACAGCAATTATGGGTTAGTTGTAAGGAGAGAATCATTAAGCTTGAATGAAGAACAGCAATTACAGTCTGTTGTCTCTGTGGGGCTCGGGGTGTTTTATTTTAGCGGCTGGCTCGAGCATCAAGAAGGAAAGGGACAACTGGTGATGGTGGAACAAGAGGAGCTGGTGACAGACAGATGTGAATGTGGTCGCCAAACTCAGGAGCCCTCCTCCTTTGCTAAATGGTAGCTCCAAGGAGAACAAGGCCAAGAAACACCTGCTCTCATAGGTGACGTAGGGAGCCTTTTAAAATAATGCTCATGTTGCATAAAGTCCCAAAAGGATGTATTTCCTAAAATAACAATACAATCTTTATGATCCCTTTCTTCAAACACGTAGCCGATTAATATGTACTGGGCTCCTGTTACGTCCCAGGCAGGTAAGAGGCATAAGACATGCTCCCTGACCTTGAGAAATGTATAGTCCCATGAGAAAGCCAGACACAACAGCAAATAACTCCAATGGTCAAAAAAAAAAAAAAAAAAGAGAGATGTATACACAGTGCCAAGGTGGCCCAGAAGGAAAGTTTACCTCCATTTGTGGGAGTCAGGAAGAATTTTATAAAGCAGGTGATTGCGGATTAGGGTTCTGAAGACTGAATAGGAGTTCAGTGGTTGGATAAGAGGGTGGTGATGAAGAACATTCAGTCAGGCAACAGACTGGTCAAGAGCTCACTTTTGATGTCAGGTCAGACTGGATTCGAGTTTTAGTTCTAACTGCTCACTGGTTGTGTGAACTTGAGCAGGTCATTTATTACTCTGTGCCTTGGTTTCCCTGATTTATACAGTTAAGCTAATAAGAGTATCTGTCTCATAAGGGTGTTGTGACATAGTGAACATAGCGCCTGGCCTGTAGTGTGTGCTCAGCTAACTAGTTGTCCAGGAATAGTGGACACAGGAGCAAAATCTCAGAGGCACGAAACAGCTGTAGCGCTTTTGTGTTTTCTCAGGGCATTCAAGCAATTGCTTATAATTATGTAATCAGAGAGGCCCAGAAAAGGTGAAAAAGTAAATAATCTTACAAAATCTTTAATGTCTTAAAGTGGCGTAAAAGCCGACTCTACTTGAGGATGTAACTGACCAGCAATTCTTTTAGAAACGAAAAGAACAAGAATGGTAACCCCCAGGGAAGCTGTGGCAGCCTCTGACCAGAGGAAGGGCCTCTTGGAAGTGGGGAACTGCAGCACCACTTGGAGAACAGGGGTTTGGAGGGGCCATGACCCTGGCATTAGACCCCAGGGAGCCAGCTGCTAAGTGGTCCCATGAATCCCAGGCACGTCTGTGCTCCTTGTTGAATGACAAGTGCCCATCTTGTTATGGGGATGGATGGTTGGTGAGCAAGCTCCACATGTAAAAACCAGCAAGAATTTTGCAAAAATATGGTTTGAGAAAAATATAATATGTTTAACGTGGAAAACATCTGACACAAAGATGCATGAAAAAGGCTGTTGGTGGTAATTTGGTATTCAATCTGGGCACGCTTGCGGAGGCAGGAGCATTCTGCTTGTGACTGAATCATGGACTCATAGTTTGCTTACCAAGCTGGCTGTCATGGTCTGTGACAGTAAAACGGCAAAGCCACCCTGGGGGGAGCTGAGCAGCGGGGCCCTCTGCCTTGACCTCAGCATGAGTGGCTGGTCACAGAGTGTCAGGAGGAGAGCATCCTGTGTAACTCAAGACTGAGCCCAGAATTCCGTCTCTCCCCCAACTCAAGCTCAGGTACCTGCACTCTCTCTCCCTGAGAGCTCATCCTTTCCCAACAGGCTTCTGGTTCCTCATGTAAACAGACCCTTGGCGGGCCTGCCTCTCAGCTCTTCCCGAGTGCCCGGACATGCCCGAATCCTACAGAGAGCCCAGCTTAGGCTGCCAAAGTGGGACTCCCACTACACACTGGCCCTAAACACTCCAAAAATAATAACTTGACGCGGTGGGGGAAATCTGCAGAGCACAGAGGTGGTGAGACCTCAGTGACTCATGCACATCGCTGCCTGCTCCCAGCCAACAGACTCACTTCTGGAGGTTTTTGATTTAGCTTTGGGCCTTGCTCTCATAAGCTCATGGAACCACTCCCAGAAGGACCATTGGCTCAAAAGCAAATACCCCATGAAATTGCATGTGAACCTCCATCCCCAAACTCAGATAAGCCAAGACCCCACTAAGCGAGTCTTTTGGGGTGGTCTACCCAAGGTCTTGAGCCAGGTCTTGAGCAGGGTCATGACCAGACTTCGGGGGCAGATCAAGCGGGGTTGACATTTGTCTGGCAACTTATTAGTTGTGTGACCTACAGCTGTTTACTAAACTCATCTCTGTCTCAGTTTTCTCATCCATGAAAGGGATAAAATCATGTGACTTTATGGGGTTTTATGGATAATTCTATGAGATAATGAGGGCAAAGGGCCTTGCCTGGGGCCTGGCATGCACACAGGGGCTAGCAGGAGTGGAGGCTGTGGCTGTGATGAGACATCCAGGGAGAAGAGGGCTGAGCTCCAGGTCTGGACACGCAGACATGATAAGGTGGGAAAACGGGGGTGGCGGTGAGAGCAAATGGGAATAAGACCATTTCTGACAGAGGAAAGAGCGAAGCAAAGGCAGGGATAATATGAAGTTGGATGCAAGGCATCGGAAGACATCCACTAGAAGATTCTTTCAGGGAATTTTCTAGATCTCAAGGAGAGATCTGGATTCAGAAGCCACCCCTTACTTGCCAGCCTCCGCACAGCGGAGGTTAAATCCAGGCCCTGTTGGAATGTGGAGAGATCCATAGCCACTGCCTGCGAGCCTTGAGGGTTTCATGCACATCTGCGCTGCCACCATCTGCTTTAATCTATTACTATGACATCAGTGATAATATGCCAAGTTTGACTCCTGCGTTCTTTTCATTGCAAATCATCAACTATGCTAAAAAGTAATGACAGGCTAAAATGCCACCCAATTCCCTCTAGCAAGGATTTTATTGAGCATCGACTATGTGCCAGCACTGTGCCTTAGACCGTGATTGGTAGACTTAATTTATCTGTGCCTCATTTTACTCATCTATTAAATCAAGCTTGGACTAACTGGCCTCTGAGGGTTTTTTTTCTCTAGTTCTAAACTCAGAGGAAGTCCTCAAAGAGCTTAGAATTTTGCTGGGAGGATAATTTTATTTTTGCTGCAAGAAAAATTATATGAAACAAATATGAATAGAACCAAGGATGTGTGTGGCGCTAACAATCAGCTTCATTCTGAATTCAAAATAGTAGCTGTTAAGAAGAGGTCAGCGAGTCTGGTCACAGTACACATCTGAGTGCCTGGTGTCGGGGAAGCATCTCGGAATTGGGCTGCAAAGAAGGCAGCTTCAGATCAGACTTCAAATCACACGCAACTTTGAACTGTGAGAGGAGAGAACGTTCAGATGCCATGTCTCCCCTGAGAATCTGTGAACCCAGCACTTGCTCGACGTGAAATTATTCAAGGTGAGGTTTTTCTATTTCAGGTCTGATGGGAAGATGTCTATGTTTGGCGACTGTAATCACAGACGGATTGAGACAATTCGTTCCCATTCCGCTGCTTATGAACAAGCACAATTAGAAGCTGACAATAAACACGCTTCACAAAAATTATCACCTTTAGTGTGATTCCCATAATAAAACCAGGAGCAAGCACAGGAATCTTTTCAATTTACACAAAGAGCCCTGGGGTCTCTTGACAGTCACTGCCGATCCAATGTTTCTGAGTAAACTTTATTTTGAAAACTCCTGGGGTTAGGTTAAATCTTGGTTTAAAACACATGCACGTACACACACACACACACACACACACACACACACACACACACATCCCCAAACCCACACACCCCACGCCTGCCATCACATTTTATTATTTTCTTCCTTTAACCAAAGTGTTCATATTAATAATATCCAGATATTAGAAGAGGCGTGGAGGGTCCTATTGCCACCACATTCTTGTCACAGTCATGTGCCAAGTCTTGAAGGGGCTTCCTAGATGTAGCTGCCTTCCAATCTCATTGTCATTAGCAACACTCATTTGTGTACTGTTTCACTTTAAGAAGACTTTTACATATGTTCTCTGATTTAATCCTCGTAACAGTTCCGAGAGAGACAGAGGAAGTATTTTCCACGTTATTGTATAGAAAAAAACGGATGTTCAGTGGACAGAAAGTAACTTCTTTAAAATCACCCTGCCATTAGGTGCTAGGGGAAGCCTTGAATCCTGGGCTGGACCTTGCCTTTGTGTTCATGTCCTTGACTCTTTAGGCATCAGGGAAGCAAGACATGGATGCATAAATTATGTACTCTTTCTAAAAATATTTGTTGAGCACCTCTGTTGTTGCTGCCTACTTGGTGTCCTACTGAGTGGAGTGGAGTGCTGCTTACTACTGCCTTTTGTCTGATCAGCACCCTTTGGGAACTGCCCCTCACCCATTCCATAATAGTCCTGTTCTCTCTGCTTGATTTGGTCAAGGCAGACTCCACCCTCCTGCCACAAAGAGTGGGGTCTGTTGCTGACTGACCAATCCAAATATTCCACACACCCACACCAGTTGTGATTGGTTCACATATAAGCATGTGACCTCAAGTGGGCCAATCAGAATCTGCCATAGGACTTTTCACCAGACGTTTCAGCAAAGACATTTACCTCTTTCTCTGGAAGTTCCAGGGAACACATTGCCTCCAGGAGGAGAAAAAGTATCTGAGGATGGAGCACAGAAAGAGCAAGCAGAGCTGACAGATAGAGTGCAAGAGCCTTGATGGTTTCCTTTGAACTCTGGACCCAGCAATGGCCACCTGGACTTCCCAGTCATCTGAGGTAATACAGGCCCTGTTCTAACATTTAATATAATTAGAATGATTCAAGTGAAGAGCACAACAGAGAGGACTGGACAGAGACAAGACAGACAACAAACCAGCAAAAGAACATGTATAATATTCTATGCATATTTAAAATTTCAAACTGTGATATGTGTCATAAAGATAAACACAGGCAGAAAAACTTTGATTCGGACCAAAATGCTATGGCCAGAAGAAGGAACAGTAAGTATGGTCCAAGAAGGATGAGTATGATTTGTTAGAGGAGGTGCCACTTATTTTGGGTTTTGAATAATAGGAACAATAATCATGACCATGATCTTGACAATAACAATGACCTCACCAATTGCAGTGGATGATATTTATCGACTCAGTGCTGTCTTAAATTATTCCCTTTAATTTCCACAAATCCTGCGAGGTAGGAATGACTATATCTGTGTCTTACTGATGAGGAAATGAGGATGAGAACAATAAAGTGACTTACTCAAGGGCCATTCCTGGCAAATTGCACAGGCAGGCTTGAACTGAATACTGGCTCCAAAGACCATACTTCTTAATTTCTAGGGTCTGTTGCCAGCAAAGAGGGGAGTCATGTTCCAGATGGGAGGTACAGTCCAGAAATTTCCCATAAGAGGAACAAAAGGGGAAATCTGGGAGTGTACTGGGGCTTACGTCAACACCATTCTTTAATATCTTAGTATACATCTGTTGACACAAAACGTTTATCAACTCCTGGCACATGCCTGGCACTGGGATACAGAGTGCACAAGACTCAGCCCCTGCCCACAGGACCTCACCCCTCACCATCTGGAGATAACACAAACAATTGAACCCACATGCAACGCTGGGCTGAATACGAGTTTAATTTCCCATCGCTCCTTATTCTGTCTTCTCCTCTGCTGCTCCCTCCTCTTCATCACCCCTTATTTCTCATTTCTTACATCTTATTTCTCTTTCTGACCAGAGCTGAGTTGGAAATGGAACCTTTAGTGGTGGACAATTAGACAGTAAATCCCCTTGGCTCACGTGCCACTCTATCCATCACCTGCTATTTTGCTTTCTGTGAGTTACTACGTGTGAATTACATACGAGCTCGATGTGAAAATCCAGCCCCATCAAATGCAGACCTTTCCCTGCTCACTTCCCTCCCCCTTTTCCCTCCATTGCTCTTATTCATTGCTATTCCTTCCCCCTCTGCCCCCAACCCCCACCTCCCAGGTTTGACAAAAGCAGATTCTTCAAAATTGTCCTTCTGGGACTGTCTATTTCATTTTGAACTTGACACAAAAGTACTATTTTTGACAGTTGAACTTTTCAGCATGCTTGATACAAATATTTTAATATCCTGTTACCTGAGCTGAGGGAGAGATAAAGTTTTACACCAGACACCTACAGTGGCAAGGGAATTCGTTTTTCTGGTGACTGATTTAAAGGTACAGCAATAGCAAAATGGTTAATGAGCTAACCATGCTTGGGAGGGCAAAGGTCAACAGGGAATGCAAACCTGGTAACTCAGCCAGAGCTACGGGACCCCTACGAGGGAAGAAATGCTGCCTGTCAGACAGTGCAACGGTTTCACCCCCAAGTTCATTCTCAAGAGGCTAGAAAGGAAAAAAAAACCCAACCAGCTGACATTTAGAATGTCTCCTGACATTGCTCCGAGGGATAGAGGTCAGGCGGGGAGAAGTATCGTGGGTGACAAGAAAGGAAGCTCATGAGTGCTGGTGTGTTGGATGTGATGGAATGGCAGTTGTCACTGAAGAAGTGTTGTGTGATACGGAATCTGCATAGAAGAATAGATATCAAAATATTGGATACTATCTCAAGTCCATATATTCAGCAAAGCAGGAAAAAAGACGGAGAGTTAGGCATGGGAGGCAATAATGCTGGCAGAGCAGAGCCTCTGAGAAGCCAGAGCTGACTCACACAGCCCCAGGGACCCCTAAAGCAACACTAGGCAACAGAAGTTTCTGGAATGATGGAGATTTTTCTTTTCTACACTAATTTGGTCGCCATTCCATGGTTTCTGAGCACTTAGAATGTGGCTAGTATATCTGAAGAACTGAGTTTTAAACTGTATTTAATTTTAATTAAATTTAAACTTAATCACCACTTGTGGTTGATGGTTACTGTATTAGCACAGGTCTGAAGTGTGGGGACCTCGGATGAGGACTCTAAGATGCTGGCTCGAGTACCTCGCCATTAGTGGAACTTGGCTTCTCCCAGACTTCTTTCTCTTCTCTCTGCCGACTGGTATCTTTATCCTCTGTGATGATTTTTCCCACCTCAAGGTTCTGCTCATTCCTAGTTTCTGCACCTTCATGATTCTGACTTAGGTGGACCATCTGCTCTCTATATCAACCATATTAACTTTCTATTGCTGCATAACAATATCGCCAAAACCTTAGTGGCTTATAATAACACATTGATCATCTTGCTATTTCCATGGGGCAGGAGGCCGTGGGTAAGGTTCTGCCATGTGCTCTGCTTTAGGGCTTCACAAAGCTGCAGCCTCACCTAACATTTGACTGGGGAAGGGTCAGCTTCCAAAGTTATATGCTTGTTGGAAGAATTTAGTTCCTTGCAAAGCTGTTCGACTGAGACACTCAGTTTCTTACTGGCTGTTGGCTGGAGTTTGTCCTCAGTTCCTTGCCATCTGGGCCTTCCCAAAGGGGTGGTTGCTCCTTCAAAGACAGTAAGAGAGAAGTCTCCTCTCCAGGTGGGTAGTACAATCTTATGCAACATAACCATGTACCCACATACACGTAATCACACACATCCTGTCACTTCTGCTCTATTCTGTTGATTCAAAGCAAGTCACAGATCCTGCCCACACTCAAGGGGAGGGCCTACACAAAGCCATAAACACCAGCAGGCAGCATGCTGGGGCTGCCCTAGAGCTGGTCCTCCAAATCACTTGCATTTGCCTCATTTTCTTGGTGTTTCTGTGCTCAAATTCCAGAAAGAAAGAATCAACCCGACTTATTCGTTTGCACCTGGCTACCTCATAACTCCCAGCCTCAGGTTGGGTGGGCCATCTCTCTGGGTCAGTCAGCCTTGTCCAGGGGAGAGGTCACACGGTGGGCATGACTGGGTCAGGCAATGACTGAGTCCCTTGTACAGAAAGTCAAACGGGACCAAGCCCAGCAATGTGGGTCTGTGGTCAGGTCATGCCCTGCACACGTGGGAGGCATAGGAAATTCTACTCCCAAGGCCTGGTAGAGGCAAAGAGGTTTTCTTTATTCTCCTTCCTGTGTTCACAGCCTTTATCTGAGGTCCAGAGAAAAGGGGAGAGCTAGAGGGAAGGGACCCTTTGAAACTGGATCCAGTTACATTTTAGACAAATTAAAGGAAATGTTACTTTATAGAGTAGAAAGTAACCTCACAGAATGTTTTGTTCTAAGAGCAAAGAGGGCCAGGAATATAAATGGATTAAAAGATATAAATGACATAGTCATAAATTATGTGTATGAAAATAATCCAAATGACTAGCAATATGGGAACGCTTACAGAAATTATGGCAAATTAACCCCATCGAATGTTACACAGCTTTTAAGAACGATTATATGAAAACTAAAACAATGTAGCAAAGTATTTCGGATCCAAAGCTGTCAGAAAAAACCCAGAATACAAAAATTTAAATATGACAAGATTACAACTTTGCAAAATTATATATGCATGCAATGGAGCATGGAAAATGTTTGATTGTGAAAGTATGAGTGATTTTTTTTCTTTAAATATCCCTTCTTGTTATTATAAAGCTTATTATGAAAAAAAAATTAGAAATAAATGACCAAGAATAATAGCTAATGTTGTTTGACCTGAGTCCATGTTAAATACTTTCCATGCTTTTGACAGGGTGGTCCCAGCTATTAAACTTAATTTGCAGATGAGGAAACTGAGGTTCCAAGAGGTCAAATAACTTGCTCAGCCAGATGGAGGAATTTGAACCCAGGCTGACTGGCTCTTGAACTAGGGCTGTTTTAATCAGTTCGAGGTACTATGGGCAAAGCATATGAGCCTATAAGCTCCTCAGTGACTTGTAGGCTATTTGAAACCTAACACAACAAAACAATACATTCAGTCTAAATTCAAACTCAAATGTAGGATGGCATGTCCATAGATTATGACATTATATTAACATTATTGTAAAGTTGAGGAGTCACAACAATTAAAGTTTCTCACTTTGCAAGAATTCCTGATTGCCTGTGGCGATTGTTGCAAAGTGATAGCCAATTATAGATCAAATGAGTTGCTTTGGGCCACATAATTTCTGCAGTAACATTAGAAAAATCATTCCCTGAACTTCTACGGGTAGTATAGGGTGGGGGATCTAAAACCCATAAAAGTGTTAGAATAAGTCTGTCCAGAGTCTAGGCTGTCAGCTGTTGTCCATTCTACATCTTTTGGATGAAGGCTCTGCCCTGTGGGGCAATGGGGACAAGTGGAGAAGGAAGACACAGGGAAGAGGTTGGGAGGAGTGGCAGGTAGGGGAGGAGGGGCAGCAGGGAGAAGAGGCAGCTCTTAGCCGCAGGACAGTGGACTCCATGCAACCCAAAGCTGACCCCGTATGATATAACACCTGAGTTCTTGTTCTTATGTGCTTGTGAGGGTCAAGCTTTGCACCTGTGTGTATACATACACGTGCACCGACACCTGCATGTGCAGCATCTGTGTGTGTTGCCTGGGGGCTGTGTCTGTGGCAGAAACTCTTGAAGTAAGGTACCCTTACCTTTCTTTGCAATGATAACTTTATGAGTCCACGTTTTTCAACAGGTTGCAAACCCAAACTGGAGCACTCTCCAGAACCAATCCCGTGCTTTAGAGGAAACTGAATTGTGCACTGTCTTTAAATAATGAGCTGCCTGTTGTCAAACAGTCAGTCCGGTCAGCTCCCCTGAGTCAGTGCGGAGTAAACCACTGGAACTTGCTTTCATCTGTGCAGCTGATCACACCCAATTAAAATCAAGTTTTAACCCCAGGCTTTGCTCTATGTGGAAGCTGCATTCAGGAGAAGTTTAACGGCCTGTCCCACCAGCATCTTCTGTTTTGACGGCACCCATCAGGGAACTGATGCTCTTTTCTGAAACAAGCGAGCCAGAATACTTTGAATGTTGAGTTGCTTGAGATGTCATCAGTAGGTTTTCCTCTCCTTTCTCATTCTCCAATCCACTCCTGACTTCTTTCTCTACCGAAAATATCATTCTCGATTTACAGGTGGCTTTTAAATGTAACTTTTCATTAAGTCACTCGAAATGAGTTTATGAGAGGAAGCTTCTGTGCACCAACTGGGAGGCATTGCTGAGATAAGAGTCAGAGATAACATCTCGGGACCGAGGCCTCTTACATTTCTAGCCTTGCAAACTCATTTTTGATGACACCCTTTAAAGAACATTCACGGCCATTTTTTCCCATGCTGACTGAGCCCTGGGATCTTGCTGTGGTAACTGCAGGCCGTATGTTACTTGATCAGGGTAATGCAGAGTAATTACCGGCCCATTGCACTTCATTACAGCACTGTAATCGGTGGCGGGTCGATGTTTCAGCTACAGCTGCTCTGCAAATTGAGCTGACATGGATACTGTGATAGGAATGACAGGGTGGGGGCTGGGGGGGGGCATGCAAATGACAGAAATTAGCATCCGGCCAATAGATTCTGAAATGCAATATGCAACTTGGCCCAGGACACCTGCTTTGGGTCACTCAGTTTCTCTTGGATACAATATGATGATCATGGAATAAATGAGTCCTTCAACTTCTATTATGCCTCATAAAAGGTCACTGAAATGCCAGAGAATCTTAATTACCGTGGACATGTTTGGAGAATAACATTCCACAGCACATCGTGTAATGGTTTTTAATGGTCAGTTCTGTGGGCACAGTTGACGCCCTGCTTCAGTCTAGATCAGTCTGTAGATGGCTGTTTAACATTTACCTGCTATAAAGCAATGATCAGTGGTCCAGAGTTGTAAAAGGACTACAGAGTGACCATATACTTTATCATCTGATATAGGTCACTTTTGAGAGCAAAATGGAGTGATATTAATAATTACACTGGGACAAGGGGCATAAACTTGGACTGTCCCCAGACGAATGAGGCATATGGCACCCAAGACATAAGGCATGGCTAGGATCTCTGCTCACTATCCTTCCCCTTACAGACAAAGCTAGTGTCACTGGAAATGACAAAGGTTATGAGCTTGGCCCTTCTCCGCCTTGGCTGGGTGAGATGCATCCCACGGCCCCTTGCAGTCCAGCAAGGAGATGTGAACACAGGCCTGGAGCTTCTGAGGGAAACCTAGGATAGATGCAGAGATAGGGAGTCACCTGGCAGATGGGTGTATATGTACACATTCATAGCAAATAGCATGTGGAAGCCATGGACTGAAGAGGAGGGGCCCTGGAAGCAGGAGAGGGAAGAGTCTAGAGGAGGATGGAGAACCAGGAGGGTGCAGCAACACGGGAGATGAGAGAAGGATGGACAGACATTTTCATTGGATCTGAGGAGGGTGGGGTAGGAAAGCCAGCCCCTAAGGTGGCCTCCAATGGTCTTGCCTCCAGGTGTTCACGTCCCATGTGGTCTCTATCATACCCATAGGGACGGCCTAGGTAACCAGTAGGATATTGCTGAAATGATAGAGTGTCACTTTGGAACTAGTTCATTGAAGACATTGTAGCTTCCTCCATCCTCTCCCTTTGATCATTCACGCTGGGGAGGACAGCAGCCATGCCAGAAAGATGCTCAAGCAGTCCCGTGCAGAGGTCCTCCTGGTGAGGAACCGAGGGCTCCTGCCAAGACCTGTGTGAGGGAGCCTTCTTGGAAACAATATGGTTATAAAGAATATGTTTCTTTAAGGTTTCCCACAAGCAATGTCCACCAGCTTCTTTTCAAGGAAATGATACTATAAGATGCCACTAAAAATATGATTTAAGACACTGTGTGCAAAAATCTGCCTTATTGCTTTATAGCCACACTTCTCATTTTCCAGGGAAATAGATTCAGACTCCTTTTAACTTTTCACCCCCCAGCATTTTTCCATAGATAAAATGGCACAAGACAACCCCTATAAAAATGCATCCACAATAATTCCTCTATGTGTGTCAACTGGTCCAGGCCACCTGGAATTACTGGATGACGTCCAAATGGCACGAACATTTTCTGAAAGACCACTGTCATTGTGTCATTGCAAGATCTGAATCTGTTTGATTGAAAAAAACAAAAAAAACATACAAACAAAAATGGAGGAGTGCCAGACCCCTGTCTATCTGTTTTTTTCGTCCAGACCCCC
Organism: Camelus bactrianus; assembly: GCF_048773025.1. NCBI lineage: Eukaryota > Metazoa > Chordata > Mammalia > Artiodactyla > Camelidae > Camelus > Camelus bactrianus. The sequence goes on from NC_133549.1 coordinate 27,638,769, forward strand.
ACCCTCCCTTCGCCCTGTGTTTCTGCGGCTAAATCACATCCCTTGATCCACTCTAAGTCATGAATTAGTAAAGAACCCACCAACTGCCCTATCCGGAGAAGCCTGTTTCATCTTTCATGGCTGGCTCTAGGAAGGATGACCTTTGAATGGCTATTTCTTTCCCCTTTTCCCCATTCCCCCTGAAGAGTTGACCAAAATGAATGCTTTCTTTTTTGTTTGTTTGTTTTCCCCAGATGAGTTTTTAAATCCTTGGGCTTCCAAAATGAGAAAGGAAGGAGGGAAAGTGATCATCCAGGACTGCCGGGCACAGCTGTGTGGGCCTGCACTTTACAAGACGTACAGCAAAGGAGGGGAGTGCGGCTGAAGTCCAGACCACGCCCCACTTGCCCCGTGGGAGCCCTGGCCTGGGGCCGCGTCCACTTACAGGAGAGGCACCTTCTGGTGACTCACGCGGAGGCCTTGTCTCTGCTAACTCTGGTCCTGCCAACATCGTTCCTTCCCTCCTTCTTCTCTTTGTTTTCTCTTCGCTTTTTACCTTAGCAGAAATCCTGTATGAAGTCTCGTAATTTGTTTTTCTCCCCAAGGAAAGGTTAATTCTTGTAGCCGTAATTCATTTATAGGAAATTAGACACAGGAGCAGTTGGAAGCCCGAGATAATTTGAAAAGCCCCTTTGAAGCTCTTTTCCTTCAGGTTTCGATAAAGCCCCTTTCCTCATCCTGAATCCCTGGTGGGGCCTCTAGGCATCACACAAGTGGGTTCCCTGTGGCGAGACTGGTATCCACGGAGGGATGGACTGAGTCAGGACACCCATGTGGCGGTGACCAGAGGTAACTAGATGGGACTGGGGCTTAGAACTCACTCTTCTTAGAAATCCCAGCTGTTCCCATCCTCAGACACTTCCTTCCAAGGGTTTTAATCAAGCTTTTCAATGTTTGGTGTCAACCCAAGATGTTGGTTTTTTTCATATTCATACAGCATCACTACCTCCAGTTTACCTGTCATTAACAGGGCCAGGGGACTGAAATCCACAGATAATTCAAAAGTACTTGGTGAAGCAAAGGTTCCATTTGCTCTCCTATATCTTGTTGTCAGCGCAGGCACAAGCCATGGAAATGACATTTGAGTTTAATCCTGGTCCTTTCCCATCTCCTGTCATGGTGAGATCTGTGGGCTAATTCAGGAAGTTGGCCATATTCTATTGTCCTCATGACATTCTGTTTTCTTCTCCTAAGGGCAGAATTATGTAGGATGGACTGGGGTCAACTCCTCATTTTAACTTTCCTAACAGGCTTGGGAATGAGAAGCCGTGTGACCATGACCTGGGGCTGCGCACAGGCAGTGCCAAAATGGGAACCCAGGTTGGCTTCACTCCTAACTCCTAACTGTCACAGAGCAGAAATGCAAACTCTAAACTCCATGCAGTGTTGCTGCACTTTGCTTGTTTAGTTAGCCCCTTCCCCACATGCCCCCAGTTTTCTCTTGTAACCGGAGCGACTCTGAGCACAGGAATCACCTGCATGAAACGCTTACTGTCTTGTGCAACACGATGTCATAGCCATCATGGCTGACTGTGGTCTGTAAGCCAGTACCTCAGGTTGTGCTGGCTTCAAAACGTTCTTTTGGGGTCAAGATTATTAGTTTCTCATCTCTTTTCTAAACTGATGCGTGGGGAAATTATCCTTAAAAGCTCTCAAGGACATCCAGACAATGGTATATTATTCAGTGCTGGAAAGATATGCACTATCAAGCCATGAAAAAATTTGGAGAAAACTTAAACATGTATCACTAAGTGAAAGCAGCCAATCTGAGAAGACTGCACACTGTATGATTCCAATTATATGACATTCTGGGGAAGACGAAACTATGGAGACAGTAACAAGATCAGTGGTTGCCAGGGGTAGGATGGGGAGGGATAAATAGGCAGATCAGAGAGGATTTTTAGGGCAGTGAAAATACTCTGTAAGATATAATAATGTATATGTGTCATTATACATTTGACTAAACCCGTAGAATGTCCCATATGAAGAGTGAACTCTAAAGTAAACTTTATGGACTCTGGGTGATCATGATATATCAATATAGATTCATCCTTGGTAAAAAATGTATCATTCTGGTGAGTTGTGTTGATAATGGGAGAGGTGGGAAGCGGTATTTGGGGGGAATTTCTGCATCTTCCTCTCAATGTTATTGTAAACCTAAAACTGCTCTAAAAAAACCTATCTTAAAAAATAGTGTTCAAAGGACTAAAGCTCAAGGAAATCTACACTATGACTCAGTCCACATCTGGGTACATGACGGCAGAAATGAGTGCCTGTGTCCACAAGAATGTTCACAAAAACTTGATTCTTAAGATCCAAAGGCTGGAAACAGTCCAAATGTCCACTGACAAGGCATGGTACTAGATTAACAATGGAATACTATAGAGCAGTGAAAATGGACAGATCACAGCCATGTGCAACAACGTGGAAACGTCTTGCAGACTCACCGTTGAGCAAAATTAAACACACTGAAGAGTACGCGCTGTATGATTCCATGTATATAAAGTTCTGAAACAGGTCAAACTGACGAATGATGTTAGAAGTCAAAATGATGGTGTTGACTGGCAGGGGCAGGAGGGAGCCTGCTGGGTGCTGGGGATGTTCTATATCTTGATCTGGGTGGTGGTTACGTGGGTGTACACATACGTAAAAATCTGTCACTTGAGATTTGTGCACTTTATGTATGTTATACTTCAATTTAAAATTTTAATTAGGAAACCCCCAAAGACCACACAGGACATGAAGTTGTTGGGAGTCGGTGCTGGTCCCTGCCAGCTGACCCAAGGTCTCTGTGGTTGCCCCTTGCAGATACCTCCCGCTGCGTTGTTCTGAAGTCAGCTCTGACCCAGTGGGCAGCCTTGGTCCGTCAGGAACGTATGGAATCGGTCCCTGCTTCGGATCCAGTATCTGGGGTGTCTGGCTCCTTCTTGGCATCCGTGTGCCCAGTGGCTCCTTCTCACCATGCCACTCATGTCCTCTTTCCTCATGAGCAGATTCCCAGTGGCTTGTGCCTTTGCCTTAAACCCAGGGCCACTGCTGGAGGCACCAATGCCATTCCTTTCTCTTACTGGCATCTTTCCCCCCCAGGTGCCTGAGTCCATCTTCCACACCCACAGTCATGGGATGTCATACGGACTCACCTTCACGAACCATGTTGGTGTGACCTGCCTATGAGAACCCCCCCCCATTACCAGGCGCCTCTTATTGCCATGCCCATTGCTTGATGGACCCCCTGATTACTGGCAGGCCCCTGTGACCCCATAGATCCATATCTTGGACTTCTGGGCCTCTGAGAAGCAGCCCTGCAGGCGGGTCACTTCTCCTGTGTCCTGGCCCCAGCTTCCTCTCACTCCCCACTGAGTCGTGTTGATAAGCCCCAAACCACACAGCACACTCCCTCAGCCCAGGTGAGGGCAGTTCACCCCCATCAGCTGCTGTGTTCCCGATACGCCCATATCATTCCCAAGACTAAAGAAAACCCAGGTCCTTCTTTAAACACCCTAAGACCTTGAGCGTGCCATGAAATGTGTATTAACACTTTCTTTTGAGAGGAAAAGCTCTTTTGCAACTGCCCATTAACCATTAATGTTCTGAGGTCCGGTGGGAAAAAGGAGAAAGAAGAAAAGATAAAGGGAGAATGCCGCTGAGACAGTCCGCTGCGAAGGTTCACCACGACGCACATAGTTTCATACTTGTTGGCTCTGTCCCTGTAATGTTGTTATTCACGAGACATAAAGGGAGTGAGAGAGCAAAGTAAACAACGGTGGCTGAGGAGATTGAGTGGGCACAGGGAGAAACTAAGCCACAGAACACAGCCAAAGAGCAGAGCAGTGCAGGCAGAAAATTACATCTGGATTATTCTATTTAAATAGAAGAAACAAATCACACCAAGGGGCTCACGGCAATGTGGGCTGAAGTGACGGTGAACAGAGCAGCCTGGACTGCCATCTCTCTCAGTCGCTGAGTCAACTCCTAGCCTCCTGTGTGATCCTGCAGAACTCCCGGGAGCCAGCCGTGGCCCCGGTTCTCCTGCTCAGTCCTGCCTGGTCCTGCCCCATCCAGCCCCGTCCCCTGTGGTCTTGCCCCTGCTCTGCAGTCCGTCAGTTCTTTTCTGCCTCTGCTATTAGACTTCCGTCCTCATTCCACTGGTTATCTTTGAACATGCCTTTGTCTTCCCTTCGGTCTCAGGCTGCAAGCCTCTTAAAGGTTCTTGTGTCTTTGTACCTTTCTTCAGTGCCCTGGGCTAAAATTCTTCCATGTAGCAGGTACACAATACATTTGTATACTTAAACATACTCATATATTGGTTGGTAAATTAATTTCAAATGCTAATTTTTTCTGCAGTTGGGACTGTGAGCAGGAATTCTTCATACACAGTACTTTTGGAGGCAGATGGTTAATTATCACTGAGCCACCTACAATAGGACCCTATTTGGACAAACATGTCCATTTATAGCAGCTGTTCCTCTTAAAATACCTTCAATAGATTGATAAAAACAATGCAACAGGTTCAAAGATTTTCAATAGTAAATATTTTTGTCTGGATTTCTCCAAGTAAGTATATTTGGAGAATCACTGAGATTTGAGATGTTTTATACCTAATAAGGACATCACAAAATTAGAGGATCTGTCTGTTTATTCAACTTATCTTTTGAAATGTCTCCATTTCCTTTGAATAAGAAATAGTAGGATGGTCGAACTGTATGTCTACCATATTCTGTCTGGGTTTTAAAGGCAATGTAAAGCAGACATAGCCAATATTCCTCCTCGGCCTACAGAAGTTACACTCACCCACTTTTCAATTTGAATAGTCAGTGATACTTAGAAGGAAATGGTGCCTAGCGTTTGTTAAATTCTAGACACGAGTCACACATTGTGTTCATCTCGCATCTTTCTGTGTCTGCATTTCCTCATCCATAAAATGAGGATAAAAGTGTTTGTTAGGAGGATTAAATTAGTTAATATGGGTAATATATAGTCTTAGATTAATGACTGCCGTGATAAGCACTACGGAAGTGTTTGTTGGAGAAATAAAAACAAAATAAATTTAACTCTCACAGCAGTGCTTTGCGGTCAGTGCTTTCAAAAGCCCTTCTGCCAAAAATAGTTAAAAAGCAGCTGATTCATTTGTTTTCTATCCTTAAATTTACAAACAGTGGCTGTCACCACACGATCTTCTCTAGCCCTGGACGGCAATTATTTGTACAGCCTAGCTGTCTCAACTTTATTTGTTTTGAATAAATAAATATAATTATATGTGTTCTCAAGGCCCCTAGAAGCATTTTCCCAACAGTAGGAGTGAAAAGACACACCTCCATCTTCTTATGTAACTGACTAAGTCAGTTTCACACTTGGCAAAGGAGAAGCTTAGCAGAATGGGAAAATGTCTTAAAATATTAATTATGTATTACTGAGTTTCATAAATTTTTTAATTTTCTGAAAGGGACTAATAACAAGAACTGTAATGACTCAAGGGGAATGACACATTTGCATTTTATTAGTTAAAATAAGTGTAGTAATTCTTTAGTCATCTGATGGTCATTGGAAAATGGGCCATTTAGTATGTGTACATTTTTTGGACGACTACATCCTGGTCTTTCAATGGCAAAAACTTTGATTATTTTCACCTTTTTTCTTAAATGATGGGAATAATCACTCACTTCCTATCAGTCAGGCCATATTGGAAAATGCAATAAATGCTGAACATAATGTTAGCGGTTTTTGTATGGGAAGCAAGGGTCAACACTTACTTTACTGAATGGTGTTGCAGGAACACGTTCAGATATTTTGAGGCACGAGAGAGCACTCTGCCTTCACGCTGAATGGCCCCACTGCTGATGCCTTACCAAGTGTTGTGCTGGGATTTTATGTTTTATTAGTTCACAGAGCGCTTATGGGGCTGTTGGGCTTCACTTGTGTGGTACTAGCAATTGAAAATCATTAAAAAAAAAAAAGATTTCTGGGGATTTAAAAAAAATAAGAAAAAGGAGATCAAACAGGTGTTGTAAGGGCATATACCTATAACCGTCTGCTCAACAGCCAGAGTAGGTGCTGTTAGTGATAAAAAAGAAGGGAGAGGGGAGGGTACAGCTCAAGTGGTAAAGTGCATGTGCACGAGGTCCTGGGTTCAATCCCCAGTACCTCCTCTAAAAATAAATAAACTGAATTACCTCCCCCACTGCCAAAATAAAAAAAAAAAATAATACAAAAAAAAAAAAAAAAAAAAAAGGAAAGAGAGAGAGAGAGAAGAGGAAAAGGGGAGAGGAGAAGGGGGAGAAGCGAAGAGTACCTGGGAACGTCTCTTTCCACTTGTGGCCGGTATAACACAAAGGCAGAGCGTGCCCCAGAGCTGCGAGTTTGCATGGATGGGGTGGAGTGTTCTGGAGAGCCTGGAGCCAGAGCTGGGCGCCAGAGCCCAGACTTGGTTCCAGAGAACACTTCTGGCTGCAGGTGGCTACACCCACGGAGGACCTTTCCTGGTGACACCATACAGATCAGGAAGATGAAGCTGCCTTGTCCCTCCATCTGGAAGGGAGTCCAGATGATTTTAGACGTTCTAGATGTTTTCACCAAGAATAGTCCTATCCAGAAAAGTCAGATTCTACCAACCTTCTAACATGGTTGTTCACAAAAGCTATTTATTGAACAAGCTGAATTTTAAAAATGAAGGGCAATTTTTTTTTTTGCATTAGGAAAGAAACAAAAATGATAAATAAATGTGTAAAGGGCCCTAAATAGTTTAGGAAAATTTTTGAACAGCTAAACTTGCTGTGTCTCACTCGCAGCGTGAGTTAGCAAAGCCGACCTGGAAAGGCTGGGTCATTGCTCCAGGATGCTTGGCCACGTAACTGTTCTTGTCTCCTACAGTCATCCTTGGCTTTCCCCAGGCCTCAGAACTGACCGTGCCAAGTCAGGAGCCCACAACACTACTGAGAATTGAGTAACAACCCCAGGCACATCTTTGGGAGAAACACAAAATTTAACGGAGATGATTTTGACATTCATTTTATTGGTATTGTGATTATGACTATGATTGGTCCTTGTATCTGATCTAATTATTTCCCAAAGCCCTCCCCAAGTGTTAATTTCTTAGCATGGGACAGCTGCTTGGGGTTGATTCAGCCAAAGTCTTCTCTTCAATCCTTCAAGGAGAAGGAGACAGGGTATATTCATAAGAGAAGGGTTTGTTAAATCTATTCCAGGCATCTGCTTCCGTGACTGTATCAGAGCTTCACGACAAACTTTGCCAGGTATTGAAATCCAATTAACTGCTTTAATCACGGCTAACATGTGCTGAACGCTTACGTGGTAGCAGGCTCTGCTCTGAGCAGCAGACGTGCATGAATTCACTGAGTGCTCCGGTGACTCTGAGGTGCTAGTGTTGTCCGGTCCCAGGAGGGGAATGGAGCTCCAGAGCAAAGAAGCAGTGTGCTTGGGGTCAGAGACCCTGGGCGCTCGCTCCTGCCGCAAGGTTATGCTGCCTCTTCATCAAGTCTATTAGAAGGTGACTTGCAAAATTCAAGTGTCTCAAAATTCAAGTCCAAAGCAGAGACGAGAGCCCAACTGCAAGCTAAAATTACCTGGGGTGAGGGAAGGGATGATGCCTAGAGTGTATTAAACTTCACGCACTTTACTTGGTTTCTATAAATCTTAGAACCTTGTGCTTTGCTGGGTCGGGGCTGCAAGACAAGGTGGATTGTGGGATGACCCTACAAGGGCAGGGGTTTTGCACAAAAACACCATGTATGTGAAGGAAGCCAGTCACAAAGGACTACATATTGTATGATTCCATTTATATGAAACATCAGAATAGGCAAATCCATAGCAACAGGAAGTATATTAATGGTTGCCAGGGGCTGGAGGGAAGGGGTTGGAAATGGGGGGGGGGGTAACTGCTCAAGGGGTTATACGTTTCTTTTGGGGACGATGAAAACATTCTAAAATTGATTGTGTTGATGGTCGCACAACTCTGTGAATGTACTAAAAGCCATTGAAATGTACACTTGAAATGGTTGAATCGTATGGAACGTGGATTATATCTTAATAAACTAGTTACTACTAATAAAAAACTCCCGAAGTGTTGAGTGTCCCAAGTGTCTCAAGGCAGAGACAGCTCAGTGGGAGCAAGGCACATGTGGGTTTCAGAGATTTTGCTTATTAGAGGGAGAAATGGCTGATTAATTAAATGTATATAAATAATTTATGTTGATCATAAAAAATTAAAAGCAACCATAATCTTGACACTTTGAAATAATCATTGTTAATATTTTCAGGTTTATCCTTGTGGCTTTTTTTTCTATGCATATATAAGATACATAGAGACACTGGATCGTGCTTCCTCTGCTCTGTTATAATTTGCTTTTCTCGCTAAGCAGTGCACTAGCACGGGGGCCCTCAAAGTGCGATGCCTGGGCCATCAGCATCACCTGGGCACTTAGAAATGCAAATTCTAGAGCTCCGTCCCCGGCTTCTGGAATGAGAAACTCTGGGGGTGGGGCCATCGACCTTGCCTTTACAAGCCCTCCAGTCATCCGGATGCACACTCGGGTTTGAGAACCCCTGCCCTTCCGTGACTGTGTGTGCATGGAAATACACATGGATTTCTGCCATAAGTTTTAATGCCTAATATTCCAGTCTTTGGCTACTATAAGCAATGCCACAAAGATCATCCTTATATTATCGCTGTGCACTTGTTTAATTATTTCTTCCGACACACTCCCAGAAATGTATTTACTGGGTCAAAGTCTAAGGTGTAGGATACCTACTTCCAAACCGTCCTCCAAAAGACCTTCTTAATGTATTTCCCTACCTACGATGTATAAGAATGCCTACATACTGTCTTACATCTTTGATAATTCTGGCTATCCTTTTTTAAAATTAATAATAATACAATAACGAAAGCAGGTAGACCACTGTGCTTAGCTTACGTTTCTTTGACTACTGATGATATTGGACATTTGTACATGGTTATTGACTATTTGTGTTGCTTCATTTGTGACTATCTTGTTTATACCATTATCCAAATTTCTATTGGATTTTTTATACATATTTTCTGGTGGAATTTAATGTATCTTTAAATAGTAAGGATACTGGTCTCTGAATATCACATGTATTGAAAATATGTCTTCTGGTTTATTTGCCTTTTAACTTTTTTTGTCATTTGGAATAAGTTTTAAATTTTTAAGTCATAAAATTTTATTTTGTGCCATTCTTTCAAAAGAATTTCTCATCAAGTTTTATAAAAATATCTGTATTTTTGCTAGTACTTTTACATGAAATTGCTCAGTCCATGTGGAATTTATGTTGGTGTACACTGTCGTTTTTCCCCCAAATGTTATCACTAGATCTTTTATTGAACAGTCTTAGCTTTCCTCCTTGGTCTGAAAGTCTAACCTTATTATGTATAAAATCTGTTTTCTCTGTTTGGGTCTGCTTCTGAATTTCCTAGTCTACTTAAGTAATCTGTCTCTTGAGGAGTCAGTTTTGATGATCAGAATTTTAATACGTTTTAGTAAATACTCTCTCAATAGTCTTTTTCTTTTTTCCTGAGCTTTTTTTTTCCCCTTCTGGTTATTCTCACACACCACAGTCTTCAAATAAACTTTAGTCAAGTTTGAAAAGAAGTATTGACACTGTGACTTGGATTCCATTAAATTCATAGCATGATTTGTCAGTATTAATGTCTTTAAATATTAGAGCTTTCCATCAAAAAACATGGCATGTTTCCTACAGTCATTCAGATATCCTTTTGTATTCCTGAGTGGAGGTTTACGGTTCTTATCATATAGATTGTAGTCATTTTTTTTGGAAAAGTTCCTTTTAGGCGTTGCATTTTTATGACTGTCACGAAGCTGTCTTTTCCAAGTGATTATAGACACATTATTGATTTCTGTTAACTGAGTTTGCAACCACCCACCTCACTGAAGCCTCTTGTTAGTCCTAGTGTTTCCCCAGGGGTTTTCCAAGTAGACAGTGATGACAGTTTTTGTCTGCAGTTTCCAGCATTTATTCCTGCGCTTTCATGTTCTTTTCTGTTGTATGAGTTGGTGCTTCTAGAACACCGTTAGTCATAATGAGTGAGCATCTTTGTTTTGTTCCAGCCATTTAATGTTCCCTCTATTTTACAGTTAATCAAGATGCTGGCTATTTGAAAAAAATCAATTCTATAGATATGGGTATATGTACACATCTATGCACACCCATGCACATACAGACACACATACACACATCAATCCATTCATCGTATTTGCTACCAGCTTACATTCTTGGGTGATTAAGAGGTTTTTTTTTTCTTTGAAAAATATTACGCTTTATCAAAAGCCCTTCAGGATCTGTTGAGATGATTATGTGTTTTGCTTTTATTGCCCAATTCATATTTGTTAAGCATTTACTATGTTACTAGTCATTTTGCCAACCCCCCCCCCCCAAAACAGACACACATATACAAACCAGAAAGGTTAGGTTACTTGGTTTCCCAGCTCTTAGCAAATTAGAAGCTGCCAAAGAGAAAGCAGGATGGCTGGACAGAAGCAGGGTTGTTCAGGAAAAGCCAAAGGACCCACACAGAACATGGAGTCCCTGGGGTCACGTCCTGGCCCCTCACTGGCATCACTTGAAGGGTCTCTTAAAACAAACAAAGAAAAACCACGCCCAGCCCATTAAACCAGTGCGTGCGTGCGTGCGTGCGTGCGTGCATGCGTGTGTGTGTGTGTGTGTGTGTGTGTGTGTGTGTGTGTGAAAGAGAGAGAGAGAGATGGGGGATGGGGGTAGTTGTAAATCAGGCATCTGATTGATAAACGCAGTAGTTAAAATGATGGAGCAATTTAACTGACTGACGTCCTCAGCTTTCCTGCAATGGGTGCCGTTAGCCAGTTGTTTTACAAAACTGAGGTGACTACGGTTTACTCAGTGATAAGAGTGTTATTTTTCTATTGTTATTACAATTAGGCTAGCCACAGGAAACTGCCCTTTTTGCAGGTAAAATATGGTCAAATATCAGCAATTTCATGTGAGCCAACCTAACGTTATTATTAATAACGACCATTTATTATCTATTATATACCAGCGACAATATTAGTATTTCCTACAGGGCATATAATTTTATTTCCATAACAACTCCCTGGAGTAGGAACTAACATCCCAACCTTCGGATGAGACAACAAGCTCAGAGAAGTCAAGACAGTCAATTAAAACACACAGCTGGTAAGTAATAGAGCCCAGAGGCAGATTCAGGTCTGTCGGACCCTAAATATTATGTTTTTCTCTTTGATAAAGGACAGTCTTGGGTCTGCTTCGTTCACTGGTTTTCACTGGTGAGAAACTGACCCACGAAGGGGAGTAAAGTCTGCTCAGTGCTCATTTTAGAGGGCAGTTCATGGCTGGAGGGGAGCACACACACCCACCTCTCCATGGTTATAATTTCATAGTTTCCACTCCGCAGAGCAGGGGCTGTCAAAATGTGGTCCGCAGACCAGCAGCGTGCACCTAGGAACTTGTAAGAAATGTAAATCCTCACCCCACCCCAGACCTACTGAGTCAGAAACTAATCTGTGGCTTTAGAAGCCCTCCAGGTAATTCTAAAGCAGGTTAACACTTGAGAACCACTGCTCTGCATAACAGTGGCGACTGCTAACTTGTGCAAACGCTCGCACTGCACCAGATCCCAACCCTTCCGCTGGGGGATCCCTACAAGGTAGGAGTTTATAATCATCTTTATTCCCGTTTGTGAATTAAGCAGAAGCAGCTTTGGAGCCTGACAGAGGGTAAAAAGATTTGCCTGAGGCTCTGCAGGGAACAGATGGCTGAGTCAGGGTTTGAACTTGGCTCTGAGAGGGTGAGTCAATGGTCTTAACCACTAGGCTAAACTGCCTTCTGCTCATCAAGTTCAGAGGCCCGGGGTGTTTCATTCTCTGTGGAGTGTCTCCAGTAAGTAATGGATGTCGGACCAGGGCTTTGGAGGAGATGAACCGCTCATCTACCACGGGCATCCTTAGGAATGGAGAACGGGAGACATGGTTTTGGTACACAAGCTCTCCTCGAGGAGGCTGGGGCATTCTGGAGAAGCCGCCCTTATTTTCCTTCCCACAGGCCAGCTGCCTTTATTCAGGCACTTTGCAGCGACGGCACTTCATCTGCAGAGTGCCCAGTGTGAGTTGGGGGCTTTGTACGTTGAGGGTCTTACTGGGGATTATTGCGAGGCAAGAATAATGGTGACATTGTTGCACAGCCAAGGTGGAAAATCAGACCCGGGTGGAGGATTTATTTTTCTGCCATCAAGCGGATGGGGAGCTCTTCAAAAGTTCACTGACTGTGGCGCTGAAGTCTGTCCGTTTGGAAACACTCCGGGATGACATGGGCAGATTCCCAGCTAATACCGTGCGCACCTCTCTATCACCAGGCATCCAATTCCAGGCGACTTCTGCAATATAGTGACAGTAATGGAAAGCAAAATGATCTCTAAATAATGGTTTAAGATGGCTACTTGATAAAGGGCACTGCAATAATTATGATCAATGGAGCATGGATTCAATATATATTGCCCATTTAGATGCACCAGATTAGCTTAACAGCTTTCTTTAATGTTCTGAGTATTTTGCGTGTGTATGTGCGTACATGGGTGCGTCTTTGTGTGTGTGTGTGTGTGTGTGCGCGCGCGCGCGCATGTGTAAGAGAGGGAAGAGGGACAAGAGAAGCAGGGGGAGGGAAAGAGGCAGCTGCGGGCGGCTGCGAGCACTACTCAGCTTCATATTGATCAGTGTGGCCGAGGTGACAAAGTGCTGGGGAGAGGAAATTGAGATTCTGAAGCTGTGTGATCCATTACCAGGAGAAGGGTGTCACGTGTCTCAGACAGGGCCTTTGTGGAGGGAGGTGGGAGCCGGGGAAGGGGCAGAGGAGAGACAGCTGATATGAGTTTAGTCATTTTTCAGAGGGCACTTTCTGGATGGTGATTTGGTGTAATCACAGAAATGAGGTATGCAGGCGGCTGGCCAAAAGAATCCCTCAGCATCCCAGAACCCAAGCACCACAAACTAAGTGAGCTGGACAGGGCTCGTTTTGGAAAGCTGAGCTCGCCATGGAAATGTGTTTTACCAGGAGAAGGGGGAAATGATTTACTTGACATTGGTCCTAATCCTCCCCTCCCCAGCGCCCCCAAGGAAGGAAATTTTCCATGACAGCCTGTCTAGAAATCTGGGTCTGTTACCTACCTTTTATGTTTCTGGGTTGATCCCAGGTAACACACAGAGTCTGTGATCAGCGTGTAATGATGAGGGCAGCGTGCCATATGGGCTGAAATTCCCGGGGATAATGAGGATAAAATGATTGTAGCCTCAGTCCTGACTTGCTTTTATTTGTCAGTTAAAATAAAGGCCCTGTCTCCACCCTGTCATGAAAGGACATCAGGAGGAATTGTCACTGTTCACTTGAGAAGCCGGTCCCCTAAACCTGATAATCTGCAATGATGTCCCTGCTGACTGTGAAAGGTGCCTGGAAAGGTGGCTGGTGTTTAGGTGATAACAGCTAGTGTTCATTGAGCATTTACTATGTGCTGGGAGCTTTGGTGCAGGGCTTCCCAAACTTTGCAAACTCGAATCACCCAGGGAGCTTGTTAAAATGCAGATTCTGATTCAGTAGGTCCTGGGCAGCGCCTGAGGGTCCACATTTCTAGTAGGACCTCGGATGGTGCCAGTGATACTGGTCAGTCAGCTGATCACACTTTGAATAACCTCATTTGATGCTCCCATGAGCCCCAGGAGGTGGGTGCTCTGACAACGCCCGTTTTACAGAGGAAGAAACAAGTTGACACTTAAGGGATCAAGTGTCTCGCAGAATGTCACACAGCTCTTCAGTGACAAGTCAGAGGCTTGAAACGAGGCATTCCGTCCTTCCATCCTTCCTTTCCCCTCAGCAGTAACATGGAGATACACTTAGCGTGGTGCATGGCAGGTGGGGGGATGCGAGCAGCCCCAAGTCCTGAGTGGCAGGAGGAGAGATGTCTTGCAGAGTCATCCAACCCAGGGGGCACAAGGAAGAAACACACTTAGTGGTGTAAAGCCACGGAGATTCTAGGGCTCTGTTGCAGCAGCTAGTGTTCATTATCCTGACAAGCGCCACCAGACTCTCACCCACTCCCAGGGCTCTTCACAGTCCCCACTTGCCCCTGGTCATCAGGCAACCAGATTTGTCCAGAGCATCTCATTGTGAACGAGCTGTCCCAATGGGGCCATGAGGAGAACGGATGGAAGGGAGGTCCTGCACGGAGTCCTGGGAGGGGGAAGCTGATGTCTGTGTTACTTCTGAGCCGTCAGAGTGGTAGGGCTTCACTCAGAGCTCATCAACACCTCGGACCAATTTCCAAATGCTCCAGGCTTGATTAAACCCAAGGCACAGTTTGCCAAGTGCTTCCTCCCCCACCTTAATTGTTTAGATTGTGTAGAATTTGAGTAAAATTTAATCCAGATGTTTCTGATTCATTTAAGCTTAAATCACCAGAAAATGCTCTTAGGTTGCTATTTGATGTTGAAGAGGGTTTTCAAGCATTTTCCCCCCCTTCTTAATAGGAGAGGTCACATTTGGGCGGGGGTAGAGCAGTCCCATGCACCTAGAGTTTTCATCTGATTTGATTTGAAAACCCATTCTTGTGAAATCTGAGTCAGAACTCAATTTTACTTCTTCGACATCCTCTTCAAATCCCTGCCATGAGCATCTCAGAGGGCAAACCGGAGTCATTTGCATGCAGTCGATATCAGGGATCCTTGTTTGAAAAAATAATAGCCCCAGCCCAGGCTTCTGCAGCCCTGTGACCTGACTGGGGCTGGCAAGTGGCCCCTCCCCTCTTGAACCACAGGAGCGGTAGGTGGGCCAGGTGAGCACACTGATTTCACTGCTCTACTACCTGGGCATTTGCTAAGCTGACGTCAGGCAGTCTGGCACCGAGTGTCGGGGGATAAATGAGTGCTTATGCCAGGTCGTCATCCATCGTCTAGGGCAGGGCTTCTCAAAATGCGGTCCCTGACTGGCGGCATCAGCAAGACCTGGGAACTTGTTAGAAACGTGCACTTACGAGGTTGCATTCTGGACATACCAATGCAGGACCTCTGGAAGCGGGGCCCAGCGGCTGTTTGAGAAGCCCTCCGGGGAGTCTGATGCACCCTGAAATGTGAGCATCACTGGTCTCGGCCCTTGGCTGACACTTGTCACCTTACTTTTAGGACCTTGTAGGGATTAATGCGATAACACTGCCACATGACTGAAGACACTCAGAACCAGGCTGTATTTACCCAGGGCTCGAAGACTGACCTTTGTGATTGAGTTGGAAAGCCAAGGAAATCAAACCACCGCTTGAGTTGACTTTTTCTCCCTCTGAATTACTTTTTTTTGAACAGTGTCTGCATTGAGTGGTCGTTTAGGGGGCAGTGCAGGTACAGCCACAAAACAGCAGCACCCTTGAAGTGAAAATTCTTCTGGGAGCCAATGTCAGTTTCTGGAGCCGGAAAAATGCAATTCCCTGAATACACAGGCTTTTAGGATGCGCGTTTAGAGGGATCTCTGGAGTTGGCAGATTGATGTGATGGGACCCCCCTCCCCTCCCTGGGTTCATTCATTCAGTCTTGCATTTGTCAGACATTAACTGAGTTTCTGCTACATTCTGGGGCTGTTCTGGGAGGACCTGGGGATTCCCACCAGAGATCAAGCTCTCAACTACTGCGCTTCACTAAAAAGTTCCCAGACTAGAGGAAGATTAGAATAAGTAAACAAAGTTCTATAATGAGCATTTCCCAGTGACAGCATGAGTGTGGGGCACCCTAGGGTGGGTGGAGGGGTCGTCATGCAGGATGGCCCAGAGAAGGTGATGCCTGGGTCTACAGATCAAGATTCGCTGGGTGTGCTGGGGTGGCGCTTGAAGAGACACCTTCCCGTAGGCTCTAAGGCAGGTGTGTGCCCTGCATGAATAGTAGAATACGTGAATAGCAGCCCAAGAAGTTTTGCGCCCTGTTGCAGCTTTGGTGAGAACTGTACAGATGGCTCTGTTTTACTTTTCTCAGGGAAAATAAATCACCAATCATGGGGCTGCAGTAACCATATTATTCATAAACCATTAGAACTTAAAACAATTGTGTTTTGGTGTAGCAGAGAGGGGTTTGTGGGAAGAGTTCTGTAAATTTCCAGAATGTAAATCTGATCATATGATTTCTGTGCTTGAAACCTCTGTCTCCACAATCCTCCTAGGATGTGGAGTCCTTCCATGGCTTCAAGCCCTGCACACAGCCATGCCTGTCCATCCTCTAACTTCCTCTTCCATCCCTTGGCCCTTGTGGTCCAGGCTCCTACCAACGTTAAGGGCTCCTAGGGCCTTGAATGGGCATTTTCTCTCACCACTGCACCTTCAAGCAAGATCTTCTCTTCAACTGTCGGCTTCTGTCCTCTCCTCAGTTACTTGGTTAACTCTCGTTCTGTGACGCAGGGGCTTACATATCTCCTCCTGCAGAAAGTGGCTTCCCTGATCCTCTTCATCTGAGTTCAGCACCCTCCGATGTGGTCTTATAAGCCTCTCATTGCATCCATCCCATTTTTATTGCTCTTGCCCTTATTCTCCCTAGATGATATACTCCCTGGGGGCAGGGACCATTTCTAGCCCATGATGGGTGGGTGGAGGGGCTCTCAATTTTTGGTTCTACAAGGGAGTGAATGAATGAGCGGATACTTCCTTAAAATGTGGCAGCCAGGGGTTGCAGGTCAGAATCTCATCCATTACGCAATATTTGTAAGTCAAATCCCTGCTGGAGATGGTCAGCAGCTTTGGGGGGGGGGCAGAGCAGGGAGTGCCAGTGGTTCCTCTAATTAAAACATCTTTTACCGAGGGTTCCAGCAAATCGTTTGAAATGACTCCACGTCTATGCCTTCACTGATGTATATTCTTGCTTCTGAAAAAATGTGTCGTGACAATTTCACATTTCAAAGGGCTGAAAGAATGTGCCTAGGTTGAAACTTTCTGCTGTTTGCCAGGATGTCAAGTTGTATTCCTGGATGCATTTTTTTTCCCCTCAGCCGGATTTTCTCTACCTGATAATGGAGGGTTATAATGGAAATGCCGCCAGATCCATCAGCCGCAGTGTGGTGAACATTGCTGTTATAATACAGCCGGTGATCGGTACCTGAAGCCGGCGGAATGACTCCCGCCTGAACAGATGAAGCAATTCGGAGGGCGTGATAAAGCACGCCACACGGAGGGACTGCCTCCTCCCCCCTGCAGAAGAGTTGGAGAATTAGGATAATCATTATTTCTTTCAAAGTGCCTCTAAACAGTCCTAATAATGTGGCATCTGAACTTTGACGCTGAAAAAGAGCTTTCTGTTGTTGTTGCAAATGTCTGCAAGAGTACCCGGAGACAAAAGCCCCTACGAATTTGCTTCCGAACAACCTGCCAGCCAAACAGTTGCCAAATCTACTAATTAGTCACATTGACAACAACACTCTCTGGCGAAGACACGGGATGAGGATTTCTGAGATGATAGAAGGGGCGATGCACAAATATTTTGGGTGAGACATAATCAGTTAATTGGTTGATTAAATGATAAAATCATTGTTTGCCCGAAAGAGCAGTAAAACGAACTAAATGAATAGTCACCTCTTTGAAGACTTCTTACATTAATTATGTGTGTGCATCGCTAGCAGCCGCCGTGTCAGACACAGGGCTCTTTATCTTACACGCCGCAGCTACAATGTATTGTGGTTCGGATGACGGCACGGACTTTCTGTCTACATAATTACGGAAATCTTATCCCTTTTGTGTTTGCACATCATTTTCGGTTTTTTGGAATAGTTAAACTCCATTTTACTTTTTAATAACATTTTAGAAATCATTGTGATTCAGGTAAACAGAATTTGATTGCTTTGATGGATTGAAAATGGTTAGCTCAGCCCGAGTTTATTTGATTTGTTTCTTCAGGGATTACAAAGAATAGGATTTTATCTCCAGACTGACAAAAGGGACAAACTGCATTTTTGCCTGGGTAGCGGCAGGGCTGCTAAGCCACACGGCTCCTCCACAAGGGAAAGGCATTGGGCAGGAGCTGGGTTTTTGTTCACGATCCGAGCTTTCGTTCCATCAGATGATTTGGGGTGGGGGTGGGGGCGCAGCGATGAGGAAGGGAAGCAAGCTTTACTGTTATTTTCCTTAGAATTTTTTTAGTAAGGGGAAACCTGGGTTATGGCATGACACCGAATACAACAGATCCCACGGAGATGACCTGCTAAAACATCCCCTGTCCTCGGGCATCGACACTTGAGGCAAAGACCCATCTGCTAATTGAATGTGTTTCGGAAGGCAACACACTGGTGGCTTGCCAGGTTCACCCCGAGACACATCCCCGTGGATTTCCTGCATGCCTTGATCCAAGACCCAGGCAGATGGCATGGTGTTTCTGCTCCTGCTCTTCATTTTATCCTGTGTGAGGTCAGGAAGATGTCAATGGACAATACAGAGAAAAGAGACAGTGTGTTGCAAGATACCTGTTCTCCACACCGCCCTCTTGCTCAGGTGGGGGGAACCCCCTTGATTCCTGGTTCTTCAGGAGGGTACAGTCTTGTTTCCTTCCCCAAACTTCTTTAAGTCCTGATTTCTTGGGGGAAGGGGCTGTGCAGCCATGTAGTTGGCCGACTGTGACTTGCTGAGTTTCAGAGACCTGTACACACCCCACTGTGGGCAGTCACAAACTTCTGGGAGATAAAGGAGGTGAGATTTGTAAGAAAACCTGGATCCAAATCCTGTCCTCATTCATCACCTGTGGACCTCGGTCGGATTCCCAAACTTCATTCACCTTGGTCTTCTCCTGGGGTCATTGGAAGGGTTAAATTAGTCCATACAAGCCCTTGGCACAGGGCTTGGCGTGGAGCAGATGTCCAGGGCCAGCTCACTGATTCCCCTAAGTGTCTGTGGAAGGCGTGATCACTGCCCTGAGCTACTTGCCATGTGGCTGAGAAGGCCATACATAGATGAGGGACAAATATTTCAAACACGCTGGCACCTTTTTGTCCTAAGAGTCCTTAATGAGGGATAGCATTTTAAAACCACATATATAGGGTTACAGGAAATCCTATTACATCATGATGGGGTCTTGATTGTGACTGCCTGCAACAGACCAATTTTGTACAGATTCCATGCTATGAACAATCACAAACGTTCAGCAAATAACCACATGTAAATACCCACCAGGTCAAATCTCATTACAACCAATCTAGCTTATACAAAGCAAAGAACAACCACTTAAAGTGTCTTTAATGGCACTAAAATGTTCCCTAACCTTATTTGCTGGTTAATTGATTTAAGAAAGGAACTGATGCAATAAAAACAATAGCTTGGGTAATGCTTTTAAATTTTATACAATGCCATTTGGTTTTAATGTAAACCTAATCCTGGAAATTGGCAGAGTAAATTCATAATCAGAATTAGATGTTAATCAGAGAAGGCTCTCAGGCAGAGGTGGTTCTTGTTTGTTTTTGTTTTATTTTGCTTTTTGTTTTTGTTCGTTTCTGGGTAGGTGAGAACAACTGAAGCTGGGAAAACTGTCTCTACAAAAGGTGGGATTAATCAAAGTCATGGTGAGAAGAGAGCCAGCAATCTGATGGGGGAGAAGAAAGACTGTTTGGGGGTAAAAAAATGACTCTCAGGCCAAGGGCTCCAAGAGATGGGGTGAATTTGGGGGCTGAGAAATGAGAATGATATTGGAGGAAAATCAGGATTTACTGAACACTCAAGAAACTGGCCGCTCAAATAATTTTCCATGGCCTCAAAAGCTTTTAATAAACCACAGCCCCCTACCCCTCAATGAATCTTCCAGATAAAATGATTCCTTTCAGCATCACTTGTAAGGAGTTGAAACTGTCTTGCAGATATTGGCACGTAGAGCACAATTCTCTTTCTCTTCCTGTTTGTTCCACGATGTGTCTGCTTTGTGGTTGTGGCTATGCATGTGGATGAGTCCATCTTGGCACAGAAGCAATCTCCTCCCTCCCATCTCCTTCTCTCCACTGGGAGTCCTTCGGGAATACCAACAGGCAGCAGGACCCTTGGAGCAGGCAGGACCGGGCAGGGGAGTGAGGGGCTGGGGGTGAGGGTTGGGGTGGGCACGGACCACATCAAGGGCACTGGAACTGAAAGCAGAACTTTCCCGTGTCCTTGGCCGCAAAGGGGGTTCCTGAACATGCCTCCCAGGTGTTAACATGACGAGCCTAAGTTCCAAGGAATTGAATCGTAAGACAAAGCTTCCAAGCCAGACATCAAAAGAGAGTCTTCAGACAAAGACCAGCTGGGCTGGAGCCCCAGGCAGGCAGATTTGTGAGGTCACAGCCTGCAGGGGTCTGCACTGAAGATGACAGTTGTCATGGATGTTGAGATGGGCCACCCAGACCGGTGCCGAGGACGGACCTGCTGCCCGGCTGCCGGGAGTGGGATCAGCAGACAGCCTCCTCCCTTCAGGGCTCCATCAGCCATAGACAGTTGCCCTGCCCAGGGTCCCACTCTTCCCTGGGGGAGGCCGCATCCAGCAACTGGCTCATCCAGGCGGGAGTATGAAGGCCAGGCCGTTCTGCCTCAATGCGGGCCGACTCTCCCGGTCAATACGCGTTCAAGAGCTCCTGCCACGTTGGCGGAGTTTTTTTCAGTCCTGCCTGGTTTACCTTTCTGGCCCTTCTCAATTCCGCCCCCTGCCTTTCACAGGTGTTGATCCCAATAAACATCTTGCCGCCCGAACTCCATCACACATCAGCTTTCAGCCCACGCTGCTAAGGACGGTGAACGAGCCAAGAGGGAGAGCAAGACGGCACTGCAGACAACAGGTGCTTGCAGTTCGACCGCAGCAGAATTAAGGAGCCCAGTTAAGGCATCTGCTGGGCAGGAGGGCAGGCGGAATCCTGGAGAGTCACGAAGCTGGGACAGGCGCGGGGAACCAGATGGGGTGCTTAGCCCATCAGGCAACCCCTAACGTGCTCGCTGGGGCAGGAGGTCATGTCAAGTGCAGGCAGCCTGGAGCCACTAGGGGAGAGGGCAGGTGAGTAGAGGGACGCGTGACAAGATGAACGTGCAGAAGGTAAGTCCCGGTGATGTCCTGAGCATCCTCCTCCTTGCGAAGCCAGAGCATCTCATGGCGGGTACCGTATCTGTGAGCTTGCCTGTGGTGACTGAGGGATACACACATGAACCAGTCACTGTTGAGGAGGTCCTGCAGCCTGACCGGGGGCAGTGGAGGCTGGCACAGCCCAGGTTCTTGGGGATGGTGTGTACTGGTTGCTGTGAAAGAAGCGAATTTGTTTTGCTGCGTCCGATCTAGTCTCCGGCTCTGAATACCTTTCCACATTCAGGCCGCTGGTACAGACAGCCGTGGCTGACAGGCACATTTCCAGCCCGTTTACATATATGTAAAGTTTTTGAACTTGGTCCTGGTTTCTTTGCTGGTCAAACACTCCCCTGTTACAGTTGGCAGCCCTTGCAAAATTCTACATTCTATTTGTCAATCTGCCTTACAATCTACTCCGCCCACTGTCCTGGAAATAGGTTTCAGAGACAACGCCCGGAAGGATGTCTTTGTTTGTAGTGGGATAGCTACCTGGAGCCTCTGTCCTCCACGGGGATAACCTTGTGTCTGAATCTTGCTGGAAGGGAAAATATGCGTTTAAGTTTTGAGGGAGAAAAATGATTTCATCTCAAGGAAAAAGTTCCGGAATGTATGTCTTAGTACCCAAGGCAATTCTAGCCGATGATTAATTTCTAATTAAAGCTAAACTTAGAGCAATTTTACTTGATGTTTCCATTTCTTATTTGCCTTAACTATAATTTAAAAGGAATAGTGAACATTTGGGAAACCTGGAAAAAGCATCTTATGTAAAAATATTATTAGGTTCAGTTTATGCCCCAGCTGAAACTTTCTGGTAAAGACAGGTAAAGAGGTCTTCTAATTTGCATTTCATATATTTGTGATTCCTGGAGGGAAAATTCTTCATCGAGCGTAAGGTATAATTCATTATTTTGTTTCTATGGGCTTTCAAATTCTGAGAAGCCTTTGAGCTGTGCCCTCTGAGCAAAGCTACAGACAAGAAAAACAGAGACAATGGAGGACGTTGTTTTAGGTCAATTTAGCAAATGGATTCTAAAAGAGCCTTCACTCACAGGAGATGATGTGACCAAAAGAATTTTACCTGCCTTCCCCTGCAGCGGCATGCTTCTTACCTGGGATGTATTTGGTGCAGGGAAACTACATTCTCCATGTTAAACAAAGCTCTTTTCTGACTTCAGTCTTACTTCTTTTAATCTGGACTACCTTCAGATTTCAACCCTGCGGCAGGGGCCAGCCCAAGAACTTCTTAAGGTACAATTGAATTCTTAGTTTTCCCTCGGGGTCAGGTCAGAGACAGAGCATCGAAACAAAGTACGGGCATCTTGTTTGTTTCCTTAGTGAATAATGGAATGCCTCCCGGACTCACTGCAGGCCTCTCATTGATGGTCAGAAGCCACGCGTGTCAATGAGTGAGGAAGGGATGAGTTACCCTGTTCCACACAGGTTCCCACTGCCAAGGAGAGCGGACGGCAATGGCTCCAGTAGGATGATAATTTGGGGTTGATGAGATTCTTTAGTTTGTAATCTAATGGGTGGTAAAACTCCTTACAAAGCTGTGGTTATTTCCCCAGTGGAATGCTCTGTTTACCCTAAGAAGAGATCATTGAATGTTCGTTCTTGATATCTGTCTTCCTCATCAGAAAATGTAATTTCTTCTTACTCATAAATGATTAATCCCCGGTGTAGACAGTTATGATAATGAAAACAGTAGCAACTGTTTATTGAGTATCTACTACGTGCCAGGCACTGTGTGAAAAACTTTACAGAGCTGTCATTTCATTTTCCCAATAATTTTGAGGATAGACATTACTCTCCTGGCTGACAATTGAGGAAACCGGGGTCTAGATAGATTATGCAATTACCAAAGGTCACGAAGCATAAGAGCCCCCAGGTTTGTGTGACTCCAAAACCCACGCTTGTAATCACCGTGCTGAGCTCATGATGGGAACTCCGGGGCACTGGGGGGTTGATTGTGCAATGATGTCCTGTCAGTCTCATTACTGCCAACTCGTGCTACATATGTGCAGAAATTCGCTAGACCCCGAAGAGCTTGTCTGTAAAGAATATGGGTCACTAGCTTGGTTAGCTATTACTTAGATGTTAATGCATACAATTATATACTTATTAGATATTCATCCATTATTATTCACTGTCAACTAGGTATTAATCGGTTATTTATAATTAACCAGTTATTTATTATCTATTAAATAGCAACTGTGCCAATTTCAAGTTCCACCAATTACCTTCTCCACATCCTTGTCTACGTCGGGATCTGGTATTGCCAGCTTTTTAAAAAAATGGCCAATATTATGGGTACTGAGCTGAACTTACGATCTGCATGCCCTTCATTACTAATAGGTTGTGCATTATATTGGCCATTTGGGCTTCCTCGTTTGTGAATTGCCTGTTCATGTGTTTTTCTCTTTTATCTATTGGGTTATTTGCATGTAAAAAATTGATGTACAGGTATTCTCTGTATAGCCTGGATACTAAGATTTCACTGATGATGTGGGCTGTAAATGGCTTCTAGTCTTCTCTGTTAACTTTACGGTGACTTTTATAAAAGCTTTATGCAGTATAATTGCACACATCTATCTGCTTTTTTTGGCTAGGAACTTTTACATGTCACTTATAGATAGTCTCTTTTATTTGCTTTGAAACTTAAAAATTTTTTGTTTTCACACGTCTGAAATGTATTATTATTCTTTCTATAGTTTGAGGTATGATGTAAATTTCTTTTGTGCAAAAGAATAACCAATCCTCCCAGTAGCATTTATTATGAGTGCATCCCTTCTACTCTGATTTATAATACCATTCTCTCCTGTAGCCAGTTTCCACACATACGTGGATCTGTTTCTGACCATTGTCAGTCCTTGTGCCAATACTGATGTAGTTATTGTATCTTTATAAAAAAAAGGTCACGCTTCTTTATTCTTCTTCAGATAGTTTTATTATTCTTAGCCATTTGGATTCTAGTCTCAGCATGCCAATAGTCTATTAAAAAATGAACTTATTGTCTGATGACCTAAATACAGCGATCTTTGTGATGTTTAAAGATCTGATCATATGGCTTTCCCCCACCAGGTGAATTCATTTATTTAAAAAATTGGCCTGCAGCTCACCTGAACTAGCTTAAACCTGAATGTTGAGACATTTTTAACCCCCCCCCCCATTTTGTGTTTAATTCAATAAAAGCCAGGGTTTCAGACAATTTAATTATAAAACTGAATCTGAGGTCTATGGGTCAGAAGATAGCAGCTTTGGGATCCTGTAATTGTGGATAAGAATTGCATGAGATCATATGAATCACATGATAAAGGAAGAAAGTCATTCCTGCTTGCCATGTAGCCTTCCAGGTGCATTTTACAAAACCAGCCACAAGAGGGCAGAATGAGCATGAGAGTCCCACTTGCTTCCCCTGGAAAAAGGAAGATAAGAGAGTCCTCGTCAGTTCCCACCTGCACGATGGCGTGTTCTATGCGTCAAGCGTTCTTCGAGAGAGATGTTTTCAGCTGCTATTCAATATGGTGTTTCCTGTTGGTCTTATCTCAGTTGAAGTATCCCAGTGCAGTGAAAGAGAAGCTCACTTCCTAATTGTTGAGATCAAACCTTTGACATTTGTCACAAGGAAATTGCTGTTTAATGAACTTTAAAAGTTAAAAACCCACTCCAGCCCTTTATCAAAATCTCAAATACCCGAAGGCAAAGTCAAGCGACCCTCCTAATGAAATAGGGTAGTATTTCCAGCAGGGCTGTTTTCTAGCTGACCATACTATTTTGTTTCTACTGATAAAGGGTCGGGTTTATTTAACTGAAAGTTGATGGGTGTGTGTTTTATGGCCTGGGGTTGGTGGCAACCAGTCCACCTTTGCTTGCACTGCCAACACAAATAGCATGCTTTCCTAGAGCCCTGATTTTTCATAAATAGAAAGAATAACGCACGTTACAATTCTCTTTGCCAAAGGAAACAAGCCAAGAGACGAATGTAGTTTTTCCATTCAGGCTACATAGGCGCAAAGAGACGCGGAGTGTACCTTTGGGGTGCGCCTTCAGCTCAGCCCGCCTTGCTGAATGCCTGTAAGGTGTTCTTTGTTTGATGCATTATGGGGGCCATGGTCTTGCCTTGAATGAACTGAATCTCATTTGGGAGTGATGTCTTCAAATTGGGGAAGTCATTCAAACGGCTAGAAGATAAGATCATTTAAGTGGAAAAAAAATGGTGTTGAATTGAATATGGAGCTTGAATTTGACTAAGTACACGGTAGCTGAGATGATTATGACTATTGCTTGGTTCAAAAAGTCTTATTGGTGCCCCATGAAATTCTTTCATATTTGTCCTCAGGGCAAACCTTAGTTGGAACCTCGGCTCCAAGATTCCCTCCTCTGGGATGCTGCACCAAGCAGCATCAGCTCTCCTTTCCCTGGGGGTCCCTCCCCGTTACCGCTGTAAGGTCAATGCTGGTCTGCGTATTCATATCCCTGTTGGACCACAGAGCCGCGGGGAACAGAGACCACGGGTTGCTCCTCCTGTTTGCATCCCAAGGACCAGCGCAGAGCTGCACACACACAGCATCACCTGGTCAATATGTGCTGAACTGAAGTGAAGGTCACTTCTCTCCCCCAGCCCTTGTGAGGCACCACCAAGCTTTCTCTTCGCCGTCACAGTGAAGTCCAAGTGCTGCTTTGATGCTGGAGCTCCAGCCACACGGCTCAGCTGTGTGCCTGCACCCTGCCTGTGCGTGTTCTCCAGAGCCCAGCGATATCTGAAAACTGATTTACACTAGCTTAAGTCCAAGCCTTTTGACACTTCAAAAAGTTGAATTTTTCTCATTCACCATAATAAATGGCTTTCTTGTACCCAGAAGTTTAAGGTTTATGTCCTGGGAGGGCAAGGAAGGGTAATGAAAAGAACATGGCCTTTTGGGTCTGTGAATAGGCACTCAGATATTTGCTGCGTGAATCAAGAGATGAAGGCGAAGTGGGGGAGGGTATAGCTCAAGTGGTGGAACACGTGCTCAGCACACGCGAGGTCCTGGGTTCAATCCCCAGACCTCCATTAAATAAATCAATAAATAAAACTAATTACCCCCCCTACAGAAAACAAACAAACAAGAAAAGATGAAGGCAAGGTTCATGGGGTTGGAAATATTGACAACGCTAAGAATAATGCATGCTGTAAGTGCTTACTCTATGCTGGGTAGTTGATTTAAAGTTTTATCTCATTTAATCTTCAAAACTCTTTGGAGTAAGGACTCTGGTTAGCTCAATTTGATAGATAAGGAAACTGAAGCTTGAAGAGGGTCGGCTCCCAGCGCCACACAGCTGGCACCTGCCTGAGCCACGATATCAACCCAGGCGTTTTGACTCCAGAACCTGTGCTTTGAAACCCTGCACAGAGAGCAGAATTCCTGGTACAGGGAACACGTGGGAACACGTTTGATGAATGGTAGGTGGGCTCCCCTATCCTGTTCCTGCTGCACTGTTTCCTAAAGTTGTTTTTTTAAGTTTTAAAAAATAGATTTATTTTATTTGAAGGAGGAGAGGTAATTAGGTTTATATTATTTACTTATTTTTTTACTGGAGGAACTGGGGATTGAACCCAGGACCTCGTGCATGCTAAGCACGCGCTCTACCACTGAACTATACCCACCCCACTGTCTCCTAAAATTTTAAACAAAACTTTTATGGAATAACGAAGGTCAGAAGACTGTTATATACGTTTCTCTTCAACTCCTGGCCCCTCGGATCTTTCTCTAGTAAGGAGACATCTGGAAGGTGCTATATTAAATGAAGACAGGGCTCCGAGTCTCTAAAGCGGGGGGGGGGGGGGGGTAGCGAAGCTGAGACAAGACCCCAAAGCAAACTGGTCTTTCAAAGGGAGAACGGTTCAGCCATCACTATTCCTCTCCTCTCCTCTCCTCCCAACAGCATTAGACTCGCCTTTAAGACCCCCAGTTGGGAACAACTTCAACGGCGGCGAGGTGGGGCGGGGGCGGGGAGGAGCTTCACAGGGGATGGGATGGAAGCCAGAGTTTGCCCTCCAAAATCTGGCCCGAGAGATAGAAGGCATCTTTGGCCCGAAGAAGTGTAATACAAAGAAAATCCTAATTGCTACAGCTAAGTAATTAGAAGATCCAGCCTATAAATCAGAGTGCGGGCCACCCCTTTAATTATGGGCGCGATTAAATAGGTGACTAACCCGCGCTCTTCCCCGGATGAGCGTGTTTAACGTCCTGTAATGGCAACAAGTTTCAAGCTGATTTATCGTTATTTTGTTTGGTCAGATGATTTTTCTGCATTTTAATGTGTTTTGTGGTTACATATTTGCTGTGAACAAACAATGCTTTTCCCAGGTAGCGTGCGGTAAAGGACTGGCTGTATGATTTGTTTACAGTTCTTTCAGGCCTCTCAGAAATCAAACAACATTATGTACTTATTTTTTAGAGTAGCTGCACTAAAATCTTAAACAGCCTCCTTAGTGTCTTTCTCTGCCACTTTGTATGATAAAATATTTGAAAAATAGTCAGCTTCCCCGAGTCTCATTTTGGACAGGTGGCTGTGCAGTTTTGACATAAAACTGATAACCCTCCAATGAGAAGCACCTATTAACCCTGAAATGGTGTCTTTATTCAAAAAAGCCAAAGACAACCTATTGCCTGTGATATAACATGAGGAAAGACACTGAAATTGAAAAGAGTGGTAGTAATAATAGAGCAGGAAATGTTCAACCTGCCCCCTAAAAGCTTACGTTTAGGAAGATCCCAGGCGTTGGAATCAGACAGATTTGGGTTCCAGTCCCAGCTCTGCCTCTCGTTGGTCTGATGCCCGTCATTTGTCTCCACCTGAACTAAGTTCCAGGAGAGAAGGAATAATCTCACGTGCCCTGCAGAGCTGCTGTGAGGACTGGAGACTGAGCGTGAGGCCCCGCATCACTCCTGGGGTCCGGCAGGTGCTCAGTAAACACTGCCGCAGTTACAATTGTGACCGGGATGAATCTGGGCCTCCCACCTGCTCACAGGATCTACAAGAAACTCAAATCAGACCCCAAAAGCCTTGGGGATACGTTGTGCATCCCTACAGGACCCTTTTTGCCCTCAGGCAGCAGAGGGAAAATTGTATACACATCACAGGCAAACTTCTTAAATATCTTCTTTATTCATCTTTCCCTCCAAAGTGCTCCAAACCATTTTTCTCCTCTTTACTCCTCCAAAAAATCTCCAGCCCATGCCAGTTTCTTGACGCCCCCTTGTTCCCTTGGGGCTGGTCTCCAGCCTCCCTGATGGGGCCCTCCTTGTCTCCAGGTGAAGCTCTGAGCCTCCCTGATGCAGGGAGGTCCTTACGCTCTTAGCTTCTCTGCACCTCCAGCAGGTGCCTCTGTCAGCAGAGCCAGGCCCAGGAACCAGCAAGGAGACTCTCCTCCTTAGGAGGGAGGGGAGAGCCGAGAGTCCTCGTGTCTCCCGTTAGCTTTTGTCCATGACACACTCTCAAGTTTTTGTGCTGATGGACATCATTTATAGCAAGTAGGTTAGGATATTAGAGTTTATGCTTCCTTTGGGGGATGGAAGGGAATGATTCGGAAGTATAAGAAAATTGTCGGCTGGGAGAGAAGGTGGGAGAAGCCAACAAGGATGATAATAGAATGGCTGGGGCGGCAAAGGGCAGGGAAGAGAGAGGGGAGGGGGGGAGGGGGAGAGAGTGGGGAGAGAGGAAGGGAGAGAGGGGGAGAGAGAGAGGGGGAGAGAGAAGGAGAAAGGGAGAGGGAGACAGAGTGAGAGAGAGAGAGAGGCCTTTATCAGCCTGGGAGCCCACAGCTGTCATAATAAACAGCCAATGTGGGTGGAGCAGTTATCACTGTCCTGGGCCCTGCTCTGTGCATTGATTTCTTCACTTCTCACAACCCTCAGAGGTAGGAGCCTCAGTACCCATACTACAGATGAGACAATGGAGGCACAGCGGGTCTAAGTGACTTGTCTGAAGTCACACAGCCAGAACTCAAATGCAGGTAACCTGGCTCAAGAGGCCAGGCGCTTACCTGCCCCCCACCCCCATTCCCACCCCCATCCCCTGCCCCGTGGTTGCAGAGAGAAGGACCCAAGGAAACTTCA
The DNA here is from genome assembly GCF_048773025.1 of Camelus bactrianus. Taxonomy (NCBI): domain Eukaryota; kingdom Metazoa; phylum Chordata; class Mammalia; order Artiodactyla; family Camelidae; genus Camelus; species Camelus bactrianus. The sequence continues at coordinate 27,668,023 of NC_133549.1, forward strand.
ACACTGCAGATTAGTCTGCAACCAACAAAGCCTTTTGGAAGAAAAGCTTTTGGCTGCACGGTGGTGTCCCCAGTGCCTAAAACTCTGCTGAGGGTGGTTGATAAACATCTGGGGATGGGTGTCTCCTGGGAGGGGAGTGAATTCAGCAGGAGTGGAGACAGGCAGGGAACTCAGCAATCAAGCAATTGAGAGTTTTCCCTCTGCCAGATTCCAGACCTAGGCGGCCAATACTAGGGTTTCATGTCGCAGAATAACCAGAGATGCAGAGAGACGCAAAGCTACGAGACGTCGGAGAAGGTGCTGTGCTGGTGGGGGCAGGGGGTGAGCAGCAATTGCTTTTTTGGTTTTTCCTTTAGAAATCTGGCCTCATACTAACTACTGTCTATGAAATAAACAGGGTCCTACTGTATTGCACCAGGAAGTGTATTCAATAGCTTGTAATAACCTATGGAAAAGGGGAAAAGAATATGCCAAAGAATATATATATATATATATATATGTACATATATATATATATATATATATATATATATGTATAACTGAATCACTGTGCTGTACACCAGAAACTAACACAGCATTGTAAATCAACTGTATTTCAATTTAAAAAATCTGCCCTGGAAACGTAAGGAATATATCCTTAGAATAAGCCTTCTTAAGAATTACATAAACATCCCAGCAATATAAGAGGATGTTCATGGTGGAGCGGTACCCGGGAACAGGACACCGCAGAGAGAAGAGCAGGGGTGTGTCTAGACACTGTTGTTTGGCTTTTGTTTTAAGACAGTTCATAAAGGATACGGAGGACTTTTCTGGGGCTCTGGCTTAGGGGCCCCATTTAAACAAATGCCTTTGAAACCCGGTAACACTAACCCTAAGCCAGCTGCAGCCTCATGGGACCTCTTTGCCCCTCTGGACATGGGAATTGTCCCTGTGTTTCTTGTTGGGACTGGAAGTAAAAGCAGAAGAATCAATGCAGAAGGTCGATTTTAAAAAAGATTTTCTAATGCGGTTTTTCATACTCATCGCAAGGCTTTGGATTAACATCCCAAAATGAAGGTGATTCCTTTCTATGCGGCTCTAATTCTGAATCCGTTGAAGGCTATCCGTCCTATTTAGTGAGAAGAATTTCACAGGAGGTAAACAGCATCTGGGCATCACTTACCTCCTTTGATGTTTAACACAATTTACAATGAAAGCTTTGGGAGACATTTAAAACCGTGCGAGGTCCTAAATCATTAAAGGAATGTGGTGCTAGACTTAAAAAATGATAATTGAATGCATTCAACAATAAAGCTGCCAAATTTTAGTGGCCTGTTTGCTAGAGGCTCTTTTGGAGAAATGCAGCTAGATTGAAAAAAAAAAAAAGCACATGTCAGAATTTCTCAAATAAGAAATTATGATGACACAAATTAAATGTGGGTTGATGCAGGTTGAAAAATGAAACTAAAAATAGATTAGCCAATGATATCAAAATGCTAAATGACCAGAATATAATCATACTGGACACTTTTGGTGGTGGTTGACAGGTCTGCACCCCGTAACCACATTTGGATCACACATCCGTAATCCCTTATTGAAAGAGTGGACTACAACCTATTTCGCCTGGGACAGTCCCAATTTAGGTCTGCTATCCTGATGTAAAATTTCTTAAAAAGCTTTTCTTATGGAAAACTTCCAAAATATACGAAAATATGCAGGACAGACTAATTAAAGCTCCATGTACCCTCATTTCCTCTCCTGTATTATTTTTAAATCAGTTCCAGTCATCATAAAAGATAAGCACTTAAAAAAAGCCTAACCATAATATCATTCTCACACCTACAGTAATGAACAGTAATTCCCTCATATAATCAAATATCAGGCCAGAGCTGAAATTTTTACTTTTTTTTTCCGGTTTTTGTTTGTTTGAACTAGGATTCAAATAGCCACAGGCACTGCAATATTTTGTTATGTCTCCTCAGTCTTGTTCCATCTGTAGTTTCCCTATCCCTTTTTTCCTTCAATTATCCTTGCATCATTATTTGCGGATTTAAGTATATTTTATGTGTTTCAATTCATTTCGGTCATCATCTTTACTGATGCATAAATTGTCCTATGTTTGGCCAGTGGGAGCTTCTTCAAGGTGGCTCTTGAATTCTTTGACAAGCTCTCAGTAGCCTTTGGTAACTCCCTTGCTTCTCATATAACAGAAATTTCCAGGTTCATCCTGTATACTTCCTGCTCCAGTGCTGGGCTCAGCTACTGCTCCAAGAAGCCCTGTTTCCTTTTAACAGGATGTAGTGTTTAGAGACCACAATCTGGGCACCGGGGTGCTCATTTCTATTGTTCAGTCATGGTTTCCAGGCATTTTCAGTGGATATAGCTAGAAAAAATTTAAAGATAAAGCATATCATGAGTTTATACTGATAATTCCAATTCAAGTGGGGATTATGGGATTTTTACTTAAAACTTTTGTCGTACATTTGTATCTCCATTTTCGCATGGCAGGAGTACTGGATCACCAGTCCTTATGTTAATGCTTCTCCTGCCATTTTGACCATGTAAAGCTCATTATCGAATCAACTCCTCAGGAAGAACTCATGAGAAAAATATTTGGGGTTCTTTCATGCTCATAACAGTTTGCAGTATTTATACTTTGATGTAAATTTGGCTGGCTGAAAATACATAAAATCACACTTTTTACCCTTGATTGTGTTTAAGACATCATTCTATTTTCTCCCGGCATAAAGCATTGCTCTTGAGCCATCTGATGATAATCTAAGTTTATTTCTAAGTGGTTTGGCCTTTTTTGGATGCCCAGAGGATTTTCTTTTTCTTAAAGTCCAGTCATTTGTCAAGACTATATTGCAATGTTGGTCTTTCTGGGTTTCCTTCCTTCCTTCTTCATGGTGTCATGTGTATGTCCTTCTTCCTTTTTTTTTTTTTTATTTCCATGTTGCTCTTGGCTGATTTTTTTGTTTGTTTTGTAAATACATATTTTTAATGAAGTCTAGTCAGTTTACAATGTTGTGTCAATTTCTGGTGTACAGCACAATGCTTCAGTCATACATGAATATACATATATTCATTTTCATATTCTTTTTCACCATAAGTTACTACAAGATGTTGAATATAGTTCCCTGTGCTATACAGTATAAACTTGTTGTTTATCTATTTTATATACAGTAGTTAGTATCTGCAAATCTTGAACTCCCAATTTATCCCTTCCCACCTCTTTTCCCTGCCTGGTAACCATAAGTTTGTTTTCTATGTCTGTGAGTCTGTTTCTGTTTTGTAAATAAGTTCTTTTTTTTTTTTTTTTTTTTAAGATTCCACATATAAGTGATACTGTATATTTTTCTTTCTCTTTCTGGCTTACTTTACTTAGAATGACAATCTCCAGGTCCATCCATGTTGCAGCAAATGGCATTATTTTATTATTTTTTTATGGCTGAGTAGTATTCTTTTGTATAAATATACTGCAGCTTCTTTATCCAGTGATCTGTCTGTGGACATTTAGGCTGTTTCCATGTCTTGGCTATTGTAAACAGTGCTGCTATGAACACTGGGGTGCTTGTATCTTTTTGAATTAAGATTCCCTCTAGATATATGCCAAGGAGTGGGATTGCTGGTTCATATACTAAGTCCATTTTTAGTCTTTTTGGAATCTCCATACTGTTTTCCACAATGGTTACACCAAACTATGTTCCCACCAACAGTGTAGAAGGGTTCCCTTTTCTTTACAGCCCCTCCAGCATTTGTCATTTGTGGACTTTTGAATGATGGCCATTCTGACTGATGTGAGGTGATATCACATTGTAGTTTTGATTTGCATTTCTCCAATAATTAGTGATATTGAGCATTTTTCATGTGCCTATTGGCCATTTGTATGTCTTCATTGGAGAATTGCTTGCTTAGTTCTTCTGCCCATTTTTGTATTGGGTTGTTTGTTTTTTTGTTATTAAGTTATATGAGCTGTTTATATATTCTGGAAATTAAGCCCTTGTCAGTCTCATCTTTTGCAAGTATTTTCTCCTATTCTGTAGGTTGTCTTTTTGTTTTGCTTATGGTTTTCTTTGCTATGCAAAAGCTTCTAAGTTTAATTAGGTCCCATTTGTTTATTTTTGCTTTTATTTCTATTGCCTGGGTAGACTGCCCTAGGAGAACATTGCTGAGATTTATGTCAGAAAATGTTTTGCCTATGTTTTCTTCTAAGAAGTTTATAGTGTCTTGTCTTATATTTAAGTCTTTAAGCCATTTTGAGTGTATTTTTGTGTATTGTGTTAGGGAGTGTTCTAGCTTCACTGATTTATATGGTATGTCCTTTCCGTATGTAGTTTCAAGTGACTTCATTTCAGTAAACTTTCCTTGAGACTTATTTTTCAGTATTTGGTCTGCTTTACTACTTTGGTTTCTTTCTTTGAGTGGGGGGACCTCCTATTATACGTGTTGCTTTTTTTGAACTATTTATCTGTCATTTTCTTTTGAATCATTTTTATCTATTTCTTTTGAATAAAAAACTTTTTTTTTTTTGCCATTTTAACTTTATATCTTGTAAGGCATTATATGCTGTTTACTCATTTATTTCTTACAACTTGGTCTTCATTTATGAAATGATTCATTATTTTATTTCTAAATTTTTTCCTGAGTTCTCTAACCTCATGTCTGAATTTCTGAAATTTTCTTTCATATTTTTCATAGTATTGTATTATACTTTTTTATTTCTTTTAGCTCATTTTGAAATATTGGTTGTATTTCTTATGTAATTTATGGGCATGTCTTTCTAACATGCTACTTACTCTTTTTTGAAAATGATAACTTTGCATAGGATTCACCTGCTGTCATATTTTGTTGGTTAATATCATGTAAAATGAGTTTTCCTTTACTTCTAGGTGAGGGGGTGTTAGACCTTTTGTTTTTCCCCCTAGCTTCATGGTTCTAGAACTCTCTGTTTTGTTTTTCTTTTCTACAGAATGATAAAAATTATGGCCTCAAACTTTGGAAAACTGCCCCCTTCATTGCCTACCCACAATTTTATCCAGATCTTACTTTTTCCTTTGCTGTCCCTGTCCTGTTCTGGATTATACTCCCAGAGAGGAGTTTTACCCTGAAAGGAGATTTTAGTTTGTTTCTTCGAGAAGTCTTAGGGCCCAGACTACTGCAGTCCCTGAAGATAGTTTCTTAAGCCTTTAGAGTATCCATCTGAGAATTGGATTCTGCAAAAAGCCCTCTGTTTCAATTGCTGTTTTCAGGTTGACCTGCCACATTTCTAGTATGGACTTACTGGGGGTTGGGGGGAGTCTTTTGTTCTCAAGTCCATTTGTTGTCCCCTAGTTTCCTTTTGCTTCCTCCTACACAGATGTTACGTGCATAGATCTTGTAGTGCTTAAATATTTAATTACTTTGTAGAGTTTATGGGGATGCCCACCACTTTGTTCTTGTGGTAGATACTGTTCATGGGCTTTGCTTTTGCTGCCCTGGTTGCTCTGGTGGTAACTGTGAGAGGGTCGCAGAGATTACAGACTGCTGCGACCACACTGCTTATTCTTAGCTTTCTGTCACAGTGCAATTCCTAATAGCATTCTCTTTTCTCTTAGAGATTTGGACGATAAATTACATGGTTACCCTACTTATCCTCAATCAGAAATCCAAATGACTCTGAAAACTGAACAATTTTCCAACTCATTTCGGGCAAATTCAAACCTGACCTGAATTCATTTGATAGCAAAAGCTGACCTGGTCTGACCTGGAGCTGTTTATAATTTTTATTTGTCCCATTTATTATGAATATCCATACTATTTTTTTTTTCTGTTTTTGAGAAACGTTCATGTCTTTAATTTTAGAATGTGGCCCCAGATCTGGTGATGAGTTTATGTGATATAAACTCTATGAACATTACCATTTTAAACAATGAAAAGCTGTAAAATCTGAAACAGTTTTGGACCTACACATTTCAGATAAGGAATTACAGACCTGTAAAGGACTTCACCCCCATTGTCATTGAAAACTGGATTTCTGTCCCAAGTCAGCCATAGATTTTTCTCCCCCTGGAATTAGAAATAAGGACTCTGGGCTGCTGGAGGGGCTTGGGCAGCCCTTGACCTGAAAAGACCATAGAGTCACCTGGCAGTAAGGCAACAGTGTCTAACCCACATGTGCAGAGAGACAGAAAATGCTGTGCTAACTGAAGACAGGGAGAGGTGCATTAAACAGGCACACAAAGACCAGCGAGGAGAGAGCATGGGACTGGAACCAGGGAGTGAACACTGCTTATGCTGGCTTTCCAGTTCATGATTTCCATCACTCATGAGTCCCATCACTCATGAGTCCCTTCTTTTCTAAGGTTCTTTAAGCTATCCCTGTGTCCTTCCAATAAAACCCATTTAATGGCTTTAGCCAGCTGGAATGGATTTCTGCTACTTGGAATTGAAGAGCCTTTAATAAGACACATTACATAGATTTCTCAGATCCATCTTCGCAAAGGGGTTCTATTGGATCTCAACACCAAATCGTGGAAAGCCAGGGTCTAACCTTTCACTTATGAACTCATTTATTTATCAGAGAAGCTTCTCATTGGCATCCAGGGCTATATCAGAATACAAAGAAATGGGATGTGAAAGACTAGAAGGCATTGTCCCCCCACCTTTGGGCAACAAGAATTCAATCAAGTACATTTTCTTTTTGGCTCCTCCCACCTCTCCCAGAGATGTCCCTCTAAGGCAGGTATGAACATCTAAATATGGTCCAAAGGGCAGCTGCAAGGAATGATAAAAGCGTCTGACCAGGATACTCTTATGGAAAGTGCAAAAAAGTCCTTATGTTTGGGAGAACTTGTCATTCGTTTATTCATCCAACAAATATGTATTGAACACCTCCACGTGTCAGGCACTGATCTAGGCACCGGGCAGGCCAAAACAAAATCCTGCTCTTTGCAGAGGGGGCGGAAAATAAATAAACCAAAAAATAGGAGGTCAGATGGATAAGAACTGGAGAGAAGGATAAACTAGGAAAGGAGCAGGGGGACTAGTTACGGGGTGAGAGTTGTGATTTTAAACAAGGTGGTCGAAGGAGCACTTGAGCAAAGACCCCGAGGAGAAGGAGTAACTCACACAAGTGTCAGGGTCGGGGGGGACTTACAGAAGTGGGGACAGCACCCCCAAGGCGGGAGGCAGGAGCTTGATGGCTTGTGTGCTTGATGGTCAGCAAGGTCACCCAGAATGGAGGGAAGTGGAGGATGCAGTGACCCAGGTGATGGCCGGGTGAGGTTCAGGTGAGGGCCACTGCAGGAACTCTGGCTGTTAAGCCGAGCCAGTGGGAGGTGATGGGAAATTCTCAGCCCAGGAGTGCTGGGATCATTCCTGTTGTCAGCAGAGGGCAGACTGAAGGAGGAGAGGATTCTGATTCGAATTCCAGTGTGTGTGGTGGTGGGGCGTGTTTCCCACAGCACCAAGCAATTCTCTGACAAGGGCTGGGTGTCCTCCAATTCAGTTCTGACCCGATCTAGACCCAGAGGTAGCATCAGTGTCTTCAGGTTAGGGGCTTAGTCCCACAAGACTGCCTGCCCCCTCCTCCCCTCCCCCTCCCTCCTACTCCCCACCACGCACTTCAGATGCCAGGTTGTCACCTAGGCTTCTGACTTACCAGCTATAGATCTGAGCTTCCAACAATCTCCTCCTTGGGGTCGATTAATTTGCTAGAGCGGTTCTCAGGACTCAGAGAAACACTTTAGTTACTAGATCACCAATTTATGATCAAGGATATAACTCAGGAAGAGGCAGATGGAAGAGCTGCAGAGAGCGAAGTATGGGGAAAGGGCATGGCGCCTCCAAGCTCTCTGAGCCAGTCACTCTCCCCTAGTCACGGTTGGTTCACCAACCTGGAAGTTCCTTGAATCCAGTCCTTTTGAGTTTATACGGAGGTTTCATTATAGAGGCATGATTGATTAAATCATTGGTGATTGATTTAGCCTCCAGCCCCTCTCCCTCTCCCAGGAGGTTGGGGGAGCCAGGACTGAATTTTCCAACCCTCTCATCACAAGGTTGGTTTCCCCTGGCAACCAGCCCCCACCGTTAGGTGCTGCCCCAAAGTTGCCTCATTAGCATAACAAAAGGCACCTTTGTGAGTCTCCTCACTCAGGAAATTCCAAGAGTTTTAGGAGCTTTGTACCAGCAACAGAGACAAAGACCAAATACATATTTCTCACTATAAATCACAATATCATAGAAGGCAAGGTAGAGTCAGGGAAAATCTGGGGGAGGCTGTTACAGAAATTCAAGGAAAGGGAGTAGAGGCTGGTCCTAGGAGGTGGGTTAGAGGTGGGGTTCTTTGGTCAGGACCGTATATGTTCCTCTTCCATCAAATATGCCACATACTCTTCTGGGAGATTTTAGTTTGCTATTTTTACGATAATTACGGGTTGCAGGTTTATAGGCGTCCCATGTTTGATGTAGCAATTTATGAAACAATGACACCATTTCACACCTGTCATCCTAGGGTTTTGAAGAGAATGACACATTTTCTGCTCTGAGGAAGCCAATTAATTAACCCGATGCCTCCCTACCCACGGAGGAGGGTGTGACTATGCCCATTTCAGGGCTGTTAAACTGAGGCTGGGCTGTGCTGGGAGCCCCCTGAGCTCTCAATTCTTCCCTGCACGTTTCTGGAACAGAATTTCCATTTCAGAATATCGTCCTCCAAAATTTTTTGAACTTTTGGAACTTACATGTAGGTAGAAACAAGAATTATTCTGGAATAATTCTGGAATCTTCATGGGGAAGAAAGGGACAGGAATTCTAAGTAGGAAGTTGAGTCCCCTTCCCAGCTATACTTGGGAATGAAGATTCATTCCCAAACGTGGGCAATGGCAGCTTCAGGCGGAGAGAGAAAAGGCGGCAGAGGGGAGGGTGGCAGGGTGACACTCGCAGAGAAACGGAGTCACGCCTGCTTCTGTGGTCCTGTGTGCCACTCCACTCGTGAGCATCTGCCAGAGGGATACTGTGTCCTCAATGGGTCCCAGTCCTACCTACCACCTGCTAGCTTCTCTAAGTCTCGGATGAAAAGCAATGCATTTTGTGTTCCTTAATGCAAGCCAGCTACTTCATCTAGTGCGCGATTTGTTCCAGTGCTGGGGGAGAAATGACTGATCTAAATGTGCAGATGACCCCGCGTGCCCTCAGCAGAAGTTTGATCCAGGGCTGTACTTATGGGAGACTTCAGGTGTCTTCAAGAGTAATATGACTACGTTATTTCCACAGACCATGTTGACCACCTAACCCACTGTGTGCCCCTCTCATTCCTACTTCTCTGCTGTGGGTTCTGAGGCTGAGAATCAGGACACTTCCAAGTGGATCTAAGAAAGCACTGGGTGCTCCAGAAGAGAGTGATCCATTGTAATTGGAACTGATTGCACTTGTTTGCTGAGGGGCAGTCAAGTTTACCTTGGCATGTCTCTTCCAAAGTCATGTTCCTGTGTGACCCTGTGGGCTGATGACATCTAGGAACTGAGGAACTCAGGGTAGTCAAGAGTTCTTTGGATTCAGGGCACATGGAATCATCTTTCCTTACTAAGTGTGAGAAACTGTTTCCTCCAGCCCGTCTCTGTTCCCCGGTCTTTCTTGGTGGAGGAGAAAACAAGGCAGTACCAGCCATATATGCATGTGTGTCTTTTCTGATTGGTCTTGGTTTCAGCAACAGGCCAGCTGGCTGTTTGGGGAAAAATAAAGAGCTCAGTGCACATTGCCTGCCTTGGTCTGAATTCTACCGCTCTGCCAAGGACTTAGAAGGGGCAGAATCTGCATCCACGGCTGTCACGGGCATTCAGGCTCTTGGATAACAAGATAAAGGGCAAAAGCTGAATTTTCTTGTGCCAAGAGAAGAGTATCAGAGCCAAGAAGATCAAACCAATGCTGCCGAGAGTGCCTAAATGGTACCCATTAACCTCTGTCAGTGCTGGAGCCCAGCAATGGGAGGTGCGCCAGGAATCAGCCCAGAGTGAAAAACAAGGTTTGGCTGGCTCCATTATCACCACAGGTTGGAGGCATGGGAATTTCCAGGAAAGGAAGCTAAGCTGTTCCATCCCCAGTCTGCAAGGATGAACCCAGGGTTGGATTCAAGTATTTTGCCAACTGATGGGTTGCAGGTCCATGCCTGGTCCCGTGGAGGAAGTGGACAAAGGGAGTTCCTGCTTGTTGTGGTCACGCTCCTGGCAAGCAGCCACTTCAGATGGGGAGCGTGCATATCGTCATGGGCCAGGAGTTGGCCCACGTTGAATGTCTGTCTTCTGAGAACTGCCTTCATGTTCCCTGTTCCTGGCATCCGGGGGACTTGCAGTTTTCTAGTGCTGCTCAGATTTGTTGGCTCTGTTCTTCCCCCGGCGAGGGGTAAAGACTACTCGCCACATGTTAAACGATGGCTATATTGAAACTAGGATTTCGTGCACGTTGCTACACTGGAGATGACAGGCACTGAACACCTGAGAGCATCATTGGAAAACCTGCAAGCAAGTATTTGAAAAACCACTCTGGAGTTTTCTCCACCTCATTCTTGGATAGGCTAGCAGCCTGGCTTGCTTTCTTAGCAAAAACCATCTTTCTCCCCACTAGTGGAACAAGATGAATAAATGTGGGTGTTTACCACAGTCACCCATATGAGCCAAAACCCTGCAGTGAGTTTTATGGAGCCATTATTAACAAAAGCCATTTATTCCAAGGCAAAGAGCCCTAAAATTTGGCCAAGAACCTGAACAAGCATCTCTACAGAGCAATGCCCTCCTATCATCTGAACAACTCACATTTCAGTAGAGTTGCTGCTTCTGACCTCTTCTGGATATTGTAGTCCTCGGGTTCCCTCTTTCCAACCATTCAAGCTTCTCCAGTCACTAATATTAAGGAAAAACTGGTAAGTTGTAGGAGGTAATTGTGTTTCCATTAGAAAATGTAGCAGGTCTGCAGAATTCTGGGCTTGGAGGAGGGATCTCATTCTACTCTGTCTCTTCGACAGCGTAGATACAATAAGAGCTTATTTGTAGGAAGTCTTTATTGACGGAAATCCAATCAGCGATTTTGGAGCAAATGTATTCTGGAACAGTGGTTTAAAACTGGAGGTTATAATCAAAAGTAGTTCACGACCAGTGTTAAAAAAAAAAGTAAGTGGAACAGAACAGAACAGAACAGAATGGATCAGAGCACATCACACATAACAAGGGTCAGAATCACTTCTTGAAATTGTTTCAGTTGCTTGGATGTAACTGTGACTGGATGACAATGGAAAATATGTTTCGTACAGCGGTTCGTAGTCAAGAAAGTCTGAAGGTCACCGGTTGTGTACACAGGTTCTTGGGTTCTAGTCACAATTCTGCTGCTGCTTGCACAACTTTGGGCAAGACATTTTTCTCCAATGGGTCTCAGTTTCTCATCTGAAAAATGAAGGGATTATCTTGAACGTCTCGTCAGTTCTGAAACCCAATGATGAAGTAAAATTCCCAAAGGAATCAATGTCAGCATTCAATCAACATCCATTGAAAATATCCCCCCACCCCAAGTCAGCCTCTACGTTCCGTGTTTTGGAAAGGCGTCATTTCCCAAAGAGCTCTGAAAGGTGTGGATCGTGTAGAGAAACACTGCCCATGAGGGTGGAAGCTACTTCAGTAAACTGAGTTGGCTCAGGGACAATCTCTCCGAGTTTCCAATAGATGTTTTGTACCAGATTTCTCTGGTTACATTACAATTATATTTCAAAATACATAGGAACCCTCTTTTGGATGGTGAGGGAGGGCAGATGGAGCATGGCAACTAATTGCTCAGGAAATGCTGAACTTGGTTAATTTGGAAACCGCTCCCAGCTAATGTGGAGCCCTGGGCCACTCACAGTTCCTGCTTTGTATTTTGACTAATGGGACGTCAAAAAAGTCTTGATCTAATAAGAGCAACTGAGGAGGCCCCGAGCAAGCCAGGCCTCTGGGCCAGGGGTGGGGGAGATGCATGGGTGATAGAGAGCTTCTTATTTCTTGGCTGAGCTTCTTTCAAAACAGTCCTTGAAATTATTGACTCCTTCATTCATAAATTCATGGGAGCATAATTTGGAAGGCATCTTACAGTGTTACTTGGATCTCCTGATCCTTGTTGGGTATTAATCCTCCAAATTAATATCCCCCTAAATTTACATAAAGAAAAACCAGGGCATTTCAGGCACAACTGGAAGTCAGCTGTGTTCTGGGAGTCAAAATGTATGACTTTAGGAAAGGATTCTACTGTAGAGCCTGTATTTGGGATCCAGGAACGAAAGGCTCCTTCAGGTGCGTAAATCTCAGCTCTGCATCTAAGCTTATTTGCAATAAGGAGGCAGCACACCTTCCTTCCTGCCATCTGTGTCCATTGCACTTTAATTCCCCCAGTGAATTTTGTAGCCTCACCAAAATGGAAGAACTGGATGGAAGCCTGCAGACCATCTGATCATTCAACGTCCTTGTTTTCAGAAGAGGAACACGAGGCACTCACTTCCAGCCATCTTTTCCGTGTGAGATGCATTAAATGCTTTTGTCTCTTTGCAAAAATTTTAAGGAGATACAATTCTGCATTTGAAGATTGACTGTCAGTAACTGATCGGCTAAATGTGGAGGTAGCTTTGCTTCATACTGACTGTTGCGATACTGAAGTTCAGTATCAGTAACCACGGTGCCTACCAATGCCGTACAAAAATCTAACATCCTCTATTCGTGTCCCACTCCTCTGGAAACTCGAAGCCAGAGACGCCTTGACGTGTACGAGAAAAGTTGGGGAGGCTTTTATTAGCTTTGATTTTGACCCCATTCTCATAAATTATGCAAAATGTGTCACTTATATGAACAGCCCAGAAGAGCTGTTGCCAGTTGTAATATAAAAAATGATACCACGGAAACTGAGACCTGGTTGTGGCAGATACCCTGTCAAAAGAATGATTTATAATCTGGAAATACAAGCAGCAAGCGAGGCCCACCAGCTAGGGCTGTATCATCTAAAGCAATCAAATCCCGCAAATATAAAGCAATTTTGTATTACCATTTCCAAGTGCTCCCCACAATAAGGACTCTTGTATGCCCAAGTTTAATATTCAGAGCAGAAACCGCAAACTCTAGCAGCCGCTCCTGGTCAAGATAGTTAATAACAGTTCCCAGGCAAAGGCAGGCTGTAATAGCATCGCTCCGAGCAGCTGGGGATTTGCTTGGATGTCAGCCTCTCTCTCAGAACTAGAACACGATGGTAGGTCAGACATCCATTTGCTTTATATATTGATATAATTTCATCAGAATTTATGATGTGGGAATTATTGCACAGGCAAGAAATGTAATCTAACCTTCATCTCACACAATGCAGAAAAGATATTATGTTTTTGAGAAAAATACACCGACTTGTTGAATCAGATTACGCACGTGCAGCCCTAATGGATTTCAATATTTCCTTGGACGAGTCATTGCTATTTGCATCAGATGTATTAAATTGGCTTGTGTAGAAGATGTTTTTACAAATAAGGAAGAATTCTAATGCCATTTCTACTTTCATTTTCTCAAGTTCTGGCATGTGAGTTCATTACTGGTAAATTTTAAACATCTGTGTGTGTGTAAGGGTTTACCCTAATTTCTCTAGCCTGTGCATGGACTTTTAATATCCAAATCTTGCAATAACATGTATGATTCTCCTTCATCTGTATGAAGAGTTCTTGGAGCTTCAATTGTCAAATGCAGTAAATGCTGAAAGACTTCCTGGACCATTTTATTGGTGACCATCACAGTGAGTCCGTGTGTCCTATTGTTTGGCCCTCAAAACCATTTTGATTATCTTGAGTTCTGTAGTCTTCTTCCAGTGGGAAACTCAACATAAACTATGTTTTAAAATGAAGGGCTTTCAAAAGATGGCACTTTTTTTTCATCTATGACCTAAACATTCCTTGAATCAAAAATCCTTTTCATATATTTATAAGAAAGAAAAGAATGAATGAAATGACAAATTTCAGAGTACTGCCCCAAACCTGTGTGTCTACAGAAGAGTCTTTTGGTGACACCTTTTGATATCTGCTAATGATGTGAGTGTTTGGGTAAGTGACCATGATTAATCCAGACCACCCAAAACCGCTGTTCTAGTGGTTTTATAATGATTCTGTTGAACTGCAAATACATTGTAGAGTTAAAATGTTCACAACTCCGGAAACTAATTTTTGAAAATATGCACCTAATAGAAGGCATATTTTATCCAGATAGGAAAAAACCCTCATGTTTAATTGGCTGGCGTCGCCGACTAATAATAACTACACTTCATTTTGTACTGACTGCCACGTACAATACCAAGTGCCTCATGTATATTGTCTCCGATATTTACCCCACCCCCATTTCAAGGTCAACATTATTACCTTCATCCTTCAAATGAGAAAATGGGTGTTCAGAAAGGTCAAGTGCCTGGCTCAGGGACACGTGTAGTGAGGGGTAGGGTCTGCATTTGAACCAAGGTTTGTTGGATTTCAGACCCTGGATTCTTTTCAGTGCTTCTTGGCACTGTTCTTTCCAGAGGGGTGGCCGGGTTAGGAGCTCCTTTCAACTGTTTTTTGACCACCCTAAATTACTCCCACTTTCTTCTTCCGAGTCATCTCCCACTAGAGAAACTAAAAAGTTTTTTATGAGATAAAACTAAAAGTCCACTGAGGTGGGCAGGGTTCAGGAAGCCATTTGTTTCCTTAAGGAAAGAAGAATAGGATCAGAAGCAGTTGAATGGCCCTGTCTTCTCTTTCTTCCTGCCTTGAACAGGAATGTGGTGGCTGGTGCTGTAGCAGCCATCTTGCAACCATGAGGCAGAAACTGAGGGCATTTCAGGCATGTGGTCTTGATGTTGCTAAGCAACTAGACTAGTGCGAACAGCTTTCTATCTCCAAATGCCTTGTTATGTAAAAAACAAACAAACAAACAAACAAACAAAAACCCAAAACAAACAAATTCCTGTTTAAGATGTTTTAAGTAGAGGTTTTACAGCCAAGAGTTCCCTAAGCTACACTCACCCGATCATGTGGAAAATTCATTCAGTTCCTTGTTTCTCACGGTAGAGACAGAGGAAAGGTTTTCTTTCCCCTGAGCCTCTGGAAAGTAGAATCTTGTGACTGGACCTTGGGCAGAAGCCACAGGTGGGATGTTCCTAAGTCTGGGTGACCCTTAGGCACAGGTGTGAAAGTCTCAGGAGGGGAAAAAAAAACTCAACAACACTTGCTATTACTGGAGAATCACCTTATTATCTTACTAAATCCATTCTTGTCTTTTATGAAACTTCTTGATCACCTAATAATGTTTGAATAAAATTGCCAAGTGAAGCCTCATGAGATTTAACTTTCTACAATCTCATTCTACCAGACTTGTCCACCCTTATTTCCATCCTGGTTGTTCCATTAAGATAGCATTGCTAGATTTAGCAAATATAAAAAATACAAAATACCTGGTTAAATTTGAATTTCAGAAAAATAATGAATTTTTTTAGTATAAGTATGTATCATGGAATATTTGGTATAAGATGTCTCATGGAATATTTGGGACATATTTTATCTGGCAACTTTAAGACTCTGTCCTCAGCCTAAAGAGATGTGCTAGGCCACTCCATAAAGCCCTTTATAATTCATATACTCAGCCACCCCAAGTCATCTCTTGCTTTATTTTCCCATCTTGACCATCCTTTATTGTTTTTTGATTCCTACCTCTGCTCAGGTGCCCCAAACCTGATATCTGACTGATGGCTTCCACCTTTCAATTTCTGGCTCTTTTATGAGGACAGATCCACCAGACACTCCCTCTACACACACACACACACACACACACACACACACACACACACACACCCACCCTTCAAGCCCTTCTCTGGCCGGCACTGCCCTCACAGACAGTTCCCACTGGTGTTGGGGAGGGAAACCAATCTCTCCTATGTTACTGGATATGGCAGATTTATTTCCACTTTGATGATGAAATGTTCGTTCATTTACTTATTGGACAGACTATGATGGAGCATGTACGGTATGCTAGGCACTGTGGGGGAAAGTGTGTTGGACACGGTGCCTGACTTTGAAGAGCCCACAGTGAGTTGCAGAGATGGCCTCCAAGCGAGTGATTATAACACAGTGCTATCGATGCTAATAGACAAATGGGCAGTGGATCACGGGGCCAGAGAAGGGAGGGCTCTCTGCATTTACCAGGGGCACAGATGCCAGCTGCGCTCCTTGCTGTCCCCTATCCAGATCCACTCTTTTCTGTTGGCTCTGGTTTATACAATTCCTGCTGACCCATCACCTGCCTTCATGGTGTCAGTCTGGCACCTAATCTGTCAGTTCCCTGAGGACAGGGCCCAGGTCCTTCAAATCCGCCTGCCTCAGCGTCTCTGGCACCATGAAGGTCCCCCCAAATATTTACAGGGTAAGACATTGATGTGCTTTTTAAAGCAGGGCTTTTAAAAAATGGAGGAAGTGAGAGGATTATGTGGCTTTTCTAGGGCTATAGCACAAGCCAGTTGCTGAGCAACAATTAGAGGTCACAGCTTTGGAATTTATGGTCACTTGTCAAATTGGTCGAGTCAGGCGAAAGCGGTATAAACATGATTCCCAATTCCATCTGAAGTAGAATATCTTGGGGCCTTTTCCTTCTCGTTAGCCCCAAACAGAGCTGATGTATTGCGTTTAAGCAATCCCACACAATACTCATATAAATACTTGCGACAAGGAAAGCCTTATTCTCTTCTGCAACGTGTCATCACGTGTCTTGTAGGGTCCCTGCTGGGATTCTTTCCACTGGCTGAGGCCTCTGCACACTGTATTTATGTCGAGGATCCCTTCTGCCCCTTTGACTGTTTCGTAGGTCTGTTTTTACTTAAGAGCACACAGGAATAGAAATGTAGCTGCTAAATTAATCTGGCCTTGGTGAAATACGTCTGCTTTGCGAGTGGGATTACTGAAATTTACATTTTCGTCACTCTCCGGAGCAGGCGGGCCTTTACCTCTTCTCTGCAAGATCTTTCCAGAACACATCTCCAGAGACCCAGCTGCTACGATGATGATGTCAGTAATGCTGGGGCAACGTGAAAGCTTCCTTATTAACTCTATTATTGTTCATTTACTTTTAACAATCAAGTGGGGATGAGGGGTGAACGGTGGGCTTGCAACAGACCTGGGCTGGGAATTGTGGCTGCCTCACTCTCCTGCAGCTCAAGCCCTAATCAGAGTGTCGTGTTGAGTTGTGCTGCCTGCGTGACAGGGGTGCTTGCACGGAGGAAGCTGATGAAAAGGCAGCTCTTAGAGATTTTCTTTGGGGGAAGTATATTCTCCTTCCTTGAGCTCATAACTGCCCAAGAAAAGTGATAGCTGTTAGTCAGCATTTTGAATTTTTTCAATGTCAAATGGGATACGTGACTGAATGATTTCGTTTATTTAGTTCTTGTGGCAGAACATCTGATTCGAATGGAGTCAATTCGAATGTATCTCATGGCCAGCTCTTTTTTCTTTTTCTTTTTTTTTTTGGTCTATTCTACTGATATCCTAATTTCAGCTCTTATTACTACAGACACAGTTTACTGCAAAGCTTCCTAACTGTTTTATTGCCTCCAGTCACTCCTCCTTATCCATCCTATACTTTTAACTACTAACCAGCCCTTTAAACATATCTCCTTTAGAGGGACACGGTTGGAATGATGATTGAACAGGAACAACAGGAATCTTCTCCTTTTAAGTTCCATCAGCAAATCTTTAGCATTGTCTGAAACACAGGCCACTCTGAGACGTTTCAACAAAGTTTGGTGGGTGAAATTTAAGAACGCGTGAATAAACAGATTTAAGAGTAGCTTTGAAAACAGATTTGAAATGCAAAAGAAGACGGCATCTGAAATGTTCGTTCATCAAAAGAACCAAAATATTTCTGAGAATGAGTGGAATTTTATATTCAAAGAGATAACAGAAGACGCAGAATTATTAAATATGTGCAGTCTGATATGGGAAGAAAGACAGGGAGGGGAGGAAGGAGAGAGAGAGAAAAGAAGGAAAAGAAAGAAAACAGCTCTCGTTTATCATTGGAGGTGATAAAAATCAAGATGAAAATGCTAAAGTGAAGTCATTAAAATAGAAGATAAACATAAGTCATATAAGATGAATATATAACGAAAAAAATGATAGAACTGGAGGACAGAAATTGGATCCAACACGTGAATAATGAAAATTCCTGAGGCAGACAGACAATGTATACACACATGAGACTGGAAATTGACAAGGCTCGTAGGGTTGATGTGATATAGACAGAAATCAACTTCAAAACATAGCCCCATGGAAAGAAAGGGGTATTGCTAGTTTACAAGTCAAAACCTGAGGTTGCTTACAAGAGAGAATAAATTGGAGAGGCTTTTTATCCTTTCCCTCTTAAATTATCAAAGCCAGAAACAATGGAACAACATTTCAAGGAGAAAGAAAGAGACTAAAGAATGCTTTTCATTCACAAAGGCAACTTAGTCAGTAACTCGTTTATTCATTTAACCCCCTCCACTCAAAAATCTACATATCTATGAATCTATGTTTCTGTCTATCTACCTGCATATCTGACTACCTGTCTACCAGCCTAACGGGCACTCAGTGCTTACTCAGCTCTAAGGAGACTTGGAAGGTTTCTGGGTGGTGGTAGTGGTGGCAGCTACCCAGTGACCTGCCCGCTCACTTCATGACAAAGAATTATGTTTGGTCAGTGACAAGAGTCTACAGCAGAGAGAGTTACCTACCAAATAGTCATTTCCCCTTCTCTTTCAAAGTAATAAACCCCAATTTTAGCTGGACACGTTGCTGCTGAGTAAAAAGATTCCAACTTCCAGGCACCATTGCACCAGCTAGATGTGATCCTGGGGCTAAGCTGTGGCCACTAAGCTGTGTGAAACTTCTGGGATGTCTCATTAAAATGGGGGAGGTGTACCTTTTGTTCCTCCTTCTTTCCCCTTCATCCTGTGACTTGGAATGAGGTTATAATTGCTGGGGCTCCAACAGCCATTTTGGAGCATGCGGATGAAGGCATACACCCTGTGGCTTGGAGCAGAAATCAATTCCATCAGGATCTCAGCTTCGAGAAGCCTGGGCCCTGAGGACTGTGAGACTTGTGAATCTGCGAGGCTAACTTGTTTTAGCCATGATCTTCTGGGTCTCTGTTACATCCAAGGATATCCTAAGTGATAATATTCTCAAGAAAGAATTTTGAATTAGCTCCAATATATAGGCATATAAGTGATCTAGGTCCCAGAGTCCATGACTATCATAATTTTAGTTTAGTTAATTTTTAAAGAAGTAGAAATTTAATATCCACATTGGCTAATTAAAAACAAACCCTCGATTTCAAAATCAGAGAACTAAGAAAGATAACTTGCTGTGGGGTACTTCTGGCTATAAACAACTTAAAGGTGGACAAGGCTCATTGAGATGATGGCTGAGGTTAAGGTTTTATAATAGTTAACTGACTTTCTTTCTGGGCAATAACTACCTACAGATAAAATATATATATATATATAATATACATATATGTACTTTATACTGTATATACCCACTATATATATTTAGCTAAATAAAGTTAAACATACAAAATACATTATATTATTTATACCAGCAAAAAATAACTAGAAATTACACACAGATCTTGTTGACAATAACATTAAAAAATATAAAACTTAAAAATAGCATAATAAAAAGTACGAATGACTTACATAAAGAAATTTTTCTTGGGAAATGTAAGAGTATAAATGAGACATACAATAGTGTTAATCTGTCCTAAGGTTACATATAGGCCAAAGCAATCTCACTGGAAATTCGAAGTTATTTTAGAAAAAAAATTAACATTTTACAACTTTCTTTGGAAAAAAATAAACCAAAAAAACTCAAAAAATAAATTTTGTGAGTGTGACTCTCAAAAATGTTGTCTAAAAAAAGCCAGTCCTATCAAATATAAAACCATGTTATAAAACAACAGTAGTAAAAAAGGAGAATAGAAAATTCACAAATAAAATAGCTCAGTGGAGCAGGATAGAAACTCATAAATTAAACAGAAAAATTTCATATGTAATAAAGTGTCATAAGCAAGAAGGAAATGAAGAATTATTTAATAAATATTGAGGGTGAGGAAAATTGCTTTATTCCTTCCTTCCTATAGAGTAAAAATAATCTCCATATGGGAAAAAGATTAAGCTGAAAAGTCAAATCAATGAAAATCAGCCAAAAATAAAACAGACTCTCAGATATTTGGAAGGGTGGGAACTTTCTAAAGTTTGAAGCAACTGAAAAAAATACAAAGTAATAGATTGCAAAGAAATTTCAAAATGCCTCTCCAGTGAAAATATAAAAATGAAAAATAAATTAAAGCAGTCTGCTGTAAAAATATATTCATATTAAAAATGACAAACTGTAGTACGATTTTTAATGGTATATAAAGATCTCAATCAAATTTGTAAGGATAATATTAAGATTCCAACAAGGATATGGACCAAAACATTGCTCTGACAGTTAAGTGTAAGAGATACATATAAAAATTTTGTTTTTAAAATGTTTAAATTAGCTAGTAACAAAAATGCAAATGAAAAGTACCACTTAGTTTTCTTCTGTAAAAATTAAAATCTAATAGCAGTTGGTCATGAGATTTTTTTTTTTAATAAAATTGGCAAATAATAATTGTTGGAATGAGTAGAAGTTAGTACAACCCACTTGGAAAACAATTCGGCAATACAATTCAGGACCTACAAAATAGTCATACTCTTTGACATAATATAATCACTCTTGGGAATTAATTCAAAGGAAATAATTAGAAAGCAAAATATCGTATCTGGAGAAATGTTTACTGCATCATTTATAATAAAACCACAACAACAACAGAGGAAAAAAGACACTAGACAACAACCATTACAAATGATAGCTATTATGCAATAACAAAGAATAGTTTTATTTGGTAACTCTAAGTAAAAAGCGCATCATAAAATTGTACAATAGCTGTAGTTACAACTGTATAAAATGATGATCGTAGCTCCCCTCCAAAGTAAGGAGAAATTATAGGAGTGGCATCATGCTGAAATTATGGGTAATTCTTCCTGTTAAAGTGTTATTTAATTTTGGTAGGAAAACCATCTCTATTGTATGTGTGTGTGGTGTGCTTAGGCATACAGTGTAGTGGTTAGTAATTATGTGACCTTGAACAGCTCACTGGAGATCTTTAAGCTTCAGTTTGTCCATTTTTAAAAGGAGGTAATAATAGGATCCACTTCATAGCGCTGTTACGAGAGCTGAGTGAGGTAATGCATGCAAAACACAAAGGACTAATGCCTGGCACTTGAGTAAAGGCTCGTTCATGTTATGGAAAGGAACACTGACTTTGGAAATGCTGATGCTGAGAATAATGTTGTTGCCATCCTCCTGTTAGTGTATTTCCAGTGGCTCTCCACGATTCACAGAAAATTGTTCAAATTTCTAATCTTGATAATTATAGACCGCCATCATTTTGCCCATCCTACCTAGGTACTTCCGTCTTCCGCTCCCTAAGATAAGTTTGCTGCCTTAGTAGTCAGGCTCATCTGAGATTGCTCTGCAGAGTTACATCAACATTGAGAAACAGTCATGCTCAGGAAATACATCTGGCGCTGCGGGTACATTTACATTACAGAGGAGGGAAGCAGACAGTGGACAAGAGAGAAAATGGAAGCACAAGGAAAATGTGAGCAGTCCCAAGCCAGGCTGACCCTCTGCTGTTCTGCACTGTTGTGGTTGCGACGGTTGTTGATGGCAGGCGGTTCCCACTCTGATTGGTTGGTACCAGTACCATGCCTACTGTTAAAGGATTTTAATATCACACCTGTTAGTAAATTTCTTAAATGTTATGCAGGCAAAGGTGGCATTACACTCACACTTTGCCTTGCTTATTACTATTGTTAAAAACATTTCCCAGTCCTCTTCACCAACCCAAAGTCTGACCTTCCTTCAAGGCTCAACCCAGACTCTACCCTCTGCAAGATACCCCCTCCCGTTGTCTCACTCACTTCTCTTTCTTTAAGCATTATTATCTGTTTCTACTCATATTTCTCTAATTCTATAGGAAAATCCTCAGGGCAGAAAACTTGCTGTGTTGTCCATTGATTGGTTGGTGGTGGTTTTTTTCCCCCCTACTCTTAAGGATTTCTCACAAGATGTACCGCAATGATTAACATGAGATAAGCACCCTGTAAATGTGTTTGAATCAGCGAAACATTTTAACTAAGAAAAGACCTCTTATTTGTCATTATTCTGGGTTACTTAAAGAGAAAGTATCAACATTTCCCCATTAATAACTCCCAAAGGAGTATTTCAAAAATTATTTCCCCTGGGTCTGTGACCAGTTCGGAGAATTAACTGGTGCCCTGATTTATAGCCTGGCCAGAAACAGTGACCAACGTATAGTTACGGTACATTAGGTGATTTTCTTACAACGAAGTCCTTTAAAACTAGCCAATATGTGAGCTATAGCTAAAAACTTGGAGCTGTCTTGCCTAACTGAAGTGCCTTCTTTCTAAGATGGGACCCTGCTGCCCATACCTGGACATCCAGCTCAGGGGGAAACACAAGACCAATGGCGATAACTTAGCGTTCAGCTCGGATCGAGATTATAATTTAGAGAAAAGCTGTGTCCTCACCTTGAAAGTGCCCTGTTGTAAAGAAATCAGCCAGCTTTTTGCTGGCAATGCCCCAGCTCTGTATTAACTGTCCAGATTAATGTCGGATCATACCCCCAACTTATTCATGAAGCTCCTCCATGCAATATAATTGCAGATTTTGGCATCCAGAGTGAAGTCTCATTGTTTTATAGATTAGCTTCTCTTCCTGAGCTGCGGAAGAGACAATGATCTGAAACAACTTAGTCTAGGGGGAAAAGGAGTTCATGTATTTCACATGAAAAAGCATTTGTCAAATGGGAGATCCCAGGTCTCATTTACACTCCATCTTAAGAGTGGGGACCTGCAGCCCCACCGAGAAGGAGATGACTGATGTCTGCTCCAAGCCCGTGAATGGCTACTTTCATTGTGGCTCTTTCCCAAGTGAATGGAATGGCTCTTTATCTTTGCTTAAGAATTAGTGTTATGAAACCGCAACTCTACTAATCTCTACTGCAACATCCCCAAATGTAATTTATGCACGTGGGTGAAGAATCGTAGGTTTCATTTCCAGGGAAGGGCACCAATCAGCCAACTACCTCACTGCAGTGAATCATTACAGAGTAGTCAGTGCAATCAAAATATTAATACACCTCAAAACAGGTTAAATATTTGACTGCAAATGTCAAGTTACCCTGCTAATCGGCACACCTTAATTGTGAGATTTTAGAAATCGAAGGTCTTTCAGAGTGAGACTTTGAAAGGTGAAGAAAGGCAGCTTGTTTCTTGTATAAGTGGAGTTTGCTTATTTTATTATATTTACATCTCAGGTAATGGGCTTGAGCCGTTTTCCATGGGTCTATTTGGTACACGGCTATTTTACTTTCTATGGGATATTATGCATGTGTTTATGAATGTATGTATGTCTAGGGATATGTTCTATGTGTGTGAATGTGTAAGATGTATGTATACTGTATAATAACTTTTATATAAAAATAAATATCTTCCTTTGGTTCTCATTAAAATCTCTTCTGGGGAAATTCAGCAAAACATTTACCAAGATAGGTGATGGACTATCTTAACATGAACTTTTCTTTTTTTTTCCTCATTAAATTACGTTAAATTAAAGCTGTCAAATAACCTGTATATCCTAGGTTCTCCTCCAGGATTAGCAGGTTAATAGTTTTGCCTAATTATAAAGTTTTCCAGTTCTGCAAAATTTTTCTGTAAGAATAAGCCTCTGAAATAGATTTTCTTTGAATTTGAATCAGTTTTTTCCCTGTTGCCTCTCCATACCACACCAGTGATCAGGCCAAGCATTTTTTTTCCATTTTAGCTGTTTGTCTAAGACTGTGTGTGTGTGTGTGTGTGTGTGTGTGTGTGTGCGTGCAGCATCTTGGGAAGTCATCTGGATCATTTAATCCAATGATTTAGATGCTTGAGCAATAATATTCTCATATGTATCTTCTCGACTTGACTGTCCACTTACAGCTTTGACCTGAAAATGATTAGTTTTTGAGGCAGGAGATTAAGGGAATGAGAAGAATCAGCAAGAACAGAAGGTGGGTTACTAAAAATAGGGGTTTCACACACGGATGAAAAAAAAGGCCGTCATCATGGGCTTATTCTGCAACAGAAGAATGTTAACCACAAGTTGTTTCCTTCCATGAAAATTTATTAAAGAAATAAAAACACAATCTAATACACAGTAGATTCTAATAATCATTTAATTTGTGGCTTCATGCAGCTAGGATTTGTCTTGGCCAGTTAATTTCCTTCTTATATCACTTGGGTTATTTGGAAATTTTGATAAGAGGGGATAAGTGTATACATCTATATCTTTTTTGGGGGTGGTGGTAATTAGGTTTTACTTATTTATTTCTGGAGGAGGTACTGGGGATTGAAACCAGAACCTTGTGTATGCTAGGCACACACCCTACCACAGAGCTCTACCCTCCCCTCTACGTCTGTATCTTATACCTACAGATACTCCACTTTTTAGCAAAGAAAAATATCTCCTGGAAGATCTGCAATATCTCCAGTTACTCCTCAACAACCTTAAGAGTGTTCCTGTTCGCACCCGCATGGGCCTACTAGCCCACTTTAATTCTGAGAACCCTTTGAGAATATTCCACGCTGCGGTGGCATGCAGTTTTATCAAACACTGAAAATGCAATTCTGCTTCGTATAGATAAGACCTTGAGCATAAGGATGCAATGTTTTGCTCTGGTGTACCCCCCAGTGGGTGTTGCAAATCCCATGTTGTTTTTTGTGGACAAATACGTGCTTTCCAATTGTTGGTTTTCCTAAGTATGAAGTCTGCCCCACCCCTTGCCCCAATAATGAGGATTTATAGCTCTTCTGTCACTTTTTAAGAACATTATGACATTTTCCTGCATAGAGATCTTCCATGAAAAGGAATCTTGTGTAAAATTAGAAAGTGGATGTCCAGATGAAGTTTTGCACTCCGTGGCTCCCAGTCTTTCTCCCTTTAGACCATTCACATTCAATCACTTGTTTCCTATCTGCATTTCCCATCAGTCTGTAATGTCCATATTTTGAGGTCTGTGTCTGTCTTACTTACATCTATATCCTCTTGACTTGTCCCAGGACTTGTAGGTACAGTGGACACCTAGTAAATATTTGTTGAATAAATGAATGAATGTATAGTCTACTCCTTCATGTGTGCTTAATACCTTAACACATAAAAGTCATTTCAACTTTTAACCTTCCTTTACAAAGTCCCGCAGAGAAGAGGTTAGCAATTCCTGAGAATCTATTCCTTTTTCTCTAGCATTATCATGTAAAGAGTATTGTCAATTGCACATGTCACTTTCTTGCTGGCAGAGAAGGCAAAGAGGACACTCCTCTGGATGAAGTTTCACTGACAGTTCTATTTCTTTTCTAGGGTGTGTGTCTATTTTCAGTTTAGAAGCTGTGACATTTATCCCCTTTGAGTAAAGGTTAAAAAAAAATTCCTTAAGACAAAGATCTGGAAAAATCTCTACTCCTGTCTATTCTACTATGAGCATTTAGCTGAGAACTCTTATTTGGGCCGCACGTCTGATTCCACCCAAAATTCACGGAATGCTTTCCATGTGCCAAGCACTAGTCGAAGTTATTTATATGTGTAAACTCCTAACAACCACCATGGGAGGCAAATATTATTACAATGTCATATTACAGAGGAGGACTTGGAAGCTTGGAGAGGTTATGTAATTTGCCAATGTCCCACAGGTAGTAAGTGTCAGAGGAAGATGTGCAGTCTGTCCGATGCTCTTAACCTCGATGGTACTCTACTTCTTAACGCTGTGACAATACTATAAAAATGACTCTGTTTTGGTATTATTTTTTCCCTCCTTGCCAAATCGTTGGTGCCAGAGTGGGGGCTCATAGAGCACTTGCATGTCAGAGACTGACGTCGGAATTCCTCAAGGTTTTCACTCTAATCGTCTCCATGTTTTGTTTTTTTTTTTAAGTAGCTATGCTTCAAAATGGGGGGCAGAATAAACTAGTGTAGCAGTGTAACCAGATAGAGAAAAGTGTATTTTTAATAAGCTCTAGCAGAAAAGACTGTTTTATGTCTTAAAACACCAAATTGTTTCTCTGTGGCTTAATGAAAACCCCACTCACCTTAATGGGAAAACTTCTCGAGGTTTCCAGGCTCCGTGGAAGCAGCGGTGGATCTGTCCAGGAGAGGGCGGACGAGGTAAGAAAACTGCCTGTTTCCAGTCGTGCTGCCTGGGCTTCAGGCAACCCTGGTGCCCTCAAAGCCACAGTCTGAGGATGCTGTGTAAGATGGTTGTTGCCAGGCCCTCAGTACAGGAATAAAAATTCCTATGTGTGCAGAAAGAAATAGAAAACGAAAAACTCTTGAAAGAAGGACTTGGCACGTCTCTAGTGTACATTGGACACGGTGCACGTGAGAAAATTTTTGGTGCTAGTGTGTCAAATTTGGAATCAAAACAGAGTTTCCTCCCAGGACACCCTGATGCCATTTTCATTATGGAAAATGGGAGCAGGAGGGGAGAGGGGAGCAGATGTGAAATCAAAGAGTTTAGATATGAAGGGACCTGGAGAAATTTCATCTCTTCTGCAACAAACTGAAGCCATCCTAGATGAAAAAACAAAAACCAAAAAAACACATTTGTTAGTTTATTTATGGCCCTTTTAGCCATTTCTCACAACACGCGGTGGGGAGGCCAGGGGATGCAGAGCCAGGAGACCTGTTTCGTGCCCTTCTCTGCCGTCTTCTACATTTGCCCCCTGGGCTACTTCACTCTTTCCCGGCGTTCTGGCCTCTTCATGCTGTTGTGACGTCTAATGAGAGTCTGGACCCTGTAGTCCAGCATCTACTATATTCACAGAAAACAATCTTCAAAACCGTGATTTCTGTGCTGGGAGTGCACAGTGTATCATTTGGGAACTCAATGAACTCCAGGTTATTTTGAAAACGTGGGGGTGTGTCCTGTAATACGAGGCAAAACGAGAAACTCAAAATGTGCTGGTGAACTTGCAGGGACGACACAGGAAAGCCAGCATAGCTCCACACGGATGTGGCCTGCGTCACGTGCCCGTTCTGCCCCAGTGTCCCTTTGAGTGTGTCGTGGATAATCCGGACCATCTGGGTCTCAGAGGTAACATCCAGAGCAGGGTGCTCATACCACACTGACCATTTGTGGCCTTTGTCCTCACTGTGTTTAATTTTGGCCGTTGAACAACATGGGATGGGCCGAGGGCTGTCATTTTTCTATTTTGACAATCACGTGGTAATAGTAACAATGATAAATAAAATACGCTCTCGGCTAGACATTAGGGGGCTCAGTTTCCGAGCAATGCCAGTTTCCAAGGCTGGGTTATCAGCAACACAGGGTTGTCAGGGAGTTTCCGGAAGTTTCCCCAGGAGCGGTGGCCACCTTTATAAAACATATGGAATTGCGATATGATAGTCGAGGGTCTCTGGTCCCTGATTCTTGCTTTCTTCACCGGGGCAGGTGAACTCCTCATCTGGAAGTTATCACGTTTGGTCCTCACCCGAATGGACGCACCCAGGGGCCAGCCTGCCCTTCAAAGGGCACGCTTCCTTTCGGAGCTGGAAAAATAGAGGCAGCGGCCAGAAATTTCAATCAGCGCTTTCAGATTCCAAAACTATGACACTGTCACACTGGTGTCATTAAAGCTAACTAACCATATTAAACGAATATTAAAATATGGACTCCTTTGCATAACGTAATGAGCAAAACCGCTTTTAAGTTTCTCCCTGTGCTTTGAGGTGAGGTGGCATTTACATTCCCAAACTTTGAAGTCAGAACAAAATGTACAGGTAGAGGGTACTAGATCAAATAATAATCAACTTCAAAAAGCATTTTGGCTGCTGGATGTCCCAGGGCTAATTTCCTCTAGACATTTTAAATGTAAATGTCTAAACTCATTTAAAAATTGTAAATTGGTCCAGGTTCAATCAAAAAGCATCCTGACGCAGACCGGGGAGACTAGGCTAATTGTCATTTGTTTGTCAAATGAATTCCATTTGGAAAGCAATGAAACCTCCAAGCTAATTCTTTTAAGGTGAGCTGGTATTTGTATTATCAGTTAAATGCAGTAAAATGCATAATCATACGATGATAATGAAAAGTGAACCTGTGTTAGCGCCGGGGCTCCGCCTGCCACGGGGCATGGAGTGATGAAACCTAAGTACTGTAATGTTGCCTGGGCCACAATGACACCAAGTCTGGTCTTTAGCCTTACAGAGACTTTCTTTGCATTTTAAAAAACTTTATCAAAGCACCGTGGCAATATAGAAAATGTCAAAGTGAAATGCACTGTAGGCAAATGGAGATTTCATTAAGTTTAAATTTATTGCTTTTGACTGATGTATTACCATGCTTGTTAAGAACTAGTAATTTGGAATATCTGTCTGCCTGGTCGAATAGCTTTGTCTCCTTGCATATTACTTTGTATGGACTTTGAAAGACCACAATAATGCCGAGGAAGTGTGAGCTGTTTTTCAGTCGTGTTTTGAGGATGGTAAGGCCTTTGGCCTGCGCTCTGATCAACTTCCACACACTTCCCGAATGTCTCGTCTGGGCAGTGGAGGCTAACTGTAGAACTCGTATTTACGGGACTTTTGTGAGTTCGGCCGGATGGTGGGATGTGCCCCAGAGGGGAGAATTGGAAGTGACTCTTCTGCTGGGGCTCTTTCTTCTCGACACTCACGAAGTGGGTGTGGGTGAGGGAGGGTGACCGGTGAGGACCGCTGGGGGATACACACCGTGTCCGGTCAATAGGGGAACAGAGCTGCAGCGATCTGGGGAGGGAACATGGTGTAGTTCAACCCAGATGTTTTACAAACAAGGAAGGTAGATCCAGAGGTTACACAGCTGGTGGTGACAGAAGTAGCCATACAGGTCTCAGCTCCAGTGTCAGCTCATCAGCAGAAATGTCCCTCCCCTGCCTCAGCCACTGGTGTCTTCCACATCCCTGTCGCTGGTTTCTAGGACGTCCGTTGGCAAACTTTTTTTTTTTTTAAGCTTTATTGTGGTATAAATAATATATGAAAAACTGCAACTATTTAGTGTTCATATTTTGATGAGTTTGGACACATGCCTGTGCCAGTGAAACCGTCATCACCATCAAGGCACTAAACACATCCAAGACGTCCTCGTGTTCTTTTGTGTATGTGTTTGCTAAGAGCATTTCACACGGGAACCACCCTCCTCATGTATTTTAAAGTGCGCAGTTCCATACCGGTCACTATACGGGCACTGTGTCTGCCAGCAGATCTCTAGAACTTACTCATCTTGCGTGACTCAAACTTTATAGACTGAGGGACACCTCCCTGTTTCCCCGCCAGCCCCTGGAAACCACCATCCTAGTCTCTGCTTCTGTGAGTTTAGCGAGCTGAGATCCTGCCTGTCCGTGGAATCCCGCCAGGTCTGTCCTTCTGTGACCGGCCAGTTTCACGGAGCATGACATCCTCTAGCTTGTCCACGTTGGAGCAAATGGTAGGATTTCCTTCTTTATCGAGACTGAACTTTTTAATGGAAAGAGACACATACTGGGCCAAGAGGCAAAGCTGATGATACCATGTAGGTGTTTAAATGACAAGAGGGAGAGTGAATTTGCCCAGTTTTTTTATTGATGAAATTCAAATTAGGGTCACTCTCTCTCTCCTGCCTTCTGAGACAGCCTGCATTCAGTATGGAGTGTGTATCTACCTTTACTTTAACCCTCGCCCCCACTACCCCCTTTAAATAAATCTACTTATACGCAAAAAAAAAAAAAAAAGAAATTCAAATTAGAATATAACACTTGAGTACAATACTTTGTAGTGTAGATCTACTAATGAGAAGAATGAAATTTTGGGGGGCAGGATAACATTAAGAATGGAATTCTTTTTTGGGAGGGCGACTTTTCACATGATTAGGGTTCAAATGTTAAAAACCAGGCTGCGGGCTGGATCTACCTGCAGGCCACAGCTTGCGGTCTCTGATCTAGCACGCTGCACTTTTAATTTTGTCCACTGGCCGCATCACTCTCTAGAATCACCCACCGATTGTTGGCTGTTTCATTAGCAAGGCCCGTGAGAACAGAGGCCTTGTCTGTTGGGTTTTCCTCTGCCTCTCCAGCTCCTTGCGGAGCAGGCAGAATAGACATAAGGCCGGCATGTGGTAGACACTCACTTGGTGTTTGGTGACTAACCAGTGAATCCAGATCCTATCACCAAATCGAATAGATGAGAAGATACACAGTGTACCCAAGGGACAGGGAACGCTCATTGGCTCATAGCAACGGCATTACTGAAACAAACAACACACTGCAGCTTATTTCTGATTCTGTCATCATTTCAGTCCCTTGATTCCTTTCTGATTTTGCTATTACGAGGAAATGATAATGAACCCGAACATGGAATAGTTTAATACTTCTGCTATTCTGTAATCGTCAGCTGTATGTAAACGCCCCAGTACCCCTTTGGTCACGGTCATAAATGTGTTGAGCTCTGTGTCCAGCTGCCTCGCTGCTTCTCTACCCCCAAGTCCGGGCTTCTCTGCAGATGAGAGCAAGCACCTGTGTGGCCATTCACATGGGATCAGATTGAATGCCCTTTGGGAAGCCCTTCCCGAGTACCCCAGCCTTCTAGGGGCCCCCTTCTCTGAATACCTTGTGCTCTGTATCATACGCGGAGCTTGCCCTATTCTGTTTCATAGCCATTTCTTCATTTTGGAGTGGATATCAGTGTTTGCCATCTGCCCAGATAGACCATGAGTAAGCCCTTTGAGAGCGAGTGATTCCCGCTCATGCTCCTTTGATACGCTACACACTGCCTGTTTCAGGCACGAATGTGTATTTCTTAGTAATTAGTGTACTATACTTGGAGAAATGAGATTAAAAAATCATAAAAAAACAAGGACACATCAAGAATTTTGTTTTAAAACACATACACTCACACATATAAAAAAAACCAAAAAACATTCATAGCCAATTCAATTTCTTATCCCACGAAATGACAATAGAAATTTATAATCAGAACTGAGACCTTGAGTCTCTTTAATTGTGCAAGCCGTGAATAATTTTTTCATTATTCTCAGTGTAAAAAGCATTTTGTGAAGATGTTTCACATCGAGGTGCTGCGTACGTTTCTCTCGTTGTCTTCCAGTTAATCAAGGAACTCAGGGAACTCACACAGTCATTCTCTGAACATCGGTGAGGTGGGGTCTGCCTGGACTGTGCTTGGTGGAAATGTGAGCCCTTCAGAAATCTGTTGCCAAAAAAATATTGAAGAGATATTTATTTCCTAAGTGACTCATTCTAAAAGCTCTACCATGAATGTGTTTACATCTGACATAACAAGTCCACTCCTTAAGACTGTGTGGGAAGGAAGTAATCTGTCTGCTTTACTTGCTTAATCAAAAGAACGAATAGGTAGAGACGAAGGGCCAGACTGAGAGTGGAACCTCTGGCCATTTCTACATCAATTACCAACAAGAGGGAGCAGCAGGGAGAAAATGTCCCCTTGTTTTCAAACCCAGGACTGGCCTTTAAGGGGTTGCTTCTCAACCAGTGGGGAGGGGATCGATTTTGCCCCAGCCCCTGGAGATATCTGGCAATGTCTAGAGACATTTTGGATTGTCTTGACTTGAGAAGGGAGATGTTGCTGGCATCTTGTGGGAAGAAGCCAGGGAGGCTACTAACACCCTTCAGTGGGCAGGACAGCCCCTCACAAGCAAGAACCATCTGGCCCCAAATGTCAATAGAGCCACTGATGCATATCCGTTTTTTTTTTTTTAAGGCAGCCGCCAAAGCATAGATGGCGCTCTAGGTAGGGCTTCTTGCCTTGACATTCGGATCATACTGAGCGGAGGCAAAATAGTCCCAACTCGGAAGAGAGCAATGCAATCTGAACTTCAGCGTGGAGCGGTGCTTCAAACAGTGTCAGTCTCCGAAGCACATGACTCTGTGGATTTGGAGGAAGAGGTGCCCAAAACACCGCTTCCTACATCATCAGCGTAGCCATCCATTGCTTGAACAACCCACATCTCTTAGTTGAACTGCACCTTTTGTGTTCCTCAGCGCCCTTCAAAATATTACATGTTATCAATTTACTGAAACCTAACTAAATCACTTCCTTCCTAGATTGTTTTTTTCTGTGCTCTAGATCTGTGTGCGTGTGTGTATGTGTGGTGAGGAAGGCGCTCGCAAGAAGTCTAACTTAGAGCAGGAATTAGCTGTATTTTTAAAATCCAGGTTATATTCTAGAATCACAGCTCACTCTGTCCTTGGCATTATCTACTTTTGACTACAATGTCAATTTGTTGTAAATAATGACTCTTAACTGTTGCATGACCGTAGCTCAGCAAGGAAAGATTATCTGAAGATACGCATTGCTTCATAAGGCAGAGGAGTTAAAAGGAATTTCAACCAGGGTGGCAGAAAGGAGTTTTGAAAAACTTCTGCTATTGAGAAAATTAAGTCAACCTTCATATTCTGTTTAATAGATACTTTATGGAATATTGTAAAATTACATATTGAGGAGTTGTATCTTTTTAGCAAACTCCATGGCTTTCTCTGAGTCACCTATAGTTCTCTGAGTTCTCCTTAGTTCTCTAATTAAAACTGTACTGAATTGAATGTTTTGAAATAAGTTGATGATATGTCTCAGCTGTGCTAGGTGAATTAAATAGGGGTTTTATATTGATAATTCTCACACAGATCCATTGGAGCTTGTATTCTTAACCCCATTTTATAGATCTGAGGACTGAGGTTTAGAACAACTAGAGGACTTGCCCAGAGTTGTAGAGTGGAAAAGACCCAGCTATATATGAACCCAAGTCTGTCTGGCTTAAATACCGCATGGATATGTTGAAATGCTCAAATGCTCTTTGTTATGGGGTGAAATTTTTATGACTCCATATCAAGGTGTTTCAAAATAAAATAAAAATCTGTTCATATGATCAGTCTGGTCAACCTACGTTTCTGAAGGCACAAAAAGGATATTTCTGGACAGAATTATTTGAGTTTACATTAGCATGATCAAGTGAACTAAGAAACAAAGAAACATACAAACCTTCCCTTGACTCTAGAGCAATGGTTCTCAAAATGTGGTCCCCAGACCAGTAGCATCACCATCACCTGAGAAGTTGTTAGAATGCAAATTCTTAAACCCCCATCCCAAACCTACTAAGTCAGAGTCTCTGAGGGTGGGAACCCCCCCTGCCCCCACCCCCGCCAGCTCTTTCAACAAAACCTCTCTTATGCTGGTGCCCATGCCCGTCTGAGAACCTGTGCTCTAGATAGGACCTCTGTTACCTGCTGATGTCTCCGTGTGCTCATTCATGCTACTGTGTCTCCAGTACTGTAACTGGATTTTTTTTTTTCACATTTTATGCTCCATTTTTATTGGAAAAAAAAAAGTTGACAATAATAAGCTAAAATCTTAGACTTGTTTAAAAGACTAACTCCCTCAGGTACATCCTAATACATTCAACCTGTGGTCAGCTTAGCCTCACCCATTCTCTACAACTGTAGAATTATGGGATGTTAACTGATTGACTCAGCATTAAGTCGACAGTACTGCAAATTCCTGAATTTAGTTAAGTTTTATCCTGGAGAGTTTTAGAATTTGATGTTGTTTAATTGACTAAAGTTCTTTAAAAAATTGATAATCCACATTCGGTATACACGACACCCTTAATGTGGAATAGTTAAATATTCTTAAAAGTGTTAACAAGTAGGAACTTGCTGCGTAATTTTTTTTTTACTCTGGAGCTAGCCAAATTTTTAATAGAAAACAAACAGCCTTCTGTGGTCTTTACAAAAAGGAAAAACCGGCTGAATCTTGGAGAGTTCCTGTTTCAAAGACGCAACTTCTAAATTCAATAAATTGTAGGACCGTAAGTGGCTCATAAAAACGATTATAGCTCCTGTTTTCAAGAGAGAGAGTCCTCATTTTGATCCTTTTCTTCCTTCCTGTGATGTCTCTTGGGAACTATCCCAGGTTAGGAGGCTGGTGAAAGAAACCTAATGTTCCGCTCAGCGGGCTCCTGTCACTTCCTCTGCAGGGACATGAAACACTTGCCTTGAATGTATTTGCCAAAGATCATACTTATTAACTTCATTCTATTGGACTTGTAAGATCCAACATGCAAATTCACGTATGTCAAAATACTCATTCATGGAAATGTCTATTTCCAGGCAAGAACCAGTCAAGATTGCCAAAGAAAGAAGTGGCAGCCCCGTTCTAAGTTGTCCACCTGCCATCTGACTTGCTGGATACCACTGAGATGATCTTAATTTAGGATTAAAAAAGACTACTTAAAAAAGGAATTTGTTTAAGGCCAATTGAGTGCATGTAGAACTGTGAATATAAAAATATGTTTACCAGAGTTGCTGTTAAATGTTGTCATAGGAGCGAGGCAGGGAAAACACGTCATCTTGAATAAGTTTTACCTTTTCCATGTTATCGCTTAATGTGTTACTGAATAATGAATGGCTTGTGGACCATGTTTATTTCAGCTCTGGAAATAAGGTCTGCAACTCAGAAGGAGAAAAAAGATAGAGGTTTCAAACCACTTGCATTGATAAGTGGCCCTGCGCGAATAAATTTGAAAGAGGGAGGCTCTACAAATCCTCTCATTAGCATCGTGACACCTTACAAGAGAAAACTTGTGCTGGAGAAAAAGTTGGATGCAGTGTGACATCTAAGAGGAGGGAAAAAAACCTAACCCACTGCCCTCACCCTTCTCACACACACACACACACACACACACACACACACACACACGCACAGACACGCCAGGTCCTTCATGACCTAGAAGCAACAGAAATAGCAGGTCCCATTTGGCTCAGAGTCTCTAAGTCCTGTGAAACAGAAAAGTTAGACAGCTGGAGAAGTGTTGTCTGCAGGACAGTATCCCGTGGATCCATACGAAACAGCGCCTCTCGGACAAAGATGTTGGAATCATTTGCATAGCTGCCGTAGCAGTGTGAAATCACTTCTGGTGGAGACAGACATTTGGAAACAGATAAAGCCCATGAAGAATGCCTCTTTTTGACTTCAGAGATTAACGTAGATGTGAACACATTAGTTCTGTTTTAGGGAGACTCTTCTCTGTTACAGATAACAGGGATTGGGACGATTGGATTACCTAATAATGGGTTGCTTTAGTTCTGCCATCATCACTTATCGGGTACATTAGTTTAAAACCTGCAATTTTGAACTTAGCATCATTGAGCTTTCCAAAGATTAAATTACCAAACTTTTGTTGGTGAGTGTCTCTGTGAAATTTCCTGAAAAGGATAGTCCTCCTTCTTTGTGTGAAAGAGAAGCCAAATCACATACTTTATTGATATTTATAGACATACAAATGATAGTACTAATGTACTTTAATGTCTGTCTACTTGACTGGAAAGGCTGTGGGCTGTGCTTTTGGGCTTTTGTTTGTCTTAAGATAATGTGGAGTTCTGTAGTCTCTTTGTAAGCTTAATCAGAATAGGTAGCTTTTTTTTTTTTTTTCTCTTCTTGTTTTTCCCGAAGCATTATTTCAGAAGAAGGCTGACACCAAAAGTCTTTTTCAAAGAAGGCTCTGTGTTTACCCCCGATATGGGTATGGTTTCTACAGGGTCCTAGCATCAAAAATAGCTCTGTTTGTCCTCCTAATAACTTAGGTAGAAAATGTAGAAACACTGATGCTTTAACAAAAGCTGGTCATTTTAACACTCTGTACTAGAAAATGCCTTCACTGAGGGGGAGAGTCTTAATCTCCAAGCCATGAAGATTTAATGTTTTCAGAGTAATTTTACAGACATTCTGCCTGTCAATGCCCAGTAGGGTTTAGCATTCTTGAGTCACCACAGGCTTAACAAGCATCCAGGCATGAACCAACTTTGTAGTTTTGAGCAAAAGCAATAAACGTTGATCCGTGGTGACTGAGCAGAATTAAGAGATAATTTACCTGCCCGCTCTTTAGGGAGTTTGCATACACCTTCTGCTCATCATAGATCAATTATAAGCCAACGTCTGGCAAAGATAGGAATGGAACCAGAAGATCCTAGCTAAAATGATTGATGACATCTTGAACTTCACTCAGAAAGAAATGAATATGTAAGGCTAGTCATAAATGATCTGCACATATTGCTAAGATACTGGAGAAAGAGGTAGGGCTTGTTTAAGCCAAAACCAAAATAAAAATCCAGCACACATCAAAGTCTGTGTCTGTTCTGGTCATTCTGACAAAGCTCGGGTTTCTGGTAATCACTGTTGAAATAGATTTTTGGTCTGTGATGTTACGTCTGTGATGGTCATGGTTAAAATGTATTTTTGGCTTGGACAGTTTCTAGGGTGTAGTACTATGTTGATTTAAAAATTAAACTCACTGAAAAGTTTGTAAGAAATGTAAACAAGCAAAAATGAGTAAATTGCTTTATACCTAAATTATCCTGTTGCAGAATGGCAAAGCTCAAGCCCTCTCATGTCATTATCATAATCCGTGTTTAGCAACTTGTGTAAATGGCATTTGCCCCTCAAGTAACACAAAGAAATGTATCTTAATAAATCAGAAGACTGTAACCTCTTCCTGTGTAGTTCCTGATGACTTGGTAGAGGGCTCAGTTTCCATTTAAATCAGAAGATATTTTTAGTGGTGAGTTGCTTTAAATGGTGAGTTTAAAAGTAGTACTCATAGTATCCCACTGGCATGAGAACATTTTGAAACGCTTCTCTCTGTTGTTGGTTCTGAGTCCTAAATTTGGACGTAGAAAACTTTCTAGGAGACCGTTTTCCTGGCTTGAATTGGAATTCGAATGGGGCTGAGATACTTGTCCCCACCTTTCTAGACACCCGCAAATTTGTATTTCTCACTGGTCTATTTCAGGGTGTTTATTACACACCTTCACTCTCGGGTGTGGGAACCCACACAGTACAGTTCTCCTCCATCTTACAAAAGTCTGTGGGTTGGGCCAAATTCTCTGAAGGGGCTCTGGCTGCAAAAAGAGCTTTAAGTAAATAGTTTATTTTATTTTTAATTTAAGTATTGGGAGACCATCTACGTGGGAGGCTTTTTCCCTAGGCATTTAAACTGCATCTGAATTAAGATTATCGAGAGGAATTGAGTATTTCTCTTTCAACAAGATATACTGTTTTCAACTGCAGAATAAAGCCAGGAGTTAGATTGTGCCTGGAGGCTGAATTCTCCCGGAGCACAAAGGAACTCAGAGGACAAATGAGTGCGGGGTACACTGATGGAACACAGAGTCCCACAGTTCCTTCTCAGAGGCGACTCCAGAGCGGCGAAGAAAGGCAAAGCCAGGAGCGAGAGGTCACCCCCGATAAGTACAATGAAGTGACTTCCAGTGCTTTCTCCCGTTGTACCGGTTACACTTATTGGTGTCAATAATGTTGTTTTGTTTTCAGAAAGATAGTCATGAGGAAGAAAAAAAAAGAAAGAAAAAAAAAAGTGGTGAGTGATAAGCCGAACTCAGGAAATTTGAGAATGACACATTTGTGATAATATATGTTAATTTAGTTGGAGAGATGTGGATATTTTCATAGAGAACAAAGAGAAAGGCGGACTGTAGCTTAGATTCTTTCGTTTAGACATTTATATAGGCATTACCCGTGTTCCAAATGCACAAATCTCTTGGAAACATTTTTTTTTTTAAATGCATTTGGTTGCGGTGGCTTGTTTATTTAAAATTACCATATTTTTCTTGCTTTGGAGATAAAAACTCTAGTGGAGCCAGACTTCAAATAGATGATGTTCTGAGCACATCAAAACAAAGAAAGTGTTTCTGAAACCAAATAAAAGCATTTTTTGAATGACTCCCTCCACCATTCAAGTCCCCTTTCAGCTTAGCGGCACTGGCTCAGATAAAGCCCTGAACACCTTACAGCCTATTCAAAAGTATCAGATTCAACTGAAGGTGAAGAAAATGGGCTATCTGCAATATTCATGAGTTGGGAACATCCCAAGTTTGACCATTGTCTGAATGACTTTACAACTGCTCGGGGTGTGTATTACATAAGATATTCACAGACACCCAGCGCTCCTATCAAGCCCAACCTTGTAAGTGAGTCTAAAGGATGCCCCCCCTCCACCCTACCCCACCCCATTCTTTCCTAATTCAGGTCCCAGGAAAAATACTGCCCAGTCTTTGAAGTGTGCCACCCTGCTCCTTGGTTTACCAGGCTGAACTAAAGGCCTCGATAACCCTTCCTCAAGCAAACTAACTGAACTAGAATGTTTTGTTTTCTCAGCACTGCAGGTAATTTCTTTCTCTCACTGGAGCAAAGCACAGTTTAACGCAGCCAAAAATTTTTTCTGAAATCAGGTGATAGATTCATTTGACTGGGACAAGCTCAGTCCTCAGCAAGAAAATACTAAGCAATCCGAGTTACCCTGGAAGGAAAGAAGGAAAGAAGGAAGGAAGGATGGAAGGATGGGGCAAAGGAGGGCGGGAGGAAGTCTGGTTATGTTCTGCCCAACAGGAGTGGAATTTCCAAGCTGCAAGATGAATGTTAACTGCTTTTACTATTTCCTCCTTAAAGTAACTGCCATCTGCCTAAGACACAACCTGCAACTGAGGTCAAACATAATCACCTAGAATCTTATATCTCAGAGCGTGGGATGCAGGAAGAGCACCTGAATTTGAGTACCAGCTCGGCCTCTAACTGTGGCCTTGGGCAAGCAAGTAGATTTTTCTGGCTGGTTTCTGCATCTAAATATGAAACCACTGAGCCTCATCTCTAAAACCACAGCATTTTATTATCTCCACTGTTTGCCTTCTACTCAAATAACATCCCAAGTGGATGACAAGCCAGGTGTGACTTCTAAGACCACCCCCGAACCTGGTGGAGACAGTTGAGAACAAAGACTTTGGGAACACTGTGGTTGGTTGGATTATGACCCCCAAAGTATACGTCCACATCCTAACCCCCAGAACCAGCGACTGTGACCTTTAGAAAAAAAGCCCATTGCAGATGTAGGTTAAGTTATGAATCTTAAGTGAGAGCCTCCTGGATTATTTAAGTGGACCATAAAATCAATGACGAGCGTCCTCATAAGAGACAGCAAAGGGGAAAGCACAAACACCAAGGAGAAGGCAGAGTGAAGACAGAGGCAGAGGCTGGAGAGATGCAACCACAAGCCACGGAACATCCGGAGCCATCAGAAGCTGGAAGACACAGGGCCGAATTCTGCCCTAGAACGGGGACAAACTGAGACTCAAGCAGGAAAGTACTAAGTACTAAGTGGACATCTTGACTTGGGACGTCTGGCCTCTGGGACTGTGAGAGAATAACTTGCTGTCATTTGAAGCCACCTGTTCGTAATAATTTGCTCTGGTGGCCCTGGAAAACTGATACAGTGCCCAGGTGGCTGCCCCACATTTTCCCTTGAGGATGCCCAGCCCGGCTGTCTGCAGGCTACATAGGGTCCCCTCCAGTACCCAGCACCACATCTCTTCTCAGATGCTGGCTTTTGACTCAAGAAAGAACACCTGTAGACACCCAGGAAAGTGGCAGGGCTGCCAGGCAGGTATGAGCCATTACTTCGGGGGAAGAACAGCTTTGACTCCCACCTTGACTATGTGTTTTCCCTTCTCATTGGAGCCTGGCACCTCCATGCACTTGACTTCAAGTCCCTGTGCCATCAAGGAATGACTGGTCCTCTTATAAATTTCCAGAATGTTTTTAGCCTCCAGAGGTGAAGTTTTCTGGGCAGGAGTGAATAGCCTTTGGCTGATCTCTGGGGAAGGCAGAGAAAAAGGCTGAAGAAAATGATGCCTGCTCTGTTGCCGTTACCTGTATCTTCTTGGCCACCTGCAGAGAGCATCCGGGCACCTGGCTGGGTAAGAAAGAGTGAAGATATGTCCTAGGGAGTGGCCCATGGGCCAGACTGTCAGAGAGGAATTCTGGCTGGCAACTCAACCTTCAGAGATGTTTTCCTTAGTCACTTCCACGCAATTTTAACACTTCTCCTGGCTCTTTGTGTCTACTTGGAAGGAGACTGGGAGAGAGGAACTAGGTGGAGGCACTGCTCCCCGCCACAGCTCTCATCTTGGGGTCTGGAGCTTGATACACCACTTCCTGAAGCAGGACGTGGGATGGAGGGGAGTCGCCTCCTTACAGGGGCTTCACAGCCCGTTGGATCCCCTGCTCTCCATCCCTCTGACCAGTGCTACCCTCCCTCCAGAGTTCAGCTTAGTCATCACGGCTTTGGGGAAAACTGCCACTATCCAGCCTCGGTTATGTGCCTTTTTGGGAGGTGCTAAGCCACCTTGAGATGACTGTCAGAGCACCTGTTTCACAGAAATGCCAATCATATTTTTCTTGCCTGCATGTGTCTGCCACAGAAGCTTCTCGAGGAGGGCAGCATATCTGCTTGTGTCATTATTTTTTTTTTTTTTTGGCTTTATGTGTCTATAATCACATCCATGACACATTAATCTGGCCTCATAAGGGCTTCAGGTATTACATAAGCAAGTTAGTAAAAAGTGAACATCTCCCTCACCGTAACTGTACTGCCACTCTCTGTCCCAAAGGTCAAATCTGATAACCGTTTGGCAAGTCTCCTGCCAGACCTTCATCCTGGCATTCACAAACATGTGTCTGTCTGTCTGTCTATCCACCTATCATCTCTCATTTAATCATTTCATCTTTACTTTTCCTCTATTTTTCTACAACTTGCTTTTCTCCTTTATCATCATGTTTTGGAGATCTTTTCCTGTCAGTACTTAACAATCTATAGAATTTCAGAGTAACTCGCTCACCCACCGATAGACGATCAGCTTGCTTTCTCTATTGTGAGCCAGGCAGCAAGGCCCATCCTCATTCACAGGTACCAGTGCACAAGTGTAAGTGTTTCTTTTAAATAGAGAGAACTGCTGAGTTACATCTTTAAACACTCTGGCAATTTCTACAAGGACCCTTCCTCCTTCTGTCCTTTGCCTCTGCCCTTGGAGCTCCCCCAGAATTGATCTTATTGATTGGGGATAATTTTTCTCTTCTTTGAGCTGTAGTTGCTGCTAGACCCTAGGTTTAGTTTTCCATAGATTTGATCCATTCTTTCTGTCCTTTAGAAATTCCCAAAGATCCCTGGTCAATCTCTCTTATTTCCAGCACTGTTACAAAAATACACACACACACACACCCTGACCCTCTCCTGATGATCTGTGGAATTTGGGGGTGGGAGGTGATAGACCCATGCGCTTAGCCAGCTGTCTTGAGTCAGGTTGTGACAACTACTCTACGTCCCCTGCCCAGTACTGAACAACTGCTGTGCAAGGACAAAGAACGGTTGAGAGAATAAATGCATTTGACCAAGGACAAAAATGTCTCCTCCCAGAGACTAATTTGGCACTGATTTCTGTGTTGGTGGATTGACCTTCAATTAACCACTCACAGCTCTAAGGCACTGTGCACCTGACTGTCCATGTGGGGGTAAAAGAGGGATTGGTTTTCTGGGAAACATTTGCATCTTTAATTTTTCTGTAAATTTAGCATAAAAGATAATGATTCCGTGTTGTTCATGAAGGTCTTGAAAACTCCTACCAGACAGCAACAAGTAAATTGCATGGAGATCAATTTGATGACTTGTGTCCAATGAAAGGATGTGTTGGCCTGCATGTCAGGCACTCAGCTGCTTTTCACATTTCCTTTAGAGATTTGATACCACTGACTTTTAAAGAGATACATGATCGTTAATGGGACAGCATCAAAGGATGCTTAAAAACAAGTATATCCCCGTAACACTTGGCTTAAATTGGCCAAGTTCCACTTGAGATTCACAGAAACGCTCTGGCAATCTGGATTCTGTTTATTGAACCCAAACGGGCCCTGGTCTGCGGTCCCGCGCTGGCTGGCTTGCGCTCCTGCTGACAGGTGCTGCAGATGTGAGCCCTGCCGGGCCTTCCTCGGCAGCCATCTGTCAGCGAGGCCGTCGCTCCTCCAGGCAACAGGCGTGTTGATAAGAATATACACTTTCTGCAGTTGACAGACTTTGCTATTCAAAACACTGTAAAAAAAAAATGGCTATAGGAATTCAATTAGCAACTTCCATTAAGAGATTAGATGAGAAGAACAAAGACAAAGCAAGGGAAAGTCTTCTTAATAAAACCGGAGAAACTGCAGAATATTCATAGCATAACAAAGGAAATGGAGAGTCTGTTCCGTGGATTGTAGGAGGTGACAGATATGTTCTGATGTTTTCTCATGGCCGGGTTTGTCTAGGGCTAGTGAGGCACGGGGTGCAGGGCAGAGCTCTGGTGGAGCCCACAGACTGGCTCCAGCAGGTAGCAGGTGTGGGAGCTGGTAGCGCCACGATGCCTCAGAAATCTGTACGTTTTCACCTGTCGCTGTGTAGTCCCTGGCGTCTGTGGCCAGTTGACTTAGAGCCACATTCAGGGCTGGACCCTAAATGGGCTGATCACTATGGCATGGCCTTGGGCCATCTCTGTGGGTTGGTCACCCAGCTCACAGCTGTGTGTCGGGTCAATGGATGAGAGAGGATCAGCAGACCAGAACAAATCCCTCCCTTCTAAGAAAACAGATTCCTATGACATTTCAGTGGTTATCATTGTCATGCGTGTGTATTGGTGGGACGGTGAAGACGTGCAAGGCTTACACAGGGCCAGGGCAATTGCTGAGCTCACGTTGTTCATACCCCTTAGATGGGCT
Organism: Camelus bactrianus; assembly: GCF_048773025.1. Classification (NCBI taxonomy): domain Eukaryota; kingdom Metazoa; phylum Chordata; class Mammalia; order Artiodactyla; family Camelidae; genus Camelus; species Camelus bactrianus. Next base: position 27,710,789 of record NC_133549.1, read on the forward strand.
AACAAAACAAATGCTTGGCTTGAGACCCTACAGTGAAGACCCAAGCATGAACTCCTGTGATCCCTTAAAGCTAATACTCTTCCTAAAGAACGCATAGTAAAGGCAGCTGGAGAAGAAACAGAACAAGCCAAATGGCATTCAGGAAAGCGAGTTTCCACCCGAAATGCTACCAGCCGTTCCTGGCCAGTAGCTACTTTGATCAGAATCATCTCTTTCCCCAGGTCCCTGAGACAGAAGAATGATTTCTGTGGCACAAAGTATCTTTTGATTTTGATCTGATTCAAAGGGCTGATGAACAGATTCAGACGGGAGCCCGTATGCCATTATAGGATAGCAAACAACTAAGCTCATCATTGTCATTTTTAGTTGGCATCAACTCACAGGTAGTAGGAACATCCTGACAGCTACAGGGAGTCTGAAAAAATAAAGATTTATATAAACTCGGGTTTGCATCAAAGCTGATCCGTGCTACAGTGCTGCCAAAGGCGTGTGCATGCACACACACACACACACGTACACACGAGTTATGTCTAGGAAAGTTAAAATGAAATTCTTATGAGATTAACTAGCCTTAGCTTCAAAGCCAAAATTAGGTTAAAAAATACATTAATTAATAACTGAGTCGCAGCCTACAAACTGTGAATCCCAGATATCTCTGTAATAGGTTCTAGTTACTAAAAGGTTAATTGATTTTTTTTTTATGTCTAAGAAAAAATAAGGCTAATTCAAGATAATGAGATAGATGGGTGGATTTAAGGGAGGGGGAAAAAAGCCAGAAAATTGCTGATGGCTTGGCAAAAGAGCCAAAGGAAATTACCCTCGTTGTCTTTTGTTCTTGTGAACTCAAGGCCGTCTCTAGTAGTTGTTAGTGTAAAATGAACTGAATTAGAGAACGTGTGATTTCAGCGGGCTGCTAAGTGTAGCCAGCTCCCTTTATGTGGGTCATAAGTTCTGTTCTCAGGCCTTCATAGGTTGACACAGTGATGGCCCTGACCCCTCCTGGGGGCTGGACGTCCTCTTGGGCTTTCCAGTGCCTCTGGTTCCACCTGCTGGTCCTCCCTGGAAGCCCTTTCTTCATCTTCTCTGAATAAAGTTCCCTTATGACTCATGGTTCATAGTTACACAACCTTTATAACTCATATGGAGAACCACTGGTCTGTATTTCTACCGAAAGATAGGGCTAGAAAGGGCCACTGGCAATGTACATTATTTCCTGACGTTGTTGGTAACAAGCAGCCCCCCTACCCCCAACCACATGGTCTTCTCTCACCATCTGGACCATTACAGGAGTCTGTAAAACATCTCTCTCCCTGAATCTGCTTCTTTAGGCTCAACTTTAGAAATGAACAAATTTCCATCTTTCTTTCACGTACCTGGGAAGCGAAAGGGTTTTCTCTGTCACTTCTGGTGCCCTGGAAAGTCCTTGCTGCCCTTGGGATTTCTCCATCAGCCCGGTTGAGGCCCTTGAGCTTTGAACTACAAGACGATGAAGCCCTTCCAGCTTTGGCTGCAGACAAGAATGCATTCATTCTTCAAATCTTTCTTGCGCACCTACCATATGTCAGGCTCTGTTCTAAGCACTGGAGATATAGCAGAAAAAAAAAAAAAGGAAAAAGAAGAGAAATGCAGGAAAAAAAGGACACAAATGTCTGCCTTCATAGAGCTGACATTATAGTGGAGAGAGATAAACAATAAACAAGTAAAAAACAGTGTTAAGTGTCATGGAGTTCCCATTATAAGGGAAGAAAGACTGGGAATTCCTCTGTGGGGAGAGGGGGTTAAAGTGTGGATCATTGAGTAGGTACCCCCAACTTCCCAATAAGGCAGGAGCCATCTGTGGCGTGTCTACTTTAGGGGACCAGTGAGAAAAATGAATATCAGACAAATCCAATAGCTCCCTCATGGGGGAGGGCCTGTGATTTTTTTTTCGCTCATAAAGAGAAGCTCACAAAGTTAAGACTTAAACCTATAGTCAATTCAAGAAGTGTGAGCAAGGAAATTAAACACCTCCTTAGGTATTTCTTCTGCCTTTTTTTTTTTTTTTTTTAAACAAACATGGAACAGAAAAAAACCTTAGAGTGAAGAAGTGTCCTTTGGCTCCTGATCTTAGAAGTCAGAGGTGGCCAAAGCTATTTAGGGTTGGAGAGGGCTATCTGATCTTTAGGGAACAACCAGCCAGCTTTCCCCAAGATTATCCTTACAGGAACAACACTGTCCCTCCATTCTGCAGTATCTCTTTTAAACTTATGTTTAAAGAGCTATACTTAAATGAAGGCGCTAGATTTTCACCTCCAGGATGCTAACTGGATGCGTACTCTAGTCTTCTGGGAAATGAGTTTGGTCGTCTAAGCTGAGCCTGGTAGACAAAAGTCCTTATCTCCAAACTCCAAGCATAATTCAACCCATCATGGTCGGGCTGGAAGTCTGCTCTCGGGGAAAGAAAGGGAAGGAGCTGGGATGGAAAGTAAATTATTGAAGGAGTTAAATCAATCCTGAATTCAAATCCCAACCATTTAAGTCATAGTACCTTTCTGTCCGGACCACAAAACCGCTTTTCACACCGTGCTTTCCAGCTGCATTCAGAAAGGAGGAAGTCACTTAGAGCCGTTAAGCCTCCAAAAAAATGAGGTCAAAGCTGCAAAGAGGCAGAAGTTTGAGCACCTTAATAAATTTAAATTTTCTTTGAATGCCAGTTTCCTTATCTACCTCTGAATACCTCACATCTTTGCCCTGTGTATATGCTGCGAGCGACAACTGCGACTTTTATCTTTCATACACTCGAAGCTGTCTAAACATGTCAGGGAAGTATCGTGTGCAAAGATTGTGTGTGTTCGAAAGCAAATTCGGTAAGTTTGGAATAACGCGACCAATGTTGTCCCCAAACACTCTAAAAATAAAGTTAGAATTGAGCCAGGAAAGGGGCTTCCGAAGACACGGTCTCTGGTTTACTCGGCTTGGGACTCAGAAAGGAAGGATCCCAGGCAGGGAGCTTTGACGGCTCGGCCCATTGATGAGAGAGAGGCTATGGAGGGCTACTTTGACTTCTGTACATAGTTTGCCTTCCAGGTTTTCAGAAGCAGGCATTTATTTCCCCGCCGCTGGCCTGCAACTACCCCGCTGCTCTCCTCCCCTCCACGTGCCATTTATCAAGTTAGCACTTTGCTCACAATAAAATGGATGACAGTTTCATTACAGAATGGCATCACTTGTCAAACTTTGAATTACTGATCATAAAAATATCTGTTATGCTTTGAAGGATTGTTGGAGGACTTCCATTTTTTATATATATATATATATGTATATATTTATCAGGAGGACTGTTTAGGGCAACATGCAGGAGGGGAGAGCAGAGGCGGGCGGCGGGGGGGTGGGGAGAAGAAATCAAACCCAGCCGAGGAGCCCGGGGTTGGCTGTACCCTCCCCATACCAACAAGCTTCTCTCACAGCTCTAGACAGCAGAAATAAAAGGGAGCTTTTTGGCTCACAGCTATAAAAAAAATTATCATAGTGATGAAGTTCCTCAGCCATCAACAGAGCTGTGATAACGCTGTTTGATGATGATTTTCCCATGAATGTTAAACAGCCGCCACTGCGGAGGGAAAAGGAGCTTATCTGCACCTAATACTGATCTCTAATTCCTGCCCTTCTTGAACCATCCATTTTCTAACAGCATTAACTGGCAAATTTACATCCCATCTTAATGCTGCTAAAGAGGACAGAAGATGAAGAGTAAATGACAGCAGTGTAATGAGGGTGGCTTTTTTCTCCTTTCTCTTTAATGGCTGAAGACTTACACAATTGTCTGTAAGCTTATATAGAGAGCTTACCTGAACCTTTTCCCAGCATGGATTCAACTTACAGGAGCTTTTGTTAACTAAACACACATAAATATTTTTAAGGAGGTTTAATAGTGCGACTTCAACAGAAAGCCAAAGGATGGAAAAAGGGAAAAACAAATTTAAATGTCCCCAGTAATGTAAGTGTCTTAAAGGGCTAATGACTGCCAAACAAACAAACTGGTCAAAATAACGTTCTCTAAGGTCTAAGGTAACCACAGAGCTAAAAAGATTTCGAAGATTAAGGAATAATTAATTAAAACAAGGATTTAGAGCGCGCTACGTCCCATATGCCACGGAGACCCGGGATTTCTCTGATCGTATAACATCCATCAAAATACTACCTGTTCCCTAACAGGGTGTGAAGAGATAGCAGGTAATTTCAATGGTAAGTCTGAATGTAGGGCGCTACAACAGCTAGATGTGGGAAAATCCCATTTGTGCATCCAGATGATAAAAGTAAACCAAATAAAAATCACCATGGACGAGCCATTTAACATCACAGGCTCGAAACCTTGAATTTGTCTTTGACTCTTCCCTCTCTTTCATCCTCTTTATCCAATCCATTACCAATCCTGCACTTCCTTCCTTTGAAACGGCTTTTTTTTTTTTTTTTAATTTACTCCCTTTTCTCTCCCACTGCTCTAACCTATGTTTCTGGCGCCTCTCATTTGAAATATTGTAGATCCCTCTTTTTTTTTTTTCTGCTTCTAGCTTTTGTGGGTCCTTCCACAATACTATTAAAATAATTTTAGTATTTGTACCATGTAATTTGACTCCTTAAAATAAAGAAAGTTAACTATTAGTGCCCCGTGCCCCCCGCCCTGCTACTTGTAGCAATGGTGCTTAAAATGTGGTGGTCTACTATAATAAAAGCACAGGCATACATTTAATGAAAGATGTGTAAGACCTGTGTGTTGAAAACGAAAAAGCATTTTGAAGGGAAATATCAGAGCTAAATAAATGGAGAGATGTGCTGTATTCAAAAGTTTGAACAGAGGCTGACAAGCTTTTTCTGTAAAGAGTCAAATAGTAAATATTGGTGATTTTTCAGGCCACACAGGTCTCTGTGGATTATTCTTCTTTGTTTTGTTTTGTTTTGTTTTACAACCCTTCCAAAATGTAAAAACCATTCTTAGCTCGAAGGCATAACAACAACAGGCTGAATTTGGGCTGCAGACCATAGTTTGCCGGTCCCTGGATTGGAAGATTCAATATTGTTAAGATGGCAGTTCTCCCCAAATTGATCTAAAGATTGATGCAATCCCAACTATAATCCTCACAGGCTTTTCTGGAGAAATTAATAAGTTTATTTTGAAATTTACATGGAAGAGCAAAGGACCTAAAATGGCTAAAACAATTTAGAAAAATAAGACGAGAATTGGAGGACACATACTATCTGATCGCATGACTTATTATAAAGCTATAATAATCAAGGCAATGAGGTATTAATATAAAAATAGATCAAGAAACAGACTAGAGAGTCCAGAAATAGACCAAAAGTTACATGATCAATTGTTTTTCATTAACAATACCAAGGTAACTCAATAAAGAGATAGTCTTTACAACAAATGGTTATGGGACAACTGGATATCTGTATGAAAATGAAAAAAACCTCAACCATTATCTCACATATAAACATTAACTCAAAATAGATCATAGATCTTAAAGTAAGAGCTAAACTTACTAAGAAGGTGCAGACACCCTAGATTTACAAGTCTGTAAATTTTTAGGAGACAATAGTTTTAAGTATTTAAGGTATTCCAAAATGATGTGTGAAATAGTTCTAAGAAAAATAATGAAACACTCCTTTTAATATTAAAAAAAGAGCTCAACTTATTAAATGTCTTAGAAAAAATATAGGAGAAAATATCTGTTGGTATTGGATCAGGCCAAGATTTCTTAAACTAGACACCAAAAACACATATTATAAAAGAAAAATATTGATAAAATGTGTTACATCAAGATTAAATTTCATTCTTCTTTGAAAGACAAAATTCCAAGAAAAATAAAAGGGAAGTCACAGACTAGGAAAAAAATGTTCACAAAATATCCAACAAATGCTTTGTATCCAGAGTATGTAAAATCTCTTACAGCTCAATAGTAAAACAAATAACCCAGTTAAAACATGGGGAAGGAATAGAAACTTCACAAAAGAGGATAGTCAAATGGAAACAACTTAAATGCCCATTGACAGATGATTAGATAAAGAAGACAATGGAATACTACTCAGCCATAAAAAAGAATGAAATAATGCCATTTGCAGCACTCATACTAAGTGAAGTGAGCCAGAGAAAGATAAATACTGTATGATATAATTTATATGTGGAATCTTAAAAAAAGACAGAAATTAACTTATTTACGAAACAGAAACAGAATCACAGACATAGAAAACAAACTTATGGTTAACGGGGGAAATGGAGGATGGGAGATAAATTGGGAGTTTGAGATTTGAAGATGTTAACTACTATATATAAAATAGATAAACAGCAAGGTTCTACTTTATAGCACAGAGAACTATATTCAACATCTTGTAATAACCTATATTGAAAAAGAATATGAAAAGGAATGTATACGTAGAACGTATGACTAAATCACTATGCTGTACACCAGAAACCAATACGTTATAAATCGCCTATACTTCAATTAAAAAAATAATATCGTCAATCAGCATATGGAAATATGTTCAACATCATTAGTCATAAAAGAAATGCAAATTAAAACCATAATGCAAATGAGAAACCACTACAAACCTACCAGAATAGGTGAAGTGACAAAGACTGATAATACCAGGTATCGGCAAGGATGTGGAGTTATTGGAGATCTCATGCATTGTGAGCTGGAATGTTAAACGGTGCTGCCACTTTGGAAAACAGTATGTCAGTACCTTATAAAATTAAACATACATTTATGATATGATCCAGCAATTCCACCTGCAAGTAGGAGAATGAAAATATACATCCACATGAAAATGCGTATGTCAGTGTTCAGAGCAGCATTGCTATGTATAGCCTCACACTGGAAGTGACCCAAATATTTAACAGTTGGTGAGTATATAAACAAATAGTGGTATATCCATAAAATGCAATACTACTTAGTGATCAAAAAGAACACCATAGTGATATATGTAACGTGGACAAATCCCAAAAATATGTTAACGGAAAGAAGGCAAACGTTAACGACCATAAATGATTTCACGACTATGAAATTCTAGAAAAGACAAAACTACAGTGACACAACCAGATCGCTGGCTGCCCGAGGCTAGGGGTGAGGGGAGGGAAGTACCAAGGGGCATGAAGAAACTTTTTAGAGTGAGGTGTTCTGTACTTTAATACCAGTACTAAGTTTCATCACACTGTACATTTAAAGCTGATTATTTTCTCGTATATAAATAATACCTTAACAAACAAAAAAAAGGGAAGGAAACTATAAATTTTCAAGCTTAATATAGTATCAAAGATGATCAGTAATTATCTGAAAAGGCTATTAAGCTACTCCTCCCTTTACTGTCTGTGTATCTGAGTTAGAGCAGACTTAATTCATACGCTTTAACCAAAACAATGCACCAAAGCAGATAAAATGCAGAAGCAGATATGAGAATCCAGCTGCCTCCAATAAGCCAGACGTGAAGGAAATTTGAATATATGTAAAATAATATTCCTCTTCCCACTAAATATTTTTTGTTTTAGAAAATAGTTATTGTTCATAAAAGTGTTACTTATGTTGTATGTAGTGGGTTTATTAACATCATTTAATATGAAATATTAATATTTTAAACATTTCTCAGTTTTAATTTCTATATGATAAATTTTGATAACTGTAACCCATATAAACAAAAGTTCTTTGGGATTCTCAATAATTGTTAAGGGTATAAAGGGGTCCTAAACCCAAAGACTTGAAAAACTGCTGGCTTATAGGACTCAACCCAAATGAAGACTCAAAGTTCTACATAACAAAGTTCTTATCATTTGGGCTTTATTCTTACTATTCTCAGTGCGACTCTTTTCCTCCAGCTGGGCCAGGGTATCTCTCCAGTGCTGATTTCCAGGCCAGATTCATGACTGGCTTGTGTCATTCTCTCCCTAATCCCACCAGCTGTGTGACTTGGCCATTTTTTTAATCCTGCAGGTCACAGTTTCCTCACCTGCAAAATGGGGATTATAATAGGATCAATTTCATAGGGTTGATGTGAGGATTCAGTGAGTTTATGCAAAGCATTTAGAATAGTACCTGCGGATGTAAGCATTCAGTCCATGTGGGGTGACATTGTAATGGTCCTTGCCATTGTTACCTTCCCTGCTTCCCTCCCATCTTTGGAAATGCCATTTCTCGGTGTTGCCTGTACCCTGCTCTCCCATCCCTAGACTCTGACATCCCTACTAAGTGAGTGCCACTTGGTTTTGCTCTCTTTCTTCTGATTGCTTGAAACATTTTCATTCTACTTTCCAAACTAGATCTAAAGCTCCTTTAAGCCAAACTCTTAGACACATTTTACTTAGCACAGAACTAGGTAAGAGATGCTTAATAAACACTTCGTTTCTGACTCTGTAATGTGGGAACAATAAGAGTGTTTTATTTATCTATTTCATGCATGTGTTGTGATACTGCGTATGAAGAGATTTAATTGCCTTAAAAAAAATCCAAAAGCCAAACCAAGCCCTTTTCTTTGTGTCCCAATAGGTCCTAGAGCCAAGACAAGGAATCTTTCCAGGAGCCACTTATTGTTAAGTGTATGCCCCTATTTATATTTTCCCTTAGTACTCTGAATTCCTTTGGCTCATTGAATTTTTTATACCTAACAACGCTGTTCTGTCAAACAAGCATTTGGGGGAATATCAAAACTTTGGCTTTATAGGACATGTGAAGGTGACACTATCTATTGACCTTGGTAGGTATGTTCTCACTTAAGATTTGCATTGTCAAGTCTCTGCCCATCATATTCTCAGGAAGGAAAGGATGAATCCACTAAAATCCTACATGAACAAGACCTCACTGGAAGTTTGAAAGCGTTTTTGCAACATTATTATAACTACTGTAATCGGTACAGAATTTTTCCAGAGATGGTGGTCATTAAATTTTAGCCTAAATTCTAAATTTTTTCCATGTTGAGTACAATAACTTCAGAGGTTTCACCTACACCAAAAACATAATGCTGTAAGGTCGTGTGCTGAGTCGATCACAATGATCCTGTACACAAAAGAGAAAATATTAACTCCTTTAAGAAATATTTATTAAGTGGCAACTAGGGGGCTGGGGACATTCAGCAGGGTTCAATTCTAGTAGCAGGAAACAGAGAAAAAATGAAAACTAAATAAATGAGATAATTTTAGATAGTGATAAGTGCAATGGTAGCAATAAAACAGGATGACAGGGTAGAGAATAACTGAGGGTTGGGGATGCTATTTTGATAGTATGAGCAGAAATGACACAGTTATTTCAGAGATAAAGCATATGTCTAGTAAAGAAAGCTAACAAGTTATTTCGTTATAGGGGTAGGGTGATTTTATTGTCTTTTTTGTACTTCCTGTATTTTCCTGGTTTTTTACTTGAAAATGCACTACTTTCATAATCAAAGAAAAACTATATATACAAAAACATTACTTAGATAGCAATCAAATTCAGATTGTATTTACCCGGTGAATAAAGATGCCACAATGATGAAAAGTCTAAAGAGAGGCTATTATCTGGAAAATTTTTTATATTCACGATTGGCTGCCTTTTAAATAAGTTACTATTTGGAAAGCACTTGAAAGAAGGCTTAACATCTGGTTAGTGCTATGTGTGTGTTTGCTAAATTAATACATTGATATGTTGAAATGATTTCTTATTCAGTTTAACAAGCGACTTAGGAAAAACTACCATGTGCAAAGCTGTTTTCTAAGCACTGTGAAGTATAAAATAATGACATGGTATGATGTTCAAGTCTGAGTGTCTCATATCTCTCTGTCTGTCTCTCTGTGAAAGATCTAGCAGCCCTGCCTTCATGAAGAAATCTACTAGGCTAGAAAAGCATGCATAGAACTATCAGTCTACGATACCACGGTTTCTTTTTTTGCAGCAAAAACTAACTGAACTATAGGTTCTGGTCAAGAAAGGAAGAGTTGATTTTATAGGTCCAATCAAATTCAAAGGCTCAAAGGAGCAGTTTAATCAGTTCCCCTTTGTAATTGATTTCTTCTCCTTCTTGATGAGAAATCTGAACGTTTATCCTTTCAGAGATGTTTATTAAAGTCCATACACAGGCTTCACGATAAATCTGTGGTTATTAGCATGGGCGAAGTGTGGAAAGTTATCACAACATCCCCCAAGGGGAGATGCTTTCCGCCTAGGCACAGTGGATCATCTACAAATACAACGTGCTCTTTGATGTTTCTGGAAATGATCATCCACACACTCACACTTGCTTCACTTTGTCGTATAGTTGTAACCCACACAAACTTTGTGCCAGAAGACATCAGCCAGTGACATTAAACAAAATAAGTACATTCGGCACCTTATTCTGTTAAGATATTTTGCAAATAACAGCCTGGAATTAATGGATTTCCATCCATGGATGCAGGGACTGTCTACAGCTGTGAATCGGTTGGAAAGGGTTTTTGAGGACAGCCTTCGAATCCCTTACATCGAGATCTCAGCTATTTAACCCAAAGGAGACTATTGGTTACATAAGATTTTTTCCCTCTTTCACTTCTCATCAGCTCTTAGCCCAACACATGTTGGCTTCTAAAAAGCCCATCTTGAAGGTACTTTAGGAGGGAAAAAAAAATCACGGAAAACTTTAATCTGACACATACAGGCACTTTTCACTTTCCATCTCCTCATTCTTCGTATCTCTGCTTATTCAGTACTACTTAATGTAGATCTAAACAGGAAGTCTCCGACTTATGAATGTGCTTGGTTCTAGAAAGGTACCTTTCAGTTGATTATGTGGTTCTGAGCACACAGTTTCTCTTGGGAAAAAAATGTTAAATTGAGTGGTAGTCAGTTTCCTGAACTATTACCTTAAAAATAATAGCCTTAAAAAAAAAAAAAGAGTGTGTGTGAGTGCATAGTCATTTGTGAATGGATTATTCAGCTCCAGAAAGATGTCCCCATCACCTGAAAGTAAAAGCTCTTTTGTGCCTTTTGAATTTAGAACCGTTGGAAATATTTACCTCTTTCAAATTTCTTAATTAAAAAGAAAGGAAAGCTCACTTACAAATCATCATAATTGATCAGCCTGGGCTCTGATCTCAGGAACAGGAAGTGAAAGGAGAGGAAGAAGGAAGGGACTTTCACTTCCTTCCTGATTCATAGCTGGTGCTAAGTAAAATTTGGGGGAGCAGTACAAGAAGAAGAAACTTTGTTTTCCTCTTTCTTATGACTCTCATCCACCTCCTGCTGTACTGAGCCCTGGCCCAGGTGTCCTCAGAGCTCCTCGTACTGCTCTTCGTCCCCTTGTGGCCCCATCTATTTTAAGACAGTTTCCCCTGGCCTCCAAAGGTCTTCAGTTATATTACTTATTTTGCCTCATCCCCACAGCCCATCAAACCACATATTTGCCCTTACAGCTGCTCTGTGCTAGATTTTGGGAGGAAAGCAACTGCGTTAAACTACTTTACCGGAAAAGGTGAATGATTGAAAATTTCATAGCTTTCAGTGAATTGTTTGTATATTTCAAAGGATGATTCTTAAAAGAAAATGAAAAAGTGAATGTGAAACACTGCAGGTGACTTGGGGGTGGGCACGCCTGGGTCTGGCTGGCTGTTCCTGACTCAGCGCCTCCTCTAAGTTTGTTATTTTCTTCCACTTCTGAACAGGCAGCACTCTGACAAGCTCTGGGTTTCCTCTAAGGTCTCTCGTGGCAGTGGCCACAGGACCCCAGTGGAAAGACTTTGATACAGTGGGCTGATTGCAATGTTTCTCTCTTTGGGTGGCCTGAGTGGGTCTGTCTGCGTGCTGGTCAGGCCGATGGAGGCCAGGGTCTAGTCTTAGGGTCAGAGCTTGAGCAAAACATTTCACCTGAGATGTCCAGGGGTGGATGGAGCCAGGGGCTGAGAAGGCCAGGGTCCTTGGAGTGTGCTGAGGTCAAGCTAGAAGAACAGTCAGTTGTCAACAATGAAGGGCAAGGGAGCTGGGATGGGAAATAGAGACAAGTGCGAGGATCCTGGCAGAACTGGAATGATAAGAGTGATGTTGGGGAACAGCCACAAACTGTGCTTAATGGTCCCTTGTCTCTCTGTATGACCAGCAGCTGGGTGGTTACGGACAGGGTGACTCAAAAGGGCAAGGCTGGGAGAACAGTGTGTACAAACAAGCATTGTTCTTTGGTCTGCAGCTGTGGCCTCGACGGCTCCACGTGTTTTGTTTTGAATGAACACTTGGAAAATGCTGGATACGCGTTCGGAATTTTGCCTTATAATACTGTGCTTTAAGATGTCACAAAGACATTGCTTCCGTGGTTGGTCCATAACTGTTGTCTCCCGTCACTTCATAGCAAACACAACACCCTTTGAAGCTCTCTTACTGTCAGCCCTAGTGCTAATTATCAGAGAATTTGGGTCTTCCCTCCTGAGCTATCAACAATGCTGATGGCCCCTGTGGGCTTAGCCCCACCTAGGTCTGCTGGTACCTTAGGAACCTTTGATGTCCTGGCACCTGGAGTTGACAAAGCCCTGGATGTCCCATGAGGACTGAATTGTGATCTTCCTCTGCTCAGCAGGAGACAAGCCTGCCCATCAGGTCCTTCCACCTCAGCCTCTGCTGCCTGGTGTATCCTGGCGCCCAACAGAGTCTTAACTCCTGCCCTCCCTCCTAGGATCGGTCAGCTTCCTTCCCCTAGGGATAGCCCTGGTTTCCGAATGCCTGGACCTAGTTGGAGGAATAGATTTATCTACTAATGACCTAGAATTCTCCAGATACTGATGACCAGGTCCACTCAGAATCTCAACACTGCATTTTAATCTATTACTTGGACTGGTTATTATAAACACATCCTCTACATCTCATCTTTGGGATAATGAACTTAAACTTCTGCCCAGTCCTACCCTCTTCTTGACTGCTTCCCCGACCTAGCTCCTCCACCCCACCTTGTACCTCATTATGGGTTGCATTTCCTTGGCTTTTACTAGATTGGTTCCAGCTCAGGAGCAGTCCAGGTCATGGCTCCCAGCATGCCGTTGGCCGGAGCCTTTCACCACATTGGAGAGTTTGCTTCTGCCACAGAGTTCCTGCCTAAACTTTTCTGCAGTAATAAAATGTCTTCATCTCAGAGTCCAGTTGCCAATAGTAATATCCTACAGCACTTTAGAGTTTGTCCTATACTATCTAAATTGGTAGGCATTAAACCCTATGACATTGGTAGGTCCAATATTGTCCCAGCTTACAGATGAAAAAGCTTGGGCGTCTGAGTCATTTGCTCTTGGAAATACATCCAAAAAGGTACTTGGCTGAGATAACCTAAGTAAGTGACTCAGTAAAGAGCTAGATCTGGGTGCTCTTTTCGCTAATTCATGTTGCCAACCCTGGTGATGTAGGGTCACACGAGAAAATCAAGCCTGATTTCTCACTGGCTTATGACCTTGCTCAAGAAGCTGATATTCATTCGCTCAGTAAATATTTATTGAGTGCCTACTATGTGACAAGCACTCTTCTGGAGGCTTAGGACCCATTAGTCAACAAAAGGGACAAAATCTGTAGTGCTCATGGCACTTGCATTTGGTATCCGTTCCTCGGGAATGTTGGATTGCTGGGCCTGAGTTCAGACCTGCCCCAGCTCCTGGATTAAGCAGAGATGACTATGCTGTGACTCTAGGCCTTGCTGAGCTTTGGATCTGTGATTCTGTGGCTCCCCTTGAAGACCCCTTTCAATCAGGAGCTGACAGTCCGCATGTGAGTCCCTGGCTCGTTCACTACAGCAAGTTTGGACACCATTGAAAATCATCTCAGAGAAGTAAGAAATAAAATAACACGATTACTTCTTAGTGCAGCTGTTAGCAAGGGTTGGTGATGCAACAGCTTGGGCGTCTCTTAATGCCAATATTTCAAGTGAGGCTGAACGGTGACATTGAACACAAAAGCCGCTCTACGATATTGCCTGATTTGCAGCTGGTTTTACAAAGACTATTTCATTGGGGAAAATCATTTTAGAGGAAAAACATAAAACCTGTATCTGGGCTAAAAATATAGCATTTCTGTGGTGCATATTGAGCTTCAGCACAGAAAATAATGCATAGTTGATTTGATTCACAAAAGAAGCCTTAAAGATCTGTTATATACTATAATTATCTCGAAATTTTTTTTTATGATGGGAGCATGAAAACTCAGCTCTGTGCTGGCAGAACTGTTTCCTTTCATTTCTTTCTTTTCCTTTTTTTCTAATCTTCCTTAAAATATTGGTGTGAATTAAACTCACTGAGGAGGAAACCAGTGAACATCTTCCATAACGCAGTTATGAAAATAAGAGCAGAGTTGTTATGACTCCCATCTGGGACACCAGATGTTTGCAGACCAGTGTGGGACTCGAAACACATTTCTGACCCCCAAACCAAGACCTGGTTAAATGTGTTTAAAATGTCCTCTTTCCTGCTCCAAACATAAATGCAATTGAGTAATAGCAAAAACAAAAGTAGTAATACTGGTAACCTACTAAGAAGGCATGAAAAATAATCTCTGGCAAAGTGAAGTGGCTTAATGGGAATCTGCTTGTCCAGATTGTTGATAATATGGAAGGAGGGTGGAGAGTTTGGATTATGCCATGCAGATCTTCCTTATTTTAATAAAATTGCATCCTATTGGGCTACTGCCCAAAGTAGGAAGTTCAGTAAAGTAAGGGTCCTCATTTTTATCTTGAAATGTCAGAAATAATATAAATTTTCTGTATCCATATACCTAGAAGGTCAAGAATGGACACTTACAACAAAACTCTCTAATCAGTTGTAATATTTCTTTGTCATTTAAGGACGAATGGTCTACCCATTTATCATCTTAACACTAGAGTCTCAAGAAAATGCCCTCATCTGGGTTGGGTTCTGTTGCCCATTACTTTGTTCATCTATAATCATTGGAGAGTGAGGCTCCATCTGAAGTCTCTAATGAAAGAAGGAAGGGAAATGGGATGTTTAGCAGCGTATTGACTTTCTGCTGTCAACCAATGGGCTTCTAGAAGTTTCTTCTAAGTACAAAATGTTTGAGAAATGCTCCTAATAATATATGTGCAGTTTGATAGGCTTATAATATGGTTAGTTCTTCAAAGTTCAGTAAAGAACATATAGTAATTGCCTTGACCCAGAATGGCATGAAATAGTTCTCATGATAATTTGATGACAGAGATGTGAGGGAGGAGTTTCTGTGCAGCAAGGGCATGTGTCTACTTAACTCTGTTGACAGTAAAATATGGATTTCAGCTTTATGGCTTGGGAATATACTTTGTTGAAACCGTAGTTTTAATGCCTTTCTTTTCTAAGACCAAACAAGATTACAGTGTGATTTGCAGAGCAAACATCTCAAGAATTTTTAAAAATAATTGAACTTTAAGAAAACAAAAATAAAGGACAAGAGAATTTGTATCATATCAGAGCTAGTGAATTTCTTAATGTTTATATTTATAACCAGGTCCTAGTACACTTCCCTTCTCATTTGAGTCATAGAACCTACATAGAATTTTTTGATGCAAATGATTTTTTTAATATACTAGATAGATTGTGATATGACTAAGCCCTGGAATGATAATTTTATAAGGCAGGTAATTTATGTGCAATGCAAAGAATCATCCCTTAGTGTACCTGTTTTGGAAATGTGGACTTTCACATATCAGCTTTTCCCAGAACGACCCAGACGTGTTACATAGCTTCAGTTTTCTTCTCCCTGTGCTTTA
Organism: Camelus bactrianus; assembly: GCF_048773025.1. NCBI lineage: Eukaryota > Metazoa > Chordata > Mammalia > Artiodactyla > Camelidae > Camelus > Camelus bactrianus. The sequence goes on from NC_133549.1 coordinate 27,726,479, forward strand.
TAATCAATAGTTAAACAAGAACAGGGGGAAAGCAAAGAGATACTTTTCCTTGCCTCTGACTGTGGCTAGATAAACTACAGATTGCTCCAGATCCCTTCTAATCCAAAGGCTTTATAATAAAGTTTTACTAAAAGCCAATGTTTATTAAGACTTTTAAAAGACTGGATAATTCTTCTAAGCCATAAAATGCTTTTCATCTTGCATAAATAAGGATTTTATAGTCTTCGTATAATGTGTGTGTAACGGCAAGGCAACTCTCTACCTCAGTTTCCTCATCCACAAAATAAGAAGTTTAACATTTTGTACCTGTAACTCTAAAATCATATGATTATAAGTCATCCCCAGCAAGTAAGAAAAATGGCTAAGGAAAGTTTGTGTGTATGCACTTTACAATGGGCTTTGGCCCTCAGGATTGAAATCTTCTCTTATGTAGTCTATATAAGGACGTGATGTCAATGTACAAAACACTAATAGGCATTTACTTATTCATAATTCATTCAAGGAGGCTCATTATTATAGCCTTTCACAGGTTCTGCCCAACATACTGGTATTTTCATCTTGAATTTAAGGCAGAGAGGCCCACTCCACACATCCCTTGTGGATAGAGCCAGGAATGAGAGGATGACATCCAAGTGCTCAACTATAAAATCTGAAACACATTCAGCTGGCTGACCTCAACAGATGTCTTAGTAAGAGCTTCTAAGTGGAGCCAAAGAAGGGTGGAAACTTCGGTCACACTGCTGGGAGAGAAGTAAAGAGAAAATCCTTGCCAAAGAGTTAGTGCAGAGAGCAAAGAAAGGACCCATGGATTTATTGCTTGGATGTGGGATCTAGTTCTTCCTCTGGGCACTGGGGAACAAGTGTTCCCTCTAGCTTTACCTTGGAGAAAACAGCTGAGCATTGGCATACTATGCAGAGGAATTGTGGGACCTTTCTGGTTGCAAGATGCTCCAGTGTCATTTGTGGAATTGGCCACATCTCTTGGGAGTCCTGGTTCCTTTCACTGGAGGATAAAACCAATATACAGGCACTGGATGAACTCAGTGCTACTGGCAGGTCTTTGCTTCTAGCCCTGCTCAGTTGCCAGAGCAAAAAAAAAAAAAAAGTACACACACACACACACTTACATACCACATCTTCTTTATCCATTCATCTGTTCATGGACACAGGTTGCTTCCATATCTTGGCTATTGTAAACAGTGCTGCTATGAACATTGGGGTAAATATATCTTTTCCAGTTAGAGTTTTGTCTTCTTTGGATATATGCTCAGGAGTGGGATTGATGGATCATATGGTAACTCTATTCTTAGTTTTTTAAAAAACCTCCATATTGTTTTCTACAGTGGCTGCACTAATTTACATTCCCACCAACAGTACAGGAGGGTTCCCTTTTCTCTGCACCCTCTCCAGCATTTATTATTTGGAGACTTTTTTTCAACATTTTTTATTGATTTATAATCATTTTACAATGTTGTGCCAAATTCAAGTATAGAGCACAATTTTTCAGCTATACATGAACATATATATATTCATTGTCACATTTTTTTCTCTGTGAGCTACCATAAGATCTTGTATATATTTCCCTGTGCTATACAGTATAATCTTGTTTATCTGTTCTACAATTTTGAAATCCCAGTCTGTCCCTTCCCACCTTCTGCCCCCTTGGCAACCACAAGTTTGTATTCTATGTCTATGAGTCTATTTCTGTTTTGTATTTATGCTTTTTTTTTTTTTTTAGATTTCACATATGAGCAATCTCATATGGTATTTTTCTTTCTCTTTCTGGCTTACTTCACTTAGAATGACAATCTCCAGGAGCATCCATGTTGCTGCAAATGGCATTATGTTGTCGGTTTTTATGGCTGAATAGTATTCCATTGTATAAATATACCACATCTTCTTTATCCAGTCATCTGTTGATGGACATTTAGGCTATTTCCATGTCTTGGCTATTGTAAATAGTGCTGCTATGAACATTGGGGTGCAGGTGTCATTTTGAAGTAGGGTTCCTTCTGGATATATGCCCAGGAGCGGGATTCCTGGGTCATATGGTAAGTCTATTCCTAATCTTTTGAGGAATCTATTTGGAGACATTTTGATGATAGTCATTCTGACATGTGTGAGGTGATACCTCATTGTAGTTTTGATTTTCATTTCTTTAATAATTAGCAATGGTGAGCATCTTTTCATGTGTCTGTTGGCCATTTGTATATCTTCGTTGAAGAAATGTCTATTTAGGTCTTCTGCCCATTTTGATTGGGTTGGTTTTTTTTTTTTTTACATTGAGCTGTATGAGCTGTTTGTGTATTTTAGAAATCAAGCCATGTAGTGCATATGTACATATACACATACATATGTACATACATACAATGCAATACTACTCAGCCATAAAAATAATGAAATACTGCCATTTGCAGTAATATGGATAGACCTAGAGATTATCCCACTAAGTGAAGTAAGTCAGACAAGAAAGACAAATATTATATGATATCACTTATATGTGGAATTAAAAAAATAATACAAATGAACTTATTTACAAAATAGAAAAAGACTCACAGACATAGAAAATAAACTTATAGTTACCAAAGGGGAAAGTAGGGGGAAGGGATAAATTTGGAGTATGGGGTTAACAGATACGAACCACTATATGTAAACAACAAAGATTTATTATATAGCACAGGGAACTATATTCTATATCTTATAATAACCTATAATGGAAAAGAATTTGAAAAAGAATACATATATATGAGTCACATATATATGTAATACATATAAAACCACATTATAAATATATATAATCACTTTGCTGAACACCTGAAACCAACACAAAATTATAAATTAACTATAGTCCAATAAAAAAACAAGAATGGGAACAAAACAATTTCTGTGTGTAATCATTTGTATCTATATTAAGATGAACATGAGTTTAAACTTATGTCTCCATGTCTTGTCCATTACCACACAGATTGTTCTAGTCTGCTCCCACAGATTATCTGTAAACTTTCACTGCAATAGTTAGATTGTCTCATACATTTGTAATTTGTTTGGCAACATTCTGCATTTGATTGTGACCTCCTAAGTTATTTTTTAATTTGCATCCATTGAGATTACTCTTTGTGCTGTAAAGTTCTGTGGGTGGGTTTTAACAAAAGCACAGTGTTGTGCATTCACCATTAGTCTATCCTATGAAATAATTTTATCTCCTTAAAAAATTCCTTCTGCTGACGTTCCCCATCTGCTCTTACATGTTCTCTGCTTTTTCCATTTGAACCATTGACATATTAATCATAGTTATTTTAAATTACTTCTCTGATAATTCTAACATCTATTTCATATCTGAGTCTAGTTCTGATGCTTCTTTTGTCTTTTCAGACTGTGTGTTTTCTTGCCTTTGGCATAACTATTTGTTAAAAGTTGAACATGTTGTGTCAGGTAATAGGAACTGAGGTAAATAGGACTTTAGTGTAAGGATTTATGGTAATCTGGCTGGGATTTGAACTGAAACAAAAAAATACCATAGACTGGGTATCTTAAATGGCAGAAATTTATTTCTCACAGTTCTGGATGCTGGGAGAGCCCAAGTTCATGGTATCAGCATAGTCAGGTTCTGGTGAGAGCCATCCCCCTGGTTTGCAGATGGTTTCCTTCTTCTTGTTATAGTCTCACATGATGGGGAGAGAGAGAAAGAGAGGAAGCAAGTTCTCTCCTGTCTCTTCTTATGAGTGCACTGGATCCCATCAACTTAGTAAGTATCTTAGAAATAGATTATCCATCAGAAAAAAGAAAAGGATGCCTACTTTCACCACAGCTACTCAACATTATACTGGAAGGTCTAGGTAAAATAATTAGAAAATAAAAAGAAATAAAAGACATCCAAATTGGAAAGAAAGAAGAAGTAGAACATTTATAGATGACATGACCTTATATAGAGAAAATCACAAAGACTCCACCTGAAAGCTACTAGAGCTAATAAAAAAAAATTCATCAATGTTGCAGGATATAAGGTCAACAAACAAAAATCATCTGTGTTTCTGCACATATGTGTAAACAATCTGAAAAGGAAACTGAGAAAGCAATTCCATTTTCAATAGTCTTTAAAAGAATAAAATATCTAGGAATAAATTCAATCATGGAGGTGAATTGTACAATAAAAACTATAAAATATTGCTATACGAAATTAAAGAAGATCTAAATAAATGGAAAGACACCCATGTTCATGGATTGGGAGACTTAATATTGTTAAGATAGCAATATCCCCAAAGTGGTCTACAAATTCAATGCACTCCCTATCAGATTTTCAGGAGACTTTTTTTCCAGATCTTCAAATTCGTATGGAATTTCTAGGGCCTCCAAATAGCTAAAATGATCTTGAAAAAGAACGAAGTTGGAGTACTCACATCTCTTGATATCAAAATTTACTACACAGCTATAGTAGTCAAATTGTATGCTACTGACATAAGGATAGACATATAAACCAATGGAATAGAAAGAAGGGTCCAGAAATAAACCCAAACATATATGGCTAATTGACTTTTGACAAGGATGCCAAGTCCATTCAATGAGGAAAGATCAGTTTTTTCAACAAATGGTGATGAGCAACTGAATCCACATGCAAAGGAGTGAAGTTGGGTCCCTACTTCGCACATGTGCAAAAATTAACTCAAAATGGATCACTGGGCTAAACAGAAGAAATCACTAAAGCCATAAACTCATAGAAAAAACATAAGGGTCAATTATCATGACCTTAAATTTGGCCATGGATTCTTGGATATGACCTTAAAAGCACAAACAACGAAAGAATAAAATAGCTAAATTGGACTTCATCAAAATTTAAAAACTTTTGTGTATCAAAGGATACAATCAAAAAAGCAAAAAGACAAGCTACAGAATAGGAGAAAGCACTTGCAAATCATATACATGATAAGGATTTAATAACCAGAATATATGAAGAACTAAAACTCAGCAACAATAACAACACACAGACAAAACAAACAGAAACAAACAGTTCAGGTTAAAATATGGGCAAAAGACTCGATTAGACATTTCTCCAAAGAAGATATATTAATGTCCAATAAGCACTGAAAAGATGCTTACTCATTAGTCATTGGGGAAATGCAAATCAAAATCAAAATGAGATATTACTCCACACCTACTTGAATGGCTATCATTTAGAAAGAAAGAAAGAAAGAAAGAAAGAAAGAAAGAAAGAAAGAAAGAAAGAAAGAAAGAAAGAAAGAAAGGGAGAGAGAAAGAAAGAAAGAAGAGAAAGAAAGAAAGAAGAGAAAGAAAGAAAGAAGAGAAAGAAAGAAGGAAGGAAGAAAAGAAAAAAGAAAAGAAAAGAGAAAAGAAAAAAGAAAAGAAAAGAGAAAAGAAAAGGAAGAAAGAAAGAAAGAAAGAAAGAAAGAAAGAAAAGAGAGAAGAAAATAAGTGTTCAAGTGTTGGTAGGATGTGGAGAAATTGGAACCCTTGTGCATTACTTGAGAAGAATGTAAAATGCTGCACCCAACATGGAAAACAGTTTGGCAGTTCCTCAAAAGGCTAAACATGCAGCAATTCTGCTCCTAGGTAGGTACTTAAAAGAAATGAAACTAGGGACTCAGATGCCAATATTCATTGTAGCATAATAATCAAAAGATGAAAACAATCCAAGTGTCCATCAACAAATGAATACACATTTAAAATGTGGTATATACATACAATGGAATATTATCCAGTCATAAAATGAATGATGTTCTGATATGAAGTTCAACATGAATGAATCTTGAAAACATTATGACAAGTGAAATAAACCAGACACAAAAGGACAACTATTATATGATTCTACTTATAAGAAATACCTAGAATAGGTAAATTTATAGAGGCAGAGAGTAGATGAGAGAATGGTGGGAAGGGGGAATGAGGGATTATTGCTTAATGAGTACAAGGTTTCTGTTTGGGATGATGAAAAAGTTTTAGAAAAAGAGTGATTACAGTTGCTGTGGTATAATATTTAGTCTTTGTCCCTGTTCTTGGCACAAAGCAACTGAAACCCTTTTAAAGTCCTGAGAGATAGGAATGTCTTTTATTATTACAGTAAGCTTCTTTTGGTCACACTTGAGTTTATGCTAATTGACACAGGGTGGGGTCCTCAAAGCTGAGAATACAGACCGGCTATGGACTATCTCCCTTCCATGGAGACAATGCTTAAGTGAACAAATGCACAGTGAGGTCCCAGGAAGGGAAGAAGACAAAGATACAAAGGATATCCTTTGTCTGTCTTCTACCCATGTTAATCCAGTGGTAATTAACACCTAGTGTTTTGTTTTCTCTCTCTAGGTACAAAGGTCAAAGTTCTACCTGCCTTTTGGCTAAGGGGCCAGGTTTTGTTGTTGTTTTTATATCAGGACAATAACATAAATACAGCCAGATGCCTATCAGTGTATGTGATTAGTGATGGAGAAGGAAAGAATGCAGGCCAGGACAGGGAGGTGATGTGGCGGGAGGGGAGGGAACAGAGGGATGCGGGCAGAGCCCTGAATTTCCACTTGCCCCTGTTCTCTGGCTTTGCATCCTGCTTCTGCACACCTTTGGCTAGAAAGAAAAGCCAGTCTCTCTTCCCTAGCTGCTGCAGCTGATGTTAAGTTAACAAATCATCTTTTGCAGCCCTGGGAGACCCAGCAGAGCCATCTAGAGACACAAAGCCCACTGATGCTTATTGCTATCCTCCTCCGTTCTCACATTCCCCCTCAAGAGACCTAAGTGATGGAGTTTTAGAGAACTTGCCAGATTTTTATATTCAAAAGAGCCCAAAAGAGAACGAGAGAAAAAAACAAACCCAAAGCAGCTCTATTAATTCAATGAGAATTTTACATATTTATGTGCTCGATTGCCATCTCTTAGGACTCTCAAGGCTTTTCACTACAGAGAGGAGTGTATTGAAGCTGAGAGAAACTATTCCTAAAAATATAGCATAGAAGAGGTAGATTTCTGATCAATTCCCTGGGTTGTTATACAGCAGAACAACAGATAGGCAAATATAAAAGTTTATTGGTCTATCTCATGGAATGTTATTACAAAAAGGAATCAGAGTTTAAATGTTAATAACACTCAGAAAAGTAGCTGGAAATGTGATGATTATGTTTGATCTCATAGACCTGAAGCACCGTGAGAGCAGGGACCCCATCAGTTACGTTCGCTGTGGCAGCCCCAGTGTCAGCACAGAGCAGGTGCTCCGTGTGCATTCACTGCATGCAGGGATGGCAGTGCCACTGGTTGACTTTAGTGAAGTCATATAATCTTTCTAATTGTTTTATGGGTAAAAGATACCCTAAATGGTGACATCAGAGTAATGCAGGAGGATTTTAATGCTTCGATGGGAGAAAAATGTCACTTCAGTGCAAAGATATTGCAGCTGTGAATCTAGATCTAAAATAGGTAAACTTGTAAACACTTCAAAGTTGCTTCGTAGGTTTGAGGTTGATGTCAACTGGCTACTCATCTGACTGGGAGTGGAAAGAAATCAGAGCGTACAACTCTCAGCTTTTTCTCAAGGTTGCTCCTCTGCCACCTCATTCTCCTTCACTTTTGGGAGATCTGTTTTACTGAACTTACCCAGTCTGACCTGTCTGAGGATGCCAACACCCCCAGCTATCTTGGCCCAGATGTGGCCGGATCTCTTCTGTTTTTGGTTTGTCTGAGGTGAGCTGGAACTGTTCAAAGCTACCCTCCACGTACGCTATTTCAGACCACATATCCCATATCTATGGTCCCAGATGGCACAGGTGACACCGTCTTCCTGAGCAGTGCATCTCAAACTGTAATGTGCTTAGGAGTCTCTAGGGAAGATTGTCACTTGGGTGGCCTGGAGAAGGGCCTCCAGGGGAGGCTGATGCTGCTGGTCCCTGGACCATACATTGGGTTTCACGCCTCTCATTTCTTTCATCTTTACAAGATGTACGAGATGCTAAATGGAGCTACTTGGACTTCTAGCCTGACACAATTCTGAGTCAGTAACAATTCTGATAGGATTCTCAGTTCCTTCCAGAATTTTCTTCCAAGTCTTAGCTCCAGAGATGAGTTCAAAGACCACCTGGGCTACTCGGCAGCTCTGTCCCTGTAGGGATGGCCATGATCGCTATCCTCCAGAAAGTGAAGGATCCACCCATCTAACCCCAGCAGTTCTTCTCTCGGCCTGGTGGTCCTACATAGACTTTGCCAAAATGTCCTACAGCCTGGATCTGGCCAGCCTCTACTGTCCCAATCTCTGGAAGCCCAGTCCTTGTCATTGGTCTGTTTTGTTTTCCTGAATCATTTCATAAACTCCTTGTTAGGTTTCATTCTTCATCTATGGTGACAATTTTAGACCTGGAATTAATCACGCTACCAGTCACCTGGACTGGCTCCACTGCCAGTGTGCTGGTCGAAGCCACCAGAATGTCTCACCTAAATGTTGAGTTTAACTCATATGCCTGTATCCCTATTGCCCTCCTCCAATGTCAGCTAGAATGATATTTTTGAAACGTGAGTCCCACAATCTCTCTCTAGACCCAAAAAGGCAGACTACTCCCTCATTCTGTGCCAGTGAGTGAAGTTTTCTAATCCATGCTTTGCACGTCTCAGCTTCATAAAGGGGGTTTCAGCTCCAAACTCCTCCCTCCTCAGCCCAAGGCCTTGTCTTCTCTTAGCCAAGCCTTGACATCACTGAGGGCAACCGTGGCATGGCTCATGGTTTACTCGGTTTCTTCTCCAATTCCAGCAACTGAGAGTTTTCCCTTTCTTATGAGTTCTGCTATGCAGTAAAGAGAATCTCTTTTATTCTGTATCCAGCATTTCCAGGTATTCTTTTGGTTGCCCACTGCTTCATGTCCCCAGAACACCTCGCTGTCTGCACTGACCCCACAGGCCACCTTTCAGGTTCTCCACTGTTTACTTCCTTATTAGGGAGTTAGTTTTTAATGCAGTCCTTTCGACCACGAAGCCCCTCCCTACTCAAATTTTAGACCACAGTGGGAGGTCAATTACATAAGAACTATTCCCTGATTCCTTCCCTTACACATTTCCGTGGTCCCCTGTATACTTCTTACATAGTACTTATCACAGTGGTTCCTGGTAAAGTCTGCATCCCCCTCCAAAAGCTAAGTTCCCTGACGGCCAGGAAGAGGCCATGTAGCCCCCGGCACAATGTGGGGAATGATGATAGCATCCACTGAGCTCTTTCTGTCTGCCTTACCACAACTCCACTGGTGCCCCCATTTTACAGATGAGAAGACTGAGGGATAAAGAGAGTAAGTGGTCCAAGGTTATGAAGCAGCTCTGAAATCAAATCTAAGCAGTCTGGCTCCAGAACTTACAGTCTTTACTTCTAGTTGGTAAAATATGGTTGTTGCTCTGTAAATTTGGGGGGAAATAACCCTTCTTGAGAGCCCATGAGCTCCCATGCTCTGAGCCAGAGCCAACCAAAGATGTCTCATGTCTTCATTTTTCACCACATGACCCTTCTCCAAGAACCCTCTCCTAGCTTCCTGGGTGAGGGGGCCCTCGGGCTGCGGCTCATTTGCATGGTAGGGATGGTCCCAAGCCCTAAGCTTGGTCACGTGACCCGTCTGCCTCCTTTCCCTGGTTCTCTATGAGAACTCACTCAAGTGATGCTTGGAAGAGAACTTTCAGAACTCTGTAGCTACTGATGGAGGAGACTCTGACTCAGTATATCTGGAGGGAGCCTGAAACTCTGCATGTCTAACCTCTTCCCTCCCAAGTGAAGCTAATGTTGTTGGTCCATGGACAGGTTTTGAGGGGTCAGGAGCTAAAGCGACATAATCTACTTTCCTAGCTTTGGGCCCCTAGTTGTGTTTGCAGCTGATACCATCCACCTCGTAGTATTAAAATGAGAATTAAAGAATGTGTGTCAAGTACCCAGTACCGTGGTTGGAACACGCCAGATGTTCAACTAATGGTTTTGTTGCTTTTCCTATTTTATTTTTCTAAATATCAGTCAATATGAAATCTGTAAAGATCTTACCACCTTACATTACAATATTTCCACTGAAAAATTAAAACACACATACACATATAGAGCTCTTGGGCCATTTTTTAAAAAAGGAATCTAATCAATGTATTGAAAAAATTCATCTAACTTTATGTAGTGCAAAAAAAAAATAGTCATCTTCACCCCTTTGAAACTTAAATTCACTCTGTAACCGCCTAACCTCCGGTTATTCTCTGCCTGACTATTAAAAGCTGATGATGAATTACACTAGGAAGAAACTCTTATTGCTTCTGGGTTCTCACCATTACTGCAAATCCGTAAATTGCCCAGAATTGTAGCTTTGAAGGTGGTTACCTGCCAATATTTCTATTATGAGTTTGTACTTAATCTTTGATCCTGACACATCTTTCAGGCTTCGTATTTAATTATTTACTAAACACTCATTGAAAAGCCCTGTGCACCAGCCTTCCGCACGGTGGCTGTCCATCGCGCTCGCCTCCCTACACGTGCTTATGACCCGCTGCCCTTCTCGGGCTCCGAGTCGCACTCACATGCTGTGTTTCGGGGGTCCTCTCCTAATGGATTGATCAAAGGGCTTCTCTTGGTCTGGAACTTAGTAACCGACATTCTGACTGACACCAGGCATGAAAATCACATTACCCTGGTTGTAAAAAACCTTCACTGGCTACCTGTAAAGTATAGGATTATGTGTAAAGTCCTAGTTATTAACTTACAAGTCCTTAAATTGACTTGGTTTTGAATACCTCAGAGACATTCTGGAAACATACATCCCCAGTCGTTTTCTTTGGTCTCAGTCAATTGGATTAGTTCTTTTTGGCTGAAGACATTGAGCTACGGGGCATTTTTAATGTTTGCTCTCTACTTACGGAATTTATTAACCATGGAGGTCAGGCTGTCTTACTTTCTGTCAAGCTTTCAGTCCAAATTCAAGAGGTACCTTTTCCAGATTGCTGATTTGGCTGAATAAGCCATAAATCGATCCACTGTTGTTTAGTTTTTAAATCACTGTTCTTCTTTGGTATTTTTATGTATCTGCTCCAAGAGTTTGTTTGACATATCACAGTTAAATTTTATATTATTCCACTTAATATCTTTTTTTTTCACATCCTGACTTGAAACACTGTCAAAGTGAATTTACTAATTAAATGCTTTGCATGACATATTACCTTTTCCCATCTGCTTCAGAAGGATGTCACAAGGACAATGAGATGTGAATGTACTTGGACTGTGAAATATTGGGTATTATATTCAATTACGTACATATATTTCACCTTATTTTGGTTATTAATCATTCCACTGTTACAGTGCTCAAAAGTTAATTGCAGGAAGGATGAATGTATGTTAGACACACAGGCGGACAGAGGTATGGGTCACGGATTTCTTTAGCAAATTTTAATCTAGCATCTTTTGATAAGGTGGAAATAGGTCTAAAATTAACTAACAGTAAAATATTTAAATATCAGGCTGAGATAACAGAGAAATAATGGCACAGGACACTACAGGGTTAGGGGCCAAATATATTCCGCATATAATTGCAGCTCTATAATTTCTGAGCAGAGGGAGGTTCTTCAGGCTAGGGCAGTGAGGAGGGAAATCTGACCGAGACATTGCATTTGCAGTGGACCCACACGTGTGTAGGAAGTGGTAGGTAAAGAAATGGGGAGATTGTAGGGTATGACACAAAAATGGAGTGATAGCAGGAAAAAACCCCAATGTTCTTTACCTTTTAAGTAGGAAGAAAGGCTTTTAAATTCAAGCCATTTGGCTGGAAGATGATTCAGGGAAAAAAAAAAGACGATAAAGATGGCTTTATGACACATTTAGGTTATCAAAATAAGAAGCTCTCCATTTTCTTTTCAGGAGGAGGAAAGATTTTTTTCTCACTTTTCTTGGAGTCTCAGGACACTCAGCTGGAGTCAGAGAGATGGGGCAGTTCAAACAATGGTCAGAACAGTTCTTCATGGATGAAAGGGAAAAAAAAATGATTTGGTTGCTGGCTGGATTTTACTTCCCATTTTGGCTTGTTTGTTTGAGGACAGGGTACTAGGGTTGGGGTCGGGGAGGGCAAGTTCTGAGACCCGGTGCTAAAACTTGATTACTTATTTGAGAATCACTGCTCCAAATATTTTAAAATGTAAAAAGTCTCCCATACAGCTCTCACAAAGCCTATGAATTCTGTTTGGAAAGAAGTGTATTCTCAACGTAGCAGGAGAAATCATAGCCAATTCAATCCAATCCAGCTCAGTTCTGTTCCCCCAAGTGATCAGCATGGCCTCTGTGCTCCGGGTGTCGTCACTGCTGTGAAAAGACAAAAGAAGGAGGAAGAAGAGCGCAGGATCCACTCGTGAAGTTCAGCCTCACCCGTGGGAAACACGGATCCATCAGACAAGACTGATGCAATCAGCATAAGTACCAAGATCAATACCAAGGACTGCTGCTCTGTGCTGCCAGAGTTCAGAGGAAGACCAGACCGAGGAGAAAGGATTTATTTTGGGTGAGAAAGTCCTAGAGTTGGCTTGCAGGACTGGATGCTTCACTACGCAAAGCTGGACCAGCCACAGCCACATTACTTGGAAACTTAATAAAAATGCAGAACCTCAGGCCCTCTTGCAGAGATACTGAATCAGAATCTGCATTTTAACTAGATCCCAGGTGATTCAGATTTTCATCCCAGGAAGCGCTATAGAAGATGCCAACTAAACTGGGCAAGGATGAAAACACCAGAAAGACACCTGGGAAAAGAAACCCAGGCCTGTGGGGTGCCCCACCCGCAGCTGGGTGCTCCCCAGATCCCTCCTTCTGGCAAATCGCCTGGCCTTTAATGGACCTTGTATGGAGTATCCAAAGACAGGGTTGGCCTCATGTGCAAGGAAAGTGCCGCTTAATAGCCAGCCCTGGGGAAATATATTCCTGAGCTCTGACAGAAATGTAGACATACTTGGAAGGTGGGCACAAGCTTGGGAATAGGCAAGGACTGAAAATGCTCTCGGTAGCATGTCTGGTCTTATGCATAAGTGCCTGCAAGGATCGATTTAAGCCACTGCTTTCAAAAGTTTAAACAATTATATAAATGCCAAAAAAAAAAAAAAACCAACCCCACCAAAAACCCACCCCCAAAACCTACCTTCCTGTTTCTGTCATATAAGTCCATGCTTGTCTGGTTTGAATTAGTTAGAGTAGTTCATTATGGAGCAGGGAGAGAAGAGACATTTTAATGGAACTGGCAAAACCCAAGCCACAATGCCCAACAGAACAGGCTGGAAGTAAACAGCCATGCCCTGACTTCTACAAATGAAAAGGGTTTCTCACGCCTAGGATTAATGGAGTGCTTAAATAGCTAGCTAAAAAGACCATTTTATAATTATTACAATTCCTCCCTCCCTCCCTCCCTCCCTCCCTCCCTCCCTCCCTCTCTCCCTTCCTTCCTTCCTTCCTTCCTTCCTTCCTTCCTTCCTTCCTTCCTTCCTTCCTTCCTTCCTTCCTTCCTTCCTTCCTTCTATAAGGTTTTAAAAATAATGTGGTTTCCATGCAAATCAAAACCAGCTGAAAACTTGCCAAGGCCAAGATGTAATTGAAGATGGCATTTAAAGCCTTTGTGTCTCCTCTGTCTCTAGAGATATCATCATGAAATAAAAGACTTCATCAGGTAATGTTTTCTTCATTATTCAACATCACAATTCTGAAGCGAAAAAAAGATAATTAGACATACGGCGCTGTCGACACATGGTTTATGGGGAGCTTCTAGTTAATTAGTTATGGTAAAAGGTTTTTATATAGTCATAATTACTTTATATTTCAGAGGAAAAGAAGCAAACACACGTATTTTATTTTACCGGTGACAAGTTTATCAAAGTGATGCTGGCGTTTTGAGGATCCTTCGCACCTTCTGCAGACTTCCTAGGATATAATGCAAAGTGTCACGAGGGGATTTTAGCAGCACAACTCTTGTCAACTTTAATAGGAGCTACACATCTGAAATCCTTACACATCATCTTGCGAGATTCTATAAGAAAATATCATCTTCTTGGTGTCCTGAATTTCCTTTGTTATTGACGGAAGGCTCACCTATGGAGTAATTCAGAGAATGGTCACAGTAATTTTGTTTTAAAAAACGAGACATGCCACCTTCATGAGAATATTTTTTCTAGTCTAATTTCTGGGGGCAGCCACTGAAGAAAAAACACTGGCAAAATAATATGCCGAGAAATGTAGCATTCTACAATTTGTTTGTTTAAAAAACTTTCAATTTATATAAGTAATCGCTTTTGTTCACCAGGTGTTTCTGCTGAATTGGTTATTCAAGGTCTCAACCTAACTAAGAAATAAAGAGAACTTAAAAATGAGATCGATGTTCTTGATTTCGTGTCTGTACCAGGTGCAATCACGTCTTAGCTGAGGGGAGAACCAGGACACCTCTGGCACATCCTACACCCCCTTGGGCGTCCTGAGCACAGGCTGTGTAATCTCCAGCGATGCCGACCCCTGAGAGAGAATAATTGGGTACCAATATGCCCTGACTGTTGATCGCCAAGGATGTCACAGGGCTGACAACATGCCGGAGTATACAATCAGGGTATCCTCAACCATGGGGCTAGAACACACTTTTCCTCAATCTCAGTCCAGTGATTTATTTCTCAGAACAGAAGAAGGAAACGTGAGGTATGTGTTAAAGAGGGTAGATGGATGATACTCCATGGCACGGTACAAAATACTAGTGTCGCCTTCTCTGCAGTTGGGGTTGCCAGCTGTCCAACCCTGAGAGTCAACATGGCAGGTTCCTGCTTCCGTCCACTCCTGCCATCACAGGAGTGTATTTGGTGTCACAAGATGTTCAGACAGATATGTGGGGATGATCGTGGTTGCCGTTTCTTGGGCGTTAAGGGATGCTTGCACTCCACCACACACTACACTTAATCAGGGACTCACTACCTCCTAGATGAATGTCTCCAGGCAAGGTAATTAATCTTTCCCAGCTTTAGTTTCCTCATCTACAAAAAGAGAGCAATCATAGGATTAGGACAGAGAGCAAATGTCAGGAGATGAGCACGATGTCCGACACACAGTCAATGCTTAGTCAGTCTTGGATATTTTTATTTTTATTTTTATTTTGAGAACAACTCTGTGAATTAGACACTATTATCCTCCTCATTTTACAGATGGTAAAACTCAAAGAGGTTAAATCACGTAAGGAGTATGTGGTAAAGCTAGGGTCTAAACCCCGGTTCTAAGCCCAAGCTATTAGCCTGATTAGAAATGACTGTATCAACTCTGAACCATCATCTTCTTGTTTAACTGTCTCTCTTCACCCACCATTCTGGCGAACACACTGGAAAATAAGATCAAAAGCTTCTGGTTCTTGGGACTTGAAACTTAGCTGGCTTCAGTGTGGATCTGGACCATCTAGGAGTCTGGTCTGAGTATCCCAACATTGCTCCCATCAACTTACCCAGGTTTCAATGCCTTCCCAATGTACTTGCTTATTTAAAGGATGGATGGAGGGAGGAGGAGGACCAACCAGAACTTCCCCCATATCCTTGTTCTCCTGGCCCACCTGGCTGGTCTTCTGTGATGAACGACATGGCTCTCACTGCTCTGGGTTTTTTCTCTAGAGTTCTCCCTGCATAGTTTCTGTTTCCAACATTATTCTCGAGGATGCTAGCATATTTTTTTCCTGGATAAATCAGGAAGGGACCTCCTCATTTCCCTAGCCAGAGAAAAATCAGTCTCAGCATTCAGCACTTCTCCCAACTATTCCTTCCACTTTTTCAGATGGACCAAAAAAGGGAAGTGTCTTTAGCATGGGTTTCAAGGTGGCTAAATGCAACTCTAGGGTGTGCAGACATATTCGCACATGAGGGCATCTCTTTGGACAGGAGTCCTTTTGTAGCCAAACTGAAGAAAGTCTGTCTAGAAAGATGAAATAAATGATATTTGATTAGGGACAAGCTAAGAGCCTCAATAAATTAGATCAAAGAGTTTACTGTGTTGTCATTAATGTGATTCCTATCCTGCAACCCCTATTTCCACCCTAAATCTAAACATACATGTGAGGCCCCAGAAATGGAATTCTGACACAGAGGTGTGTCCAAGAAGAACCATCTTTAATCTCACTTCCTTGAGATAATTAAGACAATATTTACTATTTCTAGTAAATTTTTAGTGGGAATGTTTTAAGCTATGATTCTAATCATGAACAGTTGTCCTGTCCTTTAGGAAAGAAATACAGATTTAGAATGACAAAATAATGCTTGAAAACAACCTCTCTTTTGTCTCTTCCTAAAGATAAAAGATAAAAGTTTTAGTATGTCTAAGGTGAAAGGTTTCTAAAATTTGTAAAATACTTCAAGTTCAATCAATATCATTAGCTAATTTATGTAGAACACTATAATATTTTAAATTCTTGAATAAATAATTCTCAATTAAGTGTGTTAATGAATTCTCAATTGATTATGCTAATTTACACTAATTACTAATGTAATTACAAAATTGAAGATTAACCTGGAAATTTGGAAGAGCAGTGTTTCTGTTAACTAAACAGGAATAAATTACACGGGCAGGAGCAGAGGCAGGGCTCTTTTTATTTTGTTTGGCTAACCCCATGCCCACAAAGTTCAGGATAATTGGGGAACATCGGACTTCAGCATCTAATCCCCTTGCAAAACTGTGGAATCAATCCCATCCTCCCATTTCACTCCCACATGTATTCGTCTTCAACATTCGTGACGTCTTCCAAAGCTGTTCCGAACAGTGAAAAGATCATCCTCTAGCCACAAAGGGGAAAATAAGACTAGGGCTTTCTGCAGCATATTGTCATTATCTGCCAAGGCTGTTGGAAAGCCACAGACTTGCTAGACCTATTGGCTATTTAATGGGACTAACAAAGTACCAGTAACTGTTGTTTGCTGAACTCAACCTAAAGACTCTATAGGACATGCTCACTGGGACTGTGGCTTGAATTACAGGGACCACTTTCTTGCTTAGGTTCAAACAAATGTACGAGGAAGTTGGGGTGCATTCCAAGTTGTAAGGGCGAGACTGTTTGAGATAATAAGCAATACCATAGCTTAACCATTACCTCTGATTTTATGTATTGCTGTACTTTGCATGCTGCTATTTACAGGGCTTCAGGGGTTATATTTCTGTATAATTTACTGACATTCATTCAGTAGGTCAGTCAGTAACTGGTGTGTGTGTGTGTGTTGTGTGTTGTGTGTTGTGTGTTGTGTGTCTGCTGGGCCAGGTTCTAGATCTTGAATGTACCAAGGCAAAAAAGTAAACTCTCAGCCTTGAAGAAGCGCTCATCAAAGCAGAGGTAACGTCTCACAGTTTTCTCAGCAGAAAATTACAGTTTAAAGAACACAATTTCTCAGCATGGGGGAAAAAGACCACTTTGAGAATATGACTCATTGAGCAACAATTTCCAGCTCATAGTTCCCGTGGTGACCCAGCCTACACTCGTGAACAGAAGGATTTCGAGGGTTTGCATATGGTGGAATAATTCACCTCATTCCTAAGCAGTAAGGAAATGGTCATTCCAGCTCTAGGCTCAAGGAATGGGTATTTTCTCTGAGAGCTGATGGAGAAGAATCCATTGGAATTTGATATAATCCCTATTTCTCCTCTAAAAGGCTCACTGACTTATGTTCGGTCCTAAACCTACTCTGAGCTCCTAATGAAACAAATTTTCCTCTTCTGAGGTAGAGCACCCCTGGCCCTGGAATGCTGTGAAGAATAACAAACAAAGGCTTCTAAAGTGCTTTAAATGTCCCAAATGAAATTTGCCACATGAAAGCCACGTATTGTTATTAATGACAGGAATTGCCAACATGCTAAGAACAAAGGACAGTTCCAAGCATTTATCATTCATCTTATGCTTTTGAATCCATTGTGCTTTTCTTGAACAGCAAAACCTATCTTGTTATAAATTATTAGTTGTAAATTACTTGTTTAAAAAATCTCATGACTGTTCATTTGAGTAAACCATGAGGTAGATTTCTGCCGTAATTTAAAAAGCTCCCAAATGAGCTATAATTCATTGACTATTAACATCCAGCTAAGAGCTATAAACCATAAGAAGAAAATGAGTCATGGTTGCCTCACAAGAATTAACTTCAGAGAAATATTAAAAACTAGGTATTATTTTCAGTACATTAGGATTAACTATTATTTGCAACCCAACTACTGGTAGCTCTCCATTTTATGAAAGAAAGCACAAAACCTCTTGATTCATCCTGACCTGCTATCTATTAACATTCATCTAGATTAGTGTCTCCCAACCCTAGTTTGTTTCACTCCGGGGCATTGCCAACTACCACAAGGGATGTTATGAAATTCTTCCAAATGGCCTAAACAAAATTTATTTTAATTCACATTAGTATTAAAAATAAATGTATACCATATGTCAGACTCGGCGAAAGAAAATACTAGAAAGTCAAACTAATAACTTAGAAAAAGATTCCAACTCATTAGCCAACTTAAGTGAGGATTTAGATAACACTTTTTAAGCCACGAATTCTCAGCTAATGGGAATGCAGTGCTGAAAACCAAGACAAACATTGCTGAGTTTTAAATCCTCAAAGTGCATATTCGAGGTCTCTTGATGAAACACGTTTCTTTACAATGAACTAATGCTAATTTCAAAAACATCTACAGACATTCTGTTCTTTTCACAATTTGGGGAAGGATCATGTTTTACTCCTATGTACAGCTTCATGGTTTCTAACACGCTTCTGTGAACAGTATCTCAGCTGATAAGTAATGCCGGTGACTCATATGGCCACGGAGAAAGAGGAAACATAAAGGCTATCTCACTGAAGGAGCGTCACCGGACTAAATCTCAGGTGGATAAGGTCATACTTCACCGCCGAGAGTTCACTCTTCTCCGTGGTTCCCTTGGGGAGAGACAGGGATAGTGAAGGCTGTTACTTTGATTTTACTTCTCTGTCTCCCACTGCCACACACAGGAGCTAAATGGTGCATAAACTTGGCCTTTCTGTGTCCAATTCCCAAATAAAGTAGAGAGAGGGACCGTCAAGAGTTGGTGGTACAGGGGATGAAAGGAAATGACTGGTCCAACACAAACTTAATTGAAGATAAGCGGTGTGGGTAGTGATTGCTTGGGGAAACTGGGCGAGCAGGCAGGCAGACCACATGAGGAGGAACTGGAAAGCTCAGACTGGGGCATTTCAAAATAACACATCCTAATCAAGGCATCTGAGGCTCAAAAGGAGATCCAGGTAGAGGCTTACTCACTCTTTAAAAAAGACCAGGTCTCACATGCAAAAGCAAAGATGCTGTGCTTGTTCTAACACTCAGGGTACTGAAGGGTGTTTCTTAAACCGAAATTTCATCCCCGTTTGTGAGAATATGGATACTGTCTCATATTCTGATCTTAATACTTATTCAGAGGGAGGTTGTTGGAAATAGTACCTAGACAGTTTTAGTGTCTGGGGGTCTGAATATAATTTTTAGTATACCTAAAATTGAATGAATTTGCTGAGGGCATCATTATAAGAAGCAAAATGCTAGGGAAGCTATTAATAATTTCAGAATTCTGGCTCACATAGGAAATATTAAATCTACCCGTCGAAGCACTATACCAGACTACATTTAACTCATCGACCCTATTAAAGTGCAAAACAGGATGGACATGATTTTTCATGCTAATAGGTTATCCTCTGAATCTCTTCCTGCAGCTGGCAGACACAGAAAGGTATGAACAGACTTTAAAGGGGTTTTGGTCATTGTAGGAAGGCCAAGAATCATAGAACGAATTCTTGGTTGGCTAAGTAACAGTTGTTCATTCAGCTTTAGGAAAACTTTTAACGTTCTATGATCCTGGCCTTTAAAAAGTCTCAGTTCAGTGGGATAAAGAGAAAGACAGATAACGTTAACAGTTACAGTAAGGGTGCAACAAGATGGCGGGAGGGTAGATGTCCAAAGTTCTGGGGAAGTTTCTGGGGAGAGTTCTGGAGAAAATAATTAAAAAGCATTCACAATGCAAAAACTTCCAGGAAAATCCAGAAAATTGGATTTGGCAATCCCCAAATTATCCCCAATTCTGAATCTCCTAGAAAGTAACTAAGAGAAAACCAAGCTAATGATAAAAATCAACAAGAAAAGTTTTTTTTTCCCCTAGAAATATGCTTTAGTTTATTTGATGGAGCACACTTACTTGGTGTTGAACTCATGGTTGTTATTTTAATATTTAAAATATTCACCAAAAAAGCTAGAAAGGATTTACACCTTGATTATTGACTCGCCAGATTCCTGCAGTTCTATTGGAAAATTAAAAAATCTCAAATATATGAATTTAATGAGAACACAATCCACATTTACAACTGAACACTTAGAAATGAGACCAAATTTTCACCTCCTGTGTTTCCTCTGGCTATAATCTCCCCAACTATACTAAGAAGCTGCTGGGAAGTATGCCTATCATGAAAATTGCTCAATTTTCAAAATGATCTATGAATCATAATGGGAGTCTTGGTAGTTAAATGTCTACAATAAGGTAAAAATGCCTCCCAGCTCTTTAACAGGTGGTAGAAAGAAGTCAGAAATGACTCGTACAATGGTCTTTTTTACTCCATTTAAATCCCAGTGTAACAGACAACATTAGAAGAAAAAACTAGCACATGAATATAATAAGATGTATAAGCTTATGGGATAATGATATGATACAAGATATAGGCCTAGTCCAGTGGAGCCAGACTGTCGGGGTTAAAATCCCGGTTCCACTACTCACCAGCTGTGCAATCTTGGGCAAGTTATTTAACCTCTCTGTGTGTCAGTTGCTATAAAAATGCTTGCACCGACATTATCTACTAAACAGAGTTATTATAAATGTTCTGAGTATCTTTCCCCCACCTCTGCCCCCTAGATCGTCCTCCAATCTTTCTGCATCCGGTGTCTGTACTTGGAGGCTGGCCATGAAGGTGGCAACAATGAGCTCTTCACTCTCTGACTTTCTGACCTGGCTGGTGGGAGACACGGTCAAGAGAGCTGGAGGCAGAAGGAGGATGAGGTCAGAGGTTTATTCTCCTTGTTCTGTCCCTGTCAGGTTGCCAAGGTGGCCTGCAACCCATGGTGTCTCTCTGTGTACGTCTAACCACTCTGTCTTCTTAGTCTCTTCAGGCCGGCCTAGGGCTGGTAAGGGCTCCCTGCTCCTGTCAGCCATGGGGTTGTACAATCTCGTATTGCATTTTCTTAAATCCCACTCACACCTTCGTAAATATTCCTTTTACTCAATTCACTTCAATTTATCCAATTTGTGTGCGCCATCTGTTTCCTGCCAGCATCCTGACTAGTAGAATGAGTTCCTCTTTGCAAAGCACTTCGAATAATAGCTGGTCCAGAATATGCACTGTGTAAGTATTCGATAGATAAATGAAATAAATGAGATTTAGAAACTTTTTTGTAGTTGATTTAAATATGTCTTTTTGTATCCTGCCATACAAAGCAAAATCTTGAGAAACATCTCCTGAAAAAAAACTGTTTTCTTCAGCAGACTTTATGCATAGGAATTAACCATCATTCTATTTCTAGTCATGTTTTTAGTGCTTTGGTTTAAAAAAACTCTAAGTAAAATAGTATTAAAGTTGTTTTTAATTCAATGGGAGCTCATGGGGAATTTATGTAACTATACTCATCATAATCATTACATATAATTATTTCCTCCTTTTTTATACTTTGTTGTGTCTTCTCAATATGCATTTTATCACATACACAATATTGTCTTTTTTGATGCTTTAAAACAATTTGGGGTATAAATTTATATTTTTACTCAATTGGTCAAATATAACATTATTTTACAGTTTCCAAAATTTTAAATGTAGCTGATAAAAACAGTAGGTTTGTTACGGCTTTGCATGAAAAGACAAGGGATTTTGCATATTTGATTCCACCTTTCCCATCCTTCACTCTTAAATCTAAGGTTCTGAGACCCCCATTCTTCCCCATTTTATTCTATTTTGCGTGCTACAATTTTTTTCCCTTAAGTCACTTAAACCAGACAGCGGTAGCAGCCTTCCTGTTTGAGCTCTCATTTACTTATGTCTGTGTTGACCGGTGGTTCCCTCAGATTTATGCTAGCACAGCGACTTCATACAGTATTTTTTTTAATTCTAACTCATTCCCTAATATTCTGGAGTATGGCCTCGAGCAAAAGAAGCCTGAAACAGTGTAGGTCTTAGAGTACCCTTTCTTTTGCTTTTAGATATGGGTGACCATTTGACTCAGAGTAGTAGTCTAAGGTTTCAAAGTCTTTTCCTAAGAATTCTATAGATGTTACTCCAGCATCTTGCAATAATTGCTATAGTAGAGGAATATGAAGACAGTCTGCTTTTTATCTCTTTGAAATTAAACAAAGTTGCTGCTGGTCGATAGAGGACCATCAGACAAAAATCAGTTGTGTTTTCTACTCCAGGAGTCAACATTTAGAAGAATATAATTTTATTTTTAAGAGATACTATTCACAAAACAACTAAATGTATATAATATCTAGGAATAAATTTACCCCAAACTATGAAACTTTATGGACATACATTAAAGAAGACCTCAATAAATGGACAGATATACGATGCTCATGAAGGAAGACTCAGTGTTATAAAGATGTCAATTGTCCTCAAAATCTATACATTCAGTGGAATTGCGACAATTGGTTATCCATGTGGAAAAAAAATGGATTTCTATCTCACACCGTAAAAAATACAGTCAGTGTGGATTCAAGACCTAAGTGTGAAAGCAAAATATTAAGGTTTTTACAAGAAAATAAGAGAAATTCTCACAGTAGGGAAACAGTTCTTAAATAAGATACAAAACCCACACACCACACAGAATCAATCTGACTACATTGAAATTTAAAACTTCGACTTATCAAAAGATACTGCTTAAAAGTGAAAAGAAAAGCCACTGACTGGAAAAGGCAATTGCAAAACATTTAACTGAAAAGGACGAGTATACAACTCAATGAGAAAAAAGAGAAAGAATCCAGTAGAAAGATGGGCAAAAGACATGCACAGATATTTCCTTGAAGAGGAAATATGAATGTCTAGTAAATGAATAAAAAGAATCAATAAATTCAAGGAAGACTAAGCTAAGATCACAGGAGATAGCATTTTGTTCCAACTCGACTGGTCGAAAGATGAAAAGTTCTAAGAATATGAAGTGTTGGTAATGATGTCAAATGGCAGAAACTTATATATTGACGGCTGGGAGTGTAAGGATACAATAACTTTAGACACGGTTGACGGTATACAATCAAGGTGCACATACCCTCCTTTGATCCAGTACTTGGGCAGTGGTTCTCAAAATTGACTCTGCGTCAGAATCTCTGGAGAGCTCTTTAAATCACAGATCACTGTCCCCATTCCCAGAGTTTCTGACTCAGTAAGCCTGTGGTGGGGTCCAAATATTTGCCTTGCTAACAAGATCCCAGGTGACACTGAGGCTGTTGGCAGAGGACCACACTTTGAGAATTACTGCTCTGAGAAACTCTTAAACATGTAAGTATGGATGTCTGTACAAGAGTGTTCATAGATCTCGTATTTGTTAATTCTTTACAAACATATTTTCCTTTACGTTCACGAGCATGGTTACAATGGCTGGTTTAAAATTCTTGTCTGCTAATTCCAACCACTGAGTTATCAGGGTCAGTCTCCACTGATTGCCTTTTGGCTCACATTTGTGTGTGTGTGTGTGAGGGTGGGGCTAATCAGGTTTCTTATTTATTTATTTAATGGAGGTACTGGGGATTGAAACGAGGACCTCACGCCTGCTAAGCACGCACTCTACCTCTGAACTATACCCTCCCCACTCGGCTCACATTTTCTGTTATATTTCATGTGCTTAGTAATTTGGATGGCATCCAAGAAATTATGAATGATGTATGTTGTAAAGCCCCTGGATTTTGTTGTGCTCCTCCAAAGAATACTGATTTTTGTAAAGCAGGCAGCTAACTGAACTGACCTCAAACTCCAAACTGTCTCCCTTGGAGTGAGTAGGCACAGAAATCCCTGTCCAGTTCCTTTAGCCTTAGCTGGGCTGCTTTCAGAGAAGGCTTGGCATCAGCAATGTTCCATAGAGTTTCTGCACAGAATGTATTATCTGCCCCCCTACCCTTGCTTTGGCTCTCTTCTTTGCAAGATTCCCTCTCACTTTTCAGTTACTGTAATCACCTTGAACTCTGTCTCCTGGCTCTTCATGGCAGTAAGACTTCAGGTTTCCATACAAGTTTTTAGTCACTCCTATTTGGCAAGGATTGGGTCCTGCTTTCTGGCAAAAAGCAGTAATAATGGGAAACTTGCTTTTTGTCATCCCTTCTTCCAAATGCCGGTGTCCCTTCAGAATTTGCCCACTTCATTACTCTCTAGCGCCTCTGGACAGCTACTACTCGTATTTTGTCCAGAATTTATAGCTGTTATGTGCATGGGGATTATTTACCAGAAGCCAGAAGCCCATTCTGTTTCTATTTTGCGTTTGTTTGTATCTCGTGGTTTTTGCTTTTCTTCTTTATTATTTATCATTTTTTCCTCTCTGGGCCCCAGGGCAGTTCTTCTGGTCCCTAGATTCTCACAGCTTCTTCTGAAAGCATCTCCAACAAGCCTCATCTTCCTAACCACAGAGGCTCAAATCAAGTCCAAGGGGCCAGACAGGGGATGAAGATAAGCTATCAATGACCTTGTCTTAAAAACTACACTTGAGCATTTTCTTCGAAGAGGCATAGTCTATAGACCTGCAGGCACTTATTCAACTCAGCAAATATTTACTGAGTGTCTACGAAGTCTGAGGCCCTTTTGAAGGCCTTTTGGATGCATTGATAAACAAAACAGTCACATACCCCTGCCCTTGGGGAAGTAACATTTTGAAGAGGGACACAGACAATAAACAGTAGACATAATAAGTATGCATTACAGTGTGTTAGGAGGCAGTAGGTAGCCACCTTCATTCTTATTCCCAAAGCAGTCCTGGATCTTTGGAATCACAATCATTCCGACATCTTCATTTCCCTTAACTTTACCAACTCTTTGAGTTTCTTTCCCAGAACTAAGAAGCATGTAGTGTGCCTTGAAGGAAAAGCACTTGGCTTCAGCTGCTGCAGTGACTCAATTTCGCCACTGGGTGGGAAAAACAAAGCAAAACAAAACAAACAAACAAAAAAACGAAAGGAGTTAAAGAGTAACTGCAAAGGGAGGGATGACAGAGGAAAAAGCCATTATTCAATTACTGCTAAATTCTACCTAATCTTAACTTTCCATGTGACCCCTCTTCTACCTTGAGGGTAAAGACTGCACGATCTGGTAGAGTAATTTCATCACAGAGTGGTTGTTCTACACCAGAAACTGAGAAAGTATTTTTTTTCTCTGGCACAGGATTGTGTTTTTGTGTGTGTGTGTTTATGTATGCATAGTCTATTTTCATTAATGCTTATTATTTTCACTTTTCAATATATATTATTTGCACTCTATACATGTATATGCACGTGTGTATTCTGCTTGCACTAATACCTCTATATGTATCTTTCATGATCATTACATGTGTGTATAAGTGTGTGTGCACATTTCATTTTTTATTTTATATTTATTTTTATATTTTTGTATTTTTTATTTTTATTTTTGTGTATGTATTTTTATTGACGTATAGTCAGTGTACAATGTAGTGTCAATTTCTGCTGTACAGCATAATGCTTCAGTCCTACATGAACATATATATATTTGTATTCATATTCTTTTTCACCATAAGTTACTACAAGATATTGAATGTAGGTCCCTGTGCTGTACAGTATGAAGTTGTTTATCTGTTTTACATATATTAGTTAGTATCTGCAAATCTTGAACTCCCAATTTGTCCCTTCCCACCGCCTTCCCCCTGGTAACCATAAGTTTGTTTTCTATGTCTGTGAGTCTGTTTCTGTTTTGTAAATACATTTTATATATAGGTATGTATTACGTTATATGATGGACCTTCAATAAGCCACTTTAAAAACCTTTTTTTGAGGTGCAGTGCTCCTTGTTCCCTGTATGGTAATTTTACGTACATGCTCACCAGCACCACCACCATCACTGTCCACATTTAATAAGCTTACCACAGCACGGGCACTGTGCTAGGTACACTGAGGCTTCTGATGTGCACAGTAACCCTGCGAAACAGACACTATCATTACTCCCATCTTATAGATAAGGAAACTGAGGAGTGAAGAAGTTATCTTGCCCAAGTTGGAACTAGAATTTAAACTCAGTTTTGACTGACAAAGCATTATTTTTAAATAGGGTCATCCCACCTTTTCTGTCAAGGGCCAGATGGTAAATATTTTAGGCTTTGCGGGCCAGATGGTCTCTGTTTCAACTACTCGTCTCTGCTGTTGTGGTATGTAGGCAGCCAGAGACAATATATAAGTGGACAGGTATGACTCTTTTCCAATAAAATTTTATAAAAATCGGTGGTGGGCAGGAGTTGACCCCTGAGCCCTAGTTAATCAGCCCCTGCTCGTAACCACTAGGTTCCACTGCCTTCATGATGCCAGAGACTCAGATTAAATTTGAAAGCTCCTCTCTCCCACTTCATGACAGTGTTCTTCAAAGACACATCACTTGACTATTCTGTACCTCAGTCCTTTAGTTTCTGATGGAAACAGGGTATCTTGGCTTACACTACAGTTCTGAAATCAGTAATTCTGGGTTTTCAATAATTGAGCTCAGCCAGAAGGAGCTGCGGGCAGTCATAGAAAAGGAAAGAGTGTATCGGTGTTTAAAGGAGTGGCTGACTCTGTCTAAAGGAGACATTCAGATGAAAATTGTGAAAGAAACTTCTCCTCCAAAACAGCACAGGAAACGGTGTACCATATCAGAATCAATGGGCAGATAAGTCAGAAACTCTGATGTTGGAAAGAGAGCACGCGTAGTGAGGATCAGTATACATTGGCACAATGCTAGGCACTTGAACGAGCCTTGTTTTAGTCACAATACCCTGATGTGGGTAGATGTGGCAATTTGGGAAGGGGAGGAAGAGAACTGATAAAATGTCAATATTCAGAGCGTGGCAGGCAAAAGCCTCTCAGGACGATACCTCCTCTGGGAACCTGGCAGGTCCAGAAATGCAACATCATTAGTATGTCCACTGATGACAAACTCAACTACTGAATTAATAGGCCATATGCACTGAGGTATGGGCCAGAGTGTCCATTTCTTCATTTATCCAGAAGTCTTTACACTTACGGAGCAAGGAGTTTGGCTCAATAAACATTTCTGGAACACCCAACATGGACTGAGACTTGGGAACAAAGCTGGGGACGAGGACATGGTGTTTGCATGAAGGAACTCTTAGACTGGTGGATCAGGGACCATCTGAAAATGGGCTGCACCCCAATCCAGACCTACCTTTTGGGGAGCACTCTTCTAGACATGACCCATGAATTAGAAAGAAGGACACTAAACTGGCTTCCCAGGGTCATTAGTCCTTGCTCTGCCCCATCTCCTACTGAGACCTTGGAAAATTATGGTAATGGCTCATACTTACTGACACAGCTGTGTGTTAGGTTCCTTATATACATGATCTCACAAACCGAAGCTGAATTCCCGAGGGTGTCAGTGTAGATTTCTTGTGGTTCAGCCCCAACATAATGTTCTAGTTTTTTCTCCTCTACATGCTCTCTAACCTGCGGCTGTATTGTATTACCTTACATTGCTTTTACTTCCCCCTTTAGCTTACATGATCTCTTCCACCTGGATTGCCTTCTCCAGCTCAGTCTGTCATAAAACTGGCCATCCTTCTGGGACCAGCTCACAGGCTAACCCTTCCTTGAAAATCTTCCTTAGCAGAGACCTCTCTTAGGAACATTATAAACCTTTGCACCTCTTGCACGAATACTTAAATGCCTTAAGAAAATCCATCTTAATGCTCTCAGTTCTGGTTACAAACCTGAACAAAATATTGCTCATGGTAAATAACTCAAACAATAATGGCAGAATTTTGGCAAACATCTAACATCCCCTCTCATGATTTTAGGTTCCTCTGGGACAAAGCCTGTATTTTATTCATCTTTATATCCACCTAGAATCTGTCCCCTTCAGTTCCAGGATGCCTACCCCAGGCTTGATTCAAAGTGCGAATGAAGTAGGTCTTTATTTGAATGAATGAATTATGCTTAGAAACTTTATAGATAAACCTAAAGCTGATTGTTACATTTTACGTGAGATTTATGGTCAGTGATGTTATTAACCCGTCTTTATTCCTAATATTATAATACTTCACTAAAAAATTACTAATAAAATCTTTTTTTTGCTAGATTAAGGAAATCCCGTGCTTTCTTGGAGTGTGGGCCACATTCATCCCCGATAATCTGTTATTGCTAGAAATCCTATTGTCTCTACCTTCCGACCACTTTAGAGATGAGTTATTTAATTCCTGCTGAGAACACTTCAGTTCTTCAGCTTGCTCACCTTTCCAAGTTCCTCAGGTATCTGCAAGAATTGGTGAGTTAAAATATTCCTGGGTTATAGATCCCAGCATCACTGGAAACAGACTGCACATTTCTATCATTAAATCATGAGCATCACAGATGACTTTCTCATTTCTGCTGAAGGCATGTTTCTTATTAGGCTAAGCTTTTCAGTCTGTACAATTAATGCTTCATAGCACACTAGGGAACGTTTATTAATTTTCATTTTACTTGGGTTTTTTTTGAAGGTTATGGGGGTTAAGGGTTCTGAGTTGGAGTTATTGAGATTTTAAAAGGTGTAAATAGGTAAATATTATGGTTCCTGGAAAAGCGAGACATTTTTCCCTTTAAGCAAGTGATTAATATTACTAATAAAAATGTCATCAGTCTTCCCTGCCAGGGTTATGCAGTGAGAAAGATATTCTGTATGTATGTGTATGGTTTGCTTTCCATACCTAATAGGATTATTTTGAGAGAATGCTTTATATAGGAAAATTACCTTTAAAATAGATTATTTTTTTCTTTCTTTTTCTTTTTTTTTAATTGAAGTATAGTTGGTTTACAATGTTGTGTTATTTTCTGGTGTACAGCATAGTGATTCAGTTATATATATATATATTCATTTTTATTATGTTATTATTATATTAGGGAATATAGTTCCCTGTGCTGTACAGTAGGACCTTGCTGTTTATCTATTTTATGTATAGTAGTTAGTATCTGAAAATCCTGAACTCCCAATTCATCCCTCCACCCTATCTTCCCCTCTGGTAACCACAAGTTTGTTTTCTCTGTGTGTCTGTGTCTGTTTTGTAAATAAGTTTATTTGTCTCATTTGTTTAGATTCCACATATACATATAAGTGTTACCATATGGTATTTTTCTTTCTCTTTCTGGCTTACTTCGCTTAGTTTGACAATCTCCAGGTCCATCCATGTTGTAGCAAGTGGCATTACTTTATTCTTTTTTATGGCTAAGTGGTATCCAATTGTGTATGTGTGTGCGTGAGTGTGTATGTGTATGTGTATATATATATACATATATATATATAAAATTTCACATCTTCTTTATCCAATCATCCTTCAACGGACATAAAAATAAATTCTTGATGCTTTGTTGATCAAGCACAAAAATCCTAAATGAAAAATAGTACCTACCCAGCATTTACTAGCAATTTTTCTTGATTACATTTGGGGACTCATCGTAGTGTTTGAGATGCAGGAATTTTTTTTTTTCTCTTGTCAGATCACGTAACATGAATACCATTCTTGCTAAAGGCTCAGTTTCTGAAAGGCAGGCTTCCTTCTCACACTTTTACAGATAGATTACTCACTTTATATTTCAATTTAGTTTCATTTACAAGCTAGTTTCCTGAGTAGTTATTTCCTTATGTGGCTATTTATAGTACACGATGTTGTGCTATATAGAGTAGAATATTTAATTTTGGCATATATCAAGCAGTACTTCAACAGATTTATTGAGGTATAATTCACATACCACACAGTCTACCCATTTAAAGTGCACAATGCAATGGTTTTTAGTCTATCACAGACTTGTGCACCCATCAACACAATCTAAAAAGAATTCTTGTTTCCCCCAAAAGAAACCCCGCATCCATTAGCAGTCCCTCCCCACTCTCTGCACCTCCCCAGCCCTAGGCAACCACTAATTTACTTTGTCTCCATAGATAAAGCAGCATTTTTAAAAAACATTTTAATTATCTAAAAAGTTTGGTGATTTTATGACATTATTAAAGCTAATACAATCAAGACAATACTCAGTTAATGGCATCTTCTTTATCTTCTCACCATTTTTATCTTCAAAATGAAGCATCTGGTTTGCAATCATTTCAAATCCATTAGTAAATGACAGTAGTATTATGTTTGCCTGTGCTGTCCTTAACTTGGTTGGTATTAGAAAGTTTTATATCAGTACCTACACCAAAGCAGAAATGTTACATTGGAAAAATGGTGAATACTTAAGTGGTTAGCATGAGGCACACTCGGAGCGGACTATCTCAAACAACTGTATTGTTCCTCCTTTTCATTCTCCAGTTCCTTCTAACTCACCAACACACACACACACATGAGTGTACACACACATGCACACAGTTTAGCCAAGGTCATATACGGTAGAAGACTCTAGAGAGCAGACTTTATGCAGTGACAACACATTCAGGATTGATACATTCTCATGGACACTGTAAAAATAACACGTGTTGTGTTTTTTGATTGCATACACATGTGGTTTATTTCTATATCGTAGGGGGAGTCACGGAACATTCTCTAGAGGTTAGAAGTGCTAAAGCAGAAAGCAAAAATATATAAAATTGAATTCTAGTTCGATGCGTATTTCTACTGATTTTGCTCATGGCATTATCAGAAAACCTGGTCATTCATCTGTTCCCTTATTCACGCAACACCTATTTATTATTGAAGACAACGTGAAGAGCACTGTGCGAGGCCCCAAGGAATCAGGAATAAGGAACACCTAAAAGCCAGCCTCCTTGGGAACTGCTGCCCAACCTCAACCCACAGAAGGATGGCTTCTCTTCTCGGAAAGGAGGTGCTCAATGAATCACACATCTCTTCCTTTTCCTTGAAAAGATGCAGCCTCTATTTTGCAGGGAAATTCAACATAATTGGTAAATACCCATCTTTTTAGGTGAATTAGGCCTTAACTGACAGTTTAGCCCATTTTGTTCTAAAATTTAACAAATTCTTGGAAAAATCGTATTCTGTACAATCTTTTGAATATGTCATTTGCCATTTATATTTGATGGCCTTAAGCAAAAAAAAAAAAAAAGTTATAAAAAGGCATTAATGCAAGTAGATAATAAAGCTGCATTCTGTAAATCTAGAGCAGCTTACAGTAATCATGAAAGCATGCAAAAGTCTTTCATCTATTCAAAAATATGCAGTGCACAGAATGTCTGCTAAGGTGCATGACAAGTCAGAGTTAAATATATATTAATAAATGAATTAGCTTCATAAATAATAGCCATAATGACATTTTAGGAGACAATAAGTCTGAGGATTGTCAGAAAACGGTTGATGTATGAGCTTCACGTCTGAGTGATTCTTCAAAATGAATAGGCTTTGCGAGATAGTTCAGACCCGCGACCAGCCTATTTCCTTGAATAATTTACTTGTTGTCAATTTGTACAGCCACATTACACATGCAAATTGTGCTGCCTGTGCAAACACCACTTGGAGATGATAAAAACAAATTTACGAAGGCTATAGAAGAAGGATTTATTTCACTTTCTCACCCAGGTCAAGCAATACATGTATCTGACGATTGTGTGTACCCAATTTTGTTGTAATTATATCAGCAAATTATTCCTTATAATCTTATTATTTTTAGCAGTCTCCTTGTGCTTGGGATAATTAGCTTTCTTCACTCAGTGTAAAAACAATTCAACTTGCCAGCCAGGCAGGGCACAGCTCCATTATCTGTTTTGGGTTTAAATTTATTCCCTATATTCTTGGACACTTTGTGTAAATTAAAAATTTCATAGTCCCTAATACTGTACACGCTGTTCATTCAGTGATGAATTAAGGCCCCTAAACCTCTCCGTTTGCTATTAGATATCTCACCCACTTTATATGTTAATCTGTGCTAATGAATTCCACAACCCCTAGCCACAGCGAGATGACTAAAATTATTACCACTTACAGAGATAGGCCTTTTTCATTTAAAGTTCAATTCAAATTGCTCCCATAAACAGTCTGCCACACAAAGATACCTCCTATAAAGGAGAGTTACTTACCTATGAGTAGAGTTCTCTGAAGGTAGTATTATCTTGGGATGCACATTCCTAGGTCACGTGCCCTCAGGTCTCTGGCATGGGGGGGGGGAGAATTCATAGCCCAGAGGTAAGACTTTCTTTCCTCAGGGCACTTCATCAGGTCTTAGGACTGTACTCCTAAGGGTTATTTGCGCCACACCCCTTCATACGACCAGTCCCTTTCTGGCCAGATAGGCCCCAAAAGCAGTAGTGGGGCAGCTAGACTCCCAAGTGAGATGTGAAGGACTGGTCACTGTACACAACGGCTGATCATCAGGAAGCACACTTTCCACTTTAAAAAAGTTACCTGTAAGGTCATATGCCTATGAAGTTTTTTTTTTTTAACATCTAATATGCAATTTTAAATCTGTATTTACTTTTTATATAAATAATGTTTTTATTGCAGAAAGAATATGACCTCATTATGGAAGAATTAGAAAATATAGAGATAAACAGAAAATAAAACACATATTCTCACAAAGAGTCCCACCACTCCTGCACAGCCGTGGCTGGTGGCTGGTACTGATTTTTACAGACTAGAGTTTTACATACATACACTCTCTATAGCAGGGCGGAGGTTATTAGGTTTACTTATTTAGTTATTAATTTATCTATTATTATTTTATTTATGGAGGTACTGGGAATTGAACCCAGGACCTCATGCATGCTAAGCACGCACTTTACCACCAAGTTATACCCTCCGCCCTTACATACATACACTTCTAAGATGGCAACAGAATCACTATTCTTATCATGTTCCTCTTCAGCCCCTTCCAACCAGAGGTTCTAGGACAGAGTATCTGCCCCATTTGCCGCTAAGTCTCTAACTCAACCCATTCAAGAATGTCATTTGCCATCTTCCTCAAAAGCCGAAAGCTGAGTGATTCCCAGAGTCTCAAGTGCTGAGCCCTTCGCGCCCTCCGTCCCTCTTTCCTCAACAGAACTTTCAAGCAAGTTCTTCTCCTGCTTCGGCTCTAACGTCCTCTCAGTCATTCCCACCTCCCCAAAGAACCCTTCACAAACAGCACAGGAAGGCACAAGGGTGTCAGGCACCGTGTGAAGGCGGGGTCCTTGTACCAGGCTTCCCCATCCCTTAGACACGAGAGTGTCCTATGGGTGTGGGTACTGCGTTCTGTTCATTGCTGCCTCTGCTCGTGAACTTCACAACCACCATGGAATCAGGCAGAGCTGGGCTGCCGTTCCTGCCCCACAGAGGAAAACATCTAAGGTCCGGCAGCTTAAGCCACCAGCCTGGGAGAAAGGACTTAGTACCCAGGGCTTTGTGACTTCTAGAACAAAGGGCTCTCCATTTTAATTCTTGCCCTTGATTGTCCCATGTTGGAACTTAGGGCATTTGGTGTGTTTTCAGAATTTCTCCTTAAAGACAGATCATTTCCAAAGGTAAATCTTTGGAAAATCTTTTTGGGTAGAGATTCAGAGCTTTATGCATTATTTTGAGTTGCCTTCATTATTTATTACCTTAAGAAGGCTATTTACATAAAGCAAATATTTTGCTTCAGGAGAGTTTATCATAGTATTTTATAGGATCCTCTGCTTAAAAGTCAGAACAACTTCTTGGGAGTGAGATTTTTCAGTCCACAGTTAAAGAAACACTCAGAGATGAACTTAATTCAATATCGCACCTGCGTGTAGCAGGATGGAGAGAGCGTGAACCCTTCCCCACCGTGCTTCTCTTTTTGCCATAGGGTCACTCACAGCTGCAAACACCTGGGCGGTTAGGATGCCACGTCACACATGACATACAGCACGGGAGGAGCATCAACCCAGAGGAACAGCTGAACATATCATTTTAAACTTTGAAACTGTCATGCGGATGATAGATTGGACAGCCTGCAATTAACCTGAGTTAATATTTGGCAGAGCCAGACGCACAGCTCTTAACAGCTAATCTCACACAAAGTGCTACATGTTCTTTAGGTAAGAAAAACCCGACGTACTTTAGCCCAGCATCTTCTCTGGAACACAGCGTGTTCACCTCATTGTCTCATCTCCATTTACGAATCTCAAATATAGGCTTGGTTCTACTGAGACCAAGCCCAGCAAAGCATGAAGTGGGCAAGGTTGGGGTTCTATGCCTCAAACACCCCCAGAAGTGTCTCCTCCCTTCCTCCTTCCAGCCTGGCCCTGCCCCTTCTTCCTGGGTGCCCGGTCCTCCTTCCCCTCATTAAATCCTCCTGTCCTGAAATCACCTGGTCATTCAGTCACAATGCAGTGCAATCGGCTATTGAGCTTCCTG
Organism: Camelus bactrianus; assembly: GCF_048773025.1. Classification (NCBI taxonomy): domain Eukaryota; kingdom Metazoa; phylum Chordata; class Mammalia; order Artiodactyla; family Camelidae; genus Camelus; species Camelus bactrianus. The sequence continues at coordinate 27,760,944 of NC_133549.1, forward strand.
TGTTGTCACTCCCAGGATTGTCTTCATTTTGATTGGGATGAGTCCTGGTGAAAAAATATTTAGACACCACACCATCAAATGATGTGACTTCAACCCAGGTTCTCGGTCAAAGTCTATGGACTGGGTTGAAACAGAAAACCCAGTCTTTTATTATCGAGTTCAGTCTTGTTGCAAGTACTCCTCACCTAGGTTATTGCCACAGCTTCCTACAGGCTCCCCCAATTCCAGTCTACATGCTTCTATCAACCTGACTCTTAAGCCTCTCCAAATTTGATCTCTACTTGAATTTTCCATTTTTTTCTGATGATGAAACTGAGGTTCAGGGAAGTTTAAGAAGTTGAACAGAGTCATACGTATCTTTGCGACTTCAAAGTCCCAGGTCTTATCATTAAACCATGCTACTTTTCCCTAAACATGATCTATAATCTCCCAAGTTTTCCTAAAATGAATTTCCCTATCAGACACACCTATTAAGTTCTTTACATTCTCCTAAGGCCAGTATACTACCTACCTTTACCAAGAAACTCTCCTGGAATTCCAATCTGATTTCACTGTTTTTTACATACTGTAATCATAATGCTTTGTTCTTGTCTTGAAATAACACTTACCATTGTCTGCTTTATATTAGGGTTATTTATATCTGTCTGTCTCCCCAGCCAGATGATGGATTCTTGGATGGCAGGGACCATGTCTAATCTGTCTCATTTAATCATCCTTCCCTTTCATCCTAAAATAGTCAGTGTTTCCCACAGTGCTTTGTATCTAGTAGATATTAGATCAATATTGGATAGGTAGAATTAAAACTCCACTCTAAATGTAAGAAAGTAGGTTCCTGTGTTTTTGAAAGAAATTAAGGGTTTTTTTTTTTTAGTTCTAATGGTAACTTTTATGAAAAACAGCTATTATCAACTAAATGTTCTTGTATAGAATAATTTTTCTGAACAAGAATATATTCTGTATAGGTGAGGAAAATTTATGCTACATTATCAACTCGTTAGTCATCGTGTAATTATTGACTGAGTGCCCAATGTATAGGACTGTAGAACATACAGATATTGAGATGATGCTGAGTATAAAAAGTATCAGTCCTTGATTATAAAAACTATAACCTCAAGTGGGTAAACCCTAGACTAACAAACAATAATATTCCATGAAAACCATGAGGGTGTTTAAGAAGATATGCACCTACCTGGATTAGAAATGCTACTGTTTCCAATCATGGCCAAGCAAGCTCCTGTCTGACCAACTTCTTGAAAGCACTGGAGAGTGAATAAAAGCAATCAGACACTGGAGAATTCAAATACTTGGAAGAAGCAGACTGCAGGAAATGAGTTTGTCATTGTCTTTCAGCTCTTACCCTGAGGGAAGTTCATAGCTAGCACTATGTAGGGAGGCTAGAAATTGAATAGAAATATGGCCTTACTGGGAAAAGAGTTTGGGTACATCACAGCTGTTAGAAAGTGTAGGGGAGTCCTGAAAAGAGGAGGGGTAGAGAGGTTGAGCCTAAATTCTACATTTAAACTATGCCTGAATCTCTGGATGACCCTTGAACTATGCAAGTGAAGGACAAACTCCCAGCAGCTCAGCTAACACTAAAATGACTGAACTTAGATTTGAATGGAGACAAAGCTTGTATTTTGGCCTTAGCCAGTTAACTGCCTGCTTAAAAAAAAAAATGTTCTTTGGAGGAACATAGCAGAATCTAGAGTTTCTAGAACATGCCATTCACAATTTCTAGGATGAAATCCAAAATTTCTTATCATACAAAGAAACAGGAAAGCATGTAACTTTATCAAGAGAAAAGAAAATCAAGGGAGACTAACCCTGAGATGACCCCAATGTTGGAATCAAAATGTAAGAATTTTTAAATAGTTATGTTTAAGGACCGAAAGGAAAATATTATATTATAATGAATGAAAACAGGGAACATTAGTCATTCTTTAGACTGAAGGTAAATGAAAGCATATATAAACTCAGATCCATGGGATGGAATGAAGAGCATCAGAAATACTAAATATGTAGGTAGATGTAAAAGACTATTTTACCTCTTTATTCCTTTAAAATACATATATGGTTTAATGCAATACACACACTGGATTGTGGAATTAACAATGTATGTAGCTATAGTGTATGTGACAGTATCAAGTTTGTGTCCAGAACAGTAAATGGACCACTAAAATATAAGACAAAGGGGTAAAAATAAAAAGCCAACATATAAATTAAAATGAAATTCTATAAAGGACCTAGGAAATGTGCTTGCAAGGAGGGAAGACATTGCGCTAGGGATGGACGGGGTTCAGAGCTGGGAGGGCAGGATGGCAGCATCTGTGTAGTTGAGTTTCTGATTTGGTTGGATGGGCTGAGGGTATGACCATGGAGTAAAATTTTCTTAACCAAAATTAAATAAGTAAATTTGTTCAAAGTTTAAAGGTAGAAGGCAATTCGAAAATATCTCCAAGACAGAACCTAGCAAGGGTAAGAATGCATGAGGCAGATCATTCAGGATGGCCTCAATTTAGCAAATATAACATTTCAAGTGTTTATTTCCAAATGGTTGCAGGAAATTCAGAATAGTCATTTCGTTAGACACAGGCAATATCCTAAATGCCAGTTAGGTTCCCAAGTCAAAGAAGATAATGCCACATTACGATAAAAATCAAACAAGATAACTAGATAATAATACTGAAATAGAAATGATTCTCCTTTACTTTGAATGGTGGAAACTTTGGAAAACATTCTGAAGGGTTCTTTTGGACACATTCAAGGTGAGATGCTAGTTCTTTAATTAGTTACTTCACTTTAAGCTTACAGCTTTCTTTTTCTTCGCCAGCACAACTTCACCTTGTGCTTGGCAGTCAGAATCAGTGTGGAGGGCAGTGGTGTTTTATGCGTCACAAAAAATGACGATGGAGAATAAGACACCGCAGTTACTGGGCTAAAACTGAAAGAAGTTTCCAGATGGGATACCTGTACCTGCGAGGAAGAGATTAGCTGACATGGAATTTCTGTCCTGTGAAGTGTCATAATCAAGGGGGAGGCAGAGCACACCTTTCCCGTTCTCTGCACCAGAGGAAAATGTGCTGGGTCAGCCTCCAAGGAGACCATCAGGAGGCCACCTACATGACCACCGCTCACCTGGGACAGCTTTGTTATTACTGAGAACAAATTGAGGATGTGGGGCTGACGGTGGAAAGGAGGTGAGAGGTGGCACACAACAAGTTGTTTGAAAGTCAGATTTAATTTAAAATGTTTTATGGGAGTTCCTAGTAAAGGAGGTATCCTCACAGGCTGGGTTGAATTCATAAAACTGAGTGCAGACTATGAAGGGGTGCAAAGCAGAGAGCAATAAAAGAGCAAAGACATGAAAGCAAGAATAAAAGGGAACGAACGAATGAATGTATGAATGGGGAACATATTAGAGTTGAGCAGTAGATTTGTCCCTCCTCCTCCAGTACCATTGTCTTTGTGCAGATGTGAATTATGTATTCCATAAATACATCTAACTGGGATTCTTTTGTGTCAGCTCAACTACCTCGGAATCTGTCTTTCACATTCACCAGACTCTAATATTAATCTCCCTGGAGCACCTGCTTCTTCTAATCTGTCCCTTCATCAGAATCCTTTAATTCCCTCCACTGTCTCAAGGTAGAAATTGTGTTTGCCTTAGGCGGGTCCCTAGAGTCTGACCCAAGTTGGTCTATGGTGTCGTACCTAAAACAGAGCATTTCTGCCATTCTGCATTTGCTCATGTGTGCTCCTAAAACACCTTCCCCACTTCTGTTCATCTCATGCATTGATGTCTCCAATTCCATCATCCATCCATCCTCTCCACAAACATTTACTGAGTATCTACTGCAGGACAAGGACTGTGTCTTCAAAGGAGCTCACCATCTATCAGGGTAGACTGACCTATGACAACTATTGCAGTGTGATAAAGCCCAGTTGTGCTTCATAACAACTGTTAGAAAGATATAAAGAAGAGAAAGGCATGAACGGTAGGAATCAGGAAAGGTTTAACTTAGAAGGTAATATTTGATCTAGGTTTTGAAGAGTGAAAAGTTCAACAGGTATAAAAGAGAAAATTATCCCAGGCAAAGGAAACAGCAAGTACTAAATTCCATTTTAGGACTTCTGCAATTTCTACTTACATCATAGACCTCGTAATTTTAGTACTTATGGTGCAAAATGTGTCATTTATAACCACATTACATGTCTCGGACCACAAAGTTCTTGACAGGCCAGTTCATACACTTCATTTGTATCCTCCTCAAACCTCAGCAAAGTGCTAAGCATTGGGCACATAGTAAAGACCACAAAGATGCTGACAGACTAATCTGATAATCTGTCAACATTTATGTACTGTTTTTTTGTATGTGTGTTCCCATAAAATTTTATTTATGGACACTAAAATTTGGATTCCATGTAATTTTCACAAGTAATGAAGCCTTATTCTTCTTATGATTTTATAAAAAGACTATTTTTTAGTGCACCTTTAAGTTCACAGTAAAATTGAAGGTAAGGAACAGAGATCCTTTCATAGAGGACTTCCCCTCCCCCATGACCAACATCCTCCACCAGAGTGGTACATTTGTTACAAGTGATGAACCTACATTGACACATCATAATCACCCAAAGTCCATAGTTTACATTACAGTTTTCTCTTGGTGTTGTACACTCTGTGAGCTTGGACAAATGTTTAGTGACATGTATCTATTACTATGGCATCATAAAGTGTATTTTCACTGCCCTAAAAATCCTCTGCGCTCTTCCTGTTCTGTCCCCATCCCTGCCCACCACACATAAAAATACACACCTTAGTTTTTATGTGGAAGGGAGGAAACTAATGTTTATTGACCACTGACCACATGCGAAGTTGTATTAAAAGCCTTTCATGTGTTCCTTCATTTAGAGAAACGAATCAGGCAAGGGGCTGTTTTGGAAGATGAAGGTATTAGGAAAAGGGAGAGTAACATAGACTTCAATGTAGCAGTCAGAATGATGGAAGAGGATGCCTCTGATGGGACTGGATCACTCCCTAGCTACTGGGAGGGATGGAGAGAGAAGACACATTTTGCTCCCGAAGCCTCTCTTTTCAGGAGCTCCCACCTGGTACACATCCCACGGTGTAGTAATGATGTCTACTCTTTATTGACTGCACTATGCTGGGATTTATCAGGAACTTCACTGTAAAAGGGACAGAGTGTGACAGTGGGAAGAGTAGGAGCTTCAGAGTCAGTCCAGTGAAACTTCTTCACTCTGGTTTTGCATGTGACTAGCTGTGTGACATTAGGCAAGCATCTTAAACTCTTGAAGCCTTAACGTCCTTATCTGTAAAATGGATACAATAATAGCTACCTCGTAGGTTTCTATGACACTATTTACAAAATACCTAGCACCCAGAAATGCTCAATAAGCCTTCCTTTTCTATCTTCTTATGCACAACCTGTTGGACCTGAAGAATTTGAAAGTCCCAGACATGATGAACACAGAGAAAGTACTTTTCTTTGTAACATCGTATAGTATAAAAATTTTGTTCCTTCAAATGTCAACTCTTGCGGATGTCATAGTGTTAGCTGTTCAACATATCCTTGGAAGATTAACATTGTTTACAGATGCTTCAAGTTGCAAATTAAAAAAAAAAATCCAGATAGAGAAATTGTCACACAATTCCTAAAGTTCAGAACTCCCTTGTTTCTATTCTCTCACATGTCACTAGACTGATTTTTCTTCAATGCAGAAAATGAGGCATTTTGTACAGACTGAAATAACTATTCTTTCTCAGTTTCAGCAAGAAGTTCAGCATTTATCATTTGTTCAACAAAGTCGTATTCACTTTTTCCAACTGAGAAATATTTAAAGGATTTCATTATATGTGGGGAAATTTTCATCAATCAGAGATTTAGTAGCTACCAAAAAAGGCCTCCACAATTAATCTTTTATAACATGAATGTGACTTGTAATCTCTACACTAAGAATAAAAATTACTAAATATAAGGGGGAAATGATTCATAAACTATTATATTTCTTGGCAAAGAAAAACTGCTTTATGATTTTTAAGATGTTTGAAAATTGAAATGAAACTTACATGTTTGAAATTATTGCCAGATGCAACACAATTCGAACACAATTCACTAGCTGCATCACATGCACTGTGATTTAGTAAAAGATATTCAATAATTCTATGTTCCATAGAAATCTCACAAGCACAAGTATTTCATTCACAAAATGCATGGTTTGGCAAGTTTCCAGGGCAGGAATTTGCTGGAGGGGAGGTAAATTTATTGATTAAAATAAATCAAATGACGGACATTTCCTCCAGAAAACCGGCAAAATAATAATAGTCAGAGACTGAAAGCCTTACAACCAAAACCAGAAGAAAAGTCTGAGCTATTTACATTTATTACAGGAATCCAACAATATCATAGAGCAAACAATCAGATATTTGAGAATTCTCAAATTAACATTGAGAAAATTTTAAAATACATATTTTTAGGGTAGGGCTTTCCAAAAAACTATGATGTGAAATCTGGTGTTTGTTAAGGCTTTGGAGTACTTATAACTATATTCTCCCTCTGGCCTTTGCATGTTTATATGCACTAAACAATGAGTATTCTTTGATGGAACATATGTAGAAACAGTCCAGATAGTTCTTAAACAGGCCAGCAATATTTCCTTCCTACCCCACATCTCAGTTCCCTCTTGGTGCTCTCTTTCCTCATTTTGGTTACACCTCCACCATCAGCATTTGTTATGGACAGGATGTTTATGTACCCCTAAAATTCATATTTTGAAATCCTAACCCCCAGGTGGCTGTATTTAAAGATGGGGTCTTTAAGGAATTGATTAAGGTTAAATGAGGTCATAAGGGTAGGGCCCTGATCCAATAGGATTAGTATCCTCTTAAGAAAAAACACCAGATAGCCCTTTCTCTCTCTCTCTCCCTCTTCTTACACAAGTGCACAGCAATATGGCTGCTGCCTACAAGCCTAGAGGCCTCAGAATGAAACCTGCAGACTAAGATGGCAATTAAGAGGCTCAATGTAATAGCCACAATAGCATTTTCATACACATCCTTTCTTTAACTGCTTAACTTTGTGCAGATTTGGATTCAGGGAAAACACCATTGAGATGCTGGACACACTTGGTCAGGAGAGTTTCATACAGATCCTTAAATCACTCAGCCCTGCTTCTATTCTAGAATCAGAGAATGTGAGTGTGAAAAAGGACCTCAGTGACCTAACCCTGTCAACCTAACCCTGGTTTTGCTATGATTCTGGGGTCATAGAAAACTGCTCCATACACTGGGCACACCTCCTGGGAGACAGATGGGGGTGAAGTGGTGGATAGTTAAGTAATACACTTAAACATCTGTTTATACTAAATCATGATGTATTATTGAGTGCAATACACATTTTTTAAACACATTTTTAGAATGCATCAAAGAAAGGCATTATTGATAAAACTGACAATAACAACAAAGAGCTGAAAGATTGAAAATTACTGTGGGACAGACAACGCCTTAAAGAGTTTATGTATATTTTGTTAAATAATTGTGGAAAATAGGGTTGTATTCTTATTATTACAAAACGCTATTTCAGAAAACGGAAGCATTTCTAAAATAGCCCTCCTCTCATCACGGTCATATTATTCTGTTTCATTTTCCTCATAGAGATTTTATTTTTTTTCCTTGCTTATTTTTTATGTTCCCTGAAGCCCATTCTCAGAGCCTAAACCAGTGGCTGCTACGGAAAAGGAACTCAATGAGCTTTTGGCGAAGGCCACACAGCTGGTCACTGAAGCAGACGCCACCATCACCAGATGGTAAGCACCCCGAGAGCAGGAGTCCGGACCATTTTGTTCTAAACAGAGGCTGGCAGGGTGCCTGCTCCATAAATATGTCCAGAAAGAAAGAAGGAAAAAAACAAACAAACAAACAAACAAACAAACAAAAAAACCAAAAAACAAGTAAGGAAGGGGACGAGGGGGAAAGGATGGATGAATGGAAAGGTTCCCAGAAGGGTCTAGAGAGCTTCTGCAAGGATTCTCCCTTCTTGGGGGAATGAACTCAGTTCAAGGTCTAAGTGAGCACTTTCCTTAACAGGGGCACCGGGGTACGACAGGGGATGGAGAAAGAACAAAGTCTTAAAAAACGTCTAGAAGAAAGGGGGAAACGGCGAAAGAAAAGCAGGAAGAAAAGAAATAGAGACGGATCACCCCCTTTAAATCAATTTGAAAACAGAGCTAAGCGCGGCCGGTTGCCATGGCGACCACAGGCCAGAACAGCCCCACCCCATTGGCTGAGATGCCGGAGCCAATGAGAAAGCGCGATGTTGGCGGGTCTTAAAATGGCTGCCGAGCGGCCGGCTCCCGACGGGTAAGTAGGGCTGGTTGCGGGGCTGGTTGCGGGGCTGGTTGCGGGGCTGGTTGCGGGGCTGGTTCCTGGCCGGCCCGGGCTCAGGCGTGACAGAGCTGGGAAGGCCGGGTGCGGGGAGCGAGGGAGCCGGCGTGGGCGGCCTCACAGCCTCTCGGCCGAGCCCGCAGCGCCTTCGGTCGGGCCCGCGGGAGTGTCGGCGGAGCTGGCGTCCTCTTTGCTCGGACAGGGCGTCGCAGAGCCTTCCCCAGCCTCTTGGTGGGCGAGGGGTTCTCCGTCTCACCCCAGCCAGACTGACAGGGGTTGAGGAGGCTTTCGAGCCGGGAAACAGACTCCTGTTTACAGTTGCTGTACCCGGAAAAGAGCTGCAATTGATGGGAGTGTCAGCAAGCTCGACATCCTACATCAGAACCTGCGGCGCTTAGTTCCGTGCCGGGAGGGGATTCTTCCCGTTTGGGGATCGGAGTGTGACCCTGCTTCCAGAGAGCCTGCGGAGTGCCGGGTTGTGCACCCAAGCAGGAAAACGTGTACCTTTCTAGAGCCACGCTCCTGCAGTCTTGAACCCTGTAAGTATTCTCACCGCGGCGTACTATTGAAAATGAGCCTCCAAATGTTATTGGCTACCTGTGACGCTTTCCATGCAGGGTCTTGAGTCTGGGGAAGTGTTTTCTAGCCCTTGACTAAACAAAACACTCTCTTTAATTAAAACACATGCATACGTGCAAAATCCTGCCAAATTGCTGATTTATGTGGGTAAACGGATTGGTAACTTAAATCCGAAGTCAGGCCTGTGATTTAGTTGTCCTTTCTCTACCTTTTTGAGAAAAGGGAGCACATTTATTTTATAAAAGTGAATAGGACATTTACACTAATGTTGATGATAACAAACTTAAAAGTATTTAAGTTAAATAACTAATTCCCAGCCATAGAAACTGATTATTGTGTGAATTATTTAACACGGTCTTCAGATTGATGGATGGTGGTTTATGATTGTCATACAAGTAAGATTAAATTCAGGTCAGACAAGGTTCAGATTTCTGTGATTATTTCTAATTGAATACAAAATTTAGGAAGTCAGACAGCTTCATTTAGTAAAAATGGAATCGAAATTTTGGAATATTAGAGGCAGGGGACATTTACCCGCTAAACCGCTCAGATTAGGTTTTGGATGTAAACAGTTGCCTGGACTTCTAGAAAATGTGACATTATTACCTAAGTATAAATACCCGAGAACCTCTGAAAGTGAGTTTGATGTATGCAATTTAGTATAGTATTTTACATAGCTTTCTGCCCTTAAAAAAAAAAAAAGAGAAAAAAATTCTATTGAGTCAAATTTTAAACAGAATTGCAGGTTGGAGACATTCTTCAGACCCACTATCAAATCTTTGTCTCCAGGAATATATTAATACTTAAACTCTGCCCTCCAAAAGTTATAATTTGAAGCTATAGAGTTCTGTTTTTGTAATTTAAGTGGCTCACAATGCATTAGGTGAGTCAATTCCCTCATCTGTAAAGGGAGTTTAGATAATATTGCCTAGTGGAAGGGTGGTTTGAGGATTAAGGGTAAAACAGTGCCTGTCACATTGTATGTCACATACAGCTATGACCCGCTTTGTTTTTCTTTCTGGTTTTGTTTTTTTTTTGTCATAATTGGAATTTCCTTCCCTTTCTCTTGAGCATCTTTTAGGTGTCCTCTCTGAAATTCAGTCTTGCTGAAAACTAGCAATCATGGCTGTGGTGGCGAGGTTAGGAGAGAAACTTTATCTTCTGGGGTATTGGGGTTTAATCAGTGTTGTGTCTGAGAGGGTGGAGTGTTACAGCAGAGAATGAGGTGATTCTGGGCATTTGAGCACATATAATATTGAGATCCATAAAGAAAAATTTTAGAGCCGCAAGACATCTCAGCTATCTGGTCAAACCCTTCATGTTATAGCGTAAGATTGATGCAGTGGTTTACCCACAATTAGGTTGTTCAGGACTAGAAACCTATCTTTTGACTTTCAAAACAGTGTTTTTTTGTTTGTTTGTTTTCCTACTATACCATCTGGTTCCCAATCCTTCCACAACCTAGAACCCCTTTTATTATAATTTGATACCTTCATGGATGCTGTATTTTGAAAGATTGTGTCTACTAAACTATATTCATTAGCTTTTGTTTTTGTTTTTGAATGAAAATCAAGTCTATAGCAACCAGTTAGAGCCTCTGATGAATGACTATGTGGTGAAGAAGAATGTTTCATTGATTTAAGTCTCCTGACTTAAAGGTGGACGGTATTGTTTGAGGGCAAATAAAATATATTGGGCTTTTTGAATATTGAAATTAGCTTAGAGACCTCCATTACTGTCCTCATAAAACTTTTGAAAACCCTTAGATGAGGGACTGCTGAGCTGTGTCATGTTCTAGATGCCTTGCCCAGGTGTGCTGAGTGGTGACTGTGTGTGGTTTCCAAGGGCAGAAAAAAACCCAGCCATTCAGACTAAAATGATACAGAAATATTTTTTGTTCATTGTAAATTGTATCAGCCCTGTACTAAAGAAGTGCTCTGTGTAGTATACACAGAATTTTATTTTGTAGAATAATAGTGGAATGGAAAAAAAACTTCACTCCAGAGGCAGAGAGTATATGAAATGAAGAAGCTGACATTCAAAACCATAGAGAAAAAAGAGATTCTGAATTACGCTTTCTTCAGGGCTAAAATGATTAAATTAAAAAATTTGACTTACAGGCTAAAGACATGAAAGCTTACATATTAATATGTACTGTAGACTTGGCTATAATCTACACTAAAAACTTAAGTTTCTTGTTCTCAGGTATAGCACGTCTCTTGAGAGTTGCTGAGTAATTTTTGCATTTGAAGGGTAATTTGAAGTGATCTGCTTTAAAATGAATACACTCTGAAAAGCAAAGAATTAGAGACATTTCAAAGAACTAGAGAATCATAATCCAGAGCAACCAAAACAGAAGTAGCAGGAGGCCTAACATAGGACCAGTTGGTACCGTAGTACAGTTGGAAATGCACGAAGGACATGTACATGCTGTGAACAGAAAGGCAGTGTTGTCAAATGTAAGCCCAAAGCAAGTCACAGAGCAGCCACTGCATATTGGCTTATAGGTGATTTATAGGTGAGCTGCTGCTCAGGTGGGCAGGTTCACTTTGCAGGGTCCTCAGTGGCCACCAAATTGCCCTAGTGTTTGTGTGTGTGTGTGTGTGCGCGTGCGTATGTTATGGTCACAGGAGACTGGCATATCACTTTAAAGATGTTTAGGAGTTAAGTTCAGAAACACACCTGATTTCAACTTTGCCTTGTTTTATGGGTTTGGACATAGAGTCCACTTTTTAAAAGTTGGTTTAGTTTTTTTCTCCCTGTGGGTGCACACAAGAAATGATAATACCATCCAGTGACATCCTGAGGATAGTTCTTAATGCCACATCAGCAAGAACTAAAAATAGATAATTTTGAGAGGCACATCCCCTTTGAGCACCCACAGCTGAAGTCTAGGCTGAATGGTACTTGGCTCCTAATGGACAGAAGCTTGCCGTTTGTGTAACATGTTGGTTCTATGAGGTTAGGCATTTTTGCCTGTTGTGTATACTGCTGTATGTCTTGAAGAGGGCCAGGCACACAGGGGGCATGTCAAAGATGCAATGGACAGGGGAAAGAAACAGTGGGTTCAAACATAGAACCCCAATTATGCTAAGAAAGCTAACTCTGAAATTTGTTACTGTCCCTAAGTCCTGAAATGGAGGGTGAGACTAAGGTGTGTTATATGCCAGTGGCAGAGTCATGATGAAACTTACTATCACTCCCCCGACCCCCGCTTCTTAGAACAGTATTTTTTTACTAGCTCAACATCTGTTTTTCAATATTGGCATATTTTATACGATGTCCTTTGTGCTCGCAGAGTATCGCGAGATTACCTCCATTCCTACTTTTTAAATCCTCAGGCCAGATTTAGGGATGTGTCCAGGTTTTATGGGGCTTGGAGTTTATGTAATTTGAAAGAAAGAAATACAGATTCTAAATAGACAATTAGGTATAGCACTTTGAAAGGACCTGTGCAAAAAAAAGCCTTGAAGCTTAGGTTCCATTATCTTTCTGGTAATTTGCTTCTGATTTTATTGTTCCATTCAGAAACAATCAACATTTTTATAGAAACTTCATGTCAGACTGTGGAAATCGGGGAAGTAAATGATTTGTATCAGTTGCTAAGTGAATGAACCTCAAACACTAGAAACCTCAAAACGACCTTTTGAATGCTGCCACCCATAATAGAAATGATAAAAATGCAGTACGTGGCTGCAGAAATAATAGGCAAGAAAAACTTGGTGTTGATTGGGTCTGCAGAACCTCCTAAACACTGTTGAGTGTTTTGGTGGCTTATCTCATTGCATCCTCAGAATAACCCTGTGTGCAGTGTAATTATCCCAGTATTACAGATGTAAAAACTGAGGGTCAGAGGTGTTAAAGTGCTTCCCTCATAGCACTAGAATATAGTGGGGTCAGAATTACAATTGGAGCAGTTAGATGTCAGAGCCCTTCCTCTTAAAAAGCCAAGAGAGTGTTTTGGTGAGGATGTTTCAGAGAGCTAGCAGCCGATAAGCTGGACCAAAACTGTGAAGAGTAAGCGCCAGTTTCTTTCGACCTGGGAGGACGGTCTTAAAAGTTGTCAGGAATCTTTTTCAGAGTGATGCGGAATCCGGCGGAGACAATGCCGGTGGCTTTCTTACTAGGTTAACACAATAGGGGGCAGAAAACTCAGCAAGAAAGACTTCCAGCCTTCCATTTTATTCCTTCAAGTTGGTAGTAAATCATGCACAGTACAACCACCTTCTCTATCCTAGGCATCTTTTGAATCATAATTACAACCTCAATTTTTAAAAGTCATTTTTATTAGACTTAACAATAGTTAATGGTTCTCTCTACCAGTGGGCTGTATAACTAACAACAAAAATTATCCTGAACTTTAACTTGTTTCCCAAATACAATATTGTTATATTAAAAAGCTGTACATTTAAATTAAATTGTTAGGATTACACTGCATTTAGTATTATGTTAGCAAGCAGTATAGAATGTAAAACTAGGACGTCCTTATTATCACCATACTTTTCTCAAACTGCTTGCACAGCTTAAAAATTTTCTTTTGAATAATTGTCTATTCCTTAGACAATTAGTTAAGTCCCCTAAAGTTTTATACATTCAAATACAGGTGGAACATTCAATTTTATTTTCTTCTGTGATTGTTATGTCTTGAAATATAGTATAATAATTATTAAATTACCTGCAGCCTAAAATTGTTAGGCTCTTAATATTCTTGAGCAATGAATGCTTTTACTGAATTTCTTTTTTGGGGACAAAATTATCCATATATTAGAGAATCAACATATATTAGAGAATCAAGGTTCTGTTGCCTTGAAGTCGTTCATCTGTAAGTGTGTCTTATAACAAACTTGTTTAAACTGCTTTACACTTTTTAAAAAATTTATACACGCAAAAGATTTAAGTTATTTTAATATGGAGGGTACATTCTACTTTATACCAATAAAAAAAAATTTAGACTGTTCCCAAACCATTGGTATAAATTACTAGATTCCTGGGGTATCTTTTAATGGCTTTAAACTTCTTTCCATGTCTACTTTATATGTCTTAATTCATCTTTTTCCCTTTAGAAGAAAAGATGTGGAGTGGGCTGCTACCTCCTGGCCTAAATGAAAGTGATGTTGAGTTGGATTCTGATGATGAAGCCGCAGCAGAGAGCTCTGGCCATAACTTACAGGAAGATAGAGAAGATGGGACCGTTACAGAAACGGAGACCTCAGATACCCCTACCGATGGACCGAAAGCTGAAGCAGAGGCAAATGTGAATGCATATGAAGAGTGTCCCTCTGGAATTCCCCTAAATATGTGGAATGTAGGTTTTCTCTGATGTGTTCTTATTTATTCATTTTTCTTTTTCAAATGGAGGTTCTGGGAATTGAACCAAGTACCGAGTGCATGCTCAGTATGTGCTCCACCAGCTGAGCTATACCCCTACCCCCTGGTGTGTTCTTATTAACGCCTGCACTTGTGTGTGTGTGTGCCTAGTCCTGTGTGTGTGTGTCTCTGCCATGGGCAGAATGTTTGTGATTTGGGGAGGTGATAGGTAGGGAGGATTGACTCACAATACCTTTATTACTCTGTGGGTCTGTGGCGCTCAGATACTTCCTTTCATTTTTGTTTTGTTTTTTATAGAAAAAAGAGGAAGGAAAAAAAAACTTAGTAGGATTAGCTACTTGGCCTAACATAATACAAGAAGAGTTTCTGTCTTAATCTCTTTGTTGTCTATATGAGTTATTGAATTTTACTCTTATATTATGAGATTGACTTATTTAGAAATAAATGAAGCTAAAAACTCAGGTTGTGAGTCTCAGACAATAGGGTATTTCAAGAAGAACTGAACTACTTTAATTAAATTTTTATTTTTATAAATATTAGAATATAATTTTTATTACATTGTGTTATTTTTTGAATGTATGCTTTGTTTCAAAACATATATACTTCTCTTTTTCTTTTTCTTTTTTTTTTTTTTTTTACTTTTATATAGAAATTTCAAGAATTGCATAAAAAACGTTCTGAACAGAAAATCTCAACCTCGGGATCCAGAAGGAAAAAAAGAAAACGCTCCAGAAAAGGTGTTTTGTTTTAATTCAGGTTAATTGTCATTATTGCTAATGTTAAGTTGCGACCAGTTGAGCTCAACAGTTTTTAATAAATGGAATTTTGAAATACCCAAATACTTAGGTATTGACAATTTGTGGTTTTCTTTTCAGGTAAATTGAATGAAGAAGAATCTCGTAGGTAAGTGGAATTTAAAATCTCTTTCTGTTTTAGACAGTGTTGTAGAACTTGTACAAATAGGTGAACTTCTTACCTCTGAAATTTGAAACTAGTTGTTATGATGCAATTGTAGTAACCAATTAAAAACAAAAACAGTAAAAGTAAAAATAAGTACTTTTTGTGTAAAACGTAAGTTATTATCTGTCTTCCTTCAGTGAACAGTCCTCAAGTGAAACCCAGTTGAAGGAGCTTACTCAGTATTTTGGAGTCAATGATAGGTTTGACCCCCCTGTGAAAAAGAAAAAAATCGAAAAGGTAAGGTCTTGTTTTGGTTGTTTTAAAATTCTTTTATTATTATTTTTTAAATTGAAGTACAGTCAGTTACAGTGTGTCAATTTCTGGTGCACAGCACAATGTTCCAGCCGTATATATGTATATATATATGTGTATATATGTATATATATGTGCACACACACATTTGATTTCATACTCTTTTTCATTAAAGGTTATTACAAGATATTGAATATACTTCCATGTGCTATATAGAATAGATTTGTTTTTTATCTGTTTTTAAAATGTATAGTAGTTAATATCTGGAAGATCTTTTTTGCATCTTATATTAGCCAGTAGGAAGTGTTTGTAGTTAGCCTTGCCTAAGATATATCTCCTCATTAGTTTGTTTGGTGAAAAAGTTAATGTGTGCAAGATGCTACGTAAACTAATAGATATAGTTACAAATCATTAAGAAAATTGTTAAGAAGCAAATGAACAAGGAAGGTACTGTGAAGAAATTAAAATGGAGGCCCCGCTTTAGCTGGGAAGGCCTCCCTTAGAAGATGCCATCTCACAGGGACCTGAAGGATAGGAGGGAGCTGTCTATCTAAAGAATGCCAGTGTAGAGGTAATAACCGTCGTGGGCCATTTGAGTAACTGTAAGAATGTCAGCCCGGCTGGAATGGAGTCAGCGAGGAGGAGGGTGTGTGGCCTAAGGTCAGATTGGAGAGGCAGGCAGGCAGCAAGGGACCAAACTTTGTAGGACCTTAAAAGGACACAGTAAGGAACTGGGTTTTAGTCACAATGCAGTTGAGTCATTCAAGAGTCTTAAGGGAGTGACATGATCTAAGTTATGTTTTAAAAGATTGCATCTTATGTGGAGAATGGACCTTGGGGCAGCAAAAGTAGAGGAGAAGAGAACAGTTAAGAGCAGAGACTCTTCTAGGCCTGAGATGATGGTGGCTTGAACGAGAATGGTGCTGCTGAGGGTATAAAGCGGATGGATCTGAGGCATGCTGCAGGAGTGGAATCTCCAGTATTTGCCTCTGGATTGCTTGTGAGGTGGCGGGGAGGTGTGGGAGCATGAGGAGGGGAGGGAGCCATTCACAGTTTACCTTAAGCAGCAGTGTGAATAGTCACAGACGGGAAAGCTTTGGAGAAGCAAAGATTTGGAGTGGGCCTGTGCAAAGTTCGTTCAGGGGCACGGGCAGTAGCAGGCAGGAATAAACAGACTTGGTAAAATGAGGCCGGGGCTTGGATTGGAGTCTGAGCTTGAGATGTATGTTTGGGAGTTGTCAGTCTGTAGATGAAGTGAATGAATACTTAGTAGCAGCTTGAATAAATGAGTCACTTAGAGATACACAAAGGGGAATATTGACAGAATTCAAGGGCATGAAGCCTGAGCTCTGGGTGTAGGGACAGAGGCACAGAGGCCTGCTGGTTGAAGCCCAAGAATACTGTATCCTGCATGTGTGACAGGATCATTGCTGTACACTACTGAGTGCGTAGGAATCGTTACCATTTTCTGATTAATTGTTCTTGTGAAAAACCTCCGATTTTAAACCCATCGTTGGGTGGTATTGTGTCATTGAGGGCACATGCATTAAAGAGCTGCCACAACAGAATTTTGCGTGTGAACCTTTGGATTCCAATTTTGCCAAGAATTCTTGTCACCTAGTCCCTAGAACACTGGAGAATTGGAACCAGGATCACTCTCTGCTGCAACTGATTACAGCTGCTGAGCAATCTCCTTTTTACAGATGTTCAAGCAGGTGCAGAAATGCTCAGTTTCTTACAAAGGAAGATCCCTGGTAGAGGTTGAAACTAAAACCCGGGCTTTATTACACCATTCTCAGTCCCCAGCTTCACTGCCACAGGGGCTGGTGAGCATTTTAAAATGGGAGCACCGTGCTCTTGCCCCTTGTGAACCTGGTGGGCTGGGAGGAGGCTCTTGCGAGAAGGATGCTCTTGACTGCAGCACACCTGTTCTGAAGCCTGAGGGAGGAGGCTCATGCTGACAGCAGGGGTCCACAGGCCATCTCTGGCCTGCTTTGGAGTTCCAACCGCTGGCTAGATTATTCTTCTGAGGAAAGGAATGGTTAAATATTGGTTCTCATAGGAAATATTTTTTACAGTTTTACCTGTGAATTAAGTGGTCTTTGATTTTCAATTATTGATAATATTTGTAATGTTTTCTCATAACTATGTTGGCTTTGGAATGTCTAAATTATTTCCTAGGGAAGTTAAAGCCGTGAAATTCAATTTTTAGCCTTTCCAAAAGGTAGAAATGTAGGGAGTATTTTTTTACAGTCTATTTATTTTAGAACATTATTATTACCCTACATATGTGAAATTGTACCTTCCTGATCCTGGCAAGATATGGCTAACCTATCATTATCTAAGATGTGGAATTTGTGAAGGATACTAGGATTCCTTGTGCAGGATCTTTTAAAGAACTGTTTTAGGAACTAGTGTTCTGTTTCACATTGTACATTTGATGTACTCTAGAAAAAAATTTTAAGTCAACACCTTTTAAAAAAAGAGGGAAGACCACTATAAATGCTTTTGTAATCACCCATTGATCTGTTTTATGAGTTTGAATTTCCTTAACGGTAGGCATTCCTCTCAATGAATGACATTTGACTTAGAAAGTCATGGCATCCTCTAAACAAGACAGGCTTGTGTCTGCTCAGGATGTTCCCAACATTTACTATTCTGTAAGTAAGTGTACGCACAAGAGGAAAGGAAGGATTTGGTGACACACCAGATTATTTCATATTCTCTTGGTAGTTCAGCACAATTGCAGCCAGCAGGTTCACACTCGTTCTTTGGTTTGGGACACTGTTTTACATACACCTCTGCTGCTGTCATGTTGAAAATTTCTACTGTGAATCCGACAGAGTAAACAGACATTGAAGAATGTCCACATTGGAGGCACCAAGGTAAAAGCTAAGAATAAGTTGAAGTCCAGCAGATAATAGCTACTGCTCAAGAAATCTAGAAAGGATCCTGAAAATCCGTGATGCAGTTTGGACAAAACTAGCATGGATTTCTGGTCTGTTATTTTATTTCTCTGGAGCAGAGGCTGATCTGTTACCAAACCTCAGGGACACTTTTTTAGTCCATATTTACTCAATCACTCAAATCTCAAGATCGGTAAAACAGAACAAACTTCTTAATCTTGTGTGTATCATGTGGTCCTTTTCCTTTTTTGTTCTTTTTCTTTTTTTTTTCTTTCTTCTCCCCCCATCCACACCCCTGCCTTGGAACACAGCCAAGCTAAAACTGTTGCTCAAAACAAGGATGTGTGTTTCCAGCACTGCTGTCACCTGCTTCCCTGACAATGCAGAGAGGCTTATATTTTTAAAATGTAATCTTCCTCATATCTAAAGCTGTTTTAAAGTGTTCTTTGTATTAAATACAGCTCTAATTGTGTTTCTGGCAGCAGTTCTGGGACTTACCAATAATTCTGTAATCATAATTATTTTGAATCTGTGTGGGAATTTTTCTGGAATAAATTTTACTCATTAATTTCATTATAAATGTTTCAGGTGTTCTTTAGTTGAATCAATTTGATTAGTCAGCAGTCACTTTTGGAAGTAGTTTTATGTGTACTTAATGGATACTTCCTGGCAAGAAAAACCAGAGATTCTTCTAATAATTTTTAGAGTAATCGTACAATGTCTTTGATAATCTTTTTTTAGTTATTTATGAGAAGAAACTGCTGTTGTAAAGTGTGGCTTTTTTCAAACTTATTTTTTTAGCAGAATACATTTTCTTACTAGAATCTTACATGGAGCACCAATACACAGACCACAGGCTGGCTGCCTTGAGTGGGAGGGAGCAGGGTGGGTGGTGGGGGGAGAGTTGTAGAGGTGCCCCAATGTTCCCCTGGTATCAGTTTGCAAAGCTTCCTCTCTTGATCCTTATGTGATCCCCAATACTAGTCTCATAATACAGGTGAAGGACTGAAACCCAGCATGACTTAGCTAAGAAAACAGAGCAGGTGAAAAGTAAAATGAGATTTTAACCCAAGCCATTTTGGTCCCAAATCTAGATTTTTCTGAGGTAATAGCCCAACTTAGTTTTTACTTACCTGATTCAAATAATTTAAGTTGGCGTGATTTATATGTAAAGATCACAACACTTAATGCTTAATTCTTTTTTTCTTCCTCCTTTATGGAGAAATTACCTATTTTTTTTCCCCTGCGGTCCAATGTAAGACTTTTAAAAAGCTTTAAAACTCAAATCTTATTTCATGAGATAACTTACTGACTCAACATTGAATTCTGGGGTCATATACTTGGGTCTGAGCCCTTGACAAATGATATGGGGTCTGTAGTTAAATAGAGCTGAACCTTCTCTTTGTCTTAATGTTATCCTGATAAGTTTAATAATATGAGTAATTTATTTACTGAATGACTAATGACGTTCTAAGAACTTTACTAGGCATGTTACTTGTTTTTTTTTTTTTCCAACCTTTACCATAACCTAGCAAAGAATGTGGCAGTATTTTCATTTTACAGGTGAGATAGCCGTAGCCTGTAGAGGTTTGGGATCTCACTCAGGTTCTTGACCAGTCAGTAGAGGAGCTGGAATTTGAACCCAGGTCTGACCTCAACAACCATGTTCTTTTGTAAACTGTTATTAACTTTTGGTCTTAAAGTGATGGAAGTGTTTTACTTAAGGATATTTTTTTAAATACTAATGTAAACATTTTGAAAGTATTTGGAATGTTAATATCTTTTCATGGAAGCAGAGAGTTTGGATGTGCATATGGGTGAGAGGAAGATTATAGAAAAGGCATACCTACTCTTGCTTATTCTCTTTCCTTCCTTCCTTCCCCTGCCTCAGCCTCCTATGAAGCAGGAAGAAGAGTTAGAATCTGCTGAAAAGGAAGGAGGTAGGGCTGAGGGTATATGAGAAAATGGAAAAGACATGGAACAACTTCTTAAAGGAATATGGGAACTTTCAAGGGCAGAATTGAGAGCCCACCCAGCTGAGTTTGAAAACAGCGTTTAGTAAAGCTGATGAATTGAGTCATTCAGTTTTCTCTGACTTTGCTGGGACACCTGGATGTTAAAAGCGGTGGAAACGAATGGCTGGGAACAGCCAAAACGAGATGTGATGCTGGAGGAAGCTGAAGGTACTGCTTAGGTCCATGCTTCTCAAACTTTAGCCTGTTTAGGATCACTGGGTTGCTGGGTCCCACTCCCAGAGTTTCTGATTCAGTTTCGCATCTCTAACAAGTTCCCAGGTAGTGCAGGTGCTACTGGTCCAGACCCAGACTTTGAGAACTTTTAGCCTAGAGTCTAATTTGAAAAGATTAATCATGGGTTGCAGGCAAGAGAGGGAGGATAGAGGAATCCAGAAAGGGGCTGAAAGGACTGTAAGAATAAATATGGTGGTGCTGGAGCAGGGTATTCCACGTGAAGACAGGGCAGGATCACTGGCTTCGAAGACTTGGGGTAAGTGGAAGGGGCAGAATCTTGTGTTTAGAGAGAATTCTAGATTGTAAAGCTGTTACATGGCCTAAAGCAAGCCTATTCAAGGTATTGGTCTCCCAAGAGATAAAAGACTTGTACCTGAATGTGACGCAGTGTACTGCTTCCTTCTTTGAGACGGTCTTGTCCTCTTCCCTTACTCCTCCTCCCCTGAGAGAAGGCAGCTAGACAAACCTGTGCATGTACTTGATTTGCATTCTGGCATGAGCTCAGTTTGTAGACTGACTTCATTTGCAGACCTGAGCTTTTACACAGAGCACAGACATGGACAGTCCCTGCCTAGAGTATAGATTCTGGATGGGTGTTAGAGGTTGCTGAAGATGTAGGATGTTGGGAGAGTGGGTCCAGGGTGTTGACTGGACCATCAGGAGAAGAATTCTGCAGAAATACAAGACACATTTCTGGAAATGGGTGGATGATGACAGGACCAGTATGGGAAAAGGACAGAAGAGCAGTGCGGCCTGGGTCAGAGCCTCTGGGGGGCTGTTGAGTGATCATCTCAGTTACAGTTGGGGGCAAGGAAAAGTAGCCTAGTCATCCTCTCAGGCCCTTGGGTGGGACGAGGGATGTGAGAAGGAACAGTCTTCTCCACACAGACATCAGGGACAGCCTCTTTGTTTCTGTAATCTTTTTAGGCAAATTACGTGTGGGCATTTTTAAAGTCTTGTTTCAACAAGGGCTACATGGGAGCAAAATTTATCTCAGTTGACTATATTATCAATCAGTACAATGATGGAAGAGACATTCCCGGGGCTGCTTTTATTAGGTTAAGGAGGGCTAAGTTGGTCAATGTGGAAGATACACTGGATAAGCCATTGTTAGGATAAAAGAAGCATGTAACAGACTATTTTTTAAAAATTTTTATTGCCTGTAAAAGCTATTTCCACAAACTAAAACTCAGTTTAAGTTTAGTAAGCATCTTTCCATAGTGTGTGATGTATCCTACCTGGTCTGTTTGGTGATCGTCAAGTTGTTGTAAGGATTTAGTGAGCTTCCTTACAGTACTAAGCCCAGGATGAACTGCGTAATGAGCATACCGTAATGTCTCCCTTTCATCATTAACATTGTATCATTATGAAGGGAAAGCCTAGTCCTTAGAGTCACAAAAATCTGGGTTTGGGTCTCTTTTTTATTAGTTCAAGAACGGATCTGACCTTGAATAAACCATTTAATTTCTCTGGCCGCCTTCTCATCAGTAAATGACAGTGGTACCAACCACCAGGTGCGGTCATCGTGAGAATTAAGTGGTCTAAGTATGTAATGTGTTCGGTGTGGTCCCTGATGTAGTCTTTGCTAGCAAATGTTTGCCTTTCTTTCCTGCCTCTAACTTTTAGGTTTCTCTTGTTTTAGTCTGGCCTTGAAAAGAGCATAGACCAAGCTGTGGACGAGTGGAACATTGAGAAGGCTGAGGAACTCAGCAACCAGCTGGCTACTCGAGAGGTGAGTCAGTCAAACTGATGACACATTTGTGTTTCCAGATTTTCTAAAATGTACATTCTTTTTATGATCACAAGTAAGTTCAGTATTCAGATATTTGATACAAGATTTTCCTTCTTGTCCATTTTCTTCTCTCTTATTCTGCCATTTATTTCAGAATGCTGGGTTTTATTTTTGTCTTTAATGTCATTAAATTATCCTGGTGTGAATCTTATGATGGAAATAATCCATGACTGGTATTCAACCCTGGATTTCCTCTGGTTCAGAGAGCTTTTTGCCAGTTATGATTAAAAGGCTAACTTTCTTTTTCCATTTGTATCTTTAACTCAGTTCAGCTCTCCCTGAGGGCAGCCGTGTGTTCTAATGTCAGATCTCTCAGGGTTTTCCTAACCCTTGCTCCCCAGAGTGCTTTCTTACTGCATATTCTAAGCAACTCCCTCAGCCCTAAAGAGTTTTCAGCCCTTTTTTAGCCTGTAGTCTATAATATATAACTAATAGGTATATTGAATATTCTTTTCCCAAGTGCACAAGGCATCCGGAAGATTCTCACATGCACCTTCTGGGAGGGATATTCCTTCAGTTGAGAATCACTGCCAGGTGTCACTAGGCAGAGTCACACATAAAGAGCTCACGGTGGCGTATGTTTTACTGTTGTTGTTTTGTAATTCCTTTTTGTCCTATTTTTTAGAAGGAAAGCTCTCTCATAGCTTTCATTTTTAGTGTATCCCTACCTTCTCCGCCTTATTCTTAAACTGAAACTCCTCCATGATGTTTAGTTACATAGAAGACATCAGTCATCTGTGTAAGCTGTTGGCTGGGAGCACTATTCTTTCTTACTCAACTGCAGGTGAACATTTTTTTCTAAACAGATTAGTGATGAAATTGGTATTTCAGTAAATTCTTCTGTGGAAGCCCCAGTCCACTCTTCCACCCTCAGACGTCAGAAAATCGACCGCTGATGGCTGGTGGCGTGTTTGTTTTCTCTTTTTGGCTGTTGGCCATAAGTATCTTGTGGGGTTTATATTTTTATGTGGGGGAGAAAACAAGTTCAGAAGTGAGGCTTAGGAATTCACAAATTATCCTTTTCTCCCCTTAAGCCTTTTGAAACAATTGTCACATTAAATACTGCTGTTTATAATGGGTATGTTTATGTATGTGCGTTTATTAATGGCTTATCTAAAGGAAGTTATGAAGCTATGAGCTTGAGTTTGGGATGTAGGCAAGAAACAACATAAATGACAGTTATGTGGCCTTTCAAAAAGTGAGATTTTAAAAAACTTTCTAATGTTGGCTTTTTTGGGCGGAGGAGAGTGGTGTTGAGATTCACTTTTCCCTTCCAAGCTTATGATGTTCTTGTGTTTTCAATTTGACAGTTTGCTCTATTTCATCTTTAAAGTAGCCTATTTTGATTTCACTAATACAGCATTCCTCAAGTATAATAGCATTTTATTACTCTTTCCAAATAGGAAGATCCAGGTACTACATTTTAATAAGGTGAATTTGGTAGTGTTGAATGGTTCCACAAACTCAGTAGGATTTCAGTGTTAGCTTTTGGTTATTATAGTAGCTTCTTCAGGTTGAGAGGTGTCTGGGCCCTTATCCCTACGAGTCAGTTATGTGCGAAAGATCATCTTTAAAATTCTATTCAACAAACTCAGCATGTACTACATTGTGTTAGTAAGTGGGCATTTTTGGCACTTGGGACTTACTTTTCCAGGAAGTGCTGTTAGACGTGGTGGTCAAGTTTCTTGGCCAGCTGGCAGGTACACATAGTGTAGTAAATTGTGCCAGTGGTATATGTGCTCTTTAGATTTTGAGGAGTTGACCATGAAATATCAGAGCATGGTGAGGCATGCTTGTGGGACCGAGAGAGGCTTCCGGGGGTCGATACGGCTGCAAGGATGGGGAAACGTAGGCGCAGTTGGACATGATGACGGGGGAGTGAGAGTGGGTCAGGGTGCTTTCAGGGGCTGAAAGGAACAGAAGGCAGCAACAGTGATCACCACTCTAGGTCACACCTAAACAGGGAGTGTGGAAGCTTTTGGTGGCCTTCTCTGAATATCCACCTCATTTGGGTCAGAAGCAAACATTTTTAGAGAACTGATTCTTGAGTACTCCACTTAAATGCATGTTGTGCCATATGTTTGAGCACGTGTCTTGAATCCCTTTAAAAATTGTGGGTATTATTATTTTCTCTCCAGCAAACGTTGGTAGCACCAGCACATGGCTGGTCTCTGAGTTGACTAGATAGTTCCAAGAAAGCTAAAGATAGACATGTAATAAAACCAGCAGGGCCTTAGGGCATAGCTGCCTGATTGTTTTCAGAAACACTTCTGGCTTCTGTGTCTTCACTATTCTTTCAAGGATCATAGGAGTCCACAAACTGATGTCCTGTTGTCATTGCTTTGTCCAGAAGACCTAAGAGTTGTGTATTCTGTGATCTCTTCCAAATAACAGGGTGGCTGTGACTCAGCCAGAGGCCCTAGGTCAATAAGTTTCCTCAGATCTTTGCCTTGTACTGCAAGCCCTGGTCTGTGGCATGAAAATGTGGGCTCCACATGATCCACCAGTGGCCGGCTGTTTTTCCTTCTGTCTTTTTTCTATTTATTAGCACTGCCTCCCCCCCCCCCACCCCAGAGGCCAGGGGAATTCAGAAAGAAGCATTTGCTTTACTGTGGGCTCTGTGTTCCTTTTAGGTAAAGTTAGTAATGCTAAAATTTTAAGAGTTGAACATACTTGACAAAAAAAAATTTTTTATTTTGAAATAATTTCAGACTTCCAGAAAATTGTAAAATTTGTAAAAAGATTTTCTATTTCTCCCAGATATTTGGAATGTTAACAGGTAACATTTACTTTGCCATTCTTTCTAGTTTATATACCTTATTTAGATTTGCCAAGTGTCTCACTGATTTCCCTTATAGCAAAAGAAAAATTTCTTTTTCCTGGTCCTAGTGCATTTTGCTGTCATGCCTTTTTAGTCTTCTTTAACCTGGAATGTTTCTTCAGTCTTCGTTCTCAGGATCTTAGTATTTTTGAGGAGTAGGGGCCAGTTATTTTGTAGGATGTCCCTCAATTTTGGTTTCTCTGATGCTTCCTCATGATTAGATTCAGGTTATGCATTTTTTCACAGGAATGATGCTGTGTCCTTCTCCGTGCAGCCTATCAGGCGGCATGTGGTACCTTTTTGTTCAATTTATTGATGATATTCCTTTGATTATTTGATTAAGGTGGTGTCTTCACGTTTCTCCTCTACACTATTACTGTTCTTCCCTGTGTGATCAATAAATATCTCATGGAGAGATGGGAAAGGATTTGAGACTGTGTAAATGCTCTTCTTCTCATTTTTCTTTACCCACTAGTTCTAGCATTCATTGCTGATTGTTTTTCTGCTTGAGACAGTTGTTATTATAATAACTGGTTGCCAAATGACTTTAGGTCTTTAAAACACATTATTTGGTTGTACTTCCCATCTTTACCTGGCAAACCAGATCTAAAATTTGCCTTAAATGAGATACTGGATTATAGGATCTTTTATGTATCTATGTTAAGTCTCTCAGTAAACCTGGACAGTTGGGATTGGATATGGTTTTCCTCAGTGATGCGCTGGGAGGGATGGGTCGCTGTGGCCATGTGTCCACCAGTGGCTGCGTGTTGGCTCCCCACCTCGTCTGCCTCACCAGTGGTCACTCGTGAGCTTTCCCTTCCCTTCCCTTCCCTGCCATGTGGACTGCTTGTCGGAGCCAACGGAGTGGTGCCTCGAGGCCTCCGAAATGTGTGTTTCCTTTGAGGATATTAAGTTTCTGTATTTTGTTTGGTCGTGCTGCTATTTTAGAAATGGGAATTGTATAATACTGACTAGGTATTTTCCATCGTAAGAGTTGTTATTTCCTGTCACATGTTATGACAAATGAGATGGCTTTAGAAACATATAGTGTTTTCAGCACTTATAAGGATAGTAAACATTTTTCTCAAGTGTTCTTTTTACTTCCATACAGATATAACACTTTGTTCTAGTAAAATAAATTTATTTAGCGTGGGGTTAAAGAATTCTGATTAAAGGGAAAAACAATAATTTGGGCCTTATTCTTTTCCTTGTATAAGTGGAAAAACATCTGGAAAGTTTTTGCTGTTCAGACACAGACATTGGAGAGATACTGATGCCATGTTAATTAACCACCCATGAAGAATAACTAAAGTAATCAAGATGGAATTCTTGAATAAATAGTTTAGTTTGAGGTTTAATTTTTAAATTTTTATTCCTTGGTGCTAATCACCATGGATATGAAAGATGGATTTTGAGAAGTAAGTAATTGTGATTTGGGGCAGAAACCCTTTATGAGTTAAAGGTATATGTGCATGGTAGGTGTCCTTTAGGAAATCAGGTATATTGGTTTTTCATCAGTACTGTGTTCTTTTTTCAAGAAGCAGTGACTGGGACCTGCTGATAAAGCCTTTGTTCAGAGGCACAGATCCCAGAGTTCTTAAAGCCTTTTCCAACCATAATAAGTGAAACTAATTTTTGATGTTTAACATTTATAAGCCTGTGAAACCAATAGGGCAGCATCAGTATTGAGAAAAATGAAGCCAAAAGTAGAACCATGTCTGAGAATGGGCCTTGAAAACCATTCCTCGAAACAGAACACAAAGCAAACCAAACCGGTTTGCAAAGAAAGGCTGTCAGTGTACCGTCATTATGACACAGCAAGCATTTATTTTTCCAGAATTGTATTCCCTTAAATTAACGACATTAAAGATGTATATTACCTGGTTTGGGGGCATGGCTCACGTTCATGTGTTGGAAACCTAGATTGTGCTGTCATGTTTAGTTTTGCCATGTAGTAAGGTGGGTGCTTTGGGACTGTCCCTCCTGTTGATTAAATCTGTCTTTGTTGTTAACAGTCTTGGAGGAGAGACAAAGTGGAAGAATGTACTTGGGTTTGTGTCATACTGATGAAACTGTTCTAATTTGCAAAAAAAGGGTTTTTTTCTTAAAAAATACTATTTATGTGTATATCCATATGCCTACACACACATGTTTGAGCATGTTTGTGGCTTGTTAACCTCAGGCCTGAGTTGGATTCCATTCATTGAGAGTGAACCTTGAAAATGCCATCCTTTGGTACTTGTCTTTTTCTGACACACTATCTTTGTTACGATACCAATTTGTAGAAAACAGTAGAAACAAGTGTTTTAAAATGAAGTGCTAAAGCATGGATTTAATAAAGTAGGCAGCACTTCGGTTGAATCTCACATTTTGGAAAGAGAATTTTTCTCTAGGCATCTTCATGTTAGCCTGCTGTAGATAAAGACCAACTCGGTTTGGCAACAGACAGTGAGTTTCTGCTATTGAATGAGTCATACCTGCATTAACTAGATGGATTGCTTTCAGTTCTAGCTATACAATGTCAGGGCAGAAATGGGGGGGGGGGTTGCCTGTGAATTTTGTTTAAGCTTTGTATAACTCATGCCCTTAAAGATGACTTTTTCTATAAGTGACTCAAATAGGATGATCTTTGGCAGCACCAAGTAAACTTAATTCCTTGAAAGCATCAGTACACACTTCATGTTGTAACGTTATAACCATTTTGTGTAACTTAGAAAGAATAGTCAAGTTGGGGTTTTTTTGTTTGTTTTTTTTACAATTTGCAAGGTATTAATATTTACAACTGAGATATATTGGTTATAATCTGCTACTATCTTTGTAAAGGACAAACCCCTTCAATTTGGAGTAATGACATATAAAATGTTTCACATTTTAAACTCTTTTGTTCCAACTTATGAATGGAGGCCTGAAGCAATGACTTTAGCTTTTAGTGCTGTTGAGCATAGTATTTATTTAGAGTCTAACCAAGGTATCACAAGTCTAAGTGATAAAAAATTGTATCTCACTTTGATAATATTCTTTTTATAGATATAGATAATTACATTGGCAGTATGTATTAAGCTGAGAATTTAATTTTATTAAATTCATTAAATAGATGACTTAGATTTTTGGATTCCAAAACATAGGTAAAGTTAATAATGTTGAAATATTAATAATTTGTTAATATTTAAATAACAAAGGTAGGAATGGCCTTTAAAAAAAGAAAACTAATGTTTAAATTGAGTGAGTTGTATTCTTTCCTAGTTAAATAAATTAAATACTCTCTAAATTTGGGCAGTAGTAATCTGTTGCCTAAGTTCTATTTTTAGAGCAATTTCCTAGAAAATCTGCAGGTGTTCTTATTGAAGAGGCTTGTATATATTTGAGAAGATAGTTTCTGTTTTTTATGTTAAAGTCTAAGAAGTGGTGGCCCTTTCTCAGAAACATTTCAGGTGCTGTGGCACTAGCCCTAGCACTCAGAGTTTTTCCGGTACCGTTCCCTGAGAGAGTTATGGCTGCAATTCACCCTTTTCACTTCGGTTATTGATTTTATGTTGATGTACATACTGTGTCGTCTTGATGGAATAAGAGGTTCAGTTCTCCACCAACACCAAAACCCTCTTAAATAGTACAATTTTGACAGGTTTACTAACGTCAAAGTACCTGAAGTATTCTCATATCCAGAGTTCAGAATTGAAACATTTGTTTAAATTTTTGAGATAGAAATACTGACAAACTTGGTAAGTTTGAAGTTACTTCTCATCAGTGCTATTTTCAAAGCTCATATATTTTAGGAAAAATGTTTGCATCACATACAAAGGTGAATTGAAAGACATTATAGTGAAGCAAATCTTGTGGTTCAAAGTATTTATAATCTAGAGGGCAAAATTAGTTTCTTCCCATTTTTGTAACATTTCTTGTAGAAATATTGTAACAACTGTGATTCCAAAGGTAAAACAATTTGTTCAGATATGAAGCTGAATGTATACTCCAATTAGCTATCATAAGAATTTATCGTTAGAACCTGTGACCCTAAAAGGGATGGCAGGTGCTTTCTATTTTCTTAATTATTGTGATTCTAGCCACTGAAGATAGGGTAAACAAAGTAAAAAATACATTAAATAGCACTCATTTATACAGATGAAGAATTTAAAATTGAGTATCTCCATTTCAACATTTTATTTTTACGGAAAGGAAAGTTCCTTTGTTGCTAGTACCAGGGATGTATATGAAGAATACATTATTTCATACAGTCACCTACTGCCTGCAGACTCTGGCAAAATTTATTTTATGTCCCTCTGAAACTTTACTACCCTGCCTTCCATCCCTTATGTTTTCTCTGTGTTTTCCTCTTCCCAGTTAGACAGCAGTGTCAGACCACTTTCTTTGTGGTGTATTTCACTGATGAGCATTGGGGAGGATGTAGGACACTGGGGAGAGAGCGCCCCCGCTGAATGGGCTCCCCTGTGGGCAGAGGGATCAGCCCCTGGGGAAGCTGGGCGCCTGCCCGGGAGGGCGGGCCGGGTGTGCGCCCCTGGCCAGGACCATCCAGAGCCGACTCACTGTCATGCACTTTGCTCATTTCTCAGGGTTTTTTTAATTTGATTTTTCCTCTGTGTGTCATTTTGTAGTCTGTGCATAGTCCGGGGGCTTTTAAATGGTGATTTTAATTCTTTGAAGCCTTGTTCTCCTTAGTTCTTGAAAGTAATTCAGTTCTTTCATATAGATAAACAGTTGGCGCAACGTATGGGAAATAAGCTCTGCCTGTCCAGGTGAGGGAAGGTCTAGTTGAATTCCTTTACACGGAGCTTAAAATATGTTCATTCCCACAAAAAAATGGTGTACAGCCTTGAAGGTGGAGCATTTTAATATGAGGAAAACAAAAATGGTGCTGGGTGATGGGTTTTTCTCTCAGGCTTTTAGGTGTGTTTTTTAGATCGCATTGCATTGAGGACATTTTCTTTTAACCTCTGGGGAGTGATTGGGTGATCACCTAGAATGGTGTTCCTTATGGTCTCTTTTAATTCTGTTTATCTGTGCTTTAACAAACCTTAAAAAAAGATTTCAGATGTTACAAGTCTAATTAAAGAGACAGACAAAGCACAGTTTATACTGTAGATTTTTTCTGCAGTTCAATTAATCAGCATGTTTTCTCTTTTAATTAAAACCATTTTAGTAAATTAAAGCCCACAGCAAAACACATATATAATTTGTTTGTAATTAGCTCTTAATTGGTGGTAGTTGAAGCTTAGCACCCTTGGTTTCTTTCTTCATGATTGCCATTTTATTAGCAGCCAGTCATTAATTAATCTTTTTCTAATTAGCTTATAAAACTGTTGATGGCACATTATTGTAAATGTGATTTTAAGTTCAAAGCTTGTTAATAAGCTTTCTTACTTAGAAGAACAGAGATAAAGAAATTGCTGAAAACAGTACTACAGTTCTTTAAAAAAAACTGTCTTTCTTATGGGGACTGTGTAAAGCATCTAACAGCTTATGGTTAATTTTTTAATGCTTTTTTCCCCTTATGAATGGAATAAGTTGCTTGAATGTAAATGTCTATATCCAGGAGTAATTTCAGCAGTATAACATCTTTTCTCCTTCCTTTGGAATACTGTAATCTACATATAATTTGAAGCCTTAATAGTCATCATTAAAACAGGTGTTATATAAACTATTTCACTATGAAATCAAAGTTGAGGATATCACATCTCATGGACCAAATACATTTTTTAAAAAATAAATTGCAAGGTGAATTATATATGTGTATATATACACATACAAATGATATATACAGTATGTCTATACAAATATATCTTATAATGTATTTTAAAAACAGGATTTGTTATGTTATGCTTTGAAATAAAAACTCATTTGGCTTTAACTGATACGAAGTTGTGGGTATAAAAATAAATAATAGGTGTTTGTACAGTTGTACACACACATGGATACACGTATATGTACACACGCATACAAGCCTCTGCGTGCACATTTTAAAATGACAGTGAAATTAGGCTGTTTCCTCTAAGAGAGAGAACATGACTTGATTTAAAGCCCAAGTTTACATGACTGGATATAGAATAGCTTATTTGCTGTCATCAGAGCTTCAGCATTGCAGGTATGACCCTGCAGAGGAAGGTACCAATCCGCATGTAGACATCCTGAATTTACCGTCCCACATGCCACATTAACGTGTGGTTTGAGTGAAAAACATTAGCCACATCGTATTCTTTATTGAAATATACTACCGATTTCGTAAAACTCCTTAACTGCATGGTGTTCTGAGCTGTTTATCAATATGCATGCAAAGTTTTGAAAGTTGTAAAAAATAAAGCATCATCAGTCATTGGAAGTTCTTTTTCTTATTTGCTCTTTGAACTTTGCATGTTATTTCAACTTTGGCTATTTCTCTGCTTGTTTTTAAGAAGGCATTTTATGATGCCATGCAAGAGACACTAGAAAGGGATAGCTGACAAGGAAAAAATTAAAAATTGGATAAAAAGTAAATGAATAATGTCATATTACCAAAAAGATGAGAGGCTAATTTGTGCCGACTTTTTGCTAATTTTGTTCAAGCCTCAAAATGAGGAGCTGTCACCCGTTCTGTGTAGCACTGATGACAGTGCCAATGATCCATGAAATAAGCTGCCGCTGGCTTTGTTCTGATAAGAATGAACAAATCTGCACAATGTTCAGCTCCCAGAATCTCATTTTCATACTTGCATGCAGGCGAAAAGAAATAAGCTGTTTGCAGGCTTGATTAATCAGACATTGGAGGGGTTTTTGTCTCTTTGATCTCTTTCGTCTCCTAGGTAACTTGCTTGACATTAATGTTGAGCTTGAGTAAAGACAATCAGGAATTGTCGACCAAACTGATATAAAAATTAAAGACCTTAACACTTTAAGTACTCCAGTAATGGTTCCGCTTTACTTCAGAAAACATCTGTTTTCATTTAATTAAAGAACAAAAGAGAATGGCATAAATATTTTTCATAGAGACCTATTATTCCATAAAGAGTTAAAGTATGATAATTGGTATTTTTAAATAAATGCCTTGCAAGTGTTCAAAAGGGAGGAAAACTTCATAACTCTGTTGCAAGCTAGTAATTTTGAGATGAGTGAAATATTTTTTGAAATGGATGGGAAGTTTACAGTTATGCTGGATTAAGCTATTTGAATCAGATGCTTCAGACGATTATCAGCAAACTTTAGAATGGCAAGGGTTAGCAAAAACTAACTTTATTTTGAAAGTTTGTCTTTTAAAAATCTCTGCTATGTTACAAGATGTGCCATTATATCTATTTTACAACCCAATATGATTTACACAGGCTAAACGTGTAAAATTGAAAGGAATTAAAAAAATGTCGCCGTGCATTTGCTTGAGGTTATGCAGACGCTTTTACAAATCTTCCAAGTGGCTGTAAAGATGAATGCCTCAAGGGTCCAGCCAGGGCCCTGCTTTTCCAACCAGCTAAAGCCCTTATCTTAAATCCAAGCAAAGTACCATTAATCTTTTTGAAAGACCTTTTATGGCTTTTAATATATCCCAAATTAGAACATTTTACACCCTTGGTTCCTGAAATATGGTGATAAAAAGCCTTTAGAGCTTAATTTTCCTTACCGCTTGCTCTGACCAATTTGCAGTTCTTTGTGATAATGTTTAGACACCTTAATTAAAATGCAGCAAAATATTGGATGTTCTATATGCTGATACTTTGGCTTCACATACAAGGAATTCTGTATATATTTTTATTCCTGTAAGAAAATTTCTCCCCACATTGTGTTGCTGTAGTTATCTGATGACCTGAAACAGATTTTTAGTGTAAAAACCATTGATCAAGCTTTTGGAATGTTTACATGGGGCATAAAGATACATTTTTCTTTTTACGACGCAAAGGAGCGATTCTTGTGGGCCTATATTGTCTGTAATACTGAAACATAGCACGGTATTCTTTTATCTTCTGGAAGTTGGGTTAGTCATCTTGCCTGGGAGAATGTTTCTCAACGGCCTCTTCTATAGGCGATCTTATGATTCTTTCATATTTCCAAATATTGCTCTTTTTACTTTTGCCACAGGAATAAGTGAAACACATTTCATTTTAAGCATGTGAAGGACACAAAATTGATATGCCTTCTCATCATCATTACAAACTTAAAGATTCTTTCTGTAAAATGCATAGACCAGGCTTGTTTAATGTTTGTCAGTTAAAGAACATTCCATTTAATCTAACCCCAGGCAAAATACAGCTAGAAAATGCACCTTCCATACAAACAGGTCTCTTTGAAAGTATTGCCTGTGTGTGTGCAGTCTTTCATTGTATTTACTTAGTCTACAAAGTGATGGAGCCCTCTCATGTAAATGCGTGTCTCTTACATTATACTGGATTCTTTTTGACAAGTTTATACTATGTCTTATGGCACGTGTGCTCTAAATCTTTACTGTGATATCAATGGTGCTGGATTTTGCCTTCATACTGCTAGAAAATGAAAAGCTTTTACGTTATATTCTAAGATTATGTGACCGTGTTGAGATGAGGAGTCCTGTTTAAATCAAATGACCTCGTGTCCAGATACATTGAGATGCTATTCAGTTTGTCTATCCCAAATCCAAAAAACCCATATTGGGAAATTTCAGTAAGCTAAAAATGTAAGTAAGCTACATCTTCATTTACAGCAGTTTCAGGAAATAATTTTATAATGTGGTTGATGGTACATGGCAAATATAGTTCGGGTCATTTTTGTTTCATACTCAAAATACAGGTTCAATTTAAATATGTCTTCAACTGAGTGGGACTTTTGTTAGGGGGCAGTCTTGGAAAACTACATCATATCAAATTTGCATTTGATGTCTGACATGTGGGAGTATGATCAGATTGACTATAAATAGAGAGCTCTGTGTTTTACCTTTTAGAGCTGGGGGACAGAGAGGAGACTAAATATCCTACATGAACGTGGAAAGACCCAGCGTACGTCTTAGACACAGGCAGCAGACTGCATGTTATGACAGTAGACAGTCCCTTCGGTGCACTGACTGTGCCCGCAGTGTGCCACCTCACAGCTAGCTGGAGTTGTGTGAGTCGTTCCGACCAGAGGGCTGTGAGCAGAAGTGCCGTGTGTCACTTCTGGATTACAGCGTTGAAGAGCCCGCAGGAGACCCTCCAGCTCTCTCTTCCTCTACCACAGTGACCTCTAAAGCCACACGTTGAGATGCTGGCACCACACAATGGAGAGCCCCTCCCAGTCCACAGCTGACTTTAAGTGAAACAAGGAGTGAAAGTTCAGCCAGTGAGGTTTGGGGATTTGTTGCTGCAGTTTTGGCGAGCCTTACCAGGCAGGTGCTATCTTGTTTTTTTAACATTTGTGACAAATGGATGGCTTTTTAGTCAATAGGAGATCCATCTTAGTGATAAATTATGCCACAGCATTCGTCCAGAGTTTCATTTTTCTCCTTAGATGGTGAGGCTACAGACCTTTGATTCTTATCCTTTTTTTAGTTGACTTAGATGATCTTTTCTATGATAAGGAACTGGGAATGAAAAGGGAGCTAAGGGGACAAGGTCAGGAAGGGAGCAGTCAGATGTGGCTGGCAACCCCTTCTCCCCAGCCCCCTAGTTTGAAAATAAGCCCTGTTTTGTTCAAAGCTGTATCTCCAGTGTCTACAACAGTGCCTGGCAGAATACTGCATCTGTGCCTACATGATATTTGTTGAATGAATGTTGTCCTTGTGAAAAAAGTTGATGATAGCTGTAGTGCTGCCGGTGTTGGCTTGCGTGTTGGGAAGACTGAGGCTGGTCTACTTTTCCAGGTGGGCTCGTGATCACAGTCAGTCACCCTTCCTTCAGTGGCTTTCCTTCTGGTGTTGACCAGTTTGTCAGGTTGCTTCCATTTACTTGCATTCTTTGTGTGTATTCTTTCCTGGACTGAAAAACCAGATTTACTTTTGTTCTTATTTGTAAACCCCAGTTGGTGCTTGATGACTGCTTGTTTGTTTTATCCTCACTGTTCTCCAAGAGAGGCTGAAAGGAGCGTCAGACATGCCTAACCCCACTTTCCTAAGTCAGCTTCTCTCCTTACACACGGGCCTTTAGCTGCCTGCCTGCCTCCTTATTGACAGGCAGGTCCTAAAGCGCGGGCTGTGATGCTTTGACTTGAGAGTGGCTTCCGGGTCCTTTCTACCTGCCCGCGAGTGTGCTGTCTGCTGAAATGCTCTGGGCTGAGTGCAGAGATGGAAAAGGAAACACCAGAAAGAGATTTTTAGCCTTTGTTGTTTAGCCTGGGTTCTGAGCAGATACTTTTGAGCCATCCGGGTGGCAGGAGTTTTTAAGATCAGAGCCCACTGAAACTAGATCACCGTGCCTGTCCTGGAGACAATTCCTGGGCAACAGCTCTGCGGCCAGAGATCTGTGCGGTGCACAGCGTGAAAACCATAGGTTGTGGCCTAGAAGCTGAAGGGCTGAGAAATACAGAAACAAAGACTGTCTTAGGGGTGACTTAGAGAAGACTGTGGAGGGTGGGGCTGAGAGGAGGCTGTTTTGCTTGGACCTTCCAGGACTGGGGTGGGTGGGCGGAAGGAGGAGCGTGAATGGAGGGCCTCCCAGAGGGAACACTTAGGTTCTGTGGTCCTGGTGCCCCACCTTTTTGCCTCTTAGAACTCCTTACATTCTTTTTTCTGTCAGTGAGTGAGAAGCTATTGCCCATCACACAAAGTGTGTTTATGAGGTAGTAATTAGCTTTCCCATGTTTTATTAATCACATCTATGACTGCCAATCAGAGCTCCTGATCAGCATGAGATAACCAGTGTAACCATACCGAGTTGCTGTAATTCTCGCCCAGAGCAAAGAAACATGATGTCTCTGTCAGTCTGCGCAGCCTTATCAGGGGTGAATTCCTGTCTGGCCACTGAAATGCTGAAATAGCTTCAAGATCTTCATCCACAGCCCTTGTGGACCCTCGAGGGGCCTTAGCGTGGGAAGGATCTCTGTCTGGGAGACTGGTGCACCTGGGGTGAGGAGATGAGGGGAGTAGGGGCTACAGCTTTGCATTAGTTGTATTTTGGTGGTTCAAGGGGGCCTGAGCCTAAGAATTTCTGTTCTCAGCGTGTCCAAAGCAATGTAAACATCACTTTCTTACCCACAAGCTCTCGAGTGTTTGTATCATTGTAGTTTTTGTGTCAGCTGGAATATTTATTTTCATTTTTTTCCTTTTTCTCCTTTGTAATTCTTAGCTTGGTGTAAAAATTGCCAAAGCGATTGCCTGCCACAACTTTGTAAAAGCCAAAAAGGATGCTGAAAATTCACAAGTTGCTCGAAAAAAGAAGAAACTTGCCTGGGGGTAAATTAAAGATTTTTATTAGTAATTCTACTAACTTCATAGGAATTACCGAACTCCCGTGATATGTTTTGTGAATCCAGTTTGTGTGTGAATTGTTATTCATTTTATTCTTTGTATCTTGGCTGAATGTTTATCAGATCATAGTGGGGGGAGGCATTTCTTCATCCTGTTTGATGTTTATTTTGTAATTGATGGAGTATGTGAAAGCTTTTTAAGTTTACTTTACTTTGACACTTAGTAAACATGTTACTTCAGGAAAGTATTTAGAAATAAGTTGAGATTTTCTTTGTTTTAGGTTTGAAGCAAAGAAGAGGTGGGAAACCAAAAGTAACATGGGATATATGTGACTTGCCAGCCATCAAGACCTTTGAGGCTTCACTAGAGTCTTCAATTGCTCGATTTACTGCGAAGATTCTCCTGCTTATGTTAACTATGTCAGGAAATCGATAAAAGTAGGAAAAATAAGCATAAAATTTGGGAGTTGATTATCAAATCTTTTCAGTCTTTTTCTAGAGTTCATCCCATTGAAGTGAATGAAATGGAGCATTCTCTTATTTGTACAAGAAATCTAAGCACACATATGGGGAAGAAAGGATAGGGTTTTATTTATTTATTTACATAGACCTCCAGTGTAAAATCAGTTTTATCTTTCACCCATTTGGCGTTGCATAGCCAACGAGCTCCTTTCTTGTCTGGACTCATGGTCACTGCACTTACTCTGGTGCTGGGTGTTTAAGGTTGGCATTCGTTTATAATGGATTAGTTACAAGTGCAAGAAGGTCTCAACTGATACTGTCTCTACAGATGACTTTAATTATCTTAGTGTTATAAAAGTAATTATTGGTTCTTTATTGGGAGCAAAAGAGTTGATATTTCACAGTCACATAATAAAAGCACTTGGTGAATTTTGGGGTACCTTCAGATTAAATAACACAATTTTTAGAAAAGGACAGAATGTAGTGTTTGGAGGTTGATTTAAATTAAGCTCTGCCTGGAAATGTCTTCCTCAATATCTCTCTTCTCAGCCATGTCATTCTTTAAATTATGAGATGGTTCTTAGAAGAGAAGTTGGTGTAATTGTTTTAGATAGTTATGACTCAAGACACAGTGATTTTGAACCGTCTAAGAACATGGTGTGATTGTGTTTTACTCCTCTTCCCCATCACTCCTTTAAAGACTGAATGAATGAATGAGGGTAAAAGGGAGAGTGGGGCCATGGGAAGTGGTTTCTATTAGAAGTGTGCTTCCTTGCCCTAGTCAGAAGGGGCTTGGAGAAATCCGGTGACAAGCTGGTGAACAAGACCGCAGCCGGACGTTCTGACTTTCTGGCAGGTCGTTGACGTTCTGGCACCTCCCTCTTGGAGCTCAGTAGAGGTGAAGAACTAACGGCTTATTGTGGTTTCCATCAGTTCCCTTCCTCAGCCTTCGCCACCGCCTTCCTCTAGGTGATAATATGGGTTCAGGAACATGGAAAGTGAGTCATGATTATAATTACATTATTAGTAGTATTTTTTGTTATTTTTAGACTTACAAATAGTAACCAAATTTTACTAATTTATGGTGGCATATTGAATTTTTTTTCTATGTTCTGGAATAAGTGAGCAACTAGTTGCTGTTTAAGAGAACAGAAATCCTATTTTGCTCCCACTTAGGTGACAAAAGCCGTATAGAGAAAGCAAGGTTTTAGGAGATGGTATATGTACTTAAAGAATTCATCATGAAAAGATGTTCAGGTCAAATATTGGAAAACCTTACATTTTATGATTTAATATTTCCTGTTGGGTTTTGTTGATATAATCATAACATGGTTTACCTACAACATCTTATTTCCAGCTCCTAATAGGTGAATACAAACTGAGAGTATAGGAAATGTTTCCTCTGAAAAGGCCCTGATGGGGGAACGAGCCACTGCACGACGCAGCGGTTTTGTCTGGAGCGTGAGGACTGTCCCCTTTGAGCAGGCGGGTGGTGTGAGTACTCCCGCGGCCTGAGACGGGCGTCGCCCTGCGGTCTCTGGCCGGTTCGTCTTCTCCCGTGTGTGTCTGCTTCCTTGGGGCATTCAGTGAGCCCTGCAGGCAACGTTTCCCACTCTGCTCATGCTGAGGCCTGGCAGAGTGGCTTCCTTTAGGGTCTGATTTGGGAGCCCCTGGCCCAGAGACCAGCTGTCAAAGCCCATCTTCTGCCTGCTCCATGGCTGGCAGTTGCCCACTCCGCCCTGCCCAGGGTCTCACATCCATCTCAGGATGGGAGCATTTTCCCTGAGTGGAAGGCTCTCTGGTGGAATCGGGCAGCAGGGGACTCATTTGATAAGAGGAGCCATGTCATGTAAGTCCCCACCGTTCGGGGGCCTGGCTTGTGAAAGGCTCCAGAACAGCCCATAAGAGGAGGGAGTGGGAGGGGAAGAGGATTTAATGGGGAGGAAGGGCCTGGATGTCTGGGGTTAGCCCTGCTGGCACGTCATTTGGGACCACTTTATTTTTAATCTGCTTTAATTCGAATTAGACATTTTACTCATTAAAGCATTAAAATGGGGACATTATTCTTAGAATACCCAGGTTGCCCCTAAAGTGTAGTCATTTGCCCTCTCCATCTGGTCACAGCAAAATAAGGATTCTTTTTGGATCGTAATAACTTCAGTTCCTGAAGCTTTAACATGTGCATTTACTACCAGCAGAATGCCTGAATTAGATTAGTAATGTAAATGTCAGTTATTGTTAACTGAGATTAATATGTTTTGGGCCATGGGTATGGCATTAATGTAACTGATTTACTGTTTAAGTACTTCAGGCTAAAACACCTTACTAAAGAATAGTAATTTTGAGCTTTACAGCACTGGTTCTGAGAAGTAAAGTTGATAGTGCATTCTTCTTTGGGAGCCCTCAGGATGTTTCTCATTTTCAGCAGAACATTCTATTTCTTTCACCAGAAGGAGAGTTTGAATATATAATCTCAGGTTTGCTATAATTAGTTCTGATGACAGAGTTAAATACCTTGGCCAAAACTATAAATCAGTAGTTAAACAGGTTTCTGCAACTGATCATGAATCTCAAACTCCATATTTTAAACATGCTTATTTTTTTAGAGAGACAGCTCAGGGAGGGGCAGGCCAAGGACAGGAATGAAATGTTATCTGGACTTTGAGTAACAGCTTGAAACCTCACCTTTAAAGTCTACCGGTTATCCTGATACCTTTTGTCTAAAATGTTATCTTGTAAATATTTTAATAACTTAGCTTATTCTTTACTCTGATGAGACAAGTTTGAATTTCATTCTTAAAATATGAAGGTTAATTTTCAGAAGTCCAAATTTTCATTTGTTAGGTAAAGATATCACATTTTTAGAAATGTATGTCCTGCTAAACTATAAAAAATGTTATATGAGATTGATATTTAAGTAAGATGCCAATTGTGTGTAATTTTTTAAGAGGTAAAGTTTGAGGAGACGAGGTAATAGAACATTAATGTCAGGCCCCATTTTCAAAAATTAGCTTAGTGAAACTTGGTAGTCAAATTCAGAACCAACTGAAATAATTCAAGTTTTTCCATGTTGGCAGAAGTTGCTTTTATTTTTAGTATCTGGCAGAGCAGCAAATGCTTTGCATGTCAATTTAGTGTTTTTTCAGGCCAACTGTTTATTCATTGGCTTAAAATTTACACTCTGCTAAAGTCTTAGCCTTGACTTTCATGAAACAAATAGTAATATTTGGACAAAATATGTACATGAAAATCTTTTTCCAAGACCAAATGTAGATTGGTATTTGTAGCATCAGTGCCTACTAACATGGTAATGGATCGGAAAATACTTCGAAAAGTCTAAGTCATAAACACAAGGCAATACATTTTAAGGAGTTAATTTTTGTTATAAAATAATCAGAACATCATTCTAAGTTTTCAGATTTAAATTAGTGGGAGACTTTCTGCTAAAAAGTAGAGTATATACACTAAATTTCAGTGAACTGTCAAAAGATTACTTTTTATATATACATACATATATATATGTGTGTGTGTGTGTGTGTGTGTGTGTATATTCTTGACCTTGGTAGCATTCTGAGACAGGAGGCCCATTTTCTATTTTTGAGGTTCGGGTGCTCTGTAGATTTTGATAAAATGAATAGAACTGCATTCTTCAGTCTTTATTATTTTATCCACCCTCCACACAACTCACCTTAAAAGACACACACGCACTCCCTCTCAGTGTTGTAGCTGTAACCAGAGTTTCTCATGGTAAAATGAAGCGTGTTGCTTCTTCAGGAGTATCCTCTCCTACTCACTTGTGAATATTCTGGAGATGTGTGTTCATTTTGCTAGAGTTTCTTCAAATACAGCAGTGTTGTCAGAGGAGCTTCCTGCCGCACTAGCTTTTGTGACCTTGATCCCTATAACACAGCTGTAGGCCTTTGGTGGGACTAGCCATTAAATGCCGTGCGGTACACTGGGTTTTCAGATGTGCTTCTGAAATCAAGAATTAGCTGAGGGATAATTATCTTTTTCTTAGTGTTAGTAACCCGTTTTTAGATTCAAGTGAAAAAAGCGTAAGAGTTTCCTAAGTGGG
The DNA here is from genome assembly GCF_048773025.1 of Camelus bactrianus. NCBI lineage: Eukaryota > Metazoa > Chordata > Mammalia > Artiodactyla > Camelidae > Camelus > Camelus bactrianus. The sequence goes on from NC_133549.1 coordinate 27,802,091, forward strand.
ATAGCATTTTTTAAAAAAAATTGAATTTAGGTGCCTGCCTTTTATACCCAGGCCAGGTTTCTGTAGGAAGCACAGAATAAAGGCACTGGACGGGGAAAGGAGGGAAGTACCCAGGAGGAGCCTCGGCTCCTGGATGCCCCTGCCCACGTTCCTCCTGTGTGCTCACCGCCGTCGTTTAGAAGCCCCGGCCCACACCTCTCCAGGGCCATGGGCTGCCTCTTGCTGAGTTGCCGCAGGGGGCCTGCTGGGTGACAGGTATGGAATGAGGTAATCTTTTCCCACCTCTAATTTCTGAAAGGTGTGTCTGTCCAGTTATTACTTGTTCATTGAACTGAAAGGTTTGGAAACCAGCAGCTGTGGCACAAGCTGTAATTACTGATGTCTGTTTCATACTCATCTGTAAGTTCTGGCATTCGATCAAGAAGTTAACATATCACTTCATCTGTGGGCTGACTGTGCCTCAGCTATAAACGTTTTATTCCTTGATGGATGGTGTACTACAATTGTGACTGCCCAGAATCAAAAGTGTTCTCATTTGTAAAGTGGCTGATGCTGGAAGGAGTAATTGTGAATGTCACAAAGAGCAGTGAAACATGCAGCCTGGCATTTCTTTGAATTCCTCCCACAATATCTGAGAAACGTTTCCTGAGCACCTACTGTGTGTTAGATGCTAAGCCAGCTCTTGCTGATGCGAAGATGAATGAGCACAGTCTGATGGGAAACATGTGAAGCATGCTTTGGACACCTGGAGTTTTAGGTGGGCTGTTAATACATAGAAGCAATCTGTGTGTAATAAATAACCTAGACTTAAAGGCTAAGTTGCACGGTTACACGTTCTCTCCAGGATGTGGGGTTTCCTAGCTGGGCAGCTCGCTGCGGTGGCTAACTAGCTCAGCGCTCACCTCGCAGTGAGTGGGGTTGGCCCCGACTTTCACCCTGTTCTTAGGCTCACACAGAGCTGAGGGTCACTGATGGGCTGAGACTCAGAGAAGAACGCAGCTGTTGTGCACAATACTCCGTAATTTTAAGCTTAAGGTTTTTCTTAGGCTGTATCATCATGTCCTTTATGTTATAATGGCTGTGCCACAGTGCCTGTCCATGTTAGGATAATGTTAACTACTGCCAGAAATATGCCCCCAAACCGCAATGACTCAAACACAATACAAGTTTGTTTCCTGCTTATGGGACAAGGAGGATGTTCCTGTCGACGGGGCTCTGCTCCATGCAGTCATTCAGAGGCTCAGGACAGCCACTCTCTCACTTTCTCTTCCTGCTTACCCTGGGGGTCCCCATCCCGGTCAACCGGAAGGGAAAAAGCATGGAAGAGCACTCAGGGGAGGTTATGGACCGGGCCTGGGAGTGAATTCATTACTTCTGCTCACTTTGTACCGGCTAGAACCTAACTGCAAGAGAGGCTAGGAAGTGTAGACTGTCTCCCAGGAAGAAGAGGAAATACGTCTTAGTAAACAGCTAGCAGTGTCTGCCTCGTTGCCTCAATCGCACGTGATCTTGACTTGTAGTAGCTCAGTGGTACTGAGGCGTGAGGTTGAATAGCACAACCCGCTGTTCGTGACTTGACGTAAGCATTTTACTTAGATTTGTTGACAGCGCTGATCAAAATAGCCGCTCATGTTACCAGTGGCATGCGTGGCAGAGGGCCCAGACCTCTTCCAGGATGTATGGTAAGTGCTGAAGTAGAATCGCATGTTCTGCAGGCTCAGATGAGAATGTCGTTGCCACCCGTGGAGAGATGGTCAAGGTCGTGGTAGAGGCAATGCTTAGTTTAAGTCATAAAGGGTAAGTGAGGCTTCATTCAGGAAACCAGTTGAAGCAAGATCATTCCAGGCAGAGGGAACAGCATGCCACGTGGAGGTCCAGGAAGGGGTTTAGCAATGGGGTGAGTCACATGGGAGGATGGCGGCTGAGTGGCAGAACGGGGGTGCTGGAGAGGGTGGCTGGAATCCATTTGCACACAGCTTATGAGATGTGCCAAGGAGTTCGGACCCAGGTCTCTGGTGAGTGAGGACACATTGACTCACATTAAGCAAAAAATGTGCAAATTCACACATGAGAAATGTTGGGTTGGGAGGCAAACCTGAAGATAGGTAAGTTAGGGTATTTCAATAGCCTGGGCAAAAACTGATGAGAACCCAAAACACAGCTGTGGGGACTGAGGAGCGAGCATGAAAGCTGAAGGTGCTCAGGGGAGACTTGACGAGACTTGCTGACTCGTTTGGATGGGAGAAGGGAGGGGTGCGGGCGGGTGGGGTGCCTGTAGACGGTGATGTGGGATGAGATAGAGAGCCAGTGATGTGGTCATGTTTAGTCGTGGGAAGTCGGACATTTAGTGATGAGTCATATCTATCACCTGAGTAGGTGATGCTTTGACACACAGTGTCAAGGTACCTGTGCCATATCCTGGGAGGTCAGGAAAGAAGGTGGTTGCAGAGGACAGATTGAGGAAAGACGCTTATTTAAAAGGTGGAGCATCAACAGCACCAAACACGGCTGAGCCATCAACCAGGATGATGTGGGGGCGGCTGTTAGAGGTGGCCTCCTGATGGTCTCGGCCACATCAGAGACTCGGGTCACCATCACGGTAGATGGTGCCTCAGATGAGATTTCTTAGAAGCAGTGTCTCAGGTGTCCTCTGAAAGTGATGTACAAAGGTGTGCATTTCTGGAAAAACCTGTGAGGGAGAGAGGAAGGGAGAGTCAAGCCTGGGCTCTCTGAACCCCCTCGAGGCCAAGGAGCAGCGTCTCATGCCCTTATTCTGGTCAGTCTGCGGCTGTGGGCCTTCCCTGGGGGTAGGGGTGGGGCACCCCTTCTCTGGGCAAGGTGGCCTCCCTCTCTCAAAAGCGGGGCAGCCGCGCCTTGTTAGCAGCTGAAGCAGCGGCGGGGGGATGGGTAGGCCCACCCCGCAAAGGGCAGACGCGGGGAGTGCGGGGGTGTGCGGGCACAGGCACGGTCCTGACCGTGGTGGTTGGGCCCCGCGCTAGCCTGGGGAGACTGTTCGGACAAACAGAAGGGTTTAAATAATCCGAGCCTTGCCTGGTGTCTTGATTAAATGAGAAGTAGGTATGCCTGATAGTCCTAGGTGGAGGCCTGCTGGATTTGAAATCCTGAGTGTGACTGTCAATTCCAATAATAAGTGATATCTTCTAACAGCTCTCCCTGAGACAGGAGGAAAACTGAGCTGCTTAAAGACTTAAGAAACCCATGAGTGTCGACAGCTGCGAGCACAGCAGGTGCTGTACGAGGGTTTGGACACCGGAAAAGGGTAGAAACTGAAACCACCTACTACTGTAAGACATGTGCTTAAGTGTGTAGACGCAAGTGTATATGTGTGTCCTGGTACATACAGAGAGAGGGGAGTCCCTCCCAAAGCGAGTTCCATGGGACCTTGACACATTAAGAAAAACAGGTTCTGTGGTCAAATACATTTGGGAAACATGGCACATTCTTGCCCGTGTGACCTTGGCAGTGTACATCATCAGCACATCAAGGGCTCTGAGAAGTCAGTGAGCCCCTGGCGGTGTTTATCGCAGTGCTTCTCAAATTCATTTAACAATATGATCTTTTTTTTTCACCTGTCATTTACTAACAACTCGCATATTTAGTCACATTCCTCTAGAAACAAATCTAACTCTGCAGCATCTGTGGAGTAGTAACATTTTAGACCTTCTAACAATTCTCTTGCTCCAGGGAACCATGCTGGGAAGGGCCTCTGTGCGTTCCCCCTTCCCTGCTTGTGCTGAGCCCCCCCTCTCCCCGTCTAGCTGAATCCATCCTTTATTTGAGCCTCATCTTAAGTCCTCATACTCCCACGTTTTCCTTGATATTTCCCCCCAGGGCAAGGAAACCACATCCTCTGAACCCTTATCTTATATAGATTTCTGAGTGCAGCCCAGACGTACTGAATCTCTGAGCATGTGGTTTAGACCTGTTTTGTCTTGTTTTAAGGTCTCCGGTGATTCTAATGCAGCTAGACTGCACAGGATCACAGGCCAGCATTTGATGTGGATGAAGGATGGATGGATGGATGGTTGGATTGATGAGTGACTATATACATACTGGGTCCTTCCAGTTAAACCATTTGAAGTCTTGTCTTGAGGTCCTTATTAAATATTCATGACTGAGAACATATGGCTTGGAAGTATTGTTCTACTGAAACAACTTGTAAACGATAAGAATTCAGTGTTGTATATGTATATGTATATTCAACACTGAATTAAGAGACACCTTAATTCTACGTACATCATATGAAAGTCTAGCCGGTTGAAAACCTAAACTGTTTTCATTACACTTTCCATGCAGTGCTCTTGGAAGCCTCCCTCTGAGGACGCTGATACACACTGTGTTTGTTTTATAGATGAGGGAACTGGACGGCGGGAGGTTGAAGGGAGAACCTAAGGCTGTACCTCTAGCACGAAAGAGCTGCGATCAGGGCCCAGGCCAGGCCCTTGCTCGTTCTCCCTGTTCCAGTGACTCTTAAGGTGCCACCCATATACTGTGTCACACAGAAGAATCACTTGTTAAAAATGTAAACTCCAGGGTCCCCTCTGGGGGTGGGGCCTGGGATTCTGCGTTTTAATAAGCTCCTCTGTGATGAATGCACAGTAAGGCTGAAGTAGCACCTCCTTCCTACACGGAGAAGCTGGAACGGGGAAGACAGAAACAAGCCAACGAAACTTGCCCGTCTTGCCACAAAACGTAGGGAGGGAGGTGTACCTCAGTGTAAATACTGGGGCTGATTCCATTAATACAAGTGCTCGTATTCCCAAACAGGCTGGCTCTGCTCATAAACCACTTTCATTTTCAAAAAAAGGAAAAAGAAAAGAGAAAGGTTCTGTGTCAGAGAGCTCAGTTGGAATCTTCGCTTGGTACTTGCTTCCTTGCCAGCAGTGCTCAGAAATAAGAAAGAAAAAAAATCAAAAGTCCCTGTGCATAAAAATTCCATTCCTCATGCGCAGTGGGCTTAATTGAAGTCTTCAGATGTTTCTCTGCACCTTGGAAGGCGTTTTTTACGAAATTCATATATTACTAGATGGGGCTCCAACAATTCTCGGGGTCAAAGGCTTTGTAAATGGCATCGCTGCGTCAGGAGCACGCTGCCTCCTCAGGACTCCTGTCCTGGTTCCTTTACCTCCAGTCTCATGGCGGGAAGGGCTGCTCAAGGATGGCACTAGAGGGTTTTCCAAAGTTAAGGTCAGATGACAGAATCCGGAAGAAATGGACTTGCCTGCATTTTCTCTCCCAATTCTTTCAATAAATAGGTGTTGAGGGCTTGTTATGTGCCAGGTACGATTGTAAGGGCCGAGGATGTGGCCGTGAGCAACACAGAAAAGTCCTGAACTTCATGGAGCCCAGATTCTAGTGGGAAAGACAGATCATAAACAAACTATACAGCATGACAGTGGTTCCCAAAGTGGGGTCCCAGACCAGCAGCATCTGGGAAATGGAGAAATGCAAGTTCTTAAGTTCCAGACCAGACCCGAATCAGAAATTGGAAGGATAACAATGACGTACACTCAAGTTTGAGAACCACTGTGCTGTCTTATGGTGAGAAGTGATGGAGGAAAAAGGAGAGAGTCCAGAGCAGGTGTTGCTGATACCAGCAAGTGTTAAAATAGTGAAGTAGCTACACTCTGGTTTCTGGAGCAACCCAGATTCAAATCCTCGCACTACCGCTGTGAATTGTGTCACCTCAAGCAGGTTACTTAATCTCTCTGTATCTTGGCTCTCCTTCTGAAAAATGGAATTAATAATAGTACCTATCTGATAGGGTTGTGAGGATGAAAAGAATTGATGAATATGAAAGTGTTCAGATCCAGACACATAGCAAATATCGTTCCTGTGCGGAGACAGTTCTCTGGGATCTCTTGCATTAGTGACATCTTGCAAGCAAGGTGCGAACTACCCTTTTGTTCCAAACTATCTTTGCTAGGATGTTTGTATATAAGCAGCCTTGGAGGAGTGACATAGTGTCTCCCTCTGGGGGCACAGAGCAGCCATGTTTACTGTCCAGTTAAATAAATAAAACGTCTTCCTCTGGAGCTGAGCTGGCCGTGCTGACTCCCATTATAAAGGTTCGTTCCCCAAGGAGAGTTCCTCTTCTTAAATGAAAGCCATGCAATGAGCAGGTGCCACCTGGCCCTCTTCGTGTCACTGTCAGAATCATATCCCCCACCAGCATCCCTGAAACAGTGGCAGGCTAACTTGCTAACTTTAAGTAGGATGATATCTCAGCCCCTTGACAGCTCTTGAGGATACTGTGTGAGTGTTTGTTATCAGTGTGTGTTAGTATCACTGTTGGTATGTGCCAGTTTTCTGGAAGAAACAGAAATATAACTGGTGGCTTCAGCCTTCAGAGAGTTTTCTAACGACCCAAAGAGGTTAAATATTTATATAAAGATGACACGAAAGACAGTAAAACAGGTTTGAATCTAGGCTGTGGACTCTCACTCAATATAGAAACATAATCTTATAAGCCTCAGTATCTTATTTGTCAAGCGTGTTAATAATAATGCTTACCTCGTGATGTTCTTGTGGACATTAAGATAATGCATGTAGAAAGTTTAGCCCAAGGCCTGGCATGCAGTAAGTGCTCAGTTACCATTAGCTTGTATTAGTTTTGTGTGTAGAATATGGCCAGAGCATTTTCTGTCCTCTTCCCCACATCTTTAGGGAAGTAAGACCCAATATTGTACTGTATTCCAGGCAGAAGCTGCTTTTCAACTACCCAAACCCCAACCCAGTATATTTTTGGATTCTACCCAAAGAACTTCCCAAGTGAAGCTCCTGTAGGTGGGGTGGATAAAGGACTGGATTTAGAGTCAGAAAACTCTCAGTTCATAAATACTTTGAGGTTTTTATATGATAATAATAATTTGAAGTTTATATGGGTGTTTGTAAAGATTTTATTACTGTGCATAAAACTTTAGCTCATAGTGGTGGAGGCTATAGCTCAGTGTTAGAGCACGTGCCTAACGTGTGAGGTCTTGGGTTCAGTCCCCAGTACCTCCACTAAACAAACAAACAAACAAACCCAATTATCTCCCCCCAGAAAACAAGAACCTCTAGCACATAGTATGTGTTCAACCAATGTTATTCAGTCCCCTTGGCTGTAACAGTGTAATTTAATGGACCATTCTTTTTTCATGACTGTATCCCTAGGACTTTTCACAATGACTGGGTACACAGTAGGTATTCAATAAAAAAAATTTATTTGAATGAATGAGCCAAAGTACTTAGTGATTAGTTAATTAATTCCTGTTTTCCTTTCCTTTGGAGACATTTCTGCTCTAAAATGTCCTCCATATATTTTTCTGAAACCAAAAGATTCTTGACAAAGATCCTCATTTCCTTATCTTCCTCTCTGCCATTGGCTTTTTTGTTTGTTTTTGTTTTTTTTTAATTGAAGTATAGTCAATTTACAATGTTGTGTCAATTTCTGGTATACAGCATAATGTTTCAGTCATACATATATATATACATATATTCATTTTCATATTTTTTCATTATAGGTTACTACAAGATACTGAATATAGTTCCCAGTGCTATACAGTATAAAGTTGTTTTATCTATTTTTTATATGGTAATTAATATCTGCAAATCTTGAACTCCCAATATATCCCTTCCTACTCCTTCCCCCTGCCTGGTAACCATAAGTTTGTTTTCTATGCCTGTGGGTCTGTTTCTGTTTTGTAAATAAGCTCATTTATGTCTTTTTTTGAGATTCCACATATAAGTGATAATCATATTCTATTGGCTTTTAAACTTCTGGAGACCATGGATGGACCCTCTCTCTGAAAAGATATGCATATGGACATACGCACTGCATTTTTGGCATGATTTCAGTGGTTCTTGGATCCCCTAAAACCTTCCCATCTAGAGGACCCTGCTTAAATGCTTCTGTTCTAGAGTAGCCAGCCCACTAAGATAAGACGGCCAAGACATCACATCCCATTTATCAGTCCCAAATCAGCAATCTGTCATGGATGGTCTATAACACAGTGGCTATTTCCTCCCTCTAGTCAAGGCCACACAAGACCTACTTCCAATCTACTTGTGATTTAGGGGAGCAAAGTTTAAAGCAATTCAGATATTTTGGTTTCCTTAAAATAGACTTGTGGTTTTTGAATAAGCTAATGGCAATGTTATTTGTAAAGATAATTTCTTTCAATCTTACTGACCATGCTTATCATCCTGAAAAGTTTTAATGTACTTTCTGTATTTCTCATCCCCTTCCGTTCTCTAGCTGTGAGAATACCCAGTGGTCAAAGAATTACCAAGCTTCCCTGGGTCCTAAAAAACTGAGCAGTAGAGACCCTTCTGGAAGCAGAAAGGAGAAAACAGGAGAAGGCTTTCTAAAACTAAATCATGTCAAGTGCCTTGTTTGACCTCAAAAATACTTAACCAGGATTGGTACTTGACAGGGAAACTCAAAGGGAGAAATGGGGGATGTATGAAAATACTTAAGTAGAGCTACCCAAGGGGAGAAGACCTGAAAAGTTCAGCCGTAGATTTTCTGGGGAGATGAAAGTGTAGGCACTAGTGCATTCAAGAAGTAGGCAGGGAGTTTTCCCCATTTGGAAGGTAGAAAAAAGAATGATCTGCTGCCCAAGACAAAGAAGAAAATGATTTGGGCCCAGAGGGAACTGTCACTCAATCGTACGCTGTCCAGGGGGCTATAGGAGGATTATTGCCGCCATTTTGGCTTCTCTGAGTGAAGCAGCAAAACAATGTCTAGTAGTTGCTAGGCAACCATTAGCTCATCGCTGCCCTTTTCCATTAAACATTATCTGACTTCTTAGATTGTTTTAATTTATTTTTTTAAACAGGGAAGGTAATGCAGCAGAGAATTATCAGTGTGACCTAACAATAAAAACGCATTTGAGGTAAAGGTTTTTGCAAAGGTTAGGTCACTCTTGGGTAGGATGTTAAACATAATGACAGTTGACTGAAACCTCTTCCCTCAAACATTTCATCACTTGACCTCATGTTTCCTGATGCCAAAAATAACACTGGAGACATAATGATAATCTCTGAACTTTGTAAAAGTTAAGGTCAGAGATTTTTACATTGGTCCAGTTTGAATAATCCTCAGTGCTCTGCTGTGACCTACCCCAAGCTAGTGTTTGTCCTAAAGCAAGATTCTCCATCAGCAAAGAAGGGTGAGATGGAGTTCTGGCTCTGATCAGCTTTGTAGATAGCTAAAAGCGTATTATTCACAGTATCTGAGCAGAGGCACATGGAAATCCCACCTGTTTATGTAAGAAAGACTTTCTGGAACTTAAAAATGTAAAGTACCCGAAAGGAGAAAACATGAGTCTTTATTCAGAAAGCCATGAGCTTTCCCCAAGTTTTGGAGATACTTTATGACTTTTACAACAAGAGGATGAGGAGGTAGCCACAAAAGAGTATAAAATCAGGATTAGGAAAGAGTCATTGGCTGTTATGCATGATGCACAAGGGGTCTTTTTTAAAATTCTAGTGGGTTCACTGGCTCAGCGGACCTGTCAAGGAAGGGATTCAGGGAAAGAAGATGGGCTGATTCCATGGTCTGGGGCTCAAACACTAATAGTCACACGTGTAAAGTTTGCTCTGTCACCCCCTTACACACCCAAGGTAAAGGAGGTGGGAGTGGGTGTACGGCCTGGGAGAGTGAAACATGCCAATGGCTAGGTTCCAAGCCTGGTTCTCCTGCTCACAAAGCGTATGACCTTGGGCAGCTTCCTGTGTTATTTACCTGTAAATGAGGGTAATAATACCGACTTCACTGGGGCTGTTAGGAGAATTAAACAATATAATAGATGGTAAGTGGCAGTCACCATTATCATCATCATTATTATTATTGCTACTTCATTGTTGCTGTTAACACCACCTCCACTACCAGTACTGTTTCTCTACAGTAGAGAAACACTGCTTCACGTTGCCCCTTTCACATGTCTGTTACTCCTCCAGGCTGCATTTAGTGTTCTAAATGCAAGTTCGTCTGGACTGGAAGTGTGTGTGTGTGTGTGTGTATACACATACATCTCCACACTTTAAGAGGACTCTTTAATAGGAAGGGACTCCAGGCAAGGCCATAGCCACCAGATAATCTGGCTTGTGGAGTAACTGACACCTTTGGGTAGTTGGACCTACATCGTGATACGTGCCAGGCTGTGGGGCCCTGGCATGACAGGTGTTGGTCTGGTTGCCAGTGCACATCCTCACACATGCTAAGATACAGCCACCATCGTTTGACTGTGTGACTGACATGGTGCTAAGCACTTCAAATGCATTATCTTATTTAATTGTACCACTCTGTGACGTAGATCCTAGTATCCTTCTCTGCGTAAGTTCAGAGAAGTTACAGAACTTACCCAAGACCAAACCCATGGTAAATGGCAAAGCCAAGGCCCCATGCTCTGCTAATGCTGTATTAACATAATGGCCATAGTCTTGATGAGGTGATGAGAAAAGAAGGCCTGTGCAAGGCATACATCCATGTGAAATTTAAGTCCCAATCTTTTTCTGATAGACCTAGTAGGTACAAAACTAAAGAGGCCCCACCCAGTGCAAATAATGGCAGCTGCCAGCAAAGCACAAATATACCCTGGATTCTCATACAATCAACAGGCACCTCTTTGTTCAGATAATTAGCTCAGGAGTTATTTACATGAGATGTGCATTTAAGTTCTGTGCTTGGCTGAAGGTAGAGAAGAGGTAGAGAGGCAAAAGACTCAGCCAATGCAGCACTGAAGGAGAAGAAGAAAGCTGGAGGACTGATGCTACCCAACTTTAAGATTTACTGTAAAGATATAGTAGTCAAGACAATGTGATATTGATGAAAGAACAGACAGATGGAGTAGTAGAACAGAATAGAGAGCCCAGAAATAGACCCACATACATATGGTCAACTGATCTTAGGCATAGGAGCAAAGGCAATGCAATGGAGTGAAGGTAGCTTCTTGACAAATGGCGCTGGGACAACTGGACATCCACCTACCAAAAAAAAAAGAATCTAGATACTCTTCACAAAAATTAACCCAAAACGGATCTTAGACCTAAATTAAGATGCAAAGCTATAAAACTCCTAGAGGGTAACATAGGAGAAAGCCTGGGTGATTTTGGGTATGATGATGCCTTTTTAAATACAACACCAAAGTCATGATCCATTGAAGAAATAATTGGTAAGCTGGACTTTATTAAAATTAAAAACCTCTGCTCTGTGAAAGACAGTATCAAAAGAATAAGAAGACAAGCCACAGGCTAGGAGATATTATTTGCAAAAGACACATCTGATAAAGGTCTATTATCCAGAATATACAAAGAACACTTAAAACTCAACAATAAGAAAACAAGAAACACAAATTAAAAAGGAGCTAAACACCTTAACAGTTATTTTACCAAATAAGATACACATGTGAAAAATAAGCATATGAAAAGATCTTGTCATCGGGGAAACGCAAATTAAAACAATGGTGAGAATACCACCACATACCTATGAGAGTGGCCAAAATCCAGAACACTGACACCACCATATGCTGGTGGAGATGTGGAGCAACTGGAACTCTCATTTACTACTGGTGGGAATGCAAAAGGGTACAACCACTTTGGAAGACAGGTTGGCAGTTTCTTACAAAACTAAACACACTCTTACCATATGATCCAGTAGTTGCACTCCTCGGTATTTACCCAAAAACGTGGAAAACTTCTGTCCTTACAAAAACCTGCACACGGATGTTTATAACAGCTTTATTCATAATTGCCAAAACTTGGATGCACCCAAGGTGTCCTTCAGTAGTTGAATGGATAAATAAACTGTGGTACCTCCAGACAATGGAATACTATTTAGTGCTAAGAAGACATGAGCTATCAAGCCATGAAAAAACTTGGAAAAAATCTTAAATGCAAATTCCTAAGTGAAAGAAGCGAATCTGTAAAGGCTACATACTGTATGATTCCAACTATTCGATGCTCTGGAAAAGGCCAAACTGTGGAGACAGTGAAAAGATCGGGGAAGGGGCGAAATGAACAGATAGAGCACAGAGGATTTGGGGAGCAGTGAACACATGCTGTATGATATTATGATGGATATATGTCATTATACATTTGAATGTACACTGCTGAGACTGAGCCCTAAAGTAAACTGTAAATTTGGGTGATTAGGATGTGACAGTATAGGTTCCTCCTTGGTGATAAATATACCACTGTGGTGAGTGATGCTGATAATGGAGGAGGCTATTTCTGTGTGGGGGCAGGTATGTGGGACAGCACTGTACCTTCCTCTCAGTATTGTTGTAAACCTAAAGCTGCCCTAAAAAATTGTCCTTACAGAAAGGGAAAGAAAGAAAGGGAAGGAAGAAAGGAGAAAGAAGGAAGGAAGGAAGGAAAGAAAGAAAAAAGAAAAGGAAAGGAAAAGGAAAGAAGGAATTTAGGTTTTCCTCTTGTAGTCAGTTCTGTCTGGCAGCTGACAGTCCAGTGCAGAAGAAAGATGCCATCAAAGTCACCCAAATAGATAAAAGGAAACTGGGATAAATGATATAAAGGAGTGTGTGATTCCAGGAGGGGCCATGATAAGTGGACATGACCAGTTCCAGGGGGGTCAGGGAGACCTCCCCGAGGACAGGAGAGGGGAGCTTAGCTCTGAAAAGGTAGAGAGTGTGGAAGAGTGCTCAGCACAGGGGAACAGCCCATGCAAGGCCCTCTGATAAGAGGGAGCTGGCACACTCAGAGGCTGAGAGAGGGTTGGGGGTGGATAAGAGACAGCCAGGAGAGGAGGTCAGGGGTGGAGCAGGAGGTCAGGAGTAGAACAAGCCTGGCCCAACCACACAGTGTGTTGAAGACCCAAGTGCTTCTGCCAGCGCTAACTTTGTCAAGCCCACTCGCCGTGAAGGCTCAGAGACCATGGCGGCTGCCAGCTGCAGCGGGCCCACAACTGGACCCACCCTGCCCCTGCTCACGCACCAGCCCCCTCCACCACGATCTCAGCCTCCTGGAGCATCGCTGGACGCCCTCTGCCTTTCTCTACACCTGTCACCTGTTCTTAGCAGCTTCGCTTAGTCATCACCTTTGTTTCCCATTATGGTTCAAAAGGTTTTACTCAGTGCTTTTATATCCACTGTGATCCCCTGCTGTCCCAAATGGGACCATGGTTCTGGGAGAGGCTACAGTGGGTGGGAAAACTGTGCTCAGGAATGCAGCAACTGGACCTCCGGCCATCCAGGGAAGTTTCCCCTTTCTGTCTCAGAATGACCAGGCTCTTCATTGCCTCGCTGCCCTCTCCCTGCACTCTGTGGCAGGAATATGGTTCCTTGTCTGTTGGTGCCATGCAGACAGGCAAAACTTTAGGAGAACGTCGACTGAGCTCCGGGAAACACCATGCCAAAAAACAACCCCATTGTCATCACTTACAGGTTTTTATTATCACCAATTATTTAAAAGGATGTACTCTAGGAAACTCCTGACTAATTATTTTATAAGCACGGTTCAGTTGATGACCCATTAGCAAAATGATTTTAGAATAATGTGATATTTGTCAGCAGATATAAAAACCATCAGTTTGGTCACTCTAGTAAACCACCCAGATCATGGGTATCTATCGAGTCATTTCATTAGAAATGGGGCTTTTTTCTAGTTTCAATTTTTAATCAACAAGTCATTGCTATGAAAAAAAAAATCTAAACACAAATCCCCCTCATTTTTTTGTTTATTAGAACTTTGAAATTGGCACATTATCATCATAGTCTCATTAAATAATATTTTGTTAGGAAAGGATAAAGCATTTCTGATCAGGAGAATTTTAGGGGAATAATAGCCCATATTTTTGAATGGCAATAAATACATCTTGCAACCAGAGAATTCGGCATTGAAGATCAGTATTTAAGGGGTTTCTGAAACTGGCAAAAGTCTGGAGCTGCCAGTTGCCAACCTGCTTCCCAGAACATCTCAGCTTATGAGCTGTGATTTCAAAGACAGTATTTTAGGTCTTTCCTTTCAGCCTGGTCAGATTATCCAGACTCTACCATTCTCTCCTTAGAGGTTGAAGGTGTGCCTACCAGCATTCTGGGACCTAAATGAGTAAATAGGTTGGAATCTCAACTTGCAGGGTGTGTATCTTCCCTTCTTACCCTGGTTTGATATGTTTTCCCTCCCTCTACCATCTTCAGTATCTCAGTCCAAAGACATTCTGTTTGTCTTCTCCAGAGAGAGGGTGGGAAAGGATATCAGTTTAAAAGCCAAATGCTTAGGAACAGATTTTCAGTCCCTTTTCCTTACATAGCCAACCTCCTTTGGACCTCTGCATCTGGAGGTAGCTGGGGCTATTAAAATTCCTTATCCTTTGTGCAATGAGTTGGTCTTGGCTTTCCCCGCTGGCCCCTAAGGATTCAATCATCTCATGTTTACTCCATCTTTTCCAGCTTTTATTACCTTTGTTGCTAATGATTCCTTTTCCATTTATTGTCCCTGTAAATATGTGCTTTTAAAAAATGATTTTACTATTATTTAGTGGAAGGAATGAAAGTAGATAATTTCTGTTCACCATTTTTGTCCAGAAGTCTCAGTTTTTAAAACCAACTTCACGAAGTGTGATGTATGTTCAATCAACTGCATCCGTTTAAAATGTGCGGTTCCTTAGTTTTAAGAGAAGCGTGTATCTATAAAACCTCTTCCACCATTAAGCTACAAAACATTTCCATCACCCCCAAAATACTCCTTGTGCCCCATTGGCGGTCCCGACCTCCCTCCTGTGTGCCAAGCAACCACTGATTTGCTTTTTAGCACTATAGATTAGTCTGCATTGTCTATCATTTTATATAAATGGAATTATACACTATTTACTCTTTTTTGGTCTGGCTGTTTCACTCAGCATAATGATTTTGATCTTCATCCGTGTTGTTGCATATACGGTAGTTCACTCCCGTCTTTCACTAAGTGGTCTTCCATTGTGACGGTTTATCACGACTTGTTGATCCATTTTTCTGTTGAAGGGTATGGTTTCTAGTTTGGGGCTTTTGTGACTAAAACTGCTATGAAGATTTGTGACAAGGCTTTGCATGGAATCTTTCATTCATTTTTTTAATTTAACTATTTCAATAGCCTCTTACTCAGTCTTGCTGTCCCCAACCTTTCCCTGTGCCAACAGTCTACACATTGCTTCCAGAACATTCTTCCCAATGCACAGCTCTAGTCCTATCACAGCTTGATGATGTCTCATAGTCTATAAGTAGAAGAAAATATTCTTTATTATTAAGAACATCCACCTATCTTTCTACATCACTTATAATCCACATTTCCTCTGGCCACACCAAACCCACTCTCACCCGGAAGCACCCTTCATGCTCCTGGACCCCTAGACCTTCCCTCTGTTCTTATGGGAGAGGCTCCCCCATCATTGTACATGGGATGCTCTGCAGTTCTTACAGGTATGAGGACGGGCCATTGCCTCCATGAAATTCAATCTGGCTGCCTATGCCTGCTTTCATTCTGCACCCCCCACCTCTGATGTCCCTCTCATGGACTCACAGTGCTTTGCGTGGAGGTGGCATTCTACCTGCTGTGTAAACAAGTGAGTGCATTTATAATTCTGTGTATGGGACATAGTCGGCAGGATGTGGTGTCTCCTGCATCACTGGGAGATGAAATAGAACAGATGAGTTATCCAGGTAACTTAAGTGTAGTTAGTGTGGAGAATAAACATTTTATGGAAATATTTCTAAAATGAGTTACAAACACCTCTGCCTTCTGAACCAGATTTAACTGAACATGAGCCCTTGTAACGGGTCAAAGTAATCACTATAATCATCATTTACAGGTTTGTATTGTGGTGCAGGGATGTCCACGGGGCAGCTGTGTGTAGAGCTTTCACACCTTCACTGAATGTCCCCACACGGTTGGACTTTTGTACTTTGATTTCGTTTCTCCATTAGACTGTCTTTTCTTACCGTACTGTGTCTAGATGCTGCCTTATGTTACCCATAATTACCAGTGTGATGGCCTGCACGGTAAGAAATGGGTTCTGTTCAACTGCATAGACTTCTCAGTTCTTAAAGATGGCGGTCACGTGGGTGAGATAAAATCGTCCCAGGCACAATCTAGAGAATGGCTCAGCAGTGAGAGCTCTTTGTTGGTTTGTGTGCATTATGTTCCAAACAAAAGAAAGGAGTGAACTGATGGAGATGACCTGCTGGTTGACTGCAGAGCTGAGACTAGAACCCAAGCTCCCCAACTCGCACCCCAGGATTCACTCTTCCTGCACAATTTATGTAAAGAAAGTAGAGATACACAATTCTACTCGGGTTCATACCTACATTTTGGGTGACTGGGTTTCTGGAAACAACCATCAGATAAGTGTAATTTGACCATGTAGATACCCACCAGTGTGGATCTCCCTGTCTTCCAATGCTCTTTTTTGAGACAGTGAGATTGAGAACGTTACAGCAGCTGGCCAAGGGGGAAAGGGGCCATTCCTCAGTCTGCACGTGTCCCTAAAGGGAACAAGCTGCTGAGTGTGCCAGAGGTTAAGCCACCAATTCGTGTGGGCTCAGCCCCGAGAGCTCCCCGTCGGTCCCTCTACATCAGTGTCCAGCTCTGGCCACGTCTTCTGGCAAAGAGGTAACAATTCCAACGAGGCTGAACCTTGTAAAGAGCTGTGCCTTCTGTGAAGACATTAGTTGCCTGTCCAATGTCCATTGCTGTGTTTTTACTTATATAACCTGATCTTTATTATTAATTGAAGTATAGTTGGTTTACAATGTTTTGTTAATTTCTGGCATACAGCATAGTGATTCAGTTATATGAATCTTTTCATATTCTTTTTTGTTATAGGCTATTACAAGGTATTATATATAGTTCCCTGTGCTATACAGTAGGACCTTGCTGTTTATTTTATACATAGTAGTTAGTCTCTACAAATCCTGAACTCCCAATTTATCCCTCCACTCCCCCTACCTTCCCGACTCCCCCCCCAACCACAAGTTTGTTTTCTATGTCTGTGAGTCTGTTTCTATTTTGTAAATAAGTTCGTTTGTCTCATTTTTATAAGCTGATTTTAAATACATCATCTCCCAGCCTTCATTGCAACTAGGTGGCCACATGAGACATTTCTGGCCAATGAATGGACAGGGCAAAACCTCGTCTGAAGGAAATGTACCAGTGTCTGCAGTTTACTTTGAAGTACCTCAAGATAGAATGCAAGAACGGAGTGATGATGGGAAAGGTAGCCCCAAGGTCTAGGTTTCCGCATACATAAAATGAGGGCTCAGAGGAGAGCAGAGGTCAGCCAGTGACAGCCTCGCCCATGGACCAAATTTGACCAACCAGTCAGCTGTTTCTGTAAACAGTTACATGAGCAGAGTCATGCCCATTTGTTTACATAGTGTCTACAGTAGTTTTCAGCTACAACAGCAGAGCTGAGAGGTTGCAGCAGGGACTGGGTGGCCCACAAGATGTGAAGTGTTATACTGTCTGGCCTCCTACAGAAAAGTTTGCCGACTCCTGGAAAAGATAACCTTGAATTTTCCTCCAGGATTTCCTGAGCAGTTAGAGCATACAGTTTGCACTGAAGAACTCGGGGCAGAAAGCCTGTGTGTCCCAAGCAGTGAGGGCCTTTCTTTAGGACAAGGGGGAGTGGAGACCAAATCCTTGGAATACAGAGCATAGGCTGAGCTCTGTGCTTTGGGGAAACTGCTTTTATTCTGTCAGAAAGTTCTGCTCGTTTCCGTAATGAAGACCATTAGGGAGTTGCTCATTGGACCTGTTGGGGAGCACGTATTTGCAATTAAAAACAATGAGGCTTCCAGGAAGTCAGAGTCAACAAATGTGCTCAGGCTTGTAAGAGCTGATCCACATGCAGATGGAAGGGTCTAATTGGTGTGGTTGGACCAGCTTGAAAACCATCAACACTGCGTGGTTTTTCCCTGCGAGACTCCAAGAGAAAGAATCAGTAGGTTGGAACTGGGCTGGTTCCATGAAAGGCTGTGACAATGGCAGGCTTGAGCAGTTCCTGGGAGGACTGGGTGAAGCCCTGGGCATGGAGAGACAGGGGTGGAGCTAGGCTGGGCTGCTCTTCGCTCAGGTCGTCCCCTTGAGACCCTTCCTCCTCTCAGACTGAACCTCTGCAGTCTTTTCTCTTGAATCCTTAAAGGCAGACCCCAAGTCAAGAGATCTCTTGTTTATCTTTGAGCCACTGTGGGCCATGGCATTATTCCTTACCCCTCCCTGCATTCATCCTTTCCTAGTGACTTGGTAGTTCTCGCAGCATCACCATGAGCAGGATGTCGGAATACAGTTCCATGCTCCTTGAATTTGAGCTTGGCCATGTGACTTGCTTTGCTTAGTGGTATGCAGGTTAAAGAGCAGTGTGCTAGCTCTGACCCTGAGCTTGTGCTTCCGCTTCTTGTTTGGTATCTGTTCCATCACTATAAGAACAGCATGCCCACATGAGGCAGGAGGTAAAAGGAGGATGAGAGCCATAGGGAGGCAACCACCCATCAGACCTGCCGTGAGAGCTGCCGAGACGCCTGAAGCAGAGCCCTCAGCTGAGCCCAGCCTAGACCAGCCAAATCCCAGAGACCCGGAGATATGAGCAATTATAAATCATTGATATTTTAAGCCACTGAGATTTGGGTGGTTTGTTACACTGCAGAACTTACTGATATCAGCCTCCCACAAGCTTTGAAAGAAAGGATCTACCAGAAAGCAAGAGAGCTGTTCATCTGAAGAGGTCAGGGCAAGTCCACCTACCATGTTTAGAAACATGGATAGAACCCTTCTTTTTCCTGGATAAGAAAGGAGTAGGAGGAGTAGGAGGAGGGGGAGGAAAGAAAGAGGGAGAGAGGAGAAGGAAGGAAGGAAAGAAGGAAGGGAGGGAGGAAGAGAGAATTTGGGGCAATTGAGGGAAAAAAGATGGGTCTATAGCTTAAAAAAAAAGGAGAGCATTGCCTGAAGATACAGAAAAAGATCATTATTTTGAAAAAGATTTACCTAAGGAAATAAAGTTTTTAGATAACTTCTGCTTGATACTTGTAATAAAACCCAAGAAAATACGCACTTTTGAGAAGAAGCATTTAAGTGTAAGATAAGCCAACGGTATTGACGACACGTACTCTCTGGGATCCCTTACTCTGGTTCACCTGCCAGCTGCCATGTTGTGAGGACACTCAAGTATAGCCCTATGGGGGGTCCAGGTGGAGAGGAACTGAGACCTCGGGCAAACAGCCAGCATTAATGTGCCAGCCATGTGAGTGAGCCACCTGGGACGCAGAGCCTCCAGCCTTCAGATGATGTCTGTTTGAAGAGATGAAAGGTGGAAGGTGCAACGGCTTTTACGATCTACCCTCCGAAGTCACACTCCATCATTTCCTCAACGTCCCAGTGGTTGCCCAGTCAGTCCTATTCCTTGTGGAAGGAACTATGCAAGAACACGAATGCCAGGAGACAAGAACCACTGGGGGCCGTCTTGGAGGCTGGCTTCTACACTCAGAGTGTGAGATGCTTGCCTAGTGGGAGACTTTTTTCAGTAAGCAGTAGGTGCTGATGTTTATCCTGCCTTGCTATGTTACAGACGCTGTTGAAAGTGCTTTACGTGTATTGCCTCATTTAATCTTCTCAACAACCCTATGAGGCGTGTGCTATCATCCTCACTTTACAGACCAGGAAACCAAGGCACTAAGAGTTTAAGTAATTTGCCCAAACATCATGCTCTTAGTATAAAGAGAAGTAGAATTGAAATTCAGGCAGCCTGGCTTCACACTGTATTATCCAGCCCCGCCATCACACTAAATTCTGCCACCTGCTTGTTTGCAGCTGTTTTGTGGGAGTGAGAGAGGAAATATTAAGAATGGTGGGGAGCTAAGGCAGGTGGGGCAGCTCGTTTGCTACTGTGCTAAGAATAGCAATTCCAGAATGCAGATCTACACAGTGACCCTTTCTGCACAACGTGCGGGTGACAGCTGGCTCCCTGTTTCCCGTCAAGGCATGGGGTCACCCTCAGAATGCCCTCTGATGGGGTGTGTATGCTACAGCCAGGCTACCTCAGCATCTTCACACCTCCCTAGAAAACAATACCATTAACTTCCCCTTCAAATAAACTTTCCAAGCCAGTCTATTAACAGTTACCTGTTCTCTGCCACCTGGGAGTGCAGACAGGTGGGGAGCTTCTGGCTCACCTGTTTGATGAGTGCTGGGAAGTAAATCACAAATGACAACCCAACCTGCTCAGAATGGCCTTCCCTGTAGTTTGACCCCAGGAGAATATGAACTTGCACCAGAAGAAAGCAACTGGATTTCCCAGGAACCACCTGGAACTGCTTCTTTGGCCCTTAAAGTGGAGCTGGGCTGGGGTAGACCAGCTGTAGATCAA
The DNA here is from genome assembly GCF_048773025.1 of Camelus bactrianus. Classification (NCBI taxonomy): domain Eukaryota; kingdom Metazoa; phylum Chordata; class Mammalia; order Artiodactyla; family Camelidae; genus Camelus; species Camelus bactrianus. The sequence continues at coordinate 27,822,444 of NC_133549.1, forward strand.
GACACAGTTGAGGTTCTGCGCAAGGCCACCTGTAAGATCAGGCCATCTCCTCCTGGGGCCTCGGTCAGATTTTGATGTCTCAGAAGATGCAGCACCAGCCTTGGAGGGGGGAACCAACAGGGTCACAAAGAAATAGAGAGTGTGACTCGGAGCCGGGTGGCGGGTACGAGGGAACGCCAGCAGAGGACGGTGAGTGGGCGCACTGCCATTTTTGCTGCTTTAACTTCACATTCCTACTTCTCTTTCTGGCTCAGGAGATGATTGAACATGTGGCTCACAGCTGACTCTTGCAGGGATTGCAGATAAATGACGAGGAGAAAAATAGCACCTGGGCACTTTTATGCCGTTCCGTATGGATTGAGGATGGAGCCAGACGCTCTGCGCCACCTCCTGTATTTGTGGAAGGCTTCACTCGCATTCAGCAGGAAGAGAGAGGTAGGGAGGGACACTGGGGTCATGTGTTCAGGGACAGGAAACAGTATGTATGACCAAGTGGCCCTGGTGAACCAGTGAGTGTAAGTCTAGTCACTGGGGCCCACCTCCCCCTTCCAAACGTCCTTGGCTTGTGGTCCAACCAAGGGCTGCTTGAGGTCATAGTAACAGGAAACACTCATCAGCACTCACACGGAGCTGGGCACTTTTCTAAGTGCAGTGTGTACCAATCTCTTGTGGGAGGTATACGCTTACCCCCATGTCACAGATGAGAGAAGTGGGGCACAGAGAGAGTAAGTGATCTGCCCAAGTTTATGCAGGTGGAAATGGCAGAGCCACGAGTGCAGACCCAGGCAGTCTGGCTCCAGAGACCGTGTTCGTAACCACCATCCTCTATTGCTTTGCAAAGCAGGAGGATCTTTTGTTTGTTTTTTGCAGTGCTCTTTTTTTTAATTGAAGTCCATTTACAATGTTGTGTCAATTTCTGGTGTATAGCATAATGTTTGTCGTATGTATACATACAGATATTCCTTTTCATATTCTTTTTCATTGTAGATTACTACAAGATACTGAATATAGTTCCCTGTGCGATACAGTAGAAACTTGTTTATCTGTTTTATGTATAGTAGTTAGTATCTGCAAATCTTGAGCTCTGTTTATCCCTTCCCCCCTGCCCCGTCCCTGCTTGGTAACCATAAATTTATTTTCTATGTCTGTGAGTATGTTTCTGTTTTGTCAGTAAGTTCATTTGTCTCATTTTTTTAGATTCCACATATAAATGATAATATATGGTATTTTCCTTTCTCTTTCTGGCTTACTTCACTTAGTATGATAATCTCTAGGTCTATCCATGTTGCTGCAGATGACATTATTTTATTCTTTTTTATGGCTGAATAGTATTCCATTGAATACATGCCACAACTTTTTTATCCAGTCATCTGTTGATGGACATTTAGTTTGTTTCCATGCCTTAGTTTTTGTAAATAGAAAGCAGGAGGGTCCTTGAGGCCATCTGATCCAGCATTTCCCGACTGTCAGTCACTGCTAAACCACCCTTATTATCTTTGCAATATCTATGTCCCACCTCTAATGTTATTTACCTAACATTTTTCTCTTAATAAATCACTATGTTTAATTAAACACATTTATTTTCAAAAGAATCTTGATATGTCTCCTAAAGATGGAAAATCAGCTTCATTTGCCATAAATAGGAAAGAAATGTCCACATAAATTCAGTGAAAACAGTGCTAGTAAACGTTAGCTGGGTACTGCTGCCCACCTGAGTCCTGGAGGCCTCGGGTACCTGTGTTGACAGATGGAAAGAGAAGAGAAAAGAAGAGGTGGGGGTCCCGCTCACAGAGCTTGCGTCAGAGGGTGCTGTGTTTTTCTCAGAAAAACACCTGGTTTGCCCCTCCGCTCTGATTAGGCTGGTCCAGGACAGTCTTCTTACCACCGAGGAAGCCAAGGCTCAGAAAGGGGAACTGTCCTGCCCACGAGCATGTCGGTGGCCGAGCCCAGCCCAGCACTCATGACCCCTAACTCCCCAGCAATGCTGCCCACCTCGTACTCATTTCTAGAAACCTTTTCACCCATTCTGCACCCACCAAGTTCATTCATTCCTGAGTGAATTCTTGAAATTTACATTTTGACTGGAGCTCTGGCCCCTAAGCTGGTCCTCCAGTTCACATGTTTCTGGAGGAAGCCTCAGCTTCTGCCATCCCAGCTGTCACCATTCTGGAGGTAGCCCCAGGCCACGTGTGAACTTGGACTCAGGACCCCATGACCTCATGGGGTTTGCTTACCACTGTGGTGGGAGTCACTTAACTTCTTTCCATCTTTCAACCCATCTAGAAGCTGCAGCAAATGGAGCTTTCTCTTTGTGCTTCAGAGGGATGTTGCTAGAATCCAAGTGAGGTCATGGATTGGAAAACGCTCTGGTGAAAAATCCTGCTCTCAACAAGCACGCTCGTATTCACCCCAACACTCACTGATCTGGCATCCAGGAGTGATGAAAGAGAAAAGGCATTTGAACAGGCAAAACAGATATCTCCAAGTTGACTCACGCATTGGTGGGGCATCTCCTGATTGTGTTGGACAATGTGCCGGATGCTCTCAGGGTCTAAAAGAGCACAGATGGGATACCACGTGGCCCCGACCTGAAGAGACTCCCAGTGTAAAAGACAAACAGGCACCCAGTGTACTAAAGGGGTGGAATTCTTCAGGGTACAGACCCTCACCCCGGGCACCACCAGTCTTCTGTAGACCCAAGTGTAATAGGTTTGGTCATCTGTTTTCCTCAATCACATGACTTCAGAACTAAGAGATGAGAAAGAGGTCGAGGCTGTTTCTGGGACAAGGAAAAATTGACTTTCATGTAGAAGGAGGACTGACTTGGAGGAAAGAGATAAGAAAGCTAAGAGTCAGGGATTTATACAGTGAAGTGTCAGGTCACTTAGTGGAGGGGCACAAAACCTTATGTTGACCCTGAGGATTGTTGTTTTGTATAGTTGTGAATAACCAAATATTCGGAATCACCTCCTGAGTCAAGGGCTTTGTTTTTGCTGTTCCCTCTGCCTGGAATGTTCTTCCCCAGACCTCTGCTGGCCTGACTCTTCACTTGCTTCTGGTCTCTGCTCAGATGTCCCCAGCCTCCGTGGCACTCACCCTGACCACCATATTCTCAGTTATTTCCCATCCTGGCTCTTGGAACTCTTTCTCTATTTTTTTTCCCATAGTACTTACCACCTTTGGACATACTGCTTGTCATCTATCTATATCTGTCTGTCTTTCTGTCTGTCTGTCTGTTTATCTATCTATCTATCCTTACTTTATCTTCTGTTAATTATCTATCTATCTACCTATCAATCCATCTATCAGTTATTTTCTATCTCATATTATGGCTTTTGTTTGACTCCCATCTTTGGAATATAAGTCCCATGAGTGCCAGAGTGTTTGGATTTTTCCCTGATAGAGCTCGTGGCTGGAGCATGTATGAGGCACTCAATAAATTCTGTTGATTGACCTTGAACTCTGAGTCATTAAGGAAAGGTCAACTTGTAGCTAATATATTTTAAAAACAGAGCACTTGATGGCAGCTTTCACCCTCATCATCTGCCACATTGTAGCACATCCATGTGCACATTGTATTCATTCCTGGAGAGTGGATGCCGTCTTCCTCATCTTTACCTCCAGCACTGAGCCAAGGTAGGACAGAGGAGCCACAGCCCTTCTCCAGCCCCACCCCCTCTCATGGACTTCCCATGATGACATCCCCTGAAAGAGCTTATACAGACAAACAAGTTTACTGGTTCCTTTTTCTTTTTCTTTTTTTTTTTTCAGCCATTTGCCCAATTCTCTTCACAATTTCTGTTTTTCTTGCTATCATTTAAAAGTCATTTAGGAGATAGGTAACCAGGTCCCTATGATATGACTGACATAAAGAGAGAGAAAATACAGTAAGTACTGCAATTTACTTGTCCACACTCATCCACTTAAAGGAAAAAAAAATCATAAAAGACAAAAGTTTCAAATTAGCAATTAAAAAACATCCCGCTTAACTTAAGTACTTTTAGGCTCCCGTTGCCATAGCAACTTGAAGCCGATCTTGGTGGTCACTGTGCCCAATTCTATTGAGGCTAAAAATTACCTTAACCTTGTGCGTGTGCTTGGCCAGCACAGTAAAGTCTGGGTTACAGAAAATTAAAACTTTTTAAACCAGTGAAATTAGTTTTACTGGAGCAAAAGAAACCTCTCCAATCGAAGTGTTTTTCTTCTAAAAAAAAAAAAAAGGGGCATAATTTGTTGGACATTAAAATAACAAAAGGGCTTTGAGAAAGGATTATGGGTTTCTGATGTTTCACCACGAGAATAGATTTACTTTATATCCGACTGATGTTGTAATCTTGCATTCTGAGGTAATGTTTTAGCTCTTTCTCTTCCCATAAATAAAGATTTCAATGATAGCACTTCATTCCTTCTCTAGAGCATTCCTTTGGATTTTTTTCCTCTCAGACTTGTAAACCATTTCACCAGGATGGAGTACAAATTGGATGCAGGACTTCTGTCGGGGGGCAGGGAACTCATTACCAGAGGTTTTCATTGCTAGGAGCTTAAAATGGAAAATGTTTAAAGTCTGGAGAGTCTGAATGGAGATGCTTCGCATCAGATGCTTTTGCTAACCACGAGGAGGAGGAGAAATTCCGTTTTTGAAATGGAGAGTTCAAAGTTCTCTTCTTAAACCAAAAGGCGCCTGGCCCTGGGATTTCTCTGAGCCCGAGGCTGCAGATGAATACGCACTCAGGGTAAATCTGATTTCAGAAAGAAAGCCCCTGTTTATTGCCCCGGTCCGCTGATCATGTGTGCCCGCGCTCTTGCTGCAACCTACAACTCTCCCCGGGTAGCGTGGATTTAATTGGGGTGAAATCTATTTAAAAATTCACATATATATCCTTTCCCATGTAAAGCAACTGCAGAAACTACTCGGGACTTGAATATCTTTTGAAACCAAAACAACTGTATGTAAATACAGGGCCGTTATTTACCAACAAGAGGACAAAGCCCCGGGCACCCCTTCAGCTCCAGGCCACCGCGGGACACCTCTCCCCGGCAACTTCATACTTATTAGCGTGATTGCCAACTTTGGTTTGTCATTCACAAACTCACCCTGAGCCCGGCCTTTGAATGCAAAGAAGAAATGGTGTTTATGTTCCAGATTTTTTGCTTTCTTCTCAGGACTGAAGTAAATGATGAAGTATTTTCTGCCTCAGCAGAGCCAGCAGGGAGGAAATGCATGCTGTAATTACCTTAAACAAGCGGGCAATGCAGGGACTGCTTCTGGAGCTGCGTGGAAGGAGCCCCGGGAACAGTGGGGGACCCCGGGATGTTCCGTCTGCACTCAGCCTTCCTTGTATCTGCTCACTCAAGGACTGAAGGAGGGACCCAAGATGTGTACCTTCAAAAGTGGCCTGTACCCAACTTAGTGACAGAAATACTCTCCAGCCAGGAGAACACATACTATTAATTGGGTATTTGATTTTTTTCGAAAGATGAAAATTAATGAACATGTTTAAATGTTTTTAAAGGGAAATCATTGTATTTGAGCAACACAAAATGACACATGAAATTTTACTTAAAAAATCGATTTAAAGGGTTGTCACCATAAACACTTATGAGTCTGAAACAAAGATAGCTTCAGACAAAGATTTTGATCAGGACAAATCAGTCAGGCCATTATCAAAAGCACAGAGTATTCAATGTTCGACCTTAGCAATAATCTCCAGCTCTGGTACCTGGCTTGGGATCTGTCTGCAATATAGTCAGCTTTCTCCATCACTCAAAAAGAACCTATCAGCTATGTACACCGTTTTACTCTCAAAAGCGATTGTCACTGGGGTTTAGGCTTAAAAGAAGTATTTTTATTAAATAGTCTTCAGAACTTCTCTCCCAAATAATGACTCCTGATTGTCCTCATGGAGGCTGGAGGTTGGAGGTTGGGAGGGCGGTGCTCCCTCCCCTTCCCCCCACCCCTGGGGAGCCGGGTAGAGGGGTCTCCTGGCTCCCCTCCCTCTTTCCCCCTCTTGAGAGGGCCTGCGATTTATTTCTCCTAATTTCTGCTATACCAAGTGTGTGTGGTGTTCCTTCTACTACTAATTAATGTGAGAATAGAGAATCAAAGAGGGTACCCCTCCAAAGAGTTGTTGCTGAGGAGTGACAAATTAATCCCCTCGGACATGCCTGGAGGCAGGCAAGATAGCTTCTGTTTTGTTTTGTGAAATTCTGCAATTAGATGTGCAAAAGTTCCATTTTTAGTGAAGATTTTGTTGACAAATTTCATCTACTTCAGAAAACACACACACACACCATTTCTGGGGAACAATTCTGAGGAGAATATATTTTTGGACAACTGAAAAACTCCTGTGCCAAATTCTGCTTTTTGCCCCTCACCCTTTTCTGGCAGGGTACTTACTCCAGGCTTCAAAGTGGAGGGTGGGCTCAGAAACTCCTTGGGGTGGACACTGCTTTAAACACAGCACTTGGACATCTCTTCCCTCATTTCAGCCCTAAAATTACCCTGGGAGGTGTTATTTTTGCCCCCATTTTACAGATGAAGAAACTAAGGCTTAGGGCAGTAAAGTGATTTACTCAGGTCACACAGAGAGTCTAAGTGTCGGAAACAGGATTCAAACTCCAAATCCCAATCTCTTTCCTCCTGGTTCTCCTGAATTCCTGCAGATTTCAATGAAAAGAAAATGCAAATTGGACACGTAATCAAACTTCAAGCTTAATTTTAACCTTGATGAAAGGAAGTCTGTGTCTCTCTTGCAACTCAAAGATCGATATGTGAAATGGAAGATAATTACAGGTCATGATCTCAAATGAAATAGTTTTTCTTAATGCTCCAGAGTCCAGACATTGGTTTCTCATAAATCAATGCCCTTTAATCAGTTATGCGCTTGGTCACAGATAAACCCTGGAGGTGAGCCATCATCAGACAGGCTAAACATGCCGTCCACTGAAGTCCTTCTTCTCCCTCCATGCAAAGAAGGTGATTTACTTTTTGAAGTGTCACTGAAATCGGAACGTTTCCCCTTTCTCCCATTACATTTCATGCCAATTCCCCCTCCTTCCATCGCCAGTTCAGATATTGGTGCCCATAGCTCATAATTTGCTTTTTTGTTGTAGTTTTTTGGGTCAGTTCTTTATTTTTAACTGAAGTATAGTTGATTTGCAATGTTGTGTCAGTTTCTGGTGTACAGCATAGTGATTCAGTTTTTTATATATATATATATGCTTTTTCATATAGATTATTACAAGATATTGACTATAGTTCCCTGTGCTATATAGTAGGAGCTTGTTGTTTATCTATTTTATATACAGTAGTTAAGTATCTGCAAATCTCAAACTCCCAGTTTATCCCTTCCCACCCCCTTCCCCTCCTGGTAATTGTAAGTTTGTTTTCTATGTCCGTGAGTCTGTTTCTGTTTTGTCAATAAGTTCATTTGTTTCATTTTTTCAGATTCCACATATGTGATATCATATGGTATTTGTCTTTGTCTGACTTCACTTAGTATGATAATCTCTAGGTCCATCCATGTTGCTGCAAATGGCATTATCCCATTTTTATTTCAATGGCTGAGTCATAGTCCGTTGTACATATATACCATATCTTCTTTATCCGGTCATCTGTTGGTGGACACTTACTTAGGTTGCTTCCATGTCTTGGCTATTGTAAATAGTGCTATGAACGTTGGGGTACATATATCTTTTCAAATTAGAGTTTTCTCTGGATATATGTCCAGGAGTGGTATTGCTAGATCATATGGTAACTCTGTTTTTAGTTTTTAAAGGAATCTGCATTCTGTTTTCCGTACTGGCTGCACCAAACTACATTTCCACCAACAGTGTAGGAGAGTTTGGGGTCTGTTCTTTAAATCACTTGGCCAGACTGCATAAAATCACATCAAGATGTGCCTTCTCTTTTTGAACCTTCCTGGGGAAGGGACGGGAACTGACATTGACTGGGCTCCTGCCCAATGCCTGCACTGTGTGCTGAGTTACCACACTCAGTCCACCCAACAGCGCTGGTGGAACAAATCATGCATCCAGGAAGTTGAGAATCTCACATGCCGAGGGCACCGAATGAGTGAGTCGAGGACAGGTGTGCCCTTTCAGCCTCCCTACTGTCGCCCTTACAGCAGATCACACCTTGATGGAGAATGTCCTCACTAGAGCCCAGCTGTTACAATCCTGGAAGTCAGGCACTGTAGACAGCCACAAATCTCTTCCTCAAGGTGGGGTTTTGAAGGTGGGACGTCTGTGAAAAGGTGAATGATTTATCCAAGCTCTCACTACATTTATTTAGTGGTGGGTCTGGATTCAAATTGGGGTCCTTTTTATTCTTCATTCCAAGGTCTTTACATTCAAGGCTATATTTCTGTCAATATCATCTACATTCATTAAAGCTGGCAGGTTATAGAATAACAGGATTGTGGCTGAAGATGAGGACCAGCTCGCCTCTGAATCTGGTACCAGCATATGAGCAGAAAGGTGTTCACAGATTTTCCCTAATGCTGGTCGTTTTGTGTTAATTTCTCACTGCTCTGTGCCAGGGGTTCTTCTCACCCCAGGAGTCCTGGTGAACACGGACTGCGTTCCCACCTGCGACGCCTAAGATCTCCGTGACTGTTAGGGCTTTATGTATTTCTTCAAGTCCCATAATTAGGCTTACTGCTCTAGTCTTCATGTTTTTAGGGTTTGCGTTTGAGCAACACGAAGGACGAAGCTGACAGGATATTTAGCAAAGGACAGAACACTTTTCAGGGATGAAATGTTACAACCTCCACCAAGCCTGGACTTCAGAGGCCACTGGAAATAGGACCAGGGCATTTAAATTGTCCAATGGCTGCTCTCTGCCATGCAGTTCAGAGAGAGGACAGAAAATGCAAGAGGATGGGGTGGGGGCCTGGCAGTCCCAGGGACTGTGCTGGGGTGGGGGGCACTTATGCCCCAATCGGGCTCCCAGCTGGTTGTGGGTGCCAGCCAGGACAGAGCCCAAAAGATTGTGAGGTGACCCACAGTTCTGTTTTATGCCCCCCTTTGTGGCCCTTCTCAGAGCTCACTGGGGTCCCCATAACTGGTTCTGTGGCTCTACTCCAGCTCTGTGGCCTGGTCCTCTCGGGCTGTGCATATACCAAATATGACAGTTAAAAGCAAGAGCTCTGGAATCTGACAGACCCAGGTTTGAGTCCTAACCACTTCATTGCTGTGTCACCTTGGACAAGTCACCTAACCTTTCTGAACCTTAGCTTCCTCATCTATCAAATGGAGATAATATGCTTATTGGATAAGGATTATGTGTGATCATGTATATAAAGTAGTCAGTGCCTGGCACACAGAAAATGCTCAATAAATGGCAAATTATTATTTTTGTTAGCTGTGTATTTTGAATATGCAACTTAAAGAATACTAGGCTTAAAATTGTGAGAAGAGTTCTGCTACATTAGATGGTCCTTGAGAACATCGTGCTAAGTGAAAGAAACCAGACTCAAAAGACCACATATTGTATGATTCCATTAATAGGAGATGTCCAGGATGGGCAAGTCTATAGAGACAGAAAGTAGGTTAGAGGCTTCCAGGGGCTGGGGGGAGAGGTGAGGGGGGATGACCACTTAATGGGTATAGAGGTTCCTTTCGGGGTGATGAAAATGTTCTGGAACTGGATCACGGTCATGGTTGCATGACATTGTTAGTGTACTAACTACCACTCAATTGTATTTAAAATGGTAAATTTTATGTTATGCGTATTTTGCTGCAGTTTTAAAAATTATGTAAAGCACACCCACTTCACACATGTCTTTATCCAACTGAGGTCACAGAGGCAGGATCAATCCCTGTACTCACCCTACAGATTAATTTATCAAAATCAGAAACCTTCACATTTTAAATAGAGCTTTATAATCTGCTCACATTAAACCACATTCCCCACCATACTGTGAAGTAAGCAGCAAGTAACATTGCCCCCATTTTACAGATGAGGAGCTTGAGGATCAGTGAAAGTAGGACCAGTTGTGGTTGTGACACGTGCTGTTTTACAGCGATGACATGATTTTCTGAGTTCACCGAGCTAATGGGTGTCAGAGTCTTGACTCAAAGCCTCATCTTCTGGTTCCTGGGTCAGTGTCACATTTCTTCACAATCCATTTTTTATTACACATACTACCTTATTTTTTACGTTAATCGTTTATAATGATACTGTATTAATGTTTACTCCTGGCTGACTCACAGGGAAGGCAGATTTCATCTTTGTGGAGACTTTGCATTTGGACCAGTGGCTTCCTTTATCTCACTGAAAATTACTGCCTTCACTAGGGGCCATTATCACATCAAAATGGTGTTTGTTGAGCCAGGAAAAGTGATACATTATGCTTGCATTTATTCTTTGGTCCCTGAAGACTAATTGTTGGTTTGTGTTTTTAAACACCCTTTTCAAGTGCTAAGAGCCCCTAATGAGTTAAATTAACAATCCATTAGGGTTAAGAATAGTGGTGTCACATGGGTACAGTGTTCCAATTACAGTGCTGGACACCAGGATGAGACAGTGGATGCAAACACTGCTAACCCCTCTATTTCTGATGCAATTTGTCACAGAACAAAGTGTTTCCTCTACATTGTTACTCAATCCATACATCAGTCCTTTGACATGGGGAACTAAAGCTGTCATTTCACAGGTGAGGACACTGAGGCTTAGAGAAGTGGAGTGGTGCCTGTTCAGAGCTGGGAAGGGGCATTCAGATGTGGGCGGTGGCACCCCAGGGCCCACCCCAGAGAGCACCCATGTGCTGCTGATGTTAACACATTTGGTTGGGTTTCGGACATGCATGGGACCTGTTGGTTTCCTATTATAAGCTGCCCAGAGCCCACCTGAATACTGGCTCGAAGGTGGTGTCCCACAATTCCACTTGAAGATCCGACTTACCAGCAGAGGCCAATCTCTTCATGCAACTAAATGACCCAAAGGAGACCAAAGTAAGCACCATAGGAAGCTGTTAAAAGAGATGTTTGGGGGGTACCTCTAAACCCTGCTGAGGTGCTCAGCTGATTTCTGAGTGGATGGAAACCCAGCCCAACTCCACAGTGATAAAGCAGCAGCCACGTTCGAAACATCTGGAGACATCCTCCGGGTGGAGCTGTTCCCAGGCGGCCCAGGGCACCACGGTTTGAGGTTAAGGTTGTTAATTATCACCATCATTTCAGCTTACTTGGTACTGGGTGCCTAACGCTCCATGTATGTGTCATATTGAATCATCTCAACTGTTGTATGGGGTTAGTACTATTATTTTCCTGTCTTGCAGAAGAAGATATTGAAGCTTAGAGTTGTTGAGTGGCTCTCCTGAAGGTACAGTAGCCACTCCTCGAGTACCTCCTGCCGCACTTGCCTGAGATGTCTGACCTGGCCCCCTCCACTGGGTGGTTCTAGCATCGTTGCCTGTCCTCGTGATCGGCTTGGTTGAGCTCCAGATGTGCCAGGTTTATCACACCGTACTGAGCCAAGGCAAAGGCTGAAAGTCTGGGGGTTCAGTTCACCAACATGGGCTACATCAACCACACCCAGCCCTCATAGTTTAGGGCACTGGGGAAGACGGGCCAGGAACAGCTCAACATTCTGAGGGAGGTGTGTTTCATAGTGTTTAGCAAAATAAATCATATGGCCCTGGCTGAAGTTTTCTGACCAGAGTCTAGCTGCCCAGATTCAACCTCAACATCACCTATATGCCCTTCTGAGTAGTTCACCACTAATGGGGGCTGCCTGGTGCAAGGGGAGTTTGTCTGCTTCTAAACTTGTAATAATTGCCATTACCTCTCAATTACTTAACAAATAGACAAGCACAGGGCCATGTCATTTCCAAAGAACCTCCCGAGAGTAGAGTCAGAGATCTCCAAGTGTTACCCAGAATTAGCTGGGAGAGGGCAGGCAATCAGATCTTTTAATATATACCCAGGGAAAGTGCATTTAATATGGACTCATAACTCAGGCAGTGCCATAACAAGTCCTTGTTCTTCCACTTTAAGCATTGACCTGGGAAACACCCTGCTCCTTCTTTTGTTGCTAAGAGAGAGCCTAGGCAATGGAAGGGGATTCAATCAGGGTCCTTCTGTTACTAGCACTGGTGGTGGGTGGGCTACCCTGCTCTCAAACTTAGTAGGCCCACCTCCAGGTCGGAGACCAAGTAGCCATTCAGCAAAGATGAAAAAAAAAAAAAAGCAGTAAGTGAAGTAGTGATGGAAAAAGAAGTTAAATTGTTTGGTATTGTGTAGACAAAACAAAAACAAACACAAACAAAGAAAATAACAAAAAACTGGATTGTAAAACATCTCCCTCCTCTTTTTGGAATTATAGTAGCTCCTTTCTGTTTTGAGTTTGCCAGTAAGCAGGTATTGCTAAAACTGTATGAAAAAGATGATTTGGGCAAGTTAAACACAGCCCAGTTTTTGGCAAAATATACTATTTCCTGAGGCAGTGTTTAGTATCTTAAACGAGCTTTGTTTCCTATGAGAAAGTAAGACCAAATAAGACTTTTAGTTTTATATCCAAGATTTGATTTAGATTTAATGTAGGATTGCAACTTTGAAAGGAGCTTTGGTCTTTCTGCTGGCATGAAAACTAAAATTAAATTTGGATTTAACTAAAAATCCCCAATGCATAATGAGGATTAAATGTTAGAGATCTGACTGCCCAAGAAACTTTTGATTTCGTTTTGATTGGCATCTCCGAAGACACGGCAGAAAGCACCCTTTCAACTTACAGGAGCGTGGCGACTTCAGGTATTCTGCTCGCTAGCTTCGCCTCGGTCTTTACACCCAGTGAATCGCTGTGCACTTCTTGTAGAATCAAGGACCAAGGAAGTGATGGGGAGAGGAGATTACCCTTTCAGAACCCCAGTTCCCACTAAACCAAAGGTAAGCTCTTTGTAACTATTGATCAGGAAATAAATCCTCTTTAGTTTTCCACAGATGCAGGAAAACCTCTTCTCTCTCTCCTTTTTTTCTTTTTTTTTTGGTTGGGGGTGGGGTAACGGTTTGTTTGTTTGTTTATTTTGATGGAGGTGCTGGAGATTGAACCCAGGACCTCGTGTGTGCCAAGCACTGATCTACCACTGAGCTATACCCTCCTCCCCTTTGCCTTTTTTTTTTTTTTTTAATCTCTTCCTGCAAATACATAGTGTATATGAACCTAGAATTTCTTCTCACAGACCTGCCAATTTGGAACTTTTCTGACCTTAACTGCTGAATTTTTTTGCTTCCTCAAAACAGGAAGTGACAATACCTCAGCTGGTGAGTTAAACTTTCCCGTCTGAAATATGTTCCAAACCATGTGCCATTTTCAATTCACTCATTAAGAAAAGTAGTGATATGTTGTGTGTGATCTTAGTCAAGTCATTGTCGCCTCTAATATCTCACATTCAGTGTCTTAAAATAATGCTTTTAATTATATTCAAGGAGTAAAGACATCAAACTTCAGATTTTTCTATTACAAATGAGAGATTATGATTCTAAGGAATCCACTGATATTTTTGAGGATATATAAATTTTTCTTATTTGTGCTCTTCTTGGAAATATTCAACTTTCCTCAACTCACAAGACTTTGCCCACGGGTGCTAGTGACCAACCACTGCAGAGGTGGTCGATGGGGAGTGATGACTAGTGCATATATGTGTATGTCTTTTAAGTAGAAAATCCATGTGCCATTGGTAATGAATTGAAGGTTAAGTGACAATTTTTCTTTACAACCACTCTTGTCATATAGTCTGTGAACTGAAAACTGGATTAACCTTTAATTACCCTCTACGATCTCTCAACCCCAAGACAACATTACCACTCCTACCAGTAGTATTTGCATATACAATTTAATGAGAGAAACATCTGTTTGCATATTTGGTATCATTAATAGTATGCAGATGAATAGATATTCACAATGTGATAGGCATTCGTGCTAACGTCTCATTTTCTTTCTTCATTCCTAGTCTTTCTTCCTCCACCCACTGATTCAGCTGGACTTGTATTAATTAGAATTAAAGGCTGTCTAGAGCCAACCGCCTCGTGCAGAATGCACAAATGCAGTGGAATCTGAATGCCTGCAAAACCACATTTTATTCAACTGGGGAAAACACTGCTGGGTTCTATAAAACGTACACTTTATAGATGTGTGTGTGTGCGTGTGCGTGTGATTTAAACAAAACTATGTGTTCTCCTCTTTAATCCAAATTTTGAAGAAATCCTTTGTACGTCTATTTTTGGAAACATGTGCTTTCACACACAGCTTCCGTCTCTGATGACTGTATTAAATGCTTCCTATATGGAGTTTGATGATTTTAGCACTGACAGAGCCCTTGGAGGCCAAGCCAATCAAACCTTCATCTTCTAGCCAGGCTAAGTGACTTGCCTGCAGTCACCTTGCCTGCAGAGTGGCTTGTGATGGAGCTGGGTCTGGGGTGGGGAGGAGAGGGGGTGAGAGGTCTGAGCCTCTGGACTCTGAGCCTAGCACTTTGTTGACTGGATGGTGCTGTCCCTCTGTATGAGTGAAGTTTCAAGACACAACAGCCAGTAAACCCATTTCATACAGGTTCTCAGAAATTCTGTGGTTATTAGTTGAGGCCACTTTAAAGGTATACACATATGCATTATGAATATAAAACACATGCTACAGATACAATCTTTATCAATAAATGTTACAGTTTGTGTACATGTGTTCTGATTCTTGCACATGCAAAGCTTCCATTTTTGCATTGATCCAAAGATAATGGAAGATTCCTTAAAGATTTTCAGGGCTTTAATTTCACGGTACATTTTTCAGTACTTCTTTCAGTATGGAAAAAAAAAAACAACTGCTGCTTCTTTATGCTTTTTAAAGTAAAAAACTCTCAGTTCTAACTTAATTTCACCCCCTTCTGATTAGAAGCTTTGAGCCAGGCACCATCACCTTCAGTATTTCCAGCTTCCCAGCATATGCCATGGAAATTATTTGATCGAGTTACTCCCCATGACTGTATTGTCTCATCAGAATGAAGAAAATTCTTGGCTTTCATTAGTGAATCCATCCTCATTAATTCAAACTAAACGGTGGTGGTGGGGAAGGGAAAGCCAGATTAACTAGTGAATACTTTGAACCATAGAAATTTTTTTTATGGGAATGTACTATTCTTACGTCCATGGATGTGCTGTAATTAAAGCTGGGCTGTGACTCCAAAGGTCTTTAGGATACATGATTAAATCAGCTGGTTTGTGATTTCATATCCATTATTTGTAGGCAAAGGTGAATTATAAAACTATTGTAAGTGACTTGTTTCCTGAACACTCTCAAAGTTCTCCTTATAACTCGTCTGCTTGTTAGACACTACTCATTTACACTATCTGTAAAATAAAAAAGCATTTCTAAAAAAGAAAAAAAAAAGAAGATCTAGTTCAGATAGGGTATGGGTTATTGTAATTTGAAATAAATAAGGTATTTACCATATTCTCCATGTAGAAATAGGCATAATGTGACAATGTGATTGGAAAAAGACATTTTGAACACCTGATGTGAAAAGAGCACTGATTGGGAATTAGGTTTCTCCCTGAAGTACAGTTATTGTGTACAATTATTTTAGATGCTCCATCTCCTACTATTGTCTGGCAAGTAACATTTAAGTACTAGGTGGAAATGTTTCCCTTCCAATTGTGACTATACTGTGTGTGAATGCCCGACATACCAATAGTAGCAATATTCACTATTCATTAACAATAAACATTTGTTGGATGGATGGATAGATGGATGGTTGGGTGGATGGATGGATAGGGGCAGCATGAAGCATCCTGCCCCTGCTAGCCATTTCTAGAATCTGAAGGAGGCCACTATTTCCAATAATCTAAGTACAAATTCTAGTCCTAAGGCAAAGCCTTGTGTAGAGAGGTGTCACTTTAATTCATGGCTCCAAACAATAGCTGTGCTATCATGTGTTTTATGGGCATCCAATGTAAATCCCTAATCACTCCAGAGTTGCTTGGGTAGTAAAGTTAAGGTGTGTTTGTGCTTATGTGTGTGTTGAGGGGATTCACAAGGAATCTATTGAAAATTGCACTTAATAGACAATTGGAAATTACAGATTGGCATCCAGCATCATGGTGACCCATTTATTTTTTAATTTATGCTACAACTTATTCTTGTTGTTATTTTATATTTGGTTTGACCTATAGTTGCTCTTACTGTGTTTCTGGCCGCGCTCTAGACTCAAGAATCTGAGAACCTGCTCTTGGGTGTGCTGATTTATGGGTCATGAATACATTTACTCCGAGAGGAGGGAAAAGATGCTAGGAGGTACAGGGTCAGATTTCCCGTGTGGGATGTTGAGGGTGCATCTGCTGATCCACTGGCTGGAACTCCTTTGTCTCCTGCTGTAATTGCACTTCACCTGTTTCTGACCTAATTAGCTCAGAACTCTTGGCAAGTGATCAAGTTTCTGGTTGCCTTAGGAAGTGGGGGCACATATCCCTTACTGAGATGGACTAGAAGAATCACTGGGGCAGACGTTGGGTTCCCACGGGCCCATCAACTCTGGGACATTTGACGCTGTCAACAATCCACTGGGGTGATGAAGGAAAATCCTAGAACATCTATTAACATGTTCTCATGAAAAAGATAAGAAATAAAAAAAAAAAGCATGACTAGTACTTATTATAAAGAATTAAATCAATACATGTAAATAATTTAATCATAAATATCCATATACTGGGGATGATCAAATCCTTTGGGGAAGGGGATACATGATCAAAAAAGTGGGGAGACCTCTAGTCTACGGGAAGATACACGGCATTTCCCAGGACAGTAGTGGGGCTCTTGCCCTCCTCTTCAGTTTGGTCTCCTACCCTTTCCCATTCATTTTCCCATCGCACTGGGCAGTCTGGAAACCCCACACAGCTTTCAGATCTGTGCTGTGCGCTCATGTCCCTCAGGACCCTTGCACCTGCAATTTTTGCAACCTTGGATTTTCTTCCCCTCTGCCTAGTGAATATTTATTTTACCATTGTAAACATTTTCCTTTATTTGTCGGACAATGTGGCTCTCTTTCCACGGGACTCCTCATAATCTCTGTTATAGCTTTGTAAGTTTATTGCCCTTGTTGTCTTCTGAACAACAGGAGGACAGAGATGGTCTCTTATACATCAGTGCATAAATGCCTGGAGAAGAGTGAAAGTAGTCTTCACTGACAGCCAGCTGCACTGCTTGGGCCCTGTGGTTTGTTCAGGCCCCCAGGAGGGGTCGCTGTTGGCACTTCCCATGCTGGGGAGAGCCTAGCTGTGGGGGTCTTTGCCACGCAGTGAGTTCTTTCCCAATATGGCAGCGTCTAATTTCAGTTACACACACTCACTTGGGAAGGGGAGAGAGACTGGGCCAGAAGGCAAACCAGAGCCTTGGACTATATGATGAAATTTTTTTGTGCCTGAGATACCCTGGAAAATGTAGACTGGGAGCCCCTGGCATGTGAGACCATCCTTGCTGGATGGAGTCACAAATGCTACTGGAGAAATTGCTGATGCTCCCTGGCTTTTTCTGCTAAGACCAGAGAAGCTCTTCTGGAACAAGGAATGGAATATAAAAGAGGCTTTTGAAAATATCAGAGGCTGAGAAACAGCAGCCAAACCCCATCAGCAGATACTGTGAGGCATGAAATCACGTCGCTGCTTCTGAGTGCAGTGGGGCTGGGGGATTCAACTGGCTTCCCTTGGTAAACTGGATAGAAAACTGCACCAAAGTAGGCAAGATCTTTGTATTAACCATAATGTCAGAGAATGCATTGCCATGTGCCTTGACAAACTGTTTTTTAAAAGACAAACAATTATGAAGGCGCTGGTGCAAATAAAGGGGTACAGAATATTTCAGTCCCCTCCTTTAAAATTGCTGTTATTTTTTTCACTTTATTTTAATTCAAGGACACTTTTATACCTTGGTAATAAATTAACATTTCAAAAGTACTTTTACCTGCTGAGATGGTTCATTCCACTAATATGGGTAACGCTGTGGACTCGAATAATTAGTGTAAATTGCCTTTGAATAACACAGAGCTGGGAACAACTCTAACTTGCTCAGGCTTAATGCCCCTTGCCGTCCTGGATGAAGAGTCCTTAATGGGGCCTGGAAAAACAACTAATACCTACAAATCAAAGGAGAAAAGCCGTTTTTGATGCATTTGTCTGAGAGTGTGAGTTTTAAACTAAATTGTTAACACTTCCTCCCTGCTGAGGGTCATGGATTAGCTAGGCTGGGAGATTCTTTGAGAATCTTTCACACTGACCAGGGGAGGTAGGGGGTTCCAAATACAAGTGTTTTCTTAACCCTAATCCCCACCTCCCTGACCAGGACAGCTCTGCATTTCCCTCTAATTAGGTGAAGAATTAGGAGGTGGATAAATATGCTCAGGGATGAGGATAAAGTGATTAGTTCGCTGCAGACCATGATAGCGATTTTGAGGCGCTACATAGTTCCTTTCAAGATAATAACTTTTCTCTTTTTCACAAAAACGTATTCAAGCAAACCTCAAACATGTATTTATAAGCAATGATAATTATCTCTGGGCAAGTTTGGGGCAGCGTATTGACAAACTATTTTTACTCCCCTTTGCATTTACTTGATTTTCGTAAGATTTTTATCCCAGAGCGGAACGTCCAGAGCGGTTTCTAATCTGACCCAAGTTTTATAATTATTTTGTGCAATCTGAACAAAATCGAATAACCTAACCAAAAAATGACGCATTCACATTTAAATGATCCTTTCAATGGAAGGGGGGCAAGGACACGTTGCTCAGGAGCTGCATGAGATAAAACCATTTTGACACTTTTTCTGCATATGAATAGATACTACTGTGGATGCTTTTTTTTTTTTTTTTAAGATCTTGTAGATATTCTTCGCTGAAGTGTAATTTAAAATTTCAGGCCGATGAAAGCAGTTACAGAATAGCTTCAAACTTCGGTGATCTCGGCTGCCATCACCCATGACGACTCTCCCAGGGCTGCCCAGACTTCTAAATAAGTTTCTACACAAGGAAAACTCTGACAGGTGCCCCAAAAGAACATATCGTCTTGTACACTCGGACAGTCAGTCCCAGGATCGCATGCGTCAAGTTTTCCCCTGCTTTTGCCATTTTTTGCCCACTTGAAGACTGAACATACTGCTCTTTTGTCTTACCTAGTGCATGTCTTCCGTGCTATGAACACACAATGAAAATAACCTCAGGAAAGAAGAAAAGTGACGGGGACAAAATCACAAAACGTAATGTTCTTCTGCCTCCTTTCTGAGGGTGTTTGAAAGCCCAAAGCCTTGTTGCCCTTGGTTCTGTTTGAAGACCCGTGAAAGGCAATGATCTAATGGTGACCTTTCGGAACAAGTTCTTCCTGTTTCACTCCTCTTGGACGATCATCTCTGAGGATTATAAACGAGCCAGAGCAAAACAGAGGTGAAAAGTGAAACTGTAGCTGTGTGCCGGGTCTCCAGGCTGAATTTCCCCATTAGTCTCAGCTCATGGGGGTAGACATTGCCACCCCAGTTCACACTACTGTGGGTCACAGCAGTGGAAGGAAAGCACATCCCATCCTCATTTAAAAAGAACAACAACATGAAACAACTTCCTTTAGACTGCAGTAAGTTTTCCTTTCCATTCCTACAGATACCATGGCTGGTTTAAGGTGTGATCGCCCAGTTACACGATACAAGACAGATCACACCACACGAACCAGGGTGATGTTGCCTCTTGATCTTATCAGCTTTGTTTCCTAAACTACAAAAAAGATCTAACACAGGGCTGCTTAGCAGTTTGGCTTAGACAATCTCCACTGTCATCCATCACTGTCACCGGTTAGCAGGAGGCATTCGGCGCAAAGCGAGGAGACAGGATGCTGTGCTGACACGTTCTTCCCAAGCCAACTCTCTAATTTCACGTGTAAACCAGTTCATCTTATCCTCCTTCCTCGCTGTTGAAGCTTGCTTTTCCTTGCTGAAAAGAAATCTGCACCTTTTGCCTTCCGAAATTGTACGCAGTATGTTACACATCTCAATTGTGTGCTTGTTTTTAAATTCTTAGCAACCATAGATGAGAGGGAGGGAACATCTAAGGTAAAATACACATTCCTGAGCTAGAAAGAGGGTAGAAAGTCAGATGCTTGAGGGAGAAGAGGCTCATCAGTAGATTACATCTGACCAATCCCACCTTTTGGGTTTGACTTAGATAAACTCTGTTCCTGTAATGGGAACGCTTGGAAGAAAGATGCAAATTGTCTGGAAACTGGGATTTAGCATTTTTTTTTTTTTGTAATCAACTCTAGGATTATCCCAAACTTGTCCATTTCTATTTTAATGTCTGGCTCTTTTAAATAGCTCCAGGAGTGAGCTGGGACATCTGGATTCTGACCCCCCCATAAATGGGAGCATTTAAGTGCTGGGCACCTTCTCCAGTGGCGGCAGCCTTGTCTGGAGATGTGAAACAGAAGAGATTTGAAAACAGAATCCATTACCCTATTTGTGGTCAAAGTCTGATAGGATCAAGTAATAAGTCTCCCAGTGGAAATATCTCTGTGTCAAGTCGTAAACTTGATGATTGTAAGAATACAGTGGATGCAGCAGGAGAGAATACCAAACTGGAAGATGAACATTTCTGTTACATAATTGCAAGTTCAAGGTGGTCCAGCCTCTTATCCCTTTCTGGCGAATGTCTAAAGTAGGAGCGATCTTTAATTTGTAATTACTGAACTGAAATGGGAGGTCCAGCGGCTGTTCTCTGCCGTCCGGGCTGGGGGAGGTCGGGAGGCAGAAGCCACGCGGGAAGGCACACACGGTATCAGACGGAGACGTGTTTGATTATTCTTTAAAACCAACCCAGAGAAGTTAATCTCACTGAACTTCTTTTTATTCAACAAAAGAGCTGGATGTTTCCAAGTCTAATGTGACTATGATGCTCACTAAATGGACTTCTTTACACCTTTAAATGGATTAACAGCCCATCTTCACAGTCTAATTATCATACATGTCATTCAAAAAAAAATCACAGATCGAATTCAGGGGATGATAAAGGCCTTTCTTTGACAACTATGGAAAAAGACACTGCAGTCAGTACGTGTGATTTTTATCTGAGCCATTTTTTTTTTTTTCAAAGGGCACGTGTTGCTCCCCGGAGGTGGGAGGGAAGGATGGGGTGAGTGTGCTGGGTGTTTCTGCCCTGGTAATTCTAGCCTAGAGATTTAGGGGCAGACCATGCCGGCGCTTGCCTCTTCCGGACTCACCGTGCCAGGTACCTTAGTGGTTCCTCCCACCCCAGCCTGCTCAGCTAATGACTTCAGTCTGTCCCAGACAGCTCTTAGTCAGATAAGCGATAAATTATGGACGGCCCCCTTTCAGTCTCAGGCCTTGGGGGCTTCTTTGAGTTCCTTGACTCAGACCTTGCTAAAAGGCAGAGAAACTCTTCCATCATGTCCCAAGAAATAGCAGCTCAGTTTCCACACGTACATCTGACATCAGCTGTCTTTGGGCTCATACTTTGTCTCCTTTTTGGCTGGAGGAACATTAAACTTGGCATCCTCTGGCAGCTCACTGGTGTCCTGAAGATGTCACAGGCCTTGCTTGGCTCAAGTGGGTACAGAATGTTCCAGAAGCCCTCAGGGAGCTGCAAGGACATTTCTCTCCCTAGGGTCTGGGAAGTCTAGAGGGGGAGCCCTTTCATCCCACAGTGAGTGATTCAGGCTTTTCTGGCTTAAAGCTGAAGGCACAGATTTGTCTTCATTCATTCCTTTTGCCCATATCCACTGGGACATTATTCTAGGTCAGGTACTAGGCAAACGTAGCCTCTGAGATGTAGGACGAAGCTGAGCAGACTCAATTCCTACCCTTAGGAGCATTCAGTCTAAGAGACATTGACACATAACTTTGTAAGTCAAAAGAGGCTCCACATTTTCCAGACGGGAGGGGCTGAGAGTCGGCAGTCTGGTTAGACGTTCACTCTAGAGGTCTTGCTTCAAGCTCGCACTGTTTTTATTTACATTGTATCTAATTGGAGTTGCTCTGGAAGTGGTTGATGGAGACCTGGGGAGAGAGATGAAACACCTAGCCCCTCCCTTGGGGCCACCACTGGACGCCTTCCTTGGAGCCAGTCAACAACCTTTTTAATCTCCTGGGGAGGCTGGGGAGGGGTCACAGGTGAGGGCGTAAGGAATGTCTTTGGACCATCTTCACGGCATCGTGGAAGAAGCATACATTTTGTCAGGAAGCGCCGGCACTGTTACTTCTAGTGATGTGACTGACAAGTTACTCTTTAAGCCTCGGTTTTTCTCATCTGTAAACAGGGGTAATTACATCCCTCTTTCAGTGTTCTTGTGGAGATTTAGAAACAACACGTCTATAAAGGGTCCAGCATAGTGCCTGGCACATAGTAGGTGCTTAGTAAGTACTAGGCTCCAGTCCTTCCGCGTCAGCGCCCCCTCCCCTTCACCATCCTTCTCTCCTCTCCTGTCCCGTACAATCCTCATAATGAATCACTTACCTCTGACTTAGGTCTTCAAAGCCGAGATGGGACACTTGCACTCCCGTCCTCACCCATTTTCTTGTCTCCTCTGTATCCAGTGTTCCGCGGGGTATGGAAGCAATGGTGAGGACACTTAAAAATGCCTGTACTGAGGCAGAAAACTCTTTCATAAATCATTCAAGACCCCTGTTGCACCACCGTCAATTATGAGAATTAATTGCTCCCTGAAACAGAAGGAATTGTGCTACCAAGAGTCAACATTAGCTCAGGAACCGTAAGCCTCTTCCTCCCGCCTTTTGAAAGACCACGAGGCGGGTACCTTGACAAAGCAGACACCAGCCCTTCGTGCTGTGCTGGGCCCTGTATCCCTGTTTCCAAACTCATAAATGCTGAATGAGTAAATAATTTTGTTTTCTCTCTGTGTTATAAAGATTCAGTCTTATTTGGCCAAGCAACTGTAAGGAATATCATTAAATACTTTCCCCCTTGTGCTTTCTCTAAGCCACAGTCTGCTCTTGGAAAATGCCTACAGATAAATCTAGGAAGTCAAACCGCGCTCTATAAGAGGCTCCGCAAAATTGGGACTGTCCTTCTCGAGAGCGAAATCAACACTGGAATCCTGTTTAGTTCACTCACCCACTCGTGCACTCACTTGTCTTCTCAGTACTTCAATGACGTATAATGGGATATGAAATTACAGGCATTAAAATTTACCCAAGCAAATGCATTTTGTAAATGATAAAAAGCCAGAGAAAAATTTAATGATAAAGATCTGACTTCAGGGTATTTAATAAATAATATTTAATAATAATAAAATATCTAATATTTTATTTTTTATGTATAGAGTGTATTTATGGATATAATTTTTATAGCATAAAGGTGTGGTTCAATTACATCAATAACATGCATGTTACCTATGAGATGACATAAATACCAAAGATCTATACTCATTAGCCAGAAAACATAGATTATTACTTTAAGATTTTTCCCTACCAGGTCTTTCTGTGACAAAACTTTTCCATCGTAGGTTGATTTGATCTGTAAGATAGGAAGAGTTAAAGAGTCACGTTATATTTTATGTGAATTTTGTCCTAGGCTTATCAAGAAATAGACAACATGCTTTGATTTGCACTTATGCCAAGACCTAACACCGGCTTCAATGCTTAGGGAAGGAAAAGGATCTTTGTTCAGGAAGTTACTTATTTGACAATTAACATGTGGAAACTGTACAGAACAGTATGTGAAAATGATAAGTTCTTGCTGAATTTCTAAACGGCGGAGGCTCATTCTTCTTCCAATAAGGCTGTGACAACTCTTGCTGATGGAATAAATGGGATATTTGTATTTCAGTCTCCAAGTAATTATCAAAAATGAAGCTTTGTGAATTCTTGCTTAATGGGGCCACTTGTCACCCTTCAGTCTTTGTATATAATGGTATTTTGTTCCCAAAGACCTTGGCCCAAGCTTAGCTCTTCCAAATGTTAGGGAACATGTCCTGACTCCCCCTGTCTTGCTATGATGAATAGATACATTTTCAGCTGGTTATCCATCCTCCACACAGCATGTGATTCTGTGTGTCTAAAGTGCCTGTGGCAGGCATGTAAAGCTGCAGTGAAGCCAGGTGTTTGACCGTCATTGCTTGCCCATCAGCAGACTTGATTGCTGGGACATCCATTAGCAGGGGGGACTCACCACACTACCCCCCACCACTCCCTCTCCCCACTGCCTGCTACCAGCTGCTCTGGGCTTGCGGCGGCTGCCTCGGGCTGCTACAGACACCTAGGGCTGGCAGTGGCTCCGTGTGCCCTGTGGTCAGGTGAGATGGGCTTCCAGAACCTTGCTCAGGGACCCAACCCCACATTTTTTCTGCTGGCAGGCCGGCTGTGTGTGCACAAGGCTTTTCCTCAGAGGCCGAACCAAGAACACAATTTGGCTCTGAGATCACTGCTCAGGTGTAGGTACAGAGCTGCCTTGTGGGGTCTCCGATGGATGATTCAAAATTTTTCTCTACCGGGGCATTCTGGGGTGGCCCTGTTGCCCTCATGGACTTGTCTGATCTGTGAGATGAGAAGCGTTAAACAACTCACCATATTTTATGTTAATTTTGTTCTTGGCTTATCAGGGAAGAGATAAAATGCTTTGATTTGTACTTTTTCAGACACCTGAGAGCAGCTTTGGATTCTCAGGAGGGAAAAGGATCTTCGTTCAGGAAGTTACTTACGGACAATTAACATGTGGAAACTACACCAAACAGTATGTGAAAGCGGTAAGTTCATGTCGAATTTCCAAAGGGTGGAAGCCTGCCTCTTTCTTTTCTCACGGGGCCAGAGGCCTGCATTAACGGGGTCAGTGATAGCTTTAAATTGGAGACTCTCTCCCGGGGATGGTGTCGGGGGTGGGGACCTCAGAGGGGTTCAGCCTGACACGCTGTCATTCCCAGGGGTCTCCTCCCCGGGGGCAGAGGTATGTGGACCGGGGACCCGCCCCCAGGAACTAATCTGATAAAGTGCTTTCATGAGTTCGTGCTTTGTGATTCGTTCTCTGAAACAAGGAGGGGAACTCCTTGCAAATCTTTGCCACTGGATTATGCTTTTTCATTTGAGTGAAAAGTGCTTCCCAGGGTTTAGGAGTGAGGGTGGAAAATCACATTTGAGTGCAAGTCCGCACAATCACATGGGCTTGGGTTATCTGAACACCTTCCTTACCTCGGGAATTACAGTGCTGTAGGTCCATGTGGATCGGGGCCATAACATTACGAGGAAATATAATTTCATGCTAATTAGAGCTTCTCACAACCCACTTCCTGAAAGGTTCAGGTTTGCACTAGGGAGGCAAGTTTTAATCGGTAATCAAAAGCGTTCACTCCTAAGGTAGGAAGAATCCGCAATACTTTCTGGTATCACCCAAAGATGTCCTTGCTCCCAGCTGGACCCAGTGGAAGTGAATGCCAAACTGACATCTATTTAACTCCGAAATTCTCTTGCAAGTGGTGGTTCTTCAGAAACATCGCCAAGCCTCTCTTCCCTCCCGACGCTGGATGCGCACGGTCCCATCGGCACCGGGGTCCCATCAGCACCAGAGTGGCTGAACTGAGCACTGCGTCTTCGCGTCTTCACGTAGCAGGTTGTGTGATTCTGACCATGGCCCCCAAATTGACACCTGTTGAAATAACATTGGAACTGCATTTGTAACTAATCGCAACGGAGATGTCAACTCAATTAGTCTGACAATAGGACAACCCAGGAGACTCCACTCCTGCCCGGGCCAACGCTCCCAGCCAAGTCCAGGCTTGTTGTCTATTATCTGACAAGCCCAGAACAAAATTAACACTAAATATAAGGTAATTTAATTAACTCCTCCTATCCCAGCAGGCGGGTCCCAGCACCCCGGGCGCCCCAGGCCTTCCAGGAGGCAGAGGACTGTTGCCCACCCCCACCCACCCCTGCAGCAAGTATACACTTGGGCTGTGCTTCATTATTTTAAGTGGGCGATTTGCAACCAGAGATTTCTATGAAACTCCTTGGAGCACTAAAGCAAAAGTCAAGTTGTTTCTTATCCTGAAGGACATGGTAATAAATTGTGTGGAAAACATTCACAGGAAAACATACCTTGTAAGAGTCAGGATTCTTCAAAGAAGTATGTGTGCTTCCTGGAGAGGAGGTGGGATGGGGCTGGGGGGAGCGGGGAAGAGAGAGACAGAGAGACAGAGCAAACAGAAGACCCTGGTTTAAAAGGAACAACAAGAAGACAGTCTGAAAGGGCCAAAACACAAAGAAGCTATACTAAATATAGGAAAAAAATATAGGAAAAAAACATCGTGGGATTGTTTTATTATGAAGACTTTCCGGGAGCAGATATTTTTAAGGGACACAAAGGCTCCTTTTGTTTCCAAATTTCAACAAAGCTGACCCTTGACTCTCATCCCCAGTGCACTGAACATCAACCTATTTAATTCTTCTGGTTTTCCCACTTTCCAATATTAAGCCAACACAAAGGACATTGAGTACCAGGTTATGAGCTTTAGGAGTGCAAATTGCAACTCCTCAGGCTGTAAAGCAGAAGTAGCTGAGTGGAAAATGCTGGGTGGGGAAACTGAGGCAGCTCGCAGCTGTAAATAGCAGCAAGCTGAGCCCTTCACTTGAACACAGTTTGTCACTGGAGGTCACGGGTGAATGTGGGCTTTCCTCTTGTGTCCGAGGAGCAGGACAGTTTGCCGAAAGCCAGACCCATGTTCTCACCTGGCTCTCCTGGGGACGAGGGACGGCTACGCTGCCGGCTGGCTGGGGCGCGGTGTGGGCGGCTGTGGGACGCAGCTTTTCTCCATGTGAAGCCAATTAGATGAGGCATCAAAACAATAGGGAGGTTGCAGCACATTTCCGAGTGTAGATGAAATCAGGTGCCTGGGTCAGGAAACACCAGGTCAATAAAAGCCTGCAGACCTCATTAAAAGGCAGAGCAGCGGGATGGACTAAAATCATTAAATATGTTAATTTGCAGCCAGGAAATGAAAACTTTGGGCAAAACCAGTGGCTGATGGGAGCCCCAACCTTGGGTTTTCATCTCAGCTCCCTGGGTTCTCCCCTTAGGTGACCGTGGGCGCTCCGGGTGCCAGTTTTCCTTGTCTCTTTTGTGAGGGAGTTGACCTGCTTCATCTAAAGTGCTTTCTCATCCATTTAGTTGCTCATTCAGGACTCTAGACACCTTAAGCAGGTGCTTCTCAGCCAGGGCCACACATTAGAATTACCCCGGGACCTTTTAAATATCCCAACACACAGACCCCTCCCAGACCAATTCCATCAAAATCTCTAGGGGGAAGTAGAAGTGATTCCAATATGTGGCCAAGGCTGAGGACCACCAAACTCTCATTGTTTTTAATAAATAGGAACTAAGATACCTAAATGCACCCCTTCACCCCCGCCACCCCATCCTGCCTCCTTGAGAAGAGCTGGCATCTTCCAGAGGGGAAGGGACTAAACAAGGTGCCCAGCTTGCACTCCATTCCGGGGCAAACAGCTCCAGAAAAATCTGAGTCGGTGACAGATCACAGGTGTAGATAACAGCAAATGGCATGGGCCCTGCGTCTGCCGGGTCAGCTGGCTGATGGACAGAGCTGGAGAAAGGCGAGCGGGCCATCCCAAGCTGGCGTGGACGGCGTGGATGGCTTTTTGGAGGACTCAGAGCCCATCCTTGCTCCCAGCCCCTAGTGAAGCACAGGCTGTTCATACCAACCTCCTGGCCTTTGCAAAGCAACTCTCATGGTAAACATGGTCCCTGGACCTCCTTCCAGGAGAGAGAGAAAACTGAGACCCATTAAAGGGTCAGCATGAAAAGTGGGTTGGGGGGAGCTACTCTTTTAGGCAAACTGCACTGTGCGGTGTTGAATAGCTTCCTCCCCCAAACGCACGTCCTCCCCGGGACCTCAGACTGTGACCTTCTTTGGATGTCATCATGGAGGCAGCAAGACAAGGTCATACTGGAGTAGGGTGGGCCCTGAATCCTAGGTGACTCGTGTTCTTATAGGAAGACAGGAGGCAGGGGCACACAGGGACAACGTCACGTGTGTTAATTTGCTTGGGCTGACACACAAAATGTCATAACAGAAATTTGTTTTCTCACAGTTCTGGAAGCTAGATGGCCACGATCACGGGGTCGGCAGATTTGGTTTCTTCTGAGGCCTCTATCCTTGGCTTGCAGACGGCTGCCTCCGTGCTGTGTCCTCACGTGACCGTCATTGGCCTGTCATCAGTGTCCTAGTCCCCTCTTCTTCTAGGGACACCAGTCATACTGGATTAGGGCCACCCTAATAACCCCGTTTTAACTTAACTACCTCTTCTGGGCTTTATCTCCAAACACAGTCACGTTCCGAGGCCCTGAGGTTAGGGCTTCAATACGTGAATCGGGGTGGGGGAGGACACACTTCATAACGTAACAGCACTGATGATGGATTGGAGCCACACGTCCACAAGCCAGGAATTCTAAGAGTTGCTGGCAATCACAGGCACTGGGGGAAGCCTGGAAGCCTCCTCCCCTCCAGCCTCCAGAAGCTCTGCTCACACCTTCAGACTTTCAGCTTCCGGAACTGTGAGAGAATAAGCTTCTGTTTTTTTGTTTGTTTGTTTTGTTTTGTTTCAAATTGAAGTACAGTTGATTTAAACGTTGTGTTAGTGTCAAGTGTACAGCATAGCAATTCAGTTATGCATGTACATGTATGTATTCTTTTTCAGATTCTTTCCCACTATAGGTTATTACAAAATATGGAATACAGTTCCCTGTGTTATACAGTAGGTCCTTGTTGTTTATCTGACGGACAGTAGTGTGTATACGTTAATCCCAAACTGCTAATTTATCCCTCCCACCACCCTTTCCCCTTTGGTAACTATAGTTTGTTTTCTATGTCTGTGAATCTATTTCTGGTCTGTAAGTTCATTTGTATTATTATTATTTTTAGATTCCACATATAAGTGATATCAAATGATATTTATCCTTCTCTGCTTGACTTACTTAATATGATCATCTCTAGGTCTATCCATGTTGCTGCAAATGGCATTATTTCATTCTTTTTTTATGGCTGAGTAATATTCCATTGTATGTATCTACCATATCTTCTTTATCCAATCATCTGTCAATGAGCATTAAGATTGCTTCCATGTCTTGGCTATTGTAAATAGTGTTGCTATAAACATTGGGGTACATGTATCTTTTTGAGTTATAGTTTTCTTTGAATATATGCCCAGGTAGGATTGCTGGATAATATGGTAACTCTATTTTAATTTTTAAAGGAATCTCCATTGTTTTTCATAGTGGCTGCACCAAATTACATTCCCACCGACAGTGTAGGAAGGATCCTTTTCCTCCACACCCTCTCTGGCATTTATTATTTGTAGACAAAGCTTCTGTTTTTTTAAGCCACCTGGTTTGTGATAATTTATTACCAGCCCCAGGAAACGAATACAGCTTGTCTTAAGCTTTTTCCTCTGAGTGTCTACGACGTGACTTAAATGTCTAGACATAGTGAAAGCTCACGCCCTCCAAGCAGGCTTGCGCTGTCCCTGCAGGCCACGGCACAGGCAGTGGGAAAGCCCGCGAGTAGGCTTCTCACCTGTCACTAGAGCTGCCGTCACTGCCACACTCCACACACTTTCCACGGGAGACCCCGGGGATGGCCAGGCCAGGATGGGAGGAGTGGGATAGCGTGGGGTTATCGTGAGGAGTGACGTCTCTTGTCACGTCTCACTTTTCACTGGGCATTGGTCTTCTGAGCACAGTACTGACTGCAAATCACCCATCAGAAGTTCTGCGTGGGATTGGCCCTCATCTTGGGACTGGGTAGGGGATGATTCCAATGGAGATCTGTTGCCTATTTATCGCTCTCAGCACCCAGCGCAACCCAAGCTCCTTGGCAAGCTGTGACGGCTGTGACCCGGGCCCTTGTGTGGACAGAAGAACTCCGGCCAGGCAGCAGCCGGCCCGCACCGCGGGCATCCCTGTGAAGTGACATGTGGGTCTGTGGACCCACCTTATTCAGCGTGTTCACTTACAAAAGGAAATTGGCGTGCTCCCCCCTCCCCGCCTACCTCGCAGAGTCTGGCTGACTGGCTCTGCGCCATGTGGGCAGGTTTCTGATCCCCGAAGGCACAGAAAAGGGGAGTGGATCCACACAGGGAAAGTTCATAGAAAGAAGCTCCAGCTGCAAACAGCACAATGCGAACCCCCAGACAGCCCAGCTCTCCTGGGGGCCGATAAGGAAGCCAAAGTTGTGTTCCGCATGGCAGAAGCCTGTCTGCCCTGGACAAGGCGCCCAAGTTATCTGTTGAATGAATGAATGAATGAATGAATGAATGGTTTAAACAGGGAAGTGAAGACGCAGGAAAGCAGCTGCCAGTGGTGTTTTGCCCACAGGGAGCCAGTGGCCCAGGGCTTGCTCCTGCATGGATCCAGGCACGGTGGGGAGCTGCCGCCTCCCCTCTGGGTCTCACTCAAAGCAGAGGGTGAGGATGTGCAATCTCCAACCTTCCGTGAGTTGGTCACTTTTCTTCGCCATCAGTGAAAGTCGCAGGAGCACACGGGGTTTGGTTTTCGTTTGTTTGCTTGCTTGCTTTTGACGCCTAACCTTGCAAATGAGCCCACGTGTGTAAATCGGGCCCTTGAAACCTCTTTGATAGGAAGGGGGACCCACAGGGGAGACCAGGCGGCGCTCAGCATTCACCCCTCCAGGTCTCTGCAAATAACAAGCACATGGAAGGTGGTTGTGCAGAACACAGGGCCCTTCTGCGACTCTGCATCCAGGGGGACTGGGTTGAAGAAGGATCTTTTTTACATGCAGGAGGAAGGGAAAGAAAGGGTCGAGGAGAGAAAGGGGCCCCAAAGTGAAGAGCCGCCCCAATTAGATCAGGGAATCACAGGCAGCCTTTCTCCCTGGCAGCGAGCACCCCAGCACGCGATGAGTGACAAGAAACCCTTGAAGGGTGCTCACTTTTTCCGAGGAAAAATGTAATTTGTAAACAATCAACATCTTCATAAGCTGTAAACAACCAGCTCTGACTTCTAGGAGATTTACTGATGCTTGAGTGACTACCATTCACAATGTTTTCCCAAACCAACTTCGTTAATTCGTGGCCTGGTATTCATTAGGGACTGCCTCCAGCCCCGCTTCCAACCTAGTGACACAGGACAGGGTCCGAGCCCTTTTCCATCAGGGGAGCGGGCCCAGGGTGGTTCAATCCTGTCTTCTTTCCTTTCTCACCACGGCTGGCCTTGTACCTCACAGGATAGGAAATATTTGTTTTGTTTGAAAATTCAACTGTTGCAAAAATCACCCATCATTTATCACCCGTCTTGGATGAGCAATTGCGGGTCAATGCCGGCTGGATGCTTTTCCTCCAGGCTCCTCCTCTCCCCACCCCTCCCCCTCCCCCAGTAACCCCCCACCCCCACCTCAGGGAAATCAAGAAAAACAAGATTCTACTTGTCCAGGCCCTCAGAGACTCCTCGGAATTGCTGGAATCATCACAATAAGTGGTAGTAATAGAACCATATACAGGACTGTAAATACAAACCGCTCCATGGAGTGGCAAAAAATAATGAAGTAATTAGGGGAACTATTGTCAGCACCTGGGACTGATTGGTACCCGCACGTTCCTGGCTTCATTGTATTATTATTTGTCTGGAACAATAAGCAGATTCTGAAGTTGTGAAACTTCAGCCCTCACACCCAGCTCCTTCTCCCCAGGGCCCCCGTCACCCTGAGGTGAATCTCATGGTCTTGCTGGGGGGTGGGGGGAGCTGTCCGTTCAGCCCGTGGAAAACCAGATAAAAGGTCACTCATAGCCCTGCTTTCCCTCCCATCAGGGTAATGCCACTTCAGTTAGCCATTGATGGGTTGCCTATGAGATGCAATTTAATGCACCACTTCTAGGCTGCGAGTGTGTCCCACAGACGGACCCAGACCGCGAGACAGTCAAGGGAATGGAGACGTTCAAAGCTACTCCCTGTGGGTTCTAAGTGGAAATAACTGTTTGAATGCTCAACCTGCAATCTTGTACCCGGCAGGCTGCCCTTCGTCCTGGTCGGGATTTCTGCACAGCAGTGCCCAATTGCCAGTCATGATAATAATTCGATGATGATAATAATGTTAACACATAGTATTACGATCACCAAGTCCTGTTTTAAGCATATATAGTCATTTACTCTTCACAATGACCCAGTGAGATAGATATTGTTATCCCCATTTTATAGATGGGGAAACCAAGGTACAGAGAAGTGAAGTGACTCATCCAAGGCCACAGAGCCAGGGTTCTCAGCCAGGGGGTTTGGTGGCAAAGTACAAACTCTTAATCCTCTGTCTGCTGTCCCTGCTCAGTGGCTTCCTTACAGGACTATGGACCAAGGGATATGCACAGTGGGGCTGTTGGAGGCTGGAAAAGAAGGAGGGAGGGAAAGAAGTGGAAAAGAGTCATGCTAAAAACCAAGGCAAGAAAACAGTGCCTCTGACTTGCCAATGGACTTGGGAGAATCCAGTGCCTTCCCTCAGCTGGGGAAGGTACACTTCCAGATAAAACCCTCATGCCTACTGAAGCACACGTCAGAATGCTTGTCATCATCTCAAGAAACGGGTGATGCTGACAGAGTAAATCTATTCTCTGAGAGCCATGATGCACTCAGGAAACGCCTGGGTTTCCTGCCACTCAGAACCTCTCAGGGTCCACAAAATTTGACTGGCTGCTTACCTCCAGGATTTAAATTTTAAACCCATGGAGTCTGTTGAATTGCTAGCCAGGTGATTCTGTCTTGCAAGTTTCAGTCCAGTGGGAGGTGGAGTCATCTGCTCCCACCATCCAATCACCATTTCTGGCAGAAGGAAGCTGAGTAGTGGACTTTGCTGGATGACCACGGATGAGTTACCCAACCTCTGTGGGCCTCAACTTTCCTATCTGTAAAATGGGAATAATGATCCGCCTGCCTCTTAGGCTGACTGTGAGGATTCAATGAGTTCAGAAACATTAATCACTAATGGCTATTTCCACGGACAAAGGCAGACTGTCTGTGAAAGGAAGGAAATTTAAGCTTCAGGTCCTGGTCTTGCCTTCTTGCAGCCCCCACCCCTCCAAAGCACCACATTTCGTATTCATCATTTTCTTAAAGAGAATCCCAACTTGTATAAGCTTCAAGCCCTTTAAAACCGGTATCCACTCTGGGATTATCTAGAAAGGGAAGCATTTGGTTTGGCTAACTGCTGTAGTCCCGCCTAGCGCGAAAATGCCAGCTTTTAGGTCTTAGACACAAACATACATGTGGAAGACCCTCCTGTGCGGACAGGGGCACAAATGTCTTTCCAAGCAGGCAGGAGCCATCGGAGACAGCGGATGCTGGGCTTGTTACAGAATGACCAGCTCGTCCCAGTTTCCCTGGGACTGTGCCAGTTTTAAAACCTAAAGTATTAAGTCTCGGAAAAGCCCCTCAGTCCTGGGCGTACCGGGACGGCTGGTCACCCTCCTTGTTGAGGACAGACATGTCGCTGTTACTTACCACGATCTCTTAGGTGTCAGTGCCTCACGCCTGGTAGGTGCCCTGTAACTCTTTGTTGAGTGAATGGTGTGCAAACCAACCATCCCTTGTGCCTTGTGAGCTGGAGGAGGGAGAGTGCCTGGTCTGGGGCGGGAGCAGGGAGATGGCATGGAAATCCAGTGTGAAAAGCAAGCTGGTGGTGGTGCAGGAGGATCAGGAAGCTACCATGATTTGGGGGAGAGGGCTGTGGAATGGGATGAGGACAACCCCCAGCCCCCTGCCACCACCAAACGCAGGTTGGCCGCCCAGACCCCAGACAGTTTCTGCTTACTTCTGGGTACCTGATAACAAACAGCGTGTCTTCCATTTAGAAGCTCCACAGGGACATTTTCTCAGCTTGGAAACTACCCCCGTGTCCAGGCAGAGCCCCAAAGACACGCGGGATCTGGCCGGGGGTAAACGGAGCCCCAGGCAGGGCTGCGGAGGGCTTTGGGCACGCGGGCGAGCTGCTCAGGCCCCGATTCCACATGCTGTGTGGACTCCAATTACCCGAGGACTTAGAGATCAAACAGCCCAACTCTGCTTCACAATAAAAGAGGAGCTCTTGATTTTACTTTGTGCTACACCCTCCAGCCAGACTGTGCAAAACAATGCATTGCATTGATGTCCTCCTGAGCCCCAAACCTCCCTGAAATCGTGTCTCCGCTTATTCCAGCGACATCTCTATAAAGTGGACAGGGGAGAGGGTCAGCTTTTTTGAAGAAATGCCTGGGATATCACGGCAACCACAGATGGCTTAACCCACATGCTCCTACTTTGCTAAGGACAGAGAATTTTAAAATCATTTATTTTTATTTTCAGGTGTACTTTAAAGGTGTAGTGTTGGAATGTGAGGAAATTTCTTTTGTATCGGCCCTTAGCTGAGCGGTGAGATAGACACAGAGGGCTTGAAAGAAAACAGAAAAGCCAGCATAAGGCTGTGGGCCAAAGACTGGAATTTTGCAAATTTTGTTTCTCTCCTCTCTCATCGTACAAACTAGGATTTCTAGTGAGGCACAGCACAGCCAACAATTAGCCTGAATTTTTTTTTTAGTGATAATGTTGGTTAATAGGTAAATATTGCAGAAAATGCGATCACTTTGAATATTTAAGATTAAGAAAAGCAAAAAGGGTTGAGAGAAAAAATTTCTTCGTAGGCATCAAAATATGTAGGCAACAATAGAGATCTAAGTCCACTAATCTAATTTGTTTTTTTACATATACTAATACCAAAAAAATACTTGAGCTTTCAAGACAATAGATTTTTAATTATAGTCCACTAAAGTGATAAAAACGGTCAGGATTTTTTTGATAGGTGACTTCACCTGTGTAATAATCAGGTTATTCATGTCACTACTTGTCTACAGGCTTTTCAGTAAATGAATGATCCAGAAAACCTTAAATGGATCAGTTTCCCTTTGATACAGAAAGTGAAAAATAAATGGTTGAGATATTGTTGAAGGACTGTTGTGACACAGAGAATCAGGATTCTAGCTCAAAAGGCGAGTGCAAGTATCTTTTAGGCTGAGCTAATTCTATGCTGAAAGCATATATTTATAACAAAAATTGACCTTAACGTCAAGGAGAAATGATCTTGCAGGTTTTTCTATTTTGGAACTAATCTGCTAAATCATTTCTTATTCCATGGTCTTAAAAAGCAGTTAATATGACTTTGAAAGCAGCATTTTTCCAGCACTGTAAACATGCTGGCATAGAAAACGTAAGAGAAGCAAAACTATCTCCTTTGTGAGATTCCTAAACAATTTGTCTTAATTTTAGTTGTTTCTTCTCAAATAGTGAATCCTCCCCCCATCATGCCTCTGTACCCACACACTGCTTATTTAGTGTTGTTGTTGGTTTTTTTTTTTTTTGGTGAAATTTACACCTCAATGTAAATTGTCTTACTTCAAATTGTCCTGGAGATATTTAAAGCTGAAATAATGCAAAGTGCTCACTCGATTTTGCATTACTTGCCACACTATAAGAATAAACCTGGAGATAATTATTTTCTGCTGCTAATTTTGGATTTGTTAATTCTTTTACTGTAACAGCCCTCCACTAGAAAGTTAAAAATCAGGTGGTTGACCATTGTGAAAGAGGATATTGTAATCCATTACCAAACGTCACGAGGATGCATGTGTGTAAGAATTAAGACGTCTTATGAATCAGCACCAAATGCTGGATAAAATGAGCCACCTGCCACAGAATCTTCCCCTGTGCAAATTCAGCAATGCTAAGCAGGTCCTCCGGGTTGTAGAAGTCACAGCCAGATCACAGATTTCTGCACGCAGGGGCCGTTTCTGTGGGAAAAATGCAGCGGGGAATGTGGTGTTACTTACCTCGCTTTATACCACAACTGTTGCAGGCAAGGTGTCTCCGATTGCTTCCCAGTTTTGCTCGGGATCCAGAAAGAAATAGTTTCCCTGACTAGTTACTTCTTACGGGTTCCTTAAGACACAGAGATTTTGGAAGATAATTTGGCATGCTGTCCTCAGTGGTGCCTCTCAGTTTAAAGCCTTAGAGATGGACAGACGTACATTGGTTTCCCAACACGACTGAAATTCGGAGCAGACATGCAGGCTCCGAAAGCCTTTCCCCGAAATGGGCACAGTTTCTCGTATAGCCACTAGATGGCGTATGACAACCATTTGTGTCAGCCCCACACCGGCCTCCCATCTGTCAATAGCTTACCAAATGTGCTCTAAAACAGTTACTCCAAGACGACTTCGCTATTAGATTATTATTATCGTTTCAATCGTCATATGCAAATTTAAATGGTCCTGACTGATGTTTTGGAAGTAGAAGAAATCTTCACCTAAAAAGACTATCAGAAAATGCATTTGCTACGTATCAACATTAATAAACATTCTCACTTAAAAGTCGAATTAAGGCACAAATATTAAGTGTTGATGTGTATACTACCCATTTATTTACCAATGGTTCCACAAACTTTTATTAAGTGTCCATTGTGTGGGAAATGTTACCTGTGCTTCTAAAATGTTGAAAGAACATTTTATTACCAGAAATTAATCAATTTCTGATAGTAATGTTGCTGGAGAAACAAGATCAGAAGATAAAGACATCAATTCCATGTTTTATAGTTGGGCCATCAATGTAACGTTAAAACTAAATATGTGTTGGCAGGCATTTCAGCAGCTTCATATTTGCTGTAGAATAAATCTGAAATTCAGGGCCAAAAAAAGATCGAGTGAATCACTTTAAAAATTCTCTTCTCCCTATAGCAAAATATGACTCCCCTTTTGCCTTAATAGATGTAAAATCTCATAAAAAATAAACAAATAAAATACACAAGTTCTATAGTACAATGTTCTCTTTTGTGTCCTTTGTTACCAAGTATAGGAATGAGATAATGAGATATTTAGAGGGATGAGAATTTTGTGACATAATTTTTTAAAGTTTATTTGCTGATAAGCCTTAATAATAATAACGACTTTATCACATTGTTCAGAAGGATGTGAGAAGACTTCTTCAAAACTTAGTACCACACCTGTGGGGATATCAACAAATCTCTTTCCATTTTTAAGAATCAATGATTTAAAAGAAATGAGAGCATTTAAATGCTTTCACTCTTCTCAAAATTGGTGTGATATTTCTTCTACGCCAGCCTTGACCCAAAAGAAAAGAATGGTCTCATTTTTAGAATTAATGGCTATTTGTTTGAACTGAAGAATTAGTTGCATTTCAAAATAAAGACATGCCTAATGAAATGATTAAAACATACAGAGCATTAAATTATAAGCAGATGGGGGTGAGAGGAAGGGGGGGAGGTGAGTTTGCTAGAGACCAGGGTCCAGGAAAGCCCACAGCTTTGTGTTTTTCTCAACAATACAGAAGATGATTGTTTAAGCAATGGAAGATAAGAAAACAACCTCTGAAAGAGAAATCTTTTCTTTTTTGGGGAGGGTGGATAGACAGGAACATGCAATAAGAGCCAGAAAGTGAAATCCGTGTGTCTTGTAACAGGTTAAAGAGATGGCTGCTATTGAAGGAATCTGAATATTCACAGTGATGCTGGGAAAAGGGTATTTGCAAATGTATTATAACAGTGGGAGGTTCTATGCGAGCAAAGAGGATCAGATGGGTCCAGAATAAGTCATGGTTCAGGGTTTGGATGGTTCAGAAGAAAGTCAGACATCTCCCTGGCTGTTGTCTGGTTCCAGTTACCCATGAAACACCTTCTCTCTTCCCTCCTTCCCGAAATTTATCATTTTAAATGCTGCTCCGTATAGTTAAAAGATAAGCGTCTGATGAGATAAAGTTTCGAGCAGCTGAAAAGGAGGTTCAGTGAATGAGAGCTGTTCACAAGACTGTGCAAATTGTCTAAGTGACACTTTAGAGTTTAGCGGAATCTGTGAGAGTTTTATCTTGAATTTCTATCAGGCCACATTCAGCAGGAGCTGGTTCCCTGGAAACAGGAATTTAAAAAAAAAGAAAAAAAAAAAAAAAGAAAAAAAAATCTGGGCTGTGTCTCTATCCTTCCTGGATATACAATGGCAGTTTCGACCCATTTGAGCTGCCTTCCTGAACAGCGGCACTGATTGTCTTCGAGTGTGGGTTAATGGATGTAGGTCTAGAGATAAAGGAAATAAACCCTCTAAGATTTTGTCTGATTTTTTAAAAGGCATCTCACCTTCCTAAGTGGTGTGTCTTCTTTGTCCTGGATTTCTGCGAGGGAGAGGACCGCCCTGTGGTGGTGACTGTGGCTTGGACCCAGGGCCAGGGCCAGGCTCAGGTCACTTTCAGAGTGAAATCAGTTGTTGCTTTAGTAACAGAAGGGACACACACACACACACACACACACAGACACTCTCTCCAGGGAAGAATTTGCTGTCCTTGTTCTCTGTCCCATTAGATCCTGTCTCCCATCCATCCCAGCTGCCCCTGTGCGTGTCTCCAGCACTTGTGTCTTGCCTCGTGGCAGAGAGCACT
Organism: Camelus bactrianus; assembly: GCF_048773025.1. Taxonomy (NCBI): domain Eukaryota; kingdom Metazoa; phylum Chordata; class Mammalia; order Artiodactyla; family Camelidae; genus Camelus; species Camelus bactrianus. The sequence continues at coordinate 27,860,906 of NC_133549.1, forward strand.
GCTCTGAAAGCTGACAAATTGTTTATTGCAGGATCTTGTTTCCCCAGCACCATCCAGTGACACTGCGCATCCCTAAAACCTAAAGCCAGAGGTATAAGCTATTGATCCCACACTACCTCCTGCCTTGTTAGAACTCTCAGAGTCATCTCAGCTGCGAGACAAGGTCTCTGTGTTCAGGAGTTGAGGGAGTGGGACTCCTTTGCAAATCATCTGCCCCCTGTACTGGGAAGGTTGGGGTTCCATGAAGGGCTTAGCTACACCAGTGGCCTGTTTTGAGAACAGTGACACCCCCTCCCCTCTCTGACCACTGTAAGACCTCACTCTTTTCTCTTTGATTTTTCAAGTTCTGTTGAATGTGTCCCAGAGGAAGCCTCATTCAGTCCTTCGAAAGGAAATGACCATAAACGTAGAAATTTAACATTTATGTGCTAAAACAGACAAACAATGTGAACTGCCATTCTACTTTTAAAGATGCACTCTTTGGAAATCTGACAGTGTTCCCATTTCTCTATGAGAAAACAACATTCTTGAAGAGGTTAACATTGTCCATCTCAAGCAGTTCCTGGCTAGAGGGGAGGGTGGGGGCCCAGAGGCTGGGGTGGAGATGGGGAAATCAGACAGCAGCCCAAAAAGCAAAGCTGATCAGGGCTTGGTGAGGACAGAAGACAGAGCTGACTGATGGGGGACAGGTGTGGGGAGAGCTATGCTCCCACAGGGGACGGGAAGGAGCCGAAGATCCTTGAAAGTCACTTCTTCTGTCTATACGTATGTGGCCCTGCCCACATCTTCCTGGTCCTTCCAGGGTTCTACAGGAGCCAGGGGATGAGTGCAACTCTGCAGCTGGACAGGAAGAGCCCACATCCTGATCTGAGGCTCTGGCTCTGTCTCCATCACGCGCACCCACGTGACGACCTTATGGTATGTCCTCTAAAAACTCAGGTGAGTGGCGTCATCATCTTTGTCCTCCTCCTCCCCTTTATCACCATGGTAGCAGTAGAAGCCGACACATGGAGGGCTTACTACCTTCAAGGAGCTCTTGTAAGCACTGCACACGCATCATGCCATGCAAAAGTCCCAGCCACCCTATGAAGGGAGTGCCCTGTTCATGCCAAGTCCTGCTCAGACTAGTACTTGGCCCACAGTAACAGCTCCAGGAGGAACAGTCACAGCCAGCATTGTGGATGAGGCACTTGCACGGGAACGGCCCTGTGAAAGAAGACAGGGGTATCAAAGAGTGAGTCATCAACAGGAGTTCATGGACACCTTCTCCGTGTCCTTGTGGAAGATGCCAGGCTGCTGACCCTGCAGGTCTCACGGCCCCTAGGCTGTCACATTTGGCATATAAAGGTCAGCTGGCTCGGTCTATAGGGAATTTAGAGATGTGGATGGGCTACCCCTGGTCCTGGAGACCTCACCTTGAGGACAAAGAGGAGTGGTGAGATGCAGCCTGAAGAGCAGCACCACGCACAGGCTGGTGGCATATGCCTCCCACAGCCTCAGCTCTAAGCCGTATTTCGGGGCCCTGAGGAGGTGGTTAAAGATGCAGGCACCTGGGCCCATCCCCAGAGATGCTAATTTGCTGAGTCTGGATGGGGCCAGGGAATTTGCATTAGAATCAAATTTCCAGGTGCTCCTGATACTGGGGATCCAAAGACCTAGAAGAGACAGATCAGAGAGGATGGATGAGGGACTGGAAGAGGGGGAGGCTTCGAGTGGTCCTGACCTTTATCACAACCAGGATCATGTATCTCAAGTTGTCACCTGATTAAAAATAGGACTGCAGTAGATTGAAATGGCAGGGGCAGGGGTTGGGGGAGGGAGAGGGGGCACACTTTCCAGAAACAAACCGCAATTCTTCAGGACTGGGTGCCTGGGAGAGGAAACAGAGACAAGAGCAAGTCACGCATCCTGCCTTGGGAGTTGATGCTTGGAAGATGAAACAAGGCTCTGATGAGCTCTGGGGTCCCCAGAGTGCAGTTCAGGGCTCTGACCAGCCGGGAGGAGGCTGGAGGGCGCCTCGCTCAGCCTGTCGTCCAGCTGCCTGGATGGAAACAGCTGAACTTCAAAAGAAACCTGGGGTTTTTACCCAAGGGCAGCTGTGCTTGTGTGGGTGGGTGGGGCGCCCAGGGGAGCTGAAAAAAAAGAGCCGAGGAACAGGAAGAGAGAGATTCAGGGAGGAATGAAGAGCCTCAGGATTGGGCTGTGTTTATGGAGGAGGTGGGCACACGTGGAAATGTCTTCCACATTTCTGTTTTAATCAACACTGAGTTATAAAATCACCCTGATAATCTCCTGAATATCCATGCAGACAAATTGTTTCACGGCAATTACACCTGAAACCCTTCCCTGCGCTCATACGTTAAGGACTGCCATGAAAACGTCCTGGGAGCCAAAAGGCAGAGAACTTGGGGCATCCATGTCACCCCCCCCCAGCACAGGATTTTTTGTGAGTTCTCTTTTTCCTTAAGATGCGGTGATTCTAGAAAGTTTGGCCAAGGGGTGGAGAAACCCCCTAACAAACAAAAGGAAGTCACTCAGGATTTGGAAGACAGCACAGCTAAGAGCCTGAACTGTGTTCTGTCTTAGGAAGACAACAGAAGACAGGGTCCCTAGCAGTTTCACAAAGGTGAGATGATGTTATCGAAGGAATCGCTTTCAATGGCTTAAGTTACAGGAGGGAAAACATGGGCCCAGAGCTTGAAGAAGTCAAAAAAAAGAAAGAAAAACCAAATCAGGGATTGTGCAGAACAAGAGAACAAGCAAAACAAGGGAATGAACTGCCAAAGAAAGTGGAATTTCCATCCCCGGAGCTATTCTGAGCGAGTGGAGGGACCTCTTTATTACAGGTTGTTTAGAGTAATGAACTCGATCCCAGCGCGATGCATGGGAATGGACTCAGTGACCCCGCGAAGCTCCTTCCAGTCCAAACAACTCCGTAATTATTGACCCAGGTGGCCAAGGGTTGGTCTCAGAGGGGGAAGAGTCCGTTTTCAACTGACTTGCAAGGGATCCGTTGCCAGCAGCGCTTTGTCATTGACTGGATCGTTTTCAAGTCATTTTGTTCAGCAAAAACCCCAACGGGGAGACCCACTCAGCAACTGGTTTTGAGCCTTTGCTGAGGGTCTCCAGGGCTCAAGCCTTTGTGGCCACATTTAATTCCCAGTTGCATCGTGCAGGCTCTGGAAAGGTCCCAGAGGTCTGCTGCAGGGTTGCACGGCTCCCTGGAGAAAGGGAGGTGCCAAATGCCCCCCATGTTTTCTCTTGCTAGAAAGTTCCACGGCCTGGCCGCTACAGCTGGTCGAAGGAGCTTCTCCCTGAGGATGTCATCCAGAGTCTGCCTCCATCCTGTTTTCAGTCGCTTGGAGTGAGTTTGATATTACTCTGGCCTCCTGATCTGCATTTTTGCTCTTTTGTCACCTCAGTAGCTTGACATGAGGATGTCCCCACCGTCGGGAAAAAAGTCAAAAGAGACTCCCAGTTGGTTCTAACTCTCCACTTCTCTCTCCATCTTGCAGTCTCCGGGAGACCTTTTTTTTTTTGCATTCTTTTTTATTGAAGTTTACATATAGTCAGTTTACAATGTTGTGTCAGTTTCTGGTGTACAGCATAATGTTTCAGACATACATATACATATATATATTCATTTTCATATTCTTTTTCATTATAGGTTATTATAAGATATTGAATATGGTTCCCTATATATATAGTAGAAAATTCCTGTTTATCTATTTTATATGCAGTAGTTAGTATCTGCAACTTTTGAGCTCTCTGGGAGACCATTTTAAACAGAATTTTAGGAAACCTGTTTCAACCTTTTATGTACTTATACAATAAATATTTCATAACAATAAGTTAAAAAAAGAAAAGCATCAGCCCTGATTTTTTCAGGCTTCCCCAGCTTGTGGGGGTAAATTACCCCACCTTGATGAACAAATCACCCCTCCCTGACTCTTGTCCCACCTACATGACACGTAACACGTAGGGCCTCTCGAAGCAGAGCTCTCTCGGGTAGTCCGCAGAAGGTTCTTGAATGAGCTTACCCAACAGCCACAGCTAAGTCAGTTCCTCCCTGGCTCTCCTCCCCAGGAAGCCACACAGAGAGGGTAATTTGCCACCATCCCTGCTGCCAGGACCCAAAGTGACAAAATGGATTTCCTGACATACACGCTGGTTCCACGTAGTTCCAAAGTGTCAAAGCCAGGGGCCCCCGCAGTGCTGGTTTCCTCATCGTCCTCTAAATGCTAAAGACACAGTTCAAATCCTGCTGAGATGTGGAAGGGCCTCTCTTCCTTAGCCCTTACCCACCCCATGCTGGCTCTATGTCTGTAAGACTCAGACACCAGTCACTCAGCTTCACCAAGGTCTTAATACCTGGGACAGATAAAATTCTGCCCGTTGTCCTCCCCATCGAAGGAGCAGGAACAAAACTCCCTACTGCACTGGGCTCTCAGGGGCCCCACACAGTCAAGTCAGAATTCAGCTGTGGTTCTTGGTAGCATTTTCCAACTCCAAAAACCATCATACTTTTTCTTGAGTTATACCCTATGACCCAGTAATTCCTTCTGAGTCACTTTTTCTGGGGAGATAATTCTGAGTATAGGAAAGCCAGTGTGCACAAAGAGTTTACTAAAATATCATTTAGAAGAGTAAGAAATTAGAAATCATTGAAATATTTGACCATTAAGAAATGGGTGGGTGAATTATGGAATGTCCCCCTCAAAAGAAGAGTGCACAGCCATTAAAAATTATGTTTACAGAGGCTTTGTGGTAACAAGGAAAATGTTTGTCAAATAAGATTAGATGAAAAGACAATCAGAATGCAGAATTTTATATTCAAATGATTATAATGATATAAGATAAATCCAAAAACATGCATTAAAAAGTCAGAAAAAATACATAAATAAGCATTACTAATATATATCTTTAGGTAGAAGTAGTGGAAAGCTGGGTGATTTAACAAATACATTCCTTTCTAATTTTCTGAATATATCGAGTGAGAGTAGCTCTTAAATAATGAAAAAATAAGCATTAAAAGAAGAAATTAAAAAAAAAAACCATTTCCATCTCGATACAGGTGAAAATGGAGCTGTATCAGCTGGTGGAGGACACACCACACACGTTCAGCATCCCCACTGGGCAGTCTGGCAGCTAATGGGCTCTCTCTCCTAAGTAAGCTTGTCTGGGTCCAAATGCCACGCCAGAAGATTTGTGTTCAGAAATGTGGTCTCTCTGTCAGTTCCATAAGTATTTATTGAGCACCTGTTATGTGTCCAGTATTCTCTCAGTGAAAAAGACAGAAGGTGCATACAAATTAAGGAACGCTTTATAATTTAGGAACTCTTTATAATTCCAGAAGGGATTACTATCTCTCAGCCCTGCCTCTACTCTCCCCTACTCAACTTGAGATGCTGGAGAGGGGACTCTGCACACCCCATTATTGCTTTGCCAGCTGCTCCTTGTGAGGCTGCGCCAGCGAGGGGAGCTAGAAGGAGATGAAGGAAGAAGGAGAGACTTGCTTCCTGTTTCTGCGCATCTCTCCAAACCTCGCTGCTTCACCCTGGCTGAATCCAGTTTGCAATTTTCCCAACACTTGCAGACCTAATCTCTTGGTGGCCCTTAGAGACACATTATTCTGATCAGTGCTTCCTCCTCAGAAGTTTGGGTCCCACTCTACTGGTTCGTCTTCTAAGCTTCTAAATTTTAATACCCCAAATTTCCTTTTGCTTCTCCAGCCCTAGGGGTGGTCGTTGCTTTCTGCAGTCTGTAATGCCTTAAGGTTGTCTTTGTAAGCCTTTCATTTTTTAAATAATTTTTTTACCTTATTAACTATTCTTTACATTAAATAATATCTATTCAGAGAGCTGGGGTGGCTTCTGTGTCCTGACTGGACCTTGAATGATACGAAACATATTTCTTGAAGGGGAGAGTCACCTGGGTGGGATGGCAAATCCCCAACAGCAAATACCCTTAAACCCTCAGCATGATACTTCCTCCTACTTTACAGAAAAATATGGATACTTGTAGCTGAGAATTCTCACCCTCCAAACACACACATGTCCCCACACCTGTTCTCTGCTCTCACCTCTTCTCCTGTTTTGCAATAATTGAAGTCATATCTGTGGTTAAGACCAAATCCAACATGAGTGTTTTCAATTCCATCCCCCTCCTGTCCCCTCAGGATACCTAGACTATCAGTTAGTTATTTATTTCCTCTCATATATATTCAAAATTCCCTCAAATGAATGCTTCCTATTGGCTTTAAAATCTGCTCCAATCTCACAGAATAAAAAAATCATCCTTTCTTGATTCCCAGTCCCCCACCAGCAGCCACCCTCACTCTTTCTCATCCTCTCGGTAACCAAACTCCTTGAGGAATTCTTTAATTCATCATCTCCATTTTCTCCGTTTCTACTCATTTCTTGATTTACTTCAGTCTGGTTTCTGTCCCACCAGTCAGTCTGCTTTGTGAAAATCACCAATGAGTGTTTTCTTTATCATCAAGTAGACACTTTTTTTTTCCAGTCCTTATTTCATAGGATTACTCAGCAGCATGTCAGACTTCTTGTCCAATTTCTCTGTTTTGAAAATAGATGCCAAGGCTGATATACTCCTGCCCACAGCCCCTTTGTCATCTAGGGGGCCACCTCCCCTAGTTCCCTTTTCAAGGAGGGAAAAACGGGACCTCAGACCTACTACCAATGAGATGAAATGCTGAGACGGAACCCACTGGCTGAGATGAGCTGGGAACAAGTTCTGTTAATAAACAATAAGTGTATTTATCTTTTGTGAGTATTTATTGAGCACCTGTCATGTGTTATATTATCTATGTATATTTTATATAATTTGTACTAAAACAATAGCTATGTCTTGAGAAATAATATGCACTGCTTGATTTAATCCTCACAAAATCCTATGGGGCTGGTGGTTCAATTACCATTTCTGTTTTGTAGATGAAAGAACTAAGCCTTGGAGAGTTAAATAAACCTGCTCAGCATTATACAGCTGGTATTAATGTGGAGACTAGTCTCAAACCCTTGTCAGCTTGACTCCTAAGTTTAGCATATTCATCACCATGAGAAAATTTCAGTTAACACTTGCTACATGGATGTATCTGTGTCCAGTTAGCTACTGCTGCATAACAAACCAATCCAAAGTCGGTCGTTTAAACAACAACTATTTTATTATGCTTATGATTTTTGTGCCCGGAATTCAGGTAATTCAGGCACAGTAGAAATGGCTCATCTCTGTTTAGAATGACTCAAATGGCTCAAGATGACTGGCATGGCTTACTAGGGGTTACATGAGGGGCCATGGTTCTGGCTCTTGGCTGGGTCCCTTGATTCTCCTCCATATCATAACTTTTGGCCTGGGGTGACCAAAATGGCTTTTTCACTCACCTGTCAGACATTGGGCTGGAGTGTTTGGACGAGCTGGGGCTAGCAGGGCATTTCCCTGTCTCTAAGCACTCTTTCTATGCAACTGACTTGGGCTTCCTCACAGCAAGGTGGTCTCCAAGGAGTCTGTCTTGGATGGCAGCTGGCTTCCTTCAGAATGACCATTGCAAGAGATGCACTGGAAACCGGCACAAAATCACTTCTTTACTGATTAAAGCAGTCACAGAGTCCATCTCGATTCAAAGCAAGGGGAAACACACTCCACCTCTGGATGGGGAGGAGTGTCAAAAAATGTTGCCACCTCAATTCATCATATCAGATACATCACAATTACTCTTTCAATGCTTTGGAATACTATATATACTTTAGTTTTATTCCTTTTTTCAGGTAAACATTGCTTATAAATTTCACATTATCATTATTGTATGAGTCTTCAAGTCCTTACAATGATAGTTATACATTAAACAACTCTGAACTGTCTACAGCCATCACAGCAGGTCATCAAAGTGGAGGGTAAGTGGAACAGAAAGGGTAGCAATATTCTGTCGTTTACGAACCCTCAGAGGTAAAACATAGTAACTCCCAGGAAAGCAGGGGACAGATGAGGAAGCCCTGAAATAGGATATTATTACAAATATTTCAATCTTCTCTGTTTTAATGGTTTCTTCTCTCATGCTTGCCTTTATTTTTTTTAGGTGTTGGTTTCCCACTGATTTCATTTGTCTTTTAACATTTTATTCCTGTAAATATCATTGTGCTGTTACACTGCTGCATAAGCTCTTACTGGACTTTTAAAAATTAAACTTTTTGTTGTGAAATGACTATAGATTCAAATGGAGTTGCAAAATATAACACAGATCTCTTGTACCCTTTGCCTAGTTTTTCCCAATGACATCTTGTGAAACTGTAGGACATATCACAAACAGGATATTGACATTGATAAAGTCAAGATGAGAACATGTCTATCACCACAGGGATCCTTCATGTTACCCTTTTATAGCCACATCCACTTCCTTCCCAACCCAATCCCTCTTTAACCCACGGCAAGCACTAATCTATTCTCCATTTCTATGATTTTGTCTTGAAGAATGTAACATAAATGGAAAGATGTATGTGTGTAAGCATTTGGGACTGGCTTTTTCACTCAACATAATTCTCTGGAGATTCATACAGATTGGTGTGTATCTCAAGAATGGATCCCTTTTTATTTCTGGGTAATATTGCTTGGTATGGATGGACCGTAGTTGAATCATTCACCTGTTGAGGAACATCTGGGTTGTTTTTGGGTTTTGGGTATTACAAATAAAACTGCTATAAACATTCACTTACAGGTTTTGCGTGAACATGTTTTCACCTCTCTAGGATAAATTTCCAGGAGTACAATTGCTGGGTGGTAAGATAATTGCATGTGTAGTTTTTAGAAAACTGCCGAACAATTTTTCAGGGGGACTACACCATTTTACATTCTCATCAGCAATAAACAAGCGGTCAAGTTTCTCTACATCATCTCCAGCACTTGGTGTCATTGATATTTTAACTTTAGTCACTTTGATAGGTGTGTGGTGATGATGTATGATTTTAGTTTGCATTTCCCTAATGGTTAATGATGTGAACCATTTCATGTACTTACTTGCCATCTGTATATTCTCTTCAGTGAAATGTCTGTTTATGTCTTTTGTTCCTTTTCCAATTGGATTGTTTGCTTTCCCACTGCTGAGTGTGGGGAGTATTTTTAGATAATTGTCCTTGGTTGGGTATGTGGTTTGCAAATATTTTCTCCTATTCTGAAGCTTGTCTTTTCATCCTCTTCACAGGATCTTTTACAGGGCAAAAGTTTAAAAATCTTATGAAGTATAAATTGTCACATTTTCCTTTCGTGGTGTGTGATTTTGGTGTCAAATCTAACTCTTTGCCTATTTCTAGAGTCTAAAGATTTTCTCTATTCTTTTGTAAAACTTTTAGGACCTTTTACACTTAAGTTAGTGATCTGTTTTGAGTTAACTTTTGGGTAAAGTGTGAGGCTTAGGTCAAGATTAATCCTCCCGTGCCCTGGCCACCATGGATATCCAATCGCTCCAGCAACATTTGTTGAAAAGGCTATCTTTCATCCACTGAACTGCTTTTGCACCTTTGGAAAAAATCAGTTGGATGTATTTGTGTGGATCTATTTTGTCTGTTCTGCTTCATTGATCTATATGAGCCTGTTCCTCTGCCAGTGCCACACAGTCTTGATTACTATAGTTATATGATAAATCTTGAAATCAAGTCGATTGATTCTTCCCACTTATTTTTTCTTTTCAAAAACTTGTTATAGCTATTTTAGTCCCTTTGCCTTTCCACATAAATTTTAGAATAATCTTGCCTTTATCTACAAAGATGTTGTTGAGATTTTAATGTGAATTATGTTAAATCTATTGCTACACATGTGTAGAACTGGTATCTTTGCTACTGTGAGTCTTCCAATCCATGAATTACATATATTCAGTATAAAGTTTCTCTGTTTATTTAGATCTTTGATTTCTTTTATTAGTGTTGTATAATTTCAGCATACAAGTCCTGTACATATTTTGTTAGATTTATATTTAAGTATTTTATTTTTTTGAAATGATAAGAGATAAATAAGTGGTATTATATTTAAAGCTTTCATTTTATGCTCATGGCTGTTATATAGAAATATAATAGATTTTTGCATATTTATCTTGTATCCTGTAACCTTGCTAAATTCATTTATTAGTTCCATGAGAGTTTTTTTTTGTTTGTTTGTTTTTTGTTTTGGAAGATTTCTTGGAATTTTCTAAATAGATAATAATGTCATCTGTAAGTAGGGGCAGTTTTCTTTCTTTCTTTCCTATCTGTATGCCTTTTGTTTCCTTTTCTTGTCTCATTACACTGGTTAGAAATTCCAGCACTATGTTGAATAAGGGCAGCGAGAGTGCTTTGTTCCTGATCTTAGGCGGAAAGCACTCAGTCTTTTGCCATTAAATGTAATGTCTGCTGTATGTTTTCGGTAGATGCTCTTTATCAAATTGATTGTATTTATTTCTGATTTCCATCCTTTTATTCCCAACTTGCTTTTTGTGTTCTATATGAAGTGAGTTTCTTGTATACAGAACACACTTGGGTCGTGTTTTTTTAATCCACCCTGCTAATCCCTGTCTTTCATTTGGTATATTTAGACCATTTATATTTAAAGTTATTGTTGATATATTAGGTCTTAAGTCTGCCATTTTTGCCTGCTTGTGCTCTCTGTTTTTAATTTCTTTGTTTTCTTTTTCCTGACCTCCTGTGATTCACTTAAACATTTTTTTAGAATTCAATTCTGATTTATCTATGGCATTGTAAATGCATCTCTTTCCAGAGCTTTTTAAGTGGTTTGCTCCAGGTATATTATATATACATAATTTATCAGTTTGTTGGTATCATCATTTTACCAGTTTGAATGAAGTGTAGAAAAGTTGTCTATCTCCCTTTATGTCAACTTATCCTTCTTTGTATAATAAGAATATGCTAAGTTTTTCCATTAATACACTTGAAGCCATGTCAGGCAGTGCTATAATTTTTGCTTCAACTATCAAATGTAATTTAAAAGACTCAAGAGAAGAAAGAAAATCTATCATATTTACCCATATTTTTGCTTGTCATATTCTTTCTTTCTTCCTGCTGTCCCAAGATTGCCTCTTTTATCATTTCATTTCTGTTTGGAGAATTTCTGTTAGCCATTCTTTTGGGGTGGGTCTCCATTCTTTTGGGGTGGGTCTCCTGGCAACAAATTCTCTTCGTTTTTCTTTATTTGAAAATGTCTTGATTTCCTCTTCACCCCTTGCTATATGATCCTGGGTGGGCAGTTCTTTTTTTCTAGCACCTGAACAATGTTTTGCCACTTCCTCTGGCCTCCGTGGTATCCGATGAGAAATTTACCATCATTAGAATTGTCTATCTTCTGTAGGTAAGGTGTTGTTTCTCACTGATTTCAAGATTTTTTTTCTTTGTCTTTAGTTTTCAGATGTTTGACTATGATGTGTCTTGATGTCTGTTTCTTTGGGCTTATTCTGTTTGGGGTTCACTCAGTTTCTTGAATCTAAAAATGTATGTGTTTTGCCAAATTTGGGATGCTTTCTGTTTTTATCTCTTCCAGTACTTTTCCAGCCCCACTCTCTTTTTTTCTATCCTTCTGGGATTCCAACGGCACAAATATTAAAACTTTTAGTAAAATTCCACAGGCCCCTGAGGCTCTGAACACTTATTTTCAGTCTAATTTTTCCCAATTTTTCTGTCTTCAAATTCAATGATCCTTCCCTCTGTTCCTCTCATAGTGTTGTTGAGCCCATATACCGAATTTTTAAAGTTACTATATTTTCAATTATAAAACTTCCATTTGGTTCTTCATTATATTTCCTATGGTTTTGCTGCGATTCTCTACTTTTAAAATTTGTTTCAAGTTGTTCATAATTGCTTATCAAAATCTTTTCAGGATGGTTGTTGTAAAATGTCAGTCAGATAATTCTAATATCTCTGTCAACTCAGTGTGGGCATCTATTAATTGTCTTTTTTCATTCAGTTTTATATCATCCTGGTTCTTGGTATGATGCAAGATTTTGATTGAAATCTGAATACTTCTAGTATAATGTTATAAGACATGAGATCTTATTTTAATCTTTTATTTGGCTGCTTTTGACACTGCTCTAGTAGGAGAAAGAGGGGAGCACCACCTCATTATGGCCAGGTTTCTTCTTGACCTCTGTTGATCCCTGTTTGAAAGTAGCTTGGTGGTGGGGGAGTTGTGTGGGTGAGGTCGGGGTGGGGGAGTTCTGGTTCCCCATTAGGTCTCCCATGACACCTAGGAGTGGGGTGTCCTCTTAGTGTTGGAAGGTTGTAAAATCCTGACTCTTTAAGTTCATTACTTCCAACATCCCCAGAGGGGTGGGGGCACCTTGTTACATCAGATGGAGGCTGAGGTTTAAGCTTACCATGTGATCTTCACTGGTACTGCAGGAGCATGGGCATTTGGGTGGTGTGCTCCTTACTTCTTATAAGGAATGAAAGTCCTGTCTACACGGCCACCTCTGACACCACCTCGGTGAAGGTGGGGGTGGGGTTTGGGACGCCTCTTACAGCCTGGTGAGGATTGACATCTAGGTTCTCATTTGGCCTTGATTGTCATGGGTGGGGGTGGGGCTACAGTATTTTCTGTGATGTTTAGTTTTATCACAACAGTTTTTCACAAGTTTTCTTTCTTTCAAGGTCATCCTTTTCTTGTCCTTTGACTGGGGAGGGCCAGCTTTTTGTGGTGGCTTTTTTTGTCTGCACCTGTTGGCATTTGCAGGGTGCCTGCTACTCCAGCACCCAGTCTGGGCTATGTGAGGCGACAAGAAAATTCAGGGAACTCATCACGGTGTTGTTCTTCAGGCCCTGAGGCCCCTGGCCCATCTGCCTTCTTCTCTCTGACTTTCAGAGTCTTCTTATGCTTGTTTTACATATAATGGCCAGGGTTTTCAGATGTATTTTGAAGGAGATAGAGAGAAAAGCACAGTGACTTCATCTTTGCCAGAGCTGAAGTTCTTTTTATTTTTAAAGAATTTTGTTTAAAAAATAATTCTAAAGATGTAATTTGCACAGTAGGAAAACAAATACAGCAACTATGAAACAAACTTAGATGTGAAACTTAGAAATAAATGCTCAACATGGTCTTTTAAAGAAATCTGCAATCATTAAGACTATCCAAAACCCTCACTGAATAAAAACAATGCTCCCTTATATTTAGAGTTCTTTATACTTTCTTAAGTACTTTCTTAACTTTTATCCTATTTCATCCTGCTGAGAACTCTGTGAAGGAGGTAAGGCAAATATTATCATCCCAGTCTTACAGAAGGGGAAATGGGACTGTAAATATCAGAACAGAACATAGGACCCATCGAAGATTTATACTAAACAATTGATATGTTTGTGTCCCTACTTGGAAATAATTCTCTTTTATAGAAAATCATAGAATTAATTTTTCCTGAAGGCTTTCTTCCCTATCACCTAAAAAGAGAAGATTTTACCTACTCTGATGCTTCCAGGTTCCAACCATGAGAAGACTCATTTGGAATCAGTGAGAGGATGGAAATTTACTACTCCTCCACCCTCTTCAAAAATTCCGCACCATAACTTCTCCAGCTCATGAATCATCTTTTGAAAGTCTTGAGTTATACTCTGAATCCTCATCTGGACCCAAGCTGGAGAAACGGCATCTTCTTTGAATTTCAGATCCCTCTGTGTGACGGGGGCCAAGGCTGCGGGCTTCCTCTACCTGCTGCGGCAACTGCGGCTCGCCAAGACCCGGGAACCATTGTGAGGAACGTGTAATGATGGAATGAAAGGGTATCCACTCTGACCCTAAGTTCCAGGCAACGTTCACTGGAGCTGAATTTTTCTTGGGCACCAAAGAATCTCACATGACAGAAAAATCCCTCGCGTGTGAGTTTCCACCGTCTGCCTCCAGAGTTTTGCAACAGGCAGGGAACACAGAGATAGTGTCCACGGGGTCTTCTGCCTGAGACCCAGCATGGAGAATTTCTCTTTTCAGTTTGATTGCTACGTGCAGATTTAAGATTCAAATGTAGAATCTATGGAAGAGGAGATGGAAATAAAACAACACGTGAAAACATGAGAAATTGTTTATAAAGTCAGGATAAGAAAGGAAGTGTTGCAGAGGAAGGACTTGCGAACTCGCGGAGCGTCATGCTGAGTTTGTTTAGAATTTCAGTAATGGCTCACCAGCACATCCAAGGCAAGATGACTTGGAGAAACCATTTTCCCAGGTAGGCCAGGGTCTGGCTCTTTGTTTATTGTTGAACATAATCTGTCGCCCATTACTTGCCAATTACCAAGGCAATTGCTGGCGGCAAGAAGACTCAGTCTCTGTCCTCAGGGAGCTTCCAACCCAGCCGAGGAGGCCAGGCAGAAAGAGAGGAAGATGAGGAGTTGCTGATTGAATGGCACAGCGGTGTCACTGCTTCTGTTATTTCTGGACTGGGTGGCCCTAGATGGAGCAGGGGGAAGAGATTTCAGCCAGAGAAGGGAGGAAAGGCACCAGGGTGGGTCTCCACTTTTCCTTCAGGGGCAGTGAATGGACATGCCCCTAGGACCTCTGCCAAGGAGATAATTCACAGAGAGACAGAGTGGAAAAAGTGGCCTGAGAGGTAGGACAGGTGAGACTGGGACTTTCTTTGGTGGGGAAGGAGAGCCCTTCAAGGTCAGTGGGGAAAAGAGAGACACGCAGAAAGAAACGCATCAGGAAGATGAATCCAGCAGTGGAGTATAAGATGGACTGCAGAAAAGGGACCTGCATGAAGTGGTGACAGGTCATTTATTTAGAAAGAAATGTTCCCTTTTTGCTTAAACAACAAACCTCTGCAAAGGAATAATTAGTTTGCATCCTCTTGATCTGTTTACCATGAATATGGTCAAATAAATGTCTGAAATCCAAACTCAGCCAAGTTCAAGTTTTGTCAGCCCTGGGGATTCCTTAATCTAACCACAAAGCAATTACTCAGCCATCTCTGAGCATCTTCTGAGTGCTGCACTGCTTGATGCTCCTACATTCAATTTGGGATGCAGAACTGAAACTATTATTTTTTTTTTTGTCTCACAAAAAAGGAATAGCTCACAATTTTGATGCTACATTTTCTCAAAACTATAAAATTGTGTTTGTGTTTGGTGCTTCTGCTGCCTATCCTTCCAGGGGAAAAATTAAATAATTCAAATGGTTAAAAAAAAAAAAAAAGCCCAGCTGCCAAGTTTACACAAGACTAGAAGGAGGCTGGCTGTGTTTGTCCCAGCACCGAGAAGCAGGAATGCCCTTTGAGACCAGATGTTCCAAACCTTCCACTTTGGAGGCAAGGCTGTCAAGACTAGAGGGGTTGCGGGCCTGCCACCTGTCCAGCTGGTGGCCAGGCAGGCCTGTGCTGGACCCACCCCGTAACTCCACCTTCTGATGTTCACTGGGGGGCACGCTCACCCCTCTGGCTGTGCTGGTTCTCGCCAGGCCCAGTAGACAATAGGTTTGAAGCATCATTTCCTTGGTCTGGGGTTTAAGGTCCCTTCCAGAGTAAAGCCCCATGACAAGTTTATTTCTAAACTTTATCACAAGTTTATTTGACCTTCCTGGTTCTCAGCTGCTTCTTCTTTAAAAGTGACTCATATCTGCTCCATGCACTTTATAGAGCTCTGCTTAAGATCAGAGGAGATTGTGAATGCAAACTGTCTTGGAAAATACTAATTCATGATATGATTATTTCCATATGAACTAATTTATCCTCCAATCAACTGTGGATTGGCTTGATGTAAGTAGCTTGGTAATAGTTTTTAAGGTCCTTGGTTAAGTGTTATTCATACTGAAAGCTTTGGTCAGTCTTACACTGGCTTGCAGGGTGTCAGAAGAATATGGTAATTATTCTAAATACCTTCCATCTCACATGTATAAAGTTGTTCCCAGGACAGAGAGGAATGTCTTCCTTTCTTGCTCCCAGAATTTTGATTCAGTGCAGTTTACCGAGAGACCATGTTGTAGGAAGAAACGTGCTAAGTGCTGAAGAGATCAGTAAGAAAGGCCCAGCTGCCCAGAGAAAGCTCACAACCGAGAATGGGGAGCAGAGTTACTACCACCCAAGGCTGAGAACCAAATGTGAACCAACTGCCCAGCTGGGCTGATACACACATGAGAGCGCCAGGTAGGGCGGCCTTTCTGAGAAGCAGCTGATCGACAAATCAGCCGGAACTCAGGGCATTGATGCCTGAAATTCTCAGGTTGGGGCTACTTGAAACCGCTGTTTGCCCTTAAAATGCATGTCATCCCTCTCTTCATCAGAAGTCGTGCCGGCCTCTTGTGACGCCCAGCTCTGACTACTCTGACGGACAACCGTCCATCCATTTGCCACGTCCCACCCCAGCCCCCTCTACAGTGATGCTTTCACATCAGCTCACATGATTCATATTTTAAGTCAGCCCTTTCTAAGAGGACGGAAAGGTCTCTTTAGCCACTTTCTTCTAATGTTTTTGCAGAAATTTAATTTATACACATTTTTATCCAATTACTTCGAGAAAAAAACCCCAAAGATTAAGACACCTAACCATGACCCAGTGAGATAATAAAGTTATGTATATTAGCTTCCTAGGGTTGCCATAACAAGATGCCACACACCACAGAAATTTATTCTTTCATGGTTATGGAGGCCAGAAGTCAGAGGTCAAGGTTTTGGCAGAGCTGAGCTCCCTCTGAAGGCTCCAGAAAGAATCCTTCCTTATCCCTTCGTCTGGTGGCCCCTGGCAAACCATGGCACTCCTTGTTTTTCTTTTAGTGGAGGTACTAGGGTTTGAACCCAGGACCCTGTGCATGCTAGGCATGCACTCTACCGCGGAGCTCTTTCCCTCCTCCCTTTGGCATTCTTTGGACTGTAGCAGCATCATTGTAATCTCGGCCTCCACTGTCACGTGACATTGCCCCCGTGTCTCCCTAGGTCTTCTCTTCCTATAAAGACACCAGTCATTGGACTCAGTGCCCACCATGTTCTAGTATGACCTCATCTTAATCTGTCACCTTATTTCTAAATAAGGTCATGTTCTCAGTTTCCATGTGGGCATGAACTTGGGGGAGGCACTTCAGCCTCTTACAGTGAGTGAGAGGGACCATGAACAGTGGGACGGTGGAAGGGGCTGGCCAGATGAAACAGAGAGTAAGCTTGACATCCGGAGTCTGCTGTGCGCTCTTCCACACTTTGTTAGAAGGCAGGCTGCAGCTTTGTCGTTACAAATCATTACACGGTCAAGTTGCTATGATTAAGAGCTTGGACTCGAGGGTCTGACCACCAGGGTTTGAATCCTGGCTGCTTTCACCAGAGTGATTTGGGGCAAATGACTTAATCTCCCTGTGCCTCAATTTGTTCATCTGTAAACTGAGACGAGTGGCTGTTGGGGGAATAATTAAACAAGGCGTGTAGAGCACTTGGCATGCGGTAAGTTCTCAGTGAAAGCTAGCCATGAAAATGTTGGCTCTGCAAGGTCCAGAAGGCAAAAAGTAAAGGGAGTCGCAAAGTTCTGCGGTGGGAGGAGATTTTAAAAGACAGATAAAGTCTGGCTGAGGAGCTTAGGAAGGGCTCTGTGAAGAGACGGTCATTAGAAGGACTCAGGCATTTGGAGATGGCAGGGCACATGCCCTGTCCAGCCAGTCAGGGGAGCATCGGGTCTGGGGGGAGCAGGGACAAGTCTGGTTTGGCTGGAACAGAGAATAAGAGAGGATGGGTGTAGGATCGATTGGAAAGAGATGCTGGGCCCATCCTGGACATCGGGGTGAAGACTCTGACCCAAGTGATCACTGTACCATCTGCCCAAGTTCTGACACCCACGGAAAGCCAGGATGGGGAGCGTTCCTTGATCTCTGCAGGAGCCTAAATCATCCCACACCAAGTGTCTCCATATTTCCACTGCTGTTCCTTCTCATATCTGTTGGTTTTCAACCCTGTTGTAAATTTTGTGGCTCTGCTTTGATGTACCTCAAACTGTCCCTCATCTATCTCCTCCTTGGTAGAACCAGAGCTGCCCACCATCAGGGTTTTACCCTGCCTCAGATGTTTTATTCCTAACTCCTAGTTTTACAACCCCATGTCTGATGTCTCTCCACCCCCTCGCTTCTTTATCTATAAACAGGGTTATATATGTGACTCTGAGTCTGGTCCACTGTGACCCCTGGCTCATCTCCAGCCTGTCTCCGTGATCTGTAGGCATTCTAAATCTTATCCTGGCCTCATTTGCTTCTTCCCTCTCTGTAGGGCACTGTGATGTGCTCACATGGTACTGCACTGTATCAGGGCTGTGGCAAGCGGCTCTCTCCCCCAGCCACAAACCATAAAATTAAGACCGGCAAGACTCTCTTGATTAATTTCATTTGCCTGTCTTTAAATCCATTAAAGAAAATGCCTGTTTAAATCATTCTTCTGCAAGCCTATTTGTAAATAATACTTAAAAAACACTTCATCTAATTATTCTTACCACAGCAGAATGTTAACAGATTGAAGATGAGATTTATGTTTAGACAGCATTAAGGTACAAATTTTTTCTCAACAATAGGCGCTGCCATTGACAAAATTAAAACAGAAGATGTAGACCAACAAGAATTAATTTGCACCAGGCTTAATAGTTTCTCTAAGCAAAGCCAGTCTCTCCTCAGCTGCCTAAGAAAGGCCATAAAAATTTCCGAGAAGAATCTGGAGTTTAGGATTCCACACTAATTGCTTCCCCTCCCCTTTTACCTCATCTCCCTTCCTTGTTCATCTTGACCGCAAAGGGACACGCAGTTTCTATTTCCAAAATGCCTTCAGCTCTGCTGGGGTAAGGAAGTCGGGGGAGGAAGGGGGCAGGCCAGGGAACCACATAAATAAATGGGAATTTCTACATGGACATGAGGATTTTCATTTTCATTTTTTAAAACTGAGAATAAGGCATGAGTATAAATTCCAAAAAGAGCAATTTATTTAAGTCTATCCTTTCTGGCAACACAATAGAACGCACGTTGGGATGAACAGCCACAAATCACTTCCCTTCCCACTGTCTGTTGGCTCCACCATATGTTGCGGAGAATACAATTCACATGCTGAAGTTTTGCCTCCTTTCAGCGTGAGAAAGCACATTGCTCCATCAGCAGCCTGCTCACCGGGCCAGCGTTTCTTGGAGCGGTGGGGGTGGGATGAGAGAAGGAAGCCGGCTCACCCTCCAGTCAGAGCACTGTTTAAAGCCTGGGGGACCTTAAAAATGGTGGTATCCAAACCACGGCACAAATGAGCTTACTTACAACACAGCAGCAGACTCACAGACATAGGAAACAAACATGGTTACCAAAAGGGGAAAGCAGCGGGAAAGGGATGAATTTGGAATTTGGGATTAACAGATACACCACTACTGTATATAAATAGATAAACAACAAGGTCATACTGTATAGCACAGGGAACTATATTCAATAGCGTGTAATAACCTATAATGAAAAAGAATATATATATATATATATAAACACTATGCTGTACACCAGAAAATAACACAACAGTGTAAATCAACTATACTTCAATTAAAACAAATAGTTGACTCCTTAATATGGACTGAGCTGGACTGGATGCTTCCAATAGTGACTTTCACTGACTCCCAGAACTTCTGGGTGTGAACTTGATGGATCACCAGCATGAACACGTGGCATTGATGTCCCATCGAATTTTTTTTGTTCAGTTTGCCATTTCACACACAAGGGTGACTTCCCATCCCCATAGCCAGTGAGATATATAAGTCAAAAGTATTTACTTAGAAAGCTTAGCCCCCATGGATTCACTGGGTCCTCCATGATGGATTGAAAATGCGACGGCAGTGATTGGTGAAACAGGCAAGAGGCAGCTCCGTCCCCTGCTCGTAGTTCCAGCCTCACTAGTGCTTTGCTGTAACCCAACGAGCTGATATACCCACAATGCACTGCACATCCACAGACAGACTAAAGCTATGAGGGGCCTTCGATGCCACCTCTGCTCATCGCAAACATGATTGCAGGATATTCTTTGTATCATAACTTTCATAATCTCCCGTCCTTCCACTAGGGCACAGATGGCCCTGAGGAAATGAGGCTTTCTGGAGACGTCCTGAGCCAACTCAGTAAGAGGTCAAACATCTTCCTAAGCCCTGCTCTTTCAGTTGTTTACGGAAAAAAGAAAAATAAGACCAACATCCCTCTCGCCCTAAAACCCTTATGTTTTCATTTACAGCATGACAATGCTTGAGACAATATTTTAAATATGTTTAAATACTTAATCAATTGCCAAATGCAAGTCAACCTATAGGAAACTTTGCGAGAAACAAGAAAAACCTTTTATTTGTGACTCTTGGGAGTTGTAAGGACCACAGGTAAAAAGTGAATTTGATTTCTGCAATTGTGCATCAAACTCCTTGTCTGAATTAAACTGAACAGATGTGGAGAAAAATGAGTCAGGGGCTCCCCATGTAATTCGAAATGAGCTTTCAGGTTCCGCTTCCTACGGCCGATTTCAGCCTAAGCCACCTTATTGCCTAAAATCTGCAACTTGATACTAAAAGCTTGTCAGAATTAAGTGCACGCTTTATAAGTTTACATTTTACAGTCTAACTGTTTTTCTTTGATATTTGACAGGGACACAGGTTCCCATGTCATCTGGCCTTGAAGTACTTCTAGAACTTTCTCCTGGACCAATTTGAGGAAGCTCAAGATTGCAGTGAGTTATGGGCCTTCAAGCTGCCTGCCCAGCAGCCAGCCGTTGGGCCCACACTTGAGGGCTCACACCTGTTGGCTGGACAGAGCAATTAATTTTTTTATTTTTAATGCAGTAAGCCGCTAAAAATCAAAGCTAAAGAATAAAAATATAATTTTACCTCTTGAGCTTCCAGGGGTGACCTTTGATCTCGTCCAATGTCTGTGTGGCAGGAGTTACTGATCTTAAATTTTCTTCCCAAAGAAGCACCTTTCAAAGACACAAACCCTGAGAACTGGCTGAACATTTCTGTCCTCCATCATTTCACTCATGCGTGATTATTCACACAGAGACCTGACTGAGATAGTTACAACAAAAAGAGAGATCTACCAAGTGCCCCCTCTTTAAGAAAATCGTAATTGGAAGCTCTTAAGTTGTACCGCAGTCCCTCCCTTGTAAGATCAAATGCTATTTCCCTAAGAGGCGACAGTTAGGTTTTCCGGTTGATGATTATAATGTGGCATTTGTTTCAGAATATGTCTGTACATTAAATAGATAACTGTGAACTTCAAAGAGCTAAATACCAATCGCAGGCTGGGGCATGGCCACACGTACAGCCTCCCTCCTTCTCCAAAGCCTTTGGTAGCCAAGACAAGGTCACTGATCAGGGTAATTTGCAGGAAAAGTCAATTTCTCAAGTACCGAAGCAGGTGTTGTGGCACTCTATGACAATTTACTGAATCTAAATTGAGGAAGTTGAAAAAACCAAAGGTCATGATCTGCAGGAAGAAAGGAGGAAAGGAAATCTCTTTGACTGTATTTTTAACTCCTTTTCAACCAAGACCCACGCACCAACAAGACGATTAATGCTATAAAAAAAAAAAAAAAAAAAAGAAAGAAAGAAAGAAAGAAAGAAAGAAAGAAAGAAAGAAAATCAGAATATCTCACTCCAATCAGCAACTTATCTGATTTCCTTAACTAAGAGGAGAGGAATTCAACTGTGTCTGCATTCACAAGGAAATAAGCCCAATTTATAGAGGCACAGGGGCAGGCCTTTCAGCTCGTATGTGTTTGGAAACAAAAATCAAACCAAGATGTCAGAACTTTCTGTCCTTAGAAAAATTAAATATGTAATATACATTATATGGTATACACATTTAGCATAAAGTACAGTGCGGAGTGTAGTATGATAAACATGTAATAATCTATAACCTGGATTTTTTTTCTTTTAAATTAGCACATTCCCCCCTCCCCCAGTCCTTGGAAAAGAGAACACAGCTGAAATGGAAACTGCTCGTAAGAAGGGAAATGGAACATGAGCCTTGGAATCTGTAATGTTGTTGGTGTAGCAAGGAGGACGTGGGATGTGGAATTAGAAGATCTGACCTTGAATTTTAGTTCATTACTGACTAGCTGTGTAATTACAGCAAATCACTTAACCTCTTGAAGCCTCCGTTTTTTCACCTGAAAAATTGGGGGGTTGTTGTAAGGATTAAATGAGCTAATATATGGGCAGGGGGAACATTTGGCAGACTATAAATATTAATTATCATTACTAGCCTTCAGGGCATTATTATCCTGAAGGATGATATGCACACCACTGGTGTGCATGAGGTTGTTGTAAGCCTTCGAGATTTAAAAAAAAAAGAATCAATTAGAAGAAAAATGTTAAGTAAATAATAATACAGGTGGAAAAATACTGAAGGTGGCAGGTGAAACACTAGCATTCGGGTGACTTTTCAACCTTTAGTTAAATCTTCTTGGGAGGTAGGGAAAAGAGAGGGCGCTCCCAAACTTCCTAATGATGATTCCAACCCAAGAAAAAAGGTTTTTTAGATGTAGGTAAAAAAGTTTAAAAATGAGTTATTTTTAGTTAGTTCCAACATTTCAACCTAAGAAGAAAATACATTTGCTTGCTTGTCAGTTTCTCTTATTAAAAAGAAAATTCTCATTAAAATAATATTATTCACATAACCTGAAGACTTCTGAGTTCTAGCTTGTAGCTCAATGCTTTCAGGCAATATTAAATGCAATAAAATTCCCTTCCAGCATAATCTGAATGCTTCCCTTGGAACTCATGTCCTTTGTCTAATGAGGTAAGATCATAAGGTGTTGCATGCAGGTCAGACTGTGACAGCCACAAGTTATCATAAATGCCATGTGCACCAACCTCCTCATCTTATGGATGGGGAAATTGAGGACCAGAGAATGGCAGCAGTTTGGTGACTCCACACGTGTCCCAGATCCGGGATTAGAAGGCGTTTCAGGTCCACTGACTAAGTCCAGGGCTTTTCCTAGTTCCTGAATGTCAAGTGCTACACATTTCAGCAAAGTCAGGAGGGATGCTGCAGGATGCCTGTGTTACCTGCAGCACTTCGACATTTAAATCTCCTCCGTTTATTTTTAATTTATTGGTGCTAGTGAAAATCTTATATAGAACACAGAGGGCAACCTTAAAAAGCATTAGGTAATTGTACATTAAGAATTGAAACATAGGTTGAATATTGCTTCTTCCTGACTCATGTTTATTACCAAGCCCACGCTTGTTCTGCTCACTGCACAACAGGCCAATGAATCGAGAGAAGAGTCGTTGGGGCTAAGAAAAAGGACTTTATTTGGAAAGCCGGCAGACTGAGAAGATGGTGGACTAGTGTCCCAAAGAACCATCTCCCCTGAATTAGAATTCAGGCCTCTTTTATACTAAAAGGGGAAGGGTAAAGTCCTGGTTCTGGCCAGACTCTAGAGATGATGTGTTAATTTCTGCCTGTCTGCAGTCATTCACAGGTGGCCCTGGTCAGGATGTTTCCTGTGAGCTAAACCGGGTATTTTAGCTTAATGCTCATTACCTGGGAGGCAGGGTTCCCAGAGATGGGCCATTATGTATAATTTAAGCTTATAGGCAACACCCCTTCAGTGATTAACTTATAATAGAATACAAAATTTCTTCTGTATTACATATTCTCACCCCCTCTTAAATTTTATGACTCTTTTATATTCCTAATTTAGTTCTGAAGTTACTTTCTGTGTTTATGTTACCTCCCCTTGGGTATAAAATATGCTTTTGCAGAAGTGCTTCTTAATCTTAACCATGGTGTTTGTGCACTCCCAACGTTTATTGGAATATGTTTATCTTTGGTATTGATCATTAAAAATTCAGCATACAGAAACATTGGTCTTTAAGGAAGACAATAATTTAATTGTAGATACATATTTTTACACTTGAGCATTTAATCTGAAAATAGTTTGCTTTTTTATGTTGGTACTTGTTGTTTGATGAAACAGATATGTTCCAGTGGCCCTTCAAATAAGCTGATGGAAAATGAATTCTATTTTAGCTATCAGGATTCTATGGTCATTTTGGCTTTCAGAAACCAAGTTCCAAACATGTGGAGAGAAACGTTTTCTACAGTGGTCAGTTTCAGAACGTTCCAACATTTTACTCACATCCCTGGTAGTGTGCCCTCCAGAGCTGGACATCTAGTTTAAAGAGTCATTTATTTTAAAGTTTTAAAAAATTACATTTTAAATTTTGAAATAATTTTATATATGAAAAAGTTACAATAGTAGGACAAAGACTTCCCATATACCCTTCATCCAGAATGCCCATGTGTACATTTACCACAGTTACACGTCATCATTTTCGATCGACATATAGGTAAATAGGTGGAGATATATTTATCTTTTTCTGAACCATTTGAGAATAAAATGTAGGCATGATATCACTTTATTCCTAAATATTTCAATGTTTATTTTCCCTGTGTAAGAACATTCTCTTACCTTGTCACAGTAAAATAATCAAAGGCAGGAACTTAGCATGGATACAATGCTATTACTAATCTAGACCTATATATAGGCTACAGACCTATACTTATGCAAATTTCTCCAATTGTCCCACTAATTTTGTTTACAGTATTCTCAATATTTCATGCCATCTTCTAAATGCCTTGCTCTACCTTAGTTAGTGGCATCTGGTAAACCCAAGGCTCTTTTTCCCAAAGGAAGAATTAATTGATCTATTCTAGACATATTAGCTATGATACATTGTTCACACTGAAAGACTCCTCATATTTAAATTTGTAGGCTGAGCCAACTAGAGCGCCTTCTAGTGACTCAATGGGAGTTATGTGACCTCGTCTCAAAAGCAGGTTTCATGGGAAGATTGTGAACTTGCCTGAGTGCTTGTGCTTTGCAGGGATGGGTTCCCCTTTGCAGGGGTAGAAAGCTAACCACAGGAAGTGCCTTGGAGAAGTAGCTCCCATCTTGAAGGCAACTTCCCCACCGAGGCTGCGTGTACTTGGGCAGCTTATTCTAGGAGCCTCGATGTCCTCCCCAGGTCAGTGGGACATGTGAGCTCTTCCTCACATCCTCATTATGTGAATTACATGAAGTAAATAAAGCATTAGGGCTGGGGCTGGCTCACTGGGGACCCCATCACTGACAGACCTGATTGAATCCATCATTCGAATGAACGAATTGGCAAATGTACTTTGTTTTGCACGAAAGAGGGAAGAAAATTATTCCAATTCAATGTAAAGCAATTAGCACATTCATCTTCCACAGCTTTTCTAATCAAGCTAAAGAATCCTACCCGTCTTCATGAAAGAAAAAATAATCACAACCTTGTCTTGAAACTTTTCAAATTAAGAGAATATATTAAACTAAGAGCACGGAACTGGGGCAGGGGTTATTTTATTTGTCTACTGGAATGCATACTTTGCCATTAAACAGTACATCTACAAATTTTCTAAATCATGTTTCTATTCCTTGCCTAAAAGTTCTTAAAATAAGACAACTTACCACAGAAACTAAAGAAAATCAGAAAGCACCTTTCTTTCTTTCTTTCTCTCTCTCTCTCTCTCTCTCTCTCTCTCTCTTTCTCTTTGTTTTCTTTTGTTTCTTTCTTTCATGAAGGGACAAAGAGGGAACACCTCCAGCTTAGGAATGTAACCCTGAGCTGATTAGCCAAGCAAATAAATAAACACAGTAAAATACACAAACAGAGGTCACCACACCTGCAGGCATGCAGGTTGGGCGAAGGGGCTCGGTGCTGGGAGAACCATACTGGCCCCCTTTCCACCGCCACTGACTGTCCGGCAAGTCCAGCTGTGACACCAATTCGCCTCTAGCAAGGTCAGAGCACAGCGGACCAGGAACAGAGGCAGCATTGTCTGCATGTTCACACGGAACACCATCCGGTGTGCTCTGATCTGCAGCTGCAACATGGCCTCCCCAGAAAGCCATCTGCCATCACCCATCAGCCAATCATCTGTCAGCCACCTTTCTTCCATGAACTCACCATCCATGAAATGCCATCTCTTGGCTTTTTAAACACTCTTCAATCCTTTGGTGAATGTGAAACTTCTAAACTTTCCTCTTTGTACAAATTGCCTTTAAATGAGAAGTTATTTGGCCTGTGGTGAACACTGTCACTGGGAGTTCAGTGAAAGCTGTGATTAATGAATGATAAAGTCAATTCATTGAGCCATGACATTGGTCCAGCACTGTCATAAGCAGGAATTAAATTAATGTGAAAATAATCATTCAACCTGAGAAAGGCATTTCCTATCCACTAGGAAATACTACGAAGAGATAATACTTTTAAAAAAAGGTTTTCTATACTATTGGCCAAAGAAAGGGTTATTCCAGTCTTTATAATGAATTTGTCAGGAAACCTCAAATTTGAATTTTGGCTTGGTTATAGGTTTTGTTTTTGGTGAGAAAAAAAGTGCTACTTGATTACTTGATTATAAATAATTTAGTACATGACTAGTTCTTGAAGAAAAATTGTTGAAAGTCCTCAATTTGTGTTTCATTCGCTGAGAAACTCAGTAGGAAAAAAAAAATGTTTTCCAGACTATAATACAACCTTAGGGGAAAATTTTGGTCATTATTGTTCACTTCTTTTCCTTACTGAGTTAATTTAATTATCATAGAGACACAAACATTAGCTCCAGTACTGGGCTTCTCACATCTGTTAGTAAAGATTTGATTAGGGCTACACAAATGTGCCAGATTAAACTATCTAGTTGGCGAAATTCAAGCCACCTGGATATTTTAGCAACATCAATAAGAATAATTCTCTTTTTCAAAATCAGTAAATCCAAGCTATATTAAAAAGAATTAATTAATGAGTGCCAGATAGGCAAAACAAACATTTGACAATGAATCATATTATCAAAGGTTTTGAGGGAGATCCTTCTCAGCTTATGTTTAGATGTCAAATTATATTACCAAAACTAAACAATCTGTTAAAATGATGTCTTAATGCAATAAGTCTCTCGTGCCATACTTTTTTTTTTAAACATCTTAAATATTTTTAGTAGAAAAAAAGATATGCTCTATTTAACAATGATAATCAAATCATAAGACATTTGCCCCAAAATATTGCCTTGGATATTTCCAAGAGCTGTTAACATAATTTAAATCCTATAAGAAAAAGAAACTATTATGAAGTTTGGTTAATGTATGATACGTATCTTTTGAGGCAGCACTGGGCATACTTCATAGGAGAAGCTCAGTAAGTATATGAATAGTAGAAGGATTAATACATAAATATTAGATGTTTTATGGAATATAAAAAGAATTCTTTATAGAATTGGAATTCTATGAGGACCCCAAACTGGAATTGGAAAGGACTCCAAAATGGACTTGTCCAGGGCTGGCAAACTGGTTCCGTTCACGGGCCGATATTCACCACTGTAGGTTTTGTGGGCCAAAGGGTGTCTGTCACGTTTCAACTCTGCTCTTGCAGCTACAGACAATAGTAAACTCAGGGGCATGGTCGTGTTTCAATAAAACTTTATTTACAAAAGCAGGCAGCAGATTGGATCTAGCCCACTGGTAGGGTTCTGCTGACTCCTTGTTGAGCCTACATTCCATATTTTGAGGATCAGGCACCTTAGGCCCTGTGTGGGAGAGTAACTTATGCAAAGTCAAACAACAAGTAGCAGGGCCGGACCTGAATTCGGCCCTTCTAGCCTTTAGGCAGGGGCCTACGCTGGGCTGAATTAATTGTAATGACACGTGGACGGGGGGCCACATCCAAATGTAAGGTCTGCCTCTGGATTAAGCACATCCACAGGCTTCATGCGCTGATGTCTCAAGGACTGTAATGTGTAGATGATTATCGTAAAGTCACCAGAGAATAAGTTGTTTTCAGAGACCTAGGCAGAGTCACAAAGAATATTTTTTGGGAAAAGAACACAAACAGCCTGACAGTTAGTGAAGCATGAAAATGTTTGACTGAAAAGCCACACATGGCTTGCTTCCTTAAAGACCATTTCAGTCCTGGAAAACTGCATTTCTATTGAATATTTATAACAAATTTGATTGAATAAGAAGAATTTAAAGTGGAAAAAAACCCTGTGTGTTGTGATTCCAAATTAAATCTTATTTTCATGGTTGACAGTGTTTTGTATTCCCCACGTTTATCGTACAAAACCCCATCTTATTACAATGCCCTTTTCCAGCACCAAATAATAAGAGTTTCTAGATTAACACTTGAGTCACCAACATCCATCTTCCAGTGAGGTTTTCTCTTTTCATGTAACTCCTTTTCATTTGGAAGGAAGTGGAAGAAATGGGGCCTTCAGAAATCCTAAATGGAAAAGTGGAACTGGGGCTTTCTTCGAGAGTGTCTGTGGATGTCTGCGTGGAAAGGCTTGGTAATCACTGCTCTGAAACTGACAGTCCAGAAAGACATGATTGATGAAAGGGAGTTGGATGTTTGAGCCAAATGGACCGTCATTAACTAACTGAACCAAGTAAACGAAGTGGAGTTTCCAAGGGGCAGTGGGGCACATTCTTCTGGAAAACATGGGCCCAATGTTCAGGATGTGTTTCACCGAAGGGGGTGGGGGGAGTGGAGGGAGCCATTACTTAATGGCTCCCAGCTTGCGAAGGTGAAATAACCCACATTATATCGGTTTTTTTCTTCAACAGTTCTGTGTTGGTGTTGATTCTCACATTTCTCGCCACATGAATGAAGGTGCATCTTCTCATGGGTCATGCGCTTGCTGGTCCTGAAATCACAAAAAGAGTTTCCATACTAATAAATGCAAATAAAATTCTGCTACTGTAATTGTTTTCTGGTTTTGGTGTTTTAAACCAAGTTAGTAAATTAAGCTGTATTATTTGTTACCTTAGCTTCTGTAAGCCAATGAAATTGTATATATACTTAAAATAACATTCTGAATTTGTGTAAAGTCATATTTTCATATGTGGATCTCTTTTTTGATCAAAGTAACAGTAGGCTTTTCATAAATCTTATTTATTTTACAGTACCTCTTTATAGCTTAAATTTTAAATAATAAAAAGCAGTTTTATAATATAATAAAAAGCAAATCCATAAAACTATTGAGATATTGGAGCACATACATTTTTTTTTAATTTTCTAATAAAAAGTTTGTCCTCCATCCCCCAACCCCAAAAAAACCCCACCAGATTGCTTTAGGTCAAGGATAACAAAAGCATGAATGATTCAGATGAACACCTTTTGAACTTTCCTCGGGAAGACTTGAGCAGTAGGATAACTTAAAATCTCAAGCAGAATGCATGCAGGTGGCCACTTCTGGGTTTGAAACATCTTGAAACAGTTTCCGTGCCTAGCAAGGAGGCTCCTGGTGTCAGAGTGTGACTTGCTCTAGCGGGAAGGAGTGTATGCAGATGAGCACATATGTATTAGTTCAAGAGCAAGACTGAGCACCTTGAAGGTTAGGAGCCCAGAATCTCATTACCCTCCTCTCAGAAGCTCGCCAGAGTACACCAAGTGCCCCCAAAATGTGTTTTCGTTATGTTTTCTTAACTGAAGGGATTTCTGTTTTGGTTTCTGCAGTCGACTCTTAGGGAATACAGGTCAGTCTGTAATATATTATTCTGCAAAAATAACAAAGACAAACAATTAGCAGACTACCGAATTTGAGTGGATTCACTGTGGTGGATGTTTAACTAAACAAAAGTCTGTGCATTGATTTTAAGTGTTAACAAATGAGAATCTTGGCTGAGCTGGCTCAGCTATTCCTGCTTATAGACCAGAACCTGAGACAAGTGCCTAAGACCCTGGAGTATACGTTTTTGTATTCGCTTCATTCCTTGCTTCATGTTATAGCCTTCCTTTTGTTTCTCTCTTAATTTATGTTATCTTGAAGTATTTAATGTATCTTTTGAAACACTTTGGGCCTATTTTGGAAACAGAGAGTTCTGCGTGTAGTGTGAATTTCACATAATCATGGAAATTTAAAGACATTATGATTCACTGATAGGCACAAATTATTATAAGGAGAGCTGAAGTCATTAGCCCAAATAAAGGATTAGCATTAACAATGGAATTAAACCTAGAGTATAATTAATGAATTCACTAATTGTTCTTCCTGTGTTAGTTCATTAAGCCTGACTATCAAGTGGATATTCGGGCATCTGCCTCTAACATCTGTCATCTTATTGATTCCCCGTGTTGACTCCCTCTATGCCTGGGAAGAATGGTATGATTTCCCACCAAAACCTAAAATGCTGAAAAAAAAAACAAACCCCAAAAAACCCAACCAATAGCCATTCTCTAATATGACTGTATGATAAAGAAACACCTTGAAGGGAGTTTGACTAACCTAAGACTTACATGAAAAGACTGAAGATTATGTTAAATGAGTTCAAGAAGTGAAAAATACATGATAGAGTCTTCCCAAGGAACTTCTTTCGTGTTCATGTTAGCTGAATTCATTTGCCATCAAAAACAGGCATCAAGCACCTACCTTGCACAAGACGTTCTTGGATAATGATGGTTCTCATCCATTGAGCACTTATCTTGTGTCAGACTTTTTACATACTTTATCAAGTGTAATTTACTCCTGCCCTGAGGGCCAGTGTTGGTATTCCCATTTGCAAATAAGTAGACTGAGGCCCAGAGAAATCATTTGACTTGCCCAGTTTCAACACGTAAGTGATGATGTGAGGCCTCCCCACCTGCATAGGCACGTTTCCAGCACTGAGCTTTTATTCCAATACTCTGGACATAAACTCTTCACCTCCGGAAAGCTGTTTACTGCACATCTTAGTCTGTTCAGGCTGCTGTAATAAAAATAGCATAGACTGGGTTGCTTAACCCATAAACATTAACTTCTCACAGTTCTGGAGGCTGGGAAGTTCAAGATCAAGGTGTTGGCAGACTCAGTGTCTGGTGGGGCCGGCTTCCTGGTTCATAGGCTTCACTGTGTCCTCACATTAGTGTTTTGTAAGGGCACTAATCCCATTCCTGAGGGCTCCACCCTCATGACCTAATCACCTCCCCAGGGGCGCCAGCTCCAAATATCATCTCACCAGGGGTTAAATTTCAACCTATGCATTTTGAGAGGCTACAGACATTCAGTCCATAACACGGAAGGCCTGCAAAGTTTTTTCTTCTCTTCTGTAATGGTCCAGGAATAAAAATGAGAATGAGGAGTTGGAATGTCAAAGCTCAGACACAAAAAATCTATCCCTTGCTATGGATGGGAGGGGAAAAGACCTTTTTAAAGATGTGTCTTGTTGCTCAGGCTCATTTTAATCTTTGCTTATGTAGGTCATACATGGTCCACAGTGTGGCAGCCTCTGGCATGTGTCATCTTTAGGTTCAGAGCTCTACTGGTGATGAGATAGTAGACAGGCAGACGCCTTCTCAGAGAGATGGCCTCACAGCACCAAGGACTCCTTTCTCAGAAACAAGATGTTCACAGCCAGTGTGTGGGCCTCAGCACATAACCTCTCCCCAGAAGGAAAGCTCTGAAGAGTCTCACTGTGCTCAGAGACTAACAGTGTAGAGAAGAAGCAAGTTTATCTTTCTTGTTTTATGATGACCTTTATTGGACTGGTGTTCTAAATAACATGCTCATTAAGAATTGGAGGAGCAGAAAGACCTAAAAGAAGTCAGAAGCACAGAGAGAAGCCAAAGATGTCTTTATCATGTAATCAGCTCATTAAGTTCCAGGACTTTACATTAAAAAAAAAAAAAAGAATAGTTGCTTAGGCTATTTTTAAAAGGGAACAATAAAACTTTAGTTGAAGAATAGTTGGCTAGAAAAAGCATTCCCAGGATAAATTAAAACTTGGAGGCAGTATGCTGGGTTAAAAGGCTTTCCCTGCAGATATATATATATATTTACACACACATACACACACACACACACATACACACACACACACATACAGTAAACTCACTGCTACTTTTAAAATAGTTTGGCTTCAGCTTGCACCTGCAGATGGTTGTATATATAAATATTTGCTCATGGTCATTATTATTATTAATGTATAACATTTGGGAAGTTTCAGAGTTCCAGTTGCATAGATTTATTAGGAAATGTTCTCCTGACTGGATGTTGTGCATTGCTACAGTTTTCTTCTTTTGCAGAAAAGCAAGTCCAGAAAATCAGTGGCACCATTACAGCTAGAAGTGATTTATGGTGCTTTATTTCCCCAGGCTATATTTCAAATTGATGTCGGGATGGGAGTCAGTATGGAGATTGGAGGTTGGGAAGAGCATGGGATAGAGAATCAGGAGGTTTAGTTTCTAGTCCAGGTTCTGCTACCAAATAAATAGCCCAGTGACCCCAGTAAGTCTAGTCCTTGCTCCATCTTAGTCTGTAGAAAAAAAAGGGGTATAGTCATTGATTTCTAAAGTTCCCTCCCAGGTCTGACTTAGGACATTGTATCCTTTCCCCCTCTGGAGAAACATGGCTTATTCCTTGTGGGTGGTGGGCTCAGGAAATCACTTTCAATGAATCAGTTGCTCTCTACTCCCCGCTGTGGGAATCACAACCTCCTTTCAATTTAGGTTGATAATGTTTTTGCCTTATAAAACTACCGAGACAAAAAAAATCATGCACCAAAAGCGATCTGAGTGACCAATCAATCCAGAAGATCCCATATTATCATCTTATAAGTGAATGATTTATTCATTCATTGATTCACTCATTGATTCATTCATTAAACAAATATTTACTAAGTACTCACTATGGGCTTGCCACTACGAGGGGATAAAGCAAAGAACAGGACTTACAATTGAATGGAGGATACAGATCTTAAGAAATAAGTAATTTCAATTAAGTGGAAGGAATAAACAAGATAAGGAGGTACAGGAAACTGTGGGTTTATCAAGGGAGCTCCACTCCAGTCTAAGGGTTGGGGAAAGTCTTCCCTGGGAAGCTGGCATTTAAGTAGAGCCTTGAAGGATGGGGAATAGGCAGCTGAAGGGAGGTGTGGTGGGAAGGCAGAGGGTGAGAGTCATTTGTCTGAATCCGTAAGTCACCTGAAAAAGGGAGGCATCTGTCACAAGTAACAGGATCTTAATGGGAGCCCAAAGGAGAGAAGGGGAGTCTTTGAAGCAGGATAAGATGGAAAGTCTGATTCTGCCCTTTGGACGGACTGAGGGATGCAAACAGGATGCTCAGATATGTTCTTAGTTGCAAGCAATAGACCTTGACTCCAGAGGATATATGCACAAAAGATATTTATTTAAAAGGACATTGGATAGGGACTGTCTCTTGCAGTCAAGATGGAATAAGAGGGACTGAATTCAAAAGAAAATTTTTTTGTCTTAATTTAATACAGGTTTAGGCTGATTATTTCATAGCTCTTAAGTCATCTTTTAAAATCACTTGAGTGTTTTCACACCTTATTTGTCACCATTGCAAAACTGATATAGTTTTTTTTCCAAATAAGGGACTAGATCAAACTGCAATGTTAATAAAATAAGACCAACAAGACTAAAATATGTTGTTAAATCTCTAAAATAAAGTTGTAAATGATATGAAAAAATGATCAGGGAGTGGAGGTAGGGGGTTTACTTTAATCCCCTGAAGTAACCAAAAGGCCAACAAGATATATTAAGCACCAGTTTTCAAGACACTGAATATCAGGCAATGAAGAGAGGGGGGGTTTGATGGTAGGAGTCCCAGCTCACTTCCTGGAGACTTTCCAGGCTGTGGTACAGGGTGAGGCAAACAAGAGCCTAGGGGACTCCTGAGTTGAAGAGAAGGAGAAGAAGAACTGGGGAGACCAAAGGAACTAGAGTTCATAGGACAGAGTGCCAGAAGAGAGAAAGCAGAACACAAAAAGAATTCCAGAACTTTGTAGAAGGTCCCTTGTAAGTATTTAGCTGATTAGTGATCATTGTATGTGTGTGAAGAAACTATCCAAATCCAGAAAGAAAAAGACAGATGAAAGGATTAAAGGTGAAAATGCCCAGCATACATTCAGGGTTGGGAAAGGTGCCCATTCCCACCAGTCAGATTAGAAAATCTCTTGATTTACAGGCACAGAATAGTGTACAATAAATGGTCTTACCTCAGTGGTAGAAAATAAATATCTCTAGATTGTGTATATCTCTGGTCCCACCTAGCAAATCTTACAGGAAAGATTCAAAAAGGGCCAGACTATTTTCAATTAACTGTGTTGCAGAACAAAGCTCAAGAATATTTACAGAAATATAAATATGTCAGGCACCTATTAAAGTGAAATGCAGAGTGTCTGGCATTTAAACAAAAATAATCAGGCACACAAAGAAGTTGAAAAATATGACCACAAGTAAAAAAAAATTATCAAAGCCAACTCAGGGTTGACACAAATGTTAGGATTCGCAGACAAGAATATCAAAAGTTATTATGTTATTCCACATGTTTAAAAAATTGGGATGTGCATGGAAGTTATTTTTAAAAAGACTCTAATTGAACTTCTAAAGAGGAAAACTACCACGTGTGAGATGAAAATGCTTTGGATGAGATTAGCAGTAGATTAAAGCTTGCAGGAGAAAGGATCAGTGAACTTGAATATATATCAATAGAAAAATTTTAAAGGAAGCACATATTTTTTCTTAAATGAAGAAATCATTTGTGAATTTTGGGACAACGTTATAGGCCTAAAATAACTGAAACTGGAATCCCCTAAGGAGAGGAGGAATGGCGAACAGAAAAATATTCAAAGAAATAATGTCTGAAAATTTACCCAATTTCATGAAAACTGTAAATCCAGAGATCCAAGAAACTCAACAAAACCCAGGCACATGAAACAAAGAACACTACAGCAAGGCCAAAATTACTCAAAAGTTAAATAAGCAAACAAAACCAAAAAACAAACAAACCAAAACCTTGAAAAATGTAAAAAATCTTAGAAGTAGCTAGAGGAAAAAAAATCACATTCTATACAGTGGAACAAAGATATGATGAATTACCACAGATTTCTTGTCAGAAACAATGTACGTGAGAAGACAGAAGAACATCTTTATAGAACTGAAAGAAAAAAAAATCTGTCAACTTAGTATTCCATGGCATAAAAAATATCTTTCACAAACAAAGGTGAAATACTTTTGTCAGATAAACAAATGTGGAAAGAATTCATCAGCAGCAGACACTGACTACAAAAAATCCTTCAAGTTCTTTAGGCAGAAGGAAAATGATACCAGATGGACACGCGGATCTTCACAAAGGAATGAAGAGCACAGGAAATGGTAACTTGACGGTTAAATGTATTTTTTTTCCTGGTATTTAAATGTCTTTAAACAATAATTGACTATTTAAACAAAATAATAACAATATAGTGTGGGGTTTGAGATATATGTCAAAATAAAATGTATGACAATAGTCAAAGCCTGGGAAAGAGGAAATGGAAGCAAACTATTGAAAAATTTAATACATGAAGTAGCATAATGTCATTTTAAGGAAAATTGCAATAAATTAAGATGAATACTCTAAAGCCTAAATAATCCACAAAAATAACAACATAGCGTTATGGCTAACAAGCCAACAAAAGAGATAAAATGAATAGCAAATATATTTAATTAATCTAAACATGAAGGCAGAAAAATAGAGGGAAAAGGGGAGGAAGGAACAGAGGGGATAAATGAAAAAAATGATAAGATGATGGACCTCAACCAAACTATGTCATTAAGCACATTATATGATGTGAACACCCCAACTGAAAGCAGAGATTGTCAGATTGGCTATCCTTGCCTTCAAGAGATACACTTTATGTATAAATACACAAAGAGGTTAAAAAGAAAAGAATAGAAAAGGTAGATGCTGCTAACACTGATCAAAAGAAAGTTGGAGTGGCTGTGTCAATATCAGACAAAGCAGATTTCAGAGTAAGAAAATTACAAAAAATAAAGATGGATATTTCAAAATGGAAAAGAAATCACTTCATTAACGGACATAATGATTCCAAATATTTACGTACCTAAGAACAGAACTTCAAATTACATGAGCAAAACAGACCGCATTGCAAGGAGAAATTGAAAAATCCACACTGACAGTCAGAGCTTTGAATACTCTGTTAATAATTGGTCAAATAAGCAGACAGAAAATCACTAAGGCTGTAGGAGATCTAAATAACGCTATCAACCAGATTGATCTTGTTGACCCTTATGGAAGACCTCACCAAATAACAGCTGAATACACGCTATTTTTAAGGACACATATTAGATTGACCAAGAACCATATTCTGAGAATAAAAAGAGGTTCAATAAATTTAAAAGGATTTAAGTCACAAAAAAACATGTTCTCTGACCAAAATGGAATTAAATTTGAAAAAAAAAAAATGATTGGAAGATATTCCAGAGAATCACCAAATATTTAGAAAAACTAAATAACATACTTCTCCATAAATGAATACTTACAAAGAAACCAAGAGGAAAATTAGAAAATAGTTTTCAACTGAATGAAAATGCAAATATAACACATCAAACTTTGAGATGCCATTAAACAGTACTTAGGGGGAAATTGATGGCTTTAAACACCAATATTAGAAAAGAAAGACATTCTCAAATCAATGACTTCATTGATTCAGGAAACCAACAAAAATGAGCACATAAAACCCACTATTAGAAGAAGAAAGGAGGGGTATGAGAAGGCAGAATAGGAGGATCCCGCCCTCATTCCCCAACAGAAACACCAATTTTGGCAACCACCACCTAATGAGAAGACTTTTATGGGAGTTCTGGAGTCCAGCTGAGAGATTTTAGCACTCCAGTGGAGAAAAAAATCTGAGAGTGGACACATTGAAGAGGGTAAGAAGAGCAGTTTTATTTTGCCCCCATCACTCCTTCCCAAAGGCAGCACAGCTTGGTGCCAAAAAAGGACCCTAAGCCTGTGATTTTTCCCACAGCAGGAAAATGAGAGCAAGGTGAGCTCCTGGCTTCTGCATCCATGTAGGACGATGCTCAGGAAGCCCACTTCAGTCCTGCTCCATGAACAACACTGAGGGGATCAGCATGGCTCCGTCATCTGGAGGCAGTCAGGAACAGCTAGGAGCAGAGAGAGAGGGAGGGAATTCACAAAAACCAGCACATGGAGCTCAAGATCTGGCCGCAATCCTAATTGGCTGGCAGATTCCAACAAGAGGCCCAACCATGAACCCTACAGGACAACTTGCCTGCGGACCCCCCACAACTAGCCAATGCCCCCTACCTGCCCCTGCGAATGATGCGGGTGAGGCCCCACTGACTGCGCACAAGCTACAAGAAAACACAGACAACTGAATTAAATCAGGACAGCAATGCAGGACTAAAACGAGAAACTTAATAGAGTTAGAAACTATCAAAAAAGAACCAAACTGAGATGTCTGAACTGAAAATTTCAACAGACTTTCAACAACAGAGATTTGAAAAGACACTTCGTCAACAAAGAAACACGACAGCAAATGAGCACATTTAAAGATACTGAACATTGTTAGACATCAGGGGAGTGCAAATTAAAGCTATGATGAGATACCATTACATACCTTTTAGAATGACTACAATTAAAATGGTGACTATACCAGGCGTTGGTGAGGAGGTAAGAAACTGAATCTCCAGTATACTGGTGGGAGTGTAAAATTGAACAACCAGTGTAAAGCAGTTTGGCAACTTCTGAAAACGTTAACTACTCACCTGCCATATGATCCAGCTAGTAGGTATTAACTAGGTATTTACATACCAGTAGGTATTTACCCAAGAGAAATGAAAGCTTATGTCCATAGGAAGACTTGTACATGTTCACAGCGGATTTAGTTTTAATAGCCAAGATCTAGAGACAACCAAAATGTTCATCAACAGATGAATGAATAAGCAAATTGTGGTATATCCATAGAATGAAATATTACTTAATAATAAAAAAGGAATGAACTCCTGATGGACACAATGACACAGATGAATTGCAAAATAATAATGTTGAATGAAAGAAGACAGACAGGAGTCTATACTGTATGATCTCATGAATATAAAATTCTAAGAAATGCAAACTAATCTACAGTGTCAGAGAACAGGTCAGTAGTCACCTGGAGATGGAAATGGAGGGATCAGAGAAAAGGGATTATGGAGATGTTCATTGTCTTGACTGTATTGAAGGTATAGTTAAAAATTTATCAAATTGTGTACTTTGAATATGTGCAGCTTATGGTATGTCAATGAAGCGTTTTAAAAAAACAAACAAAACTAGGAAAGTATATTTACAGCAAATATGATAATTATATCTGCAATAGATAAAAAGCTTGTATACATTGATTTGAAAAATACTGATAGTCTAAAAGAAAAATTAGCAAAGTTCATATATAAATTTTAAAAAATAATAAAAATATGACTAGTGCTTTAAATAAGAAAATGTTCAATTTCACTAAGAATTGTGGAAATGGGAATTAAAACAACTTAAAGATATCAATTTTTACTTTAGGAAATACATTTAAATTGATAAAAAAAAAAACCCATTCACCAAAGTATGATGAATAGTCCCTCATATATTGCTAGTGACCATGGAAATTTATATTTTTCTTTTGGACAATTTGGCGATGTCTGTTCCATATACAAAATAACATAAAACCTGAACCTCGAAAATGAACTTGATATTGATCCAGTAATTCTACTGCTGGAAACCTATCTTAAGAGAAAAAAATTCCAAAAATGAACATCTTCCTTTTCCCAAAAGATATTCATGACAACAATACTTATGATAAGGAAGTCTTGGAAACAATCTAAAATTGAATCACAGGGGTTTTTGTTGTTGTACCAATTATTTGAAAAATTATGCATCCTGTAAATTCTATTTACAACACTTTATAAAAGTGGGGGGAAGATAAAAAACCAAAAACCAATAAAAGTATGCAAAAATCACATTATTATTACAATTGTGTTTTTAGAAGTATTTTTTATAAAGAAAAGACATACTAAAGATTAGGTTTGAATACATCAAGGTGCTGACAATGGATTTCTTTGAGATTCAAAATTTATAGTTAATTTTCTTCCCTTCTTTCTGATCTTTGGATGCTTCCAATGTTTTTACCTGACTGTATTATATTTTTGTATTAAGAGAAAAAACACTCTTTAAAAAAATACAGAAGCAAGATGTTGACCAGTTACTTACAGATTTTACAGCATAAGGGTAAAGTTTGCATTCTGTTTTTTTTAAAGTTATTTGGAGGCAATTAAATATGGGGTGTTTCCACTTACAAAATGATATTTGAAAGAACACTACCCAGTTCCCATCTTTGCCACCAACTATCTGTGTGGCAAGATTTTATTTTTTGCTTGCATCTCAGTTTCTTTGTCTTCTCACTGAGAGAACTGAACTCATTTTGAACACTCTTTCGTCACGCATTTCTGGAGCACCTGCTCTGGGCAAGGCCCTCAACGTGGAAGTGGGGCTATTGGAAAACCTACGTGGTTCTCAAGAGTCCAAGATTTCCCCTGGGAGTGCGTGTGAATAGCAGGCTTCTCAGAGCTGCTGGTTTCCCACAAGCCCCAGCCTCGGGGGCCCCCGGCTGGTGTTTGAGAGAACCACACACAGTGGTCTCTCTCATTGAAGAGTGGAAATGCCCTCAGATCAACAGGTAAATGCACATTTATCCCAGAGGCATATTCAGATCTAAGCCAAAAGGACAATTAAGTTCAGAGGAAAAATAAAAATGATCAGGCAAAAATAAAACCTCGTATTTCTTACAGCCCCCATAGTAGATCCACCATCAGCTCAGAGAGAAGCAAGAGAAAGAAAGATCAGCACGTGGGAATAGTTTAGGAGGAAGACAAGGCCAAATGGCAGGGCTGTCTGTGTGGAGGGGTCGACTCCGGACACTGTGAACTAAGGATGTATTTATAACCAAATTTCATTGGCTCCGAAGACTGAGGGTTTTATAATAACGCTTGAGGCCAGTTCTGAATGGGTCACAAGTTCTGCTATCACGGGAAGACGATGTTGCTCAAACAAGCACCTTGACCCCAGAACATGTCCTCCCTACCTCCAGACATCCTGCCTGCCTTTTCTATCCTGACTTTTTAATGTTGATGACTCCAGGGGAAGCTGGCTGCTGCAGACACCCATCGGGAAAAATGTGCTAGCTGCCTTTAGCCCAGATCAGCATTATGCTTCTGATTTAAGCCTGAAAAGAGAATCTGTTTTGACTTTCTTCTATATGTAAAACATGATCACTTGGTGATGGTTCCTTGTGCAATTCAAAAAGAAAATGATTAGATGTATGTAGGCAAGTACCAGCTTGCAATGACAGTTTCAGCGAAGATGTAGAGGGTATCAAAAAAGATATTGCTAGGAATTTTCTGTTTGTTTTCATTATCTAATGTTCACTGGGCTTGCGGGAGGTGAGTGTGTGTATATGTGTGTTTCCATGTAGGGAGAAAGTGCAAAGTTATTAACATTTTCATCTGCAGAAACTGATTGAAATGTGTTCATTGACTTACAAGTAGGATCCGGGACAGGGTGCTGGTTGGCACTGCCTTCTGAAAAGCACATCGTGAATAAGAGATTGTCGTGTGAGTATGGCGGATCGGGGCGCAGTAGTGGCCACTTCTGAGACAAGGGTTTGGAGGGGTGGTTTTAGAGGGGTTTGGCTCGAGTTGGAGGGCCCTCCAGGCTCCGGCGAAGGGTTTGACAACAGTTAATGGGTCACATTCTGGCTTGCCATATCCTCGGGAAAAGCTGATCCGTTTTCTAAGTCCATGAGTGACAGGATTATTGTGTTAGTGCTTCCGAAATGCTCTCATCTTGACCATTCTCCTCTGAAGCTGTTGGAAGGGGCTTTGCCAAGAAAAACAAAGAATAAAATCAAAACGCGCCCGGTGCTCACATCCTCCGTTTCACAAGCGCAGCGCCAGGGACTTGAATTCTAAATGGGATGCCCCCCGAGCGGTCCTGGCCCTGGGATGGGAGCCCCTCAGAGGACTGTTCACACAGGAGGCAACGTCTGCATTTCTTCGCCCCGGGCAGAGCCGTCAAGCACGGAGATTTTCCACTCCAGCCAAGAGTGTCAGAACCTCTGCGGTGACAAACCCATCCAAAGAGTGCATTCCGGGCCAGGCCAGAGACCCGGTTTTGTGCATGCTCCATGGGGTAAGTGCGCTTTGTCCCCCAGTTCCTGTTTCCAGGGGTCCGACGCTTTCTCAGCGTTCCTCTCAACTCTCACGCTAAGTGTTTCCTACGTGTGGGATGCAGTCCCTCGGCACCAGCTGTGTCAGGAGCAAGTGTTAAAAATGCAGATTCCTGCCCACGCCCAGCTCTGAGCCTGCTGAGTCAGAATTCGAGGGGTTCACACCCAGAGTGTGTGTGGGTAAACGCATCGAAGTGCGAGGAGCCCCGAGGCGTGCGGAAGGGTGTGGTTTGTCTGTTTTCCCTTTGGTCCTGCCCCAGCAGCCATCCTGCGCTTTGTGCCCCTCCTCTGGCCCCCACACTGGAAACTGGGACCCTGTGGGGCCATGTGCATAAGGACCCCTTCACATTCAACTGTCTCCTGGGACTCGTTTTATCAATGTCTGGTAATCAGGTGTGGCCTCCTCATCACACCTGCCCACCTCAGCCTCTGTCCTGTCCACTCTGCTCTGTCTCTCCCCACCTCGGGTCCTCCTTACAGCCCTTTTCCACTCACCCCTGGGCACCCTACAGCCTGGGACCAGGGTATCCTTTTTTCTTTTGCTGTGAAGACTGACTTTTGTCACTGGCATTTTCTTCGGAAATTCATCTTTCTATCTTATTATAATTTCCATTCCAGTCAGGAGTGTCAGAATCTTTGCAATGGCAAATCCATGCACATTCTTGAAGGACCCACTGATGGCAAATGTGTGAAGCGGGGCATTTGTCTGCAGCATCTCTCTACCTCTCCTCGGACAAATGTCCTGTAGGCTCACAATAGTTGCCTGAAGCTAAGCAGGGCCCTCTGGACACTTCCCTCTCCCCTTCCTCTTTCCTCATCAAACCTTAGACATCCTGGGTACCAACCCCTCAGGCCCTCCTAGGAGCTAAATTTAAAGTATAATGGTTTATAAATCACTTCGTGTATTATCTTCTTTCTGGACACTTTAGAACTTCAACAGGAATCTCAATGATTTGAACTAAATGGAGCAATGTTGGTGTTTTAGCTTCTGAGGAGCCCAGAAGGGGGAAGAGTTTTGAAATCTTGGAAGGAGTGTAAGGGATGCGGGTTAGAGTCTTTTGCATCCTGCTTAGAGGTGGCTGTCCAGGAAACTACTGCCTTTGGAAAACTGTGCTGAGTCGAGTACACTTGGCACAATTGCTACCGTGCTAAGAAAAACTTTTAGATGCCTCAGAGGACCCTGCTCAGTGGAATGACACTGGCCTCCTCTGATCTTGTAAACAGCTGAAAGCATGATGACTGTGTTAGTGAGGGCTGTCCCAGGAGACAGAGCCCGTAAGGTAGGTAGGTAGGTAGATAGATAGGTAGATAGACAGATAGATAGACAGATAGATGGACAGACAGACAGGAAGACATTTATCATGAGAGATTAATTAGACCACATGATTATGGAGGCTGAGAGTCCCATGATCTACTGCCTGCAAGCTAGAGGCCCTGAAAAGCCAAGGGTGTAGATCCAGTCTAAATCCCAAATCCAGAGAACCTGACGAGCCAATGGTGCATGTCCTGGCCCAAGCCCAAAAGCTGGAGAACCAGGAGTACCAATATCTGAGGCAGGAGAAGACGGATGTCTCAGTTCAGGCAGAGAGCAAATTCCTTCTTCCTCTGCATTTTTGTTCAAGTCAGGCCCCAACAGATGGAAAGATACCTACTCACATCAGGGAGGGCGATCTTCTTTGCTCAGTCTGTTGATTCAAATGCTAATCTCTTCCAGAAACACCTTCACAGACACACCCAGTAAAGACTTTTATCAGCTATGTGGGCATACTTCAGCCGAGTTAAGTTGACATAAAATTAATCACCATCATGATTATAGGGGATGAAAATAAACTGTTGGCATCGAAATCTTATGCGACTCACTGCATCCTTAAACAGAGGGCATCTTGGATGAATCTGAGTTCTTGTTAGGGATGCCACACCAGTAGTGGCCCTCTTATTTCAGGATGACACACAGGAGAAAACTCAGAGTCACACAGCTCCCTCCTCCTGTGTCTCTCTGTGACACTGAGCAGGATAAAACAGTACAAACACAGCACTGCACTTTCTGGAGCTGAAGAAAGAGAAAAGGAATCAAGGAAGTAGATTGGAGACAAAGACAGAATGTTCAGATTGAGATGATATATTGAGGCAAATGGAACCAGCCAAAAATTGTATCTTTTTCCAGACTCTCTAAATTCTTACAGGAATATTATGAGAGACATGGAAAATTCAAAGCACGCCATATGATAACATGGAATTATGCTATCCGACTTAAGGGCTGCAAGATTATTGATACTTTTATTTCTACAAGCTCATGAAATTAGTTGACATGGGAATAAATCTTTGTTACACTGAAGCAGATGCTTGAGTTACCTGGGAAAGGCCAGAAAATCACCACGGCTTTGGAACACACTGCTTATACCATCTCATCTCACCTTGGCTGGTGCCTCCATTGTCACAGAATGTTCTTCGTAGAAGGAAACTTAAAAACTCTCGTAGCGTCAATTACTATTACAGTAGACAAATGGCTTTTTAAAAATGACAAACCTCGTTTCCTTTCAAGGACATTTCAGCTTGGAGTTAGCACTGCCCGTTCATGTGTGTAGCCCCGAGAACACCTTGGGTGTGGTAGAAAATAAATGCAAAGTACAATCACCCAACCTCCCTGACATATTAGAGAAGGCTGAAGCAGCACCAAGATGTTTAGATAAACTCGATCTCGGGTCCTAGATGATTGCTGGGAACACTATCTCAGGGTCTCTATAAAAGCTTCAAGAACAGATCATCTTCAAGATTATCTACCTTATATGGTCTGTTTTGAGCACTAGACTGACTGATTAATGAGAGTTCAGATCATTGATGACTTGGTTAGAAACTCAGATTGGGACGTTAGAATGCCTGGTGATCTTTCCTCACTTCTTGTCTTTTTCACTCTCAAATCTGCTCTTTTTCCAGTGTCTCCAGCTTGGCAAATGACTTGCCTTCATCCCGTTGCACCCATCTCTCCCCTCGA
This sequence comes from Camelus bactrianus, assembly GCF_048773025.1. Taxonomy (NCBI): domain Eukaryota; kingdom Metazoa; phylum Chordata; class Mammalia; order Artiodactyla; family Camelidae; genus Camelus; species Camelus bactrianus. The sequence goes on from NC_133549.1 coordinate 27,904,891, forward strand.
CCTTCATCTAACCAAACACCAAGTCTAACTATATCCTGTATCCATTGCTCCCTTTTCACTGTCATTCTCATGGTCCAAGCACCACCATCTTTATCCTTGACCATGGCTGCAGCCTCCCAGTTACTCTTCACATGGACCAAGATCCTGTTGATTCAAGACCTTCATTCATGCTGTCCTTCCTTTCTGTCCCAACTTCGCCTCAGCCCCACAAACCTGCCTGGCTAGTTCATTTTCAGTCTTCAGTCTCACCTTAAATCTCAGTTCTTCAGAAAGACCTCTCTGATCCCTGAGTTTTAGATTCCTTCTGTTAGTTGTGCTTAGAGCTGGGGTAGCAAACTTTGCCAGTAAAGGGTCAGAGAGTAAGTGTTTTTGGCTTTGCTGGTCATTTGGTCTCTGCAGCAATTACTCAACTCTGCAATTGTAGTGGAAAGCAGCTGCAGATGAATAATTGAGTATGGCTGTGTTGCAATAAAACTTTATTTAAAAAACAGGCAGTGGACAAGATTGAGTCCACAGGCCGTAATTTGCCAACCTTTGCCTTAGAGCACTCTATCCTCTTGCTTCACAGTATTTACAATAACATGTAAGGAAGTCATTATATCTGAATGACTTTGGGTTAATGTCTGTCTTTGCTCCCTGGATTGCTCTTTCAGGAAGACAGCAGCACCCAGAGGGGACAATAGGCACCCAAATAGGATAGTATGTGCCTCAAGCCAAGCTGGTTTGTCCAATCAGAAGTTATCCCAATTCTTTAGCTTGAGTAATGAAGAGGAGACTTGTGGAGGACAATAACCTGAGCATATATACAAGTTGGAGCTGCTGCAACCTTCTTGGCATCATGCAGAGCCTGAGAACGGAGCCAGAACTGGGAAAGTAGGTCTGAGAAATGGAAAGAATAAATTGGATTGTTCCTACATCATTCAGGCCCTGGATCAAGCCCTACCTGACTTATATTCTCTAGGTTTTGACTATAAACTTACATGAACCAATATATTCTCCTTTTTTTTTTTTAAATTAAACTCATTGTAATTAAATTTTTTTTATCACATATGATGAAACAACATTTATATAAGGCCTGGTATTTTCTCACTTGCACAATGAGAATAATAAAACATACCATGAAGGGCTATCATAAGCATTAAAATATATATATTAAAATGACTGAGGATTGCATACAGAAACAACTCATATTTATTAAATAAATGAGTAATTATTCTCACTAACAAATATATATGATTTTATGAAGAGCTATTTATAGTAATATATCTTTACCCCCTCCTCCCATGTAAAATTTTGATTATGGAAAATCTTGTGTCAGTTGGCAAATGATCAAAATGGAGCTTTCATCCTCACATACAGGACAAGTCACCATGAAAAGGGAATGCAAATTATAATAATTTGTTTTATCCACAATTTTAATGATAAATATCTTATAAAAAAAAAAAAAAGACTTGCAGATACCTCACCAAAGAAGATATACAGATGGCAAATAAGCATATGAAAAGATGTTTGACATCATATGTCATTAGGGAAATGTGAATTAAAACAACAACGAGATACCATTACCTCCTATTAGAGTCGTTAAAATCCAAAACAATAACACCACCAAATGCTGGCAAGGATGTAGAGCAACAGGAAATTTCATGAGTTGCTGGTGGGAATGCAAAATGGTACAGCCACTTTGGAAGACAGCTTGGCAGTTTAAAACTAAGCATACTTTTACCATACGATCCAGCCTTCAAACCTTAGTATGAATTGAAAACTTACGTCCACACAAAAACCCACACATGGATGTTTATAGCAGCTTTATTCATAATTGTCAAAACTTGGAAGCAACCAAGATGTCCTTCAGCAGGTGAATGGGCGAACAATGGAATATTATTTAGTGCTAAAAAGAAATGAGCTATCAAGCCGTGAGAAAACATGGAAGATGCACAAACGCATATTACCAAGTGAAAGAAGACAGTCTGAAAAGGCTACAGACTGTATGATTTCACCTATATGTCATTCTAGAAAAGGCAAAACTATGGGGACAGTAAAAAGATTGGAAGTTTTGGGGGAGGGAGGGATGAAAAGGCAGAGCCCAGATGATCTTCAGGCAGTGAAAGTAATCTGTATGAGACTACAGTAGGGACAACTTATTATACATTTGTTGAAACCTGTAGAGTGTGTAGAGGGAATCCTAGTGTAAACGGTTGACTTTGGGTGATAACGATTTCTCAGTGTACAATCATCAATTGTAACAAACACACCACCGTGGTGCAAGGATGTCCACACCCGGGGAGGTTGTGCCTGTGTGAGGACAGGGGTTTTATGGGAACTCTCCGCACGTTCTGCTCAGTTTTGTTGTGAATCTAAAACTGCTCTAAAGAATGGTTTGTTAATTAAAAAAATACCTTTAAAAAAGAGGCTTCCTCATAAATAATTCACATAAAATTTATTCAAAATCAAAAATTTTCTTGACATTTCCCCCCAAATTCTTTCCCCAAGGCAGTATTGCCGAAGAATCAGAAAACAAACAGTAAGAAAAAGGAGGCTACTGAGCAAATCTCCAAACAAACCTAAGGACTGAGTACGCGGTGTCTTTGGCATCAGCTTTTCAGTCTTCATCGTGAATATGAGAAGAATAGGATTCATTTTCTTTTGTCTTATAACCCAGTAACTGTTGACAGATGCTTGGCTAGACATGAAAATAGTGGGAATGCATCTGACTCAAGGAGCAAATGATACAAGACTGAAAATAGAACAAAGATGACAAGACCTAAAATAGAAATTGGAGCCAATTTCTCCCTATGCTGAGCCATTCTCTGGCTCCTCGCCATTTAGAATCAAACCCCCAGTCCTTCCCAATCCCCAGAAGGCCCTGCATTAGCTGGCTCCAGAGCCCTTCTCCAACCTCATTTCCTACCACTCGCTCCCTGCCATTCTGGCTTCCTTGTGGTTTCTGCCTCAGGGCCTTTGCACTTGCTGTTCTTTTTGCCTGGAAAGTTCTCCACCCACATGACTTCCTGTCACTTCATTCTATTCTCTGATCAAATGTCATTTCTGCAGAGAGGCTACCCTTGACCACAAGACTTAAAATATCAACCTTCCTCCAACCTCTCTATTTCTCTTTCCTGCTTGATGTCTTTTCATACCATTAATCATATAAATTACATATTGCTCTGATCACCTGTTCTACACCTGTCTTCCTGACCTGAATGGGAGCTCTGGAGGACAGAGTTCTGTGTCGTTGGGCTCCCTTAATGTCTATAACAGTGCACGACACACAGTAGCAACTCAATACATATTTATTGATTGCATTTGTAGCAACCAATTTCTATATGTCAACTTGGCAATTGCATTAAATACACTGTTTGATTTTCTAACAATAAAAAGGAATCTCCGTAACTCCAAACCTCCCTGGGACAGCCCACCTGTCTCCAAAGACTGAGCATAGGTGACTGAGAGAGCTAGTGGCTTCATTTATTCCAGATCAAACTCAAACACTCGTAATGTAAAGAATATCACATGCTTCCTCATGGAACTGAAACATACTTTTCAAGAGGATTAGCTTATAAGAGTCAGATAATCCCCCTGGGTTGAATAAATAGACCTTATAGAAATTCCTGGGGCATGTTCTACATAAGGCCTTTCACTAAAATTAAATTAGCAACAAAATGAGCTTTTCTTGGGGTAAATTCAAGTGGGTTTTCTTTTCCAAGCTGTTTTAAACTATCATAATCTGATAGGCAGTGTCCTCCCCCAGACACACACGGTATCTCAAATGCCTCGTTTTGGAAATCTGTGTCCCCAAGTCCAGGAAAGAAGAAAGGGAAGACTGGAAATCCCAAAAGGCACTAGCCAAATTTGCAAAGAGAAGCAGATTTGGGAACATGTAAAAAAAGAACCTAAGAATTTCAGTCATTTAGGAAAATTACTTGCTTAAGTTGGTGCCTGTGACAATGCGAAACACGCCAAGGAACTGTGCTGAATAAAATAGCCTGTCAGTTGGCTCCCGACCCCTCCAGAAACCAAAACTGAGATTGTGATTATGTCTCAACCCAGCAGTGTTTGTCAATACCTGTCACTGGGGCAGTGACCTGACCAAGGGCACATCCACAGAGCACACGCAACATTGAGGTTTGCTGGCCTCCTACAAAAATGTTGGTCCTGGCCAGGTCATCAGAGCATCCTTCTCCCACGTGGGTGCAGTGCCATCGGCTCCCGACTGAATCACACCCTGTGCAAATATTTTACTTTCATACATCATCTGTAGCAAGTGTAATACTGAGATTTAAAGGTAAACAGCTAGAGAAATTGCAGTTGCGTTATCGGGCTGACATTCGTACCACTGCAAATCAAATTCCGCCATGCGCAGCCAAAAGCAAATAGTGATTTTAGTCAAAAATCCTTTCTTGTGGGCTTCTTCAGACCTTATATACAAGGCTGTGATTTTTGGTCAACAAGTAATCAAATAAAAACATATTTTGTACGGGTTATTCTCAGTTAAAGGGTTGACTTCTTTATTTTAAAATCGTACATTTTCTTCTTACTAGAAGGAGTCAGAACTAAACGGGAGAGAATTGGTTAACTGGGTGTGATTTAGAACAAGGAGAAGAGAGGAAATTGGAACTGGAATATTAAAGCAGGCTTGGCCCTGAAGGGATCTGTTTTAGCTTGTGAGGCCACTGCCGACGTCTCAACTGAAGGGCTCAGGCTGGCTCTCTTCTGTGACAATGAGCAGAAGGTGAGGGATGGCACATAGAAGTGAAGGCAGAATTCAAGATGGAGAGCCGTTCGTTCATTCATCCAATCCTAATGAGGCCAACCTCGTGCCAGGTTCCGTGCTGGGACCTGGGGATATAAAGCAGCCCCCTTGCCCAGTTATATAAATATCAGGACCAATGATGCACAGGTACCTATGAATAGGAAATAAAATTTATTACTTACACAGGAAACAGCGATTCCCTAGGGATCCCCTAAGGAGAAAGGCTCTGGAGTGAAATGAGAGCGAAACTGAGTGGGGACTTCGAGGCTGTATCTGGGGTGGGGCAGCACGGGCTAGAGGTTGCGCTATTTGAAATTTCCACCAGCATCAGGGTGAGAATCTCTCACTCACATGGGGTCACACAGCGGCTAGGCAGGAGGGGCTGTAATACACTCTCCAAACAGCGTCTTCCCGACTCTGCTGAACGGCAGAAGCTATGTCTTAATCATCTTTGCAGCCTCCATTCTGCTAGGAATCCATTTACTCAGTTACCACTTCTGGCCTTCTGGTTCTGTTTATCTGGAGACTCCTGACTGACTCAGTCTTCCACCAGTAAGTGTAATATTCACGGATTTATCCAGATTTTAGTGTACAATGTGAGATGAAATTCTAAATTATTATCCATGTGTCTTCCTCCCCCACCCAAATAGCCAACTGATTGTTCCAACATCATTTGTTATAATGTTTACCTCGTCCATTAATTTGGGATAAACTCCTATCATTCTATTTTTGTAAAGGATATAATTCATTTCTGGGATATTCCTTATGTTACTCTGATCTTTCTTTCCCTCTCTCTCTTTCTATCTTTTTTCTTTCTCTTCCTTTGTAAAATAATAGTACCCTTTAAAAATGATTGTTTTACAGTATTATAAATATTGTTTACAATATTGTTCTATGCACTTCCATCAGTGATGTGCTCGAGTGAGTTTTACCAGCTCACAAGGGCCAATTCTGCACATGTCTTCCCTAAGCCATGTTCCTTCATGTCATGTTGGTAGCTTGAAACTGACCCATGATGGAAGGACTTACACCACAGAAATGGGCAAACATTGCACACCAGGGTTTTTTGTTTTTGTTTTTGTTCTTGAAAGCCAGTTTTACCAGCACACCTCCAGGGAGAGTGTTTCCTCATAAATCTTTTCCTCAATTATTTGCTATTCGCACCTATTGTACCACATAAACTTTAGAGCACTTTTAAGATTTTTGTTGGCATCATATTCAAGCTTATTTAATCTGGAAAGAATTGACGTCTTCCAACTTACGGCATCCAATCTTCTGATTGTAAAATGTGAGCCATAACTTCATTTAAGTTTTTTCAAGCAAGTCTCTTCAAAAAATGGTTAATAGTTTTCTTTCTTTGGGTCGTATATATTTTATGAGCCACATTGCAAACAGTATTCTAGACTGAAATTGTGATAAAGTTGCAGAAGTACTGACCCCAAAGGAATGAGAATGAGAAGAAATGTACCGTGACGTCCCTTAGGGAGCTGGGTTCTACACTCATCTAGTGCTGACAACGCTCTTCCTCATCTAACCCTAAAGAGGCGAAAGACAATGTCTGGGATGCTCATTCTCAAAAAGCAAACCAAGGGACAGAAAACACTCGTAGCAGGCAAAGCCAAAGGGTCTAGAAGCTTTATTCTAGGGAAGAGAACTCAAATGTATAATTTGATAAATAATATAAGCATTCTTCTGAAAAATATGCTAAGGAGTTCACTCAAGAATGAGCACCAGAAACATTGGGGAGGAAATGTATACAATGGTCAGAGTAGGATGAATGGACATTTCAGTTTCTTTTGATTTTACAGGCTAAGATTTAAATCCTCTCTGATTATGGTGCACAAACAAGTAGGAGCAGATGTTTCAGTTCAACGAAGGGAGAATTCCAACTCTATTAATGCAGACAAACAGCAAAAGCAACAGGATAAACACTAGAAAGGGATTCAAAGAAGAGTGGGTGTTCTCCAACTGAGTATTGAGCAGCAATCCCGGATGGCGTAGATCTGTGGCAGCAAACTGGGAGAGGATGGTCTCAATAGAGCAACGGAGGTGTTTTATTTATCCAGCAAGGGAGCACTAAAACACAAAATCACACCTGTATGTCTCAGGTGATGGAAGATGCATTCTTCCATTTGCCACAACCACCTACTCGCTATTTATTGCCTTATATCTTCCTCCTGGAAGTCTGCTGCTGTCATTTATATAATCTGAATGGCTCTCAAGCCAGACGCATTTGCAACCCCTGGTTTAAGCGTTCAGTGCTTTGAAGTTGAGGTATTAAAAACTGACTCCAGTCTTAGAAGTATAAAAATCTTAGCATGGAATTTTAAGTTGAATATTATTATTCACATCTTAGACTTTAAATCCTTTTTTTTTGGTACTTGCTAACATAATTCATGTTTATTAACAATGATTCAAAAGTAGCATTTAGGCATAGGTAATGGTTTCTGCTCCCAATTGAAAGTAGCATTTCTACTTTTAGAGATGAGTTTGCTGAACCATTTTCTTAGTGATTATGCCATGAAGTAATGAAGGATGAGGCCAAAAGATCATTGCTAAATAAAGAAATCTTAGTTAATATATTCTTAAAATACATTTCTAGAGGCTAAGACGATCTTTGTTTGTCTTCTGCGTATAGAGATGTACCGGAGCCATTGTGACCATCACATAGACAAATGGATAAATAACAGTCATAAAGTTCAAATGCTACGAAGCAGAAAGTGACCTTATAGAAATAAATCCTAATCATGTAGGCAAATCACAGTGATTGAACTTCTAGCCATGGTTCTTGACCTTTTGTACTAAAGGGTAATGCAAATGTGAAAAATTATTATAGAACTAAGTATGTGGACTCCTCAGAGTTCTGTGTCAGGGACTCAATCTGCTTAGCGGGTTTGTTTTTCCTCTTGCCCTTAACTTCTTGGCTTCAACTTGGAATGAGAAAATAGGGAGAGAAACGGCTCAATGGAGAGAAATGTCACACTCTCAACATGGCTTTAATATTTAATATATTAGAAACAATATAAATTTGGGTTGGAGAAACTGGTTTTTTCTTTTCCTTTGTATGGAGCAGCAGAATTCCAAACACAGTGTTTTGAAAACCAGAGCCTTCTAAATAAGAGTTTAAAGCTATTTCTTAGTGGTTGTTTCAGGAGTTTTGGACAGGGTCATATTTTGAACATATGTATAAAACAACATTCCATAATTGATTTATTAACATATGAGGTCATGTTTATGATTTCTTTCTGAAATATTTAAAAGCAAACTATAACTGCATAATCCTATAAAATCTATTCATCACAAACCTGCTTCAAAAGTTCATAAAAAGCGCAAAAAGAGCCAGCATATTGTATTTAGTTACGGTTGAAGTTTGTACTCCAAAGGATAAATGAATACGATTTGTATTTGCTATGGATCGGGCTGGGTTTTATTCACATTGTATTACATCTCAGGAGAGAGTTTGCTAAATAAGTCCAAATGGCAAAGATTCAGAAATCCAGAAGAATGCAAACATCACATTTTTTTTTTCATGCTGGACAAGACAGGAATGATTAAGAAATCCTTCAGAAAATACTACGTTTTCAAATGTTTTCAAAAGGCCACAAAATTCCTAAAAGCTAAATCCCTTCCCATCCCATTCATCTTTCACTTTCCTGTCATTGGATGTGATCTTTAAAAATATAATGTGCATACTCTGCTCCGCTAAGCCCTTTTAATTTAGGTTTTAGGCATCTTTTATATTCAGATACATTGCTTGTCACTGTCCCCTGCTGATCTCAATGGTTACCAGAGAAACCTGAGGCCATACTTTGGCTCAAAGAAAAGATTGGGGATTTTTTTTTTTTTTTTTGCGGTGTAATATCTGGGTTATCAGAAAACCCCTTCTTCCTACAAAATGACTCCCCCCAAATGTGTGTTAATACCTCACTTCTTTTACCAAGGCTGCCTGGAAGAGGTGACATACTGAATTAAATTTACTCTAAACTGTAAATGATTGCTATTAAATTTCTGACTGAGAATCATTTTGACTAAAGGGGAGGGAGGAGATCTGGCACTTATAGGAATCTTTAGAAGGGGAAAAAGAAATTTATGGGGAAGGGCAAAGGGCAAGAAAAAAAGTCTTGGTGTATTAAAGACAAAAAGCCTGTTTCACAGTTTTCTTGAGAAAGGAAGTAGAGAAAGTGACCATGCCTGAGCCCAGCTAATAGCAACCATGACGCGATGGTTATTATCACATACGTGGACCTGTTTAATCCACTTGTAATCTGGAGAGTTTTTTTCTTCCTTTTGTAGATAGAAGTAAAGCATATATATCTATATATATGTGTGTATATATAGTGGATAAAATTATGACTCTCATGCAAATATACACATGTCAGAGGTTTTATTTAATTAGTTAATGAGAGCACCAGTAAGGTGTTGACAGGTATAAGAAAAAGCCTGTGAATAAAATGGATCAAGAGTGCTGAAATGAATTTGCTAAATGTTACAAACTGGTTAGTGTCTACTTGGAAATAAGCACTTGCACTTCTACTCGGCTAAAATTCATTTGCATCAGTATGGACAAGAATCATTTGCATCACTGTAAGTTTCCTGCAATTTATAATAGTGTTGCAAAATAGCTCAAAAATAATGAAAGGTTTGACCCCTAAGCATCAGATAACCCCCTGGAGGATCTGTCTAGACCAGGTTTTCTTAATTTCATTTTGGACTTAACAATTTTTCACAGTGGAGGGCTGTCTTGTGCATTACAGGATGCGTCACAGCATTCCTGCTTTCTGTCCACTAGATTCTAGCAGCCACCCCCAAGCTGTGACAACCAAAATTGTCCGCAGAAGTTATCAAATATCCCTGGGGGACAAAGTCACCCCAGGTTAAATTCTCCCTTAATCATTATAATCCAAATAATTCTAAGCCTCTTGCCCTTGCTTAAGAACCATTCTTACTTGATGTCACCGTTAAGAGAAACCCAAATCTGATGCAAGGTCTAGAAAAGTAATGCTTCTTCACTGAAGTCTCATGATGAGGTAGAAAATGAGAATTTCATCACATGAGAAACAGCCAAACTTCTTAAAAACCTTTGTAGGCATCTGCCTTCTGAAAGCACCCTCATGTATCCTTGTGAGGGTGCTTCCCTAACAGTGCTTCTGTCTCTGAAGCTCCAACTTTCTTCTCTCACATCTCCTGGTCCCTGCACTAGTAAGCAGCAGCACTATGTCTGTACATAAATTAATTTAGTCTCCCTACATCTGTTTTTCAGTTTATCTCTTCACCTTTTACTCTGATCAGCACAACAAAGAGACTAAACGCGAGAATAAAGAGCAAAGCTGTAAATCCTTACATTTTTGTATCTTTCATCCTATACAAAAATAAAAAATCATTTTAAAATGAGAAGGTAGACGATAACACTTTTGAGGGTCTGTCCAAGGAAAGAACCTAGAAGCATGACACTCCAGGAGCAATGAGCACTGCCAGTGCCCAGATCTTGGCTTCTACAGACCAAAGTTTCGGTTAACAGGAGCCAGGGCTCTTTAGAAAAATGTGCTGGGGGAGGAAAAAGCACAGGGTGAGTCAGGAACATCTTGAGCCTGAAAGTGAGGAAATGCTCAAAGAATGGATAATGGGGACATGTCAAAAAAATATAGGAGCCTGCTAATGGAGTTCCATTACCAAATGAGCAGGAGAAAGATTAATGGCAGTTGTGGATCACAGCACAAAAGAATCTGTGACTCCATAGTGATACTCAAAACAAAAAGAAAAACAAAAACCTTTGGAGGCTGGGGAGAAAAGTGGAAGGGAAAGATTTTCTTTACCAAAGAGTGACAACTAATAAATGCAGAGGGGATGGTAGAATGATGGAGACAGTGTCTATGGTTTGTCTGTAATTGACTTAATTATCCTAATTACCAAGGTCATTGTATATTTTTTTAACAAAAGATAAATTTATCTATCTATCTGTCCCTCCATCCATGCATATATATATTTGGGTTTTATAGCCCAGGAATCTTTAGTTTCCCCTGCCAAAATAAGTTTGAAAACTCTTGTTATACAGCGCCTTTTGTATATTTTATTTATATGTCTGTCTAGATTTCATTACCTAGGTTTAAGAAATTTAACTTAACTATATTTTAATTGCCATCAATTTTAAAAGTATTTCTTTATTGTGTTAAAATGGACATCCTCATCGGTAACTCTCTTTGTGTATCTCAATTGTTTCCTCCAGGTAAATGCAGAGAAGTGAAATGGCTGATTCAAAGGATAGAGACATTTCTAGAACTTTTGGTATAGATTTTTCTAGAAAAATTACGTACCGATACCTCCCTCCAGCAGCGGGCCTGTGTGGCTTTGCAATTTATGAACAGTAACAGCCATGCTGGTTTCCATTTTCCAAGCACGTGCACTATGCCCCGCACTTCACAGACATCTCTACAGTCCTCCCAGCCGCCTTGCAAGGATGGTCATCTGTTCCCCCACCAGTGAGGGCCTGAAGCTCGAAGAGACCCAGTTGTCCACTTACAAAGCAAGGAAAAGCGTGCTGGAATTGGGAAGTCTTCTCTGGGTCTCTCTTGCTGATATGCCAGGATGCTTCCCACTCTCAAACTCCAGCCCGCTTCTCACTCAAGAGAAGTAAGAAGCTCTCTGCTCTCTCACTCTGATACCTAGTTTGAGTCCCATTTCCAGAGTGCTCCCTGAGCCTAAGAGGGGCTCCTTGTTCCATTCCCTTATGTTTAAAGTGGGATTTTTGAACCTGCCTTTTACAAGGCTCTGCTGGCTTTGATGGACAGGTAATGTCATTTTCAGGCGAGAAGTATTGCGTTGGGCCTTTCTTTAGATTATGAAGATGAGATCAGGGCTCCCCATCCTGGTTGGACCACAAGCCGGCACAGGACCTCAGGACTTTCACAGACTCCCTGGAGCCTGGCTCCTTCCACTTGGCTGAGCTACCTCGCACAATGTGCTGAAAACAGGGTCCCACTTCCTATGTCTCGGTGTCTCTCCATGTCTAATTTTCACAAACCGTAACTTGCTCTTTATTCAGGAGAGGGATCTGCTTTCTCATCCTGTTTTCTCCAATGCCTGGTTTGGATCTCATTCCCCAGAAGGCTGACTGAACCTCACACTACCCCTCTCCCCCGACGCTTCATACAGTGGTGTGTGAACAAGACCCTCACACACGCTCATTTGATACCTCCAAGTCTAATCCAAAATCATGAGTCTTTGTCCCCATTCCATATTCTTTATTTCTCTTTATCCACAGGGAGGACCCTGGTTCCCAACAATATCTGATTTACTGGATCCTACGATACAGTATTTCAGAATCACTCCATCAATACGACTACAAAACAACAAATCTACTGAGTCAAGTTGAATTCCTTGAAATGCCTTTACATCCTTCGCCTACGTCCCACGGAGGGTGTACAGTCAGAGGAATATGCTCAACACTCATTCAGATTCTTTGTATTTATTCTGTGAGGTTACATTATCAATTTCATACACAGATCAATTTGTTTCCATTCCTATTTAAATTGAGGCTCTTCCCCATGTTTTCTGATTTAACTCTGTATTTGGATACTAACATGATTCAAAAGTCAAAACCATATACTCATAGAAATCTTATTTTCTCTCTATCTTTTGAGCTATGTTTCCATCTACCTCTTTTAAATAGCCAATTTGATTCATTTCTGGCTTGTGCCAGAAATCTTACTTTTCCTTCTGGCTCATGTACAAGAAACACATTATAGAGATTCTTTTTCACCTTGCTTTTTTTTCTCACTTAATATATTTTGAAAGTTATTATCTATCATTCATAGAAATTGTCTTCTTTTTTTTTTTTTTTAAATCTGCATACTGCTCCCCTGTGTTTCTGTATTGCTGTTTATTCAACCAGTCTCCTAAGTATTGGCAATTAGACAACTCCCAATAATTTGCTATTATAAATCACGACTTCAATGCATAATTTTCTGCAAAATGTTTTTGTATTCCTAGAGGTGTATCTTCGGAGTAATTTCCTAGAAGTTGGATTCTGGGCCAACAGGTCAGTGAGTACGTAATTAGAAGTTGCCTGCTAGAAGTTTATGAGAGTCTGTTTCCTCAAAGTCTCATCAAGAGGATGCTAACAAATTTTTGACATTTTTGCCTGTCAGATTCAGGAGAAATTATATCTCTGCGCTGTTTAATTTGCATTTCTCCTATCATAGGTAAAGTTAAACATCTCTTAGTATGTAAAAGTCATTTGTATACATTGTGTGTATATATATACATCTATATATTTTTTCTGAATTTTCTGTTTATCTCTTTTGCCCATTTTACTGTCAGATTTTTTTTTCTTTTTCTCCCATAATTTTAAGAGTTCTCTCTACATAAGGGGTATTCATCTTTTGTCTGCACTATATGATGCAACTATTGATTTCAGTTTCACATTTGTATTTTGACTTCGGATCTTTTTAAACATACACACAAAATTTTAACTCAATGTTTTCTTTGTTGCATCTGGATTTGGAGTCTTAGTTGGAAAACCTTTCTCCATGTCCAAGTTTTACAATGAAATTCACCTGGGTTTTATTCCAGTATGTATATGGTTTCATGTTTTACATGTAAATCTCTCACCCACTTGGAGTTTATTTTTGTGTATGGCTTGAGGGAAAAGAAGATTTAAAAATTAATTTTAGGTCATGGGGAGGATTTAGCTCAAGTGGTAGAGAGCATGCCTAGCATGCACAAGGTCCTGGGCTCAATCCCCAGCACCTCCTCTGAAAAAAATAATAAATAAATGAATGAACCTAATTACCACCCACCCCCCCAAAAATTAATTTTAAAGTCACCATTTGCCTGGCTTGTGATTTCTCTTAGGAACTTGCTAGAATGTACGACTTACAAAACGCAAGTGCTTAGAGGACAGGGGACACTGAAGTGGCAACACTAGGCTGAGATTCTAGTACATGGGAGACGTTCTGTTTCTGAAGGGGCTGGCTGGTCCCCAAGCATCCCTGTTCAGAAGCCTCAGTCTCTACCAGTATTGGCACTGAAGGGGCAAGTTGGGACCAGGTGGAAATGCTGGCGGACAAGAAACTTCTTTCTGGCAAGGGGGTAAAAAGGCGATGACAGAAGTCAGGGCAGAAGGGAGATCTGGGTTGATGAGTGATGACTTCAAAGGAAGGGGAGTTCTCTCACGCTGAGCTGTGGGAGCTGCAGTTTCTCAAAGGGCCAAGTCAGTCACGATCAGCGTCAAGGAGGACGATGCCCATCACGGGCTGACCGTGAGGCCAACCGGGAAGAAGCCAGGGCTGGCGGCCGTGGTGCCTCTGCCAAGATGGCTCTTGTTAGTCTGCGTTCTGTGCTCCGGATCTAAAGGGTTGGATTTAGCCCAGCATTTAAAGTGATCTGTAGCCTCCAAACTCGGGGGTGGGAAGAGCGAGAAACGTTAGCCGTCTGAGGGAGTTTTATGGATAAGCCCTGCGAGAATTCAAAAATGCATCGTACAGAACGAAACACAACTTACGAGGATTTAGAGAGATTTCTGACACAGACCATGAAATCTGGCTCGCGGAGACATCTATGAGTCAGGGGTATTCCTCTAAGTAAAAAAGAACTAATTCCGCTAAGTGAATTATTGCTGGATATGAGACCAAAAGAAAGTTAGTGTTTTATTTTAATTAATAGACTTGCTGCCGCATCTCCCACCCTCTCTTGCCCTGTCTGTGGCTGGGTCCTCCAATGCCAGGGTGCAAAGATGACTCAGAGGTCCTGTGCCGGCTTGTGGTCCAACCAGGATGGGGAGCCCTGATCTCATCTTCATAATCTAAAGAAAGGCCCAACGCAATACTTCTCGCCTGAAAATGACATTACCTGTCCATCAAAGCCAGCAGAGCCTTGTAAAAGGCAGGTTCAAAAATCCCACTTTAAACATAAGGGAATGGAACAAGGAGCCCCTCTTAGGCTCAGGGAGCACTCTGGAAATGGGACTCAAACTAGGTATCAGAGTGAGAGAGCAGAGAGCTTCTTACTTCTCTTGAGTGAGAAGCGGGCTGGAGTTTGAGAGTGGGAAGCATCCTGGCATATCAGCAAGAGAGACCCAGAGAAGACTTCCCAATTCCAGCACGCTTTTCCTTGCTTTGTAAGTGGACAACTGGGTCTCTTCGAGCTTCAGGCCCTCACTGGTGGGGGAACAGATGACCATCCTTGCAAGGCGGCTGGGAGGACTGTAGAGATGTCTGTGAAGTGCGGGGCATAGTGCACGTGCTTGGAAAATGGAAACCAGCATGGCTGTTACTGTTCATAAATTGCAAAGCCACACAGGCCCGCTGCTGGAGGGAGGTATTGGTACATAGTTCTTCTGGAAAATCTATACCAAAAGTTCTAGAAGTGTCTCCATCCTTTGAATCAGCCATTTTACTTCTTGGCATTTATCTGGAGGAAACAGTCAAGATGTACACAGGGAATTATGGATGAAGATGTTTGTGGTATCATGATAAATAAATAAATATTTTAATTAATTAATTAATTTTTAAATTGAAGTACAGTCAATTACAACGTGTCAGTCTCTGGTGTGCAGCACAATGTCCCAGTCATGCACATACATACATATATCCATTTTCATATTTTAATATTTTAAATTTAGCATAGTAAATTGTTTGGGAAACAATTCAAATAGAGTTATTAAAATTTTCAGACTTAGACTATAAAATGCAAGGCAGAAATAAAAATTATTTATGAAACAATAGTTTTCAAACTTCTTTAACAGGGACTCTCAAAAAAATCTTATTTGGAATCAAAATACATCCACACAGATATGTATATACACACGCATGTTCATACCCACATATATCCACACATAACACGTATGTTCACGTCTACATGTATACACACATATACATATATATGAAGACAGATATACAGAGGCCTAAATAGAAATACAGATTTATCATTAAATGTATATTTCTTCATGTTGGTAAGTAGGAAAATTATTTAAAGTCATAGAGACAAATTGTTGATGAATTCGTACTAATGTCTTGACAGCCATATACAATATTGAGATAGTCTCTTACTCTGTCTTTGCCCCACAGGAATTTATCACAAGTTTAGTTAAAATTGTCTTCTGCTGAGACAAAAATGCATGTTGGGCTTCTTAATAAACATAACAGAATCACTCCTGCTATCTAATCCCAACTTGGCAGTGACAAGACACAGATTCCGTTTCAATCAGCTCTCATCAGACGCTCATTTCTGAATGGACTCCTCTGTGTTGCCCATCAAAGGCATGCCTGAGCCTACAGATGCTTGACGAAGATGCCTAAGCCTTGGTCTTCCCAGTCCCCTGTGCTCTAACCTGATGCAGGTGAAGTACCAGACTGGAACATCAACACAACATCTACTGAAAAATACTCCAATTGAACACTGTGTCTACCTTTCTATCATAGGTTGGAATTAGAAGCACTAATGTAAATAACATGTCAGGATCTTGCATAAAACTATGTTTGATGAGATTCGTTACCCTATTTAGTGTTACTTGGCGAGGATGTACATAGTGAACTCTGTCTATGATTTAGTGCCAGGAAGTTCCCCTCCCGAAGTACAGAAGTGGTAAATAACTTTTTACCAAACAATAAAAGGTCTGTGTCTTGATGGATTTTCCTTTTCACCTTGGCTGTCAGGAAGCTCACCACTAGACTTAGTGTCAAACTGAAATATGTATTTCATTACTGTCTTGGGTATAATTATTTCCTATTTTATATAATTTCTGATCTTGCCCAACTTTGTTTTAGCTATCCTGATTGCAGATTGTTCTAATTCAAAAACACTGAGATAAACAAGTATTAGTAGACATGCTCAGGCAGAGACTTCCCAGGATAGTTCTACAATAAAACCTCAGACCAAGCCCTATCCTCAGCCTTGCTGTTCTCAAAACTGGATGCTTTCTAGAACAATAAACCAGAGATGATTATTCTCTCAAGGACTATATTAAGCTAACCAAACTCCTAAGAAACCAATTGTCCTAATAATCATGATGATAATAGCTAACATTTACTGAATGTCTATTTTGTTACATATACTTTCTCAAGCAATCAAATAAATCAAACAGTTTATTCTCAAACCATAAACCAGAGTTCATTTGTCTCTTGGAGACTGGCCCAAGTTAACCAGATTCACAAGAGACCAACCCTGAATGCTAGTAATCATAACAGTTGCTCCCTCTGTGAAATATTCTTACAAGCAGCCAAGACAGTCAGTGTGTATTGAATAGTGGTTAAAAGCAAAGTGTTTGGACTTGTGTTTGGGTTCAAGACCCAGCTCTGCTACTTAGTCAATGTGTGACTTTGGGCAAATTACTTCACATTTCTGTGCCATCTTCCTCGTTGGTAAAAGGGAGATGATTATAGTACCTACCACTAAGGACTGTGGGGAGTTGCTGCTTGTAGATATTCAGCACAAGGAACAGAGGAAAAGAATGAGGTCATGACGATGAGTGGGGGTGGAGGTGGTGATAGGGAGATCTCCCATGGGAAGCCAAGCCATAATCAAAAAGATAACCCATGAGCCAGGATGGATGGAGAACCAGGGGAGGTTAGATACCTTAATAAATTGTCCCCCAGCTCTTCTGGCTTCAACAGTCTCCCCATTCCTGGGCCTGAACCTTCAGGTCAGAACACGAAGCCCACGGAGCACCTGGCAGTACACAAATTCCGTCTGCTTGGTTCTGCCTGCGTCTCTTCTTGGCTGGAAGTTAAGCACAACCATAGACGACACAGCCCCCAGCGGCCTGCTCACCTGCGCCCCTAGCGTCAGCGTCCTCTCACTGCACAGATTTCTTCCCGGGAAAGAGGTTCAGGTCAGGCATGTGGACGCCATAGTTTTTTCCTGGTCATGTTCACGGAGGAGATTGTTGTCACATTTCCTCAAGTGTGTATGCCATTTTTTGAAAGAATATCATTTAAAAAATTGTGTTGATTTTGCCCATTGTATGATAATGAATACTTTTTTTTTTTTTTTGTCCTGCACTTGTGAACACTTTGGCCCTGCGTGCTGTCCAGGTATCCATGTGCTTTTTGGTTCTTTTTTTTTCCTTCTTTCAAACTGGAGTTTGCTTCATATTCTTCCTTTTCATCTTTGAATATAAACAGAGGGTTATTATTTTAAAAATCTTAATCAATGGTATTTGTAAAAACCTATTTCAAAAGCTTTGAAATAACTAATGCATTGGCCAAGGGAAAAACAATTTTATTAATTTAAAACCTACACACCTGCTCGATGGTGGGAAAAAAGCAGAGGAAACAGCAGCCAGTCTAAGAGTAATAATGACGCAGCCACCATCATAGCAACGCCATGTGGTTTTCTTTGCAAATCCAAGAGGAAGAGACAGACTCCAAGAAACTAGAGCTATTTGCCTTGGTACGGAAATAAGTCATAGATTATTTTCTTCTTCCAGTGAAATACTATTCAAATTATTTATATTCTTCCCTTCACTAAAATGCAATTGAAAATGAATATGAATCTTGTGGGGATTTAAACATTGCATATTGTCGAGTTGACAGAGTCATTTATAAAAGTCGGGATATTTTATACCCCATCAGGGCTTAATTAGGGCTTATAAAGATCACTGGCAGTTGCAACAGAAATATTGTATTCTTTCTTCCCCCAATGACTTTCCCTAGTTCTTTTACGGGGGCCTTTAAAACTCATTTAAGTCTTGCTGAAGTTCATCATAAAGATAGATACCAACCATTCTACAGGGAAATTTAATCCTCTGTCCCTTCCCTCCAAGCTCAGAATTTCTTGGAAAACCATAAGCAGGTCAGTTCCAAATTCTGTTCTTTCTCCTAATAGACTTTTGAAAGGAAATGCCCTCAAATAAGGAGGTGATTGAAAATACACACAAAACTCGACATCTGCACTCAGAGAATTTCAGCTGACTTAGACCAAAGAATGAAAAATGAACAGCTTGGTAACTCCAAATGAAGGAAAGTGCTGACAAATGGTATCTCTGCACAGGAGATATTAACACCCTGAGTACGAGTGTGAAAAATTGAACAGATGGCACCGGTAAATGCAAGGCTCATGTAATCTATTTTCACTCGTGTTTCTCGTAAACTTTTATTTTAAATTTGATACTAACAACAACAACAACAACAACAACAACAACAACAAAGTGTGTTAATGGCACCATCCAGGGACAAACTAGTACGTGATTCTCTTTAAGAGCTTGATGCATGCACTTCTAATTCAGCCTGTGGCTTTCATCCTCTTCCAGGTTTTAGTTTTTTGGGGGAACCAATTAAGGTGAGGTTTCAGGGGGACCAGTCTGTTCAGCCAGATCATGAATATATTTGGGTTTGTACTAGAGCGAGAACTCTGATGCACTTGACATCAAAACGGAAACCCCGAGTCGCTCTCCCTCTGACCTGTCTGCCCCGCCCCTTTGTGGATGTCATCGATGACAAGTTTATTGAGCTGCAACTATGAGTGAGGGGAGAGACAAAAATCTTGCCATGTGACTGCTTATTTGTGAAAGGTAGTGGGCTGACAATGACCTGTAACTAAATTGTCAAAGCAAATTGTTAAAATATGTCCATCGTAAGTTTAGCTGTTCAGTTTTGAGCTAGATTCTAGCAGGAGGATATTTTAGAATGTTTAGAATCTACAAATTCCATCCCTCTGGTTGTGTAGTATCATTCGTTGTCTTTGTTGTGTTGCTCACAGAACTGGTATTCAGAGAACTGAGTTTTTATCTTGACACGTGTATATGTCTTATCTTCACAACCAGATCTGAAGGGTCCTCAGAGCAGCGACTGGATCTTTTACCTCCATACGTAATATCCTCACTGTCCCAATCATGTGGATCACATGAAACACTCCCTAAATGTGTGTCAACCGGACTCTAGTCAAGTTTAAAACAAGACTGGAAAGATCACAGCAGATAATTTACAAATATAAAAACCTAGAAACTGAATGTTCAGGAAAAAGAGGGCTGAGCAAAAGGATTTATACAAAAAAGAACAAGCAACATTTTAAGTAAACTTCAGTTCTCTTCTTGTTGATATATGTTGGGTGTCAGCTATTAGAAGCATTATTATTTCTATGGAGTATCTAGGTAACCCCATGGGCTTTCAAGTAGATTTATCAACGTCACCACTCTGCTCTTTACTGGTCACAGAAAAATCCCTGCATCAGCCGGGTTTTTAGGTCCAAGCAAGGCCCAGAAAGTAACACTGAATAGTTTAAGTTGCAGAGGGTATCGCGCAAATTATAGTATTTCTGGTGACAGTCAGAAAACATGACTGGGAGCAGGCAGCCAGGCACAAGGCTCAGGTGATGCTGCAGAACCAGGCTGGTGGATGGCGCTGTGGCAGTCACAGGGCACAGATGCCAGAGTTTGTCCCACAGTGCCCTCCACCACCACTGTTAGACGTTTGATGCTGTCCCTTGAACCACTGCAATGGCCACCTTAGGAGATGAGACGTAACTGCTGCTGCCACCACCGCCAGGTCCTAGCCCCCTGGTAGAACCTGCCTCTTTGCTGCACCAGCTTCTGATTTGAGACTGAGGGCTCCCCATCACGTGATCGGCGCACATTAAGTTACGTGCTGTGCCCTAAATGCAAGGGACGCTGGCAATTAAGAACCTAGCACTTTGAGCTTCAATAGAAGGAAGGGGGCTGAGTCTCATACGAAGTGTGTCTATTTTGAGGAGCAGTATTTGCCAAGCCTAGGAGGAGGTTCAAATACGGGGCACACAAAAATAATGACAGATGTCCACTACATTCACCATTTCACCAAATCTCGAGTTCTTTGCGGGACTGGCTCTCCCCTCGTTCTCCCCACCCTGTCCCTCTAAACCACCGTTCATGTCTACTAAGCTGATGCCTTGTCGGGTCTGCTTACCTATTATCTCCTCACTAGCTCGTGAGCTCCTTGAGGGCGACAGTCATATGGCTTCTTTCTCTTCTCAATGCCCCGCCCAGGCCCAGGCACAGGGTCAATAAACATGTGCCCGATGGAGACACGTTTGTCTCCTTTGAAACTGGCCTCTAGGAAAGTTACAAACATGGCAAGTTGTAGCAGCGAGACAAACTCTCATCTCTGAACTTCTTAACCACACTCTTCAGAGCACCTGTGAGTTGGGGACGTCTACACAAATTTTCATGTGTGTGTGTGTGCATGCACATTTCTCCGGGGAGAGAATCCATTGTTTATACCATTTTCTCAGAGGAACTGAAGATCGCAGAAAGGACCCTTAATATGTCTATTTATGTTTGGTGCCTGCACAAAGGAAGACACGCTCACTAAGAATACTTTGAAAACACATCAAAATCCCACGAGAGGGTGTTTCTGTGCACCAGAGCACCATGCTCCTTTCTGTCTCTGTGTGTTTTTTTAGAAAGATAAAATCTCAGTACATATGCATTTATCAAACTGTAAAAAAAAAAAAAATGTAGAATCAGTTACAGGAAAACAGAGCTTGAAACACAAGTTTGAATCCAGGGTCTACCATCAGTGGTATGGCTTCTTTCAGCTTGTCTGAGCCCTGCCTTCTTCATGGAGAATGTACAGAAGATCCCTACTTCAGAAGGTTGCTGGAAAGATTAAATGAGGCGGTCTAAATCAGCATTTGGCAAACAGTTACAGCTCAACACACAAGATCTCCTTTCTCCCTGCACAAAATATCTAACCACCGTACAGGCAAGATTTCTGAGTTAAATTTGCTCCAGTCTTAGAAGACTGCATGTTCTTTGTCTCTGATTTCAGCACATGGGTGTCAGATGCTGGGATTTGTCACCTCACTTTCATTGAGGACTGAAGAACAGGGAGGCACGTGAGTTGACAGAGGAAGGGGTCTGATTTGCCTTATGGGGTCACTGAGATGTTGGCAAGTGAAGGTCCTTAGAAAGTGAGTGATCCTGGGGCTGTCTTCCACAAAAGCGATGACTGGGGCAGATCTGAAACACCAACTAGACGGACCAGTGGACTGGGCACCATCCTTCCCCCTTCAGTGCAGAGAACCCTCATTTCCAGAGATTCTCCCCATGGTCTCTTGTGCCCCCTCACCCTCACCCCCAACATTCTTTCCCTTGGGCCAAATGGCCAGTGGATCTGAGAACCAGCCATGGATTCGTGAGAAAAAAAAGATGAAAAATTATCCATACTTTTGCCTCCTCAAAGTCCTGACAAATTCAATACTTTGGAAAAGCATTTCATCCAAAGAGAGGCACAATAGTAATAAACTCACTAAAGGAGAATTCAAATGAATGGTTCGGGTGTGAGTGTGTTGTGTGCAGGTATCTTCTGCCTGGCAAATTGAGCTCCTTAAGCCAACATGA
Organism: Camelus bactrianus; assembly: GCF_048773025.1. Taxonomy (NCBI): domain Eukaryota; kingdom Metazoa; phylum Chordata; class Mammalia; order Artiodactyla; family Camelidae; genus Camelus; species Camelus bactrianus. The sequence goes on from NC_133549.1 coordinate 27,926,952, forward strand.
AGGGAAAGAGAACTCACCCCGACTTCCGGAGGCCTGCAAAAGAGACAGCCATTGCTTAGAAAATAGAAGTAATGGATTCACAGTTACACAACTTAGAAGTGATGGAAGCAGGTGTCAACCCCAGGCTGTGGCTTCCACGTCCTGCTTTTAATCACCAAGCCACACTGTCTTTGAAGGTCCAGAGTGAGTTTAGGATTCCCCTAAGGAAGCTTTCATTTGCTGCATGGCACTTACTGGAAGATCCAGTCCTGTCTATTGGTTCTCTCTTGATGGACCCTTATGTTCAAGAAAAGAGTGCTGACTACAGCCTGGGAACCTGAGTCTTCCTCTTGGCTCGGTCGGTCAGATCTCCCAAGTATGGACAGAATCCAAGGACTCTCATCTGTCAGAGGGCTACACCAGTATCCGGACTCTGTCTTGAGGACCAGTGTCCCCTCTCAGCCAAAAAGTTTGGAAAGCAAAATAGAAATGAGAGTTTTGTGCTATGTGTAAGCCATGAGAACAAACCTATGGTAACAACTCCTCTCATTTGTTAAAAAACTAGCGCAGAATAATTTATATTAACTAAAGAGACTAGGTTTTGAATTATTTGATTTATTCCTATAACAGTTCTTAGCAGTGATCCAAAACATATCACATATGTTGTGATATAAATGGGAATTTATTTTTATTTTTCATCTTCAAAGAAAAAGTTACCTTTCAAAATATCTTTGAAGAGGACTTATTTTGTGGTTAAAAGTACCTTAAAACCCTTTAGAGTTGAGTAGGCTTATCCAGTTCCCCATCCCCCCCAACCACACCGTACTCTCCTCACCTCTCGTAATGCCTGAGTCTCTCCTACACACTCGCTACTCAAACTGGTCCCTAAACCAGTAGCATCATCATCATCATTGGGGAGCTTTATAGATAGGCGGGGCCCCAGACCTACTGATGGAGAGTCTGCATTCAATCAGATCCCCAGGTGATTCGTACACACGTTAGAGTTTAAGAAACATCAGCCACAGCAGAAATTCTCAGTCTTAATCTTACATTTGAATCACAGGAGAAGCTTTTAAAACGATCAAAATCTGAACCCACCTCCAGTGATTCTGGCTTAATTGTTATAGGATGTTCCTGAGCGTGGGGAGTTCTAAATGCCTCCCAGATGACTCTAATGGGAGCCCAGTTTGAGAACCACTGCTCTTTTGCATGCTCTGCATGTGGTCACCCTGCCTCCTCTTGAATATATTCAGAGGCAGGCAACCTGGTCCATTCTGTGACAGCACAATGTGCCACATGAGGCTACATTGGAGAAATCTGCCTCTTGGGAACTGTTATCCTCTTGGACCAGCTTCTGTCCTTGGAGGGTTTACTGAAAATGTCAAATCCCTGCTAGGGTGACCAGGTCATCCCAATTTGCCCGGAACCTTCCCAAGATTAAGACGGAAAGTCCCTTGTCCTGGTTAACCGTCGCTGGCATTTCTTTAGGCTAAATATGAATGTCTCCTTAATGGTATTCATTAGATCTTACATTTCTAGAGACACATCTGCATCTGGTGTCCCGCCGCCATCCTGGATCTATCAGCGCAACTCCGAATGGCACGGGGCCCTCAGATTGCAAAGCAAACTGGCCTTTGAGGAACTTCTGTTTTTCAAAACAAAATTTAAGTTTAGAAGATGCTGCTTTGAACGTAAACAGTTGCCAATTATCCATTTCCAGAAATGTTTCTTATGTTATTGTCACAGATTTTAGGTGCAGGATGCTACCCGTTTCTTTTATTTGGCTGGTTTCTGTCACCCTCCAGTGCAATCACTGGTCATAATTAAAGTATGATGAAAGCTCTAAAAATTATAGAATTAATTTTGAAACAAACAAATAAATCAACCAGAGGTAAGTATTTTCGGGTAAATTCACTTTAAAAATCCTAACAAAATGCTACATGAAAAAATGTGTTTATTGCAGTGTAACTTAAAGAAAATTGGCAATCGTGTGAATATATAATAATAAAGGTAAATTGCAAATTAGTTACTTGATAAAACGTTATTCCACAATTTAAAAATATTGTTGTGATGACGACTTAGCAGCATAGAAATGCTTAGGATGGAATATTAACCGAGTAAAGCAAAGTACAAAATCAAATCCACGCTGTGATTACATGGTGTAATCCAATTACAGCTTTATATGAACAGAGATCGATAGGAAACAGACATTTTAAGTCATGATGGGAAGGAACAGACCAGTGCTCATGACCTTATCCTTTATTTTAATTAGGCTTCTGTTAATGTTATTAGGGTAAAAAGTATGTAATAAAACATATATTCTCTCAAGCCATAGTGATTACTTTTAACTTATCTGAACTTATTTAAAATAGCATTTCCACTCATGAGAGGTGGCAGAGGAGAGTGGGTGAGAGCATGTGCTTAGAGCTGACACTTAGCACCACTGCACCTCAACTTTCTCTTCTGGGAAATAGGCACAGCAAGGGCTACTTCACAGCATCGTGGTGAGGATTAAATCAATGGCTCAAATAATACTACAGAGCAGTGCCTGGCACACAGTAGCGTTGCAGTCGATAATATGTGTAACGCTAAGTTATTGGGCATCTACGTATATGTATTGATGTATTATTTTTTTAAAAGACTAAGAGAAAAGCAATACAAAATACTGCTTACCAGGGTTGGCCCTCCTCAAGGTGTGCGTGTGTGCACTTGACTCCTTGGTGTTTCTTTGGGTGTGAGTCTGTACAGGTAGATACGGACACACACCTGTCTGTAAAGTTACCTGTGTACCTGTGGATAGGACTTTAGGATCATCTACTCAAATCCTGTCATGTTACCGAGGAGATTGCGGTGGCCTAGAACTGGGGTGTGGTCCTCATCAGATCACAGCATTAGAGCAGAGCAGGCAGGAGTCTGGGTGGCCTCACTCATGAGCCTGAGCACCAGGCAGGCCCCTGCACTGGTCAGTGTGGCCTGGTGGCCAGTGGGGGAGCTCTGTGGGGAGATGGCTCAAGCTTGAGTCTTGGCTTTTCCACTCCAGGCAAGTGGCTAAACCTCACTATACCTCAGTTTCTTCACTCAAAGACCAAGCATAGTAATACCCATCTCAAGCTTGTCGTGAATATAAAAAATAAGAAGATGGACAGTGCCTCACAGAGTGTGATCTGATAAATGTCTGTTACAATTAAACAGAGTTTCCAGGGGGCTGCGATTCAACACTGTTTCACCAAATAGAGAAAAATAAAAAAGTGTAGGTCATCCTAATGTTTAATCCCAAGGAAATAAAGAATAGTGACCCTCATTATTATGTGTGTAGAACTTTATACCAACAATCTCAGTCAATTTCCAAAACTAGCCCCCTAGGCAGGGGCAGGATTATCACACCCATTTTACAGACAAGGAAAATGAGTCTAAGAAAGATTACGTAACTTATCCTATAAACTATGTTAGAAGAAATAAAAATAGTTAATGAACATGAAACGATAATCAAATCTATTAATAATTAAAGAGATGTAGACAAAATACCAATGAGATACCACTTTGAATACATCAGTTTTTTCCTTATAGTTTTTGAATAAGAGCATTCAAACTTCCACGGTTGGAGTGAAATGAGCACATATGTATTATTTACTAGTAGGAATGTAATTTGGTCCAACCCTTCTGGGGAGTAGTTTGGTGCTATGATTCATGAGTTTTAAATTTATAGTCATACCCTTTGGCACTTTATTTGCATTCTCTTGAAAGCTATGCTAACGAAATAATCCAAACTGCCAATAAAGGTTGACACACAAAGATGTTTATCAAGCGTTATCTATAAAAGCAAAAACAAAAAAATCATATAAGTGGCCAGCAATAGACCAATGGCTAAGTAAATTTCACACAATGTAATCTTATAAAACTGATGAATATGATGTTTATCAGAGAGTGGGGAAACGCTGGCGTCCTGACATTAAGTGAAAAACAAGGTACAAAAGGATAGATCCAGTATTATCTCAAGCATATCATAAAACAATGGGATAATATACCTACATATTATAGTTATTAAACTAGATGATTCCTTTTATATGTTTTATACTTTTCTTTACCCTCAGTCATTCTGAAATTAACATGCATTCATTTAGAACTTTCAGAAAAAGTAAAACGAATCTTGTCCAATGCATAACCCAGGGCACAGCAAAGATTTAAAACAGGCCCACCAGACACCGAAGCTGCATTTTTTCTGCCACATCAGGGGTCGCAAACTCAGAAGCCGCAGGAATTGTCAGGTTCAGTCAATGAGCTAAGGCGGAGGAAGGTGTGAGCTCTAGGAAACAGTGGGGCCCCTGTGGGCCTGGAGGCCATGTGCTCCCCCGAAATGGGGCAACCACCCCTGTCTTCCAGCCAGTTTCTGCCCTGGGGAGAAGTCAGGCCTAGTGTTGACAGATCTTTGGATTTTTTAAGAGAAGCCAGAAATCCAACTTTTGAATGGTTAATGTTGATAAGTAATTCAAAATATTTAAAAGCGCCAAGCAGGCCACAAGAAGGTAATATGGTATATCTGCTTGGTGTCATCCTCCCTCCCTACAGCCAGGATTCTGTCATCTGAGTGAATCAATCACCTTTCCTAGTCCTTAGGTCCGAGCCCTGCCAAGTAACTTCCTGCATCCAAATCTCCGGAAAGTTTCAATGAGCTTTGATCAGATCGCTTATATTGGACACATCATACAAGCGAAACTGACTTCAAACCATTTTTCATAATAATATTTCCCTGAGACATGGTTTAATACCAACTTTAAGTTTCATCAGAAGTCAAAAGGGATGACATGGCCCAGGCAATATTTAAATCACTCCCGCAGAAAGAGGTTATTTTTCCGGATAGAAAGGTGGGGTGTCAATATCTTTTCCCCGAGTGATACTTTACAGGTTAAATCATGTCATGTATGAACAAGGAGTCAAGTGAAATCTTGTGTCTCCAAAAACACAATGCATGGGTTAAATTTCAGGAGGAAAAAGATAAGCATTCTTGCAAAAATGTTTACAAGGTTGCAATTCAAGTGCCTGACCAAGCATAAAAATGTGACTCTTCTGGGAAAATCTCACCCTCTACTTAAGCACCTGCTTTCTCAATTTTTGTTTTGAGTTTTAATTCAGGAGTTAGAATGGGTCTTTTTTCCCCAACCTGTAACAAGGAGGATTTGATGGAGTGGGTAGCATTTTCTGTAACATAGGAGAGAGTCTTTGTCTAGTTTTACCCAGTAAATCTCAATTCACTGGCAGAGGACTCTGCAAATATTTTGTAGACTGCAATGTTTAGGTGTTTTCCAAGATTAATTGTTTGCTAATATCCCAAATTACCCTCTGCAGGAACAGGCTGCTGTTTTTCTTTCTTTGGCATAGTGCTTTTATTTTGACAAGAATGTGACAAAGGATTAATTGGACCCATTTATTCTTCAAATGGTTGGACTCTCGGGAAATTCACTAGTTCCACTACTAATCAAGAGGTAAGCTGGCAAGTGGGTAGTTAGGAAGGTTGACCGCACATCTGCAAATATCAAATGTCCGCGAACAAGACGAAGAATGCTCACTCTCCCTTCTGGTCAGATGGTTTCATTTAAGATCCAAAGGGTCAAGGGTCACAGCATGACCTCATCAAATTAGACCCAACTGAGAGAGGTGTTTAGCACAACAGAAAGGAAATAATCTGAAGGACATTAAATGCAAATGAAATTGCCATCTGCAAACTTCAAAAAACACCTGACCTAAAAAAATAAATCTCCCACTTAGAGCTGAAACCTTGCCTCCCTCCCTCCTCCAGAGTGGACACAGAAGTTTGTTCTTAGAGCTGCCTGACAATCATTCAACCTGCCAAAGCCCATTTGCATTTAATATTCTCCTCCCGATTTTTTCTAGCTGAAAAATTTGACAGTGATCTCCGAAGAACAAGAAGAGGAAAGTTTAAACACGGATATGACTCTTTGGCCTCTTGTGTCTGGATGGTCAAATTGGTCACAGGAACGCTTGATTTCAAAGGCCAGAAGCCCGTCACTTGGGGGCAGATTTGTGTGACCATTAAAGGGAAACTGGGCAAATTCAGCGTATGGGGCTATGAGACAGAGGTCCTGAGGGTGACAAGAATTGAAGTTCACTTTCATTTATTCAGAATGTGCCAAAAACAGGGCTGGGTCCTGGGGATACACTGCGAGGCCAAGCAGACATGGTCCTTGTCCTCACAGAACTCACAGACAACGAAGCCATGATGTGAAGTGTGACAAATGCTGGGAAGGCATGGTTTATCGCAGTGGTCCCTCAGGAATACCCAGGCATCACCCAGGTGGTCTTGTCCTGCCCAGATCCAGTCCGGACAGAGAGGAGAACAAGGCAGGTGGGGGCCAGCAATGGTATCCGGGCCTGTGCCCCTGTCCAGGGGAACAGGAGTCAGGAAGGCCCCACGGTGGCGCTGCTCCTGGCTCTGTCAGCCCTGTTGGGGCGCATGACCTGGGCGGGACCCTCCCTGTCTGGCCCTGGTTTCCTCATCAGGCTGAGAATGAAGGCTGATGAGACAGGAGGGGAGCTGCTTTATTGGTGTGGAACTTTCCAGCAATTCAGACTCCTGGGAAAATCCAACAAACAGCTTCGTGAGAAGGGAGGCTTCTGCCTTCCTGGCTCTGTCCCCAAAAAGGGTAGAAAACCCACAGCCAGGAGTGCTGGGGGGCAAATGCGTGGGGGTGGGAGATAGCCAAACCCAGTTCCAGGTTCAGCGTCACAGAAGTCAGAGAGGCTTCTTTTTTTTTTTTTTTTTTTTTTCAGTTGTAAGACTATGATCCTATTCATTTGAATGAAAAAATCACCGTGAACATGTCATCCACGCTACATTAGAGAGAAGCTCTCATTTTCCCCCAAACATCAGGTGCTTTTTGGAGTCAGCCATGGCTATGATCCCGAGTAACTCAAAACAAGCATCCCCTTCTGCCAAAATTTAAAGTTCCTTAAGAGACTGTGTCTAATAACCTCTTCAGACGTCTCCTGATGCCGCTCATGGAACCTACAAGATCAGCAAGCACTGGGGACTTGGATGAGGGTCTGTGAGGTTTCTCCGGGTGGTGTGCAGGGCTAGTGCTCATGGCATCGCTGTCTCCTTACATGGCAGTAGTGGGGACTGGGGGACTTTACAGTCAATGGCTCTGTCACTTTCAGGCTGTTTCACCTTTGGCAAATTCTCTATGGTTTCTGAAACTCAGTTTTATTATTTATAAATGGGATTGTTAAAAAAAAATTGGCCCACAAAGAGTTTATAAACTGTATAAAGACCTATAGAAATGAGAGGGACTATGGTTATTCTTTATCAGTGTTGGGCACCAGGTTTCCCATGAATTATGGCAAAGAAATATTGAGAGTGGGAAGAGAGATCTTCTGGCATCAGGACTCTTAGAAGCCTTTTTGTTGCCACAGTGATCCGAGGGATGAACAAGAATTGCATCCTGCTGCAGAGATAATTGTTACCTCACAGTTCTGCCTCATTTTTTCAGGACTATAGAGAAGACAAGTAGAGATTAAGGTCCATGAGAAAAAGTGAAGGAAAAGAAAATGACTGTCCCGAGCAGTGTCTTGTTTTTCCACTGACCGGGGTCCACATCCTAGGCATCTTAGTAACTCATTGCTTTGAACTTGCTAATTTATCCTCCGGGAGAATCTGAGAGTCAGAAAGAGAGGAGTCTGTAAACGGCACGGAGGTAAATGGGGGAAATTGGGGAGGTTCCCGCGATGATTTGCCACCACCAAGTTACGGGTACGTAGGATCCCGGGCTTTGCATCATGGCTTTCTCGACGACCCACGCCGGAGGCATAGGCAGCCAGGCGTGCTGTGCAGGTACACGGAACAGTGCAGGGAGGAAGGGCGGTGACGGGGCAGAGGGGAGCGGGAGGAGGTGTGGGCGAAGAGCAAGAAGGACCCGGCTTCTCCCAGCTCTATTATCTATTGCCATAGATAATTATCAGGCAGTCTTGGGAGCCCAGTTCGCTCATCAAAGCAAGAAAAGGACTGAACCAGATGCCCTCCAAAGCCTTGGTAACGATAGAGGACAGTTCATAGGGTTGGGCAGAGGGAGGTCTGGGTTTGGAGAAGCTGCCCCATCATTTGTGGGTTTTGTAATGTCCTACAAGTCACTTCCACCTCTCCGAGCCTTGCTTTCCTCAATAAAAATTTTTCAAAATTTTTATCTGTAAAAATAAACCAGTAATATACCTCCCAGGGCCGTAGAGAGGATTAAGTGAGAAAATCAAGATGGAAATCCTTCATTAAGTGCTGCACGCATGTCAACTCATTTATGGCCCCAGAAGCGAAGGGAAAAGAATGAGGAAGCAGAACCTGTGCTCTAAAGTATTTAAATGGTTTCTCTCTAGTAAGATGGATATGAAATATTAATAACTAAAACTGGCTTCCCTGGAGCTAATGTGCTATATTAAAGTATTTTTCATCACTAAGCATTTTTTCATGCATCAAAAGATAAGAGAAGCCAAACAGGAAAGTATGGACCCAGTAGGTGAAGAAGGGGAGGGACGCCATGATGGTGTTTCAGCCTCTGTGGACAGGACACAAAAATACACCCCATGTTGCTGCCATCAGATAAATTCTTAGACCCAGTGGTGATATAGGGTAACTTCATCAGCCTGGTGCTTGCTAGGAAAGGAGAAGGGGGATTTGGGCATGATGCCTAACTGTCATCTTCTGGGGTTGGGGGATGATGACACCTCATCGATCTTGTGTCATTGCAGAAAATGGCCAATTGCCTCCCCGCCTTGGAATTGGGTCAGGGAGCAGCGGTCCAAAGAGGCATTTGTTAGCGGCGAGAAAGCAGTCAGTGCGGGTAGCAGGGGATTTATGAATTTGAGCCCAGGAACGCTGGGTGTGGGGGCACATCTGGCCACAAGATGCTCTCTGGCTGCCTTGTGGATGAAGAGGCTTGGTCAAAGGAGGTCACGGCAGGTTCAATGGGATTGCGAAAGGTGGGGGCTGCAGGGAAAGTAAACAAGGTGCCCTCGTGGCTCCGGGCATCCCCCGAGCGAGGAGGAGAAAAGGGGTGCGCTCATATTTATCTTCAAGATCCTTGAGCTATTTCTAAGCTCTTGGAAATTCAAAGCTGACAAATCGCTGTCATCAATCAATATTGAAAGTTTTGTATGAGGGCAATGACATCTGAAAAGCTACCCAAATCAAAAGAATACTGCTCTAAAGTAATTGCTAAAAGGGTTGAAGAAAAAAAAATCTATGTCTAGGGCATCCACCTACAAATAAATCAACTATCAATTCTACATAATTTCTACGTAATAACTTTTCCTGTTTGCCTAGATTAATTTTAAAAAATTATATTGGCAAAGATTTGGGTGAATTTAATAAGCTTTTTTTTTTTTTTGTACAGAAGACAGCACGAGTGTATATAGAAGATAGAACTATTGTACAGAGAAGACGGAAGACAGATCAACTCGTTTTTGAGAACTATAAAAATGAGTCATTCAGTGAGATGGGAAGGACTTTTTATTATGGCAGGAAAGAAGTCATTTCCCCTGGAATTTCTCATAGACAACTACTGAGCGTGGTTTTCTGTGCCCACCGCAGTCTTGTACAACACATGTCTGTCATACCAATTTCTGTGGATTACGTCACCAAATGGAACCCCAGCTCTAGTTCCCCCCAGACCGGTACATCCGGCTACACGTGCAACTTCAGCCGAATGCATTTTCCCACCAAGTATTCCTTCTTGAGCATCCTTTCATCAGGCTGGATAAATGTCTTTACTGGAGCATTGCTCTGCTCCCCATCTTCGAGGGGAAAACATTTAGGATCAGAGTATACAGTACATTTTTAATAAAAACAAAGTGTAATTCATCAAAAAGCCTGGGGCCTGGAGTCAGCCAGGAAAAGATGCTGTCATTTACTTCCCCATTCAGGGAAGAGGAGACATGAAATGTTTTCACACCATCACTGTGTTCTCTTTTCCTAGGTGACGCCTAAGAGAAAATGCCTTGGTTATCAAATATTTTTGTCCAGATATAAAATGTCTTCAGATACCTTCTTAGGAATCTTTCCATTCAGAAAAGGAGAAGAGCATGAGAAAGGTTATCTTTCAAAGAAACAACCTACTGGTTGGGCCATTCCAAGCAGAGCAATAGACCCTCAGGAAAGAAAAAGTCAGGTTGCTGTAAATGCTTCATGTAAATTCATACTCTTAAGAAAATATGCTTTGGAGCAGCAAACACATTGGTAAAAGCCTCAGATCCTCTCAAGGACTTCTGAATCAGATATAACTGCCCAATACTGATCTCCCCAAGTTAGAATAGTTAGCATTGAAGTTTTAGACTGGTGGCGTTCTTCAAGACCCTTCTCGGTTCTCATCACACAATTTGTTTACTCATTTTGCACTTATGAAAAAAGACACCATTCCTTTAAAATAAAACTGGCCAAAGTTTTGAAACTCTTCTTCAAAGTAACTATTAAGTTTACAGCAGAAATGGAGATTTTTCTAAAGAGTCATACTAACACTCTATAGGACAGCGTAAAAACTTACAAAGTATATACCCAGAAGAGTTGGTTGGCCCTTGCTTAGGACAACATGAATTTGTGAAGTGGTTGACATTTGCAGGAGAAAATTAAAAAAAAAATTTTATCCTTGTACTTTTCAAAATGGTGTGACTTCTTTATAATAAGCATACATCACTTTTACACAAAGTAGTAATTTTTCTTAACAAGCAAGGAGAAAATGTATTAATAATGATTAATTCTAGGTACTGGAAATAAACAAGATTGATATTTTCTTCTGTGCACTGTTCTGTATCTCCTAAATTTCCTAAAGTGAAACAAGTCTTAAGAGTAATACTGAAGTGGAGATAATATAATAACAACATAATCATTGTTGTCTGTAACTTTAAGCAGCTTTTTAAAGAGACATTTTATTGAATGTCATCAATTAACTGAACGTACAAATATGTAAGCTTTCAAAAATCTATCTTATTAAGTCTTGAGTGATAGATTTGCATCACAAAGATATATGAAATTTTTAAGCTCAAATAATTTATGTGTTTTAATTTAAGACATCTGTTTTTCATTTGACTGGTTAACATACCTTCTGTACAATATTTAGATTTTTTTTTTTACTCAGCATCATTTTAGTTTGACCATCTTCTGAGTTTGAGAAATTTAAAAAGTCTCAATATGTTGAATGTATAAATCATTTAAAAAATACAAATTGACAATTCTGTCCTATCACACCCCATCATTCCCTGAGCTGCAGAGCTGACTTCCCAAGAGAAATCATTCCTTATGTCCATAAAACTGTTCCCTTCCTCAACAACAGGAAAATAGGAGACCAGTTCAGATTTTCAGTTATCTTTCCTTTCTTTGTCCCTCTTGGAGTGTTTGCTTTATTACCTCTTAAGATTCAAGCCCTGCGCTAGAAGGCAGTAACATGTGATCAACACACACAAGCACCCACCGGGTACCAGGCACTATTCTCGGTACCACGGCAGAGTGTAAATAGGACCCAGTCAAGTCATCAAGGAGCTTATAATTTACTAACGGAGACAAAGAGATGTATAATTCATCTAATAATGGCAACATATAGTAAGTGCCTTGATAAGGGCACAAAGAGAAATGGGAGTACGACTTGAGAAGAGATTAATTCAAGTGTGGAAGAGGGAGTTAAGGAGGAGAAGTTATAGGAGCCAGGGTTTGAAGGTGCTCAGTATGGGACGCACATTCTGAAAAGAAAGGCTGTAAAGGGCACAGAGAACTAAGGTGAGGGAGGTGAGACAACTTACCAAACCAAACACAAAGAATCACAAGGAGACTCTTGTGGTTGGTGCTTGGAACTACATGTCGGAGAGTTATAGTGAAGGATAAAGTTTGAAAGAAACTTTGGCTCAGAAGAAGAAAAGACATGAATAGCATATGAAGGAGTTTGAAGTTCATTTTAGATAAGGAGGGAGGATGAGAATTGGAGGTTGTTAAGCATAAAAATTACATGACTGCATCTGTATTTCAGGGTGCTCACTCTGGCCAATAGTGCCAGAGATGAGTCAGGAGAGAAATACATTGGAGACAGGGACCAGTTAGGAGGATATTGCAGGGGTCTAAGTAAAATTTTTAAAAAATGGCCTGTTTTTTGGTTAGTAAGTTGTATGAGCTGTTTATATATTCTGGAAATTAAGCCCTTGTCAGTCTCATCTTTTGCATGTATTTTCTCCCATTCTGTAGGTTGTTGTTTTGTTTTGCTTATGGTTTCCTTTGCTGTGCAAAAGCTTATAGGTTTAATTAGGTCCCATTTGTTTATTTTTGCTTTTATTTCTATTGCCTGGGTAGACTGCCCTAGGAGAACATTGCTAAGATTTATGTCAGAGAATGTTTTGCCTCTGTTTTCTTCTAGGAGGTTTATAGTATCTTGTCTTATATTTAAGTCTTTAAGCCATTTTGAGTTTATTTTTGTGTATAGTGTGAGGGAGTATTCTAACTTCACTGATATGATAAATTTGGGAGTTTGAGACTTGTAAATGTTAATGACTATATATAAAAATAGATAAAAACAAATTTCTTCTGTATAGCACAGGGAACCATAGTTAATATCTTATAATAACCTTTAATGAAAAAGAATATGAAAATGAATATATGTATTTATGCACGACAGGGACATTATACTGTCCACCAGAAATCAACACATTGTAACTGATCATACTTCAACAACAACAACAAATGGCCTGAATTAAGATTGCAAAAGAGGACATGGGAGGATATTTCTGATCCTGGAGAAGATAGTTGAGTGGATAACTTAGAGAACTGTTAAGTGCTGAAACGGGAAAGATCAAAGATGATCCCCAGCTTCCATACGTAAGGAACCAGAGAGGTGGTTTTACCATCAGCTGAAATAATTGAGGCTGTTAAAGGAAAAAAAAAAAACTTCTAACCTTGGAAATTAGTTTTAAAAATGACTGCATGCCTCTCAATGTCTAACTGGAACACTGTCTAACAATATCTGACTCTTGGGGGGAAACGTAACTTTGTTTGACTTGGTCCTTATTATTGATTATGGCCCAGAATCAGTCAAGTATGTTAACTTGTAGACTTTTATAAGTTGTGAATGATTTTTGTGTGGTCGAGAGACAAATGATTTCTGTCCAGTGGAAAAGAGAAACCTAAAGGTCATGGCTGTATTGACCTGTAAGACATTAAACAGCTTTGCATCTGACTTAGTAATCTTCTTTCAGCATTCTTTTTTTTCCTGCCCTCTTTGAACCAGCTTTGTCATCCTGTGGGTCCCTCATTAATGATTTATATAAATGCTTGACACAGGCTCACTATCTATTATATATTTTTATGAAAAATATGGTTTTTAACTTCTTGATAATTATACATTGAGAGGACTTAACCAGCAATATGGAAGTACCAGGGTTCTCCTTGCATTAATAGGCATAACAATATATTAAAATTATCCCAAATGAGATTGTTTAATAACCATGAGACAGAAAGGTATGTTTTGGTTGGAAAGATATCATATCGTAAATCCTTCAATTGTCCAAAACCTTACACATGGCTCACTTAAAAATATTTCCCATTCCTGCAATTTATCACCTCCAATATTGCAATGATGTTAGCCACATCTTAGCCCACATCCTTAATTATTTATTTAAGATAAATTACCTGGATAGAATTGCCTGTTTGAAGGGTATGCATATTTTTCTAAGGCTTTTGGTATGAATTATCAAATTGAACTGCAACTTATATTCCTATCAAATAGTATATGTGAACACTCGTATCCCTGAACAGTTGACAATCATGAGAATTATCTTTTCTTTCTATAATCTATACCAATTTTATAATAAAAAAATGGTTTTAAGGTATCTCAGCTGACATAGAGAAAACCTCACTACTCCAAGCATATTGTTTTAAAGCTGATAAAATAAAACTAATCAATGCATAACAGAGACAGACATTAACAAAGGAAAGCACCAGATTCCAGGTTCACACATTCACAGCATCCATCTCCCAAGTTCCTGTCATCTTGTAAAACTGAAACTCTATACCCATTAAACAATAACCCTCTCTCTTCTCCCAGCACCTGGCAACCATCATTCTACTTTTGGTCTCTATAATTTTGATTACTCTGAGTATTTCATATGAGTGAAATCACATAGTATTTGTCTCTTTGTGACTGGCTTATTTCACTTAGCATAATGTCCTCAAGGTTCAACCATGTTGAACCAAGTCTTAGAATTTCCTTCCTTTTTAATGTTGAATAATATTTCATTTTATATATATATATATATACATATATTTATACTTATATATATGTATATACATCCCCCCCAATTTGGCTTATCCATGCATCCTTTGATGGACACTTGGGTTGCTTCCATGTTTATAGTGTCATTTATAAATTGTAGACCTACTCAGCATCCTTGAAGAAGAGAGTTGATTTTATTTATGTCTGAAACGTTGAAATATCTGAAAAGTGAAATCATGACTCAGTTAGAGGGATGAATCCCAAATCTCAATCAGAGGTACCTAAGGGCACATACCATAAGGATGGTCTGAGTGTTGAATGTTCGGTGTCAGAATCCCGAGGTATGCATGGCCCTTCTCTTCTGAACGAACTTGAGATTAATTTCTATTAAAAGATTAACAACTCAAATTTAATTAATTTCTGTATTTTAAGTCTGTGAAGAATATTGTTTAAGAAATACTTAATCATTTTATTTTGTTGTTTTGGATTAGCTGTTTAAAGACAAAAGACTTGAAGCTCCAATTAGCTGCTGCCAAAAATTAATTTAAGTAAACTGATTGACTACTTGCTGTAAGCTACATACAGTTTCGTTGTTTGAATAACTCAATTTCTTGCAAAAGTGGGGATACCCTCTTACAAAACAATGCTAGATCATTCTGTTACCAGATGCTCACTGAGCATCTTTAAGTTAAGCTCTGCTCTGGCACTTGGTGTGCCCACAGCCCTCAGTATCACCTCTCACACAGAACAGGCGCTCCAGAAATATTTTGACCCATGGAGGACACAAACCAAACCAAGACTCAGCTTTAAAATCAAGGAGTGAATATTGGGAAGATAAAGCTTAGGGGATCTATAAAAGGCCAGATATGGTTAATACTCAAGCAAGTGTCTCAGACCAAGAGTTTGGAGGGGAGAGAGTAAGAGTACTATGCACGCAAAGGTCTGGGAAGTCTTCTGGAAATAAAGGAAATTGATCAAGCCAAGTGTCCTTGGCTTTGAAGGAAGGCTAGGAGAAAGGAGGAGGAGAGGAAAATGAAACTGTGGGGAGGGGAAATAACGTGACATTAGTGCTTAGTTCATACTCTCTTGTGCTATTTGCTATTTTTTACATGCTTGAATCTTCAACCGAGGGGAGGAATAGTATATAAGAGTGATGATGGTGGTGGTGGTGACAATAACACCCAATGAGCTCTTACTATGACACAGGGACCCAACTGAGCCTTCACATGTGAGATCTCATCTAATCTTCACAGCAGTTCTATGAGGAAACACACATAAAATAGATCCAAACAGCTTAGGTAAACTGCCTGGATCATATAACTAAGAAAACACAAAGCAGGGATCTGAGTGCAAACCATCAAGTTCCAGGGCCCACGGTCTCAGTGTTGAGTGGTTCTTTGTCTCTCCTAAAGCTGTTAACACAGGGCCTCAAACAAAAGAGGTGCCTGGTGGATTTTCATCTGTTGATGTCTGAGTCACGGAAGCAGCGGGTGTTGGAGGGAAAGCAGTACAAAGGGAAAGAAAAGCCGGAGAAGAAGAGGGGTCCCAGATCCCAGCGGACCCTGAAGGCAGAGTTGAGTGATTTAGAAAATAAGGAACCTTTGATGGTTTTGAATCTAAATTTGGGTGAAAGGCTGCCTTTCCAGCCTCAGCTTTGTCATTCAGTTATCCACCCTAGAGACTACTCTTTGTCACCATATAAGGGGAGGACAGCGAGAAACCTACTCTGCACAAGTAATTCTAATGACAGCTCCTCTTGGTGGGGCGGCCCTTCCTGGTTCGCCAAGCATTTCACTGCAGCGCCCTGAACAGGCATGTCTCTGTCTTCCAACAGCCTGCTTGTTTTCCCAGAGCCAGTTTCTTCAAGAAGAAGCCCATCTCCTTTTCTGTTTCCCTTATGAAAACCTATAATCATCTAATCATCCTCTGAGTTTCCCTAAGTTGTTTTTTTCTCCCAAATAATTCATAGATTCGTGTCACTAATTTGAGTCACTTGTTCATTCAGTAGATACTTCCTGAGGGCCTACTCTGTGTCAGATACTGTTCTCGGTACTAGAGACACAATACTAAACAAGAGACGGGTAGCCTCTGCTCTGGTAGCATTCCCAGCTTAGCTGAGAACTCAGGCATTAATCAAGGAATTACACTACAGAGTGAAGAGTGTTTGGAAAGGTGATGCAAGGGCACTGGGGAAGCTTATGCGGTCAGGAGCCAAGGAAATGAGGAGGAACTGGCTTCCTGTAGGATGGGCCGTTTCAACCAAAATGTGGAGGAGATGCAAGAGTGGGGCAGGCTAAAGAGATGACTGTGTGCATGCGAGAGAGAGAGAGACAGAGACAGAGACAGAGAGACAGAAAGAGAGATGTTTGGAGGCAGGGGCACTGGCAGAAGGATGAGGATGTTTCAAGCTAGGGGAGAAGTCTGTGCAAAGGCCCAGGCATGAGGTGGAGCCTAGTGTTTCCAAGGAACTCAGAAAAGTCAGTGGGTGGCCTTGTAGAGAGCAAAGATGAGGAGAGCTATTCAAAAGTGAATGAACGGGTTGCTAAGTCTGGCTACAGGCCTTAGAAACCACATGAAAAGGGTTGGACTTGAACTTCCAGTAATGGGAAGGCATTGAAGAGCTTCAGGCTGGGATGACATGATCCAATTTGCATTTTTGAGCATCACGGGGTATGGACTGGAGAAAGGCTGGAGGAAGGTGTGAATGGAGGTGTGGGGACCAGGGAGAAGTTGGTGGCATCATTCAGGGGACGGGGGTTAGGGCAGAGGGGATAGGGAGCCGAGGATGGAGCCCAGGCAAGGCTAGAATCAACAGGAAGTGATAACAGATTATACGGGAGCGGGCTGTCTGCTGTCTCCCAGCTCTCCGTCTCCAGCCAGTGAATTTTCCTTCTTCATACATCTCCCTGTTTGCATTATCTTTCCACCTTCCTACTGCATATGGGAGAGCTCTCCCCAGAAGGCTGCACCAGGAAGGTGGGCCATTTGCCTAAAAAATTGATTCTTGCTGGAATATTAGCTATCTAAATAGTTTCCTCTGGCAATCCCTAAAATTTCTTATTCAAGAATTCATTGTCCAAGAAATGAGACTATTCTGTGCTTCCCTTGCAAAGGGCCCTCCACGGGGCAGAGGCTTACTGAAAACAAACCTCATACAGTCCTGGTGTCTTCCCACCCATTGAGATCAAAGTCCTCAAGAGTCATTGGCTTGGGTTATAATGACCATTCAGAGTTGAGATAGAAATTAACAAAGCACACATTTTGGTTCACGTAAAGAAGGATTTTTCAAAGAGGAAATGACTTTCCTCTGGGGCACACGCCACTCACGCTAAGACTCAGCTCAAATATCGCCTCTTAAGATATCAGCTCTGAGTCCTCCGGGCAGAGGCCATTACTCCAGCCTTGCTGTCCTGGCACGTTGTACCCTCCTCCACTGTAATGCTCACCTCCTCTTAACTACATCTCGTTACAAAAGACTGTCAACTCCTGGTCTGATCCATGATTGTGGCCTGCTGTGTGGAAGGCACTTAAGCATCAGATGGGTGAGTGAATGAGTGAATGATGTCAGGGGTTTTAGAGGTTGGGTCATAACATGGCTCTGATGGGAGGAAATTCAAGTTAACACTTAAGGCATTGGATTATAAGACTTTTAAGATCGCCTCTATAAAAGTCGGCGCCCTTCTTAGCCACAAACAACCTCTACCTTTCACCGGGAGCCCTCCATCCTCATGATAATGGGCCGAGGCCTCGGGAATCTCTCCTGACACCCCAGAGCCCAAGCCCTAATCCTCCCACCTCGTGGACCCGACTTGTGCAACTTTCACGTCATAATGGGCTTTCAATTCTGATCTGGATTTGGCCATCAAGGCAGGACTTTTCAGTCCTTACAAGGGTGCTGGGGACACAGTTTTCACAGTTTTCACAGGTGTTCTTTGCTCTCGACTCTCCAGTCGAGGACTAGTTTCCCCCAACACGTAAGCCCAGTCTCAGCCTAGCCAACCCAGGTGAGGGTCCCAGACCTCTTCTAAGAGTGGGGCTTAAATACATTTCACGTCATAGTCTCTGAGTGCTGCATTGGGATGGATATTTTGTTGAGAATGCTATTTTAACATTTTTAAATTTTACTTTATTTATTTATTTAAAGGTTTTTTATTTGTATGTCTATTTTTATTGAAGTATTGGCAGTTTACAGTGTGTCAGTTTCTGGCGTACAGCACGATGCTTCGAGAACGTGTAATCAGCCCTCAAGTCTTGTACTTGCTCCTCCGTAAGTGTTCCCCTACAACAATAACAGGAAAATCCAGCAGAAGTGTTTTGTGGCATAACCATATATATTAGTTTCCGGGTGGCTTAAGATAAGAGAAATGCATTCAGTTACAGTGCAGGAGACCAGAAGTCTGAAATCAAGGCATTGGCTGGTTGCGCTCGCTCTGAAGGCTCTGTCCCTTGGCTCTTCTAGCTTCCGGTGATACCATGTGCTCCTTGGCTTGTGGCTTCATCACTCAGTCTCTGCCTCCATGGTCATGATCTCCTCCTCTTCTGTCTCAAAACTCCCTCTGCCTGTCTCTAATAAGGATGCATTTTGTTGTATTTTAGGCCCACCCAGATAATCCAGGACACATGTTCCTCTCAAGATCCTTAACTTCGCTTTTTTTTTTTTTTTTTTTTTGTCATGCAAGATGATATTCACTCTTTTGCTGTATAAGGTAACGTTCACAGGTTCCAGGATGAGGATGTAGATAGAGCTTTTGGGGGGCCATCAGCCAGCCCATGACCCTACGTGAAACTTACTTTGTCTTTGCACTTTCGGAAGATGTCAACGTCATTGAAAAGGCCATTGTACACTAGAGCTGGCAAGCCACTGAGAAAGCAGGTGATGAAGCCTGAGCCCAGAGAGGTTAAGTGACTTGCCAGAGGTCACCCAGTGGTAGAGACAGAACCAGAGGGAGGCCTCCAAGAATCCAGCCTGGACAAGCTGAGTCCCATATCATGCAATAACTCCAGTAGAAATATTATATATGTCCTCGTTTAGTTAAAAATAAATTAATCCCTGTATTGAGTTTGTGTGGGTGACAGGGTGACCTTATGTTAGGGAAGCCACGTAAGACAAAACAAGGCTGAAGCCATTTCATTTATTATATCCCTCTGTGATGGGTGAGGAATATAATGCAAATGGCTAAATAGCTCACTCTGTGGTACTAAAGAGCGACCTGAGCAGATTCCATAGAGTAAATGTGCACAAAGAACAGGGCTTATTGTTTTTCACAGAAAAGAGCACGGAGGGGCTTTGGAAATGAACCCACGTAGCCTGAATTGCAATGCTTCGACTTCCACGGTGAACCTCCGTAGATTAACATCGGAACGGGATTAACATCGGCTGCAGATGGAGAAAATACTCATCACAGTGGATTGATGTGAAACTCAGACATAAAGATCCATAAAGCACCAAGCACAAGGACTGGCACGTGGCAGAACCTTGGGCAGCAATACTATAATTATCACCCCGCTATTGATATGTGGGGAGGGAGAGCTAATTAATTTCTAAACAAATTACATGTGTCTATCTGCAAACAGCAAGAAAAATGGAAGGCCAGATCTGAAAAAGACAAGAAACACATAGGGAAATACTTGGACATTCATTTAACACATTTTTTTTTTTTTTTACAAAAATCATAAAAATTTGGCTGGCTGTTCTTGGAACTAAAATTATTTTCAAACTTCACAGATCTTAAGTGCTCTTGGGCCATATTTTATTCTCCAAAAACATGCAATATACTTACTTATGTCAACAAGACTTCATTGAACACTTCGCATGTGCAAAGAATTATGCTGGGATTTACAAGTGCCAATTTTAAAATTATATTAAGGGCAAAGAGCTATTTGACCAAATAAGTGAGAGTTCTAAATGTACCTAGACATTTAAGGATAGAACAACTTTAACGACGTCGTGGAGCACATGACTTACATAGAAGTCATCGTTTCTGTTTTTGCCTGCAGTGGAATAAGACAAAAATCACTAGATTTAATAAACATAGTCAGAAGATCAGATCAACAGCGTAGGCTAAAAACCACTGTCTAACTTAACATAGTGAAAAATACAGTGTGATTTTCAAAATAAGGTATGAAAATCAAAAGAGAACAAAATTGGAAGTAAGGCATTTCAAAAGAAGGCATATGAAGTAACAGAGAGCACAGCTTTGAAGTCAGACAGCTGGGGTTGAATCCTGGTTCCATCCCTCACTGATCAGACTGAGACACGTCACTTTCTTTGCTAAGCCTCAATTTCCTCATCAGTAAAACGGAGACGAGTAAGACTGCTTCGCAGGTGTCTGTGAAGGGAAGAGTCATGCTGAGGATTCGGCTTAGGGAGTTTCTGGTACATAGTAAGTGCTCAATAAATGCTACACCATTGATGAAAAGAATCAGTAGCAGAGCTGACTTTGTTAAAAGAAGCATCAGATCAACATTTGTGTCTAAATTTAAAAAGCATCTGTCTTTATCATTTGTGTTCTATTTTATTTGTATCAGTCAAGGTAAGTTGCTGCCCACTAGAAGTATTTGTCTCCTTGTTAATTTGTTGCATTCATATATTCGTTTCAGACATTTACAGAAGCATGAATATCCTCACACACTTCCCTATGCACCTACCGCCTTTCCTCGGAGCTCTCTGTGCTGGAAGTTGCTCTCATCTAAATGTTAGGTCTAAAACATCCCGACACAGCTCTCTACCTCTGACAGCCTTCCCTTCTACACCCCAGAAGGAATCAGCCTGCATTGTGGTTCACTCTAAACCCTGGCAGGCAGTTCAGAAATTTCTTGAAAGGAAAAAAAAATGTTCTTTCCTTTTCATAGTTTGAACTTGATGGAGGACAGCCCAAAAGTTCAATATAATAGCTTGAGCTATTTTTTTTTCTAATGAAACCTACGTTCCCAAGTGTGAGCCAATCCATACTTTCCCATGGTCCTTGGACTAAAGTAGAAAGATAAATCAGCAACTCTCATTTTGACCCATTCCTTAAAACTAACCTTTCATGAAAATAGATGCTAAAGTTATTATTCCAGAGGAAAAACCCAGTGGACCTGAGGGACATCTCCACCCATTCCCTTTTCATAATTGGTACTAATAAGAATTAATAGCTTATCTGTATTTAGGGGCAAAGCTAAGGGAGAAATGAGCGCACTTGGGTAATAATGTAACGGGAATTTTTTAAAAAATTACCCCAGGGCCTTTGCTCACATAAGGGCTAAATAAATGGCTGACTGCCTTCACTCTATTATAAAGGTTGATGTACTGGCCAAATACCCTGCCTAAGAATACGAATGGGAGCAAATGAAAGGGGAAAATCAATTGCAAAAATCTGTTAATGTTTTTGCCTTGCTAAGGATGTAGAATCTTTTGCATAAGAAAATACCTCAGTAGGCTTTCTTGGATGATTAAAAGTTTGAAAGGAGATGGTTGATACAAAAGGCCCAAATTACAATAGATAATAAAGTTGTAAACAGCCACCACCACAACCAGGCAATGCTCCTTGGCAGTAGATGCGAAAAAACCTTCAGGGGGATGGAGATTATCTTGGATCTGGGAAGAGTGGGAGCAGACCCTGGCAACATGGCAGCCCGTTAAGCAGATCCTGAGGAGGAAGATGGTGACAGGACTGGCAAAGGGTCTTTTAAGAAAAAGCAATGACTACCATGGAATTTTAAGTAGTTTCTTGTTGTGCATGAGATGTCATCTTCCCTAATATTATCAACCTTCTGTGAATGTCTGCGTCACACAGCAGCCATAAGTTTGTAAAGGAGAGGAGATCGTGACCACCCAGGGGATAAAGGAAATGGGGAGAGGACAGCAACAGGAGGCAAGATGGGATTTCAACGGGAGCGGGAATCTGGATTGGAAATTTAGTAGAGTGTATTTACCTAGCATGTGCGATAAATGTATTTTAGATGAATGAATGTGTGAATGAATGGACCTCTGGAAATACTGGGTTAGGAATGCTTGACTTCCAAGAGCATGAAGTATTAGGAGGGTGTTGAGTTATTCCATTTGGATATTAATTTTACAAATGCTCTCAGCTGGTTAGAGTGGGGGACATCCAGGCTACAAGTTGTTAAGATCTAGATATTGGAAGGTCAATAGGAAGAAGATGCTTTAAGATTGAGGATGAGAAAGATGAGAATTTGAGGATGCCAATTCTAGAGAACTGTGTTTCATATTACTGCATCTTGCTGATGTGGTTCTGGGAGAAAAGATGGGACAATTGTCTTAGATATTTCTTTAAACTCTCGATTATGTTTGATGTGGAGAGGCCTAGTTCTGTTAGTGAGAATACTCAATGACATTTTGTTTCTCTCAAACAAAAGAAGATGTTTTGACCAAGAAGGTATCATGTGAAACCTAGGATGGGGTAGGCAGGAGTCATAACATCTCATAGCCTGGGACTCTTGGGAATTGGTCTGGACATCCGTTTAAAATTGTCATGAATGGAATACTACTCAGCCATAAAAGAAGAATGAAGTAATGCCATTTACAGCAACATGGATGGACCTAGAGATCATCATTCAAAGTGAAGTAAGCCAGAAAGAGAAAGAAAAATACCATATAATATCACTCATATGTGGAATCTTAAAAAAAAAAAAAGGAAAAAAAGGACACCATGAACTCATCTATAAGACAGAAGCAGACTCACAGACATAGTAAACACTCTTATAGTTACCAGGGAAAGGGGGTGGGAAGGGATAAATTTGGGAGTCTGAGATTTGCAAATGTTAGCCACTATATATAAAAATAGTTAGCTACTATATATAAAAACAAATTTCTTTTGTATAGCACAGGGAACTATATTCAATATCTTGTAATAACCTTTAATGAAAAAGAATATGAAAATGAATATATGTATATGCATGACTGGGACAGTGTGCTGTACACCAGAGATTGACACATTGTAACTGATTGTACTTTAAATAAATAAATAAATAAATAAATAAATAAATAAATAAATAACTCCTAAGCAAAAAGAATAAATAAAATAAAATTGTAAGGACACTTCACTGAACAATTCAAGGGGATAGAACATGGAAAAAACAGCTGATTTTTCCAGTCTAACTTCTTGATGAAGACAGAGTATATAAAGCTGCATTTTTGTTCTCTGTCCTGGAACTGTGGCATTTGGCCAGCTTCAGACCAATGGCTCAAGAAAGTAATGGCATTATGTTCCTTGATGAAAAAGAACACGATCTTCCCAAACTAGCAAACATTGTGTTCTCCACTAAAATTTTCTCAAAATAAAACATATGAAGGGTAAAGTAAATTAATACCTGACAGTATTTATTACTAAATTCCTAGATTTGAAAAAATATGTTTGACTGCTTTCACTTATCAAAACAGTTTACTTTTTCAAGTAGCCTCATCCCATTCTGAGTCCAGCCAGAACAGAAGCTCAGAGGAAAGAAAACAAGACTTCCCTTAGCTTGGTGGTTTTCCACGAGGGGTCAATTTGTCCATCAGGGGACATATGGCAATGTCGAGAGACATTTTTAGGTGTCACAACTTGGAGGGGGTGCTATGGCACTGGAGGCTAAGGATGCTGCTATGAACATCCACGAGGCACAGGACAGTCTCCCACAGCAAAGAATCCTCCAGCCCCAAATGTGAATAATGCAGAGGTTGAGAAACCCTACCTTAGTGCTAAAGATACAAGGCGCTTCTAATCAGTCTTCATTTAACACTATGATCTTATTGAAGCTTAATGCAGTGCCCAAGGTGTCCTGGGTATTGTGAGTTCAGAGTTCTGCTCTCCAGGACTTCACAGTCCGGAAGGAGCAACAGGTCAAAAGGGAACCAAATACAACAAGGAAAGTATGTTAGTAAAGTTGTATAAGATACACTTTGGCAACAGAGTGATTGACCATGAGAGGTAGTGAAGTTAACGTGATTGAATTGTTACCTTTCATTTATTTATTCATTCAGCAAAATTTATTAAAGCCTGGCCAAGATGTGCCCAGCTTGGTGCTATCTGGAGGTAGTATTGTTCTGTGAGTCCTTGATTGGAGATTTGAAAGGCGGATGAAGCCAAGCCTTTGAAAACACATTTGGTTGAAATGCTTCCTCTTTGCAGATAGATGTGAGGTGGTTTTCCTTGTGCACAAGTAGTGATGTTGGAGACTGATTTCCTGATCTGCTGGGTTTCTTGGATTTGCCTCAGAGACCGCCCAGAGGAGGGGTGGAAGATGAGGAGGATGTTAATATATAATGGCGTTCAAGTTCTCTGTCTACCTCTGCCCCACTTCAGAGTATTTGTTTCTTACCTGAGTATATATAATGAAGGGTACTAGAGGATCCTTAAAAAAAAAAAAAAAAGCTGAATGACAAAGGTACTTCATCTCCCCAGGCCTCAGTTTTTCCTCCGCAAAAGGTAATGATTATTCTAAATTATCTCTGAGGTAGTTCTCAGTTGTCAGAAGCTATTGTGGAATTGTGTAATATTACTGATAAAATAAACAGGCAGAGAGCAGGTTTGATGGCACATATGACAAAGGTAAGTAACATTCTGGGAGTCCTATTCTAAGAGAATGGAAACTTCCCATTTGAATCCATGTAGTAAGTCAGCATACAATGAGCTAAGGCTTCCTAGTGTCCCAAGTTCAAGGTCTGAGAAGCATCCTTGGATCTTTCCTTTATCTCACTGGACATGCAAATGAGAACAAATCCACTGCTCTCAAGGTCACATGTAAACACTGAATAGGGATGGAAGATGTTTCTAAGAGAACTCTGCGATTAACCTACAAAATATATAGCTAGGTGGTTTCCTTAAGGGATCCAGCAAAATGCCAGATGCTCAACACAACCTTTTTTTTTTTTACTGGTGATCTGGCCTTCCCAGGAGAAGCTGATGAGAAGTAATAACTGACCAGCAGGGAAGGGGAGCCTTATTCCCCTTCCCTTTCCCTTAACAGTTGTCACAGCCTTTTTAAGACACAACTTCGCTTGGGACTGCACTGACTTCAGCTTGTCCAATGAGCAGGTCTCTGATAACAAGAAATAGAACACCTTACGTCCATCCATTCATTCGACAAAGATTGATGGAACACCTGCTCTGTGCCCTAGAGATCAGGTGTTCTCTTGTTCCTACTACCACCTCTAAAGATGAAGATGGTTTGAAAACAATGACCTCTGGTCCTTCCTGTAACCAGCGTGCTCAAAGAGCATCCCATTGTCTGAAACTATGAGTTACTGAGCCTTAGCATTGCAATTTTCCCAGGATTTCCCCTTTTTGTGTTTTATAACTCCATGAAGTCATATCTTCCTCTGGTTATTGGAAGAGTTCAGCTGAGCCTGAAACATACTGAGAAAGAAGAAATGAGAAAAAAGGAGAAGGTGGAAGGAAAGGCTATTAGCATGGCACCACCCCCACGGGTCCAACAGGTCCTGTGATAGCCTTACGAGCTTGGTCAGTGAGGCGTGCCTCCCCAGGGAGGTGCCAGGACGTCCAGTTTCTCTAAAGGACCCTCCAGGCCAAACTTCCTGGAGAAAAACCACTATCCATAAAACACATTTTGAGCAACACCAAAGTGCACAGTGACCCTTAGCTTTCCTCTTCTGAACAAATTGTTTAAAGACCAAGATGTGTTGGGGAGATACCGGGCACTGGAGAATTAGCCGCAGGTGCTATTTACAGAGCCACTGGGCTCTGCAGAGGTCCCTCTGCCCAGGGAAAGCCATTAATCTTCTCCAGCCAAAGAAAAAAGAAGCAATAAACTTAATAATGATTTAGAGTGAAGGAGGGAGAGAAAGCACGGAGGCTAATACTAACGTGGATCTAAGCCAAGAGATTAGATTCTCCCCGTGGAAAACGACATGCACACACGCGCACACACGCACACACATGCACGCACACTCAAAAATGCAGACTGGTCTTGTTCCCTCCCACCTCCCTAAACCCGCCGCTGCAGCTCAGCCTCTCCAAAGAAGCAGTTAAATGGCTTTTCTTTTTCTGAGGCTGACAGACGTGCGTCTCCAAATCTCGCACGGCTACAAAAAATCCTCGCTAGAAAATGCTGCACTTAACACAGAAGTGCAAAGGCGTTCAAGGTTTATTAAACCTTACTGTGCCCAATAAACGGAATAGAAGAGAATTAATTCGTAGTCCATTACCTTTATCAATTTAAAAAAACGCCAAGACATATTTTAAAACGCTTATGTTTTAGCATCGTTTAACTTACATTCTAGTGTGAAGACCTGGTAGGTCACAAGAAGCTTGAGAAAAAAGTTCTGTTTTCATACATAAAAGACATTTCGGCCACGTATATACATGAACATTGAAACTCCTATTCAATAAAGAGTCTTTTGCATTAGGAAATTCTCTTTTTGGGGGAGGAGGGATAAATTAGGAGTTTGGGATTAACAGTTATACACCACTATATATAAAATAAACAATAAAGACCTAGTGTATCGCTCAAAGAACTATAGTCCATTTCTTTTAATAAGCTATGATGAAAAAGATTCTGAAAATATATGTGTATGTATGTATATGTATAACTGAACTGCTCTGCTGTACCCTTGAAACTAACATTGTAGATCTAGTATATTTCAATTAAAAAAAAAAAAAGAAATTCTCTCTTTCTCGTAAAGTTCTCATGGATGGAAAATAAATTATGATGAGCAAGATACACAAAAGAGATAACCTTTTTTTTTTTCCAGAAAAGATACATAAAAATAAATACAATTCCAGAGGAAGTGACTGTCTTCATTTGCGTCTTTCAAGATCTCAGAAAGCGCCAGTTGGAGGCAAGTATTTTCACTGCAAATAATTCCGCCTTTTTAAATGGTAAGTATCCTTTATTCCTGGACACCAACCAGAGACAACAGAAAGAAAGAGAGACCTGGGCATCCAGGCAGAAAACAGGCCTTGTAACGCAGCCAAAATGAATTTAGAATTCTTGTGCAATACAATGTTAAGGCAGGGGCGTTGAGTAGAAATGTGTAATGAACTCCAAGCGGCTGCCTTTCAGATCTCAAGAGCTGAAACTGACTTGATGCCGGGGCCGTTGCTTCCCTTGCTTGAGTACTCAAGTGGCTCTGGCACCCGAGAATGACAATGAGAGAGACACAAAGGCCACCACTTCAGCATGGTGTTCACATATGGAGACGAGCCAAACGTGCAGGGGCAGCCGACCCCCAGAACACTTTGTATGTAACAGTTGTTAAAATTTAGTATAGCCTAGGGGAAAAAAAGTCGGACGGGGGGCCATTAAGTTCATGTCACTTTGGGGAAGCTCTTTGAATGCAAAACCAACTGGGTACTTGACATTAATATCACACACACACACAGTATCACATAGGAAGGGGAACAATGTATTACAGGACTTTGTTAAGTAAAATGTCTCTTACTAGACATGAGATTGTCATTATGTTGACTAATTTGCTAGTGATGTGAAAAACACCATCTCATGATTTATTTATGTTAATATTGTCACAGTGATTGTTCAGTGTGACAGACCTGTAAAGCAGATACGGCAGGTGTTACTGTCTTTGTTCTGCAAGAGGTAACTGTAGTGTGGAGAACTGATTGCTCGGTGTGAAGGGGATGGTTACAGAATCAGGAGACTCATGCAAGAACTTGGGTCTCCTAATTTCTGTTTTACTGATCGTTACACTGTAGCAAGTGTAACATGGAACACAAAGTCTCTAAATGACTCTAAAAGTCTCTACATGCAGTTATGGTGTCATTGGGTCAACTGGTTGGAACATGGTGCTAATAAGTCAAAGACAATAACAACCGTAGGCTGAGTTATAAAAAGGAACGACTGGTCTTGTTCCATTTCATGGCCACAAACCACATCCCTAACTTCATTCAGCTCCTTCACCAGTAGATACCCAGGATCAAAAGCATTTGAAATAAGTCAAGAAGATAGGTAGACCAGCAGAGATTTCTCACCACAAATGGGAGAAAGGGAAAAAGAAGTTAATTGTGGACGACTTGTAAGTCAATGATGAATCTTCATAATAAAAAACATTACATTATCATAAGGTTGCAAGCATATAATTAATTTTGAATTTTTCTGCCTGTGTGGGAGAACAGAAACACCAATAGTGTAGCCCCCACCCCCTGCTACCATCCAGACTCTGCACTGAACACATTTCCCAAATTACATTTGCTCTTGTATTTTGCATTTATCACAACCCAAAGGATGGAATTCAGATAAGGCAGAATTGCCTTTGCTCCCATTTAAAGCAGTTTAGAATTTACTCCTTAGGAAAATTTCAACAATTACAAGGACTGGTGACCCACTTGCACAGGTGACATGACAGTGAGGCTCCATCCATGACCAGTCCACAGTGCCACCGGTGTTCCATTAGATTCTTCTCTGACAGTTCCTTTATTTTCTGTGTCATGACTGATGCCTCTAATTTGCATTTCCCTTCTTTTGAAAATGCCCATTGAAAAACCTGCTGACTAAACAGGAACATTCCAGAAACTAGTGAATGAAGGGTAAGAAGCATTCCCATTTTTATTTCCTCAAATACAAGACAACCTATTTCTGAACACACTTCTTCGAGGCTGTTAATGAACCATGCCCAACTCCCAGCATCTGAATTTTGTTTTGTAGGGGTTTGTTTTGTTGCCTCCTTTATCATAAACATGGTTCAGAGTCACATGCACTTGTAACTCCGCAGCTTTGTGTGATGGAGGATTCTATCAGAGGGAGAGAGGGAAAGTAGAGAGAACTAAAACAGCGACATTTGCTGGACATGAGGTTCTGCGGAATTGCAGAATATCCCCATTCTAGAAGAAAACCCCAGTGATGGGTCAAAATTGCAGCACGATATATGGAACCCTGAGAGCCCATTTTTCAAAGGTCCCGCCTCTTCCTGGATCACAGAACTCGTTAGAGACAGTGAGCAGATTTAGCCTCTATAGGTAGTCTTTAGTATTAAATTTTTTTTAGGGCAGTGAAATGAATCTGCATGATATTATGTGATTATACATTTGTCCAAACCCACAGAATGCACAACACCTCACCGAGAGTGAACCCTGCTGTGGACTGCAGACCTCAGTTAAAAGTAAACCATCCATATGAGCTCCTTAGTTACGACACGTGTATCATGCTTATGCAAAAAGTTCATGGTGGGGAAACCGCGTGTGTGCTGGGGAGATGTGGGAACTTGACTGCCACTGGATAGTGTATCAACAAGATTTTAAGATAATATCTAATGAATAATGTTTTGCATCAAAGTGTTCTCATTTATTTTTCAGTGGCTCCACCATTGATTACAGGGGGAAAAAAGTAGCTTTGATGTTTCGTTCTTCTGGGAGTCATTTCTTAGATATCAGGAGGTCGCCAGGCTATGCATGAATATGTCACTATTCACACGGTAAGGACTACACTGAGAGGAATTCCACCTGAAGGAAAAGAAGACAAGCTAAGAATCTGAGTTTCTTGTTAAAAGAGCAGTTGAAACCAATGCCATTTAATTCTCTCTTTGTTTAATCCCACAGTTTTTGCCATTTCCACATATACACAGCAACATCTGTTCTAGGTGAAAATAAGAAAAAACAGCAAAATTACATTTGGCCATCCAACATTGTGGTTATGATTTGTTCTACAGAAAGGCTTTTTAAAAAATAATATCAGTGAATAATACTATAAAGCAGATTCCTATGCTGAAGATAGCCTGTTTTTCTTAAAATAGGGGGGAGTTCATGATCTGGATGACTTTTAAATATTCATCTCTCAGCTGTCATTGAGACTCTGACAGCATGAAGACTAACTTCCCTCATAGAAAGTGCAGTCACCATCAATAGACCAGAGGAGGCTACTGGTCCACCCTCACTGGTGAAGTTTGAGATTACATCAAAGAAGCAAAGTCCTTGGTGCAACATGGCTACTGAGAAGGTAAGAAGTAGTTCATTTGGCAATGAGCTGCTCTGCCCACAGTCCCAACTGGAAGAACAGGACTGGTGGCATCTAGCCTGACGACACCAGCATTCTTTACAATTTGCCCCGGAGCAGGGGGGTGAGTGCCTGTTTGGAAGGCTGGTTAATCAGTAATCCATGTAGATCAAAATCACAAAATTAAAAGACAGAGTTCAACTGAATCCTTTAACAGAAGGAATGTCCTAATTGCTACGCGCCTGACGCAGGCTATGAAGGGAGAGTGGAGGGCGGAGAGGACCACTCCTCCACTAACCCAGCGGAAGTGATGAGTGAGTCATTTTATACCGAAGCCCGAACACCTCTCTACTCCAATACTCAAAAAAAACTGCAGTTCACAAGTTTTCCCTCCTACTGCCAAGGAAGGATGCCATGCCGGCGAGCTGCTAGGATTCATTTTCCTAAGAATTGTAGGACAGACATATCAGAATTCATACACTGCATCCCAGGGACACACTCATTTATAATTTGGCAACAGTCTCGGGTCCTGCTTGACACTCACCAGTGGCAGATTCGTGAAGATAGGACCATTTCTGCAAATGGCACCCAGTTCAGTGAAAGTGAAGGGTGACAACATTCATAGTCTCTCATCAGGGCTGTCCGGAGTTTCATGACAGCCACACCGCACAGCATGCCACGGAGAGAGCTCTGACGTCTGATCCTGGAGGGAGAGGGCCCTCAGTCCCGTCCAAGGCTCTTGGCTGCACAGCTCCATCGACACCACTCCGTGGCCACAGCACATCCTGCCTCCTGTTCTGGAAGCTGCATCCTCAGGCCAAAGTCCAGTGAAGCAATTTATGCCACTGCTCAGCTCCCAGGCAGCTTTCAAAGGACAGGAGCTGGATTTTGACCCTTCCTCGGGATATACTTTTTTCTGGCTAATGAAGATTCTTTCTTGACTCTATTTGTTGTTTTCACAACAACTCTGAACTTGGTGAATTGTGTAGAATATTTACATGGGCTTTCTACACACCGCTCTGAACAATATCGAGCCCCTCATATGCATCACTTAAGCACCTTTGCTTTCACAGTGATGTCACGTTTGATGTTCCTTAAAAAAATGTTTGTGTCTCACAGCTCCTTTCTTCTGGGACAAGCTAGAGCTGGATGGCTTCTGGCCCTTCGCAGGTGTTTGGAATGAGAAACCAGAGTTCGTACTAAATCTTAGCTAAGCAAAGCCTATAAGGTGTTATGGGATAGTCCTACGCCTGGTAAAGAGCACCATATTTGTTTCCTCTGTCGTAGAGGTCGTTGACTCCATTTTTTTTTCCTTAGGCAAGTTTGTATGATTATTTTCTACTTTCCAGGAATGCAGAGCCCAGCAACCAAGCAACCTGGCCTCAAAGGAAGGACATGTTGGACTGATAAGCATTTCAGTACAATCACCATAGAAAAACTCCAGTTGTAAGAAGCAAACTCTGCCACAGGAACATTTTCCTTGGTTGGATTTTGTTTTTAATCTGTTTTTTTTTTTCATCTTTACCACTTTCTTAACTCTGTTGCTTTGAGTGTGTTTTAGAGTTAAGTGATTCTCGACGTGAGATGAAGGGAGATGGTAAAGAAAAACACAGGAAGAGTAGATCTTAAAAGTTCTCATTACAAGAAAAAAAATTGTAACTATGTGTGGTGATGGACGTTAACCAGACTTACTGTGGTGATCATCTCACAGTATACACGGATACCAAGTCATTATGTTGTACGCCATAAACTAATACAGTGTTACATGTAATTATTTAAAAAACTCAATAATTAAAAAAAAATCAGGAATAAATTAAGGAAGTCCAAAATATGCAGTCCTCTAAATTTAAAAATGTTTTCTGTATGTATATGTCTGTGAATTAACAAGTCAGTACTGGGTATGTTTCTTGTTTGTCCTTAAAAAAAAAATCTTTGTAGCTTCTTAGCCATTGAAACAGAAACACAAATGGATATGCTCAGCACATGTGGGTGCTTAGGAAGTAGTTTTTTAATGAATCCCAGCGTATTTGGGGTACGGGCTCTCTGTAAGCCTGTATGATATTGATACACTGCACAATGTAAAGAGTACAGCTCTAGTTCTCTGCATAAATCCGTAGCAGCTCTGGCTGGTGTCCCCTCGCTCCCAATGTCACACTGTGCCCTTCTCTCAACCCTCCCCAACACGTCTGTTGGATGCTGTTTGTGAATTTGCCTGAGACAAATAGAATATGCAAGAAAACTGCACAATAGCATATATTAATATACAATATTATATAGAATATATAATAATCATCATATAAAACAGAAAGCCATGTTGCAAGAGAAAAACAACAAAACCTATGTTGAATTTAAAGCCAGATTAAAAGCCACTCTTAAAGCTACACTCCAGCAATCCTACCTTTCCGAATCACTTTGGGTTTCCCAGATGTTTCATGATGGTTGGCTGTTAAGGGCACTTCGTGATCTCAGCAACGGGAGCCCTGCAAGCCCACGACAACAATTCACCAGGAAGGAGGGGTAAGATATTTCTGGGCAGAGGAGTTTCACTCAAAATGGAATATCCCTTGAGATACATTGATTGGCTGTTTGAAAATTATTTAACAATTTGCTGATGCAGTGTTCAAAGTGGAAGCAGGAGGGTCCTCAGTGCTCAGATATATTAGGATTGCATTTCATAGGGAAAAAAGAGAAGAAAAGAAAATTCTTGTTTTCCTTTGTCTCTTGTCAATGGACAAATCAGTAGCATAGGCCGATGATGGATTTCGCATTGGCATGTTGTTGCCCGGGTAGAACGGCTTATGGCTTTAAAACTGAACACGTCAGTAGACACATAAGTAAATCACCACCACAGCTACTCTAAGAGGATTCTAGGGGAGTCTTTTCAACTGACCTTCCTTCAAATACTCGTCTTTTACTGACATCTGAGGGTTCTCCCAGCACAGAGTAGCTCCTTGAATTGAAAGGCTGTCACTGTTTTAGTGACAGAACAATTGATTTTTCCTTCTGATAGGACTTCACGTGTCATACTGAGTTTCACAACCCACATACATCAATACAAAGTGACTTTTAAAGAGCTCAGAGAGGAGTCATTTGTGGGCCACGTACGTATGGAAATATATGTAATAGATTTTTTTTAATCCCTAACACTCCAAAGAATAAGGAGCATGTCGTAATAAAGTTAACTGGTTTATTTGATGGGAAGTTTTTCTACTTTGTACCATGCTGTGTTGTTCTTTCCGTGCTGAAAACGCCAGTAACTACCAGGCCCGTGGGGAAAGGGGACACCGGGACGTGGATTTCCCTTTTGATTTTTAAAAATTGCACATTCATGGAAATGATGACCCAGTTTTTTTAATTAAAGAAGACCTCGGTTCTCAAAAGGCTCTCCCACACATCGTCCTGATCTAGGTAACACGGACACAGTCTGAGATGGAAAGAGGCCACAGAATGTGCTTCTTCAGGAACTTTCCTGGCGGACCACTGAAAAATATCATGAAGTGTGACTCATCACATCTGCATCAAGTTATGAAAAAAGCGAGGCTTGTTAACCTGCTGTTTGGAAACCAGAACACTTTTATCAGTTCATATAATTGCTAACCCCTTATTCACTGCTCAGCACTGGAGAGATCTTTACCTCCTAAGATCCCACTAATTGCTGACAGATTTGATTTCTCCTTGACAGCAGGAGTCCTGTTTCTGGCCTTTACATCAAGTAATTGCTTTATTTTTCTCCCTCTGCTCTAAAAAACGGAATTCCCTTCTCCCCTGCGTGAACCCCTTTAATGGCTTCTTTCTCTGTTATTAAATCCTTGCCATTTAAATCACATTTAGCGATGTTTTGAATAACTGATTCCAATTACTAAAGCCCTTACCAAGAAGCAGCTGAAAACGCAAGTCATTACTTGCCCACTGACAAGCGGCTATACCTTGCAGCCAAGTCTCTGGTGAACTGTATTGTGTTTCTTCTCAGTACGGGGCAATTTATACGCACAGGAGGCTGATGATCAGCAAATAGACAGCCGTTGGAGCGCTCCTCCACTATCATTTGTGCATAATAGATATGAGACTTTATATTTATTTTATAAATAGCCCAATTCCTTAAAGAAATCATTCTCTCCTTCCCAGAGTGGCCGGGGTGGGCCACTTGGAGCAGCTGGGATGCGCAGCTGACCGCTGCATGACCCGCCGTGAGGCTGCTCTTCAGAGGTCTAGTGTAACCCACGGTGGGGCCCACACTCAACAGCCACGGGCCGCCAAGCTGCCAGGCTCGGGGCTCCAGTGCATCCGATTTTGCTCTGACAACCCACAGTTTGTTTTCCCTTGACACTGCAGAGTCAAAACAAAACAAAACAAAACGAAATAAAAACTCTGCCATCTTCTCTTCCCCCTCTTCCCATGCTGTTGGGTGGTAGTGGTCCTTTTTGTGTTTTTATTTACTTGGCAAAGGGACGCATCTGATCGACTTCCTGACATGACCATATTTTTGTTATCATCTCATCATTTCAGGCTTTGGGTAGGTTCTGCTTCTCAATCACATTGGAGGTAAGAGGACCAAAGATTTTACTCTGTTCCTTTAGGTAAATCTAATCTTGACACACTGTTTTGCCTCACTAATATTGTATATTTTCTTGCTACGTTTGGACTAATGAAACATGATTTTGTTGGGCATAATATTTTGTGCAGGAGAGCCTCTGTTACCCAAGGTAATTTAGCAGGTGTGGCATAATTTATATATCTTTGGCCTTCTTATTTTAAATATTGAATAGCCAATTAATTGCATAAACACATGGATAACATGTTGGATTTAAATGGTTCACCACGTAATCTTGACCCGGCCTGGCCATCACAGCTCTCAGCGGTTTCTCAATGAATGAACTGACAAACGTGAAGGCACACTTATGCTTCTAATTTTCTTAACTAACTGGGTGTCTCCACTGGGGTGAGGAAGGTTATCACTAACTTCAAACTTGAGGTCGTTAGAGAAATTAAAAGTTCTCTCCATTTTATACATTACATCTAGATGTGAAAAGAGTTTTGTGTGAGAGACCAGGTTCAAAAAAAATTAATCAATATCATTGCTATACAAATACATGATTCATGTGACACACAATTAATTCACAATTAATTCTGGTCTGTATTGTACTAGACTTTTCTCTACCTTGGTGGGGCTCCCACAGAGCTAGAGAAGTCAATTTTACACAAGATGGAGTGGTAACTTCCCTTCCTAAAATTATGAACATTTTGGTTTTCATCTTTTTTATTAAAGTAGGTAACTTAAGTAGGTAATTTAACTTGAAATCCATTATTCTCTTATTTGACCCTCTTCAAAACAATGACAAAAACACAAGTATCTAAAAGAATTTAAATGAGGTATCAGAATGACAGACCGCTTCAAAGTCCTCACACTCGTCGAGATGCAAGAGGGTAGAGGAATTTAGGGAGGTAAGCAGCAAATTCGCTTGGGATTTTGTCTTTCCCATTTTTAAACATTGCCTCTTGCATGATTTATATTTGATATTTGTGAAAAGTGCTACCCTCGATGGCCCAGAAACCCCAGTCTTCTATTTGCATGTGGAAAAGGAAGCCAGGGTGGTGACACCAGCCATCCTAGAAACTGCATTATTAATGCGCTTCAAACCTAAAGGCCATTACCTCATTTCCCTTCTTCAGCCTCAGAACCAGGGAGGTGCTTATTCATCCCCAGAGACAAAAAGCTTCTTATGATTCTGGGACTGAGCACATCTCAGGAGAAATGGTCCAGCCTTCCCTGGTATCTATTATAAATAGGTAACCTCCATTTCTGCCCAGAGCCCTGCCTAGCTTGCAGCTCCTTATCAACTCTTTGCTGAGAAATTCTTTTACAAAGGAGCTGCCAAAAACCTCAGTGCTTTCCTTAAAAAGGTTCCAAAGGAGCTCTCTCTAGGGCAAACAGTCCACTGCAGGGGTCGTCAAGACGGTGTAGCTTTTAGACTTTAAGTGCGAAACTCATCAGGTCAAGCAAATTGGGGGCAGGGAAGAGTCTTACTAGAGAGATTTCAGTGGTGATAAAAGCAAGATGAATCAAAATTGTAACATAGATGAATGGTCAGGGTAGTGGTTCAGGACCCGGACTCTGGTGCCAGACCGCCTGCATTTGAAATCTGCTATTTATCAGCTATGTAACTTTGGGGAAGTTGTCTAATCTCTCTGCCTCTATGTCTCCAGTGTGGATGATTATAACAGTATCTACCTCATAAGATGAAGGATTACATGAACTAAGCTTAGGCAACACCGAGACCAGGTCGTGGCATCGTATGAAGACTCCTAAATTACAGCGTTCACTAGCCAACCTCAGCACTGCATCTCCCCCATCATCTGCCCTCCTTGAATGGTATTTCCTTCCCTTACCTGCCAGAAGCATTCGGGGTCCTCCAGTATGGGCTCTCTTTTCCCTTCCCTATCAAAATTCATGCTCCAAGACTTCATTTAGTCTTGGCTGATAAAAGGTTATTCTTACCGGGGTGCTTGTGCTGAATAGGGATCTAAAACTCGTGTGAAAAAGATGTGAATGCTTCCTCTTAGATCCCAGCCTAGAGCCTGGTGGATATGGGAGCATAGGAGGGGTCTTCTGAGGGCCCTGAAATCACACCATTTGGGGCGCTACCTCCTCTGTCACCAAGGAGTCTCCGCTCTGACTTGGACACTCCTTGGGGAAAGAGAAAGACATTCTTCCATCACAGTGTTTCGCTGGCCAGCCCTGGCCAGCCCACAGTGCTTTTTGATCTTCCTGTCTACACCCAGAAAACCCTCTGAGAACAAGGAGATGAAATTGCTGAGCTGCTTCCTGGGCACGGAGTGAGCACCCCTTCTCCCTTGGTTGAAAAGATGCAGCTTGGCATTCAGATCCTACTCCACGGGGCTCCTGACAAGGGCCAAGGACAGTTTGCAAAATGCTTTCATTTGCATTTCATCAGGACAGCTTCACAAATGTGTCAGCATTCCACGGGGCGAGGTTTCTTTTCATCCCAACTCTCTCTGTGGAGTGGTATCAACAAGAGTGGAGGAATTTACACCTCTTCTCAAAACACAGGCTTTTCCCCACACGACTTTCATGTAAGTGACGTTTTGTTTCATTTAGTCTAGTCGAGGTGACGTGGACCAGGGAAAGGTGGCCATGAAGGAGTTGGTGTGTGCTCTCCCTCCTCGGGACAGGGGAGCCATCCTGTTGGTCTTGGGGGACTGGGACCTGAACTAGGATTCGGAACACCTGGCTTCACACTGATGAGCTGGGTGGCCTTGAGCAAGTCCTCTCCTTCTTGCCTGAATCCCCTTACTCATTGAATTAAATGATTTCCACCATCTTTTCTATCTCCAATGTTAAATGTCTTCTGTTTCCAGGAATCCCATGTGTGGTTGCTTATCCTATTAATGACTAAGTTGTCTTCTAGAGAGGGAAATTCATGTAATATTATTAAAGGATACGCTAGATATTCCAAAGAATTGCATCAGGCCGTGTGTGTGTTTGTGGGTGTGTGCACGTGTGTGTGTGTATGTACACACTCTGAACTAGCTCTGTTAAAACCGTCATTGTTTCTCTAGAGTTGGGCTTTGTGAAATATTTAAAAAGAGTATACAAGAGGGACTCTGAGCTTACCAGAGTAAAGTGTCTCAGAGCTACAAGGTTTCCCTAAATATTTGATGCTGTTCATGAGAAGGAAGGAAACCAATGAGATTTTTGTATCCTTACCTCTGGAGTTCTCCAAGGAGATAGTTCTTACAGCTTTCATGTTTGAAATCAATCTTGGAACT
Organism: Camelus bactrianus; assembly: GCF_048773025.1. NCBI lineage: Eukaryota > Metazoa > Chordata > Mammalia > Artiodactyla > Camelidae > Camelus > Camelus bactrianus. The sequence continues at coordinate 27,964,856 of NC_133549.1, forward strand.
CATCAGGGAGATACTGTTTTAATCATCAGTAAATATTTTTCACTTGAATTTAAAGAGAGACCAGACAATAAAATACAGCATTTATTATTATTTATTAATAATTATAATTTATTAATACTGTATATTAATATTATACTATATAATATACTGTTACATATTATTATATATTGTTTTACATATATTATTGTATATGTTATATATAATATATGACAGTACATATTACATGTTATATGTAACATTTGATATCATATGTAATATAGTGTTGTTAATAATGGTAATATTAATACAGCATCAACACTGACCCAAATAGTTGGGCTCCTGAGAGTTTGTCAGTTCTTTATAACCTGGCAAAACTATTATGAAATTCATTTAGAGCATTTCATTTAACAGAGCGCATCTGCACCCTTAATGAACAGTAATTAAAACTCACAGCAGCCATCCCATCAGGTGACAGAGGTTATTATACACACTTCCTAAAATAGATAGACTTTAGACCATGCAGTCTGCCCTTCTGTGTGGGCGTCAGCACTCAGGAGGCAATTGAGACTTAATTCTAAGTTTTTCATTTCTAGAGGAGTAGGTACTCTTTTAAAAACAACAGAGAATCAAAATTCTGACTTGATCACTTATCAGCGCAGCATGCAGTGGTGGAAAAGGACTAGCAGATTCTCATTCTGGCTCTTTGACCAAGTATTTTGCGATTGTTCTGGCGTAAGACACCTGTCCTCTCTGACCTTTGGCTCCTCACCTGCAGAATGAGAAGTTGGGCTAAATTCTGTTCAAGATCACGTTTCACTGTGATAAGCACTGTGTTTCTCTCTGCCCCAATACTCCTGGCATCAGCCACTGTGGCCAGCAACATTCCCTGCAGACCCCAAGCCACCTGTTCTTGAGAAAACTTTATTAAGAAAAGGACAAACTACTATGCATGAAATAGATAAACAACAAGATCCTACTGTATAGCACAGGGAATTCTATTCAATATCCTGTAATAGCTTATAATGAAAAAAATATAAAAAGGAATATATATATATATAAATATGTATAACTGAATCACTATGCTATACACCAAAAATTAACACAACATTGTAAACCAACTATGCTTCAATAAACAAACAAAATAAACAAACAAACAAACAAAACCCACACGAAAAAAGAAAAGTACAAACAGTCCCTGGGTACCCTACTCCTGCACCCCCAAGCTTCAGTGCCTTATTGTTAGTTGCCTGATGTCTCCTCCACCCCCTTATCTTGCCTGGGCTGTGGCCCCTGACTGCCTGGATATGGGTCCTCATTGCTGCCTGTTACAAATGTCTTCTGGACACAGTCTGCAGCCAGTGAGCATGCTTACCTACTGTTTCTGGTGAATTTCTTAGGTATGGTGAGATTTCATGATTCTAAACTCTCTTGATCTTCCTGGTTCTTTCCTTGGCTTCCTTGACCCCTGGTCCAGCTCCTCATGCTGTTGCTATTCCCTAAGGTGGCAATGACCCCCGTCAGCAAGATGGGTCTTATTTTGGTTCCTCTGGAAGCCAACTCTGAAACAAGGATTCAAACTCAAGTAGTTTATTTGGGAAGTGAAGGAATCATGGGCACAGTGTGAGGGAAAGAGACAGGGAGCTAATTTAACCCCTAAAGGAGCATTATCAAGCAAGTTACCACAGTGAATAACTGAACCTTAATCTGCATAGGTTTCTCCAGGAGCCAATGTGGAGTGTGGGCTCAGAGTTACACTTCTAAGGGGTGAGAGAGTTGGGGTATTTATACACCAACTGCCAACGTCAATGCATTGAAGGGAGGTTTTTAATTCTCAGACACTTCCTGCCTAACAGTGCTTAGCAGAGTGGGTTCTGCTCATCAGAAAAGGCCCTCAGATACAGAGGTAACAGGGTTGGCAGTTGAGGGACAAGGAGTGTGCAGATCAGTGGGAAGCCTGGAAGAAACAGGTTCAGGTGCCCACAGCACACCTGGTTTCAGATACAGCCACCAGAATTCCATCACTTTAAGGATTCTAACTGTCATGTAGAAGGAACTCAGTGATGAAACCCTCTGTCAGAGTTTAGCAGCAGCCTGTTTCCCAGCATGGCCTCCTCTGTGCCCTCCTTTTCCTTCTCCCCAGCTCCTCACTTCTTCATCCACTTTCCCTTCTCATGACCTTGTTCCTCTGACTGCTCACACAACACTTCTGTTCTCAACTAGTAACCAGTTTTTGTCCTATGGCTGAGTTTTCTGCTCCAAATATATGTTTTATTCCTACTGTTTCTTCTTGGTCTCTCTCCTGAATTGTTCTATGAAAAGTCCAGTGGTTGAGCTTTCCAAGGTTTCCACTACTTTTCTTGGCTTTGGTCTCAAAATGTCAGAAATAAGGTTTAAGGGGTGTGATCATGTAACACCTCACATCTGTAAAGCTCTTTACAATTTATAAAGGAATTTAATGGCAGCTTATTGGAAGAGCATAGAGGTTAGAATGAAAAGCACTGAGCTTGCATCATGGGTCTCACACTTACCAACTCTGTGATGATGGACTAGTCGTTGATCCTTGTTAAGTGTCAGTTTCCTTATCTGGAAAACAGGAATAATAATGGTGATAACTGCCCTCCTTACATCACAAGGGTTGTCGCAAGGTTGAGCAGGACAAGGGGCCCCAGACAACTATCAAGGCTTTGATCTACATCTTGGTTATCAAATTTTTCACCATTTTACTATCTGCTTTTCAGTGTTTACTATTTTCACAGCATCCTTGTGAGAAAGTGGGCAGATAATGTTTTCTTTGTTTTGAGGGTATGAGAGCAGAAAATCTCTCCTGACTTTAATGCCAGAATCTATAGTTTTCAAATGCATGCAAAGAATTATTGTGGCTTCGAATCAAACTGCATCTAAAATACATTTGTAATGTTACATTCTTGAAGAGAAAAGCAAAATACATGACATTCTTTGAATAAGTACAGTCACAAATCTGAGATCTTGGAACAATCAAAAGAGTATGATACTTGGATCCTTAGAAAAAGTTTTGCTTTCTCTCTTAAAATTTGTCACAGAGTTAACAGAATCAGTCATTTGAGATTCTAAAATGTACAAATAGGGTTGTTCTGAGAAGCCAAGAACTATGTACTTATCTGTTATTGCTTCTTTATAAAAAAAATTCTCGCAACGACTTTTAATTTCCTAGATAAGAGTAGCCAGCCTTTTGAAGAAATGCATTTATTTCAGTGTCACTTAAAAATGAATGTCTTCAGGGACTGATTTGGAGAAACTAGGACAAGACATTTCCACTATTACCCGAAGACAATTTGCATCTCTTAAAGATGAAGAGGCAGAGGGTAAACATAAGCTGAAACTCCTCATGACTTACATACCATGGATTTTTTTTTTATATATATATCATTTCACGCAAATCCATTTTTAAAAGTTGAATTATGTGATTTTTAAAGTCAAATATCTGCGAAGGAAATTGGACTGACCGGATTCTGCCTCCAGTGTTTAATGGTGAGGATGTTGTGAAATTTGAAGCAATTTTGTTTTCCATGCACATATTCTTTTTTTGGAAGAAAAATTTTTCTTTGATCCACATTCCTCTTTGTGCCCACAGAAATGCTTGATTTGGTTTGGTATGAGTCAAACAAACTGTTCTCATCACAGTGGAGTAAAGGAAAAAAAGAGCGTTTCATTCAAGTTATGGGTTCTGGAAAAATGTGTGCAAGCACATTCCATGGAACTGTAGTTGTTGGCCACTCTTTTGTGAGTTATCTCTAGCAGAGTTATTTCCTCCTGCACCCAACAGGACAATAATGGAGCACGAGAAAATTCAGCCTATTAAAGTGTATGGAGCATAGAAAAGTGCTTATCATACTCTTTTTATCCCCCATCATATGAATGTTCATGAATGACGATGGAGAATTCTTTCTCTCCTTTCTTTCTATGGTTGTGCTCTGCCAGCCGGGCAGGTTTGAGATGGGCTACAAGAGGGGAACCGTAACCAATGCCGGATTTCAAGTGGTGATGGGCCAAACATATGACATCTCACCTATGATTTGGTTAACACATTTTATACGAATAATTATGATTGTGAAATCATGATATTTAAACGTGGATATTTAACCAAGAAAGAAGTTAAAATGAGCCAACAATGGACTTTACACAATTAGCCACTCCTTCTAAAACAGAGCTTCTCAGCAAATGAAAAAAAAAAATGCCATCAACAATCACAGGGGAAAGAAACTAAAACTTCCACAAACCCTCTCAGAGATTGTTAAACCCCATCAACACGTATAATAATTTGGAGATGATACAATGACTTCTTTGATGCACTAGGATACAATGAATGTCAACTCTGAAGCTCTTTAAAATATCTAGTGAATCAGCCGAAGTTAGGATATTAAAACTAGAGCATGAAGGGACTGGATAAATCAAAGGAGATTGGAACGCAGGTGAGGAACCCTCGTGGTTTCAGTGGTCGTGTTGTTGGCAGGTCAACGGAGCCTCATGAGTTCCAGAAAATGACCTGGGAAAAAACTCTTAGGCTGCTAGGTCCAAGAGGAAACCGGAGATTCCATCCAGTCTGCCCACCTGCCTTCCAGTTAGACCACATCAAATCTTCTAAAAAATCTCATGGAGCTTACATATTTCAACCAAGTGACATTGTTGTTTAAGAAACCTTGAAAAAGGTAATCCGTCTGTTTTTCCCCTCTGAAAAACCTACATAAACCTAAAGGAGTTAGTTCTCAGCGCTAAAATTGTTGTTGATTCTCAGATAAAACATGGTACAGAAGTGCCAGGGACCATTACTCCCCATGCCTCCCTTTCCAGATCTGCTCTGGAAACACTTCCTTACTTCTTGGCTGTTTTGTCATTCTGCCTTGAAATCTAGTGTGACTTAAAAACACTCACCAACAAATAAATGTCAAAAGATGAAAAAAAATCTTCTACCACATTCTGTTTTTCATACAAAATATAGATTTAATAAATTTCTAAAAGAGAACAGAATGGCCATGTTAGAACACTGCCAAACTTATAGACTTTGACAGCCCCCCATACTGAGATGAACAGGAAAATGCATTTCACAAGAAATAAACTACATTTTTCATCTTTTGGATTCGTTGATGAAGAAGAAGAAAAACACATCTGTCCCAAATTTCTTTGAAGGAACTGAACACATTCAGTTTTCCTGAGTCAACAGGCGTACTCTGTCTACTGGGTCACCTTAGAGGGCTTTTGAAAAATAATTTTGAAGTGATAATCTAGCAAAATCAAGAAGACAAATTGAAAAATCTTTGTACTAACATCTCAAAGCCAGAAATAAAAATTTCCTCAGATGTAGGAAGAACATCAATATAAGTAATTAAATATTTATAGGGTTACTCACCACAGGATTGCATAAAATAATATTTCTGGTGTTATATCATTTTAATGATGGAATCATCATAGGTATTTCATAGCTCTTGTGAAGATCATAGGAATTAATGTTTACAGCTACACAAATATAAGGTCTACTTATTGTTAGTTAACTCCATATTAGATTCCAGCAGCACGGACTCCAGAGCAACATCCTCTGGGTTCAAACCCTAGCTCTGCTTCTCACTGCTTGTGTAATTTCAGGCAAGGTCCTTAATCTTCCTGGGCTTCAGTTTCATCATCTGTAAAATGGGGACAAAAGTCCCCACCCACCTCATCTGGCCGTTGTGAGAATTAAATGAGTTAATACAGGTAAGTGCTTCATATCTGACCCTCAGTGAGCCCACTGGGAGTTTTTGCTGCTTCTACCATTGTTGCTGCTGCTTGTCACCAACATCATAGTTGCTGTTGTCATTTGTGTTATTATTTCCTTCTAACTGGCCTCTCTAGGGACAAGCTGCAGTAGCCAAGGTTACAGACGAGGATGCCTGAAAGCAAATTTCAGGGCTCATGGTCTCTGGATTTCTAAGTGGGAAGGGTAATGACTAGGAATAGGTTACCGCGTCCCAAAGGGAGGAAAAGAAGGGCCATGACTGAGTCCAGGAATTGCAGGGAAATATACAGGAACGTCTAGTCTGAAGACATTTCCTCTCCCACTGACATGCACCAGTTCTGCTTTGGGTCTGGGTCCTGAGGCTGCAATTAGGAGGTGCGCCAAGAACCTAAGAGCAAGGCCCTGGGAGCAGACACATTCCATCAATTTACTGCCTTCTGGAGGGTTTTAAAGCATACTCTGGAAAGACATTACAAAATAGCAAATATTGAAAACGTTAAAAGCAATTCTTCAAAATGGCAAGGAAGTCTGAATTTGATGTTCAGATAAATAATGCTCTTTGTAGGTGTAAATGACACATCAGGATCTCAAAGGACCAATTCAAGCAGCCTTCCCAGACAGGATGTACACTCTGGCCCACCAGGGAACCATATTATTTAATCTAACGGTGCCCAGTCCAGTAGCGAGTCTTCACACCATACATACAAAGAACTGAGTCTGTGTCTACTTCTACGTTGTCAATTCAGTAAATGTTGTAGGAAAAAGTCAAATCATTAGAGACATCATGAAAACAAACGAATTTTGGCTCTAGGTAGACAAAAGGTCTGAAGTGTTGATTTTCAGCAAGTTATTTCGTCCCTGCCTAAACTTAGTGTGTAAACACCTTTTTTTGTCCTTGAATATAAGCCTTTCTCCTTTTAGAAGAAAAATACTTCAAAAGTCGGTGGCATTGTGAAGTTTTATTTTTATTCTTTTTTTTTTTTTTTGAGAAAAAGAGTTAGGGGACAATTTCCTTTAGATAGCGCCTCTGTGGCATCAGCCTGCTTCAGAAATGTTACAGGTGCTTGTTTAAAAATGAAGATTTCTAGAACCCACACTATGAATGAGTCAGCATCTTTGACCTGTGGGGAAAAAGTGGAAAGGGACATAAAAACATAGGGTAAAAAAATGTCTTTCAGAAAAAATTAATGCTCTGTGGAGTGACTCTTCATCCACATAATTAGAAAAGAGGTCTTAGGCTGAAATATATTATAGACTTTCTGATATAACTATCTCCAAGGCTAGTTCTCAAACCTAATTCCACTACCAGTCTTTTTTGTTTGTTACATATTTTTGTTTGAATATACAAGTTCTGTTTTTCGTAAAATACAGCTTTAATTATTTCTAAAGGAGAGCATCATTTTATGGTCAACTGCCTTTTTTGGAATTAGCAAGTATATAAATAAAGGAATGTATGCTTAGAAAAAAAATACAAGACATATGAGTGGAAAAATGTTAGCGGGAGACAGGATTTTCCTCCCTTTTTAATATATATGTTTTGCGTAGCAGGAAATCCTCTGGTTTATTTTTAGAAGGATGTAACATACAAGCCTAAAGAAATAACCATAATCTGCTTTTTCATGAGAATGCAGATAAGACTTGCTGAAATTCTTCAATGCTACATTTTCTGGAATGTTCCCAGCAATCACAAAGATAGCCTAGTATGAACAAAACTGACACCATCAGAGAACACAGCTACCACGATCTTTAAACTCATAATCACTATACGTTCTGTGACTTGAAGTGAAGTTTCTTAAGAGCAGAATATTCCTTGAATTAAAATGGCCCTTCTCTTCTGCTTTGGTAAATAAATTCACCCTGATGATTGCCCAAGGACAACAGTGTCTCTGTGCCCAGGTACCCTCCTCTAGCTCTTTGGCAGTTATCCTAATATTCTTTGTTTCCCCATTTAGCTTATCAGCTTTGAGAACAACCAATCCCCCTTTCCTTCCTCTATTATTCCCCAGTCTTTAAACACTTGTCAACTCTCTGTCTGACAAAGGGAAACTGAGCATGGTTACAGTCAGAATTATTGATGTGCTTTTGATATGGCCAAAATGGATGTAAATGTGCCTAATGTCTGCGAAGAAAATTAAATGCTTGGATGATATGGTTAAGTAGAAATTATGCTAGCGTGTCATCATGTTTGATAACTGAGCCGTGTTAACTGTTATTATAAGATATCAAAAATCATTATTCTTTTCTTACAAAAGGCTCTTATGTGTCTTTCCAGATTTCATGTTTCTTAAATTCTAAACCTTGCATATCGTTATCACTATTACCTAAGAAATGAGAACCAAAATTTGATGGATGTAGAAGACATTTACTTGGATACATCCAAAAGCATGCATGAGCAGAGAGAGGCAATTATGGGAACAAATGTCTGTATCTTTATTGATACAATAAGTTCTTGATATGAAAGGCTAATCAAAGAATTAAGTCATCTGAGGCCATGATTCCCATTTCCACTGCCCATAGACTGGAGATGATATAGCAAGGAGAAAAACATTACTGAAGCAGATTTAAGTGGCCGAAGTCTGACTTTATGACCAATTACTTCTATAGCATTGGGAAAATAATTTATTTTCAGTTGGATTCAGTTTCCTCATTTGCAAAATAAATGGATTGGGCTGAATAATCCCTAAAGTCACCTCTGATGTTAAAACTTTAAAATGGATGTGAAATTATATATATATATATACATATATATATATATATATATATATATATACACACACACACAAATAAGAATCTTAATTATATATATATATATTTTATATGATATATGATTGATGATATATGACACACACGTGTCATATATCATCAATTATATTATATATATATAATTATATATATATAATTACATATATATATATATAATACATCTTAATTATATATATATAATTAAGACTCTCATGTCCTTCTTCACAAAATTTTCAAATGAAGACTTTTCTCCATGACTAACAATGAACCCAACTAACAATGAGAAGTCAAGTAACCAATAACATTTTTCAGTTTGTCCAATTGAACAATAAACAAAAATACACGGTTATTTACTGTTTCAGAGAAATGCATCTAGTCTGTGAGATACTGAAATAGAATGGCAAAAAAAAATTAGGTATCTGTCTCTTGTTCAAACCAAACTCATAAATAAATTTAGACGGACATCAATGATTGAGATCTTCCTGGACTTATCTGTTCAGAAAGCTCTGGCAGGAAGAAGCAGGGGCTAAGTGAGATTTCCCCAGATGGTCCTTTGCAACAACAGTGGACAGTTTGCCTTGAGAAATTACTTTTGATTTCCAAAATAGTTTAAATAACCAAATGAAAACACACAGAAGTGCTCTTGCTGCAGACAGAAATTCTTATTCCGTACTGAATGAACCACTGACTCAATTCCTCACTGCAAACGGAAGACCCTTTGTTCTTTAGGGCCTTAAAGTAAAGAGAACCTTACCATTAAAGTGACATGAATTTTCCTTGAAGTCAATGTATATCAGCTCTTGAGTGATATACCCAGGTCTGTTACTGCTGCAATAATTTCTATTCAATGCCCTAAAAATTATGGGATGTGCTGTTTCTTATTGGAGAAACGTTGAAAAGTTTATCCATCATCATTGGTCTTTCCTCTTCTTCTATAACCTCGATGACTCAATTAGGCTGCTAAAGCCTCACTTAGATTTTTCTGTTGGAAGGTGCCAGAGTCACAACAAGAGTTAACCCTGGGATTAAAAATTTCTAGTTAACATTCATTTGTACTTCCTGCCTTGCAAGAAGATGAGTGGAAGGGGAGATGCGGTAAATCTTCCTAAGAATCCTGGGGATTCACTGATTTACCAAGTTAAATAGAAGTATTGGGTGGGGAGAGGGGACCAGACAGAAGGGAGGCAGTTTGGAAGCACAGCCTCCACCAGAGGCATCACCATGGTAGCTCAGCAATCATGTCCTCCTCCAAGATGATCAATAAGCTCTCAGACTCAAGGAACACCACCCAATCCTAGCAGTGCACAGAGATTGCCTCTTACCAGAGGATGGGTCTTAAGCCAATGTGTTAACTTTTTGACAGAAATGTAGCTTTTCAAGGTATGCAGCCTGACTTTGTACTTCTGAACAATTCTGAGGATAAGGAAATAGTCCCGGAGTAAAAATATAAGATGGATTTGTTCCAAAACAGTAGAACATTTGAAGATCATGTCATGAAAGAACTGGCTGTGGCTTATCATATCTACCATCTATCAGTGGCTTCTGGAAAATAGTTAAGTTATAGAAACTTGGATTTTTCTCTTTTATTTTTAATTTTTAAAACAATTTAAAAATTATTCTTATTAAAGTTCAATAATCAGTATCTGAAGGCATTCCTGGCTAACAGAGGCAATATGGAGAAATGAATAATTAGCTGTTGGGAGAAGTGCTAATAGACAATTTGGGTGGTACTGGCAGAGGACATGTTTCCCTTAATCGTAGGAGACTTTTTCCATTTCGTTATCTAAGAACATCATATTTTCTATCAGAACGTGGTCAGGGTTATTTTGGAAGCCTTGCCATCTTTGCTGTTTGCAGTTGGAACCATAGTTTTGATATGTGTACCAAGACAGAATATCCACAGGCTTTATTCTATCTTCTTTTCTTGGAAAATAATAATAATAATAATAAAGTTTGCTCAGAGTTCTGTATAAAAATTAGTTCTGCAAGTGCGATCATTCTAAGTGAAACAGCTAATCATCACTCCTTAAACAAAGCCTGAAAGTTCCTGCACTCCGGCCCTTGCTCATGTTGTTTCTTCCACCCAGGCTGCCCTCTTGATATTCATGGCTGCATAGACAAATCGTATTATTCATTCATTCATTCATTCATTCATTCATTCAACAATTATTTATTTAAGCCATATTATGTGCAAGGCATAGTTTTAGGTGTTGACAAACAAAACAGACAAAAATATCTACCCATGGAGCCTCAGCGTTGGTGGAAAAGATGGATAATATCAAGTTGAAGTGGATGTAGCTAGATGAAGCCTGGGCAGAGGAAGTCCATCGACTCGTCCCAGGTTTAGGATCCATCTCGGCCACCGTGTCCCCTGCCACATCCCCGTTCTGCTCAGCCCTTACACCAGCACTAGGTGGCCAAGGAAAGGAGCAGCCTGGCAGGCACAGGTCCAGCTTTTTGTCAGCCCAGGCACGGGCTCTTTCCACTGCAGTGCATTCTCTCTGGTGGCCATCACTGTGAGACACAAAGACACTTTGTCCTCATTTCCAAAGTTCTATCCACATGCCCCTTCCAGACTTTTTGTCTGGCAATATTCTAATCTTACTCATCCTAGACTCCTAACCAAATAGTGGAACCATTTGCTTCTGCCCAGAAGTTTGTGTATATCCATCCTTCTGGCCAATTTTGCCTCCATTCAAATTGAGCGACCAAGCACACGACTCACAGCTGTGACCACTAGCGGACTTTCCCTTCTCCGCTGACTTTAGGGCCACCCTTGATTGAAGCCGTAGTCTTTTTTAGGTTAACAGTGACATATCATGCCAACCCATCTGTGAACTAAGCCTAAATTTTTTCCTATAAGTAGGTTATACATTTCTACCTTCATCCCACGATGTCATAGGTACGAGTTGAAGGAAACCTGTTGCTGCAACAAAGGTGAATGCCATGGGTGTCTGAGCTGTGTATGTACTTACTTGTGACCTCTGGACACGACCCCAAATGCACCTTGCCTGATCCCAAATGTACCACTTCATCACACAGTGGATTGCCACTCTGCCCACCCAACCTGACACAGAGGATCCTGATTATGATGGACAGTGCTGGCTGCACAGTCACTTGCAGTCCCACAGTCAAGTGCTCAGTCTTACTAAGGCCAAGTAGCACCATCAGGAGCTAATTTACAAATGACAAATGGTTCTCTGTCACGGAGGCGGCCCCTGCTCCAGGAGTTTAGAGAGCTACAATGCAGCCCTCCAAAGGACTAGCCAGAGATGCCACAGAGCATCCTTGCACACCTCCAGATTGTGCTTGGCCATTTAGCCCAAGCTACAGATCAGTTGCATCATTGTTAGAATTGTGAAGAGAAACAAATTCCCAGTCGTGTCCGGCTCTCATCTATAACCCAAGGACCATCCTCCAAAGAAGAAGTTCAGATGCTAGATTTCAGAAGCAAAAGCAAAAGAGAACTGAGGGGACCTGAGGGGAACACCAACATTAGCCACCATGTCCGCTGTATTTACCATGGTCCATCATATTTTGCCTGGCAGCTGAAATGCACGGGGGTATAATGGAGACAACCTACCCCTGTGACACAGTGATCTAGTAACGCCTCCCTCCCTCCCTGAGTAACGACAACCAAAAATGCCCTCAGATGCTGCAAAATAGCCTTTAGAGTCCCCAGTTGAGAACCACTGCTCCAGAGGACCTGGCTTCCTTTCAATCAAAGGACTCCACCTATGAACTGACTTAGATCTGGAAATTGGGTGAGGGACCAAGACTTTCCAAAGCAGTGGCTGACATCAGCTTTCTGCTTACCATTTCGCATTATAAAATTATTGCTTTCATAATACAAATGAATCTATACATATGAAACTACTATACATAAAATAAATAAAATACATAAAATATACAAAATACTATGCATAAAATACACAAAATAGGTAAGCAACAAGGTTTTACCATACACCACAGGGAATTACATCCAATAGCTTATAATAACTTATAATGGAACGTAATCTAAAAAATAAGTGTAACTGAATCATTTTGCTGTACACCTGAAACACAAACTCTTTCCGTTTGATAGAATTATTATTTTTACACTAGCTGGGTAACAAGGTAGTGGGCTTTTCACATATTACCATAGGTTCCTGTAAGGTCAAGTCATCCTAATGCTACTTGAGTGTCTCAGCCTATGTTAGTAATCACACCTGTCTTCTCTCTGATGACTGCGTGATGTCACCTGGCTTCTGCCAGTCCAGATTCCTGTGGTTCCCAAGGAACCCAATTCTACGAAATGTCTCCCATCATCCCTCCAGCCTCAAATGGTTAAATATTCTCCCTGAGTGACTAGTTTAAACATGCATTTCATAAAGCTTTTATGAAGGTCCTGCGGGATTGAGTCATCCAGGGTGGTTTTCCCCTCCTCTCCTGTTTAACTATCCTTGTCCCTTACTCCTGATGTCTGAAGATCACATTTCAAAATAAACTACCTAGATACAGACCTTGGTTTTAGGTGTGTCTTTTGAGGAGTCCAGGCTAAGAGTTATCAAGAGTGACCCCAGGAAGCGAATCCTCAGGGTAGAATCTTGAAGCTGGATCACTCACCAGCCAGATGACAGTAAGAATCCCACTAACACTGCTATGATAACCCCTGGCGTGTAGTCACAGGTGAAAAGCATCTGTGGCACTTGAATATTTTGGGCACAATAATAATTATATAGATTGTGAAGAGGGCTAGCCTTTGTTATTGCATTTAGAAATCTGGGGAAGGCAGGGGAAACTACAACCTCAGATGGCCAACCATCAGCTGAAGGCGTGCAATGAAATCCCAAAGGACACCCGGCATGGTAAGAAGCTCTACATCTTCAATGGGTATGGAAACGTTTGCTGAAAGTTAGAGCCAGAATCTGTGAAAGGACAGCGCAAAAGGAATCTCTTTAGGCTGTGCCTTTAGGCTTGTTTACAGCTCTGCCTCACATCAAGACTCTTAGTCTGGACTCCTTTAAAGAAGAGACTGAAACAAGGGCCTATTGTTGGTAGTTTATGTTGGAATGTGAACCCCATGAACAGGGAGTAAGGGGCGAATATAGTAGAACGCAAGAGGAGGCAGCATGGCTCAATCTGGGAGGACCTCCACAAAAGCCTTCTGAGATGTCTCTCCCAACTGTGTGCTCAGGGAAGAGTGGAACAAGCATTTGCCCATTGGCTTCCATCCCTGATTAATCAAAGACTGCTCCAAGAAATTTTAACTTCTGGATCATGCACGAGTTAGTTCCACCTGGTTCCTATAAGATGTCCCATTCCATGGTGTCAGAGAAGCCCCAGGGCAGAAAGCAAGAGAGGCCAGACATGGTGAGCTTGCACATGTGCAAAGCTGGTGGAGGCCTTCATGGAACTGTTCCTCAGAGCAATGGCTTATTGAGTGAGAAGTGGGGCTCATAACATTTAAAGTAACACACAAAATCTATCTGATACAGCTAGAAAAGACAGTGTTTCAGGGAACAGGAAATGATCAACTATACCAAATGCTGCTAATAAGTAAGATGAGAATTGACCTTCAGCAACATTGGTGGTCATGATGACATTGACAAGAGCCATTCTGATGGAGTGATGGGGGCAAAGCCTGATTCCTCCACCTAGACTCAGCTCCTCTTTGATGTGCCTACGAAAATATAATTCACAAGATAGTAACTCCTTCAATTTCTGCCATGTAACTTTCAAATCCACCTTAGCCGTCAGCCTTGGCTTCTTCCCTTTAGTTGCAGGGAGGCAGCAGCCTTTTCCTGCCTGAGGTTTGTCCTGTTCTCTCTCAGCTTCTCGGGGTCCTCAGTCTCTTCATTATTCACTTTTCCCTCCAGATAGTCTTCAGCAGCTCCACGTTCCCTTCTAGATACAACCTCCTTTTCCTTTCCTGACTTACGTTGAAAGGCCTACCATCACTCTCTCTGTGTTCTCACTGCCCACTTGTCACCTCTTGTGATCTGGTTTCCCCCACCACTAGACTTAACATGGTCTGGCCAAGCTAATCAATGACCCCCTTGTTGCTCGACCCTAAGAACGTTTCCCTCCTTCTCTTTCTGAACCTCCTGCAGCACATGATTCCTTTGACCCCTTCTTCACCTCATATTCTACCTATACTCCATGCCACTAAGCCTTTCATCCCCTCCACTCCACTGGAACCGTGCCTGTTAAAGTCACCACCTTTGACCGTCTCCTCCTTCCCAACATACTTTCTTCTGTTTGCTTCTCTGACACTGCATTTTCCTGACCTTTGCCCTATCCCTCTGTCCCTCCCCCCTTCCCCAACCCCCACCCCAACACATATAGTTCTTTGAAGTCTCTTCCTCTTCTGCCCATACTGCATGGTGTTTCTGTTTCTGGTCTTCTTCACTCCTGACTGTAGGGTTTCCCTCCGATGATCTCATCCACTCTCTTGGCTTCCATTACCATTTCTGTATGCTAATAGTTCCCCAATCCATCTCACCAGCCCAGTCTTCTCCATGGCCTTGTGGGCATCTACAGTTGTGTCTTAAATGCTCCTTGAATTCAACTGAAATCAAACTGAAGTCAAAACTTTGCCCACTCCACTCACCAAACCTACTCTTCCTGCTGAGTTACTTATCTAATTAGTGTCACCATCCATCCACTAGTATCATATTTGGCCCTTTCTCTGTCTTTCACTTCTTTCATCCAATCAATGAACAAATCCTGTCAACCCTAACTTCCAGCTTGCTCTGGGAGTCATCTAGTCCCTACCAGGTACATGGCAGATGGTATTCAGCTGGTATGTGCCAGTACAGCTACCGTGGTTCTTCCAGCCAATGTCCATTTTGATTGGCAGTGGCCCTCCAGCACTGGTTGTGTCTACCATCTCTTTCCCTAGTACAGGCTACCACCAAGTATTGCCTGGATGGGAGCAACACTCCCTGATCTTCCTGCCTTCAGTCCGATTCAGTCACTGTTCATCTGCCAAAGCGATGTTTCTGAAATGCAAATTTGTTTATATCACTGTCCTACTTAAAACCCATTGGTGTATTCTTATGTTCTCTATGCCTAGAAAATGCTCTTCCTTTTCTTTTCTTTTCTTTTTTCCAACTAGCTAACTCGTACTCAGACTTCAGGTGTCATTTTAGATGTCACTTCCCCTGAAATCTTTCCTTGACTCCCCCACTCAAGTCTTGGTTGCCCCTTCATCTTCTCTCATAAAATGCTATACTTTCTTGATTGAGAACATGTTGGCCAACACTCTCCCCTTCTTCACCTCATATTCTACCTATACTCCATGCCACTAAGCCTTTCATCCCCACCACTCCACTGGAACCGTGCCTGTTAAAGTCACCATCTTACCAAACCCAGTGATGAATCTGCTCTTCTCATATTCCTGAGACTATGAGAATGTCTCAGCAATATCTGACACTTCTGGCTGTAACTTCCACCTTGAAGCACTTTGGTTACTTGGCTTCCAAGACAATACACTGTCTCAGCTTTCTTCCTACCTCCATGGCATCTCCTTCTCAACCTCCTTAGCTCCTCTACCAGACCTTCGAATGTTGGAGTCCTCAGCCTTCTTCTGTATGCTCACCGTCCCCACGTGACATCATCTAGATTCATGAGCTTCATGGCTTAAAATACATTTACACACTGACCACTCCAAAATATCTATCTCCAGACCTAAACTCTGGCCTGCGCTCTAAATGCTCTACCAATCACTATTTGACATTTCCATTTAGTTGTCTGATATCTTGACTCTCTGTATCTTTGACTTAATATGCCTATAGTGGGTTGAATGGTGGCCCCCCAAAAGATATGTTCACATCTTAACCCTCAGAATCTGTAAACATGACCTTACTTGGGAAAAAAAGGCACTTTGAAGATGTAATTCAACTAAGGGTCTTGAGATGTAATCATTCTTGGATTATCTGAATGGGCCCTAAATCCAATGACAAGTGTTCTTCTATGAGATAGAAGAAGAGAAGACATATATGCAGAGGACAAGGGCAGGCAAACAGGGAGGCAGAGACTGAATAGATGCAGCCACAAACCTAGGAATGTCTGGAGCCACTAGAAGCTGAAAGAGACAAGGAACAGATTGTCTCCTACAGTTTCCTGAGGGAGCCCAGCCCTGATGACACCTTAATTTCCACTTTTTGGCCTCTAGAACTCCAAAAGAATAAATTTCTGTTGTTTTAAGCTACCAAGTTTATGGTAATTTGCAGCCTCAGGAAAGTAACACAATGCCCAAATGGAATTCTCGATTTCCTCTCCCAAACCTTTTTCTCCCCAGTCTTTCTCGTATCAGTCAAGTGTGTTAAAATCCACTCAGTTTGTCAGGTCTAAACCCTTGGGCATGGCCCTTGGTTCCTCTCTCTCTCTCTCTCTCTCTCTCACTTCACATCCATGAGTTTTATCCTCCCAATTTTAAAAAATTACCCAAACCCTAATCACTTCTCATCAAATCAACTGTTACTGCACAAGTTCAAACTGCCATCATCTTTCCTCTAGACTGTTGCCTTCACCTCCTAAATAGTTTCCGGTCTTCTATTCTTGAAACACTGTGGGGCACTCCTCAACTCAGACCCCATCTTATCCTTGATGGAAAACTTCCAGTGGCTTCTCAAGTATTTACACTAATACAAAATGGGCTCAGGGGCCCAGAACTGCCACCCAACTTCATCCTGCACCCAACTTCATCCTGCACTGCTCCCCTTGCAGTTACCTATCTGCTCCTCAAAATCATCAAGTTCTTCCCTTTCACAGGGCCTTGCACTTGCCACTTCCTCTGCTCAGAAGGCTTTTCTCCAACATTCCTCCCTGGGTTATTTCTCTCATCATTTAGACATCTCCCCTCCAGAGCCTTCCTGGGACAACTTATCTAAAATGACCATCCACGTCTTTTTGTCATCAACTCTGCTAGACTGATTTACTTTCTTCACAGCACTAATTATCTAAACTTACACTATTATACACTTTGTTTTGAGGGTCTCCCCTACTAGAATGTAAGCTCTACGAGGAAAAAGGCTTTGCCTATTCACCAAACAACCCCGAGAGTCTGGAACCATGCTCAGCATGCAGTAGACCCTAAATACATATTTGCTGAATGATCAGACAAAGGAATTTTAACGATTTACTTACCTGTATCTTGCTCACAATAGTCCCTAACTAAGTGTATGTGTGAAATCAATGGACATATAAGTGAGTAAATATTTTCTTGATTACCCCAGCTGGAAGAAATCTTTCCTTCTTCTGAATTCATGCATCACATCACTTTAAATGTCAGCACGTTATTCTATCTTTGAGTCAATTCATTTCGATATGCTGTCTCTCTTGCTGCCTGTGAACTCCTTGAGCTGAAGATCAGGATCTCTCTCATCTTTATTCCGACGTAACACATTTTGCCATACATTACGGAGCATGGTACTTCAATCGATATGGGGTGATTGACTAATGGATGAATGGATAAACAAATGACTAAAAAGGACAAAATCTGGCAACTTGTAGAACTTCCACACACTTTAGACTACTGAATCCATTCATACGTGTCCCAGATCTGCTACAGCTCTCCACTAAATCCACCACTTGAGGTTTCAGAGACTCGAACAACTTCATTTCTTCCCTCTGAGCATTGAATACAAGAGGCAGCAAGTAGCTACACACTCCTGATACCCATGGGCCTATTGGATTCTTGTTTGGCCACTAACTCACTTAATTTGGTGTAGTTTAGCACATTACAAGATTGTTCAAGAGAATTATAAATGATGGCAGACACCATCAGAAACCACTTCAGAAAATCATTGCCTGTAGCTGGATCAAAAGGTGAACACCTGGAAGCTAGCAATGCTAGAAGAACAGAATAAATCATTTTTTCTTCTCTGCCTCTTAGAGATTTGCACCTTTTTGCCCCAAAGAATGTCCATGCTTTCTTAAATTCTAAGCTTCTGTAATATATTTATAAAGCATTTGTACAATAATAAAACATGTTGGTACCTGACTGAAGAGAAATTATCCTGGGTTCCCACTCCTCTTGGCAATAATTCTGAGCTATTTTCAGGTTATTTTATTTATTGAGGTCAGTTATTCAGGTTATTTTACTCTGATGCCATTTGCAACAAGGAAATTAAACAACACAAAGACCATCCTGTTTGTCCAAATTATCATCATCATCATCACTCTCTTGAATTTTCAGTAAATTTTATTAAACTAAAATATTTTAAGTTGACTTTAAAGAGCAACGTGGAAATGTTTAACTGCTTTAAGCGTATTAATTTAGGCAAAATGCAGGGCTCAGAACAGTGATATTTTTACATTTTTATTTATTTATTTACTTTCCATTTCAGAAGAGAGTTGTCCAAAACAGATTGATTAAATGAAAGTTAGTGCACCCCAATTTTTAACCATCATTTATTTCTTGGAGTGTTCAGTGACTCACTGTTGCCTACTGTTAGCCTCGTGAACTGGTATATGTGGCCCAGATGACCTTGCTTTGGTCTGTCACACTAAATTGGGAATAGATTCAGCTGGCACACGACAGTATATGTTATCAACTCCTCTTATTAAAGAGATACCAAAGCTGGGTTTTCTTAAAGTAGTGTGGGAAAGGAAGTGAGATGTGGGAAAAATAAAGCCTTTTTTTTCAGTCGTTTTTATAGCTTGAACGTGGTTTATCTGAAATTTTGTGAACTTGATATGCTATTGTGTTAATGCATCAAGGCTGCAGAGTTCAAAAAGAGATGGTTGGTTTGAAATTATGGCACCCAAATGTGTTTCCACTTAGGATTTTACAAAACAATTGCTTTGGAGATTTGGAGAAGGGTACAGTGTGGAAAGAAAGAACTTTCCAATTTTATTTTAACATTCGGTCCTCTGTACTCGGAGGAATTCGGTCCCAGTACACTATGACAATCACATCTGTCAAGCCCCTTTTGGATTAATCTTGGGCTTAAATGCAACATTCAGAAATGCTCAGGAGGACTTTGTTCCTCTGAAAAACCAACCTGCTTCACTGCAAAGATACTTCTTAAAAGACTGCTACTTTCTTTAAGTGTTACTAGACCAAAATATATGATGAACTACACCTTGGACTCAGTTGTTCAAAAAAATGTAAAACTATAGAATTAATCAGCTAACCAAAAATGTATTTCCAAGAGGACAGTTTTGCCTGAAGATCTCTTTTCTTACTTTATATTGAACGACCTGAAATATACAAAATAAGGAACGTGTGCACTTGTGCATGCATGTGTGTGAGTGTGTGTGTGTGTGTGTGTGTGTGTGTGTATGGGCAGGGTGCTTTGTTGTGGTTGATAATTTCTGCCTTCCGTGGACTTGTGCAGAACAGCATTCAGTCATTCATTACTCTACCTCCACACTAATCCCAGAGGGACAGGGGGAGGGAACAGAGATCCGTCAGAATGTTCAGGTGGTAGAACTGACAAGGGAACTCCAGCACTTTGAAAAAGTCAGTTCTGCTAAGAATACACACGCTCCAGAATCGCTCCCCTACACAGTTAAGCTCTAAAAGGCTGAAAGATGAACCCATAAACAGAAGCTCTTTAGAGGCTTATGTTTCCTAAACTGGTTCATACATGACCTTCAAAATTTTAAGATATTCAAGGATCCTGTTAGTTATCTAATCCTTGTTAGTAAATTTGACTCTCTTTTTTTAAAGAAAATTTAAATATATTTTGTTAAGGCAATATTTCTTTCCCTACTGTACACAGATGTGCTGCTTACATATAATTTTATATTTTATATATTATATTATTATATATAATATAAATACATTTTTGTTTTATATATTATATTATTATATATTATTTATGAATCTATCTGTATATTTAAATATATAAATATACTTTATATATTATATTGTTACATATTATATATCATATTATTATAATATATAAGTATTTAATAATAATACAATATTTATATATTGTATTTACATGTAATATATATTTTCTGAAACACTACATATTAAGCATTTAAATATTCCAGAAAAAAAGTTTGTGACCTGAAAGCATCTCACTTTGGGAAACACTGTTTTGCAGTATCCAAAAGAAGAAAGGTTTTAAAAAGAAAGGCAAGAGGCTTCAGCAAGGAAGGGGCACACGAGCCCATGTGTGGGGAACCTCATGTTGACACTGACCTCTTTTTTGCTGGATGCCTCCTTTCTCTTTTTCTGTTCCCTCTGCCGTGACTTTTTCCAGCATTCCTTCCAACAACTGTGTTTTCCTCTCCTTCTATCCCTTATCTCATGGAAGTTACACATAATTTGTTTTTCCCCCAAAAGCAGGCATGACATATTCATATCCCCAAAGGAGAGTAAACAGCTGGTTTTACAAAACCTTGCTTCACTGTTGAGAGAGGGATCCCCCAATTCTCCTTGACTTCCCAGTCTTCCATGATATTGTGTGCTCATAACATGTGGTCATCAAAATACTGGTGACACGAAACTATATTTTTAAATTACAGTTATGACTCTTTTTTAATATAGTCACTGAAATAATCAAGTAAGGCAAACTTTTTGTTAGCCAGTGACAGAAAGTACATCTTGTTAACAACAACAACAAAAAAATTAAAGCTATCTTTCATTCTCCATTTCACTTCGTTAGAATCTGCAGAGAACAGAGCTGGCCTTGGAAGTATGGCACTTCTCACAAACTAATACAGAAAAATTAAAAATGAGTATCGTTTATTCCCTTCAGTTTTTTTAATTCATCTGGAAAATGGCTGCACAGTAAAACAAGGGATGTTTTGTTTTGATTTGATTTGTTTTTAAGATGAAGATTAGACCTAAACGACAGGTCAAAAACAAACCGTTTTAAAGTGTTTTAAACAACACTTTTCAACTTAACGTTTATTTTCTGTTTAGCGAGTTCACTGACACTTTGATGATTGGATGTATATTAGAGGAGGTTTTAGTAGCCTACAAGGATCCTGTTTTAAATAAACCCTAAATAAAATAATCTGCTCATAAAAAAATCCTGATTCAGGCAAAAGAAAACTGACTCCATCCCTGCTCGTCTTCAGTTCCTTCATTTGTAAAAGGAGTGGGTCCAAAGAAAGGGTCTCCAAGCCCTTTTTAGTGCTAAAAAGGTTATAATTCTGAGATTCTACATTTTCAAAGATATCACATATTATATGTTAGTGTGGATCAGATTACTAAAGAAGCCAACAAATTTTAAAATTAGAAAAATGATGTGCTTATTAATTCATTGGTAAACTGTGGACCTTACACTAAATATTTGTATTGTCATGATTTTCTGCCTTAAAATGATCTCCAAGTCCAGTGACCCGCCCATTTAAGTGCCATTTTAAAATCCGTAATAAAAAACTATTCAGTGTTCTCACTTACTAAAATTGCTTTCTGTAAACAAAAAAATTAATGAGTTAAATTGTAACCATCTCATATGTCTTATTTCAGGGCCTGATTCCAGTCTGAGACGAGATACATACGGCCGCATACCTTTAAACTAAAAACGAAAAAAAAATGCAGCTGTGATTCTGTCTGATTTAAGGCTTTAATGTTAATACGCTATTCGATACGCTCCTTATACTAAAAAATTTAGTCTACATAAAATACAAACTGTATGTCTAAGCAGTTTACCCTGAACAAAAGGCTCAGAAGGAAAGAAGAAATGTCATTATTTTGGCTGAAAAGGGGCAGATGAGTTGATCGATTTCTCTTAAGGCTGGGGCTCGGCACAGACTAGGAGTGGGATGTGGTGTGCGGGTGGGGCTTGCAGAAGTCCCTTACGGTCCAAGCTGGGGGCTTGGATTTTCACTTTGGAGGATGTTTCTAAAAGAGATGAAACATACTGTCACTCTATTTATCTTGTGTTATAAGTACTAATTTGTTAAATATAATCACTGAAATTCATCAAAGTTTAGTGAAACTGATTTTGCCGTTTCTTCTTTTTTTTATGTATTCAGAAGCCTGGAGAAATGCAAGTGGCTTGACCGTGGCTGTTACTGGTTTCTGGATGTTTACAGATCGGTGAACCCCAGAATCCAAGTTCCATGGGAGCCCGGACGTTTGTCTGTCTTACTTGCTGGTGTGTCCCCAGTGCCTAGAACAGTCCCCGACACACAGTAGGCACTCAATCAAAATTTGGCAGATAAATGAATGAATAAAGGGAATGAGTATATTTTCAATTTTATGTTCTCAAAATGTCCCCATTCTTCCTCTCAATCCCTCTCTCTCATTCTCTACCTGAAACCTACAGGGATTAGCTGATAAACAATGTAACCTTTTTAGTCTTTCTATGGAATATCCTTCAAATTGTGTTCAGATCTTACCTTTATTTATTTATTTTTATTGAAGTATATTTGATTCACAATGTGTTAGTTTCTGGTGTACAGCATAGTGATTCAGTTATATATGTACATATGTATTCTTTTCCAGGTTCTTTTTCATTAGAGGTTATTATAAGATATTGAATATAGTTCCCTATGCTCTACAGTTGGGGTTTATCTATTTTATATATAGGAGTTTGTATCTGCTAATCCCAAACTCCTAATATATCCCTCCCTTATCCTTTCTTCTTTGGTAACCGTAGGTTTGTTTTCTATGTTTGTGAGTCACTTTATGTTTTATAAATAAGTTGATTCGTGTCATTTCTTTAGATTTCACATATAAGTGATAGCACATGATGTTTGCCTTTCTCTTTCTGACTTGCTTCACTTAGTATGATCATCTCTAGGTCCATGCATGCCGCTATAAATGGCATTATTTCATTCTTTTTTTTATGGCGGAGAGTTGATCTTATCTTTAAAATCAGCAGAAAGTGTAATAGCAAATCCTGGGAAAGCTAGGGAGCAGAGGTAAGGAGCAATTTTTAATAAATAAATGAGGAAGCAACCCTTAGTTTTTTCACAACTTGATCAGTTAACTCTCAAACACTCTTTCACTCAAGGCTGTTTATATTGGGTAGAAGAAAATGAATGAATGAATGAATGAATGAATGAGGTTGGGGAAGACTGACAATTGTGTCTCCTCTTTGGAAACTTAATAATAAGAGTAATAACAGCTCATACGTGCAAGGTGCTTATTTATGTCAGGCTCTGTTCCAAGGGCTTCATAGATGTCGACTCAAGTGATTCTCACAACTGCCCTGAGCGATAGACTCTATTTCTAGCTCCATTTTGCAGATGAGGAAACAGATATAGAGAGATTAAGTGACTTGACATTCAGTTAGTGGTGGAGTCAGGAGTCAAACCAGCAGGAGCGCTAGAGTTCAGACCCCTACTTGCTTTGACCGACTTCCTCTGAGACTGGCAAAGAAGCGTCTTTAGCTCTCTTTAACCCAGTGTTCCCATACTTATGTGACCACAACCTACCGATCGATGTCTAGAATGTGACATGGCAAACACTGAAGCAGACTATTTCTTTGGTTCCTTACGCGTCAAAACATTGTAATAGGAAAACAAGTTATATCATAAGTGTTCTCCTAATTTCACAAGAAGATTAACATGGATTGAATTTAAATCCTCATTCTCCCCAGGCCGTGTAACTCACCTATCAAACAAGGGAAGGAGACGAGCTATCCTGTGTCATTTCTCAAAAACGAAATGCAGCTTCTTTATTGCTATTTGTGAGATACACACCAAATAGAACTATTCAAAAAGTGCATCGCTGGCAAAGCAACATGGCAGATGAAACCAAGAAGTCCATGATGAAAGAACGCTGAGAAATATTTAGTTCTTCAAAGTAATTGACGCCTGGGCTTTTCCATGTACCCATGAGACATTCCAGCTGCCAGTGCCCTTCTGTCAGCCACCAGCAGGATCTAAGTAGGCTCCCGTGCAAAGTCTAATGAAGAACACTGCTTATTTGCACGCTCCTGCAAATAACCTTAAGTGGAGGAAGTAGATTTGACTAGGTAAGGATGCGTTTTTCTAGGAGAATACAGAAAATGAGCCTGTCCCTTGAGAGGCACACAGTCCATGTCTGCCACATGGAGCAGGACGTCTGAGATCACGTTTAAAGTGGGTAAGGGTGGCAGGTGGGAATGATGGAAGAGCGAGGTCCACAGGTAGAAAAAGAAGCTGCCACATCACTGCATCTTCACTGCCAGTCACCTGAGATGGACATCCATACGAGCTTTGTTCTAAACCAGAGCTCTGGCCAAGCAAAGGCCTCTTGTAACACATGGACAGCTTTGGTTTAATGTCACCACTACTCGCTGCTAAATGGGACATGATTCAAAAGGCTCTGAGGGTGTCTATGTTTTCCTGGAAGCATTTTGAATTAAAATTCTGATTATTGCTGATCTACAGATCCGAATTGTAATGCACAGCGTGTGAACTATGCTGCCAATCGCACTCCTTTGCATACTGAGTAGAGGAAACTGGTTTCTCATTATTTCGCTATTAAGGTCTAAGGTTTGTTTTCCCAAATATCACATTTAATGTTAGAAGCTGACATAACTTTTGAACAGAAGAAATCGCTTATGTTGATGACTGTGAAGAATCGCACGCACATCCATTCTCATCATCTTCCAAAGTTAAAGGTACAACATGAGATGTATCAGTGGAATTCATCATGGAATACTTGAATGGCTCAATGGATGGCTTGAATTAATAAAAACATAGGGAAATTATTCTTTAAGACCATGAATTCACAACTACAAAGCCTATTTTTGCTTTGCTATTATTAATACAATAAGAGGTTTGACTTTGACCCTGGAATCACAAACGTGGAAAACATTAGCAGTATGATATTGACATGTTCTGAATGTCTCTTTTTCTGTATCAAACTGAGGCTTCTGATAAGTTTGGTGGAGTCACTGTGGCACCAAATAAAACTAAACAATTCATACAGACCAAGATCAAGGAGATCTAGTGAACCAAAGATTCCAGTTCCTTGATAAAAGGGAGGTCTGTTTGAAACCACTGGCAATTATTAATGTTTTAAAACTTATTTAAGAAATCATTCTTTGTAAGAATAAATATTAACCTTTTGGAAAATCTGTCCTTTATAATAAGCTATATAGCAGGGTTTTCAAAGACATTTCAGACGCATGTTGATAAAAATGTCTTCATATTATTAACCTAGCTTTTCCCCTTTAGTCATGATACTTTTAAACTGTCTAAGAACTAATCAGAAGGCTGACATTGTCTTTAATGTAATAGCACATCCTTTATAATAAAATGTCACCTTTTAAAATGTTATGGTTTTTTTCCTAGAAGTATTTAATACTTGAGGTTGAGTTTTGACAACATAAGATAAAATGAGACTTTCGTCTCCCAGGTTGTCAGCTAGTCTCCTCTGGGGAAATAGACTGGCAGTCTGTTGCAGGCTCTGACATTTGGAAGGCTGCTCTAACTTTGCAACAGGAAAACTGCGTGGCGTCACAGCTTGCCAAGGAAGACATAATGCTGTCTTTCTTTTGCTTTTCAACCTGAAAAGGCAAATAGCCATGAATCACTTGGGATGGAACATACTCCAGAGAGAGGTATTTAACAAAGAGACGTAGCTGGGAAGCAGTTGTCGCTGGTCGTGTGGTCATGACATCTCCAGCAAGTCTTCAATAGTAGCTTTCCCCCAAATAGGATAACAGGCTGGAGACTTGGTTTGAAGCCTGTTACAGCCTGAAAAGAGCTTGCATGAACCCAAGTGCTTATAAATACTGCTGACTACACCTCAGTGGTTCTTTCGACTTCAGGTTTTCTTCGACTTCCTGCTGAAATAACCACTTTGGGAAAGCTTGCAGGATGAACCACCTTTCTGGAGATAATTTTTGTCAGAGAAATTAGGTAAAAAAAAATTGTGAGTTTTAAGAGGATATTTCATTTTCAGCCTGGTCAAAATATATGCAATTTTAAAATAAGCTGTAGTGATGTTCACAAATTACTGAAATGGTCTTCAAGCCTATTTGATCTTTGACCACATCACAGAGGCAGCACTCCATTAAGCAAAAGTGAGGATCAAATCCACTTTTTTCGCTGAAAATATTAGTAAATGTTGGTTTCTTAATTGTTAAAGTAAGCTGTCTCCTCAAAACAACAATAAAAAAGCAATTTGGATCGATCTCAATCTTAAAAAGGATATGTTTTCATTCCAAATGTGTATATACTTATGGTAATTGATATGTTCTATTGATTTACGTGACAACTGTTAATGGGCCCCATGTTACCAGGATAATCTGACTCATTTTGAAACTCCCTAAATGGAGATATTTTCAAATATCTTGGATTACAGTTGATGTCAATTTTTAGTGTCCTTTAGCTTAGTATATACAAAAGACTATTTCACAATTAATTTTTGGTTTAAACCATTGGTATTTAATTTACCTAAGGAAAACCTTATACTTAAGGTTGAGTTGTGGCAACACAGAATGAAATGAGATTTTTATCTTTTTGATCATGAATTAGTCTCTTCTGTACCAACAGACTTCAACGTTAGCTCACAAATCTCTTTAGTCTGTGTGTAAGTTTAGGAAATGTTAAGTGTTTGGCTTCATTAGTTAAACACCTTTAAATATTTTGAACTTTGTTTACAAATTTAATATATTATGTTTTATTGTAAGTACTTCAATTATCTGAACAGAAATCTCAATATATACTGATATAGTTTTTATATATTTGGTACATTAAAGGCATAGTGACACTAACGTTCTCTTAAATGATCCAATATTGTAAATTAGTTTAGTAAGATTTCATCTTAGAAACTCAAGTCCAAATAAAATGACCAATTACTCTAAACTGAGGGGTGTCCAGGACATAAGATTAATTTTAAAGCAAAGACCATCTTGAGTAAATCAGGACAAATTGGTCACCCAAAGTAAAAACCACAATTACAATTTTCAGTTGAAGTTGTAAGCTTGTCATTCCAAATAGACCAAATATATAAAATAACAAATATGAATGGCTCCCTTCTTAACCCCCAAATATTAATGCTTCAATTTTAATCACGGAAATCCTTTCTATACTTAACTTTAAATCTTCCCAGAGTTAAAAGACTCTTACCCACCAAAGGAAGCTTGTTGTCATCCCAAGTAATTTTTCACTTGTGAACAGAGATTTTGGGCTGAGTCAGGACTGGATTTTTGTTAAAGGTTCTGATGAGTTTCACTGAATCTCATTTTATGGTTGAAATATCCTGTGTTTCAAATCATAAAGGTGAACTCAACATCACTAATCATTAGGGAAATGAAAATAAAAACCACAATGAGATATACACCACATCCATTAAGATGGCTACTATCAAAAACAAACAAACAAACAGAAAATAACAAGTGCTGACAAGGATGAGGAAGAAAGTAGAACACTTGTACACTGTTGGTAGGAATGTGAAATGGTGAAGCCAATATAGAAAACAGTATTGCAGCCCCTCAAAAATTTTAAAATAGAGTTACTATATGATCCAGCAATTTCACTTCTGGGTATATACACAAAAGCACTGAAGAAAGTAGGGTCTCCAAGAGATATTCGAACACCTCTATTCATGGCAATATTATTCACAATAAGCAAAAGGTAGAAGCAAAGTATGTGTCCCACTGATGGATGAATGGATAAATACAATGTGGTATGTTAATACAATGGAATATTACTCAGCCTTAAAAAGGAAGGAAATTTTGGCACATGCCTCAATATGGATAAACCTTGAGGATATTACACTAGGGGAAATAAGCCAGTTACAAACGAGACAAATACTGTATGATTCTACTTATATGAGGTACCTGGAGTAGTCAAATTCATAGAGACTAAAAGTATGAATGGTGGTTTCTAGGAACTTGGAGTATAGCGGAATGAGGAGTTAACATTTAATGGGTATAGAGTTTTCGTTTTATAAGATAGAAGGAGTTCTGGAGACTGGCTGCTTAACAATGTTAATGTACTTAAGATTGCTGAACTGTACCCTTAAAAATGGTTGCCACGGTAAATTTTATGTTGTGTATATTTCACCATGATTAAAGTTTGCTTTTAATTATGTTAAGAATCAAAAAGTTCGATAACAACAAGTGTTGAAGAGGATGTGTAGCAATAAGAACCCTCACGCACTGCTGATTGGAAGGTAAAATGGTGCGGTCACTTTGGAAAACAACCTGGCAGTCCCTCAAATGAGTAAACGCAGAGTTATCATGTGAGGATATGTCGATAGAAACTTCCAAAACTAAAAAGCAAAGAGCAAAAACATTGAAAAAGATGGAACAGAATATTCAAGGACTGTGAGAAAACTACAAAAGATGTAATATATGCATAATGGTAATACCAGAAAGAGAAGAGAGAAAGGAACAGAAGAAATTTGGAAGCAATAATGACTACAAATTTCCCCAAATTAATAGCAGATATCAAATCACAGATGCAGGAAGCTTAGAGAATACCAAGCAGGATAAATGCCAAAAATACTACACCTAGGTATATCATATTCTATCTGTAGAAAATCAAAGATAAAAAGTATCTTGAAGCCAGGAGAAAAATGCAGTACTGATATATGTTATAACATTGATGAACCTTGAAAACATCATGCTAAGTGAAAGAAGTTAGTCACAAAGAACCAGATATCATATGATTCTGTTCATATGAAAGTCCAGAACAGGAAAAAATAGAAAGAGAAAGTATATTAGTGTTTGCTTAGGGCTGGGGGAAGAATTATGGGGAGCTAGGAGCTCAGAGCTAAAGGTTCAACATTTCTTTCTCAGACGACAAAAATATTCTAAAATTGACTGTGGTGATGGTTGCATATGTCTGCAAATATACTAAAAACCACTGAATTGTATGAAGGAATGAATGAATTGATCATAAAGAAATTATAGACCAGTAAGGCTGTGAAATACATATATATATTTTTAATGTGAAGGTGGTTGATCTCAGCTCATCTTGCCTAGTTCTTTGTCTATTCACAGAAACCTGAAACTCCTGCCCAAGTTGAGTTCTTGACTGGATTTTTCATTTCTTGGTTCTTACGATTTATGCACATGTTCCAAAATACTAAAGATCTCTGGATCCGATGAGAGCCTTAGCTATATGGATGCATTTTTCTATCTAACCTGATAGAATCTTGCAATTCTTCCCTATTCTTAGGACCATACAACTCTTAGGGGTATTTGAAATGATATCCACAGAATTCTAGAGCCCTCATCCAGCTTAGCCACCACCACTCACAAGACCCTTCTACTGCCAACTGTGATACTGGTGAGACTGCAGCTATTCCTAACCTGCTCTTCTGCGGCCAAAGGATAACTGACAAACACTAATAATTATCTGAGTCACCAATTTGCCAAATTTACAAAATTTACTGCCAAAATTATTCAAAATTGGGTATCTTGCCTATCATAAAATGTATTACATAAAGCAGTAATGGAAGCGATAATTCCTACAGTTTTAACAGGAATGTTAAATTTGTCAAAAGCCAGGCATCATAGGGTGATTTTGTCTAATAAATATACTTAATATTTGGAAAAGGGACCAAAATTTTCAGTAACTCATGGTAAAGCCATAAATGAATATTGATGACTGTGAAACGTATGACTTTTAATTTATACAGCAATTTTGCAGTTCATACTGTTATGAGCTGAGTGGTATCCCCAACACACTCATAGGGTGATGCCCAAACCCCCAATTTGACTGTATTTAGAGATGGGATCTCCAAGGAGGTAATTAAGGTAAAATAAGTTATAAGGAAGGAGCCTTACTCTAACAGGACTAGTGTCCTTGTAAGAAAAGGAAGAGACACCAGGAATGTTCACACACTGAAGAAAGGCCATATGAGGGCACGGTGAGAAGGTGGCTGCCTGCAAGCCGGGAAGAAAGGTCTCACAAGAAACTGGTCCTGCCAGAACCTTGATTTTAGATTTCCAGCCTCCAGAACTATGAGAAAACAAATTTCTCTTATTTAAACCACCCAGTCTGCATATTCTATTATGGCAATCCCAACAGACTAATACAATACTCATTAAAAAAATGTTTTTGATGTCTTTTTTCTATTTGCACTGACACCATAATGTTTTTTAGATTATTTCACTAATTTCACGTCACACAGCAACTTTGAGCTGTTACGTTTATCAAAGAGAAACCAAATTTTAATTTACAATGCGGTGGCCACTGTATTTTTATGTTTGCTTTTGTCTTACTTTTTTCAGCTTTTAGCATCTTTTAGAGATTTGTTACTGGTTTACTCTTTCTATCATATCACATATAGTGCTGCTATGACTCACTTCACTTCTGCATATAGACATGCTGTCCAGAGGACATAACCCCATGGTTCCTATTAGGAAGCAAGATTTCAGCAAATCATGTGGCTCAAGTGTTCAGGAGTTTATCAAAGTTTTGGCTTTTCGTTCAGTTTCAGTTTAGTTGTATTTTTTTGTCCTAGCCATTTGCAGTGGACTTGTCAGTGTAGTTCAGTTATATGTCAAATTTCATGTGTATTTAAGATTTGAGACATTGCACACTTCTCAAAAAGCTTAAAACACACACAAAATGTTTATATTGACAGATTAACTGCACAGCGAATTAAGAGAAGTAGATAAGGTGGGATTGAAAATGTTAAAAACCCATCCTGTTGTTCATAAATTATAAGACAGTTAATATAATTACATTTGTAATTTGAAATACACAAGATATTTTTATTTCCTAAAGTCAGACAATGGTAAAACCTATGCTATTCTGGCTTGGCTAACCACTGCAGCTGCAGAAAAACTGAAGCCAAATGAAAGCTCTGAAAGAAAGAAAAAAGTCCCTAAAGTATTGTAACCATCTCATGCATCATAGTTACGGATAGTATTAGACAAAGTTAATGGAAACTATTTGATTTTCAGCAAATTGCTCATTTGACAAATTGGTTTTCCAGAAAGTTGATTTTCTCCTCTCCCTTTCTGAATGTGAGTGTCATAAATTTGCATCCACATAGAGGTTTCAGAAGTGAAGTAAATGCATTCAGTAACTAAGTTTTTTGTGTGTTTTTGTTTTGTTTTGTTTTTTTAACTGCATATCATCTCCATAGTTGAAACAGAAAGAAACAAACTCTCTGTCAGATAACATGATACATTTCCCATCTGAAGAGGCAATCTTCAAGTTGGAAAAGTTTTTAAGCTTAACTGAGGTTACTGGTGACATATTTAATCTCAATGGAAACATTTTGTGTGTGTGTGTTATGTACTAACTAGAAAGATAGCTTTATTCAGCTGGACATTTCAAAGGAATTAGTAAAACAGCTACTTGACATTGAACATTTTTCACCCTTGAAAACAAATTTATCTTTATAAGGGTTTGAAGTGATAAATATACTGAATGGAAATGAATATTTCACAATGACTTCACGTGGTTACCCACCCTGCACCGTTAATGTGAAATAAATAGATGTTTTAAATATTTGCTCCTAAAGGTCTCTTCTTGAACTTAAGCATAAGTTATCTAAACACTTGAAAAAAGATTTATAGTTATGAAGAGGCCTATATGTCAAGGAAAGTTTTATGATATGTTCCATAATAAATTAGCAATAAATGGATACAGGTGACTGTGGAATTTATGACCTTTAATGCTTTAATACTGCACTAAAGAAAAAACTAATTATTAAGGTCCTAAAGGGTAATATAAGAATACCATCTACAAATTGTCAAATTAAGCCATTAGTGTTAGGTATTTGAGGTAAGAGCTTTTTATGTGACTTAACCAGAGAGGCAGATCAGATAAAAACAAGAAAATTCAATGCCATCAAGAAAAGCAACTGTCAGGCTTTCTAGCTGAAACTAAAGAATTACTTCCATTTTTTTTTTCCCTGCTGCTTAAAAATAATCATTCTTTCAGCACATTAGTGAAGTGCTATGTAATACAGGGGAAAAAAAGACTAATTTCACCAGATTCTCTCATAGCATTTGTTGCCCATTTTCCCCTCAAGTGCCCCACAAAGATGTTTGAATATAAGAGGTCCCAGAAGAAGTTGTCTGCCTATAAAAATCAAATTTAAGCTACTTGCAGTGTTTAGAACTGTCCTTTCCGTAAGAAATTTCAATTAAAGCACCCGTTGTGGTGAGGCATCGCCGCTTTCATCCTTAGTTTGTCGTAAGAAAAAAAGAACTCACCCTTTTCTTCCTAATTTGAACCTCACCAGGAGGTAGATGAGTTTATTTCCTAGAGGGAAGAGGCTATTGTCAAAGTTGGCCTCTAAAGTGATCTTCCACTTTCCAATCTCTCACCCTTTTAATCCATTCTCCACACTAACACCAGAATGGTCTTTAGTTTTAGGGGGGAAAAATGTGATTCTATCACATCTCTGCTTAAAATCCTTTGCCAGGCTCCAATTGCTTAGCTCAACTTCTAAGCAAGGCAGAGGTCCTTTGTGATGTGGTCCTACCGTCTCCCAGGCTCACTGCCTCCAGGAACACTCCGCCCTGGTATATTGGACTGCTGGCCATGCCTGTGGGGCTTGCCTGTGACTCTCAGTGTCTTCTTGTTACTGAATCCAAATTCACTCTGCTCACTGCACAAGAAGCCAATAAATCAGGAGATGATGTGTTGGGGCAAGGAATAACAACTCTATTCAGACAGCCAGCAGACTGAGAATAGGGGGAACCGATGTCCTAGAGAACCATCTTACCCAAGTCAGTATTCAGGCTCCTTTTATACTGAAAAGGGGAGGGAGTGTGGTTGATTGTGGCACACTTCCTGGTGTCAGAATCCTTTGTTCTTGCAGCTATCCACCTAGATCAGGTCGTGATGTTTCTCCGACAAGGCAAATGTTATTCTCTGTTCTGCAACTGTTTATCTCTACATGAGTGGAAAAGTGTTATACCTCTAAAGGTCAGAGCCTTGAGAATGGGCTGCGCTGTATATTTCAGGCTCCAGGCAACATTCTTTTACAGAAGGTGCAGAACCAGCATGACTCAGCACAGGAAACAGAGCACAGAGTTAGAGCTAAAGAACAGATCTCCTATGGAGTCAGATTTGTTCTTCCCTATTACACTCACCCTTTGTTTCTGCTGCTTTAACAACATTTCTCTTTAGTCTTCCGTTGTTTTCAAGGACCAGCTCAAACGCCACTCCATGTGTCCTGTCACAAGTGTAACAGTTGTCCTGTCAGAATCCATCTCTTTATGAGTGCTTCCATGTCATTGGATCCCTTTCCTTGCATAATAGTAAAACGTGTAGGTGCCTGTCTAGTTACTAAAGTGAAATCATGGAAGGCAAGGACCTCATCTTGCATCCTTTCACTCCCAGCATCTAAGTCTACAGGGATGTAATAGTGCTCAATAAAGGTTTATTGAATACAAAAACTGGGGAAAGGGATAGGAAAGGGGGGAGGTGACGCGAGATGGATTATGAGCCTGAGACACGGGTCAGTAAACCCTTCTTGCTTGTAGGTCCAGAGTGAAAGGGAAGTCTTGGATAGAAACCAAGCTAGCCTTTGCCTGTGTTTTTTCATTTCCTTAAGAGGCTACTAAATAATAGCTTAGAAAAGAATATACACGATCTGAGATTGAAAGATGGGGGAGATTAACAAGGAAATTATAACTATACTAATATGGAAAACAAAAAGATAAGAGCTCTCAATCTGGGAGAATGCTGGGCCACAGGGAAAAGGACTTTAACTAGAATCACAAGACTGAAATGGAATCTCACCTCGCCCTGTGATCTAATGGGAAGTGTTTTATTTTTTCGTTACCCTCTTTCCACCTCTATGAAAATGAGGCTAATAATGGATACTTCCCAATATTTTCAAGTGGATTGAAGGAGGTAATAGAAATGAAGTAATGGTAATAATACCTACTATTACTTGAAGATCTGCTACATGATAGGCTTTGTGCTTTATAAACATTATCTTTAATTTCGTTTCTAAAAGTGTGCAATGTGATTGTAACCATCCTACTTAATACTTAGACATTGGCACTCTTCTCTAAATAGTCACAAGAATAAAAAGTCTCGCTTTCTTTTACACATCTGCCTTTCTCTAAGTGTCACAAAGGTAGACGGAATTGGGGGGGGGGGTGCTCCTGTAATCCTTTTATCCACCTAACACCAATCACATGCAAGAGTCAGGAAACTGTCTAAAGGCTGATATGTAACAAACAGATTTTATCCAAAGTGGTTTAAAGAGGATGCTTTTACTGAGCAGAAGGTTGGACTAGCTGAGTGATTTCTAAAATACACGGAAGGGGCTAGTGCAATAGGAGGAGTCCAGCTGTCTGCTACTAAGTGAGGAAAGCAAGGAGAACAAAGCACTCGAGTCCTTTTACAGTCGATGTGTCCCTCATATAACTCAGTATCAAACAAACAACCAACCAGCCAAAAAATGGGCAGAAGCTCTAAATAGACATTTCTCCAAAGAAGACATACAGATGGCCAACAGGCACATGAAAAGATGCTCAACATCACTAATCATCAGAGAATTGCAAATCAAAACTACAATGATGTATCGCCTCACACCAGTCAGAATGGCCATCATCAAAAAGTCTACCAATAATCAATGCTGGAGAGGGTGTGGAGAAAGGGAACCCTCCTCTGCCGTTGTTGGGAATATAAATTCATGCAGCCATTATGGAAAATGGTATGGAGGGTCCTCAAAAAACTAAAAATAGAGTTACCATATTACCCAGAAGTCCCACTCCTGGGCATATATCCAGAAAAAATGAAAACTCTATTAGAAAAGACACATCCACCCCAGTGTTCATGGGAGCAGTATTTATAACAGCCAAGACATGGAAGCAACCTAAGTGTCCATGGACAGATGAATGGATTAAGAAGGTGTTTTATATCTATATTATGAAATATTACTCAACCATTATAAAATGAAATAATGCCATTTGCAGCAACATGCAGGGATCTAGATATTATCAAATTAAGTGAAATAAGTCAGACAGAGAAAGACAAACAACATGATAGCACTTATATGTAGAATCTTAAAAAAAAATGATACAAATGAACTTATTTACAGAGCAGAAACAGACTCACAGACATAGAAAACAAACTTATGGTTACCAAAGGGGAAAGGGAGTGGGGGATAAAGTAGGAGTTTGGGATTAACAGATACACACATACATAAAATAGATAAACAACAAGGACCTACTGTATAGCACAGGGAACTATATTCAATATCTTGTAGTAACCTATAACAGAAAAGAATCTGAACAAGAATATATTATAAATCAACTATACTTCAATAAAATACAAATAAAATAAAGTTGATGTATCCACTTTGGGGAAGGACCAAGCTCCTATTTCGACACCACATCCTTCAAATTCTATTTGTGCATGTTGAACTTTACTTATAAACCCTATTTTGTTTTATACTGTGTTTCACAAAATGATGATAGAGGATAATTGCTTGTTTATACTTCTTGGCAAAATTTTAAATGTCAATTCTAAGTCACTTCCCCATTTTTTCCTTTTAATTTCCCCAATCTGTGACATCCAAAAACTACTGGATTAAATGTCTTTAAAGCATCTTTAAAGTTTAATAGATGATCATTCACTTAGTCATTTATTTACAGCCTATTATTTGCAAAGCATAGTTCCAGGAATTATGGGATTCTGCTCTCCAAAAACTAAAGATAAGGCAGGTGCAAAAATAATAATAATGCAAGGTGGACAGTGCAAAGTGCTGTGCAAAGTTTGGAAAATGAGCTAGAAATTTTATACTGACACCTACGAACATAGGCAAAGCTGAAAAAAACGAGATGTCAAGCAGCACGCAATTCGTTGGCTAGACCTTTTGGACAGAAAGGGACCCTCATATTAAGACTGACAAGGGTGAAGGTGGCTGGAGAAAGGCAAAGGCTGTTCAACTTGAAATAAACATGCACCACATTTGAGCAAGTTTAAAGGGGCTCAGACATGATCCAGAACTCATGTCTCAGGGGAATTCTCATAGCACAAAGGAAATGAAGTCATTTATCTCTGTACCTTAGCAGTTTAGCAATGACATTTTTTGTACATGCTAAATCTGAAAAAAATATTGAGTCTGACCACAGAATTATTTGACACCAGATTTTTTAAGCTGAAACCTTAAAGCTAGTAAATTAAAAAAAAAAAAATCAGTATCTCAAGATACGGATTTACATAGATGATGAGCAGAAGTTGGGGGGGGGGGGGGGACAAAGCAAGAAAGAGAAGGAAAATGTGAAAGGAACGACGAATCAGGGATGTTACCACTGGGAGAACTAGGGGTTGGTGGGGAGCAGAGAAAGGCTGGTGATGGAAGAATCAGAAATTCCTCCATTAAGCAGGTTTTGTTTTCTCACTTCTTATTGTCATGTACAGCTTTAGCTTTGTCCACGTAACATATAAACAGCCGTGAGTCTGAAAACTCCGACGTGGTGGCTGTACTTGTTTTAATGTCTGCATAGGTGGAATACCACTAGTTCAACTTATCATTAATCGTGGTGGGTATTTTATCCAACATAATGCCAGGAATTTTAAAACTTAATCTATCAGTTTTCCCCAGTTTCTAAGGCTTGTTCTTGTACCTTAGCACTGTAATACAGTCTTGAAACTATATTATAAGGGCTAGAAAAACATAACCATGTCCTATCTTATAAAGCATTATGCTTTATGTATAGTGCTAAAGAATTGATCATTCAGTTCTCCAGGCCTTACTACGTTTCTTCCCTAAAGATATCTAGGTGTATTTCAAATGTGGGTGCTATTTTAGTTACTGATTGCTGTGTAACAAACATAGTAGCTTAAAACAATCCATGTTTATTATTTTAGTTTCTGTGGTTCAAGAGTCTGGCATAGCGTAGTTAAGTCCTGGGTTAAGAGTCTAAGGAGGCTACAGTCATCAAAGTATTGGCCAGGCTGTAATCTCATCTGGAGACTCAACCGAGGAGGAATCTGTTTCCATGTTCATTCAGGTGGCTGGCAGAATTCACTTCCTGGGGCTGTATGCCTGAAGCCCTTAATTCCTAGAGGCTGTCCATGCTACCTGCCACGTGAACATCTCCATCTGCAGTTCCCAGCATGGCAGCTTAATTCTTCAAGAGCAGCACGAGAGGGAGAGCTAGAAAGACAGAGTCATACAATATGA
The DNA here is from genome assembly GCF_048773025.1 of Camelus bactrianus. Classification (NCBI taxonomy): domain Eukaryota; kingdom Metazoa; phylum Chordata; class Mammalia; order Artiodactyla; family Camelidae; genus Camelus; species Camelus bactrianus. The sequence continues at coordinate 28,002,286 of NC_133549.1, forward strand.
TGTAATGGGAGAAACACCCCAACACCCTTGGCATGGTCTAATGGTTAGAAGCAAGTTACAGGTCCTGCCCACACTCAAAGGGAGGGGATTATATACGGATGTGAACATCGGAAGGCAGGGTTCATTAGGGGTCTGCCACACGGACTAAAGGAAACTTTTCATATTCTGATATCTTTTTAGACATAATTTAAAAGGTGAAAGTGATCATATGGAACGGTGTTTTTAATAGCGAGGGAGGAAACAGTTAAAATCAAGTGAAAAAAACCTTTAAAAGGCACTTTTGGTAAACTCTATCAGAATATAACAAATAAAATTCAAGTTTAGGCTTTAAAAAGTTATTCAGCTAATAACTAATGTGGAACTGAATATATATGCTAGCTAACTATTACTTGAAATGTTTAAGCATTAGCAATAGTTCTCCATGCTCCAAAAGGATTCCAAACTAAACAAAGCTTAAAAAAAAAAAAAAAAAAAAAGCAACAGACTGGTAGAAAATGTTTGCAACAAACTTAACAGAGAGAAGATGATATCCAAAATACATAAGACTCAACAAATCTTTGGGAAAAACAAAACAAAACAAAAACCCGGGAAAATGGGCAAAATATGAATAGGCAATTTACAAAGAAAATATATAGGAATATAGATAAATGCTCAGTTACCCTCATAATTAAGTAAATAAATTGTCAAAACAATAATAAAATATAAATGTTCACTCACATAATTGGAAAGATAAAACAAAACAAAACAAAAAGATTTGTAATTTCAAGGGCTTTTAAGGAAGTGAGAAAACAGGCACACATTTAGTGAAAAGATAAGCTTTTAGGAAGACGGTAGAGCAAAACCCATAAAATTTTAAAAAGGCTTACTATTTGGCCCAGCAGTTTCATTTCTGGGAAACTATCCTAAAGAAATACTCCCGCTTTTTAAAAAGCAATTCACAGGGATATTCATTGTAGAATTTTATACCAGTAAAATACTGGGAATAACTAAAATGTACTAGGATAGAGAATGGAATTATGATAGATTTATGCTATGAAATTCTATGAGGCCAATAAAAAGAAAGAAGTTGCCTTGTGTGTTTGCCTAAAAAGAGTTCCATAACATATGGAGTTAAAAAAAAACTAAAGAATATATATAGAGAGAGTTAGATATAGATCTTATTATATAAGCAAGATATGTATAGATACATACATGTATGTGTGAAACACATAGAAGGGACTAAAAGAACGTACATCCAACTCTTGGCCACCTCCACCTCTGAGTGGGACATGAGAATCGGAGGGTGATCAGAGGCACTCATGCTTTGTTTTACATAACTTGATTTGTTTGTGTCATGGGCACTAAGAATGAACAATAAGAATAGAAATAAGTAAAGTGCTATCACATTTTTTTCCCATTCTAAATGGAAAAACACTTCAATAATTAAAAAATAATATTTGTAAGCCAATCACCTCAATTTATTTCTGTCCTTCCTTGCAAACTTCTTGCTGAGTCAGCTAATTTCCCAGCATGTGATAAATATAAACAAGAGATTCGAAATTAAGAGTAACTATCTATCTATCTATCTATCTATCTATCTATCTATCTATCTATCTACCTATCTACCTATCTATAATCTAACATCATCTATCTACTACCTATCTCACAATTTTCCATCCCTGCTATTTATACTCTCTGCCTTCCCTAAACAGTTTGTACTGCCCTTCATGCTGGTCTTGCAACTTATACCTTTTCCCCCAGAGAATGTTTTCAGAAGCCATGAAATAACAGGAATAGAATGGCAAAATAACAAGAACACATAACAAAAAGTATGATATTAAAGGAAGAACTATGTCAACATGCAACTTTAGAATTTTGGCGTCATCCACAAAATCTTTCTTGCCCATGGGCAGCTTCCAAGTATAAAAGGTTCAGTAGCTCTGTTTTCTTAGCAAAATGGTAACAAGCTGTAAAGTGTTCTGATTTATTTGGTCACAGTGAGGGACTTTTGAATATGACCTCGTGTCACTTTTTGCTGATACGAATGTTTGTTGCCATGGTCAGTGCATATTATGATACCAGCTTGAAAGCAACATTAAAAAAAAAAGTTAATCCGACTTCTTTTACATCAAAAAAGCAACTTAAGAGCTTAAAAATTAAACCCCAAATTAAAAACATATGGTTTGGGGTCGTTGCATGTGATCAGGTAAATATGTGTATAAATTATACCTAGACCTGCAGGTTGTCAATGCCCATTTTTACTTTATGATCACCTCCAGTCAATGCAGTGCCTGATAAAAAACGTACCTATATTGCAGTTATTCCATAAAAGTCTATGAAATAAAACACATCTTTCTGGCTCAGTGAAGTTCAGAAAATCTGGGTCTTCGCTCCTATAAATGTATCGTATTGCATTTACTGGCTAATAAAGTCTCAAAGAACAAGATTGCCCTTCTTCTCACAACTTGATCCTTTACAAATTTACAAATGTAATGCTTTAACCTACTTGAACTCAGCTCTGGCTCCCTGAGGGAAGATGCTAACCAAGTGAAAGTGTCTGTTCTCGGTTAGCTGGGCCCAGGATCGCAGCGGCTGCATCAGGAGAGGGCAGACTTGTGCCTGAAGGGTACGGGTGGCCTCCCGTAGATGTCTGCGGAGCCCGCGTTAATGAGGTTAATAAACCAAGGTCAAGACAAGGAGACAAAAGGAGAGGGTGGACACCGAGAAGGCAAAACCCAGGGACCAGGTACCGGAAGGTTTGGAAACACAACAAGGACAACGCCTATTATCAGGCTGGAGACCTAGTACCAACTCCCCGAAAACCAAACAGAGCTAAAAGCTGACGAATAGGTGACCTTCTTCAGAACTGAGGTATTCAGTCCCTCCAAGCCATCAAATGCTGAAAGAAATATTTCTCTGCATGGTTTCTGTATGTGGACCATCTCAGCCATCTTACCTGAAAAGCAGCGATGACACTCATGTGGTCTGATGGACGGTCTTGTGATAAAAGGTCTTTACTCAAAGCCCACCCAGAATGAGTCATTTTAGCCTATTTTTTGGTTAAAAGGGTAAAAAAAAGAAAGGGGGGGGGTAATAGTTTGAAAAGAGAAGCTCCAAAGGAGGTAAATACATAAGAAACTGCACTAACATTGTAGGCAGTAACTTGAACGTGACCTTGTATAAAAATGGAACTTTCTTTATCAAACAGTGAAATGTTTTGTCTACACAATTCAAAGCATTCTGAACTCAGAACAGTAAAACAATGAGTTTGTACCAGAAGAGAGGGTAGGTGGAGAAAAGTAAAAGACCAAAGAGAAGAGAAGAAATAAGAGGTAGCGAGAGGGTTAATGTGTCTTCTGAGCATGCTTCACCTGTCAGATAAAAAGAGCCCATTTCTGTTGCAAATTATCCTCACGTAAGACTGAAGTTTTTTCTGAATTCCCTGGATGTTTGTCATTGAGCCTCTTCACTTGAAAAAAATGGATTATTAAAGCTGTTGGCTAAATAATTCAACAAATTGTTTCTGTGTTGACACCACCACAAAAGTATAACCCAGACGTTAATTTCTAGGTAATTTGAAACCAAAGCATTTGGATCTAAAATAATTACTCGGTTTTCCATTCTGCTCTGCTAGTTGATGTTCATTGGAAAGAATAAATGGTTTCTTAGAGTCTGAAATGCACGTGCCCTATTTGTTTTTAAGTTCTTGATTGGGCAGATAAACCACCCATTATTCATAGCTAAGAACCACTTTGCTGCCTCCTCAAAGATAAAGCAGTGTGTGATTGAGGTGGGAACCCCCCAAAAAACGACCAGCAGGACTCCCAGGCAGGGCCACTACTCTCCTGCCAGCACCATCCGGTTCCCTGGCCCAGATGCTCTGTCTCACTTTTTGCCTCTGATATGGCTTACTTCTAGGAAAGTGGAATTTACCCCTAAAATTCTATTGGTTCCCTGAGTTCACTCCTGATTGGTTCTTTCTTTCACTCCTGTTTGGTCCATTTCCCTCACTCCTGATTGGTCCATTTGTAGTGCTTTATTTGCAAGGAGCTCACTCCTGATTGCTTATTTCTCTCCCTCCTGATTGGTCCATTTCTACAAAGCTTGTTCCTAATTAGTCAACTTTTGTTATACCTTATTTGCATATGATGTTGCAAAGTGTAAACTGGCAGCCTATGAAAGCCTGTGTAAATCTACAAACCGGGTCCAGAGCTTGGAGTGTTAACTCCTCTGGGCCCGCTGGCGTAATAAACCTGAGTTCTCCAACTCTCCGAGTGCTGCTTGGTCTCTCACCCGGATCCAGGTTGCTGTCACCACCGAGCTGAAACATCAACACGTTTTTCTGCAACATGATCACCGTCAAAATGCCAACAACAAAATCTGTTTCACTGAACTTCAAAATAAGCCACTAAGAGCACTCAGTGGCCACTGGCCACCTCTTGTTTGTTTCCTTCATCATTTAACAGTTCAAAATCTTATGGAAAGCAAGTACTTCTCAGGAAAATGGTTGTAGCTCAGGTTGTTCCTCGATGAATGTGGGGCCTTCTGGAAATAACATTATATAAGGTCCCTATTGCCAACATCTTAATCCAGGTTAAAAAAAAAATCAAGTGACATGAGAGTCTTTGGGGCAACCCTAAAGAGTGAAACAAGGTCATTCAGAAGGTCTGCAGGTGTCTGTGGAGATGAGGAGGGGCAGGGAAGGAATACGGAAAGTCCACGGCTTCTGAAGGATGTTCTGGGGAAAACAAGTACCCTCTTCCCCGCAACACACACCTTTTTCCGACCTCAGTCCACTCCCTTGTAGAAGACAGGTTTTTTGTTTGTTTGGTTTATTTTGTTTGGCATATTCAGGGAACCATCTCCACCAACTCATGAGTTGCTATCTTAGTCTCAGAGGGCAGGGGTTCAATCATCTTGGATTAACATAAGGAGAACAAAATCCACCCTGTGTTTCAGAGCTGAAATGCCAGTTGGTCTATGTTTTATAAATGTTTCCTTAGTTTTATCTTTATTTCGGATGCAGATGAGACACCATGACTTTCCTCCTTCTCCTTCTTCCCCTCCTTCCCCTCCTTCCCCTCCTTCTCCTCCTTCTCCTCCTCCTTTTTTAAGATTTTGCATGTAAGAGAAAAGCTTTCCAGTGAAAAATCTGTTTGCAGGGGTAACGTGCTTGCCTGAACATTTTGGGAAATATTTGCTTATTCTTCACAACAAATATTTGGCAGAGTAACTGTGTCTTAAATAGTAGCTAAAACTCTGGAGTGCAGACATTATTCCCCGAGGAGTGGCAAACATTTCCTTTCGATGCAGTGAGTGGTACTGCATTCCTACTCTGTGCTTGGCACCCTCTAAGTGCTGGAAGGTATCAAAGTGTGAGAAGCAGTTCCAAGCTTTTTTCAATGTTATTGAAGAGAAAAGACAGATGTAATGGACTTTGCAAGAGAGCATGTAGTTAAGTACCAACATATGCCTTGCCAAGGACATACTCTTATATGAAGCACTAAGTAAAAAATAAAAATTAAAAAATGAATTTTTATAATAAAAAATAAATTGTATCGAAGCCCTGCTAAGAAAAATGGCTTAGCATTACCTTCACTGGAGGCAGCACAGTAAAAACACAGATTTTTAAGATCAGACAGTACCAATCCAGGTAATCAGTGGAGTGGCAAATATCTCAGCCAGGCGGTCCTTAATCAGACCTGGGTTTGAATCCTGACTCTTCCATTTATTGGTTTTGGGGTCTTTGACAAGTTTAGTTTCCAATTGCAAATGAGGATAATAATGTAGTATAATTTATTTATGTCAAAGTCTCACTGAAGTGGGGTATAAACATGAAATGGTTTTATTTTTGTCCAATCACTGCTTTTAACTATTGTTTCGGAAAAGCCTACCTTTCTCATTTGAAGGCTTGTAATTTCTTATCCCTGTGATGAGCAGTACTGACCTCGGGAACAATTTCTTGTCCCTCCATTAAACAGTACTGAGATCAAGCAAAATCACTTGGCAGTTTGGTCCAGAAAACAGTTGTTTAGGAGGATAACATGATAAGCCGATTCTGGAGGATAAGAGTAAACTAAATAGCTTACTGATCAAGACTAGCTACTTGCTCAATAAGATTCATTTAAAGACCGGAGCTTTGATTTGCACTTAGCTAAACCTATTAGCATTAAACTTACTATTATTATCACGAACTGTCCAGTCTACCCCAGTGAACCCTCCTCCTGCCTTGCAATTCCTGTCCTGTCACCAGTCCAGACCCTAACACCCTTTCCCAACTTCCCCACTTCAAGGCACCACTGAGACTTTGTCAAGGCAGTGTTCTTTCTTATCGCAGTAGATCTAATAAATTTCTCCCTACTTTACCAGTAGGTTTTCTGGTGGCTTTTTAAGACGTTAATTGTCAACACATCCCTTAAGAATATCTTCAGCAAGTTTCATAATATTCTGGCCATGCTTGAATTAAAACACAAACCTATCTGGTCTGGCTTACAAAGTTCAATTTGCATCTTCTTCAAAACACTCATCCGGCCTTACCTCAACCCAGATGTGTGGCTTAAGGGAACTGAGAGAGGGAAGCAGGTTGGCCCTCCTTTTAGATGGGGGTAGGTAAGAGGCAGAGGGGATGAGTGGTTTGAGATGAGCTTCTTTCCTTTAGAACTAACACCACTTGGGGGGAGGAAGGTGAATGGTCACTTGTTAGTTGTGTGGAGAAATTTCTCTCATTTTGCTGCTCTGGCTGGTTCCACATGTCCCCATGGCTCCCAACATGGCAGCCCCAGGTAGACGGTGCTCATGGCTTTCTCTGGGCTACTTGGCATCATGCTGGCCCCTTCATCACTGATGGCCCTCTCAAAGAGGGCCATCATACCTGCCTCCCAAAACCTTTCTTGGTAAAGCGTTGCCCTGTTCTGCCCCCTCTTTTATAAACTTTGTGCTCCTTCATATGGAGCCACAGAACTACTGAGAAAATTAGACTAAAACAGAACGCTGCAGTGAGAATTAAACACACTTTTAAATATGCAGCCCATAGACAACAGCTAGAAATCGTCTTTCTTCCCTATTCTACGCGATGTGTTGTGTTGGTGATATGACCTCTGTAATCAAGAATGAAATACAAGAATATTGTATACATTTTTTTCTGATAATGGCACCATATACATTTGGTACCATTGGTAAATACATTTACCATTTTTAAGAAAGTAAGAAAAGAAAGGTTCATGGACATTACACTTGAAAACCAAAAACTAACCTACTTTAACTCTATCAAACGACAAACAAATGCAAATTTACCATCAGGTATTTTAATTCTTGTCCAGACCCAATAAGGAGGAACATTTTGATGGCAGAATGTCACTCTGTTTTTGACTTTTTGTTGTTGCTGCCTTTTAATAAATAATCTTGAACCCCATGTCTTAAAAATAGATATTTCATGGTTGATGTGGTTAGACTCCATTCAAGGTGTGAAATGAGTATGTGCCAACATGAAAGGGGAAGAGTTCTCTTAATAACGCTTTCTGTGACATGTCTTAAAGACTATTGCTATTTGGAGGAGCTCCAAGAGAGCAGAGTGAGAAATATTTATAGCATATGCATGTAATAAAAAATGTAATCATGAACAAACAATACATTAAACTGGTAGGACATAGTTTACATTAGATCACAGGAATGAATATCAAAAATATAGGCAATATTTTTGAAAAAACAACCAGCAGTGAAAAATTTATTTATAATGCAAACCAGACACTCCAAAATAATTTGTGGTTTACTTAATTCTTACCGTTCATCCTATATTCTTTTGAATAAGCTGAAGGAAGGCACCCGAGTAACTACCTCAGCTGTTTTTGATTTTGATTCTGAATTTTCAGGGAGATGAAAACTCTAGTGTATACAACAAAAGGAGATGGCATGTCATCTTTTAGAAATTTAGATTTTTTTTCTCCCTCATTGTAGATACATATTAAAAAGAAACGTATTACAATAAATTACTATATTTCCAAATTCTCATTATTTTCTAGGCAAACAATAATTGCATATAAATTCTGACTAAAGAAATATCACATTGCATCTTCTGTGTTCTGAAATATGCGCTCATAGAAAATCATTACAGTAACAAAACCAGCTGTATGTAATAGAAAGCAAATGATTTACAATGTTACTATGTGAAACTACTTTATTTCATATTATCATAAAAAGAGCAGAACTGAATATTTGCATGACAAACAGAAGAATCCAGGAAATTCCAAATGCAACTCAGTTTTTTTTTTTTTTTAAATAGGTATTAACGCTGGGAGGTGATTTGAAAGCCTTCTACTCTAGAGAATATTAGCAATAATAATTTGCAGTCATCATTAGTTCAACAATTGAAAGGGAAAAAAATCTCCAAACACTAATAGAATATAGAAACAAATACTTGGAGTAATATATGCTTCAATCGTTCAACATCTACATTACAAGAGCTTATTACACTTCGCGATTCTGAACACTTTGTTTCATTTAAGCTGAAAAGTAGAATGCATTTTTGTTCCCGAATGACGCTTGACCCTGACATTTGAACCTCACCGAAAGTCTTCAATGTCTGTATTTTGATGTTTTATATGTCCATCATCGTATCTGCCTATCAGCAGCCTAGTCCGAGAGAATTGGCCCCGCCCACATCCCTAAGAAATGGGGAATCCTATACAGACTGTGGGGGCCCCAGCTCTCTTCCTCTATCCAGCCACAGACACAGGGATGGAGTCAGAGTTGCCTCAAGAAAAGTCGAATTGGACTTGGGAGACTTTTTCAGCCATGAAGTTAAGCCTGGGCAAGAAGAGGGAGCCTTAAGATGAAAAAGCAGAAAATGAGGAAGTAAGAGCTGTGAGGCAGAGACCAGGCACAGAGTCCAGAGAGAGAATGAGGGGATAGTGACACAGAAGCAGGGAGAGCCTGAGCAGAGAGGCGCGTCATTGGTGGGTCACCCGTGAGGTCCGGGAACCCCTGCAGCTGAGAATCCCCTACCTCCCAAACTTCAGCTCTGGTCTCTAGGACACCTAGCCCAGAATTGGGTCCGTGGTGTAAATATCCGTATCTTTGATTTTCCTCCACATATATCAATGTAATAAAACCATCCTAAGTAAATTACCTGGTATGAGTCTCAGGTTCCTGCAGCCTAAAAACCTACAATTTATATGCATATGTGTAAAATTATATATATTTATTATAGTGCATAAATAATATAATAATTGTTACATAATACTATGCTATTATATATTTTATATTTATAATACAGCATAGTATAGTGTAATATTTATAATAATGTTATATAATACTAAATATATAATAAATACATATATATTATATATTACATATTACATATGTAACATGGTAGGTTCTTACATACATCACCAAACCAGAGAAGGGTCCCAGGATACAGTTATTTCTGCCTAAGGTCCAAGCTCCAAGTCCCTTGTTAAGCTACCAAATAAGAGTTCTCTTTAGTGATCATACCCTTTAGAAGCAACTAGTATAAATTATTTAATAACTTTTATGGTGTGAGCAATGGGTGGATATAAAACACATTTTAAACAATTGAGAAAATGCACTGAGTACAGTAAACTAGCTCTTGGTTTATGTTTTCATAACTAAGTATCATATGTCACAATGACATTAAATTATAATATACCAAAGACTACAACAGGGTGGGCCATGACTCTAAATAAACCTTGGTGTTCTTCTAAGATGCCTTTGCTTTCTCAACTTGAACATCAACTTTACCTAATGAGTGAAAGCTCTAAGTGATTAACTGTATCAAGTGTTGCTAATCAGCCCAATAAGATAAGGACTGAAAATTGACCCTGGCGACATGTAGGTGTAGAGCGGCAAAGACAAAAATCTGAACTGAGTATGTTCAAGAGAAAATCTTTCTCCAAAAATAAATAGAAAAGTAGGGTGATAGCTGGAGGGGGTGTAAGGTCAAATGAGTTGTTGTTTTAATATGAGATGTATTAGAGAATATGTACATTGATGAGAAGTGGAGAAGAAAACAGCTAAGGATGCAAGAGGCAGAAGGGATAATGGAAGGTGCAAAACTTTGAGAAGACAAGGGATGAGGCCCATTACCTGTGCAGAGGAACCGTCCTCAGATGGGAGCACAGATAGGTGATCCACTGCAACAGGACAGGAGACTGAAGGAGAGTAGTGGGGCACCCTCATGAATTTCCATTAATGCAGGCAAAATTCCCATTAACTTTGCAAGAAGCCACATCACAATATCAGTTTCAACTGCCATTGGGATCAGCCAAGGCCCTACATCTTTTCCCTGTTTGCTGTTGAGGGGTCAGTTGTCCAATCCACCGCAGGTGATTTTTAGGACCAGGATCACTACAGACATCATGTCAGGTTAACACATTTGTAGGGTTATATATGTTAATACATTTTAACATTTAGTCCTAAAGTACCCTTATAAGCTGATAGAAAAGGGGAATCCAGCACCGTATCATAACACCATGGAGGGGCCCCTCAAATCCCCTCCGTGGGCTCTGGCAATCACTCCACTTTGCTTACAGTGTATTGTCCCTTGTAGTGGGCATTTCAGGCTCCATACTCAGGTGATATGTAAGAAATGCAAATATCTCTCTCCTGTTCAACTTAATCTCTATTTTGATTCTCCCCTTTCTACTCCTGTCAACATTCATCGAGAAAACATCATAGCTGGATAAACTTAATCATTTCAGGTTTTAAACTCAAGTTAGGGAATAATTTCTGCCTCCCTATCCTTCTCCCTGGGACAGAGCTTTCTAAGGGCTGAACTGAATTTGAGGCCCCAGGGGAGAAGCCCGGGTGAGTCCAAGGCTGTGAGCATCTGTTCCCACTGGCATCTCCTCATGTACAGAAATACGTGTGGGCGTTCTCATGGTCGGTCCGTGGTCCTTGCTCCGTGGGCTCCAAACCTTCCCAGCTATGACTTAGAAGATCATTTAGGTCTACCAGTGGTTTCTTAGTCACTTTCACACTTCTCTGGGAAAGATGAAATTCTCAGAGGTTTTCTGGTGCCTCTCGGATGGCAGGAGGCTCAGGGGGTTAACCTCGGATTTTCTCTGCCTGGAGTTCCCCTGGCCTGATGTTCCACCGCTACAGTTGCTGCTCCAAGTCAGCATGCTGCAAGGGATTGGGGAGCTCTAGAACTTTGCTCAGTTGCAAGGACCCTCCCGGGAAACAAGATACAAGCGATAACTGCTTTTGGTCTCGAGGCTCCATCAACATTACGCCCAATTCCCACGCTCATCATGGGCAGGAAGAGAAGTGCCATGGAGACATTCAAAAATATCCAACAAGTTAACTTTCTCTACCAGTCCTCTTTTTTTTCTCCCTTCTCCCTGATTAGTGAGATCTTTGTCCAGGCTAATTCTTTCATCAATTGCATTCTTCCAAAAGTCTTTATTTACTGCATAAACTTGGGCTTTTGCTAATTCTTCCCCTCCTGTTTACTCTGAGATGGCAAAGCTAGGAATGGACCCTGGTGTAGTACGTCTGGCTCTCCGAGCTGCTGCCTGAAACTGGGAGGAAAGTCACCAGGGGACCGGGTATTATTAGGAATGAGAAGCACGTAAGTTATTATCAGCATATTATCAACCTTACAACCACATGAGCTTGTTAAGGTGTGTTTTTCCAGGAAGGCACTGGCTTTTTCATTCCATAATAAATTTAAATTTAGTCTGTCTAAATACAGTATATTTTATCAGTATATTTGCTGAAACACATATATTTATCTACTTAACTATCAAGCTTATTTATTCATTACCTTGTAAAGTGGATTGAGTTGAATGATGGTAAACTAGAATCTTTTTGCTTTTAAATCTGTCCACCTCTTATCATTCTGTGCAACTACTGGTGCTAAAAGAAAAAGTGTGAATGCTAATATGTATACACTTAATAAATACAAGCCTAAAGACTATGATCAGATTTCACATTTGTAAAATTCTTTAAAATTTACAGAATGCTTTTACATGCACTACGGTGTGTTACTCTCCAGCAAACGTCTAATAAACATAATTAGTAGATTGCGGTGGTACGTGAGCCTTGGTCTCCTGAATGAAAACCCAATGACTTCCCAATATTTGGTTATGAAAGCAGAAGAACCTATGGGATGTCGAAAGTGACTTTTTTCAATGGATAGTGTTCACTAATACATTTCAACCCCTCTGCAGTTTGTGGATGCCAGACACCCACAGTACAGGCAACTGCTTTAGGGAGTACGCCGTGAACAAAACAGATCAATTGTCTTTGGCTTGTCTCTGAGCTTTCACTAAAGCAATGTTAGGCTCAGGGATTGTGTCAAGGATGCTATGATAATGCTTGAAGCCAACTGAGGTACAAGAGTTGTTCAAAGGATAGGAAGGACTTGGTTTCCAAGTTTCCTGCCTCATCCTGATGTGAGCAATGCCTAAGAGGAGAATCCACTGCACAACCTCCGTTCATTCTTTGTGATGGGATGGGAAAAAATGGTGATGTGTGTGTTGGCTGTAGCTTTCTCTCTTTCAAATTAAATGAGAATGTGATGTTAAAGAATTTAGTATGAGGTGAGCAATCAGCAAATATCAACTATTATTATTATTAAAATAGAGATAACATGCTTAAAATTAGAATGGTACATGGGGATTCAAGAACACTGATTAGTCACCAAATGTTTATGTTAATAGGTGTACCAAGGGATGTTTTGTTTTTAAATTCATCACAATTCGCAAAAATCTAGTATATTAAAATATTATCTGGTATATGATCTATTAAGTTTCTAATTCAGCTACTTATAGAGATAGAAGGTACATAGTTAGGAAGTCTTCATTATTTTTCTGCAACTCAAGAATGTTTAATTCTTATAAAATTGTAAAAATGATACTTTTGAAAGTCAATATTAAATATTAAATGAAGGTCTGAGATATTATTAAGGAGTAATTTTATTTTTATTTTATTTGGGAAAAAATGCCTAATAACATCAGGTTTGGCTTGAAACTAAAGTAACTCGGGTTCTCCACTTGCTGGCTCTCATCTCATGCTGAACTAGAGAGATGCCAACCATAGCCCCAGATCCTTAACAACTTGGTGAAGAAAATTCCAGAACAACCGCGCTGTGAGCCTTTGCCTTCAGATACGAGGAAAGCAGCTGCAAGAGAGGTGAAATTGCGCCATCAGCAATTGTGCCATTTTTGAGCCCTCCCTGCCCTTTACCTGAGCCCTCATGTTTCCTCCCAACGACCCATTTTGCAGATGAGCAAACCTAAATTTGGAGAGTTTAAATAATGTTCCAAAGGTCACACTGGTAGTGCCCAAGGGACAAAACCTTTCCTGGGATGGACACGCAACAGAAGTCGAGTGAACATCTCTGTCTGAGTGAATGTCTGTATCCCAGGAACTTTGGAGAAATCTCATTTTAGAAAATGTTGCAAGCCCTTGTTCTCTGAGGTGTCTGATGCACCAGACTTTGTTTTTACAAAGCTAGATTGCTCCTTTTTTTTCTGATGTCCAAGTGTCTATAGAAAAGGAAAACAAAAACCCCCAAAATTACAAAGATGATTCAGCTCAGAAATTCATGCAATGCACTTTGTAGTTTGGACAGGAGTTTTTTGTTTGTTTGTTTGTTTTTGTTTTTTGTTTTTTTTTAGAACTTCCTTTTCTTAAGACCTCAGGTTACAAGAGCACAGTTACAAGCACACATTACACCATCTAAATACCTTAACCCTCCTGCATAAGCCTGATAAACAACCACGGTAACGCTCATCGATGAGAGTCTATTGGGAAGCCGTCCTAGATCATCCGAGATCCAAGTTTGGAGACAGAAGAAATTTACAAGTTGCTATTTTGCTACAGAAGAATTTAAGTTGCTCAAAGTCATGCATGCCATTAGTTGGCTGAGCCAGATGGCCTCTCTCAGTTCAACGCTCCTTCTATTATACTTAACTTTCTGGAAGCAAGTGTCGCTTTTCAATCTACACTGCCAAAGTAAGTCCAATGCTTAATTTTGGCTACGTAGGTCATCAATGATCATTTCAACAACTAGAAAATGATTATAATACAGTTTCATAACAGTCCTCCCTTATATCATAACTTGTAAGTGCTCTGAATGTGACCTAATCCTGACCGTGTGAAAGATAAGCGCCCAGTTGTGAGCCAAAACTGTTTTTATTATCAGACATTCAGACGGGCTACATAGTTCAGGCTGATTGAAAACTGCATAGCAGAAATGGTTTAAAATGTGACCTTGGAACAAGAAGAGTTGGGTCTATCCCTCAAAATGCAGTGCTTTTCTCCGGGCTTTATATCAAGCACACAAAATAAAACAAATACTTTTGAAGCCTTTTACTTTGTTTTGCACAGATTAAATAAGTAGAAAGCGAGAGAGCACTAGATCTTATGTAGCGGGAGAGAAACATCCCACCAAATGTTTTTTGCCAGCTGCTCACCAGTTTAATGCTCTCCAAATGATCATATATATTAGTTCCAGAAATGTTACAATTCTAATCCTTTACTGTTTGTTTTAAAAAATCCTCCATTTTGGACTTTAACTGGTCATGAAAAAACATTAACAGATGTTTACAAAGGAGAAGGACGATAACTTTACGTAACTCTAATAAACATGTTTTTCAGTATTAACCAAAATTATCCAGTCCCTGTTAACCTCCACATAAATCCATTAAAGCAGCAATATTTTGGAAGATTTCAGTAAAACTCTGATGATGAGACAATCATAATTTGAAGACAAATATCTATGTATTTACAAAATCTCTTTCCAATTACAATAACCTCTGCTTTTCAGTAGTTTTACATATCTATAAATTTATTTTATTTTATAAAAAAACATATTTTTTCATAGAAACAAATCATGTATTAACATATAAAATTATGATATGTTATAATATATGCTATATAATATTTATTAATTTAATATATATTATAAATTATATGTATTATATAGGCACATATGATATGTGTGCTGCTAGATATTACATATCACATAGAATATGTAAATTTTATAATATATTATTATGTTGTATGTTTATTATACATGTAACATATAACACATTATCTACAATATTTTATCTACCTATCTTTCTTTCTATCTATCTATCAATTTTGGAAATTCTGGAGGTGGAAGGGGCCTCAGAGGCACAGAAGGATTATGACTTCTCAAGTCTACAACTCTTTAACTGAAAAGCCAGAATTAGAACTCAGGTCTTCTGATGCTCAGGCCTATGGGTTTTCCACACTATCATTCACAAACTCCTAAAAATTTCATTGTCAGTTGTCAAAAGGAGGCCTGATTACCAAAAACAAACAAACAACTCAACACATATGCACAGGAGACACAGATAGATATCACTGTAGCATAGTTTATGCAAGGGAAAAACTGGAAACTATTTAAACATCTTTTGGAAGGAGAAAAGCTCACACTGGGCCTACTCATTTGACCCAATACCGCGTAATAGTTAAAGTAAATAAATCCACATTCTATGCATTAACATGTGTTGAATTTGTTAAGGGAACAAAAACTGCACAACATAGTAGTATGATGCCATGAAGAGAAATTTTTAAAAATCCATGCAAAACATTTTGATGTACAAATATGTATGTATTCTGGTCTACAAATTCTTACCCTTCTCAGCATGTCTTCATTGTTTGAAAAAGCTACACATAATATGAATAGAAGCTACATTTATCACTACAAGTGAAAAGTTTAAGATTTTTCAAAACCACTTACACTTCCATGTAATTTCTTCCAAATCTTGAACTGCTAGTGTCAATTTCCTCAATGCAGTGTCTATTAATAAAAGTTATATTTACTTCCTTTCTGTGATGATCATTTTCATTTGGGAGAGAGCGAGAGCTGTCATTTTGAAGATCTTTTTCTCCTGAATTAGAAGATCCTTCATTAATAAATTACATAAAACGGAGTCTGCTTTAGTATATTGACCAAATTCAATTAGATAATTATAATACAATTTGCTTCTTTGTGTCGTGGATGTACTACTTAGAATTATTAAATGATAGAGAATGTTTTAGTGGTTCTTATTATAGACTCTTACTTTACAAATGAATAAACAGAGGTCCAAAGAAGGCAAATTACTTCCCTAAAGATATGCAGCTAGTAATAGGCAGACCTGGGATTAAGACCCAGGCTGCTGCCTAGAGCTCTTTAAATGACACACCACACTGTTTCTCCTGCATCACAAACCTTGTCTATACTCTGCCCACTCCCAGAGACAAATTAATCAGTGATGGAAAAAAAGGCAATCACCAAAAACTCCTGATACTAGTTTATTGTGATTATAATTTCAAATCAATATGCCAAGCTTACTTTTTGACTGATGATGTGGAGATTAATCTATGCATGTATCTCCAACATAACTCTTAGTTTTGCCATATGTATATGTGTATAAATTTTATATACATTTGAGTTGTATATATATTTGCAATGTGCATGTGTATACCTGAAGTCTGAAGATAGTAATGGTACATTGAGAAAGCTGCTTGTTGCCTTATGTCTCTGAACCTCCATCTGGAAAATAATATCTGTTACGTAATGTGATGTATATATGGGCTATTTAAACACTAAGAGTACTATAACTGGCCTACAATAGATTTGCAAGTCTCAGTTTTGGAGATGCTGATGCCCAAAGTGGGGAAAAAATCTTTCATGATGCTTGGAATAAGTCTCCTTATGGAATTTTATTAAATTAGTAAATACGTACTTAGTAAATACGTTCATCTGTGAAAGCCTCCACTGCTGGAGAATAAATATTGATTATTTTTACTTTCTTGTCAAATCGTTCATTTTCATTGCAGCAGTATTGTTAACAGTTAGAAATCCCAGCATTTTCCTCCTTTAAGATATATTATTTTCCCAAGCCCTTGACTGTGGAATTATACCAAACATTTCTGGACATATCATTAGTCACAGGTTAATTTTGAAAAGTGACTTCGATTCTGGTGTGTTATCCTTATGAATGCAATCCTTTTCCCTTGTTTAAATCATTGTCTTTGTATATCTTAAAATCAGTAAAAAAAAATCTTTAAAACTTTAAGACAATAAACATTTTTGCAGAACCACTTTGATCCCAGATCTTACATAATTACTATTATATTTCAGTATGAGTCAACCATATATTTGACCCAAGTTTTTTTTATTGAATATTTTTACTTTAAATACAAATAATCAAAAAAGAAAAAAAAACTTTCATATAGGAAATCACTTTTACAATGTGATTCAAGATTCTATTTAGTTTATTTTGATTTGTTTGTTTATTTGTTTCTCCTGGAGCAAAAATATACTATATTCTTATTTTGGCTTAGAATATTAAGTCGTAACTTCTGATCTTGCCAGATAGTAAAACTAAACACTTTTGGCTCTAGCCAGGTTTTTGGAAGAAATTTAGGTGCAGCAGGAAGAGATGTTAGTAATTCCAGTTGTCCAACTCTCGCCTTTAGAGCATTCCCTGAATTGTGTTGGAATATGTTACTGTGTTGCTGCGAACTACGCCTGCCAACTTCCACCCTAGAGATGGCTATATTTCAGAGATGAGTGAAACGATACTTGTAAACAAGTTTATAATCATTAATAAAGCTTACCAAACAACTTAAGCTCTTTAGAAACACATTCACTCTCATAATTAGTTGCCTATTGCTTATTTAATTACAACTTTTAGTAGAGACACACAGACTTTTAAAAATGCAATTTGTGAAAATTTTAAACTTAAGTTTATCTTCATGATGTTTATTTTGCCTTTGTAAGTTTTAGGTGTCAATTTATTTCTCTCTGGAGATCCTAGTTGAAACTCCACCATGGACTATTCCAATGCACTCTTTAAAAATCCCTACGAATATTTTTCTGTAAAGTTGACAACTGCCCACTTTGGGATCCAGATGCTATATTCGCAGTGGGATGATTTTGTTCTGTTTCCCAAACACAGCCCTTTCTTATACGGTCTCTCAGAGACGGAAAATTCTGCTTCGTTTTTTTACATTTTATAGTAACCTTTCATCAGAATTACCTAAAACCAGGTCTCTTCATTCCAGATGGCGTCTAGTTCAAGATTATTCAAGACTCATTTGTAGTTTGGCTCCCTAAATATCTTGGTGGTAAATTAATCCAATGTCTCTTTTTAGAGCTCCTACTTCTTGCAGAACTCACACAGCCACTGTTTGTGTGTGTAAGCAGCACTGAAAAACTGGAGTTTCCAATAAATGTAAAGAAATCGACAGACACTAGCAAGTGTCAGCGGGTCTCTGAAAGAATGTGCTGGAACCTGAGAGGTCTTTGAGCTTTGTGGTGGTGTCCTTTAGAGTCAGGGGAGTATTTCTTTCTACAAGATTAAAATAATATATAATGTTATCCCCTCTTCCCCTAAGGTTTTTCAACTCTGTGGTTGCTCTTCTGACACAAATATATTGGGCCCTCTTGTATCTCCATTCAAAAAATATTTAATGAAAAGATCCTTGTTTCTTAAGAGTTTTAAGTGCTGCAGCTGGTATCCATGGGCAAACAGAAAACATGGAGAACATAGTGTTCTCCTCAAATGGAAAGTTTTTAAACCTTGCCTGAAAATAATAAACACAATACCTAACACTTTCATAGTCATTTTAAGTTGGAGAAGTGTATGCACATCTGTCATATTGTTTTGTAGTCTTGTGAAGGGAGAAAGGCATTAAGCCATTCAATAATTGTCTACTGCATGCTAAGCACCATGAAAGGATGGGCCATGATACACAAGGCAGTCCAAACAGCTTAGGCTTTTCTTGGGAAGAGGAGACACGAATAGAAAGAGATACAATAAAAGTAGTATATAAATATCTACTGTAATAGAGAAATAGAGGGACAAATGGAGACTTAGAATGATGTTCCACACTATGCTAGGAAATGTACATGTATTGTCTCATAATATCCCTCCCAACTCTATTACAGCAATTTTATCAACAATTCATGGACAAGGAAATCCAAGCTCCCAGAATCTAATTCCCTCAGGAAGCTAAGTGCCCATCAGGAGCTTTGTACGGAATTTCTGGCAGGCAGGACATCAAGCAAGGCTCCTGACTCATCAGCCATTACCCGCCAGATCAGGCTGGTTTCGGAAAAAATGCAGTATTAACATATCCCATTTTTTTCTCTTAACACTGCCCCTTTCATTCCAACAGCACTGGTGTCCATCAGGCCTTGCCCTCAAGGCAGGAAAGGAAATTGTAGGTCGTCCTTGTGAAGGAGGCTGTTTGCTTTTCTTAGTTGACTTAGTTGACTATGACCAGAATCATTTCTAAGTTTGGTTTCCGGGGAAAGGAACAGTTCAACAGGTAGAGCGCAAGTTCAAAACCCCAGAGGTCTGGGGTTCAATTCCCAGTACCTCCTCAAAGCCGCAATCAATGAAGAAATGTAGTTAAATTTGGTTTCTGAAGTTAGACTTCCAGACTGAGGGCCCAGGTGGGTCCTTTGGACAGTGAGCCCATGGAGTCGCGATGGGGTCTCAAGACATGATGGAGACCTGTTTTACCCATGAAGAAACGGAGGCTCAGAGAGGCGAAATGACTTGAGTAAGGTCACACAGACTTGATGGTGGCAGACGTGGGATCAGAACTAGGTTTTCTGATTCCAGCCCAGTGCCTCCCGTGATCTTCATTAATCCCTGTGTTAGCTTTGGAATCTTTTGTGCTTCCCTCTGTCCTGTCATCTGAGTGGGGGATGTCCTTCTAGTCAATTAACAGCCTTCTCTCTTGTCAAAAAGAGAAGAGTGGATAAGGGATCGAGGGAAAGTGTGTTTTCGGCCACTGAAGGGGGCTGCTTTATTTCAGCACCACCCATGGACCGCCCGCTCCGTGCCAGGCACTGGGCATCCAGGGTACAGCAAACACAGCTTCCAAAGACTGAAACTGGGTTGCTCTCTAGACCAGGCAGGCCCCG
Organism: Camelus bactrianus; assembly: GCF_048773025.1. Lineage (NCBI taxonomy): Eukaryota > Metazoa > Chordata > Mammalia > Artiodactyla > Camelidae > Camelus > Camelus bactrianus. The sequence continues at coordinate 28,022,186 of NC_133549.1, forward strand.
CTCCTTGACTGTTGCATCTCAGTGCTGTCTCCCGCTGTTCCCCGAGCCCCACTGCCGGCCCGTGCAGGTGCCCACGGCCCCAGCGCCGTGCCAGGCCCGCAGCGGGCGTGAAACGGCGGGAGAAACCCAGCAATCGCGCGGAGCAGGCAGCCCCAACGCCCGAGCCTTACGCTCCCGGTCACCACGGCAACCGGGGAGGTGCTGACCCCTGACCCCGGGGCCCCGCCCGGCCCCGCCCCGTCGCGTTCCCGAGATCAACATGGAGAAGGCCAACCCGGAAGTGCCGCCGCCGCCGCCGCCCGCCGGGTGCTAGGAACCGCCGGCCCGGCGAGGCCGAGCCCGGCGTCTGCCGCCCTGCAGCCTGCAGCCTGCCCCGTGGTCCTTCCACTCCAGGGCGGCCGCGTCCCCGCACCCGGTCCCACTCCATCCCCCGGAGACCCGCGCCCGCCCCCACCCCCGCCCGAGAGGAGGAGCCGAGGGGAGGAGGAGGAGGAGGGAGAGGTTTGCGAAAGGGAGCGAGGCCGCGCGAGCCGCCGGCGGTTCGTATTACCGGGGTCGGGAGGAGGAGCCCGGCCGGGCCTGCGGACCAACGCGGGGAGGGCGGGAGGCACGGAGGAGGCGGGGGCGGCCCGGTCTCGAGGAGGCGGGCGGGAGGCCGGGGGCTGCGAATCGGGGTGGGCGAGCTCTAGTCCGCGGGGCGGGGGGCGCCCTCCCACCTCCGCCGCCCGCCGCCGGGCCTTGGCGGCCTGGCCTCACCTGCCTGCAGGCCCGGGAGCCGCCCGCCGCCGCCGAGGGCCCGTCCCGGGGGCCGGCGGGACGTGAAGGTGCGGACGCGAGGCGCGGGTGTCCGTGCGGAAGCCTGGACGGCGCGGCCAGGTGATGGTGGGCCCCTGTACATCTCCGGAGGAAAGGGGACCCCCGCCCAGAGCATCCGTGCCCCCGGGCTGCCCCAGTGAGGCGTTTGGACATCAACCCTAGGGAAGTCGGGCAGCTGTGAGTTTGCCTGTCTCCGTTAAGTGCCCTTAGGATGCAGTGATTAAGGAATTAGGCTCTGCCTCCGGGAGGGGCACTGCCTGCGCTGTTGAACTCGGTGCAAAGAAAAAGGACAGAAATGATGCTTTCCGAGCAAGCCCAAAAGTGGTTTCCAACCCACGTGCAGGTCACAGTGCTCCAAGCCAAAGATCTTAAGCCAAAAGGCAAAAGTGGCACCAATGACACGTACACTATAATTCAGCTGGGCAAGGAGAAGTACTCCACCTCTGTGGCTGAGAAAACCCTTGAGCCAGTCTGGAAGGAAGAGGCCTCTTTTGAGCTACCGGGATTGCTAATGCAGGGGAATCCAGAGAAATACATTCTTTTCCTCATAGTTATGCACAGGTCCCTGGTGGGTCTGGATAAGTTTTTAGGGCAGGTGGCCATCAATCTCAATGACATCTTTGAGGACAAACAAAGAAGGAAAACAGAGTAAGTTATGTAATTTATTTTGAATTTGGGGGAGCTTAACTATATCTTATTTATGGATTTTCTGTTCTTGGAAATGATTTGTCTACCTGGGGCATTGGTTTTTTGGACTGAATTATGAAACCCACTTTTAAGCACCATATTTGCATGAATCTGACATAAAAATAGCCCTTGTGAAGAAACATTTTTTAAATGGAGTATTTAATGATCCATTACTCTCTCATTTGTTTGGGGTAAGCATCTTCAATAATTGAATGTTTTGCACAGGATTTCAAGTATATTCACATTGTTTCACTACTTATAAGAGGACTGGATCACAGTGTTGACCAACTAAAACAACATATATGTAAAATTTTAAGATCTTTAAACATTACAATTTTGCAGGAAATAGAACATCAGAAAATTAAATCTGCCAACATAACGTCTTATGTATATATATTTTTTTCAGTTGAACTCCGAAGCTGTCAAGTGATATATTACCAAATTTAAAACTCAGTATTTTATTTCAGCATTTTAAGCACAGTTGGCTTTTATTTTAGCTCAGCCATTTTTCGGGGTCACTACATCTTGATGGAGTCCAAAGCTGTTAAAAAAAAGTTTTAAAAGTATGTGCAAACATCCTCAACCTTGAACACAATTACTTCAAAGTTAGTTCTGCAAAGCCAGTGTGTTTAGACCATATTAAATGCTGTCAGATTGGAGACAGTGATTAAATTCTTGTCATGAAATGATTTAATGACGTCTTCAGTGACAACATGGCCTTTTTAATACGACTTCCAAGCTTAGGGTAGATATATTCTAATTTAAAAAACTGAAAGTTAAAACTAGGATATTATGTCTTAAATTGAGAAATAGTATGTTTTCCGAGATAGTGACACCCCTTACTTAAATTTTATAATTCCTCTAGTCTGAGAGAAGATGGAATTAATGAGAGAAGAATATAGATTGAATTTTTAAGAGAACTTCAGATTTCAAAAATAGCTTTGGAGTTTCAGTTATAACTGAAATTTATTTATGCTTTAAAAAACTTTTTATAATAACTTTCTTGAAGTTCATTTTACTTTCTTATACTTTAAAGCAACCATCTCTTTCTTTCTATATATATCTTCCTGCAAGCTTCTCTTGATTGGAGTTTTATTTTTATTGAAAAAATGTTTTTTAAAATCAGGTCTTTAAGGTTTAATATATTGTAGGGTAAAAGGGTAGAGAGATAAGCAATACTAGGAATTCTAGAGGAAAACTGGTAAATATTTAAACCGATGAGATGAAAATGTTTTAAGAAAAAGGTTTAATAAAAGTGTAAAGTTGAATACATTATCAGTGATTTTAGTAACACTTTGATACCTTACAAAGTAGCATTAAGATACTTCTGAAGAGTTCTTCATCAAATTTAAACTGAAAAATAGATACTCACCAAATAATTTATTTCAAATTGCCTATTTTGGATGACCTCACTGTATAATATTTAAATGTTTTGAATGTAAACTTTTAAGTATATCACATCTTCAAATTTCAGACTGCATTTACAGTGCTTTTAACGTTAATGAATGATGTACTACAGGTCTTCTCTGAAATACAAATTTTCCAAGTGAAAGTAGGCCCAACTGTGAACCCAGAGATTCTGAGGATGAAATAAGCTTTTAAAATTTCTTCTCATTTTACCCTCTGTTTTTGGCAGCATCACAATAACGATAAGTATGACTGTAAACAATTCTCTAATATCATAGTTTCCCTACAGAAACTCTCTGTTGGCTACTATGTAAAATGGATCCTAGAACTTTTTGGGATAGAGGGAGTGCCTTTCAGTGTTACCAACAGGACTTGTGATGTTATTGCATTCAAAGTGATTTTCACATGTTATTAAATCCCTAACATTTTCTCTCTTTGTGGATAAATGGGGACCATATATTTGGTGAGATACCTTTATTGATAATATTTCTAGTTTTTTAATATATTTAATAGCTTCCTTTTCCAGCACAGCTATACATATGGCACAGTAAGAGACAGACTTGAGCCACCGGTGTATTGCAAGAAAGATATTTAATATTCTACACATTGCTGAACCTTGTCAGCATATTCCCAAGTGCTTTTTAGAAAACCAGTATGAGTGATGAAGGCTACCAGCTGATTTAGAAGTCCCATGGAACTGCTGGGTGTGACGCTTTTTACTATTGACACTGAAGACAAGTATTTACAGCTTGTCTTCCAGTTGTGTTGTGAGAGGCAGAGAAGTGTGATGGCTAAAACTATGGTATTACCTACTTCTATACCTTAAAAAATTAAAATCCACCCCCCCCCCTTTTTTTTCTTTTAGGGCGAGGGGAAAAGGGCCTTAGCCAGAACACTTTGAGTAGGGCATGGAAAGGGAACTTCTGTATCTCCCACTTTAATGGGTGTCTGGGTTGGTCCTGGCACAAGATTTAAGGAAATTTATATAGTATTTAATAATAGAATGGTAAAATTTTACTTTTATGCTGTTATGTAATACTGATTGATTTTTTTTTTTTTTTGACAATAGAAGTGGGTGATGTTGATTTTTTTTAAAATGCTCATGAAAAGTAGTAACAATCAGAGCCCCTAGAGTTAGGTACGACTCAAACACATGCAGATTTTAGGACTTTGGTGTGCACCTCGGCCGTGCACCTGCGTCCTGGCCTCTGGCACCCTTACTGCCAATCTTGTCCTGTTTCTGACCATACAGCACCAATTGCTTGGGAATAGTTCCCACATGTGTGGTGGTTTTTGAACATGGGCCTGTGCCCACGAAAAATTGAACAGAGGCCATATACAGTTTAAATCCAGCACTCCAGAGGTAAAAAAAAAAAAAAAAAATCAGCATTAATCCACTAAGCCTCAGATGCTATGTCTTCATTTTATCTTTTCGAAGCCTGGGAAAACAAGCGCTATCTCTGGAATGATTCGTGAAGGTCTCATTAAGACCCCCCATTATTTCACTTTCAGAACAGAGCAGCCAGAGTTACTTGTCATGCCTGTGTTTTGAATTAGTGTATTTGTTAAAGTTCTTTGCAATTTTTCCCCCACCTTTGGCGGGGAGGATGGAAAATACTATATTTACAGTTTGTATTCAAACACAGGCTTGCTTTATCCTTTAGAGCTTACCTAAGTCTTTAGCTTTCTGTAGCAAAGAACCAAACAGTGCAGCGCACACACACACAGTATTAGCTTGGTGGTTTTAATAATATAGTTCTAGAAATGAAAATTCACTGAACATTTATTTAGTCCAAGGCAAACTGCCTTCAAGGAGCTTACACTCCAGCAGGAGAAAACCTGTATTGCCTTCCTCTTTGGCTCTCATGCCTCCTGGTTAAATACAGTGTTGTGTGATAGACAACCAGGTATGTGTTTAACCTTATTAACATATGTGGTTCATTCAATTCGAAAGAACTACTGTTTCCATGCAGCTGTTATTCATCAACTTTGGCCATTTTCCTTGTTGATTTCAGTCTGACATTGAGAAGTTACTTACTCTCTGTGCCTCAGTTTCCTCATCTGTGAAATAAGGATGTTAGGCTAGATGATGTATTTGATCATATTTCTAAAATTCTATGCATTTTGATTATCCTCACTCCCTTCCATTTTTTTTGGTTATTGATTTTTTTTTCTCAGATTTGCTTTAATTTGTTATACATGTGGAAATCCTACATGCTTGAGTTTTTTTGTTTGATTCTGTTTTGTTTGGGAATTTTGAGAGGTGCTTTTTTTCCCAAAGTGGACTCACCTATTTTCTGTGTAACTTGAGATGTTAACAGAGCACTTCTCACATGTCAACTGTCAGAAGGATTCCCCGCCCCACCTCCCAACTGAAAATGCTCTGTTTTCCAAAACTGTGAGTTAATAAGTGGATATATAACCTTGTTTCATGTCCAGGCTTTTCGAGAGCTCAGTTTTGTGGTTGTTCAGGGTTCTCTGTTCCACAGAGTGTGTTGCTGTCACTTGTTACTTCTTAGTCCCTGAGTCTTCAGATTTCACCATTTGCCTCAGATAAGGGATTTTCTCCATTTAGGGTCTCAGGTTAATGCTTTCTATTATAAAATATTTTTTTAAAGTTGCTTGTTTTGATTGATTTGATCGTTTTGATTACTTGATTGAATTGCTCCAAATTAATCAAAATATTTCTCTTGCCCGATACTTGCTAAGATGTAGCTGGTATAGATATTATGTGCCAGTTTTCTTCTGCCTGGAAAGACCTGTGAACCAGTCTTCCACCTGATGTATAGTAAATGTAGCCGCTTCTGCTAGATCCTGTAAAATGAGATCAGAGTACCCTGTGTAACTAAGAAAATGTAACACCTATAGAGCTGTATTTAAATAACAGCCTGTCTGCAGGAAGAGATACTATGCTTCATTGTCAAGTAATGTGAAAACATGGTAGAAACTCTCCTGTAGGCTGGAGTTTGCAGATTTTTGGCTGTTTGCCCTGTAGACAGACAACTTGTGACACCAACAACTAGAGAAGTTCTCATGGATAGAAGTACTATAAACAAAACCAAAATAAACTTTGCTTCTTAGACATCGTTTAAAGATGGGCAGTGTAATTCATGAAGTGACTAAAAGCATAAGATTTGGCTGCAGTTAAGTTTTATTTGGTATTGTCAGTATCAGTAGTTAATGAAACACAGATTCTAGGAGGAAGCGTTTAAGCTTTCTTTTTGCTTCAAAACTCTTTACAAGATTTATTACTGTTTGTCACTTTTGGCATTTTACTTATTTTGCATATTTTATTCAGGAAAAGGCTTTGACTTTTTTTATATGAATCTAAATTACATCATATGTAATTTAATTTCATGATTAGCAAACTGTAGTAGTCTCCCATATTAACAAAATTGTTTTAATAGCTTTTATGAAAGAAATATTTTAAGATAGAAGGTAAATATTTATTATTTTATTAAAATGTTATTTTTAAATTATTTTATAGTGCTCAAAAATAGTTTGTATTGATAAATTATTTTAGGATCTCTACCTCAGTGTCTTTTAATGATAAAAAAAAAAAAACATTCTTCAACCGTTAGTAGCACTTACCCCAGGTGGAAACATAATAGCCATCATTGGTAAGAATTTTTGATGATGAGTGATTTTCAAATCATGAAAGAAAAAGTTGTCTAAATACCTTTACAGAAAAGACTGATTGCTTCTGTATATGCCACATGGCAGAGACTTAACCAGGTTTTTAAATGAAGCGATGAGTAAAACCAGAAGCGCCCTGGTTGACAGTTTCTCCTCCAGTGCTCAGATTGTCTTGATGTAGAGTAACTTTACCTAAAAAGCTATTTGTATACAACAGAGCTCAGTAATCCTCTCTTCATTACATGTTACAACCCAGTTTTTCCTTCTCTTTAAGGTGGTTTAGATTAGAATCCAAACAAGGAAAAAGAGCCAAAAGCAGGGGTGAGATAAAGGTCAATATTCAATTTATGAGGAACAATATGACAGCAAGTATGTTTGACTTATCAATGAAGGACAAAACAAGATCTCCTTTTGCAAAATTAAAAGATAAGATGAAAGGTAGAAAAAATGATGGAACATTTTCTGATACATCTTCTGCAATCATTCCAAGTTCTCACATGCCTGATGCCAATGCTGAATTTTCAAGTAGTGAAATGCAGATGAAAGCTAAACCAAAAAAGCCTTTCCTTTTGGGTCCTCAGCGACTCTCTTCAGCACATTCTATGTCTGACTTAACTGGGGCCCACATCTCTTCTGAGAAGCTGAAGTCGGGTACCATCACTCAAACCCATCTTCTCGGACGCCAGATAGATTCCTTTGGAGCAGTTCCGGAAAGTGGTAAGTGACACGTTCTTTCTAGTTGCCCTTACGTGGTCTGAACTACCCTCTTAATTTTTAAAGTTTAACTTCTTGCAGTTAGAGAATAAAAATTGCTGTTTCTTGGTAGTATTTTCTAGGTTTTGTCACCAAATATTTATTGAGTACCTACTATACTCAAAATTGGTAAGATTATTAAAGGCAGAGCTTGTCTGCATTCAGTGCTGTATTTGTAGTATTAGATAATAAAAATGAGCCCTGGTCCTTTTTCATGGCCTGGCTTTTTTTTAACTGCCGTTTCTCCTGTCTCAAAAGCCTGACACATAAATGAATATTCCATTTCATCAGAAAACTCCTAGAAAAAAAACATTAAATGTTCAGAAGTAAGAAAGTAAATTTAATGCTAATGATGAAAAAAAGTGAGAATTTATAGCACTATGATGCCAACCCGAACCTTTAGTTTTGACATTATAATCTGTTTATGTTATTCTTTCTGAGCTACTAATTACTAATTGTCTAGCAATATACTAATTGTTATTAGCCTACATACTGTTGTACCTTAGCATTTTTAGGTTGTTTTCCTTGATTATTTTAAAGGTTAATATCTTTAAATAGCTAATTGCTCTCATTCTAAAAGCAGCAGTATGCACCCAGAATGTGTCAAATAGTGTGATGTAATGTGTCACTGATTATGTACTGACTACAAAATTGTTTGCAGGAAGTCTCAAATCTCCTCACAGAAGAACATTAAGCTTTGATACTTCTAAAATGAACCAGCCCGACAGCAGTGTGGATGAAGGTGAATCGTCTTTCGGAAGACAAAATGACCCATTTACAAATGTGACTGCTTCATTACCACAAAAATTTGCAACACTGCCAAGGAAGAAAAATCCATTTGAAGAAAGCAGTGAATCATGGGACAGCAGCATGAATTTATTTTCAAAATCAGTTGAAGTAAGAAAAGAAAATAAAAGAGAGAAAAGGGAGAAAGTTAGCCTGTTTGAAAGAGTGACTGGAAAAAAAGACAGCAGAAGATCTGATAAACTTAACAATGGGGGATCTGATAACCCTTGTGACTTGAAATCACCTAATGCATTTAGTGAAAATCGCCAGGACTATTTTGATTACGAGTCAACCAATCCGTTTACAACAAAATTCAGGGCTTCAAATGTAATGCCATCTTCAAGGTAAGCTTAACATGGGGGAAGTTATACTCTTCTGGAAAATATTGTACTTGAAAGTATCAGATATCCCTTTTAAATACTTGCGTATTTTAAATTCCTTTTACTTTACTTGAAAAAAAAAATTCTTATCTTATTTTTATAATTAATTTTGGAGCCAGGCAACGTTGCATACATCTTTGGAATTGAACTTTTTATCTCAGAAGGATACAAGATTCTTAATCCCTACATAGTTTATTTCTGCTTATGTTCGCCAGAAATTCACCGAAACTTTCAGAGAGAACAGCATGGCTTTTGATGAGACATGATGAGAGTGAATGAACGGTGGGTGTTAATTCAAGCCAGAAATTAAGGTGATATGTTGTGTTTCTAGATATTATTTTTCAGAGTTTAGTTATGAATCAATAGCAGCCTATGGGCTATTCTTTAAGAAATACTGGCTTAAGTTAAGTATTAATAGTTTTCCTTATAGGTGTTAACTATCCTTATTAAATGACAATTTGAAGTAGTTTTTATTTGTGGATGTTTATTAGAAGTCAGTGAACCTTAGGGGTACTGTAAATACATGAAAGAGTATCTGTAATGATGACTTACAGTCATAGAAATAATCTATCACCATAAACTTTAGATTTTAAACATCTGAGTTCTCAGGTATATAATGGTACTTTGTAATGCCTTAAATGTATGCATTTAAGTAAAATTATGGATTTTGCAGAAGTGAATGGTGGAATAGCTGACTAAGGAAACCTCAAGCAAAGTGTAAGATGAATTTATTGGAATCTTACGCAGTTAGCACGGAAGAGTGTGGTAGACTGCTTGCCACGTAACATGAACATTCTTTCCCTAGGTGGAAACGTATGGTGTTCAGACCCAAATGGGAAACCTGGCTCAGTAGCTCTGTGACCTCTCTCAACGTCAGCATCTCCATCTTTGGAAAAAAGAAAATAATACCTACTTGATAGGATTGGGGGATGATAAATGATTAAGTACATGGTACCAAGCCAGGCCCCATATAGGGAACCCATAATGATGGTTGCGCTTACGTTTTATATAGTGCCATGTCATACTGAATTCAGAAACAGTGCTTTGTTTTGTCCCACCATAAACAGAACACAGAACCGACAATCAGCTTTTTAGGCTTTGATCTTCCCCGCCTGTCTTCTCATCTTCTCATATATGTTAAAACATGGATTTAAAGTTTTCCAGGGAAAGTGTATGTCTCTTTGTTTTCTTTTATCTATAAATGGGCATTTACTGTGGCTTTAGAAAATAGTGTTTGGTTTTCTTTAGAGACTGTACTCCAAAGAAATACGTTTTTATTATATGATATTAATATTTTATTGGAGAGTCCATGGTTTCAATATGCTGTTCTCAAATATTTCATTTTGGCATTTTACATAATATTTCACTTCACATATTGCATTGAGTCTTACACTACAGAGGTAAATAGAAATGTATTTGCTCCTCCCTGCCCATAACAACTTTTTTTGAAGAAGAGTATTAAAAACAGCTATTGGAGATAATTTAGAGATTGGGTAGTTTACATAATTTTAGAGTCAAAGAAAAGCGAGAAAATGGGAAATGGGAGAAAAATTGTATTTTTAAATTTCGGCAGCATATGGAAAATAGTATCCTCAGATTTTTAATTGCCTCATACTTGGATGGTTTACATGAACCTAAAAATTAGTGTTTTAGAAGTGAGTGTGGCATTTTGCCAGATTTAGGCTTTGTTTTGGGCTACCTCAATATCAATGTTGTTTCCATCAAAATTAGAGCTGTTTCATGATATCTGTATAAAATGATTGTAAGTATGTAAAAAGCGATAGTTTTTTTTAAGATTTTCTCTTCTTCATATTCACATGATGCCATCTATGAGGACAAAAACGTTTGTAGATTTCTGTGAAGTTGCTCCTCCTTTTTGTGTCACAAACCATCTTTGTGGCAAATGTAAAACATTTGCAGCCAAGGGGTAGCTCTAATTAATAGTATACAAAAGAAGGATTGACTGTAAGTAGATCTAGGAAAAGAGTGTAGTTCACATTTTTTGGAAAGCAGCTTTATCTGGAGTGGAATCAGGGAAGATACAGTCGAGGTAGTTTGGCCTTGCAGTGTATTTGTGTATATCATTCCTCAGTTATATGGGACATTTTAGATTTCTCATGTTAGCATCTAAACCAAATGCACTTTTGAAGCTACAGACTCACATCACTAGGACACATGCTGTTGATTATTTTTTTCCCGTAGTGCTAAATGGATCTATTTACAGAGTCTCTTGGACTCTTGCGACTGATGTTTGTGATGTTTGCTGAACAGAGTCAAGAGTGAAATATGTAGCTGTGAACCTGGATATTGTTAGAATGAACTGGCTGCCCTGGGATCACAGGTACACGGGAACCGTGTTGTTACCCTCTGGGTGAATAATGTGTATCATTATTGGAAAACTGGAGACCTTTCCTTATGCCAAATAATTTTAGGTACTAAGGAATACTTACTTAAAAGTTAGGGTTTTTATTTCTTTGTGAGTAAAGTCCACCTGAAGAAATCACCTAGTAATCACAAAAAATATTGCATCTTGCTTCTGTTCTTGGAATAGATCCCACAGACTGGCATAAAACGGAGAGAGGAAATGAGTTAGGCTTTTTGTTGGGTTATTTCAATAAAGAGCAGGGCTCTCTGAAACAGTTTTTCGTATAGTTTCTAATTCTTGGTCTCTTTCCTCTTCCATGCCCCCACTTCTTTGAAGCCTTTCTTACCCTTGTATGAAGAGGTAGTTGCTCCTTGTGCCGCAGTGTTTCCTACCTAAGTCTTACTTCTATGGACATCACATTGTTTACTAATGTGACCAGCCACTTTTTTCCCCCTCTCTCCACCATGGACATCTTGAGGGCCGGGTCTGCACTTCATTCATCTTTCAACGCTTAATCTCCAGCATGATGCTTGGTAGGTAGCAGATGTTAGAAAATCATTTTTTGAATAAGTGAGCAGAGTATAGCAGATGGACTTCCTAAAATGCAGCTTTCATTCCCTCAGTCCCTTAGTCTCTTGCTTCCAGCCCAGTGTGGGCTGTGAAGGTCTTTCTGATACACCAAAAACAGACGTGCAAAGGCAGATGTGTGCATTTTTAGATACAACTAAGCATGATTAGAAATCTAAGTGAATTTTAAGGGACTACTAAAATTTAATATTCATACCCTAACTAGCACATTTCTGGAATTTGTTAAGAACTCTGTAGTAGTTAGGATAGGTTGTCAGCTGCAATAAACAGCCTCTGATCTTGTGGCCTTGTCTCAGTAAAGTTTATTGCTCTTTGTTGTCACAGTTTCATTCCCTGAGATGGGGATGGGAGAAGTGGGTGCTTCATTCCATGCACTCATTCAGCTCCACACAGTCACTCAGGAACCAGGCACCTTCCTTCTTGTGATGCAGCCATTTCCCACACGTCCTCCAAGGTCATGTGGCAGGGAGAGCGGAGGATCACACGTGGGACGTCTTCATTTGCCAGGCCTGGCAGGGGTACCCGTGACTTCCCCGTGTGTACTACTGGCTGGCGCTCGGTCATGTCCCAACCTCAGTGCAGCCAATTAGGAAACAGGGTTTAGCTGTGGACCCAGAGGAAACTGAATTGGGTGTGGTGAGTATACAGTATTGCCCTGGATGCCTGTTCTAAGAAGACTGGATACTAACGCTTGGCATGCTGTAAAACCCCTACTACACGTGTACATGAAAGTGTAGTTGGAACTCTTGTAATTTTCAGGAAAATGTTTTATCAGTTTATTACTGGTATTGAGTTGTGTTCTAGAATTGCTCCTCCTCTTGCTTTTTAACTGTAATTGACGGTAGCTTAGCAGCATCGGTATCAATGAATTTGTTGTGCGGTTAACCCCACAGATTGTAAAACAATGCTTTTTTGCATCAGCGGTATTTACCTTTCTAAAAACAAGTATTTCTGAATGTTCGTTACGCCACTTTTCAATGATGTGTTCACAACCAGCTCTTCTGTAATACTGGGCTAGTTTCCCACTGTGGGGTGGGAATAGGTGGGTTTGTTCACTGAGCCAGATTTCTTTCTTTCTTTTTTTTTTTTTTTCAACAGAGACAGCTAGACCGTTCACTTAGGTAGAGACATGTGACCACGTTCTGGCTTATCAAAGACTTAATGGAAGAGATGGAGGGTCAGCCCTCCACATCCCTGGGTTCCACATCTGTGGAGTCAGTCAACCTCGATTTGAAAGTATTTCGGGGGCAAAAATTCCAGACAGTAAAACTGGAATTTGTTGCATGCTGGCAGCTACTTACATAGTATTTACATTGTATTGGGTATTATAAGTAATTGAGAGATGATTTAAAGTATATGGGAAAGATGTATCTAGATTATATGCAAATACGACGCCATTTTACATAAGGGACTTGAGCATGGAGATCTTAGTAATCTCCTGGGGTCCCAGGACCTGTGCCCCACAGATACCGAGGGATGGCTGTATGCCAGTTACAGTCTAGTCCATGAAAACCTCCTATACAGTCCTCCCTGTTGCCTGTCTTCTTCCATACCCTAGACCAGAGGTTGGCAAGCTAGGCTGGTGGCCCATTCTGGCTTGCTGCCTGTTTTTGTAAATAAGGTTTTATTGGAACCATTTGTTTATGGCTGCTTTTGTGCTATAATGGCAGAGTTGAGTAGTTATGACAGAGACTGTGTGACCTACAAAGCCAAAAATATTTGTTATTTGACCTTTTACAGAGGTAGTTTGCTGAACCATGGACTAGCTAAACGGAAATCTTTAAGAAAGGCAGAGCCATAAGATAGGAGCAGCCTAGGACCGCGAATGCATGTGGAAGTTCTTCTAATGATCGAGAATAACCCTTGAACTTTGTCTTGAATGATAAATTCTCAGAATATCAAGTTACTGTGATTTTTGCATATATTTATAATAGCACTTAGCATTAATATTATTTAGCATTTAGGGCACATAGTGGCTCTTCTTCTGTTTAAGAAAGCCTAATTCAAAAAACTGTCAGAACCGCTGATTTGCAGCACCAAATCCAAACTCTTCTTTCTAATTTTCAGGGGTTGCTGTAGACTTCTCTTAATGATCCAGCTTTTCCTGTACTATTCCTCACCTCTCTGTTCTAGGTGAGTTAATTTCCTTAGCGCACCTCTCTACCCTGAGTTCCTTGTGACTCTTGCCAACTCCATTCCTTGGCCCAGTTGTGGAATGCACTCTTAACTCATCTCTGAGTGTCCTAAGCCTGGCTACCCTTGATGCTAAAAGCTCTTTAATCCTATCTTGGTCGATAACATAGTGTTCCCTTCTGTGGAATTCTGCCGATACAGAACATAATTGCTGTGTGATGTTTATTGTATCTAGGTTTTGGCCCAACTAACCTGCATGAACTTCTGAACAGTTGTGCTGAATCTTTTTTTGTGGGTGCCTGCAGCGCCTGGGTCACCGCGTGGCCTCAGTGCCGATCATCAGGGGCACCCGGGGATTTTTTTTTTTTAAACTGCAGTTTGTTGGGTCCTACCTCAGACTGAATTAGAATCTTCAGTGAGTATGCCCTGAAATGAAAACCAAGATTTTAAAAAACTTCCTACTGATTCTGAGGCTTAAAAATTGTCGATCTAAATCACATCATTTATTTCATAGAAGTTCATTAAGTACTTACTTCAGGAGTTGTGCTCGTAAACTGGTAATGGAATAGACAGTTCAGCCCCATTAGCTTTGTTTATAGGGCCCTAACTAAGGTAGAAGGATCAGTAAGGAGATCAGCTTGACTAAAACAGGGATGTGGAGAAGAGTACGGACTTGGCTGAAAAGCTAAGAAACACCTAAATTAGAGTAGGCACTGAAGACCAGGCAGAAATGTCTGACTGTTAAATGTTTACGGCATCTGAGGGATGAATGGTTTCTCAAGATTGTTCAGTAGTGATGAACAGCAATATTTTTAAAATATGCTTGTGTTTGTATGCTACCTGTAATAAATTGAAGAGAAACTCTGTGATGTGTATTCTTCTGAGCCTCTAGTTTAGGACTGAAGAACTCCTCCTGGTTAAGGGAATTCATTAATATAAGGAGTAAATTCCTTATGTTGTGTACGTCTTATCCTGAAATTTAAAAAAAAACAGTCAGTCACACAAGCATACTCTGTATGATGGTTGTTTAATGTTACAGGGGCAGCTCATCAGAGCAAGAACTTATGGGAGATCTTTTTACGAAGGATTTTGTTTTGGGAACACCCTTCTATTGAGTGACCTGCACAAAGAACAAGCCTTCCCTTCTTTATCTTCTGCCTCCTTGTAGTTGTGAATACCATGTAGCAGATTTCAGTTGTGCTGTGATTACTTAATGGTATGCTTTATAGTAATAGTCCTAGGGTCATTGATTTTACTAGAACATGTTATGTGTGTATTTCCCTTTGCAGTATTTGCTGTGGAAGAACCTGTATGCTGCTTAGCTGCTGAATTTAGGCCAAACATATTTTTTACAGCACTACATAAATAGTGTCTGAGATCAGTACTTCAGGTTGCTCACTAGTATTTCATAATTTTGCATGGTAGTATGCCTTTTACTTTGGGGATCAAGTTAACCTAGTTCTCCCTTCCCTTCGTCCCTCCCTGCTTACTTTAATCAGTTCCTGTCGATGGTTGTATCATAGGTTTCTTAGAAGCTACAGAAAATTGGTTACCTAGAATGTATATTTAAATGTGTTTCTAATTTTCACACATCAAAAATCACCATAGGCTTTTAAGCATGTAACCATTATTATTAAGTCGTATAACATGTCCATTAAAAAGACGAGACTGTTCTCTGTAGACGTACATCTTGATTTTAAAAAGTTATAGTAAACAAATGATCCTAAAGAGAAGATCCTATTCATAGTTGGAAAACTTTCATTTTTATAATGCTCCGTATGGACTTTTTTTTCCTGTATAAGTTTAAAGCTCAGTCTTTGGCTTAATAAACCTTAACATACATAAGGTTTATTTCAATAGCAATATTTATTTTTGTCCATATTTGTCTAATATTAAAGATAATCTGCCTGTTATTCATGGCAGCCTATAAATCTTTTATAGGCTGAAAATTCATAGCCTCAGGTATGAGGCAGAAAGCAAAAACTTTTGAGATGATTTTTGGAGCCATTAATCCATTACTGCCCAGGGATTTACAGAATGTATCCAATGAAACGTTGACTGGGAGCATGAAATACGCGATTTGATTAGTTCCCTTAACACTAACTAGAACTTTTATGCTTAACTCCCCAGATACTACTTGAAACTTTTTTACCCTTTGTCATCCTAATACTCATTATAATAGCTCTCATTAATTGGTACATCTCTCAATGGGTTAATTTGCAGATACCAACCATGCCATCCTTTTGCTAACTTACAAATGCAAATTGGTATTTATAGACTTCAAAATTGAAAACAAAAAAAGCTCTAACAAAAAAAAACAAAAACAAAACTTTGGTAAGTTATTATTATTTTGAGCTGAGAGATTGAGATACAGAGAGAATCTGTGAGAGAAGAAAACAAGCCAAAAATATCCACAAAAACTACTGTAGGCTAATAAACTGATGTGAAAATTTCTCAATTTACAGCACTTGACAGGTGCTAAAAGAAAAGCATCTTTAATTTTAATGTGTTGTTAGGACCTCTTTAGAGAGACTGTACAAGTTATTAACAAGGTCCTCTGAGACAGGAGACGGGTAATTAACAAGACCTATGGAGATATAGTTTAGGTAATTAACGAGCTCTTAGGCACTGGACACGGGATAACACATAGCGAGTCCAGTAGTTAAGGAGAACAGGTTGTTATGATATGATCAAACACGAGATGTAGTATGTAAGTCCTCTTGAGGTTTCTGATAGGAAAGTATTAAGATTATATTCTAGTGACGCCAGTGCACTAATTTTTGTAAAGCAGTATGTAAATTTTTTGGTTTAACTTTTAAGATAGTATTTGAAAAGATTATTTCTTTGTAAAGTCAACAAGCAGGGAAGCTTGTTACATGTAGATTAATAATCTTCATTATTTGTAATTAATGAACATTTATATTTTGAGAATAGTACATTGGAAAGACAAATGATGTGTTTTATACTTTTATTGTCCTGTTTATTTTTCATCTGTGGCCTGTTGGCTAAAATTGCCTATTCCAAATTGGCAGTCCACTTTCCTTGTCCACTTTAAAACTAGTTCTAGGCCAAAGAGAGGACTTTCCTTCCTCAGTTTGATTTTTGCATAATGTGCACAGATCCCTCCAGTCATGCTCCTGTCGTACCTTCAAGTCTGAGACTAGATTGTCCCAATTTCAGATACTTGGTCTAATTATTTCTTGTGTAAATTTGAAATGTTGGGGGTATGAATTGAGTTTTGGTTCAGAAAACTCACATAGTCAGCAAGCCTTTATTAAAAACATGTTATCCTCCGAAGATTAAGAATATGAAGAAATCCTTTGCAGGTCTCCTGATTTATCCCATTGCCTCCTCAGCTTCGCTGCTCTAGTCCATCAAGATTTTTTCCAAATTTCAGATATGATAATCGAATGATATTTTCATTATTTTTAGGTGAATATCAATATTTTTGGATATAGCAATATTTGCTGTATACAGGGAAAGCAGAGGTTATTAAGATATAAATCCTGCTCTTAGAGCTCATAAAAACAGGCATGTAAATTATTAGGTCTGAATTCTGTGCCAAGGACTGGACATTGTATAGGCATTGGAAAACTGAAAGATTTTTAAGTTGGATTGTGATGTATTCAAAGTAGTATCTCAGACAGATACCCTGTAGCATGGGGGGTTCTGCTGGGGACAGGAGTGGGAAGAGGGAGGAGGCCTTGGGGCAAGAGAACGAGTTAGGAAGTTACTGATTGTTGAGAGTTGACGGAGGTCACTTGGCAGTGAGGATGGGAAAGAAGGGAGCATCTCTGAGATATGTTTCTGGGCTAGAATAGAATAGGAGGGGTTTAACCATCATGCTGTTGTATGTGTATGTGGAGAGGAGGGATAGTGGGGGATTGGTAAAGGAGAAAAAAACAAAGATTATTCCAATGATACGCCTTCAATCGGCTTCTTAAATTTGATGAATCACAGTATTATAAAAACTGTATTATATCAATGTCAGATCTGTGGTCTTTGAGTCAGACTTGGCATTTCAGTCTTGATGGAGAGGTTTGAGTTTTGGGCTTTTGTTTTTAATGAGGTGCTGTCTTATTTATTTTAGAGTTTTGTTTTTACAAAATAGAAATTATGTGTTTTGAGTTATTCAAGGCAAGCAAGTTGGTATCAGTAAAGGTTCTTGAGTGTTTTTGAAAGCTGGAAAATACTTTGGCTTTTTGAATACAAGAGTATGCATTTCTGTAACTGCTTATGGACTTCACGCATTTAAAATGTGTTCACTTCAACACTGTAGTTGCTACATGTACTTCTCTCCAGTGGTTTTTGGCTTTACCAAATCTTACTCCCTTTGGACCCCTTTTGTTAGTCTCTCACTAAGAGAATAAATTCTGTTTTTTATACTTTGCCCCTACTTCTGTGCACCACTTTTCCAGGCCTCCTGTTTCTGTGTTTAGAACATTTCCTTTTGGACCACTGTGATCCACCTGTGGTTCACTTTTTTCGTAACAAAAAAGCTTTAACTTTTGAAATACAGGTAGTTTTTCTATAAATATAATACATGGTGGTAGTGTTACCTGTGGCCAGAGTGTTTGAAATAGCTGCTGGTGATCAAAATTAAAACAGTTAATTTGATTTTTAAATGATCTTCCTTTTAGGCATTTAACTAGTTTCTAAGAATATTGGGATCTGGACATTTGACATTTGTCTCCTTGAACTTACATTTTAAGGATAGATCGTTGCTCTTTGATTTGGTGATCAAATATAATATGGTATTATTATGTGACAAAATAATTATAATGTAAATATAAATATAAATATGAAAATATGATATATAAATATTTTAAATATATATTAAATAAAATGTTCTATGTATTTTATATATTTAAGCTTAGAAATCTTTCTGACAAAGGTGCTAATACCACTTAAATGGAATTACATCAATCAGCTGGCCTAGAATAAAACTTAATTCAGATTGCCAGTTTAAAAAAATTGTTTTAACAAACATGTATGGTAAAACTCTACTGGGGCTGGAGGTTGAAGATAGGATTCATCGATTACTAGTAGCTTCCCAGCAGTGACCTATAACCCAGGCAGAGTGAACCGTGTTGAAGGCGGAGTTTGGTGCTAGAAATTGGGGTGCTGCTTCTTCAGGGAAGAGACCTTTGAACTTTTGTTCTTCACCATTGAACATGATTTTTTAAGTTGGGGAGTGACTAGATACACAATTGTTCTAGTAAATAGCAAGAAAGCTTATTTAAAAATTTGTGAGATGCATTTTGAAAGAATGTTTTCTAAATAGTGACTATACACTATTATATCATTAGCTCTCTCCTGACTACGTAGTAATTTTACCGTTTCTTTCCTGTTTGGAGTCATGGAGCTGTAGTGTGTGCCTGTCATTCCCTGCCTGGCTCGCTACTTCGGGCTCCCAGGAGCCAATTAGTGAGTGCCCTGCAGCGGCTCTGCCTTAAGTATAACAACCTCTTTGTTATGGAGCTTGGTGTGGGAATGGGGTATTCAGGTTAATCACGTATTTTGTTTACTTGAGGTGTACAATATATTTGTTTCATGTAGATTTTTTCACTTTCAAAGAAATGAAATATGCCCCTAAATAAATTAAAAATGGAAATCATACCAAACGTAATTTAACATTTGAGTCAGAAGATAAATTTGATTAACTCCTTCTACCCAAGGGTTTTTCATTGTTACTTGAAAATATAAATATAGTAATGGTAGAATATCCTAGAAGGAGTACAGGATAGGTGTTAAGAATTCAGGCTTAGGACTCAGGTCTGGATTTGAGTCTGCTGAATAGCTGCATGACCTTACTTAACCTTTCTGAGCCTCATTGTAAAATGGGAAAACAACCTTCGTGTTGTGGAAGAGATCAAATAATGTAACGCACATAAAGTGCTAAGGGTAGGCTTGCCCCATAGTCAACCTGGAAACGGTAACTCTGGCTGTGATCTTAGTACAAAGCATCTACAGAATATAAAACAGTTGCTTTAAATATGTTAAATGAATTTATTAACAAGTAATAATATATTCTCAACTTAAAAAATTGTTAAAGAACTTAGGAGCTCATGTTTTCGCTGACTGATGAAGGACATACATTTGGTAGAAAACAATAAATTTGATAAAAGTTTTTTTCAAGATGTATGTTCAAAAATAATCTTTGATGAAGTAGAATTTAAACCACGTTGAAATTAAGTATAAGTATTCCCTGTTTTTAAGTAGAAAATTTCTTCTATTACTTTCAAGGCAAAGGTGTCATAATCAGTATTGCTGTAAAATCCTGTGTTCAGAAATTGTTGCACAACGCTAATAAGGACGGTGCAGGGTCCGTATCTAAGCTTTGGCTTTACCTTCAAGCATGGTGAATATTTCCCAAACTCATGTGACTGAGTTCAGATTAAATCGTTTGAAACTACTGTAAGAAAGAGAAATGCTGTTTCTGGAAAACTCCTCAGAACATTTCAGAGTCCCTTTGGGAAAAGGGTCTCTCCTTGCCTTAGGACATTCACACAGGCAGCAATGCCTCCCTTCTAACCAAGGTGTAGTAGTTGGGTTTTTCATTGCTTTGTCAGTGAAAGTACCCTCTTTTGTTTTTGTTTTTCACCAAGAGTATAAGATTCTACTCAGGTAGTCTCTGAACTCAATGCTCTTCAGTATGCCTGAAATAATATTAACTGTATTTTTAATGTTCTGTCATTCTAGTTTTGAAAAAATATATTTCTCAATTAGAAAAAACCATATAACTAAAATTTGAATGTGAGATATTTTTGGATTGACATCAATTTATTTTATGGATTGATATCTCATCTACTTATAGGGACGGGTGGGGTCTTACAATGTCTCCTGGTACCTTCTGTCTTTAGATTACTAAACAGCATGTATTAGAGTGACATTCTAAAATATATTTGTTTTAGAATTTAATAACAAGTAATGGACATTACTTTTCTTTCTCATGTAAGAATTCTGTTATTGTTGTGAAAGAAGGATGCATGAGGCAGTGTGTCTTTGACATCATAAGCAGGTTACATACAAAATATGTAATTGTCCTGATTGGAGGTACAGTTAGTAGATACTGATGGAGATAAAAATGACAGGAGGTTGAATGGGTACAGTTAGGCAGTCTAAGCATCATGGAAAAGGTAAAGTCTCAAAGGATGGATGTATGAAAAGAGAGGAAAGGGCTTCATGAATGGAGATTAAAATGAGAAAAGGCAACGAGGTAAAAACTAGTGTTGTAAGTGGCTCTCAGGGACCCAGCCTACCCTAAACTCTTAAGGTTCGGGTAGTAGTGGAGATGAGACCTTACTATTAGGAGCTTAGCATGCTAGGATGGAGAATTTACACCTAATTCTAGAGTGAGTATAAAGATTTTTCAGCATATGAACAATATGACTGGAGTACAGTTCTAGGAAAACCCAGAGAACAGTGCTGTTGCGGTTGCTTGTATGATGTGGACCTGAATGGGAAGGGATGACGTGAAATCAAAGAAAGATGCCAGTGAGATTCCATTTCATCGCAGGGTGTTCTTGAACATTGGAGGCCTTCCTGGTGGCCAGAGGGCACCATGGCTTCTTTTCCAGAGCTTGGCTTTGTCCCAGGTGCAGAGCCAGCTTGGGGTACTTTTGGCCCAGGGTATTGTGGGCCCCCCAGCCAGAGTGACAAGTTTCCTAAAGATTCAAGGAGAAAAGATTTCTTTTTGTATCAAAAGAAACATGATTATGGTATGTATGTAGTTAAATGTAAAAATTAACCTGAATTTTGAAGTTAAATTTGAATGTCAAAGACATTTTATACTTATTCTCAGATTTATTCTCATGCATCAGGGGTACTAAAGAGAACAAAGTTTGAGAACCGTAGTCTTAAAGAAATGGAGAACTTCTGGAATTCATAGAGCTTATGTTTGGAAATTTGTGGATTGTTTGATTGACTATATTTAAAATAATTATGTCTTTTTTTCACCAGGAGAAAATAGTATGAGTTAAACTTGATTGAACATGATATTCTTGATGAAACAAGCCTCGATTTCATGGATATCTGTCTATCAGTCCTCAAGTCTTACATATTCATTACCACTTCATGATAGAAAAGCAGCTAGGTCTGAATTTGCTGTCCATGATCTTTGGTGTCATTGTCCACAGTTTCTTAATTGTTTTGCCTGTGAGATCTCATGAAAGATATCCTGTGAGAATAATAATAAGTAAATTACTGTTAATCCCCATAGACGTTTATGTATTAGGTTCTGTTTTGCCATCCAGGTATTAAGCGTGCATGCCCACTCCCAGGAGAGATAATGGAGTATTTTAATCTATAGTATCATTAATTTGATTTGGTACTGACACCCCCCCCCAAAAAAAAGGAGAAAGGAATAAAGCAATATTGAGGTGCATCTTGGCCCTTAAGCCATGTCTGCATGTATAAAAAACATAATTGAAATGTGCTAAAGGTGGTTTCCTAGTTGAATCTCTCTGGACACTTCATTTTTTAGGGCTTTTATAAAGAGGATCATTAAAGAATATTTCCTTAAACTCCTTTAACATTGAACTTCTATGGAATAAATGCTTGCAGAATTTACCAGAAAACTTTCAGTTAGTCTGTATCGTGGTCAAATACCTAAACTGGTAGACCTGGTTGGTAAACTGGACAAACTGGCTCATTGGACTGATTTTATTGGAAGTCACCAATTTGAAGCTTATTTCAATTCATATTGGCATTTGTAAGTATCAGAGTAATTCTGTCTTTGAAAGAACTGGGAAGTACTGCATTGGTAAATAGATTGTGAGGTCTTGATAGAAGTAATCTTTGTTATTCAGAAGAGTGACTTCCTCTACTCTTGGGGACTTGATACCTAGTTGTCAAAACCTGTATTGACCCACTGTTGATTTACTCAGTCAACTAGTAGCCCACTTTTTAGAAACTTTTATTAAGCACTGGCTATTAATTTACTCAGCATACATTTGTTAAGCTCTGCCCTGCCCTAGGCACTGTGTCAGATGCTGGGACTGAAAAGGTTGAGATGTTCCTTCCTTCGGGCAGTCTGTAGTAGGAATGGGTGGGGAATCCAGGGATTAAGATCGGTACCCAAAATGCAAACTTAAAAAAATTTATTCTTAGAGCAGTTTGAGAGCACAGCAAAATTGAGCAGAAGGT
Source organism: Camelus bactrianus (assembly GCF_048773025.1). NCBI lineage: Eukaryota > Metazoa > Chordata > Mammalia > Artiodactyla > Camelidae > Camelus > Camelus bactrianus. The sequence continues at coordinate 28,044,884 of NC_133549.1, forward strand.
ACGTAGATTTCCCATGTACACCTTACCCACACACATGCATGATCTCTCCCGTTATCAGCCTCCCCCACTTGAGTGGTACATTTGTTACAATTGATTTTATGTTGACACATCATAATTGTAATATTCATTTAAGGTTCCTCTGTGTCTTTTCATGGCTTGGTCGCTCATTCCTTATTTAACACTGGATAATATTCCATTGTCTGGATGTACCAGTTTATCCATTTACCTACTGAAGAACATCTTGGGTACTTCTAAGTGTGTGCAGTTATGGATAAAGCTATAAACATTTGTGGGCAGGTTTTTGTGTAGACATAATTTTCAGTTCCTTTGGGGTAAATACTTTGGAATGCAGTTGCTGAATTGTTTGGTTAAATTTTCTGTTTCTCCACATCTTCATCAGCATTTGGTGTTGTCAGTGCTGTGGATTTGGCCATGCTGATAGGTGTGTAGTGGTATCTCATTGTTTTAATTTTCTTTTCCTTGATGATACATGATGTGGAGCAACCTTTTATGCTTACTGACATCTGTATATCTTTGATGAGGTATCTGTTGGGATCCTCGACCCATTTTTAAATGGGGCTGTTTGTTTTCCTATTGCTGAGTTTTAAGAATTCTTTGTGTATTTTGGATAGCAGTCCTTTATCAGATATGTCTTTTGCATATATTTTCTCTCAGTTTGTCGTTTGTCTTTTCATTCTATTAACAGTGTTTCTCATAGAGCAGAAACTTTTAATTTTAATGAAGTCCAGCTTATCAATTCCTTCTTTCACAGATCATGCCTTTGGTGTTGTATCTAAAAAGTCATTACCATATCCAAAATCATCTAGATTTTCTCCTGTGTTGTCTTCTAGGAGTTTTACAGTTTTGTGCTTTACATTTGGATCTGTAGTCAGTTTTGAGTTAATTTTTATGAAAGATGTAGGGTCCGTATCTAGATTCGTATACCTTACATTGGAATAGCACTTTGTCATACAGAACATTTCATTTTAACTCTCTTTTAATCCAATTTGAAATAGGTGGTGGAATTTTCTATTTCTTAATAAAAACAAAGTATGAAATTTAGAATAGTGAAATAGGTTGTACCTGGGTACTGGGTGGTGAACGATAAGTTTGGAAAGATAAATGTTGTCAAATCCAATAGTCTTTGAAAGCCAGGTTGAGAAATTTTGTTATTGTTCAGGGGGAAGTTGGAGGCCAGAAGTTTTTTGACAGATGAATAATGAGGTTAGACTTGAACTTTAGAATATCTTACCCAGCCAGGTGCATAGGCTGGATTAGACAAAGGAGTGGCAGAGACCATGAGGAGGCTGTTGTGACAATCATTTTGTAACCAGTTTACACAGACTATGTATGACTGAAGATATCAAAACTGCTGACTTTGATAAAACATTGGCACGTACATATGCAAATATATACATGTATAGGTGCAAAACTCAAAATAATTTTCCATCTCCGTGAATATATTTGAACTCTTGGTGCATTTGTGCATGTTAATTTTTAAAATTAATTAATTAATTATTTTAATTGAAGTATAGTCAGTTTGTAATACTGAATCACTCTGCTGCATATCAGGAATGAACACAACATTGTAAACTGGTCGTGTGGTCTTGTGATCAGAAAGGCAGCAGTGCAAGTGAGTGGGGAGGAGACAGTGAGAGATCCATCCAGAAGCGGATGGGGAGGACCTGGAAGGTTCCTGGTGAGGCACACAGGCTAAAAGGCTGGAGTCAGGGGTGTCTCTGAGGCTTTCCATTTGGTGACCAGGAGATGGACTGTCACCAGAAGGAGGAAAATCAGACAGAACTGATAGAAAAGTCAAGATGATGATTGTTTGGGGAGAACTTTGAGGTGCGGCTAAACTGTCCAGTCTGAGACTTTAAACAGACATTTATTTGTAAAGGTGATATTACAAAGGATAAAGTGATTGTGGTTGAAAATAAAAGATTTAGCAGTCATCAGTCCATACAGTGGTGGTAGTCGAAGTAGTGGGAGAATATGGAATCACCAAAGTAGGGTAGGAAAAGAAGTTTGAAAACAGAGCTTTAAGAAATAATCCCAATGTTTCCCATCTAGGGGGAAATGAGGAAGGTGACAAGGAAAAGGAGTAATCAGGAATGCAGGAGAAAATTTAGGCTACCGCAGATCACAGAAGGGAGAGTCTGAAAAAGATAACACAGTGATTGGTATCAAGTGGAACTGAGAGTTTAAAGAGAACTAGGCTGTTGCCTTCAGTAGACATAGTTGGCTGGTAACCTTCCTAAAGGCAGCAGTGAGCATTGGTGGTGGGGGCTGTGCTTCAGATTAAAAGGTGAGTCAGTAAAGTAACAAAGACAACAGGAATTTCTCGGGAGGAATTTAGCAGGGCCTGGAGATTGGCAAAGTAGCAGCGGTGGAGCATCCGAGCAGTAATGGGCTGGAAGCATGCTCTGGGGGAGAGGGGAGTAAATACAAATAGACAAGGGAGACAGTTGGGACAATAGTGGGGTCCACACAGCAGGCCCCCTCGGCCTGAGGGACCTGGAGAATCAGACGGCATGATTGATCACGTGGGGTTTTGATTGTGTGAGATCTTACTGTGAGTAATCGTCGTCCACCTTACTGATTACTGTTCCTTTGGAAACATGTTTTGAGAAATTCCATTTGTGCAAAAGTGTTATAAATTGTTAGGCGGCTCATAAATACACAGTGGTATGCTGCAAATCCCAGTCACTTCAGTTATACCATTTCAGAACTGCAGTTTTTCTTTTGCTTCCTTCTTGCTTGCTTTCTCTCCTATTTTAAATTATTAAGTGAATCGTTTATGGCATTTGTCGTATATTCTTGTATCAGTTAAAGTCTGCAGTAGGAAACAAGTGCCACACTCAAAATGAGTAATTGAAGACAGTTTAGTGAAGAGATCATGTGTAGAGGGGTGGCTAGGGTTAGGACACCAAAGAAGGGACAATAGAGCACTGGGACCAGTGGCAGAGTGAAACTGGAAGCCACGGGCCAGGTGATGCACTCTCCGGAGGTCAGCCTCCTGGGGTGCAGGGAGGGGCAGAATGAAGCAGGAGGGGCGAACAGAAAAAAGTTTCAAAATCTCTTGCTTTTCAGCCTTTGTTCTGTCTCTTTAAGATTGTCTAATTCTTGCACTTCCCTTAGTCATTGTGATTGGCAGAATCCTCATGAAATTGTGTTGGCCTCCTTGAAACCAGCCGACTCTGAGCTCACAGTAGGACCGAAATGCATTTATGGCCGGAGAGCCCCGATGGTGGCTTTCGGCTGCTTTTCTTTGAATCTTGACTCTGCTCCTCAGTGGCTGCTTCTCTTCCCTGCGCCCGGTTCCTCTCCTGTAACTCACCTCAGAGGAGTATGCAAGGATGCAGGGGTTAACGTGGGAAGAGCTCACCGGGGAGCCTGGTACCAGGGTTCAAGTCCAGTATCAGCTGGTGCTGCTGTTAGGCCTGCTGTCATTATTCTCTGCCCTTGCTTCACTGGAAATGGCGGACATTTCTTTTCCTCTTTTCAGACTCATTATAGGTTGTATATTATGTTACAGTTCTCGGTTTATACCCTTCCCCCCCCCCCCACTGCATTTGTCACCCAAGTGAAGCTCCAGGTCTCCAGAGCCCACTCTCTCAGCTAAACAAGATCAGTAGGATATTCTCCTTTGAAAATAATTAATGTCAGAAGTTCTGTGATAGTTTATAAAGTTACACTTATTTCCCCTACACAAGAAGGAATGGTGTTCAAGAACGTTACTCCTCTACCCACTCCTTCCTCTCTTTGTCCCCCTCCGAGACGGGTGGGACACCTCCTGGATTTTGCAAATAACTTGAATTCACTTACTAAATACAAAATGGGTCAAGCTGTATAATTCCAGCAGCATGGGGGCCTGGAAAGAGGTATTATGAAAAATGTAATAATACTTGTTTTTAAAAATGCCTTCGAAAGAGCTTGTTATGTGACTTCTTGTTGAAAGATTTAAAATCCTAGAGCCAGGAATTGACACAGTTTGCATTATCTTAAACAGGGCAGTTAATTAGTTAACCAGTTTTAATAGGTCATTGTTCTTCTGTGGGCTTGTTTTTTGTTTATTTGTTTTGTTTTTGTGTTTTTTTGTCTTAACAAACACTTCACATTTTTTCACTGTTAATAGACTCCTCTTCTCTTTCTTAGGTATTCTTGTCCCAAAAGAGAAAAGGAAGGACAGAGAAAAAACTCTGATCACTGCCATATGCCTTAGTGATTTCTGCAGTGGTTGATTTTATCACTTTATAAAGATTGGTTTGTTTCTCTGGCCTATCTGTGGAAGACTAGTCCATAGCAGAAATGAAGGACAGTTTCACTTTTCACCAGTTCACTCAGTATTTATCCTAACTTCAGAGTAAATTAATAAGTGATGTTATTGAAGAGAAACTAATGATTTCTCGAAATATATATATATGAGTACTGTTTATTTTAAAATTTAGAGTTTACTGGGGAAAATTCTTTAAAATTTGGAAAATCACAGGGTAAAAAATTAGCTTTTATGAAACCTAAAAACTGCTGAATGTTAAGGTAAAGCATTTTATAGGTTTAAAATATTTTTTAAAATATGAATTTAAAAATATCTTTTATCAGTATTTAAACGTTACTTTAAAATCCTCTGCTGCCCGCAAACTCAGTTCTGATTTCAAAAATTAATTTTTTTAAAAATTCTGAAGTTTACATTTGTGTGGACTTTTTCAGTGTGAGCATGTTTAAGTTTATTTTCATACCTGATTAAAAACACCATTTTCCTTAATCTGTCGACAACTCAGTTGAGCAGTCAGACTGTATTATTCAGTATCTTGTCGGACACGCGGACAGCAGTCCAGAGAGAAAGCTATCACAAATTGGTGCCACACTTCGATAAATAGAGACATTTTATTTTTCCCCGAGCTAATTCAATCCAGTTCAGTTAACTCTTTTTTTCCCCCTTAAGGACAGATCAAAAAAGGCAGCTGTGAATGACTGAGTTGGTCATGTGTTTGACGTGTCAGTTTGTGACTATAAAGCCGACCACAAGGGAGGGGCTCTGTCTTTAGATTTCAGACAATGGCCCACACATGAGCCCTCGCCGCCTCAGAGCGCACCGTGGCTGCTGGGGGCAGCGAGGGGCACTCACATCACAGTCAGGTGCAGTGACGGAGAGCCGGGCGCTGCGCTCCACGCCCCTCCACCTTACAGTGTGACCTCTTCACCTTAGTCGTTCTGGAGAATTCTCAGACACTTTTCAGGTTGTCACTGAGTTTCACTTTAGTTTGTAGGCTAAAGCTATTGGAAAGTACATATTATTAGTTTCGTGATTTTGTTAAAATCTTTGTCCTAAATGTCTGTTCCTTGAAGACCCTCATTATAATAAATGTAACCCCAGCATTTCTATTTCTTAGTTCAGTAATCTTCGTGAGACATTGAAGGAAATTTATATAGGCAGAATACTGTTTATTTTTCTAGGGTGTGATGAGATAGGTATGAAATATTTAAGTAACATTTATGAAAGATTAAATTTGTCCAAAAATGGTCTATTGATCAGCGCTAAGAGCCTCATCTCGTGCATCACGACCCTCCCAGGGCGCCTGCCACCCTGCCGCCGATGTTCCAGTCCCTTCGTGTCCTGCCATGGCACTGCTGTCTGGCAGCCCCAGACAGCTTGTGTCTTCAGAGTCCTCTGTCTCTGACCTGCCAAACCTGCCTTCACATAATTTTAAGCCCTACTTTTGCCTTGGCTTAGACCTTTCTCAACTAATTGCTGTGGTGGAACATTTCTTTCCTCTCGGCAGGCCAAAAGTTTAACTCAGGAGTGCTCGCCCCCAACAGGTGCAGCTCTGCCGTGTGCTTATGCAAAATGAGGTGTTGTTTACATCTGGTTAATCCGTGTGTCCTCTGTGTTCAAGCGTTAGCAGTGCAGCCCATGCTCACTAAGTAGATCTGTGTGCAAAAAAGGGACCGTGTGTCACAATTAGAACAGATTCTGGAGCCAGACACCTCCACCTGCACATACCCACTGTAGGACTCACACGAGCTACCTAACCTCGCTGTCACTCCTTTCCTTCTTTTGAAAATGAAGATCATATTTACCGTAAAGTTTATAAAGATTAAATGAGTTAATTTTGGTAAAGTGATTAGAGCAGTATCTAGTAAAGTCTAAGTGCTATGTAAATGGTCATTAAATAAAATAATTTACTGAACATGTTCTGCTAGTCACTGTGCTAAAGGTTTTGCATGTTCAAACTGATTTAATCTTCACAGTAGTCTTACATGGTAGAAACTGTTAACATCCCCATTTTACAGACAAGGGAACCCAGACACACTCAAAGGCAAGTAACTTGCTCAAGGCCACACAGCAAGCAGAGGGCAGAACCAGGATTTGAGTTCACACCACCTGGTTCCACGGCCCTCAACCACTTCTCTGCTTGTAGCCACTGTGGTGTGCTGTCAAGCTGAGTGTACATCGTTCTGTCTTAGAGAATATCACAGTCGGATGGAGAGAGGTGCAGCAGAACGTGTTTCTTGATCTCTTAGAGAACCACATGCTGCGAGGTAACAGGGCAAGGAGAGACTAGACCCCATCCCGGGCCCTGATGTTGACCTCCTTGGACTGGAAGTTGGGGCGGACGGGAACCGCATGTGTCATCATCTGCCCTCATGGCACTCTCGGCCTAGGTGATGTCTTTTGGATTTTGTTTTGCTTTCTTTCAAGCCACTCTTGTCAGGCTCTTGAGGCTTTGCTAGTAAGTGACTCTAGTCTGGGACCACACGGAACACCATAAAGATGGTGAGAGACGGAGTGAGAAGGCGCGTCAGCCATGTGGGTCTGTTAGATGGTGCACTGTATTTAAAACGTTTCAGTCTTTCCTACCACGTCACTCAGCTCTGCTGAGACACTAGATTTACCCACGGGAGTTCTAGGTGGAAGAGGTCAGCAGCCGGTTCTGGAAACTGGTACTGCAAATCTTAGTCATAACAAATGAAACCTTGGATATGTGAGAAATTCTCTTGATGTGGATTGTACGTGTGTGTATGCCCTGTCGATTTGCAGCTTGGGATATGTACTCATTATAATAGGTATTTTTCAGTGTCCAGACTTTTTGTGCACACAATCAGAAGTTTTAAAAGTGAATTTCTTCAAAGGATTCCAGTTATGTGGCTATAAAGGAAAGATAATGAAAAAATGTATTTTACAGTTAATTTGTTTCTCTTTTTAATAAAAAGGTTCCTAGGACAGTAACGCTTTGTAGAGGTGCTAATGGCTAATACTCTTAAGTGCTGGGTAAAAATTAAACTTGAAGAGCAACGATGAAATATTTACTCATCAGGTGGCTTTGAAGTTTAGCTTCTTTTGGGTTGCAGTCCCCTTCCTAATGGACATGTTTCAAAGAAGAAGATGATTATAGCGTTCAGCTGTGATGTTTTCCTACTCCCTGCATGGAAGAAATCCATTTTGCTTTGGTCCATGTGGGTATTTAAATTTTGCAGGTCAGCTACGTAGAAATCCTCTAATGACAGAAATGATTCACACAGCTCTGAATTCATTCTCCTTGACAGGATGTAACATTTAAAGGATAATTTTTCTAATACCTATAGAAATAATTGTTGTAAAAGATTGCTTCAGCTCTTTGATTCTATAGTCTTTCCAACCTAAATTTATTTAATTCTCCATAGCTTTATATCAGAAGGCAAAAGGTGAGTGAATATTTGTGTATAAAATGAATAACATTGCAAAATTTAACTTTATAAAATATCTCACTGGGTAAAATCGCTTATATTTGAAGATGTTTAGAAACCACATATTTAGAGGCATAGTTCTTCAGTTCTAATAATAACTGAAGGGTTTTCCTTCAAAGTTTAAAATTGTAAGTGCTTTAGAATGTTGAGTAAATACTGTTTTTCTTTTACATCCTAGATTAAATTTCACTCAGGTAACGTAGGAGTTTAGAAATTGTTATTGCAATGTTAGTTAAAATGTTCCGGTTTCATGTTTTCTCCCATGTAGACAATGATACACTTTTAACATTTATGTTTGTCTTTTAATTTTCAGTTTTCATATGAATCCGACAAACAACGAAGACCTCAGGAAAATCCCGGTAAGTTGCAAAGGGGGTTAGAGAATTACTAAAAACCAAGCTACAAGCTGTCTTTCCGTCTGGCACCCATTTCTAAAAAGGCCTCCGTCTCCTTGAATCCGTCAGCTACTTACGGATTATAGCTTAGTATGGTAATTTGAGGAGAAAGAAGAAAAGCAAAATTCAGACTTTATCTTCAGTATACCATAGGGTATGACTTCTGTATGATCTGTGGAGGTGCAAGCAATAGTTATAATCGAAGCCTATTTGAAATATACAAGTGTTGTTCGCAGGCTGTTTTAAAATGAATATGAAAGCTGTGTGTCAAGGTCAACATTATGGTTGTGAAATGAGAGCATGTGGAGAAAACTAGCACGTCGTTGCTGTGACTAAGACTGAAGGAAGAGTGAAACTGCATGTTAACACTTAACAATAAGAAAAGCATCCTGGCAAGAGGTCCAGTTAACCAGGATCATGTATTTGAAAGAACCTTTAGGACCCTTGCATTCCAAGTCAGAACAAAACTAAATATATTAGCCTTGGTATGGACAGCTGAATTAACTCACATGTTTTGCAAGGATTATCCAGATTTCTTAACTTCATTTTATTGCTACTTAAAGTCCAGTTTTGTATCTCTGTTCAAAGTTTCAGTGCATCTTCAGTCAATTAAAAATACGATACTAAACGTAGAGAATAAGTTACTTTACAAACATATGAGCGCATGTCTTGGTGGGAAAACTAAATTCTCACTGAATAACAGAAATAGAGCCTTTATTTCAAGAGACTGTTGGTTGCTGTTTGAACCATCTGTCCTTAATGTGTGTGATCCAGATGTATAATAAGAATTTTTCAAAGCAATAACAAATCATCATTTTCTATGATGTGATATGCCTAGAAGAAACCATGGTGCTGTATAAACCATTCTAAATGTAGTTATTTGTCTGGAAAATGGTAGGAAACATTATAAAGGCAGAGGACTTTGTACTGTGTTTTTGTTGTTTTATGTAAATGATTTGTACGTTTTGATGTTTCATAAATACCCAAGTCTTTATATTATGGCAGTCTGGCGAGAAACGTCAGAATGTATGAAGTCAGCCTTTGATCAGATAGTAAAATGAATTCTATCAGGCAGTTACTTAATCTCAAACAAAATGCAACATCAAAAAATCGATTTAATGCACAGCTATTGTTTATTAAATAGCCTTAATTACAATTTCTATGTGCTTGTAAATGTACTTTTCCAAATCTTGTAATTTATTGCTGTAAAAGCATCTTTAGAATTCTTTAAAGAAATAAAATGTGAAAATTGTTTTAGTTAAAGGATTTAAAGGTGATAAAAGAATCCTTGATGTGTGATTATTTTTCTCTGGAATACTAACTATTCTAAATGACAGTTGAAGCATTACTAGGTGCCGTTAATTTCCTGCAAGATACAATTAAGAGGAGAAAGCTCGTCCTCACACTGATCGTTATTGAGGAAAAGTATTTGAACAAGTTTTATGTTGAAGATTATAAGATGTTTGAAGTAATTTACATTAAGTTCTCCAGTAATAGCCATCCACCAAGTTATTTTTTTTTCCCCTTCTGGATCGTAGTATTTTGTAATTAAGTTTGTATGTCTTATATGCTAGTGCCAACACCTGTCTGTGAAAGCACAGTGTTTAAACAGGAGCAGTAGCCAGTTGAAAGGGCAGTGTGAGCTCTTTAAGGCCTAATTAAGAACTGAAAGGGAGATGAAGGGAGTAGGACAAAAGATGTGAAAGTAGCTGAGATGATATTCCCAGAGCAAAGTTCCTCATTAGAACAATAATGAGATGATCAGAGAATGCCAAGCCTTCATCTTCTCTCTCTCTCCCCTCTCGTTGCCTTGGGTGTCAGTTAGTGCCCCACCAATATTTAGTTACCAGGACAACCTTTCTTTAAATCTTCAGTTATTTTGAGTCTTGATAATTTGCTTTTGTTGAAATTTAAATATTGTAAAAAAATACATACATTTCCTAAGCTAGACTGTGAGTTAAGTACAAATAGATCACCAGTAATTCTCAAAATCTTTTCCCCAGCTGTTATTTAAAATTCCGATTAGAAAACTTCATGTAATAATTCTGTTCTCTCACCCAACCGTTATTTTCTTATGTCTGCATAGGAAGATTTTTAACAGAGGTTGGGGGAGGAATGGAAAAGGATTGGTTATGAAAGGGGAAGAGAGAAGAAAAATTTACATTGAATTTCAGTAGAAGAAGACATCTTAAAAACGTATGTGCCATCTATATGGAGTGCTGGAGGAGAGAATATTGAGTACTTAGGAGTCCCATGGTAGGTTATTTGAGTCTACCAGTTTGGAGATTTCTCAATTTTAGTTTTTCCAAGAATAGTGTGAAAATTATCTTTAGAAAAAAATAATTAATTTTTATATTTTCCTGAGCGTTTCCCTCTTTATGTAAAGTAATTTTTGTAACCAGAAAATATTTTAATTTCCTATTGTATGTATTCGTTAATATTAATCTTTATTTTATTTGGAATTAAATCAACAAACAGAAGGATAGATATATTTATTGAGTATATTATTCAATTTAAGAGTCTTATGCCTAAAATTAGAAAGTTTACATGATTTCAAATATGGGATAAAATCAGGAACTAAGTGCAAAACTTTTAAATTATTTTATATCTTTCTCCAGAAGATAGTTTATTAGTACATGTGTTTCTAAGATGTTTTCTTGCCTAGAAACTGGATGCAGAAATTTGGAGTAAAATTTTCATATAAAAGGACAAATGGAAAACTTATTGGAAAGGTCAGAAATGAATTTCTAAGAAATCTGTTTATCCATAAGTATTAGATGGTTGTGAGGGGAAAAGTAGATTATGGCTGTAAAGTGTTGAACACTATTCTGGGATAGTAATTGATTATTTGGAAAGATTAAATTTTTTATTTATATCATGGCATTAATTTAAACTACTTATGTCAATATAAGAATTTTTTTGACATGTCTTTCATCCTCACTTAGAGAAATGTTTTTAAAAAAGCTGTTTTAACTACATTCCCTGGTAGTACTGGTATGGTGTTAAATGTAACAAAGTAAATGTATATTATCACTTAATTAGTTTGGAGAAGTCAGTTCATATATGTGTAATTTGATTAAGATTAGAGAGATTCAATCTGATAATATTATGTTAAATTAAGGGGAAAAAATAAAACAATCCATCAGTAATGAATCCCATTTAGTTTAATTTCATTAATTCCTGCAGTTCTCGCAAGAACTCCTATTTTTCAATAAATGTCTTATTAGAAAAATATCACATTAGTGGGACATTATTACTTTTTTAAAATGCAGTTCAGAAAAATCACTTTGTAGACCGGGAAATGTTAGAGTTGAAAGGGAGCTTGAAGAACATCTCACTTATCAGGGAAATAAAGTAAGACCTAGGCTGGTTTTTGTCTCAAATTTTGTGCAGAATTCTTTAGGTTAAGTTAAGAAACTTTAGCTTATTTCGAATTAATGTTTAAAATATACTTAACCTTTATGGTATGTCTTATCTTTTCTATAGAAATCTACTTGGTAAAATAATAAGAATGAGATTAGGAAATTGTAAGTTTTATATCTCTAGACGGCTCATGACCAATTAAATAAACTAATAAATATGTGTGTGTGTTCTTATTCTTACAAAAGATTGATTGATCCAAAAGAGAAGAGAATAAAAAGTAAAGCAACACGCTTCACCAGAATTGTCCTTTGGTTGTTGTAGAGCAGTGTTCTGAAATGTCTGGGGACAAAGGTAATACAGCTCACAAAGTTGTATCTGTTCCCAGTTTCTGATGCTAAAATAAGGCATTGTAAACACGTCTTACAGAAACTTCGTTTTAGCATCCTCTCTATTCTGTTACTCTAGTGGAGGCTCTTATTAACTCTTGTCTTTACTATTTTAATGGCTTTGTAACTAATCGCAGTCCCTCCAAACAATCTTACCCACTGCTGCCGTTTTCCTAGAACTTAGCTTTAATCACCTCTCCTTGTTTAGAAGCCTTTCAAGGGGTTTTCTATTTCCCATAGCAAAAGTCTAATAGCATTAGACATCCTTGATGGTGTATTTGGAACCACCATTTCAGCCTCTCTGTGTCCTTCCCCGAACCTTATTTTCTAGCCCTCCTCTGTTGATCACCTTTATTGACCCACTGTGCCTTGAACTTTGCTTCCTCCTTTGAGCAAACGGAGCCCACTGCTTGAGACGCCCAGTACGCGTTTCTGCCGGGCGAAATCTCTGCAGACCTAGTGCAAGCTGTGCCTTCTGTATAAAACCTGAGGGTCTCTATGGATTAGAGAAGTCCTCAGTCCTGAAGTTTTTTCCCCCTTTATCCTAGAGAAAGGAGTGTGCATAGGTAATGCAAGCATCAAATTGATACCTGTACTCTATCTTGTTTTTCTGGTTAGGAAAGCCATGGTGCCTGGGGGAGGCAGAGGTGAAAAGTTACACTTTGGCTTTACTGATGAAGGCTCCTAGACACATAGCAAATTAATATAGATCCTGAAAATGTGTGAAGATGGATTTAATTTCTGCAACAAAAAAAAGGCCTTTCTACATTCACCAGTCCTTACTCTTCATCCTCCACTGAGTAGATCAGATACTGTTGGTCCTTAAGAGCAAGAACAATTTCCTCAGTATTTTAGTTTATTTCCTTTAAAGCCAAATGGAAATGTTTTAAAAGAAAGTGATGAAAACCATTTTAAGTTGTTGAGTTAAAAAAGCACAAAGATTGCTACTTTCTATTTTGCCATTATATTTTACATAGTGAAAAAATCTAAATATTATACACTTTAAATAGATGATGTTATAGTGCTGACTAAATTTGACTAAATTCCTGAGAAATATGTTTCTTTTAATATTAGAGTACTTTTTAATAAAAATTAGTTAAGTCAATGCCTTTTTTTTGGTTTATGTTCTTTCTTTTATGTAAAAGGATTTTTTACCAATAGAGTAAGGTTAAACAAAACAAGTGAAATGAGAGAATGTAGATATACTAATCTTAAATGTTAACATGACCATAGTTGAGCACTGAGCTTCCTGACAACCAATGCAAAAAGGGAAATAAAATGTTTAGGTATTAGTACTAGGAGGAGGACATAGACTAGTTACTCAGGAGAGAAAAAGGTCTATTTGCCTCTGACTTAAAACGTAGTTACTCTCGCAGAGCTTCTTATAAGGATGCTCATGGATTTAATTCTGAGTATCTTCAACGTTTGATAACAGATTGGAGAAGAAGATTTGATATTGCTGTTTCTTGTAACCGTCTTCAATAAAAAAGGCAAAGGCATAACATTAAAGTACAGTCCAATGGAAGCAATTTTGTGAGGACTAATGTCCAAATGTATGGTTCTCAATAGAGTCTTACATTCCATACAAGTTAATTCTTACAAATCTTTTGGGTTTGTCTATACTTATTATAGATCGTGTTATCTCTTAATTTAATCTTAAGTTATGTAGTCAGTTTCTTATACTAGGACATTGTGCATGATGTAAACATGGTTTTAGAAGAACTTAGAGTTGTAATCGGGGCTTTGGTGCATATGCACCAAAGTCCTTTCCTGAGAACTGGCTGGCCATTCCGTGAACTGTCACATTAGTTCTAGCCAAGGATAGAGAAAAAGTTGGGGGGGATTGAAAAAGTTGAAGTTCAAAAGAATTGTTAATTTGTCCCTGATATTCCGTCTGTTAAAGTGACAGTCTTGATCCTGTTCTAGGACAGCAACCCCTTCGACGCCGCGGCAGGCTATCGGAGTCTGACCTACGAGGAGGTCCTCCAGGAGCTGGTGAAGCACAAGGAGCTCCTGAGGAGGAGGGACACGCACATCCGGGAGCTGGAGGACTACATCGACAACCTCCTCGTGCGGGTCATGGAGGAGACGCCCAGCATCCTCAGGGTGCCGTACGAGCCGTCCAGGAAGGCTGGCAAGTTCGCCAATAGTTAATAAGCCAGTGATGCTACGTTTATCACTGGGGAGCAAGGAAAGGAAGGAGGAGAGGGAGAAAAGCTTGTTACTGAAAGAGACTCCACTATCAGGTTCCATTACACACTCTCCTTCATTGTGAAAAAGTGTTTCACTTAGAAATATTAGCAGGGACTTTCAAGAGTGACCTTTGAAGTGAGCTAAATCATTTAAACCTTTCAAGTGAAAATGGGCCAGATTCTCGATGAATAAGCAGTTCCTTAGGATTGACTTCGGTACAGGTGCCGGCCCACAAATCTGCCATAGGCCTAGAAATTTCTTTAGAAGTACATGACTTATTCCTCAGGAACAGATTTCTCACAAAGCAGGATTGATACTGGGGTTGGCTTCTCAGAAGTCAATTTGTAGACGTTTTGCTACAGGAATACTGCTCATTATAAACACTACTTTAAGAAGTTCATATTTTATATACATACATATGTACATGAATGTCTGTTCATGTATTCTGTATATAAAATACATGCATATACCTCATATATACATGTGTTTGGGAACATTTAAAAACAACTAGTTGCCTCTAAAATTAGGATACCAATTTCTTAATTTGAAAATATATGTGTATTCTATTGATGCAAAAACAAATCATTGCTGCTATAATGGCTTATTATAGAGAAGCTGCTTCAAATCACTCTTGACTATGTGAACCTTGGTTTCAGAACAAGCTGCTACTGTGTATTATTCCAACAACAGATTTTTTCTTTCTCCAAAAGTAATGATCCAGAGTCCTTTTTTTTTTTTTTAAGAATGACATATTTTAGGAAACGTCATTAACTTTGCAATAGCATGAATTTCTTGAATTTTTATCTTAACATTTGACTTTTGAGCTATAAGCAGAAGATAAGCAAATGTAATTTGTTGAGATTCTGAATGTCTTTAAAATGTTAACAAAGAAGATATTAGGAAACTGTATCTGAAGATAATTCAGAGGGAGAAAGTAGGTGATTGTCTGATGCCTGATAACCCAAAACAATGAGCAAATTCTAGGAATGAAGAATTAGGCTTGGCTTCAGGTTACATAAATAATCGAACAGATGGTTACATTTGGGTTCTGAACGAAAATAAAAGTTACTGAAGGAGGGATGAGTTTTCAGAACAGACCTTTACTAAGCACAACATTTTACACTTCTCCACGTCCACCTTTTGAGAACTGATTTATCGCAAAACTGTATGTTGGGTTTTTTTAAAGTCTGCTACCCCAGAATGTTGCCTACTCATGAATTACCTTTATATATGCGTACAAAATTCATCTATGATTTAAAGTGTATAACAATGATATAAAAATATTACTAATAATCTACTGCTTTACTTTCTAATCTTTAAAGTCTAAAATACTTACTATGAAATACTGAATCTGTCTTCTGAATTTAAAATGGAAAATTCACCTGTATGTGGAGATACATGTTTCCCAATCCTTTACCAAACTGCATTTTTATCTAGTATTTATCGCTGCTAAGACTTCATTGAAAGTTAAATAGAAAGCACATATAATAGTTTTGTTCAGTTTAGTATTTTAAATCGGATAATACTTGGCCAAGCTTATATTCATAAGCTAAAATCTCTTATTACTTGTATTTTCTGAGTTTCTTTAGTTTTCCTATGAGAGCATACACTTTGAAATTCTAAAAATTTTTCCCAAATACAAAAAAATTAAATAATGTTTAAAATGAGGAAATGGAGAAGGAAAAATAGCTTTTCCTCTACTTATAAATTTTTGTAATAAACCTTATAATGTGGTATAGAATTTTATTTTCTCATTTGAGGTCTTGGTAATTATTACTTTTGAAAGTGGTGCCATTTTTAGTTAGCATTTATTAAATGTTAACAAAATTCTTAGCATTTGTTTTTTTTTTTTCTCTTTTTGGTATAATTGAAGCTCTTATGCTTTTTAAAATACTAAAATCCATGTGTTTTCAGTATTATGACAGATTATCTACAGATACTTTAATATGCTTTGGCCAAATTTACTCTTGGTAGAATGAGCCAGGCTGGCAGTGTTGTATTGGGGCTATGTTTTATGTGAATAGAGCTCATGAAAGAATGTGGTTCGAGTGCTAGTGTTCTTTTTATGGGGAAATTCATTGTTAAAGAGAGTTTTTTTCCCTATATAAAAACTGTTAAGGATTAGACATCCATATGTGAATGATTTGGTTATAACTGCATTGATATTTTTGTCTTTAATTTTGAGATAAGAATTGTACTGAAAACCAAATCTGCATTTATCACTGCCCGAAATGTTCTGTTCCCATCTTGATAAACTTTCTTTCACTCACGACCTAGAGTAAAACTTACTATATATTTCCATAATCAGTCAGTATAATGGACTGAAGACAAAAAGTAAAAATGAGTTCCTAAGTAAACATATTAGTGCTTCCTGTGTTTGGCAGAAGGGCACATAGAGTAGTTTTAATATCACTCATTGTAGAAAAAGGCCAAAAAGATCGCATTAGTTTATTTTTCCAAAATATAACTTTTACGTATTCCATTGGTATTTGTTAGTAGCTTAGAAATGGAAGTAAAACATATGTACTCATTAAATAATGTACAACACAGTAGACTTATAGACGTGTTACTTTTCCTCTTACGCTTAAAAAAGGCATGCTCAAAAATATTTCCACCAGTAAGAGGATTTTTTTAAATTGTAAGGTTTATAATAACCTCACACCTGTCTTAAGCTGACATATTTCTGTTACATAATTTAAAGTACTTCTGCTAATATTTTAAAAGCAGTATTGTTTTACAACCACTTCCCCTCCCAGTTCTAAAATTCAGCTCGAAAGTATTGAACATACTTTCCTTCACTTGTGCTTCAAGTTCATTTACTGACTTCCCAGGAATACATCATAGGATTGTACATACAGTGCTGGCTGGTCACGGAAAATATTTCAGTATTGCTTTCTGCTGCTGTATTCTGCATTCAGCCTGGTTTTGTCATCCCATGAATGTAGTATTATCCATAGATTATACATAACTGCATCTGTTGCTTTTAGCAGTAAATGAAGATTTATTTGTGATTTTCTGGCCGTGAAACTGTTACCTTGTAGTTAAAAGGGTTTCATGAATGGAAACCTCAGTAAAACTCAGCTCGTGAGTGACAGACTTGCTTTCCTCACCACCTCCTCCAGCTCCACGTCCCTCTGCCGACCATCCCATAAGGATGCTTATTCTTTAGCAAGGAGAATCTCCGAAAAAAAAAAAAAATTGTTGTCTTTAGTATTTCGAGTAACTGTTATACTAGAGCTTTTATTTTCCTCTGTAGCTTTTTAGGAAAAGCAGCCTACCTTCGGTTTGTAAAGCAGGCTGAAACTTTTTGATGTCCGCGTGCTCACGTGTCCAGTAGACGTGGTTGATGTCACTCGTGTGTGTGTAAGCGAAATAGGAAGCATGTTCTTTCCTCCATCTCTGTGAGCTTAAAGGGAAAGGATCGCGGTGCTGCTGGTTCATGATCGTAGATGGAAGAGTCTGTCAGCACACACTGAAAGCCCCCCTTTTCACAGACTTACGACTTTAAGAATCCAGATGCAGTCATTGGAAGTATTTAATATGCAATAGGTAGCACCTTAACTAATTAATCTGCATATGAAGTGTTCTCTGATGTATTTAATAAGAAGTATAGAAGCTCATCAAGCAGTAAACTAGAGTTGACATTTTATTTTACTTACTTTCCATGTCAAAAAATCCACTCTTAACAATGGAATTGAAGTCTGTAACAAACGGTACATTGGGCCTAGCAATCTTCGAGCTTCCAGGTGGTTGGTATTTTGAGGTACAAAAAAAAAAATGCTGCAGATCTAGAAATGTATATATTTAGCAGGTATTTGAAAGAGACAAGCATTATTTATAACTGAAGAGTATTAACACTTATTAAGTAAAATCCTCTAGTAACTTGTATACGTTTTGCAGGTACTAAGTAAAATGCTCTAGTAGCTTGTATACATTTTTTGTAGGTACAAACTCAAAGGTACGTAAGCATTCCATAATGTGACAGTTGTATAATTTATGTAATCTGATGCATGAATCAGAATTTTATATAATATATGATTTTTGGTTTATTATAGTTGATTAAAAGTGTTTAATCTTATTTTGGTCGTCATAATTTCTTACCTCAGATAAAACAGCATGAATATGCATTTGTACACGCGCCCTCCTTGTCTTTTAAAAATACAGTACTTAGAATGCGTCTTTTTTGATGCACTGCAGCAAGTATTCTGTAAGACCTGCAGGCTCACTTCATTATGAAAATAGTTTTGAAAAGTCACTCGGAGACTGGCTTGTACCTCGGCGCGGACGCTGCTCGGCACCTGGGTGCAGAATGTCCTTTGTGTGTGAGACACCCCCGCGCAGAGACAGAGCTCGTGGTTTGGTAGAAAATGCCATCTGAGGAGTTAAACAGAGGCAAAGGCCTCTGCTGAGTGCTTTCTCCTTATGCGTTATTCCCTTTATTCTTCACAACAACCCTGTAAGGTAAGGGCTGTACAGGCTTTCAGGGGAAATTTAAAAAGACAACTAACAGAAAGCCTGTGCAGAACTCTAGACTCGAGTTAGCAAACTCGCAGCATTTCTCACCATTTTTTATCGTCTGGCTCATGGCAGAGACCTCTTAACTGATCACCCCTTCCCACCCTCTCAAGCCGCGGTGCAAGTGTAGCCCCGCCCGTCCTGCCTGCTGTCTGAGGGAACCAGGGGTCCAAGCGCTGGGGTGATGGTGCGGGTGTGGATATGGCAGTGCATGAGGCAGCTGTGTTATTCTCAGTTATGAGATGTGGTCCTCACGTGGTGGTCTTGAGGGTACACACACGGAACAAGGGGTTTCTCCGCAGACCAGTGCACCTGCCTCGTCTCTCATTGCACTCGTTTTAGAGGCGCATATCCCTTCACTTCCCATGGTGCTTCTCTAGATCGTTCCCCTTTCTTCTTCCCCACGGCACACGCATTTATTTTTCCTTAGTCTGCTGAGACAGAGATATTTGGGGTGATTTGGGAGTAGAGAGTTACCATTCTATTGAAATGGCCATTTTCCACACAGGTTTTTTTTTCAAGGTAGTGCCATCTCAGAAATGTTTTCATTCAGTTTTTCAAAGTAACAGGCTTGTGACCTGGATTCTCCATTTTTCCCCAAATAATTTTACATGATAACGCAAAATGGCGTGCTTTCAGTTTTACGGTTGTACAGAGTTAATACTTAACAAGCAACATTCTTATATAATTACATGAACCTGGAAGTGCTTGAATCTGTTCTCCCCCTGAAATTTGATTCTTAAAATTTTGAAGGTTTCATCATGTGTTAGGCGTTCTCAAAAAAACAATGTATGCTGGGAAGCACGAAATCAAATGTCTCTCTCAGAGGTTTCCAGCATTATGTTGTGGTTAAATGTGAGATATGATCCAGTTTCTTAGCTAATATTAGAAGCAAAGTTTGCAAATGATTTTTTAAGATACATTGGAGCAGAGTAAAAATCATCACTATTATAATGTCGCATTCTCTTGTGCTCTGGCAAACGACAGGAAAGCCTAGGAGACGGAGACTGGTTATGTTCAGTTCCCAGCAAACGCTCTTGTTTGTGCCACACCTTAGTGCAGGGATTGCAGACTCAAACGTTTGTTACAGAGCCAGGTGGGCGCGGTGGGCGGTAAGACAGAGTAGGTGTGGAAGAGCAGGGATCACTAAGAACGTTGTCTCCCCCCCAAAGGGGGACAACGGCTTTTCAGCCCCGGCTCATGCTGCTCAGATGGAAATGTCCGCAATACCAGGGTTCTAAACCTGATCTTTCCAGAGAACCTGAAAATATAGATTTTTATGTGAAATAATTCCAAATGTTAGCAACTGATTCATTTTTTTTTCAACAAAAAACCCTGCAGGCCGCCAGTGTGCAGTCTCTTCCTCAGTGAGTCACCATTCCTGATGTCCCATCAGTCATCATCATCGTCAGAAAAACGTGGAGTGGAGTTTCCTTCCCCCACAAATGATCTTGTGTTTCATCATAAAGTGGGTTGGCCTGGGGGCGTGTCGGGGGTGTGTGACGTGTAACACGGAAGCACCGCTCAAGACTTGGGAGGGCCTGGGGAGGGGGGCAGGGAGGAACTATTCAGTGACTATCAAGTTTCAGTTGTGCAAGATGAGTAAGTTCCAGACACCCGCACAACATGGTGCCTACAGTTAACCCTGCTGTACTGCACCCTTAAAATTTGTTAAGAGGGCAGAGTTCATGTCAACTGTTCTTACTACAGTGGACAGAAAGCCTTTCCTAGGTCTGCCTGCCCCTGAACCCGATGGTGCAGAGGCTTTTAAGAGGGGGAGCAGCGCAGGGAATGTGAGTTACAGTCCAAGGGCCACTGCTCTAGGGTTAGAGCCTTTTGGAATGTTAGCTTAGGATCTGATACACACCCTTTGTGGTAATTATGGTTTTTCAGTATCTTATTTATAATGGTCTTGCCTTCTGATAAAAACTGTGCAAAAGCGATTAGGATCCCAGAGATCAATTTAGCACGTAGTATTGTGCTGAGTTAAGGTCAAATCGCATACCGTGTATGACAATTGCCAGTGAGACCAAGTCAGTGTATTTTCATGTGATTTTTTTTTAGGATATAAAATACATATTTCAATTGAAATATAATGGTCATTGATTGTATAGGTTGATATTGTACACCAGCCATTTAAAATTCCACATGGGACTCCAGCCAGATCAGGAAAGGCAGATGGGTTAGGTCACTGGTTCTCAAAGTGTCGTCCCAGAGCAGCAATGACGGTATCACCTGGGGACTTGTTAGAATGCAAACTCTCAGGACCTAATGCATCAGAAACTCTAGAGGTACGTCTGTCCGTTCTTCCCCTCAGCTTAATGTAGTTTCAAGGATCCTTTTTTTGACTTAATACAACTTTCCTTGCCAGTCCTGATTTATGAATCTATCTTTTTATGTTTTTGAAGAAATGAATATTTTGTGTTTTAAAGAAACTTCAAATCTGATGAAACTTGATACAGATAGAATATTCGTAAGGTACACACTATACATTATACAGAGTAGATCCCTAAGCAGTGCTGTTGACTCGTTGCTATGATGTTTTGTTTGTGCAGTAAGATTGCACACAGCGATTGAGAAAGCAAAACTGCACACGAGCCTTAATCTGAAACCACCAGAAGAGTGTCTTTTTGTTCTGCTGTGACTAGGCCAAGCTTGGTTAACGAGGGCATATTTCTTAGCTTCACAGAGGCCTTTCAAACTGAGGTAAAAGGTATTAGTGCAGAAAGGAAACAAGAGACTGCAACCACATATGGAATGTGGTAGAATCAAGTTTTTTAACGTATGTGTGAAATCGGGCAATGAACTTCAATATAACGAATGAAGCCAACTTGTGACTTGAAGTGAGAGGTTTCATTTCACGGGCACTTTGTAACTTTGCTAGTTACAATCATCTTGTCAAATAGTTCATTAAAAGCTTACATTATCTTCACAATCAAAACTAGGTCAAGTTCTCCTTTCTAGGGAAATCTAGAATGAAATGGAACAAGTCTTGTTAGATCTTATGTCAGATGATTAGGAAAAGGCCATGATGTATTAGGCTGAATAAGAGAAAAATCAGGGTGGTATGAGAGAACTTCCAATAGGAGAGAATTTTATTGGTTTTTATTCCTCGGTGGAATAATGACTAGAACATTAACAGTGTAAGATGGATTCAGAGACATGCGAACACGGGCAAAATTGGTTGGACATGTGCTTTTTGTCTTGTTTCTTTTAATCATCACGCAAACCCTCGGTGGAAACTTCAGTGCCCAACATTAAGAGTGGCCTCTTGCAGAAAGGGAACTAGAGAGCACGTGAAAACCGAGCTGAGTGAGTCCTCAGCCGGAACCTGTGCTTTCAACCACTCTCAGCCGAATTGTGCTGAAGTTAGCCTAAAGAGTAACAAAGCTGGCTTATGAGTTCCATCGCCTTTCCTAGTAATGGAGGAGGCATGAATGAGGGGGACGTGGCAGAGAAAGCCTGGGGAACTGGGTGGTGAAGGTGGCAAGCAGTAGGCCAGGCTCTCAGGTCAACTGGTTGCCAACCTCAGATTAATTTAATTTTTTATAATCTGAGACTATAGGACGAGCACCTCTTTTAAGAAACAATTTATTTGTCAGAAACAGTTGACTGATCCAATAGCAGTATTTAATGCTTTTATGTTTACATGTAAAGTTTTTTTATTAATGTACTGTTATTGAACATCTTTCATGATTTATAAACTGTAACATATTTTAATCCTTGACTCATTTGTTTACCAAGCTATTCACTTAACGCTATATAGCATGTAGCACTTGGAGACCATCTGTTAGGAATACTTGAATACTATGCACACTGTGATAAATGTATAGCAAATAAAGCACCAAACACATGAAATATTCAGAAAGAGTTTGTGAAGACAATCCCTGTGTTTTCATTAAAAAAAAAGATGCGGTCTGTAATCTAGCAGGAAATCTCTTACAACATGAAGCTCTCTTCTCACTCTGGGCAAATTATCTGCTGAGTGGCATTAAGATGTCATTTTGACTTTAAGTGAATAGATTTGAAATAAAAATATTGGCATTAGTACTAGTTAGAGTTGTGCTTCTAAGCGGCCTTCATTAAGTGTGAGAAGTTATTGTGATTAAGGGCAGCAGTCGCCCAGGAACCAGGGAAAGCAGATGCTCTGTGAAGTGGACCAGAGAGGGAGGCTGTGACCAGGACAGCTTGGGTGTCTTGGGGTCACCCTGGAGGAAGGATCTGGGGGGAACAGTAGGTTTAATTTGGTAGCCTTGGAAACCCTGAGCTCTCAGGGTGCAGGGAAACCCTAGGCCTTGGAGGAACTTTAATCCTGTTGGAGGTTTAAAGCTGTTTATTTCTTCCTCTGAATCGGTGGAGGATGGGGGCAGGTCGGCACCACAGATGGGTCTCCCAGAGCAAGGACCTTGTTGTGAAAGATTGAAAACCAGGGTTTCCCTAAGTCGCTCATCTGCATGTAGACACCTGGATTCTCAGTCCCTCCCACCTGTTGGCCAGGAGGGACTGACCCTAAGGAGCCTCGCTCACTCCTGGGAGGCTTCTTGTTACTAAAGGGTCACACCACTTGAGCTATAGCTTGGACACCTGTCATGCTGCCTCCTCTAAGAATGTGCCAGAATGGTGTATACCTGGAACAAAATTAATTCCCATCAGGCCATGGGAACGTCTGGCCAAGGGTAAAGTTAAGTCTTAATCCTGAAACTCACTCTTTACGCTGCCTTCTCTAACTGCTTTCAGCTCTTGTGGTTTTGATGCCTGAACCAGATGTCCTGGGAATTAAACCTTCTCCTGTTTTAGTGACTGTTACTTTTTGGTCTCACAATAGCAGGTGTGACATCACTCACGGGGGTCCCTCAAATCCCCAAAGCACAGCTCTTGTCAAAAGTTTTAGTAAGACCACAGCCATGTACCACACCTTAATTTCTGAGTGGCTACGGCATATAACTCACTATTTGTGGATATTAGCATATTCTTCCAACCTTTTGTCTGATCCTCACTCTTTTCAGCATTATTACCAACACCCTAAAATAATTTGGGGCTATCCCTCCTGGTGATTCCCAGAGATTGGCCCATCATTTAATTAGTCAATTTATTCACTTTGATGCATGCTTTGATCAAAAAGTGTTGTCGGGTCCTTTAGTAGAAAATACATCGATTGATGTATAAAACAATGCTGTTTCTTTAAAAAAAAAAACACTTCCCGTTCCTTTGATAACAGTAACTTTTCAATTCACCATGTTCTAGTTGAGCGTGAACATTACACAGTGTAGGCCAGTCATTTGATAACTGCCTTTCGGTTGTCTTTGTGCTGAGTTCTGCCTGTTTGTGGTGGGAATCACTGTGTTGACAAGTTTCATCTAAGTTTCTCTTCCGTTCGGCGATCGCTCGTGTTTGGCGTCCTGTCGTAACGAAATGAATTTCAGTATGCATGTCTACGTGATACGTTTACGCCTACCTTTATTATTTTTATATCTGTATTTCTCTTTGTCCTGCCTCCTTTATTTCATCATTCTGAATTGTACGTGTTTTTGTAAATCACCTCAAAATCTCTTGTGGATGGGGCATTGTATGAATACTTTTTTTATCTGGCACTTCTTCCAACCCTGCTCATTCCACTCCATGCAAAGTGCCCGTCTGATCTTTGCTGACCTCCAGCAAACTGCCGTCCTGTACATTTATTTGCCCTTGTTTTGCGGTCTACTGATTATTATTAAAGCATGTACAAAGAATTCCTGGCAAAGAGTTTGAGCCTCGGGTCCTTGTCGCCCTGATATTGATGCCTAGCACAGTGCCTGCTGTCAACTCACAGAAAGTATTTGTTGAGTGAGGGAACCATATTATTTTTATTAAGACCCATATGGTTGTTATGAATATCTTACGAACAGTGATGTTATCTTCTAAGGGAGCCAGCCCCTTTGAAATGAATAAAAATAAGGGTTTTTAACAAGCAGTGGGAGTCAGATCTAGAGGAGAAATGATTGCTACCAAAACATTGCCAGGGTAAACCGAGAACAGGCCGAAATAAATGTTCATTTTAAATTGTAGGCAGTCTACCAACATGTAAGAAGTATGCTTAATCAATTCTTCACTCCTCGATGTGCGTACTTGTCTCCATGCCCTGCGTATCGGTCTGCTTGCTCAGCAGGCCAGAATAGCTGCTCATCTTTGCTTCCCGAACACTGACCACTGACAGGTCACGTGTCACATTCCAGGTCCTCAGTAAATGCACGTTAGAGAAAGGAGGAGGGAGAAGTTTAATGGCTGGTTCTTTGAAATATGATGTAAGAAGGTTTGACTTTTTTGTTTTATGTGATTTGGATGGCGGCATGCTGAGGTTTGAATTATCTGCACTTTAAAATATTGCAACCATGGCTATTATGAAAACACTTTCCATTGTCCTTGATGAAGGGAGGGGCTCCCATTCTAATTTGGCTTCTATTTGTAATTAATGAGAAAGAAAGAAACCTTGAGTGGTCCCTAATTGAAACAGGAAATATGTCGATCCACCTTTGTTTAGGAGTCCCCTGGAAACTCTAGGTAGAAAAACCGTTTTCTTAATTATATTGTGATGCAAAAATAAATCGTTTTGATGAGAACACTAAGCAAGATAGGCTTTTCTGATTGAAGTGCGTCATTTAATGTACATGTCTTTCATTGAACAGTTAGGAAAAATGAGTCCAGAATAAAACCTCAGTGCAGTGTGGTAAATAGATACCATCTTGAGTGTTAACTGCTCAGTCAGTTGCTGTTGGGTCGAGGAAGTTGGTGAAGAATCATCTGGACTCTCCCATCCCCCATTGATCCAACCCAACATCTGTCTATCTTCCATTCTCTCCTTCCTTCCTTCCTCTCTCCCTTCCTTCCTCCCTTCTTTCCTTCCCTCCTTCTTCTCACATGCTATGTGCACTATAAGCACTGTTCTAAACGCTAGTAATAGAGCTGAGCAAGATGGACAAACGCAGACAGGGCCATGGTCCATCAGTGACGTCTACCAAAGGCTCATGAAGTCTATGCCCTACCATTTTTAAGAAGCATTTTTGCACCTTTTAAGGTCTGTTCAAGTTGAAATAACCAGTTAAGTACTCTGGAGTTAATCGCAGCAGCACCAACTGATTGCCCGTGAGTGTTATCTTCTCGTGAGGGCAGAGCTTCACGTCATCTGATGAATACTGGCCTTAGACAGCGAGTTAATGGTGGAGGCATCTGGTGGCATAAAGAACGAATGATGAGCTCACGTTCAATGTTCCATGACTCTCTCAGTTAGCTCATGAGTTTAATTTTGAAAAACAAACAAACAAACAAATATAGTTGAAATCTGGAAGGCTGTTTCCAGACAAGATTGGAACAAACAAACAAAAAACCACAGAATTATCTCCAGTATAGGGACAATTCTTGGATACTTAAAGGTAATGATACAAATGGTCTGGGCTATCCTTTTCTGCAATTGCAGAGAACTCAGTTTCATTCTTCACTTGGATTGCAGCAGTGTCACTGAGAAATGAAAGAAGAATGAAAGTAAATTGTAGTTAAGAAATCATCGACATGTATGACATGTGAGTTTTCAGTTTGGAAGAAAATAAGTACCAAACCACTGAATGGATTAAGAAGTGTATATAAAAGGACTCTTTTTTTTTTTTTTTTTTTTTTTTTTTTTTTTTTTTTGCCAGCAGCTTCTCAGTTGAATAAACTGAAATTTTTTCATACCCAGGATCTAATGAATCTGATTTGGCTTTTTAATTGAGAACAATTACCTTCAAAAGATGAAAAACGAACATCAAAGCAATGGGAAAGAGGTGGGTCAGTCAGTAAATAGACTTAAGGCAACTGAATTCCATCTGGAAAAAAATACAAATTCAAATCCATACCTCACTCCTTAAACCAAAATTAATTCTATATGGATTAAAATTTAAACATAAAATATGAGATACACCAAAATAATGTGCAGGTTTTGGCTTGGTTTGGTTTGGTTTCTTAATCATTTCAGAGCAGAGACAGCCTCTCTATTCAAGTCAAAAAACCTAAATTCTATAAAGGAAAATATAGATGTATTTGACTACAGACAACCTTAAAACATTTGAAGAACAACAACAACAAAAAATCCAATAAAGTCAAAAGGCAAATGGCAAAAGAGGAAAATATTGCAGCTCAAATGACAGACAAGGTCTAATTTTTCTGTAATATAAAAAGCCCTCATACACCCATAGGAAAAAGAGCATAAAGAAAATATTCAGAAGGCTGGCAGAAGAAAAAGCCAAATAGCGTTATAAAAATCTGCAAATTAGAAAAGACAAAGAAGAGCCATGTTTCACCTGCCAGGTTGCTCAGTTGTGTTAAAGCACAGGCTTCGGGGAGAAGGGGATGTGTGTACTAGGTCATTTGGGGTGTAATTTGAAACGAGCTCTTTGGAGAGTGATTTTACAATAGCTATGAATGTCTTAAATGCACATCCCTTTCAATCCAGCAATTTTATTCCAGGGATTTATCTTACAAATATGCTGGAAAGTATATACAAACATGTATTTGTCAGGATGTTGACTGCAGCATTGTTAATAATAACGGAAAACTGGAAATTGGCCACTGGTCAAACAATTTATGGTATCTGATAGAATACTACAAGGCCAGTAAAAAGCATGAGATCTGTGTTGTATAAGCTGACATGTCAAAATATCCAATTACTTTGTTAAGGGAGAAGAAAAAAGCAACAGAAAAGTATAGAGTGTTCTAGTAATTTGCATTTTAAAATACGTATGGGTATGTATGCATTTGTTGGAACATTTCTGGAAGAATATTGAAATGGTGCTTATTTCTGAAGAACAGGGCTGGGTTTGCCTAGAGATCGATTTTTTCATAGGTCACTTTTGGTCTGTTTAATTTTCATCACATGCATGTGCCATTTTCAGAACTAAGTAAGATATTTGACTAATACCTGATTTTAGACTTCAGCCACCCTTATATAATTTTGAGGTCGGTATTTGGAAAATTTGTACAGAGCCTCATGTAGACCACTGCCTTGCTGAGGTGAGTGGCTCACCATCTGGTCAAGAATAGAAGTCAGGCTCCTCCGTTTTCAGAACCGTCATTTTTCCCACTCACACATCTGGCATCCAGAACACATGGGGCCCTTCCCGCTAGAGCACAGAATCCCTGTGACCCAGGCTCTCCGAGAAGATTGATGCTGCCTCTGCTGGAGAACCACGGTGGAAGTGCTGCCCATCACGTTTTCTATAAGTTTCCAGTAGAATTCCGTCCAGGAATTTCTCTTTTAATTTTCCATAGGCGTTGGACAGTGACATTCACTAACTGACTTTCTTTACCACATTGCTTTCTTTGCCTGGAATCTTAGCATCAAAATCAGTGTTCAGTTCATAACTGGGTGTTTAATAACTCTTTTAATGATCTGCTTGTGACTGAGGTATTTATGGAAACCTTTCTTGGGAGAAACCATGACACCAATGTAAATTGTAAAGAAATGAACAGGCTTAATGCCACTCTGACGAGAACCTTTTCGGTCCTGTACATGAGAAGAAACCTTTAAGGTGTTCTTTCCTTCCAGGAAAGACAGTATCTCCTATGCGGTATTCTTACCAAAGATACTTAATCTGAATCTAATCATGAGAAAGCAATCAGACAAACCCAGAACGTGGTTTATTCTGTTCTGGTCAGTTACCTTTAAAAAAAACCTCAATGTCATGAAAAACAATAAACAAAAAAGGTTGCTCCAAATTAAAATAGTCTCCTGAGATATAACCAAATGTATTGGGCAATATTATTGCCCAAATATTGGATTCTGGATTAGGGAAAAAAAGCAAAAAAAAAGCCCCAAAAAACAAACAAACAAAAAAAACAAGTATTTGTGGGGCAATGGAGAAAATAAATATAAACAACATATTAAAATTAATTTTCCCAGGTGTGTTGATGGTTATGGCCTTATTATTGGTAACTAGTATTAGGCATTATTAGGCATATTAAAATATTTAGAAATGAAGCATTTTGGTGTTTGCACGTCATTTTCAAATGGCTTAGGAAAAAGGTTACAGCTCGAAATCTAAAGTAAATTAACAAAATGCTGACAATCTGTAAATCCAGATGAAGGATGTGTGGGTGTAGTGTATTTTTCTTTCAAGTCTCCTAAGAAAGTTTGAAATTCTCAAATGAAAAAAAAATGGAGAGAAAAAAAAAATCTAACTTGACTCTCATAATATCACTGTTCATAAACAGATACTTAGAGCAAAAAAATTTTTTTTAATATAAAAGAATTGTTTTAGGTTAGGCTCCTTTACTCTCTGCCGTCCGCCTGATTTGACATTTACCCCTTATTTATTCCCAGGTGAGACATTCTCTGGGTAACATCCCTGTAGTTCTAGGTCACTTGACGTCTTTGGACCGACAGCAGGCTGCCTAGTGGGCAGCGCCCAGCCCCCTGCACTCTGGTCCCTGCCGGCCTCCTTGACTTGCCTCCTTCACACCTTATCCCGGCAGACAGTGTTTCCTTTGGGGTCCCAGGTGGCTTGTTTTTCTCAACCTTTGGCCCTGACCCCCTGTCTCTCTGGCTCCCCAGGTGTCTCTGCTTTCAGGCCCCCACCCCCCACCACCTTTGTCTAATTAAACTCAAGTGGTGCCACCTGGCAAAGTCGGCCTTCCTGGGCCTCTTTGGGTGGGTTTTCCCTTTTTTGCCTCTGGGGCTGTCATGAATGTCTTGTCAGCATCTTTGGCTTTTCCTGCCCCTCTTTCCCCCGAGCTGGGTCTGCGGCTGCCCCAGGTGTCTGGTTCTTAGCTGGGATGTAAATTGCTGATGGCCGTTTCAGAAGTCACGAAGGCCTGGTTGAGACTGCCACGTGCCCTTCCAGAGGCAGATTCCAAACACGGGTGCCCGGTAAGTGTTTGCAGTCAGCGGTCTGATCTCTTTCTCGCTCAGGCGCCTCCGTGTGTGTGCGCATCACCTCTGGGCAGCCTGGGCAGGAGGAAGGGGTGCGCTGCCTCTTCCTCCCTGGGGGCCCTCCCGCCCCTTCTCACCCTGGTGTTGACCTTTTCACTTTCACACTTTGAAATGTAATGCCAAAACCTTTCCTGTCATCCCACCGCAATCCCCAGGACCCCCAAAACAACATCTAAAACAAATAAATCTGAAACAGTCAAGGCTAATTTAATGATTTATGTTGTGGGTCCATTCAAGCCAGGAAGCAAACTCACGGATGGATTCTTACCTGGATTTCCCAGATTTGAGCCGTGATCTGGCCAGTGGGGTTGGTCTCTTAGTACAGTGACTATAGGATACAATGTACTGAAAAGAGAAATGGAAGCTGGAAGATTGTGGGGACCAAGAGACAGTCATGTTTTGGGCCAGAACACAGTATCTACAACTTATTGCTGACCTTAGTGAAATAGTTCAACAAATGAGCTCTAAACCCAGAACACAGGTAACCAGGTAGCATTCACACTGCCTTCTTCTCTTGACATTCAAGTATTCTTTAAAGTGCCCAACATTTGAGAAGAACAGTTAAATAAGGATGGAGAACCTGGCCCTGACCACTGACCGGTGACTCTGGTCACTGATGAGCTTGGTGATTTTGCTCAAGTTCCTAAAACTTTTCCCTTCTGTTTCCCCATCTTGTAAAAGGAGGAAGAGTGTTGGAGGGCTGGTAGATTTGATGATCTCCAAGCTCTCCCCCAGCCCTAAAACTCCACGTCTGGAGTTTTACATTCTTTCCCTATATTTTTTTCCAAAATACCTTTTAAACATTGAGAGGAGGTCTTAGTGCTTTTTGTAATTGGAGTAGCTTAGTTTGGAGCAATCAACCCTGCTCTGAACCCAGGGCTAAGATAATACAAAAGGAACCGTGTGAAAATCAAAGACTGCAGCATGGGGGAGACACCTGCAGTGTATCAACTCCGAGGTGTCTTCCTTATTGACCTGATTCTCAGGGGAGCTACTCTGCAAACACCCTTGGATGCCCACGCCTGCGTGTCTGCATTCTACACCACAGAGCCGCGCCTGGTTTCATCACCTCTCCCTAAGTGTTTGATGATGGTAACTTTGATCTAAGCCCGAAATCCCAAGTCAAAGCGATCGTTTGCTTAATATTTGTCACACATCCGGAAATTCTAAAACCCAAAACAGAATAAAAGCACTATAACAAGGATTTTTTTTCTTCGCAGCCAATTAAGGTCATTAAGGAAGAGTCTCTTGCTTCAAATAGTTGCCTGTGCTTAGAATGACTGAGTTCTCTCAGCAACAGTTTCCAGAAAGAGTATACTGAGTCATGATATAGAACAGAAGGAAAATGCAAACGTAATTTAAAAGTATGACCAAGGAATTCCTTTGACAGTAACATAATTTAATCTAAGTAGAAGGCAGATTTAAAACATGAATCTAAGCAATGATGTGAATTTTAAATTTGGAGTATTTGCTGACAGTTATACTCTGGTTACTACAATAAGAATAGAGTTGAGAATTCTAGACATGAGAAGCCTGTATCATTTTAAAACCACATTCCCCCTATTTCACTAAGCACTCGTTTCCACAGGTGTATGTGTCTACAGAGAGGCAGCAATTTCCACTCTCCTTCTGGAAGGAAAAAGCCTTTGGGATGCTTCCAGCTCCTCTCTGCCCTCTCCTCCACCAGGAGGGGGCGTGGCTTACCTGATTGGCGGGTTTGGGAAGGGACCTGAGCATCCTTGGCTCCGAGGCAGCCTATCCACAGGATGCGTGCGTTCTGGGGCTTCTCAGTCTCACAGTGAGCTCACAAGCTCACATCTGTAGAAGAACGTCCAGTTGGCCGGAGCTGCCCATGATTAAAGGGCCAGTTCCATCTAATTCAAGGTGAAGTGTTCAGAAGCTGACTCTGTATTCACAATGCCATCAGGCCCTCTAATTTAGCTTTATCTTTAATAAAGCTGACATTTTTGTCTCCAGCTGTCTGACTCCTCCCTCTGTGTATCTCAGGCAGGGAAGAAAGGGGTGTTATTTATTGGCAATTCAATTTCAGTACGTTAGTAATGACTTATAGGGAGGCAGGCTCATTCCCAGGAACTGAATCTATAAAGAAGGCTAAGACTTGCTTGGTCTCTGTCCTGAAGAATCTGCAGTCTAGGATTATGAAATTCAATTTTATTAGCTTTATTTGTGGACAGGGCTCTTCCTCCTTTTTTTAAATCTCTTTGGGTGTTATCATTCTGTCCTATAAATAAATAAACAGCATTGCATTTCCAATGTGAATTATGGCAGAGCTATTTTGGTCCTCTTTGTGTTACTGTTGGGTTTTAACAGCTCACATAGAACAAATTTGATTGTGTTTATATTTAAACCTTCTTAACAAGGGAAACAGAAGGATTAGATTCAATAAAAACAGGAGCAGCATTCTGAATGTGTTTAAACAAGTTTTCCCCACTGATAAATAGAACTACTGAGTATCATTTTCAACTAGACTGACAAGAAGAAAGTCATCACTTCCCCTAAAGAATTTGTACAATGCTCCAGGCAAGTTACAGCTGGATCCTCTTAAAGAAATCCATCTTTCCTAGTAAGTGACTCATAAGACCATTTAAATCTATGAAGCTTTTCAGTAAATTTATTCAATTAAAAGGATTTTCGATATTTTAGAAAATATTAAATCACCCATAATATTCTTGCGATGGCAGAACGGGAAACAAAACACGGCACACACCCAACAGCCCCGCTTCAGAGCCTGCAGCCTGTATGTTAGCAGTGCGTTTCCAGCCTTCAGGCGAGTCTAGTGCAGACTGATGGAAGCTACCCTGGTGCACTAATGCTGACAAATTTACTTCTCATTCACGATAATTACTCCTGCTGCTTTAGGGAAAAATTTTTTGAAGTATTGGGCGATTATACCATACTGAAAAGGAAGAAAATAACTTCTATAATAACAAGGCAACGTCAATCAAGACTCTGGACCAGATAATTGTATTATATATTGTATTCTATATTCTATTATATAATATTATATATCACTCTTATTAGAGTAACTTCTCTATGTCCAGAGATGATTTCATCTCAAATTGGGATTGTGACATTTTTCTCTTTTTTAAAAGGTTATTTGAAAAAGTTCACTTTACAGACTGTGCTTTGGATTTCTATGCAACTTTCATTTTTCTTTCAAATTTACAAAATATCATAGTAGACAGCATGTCATTATTCCCACCCAAGAAATACATTCTAGCGACTGGAATCCTGAGCTGAATAGATGGAGAAATACGATGGCAAGAAAGGCAGCTCTCATCCATTCCTCCTTGCCACTAGGTGGAAGTCAGAATTTCAGAGGTGTAATAAGGTTTTTGGCGTTGCCTTTTGGTGTGTAGTGAGTCAACTATAAAATGGGGAGAATCACCTACCTCAGGTCTGAGGATGGACACAAAGGGTTTTTAAAGTCAGTTGAGGTTTTCAAGAAAAAAATGATTGTGTTAATTCTGGAAGTACTCGCTGGACTCAGAGCAATGAAGTGTCATTTCCAGTTACACTGGGAAGAAGAAAGTTGGACGATGCCAAGTGCCGGTGAGGATGTAGGAACATATGCCTCTCCCTACACTGCCTGTGAAACTTTAAGGCAGTGCTGTGCACAGTAAGCATGCGCACTCATGACTCAGCAATTCAGCCCTTCAGGGTCTATCCCAAGCAGACGCTCATACAGGTTCCTACAGGGCTGGTGCAAGGGCATTCATTGCAGCATTGTTTCTCATAGTGGGACTTGGCAGCACCTGGGGAGAGTGGGCATGTTGTGGAGGTGCACACCACAGATGCTGTGCAGCAATTGGAAATAACAGAATCAATATCTACACTGCAAGATGGATTAACCTGAAAAAAAAACGTAGTCCTGACAAAAGCAAGAAACAGCCTAAGATCTACATAATACCACCATTTATGTAAATTAGCAATATTTGCATGCAAAACAACAGGATGCAGTTTACAAGAACACACACAAACAAACGTTTCGAGTCAACTGGAGTGATTGCATATGGTAGGGGTGGGCAGTAGGAGTAGGGAGTAGGGAGAAAAGAATAAATAAACAGTATAATTAAAAAATACAAAAAGGGGGGCCATGCACGGAACAGCAACGTATGGCATAATGGTGTGCTATGAACTGCGTATGATGAACTCAGAGCTCTGGATTTCGAGGACCATCCCTCCCCAAATAACACACACACACACACACACACAGACACACACACACACACAGGATTGCAAGGTGGTGACATACGGGCCAAATCAGGGTCTCAAATATATTTTGTTTGGCCTATGCAATACATAAAAATGGTTTGAATTAGTTGCCAACATTTATAATCCAGCTTTTCAATTACTCTTAAAAGATCCAGCAAGCTTGGGCTGAAGATGTCAATCCCCAGTTGTGCCTGGCAATTGCCCCATTTGAAATAAGCATGCAGTCTCCTGGTCACCACTCCACCCCTGACAGAGGACGAGGGTCAGCTCCCACTTACCTTTGCATTGCGTGGTAAGCCAGACGCTTCTCCTGTTCTGTTTCCTACCCGGGCTTTCGGGTGCTGCCTCCCCATCCTCTCCCCTGGCGTATGCTCTCGGACGTTTGGTTCAGCCAGACCAAGTGAAGGAAAGGGAGGAACAGGGATAACTCCTAAACTTTTGGTTGAAGCATCTTGGGCAGGTGTGGGCCTTCCCTGAAATGAAGGCGACCCGGGCAGGCTCAGGCTTGAGGGGAAATTCAAGAATTCCCCCTTTCGATCATGAAATGTTTCAGATGCCCTTAAGAAATCCAGATAGTGAAGTTAGATAAACTGGTTATGTGAAGGTGGAGTTCTAGGGAGAGGTGAGAGGTCAAGATTAGAGGATAACCAATGGGCATCACTGACAGAATGTTAAATTGACAGAATTTAAAGTTGAGGTGTGGATGAGATGACCCCAGGAAAGTGCAGAAACAGAGAAGAGGAGAGGGATTTTTTTTTTTTAATGAAAGTATGAAATAATCTCTGTTGAGAAAGAGAATGTGAATAAAATACAAAAATTTAGAATTCCCTGGCAGCATGCTTTTACACAATGGCCCGTGCAATGGTTAATTTAGTTTGTCAATTTGACTGGGCCATGGGGTGCCCAGATATTCGTTAAAACATGATTCTGGGTCTGTTGGTGAGGGTTTTTCTGGATGAGATTAACATCTGAGTGGGCAGACTGAGTAGAGCAGGTGGCCTTCCCTAACGTGGGTGGACAGCAAACTGGCCATGGAAGGCCTGAAAGGAACAAGAAGGCTGAGTAAGAGGGAACTTTGCCTGCCTGGCTTTTTGGGCTGGGACGTTGGTCCTGCTCTCAGATTAGAACTTTCACCATCAGCTCCCCTGGTTCTCAGGCCTTTAGACTTGGACTGGAACGACACCTCCAGCTCTCCTGGGGCTCTGGCTTGCAGACAGCAGACTGGGAGACCTGTCAGCATCCATAATCACCAGAGCCAATTCCTTTGAATAAATAAATAGATAAATAGATACAGTGCACAATAACAAAGTTACTGTCTGTTTTATTTTCAGCAAACTGAGAGCTTGGTCATTCAACATGCCTTTTATTGCTGCTGCAAGGTTTTTTTTTTCTTCCTATCAAATGCATTTTCATCAAAGTGATAAATGCAAATAATTTAAAATGTCAAAAATCGCTAAAAGGCAAAAAGTTAAGAATAATAGTCCTGTGCCCACCTTGCCCACTGTTAAACCCTACTTTAGCCAGACGCCTCTTCTGTTTCTTTCTTCGGAAATGTATCTCCATTTCTCTCAATTAAATTTATAATGCACTCCACTGGATCATGATTTTTAGGCATTTTCCATTAATTATCTATTGTGCAGGATGAGGTCAATTTTATCTCATATTTATTTCCATTCTCCTCCCTCCTATCCTCAAAATACAGATCTACCACAGTTTTAGGTTAAATCCAGATTTCATGTTTTAATTAGTATTATTCTACAAATCTTAGCTTAGTAGGTCCTGGAGCCACACTACTGGGTTCAAAACCAGTTCTTCCCCTCGCTGGCTGGGTGAGCTGGGCAACATATTTCATCTTTCACAGCCTCATAAATCCTCATGGTGTTATAATGATACTCAAATAAGCAACCATATGTAAAGCACATAGAACATAGTGGGCTCTTTTTTAAAATTCGTTTTGACAGTATCTCTTTTATGTGGAATATTTACAGCATTAACATTTAATATAATGGTTGAGGTTAAGTCTAGATTAAGTCTACTATTTCTATCTTATTTGTTTTCTAACTGTCACCCTCTGTCTTTTTACCTTAGTTTCTCCTCTTCTGCCTTCTTTTGACTTACTTAAGTACTTTTTAGAATTCTCTTATATCTATTGACATTTTAGCTATAACTCTGCATTTTTTAAATGATTGCTCTAAAGATGACAAAATCTACTTTTTATCTTTTACAGTCTACTTAGAGTTAATATTATACAATTTCACGTAAAATGAAAACTTTTACGTCTAGATCAATCAGTTTTACCTAACTGCTGTCCTTTACGCTGTAATTTTCATGTTTTACATTTATGTACATTATAAACTCTACAGTATTAAAACCTACATTTTAAAGTCATACGTATTGTAAGGAAATGAAGAGACAAAATAATCTTACTATTTCTAATGCTTTTTGTTCCTTCCTGAAGCTCCAACTTTCCTTTTAATATTTCCATTTCACTTGAAGAACTTCCTGGAGCATTATCAGAGGCGTTTTACAAACAAGTACAAAATGGTTGCAAAAGATGTGACAGATCCTTGGTAGTGAGTCTTTGATGAATTTGTTCTTTAGAGTGAATTTGTAATTTTCTATATTTTTAAGCTTACAATTTTCTTAATCCAAAGCTACTTTGCTTTGTCAGCTTTATTAAGGCTTCACAGAGTCACTCATACATCTGTGAGCAGAGTCATTTCTAGCATTTTGCATTTGTGAAGCAAATGTCTCTAGATCCACTACGTGCGCCAGGCACACTGCTGAACTCTGAGGATCCAGTGGTAGAGATGAGAGCGAAGTCCTTGTTCTCATGGGGCTTCCGGTCCAGGAGGTGCCGGGGCTGACCCTGAACTCACACTCAGACAACCGGATGTGTGATTGCAAGTTGTAGTACATTTGAGAAGGAAAAGAATGGATTATCTGTGAGTCAGTGAAGTCAGAGAAGCTACTTAAGATCAGGAATTTGGAAGAGCTTCCCTGAGGTGGTGACCTCTGAGAGGATCCTGAGGGCGGAAGACTGAGCCCAGTGATGGGGGAAGAGCTGAAGGAACAGCATGTGTAAAAGCTCCAGGGCAGAGAAGAGTTTAACAAATCTTTTCATTCAATGCTTTGGGTGGGGTTAAGGCGAGTCATAATATTTGGATGAGACTCATAAAGACACCCATTTGGGGAGGAGACGGTCACTCACCCCCACCTTTCTTCCCTAGGTTGCCCTTGGTAACTGTGTCTGTTACTCAAAATCATTCTTGTAGCTGGAGCTCATCGGGGTCATCCCAGTGGGGAGAGGGGAAAGGTAAGGTTTGAGCAGACAGTGGGGTTTGAGTTAGCCCCACACCTTTCTAGGGAATACCCTACTTTGAAAAATCCCCTCTAAAATGACAGACTCTTTCTCCAGATGGCACCACAAAATGATGTTTTTGGTGGCTTATCAAAGAAGCAAAGTAACCCAAAGGACTCATCAAAGGCAGTGAAGATAAGAGGGTTGATTGTGCCAACCTTCTCAGTGGGGGGCAAGATTGTGCCACATTTTGCAATGAACCCTTCCTTCCAGGTGACTTTGGGCAAATTCTTTGTTAGAGATAAGTTGTTGGAAATGCACATTAGCCAGGCCCCTGCGTGGGTTTCACCGAGTCCATTTCTAGGCCCCAGAGACAACCCCCAACAACCCCGACTCCATCAGAGAACAGATAAGAACTTTGCCAAGACAAACAGCCAAGTATTTGATGGTAAACTCTACGGCGTCCATACTCAGTGAAAACCTATCTTTTGCTTTGTCTTAAAAATCACAGTAAAATAGGGCAGGAATTTAGCGCGTTTTCTTTATTTTTATTTGTGGGTAAGCAAACAGGCGCCAGCCACTCCTTGAAAATTGATGTCACTGAACATCTGTACTTGCCTTCCTTTAAAAAATAAGTGAGCAAATCAAATTCTGAAAGCACAACTTTTCCCCAGATTCTCCCCTCGCTCAGCACCGCCTTCGCTGACCTTTCCGTTGGACGTGACAAGTTACATTGATCAAGGTGCAGGCTTTATTCACGCAGGTTTCATTATTTATTTGACTTTTGCTTTTCTTCTGACCTTTTGCTTTTCCAAAGTTGCTCTGCAGTCTTGGCTTTGGCCCCAGTGTTTTGAGCTTCTTCCCGATGCCTCCATTGGCTGGGATTGCTCTGTGCTTTCTATTTTCCTGGCATCAGTCTTGACTTTTCTTTCCTCCTGAACTTCTGACCTGAGCTTTCTGCTCCTGTGGGTTCTCCATTATGCGTCTTTCTCCTTGAACTGCCTCTTATTTTAGGTTTCCCAGTGGTTTTGTCATTTGGAAAGCTGTCAGGGTGGCATAAGCATTACTCACACCTACTCTCCATCAGCTGAATCTAGTCACATTAAGGCCTAGTTACTGAGCTAAATGGGTTATGATTACATCCTCCCCTGCTTTGTCTGTGACGTGTATTTTCAGAAGGTATGAGCCTCCCCACTACCTGCGAAGAAGTTTAAAAAAAAAAAAGAGGATGCTAACTCTTCAGCTAATATGATGCTCATTTATTCATTTGTTGAGTATTTATTGAGCTGCTATTATATGCCAGGCACTGTGCTAATTATTGAGTATAAACTGATGAATCAAATAAACATAAGCCCTGCTCTTAAGGAGCTTA
The DNA here is from genome assembly GCF_048773025.1 of Camelus bactrianus. Lineage (NCBI taxonomy): Eukaryota > Metazoa > Chordata > Mammalia > Artiodactyla > Camelidae > Camelus > Camelus bactrianus. Next base: position 28,083,309 of record NC_133549.1, read on the forward strand.
GAGTCTAGGCGGGGACACACAAAGTAAAAGGCAAACATATCAATACACGCTTTAAATGGTAGTGAGTGAACACTGGAAATAAACAGGGTTTTATGGTGGAGAATAACTCCAGGAACCATTTGGATAGTCAGTAGAATTGCCAGATTTAACAAATAAAAAATACAGGATGCCCAGTTAAATTTAAATTTCAGAAAAGTGATGAATAACTTTTTGGTATAAGTATGTCTCATACAATATTTGGGACTGACATATTTTAAAAGTCCTTTGTCATTTACCTGAAATTCAAATTTAACTAGGTATTCTGTGTTTTATCTGGCAACCCAGGTGATCAGGGAAGGGCTCTCTGGGAAGGTGACATTTGACCTGAGAACAGGAGGATGAGGAGAGAGCCAAGGACACAGCATTCAGCCAAAGGACCCGAGAGAGAGAGAGAGAGAGAGAGCTGGGTGCATCCGAGGAGCGGCCTGGGGAGGGGCCCTGATTGAAGATGTGGGCAGAGGCCAGATCCTGCAGAGCCCTGCTAAGGAAGGGGATTTTATCTGAAATACACTGCAAAGACTTTGAAGCATTCATTTTAAGCATGGGAAGGAGGTGATAGATCACACTTGGTATTAAAGCAATTATCCTGGCTGCAGCATGGAGAAGCGATTGGAGGGGACCAGAGAGGAAGTGAGGAGAAAAATAGGATGAATATCAGTGTATATAGTGTAATAGACGTTTGCAAGATGTTACCAATGGGAGAAACTGGGTAAAAGGGAAACATATTTTTCTGTATTACTTCTGCATGTGAACAGCATGTCAATCAATAATTATTTCAAAATAAACAGGTCAATTTTTTTAAATGTCTAGGGTATTCATTAAAATAATAGTACTGTATATATTCTATATAATACCATATAAAGTATATGGTAGTATTATTTTAATGGTATATGTATATACCACTAAATAAATATATTCATATTATAAATAAATATATATAATAAATATTATACATATATATATTTATAACTAACTACAAAGCTATTAGAGGGTACATTCACACAATGAAATACTAGTAACCAATGAAAAGTAGTAAATTACTGATAGAAGCAATGACATCGTTGAAATCTCAAAATTATTATCCTGAGCAAAAGAAGCCTGGTACAAAAGAGTACATATTTTAATTTCATTTATATTAAATTCTAGACTAGACAAAACTAATCTATAGCAGAAACAAAATTAAAATGGTGTTTGTCTCCAGGGAAATTAGAATGGGGGTTGAGCAGGGTAGGATTGTGAGGGAAGGTTGTGGGTAATAACAGTGTCTTCTTTCTTGTTAAGGGTTTGGGTCATACGGGTGTATGCGTTTGTTGAAACTCGTTGAATGGTACATTTAAGATTTGTTCATTTCACATATATACATTTTATCTAAAAATGTATAAACAAATTCTAGTCATGTACATCCTTAAGTGATCAGAGGTGAAGTGTTTTGATGTTTGCAACTTACTTTAAATCCACTTAAAAATTAGGTGAATTGATGAATGGAGGGCTAAATAGATGAGAAGTTATGAGATAACAAATACAATAAGATGTGAATGTAGAATCCAGGTCATGGGCATTTATGTGTTCACTGAATAATTCTTTCAATTTCTCTGTAAGTTTGAAATTTTTCATAATAAAATAAATACGAAAATAAAGTAATAGTTGAGGGGAGACAATGGAATAATAAAATAAACCTTGTTAACAGACACCAGGAAAAGAGGAATAAAGGAACAAAGACTAGAAAGTTCACATAAGAAAACAGAGCCCGGTGTAACCACATTCAATGTAAATGAACTGAACAGTCCAATTAAAAGATAAAAATGAAAGTCTGGATTAAAAACCAAAAACAAAAAACAAAAACTGTTTACCAGAAACACATTTTAACTATGAGGACACAGATGGATTAGAACTAAAGGATGAAAAACATATCAAAAAAAGCTAACCAAAAAGAGGTAGTGTGACTATATTAGTATCAGACAAAGTACGTTTTAAGGTTGTCTTAGCTAGAGCTGCCATAGCAGAATGCTATGGATTGGGTGTCTTAAACAACAGAAATTTGTTTTCTCGCAATTCTGGAGGCTGGAAGTCTGATGATCATGGTCATTTTCCACTGAGAGCTCTCTTCCTGGCTTGCAGACGACTCCCTTTTCTGTGGACTCACTTGGCCTCCCCTGGGTGTGTGCACCTGGTGAGAGAGAGTAAATCCTCTGGTGTCTCTTCTTACAAGTGCACTAATTCAGTCATGAAGACCCCACACTCATAACCTAATCTAACTCTAATTATCCTCCAAAGGCCCCATCTACAAATGCTGTCATATTGGGGGTTAGGGCTTCAATATATGAATCTTGAGGGGGACACAAACATTTGGTCTCATTTATAACAAAGATAAAACATACCTGAAATTTTAAAAAGCATATTTCTTAATGCTAAAGACTCAATTCAATAGAAAGCTTGATGTTTTTTTAATTTGTATGCACGTAACAACAGCTTCAAAATATATAAAAGAAATGTTGATAGATCTAGAAGGATAAATAGTCAAACCTGCAGTTATTTTTTTTTTTTTGGTAGGTGATTTTGCTCTGACTCTTGTTGGCAATAACAGAGACTAAACCAAGCTCACTTAAGTGAAGATTTTCCTCTGGCTTCTGGTAGTAGTTTTTATTTTGTGTTGTTAATTTGAATTCTTACATTATTGAGTCTACTATTCATTGCTTCTATCAAAGTTTTGTAAAGTGGAAATCGTACTTTAAATATCTGTGTGCTTTTCCTGATATTGGCTTCTTAACTGATGTTTTAGTTTTATAGATTCAATGTACTCTTGAATCTTCATTAATATGAAATTTTTTCAAGCTTCCCTGCAGTAAATCGGAATTAGAGAAAGGAATTTCCTCCAATTCTTCTGTTGATGTTGGAGTTGATGTCTTCCTACCCAGCAGCCTTCAGGGAGTGACCTCAGCTTTCAGCCTTCTCATTAGGGCTGCCACCCTTGAAAGAACCCCACTGGGCCAGCCTCTCCTGATTTTGACCCCAAGATGAGGCCTTGACCTTCACACTGGGGCATATCAATGGCGACATATTAAGGCTCGTCAAATGCCTTCTTGATCATACTGCTTCTTTACAAAAAGTGGAGTTCAAGGTTAGGCTTTACTTTCTCCTTCAGTCTGGTCTTATTAGTCATCTCTCTTGTGAAAGAGACCTTCAAATGTTTGGTAAGGGAATGGCACCCTTCTTAGTTTCCAAAAGCAAGTTCACGTCTCTTCATCTTTTTTGATGATTGGAGTTGGGAGAGTGTAGTTAGACATCTGTACTTACGCCATCATCTTACTAGAGGTCCACCTCTAACATCTGAAACATTAGTAGTTTGTTCATTCTTTTATTTATAAAGCGTTTATTGAACACAGTACATTTTGAGCCCTGTGTTTCTCACTAAGGATAAATAAGCTAACAAGACTGACAGGGTCTTTGCCTAATGCAGCTTACAAGCCAACAGATTTCCTGTCTTTCCCCAGGATCCTTGGTAGACAGTCAGTATAATAAATAGTTTGATAATGATGGCATACCACCTATGTGCTGCTTACCCTTCCATGGTGCCATACTATGTTCCAAGCACATTAAGCTCAGAGCCATCTCCTGTGCCCTCTTTGATCCCATTGACCAAACCACTCATAAACATTTTCAGGGATTTAATCATTGTGCTGCGATGTCAACACATCTGGATGTCTAAGTTTTTCATTTCTTTTAAAGCCAACGGAACCTAAAGAAAGTGTACCTAAAGAAAGTGCCAGAAGATATGTTCCATCCACGTGAAGTCCTGATGTGGCAGTTTAACAATCTTTTGGCATTAAGGAGGTTTTCCCTAAGCGGTGGTCAGGAAATGTCTGATGAAACTGACTCTGCTTGGAACTCATGTCCCCAGCAGTATCAGCAATGAAAAATGACTGAGGACAGCATGATGGAACAACCAAATTCAGTGGCATTGAGCCAGGCCACAGACGAGGGCCACTTGGAGATTTTGCTGTTGAGTGTTTGAATCGAGCTTTGGAAGCATCTTGCTGGTACAAGGCACGCTGATTGTAGCTGTAACCTTGGCTCCTTTCTGGGTCGAACTTGGAGGAAAATTACCTACCAATAATATTGAATTTTACCTACATAATTCTTCTACGAGCTCTTTGGGCTCGCCTTGTGTTTTTCATGCTTGTTAATTTCACTAAGCCAGAACTATAGGATTGGGACTAAAGTAGGTGATGTTTCTGAAGGAAACAGACCACTGATTGGTCCCAGGTGGCACTGAAGCTTTTGATCCTAATATAACCAGTTTTAAAGCAAAGCCTGGGACTTATAAAGTTGGTCACTTTATTACAGAAATACATTATACTTTGGGTTAGAAAATGCCCTTGTTGGGAGCCACCACCTGATTGGCTGATGATGGAGTCAACTTTTGCAGTCACTTTCTAACCAAATAATATATCAGGTTTTTAAAACACTTTTGCTTGTGTGGCTTAGGGAGAGAAAAATCATAGTAAGATACAACTGAGGACACTTGGACAAGAAGATGTCTCAACAAAGCCAGAGTTTATTTTAAATGGCATTGAAACTGAAATTTGCTAGTTCATAAACTATTATTATTAACAATGTTGCCAATGCTTTGCAATTATCACTTGCTTATTGTCTCACCATCTCACTTGATCCTCACGATGGCCAGGTAGGATGCAGAGGGCAAGAATCATTGTGTCTGCTGGTCAAATGAAGAAAATGCAGTTCATGGAACACAAATGATGAAGCCTTATATGGTTAGAAAAAGCGGTGGGTTTAGAATCAATGATGGGCTCTCTCTAAATCTAATAAGCTCTAATGCTGGGAGCATCTTGAAAGGAATCTTATGATCCAAGGGTTCATAGATGAGTTGAGTTGGTCTCTTCTGTGAAATGGTATGGCCTTAGGTGGCAAAAAAGGCAAGAAAGAAGCAAAATGGAAAATAAGAAGACCCTTCCATTTTTTTCCTCTTTTTGTTTTATTGGCTAATGAGAAAGCGATTAAACTTGAAGACCACTAGGAACACACCCTATCATCTGTTATTTTGCTTATAAAGGACCAACTTTGTTTTAGTGACCAACCCCATTTGATCATCATCTTTTCCAGTGGAAATAATTCTGTTAAGAGCCATCCTTCTCTATGAGTGCACCTTTATGGAGCAGACCAGAGGGAAAAGTAATTGAATTTAATAAAAGTTGTTCTCAATATAAAGCCACAGGGAAATACATTTAACTTCAAAGCCAAGATGCATGGTTCCTAAATATAATTAATTGCCTGGCTGTTTCTTCCATCAAATCTCAATTTCACAGTAAAGAAGTGAGTTCTTTGGCATTTTTAAAAAAATTTTATAGTAACATGAGTACTCCATTGATGGTTATGGATAGATTGAGAAAAGTCATTCTCAGAAACGTCATTCTTTAGATTTATCAGGGTTGCCACAGCTGTAACTTCTTGCCCCATCTGTTTAGGAGAGCTAGAAATAGAATTAGTTAATCTTAACAGAATTGCCAAAGGGAAAACTTTCTGCCCCTTAACCTCCTCCCCACATCCTTTTCCTTCATAAGAAAAAAAAAAAAATCTTCAGAGAAAATTCTTCTCTAAGCAACTCCATTAAGAAAATACTTCTATTTTTGGTGCCTTTGTTTGCAAGTGCTAAGAATTAGTTAAACACAGATTCAAAACTTAGGAAGTTTGTTTATCAATGTCTGAAGCCCACTAAAGAATGAATGCCTGCAACTCAGCAGATTAAGGAGTGAGTGTGGGCTTGTCCCAGGAACGGCAGAGCCCCCGGGCTGCACCATGCTTGCTGGAAGAACGCCTGACTTGCGCGGTACATCACTCTTCTCTGGCTTAGAGCCCCTTTCCAGGTGACAGGCCATTGTTATCTACGGACAGACTCCTTTGTCCTCTTCCCCCTTCAAGGGAGGGGCACCTCCTTCTTTCCATGAAGCTGGATAAGTAGATTGAAAAGGGGAAAAGTTGTTGCAAGAATAGGAACTAGAGAAGATCTTCTGCCTCAGATTCTCATCCACAGAGAAAAAGCACAGGACATCCTAGATGACCCTGAATGGGAAGTTGACCAAAGCACCATCTAAGTCTTTAGCATCACAAGCTGTTACAAGAGACAATTTTTCACCAAAAGGCAGTTTCACACTAAATTGGACACTAAATGTCACGTTAAATTTGGGGAGTATTTTTAGGAAAAAACTTGGACAGTTAAAAAGGAGAGATGGTAACGTATACAGAAATAAATATATTAAAAATTCAATAATGTCATATTTCCAACAAAATTTGAAATAAAAAAGTTATATGTATGAAAATATCAATTGCAGGGTTATCCATCACAGCAAAATACTAAAATCACATGAATGTCCAAAAGAAAGGTTTTGCTTAGATAAACTGTAGTCCTTTTACTCGGTAATATAATAATGCAGTTATTAAAATGTAATCTACAAAAGTTGGAAGGAATATGGGAAAGTGTTTATGGCACAATATAAAATTTAAAAACACAAGTATGTACACGTATGACTACAGCAATGTAAAAAATGCTTAAGGGCAAAGACTAGAAGTAACTATATAAAGAAGAAAATATTTATGTTGAGGTAGTGAAATTGCAGGTGGTTTAAAAACTTTCGTATTTTATTTCATGACATGATGTATACATACACACACACACACATATTATATAATGAAAAGAATGGAGTAGAAAAGCCAAAGTTGCTGTTAAGCATTTATAAACTTCTCATCAAGAACTTTAAGCTTCAGGTGCCCTTCATCCATCCTTGACTGCTGGGTTTTAGCCACAGGCCCAGAGGACAGGAGGGGCTGTGTGTGAGTGGAAAAGCATTGCTTTCTCCATCTGCCCCGTTAGCCAGACGGACCCTTTGATTTCCCTCGGTTCATAGCTCCACGATCTCAGAATTACGTAATCCTCAGCTGGCCAGATGGGTCAGCAGTTAGACTGGGACTCCTTTGGGTTTTATGAAGAGCAGTGTTACTTGACTGGCTTGAGATTACTGAATGCTTTCTGATGACTCAGTTCCCAGAAGAGGGAATTCATAGTGAGCCGTTAGGAGCTTGGGGCACTGTTGACCGTGGGGATTAGCTCATCTACCCACCTTCCCTAAACGTCAGCTCCTAAATGCCATCTCTAGAATGACACCAGCTGCCCTTGGTCTGGGAGTGTGCCGACAGGGCCACTCGGGAGGCCGTCCCCATCAGCCTGGAGGTCAGCGTGTCCTTGCACATGAGCCTCCTGCAGCACAGCCTGGAAAGGACTGGCCAGTAAGTCTCCTCTGAGTTTAAACAGAGAATTGGTCCTCGGATGGTGGCCTATGTCACCTGGCAAGAACAGGAGGAGGAAGCGGACATGATCCTTAGACCCATGTGCTGGGTGAGCAGACCATACACATTATGGAAGGGAGACCACGTGACCTGACCCGTGTCCACCTGCCCCCTCTGGTCCTCGCTCACTCCTCTCCACCTTGGGCTTCGCTCAGTGTATCCAATAGACTAGACACTTGTCCATCTCACACATTTGCATCTTCTCTTTCTAATTCTAGGACGATCCTTCCCTCCTTTCTCTTCTCCATGTCCTGTTTCTTTTCATCCTTCTGAACTTAAAGAGCCATTGTAGAGGGGTCTTTATCTACCCCCTATTTAAAGTGTTACTCCCCAATTTGATTATTCTCTATTTCAACTTCTTCTTTCCAAGAGAAAGTGTAATTTTTACTTCCTGGCTTTGCCTTGTTTGTTTTTTCTCTGTCTGCCTTGCTAGACTGTAAGATTCCTGAGGTCAGGGACTATGTCTTGTCCACCACTGCTGATCAGACAGCAGGGCAGCACTTGGCACAGAGTCAGGGCTGCGTAAACCTTTGCCAAGTGAATGAGGAAATGAACACTTGGATGTGACTGAACCACTGCAGCATCTTCTAAACAGAGGCTCTCTCTGAGGGCCTGGCCTTGCCACACTCCAACACCAGCTTGGGGCCTGCTGCTCGTGGCCACTGTGGCTCGAGGCTAGATTTGGTATTCTCTGAGTCTGAGACAGTTCAAACTACCTTGGAGAGACTGCTCCTATCTAGAGACCTCAGAAGGGGAGTGGCAGAGACTGAGGACTGTCCATCATAGACCTGCTGACCAGCAGGTGGCTGAGGATCAAGTAGTCCTCAGGTCCCTTGCCAATCTGGGGTCGGGGATTGGGGAATACTAGGGTAGACTCAGCAATTGGAAGAAAGATTTAGTTATCATCCCTAAGCGACATAAAGATGCTTGAACCAGTGGGTGTCCAAACAGGGAATGCCTGCACAACCTGGGTTCACCCCTTAACCTTGGTGGACGCTTGAAGATGATGTCGCTGTGAAGAAATCAAGGGCTACGTGCAGGACAGGGCCCCAGAGAATCACAGCTTGACTCTCTAGTGCCCAGGTGGGGTGCTGTGGGTGGAAGAAAGGGAAGGAAAATTCTAGCACAACGATCTTTCCTGATTTGATCTCTGGTTTAGGGCTTCCTGCATGCCCATCAACCTCCATCCTGCAGGAGGTGTGGCCATCATATTTATTTAAGACTCTTGATTCAAAGTCTAGTTCTTTTGCTTATATCAGTTTTTTGAGAAAGTCTTCTGCTGCAAAAGAAAGAAAAATATCATATGATATCACTCATGTGGACTCTAAAAAAAGAAAAAAGAAGACATTAATGGACTCATCTACAAAAGAGAAACAGATTTGCAGACATAGTAAACAATCTTATGGTTACTAGGGGGAAGGGGGTGGGAAGGGATAAATTTGGGAGTTCGAGATTTTCAAATATTGACTACTATATATAAAAATAGATAAAAAATAAATTTCCTCTGTATAGCACAGGGAACTGTATTTGGCATCCTGTAATAACCTTTAATTAAAAAGAATATAAAAATGAATATATATATATATATATATGTATGACTGTAACATTATGCTGTACACCAGAGACTGACACATTGTAACTGACTATACTTCAGTTTAAAAAAAGTCTCTGCCAGTAATTACTCATATTTTGTTTTTTAAATGTCAGCTTTGTGTTACTGACAATTGTGCTCTTGTGGCCCAAAATCAAGGTGGAAATAACATTCAAATGAACATCTCTGGTCAGTTAATAACCCAAATACTGGAGGAATCCACCTCCTAATTTCTAGTCCAGTCTGACTCCTGAGTAGTTTTTTAGAAGGTGGCAGCTTTATTATTTTTAGTTTTCCATTCTTATGAGCCAATTGCCAAAAACTCTTTTTCAAAAATAATTGTGCCTTAGTTTGTTTAACTATTTCCATATTGGAATATTCTAGTTGCTTCCACTTTTACTCCTATAAATTATGCTGAAAGGAGTATCTTGGTATATATTTGTTCTCCTAGAAAATTGTTGGTTCCCAAGAATCAAATACAATGGGAAACATCAAATATTTTATTATAAAATATAGCACACATGTGAATATGTATAATACATATGTATAGATTTAAAATAATTATGAAATTAACAAATGTGAACCCACTACCCATCTCAGGAACTAGGATGTTACCAGCACATGTGAAACTCCCCCTTGCCCCTGACTGTATCCCCTCCCTGACTACTGATCTTGTCCTGGTCTCTCCCTCCAGAGATAATTACTATTCTGAATTTTGTGATCGGCATCCCTTTACTTATAGTATAACCACTCATGTATGCATTCCTCAAATATGCATGCATATTCCTCATACACACATATTTTTATTTTTGCATGTTTTGACCTGTATATAAATGGAGCCATACTCTACATATTCTTCTATGACATGCTTTTATTCACTTAATATTATGTTTCTAGGATTTATGCTTATGGATACATGCCATCACTTTTCGTTGCTGCGTACTATTCCTTTGAATAACTCTCACTCTTTATCAAGTTCACTGTCCTTGAGATCTCAGTTGTTTCTAATTTTTGCTCCATAACAATGCTGCCACAGGCATTTGGTCCAGGTCTCCAAGTGTTTCTCTAGGAGCGAAATTTGGATCATGTTCTTGCAATACATGGTCAAATATAATAGAACATAATTAAAAGCTGCATTTTCTATAATGAAAGCATAGGCATTTTTAAAGTAGCCAAGGGAAAGTTTCAGGGGTTCCCCGACATCCAGTTTGGGTAGACACATCTGACACACAGATGTACAATATTTCTGACTCCTCCGAAGCACCAGCCACCCACCCACCCATAAGCAAAGAATCACTTCTGGCCCAGATGGAAGCCATGGAGAGTCCAGCACCTTCCTGAGCTGGGGAGTGTGACATCTCCTTACTTAGTGACAAATGGGCACAATGTTTTGACCAACCTCTGGGAGCAGGACTAAGGGAACACACAGTGACCGAGTTCTTCAACCTTATTAAACAATCAGGCACTTCACATTAGTATTCTATGATCACATGTAATCTCTACAGCTACAGTTTGACATAGAGAGTAGAGTCCCTGTTTTGCGGGTGGGCAAATTGAGGCTCATAGAGGTTGAGAAATTTGTTCAAGGTCACCATCAGTAGGTGGTGGAGGTGGGGTTCCAATCTTGCCTCATCCTTTCTCCTCACAGGTAACAATGCCTGGCACACGCTTGGTGCTCAGTAAATATTTGTGAATGAATGAAGGGAGGAAAAAGACATGGCATGGGTGACTGTGCTTAAAAACAGAACAAAACAAAACCAAGACTCTGATAGGCTCCAGAATCCAGCTGTAATTAGTGAGAGCTGTGACTGCTCCCCCCGCCGCCCCCCCCCCCGCCCCCCACACCGCCCTGATCCTCGCAGCAGAGCTGAAGAGCAGGTTGGAAACTGCCAAGGTGACTTCACCGCAGGGAATGACCAGGGCTCTGCATGGCCGCCTGTCCTGGGTGAATCATCATGTTCTCTGACCTTCAGGATGACCTACAGCGAAGCCACAGCTGGCGGAGCGGACACTGGCCTCTTTCTGAAAGGGCAAGGCTCGGGCCAGGCTGTGCTTGCCCCCCAGATGTTAGGCCAGCCCCCTGCTTTTCACTGCAGGATTTCAAAGAGCCTTATAAAGAAGGATCCCCAGTCCACCCAAGCCCCGGGGGGGGAGGTGGCATTCTCCCCAGGTGGGGAGGGCCAGATTCATTGTGGAAGTCATAAATCAGAGGGCTGGTAGCCCCGGGCAGCTGAGCAGAACCCCGGACTTGAAAGCCCAAATGTGGGCCCAGGGTCCAGCTGCAGCCCTCGTCACAGTGTGATTCTGGGACTCGCCTCCGGTCATGGAAGCCTGGGAAGGAGGCCCAGATGTCCCCACCTTTCTGGTACCTGAACACCCACCACTAAAGGTTGCCTATCATTCCTCAGAGCTCAACATGCAGCTCCTGGAGCCAATTAGAAAAAAAACAAGGAAGCAAACAAAGTAGGACCATTGCAACAAATTATATTGAAGCTGTCATAGAAAGGAACACGTTATTCCTTTAAAAGAATTAAACTAATTTTAAAACACGGATTTATGGTAAGGGCTTCATAATCATCCTACATTACTGCTTGAAAGAACAAGGGGATTTTAATAATAATATATGTGTGTTTATATATAATGTTTGTAATATATTATTTTTAAAATTTCAGACCTTTATTCGTGACCAAAGTAAATTCTAACTTCTAACCTCAGCTGCCTTGGGTTATAATACGCTGTTCTTGTTACCTTCATGTGCGAATGGGTATTCATATATTTTATGTACTGTATTTTAATATTTATATACACACTATTTTTATGTACTATACTTATATAAAATATGTATTTTTATACATTTTATGTCCTAAGTTTTTATATACTTTACTACATTTTTTCTATTTTCTATTTTATATAATATAAATATATAGTTATACAATTACATTTATAATTTATACTTAAATTTATGATATAATTATATATAAATTACTCTATATTATATACTTTTATAGTCTACATATAAGTATATGAACATAGTATTTAAAATTTCTATATTTACATGTACGTAATTTATATATAAGTAGATAAATAGAATATTAAAATTTTAAATCTATTTATACATATTTAAATACAAACAAATGTATACTCTGAATTTAATGGATCTTGGCATATAAAGGGGAGAAGAGGCAGTTAACATTAACATAGCTCACATGAAAACAAACCTGAGCGATTAAAAATAAGAAGTGTGGGTTTCCCCCTCCTGCTGTGCAAAAAAAGCCAAATCTCCCAGCCAGCCCAGGTACAGTCTCTCAGCTCTCCAAGCTGCCTATCAGCCTTACATGTCTTGTAAAGCTGGAGGCTTGTTAATCTAGAAGGCTGTACAGATGGACTAACTGAAGCTTTAGTCATTATGCTTAATTGGGCGAGTGGCCCTCAGAGCTGTCTATAAACTGTGTGTTCACAGTGAGGTAATTAATAACGCCACTTCCTTTCGAGAGACATATCATTAGCCATTATTTCTAGAAACATGACATTGATCTCTTTATTCAGAGAGGTAATTGCAGGTTTCTGAAAAGAGTGTATGGTTTACCCAACAATTCCCCTCAAATGACATCATCTCTGAAAAGTAAAACCCACAAAATCTGTCATTTTGAATCCATAGTTGAGATTTTGTTCCCTAGGTAGTAAAAGAAGACTGGAAAAAAAAAAAAGAAAAAAGAAAAAAGAAAAAAAGAACTGTTTTGGGTTGGAAATAAGAATGAAAGATAAGATTTGGTTTTTTTAGATATTGATAATTTCTCTAGGAGGCTGGTTAAGGGGGTTGGGTTTGTGTTTGTTAGAATCACAGCGAGATGTAAAACAAAGTAATGATAAAAATTTGTTAAAGGTTTACAACAGTCTTTAATGGTTTTCTTATTGTGTCTTACAACATGCTCACAAATGAATTGACCATTAACATGTGAAAACCCATGTGTTCCAAAATCCAATTCTTAACATTAAAAAAGTTGGGAAATGCAACAGGACTTGACAATTTGCATTGATTGGATTCCATACTATAGGGCAAGAATCAAAGCAGTTTCAGAATAACTTTTGCCAAAGCCTCCAGCTGATTTAACCATCAACAATCCTACTTTCAGTGTCCACGTTAAATTGAAAAAAAATCTAACTTGCCACATTTCACTTTTTTTAGGGACTTTATGAGGTAGTGTAAGGATTAAGGAGAAACAAGACCTTTATTCATTTGGATTATTTTCTTGCCAGTTTCAAATCCTTGCCTGGTTTTTAGAACAATCTGAGTCCATTTGAGAAAGCAGAGTTTAGCCAATTAGAACAAGGTAGCTTATTTAAATCAGCTGCAAGATAATCTGCTTCAAAACTCTTTTGTAAACTTTACACTGTGAATGTTTCAAATGGTGATGACTTTATCAAACCATGACTTTCCAAAGCATATTTCTTTTTCTAAACTTGTTTGGCACCAAATTCTTGGCTTTTTCAGGTAGCGTTCTAAATGGAAAACATAAAACGTCTATACTTGCTATAAACCAGCATTTCTCAAGTATACTAAAGGAGAGATCAAATGTGTAAGATGCTGCAAATAAATTTGGAAACATGATGCGTTTTCTGTTCTCGTCTTGTGTGCATTGGAATTTTAAAGGCCCTGAGAAGTCCTGTAGTGAAGGAAGTTGCTGGGCTTTGTTTACCTGGAGAAATTTTTTAAGATGTTTATTTGTTTAACTTTTCTATATGTTTATAATGTTTATAATAGTGGGTTAAAGCAAAACTGTTTTACTTTTTTCCCCCATAACACCTATTAACATGCTACAGACTTAGCATTTCTTAAAACCCCACAGGACACATTGTCCTAAATGGTGTTCAAATGCCTAAATAATTACTTTAAAGATAATCATAAAATGTCATTTAATGTCTCAATACCAAATGGATAGATATTGGATTGGAAAATTTGGCATTTTAGGGCTTAGAGACTTAAAGAGGGTATTTATAGCTTACGGGTTTTAAAACCATAATCTCATGATAAATTTGGTTAACATTATTAAAAGCTACATCTTCAATATCTATGCTTTGTTTAATATATTAAATTTATTAGCACGGTTGTCTGCTGGATTTTATTTTTAACCTGGCAGAAGCATATGCATTTTCATCTAAAGTTAATCTAAATGCTCAAATTTATCTTCAAATGCTTTACTCGGTTAATTATTGCAGACATATCTCGCTAATATAATACAGCAAACAACTCTATCTAAGATGTACTTTGGATCCCTAATTATCTATAAGAATTAAAGATCTTTTGATTGAAATAAATCACTCCCATTAAAAATCAAAAACCCCATTTTTCTCTCCCAAATTCAGACCCTGACGTATCCTTATTCATTATAGATACTGCCAGTAGGCATATGCCCAGGGCGGGTGGGGACACAACAGGAGAATCCTGGGATGGAGGCCTGGGCTTGGGTACTGCAAGGATTTCTCTGAAGGGCATCCTTCAAGGGTTTATTAGTTTCAGGGATATTAAAATGTACTGATTAATCTAATGCTTTCCTAATGTTTTGGATTATTCTACGTGTGACAAATAAACAATGGAAAGTCTTCTAAGGGGTACTTAAGTTAAGCAAATAAATTCTGGCTCCCTCAAGTGAGTGGATCAAGATGTTTTTGTCTTTTCTTTCCTGCCTTGGCGGGTCTGATAAAATCAGAAACTTCTCAACCCTTTGGATTTTTAAGTAGGAAAGAAAGACCAGATTTCGGCCTCGATGCCTCTCCCTGGGCCCACTGAACCCCAACCAAGTGGCTGTGGGTCGCAGGAACAAGAGTTTCTTTGTCATCTTCATTAATCAAACCCACCAAGCCAGATCAATGGAAGGCATTTTTTAAAGGGAAATAATTCAGTAGAATTGGGATGTGTCGCTCTTTAATTAGTTTGATGAGCCCCAAGCCTGAGGACCTGTCAAACACCTGGTATCAACCCTGTGCTGCTGACCTAGGGAGAGGCAAAGGGATGGGCAGGTGGAATTAGCTGAATGGGAAGCCTTTTCTGTGCAGCCTGTGCTCCAGATGAAAAGAATCATTACCACAACGATACTTCTAATTATACTGTCATTACGATATGTCTTCGGTTTGCTGTGGGGCCAGGAGCCTTGCCTTTAGACAACATGATCCAGGAGACAGGGAAAGTGGGGCAGCCTGGAAGGCACTGAACCCTTTCACCAGGCGCACACAACTTACATCTGCAATGGGGAACCCAAGAGTTTTCTTCCCACCTGGCACGTAAAAAGTGTCCAAGCAATACGTATGTTGCCGTAAGAAAGCATGTCAGGGAGGGGCTCTTGGCACACCCACCATCACTCACATCATATATGGCATTTTCATGCTCTTGTGTCCCAAAATTCTGCTCAAGCTCAGCCAACGGATACTGTCTACTGTGGAATGTAGCAGTTGGACCACCTCTGTAGCACTGGGTAACAAATGACTGAACAATGGACTTTACTATTCCTAATTTGAGTGTGTGTTTCCAAATGCAGAACTGGGTACTGCAGAGTTAAGGGGATAGGACGCGTCTGTCCATGGGAGGTTGCAGCTCAGAGGGGCAAAGTATGGGCTTTGGGGTTTGATGGGCTTGGATTTGAATCTCAGCCTCTTAACTTGCTAGGTTTTGGCCTTGAGTAGATGACAAAGTTCTAAGCCCATTTTACAGATGAGGGGACCGATCTTCATGAAAAATACACACCTTCTAAGTGTGAAGTTCAAGGCTGACTTATTTTGAAATAGTTTAAATTGTGATTTAAACTAGACTGTTATTCAATGCAGACGCAAATACATGTGCTATTCTAAGAATAGCAATAAAGTGTAAGAATACTTTCTATATAAATTTTATAGATATAGATCTATCTTCTCTATAAAATGGGGACTCATTATAGTACCTACCTCACAGAGCTGCTAGGAGGAATCCACGATAATTCACGTTACACTGCCAAGCAGTACTCAGAAAGCCGAAGCAAACACTTAAGAGGATGGTTGCGCAGTGATAGTTTTAAAAAGTTTTCTTAAAGTGAGTCTACATTTCATTGAAATGATCAGCCTCGCAGAAGTGCCTGCAGGCTTTGTAATAAAGAAACCCATGGATGGATTCCCTGTTTCTGAGGTTAAGGGCTAAGTGACTTTCTGTAGATTCTAGTTGCAAAGAGCCTAAAGAAGGCTGGTTGGTGAACTGAATTCTCTCTTTCCTAAGTCTGCTTTGAATACAACAAGCTCCTCCAAACTGTTTTGGAATAAGTACCCGGTAAGATGCATTTTCCAAATAAGATGGTACGTTTCATGTCGATGACACTTGGAGAGTGAAAATGCTATTATTAGGAAGAATCTTTGAATACTTGGGGGACTTTATTCTTCAGGATAATGAACCATAATGCCCCAAATGGGGTCATGGATTTGAGCATGAAGAAATCCAACTCTGTTGACATCTTTTAAAAACTGTGTCTGCCCGCAGCCTTCAATTGGAGATGAGATTCTAGAAGACATTTTATTTCATATATTCTTCATACATATAAATGGATTTACACATAGGATGAGAATTTGAACTATTTGGAAGAAAAGCACTCTTTATGTTGAAAGTATTCTTATATTTTATTGCTATTCTTCTTAGAATAGCACACATATATGTGTCTGCATTGAACAACAGGCTGGAGAAACCACAATTTAAACTATTTCAAAATAAGTCAGTCTTGAATTTCACACTTACAGGGTGTGGATTTTTCATGAAGTCTAATAAAAAGCACATAGTGGGAGGATTTATTTTACTGACAAATACCACTAAAGGTCGACTGTGGTGAGTGGTTTGGGGCTCGAACAAAGCAAGCATGAAGGGGAGTGGGCGTCATCAGAGGACACTACCCCCCCCTACTCTTTATGCAAATTTTGTTGCAAAATACATATATGCAAATATATGTTTATATATATCTATCTCAGACAGCAGTATAACTACATAAATACATATTCCAGATAATGATTGAGCACTGAAAAAATATTCAGCATTTTTGTCATGTATTTCTAACTCAGTAATGGGATTTCCATCAGGCAAAATTATTATTGTTTATTTTTAAGTCCTTGCCATGATTATTTTAAAGTTTATACATCTTGTGGGTTTTGGTATCATGCTAATGTCAAGTTATTATGAACTCTGAAGTGTTGCTAAATCCAGGAGCTAGTTAATTTCTACGACCATTGTAAAGATGACATTGTATTGCGATGAATTTTAATTAAAATGGCAGACTTTGTTTAATCCTTTTATTAAAAAAGCTCCCAACGATGCAAGTAAAAAGTTTATGCAAGAAAGCAGTTAATTTTTTAGAAGTTTGAATATCTTTTCTGTTCAAATCTCATAAATGTAGCCCTCTATCAACCCATTTTTTTCCTTCTAAGGCAGTTTTCCACTTATTTTGTATAAAAAGTAGAGCCTGGAATTTGCTTTAAGTATAATTAGGGCCCTAAAACATATGGTTGCTCTCTGAAAACCCTATCTCTGAGCTTTTTTGCAATACAAGTTAATTAACTGGATTTAGATATTTGCAAGATGATATATTTAATGGGATTACTGCTCATATAATGTTCTCAGTGACTGATTTGCAATCTAAGCTCACGGAACCGAGTGCTGAATTTCCAGCTCTTTGAGAGTTAATGTTGTGTTAAAGAAAAGTACAATTTGAACCTCATTGTTCATGAATAGGTGAGTTATTCCCGTGAAATGGAGCTGGGCCCGACCAGGGCTGCAGCAGGCAGATGCGTGATCAGGGGCTCGGAAACCACCGCATTCCAGCCACTGCCCCAGGTAGCTGGATCCCCACACCTGAACTCCTGACAAGTTCAAGGCAATTGTGTGTCTGTCAAAATATAATGGCCCATTATTCACTGTCTGTCTCCCAAGTGGGATCAATTAGATGCTTCTGCTCCACAGGCTTAAAGATAAACACCTATGTTTTGGTTGGTTGAAAGTTAAAATGAAACCATACATAACCATTCTGCATCCCTGGAGCGGGCCATTGTGAGCGCTGAATGTTCTAAATCCACCTTTCAATGCAGTCATTCAAAATATTTGTGATCATTTTATCAGACTAGGTGGAAAGGTAAGTAATAATCTGCTTTGAAGGAAGAGCAGTAAAAAAAATGTCAGCCTTCCAAAAAAAAAAAAAAATCTCTTTCTAGTCATATCTGCCTTTGTCTTATTCTTCCTTCTTTTGTTGAGCAAATATATTTCTGCCCATCAGTTGGGCTCACTCTAATGTTACGGCTTTAGTCACTGAACATGCCATCACTAATGAATATAATTTAAATCTTCCTGATCAGAGGACTACTATAAAAATAGCATTTTAACTAAAATGTTGAAGCTTTTATTAAATGTATAAATATTAGCTCAGTCAAATAACTGTTAAGAGAAAAGGTAAACCCGCCCTTGGTTGGAAGACTATATAATGACACATCCCATTTCTCCTTTTCACTGGAACTTAGTGAGTGAAATGGTTTCTTGTTCTTGACTTAATGAGATCATTTCCAGAGAGCCATCGACTCAGTTTATGTCTTGTCTCTGAGCTTCCGAATCACCACTGAAGCATCTCAAGCAAAAGGATGACTTTAAAAGGAAGAGTCTTTCCGTAACACAGACATGACAATTTCCCTCCTTTTAGCTAAGTACTTAGGAAAGTGAGCTGTTAGGCAAAAATGAAAGTATAATTTGAACACAGGAGTCAAAAATCAGAGATGAGAATTACCAAATGCAAAGGCAAAGTGAGCGGAGAGGTCATTCGGTCCAGGTTCACTTTATGGAGGAGAAGGCTGTTGTCCAGAGGGCACATGCCTTGTTGGATGTGACAGCGAGAGCTGGGGCCCCATTCAGCTCTCGAGTCTCACTCAGCTCCCTGGGTGGGTGGTCCAGGCTGAAAGGGGAGCCATCTGAAGAAGGGAAAGAGTCTGACTTTCACTATTCTTTTTTCTAGAATACTCTATGGTGTAGAAAAGAAGCTCACAGACACACACTGTCATACAGTTCCCCCTCCCTGCCACTGACATCTATGAATGCGCAATCCCTTCACCAGTAGTGGCTGGGGACATAAGGATCAGCATGTACCCCAAGAGCCCTGCAGTGATTTGGGGTCTCCCTCCAAGGGCTCCTAATGAGACCTGCTGGGGTACATGCCCACCCCCCATACCCTCCCCCTGCTCTTCTAATCTTCCCAGCAACTTAGGGGTTTTCTAAGTCCGGGGACCCTTGTTTCCCAGCTCACCTTAGATGAGGCACCATGGCTTTTCTGTACGTTCATGTGTTTCAGCTTTGGAAGTTCACGGAAAAAACTATTTTTCTACCTCATTGAACTTTTCCGAAGTCAAGGGAGTTGGGAGCAACCTCCCAGCCCTTTTCACCTCATTAACCTCTACCCTTCCTATAGATCTCGGCTCATTTTCAAGCCTTTCCTGACCTTCACAACCAGGTCAATCCCTCTAGAACAGGTTTCTATGACATCATATATCTTCCCTTTGCTGCATTTAGCATAATTGTAATTTTATATGTGTTTATGTGCTCTTTCTAATATAACTTTTTATTTTGAAATAGTTAAGACTCACACAAATTTGGAAAATTTGTACTGAGAATTGTTGTGGATTCACCCGGCTTCCCTGATGATAACATCAATGGTAATTTCAGATGTAATCACGGTAGGTTGGCAAAACCAGGAACCAGCATTGGCACCATACTGTTAATTCAGGTCAAAATCTTACTCAGATTTCAACAGTCTTTACATGAACATTGTGTGTGGGTGTAGATTTATGAAGTTTTAGATTCTAGAAACTATGGCCACAATCAGGATACAGAGCTGTTCCTTCACCATGAAGAATCTCCCCTGTGTTACCCCTTAATAGCTGCCCCCTGTTCTCCAGCTCTCATCCCCGGCAACCACTGGCCTGTTCTCTTATTTCTATAGTTTTATAGCTTTGGGGATGTTATGTAAATGGAATCACATAGTGTGTAACTCTTTAAGAATGGCCTTTTACACTCAGCATAATGCCTCCAAGTTGTTTGCTTTGATCAATAATTTGATCCCTTTTGTTACTGAGTACTGGTCCTCGGTATAGATGTACCACAGCTGGCTTATCCATTCATCTGTCCAAGGACACTTAAGGTGTTTCCAGTTTCCAGTTATTACAAATAAAGCTTATATAAACATTCATGCAGAGGTTTCTGTGCGAACATCCATTTTCATTTCTCTTGAATAAATACCCAGGAGTGAGACTGAAAGGGTGTATGGTGAATGTATGTCTATAAGAAACTACCGAACTGTTTTCTCTACCGAGGCTGTACCATGCTGCATTCCCACCAGCAATGTGTGAGAGGTCTAGTTGCTTCACAACCTCATCAACAGTTGATATTGACAGTGTTTTGTCTTTGTTTTTGTGTTTTTCAATTTAGCGGTTCTAATAGGTGTGGAGTGGTGTCTCATTACACCTTTATTTTTAGGTTCATAACCTTAGTGGCTAATGATGCTGAACACCCTTCCATGCGCTCCTTTGCCATCTATATGTCCTCTTTGGTGACGTGCCTCTACAAGTCTTGCCCATTTTCTCATTAGATTGTTTGTTTTCTTACTGTTGAATTTCGAGTGTTCTTTATATATTCTGGATCCAAGTCCTTTGTCAAATATGTGATATGAAAATATTTTATTCCAGTCTGAAGCATATCATTTTATCTTAAGAGGGTGTTTTGCAGAGCAAAATTTCTTAATTTGGGTTAAGTCCAGTTTATCTCTTTTTTCTTTTATGGATCATGCTTTTGAGATCATGGCTGACATATCATATCTAAGAAATCTTAGCCCAATCCTCAGTCACAAAGTCCCCAGGTGATTCCGATCTAGTTGGAGCATCAAGCATTGGGCCAGCTTTGGGTCCTTTCATATGCAAATATCTATGTCAGCATTTGGGTTCAAAGGCAGCACTAACAGTCCTTTAGTTCACTGCAACAAACAGAGAGTAAGTGCCTACTAAATGCAAAGTATTGTTGGCAGCAAAGATGACATTGACTTTGCTTTTGTAAATGTACAGTCGAGGAGGGGTGGGATCTCCAGTGGCTAAATGACTGTAATAAGGGTGAGATCAAGGAAGGGTCTGTTGGCAAAGTAGGCAAAGATCACATCTGTGAGGAGAATCAGGAAGTCTCCATGGACCAATGGGATTTGAGAACACATGGGAGGATTTCCGCAGGCAGAAGCTGGGAATGGAAAGGGGACTTCTGGTGCAAAGGACAATGTGAACAGAAGCTGTGGACAGAAAATACACTGTGTTCAAGGCAACACAAAGCATCCAGTCTCAGAGTGGAAGAGGAGGTGGAAGATGATGGGAAGGTGGTTTGGGAGCAGATTACAAAGGCTTTGAAAAGCAAACAGAAGTATTTCTGCTTAATATTCAAGGAGTAGATGGAGCCCGTTGAGAATTTTTGGCCAGAAGATGGGTTAGGTAGATTTTCGGGAAGCTATAGCTGGCGTGGGTTGTGGTGTGGTTCTTGGACGGGAGCTGGGAGAGAGCGCTGGCCATTGTGACAGCCCATGTACACAGCCTTTTCTTTGCTGCTTGTGTGTGATGGGTGCTAACTCATTACAACTTCATGGGAAAGAGGAAGCATTAAAAATCAGACCTGGAAATTGAATGCTCCTACAAATTATGTTAGTGAATGAAAGATGTGTTTCTTGAAAGAGACTTATATTTGTCCAAGATACTACTTATCCAAACAAGATTTTGAGCAACAAGAAAAATTATGCATGTGTTAAAAATGATGTTATAGCTTACTTGGCAAAAAAAAAAAAAAACCCAAAAAACAAAAATAATGCTAAATAATGTACAAAGAATGCAAAGAGATTCACTTGCCACCTAAGATCACTAGTTATACGGTATATCCCAGCTATGTAAAAGCTCCCAACAACTGTACGTAGAAGAGCTAATTCTACTGCCCACTGCTTTCAAAACCAAGACATTATAGCTTTTCTAAAAACTGAAAGAGTCTATACTTGGGTTGAGACCAAATCCTGGGGAAAGGTGTGCTGTAAAAAGCACAGGCCCTCCTGGCAATCTTGGAAAAAGGCATAGTTATCCATGGGAACTTCAGCATGACTCCCACCAGGATCAACCTAAGCCAAGGTCATTGGATACAGACTCTTCTCCATGACATGAAATCTAGGAAATTACTGAACTCTAATGACAAAACTCTGAATTTCGTTTCTGAAAAAATAAAAAAATAAAAAGGAAGGGAAGGAATTAAGAAAGAAAAGGAGAAAGGGAGGAGAGAGGGAGGGAGGAAGGAAAAACAAAAGAAAAGGAAAAGAAAGAAAAGAAGAAAGAAAAATCCTTAGGCTCACACATTTCCATAAGTTACACTGTACCCTCCAGTGTTCAGACACTTAGAGATGGCTTTAATAAAGAGTACGTAATTATTCCTCTTGTTAGTTGTAGGAAGTCAGCCTAACGTGCTCACCATTTGCTGAAAGAGAGGCTCCCACCATGGCACACATCCAGGGGGCGGTGTCTACACCCTCTGGCCTTGCTTGCTTTAGACTTCAAGCAAATTCCATATCTTAATTTCGAAGATCCTAAAATATTGTTTCCCATATGATTTTTTTTTTTTGATCCAAAATCTTATACCACTGAGCCTTCCTAGCTGTTAGAAAGATGCCAACTCAACATCATAAGAGATGAGGATCCCTAATCTTACTTTTAAAGGACCAGAAGAAGAGGAAACCATGAAGGGACTTTTCGGAAACCAACACACAAGAAACAAAAGAACCCATTAAAATTCAACACAATACCCTGAATTCCTGTTAGTCATTTTTGAAAAGAGAAACGGGCATTGGTTACACAAAGATAAGGCCAAGATGCTTAACAGCAGGTAACTGAGATGCTCTGGAGCAAGTGGAAGGAGGAAACAGGGGCCCGTTAGAGACGACGTTAGACTTGGCCAGGGGGAAGCCTGTCACATCCATCCAGCGCATAACCTGGCTTGTCTCTCCGTCGCCACCAACTTAAACAAATTCTTCAGTGTCCTTGTGAATTTGTATCATGAGATGTTCAGAAAGAACAGCCCCTCTCTGTGTATTAACGAGCAAGTGGTCAGGTCACTTCTGCAAGCAAATACTTCAAAAAATAACGCTACCAGGCTTGGCCTCTGCAGCAAGCACGCGTTAACTCCTTCAGAGAAGGGGCTGAAAAGCTTACATTCAGGATACATTAATCTGAAAACAAGTGTACTTTTGTGTCCGGGGAGGATCCTTTCCATTGCCATCAATTTAGTACATCGATCGACAGAGATTCTAGCTTCGCTATCGGGTTGCCCTCGAGCTGAGACCCCCTCGCAGGCCAGGCTGAGGGAAAGCGGCCCCTCTCTGATTCCTCCACGTCATTGGAACACTCGGCTTTCCCTTTCCCTTCAGTGACCCGCTCTGGGTTTCTTGGGAGAAAAAAAATGACCTCCAGGTCATTCAAATAGTTCTTCAGCTCCGTTGGTAACACGGACGTTAACTGGGGGCAAGAGAAACACACACAAAAAACCGCAACCCAACAACAATGAAACACATTTCACTCTTTTGGACCAACACACTGTGGTACCGGGTCACAGATTTTGGTGCTCTGGGGGGTGACATCTAGGCACTTGCAGGCCCATAACCCTTTTCTACTGTGTTGTGGGTTTTTTGAAGATGCTACCATATTTTGAGCTAGATTCTACTGGTGTTGGGAAAAAAATGATTTTTTTTTTTTTTGTAAAGTGTACTCTTTGAGTTATCAGAACCCTGCGTGAACATCCAGGTTTTTTGTTTGTTTGTTTTGTTTGTTTTGTTTTGTTTTGTTTTGCTTTGTTTTAATGCCCTTGTCTTCTTAGTAGTTAGGGGAGTTAGGACTTACAAGTATTTACAAAGGCATTTCTACCTATTACATTTGTAATACTTAGAGAATCGTACGCTTCAAATGTTTAATTGTTTATTACACTTCCAAAATAATAGTATGAATGGATTGAAGGAGTTACCCTGGGCCAATATGGAGCTAGACACTTTGCCTAAATTAGCACTAGTTCACGTGACAGTCCAACATGTCAGGGGGGACAACAGTGAGTCGGGAAAGTTTGGTGACCTGCTCAGGCAACACAGCGCATTGGTGGCCTCAGAGGTGGCTCCAAAGCCACGTCCTTCCCACCGCCTGACGCTACCTCAGGGTGAAAACGTCGGCGAGGCTGCATCAGCCAGGCAGCTTTCAAGCTTCTGATTAGCTCCCATCCTGTTAGGGTTTTTTGGTTTTGTTTAAACAAAATGAAAAGGATAATGAGTTTGACTTACACGTTCTCAGTCTGTGTTTTAAACAACAACTTGCTTCTAAAATTATTCATACTTCCAAATTCTAGTTCTGGAAAACTCAAGTTATCTAACCCAAGACGAGGTTATCAATGTAGGATGTAGTGTGGCTCAAAACTCTGCCCCCTTTTACTCTTGGAAAAAGTGCACCCAGAAGCTAGGAATGCCATCCACTGACAAATAGGACAGGGCACTTCGCCATGTCTCACCCAACCACTTCCCTTTCCCCCAGATGGGAAGCTGAGGTTCAAGGTCACTGTCTGAACTAGGACCTGAGTATCCTGCTCCCTCTCACCTTTGGAGGAACTGTTTGGGGACCACGCAAAGCAGGGTCCTTGCTTTCCTTTCGCCGACCCTTGACTGCCCCTTCCTCCCCTTGCCTTGACGGCCGCTGTCCTTGGTCTGACCCTGCTGATCTCTATCTTGAAATTAAAGTACTTTCCTTATTGACAAAAGCCCCAGGTGTGACCCTGGGCAGGAAAGCCCGCTCCCTCTGCTGCAGCAGCCTGCCTTCTCAGCCCTGAAGATTGAATTTTAAAAGCACTTTGCAAGTCTTGTTTAGTTAATCCCCATAATCATGGGGAATGGAGGTCACTATTAATTTCCCTCCTTGAGTGAGGAAATCCAGAAGCCAAAGGTTCAAGGGTTTCCCAGGATCGCTGGACACTTTCCTCCTGCGGGAGGAGAGGCTGAGGGGGGAACCTGGGGCCCGGCCCTCTGCCGCCCTGTCCTGGTCTCCCCCGCCCTACCTCCTCTTGTGCTTCTGGGTTCCCGCAAGGTGTGCTGGCGCTGGTCCCCTGGCAGATAGGGAGGGGGCTGGAGGAGAATGTCTTTCCCATCACCGCTCAGCGGACTTCCTGGGCTTTCGTTCATTCATTTAATAAATATTTGCTGAGTGTCTTCCAAGTACGGCACCTGATGATAGGTCCTGGGGTTATAACAGGAGAACAAACAGGCATGTTCATTACCCTCATGCGTTCTATAAAACGCCTATCTGGATTTTGACCACTTATTCTCTCATGAATTCTAGTCCTCCAGTTCACTCCGCAGTCACTGTGGGGGCACCTGATCTTTGATTTTCCAAGAGAGCTGAAGGATGGAGGAGGTACCTTTATGTTTTCACACATACTCTCCATTGCTGGGAGGAATTTAAGCATCAGGAAAGGGTCCCCTCTGCCCCCCAAAAAATCACTTTTTTTCTTACTGTAATGGACTAAATGTTTATGTCCCCCTGAAAATTTATGAGTTGAACCTTACCCTGCAGTGTGATGGCACTTGAAGGTGGAGGTTTTGGAGGTTCCGAAGTCATGAGGGTGGAGCCCCCATGAGAGGAATTAGTGTCCTTTTCAAAGGGACCCCAGAGAGCTTCTTCAAACTTTCTGTCCCATGAGGACACATTGAGAAGACTGTCTGTGAAACAGCGGGCTCTCAGCAGACACCAGTTCTGTCCGTGGCTTGATTTGGACTTCCAGCCTCCAGAACTGTGAGAAATAAATTTCTGTTGTCATAAGCTACCCAGTCTATGGCATTTTGTTACAGCTGCCAGAATGGACTAAGACACTAACTCACCTAATCTAGAGGACGTGGCCAGTGTCCCAGTTATGTCTCATTGCAGGTTTGCACATGCAGTGGTTCCCTGCCCAGGATAAGTTCTTGCCATTCAGTTCAATCCATCCAATGTTGAGTGCCTTCTGTATGCAAGCCAGCTCTGGGCAAGGCATCCTTCTGCTTGCCTCTGCTGTTCAAAGGAAGTTAGTGCTCTGCTCGGGGCCCTGAACACTTGTCCAACTGCTCATTGTCAGTCAACAGATGTGCACTGGTGCATTGACTGAGCACCAAGGATATGCAGGCACTGACCCTGCACAGAGGGTGTGGCAGTGAACTAGACAGGCACGTCCCTGTCCACAGTGGAAAGCCCAGACTTCAGCATCTTTGCCTAACATGAAAACCAAGAAGTGGGCAGCACTCCAGAAGTTACCAGAAGCATCTTCTCTTTAAAAAGTTACAAAGTTTCCCAAATACAGAAGTAACACTGTTCACTAGATTTTGAAAACAAAACCATAAAAAGAGTTATCATTAACTGTAGTACTACATCTGCTCTTTCCAGTCTCTTTTCCCTGCATGTTTTACGTAGCTGTGTTCACTATACCAACAACTTTTATTTTTTAACCCTGCTTTTGTAGAGAAAATTGTAGCATGGATGTTTCTCATGTGGCTGCAAAGTCTTATTGAATTTCGCTAATAAGCACACAATATTCTAGGGAATCTCTCAAGGCTCTTAGAGGCTGTTTTTGTTTCCTGTAGCTGCCATAACTACAAGTTACCACAAATTTGGTGGCTTGGAACAACAGCTTTAGAGGCCAGATATCCAAAATCAGTATCAGTAGCCAAAACCAGAGTGTCAGCAGGGCTGTGCGCCCTCTGGGGGCTCAAGGAGAGAATTGGTTCCTCGCGTCTTCCAGCTTCTGGTGGCTGCCAGCCTTCCTTGGCTTATGGTCACATCACCCCAGACTTTAGGGCCAGCATCTTCACACATCTCTCTGTTCTGTTTTCGTAGGGCTTTTGCCTTTTCTGGGTGTCAAATCTTCTTTTGCCTCTCACTTATAGGGACGCATGATTACATTTAGGTCCTGTCTGGATAATCCAGGATAATCTCCCCTTCTTGAAATCCTTAAGTTAATCATATCTGCAAACACCTCCTTTCCAAATAAAGGAACATTTACAGATTCCAGGGCTTAGGGCCTCATATCTTGGGGGAGGATTATTCAGCTTGCTACAAGAACTTATGAGGAGACAAAATCAACAAAGGAAAAAGTAAACTATGAAGGTAACTAACCATGGGAAACAAAGTTCAGAGAAGGCAGGGATCAGGTGAGCTAAACTCCAGAGATCAATAAGGTTTTATGGCACAGATGGAGGTGAAGGATGGAACCCTAATGGATGAGAGACAGTAACACCAAGTCCCAGTCTCCTAGCCTTTTGCAACCTGAGGTATGCTTTCAGAATCATTCTTTTATCTTTTAGATATTCCGAAGTGTTTCTGAACCCATAACTTGATGTAAAGTGTGTCAGGCTTCATGTCGCAGAAATACCACTTCCTACTGGGTGACTGGTAGGCAGAATTTCAGTGTGCCCCCCAAGACTCCTGTCTCCCTGTGTGCATGTCCTGTATAATCCTCTTCCTTTGAATGTGGGTGGAATTTGTGAAATGATCAGATTTCACTCCTGTGATGATTGCACATTATCTGGCAAAAGTGAAGGGGTTTTGTGAATACAGTTATAGTTCCTTGTCATTTTACGCTGAATTAACTAAAAAAGGAGATCATCTTGAGTGGACCTCACTAGTCAAGGATTTAAAGGGGGCAAGGTGATGCCTCGGGGAAGCAGTCAATAGAGTAACTATAGAATCTTGCAAGGAGGATGGGAGATGAGCCTGACCCTGAAAATGAATCCAGTAGCAGGACAGCCATGGGAAGAACTGGGAGGATGCTGCTGAAATCTAGGTGAAAAGTGAGATCAGGGTGAAAGGTGAGAAAGGCCTGGCTTTGGGTGTGGCCGTGAGAACAGAATGGAGAGGACAGTGAAGAAGAAAGGATGAGACAGGGGGAGAGATTGGGAACTGGCTTGAGAGAAGAAACAAGACCCCAGAAATACCAAGGATTTTAGGACCTAGGATTGAAAGAATATTGATCATAATGGTTAATTTTATGTGTCAAGTTAACTAAGCCACAATACCCAGATGTTTGGTCAAACACTAGTCTAGATATTGCTATGAAGATTTTTTAATGAGACTAACATTTACATCAGTAGACTTTGAGTAAAGCAGATGACCTCCATAATGTGGGTGGGCCTCGTCCAATCAGTTGAAGACCTTAAGAGAAAAAGTCTGAGGTCGCCCAAGAGAATTCTACCAGCAGACAGCCTTTGGGCTTATTGACCTACCTTTCAGATTTTGGACTTGCCAGCCTCCACAATTGCATGAACTAATTCCTTAAAATCAATATTTCTCTCCTTTATATATATATATATATATATATATATTATTTACACACATATATCGCATTCTATTGGTTCTGTTTCTCTGGATAACCATGGCTAATACAGAGGGCTACAGAAAAGAGATAACCTGGGACTAATTCCTATGGGAAACAAAATATAAAAACAGCAGGAAATGCAAGGAGTTCTTAAGAAGAGAGAAAACACTGGATATATATGCCCAGGAGTGGGATTCCTGGGTCATATGGTAAGTCTATTCCAGAAGGAACCCTACTTCAAAATGACACCTGCACCACAATGTTCATAGCAGCACTATTTACAATAGCCAAGACATGGAAACAGCCTAAATGTCCATCAACAGATGACTGGATAAAGAAGAAGATGTATACTTATACATGGAATACTACTCAGCCATAAAAACTGACAACATAACGCCATTTGCAGCAACATGGATGCTCTTGGAGAATGTCATTCTAAGAGAAGTAAGCCAGACAGAGAAAGAAAAATACCATATAAGATCGCTCATATGTGGAATCTAAAAAAACAAACAAACAAACAAAACATAAATACAAAACAGAAATAGACTCACAGACGTAGAATACAAACTTGTGGTTGCCAAGGGGGCAGGGGGTGGGAAGGGATAGACTGGGATTTCAAAATTGTAGAATAGATAAACAAGATCATACTGTATAGCACAGGGAAATAGACACAAGATCTTATGGTAGCTCCCAGAGAAAAAAATGTGACAATGAATATGTGTATGTTCATGTATAACTGAAAAATTGTGCTCTACACTGGAATTTGACACAACACTGTAAAATGATTATAAATCAATAAAAAATGTTAAAAAAAGAGAAAATACACAAAATTGACCAAAAACGAACTTGCAACCACAACAGCGGGTTCTCCATCTCTGCTGAGTAAGAAGGCTTTCACTAACACCTTTAAAGCAGCCGTTGCTGAAGGTCCCCGGACAGTGTTAAAAGAACTTCCCAAGCAGCTCGACCTGTCAGTTGGCCTGACTCTCTCAGTCTGTTGCAGCTCAAGAAATGATGAGGATGCAATAAAGTCCAGTTTATCCCCAGCGTCTTTCTAATGGGCACATTATTCAGTGACTAACACAAAATATGGGTCTAGCTAATGTTTGTGGTAAAGCTATTCATGGGTTTCCTTGCTAATTCACCACCATAAAAATTGTGATAATTTTAGACTTGTTTTTTAACATTAATTATGTCTTGCAAAAGCATGGTTAAAAGTTTTGCAGTGTGAAATACAGCCCTTGAGCAAGCAGGAACTGCAGTAAGTCAGCCTTCCCTTGAAGTCTGCGTGAATGATAACTGTAAAATAGTCCATTTCTCTGGCAGGTCTGATTTGGGATGTATATTACACAGAAGGTGCATTTTAAAAAAATAACAACTTCCACCCTATAGTAAAAGCTTAATAGCTTTTTCTAGTCTTTGAATCCAGTCTTCACATGCAATTTAATAACTTTATAAATACAGTAATAACTTTAATAAGGTACATGTTAGAAATCAGGGTTTTTTATTTTACTCGATATGCACATGAGCTCTTATAAACCAAGAGATATTTTGTTTCAAACTCTTTCTCTAGCTTCATCATTGTGTTGGAAAGAGAGGGTGAGGATTACAATCCTTCTTAAGTAAACTTTCACTGGAAGCCTGCTCTATGCCCAGGACTGGGATGGGAGGATGAAGAAGCCACAGAGGCCGCCCGCCCCACTCCCCCTCCAGCCACTCAGAGGAGTCCGGCAGGTGGACTGTGGGACAGATCATGGAAGACACAAGACCAGGGGAAGCACTGAGAAAGGAGAACTTTCACTTTCCCGGCATGAAGATGGCATTCATGTCTTTCTCTAGTTAACGAGAAAGTTTTGCCTCTGGTTAAACCCACATCAAGACTGGCATGGCCATGTAGGAGCCATGTGACTCAGGCAAGTTAATGATGATTTCTGGGCCTCTGTCCCTCATTTAAATGGAGGGCAATGATAGCACTGATGTCATCCTGTATCTACTGTGAAGCTCCAATGAACTTGAAGAATGACTAGAATATAGAAGGTGGAAAAGCAGGCAGAGCATCTCAGGTAGGGCAGAGAGTGTGGATAAAGGCCAGGTAGGTGTGAAAGTGTGTGGTGTATGAAGACAGTAGGTTTTTCTTACTGCTTAAGCCTAGAATTCTAGCAGGGTAAGGTTAGGATGGGTCTTGAGAGCAGGTAAGACCAGATGGGTACCAGTGAGGGGCCATGTCCAGGAGTTTTGATATTGTTGGGCAGAATATGGGCAAACATCAGACTTTAAACTAATTTGATTCCATGAGTATTTGGGGAGATCCCTTTGGTAGCTGGTGGCAACTAGTTGATTTAATTTGTTGGAGCAATTGAAGACGCAAGTCAAGGAGACCAGGTGGGATGGTAGAGGTGGCAACCTGGGGACATTTCAGGGAAAAAGCTACAGCACTTGTTGACCAAATGCTCAAGACTTTGACCTTCTTGAACACATAGTAGGCTCTCAATCAATATTGAAAGATGGAGTCTCATTGGGAAACTAGTGCTGGATGAAGAGAAGTCAAGAATGGATACTCATGCTGAGTCATTGCCAAATTGCTCTGCCATCACCTGGGGCAATCACCCAAAGAAGGGGGCACCACTGTGCCCGTTAGCCCCACCACTTTGAAAATGTCTCCCCAAGTTTTAAAGGATTACCCTGATCTCACATTTATGAAGTAAGATCTGTTACATGAGGGACTATCTTTTATAGCCCTGTGCTCTTGGCAATGAACAAACATCTCAAATTCCCAGGAAGAAAGCAGGGGTTCTATTATGAAATTAATTTTCCACTGACCCAGGTCCAGAAGGCGGTTTAAAAGATAAGTGTTGATTGATGGGCCTATGAAGACTTCCATCCAGCTTTGCAAAGAAAAGGCTGCAAATCTGCGAGTAGAAATAGAGTCTTTCTGGAAAAAATATTAATCCTGTACCTCGGTGTTACCGGGTGATTGCTTTTCAACACCTGCGAGGACTTTTAAATGAACAATTCCTATTTATATCTTCCCCTAAATAGCACTGGAACTCCCAGGCATCTTATAAAAGTTTGAAACAGGCCTATGTTGCCGAGGTCATAACTTGATTAATCATACAGAAAGCACAAGCCCAGGCCTATTACAGTTAGAGCGGGATCATGTCTCAGATGGGCCAGGCACCTGAAAGGAGTGAATGTCTCAATCCCAGGGGTGATTCTGAGAACAAAAATGCAAGGAATGAGTCCAGAGGACAATATGGAAATCTATGGCAGGAGGTGAGTTTAAGAAAGAATTGAAAAGTGAGAGATGAGAATAGAATGATAGAAGCAAGCCCCTGAGGACGTGTTTCCATAGCAGCAGGCGACCCAGAGGAGAGGCAGGAGAGAGAACAGAGCCGAAACACACAGCCACAGACTCCGGGGGAAGCGGAAAGTGAAGGAGGCCTGAGAGGCACTGCATGAACCCCTTCTGCCTCCCCATCACACAAACAAGGAAACCCAATGATCAATCCTGAACGTTAGCCCAAAGCTCCCTTCCAGTGTCTGCTTTCTGTTCACCAGGCCGTGCTTCCTAGAGATCCAACCTGATTCTTTCCACACCTTTGCAGGAGAACAGCTGAAGTATCAGATGTACATGGACTCTTGTTTCCATATGCCACAAACACTGAAATGAGGCTGGAGGTTCTGCGGAACACTGAGACACGAATTCTGGCTCAAGAGAAGGTGTACAGCTTTGCAGACAGAAGCAGGAGGTTCCTGTTTTGTTTCGTTATGTTTTACAAACTGGTTTAAAAAGGTGTGAGTGTGTCAAAGCTCACCATGGGGGCAAAGTGTCAGTTACACCCCAAAGATGCCCATGTCCTGATCCGTATAACTCTGAATATGTGACCTTATATGGCGAAAGGGACTTTGCAGAAGTGATTAAAGGCAATCCTCTCCGTGAGATGAGGAGATTATTTTGGATTATCCAGTTGGGCCCAATTTAACCCCATGAGTCCTTTTCTTTCTTTCTTTTTTTCCTCCGAATGTTTGTTTTTAATTGTCTTGATAGTTTTCTCATTAATCCCATGAATCCTTAAAAGCAGAGAACCTCCTTGGCTCCAGAGAACTAGAGAGAGGCAGCCTGAGAAAGACTTGGCCCAACATTGCTGGCTTTGAAGATGGAGGAAGAGAACCCAAGCCAAGGAATGCAGGAGGCCTTTAGAAAGTGGAAAAGGCCAGGAAATAAATGCCCCCACCCCCAGAGCCTCCACAAGGAACACAGCCCTGCCGACACCTTGGTTTTATCCCAGTGAGATTCTGGTAGGACTCTGACCTCCAGAACTGTAAGATAATACATTTGTGTTGTTTAAGCCACCAACCTTGCATTAATTGCATACAGCAGCCATAGAAAATTAATACACTCACCAAGCTGGCGGAGAGAAAAGGCAGACAAGATGAGAATACCACCAAGAATAGAAGGCATCAGAGTTCTGCTGAGATTTTTCTCTCAGATTTGTCTTAGTCAGCCTAGGTTGCTGTAACAAAATATGGCTTAAACAACAGATATTTATTTCTTGTAGTCCAGACCGTCTGGAGGCTGGGAAGTCCAAGTTCAACTTCTTCCTGGCTTGTAGGTGGCCACCTGCTCATTGTGTCTTCACATGGTGGGAGAGAGAGAGAGTTCTGTTCTCTTCCTCTTCTTACAAGGACACAAACTCCATCATAAGGGTCCTACCCTCATGACCTCATCTGAATCTATTTACTTCCCAAAGACCCTGAACCCAAATACCATCACATTGGGTATTAGGGCTTCAATATGTAAATTTGGGGAGAGGACACAAACATTCAGCCCACAGTAAGATTTCTGAAACATTGTTGGGCAAAAATGAAAAGCAAAACAAAATAGAGTAATTATTTTAATCTATAAGCAAGTTAATTTTCTTCAGAGGTAGACTTTAAGTGTTGACTACAACTGATGTACTAAAATCTCTCTGAGACATGTTTCTTCAACTGAATGGGTGTACCTTTAACTTACTGCTTATTTTGGGGGGTATGTGTGTATCCTGGGTGAGCTCATGGGCTATCATGGCTGGAGTCATGCAAGACTACATGAAGGATGTGTGGGCTGTTGTCATGGTGATGGGAAGATCAAGACAAGAAGCCGAACCTGACAACCTGGGTTGTGCTATGAGTAGTTATGTTTATTAAAGTAACCAATAGCTGCTGTAACCAACACAATCATGAATTTCAGTGCCCTGAGTCAACTTGGGCTGATTTCTTAATTATGCGACAATCATGTCAATTAACCAACTGTCAGTTTGGCAGCTGACATTCTACATGATGACTCAGGGACCCAGGCTCCTTCCATCTTGTGACTCTCTCCTTCCCTAGGGACTTGGAGTCCCTAATGTTCAGCCAGTCACTGGGAAAAATGGTGGGAAGACACGCCTTCTCCTTAACTACCATGGCCCCGAAGGAATTCGTTACTTCTACTCAGTTTTCACTGGTGACAATCAGCCCTATTGTCTTACCTAGGTAGAAAGGAACTGGGGACATGTCTCTGCACTAAGGAAGGGAAAACAGAAATCTTTGGGGGAACAGCCAGCAGCTTTTGCCATGGTGTCCAGCACACTGTGCTTTTAAGAGTCAATAGTCTAGATTGGGGAATGTACTGACAATGGGCCACTGTGTTCTCATAAAACTGGCCGACTTGAGTAGCAGGAAAAGATCACTCTCTTCTGGATGGAGTGTGTTTTTTCTATTAGGTAATGAATATTCAGTCTCTCAATCACCCTGGAGGAGGCTGCTCCTTGAAGAGGAAGGGAGGACTTGAGAAACGGCCTCCAACCAAAGAGGCAGCGAAATATCTTTCTCCCTCTGTGCTTTCCTGATTGGGTCTGGATGAAGGTGCAGATGTGATTTTGATGTCAACAGTGTAAGAGAGAGGCTATTGCCAAGGAGACAAGCTAGGAGTTAAGCAAGCTAGTATCTTTCAAGTATTCAGGGGATTTGGTAGAGACTTGTGAGTTTTGAGCGCCCCTATGCAAGAGTAGATAGAGCTGTGTTTTCTATCATTTTCTCCAAACTATCAGTGAAGTCACATTAAAAGCTGTGAAATAGTAGCAGTTTCATTGCAGAAAACAAAGGAAGGGCTCGTGTTATGGGCTGAATCGTACTCCTCCAAAATTCCTATTTTGAAGTCCTAACCGCTAGTATCTCAGAAAATGACCTGATTTGAAAATAGGATTTTTAAAGAGGTAATTAAATTAAAATCAGGTCATTAGGGTGAACCCTAATCCACTCTGACTACTGTCTTTATAAGAATAAGGACGTTGGGAAAGAGACATGCACAAAGGAAGACCGTGGACAACAGTATGGAGGGAAGACAGCAGAAAACAAGGCATCCACAAGTCAAGGAGAGGGTCCTCAGAAGAAACCAACCCTGCTGACACCTTTTTTTGTTGTATTTTGTTTTGGGAGGGGGGAGGTAATTAAGTTTGTTTGTTTGTTGGTTGGTTGGTTTATTATTTTTTACTTTAATGGAGGTGCCGGGGATGGAATCCATGACCTCATGCCTGCAATGCACTCTACCACTGAGCCATACCCTCCCCACTGCTGACACTTTGATCTCAGATGGAGTGTGAGAAAACAAAGTTCCATGGCTTACACTACCCAATCTTTGGTACTTCGTAATCAGTAGCCCTCAAAATTTAATACACCCTGGTTCAGACTTGGGGCAGATCAGAAGAGGGGAGGGCAGGACACACTCCCCAAGGCCATCAAGCTAGTGTTGAGCGCAGTCATTGGCAGAGACAGGGGACACCCAGTGAGTGGTGACAACATCAAATAGTAGAAGGAGCAGCAAGGCGCTGGCTCTGGAGGCCAGACAGGTGAACACAGGGAATCTTATTTTGAGAACACATCTAACTTGTAGAACTTACTGGGGACCGAGTTCTTCCATGACCTTCTGAAGTCACAGTCTTCATAATATGTCATATTAGTGGACATACATACGCCCACGTTTGGATGTTCCAAGCTGGTGAAGCCAAGCCTCATATGGGTAGCAAGAGACTGAATGCACTTGAGCTAACTCCTTCAGGGAAACTGACGGTGAAACCCCAATTCCTCCTTTTCCCGTGTGTGTGTCCTTCACCTCGCCCCCATGAACATGGCTTCATCACCTGTAATATGCTAATAATAACAGTTCTTGCTTGGATACAGTAGCACATAATATAATATCCTACCATTAGACTTAAATGCAATGATATAAGGCTCTTAATACAAGAGTTGGCATATATTATGTGCTCAGTAAATGACAGCTACTGTGCTTATTGTTAAAAAAATAAATAAAAACTTGCTAAGGAGAGGAGCATAGTCCTTGAGCCCTGTTGAAAGGAACAGAGGTATATGAAGGATGTTGGCCACTCGTGTATTGGGGAGAAATTTGGTCCACTCTTTGACCAGATTTGGTCCTAACTAGACCCTCTGTGGGATGAAAATGACTTCAGAAAAGAAGGCTGAGCCATACAGAGATCCATGGTTCTCTTCTGTCTCAAATATTACATCTGTTATGGGTCCAAATCCAGGCACCATCATCCACCCAGAGTCATGTGCCAGTGCCGCCCTGGCTTCTGTCTCTCATGGCTTTTGTCATTTCTGAAGGAGGCCTTGTGCATCTGAGCAGAACTGTTAGCCGTTTCCAGAAAGGGGATTCTCAGAGCCAGATCATAGGAGGAGAGTTGCCTGGCATGGTTAGCTATCTACACCGAGTCTGCTGGATATGCAGTGATATGTAGGGACCTAAGGTGTATTTCGGCGTATGGGGTAGCATCTAATCTCTGAGCACAGATTCAGGACCTAATCAATTTCTTGGTTGAGCTCTCTGTCACTTCCTCCCTCTATCTTGACCTTCAAGTCTTTCAGTGTTGGTGCCTTTTACTCTGTAGACTGATGGCATTCATGAAACTTTTCAAAAATTTGGAACAGAATCCCTGACATGCACACTGAACTGGTCTGTGTCTGATTATGCACCGGCAGCCGCATCTCGCAGATGCCACGGGGATCACAACACGCTCTTATGAAATCGGACTTTTAAAGAGCCGGAGTCAAGCGGCAAAGTCAGTGGCTGTCAACAGCCTGAGTCCTGAGTGAGCTTGGTTTACTGGGTCAGGCAGCTCTGGGTAGTCTCAGATGGCCCCATCTGGGGTTGGGGGAGGAGGGGGAGGGAGAGGGAAGGACCAGGAGGCCGGGCAAGTGGGAGGCCAGCACTGGGGCTGCGGTGCTGAGTCATCCATCTTGTTACCCTGGTTCCAACCCCCTGCCCCGTCCACCGTCTCAGCTTCCTTCTTGCTCCCTGAAACCCTGACTCAGTCATCAACCTTGACTCCTTAGCACTGGGACACTCCGTCATTCTTTTTTAAGCTATACTCCTGAATTTTCGCCCAGATTGGTGGGAGGGTGAGGTTGATCAAATTAGTCCAGAACTATCCAACTGGCTACCAAGTTGAGGACCACATGTGGCCACACTGTGATCACATCGCAAATGTCCCCTCTCACCCACTCTGAGAGTGGCCATCATTTTTAGCCTTATTCTGTAGATAGGTAAACTGAGGCTGAGCAAATCTAAATGACTTACTTAAAGTCACACAGCCCGTAAATGATGGGGATTCAAATTTAGGACTGTTTGGGTTCAAAGCCTATTTTGTTTCTTATCCTACCGTGGTCCTCCATTCAGAAAGGGGAAGGCGTGAGCATCCCTGGGGAGGCATTTCAGGACATTGAACAGGTGTGTGCACATGGGTCTGTGTGTGTGTGCACCTATGTATTTGAGGACAGAAAGGAGGAAATAGGAGATGAAGCAGGGAAGAGCAGTAAGGGTGAATCTGAGGATTTTGAAAGTCAAGTGGAAGAGTTCGAATTTCATTCTGAAGGAGATGCCCACCTCAGAGGACATGCAGAAGGAGGGCTCTTTGTTTCAGAATAAGCCTGCCACTTGGCTTCTCAGGGGTAGACGGGAGGTGGTGAGGAGAGGCAGCGAGGCTCGGTGGCGGGATCCACAGAGGTGCTTAGGGCTGTTTGTTATCCAAGCACACACTTCGTCAGCCAAGACCCTCTCTCCGGCTGCTAACTTCCACTCTTCCGCTGGACTGGCAATTCCTTGACAGCAGAAACTGCGTCAGACTTTTTCAAATCCCCCACAAAACCCAGGATCATGCTGAGCACACAGCGGGAGCCTGGTGAACACTTGTCAAAATAACGCACGTGCTAATTGTTCTTCCCTTACGAGCCAATCACAAGCGGGTGTCATCTGTGTACATGTTACATACAGATCCTGGGAGGAAGAAGGTGATAAATCATTTTATAAGTAAAAATGTCCCTCTGTGCACACACACTTGTTAACCCTTTAGCAAATGTATTCTAAGTCGGCCTGGAAATTTCCAAGTCTTCAAAATAAGAAATCCCAGAGAAGTTTTGCTGACAAGTCTTATTATGCTTTGATTTTGTTTTTATGTCATTGTTCTATTTTTTCCTGTCTGATACCTTACGAGGATCTTCATAAAATGCCATAAGAAACCCAGTGAGATCTTGGCTCCTCATTCTAACTCAATTGCTTTCAGCAGAATTTTACATCAAACACACTGCTGAATTCTTGTAGAAGCGCCAAATTCCAGAATCCGCTTAAGATCTCAAAATTTTAAACACCGGGATTCAACTTCCTGGGCACTTTGTTATCTCAAACACACTTAGAAAGAAAATGTGGACTTTATCTTATTCATTAATGTAATTCAGCTTCTTTATATCCCAAATCATCCTGTCAAGGTTTTGAGGGCCCATGGCAAAAACACATACAATGAACTGGTAACCTAAAAGTTGAATTTAAAAATCTGAACCAGGGAAAGTAGACATTAAAACAGGAAGTCAAACCCAGGAGAAAAATTGAATGCAAATATGTGGGCCCCAAGAAACTGCTTTGGAGTCTCTTGAAAAATGGCAGCCCCTGGGGCAAACCCAGCTGAAGTTACATTGTGCTTGTTCCACACAGTGTTTATAAGACCTTTTTAAGCCTGTTTCACAAATCAGTGGGAGGAGAGACTCTCACAGGACAATAGTGCTTTAAGAGCTGTAACTACCAAAGGCAATGTGTGGACTTTGTTTAGCCCAAGTAGACAACCAACTTTGGTTTTGGATTTGGAAATTTTGCATATGCATTAAGTATTAGAGGATATTAAGGAATTATTGTTAATTTTGTGAGGCATGATAAAGGTGTACATACCAGTAAAACCACAAGATAGCTGAGATTTACTTTAAAATATACAAGCAAAAATGAAAAATCTAAGTGGGATAGGTAAGTAAGATGAGCTAAATGTTGATAATTTTTGAATCTAAGTGATGGGTGTATGAGGGTTTATTATAACTCTCTATTTTTGTAGATGTTTGAAATTTTCC
Organism: Camelus bactrianus; assembly: GCF_048773025.1. NCBI lineage: Eukaryota > Metazoa > Chordata > Mammalia > Artiodactyla > Camelidae > Camelus > Camelus bactrianus. Next base: position 28,122,137 of record NC_133549.1, read on the forward strand.
ATAATGAATATTTTAAAAAAATGTAGACTCTGACTGTCTGGAGGTGGGTTGTGTGTTTTTTAATTTGACACAGCCTCCACCCCCTCCATCCTACCCCTCACCCCCATTACAGACTCCGACTCTTGATTTAATTACCTGCCTGGCTTGCCTTATTACACTAATTAAGATTCCGAGAATCGGACAGAAAAGGGATGCGTGGTCAGCTGTTGAAGAGGAATAAATAGTTCCTCCACTGGGAAGGATTTTACTAGCACTTCACAGGAAAAGAAAGTTCTTCCAAGGAGCTTCGTGGGGAACCAGAGTAATGCAGACAGGGTCCTGTATAGTGTGGTTTCTCGACCAGCTGCAGGACGGACCAGTCCCCCACTCCCATCTTGGGGGACCAAAGAGCAAGTAGTCTGTGGACTGTCTCCCATCTACAAACCATGCTTGGAGTAGCACTCCTCTGTCCCAGCACCCTCAGCAAGGATCAGTAGGAACTGACCAAAACATGTTTCGGGAAAGCATATCTGCCTGGTTCCAAAGCTATGAGATCTGGGCACGCAGCTTTCTGATGGGCTGACTGGATCTAAAGACAAAACGTGGTATATTGGAGACTCGAGAAGACTGAACAGAAGGCACCTTCTTCAGTCAACCCTTTGTAAGCATCACTTGTTGTTGTGGGGTGAATAGTAGCCCAAGAAAATCTATGATCAAGTCCTGACCCTGATACCTGTGAATGTGATGTTACTTGGAAGCAATGTCTTTGCGGATGTAATCCCATGAGGACGAGGTCAGACTGGATTAGGGTGGAACCCAGCCAATGGCTGATGTCCCTATGAGAAAAGGGCAGTTTGGATGCAGAGACGCACAGGGAGAATGCCACATGAGGTCAGAGGTCAGGTTGGGAGGAATGCGTCCTAAAAGACAATGATTGCCGACAGCCACCAGGAGAGAGGCATGGACAGACTCTGCTTCAGCATCTCTGGAAGGAAACAACCCTGCTGATACCTTGATTTCAGACTTCAAGCCTGCAGACCTGGGTGAGAATAAATTTCTGTTGTGTGAAGCCACCCGGTTCCGTAATCCAGCCCTAGGAAAGGAATAGGCGTGCCTCACTCAGGTTTTGGATAAGATCGGCTTGTAGACGGTTTGTTCCTGAGGTGAGTTCCTAGGGGACAGATGTTCTGATGTGCAGTTGCTGAGCCAGGGAGCAGAGGGAGGCTGAGCCCCTCTGGGGAGTGCAGCCGCCCTACTCCACTGTCTTCAGTGCCCCATCTGTCTGCAGGAAGTTCAGTACCGGGGTTGTTTTTGGAGCAGATTTTTAAGAGTCCACTTTAGAATGGGAAACTTAACGTGAGCAGAAACCTTTAGGTCAACGATGCACAAGCCTTAGTGTGCCTGGAAGTGGTATTTAAACTTCAGATCCCTGTGGCTCTCTCTGGAGACTGACTCAGAGGCCTGCAGTGGGGCCAAAGATTCTGGGACATTCCAAAGGTTCCAGGTGATGCAGAGAAAGACGGTTGGAGGCACAGCACTTTGGACCCAGTGACGGCTGAGCTAGAAATATTTGTTCCTGGACAGATGGTCTGTCATCACCTTTTAAAGAGACAACTCCCTATTTTGCATCCTTTTCTCCCAGACAGACTGAGAATAATAAGATGTATAAGATGAAGGTGACACTAATTTCATTCTCTGAAGAATTGTGGGGCTTGGGTAGTTTAATTTTTTTCAAGTGAAAATTCCTTAAGAACTGTAAACATGTCGAATGACGTGAGGAGGGGAAGGAGGCAAGCACTGAAAGGTTGTGGGGTTTTCTCCTCTCTTTTTTTAAGCTGTCACTTAGCAACAACATATGTACGGCTGACAGTTGTAGTCATCTTTGAGTTGGCAACATCGAATTGTTAGGAAGTTTAAATTTGTGGTTTATCATTGTTAGCGGTGTTTTAGCAAATCGTGTAAGGTACAATATGTGCACTCTGCTGTTTTGGAAGGGAAACATTTTAAGTCAGAAATATTTGACTGTAAACATATTTTGCTCCGAACCCTATCTTCCTTCTACATAGAAAAAAAAAAAAAAAACAAAAAACAAAGCTTACCTAAACACAGTGAGAAACCTAGTTAATCACCACTATAGGATTAGGAGGGAAATGTACTTCAAAAATAGTTTATGAAAGTTTTAATTACACACACAATGTTCATAAAAATGTTCAGTAATGGCTGCATATTGATTCTGTCTTTTTTTTTTTCTGGGGATGCTAAAACTACTATTTCAATATACACAGAATCAATAAACATAATTAAAATATGAGCTCATCAAAACAGTAATTAAATGTACTTAACAGCTTTTGTGGCTTTTCCCCATATGGTTACTGTGGGAGTGTGAATCTGGTGTGCTAGATAAATGTAACAAAATAAAGTGAAAGCCTGGGAAAAGATTACTGTCGTATCATAATACAATAAAACCCTGCTCTGCCGCAAGTCCCACGAAATCAAAAAGTCGACAAAAGGAGTGGTGTATGCAATTATTATACATTTTGGGGCTGTTTTCTATTTATATGAGATTAACACTATCATGGTCTACATTCAGAGGGAAGAGTGAAATCCTCCAACATGAAAGGAACCAGGGGAGAGTGCCCTGAATCCTTAATATGACAATTCCCCTTTTAGGATATGGCTGGAAAAGAGTTTGATCCTCAACCGCAGTCCCGCCCCAGGCTGGTCTGCCTGGCAGGGGCTGAGTCATGTGACTCCCGAGCCCTAGACCACAGGGTTCTCAGACCTAGGGCCTGTGAAGATGATTTTTGTCCTTTCTGCAACTCATTGCAGCCAGCGTGGGCAAGGGAAGGGAAAGGTAAGTGAAGTCGGACTCGTGCCTTCCAGGAGGGCACAGCCCGCGCGCCTGGAAATGGTGTTGAATCACTGGGTAAGGACAGGAGGTCTGTCTTTGATGGGCTTCTCCGGAAGCCGACTCTTGCCAAGGATGTGACAGCAAGTTCATGGAAGAGGCCATCCTAGGAAGCATGGCCAGGGGAGGGGGAAGGGGACAGGGAGACAGGAAGCAGATGGTGCAGGTGCCTGACTGGTAAGCTTGCTCCCTGGGGCAGCCAGCTTTCCACTTTACCGGGAGAAGTGACAGTTTAGAATATCTCTGAGTGGCCCCATCTGAGGGGGGGCAGTATTTATCTCCTAACCCCCCCGATCTGGATTTCCCTGAAGGCTCCTCTCTCCAACAGTAATCCCCTGGTCCTCCGGCCTGGAGAGAACAGCCAAGAGGCAGAATCTCTAGGACCTGCAGTCAAACGCCATCGGCATGGCCTAACATAGTGAGTGCCGAGGTCACAGGTGGGGAAGCCAGGCCTTCTACCATCCAGTCTGCGGGAGGCTGAACCCTCCCCAAATTATCCTTGTCCTGATCCCTGGAATCTCAGAAAGTTACCTTACATGGTAAAATCTTTGCATCTGTGATTAAATTAAAGCTCTTCCCACGGGGCTAATGCTCTGGAAGATCTGAGTAAGACCTCGCCTCGATGCAATTCCAAGTATCCCCGTCAGGCAGGCAGAGGGAGATTTCAGACAGAGGAGGAAAGGGCAATGTGACCCCAGAGACAGAGGGATGTGGTCACAAGCCAAGGAGTGTTGGCAGTCGGAAGCTGGAAGAGGCAAAGGTTGGACTCTTTCCCGGAGCCTCTGAAGGGAGTGTGACCCCACTGACACCTTGAGTTTTGGCCCAGTGATACCGATTTTGGACTTCTGGCCTCTAGAACTGGGAGAGAATACATTTCTGCTGTTTTAAACCACCAAGTTTATGGTTGTGTGTTAAAAGCAGTTACAGGAAACTAATAGAGAGTCCTAGAAAGAAAAGATTCTTTCAGAGAGGAATGTCTTTTGGTAGATAAAAAAAATAGAGCCTGTGAGCACGTGGGATAATCTCTTCTGAAATTGAAATCCATTTCAACACCGCCGCAACTTCCTGTTTTCTTTCTCTCTCACCTCCTTCCGTTCTGCAAAAGCTCTTGTAGAATTTTTTTTCTCACCCGGTTCAACTGCACTTGATGGCTGGACCCAGCTCTTTCCTTAGCTGAAATGTCTGAAACGCAGCCATTCTCGTTCTGTGTTGTCCTGTACCTTGTCCGTGGAAGGTTAAATGCAAGAGCAATCTTACTCTGGACCCTTATTCTGGAGGCTTCCTAGCAGCATCCTTGGAACAGTCCTCCATGGGTCCCCTTCCATCCCTGGGCTCCCCTGTTGTAGAATTCTGCCCAGGCTCCAATCACTCATCTCTGAACCCATCCAGGACATTTCTCTCTACAGTACAGAGAAACTGTACTGTGTTGCCTCCAAGGAGGCCGTGATTAGACTTGACTTTTAAAGCTGAAGAACTACATCACCTCTGAAAATTAAAAAAGATGAAGGAAGGAAAAGGCATGAAGAAAATAAACTCTAAAACTTCTTGATGACTTTGGACTTGGGACACAGATGGGAGTTGCTCTTGTGCCAGAAAAATCCACTGAACAGCACCAGCTGTGGGGCAAAGCAAATCTGAAAGAATCACACGTTGCCGTTCACGGGAGGAGCTGTACGAAGGAGGGAGGAAAAAGTTTTGCAGATCAGTTGATTTCTCAGTGAGTCACGCGGCCAGATGAAAAGGCTCCGACTACATCTGCAGGCGTATTGTACTAGTATTAATATTCATGCGGAGACTATCAAGAAAGCTGTTTCCTCGGAATTTTTAGCAGTATGGTCGGTCTGGAGGAAAATCATTTCTTTTGTGTTAAGGAGTTTGTGCTGCATTACTCTCAAGCTTTATGAGGATTAATTTTAAAAGAGCACAGGGAGTGAAAATATTAGGTCTTATGCGAGGGTAATATTCCAAATACACCATCAGCACGGCCGGAATCGACCCATCAGGGCAGAAGCTGTGCCAGGAGTTAACCTTTTACTTGCTGGATTAGAGGGAGGTCTGGGGGTTTCTGGGGGATGGAGTGACTGGAGGTGCTGGGGGCTATTTGAGGACTCAGGGGAGTGGCTGTTACAGCACGGCCATGCCAGTGTGTGCCGGTTAATGTGAGCCCTCACAATACAACACATAAAAGCCCCAAGCTCTCCTCTTACCACTCCTTAACGAGGGAAGTAAAAACACACGCCAGACAGTCATTCATCCGCTGCAGCTCTTAGAGCCTGCTACGTGCGAGGCATGACACTAAGTATTGCCAGTTGAAGAGCTGGTGGAAAAGTGTACCTGTTTGCGATGTCCACGCAAAGCTGCAAGTGATGAAAAGCCTAATGCTGACTGCCTCACGTAAAACGGGAAAAGGGAAGGGGATTTGTTGGCTCAAATGACAGAAATGTTGAGGGATAGATACTGCTGGGCACAGGGGAGTGTGTGTGTGTGTGTGTGTGTGTGTGTACACGCGCTTTACCTGGCTGACGTCCGCTTTTTGGCTGACATCTTACTTGGGATCCCTTGAAAGGAGAGTCAGAGGCAAAGACTGAGGTTTAAGTAGTTTGTCCCGGGGGGACCCGGGGCTGGAAGTGAGGGAGAGGGGAATGAGACGGACAGAGGAGGGAAGCCAGTGCGCACTGAAGTACAGAGCTGAATGCGTCCTTCTGGGGCCTCTCTGAAGAACCACATAGAGTTCAGACTCTCTACAGAATTTTCCACAGTGGAGGATGGGGGAGGCTAGGACCTGTATCCCCAGATCCCCATCTCCTGTTGGTTGAGGGCCGCTCCCAGGGACATTAGGGCCCCCGTATTCCTGGATTGTGCCTGCTTGTTCCTGGGTGGCCTTCCAGGGCACACTTGACACGGGACACAGCCACAGGTGTGTGCGGCCCACTGCAGCTGCACTAGAAACAGGCGGGCCACGGAAGGCGGCATGTGCAGCACAAATGGCCCCGGAGCCGGGCTTTCCTCAGGGTTGGCTGCAGTCTGAGGGCCCCCAGGGCCGTGCAGGGATCCCATCACATTGTGACCTGGCAGGGACTAGAGATCCGGGGATCGGTGGGAAGGCCAGCCAAGCCAGGCCCCCCGTCTTGCTGGTGTTCCCCGAGCTCACTGGAGTAGACTCTAAATTCCAGGCTCCCGTGGAATCATCTAAGAATGTCACCCGAATTTCCAATTTAGAGTTACTTCCCCAAACCAAGTTCTGGATTGTTTTACACTCTTTTAAATGTGGGCAAAATTCCATAGACCTTTCCTGATTGTCTGCTACACACCTTGAGAGCACCCATAAATTCCCACAGACTTGAGTATCGCCAAGTTTGGGGCTCAAGGAATAGTGATTGAGATTTCCTTCTGTAATTAGGTAACTACAAACCAACCTGACTCTAAAACTCCAAAGTCAACCTCTTAGTCTCCCCTTCAAAAAGATCCTTGCTGCGCTGCATTCGTGTTCCCGTAATACTGTTTTGTAAGGTTTAAATGTCACCGCAGACCAGAACATTCATTATACATCGGAGAAGAATGAAGTGAAAATTGCTGGGCTTTGCCTCTCATTGAAGCTTCATTCGTTAGTTGGGGTTACCTGCCTGGCTCTCAGGTATAACGTGACTCTTCCAGCTTGGTCCAATTTTAATGTCAACCTTCCTGGCGGGTGAAGGTTCCACTGGGGCCTCGGCCACCTCCACTGGGCTTCAGCCCAACCACTCAGCACTTTGATCCTAGTAACCTTTAGGTCCCTGGTCCAGGAATCCCTAAGGCTGTTTCTCCCTAGAGCTTCTGGTGATGTCAACTCATGTACATGGTGTCAATCATGCTGGTCAATATTTTTTTTTCTTCGTAGATTTCTTTTTTTTTTTTCTTTTGACGGGGGAAAGGTTTGTTGGCCAGAATTCAGGGAAGAGTGTTGCTTTTAGCTGGAATGATCTTGGCAATTGTCTCAAATCCTTCCTCCCAGCATCAGGTCTGTGTCCACAAAACCTACTGACATTCTCCAGGCCTTCCAGGTCAGAATAGTGCCTTCTGCCTCTCACCTCTGTGGGCCTGATGGTGTCTGAGGAATAGATTTTCCAGATGGACTGCTGGTCACAGAGCCTCACTGGTGGTGTAAGGGACACCTCAGCTGTGTTTTACCTGCTGCAAGAGCCCATAACCGGTGCAGGTTGTTTTCTGTTTTTGTTTCCCTCCTGCAGGAAAAGGTGGTCAGGCTATGAAGGCTGTGACTGACCCTCCAACAGGACATTCCTGAGACCACATGTGGAATGACACTCTCCTTTCGTTCCAAAGTCATTCAAGGTGGAGGGTGCTTTCTCTAAAAACTCTTGAATTAATCTCTTGGTACCAATACCTTTTCAAATTTGTTTCTGGGTTTTTATTAACTTTTACTTCAAACATAATAGTCTAAGGGCTATGAAAACCCAGAGAGAAACCTGAGTGGACACCTACTATATCTTGAAGTGGTTATAATTTATATCCTGTGAGGAATGGCTTGCTGAAAGTGCGTATTCATTTCCATTTCTAGGTTGGCTTTTTGGCTGATCTAATTCTTTATCACCATTTAGCTTATGAAACACCTATTGGTGCAGTCGGAGGTGACCTTTTGCATTCCTACCGACAGTTGATAGATAGATCTGTGTAAATTGGAATGTAGAAGTTTCTTTTTTGAAAATTAGTGGCTTTTAACCCTTCTAGGGGGTTAAGAAAGCAATTAAAATATATAATCTTTATTTAAAAAATTTCCCCAGACCCTAGCATGGTATTTATTGATGTTTTAGGTAGCACTTTAATACAATATCTCATTGCTTAATGCTTTCCCCTACTGCTGTTGATGCTACCTACCGGTAAATAGAGCAGTCATCAACTATCTTTTCCTCATGAAATGAGGGGCCTACAGATGATGTCACAAGGAGCAACTATTGAGGACCGTTTTGTGTCATTCATTTATTTCAGTGGTTAATAGCACACGCTCTGAAGTTAGACCATCTGGGTTTGAATCCTGTTGACTCTGCTTACTGTACATGTAACTTGGAGAAAATTACTTCTCTTTGTGCTTCACTTTCCTAGTCTGAGAACAGGGATAGTAGTAATAATACCTGTGCTATAGTGTTGTTGTGAGGACTAAATAATAACACGTATGGAGAGCTGAGAACAATTGGATACGTTTAAGCTCTTTTTATTATTTAAAACTTACTTTCAGTGTTATTATTATTACTGATTGCCACATGCTGTTTGAGGCTCGGGGAATACAATGTAGACAAGACACAAACTTATTAATTAAACAAATAAATTTCGAGCTCCTAATTGAGGTCCTAGACTCTGGGGACACAGCTTTGAGCCAAAGAGAGCCCCCATTCCTCCCTGCGATCTGGCAGAGTAGACAAAGAATAAACAAATCAGCAAAACCACAAGTGATGAAATTAAGAAAGATAAAGCAGGGTAACAGGACGGGGAGTGCAGAGGGTAGGACTGTAGGCTTCTCTGATGCGCTAACGTTTGAGCAGAAGTAAGTCGGGGAGCCACTATGTGGGTATGACAGAATATTGGGTCGTACCTTTAGGTTTTACACCACACCAAGCCAGGAGAGAATGATGCTGACCTGAACAAAAGAGAAAGCTCTGGCTAGGGGAGAGGAAAGGATTCGTTCTGGAGGGTGAGCTGATAGAATCTGCTGATGAACTAATGTAACCGAGGGGGAAGGAAAAGAGAGAAGAAATGGAGGATGTCATCTAAATTTTTTACCTGAGCAGCTTGTAAATTATGAAGACACGTGGGCAAGATGTGGGCTAGACTGTGGAGTAGACTGTAACTGGGAGTAATCAGGACTTTGTTTTTCTATTTGTTACATTTGAGATGCCCATTATACATTAAGTGGAGATACCCATTAGGATGGTCCATCTAGAACTCAGGGGAAAGGAAGGGACAGAAAAAATATATGTAGGAGTAATCAGTATAGAGACAATATTTGAAGCCAGTGGGCTGGATGAACTCAATTTAGGATGTAGAACAGAACCTTTGGGTCCTTCAACATCTGGAGGTTGAACAGAAGAGAAGCCAGGGGAGGAAACAAAGGTGTTCAGTGAGGTGGGAGGAAAGCTTGGAGAACAGGATGTTTTGGAGCTCTGGAGGAGAAAGTCTTTCAAGAAGGAAGTGCATTAACTGCTTGCTCCTGACTAATGAAGAAAGACAAGAACAGAGAAGTATTGGGTTTGGGGAAATTGTGGCCATCGGTGACCATAAATGCTGGAAATGAGAGAAGACAAAGGGAGAGGGAATTTAGACCACTCCTTGGAGGAGCTTAGCTGTAAAAGGTAGGAATAATATGGAGAAAGAAATCTGTGAAAATGATATAAGCCAGTAAGAGGGAAAAGAGGTGTAACTTGTGATGCAGAAGAGATCAGAGCTGCCAATCTGGGAAAACTGAGGATAGCTGCCCTGGGGTTTAATGAAGGAATATGGTACTCCCACGCACATCTTCAGGCTGAGAATGTAAGTCAGAACTCCAGACAGTGCTTGTGAAATTAAGGACATCTGGGATATGAATATCTTAAAGAGAGCAGGATTCCTGTGAGACAGGCCCCAAAGAGAAAGATGGAGATGAATTATTCTAAATACATAGGACAGAGGTAATGGCATAGCACTCACATTATTTCTATATCACTGATGTTTTAAGATTCAGAAAAATAAGATGTTATCAGCTATTATAAGAGCAAAGTTGTTCTACGTTGACTATGTAAATGACAACTTTTAAAGTACGTTCTTTGTGTGATTTCACATCCTTATTTAGTCATTAACCCTATACAGATCTTCCTTGGCTTTCAATGGGGTTATTTCCCAATAAGCCCATCTTAAATTGAAAATATTTTAAGTCGAAATGCATTTAATACATCTGACCTACCGAACATCGTAGCTTAGCCCAGCCTACCTTAATGTGTTTGCCAACACTAACATTAGCCTACAGTTGGGCAAAATCGTCTAAGTTATTTTATAATAAAATGTTGAACATTCCATGTGATGTATTGAATACTGTACTCAACGTGAACAGCAGAATGGTTGTCTGGGTACAGAATGGTTACAAGTGTATCAGTTATTTATCCTCATGATTGCATGGCTGCCTGGGAGCTGTGACCCGATGCTGGTGTCCAGCATCATGAGAGAGTATCATACTGTGTATTACTAGCCTGGGAAATGAAAAAATTCAAAATTTGAAGTAGGTTCCTACTGACTGTGTATCTCTTTAGCACCATGGTAAAGTAAAAAAAAAAAAAACCCCAAAAAACAACAGCTAATTCAAACCACTGTAAGTCAGAAACCTTCTGTACCATTAAAGAGGATCACAGGGGTAGAATGTTTGAGCAATACAGTTGGAGTCAAAACACAGATCTGGGTGTGAATCCTGAATCTGTCAATTACAAGCCAAAGGTCTTGGGCATTTTTAGTGCCTCAGTTTCCTCATCTATACAATGGAAGTATTGTTACTAGCTTACAGAGTGGGGCCAATGAGAAAAGGCCGAAACAACCTATTTGTCATTCATTGGTACCTTCTGTTGAAGGAACCATAAGAGGGTATCACTACTATCCAGTGTAAGTGGAGAAAATAGCAGATCAAGACAAAATCTGATGCTAGCCTCCTCCTGCTACACTTGAGGTAGCAAGACTTGTCTTAGAGTCTGCCATTTTTATTTTTTTCTGTAGGAACGCTCATAACTTTCCTCAACTTCAGTAACTTGTTGAATAAGGTAATGGTCCCACTTTTGTCAGTAAAACCTCCCAGCTGATGCACACAGCACATTGAGTTCTTGCAGCTAAGACTATTCTCTGCTAAGCCCCCACACTTCTATTCCCACCAGCTACGATGACCAGGAGTCAGCCATGCGTGTTCCCAGACCTATTTATGCAAGTTGTGCTAGCAACTGTTTATGCAAACATTACAGCTTACTATTTACATAACTATTATGTAAAGTGAGGAATGATTTGATGATGACAAGTTGCTACAATAAATTTCTATCAAATAAGGTGTATGTAAAAAACACATAAAAGGCTGGAGGAAGAGTAAAAAGATAGAAAAATTGCTTTACGAGTGTCTTAAAGGTCTTATTCTGCTTTAAAGAAACCAAGACTGGAACTTCTGGATGATGCATTATGGGTGGTTTTGAAGGAAAGACGGCTTGGAACTCTGATCAGCAGACCTCGACACAAAGAAAGGGCCTTGGCGCAACATCAAAAGAGTGGCAAGTGAATGAGCATCCATATGTTTTAGGTTAAAATTAAATCTTTAAGGTATGTATGTATCACATTTTATGATTCACTGCTTTAATTAACTTTTCCAGTTGACTTGCCAACTGCCAGTTCCAACTTCACTGGATAACAGTAAAACTGTAATGTTTACTTTTCAGTTATTATGAATGTATATTCATTGTTTAACCCATTATAAAAATTGAAAATGTATAAAGAAAAGAAAATTTACTAACCCAAAATCAAACACAAGCAATAACTTTTTTAAAAAGCAATAATTTAATGTAGTTCCTTCTAGTCATTTTTTCACAAATACATTTTTGAAATAAAATTGTTACTATTGTATTTATTTTTTGTCTTCTACTTTTTTCATGAAATATTTTATCATAAGTATGCCTCATTCATCTCTTGGTTGACTGGTTCCCTCTGTTACAAATTATTTTTTTAAATGGGTTATGGGTTCTATATTTGAATAATTTTTTTCATATTTGAGAATATCTGTCTGTGACCTTTATATTCATATAATAGATTGCTTTGACTTAACATTTTAGGAAATCATTTTGTTTTCCTTAGAATCTTGTAAAAATTCCCCATCATGTTCTGACATTGAAAATTTGTGGCATGTCCAAGACCAACCTTAGTTTCCCTTTGCTGGTGGCTTGTGTTTACTCCCTAATAGTTTGAAGAGTTCTTTATTCCTTATGGAATATAGTAAAAAATATTGTAATAACTTTGTGTCATTATAGATGGTAACTAGTCTTATCATGGTGATAATTTTGTAATATATAAAACTATCAAATCACTATGTTGTACACCTGAAACTAATATAATGCTGTAAGTCAATTATACTTCAATAAAAATATTTTAAAAATTCTTTCCTGTTGAGTTTACTGTTTGAACCAAGACACATCTCCATGTGGACTCCTCTATCAGTTTTTTTCTGGAACACAGTGTGCCCTTCCAGTATTCATATCTAGTTTTTCCTTTCAAAGATTTTTGGTTTTCACTATTATGCCTCAAAATAACTTTTTCTGTTGTTTTGAAGTATCACTTCAGGGATACCAATTATCCTTGTGTTGGAATCCTCCTCTCCCATCTTTTTAACTGTGTTACTCTCTGCTTTGACTTGTGTGTTCACTAGGATGACACCAAGATTTTCTCCATTTCAGCAATTTATTTATATCTATTCTTTTCTTTGCTAATTTTATTATAATGCTATTGTTTGAATTCTCAATGTTTTAATGATTGCACCAATATTTTTCTTCTCACTCTGTTATTTTATTATGCTCATTCTGCTTTTGTTTTATTGATTTTCTAAGTTTTTCTATAGGATGAAACAATCACTTGGAATGATTTCTTCTGTTTTTTAAGCTGTTTTCATCCAAGCTGGATTTCTCATCTGTTTTGTTGTTTTATTCCATCTCTTTTCTCTCTTTCTTTCTTTCTTTCTTTCTTTGTAATAAAAGAATTCCCAACATCTAGTTAATTAGCACATTCATCACTTCATCTCTCTTTTTTTTGGTGAGAACATTTAATTTCTACTCTCTTAGCACATTTCAATCATACAATACAGTTTTGTCAACTGTAGTCACCATGTTTTACATTAGATCCTCAGACTTTATTCATCTTATAGCAGAAAATGTGCACCCTCTCTTTTCTAAAGGACATTTGCATTGTTGCCTAGACCTTCCTTATGCCGCAGTATGGTGTGGTGATTTCTCATTTATAACATTCCCAGATTTTCTGGGGGCCCCTTTGTATTCTCTGAGTTTGAGGGTATTCTTGTCTGTTTCTTTCTTTTTTTCAGCCTAACAGTATGGAGTGGAATGAGGTGATGCAGGAAGCTCATTAGGGAGAACTTAGCTCTGCGCTTTCCTCTGAAGTCCTATTAAGTATCCTTTATCCTAGTTTGTTTCCCAAATTGAAACAGTGGAAATGGTAGAACTTGGTACCCTGTCCCTTCTCTGCTAACATCCATGTGACATGTGGGAGATTTAATATGGAGTGGCTTTTTCCTAGTGTCTTCTCCAAGTCACTTACGTCCTCAGGCTTCTCTCCAAATTGAAAGATATTAATGAGCCATCTCAGCATTTCACTAACTCACTCTCTTTCTTCAGGGCTGGGTCAGGGCATAGTCAGTCCTGGCACAGCAAAATCATTTGTTTCCTTGTCTGGCGGCCCCTTTGGTAGTCTATGGCATGAATTTATACCCTTTCCTCTGTATTGTTGCTGCTGATGAATTTTTATCCTTTTATAAAAATGAATTGTGTATATTTCAGTCGGTACTGGGTTGGATATGCTCTAGCAATTTAGCTCCAATTTTCTATTATTATCCTGTAGCTTGTAAATAACTTGTAATGGATTGTCAACATTTATTTAGCCATCTTCCATTTTTGGCCATTTAGGTTTTTCCTGAATTTTTCTTATAATAAATAATACTATTATGAACATCCTTGATAATAAATTTTTCTTTACATATTAAATTACTTCCTGATGGTGGATTTCTAAACAGGGAATTATTAAGTCAAAAAGCATAGTCTTTTTTTTTTTTTTTTTAAGATTCTTGACACGAGTTGCCAAATTTCTTTCCAAATTTGTTATATTTCAAAATATGCTTCCAATAGCTAATGTCTGCATTCTCAAAATAAATTTGTTGCAATAGATTTCAAAAGAAATGAAACTGAATCAGTCGGAGAAACAACAGATAATTGTTCTTCTGAAAATGTGTGCTACTAAGGATGAGACTGTTTGGGACCCAAAATGGTATGAAAGCTGTGATCAGTGAGGAAGGCAGAGAGCAGTTCTAAAACCTGGTGAGAATGAGCTGAATCCCTAGTCAGTGAGGTGGAATGTGGGACCAGAGTCACCAAGAGGGAAATGGGGAGGGGAGGTGTCAAAAAACACTCCCAGTTTACAACATGTTAATTGGGTCTATAAAAAGTACTTAGAGATAGCACTCTCTTTTTTTTTTTAATTCCCACAAACTATCTGCTATGCTTTCAGCGTCTGCTGCAACAACAAAATAGTTTATTTTTATTCCATTTTTCTCTTCCATAAAGAAAAATCAACAAAGTATTATCGTGTTTCTTAAATACAACTGAACTCATCTTATTAGGGAAAAGTGAAGAAGGATGTGTCATCTTATTAGAAATGACATGATGTATGTACAGCCATATGTTTTCAAAGGGTTTTCTGTCAGTGTTAATCAAAACTCCTCCAAATTTATGAACCTACAGAGCAGCAAGTCAACCATATGGGAAATATCTCCCCTTCAATATTGCGAATTTGGATTAATAATAAACATAACTTAGTGAACCTAAATGAGAAAAACATATCAATGTTGAATCTCAGAAAAGTAGAAGCGTATAAAAAATCCCCTTGGGTGTTAATTTTTTTAGCATACTGTCTAATCTATTGCTCACACTGCTCTTTGTTTTTACTCTGCTTATTTACTGGACATAGAAGTGGTTGCAACCTATTTCATGACTGCTACTAAAGTGTTAAATAATTAGCATGCCATATTTTTCTTCTTTGTTTTGTATTTTGTGGGAAAACATTTGGAAAATTTGGACTGGAAAGAAAACCAGGAAGAATATGCCTCTTACTACTTACTGTCTAAAACCTGCCCATTGAGATTTTTCCTAATCTTAATCTATGGCCTTCCCACATCAAATTATTAGTATTGCCCTTGTCGCGTAGTCACCATCACCCTTTCATTTTTTTAGGAGATAATATCATTTGAGGATCTGTGTTATTTAACTTAGACTGACTTCTAACATCCATTGGATGTAGGCATCTGTTAGGGTATCATCAGGCAAGCAAGTTCTTCTTAGTTGGAGGAAACAATTTTGATTCTTGCACATGGACCTTAAATACGAACTTTCAGAAGACTGGGGGGTGGTGGTGGTCATAATTGGGAACAGGCTGAAAATGAACCAGAAACGTACAGCTGTTGAACATAAACCCGCTACAATGGGAAGGGGCTAGGAACTAGACTAGGGGCAGGGAAGGAGGGGCTGATCTCTCTTTACAGTACTTTCTCCATTGTCCAGAGGATGATTTGGATGAAGATAAAAACGATGATAATGATGATGATGTTGATGATAATAGTGTCTAGTTTGAGCTTTCATAATATTAAGAAAATATGCAAAAATGATTATTTTTTAAAAATATGTGGCATACACATGTTAAAATGCCCGCTGATCAGCCAGCCCCTCTGTAATCCCTTCCCACTGAGTGTGAGTGGGACCCGTGCTTTGCTTCTAGCCCATAGAATATGGCAAAGGTGAAGGGAATCACCAGATATAATTAAAGTTTCAAAACAGCTGACTTTACGTTAATGAAAAGCAAGATTATCCTGGTTAGGTCTGATTTAATCAGGCGAAGGCCTTCAAACAGATTCTCCTCCTGGCCTTGAAGAAGCTGGCTGCCACATTGTGGGAGGTCCCAGGAAGGGTCATATAGCAAGGCACTGCAAGGGTCTCTAGGAGCTTGGAGTAGCCCCCAGATGAGAGCTGGCAAGAAATGTGGACAACAGTCCTGCAGTAGCAAGGAACCTAGTTCTGCCAACAGTGCGTGAGCTTGGAGGAAGACTCTGAGCTCCACAAGGGAAAACAACTCAGCCAACAGTCTGATCGTGCTATTCTGAGATCCTGAACACATGAGATGCCTGAGCCATAGAAACTGTGAGATAATAAATGTATGTCGTTTTAAGCCACTAAGTTTGCAGCAATTCGTTACACGGCAATAAATATCTAATACAAAGGACAAAGTAATATAAAGGGGACAGTTTTTGCCCAGGAACTTGGTCATGAATTTAGGATTAAATGTTAGAGAGAAATCTGGGGCATAATTCTTTCTTCAACTTTACTTATAAATATAGAAAACTTATACAAGCAGAATTAGTCAGTTATTTTCTGTGGCTGCAGTTGACAAAACTAAAGGCATTTTCATTTATTTTTTTTCATAAACTCCCATCTCCAGAGAGTCTGGTCTAATTGGTTTTGGGTGATACCTGGGTATCAGGATTTTTCAAAGTTGCCCAGGGAAGTCTAATGTGCTGTGCTGGGTTGATCTACGGGCTTCTTTGTAGGAAGAAATGCACTCCTCCTCAGTTGGTTGCAAATAGTATTAAAGTCTATTCCCTGCGGGCAAAATGTCTTATGTCAAAGTGGACTTTAGTGACTTTCAGTTCAACTAAGTGAACAGGGAGAGAATGCCAGGCCGTCCAGGACAGACCTGGAGATTTTTAAATAAATGGAAGACAGAAGTGATGTGTGGAAGGAAGCAGACCAGAGAAATTCTGGTGGGAGGCCCGGGAGCTGTTGAATGCACCTGAAGGAGTGAGGTTGCTCAGACTTTTCTTGATGAAATCTTGATACCAGATGGAGCTACTCTCTTCCAGCTTACCTGAGTCCCATCGAGTAGTTGGGAGCATTCTCTTCTTCCCTTTGGCCCCCATATTTGGTCCAGAGTGTTTTATTTTTGTTTATTTTTTAATTTTGTTTTTGTAATTTTTTCTACACATTCTTTCTGTCCTCTAGAATAATTTACTTAGCCAAAAACTTTTCTGGCTAAGACTGGTGACTTTCAATGAGAAAAAAATTACTGAGCCATTGGAGATGGTAGTTCAGTAGCTGGAAATACATTTGGGAATCTTCTATTAGCCCATAGAAGGTTGCAAGGAAGATCTCAGATTAACAGGGTAATACACACTACTTTGGAATAAATAGTTGTCACACTGGGTTAGAGGATCTGTCCATAAAGAACAAATAACTCTCCATCCCAAAGAATGGGGCAAGTCAGGATCAGCCAGATTTTGCTTCAGTAACAAATAGCTCTAACATCTCAGTGACTTGAAAAAAACACAGGTTTATTTCTAGCTAATGTTCTATAGTTCTCTTAGTATGACCAGACTGGTTGGGGGCTTTCCTCCACGTCACTCTCAGTCAGAGACTGGTTGATGGAACTTCATTCATCTGGGGTTTCACCAGTTGGTGTCAGATGAAAAAAGGGAGGGGCAACCACGTACTGGCTCTTCAAGGCTTCTGCCAGGAAATTAGATGTGTCACTTCCACTCACATTTGATTGGTCAAGGCAAGTCACGAGGCTCCACATTAACTCAAAGGATCAGAGAAGTGTAATTCTACCTTGTACATAGGAGGAGGAGAATCAGATATCTTGGGGAACTAGCACTAACAACTATCACAAGGATTTAGCCCAGAATTTCCCTGAAGTCACAGACTTCTGCAGGGCCACGGGGTTGAAGAATCCACACAGGCTAAAGCACTGTCTAAAGACCCCCAAATGATTGTATATTGGACAAATGTAGTTCTATTTAGCTATAGACGTGTTTTACTGACTTTCAAATTATTCTTGAACTCATAGTCGATTTTACTCTTGAGGAATTTCTTTTCAAGGAACTTGAATTAAAATTGCAATGAATATTATATCGAAGAAGGTTTTTGAAGTTTAAAAAAAGTGCTTGTTTTTGAGAAGGCTGGGAGCCACCAAATTAACGACGGACCTGACTCATTGCCGTGAGCCAGCCAAATGGCTTTCTTAGGCAGTTTCCCTCACAATTCAGGTTGAACGATGCTGCTGAAACAGACGTTTCATGAATATTGAAGGGGTTGATTGAGATATACGCCCCACCTCCATACCATATATTACTGCTGCCACCATATAAATTATACATGGTCGTTTCATTCATCAAATTCTTCACACCTTCCAGAGTGTACCTGAATAAAGAGTTGCCTTTGAAAACTGCGATGCAGTAGAGGCACTAAATTCTTTATTATAAAGAAACTGGTAGCTTTTCTTTGTACCTTTAAGCGGAAATCACTTGCAGTTAAGTAGCTAATATTCCTAAATCTTTGTGGCCAACTTGGTAAAAATTAATTTCAATTAAGACGTGACTCCTTTCTGAATGTCCACCTGTAATTTACGGTTCCTGCTTGGAAGGAGTGGCAAGCCAGGATCTTTGTTCTTAAATCTTTTGAGAAATATTCTATCATGTTATTTTCTTTCTGCTTTTGAATTCACCCTGCAGCCAGCTCCTTTCACTCGTGCTGGTTGAAAAGATGTGGAATCCAACCAGCATATTCTGAGGGGACACTCCCTCTGCACCTGTTGTTTTCTTCTGATAAAGACTGGCCACAAAAGGAACCAAGCATGAGGAGGCGAATTCTCAGTGTTTTCCCCTGCTTACCATTTCCTCAGTCTCGGGAATTTTCTTACACTATTGGTTATGCCATATGATATCCTACGGAACTCCTTCACCCGCGAGAATTTTCCCCAGACTTGGAAATCAGCATCCACCTGCAAACGGCCCAGTGATTCAAAACCAGTGTTCCTCTTTGGGACGGCTGTGTACAGTTTTGAAAAGTTCTGCCCGGGATCTTGGAAGAGAGAGCAGTCCCATGAAATTGGCATCTTTTAATAATTTCTGCATCAGACAAAAAAGAAGAATTTTCCAAATACAACTGGACACGCCACAAAGAGAAAAAAAATAAACTGGAAAACATCTTAAGCCCTCCAGTGCAGGTGTGTTGGCAAAAATTTCCATACAACTTTCACATGATTCCTGGTGCTGATAGAAAAAGATGTTTACGTCAAGAGCTCTTGAGAGAGAAATTAAAGAATTACAGTCCTCTGTAGTTGTTTTTTTAAAATTTAGTTTTCATTTCTGATTGTAAAAGTAGACCTAAAAGTTGTAAAACAAAAAAAAAAGACTTTACAAATACAGAAAATACTATAAAAAAAAGCTTCCCCCAGTAATCACATTACTCGGAGACAATAACTATTAATGTTCTGCTGTATATTTTCCAGCACTTTCTACACAGAAAAGTATGCATTTATCTTAAATTTTATTATGCTGAATTCTGTATTTAAGGTGCAAGATTTGTAGCTGTAGATTCAACTTTAGTTTATTATTCAAATAATCTATTTATTGATTTATAATGAATTTAATCAGACAAGGACCAAGAGTGGGATGTTAAAAATACTTAATTCAAAAATCAGCCTATCAATTTCTCATTATGTTTTAATAGGCTGTGTATTCTGTATTTCAATGTTTAACATTTTTTAAAGTTTTTATTGATTTTTGTTTGTTTGGATTTTTTTTTAGGGGGTAAGTAATTAGTTTTATTTCTTTCTTTACTTTTAGAGAAGGTCCTGGGGATTGAACCCAGGACCTCACACATGTGAAGCATGTGCTCTACCGCTTGAGCTATACCCTCCCCCTAATTTTGAACATTTAATGTATACAACTAATATACCTTTATTGTGCACTGCGGATTTTAAAATATCTTGAGGATATTCGGTAAAATACAAAGGCTTTGAAATTATTTTTCTAGTCTATCTAGTATAGGAAACTAATCTGAAGAAATAGAATTCAGAAGATATATTAAGGGTTGTGACTTTTGCCAACATAGAATGACCTCTTTTGACTCACTGAAAAAAAATTTTTTTGGTTTGAATTGGACTTTGAGACTAAAATTTCTACCCTTGCTTTATATTATTTTGTATTTGTTTCCTACATTTTTGCTTCTATTCTTATTTTTAGACAAACTGTAGGCTTTTTCTTTCTTTCTTTCTTTCTTTCTTTCTTTCTTTCTTTCTTTCTTTCTTTCTTTCTTTCTTTCTTTTTTTTTGAGGGCAAGGAGGAGAAATGATGATATATGTGTCATAAAAGGAGAGAGTTGGATTTTACTTTTTAAACTCAGCTGGGGGTAGTTCTCTTTCATCAAGGTGTTAAAACATTCATTTTTACTGTTTCAGTTGTGCAATATGATACCTACATCATGTGTTTATGCTTGTTTTTAAACCTCTTTTTGCTCTGACTTTTGCTGTGTGGACTCTGCTTGGCTGGCCTTTTTTCCTCTGGGACAGGAATTCTTAAGCTTAGTTCTCACACACCCCTGAATGTCAGGGTTTCTGAAGATTTCCTGAAATTGAGCAAAACACTGCATGTGTGTACATGTATGTGTGTGCGTGTATTATGTGTCAGTAGGGGTATCTGGGGAGAAGGGCCACACCTCTCATTACACTCTCCTCCCTGCAAACCTCCAGTGCATCCCCCCTTTCCTTTCACCTGCGGAGAAAGTAGAACCCAGCAGAAGAGTATTTACCCCACCCTCGCGGCAGAATCTGCCAAACTATTTGGGGCCACTGATTTCAAGGTTGTGGGAGAGGAAGGAGCCTCAATTTGAGAGGCTGCAAGAGAAGCAGGCCCTCGGGGTGAGCCGGGTCCAGACAGAGCAAGAAAGTGGAGTTGGACTCGGGGAGACACAAAGGATGCGCGGCGGGAATGAGGGCTGAGGGCGGCGGGCTGAACGTCCCAGGCAGCACAACCGAAGAGCAGGGGTGCTGGGGAGGGGCAGGAGGGACTGATGTCAGCCAGGGCCGGGACTGGACCGCCAGCATGGGGTTCTAGGGGATGAAGGGAAACCTGAGCGCCTGGGCTCGTGTGGCAAATGAGTAAACAGGTGAGAGAGGCCTGGGGACAGAAGTCCTGAAGGTTCCAGTGCAGATGGCGGCGGCCAGGCTGAGATGCTGGTGTGCCAATGCAGGTGGAAAAGCCAAGGGAGGGCGATCTTTAAATAAGTTTTGTTTTCAATTAAAAATACAGCCTCCACAGCTCCACCATCTCAAGAGGGTTAATTCCTTGATTTGAAAAAAAAAAAAAAAAAAAACTTTCTCAGACGTGCATTTTGCATGTTATGGGGTAATATGCCAGTTGTTCTAATAGATTGAGACCTACCATTAGACCTACCACAGCGGCACCCCTCCCACACTCTACACAGCTTTCAAAGTCAGTAGCTGCATGAGATCCCATTATTCTGATGGACCATGATTTCCAGATGCAGTCCCCAAACAGGACACATGTCTTAATTTGTTTGGCATTATGAGATGGAGCTGCCTCAACCCCACTGAGCTCGCAGCTTCTCAGCCGTCAGGAGCCAGCCTGAAGGGGAACCAGCGTCCCTATAGCCTGCTGCTGCCTGTCTAGTGCCAGCTCTGCCCCAGGGCTTCACCTGGCGCCGCTCCTGCCCTCTCACCGGCCACGAGGATGAGCACGGTTTCCGACTCAGTTGCTCAGGACCAGGCGGCTTGACTATCTGCAGTGGAGGTGCGGTGAGACGAGGCTGAAGTGTCTGGTGTCTACTTGGGAAATCAGATCCCCTGAGCTGAGAATTTCCCAAACCAAGCAGGAATGTGCCCAAAGTGCGGGGCAGGCAGGAACACGGAAGCAGTGAGTAGAGGCAGCCCAGGTGCAGGATGTCACTAGGAGTGAAAGATCGCATGGTCAGGTACCACGCTGCTGGCGCTGGCGCTTGGGCAATACCATTGGGAAAAAAAATTTAAAGGCTACCGTAATATTTAGAAAATAGCATCTCAAGATTAATTTATTGTTTTTTTATAATCCCTAGAGAGAGAGAAGCCATTTTCCCCATTACATTTCCCGGATTTCCATGAAGTTTCATGGGAATTCCTTCTTTCCCCATCTTCAGTCCTTGGTGCCTCCCAGAATGCCTGGTACATACTGGATGCTGGATGAATATTTGCTGAATGGGTTGAATGAAGGTCAAGGAGACACTGATGAGCTGGCAGAGCCTGTCCCCACTGAGCTCCATGCTCGTTGGCATGGGCTCCTCAGTCCCCTCAGGCAGCTGAACCTCCTCTTGCCCCAGGTTCAAACGTATCATGTCCCCATCTCTGCCCCAGTCTCTTCCTACCTACTTCCCAGAGCCTGTATGATTGGAATAGCCTCCAAGTGGGCCCAGCTGCCCCCAGCCCTCCCCATTCCACCATCCTCCGCTTTTCCAAGTCATCTTCCTAAAGCTCTCCTACACTGTTGTTCTGTAGTCTTCCCTGATTCTCCATCAGCTGCAGGAAAGAGCCTTACATCCACAGTTTTTTATAAAGGGCCCTTCACAACCCATCTTTATTTCCTCTCTCTGGCTTCTTATCAAATCACCACCCTGGACCCTTACCCCTAGTCCTTGCCCCATGCACCCCACACTCCAGCCACACGTCAAGCTCAGTGATGCCCGAACACCACTGACTGGCACGCCTATTTGACTTGCTCACGTGGTTCCATCTACATGGAATGTTTCCACTTGCTTTGCCCGAATAATTGACTTATTAAACCTGTGATATAGAGACAGAGCACTTCTCTGAACTTTTTCTTGTTTTTTCCCTCCACAATTCTTATCCAGCCTCAACCCCACAGGATCAATGGTTGTTCAAACAAATCCCCTTAGCTCTTAAATATTTCTGTGTGTGTGTTTGTGTGGTGTGTATGTGTGTGTATGTGTGTGTGTGTGTGTGTCTGTCTGTCTGTCTGTCTGTCTGTCTGTCTGTCTGTCTCAGAACTCCCTTAGGGATAAATAGGTAAAAATTCATCTTCGCATCACTAGAGCCTAGTTCAGTACCTGAAACACAGGCAGCACTGAGGTTGGTGTGATATTGTAAAATTAAATGTAATCTCTCTGGGTCACAAATTTCACCTGCTGCAATACTCACTGGACTTTTTTTTACCAACGCCTACGTTCTCTTCTCCCACATTCCCCAGGTTGAGCTAAAAAGCAAATGCAATGTCAAATCTTTCACACATATTAGGCTCTGAACTGTATTTTCACAAAGAAGAAAACCTTCTCTTGATTCTGCCTTTGAATGCCACATGACCTCTCCAAAAACACGAGGCCATTGTGTGGCAGAAGTCAGGAAGGCTTAACGTCGTCTGAATGCCAACCAGGCTATCTGTGTTCACAATCAGGCCTGCCATCTCCGCGCACAGGACGATGTTGGTTTGACCTCAGCAGAAATCAGATCTGCTCTACATGGTGATGATGATAGCAAACATATGGAATTGATTAAATGAATAAATAACCCTACTTAGTTTTGCATAAGAATATGTGGTACCCAGGTCAAAGATAATCCCTAATTTTTCTATGCATAATAGATTCCAAAGTGTAAACATCACCAGTAGCCTGAACCAAACTAGATGCTTTAAGTCAACAGTCAAAGGTGTGATTGTAAACTCAGAAATATTGACAATGTTTGTGAATATCACTTCTCTAAATTAGGTGAGAGGTCCACAGCTGATGTGGGTGCCTAATTTATCTGACAGTTCAGTGCTGAACCTCGGTCAGCCTCAGAAATTTGATCACGGCCTTCTTCCTACTTCTCAAGTGTAGATAATTCTCTCGATTTCATCTGCTCTTTTTAACTTATAAACGTAGCACAACGTCAAATAATACATCAGAAACTAGCCATTCCCTGCTAAAGCCTCTTGAGCGATTTCTCTCCTTTGAAACCCCAGACGTTGAAAGTTTGTTAAGGTCTCAAGGTGATTTCCAACGATGGAAATTTTATTTCACTCTCATTTTAAAAAGTTTTAAGAGGCATTCATTCAGTGACTACTACTGGCCCTGGGTCATCAGGGTCCCTTCCTTCTGTCTGAAGTGGCTACATCAGGGCATCAAGACCCAGATGGCTGGGGTGTGTGAGGTTGTGAAGGTCTGAGTAGCAAGCAAGTCATGAAAGGCAGGAGTCCAGGAAAGGCAAAATGACAAAACGGGGAGAGGATCACTGGGTGAGGGATCAACATTAGGAAGGGAGGGAGTGAGGGTCTGTCGGTTGAAGAGTGTCCCCTTCCTCCAAAAGATGTGTCCTTGTTCTAACTCCAGGTCCCTGTGATGTGACCTTATTTGGAAATAGGCTCTTCAGGTAATTAAGTGGAGGATCTCGGGATGAAATCATTCTGAATTTGGGCAGATCCTAAATCCAATGACTGGCATCATTGAGAGAAGAGAGATGGAGATCAGAGGCACAGAGACTCAGAAGGGAGGGCCAGTGAAGACAGAGGCAAAGATTAGAACGATGGGTCTATAAGCCAAGAGACATCAAGACATCTGCTGGCAGGCACCAGAAACTAAAAAAGAGGCATAGAACAAATCTGCCCTAAGAGGGTCCAGAGGGAATAACTGTGCAGCAACCTTGAGGTTGGACTTCTGGCATCCAGGACTATGAGACAATAAAGTCACCAAGTTTTGGGTAATTTGTTACAGCAGTCCTGGGACACCCCAACATACACACACACTTCCCATGCACAGAATGCTTCAAAACTGTAAGCTTCATGAGGGTGAGGCTTTGGGCTTGTTCCTTCTGCACCTCTAGTCCTAGAGCAGTGGGCTGATATCAGTCAAATGAATGAATAAAATCTGATTTCCCTGCCTCCTTCTAAAACAGATCAAAAACCCTAGAAGTGGAGAATGGTAGGTCCTTTACCACAGACCCTAACAACATAAATGTTTATGACTGACTATCTTGAATATAAGAATCAACATTTAGAGAAGGTTAAGTAATATTTCGTTATCTTTATTTAAATAGTTCAAGAAAAACTACTCTGTTGTATTTCAGCTCAGGTACAATGTTGGAGGTAGATAGGATAGTTTCATGATTTGCATAGAATAAGACATTCATTCATTCAATTTTCTTTCAATCAGCAAGCACTTCTTTTATTTTTAAAGCAGAATCAAACAAGATTTTTAAAGCAGAATCAAACAATCTACATTCAGTAAAATGCACACATCTCAAGCACTCAGTTTGATGAGTTTTGATTATTTTAGACACTCATGTATCCATCAGCCCAAACAAGATACAGAATATTTCCATCACCCCAGAAAATTCCCTCATGTTCCTACAATTTCTTAAATACTCTAAAGTGGTAAGCACTTTGCTCAAAGCAAGGATCCGTGGCAGAAATAAGGACTTACGGAACCTTCAGCCTAATGGAAGAGGAAACAGCGCTTCCTCAAATAACACACTAGTCTGTTATTGCAAACGTCATAGGAGTGACGAAAGGGAAGGATGGCGTGCTCGGTTTACAGGTAACTTGATGAGTGTGTGTTCCCTCAATCAGCCTGTAACATCTCTGGGGCAAGAGCCGTTTCTCTTCTGCTCACCTCTGTTTTCCTAGTGCCTAGCTCAGTTCATAGTTCAGATATGTTTCGTTAACTAAGTAAATAAATGATATTGCTCTGTCATCTGGAATCCTAGTTACTGTCCTTTTCTCCCGCTACAAACTGACTTACACTATAGAGAGAGAATTCATCCTTCTCCTGGGATCAGAGACAGTGAGTAAGCCAGCATCTCATCCAGGCAACAGTCAATACAAAGCCAAAGAAAGTTCATTCTCAAGGAAAAGGAAAATTTCATGTAGTAAAAGGAAACTTCATCCAGGGAACCCCCAGCATCCTGCCAGGCCATCTGCTTTGGCAGCTTCAGGCACCTGTCAAAACATGTGGCAACGAAACAGAGCGTGTGTCCACAGTCCCAACCACCGTGAGCCCAATGGCGTCTGCCAGCCGAAAGACAAGAGCCCAGAAGGCAAAGTTTGGATTAGCTACAATTTATAAAATGTTTATTATTTCTGGCTTTAGTGCTTTTGATCCAAAAGTTTGTGTGGGTGGTTATCAATCAATCGATGCCCTCATGAAGCACCTACTAACTGGAGAGTATGGTGCTCAGCTCGGAGGGGAGCACGGAAGTAGGAGCTGAGATTTCTGCCTTCAGGTTGGCTTGTAACTGGGTAGGGAGATGGTCTCGAGGACACACATGCATCTCTGCTGACTGTATCCATTCTCTCTTCTCCTTTTGTGAAGTCACTCCTTCCCCACCCTTCTTCTGGTAGATTTGACTCCACCTTCTGCTCAGGATTGGAACACGTGGCTTCGATCAAGTGCATCGGCTCACCACATTGTCCTATCCATGGTCAATGAGATTCCGAGTCGGGGTGAGGTACCTGGATCTTCCTGTCTCCCACTGCATTGGAAGCTGGAATGTCAGAGCCCTGGGAGCCACTAGCATCACCTTACACCCAAGTGGTTCCACGGAACAAAATCGACACCAAAGATATGGAGCTGAGAGATGGAAAGAGGAACGCTGGGTCTCAGGCACAGCATTCGAACCCTGGATCAAGACTTGCGTGAAATCCACAACCCCCCAGACTCCTTCAGTGATAAGAACAAACCAATTATTTTCTTCTTTTCTTTTTTTCGTCAGTTTGATTTGCATTTTCTGTCATTTGCAACCAAAAGAATCTTACCTGACAGAGACACACTGCAAAAAGTGTGTTAGCAATAAATGCCAAAGGTCAATAGCACGTCCCATACGGGCTACAGATGGAGGTGGCAGAAAAAGAATGTCCTGGGCTCAGTGGGGTGTGCTCGTGGGTTAAGTAGGGTGGCTGAGGGACTTCTCAGAGGGCAGAGGTGGGAAACAATGTGTAGGATGATGCCAGTTCATTGACGAGCTGAACAATGAGTTGGGAATTTAACCTGGGGCACTTGGATCTTTTGTGCTGAGTAATGACCTGATGAGGAGGAAACTGATCCTCAAGGACCATCAATTTTGTCAATCAGCTCTCCACGCAATTAGGAGAGAGGGCCAGGTCCCCGTGAAAGGCAACTTAATGCTCTGTTTGTTTAACCAGCCTTCGCAGAGGCTTTTAGCACATCAGTGGGTACTTTACATTGCCTGTTCTCTTTGGTGACAGGACAGCAAACACAACAAGGGGCCCTCACCTTGCCCACGGGGACAAAGAGCCATGAGCCCCAAGGAGGATGGCGGCAGCCTGTCAATACTGTCTAGGCTGCTTTGGGGGGTGTCAGAGCTGACGGTCAACCACTCCACTGACTCTGGATAAACTTTAGTCTTGAAAGTGCATCCAAGACGAGGTGACGGCAACCGGGGAGACTACCCAGGTCAGAGTCTCTTAAGTCTAATAAGTAAAAGGCCCTCAGATAAGAGCTTCTCAACTTCACTTTCCCAGAAGAGCACAGAAGGGGTCCTTCGGCATGCGACCATGGCTCAAACACATTCTATTAAAAGCAGGCCTGCAACTTGTCTCCAGAATATTTCTGAAGCTACTATCACTATGGAGCCCTGCTTATAAATTGGGGGCAGAAGTGGAAAAATCAAAAGGAATGTTTTTATTCCCTTTTAGTAGATGTGCAGACTCTCTGACTCCAGCATTGGGGTAATTATCTTTCAACAGCAATTAATTCCAAAGTTATAAAACATACGAGTAAACAGTTCCCTTTCTACATAGCTTTTGTTTTAATATACCATTACAAATAGTGAGAAAAGGGCCTCCTTGAAGATAAAATTCCAAAGGAGGAGGAAATTATTTCAGAGAGACCGTCTAAAATTTTGTAGGGTTTTAAGGATAACATGAGACTCAAAGTGGAATTATGTGAAAAAAAAAATGCCGGAACATCTGTTATGTTAAGTATAACAACAACAAAACCAAAATAAATCTCTAGTGAAGAAAAAACTCAGATGATTGTGGGGCTTCTGCCTTCTTTACAGGAAAGCTTCTTTAAAGGGACGAAAGTACTGTAGTGGGAACACAATGGGGCAAAAGTAATAATATATGAATGAAACGATGCCAACTTGTAGGGTTTGCTAGCTCAGTCCTCTCATGCTTGGCATATTTGTTCAATGAGTCCTAAGTCACAACAGCCAGCTCCCAAGGAATCCAGCTGTCAGTCACATACAACTTTGTTCTTTCTTGTTTTCTTTTTTGTTTTCAATATAAGCGTTTTTCTATTAATAAGAAAAGTGTGACCTGATTGGTGACAAAAAAAAAAATGAAAACCTACACACACATTGTCAAGTTAGTTTCCTATCATTCATTTTAATGCGTAACCATGCCATTTGAGATGAAAAGACTTTAGTCTAATCTGGCTAGATATTAAGAAATAAACAGATGAAATGCTAAAATCATAGCAAATGTTCAGACTCCAGATTGGCTGAATCTGACTTATAAAGTTTTTGAATAATTTTCTAAATGCAGCTAATACAGGCAAACGTCCATATCCTCAGGAAATAAAATGCCCCTGTTGTGGTTGAATCTGAAAAGTCTTAGCAGAATGTACTGCATTTCGAATTTTTGTGCAAATTTAAAAGACTGCAGGTCTAAATTAGTCTAAACAGTGACAGCCTGATGGATTCTTCGCATCTTCAAATCAAAGGCTTCTTAAATAGTTGGTTAACCAGCATCAAGCATCTCCAAGTCAAATGTGACGATGTGATGTTTTGCCACTTTTAAGGTAAAGATAGTCTGTCACTTTTGGAACATAGTAGCTGAATTCTCAAAAATTTAGTAAATCTAAATAAGAGATTTTTCTCAAAGCTCTCCAAAGAAATCTGTCATATATTATGAAAAGGAAGAGTCATAATGGGTTCTTTGCCCTTAGCTTTGAATATTCTAATGATCTAACCCCTGCTGACCTCTCCAAACTCATCTCAAGTCACTGGAGCCCTGGCTCACCACCCTTCAGAAACAATGATCTTCTATTAGTTTGTGTCAATTTTTCCTACCACTCCTTCTGTCTGGAATATTCCTTCCCACTCGACTCTTCTCATGGCTAGATTCTTCTCATCAGATTTCAGATTGTCATCTTCTATGGTGGACCTCTGTTGTATATGCCTTCTGGTCATCTCTCTCCCCTTCTTTTGGTAGCAAAATCCAAATTTTCCTTTGGAGGAATCAGCTTGTCCCACCTTCAGTCAGTGAGATTTTGGAGGAAGAGGGCAAACCCCTTCCAGGAAATTCCCAGGCATATGACCTAGCTCTGGCTGCAGTGATTGGTTCAAGGATTAACATGTGACTTATGACTGGCCAATGAGGATCAGCCTCTGAAGTCTTTCTGGAGCCAATGAGGAAGTGTTACTCTGTTTTCTGGGCCCCTTAGGTTGGTAGGACTTAAGCTTGGAGTTACAATGGCCATCTTTGACAACATGGGAAGAGATCATCTCAGGGCAGGAAATAGAGAGGAAGGGAGAGGCAAGAAACAAAGGAAGAGAGAAACCAAGTCTCTCCCAGTGTCATTGATCAAGGCTTTAAGTACAGTGTGCTTTCTTTCTTTCCTTCCTTCCTTCTTCTTTCTTTCTTTGCTGTTAACTGGTTTGAGTTCAGTATTTGTCACTTGCAAATCAAAAAATGTGAATTATGGGCTTCTCCAAAGAGGACACCTTTGGCTATAGCATCTAGAGTAACTACTTGCCCCTTCTCGTGGTTCTCAAAGCAGGCTGGGTGTTTTTAAAACAGCTCTAATCACAACTGGCAATTATTTTGCAGTTTATGTGTGTCTTGTCTATCTCTGTCTGTAAGATGCAGGAGATCTGAAATGTCAGACCGAGGAAAACATTTTATTCTCTAGACACCAAGAAGAATATGAGCAGGGTAATGGTCAAATCTAAGCTTTGTGCTTAAAAAGAAAAAAAAAAAAAGTACAAAAGCAATAAGGGTATTAAAAGCAAGATAATAAGAGAAATGCTTGTGTGTCTCAGAAGTCTTTATCTGCTGCTTCTATAATACAAGACACTTACTAGCTTAATAACCAGTACCTTTATCACAGGGGTCAGTGCACAGAAGTGGAGCCTTGAATTCCAAACCTTCCTATGGAATGTCTAACAGAGTACTGGTGGTGAATGGTTTCAGTGGTGGCATTTACACTGGATAGTCCAACGAATGAACCTTGGGAAACTGATGTATAAATGGATCTCTAATAATTCTCTGGTGGTCTGCTGAATTGCAGGCTTTATTTAGTTTGGTATTTTGTTAGATAACTCATCGAGGGAGTCAAGAGGCAGCAGGGAGGATTCCATGAAAACAGCCATGAGTTTTCCATGTCATGAATTTAGGAATATATAGTGGGGAGGTGAGATTTTAGAAACTGTTTAAACGTTGTTGGGACTCTCACAGGGACCAGGTGGGGCTGCGGAGTTCTGGGCTCAGATGCTCTATTAGAGGGGAGGTTGGGAATTTGCTTGACACTTCCCTCTCACTGCCCCCCACCACCACTTGGGATTGATGGATGAACTGAATAATCTCACCTGTCTCTCCGGGTGAAGTATTAGCTCAGGATTCTAACACTTTGGTACACATCAGAATAACTGGGGGGCAGGACTGGCTTCCTCTTAGAAGGACCCCTCGCCTGATTTAATGCTCTGCTGTCACTGTCTTGAAATTCTTAATAATTTTTTAACAAAGGTCTCCAAATTTTCATTTTGTACTGGGCCCCACAAATTACGTATTTGGTCCTGGGGACACATCGAAATGCAGATTCCCAGGCCCTACCCAGCGCATCTGATTCAGAGGGTCCTGTAGAGGTCTCAGAATCATCACTTCTAGCGCAGAGCATGAGGGACCACCCTTTGGAGTAATATTTGTACTAATTCTAACTTTCGATTCACTTGGTGTACGTAGGGAACTTAAAGAAGTTTTTCGAAGAAAAGCTGAGATCTGAGAGCATAGAAACAAAAGTATCCAGCACTTTTATAAAATAGGCCAGAACTGCATTCCCAGGACCCCCTGACCACACCTTCTTGCTGCCTTGGCTCTGTCATGTCTCTGATGATCACGGCAATGCTTAGAAATGCTTGGATCTCTGGCTTTTCAAGAGGTCCCTTCTCAAGAAATTCAGTAAGGCCAGGATCACTGTCATCTGTGGTCCAAACAGAAGGGCTCAAGGGTTCCCAAATTCATGGTCGAAATGAGTCCCATGGTAACTAACAGCGATGGCTAATATAACGGAGCAGTCCTCTCGAGGCCCTTTCCTTAGCAGATGTCACTAATCATGGCCCCAGACACCACTAATGAATCACGTCATGCATTTCCACAGAGTCCAGGTGTGGCCCCGGAGCCCCTCTCAGCACAGGCAGCCCACCCCCCTGAGCTCGACTTGACAATGCAGGCGTAAACCATTTCCTAGGTATATCAGTTGGGACCAGGAATGGGGAACTAAGGCTAAGTGAGTGTAAAAGAGTTATTCTTTCTCAGGTAAACGAGAACCATTAAAAGGGTCACTCCTTCTGAGGATAAATTTACTTACCAGTTGCCTGTGTTGAAAATAAACAGAAACCCAACACTTTCAAGGGAACGATGTTATCACTGTCCCTCCTTCCCCTGGGGTAGTTAAAACTCTGGGGCCCTCGAAGTAACTTGACCACTTTTGATAGGAAAAGTACTGGGTAATTTTTATTAACATAGCTAGCTCAGTTTAACCAATGGGATGGGGGTGCCTCCTTGAGTTAGGACAGGGGGGCCTTCTCCCCTTAGCTACATTCATGAATTGCCATGCTTCCAAAGGAAATCAAGGAATTTGCATCCTTAAACCAAAGGCAGCTACTGCATTACCTCCGAGATCAGGATCTCATTAAGACACAACAGCACATCTTGAGAACTGTCTCACCAAACTGCCATTCCTCTGAACTTAGCTTTTGGTTTAAAAATGTCACACATACTAAAACTCACTTGAAAGTATATTAAATTCCAAGATCCTGCTGTTGGTTGGGGTGGGGTGGGGGGCATACAAGCCAGCTGATTCCGGGATCCAGAGCCCTGCTTCCAACCATGGAGATATTGAGCACTTCATCAGGGCACAAGTGATTTCTCACAAAGACAAGTGGATCCAGCCACTTCTTATAACTCGTTGGGAAGTGGGAGGGGAGTGGTGTAGGGGGCCAGGCTGCAGTCAGTCCCACCTTTCCAGAGGCATCCTTGGAGCTTTACAGCTCCTGCAGTGATGGTGTTTGAAATGGAAAAACAGTTCCTCCAAACAAGCACACAACAACAAAAGCCCCTTTGTCACTTTCTATAATGTTCCATGTATTGCTGTAACATTCTAAAGACTATAAGGCTTTGAATCAAGATGTATGTTAAGAACAAAGCCAGAGGGAAGGTCACGGGGAGAAAGACACGTGAGCAGCAGAGTTTAGTAAATTTCAGGCAGGAAGTTGCTCAAGCTGTGAAATCCATCACCTCCACAGTGTTTAACTTTAGAAGAAAAAGGAGATATTTTCCCCAATCAGCTGCACCAGAACCCGTGTGATGTATGCATATGAAAATGTATAGAGGAAGGCCTGGAAAGAAACATAGTAACCCCCCCCCATGCTGCCCTACAAACACACAAATAGGAACATGGTCATCTTGAGCGTGGGGACCTGGGTTAGGAATGATGCTCAGCGAAGATTTAGGTCTTTTTCACGCTTCCGTGTTTCTCAAGGAAAATGGATTCAGGTATGAGTTGTGAAATTAGAAATTACTTTCAAAACTATTTTCTGTGATCTTCAGATGGAAATTTCCTGTCTAAATCTCCTTTTACCCAACGTCATGCTAGGTTTTACAGAAAGTGAAAAAAAAAGATGCAGTGTCTATAAATTATAACACGTGACAAAGGTGAGCCAGTGCGTTGGGTTCCAGCTGGCTGGATGTTATAAAGGCAGCCTGAAAGCCAAGCAGACACTTGAGCTCTGGTCTCTTAAGCTGTGCGGGTCGTTGGTGGGGAAGGAAGGAGGCGTAGCCTGATGGAGGTGTGGGACCAGGTGCTCTAGAAGCAGCTGTAACAGCAACTGGAATCAGAGAACCCACCCAGAGGGTCTTGACGGGACTTGATGAGAGTCTGTGTTAGGCAGCAGGGAGGAGCTGAGGGAAGCGTGGAAAGTGGGAGAGATGTGTTCAAGGAGCTGTCTGGAGTGAGCCAGAGATGACTCTGGTTTTAAGTCTAGGAGACCTGGAAAGCTGGTAATGCCACCGATACCACCATGTTGGAAAGGGAGCCTGCGGGAGTTGAAGGAAAGGAGAAGCCAGTAAGAAAACCAAGAGTTATGGGTCTCACAGACAGGGATCATGGAAGGGGGATTTGCAAGGGGGCTCATCAGCAATGTCCTACAGAGAGGTTACAGTCAAAAGACAAGGGCACACTTTTATTTTGAACACTAGACTCTAAACTCATGCTAAGTGTCCGGTGCTGTAACTCAGAATTAAGAATGCTGATATTGACTTGAGTTGTTGATTTGTCATTTCCCCACAGATTAATGGGTAAGTTCCTCAAAACTATGATGGGACTAGCCTTCTCAAAAGTCAATAGAACTTCTGACCAGAGCAGGGCTTCAGTCTATTGTGAAAATAAGCTGCTAATTGACTGAGGGTGAATGGGAATATATATACATATATTGTACACACACACACATGCATGTATTTTTTTTTAACATCAACTCTGCACAAGTTAATCACATAGTTCTCCCCCATAAAAACCACATAGTTTCCTTTCCATGAAGTAATAATATAGTATTTATATATATTAATATATATATATATATATATAATCTTCAGAATGACTCAATCTTCCTCATTCGATGCCATTTCCAGTTTGGAAAGGGAAGTAGGGGAAGTCAGGTAAGAGCCAGACATATGACATTTCTGCTTGTTCAATGAAAACTGAGATATCTGAGGGCTCACTGGGCTATTTCACTCTCAGGAAATCAATGGAGCTCATTGCTCAAACTGTCATGTCTGCAGGTTATGTCTGTATTTAAGAGGCTTAAATATATATCAGTATTTTTATTGAGTCATTTGAAAAATTGGCTTCTGCAGCCATATAGCATCTGGGGGAGACCTGCCCACCCCAGTGGAACTGGGGATATTATCCTAGTTCATCCTTTGCCCCCTATCCCCTGACCTTCGCCAAGAAGTACGTGTTTCTGAAGAAAAAGCCTCGGGTATGTCAACCATGCAATTATATTATCTCTGAAGATAAACATGAGGGGGGCGTGAGAGAAATACTCTGCTCAAAAGCCATGGTAAAGCTGCTAAAAGAGGATTACTCTTTCTCTTTTTTCTCTCAGGCAGAATGATTCTCATTGTGAAGACAGCTCTGTTTTCATATACCCCTATGTTTTGTAAGCTTTTGGTAAATATGATACTATTAAAAATCATTTAATGTACACTAGGTGATGAAAATAGATTAGCACCCATCCCATTCAGCCATCCCTGCATCTAATGCAAAGATCACAGTGATTTTGTGGATCTACGTCTTTGTGTGTGAGCGCGCATGTGCACTTAAGGTTAATATTAATACTAATAATATTACTTGTTGATATTAATAAAAAGCCTAGAGCAAAGTAATGTGGCATCTCTTCAGTGCCTACTAAGTACCAGGTGCTGTGTGAGATATTTTATACCCATTATCTCATTTTATCTCACAGCCGTTTGAAGGTAGATGTTCTCTCTCTTTCTCTCTCTCTCTTTTTTTTTAACAGATGAGTCAACCAAGATGCAGAATGCTTAAATGACTTGCCTAAGATCACCCAGCTGGTGAGTGTTACAGTGGAGGTTCAATTCTAGGTCTAAGTACCAAAGGTCAAAGGCCGTGCCCTTTCTATTCCAAGTCTCTGCCTCTCTCCATTGTAAAGAGGAGTTCCCAAACACCACGGGCTTCTTACTTCTTGCATTTGATCATCCTACATTTCCAGATGTTTCCAGTAGGAACATCCCAAGGACAGACCTGTCCCTTGATCAACGGCTTTGGACCACACTCCCCAGAGTTTGTTCAACAAGGCACCTTCGCCATCAAAACAGAGGATTCTTAATTTGGGGCTAATAAAAGAGTCTAAGTCATCATCAGGTAGGGAAGGCCCATAGAGACTTCATCCTCACAGACGTTCACAGATGCTCTGGCCCTTTAGCTGCTTCTGTAAGGCTGGAGTGGTCACCTCCATCAGCAGTGACCATCTTATTCTTTCTTTCTGCTTACTCCAGAAGAAATAGAATCTGTCATTTCCAACTGGTGTCAGTTTTCCCTAGACTTGAGCATATTTGTAAATGCACGTGACACCAAGCAGATAGCCAACAAATAAGAAAAATCTCTGTCTTTTACTACATTTGCTTAGTGATCAAAGATTCCTAACTAGACCTTTCGTCCTACATTGATTGTTTGCAGTGAATATGCAAATCTTCTCTCTTGCCGGGCCAGTCTTGAATATATTTACATGGATATCGATGCCCATTACTCTACTTAAATATAGATCATGAATACTGACAAATACTTTCACTCAAAGATTTTGATCACTTTCAGATTATACTTCATACTAGGACTTAACCTTAGCCAGCTCCCGACAACTTCCAAGTACGCGTTCCCACAAACCCAGAGTTTCATCAAAACGTACTAAATAACCTTAAAGCCCTTTATGAATAATTATGAGTTTTTAAGTTTTTGTGAATCTGCATATTAATTCTGCCCCATAAATAAAACATGAAGCAAAAATCCAGCGTGTGGAGTGTCAGGGGGATAGAAGAGGAGAAGGAAGGATAATTATCAGTTTAATGTGGGAACATACTTAACCTAAAAGATTACCTCCAAAATTGGTGACATCCTAAGTATATCTAATATACAAGGATGTTTGCATTTAAATAAAAGGGGGAAAAGATTTATCTTGGGTCTCTGCCATTTTCACAGCTCTCTCGGCAGCCCGCGGTTGAAAAAGCAATTGTCAGAATTTTTATTTGCTAGGGATTAGTCCTTCTCACATATTTAGTTTCTTTCCTCCCCACGCACTGTGTGCTCTAGTGCCATATAATTCACATTTTCATCTTTGCTGTGTATTATTTGCTTATTCATCTGTAACTATAGGTTTTCTTAGATGGGAAGCTAATGAGAGACCACTGGCAACGAAACTGACCGCATTTGGTCCACTCTCAGATCTTGTGCATATAAAGGGCAGGAGGAAAAGGAGCTGGTGCCCAGATGATCGCAGGTCATTTGTGCTCCAGGTTTCCTGGGGTAGCAGCACAGGAACAGCGGCAGCCAAGGGCAGATGCTGTGGGGATCCAGGAATCGCCCTTCTAGAGCAAGATACCCCTTGATGCCCTGTTCACATCTCCATACCCTTAGCCAGTTTGCAAATAAGAGAGACAATGACTAACCCAAGGCTCCACAGGCAGAACAGACTTCTCTGATCACTAAAACTGGTCCAGCTAGGGTACCCGACTCTGAAATGCATTCTCCTGCACCCCTGAAGTCCACCATGTTTATAAATGTTGTGTGAGAAGAGCTCAAAGTTCTCCACAACTTTTGCCAATCACACCAGCCTCCCTGCTTAATACTGGTTTACCAGCCACACTTAGACTGTCACCAAAGGTGGCCTCCCTCTCAGGACTCCCAAACTGCCTTCCCCGGGACATCTGATTGCCAGAGCCATGTGGGGCAGAGATGGATTTGCACAAGGAATTCTGCTGCTTAATTGGTGAAAAACAGTGTCAAAGACTTCCTGAAATCTTCGAAAGGTCAAGCCAAATAATGATAATATTATTATGGGGCCCTGTACTTATTTAAAATGTCTTTTCTGATACATGCACCCCAATGTTCATAGCAGCAGCATATACAATAGCCCAGACATGGAAACAACCTAAATGTCCATCAACAGAGGACTGGATAAAGAAGTTGTGGTATATTTATACAATGGAATACTACTCGGCCATAAAAAAGAATTTTAATAGGCCATTTGCAGCAACATGGATGGAACTGGAGATGGTCATTCTAAGTGAACTAAGCCAGAAAGAGAAAGAAAAATACCACATGATATCTTTCATATGTGGAATCTAAAAAAGGAAGAAAGAAGACACTAATGACCTCATCTACAAAACAGAAACAGACTCACAGACATAGCAAACAATCTTATGGTTACTGGGGGGAAAGAGGATGGGAAGGGATAAATTTGGGACTTTGAGATTTGCAAATATTAGCTATTATACATAAAAATAGATAAAAAACCAAATTTCTTCCATATAGCACAGGGAACTATATTCAATATCTTGTAATAACCTTTAATGAAAAAGAGTATGAAAATAAATATACACATGTATATGAATGACTGGGACATTATGCTGTACACCAGAGATTGACACATTGTAAGTGACTATACTTCAATTAAAAAAAAATGTTTTTAAATGTCATTTTCTAAAGCAATTTCGATTAAAGTGTCATTTTCCCCCACTTTCTGATTTCCACAAAGCTGTTTGGGGCAGGTGCAGGGAAGGCTTTATTACAGATGGGGACACTGAGGCAGGCTTCCCCACAGCCATAGAATTTGATAGAATTTCAGGGGCCTCCAATAATCTCATGCAAAGGTGTACAACAAATGACACTGCACCACTAGCTGCTTTTCTTTTCTCTTTCTATTTTTTTCTCTCTCTTCCTCTCCTATTTTTTCCTTCTGTCCCCACTGGCTCAATTTTAAGGAGTTGAGATGCCTAAAAGTTTGTGGAAATAATAGTTTAAAATAATACACAGATCCAGTGTCTTAATCCCACCAACTCTGCCTACTCCTAGCAGGAAAACTTGCTCTCTGTTCGGTTGCAAAACCAATGCAGAATCGATACAAAAATCAACGCCCGTAGGAGATTTCTCACAAGGAGCCAACAAAATGGTGAGTTTGGGTTAACGCTCAACAAAATATACTGAGGTCTGGCAAAAGGAGCCTGGGGTTTGGCCTCATTTCAAAATGGCTTCTAGTCCCACCACGGCTCCATACTCCTGGAGAACTGTGGGCGTGTTCCTTAGTCTCTTGGAGCCTCAGTTGCATGATCTGTAAAATGGGGATGCTCAGAAAAGGGTTATGAGATTAGAGATGAAGTAAGCCATGACCTCTGAGTAGCTGCGTCTCTGTTATGGTGACTTAATCTACATAACTTATGGTTACATCTCTGCCCTCTGAGAGTTCTCTGATGAAAGATCAGGCCTTGTCCTCAAAATAATAGAACAGCTTCATTGTTTAATCCATTTCCCTTTGAAGACCTTCATGTTCTTGGCACTGGGCTTGGTGTGAGAGGTTCAAAGTCAAATTAGATAAGATTTTCAGCCTCTGTGAGCACAGAGGGTAGCCAAGGAGACAGAGAGATAAATAACCCATCCTGACTCAGTGCACTGGCTGTTTAAACCCAGTAACGATGGGGATCTGAATTCTCCTTTAGGGGCCTGGGACAAGCTTGAAGAAGAGAACACGTTAAACAGAGTCTCCAAGCATGAGCAGGGCTTCCCCAGCAGGTAAGAGAAGAGAGGGTAATAAGGCAGAGAAAACAGAGGAGCAAATTCAAGGAGGTGCAGAGTTCCCTACATTCTGGAGGGAGCCTCCCATGCCTGTCATCCCTGTGATCATTCCGTAGACGTGTGCCGAGCCGCTGCTCCAGACCAGGCGCTGCTCCATCTTCCGGGAATGCAGCAACAGGCAAGGTCCTTGCTCTCCGGGAGCTTACAGACCAGTGGGGTGCCAGTTAACAGCAACCAGAAAACAGAAGGAGACAGGCAATGAGCTAACCTGGCCAATGGGGTGAGAGTGGTTGGGGGCTGCTTCAGGTCACCATCCAACCTGTGAAGGTGACCTTTAAGCTGAGACCTACCTGCCTGAATGATAAGCAGGGGCCATGAGAAGACCCAATAAAGAGGATTTCAGGAGGAAGAAACAGCCACTCCAAGGCCTGAGACATGTCAAAGAATGGAAAGAAGGATACATACATTCACCCCTTTCCAGACTGGGTTCAAGAGAAATTCCATAAAAAAGAAGAAGAAAGGGTGTCACCAACTGATCCCACAATTTAAAAAGAGATGGAAGTTTGCAATTTTGGAGAAATCACCTTTCCAGAAACTCCTTACAAATGTCAAGCAACAACTAAAAATTTTGACTACCATGATTTCTTCTTTTCCACCAGTCTCCCCTCCCCGCCCATGAAAAAGCAAGAAATTGTCATTAAATCTGAAAGTTCATAAAATGCACAAATTCAAGCTACTCATACGCACCAATAGATTCTAGTCGTTGGAAAAAATCAATGGTACAAGTGGGTGGGGCTGGATATTGTCCAAACTCAGAGAATTTATTTTATAGAGTGACAATTCTTTTGTATTTCAAAATAACCATTCCATACTTTTTGTTCTCAAGCAAGACTTTAGTGGGGATTGACCGTGGCAATG
This sequence comes from Camelus bactrianus, assembly GCF_048773025.1. Lineage (NCBI taxonomy): Eukaryota > Metazoa > Chordata > Mammalia > Artiodactyla > Camelidae > Camelus > Camelus bactrianus. The sequence continues at coordinate 28,161,110 of NC_133549.1, forward strand.
CTAGGTCTCTTCAATGAGTAAGCTGTCAATTCAATTCATTAATAAAAACGAAAGTTCTGAAAGATCTGGGTTGAGAAGAGAACTCAGAATTTTAACTGAGGAGAGGCTTCTCCATCCAGGTTGAGAGCAGGGTAGTGGGTAGAATAAAGAAGAATGCATCTTCATAAAAATGTTTTTAAAATGTATGCCCTTGTTTATAATTCTGTCACTTAATTATCATTAATAGACAATATAATAGTAAAATTCCTTCTTCGATCTGCATTATTGGCCTCATTGCTCAGATCCCCTTATTTAATCAACATTTTATTGACAACACACAAATCAGATTTGGGCTGATTTTTCTACTCGTATTCTGAGACAAATCTCTGATGATGAAACTTTGGTTTCTGCAGTTGACCTCTTAAAACTCTAGTAAATTGCAAAGGCTACGCTCAGGATGAACAGAAAAAGCAATGTTTTGATAATATGTTTGCCACCATCACACTAAAACCAAATCCAAAATGCATCACAGAACTTAACATAATCGGCAAATACTGTGCTTCATTTGGAAGGGCCTGGAGCTGTATTTTTTCCCCCTAAATTATGGTATTTTCAGTTAAACCTTGTAGTTAACAGCTTAAGTTAATTCCGCCATGTGTAGGACTTACATGAAGGCATGGACTTTATATTACAAACTCAGCTGCAGTTTAAATTATTAGGTAAACTCTTTTCATGGGGCTCCCCGCACTTCCAAATCCATCACAAAAATAGTAGGCCAGCTGCCCATGGCACAAGGAGAGACCCTCATTAGATGTCATTTGCATCCCATTAACCACAAAGCAGTGGGTCAGTCATTGCCTGTCAGGCATTCAACTCATTCTTTTTGTGTTAATTAGCAGAGAAATAAGGAGTTAATGAAGATCTTATGATCTGTGATGACTCATCTGGTTGTTTCAGAGGAGTCGCCAGGCTGGACCACTTCAGCGCACCCTGCCCGGATGCTCAGCCCAGAGCTGGAGGCAGGCTTGCTGAGCGAGCCTTCGGAGGGGCGCTCTCAGGGGCCTTTGGCGTGGTGGGCTTTGTTAGCTCAAGATTAGAAGGAGTTAATTGCTTCAAGATTGCTGGGAGATTAGGTTACTGGGTGGGATGTATCTATGTAAGCATATGTCAGCGCTCGTTAGAAGATAGGAGATGCTTATTTTAATAAACTTATGAAAGGAAGAATTAATTTGTCATTACATTGGAAATCTTATTTTATTAACTTAATTTGAAAATGTAAAGCTGTCTGAAACGCTGGTTTTCCCCTCACTTTCCTTCTGAATATGTATGAATCACAGATTAGTTGATGTGCAACACTGTTCATTCAGGGCTTCTTTTTTTTTTTTTTCCTGGAGGGTTTTTTTGTTTCGTTTTGTTTTTTTGCTGATGGCATCTGGTGCTGGGGGAGTGGGCTGGTTACAGTGACCTCCAGGTTCTCTTCTTGTGGGGTGAGTGGAACATGGCCTCTCAGAGACCCATCCGCACTCCCGCCAAGAGAAGTGAATCAGTCTGCTTCTGTCCGTCCTGTTTCTTCCCCGCTGGGTGCCAGTTGTAGGCAAATAATGTTTGTACATGGTACCTACGAGATAGAGTGGGAAAGACAGTGCAGAAGGGGACCATAAGGACTGGTCTCTGAACTACAGCCTTCAGAGATGTTTTCTAAATGCTCACTTTCCATTTTATGACTGTTTGAGGACAAGGCCCACATCATTCTCATCTTTCATATTCTTCGAGACAGCCATGTTTACTGAGCACTTACTATGTACCAGGAACCGCTCTAAGCACTTGATTCTCATGACCTCTTTTTAATCTTTACAACAAACTTAGACAATCAGGACTGTGTTATCCCCATTTTTCAAGTAAAGAAACTGAGGCACAGAGAGATTTGGTAACTTATCCAAAGGAACACGATGAAAAGTGTCAACTGTTCACCCCAGAGCCTTCCCACCCCACCACTGCCGTACAGTTTCTGTGACATAATTGGGAGCATGGCTGTTTGACAACCAAGAGGGGTGCGCGAAGTGGTGACTCCATCCACATCTAGACGGGGCAAGGGTTGCCCCAGTGGATTGTAGGAGAATCTACAATTCCAGGGGGAAATGTGAGCTTCTAAGAGCTTCTAAGGTTTGGGGTTTTTTCCCCCAAAGAGATTAGAAATCTGGAGTTTTAAATTAAAAGTCCTGATTTTAAAATATGTGTTCAAGGTTTTCTTTTTTAATACTTTAATACTTGTTTTTTTTCTAACGAACAAACAAAAAATCTGTGGACAATTATTGGTGACCCCTGTAAAAGGTGGGAAGGCTTTTTAGTTTTCCCTCCAAAGTGCTTTGTACACAGCAGGTATTCAGGAAATGGTTGAATGGGTCAGTGCACAGTTACATGAACCCAGAGGTGGGAGCCAGGCCCCTCTGATGCAGTAAAATACTGATGTATCGCGAGTAGGGAGACTTCAACCCCTGGCACCAAGAATCCTTTTATCAGATCAGCAGAACGACCCATCCTTGTCGTGACCTTCCTGGAGGAGGAAGCTATGGGAATTACGTGGTCATAATTTTCAGCAGAAGCCATCTGAACCCTCTTCCTGGAGATCTTACTGGGGCCCCTTTCCTGTCTGGAGTTAATATGAATTTGGCCAAACAAAATCTTTAAAATATTTAACAACCATCTAGAGTTAACACTTGGCTCAGCAGAGCCACTGAGACCTGCCACAATACTGCAGCCTTTATGCTCAGCTGGTGGCCCTGCCGTTCTGTCGTTAGATATTTTAATATCACAACCTCTGCAAAAAAGGTCTAAATGTAAAGAAAATAGAACTTTTTCTCTCTCTCTCCCTTCTCTTCTTCATTCCTTCCTTTCTTCCTTCCTCCCTTTCTAGGTTCCTTCCTCCTAAATAGCTCCTACCTAGATGCCAGTACCTAGGACCACCCAACTCTCTGCAACCAGGGAAGCTCAGAAGTTTTAGTCAAGTCCAAGAGAGGTGGGCACTGTGCAGAGGGGACTGAGTCAAGAGTAAACCTGTGCTTGGGCTGGACCTTGTATCTCCCCTCACCGGATGAATGATGCTCTGGGTGAGCTGCACAGGGGTTCTCAAACCTGCTTGCCTGCTGTTTTGCAACTGAGACGAAAACCAGGCATTGACTAAAATTGCCTTTTCTTATTACTTCATATTGGCCATATATTTAAAAAAATCCCAATTATCTCTTTGGCCTGCAGTCAAAAGGTTAGGAGAAGCAAGAGGCAAGCTCTCTGCATTAAAAAAAAAAAAAAAAAAAAAACTAAATAGAAAAAAAGAAAGGAATAAGATAGCTGCCCATTACCTGAGAGCAGCTCGCTGGAGGCTCGGCCACAGGCAATGCTGGCTCCTCCTTTGCAAATGAATTCACGATGAAGAGCAAATGAGGAAATTGTGAACCATCCTTTTTTTTTTTTTTTTTTTTTTTTTTGAGTTAGAGGATAGGCCTTCTTGCAATTAAAATGTTCTGGTCACTTTTAATCACTTTCCCATATAATTAATAACTGGACCTAGGCCTGGCTCATGGGATTCACTGACTTGGAAGGGACCACAGAACCATCAGTGAGAGGTTAGGAGCCAGAGGCTGCAGGCAGGCAAGATGCTATCCACCACCTGCACTCCAGAGACAGATCCTAGGAAAGAGAATTGGCTTCCAGAATATCATTTATTTCCTATTTCTTGACCTTTGTCGAAAAGGCAGGGCCCAAAGGAGATTATAAAAGGCTAAAAATAAATGATGTATGTGTTCATTTATAACAAACAATCATGGCTGAAGTGTGGGATGGGCCCTGGCAAAGATGCTGCCCCTCCCAAGGCACTCTTGATTTCACTGTACTCTTTTGCTAAAGTTCTTATGTAAACACTGCTTGGTTTCCAGGGTTCCGATTTTTTCAGGAAAAAAAATTACTATGTTCCCCTCCTCCCTCCCCTAAAAATAAACCTTTTAGTCCAAATACACCATGGATAACCATTTTCTGAGGAAGCTAGTTACTGTCTTAAGAGAACCCATTCAGTAATTCAGAGATGTGGTTTTTTTCCCCAAAACACATGCAGAAACCTAGATACACAACACAAAGTTGGCTTAGATTGTGCCACTGAAGAAAGCACAGCCTGCTGAGGGTTGGGGGAGACAAACACAGAAATGTTAATTCATTATTCAATCAGTGTTTGTAAAATATCTTCTAAGTGCCCAGCATGGGAGGGGTAATTATCAAGAGTGTGAGGGGTAGAGTTTGCTGAGAGGTCTGTTCGCTGACAGGAGCCCAGAGCGGGAAGGAAGGAAGGGAGCAAGATGGAGGGGAACGCTGGCACATGTTAATGATAAGTGGAAACTGACCAGGTGAGGGGGAGAGATGGGGATTCTGGGTAGCAGACATGGCAAAAATAAAGCCCAAAGGTTAAGAAACCGCTGAGAGTCAAGGCAACTTTTTATCTGACTCAGAGACCAAGCTCTGTACCTCTGATTTCTCAAATGCTCAATAGTCAATCTGCAAACTATCCTTAAGCCCTTGGAAGGCTCCATTCATCCCCAGTAAGTGCCGCCTATGAGGGCTGCCTGCCCACCTGCCTCTGGCTCCTCGGGGGAGCAGCTGTCCCTTGCTGCAGCCCTGATCCAATGGCCCAGGGTCCCAGTCCGAGTGTGCTGTGCAACCATGGTGATGAGTGGGACCATTTGGAGTTTCTCTTAGGGTCTGAGCTAAACGTGGAGGTTCTCTCCATTCAGAAAGGTAGGAATACTGTGTTGTTTTCCATGGAGAACCAGTAAATGTGCCCTGAGCTGCCTCTGCTGCACCTCACTGCAGAAACTCCGTGGGTTGGAAATTGCTTTGTAAATAGCTCGAATGATGGTGAAGTGACATTTTTTTAAAACATCTATTAAATGCTTACTTTAATAGAGATATAATCTATATTCAAATTGTTTCTGTCTATAATCCAATTTACGCAAAAGCTGCTGGATAGCTTTTCTCCAAATTTGTATAGTATGTAAGGGATGGACTGGCTGAAGATAAGGGCTATGAGGTATACAAAAAAAAACTTAAAGTTTTCTGGTTCCTGGGGACAGAATCATCTTCCAGGGGCCCCTGAAACTGACATATAAACCAGGGCAACTGGTTGACCCATAGAGACACATCACACTCCTGAAGATGCAGTGGATAAAAAACCCACAGGGTTTCCAAATATGAGCTGCAAAGGGAAGGTCAGAAGGACACCTGCTCCACGGGTGGTGTGTCGCTGCTTCTCACGTGGGCAACCCTATGTAGCAGGCTCCCGGGAAGTAGAAACAAGGATTTATGGATACATTTAGTGATGGTCAATGGTTCTCCTAAGCAACGCGGGGGATGGGAAGACTGGTGACTATAAGTTTTTCCTTTACTACGAAGATGGCATTTTCAGCTTTTTACTGTAAAGTACAATGTTGGCTCTTGCAGGCTGCACAGCTGAATGTTCTGGATCCTGAGGTGTGATCACCAGAAGATCATGTTAGGTCCTCCCCTCAACCTCCATTTTTTTTTTTTCTTATGAGCACGAGCGCAAATATCAATCCCTAAAACCCTTTGCTATCTCTTGTTCTTAAGGCTCAGAGTATTAAATGCATTTTTTCCAGTCCCAGGACTGGATATAAAGTCACCTACAGAGTTTCCTCCCCGAAGTAAGATAAAAATCTCACCACGAACCCCCCGCCCCCTGCCACTGAAGCCACATGCCAGAAATTCAGAACGGATGGTCCGGATTTCGGGGGCAGTTTATTATTCATGACGACTGCCTGGCAGTATCATGAATGGGTAATGAGGGCACCACTATCAAGGAGGGATCAAGTCCAAAGCCCTGGGATAGCTACGAAATACAGTATTGTGTTTACACACTGTAACCTCATCCCTCAGCACAGAAGGAAAAGGCGGGGCTTCAAGTGAGATTTCCCCTCTCTCAGCAGCACCCTGGCCTGAGCTGGTCATCCCAGGAGCAATGAAATGGGGCAAGAAGGAAAGAAACACCAAAGCAGCCAAAACACCGCAAAGTGAGCTTTAGTAAAACCAGATTGTTGACATTTTATGAACTTAATGGCAGAAAGAACATGCAGTAAAAAGTAATTTGCATTCTGTGATTATATATGTTAGATCCCTAAATATCTTGATCATGTTATTTCGCTAAAGATATCCTGATGGCGGATCTGTGTATGATTTACATAAATGAGGCATTTGCATAAATTAAATGAACAACTATAAATACGTGCTTATAAAATGCTGATACCACTTACTACTCTCATAAAAATAAATTATGAGGAATGACAGACGATAGGCCATGTGGTTTCTGGGCAATCATCACGTGCCCTTGATGCATACTTGGCACTTCGTTACCAGAAAAAGGAAGAAACTCCAACTCCAGCATTTCTGGAGGAGCGGATCTCCCAGGGAACCTACAGACAGATGTTTGGAAGGAGCTGATGTCGAAAGAGATTGAAAACCCAGTTTAGTGCGGCGACTAAGCACACGGGCACTGAAGTCAGACTGCCGGAGTCCCCTCCTGACTCTACTGCTAACTCCATGTGAGTCACTTAATCAGTGCCTCAGCCTTCTCATCTGTAAACTGGGAATGGAACCAGCACCTACCTTAAAAGGGTGTTGTGAGGACGAAATGAGTCCATGTGCATGGAAGGACTTAGAATGGTGCTTACTCAGCACCTGAAAAATACACAACAAATATTAGCTCTTTTAGTATTACTGTTATGCTAACACTCGGCATGTTGGGAGAATAATTTCCCAAGGCTACATAGACCTTTGCTTCCTACCTACCCTCTCCATCTCTTGACCAGTGATGCCCAAATGTTTCCGGTCTTTGGAGCCCAGTGATGAGAGAAGAAAAATTCCCAAGGATCATCCCTTTAACCCTGAATTGGGCTGCTGGTGGGTTAGGTTCTCATGAGGCAACTGCAGATTTGTACCAGATCTAAGACATGGCACCCACATGATCGGTATTAGATCCAGAAACCCCAGTAGACTGGCGTGGCTGGTGGGTTACATGGAGAGGGCCATTGCTAGTGGAAGCTGCCCCTCCCAACTGGTTCTGATCAGTCCAGGGATGGGATGAGAGGAGGCAGGAGAACTTAATTCCATTCAAGCCCCCGTTCCTTGTGCCCAGTCCAGCTCAGTCTTTGTCACAATAGCAAACACAGGTACCATGTTTTCAGCCAATGGCCACTAACGAAGTCCGCATCAGAAGCTGGACACTGAATCCCACAGGCTTCTCTCAAATGCAGCTGAGTGTATCCATGAGTTGGCATTCCCTCCCTTGCTCATACCCATGGGAGTGATTTAATGATGCCTCCTTTGCAAGGAATTATTTTATTTTTCTTCCCCAGATTCAGCTATATTTTATTAATTTTTTTAAACTGATTCTCAGAGATCAAATTACTGTGTCTTTGATTGCTTTTGGAGTCACTGGAGGAAATAGTCTGTTTTCCAGTGAAATCCAGATCTTTCCTATTGAGCCTAGACCAAGCCAAATATATACTTCTGTTCATTAGCTGCTCTCCAAACCATAAAGTACCTTCAGAGGTTTATAAACCAATCTCCAATCTCTCTCTATGGGGCAGCCTTGCAGGGACCATAACTCCAGCTGTGGGGTCCCAGGGCACCAAAAAGTCCTCTGCCCTGGAATGATCACAACTGCTTTGCAATTTTGCCTCGTACTGGGCCTGCTTGGACAGCCCCGGAGGGCAGTGTACACGTTTCTGAGGTCAGAACGGTAATTACCATAATAACAGCTCTTAGGAATCCATCCCCTTCTGTGGGTCAGACCACGTGCTTTACATATGCTGTCTCAACCACCCTGAGAGGCAGCTTTGAAAATCTTGCATTAGTAGAGATGAGACCTCAATGCTGGGATGTCAGGCTGAGGTCCCACCCTGGTCATGCACCCTTAGCATAGGTGGTGAAGTCCCGCTCTGTGGGCCCCCTGATGCCCATCCACAATGGCCTTAGTGTCTGGGGAGGGATCCATACCATTCCCCTCTTCCCCAAGGCTGTCCTGATAGCCAGAGGTCCTATCTGCCCTGTGATCTCCTCTGCCTCCGACACAGCTCTCTTATATAAGAACTGTGATGCAGTGTCTCAGCCAGCTGCTCTGGGCCTCGGCTCTCACATCTGCTGGATACGAAAATCTGAGCTCTGACTGCACCTTCAGAGGGTTATCGCAGAGATCAAATGAGATGACGACTGTGACAGGTACTGGGATCAATGCTGGTTATTGGCATTATCGTTCCACTGGGACAGATGTGCTCTTGGGCTTGTATCTGAGCAACTAGTTACTGAAAACTTATACATTGGAAGAGAGTATCAAATTATCGAGACTACTGCTTGAATCCTAATTCTGGATTTCCAGCCTTAACCTTTCTCCTAAGTGCGAGACTCACCTGCCAGCTGGCATGGCCCGTGGATGACATGAACAATGTCGGCAGTGAAGACTCACGTTAAATGAGCTAAAGTGGCCAAAGAAGTGGCCAGTGGGGCCAAACGTGGGAGATGACAGCTCCCTCTCTCCCGTCTGCCAGTCCAGGACTGAGCCCCGGGGGTGTCTCTGAAGATGTTAACCTCTTGCTAATAGCACACGGAAGTCCCAGCCTAATAAGAAACTCCAGGTGGTTCCAAACTGGGTATAAGCGCTCATTAGAGAAACATTTCTTAATAAGTTGTCCACCAACCGCCTACAGCAGCAGCTCCGGGGGTGCTTGATACAGCAGCAGACTCCTAAACCCACTGAATTCAAATCTGAGGGTGGAACGGAGGATCTACACATAATAGGCTTCTTAGATGAATTTTTTCGTTCTAAAGAGTAAGAACCACAGGGTTAGAAGGACCGCTCTCTGCCCTTTGGTACTGTTTCATAATGAACAGCGGTGATATTTTTACTAGGTATTTAAGAGAAAACATAAATTATGTTTAAGTTCATTTTTTGCAGTTTGCAGCATAAATTGTGGGACTTGAACTGTGGATACTAGGAAATCTAAGGGCTTTGAAAAGGGGAGAGCACACTATAAAAAAAAAACCTTCCTAACTATCATTATAATAATTTTGTTGCCTTTGCTCCTAAGAGGAATTCTTCTTAAAGGAGCCCACAATGTTTACATTTATTCATTCAGCAGTCATTCATTCACTTAGTACTTTTGTGTGTCACGTGGTAATGAAATAGATGCGCAAGACATAATCCCTGTCTTTAAAAAGAAAAAAAAAGTCGTTATCTAGCAGAGAAGACAGATGAGTAAGAAAGGCCATGCAATATTCTGAGCACTGGCTCAGGGTTTCCCTTTCAGTTCCCTGCCTTTAGCCAAGCCATTCGGGCTTTAATGAGCCACTGTGGAGGGAGGCGGGACTACTTTTTAGGAATAATGGCTTGAAATAGATTCCTTCACTTTGTCTGATTCAACATAACGTGACAATCAAGGTCTGTACCTAGTTTCGATGAATTATTCAGGATAGCGTGTGCCAACAGTTTTGGCACTGGGCGCTCCCTTTGAAAGCAGACCCCGTGTTTTGACAATTACAATTATAACAGCGAAGCAGTGAGAGGACCGTGGGGATGGGGGTACCGGGATGTGGCTGAGTTAAGGAGATGAAGAATCTTGAAGGACTTGTAATAACTCAGAGGTAGGAATGAGGAGGATGGAGAAATTTAATGGAAGGCAGAAGGAAAGGAGAGAACAAGAAAAAAGGAGAGTGTGAAGATAAGGAGAGATGTAGGGAGTGGTTCCTAAAGGCGGGCCACACCGGTGACCCACAGGTGGGGCTGTCTCTCCCACCACCCCTCCCCCATCCCTCAGCGTGGTCCATCCCAGGGCTCCAAGTCAATCTGTGACAATGACAGCTGGTGCCAGCCAGTCCTTCCCTCTCCCTGTGACATCCATCAGAAAGGGCTAGCTTTTGAGCACTGGGGGGGGGGGGATAAGCAGAAGTAATTTATTCGGGATCTTTGAGAGGATAATAGCCAATTATTTGTTTATAACACTGGTTAAATTTTCATTAGGCAGATTAATGGAATATCATGTACTGTCAACATTGGACTGAGGGGTGGTCTGTAAGAGATAAACGTGCAAACAGGCTCTGTGTCTCTCTGAGTAAATTAGTTTTTGCTTTCCTGTTTTTCATATGAAAATGGGAAAGGTGGGCAAGGTGGTGCATTTTAAAACAGGTCTCGAGATGGGCCAAATTGGTTAAATACGAAAGCGATCCTGGTAATAAATACATTATAATAACTTAGCATCATGGCCATAATTTTGATTTCATGAAAGTCTGGGATAATGTCGATTTTTAACCTGCTCTCTTAACACACATTTCCTCTCCCTGAACTCAAACGCTGCTTGCTGTGAGGTGAAGGCATATTACTTGGAAGCGGGTGGGTGCTGATGCGTCTGTATAGAGTGCTCAGCATTTCAGTGGGTAACTGCAAGAGGCTCCCGGCTCTCTTGCGAGTTCCCAGCATTGTCATCCTGGATGGCAGGGGGGCCTCCCCCGAGTGCTGTCATCAGGATCAGAATTCCCCCTGCTCAGCGAGCAGGGAGAGTTGCTTATCACCCTGGAAGTAGACTGAGAGGGGCACATTCAACGGGCTATTTGATGCTAGATCTCTAGTGAGGGTTGAAGCCCTTGAAGGGCTGGCTTCTGAATCTTGACCTTCTTCCATGTAAGAATCAGCGGATCAAACTCCAGAATCAAAAATTCTATTAGCAAATTGGAAACCACACACACACACACACACACACACACACACACACAGTGAATTGGGCCATTTCATAACAATTGATATTCTGTAGTTTAAAAAAAGTAATTGGCAACTACATTTTTTAGTTTAATTAGCATTCGAGAGTCATTTAAGTTCTCATATGTAGAAGGCAACTAAGAATTTTCGTTTGCAGCTCAGCTCTGGATTTTTAAAAATGTCATTACTTAGAAGACATTTGATAGAATGTAATATTCTTTTTAAAAAAATGAGAGGGAGGGAAGGAAAGTTATAGGAAGAAATGGAAGGAAGGGAAGGAGGAAGGAAGGAAGAGACTGAGGGAGGGAGGGAAGGAGAGGAAGCAGGGAAGCGGGAGAACAGGGCATTTGCAGTGCTGTGGAAAATAAATTAAATGAGCCCTGTTGTTCTTTTTGTAAAATGCCAAACTTTACAGCAAGTAAGTCTAATAAAATTTCTTTCTGAAAGTTAAGGCACTACTGTGAATTTCTGCAAACCATTTTACTGGTCTGAATATTGACTTCTCTTTGAAGTAACTCTGCGCTGCAAACATTCCCAGCATGAACTGGTTATATAAATACATTTGTTTCCTGAAAAAGAAAGTGGACATAGCTCTCCCTGCCCAAGACCCATCCGTACAGCTCAACATGGTCAAGTCCGAGAGGCCCATTTCCAAGGTCCCGTCACTGGGTCGCCGTTACTGCCCGAGACTAGCAGGGTGGCGTCGGGGCAGTGTCGGGGCAGGGCGGGGCTTGTCGGGGGGTGGAGTGGGGAGGGGTGGGGCGGGGCTTGCCAGGGCGGGGCGGGGAGGCCGGCCTGAGAAGATGGAGGACAAGGGCCAATGCTGCTCTGCTTTCCTTTCTTCTGGCTCACGCTTCTCTACGTCTTCATAGCAGTAACAGAGGAGGGGTTGGGTGAGCAGTAACCAGGATGACCAGAGCTGGGGTATCTGGTGTGCTTGGATAACCAGGGGCCTCTAGGGAAAGCTGGGGCTCCCACCTGCCCTTCTAAATAGTTAAAACCCTTCCTGAGCCATAGGTTCCAGCTGAGAGAACAGTTCAGGCACGTGAGTTAATAGTGTGTAAGTCGCTCTGAAATGGGGAGAGGTGTAGATTGAAGGTCACTTTTGTCTGCGGACTCTGAAGTGTCTAGGGCACTTTTATGGTTCTTGGCCAGGATAGCAATCTTTCAGAGTCTTTAGGGAGACTCATTTCTTTAATAACCAACGTGTACATACTGCATATGAAGCCCCTCGCCTGACCATCTTGGACACAGGTGCTTCCACAGTTGGGCAGCCTCGGGCAGGAATATTACAGCCTTCCGAGTTCAGGCGGAGGGGGTGGTGGGCAAAGGACCATTTCAAAGTCTCTACACACTTAGAACAAGCATGGGACAACTGCTTTTAGATACAGCACCCCTGAACCTCAGTTCTCAGGGCTGGTTCTACAAGCAGCCCCATAGGAAGGCCCTTTGGTTATTCAAGAACTAAAACCTCGTCTGCTCGAGGATCCAGAGGGACCCGCCGAATGCAGAACTTTGCATCGCTGTGACCAGTGTTAAAGGGCCGTCACAGGGAAGAAGGCCGTGCTGGATTTCCCTAATTTGAAATATGAAAGATATTCTCTGGGCTATTACATCATTTTAGTGAAGGCAATTCACATTCTTTTGGTGGTTTAGCCTACTTATAATGATCAAATCCTAGAGTCAGAACTTCTAATGCAAACCACTTTCACAACTGTAATTGGATCTAAGGCCAACGCAACCATCAAGTGGCCCAAGACTCCCTGGCAATGTTCAATCAGGATATGATATCACTTATGAAAGTGATCTCTTACTATTGATACTTCTCCTGAGAGCAGCACAAATTAGAGACATACTTGAGTGATTCGGAGGCCTTGCTGACAGACAGCAGGAGAGTGGGCCACTGTTTAGTGGGGATTCTCAAACATGGTCCGATGCACATTTCATTGTGGTCATTTAATGGAAACCCTATGAAAGTCTTCTGCTAGGTCTGGGGGTGGAAGAAGTTCTAACATTTAGGGAACCACATGAAATGTGCTTCTGAAGAAAATTCGAGAACTGATAATGCTACAACATCTGAAAGCAGATTTTAGGGGACTCTGGGATACATGGTCTCAAAGTGAAAACACATGGACTTCCACACTGCATCCACCCGGGCAGGACCCTGCTGAAAGCCCATACCATACACACACACACAAACACACACACACACACACACACACACACACACACACGCATGCACTCCAAACCCAGGGGCTGGCAGATGATCTCCGAAGGTGCGAAGGTCTCAGTCCTGTCAAGGGATGGCTTCAGCTGCTAAATGCCAACATAAAGAGCAGGTGTAAATCTCTGTCCAGAAATTCGAGTGTCCAAAGAATCATCATTATTGTATTGACTGTATATTTCATATATTTTAAATCTACATCGTGTGGTTTCTACATTCACCATGATTTCTGATTTTAGCCCAGTCCTGACTGACCTCTGCCCTCCCTCATCTCTGGAGCTTGGCATCTCCACTTGGATGAGTCTGTGGGTTCCTGGGGGCCCAGTCGTCACCATGCAGAAGCCTCTGCTCCCACGGACGGCTCTGGGGTTGCGTGACCGGGTGAGCTGGAACCACATCCTTGACACTTGAAGAGTGACAGTGCATTATTTCCAGTCCCCCTGCTGTGTCTCTGAGCACAGCCACACAGAGTGCCTGGAGCACTCTCGGCAATTACACAAACCAGCTCTGCAGCTCTGATGAAGCCCCCAGAACACAAAGATGAATAAAGGACACTGACTTTTATGGGATGCCGATGAGGTGACACAGATGCCCTAGGAGCTTACATGTGTTCCCTCATTTAGCCTCACAAAATCCTGTGCCAGGAGGAATCATTTAGTCTTCTTTTAACTCATTTATTGTCTACTACTGAGTGTCTGCATGTCAACTTCACAGCCCCTGCGCTCACGCAGCCTACTGTTGGGTGGATGGGACATGGGGATAAATAACCCATCTCAATAAAGGCAGACAAATGTGGGGAGAGGCATGAACAAGGGCACTAGGGAGGAATCTAGAAGGACTGTGGGGTCAGAAAAGGTCTCTGGGTGGAAGGGATCTCATTCTCCCCACTATTGCCACCCTCATCTGTGGCTAAGAGAACTTAAGCAGTACGTCAAGGGCACAGATCTAAGATGCCTGGAGTGGAACTAAAACCCAGGTCACTCGTCCCCCAAGTGTCCTCTGCTGATCCCTTCCACGCGTACCTCCTAACTCCCAGAGAGAGTCATTCTGTTCCAGCTTGTTTCAATCCATTGACAGAGTCCAGGGATGGGACCCAAGGAGGAGAAGGAGGTCCTAGGAGCGGACACAACACAGCCTTGATGAAGAGAGGGAGCCAGAGGAAGGGCTGAAGCAGGGATGGGGCCCTGAGGCTTTAGCAACCCACTCCCTTCTCATTTCAAAAATCAGAAAGAGGCTGAGACTCCTGAAAGCCCATTACTGGAACTGAAGTTTCATGTGACACTTTAGATAAACTTGCAGAAACAATGGTGGCAGATTCTTCTACACTGTTTAGAACCGGAACTAGGAAAAGGGGAGGGCTAGGTTTTAAATTGGACCAGCCTGCATGTGTACACTCTTCACTGTTTTTATTTTTTGACTTTAGGAATAACACAGTGCTCATCAGAAAAATGTCAAGCAATGGTTTGGTGTAGAGTCATTCAGATATATGTATATATGTGTATGTATATATATTGTCTGGTCAATAGAGCAGAAAACCTGACCTATGTATGTTTCATGTCATCTGAATCACAGAACTCATGAAACTGCCGGTCTCAACCCCCGTAGGTGATGTCATGGAGATGATAATCTCCAAATTGCCTCTAATCCTATAATGGTTTCCAAACCGCATATTATACCACACGTGACAACGCAATTACTAACACCACCATCTTCATGTATGCAAAGGACAGCTAGCTGTTCAGTCCTGTGATTAGGTGAATGCACAGCTACAAATTAACTGGCAGTTTCAGTACAGTATGAGGAAACTGCCATCCGTATTACAGTCCAAAGGAAACCATAACCAAACAGCTAAAAGCCAAGTGTCATCTGAGCACACTTGTCAATCAGCAAAGCAGACACGTCCCCAGGGCTCTGGGCTGTTCTCTGAAGGAAGAAAATCCTTTGTGGATTTTCAAGAATTTTCAAGAATTTTCAAGAATTCCAAGCTGTGAGTGGAGAAGTACAGACTTTCTGCACAGAGTTTCTCCAACTCTGATAATTAGAAGAAAAAAAACAGTAAGGGAGGAAAATCTACAATTTGTGCCATTTTTCAGAACCGGGACTGTGTAGTTGTTCTCTGATGGGCCTTACAGATCATCTAGAGTAGCCGATATCCAGAAAGGAGAGAGGGCTCACGTGTGGCCAGGCAGAGCTCAGCCTCAATCCATGACTGTCAACTTACAGCATCATCTGGGGGGCTGCCAAGACAGGTTGAGAGCCAGCAACTGAATTTTGAAAAGAAAGGAAAAGAAATAGGAGAATATCTCCTCCGAATCCTCCTGCACCCTGTGAGCATCCACCAGGCTTCACCAATCTCTCCTTGGTCTGCCAGTTAGAATGAACCATTTCCCAAAGGATGCTCCAACATACTCTTATTTAGGTGTCATAATTTTCCAACCACTCTCCACTTTTTGCCTTCATGTTGTCTCATCTTTTATGGCTCCTCTATGAAATCTTCCCTTTGTCCTCCCCGGGCACAGGTCTGTCCATTCCTTCTCCTGTGCCCCTGCTCAGCCCCCAGTATGGCACCACTCACACAGGACACTTTAAAAATACTCCCCTAGAAGATGGTCTGCTCCGTAAGACCAGGGGCTGTCTTTTACTTCCCTTTGTGTTTGTACAATCCCTGGCATGTGGGAGGCACTCAGGAAATATTTGTTGAATGAATGAATGATTGAAGAAGGAGTGGGTAGATAGATGATAGAAACTACTCTCACATTTCTGGCCTGATTCAAAATCTATTGGAAGCAACTGCCTTTTTATGACTATCTAGTCTAGAACTTTCTTCTTCTTAAAAGAATATCACGAGTATGATAGGAGACTGGATTCCACCCTTTAGACTTAACATGTTCTTCTCCCTTAGAAAAATATGGTGGCCCCCTGGTTGCAGTAAGGAGCTATGTTCTCTGCATAGTGGATGTACAAAACTAGATGTAAACTAGAGATGGATGGCCCCAGATGGATGTGGTTGGGGTGTGGAAGAACATCTTGAACTATTTTTCAGACATTTCAGTTTCGGCAAAAACCAAAACATGTTTTGCCAATCACTTTCCCTTAATTTTAAAACCCACGGATTTCAAAGGAAATTTAATCTGAATGTTTCTACTTCATTTACCCCATCTCTTCAAAATGCTCTCCTGAAAAAGTGAACTGATGTCCTAGAAGTTTAAAGGACCTTTTATAGTTGGCTGGTTTCTTTTAAAACCATGAGCCACTTAACAATTTAGGAGAGAATAAAAAAACCCTAAATCTTGAAATAAAAAAAAAAAATAGTGCAAGTTGATTTAAGCTTGGATCTAGGAAGTGGGCAACATGTTTCCCACCTGAAACAAAGAAGAAATGGTTAAAGTTAAAACTTAAGGGAAATATAATTGTTTAAAAAGTGGGTAAATGCTACATGATTAATGGACAAAAATAAAACTAGAGATTATTATAGATATTAATTCATCTGTGATAGAGATGATTACAGATCTTGTTCATGTGTTCACTTTGGTTTATTTGTGTTAGAGTTCGAGTGTGTGTTGTCAGTAACACCTTAATCATAAGCGCCCGTGATCATGGCAGAAATATTGTGATGATGCTTTAAACGGAAGTAGATAGCAGAATTGTAGGGGCACAATTTCTATGCTCCTTATAAGGTGTCAATTACCCTCGCTCCCTGTGATCTGACAACCCAGTCCTTAGGGATACTTGGGTGGGATTTGTGAACAATTTGCTTCCTGGTGTATTTGTGCAGGAGTGGACACTCCCTGCAGACCTTACCTGACATCCTTTTGACCCACCAGATACTTCCACTGTGTAAGTTGCAAGCTGGGAATAGCTTGGGCCCCTGGGACATATGTCTAATTCATTGGAGACACTAGGGGAGGTTTAATGCACAGCAGAAATCCAGTCAACACCCTTGTTCCCAATAGTTAATATACTGTTTGACACCACTGTGGCCAACAGAAGAATTAGTCCATCTCTCCCAGACCACCCACATAACTAATAGCTAATAACTAACACATGGGGCGGCCATAGCTAATGATATCCCTGGGTTCAGTGGTTCATTGTGTTTTTATTTCTCTTTTTTTCTCTCTTTATTAGCATTCACTCATTCAATTAACAATTAACAATTGTTGAGTGCCCATTGAATGCCGGGTGCTGTGCTGGGCGTCATGGCGGAGACACAGACACGAGGGAAGCTTCCCCACTGCTACCAAGAAGCACACAGACTCATAGAACTAACTGTCCAGCTGGTACATTCCTTCATGCACTGCTGTGGTCAATACCATTCATATTAAGGAGGGGACATTTTTAAATCAGGCACGTTGACATGTGGAGAGGAACCCAAATGGGGAGTCCGCCGTGCCGCCCAAAGGAGTGAATTATTGAGTTAGCCTCCCAGGGCCGGTTGACACTGACATGTTCGTGCAAGAAGAAAGCCTTGGCAGCAAATACATTGCGTAGATTTACTTGGGTGTAAACGTGAAGAACTGGAGACAGTTCTTGAATACCTTCTGATATGCCACAGAAGTGCCGGTGATATTAAAAGGCCAATAAGGAAAAATATGAATCCTAGATTCCTAAAAAAGCTGACTGAGCATATCTCGAAATGAGAACTGATAACAGAATTTTCCCCATCGATCAATGCATCTGTCTTTAGACCAGAAGTCTTTGACTTCTAAGAGCTTGCCAATCCTAGTCCGGCCACATTAACTTGCCTCCCAAAGAAACATTCCAAGAACCACACGTTTTTAATTATACAAAGTAAAGGTTGATGAATGATTCATACAACTAATCTAAACTTGGGCCAGGTTAAAATAATACTGTGTAATAACTTATATTTATATAGCTCATAGGAGCACTTTTCTTCAGAGCTCAAAGTGGTTTTCAGATACTATCTCGTCTCTACTCATAACATCCTTGTGAAATAGACAGGGTAAGGGTGTCCTCGCTCTCCTTCCATGGGCAGAGCAATAAAGGGCTGGAAAAATTTAGACCCAAGTCCAAGATCACACAGGATGGAAGACATACACAAAAAGTATGGGTACTTAGGAGAGAAGTCATCTCAGAATTCTGGAAATTAAGGGACAGTGGCAGTGACAAAGCAGGCTTCTTTTTGGATAGCGAATGTCCGCATTAATGGTGGAAGTTGGGATGGGGACCACTCTAGGCCTTAACATTTCCTTTGTCTCAGTGGCTTTGGGAGGCGTCAGAGGTACTTAGGGGTTTGAGGTAGTAAAGACATAAATTCTGAGTCAGACTCGTGGCCCATCTGCTCCAAGATTCTTGCTCTCAACTGGGTTGTGAATCAGAATGGGTGATGCAGGAGGCATCAGTGTGCTACCAGCTCCCCTGGGCTTTAACCCCTGAGTGTGCCACTGCCTGTACCTCTGCTCGGGGGCCCTCTTGCAAATGAAGGGTGTTCCAGGCAGGCTGGAAGGGCCTGAGGATTAGTGTCGCCCTGAGTGGAGTTGTGTGAGAGTGTCTGAGCTCCCGATCCTTTGGGTGGAATAACTGAAGAGGGACCGTGATGCTTCCCCAAATCTCCCCATGAGACTGAGCTTCGGGCATCCACAGTGGTCACTGGCCAGGTAACACACACTTCAGAGTTGCCTTCACAGCTCTGCTTCATTTCTCAACAGACAGCTTGTCCAGAAAACTTGTGTCAGGGTCTGTTTCTTGGGGAACTCAAGCCATGACAACGATCCGTCCTCACATCATGCTGGACGTCCTGATGACTCACTGTGGAGCCGTATCCAGGGACCAAATCCCGTAACAAACTAGACCTGCCCCTCTCCCAGGGCATCAGCTTCCCCAGGTTCCCTGCACTCCTGGGGATAAAAACACACTGTTAAGTCTGGGGCAGGATTGACAGGAATTAAAAGTAGATATGTGCTCTGAAAACCTGAAAATCATCTCAGACTTTTAAAAAACGTCTGGTCAGGACTGTATCAGAAAGTTAGAAATGAGTGGACTTCTGAAACCCATACTCTCATTCTTTAATGTAATTTAGATGAGTTTTTTTATTCCACCTATTTTATGGCCAATGGCACACGTGCAATACCATTTGAATTTATTTTCTTGGTTATGTCAACCATATGTGGTACACTTAAAACCGTCAGTGTGATGAGTATACTTGCCCTCTAGTGGCTTAGTAGTTATTTGCAGGATGTAAATTCACTTCATTCATTCATTCATTCATTCATTCACTTGGTGAATCTGTCACTCCGTTAGTCAAGTAATTAGAGAGCCCTTATTTTGTTCTAGACATTGTGCTAGGGGCTGGTGAAATAAACAGTCCCCAGCTTCCTAGAGCTTGTGGTTTTGTGAGGGAAATAAATACGAAAGCAAATTAACACTAATAACCACATAATTGAAAATTGTGAGCATTCCTATGAGGGAAAGCAATGAGATGCTGTGGGAAAAAAAAAAGCAGGACATGTTTAATTTGAAATAAGAGAAGAGTCAGAGAAAGCCTCTCTAAGTGATATTTCAGCTGAGATCTCAAGGGTGAGAGGTTAGGCAAAATGTGGGGAAGGTCATTCTTAGCAGAGGGAACAGCATATGCAAAGGTCCTGACAAAGGAAAGAGCTTGAAACCCATTTTTGGAGGCAGTGTAGCCTCATGATTCAGGGCAGGTAGGAGAAATTCTGTTAGGCTGGGTCCCAAAAGTCCGACCTCTGTTGTTAGCTTTATGACCCTGGACAAGAACCTTAACCTCTGTGCCTCATTTGTAAAATGGGGATTGCAGTAATAGTATCTGAAAGGGTTTAGCACTCCACAAGGACTTGGGATGTTTTGGTTATTCATCAGAGCAAGTGGGCTGAGTTGGCAAAGGCCTGGCCAAGTCTACGGAGGTCATTTCCAACACACACACACACACACACACACACACACACACACACACACACACACTTTTTTCTTAATGTCTCGATGCTTCATTCAAGACTCAGTGTTCTTTAGAACCTCGCTACTCAGAACAACAGCAACCACATCACCCGGGAGCTTGTTGGAAATGTTGAACCTCAGGTCCCATCTTAGACCTTCTCAATCAGAATCTTCATTTAACAAGACCCCCAGGTGACTCTTCTGCACATTCAAGCTTGAGAAGAGCTGCTTTCAAGGCCTCAATGCTGCGGCCACTCAGGGTCAAAATACCAACAGTACCTGGCTTTTTGGAAAGTGCTACCAGGTGGCATCTCTTTCCTATTTTGACCTCGACACTGTCCCTTTGAGCAAACACTTGGAGCCTAAGATCCAAAGGAGAAGAGCTTCTCCTCCCTTTTATGCAGGGAATGGAGGGCTGGGGACGTGCCCTCAGCTGGAAGAGTTGAGCCCTGGATTGTAGAGTAGATGAGGAGAAAGCGGTGCTGTGGGGGAGAGAGAGGGGAGAAGGAAGAGAGCTTTTCCTTTTTAATAACCACCTATTTCTACCCCCATCTCTCTCTAAAACATTTGTCTTAAAAGGGACTGATGGATCTCCTGTCCCTCATCTTTAATCACCACCAAAAAGAAAGTTCTCTCTACTCTCATCCCCCCAGAATATGTGATTGACATCCCTGTGTTGAAATGTGATCATATGTGTGATTGGCTCTGAAAAATACATGATATTTGATAAAAGATGTGAAGCATGTGTAAAAGCAATACTGACTTGAAGAACAAAACTAAAAAGTGTAACTTTATTTAAAAAAAAACCCCACCATATTTTTCATCTGTGTTTTACAAATAATCGGCGACTTGAGGATGCTGCTAATATTATTTACAATACAGAGAACAAAACTCAGAGGCTTATAAGCTGCTCATATTATCTGAACATCAAGTGAGAAATTTTAGCACGATTTCCTTCTTAAATGTACAATTTAGATTTTGTCACATTTGTAATTACTTTGAACATTTCACACAAACAACACAAAAGATTCTGATGTGACATTTCCTTTGATAAACTATGATGTTCCATGTGAATTCTAAATCAAATCTTGTTACCAAATAATAATGCACATTAGAGGTTTTCATAGTTTATTTGCAAAATAAATAAATAAGCCCGCAGTAATCTCAAATGAAAACAAATCGAGGATGCATTCCTAATAAATTTACATTCTGTTGGATCACTTTTGTGCTAAGATTTAGGTACGCGAACTAGAGAGAATTGACTGGAAAATAATTTATCAGCTTGGCAAGTCAGTCTCTTCCTCAGTCTTTTAAGCGCATGTTTTAAAGAACATCTATTTGATGATGGGTCTCCACCTGTGTTTAAAGGACACTCACAGAAAGGGACTGAAGGATTTCTACGAGGAGCTCTTGAGAAAGGAATCCTCCATCTCACCAGGAGATAAATCCCCATCTCTGTAGCAGAAGGTAACAGGGGTTTTCAAATCATTTAAATATTGAGCACACTTGCCACTTTTCTTCCCTGACCTCAGGCTGGAGTCTTTTGCAGACCGCGCAAAAGATGTGTGTGTGTGTGGAGGGGCCGCCTGAGGTTTGAGAATTCATTTCTTCCTTCAAAATGAACATCATCATTCAGCTCAGGGGATAAAAGGAAAAGGTGGGAACTTTGTTCAAACCTAAACTATAACCTCCACAATATTTTAAGAAACCTTAAAAAAATGATACATGGAGATATTAAGAAATTTCCTCCAAAGTCACACCCTTCCATTCATAAGACTACCTTTGTAACTGTTCATTCGTATGAAACAGTAGCCGTTTTACTGGGTTTGCAGTTTTGTGAGTGTGCCTGGTGCTCCATAAGGAACAAACACGTGTCTCGCTCATCTCTGTTCTTTCTCATCTGGCTCTAACTAAGTGCTCAGCAAATGTTTGTTGAATGAATGAATAAATGGAAGGATGGATGCATAGATGGACGGACAGAAGGAAAGAAGAATGGGTGGCTAGGTACTGTGTTGTTTCTCCAATTAGGTTTGAATTATGGAAGAGAAGAGGTGAGGGGATATAAGGTAAGATATTATTTTAGATTTTTGTAGGGTCAGTGAAG
Source organism: Camelus bactrianus (assembly GCF_048773025.1). Taxonomy (NCBI): domain Eukaryota; kingdom Metazoa; phylum Chordata; class Mammalia; order Artiodactyla; family Camelidae; genus Camelus; species Camelus bactrianus. The sequence goes on from NC_133549.1 coordinate 28,183,130, forward strand.
GACAGTACAGCTTTTATTGCAAGGCACCCAATGTGGAGCCAAGCAAGGAGAACGGGAAGCTCATACTCAAAAAATGTGAACTCCCCAGTAGCTTTCAGGGAAGGATTTCTAAAGGAGTGAAGTTGTAGGGTGTGCAATCAGCTTGTGGACATCCTTCTGACTGGTTGATGTTGAGATAACAGGGTGATGTTTTGGGAATCTCAATCATCTACCTTCTGGTTCCAACTGGCCTGGAGTCTACATGCTGGGGATCACACACAGTTAACTTCTTCCATCTGTAGATTGTATTTTTTTTTTTAATTTCATGGAACAGAAACTGAATTCAAATGAGGCAGGCAGGGATGGGAATTATGGTTCATGTAGCTGTGGGGCCTGCTTCAGGTAGGGCTGGATCAAAATGCTAGAATGACATCCTTGGGGGCTTGGTTTTTTACTCTTTTTCTTTCTTGCCTTTGTTTCCCTCCATGTTGGCTTCACTTGCAGGCAACTTCGGGTTTACGTAGTCTTTGCAGCTCTTGCTCTCAAAAGGAGAAAGACCATCTTGCTCTTGGTTCCTCTCTCCTTCCATTCCTCACCTCCACTCCTCACTTCCATGCTGGGCACCCACACAGGTACACCATGACCCCTTAGAGGTATATGTCATGATGTTTGAAGAAGAGTATGAAAGCCTAAACTCATGGACAATAAACTGAAAAGGATGCTTTAAAAATGTGTTTAGCAATAGGATTCTCTAGTGTCATAAAAGAGATATATTTAATCTCAAGAATCCTTAACTATAACTTCACGTTGTTATCCCCATTTTATTTTGTCTTGGGGGTGGAGGCAATTCGGTTTTATTTATTTATTTTATTTAAATGGAAGTGCTGGGGATTGAACCCAGGACCTCCTGCACCCTAAGCATGCACTCTACCACTGAGCTATACCCTCCCCCTGTTATTCCCATTTTAGAGAAAGAACGTTTTAATGGCAATTGACGCACAGAAAGCCTAACAACTTATTTGCCTAAGTTCTCACAACTGTTAGCTGGCAGAGCTGAGGTGCAAACCTGGGGAGGGCTGTCGGCAGAGCCAGAGTTCCTAACATTGCTGCTCAGCTGCTAAGCTTTCTTCCTCGTCTGCAGCAATGGGAGAAATAACAGTACCTACTTCTAGTGTTGGTGGGAGGATTTTCTGAATTACTACATAGAAAGTGCTTACAGTAGTGCCTAGTATACAGCAAGCGCTTGATAAATGCCAGGAGTTCTTACGCTCTTGAGTGTTTCTGGGCTAGAGACTAGGGAGGGGTGGAGGAGAAGGTAAGAAACCAAGATGTAATTAATCAAATGTTCTAGGTGGTAGGATTCCAGCTCCCTGATGAGACTGCGCTGAGTTGACGAATGTCAGACTTTTCCGTAAGGCTTACTTAAGCACGTGTTTAAGGCAGGTCTGGTGTTTCGGATCTTCCACCCGGAGACCAAGCGTCTGAGAGCCGGCTCCCATAATTGGGGCTGCCTTTTCCAGCCAATGACAACGGAGATGAACCCTGAGGCTGAATGTAATTTTAATTCTGTTATGGAAACTCTTGAGTTTCACGCAATAGAATTCCAAATGTTTTACTTTGTAGTTTAAAAAACAATACCAGAAAATAAACATGTAGGCTTCTTAAGGAAAACTTTAGATGCCAAAAAATAAAAAGTTGAGCATTTGAACTCTGGGCAAGTGATAGGATCTCGAACTGAGATTCCTCCTGTATGCATCATGTATAATTTCCCAGCCCCGAGGAACGTGCCTGGGGGATTTACACCTGTCCTGTCTGGTGACAAACTTGATCCATAGCTTATATAGCCATGCAATCAACACAGCCACCACTAACGCAAGCCTTCACCAAATCCCCCACTTCTCCTTCCACGAGAGAATGTACTTCCAATGTCACTTGCGATATATGCGATAAATTAATTCCTGAGATGGAGACATAGGGGACCCAAGCAATGCAAGGATTACTAAAAACTTTGGGGCATCTTTCTAAGAGGGACACAAGCTGTTAACTGACACTGACACGTATTAGCATAAAGGCCAAAGCAGGTGTCTTGCTTTGCCAACTCAGCACAAAGGAGAGGATCTATGCATTATGATAACAGGGCCATTCATGTTGCTCTCGGCTATAGTTGTGTGTTCACACTTCCATAATAAACCTATTTTCAGGGGCTTATAATTCAACCGTAAAAATCTGCTCCATGCTCAAACTTGGCAGAACAAAATCTCAGACTCCAAGCACAGAATCCCTCCCTGACTTAAAATATTTTTTTTAAAGATGTGTATTGGATGGGGTTTAAAGTTACCAAGTGCCAGAAAATATTAGGGATTTGAACAGCTATTTTTTCTTTCATTGATATCAAGAGACAACTAATCCATTCCTATGTAAAGGAAGCTCCGGGTTTTTTGATCAGTTTTGCCTGAAAGGTTGTCAAGTTGGAAAGAAGTTAAACACCCATCTGAAATGAATTAGAGAGCATTAGACAATAATTAAACTGAAATTAGGGCATCATTTATTCATCAAGTCACCACTAAGAAAAGAATCCAATTCTCGTAGCCACCTTTAAAATATTTAGAGATCTTAAACACCTTTGCAAGTCGGGAGAGACCGATGGGATTGTGTCTGCTCGGAGGGGTTTGCTCATGACAGTGACTGAATTTTCAATGCGGCTGAGCCCTGGGGAGGGGGTCGAGCAGGGAGAGGGTGCTGCTGCGCTCCAGAAGCTGCCTTCCACTTGTGTCGACAAATGGAAGTGATGTCTGATCGCAGGAAGACTCTCCCATCTCCAGAGGATGGCCTTGGTCCAAGTCCCTGCAAAGTCAGCAGCTTGGTGACAAAACCCTCTGTCTTCCTCCTAAGCAGTTACTGCCGCAGGCCCCCGGGGCTCATCCCACTGCAGTGCCCTGAGAAACCAGCTAGAATGTGTCTCAGAGCTGGTTCTCCAAAGGAAGGAAGACTAGGCCATTCATCCATTCAGAGAATTAACTTCCCCACCTTTCTGGACGTCGAGGGCATAAGAGAGAGCCTAATGACAGAAACGAGAGATGCACCCGCCCTGGAGGTGAGGCACGATCAGCTCAAGCAGGAACTCTCCCCAACAGCTGCGGCCGACGTCAGAGGCAGCCCAAGGGGATGTGGCGAGGAGGGTGATCAACATGTCCCAGTCTGCCAGGACTTTCCACCTTTAATGCTGAAGGTCTCAAATCCTGACACTCCTCAGCTGCAAGGAAACTGGGAAGGCTGGCCATCCTAGGGATGGAGGAACCAGACGGAGGTATCTGCTGAAGTGGGAGCAGAGAGCTGGGGCCGTGCTTCAGGACCACAGACACTTCTGAACCGGTTTTCTAATAAGGATGAGCCTGCTTAGGTGCTGGGCTTTTTGTGAGCTGAGGCCAGCCCTGAATTGCTAACGGTGATCCCCCTGGAGGTGAGTGGGGGAGATTTTCCTTCTCTGCCCTCCCATGGTAGCACTCTGCCTCTAACCTAAATGAAGGCCTAATAGATACCATGGATTCGGAAGCAAGTCAGATTTCATCTTACCCACGTGTCTCTGTTGGTCCTGCTCCCATCTCTCCGTGGGGCTCAACCACTTCTCTCCTGGTGCCCCCTAGTCCCCCACCCAAAGGCCTCAAGCTGCCACCATGGCTCACACTGATCCCTACCCCTTCCCCTGGTCTACACACTCATCTTTTAGCTCAGTCACCTCCTCCTTGCAGCCTTCCTGACTTGACACCTGGAGCTTGTTAGAAAGGCAGACTCTCAGGCCCCACCCCAGGCCCACTGAGGCCAAATCTGCATTTCAATACATGCCCAGGTGATGCGTGCTCACATAAAATTTGAGAAACACTTGTCCACCAGGGCTCTCAAGCACTGACCTAGCCCCTGGGTGATTCCGGTCACCTAGGGAGCTTTAAAAATGCAGATGCCTGAGTCTCATCCCAGGTAGAGGCAGCCAGTAAATAGGAATGATTTTAAAGCTCCCCCAGGTGATTCTGTCATGCAGTCAAGTTGGAGAAGCACTGGTCTGGCCCATCATGTCCATAAAGGGGCCTTCTAGCTTCTGCTTGAATCGTGCAAAGGGCAACCTCACGGCCCTTGTGGACATCCTCGTCCATCTCCCTCCAATAGCACAAAGGTCTTCCTCGGAGGTAATCTGACAGCCAGGGTCCCCCACCCGACTTCTTGGCCACTTGCGCTGGTCCCCGTCATGGTAGACCCTGTTGCTTGCGAAGGGATAAATGCATAGCACACAGGCGTGGGCCTCTAGTGTATTTCACCTTCACGCGATGTGCCCTGGAAGTGTCATATGGTATGAGATTCACATAGTCTCTCTAGCTGGAGTTACTATTCTTGTCTAGCAAACCGTATTTCTAACTCCTAGATATCTGGAATGACCCTGGCTTATAGGAATTGACTAGAATAATGGTGGGGGAGGCATTTTTATCTATGGTTTTAAATTTAGGGCTGTTGATGGTTTCTTTACTTTCAAAAATACCATTTAAAGTCAGTGGATTTCCTAAGAGAATCTTTAAATATTTTTGTGAAGAACTTTAAATCTTCTCATTATGTCACTTTGCCTCCCTGGTGTCATTAATCATTAATATGATTATAGCTTTATGACTTATCTGGAAACTGACTCAAAGAAAAGCTTACATGCTGGAAAATATATTCAGTGAGTTTTCAGTTGGAAGTGAAGGGCGGTAAAAATAGCTCACTCTCACTGTCTCTCTTTTTCTGATTCTTTCTTTGTTTCCTTCCTCGCATAGTGGTTTGCAGGCTGTTTTTCCACCCTACGTGTCCCTTCGAGGGCTGAGTTGCCCACTCTGCCCATTGTGTGAACGTAGAAAGAGAAGACTGTCCCTTCTGCTGAGCCGAGGAAGTCCCCTCAGATGATTAACAGATGAACGCTAGAAAGTGTAGCATTTCAAAGCTGCCACAGCGTGGTGGAATATTTTACATTCGGTAGATTCATCTGTTTAACAGCCATTGTTCGCCTGGTGTGCGCCCCTCCAGGACATGTGCTTTTGGTTTGGTTTTTATTGGTTTTGTTCTTTATTTCCACTCTTTCTTTGACACAGGCACATAGGAAATCATGACTGAAATCATATTCATAAAGCGGTGTGTGGTGTGAATTGAAACAACTCTTCTCTTTCTTCTAGGGAAGAGATGAGCCTAAAAACAGTTTGAGGCGATTGATCATCTCCCTGCTGGTGTTGCTTTTGATAAACGTGGAGGAGACGGTCGGGAGGAGAGTCCTGATTAAAGACCATCTTCCACTATGCTCCACGAGGCTCAGAAAGGTGTCAGGAAGTTTAAACCGTGATCATATCCGTGCGACCGCCGTAAGGACCAAGTTGCTAGATTTTTACTTAGTCGTATGTCCAAGGGAAACCTTCTCCATTTCCTCCCCACTCTCAGCAATGTTGTAGGTCATGTGGAAACCTGAGTCCTTAAACATATTTGTTTGTGCCAAGGCAGGCATTTGTTTTGATGACTTCCACAGAAATGTCCAGGCTCCTGATCCTCAGGTCCGTGTACATGACCTCACAAATACAGCAAGCAGAGGAAAGCTGGGGATTCTACTGGGAACAAGCATGTTACAGAGAACGTGGTCAGAGAGATCCCTGATTATAGTAGGAGGAATTAAAGAAAAAGAATATCCAAAATATGGGTGTGTGTGAAGGGGTGGGGGATGTTAAGCATCGATAAGAAGCATTGGCTCTTTTTAATTTCCATGAGTACTGATGACATTCACTCAACTAAAAGAATGTCCTATATTGACTGACTCATTTGCCAGAAACAAGTTCACCTGTGCTGACCCTCAACCTGCATTCCACACACCCCCTCACACACACACATACACACACACTGTATATCTTGTTGTTGTTCTTGTACTTTGCTGCTCATCAGATTGCCTGTAAACTTCCCTTTGCCCATTTTTCATGACCACATCTACCTGGCATGTGGGCTTGGGTGCAGGTGCTACAGATTCTAAAGGCAGAGAGCCTGGAGGGCAGGGTGGGCACAGGGAGAGGGGATCTGGGGGCAGAGGCATTCTGAAGGAAGGTCTGAGGACTTTTATAAAATAAAATACAAGGCTTTATTCCCCTCTCTTTATGTTGCTAGGTATTTAAAGTGTCTCCCCCATCTTGGTACCACCCCCCACCAAACAGGCAGAGATCCCGCTGAGTTATAACACAAACAGAAAACTGCACAAATCCTAAGTGTACAGGGATGGTGTTTCACACAGGGGTCCATCCATCCACACGGCGGTCACTCAGATTATGAAATAGAGCATTTTCAGCCCCCAAATTGTTCCTTCATGCCTCTTCCTAGTCAAATTCCCACCCAGAAGCAAAAGACAGTTGTGACATCTATCACGATTAGCTACCACTATAAATTGGCTTTAAAAGGACAGGGCAAGATTATACTGTACAGCACAGGGGAATATATACAGGTAGCTCACAGCAAAATAGAATGCGACAATGAATATATGTATGTTCATGTATAACTGAAAACTTGTGCTCTACACTGGAAATTGACACAACATTAAAAAAATGTTTAAAAAAAAAAGGACAGGACATTAAATATCCTAGAGAGTGGCAAACAAAATAAATGAATTAATAATGGTGAGCAAATGGAAGCCATTTATTGACCATTCACTATGTGCAGGCACTGAGCCAAGGACTTTATTTTAACATTGTAATTTATCTTCATATCAGAATTATGAGGATGGTATTATCCCCATTTAACAGATGAGGAAATTTCAGCTCAATTATGTAATTTACCCAAGGTCATACAAATAGTAGGAGATAGAACCAAGATTTGAACATTGGTTTATTTCTCCAAAGCATTAGCCCAAAACTACCATGCTGTATCATTAAGAAGGATCAGACTGGCTGGAGTTCACATGGGTATAGAATAATATTCTATCAAGCCACAGGCCTGGAATATTAAATATTATTTTAAAATTCTAGTCTAGATATGAATTAGGTTGAACCATATGAAATTACTAATATATGAATTTTTTGACCTGTAAAATGGTTGTTTCATATGCTTTAACCTCATCCCTTAATGAACAAGAAATTTCATCAAAATATATAACTAGTCACAATGAACTAAAATGCTTGATTAACTTGAATTATTGCTATTCATTCACTTATTTAATCATTTAATAAATATCTATTTGACCCCTTCTTATGTCAAGCACTGTGAGAGGTACTAGGAATATAGAAGTAAATAAAGCAGTTTATAATCTTGTGTATCCACTTTTAATAGATCAAATGAGGGGAAAAATGCCTTTGTGAATCAGAAACTTGTTCTTAAAAAAAAAATCCCCTTTCCTATACCAAGACTGTTTTAATTTTTATAACGGTCAACATTCTCAACTGTCAGAGACTGTTCTGTACTTCCAAGGTTAAAAAAGTGATTAATACATTTTCTACAGATCTGATGTAGAAGTTCTTCAGCCAAAGTACCCCCATGTGATGAACCTTCTGTTTATTTGGGGTTTTGTTAAATAACGTAAACAGTACTCAATGTTTTTTTCAAAAAGTGCCTGAGTTCTCGACCCCAAGCAATCGGATGCTATTTTGCATATGATTTACATATCATTAATGTAATACTCAAATTAACTGAACTCAGTTTTCCCTACTCCACCACCTGCCTTGTACTCTTTGTTCTTTCTGTTTCTAGTGTTCTCACTCAGATTGAGAGAAAAAAAAATGAATCAGGACATTTTTAGGGGCATGCAGCTAATGCTATAGTAGTTTTGCCAGCTGATGGATTTATTTTTTAATAGATTTCACTTTTAGGGCAATAGGTTCACAGCAAAGTCAAGAGGATAATACTTATATACCCTCATCTCTACACATACATGCATAGCTTCTGATGTTTGGGTCAGAAAAAAATTATGAAAGGACGTATTCAAAATGGAGTTGTTTGAATCAAGATTATAATAAATCTAGACCATAGAAAAAAATTAAAGCCACTCTGGTTTATTTTATGAAACCCTCCAAAACCTCCAAATCTTATAAAATAGTAGCAAAAGAAAAAAACCATAGACCCAATTCCCTTGTGGTTATAGATGCACATTGAATCAGTGATAAGTTTTAAAATGGATGCATTGTGACTAAGTAGGGTTCATTCCAGGAACAGAAAGATGATGTAATGTTAGAAAATCTGACAATATAACTTATTACACCAACAAATTCATGGAGAAAATAGAATTATATTAGCCTTTGACAACTTAACTACCATTCTGGACAACGAAAGCAAAATTTTAGTAAAATAGAAATAAAAGGAAATGATTTAAATATGGCAAATACCATTTAGCCCAGACTTACATGAAGACTTACTCCATTCAAATGGACACCTGCACCCCAGTGTTCATAGCAGGTCTATTTACAGTAGCCAAGACATGGAAACAGCCTAACTGTCCTTCAACAGATGACTGGATAAAGAAGATGTGGTATATTTATACAATGGAATACTATTCAGCCATAAAAACTGACAACATAACGCCACTTGCTGCAACGTGGATGTTCCTGGAGAATGTCATTCTAAGTGAAGTAAGCCAGAAAGAGAAAGAAAAATGCCATATGAGATCGCTCATAAGCGGAACCTAAAAAAAAAGAAACGTAAATGCAAAACAGAAACAGGCTCATAGACATAGAATACAAACTTGTGGTTGCCAGGGGGACAGGGGGTGGGAAGGGACAGACTGGGATTTCAAAATGTAGAATAGATAAACAAGATTGTACTGCGTAGCACAGGGAAATATATACAGGATCTTGTGGTGGCTCACAGCGAAAGTGAATGTGACAATGAATGTATGTATGTTCATGTATAACTGAAAAATTGTGCTCTACACTGGAATTTGACATAACATTGTAAAATGACTATAACTCAATAAAAAAAATGTTAAAAAAAAAAAGACTTACTCCATTACATCAGGTGCCAAAATACTGAAATCATTCACAGCAAATAAACACGTCAGGATGTTTGTTATCCTCATTATTACCTGAAATGGTCTAAGAAGTTTGGCTACTGTGGTAAGACAAGAAAGTAAAACAGTTGTGATAAATAGTGAAAATGAAGAGATTAAGCTGTCTTTATATATACTTGATATGCATGTATGTATAGAAAACAGGTAATTCTACTAAAAACCTTTTCAAATTAATAAAAGAATTTGCTAATGTGACCGGATGCAAGATACATCTGCAAATATCAATAACTTTAATATTAGTGGGCAAACATTTCAGGAAAATTAGAATTTGCATAGTCTCAAAGTATTTTGCCCAAGGTATTTATTTACAAAGGGTAAAGTGTAACTTTATAGTAGAGAAATGCAGTAGAAATCTCTTTAACCTGGTGATCAGGGTAAACATCACCAGTGGTATGACATCATAAACCCCTTTTATATTAGGTACGGAGAAGGATGCATAACATCTTTTTCTTTTTCTTTTTTGTATTCCTGCCCAAAATGTATAACCTCAGGCCAGCCATGAGAAAACATCAGACAAGCCACATTGAGGAACATTTGACAAAATAATTGATTAATAATTTTCATCAAGGTCAGGAAAGACAAAGAAAGAATGAAGAACTGTTATAAAATGCAGGTTGATTAAGAAGAAACAACTAAATGCAGTACGGAATCCTGGATAGGATTGGAACAGTACAAGGACACCAGTGAAAAAATTGATAAAATTCAACTAAGGTCTTCAGTTTAGTGAATAGTACTAAACTAATGTTAAACTTCTAGTTCTAATCCACATTCTATAATTTGGTAGGATACTAGCTTTAGGGGAAGTTGAGTGAGAGATATACAGAAACTATTTTTGCAGTTTTTCTCAAAGTCTAAAATTAGTTCAAAATTAAAATGTTTAGGGGGAAAAAAAAACAATGGCTTTCCTTTCTACTGACTTTCTTACTTTGGTTTTCCCTAAAGTATATCTAGAAACAAGAGTTTGAGGGCAAGGAATTTACTTGTGAGGTGTCTTAGCGTGGTTGTCATAACAAAATACCAAAGAGCAGGTGGCTTAAAACAACAGAAATTTATTTCTCACCCTTCCGTGGGCCGGGAAGTCCAAGATCAAGGTGCCAGCTGATTCCGTTCCTAATGAGAACTCTCTTCCAGGCTTGTAGATGGCCATCCTCTCAACATGTCCTCACAAGGCAGAGAGAGAGAGGAAGCTCTTTGGTGTTCTTCTTTTAAAGACATTAAAACTCTAAGATCAGGGCCCCACCCTTACGAACTCATTTAACTTTAATTACCTCCATAAAGACCCCATCTCCACATACAGGTGTATCTCGGAAGTATTGTGGGTTCAATTCCAGACCACTACAAAAAAGCAAGTGAGTCGTCCCAGCACGTGTAAAAGTTATGTTTCTACTACACTGTAGTCTATTAAGTGTGCAATAGAATTATGTCTAAAAACAGTAGATATCTTAATTAAAAAATACTTTATTGCTAAAAAATGCTATCATCTGAGCCTTCAGCAGGTCGTAATCATTCTGCAATAGTAACATCAAAGATCACTGATCACAGATCATCGTAACAAATAGAATAATAATGAAAAAAGTTTGAAATATTTCCAAAATGTGACATAGAGACACCAAGTGAGCAAATGCTGTTGGACACATGGCACTGATAGACTTGTTGGATGCAGGGTGGCCACAAACCTTCAATTTGTGGGAAAAAAAAAAAAAGCAACATCTGCAAAGCCCAATAAAATGAGGTCTGCCTGTTTAATCACATTGACGGTTAGGACTTCAAAATAGGAATTCGGTGGGGAGTGGGGAACGCAGAAATTCTGTGAGCTCTTGAACAGTGATTCTGGCCTAGATGTACAGGCAAGAAAGAGATACTCAAGCCCTGATATGTTTCGATTCCAATAATGACAAATTGTCACCTCCTCCAGGGTGAAAGGGGTCAATGGAATTAACTTATCACCAAAAGGCATCTTTTCCTTCGGCCAGGAACGACTCCCCACCGAGGGCTCGGCATTGGTCCCGGCCACTGACAGCGCACACTTTTAGCAGCAGCAGACGTGTCCACCATGGTGAAAAGCAGCTGCCATGACTGCTCCATTCATGGACCAGTTGTGCCAGCCCTAGGGTGGCCTGCGCAGGCCTGGCTGATGCCTACTGTCTGCCTGTCGTTTGGGGTCGCCTCTGCAAATGGAGTCTGATGGTGGGCACTGCTGTGGGTCACTCTGTGCCTGCTCCCTTGGGTCCATCCTCATCTCCCCGGACCTCTTTGCCTCTGACCTTCTAACCTTCTCAGATACCTGTCCAACCCGCTAGGCCTTTCACTACTGCCCAGGAGTTTATGTCATCAGCCTGTGTCAGGTGATGTCTCCATCCACACTGAGCTCATGACAATGTTTACTCCTGGAAGCTATGCCCACCGGGAGGATTTCCCCTCCTACAGTTTTCAGCGTCACCCTTGAGGGAGTGCAGCATGGCAGCATTTATTTCTAGCTTGCCATAGCACATCCAACTGCTCATCTGTGAGCCCAGACTGGGTTTTCCCTCCTCCGTTAGCTGGCCATGGGGAGCTTCCCATGCGGCTATAGGTAGCTGGGAAATTTATATTTCACTTCTTATCAGTCTCCTAGAGAATGTGAATTCACCGGCACTCCAAGAAGGATGTCAACCTGGGAGCACTTCAGCAGGGAGGCTGCAGGGATGTGGGCCAGCACCACAATATCTGCCACACTAGCAAAAAATGGAAGTGAAAAACAATCTCAGTCACCATATTAAGCAGGAATAAACTTAATAATAAAGGCATAGAGCCTACATTAAGAAAGCTATAAAACCTTATTGAAGATCTTAAAATAAGACCCTTGAAAATGGAGAAACATATCATGATCCTAGTAAAAAAAAAAAAAAAAGCTTAATACCATAAATAAACTTAGAAATAAAACATAATTCAATTCAGCATCCCTGTGCAGTGTTTTTTTTGGGGGGGAGGGGGAAGAATGCTGGGAGTGCATGAAACTGCTTTAAAGTCTATATATAGTAATTACTATCTGGGAACGACTAAGAGAAGTTTGAAAGAGAAAAATACTTGGAGGGCTTCCCTTACAAAATAATGAAACTTTTTATACTATATATGTGTGTGTGTGTGTATCATATAATGTGCTACACTGTAATCTAAACAATATGCCACCAACAGAGGAATAAATGAATAGATTAAGAACAAAACAGAGAACCAGAAATAGATCACAGTCTACAGGGGAACATAATACATGTAAAAGGTGGCACTTTGATTCAATGTGAAGAGGGTAGTCTTATATATTAAATGACGCGGGAATATCTGGTTGGCTCTTGGGGTGGAGGTAAATGCAAGATCTCAAACCTCACATCATAAACAATAATAAATTCCAGATGAAATACTCAAAACCTATGAGTTTGGAGAAAGTTCAAGACTTTCCACCTGAGAAGCAGGCGCCCTGGGTTCTGTCCTCAGGGAGGACAGTAGCAGGAGCCTCACTGCTACAAGCCTTGATGCTCCGCCTTTCCTTGGCAAACTGATGATTGGGAAGGTGAGAGGAGTGGGTACTGTGACCCAAAGCACTTTTCCAAAATAAGCCTGTCGCCGCACTGGGACAGTGCATCCTTTTATCCCAGTGTCCCCACACGAAGCCTTTATATGCCCTAGAAAGTTATTTAATATCCCCAGATCTCAATTTCCTCACCCGGAAAAGATTGCGAAGATTCAATGAGATGACAAGGGTGAGTTCCTGGCCCAGAGTTAAGTGTCCAATAAATGTTAGCTGTTGTTGTTGTTGTTATTTTTATCTTCATGAATATAGTCTGTGTTTTTCTCTGTCAAGGTATCATGAAAAACCAGCTAGTCGTTGCCAGAAAACATCCTCCCGCAGCATTCTGGACATCAACCGCTCCTCATCTCATCATTAATGCACAGGCAGCGGGCTCGGCAGAAATAGCGAACGCGATGGGTCATGACCACATCCATTCCCAGTAGCACCTGCCTTCCAGTGCTTATTATAGTTACTATTATTGTTCTGCCAGCTCGGTGACTTTAACACGTGGCTATTTATTTCCCTTTATAATTTTTTTCAAAGCCTGTTATCTCACTCTTTGTGAAAAATCCAACCTAACTAGGTCTACTTGTAGCCTATCATTTGCTAACGTATTTTTTTTTTTTCTGTTACAGAATTTTTCTCCACTCACTTGGAGGAGAGGTAAGAACGCCTGCCTGACTTGACCCTATCAAGTTGGACTAATCCCCACATCACATTGTTCTCTTTTAATTAGACTTCCCAACAGTTTTCCCAGTTCCAAGCTGAGGCTCCTCAGGGATCTGTGAGATCTGAAAAAGATTTTTCATAAAGCAATCTTAGAAAAGCAGAAATCCTGAAACACACCCGCTTTTGCCCTGTAACTGTGGAGCTTGCCCCGATGGGAGACCAGCTGTAGTCCCCGCGACATCCCAGACTTCCTCCTGGCCAGATCTGAGTGGTCACTTCCGAGGCTGTTTGAGGCGGTGCCCAAGCTTATACTGAATTAGGAACTTGAGATGTTATCTCCTCACTCTTTTAAATGGATCACAGGCTTTCAGCAGAGGAAGCTAACATTTATTAAACGCCTACTTTGTGACCGGGTACTACACTTAGCTAAACATTTAAACTGCCTCGATTTTTTAAACTATTTTTCTACTTTTCTTGGTTTAAGATTCACAAAAAGTTGCAAAATATAGTATAGAGAATTCCTGTGTACTTTTTGCCCAGCTTCTTCCAATGATAAAACCTTACATAATCGTGGCATGCTGTCAAAATGAGGAAACTGACATGGATGTAGTATATTAACCCAGGCACCACCCTTGTTAGATTTCACCTGAACTTCCTCCATTAGAGTCTGATTCCTCATTAGTTATTTGCAACTTTGGAAAGAAATCTAATGTCTCTCTGCTTCAGCTCACTTATTTGTAAAATGGTGACAATCGTACCTGTATCAGAGGATTATGGTGAGAATTAAATGAGATTAGCTATTATTATTTGTGAATCCTTACGACGACTCTGTGAGGTGGGGAACTGTTTGCAAAACTGGCTTCCATTACTCTCCTTCTTTGGATACTTTGTGTTTCTTCCCTTCAAGGGGTGGAGTCCATCTTCCATCCCTGGGAGCTGGGTTTGTCTGTGTGAGACTTGCTTTGGCCTACTGAATGTAGCAGGGGTGATGGTGTGCTGGTTTTGACCCCGGGTTTCAACAGGCTTTATGTTGTCTCTCTTCCTCTCTCTGAATCCTGCTGCCCCTTTATGGACAAGCCGAGGCTAGTGGGCTTCCTGAGGAAAGACGTACGACCCACATCACCCTGCCACCTGGCAGCCAAATCGCCAGAGGCAGAGATGCCTTGCTGACCTACAGGGATTGTAGACTTTTGAGGGAGCCCAGCAGAGACCAACAGAATAACTCAACTGAGCCCAGCCTCAATTTCCAACTCACAGTGAGCTACAGAAAGGGTTGTTGCTTACCCCTAAAATGTCAGGGGTCATTATGCAGCTATAAATAATCGAAATAGATAGTGTCATGAAAATGCTCATTGTAATTACATCATTGGATTATGGTGAGAATTAATGAAATCCTATACATCACGCATTTAGCATCCAGCCCATGAGAAGCCCTCAATAAACATTGATTACTGTTACTGTCATCATCCACACAATTCCATTCTACAGATGAGAATACTGACATCTAGAAAATCTTAGGAAATTTGCCCGTAAGCATCTGAGCCTGGTTTCAAATGCTAGTCTGATTCCAAAGCTGTGTGATTTTCCCTGTGGGAAAACGTCTCTGTTTCTTCTGCCTTCACCCCATTGGGATATTCATTACTAAACTAATTCGTCAGAATTCAAGTAGTGATACAATGTAAAATGGTTCTCACTCTTCCCCTCTTCTCTGCAATCTGTAACAAACTTTTAAAAGTTGATAATATAATATTTAATATAGACACACAAAGAAAAATATTTGACATTTAAAATTATTCCTTTCAAATGAGAACTCTTAAATTAGAGTTTTGAAGGAAATATCAAGTTTTCTTCAAATCTTCATCGATTAAAATATTGTAATAGCAACCAGTTCACATTTCAATGTAGGAACAAGTGTCCCAGGAACTCTCTGCTGCTGTTATCTTTGGAATATTCTGAAATACTAGGCAGAAGCCAATTGAATGTTGTGAGAAAAAAAATTAAAAGAAATAGAATAGAATCTTGACGTTCTCAATAATTGTTAGTCTTTTAAAGTCATGATCGTTTTTTGTTGTTGTTCAGGCGACGGCCACGCGGTAAGCCCACGCACCTGTGTACTTGTGCTGACGTCAACATATTAATGTAAATGAGTGGACAGACCTGCAAGGAAGGCTGTGAATATGCTGCCCTGGTGTGTCCCTTTACCAAGAAACCAGACAGAGTGTGAGAGAAATGTTTGGGAAAAGGACACACGGATGACTTGAACGTGCTAAGTTTTCATTTTCCATTTTGATGAAAATCTGATGATTTTTATACTGTCACAGATCAAATGGTACCATAGCTAAAATGTAAAATGTACATAGTTGGGTTCAATTTCTTTTGATACTTCAATCATGTAACCACTTTTATGGCCACTTTATAATTACCAGCCCCAGTCCCTGAGGAGTGATAAATGTGCCCCCCTCAGTACACCACTGAAGTCTGTGTCCCAGTGAAGGAACCAGAAGGCAAAATCCAGCATTGTATACGGGGGTCCTTCAGCCACAATGGACTTCAATGAAATTCTTCCCTGTAATGAATGAGAATATCATGCTTCAGGGCAGAGACTGCTGGTAGATCACCCAACGTTCACCTTTCCCTTTTCATACTAACATAACTCTAATTTTACTGGGGGCAACCAGGTGTCAAAATGAAAAAACTATTATCCCATCCTCCTCCCTGTAGCCAGAGCCAGCCATGTGACTAAGTTCATGATAGTGGTATGTAGGCTAAATTTATTAGATGAGGGTTTTGCTGCTTTCCATCCTCCTTCTTCCTTCCTGGAATGCAGATGTGATGGTTGGAGCTGTAGCAGCCGGTTTGCAATTATTAAATATTCAAACCTCTTGAATCTTAGCCTAAGTCCCCTCACTTAGTAGTTGAGCAGTCCAACTTCCCTGTGCCTCAGTTTCTCATCTGTAAAATCAAGATAATAATAGTACCTAGTCATAATGAGGTTATCCACATAAATGACCATGCAGAATGGTTGGATATAGTGAAAGTTTTGTCAAAAATCAGTGCATTCTACAGAAGAAGTAAGAGTAGACATAATTAATAGTAGTAGTCTGGTGGCAGGGCATCATCTTATCAGGGTGGACCAATGAGGTGCCCTCCTGAAGTTCACTTCCAAGGCCTGTGGTTGTAGAAAACAGAAAAGGGGAAACAGGCAGCAGAGAGCTCAAACATCCAACTTTGACCAATTGGTACCGGCTTTCTGGAATTCATGCTGAGAATTCTGAGGTCCTGGGTGGAGTTTGAGGGGTAGCAAATGCAACTGGTCAGTAGCATCTGCAGTGAGCCCAGGAGTCAGGAATAACCCCATGAAAGCCAGGATTCACCAATCTGGAGGAGTCCATATCTCAGAGAAGGGCAGCATGAGATGGAAACCTATCAAATCAGCTGTCTGTCCATTTATGTGTAACCTATCTTGTTCCGAAGAAGATTTAAGGTAATTTACAAACACACAAAATACATCCATATAATAAAAAGTGAGGGAGAATATTGGGGTGAAGGAAAAGTGGGGGTGGGAATCCAGGACTGTTATGTTTGGGGACAGTCCACTCTTGGGTTCCTACCATCCCAGAGTGTTCTTGGGGCAGTCAGGTGACTCACCTTGTCTGTAAATCTGGGTGGAACAGACCAAAGCCCCTCTGAGGTCTCCTCCAGCCCTAATCCACATGCTTTTCAAAATGCCCCATGACCAGAGAGATGACCATCCGTATGGTAAAATCACTTCAGAGGGCTTGCTGTGTACCAGCCTCCCTGCTAAATACCACCTCATCTAGGCCCTAAAACAATGTAACGAATTAGGCGACTCCTATGACACCATTTTACAGGTAGGGACACAGAACGTAAGGGGAATTGCCCAAGATCACAGGTATAGTAAGGGCAAAGAAAAGGTAAGTGTGCTGCGAAGTTTAAGATAAAATAAAAAGGCTAGGGAGAAACCCTAATTAAATAGATGACATGATGGAGGGGAGCATGAGAAAAGGAAGAGGAACTTGGGCCCAGGCCCCTGAGGCTGGTCGTGGGTCTCGTCTCAGCCCTGTCGTGGGCATCACACAGGGTCAGGCATCTCCGCCTGCTCGCGGCAGTGTCTCTGCAGGAAGTCCCCAGGCCTGGCCTCTAAGGCAGCGTGGGGAAAGTTTGGAGTGGTCGTGTAATCAGCAGGCTTTGGCCCCATCCTCTCCGTCTGCCTCTCTGGCCTCCAACAAAGCATGAGTCTCTGCCAGATTCAGGCCTCTCAGTTTACCACAGAATGACCGCACAAAACATAGGCGGAAGCCATGAGAGGAATGGAGGTTACACCTAGGGGGCCGGCCACTGCCCCGGGAGGGGATCCCAGACAGTTCTGGGCTGGGTCAGCTGTGTCCCTGACTTTGCTCCCAGCTTGATCTGGAGAGGGTGGTCTGTCCCCTCCAGGAAGCCAGAGCCGGTGAGCCTCAGCAGGCGCTAGGAGAAGACTGGCCTTTCTGCTAAGTGCTTAGAAACCTTTAGGGGTGAGAGCCACAGCACCTCAATGCTCAGACTGTGGTCCTTGGACCAACAGCAGAAGCACCACCAAGCAG
This sequence comes from Camelus bactrianus, assembly GCF_048773025.1. NCBI lineage: Eukaryota > Metazoa > Chordata > Mammalia > Artiodactyla > Camelidae > Camelus > Camelus bactrianus. The sequence goes on from NC_133549.1 coordinate 28,200,966, forward strand.
AGGAGGGCATGAGGGATCTCGGGCCCCACCCAGGACCTGCTGAACAGACGCTGAATTTTAGCAACAGCCCCACAGGAAAGCTGGGGACGCTCTCCAGTTCAAGGCAATTTACAAACATGAAAGCAGACATTCCCGCTTTTTAAAAAGTTCTGATGTCTGCATCCCAAAGTAGACCGATTAAATCGGAATTCCCGGGGGTGGTGCCCAGGCATGGGGAGTTTTGAAAGCTCCTGCAGGTGATTTTAACATGCAGCCTAGGTCAAGAACCACTGCTTTAGTGTTACCTGTCCCCTCTCTCTGGCACCAAGACCTACACTAGCCCTTTCTACACATCAGTTGGCAAGCCAATGCCATTTCATGACAAAGAGCTCGTAAGTCTTTAATTAAAGGAGAAAAATAAAGGCAACAGAACGAGCCTTTCATAAGCAAAACCTCATTCTGCTGAAAGGATTGGTCTGTATTCTGAAATTATCTCCTTAATATTTTCTTTTTGTCATTTTTTAAAACATTCTTTCTTTTATGAGATGTTGCAAGGGGGTAAATGTTCATAACAAAATCAGAAGTAACAAACCCTGTTTGGTACCTTGATTTTTTTTTTTTTCATCTGCAAGCCTATGAATCACAACTCTAGAAAAGAGACCTAAATATTTCAATGGTTCCACTCCCCACCTCCCACCCACTACTTCCACAAATTAAAACAAAAGTCACCTCACTCAGTAAGGTACTAACTACATCATGGGTCAAACTCAGGAAATGATTCCACCCTTGTCTACACGCATTTTGATAAAAGGTAGACAGACACCAAGTCAGGTTAAATTATACAGGGTGTCCGTTACGTAACGTGCTAGATTTTTTTTTTTTTAAACAGATGATAATGATGATTAACAACCCAAGCTGGCCATCTACAAAAGAGTTTCTGGACATGTGCTGGATCCAGGGCTCTCAAATTTTAGCATGCCTCAGAATCCCCTGGAGGGCTTGTTAAAAATCTAGGTCACTGGTCTCAGCCCTTGAGTGTTTAGCATGTAGGTTTAGCAGTAGATGTAGCATGAAGCCTGAGAAATTTGCATTGCCAAACAAGTTCCCAGGTGAAGTTGCTTGCCCAGGGACCACATTTTGAGCATCTAGATAAAGAAAAATTGCGAGAGAAAATGAGTCCCAAGATGTTCCTTGCAAAAAAAAGGGGGGTAATAAAATCAAAAAGTGTATTTTTAGTTTAGTTTTTCTATAGAGTATGTGTACTTCCAGCAGGCATAAGTCATTGGAAGGATATGATTGACAGTGATTTTATAAAATGATTTTTTTAAAAAGCAGCCTCATACTAGCTGAGAATTCCTCGGTGGGAGGGAGAATCTTTGTGTGGGGACCAGGTGAATCACTCCATAGGCAGTGGTCTCCTTCAAGGTCTGAACTTCACGCCTGTTGGTATCTTCCTGCACGGCCTCTCCCCACTCCATTTGGACCTCTGATTTACAGAGCAACTCTCCTAAGATGGACTCTTCCCAAAGGTTGGCTCTCTTCCCATCTCGCTCTCCAGGCCCACTAAATTTAGCCAAAGTGGGGGAAAAAAAAAAAAAACCCACGCAGTCCCACTCCAGGGAGCACCTGCAACCCACCGGACAGCCCACCAGCCTCCCAACAGTTCTTAGAAAAATTAGGCTATCTTTCATTAGCTATCTATCATGTGGCCTCCGCCGGGCTGCAGGATATGAGGGCCATTTAATTAGGCCCTGCACCACTCTCTGGTGTGAAAAGGCTCTCAGACGCTTTGATTCCCCACTGCTTCGCAGCAGGAAGTTGTTGGCGATAATTGACATAGGATTTCCTTGTTAACCAGCAGCAGACATGCCGGATTAAAGCGACAGAGATCTCGAGAAGAAAGTGAAAGAGATAAGAAGCTCAGGAAGACTTCTGCTTATTTGGCACTTGAGGACGGCGAGGAGACCGCAATCACCCACTCGAGTGGCGACTCCCAGAGTGGAAGGGCGCCCCCTTATCAGACCCATTTCAGCTTGGCTGATCAAAGATTGACTCCCCGTAAAATCACATAGGCCTGGGGTTTGTTAGTTTATTAAGCGGCAGGTTTTAGGAATTATCACAGGTTTAAAGATGGATTGCAGTTTATATGAAGGGGGAGAGGATTATCGGGTTTTCATCTTAACAATTATAAAATATCACAGCTGAAAGCTTGCTTGCAAATGACATAATTTTCCACTGCCAACTAAACAGGTCATTGTGAGGCTGCGTGTAAGCGTTCTGAATGAGGGAGGAAATACAGACAAATTAACTCTGGGGAGAAGGGAAGATGAGGGACCTCCAGACGCCTTTTTCCATTTCGGGAGCTGGTGCCACCTCATTTTGCCCGGTGCGGTTCCATAGGTAATTATATTTAATTTCTTACCGGGGCCATTTAGGTCGGCTTGCATTTAAAAGAGAGGGACGAGAGAAGCAGCCCACTGAGCTGGTTCTTGAAAAGCAGTTGTGATCAATGATACTGAAATAGATCCACAGGCGCCAAGTGAAATGAAACGTGTACTTTGGAGTAGAGACAATTATTGTATATCACTTAATAACTTAACCTTACAAGGCATGTGGCATTAATAAAGGGCTGGGAGCTGCAAAATCCTGTTAAGGGACTTCCTTTTGACAGCCATATATAGGTCCTGGAACCGTGGGGTTGTGAGCCAGTGTTGCATGTCTGCTCACCTGTGTACTTGACCATGGATGCATGCTTCAGATAAATATGTCATTACAAGGGCTTGCATCCTTGCCGGTGTTTTAACAAATTGCATTTACTGTTTTTTTTCTTCAGTTACCAAATCCATATGTGTTTATAGAAGAAAATTTAGCAAATAGAGCCAAATATTAAGAATGAATAAAAATACCCCCCCGTAACCACTGGAAAAATCCTGCAGGTTTTTGTTACCTATAGACAAATGTGTAATATCTCGTAACATGGAGCTTACTCCTTATATATTTTTTTTTTAATCTGTAGTTTCCTTAACAATAGACTATGAATTCTTTTTGTATCCGGTACCTATTATTTGAAGGTATGGTTTTGAATCATGGCGTTATGTTTGACAACATAATTTACTTAACTAATCCCCAGTCGTTGGGCATTTAGATTGTCCTGAATTTTTTTTGCTACTTTAAGCAAAACCAAAATGACTAGCTTTGAACATAAATCTTTGTTTGCGTGTTTTACTGCTCCCTTGGCAGAATCAGCAGTAGAATTTCAGGCTTAAAGGGCAGGGACATTTTGAAGGACACTGATGCCTTTGAAAAGCTGCAGATTCTCAACACAGCTTGAAAATAATGTTCGTGGTGTTGAAGTCAGAAGCATTTTGTGTCATCCACCCCGAAACCAGAGCAAATAACAACAGCTATTTCAACGAAAGAAGATCAGTCATTCTGTCCGCATCACTTGGGTCCTTTTGTGCGGATCTGACCTTTTGCCGTTAAGCTCTGTGACAGACTATGACAATAAACAGAGACTCAATAATCAAGTTAATGGGGCCAAACTCTGAAGATAATCATGTCAATGTTAACGACCTAAACATGGAACACATCTTTTATCCAAGAAGTTCAAGTTCCTCCAAGAGCACCAATTCATTACCATTCAGAAGTGCAAACGGAATTGGTTGGGAAAAAAACCAACAAAAACAAAAATCTTTAACGCCAACTGAAAGGGAGATGAAGCTGCTTCTGGACTAAACTTCTAAACAAAATAACCCTCAGGGCCTGATCAACTGTAAAGAAGAGATTGTGGGGGTTTTTTTTTCAATGTTAATTTTTTAATTTGTTGCAAAAAGGTTGGGAGGCTACGTTGAAAGCAATAAGACAAACATCATCTTCACTTTCTGTATCCTTGACATCAGTCTTGTTCAAGTGGAGTTTCAGATATAAAAGTTCATTTGTTCCCCATCTGAGGGATATTTGGTGTGCAGAGAGCTGAGACGGTCCAGGGCATTCTGCTGTTCCTGAATGAAAGAAAGCGGTCTGCAAAGGCAAAAGTTTATGTTACTAAGGGATTTTTCTGCAGAATTTATTCCTGAAGAAGATGCAAAAAAGATGCTGTTAGTTGACTACAGCCCTTTGGAAAAATACACGTATCTATGAAAAAAGCTGTCTATCTGTAAAAGATAATCTTTTGTATGTTATCTATGGAAAAGATACTTTTAATTGACCTATAGTTCTTCTTAAAGTGTATATTTATCTGTGAAATTCTTTTTATAAAACTCATTGTCTATCCGATAAGATAGTATATTACAAGCAACATTTCACTGTTCAGTATTTTGAAACCACTGACATTTCTCCGTCCATGAGCAAAGACGGAAAACGGTTGTCACCTCTCTGCACCGGAGACTAAACCTCACTATACTGAAATCACACCGAGCCCTCACAATTGTGCCACGTGCCAGAAATTAGCCTGTTCCTGCCTGGGGTGAAATAAACTAGCATGTATCTATTTATCCCAAATTTTCATTTCTTGTCCGTTTTTATTTGGATAATCTCTAATTGTTTTGTAAGGCAGAATGCAGTGAAGTTGCTACCACAGTGTAATCTCGGGGACTGAGGCTTGTATGCACCCTGCTGCTACAGCGGTAACCCCAACTTTCAACACTTTTCCCCATCTGAAGGGCTGAAGAGTAACCAGCCTCCTTGTCCCCTAGTCTTGCTGATGGAAGAGACTTAGAAATCATTTCGGCAGCCGGGGTTGCTTTGCTCAGAGAAACATCTGTCCAGGGGAGGCAGGGAATATCACTAACTGAAATAAAAAAGATGGCCAGAACATCACCTTCTCGATCTGGTCCCGGAGCTTGCCTTGGGAAGGATGGTCCCAGGGACCCCTTGTAATTTAGGGTGCACAAGTCAGAGACAAATGGATATCTCGCTGTAACCGTTTTCTCATCACCGTCTTGGGAAATTTCCAGCAAAGGCCTGGGAGGATAACACAACACCTCTGACGTTAGTAATAGAGTCTGGCACGCAGTTCCAGCTTTCACAGCACCGGAGAGAGACCAAAAAACAAATCTAAGCTTCCGCTTAAGACTGTATCTGTAAAGGGCATCCACGGAGACGGTCAGGGAGCTCTTTCTAAATAGCAATGGTCAATTCTGCTTTCCCAATAAGGAGGAGTTTGTCCTTCCATCTTACAGACATGGGAGAACCCCAATTTTCAACCACTTTTAACTTGCCTTTGAGGCCCCACAAAGCAAAATTTGTTTTAAAAATCCTTTCATCAAGAAGAGCCAAAGGATTGATTTGATTTGATTATTACAGTGTACATCCTTCACCCATGAGATAAGGGGCCTTATGTCAGATAGGATACATACATGTCATCTGGCATATACGACAGATATATCATACAATGATGTGTTACAATAATAATGTATGTAGCAAAAGAAGAAAAAAGAGATGTAGGTGTGCATATTAGAAATCACCGTTTCTGATCTTTTTTTAAGTCCTTCTTTAGAAGATATCCTGTGTGAGGATTCCTCTGTAAGGCTGCTGGAATTCCTCCAGCAGACCAAGCCAAGACAGCCTTCTCAAAGGGGAGCTGATTTCTTAACACCAGTAATGAAAGTCACTCACATATATCAAGGGCTTCCTGTGTTATGTCAAGCACAGTTTTCAGTGTTTTACATATACGTTCTCATTGAATTCTCACACCACCCTGTGTTTGAAAACAAATTTCTCAAACTGGAAGTCTTCATTTATTTGTTTGTTTAGATATAGAGATTAGGTGTCTACTATTGTCAGGCATCACGCCTGAGGGTTGAGGATTTGAAAATGGAAAAAACAAAACAAAACCCACCCACTCAAAAAATCCCTGAGCACATGGGGGTAGAACAGAGCCTGAGACAAGTAAGTACAGCAGAGCATAATCAGAAAGAGACAGGATGCCAAGTGTTTAGTGCACTGGCTTCTGATTCACCGGGACTCGAAGTGGGATCCCCGCTCCATCGCTCACTTTTGGGTGACTTGGGCAAGCTGTGTGACTTCTCTAGGCCACACTTACCTAGTCCATCAAGTGGCAGAGGTTAGAGGTTGTTGCAAGAATTAAGAGCTACCAACACATCAATCATGTAGTAAAACGCTGACATCCATTCTGTACTTTAATAAACGGTACTACTTACTTATTATTATTATTTTCCATTATTACTGTTACTGTTAGTGATGTACCCATTTAGTAAAGTATTATGAAATAACAACAACAAAAAATTCCAGAACAAGAAGTTTCTACCTCTAACATCTGTACCGTGCCTCACAGATTTTACCAGATTTTCCCATGGTTCCCGAGGATGGACTGCAGGCCAGAGCTGATAGCGACCACATCTTCTTCAGCCTGCGGAGACGGCAGCCTCTCCCAGGAACAAACGTTTTCTCCCTGAGATTGTATTCTTTTTAAATGTTTATGTTATTTTAAAACATCCTGTGTGTGTCTCAGAATGTCCTTTCTTTATAAAATGATGAAGACAATCGCTAACATGTGGAGGAATGTTAGTGAGTTTATTTGGCAGAATTAAAAGTTGACAATCTTATGGAGAAGGATTCCCACCTCAAAGTTTAAAAAATAATTTTGTTGCTTCACAAAGTCTGCAAACCCCTGGTTTATACAAAGTATTCTTTCCAGCAACAGCAAAAGTCAATCTTCTTCGTAGAAAAAGCATGCTCTTGTGTTTATTTGTTTTTATTTTTCTGTGGCAAATGAGACTTTTGTGATACCTTTTTTTTTTGTTTTTGTGGCAATGGGGCTTTTGCAGAAAAGACTCATTTTTCTAAGTGATGCATCTGCTTTTAATGACTTAAATGCGGGGATGGAACAGATATATCTTTCTGGTCTGGGTTTCCTTAAATAGACAAAAGTCTTCATGATAAAGACAGCAACCATCTACTAGAGAAATAACTCTAAGACAAAGTGCTGTGGCTGCACGGTGTCGCCTCCCTGACAACCTATAAATGGACCATATTGATGAAGTGAACGGGACTCTCTCTGGTCATTTTCAACTAGGAAGTAATAACCCCCGTCATGCTATCAGGCATGCAATAACCTCGGTTAAAACTGGGCTCATCAAATAAATCACTCAGGAATTTTTCTGCTTCTTTCTCCGGACACATTGCACATCTGCTCAATGAAAGGAGGAAAGAAGTAATATTTCTTTGATCAAGATTTTTTTTTTTAATATTCTCGTATCTGTCCCTGGGGATGCTGTCTTTTCAAGTGGGTGCAGATAGTACATCGCTTTCTAATGAATGTGGAAAATTTATGAATTTAAGCTATAAAACCAAATATGAGGGATTTGAATTCATCTCAATCTATATTTTACATTGTCATGAGAAAATAAACCGGACCACAAAGCTGTATTGTGCCCGGTTCACTAAATCTCCTGATCTCTTATAACCTTTTCAATGTGTTCCATTTGTGGCCACATGTGGGAGGGGGATACAAACAGATGATCGCTTTGTACTTTTTTCCCTCCAATATGTCTAAATACATGTAACACTTTTCATACCCTCTCAGCCGTGGACAGTAAGAGCTTGGCCAAAGCGTCAGTCGTCAGTCTCAGCTAATATTGTCATCTGTTAATATCTTACTGACTCTGTTAATACTTCCTGGGTATTGGATGAATTTTGAAATTTGTAAAATAGACATGGTTGTCATCCTCTGTCCTGAGGAGCTTAAAAGCTCCAGGTCAGCTCCCCGAGTCTTAAGGAATTATGGTTAGAAGATGTCTTTTCTGCTTGTAAAATAGAAAAGAGCAGAAGCTGTACGACTGGGAAAGCTAAAATTTCCTGAATGTGGAATAAAAAGTGAATGAAAAGGCAGAACCTCCGGTTCATTCTTGCTGGACTATTCTACCGGTACTGAGAGGAGGCCAGTGTGGTAGCGAGGGCGCAGGAGATGGGTCTGGTGGATCTAAGTTCAAATCCCCACTCTGCCACCTGCCAGCTGAATGGCAGAACAATTCTGTAAACCCTGAGTTCCTCATTAGTGAATTAGGAATAGCAGCATGGATCTTGCAGAATTTGGTGAGGAATTAAATGAGTTAAGGTTCAGGAGACGTTTAGCATCTTGCCTGCTATGTATTGGGTGCTAAGTGAATCTACGTTCACTTTATTTTCCTGATATTTGAGGCCCATCCTTGCAAGCTGTGTGGCCCTGAGCAAGTTACTTAACCTCTCTGACCTGAGCTTCCTCCTCTGTAAAATAGAGATGATTATAAAATGTACCTTGTAGGGTTGCTATGATTGAGATCATGGGTGTGAGCATCTAGAACAGTGCCTGAGTTACAGCAGGTATCATTTACTGTTGTTTATGACTGTTACTGTTTTTTTTAAACTCCTGCCAAGATTTCTATTATTTTGATAACCGTTATTTTTCCTCTTCTTGCTTCCTTCTCTTGAGCTTCTGTTTCTTCCTCTGGAAAATGAGGAGGTTGTGTCAGATAATACTTCCACCCTTTCTTGCTCTGAACTGTTATGTGCTGACATGTGAAATAACATTTGTAAGAGCCATTTACCATCTACAAATTGTCACTCAATGTAATATGGAAGTTTTATAATTTGCATTTTCTGCAGTGCTTTCTTCTCAAAAGCATAGCAATAGTCATCATTTATTGAATGCTTGCTACATGCCTGGCATGCTTATTTTTCTAATAATTTTTTTTCAGTTTGGAATGGTTATAGATTGATAGAAAAGTTGCAAAGAGAAAACAGAGTTCCTAAGAGCCCTTCTCCAGATTTCAGTTCTGCTAATGTTACCATCTTACGTTACCAGGATGTATTTGTCTAAACAAAGAAACTAACATTGATCTATTACAATTAACTAAACTCCAGACACTGTTTGGATTCTGCCGTTTTTGCATTAATGTCCTTTGTTGTTGTTGTTGTTGTTGTTGTTGTTGTTGTTGTTGTTGTTGTTCCAGAAAAATGGTGGCCATTTCTCCATCTTTTCTTTACTTTTCATAACCTTGACAATTTGCAGACATACTGGTCAGGTATTTTGTAGAATGTGTCTCAATTTGGGTTTGATTTTTTTTCATGGTTAGATTATGGGTTTGGGGAAAATGCCACAGAGGTGAAGTTCCCCTCTTATGACATCATATGATATTCATGTGGCATCCGGAGTGATGTCACCTGGAAAGCCTTTAATGGAGTAGCCCTTGTGTGAGTCTATCACAGGTTAGTCCGTCCCACAGCTGAGACATACATGAATAGTTTTAAGCTTTGGTAATGATGAATAAAGCCTCTATAAATAGTCTCATACAGGTTTTTGTGTGAACGTAAGTTATTCTTTCACATGTAAATACCTAGGAGTGGGATCGTTGAGTCATATGTCCAGTGTATGTTTAACTTAACAAGAAACTGCCAAACTTTTCTAAAGTGACTGTAACAACCTATATTCCACTAGAAATGTGTGAAGGTTCTAATTCTCCATATCTCTGCCAATACTTGGCCTTTATAGATTTTTTTAAAACTTAGCCATTCTAATATGTATGTTGCAGTCTCTAAATCATAGTTTTAATTTGTATTCCCCTAATGACTAATGATTTTGAGCATTTTTTTGTGAGTTTATTTGCACTATATATCTTCTTTGGTGAAGCCGTTTATTCAATTATTTTGCCCATTTTTTAAAGAAATGTTTTCCTCATTATTGAGGTCTGAGAGTCCATTACATAAATTATAGATACAAGCTTTTATAAGATGCATGATTTGGAAAAATTTTTTTCCTAGTGTGTGGTGGGTTTTGTTTTTGCCTTGTTCTGGTTTTTAATTCTCTTAATTGTCTTTTGAAGAGTCGAGGCTCTTAATTTTGATGAGGTCAGGTTTATCATTTTTTTTTCTTTTATAAATCAAGATTTTGGTTTTGAAATATTTGCTACCCAATGTCGCAAAGATATTATTATTTCTTCTAAAAGTCTTATAGTTTTACATTTTATGTTTAGGTCAATGATTATTTTGAGTCCATTTTTGTGTAGAGTGGGAGGAATGGATTGAGGTTGATTTTTAGTACATGGATATGCAATTGTTCCAGCATTGTTCATTGAAGAGACCATCCTGTCTCCCCTGAATTCTCTTTGCATAGTTGTCAAAAATCAACTGCCCATCTGTGTGTGGGTCTATTCCTACACTCCCTATTCTGCTCTGTTGATCTGTCTCTCTCTTTTCTCTCTCATTGCTTGTATTTTATTTTACTTTGTTTTGTTTGCATTTGGGCCAGCCTCATTGGCCCATTTGCAGGTAAGCAACCCTTTTTGTAACCGAGGGGGTTTCCACTCATAAGTCAGAACCCACATATGAACCTCTCTTCTAACATTCTTGACTGGAGAGGAAATTCGCCTAAGATTAAATTAACTTTAATTAATTGCTTAATTTAAACAAGTTACAAAAAGACATTGATTTTAAAAATAAATTAAAAACAGTATATTTGGTAATATAATCCTGTGGTAGAAAAGGGTGGAAAGGGGGTGGAGTCAGAGGGTGGGGTCCAGAGTGGCCATTCTGCCTGGCCTGCTTTTTCTGGCTCCCTAAACACCCCAAAAGTAGAAGCTACTCATTCTCCTGCCAATGAAACAGGCCTGTGAGGACCATGACCCTGCGAGTGTAATGGTGATGTCCGCGCCTTTCCCTTATAACCAGCAAGAAGGAGCCCTGAGGGGAAGCGGGGGGCAGGGAGGGGGATAAATTAGGAATTGGGGATTAACAGATACACACTACTATATATAAAATAGATAAACAACAAGGACCTGCTGTAAAGCACAGGGAACTATATTCAATACCTTGTAATAACCTATAATGGAAAAGAATCTGAAAAAGTATGTCTCTCTATATATGTATAACTGAATCACTTTGCTGTATACCTCAAACATTACAAATTAACTAGACTTCAATTTAAAATCTTTAAAAAAAAGGGCTTTGAGCAGGGCTTTGCAAAGATGGAGTGTTGGAAAAAAATACCCCCAGAAACCTCAAAACTCTCTTTCTGAATCATTATTGAATTCAGATTACTGTACCCTTCAAATTTTAAAATTGTTACCAACCAATGTAAATTCTCTTGAACTGATCTGGCTGGACTTTGTATAGAAGCATTCAAGTTCGTTACATGTTTACCTATTTTAAATAATATTTATGGGTGTAGGGGTTTTTTTTCCCTACCACAAAGGTGCTTTTTAATAATTTAATAAAAACACTACACTCATCTTTTTTTCAGGCAAGGAACTTGCACTAAGTAACTTCAAGTAGACAATTTAGAATATCATCTCAGACCACAAAATCCAGTTTGTGGCAAAGTTTTCCCCCATGGGGTCCATTCTAAGGGGGAAACCTCTCATCCAAAGAAATAACTCTTTTTAATAATCGTTAAATGCTCAGACCTCTCCAATTTGGACTGACGTTAAAGAAAGACGTTTTATCCATCCGTCCACATTTAGAGGAGCCCCGTTACCACATCTCTTTGCTTCGTTGGATTGAGCTTTAGTGTGAGGCCAAGTGTGCTTTCTGAAATTTAAGCATTTTCAGTAAGAACCTGATATGACCCGGCTGAGCTGTTAGACACCTGTTAGTCCTGTCCCCCAACACCAGAATGACAAAGGAGGGCTGTCAAACAAGAGGGCCTTGAATTAGCCCAACAGAACACACCTTTGTTGAGGCCCTCAGGGACTCTGGCTTAATGAATAAAAAGGAGTGATTTATAATTAGCCCAGCAATTGTGCCTGAATGGGTGTTTCCAAAGTGATTGAAATGCGTGCCTTAACCAAATTGCAAAGTGCCTATCATTCTAATTATACGTGTGTGTGTTTTTTTCCCTGCTTGGAAAACCTATTTTCTATAGACAAAAGGAAAGGGGGTGAGAAAAGGCCATTTCTCAAGAACCTACTATGCGTTCAGCACATTGCATTCATGACCTCATCTGAGCCTCACAGAACTGCCCAGAAATAGGTAGCAAATTCCAAATGGGTGGGGCTCAAAAATGAGGTTGGCTATATTTTTATTTATTCAGAAAAAGGATGGCTTTCCCTAGAAACCATACCTGCCTCGTAGGGTCACTAGAGATTATAGTAAAATGCTATTAAGTGTTTCATGAACAGACACACCTTGGAATTTCAGCATTGCAAGTCTCCATCCAAATTAGGTAGCCCATTTGTCCACCCTACCCAGGCCCTTTGCCCTCTGATGGATGAGATTGGATACTTTTATCTGACATTCCTACCAAGATCTGGTCCAATGGCCTTAACACCCCACAAATTTACCAAAGAGCCAGGGAGAGGCAGAGACTGGGGAAGTTCAGTTCCTACGGCCTGTGAGCAGGTCCCTGTTCATTGACATCCGTATCACCCCCTACTTAAAATTCTGCCGGGGTTGCCCCACCGCTTCAGGGGTGAGTTGTTGAAAGGAAGACCTGTGATACTTAAAACTGCCAGTTGTTGCCCAAATGTCAGCTTTTTGCAGACGGAGAGCCTCCAAGTTGTGTATCCAGGAGCTGATGGTCCCAGGCCACATGCAACCCCTGGAACAAGCTGTCCCAAATATGCTCTCCTTTAGGACCCAACTCAATGGCCACCGGATCCTAGAAGCTTTCCCCGAGCTTCCTCTCCCCCTTGGAGTGAACTCCTCTCTCCTCTGGGCCCAGAGTGGGGGTGACATGCTACATTCTAGTCATGCTTCTCTGTCACCTCCTACTCCCGCCCCCAATCTAACTGAGGACAGAGACCATGTTGCTTTCACTCCGATATGCGCTGTCTCTCCTTGGCTCACAGCAGGTGCAGAGAAAATAACCTCTGAGTGGGTTGAGCTAAGGAGGGGATTTAGGCATGGAACCCATCCCAGAGAGGGTAGCTGCCACTTGTCTGCCCAGCCACGCAAAGTTGTTTCTTTCTAACTATGATGGAATCCGAGCACCAGTGGGCTGGCCACACCGACTGTCCCCTTAAGTCCTAGGTTTTTAGTTTCTCCCTTTGGCCTGGGCTTTGCATCTGCCCAAGCTGGGCTGGGCTTTTACTCTTCCCGTTCTTGGCTAATTGACCTTAGACATTTGATTTCTGCTTCTCAGCAAAAATAGGCATAGTGATGCTTGTAGGTGCAGTGAAGATTAAGCAAGGCTGAGCCTGTGAGCCCAAACAGCTAAGTGGCATTCCACTGTGTGTGTATATATATATATATATATATATATACACACAGCACAACTTCTTTGTTCAGTCGTCTGTCCTTGGACATTTAGATTGCTTCCATGTCTTGGTATTTCTGGGTTACTTTTGACACCATCTCCAGTAGATCACTCATGTCCTGAACCTTTATCAAGGTCCCACTACATGCCATGTGCCAAGTAACCCCAGGAGAAAGGGGAAAAGAAACATGAAAACAAGTGAGAGTTGTGTAAACATGTGGGATGACTGAACTAACAAGGTGGTGAGGAGGTGAGGTGTCCGGGATGGCTTTGAGTGGAGGGCTCCCCTGAGGTTGCACCAGCTCCTTTCTGGCCCGGCTTCAGTGAGTGGCGAATTCAGGCACAGAAAACAAGAATAAAAGCCAAACCCTCGATTGCTCCAACATCCTAACCACAGGGTTTTGCGTCAGGTTAAGAGCGGGGGGCCTGGAGTCAGGCACACCTAGGATGAGATCCCTGCTCCTTCACTTAGGAACAAGTTCTGTCACCTGGGCCAACCTCGGCCTCTCTGAGCCTCAGTGTTGTCACTTATAAAGCGAGGATGGCGGTAGTGCCCGCCACAGCGCTATGGGAGACAAGGCAGGCAGGCAGTGTCCCGGCACCCGTGCTCCATCAGTGGGAGCTATTCTGATCAGGAGAGCTGCTGGCCCTTGAGCATTCTGACCAAACAGAGCGGGGGGGATCCAAGCCATAGACTTCTGCCAGCTCAGCTGTGTGACCCGTTGCTGCCCAGAGCCGGGAAGCTCAGCTGAAAGGGCTGGAAAGAAGACTCCGGAACCTGCCGGGGCTGGGGAAGCGAAAGGCTTACGGAGGCCAGATTTACAACGATGAAGCGAGTGAGAAGACATGCAGGGGGAAGACGGGGAGCGTCAGAAAGAAGATTGGAGCGAGTTGGGGGAGAGCACGGTGTGCGGAGACAGAAGTGGAAGGATGAGGTGTGATAAGAAGATTACGGGCTGCTGAGAGCCGGCGTGGGCAGGGAGTGAGGAGGTGGTGTGCGAGGAGAGGTAAGAACTTTTCTGCGATAACCAGATGGATCAAAGGTAATGACGTGCAAAGGGGAGAGTGGATGTGGGGGGAGCAGGACAAAGAAACTCGAGTCGTGCTGGCCAGTGTGGCCCAGCCAAGGGGCCCCAGAACCAGGATAAGATGTCCTGCAACAACTGTGTGTGTGTGTGTGTGTGTGCGCGTGCGCAAGCATATATGTTAGTGTTTGGGAACATCCAGGCAGTTATATGCATCTAAAGGACTGAGTGCCTATAATCTCACATGTACAAGAGTAACACGTGCTGTTGCACTTTATCGATGTCTGTGATAATCACATCGGCAACAATAACAATACCGTCACTGACCACACATGACGTGCTGGCCGCTCTGCTATACGCCTTGATAATCTTAATCTTCATGATAATTGGTGGAGTTGGCACTATTAAACTCTCCACTGTAAAGGTAGGAGTTGCAGCTCAGAGAGGTTAAGTTACTTGCTCAAGGTCACACAGCCATAAGAGGCAGTGCGGGAATTCAACACTCTATCTGGCCCGGCTAAATAGCTGCTACCATTGTGAAAAACATCCCAGGTTACAAGCATCCAAATTCTTTTTAGTTGCTATTCTCTCAAAATAATTTCTTAGTTGGAAAGCAAGCAGAGCTGGTGGAATACAAGAGGCCACCTGGCTGGCCAGAATTTGCAAGTTCGGACCAATGTTCTGCACATTCCGGAGGAGTCCCAAGTTCTGAAAGTGAATCAGGTCCGTGTTTCCCACTGATATCCACAGCCCATTCAACAGCCAAGGGCAGCAGCCATGCCCAAGGCTGCTTTTCTACCATTAGTGAGTCAGGCCACAACCAGTTTGCAGGCTGCCATCTGCCTGCTTGGGCAGCTATTGACAATATGCATTTTAATGCAAATGTAGTTATACCTGTATAGTATAAGAAAAAGCAAAACAAAACATGTTTTCATGATGCAATGTTGCTTTTCATGAAAGGCCGTCAAAGAAGAATTTACTTTATTCTGAAGGCGGTATGAAGACCTACTCCAAGCCCAGTGTCAGATAGCAGGAAATTGTCTGAAGCAATCCTGAAAGATCGCAGTTTTTCCATCCTGAATCAAATTCAGATTGCACCTGCTTATGGGGCTTCTTTCTTTCACAATCCCTACCTTCCGTCTCCATTGGTGTCTGGTTTTTTGGCCAGTGGCAGGTGAGCTTAGCCAAATCCACAGTTGTTTCTCTTGGTTGGGGTGAGGCATCTTTGGGTCGTATCCCAAAGCCATGATGATCACATTACGAATGTTTGACAGACAGAGTCAGCTGTGCAGAGAGCTTCACGCAGGTTATCTCGTTCTGCCCTCTTCACCATTTTACAGATGAAGGGCTGTATCTCACTTTGCACCTTCTCCTCCGGGTCCATTGATAATTCTTGGAGGTGACAGGGCAGAGGGAGTAATGGCATTTGGCAGGTTTTGGGGGTGGAGCTTCTGTGGTGCACTGGGCATGGGCTTTGGGATGTGGCTTTGGGAAAAATGCCAAAGAAGGATAATAAAGGTACCAAATTTACAGGGCCCTTTGGGGGTAGCTGTATAAGACCATCTATGTTAAGGGTTCGTCACAGAGCCCTGCACTGGTTAAACAGTTAACAAATGTGATGTGAGCAGTGTCATCATAATTTGCTTCCAGGTGGTGGTTCTGTGTGTGTGTATCGAACCCATGTCTGATTAATAGTATGTTGGTGTTTTGACTTTATTATACTGTTGTATTTAAGGGACTTGTCGGGGTAGGAGTGTGCAAAGATGAATGAGACGTGGGATATTCCTTTAAAAAGGTCAATTCTGATCAAGGAAAAAGTTGACAAATAGCTGTAAAACAAGGCCATGAGGACATTATAGGATGGAACAGGAGTTCATGGGAGGGAAAGACTGCTTCTACACTAGGCAGTTAGGGATGACTTCCTGGAAGAGGTAGTCCTTGACCAGGAAGAATAAACAATATTGCCATGAGTTGAAGCTGTAGTAAAGGGAGGAATTCCAGGACTAGGAATGAGATGACCAAAGGCACAGAGGCAGGAATACTCCAGTTACTCAGAGAAGTCTGTGGATGCTTCCCATGAGTGACTATTCATACAATCTGACTTGTTCTGGCTTTTCCTTGTGATTTTTCTCAATAGTGATCTCTGGTCACCTGTGTTAGTCAGGATAGACTAACTGCAGTGTAACAAACAATCTCAGTAACTTAATTAAGTCTTGTGTCACAGTCTGTTGGGGGCTATGCTCCATGCAGGTTTTTAGGAACCAAGGCTCCTTTTAACTAGTGGCTTCATCATCCCCCAGGACTCAGAATTCTCCATTGCACTGAATCTGGCTGACTGATGAATGAAATGAGTATGTGGAGCCCACACGGGAAGTTTTAGGGGCCAGGCTGCAGATGATGAACTCACTTCCACCGATATTCCATTGGCCAGACCTCAGTCACATGGCCCACGTAGCTGCAAGGGAGGCTGGGAGATAGAGTCTCCCTGCACATCCAGAAAAAAAAAAAGAAAACAGGTTTGGCAAAACCGAACAGTACCGCCCCCATCACAATTTTCTAGATCTATAGATATTTTGGCAAGCAACTTGAAGATGAGAGTAATGAGTCCTCAAGTTAATTTAAATATTCTTTTGAGGTTGCAAAGTGGCTGCTGTAGATTTTATTGTCATGCTGAGAGAGGACCCTGAAATGCCTCGCAGACCATCTGGTACAAGTCATGCACAGATTCACTGTGCAGCATGCATCATCTGGTTTCATGAGCGGTAGCAGGACAGGTGCTAATTCCTCCATTTAATCACCGAGGAAGCTGATGCAGGAGCTCCACCCTGGTCTTAGGGTTCTTTTTCTGCCAATGATCCAACCCTATCAATTACAGTGAGGACACGAAGCTATGGAGGAAATTCTATCCCCTCTGTGGTCTGTGATGTTAGAGCCATGGTTCTCAAATGGGGACGAATTTACCCCCTGCTGAGAGACAACTGGGAAGTCTGGGGACATTTTTGGTTACATCTGCGGTGGGGGGGTTGCTCCTGGCATCTGGTAGAGGGAGACCAGGGATGCTGCTAAGCCCTCTGCAATGCACAGGACAGTAATAGTATCGATAGTGCCAAGTCGAGAAACACTGCTGTCAAGACCAAAGACCAGCAGTTGGCATGTAGCCGGAAGATGGTATGGGAACTGCATCCAGAGGTCATGACTGGTAGGACGTGAGCAGTGCCTGCCAGTTATGGTGAACACTGTTGGCAGCTGCCACCAAAACCCTTTGTCAAACACCCACATATCAGGACTATAATCTCTATTGCCAACCCAAACATGTCAGTAAGCAAGTAAGACCTCTTCAACAATGTGTGTCCATAACCACAACAAGTGCTCAAAATATGTCATGCAGTGCACGGTTAAAAGCTCACCCAGCACACTCCAAATACTGTACAAAAGCACAGAGGGAAGGCCCAGAGGGAGTGACTAATTGTTGAGCATAGTGATTTCTGAAGGATGAGACTGAATTATTCTATTTTGGTTGCCACGTGCTTTCCCGAATTCCAAGATTTCTAAGATTTGGTTTTATTTTTTTTTAACTTTTTATTTTGATGTTACTTCAAACTTACAGAAAAGTTGCAAGGAGAGTGCAAGAAACTTCCAGAAACTCTGGACACAGATTCACTGGATGGTTTTGTCTGACCCCATTAGTACTATCATTCCTTCCCTCAGCCATGGTACCTCCTTACCCCTAACCACGTGAATGATGCATTTATCCAAATCAGGGTCATTTGATCTTCCCTTTAATCTGGAATGGTTCCTTAGCCTTTTTTTGTGTTTCTTGACCTTGGCATTTTTGAAGATTATGTGCCAGTTATTTTTTTGCAGAATGTCCCTCAATTTGGGCATGTCTGATGTTTCCTCATGATTAGATTCAGGCTATGCATTTTTGGCAGGAATACCACGTAAGTGACATTGTGTCCTTCAAAGCATTAGTTTTTAAATAAAAGGGAACATACTATAGGAAAGGAATGGCTTGGTAAATGAATATAGCCTCCCTCCTCTCCCTTCTTTCTCCGCAGACAGCAACCACGGCCCTGTCCTATTCATCTGGACTTTCCTTGCAGTGTTTTATGCTCGTCACTTTCGCATCTCATGCATTCATTTGTCGAACGTTTCTGAAACACCTACGACTCTGCGCTCACTTTTCACTCTTTCATTTCACCTCCTTTATTGACCAAATCTTTCTAGAGCACAAACTCTGTGCTGAGCCTCAGCCTGGATTGTCCCCCAAGTATAGTAGGCAATTAAATAGTTGTGAATTGAAGTACACTTTTTGCCTCATCCTAGAAGATTTGTGGGGCCATCCAGGGTGTTTTTTCCCTCTTTAGTAGCTTCACAGCTATCCTTTCTTAACTCTATCTTGGTGCTTGTGACATTTTATCAAAATTCTCTGTCTCCCTGACTTGTCTCTGAGCTGTTTGAGGAGAGAAACCAAGTCAGGTCCACCTCCAGCTCCCAGGAGCCTTGCCCAGCACACCAAATCAGTGCTTAATGCACATCTCCAGAATAAGTGGCATTTACATAACCAGCCAGTGTGGATGGGCGACTTTTCCCTTTGAGAAAATTGACTAGGAGTGTTCATTTTGGTTAACTAAGGATCCTGAAATGATAAAGAAGCCAAGAGCCACCTAAGCATGTTGCAGCAGTGTGTTACAGCTCAGTGGTGACAGCAACCTGGATCCTGACGAAAGACCAACCAAGCAGCACTCAGAGGGTTGGAGAACTCAGATTTATTACGCCAGCGGGCCCAGAGGATTTAACATTCCAAGCTCTGGACCCTGTCTGTAGGTTTACACAGGCTTTTATAGGCTGCCAGTCTAGACTTTGCAACATCATATGTAAATAAGGTGTAACAAAGTTGACTAATCAGGAATGAGCTTTTTAGAAATGGGCTAATCAGGAGTGATAGAAATGGACCAATCAAGAGTGACAGAAATGGACCAATCAGGAGGGATAAAAACAGATCAATCAGAAGTGAGCTTTAAGCAAATGAGGTGTTACAAATGGGCCAATCAGGAGTTAGCTCAGGGAACCAATAGAATCTTAGGGGTAAGTTCCACTTTCCAAGAAGCAAGCCATTTTATAGAGGCAAAAAGCGATATAATGCCACCAGGTCAGGAAACCAGATGGTGCTGGCAGGAGAGTAGTGGCCCTGCCTGGGGGTCCTGCTGGTCTTCCATGGGGCTTCCCACCTCAAACACAGCAGACACCCATGGTAGGGGTACACATGCTTAGAAACACACATTTGGGGGGATTTGGAATTACTATCAGTTCAGGCTGTATTTCTTTCAGTGGAATGGTCCATTGGGCCCCAAACTGGCTAATTCTGTGCTTCAGGTATCTAGGAAATTGAGCATAATGGTGTGTTATTAAAACAAAGTAATCTGAGAGCAGCAGCTCCTAAGTGGCTATCCATGCCCCACATCTTCATTTTGTAACTACCAGTTGTCCTGGTAACTTTCTTTGCTTTAACTCCAAAACCATGAAAAATAAATGGGAACGAGCTACTTTAAAATAGAGAAATAACTACATTCTGACAGTTTAATTGCGTTCTTTCTCCCAGCCTAACTTTCTAAACAAGATACCACACGTATCAAGTACGCCCATTGTATTTTTAGATTCTTTTGCAATTAAGAAAGTATCCCTAAAAGAGAGAAAATAATTGGTGGACTAAATGGTTATTTCTTGAGGGAACTATATTAAGGAATGAACGCCGAGCCATCGCATCCACAGTAATTAGCTCTAAAACCACTGTGGACAGATTGAAACTCCTCCTTGAAGCCACAATTCTATTCTTCATACTCTCCCTTCTGCTCCATGTTGCCAAGCCAATCAAGCGGCAAGAAGTGCCTTGGCTGGTGAGGACTGGGTGGGTTCATTGCCCCGTGGTCTGAGTGCCTCAGTGTGGCTGAGATGGCATCATCTTTGTGTACCTGGGCAAAATTATTTGGTGGGGTGGGAGAGGGACATGTGATTAACAACAAAAAAAGGAGGATACTAAATGGTACCATCTCAGTTGACACCGTCAAGATGCACATGTATCTTTTTAACATATTTTTGTTGCAGTATAGTCAGTTTACAATGTTGTGTCAATTTCTGATGTACAGCACAATATTTCAGTCATACAGGAACATACACATATTCGTTTTCATATTCTTTTTAACCATAGGTTACTACAAAATATTGAATATAGTTCCCTGTGCTATACAGTATAAATTTGTTGTTTATCTATTTTAAATATAGTAGTTAGTATCTGCAAATCTTGAACTCCCAATTTATCCCTTCCCACCCCCTTCCCCCCCAGTAACCATAAGTTTGTTTTCTTTGTCTGTGAGTCTGTTTCTGTTTTGTAAATAAGTTTGTTTGTCTTTTTTTCTAGATTCCACATATAAGTGATATCATATGGTATTTTTCTTTCTCTTTCTGGCTTACTTCACTTAAAATGACATTCTCCAGGGCCATCCATGTAGCTGTAAATGGCATTATTTTATTATTTTTTATGGCTGAGTAGTATTCCACTGCATAAATATACCATAGCTTCTTTATCCAGTCAAGATGCACATGTATTGAAAAAGACAGAAAGGATGTACATCAAAACATTAACCCACTGATGGCAGGATGAATGGTGACCTTTACTTTTTTATCCTTTTCTTTTATAACCAACAAAAAGTAGGTGTTACTCATATCTACAGGGTAGGGTTGAAATAGCGTGTGGTTGAAACCAAATTCAGAATGATGACCATACAGCATCTATATTTGACGGTTCCTATAATGGGCTGAATTCCATCTCCCCCACCCAAATCCATATGTTGAGGTCCTAACACCCAGTACTTCAGAATATGGCCCTATTTGGAGATAAGGTCTTTAAAGAGGTAATCAAGTTAAAATGAAGCCATCAGGGTGGGTGGTAATCCATTCTGACTGGTGTCTTTATAAGATTAGGACACAGATGCACACAGAGAGAAAAGGATGTGAAGACACAGGGAGAAACAGCCATCTACAAGCAAAGGAGAAAGACCTCAGAAGAAACCATCCCTGCTGATACCTTGATCTTGGACTTCCAGCCTCCAGAACTGTGGGAAAAGGAATTCCTGTGGTTTAAGGCACCCACTGTGGCCCTTTGCTGTGGAGCCTAAGCAGATTGATACAGCAACATCAAGTGACATTGATGACGAGGTGACCCACGCCATTGCACAGGGCCCAGCGCTCAGAAGGGCCCTGCACTTGTCTCTGTGCTCTGCTGTCACTGTCTCAAAATTCTTAATAATTTCTGAACAAGCAACCCCACACTTTCATTTCACATTGAGCCATAAATTATTCAATCAGTTCCGATTGTTCCCATTATTCCACGGATGTCTCCACTCTCCCAGGTAGGCCAAGTAGGGGCTATCTTATTTACTAAGCATTTATCGAGCACCTGCTGTATGCCAGGCAATTTGCTCCTTGACACAGAGAAGCATTGAGCTCAGATCTTGTCCTCTAGGAAGCTGAGCTGAAGAAGGGACAGGCTGCTCACAGCTCGGTGCCTCTAAGTGGAGGAGGGAAGAGGGGCAGCAAGAAGGATGTCCCCAAGCCAGAGGGCTTCACACCAGCCCCAGTCCCATCTTTCACCCAAAGCCCACACTAGAGACAAGAAAACTGAGGCTGACCTGCCCGAGTTCAGCCAGCTGGTCAGTCAGTGACAGGCTCAAACCCTGGTCTGAATCTTCTCTCTTCCTGAGGCCATGCCACTCCCAGAAGCATCCTCTGTGGCTTCCCCGAGAGTTAACACACAGACAGAGGGGACACGGAGCAGGCGTGTGGTGTATTCCCACCCGACCATTAGCAAGGCTGCAGGTACTTTGTGAAGTAATTTTAAAGGCTCCCGTTTTCAGCATGGGGCCCGTGAATCACACAAGGCGGACAGGACACGCGAGGACAGCTGGCTGTAGGACGGAGAGCCTGAAACCAGGGGCAGAGATAACTGAAAGGGAATTCGAGTTGGCCCTGGATTAAATCATGTTAGAAACAGTCATGTCTGGGTCTGTTCCTGGGGTCACAAGGGCCTCTTTTGGGGGAGTAATAACATCTACTCTCTACCAACTCTTCAAGCATCTGCTAAATCATTTCTTTCCCACTGTTGGCAAAATAACCAGTACGAGAAAGCTCCGTGCTCAGAAATGATAAACGAAGACCATGTTAGGCTAAAGTCTGCATTATCAGCAAATATCAACTCAATGATTTTGTTTCCATTAAAAATAACGCCCTGGGTATCGTGATTTCCCTCCATTCCCCAGTCTGAGAGATTTTGTTCAGTGTCTAAGAACACCTTTCTCACATGGCTCCGAAAAGCTCTGCCACTTTAATGACTTAAAGTCACTTTGTGACTTAAGATACCCATTATTTAAATATGATTAAGAGATGGGTAAGATGAACACTTTTCCAAACTTTCAAGCAAGCAAAGCTTTGTCATTTATTAAAACAGGGATGGAAAAAAAACCTCTCTTCTTCATCTGCACCAACCAGTCCTGGAATCAGCGCGCCCCCTGCCAGACACGCCAAGGGTCTCGGGACCCCCGCTGGCCAGTTCAGCACCACTGCGTCTCAGATATCACACTCGCTCGGGCCTGTTAGCCTGCGTGCCCCACAGGCCATCAGGAAGAGGTACTGGACTCCATTATAACATCTCTTAGCACTTTCTGCACCTCCACGCCATGCCGCTGGGGTACCTGGCTGTGTGAGAGGGGCCTGCAAATGGGATTAGAGACAGAGCATCGCCTTGCCTGTCCCCTCCAGCCGGGCGAGGGAGCAGGTGGGTCACGCTCAGCGACCAGCTGCGTCCTTTGATTTTCTCCGAGGCCTCGTGCCAGGCCTGGTGTCCCCTGACCGAGTTCCGCTTTGATGGATGAACCAACACTCCCCAAGCCAGGGCTGCCACCTGGGGCCCCTCCGTGCAGGCAGCTGGGGAAACTGAGTCACGGTGATGGGTTCTGAACACTTCTACGCACAAGCAAGGTTGTGTTGTTCTTTCAGCCTCTGTTTGTGGGTCGTGGTGGTGATGAGTGTGCGCGCGTGTGTGTGCATGTGGCTACGTGTCTTTTGGCTCCTGCCAGAAGAAGAACATAGTCTAGAGAAAGAGGTTTCAGGGACACAGAGGACAATCAGTTGGTCGGGGCATCTGGGCCAGGCAGGCAGAAAACCGTCTTAGCAGCTTATAAAAGAAAAAGACAATCACGCACACAAACTGAGCCATTCGAGGCATCACCCTGCCTGGCCAAGTTCAGCCGAGTTGACAGCTCTTGAGCTTCGCTTCCTGCTGTTTGGACCCTGCCCGAACCGCCTCCAACTGTCCTAAGCAGGAGAGAATAGGCCCTCTGCTAATTACCCCAGAGGCCAGCTTTCTGCTCCTTTGAAGAGCTTGCTTTGATGTGATGCAATTCCGCTGCCAGGCCTGGCTGTGCCCAGATTAAGCACATAATGAGCAATTATCAGCTGGGCTCTAGGAGTGCGGCTGATGGAAACCGGCCTGCCCCCGGCCGCCTACTTCTCCGGCCAATGCCGCCTCCCTCTGGGGCGGGAGTAATTCACTTACCACTTCCTCCGCACCCTTGTTCTTGGTGACATCCTTCCCATCTGTAAAATGGGGCCAAGGAGGCTCATCAAGGGACCTGCTCAGAGGGCTCCTGCCGGCCTGACACACTCACTTTAGCAGCTGCTCGGGGCACGAGAGAAATACTGGGAGAGACAACCTAGGGTAGCACGGAGCCTCGGGGAGGGCAGGCTCACAGTCAAAGTCATCGGGGTGAGCTGTATGACCTTGGCCAGGGGATTATCCTTCTCATGTCAGTGTCCTCTTCTGGAAAGGCAGGACACTGAGAGAATCAGCCTGTCGGATTTTCAGGAGGGCCTGGAGTACGATGCCTGGAGCTGGGGGCTCCCGCTGCACCCTCGAGGGCCGTATCACCATTACGTGCACGTAGCTGGTCACAGGCCCTGGGATGGGGATTGGTGGGCTTCTAATAAGACAACTGAACCACAGACAGACAGAGTGCCCTGCACGTCTGTCTGCCCTAAAGACCAGGGAAGGAGATTCGAGCTGAGTTTTGAAGAAATTATAAGAAAGCAATTTGGTGGGATCTGAGTTCCACCGTCCTTCAGAAGGTCTTTAGGGACAGGACCTGGGGGTCTTTTCTCGCTTTGTCAACCAGGTTGCTGAATGCTGTACTCACAGCACAGGGCACGTATCCCAGCCAGGAGGAAAAATCTGAATCAACGGGCTCCAGTCTTTCCAAGAGTCTCCTCCCTGCCCCTAAAAGTCCCTTTGTTTCCCCATCAGACATCAGGCTTGAAAGACAGAGCTCCCTGGAAAAGGGATACAGGATTTCCCTTCCAGGTGGCTCCCTTAACCTGTCACCAGGTTAATCTGCAGAAATTCACCTCCGACAGGAAGCCCTCCATCCCCCTCCCCGGTGGCTGTGCGGTTCTCTCTGAATTCCCATAATTCCCTCTGTTGGGCCCTTATTTCTGTGGTTCTGCATATGGTTCCATGAAGCAACTAAGGAGGCTGTGAGCATCTTGGGGCAGAGACCACATCCTGCTCATCTCTGTCCCTCAAAGGTACGTAGTCTAGGAGATTTTGCTTCTTCCTTCCTGCCTTCCTGCTTTCCTGCCTTCCCTCCCTCCCCACCTCCCTCCTTTCTTTCTCTCTCTCTCTTTCTTCCCCAAGGGCCTGAGATTATTTCTGGAGAGCAGGCTTGGTGGACAGGGGCTAAGCACAGGCACCTAGGTTGGAGGGCACTGCCACAGAGGGACACACCGAAGAGAGGCCATGTCTCAGTTTTGTCTAAAGCCAGCCTTTGCCATCTTGGCAAGTTCTGGAAAGTTCTGTCCACTTCACCCTGGGGAGCCCTGCCCTCACTTCTACCCTCCTTTCAGACCGTCAGATGAAGCAGCCACCCTCCTGTCCCTGTTCCTCTGCGCTTGCTGCTCTTTCCTTTAACGACTTACTCCCAGCTCTGAGCTCGGCTCCCTCTCCGAGAAGTCACTTCTGGCTGCCCCGTCCCAACAGGGCCCCCTCCTCAGCTCCTTCCCTTCACGGCCTTTTCCCCAGTTTTCCTTCAAATACCCATTGGCGGGGAATGTCTGATTAATCCTCATCTCCGATACCCGGGAGTCTTGACCTTCCACGAAGGCAGCAGCTGGTCATCTGACCACCACGGTTCTCCCGGTGCTTGAGACACAGCAGAAGCTCAGTGAAGACTCGGTCAGTGAGTGAAGAAGTGTGATTGCCAGTGTTGTTGGGGGTCAAGTTATTAATCCTACCCTGAATCCCAGGATGTGTAACCTATAAACATCTGAGAAGAAATGGGTCTGCTTTCTGTCTGCTGGGACGAGAACACCCACCCCCGTACCACGCGGACCTCGGCGCCCACCACACCTTGCACTCACGAGAAGCTCAGGACTGTGTTCAAGCAGGATTTTCACAACAGACGAAGCCAGCCAATGTTCCCTGAAAATAAAATGCCCTCCTTCTTCCCAAAGGGGAGCGTTGGGCATTCAGCAATTTTGGGAACAGTCGCCGTCGCCTGCACCCCCACCCCCAGGTCTCTGAGCCCCCAGAGCAGCCTGTCCTCAAGCTAAAAGGCCAAAGCTGCTGTCCCCTGGGGGGAGGCTGGAGAAAAGGGCAGCGGAGGGGGTGGGGGAGGGCAGCACTCAGTTCTCACATCTCAGGGTCTGAAATGATTGCCTTTCGCTCCTCACTCTGTGTGTGGGGAGCTGTGTTATGAGCTGGTGGCTTCAGGCTGGGCCTGGAGATGGAAGAGGTGGCAGTTGTCAGGAGCAACTTAGCACGTCCCTCCTCACCCATCACAACTGCAGCCGATCGAGCCGCAGCCCATGCGAGTATGCACGGAGCCTGCCCGCGACGCCGGCCTGAGTCGGGGCTGCGAGGGGGCTGCACGGACGGCCAGACCAGGGAACCGGGGGGACAGTTGTTCTGCAGAAAGAAAGGAGAGTAATGGCACCGAGGAAAGGAAAGGACAGAGCAAAGCCCTGCCCTCCGAGGGGCCGGCTACAGGGAAGGGCTTCAGGGGAGGCCCCACTAGCGACCCCAGATACCCGGGGGAGCCGCCCTGGGCCTCCCAGAAAACCCTGCGACAATGTCTTGTTCTCCACATCCACGGTCCCAGGGCCCGGCACACAGAAGGGTCCAGGATTGCTTCCTCTAGTGGTGAAACATAAGGGGGAAATACTGAGTTTGGGGTCAGACAGGTCAGGGTCCCTCGCTGACCAAATGACCTTGAACAAGCCCTGAGTCCTCTTAGCTTTATTTAGTTTCCTCTTCCTTGATCTTCCATGTGGTTAAATACCCCTCTGATGAGGTCCTTGGGATGCTCTCCGCATGCTACCACGATGCACACACCAGCATCCTTCTCCATGAAATGAAGAAATTGGATACCCTGGGCAGAAGACATGGCCTTAAATGGGGTGTCTCCTCCCTCCATCCTCTCTCTCTTCCCTCTCTCTCTCTCTGAAGCTAGGACCCGTGCCAATGTTTCCTGTCGCTTTCTTTGAGTCTGGAACCCACTCTAATTCATATGAGAATTCACTTCTCCCTGCACATCTTCTTAGCTTCTGAGCTGGGACGGAAAAATTACAGTGAAAGATTAGGATACAAACAGATCAGAGAGCCTGAGTTTTGAAAAGCGCTTCAGAGTTGGCAGTATTTTTATGTACAGCCTCACTTGACAGACAAAAAATCTTGTTGGAGTGAAAAACACAAAACAGGTGGAAGTGAGTGAACAAATGGTCCAGCAGCCCCACCTGTCCAGGAGCGCACACCTGGCCCGGGGTGCCGCCGGTGGCGTGGGGTTGCTCTGACAGCCGCCTTTGGAAGCACTGATGTGAAGGTTGGTAAAGTGTTTCTTTAAAACAGAGGGACTTCCATAGTGAGCACCAGGAGCAAAACCTATTCACTGGAGCTGTCGTACTGCCATAGTTTTCTTACTTGTGCCTTACTCTTTAAGAAGGACTGGCCATGACTTGCCATAAATACTATATACATACATATGTATCTACACACATACACATGCATATGTACATACATGTATGTACCCACACATACATACACATACAGTTCACTACAGGATACAATAAGTAGATGAAAAAATCAGGGTGAGAGGGAAACAGAAGTGATAAAGTCAGATTAATCCAAGCATAAGGCCATACAATCTGGAGCCGTTGCTACAGGGGGGCAATTCTGATTTTAAAAGGTATTCAAAGGGATGAGGATGTGGGCTTTATTTACATTCATCCAAAGACATTCTCTTACTTTACCCCCACATCCCATTCTCAAAGCTGCCTGGACACACTTGGGGACACTGATGTAACAAACCACCCATGCGGCGGTGTCTCGCCTCGCATCACAGTGGTACGTGTAATATACTTCCTGGCATGAAACCTCTTCTACATTTAGAGCCGTGGCCTTCATCATCTTTCACCTGGGAATTTCCCAGGTATCAGACGGCTCCCAGGTCTGGGGAAGTACCCGCCTCAGCCTATTGGAGACCAGGCTAAGCCTCTTTGGAAGTTTTGGACTCAGCAGACGAGATATTTGCTCCGTGAAGTAGAGTCGTTCAGATGTTCCTAATTCCGTTGTGTGCTTACAGCTGTGAGCGCCTTCATCCACGACGTGGACCAGCCCTGTGCTGCCTCCGAATGCCAAGAAGGCACTACTCCGTCGTCGACAGAGCAACCAGAGCATCCCATCCACAAGCCACATGGTGCATTTTTTCTCCCCCTTATAACCTGGAGACCAGATGACTTATTATCCCAACAGATACTTCAGGGGAGGTTCATTACAAGGGACGATAGGAAGCAAATTTGTACAGTTTTATCGCTTAATAGCAAATCTAAGTTCAGCAGCCTCACCCTTCATTTAGTGGTGTGGATGGGAGCTCTAAGGCTTACCCTAGCTCTGGCACCTCCTAGCTGCATGAACTTGGGCAAAACTTAATCTCCCTGAGCCTTGGCATTCTCACCTGTCAAATGGAAAAATACTAATACCCACATAATCAAGTTAGTGTGAGGATTAAATGAGAGAATGTACATACAGTATTCAGTCATTTCTAGCACTCAGTAAATGTTAGCTGCTGTTAGTCATAGCATTAATTTCATGATGATCATGATGATGATGACAATATTTAAAGCCACATTTCTCAGCCAAGAACAATTTTGCCTCCCAGGGGACATTTGTGACATCTGGGGACATTTTTGGTTGTCTTCTCTGGGAGGGAGGATACTTCTGGCATCTGGTGGGTAGAGGCCAGGATGCTGCTAAACATCTTCCAGTGCACAGGATGGTCCCCAAACAAAATGACCCAGCCCAAAGCTTCTATAATGCCAAGGTTGAGATGCCCCATTTTTAAGTATAAAAATGTCTCGTTCAGAATTACATTCTTGCTTTTCAGGAATCCTCTTCATGTCAACTAGAGAAACTATACTTTAAAAGAAAAAAAAGGAGGGAAATAACAGCCAATTTGCTAACTGGCTGTATAATTCGACTGTCTGCTCAAGCCTCAGTGTTGTCATCTGTAAAATGGATAGATTGGACTAGTTGATTCTTCAGTCTTCTTCTGGCTCTGACCTTCTCCCTAATTCTAATTTTCAACAATCCTCTTTTGTGCCTGAAGGAAGAGAGGCCGGGCAGAACCAGGCTCCATTCTGGATAAATAACAGCACAATAGAATTCCTTTTGGAAATAAATCATCTTTTCATATAAAATCTTCTGAAGACCATTCCGAGAAGAGTAATAGATCTGCCAGTCCGACACCTGCAGGGTGGGTAATAATTTACTTAGCCCACTGACTTGGGGGCAGGTCTTGTTCTTGATAAATGGCCCAATTAAGCATCTGTTAATCACTGCATTATCTCATCGGAAGGTGGAATACCTACTTCTCTCAAGCAGTTTCTCAGTGAGATAACATCACAAATTCCCCAAGCAGTGAAGGGCATTTAACAGCACAGGGAAGAGCGGGGGGGCGGGGGGGGGGAACAATATCGCTCTCCGCGCTCCGGCCCCCAGCAGTTGCTTGGAATATCCCATGTGCCCCATCCCGGCCCTTCCCCCATCAACCTTCCTATAACCTCGGCTCCTGAACTCTCCTGTTCATCTGAGGCCTTGATAATAAAGCAACATCTGCAAAACCTACAAGAACTTTACTGCAGTTAATTGAGTAATTGAAGCAAGATGCAGGGAGAGGTGATCTATGGGCCTGGGTTGAGGGCCGAGAAGGGAGACAACGGATTTATTGCAAAGGCCGTGGGCGGCCTTGGGTCCAGGCCCTGGTTCACGGGAAGTTTGAGGTCATGTGGGATTAAAATATCTTGAGAAACAAATGGAATAATTTGACTGAAATATCGGGAACGCTGTGCCAGTTTATGCCAGGAGACCAGGTGTGATTTATTTACCTTGCGCCCAACACATTTTTTTGATATTTGCCCCATTAGTCTGAATTTATAGATTATTGAGCAAATAATGGAGCTCCCTTGTCTGTGTCTGTCCGTCTGTCTCATCCTGATTGTTACATGAAGCCCGGCTTTTGTAGTTCAAGATAAGTAAAGTTATGCCTTAAAGCCACGAGAGTCCCAGAAACTTCCCAGGTGGTAAGCAGGGCCAAAGATATTTACAATCTAGCGGTTGTATTTGCTCAAAAAAAAAAAAAAAAGCTTAATAGAGCCAATATGCAATTGGTGGTAATATCTTCTTGTAATTGAATAAATCCATAAATCTTTACATTTAAGCACAATTCACCACCTTGAAGTCATTGGGTACAATGTAATATATTTTCTAGCCTTGCAGATGCCAGATACACACATTATAGATACATAAAATCACCCTGGGAGCGCCTGGCATCAGATGTGCCGGTGACTGGCCCGAGCACACGTCCCCCGCACACAGGGGATTGGCCTTTGGGAAGGTTATTGCTCCTTTTGTAGTTTCTCCGCTGCTTTATTAAATCCCAAATTCCTTGCAAAACTGTACAATTTTAATAACTCAAATCCGCGTGGACCATAAAGCTGTCTAAATATACCTCACGCCCTGGGTATCAGACAGATCCGCGGGTGATGATGTCGCTGGACCTGATTAACCGGAACGGGTCACCCGACAAGATTTTATTACAAGTGTCATTTAGATTTCTGACAGCTTTACAAGGCTTAATGGCTTTTTATTAAATACATTGTGTTCAAGGAAGCTGACAGTTGGGGATGCCTTTTAAATACAATGCGATGGAATTTCCTTAGAAGCTGTGTGAGAGGAAGCAGAAGGACGGTGGGGCATCCCTCCCTGTCCCCGGTCCCAGGAGGCCCGGAGTTCACCATCTCCCGAGGCTAAAGACAAATGACCCCTGACGCCACCCCCGCCAGCTCTCCAAACCCAGTAGGTCTGCCCCAGGTCGACCCAGATGTTTTCATCTGAAGATCTCCAGAGAACCAAATTCCTCAGTCCAGAGGGTGACTCACTCCAGCCATTCCCTCCCCTCCACGGCCCCATCCTCCCCTAACGCGGCATCTTCCCGGGAATCAGTGAAACTGGCCTTCCCGAAATTCACGTTCTCTGTGAGCTAATTAGCTAAGTTGTATTTGTTTCTGCCCAGCAGTTTGTTGGACCCACTTGGAGGGAAGATGAAGGAAGGACGGATGGACTTACCATGTGCCTGCCCCGCCGCCACCCCAGGTACTGGGCACTGTGCTTGGTGCTCTCGGTGAATTACCTCATCCAATGACACGGCCACCTGGCTGAGCAGGTGCTTTTACGTTCCTTTAACAAGTGAGGAAATGAAGGTCTCTGTCTGGGTCCTGTGCGAAGGGCTTTACCGGCATCGCCTCACTGAATCTTTACAGTGTCCCTAGAAGTACTATGTTAGCATTATCCCATCTCGCCGAGGGGGGCCTGAGGCCTTAAGAAGTTCAGCCCTTCACTCAATCTCATGTAGGCAGTGAGGGCCAGAGCCAGGATTCGAACCCAGGCAGGGTTCTGCCTTCTGCAGCTCAAAGCATTTTATCAGGAAAGCCTGTGAATCCCATATATCCGTGGGTTATTTACTGCTTCCAAAGCACTTTTACCAAGTCATCTCATTAGATCTTCACGAGGCAGGAAGATAAAGTATCGCGACCCCCATTTTACAGATTGGATAGCTGAGGCTTAAAGAGGTGAGATACCTTGCCCGGGAGTTACAAACTGTGCTCTCCTCCCCTCCAAGGCCGGAGCTCCACCCACCTCCGGTCTGTCATCCAGCGTGGGGCAGGCGGTTATGCTAAGTGGACACAACCAGGAATCTCAAGGGACGTTTTGAGAGCAGAAGACTGTATTTAGTGCCATGTTTTTCACGTTTTTGTGCTTTTTGTTGGGTGATTTCACTGTTTAAAAAGCCCTGCAAGCATATTACTGTCTGGTATCCCCTAAGCACAAGAAGGCTGTGATGTTCCTTATGGAGTCGCATGGCTTTTAGTACTATTGGTGGTGAGTTCAATGTGAGTGAATCAACTATACATACATATATACGTATGTATGTATACATTAACTGAGGTGTCTTTGAACAGAAGCACACATTAAACAAGATTATGTATTGATCAACAACATTGTAAGTGGGAGATCACAGGAATCGAACCCCGTATTTCCCCCAGGAGCAATATTTCCTTATCTGCGATTTCATTGTTGGCAGCAACCTTACAGAACATTACCTACCACGAGGAACAGGAATCAACATCGACTGTACTTCTAAAGTTTCTTCTGTGTGCACAGCCCGCTGCTTGTTGCTGTCGGAGGAGAAACCCGGTCCTTTTCTCCCAGGACGCATCATCATCACAAGGAGAGAAGCCTGAAGATGAGGACTGTCTGAACCTGCCCGAGATCTAGAACAGAACTCGTGTGCGCGTGCGCAGCAGAACCTTTAAGGCAGTGTTTTCCGCAGAACAAGAGCCATGGATGTCATTTTAAATTTTCTAGTAGCCACAGTTACAAAAAGTACAAAGAAATAGGCAAACGTTATTGTAATTATATTTTGTTTAACCCAATCTATGTAAGATATTATCACAATCAATATAAAATATATCAATGAAATATTGTGCATTCTCTTTTCCATACTAAGTCTTTAAATCCAGGGTGTGTTTGACACTCACAATACAGCTCAATTAGGACAAACCGCATTTCATATGGGACAAGTGGCTGCTGTTTGGACATCATGATTCTAAAGGGCAGGATATGTCACCCTCCCACCTCGCATTGCACCCAGCAGAAGGATCTGCCCACAGCAGGTATTCAGCAAACCCCCTCCGTGAGGGTTTGAAGTCAGGAGAACTGGTTGTGGATGTAGGGGGTCTTGGGTGGGTCACTTGACCTGTCCAAGCCTTGATATCTATAAAAGGTGATGGTAACATCCCACATCCTTCCCGAGGGAGGATAAAACACAGTAACATTGTAGAGTGAGACCCTGGTAAACACTGGCTGCCACCATAACTGTACTTCTATTACTGTTGATGGCAAACCCAGCAGTCTGCGTCCAGCCAGCTGCTGAGAAGGCTGCAGATCCATGGGGTGCCCTGGCTCCCCCCAAATCCCGCATATTTAACAGTGCCCCAGAAAGTGGAAGCATATGGCTGACGTTTCAGACCGAAGCAGCCAAACCGGAAGCTCAGTAATATTCCAGGAGCCACCCCCAGAGAGAATCAGGGGTTAGTCAGGAAATTACTCCCATTCAAAGTGGGCTGGGTCCCCCGGGACCTGCTGTGTCCCCCTTGCCTAGCGGCCATGCCACCCCGCCTCGGTTTCACCATTTCTGAAGCCAGGTTTTGCTCAGATTTGGGAAGAAGAGCCAAGCGGGCAAAGGGCTTTTCTTCCATTCCCACTGCCCCTCGGCCCACAGCTGGAGCAGGGCCACCAGCTCTGTCCTTGGAGTCTGCTCACCGTTTCTGATCTCTGGGGCTTGGGAGTGTAGTGTCGTGTGAAGGCCAGGTTTCTTAAACCCCAACTGTGCATGGGCTCCACTTAAAGGAAAAATAATTCAGAGGTTGTGGAGAACTCGTCTTGAACCTCAATTTGAGACACAGCAGAATGAAAGGCTTAGTCTGCAACAAAGCAAATTATCACTGCGACAGAGAAGATGTGTTTAGATGTCTGGTGAAAAAAATTATTTTTATATTATTGAAATAAAAAATGATTCTTCTAAATTTGTATGGGACTTAGGGCTCTCCCAAGGCTGTGTGTATGGACTGCAGTTTGAAAGTCACTGCGTAAGGGAGAATGGCGGTGTGGGAGTCATTTGGGAAAGGCCAGGGCAGCCTGGAGGGATGGCCCGGGCCACCCTGTTCCATCCATCATATCACCTCTCAGCCTCAGGGAACGGACACCTGGCTTGGGCCCCTGTGTCCACCCCCAGCACTAGGGTGGCAACTCGAAGCTAATTCCCAAGGCAAAAAACCCGCCTCCCTTGCTTGGCAAGCCAGCACCTGTCCTCATCTGGGGGCAGGGAAAGTTTCTGTGTTTGCTTTATTTTTTCCCCAGAATAAGTGCCACCTTTGGGCAAAAATCTCAACCGTGGTAGGTTACATTTCAAAGTGGGATATTTTGAAAATATCCCTTGCACTTCTTTCACGAACAGCAGAACCCACCTAAAATGATGGCGGTTTGCTTGCCAATTTTGCACATCTTCTAAAATGGACCCCTACCCGCCCAAACCCTCTCCTTTGTGTGAGACCTCACCCCAGATGCCCCTCAGCATGAGTCAGAAAGAAGAGAGCGCCAACTCTGCCACTGAGACCTTGGACATCGTGTTGAAGCTGCAAGCCTCCGTGTTCTTAGTAAAAAGTGGATCATATTTGCCATGATTGAGGGGAGGAGGGATCAGTGAAATAACCAAGGTGCCTGCCAGAGGGCCCGGCACAGAATAGAGGCTAAGCGCTTCTCCTTCACCCCTAGAACTCACGATGAAATCAGAAGGGGCTGCTCCCTCTTTCAGGCCACCTCCAGGGCAAAGCAGTCTGTTTGCAGAAGGCATCACCCAAAAGGGATGCTAAATGTCAACTTTTCAAAGATGCTGTCAGACTGCTCTGATCTGTGGCAGCTGAATGATAAGCAGGATTCTCCCCATTTCTGTCAGCTTCTCGGGGTCAACACTGACCACCAGCTCTAATGCGGCAGCGTGCCGTCCCATGTGCTGTCTGCACGGCCACTGGAATCCCTGTAGCGTTGACGATGGCAGCAGAGTTGCAGTGCACTGTCTATGCTGTTGACACCTAGCCCCTCCAGACCTGATGGGCTGCTCCCGAGTGCCACCGACTCGGGTGCTTAGACGTAGGCCGGGTGAGGCACACGTCTCCTCGCCTCTGCCTGCTTTATCTGCAGGCAGCCCTGCGTTCAGTGCCTGGAAAAAGCCAGCTAAGTGGATTGATCTAAGTGAGCAGCAGTGTCAAAGTGGTGGGAGGATGTGCGGGAATCAGCAACGTGCTGCCCAAGCTGACGGACAGTGCCTCCCTGTCCCACAGTCTGGTAAAGGGAGCAGCCAGGGAAGATAGGATCACGTGGCCATCCAGCCTTTAATGTTGGCCCTTGCCCGACTCATGCTTTGACAGCTCCCAACCCTCCCACACATCTGTCCTGTGACCTCACACTGATGATTTACCCACTCTGAGCCTCAATTTTCCCACCAGTGGAAATGGGCATAATAACGCCCACTTCGCAGGGATGGGGGAATTAAGTGAGCTAACGTGAAAGCACGCAACAGAGCTGGCACATGGTACGTGTTCAATTAATTTAAAAATTATAATGATTGGTAGATGACGTCCACATTTAACACCTTTTTTGAAAGAAAGGGCTGAGGGTCTCATTGGGTATAGCGAGTACCTCTGCCACCCTCACCACATCCAATGAGGGAAAAAAATAGTCTCCACCACTCAAGCCCAGGCACCTTGATGCTTGATGGAAGTTCCATGCCACCCAGGGCCACCCACCAAGGCTACCTGGTTGCATGCTAAACCTGCACAACTGTCCATGGCTGCCCCAAGCCAGCTCTTACCCAGTGGGTGTCTAGAGTCCGAGAGAAGTTCTTTCCTCAATTTTCAGTCCTCAGAGTTATCCAACACCAACAGTTTAATTACATCCTGTTAGACTTTAAAAAGAGAGCACACCTGCCCCGCCTGTCCTCGGAGCCCCTGCTCCCTGTGACTGTCTACACTTACCTGAGTTTCCGCCTCTGAGCAGGGGCATGGTGGGTTCAAGAGCAGACAGATACCGGGGGCCCTGCCCTCAGTGGCCCTGGGAAGGCCCGGTCCTGTCCCAGAGCCACGTATCCTGGCAGGATAGCCCCCCAGTCCCTAGCAACACATCTGCCCAAGTCAGGCTTCGTTTAACCCAAAACTCCCCCTCGACAGCCCCCCTGCCAATGGCAGACTCCTGCCTGTTCTCCTGCTCGTTCTCCCGCTCCCGTTCCTGCTCCCCTGCACTCCTCTCTCCACACCTGGCCTTCTAGGAGATGAGTCTACTCAGTTACCCATCCCTCTTAAAACCAGCCAATGGTTTCCATTACCCTCAGCTGAAATTCTCAATTCCTTCCCAGGATCTAGAAGGTTCTTCTGAGCTTGTCTTTGCTTTTCTGCCCACCGCCCAGCTAATTCCTACCCCAGCTTCAGGTCTCAGCCTAGGTGTCACCTCCTCTGGGAAGCCTTCCCTGATGCACCTCTCAGTGCTCCCACAGCTGCCTGTTCGTACCCCACCCAAGTGTGTATCAAACGCTGTTCACCTGTCTCTCCAGCTGTCTGACACCACTGACTCCTCTGCTTCCTGGTGCCTAGCGCACTGCTGAAAATTGTGTAGAATTAATGAGTTGATTGATTCGTGATGACTCCTTCCGGAGACTCTACCCAAGGCCCTCTTGGCATTGGGACAAGCAGCTCAGAGCTCCCCCAGGGCACCGGGAGACATCAGAACTCTCCAGCCTGTGGCCAAGCAAAGGCCTGTGGTTTTACTGCTAATGGAAACTGGCCTGGCAGGTCCAAGGCAACAGCTCCTACAGTCCAGATTGCCAGCAGCCAGCGCTATCGAAATATCAGTGGAATTGTGATTCAAAATTAAGTGGGTTAATGATTGACATCAATTTTTAAAACCTGGCCCCCCAACTCTCTTCTTGCACACAGGGCCTTTCCTTCTCTGCATTGGCTGGGAGCTCAGAGCTTCTCAAACAAGAGTTCGTTCAGCTTTAGCCATGCCCTGCCTCACCCCACCCAGACTTTAAAGGGCCCCTGTTCTCAAAACTCTACACCATTCCTGTGAGATGTTTTAGAAAGCCTTAGCACCTGACATCCCCTTTTAGAAATAAAAATTCACAAATTTGAACCAAGGGGGAAAAGCCTGGTGCACCTGTAGCACATGAGTCACTAGTTAAGAAAATCAAGTTCAAAATCAAAATCAAGTTCATGATTCTCTCTATATGGGGAAAGTTGGGGCGGGGGTATGTGGAGGGTGAGAAATACTTTCAGCTGCACCAGCTTTCAACTCCTAACCACAATCTCAATATTCTGGGCCGTCTGCATTTGGGAAAATGACTTTCCTCCTGTTGGTGGTTTATTGTGCTGGTGGGAGGGAGGGAGATGCATATAAGCAAACAACACTGGAGGATTTCAAAGCTACCCTACCACAGAGCAGGCGGGGCTGGCTCCCTCACCTTTGTTTGTAAGCCAGAGAAACCTTTGTTTGTAAGCCAGAGAAGTGATTGGGGACCTCAGGAGAAGGTGGATCCCACCGTGTCAGATAAGGGAGACCCAGCCAGGAGCAACCCACATGCAAAGCCTCCTTGTGAATGCTCTGAGAACGGATGGTGAGTCTGTGGGAGAAAAGTGTCCTTCGTGAAGGCTGCTGACCCTGCTGGGGACCTGCTGGGCCTCTGCGTAGAGCCCAAGTCCAGATAAAGCACACACTGCCTGTTCTAGCCCATCCTTTCCTCCCGGCCTGCCCAGCTGCATGATTCCAAGAAAGCTGACCTGGGTTATGGATGCCTTAGGCGCCCAAGAGGAAAGGACAAGGGTAGCCCAGAGATCCCACTTTGGCTCCTCTGTATCTTCTGTAAAATGGAGAAAGCCACCCCTTTCCTTCAGGTAAGGTGAGGATCCAATGAGACCATTCACCTAGAGCAGGTGGCCAGCCGAGTGCCAGGCACCGCACCCTCTCCCAGCTCTGCTGAGAGGAAGGGGCATTAATTCTCAATGACTGTGACTCACATCATCACCTGGGGTCACTCTAGAAATGCCTTTTCCTGCTGTTTGTTTGTCATAGGCCTTTCTGGGAAAGAAGCAGAAGAGCTGGGAAGAGGGGAGCTGTGGTCACTATGTCACCAGGTCTCAGGCAGGGGAGGTGGGAGGACAGGTTGGGATGGCTCCCTTCCCAGAGCTCTGCCCGCTTGCCAGGCTCCTGCCTGGGGTCGGATGGAGTGGATGTGGGAGGGCGGGGGCCGAGGAAGGCCGGAGAACGGAAGGCCACCTCCAGCCTCCCCCCCTCCTGTCCTCTCGCCCAACTTCCCTCCAAGTTTGTTATGCGCGAGAGATCCTGGGCTACATATTAATAAAACAATGGAATTTTTATTTCTTTTTCTCATAAATTACATAATTCAAACCTTAAAACACCTTTAATGAACAGTGACTGGGCATGTGACACTTAATAAAACTGGGCTCAGGTCAGTTTCTGCTTGACAGGCTACCAGCCGAGAATGTGCCTTACGAGTAAATGATTAAGAGGCGGGGATCTTTCCTGGGCTCTACTATTAAACACTTCAAAGGTTTCCAAAGTCAGATAAAATGAAAAGCAAATGTGTTTCACTGCCTCTCAAATGCCTCAAATGTTTTAGCAGGTGCAAGCAATGAAACCTTCCATGGTGACAGCATTTTAGGGTCTGCAAAGTGCACCCGGCTGAATTCTGGGAATTCTGGACTGGCTTCATAAAAATTCATGATTGCCAATGAGGAGAGATGTCCGCCTTCAGAGCCCATCTACATATGTGGCACAGAAGGAAAATCTCTCAGGGTCCTCCTGGTCGGGTCGTGGGTCAACTTAACTCTTTCTGTTCCAGGAAAGACCCAGAGAGCACTAGTGGATCCTTAGCTGGCATGGTCAGCCTTGGTCTGGCAAAATGGGGTGGGGGGTGCAAACCTTTGGGTGGGTCTAGACTTCCCAAAAGCACATACATGGTCAGGTCAAACCCAAGTCCTCTTTTTCTGGGCATGAGTACATTTTTATGTGATCTAGGAATGCACCCCAGACTATGAGAGTCAGCAGCACGCAGTGACAGCGTGATTTTGTGCAAATTATTTAGCCTGTCTGTACCCTAGTTTCCCGTCTGTAGGATGGGGCTAGCCATAGCACCTACCTCACAGGGATTTTGTGAGTATTAAATGGGTTAACATCCTAGGAGTACTTAGATCACACAGCAGAATTCAATACAAGTTCATGATTCTTACTGTCCCGTGAAGAAAAATGAATATGAAGATTTCGCCTTCTACAGCCTGCCCATTTGAGTTTTTCATTTAAAATTTGCTTTATAACTCTGCTTTATAAGTCACAGTAATCTCTCACATAGACATATAATATTTTACAGTTTACAAAGGACGTTCTGAGACATTACCTCATTCCAACCTCTCAACAGTAAAGCTGGCAAGGCAGGGATGGTCAACCTTGGACCGAGGATGGGTTTCCAGCTCTGCTTTGGCTCTCATGCGTAGAGCTGGACCCGTCATTTGGACCTCCACGTCCTGAGGCCACCCATCTGTGAAATGGGTACAGAGAGGCTCCCTCTGAATCACAGTGCATGCCACACACAGGAGCTGGTACCAACATCTGCCGCGTTATCAGAGCTGCTGGCCCCATTCTCTTCCCACATTTTTTCTGTTCGTGAAGGAACTCCAGTGCTTTGACATTGTTATCTCCGTAATCTTGCAAGCCCTTGTTTATGAGACCAAAACTTTAATTCTTCCCTTTCATAATGAGGAGGGCAATGAATTGGCATTCCGGGAGTCAATGAAGGAGAACCCCTTAGTTCTTTCCTCGGGGAATAGCTGAGCAGTGATTGTTATCAGAGAACATTCTCCTGAGTTCCCAGCAATACAGGATTACTCACCTCCCCCTCATCAATGCCCGCAACTCGGTGCGCATTTCTGAAAGCTTTTGTGGACACGTCCCATAGACCCTTCCCCACGGGTGCGCCACATGAACAGTGTTACAAGCATCTCGCTAACCAGCCACCCAATCCCCACCCGCTCTACCCACGCCCGGCTGGCCAGCACAGTTAGAGATTTCCTTCAACAAAATCACGGTTAGTGTGTTTGACTCAGCCTTCCCTCCTCTCCTTGCCTCTAAACAGCATGTTGGACCCCGCTTGGCCTCTGCTTTCTGCGCCTGGCACACATCATCCATTAACTATGCATTCATACCTTTCTAACCATCCTGTTTAGGGACATAATTTAAAGAGGTATGTGACGAGGTAATTACCAGGATGTTCTTCGCAGCACTATTTATAATAGTGGAGAATACAAAATGTCTTCAGTGTGTCTGGCATTAATAAAATTTGGAGCATCTGTATGTGAAGAACTCGGCAGGCGTTTTACATGAGGTTGACAGTGACAGGAAAGGAAGTTTATCGCGTACGTGGAAAGAAAGCCATGTGTCATGCTAAGTTACAACTAAACATGTTGTAATGCTCTATGTCTAGAATGAGCCCCTGATTACTAGAAGTATAAACTTTATATATAAATACTAGGATACATATGCCTATTTTAAAAAGCCTATGAGGAGATACATGAGTTGGTTAATAATGTTTATTGCTCAGTCATATGATTTCAATTTTTAAGATTTTTTTCAATTTTTATTCTCGCTACTGTGATTTCAGATTTAATAGTTTGTTCCATTTTTTCTTGGATCCATTCATATTTTCTGATTTCTCTATAATTTCTCTGTAATAAACATGATTTCATGTTTTTAGAAATGTTCTTTTTAATTAAAAAGAAAACAGAGTTTTACAGCCAAGAGTCCCTTTGGAATTCATTGAGTCTAATGGCCTTGGTTTCCAGGTGGTTAAACTGAGGCCCAGAGAAGTGAGATGCCTCCAAAAAGGTCCTCAAAGCTATTTGGTGGCAGAGCCAGGCTCCGTAGCTCATCCCTGTTCTTTCCACGAAGCCCTGTGATGTCTGAGAGACCATTTCCACAAAGTCAACTGCATGGAGCCCCCTTTCCTCTCAGTGCACTCAGCATCCCTCGATTGGCTCAAAGCGAACCTGCCCCTTAGAACAGCCGTCTTCAGCCCCTTCCCCCAGGTTGTAACACCGATGACACACCTCACAATGCGCATGCCAGGACACCAGGTGGGTGTTACGCCCCATTTCAGCACATCATTCTCGTCCAAGCTTCCATTGTATACGTGGGACGAAGTGTGGGACACGGACGGGCCCTTGGCCGGCTCCACCTCTTGGCTCATCCTGGTCCAGCTATGTGGTTAATCAACAACGGGGCCAAACAAATGGGTGGAGATTGTATCAGCCTGCCTCCAACAAAGATTTCTTTTTCTAAATCACCTTAAGCATTTGTGGTTTTTCTTCTCATCCATCGTGACTCATTCATGTGTTGATGCTAAAACGGACGATGGTTGTTCTGTTCAATTGCAGTCATTTTTCCATCAAGGAAAAGGAACTTTAAGTGAAGTTGAATCTCCCTGTGAGGCCATAGTGGTAGGTAGGGAAAGGAGAGGGAGCCTCGGTTGTCACTGAGCCTCTGCCAAGGCAAGTTCAAGCTGGTGCCTTCCTAGGGCATGGTGCCTGCACCTTCCCAAACCTTCACCTCCTCCTGCCCAGGGGACCCCAACGGCCCGGCCCTCGGCACCAAACCAGCTGGGCTTCTCTTTTGCAGATGGAGGTGCAGAAAGGCTGGGTAAATTTCCAAGTTCACAAGGCTAAGTCAGAGGCCCCTGCTCCTACTTCAGTATTTTTTTCTCCTATCCCAGCCTCAGGGAAAATCTGAGCAGTCGTGGGACCCCATGGCTCTATCTCTAGGAGGCAGAACTGAATCATTTAGGAATGAGGGCCGTAAATTAAATCATGGGAAACATCCCAACCTCAGAAGCTCCAAACTTGGGGCTTACATGCCACGCGTCATTCGTTCTCCTGCTCTAGTATTTTTCCTTTTAAACCTTAAACCATGTCAAAGGTCTCAGAATTTTCACTCCTGGGAATCTATTCCACAGAAGTAAAAGCACAATTACCTAAAGGTACAGGTCTGCATATAAGCACGGAAGGATGTTTATTTAGCACCACGCTGTTCGTAGTAACCAAAAATCCAAATTAAAAATTAAATGAATCCCCACCAATAGAAGTATGGCCAAATAAGTCAGGACTTATGCCCACTATGAGTGAATGAGAACTGATAATGATAATCAGATATGGGCAGGTGGGGGCCTCTCCACGACAAAGCGGTGAGCGAGAAAAGCAAGAGGCAGTGCGCGTGTAACACGTGTATCATCTTGTACTTGTGTTTCTATGTGTTTGTGTATGATTCTATGAGCACTGAAAAGGGTCCTTCGAGGACACAAAACAGGTCATTAGTGTGAGCTGGAGCTGGAGGGTGGGAGAATAGAGCGGGAAGCAAGTTTAAAAAAGAGCCTGCACTCAAAAATCAGCATAGTAATAAAATCATAAATATGCAAATTATATGGGTGTGGGTGCTTATAAACTTAAAAAAAAAAGATCGAGGTAGATTCACCCACTTGCAGAGCCATCAAGTATTCAAAGCAAAATAGGTTGAGAGAAATTTATCAAGTAGGATCCCATGTCCATGAAAACCACAGATAAAACCCTAGGTGTGCGCGAGCACTGGGAGACAGAGTGAATGAGGAGGAGTCGGGGTGGGGCCTCCTGCCCGGGAACACTGACCGCTCCGGAGAGGGCTGTGGGGAGTGGGGCGTGGAGTGATGGAGACAGCTTTTCTTTATGTACTTTATTCCTGTCTCACAAAATTTCTTTTAAAAACTTTCTATTTTTGTATTCTACAATGTACCAAA
The DNA here is from genome assembly GCF_048773025.1 of Camelus bactrianus. NCBI lineage: Eukaryota > Metazoa > Chordata > Mammalia > Artiodactyla > Camelidae > Camelus > Camelus bactrianus. The sequence continues at coordinate 28,243,262 of NC_133549.1, forward strand.
TTGATGTTTTCAGTGTTCCAATGGGCTTATCCTTTGGTGATTTTAAGTGAACTATTAAGTGATTCTGTGACCCAAACAGGTAGCGTTCTGAGCTGATGGCTGTCGTCAAGGCAGGGAAGGCCCAGGACAGACGCTTTCTCTGGATTCGGGGCCAGGCCGCTGGGGCCTCCTGCCCTGGTCCCCTGGGTGAAGGGCTGTGTTGTCTCCTGTCAGAGGCTCGGGGAGGCCGGACGTAGTGCTGGTGGAAATGTGTTTCTCACACAGACCAGGGAAGGAGATTTGCCTTTGGGGTCCTCTGAGAGTTAGGCAAGGCTGGGGTGCCTGTCCCCTACTCTGGCCACCTGGAACCAAGCTTTGAGGCTGTGGAAGGCCCTGGCTGGGGGATCGTTTCTGAGGAGGTAGAATCGGGGTCCTGGGGGAGGGGCTTGGCTCATCTGATGGGATTGTGGTCTCTGCCAGTCAGCCCAGTTGTTTTAATTGTGTTGTGTACAGGCAAGAAAATGGGCAAAGTAAAGGGCTGATGTTAATTTCTGAGAAGTTTTCACACGGAAGAAAAGGCATGAGGTAGAATTCTCCAGACTGTAACAGAGATAGGAAAGGCAGAAGGTGAAGATCCAGCAGCAGAGAGGAAGGGGCAGGGCCTGCACAGGCCTCTGTGGAGCTCAGCCAGGGTCATGAGCTCAGGTTGGGGCTGAGAGCCCTGCTCAGGCCAGGAACACACATGGCAGCCCCTCTACCCCGCCCCGCAGGCGCTCCCTGCCCCCTTCCCTGCGAAGTTGTCTCCGGGGCACACAGCACCTCAGGCATGCTCTGTGTTTACTTGTTTATGGCCAAGTTTCCTTTACTGAACTGGAAGCTCCCAGTGGTCATGGGTTTCATCTGTTTTGTTCCCTGCTTTGTTCCTGTGGCCTCAAACAGTGCACACGGAGCTCCCCAACAGTTACTAAACACATGAACACATCAACAGTGAACAAGCGAAGACCAGAAATTCAGTGAAAACCTGAAAATGTAACTGTCGAACAGCAGGAGCAGGGAAGTAAATAAAACAGCACATCCACTTGAAGGAATACTATACAGTCATCAAAAATGTTTTGGGTCATGAATGTGCCCCAAACTGTTCACAGCCATTATCCCTGGGGGTACTTTTATAGGAGGAGTGGTGCCTTCACTTTTTCCTATTATGTAATTCTGAAATACTTAAAGTTTGTATTACTTTGTATTTCATTTGTAAACAAAAAGAGAAAAATATATTATTTAGGCGGGGAAAAGTTTGAAGGGTTTTGTAATCACATGGAAAAATCATTTTGAAGCATGGCTAAATTGGAAAAAATCAAGATACAAACCTTTAGATGAAATAATTCTATAGATTTATGTGTCCAGAAAATAAAGCCTCAGAGGAAACTTTAACACTATCTCAATTTTTTTCTTCTGCTTTACACTTTTCTGTTTTTCAAAGTTACCTATAAAAAGCATACAGTCAGAAAAGAACTTTATTTAAAAATACAAATTTAATGTAGCTATATTTGACAATGAGAAATGTGATTATGTAGAAATATAAGATGGGAAACAAGAAAAGTTTAATTTTTAAAAGCCTGTCAGATCAGACTGAGACTTTGGTCCACAGCAAACGCTGTGCCTACTGCTCAGAGGACAGAGACATCTGCTTGATTCTTAAGGGTTTTCAGGAAGAGGCAGATTCTAGAACCTCAGTCAGGGATCATCACTGTGATAAATCACCTTTACTTCAAGACAGCCTTCCCCAGGTCTAACTTGATTCCTTCCTGTTTCAAAAAAAAAAAAAAAATGCCCATCATTCTTCTCCAGGGAAATGAATGGTGACTTGCTTGCAAACCCTCTGCAGACTTGAACGTGGGTAGCCATTAAGCCGTCCCCATCTCTCTACATCCCCAGCCCGCCGGCCCCTTCCCCCCTCAAAATGCAAAATACTTCTAGCTCCTTTAATCCCGCCTTTCAACACTTCTAAGTGATTGTTGCCTCCCCCTGGCCTCTTTCCAGGATCTCTGCATCCTTCTCCAAACAGGGTGCCTAAAACAGAACTCAGACATGGACTCAGCCAAAGTTAGAATGGCCGTGCATTTCACTTCATGGGTCTGGCAACGCCCCCTCTTATTGGTTTGTTCCCATGTCACCGGCTTAAAAGAGGACAGCACTTCACTGGAACAGGACCGCTGCCAGCTTCCCTGGGTAGCCTGGCGTCTGCGGACGGCCTCGGTGCCCCTCATTAGCCGGGCCTCCCAGCTCCGCTGCCCGTGCCTCTTTGCCTTCTGGGGGTCAGGAAGGCTGCCTTCACACTGTCCCTTTCTCTTGGTGCCGCTTGCCACAGTCATCAGCCACTAACTCTGCCCCATGAGAAGAGCTGGCCCTGAGTTGGGTGGCAGTTTTAAGCAGCATCTCCAGAGGTGCCACCCTGCTGGCCCAGGATAGCCAGACACACGGGGCAACTGTACCAGAGCTGCCACCCCTCTGGACAGGACTGTCGCTGACACTGACAGCCAAACCCCAGCCTGTCTGTGAATGGGCAGGTGGGCCCCATTCAAATGCAGAGTAACTTATGTGAGAACGGTCAGTCTAAAACACACAGACAGACACACAGACACACGGACACACACACACACACACACACACACACACACAGAGCTTATTGCTGCATTCAAAAACAAATTTAAAACACATTTGTGGAGTTAACAGACTGTGAGAGTTTTTTTTAATACAGTAAAATTAATTTGTAAAGGTTTCAAGATGTTAACAAATGATCAATGAGACTGTTTCATAATTGATTTAAAAAATTCATCAGGTACACGATGCAGCTTTCTTATTAACTGACTTTAGCTGCCTTTCAAGCCTTTGTTGCACTTGAGTGGATCCAGGAAGAGGAATTCCTGTGGTTACCAGGTTAGGGCCTTACCCCGGGACCCCACCCTTTGCTTCAATGCTTTGGGCCAGTACACTGACCCAGGGACCAGGTGTGGCTTCCTTTCATGCCACTGGAGTAGGGTAGGGGAGCTTCAGGAGACTTAGGGAGTCCTGTGGGTGCCACCTGGGCCCATCTCAACTTCCCCGGAGTACCTTTCATGGGCAGTGGGCAAAGGTCAGGGTGAGGCACCCACATTCCCAAAGCCCACCTCTCCTCTAGATGGGTTGGGGGCTGTCCACAGCCTCCAGCCCCCCTCCCCAAAATATCCCCACGTTGACACCCTTTCATCCATCCACCCACCCATCCATCCATCCATCCATGCATTCGTTCATCTAATGTTGAGTGCCCACTAAATGCCAGACCCTTTGCAGGATACTGGAAATTTTACTATATTTTTCTCTCTTTTCACTTGCTTCTTTCTCAAGAAGGGGACAGAAGCAGGAACCCAGGGGTCTTAGTAGAAAATGGGCCAGCTGCCAGCTGGGAACCAGCGACCGCCACAATTTCTTTCCTTTGGAAGAAAATCCTGGGAGACAAATCTGTAGGCTTCTTTGAGATCCTGGGGATGGAGCCCCCATTGCCCATCACTCTACCCCCTCCACCACCACCACCACTTTGCTTTATTTTTCTTCACAGCACTTATTATCCTGGACATGTCCTACATTTATTTGATTTCTCATTTATGGACTCTCTCCACCCACCCAAATGTAAGCTGCATCCAAGTAGAGATTTTGTCCTGTTTACTGCAGTTTCCTCAGCGGCCAGATCAGTGCCTGACACGTGCTTGGGACACAAAGATATTTATTTTGGGTGGATGGATAGATGGATGGATGGGTGGGTGGGTGTGAGGATAACAGACATGGTTCCTGCCTTTATGGAGTTTTTGGTTTTGTGAAGGGGACTATGAATTAAAGAATCATTAAAACCATGTGAAATTGCAATTATGTCAAATTCTACAAAGAAGCTGTATCCTGCATCAGTGAAGAATTTCACAAAAAGCTTTGCCCTGATCTGGGGAAGGGAGGGTCCTACTCCAAGGAAGTGAAGTGAGGTAAGATCAGGCAGTGAGGAGGGACCCACTAGAAGATATAAACTATATGGTTTGAGTTGTGTAAACCTTCTACCCCATTTCTCCCTCTCTGCCTATGTCTCTCTGAGGAAGAGGTCACCAACAGAGCGTCAGGCTGCCCAGGAGGAAGGGGGCTGTTTCCTGGTGGCCGTGACTCCCAGAGAAGAGAGACAGGACCTTGTGGTTCCCGCTTCCTCCCATTAATAATGCAGCTATGATGCACCACAGTGGGGTCACTAAACAAGATTAGAAATAGAAATGATGGCTGTAAAAATATTTTCTAACACAAGCCAGTAAAAACTTGATGAATGTTTACTGATTTTATGATTAGTGGTCAATAATCCTCCCCAGAAAAAAAACAAAGTGACCTGTTCCACTGGAGCCAATTGAAATGCACTTGTCCACTCACTCAAAAACCATAACTACTGGGTATTTTCTATGTTCCATCACTGTGCTGGGTACAGTGAAGCCACAAAGATGAATCTGATGTGAGTCCTGTTTCCAGACATATGGTAATACAGTAAGGGAGATTTGTGGGCATCATGGGCAGAGCAGATAGTTCTACTTGAGGCAGAAAGAGAGTTCAGAGAGGGGTTCAGAAGAGGGCAAGGATACTTTAGCAGAGGGAATCCTGGAGGGCTTCTTGGAGGAGGTGAAGCAGAGCTTACCTACCTTGGTCCCCAAAGTAGCATCTTCCCTTGCCTTTCATAGTCTACACTTGGAGCTGCATCCTCAGTGCTGTGTGACCTCGTCTCCTAAGCTCTTCTCAAAACACAAACAGGGAGAAGGGATAGTAACGCAGCAGGCGAAGTCCTGTGTCACAGGCCCTCAGGTTGTCTCTGATACTAGTTCTGATTTCACCAAAAGCAGCAGGGCAGTTCTGTGCCAGCTGGCAGAGTCCTACCTCCAGGGCTAAGTGTCTCCACCTTTCCTGCTTTGGAGGCTTCTCCAAAGTCAGAGGATCCTACTGAGTCCACCTGCAGGTACCGTGCGAAGTGAACAGAAGTGATACGGGTCTCTTCCATTTCCTCCTCCAGAAAAAAAAAAAAAGAAAAAGGCATATTTGGAAAAGGGCACAGGGACTCCAGAAGGGAAAGCCCTGGATGTCTTTAGGGTCTTCTCAGCCAGCCCCGCCTTATGGTTTTGTTGTCACTGAAGAATTTGGTCAGTTCAGCATCTTCACCGAGCTGACCGAGTCCAGCTCACCTTGCCTGTGGCTTTAAGGACCTGAGGAAGAGCACATGGGTGGGGGTGGAGGGGGGGGGTAACCCTGCCCTTGAGGAATTCCCAGACCTGATGGAGAAACAAAGCTTCTATAAATGCCAGCCCCAGGACCACTCAGAACCCTGTGACTCCTGTGAGTCAAAGGAAGGAGCTCCTATCACACTGGGGCCGTCCGAGGGGCCCCCCGAGGAGGCGGGGCTGAGGCTGAGCTTCACAGTTCTTCCTGAGAAAACACTCCTGGCTAGCTACAGGACTCAGCTCCACCTGGCTAAAGCGGGGAGCACAAGGGAAATTTTGGCTCTGTCATTGAAAAATCCCAGGGTAAGTCTGAATCGAGCTCTTCAAGCATCTACCTCTTCTCCTCAGCTCTGTTTAGCCTGTGACAAGAAGGCCTTCGGCTACAGTGGCCCCAGCTACTCCAGGGTGACATCCTTGTGGGCTCAAGTCCACCATAAAGGGAGAGCCCTGGCTGGAGCCCCAGGATTTGCGCTGACTGATGCCCCGCAGTGGAGGCCAGATGGACGTGAGGCTCTGATTGGCCGGGCCTGGTCACGTGCTCACCCCTGGGGCTTGGGGGTTGGAATCAACTCCCACCAAAACAAACCGCGTGAATGGAAAGCCCAGGAGCAAGGCTTGGCTTGGAGGCTGTGAGTGGAAGAGCGGAAACTAACTGCTCAGCAGGACCAAGCAAATGTTTGCCACAGAGAGTTGCAATTATTATTCTGCTCTTAAGAATGAGAAAGTCGGGGTCCAGAGACATTAAGCAACTTCCTCCAAATAGCAAGGAGAAGTGGGGAGAAACTTTCTGCATTGTTTAGCCATCACGGTCCAAATCGTACCCATGACGCTGGGTCACCTGCCGCTGTGTCCTGAAAAACTATTTCTGTCTGCATTCTTGGGAAGACCGGTTCTAGGCCGGATGTTGTAACTCAGCAGGCTTCCGTCTGAATAACCATGCCATCTGCCTTGTGGGCTAAAGAAAGCTCCACATCCTTCTCCGTGAATAGAGCGCAGAGTCTTCCTCCCACCCCAGCCCCCCCCACCTCTATTTTTTTTTCTTTTTTACTCTTACTGGGTTGGAATTGAAACATTATTGTAGTGACTGTTAGTTTCAAGGAAAAATTGTAATTGCATCTCGATCCACTCACTGGTTTCAAGAGCACTTTAACCTTTAACTTTCTCAGTACAAAAAGAGGCTGGCTGTGCGGTGAATCTAACAAGACCATCATTTATCGTTGGCGGAGTTCATTAGTCAGTCGTAACAGTTTAATTATTAGCATTTTAATGCATAAGCATTTAACCAGACGGAACAACAAGCTTCGGGGAACAGAACAAGACTTCTTAAGCAAAGCTGCATTACACCCGCACAAGTGTTTGTATTGTGGCGTGTTATTAAAACGAGATGATTAAAATGAAAGAAACAAATAGGTCCACATATTCAGCCAACAAACCAGCGCTGGGCTTCACAGTGTTGAGAGCATGGGGGTTTATTTAAGCTTGAATTTTGAATTAAAAATTTTTTATTTTATTTTTTCCACTCTATGGACTAAAATGCTATAAAGAGAAACCACTTTGATCCACTGATTCTGATGGATAGCTTTAATAAAAGAGAGAAGAACCCAAAAGAGAAAGCCTGCGAAGGGCCATGAGTGATTCTGGCTGCACAAAAGAATCAGATGGATTCAGTTTAAAGAATCTGCTCCATCCAGGCTGCATCTCCAGGGAATCTGACATTCTGATGGCCATTTTAACACACAGTCAGGACTGGGAACCGGCCTCTACCTCCATGAGACTAGGTGGATCACTTAACCACATTTGTCATATCACAGTAAGGCTTGTCCATATGTACAGCTGCTCCATTCACAACAGCCAGAAAAGTAGAAACAATCCAAATGTCCATCCATGGATGAATGGATAAACAGATATGGTGTGTACATATGATGGAACATTATGCAGCCTTAAAAAGGAATGAAATCCTGATATATGCTACAACACAGATAGCCCTTCAAGACATTACACTCAGTGAAAAAGCCACAAAAGGACAAATATTGCATGATTCCATTTCCGTGGGTTTCTGGAACAGTCAAATCCACAGAGACAGAAAGTAGATTAGAGGTTATTAGGGTCTGGGGAGGGGGATGAATGGGGAGTTATTGTTTACTGAGTGTAGAGTTTTCGTTTCAGATAATGGAAAAGTTCTGGAGGTGGATAATGCTGATGGTCGCACAATGTTGTAAATGTGCGTAATGCCACTGCGTTGTACACTTTAAAATGATCAATTTTATATTATGTATATTTTACCAAAAGTAAAAAAAAATAAGCTTTACCATATTCACGTTGTAGAATCACTGCGTGTTATCAAATGAGATGGTGGAGAGAAGCCTTCTGTAAGCTTAAAACGATGCACGCATTTAAGGTGGTAGTCATATTCTTTAATTATTTGTTTTAATCATTTTGTTTTAATAAGAGGCTACAATATAAACAGCTGAGAAGGTTAATTAATAATGTCAAGCCTAAACGAGTGTAATTAATGTCACTCAGCAAAGGCCTTCACTAGACTCAAAACATATTTTCTCTTGGGGGTAATCGTGGCCTGATTTTTCTAAACAGTTTCTCCTTTGACTGGGAAGCAGGAACTATTAGAGAAGATGGGAAGAAATGGCAAGTCTTGCATTTTCCATCTGAGGCTAGATACATAGGCTAGATAGATATGCATAGCATGGTCTCACATGTGGTACGTAGCCCCCCCCATCCTGGCCTCCTAGAAGACGAGGTCAGCAATGGCCCCGCCTGTGACTGACGCTGAAATGGACAAAGTGTAATAAATAACAATCATAAGAACCAGCATTTATTGACTCTTTCCTAAATGCCAGGCTTCTGATGGAAATAAGGTTGGGGGTGGCTGGAAGGATGGATGGGCAAAGAGGAGGCAGGAGGCTTCCTCCTGTGGCCAGGCAAGAACACTCAGAATCCCAAAGAACTTTCTATTAGTTCCTTACTTCTGATTCAAGCAATGTAATTCAGTCCAGAGAGCCTGTGGGTTGGTGGGGAGTTGAGTCTGACTCCTAGACCATGAAGATGTCACTGGCCCCTTAGTGAACAGAGAGAATGCCCCTCATTCCTCTCCCTCCTGCCCTCTTCCTCCTCTCCCATCATTCTTTTTGGTCCTTTTACACTCTTGCCTTCCCATCCCCACCCCTCATGTATCAAAGTTCCTGCAAAAAGAAAAGGGAAAAGTGGAAAATCCTCAGGATGCTTTGCCTCCGAGTTTACTGAAAAGTTAACCTGGAAAGAATAGTTCTTGTGCCTTTTTGGGCTAGAAGGGCTTATGACTCCTTCTCATCCTTGAGTTATAAGCTGTGAAATGTAGGAAATCCCCTCCTATTATTTACACGAAGACAGCCAGCCTCCCGGAAGTGCAGGGTTGGTGGGCAGGCGAAGGGGAACGCATCCTGCCATGTTGTATTTGTTTTGATACATTTAAATAGTGCCTTGTTGACTTATTTCCTAAAGAGTTTAATGCAGATTGCAAAATTGGGTACATCCTAACAAGACAAAATAATTCAATTAAGAAAGAAAATGGGGTGGATGTAGCTCAGGGATAGAAAAATACCACAACATGATATCATATGGACAAAGAAAGGGATTTGGATGGGGGTGAAGAATTTACAAACTGAGGACCCACAAGAAGAGGCTCAGTCTCACCACCTTTCCTCTCATTATACCACTGGGAAGCGTGCCAGGGCCTGGGCAAGACTGCTGAGCACACAGTGGGTCTGCATCCCAGGGGAGGGATGGCTTCTGTTGCTCTGCCTTCTTACTACGTAAGCATGGGAATGGCCCCATACAGCTTGGGGACAAACAGGCTACTTAGATGACTGAGCTTACTGGAATTGCAGGGAAATGCCACTACCCAGCCCTTGGAGACCTCGGGGCCATCGCGTATTCTCCAGTATGCTATTGGCCTATTAACTATTGAAGTTCAGTTTCATAAAGTTGGACAATGAGTTTCTCACCTATGTCTGGAGTTAACATTTTTCATGACCGGTATTTGCAAAGATCAAAACCCACATCCCCAGCCTCCCAAAATTCCATCAGCTCTCAGTGGGCTGCACTGATGGAAAAGAAGCTGGTGTCAACATTCCATCTGTTGCCAACTCTGGAATGTGTGCTCATCCTCCTTCTTGAACACACACGAGCCCCGCACCCCAAAAGTGAGGTAGTTCCCATGGACACAGGAAGATCTGGCTCAGGAGACTGGAAAAGCTTCTCTGTCCTAAAAGAGGCTTAAAGAAACGGAAGACGTGATAACGTCTCAATGTCAGGCGAATTTTGTTATATTTGAATTCTAGACATAGTTTAGCACCATCTGTCCAGAAAACAGTGGGAGCAAAATCAATGCCCTCATCCTCTTATCCTATTTTTGTGTACAGTCTTTCACATCATATATGAAAATAAGATTTTCAGTGTGAAAATATTCCTGCTTTACAGGAAGTGTCCAGGTCCCAAGTGCGCTGGCTTCCCAAGGTTTGTCTGGACCACATAATCTATCTTCCAAAAGAAATATAATATTGTTTTTGGTTTTAAAGCTTCCAGGCCAGCCCACAGTGTCCTACTTAACCGATAATGTGGCTAAGCTGTGTGACTAACTCAATCACAAAACTTACTGCCAAGTGTTCACTGCATTTTGCACATTTGCACACACTGAAATCTCCACCCTCGAGCAGATCACCCAATAGAAAGATTCTGTGCCCTCACAGCAAACAGGTCAATGCTGGAGGAAGACATCTGTCAAGGTGTCAGGGTCCCCAGACCCCCGTGGTTTTAGAGAGGAGCTGGAGTTCTGGCCACTGTTATTTGGGGTCTTCAATCACTTGATGATGGGAAAGGATTTCAAATTGTGCTTGTGATCCCAGACACAGCTAATATTTTCAGGTTCAAGTCAGCATCCTATCCCATGCATTGCCCACATGGGCATGTATACGTGTGATGCATTCATACACATTCAATGTAGAAAGGATAAAAAAAATTGCATAGCTAGAGAAACCACACCAGCCATTCAGCACCTTTGTACACAGGAGTCCTTTACTTTGCCCTCTCCTTAACTGCCACTTATTTTTGAATCTTAGCCTAAACCATCACTTCCTTAGGGAATCTTTCCAGAAGACCCCAGGTACCAATCGCCAAGACTAGGTTAAATTTCTTTCTTGTAAGATCCTGCTCTTCATCTGTACAACATGCACCATCCGTGTAATCACGTGTTCAATACTCCCTGTTAGAGTATAAGAGCATGGAACAGAAATGGCTTCTAGAGAGTTCTTCTAGAGAGTTCTATCTTCCGGACCTAGGGGATGGACTGGCAAATAGTATGTACACAGGAAAGATGTATGGAATAACAGACCCTATCTTGGTTCCCATTTCTGAGCATCTCTGTCAGAATGCACAGATGGAGAAAGAAACTAGAAGAGGAAAGCTTCTGAAGTGCAAAAAGAGAGGACCACTCTGAGGAATCAGAGAAAATACTCTCATAAGAAACAGGTACTGCAAGAAGCAGGAGAAAATTTTAAGAATTATCTAATCTATATTCTCAATATTGTATCAAGAGCGAGTGATAATTTAAAAAGAACACGAGAGATCAGGAAATTCTATTAAATGATGGAAAGTGCAGTTCCTGAATTGAAAGCCACAAGTAGTAGCGTTTGAATATTTTTTAAATTTTAAGTCAATGGAATGCAAAATAAGGTCAAGAAGTTTTCCCAGAATAAAGAGATGAACATTTTAAAAGGAAAGAATTTTTAAATGATTCAACAGATTCAATTATCACTTATCAGGACTGTCAATGTAGATAGCCAAAGAGACAGAAGATACAGCAATCTAACAAGCAATGGAAGAAAATCTTATAAAACTGAAGAAACAGAAGGAGAAGAGATAAGTCTTGAGATACAAAGGGCTACCTGGAGAGCAGGCAATATTAATTAATATAGCCAACATATAGAAATATTCTGGTACTTATGTTCTAGTCTTAGGTTAGGGAAAATTCTATGACCCCACCCAAGAAACATAAACCTGTCTGGCTTCAAAATGCTCCTCAGCAATCCAAAGCAAAAAGATTGCACAGCACTGCCATTGAGGTTTGTTTCCCCCTTGGGAAAAGAAAAAGTAAGAAATAATGTACAAAATTTAAAGTACATAAATCCTAAGTATACAGCTCGATGAATTTTCAAAAAGGAAACACTCATATAATAAGCACCTAGTTAAGATCAGAACATGACCGTCAGCTCAGAGCGCCATCATGCACTGACAGCCACTCCAGATCCCAAAGGGTAATTGGTCTCCTGACTTCTAAGACCATAGGTTAGTTTAGGCTTTTTAGAATTTTGTATGTATCAGTGGAATCATTCAGTGTGTAGTCTTTTGGGTCTGGCTTTTTTGGTTGACTATTATGTTTTTGCTTGTAATTGTGGTTTGTTCACTCTCATTGCCATATGATACTCCATTGCATGAATATCCTGCAATTCATCCATTCAACTGCTGGGTGGACTTCTCATTAACGAATGTTAATTGTCTTTTGGTGAATATATGTATGCATTTCAGCTGGGTATGTACCTACAAGTAGAATTGTTGCATTATAGGTAGGCATATGTTTAAATTAAATGGAAATGGCCAAACTGTTTTCTAAAGTGACTGGCCAGTTAATATTCCTGTCAGCAGTAGATGAGGGTTCTGGTTGTGCCACGTCCTTCCAACCCTTGATATGCCTGCGTTAATTTTAGTCATTCTTGCAAGTATATAATGGTATCACATTGTGGTTTTAATTTGTGTTTCCCCTATGACTAATAAAGTTTAGAATCTTTTTATATGTTCACTGGCCATTTTAATATCCACTTTTTGAAATGTCTGTTCAAGTCTTTTACATAGTCTACTCCTTTTCGTAATTACTCTCATAACGTCTTGATATCTAGTAGTATGAGTCCTTCACTTTTGCATTTCTTTTTCAGGATTGCCTTGGCTTTTCTTGGCCTTTGAATTTCCATATCAATTTTAGAAATCAGCTTGTTGATTCCACGGGGGGGGGGGAGTTTTCTACAATTTCTTTGGGATGTCATTTAATCTATAGATGAACTTTAGGAGAATCAACATCTTTACAATATAGAGTGTTTCAATCCATGAACATAGTATATCTTTCTATTTACTTAGGTCTTCTTTATTTAAATAATGTGTTGTAGTTTTCAGAGAAGAGATCTTGCACATCTTTTTTAAGGTTTATTCCAAGGTACATGATGTTTTTTTGATGTGGCATTACCACAAGAATAAACAAATAGATCAATGGAGGTTGTATTCTATTCTGGAGTGTTAAAAAAAATTTTACATCTTCATCTAGGTGTTTACACAGATGTGTATGTACAATTGTCAAAACTAATCTATCTGTACTCTTAATGTATTTTATTCATTTTCTTTATGTTGCTTTACAAATTAAACTGGTATGAAAAATAAAAATATACAAAAGATACAGAAGATAATGCATAAAATAATAGATCTAAGTTATAATCAAGTATGATAATTTTTGACAAATTAACAAAGTTTTTCTCTTTTTGATGATATTACCAGTATCATAACCCTAAGGGTATAAGGAAGCAGGTAATTTTATGTAATACTAGTGGCAGTAGAAATCAGTATAGACTTACTGGAGGGCAAGTTAACAAAAGACCTGAAAATGTACATGTAAGTCCACTAGAAATTTCATGTCCAGAAATTTACTTTAAAAAACTTATCATAGATATAGCATAAATTCAGCTATTAAGAAGTTCACTGCAAAATTGCCTATGATAATAAAATACTGAAATCAATCTAATAACAGGGAATTAATAAACTATGATATACAACAATGAAATAATATCAACTATTAAAACTTATGACATATAAGAAAAGTTAATGATGTTAGAAGGATTCTATATGCAATATTTGTCAAAAGAAAGCAGTCAACAATAGTGATCATTCAAGAAGTTTCCCATTTAAATTTATATATCTCATTACCAGAAAAAAGATTTGTGACTACGTGAGGTGATTAAACTCATTGTGATAATCATGTCACAATATATACTATATCAAATCATTATATTATACACCTTAAATTTATACAATTTTGTGTATAAATTAGATCTCAATAAAACTGGAAAGAAAAATTTATATATATTACATACGAAATGTTATATATATATAATTGAAAAAAGAAAGATGTATACAACTAAATGTCAACAGTGACTATCTCTGTGACTTGGGTCATAGTTAATATACTTATTTCTTCTTGTGCCTTCACTTCTAAGTATTTAACAATGCACACTCATTAATTACTTTTGTACTAATAAATGCAGTCTTCTAAGAAATTATAAGGGAAGAAAAGTATGTTAAAGCATATTCTAATTTATTTGAAAATCTCAATGAATAAAACTGTTTTCTTGCCAAAAAATAGAAATTAACCAAAGAAAAATTGTATTTCCATACATAGAAAAACACCAATATTTTATTGGGCTTGTGGGTGATTTATTTAATTTTATTTTATTTAGTTATAGTCAGTTTACAATGTTGTGTCAATTTCCAGTGTAGAGCATAATTTTTCAGTTATACATGAGCATACATATATTCATTGTCACATTCTTTTTCTCTGTGAGCTACCACAAGATCTTGTATATATTTCCCTGTGCTATACAGTATAATCTTGTTTATCTATTCTGTATATATCTGTCAGTATCTACAAATTTTGAACTCCCAGTCTGTCCCCTTCAACCCCCCTCCCCTCTGGCAACTACAAGTTTGTATTCCATGAGTATGAATCTGTTTCTGCTTTGTATTTGTGTTCATTTGTCTTTTTCCTTTCTTTTTTTTTTCTTTTCTTTCTTTTTAGATTCCATATATAAGCGATCTCATATGGTATTTTTCTTTCTCTTTCTGGCTTACTTCACTTAGAATGACATTCTCCAAGGACATCCATGTTGATGCAAATGGTGTTATGTTGTCATTTTTATGGCTGAATAGTATTCCATTGTATTAATATACCACCTCTTCTTTATCCAGTCATCTGTTGATGGACATTTAGGCTGTTTCCATGTCTTGGGTATTGTAAATAGCTGCTATGAACATTGGGGTGCAGGTGTCTTTTTGAAGAAGGGTGCCTTCTGGATTTATACCCAGGAGTGGGATTCCTGGGTCATAGGGTAAGTCTATTCCTAGTCTTTTGAGGGATCTCCATACTGTTTTCCACAATGGCTGCACCAAACTGCATTGTGGGTGATTTCTCTTCCTCCTTAACATCCACCTTTAATTTTCAAGCTTTCTCTGGTAAATATATACTAATTTTATAATCAGAAAAAAAGCCATGGAAACTAAAAACAAAACAAGGACACAGCTATAGTTTCCTGCACCTCTGGAATTGGAGCTTTGTGTGATATTATAGACAACGTGCAGCGCTCTGGACACAAATACAGAATCACCATCTTTACCCAGACAAGCTCAGTCCCAGTGCCCACACACCCCACCAGCAGCTTTTACTTTTATTCCCACATGTAACTTCCCATTGAGACAGGCATTGTTCTTCGGATTTTTTCAGGTAAGGAAACTCAACCAAGACAGGATGGCCACTTACTGAAAGAGGCCCAGGTAACATAAAGGGGAGGAGGGATTCGAACCCGGTCAGCCCACTTTCAAAGCCATGTTTTTTTGGTTTTTTGTTTTTTTGTTTTACTATGTGAGTCCTTATTATCATATCCCAAGCAAGACCACCAAATTTGTTATAAACCTTTAAGCCACAGTGCAGAGGGCCTCCTGTGAGATAAATACAATCTGTTTGGAATGTACCAGCTTTATTGAAAAACATTACTAAAATCAAAGCATTTTGCACTACTTTATTCATTATTTTTATGGTACTCCAGGATTTTTGTGGGATTTGTTTTTCATTTCACTTCTGTAAGCCTGCCAATGCTTTAAAGCAGTATTTCAATTGAAGAGAAAAAACAGTTTTGGATTTTTTTTAAGCAAAATCTCAACAATGTTTTCCATCCTTTTTTCATACAGGTTTGGGAAATTCTTCCCTCCTGCTCCTCCCTACCGCATGTCCCTCCTCCCCAGATCCCACAAAGTACAAATTTAATACCGAAGCTACTGTTTAAACGGCCCCAAATATTCAAAAGAAAGTAAATTTGTGGTTGCAGAGTTTTGAAATGTTAATTATGTCACTGGCTGTTCCACCTGAGAAGTCACAAATCATTCTGATACAAAGGCCATAAAAGCACACGCTCTATATTCCCCGAGCAGTCGGGGACTCTGTGGTCTTACAAGGTGCTGAAGGGCTGCAGGGAGTTGCTTCCAGGACCTGCAAAGCCTTGCGGGATCTCTGAACCGAGAACAGACTGCTGGACTCATTCATTCACTGAGTAACACACACCTGTGTTTTCAACAGGTGCCAGATCCTGCTGGCCCTCGAGAAGCTTACAATCCAGGTGTGGTTTAAAGCAGGTAGATTTTAGAAAGTGAATTCCATTCTGCTTGTGTCCAGCAATCCTGTAATACTGTGGTTTCAAACGGTGTTCCCTGGAAGTCTGGGGATGACTCTGAGGTGCCCTGGGGTCTGTAAGAGGGACGGGAGAGGGGTGGAATTCTTGGCCCATAACCCCACCCCTCACTTCAACCGCAAGAGCTCTGCTGTGATGTGTTGCGTGTTCTTGGACTCCCCATCAGTTTTATTTTGGACAAAAGACAACGTAGCTTTAAAAAGAAAGTTTGAAAAGAATCCCTGCTTCACAGCATTGAGACACAGCGGAACAGAGAAGAGAGGGCTGCACTGCTCATTAGAACATTGAAAGAGTGAAAGCATTTTCAATCTACAAGTGCCCAGAACGACCCTTCTCAGTCTAGACTCCTCTTTTAACAGCTGACGAAATTACGGACCAGAGCAAGGGAAGAGAGCCAAGCTCAGGCCACAGAGATGTTCAACAAATGCCGTGGCAAAAATTAGGAAGTGTCCGTGCAGTTTGTCCATCCCAGAAAACTCAGACACAGGGTTTCAGTAAGCAAATCACACTTACAAAATGCATTTATTTACTTAAATCCTGCTTCTTTTCAAAACACCAAAATGAGTAGAAGTATCAACTGAGAGTTAATATCATGATTGCATGTTGAAATTAACCTTGAGCTTCCTGCCACTCAAGGTAAAAAGAGAAATCCACTCTGTTCCATAGTTCTTACTGATGAGGAAATCAATTCTTTTTAAGGGAGATGATTTCATGAAGAAATGTCCTTATATAAACTTACAAAGGACAAAAGTTGTGTTCTTTTTCTGATGGAATATACCAGTAAATCCAAAGGTGCTACTTCCCCGTCTAGACTGACTCGTTCGGTCAGTTTCCATGTTAATGGGTGAACTCACCCACTGGACCCTTCCTCTGACATTATAAATGAAATCACAGGTTTTATAAGTTGAGAAATCAAAATTTTCTCTTTTCTCATTTCTCAGAGTTACATCTATTATCCCAAAGTTTGCGTTCTGTATGACTTGTATCTACAAGTAAAAGGTACAAACTCAGAAGAAAAAAGCAAAGGGAAAAAGAATAAAAATGTTTGTTGTTTGGGGGCACTGATTACTCTGCACGCCATCTCATGATATTATCTCATACTACTGATTTCTGCTCTGTGTCACTCACTTCCTGTCCTCAGTGAAACCCACACTGTATCTCCGTGCATCCTGATTACATCACAACCCTTTAAAGTGGCTCCCGGTATCACGGATGCAGAAAAAACAAGGTCTAACAAGGCTCAGAAGGTAGCCCTGGATACAAGGATCTTTGGTCAAAGACCCCAGCCATCTGCTGTGAGCCGGGCACTGATCAAAGCAGTCCCAACTCACACAGATCAAGCCCCTGCCTTTGGTGACCTCAGTCATGTGGCCAGAGACAGCCAGTGATCAATAAGCAAAAAAGAACAATAAGCAAACACAAACAAACAAGAAAATTGCAGACTGTGTCTCAAGCTGAGAAGGAAACAAACCAGAGGAAGCAATGGAAAGTAACAGGAAGTGGGAGGAGCAGGCAGGGTGCTCTCCATGGGTGATCAGGGAAGACCTCTCTGAGGAGGTGACCTTTAAGCTGAACCTGGAAGATCAGAAGCAACCAGGAGCCGAGGGCCACGTGGGGCCAGCAGGGCCTGGATCTGCGCCAGGCGGTTCAGGAGGTCTGGGGCTGCCTGCTGTCTATTTCTCTGACAGCCCTTCAAGGTAGGCATTGTCCTCCATGGTGCAGACACATACACTGGGGCTCAGAGAGGTTGAGTGACTTGACCAAGACCACACAGCCAATAGTAGTGAAGCAGGGTTTTAGTCCAGGCCTGTCGGGCCCAAAGCTCTGCTCTTTGCATCCACCTCATGTGCCTTGACCAAACTACCATTGCCGGCAACTCGATTTACAGTGGGTCAGTTAGTTAACAAGCTAGTTGTATGTCTATACACTTTTATTCACACTCAGCCTTATTCCAAAGAGAGTTTGAACCTCCAGATTCTCTGTACTTGCTAGAGTTGCCTTCACCCAGTGCCCTTCACTCCACCTGGATTAGTGGTGCAAAAAGCCACGACGATGTCTCCCTGGAGTGCAAGTTCAGGCTTTTTAAGAAATTCTCCCAGACAAAGGTGCCCAACAAGATGTTTAGGAGCCATCTCGCCCTCCACTGGGAGCCGTGGTCCTCCCTACAGCAGGAGATTCACAACACGTGTTCCCCCAGGGCGCTGTCATTCAACCTTCAAAAGGTCCTAAACACACCTGGAAACACAAGCCTCCCTTTTCCAGGCCCCAAGCTGAACAGACAAACAGAAGTCCTCCCACTCCTCTGGTGACGTGGCCAACGTCCCTGGGGAGTCAAGCAGGGACTGTGTACTCTGCCCCTCCTCCTGTCTCTGATGCCATCATTGTGAACATGGATGTCATCATGGAAGCGCCCCTCCCCGCCTCCCAGCCCCGACCTGAGCTGCCTGAAGTGAAAGCGGTCCAGAGTGGCAGGATGGCAGGAAAACTCGAACCTTGTGGTGCATTCCCAAACCTGCTGGTTGATGAAATCCATTGCAATGACCTTGGTGCAGTGCAGGGAGATGGGTCACTCCCTGAATTGCTGAGTCCACCAAAAATAGGTATGTTACATCACCGCCACGCAGGACCTGACTTACTCAACCAGGTGTGCAATTTGGGGGCTTTTCTAAGTAATCTGCCAGCTGAAAAAAGAGGCTGCCATTCAGGGAGCATTTATTAGCCAAGAATAACAGCCTTCCAGGCAAGGGGAACTCTTCTCGGCCCCTGATCACATTAATTCAGTAATTCTCACAAGAGCTCTGCCGAGGTGGGACATGGGTATTATCGCCATCACTATTTTACAGAAAAGAAACCAAGGCACAGAGCACCTGTATCACTTGTCCGAGGTCCCCAGCTAGAAAGGAGTAAGGACTGCATTCAAGTTCCTCACTGCTTACTGCGCTGCGTCTCGTCCAGTGAGATGGCTGGGCAAAGTCATGTGAGGAGGTTTCCAGCCTGTTCCTTGTGCAAAAGTCAGAACCTCGTATCCAGCAGTCATTATGAACAGACAAGGAAAGATGGAAATGGTGGAGATGACAATGGCAGGTGGTTTTCAAATTCCAGTTTCACTTTTATGCCTGCAAAAACCATGCACTGCAACAACAAGAAGAAAAGTGGCGGCTGGATGTGGGAACCAGAGATCAGACATGATGTTAAAAGTCTGCAGTCATGGGGCTTGAGCTAGTACCTGCCCCGACAGGTCCACCCCCCGCCTCTGACAGCCCTGTCATTTGCAGGGTGGCGGGTCAGTTCCCCAGACCCTCAGGTGACTCAGAGCCACATCTGCTAGGTGACCTTCCAGGAGACGGCACTGCGTCCACGGGCACTGCCAGGACCTCTGCCCCCTGGGTTCCCAAACACCCAGCTCCCAAAGGGAAAGCCTCCCCAGGCAGCCGTTGTTATTTCAGGCGGGGAGGGGTAAGTTCAGTGAGGAGCTCTGGATTAAAGACGAAGTGGCTTTTCTCCAGAAAGGCAGTTATAAGAGATGGCATTTTCATGGTGGAAATTGGTTACCCCTTGCAGCGACACAGCATTCTGTTGCCTGTTAGCTCTGAGGGAGATTGAGAGGGAGAGAAAAGTGGAGAGACACACAGGCTCCCGCCTCACCCCCCCACCCCCACCCCCACCCCAGGCAATCAGGAGGCTGCAGACCCCTGGGCTCTGTCATTGCCCCGCTCACTGACTTCAGCAGCGGGAGGAAACAGGCCACCCGTTCCCCAGGGGACGCACACCTGGACACGAGTGGACGTCAGCCTAGAGACGACGTGGAACACCAGAGACTTTCGGTGCACGTGCTCCGAAGGGACCTTCGGAGATGATCCAGCTCAGCGCTGCCCAGTGGAAATGGAATGTAAGCCACACGTCATTTTACATTTCCTAACAGCCATGGTAAAAACTTAAATACATAAGTAAAAAGGAACAGGTGAAATTAATTTTAATACATGAGTTAACCTAATGTATGGAGGATATCATCACCTCAACACGCAATCAATATAAAAATTATTGTGATATTTTACGTCCTTTCTTTATATGCTGTTTATGTGCATTTTACGCTCATAGTACATCTGAATTTGGACTCAGCCACATTTCAAATATTTAATAGCCACATGTGGCCAGTGGCCACCACATAAGAGTGTGGTTGTTGGCAGCATCACTATCACCAGGAGCTCATTAGAAATGCAGAACTCAGGCCCCACCCAGAACCTATGGAAATCAGAATTCAAATGGTAGCACTCACCCTAGGTAATTCGTTAGCAGGAGAAACTCTGAGAAGCCAGTTGCCTCCCCTTAAATACTTCGAGTGGCCGGGGACTCCCTAGCCCATCCCTAAGGAAGCCCATGCCATCTTTAACTGGTCCTAATTATTAGGAAAGCATTTAACCTTCTTTTATTGAGGACTCTGGGAGCTGGACACTGTGCAAAGTGTATCACACAAGTTATCTCATTTAAGCTCAGTACTCCCCTATGAGATAGGGGATAATTTTGGCTCCTTTTTTATAGATGAAAGATCAGAGGTCCCACAAACCTAGATAACTTACCCCAAATCCCATGGCTAGGCAGTCACCTCAGGGTCTGCTTTCTTACCCACTCGCTACAGCAGGGCGTCCCCGTACCTTCGGTCTGCTGGCGCCACCTGCACCCTGCCCAGAGGCAATCCAGAGCCCAGGAGACTTTCCCGCATATTTTTAGTAAAGAAAGTTGTTGTTGGTACTTGACAGAGGTAGTCTTCAGTACCATGGCTTCATATGTCTGTGGATTTCATTTATTACTGACTTCATTTCTTTTCATTTAATATTTCATTTGTTGCTTGAATAAACTCTGTTGTTACCTGCCTTCTCCACATTTCCTTTCTTCATCAAAGTTTAGAATAAGCATAGAAATGGGCAACTAAGCAAATAGGCAGAAATTAATAAAAGCCATATGATGTCATTAGATAGCTCAAAGGTTCCTGGTTTCCAATTAAATTAGGTTCATGGTTAGAGAAATTAGGTAAGGTACACATATGACGTGAGGGACCCCAATTATATAAGGTTCACAGATAGGTACCGCACTGACGAAGATACTGAACTTGTCACAAAATGTCATGAGGTAGCAAGCATGATGGAAGTGCGATCAGATGCGGAGAAAAAGTAAAGAGCAGTGAGCAAGCGGTGAAGGAGTTTTACTCTTTAAGTGTTATGAGGCCATAAACCCCCCAAAACCGGAAGAAGTTGCTTTCCATCCGTACTTCTACTTATGACCCAGAATTGACAACTGTACGGTGGAGGATTTGGACATTGATGTAGAACTCATGCTATTGTTTTGGAAATAAACTATATTCTCAATTCAAAAACAAAATCATTTGTCATGAATAATAACGGAAATCATTGGAAGAGACATCACAATTTTGGGTAAGGAATTTTACACTTTTCATTTATTTTTTTAAATTTTTCTGGTGGGGGGAGGTAACTAGGTTTACTTGTTTATTTATTCTTAAAGGAGTTACTGGGGATTGAACCCAGGACCTCATGCATACTAAACATGTGCTCTACCACTTGAGCTATACCCTCCACTCTAGGAATTTTACACTTTTTAAATGACTACCATATTCTTCAACTTTCCAGGAAGTCGAGAATCACTATATTGAGAAACAGTAGGAAATGGCAGTAGGAGAAGGGAGGGAATGAATAAAACAAGGAAGGGTGAATCTGAATCAAAGGATACCAAGGGGCACCAACTAGACGCCCTACACATCAAATCTACATAAATAAAATACCTTTCTGCTTGTCTGTTTCCACAACACCTAAAATGCCTGCACTGATTTTAGGAAGTATCTTCGGGGTAGTCACACGAGACAGCTACACACAGTGTACACAACATTTGCCTGGGGGGGTGACGAGGGATCTGGGAGAAAAAGACAGTCGTCCCCCTGAGCCGCTGATAGTAATGGGACTTTTACACCATGAGTTGATTAAGAAATGTCAAACATATCAAGATGCCAAAAGCAGAAAAAGCAGATAGTAGTTTTAAACATGAGTCCTGATTTAAAGCCCTAACAGCAGGCAATCTGAATTGCAGCCCATGATTTATGATCTGGATCCTCTGACACGGGCATTTCTATGTGGCTGCAGGCACTGGTTGATTTAAAGATGGTTAATGATCGTCCGGCACAGTCCGGGGACTACAGCGAGCAATGAAATACACCCCAAACACCGTCGCTGGGGCCTTCGGAAGCAGCCCACGCTCCCTGGTCATCATCCTTCCCTTCGTTTGTCAAACACTCAGTGTCCACGTAAGGTGTCCTTCTGCAGGACACGGGCCAGGTTCTCCAGAATAAATGAGATTCCAGTGGGCAGGAAACCACGATGGTTAACGTGCAACGGATTCCCTGGGACGGAATCAACCTCTGTCTTTGCTGCATCCTCTAGGCTGAGGACAAGCCTTAGTTCCCCTACAAATCTGTCAGCTGACCTCAGTCCCAGGGCTGAACTTCTCCATTTAGAGCAGAAATAACCACAACAGCTAACATTTATTGGAGCTTTATTTTGTCCCAGACATCATACTAAACACTTTACTGACATCACCCCGTGGAACACCCCTCCAGCGTGATGAGATTGTGACCATTTCTATCTTACACACAAGGAAGCCAAGCTGCCAGATGGATGCCAGTACCACATCCAATGCCTGCTGCCAGTAGGTGGCAGGACCAGGATTCGAACGCAGATCAGCAGGCCTCCTTGTTTGCAATCATCTGACTCTAATGCTTCATTCTTATTTTCATTCTGGGCATCTAGAGGCTCACAGTAACCCAAAATGCTCCTTCTCAAGGGAGAAAGAAAAGAATGGTTCTTCTGGAGCAGGGATCGCCTCTTCTGACATGCCTCTGAGGGCAGCTTCATTCTAAGACCATCAACTGGCTCATTCCAAAGTTTGAAAGTCATTTTGGGGGCTGGGGCCCCACACCAGGCACCAGAGATGGAACAATAATTCATGGTTCCAGCTCTCCAGGAGTCACAGGCTGGTCTGGGGGGAGGCGGGGGTGGAGGTGGGGAGAGAATTACAATAATGTCAATGCAACGTGGCGTTGAAACAGCCTTCTGCTCAACACCACAGAGCTATCATCACCAAGCTGGCACTGAGCAGGGTAGGGACCTTGCAGACCCTGCCCTCCAGCAGCTTACAATCTGCCGGCCCCCAAACAGCCTAGATGCTGGACAGTCCACACTTGGGCCCAAAGGCAGGGTCAAGACCAAATGTATTGGAGGCGTGCAGAGGGGGTGAGATCACTGTGAGTTGAGGTCATTGCCACTCTCCAGAAGAGATGAAAGCAAAAACAGCCCTGACAGATGCCCTGAGTGTCCCTGTCATTTCTAAGTGTCTCCCTGGAGACTGTTATTTAGGAGAGCTGGAATGGTAGTGCCTGCCATGGCCACATCTGTACAGCAGCCGTCAGCTAAGGATTTCCTGTGGCTGCCTTTAAGTTTCCACTGTTCCACGTTGGTTAGAAAACCTCAGGAGGAGATCATCTCAGTCAATGACACACGAGGCTGGACCCCAGTTAGTGGCCCCAGGGATTGCTGAGGTTCAGTGAGGTCAAATAAGCTTCTTGAACTTGGCTCTGACTTTGAATAAGGTGTATGAGCTGCTTTAACACTCCGAAAGGGTAACTTCTGGTGCAAACAGCCTGGAGCTCCTTCTCCAGGAGAGCCACCGGGGCACACGCTCTTCTCAGAGCCCTGACCAAGGCTCTGGGGAGTTCTCCCAGCCTTCACTGAACCAATTTTCCAAAGTGCTCTGTAATTAATGCCTCCCAGAAGAGATCCTCTTCTTGTCACTGAGAAGAGAAAAATAAAAGCGTTCCTGCAATTGTTTTATACCTTGGGCAGAGCAGATTCATTTTTCACCTGTTCCAATAAAGTTCCATGATGTGGATAATAATGGAGGCCAGCATTTTACAGGACAGCCTGTCAAAGGCCCTTCAAACACGACTCACTTTTAAAGTGCAGAAGTAGGGTCGACATAGTTTGCAGGAGACATCATTATTGCTATTTATTAATAGAACGGTTTGGGTTTTTTTTTCCTATGGAATTTCTGCAAGAGAATAGCCAGTTTAGCCTTTGTCGTATCTGCATGGAACCCCTTAAGTATAATCTGTTTCTACACAATGCACAAATTCACTCATTCACCCACCAAATGTTTGTTGGGCACCTGCTAAATGCAAGACACTCAGGCAGATGCTGGAGAAAACTGACAATGTCCCTGCTCTCATGGAGCTTGCATTGCTGTGGGGGAAACAGACACAACGAAAGTAATGAGATATATCCGTTAAGTATATTATAATTTTTTTGGGTTTTTTTATTTCATTTTTTATTGAAGTGTAGATGATTTATAATGTCAGGTGTACAGCAGAGAGATTCAGTTATACATATACATACATATATATTTTCTTTTCAGATTCTTTTTTTAACTTTATGTTTTTTAAATTTATTATTATATTATTTAATTATTTTATTTTGGTGGGGGGTGGTAACTAGATTTATTTATTTTTAGAGGAGGTACTGGGGATTGAACCCAGGACCTTATGCATGCTAAGCAAGCGCTCTGCCACTTGAGCTATACCCTCCCCCCTCAGATTTTTTTGCTATATGTTTATTGCAAGAAATTGAATACAGTCCCCTGTGCTAATTTGTGATAGATGTTGTATAAAAAATAGAAACAAGCAGTGACTGACATTAAGGGAAATGTGTATTATGGGCCTAGGCTCAAGAAGGACCTCTCTATGAAGGGAACGTTTATACTGCATCCAGAAAGGAGACAGCCTTGCAAAGCGCAGGGACTCCTTCGGGTTTGTGCAAATGTCCTGGGGCAGGATGGCAGACTGCTGAATTGGAGTAGCTAAGAGGGAAGCCGTGAGGCTGCAGTACAATGAACGAGAAGGAAGGGACTGGAAGAGTGAGTGGGGCCCAAGACAGGTGCTTCATGCCCTGAAGGTGGCCTGTTTTCTCCGATCTTCTGCCTGGCTTCACTTAGCAACTTAACACAACAGACTAGTTTCTGACTCCTCCTCCTCTCCCCTACTTAGCACTCCAGGAGCACAATCCTGAGGCTTAAAAGGAAAAGCCAACACACTCTGGCCACCGTCTGCTTTGTTCCAGCAGTCTCCACAGTGATGAAGCAGCAGGCTCCGTGAAGTGAGCGTGGGTGACGGTCCCCCAGCACACGTGTTCTCCCACCCCATCGAGTCGGCCCGGGCTGGCTGCACTCAGTAGGCTGCCACGGTCATTGATAATAATTGTTGCATTAATTGGTGCTGTCCGGACCAGACAGAACGTAAAAGATCCCACTGTGTCCAATAATTAATGTTTTTCCCTCACTGCAACGCCATTAATAAGGGGCTCTTCCAAGAAACGAGTAATTGGCTGGTTGGGCGTCATTAGAGTATTTATAGATAAGCTTTGGTCCGGAGATGTAGAGGAAAGCTGATTATGTTTATTTAGACTCTATTATCTATCGCTAATGTGTTATCCTGCGTTCTGATCGTCCCCATTCTCTGGGTCCTAATGATACAGGGCACACTCGCAATGGGATTTCATGACCTGCAACACATCTTTTTCTCCATTGCAGGGAAGAGAGGGGGGCGAGGGGGAGGCTGTTCACAGGTCCCCCTTGCTCCCACTCATCTGCCGTGAACCTTCCCTTTCTGCTGAGAAATTCAGAGCCGGGCTCTCAGAAGTACCAGAAAGACAGTTTCTCCTAATTAAACCTCAGAGGAGTGGAAGTTTCTTGGGTTTGTGATTATCTGAAGGGTTTTTGAAAATGTAAATCTGGTTGTGGAAACATTGCTTTGAAATAGAGAGGGAGGAAGAGGCAGCTTGGCTTTGAGATGCTCTCTCGGTGGTAACAAGCCACGTGACCTCAGAGACCGAGAGAACCCGGCAGAAATACACACCTTACTAGACAAGGAGAGACGTGCTTACAAGTGCTCCCTGGACCCTGGGATGTGGACACGGGGGCACGTGGGGCTGGCTTGTCTCCCAGAAGCCTTTGATCCGTTTGTTCTTGGCTAGAATTTTCAGAAGAGATTTCTTAGGTTTCTTAAAAAAGTGCAGATATGTACAACAGTGTGAATAGACTTAATGCCACTGGATTATACAGTTAAACATGATTAAAATGATATATTTTATGTTTTGCATATTTTACCACAATAAAAAACTACTAGGAAAATAAATAGAACAATACATTTTATAAGCAGAATTTAAACGCATAAGGAAGAACTAGGGTTTTAACTTTATAACTGTCATGTCTCCAATATTAAATTTAGAAAACAAATAGACTTCTTTTTTTCAAATTTTTTTTAACTGAAGTACCGTTAGTTACAATGTGTCGATTTCTGGTGTACAGCACAATGTCCGAGTTATGCATATACATACATATATTCATTTTCGTTTTTTTTCATTAAAGGTTATTACAAGATATTGACCATAGTTCCCTGTGCTATGAAACCAAATAGACTTCTAAATGGTCTCTGAATGTGAAAACACCCTCGAGTTAATTTTTAAAAACCCTAAAATTACCAACAATAATTCAAGACAATTAATTCGTCAATTGAATGAGCTAAACTCGATAGGACTGTGGAGTGAACTCAATCTTATTCATTTTTACAACTTGTTATTTCACAGGTTCTGTGGACAGTTCTTTGTCTACTGGCTGCAATCTCACATAGGTTCCAGAGCTTTTTCTGTGGCTCTTAGAAATAAAGTACCCAGACCCATCAAATTAAAAAAAAAAAAATGTACCTAAGTAAATTCTTTTTATCTACTTTATGTCTAGTAGGATCTGTTAATTCCATACTCCTAATTTATTTCCCCATCCTTTTCCCCTTTGGTAACCATAATTTTGTTTTCTATGTCTGTGAGTCTGTTTCTGTTTTGTAAGTAAGTTTATTTACTATATAGCACAGGGAACTATAGTCAATATCTTGTAACCTATAATGGAAAAGAATCTGAAAAAGAATATATATACACTTTAATAAAATCTTTTAGAAGTGTAGCTAGGTGTGTCTATACATCCACACTCTATACATACAGTGTACATCACACCCATTCACATCTCTCACTGCATTGGGTGGTGGGGAAGATGTGGGATTAGGAGTCCAGCAACCTGGGTTCAAGTTCAGGCTCTGCCCACGTCACATGGTCTATAAGTGATGGGAAGACACATGACCTTGTTTGGCCTCATTTTCCACACCTGTCAGATGAGGACATGCTTGCTCATGTGCACTGGGCAGGGTTTTGCTTGGTAAGAAGTGAGAAGACTTTCGTGGAGGCACCCACTGGGCCCTTGCAGAGCAGGGGTCCCTCGAATATCCATCGCTCCCCATCTGCCCTTGCATGTGTGAAAGCATCTGACTCTCATGGGTGTCTACATCCCCCCACTGCCTTCTCTGTAAAGGACACACTCGAGATCCCTGACATGCCTCTGGTTTTGAAATAAGCTCCCAGAATGTGGACCTGTGCGTGAATGTGTGATGTAACTTTGCACATTAACTGTGTAATGCTTTTAGGAAAACGCTGCCCTTTCCTCGCCTGCTCCCCAGCCCCCTGGGACCAGGTAATTTGTGGGCACATCTGTTGCAGGAGTGGAGAATACTCTCGGAGATATTCTTAGATCCTGGCCTGGGGTCTAGAGGTTGAGAAGCTGGCTCCTGGGACACAGTGATGCCAGCAGCCTCGGTCAAGTCACAGGAGCGAGACAGGAAGGCCCATGAGCAGGGCTGGGCCTGGGCAGGTGGCTGAGTGGTTAGCAGTAGACTGGCCAGCAGGGACATCATACAGAACTGCTGGTGGGGACAGGAAAAGGAGGTAGGTACCCCCAACCCAAACACACACATACACCCCTATCTACCTGATATCATTTACCAGGTATTACCTGGTCCAGGCAAGCAGCTCCACCCCTCCTGGCCTCAGCGATCTCATTTGTATGGGAGGAGTACAGACCTGCTTAGCTCATGGGCCGAGGTTGTTCTGGCTGGTAGCACTTTAATTTACAGAGTGCCTGCTGGGTACCCAGCATTGTGCCAGGTGCCAGAAGGAGAGGAATGGAAGATCAAAGAGGAAAAGAGGAGATGTCATTGTCACCGGCCCTGAAAGAACCCATCACTTCTGAAAATCTTGCCATGGCTCCTGAGGCTTCTCAGCATAAAATCCAAACTCTGTATCAAGAGTCACACAAAATTTTGGGATCCAGCCCTGGGACTTCTCTCAGACAATATTTTGTCATGGTCCTTTGCTATCCTAAAACAGAATTCAGGGGTAATATAATCTATCTACACACAAGATGTTTTCCTCACCATAATAATATATTAACTTTAATATAAAGGGGGGGAAAAGTAATTCGTAATAAAACAAGATGTATTTCATCTTGTATTTCAGGTAAGGTCTCCGACAGGACTTCACTAATTAACACAAAGGCTTGTATTTGTGTGTAAAACCATAGTGAATGCCACAGCTAGAAACACAGACTGACAACAGGGGTGTTGTTTTGGAGACTCAGATACCAAGGGTGATGTTGCCATGGGTGACGTGATTTTCCCAACATGGCGAACACCGCTTGGTAACGATCCAAACAAAACACAGAGCAATCATCCCTTAATTTATACAGTAATTCCATTCCTAGAAAATTCAATATATAATTAACACTGTGCTAAAATGACTTTCTGTTTCTATGAATAAGAGAGTTATGACCAGACTCAGATCATTGGAAATTCACCTACTTGAGTATCTCCTGGGACATCCTCAAATCAGCAGGACCCCGGCCAGTCCATCTTTCTGTAGGACTGTTAGATGCCCTAATTGAAGTCTTACTCCCTTGGTGCCTACTCACTGAATATATGGTACCTCCCAGCAACAAATATCCCAAATGAACTCTAGCGGCAATACCACTCCCCTTGGGAACCACGGAGCTAGCCCCTGCCTACCTCTCCAACATTAATCTTGTCTGACCCTCCTCCTGTTTACAGTGTTCTCGGCCACACAGCTTTTCTCCAGTCCTCCAGCACATCAAGGGGCCTTTGCACATGCTGTTCCCCCCCGAGGAATGCTCTTCCCTGCTGTTCACATGGCAACTTCCCCATCCTTCATATAACATTTCCACGAGAGTGGATTCCCCTAGCCCTGCCCCCTACAGTTGCACCCCAGCCTCAGCCCAGCTGGTTTCCATTATTATCACCCTGTTCTTGCCCCTCAGAAAACACATCAGGCTGTAAAGCTTTGAAATTTAGTTCAATTTAAACAACTCAATTTATTATTAACATTTCAAAAATAATAATTTTCTACCTGCTAATGATAAAGGATAAAAATTAATGAATTTCTCAACACAGTTTGGAAATTGAGCCATTAAAAACAGACAAGGAGACATTCCCTACAGGGAATGTCCCTGTAGGAACTTGATACCATGACCTTCGTCTTGTCTTCATCTCCGCTCTGGTCCCTTGGGGCGACCCTGACTTTGTGCGCCATGTAGGACAGCCCTGTAGCACTCCTGCAGGAAACTCCGCAAGAGTTGGGGACCACAGCCCAGAAAGCTACTAAGGGTCACAACGAAAGTCCCCGAAGGGCTGCTCCAGGAGACTGATGAAGAACCAGGTTTGGGGACAGAAGGACCCTTCAATTCATTCCTTTGTTTCTTGGCCCATTCAATGAAGCAAGTACCTCTGGGGGTCAGGCACGGCCCTGAGCACCTGGGGAGACAGGTGAACACGACAGGAAGTTCCTGCCCTCCTGGATCTACCCTCGGAGTGTGCGGAGACCACAAAAAACAAGGGAGCTACAAGTCAACAAGGCCATTTCGAATTGTTTTAATGTAACAGTGAGCAGAGGGGGGAGGGGGAGGGGACATATTAAGAAAGGCCTCTCAGAGGAGGTGACATCTGAGCCTGCCGCAAGACGCACAGTGGCAGCAAGTCAAGGAGACCAGAAGCAAAGGTCCAGAGCAGGAGAAGACGTGGACGTGGAAGAGGCAGAACTGTGGAGGCCAGTGAGGCTTCCTGCCTCCACCTGGAGGTTTTGGGGTGAGAGGCAGCCCTCAGGATGCTGGAAAACTGTCCAGCGTCCTCACAGGTGTGCTGATGGGGACAAGACAGTGTCACTCCCCTCACAAGAGTGGGAGAAGAGGACAAAATGCTGATCCTAACAGTGGGAGAGTCAAAACAAAGAACAAAGAGGGAGGTGGGGTGTAAAAAAGAAGCCAGGGATCCTCTTTTTCTAAAATAAACCAGCGGCTCCCACAAGTGGGCATTGCTGGGTGTGAGGCCCGGGGGCTGTCAGTCAGCACCTGCAATTCTAAGGGTCTGGTTCCTTCCAGACCCATCTGAGGACCCCAGGCCTCCCTGCCAGGACCATGCCCGGTGGGGGGGGGGGGGAGTCTGTGTCATTTACGGTGGTGCTGAGAGGACCACGATGCTCTGCTGAGAATCGCCAATATCTTGTACTAGCTGACAAGCTAAAGCTTTGTCCTCTCTGGGTCTGTCCTGAGATAATGTTGTTGTGGGCCCACCTGGAGGAAAGACACATCCACTTGATAAACAGCAAGGGTTTCTTGCCCCATCCATGAGTGGGTGGCACTCCTGAACCCTTCAGAAAATTGTCACTCATGCCGGCAATTGAGGGGCACTCATCTGGGGCCTGCTGGCGACATCTAAACGCCAGGATCAAACAGCAAGAAGCGGGGAAGCCACAAAACTCTACCTCGCCACCTTTTTAATGAGTAAAAGCCTCTGGCTGCTGCCAGGGCCCTCAGAGACCAGCTATTAATGAGTGCTCAGAATAGACCATGCCCGTTTTATACGTGTACGGTGGCCTGGGAGAGACACTTCAATTTCCATTTTACATCTGGTGCCACGTTCAAGTGTCTCCTTGAGGGCAAGAAAACACTTGGCAAGTTTTGTCTTTAAAGAGACATGTTCAAAGAGAGCTCTCCCTCCCCGCAGCCACAGTCTATATGTGAGCACTTTTCAATTTTCAAAGTATATATTTAGATTATGTATATGAAACTCCGAGCGAGGCTGGGCCTCAGCTGCGCACACAGCTCATCCTGCCTCCCAGGGCTGTGAGAAGAGAGCTTTTCTTCCTATCCTCAGAGTCCGTGGTTTCACTCACGGAGCTGGGGACCCATGCCAGGGGTGGGGACAGCCTAGGTTTTGTTCCAATTTACAGACCCTGGTCCTAGTTTGCAGATGATGTGGGTCATAACTTGATGGGCGGAGATGGGGTAACACGGGGGCTGGACCACAGCATGAACCACATGGGGCCCAGCAAGGAGACGGGATTGGCTGAGCCTGTGTGGAGGGCAGGTGATGGGCCTGGATTTCTGCATCAACTTTGCAGGGGTCTTTCCAAGATGAGAGGAGGGTCTTGAGGCGAAAGAAGGAGGAGGCGGAGAAAAGAAAAGACTTTAGAAGACAACATATGCTTGGAGGTCTCCAGGACACCTGTTGTCACAAGGAGCCATGGTCTGCAATGGGGGTTGAGTGTGACGGCTGGGAGCCACCAAGCGCCCCGTGGTGTGATGGAAAGCACGACCCCCAGCTCTCACACTTACCAGCTGTCTTCATCCCCTTGGGCTGCAACAACAAAAACACCACAAACTGAGGGTTTAAACCACAGCCACTTATTTCTCGCAGTCTGGAGCCTGGAAGTCCAAGATCAGGGTGCCAGCAGGGCCTGTGTCTTATGAGAGCTGTTTTCCTGGCTTGCAGATGGCCACCTTCTCACTGTGTCCTCACCTGGCAGAGAAAGAGAGGGCTCTGCAACCTTCGTCCCCTTATAAGGGCACCAGTCCCATCATGGGGGCCCCACCCTCATGACCTCATTCAAACCTAATTACCTCCCAAAGGCTCACCTCCAAACACCATCACAGTGGGGTTTGGGGCTATAATATATGAATTACAGTGTATGTGGGGTGGGGAGGAGGGGACATAAACATTCAGCCCATAGCACTAGCTGTGTGGTCCTGGGCAAGTTGCTTGGTCTCTCTGAGCCTCTACTTTTTATCTAAAAATGGGATCATAATCCCTCTCCTTGTTGTGAGGATCACATGACCTGCCACGCGTACAGGGCCTGCAACATGGGTGGTGTCTGTGTTTGTTTCTACAGCCCAGGAGTCATCTGAATTCTCCAGCACAGGACAGCTATCCTCCAGTCAACCTCAGAAGACTCACAGAATAAGTGTGTCATGAACAGAAGAAACCCAGAGAAATAAAACATATCCATATTTTGAAAGGGGACAATGTGG
This sequence comes from Camelus bactrianus, assembly GCF_048773025.1. Taxonomy (NCBI): domain Eukaryota; kingdom Metazoa; phylum Chordata; class Mammalia; order Artiodactyla; family Camelidae; genus Camelus; species Camelus bactrianus. The sequence continues at coordinate 28,275,363 of NC_133549.1, forward strand.
GACGCAAGTCACTGACAGTGTGAATTACTGTTGATTTCATCAGCGCTGCCATCCCCGAACGAAGAGCCCCAGACAGCACGGTGGTTCCAACCCTAGGCCTGCGGCATCCCGGGGCGTTTCCAATTATCTCCAAGTGTGTTACAAAACTCTGACCAAAGCGAACTCTAGTTTTCTCTGATTCAAAAAGTCATCATTCTCAGTCATCAGCATGCTGGCAAGCGGGAGAGGTGCCACAGAATGGGGCTGTGGCAGAGTCTGCCTGCTGCTTCTCCCATAATTCCTCACTCACGAGCCTCTGTATTATTAAGGTAGCGATGTGCCCAGACCCCACTCCCAGCCTTACAGCAAGGTGTGGCCGCATGACTAAGTTCTGGCCACTGAAACAAGAGAAGTTCATAGGGAGGGACTTCAGGGAAGGGTCTCTGAAAGGGGGAAAGGACGACAGGCAAAAGACCTCCTTTGCTCTACCCTCTTCCTTCCTTCCTGCTGCCTGGAATGTGGACACAATGGCTGGACCTCCAGCAGGCATCTTGAAACACTGAGGATGGAAGCCAAATGTTGTGAGTGGCAGAGCAAGAAGAGAGACATAGCTTGGGCCCCAGGTGATCATGAAGCTACCACACCAGCCTATCCAGGACTTCTTATACGTCAGAGGGAAACCTTTGTACATCTAAGCCACTGTTACTGGACTTCTCTGTTTGATGCAGCTGAACCTAATCCTAATATTTATGTTTAGTTAGGGACTGTGTGAAAGGGAAGCTCTGGGTCCTTGGCTACCAAACTATTCTTGGCAGGGTACACAAGTAGGAGGAGGAGAAAGGGGGCAGAACCGAGGAGAAAGGGGGCAGAACCTCATGGTGCAGGATGTGCATCCAACAGCACCTTCTCGCTAATGCCTACCCATCTTGGCTAGTGCTAGACCCTGGGTCTATCCATCTGTCCCTGCGTTACCATCTAGAGACCTCCAGCCTAAGCCAAAATCCAGTGGCAGAGGGCGGATGCTGCCACAGGAAAAGGACGTGAGTCAAAAGGAACCCTGGTCCAAGTCCTACCTCTGACTTTTAAGAGCTGTGTAACTTCAGGCAAACCACTTAACCCTTGAGCCTCAGTTTCCTTCTCTGAAAAATGGGGGTTGCAGTAACTCCTACCCCAAAGGGCTCCATGGATCTATAAAAAAAGTACCTGGAATTCAGCCCTCAGGTATGATAGGTGTGATTATTGCCAAATCGTTATGAATTGATATCATTTTCAGAGAGAGATGTCTTGGGGCAATGGCACATCCTCTCCTTATAAAGGCAGGAGGTAAAGCCTCATAAAGGCTCGGGCCAATGGCCTCACTCTATGTCTTCCCAAGTAAGGTGGAATCAGCACAAATGCCCAGAAAGTCGATCCTGACAGTCTGAGAATTGGAAAGAGGACAGGATTGGGAGGGAAGAGACCCACCTCCGACCGCTGGCTTCACCACTAACTAGCTGTGTGATCTCAGACTAGTCTCCACCTCTTTCTGAGCCTCAGTTTCGTCACCAATGAAATGGGGGTGTCCATCTCTGACACCCCTTCTGGCATCAAAGCGCAGCAACCCCATGAATGCAGGGGAGCCTGAGAACCAGGATCCAAACTGTCAGTCTACTTGCTGTACTTCTCTACCTGCTGTCAGTTTTGCCTCCAGCCTCCTCACACCATCATTCACAAAGGGTCTTTCCCACTGTATTTCCATCTTATCAAGGGCCTGATTCCAGAAGAAGTGTCATTTCTGCAGACACTGAGGCTGGATCTCAGGACTGGGGCAAGGAGAGATGAGAATGAGAAAGAAAAAGACCTGCCTCCCTGTATGTAAACGATGTAAGAATTCAGATGTGCAAAGCCAATCAATTGGAAGAGTGCTGGTTTGTAAAGAATAGCCTAGAAGCACGAATAATCTTACTCATCTGTGTCTCACTCAGATGCGGCCCCGGCACAGATGATGGGAGGAGAGTACGCTGAGAGCTTGGTTACAGAGCTTGCAGCTTTAACGCTTAACATACATCATTAATTCAATCCTCTCCATAAAATTCCCATCTGGTAAGCACCCCGTCTTCATTCTGCCAACAAGGTTGAGAGATAAGTAAATTCATATATTTTGCTCAAGTTAAGGTCACACAGACCATAAATGGTTGAACCAGGATTATAACATAGATCTAATCTAGGTGGGCACCACAACACTTGAAAAAGATACAGCATGAAACGGGATGATGTCAGGCAACAGAAGAGAACCGGCTGGCTGAGTGACCTTGGGACAGTCGCAGAATCTCTCTCTGCCTGTGTTTTCTCATGTATCAAAAATGGTATTGGAGGTATCAGAGCCCCACCCTGCTGCGTGGTACCTGTTGATGGATCTCCAAGCTGCCAGGATGCCCTCCCACAACTCCACACTCAGTGTATATCAGGACGGCCAAGGGGAGAGCAGGAAGCCATGGAAGCAATGCCCTGCTTGGGAACGTCCAGATGGACAGAAGGTGGGGACTTGACTTCACACATCCTCTCTTCCCTGCCCATCTCCAACCATCACCAGAACCCTGCGGGTGTCTCCACTGGGTCTCCAAATCCAGGCAGGTCTGCTAACAAACCTGCATGTGTAACTTGTGGGCTACAGGGGACAGCTGGGGTATTTGAGGCCTCTCTAAATGCCCACCCCAACTCCCTCTCTAATAAAGGCTGTCTCCACCCACGAGTTTATTTAGGGGGTGGGGTCCTCTCAACTGCACTAATGTTTACCTGCATCGGCCATGCAGTTGGTGCCAAATGATGTAACCTCTCTGTGGCATCCTCTGAGACTTTTGCAACAGATAGACGGTGTTGCTGTAAAAAATTTAACAAGCCTACAACTGACACCCAAACTCCTGGATTCGCCAATGAATCTGATGCCCACGTGTTGCCAAAAGCATTTATTGTCTCATAATTTGATTTACTTTTTTCCATGCGGCTCCCAGTGCCTGCAAGTAGGGGCAAAATGGCTGATGTCTCCAGATGCCACGGAGGCTAATAAAGCTTGCTGTGCTCCCAGCATGCTCTCTGCTGTCAGAAACCGGCAATTAACTTAATAGGGTTCTTGAAATGGAGTCGATCCGGGAAATGTGGCATGTGTTGACACTCTCCCGCTGATCCAAGCAGCCTCCCACCATTGACTTGCCGGGTCTGTTTGCTATTTGAATTATTTAGGAGCTTGTTATGTGAATTAAAAAGCAGCACTTTGCAGCATTAAGTCTAATATTTTATGATCTTCAATTGATTAGGTGGGCTTTCAGGATTACATGGAAAGGTTAAGATAAAACACGCCTCAGACAGGCGGCTCTCGCCAGTCTGCTTTGCTTTTCAAAAGCCTAAATGAAAACCCAAAAGGAGCCTGCCTCCTTTTTCCCTTCCGAGTGAGTCTTCTGGAACCTGTTTTTGGACCATCAAAGGGCTTTTCCTCTCTGAGGACACCAGGGACCCCGGGTTCTCAGGACTGAAAGGAGGCTGGTCTGCCCTTTCTCTACCTTTCTTTTGTCTCTTTCTTGGAACAAAGATACCAGTGCTGACATGATGCCCGGAGGGACAGCCTCCCAAGCCTGGGCCTGCAAAGGGAAAACCCAGCCACTCACTCAGACCTGCATGAGCACCAGGGCCGCACTGCCCTCGGCCAAGGGTGTGTGTCGTACACACCCCAAGCAGCGCCGAGTCTACAGAGCGCCAAGCTCCAGAGGACCTCCCCTGCCATGAGTGCCAATTCACACTTTCCTGCCCTGCCAGCTGCCACCACCTTCTCCCCTGGCTGATGACAATCGTTTTCGACTGGGATTTCCCCCATAAGTCCCATTCCAATCCACTGTACACTCTGCAGCCAAGATATCTTTCTAAAATCCAGCTCCAGCTATGACACTCCCCTGCTCAAAAACCCTCAAGGACTCCCTATTGCCTACTGAGTTAAGCATGTGCTCATCAACCTGGCCTCTCTTTTCAGCCTCATCTTCTGTTGCTCCCATATGAACCAGCCAAGCTGAGCTATTTATCATTTCAGAAAACACCCTCTGTTTTCTGGACTCAGAAGCTTTGCTCTTGACATTCACTTGGTGCCTTAAGCTTCCCGTCTTCAACTATTGAAAGTCCACCAGTCCTTGATCATGAAAAGAGTAAGTAAGTATATAATATAGGGCTTCCTGTGTTCTAAGCACTTTATATATTATTATTTCATTATCTCCATTTTACACATGGCAAAATTCAGGTTCAGAGAAGATAGGTAACTTCTTCAAGGTCACTCAGTTAGCTGGGATTCAAATTCAGGTAGATCAGGCTCATTTAATTCCACTTGCTTGGTAAAGCCATCCGTGCCCCTACCTGGGTGCTCTCTTTCTCCTCTGAGGTTTGCAAAATCTACCCTTTCCAGGGCACTGACTTATTCAGGTTGCAGGTATAGGCACCCAGCTTTCTTCTCTCCCAGCACGCCAACACATTGGGACAGTCTGGGCCCCTTGTGTCACAGCAGGGCACAGAGTCAGACTTTGCACGTAGTCAGACTTTGCAGACTCAGCAAGCTGTCAACCCAAAGGCACAACCCCTGGAGGAGTTCTCCTGGTTCCTATCACACTTTTCCACTTCAGCAAAGTGCCGAGTGAGTGAAGGTGCAAGTTCTAAAGGAAGAATGATTTGAACTTGAATCTGGGCACCACCTCTTTTAACCATGAAACCTTGGGAAAAACAGATAATTCACCTCACTGAACCTTGGTTTTCTCACCTGGAAAGTGAAAATAATGGTAGTCTCTTCTCCATAAAGAAAATTATCAAAATTAAATGAAATAATTCATATAACGCCCTTATGGCACATGGTTGCTGGCACACAGTAAAGGCTCAGGAAAAGTTAGCTGTTCTTACCATTGGAGTGAGCCTAGCTGGAGTCTTCAACCCACCCCCTGCAGCCCTGAGACCCTGGGCCTGGCATCTCTACACCTCCACTCCCTCACCCGGACCATGGGCTATTTAAAACTCACCTCACAGGATTACGAAAAAGGACTTAAAGAAATAACAGGAGGCCTGGAAGAGAACAGATGCTCAATATATTAAAGTCATTATTATTTTTAATTCTTATAAACTTTACCCAAGCTGAGGATTTTTTTTTTCCTGGACATGTAAAGATGGTGCCTGACCCCTGAGATCAACAATCCTGTGCAAAACAAATGATATCTGCTGCACCCCAACCTTGCAGCAGGCTCTGAGAAAGGGGATGGATGCAGCCCAGCCCTGGCCTGCAGGGGGCGCTCGATTTAATGCAGGGAGGCTGCAGAGGAGCCCATCTCACCCCAGGCAGAAGGAGGGCAGAGATGCCAGGAGGCCTGAGCCTAGTCTTAGGGGCTCCAGAGAGGAGTGGCTGCCTGATCCCATAACCCATGACCCATCAGATGTGGTGGACATGCCATGAGGAGGAGAGCAGGCACTTTGGTAACTGCAGCATGGACAAGAGTGTCTGCATGATTAGCAATGTCCTCTTAGGAGACTTCTGCCCTGAGAGGGGAGGCTGTTACTAAAATCCCTTAGGTAAGGAGTTGTCTTCCGAATCTCTCTGCTATAGGGAGGCTCTGAAGCCAAGAAGCTCTCAGGAATTATGTCACCACCGTCACAAATAACAACAGCTGGGTTTGGTTCTTTAAGGCATTAAGGTCTTTACCTTGGGTCATATAGATGCATTTAAGGGGGCTGGAGCCAGGAAGTCTAAAATATGTACAAAATCTTATATAAATGTATGCAGGGATATACACTAGGTAGGGGTTCTATAAAATTCTGTATACGTCAGGATAGGCTAACTGCTAGCTGCAGTAACAAATAACCCCTAAATCTCAAAGGTTTAATACACACGTCCCAGTCCAAGCAGGCTGATAAGGAGTATGCAGTGAAGGGCAGAGCTCTGCTGGGGAGCTCCACCATCTTCAAATTGTAGCCCCCAAGGTCACCCTGGGCCACATTCTCTTGGCAGGTGGAGGAGAAAACAAGCACGAAAGATCTTGCAAGAAATTTTAGGGGCCAGGCCTGGAAGTACAATGCATTACTCCTGCCCACGTTCCATTGGCCAGAACTCAGTCCCGTGAGGCCCCTGATTGCAAAGGAAGTTGGGAAATGTAGTCTTCTCGTGTCCCCAGGAGGGAAGGAAAACTGATTTGGAGAACATATCTCATAGGCTTCCGAAAGAACTCGCACAGAGGGGAAAAAGCGCAGGGGATGAAGAAGGATGACAAGTGCCATTTGCTTTATGTACATTATTCACAAAATTCCCACAATTAATACTAGATTTTTTTTTAATTTTATATCCATTTTATAGAGAAGAAAACTGTGAGCTCAGAAAACTGTCACTTACAAAGGATGACACAGGAGTGAGTGGTGGGGCCGAGAAGACACATCAGGATTGTCTCTTGACAACATACAGCTTTAAAGGCATCCCATTTTACAACTTTTGCATATTGTGTATTTTGATTGGGAAAGCAGCTGGGAAGGGAGAAGATAATCTTGAGCTTGTATTTTGAAGATCAGCTAACATTTATTGACTGCTTACTCTGTGCCAGACACCATTCAAAACGCTTTTCCACGTACTGAATAATTACCCCCTACCAATAACCCTCTGAGCTACATGCAGCTATTATCCCAGCCTTACCGACGAGGAAATGGAGTGCAGAGGAGCTGTGTAGTTTGCCCAAGGCCCCACAGCTAGTAAGTGGGGGAACCGGGACTCTATCCCCAGTGGCTATGCCAGTTCCAAAGGCAAACACTCCTTCCTGTACATGCTCACAGCCTGCAGCCGCCCTTGGCCACCCCATGGGTTCAAGGCAAACAGAGAATGTGTCTCCCTCATCCTCATGCCACCACCTTGCAGCCCAAGCCTGATTCTCCCTGTCGGAAGTCACCTCCTGAGGCTGGCCAGCATCCGCCCATGGGCACGCTGACATACCAGTAGAGTCACCAGCCACTTGCAAACTTGTATTCCCACAGCAAAGCCCACCAGCCCATGCAGAGTGGGCCCTGCAAGCCCACAAGCAGCTGGCATCCCCTTCACAACCCCTTTCAATCCGCCTGATGGTTTCATGAAGTTACACTTTTACTATCCCTGACCACTCAGTCATTTAAGCCAAAATAAATGCAGCTACTGGGGCCAGAAGGAGGCCTGGAGTGAACGTAGAGGGAACCAAGGCAGCCTGGTCTGTACTCAGGGCCCCCTGGCACTCTGGGGTGCCGCTTCACACAAGGTGAGGTCCTGAGGATGGACAGACGTCTCCTCACCTTGTGCCTCGTGTGCCTTGTGTTGACTTCAAGCTCTTACCCACTAGCAGCAAGCTGGTGGGTGGGTGGGTGGATGGGTGGAGGGGGTGTGGAATCGTCCCTCAGGCACTCAACAGAGGTATTGTGTGGGTGGTGGGCCCCCAAGACTGAGGAAGGGTGAAGGACATAAAAGTACTGAGATCAAGGGAGGGAGACCCTCAGACAAAAGTGCAACTAAAGCCGAAAGCTCAGAACAGAGAAGAGGGGCAGCCACACCGGTCTGTGCCGGGACCCTCCAGCGCTGAAGTAAAGGTGCCAGGACTAGAGCCAGCTGGACTTGGGTCAGAGCCCAGCTCATCCATTCGCCCTCCAAACCCTCAGTTTCTCAGCCTGTAAAATGGATGCAACGAGGAGGGCCTGGGGGGATGGAGCACATAAATCTCTGAGCACCAGGCTTGGCACGTGTGTTGGCCCAGGGGCCTTTGAATACAGACCTCTTAGAAAATGACAAAAGAGGGGTGGAAGAAGCAGACAATTCTCTAATCATTTGCATCATCAAAGGAGACACCTTATTTATAGTCATTTGTTTTGTAATTAAAATAATCACCTCCTCGTTTCTCATGGGCCTGCATGAAGGTAGCGTGAAGGTAGATCAGTCGCCTGTGTCCCTCCCCAGGCTGCCCAGCTCAGACCAGGCCCACAGAACTGAGTGTTTCTGGCCAGTGTTCACACTCCACAGCGTTCTTCACAGTCCATTCTCTTCCTCACTCCCCGAAGCAGCCCTGGGAGGCAGGTAGAGCTGACCTCATGACCCCATTTCACAGACAAGGTCACGGAGTCTCCCCAAGAGTTTCCGGGAATGAGCAGCAGCTCTGGGCTCCAAGCTCAGGGTGTTCCTGGTGACACCGAAGGGGCTCAGCACCCTCTTCACTGCCTGAGGACCAGCACAGGGGCCCCAGGTCTACCAGGCAGAGGCCAGGCACAAGGCAGAGGTAAGAGCACGGGCCCTGGAGAGAGGCCCTGTGGGTTCCAATCCTAGCGCTGCCCTCTACAAGCCCTGAGACCTTGAGAAGCTGCTGGATCTCCCTGCATCTCATCTGTAGAATGAGGGTGACGTTCCTTCCTGCCTCCTAGGGCGCTGCGAGGACTTAAAGAGCTGATAACATGTGTAACGCAATTAGAACAGGGCCAGGTGTGTAGAAAGAACCATTATGCATCACTACTGACCCCCTGTATGGGAAACCACACCCACCCACCCAGCTACCTTCCATTTGCTTCTGGTGCCCCTGGACAACCGGGGCTGCAACTTATCCATCTTGGAGACTAAGACAGAGAGGCCATGCAGTGTGCTGGTTAGACCTGCAGGCTCTGGTTAAGTTCAGATCCATCACTTCTGGCCATGTAACCTCAGCGACCTCTCTGTCTGCTCTGAGTTTGTTTCCTCCTGCATAAAAATGATAATGATAGAATCGATTTCATAGAGATGCGAGTATTTCGTTAATGATGTAACACACATGAAGCACCTAGAACCGTTCCTGGCACACGCAAAGTGCTAAACAAGTGTCCGCTATCACTGTATCTATGTCCCCAGCTCCCGATCCAGTGGTGCTAAGCAACTCGTTTTGCATCTGTGAATGAGCTGAGTATTTATCCTTCTTGTCCTCCGGATAGCCAGAGAGGTCTTCTCCAAATTCTCTCCCAAAGGTAAGATGCTGGAACAGGCGCTGGCCACCAAGGATGGTCACACCAGGTCCAAGATACTCATTGTTTATAATCTCACTGAGTAAATAAACAGTGTGAGATGGGAAGGCAGGCCAGGGCTTCCAGAAATACTCTGTCCCTGGCTCCAGCCTGGACACAGAGATGCAGTGACCCTGTGATCCTTGCCAGTTGACTCATCTCCCCAAACATGGGCTGAGCTTTCGGCCTCGCTGGCTCCTTCAGATGGTCTGGCAAGCCCAGCAGGAGCCAGTCTAAAGCAGCTAGCTCCAGCAAGAAGGAAAAGCAGGTGTGAATCTGTGATTACTGCCAAAGAGGGCAATCAGAGCAGAAAAGCTCTGGCTAGGGGGGTTTGGGGACAAAAGGCCAGTGCGAAATGATGTAGCCATTGGTGGGTGGCACTGAAGGGCAGGTAGCTGTAAGGTGGGCATTGCTGTGCTGGGAGGCGGAGGTCTACAGGGTTCCTGGGCGCAGGCTAGGGAAGAATCTGGAAGGTACCTCCATCACCTCCCAGGATCAGGGAGCCATGGGGAGAGCTCCCAGAGACTGGCTCCAGCCTCATGGTCAAAACTGGTCAGGGTAGAAAGATGGTGACATCAAGAAAAGTCTCCAATTGTCTAGTGCCCTTCCTAAAAACCTAGATCACTTTAGAAAATTACTACTATGTTTTTAATTTTGAAAATACAACTTCCATGCCAATGACATCACTTATAATCTCAAATGACAGAACTGGGCACTTAGAGATGACACAGTTCAACCACTCTGATGTACCGGTCAGAGGCTGTGACTCCATCCATCCATTCTGCAGGATTTACTGAGCACCTACTGCAGAGCAGGCACTGATCGAGGTGCTGGGACCTGCAGACAACATGACAAACTAGGGCCCCATTCTCATGGAACTTGCACTTTGGGGAGGAAACAGACAATATATGATAAGTGACTAGAGAAAGATATATGGAGAAAGGATAAAAATTAGGAAGAAAGCAAACTGCTTTGTGATAGTGATGGACAAGACTGCCAGGTGATTATGAAGCTCTCTCAGAGGTGACAGCCGAGCTGAGGCCTGAAGCAGAAGCCATGACAAGGGCAGAGGAAGAGCTCTGCCTGCAAGTGCAAAGGCCCTGAGGCACAGGTTCATTTATGGAGGTCCAGGAAAAGGGAAACGTAGATGTGACTGAGGCGAGTAAGCCCTGCTAACATTTATTGGGCTCTTTATGCCAGGCACCATTTTAAGCATTTTACTGGTAGCTTATTAAATGCTCATAAGGACCCCTGAAGGTAGGGTTCCATTATTAACTCCATTTACAGCTGTGGAAACTGAGGCCAGAGAGGTTAACCCACCCAAAATTACCCATTTAAGACCCACCGGGCAGAATTCCCTTCCTGGCATTCCAAACCCAGGCAAAAGCTAGGGGACACAGACCCCGTGGGCCTCAGAAAGGAGTTGGGATTTCGTTCAAATACAATGGGAAGTGATCAGTCACAACATACGTCAGTGGCCAGTTCAGTGATTACTGAGCACCTAGTGTGTACCAGGAGCCAAACCCCTTCCTGCGCCCAGGCAGCCTACGGAGATCCTGGGGTCGCAGGCAACAAACACTAGGCATGCGCCCTCTCTGGCGACCGTCCCTTCCCGACCCGCCCCTCAGGCCTACCCCATCCGCTGCCTTCTCACCAGGGTCGGAACTGGCGCTCTGGTCTCGGCCCCTCGGACCCCAGCGCGCAGAGCGCAGCCACCCCGCGCCGCTGGCAAACCCGGCTGTCAGACCTGCCTCTCGCTCGGAGGCGCCGCCTCCTCCGGAAGCCCTCCCGGGTGTTTCTCGGGGAGGCCAGCCTGGCCAGGTTAACCTGTAATTAGAGCGCCAGGATCACCAGCCCCCGGGGAAGCCTTTGTGCCATCAGCTCGGCCGCGCGGGTCCAGCACCATAAGCCCCTGGTGTCCGCGGTGACCACGCGGTGGGCACCCGGCCGGTGGAGCGCGCACGCTGACCCCCGCGGGCGCCTCGGCTTTCTCGACCCCTGCTCCGAGACACCGGAACATTCCATCCCGGAACCTCGGCGCCCCGAGGATTCCCAGCCTCGAGGTGGCGCGGCCTGATTGGCAGGTCCTCCTTTGTCAAGGGTCGGGGCCGAGGGAGGGCTGTGGTGCCGAATTGCTGTTTTTACTCCTGCCATCGTTAATTCAACTATTGACAGAGAAAGGAGGGTCCGCCGCGGCTTTGTGTCACGCACTCACTGTAATTTACTTGAAAAGAATTAAATCTCAATTACCTGCCATTCGTTTTGCATAAAACGAGCCGTAAGGAGGCTGCAATCGCTGAGTGCTTGAAAGGACAACAGCCCCATTGTTGCCATATTAGGACAATATTTCTCAATTTGAAACTTAAAACAGTCGAATTAAGCAGCTTTGTTTGACCACGGTGGCCCACCGATAGGCAAGACTGACACCCCACCTCGGACGCCAGACATTACAGTTAACGAGCATAATTTTCATTCATTTAAGTCTAGACCGATCTTTTAAAATCGTTGCATTTATTGTAGAAATGTACCTCCCAAATGTTAGAAAGGAAAATGTAATCTTTTGTCTGTTACCTAGCCCAGTTGATAAATTATCTAAATGCCGTGAAAATTCCTCCTGCTGGAGCTAAAATCAGAGAAAACTGTAATTAAGCCACTTGAGATTTGTTTAAATGTCCAAAGAAATCACACTGTTTTTCAAATAAAGTTACTTCTGTTCTCATTTTCTCTCCTTTCAGATATGGTCATCAGGTAAATATGACTGATTAGCTTTTCAACCAAGGCTTTTAAAGTGTATTTAAAATATTCAATTCTGCAAGATTACATCACTGTTAACTGGTGTGTTCAGCAAATTTGAAGCCCAGCTAGGTTTTTAACAACTTCTGTAAAAGTAAACCGCTGCTTTCAGTGAGCTGTAGTTTCCATTAACGTTAATGGTTTTTCAGTAACAAAATGTAACTGTTCAATCAAGCTTGAATATTAAAAAGAAGCCAGTTACTAATTGTAAGAACCCTTGAAAAACAAGGCAAAACTGCAAATTAAAAAATATAATTGGTAACATTGGGAACTGTGTTCAGAGAGAAAAAATGTTATATGGCTTTATGGATATGAAAATAGAGGTGATCTATTTCATATCTATAAATCTATAAATAAACCTGAAAATAGAGAAGATTAAAGAATAAAAAGGTAATTTTTTTTTTAATCCGAGTGGTAAAAAGCAAGCTGAAATGCTGATTTAGTGCCCGGGATAATTAAACTGTGAAAACCTAGGAAATTAAACCCTGTAACCTAGGAAAGCAAGTCAGAGTAAAACTGCATTTGCTATCGGTAACAGTGGACTTGTCTAATTTTAAAAAGTGCGATTTTATGATTGAAATGTTATTAATATTTTAAGAGGATTTTTTTTAAAGAAAGAGTAAAAGCTGCTGTCTTCTTTTTCTTCTTTAATGAGTAGTCTTTTAAAGAAAAAAATATTTTACCGTCTGCTCCTTTTTATTTTTTAAATGCGTGTGAAAATGATAATGTTTAATTTTACTTTTAATGACTAAAATTTTATAAAGGACTGTTTCCTTTATTCTTTCGGGAGAGGATAAACGTTTGGCTGCAGCAGAAAACAAATTACATGCGGAATAAACCAAGGACTCGACTCTATTTTCATGACTGGGTTTTTGAACAATAATCCACAGAGGTGGGGTAGAAAGGGATTCATCAGGCAAATGAAACAAAGTCCCTGATCTGTATTCCTTTTCTGATATCACCTCCTGGAATATCGGCAACATTTTAAGTTCCAGCCTAAACCACAAATTCCTTCAGAACAAATCAAATGTCTTTAAAGAATATTTCTGTTTGAAAAGGAATTAAGCTCTCCTGAAAGAATTTTAAAGGTTGTGATATTCACAGTCTGATAAAGCAGCACCTTTAATGAAATTCTAATTAGCAATTTCATGCACTTTGCTATTAGTCATATCAGATTAGTGCACATTTTCACAGCCTTCCTTTAATTAAGTGCACTTATTCCAAGTTTCAAACACTTTCCTTATAAGATGAAAACTGTGCTGAAATGTTATTTAGTAAACAGAGGAAGTGTGAAAGTGTAGGTGCGCGTGTGTACAGGGGCAGACATTTTTAACTGTCTACAAATTTTTTTACATTTAGAGTTGGTGAACTCAGGTTTTCATGCCTTCTTTCTTGTGTTCTGTGTTTCTTTGGTATTTCTAAAGGACCTACTCAAATCCTTAGCCAAGTGCATATCGTGTGTTTTTGCCTAAAACATATTTTCTGTATGTGTATGTATGTTGGCAGATTTTTTGCTTGAAACATCTTTTCTTTATGTCTGTGTGTGTGTGTGTATAAGGAAAGAGAGAGAAACTATGTAATAGACAATATTTAGTTTTTAAAATCTCCTCTGAAAAGCAACAAACAAGCACTTGCCCGTACAAAGTCCCCATCCCGTCAGCTTTCACAAGCACCTCTTTTCCTTTGAAAACAGCAGTAAGATGTCATTCTACCTTCTAACTTTCATTCTGAAGCCCCAGCAAGGAGCAGGCGGCTGGCTTCATGGTGAGCCGGATGCGGGGACACCGGATGTCTTCCTTCATTTCAGACTCAGCTTCTCCTCGCGAGAGCCCGGCAGTCCAGCCAGTCCTTTCCTAAGGATTCACACCCTACAGACCCCAGAACCACCCACCCACCGCCCCGATCATCCCTCCCTCCCAGCCTGCTGGAGGGTTGCTCCAGTTCAGGGAGATGGTATTGTCTGGGAATCAACCTGATCTTATCTGTAGCCTTTTGTCAAGAGGAAATTTTTGTTGCCTGTTTTGCTCAGAGGTTGAAACTTGTAATATATTAACTAATTGCTTGCATCTCTACCACATGTTCTCTTGTTGGTGTCATTCATTTATACTGTAACATTTTTGACATTTTTAGATCGTCTCTTGGGACTCCTGGGCCTCTTAGCAGTTCCCTCCATGAAGAGTGTTTGCCTAATGATTACTGACTGACATCTCAATAACAAGCAAAGGAAGAGTTGGTCACATCTATTGAAGAGTTCTGGGGTGTGTGCGTGTGTGCGCGCGTGTTTTAATTCATGGTCTACTTTGTCAAGTCATGTGTGAGCCATAATTTAAGTTAATAATTACCAGACATGAATTCAATGAAACATTGGTGTCTACACTTTAAAAAAAAAATAGTCCTGAATTTTAATGCATTCAGAAAACGTTTGCCTAGGGCCAGGCTGGGTCCAACACGCATATGGAAGCACTTTAAAAGTGATAAATGATTTGGAATCTACCCTGTCTACTGGTGTGCTTCTCAGGAAAGAAAATTAGAGCTAACAGGTGTTAGATAGGGAATGCTGGGGCATTTTAATAGAATTGTCAAAATGTTGGTACCAGATGTTGACATTAATGCACACAACTCGGAACGTAATGCCGGGCCGCCATTTAAATGATTATTTGTTTAAATTTCAAGTCGCCAGCAGGAAATCCTTACTTTGCTCAGCACCTTTCTCTACACACCATCCCCCTGCTCTTTCCCCTACGATTTGCATCAAAGTGTCCTGGCTGTTCAGCTCACAGATGCATGCTTTAAATAATCCATGCCTGTCAAATTTCATTTTTTCTTTTCAGATCATACTCATCACATCCCCATCCTCGCCAGCCTTGAAGTCCGCCTCAACGTATTTGTAGACGAGAAAAAAATGATTTAAATACTGCCAGTTACAGGATAATTAATCTTTGAACTACTCGGGAACTTCAAATGTATATACCAAGTAATCTGCATGAACTTGTAATTACTATGTATTTATACGATATTTTCCATGTAATCACCGAGTCGTTACATGGTTATGTGAGCCTTGTAAATTATGGCAATAGCAGAAAACTAATCTCGCCCATGCCACTGCAGAAAGCTCATGCGGGAGCTGCTGGTATCCACCGCAATTAATCGAAGGATCCAGAAAGAGTCTATCCTTTAAAGGAAACTAGAATGTTTGCCTACAACAGAGTCTCAACTTTCAGAACTCTCAGGGGATTGAGAGACTGGTGAGGTGGGCAGAGAGCAGTCTCCCTCATTCAGCTCTCATACAGAGACTGATTGGCATGGGTCATTTATTGCTGCTGGAGTTGAAAAGCAATTGGGAAAAAAAAAAAATCTCTAGACAAAATCCACCGTCCGTTCCGCAAGCAGCATTGCGCTGTGACGAGGGGAATTTCCTAAAATAAATTCCAGTGTGAGTTTCCAGAGCTAACCCTGAGGCAGATTTGGTTTGTCATCTTTTTGAACCCAATTAAAGCAGAAGCAAAACCTTCCGTTCTTCCAGACGGGGGCATCTTGTCCAAGTCTACAAAGCACCTTCCTTCACAAACAAACCTTGTGTGTGTGTGTGTGTGTGTGTGTTTGTGTGTGTTTGTGTGTGTGTGTACACACATATCCACTAATTTAATGTCTTCAAAAGCCACATTGGACTACGTGATCCCTTTTGTTCAAAAGCAACTATCCAGATGGGAAGGACCCTTCTCTTCTTGGAAGGTACCCTTGACTGGACCACTGAGGTCTTTTCCTTGGCACAGGAAAGGGTGACACTGTATACAGGGTCATGGCCTTTCTGGGAGCTAGAAGTGGCCACTCAGAACAGAGCAAGGGGGACAGAGAGGCTAAATCCCTCCTGGATCCTGAGCTCCCACAGAGTCGCAAGATTTCCTCTTTTCTCAGCCCTACTTAAAAATAGAAAGAAACCAGCCAGCAACCTCGGAGGGTCTGCCAAGGCCCCGCTGCTCAGCTGACCCACACCCAGACCCTGGCCTGGCTTGAGATTCAATGGCCATGTGGTTCAGCCTCCTCAAAACCTTGTCTTTGCCGAGGCTCATCCATCTAGAATGCACTTTCTAATACGGCAACCACTAGCCATAGGTGGCTATAGAACTACTTAACTAAAATTAAAGATTCCGTTTCTTGGTGTCATTAGCCACATTTCAAGTGCTCAGTAGCCGTGCATGGCTGGTGGCCACCATATGGGTAGCACAGACACAGAATCTGTTCAAGATGGTTGTTCTAGAACTCTACGTAATTCTCTGCTATCTGTCCTGGTCTGTCCCTGCTCTGGGACACTGGCATATAGGGAGTCAAAGGACAAAACCAGAGTGGTTTTCCTGAGGCCACGAGGAAGCTGCCTTGCCTTGTCAGTATCACCTCTTCTGACCATATCTGGCCTTTTGTGCAGAGTCAAGGTCAGACCCCAGGCTGAGCGTGTTACCCAGAGCTCAGTAGGCACTTGCTGGGATTCCTCTTGGGAACAAAAGCTCCAGACCCACAGAGCCCTGGGAGGCAACTGGGGCCATGGTGGCCTTAAGCAACTTGGCCAGATTGGCCTCTTCATCATAAAGATGCCAGCCTTCACTGGTATAAACCTGGGATGTCCCTCTGCCTTCCAGGGTAAGAAATTCCAGGGAGAAATTCTAATTACTCATTATTTATTACCTTCAATTATGCATGCTATTATTTGCTCCTTGATTGATATTATACATAACTCATTATGGCAGCAGGTTTTTCCAGTGCCAACCATACACCAGACCAATTGCCTCTCAAATCCTTACAAAATCCTATGAAGTAGAAACTGTGATCCCATTTTACAGATGGGAAAACTAAGGCTTGATAGATTCCCTGATTCCCACAGAGCCACATGGCTAGTCAGCAGTGGATCAGGATCCAAACCTCACCCCATTTCCACACACACGGGCCTATTCCTCAGTCTCCTAGGAGCCGTCTCTGCTCCCAACAGGCAGCCAAGAGGCTAAGCAGAGTGTGGAGCTTTCCAAGTCCTCAGCATGCAGTTTCCTTATCGGCTTCACTCCGCCAACAGCTGTCCATAGATCAGCCCTCCCAGTCCGTGCTGGTTTCAAAAATGGCCCCAGTTTTCCACTCTCCTCACACCCATGCCTCCTTTGCAATGGGATTTTGCAACTCCTTCCCTCAAGAGGTGGAATGCATTTTGCCAAGTGTATTTCTGAATAAAGATTGGCCTTGTGACTTGATTTGGCCAATAAAACGTGGCAGGAGCAACACTGTACCAATTCTGAGAGTGGGTCTTAAAAGGTATTGTATTCTCTCCCTCTCTCTCTCTCTCTCCCCCCTGCTTCTCTCTCTCTCTGTCTCTCTCTCTCTCTCATACACACACACACACACACACACACACACACTCTTGCCACCAGCACCTACATGAGCATGAGCCCAGGCTAGCCTGCTGGGATAATAAGAGATAAATGGCCCAGTTGTCCCCACTGCCCTGCTGATGTCCAACCAATCCCCCGAAGTAAAGCCACTCGGGGACCTGCAGCTGACCACAGCTGCTTGAGGAAACTTACTTAGGAAAGAAGAACTGCCCAGCTGAGCCCAACCAAATATGCTGACCTATGTAATCATAGAGAAATGATACCTGTGAAGCCCCTCTATTTGGGGGTGGTTCGTTTCACAGCCGGTTCTAAGTACAGCCACCCGTGTAGCCAGATAGGGTTTCCCCTTTAAATGTCTGCTCATGTTTATGGCTATGTCAGAGCTTCTGCTGGAGACCCTGAAACCCATCAGCCTGGTGAGAGTCAGGGGCATTCCTCGTCACCAGTTCGGAACACCATGAAACCTCTTTGCTCAGTAAGCAACTGGCAAATGAGAATTTTTATTTTAAAAAGTCTAACTGTGGCTGTCCTACATGAGATTCATGCCCACTTTTGGTTCTGATTTTGGACCAAACCACAAAATCTCCCACATCCACTGAGATTCTTGCTTTTATTTTCTTTCCTTTCGTAGCCAGGCATCCAGAGGAAAATGTTTAGCTCTCCCAAATCCATCAGCCGCCTGCAGGGCTGAATGAGACTCACCCAGCCCATTTTCCATTTTCCCATCTCATCCATGGATTCCAGGCCTTCCCAAGCCCAGGATGGAACTCACATGGGAAATCCCATAAGACCTCATGTTTCAAACGGTGCTACAGAGCCCACAACACATTCCACGCAGCTGAAAGGGAGATGCTGGAAGCTCGGTGGTGGCCAAGTGCGGCTGTTCCAGCAAACTCCATGGAGCCTCAAGGAAATGTTCCATCACTTGTGTTTTGGGTTTCACAGTTTTGCTCTATTAGTTCTGGGAATTCCTAAGCATTTTAAACTCTACATTCATTCAATAAGGAAGTTTTAGATACCTACTACGTGCGGGCAAGATTTGGAGAGATAAAGAAAGGGAGAAAAGAGACCTAAGTTTGGAGAGATCTCACTGATGGGCAGGAATAAAAATGACAAAAGACATTGATGAGTGGAATAAAATCAGCCAAGAATAACTTATGGTTCAAAAGAATATGAAAACAAATATATATATGTTCCTTTATGACTGAAGCGTTGTGCTGTACACCAGAAATTGACACAACATTGTAAACTGACTATACGTCAATAAAAATATATTTTAAAAAATTAGAATAGCTGATATTTATAAACATTCAGTATCTTCCAAGGACATACACTTCCAGTTTCTCTAACATGCATTAATTTACTTAATTCTCACATCTACCTAATCATGCAGGCATTATTACGTGTCCCATATTGTAGATGAGAAAACTAAGGCATAGAGAGGTTGAATAATACAGGCTTTCCTCCTTTGCATTTCTGAAAATACACATGAGAATTAAATGCATGGAAGTTGAGTATAGACCGATGTGATAAAAATGGAATACCATTTTAGTGATGTAAAATGTAGAAGATACCCTACACTTGATTATCTAAATATTTTAAATCTTGTTAAATCAAAATGATTAAAACTCTAAAATATTAATTAAACATATAGACAAAAGGACTGCTAAAGTAATTTCTTAAACCAAATCTCTGACCTCTTGGCTGACCTGAAATGGTATTTATAAAGCAAAAAGAGCGTTTTTAAAATTGAAGTATGGTTGACTTACAATATTATATTAGCTTCAGGTGGTACAACATAATGATTTGAGATTTTTATAGATTACACACCATACAAAGTTATTATGAAATATTGACTATATTCCCTGTGCTGTACATTATATACCTGTGACTTATTTATCTTTAAAAGAGCCAGTTTTAATTTGGGTCAGAGTACTTACTCAGAGGGAGGCATTACAGCAAAACCAGCTCTGAACACACTTGTGAGCTGGGATGCTCAGCACCTGGTGAGTCAGAGCAGAGCCTGGGAGCTGGCGAACCTGAATTTGAACAAGGGCTTCTCCCAGTGCAGCTGGGTGTCCTTAGGCCCATCACTTAACCTCTCTGAGTCTCAGTTCCTCAGTTTAGCATGGAAATTTTGATAACAACTTTCCAAGCCTCTTGGGCTCTTTGTGAGGATTAGCTCACATTGCAAATGAGTTCTGTGAACTGTTCTGTGAACACTTTTGCTCCAAGTTAAACTTCTCAAAGTGTGGTCCGTAGATGGGCAGCATCAGCACCACCTGGGAACGGGGCAAATTCTCAGGCCCTAGCCCTGCTGAATCAGAATCTCTGAAGGCAGAGCCCAGGACTATCCTTTGGCAATCCTTCTGCATGGGGAAGTTTGAAAACTTCAAACTGTCAACTCAAGTGATGCCACTTCCCCAGGAGGGTCCCAGGTTATAAATGTGAGAATTATCGAGAGTGCCCCTTTCATTCTCAAAAGTATCTCAGAATGGATAGTAAATTGTAATGGTCCCCAAAAAAGGCTCACATAAGCCTAAGCCTTTCTAAGAGATGAGGATTGTATTACCACCATGGAGACTGGCTAGAAAAAGGGAGGGAAGGAAGGAAGCCAGGAGGGAGGGAGGAAGAACGGATGAGAGGAAGGAAGGAAAGAGGGAAGGAAGGAAAGGAGACAGACGAGCAGGCTTTCTCTTGGCTCTGCCTCTTAGACAATTAGAAACAACTAGAATTAGAGACCACGGGCATAGTCCCCAAGACCACAGTGGCCCAGAGGATCTTGGCTGTTGGGGCCGCTTCTACGTCAGCAATCATGCCATCAGCTACAAATGCTACAGGTCAATCATTGGTCCCTTTACTTTCACAGAGCCTGGGTATCGCCCCAGCATCCCACACACAGCACTCCATGCAACCATTTATTTGCAGGATGTGACTTCATCCACCCCCTTCATCCTAGAGATGAGCAGACTGAGGCTCAGACAGTAGCCTCCCTTTGGCATATGGAGGGTTTGCAACACTCACAGTGCTTCACAGAAATCATTCTTCATGGCCCCTTTGCAGCTATCTGCTACCTGAGACTGAACTGCTTTGTATGGCTGGGCTTGCTGAGAAGAAAAGAGAGGAAATTTGCAACTTTTGGTGAAACAAGCCCAAGCTGTCTTGGAGGAAGTAACCTCAGCTTTAACCTAACCAGGCAGGGCTCACTCATTCTTTAGATGAACAAACGGAGGTGCAGCGAGGTTAACTGGCCTGCCTTGGTAGCCAAGGGGACCTAACCTGAACTTCCTGACTCCACATGGTCCTTGGATATTTGATTGGAAGTGTTGATTGTCTCTCAGATTTAAGGACTCTCTTTTGCTGCTGGCCTGAAATTCTTATCTTAGAGATTCATTTCTTTGGATGGGAAGAATGGCTCAATCACTCAATCACTCAATCATCAAGAGTCTTACCTGTGAGATAAGTACCTTTATCTGCAAATGTGATCACAAGTTGGCAGGAGCCAAGAATAGGGTCTTCTCACCAGTTTGGTCATACCCACATGCCTGTTCATTTACTGTTTACTCAAAATTTTACTTTCAGTTAATTCATTTTTATTAATAACTTTAATACATGTATTCGAAAAAAACATGCTACTATTGGAAATGGAAAACCAGTTTCACTTACTGTAATTTGTTAAAAACCAATAGATAACTTTTAAAATATACAAACGTTATTCAGTGCAATAACTCCAACCAGCTCAGGTGCCATCAACATGACACAGAGTGCACATAGAAACACCAACACAACTGGCAAGGTGAGACTAGGAGAGGGTGAGAGGGAAGGGTGCCCACGTCTGCACTGAGGCTGCACCGTGCTTTCCAGAGAAATCCCAGGGATCGGAGGGAGGCTTGGACACAGCCTTGGGTAAGCCAATTCTATTTCAAGCTCAGTTTTTTCAGCTCCACAAGTGAGGCTGAGCATGATCGTTCTTTCCTTCCAGGACCTTTAAGAGGACAAGTAAGTAGGATTGTGGCTATTTGTGAGCTTTATAAACAGTGACACAGCACAAAATTGAATGCTCACGATTATTGTTCTCAGTTCTCCCCACCGTGTGAGGCTGCCAGGCCTGAGCAAATACAGGTGGTTGCACAAGGGAGGGTGCTGTTCTAGGAAACCTTGTAATGTGTGTCACGCACCTGTAAACATAAAACATATACATATACATATATATTTTTTCTTTCTAGATTCTTTTCCATTATGTATATTTATAAGAAATTGAATATAATTCCCTGTGCTAGACAGTAGATCCTTGTTGTTTATCTATTTTATATATAGTAATGTGTGTCTGTTAATCCCCAATCCCTAATTATAATTGAATCACTTTGCCGTACACCTGAAACTAACATTGTAAATTGATTACACTTCAATAAAAAATTTTTTTAAAAACATGAAACTGAGAAAAATGCAAACAAGAGTAGACTATCAAGACTAAGTAGGGCAAAAGAAGAGCATGCAGGTCATAAGGGATCACACAATTGCCCTAGTTTAGCTTCAGATTTAAAGCTGAGCCTCCTGGTGGCAAAAGTGAAAAGGGGAAAATTTATGAAGCAGAAAAGCCAAGAAGCATTTCAGCTTCTCAAGGGACATAGAGCTCTTCCTAGTCTTGAATTTCAAAATTTCTCACATGTGGTTTAAGATAGGGACACTAGGTGACAGGAAAAGTAGTCTTGTCCCAGGGCTCATCCAGACTCAGAAGCCCCTGCAGATCACCAGGCCACTTCTGAATCTGACAGTGCCTCCTGGCTGATTTTGGATTCATACTTTCTGCTTTGTGCTGTGACTATCTCCATAGTGTGCACAGTGGGAAGAGAGCTGAACTGTGAGCCTGAGGACCCCAGGTCCAGTCCTGGGTTGTGGGATCCCACGCAAAACAGCTAACTGTGGCCTAAACTTCCCCACCTGCTGTTGCAGCCACTGAAAATCATTTTAGAAGAATTCTAATTGCATCAGAAAGGCTCGTGAGGCATATAACAGATATGGCATGATTTCACCCATATTAAATAAGCCAACAGGTGTACGAAAAGGCCAAATGCAGGCTGGTTAGGAACACGTGGCCGGTGCTGGAGCCAGTCCTTCTGTCTGGGCTCAAACCTTATCTCCCACCACCTCCCTCTGCATGGCCTCAGGCAAGTCAAAACCTCTCTGTACCTCTGTTTTCTCATCTGTAAAATAAACATAATAATAGTACCTACTGGATAGAGTTGTTTGGAGTTGCAGATTAATTAGTACATAAAAAGCACCTATAATAGTGCCTGGCACACTGAGCATTCCTGTGCATGCATGTGTGTGCGCGCACACGCGCCTGCCTGTGAGTGTGGGTGTGGCCACTGAGAAAAGTTCAAACAAAAAAAATCCGAAACGCTAAATGTCTTCTGGCAGTGATTTGGGTTTTCTTCTTCATGCTTTTCTTTACTTTGCAAATAATTTTCTTTGTTTTACTTCTCTACTCTGAGGAAAGTGCTGCGTGTTCGATTTTGATCATCTGCAAAATCAGGATCCCAAGCTTTGTTCCACAAGCCCCACAGGGTCACTGTAAAGTTCAAGAAGACACTGAATTCAGGGTCTAT
The DNA here is from genome assembly GCF_048773025.1 of Camelus bactrianus. NCBI lineage: Eukaryota > Metazoa > Chordata > Mammalia > Artiodactyla > Camelidae > Camelus > Camelus bactrianus. The sequence goes on from NC_133549.1 coordinate 28,298,134, forward strand.
AAACAGTGAAGTGCTGTATACAGCTGGGGAATTACCTGTATAAGCACACCGGAGCCTCAAACCTCCAGCTCTTTGGGCCTGGCCCCCCATGGGTGGGTCTTGCGGCTGGGCCTTCTTCACATCCTGGCCCTGGATCTGGGTTGGGGGCTGCCCCCCTGACTCCTGAGTCCTCTCTGAGCCCCCTCCCCCAAAGGCCCCTTGAGCGGGGGAAACGTTCCCCCCTTCAGCCATCAAATGCTCTCAGCCCCTCAGGTTTAAAAGCCGCATAGTCCTTTATCATCCCCTTCCTGGTGGAAAGAGTATCTTTCCCGCAGCATCCCACCCACACACACCTCCCACCCCTACCACAATCGGGCCTCTGAATGTTTTCTATTAAATTCAACTATTTTTTTTAAATGTGCAAGGGTCTCCATCCTTGGGTATTTATTCCACCACTTAGGGGATATCTGGAGCCAGCCCCCTGTCTCCAGCTTAGTGATCCAAATTCAAATCTAGAAATGAAAATTTTAAAACACTGAGAATCAAGGAACCAGCAGAACTTCTCCACATTTTCTTCTTGAGATTTTTTTTTTCCTGAAAGCAAATTTGGCCTCTTAAGCGAGATACCACCGTATATTTATGGGAGTTTAATAACTTCTTCCATTAATAACATAGACAAACTAATTTACCCAAACGTGTCTGTTTTAAACTCTGGGAACAAAGGGTGGGAGGAAGAAAATCAATCTTTCCTTTGTACTTGAGCCACTGACCCGTTAAAGCTTTGAAGATCATTTCTTTAAGAAATTGCGAGGAGTTATTTAACTACAAACAGCAGCTACCTTCCCATTCCAGCTGCGTAATCAAGCATAATAAATTAGAGTTTTTAAAAAAAAAAGTTGACTCCTTTTTTTTTTATAACTGAAAATCCTTAATAGCACTTTGACAAATCGGCTTTATGGCAGACGCCGAAGAACTTTCCTTGCACTGGAGCTGGCTAGGCCAAGCTGAAGCCATCGGAGACATTCCTGATTGGAAGCTGTCGGGAGAAACCCAGGTTTTACTTTTGAAGCCGGGCTCCATAAAGTTCCTGGTGCTGGCAGGGGTGAGCGCTGCCCGGGGACCCAGCCACCCTGAGCAGGCGGGCGGCTGGCAATTTCCGGTCTCCGCCCTGAAACGCCCACCCGACCACCGAGGGACCCGGGCATCGGCATCCGGAAGGAGCAGTTCAGGCTGGCCCCTCGGAGAGGCAAAGAACGTCCCTCCTGAATCTGGTCAGCATTCCTCCATGCAAACCTTTCTGATCTACGGTGATAAAAATCAGTCTCCGTGGGTCTCGAAAGAGTCAAAGGCCCTTCTTAATCAAATGATCAACTGTTCATTTTGAAAGCTTGACTGCTTCAATTAAGATCACAGGCAGGAGACGGGCTGGTCATATTACCCTCCTTTCCAGTCGGCCTGGCCAGTCGCCGTCCCCGCAACCTACCTTTGACCACTCCTGTGCCTGCCTGGAATGCTCCTCCACCCCTTGATGAAATCTGACCACCCGTCAAGGCCTCGTTCTGCTCCTGCCTCATCCCAGAAGCCTCCCTTGGGCCGACCAGCTGGCAGTGACCTTTCTTCCCTCTGAGATCTTACAGCCATATTGTGTGGCCCTTCACTCAGAATTTTATCTTAAGCTGCTCTTCATCCACTTACAATCAGTCAGACTGCAAGCTCCCTGAGGCTCCTGGCCACAGGACATGGCCTGCCTGAGCACACCCTCATCACTGACTGAAGATAACCTCTGAGCAAGCCTGCAAACAGGCAGCCCTTGATGACAAAGGGTTAGCTTCCAAAAGTTCATTTGTGAGTCAGTAGTTTGGAATTTAGAATGTCCTCCTTTATTTCTTCCAAAGTAACAATGTTCTAAAATGATGCAATAATCTTCTGGTGGCGGCTAGGTCCCAGGCTAGCCTACAAAGTCCTATTTAGCCTCCAACACAACTGCAATACTATTCAACAGACATGCTCCAATTAACAGTGTCAGTCCACTGGGAGCTAAATAATTTTTTATGGGCTAGTCCGGGAACTTGACCCCATTATCCACTAAAGGGAAGTGCTTTGGTAGAAAGCACACTCACCATGAGGGGCAGCACCTACATCACAGATCTGTGGAGCACCGCCTCTCCGAGCAGTCCCAAGCCCAGCCCTCAGACATGTTATCTCCCAAAGGCATTATTTTAAGCAGGAGAAACAGCAGAGACACTCGTGTGCTCTGATGTAACCTTAACTAGGGCTCTCATCTTTCCCCTTCTGTCCTTGGCACTGGGCCACGTGGAGCAGCACCCCTCTCCCGCCCCCAGCCTCAGAGCACAAGGTCAGTTAATGCTGGGACCCCCGAGCTCTGATCCTGCCCGTCTGTCTACACCTGGTGACTAGACACCCTGGATTTCTATTTTTCGAAACAGCAACATTTAAGGGATAATGTTTTCGATCTCATCCTCAGTTAATCACCGCCTGCCCCCCACCCCTAACGCCAGGAGCTCCTACCTTCAGAATTGGTGTTCTCTTAGACAATACCACACATATATCTCTTCTGAGCAAGTGGCCTATAAATTATGTTCACAGCAGTGTTTTTCCTAGAAATGTCTCCATCCCAAATTTCAGACCCACCCTCTACTCAGTCCATGTGACCCGAGAACACCTTTTCAACCAACATATTAACACGAGGGAGGTTGACCCTGGAAGGAAAGTCGAAAACAGCCTGGGTCCTAAGGGCAAAAGCCTAAAAAGGGAAGCTTCCAGAGCCTCCTTACCTCATCGCTGCACCACTCTGCAGATGCTGTGTCAGAACCCATTTAAAGCATTCAAGCATATAATCAAATTTCAGTAATGAGTTATTAATTAAGCAGGGGCAACCAATTCTCTGCTAACTGCCTCATAAACAATCGACAGGAGATTTGTGAATTTTGACTTCCTGACACTATTAAACAAATCAATATTAGGTTTCAGACACAGCAATTCAGACAGTTTTCTCTGTTATTTGGCAGCCATCTGCCTGGAATACTAATGAAAGAATTAAGAGCTGGAGATTTTGCATGTGTTCCATCAAAAAGATCCTTATCTGTGGGGAATTGGGGCCTGATTTGCATGGAAGAAGTCTTTGCTTTTGTAGGTACAATTTTTCTCAATATGTCACTCATTAGTATTTATAAAAGCGCTGGGCAGTGGAACGTCCACCAGGCTTCAGCACGAGCAGCCAAAGCCCTATTGGAGATAGCTCGGAACAAAGCAATTCATTTATTTATATATTTTGCAGACTGGTTAATTTATAGCTAACCTAACCCACGGAACACTTGGGTCTAAGAATACTGCCAAGCTTCTTACTCAGCTTTTATTTTTTTGAAAGATCTGTTTGTTCCAGTGTAGAAAGAGCTAACTAAATGAGGAAGATGGAGTTTTTGCAAAATCTGAGCAACCTCTAAGTGGCAAAACGTGGTCATCTCTGTCATTTACCCTTGATCGTCTCTCTTTCTTTCTCTTCTCTTTGTTTATTTCCTCTTTAGTGCTCACTTCACTCAACCAGCAGTCCTGTTAAAAATATCTTATACGGACAACGACAGAGATTTACCTCTGTTTACCTAAAGAAGAAATACAGTTTAGGTGGTAGCAGTGCTAAGGGTCCCTTTCTCCTTCCTCCACGCACCCAGACCCAGAGCAGGGGGATTTGCTTAATGGGTCACTTAGCATGTGTAATCCATTCGCTCCATGGCCTCCTGGCTTAGTCGGCCAGAAAGGTGCCAATTAGGAGTCAACCTGAAGGGTTAGAGATTGGGACTAACACGGTGATAAGGACCCTTTCCAGACACACAGAGGCAGAAGGTCCCCTGCTCATCATATACGTCTCTAAATTCCTTGAAGCAAAAAAAAAACCCCAAAAAACAAAAAGACCCACAACTATATGTGTGTGTGTTTATGTATATATGCACACAATTATACATATATACACATCTATAGTTTTTAATATATATTTATATATTGATATATTTTGTACAGATATGCATATCCAGAAATCTACTTTGGGACATTTGAGGTTGAATTTTTTTCAGATGCATTTTGATTTTGTTCCTTTTTGAAAGACATCAAAAAGTATTTTAAAACAATAATCTACAACCAAAAAACTGAAAGTTATTCTCCAATCCTAAAGCTGAGAAATCTTCTAGCTAGTTCTTAACTCCAGATGCTCAGACTGCTATGGAGTTCATTGACTAGCTTCAGAGTCCTCCAGAATTCTCCCAGTATTGTCCACAAATCTTAGTCTACTTGAATGTATTGTCTTTTTTTGAGGAGATGACCCACAGCTTTCACTAGCATTCTTATGGGCTCTATAGCTCAAAATGAATTAAGAACCACTTTTGTACCCCTTTTATTAATGGGAAAGCAGAGGGGCTGAATGCTATGATTCTCAAGATGATGGATGGACAGTGGCTAAAAATTCTACCTCCAGACTTCTGATCTTGTGGTCTCTCATTGCATGGTGTGCTGGAGTTGCTGTTTATTTACCAATTAGGATTTTATTCAATTGTTAGCAACAAGAAACTAAAAATAATAGTGACTTAAGTAGGAAGAAATGAGGTCCACAGAGCAGCAGTCAGGACTAAGTGGCAGCACAAAATCATCAGAACACCAGGCTTCATATCCCTCATTGCTCTTTTCTATCACATGGTCCCAGATGGCTGCCCCTGCTCCAGACATCACATCCTCATCCCTAGTTAGCAAAAAAAAAGGCAAAGGGGAGAGTGGTGGAGAGAGCATGCTCCCTTTTCTAAATATATTCTCCAGAAGACCTTACACATTAAAGACCAAAATTTAGTTACACGGCCATGCCTAGCTGCAAGGGAGGCTTGGAAGTGAAGTCTTTAGGGGAGGTAAAGGAAATTGTACATTGGAGGAAAACCAGTGGTGTCTACCACACAGTACTTCAGAGAAAGTACCCAGCACCCCCACCCAGCACATCCCAAGGACCAACACCCAGTGTGCTTGGAGTGACTCTGACCCCAGTCCACTGCATGAAGCTGGAAGGCAAGGGTGTCATCAAGCCTAAAGGGAGTGTCAGGTCAGAATGGAGGACATGTCAAAAAATGGTCACCAAAGTGAACAGTGGCAGAAGGGACAATCTGGTGTGAAGGTGGAGAGTTAACAGAGAACCAAGAACTGCAGAAGAGAGAATGGGTGAAGCGGGAGGTGGGGTGGATGGGTTTCAGAGACAGACCAACACCCTGGTAGGTGCTCACACAGTACCCTTATAAAAAGGGGCCACCATGGAGCAGACTTTGGGTCTAGTTCTCCTTTGATCAGCCTGCTTTTCTCACCCTCAGACTCTAATCCTGAGTCTCCAAACCTAACAATGAACATTCTTAAGGACACTTTCATCTTGAAGCTTGTGGGAAAAGTACACCCTGTCCTTACAGAAAAAAAAATGAAACTCCAAGCAGAAATCCAAACGTGGAAAGGTAAGAAATTAACATGCAGCGTTTCTCACATCGCAAAAGGAGCTCTATTTTACAAGATTTACAATGGCTCCTTCCAGAGTCCCCCGACATACGTCAAGATGACTTGATATTGACAAAATTCAATCCACACAATATTTCAGAAAAGTAGCAACTGATTGTGTTATACCTCTCTACGTGCTGAAATCAGTAAGGGGAAGACAGGAAGAGGGATCCATGATCAGCTTGGTTTTTATTATGTGGTAGCTATTCCCAGACACTGTCTCAATTCATTCTCACCACACAGTAGGACCATATGGATAGTCTGTCCTTAACTTGCTCAGGGTGACCCAGGATGTGGCAGAGCTGGGACTGGGCACTAGCTGACTGCACACCCCGTTCCCTCTCTCTGCTCTAGATGTCGATGGGATGGTGCGCCCTATCTCTTTGTCGTGCAGATATTTTTAATTTGGTCCAAATATCATATTTTGGTTTTCCACTTAAAACTAGCAGTGAGAACAACACTGTAAAAATGATTTGTGTTCAGGGACATGGAAATTTCCTTTACTTTGTTGCCAAATTATAACTTGGTTTTTAAAATTTAAAATACCCATATTAGCTGTGCAGTCATCAGCTCCCAGTGCATGAGTACTATTAGTTTGGAAACACTATAGATCGTTAAAATAATTCATCAAATGAAAAATCCAGAGAAAATTCAGACTCTATCTCTGTTCCCCATCAATTTTATACTCCTTGCCTTGTTAGAGCAACCTGGAGTCATATTTATGTATTTGAAAATGTTTTAGTTCAGAGCACCGGCCACATGCCAATGGACAACTGAACACTCAAAGTTGACAGTTTCAGCTCCATATTCCTGGATGATACCATGTCAGTCTTTGAATATTATTTCTGGACAATAGAATCTATACCAGTCAGCTTAAGCAGAAAGGGATTTATTAAGGAAGATAAAGTAGCTCACAGAAACTCCAGAAGTGCTGAGAACCAGATTTCGATGCTATAAGAAATATTGCAACTAAAGGGCCACTTTGCTAGGAGAAACACCAACCTTTCCCATGGGGCTGTTGTGCTATGAAACCTGTGGTCTCTGTGGCCCACTGATCGGAACCTATGATCCTGAACTGTGAGCTCCACAAACCCCAGCACAGCCAGCTCCAAACACGGACGCCTACACCCAACTCACCGGCACATCTGATCTTCTGCGTGCAGCTACCATCTTCTACTGCTCACTTCACTTCCAAGATTTGTGTGGCACATCTGCTCGCCACCGTATGCAAATTCCTAGCTGCAAGGGAATCTGAGAAATGTACTTTTTAAATATGTTTTCAGCTCCAGAACCTCTATAATACAAAAAAGATAGGCTAGAAGGGAGTTGGGATGAGCAATGAGTAAGCTAATGGGCAAAATCAGCCACAGCAACGCTGGTCATGGTTTTCTTCTCGTAAAAACTAACACGGATGCTATGAGGCTCACAATAAACCCACACTGTATCCATGCTCAGTAATGCTTTCATGTCTAAACTAATTTAATTTCCACAAAAAGCCCCTTAGCTAGATGTGCACCACCTCATCTGCAGATGAGAAAACTGAGGCTTAGGGATGTTAAGAAACCTTCTCAACATTGTATAGAGAGAGAATGGTGGAGCTGAGCTTTCTTCCGCTCTGTCCTAGTCCAGCAAAAGAGCTACCACGGTGAAACGACCACAGAAGCTCAGCCACTGGCCAGTTGAGTGAATGAAATAAGCTTTTATCTGACTTCCTTAAACCTCAGGTTGCTCATTGGAAAAATGGATATAATTATGCTTCAAAGGGAGAGTCTTGGGAATAGAATAAGATACTATATGTATATCCCCTAGCTTTGGATCCAGAATAGAATATGTCTTTTAAGAAGTGTTAAATAGATAAATGTATGAAAAATTTAGAAAACAACCCCTCCTCCCCCCAAAAAAAGACCATTCTAACTTTTCACTCCCTGACAACCCCTCTTCTTTGGCTGAATGGGACATGATTTACTTAATAATCTGCCTAAGACAGGAAGGATTCACGGCCAATAATTCTATGTTAAAATAGGATTATGTGCCCAAGGAAAAGGAACCTTTTATAGTAGCAGTGGCTCACATTAAAAACAGGAGGCCTGTTAAGAGTCAGGCTTAATTAAACTGATTTCTTGATAAATCCAGGGTGACAGGGACCAACACAGCTAACAACATGCAAGTGCCCTCAAGCTTTCCCTGGGGAGAGAGCGAAAAGGGCATTTTAAGAACTATTGGTGAGGTTATTCGATGGATCTCCCCTTGTTTGTGGGGATGATGTAAGTCAGATTTGGAATTCCTCTTTAATTAGTTTTGGCTGATGGATAGCATTTCTTTGAACATGACCCTAGGTAGACTGGGTCACATAGGGACTAACTTATATTTGGGTTACACTAATTTTTAAAAACTCATCCAGCAAGGCAGTGGCAGGTGCCTTATTTAAAGGGTCAGAATTTATGGGTTTGGGGCCCTCAGGGAGTGGAGGGTAAACAAAAACCTGGCAAGAACTCTCTTCCTTCATTTGTTCACCAAACATTGCATGTAGATTGAAAACAGAATATGCTTCAAACACACATACATACACGACTATTTTTCTTCACCTTTTTATTGAAAAAAAATTTAATTATACAAGCAATACAAGTAATTCTTGTTGCAAAAAGTTCAGAGTTAAAGATGCCTTCACCATTCATTTCATTAAAAAAAGAATAAAATAATTGACCTCGTCGTTTTCTTTCTCTGTCCCAGACATTGTTCTAAGCGCTTTCCATGCATCACCTTATATTTGTCTCCAGACAACTCTAGAGATTGGTGCTATTACTTCTCAGCATGTTGCAGTGAGAAACCTGAGGCACAGGGAAGTTAAAAATCAGCCTGAGATTATACAGCTAGCATGTTGTGAAACGAGGGTTTGAACCCAGGCTGTCTTGCTTCGGAGTCCATGCTCCTACACACCACAACATGCTGATTTCAATCTGTCGACCTCCCGGCGAAAGACACTGCTGTAACTTTCCTGTGACGCCTCCTGGGTATCGTGTTTCCATACATGTTTCCATATACAGGCAAATCTATAAAAAAATATTTTTAAAACAGCTTGCGTTATACATTACCAGAGTGGTTCTCAAAGTGTGGGCCTCTGCAATCAGTACCACTGGATATTTGTTAAAATGCAAATTCCCAGACCCCACCCGAGACCTACTGAATCAGACATTCTAGGTCTGGGGCCCAGCCATCTCTGGTTTAACAAATCCTCTAAGTGATTTGAATACAGGCTGAAGTTTGAGAACCACTACATGAACGGTGTGCACCAGACCGGGTCATCCAAGAAGTAGACACCAAAATAGGATGAAGCCTGTAGGAACCTCTTTCAGGGAAATTCCTGTATGAGGGGCCGTAGGGAGGGAGATATGCAGGATGGGAATGAAAAGGAAATAGAAAGAAGGCTGAGATAACCATCAGGCAATGATGTCCGTCTAACCCCCAGGAAGGACAGGGAGAAAAGGTTAGCTGGGAGCAGGTACAGTGCCTTTGGGGAATCCTTGAGCTCAAAGTTGGCCAATAAAGAAGTCCCATGTCTCCCAGCAACAGGTTCCCTTTAGTTTTCTTCTCACACTCAGTCATTGTCGGGCAGCAGCCCGTAGGAAACATGGCCTCAACTCAAACACAGCCGTGGCTCTCAAAGTGCACAATCAGGATCCCCAGTCGGTGATGCGACCTGGAAGCGTGTGAAGCTCATTCTCAGGGCCGCCACATAACGTCACAGGAAATGTTACTACCCTGCACTTTGCTGGTTTATTTCATTCAACTCTGTATTTTGGAAATCTTCCCCTGTCAGCATATGTTGACCTGGTCACTCATTTTAAAGGCTGCGTACTATTCCATTGCATGACTATTCCACAGTTTGTGTCATCACTCCTCCATCGACAGACATTTAATTTACTTCCAATGTTTTTGCTATTTAATAGTGCTTAAAAGTTCATCTCATCTTGTACACTAGAAGAATTACCAAGAAGCAAACTTGCCAAACCCCAATGTGTGTATGTGTGTGTTATATTTTAACAATCACTGCTGCATTCTCCTCCAGACTGGCTGCATCAGTTTATACTCCTGTGAACAGAAAACAGTTGAAAGTAACCACTTCTCCACACCCCAGCTAACACTAGATAGTATCAAACTTTTAATTTTTCCCTATCTGATGAATGAAATGATGTCTTATTGTTGTTTTAATTTGCATTTCCCAACAGATTGATCATGTTTTCATATACTTATTGGCCACTTGTATTTCCTCTGGGAATTACCTATTTATATCTCTATCATTATTATTAATTTGCATAGATGTTGGGATGTATAAAATATAGACCTATTTCCAAGTATTATTAAATAGAGAGCATCTTTTTTATCAGTTTGGTTTTTGTCAATTAGATACTAAAAATATTCGGAATGTTAAATGGGTCTTTGTACATAAAAGGGTTAAGAACTGGTGGATTCTGTGGGCTGCGGGCTCTGGAAAGCCTGCCCCCTACTGCAGAAGGTGGCCAGGGCTGAACTCCCACTTCCCAGGAGCACTAGGACCAGTCACACCAGGCTCCCACAGGATGGGTCCCAGATGCCCAGCCAGCCCAAAAACAGGTGGCCTGGGAGGGGCTCTCCAAGTGGTTTGGCATCAGCCAGAAACAGTCCCAGGCAGGAAGGCTTCCCTTCCCACCCACTTCAGCCAGCGTCCTGCCGTGCACTCGGGTGACAGGGGCCTGAGTGCTCACTCTGCTCTGTACTGTTCGCACACTCAGGCAAATCGTGGAACCTCTCTGAGCCTTGGGTTTCGCATCTCTAAGATGCAGATCACCACACCCTTCACAGAGGGGCTGTGAGAATCCAAGCACAAGTGCAGAGATGAGCATCCTAGACGCCCCATGATCGGTGGCTCTCAGTGACTGTATTACGTGTTACTATGACCGTATTGATTACCATAGGAAAGAGAACGGAGTCAAAATACCTTCCAGGCCAGTTTGCATTAGAACGAAGTCTCCTCCAGCCCTAAACCTTGCGCAGGGAGTACCTCGGCCAGGCCTCATTTGGCACTGACTTCTTTGTCTCTTGCTGCCTGCCTTAATCTTGTGACGCCAATTAACTTCAATGAAAGTTACATGAGAAAATTGTGGGGTGTAGACACACAAATATGTCTTTAGCAGGGAAAACAAGGACAGCCTTAGAACCGTGGTGATTTCCAGGTAGAAAGAAATGTGGAGATTTATGTCTCCTCCGGGTAAAAGAGGATTTGCAAAACCCAAAGAAAATAACTCTTGAAGCAGAGGTTTGAACTGTGCCAAGTTTGTGACACGAAGGAAACCGCTCCCAGAAAGGAAGTTCTGATGGAGACTGACAGCTTCACTGCCACTCCCAGGGGGGACAGGAAGGCATTGCTCTTGGACAGGTAAGTGGGCTCCACCCACCCACCACATGAGCCCAGTCTGGGGACACACCTGACTGCTGGTGATGGATTTCCCCCACTTTTATTTAATTATCCTAATTCCTCACATCTGTAGAACCTTTCAGAATTTAGAGCACACCCATTATCTTGCTTTTGCTTCCTAACCACCCCTTAGAGCAAGGATTGCTTTGGTCCCCTCTTTGTACGTGGGCAAAAACAGAACGCAGAAAGGTGAGGTGATTTGCCCAGAGATGAGACAACTGGGATGCAGGTATCCCACTGCATCCTGCACGCTTCCCCATGAACACGCCTGTCCTGCTGTCTCTCTCCCTCACCCTCCTGAAAACTTACATCCTGACTGTGACGAGCAGAACTTACCGGGTGCATGAGAACAAATTCACAGATTGCCTGATGTCCATCACTACAGCTTCCTGCCATTGCCAGACCCCCACATCCTTATATCTGAGGGACATCTCTAGGCTGCCTGTGCTTCCTCTAAAACCCCAGCTGGAGGTGTACGTGGAGCAGGTGTCACATCCTACAAGAGGCTTCCAGGCTATACACTCTCTGATCATCTCCAAACATTTGTGGCGGAACCCTTTTAGTTTTTCCATCTGACCCTGCCCCACCAAAGGACCAAGAAAATATTCACCCCGATTACATTATTATCACATTCAACTGAAAAGAATTCCTTTGAAATTATTAAATAATAGCTCCCATTTCTCAAGTGCAGACACTGTGTCAGGCCCTGTGCTTTGCAGCTTATGCACATTATCTGATTAGTCCTCTCCGCCACCATCTGATGTGCTATTTGTGGCAAGGCAGCTAGTTATCCACCAAAGAGCAATCGCCCCCTTCTTCCATAGTAAGAGAACTGTAGCTAAATACGTGGTTGCTCAGCTAAAGACTACACTTCCCAGGCTCCTTTGCAGCTAGCCTGGTCACGTGACTACATTTAGACCAGTGAAATGTAACGCAAGCTAGGCGTTCAACTTTGGAGTCGTTCTTTAACTCCAAAGGCATGCCCCTTACTGTGATCTCTCTCTCTTTCCCGTTTCTGCATATTGATTTTTGACCATGTAGATGAGAACAATGGCCCAGAGAAGACAGAGCAATATGATGGAAGGGGTCTAGATCCTGGAATGACCACATGAACAGAACTGCCCATTGACCATGGCTGTTCATCCAGGACTGATACCTGAGAGGAAAATAGACATATCTTTTTTGAGCCATTGTATTTTGGCATCTCTCTCTCTCTTTTTTTTTTTTTTTTTTTTTTTTTTTTTTTTTTTGCTATAGCTTCATCGTTAACTAATGTGGTATTATTGTGCCCATTTTACAGATGAGGAACTCAGGTTCATAAAGATTGTCTCACCCAAGTTTACATGAATACAGAGCAAGGATCCAAGCCCATGTCTGTTGGATTCCAAAACCTCTGCAAGATGATTCATCCACTCATTTACTCATCTCAGCTTTACTGACTATCCATGTAACAGAAGCAAGAATCTCAGGGCTTTGCCTCTACAGGAGGATCATAAATCCACATGTTCCCTCCCTCCCTTCCACCCTCAAAAGAATGCCCTGCTTGGGAGGTGAGGTGCCCTGAGATGCAGATAAGAGTTAATTTCAAACCTTGAGCTGCCCAATGTGTCCTGGATGGAGGTAACTCAAAGGCGGGAGGCTAAGGCTTGGGCTGTACCTACTGTGCACCAGGCTTGGAGCCAGAGCTGCACACACTACCCAAGCACAAATCCTCCCCGCAATGAACCACAGTGCAGACAAGCAGGGAACCAAATCACCAAAAGTCAAAGAAATGACCTGACTCCACCCACAGCAAGCTGTGTGCTTAGGCAAGTTACACAGCTTCTCTGAGCCTCAATTTCTCTATCTGTAAACTGGGGCTGAAAATATCTGTATGAGAACTAAAAAGTCATGTCTGGAAAGAGCATATATATTCCTAGGACACTGGCAGGAGTGCGGCAGATAGTAAGTTAGAAGTGGAAGTAAGGGTAATAGTGACTCATAGATCTGCTGGCCACGCAAAGAAAAAGCTTTATAAGGAGAAGTGCCCATACTAATTCATCTACTGGGGTTTTCTCTGTTAACATCCTTCATGGCAACATCTCAGGATGCCACCCAGGACCACAGCTAGCCCTTAGGTCACCTTTGTGTGAGTTAGAAAGATGCACCCCTTCCTCTGGGTGGACGCAGTGTACCATCCTTCAGAGCAGCCCTGGAGCCGTGGGCACACACCTCCCCTTGTCAGGCACTTAAGGATCTTTAAAGTTCTCACTTTTGAACCAAGCTCTATAAGAGAAAAGAGAAAAAAGCAGGTCAGATCCCACCGCCGAGAAGCACGAAGCCAAATCCCATAAATGACCCCAGCCATTCCCCGAGTCCCACTGCCAAATCCAGCATTTGTGCTGATGAGATCAGTGGGGCTCTGATGGAAATTGTTCCTCACAGTTCTTTCTCAATCCAATGTCCTGGAGAGAGAGGACCATCAGGAACCCATGTTCTAAATGGAGAAGCAGCATGAAACAGCCCCAAACCTGACCTCATCAAAACATTGGTCTCCAGGAGATGTTTGAGTTCTGTACCCAGGAGCAGGAGGACTGGAAGCTGACAGCCCTACTCGGTGACATGGTGGACACTCCACGTGCCCAAGGTTTGGGGACTTTGTATACACCTGGATGACGAGCTAGTCTGGGGGAACGAACTTCACTATTAAACACCCTCCAGACCCATGGGCCTCAGAGAAAGAAGAGACTAGCCTCCCCGCCCTGTGTGGAGGGAACTGTTACTGTGTCCGGGAAAAGCTGTCGGGGCCTGGGCCCCGGGAACGTTAATCGTTGGTAAGTGACTACAGATATCAGACAAAGGAGGTCCCGCCCCTAGGAGACGGAACTTGACAGTCCCATAGAGGCTGCCTAACACCCTGAGCCCATGTGCTTTGATATCATGTCTCATTTTATGCATGAATGAGAGACTCAGCCAAGGGAAGAAATCTGAAGTTTTCATTTCCAGCACACGAAGCCTGGCTCACCTGCCACCGGCAGCCTTGAGGCCCTGGAGCTGGTGGCAGCCTGGCCCGGGACACACAAAAAGAGCAGGCTGTCTACATGGTTACTCAGCAATTTAACAGAAAATGTGCAACCCCCTTGCCCTCCCGAGGCTGGGTCCTGACAAACAAGGTTTCAGGGTCAAATCAAAGTCTGCAGCGAGCCCTGAGTACCTGGTGCTTTGGGGGAGAAAAGAAATTCAGGGCCCAAAGGTGAGGTCAACCCTGGGGCACTATGTTGAGTCTGTGATTAGTGACCCTGATCTCAACACTCAGGCCCCTGCTCCTGCTCCCTCCAGGGAAGGGAAGTGGAAGGGAATAGACATTGAGCCATTGTGGAGGCTGGAAGCCCAGCCAGGTGGCCTCCTGGTCCCTTTTGGCTTCAGTGGGGAGGGACACGGTCCATGGAGTAGAGCCCAGCATGCTACAGGAGACTCCCTGTGGAAGGACACACACGAGGACCAGAGGACCAGAGCTTGGCCATCCTCCTGAGAGGGAACGGTTCCTGGCCCAGGGCTGCCATGGCAAATGACCACACACTGGCTTAGAATAATAGGCTGGAAGTTCAAAATCAAGGTGTCACAGGGTTCATTCCTCCTAGAACCTCTGAGGGAGAATCTGTTCCAAGGCGCTCTCCTCGTCTCTGGTGGTTGCTGGCAATTCCTGGTGACCTTTGGCTTGTAGGTGGATCACTATTCCATCTTCACATGGCCTTCTTCCCTGTCTGTTGTGTCTCTATCCACATTTCTCTCTCCTTACGAGGACACCGGTCACTGGACTAAGGCCATCTAATCCAGTGTGACCTCATTATAACTTGATCACATCTGAAAAGGCCTTGTTTCCAAATAGGTGCTGCAGGGTAGGACTTGAACACATTCTCTGCGGGGGACACAAGTCTACCCACTGTAGGAGCCAGGGTCACCTTTGCCAGAGTGGACTTTTGGACTCATGACTCTATCAGTGGGGCCTCAATGGCTTCTGAGTCCACGTGCTGTGGCCCTGCCCATGGGCCTGTAAAGGAGCAGGGTGGATCCCAGTGGTTCATTCCTGCACAGGATGGGAGACGCCAACTGGGCAGACGGTCCCCAGGCCTCTTTTACACACCCCAGGAGGCCTGAGCCTCTCACAGGCAGATGGAGGTTTTCCCTTTCCCCCGTCACCCCACAAATCAAAGTGTGTCTCCTCTGAAAGCCCCCCTGGTTTATCCACCTGCTAGAGACTGAATGTTGGTGTCCCCCACCCCCAAAATTCATATGTCAAAACCTAATCCCTATTGTAATGGTACTCGGGGATGGGGCTTTGGAGGGTGATTAGGTCACGAGGGCAGCTATGAATGGGAGTGGCACCCTTATGAGAGACCCCAGAGAGCTCTCATGCCCCTTTAGCTGTAGGAGGACACGGGGAGAACAGGGCCATCCGTGAATCAGGAAGCAAGTTCTCACCAGACACTGAATCTGCTAGCCTTGATCTTGGACTCCCCAGCCTCCAGAACTCTGTGAAATACATTTCTGTCATCTGTAATCCACCAGCATTGTGTTGTAGCCGCCTGAACTGACTAGGACATCACCCCTCCTCATCGCTCATTCTCACCATCTCTCCTTAGTCCTGATGCCTTCAGATTCAGCCAGATTATTTGATTTTGGAAAATGCAGGAAAGAATAAAGAATAAATTAATAACCATCCAGGTGACAGATGCTGCAAGTTGATTCCCAATTATCCATTCTCCCCTTCTTCCCTACAGACAAAATTCTGATTTTGTTCAAAGTTGCAATGAGCCTGGCTAGAAAACTTCACTTCCCAGCCTCCCTTGCAACTATAGATGATCATATGACTCTGTTCTGGCCAATGAGACATAAGCCAAAGTTGCTGGCTGGATCTTAGAGGGAAGTCCTTCAATAAAGAAGCCACTCAGCCAGCTAACACCTTTAGCGCTTCACCTGTCTCCCCTTCCTGCCTTGAGGGCAGGAAATGATTCAAGAAGTAGGCAGTCCCCTTGAGACATGAGTGATGAGCCTGAGAACAAAACTCACATGCTCGGAACAGTTGAGCCCAGGCTCCTGTTGGGGTCATAGAGCCTCCAATCGAGCCCTGGCTGCCTCCCCCAGACTTCTTGGCACCTAAGAAAATGGGCATCTCCCTTCATTAAACTGTTATTTTCCAAGTTCTCTTACTCCCAGCTGAAGACAACCCTAACTGAACAGCTCCTCCCACAGCCCATGTACAACCACTGCTAATATTCTGCCCCTTTTCCTTCTAGGTCTTTCTCTGTGTAAAAAGCAGGTGTTCTGGCTCTTTCACTAGCCAGGTCAGTCCCTAAAGCAAATTACTTGGCTTCTTTGTGTCTCTGTTCTTGATCTGTTAATATAAGATAATAATAGTAACTTTTGCACAGAGTTTTTTGAAGGCTCAATAGATGAGTGATGAGTGTAGAGCCTAGAGCTTAATACATGCTTAATGCAAGTAATTATTACTAATAGCAACATTTTATGTTCTGCTTTTTTTGCATGGTACTGTAGCATCTGCATTTCCCCATGTTATTAAGAATTCCTTGTAAACATCATTTTAACAGTGCCTAGAACTTTCTGTGTACTTAACAAATGTTAGTTATTGTTATTCATATCAAAATTCCATATCCTGCTTTCTTGCTTAACATTATACCACATGCAATCTTCTATGACAATAAAAAATGTTATTAATTTCATTTTTAATGCTTGCCTGGAATTTTTTCATATGGCTCAACCATGAATCAGAAAACTTTTTATTAAAGAGCCAAAGAGTAATATTTTAGGCTTTGCTGGCCATATGGTCCCTGGGACAACCACTCAACTCTGCCACTGTAGTGGCAAAGCAGCCCCAGACAATACATAAAGGAATGGCCGTGGCTGCGTGCCAATAAAACTTTATTTATAAAGCCTGATGGAGAGCTGGATTGGCTCAAGAGCTCTGGTCTGCTGACCTGGGCTAGATCATCAGTTATTGAACCAAGCCCTCCTATTGTTAGAGCTTAGCTTGGTACCCAATCTGGAGCTACTGTAAAGAAGTCTCCAGAAGCCTTCGCGCTGACACCCCTGACTACATTTCTGATTATTTCCTTAGGATAGTTTCTCAGAAGAACTACAGTCTTACGGCTCTTGAGTCATATTGACAAATTCAGTAGGCAGCAAAAAAAAAATTTTCTTTTGAGCCAGGCTTTGCACTTTGACCTGTACCTTCGCTTGCCCTGCCACTGTTTTCCGGATGCCTCCTAAATGGAAATTCTGTCTCTTCTATCAGACTCCCAATTCTTGTAAAGATGTGACATCTTATTTCACTATTATATGCCTTGCCCTCGGCCTTGCCATCTCCATCCCCTCACCCACAAAGCGCGCACACACACACACACACACCTGCACAGTGTCTACTGTGGCTGCACACACAAGATGTACAAAAGAAACTGGGTAATGGCTGAACAAATGAACCTCACATGTTTAAAATCCCAAGGAGGCGCAAGCCAGATACATATGGCCAATCACTGAGACTTGAAGGTAGGAGACCTTCATAAACTAGATGGTAAATACATTAAACCCTTTCCCAGACAACCCATGAAAAGACATTAAGAAAGATAGCAATTTGTCCCAAAGTCCAATGTCCCTCTTTATCGATCCCGAGCTTGGTGCCACCCCTACCCCACCCCTTGCCCAGAGAGGCTCTTGGAAAGATACTGATGGCACCATCTGGACTCTCCTCACCCCCTTTCATTTTCCACCAACCTCCACACATGGTGGACCCTCTTATCACTAAGTGCGACCCAAGGGCAATATCACTTCTGCCAAAATCCAGTTCCTGAAAAATTGAAGATGCTCTATGTTTCTTTTCACCTTGCATTTTGCCTAAAACCAAACGGCAGTATCCAAAGGTGAAAAACTGTTATTTTCCCAGACAAATTCCTGTGAAGTGAAAATTGCTAGTTTCACACAGCTACCACTGATGACTATTATTACTCTGGGTACTGGATGAGCTCAGTTTGATCAGGAAACAAAAACAGTGTTCTAGTCCCAGCAGACCTTAATGTTCCTGTGGCCAGACTTTCCCAGAACAAGAGCGGGTGGGAGGCCTTCTCACCAGCACCACCCCTGTGGATGCCCACTGAACCCAGGCCCCCTACCCTCTACCAGACACAGCCAAACTCAGGAACATGACTCTTATCCTCCCAAAGACAGGGATGTACTCCTTGGGAGGTCAGGGGCATCTCTGCTGTAAAGAGGATGAGCTCAGACCCTCTGAGAGGAGACATACCATGTTGCCTAGTCATTTTAGAATGGGATAAAGAGAATTCCTTAAAATGATGACCTGTATGGGGAACTGTCTCCCCATGTATTTCATGTATCCCCATGTATTAGTTCATAGGGCTGCCGTGGCAAAGTACCATGACTGGATAGCTCAAACAACGAACTTTATTTTCTCACAGTCAAGGAGTCTAGAAGTCTGAGATCAAGGCATCAGTAGGGTTGGTTTCTTCTGAGGCATCTCTCGTTGGCTTATAAATGACCATCTTCTCCCAGTATCTTCACATGTCTCCCTCCAGGTGTGTCTGTGTCCTAATCTCCTCTTCTTATAATGACACCTGTGAATAAGATCCCCTCCTAGTGACCTAATTTTAGTTCAATTATCTCTTTAAGACCCTATCTGTAAACACTATCACATTCTGAGGTCCTGGGATTTAGGATTTCAACATATGAATCTTGGAGGGACATAGTTCAGCCTCTAACACTCCACATCCTCAACTCAGCCATCTTACCATCACTTGGCAGACCCTCAAAGGGAAGAGGGCTCTGGGAACTTCTCTAGTTTAGTGGTTTTCAAGTTGTGTTTGGTGGAGCCCTTGCCGTTTCAAAAGTGACCTTAAGGGATTTCTGCGGTTGGGAGAGGGAGCAGTAAGTGGAAATCTGGGACTCTCACTCTGTCTCAAACAAATCAGACTGGCTTTTATCCGTCCTACACCGAGGCTCCATTTAAGATTCTATCTGAGCTTGAGATTTGCAAAAGTTAACCACTACATATAAAAATAGATTTAAAAAAAACAAATTTCTTCTGTATAGCACAGGGAACTATATTCAATATTTTGTAATAATCTTTAATAGAAAAGAATATGAAAATAATATATATATATATATACACATACATATACATATATGCATGACTGGGACATTAGGCTGTATACCAGAAATTGACACATTGTAACTGACTATATTTCAATTAAAAAAAAAAGATTCTGTTTGAAGGAATGGTTCTTTGTTTTACAAAATGTTTGAAAATTGCTGACTGTTTTTCAAATGACCAGACGGCATTGTGGAGAGGTGAGGTGATGTGCTGGGATCATACAGCTCTGATTGGCACAGCTGGTGTCTTGCTGAGTGCCCACATTCTGGCATAGATTTCCTCCCGTGACACTGATGGGAGTTTTAAGAAAGACCTTGGGAACCCCTGCACCATATAAGGGTGGGTGGGATCAAAAGGTGAGCATCCTGCTGGAGTCAGAAACAGAACTGAACTCACACATCACATCTCATTGCCCTTGAGAGGTTGGACATGAGGATCCATGCTTAAACATCAGAAAATCTGAGCCCCTGCTACCCTGATGTCAGAGGTTACTTGGAAGTTTTGACTTCAAACAGGAAGAAAAAAGTGCCCCCTTTAGGCGCATTTGGGTGTCTCACTAAGGGGCCATGCACAGTGCTGGGAAGTGATAAATATCTTTGGTGACAAGTCATGGATAATTGTTTTTGCATGCTTTCCTGGGTGTCTGGCTGTCAACAGCAAAGATGGGGATGGGGGAAAAACATCAGCCTCCACATAAAAAAAAAATAATAATTTCCAAAAAACCAACACGCCAAGCTCACAGCAGAACAAGTTTTGTCACATGTATATTCTGAAGAAATACCCTTGCTTGGAATGTACCAAGAAGTATTTCTGCCTTTGAAAACCCAGGCGATTGTTTTACTAGAGACTGTTAGGGTGGGGCAGCTTTTGGGGTGAGAGAAAAGGGGATGTTCCCAGGCTGTACCTCTGAGCAATCCCTGCACCACCTCCTGGTCAGTCAGCCCCGGGATCCCCAGGCTGGGGACGGGAGTCAGAGCTGAAGCGGGCCAGTGCGTTTTTGGGCTTCAGAGTAAGCTGGATGAGGAAGATGGGAAACTCACCCAAAACCAGAGTCTTGGCCAAAAATAGAAAGCTGCTTCCCTAAGCTTTTCTTTGGAATGTTCTGGTAGGGACTGCACCAGGAATTTGGGGCCACTCGATTCTAATAACACCTGGAACAACTCTTTATTAAGTCATTGGAAGAATTCCTGGAGGAACAGCTGGCCCTACATGATGGAAAGGGTGTTACAGGCTCCCAGGCTGCTCCTTTGCGAGGCCTCGCTCACCCCTTGGCCTGGGCCATCTCTTCCCACCATGGCCTGGCTACCTCAGAGCTTCCCCCATCACTCATCCTGCACCTCTCTCTTTCCAAAAGCATTTCCCACCCCCTGCCTGGGACCAGCAGCCTCAGCTTCACCTGGAAGGTGGTAAGAAATGCAGAATCTCTGTGCAGTTCACATATATACCATGGCATACTACTCAGCCATAAAAAAGAACAAACTTTTGCCATTTGCAACAACATGGATGGACTTGGAGGGCATTATGCTAAGTGAAATAAGTCAGACAGAAAAAGACGAATACCGCATGATCTGATTTGTATGTGGAATTCTACAAAATACAAAATAGAAGCAGGCTCACAGATACAGAAAACAAACTAGTGGTTACCTGTAGGGAGAGGGAAGGGGGAGGGACAATAGAGGATAGGGGTGGAAGAGGTACAAACTGTTAGGTATTAAATGAGTTACAAGGATATGTTGTACACACGGGGAATATAGGCAATATTTTATAATAAATATAAATGGAGTATAATCTTTAAAAATTGTGAATCACAATATTACACACCTGCAACTTACATAATATTGTACAGCAACTAATAGTGTACAACAGCAACTAGCAATTAAAAAAAATTTGTTTTAAGGAATGCAGAATCTCTAAACTGCCCCAGACCCACTGAATCAAAATTTGCATTTTTGCCGGATTCTTGTTACAATTTAAGAAGTACTGGTCTACTGGAAGTGAACTTAAGGGACTTGTTCTGCTGAGGTGTCATGAGAGAGCCCCATGCTGCATGGACAGAGAAATCTAACAGTGGTTTGTAAGCCCTGAAGTGAGAGTCACGGGGCAGACGCTGGGAAAGCGCTCGGGAGCAGTAGCAGCAGAGTGTATTACTGTAGGCGGATAAGGACTCCCTGCTGGAGAACGGAGCCAGCTGTTCATAGATCCTGCATCCTGAACACCTCCTCTGTGCAGGCTTGTGCTAACAGAAATGTTTCGTGGGCTTTACATGCATTGAATTCTTACATCAGCCCTAGGAGGTTGACATCCATATTACAAGTGAAAAAATGGAGGCTTTGGGGACAAGACTCTGGAAAATCATTTGATGCTACCCCATAACGTTGAATGTTCCTATTCCCTAAGATCCAGCAATTTCCCTTCTATGTCTATGTCGTATGGAAACCCATCCACGTGCACCGTAGAAGGCAGATACTGAAATGTGTGGAGAAGAACTTTTATAATTGTTTAAAAAAACTGGATACAACCCAAATGCTCATCAAAAGGAGACTAGATAAATTAATTTTAGTGCATTCATACCATAGGATATTCTCCAGCAGAAAAAAAATGGATGAAACATAGTCTTACATAATAACAAGGATGAATCTTACAAACATAGTTATAAGTGGGGAAAAAAGCAAGTCATGTGAGACCTCAAAAGAGTATAATACAACTTTTTTAAAGCTAAGAAAAAAAAAGCCCAAGCAAAAATAAGCAATATATTTTTTAGTAATACATATGTAAATAATAATAAAAAAAAAAGTTTGCATTATTTCGTTTGGTGTTTAAGGATCACAGTTACTTCCCTAGTGGAGGCAGGGGATTGAAGGAAGGAGGCCGATTAATGACCCGAAGATACTGGGAAAAGTCTGCTTCTTGGGTTGGGAAGTGAGTTCACAGGGATTCATCACTTCCTGTGCATTGCATGTTTTCTTTTATATGTGCATCAAGTTATCATTTCTAAAAAAATTCAAATGTTGAAAGCTGACACTCAGACGGCCTGCAGAGCTTGGCCCAGTTTACACAGCTAGCGATGGCTGGTGCAGGGGTTTGAACTCGGGCAATTCGATGTGAAGCCTCATAACCCTGAGCTACGCGGCCTGTTGGGTGCTTGGCCGCCCTCAAGAGCAACTACAAATATTCTCCTCAGTGTGACTACCGGGTCTGGTGGGGGTTGATATTAATGACCCAGCCCACTCAGTGAGGGGACAGGTGCAGATGTCCCATGGCAGACACCCCTTCAGGGTGAGGGAAGCGCTGGCCTGTCCTCTTCCCCAGGCTGGCCCCAGGTGACCTCGGTCTGCCTCTGAGTCTCCCACCTGCTCCATTCCACTGGACATGAGGTGGCCCCAGCATGCAAAGAGCTCTCAGAAATCTGCCCACATTTGCACAGATTTGTAAAATAAAGGAGAAAAACGAAAACCCAAGGGGAGAAGTAGGCAAATCCAGTTCGATTTCAGTTCATCATTCCAGCTCCTACACCTTCCTAATGGGGAGTTCAGAGTCCCTAGCTTTTGAGGAAAACATGTCACAGTTATTGACAGGACTTCCACTTCCTCTCGGCTTCCTAGCATTCAACTTCGTGAAAGGAGCTGCAGCCCTGTTTACAGATAAGGAGTGTGGCACCCAGGGAGGGTAAACAGATTGCCCAGAATCAAGGCTGTGTGACCCTGGGCAGTCATTTTCCCACTCAGGGCTTCGATTTCCTCATCTGTAAAACAGAAGTGTTGACCCTGGTGATTCGCAACCAACGATCTGCAGTTCTCAGGCAGAAAAAGCAGGAGAAAATCCCCATCTCCCAGTTTTACTGGTTCCTCTGTTTCTCTGCTCTAGGGAGACACCACAGGTTCAAAATAACCAAAAAGGAAAAGGAAAAGACAAGAACATATAAGGGGAATACAAAACACCAAAAAAACCCTGCTGCTATCTTTATCATTGGGCCCAATTCTGGAGAGCCTAAGAGAATAATTTGGACTTCCTATTCATTGCGTGGCTTTGATAGCAAACTGCTCATCACCAAGTGCGCACAAAAGAAGGATGAAATGAAATCTTGCTGCTGGCCACACGCGCAAAGACAATGGACACTGGTTTCATTTCCCCATCGCCTCCCAAACTGCACTCGAAGCACAGTCAGATGTCTCCTTCCCAGAAAGTGGAAGAGGAAAATATCAATCTGTTTCAGGGAAAGTTACGAACTGCGTGTGCCTGGAATACTTGATATATGACTGTAGCCTGGAGAGCAACAAGTGATTCTGGCTGTTGCATTTGATCTCGGGATGGTAATGTGCTCTCCTGACATCATCCAAATGGGGAATGACTGAGGATGTTTTATATAAGATGGTTGCAAACTTCAAAGGCCACTCTTAACCCCGAACCACCCCTCTTCCCTCCCTTTCTTCCTCCTCTCTCTCCAGGCTCTCCTCTCCCTTCACCCAGCAAATTGTTTCGGGGCCAAAAGTGATTGTAGGATGATCAAGAATCAAGGAACTTGTGGCAGGTGGTACCACCTGTGTCTGGGCAACAGCCTCCTGGGGCCGCATCTGCTCTGCAGTTGTGGAGGGAGGCGGGGAGGCGGCCGCGTCTGAGAAGGATTCCCAGCCGGCCAGCCCGCAGCCTTGTCTGCCGTGGAGAGGAGGTGGGAGGGTGCTGATCCCCCCTGCCCTCTGGCTCTGAGAGACAGAGAACTCCTGGGGATCCAAGTGCCTGCACACAGCCCCCCACATTTATCACAGACAAGGAAACTGAGGTCCAAAGAGGTGAACTCAAGAGTCACCCACTGAGAGGCAGGGGCAGGAGCAGACCCCAGGCACCCTGATGTCCAGCCCTGAATTCCTCCCCTGTACCAACCACTGCACCCCTGCTTGGCTGGATGGAGAAAGTCATTCCATCCATCTTCTCCCTCCCTTGAATTAATAGGAGCTGACATTTATCCAGGGCTCACTCTGTGCCAGGCAGTCCTTAGCAGGTGAAAGGATTAACTCATTCTGTCATCACATTAACCCAGGGGTCCTCAAGGGGGGCAGTTTTGCCCCCCGGGGTATTTTTATTGTCATGAGTAGTCGAAGAGGTTATACTGGCATCTAGTGAGTCGAGGCCAGAGATGCTGCTAAACATCCATCAATGGACAGGACACACACACACACACACACACACAAACACACATACACAAAACAAAGTGTCATCCAGCATAAAACGTGCTATGATTGAGAAACTGCGTTAACCCCATGAGATACTTCTGCTATTACTATTAGCATTACTACTACCGCTATTATTAAGATTATTGTAGCTGTTTCCATTGGGATGGTCCTGGTGCCAGTGGTTATTTTTGTTAAAGATGTGGGGACAGAGCCTGGGATCACATGGCTCTAAGTGGCAGAGCCAGGAGATAAACCTAGGCTGAGTCTCCTCTCTTCAGGAAGCCAAGTTCATCTGAAAAATCCCAGAAATATAGATGAAGCCAAGCAGCCCTTGGTCCTCACCCAGACTGGGTCCCCTCCCCAGAGTGACGCAAAGCTGGTACATACAATTTTGGCCTCTTTCTGTCCATGTGCATGAACGCACAGAGCTCCAGGCCTGATGTGGCTGGAGAGAACTTAAAGGAAACCACTCCGCACTTATATTTTGCAACTTGCTTTTTCTCACTTCCTCATTCCCTATTAGGACATGCAGGCAGATGTCAATTTTCAGCAACTGCTTAACATTCCATGGTTTAAATATCACTCCCCAGTCAGTGGACGTTTGGGTTATTTCTGGCTTTGGATTCTTTGAAACATACGATACAATCATTAGAAGTAGAGGTTTTGGAATCACATAAACCTGAATCCAAATTTTGGACTATCTGTGTGACCTTGAAGGATTTCCTCAACCCCTCTGAGCCTTCGATTCCTTGCCTGTCAAATGAGAACCTCACAAGGTTAGAGTTTAAGTTTTCAATGACAGTGTGTGAAAGGGATAACTCAGGTGCCTGGCACATAGGAAGTGTTCAAAAGTGGCAGAATTTGCTATTATTATCACCACACGTCAATTATTATTACCGTTGTCATTGTTGTTAATCCAGTTAGTCAGTACTCGGCTGAAACCAGTTCACCCAGAAATGCCATCAAAGTCCTTTAGGGAAAGTGGGTCAAATGATGGCATTTCCCATGTCCAAAAACTTGAAACACTTTCCCAGCATTAACTGACTCAACCACAGGTTGCCCATCAGGATTCTGGGGAGCTAGAGAGGTTCATATTGCTAAGGGGGTTTAGTGTGGACCACCTCCCACCTGGATCCATACAGAAATGCCAGCATCCATGGGAGATTCAGCCAATGAGTGCTCACAGGAACCAAAATAAAGGAGGACAGGGGAGTTCTGTGCCCAGCTGACCCCTGAACTGGACGAGATTGAGATGTGATACCTGACAAGCCCAGCTTATGACTCAGTGGGCCATGGTTACCAGGCTACCTGAATAGACAGAAACCCAAATCACAACAGCAATTCAGGGAGAGGGCATGCAGGAATGAGATGGTTCAGCGGCTGAGGTTGGTCTTGGGACTGAACTTTGTAAACAGGGCTCTGGTTAGCTCCCTCTTGGATGTTCCCCAAGAACAGTCACCCAAGCCCCTTGGGGATGGAGAGATGGAAGAATTGCTCTTTAGGTGCCTGAAGCAGGGGTTCTAGGGCAGGAGGTTGCCAAGGAGATAGCCAATGGAGACAACTGTGCCGAGAAAAGGGTCCCAATCTCTACTGTTGTTACTGCCCATATCCTGGGTGGAGGGCGGGCAGGTGAGGGAGTGGAGGGCAATTATAATGGACACCTGGTTTCCTTCCCCACGGGGTCCTCCTTCGGGGGTCTATATGAGGAAGGGCCCTGCCACTCTGGCCATGAAAGTGGGGTCATACCCGGGGAGGACCAATCACAGCAGAACCTTGCCTAGAAACAGTGATTGCTCTGAGGATGGCACATTACTCAAAAGGAACCAATCAGAGATCTTCTTCATTTTTCCCATACGGGAGGAGAGGGGTAATAGCTCTCCCTCCTAAGGTAACAAACCCTGTGGATCTGTCTCTAGAGCTGCTGGCAGCCACAGAGGCATCTAAGAGCGCAAAGTCAACACTGAAACATCCATGGAGCAGTAGAGAGAGAACCTGGCGGCTATCCAGATCCCCAGAAGCACTCCTCCTCATCCTCCCACTCACCTAAGCCAATTGATGCATTTTTTGGATTAACCAGTTTGAGTTGGGTTTCTGTCGTTTGCAAGTAAAAAAGGTTTGAGTAATACATCGACCAAGTCCGATAAGAAAGTGCAGCAGCTGGTCGTGGTTTAAGTGGGCGGGAGCTACATCTCAGGGACACCTGAGGCTCTGAGACCAGGATCTCCAGAAGAGTCCTTGGTGATCATGTCAGCCCGTATTCCTCAAAAACTATCATCCTTTTTCAGAGATGGGAGGCTTGTTTGACCCAAAGCAAGAACCAGACCCATCTGTCCCTGGCCACGGGTCCTGCACTCACGCCAGCGCCCTGGACGGGATTCCTCCCGAATGCGAGCATGTCCTTGATAGAGACCCCCAAGCTCAGAGCTGGACTGAGGACAGGCACAAAAGCCCAAAGAGGAACTGAATCCTGGGAAGGGAAACAGACTCCAGACACAAAGAGACAGGCAAGAAACACAGTCCCGAGAGAACAAAGTGGAAGGGAAAGAAGCACCGCTCAGCACTCCAGAAAGACAGGCCAGCAAGAGTAAGCCCGGGGTCAAGGGGGTCTTGGTGACATTTCTTTGGGAACTAGAGGCCTCCAGGTCAGACTTTAGGTACCCTGCCCTGTGCTCATGGGCTCCCTCCAGACGGCAGCTGTGCCTGGTCGCATGCCCAGCTCGGCCCCCACCTAGCTGTGTGTCTGGATGAAGGGTCCACACGCACACGTGTGTGTGTGCCTGTGCACGTGCACAAAACAGGCCTCTAAAACGGAGTCTGACTTGACTGGTGGAATTCCAGGTGAGGCAGCAGGCAGCTACCCTCACCATCAGGTCCCCTCCTCCCAGAGCCTGTGCCCAGATAACCAGGAAGGCCAGTGGCAGCCTGGCTCACCTGAGGCCCTCCTTGGCCTGGCAGGCTGCCTGAGTTAGAAATCCAGCCCGGAGAAGCAAGACTGGTTCCCCACCCCGGTGTGCCAACCCACCTCACGTGTGGCCTGGGAACTGGGGAAATGAAGTCAGGAGAGACACTCTCATTTGCTTTTCCAGTCCTGAGGACGCATTGGAGAGAGAGGGGGTGAGCAAGCCTGAGGTGCTGGGAGCTGTCTGCTAGGGGCTCTCTTTGGTGAGCTCCCCACAAGGATTTCCACAGGGGTAGCTGAACCCATGGTCTTTAAGAATCAGGAGCTCTGGTTGCATGGAAATGACTGCCCTCCATGGCTGGGCCACACCGAAGTCCCAGAGTGTGGGAATCTCTGGGATCTGTGAGCCCATCTCGAGGGCCCAGAACCACCAGGAAATCAGGGCCACTCATGTCTGGGCTAAGAGCTGGGTCCCCAGGCATCTCACTGGCCCACAAGTTGGAACAGGCCTGGCCTGATTCACTTCTCAACTGCTAATTCTGGTTCACGTCCAACACCCACATGCCAAGTGGCTGAAATAGTTGGTCCTTTCTAGTTGTCCATCTTCTCCGATCCACCCGCACTCTCCCATCCCAGGCCCTTTCCTCCCAAACCAAGGGACACTCGCCCCACGGCTCCTGAGGCCCTGGGATTGACGGGGTCAGCGGCCAGCAGGAGGTGGGCTGCACTCTGCTCTCAGGGGAAGGCTCCTGGGGGAGATCCCCACGTCTCCCTGAGCTCTGTGCGTGACCCATGCCCCAATTCCTTCCTCCCTCCCGGATGATGAAATCACAGCCTCGATCTGGACCTGTTCATGCCACAAGATTAATTGTCAAAATGTTTTGATCTAATTGGGTCTTTTTCAAGTCAGCTGAAAACCATCAGGCGGGGACCAGATGGGGCTGGTGATTAATGAGGGACATTTGGGTGCTTCTCCACATCCATCATGGAGCCCGTTTGGGTGGGAATGTTCTAATCCTCCGCCAGGAATGGGTATGACCGGGCCGATCACTGAGGCCGCCACTTCCACCCGGCGGGAGTCCCCTGCTTGCGTCGGGTGGACTTGTAGCCATGAGGCTCCAGAAACCAGGGTTCCGGAGAGGCTGCCCATGGACAGGCCTAGGCTCAGGTATAGCCTCTGTCCCCAAGCAGTCCCAGCGCCAACGGGGGCCACATGTGATGCTGCCGTGCTCCAGCGCAGCTCGGGGGACAGACAGGAAGAGAGAAGCATTTCTGTGAGTCGGCGGAAGCGCTGGCTGCCATCACATCCTGGATGCAGGTATTCAGGCTTAGCCTGCGTGGCCACCTGCCCTCTGTCTGAAAGGCACTCTGCTAAGGGGGTCTCGAGACAAGTTTCCTTCACAGGGTAACAGCCTCACAGGCCCTCTCCAGAGGCCTGGCTTTTGGTCCAAGCTGGGCCTCCCACTTGCTGTATGACTTTCAGTGAGACCTGCCCCTCTCTGAGCTTCTGGTACCTCACGGACAAAATGCAAGTGGTGCCTAGCCCTCTAGTTTTTGGTCTGTAGCTAGAGCTGTGTCCTCCACTGGGGCTGCCCAGTGAAATCAGAGGGGCGTGTTTGCACAACACAATTCCAGAGCCCACCCCCAGCGACTGAATCAGAACCTCAGGGGTGTGGCCTGGGCTCTGACAGGAGGCAGAAGTCCTCAGGTGATTCTGACACACAGCCCAAGCGCAGAAACCACGAACTAGAGGGAGGCCATGCCCTAAGCCTAGCCGAGCCCCGCTGACAGGTGGAGCCTGGAGTGCCATGCCTTGATTGCCTCATCTGAAGACGGAGGCTGTTCAGATCAGCCCTGCAGGAATGTTCGGGGGACTTAAAGGCAAGAGGAGCCTGAGGATATGTTGAATGGTTCCTCAGGGAGAAGGAAGATGAGCAATCCAAGGCATCCTCACAGCGGGCATAACCATGTGACCATATATGGTTCATTCATCCGACAAACATTTCCTAAGCGCCTACTGTATGCCAGGCAGCCCTGGGGATGCAAAACAGAAATGGTTCTCGCACTTCAAGAACCTTGCAGATCAGTAACAGAAGTTCATATTAATCAGTAATCACACATATGCATGTGATTACAACATGTGACGTGTGCCACAGAGGCCAGGAGAGGGCCTGGGCGAGGGCTGGGGACTTGGAAAGCTTTGCTGGAGTGAGACCTTTGGAGCTGAACTAAAGAACCAGTTAGTGGTGGGGAGGCTACTCCAGGCTCCAGGAACAGCATTTACTCATCACTTGCCTGGCTTCCTTCTCATGTTTTCATTCCTTGATAAATGTGCTTGCCTTTTACTGCACACAGTATTTAAGGACAAGAAAACACCCACGTAGACGGTGGTGGTGCCCCCACCCCTGTGTTGTACTCAGCCTCAGGTCTGTCTCCCCAGCTGCTCTGGAGATCCATGTGTCTGTAGACCCAGGACGGGGCGTGGCACCTAGAACACAATAGGTGTGCAGTTTGCCCTGGCTGGTGGATGAAATGAATAAAATCCTACCTTTGTTGGTATACCTGCCCCGCTCCAAGCCAGGACTCCAGGAGACATTACAAGAAACTTCAGCTCATCCAGGGAAGCCATTCTGCCCACCCCACCTAATGGTTCCCAGTTCTGTGTCCTGAGAACCCTAAGGAAGGGATGTGAATGAAGAGATTCTCAGAGTAGGATAAGTTATTCCAACTGACAAACTCCTAGCCATCCTTTAAATGCTAGCTCAGATGTCCCTTCCTCCAGGAAGCCTTCCCTGATGCCCTGATCACCAATAGATCAATCTTCTGTGTCACATTTAGATCTGATGTATTGGTTATGTGTCCACCCCGACCTCCCCACACCTCAAACAATAAACTCCTTGAGTTTTGGGGCTTGTGTGGTTTGCTCACCATATACTCTCCAGCACAGAGTAGGGCTTCAATAAATGATAAGTCAATTAACAACAGTCATCAGCCTGGAGACAGGTCCTGATTACATTCAAATATAATTTACATGCACATGAAAGCATTATGGCAAGTACAGGTTGAGGGAGAGGGATCGGGCAGGTAGGAATGACCCTTTGCTTCTCAGAAGGCCCGGCAGATGGTGACGGTATGACCCTTCTCCCTAGCCCCAGCCTTCTTGGCCTGGCAGCCCCAATGCCAGGAGCTGAGACATAGCAGTGCAAGGTCCAGTCTCCTTCTGGAAAGTTTTGCTGGGAAGCCAGCTAGACACCACCCTGCAGGTGACTGCAGGAAGCAAGAAATCTATGTACTCCTCAAAGAGAAACTCGAGATTGTCCCTTTATTCTGAGCAGATGTTGCATGTCCCCACAGTCCACAGACCCATCAGCTGGTGTCAGCAGCGAGCAGAGGGCCCTCGCTCTCACCACTGCAAACCTCCCCAGCCCAATGCTCGAGGTTAAAATTTCACACTCCCCCTGAAGTGGTTCCCAAGACCCAGGATTTGTTTTTCCTGATGATTCTCTTCTTTGATCAGCAAGACTCAGTGAAGTGGAATTTACTGTGTAATTTATTTTAGGTAGCTGGGAAGTTGTCTCTCTTCTAAGGGGTCATGGGTCCCTCCTCCCCCACATTCAGGCGGCTCTGTCACACAGGGCCTGGCCTTAGAACAGAGAGAAGCCAGTGTGCAGCTGAAAAGGGCCTCATGGTCAGAAGCTCTGGCCTCGAGCCCTGCCGCTGCCCACTTCCTGCCTGTGCGGCCTTGGGCAGGTTGCATCTACTCTTGGATACTCTGTTTCCACATCTGTAAAATGGGATCATCACAACCTATTTTCTTGAGGTTATTGTGAAGTTTAAATAATATGATGCCAGTAAAAGTGCTTTGCCTTGTAAATAGACTTCCTGGCGTGAATTGCTGTTATTATTGTGTGACCTCATCCAGGGGAGTAGAATGGTTGCCCCTGGACCCCCAAACTAATTTCACCTTCTGATCTCTGAAATTCCTGTCGCGTGGGGTTTCTCAACTTCAGCACTGTTGATGTTCGGGGTAGAATAATCCCTCATTAGGGATGCTGTCCTGAGCATCGTAGGAAATTAGCAGTATCTTTTGCGTCTATCCTCTAAACGCCAGTGGCTCCCCAACTTCCACTGGACACAACAACCAAAAATATCCCAGATGTTGCCCAAAATCCCCTATGGGAAGAAAATCGTCCCCCGTCCAGAACCACTGCTCTAGCAGGACCCGCGGTATTTCTGCCTTTAGACACGATGGGTTGCCTGGAGACAAGAGACATGGTGCCTCCAGTTTATACTGAGGGTCCGGCTGGATGGGCTTCTAATGAGCTGTGTGAGCTTAGCCAAGTCCCCAACCCCTCTGGGCCTCCTAGCTCACTTGTGAAAAGGAGGCCGTGGGGATGAGCGGTCCTGTAGGGTTTCTTTACTCAGTGCTGAGTCCTTTCCAATAAGCCGTTTTGTTGGGGTGGGGAAGATGTTGGGGACCTGGCAGGCGGGAGGCATGAGAAGAAAGTACAGGAGATGAAGCCACCATGTCCCCAGAGGCTGGCCCCACAGAGGACCATCTGTGGACTGAAATTCGCACTTCTCAGAGTCTCTTCAGAAAAGAGTGTGGCATCTGTAATGTGATACTGATACCGATATTAATAACTGCCAACAGTCATTGAGTCCTGATAATGAGGCACCATGTGGGGCTTTTTTGTGCGTTATTTCATTTGGTCTTCACAACAACCCTCTGAAGTGGGTATAATTATTGTCCATTTCACAGACGAGGACACTGAGGCTCAGAGGGGCAACATAACCTGCCCAAGCCCACACAGTTGTCAGATGGTAAAGCCTGGATTCAGACTCAGCTCTCAACCACGCCAAGGCACCGCCCGGCCCAAACCCTGGGCTCTTTTATTCTCTGAAGCCCTAGTGGTGAGAGCAGCACCGAAAATCTTTCCTAATTGGACCGTTGGCCCTGGGGATTGAACTGAGATGGAAGAAGAGCATCAGCCTGGGGAGGGTGGGGACACACAGCCTGCTTGCTGTGTGGCCTTAAGCAAGTCACTTCTCTCTGAGCTCCTCTCCTGCAACATTCTTTCAGGCATCCTGCCAAGCACTGGGCAGTGAGCAAAACAGCATGATCTCTGCCCTCATAGAATGTCCCTTCCAATGTGAGAGACAGATGGTGGACAAATAAATACGTAAAAGGAAGAACAAACAAGGTGACGTGATAGAGCATAGGGAGGGGCTTATTTTATGGAATGGTTGGGAGATCTGGTTGTGGAGGGTGGTATCTTCCTCAGATGTGAGGAAGAGGAAGGGCCAGCCATGAACTCTTGGGAGTGGTAGGGGAGAGTAGGGTACCTTCCATAAGGAGGAAATGTGTCAGTCAGGACTGACCAAGATGCTGTAACAAACAACCCCCAAGTCTTAACGCTGTGAAATAATAGAAGTTTATTTATTGCTCATACTACAAGCCCAACGTGGACCAACAGAGAGGAAAGGAATTCTGTTGCATTACAGAATGTTCTGTAAGCCTTCTCCACATCTGATGAGGCCACCATCTCAACATGA
This sequence comes from Camelus bactrianus, assembly GCF_048773025.1. Classification (NCBI taxonomy): domain Eukaryota; kingdom Metazoa; phylum Chordata; class Mammalia; order Artiodactyla; family Camelidae; genus Camelus; species Camelus bactrianus. The sequence goes on from NC_133549.1 coordinate 28,330,878, forward strand.
TTCTGGGGGGTTTTGCTGGGACAGGGGAAGAACTGAGTAGGTCTAATGCTGACCATTAAATGCTTCAGCTGGGAAGACACAGAAGCATCATTTTCAACCACAATCTATTGACTAAAACTATTAACGTAGCCCACCAAACAGCAGAGGCCCATGAGATGTAACCCTCTAAGGTGCTCAGGAAAGAATAATCATGTAAAGGAGAGCATTAGAAGTCTCTTCCTGTATCAGGAAGGGCTCGCAGCCCCTCCTCTCAGCATGGGCCATGCTCACAAGTCCCACAGCGGCACCTCACTGTGTTCCGAGTGCTGCTGGGTCTTGGGCACCCCACTTCACTCTCCTGGCAGGGATCCAACACGGCGGCCACCACCTTCTCACAAGCCAACCTGCCATGCCAGGGAGACTCAGAATGTGGAGCTCTCCCATGTCATCCTTGGCAGCTCCTGGGAGCCCCGCCCCTCTCTACATAACTCAGTCCCTCTGTTTTCAGGAAAAGGAAAGAATCGGAGAGCATCCACCATGTGTCTGGATTTCAGCCTCTTCTCCTTGGGAGGATTCAGTGAGGGAAGTATACAAGAGAACCTGTGAAAGCCTCTTAGACACACAGCAAGCCCTCAGTAAACCTCGCTAAAATGAAATGGAGACAAAAATCAGTATTTAATCTCCATCACTTTGCAGAGCTACGGATGAGGATGACGATGGTGGTGGTGGTGGTGGTGGCGGCACCGGGTCAGAGTTTTACATTCAGGATTTCATCTAACTGTCACAATAATCCTCTGAGGTAGCTTTTATTATCCCCCTTCTCAGATTTCTAACTAGCATCTTCCAGTAGAACCTAGAGCAGTTCCATCAGGTCTTTTAGCAAGAAATTTCCATGGACAACATTTTAACCCAAAAGGCATCTCCTTAGTAGTAAAATGCCAGACGCGTGATAGGTGCATAGGTGGTCAGTCTAGTCAGGGATCTTGTGACATCTTTCGGATCCACCCAAAAGCTTCCGGCATCCCTTCCTGTTTCCGAAGAAAGTGTAGGACTGGCAGGTTAAGAGCAAGAGTAATAACATCAAGCCAGTGGATTCTTGCATCAGAAAGTCCCAGACTCAAACCCCAGGTTCCTAAGGGACTTCAGTTCTCTTGAATGAAGTTATCAGTGCCTCAGTTTTTTCATCTGTGAAACGGGAATAGCATCTCCCTCAGAGATTGCTGGAAGAATTAAAGTGGGCGTGTGAACAAAAGGTGCACATGGTGAAACAAAGTGAACAAAGAGAGAGCCCAGAGGAAAACAGACTTGTCCTAAAGCAGAGCCCTGCACCACTTGATTGAGCCCCTGTTCAACCAGAGAGAGATTCTCTTTTGATTTATGTGTCTGATAATAAAAAGTGCCAATTACATGACTGTTACTACCATTGATTAGTTCCGTGTTGCTGGAAATGAGGTATGTTGAAAAGATGAACCGACACCACATAATTTCCACGTGGCTTTGGCACAAGACTTTTTGCCTCTCCTTGCTGCTCTCCCATGAACCCCAAAATCTACGCCACCCCTCAGGGTCTGGCAATTTCCCGTCCTCACTCCAGCACAGAGGCAAGAGGCTGCCAGCCCCGTATTTCAAACTCTTCCTGTGTGCACAGCCATAATACTTTTTGTTCATGGCTTAGCTCCTTTTCTTCCTACAAATAAACTTGGGGCTATTTTGGAAAGATTTTGCCACGACAGCCTCAGAGTGCTAATGAGTGTGACTCTGGAGGAGAATTTTCCATTAGTAGGTAAGAAAAAAAGAGACCACCTTGAGATCTAATGAGCAATATTGGGCCTTGAATTTTGCAGGGTTCTCCAGAGAAACAGAACCAGTGGGATTGATAGATAGATAGGGACAGAGATAGACAGATTTTGAAAAGAAGAGTTATTTAGGAATTGACTCACATGATTATGGAAGCCAAGAAGCTCCAGGATCTGCCCTGTGCAAGCAGGAAGTCCATGGAAGTAGTGGTGAGCCAAACCCAAAGGCCTGAGAACCAGAGGCGTCAACGAGGTAAGTCCCAATTTGAGTCCAAAGGTCCAAGAACTAGGAGCACTGATGTCCAAGATCAGGAGAAGATGGATGTCTGTCCCAGCTCAAGCAGGAGAGCAAATTCACCCTTCCTCCACCTGTTTGTTCTATTCAGCCCCTCCAGGGATCAGTTGATGCGCCCACATTGGTGATGGTGATCTTCTTTACTCAGCCAATGAACTTGAACACTAGTCTCTTCTGGAAACCCACTCCCCCCGACACACCCAGTAGTAATGTCTTACCAGCTATCTGGACATCCCATAGCCCAAGTAAGTTGACACACAGAAAATCAACCCATCACAGTCCCTTATCTCCTAACAATGTCCTTTGTGCTAAATTCTACCCAAGACTCAAGTTCAAAACTAAAGCTGCTTTGTGACTTTATGCTTCATTCAACAAATACATCTTGAGCACCTGCTACATGCCAAGCAGTGAGGTGGGTGATGCTGAGAATACCAGGGGGAAAGTCCTCTCTCCTGGGGCTTATAATCTCAGAGGACAGCACACATAATAAAATATGGCCAAAGAAGACACATGCAGACCCGTGGGAAGACTTCCAGGGAGAAAAGAGGCCACTAGGATGGGTCTGGAAGGATGATAATAGATGGTGTTCCACTGCCTGTCTTCAAATCTCATCTCTGCCATTCAAGCTGTGTGACCAAGGCAAGTTACTTAACTTCTCTGTGTCTCCCTTTCCTCTTTCATAGAATGGGCACAATCCCATTGGGTGTTGTGATGAGTCACTGAGTTAATACAGGTAGAGAACAGGTCCTGCCACATAATAAACGCTCAATAAAGGCTGTTAGATTATTATCTATTCAATGGCACCAATGAAAGGTCTTACTTTGCTGCCAAGATAAAGAGGAGAAAACTCAAGTGAAGGACCTAGGACAAGGCCCGGCACACGGAGAGCCCCAGATAATGCGGCTCTTTATCATTGTGGTGGCTGTCCCGTTGGCAGCAGGGGTGGGGAAAGGGAGAGCCCGGGGCAGGTGCTGCAAAGCATTAATTAGCTCCCCCTCCTCTCTTTTCCGGGTCCCAGGCCCTCTGTTTAGCCCCACGCCCTCGGCTGCCAAGTGCCTCTCTCCAGCTCCCCAGCCCCGAATCCCCCCGGAAGCCGGGGCCAAGGGAGGGCTGGTTTTGGCCCGCTCTCCTCTGTTCTCAATCAAATGTGCCACTTTTCTGGCTGGCTTCACACATTGTAAAAAGCAGCCGCATGCGGATTGCTCAGCGTCCACACATCGGGCTCCTCCTGACCCGCTGTTCGCCTGCTGATGGCTCTGGAGCCCATAATTGTAATGGATTTGCTGTTGGGAAGAAGAAGGGGTCGTCAGCCTAATAAATCCCTGCCCCAGCGGACCATGTCCGGCAGCCCATCTTCTAGGGGTTCTTACCCTAACGGATGTGTTCAGTGATTTCTGAAAGACAGAGACGCTCTAATGAGTTCCCTGAGATACAGGCAGGACACCCCTGAAATGGAACAAGAAATGCAAGATTTGGGAAGCAATAATTCGAGTTCTTTTTTTCTTTTTCTTTTTCCTTTTCTTTTTTTCTTTTTTTTTTTTTTTTTGTCCATCTTCTGAAAGTGTTGTAATACTGTCTTGCTGTTAGGTTTAGAAAAAAAAATAGTACTGCTAATGAAATGCACAGAAAAGTAAAAACATGTCATGCAAATTAGACACCTTTGGGGATTTTGAAAAACTTGTTTGAAGAGCTAATTAAGAAGCTATTAAAAATAATTAATAATAATCTGCTTTTCCCAAATTCTTTTCAGTTCAGAAGTGTAAATGACGCCATTGTTACTTCGCTTTTTAAAACGCATAAGCTGAAGGAGCAGGTCTTTGGTTTACCTGGAAATATTTTCTAAACTTTTACTGGATTTTTGGGAAGGTAATCCCGCTTGTGTCCTTCCTTCCTTAGGTTTTCTTTTTCTGCATGAGCTGGTTCATGCCGTAGATTGTTCAGCAAATGCAGGCAATGCACCATCGCAGGAGTGATTCTAAAGTCTCACTGGGAGAAAATTGTTGTGAGTTACAGGAAATTAAAAAATTCCTGCAATACCAACCCACTTCTCAAAGTCAATCTGTGGTATCCCAGCATCCACTCGACTCTGAAGTCAGGCCAGAATGATTTTTGAAGAGTAATTTCCAGCCTTCTAAAGGGTCACATCATGTATTGAAGCCATATTTGCTTCTGTGTTTTGTAAATTTCTAACTCATTACTAAACCCTTTGTCTCTTAGACCCCCGTGTCTGCCTCTCACCTCGCCCTCATCAATCTGAGCCTTAAAAATCCTAATGAAAAATGCCGAAACACATTTTGCATGTGGAAATGTGATAAAACACAAATTGTTAACGAACCTGGGGAGGAACCAGCTTTCAAGGGTGGGTTGAAGGGGCCTGTTCTTCAGAGCCAGCTCACTGCCAAGTCCCTCCAAGTCTCTGGGAATACGGGATTTTCCCACTCTCCTCTGAGCCTCACGGTCCCCAGGCTTCGAGATAAAGCCACAGGCAGTGTCTGCTCCACAAGACTCCAAACTGTGCCCTAAGTGCCAGGCTGGCAGGCTAGCAGTGTGCCATTTCCCTTCTAGAACACAGGTAGCAGAGGTCTCCATGTTGTCTCCACCTGTGCTCAGGTAAGCTCCACAGGAGCTCAGGTAAGCTGTAGACACCTTGAGAATTTCACACGGGACCTCATAGTGGACAGAGAAACCCCAGCATTGGGCTCTGTGATTTGGGGGGCATTAAAGTTGATTAAAGCTGTAAACTCCTCCTAAACACACACACACACACACACACACACACACACACACACACACACACACACACACACACACACACGAGTCTCTCTCTTTCTCTCTCCCGCCCTCACTCTTACTCTCTGTTGCATTTCATTTTAAAGAGCCCTGTGATGCAGGTAAGTATCACACCTGAGCTCCATTCACCTGGGTGGACGAGAGTCAGCTTGGTGAAATGGAACGAACAGGAATGCCGGAGGCAGGCTGACTTAGGTTTGCAACACAGCTCTGCCATTGCCCAGCTGTGTGGCCTTGGTTGAGTCACTTAACCTCTCTGGGCCTGGGTTTCTTCTTGTGCAAATTGGAGATGATAACACTGAGAATGGGCCAAAGCCTGGGTAAAGGGCCTGGTGCTGAACCTGACATGCAGTGGGGCTCCGTCAAGGGAGGCTGTGTTTTGGTTCAGATGGTTCTGGGCTCTGATTCGGGAGGGGGAGGTCGGTCCACGGGGGTGGTAGCTGGAGAATTACAGCTGAGTGCTGCCCCAAAAACTCTGGATTCAAGGATGAAACAGCTCTCATCTTTAACACCTGGCCTGACACCTCCTAATGAAATGTAAATGAGGCTTCTAACAAGCCTGGCATTTGCTTTGGGAAAAGGTGCGAGCAGATAGTCCCAGACAGGGCAGCCATCCGGAGGGAGCCGTGCTGGTGTCTGACTGGGGCTGGTTTGCAGAGACGGGACCTTAGCTGCTCCCCAGAGGGTGGCTCCGACTCGGGGTGGGGGGGGTGGGTTCCTGAAGTTTGCCCTCTCCGTAGAGATGAGTTCAGGCTTCTTTCAGTGCACTTGACAGAAGTAGACATGGCTCAACGCTGAGGGTCAGGCTGGCCCTCCCGCTCCTGTCTGCCGTGGGCAAGTGGGGGGAAGCGGCTGCTTGGACAGCCCTGGGACTGCTCTCCACAAACCTGTATGGACACAGCCTCCTCGAGCCCCGAAGCCAGGAGGCCAGGATCCCCAGGGATCTCCCAGGACACCTGTCTGGCCAAAGCTTTCCTCAAATGTGAAATCTTTCTGGTGAAGGAGAGGATGTGGCCCTTGAGAGTGAGCCAGACGTCCGGGGCTTTGACAGCAGCTGTTTGGAGCTGTTAGCAGGTTGTCCAGGAAGCTCCCCATATATTCATTTTTCCCTCCTGACCTATGGCTGGAGTGTGAGCAGCCCACCTTGACGGGTGATGGACTTAGCCTACCACCCAGCACGCACTCGTCCACTCAGCCTGTTCTGGGCTCCTGGGCGTACCCATGAGCTGGAGGCTCTGGGTTTGCTGTGCTGCAGGGAAGGAAACCCAGAGGAGAACTGGAGGGATTCACAAGTCCACATGCATTTAGCACCACACTTAGAGACCCACCAAGGATCAGAAGGGGTCCTGTGAGTGTGGCTGCATTTGGTAAGAGATGTTGACTGCTACGGGGGTGGAGTTCTCGAATTTGGGGATGACCAAAGATTGCCTAACACAGAGGAGTGCTAGAACCAGCTCCCTGTTCTGTACATACATATGCGTCAGTCTTCTCTCAGGGGCAGGAATTGAAACTTATTTGGCTGTTTCCTCCCACTTAGCATGGAATAGATTTTTTTTAATACTTTTCAAATTAATCAATAAATGAATAAAAGAATTAATCACCCACAGAAGAACACTACCCAGCATCCAGCCTGGGGTCAGGCATGAGCTAAAGCCCAAGGAGATGTTTCCCGGATCTCTGTGGTCTCATTCCCCCCGGGACAGCCTGACTGTATCCCAAGGCAGGATGGAATCTGGGGTGGGGAAGATTATTTGCGCCCCGACCCCCCGCCCAGAGACTCTGCGTCTTGTTTCCAGGTCCCCAGTGTGCCTGCTCCGGCTGCCCCAGCCCGCCAGCCTCCCTCCTCCCGAGAAGTAGATCAGCAGCCTGACGCGCAGGGAGCACCCGGCCCGGAAGAAGGGCCCCGGACAGGTCCAGCCAGGTCGTCCCCGGGCTGGGAGTGTGGATGCTCAGCCGAGGGCTACCGACTGCTGGTGGGTCACTGCCCCTCGCCCGGCCTCTGCAAACCCCGCTCTGCCTGCGCTCACCCCTCTCCTCATTCAGCCCTCAAGTGTCACCTCCTTCCCCGCACCCCAGCCGAGACGGCCCAAATCCAACAAGCCTTCAGCACATGATCCACAAACGTGCTCATTTTGATCTTCCCACCACCTCCGAACTGCTGCGGAGGAGATGATGGGAACGGAATCCCCGGGGAGCCGTTGGGGCCTAATGCATCACATGTGCTGAGAGAGGCCAGGCCGGGCCGGACATTTGCAGCTCAGCTCCCAGCCCTCCTGGGGTCCCGGATCCTTGCTCTCGGGCCAGGCCGAGCTGGGGAAACGGCAGGGGGAGGCTGCGTAGGGAGGGCCCCTCCTCCCGGCCGAGGCCGCCGGAACACACCGCCCCTCCCCTCTGGGCTGCTCCACGGCAGGACATTTTCTAGCAAGTCCCTAGTGGATGCGAACCTGTACACAGAATAGCACCTCTTCCCCATTTTTAAGCCCAGAAGAGAGAGACGTTGAAGATGTCTGGACCCCGTTGATTCAGCCATTTGGGGGTTCAAATTTTAAAGAATACTAATAAAATCCACAGACTCTAGTTCCTCCCACTAAGCCAGGTAAGGCTGTGTTAAAAGCACCAATTTTCAGCCGCTATCAGCAGCACAAATGTGTACAGGAAACAGGAAGAACAGTGTTGTACGTGCAAATAAGCACCTACTGTGTGCTGGGCCCTGGAATTCACAGGAGTCTAGTGAGGAGATTAGCCATTGGAGGCAGCAACAGATAGTGGGAAAACTAAAACAGTGATGTGGAAAGAGAACAGGATTTCAAGTCAGACAGGCCACCTTCTACCTCGAATTAGCTGTGTGACTTTAGGTCACTTACTTAACCTCTCTGAGACTGTTTCCTCACCTATGAAAGAGCCGTAAGAGCAGCTACCTTACAGCAAATGAGACAGTGTGTGTAAAGTGCTGAGCACATTGAAGGTGTGGGCGATCAATACAAGGCTGCTCTCTGCCCGCCCCTTCGGCTCAGACTACTCTCAGACACCAGTCACACTTTGGACTGTCCCAGAAGCATTTGGAGTCAGAGGAGAGGGGGAGGAATTGGAACTCAGAGAAGTCCATGGTTTCTGGAGTCTCCAACCCTCAGAGCCCGACCAAACAGAAGATTCATATTCCTGAGCCCCTGGGACCTTCCTCCCCTCCCATCCCTGCCCTGGTCCCCGTTTTAGCCCCCTTGAGTTATAGACCCCATTTCTCTGCCTCCTTGTGAAATGGGTCTTCCTTTCTGCTGGGGACTTCCGCTTCTCAGGGGCTGGGACCCCAACTGTGACCAGGCTTGGGGCTGGGATCATGGGGGCCACACTCAGGGCCATGTGAGAGTCTGAGATATCTGCCTTCCCAGCCTGAGACCACAGCCAGGAGAAGGGCCAAGCAGGGCCCTCATCATTCTCCCAGAAACATGGCCCTCTCTCTTCACGGAAGCAAGGACCAGGTTCTGCCTGAGGTGCCCAGTGACAGCCCAGAGGCTGGGCCCAGGCCTCTTTGCAGAGATCACCAGGCTAGAGGAGGGTGGTATGAGATAAACAAGGGTGGGGAAGTCTGTGAGACCCTCCCAGGCACCCTGGGGCAGTGGGAAGTCTGGAATGAACTCTTGGTCTATCATGGACCAAACATGACATCCAGTGTAGTTGTCTCAATCTTTTGTGCCACATCCAGGGACACATCCCCATGGCTGTCCCACAGGCTCCTCACAAGTTATACACTCAAACCTGAACGCACTACCCTCCCCAGCTCCCACCCCCCCATATCTCTAGTCTGGGGACTGGTGGCACCTTTTTCCCCAGATCTCCAAGCCCCAAATGGCCTAATCCTAGTCTCCCCCTCATCCACCCCTTGCCCGGCTTCCAGCTGATTCTCAGATTCTGTCACCTTCACCTCCTGCTCAAGTCCCAAACAGTTCATGCCTTGCCATGCCCAGTGCCCCACCTCAGTCCCAGTCCTGATCTCTGCTCCCCTGCACTGGTGCCAAAGCCTCTGGTCTTCCAGCCTCTGGCGAGACCTCCTCCAGGCCAGCATCCACAGAGCTGCGTGCTGGGCACATTCAGGATCCGTCAGATGATGACGATGATTTGATGATGATAATGATGATGATGACACTCACTAATGCTTTTTAGTGCTGACTCTGTGCCTGGCCCTGTCCCAAGTTTTTTGCCTGAATTAACTCTGTTAGGCCTCCCAGCAGTCTATCAAGGAAGCCCAATTACTATGCCGATTTTCCAGATGAGAAAACTGGGGCATGCGGTGGGTCAGCAGCATGGAGAGATCACACAGGAGTGAAGCGCAGAGCTGGGGGATGTACCCAGGCAGTCTGACCCCGACCTTCCCTACTTGGTACCTTCCATGGTTTTCTGCATAATCACCGCAGGATACACTTGCATCAGAACACAGCCCTTCACAACTTGGTGTACCCCACAAACCAGCCGTCCAAGAAGGCACTCATCACTCTCTCCGCAGCCAGGGCTCCAGCCAGGCCACGTGACATGACAACCACAGCTGACCACAGCAGCCACATAGGTCTCTGAGCCTTTGTGCTTGCTATTCCCTCTGCTGCAAGAACCTTTCCAAATCCCACCTTTCCCCTCCAGACTCAGCTCTAGGAAGCCTTCCTTGCCTTCCCAGCCCCACTCTGTCCACTCCCTGCTCTGACTCTCAGCACAGCACCCTCTGCGTTGCATTGCTGTTGGCTCTTCATCTGTCTCCGCCATTAAACAATGAGCCCTCAAGAGCAATATTGTGTCTTTTTACCTCTGTATTGCCTGCATCTTTCATGGTGTGTGCATGAACCAGCTGGAGACTTAATTTACTTCCAAATGTAATAGCAGAATTTTGAGTCAAAGTGATTAGAAAATAGGGGCTTCAGATCCAGCTGTTTTGGATGAGAATTACAGCTCCATCACTTATTAGCTGTGTGACATTGGGCAAATTACTTAACCTCTCTGAGCCTCAGTTGCTTCGTCTGTAAAATGCAAGGAAGGCATAATTCCTTCAAAGGGTTTCCCTGAATATTAAATGTAATAAATTTAATAAAGTGCCCGGCATATGGTCCTTGCCATTAAGTAGAAGCCATTGTGCTGAAGATTATTAACCTCATTTTGTGATTATTAGTCTATTATGTGAATAGTGTTCACATGCTATTCACATCTGCATGTGTATGTGCTTCCCTGAACTGACTAGGGCTCTGCCAAGCCCATCTTTCCTAACAATCCTGAGAACACCTAGGCCACAATCTCTGAGCAGACACTCTCCTTGCTGCTCCTCACACAATAAAGCCCAAGCCCTTTCCCACCACAGGACCTTTGCACATGATATTCCTCTATATGGGCTGTTCTTCCCTCCACTGTTCTCATTGTTGGCTCCTTTGCATATTTTAGGCATAGATGTCACTTCCATGGAGGGCCTTCTCAACCACTCTATCTGAACAGATATCCCTGTACCCTTTACTGCCCCATTGTCCAATTCAGCTCTTGTTGGTTTCTTCCACGGCACTTTGAGACTATGTATTTATACCTTTGTTCATCCATATTAGCTCCAAGGTGGTGTGGCACCGCCATCATCTTTACTGCTATGCTCTCAGTGCCTGGCACTTAGCAGGGAGCTCGATAAATAAATGTTGAGTGAACGTTGAATAAATAATTTACTTAGGCTCCATTCAGCAAAAGCAGAGGAAAGGTGTGGGAATTTGCATCCAAAGCTCCATCCCAGCAGATGGAAGAGGGACCCCTCCCTTTCCCCGAAGACTCAGCACGGCTGCACCTGGCTGCCTGCAGCCAGCAGGGCTCAGAACCAGCTCACCAGAGACAAATTGGAGGGAGTTCAGAGGAGCGGGCCAGGCAGGATTAAGTGGAGGGAGAGGGTGATTTATAAAGAAACATAAAAGGGCCCAGCTTCATAAGGCTGGCTACAGGATTATTTCGATAACAGCCTCCAAATGTTGGCAAGGTGCGTGTGCCAGGGAGTGGGGATCATTCCCCCACAAAGGTGCAGAGGTGGTCACCTGGAGAGACGCAAGGAAATCCCAACTGACTCCGGGGTCTGGAAACAGCCAAAGCAAGGAGCCTTCCAGTAAAGCAAGGAGCCTTCCAGCATGGGTTGGGGTGGCGGGGAGGGAAGAACCTTACCTCCTCATGCTGCGTCAGCAAGTCACCTTTGAGCACCTCGGGGAGTTTATACAGCAGAAGGCAGGAGGGTCTTCTGAGAAACCAGAGAAAACCCATCTCCTCAGTAAGACCATATCTCAGCCGAGTACCTGAGGAGGAAGATGCCTCAGCCATCTTGTAGGCAAGGGCTCAGCAAACTATGGCCTGAGGGCGAAATCCAGCCCACTGCCTGTTTTTGTAAATAAAGTTTTATTGGAACGCAGCCATGCACATTTATTTACATATTATCCCTGGCTGCTTGTGCACTACAACTTCAGAGCTGAGAAGTTTTAATGGAGACAATATGACTCACAAATACTAAATATTTACTCTCTGGCCCTTCGCAGATCTAGTCTCAGGCCCTCTGTTAAACTATTGATTCTTTGATAAAGTTCATGTCAAAGTACACTTTGAAAGGAAAAAATGTCCACAGGGCCACAACTCTGAGTTAAATTATTTTTATTATAGTAGTATTCGATACACACACACACACACACACACACACACACACACATATATATATAGTTAGGTATACATGTCTTAGGCTTTTAGCTTTACACAACTAGAAAACCAAAAAGCATTCTTGGATTAAATGCCAACAAAATGACAAAAGTATTAAAATGAAAATGAGCAGCATTAAAATAATGCAGCCAACGATGTTTTTGCTGAAGAGGCACGGCTGCTCACAGCATGGATGGGCTGCTAGGGTGCAGATTTGTTTGCATTTGGCAAGACTGATACTAAAAGAGTGTTGTGTGATGACTCAATTCTCCCACTCAGTTTTTCTCTTCTAACTCTGGCAAAACCCTCCATTTACACGAAAAGCCATGACATAGTGGGTCGTTGGTGGATACAAATACTCAGCCACATCTGCTTTTTCTCTCATTAGCCCATGAGAGTTAAAGCATTTAGTTCTGATTGAACCAGTGTCTTCTTGAACACATTTAAAGGTTGGGCACTCACATTTTATGGCCGTATCCAGGTAGAAGGCGACCAACCAGATGAGCCAGAAAATATTTACATCCATCTTTTTGAGTTATAGTAAAATAAAAATAAAATATTGTTTTAAATCTCTTAGAGGATTGGCCCACTGGTTTGGGAATCTCAGTTTAAAAAGCAGAGCTCTAGCTCAGCCTTTGCCTTTTCCACATGAGAAAACTGTAGTCCCGTAGAAGGACCATAATTTGCCAAGATCATGGTGGGAGTTGGGGCTGGAGCCAGATTTGGATAGGGATATGCTGACTCTCAGTGCAGTGCACCCCTTCTTAGCCCAAGGGTGGGCCCACAGGAGCCCCCAAGAACAGCTGACCAAAGCAGAATTTCATCCACTGGAACCCAGAGGGGCGGCCGTTAGCTAGAGCCACCGACTCTGATGTGAAGGGCTTCCTCTGAGCTTGGGGATGAAGCTGTGCCTTCACATGCTATGCATAACAGCTGGAGCCAGCATCTGGGAGGCACACACAGGGGCCATGGGCCTGACGGCTAGCTGGAATGGCTCCCAAGAGCCCTTCCCAGAGCTTTAGAAGTAAAAGCAACAGCAGTGGGGCCCCTGCAACAGCAGAGCCCCCTTACTTAGCCCAAAGAGGCAGTGGGACCCACCTGGGCTCAGAGAAGCCTGAAGCAGCTGAAATCAAAAGTTAAGCCAAGTCCTCGCTGCCCTGGAGATTTGCTCAGGCAAGGGGATCATATGGTTGCCACCCAGGCTGCCAGAGGCCAGCAGATCTCCAAACGCTCAGTCACTTGAGGAATCCAGCTTCGAGGGGGCCGGGCCTAGTGAGTGACATGTGAGCAGCTGGCCCTGGCCGCAGGCTTTGCAGAGGGGCAGCCCCTGTTCTCAAGGCTGGTCCAGCCCTGGTCTGTCTTCCTCTGGCCAGTAGGAGAAGAGGGGAGCAAGTCCACAGTGGCAGCCTTCTCGGAGCAGGAAAAAGTAGTCTATTTAAAGACTAGTGACTGGTTGGTTCAGACTAAATGAGCAATCTAAGAGATATTTCAGAACAGGGCTTGGCAAACATTTCCAGTAACAAGCCAGATAGTAAATAGTTTAGACTTTGTAGGCCACATGCAGCCTCTATCACATAGTCTTTTTTCTTTTTTACAAGCTTTTAAAAATGTAAAAACCATTCTTAGCTCACACGCTGTACAAACAGGGGCTACGGGCTGAACTTGGCTCACAGGTGGCGGTTTGTTGACCTCTGTTCTAGAGCATCACTAACTCATGACCGTCTCTGGAAGATCAACTTGGCCTTCACGGGGACTATAAACCCTTGAGGAGCAGACGTGCCCTCATCCCCACACTCACACACACACACACGGACACACATATTCGCACATGTGGACACACACTTTTGGCACTTTGTCTATCAGTCACAAATGCATTGTGTGAAAATCATTTCCAAATTTGCAAAGCACACACAAGCCCGAAAGTTAATTCAGGGGCAATTATGTAATGTGTAAAGCCACCGTGTCCAGGGCTGGGAAGTGGCGACTGTTCCCAGGGGAAACATAAAGAGGAGAGCAGAGTGGGGAAAGAAAACCTTGCCTGTGATCGAGTCTGAAGGTTTCCAAACTCTTCCTAGGGGTCACATGGCCTTTAAGGAGGTGCCTTTGGAGCGCTCTGCTTCCAGCCACCACATTCCCATTCACCACTCACCTTTACTCTTGTACCCTTGGGATTTCCATCTAAGATTTCATCTGAAGGTAAGATTACATGGCAAAAAGTAGTGGTAGGCATTCAAAACATCTGGCCAGCTTTTTCATATCTGGTTCCTGTGAAAGTTCTGGCAAGATCAGGCCACACGCTTGCCTGCTGCAACCACCATTAGACAGGACAGGTGATCTACGGATTGCGACAGTCCCCACCACTCCCTATTGCCTTACACCGCCCTGTTTCACTAATTAGTGGGATCTGCCTGGCCCCAGAGGCATTTGAGTTTGTGACTCCCATCAATGCTGTCCCAGCAGCCAGACCGTGAAACTTCTACCTTTAGAGAAGTCACCACTAGACCCAAAACACTGACCTACCAACAGCTGCTGGCTCCCGTGGGTCTTTGGCAACCCTTGACTGATCCTGAGATTTTCTTAATCTTTTGGATTTATGTATATCCCACCACATCCCCCAAAGTATTTGAGACAGCTTGTAAATAAACTTAGAACACAATAAAATTTAAAAATAGAAGAAATCTGAAGGGAGGAAAACCAGACTAGAAGGGTAGGATGGGGCCAGAGGAAAAGTCGGGACATGAAAGCACAAGCTGAAAAGCTCTGCACAATTGTTAATGGTAAGCAGAGATTTTTGAGTCTAGGATGGCTCATAGAAGCATATGGAACCACCCTCCCTTAATAGCAAAAGAAATCGATTTAAGGAGAAAAAAAAAAAACAACAGTGATCAAGGAAAGAGGCTCTGCTCAAAGCCTCAAACTTCATAAGTGTCAGCCCAGGAAAGAAAGAAAAATTTAAGGGGCAGAGCAAAGCAATTCAGTGCAGCGAGGTGTCCATTGCCACCCCCTACCCCACCACCAAAAGCCTTTGTGGGAGGTGGAGGTTAATTCTATGTGTCAACTTGACTGGATCACAGGATGCCTGGCTATCTGGTTAAACATTATATCTGGGTGTGTCTGCAAGGGTGTTTCTGGAAGAGGTTAGCAATTGAATCAACAGACAGAGTAAAGTGCATCGCCCTCCCCAATGTGGGTGGACATTGCCCCATCCATTGAGGGCCCGAATGCAAAACAAAAAGGTGGAGGAAGGTTGGATTTGCCCTCCCTGTGCTGGTTGCGCTTGGACATCAATCTCCTGCCCTTGGTTCAGGCCTTCAGACTTGAACTGGCATCTGCAGAATCAGCTGTCCTGCTCTCAGGCTACAAACCACAACACCGGCCTTCCTGGGTTTCAGCTTGCAGACAGCAGGTCGCGGGACTGTTCAACCTCCATCATCACCTGAGTCAATAGCTTATAATAAATATAAATATAAACATATATGTCTCCTATTGGTTCTCTGTCCCTGGAAAACCCTGATTTATACAGGAGGCCAGCAAGCAGCAGCCTCCCTAACATTGTCAGATCTGGAGTGAAGCCAGCCAAAGGAGGTCCAGACCTTTCCCTCTGTGGACTGAGGGAGAGCAGAAAATGCTGCTGGAAAAAAAAAAAAAAAAACATGAAAAATGAGGATATGACGAAGGCCCTGACTCTCTCTGGCTGGTAATTTGGGGAAATAATCCAGAGCCAAGA
Organism: Camelus bactrianus; assembly: GCF_048773025.1. Taxonomy (NCBI): domain Eukaryota; kingdom Metazoa; phylum Chordata; class Mammalia; order Artiodactyla; family Camelidae; genus Camelus; species Camelus bactrianus. The sequence continues at coordinate 28,346,146 of NC_133549.1, forward strand.
GTGAGAATGTTGTACCCCCACCCCCATTGGGTGTGGTGAGCCCAAGAGAGGAAATTTAGCAAAATTTCAGAAGTAGGAGTCTAACTCAGATGCCTCTTTATTGGAGCTAATTACAAAAATGTGTGGCTACAACATAAAACACCATTCCTCAAACCATAGCAAAGGATATGAACACCCACTAAAGAAAATGTGCAGATTTGTAGAAGTCGTATTTATAATCCCATAGAACTGGAAATAACTCAAATATTCATTAACTGGTGATCAGATAAATAAGGTGTGGTACATCCATACAGAGGGATAATGCTCAATAAAAAGTTGAGTAATAAACAAATTAAAAACAATAATAAAGCAATAGAAAGTAAAAGAACTATTGATTCATGCAAGAAATATGAATGAATTTCCAAAGAATTATGCTAAGTGAAAGAAGCCATACTCAAAAGGTTACTTACTGTATGAGTCTATCTATATGACATTCTAAGAAAGGCAAAATTATAGAGACAGGAAACCCATCAGTGGCCACCAGGGGTTGGGGTGGGAGGGCAGGGAAGAGAGGGGTCCGGGGAGAGGATGGACTACAAAGGGGAACAAGGGAACTTGGCGAGGTGATGGAAACAACATACATCTTGATTGTGGTGGCAGTTATACGACTGTATACATTTGCCAAAATTCATAGAACTGTATGACTGGAAGAAGGATGAATTTTATTGGATGTATATCATACCTCAATAAACCTGACTTTAAAAAATAATGTAATAGCTTAGGGGGGAAAAAAATCAAACCATCCTCAAGTACAATGGAAAGAAATTCAAGAAGCCAACTACACTCCATTAGATCGAAACAAATATCTAAAGAGAGCTATTCAGCATGAGCCAGAGGGGAAAAAAAATGCTATAGCAACTAGGCACCTAGGAATGTCCAGTTTATGGTCATTTTTCCTGAAGGGGACAGAAACACAGCAAACAAAAGACATACATAAATATATCATGAAAGGAACATCAATAAAACAGCAGAAGAAAATTCTTTACAAGTGAACGAGCTAAAGAAAAAGGCAGTAAGAACATGAATCTAATTTTTTTTTAAAGGAGCCCAAAATGACCACTACACCCCCACCAGAAGGGCAAGAATTAAAAAGACTGACACCATCAAATGCTACTAAGGATATAGAGCAACTGGAAACTTCAAACACTGCCGGTGTTAGAGAAATGTGATACAACAGCTTGGGGAAGTGTCTGACCACATCTTGTAAAACTGAACATACACGTTATGACCCAACCATTCCAATCCTAGATAGTTCTCCAAGAGAAATGCAAGCACATGTTTACAAAAAGATGGCACAAGAGTGTTCCTAGCAGCTTTATTTAGAAAAGTCAGAACTGGAAACAAAATGCTGACTGGCGTGGAGGTAGCATCCTCACAACCTGCCTTCAATGATCCAGCAAAGGGTCCTTACCGCACCACTCCAAGCTTTTCTCAAGAGCCTATGTTCCCATCTGCCCCCACTGGAGGCACGCCCGGGTAGCCATTAATTTTGGCCTAGGGCTAGCAAGATGGCCACTTCTTCAAGTATTCCCACCAGCTGAAGATTCTTCCCTTGAGGTGAACTTAGGTTGTGGTTGGCCCAGTTGAGAGAAAGATCCATCTTTTCTTTCCTCCTGCCCCCACTACACACACACACTCTCTACCCTCCAGTCATAAAAACTCACACGCTGTTCTCATGTAGGTCAGCACCATTTCCTCTTGCCTAGAGAGTGCTTCATAGTCCTGCCAATGCCTTTCACTGGGCTGACCGTACCCATCGTTCAGGGGTCGGTGTGCATGCCACCTGCTCCAGGGAACATTCCTGATCCTGCGTAGATAGTCAGGTGGGACTAAACCTAGAGGAGAATGAGGTGGAGAAGATGAACCCCCCCAGGAGACAAAGTCAGAGAATGACACTCAGATGCACCAAGAGCAGGGGAGGGGGTCAGGACTCATATCTTGTGCCTGGTCTTCTCCGAGAAGGAAAGGCAGGACCCTCTGCCCAAAGTGGCAGCATCTCAATAGTCCTTAAGAAGGGAGAGGTCATAGAGGAGACTTAAGGGCTATACGTGTGGTTCTCAAAGTCCCCCAAAGACAGACTTGAAGAAGGAGGAAACTGACATTGGCAATCACACCTGTGGAGCCCCATGGGAATTCCTGGGGGGGAAGGAGGGTACTGAGAATCTATCTGAGCCTCAGTTCTCCAATCTATAAAATGGGACTAATAACCCATGCCTGACTACTCCACAGGTATGGGAGTCAATGGGGCTTAAAATCCCAAAAGGTCAGGCTTCACATACAAATCATATAATGGCCCTAAAAATATGGAGGGTTAAACTATTGTTGCCCCTTGGAGCTATGCAGGAAGGAATGGAGAGGATTTACAGATCTTTGGGTTTCTTTTTAACAGCATTTTGGAAGATTGAAGAATGTTTCCATCACAATTTTTTTTTAATTTTCTTATATGTCCACCTAAGATAATACTCCACGAGGAAAACAGTGTGCAAAAAATCATGATCTCCCAGCACCAGACAAGAAGAAAAGAGCTGGATTTTAAGAGGCTATCCCAGGACTTAATTGACAAAGACTACACATTAGTATTGTCACATGAGGTAACTAGAAGTGAGATTCCAAAAAAAAAAAAATGGTTTGTAAGATATCCTGTCATTTGAAAATGGAAACCACCATGTGTGGCAAATTGCAAAGTAGACTCAAATTATTCTCTTTCCACTCCCTTTCATCTGGGCTTGGCCTTGTGGTTTGCTTTGACTAATGCAAGCAACCGTGACACAAGCAGTGTTTAAAAGCGACTGCACATTGAGGAGTCTCTCCCTTGCTGTTTCTGGAACCTCATGATTGCCATGTGGAAAGAAGCTTCAGATGAAGCCACCATAACCCAGCCAGCCCCAGCCCACATCCGAGCTGACTGCAGACACATGAGTGAGCCCAGCCAAGATCAGCCATGCCTGGCACAGACCAGAAGAACCAACCAGCTGAGCCCAGGCTGAATTGCTGACCTGCAGAATCATTACCTAAAGAAGTGGTGGTTGTTTTAAGTCACTAAGTTTGGAGTGATTTCATGTGCAGCAGAAGTTAACTGTACATTGTGGTATCCCAGAATGAGTCAGGAGTCAGGGACCTTGCCTTTAACTCACTATGCCACTTTGCAAGTCACTGAAACTGAGTTTCTTACACTATAAAATGAGGAGAGTCTATTATAAATTATCAAATGGAAATGAGTATTAAAAACCCCTTCTAGTTCTGTCTTATTCTGTGATTCTAAATCCTAATAACAAATACTTGTAAGTGTAGTTAAAATGCTATGAACTGAACTGAGACACAGCTGAGTCTCTGGAGTTTTCTTGCCTCGAGGCAAGAGATTCTGAGATTTGGTTACCTGACGTATGAGCATAAACATAAAATGTTTCTTCAGCATTTCAGAACCTAGTTGGAGTCTAGGCTAAAATATGAAGTTGGAAAAAGCTGACCAGAAAGAAACTGTAAGTGATCCTGGTATGCCAAGAAAGGAAATTACTGTCAACCTCTAAATCCAGAAAGAGCTTTTCTGCTGGGATGTGAGGCTTTCAGAAAATCCAAAAGCCGAGCTGGGACAATGCCTTCTGGAGAAGAAAACCCCCAGATTGCAACAGGAAGAAAAATCTTAATGAACCGTAAGAATTTGCTGAACCCCCAAATTCATATTTTTACCTGTCTAGAAACTGACCCAGCGATTTTCTTTTAAAAATTACCTAGAGGAAAAACTTGAAATGGGAGCAACATATACAGGTTTCCTTTGTTTTCTTAAGTGATTGAACTAGATCATAAGGACCCTCTAAATGCCTTCTGAACAGAACTGATGTTCCATGAAGCTGTGTTCTTGGAACCGAGGTTGGAAGTGATAAAGAGCATTTATTAGCCAAGAGTGGTTTTGTTTTTCTATTTCAGAATCAGTGCTCAGAAGGACTCAGATACAGAGGTTGCTGGTGCATCTGGGAATAAGTTTGCAGGAGGGGAGTGGAAGGGAGATGGGTACTTTTCCAGAAAAGAGTCATTAACATGAGTTTCACCAACTGGACTATGTGAACTCTTGGGGTTATTGCCTGAGTGCGCAAAAGCCCACAGAATTCCCTTGCTAAATCTTCCAGGAGCATGATTTTCACTTGAAGGGCTGTTTTCTTGGGGGTTGGTTTTGTTCGTACGTTTGTTTGCTTGATGGGGGGAGGTTGGTGGAGAGTATTATTTTTGTATAAAAGTACACTTGGGTATATTTTGAAATCTAATGCAAAATTTACACTAATTTTCCAATAAAACATCAAAAATTATCCTTCTTCCAGCATGTGTGTGTCTTCAAGGGTACCCTCCTCTGCCGTCAGGGACACTGATGTGAGCAAGGGTGAAACCCCAATGTGAGACCATCTCCAGGGGCTAAAATACCCCCACAGGGAGGCACTTTCAAGTGACATTTTCCTGAGTAAAGAAAGTCATCAAAAGCACCTCATTTCTTTTCAGAGATGGTCTGAGGCTAACATGTTGGTTCCTTTTTAACATCTTCCTGAGAAGTGAGTCCCTTAAAGACAGGTCTGAATCTCCCAAAGCCATGCAAGGAACTTGTTCAACATACACATACACACAGCGTCCCGGGGTGGAGTAGGGCAGGGCTCCGGAAGGAGAGCTCCCAGGAGAGGCCAAGTTAGAAGCACCTCCTTGGCCCACGGCTTCTCCCTCTCCTGAGTTCCCCAGCACAGATCAGCATCTGACCTGCCATCCTGCATCCAGGGCAAGAGTCCTTCTTTCTAACACCCCTGCCCTAGGGGGCAAGCGCCTTTCTCTGCAGAACAGTAACCTGAGTCATGCATTCATCTTAGGAAACAGTACTGAACAATAAGGAAAACATTTTAACAGATCCACATCATCGTAGTTGCCACCTGAGTATATGTTTCTGATTCTAAGGGGCTCAGATCACTGACAATGGAATGGGTTGATGAACTGAGACCATTCTACCAAGGCATCTCTCCTCCTGGCTCTTCTTTTGTTAGTTTATTTTTTTCAGCAAACATTTTATTGAGTCCTGACTCTGGGCCAGGCCTGTTCTGGGCACCTGCAGGCCAGAGGCCCCTCTCTGGTGGACATGATGTCCAGTTGGGGAGACAACATCATCCAAGTACATGAACATTTATACAAGGACCTCATATGCATGAGTACATATTAAATCAAGTGTCAGTCTTCGTGAGGTTACATGGGGAAACAAAAATTAGCCCAATAATTTTTAAAATATTCATTAGTGAACCCACCTTTTATAAACTCAGTTTCCAGTCAAACAGTCTATGTAGCAGCAGTATCCATTAGAGCCCAAAGAATTGTCATCACTTCTGATCCATCTCCTTCCATTTCGGGTCATCTGACAGTACAACACAATGACAATGCAAACAAATTGCAAAGGGAAATTGAAGACTTAACCAAAGCTGGAGGACTTTATGAGGTTGATGAGAGAACTACTTAAACCCTGTGCCAAGTCAATGACAGACGGCGCTCTGACAGTTCGATCAGGTAACAACAGGAAGAGGTAGGGGCTGGCAGAGGCGATGAACTGATGGTCAAAACAGAATGATTGGACCATCAATTAGTTTAGGAAAGCCTTTGGGAAAATCCATGAAGCCCTAGACTCTTTTTGCAATAAACAGCTTTCTTTATGTTTGTATGGCAAAGATATGAAAAACACGAAACAAAGGAAGCCTTAGCGTGTCATCATCCAATTTTGCCATAAAAATTGCATTCTTCAACATTATCAACACATGATTCATCCTTTGTTCATTCTAAAACTGCAGTGTGTGGTTGAAATTAGACTCCAAAATTGGAAAGCATAAGAGTAAAATAAATTTAGTTTTATTATGCGCAGCTTTAGTTTTTGAGATAAAATCTGAATCAAATCTTTTGTTAAAAAAAAATTCCTCTCTACTGTACAGCACAGGGAACTATATTCAATACCTTGTAATAGCCTATAATGAAAAAGAACATGAAAGGAATATATATACATATATATATATATGTATAACTGAGTCACTATGCTGTAAACCAAACACGACATTGTAAGCTGACTACACTTCAATTAAAAAAAAAAATTTAAGTCCCCTCCATGGCCCATGAAATATGGGTTCCATTGTTAAGTGGACTTGGTCTCAGGCGGCGTTTCCAAGCATGATTACCCATGGTCCTGTCATCACACTGCTGTACGTGCTATAAAGGAGGGTACAGAGGGCACTGAGACCCCCAAGAGGTCTTAGCTAGTCTAGGGAAGTGAGTCACAGCTGAGACTTGAGCGATAAACAGAGACTAGAGGTGAGAACATGCCCGGGAGTTGGTTCCGAGGCAGGCTGGTAAGATCCAAGAACTGAAGGAAAGCCGATGTGCCTGGAGGCAGGATGAAGGGGGAGAGGGACCCAAGATGAGTCTGCAGTTATAGGCAAGGACCAGGATGTCTCTTTTCACCATAGGAGCAATGGACAGCCAGTACAGGGGTCTGAGGGAGGTGATAGCTTTGCGATTTAAGGAAGCTCTTGTGGGTACCACGTGGCAGCTGTGATCTTACCTCTTGTCACTAGGAAAAGCCTCCATGGACAACTTGTTTCTTCCTAGAACCAAAACCCTGTGCAAAATTCCTGGGCCTGAATTAGACTTTCCAATTTTAGGGCCTCGCTAAGGGACACCACTTCACTGCAGACTTAGAAGACAATGAAGACAATGAAGACAATGTCCCCTGAGAGTGAAGGACCTACATGGCATTTTGAGGTTGGGAGTCTTTGCTCCAAGACTTCCACTTCCAACAATGATGAAGTAATGGGGACTGGATGTGCCAGCTCACCTTAACCAAAAAATGGAGGAATATATGAAAAAAAAATTTTCAAATGTTGGACAATAGGCAGCATAGTCAGTGATCCCTGAATAAAGGAAATAAGTAAAATGAGCTCTGTGATTGGCTGGAGAGAATTTCCAGACCGTAGTGCAGGGTGGGGAAATTCAAACAAGCCCAGCCATCCACTGAGTTGAAGAGACACAGTGAAGAATTTGGGGGAGGCTAAGGTGGCTAGAATTTGAAGGGAGGAGTACCTGTGAGAAGGTATAAGCCAAGAAACGAGAAAGCTACAGAGAGAAAGCTCCATGGACCTCTCCCCTTGAGTCTTCAGCTGAGGACTGATCAGTGTGGGCATGTAAGAAAACCACTCAAGAAGGGGGCTGGGAGGATGGGGGAGGATCACCAGACAGACCGAAGCAGAACAGCCACCAGAGTTCATATTGCCACAGTGGAATAGTCATAACACACGGGCATCAGGTACTCAGAAGGGTATTATTGTCTCAGTGCTGGAGAAAAATTAGCTCTGGACTAAAGACTGCTCTGTTCCCGCCCACCAAAGCTTAAAAACAAGCCCCCAAGGTACCAAATGGCTTCTAAAGAATTTTTCTCTGTCCCAGGACAAGCTCGAGAATATTTAAAGGAATACAGAAATATCAAGCACCAAACAAGGTAAAATTCACAGCGTCTGGTATCCAATCAAAAATTACCAGGGAGAGGGTATAGCTCAAGCAGTAGAGCGCCTACTTGGCAAGCACAAGGTCCCAAGTTCACTCCCTGGTACCTTCTCTAAAATAAATAAATTAATTTAAAAAAAAAAAAAGATGTTCCTTCTACTTAAAAAAAGAAAGAAAAAATTATCAGGCATGCAAAGAAGCAGGAAAATACAATCCACAATGAAGGGAAAAATCAATCAATAGAAACAGAGCCCCAAATGACACGGAGGATAGAATTCGTAGATGGGAGTCCCAGCTTCACTATCTGAAGGCTTCCACAAAAATAATTACCGTAGAGAGAACTACAAAGGGAAGTTGTCTTGTGATGGCCATGACCAGTTAAAGTCCCTAGAGCATCAGGAGTAGGAATGAGTCTGCACACAGAGTTCCAATCTCACCCCAGGGCTCCTAAAGCTCAGAGACACTCTTCTCAACAGAGGTTGACGGTTCTGTTACAACTTCTAGACCAAGAGTGAAATTCATTCCAGTTATTCAGTCTTTTGAAGTAAGAATCTCCCTTGAGGGACAGGGAAGGTATGAGTGAGTCTGAGCGAAGCCCATTAGAAAACCAATCTAGTCAGCAGCCTTCTAAAAATAGTACTCAATCAAGTGCATTATCAGGCACTAAATCAGCATTACTTTTTATTAGAAAAATAGCACATTTCTGGTTCAGCCACAACCCTCTCGTTCAAACCTCTACTTTGCTATCTGTTATCTGTTCTGCCGTCCGTATCTGCTATTTAAATCATGGGGGAATATTAAGCGATTTGAGAGACAAGCACTCTATGATAATGGAAGAATGGTCTCCGTTGCCCTGATTACATTATTGCTGAGCTGTGTTAACATGTAAATTCTTTTCTGAAGTCAAGTGTAAGAACACAAGGCTGGGAGCCAGCAATTTAAAAAATGGAAAAATCTCATTACATATTCAAAGTGACTAGTCGCAGGAACCATCCTTCCCACAACAGGAGCACAGCTGATTTCTAACATCCTCTGTCTGTAAAGTGAGAAACCAAGTCCTCGGCCTTGACTTTACCTGGTGACTTTATTCCTCTTATTTTCTTTATTTGATGTGTTTATTACAAAGTAATGCATGCTTGCTACAACAAGTAAATCAATTAAAGATATAGAAGGAAAAGTTAATAACCCTCCAACCCATTGACAGCCAGGAGGGCATCATCCATATTCGCAAAAATGCAAGATACACATACGGCCTTGGTTTGGTTTAATTTTATTTTTTATTTTTATTTTTATTAAAATAGGATTATACTACAAATACTACTCTGCAGTTTGCTTTTGACATTTAATGTATTACAAACCATCCACATCAACACTCTAATGTATTTATTCAGTCTTGTTTTAAGGGACTTCTTTTAGAGTGTTTTCCTTTTTTATTTTTTTTTATTTTTTTTTATTTTTTTAATTTTTTTTTTTTTTTTGGCTATGACAATGCTGAGGAGAAACACCCTTATTTGCCCCAGAAGCAGAAAATCCAGAGCTCAAATCGCCTCGAGATGAGATTTCCTCAAAGCATCTTGAGGGTCAAGAGAATATGCATATTTATTCTTAATAGCTACTGTCAGATGACTTTCCTCAAAAAGATAAATAAAGTGTGCAACAATGCGGTGTGTATCAGAAATGAATTACAGTGCCTGGATCCTTTCAACTTTTCCGCCGGAGTTCTGAGTAACTTCACCTGTCAGAGGCCCCAAAAAGGTAATAATATGTTCCTGTGACTGGTACGCGGCACTCAGTGTATGGAAACTGCTGAGGGTATTATTATTGTTGTTATTTTAGCATCATCATAGTTAATCTACTATCTTTGGAGATTAGTCGAGTGAGGATTTTAAATTACAAGCAATGTAATGTTGGGCTAAGACAAAATGCGTTTATTGGGGGCATCCAGAAAAAGTAAAACTGCCTTTTAAATGGCCTTTATAGTGTTACCCAAAAATGTATTGATTTAAAGCCTTATATTAGAACAGTTCTGCCATGAGTTGCTTCTATTCTTGAGCTACTGTTCCACATCTTAACTCCTTCCTAGATTTTTTTTTTTTTTAACTATTGCCCTGTATAAAATTGCCTTGAAAAAGTTTCTTCAGGAAATCAATCGTGGTCAAGATGACCAGTCATGGCAACTTCCACTGACCAAGGGAGTATGTTTTCTGGCTGTTTATTGCTGGTGATGACTCAGGATCACAGTGAAACCATCCAAGCCACAGGGGTGGGTGCTGGGAGTAGAATCAGCAGCATCAAGGCCTGGGATGATCGTTGCCCCCATCAGAATGTGACCGCACGAAAAGATTGCACTTTTCAGGGCCCCGGTTTCCTCATCTGTAAGCTGGACGTAACAATGTTTTCCCTAGCACTGCAGCTCTAAATGTTTTAAGGAATAAGGAAACCATCTACCAGTGTGGTTAATATGACCCTTGGCCAAGCTTCAGGAAAGAAGAGATGGGACGCATGGTTGGAGGTCCAGGCTCAGTGGGTCAGTTCCAGGGCTGTCTTTACCCTAGCAGAGAAGCTCCAGGGAAGAGCTGTAGTCAGGATGATCCATGGTCTCTCCATCAGCATCTCCAGCATCGCCTCCTGGCCTTCTGTTTTCCCAAACACAAGTGTGGAGGAGGACAGAGAGATAAACCATGAGACCAGATGTGCACTGTAAGCATCCTGTTAATCTGGTTGGTTTGCAGCCATATCTGTCTGTGTGAACTCAATCCGAGGGCCCAAGAAACTTGGCTGGAGACTCTGATTGCTGGCATGATCCTTTCCCAACTCCCGCCTTACTGGGAACCCCAGGCTGTGACCAGTTCCTAAAGAACAGCCATTTCAGAGAAGTTGGCTTCCCAGTCTACAGCTTCCCTGTCTACTGCTTCCCAGCAGATGACCTGGAAGCATAACCCCAGGCTGTAAAACCTGATATCCCAAAACAGGCCTTGGCAAGTCGTCTGTTAGCATCCTCTCATGTTCCCCACCCAGGCCCCCAGTGCATCATCGGGCCTCGTGAAGCCAAGAGCCATCCCTTTGCTTGTATCCCTGTTGTAGTTTCTGAGAAAACAGGAAACCTGCCTTTTTGTTACTACACAACAGCTTCAGCCATTTTCTGATGTTTTCATGGTGCCTCCAATGGCCCATGGGTGTCATCCAAAGTGGAAGGGGTCTTCCACTGGGGAAGAGGGAGAGAAAATTCTCTTTCTTTCTCTGTTCCTCTCTCTCCAAGGGACCAGCCCTGTCTCACTCACCTGGAAGCACATGCATTCCAGAGCTCGAGGAATATACTCTAAGAAGGCCAGAAAATCTAACAATCTGTTTGTTTTAGCCTGGGAGCCATCTCTCTCCATCCACAGGCCAGGCAGAATTCTGCCATTAGCTAATAATAGCATTACCAATCCTGAAGCAAAAAGAAAAAAAAAAATTCTCTAATACTTCGTCTTAGCAGCTGATAATGCAAAACAGGGTGGCATTTGGAGGCCTAGGACAATGCCAGTCTCTAGGGAGAGAAAGGTGTTAACTTCTAATAGCTTTTCAGTAATAGCCAAGCATCTGCAGTCCCTTTTAAAAAGGGGGGGAGGGGTTTAAAAATTAATCGAGCTGAATGTGCTTCACACTGAGGAGAATGCCAGATTAATAAGTGCATTAAGGGCCGCTTTGGATTGGAAATAATTATGGATGATGACAAGGAGCCGAGGGGGCACGGGTGCGCTCACAGGAATGCATTTTAAAAAGCAGTTTAAAGAGCCTTCAGATGTTGGTATTATCCTGCGTGACCAAATTAAGAGCAAATGAGAAAAGTTTATCTGGCATTTTGGAGTATTGAAAGGGCTTAGTGTTATAAATTATACAGGATGAGGATAGGAAATGGGGAGTAAATTCATGTTAAATATTATTGGCAGTTTACATAGCAACTGCTTTCTAAAGCATTAAATATTTTAATTTGGAATTAAAAGTCCAAACCACAACATCCCCCTACTACCAAAAATATTAAAAGATTGTTTCAGTTATGAATTTGCCAGCACAATAATTAGAAGTTGCCTTGATCAGAAATTAATCTCCACCATGTCCAATCTGAGCTATCAGTGTTGCATGAGTGTGGTTGGTCTGTGCTTTAGAATTGGCTTAGAATTCCTAAGGCTGGAAATGTCAAATGCTCTTCCAATATCTTAATCAGCCAATGGAGAGCATGTTGTAGCCACAGCCTGGGTGGAGGTTTATCAATATTTAATCTAGCCTCACTTCAGGCTCTCCTTTCTGGCAGTGCTTCATTCAGTGAGAGCTGGCCAGAGATGGAAACTAGGAAATCTTGGGTCAAGATTTGGCATGTCCAAGCAAATGACAGATCTGTGATGAGGGAAAGTAACCCATGCCATGGAGGCAGCTTCCCCAAAGTCTCAAAACTGTAATCATGAACACTCTCATCTTTGCTAATGATTGGGTGTCCTTCCTGGAAGGCAATTTAGCAACATTTAATAAAATCCTTCAAAAGATACATACCTAAAAGTACAGTATCTCATAGTATATCCTACTCAGATAAGAGTGCAAAGATGTATGTGTAAATATACTTATCACTTCATTACTAATAATAACAAAAACAAATATTAAGTAATGTAAATGCCAAATAATAGAGAATAGTTTTAACAAAGCACAACACATCGGTAAAATAAAATACAATGTAATTATTTTAAAATTATGTTGTAGTTTCTTGATTTCCACTTAGAGATGAAAAGAACTGGAAAGAGCATCATTCCCACCCTTATAAGAAGAAAAATTCCAGAGATGCTACAAGATTACTACGTTTCTTGAACCCATCAGAGAGCTGAGGTCATAGGACAGCCAACTAACTGAAAATCTGGAGAAGCAGGTGCCTAGAAGAATAGAAAAAGCAAGAACATTTCTTAACTGGGGCATACACAGCCAGACATCTAAGAAGAGAAAAAGAAAGAAGAAGAAATACATGAAGAAACAAAGGCTAAGAATTTTCCAAAATTAATGACAGACATCAAACCACAGATCCAGAAATGGCAGAGAACACCAAGCAAAATACATATAAAACAAAAGAAAAACTAAACAAACTACCTATGTATATGAGAGGGAGGGAGAAAGTCAAAGAAAAAATTCTGAAGAGAGCCAGAGAAAAAGACTTCTTAACTATAGAGAAAATGGAAAATAATTACAGCAGACTTCTCATCAGAAACCATGCAAGCAGAAGATAATGAAGTCATATCTTTAAAGTGCTGAAAGAAGAAAAAACCTGCCAACCCAGAATTCTATACCCAGCACAAATATTTTTAAATAAAAGAGAAATAAAGACATTGTTAAGGAAACAGAGAATTCATTGCCAACACACTTATACTAGAAGAAATGTTAAAGGAAGTTCTTCAAGCAGAAGGACTATGAGATCAGACAGAAACTTGTATGTAAACAAAGAAATAAGGACCCCTGGAAATGAAAAAGAGAAGGTAAAATAAAATTCATTTTTCTTAATTTTAATTATTCTAAAAGATAACTGACTCTCTAAAGCAAAAATAGTAGCAAAGTATTATGTGTTTATAACATATGTAAAAGTTAAATGTATGACAAATGTAGTACAAAGAATTGGAGATAGGAATTGAGTACACTATACTGTCAGAAATCCTTATACCATAAATGAAGTGTCACAATGTTATTTGAAGGCAGACTCTGATTAGTTAAAAATACATATTTTAAACCCTAGAGGAGCCATAAAAACAATCTAAAAGAGGTATAAATTAGAAATCAATGGGAAACAAAAATGAAATCATTAAAAAATACTCAATTAACCCAAAAGAAAGCAGTAAAAGAGAAAAAAGGAAAAAAGAGAAGATGAAATAAAAGAAATAGCTAAAAATATGGTAGATTTTAATCCAAACATATCAATAGTTACCTGACATGTGAATGGTCTCAGTAAGAAATAAAAGGCATGCAGATTAGAAAAGAATAAATAAAACTGTTTCTATTTAAAGAAAATATGATAGACTATGTAAAAAATTACAAAGAATCCACCAAAAAGCTTCTTAAACTAAAAGTTGCAGGATTTAAGAAAAAGTCAGCACACAAAAATTAAATAATTGTAATCCTATATACTAGGAATGAATAATTGAAACTTAAAATTTTAACAATTGTACTATTTACAATAGCATCCAAAAATTCAATGCCTAGCTGTAAATCAAACATAAAATCTGTAGAATCTGTATGCTAACAACTATAAGACACTGATAATAAAAATAAAAGACCTAAATAAATAGAAAAAGATAGTATGTTCATGGATTGGAAGACTCAATATTGTTAAGATGCTGATTCTCTCCATATTGATCTATCAATTTAAAACAATCCCAATCAAAACCCCAAGCAAGCGTTTTTTGTAGATATCTACAGGTGGTTTCCAAAATTTATATGGAACAATAAAATAACTAGACTATCTAAAACAATTTTGATAAGAAGAACAGAGTTGGAGGACTCATACTCCAATTTTAACTTACTATTGAACCACAGTGATCAAGACAGCATGGCATTGGCAAAAGGATAGACATGAACATCAGTTTAACAAATTAAAAAGTCCAGAAAGAGACCCACATAAATAGTCAACTGATTTTTGACAAAGGTGCAGAGAATTCAATTTAGAGAGTCTAGGCTTTTCAACAAATGATGCTTATAAAAATTGGTTGTCCATATACCAAAAAAAAAAAACCCAAACCCTCAATCTGAGTCTTATATCTTATACAAAAATTAATCCCAAATGGATTATATATCCAAATTCAAAGCTATAAAATTTCTAAATGAAAACAGGAAAAAAAATCTTTGTGATCTACGTTAACAAATATTTATTTTAATTATGACACCAAAAGCATAATTCACCAAAAAAACCCAATCTGACAGGTAAAACTTTATCAAAATTTAAAACTTTTTCTCTGCAAAAAACACTGTTAAGAAAATTAATACATTAGTCACAGAGTAGGAAAAAATATTTGCAAATCTTATTTCTGACAAAAGACTTGTATCCAGAGTATTTAAAGAGTTTTCAAAACTCAACAATAAGAAAACAAACAACCCAGTTAAAAATGAGCAAAAGGTATAAACAAAAACAAATGTAAAAGATTATATAAATTTATATTAAAAAGATGTAAACGAAAGATATAAACAAAAACCACACCAAAGAAGATATACAGATGACAAGTAAGAGTATGAAAAGATGCTCAACGCTATTAGTCACTAGGGAAATGCAAATTAAAACTGCAATGAGCTGCCACTTACACATCTATTAGGATGGCCACAATTTTAAAAATTTAAAACTGACAATGCAGAGAACAGGAATTTCATATGTTGCTGGTGGAAATTCAAAATGGTACAACCACTGTGGAAAACAGCTCAACAGTTTCTTACAAAAGTTAAATATATATATATAACATGACTGAGCAACACCATATCTACATATTTACCTAAGAGAAATGAAGTTTTATATACACACATATACAAAACTGTACATAAATGTTTAAAGCAGTTTTATTTATAATTGTCAAAAACAACCCATATATATGGGAAAAACAACTCACAGATACTTCAACCAGTGAATAGAAAAAAAAATTTACCTGTGGTACATCCATAATATGGAATACTACTCAACAATGTAAAGAAACAAACTATTGAAACATGCAAAAACATGGATGAATTTTAAATGCACTTGCTAAGTGATGGAAGTCAGACCTCAAAGGTGATATATTATGTGATTCTATTTATGTGACATTCTGGAAAAAAGCAAAACTATAGAAATGGAAACAGATTGGTGGGTTTCCTATAAAGGAACCACATGAAGGAACTGTTAGGTATGATGACCTGTTCTGTATGGTACTAGAGTGATGGATATATAACTCCATGAATTTGTCAACAGTAATAGAACTGTCCCCTACAAAAAGGTGAGTTTTACTGTATGTAACTTTAAAAAATCAAGATGTGGAGGGTACCCCAAGTAGAAGACCAAGTGTAACAAATGAAGCTGACTGTATTATAAATGAATCATACAACCACACAGAAGAGGGTGAAAAAAAGAGAACTAACCTAAAGTACTTTGGGAAACACTATGTTGACTAGATATTTTTAAGCCAAAGACAGAAGAACTATACACAAATGCTGTACTTTTGCTACAGGAAGAGTCAGGCATTCTGAAACTGCTTTATGTGTATAGACTAGTTGAACAATTAAGTTAGTATACTGTATGTAATGAAAACTGAGTTTCTCAAGGCAGAGAAAGTTATAAATAAGGGAAGTGAGAAAGCTAGAATGAGCCCTTGGTGTTGGTAGGGAATAAGAGGGATTAGCATAAACTAATGGGATATTTTTTAATGAAGACAAATCTGTGTGTGTATGTATACATTTTCAAGCCTAGTCTGCTGAAAGGGCTTAGAAGCAAAAACATCCCAATAGCAATGAGATCCTGGTTTCTAAATACCATTCTCCAATGAAAGGAACTAGGGCTGCTTGGAGAATACGGGTGAAGGAAAATACACAATGCAGGTGTCAGAAAGTAAGAAAGTGCCCAAAAGAAGTTTGAGGAGGTGGGGGGACCTGGTGAAAAAGCATAGGAACCAACCAGAAAGAGCTCCGATGGGGTTTCTGAGATATTTTTTGTTCCCCTCAAATATGCTACCCACCAGCATTCTGAGATCTACAAATCCTCTTGGTAGCCCAGAGCACAAATGTGCCAAAGCACACAGGAAAGTGCGGGAGATGTTTGCTAAACCCTCAAACTTCCCAAAGCAGGGAGGAGAAGCAGTGCAAGGAACTGGTCCAGGCACTTCCTTGATGATAGAAAAGGGGTGATGAAATATAAGTGAAGACGTGTACGTTCAGACCCCAAAAGAAAATTGAATCCTTCATTGAAAACTCTCCGTAATCTGAGTCTTCATCTCCAAGAAACAGTGGGGTTTTCCAAAGACCGACAGTCGTTTATCGTAATCACTCTCTTTGGGAAATGATTCTGCCTGCTCAGATTTACAATAAATCTAATTTTAGGCCCAGTATTCTAAGATTTCACAAGAGAAAGCAGATGGTAGAGGCTAAGGTTGGGGCTTCTCTAGGAGAGGAGAGGAGGCAGAAAGGGACCAGACAATCACAATTAGAATCACTCTCATTACATGTCTCCCGGCACAGTGGACACAGGCACTGGCCTTTCTGAATTTCAAATCCAGCTTCTCAGAGATTTATTTTTCTTTTGAAACAATTTCTGGCAGCTTTTGATCTTCTAAACTGAAAAAAAAATCAAAGAAATCTGTTTCTCCAGAGTATTAATAGCAAAGGAATTTCTGGATGCTGCAAAGTAGGAAAGGAACATAATAGCATCTCAGTTTTATTCATCTTCAAAGCAAACTAAATATAGTTTTAAAACATAGAAGCAGGATACCCCACAGATTTTTGACGGGATGGAATAAACCTCTTTGCACAAGGAAAGATGACATGAAATTTATCTTGAAGGACATTTACTGGACTCTTGTCCATTTAATACCTACAAGTTGGCTGTTAGGAGGGATCTGTACTTCACACCAGAAGTAAAAAGATCCAATCATTCGGGGAAATTTCAGGCCCCGTTATTGTCATCAACATCGGGCACTGCCTCCCTTACCCAGCTGGGAGAGCACTACCATCTGTCCTCCAAAGTACATTACAGGTTTCAGACTTTTCTGATGAGCAGACATCTAGTCAATGTGCATGAAACATCCTGTAACCCAAACTCAGTCTTTCCTGCCCCTGTCCGGTCACAAGTATGGGAGTGGTATGGCAGGCATGTGTGCATTTAGCTGGGTGTGGATGTCAAGCCACATGTGTGTGCAGAAAATAGTTCTGGAAGTGCAACCAATGAGCCAGATGCTTCTCTAGGCACTAGAGATAGAGGAGTGCCTGCAGACAAACAAACAGAAGCTAATTTCTGGTTATGCCCTGCACTGTGAAAGAAATAAACAAGAAGATATGATGGAAAGTTCTGAGTGGTGGGGTGCTAATTTAGAGAGGATCTGCCAGAGGAAGAGACTCTGGGCTGAGTGCTGAAGGATGAGGTGCCAGTTCTTCAAAGAACTGCAGAGAAGGCTGCTCCAGTCAGGGAACAGTAAGTGCAAAGGCCCTGAGACCTTAGAGCAGCCCATCCCATATTCCACAGCAGCACTTACATTTCCAGCACACACACCTAGAGTGCCCTACGAGCAAGCACCCAAGAGTCTGCCTGAGGGCTCTCAGTTGGATGGTGCCTTGATCAGGCCAGATGTGCCAGGAAGTTACCACCCCTAGGAGTAGCCCTCAGCTTCCTCACCCCTAGAGTGGTGTCTCCCAGAGTTCTCATCAGGACTGAGTTCTGGCTATCCTCAGCAATAACCTGCTGTAATGAGACACACTGGTCTGCTTTCCTTCCCTTCCCTGCCTTCCTGCCCCACTCCACCACTGCTGCTTTCTGGGATCACCTCCCAAATCCACTGTTGGCACTCAAATTACTGATCTCAGGGCCCACTTCCAGAGGTTCCAGACTAAGACAGGCTGGAAAGGATTTGACTGATGAGTAAAAGGAAGATCGACCTGCGAGGATGCCAGAGGCGACAAGAGGGGACAGAGCGTGCAAGCTCTTGAGCCTTAGAGGGAATTTATCTCTGATTATTTTGCAGCAGGCAGCCTGTCTTCCCCTGCCCAGTGATCAGCTACTCTCGGACAAAGATCGGTGCCTAACTGATTCCATATCTCTACAAAATGCCACCTCTCCCGTATCCTGGCCCTGCTTCCCCCAGAGCATCACTGAGCTCAGGGGATTTAGAGACCATCTAATTCTGAGTCAACTCCATGGGGATCAGGAACTTTGTCTGGTTCATGGCTGTATCCTTGGCACCTACAACACTGCTGGCGTCTGGAGCATAGTGTGTGTCCAATAAATATTTGTTGGATGAATAAATCTTACAAATAAGGAAACCAGGAGTCAGAGGGTAAATGGCTTGTATACAGTCATACCCAAGGTCAACTGGAGTTCTGGGTCTAGAATGCAGTCTCTTGGCTCCAAGAGGCTTTCACTCATCTCCAGCTCTCCCAACCTAGGGGTGGTCTGGTTTGATCCACTATCTTTTGTGGTGGGTTGAGGGACACCCTCCACCAAGGGACTCTACAAAACTTTGTCATCAGCTGGGACAGTTGCAGGACAGGGCAGGAGCTCAACAAAAGGGCATCAACTTTGGAGCCAAGCTGGCTGGGTTTGGGTCTTGATTCTGACCTCAGAGTAAGATCCCTGACCTTGACCAGAGACTCCTTTGCTCTCTGAGTTGCTGGGATAGAGACCAGCTCTTGTTCAGAGTAAAGAGAGAAATAGTAGCTACTGAGAAGGGACGGTCTGACTTCTACATTTTCGCCTGGTCATTCTTTGTCCCTAGAGGAAGCCTGAAATATACAAAGGGCAGTTCCTCACAATTTTCACATAAATGACCTGAAAAATAAAAACTTAAGTTTAAGTCAATTATTCCCTGTAAAAGTAACCTACACAAAATATAACTGATAATGGATCAAATTGAACATGTTAAAATTTATCATAGATTTGGGATTATTTAACAAAAGATTGAAATCATCCTGATAACATTTTTATCACAGGAGATGGGGGAGGGAAGGAGTGAACAGGCAGAGCACAGAGGAGTTTTAGGACAGTGAAACAACTCTGTATGATGCTGTCATGGTGGATACATGTCATTGTACATCTGTCCAAACCCATAGACTGTACACCAACGAGAGCGGTCCCTAATGTAAACGCTCGACTTTGGATGATGATATGTCAGTGTATGTTTGTCATTTGTAACAAACATGCCACTGTGGTGCCAGGATACCCATAGCTGGAGAGGTTGCGCAGGTGTCAGGTCAGGGAGTATTTGGGAACTCTCTGTACTGTCCCTTCAGTTTTGCTATGAACCTAAAACTGCTCTAAAAAATAAAAAGTTAATTCATTTTTTTAAAATTTTCCACAAAATTTGTCCCAGAAAACCTGGATTGGGCAAAAAATAATACCCACAATAGAAAATTCCAACAGAAACTGTTATAACCTAAAACTTTATAAGGGCCAAAATAATTGATCAGTGAAGCAAATACTCACTGTAAAACGTGTCTAGAAAAGAATTGATACTGATGAAAAGGGATGAAAAAAATCAGGATCTGTTTAACCATGTTCTATAGACAAGTAATCAAGCCATTAAATTGGCCTGACAGAGTGAGCCTAATCTCTTAGTTGTAAATACAGCTGGTTTTGTATAATTCTGAATTGTTTTTTAAATTTGTGCTCCTAAAGCTGCAGTCACAGAATTCTAGGGGTCCACATGGTAGGATTGGCATGTTCAAAGCATCAAAATGGCGTCGTCCAAGCTCCCCATACTTGGCGTGGGACTCTGGTTACAGAGGAAACTCATTTGTTCATTCAACAAGCACATACTGAGCTCGGGTTTGGTAGAAACACTAAAAGTCTGTGATTGGGGTGAATTTTTAAATCTCAGACCCTTAGAAGCCTGGGGTCGGGCGGGGAACTAGACCTGGGAGGAGTGATGTGTTGGATCTTAACGGCTGCCGGAGGGACACAGAAATGACTCATCGGCTGGGGCGGGTGCCGGCATGAGGCTTCACTGAGGACATGACATTTGAGCCAAATCTTGCAGGATGAGTCCAGTGGCTCCAAGATGGCCAGAGGCAGAAAGAGCATCCCAGGCAGAGGGACTCTTGTATCCTGGATACCGTGTTCTGAGAACTCAGCGTTCAGAAACCTGAAAACAGTCCCCTGGGTTAGATGTAGGAGAGAGGTGGGACGAGGAAAGACAGAGAAGGGCAGGACCGAAGGGCAGGACCAAAGGGCCTGGGATGTCTGACCTCTTGGCTTTCTCCTGCTGGCAGTGGAGGCGAGGAACAGCATTGCATGGAGGGCCAAGTGCAAGGCGTGGGGCTAAGGGCAGGGGGCCAGTGAGGAGGCGAGGCAGCTGAGCGGGAGTGGGATGGTGGCAGGAGCTACGAGGGAAACTGGGAAAGTGGGCTGGATAGAATGCAGCAGAGGGGAGGAGGTGGGGGTAGGATCCAGGGCTGTCTCCCAAAGAGCTGGTTAATATCAGCATGGGGCACCGAAGTACCATGACCCAGGAGTGGAAACCCAGGAGGAGATGAGAGTGAAACATGCGAGATCATTCTGGTCCATTGTTTAGGAAATAATTGGCATTGGAATCCTTCCAATTAAGTCTTAAGAATTAAAAGAACAAAAACCAAAAACAAATAGCAGAGCTGCTTTCATGACTGTGGTACCTGGAAAGGTGCAGAGGGAGGTTGGCCTCCCCAGGACTGCAGTTGAAAGGCCCCTGATCTGGATCTAAGCCCTGAGGCTCAGAGGTGGGGTGATTCCTGGCCCAGGGCACACAGCCGTGAAGGCGCCAGAACTCAGCTCAGGACTCCTGGGGCCCTGATCCTCCTTCCACAGCCAGGAGACTGAAGAGTAATGAGGACTTAGCGTTCTTGGCCCCCACTCCTGCCCAGCTGTCATTTTGGCTGAGGACATCTCGAGTCACGTAAGATCCTTGCCCCTAGCAGTTGAACTGCCGTGAATCTGCCTGTCCCAACCACTGGATCTTGTCCAAGCTCTGGCTAGGCAGGTCCCCCATAATGTGCTGGTTCTTTACTGGTACAGGGCTCTTCCCCTCCAGCACTGCTCCTCCTGGAGACACCCGTTGTTCAGAACCCACAGACGCATCTGGCCCAGGCAGTGAGCAGGCAAAATTTGAGTCACAGCTCTGCCATAGCCAGCTGTGTGAATTTTGGAAAATCACTTGGCCTCTCTGAACCACAGATCCTTCCTCCACAAATCAAAGGCCATAATGCTGACCCCAGCTACATCAAAATGCTGTAAGGATGGAGGGAGGCAATTAGCAAATCCATGTCGTATCCTGAAAAATCTCTATAGGAACGCAAGGGACCCATGATACTTTTCATTTGTCAATTTATCTGCCATCAGTAGCAATAACTTTCATTACCATTACCAGCAGCCACCCTTCCAACAGCCCTAGAGATTCGAAGCAGGATGGATTATAACGGAGGTGGGATGGATAGGACCTATGGAAACACTTGCCTCATGTTTGTCCCATCAGACCCTCACTTGGAGCCTATTTACTCCTAATTTAGGTACAATCAGAACAAACTTGTGCTTCTGTTTCCCAGCTCACAGTACATGAGAAGCAGCAAATTAAAAGTGTGGGGGAGAGAATGATAAAGGAAAACTTTCTGAAAAGGATGAGACAGCAACACTAAGAAAAGTGGATGCAAAAGCTCCACCATCATAGCCTGGAAACGTACAGAAAACGTGCAGGAAACCTGAGGCCATCAGTGTACAGTTGTTGATGTTTCCAAAATGACCCGAGTCACCAAAAAATAAGACAGGAACAAAATGTTAAGTCCAGCACACTCTGATTAGGAAACCATGGCTTTTTAAGGTATTCACAACCTTTAAAATCAGCAATTCCATTTCTAAAACATGTAGCCTAAGAAAATAACTAGATAGGGGCACAGAGGTGTATATATATATATACACACAATATATAATATATAATTAATTATAATATATAATAATATATAACATATAAGTATTAAATATAATTATATTATATATAATATATATAATTATAATATATAATATTATATATATACATAATACATATATATATGACTATTTACTACAGCATTGTTTTCAGGAAGGAAAAAACTGGAAACACTCTAAGTGCCCTTCAGAAGAGGGTGAACTAAAGCCAGGTCTTCCATTCTCAAACCACTTTCTAGAAGGGTTGTTGTGTTTGCATATCATTCATTCCATGATTTTTCTTTAAACTGATCTATTTATTTTACTCAAATAAATGTATTTTGTTTAAAAAAAACTATACTACCCTAAACAGGATATTAGCATCAGTTACCATAAATAGAAGTAACCACAATGCAAAGAAAATCATGTTATTGTAATCTAGCTGGGTGAAGTGGCCTGTTTAAGATTGCTTATCTAGAAAGTAAGAAAGAAAGGAAAGGAGGATGGAGGGAGGGAGGCTGGAAAAGAAAATCATAAAAAGAGCAGGGGAGATAGAAGAAGTGCCCCCAGAGAGATGCTAAAAACATCCTCCCAAGAAGCTGAGAATTCCCCTTAATGTAAACACAAGGGTGGGCATGAATTACCATCTCACCATGTGAGTTAATATTACTCAAAGATTGCTCTAGAAAACAAACTTAAACACAGCAACCAAATGAAAGGTATGCTCCCTGTTTGCTTCCTAATCCAAACAAAACCACTGTTAAAAAAGAGACTTTGGGGGACTGTGGGGAAACCTGACAATAGACCAGCTGACCCGCCAGGGAATCAGGGTTCATTTTGTTAGGTGTAGTATTGGAATTCTGGCTGCATAAGAAAATATCTTTTTTTTTAAACGATGCACACCAGAAGATGCAGGGCTAAAATGACAAACTAACTGGATTTGCTTTAAAATATCTCAGCAAAAAAATTAAATAAATAAAGGATTGACGAAACAAAGGTGACAAAAATCTTGATAATTGTTGAGTCCAAGAGATGGATATTGGAAAGTTCATTGTACCAGTCTCTCTACTTTTAAGTAGTTTGAAAATTTGCATAATAAAAAAAATAAACTTGAAAAATAGATAAACAGGAAGAGCCGTTGTTCATGAGCCACCAGGACTGACAAAGCCCTTGCTGCTTTGAGAGGAGTCAAGCCCCAATTTCGGGGTGCCTTAATGAACATTATATACACCAGCAAGTCGACCTTTTTGAATTAATGTAAGTCAGACTCTATGAAAATAAATAAAAGTAATGATGGAAATTCATGTGAAATGACAGGGGAAGGTGTCCAAGACAGATTGCTGAGTGGGAAAACGTACAATAGGGGAGTGGGTCTGGCTCCATCCCATTTATGTAAAACCATAAGGCAAATTCCGCCATGGGTCTACGGGCCCAGAGAGAGTCTGGAAGCCAGGACTCTTAAGAGCGGTTATCTCAGGCTGGGGAGGTTCTTCTTCTTGCCTTTGTTTGTGCCTTTATGCTTGTCTGTATTGTGTAAAATTTTACTTTCTTTTTTTTCAATTGAATAGGTTTCATTCTTATCATCAGGCAAAAGGCTATTACCATCTGGTGGGGAAAATAAAGAAGTCAGAAAAACATTTCTATCTGTATAATGAAATGATTTCAATATATACAAGGCTGTTTAACGGAAAATTAAATTTCCATTATTATCCCCGTTGCCTGTGACACTGCGCATTCGCTGTCAGTGTCTGGCAAAGGTGTTAAAACAGGCCTCCTGTAAGCTGATCTCAGCACAGGGGACCCTGAGCAAGCGACGAAAGAGTGTCAGGTTTCCCTGACTTCACCCCTCTGCTCACACCATGCCCCCTGCCTGGCGTCTTCTGTGGCTCCCTGTCTTCCCTCTTTGAGGCTCAGCTCCAGGAAGGCTGCTCTGAAGCCCCTGCATGCGTTCCCTCAGCTTCTCCTTTGGCAGATGTCCATCTCCAACCCACCTGCAGGCACCAATCTCCCGTCCAAGCATTGGAGAGTAGAGAGGCCTCATTCTGGGCAGGTCTCACGTGCCCTGCTGGCAGCACGGAGCCCAGCAGAGCGGAGGGCAGCCCAGACCTGCTTCATGTCCCTCCCCTTCTCAGTTGGGTAACCCGGCAGTCATTTCACCTCCTAAGGCCTCAGTTTTCACAGCTATAAAATGGGAATAAATGAACCTAAATAGACACCTCTCAGGAAATTAAATGAGATGACATATCAAGAGAGTTGATAATATAGAAGGCAATCAATTAAAAAATGATTATTGTTGTTTTTAGTACTATCTAAATGTTTATTGATAATGATGAGGACAATATTAAGGACTTTATTGTCCTTTAAAAGTCACTGGGACATATTCATTCTGACATTTTTAAAAAATTTCCTAAGGAAATAATCTGAAATATGTTCAAAAATATATGAATAAGGATGGTCACAATACATAACAGTCTACATGGGAAACTATTCTTATGGTTTGTCATGAAGCTATAAAAGATGATACAGCATGTTGAGTGATGGCAGAAATGCTTCTGAGATATTGCTGATTTTAAAAATCTAGCTCCAGAACAGTGTAATCTATTTTTATGAAAAGGTATACATATAAAATGTACACCGATACATATCATACATACCCAGATGGAAAGGTCTACAAAGAGAAACAGAGAGACCCAAAACACTTCTAAAGACAATCACCCCAAAATTGTTACTAGTGGTTCTCTCTGGATTAAGTGATTACAGGTGACTATTTTTGTTCTTTCTGTTGTGTGTATATGAATTTTCTACATTTTTTGGAAAACAGCATATATTCCTTGTGTGACATTTTTAAGTTATCTTTTAACCATTCCTCTCCCCCCCACCACCACTACCACCACCAATGCCTCTGTCCAGGAGTTAATGATAAAAGACTGTTCCCAGGCCCCCAGCCTCGGGCTGTGAGGGCCTCCAAGGTCATGAGACACCCCGCATGGACCTCTGGTGTCTCTGTGGAAGAGCCTGGTGTGATTTTCACCAGCCAGTGGACACGGTGGGTGAACAATTAGCCAGCTCTGGGCAGAGAAACTGCCCCCCAGGAGGCTCACACAGGAACCATGGCCTTGGGAACAAACAGGAGCCTCTCAAACAAATTCCCAGAAAGCGGGTCAATTAGAAAACTCAGCACCAAGGAATCATCACCCCCTCCATCGTGTAATCTGACCAGCTGGATCTGAGGGTCCAGGAAGGGGATAAGCAGGTGGGAGGGGACAAGTTGGAAGGCTGGGATATTCCCACCTCGCCCTCTCCCACCCCACACCCCCCGACCTCCTCACCTCCTTATTCCCCCCAAGTAGACTCTCAGCACTCTCTCTGGGCTCCTCCCCAATCTGTGCCTCAGCCCTACTCACCAGTGTACAACAGTCTTCTCTCCAAAAACTCCACAAGCCCTCTAGGAATCTTCCAGAGAGATGATATTGTAAAATGTTAGAGCCGAAAATATCATCTTACTCTCTCACTTTCCAGGTGAGGAAACTGGTTCAAAGAGATGATTCAATGTGTCCAAAATCTCCCGTCCAGTAGGTGTGGAAGCCAAGATCAGAGCTCAGATGTGTTTACTCATAGGCCAGGGTGATTCTGTCCTCTACCATATCACTTCTTGCCGTTGGTTGAAAGAAAGCCTAGTGTTGTACTTGGGGACAGGGACTCCAGGGCTGAATCCCTGGGTTCAAATTCCAGCTCTGGTACATGCCACTGAGTGCCCCAATGATCTGATCAAGAAAATGGAGATAATAATAGTAATTACATCATGGGTTTGTGTAAAGATTAAATGAGTTAAAGCATATTTAGAACAGAGCCTGGCACATAGTAAATGATAGATAAGCCTTTGCTATCTTGCTAACTCTGTCAGCCACTTAACTGTGTCTATGAGAAGAAGTTAGAAAAGGGCAGAGATGATCCAAGTGATTCAGCAGCGGAAGCACAGAATCTCCTCCGAAAACAAGAGCTCAGCACCTCCATCTTCTTCAGGAACATGTGAGGCCCAGGGCATCCACCATCATCCCTGAAGTAGTCACTGAGCCAACAGAGTTCAGAAACAGAAGCTCACATATACGATTACTCCAGTTCACAATAAGGATACATCTGCAATGCATGGAAGAAAGATGGTCCAAGCACACTGCAGGGTCAAATTGGATGTCTGCATGGAAAAGAAGCTAATGGTCACCCCAACCTCACACCATACATAAAAGTCAATCCCAGATGAGAATATAGACCTAAACTGTGAAAGTTAAACAATGAAGCTTCTAGAAAATAACAGAAGAGGATATGCTAATAGCCTTAGCATAGACAAAATTTTCTTAACAGGATACAAAAAGCAAAAATTATATCAAGGAAAAAAATTGATAAATGGGATTTCATCAAAATTAAGACTATCTCTACAATTAAAAATTTAAAAACCAGTGTAGGAAATAATATTCTATAGAAAATAATTCCATGATGACTCACTCTTCTATTATCAGCAGCATATATTAAAAAAAATAACTCAAAAGAATTTAAAATTTCTGTTCAACAAAAAAGTTTTTCTGTTCTGTTTATTTCTGTTTCATAAAGAAAGTGAGAAAGCAAGCCTGAAAGACCTGTATCCAGAATATATAAAGAATTCTTAGAATTCAATAAGAAAAATATCAACAACTTGATAGAAAAAGGGCAAAAGTCTTAAGTAGGAAAAAATAAGAAAAAGTGTTCAATGTAAAAAACTATCAATAAAAAAAAATTAAAACCACAATTATATACCACTACATACCCACCAGAACAATTCTCTTAAAAAAATAAGATAATATCAAATCTTGGCAAGTCTGTGGAGTAACTGGTGGAATCCTCTCTCCTATACTGCTGATGGGAATATAAATTGGTACAAGTACATTGGGGGAAAAGTTGGCAGGACTTTCTAGAGTCTAACATATACAAACCATATAACCAAGCAATTCTACTTTTAGGTATATACTCAACAAAAATGAGTACATATGTGCTCCAAGATACAAGCCTGCTCACTGCAGCATTATTCCATGTAGTCCCCAACTGGAAACAATCTAAATATCCATCATCAGTAAAATAAATACATACATTGAGTGGCAGTCATACAATGGGATATAGATAGTAATGGGGATGAACAACATAAAATTACACACAACAACATGGGTTCATTCACAAACATGAGATTAAAAGCATGTATACTACATGATTCCATTCAAATGCAATTCAAAAACAGGCAAAACCAGTCCTTGAGGTTGGAAGCCAGGGCAGCACTGAGGAGTCAGGGGGGTGATGACTTGGAGAGGCCATGAGGGAGGCCTGTAACAGGTGTGTTGGGCGTGTTCTGCATCTTATTTTGGTGGTAGTTACACAGGTATGTTCAACTGAAAAAAAAAAACCATTTACCTGTACACTTGTGATTTATACACATCTCTTGGTGTTATATTTCAACTTTAAAACATTTGCTTTAAAATTCTTTACTGAACACGTGTATATGTCACCTGTATATAGTGTATACAGTGGTATAGAATGTTACAGAAAACTATAATTAAAACCCTCAGGTTCAAAGGAGGCATTCTCATTTTAAGAACATCTTTCACATTCCTTGTCTCCTGTGACCTTAAAAACTATATTATCTTTAAAATATCAGCTCTGAAGGAATCCTCAAAAAGTGTGACCCTCCTCAGAATTTTACAGCAAAAAAAGCAGAGGCTCCGAGAAAAAGGACTTGTCTAAGATCACCCAGGATGTTACGCATCAATGTCAAGGATCGTCTGTGATAAAAACCAAGCAGCCCACCCCAAGCAGTGGGGTGGCAGAGTGCAGGCCGGGTCCCAGCTCTGCCTTTTCCCAGCGTGTGATTCATCCAAGGCGTCTAACTTCTGGATTTCCTATCCATGAAATGGAAGTAATAATGCCTACGAAAGCTCAGAGTTGTCACTGTACTATTATTACAATAAATAAAGGAGAGTTTCCATGATTAGAAGATTTATGTAAAGTGGGAGACATTTTAAAGACTCGCCTTTCAGGAAGTAGGGGATGAGGATCTTTAAGACCCTGACCACAATCCCCCCCAGGTGCCAGCCGCGGGGACAGTGGGGACTGGTTCAGCGGTCCCTGGGGAGCGGGCTGTCCCTGCTGGTTCAGTGGGAGTGGTCTGCACACCAGTCTCACAAGGTCCTTCCCACCCCCACCCTAGCTGGGTCCGGTGGCCCTCACATGACCAGGTGAAGACACACAGAACAGAGACCTGGAGCCTTCCACCAGCTGTATGGGAACTACTCAAAGGCGAGAGGTTTTAAAATGTAAAACAACGTCACCGGGGCTATGACCTGGAAGGAGGCGTGTGACTTGGCAGTCGTTCTCAAGGCTGGCTGTACATCAGACTCACCTGGGCTGACAGCAGCAGCTGGGCTCAGGTTGGGTACAGGCATGGGACACTTTGAAAGCAACCCCAGGCGCTTTGAAAGTGTGACCAGCGCTGAGAACCGCCGGCCTTGCCCCCCACCCCCGTTGTTCATTTCCCGGGGACAGGCAGTGCCTGTGAACTTCAGGGAGGCACCGCAGAAGGTGGAGAGTTGATGGTCTTTTCTTAAAGAGAAGCTTAGTGGTTGGGTAACCCTGCCACAGTGCCCAGAGCAGCTGCCAACAAGGTCCATCTCATTAACATCCCAAAGGTAAGTAAGATTAAAGACTGAGACAGGAGGCAGGGCACAGAGAAAGCAGAGGTGCCCAGAAGCAGCAGGACCGACTGGGTTTGCCCACTTGAGTGGGCAGTCCTACCCTGTTGGCCTTTGGGATGGTGAGGCCACTGACGTGAGAGGGACAGGAACGCACAATGCCGCCACTCACCCGGCGAGGAACCCAGGCAAATGGGTACTCAAGTACTCCGAGCCTCGGTTCCCTCCTATATGACTCGGGGTGGGGGGACACCTCCCTCCCTCCCCACCCCCACCCCCTCGCCCCGTGCAGTAGTGCCGATTAAATGGAATGATGGTGGTTAACACAATCACCTGTGGTCCTGGACCCCGCTTCTCGCATAGATGAGATTCAGCAATGCAATCATCGCATCCAGTGCACTGATCTCATAACCTCAGAGGCATCCACAGCGCTGAGATCTCACACAGGTGGGTCTCCTACAGTGAGAGGCGGGACCTGAACTCCAGCTTCAGACTCCAGAGCACAGGCTCTGAGCCCCTGCCCTGCATTGCCCCCTTCCATATGTGGGGGCCGTTATCTCATTATCAATCACGTTTTCATTTTCATCAACTTGAATAGTTACTGACCTCTGTGATTGAGCACAGATGGAGGGCCTGGTGGGAAGACCAGCTCCCTGGACACCAGCAGAGAGACAGACACAAGTGAGTGGTCTTTCCTCTGCGGGGCGGAGGCAGGGCCACAGAGCCCTTCACTCTAGAGAACCCTCTCCCACCCCCTCCTGGATTAACCCCACCCCGCTCCAGGCAGGTCTGTCTTCACCCTCCCCCAATGACAGATTGCCGATTTCCCGAGGTTAAGTCATCCTAGCCACACCCTCCGCCCTAGGTTAGAAATTTGTGTGTCCTTTTAGATGTAGTTTATCATTTCTAACTCCTCCAGAGGCATTAATAAAGTCTTGTAATTATTGTATTTTAATCTCTTTTTAAAAATACAACACACACACACACACACACACACACACACACACACACGCACGCCCGCACTCACACACAGATGCGGATGGCGAGATACTTAACAATGACTGTTGCCAAGATTCTAGTTTTTGCTTTAGTCAGCTCCCAGCTGAACCGCTGTAATCTGCTCTTGGCTGGTCCTCCTTCATCTATTATATCATTTGTCCTCTTCAAAACTTGGCCTTACTTTGGAGTTGCTTCCTGGGGCCTCTCAGTTACCCCAATCACGCTAATGACACCACTTTCCACTCACCTATTGG
The DNA here is from genome assembly GCF_048773025.1 of Camelus bactrianus. Lineage (NCBI taxonomy): Eukaryota > Metazoa > Chordata > Mammalia > Artiodactyla > Camelidae > Camelus > Camelus bactrianus. Next base: position 28,376,244 of record NC_133549.1, read on the forward strand.
GATAAGAAGACCCCAATTGCTATCCCATTTTAAAGGATATCTCACATCAGTCCCTTGGAGCTGAGGCTCCACCAGCCTACTTCAATATCCCCCATACCCTGATGTCATTCAGTCGTTGGTGATGTCATCCGGTCACCCTGTGAAGTGTTTCCATAATCAAGTCTTCAAACTGCTTACCTCCTGCCTTCCCCATAGAAACCTCAGCCGTGCTCTGTCACCGGAGAGTCTCTGTATGTTCAAACTTCCTCGGCCAGTCTGTTACTTTGGCAACACTTTAAGCCTGGATGCAAGCTCCGTGGCTGAAAATATTGCTCAACAAAGCAATAAATCATACCATCTTACATCATTCCCCAATCCTACACCTCACACTGCCGGACTCATGCAGACTCACGGATGCGACCTCTAAGGCATGTTCCAAGGAGAGAGAAAGGGACTTTGTGCCTTTTGTTTTGTTTTACCAAAGAGATTGGCCACTTCCCTTTACAGAGCCAGCACTTCCTTCTGCACGTTTAGGACTAGCACCTGCCTGCCTTTATTCCTGGTGACCAAGTGTGAACAGCTAACCAGAAGGACTGCAGGAGCTGTGAGTTTGCTAAGACTGCCCTAACCAATTGCCCAGTCTCAGTGGCTTAAAACAATGGAAATATATTCCTTCACAGTTCTGGAAGCCAGAAGTCCAAAATTAAGGCATCAGCAGGGTCGTGCTCCCTCCAAAGGACGCTTCCTTGCTTCTTCCAGCTCTGATGGCTCCCAGTGTCCTCGGGCTCCAGTCTCTGCCTGTCTTCTTGTGGCCTTGGTTCCTCCATGTCTCTGTGTCCTCTCCTCTTCTTATAAGGACACTAGTCATTGGAATTAGGGCTCATTCTAAAGCCAGGATGACTTCCTCTCAAGATTTTTAGCTAATTATACCTTCAAGGACTCTATTTCCAAAGAAGGGCATATTCTGACATCTAGGTAAAGACAAATTTGGAGGAAGGAGGAATACTGTTAGACTCGCTACACAGGATGTGGAAGGATCCAGTGCTTTCCTCCCAAGATTCCAGTCTGAACACCCTGTTCTGCATGCCTGTCCCATCCTTCTCCACAGATAGCCATATTCGTTTTCTTTAGTTGGTTATAATGTATTTTTTAAACTGCTGGGAGTGTTACAGCTAAGTTTCAATTAGCATGAAAGGAGCAGCTGCTCATCAGTCTCCCAATCTGTGAAATGGGACCAGCAATGCTTCTCCTGAAGTCTTCATGAAATGTAACCAAGCTAACCAAGGCAAGGCACCTGGTGCTGCCTCCGGGAGGTGTTCAGGCTGTGGCAGCTCAGCCCCCGGGGCCAGCATACCTGACAAATTGAACTCACTTCTGAACAGAAGGGAGATCAGAGCGTGAAAACCCAGCATTAGTCACACTTAACCAGTAAGGTGAGGAAGAAGCAGAAAACAATAGCTGAGTGGCCGCCGGGCTCTATTTCAATTCAGCAGCTACTCCAAGCCCTGCCGGGGGTGTTTCTCCAACTTCTCCCATCCTCTTTCGTCCTGGCAGGTGGCGAGAGTGTTAGGTCCATTCTGCAGATGAAAAAGTGGAGGCAGGGGAGTTAGAGGTAAGCAGCTTGGCCAACATGTATGTTAAAATCTTAAGGGTCTACTTTCAAGACAAGGGTCATGGTGGGAGTCTTCCAGCTGGACCTGAGGTCTGGGTTGAGGTTCTGAGTTGTCAGTGATGCTGTGAGATTGATGAATCACAGAACCATTGGGAGGTGTCAGAGTCCAATTCTTTCTGAGTTTCGTTTGCAAAGACCAAATGTGCTCCAAGTCTTGGATCGCACCTGATAACGTCAAAAAGGCAAAGTGAAATGTGAAAAATGAAGTCAAACCAGTTACTTGTTTTCATGAGGCTTGGGAAAAAAATAATGATGTGAATTCAACCTATTATTTCTTTTTTAATTTAGTCCCATCTATTTATACGTATAGACACATGGAATTAAGATTTGAAAGCTGGTTTAAAAACTATATATTTAAAAACAGTACTCCACCCTGAAGAGAAATGTGATCTTCAAGGGTCTCTGAATCCAGAAAAACCCTAGACGATGCTCTGGCTCTCAAGAGACTGAAAGTAATTGGTTTGGAGATTTTTATTTTAATCATTTTCAAGTCAGGGAGGTTTTGTGGTGAAGGAGGAATCCCTTTCTTACCATCTCGACCTCCACCCGTTTTCAGCCACACCCACAGCTTCGTCCTCCTGACCAAGAACCCAGGAACTCAGGAAACCGCAACAAGGGGGTGGGGGTGGGGCCACAGTTCAATCTGCCAGAACTTTCTCTGCAATCCAGAATTTGGTTACACCGACCAGCTCTCAAAGAGGCAATCAACTCGCCCCATTTTGCGTTTGTTTTCCTGTCAGCTCTGCGGCTGTTCATTATGTGTGAGCAGAAATGAGGGCTGGTGTATAAACACCACGGCTGAACAAGGAGCATATTTCTTTCCCCCATCTCTAAATCTGTACCCTTCCCCTCCTCGCCAGCGCTACAATTTCCTCTGGCACTTGAGACAGACATATGTTATTTTCAGTTCCACAACTTTCTCGTTCGCTGTATCACCACACACATGGCCCAGGCACTGCAAATATAAATACATGTGGGCGTCTGCATTTCAACCACTGGACTCTCGCCACTATTTTTTTTTTTAATGCAATGTAACTCAAGTGGATTGTCATCACAGCCAAGCAGCAGGACAAAGTCCTCCAACAAAATCAACGTTTTCCAAGCCCAGACCACCATCTCACCCCAAATTCTTGCCATTTGCATCCCCCATCAATCGGCAAATGCTCAAACCAGGTCCAGTGGGCAGAATCCGATAATGACCCTCTCATTACTCTTACCTGATGATAAAAGAGCCTAATAAACAAATACACTAATTGGGCTTTGCAAGGATTGACCGTCCCCAGCAGTACTTACTGCCACATAATAAAAACCCATGACAAGCTTCAGCTTTGTGGACACTCCGAGAGTAAATAAGGGATTATCTGCAAATTCAAATGCGCTGAACAGGTTGGAGCTCTTTCAGGTGGCAGTGGGTTTAGGCTGGATGCCAAGCTGTGAGAAAGGGAGGCCTTCTAACAGCCACTCTTTTCCAGGCACCGTCAGCTGGAGGATGTACCGCGCGACGGTGGTGGCGTGGTGGCACGTGCATATACAGACAGGTGTTGGATTTTTCTCCCAGATCCTGGAGAGATAAAGTTGATGAAAATAAAAGCAGTAATTTCCACTTAGTGTGTGCTCCCCACAAGCCATACACCTTATCTCATTTTAGTTCCGTAAATAATTATCCCCACTTAACAGATAAGGAAGAGGCCAGTGAAGCCTTTTGCCAAGATCTTGTCCCTGTGAGCCCAGGACTGTGTGTTCACAACTGCCTGCTAACAAAGCATTTGGATTTATCAAGTGTTGTGTGCATTTCATGTTAGCTGTTTCATCTAATCTCAGAAAACCCTCTAAGACAGAAATTACCAGCATTTTACAGATGCAAGGATAAAGCTCAGGGAAGTTACTTAACTTCCTGGGTCATCTGGATAAAAAAAAATGAGCAGAGATTTGAACCAATGTGGTCTAACTCCAAAGCCCACGCCCCGAAACATGAATCAGAGAGTACCCAGGCTTCGGCTTTTCTGTCCATCCAGCCGTGGTCACAGCTCCTCAATGCTGACCTTACAGCTTGAAAGCAGCCACAGGCAGTATGTAAATGAACAGGTGGCGCTTTTTTCCAATCGAGCTTTATTTGCAAAAACAGGCAGCTGGATGCATTTGGCCAAAGGACTGTAGTTGGCTGAGCCCTACTCTGAAACACTACAGCGGACATGTCCCACCCACAGTCAAGGCCAGGAAACGCTGGGCACAGGGCTAGAGGCACAGAAACCAACGCATGGCCTTTGCTTTCCCTGACCTCGTCTTCTATTACTCTTCCTCTGGCTCTCTCTGCTCCAGCCACACAGCCCCCTTGCTACTCTTCAACCACACGTGCATCCTACTGCCTCAGGGCCTTTGCACTTGCTGTCAGCCCTGCCTGGAGCATCCGTCCTTCCAGATCTCTTCGTGGGTCACTGCCTCACCTCCTTCTGTTCTTGGCTCCATTCTCTGCTTTTGGGGAGGCTTTCTCTGACTACCCTATCAAAATTTGCAGCACACACCTAGGCCAGTGTTTCCTCTCTCTCTCCCCAGCTTCCTTTCCCTCCATAGCACTTATCACCATCGGATAACACTATCACTGTACTAGTACATCTCATTAAGCTTTTGGCTGTCCCCACTACTACTAGAATGGAAGCCCTGGGAGGGTAGCCATTCCTGTTTTGTCTGTTTGATCACTGGACTCATCCCCAGATCCTAGAAAATTACCTGGCACAGTGAGTGCCTGGTAAATATTTGCTGAATGACAATAAATTATGACGGTGGGAACTCATCCTTAGAGCGAGCAGAGCTTGGCCCCAGCAAAACTGCCCTGGAGTGCAGGCACTTGGGTGTGATGACTTCTGGGCCCACTGGGGCACTGCCCAAGGTGGAGTCGGGGACCACAGCACCTCTCAGCAACTCGGCAATGTCTCCATTGACCATACAAAGCACGGCAGCAGTGGGGTGGGGGACAGGGGTGGAGGAACAGTGAAGTTGAACCATCACCACGAAATTCCCTGGGCTTCATCTTCCCCACGCTGACCTCTGTCCATCTGAGTGATTGTCTGATGCTTCGGAAGCCCTTTTAACTCACCCTTCCTCTGGGCACAATTACTGTCTTTCTGGGAGGGAGTCACTCATTTGACACCCTGTTAGAGGTAACGGATGAGTCAGAAGGGAAGCTCGGGGATGTTTCTCAGCAGCCCCCAGCAACCCCATCTCCGCCAGGGGTTGGGGGAAGCCATTTGGGTCTGTAACCTGACACTTTGTTTTACGAATGAACTAATTTTCCGTAGGCACCTTCAAGCTGGGAAACATCCCAGAGGTGGACTAACCTTTAACATTAGGTGTAATTAAGGATTAGCCATGTCACATGACCCGTGAAGCACCAGAGCCCAGAGATAATAAATCCCCCCACTGTGGGCTGTTTTCCATCGCGAGCCTTCCCCACAGACAGTGCCAGCCTTGGGACCTGGGAGGCCCGGCAGTGAATGTGTAACACCCAGGGCCCAAGCATCCTCTCCGCCCAGGGCAGGCAGGCGAGGCAGAGCCAAACTGCCCCCGGGGGACATCTTCTAACCCCTCCACCCATGGCATGGCCACTGGTCTCTGAGGACAGAATCCCAGTCCTTGGACAGAGCTCCTGTGTCTCAAGACTGTGCACCCTTTTTCACATACGATGTCCCTCTGAGGTCACAACAATCAATGACCCCCACATCATACGTGTGAACACGAGGCTCACAGCTTCAATGATTTGTCCAAGGCCCCTAACTAGTAAGTGACTAAACCAGAATTTGAACTGGCACCAAAGCCCATGTGTTTAATCACAATGCTTAAATCTTCTTTTTTTAAAAAAAAAATTTTTCCTTCCAGTTTTATTAAGATATGACTGACATAGAGCACTGGATTTGGGGGGGGGTTAATTAGGTTTTTTTTTAATGGAGGTACTGGGGATTGAACACAGGACATCATGTTTGCTAGGCATGCGCTCTGCCACTGAGCTAGACCCTCCTCCCTTAAAACTTCTTAAGTCACCTTTCGGAACCACATTTGGAGTTTGTGTGTACCTACATGAGGTGAGGGATTTAGTTGCTGTTTAATCATAAGAACCAAAACAACCACTGTCCATCCACGGAGAACAGAGACAGCGCTTCCTTCTCCCCAGGGCTTAGCGAACAACAGATCCGTGTTGGTAGGGGGCAATGCTGACTTGCCAAAGGGCCCCCTGCCCCAGCTCCAGGTCCCCCCTGTCCAGCCACAGCCCCCAGCTCTAACTTAGGAAAGGCCCATCAGATGCCACCCCTGCAGTATTGCCTGTCCACTGGGAAAGTTTAAAAACAGAGTTAGTATAGGGATTCCTCAAAAAATTAAACACAGAATTACCATAAATCCAGAAATTCCACTTCTAGGTAGATGCCCCAAAAGAGTTGAAAACTGGGACTTAAATATGGTTCACCCACATTCAGAGCAGTATTACTGACAACAGTCAAAAGGGGGAAGCAACGTAAATGTTCATTGACGGCTGAACGGATACAGAATGTGATGTGTACAAACAATGGAATATTATTCAGCCTTAAAAACAAATGAACTTCTTCCACAACACGGATGATCCCTGAAGACAGTCTCCTAAGTGAAATCAGCCAAACGCAAACACAAAAGTACGAGGATTGCATGATTCCACACAGCAGAGGTTAACCTAGAACAGTCAAATCCAGAGAAAAGGGAAATAGTCAAGGTTACCAAGGGCTGGGTGAAGCGGGACAAGGAGTTATCGTTTCATGGGTCCAGGAATGATGCAAAAGTTGTGCAGATGGCTGACGGGGGTGGTTGCACAACCCTGTGAATGCACTTACCCTCACTGATCTGTACACTGTAAAGACAGACAAAACGGTAAATTGTATATTATAGATTTTATACCACAACTAAAACAAACAAACAAGGGTCACACTCTCTGTCAATGGGCCTGGTGCAGTTGCTATGAGCTGGGAGGTCTGGAGCGTGGAAGGTCGACCCTCTGCTGTGCACCCCAAACAGCAGGGCAGCTTCTCTGAGCCAACCTTTGTCCAAGGTCCAGAAGGCCTTCCTGGAGACCAGGAAGACTTTGGTTTATTACATCTGAGTAAATTACTAGGGGAGAACTAAACTGACCCAGGAGAGTAGGTTATCCCGTCTTGTGCTACGTAGTAGATACCTTTTCTTTTCCAATCACTCAAAAAGTACTTTGTGAGCACCTGCAATGTGCCAGACACTCAGCCAGGCGCACACACCAGACACAGCTAAGCGCTCATCCTCTGGGTGCCGTCTCAGGCAGGAACTGTCTGTGCACTGCAGGCAGAGAGAGAAGAGGTTTTGTGACTGTCACAGGGCCTCACAGCTTGTTCATGAGCTAATGATGCAGTCAGTGTTCTCACACAGGCCCCATCAAATCCAAATCCCACATGGCTTCTTCCAACAAGTATCCCAGTGTCGCAGAATCCTACCAGAAAAGAAAAACAAAATAATGTAAAACTAGGGTGAGGATCAGCAAGTAGCAGGAAGAACAGTCTGTTCTTTGTTACCCCAGCATTCAGCGTTCGCACCCATCCCCAGATACAAATGCTCAGGTGCCCAGATGGGGCACAGCCCGTCCCCCGAGCAGAGCACAAGCTTCTTTTCTTCTACCCTTTCCCGCGGCCACAGGTGTGGCCTCAGACTCCTTCCCTGCTTCCGCCTACAGAACAGAAGAAGCATTGCCCAGGTTCAAGTCCAGTGTATGTTCCAACCAAAGAGAGATGAAAAGGGTCTACATTCAACCCTCTGGGTGGGACACAACATCTTCCTCCACAGTCATGGCATCCAGTTCAGCCACTGACCTGCCAGGTGACCCTGGGCAAGTCCCTGGGCCGCCATTGTCCCCGTGTGGTTCCTGAAGCAGTGGATCCCGTGACCCCAAGATCCCCTCCAGCCCCGGTGTTCCCAAGAGAGGAAAGTCACCTGTAGTAATAGAAGCGCCAGCCTTCCTTCCCCCTCCCCTCCCCCCCACCCGTTCCCTCCCTCATCTCCCAGCTCCCACCCGAGTCCTTTCCTCTTCAAGACTCAGTGTTTCTTAAACCCTGCCTGGGAGGGACCGGCGCAGGTGTGGGACTCCCGCACACCTGCATGCCCACCTTGTGCAACCAGCACCCCGGCCCTGCTTTCTCTCACGTCCGCTGGGCGGGCCCTGGGGAGAGGGATGCGGCCTCCCTGTGCGCTTAGGTTACTTGCCTGTTAATGATCCCTGGGGAGACGTCCCCGACCCTGTCCCCGGAGACATTTCCAGAGTTGTTTTATGAGAGAGGCTGGGGAAATCTATTAATGAGAGCGGTAATTGTTACCTGTGGGCACCAAAGGCTGATTTACAACGGTTAATGCCTCAGATTCCAAAGGCATAAATTTCAGCTTTTCTACCATTTTGTCTGGAGCAGAACAAAACAGAGGGAGATGACATATCCTAGGCTACAGATGTTTGGCTGCACAGAGCATTTTTCTGAGATGGGGGCTGAGGCGAGGGGGGAGTTGCTTAATTTAATTGACAATAGAGCATCACCAATACTTATTAAGCCGTATGCACCTGCACAGGTGTGAAAGCATCTCTGGATGTCAGTGTCTACTTCCGAGCAGAAAGGAACTAGGACAGGGCAACGAGACTGAGCAGCAACTTGGCTTCTCCCTCTGCCCGCCCCTCACCCCAGCTCTGTCCTGATTGGCTTGCTCCCTTGGTCAAGGAGGTGACATGGCTTCCAAAGCTGCCTCGTCACCTTTAGGGGGTAGCTGTGTGTCTGGGTGGCTCAGCCATGTTCTTGGAGTCCACTGGGAAAAAAAGACTTCCAAGATCAAGAAGAGGTGACCCCATTTGGAGGGTGATGGGGTGTCTGTCAAAGGCAAGGAGGCTGACCTCATTTTCCTTCCAAATGAGGATCTGAGGGAGTTGGAAACTTGAAAAAGAATTCAGCTTTTGGGATTCATCCAGTTGGAGTTTCCAGAAACTCCTATAAGGGCTATAAAGCCACAGTAATTTATTCCCAAAAGGAAAGAGGAAAAACAGCTACAACTCGAGCAGAAAAACACAAGCCCCACCCCCTCCCTGCTGACTGTTAGGAAGCTGTCTTCTTCCTTCGGCGGACAGATGTTCCAGCTCAGGCGAGCAAGCGGCCTTGGCACCAAGCGGGTACCAGACAGCCCTGGTCCAGGAGTGCAGGCCGCCCCTCCAGCTGCCCCAGCAGAGACCTGTGGCTGGGCCATCAGGTGGCACAGCCTGAGTGCTATGTCAAGATGCACCACTGCTCAGAAGCCCCTGGGATTCCAATCATTCAACAAATATTTGCCACGTATCCGCTACGTGCAAGGCACAGTACAAACAGGCCTAGAGGGATTTCTGGCCCATTCTTAGGCCAGTTTTGAGTGAGAGTTTAATAACAGCTCATCTCTGTCTCCCATACAATTCTTTATGATTTTCAAACCCCTCATCACACTTGAATATCTCAACAGCCGAATAAGCGGACATCCCACGTCACAGAGGAAGAATATCACATTCAGAGAAGCAAAGTGATTTCCCCAGTGTTACCCAGAAAAAAAGAAAAAAAAAAACGTAATATAGCGGAGTTAGCACTTGAACTCATGTTTCATGGTCACTGACAAATAGACCAGGGGTCAGTTAAACCATCACCCTGTAAGAATAAAGCAAATGGAGGTCAAATATGTCTGGACCGCATGGGTACAAGTTATCTTCATTCTTTACTGTTGTTAAAAAGAAAAAAATCTGAATGGGATTGCATGTGTGTGTGTGACTGGAAGGAACCAAGTTCCTGGCCCTGTGTGAACAGCCATTATGAGAAGAAAACAAGAGCTGCTATTGGATTTCATTCTTATTTCTAACATTGTTTGAACTCCAGAAAGTCAGGGCTGGAGAAGGTTATAAAGTACTGACCCCTTGTTTTAAGAAAGGGAAACTGATCCCAGAGAAGGTGCCAAGGGCCCCCACTCATCAAGTCAAAGCTGGCTCTCAGCCCCAGGCGTCCCGGTCATTGACCTTTTCTCCTTGCCAGCCAGGATGCTGTTGGCTGGGAGGAAAGAATCAGCTCCGAGTAAACCATCCAGATTGTTTCAGAACTCTCTTCTCTTCTCTTTCTTCTCTTGTCATTGTTGTTGTTTTTCTCTTCTGTCCAGAAGAGAAGGAAGAGCCTGGCCTCAGGACAGCCCCTCCTCCCAAGAGGGGGAATACGCAAGGACCTCTGCTCTGCTCTATGAAAGAGGTGGATGCTCAGCTAGAGTGTCCGGCTTCCTCCCCCAACCCAAGCAGAGGCCCTTAACGGGGAGGAAACACTGCTGTGAAGCAGGGAAATGGGATAGGGGAGAGAGGCTGGGAGCAAGTTAATGATGTGCCCTGGGATTTCTGGATCAGCAACTCTGGTTTGCAAAGAGGAACTTTTCTCCAAAGTAAGTCAATGTGAATGTTCCAGCCTCTTATGCCCTAGAAGCTCAGATGCGGGGAAAAAAAAAAAAAGGAGCATGTGTCCGGTGCAACCATATCCTGTACCCACAGCCAATCAGTTGCAGCCTCTAACTGTGGGCAGCCACACCAATCCGATGGAGCTGGCATGTGAAAAGAAATCTATTACTGTGCTGAATATGGGAGATCCCACTTACTTTGGGGGCATGTTTCCCATCCCTTCCTTTCCTAAATTAACGGCACTGACTCCACCTGATTTGGATAGGGCTGCTAATCAAGGGGCCACACCTACTTCCTCTGGGTGACTGGCCAATCAGAGTACTCCATGCTCAATCCCTGGCTCCTGATTGGGGGGGGGTGGCATGTGACCCAAGTCAGCCAGTCAGAGTTTGTTTGAGAGATTAAGACAGATGAGAGTGAAAAGAAGACAATATCTGCCTCTGGGACTGCTTTTCCAAGGAAGATGTGAATGTGGGGCTTACACTGAGAATTGAGAGTGGAGACAACACTGGGGAAGGCAGAGCAGAGACAAGGGAGAGAAAGACAGATCCTGGTGACATTGTTTAAATCATGGATGAAGGCTGGTCTACCCCATGAACCTTTCAGTTCTGTTATGCAATGGAAGTCAATGAATGCCATGATCTTTGCTGTGGAATCACATAACTCAGCTTTGCCTCACAGTCTGTCTGCATTAAAGCCAGTAGGGACAGTAATTGATGGAGCTGCTCTGTTCCTCCTGCCCTGCTCTGTGGGTGCATCTGCATCCTTGCACCTTCAAGCTCTTTTCACAAACCGGTCACTTGTTGGAAAGAGCTCAGATAGCTCCATGCAGACCCTTTGCAAGGACTCCACCAACTACATTAACAGCAGCTCCCAGGCAGCCAGAGCCTCGGTCTTCACATGCAAAAAAAACAATAAGTAGGCAAGAAGAAGGTGGGCCAGGATGTAATCAAGTCGTATCTTAAAGAAAATAAATTCATTGTTGGATAACAACAACAAAAAAAGAGATGGCATAATAAATAGGCAGGTGATGTGATGGTGCCAGAGTTTCATGCACTCAATTTAATTGGTCATAAGCTCACAGCTTCAGTTTGGGGATCGCATAGTGCTGAGCACCACCCTACACACACACACACACACACACACACACACACACACACACAGAGCTGCCTGCCTTTCAAGATGGTCTGCTCATCAATTCCAGGACATTACCACATATCAGGCATCCGCAGGTACTGGTCAGAGCATTTTGCAGTGCAGTCAAGTTTGAGTGTGGCAGAAAGAATTAACAAAATGGACAGTTATGATCTGGCAGAACTTAAAAATTTCTTCCAGAAGAGTTGCACACAAACTCATGCTTCTAAAGAGTTCTGCTTTAAATCCAGGTTTTCCTTCCTCCAAGAGGAATGAGATTCCCCATCCATGCAGGTTTTCAATTAGAGGCAATTGGATTCGTCCGCCTTTAAGACCTTGAGTTAGCCAATATTCTTAGGGTTGCAGGGACATAAACACAAGTCAAAAAAGGAAGGGGGTGGTATTTATAGAATCATACAGCTGATAGTTTAAGTGGCCTTCAGGCATGGCCGAATCCAGGTACTCAAACAATATTATAAGAAATACATCTGTCTTCATCTCTGGACTCTCCTTTCCTCACTGACTGCTTTATTTCAGACTACCTTCCCCATATGACAGCTCATAATTCCAGGCTTAAATGCTAGTAGGAAAAAATGTTCCTCAGTCCCAGGATCACCAAGAAAAATCTCTGGGTTCAGCCTCATTAGATGGGCTTGGGTCATCCCTGAACTACTCACCATCACCAGTGGGGAGTGGAATGCTCTGATTGGCCAAGCCTAACTCATGTGCATACCCTGGTTCAGAGAGTGATGTCAACTGAGTCAAACCTAATGGCTTGAAAATAGAAAGGGACCACTCTCTCCCAGGGCTGTGAGTGGTGTTTTCCATGAAATGAGTTGTATTTCCCAATGAAAGTTGAAATGAAGGCTGAGCTGATAAAAACAGAACAGCAAATCATCATCTACCATCCTCTCCCACCATAAATTCTATGACCTGCTTGGCAAGGCTTCTTAACTGTGTGTTTCTTTTTGCCCCCTGCGTGTGACATCATGCTCACTAACCCTTTCTGCATTCCTAAGAGAGAGTCCCCCAGCCATTGACGCACAGGCAAATGACTAGGTCTCAAATGGGTGCACCTGTCTTCACCCTCATTCCTGTAACTCCAGGAACACACGCAAATCCTCATGGATATGGTGAGGAGGCAAACTTCTCCCCAAAACAAAATCCCCTAAACTTCTGAAGTCACAGGGATAGCTCAGTTCTCTGCCAGGTATTTGCCACCAGGCTTTGAGTGGATTTCAATGCTCTGCCTCAATTCCATTCTTGGCAAAGAGAAGAAGCCCTTATACCCACTCATCCTCCCTTTCTCCATCAGGCACATTCCAAGGACTTGCAGGTCTCAGCCCTGGGCTATGGGCCACTTCCACAGAGGCATTTTTCATCAGTGAGTAACTTGGTCTCCTTGGACCTCAGATGCCTCCAAACCTTTCCTTATTCTGGGCTCCCTCCATCCCAAAGGCACCCAAGGCTAGTCCCCTCCATTCTCAGCTGAACATGTGGCATCAACCCACCTCATCAGTGCCAGGAAGAGTCAGCCAATGTGACAAGAAGCAGGACACTCAAGGGCATTGCATTCAGAGCTGTATCTTATCTGGAGGGAGTGTTGATAAGTCCCTTTTATGTCCCTGCTTTTGGCAAAGCCATTGTCTTAAACACTTGGCAATGTTGAGCCAACAAAATTGCTCGGTTTTATTACAAACAGAATATACAACTCCCCCAATCCAAGTTCAAGTAAAAAACTCACCTTCAATATCACTGGCAGGAAAAAGGGGAGAGAAATTCACAGGTAAGCGAGGCAGTGAGTCCAAACACCCTGGTGGGAACGATGACCTCCGAAAGGGCAGCTGGCCCGGGAGAGTCCTGTGGAACCATGAGTGCCTGGTCCTCACGGGAACTGAGGACTGGCTGATGGGATGGGTCAGAGGGACATGTCAGGTATCCTGAGAGCAGAGACGAATCTGCAATCAGGATGCTAGAGAAGCTCTGAGAGAAGGAAGAACCTTTGAGAAAAGCCTCAGCCAGGTTGTTATTAATGACACCTGCTTTTTACAAAGTGGTCCTGGTGTGCCAGGCTCCGCCCTCAACACCCACAGCACTCATCAGCCCAGTTAACCACTCCCCAACACAAAGACTAGGGCTAGCACTGGGCCCATTTTCCAGATAAGGAAAACAAAGGTCCAGAGAGGTTTCGCCTGGCTCCGGGGCGCACAACTGGGCAGAGGTGGGTGTAGCTGGAGGCTGTGGCCATGCATTCCTCCCACAGAGGAGGCCTCTCTCCCTGTTGCCTTGGCATTAGTTGCCTCCAAGGACCAGACTATTATTTTTGACCTGGGACTGCTAAGGGCCTCAAAGATTAGAAGTTCTGCTCTTTTAATTACTCATCCGCCTGACAAATTCACCTTAATTAGGAAGACTTTCCCAAAGAAAATGCAGCCAGTAGGGGCTGGACCATGGCATCCCCCTGGGCGTGTATCATGTCACCACTTCCAATGCAGTTTCTGGGTTTTCCAGAATTTCTCCTACAGCTTTTCCCTCCCTGCCTCCTGCATTACTATCACTTTGTCCATCACACCCGGACAACCCAAGCTCTCCCAACTGGACTCTGCCTCAGCCCCGGCCCCCAATCCATCTTCCATCTCCTTAGCAGATCACTTCACTGCTTTTACTCAGAAACTTTCAGCAGCTCTTCATTGCCCATGGGAGATGGCTGAAACCCCTTAGCCTGGCACTCAGGACCCGCACGAGGCAGGCTTCCTTTCCAAGCCCACTGCCCTCCACCCTCCAACCTCAGTTCCACTGCTCAGGCCTCTCCCCCTCCTGGAAGCCCACAGGGTGTCAGACGTCTTGCCTGGAACATGCAGTGACCTCAGAGGGCTGGAGAGAGAGGCTGTCAGCAGGGCCACTGACACATGCTGGAAGGACAGTTGAGACCTCCGGCACACTGCCTCCCCTTGTCCCCACTCCCGGCTGGTCTTCAGAATCTCTCATCCCAAAGGCAAGATGCAGACTTGTAAGCCCACTTTGGGAGATATCAGGAGGGTGGGGTCCCAGTCCTAAGACACATAAGGAAACTGAGGCACAGTCAGAGGATTTCTCCTGATATGACTGTGCTGAGGCAAGAAGAAACTTTAGGAAGGATGTCCCCACCCAGAGAAGGGAAGTTCACAAAGCCCCCCTCCTTTGGCCCCCACACCCCTCCCAGCGTTCATGCTTCTGGAATTACTCCCAGTGCCAATCTGGAAGGGCATCCCCAGAGTAGTTTAGAGGCTCTGGTCCTTCCGGCCAGGCTCACAGTAAAGGTGTGAGCAGACAACGGCCATGATTTCCATTAACCTGAAGCAATGTGGCTCCACCCAGGGTCCAAGAGATGCACCCTCCCTGGGTCACCCAGGGGGGACTCACCTGCACCGTCCTCCTCTGAGCCTCCTAAGGGCCCTGTGAGCACCTGGATGGGCCTTGCCCACTGACCTCCAACCCTGGGGAGGCGGCTGGCTCCTCCCTTCTGCTGCAGGAATAACAGCTGAGGGGTAGCGTGTTGGCAAGAGAAAGGAGAGGCCTGGGTTACTAGACCGGGAGGAAGAGGATGAATGTTGGTACAAGATTATCACCCTCTGCCTGCCCACCAAGGATTTTAAGGCAAAAGCAAACGTAGTTGCCTAATAAAGAGCCAGCCTTGGGTCCAACATCACCTGCAAGCCCCTTCGTGAGTTGTTCTTGCCCCACTCCCACCCCCCAGAAAGCATGCCCTTCTATGTTGCACCGACCTCCACCCTGGCCCCAGTCACCAACCTCGGTGCCCTCTGGGTCAGCAGCTGGGTCACACCACCTGCCTCTCCCCACTCCAGACTCCACTTTCCTTTTCTCCACCTATGTGAAGCCGTGGTTCACCTTTCACAGCCTGGGGTAAGCCCAACTCCTCTGTGAAGACTCCCATCCATCCTTCCCCTCTGCCATCCCCAGCTCCCAACTCACCCCAGCCCCGTCCCCAGCCCCGTGACTTCCAAGCTGTCAGGAAAATTCTCCTCAATAGAGAAACTCTGTTACCTGTGCCTAAAAAGGCATGCACAAGGTTTGTGACCAGGAAAAATAGAAACAACCTAAATGCTCATCAATAGGGGCCTGCTCTGTAAAATGGGGAGTAACCGTATCAAGGAATACTATGCAGCCGTTAAATGGCATGAACCAGATGTATGGGTCAACAGTAGCGTCACTTTGGTATAAAACACACTCAAGGCAATGCTATGTAGGTAGACAGAGATGTGCATTCAAACGTGGATTACGGGTCTAGAAGACCCACCAGCTTGTAATGTGGTTACCCCTGGGGAGGGCTCAGGGGGAGCAGGCCTGGTCATGGATGGTCAATAGATTTTACCAGATCTTTTAATGCTCTAATTTCTTAAAGGAGCGTGAATGCATTGAGTGACTGATAATTATTTCACTGTTCTCTGGAGACTCCTATTCCTCACTTCAACCAGAGATGCTCTGCCTTCAGCTTTTCTCTGTTTTACTTGGTTATATAGTTTCATTTGGTAGCAGGGAAGGTAAAGGTTACACTGATTTTTGCAAAACACTTCCCTCTGGCTTGTCTCATCACGGCTCCTCAAGGGGCCCATGCCATACTGGTTCATGGGTGTCATGAGCCCTCGTCCTCCATCCCAGAGCCCATGAAACTGGGGACCATGCCTCATGTCCCCCTAGTGATGTCTCATAGTGTCTCATCTCACCCCTCGCTGGGCAGAGAGAGGAACCCAGCCTCAGGGAAACCCTGGCAGTGATAGAGCACGGCCACAGTGCTGGCCCCAGCCAGGGGGAGGTCCAGAAGAACAGCCCAACTGGAGCATAATGAGCCCAAGAGCCATGGAGTCCATGCCATTAACAAGGAGGGCCATTCAAGGTAAAGCCAAGCCCAAACAATAGAGGTTAATGAGCCTAGAGCCCTGGTGAGAACAGGCCAGAAAAACTCCAGAGCTGACCCGTGAGTGGCTATGGTCTGTTGATATTTAGCCCATTGGCAGGGAGAGAAGGATGGAAGGAAGAGGAGGAGGAAGTGGATGGAGACTCCATTGCCTTCCTGCCTGGACCCACAGGGCCCGGCATGGAGACTTGTACACAAGAGGCATTGAATAACTAATGGGTGATGTTCAGTTGACCTACCATGGAGCCACACTAGAGCTAAGGTGGGCCTCATCCAGAGAACGTGGCATTCTTTGCTCCTGGTCTATAATCACAATGACAAAAGGGTACCCAACTTCCCTTTGATTGACATTTCTGGCACTTAAGCCCCACTCCAGTCCATACTCAGCCTCTTCCCAACACCCCTCCTTTTGTTGTGGGTCAGACCAGAGGCCGCCATGTTGCTGAAGTCATAGTCATTGTAGCAAAAGTCACTGTAGATGTGGTCATCATGTCTGCCTCCTCCCTTCCCCCATCTGCTCCACGTTCAACCCCACTGAGGTTTCCAAGCCTGCCACCAGCTGTGTTTTTTGAACACACACCTCAGAGACTTCCAAGTCTCTTGTGGGAGACCACTGTTCAACCACCTTAGAATATAGATCATTAAAATTGTGTACGTGACGAAGGGTCACCAGGGAGCCAAAAGATGCTGCTATAATTTGTATTTGAACACTGAAATGGATTGTGCAGGATATAGAAGGTGTAAAGAAGACTGGTGTAACTCCAGAATTTAATTTTTTTTTTCAACTTAGGGAAAAGTATTTTCTTTGCTACATGGGGCTTGTTGGCTAGGATGGAAAGTTTCTTCCCCACCTACTGGGCCCACCAAGGGCACAGGAAGGCAATTAGGTATCTGTGTCAGTGAGTGTTCTGAAGTCCAGAGTCAGAAAGAAAATCGAATGGAGCCCCACTTTCTGTTGTTTCCATTTTTTAAGTTTCCACGCACATTTTTAGAGTCTATAGCACATTTGCCCATTGACTCTCTGAGTGAGAAGCTAATCCGTTGGGTCCTGACTTTTGTTTGAGTCCATGGACATGTTAAAATACTTAATTTCATCATGTGCCAGATTCATCCAATCCCCCTATTTTACTGATCATGAACCTGAGTCCCAGAGAGGAGAAGTGGTCTATCCAAGATCACACAGCCATGGAAGGGCAAGGCCAGTCCTCTCCTTCGGTCCAGCACTTCCCAGCACACCACTCTGAAATATCTGAAGCTTATTTCAACACTGCCAGAGCCTTATTTCCATACTCCCCCTATGTCGAAGTTTTATTACAAGCCGAAAACTACCCTCCGGATACCACTGTCTTTGCCTCCATTTCCTCAGGCGCACCAAAGCTGCTCATTTTAAAGCATGAACTAAAGGTAATCCCAAATAATTTGTAATTAAAGATCATCATTTAAAATGTGTAATTTTGTAAGTCTGCCAGTGATGAACTACGTTAGGGATTTTGGTGACACACGTCACCATGAAGTGTTTTCAGTGTTGAGCCAATTAAGGGTTAACAGGCTGCAAATCCCTACTTTGCACATTTTGGCTTAATGAATTCGTAGTGGGAAACTATTCTCATTAGGTTAATTTGTCAACACAATCAAGTTGCATCACCAAGGTTTTTCTTGGAGCTCACAAATGTAAGTGCCTTTGTATCATGGTGCAGGCTTTCGCATTGGATTTCAGGCTGTTGGAATAAAACACTCTTTTATGAAAAGGAAGGAGGTGGATGGAAGATTTTTCGGGTCTTGATCTTAATTCTCACCTTCTAGACATAGGCATGTTTATGTTGTTTTATTGAGCTCTCTGGGGCTTTCTGTCTGTATTTCCCTAGTAGGTTGTCATGCCAGAGAGTAAAACACGCATCTGTGTACTGATAGAGGGAAAGCTTCAGCCCCGAAGATGGGCGTGATGGCCACAGGGAAAACTGTTCTCCCTGAACTCACGGGCTAGGCAGGGCTGAGAGTATAACCCTCACCAACTCGAACAAACACCCAGCTTCCCTGAGAGGGTTTCATCTTCCTTCTGGCAAAATTGGCCATCATCTTGGCCAAAGAGAAAAATGCTCTTTTTCACTCTAAGACTGTGTACACACTAATTAGTCTTTAACGTAGGGGAATAAATAGTCGAGTATTGTCAAGCCTTTCATAGGACACAAAATATTCTCCACCCAGTTTTTTGGGTACGTGGTCTTAGTTGTGTCCAAACCAAGTGTTGCTTCCAACAGCAAAGAGATTGGAAAGAACCTATATGTCCAATCACAAGAGACTCCATGGTAAAGCCATGTAATAAAGAACTTAAAGGAGCTTGAAAAACAAGGGCATGACTCAGAACTGTGCCTGTTGACGTGGAAACCTGTCGCTGTGTAATGTTAATTGACAAAAGCATGTTACAAAGCTCTGTGTAGGTGACGATAACATCTATTTTTAAATGTGTATATGTGTTTATGTACAGTAAGCAAAGTCTGGAAGAACGTTCTCAAATCTGACAGTGGGGGTTATCTCTCAGGAGTGGGCTGACAGGTAATTTTTACTTTCTTCCTTATTTTTTCCCCCGTATTGTCTGATTCTTTGTGATAAGTATATATTACGTTGGTGATCAGAACAAAGCTGTTTTTATTTGGGAGGGGAGTGAGTAAGTGTGTGAATCCCAGGCCTAGGGGTCAGAGTAGGAGGAAGAATCCACAAACCCTAAGCTTAGCGGCTCAGAATAACAAGAAGAAATATAGACTCCTAGTGCCCTGATTTTTTTTCAACCCCCCACCACATACACAAAATGATTTTGACTGATGCTTCACTTACATGAAAAGACAAGTTTGGGTGGGAGGGATTTGATCTGGGTTTGCATTTGGTTTTGATTTAACTACGTAGCCTCCTCCTGCAAATGTAGTCAGCACAGAGCACACTGGGGAAAGTGACATGAAATTCAAAAACGATTCATTTGAATGTTTTTCACACCACAAGCCCGGAAGGAGTGCTTGCCACATGCAGAGCTGCTTTCTTGGGACTGGGGTCACAAAGATGAGTCAGGCAGGCCCTGCCCCCAAGTAGCCCACTGTCCAATCAGAGATCCCTTAAGCAAAAGGAGCGTTCCTATTAAAAGTGGGAGGGGCTATCTCTGAGGGAGGTTCACGGGGATATGAGGGAGCTCAGAGACTGGGCTGGCCTGGCCTAGACTGGTACCTAGACGGTAATGGAAGGCTTTCTGCAAGAGGAGTTCTAAGGTGAGACTTGAAAAACCAAACTGAGCCAAGCAAAGTGTAAGGAAAGGGTGGCACGCAGTCCTCTCTTAAGGGTAGCTGGTGACTGCAGACCTGCCAGTGATGGGGCTGCCCGGCTCACGCTGGGGAAAGAGGGTGGCTGGCTTTATTGCGATGGTTGGTGCCGAAGGACTGAAAGGCGGGGCTCCGTCTGTGATCCTCTGAGACCTGCCCAGGAAGTTGCTGTCTTGCACAAAACTTTGCTCTCAGATGCTTTATCTGTGTGTCTCTCTCCTTTATAAAGGCAAAGTACCAAAACAGTTTTTGAGTATTTGGACTTTTCAGTCTGGATTCTGGGTAAACAGGAGAATGCTGTTCGTAGGTGTCCAGTGGCTATATGGGGACTCTCCCATCCTCCGAGTGCCCTGTGGCACATAGATGCTGACCATTGGCCCATTTTGTTCACACTTTAGAAAAGCAGAATGCGGTAGCCAGCTCTCCATCCAGACAGGCAACCCCTGGGTTGTCAGCATCTGCCTGAAACACACAGTCTCTGCCTGCCAGTCCCAGGGGTGGGAGAGGACTCCTTGCAAAGAATCAGAGTCCCTCGGAGTCATAATCATGATCATAGTGACTGCTGCAATATTTTTTGATTGTGTAGACGTGCCAAGTGTGTCCCTGACCTCATCCAGTTTAATTTAATGCTCACGTGCATCTCAGAGTTTGGTAACCATCACGTCGGTCTTATAGACGAGAACGCTGAAGGTTAAAGATGTCGCGTCACCTAACCAATGTCACACATGATGGCGGCCGGACTTGAGCCCACATCCTTCTAACACCAAAGCCACAATAATGCCCCACAGGCCCCAGGCCCCGCCCATCCCTGCAGGCAGCCTGGGCTCCCCCTTAGAAGTCGAGACCCCAGGGTGAGCAGTGCCAAGGAGAAGTCTATCCTGTGCCCTAAAAATGATGCTACACCTGGTTATTGGGCTCTGGAAGCTCCCCAACAGCAGTGTTTTTAAACCGCAACAACCATCCATTAGTCAGGTCAGGAAATTTCATTTCGCTTCTGTGCATGTACTTGCCGGGCCATAGGGAATGGCTGGCAGGTTGGTCTTCACGCTCCAGCCCAACCTTCAGTCCCCACCCA
This sequence comes from Camelus bactrianus, assembly GCF_048773025.1. Taxonomy (NCBI): domain Eukaryota; kingdom Metazoa; phylum Chordata; class Mammalia; order Artiodactyla; family Camelidae; genus Camelus; species Camelus bactrianus. The sequence goes on from NC_133549.1 coordinate 28,396,791, forward strand.
TGCTCTGACCTGGGGCCACATCCCCCGGAGGAAAGGGCAGCTATTGACAGCATGCAGAAGTGCTTTCCCATGTGCCAGGCTGTGTGCTGGCCAGGCTGTGTGCTGACCAGGCTGTGTCTCCCCAGAGGTGCCACGTGGGCTGCTAGTGTCTGTGTGCACGAGCTGGTCTCTGTCCGTTTGGCCCCGCCCTGCCACTGTCTGATGTCCACCCTTCCCTGCTCTGCTCTGGGCCCCTGCAGGCTGGCTCCTCCAAATCTGGCTCCTTGGCTGTATTGGTGGTTGGGTTTGGCCAGCGGGGAGCCCTGTCTGAGGTCATAAGGCTGGAGCAGGGAGAGGCTGGATGTTTCTTCCCTCTGGTCCCGGCTTCCGCACACACCCAGCTCCAGCACAGCGCCTGCGATAAAGGCTGCACCTCCCAGGACCAGGGCTCCTGCTGGGAGCCTTCTTTGGGATTCCAGCCCTCAGGGGGCTCCAGTAACACTGTTCCTTCTCTGGCCCCTTCAGCCCTGGGGCTTGTAACAGCTTCCCGCTGTTGCTAGTGCCTGGTGCCTCATGGCCACGGCTGTTTGCCTCACCCGGCCCACCCCTCTGTCAGTATCCCTACAGTATCAGTAAAGTCTCTCCACTCAAACCATTTGGAGGGATCTGTTTCCTACTGGGACTCCTGCTGATCTAGTGTGTGTGTGAGCATGTGTGTGTCCCTGGGTGTGTACCGGGTCACAATATAAAATCTATTTCTTACTGTGGGTTACAGTTTTTAAAAACTGTATGAGCCACTGACCTAAGGGAATTCTAATGGAACACAGCTTGGGGAATGCAGAGTGTGAGCTGGGGAAAGCTTCAGAGGGAAGGCTGGGCAAAGAGAACTTAGTGAAAAAAAGCACTGGGCTGGGAGTCAGGCCTGCTGGGGCTGCCTCCACCTTGACCTCTTTGGGCCAAAACATGGGTGCTGAACTCCACGACCTACGGGGTCCAGCCAGCGCTGACAGTCAAAGGTTCTGTTTTGGAAGCTGATTTATCTTCATATTCTGAGACCCACGTCTATGAACATCAAACATATTTTTAATCTAAGAAAGTACCAAAGCGACATGTACAGCCTGCTCACAGGAGTTAATAGCCCCCCTGCCCGGGGCCTCTTCCTCTGCAGATGGAGATTTTTCACACCAGAGGGGCCCCTTGGATTTTGTGCTAAAACCACATGTGTCCCCTCGAATTCCCCAATTATGAGTCATTGTCTTCCCCTGAATATTTTTATACCTAACTCATGATCAGGCTGCCTTGCCAAAATTGTGAGCAAATGCGATCCACAGCCGCCCCTCGGAGAGGGACGAGGCAGGCCTAGAGGCTGTAAATAAATCCCACAGACTCTCTCCATGAGGCCCTGAGTTCAAGTCCCGGGGGCCACGGTGAAAATGCTCCTGAGAGAAGAGGACCCCCTGGCCCCGGCCCACTCCCACCGAGAGCGGGTCAAGAGCCAGGCACAGCTCATGGGGATCAGATCAGTGCGTGGACGGTGGTCTCTGCAGGGTTTTCCCCAGGAGTCTCTGGACTTCCCAGCCGCAATGGCACTGTCTCCCCATCCATAACAGTGCACACTGCCGTGCAAGAGCACTTTGCTCCCCGCATTTGGAGGATGGGGCCCACACTTGTAGCTGATAAATAGTTGTTCCAGGAAGAGGGGCAGCACAGCCACTAGCCTGATGTGGGCCAGGATCCAGATGCTCTGCTGATTACTCCCAGCCCGGCCCCAGCCTGGAAGCATGTGGCATATGGAGAGACTCACTTTGGCCTCAGGAGGACCTGAGTTCAAACCCTGCATCGCCTGTCTCTTAGCTGCAGGACATTTGCCCACCTTTGAACCTCCCTGAACAACCAGGTTCCCATACATAAAACCAGAATGGTACTGCCTACTGTAAAAGATTACAGCAAGAATTCAATAAAACATCATGTACAGAGCACTTAGTGCCTAATGGATGCAATCAATGTTTGTTATGAAGTGTTTAGCACACAGGCACTGGACTGAAACCACCTAGAATCAAATCTCATATCAAAACTCTGCCACTTACTAGCGCTGGGACTCGGGCAAGCTACTGAATCTTGCCGAGCCTCCATTTTCTGATCTTTGAAATGGGGGAAATAATATCACCTGCCTCCCACAGTGGCCTAGAGGAATAAATTAATTAAATGAGACAGTGGTAAGAGAAGTTACAGATAAGATAATGCTCATAACTTTAAAAAATTTTTTAATTCTTATTGGAATATCAGACTTAGAAAAATTGCAAAGGTAGTGCAATTTCTATATACTCTTCACCCAGCTTCCCCAGATGTTAACAGTTTTCCAACTTGCTTTATCATTCTTTCATTTTCTCTCTCATATAGACAAACATATTTGTATAAGTGTAATTTTTTACTCTGAATGCTTTGAGAGTAAGGTGGTGGCATAAGGTCCTTTTATCTCTAACTACTTTAATGTGTATTTCTTTAAAAAAAAAAAAAAAGACATTCTTCTATATAACCACAGTGCAATTATCAAAATCGGGAAATTGACACTGATAAAATAGCATGATCTAATCTACAGGTTTTACTTAGATTTCAGCAACTGTCTCACTATTGTCCTTTTCCTGGTCCAGAATCCAATCCATGATGACACATTCATTTCCTTGTCCTGTCTTTGCCCCTGTCTCTTTAGTCTCACTGAATCTCGAACAGTCTTTGGTTTTTCTCTTTCAGGATCTTGACCATTTTGAAGAGAAAAAACAGTTATCTCATGGAATGCCCTTCAATCTGAGTGTGTCCAGGGTTTTCTCGTGGTCAGGTTCAGGTTGTGCATTTTTGGCAGTAGTAAGGGTGTTACTCCTTCTCAGAGCATCATATTGGAAGATAAACAATGTTCATTTGTCTCTGTTACTGTGATGTTCACTTTGATCCTTAGTTCACACAGTGTCTCCAGGTTTCTCTGCTGCAGAGTTACCATTTTCTCCCCTGCAATTAATAAGTATCTTATGGAGAAGGACTTTGAAACTATATAAATATCCTGTTTCTCATCCTAATTTCAACCAATAACTTCAAGCATCCATTGATGATTCTCTCCTGAAACAATTATAACTCTATTAGAGGTAAAATGTTGATTTTCAATTCCAGCATTCTTTCAATCAATTATTTGAAAGCTGTGTAATGAAAAACTTCCCTCCCTTTATTTATTCATTTGTTTATTTTATCATGAGTATGAATTCATAGATTCTGATTTCACGCCCTCCAAGCTCACGAACTGTTAAGATGAGTATTAGTTTGTGGTGGCTGATCCAGGTTGCTGCGTGAGATCCACAAGAAAACAAGTACACTCTCTTCTACCGTGAAAAAAACCTGTTATTAATTTCACTGATGACCACGATTTACTAAACACTTGCCACGTTTCAGGCACAAGCTAAGCATTTCACTCACGCTATCTCATTTAATTCTCACAATGACCCTCTGAGATAAGTCTTATTTTAGATGAGGAAATTGATGCTCTGGAGAGGTTAATAAGCCGAAATCAACAAAAAGGAGAGGAATCGGGATTTGAACACGGTCTGTCTCTCGAGTCTTGGCACTTAACCATGTGCATGTGGAAACTTCATAAAGCAGTAGAGAGATGGTATTGTCTAGTCTCAGCTCCCCAGCCAGGTTAGGGGTCCCTCTCACCCTCAACCTCCAGGACCTCAAAAGCTCTGCACAGCCCAACCCAGGATGTAGGGAGCTTTTGGTTCTCAAAGGCCTCCAGGGGTGTCTTAGAGTGTCAGGTGCCTCTGAGAGCCTCCTCACCAGCCCCCTTCCCCTGCCAGAAGGAGGAAATGAACCAAGAGAGGAGATGTCATTTGTCTGAGGTCTCATGGCAAGGTCAAGAGGTTCAGTGACACTGTCAAAACTAGAGCAAGGAACAGAGGCGGCGCCAATCCCACAAGCATTTCTGCAACGACCAAAGGCCATAACACTGAACCAAAGACGGCTTCTGGTTGCTTCAGCCCCAGCTTCCCTGGTCTGGCCTCATTCACTGCCCACAAAGTATCCCAACGCCTGCCCACGCCTTTGTCCCACTTCCTCCCAACCACTGGGTCACAGCATAACGTGGACCCTGGTTCTAGCCACATCTGACCACAGGGTACCAGTCTGACCTAAATTAGGACCAACTGGCTTTTGGTTCCATTGTGGCAAAAATATACATAACATAAAATTTACCAATTTGTCCATATTAAGTATACAGTTCAGTAGCATGAAGTGTGCTCACATCGCAGGGCAGTCGCCCTCACTGTCCAGCTCCAGACATATTTTCATCATCCTAAACTGAAACTCTGCACCCATCAAACAACTCCCCATCCCCACCTCTCCCCAGCCCCTGGTAATCTCCGTTCTACTTTCTGCCTCTGTGAATTTGGCTATTCCAGGTACCTAATACAAGTGGATTCACAGAGTATTTGTCTCTTTGTATCTGGCTTATTTCACTCTGCATGATGTGTTCAAGGCTCATCTCTGCTGCAGCGTGTATCAGAACTGCATCGCTTTCTAAGAGTGAGTAATATGCCAGCATATGTACATACCACACTTGGCTTACCCATTCATCCGTCCATGGACATTTGGGTTGTTTCTGCACCTTTGGGGCATTGTGAAGAGTGCCTGTATGAACATGGGTGTACAAATATCTGTTTGAGACCCTGCTTTCAGTTCTTCCAGGTGTATACTGAGAAGTGGAATTACTGGACCATATGGTAATTCTACATTTAATTTTTGAGAAACCGCCATATTGTTTTCCAAGGACCAAATGGTTTTTAACACACCAAGTGTCCTAAATACTCCCCCTTCCCCGCACACCCACTCTGCTTGTATTTCAGACTACAGAGCTGTAAAGTGGATAACAATAATGAGCTTTAGCTTTGGCCTCGAGGGATTCAGAGCCACTGGAAGCACCACTCCACCTGTAAATAAAAATCCTAATGGCCCCACATTTTGGAAAATGGAACGTAGACTCTCAGGTACACCCAGTGGCGACTTGCACGGTGAGCAGGAGAAGAGCCCTCACCCAGACAAGGACGCAGACAGAAGCGGCACCCCACCTGTGCAGACCCAGAAGGAATGATGGAAAAGCCCACGGAGAGTCACATCCACAAAAATACGAGTGTCTGCTCTGCCCCTCGGTCTAATTATGACCCAATGTCTCCACGCCCCCTGGGGACGGGGGACTTGTTTGTTCAAGCTGACATATCTATTATTACTCTTTAGGTAGTTAGCAGAATCATTTGCAGCGTTCATTAACAAGTATCACCGTATGGATTTCTAAACAGCAGCTCCAGTTTAGCTAATGAGCCCCAATAGTGTAATACTTTACATATTTTATAGCAAGACAATTAAGCAATGTCTTGCTTTTATAGCAGATCTTAAAATAAATCATCCAGGATACAAAGAAGAGACACGAGTAATAGTACCTGCAGTATGTTTGTGGTTAGAATTGGAGTTAAATGCCTCTTCACTCGATTTCCTGTTACACACCCACACACACTCAGTCTACAGAGAAATAAAAGACTTGCAGTGCTTTCTTGCCCAACTTCCCAGCTTCATAATTACAGACTACTTAAGTTATATGTGTATGGTTCACACGCAGACAAGGGGGAAGAAAAGAGAAGGGAAAGAGAAAAGAAAAGAAGTAGGTTGGGTTTTGTCTTTATAAGCAGAGAGAGTTGGGAAACACTAGTATGTACTGAATGCCTACCTCTGCCACGCATTCCTACCACCCCTCATTTAATTTTCATGAAACCCTGCAAAGTATAGATGAAGAAACTGAGACTCTGGGAGATTGCTGCTTGCTCAAGACCACACAACTTATAAGTGGCTGTGCTAGAATTTAAAACTAGGGCTACATGAATCCAAAGACCTGATCCTTCCAGGATTCTTTGTCAAGGGCACAGGCAGAGCCCCCATCCCTACCACTTACCTGCTAGTTTTTAAAATAGTCTTGTCTTCCCAGGAACATGGGGGTGAAATCCACAGCACACTTTTCTCCTGCATTGTGCTGACTCTGACAAAAGGATGTGTGAGCAGCTGCTCCGAGCAGGGCTGTTGACACCTACAAGCCTTAAGGCAGCAGGTGAACCCAGGAATTCAAGACTCGGGAAGGATGCGGCTTCCTCCTCTGTGCAAAGAAGACAGGCTCTTCTCTTTTGCCTTAAAAGAATGAGTCTCCAGCCACTGATAGAGTCTTGTGGCTCCTTCGCTGAGCAAGGACATGATCCCCAAGGTGGTCTTTGTCCAATTTACCCTACTGATTCTCCAGGGAATGCAGCCAGCCTTCCTCTACTGCAGGCCACCTGCCGAGAGAGAGACACTGGCCATAAAAGAGGCCAATGAGGAGAGCCTTCCCAGACTACATTTAAAAACTCCGACTCAGGCAACTCAAATGTCCACTATAGGGGGCTAGTTTAGAAAAAATACTGTGCGTATACACATATATATACACACACATATATGAAACATATATACACACATATATATGCCATATAGTGGAACGCTATGTAGCTATAAACAAACACAAGGTTTCTATGAATGGGAAAGGAAAGATTTCCAAGATATATTTTGAAGTGAAAAAAATAACATAATAATTTATACCTTTTGTGTAAAAGAGGGGGAAATAAGAATTTATAGTCACATTTGCATAATCCCTGGATTATGTATGAAACACCAAGAGAAGTGGTTACCTCTTCTTCCAGGTACCTACAGGGAGGGCTGGGTGACCAGAGAAGAAAATCAATATTGAATTTCACTGAATGTACTTTGGAATGTTGAACTAATGTAAAGATATAAGCTGTTCCAAAAAGATTACATTTAAAACCTCACAGACACCCAGAAAGGGGCAGAGTGGAACTCCCATCATGTGAGTATGATTTCCAAGCCCCATCCTGCCATCTTCGGCCTCAGCACAGAGTGGCCTGTGCATGACAAAGATTCCAAATGCTTCCTGATTGCGAGAGCCAGTCCCTCCTGGTGGGGCTGCTGAAAAGTAGACTGGACCCCAGTCTTTGACCACATCTGATGGAGACATTGGTTCTTGAGTTGGGATATGGAGAGGGCAAGGCTGTTGCTAGGAAAATCTCATTTAAGTTTATGTTCAATTGATTGCTTGTAAGCCATATTCTGGATGCTCCTGTCTTGTTGCCACCCCTAGACTGTGGGCTCCCTGAGGGTATGGACCCTGTGTGATATTGGTCACCTCGGTTTCCCCTCAAGTGTGCAAAAGAGGATTCAGTGGTGCCTGGTGAACCAATGCTCAAACCTACAGAATAAGCAGCTGTTTTTCTTCCCATTTTACTGGAAAAGAAATGACTGTGATTAGAGGCAGCATATTGAGGGAAGACTCAGTGACAAGTGATGGCAATTGACAGCAAAACAGAGAGCCATCAAAAGCAGATCCAAGCAACAAGAACTGTCATCCACTGCTGCTGGGAATGCAAAATGGTACAGCCACTTTGGAAGACAGCGTGGCAGTTTTTTACAAAACTAAACATACTCTTATTGTCCAATCCAGTAATTGTGCTTCTGTGAACTTAACCCAAATGAACTGAAGACTTATGTCCACTCAAAAACCTGAAAATAAGTATTTATAGCAGCTTTATTTATAATGGCTAAAACTTGGAACCAACTGAAAGGTCCTTCCAAGGATAGATAATAATGGATAAATTATTGGATAATTATGGATAATTAAATAATGGGTAAATGAATAAATAAACTGTAGTGCACCCAGGCAATGGAATATTATTTAATTCTAAAAAGTTACAAGCTATCAAATGTTATGAGCTAGCTTGATCGATAAATGAGCTGTCAAGCCATGAAATAACATGGAGGAAACTTAAACGCATTTTACTAAGTGAAAGAAGTCAATCTGAGAAGGCTACAAACTATGGTTCCAACTGTATGGCATTCTGGAAAAGGCAAAAACTATGGAGACAGTAAAAAGATGAGTGGTTGTCAGGGGCTGAGGGGGCAGGATGAATAGGCAGACCATGGAGGATGTTTAGGGCAGTGGAACTCTCTGTTTGATCCTATAGTGATGGATACATGTCATTATAAATTTGCCCACTCCTGTAGAATGTCCAACAGCAAGAGTGAACCCTAAGGTGAACTGTGGACTCTGGGTGGTCATGAGGTGTCATGTAGATTCATCAGCTGGAACAAATGGACCACTCTGGTGGGGATGCTGACAACGGGGGAGGCTATGTCTGTGTGGGGGTGAGGGGGTATAGGGAAAATCTCTGCATCTTTCACTCAATTTTGCTGTGAACTTAAAACTGCTCTAAAAAATAAAGTTTGTCTTAAAAAAGGAAAAGCAGACTCAAGGATGTTCACATCTCTGTGGCCTGGGGCCATTGGGTCCTGTGGTCACTGGGGTCACTGTGTTATGGCTCATAAATCATTTCTGTTCAAAACGAGAACCCCAAGCCCAGAAGCCAAAGACTAACTATGCTCAGTAAGTTCTTCTTAATAAGGAAATAATGTGGATGGTGCATTTCAAAATAATTCTACCAGAAGTGTATATTAAGAATTGGAGCTTGAATGAAAACACTTAGCTAACTGGAAAGTTCTTGACTTGGGACAACTGAGCACTATGCAATGTGCACTCCTGACAAGGATTCAGCATTAACCCCCTGCTCACTAGGGCAGTGAGTCTTCTCCACTTAGGATGCTTGCTCAAATGTGCTTGGGTCCTGCCATACCCAGCAAGGCTCTGCTCTGACTCCATCTGCTTAATTTCACACCAAAAGGAGAGTCCTTTGGGGGTGGGGGAGGCTCCAAGGGGGCAAGGTGCTGGAAAAGAAAGGTGAAGGATGTTGTCACATAAAAATGGGTGAAGCCAGCATCTCACTGGGGCTGGCTCTTAGAATGCAGGTGGTGGGCACGTGCCCACACAGGCACAAGCCTGGATGTTCGTGATGGCATGGGCAACCCCCAGGGGCGTGCAGGGAGGATGAAGATAAAGAGGTGAGCACGTCTTCTGTCAGAAAGAACTAGGACCCCTTGCTGTGGGAGAAAGCCTGACCAGTGTACTCTGCGACAAAAGAAATAGGGCAGCAAGGAGAAATCCGGTGGTGCGTATAATACCCATGACCACCACGTCCTGAGGTCCTGCCATGTGCCAGGCACTGTTCTAGGCACCAGAGATACAGCAGTGATGAGGCACACAGGACCCTGCTCTCATCCAGCTTCTTCTAGAAATGGAAACAGACAACTCACAATTTATTGTTCACTTATTATTGAGTTTAAACAAATAAAGTCCAGAATGGTATGTGCTATTAAGAACATGAAACAGGATGACAAGAGAGAGACTGGAGGCGGCCTTTAGAGCAGGCACTTACGGAAGGGATGAGGTGACATCTGAAGACTGGACTCCCAAGACAGCCCTGGCCGTGTCACAATCTGAAGGCAGATCATTCCAGAGTATAAAGCAAGGGAGAAGACTCTGAGGCAGGAATAGGCTTATGAGTGTGGGTAACAAAGATGCCAGTGAGGGTGGAGTGGGGTAAGTAGAGGAAGGAGTGATAGAAGATGAGATCAGGGATGCCAGCCAGGGTACCATCATGGAGGGCCTTGAAGGCCCTGGTAAGGAACCTGGATTTATCACTAAGTGTGATGAGCAAATTATTGAAAGTCTTAATCAGGAGAGGGATGTGATCCATCTCACTGTACAGTGACAGGAGCTGGCCCCGAAGTACCAGATAGAAGGCCACTTCAGGTGTCAAGGAGCAATGATGGTGACCTGGCCTGGGGAGGAAGCAATGGAGATGGAAAGAAGGAGGCAGATTTGAAATGTATCTTTAGGGCAGATATTTTTAAGTACCTTTTGGTGGATTGGATGTAGGGGGTGAGGGGGGGAAAAAAGATTCAAGTGAGACTCAGCTAAGTGGAGCTGAGCATACCTGGCCCCCCTACTCACAAGGTTGTGAGAATCAAACGAGAAACTAGATGGGAGGGTGTTCAACAGATGTCAGGGACTAGTCTCATAATCCTGTGGATGCAGTTAAGGAGCAAAATTTTCCTGGCTGGGGCAGGCATCTCCCAGAGTCTAGGCCCTTTTTGTTCTCTTTACCTGAAGCTGAGACCTCTGCCCTCATAGTAATCAGTGTTTCCTTAATTTGCCCTTCTTGGCCTGGGATGACCTGCTCTCCACTCTGTCAACATCCATCTTTCCCTGGACCCATCTTGACTGTATTTTAGACAAAGCCCCTGCAAGGCCATCTGCCTTCTGGTTCTGCACTGGACAATTCAAACCTGTTTCCTATCTCAGGATCTCATGCTCAGCCCATAGCACAATGTCCAGAACACAGGAAGTGCTCAAAAAGGATACGGGTATGAATGATGCCTCCCTGATTTTCCAAACTTCTGCCTAGGTGTACTAGTTAGTTTCTGATGTATAACAAACCACCCCAGAATGTAGTGGCTTAAGACAAAGAACATGAACCGAGGTCTCATGATTCCGTGGGCCGGCTGGCACTGCCAGCCTACGGGCCTCAGCTGGAGCCAGATGGTCTAGGACACCCTCACCCACACATCTGAGGCTTCTAGGATGACCAGGGCTTCTCTCTACATGGCCTTTCATCCTCAAAGAGGCTAGCCCAGCGTTTTCATAAAATGGCAGATGAGTTCCCAGCAGCAAGAGGCACATGCACTTTTTAAGACTCTGCTTACATCACATTTGCTAATGTCTACTGGCCAAGGCAAATTACACAGCCAAGCCCGGAATCATTCCGGGAAGGAACCACATGAGAGAATTGACACAGAAAACATTAGGTTTATTGGAGGTCATTATTCCAACAACCTACCACACTAGGTAACTTGACTGAGCCCACGTTTCAAAAACTCCTCTGGGAAGCAGAGCATTGAAGCCCACCAGGGAAGTCAGGGAGATCAAGAAGCAGCTAGCTGAGGGGGAGGGTATATCTCAAAGTGTTAGAGCGCATGCTTATCATGCAGGAGGTCTGGGGTTCAATCCCCAGTACCTCCTCTAAAAATAAATAAATAAAACTAATTACCTCCCCCTCTCCCACTAAAAAAGAAACAAAAAAAGAAGAAGAAGAAGAAGAAGAAGAAGCTAGCTGAGAGCTGTCAGATCTAGCTGGAATCCTGAGAAAGGAACTGGAACTTTCTATCAATATGACACCTCCTCCCCACACACCAGCTTTCACCTCTGTATTGGTCAGCTATGGACACATAACACTGAATAACAAACAAACCCAAAACGTCAGCGATTAACAACAAATACTCACTTTTCTGGTTTGTAGGTCTGTGACTCCACTGGGGTTGTTCTCTTCCACATGTCACCTTCTGAGGTTTAGACTGAAAGGGCAGTGGCTGCCCAGGGAACACTCAGGTCTCAGAGTAATAGCAGAAGCTCAGTGAGAGCAAGCCAGCTGCACAATCACATTTCAATCCTCTCTCACATCTGTGAACATCCCATTGGCCAAAGTAAATCCCATGACTGAGCCCAAAGTCAAAGGGCAGGAGGTTCCTTCTACCTACCAAGAAGCTATGACAAGGGTGTTGATGTAGAGCACCCCTATATAGAAGTGCAGAATTGTGTTCAATTTTTCAGTCTGTCACAACCTCCTCACTTTGCCCTCACTCATCCCTCCTCGCCTTTCCACTTCCCCCACCCCAGCTCAGGCATCTCAGAGTGGCAGATTAGCCAGCCTCACCCTGCCAGGGGATCCCCACTTTCCCTGAAGCTTCTCTGTGCTCAAGTCCCCAGTAGATGACGTGGGAATAAGGTTGACATGGCTAGAAAGATGACATGGGGATGACGTTCCTTCTCCCCACAGAGGAGAAAGCCCTGAGACCCTGGAGCTACCTTTGTCAGAGTAAAATTGTCCAGTGTTGCCTATTGTGACAACCATCATCTCTAATATCCAAAGTCACCAGCATCTTACAGTCAAGGCTAAAAATAGGGCTGTTGGCTGAGCTCCATATCTGACAGAGACTTGTGTCCAGGACATATTTTTATCATTAAACTCCTTCTAACAGTTTAAACAGCAGAACATTTTCGAGGTGAATGGGCAAAACTTCCTCAGGAAATATGCTGATTTCAACCACCTGGACAGAGCAGATGCCCTGATCTTCTTTTTATCTTGCTGAACACCTTAATTGATTTATTACCATCTCCTAACACATGCAACAGGAGATCTCATTCATTTTTTCATGGTGCTTCCCCAGGCCCCAGGAACTGAAATCTAGGGGAGGTTAGAAAACAAGACTTTAAGGGTACACCTGCTAGGTGCCAGGAACCGCACCAGGGGATTCAGGCATGCAAGCAATGGCAAGACGTGGTCCTCGTCCACAGAGAGCACACATGAATTAAAGAACTAAAGGAAGAGGAGACAGTATTTGATGCAGATGATACATCTTACAGGAGTCTTAAGGAAGGAGACTTCCTCTGGGTTGGTTGAGCAAAGATGATGTAAATTGAGATCATCGATGCTTGATATATAAGAGAACTAAGATTAAGAAAGATGAAACAACTTGTACAATGAGAATGGTAGAGCCAGCATTAGAACTCAGTTCTCCTGAATCGGGGTTCCATGTCGTTATGTTCATGCTGTCATAATGTCTCCTCCCACTGACAACTTTCCAGGGGTGTCTGAATTTAGCCAAAGTTATATTGGTGGAGATGGAGTTGAATAAACTTCACAGTGACTTTCAAAACCTAGTTTCTAGACCTTGCTTTACCACGTATCAGTCATTTTTTCCCCAGCAAGTCATTCTACTGGAGCCTGATCTTCTTCATCTATAGAAAGGGCATAAAAGTCAGAGAACACCAGAACTATAAAATATCTTGCAGGCCATCTAGACCAACCAGTCACAAGATACTAGAATCCCTTCCCGGTGGGGGAAATGTAGCCTCTACTTGAATACTTCAGATGACAGAGAACTCATCACTCCATGGGGAACTGTTTATCATTTTTGAACAGTTCTATTGGGAAGTTCATACTTACAGGGAACTGATATTTATCTCTCTGCTTATTCTACTTGTAGATCTTTGATCTCCCCCTTTGAAACAGGCAGAACTCTCTAGCTTCCTCTTCCATAGGATAGATCTTTCTTCATCTAAGTACTTGATCAAGGGGCCCTGAGCCTTCTCCTCTGCCCGTCAGACATTCTCAGTTCCTCCCATCACTTTCATATGACCTGGTTTCGAGTCCCTTCAGCAACTTGATCTCTCTTCTCTGGTCAGGCTTCCACTTCTTTTCATGGCTCCAAAAGCCAAGGATGGAAGCCACTGGTGAGTTCATTACCAGTCCAGATCAGGGAATTCTTCACCCTTCCTAGCAACAGCATTTCTATTCTCACAGAAATTGAAGCAGGATTTCCTCCCAGATGTTAGGCTTAGACTGGACTTTCTTTCAGCCAGCTAAGTCTGTTCCACACATGTCTATAAGCCACACTCCCCTGGTTTCTCACTAGGTGGTTGCATCTGGATTAATCCAGCACTGAATCTTACACTTACCTTTATTACACTTCAGCTTCCTGGATTCAACTCTCTGCTCCAAATGTCAAGAGTTACTTGTGTCTTTTAGAGATTATTTTTGTTGTTGTTGATTTTATTTGCACTGTTGTGGTTTTGCTTTAAAATTTTAGAGCACATTGAAGTCTAAAAGAGTTGGTCTAACCCTCTCATTTATTTATGTATTTACTTCTATTTTTTTTTTTTGGTGTGATTTTTATAATTACAAAAAGTAGAGCAAAAGTTATGAATGGACATTTCACAGAAAAGTAACTACTAGTGGCTCTTAAATATACAAAAAGTTGGCCACCCTGATGCATAACAAAAGAAATGAAGATTGCCCACAAAATATCTAGAGTTCAAAAAGTTGTTAACAATGTGGAAAGAAGTACGCTCTCATTGGTGAAATAAATAGAAAATTCCATGAGCACAGTAGTGCAACCTGAAAATGTCTACCATATTACAAATGCAAATACACACACACACACACACACACACACACACACACACACACACAAAATGGACAAGCCATTGACCCCTCATTGGCACATTTAGGAATATATTCTACAGATATACTCAGACATATATGAAATTAATTAGCTATGATGACTTACACTTGCAATATTGTTTACAAAAGGAAGATTGGAGACTATATAAATGTTTATTAATAGGGAACTGGTTAAATAAATTATGATACAAAATACAATGGAATATTATACAGATGTTTTAATAAAGAGGAAATTTCCACTTATGGCCATAATGGAAAAACTAGCCCTCCATTCATAAATACTTAGAAATTTGAACAAAAACAATTGCTTTCTGACATTGAAAAACAGGCAGTATAGGACTGTGATTCTTAAGAGAAGGGAAATAAAAATGAAGAGCCTTCCCACAAAACCAGCTTTCTTCCTGAACTTGGTTCACTTTGAGGGCACTTTTTATAGTGTAGTACAGAGAAGAGGAATGCAAGCAGAGTTCTTTTAAAATAAACAACTTTTGATTTCATTGATTGTTTTTCATTATTTTTAAATGTTCCATTTCCACTCCTATATTTATTTTTCCATCCTTCTATTAGCTAACATCATACTTAGTAGTGACATAGTTAAACATTTTCCCCCTAAAATCGAGAGAAAAGTAAGATGCTCTCTCTTACCACTTCTATTCAATACCATACTAGAGATGCTAACCTGTGCAATAAAGCAAGAAGAAATAAAGGCATAAGACAGGAAGAAATAAAATGGTCTCTATTTGTAGTTAACATTGTTACTTAGATAGAAAATCTTAATGAATCGACAAAACAGCTATGAAAACTAATAAATGATTTAGCAAGGTCACAAGATACAAGGTTAATATACAAAAATCAATTGTATTACCAGGAAATACTTAGAAAACTAATTTTAAAAATAAATTTCATTTATAGTAGCATCAAAAAACATAGAATACTTAGGAATGAAAGTTTTTAAATGTGTAAGATCTCTGTACTGAAATCTACAAAACATTACTGGAAGAAGTAAATAACTTCTGAAAGACTCTAAATGAAAGAGTATACTGTGTTCACAGGTTGAAAGACTCAATATTGTTACAATGTTAATTCATTCCAAATTAGTCTATGAATTTAATACAATCTCAATAAAACTTCCAATAAGCTTATTTGTAGAAATTGACATGCTAATGATTAAAATTTATATGAAAACCTAAAGGACTTAGAAGAGCCAAAACAATTTTGAATCTAGAAAACAAAATTGCGAGAACTGCATTACCTAATTTCAAGACTTATTATGAAAGTACTGAAAACTATAATAATTATGGAGTCCAGAAATAGGCCTACACCTAATGATCAATTTATTTTTCACAAAGGCACCAAGCTAATTCTATGGGGAAAAGAATAGTCTTCAACAAATGTTGCTAGAATCAGTGGATGTCCAAATAGGAAAAAAATGAATCTTGACCCAGAGTTCATGCTATACACAAAAAATAAGCTGAAAATGGGTCATGGGCCTGGATAAAGGCTAAAATTACAAAATGTCTAGAAGAAAAGACAGGAGAAAAACTTTTGTGACCTTAAGATAGGTTAAAACTTCTTATACAGGACACACATACAAAAAGAATACTAATCATAAAAAAAAGATAAAGCAGATTTTATCAAAATTAAAACTTTTGCTTTTCAAAAGAAACTGTTAATAAAAAAATAAGCAAGCAACAGGTATAAGAAAAGATTCACTATATATTTTATATAGATATATTACATGATAGATATATACATACACACAGATATTTTGCAAAGAATATACATCCAAAATATATAAAGAACTTTTACAACTCAATAAGAAGACAACCCAACCAAAAAAAAAAAAAACCCACAGGCAAAAGATTTGAACAGACACCTCACAGAAGAAGATGCACAGGTGGACAAAAAGCACATGGAAAGATGCTCAACATCTTTAGTCACCAAGGAAATGCAAATTGAAAGTATAGTGAGATTCTACTACACAACCACTGGAATTGCTACTGAAAAAAAAAAAAAAGACAATGCAGAATAAGGTTTGTTCAGGGTGTTCTGCCATCAGAAGTTCCCACTCTGGGGATTAAAACCTCAATTAGACTGTTAGGAACTATCTGCCCAGTTTGGGTATTTGGCCAAAATAATACTTGGAGGTGCCACTAACTTGACACTTTCTGATACCAACAGAAGAATTTGCTGAACCAGCCCACAAGGTGACAGACAATTTTAGACATTTTACAGCTCAGTTCCCTTGAATACAACTGTATCCACAAACTATGAATGATTTGCAGGGGATTCTGATATCGCCAATCTCCCGTCTCACTTCACCCAGGATGCAAGGGACACACTGTGATGCTTAGAAGCAAAGTTATGAGTGTTACTGATCTGACCTCCAGTTCCAGCTCCACCACTGAGTGGCTGAGACCTTGGGCAAGATATTTAATATCTGAGCTTCAATTTCCTTATTCATAAAATGGGGATAGGACCACCTACCTCACAGGGTTGTCATAAAAGTTTCGGTGAAATCGAGGATCACTCGGTACATGATGTTATCAATAAATGACTGGCATTACTATTATGGTGAAGTCTATATGACTTTTTCACAGCCTTGAGATAGTCCGGTAGTCTTTTAACCTGCAGTGTCCCCTACCATTCTGTGCTAGGATGCTGTTCCAGCCCTGGATCTATCTGCTCTCAGATCCTTTCTATATCTTTTCCCTCCTTGTATCACAGCAGGATGACCCAACAGGCTGCATTTCCCAGACTCCCAGGTCAGCCAATGGGAGGCATGGGCAAGAGAGTGGAGGTTGGGGAAAAGGAAGAAGCCAGGGTGTTTCTCCTCCTACCTCCCTGCCTGGGGTGTCTCCTCTGGCGGCAGCACCTCCGCAGCTCCTGGACAGGTCCGCCTGATTCCAGATCACACTGGGCTCCACTCTGGTAGCACCGTCTGGTCCCTTGGTTTCTCCAGCTTCAGGTGGGAATGGCTTCCTGCCCTGACATCTCTGAGTACCTCACTGAACCCTGTTTGCCATCTAGGCTCCTACGGATCACCTGTGTAACAAACTCCCTGTTTTACGTTCCCTGTTATAAATACCTGACGTGGTTTCTGTTTTCCTGTCAGCCCCTGACCACGCAGATGGTACGTAGGGCCCTCGGGATTTGCAGAACATTAATCGTCATCATTTATGTGCTTGTTCAGAGCCCACTGTAAGTGCCAGGTCTCTATCAATCATTTTACCAGGGAAGCTTTGCATTCCTCCCATCCTTTTAGTAAAATACCTGCTGCTAATTACTTATTACCCAAGGGAATGGTTTCTCTCTGCTTTCAAGGCTCTATGGCCAGATGCCTGGCTCTGTGTGTTGGATCATCTCTGGTGTAGGAATGGGAGGAATATTTTACCTCTTTCCCTCAGTTGAGAAGAGTAACTTCCTGATTGAGATCTCAGTTAATAGTTGGGGGTGGAGGGGGCTCTTGCCACTGGGGAGACTCCTGGAAACCAGGTCCCTTCCTGTGTAATTCACACGCGTCACCCTGCCCACACCACCCCAACACTAACCACGCACAGCAGCTCAGGCCTTCTGCTGTTTAACGGTTTCACCCATGACACAGTTCAGGCTGTGTCTGCGTGGTGCTGGGATCCAGGGTTTGTCAGACGAAGGTGCTCCCCCTCCCCTCTCCATTTCAGCTGCGTAACTTGCAGGGCCCAGGACAAAATGAAAATGCAGGGGACCTTAGCCAAAGAATGTCAAGATAACAACAGCAGAGAGGGAAATGCCTGTGTACCATCTCTTCCCCCGCCTCCCCCAGCAAAACACCAAAGGATTGCAGCCTAGGGAGGCCAGATTTAGTTACCAAAAACCATGCTGAATGAGATGGGATAAATGGCCAAGTGTGGGCTGGGCAAGATCCCAAAGGTGACTGTTCCGGAGATAAAGGACTTCTCTTGATCAGATGGGCAGCGTGAAGAGGGGACTAGAGGGAGGAAGGAGGGAGATGTGATTACCCTGAAATTCAGCGAGGACAAGCGGACCTACTTTACCAGACAATCAAGCTGTGAGCTCTGTCTCTATGCCACGCCCACCTTGCCCATAGCAGCCCCACCCCCCACACTATTTTCGTCCTCCCCACAAGTTCAGTCGCCTTCTTCAGATGCCTTAGACATATGACTTAGTGTTGTCCAGAAGAAGCCACCCAAGACCTGACCAAGCTAAGCTGGGAGGGGAATCCGTTAGCCTGGGCCAATAGCATATCAATTAATCACAACCTTTCTATGTATATATAGAGAGAGATCTCCATATAGAGACATAGGAGTCACCAAATCTATAGGCCACATAAGGTCATGGAAAAGACCTGGACCCTCAAGACAGACCCAGCTCATGCAAGTATTAGGTGAGCCAAAGATATAGTCTGGATGAGGGCAGGGAGCTGGGTTTGAATTGTTCCTCTGCCACCTGCTACATGATCCTGGGATACAAGATTTTATGCCCTTAAGCCTCAGTTTTATCATCTATAAAATGGGATGATATCTATTGTATTTGAAATGTAAAGCTAATGTCTGTTAAAATGCCTGGCCTGGGTAGAGCACATGTAGTAATGGGTTCTCAAAAATGGTAGCTTATATATGGGGATGCATGTCTTGTACACATGGCTATATCCACATGGACGTGCATTGATGTAAATCTGTGTTCGACAGGTACGGCTATGTAAATATGCTTTTATACGTTTCTGTACGTGTGTAGTGTAGCCATTACACTGAACAACTTTCTCCAGCTTCCCGCACCAACCCTAAATGTCCTTTCAAACCAGCTCTGCAGAGTGTCCTTTCCCTGCTCTGGGATAAAATCTCAGGCGGGTTCCATCACTTTTCTAGTCATTCTTCAATAAAAAACAGTCTTTGGGTCACTTTTAGTCCCAAGCACAGTCCAATTTCAGTGATTAAAATGTCAAGCCCTGGGTTATGATTATTCACTCCCCACCCCCACTTTAGCAAGGGAGGCTTCCATGGGCCATGGGGCCAGGACACCCTTCCCTTCTCCTCCCTGTGTTCTCCAGCCACCCACAGACCCACAGGTTTGGAGGAGAGGATGGAGGAGAGGATGGAGAAGGGGACATCCTCGCTCAGATGCAATCTTGGGGGTTCAGAGCTCAGTCTTTCTCCTGGGAGGGAGGCTGCTTTCTCTGGGTTTGTCCGAGACATTCTTTCTGGGAGTGTCTCTGTCTCCTGTTACTTAAGACATCCCGTCTCCTGGGTTCTCAAAGGTCCCCCTACTAAGACGTTCACATTTGGGGTCACAAATGTGACCCAAAAGCGGGTCCCCTTGCCTCATGGGATGACTCATGCACCCAGACCCCTGATTCTAGGGAACATTCGCAAAGCTTCCTGAGAGGTCCCCCTGGAGTCTGCCTCCTTTGGCTTGAAGTGAGAAGGAAGCACCTCCGGAGCAGCCACAGGGGGACTAGGGAGTGGGGAGCAGAAGAGGTTGTGAGATGGGGAAATGTACCACCTTCCAACCACTCCCTTCATGGAAACCCTCTGTCCTGGCCTCTTTATTTCAATCCATTTATAATTCTCAGTGAGTAGCATTTTAGCATCCTATTATAAACATATAGAAACTATGTCGAGTCTTCATAAAGGTCACCTGTGCATTAAAATTTGGAAAGCTCAAGTTATGAGGAAAAGAATCTGGAAAAAATAATTTCAAAGTAAATCTGTTGTACGTTATGCCAGGCCATTCAGTTATTCCATAGTTTTTGAGCACTTGCTACACTGGGCTAGAATTTGGCACTGGAGTAGCTCCCACCTGGTCAAGGAGATACCCATGAATCGACAGCCAATGGGAAGAAACAAGAGACAAACTCAAAAGATAGGACCAAAAGAATATATATACACACACATAGACATATATGCACACATAGACATGTATGCATACATACATATGTATAACTGAGTCACTGTGCTGTACACCAGCAAGTAACACAACATTGTCAATCAACTATACTTCAATTAAAAAGAAGGATCAAACCAAGTATGTGAGCCCATTCTCCAGGTTAAGAAGTTTGCACTTTCCCTTAATCGCGTGGTTTCCTACCAGGCAACCCTGACCCCTGAGAGCCTGAGTAGACAGTTGTGGGGAAGGAATACCCACGAGCTATTTTCAGCAATTCCAGAAGCTTAACGGGAGTAGCACATTTACACAAGTTAAGTCTGCATAGGTCAGCAAGACATCAGGTTTCTTTGCTTTGAGCCGAAATGTTATTAGCACTTCTTATCGCCTGCTAATCAAGGATTCTGATTGGCAGCCTTGTGGCTTTGATAATTTGTCAGTGGAGACATGAATTAAATCACAGGTCATGAAATTTGGACTACACATGTCCACAGAAGAAATTATTTAAAGAGAGTACCACGGGAGAGGTTGTAAGCAAGGGAGTGAGCATTTCAGACCTGGGGTTTATTTTATTTAGTTAGTTAGTTATTGTTTTTTTGTTGTTGTTGAAGTATAGTCAGTTACAATGTGTCAGTTTCTGGTGTACAGCACAGTGTCTCAGCCATACATATACATACATATATTCATTTTCATATTCTTTTTCATTAAAGTTTTTAGACCTGGGGTTTAGAACCCTCTTTGCAGGTGCAGAGGGGAAAATAGAGTGAAGGGGCCAAGAATGGAGGCCCGAAATCCTGTCAGGAAACTGCTATGTTGACCTGGGAGAGGCTGGTGAGTGACCCAGGTTGATCATTGTGCATATCCATCCATCATCCGTCCATTCAAAAAAGTTTATTGAGCAGCTACAATGTGCCAAGCACTGCACCACATGCTCGAAACTCAGCAGGGATGAGCCAAAGACAGCCCCCTTCACCGAGCGTGCCATCAGCGAGGATGTAGGTGATGAGCCATGACACAAATGGATGTGTGGTTAAGGCTCAGGATGGGTGCTGTGAGGTCCCTGACATTAATCACAGAATTGTTTTCAAGGTCTGGGCAGGTAAATGACACACTGGAAGAAGGCATCAGCCATCACCATGAAATCCAGAGCTCTGTACCGCGGAATGAGAAGAGACTGCGTCCGCTTCCTGGTCCACTCCACGGTCTCGTACTTAGGCTGGTTCCAGCACAGGGCAAGTGTCATTCAGTATTCACTGAGTGCATGAAGGAATAAGCACCTATAACTGGGGCTTTCGTTTTATGCTATTTAACAAATGTGTAATGCTACTTTACCATGCCCCACACCCTGCTGTGGGTGCTTTACAAATAGTAACTCAGCTAATCCTCATAATAATCCTTTAGAGATAGATGTTAGGAGCAACCCCATATTGCAGGTGCTGAAACTGAGGCTTACACAAGTTAAGTCTGGCTCCAGGTTCTGTGCACACTAGTGGCTGTCAGAGTGTGGTCCCCACACCAGCAGCATCCCCATTACCGGGAGTGTGGTGGAAATGCAAATTCTCAGGCCCAGAGAAGGAGGTTGGAAAAGCAGTTCATAACAAGCCCCCCCCACCAGCTGCTGTTGTCTTAGAAACCCTGGGCCACACCTGTCGAATTTTCCCAATCCCATTTATCCAATCTAAGAATTACGAGTGATCTTGTTAAAACCATAGCTTCTTAATCAACCACACACTTCAATAAAAAACAAAATTAAAAAAAAAAAACTATAGCTTCTTAACATGACTCTCCCAACTTACTAAATCAGACTGGAGGGAAGGAGACCTGGGAATCTGTATTTTTAACACGTTCCCCCCCATCAGGCAGGTTTTAGAAATACTCATCCAAGCTTCAACACTGTGCTGGAAGAAAACAAAGATGGGACTTCAGAGTGTGGATGGTGGGTGGGTCCAGCGGAAGGTGGGTTTACCTCTCCTGTAAGCAGAGTCAGACAATGCTGCTGTACCATCCCGGAGTGCTCAACAGAGCAGAGGACCACAAGCGTAGTCACAGGTATAAATCTCCTGGGCTGGCCCCAGGTGTGTGTGTGTTCCCGACTTCCTCATCAGAAGAGCAGATTCCATCTCCGACAGGAATGTTAATGCTGCCTCCATCGGATACTTGCACATCAGCCTCAGAAGTCCCACGCTCCAGGCAAAAGCGCCTTTATTGCTGTCTCTCTGAGAAGCATAGGTCATCCTTGCCAGGGATTTCCTGTAATAAATACCTTTGTCATCTTGACTACAGAAGCTGTTGACCTGAAACACCTTGGGCTGAAATATTACCTCTGCCTACCTCTCCACAGACACCTGGGCTTTGTAGTGTTTGGGTTTGGGAGAGGCTGGGGAGAGGAGGCACCGGCCAGGGAGGGACTGAATCACCTAAGAAAGGTGTCATTTCCCCTCCTCCTCCCAAATCTCCCCGTTTTCACCTGCTACTGAAAATCAAAAGGGGAATGATGAAAAAAAAATGGGAATACTTTTAAGATTAACATTTCTAAATTAAAAGGATAAATCTAGGCATGTGGTTTTTAACCCAGTTTTCAATTTATTTTTCAGTTTGCAATGCACTCTGGAATATTTGTGATGCTCAGTCTGCCCAAAACAGATGAAAATGTACTAGACTGGGCAGTAGAAACAATGAGGTTTAGGTCCTGCTCTGCCACCGTATACTAGTCAGTATGGCCTTGAGCCAGTCTGTAAATGTCCCTGAGCCTTAGATTACTTACCTGTAAATTGGTGGTGATCGCACCACACAGCCAGCCTCACAGGGTTGTTGGGAGGGTTATATGAGCAGATGGCCATGCAGGGTGCTTTGCAAAAGTAAAGTGCTCTCTTGGTGTGAGGGGTTGTAACGGCCTCAGAGCAGGAGTCAGCTCTGGGCAGATCCAGACCTGGAAGCGTCAGATACAGAGAAGGGTGGGTGGTCAGTACCACGTCCCAGGACAGGGGTGGGTGATGTCCACTTCATGGGAACAGATGACTTTCACAATGAAATCCATGTCCTCAGCTTGTCAGTAGGACACCCCGTGGGCCACAGCCAAATGGACCCAGGAATCATTTCTCTTCCCAGACACTGCAAAAGCTGGACCCTTAGAATCCAGCTGGTAATTGAGATGCTAGAGACCTCAGAGTGACTTGCAGCAGGCTGCTGGAGCCAGTGCTCACTGGCTTCTGAGAGCCGACTGCGTGGCTCCCCAGCTCTGCCTTCAGGGACATCCTGTTAGCAGCATGAATTGGCCAGGATGGAGGATTTACACCACAGAATTGGCAAATAGTACAAGTCACACAGGTTTGGTTTTGTTTTTCATTTTTGCTTTGGTTTTTCAGACAGCAGTTGCTAAACACGTACTGATACATCCCTGGGTAACAGCAGAGACAGGATTTGGAGGTTACTGCAAAAATGGGAGGGGCAGACAGGAAAGTTCCTCCTCCACTGAGGAATGGGGGTACCATTAAACTATTCAACTTCTATTGATCAACGTAGGGAGGCTCCTCAGAGGAAAAAGCATCTCATAAACCATTTATACAATGAGAGAGTGCCTTCCCTCCAGGTGACATTGGGGCAAATTCCACTCCCCTAACACAATCTCAGACCCAGTGCCACCACCTCCAGGCAGTCTTCCCTGATACTCCTCACCAGACTCTAAGGGAACCCCAGCATCCTCTCAGTTCCTCCATAGACAGTATAGGATGGTTCTTCAGGCTCAGGATTTGGAGTCAGAACGTTTGAGTTAAAAATCCCAATTTGACCACTTGCCAGGTATTTATGAGAAAGTCAGTGAATGCATGTGTGAAATGAGGCTAAAAGACTCTCTAGCCTCAAGAGCTGTTGAGAGGATGGCTGAGCTAATGCTTGCAAAGGACTGAACCTAGTGCCGGGCACACAGTATGTGCTTAATAAACACCAGCCGTTACTAACCATTATGACAGCAGGTCCTCTGAACCATCATTTCCATTTTCACAGGCAAAGGCTGTGTCTCTCCGACTGGACTGAAGCTTTGTGAAGACAGGGACCTTGCTTCATTTATTTCTCACCTTCCACAGGGCCTTGGAAAGCCCAACACGCACCAAGTCCTCAGGAAATCTATATTGTCTTAAATGGAATTAAAAGCAGGCACGTTTCTTCTCTACAACTTCTCTACTCAAAGATGGGATGAGCCAGTGACAAGAAAACGCCAGGTAAGAACCGGTCAGCGGTCAGCCCATAGGTGTCTGCTGTGCTACACAGCCCGGATCCTTCTGGAGACACTGAGTCCTTCTCCAGACCTTGCCCTCCTCTGGAGGAAGCTGCCTAGTCCAAGGTTACACCCCTGCCTGGAGCAGCCCAAGTCCGGTGACTGGCTCTTGGGGGAATACAAAGAACCTCACCCCCACCCCCGGCCTTGATTCACAATATCCCTGAAGGGCCAGCCCCCTCCAGAGGTCCCCATGGGGTCAGCTGGGGGCTCTGTTACAATTGCCTCGCAGCCCGATCTCCCACTGCCCAATTTTGCCTCCCTCACTCCTTTGCAGGTTTGGTTTCTGAAAGCACTTCCTAATAGAATCCTGCAGGCTAATCTCTGCCTCAGACCCAAGGCAGTACCCAGCGTGTCTGTGCTCTCTCCTCATAGCCAGGCCCCACTCCCCAACCTCCACCTCTGTCACTCAGAAGACTGGGGGAGACCTCAGTCCTCTAAGATCATGGTTCAGTGTCACATAGATTCCAGCACATTCTCAGATGACCTCTTCCCCGCCTGTGCTGGCCACGGCTTCACTAAGGGCTCCCCTCCAAGGTCAGATTTTAGCAAAGGACCTTCCCTTCTCTCCTCATCTCATCTCTGTACACAATCTTGATCCTTGGGCCCTCGTTCAGCACCTGTCTTAGGTCAGGTTCAGAAGCAGCTCTGAGATGAGAATTTATTTACAAGTGATTTATAAAGGATGTGCTCCCAGGAGAGACTGGAGGGAGGGAACGGGTGATGGAGGAGAGGGAAGAGAGAGAAATGAAGCAAGGGTACCATCCGAGGTGAAGCCCCAGAACCAGCCTGATCCCACGGGCTGCAAATGACACCTTGATGTTTGTTCTGCCTGCAGGCAAGGAGGCTAGTTCCAGTCAATCTTTGGCTCTGAACCTCAGTTAACTCCCAGGCACTTTCAGCTCTATGCCTGGGCACTCAGCTCCAGGAGCTCAAAGGTAGCCTCCTGACGAAGGCTGCAGGCAAGAGCCCTTGGGAGCAAAGCACACAGAAGCTGGCAATGGTCGTACAAAGGGGACCCTGGATCTGGACGGAGCCTCAACAACACCGACTCCAGCTCCGTCACTGATATTTAAGTAGAGAATGAAAAGCAAAGACTTCAGAGGGGAATACTGTGGTGTCAGGAAGAGAACACCAAGCTTGGGCCAGAATCCCAGCCCTGCCCTGCCCGTTCTTTGCTGTGTGATCTTGAGCAAGTCTCAGCACCTCTCTGAGCTTTGGTTTGACCATTTGCAAAAATTAAGATAATAAGGAAAACAGATGATCGTTCCCTCTCAGGGTGGTTGTGCGGTTTAAATAGAATTACACAGGGTGGAGTGTTTTGTCAGCCACAGGGGGCTTCCTGTCTTGGAAGATGCAGCCTCCTGTCACTGACACAATCAAGCCCCGCGCCAAAACTCAGCTGGGATTTCCTCCTTTCTCTCCCGTGCACTCCCCCTTGCCGACTTCATTTACTCTTTCTCCTTAAAGGCTTCTATGTTTGTCTTGCAGGCTGTTAAAACTCTTAATTCAAAATAACCCAGTACAAGGCTCTGGGGGGCTCATTGGTTCCAAACAGATATACGAGGAGCAAGTTGGCCTGAAACACAAAACTCAGAGCCCCAGCCAGGGCAGAGGTGCATCCCCCAGGCCTGGGAGAAGGGCCCCAGCCCGCAGAGCTCCTCGCAGCCAGCTCATTAAATCCTAATCACCAGGACACCGGGCCGGGTGGTGATGAGCACTGTCTGTCCGGCTGGGCTGTGTGAGAGGCGCTCGGGAGGAAACTAGGACCCTCTTCCCTGGAAGCCGGCCTAAACAGGACCCCCAGCCTGGGGTCACAGCCCCTTGCTCCCATAGTCCCACTTGTGGTTGGGGACCCCTGCCCTTTTTCCCGGAGCCCTGCTTAAAGCCTGACCCAGATCCTTGGGGTGGCAACCCAGTGCGCTCCCAGCCCAAAGGGCCGCTTACCGCTCAGAAAAGGAAAATGCAGCTGATCCCCCAGGGCAGGTGAAGCTAAGGGCTGAGAAACTGCTGAGTGATTTAATCTCATCCAGAAGCACAGCAGCAGCGGCCCGGCCTGGGAGCCCCGAGGTTTGGCCTGAGGCCCTGGCTCTGCTGCTGTTGGCTTGGGTAAGTCACTTCCCCTCTAGGGGACTCAGTTTCCTCACCTGCACGGTGGGAGTGGTAAGGCATCTCCTGCCTGTCAGAAGGGGTGTGAGGGACAGGATGGGAGGCGTTCTGTGTCTGTGCAGGAGGAGGGGAGGGAAGGCTCGGTACAGCTTCCATTTCAGAATCACCTGCCGAGCGCCAAAGGCACGGCAGGCACCCACCCATCATGTCTGCAGGATAAACATTACCCCGTTAGCAGAAGAAGAAACCGGCCAGATGGCTCCAAAACCCAGGCCCTTTCTGCTTTAGACGCAAGCTCTGGAGGGAGCCCAGGTTTGGAGAAATCCACAGGCAAACCTTCTATCATTGATTCAGTCCGTCGGGGTTTTCCGGAGCTCTGCTCAGCTGGGTGATGACAATAATGACAGTGCCGCTGCCCCGGGGAACATTTTCCCTCCTGCCGCAGCCCCGCCTTGTGGTGGCCTGGACTCAGGCGGCCTCCACCATTTAGCTCCAGGCCGCAGGACAAAACCAGAGCAGAACCGCGGCTTGACTTTTGCTGGGCGACTCACCAAGGCAGAGAGAAGGCCTCACTGTGAACTGACAGCCACACTGCAAGTCAGGAGGTCTGGGCTTAACCACAGTCACAAAAAAGGAAGAGCGATAACCAGCAGGAGTGGACCCCTCTGCCTGTGCCAGGCTCCGTGCCAGTCATGTGGCCTGGGTTCCCTTGGTCTCCTCTGCGGTCCTGGGAACTGAGGGCACTTGCGGTCGCGGTCCAAGGTCACACAGCCAGTGAGGAACAGCGCAAGGCTCCGCCTCCTCTGTCTGACTCCTGAACCCACGCCCTTGAATGCTCTTTCCCTGACACGCTCGATGGCTTTGAGCAAATCCCTCCACTCCCTGGGCCTCAGTTTCCCCATGTGCCAATTGTCGGTATGACTTGCTGAGATCTCATCTCACCCTGACCATCAAGGATGTTGACCTAGGAGTTGGAAGGGGAAGGCTGACCTATGGCTGGCCTCCAGGACCCAGGAAGGGCCTCCTCCCTGGAGTAGAGGACACAGAGCCTGGCTGGGTCAGTTGAGCACAAGGGGATACCTCGGGACAGGGCTGAGCTCTGCCGGACAGCTTCTCCCTGGAAGCCAAATTTCTCATTGATGCCAAAGTTAAAGGCCCTTTGCGACCTTCCCACGACAAGCCGCTAGCTGTAAGGGACTCTGGTGCTAATGAGCTCGAAATGTCAAATTCCATCAGTCAGGGAGCACAGACGCGAAGCGATGAAACATCCCATTCCGGGAGGAGGCATAGTTCTCTTGCCTTTTTCTGGTTTTGTGTAACATTCATCACTGCTACACATGGAAATAAATACCAGACAGAATCCCCAAGATAAGGACAGGGTCTTCCCCGCCCCTGGGCAGTAAGACAGAGCCTACAATGGGCACTTAGGGTCACCGGCTATCAGCTTCTCAACAGAGCAGCCTCCCAGCCAGAGCCACAAGTTGGCTAATATCTGGGTCTTATCTGTCTTCTCTGGGCCTGATCATGGAAGAGGTCTTGAAGCAGGTGAGGAGCTGAGGTTTCCCCAGCCCTTACAAACTCCAGCCCAGTCATGGACACTTACCTTACTCCCCTTTTCTTCCTCCTGGTGCTTCTATCTAACCCCTGGGGCACACAGTCAGGGCCACTCATTAAGATCACGTTCCTATGAGGCCTGCTCACAAGCACGGGGTGCTAAATAGAATGTACAGGACCAGGAGCAGGCTAGGACTGGAGCCTGAACCTCATCTCCTCCAGGAAGCCTTCCCTGACCACCACAGCCTTCTCTTTCAAAGTCATCCTACACTTTAAGACCAAGTCACATGACTACCACTTACCACCAACTTGCCTTGCTCACTACATTTGTCATATGTTTTGCTTAGTCCTCATGCAGACTGTCAGCAGCTCCTAGAGGCGGCGAAGCCCTCAATACTTGCCCTGAGGACCTCTTTGGTCCCTGGCACAGTACCTGGTTCATTGAATCTGCTCTACAAGTGTTCGTGGAAAGAACGTGGTTACAGCATCACTTTGATAAGCATTAATAAAGCGATAGTAATCATCTCCCGACTCCCTACCATGTGCTGTGCACTGGGCAGAGGATTTTACCTGCATTAACTCAGTCCCACAGCAGCCCCCTCGGGTGCTATTGTTCTCAGTTCATAGGTGAGAAGCAGAGGGCAGCGACTTGAAAGAAAGGGACAAAGCAAGAATTTGCACCAAAGTCCGCAGGCCCCAAAGCCATGTCCTTCACCACCCACTGTGTTGAGATTGGGGGCAGGGCATCCCCCTGAGGTGCCTGTGGTGAGGACCGCCCCTCTCTGTTCTGATCCTGGTGGGTGAAAGGGAAGGTAGAGAGGTGGGTCAACCACCTGGTCGTTCTGTATTTTTATTCACTAAATCTGGCAACAGTCCTCCCAGGATCCAGGATCCAGGATTCTGAGAGCAAGGGGCGTGGTTTCCACACAGACCATGTAACCAGGTGAGTGTGTGTGTTATGTGTGTACTTGTACGTGCACCCATGCTCACTGGGAGCGTTCCGTGTGTGTGCGCAGGTGTAAGCCTGGGCAGGCACGGGAATGAGTCACCTCCACCCAACTCTGAACAAAGCATACAGGGCAGGAGAAGACTCACCGGGGTGAGTTACGCTAAGAGGAAAGCCTTTCCAATTGCCTTTCCCGTTGGAGCCATTTTTTTATGGCTTAGTGTCCCTCCTGTCAAGCCAACCTCTGATGGTAGTCCAAGGCTTCTCCTGGGGCCACTCTACACGTGATGTTCAATGTCTGTCACAGACCTATCAGGCTGAGAAGGTCTTTTGGTCCAACTCCTTCACTGCTCAGATGAGAAAACTGAAGCCCAGAGAGGGAAAGGGACTTGCCCAAAGTCACACAGCCATCAGAGGAAGAGCTGGAACTGGAATCAGGGTCTGCTCGTTCCAGCCCAGGGCTCATCCCACTGTATAAATTAACTCTTTCTGATAACAGGGCACAGTCAAGAGAAAGGTGAACTCTTGAGAGTTCAAGGGCAGCCATTTGTTCCCCAACAGCTAGAATAATTACAATAGTGGCTAGCATTTATTGAGCGCTTACTGCAAGCTAGGCTCATTTACTTTACATGGCAATCCCACGTTGTAAGTTTTATTATTGCCCCCATTTATAGATGAAGAAACTGAGGCCAAGAAACTTGACCCAGGTCACACAGCTGCTGAGTGAGCAACCACTTTAATCAAACATGCACTTTGAACCATGGTAGAAAACTGGCTCCCTCATGCTAAACTGGTTCTAGAGACAGTTTTTCAGAGGTCTGAATGGCCGCCATGGGTGAGGGTCCATTAAGATGGGCCATAATTTAATCACCACATTCTGAACCCTTTCTCTCCAAGCCAAGGGCAGCTGTATCTCCTGGCCACTTCTCCTCTCGCCCAAGTCATTCATTTCAGCTAAGATTTTTAAACCTACCTCACTAAGAGTTTTTCCAAGACCGATGCCCTAGGCAGGGGGAGGGAAGTGATCCTGTTTCTACCTTGTAAACCCTGCCTTTCAACTCGCCCCCTGAGACAAGACACTTTCTCCTCTTTCCTCCTGAATGGCTCTTCTCCCTACGTCCCCCAGCCGTGCCCCCTACCCCTATTTTCCCTCCGTCCTCAGCTCAGCTCAGCCACTTAATTCAGCAGCCGTTTGTCCCAGCGCCCCCGACACTACACAGGTGCACTGTGTACTCACTTGCTTTCAGGAAAGTAAGTAGTTTTTTGGTGAGCAGCCAGTAAAGGGGACTGGATACGGGCAGGAGGGGTGCACATCCCCCTCCCCAGGGGACTGCCCCAGGCATGTTATCGAGTGTTCCTGAAACCCAATGCCAGCCCGGTGGGACAGCCAGGTGTGCCCCAAGACAAGGTTGTTTTTCCTCTCCTGGAAGAGGCTCCCCCTGCCGTGGAGGAAGAGGGGTGGGTGTAAGAGCCTCTGCTTCCTGCAGTCAGGGCTATCTGGACCGCCCTGCCACGTGGGATCTCAGCTCGGAGGACCCTCCTTCTGAGAACCTGGATCTGACTGCCTGCCCTTCCCCTCACCCCCCCAGCCCGCCCTTATTGTATTCCCCACCACTCCTCCCAACCTTCCTCTCCACCCTTCCAAGCATCCTGCTCCCAGGGGCTCAGCTGACCGCTGCTGCCCCAGTAAGGACTCCATCCTCCCCACACTGAGCCCATCACTCTTTGGTACAGGCTGCAGATGATCTTGTCTGTGGCCAGACAGCATCTCAGCTCAAACCCCTGCTGTGTCATGTACTGGCCAGGTGACCTTGGGCGAGACTCTGAACTTCTCAGCGTCCTCATCTATTAAATGGGGGTATGACATTGCTATATATAAAACAGATAAACAACAAGGACCTACTGTACAGCATAGGGAACTATATTCAATTTATTGTAATAACACAATGGAAAAGAATCTGAAGAGAAAAATATATGTGTGTATATGCATAACTGAATCACTTTGCTATACACCTGAAACTAACATTGTAAATCAACTACACTTTAATAAAAAATTTTTTTAAAACCTTAACCAAGTCAAAAATAAATAAATAAAATAAAATAAAATGGGGATGTGAGCCCCTGCTCTGGGGTCACTACTGAGAGGATTAAATGAGATAATGCACATACAGTTCAGAGCCCAGCACAAAGCACGTTCAATAACCATCACTGCCAACAGAAACTGTAACAGGCCCTTGTAACACATCCACGTTCTACACCCCTTCCTCCAGTCCCCCATCACCTTGATACTTTTTATTCACAGTTCCCCCAGTATTAATTTATTACTGTTTTATTTTTACATTGTATTTGTTTATATTTCATATGTAGCTTAATTCAGTTTAATCATATTCCCTGTGGGCCGCCTCTAGTCTTTTTTGTAATAAGACAAGAAGGACAAGATGCAGAGAGAGACATGCAGAGACAGGCAGAGGTGATGGGGAAGGAGAGACGTAAAAAAAACAGGGCTGAGAGAGTAAATGGGGAGGAGAGAGCATTAGGAGAACTGGAGGAAGAAGGATCGAGCAGCTCTGGCCAGAGCTGGGCACCAGGTAGTCACCGAGATGGGTGAGGACCAGCCCTGCTCCCACATGTGTTCCTGCATTGGAGAGACTGGATTTACCTGCTTAGAGAGGGAACTATTTGGGGCAACAGGATGGGGAAATGATGGCAGGCTCTGTATAGTGGGAGGGCTGGCTGGGAAACCTAGGTAGACTTCCTGGAGGTGCAAGGCTTGGCGACTGCCCTAAAAGAGCAAAGGTTTGATGGGAGAGTAAGGGGACAGAGGGAGGCATTTGGGGCCCTTACAAGCAAAGATTGAGATCAGGAATGTAAAAGAAAGTCTCAGCAGGAAGACCCACCCTTGTTTCATTTCCCCAGTGCACATACACACCTATAGACACACCCATACACCCATACAAACACACACACACACATAGGCATACCACTGTAGCCATTCATCTCCATATACAGATACATCCATACACACTCATGTGTACATCCATAGACACATACACATGCTCATACATACCCACCCACCCACAAGTACATGGCTCTCTGGGGGGCTCTCCCCTCCCCTCAGCACCCACAGTATCGTCCACACACTTGACAAAGCCCCTGGGCCATCTGCCTGACTGCAGCCCTGTGGACCCTCTCAGGCCAGGCCTCATACCTGCTGCTG
Organism: Camelus bactrianus; assembly: GCF_048773025.1. Lineage (NCBI taxonomy): Eukaryota > Metazoa > Chordata > Mammalia > Artiodactyla > Camelidae > Camelus > Camelus bactrianus. The sequence goes on from NC_133549.1 coordinate 28,428,791, forward strand.
CCTGGCGTGCTTCTCAGAGGCTGCTGGGAGGGCTCAAAAGACAAAAACGGGTGGAAGAAAGTGAGAAGTGGTCCACTGGTGGGGTCAGTGGAGAGAGACCGCTCAGTGGAGTCACAGGGACATCCTGACTGGAGGATCCAGAGTCTCCAGACAAAGGCGACCACTGCTCCATCCTGGCCCACACACATCCCTCCCACACTGAGTCCCTGTATGGAGCCTACAGGGGGCCGCAGATCTGTCTCTGATGGGTCAGCCTGGAAAGTCATCCAGCCCCACTCGCCCTGATGCCTCCAAGGCCCCGAAAGCCCACAGGCCAGCCTGGCCTCCCCCCCTTTACAGCCCAGAGGCATCCATTTCTCCCTCCACCTCCTCAGCACGGGTAGTGACAAGGCTCTGGAGGAAATTCGAGACATTGGCTCCCTTGAAATGGAGAAGGAGGTCAAGAGACACATTTCCCAACTTTCAAAAGGAACTGTTTGGGATAATTAATCAACACATCACCAACACCAAGGGATTGTTTTATATCAGAAGACATATAATTAAGGAAACAATAGCAGGTTTGTTGTGTATTTTGTTCCTAAAAAATGCTAATTATGTTCAGCCCCCTGACACATCCAGAGGTTCTCCCTCAATACTTAGAAATCAGAAAGAAGTTGGCTGCAAGGTACCTCCTTGCCTAGACTCAAAACCAGGAGGGTCGTGGAAAGAAATGGGCTTCCAACAGGTCTTAGAATTGGCTTTTCGGCCTGTGACTGCTGCCGCAGAGAGAAGAGATGCTGGCAATTACTAAATTACACTCACCACTACTTAATTGCACCTTCGGATCAGCACCTAATTTGCTTAGGGTGCAACTGAGCCGGTATGGGTGTAATTACTTGCTAGGGACAGTACTTAACAATGCAGCCACAACCAGGGGAGAGGGGGAGCCATGCTCAGCTCTGCTTCAGGACGCTGTGGCCCCACAGCTGTGGTTTCCAGGGCCCCAGACCCCAGCAGGCCAGAATAGAGGAAGGCGCCCCTGGCCCAGCTGCTCCCTAGAAGCAGCCTGGGTGCCCAGAAGCTCAGAAGGATTCAGAGAGCAAATAGGAGGACTCTCTTGGGTTGTCCCTCCTGGTGACAGTAGTGACAGTAGCTCTGCCCGGGTTCTGCCCCAGCTATCCTGGGAGTCCCTGCTAGAGCCTGGTTCCCATGGGCACTCCATGCTGGGGCAGCAGGGGAAGTGGTGGCCAAGGGTCCTGGTACCCAAGGGGAACAGGTACATGACCACAGGTACCGAGGCCCTAGGTAAGGGAGCAAAGCCCCCTCCTGAGACCCCTCGAGTCCTGCTGAGTTCTGCAGGATGGTCAGACAGGCGACATCACAATCCACTGTGCCAACAAAAGAAAGGCACCAACCTTACCCCGCAAAACAGACTTTCTTGGAAGGGAAATCCTTCAGATGGGAGGAGGGCACCAGCATTTACAGACAGACCTCCCCTGTGTCCCAGATGTTTCTCACTTGTACTGTCAGGGAGTTCACGCTGGGGGTGGGGGACACTGGGCCCCAGGTCTACTCACAGATCAGTCCATCACCTCATGGAGAGAATTATTAAGGAATCATGGTGTTGTGATTGAGCTTCTCAAAGAATCCTGCTTGAGATACATCCTAAAATTGTTACCAGTGAAAGGTATGATGTCTGGGCTTGCTTCAAAATAGCAATGGCTTGGGAGTGCCTGGGAAAGACAGATGGAAGGAGGGTGACCTTGAGTTCATCATTTGTATTAGTTTGTTCACGATGCTGAAACAAGTATCACACTCCGAGTGGTTTAAACAACAGAAATTTATTTTCTCACCATTCTGGAGGGTAGAAGTCCAAGATCAAGGTGTCATAGGGATGGTTCCTCCCAGCATCTCTCCTTGGCTCGTACATGGCTGTCTCCATCCCATGTCCTCACATCGTCTCCCCTCTGTGCATCAGTGTCCTAATTCCTCTTTGTACAAGAACTCCTGTCATAATGGATTAGGACCCACCATAATTACCTCATTTTAATTTGATTACCTTTGTAAGGACCCTATCTCCAAATAAGGTCACATTTTGAGGTACTAAGGCTTTGGACTTCAACATTTAAACTTGGGGGACACAGTTCAACTCATCACATAATTGTTGAAGATGGGATATGTACCCATGGCACTGCTTCCTCTACTGTTGTGTAAGTTTGCATTTTTTCATATGATTGGAGGGAAGGGGTCATGCAGGGAGGCAATGCTTCAAACAATTATCATGTCACCAGGTAAACTCCAAGGAGATAAGACTTATTCTCCAGAGGTCACAGAAAATCCTAAAACCCAGAGCTGATTCAGAAGAGACAAGGCAACTCTGGGAGGTAGTGAGCTTCCCAGCTCTGGAAACATCCAAACCCAGGCTGTGTGACCACCAGTGAGGCCCTCTGTAGGATTCCTTCTCGAGGGGAAGCTGGCCTGGCCAGCCTCTATGATTTTGCTCAACTCTTGGTTTCCAAAAAAGCTGACACTGACTTGGACTGCATTAACACAAGCACACTGGCTAAAAAAGGGCTGCTTAGAGCCAAAGGGATGACCTGGATCCTGGTGCTCCTTTCTGGAACCGCATCACAAAGGGAACATTAAGCATTTAAGAACTACATGGTTACATCTGAAGGAGCTGGCAACCACGCCATGGCATTCAAAAAAGGCTGCAGAATCCACCCTTACCAGTTCTTTTTGTATCCTCCTAGAAAGATTATAAACAACTTCAAACAAATATACACATCTTCCATTTCTTTTACACTAGTGATATTACAGGAACACTCTTTTCACTTTTATCAATGAACACTTACATATCTTAGAGATCCTCTCATTTTAGAACATAAATTATGCCTCACTCTTTGTAACTGCTGCATAACATCCTGCGTCAGGGTAGGTTATTATACCAATCCTCTATTGATGGACACTTAAATTGCGTCAAAACTTTCCCTCTAGCAAAAAATACCTAATAATTAATTTCATACATATGTCACTTCACATGAATGAGTGTATGTGTGGAATAAATCCCTATAAATGAAAGAAAAAAGAGAGACAGAGAGGAAAAGGGGGATGAGGGGAGAAAGAAAAGAGAGAAAGAAAGAGAAAGAAAGAAAGAAAAGAAAGAAAGAAAGAAAGAAAGAAAGAAAGAAAGAAAGAAAGAAAGAAAGAAAGAAAGAAAGAAAGAAAGAAAGAAAGAAAAAAAGAAAGAAAGAAAGAAAGAAAGAAAGAAAGAAAGAGAAAGAAAGGGAGAGAGAAAGGGAGAGAGAAAGAAAGAGAAAGAAAGAGAAAGAAAGAAAGAAAGAAAGAAAGAAAGAAAGAAAGAAAGAAAGAAAGAAAGAAAGAAAGAAAGAAAGAAAGAAAGAAAGAAAGAAAGAAGGAAGGAAAGAGGGAGAGAAGGAAAGAGGGAGAGAAGGAAGGAAGGAAGGGAGAGAAGGACGGGAGGAAGGGAGAGAGGGAGGGAGGGAGGAGAGGAAGGGAGGGAGGGTTGTTGAAGGAAGGAAGAAAAGAAAGAAAGAAGGAAGAGAAGGAAGAAGGAGCTGGGCTGGGCTCCGGGACATGGCTCTCCACCATTGCAGGAGACAGATGTGGAGACAAGGGACTAAACCACAATCAGACAGGCAGCAGGAAGGGCACAGGGTGAGGTGTGAGGGGGTCCGTGGTCCCTATCTTTTTACAGTGACCTCCATCCCAGCCCAGCTTCATCCCTTTGACTGGTAGGAGAGAGCAAGCCAGGGGCCTGGGAAGGGGAGGACACGAGACCCTCTCCCTCCCTCCCTGGGTGTGTCCCTCACCTATCAGCCTGCATTTGGAACCGAGGTCAGTGAGGTGGTGGGCAGGAACACAGTAACAAGGAACTGATCCACGGCAGGGGGAGGGCGCAGACTGATATCTCCTGGTAAAATGCCGGCTCATAGCAGGGATTTGGAGCAGAAGCAATGGCTACTTAGCCCCTGTCCGCAGATTGGCCTCCCATCTAGCACAGTGGCCAGGGGAGGGGAAGGGCTTCTAGGATGTGCAACAGACCCAACGGAGACTCCCAGAGGCCCCACCTGTTCCCTTCCCTGGGGCCAGGGATCAAGGAACCTCTGTAGACTGTTATTCCCAGGATTTACACTGCACTTGTTCTGGCAAAGCCTGTTCAGACAGCTGATGGACAGTGAGCAACTGGGACCGATGTCATTGGTACACACACACACACACACACACACACACACACGACGTGTGCACACTGGTCTAACCATTGATCTTCCTCAGGCCTCCCTGGGACTGACAGCAGGATCTGGTATGTAGCATATTCTAAATAAAATCTCCTTTTCAGCTGGGGAAACTCAAGATTTCGGGGGTGAGGAGGAGCAGGGGATGTGGGCAGAGAAGAGGGGCCTTAAAAGTGCTCTGGCTTTTCCGTAAACATCAGCACTGACCCTGCTCCTCTCACAAGGGTCCCTGGAGCTGATGAAGCCTGCTTGCTGCCCCAAGACAACTAGAAGGAAAGTGACATCTGACCCAATGTGGCATCATTTACTCAACGAAGCAGCAGCCTTCCGCTTGAAGTCATTTACATGATTAGACACCACTTCTGTTTTTCATTGAAAAAACTAACCATGGTCATTTAGAATGTGGGACAGGAGAGCCGGGAGCAGGGAGGGCAGGGTGAGCCCTTCACAGGCAGACCCAAGAGGGCTCTGGAAGGCTGGGGGAGCCAGGGAAGCCAGGTACACCCCAGCCACTTACATGGCTCCTACAACACTCTCAGCCATGCGCCCCCACCCACCATGGTTCCATCTATGCTCAACACCCCCACCCCCGACACACACATTTGCAGTCCTCTCCCACAAAGGCAAGCATATATTTACCACCATTCTCACACACTCATTCATCTACACGCGTGCACGCTGCTACTCAGCCTCACTCACAAGGGCACCTGCAGTGACCAGCCTTTTGTGTGATGTTTAGGAACTTTCTGGTGGCAGATAGTGGGGGCTCTTGCATCCAAAACTTCCACACTGGAAAGGTGGGGGGGGTGTCCCCAGCCAGTGAAGGAGGGACTGCTCAACACAAAGCTGATTCTCAATCAGAAGGGCACCTTCAGTAATACTCCACCCAACACGGAGAATCCCCACCGGAGCCAGAGTGTGTAGAATAGAGATTGTGCGAAGCATAAGAGGTCTGGGGGGTGGGGTGGGGGGCGGTCACTGAAACCCAACTCACATTTCACTCTTCAAGCCACAGGACAACCATCTATCCAGAAGAAGAAATGCCTTTTCCTAAGTTTTGCAGACACAGTATGAACTCCAGCAGACCCTTCGCCCCAAGGCCAGGTACACACACATCTATAGATGTGTCCACATGCGCAAATCATATGCTGTGCAAGACACACTCATGTACAGCCACTCACACATCTGCAGCCACCAGCATGTGAGGTCCATGGTCAAATGCAGGCACAAACTCTCTTCCTTCCCAGGCTCACTCCCAGGGACCCAGACACAGATTCTTCTGCTTGTCCTTGACACACCTGGCTTGAAGGGCCTCTCCTCTGGTGAGGCCTGAAACTTTATCTCTCACTGGCCTCCTTAGAAGGAAGAGGCTCTCAGCCTCAAGAGTCCTGGCTGGGGGCCAAGAGCCCCCGCCTTTGCCTGAGGGCAGTGCCCTGAAGGGGAGGGGTGTGGGGATGGGGCTGGGGTACGGAGGATGATTCCCCAGCCTACACCCTCCTTCTATGCTCACGTTTCAACTTGGACAGGGCAGAGTCCCGCCCAGGGTGCCCGCTGCCCCTGGGACGGGGGTGGGCAATCCCAGGAGCCTCTCAACCCACCAGCTCCCCGCTCCGTGCCAGCTCCTCTGGTTTAGGGGAGGGGGGAGGGATATCCACGTTCTCTGGGGAGCAGAGCGAAGCCCAGCGAAGTGACCCCTTTTCTGAATGAAATTGAGCTGCCATTTTCATCTTCTTCCCAAATGTCAGCAGCGTTAGATCAGATTAGGAGCTAATCTCTTGCCAAAATTCATTTTCCATCAAGAGAGGTGGCTGCGGGTGGGTGGAGGTTTGTTGTTTGTTTCAGTATTCCTCCCCACGAACCCTCTTTCTCTCCTGTTCCTAAGGTGGGGACAGGGGTAAAATTCAGAATAGATAGCACCGAGGCCCCTGGGGGCCTAGCGAAGGTCCGGCCGCGGACGCAGCAGGACGCAGGCGGTGAGGGCGGTAGGAAGGCCCCGGCCCGGCCCCGAGCTCTCAGTAGCGCCTGACCTGCGCGTCTGTCTTCCGACCGCGCCCGTGTCGTCCTTCCCAGCGGGAGAGGAAGGGGACCCAGGGCTAGAGCGGGCAGGGGCTAAGAGACAGGCGCTGCGAGGGCATGGGGGCTTCCATCGATCGATGCCTGAGCCAAATCCTCCCTGGGAGACTGACATCCCTCCCCAAACCCCGCCTACCGGCCCCAAGCCCCAAGCCCCCAGCCTCCCACCCGCGGGCCAGGGTGGTAAAAGCAAAAGGAAAGGCAATTGCTGCTTAAAGAGAAAAGAGGAAAAGGAGGAAATAAACGCCCAAACGAACTGGTCAGTACCTTGCAGGAGGCCTCATTTGACAAGTGACCAGAATACAGCCGCTGGCCTGAATGCATAATTACCCCCAAGTGAAATTTCCCCATCTAATTTGATATTTGGTTCTTTGCAGAAGCTATAGCCTTCGTAAATAATATACAAAGTAAGAAACCTAATCCCGCCTGCTAGAATGTTTAATTCATCATTATGCGAGCTAATTGGAAGGTGATTATATGGTAATTGCTCATTAGTGGTGTATATTTATCGCTGTACCTTATGTCAAGGCCATGGGAATTGTGTAGAGTCTGTTCTCTCATTTCAAGGATCAGTTTCAGAAGCAGGAGCGAAGCAGGCAAGATCAAGTTCTTCTTGACGTCAGGGTCCAACCAGGACTGTGGAGACCCGCGCTATATATAGGATCTGGAGCTGGCTGGGGGCAGGGGCAGCCAGGGGGCCCACTGAGTCGGGGAGCCGGCATCCAGGACACTGCCAGGCAAAGCCGGTTCTCCTGGGGCAGAGAGAGGAGAGGCGTGGGTCTGGGAGCCCTGGACCATTTTCCAAACTCGACCCCATCCCCATTCCAGGCACCTCCCTGGCCCTTCAGGTGCGTCTGGGCCTCTGGGCTTATGCTGGGAGAGGAGACTTTGCCCCTGCGCTTTCTCCAGCAGTGTACAGAGGCGCAGTAGGTGTGGGGTAGAGAGGGGGACGGGGAGACTTGATTTGTACACTGGGTGGGAGGTAGGGAGAGGGAAGGTGACACTGGATTTGGACAGCCAGGTAGAATTTGGAGTGGTGGAGACCCAGGCTTCCTCTCCTAACAATCGGTCAACTCCCACCTCCTTAGCGGGCCAAAAGGATTCAACTCCCCCGCCCAGCGAAGCAGGGTGCTGGCACGACCAGAGTGCCAGGTTGCTGCCTAGGGAGAGGGACCCAGAGTCTCTTGGTGGTAGGCGCTTAGAGCAGGGCGAAAGAAGCACGAAGAAAGGCGGGACATGAGTCCAACCCAGCCCCAAGGCCAGCGCCTGAGCTGGGAACTTGGGAGAGGCAGGAAGACAGGTCTGAAATCCCGAAGGCACGGAGGATAGACGTGGGTTCAGCCCGCAGGTGGAGGTGGGGGCAGGGACGAAGCCATGGGCCTCCAGCAGCTCGGAGGATCCGGGCCTGGGCGCTCAGAGACCAGCTTACGGCCGAGCATCTTTGCAGGTGGGCGTGATCTTTGGCGCGCTCTGGCGCCCCCTCGGAGGAGTGCGACGCGCCTTTGCCCTACCCAGACCCCAGCCCGGGGAGCCGGGGAGCCGGGCACCCCTACTTGCAGCCCCGGGGCCCTCCCAAGTCCCCCCCATCCCCCGCCGGGCAACAGGCACTAATGAACAAAAGACCAATTAGACTCTGGGGCGCGGCTGATGAATGGACCTTTCGCTTTCAAGCGTGGCACGGCCTCTGGTTTCCCGGCAGACTGGGTCGAGCCGGGAGAAGCCACCTCCCCGAGCGGGGTCACGGCTGGGGTCAGCGGGTTCTCAAAACTCCCACTTCCCCTCGCTGAGAGGCTGGTTGGGGGAAGTAAATCTGGCGGCCGAGCGGCGGGCGCAGGAGCTAGCTTCGGGCGAGGCGCGCCGGGGGCCCTGCAACTTGGCCTCGGGGCACCGCGGCGGAGCGCTGCAGGCCGCTTTCCTTTCCCGCCCGGCTTGCCGCTGCGCTGAGGCGGCACCCAAGTAAACCAAACGCTGATTGCTGGAATAAGAAAGGCCGGCCTGGAAAAATGCGCAGTTACAGAAAACGGCTGCCGTTTGCCAAACTCCGGAGCGAGTGGTGAGCTGCAGAAACAATAACCGAACCCTCCTAGCCTTCTCACTAGACACACACTTCTAGATCCTGAGACGCACAAATGCTGCCCTGGTGCTGGCAAGGACGCCATCACAGGGGACAGGGGACCCCCAACCTAAACACGGAGAAATGTTCCCGCGAGTCACACACACACTGAAGGCATTCCCGTCCTCCAAGATCCACAACTACAGCCCGGCTCAGATACACACTGCGCGGCGACACGCTAGCACACGAACTATACACAGTTGTATTTCTACACCTTCGTAGGCACTCTAATCTCAGCTGCACACCTGCACGTTCTTGCTCTAAATCCAATCTAGATGACAAGGAAAGCTGGACACCTTGACACACTCACAATCTACAGAAGTAGCACTGGCCTCTCTAGCCTCTAACTCATGCAGTTAGCACAATTAGCACCTACACATCCTGACTTAAATCCTGGCTCAGACACACAAACACAACTGTTTCACAGACCAAACTCATGCACTCAATCTCTACAAACCCACAAGCACAGCCTCTCGTTCTGACTCACATCCACACCCTTATTCCTACTTGCAACTGCCCACATGCAGGGAGCCCAGCCTGAATCCCCCCCTACCGCGGGCCAGGTCCCGGGCCAGGCCTCCGACCCGCAAGAATCCCGCCCCACTAGGCCCGCAAGTCCGAGACTTTGTTTCCTACGACTCGAGGAGGGGACGGGGAGGAGCCATGGTTCCCAAGGCCGAGCGCAGGCCCTAGCCCCCTTTCTGCCTGGCCGGCTTGCCGCGGCTCTCTGCCTGCCACAATCCGCCCCTAGCACAAAAGTGGCCCGGCAGGTTCCGGGCCGCCGCCAAAGCTCCCGCTTGGGCTGGGCTTGGCTGCCAGGAACAGAGTTGGAGGGGGCGCCGGACACTCAGAACAAGAGGCAGAAAGGAGAAACTGTCCAGAGGTCCGAGGCCTTTCCCCACCCCAGGAGTTTCTGGGGCCATGAACGACCCTTAAACCTCGCCCGCGCCTACCCGGCCTTTAGCGGTGGAGGAACTGGAGAAACGCACGCGGAGCCCACGTGTGCCTCACAAGGAGAATGTAACTGGGGGGCGGGGGGGGGGAGACACTTGCGTCGTACATTCCATTTGACTCTCTCAGGGAAATGCGAACTGAAAACCTATGTCTCCCCAAACCCACTTGGCACAGGGGAACACAGGGAAGGTCCACAAGTAATCAACAAGGGAGCGAACGGGACGTGGATCAAAGGTGTAACCTACATCCCCATTCAGGGTAACGGGCAGGACACAAGGCAACAGGCGTACGGTTCGCCATGTGCAGGGAGGAACTCAGAACCTGGCTCTTGATGCCCACTGAGCCCTGGCAGGGACACCCAGGCCTGGCACCCGTGTAACCACGAGGGAGGACACAGACCTGCAGCACACAGCTCCCACGTTCCCCTGCCCAAAAGGCTCCAGCCCAGGACGCGCGCACTGCGACTGCGACGCAGCCCCAAGGCACACGCGCCCCGCACCCTGCCCCGCGCCCTGCGCCCAGATAGTCATCGTGGGATGGCATCTCGCAAATATTTATATTCCTCAGCGCCACGGCAGCCCGCGTCCACATTAGACGCTCTAATCCTGCCACTTTAAATAGATGAATTAATAAAGCAAACGAGCGGCTAATAAGCTGACTGTCCAGCCTTTTTGAGGCGGAGGAAGGACTCGAAAGTGCGCCAAATTTGTTTGCAGTGGATCAAGGCGAGCCGCCTCTGCTTCACTTTCTTTATCTTAATTCCGACTTGAAAAGATATAATTATCTAGTTTGAACAGAGCTGCTATCAAATCCTTCTTTGGGCCGGGAAGGGGGGCGTTGGAGTGGATTGCGGCTCTCTGAGCCGCTCCGTGCAGCCAGAGATAGCGCGTAATGAAGATGTGGAGGCCTGAGATACAAAGGGCATTAACCTCATTAGCATGAAACCTTTTCTTCTTACCATTGTGGGACCCTTTCAGCCGCCTAATCCCCCCTATTTTCAAAGCTTGGTTTGTAATAAAGCTTTTAGTTTTTTTTTCAAAGCTAATAGTATTCTCCGATGATTTTATTGCTGTTTCACTACATAGGACATTTACCAAAAAAAAAAAAAAAGTCTTCATCACTCTCCTCCTTTTCTTGTACTTAAAAAAAGTATATGGTTCTTGCAGAAATAAGCTTTTTATCAAGATGAGAAGTTTTCTTCAGGAAAGGCTAGTCTGAATTTTAACAGCTCTGTGCTCTTGTTTGAGGCATTCTAAGTTTGGGGAAATGTGTAGAAGGAAAAGGTCATTTGCTTAAGGGAAAGAGATGCTGCGGCAGTGCTGTAACAGGGACAGCAAAGCACCGAGAACAGCTATCGATCTTGAAGGTCCTGCTGAACAAGTGTCTGGATACCCCCAGTTGAGTTTCCAGGACACACAGGACAGCACCTGTCCCTTTGCAAGGCAAGCCTGTGTCTCCTGAGGCAGCCCCTCCTACCCCAGCATCCTCTCCCAGCCCACGCTCCCCCACAACACCCACACCTTCCCAGAGGAGCCTGCATGGAAATGCACCGTGAACTGCCAGGGTTCTCCAGAGAAACAGAGAGGGAGAAAAAAGGAGACAGAGGCAGAGATAAAGAGAAAAGAAAAGAAAAATAGACGGAGAGAGACCAAGAATGGATTCTACTTTAGAAGAGAGGAGGGGAGGGAAAAAAAGAAAGAAAGAAAAATTTCCATAGTGCCCTATAGTCCCCACACGTGCACGGAATGTCTAATCTTAACTTTTCAAGGCAGGATGTTAACAAAGCTTGTATTTTTGCCCTGCATTGTAACTTGGCCTTATCACAGTGTAAAGGGTGGGGAGATTGTCCTAAATTATGTCCAGGCAGCCCCCCTGGATCTGTGGATTAAGAGATTAAAGGAGACCACTGGGCAAGGCCTCCTCTTTCCCCTTCATATTCCTGGTATGATAATTGCTTAAACTGATTTGCACTTTCACAAAAGCTCGCAGGACGCTTTGTAGCTCGAACAGAACAGACGAGGTTTCTCTATCAATGGAAATAAAACTGATTAATGCAGCCTATCAGGATAAGAAGCAAATGAAGCATGCAAAAACAACCTCGTACCCCCAGAAGGGGGAAGAAGTGGGACGGGGAGCTAAGTTTCCTCCAAGACTGGTTACAACTTTTTCTTTAATGTTTAAATTAAGAGTTGATGGTTTCTCAGAATGCTTGCCTTATAAGGCTACTGAGGCCCTTGGGCTCACCTCATCACCTTCAGCAGATTGGGGCCAGGAAGAGAAGGAAGGAAGGAAGGAAGGAAGGAAGGGAGGAAGGAAGGAAGGAAGGAAGGAAGGAAGGAAGGAAGGAAGGGAGGGAGGGAGGGAGGGAGGAAGGAAGGGAGGGAGGGAAAGGGAGAAGAGCCTTGTACTTTGGAGTTCGAAGTCAGAAACACAGTATAAAAGTTTCACGATTCTGATTCTGTTAAGTGTTTTCCCCAATCCTGGGGGAATATTCCTCAGGGGATAACTGTATGTCCAGTTTTCTTTTTTAAAGAAAGAGGTTAAGAGTAGTAAGCATTTTTAACCCGAAATTCGAATTAAACTCCCTCTTTAGGCCTTGCTATGGGCTGAAGTCTGGTTGGAAAACTTTTCTCCTATCCCTTTTCTGAGGGACTTAAGTTTTCCTAATCCTCCCTGTTTTCCATCCTCTTCTCTCTTTAAAATGCCCAAGAACCCCTCAGTCCGGCCCTTTTGTGGGTGGGGAGCCTGGTTTTGTTGAGCCTAGTTGAGGAAGGACCACACTCAAATTAAAGTTACTTTTTTAAAAAAAATCCACTTCAGTTTCCCAAGACGACTACTCTGAGGGCATATTGATAAATCTTTATTGACAAAATATTGACATTGACATACTTCTTGGAAGTATATAGTGTGTTAGAATTCTAACAAATTAACACAGAACACAAAAATATTTACATTCTGGTATAGAAGACATTAAGGAAGCATTTGTCACTCTCTTTAGTAAGTCTATGATCTTGGAATAGAAACTCAGTGCTTGAAAACTTGCCGCAGTGTCCTTGGCCACACTTAACATCATCCCCGCTAACTACAGTCCTTCAGTTTTTGCAATAGATAAATTTAAAGTTTGGAATGGCCTTTACGGCAAATGATTGTATTCAGCCAATATCTCCAACCACTTAAAGGAGAAGTTTACTTCGCGGTTTTAAGTCTTGGGATGTTAGGAAAGGGAATGTCCAACAAATAGAATTAATTTAGGTGGTTTTTTTTTTCCAGCACAAGTCCTGACTCCTCTTGTGGGCTCCCTCCCCCGCCACCCTCAGCCCCCCATCCTGCTCCCCGATTCTCTGTAAGAGGACCACTATCGCTGAGCCTACTTCATTTAGCTTTCACAATCACTTTGACGTCAGAAGGTATCAAAAAGTTTACAGACTGCACATTTCTTGGAAAAAAAATCAAAATAAAAAAACACACAGAACCTGTCTTTAAAAGGAAAAGAAAATTACGATTCATTTTCTGTCTTTAGACATCATTCGCCCAACAACTGCTACATGCAATTCAAGTTTTTGAACAGGTGTGGGATGGGGCTGGCTGTGAAATTTCGATTGTTATTGTTACTAATTATTTTTAAAGATTGGGGAAAAACACTCCGAAGTGCAAAATAAAAAGTCCTGTGCCTGGTTGGGTTTTTTTCTTTTATCATCATCATTATCATCATCATTTTATTTTTAAATCGGACTGCGATAAACGGAATACCTGCCAATCATCTTGTCTCGCTGGTTTGGCGTTTGACTGACAGCTCCCCTTGTCAGAGTGCCTTCGGCTTTGCCACCTTTGGATCGCTCTCCCTCTCTCTCTCTCTCTCCCTCTCTCTCAGTCACTCACTCAGCTGCCTCTTAGACAAGGGTTGCGTGTTCATCAAGGAGCCTTCGTCCTCTGACCTCGCGGCGCGGCTCGGATCAGGACCCTTCGCTCTTACTGCCCAACGTCTGCGTCGCGCCGCTCCTCTCTCTGACTCCCTCTCCCCTTCTCCGTGAATGCGTGTGTGCGGTTTGTTTTTGTTTTGTAGGTTTTTTCTTCTTCCCCTCCTCTCCCTGTCTCTGTTTTGCTTCGTGTTGTCCGTTTCTGTGGGGTTCTGTTTGTGTTTTTAATCGTCTGAGGTCACGTCTATTTCCTCGGGACTCGCCTGCTTAGTGGCGATTCTCCACCGGTTAATATGGTGCGTCCCTTTTTTCTTTTGTTGCGAATCTGAGCCTTCTTCCTCCAGCTTCTGCCTTTTGAACTTCGTCCTTCTGTTCTGAAACCATACTTTTACCTGCAGGAGAGAGGCAGATGGGGCGTGTTAGCTTCTCCACAGCGCCCTCCTACCTCTTCCTCTTTTCCCTGGCCCAGACCCGGGTCTGAAACTAAAATTCCAGCTCGTCAGCCGTGTGTGCTCCCGGCCGGCCTCCCCACGGCCTCCCCGCTGGGGAGCAGAGCTCCTGTTCCTTGGCGGGAGCGAAGGCTGGCTCCCTGCCCTTCTGGGCCCTCCCAGGGCACCTCTCCCCACGAGCCCCACGGCCCAGAGGACACAGTGTCCGCTTCTCACTTTTTCCTGCCGGGGACACCCACAGCTCACTGAGTGCAAAAGCCTTGCAAACGCTGGGAAACCTCTATAAAATAATAAGTAAGGGAAAATAAAGAGAGACAAGTCCCTAACTCCCTCTACCTAGCCAGTGCAGGAAAGATCTCATTCCCGCTGCTGCAGTTCCCTGCACGGCCCAATGTGCTTTCTATTTTCTGCCGGTTTCCGCAGCCGTTGCCTAAATATAGCACCTCCTCTGCAAGGCCTGGGCCCTGGGTCGGCAGTCAGGATTTGCCTGAGCTTCCTCCTCTCTGCCCAGGACTCTTGCAGGTGAGGAGTGGTTGTAGGGGGACTGCTGGAGAAAGCCAGGGGGATGGTGGGGTGCAGAACCCTGGGGACCAACTCCGCTGCATCTTTCCAGCTAGGAAAAGAGGCTCAAAAGTGAAAGCTTCTGTAAGACTGGGATAAAAGGGAAGTAAGAGGAAAACAGAAAGAGAAGAGAGGACCCCCCTCTGTCCTCCTCCTGACCAGCCTCAGGACAGGCCAGGGCCAACCTCCCACCCCATCACATCACTTCCCACCAGGGCGGGGCTGGCAATCTGGCCTCCTTTGAGCACGGCTAAAGGTCCGGGGAGCAATTAGGTGGCGCTCGGCTGCTATCCCGAGTGTCCCCTGGGGAAGCTGGTGGTGGGTCCCATTCGGTGACCAGACCAGACAGTAACACTGCCCAAGCTTCCCAGCAGTGAGGTGCAGGTAAGGGAAATGGTGGGGACTGCACCTCCCATGCCCCTGGGGCTGTCCCATTGTGATAGCAGCATCCCAAGCCCCTGAAGTCGGCTCCACTCCCTCCTTTGAGAGGGCAGGCCATGGTCCAGGCTTACTGTTCCCCGAATGCTCCAGTCCCCCAAAGTGCCCCGTGAAAAAGCAGAGTTGGAACAAGGCTGAGTTTAATTTGCTTTGAGTTTGCTAATTGAGGGGGAGGATGGTTCATTTCTCCCAGGCGCTCGCCCAAGGCGCGCGTCGGTGCGCTCGGGGCTTGACACGCACACAAAGGCTCCAGGCAGCGTGGGCAGCGAGGCGGACAAAGACCACCGCCGCCTGGGCTGTCCAGGAGAAATCAGCCGGGCCGTGCCTTGTGCCGGGCCCCGCACCAACCCGCGAGGCCCTCCTCGGTTTTGTCCGAGGGGACGTTTTAAAACAAAAGCCTCGACCTCTTTGCGCCTCCCAGAAAAAAAATGTTACAACTTAATCTGCCCCAAAATGTTACTGTTTGCCGGGAACTTTGACCCCGCCCTGCGGTTCCGCGTACAGTAGCGCCGACTGTAGCCCTAAGTCCCCTCCCCGCCCCCCGGCAGGCCACAGCCAGGCCTGCCTCGAGACCCTATTGCAAAAGAAGGGTCTGCCCCCTGAGGCAGCCCCTCTCCGCAGCCTTCCAGCTCTGTTTCTCTGATTTAGGGACGCACCCAGGATGTCTGGCTCGGCGGTCTGACTCTCTGATCCCCTCAAGGGGAGTAACTGGAGACGTCTATGTGAACCGTGAGCCTACGGTCGCACAGAACTCGACTATAAACCCACTCCCAGCCCTCTCTCCAGCCTATAGCCCCAAACACCCCGACACTCTGCTGGGCTCTCCCTCCTCCTGAACCCCAGCCCTGTCCTCATACTCTCACTGAAAGTCTCACCTAGAGTGCAGAGGTGTCAGCCAGGAGCTGCAAGTCCAGCCCAGCCGTACAGAAGGAGCAATTTAGCCCGTCCCCAAAAAGCCTGATGCGAGTCGGCTCCCACAATCCCCTGCTGGAGCCCAAGGAGGCCAAGGGCACCTCAAAACTTACACATCCTGAATCCGAGCAAGGAACTAGCTTCCGGCCTGTTTGCCGGAGACCCCTCCGCATTTTGCGGGCTGCGTGTGTCCAGAGATTTAGGATGCGGTCGCAGCGCCTGGGCCCGCTTACCTGAGTTTCCGTGAGGCTGAGGCTGTGCGCCAGCTGCTTCCTCTCGGCGCCCACCACGTAGTGGTTCTTCTCGAAGGCGTGTTCCAGCCTCAGAAGCTGGGAAGGGGAAAAGGCGGTTCGGATTCGCTTCGGCTTTCGGGCCAGAGCGTTGTGCAAAAGGAAGCTCTCCGGGCTTGTGTCGTTCCCTGCGCGGGGCACAGAAGTCCGGTTAAAGGGGGCCGTCCTGGCCGGGGCCACGCACTTCTCCCAAGCCGGGCTGACCCGGCACCGCGCTCAGAGCCTCCACTTAGCTGGTGCGGCTCGACTCATGGGGACCCGGGACCCTCCAGAGGCGCGAAGGAGATACCCGTCCAGCTGCCTGGCACGGACAGCCGAGGCTGTACCTGTGCTGCACCCACCCAGCAGCTGCCCCGGCGGGTGAGTCCCCAGGCTCCTGACCTCAGCGGGCTTCGCAGCCGCCCTGGCGCCGCGAGCCTCTCCATCTCCGAGCCGGGCGCCTAAGGCAGAGGAGGGGGCAGCAAGGCTGGGCCCGAGGATTGGCGCCCAGGACCCAAAGAAACGGCTTTCTCATCTTTCTAACCTCTGGGGAAACTTTGCCCCGGGGATGGGGGGAGGAGTGGCGACCAGTTGCTATCTAGTTTTCTCGGGGACTTATATTTAAAGTATTTAAATCTTTCTCCTCCTGAAAAGTGCAGAGGCGGATCGTTGCAGCCCTGCCGGGACCGAAATCTTGCCGGCGGGTGCACAGGGTTTCTGCTGCCGCTGCCTCCCGAGGCCCCGGCTCCCCCGCTGCCCTGCTCCAGAGAACTAGGAGACGCGAGCAAAGGCATCGAAAACCGAGCTGCGGGCACCCGATCGGGCTGTCTGCAACCCTGGAAGATCCCGATAACTCTGGGATGGCACGGGGGCCAAAAGCGTGGCTGGCAGAGAATGAGGAAAGACAGTACTAAACTTTTCTAGCAAAGCCAGAGAGTTTCGGGTTCACTTATTAGGGTGGCAAATCGGTTCACCAAAAACGCAAAGAAAAACAAATCGACAGTTCAAGCGGGAATGGAGGCAAACCCGGTCTGGGAATAAAAGTAAAACATTGTTTTTGTTTGGTTTGCTTTTTTTTTTTTAATTATAGGGGAGAGGGATCTGCCTGATTCTAGGCTCCGGCAGGAACGCAAAGGGTTAATGAATGGACAAGTCGTTGAGTATTGATCGGCGGCCTCGGGAGGTAGGTCTTTTCCCCCCGCTCAGATCACTAAACTAATTACTCGTCTCTTTTTCTGGAGTTTTAACTTTCCTCCCACCTCCACCCAGAGAAAAAAACAAATCCAAAAAATAGCAAGAAAGGAAAACACCCAAACAGATCTCCTCTGGCCTGTCTTCCGACCGGATTCATTTCTTTTAAAAGAAAAACAAAAGCAAAAACCAGACCGAACCTGACTTCCCGCCGTGGCCGCTCGGCGCCCAAATCGAGGTCTCGGCGAGAGTGCCGAGCCTCGGAGGTTTCTCGCCGCGCGGGTTCCCGCCCCTCCCTGAGTCTCCAAAAATAACAGGATAAAACAAATTCCCAGACTTTGCTCTCGGGGCGCGAAGACCTCCTCGCCGCCCGAAAAGGGTCAGAGGCAGAGAAGTCGCAGTCTTCTGCGACTGTAGGGGCGCTGAGTGGGTGGCGAACACGGTCGAACGCAGTCGAAAGCGAACCTGGCGGCCGGGCCCTGTCCGCGCCCCTCGGAGCCAGGGCGGTGAGGGCACCGCCGGGGAAGCAGAGAGCCTGGGGACCCTGCGGGCTCTGTACTCCTTGGCCGCCGGCACTCGGAGCAGGCTGGGACAGCCTGCCTCGACCTTTGGGGACAACTCCTCTCTCTGCGCCCCTCCCTAAAGGGTCAAGAGGCCGCAGGCCAGCACCCAAACTGGCCGCAGCTCTGAGACTGGGGACCAACGCCATGCCCGGCCCCTCGCCGCCCAGTTTCCGAATGCAGGGCACGAACCGGCGGGAGAAACCTCCGCCCAGGCCTTGCCAGGCGCCCACCCGGAGCAGGCCGAGGGCAGTGCGGGCTTCGGCGCAATGCAGCCCCGAGACGTGGCACCTACCTTGGAAGCGGTGGCCCAGATATCGGTACCGGTGGATGAGCCAAGGATAGAAGGTGGACGGGTCCCGTTGCTGCGAGGCGAAGAGGGGGTGTGGCGAGTGCGAGGAGGGCAGGGGGTGGGCGGCCAGGGCGTGCGGCGGCGGCACCGGGTGCACTGGCACGGCGGGGTTGGGCGGGTGCGAGACCGCCTCGGCGAACACCAAGTCCGGGTTGGAGTAGACGCCTCTGCCGGCGGCGGCGGCAGCGGCCGAGTGGAAGCCGTTGAGGAAAGGGTTTATGGGGCTGGAGTTGGCGTAGCTGAGCGCTGCGGGACGGATGGGGTCCTCAGAGCGCGAGGCGGGCAGGGGACTGTCCTTGGCCACCAGCGACTCGATGGTGAAGCAGCGCTTGGGCGCCGGCTGGAACATGCTGCGCCGAGGAGCGGGCGCTCGGGGCTCCCGGCTCCTCGGGACCGCGGCGCGCTGCCTCCGCCACCCGCTGCCCGCTGCCCGCGGCGAGGACCGACGAGAATTGGGGACTTGTTTGTTGGGGGTGGGGGTGGGGGGAGGAAAGGAAGAGAGAAAGGAAAGGAAAGGAAAAAGGAAAGGGGGGGGGGAGGGAGAGGCAACGCCGAGGATCCCGAGAATCTTGCACCAAACGCGCCCAACCTGGAGAGAGGGGGGAAAATCCTTCCAGAAGAATTTGCAGGCGTGGATTGGGGTAATTTTTTTTTTTTTTTTGGCGAGATGGCGTGGGGGGATCGGAGTTAGAGGCAGGGAGGAGAGGGGGGGAAAGTTTCTCAGAGGAAGCAAAAAAAAAAAAAAAAGTTTTCTCTCCTCTGCAAAATGCGGGCAGGGCGCCCTAAGTCCAAGGACAATCCATGGAAGTGTTCGCTTCTTCACAAGTTGTGCAAACGATTTGTTAGTTCATGAGCCTAATTAGTGCGGGGATCACATAAACAGCTTCCTCCGAAGCCTGGTAAATGGCTTGATGATTGGTCGCTATTACTCGCCCTGAGGTGGAAGGGGGGAGACTCTTTAAAGTGCGTCAGAGGGAGGCGAGTGCCTGGGAACCCGGAGGCCTGGATCCGGGCCGAGAGTGGAACGGAGTCGGCGCCGCTGCCTCGACCGTGCCTCCCGCGCCCGCCAGGCCGCCTGGCCTCTCCGCGCTGTAGCCCCGCGCTCCTAGCTCACTCGCTCCCGCGGCGCCCGCTGAGGCTTCTTCTCCTCCTCTTTCGCCTCCTCCTCTTCCTTCTGCCTCTCCTCCTCCTCCTCCTCTTCCTCCTTCTTCTCCTCCTCCTCTTCTTCCTCCTCCTCTTTCCCCACCTCCTCCCACTCAGCCACCGCCTCCTTCTCTCCACCACCACCACTCCCTGCGGGGCACCCGGGTCCCTGCAGAGCACCCGGCCGGTGCCGCCTCCGCTGCGGTCCCTTCGATCCCGAGCCTGCTGAACCCGAACTGGTGGGACAGACGGACAGACTGACACACAGATTCCTCACCCCTAGCGCGCCTCCGCCGCTGCCCACCGCGACCCCGCGTCAGGGGAGCTCGGATCGCCCCGGGAGCACACAAGGGTAAGCGGGCAAGGGTTGGTTCCGTTCGGTCAAACAAATCCCTACCCCCCAGAAAACTCCTGGCGGTTTCCTAGGTGAGGAGGGAGCCTTGTCGGGGGAGGGGGGATCCTCCAACGACACGTAGCCCCGACGTCCCAGGGTCGCTCCTTTCGCGATCCATGACCCGGCTCGTTGGTTTCCAAGTTGAGACTAGAGTGGACGACCCAGCCTGGGAGATGGGCTTCCAACTAGCCCACAGGCTCTCCGGGATATTTTTCTCCGGGAGGGTGTTCATATTCCCCCACATAATTCCTTCTGCATTATCTGGGACTGAGGGTCCAAGGTCAAGGAAGAGACTGATGGGGTACTACTATTACCACTGCGTTGTCGTTATAATTTTTGTTAGTGCTGTTAGTATTGTTATTATTGCTGCTATTATTATTGTCATCGTTATTATTATCATTATTATTTCTATTATTATTCTGCCATCTGTCGTCCCAGGGGCGGGTTGCTCTGCAAACCCAGGGCTTGCAACTAGGGAGTGCAGATCGCTTCTCCGGTCCCAAGCCTTGTCCGCATTTTCGAGCTCGCCTTCGGTTTTGGGATGATTTTAGGGCCGAGTTCCCTCGTCCCCATTGGCTCACGCAGCGGCATAATTATGATCACATCCCCCAGGCTGCTGGCGCTGCTCTCTGTTTATTGGTGGTTAAAGATCTATTATCTATTCATCAGCCTCCTCTTTTTTCCTCTTTTTCTTTTTGCCAGTTACATTCTTCTTAAGTGAAGTACCAGCAGGTATTTTGCACGTTTACAATTAATGATTTTTAAAAAATCTGACATCCTTTTAATCTATTACTTGGAGGCCCATGTCATTTCTCTTAAGGATGAAGAAATGCCAGTGTTTGGTGACTAGGTTGCCGTGAGACCCAAAAAATGTCGATTGGGAGAGGGAGAAGAGGGAAATCATGTAAAGTCAGGCTTCAACGCCACCGGATTCATCAATCAAAGGTCCCCAGATCTCCAGACATGCTCCCCTGCTTTCTCAGCTGCCCACTCTCTGCCCTGATTCTCTATAGTTTCATCTGCTGTGTATTTATGTTTATGTCAATTTCTCCATTTTATCCCAGGCATGATCTGTGTTTGCGGGTAGGGTGGGAAGAGGGTCCAAATCCCCTTTTGGAAAACACTCCAGGCAAAAGAAGAGTTAAGGGTGTGTTTTCTGGGGTTGCCTGGGCACCTGACCTTAGTGAGGGCCCAAAAGAGATTATTCATGCTGTCTCCCTGAACATTCCCAGGGCACACATACATATACACACACGATACAGTTGTGGGCCCCAGGTCTGCACTCGCCCCAAGAAACCTGCCTCAGGCATCAGCCCTCTGCCACCAGCTCTGGGCAGGGGTCTTGGCTGGGTTTTCACCCCTAGTGGGCAACCTTGCTTTGTGGCATTCCCCACCCCCCTCATCCTTTTCCCTAGGCTCAAGGATACAGGGTGTTCAATCCAGCCTCTTGGGGTGGGGCGCAGTTTGAATACACACCTCCCTGGGTCCTGAAACACTGACCTCCAAAAATATTGTCTCCAGTTCAGAAATCTTTCCCTCAATTAGGCTGTAGAGACAAAGCCTCACTGTGCCCTGGTGGGCAGGAAGCCTGAAGCCCCAGGGAAAGTGGAAGTTTTTGGGCTGTGCTAGCCAGCCAGCCTGGGGTGGAGGTAAGGGTCAGTCCTCCCTTCTGGAAAGAAACACCCAATTTAGGTGGGCTGTAGATCCTGGATCCTGGAGCCCATGAGAGAGGATCCCTTTCTCCATGGAAGGATCTCCAGCAGGGCTAGAGAGTCAGGCCTGCCCTCAGGCCAGGCCTTCCAAACTCCTTAGGCTCCAAGTGGGAAACTGGGGGCACTAAGAGCCCTGCCCTGGCTGCAAGGCTGGGAGTGGTCATTTAGGCACAGTCTTAGTGATCTTGGCTGGGGGTATGACAGTAGATGACCTTGAAAGTAAAGGGGATCCAATCAGTGTCTGAGAGGTGAAGTGAGGCCAGCCATGGTATGATAAGTTTCCCCTCTACTAAACTCTCAGAGTAAAACTAAATGTTGCTGGTACTATCTTAAACCCCTTCTCTGCCCCCCAACCCTCACCCTACTTTGGCCAAGATGTGTCCGGAGAGTGTCCCAAGGAAGTGAGCAACACTATGGAGCCCAGAGTCTCAGCCTCGCTCCTGAGGCAGGGACAGTGGTTCGTCTGGGGCAGAGGGCCCAGGCTGCTCCCAGTATGCATTGTCCTTGCAGGCCACCCGCCTCTTGCAAACTACTCTGACAGGGCCAGGTTTGCCCCGGGGGCTCCAGTTACTACCAGGTAGGTGAGGGTGAAGGAGTCTGATGCCCGCCCTCCTGGCAGGAGTAGGACTTGGCAGTTCCTCTGCCCCTATGCGCTGCTGGTGGCTAAACCTCTCCTGGGCCCCCACAAGGGAGAAGCGGGTTTCCAGTGAGTCAGAGGCCCAACACGGAAGACCTGGACACTGAGAAATCTATGCTAATTCATGTGCCCAGACAGAGGAGCTCCAAAAGTTTCGAGCTGCCCAGCCCCGACGTGTGGAGGAATTAACTAGGAGAGTAACTCATTAACCAGGCTGGCGGGTGCGGGTACACCAGGGCGCTGGGCACTCTAGTCTGGACTCGGACCCTGAGCTGCCTCTAGACTCCACTCCTAGGACCCAGCGGCTGCCATTCATTTAACTTGTGGCGTCTTCAGCCTTGCAGAATCCGGCCCCTCTTTGTTCCTTAGCTGCCCGGGAAGAGTGGGTGTTTGGTTAAGTACCGGTGTGAGCAGTGGGAAGTGGGGGGATTTCTGAGGCTCCATCTTAGACAAGAGGCTCCCAATCCCCACACCCCGAGTCGCTGAGGGTTTTGCTCTGTAGACTCAAGAATCTACACTCTGCAGGCAGCTGAACTAGCAGACATGTGATGAAAGTTCCATTCTTGGATCTGTCACTTACTGACCGAGCAATCTTGGGCAACACCACAACCTCTCCCGACCTCCATTTTGTCACCTGTAAAATGCTGCTTGCGAGGCCATGGAGGGTAGGAGACTGGCCTGTTTGGGGGAGTGGTAGAACCCTTCTGCTTCCCGATTGTGATCGTAATTACACTCTCGTGTGTGTCTTAAAAACTCATAGAACTGTACACTACAAAGGGTGAGTTTTATTGTATGTAAGTTATACCTTAGTAAACCTGCCCCCCTCCCTGCAAAAATCAGGCCTGGATGACCTTGGGCAAGTTACCTAACCTCTCTGTTGCCTGTTATCTCTTCTGGGAAAACGAGGTTAAATAATAGTACCTTGGCCCTTGAGGTTGTTCAACATATAAGCCAAGCAAAGTGCTTAGACAGTGTGCAGCATATAATGAATGAGCTGTAACAAAAGTGAGCTCTTGTCCTTGGTGTTGAGGTTATTATTATTACCTACCCACCTCCAGGGCTTGTTGCTGGGCTTGGAGATGGAGCAATCAAGTTGTACAAACAAGAGCTATTGCTCATCTCACGCTCCTGCCATTCTCCCCTCCAGTGCTCCCCCAAACGCCAGGGACTTCTCTAGGGAGGTTCTGGGAGTGAGAGAGGCTTGGATTCCTGGCTAGTAGGAGACATCAAAGGGCAGAGCTTTCCGGTGATCTCCCGTACCATCTGCTCTGAGTGTCCCACCAGGCCCACCTCACCCGGCTTCTGCTTCTCCCTCGCTCGGCTCCTAATAGACCTGTGTGATAACTGGAGTAGATGCATAGATTCATGCAACTCTGGATAGGTGCCCAGGTGCTGCCTGGGGTCTCTACCTGTGTGACCTTCACCTTCTCGAGCCTCGGTTTCCTCATTTATGAAAAGGAAATATCTTACTTGTTTGAGAGGAGTAAATGAGCTAATGCTTGGCACAGTTTCCGTTCATCAGATTTTAGTTAATGTGAGGCCATGGCCTTGTACATCCTGCCTACCTGCCACGCTGGGCTAAATCCAGGTCGCCGTGGTCAGGACCCTCCCGGAGAGCCAGTCCCTCCAGCCTGCAGTGTGCGCCGGCAAGGCAATGCGGGAAGCACAGGCGTCAGTGGAGAGTGAGCCCTTTCCGGGGCCCAAGGTGTCCCAGGGATGGGGAGATCCTCAGGACTCAGTTAAGAATTCCTCCAGCCCACAGTGATTTCCAGTCATCCGGCCTCTGAATTGCGTAGGGCAGCAGTGGTAAAACGAAAAAAAAAATTAATATCCAAAAAAAACGGTTGTTTTTTTTTTATTGTTATTAAGGCAAATCCCTTTCTGGTGCCTAGAGGCCGCTCGCTGGGCAGGCACGGCAGCCCGGGGTGGATATCCGCGTGCGCGCAGCGGCGCCTAGTGGCGAGGGCTGGGCGCGGGCAGCATACCCGTGGAGCCGCTGAGCCCCGCGCGCCCCAGAGTGCTGGGGTTGTGCCCCACTGCCAAGACCTTGCCGTGACCGCAGTCTGATCCAGGAGAGGAAGTCAAAGGAGGCTCAATGGCCACAGAGGAGAGAGGACATCTAGGACATGCGTCCCTCCTCCCTCCATCAGCTCCAGCTCCCCATTTCAGAGTTTACCACTCACGCTGGAATTCCAGCTTCGCTAGGAATCTGGCTTCCTTCGGAAGAGTGAAAGGAAGAGGGGACGGGTTCTGTTCTAAAAGGGGCGATGAGGACGTGATCACCTGTGCCAGGGCAATACTGCACAAATGCAGCCAACATCGTGTCTGAGGCCCCCGACCCTGGTGGCTCGCAGGATGGGATGGCCTGCACTGGCCCCGCCTGGGGTGGAATCCGAAGAGCTGGGGTTGCGGAGTGCTGCCCCTCTTAACTTCAAGCCCCCTCGTGGCCAGTGGAGGACGCCCTGAGACAGGGATCCTGATGGTTACTGCTGAGGTAGCAGTTGATCACCAGCCAGATTAGGTGGCCATGACCTGGCCCGGGTGACTGGTCCCTTCCTCCTGGTGCGCGTGTACTCATCTGTCCCTGTGCAAGTAGGTTCCTCCAGTGAGATGAAGCCCTGCAATCCAAACAAAGTTCGTTGGAAACCTGCGGGTAACTGTTCAAAGATTCCTCTGGGGGAACTGAGCCCTCGCAGGAGGATCTGGACCCTGGTCCAGGCCTCTGCTGCCCCGGACTGCAGGAAGCAGGCTCTATCCTTTTCCGGGCGTTAGTTAGCAGGAGCCTACGAGTGCCTGCACCGTCTGGGTCTCCGAGATCCGTCCCTTTTTGAGAGCCAGTGTTTCAGAGCCAGGAACTCCGCGCTGACCCGTGAAGCCACACGCAAGACCTGACCGTGGAGTTTACCTCCTTCACCACTTTGAAACTCGTCAACCAACACAGAGCCTGTGCCGATTCACTATCGAAAGCAAGGAAACAGATAAAAGGAGGTCCCAGTTTCTTTCTCCCTCGGCTGCCTTCAAATGAAAGTCGAAAGGCCAAGCAAGGATAAGAAAGGGGTATGCTGACTGACAGACACAGGGACGCAGGAATTAGGGAACATAGGCACACTTGCTCAGGCGACTGACTGCCTGCCTGGACAGGGATGGAGATAGCGCCCCTGCACTGTCCCTGCTAGTGGGTGGGTGGGGTTATTGCTTTCCTTTCCAGCAGTCCCAAAAGCTTTGCTTCATTGGGCTACAAGGCCATGGACTGTTGCCAGAAGCTCCCTGCTGAAAGATAAGATGACCTGTTTAGCGGGCCACAGGCCCAGCATGGGAGGTGGGGGACGCATCTGCTGACTCCTCCACCACCTTCCTGGACATCTTTTCATTTCAGACTCTGCTCTTGCCACTGGTCACGGGCCTTGTATGTAACTTGGGTTCCAGTCCTCTAAGGAGCTGCTTGGGGTAGTCAACGGGAATTCACCTTCCACCTTAGGAGAGGCTTCTGAAACGCTGGTGTCCCACCAGCCTCTCTCTTAGGCACTTTATTGTCTCTTTTTTGTACTTCCCCATTTTCTGGACTCTGGAAGTTTGGGATAGGGCTTAGAAAGGAGGTTGTGGTCATTTGAGGAAAGAAGGCAACTGGAGGCTTCTTCTCTTGGACACTTTAGCTCTCCATGAAACCTGGAGAGGACGCCGGGAAGACTTAGAAGAACAATTCCTTTCCCTGTATCGAACTTTAGCTTTTAAATAAGGCGTATTTGCTTACACCAAGAGCTCAGTGAACCTCACAATCTGGTGTGGAAGGAATCATGATACCCATTTTCCAGATGAGAAAACCGAGACTCAGAGAGGTCACCCTGCGAGAAGCCCTGAGACAGCCCTGCCTCCAACCTCCAGCTCCCCCCACCTCCCCCCTCGATAGACACCTGCATTCAAGATAATGAGAGATGGTGGCAAAAAGCTCCCCCGCAGGCAGTCTGGGGCGCCCAAACTGTCTCTTTCAGGCGGCCCCACATAGTATAACTCCATCACTTGCCTCGAACCCACTTGCCCACCATTGTCCTCTAGGCCCCCTTTTCCGGCCTAAGGCCTTTCCTCAAGCCGTCTTGCTCCTTCCCAGGTCGCCTCCTGAGGACTCAAGCCCCTGATTTAGGACTAGTGGGTCTGTGGCGGCCTCCCTGCGCCAGTAAACGGAAGCTCTGGTAGACCAGCGCTGGCCTGCCCGGCGCTCTGAGGCCTCCGCCGAGACTCTGTGCGCTCCGCAGCTTCGCGTTGCTCTTCAAAGCATCCCTGAAATCTCCGAGGATGCCCTGCGCCGGAGGTCCAGAATCCGGGAGCGCGGCCTGAGCCCTCCCTCTCAGCCAGCAAGACGCCCCAAAAGCCCCTGGCCCAGCGACCTCTGCCTCCTTAGCTCTGCCCAGCCTGCCCAGAGCTGGCCGGGGGACAGAAGAGTGGCCAGGGGGTAGGAGCTTCCGAAGAGGCCTACAGATAGGGTCTGACCGCCCTCCTCATGAGGAGACCCCCTCCCGGAGCCACGGCCCCTGGCTATCTTTAATTACTGGCGGCCACAGCGGCAGGCAGACGGCCTCCCAGGACGATCGATCGGGATGCAGTCTTCTGATTCGGCCCCACAGCTGCACCGCCCCGCCACGCTCACATTCGGGGGCCCTAGCACCTGGAGGTTGGACACACCAGACCCCGCTTTCCTATTTGCGTCTCCTCGGTATCTGGGCGTTGGGACACGCGGTGAGCTCCGCTTCCCCCGCGACTCCGCGGAGCCTCTGGCGGCTGAAGCAGAGGCAGAGAATGGGGCCCTCCAGAGGCCTTCAAGCGGCCAAAGCTGGGTCCGGCTT
This sequence comes from Camelus bactrianus, assembly GCF_048773025.1. Lineage (NCBI taxonomy): Eukaryota > Metazoa > Chordata > Mammalia > Artiodactyla > Camelidae > Camelus > Camelus bactrianus. Next base: position 28,455,539 of record NC_133549.1, read on the forward strand.
CCCACCCCCACCCCCACCCCCACCTCAACCCCCGCCCCATGCACACCCCCGGCAGGGACCCGGAGAGGCCCGACCGCAGCTGCCCTCCGCTTAGCCTGGCCGCCAGCGGCTCGCCGGGGTCTACGCAACAAAGGGTGGCAACGCGGTGGCGCGGGCAGGGACCTCATTGGTTCAATATTAGCTTTTCATTCCAGTCTATTGTGCCCATCTGAGATAATATTGACTCTGAGGTGAGAGCCCACAGACGACAGGGCTTGTCTAACACTCTGCGGCAGGGCGCTCGAAGGGAAGAGAACCAGAAATGGAGAGTTAAAGAGACTGCAAATAAAAGCTGCTGGCGCGGCTGCGCGCCCCAGGGCCGCGCATGGCCCAACAGCCCCGCGCTCTCTCCTCCCGGCGTACGCCTCGGCCTCCGACCCAGGAACCGAGGGTCGGGAGAGGCTCCTGGGGTCTGGGGGCCGCTCTGAGGAAGAGCAATGAGCGTTCCCATCTAAAACCACCCTCGTTTAACACCCCCCGCCCTCCATCTTCCAGACAACTGATTTTGAGGTTCCGCTTCTGGGCAACTCTGGAGAAAAACGAATTCCCATGCATATCGTTTTAGTTTGCCAGAAAGCCAACTGAAATATATTCCCCTTTTAAACGATGTAACACCTTAGGGTAACTTCGCTGTCAAAGTATTTCTCCGATTTCCGCAGCATCAAAAGAGTAAACACGCGCAGCGATTATTGTTAGGCTGCACTACTTGCGAGTGCGCGGTTAATATCAAATTTCTAACTGCATTTTGCTTTGCTTTGAATCGTCTCCTTGCAGCCCATCCACGGGTTTCTTAACCGCCCTTCTAACCGCAGCTTTAAAGGGCCTCTGGAATGTTGAAGTCTTGCATATAATAAGATTCGTTTCAATTTCCGAATTCTCTCTAAATGCCTACATTGGAAAAATGACACTTTAAGTTGTCTTATGTGTCAAAGAGAACTCTTAGGTTTACACTCTCGGGACCCACCGCCAAATGCTCAGAGCTTGCAGTGAACGCGTGACTGAACGTTCCCGGGTCGTTTAAGAAATTTGTGTCTCCCCCCTCATTGGAGTCTGACCTCTGTAAAAGATAATCTCCGTTACTCCAATAAGGAGCTGGTCGTTTGGAATCTTTACATCTACCCCAAGACACTTGGGTGTGTGGGGAGCTGGGATGGGGCAAGAAATGGGGTGGGGGCTTCAGCATCCAGGGAACCGTTGTGCGCCTCCCTCCTTCCGCCGAAGTGCCCCATGCTGAGCTGGGGCTCAGCGATCACGATCTCCAGCACCGTGAATATTTTAGAGGAGGACATTCTGTTTAATATATGTGTTCTGTAATATATTATATATATGATCCGTTTGTAGTATATATTATTTAGCATATAATATGTATTATATGGTTTCATCATGTCATATACTGTCTACCATATATTTAAGCCCGAGTTCCAATTTACATTAATATGTTAGTTAACATATGATACATTTTATACGTTACATGTTATACGTCATGTGTAGATAGTTCTGGATATATATGTACATATAAATATATTTATTTTACGTATGTGTGTAAAAGTATTTGGGGGAGCCTATAATTTCCCTGCAAGTACATATTTGATCGTTTTCATACAAAGTTTTTTTTTTTTTAAGTCCTAGTGGAAACCACTTTGACATCAGCTGTCCTTACAACAAATGCCCTGGGGTCCAATTTCGGCCCCAGGGAAAGGCGGGAGCGGGTAACTCGGCCGTAAGGGACAGCAGATCCGCTCTAGAAAGTGGTTTTCCAAACGCCCATTCCCTGGGGACAGAGGAGGAAACGTTCTGGACCTAGTGGCAGGCTCTTCTCGCTTGCGTCGTGTGGTTGTTTTGGTTTTGAGAGAGGCTGTTTAGAGGCTCCGATGGTCCCTACACTGATGTCATGAATTAAAAATGAATTTGAGGAGTGCAGCATATGCTCAGCTGAGGCGTCTGGGAGAGCAGCGGAGGCCTTTCACCCCGGATTCTGGGCTCCAGACGCCGCACTGGCGGCTCCGGCCTCCGCGGGCGACGCGGGCGCGCACAGCGGTCCGGGCTCCCGAGGTCCCCGCTCCAGCCTGCAGCCGCCCTCCGACCTCGTGCCAGGAAAAGCTGTCCGTGGCTTGGACCGCCTGCAGACCGGGCGGTCCCAGCTACAGTCCGCTTTTCGATTAAGAGCCAAGAGCCGAAGAAAGCGGACAGTTGGGAGCTGCTCCCGCAGGAGGGCAGGGGCCAGGTGGAACAAAAGCTGGATTTCGGATGTCCGAAGGTTATCGCCTCCGCACCGGACATTCAGTTTATGGATGGGTGAAAAAAAAAAAAAAAGACAACCGAAGTCAGGTACGGCGGGCATCAGAAATGAGAAACGTCCTAACTTTGCAGCCTGAGGACCGGAAGGCTTCTACTTCAGAGGCCTGGGAGTCGGGAAGAGAAACTGATGCGGCGGGGGAGGGGGCAACGGGGTGGGCTCGAGGAAGACTTAGTGAAGGGGCAAGAGGGGTCAGAGACCACCGGAACGCAAGGTGCTGTGGGCTGTTTATTTCTTATAAGCAAATCCTCCAAATAGCTACCTGGTGAACATCATGAAGCAAAACCATGAAACTTGGCTAAAATCTAACCAAGAGATGGGCTCCCCACTTCAGGCAAAACCCCAGGTTCAGGGAGCCCGGAGCCCGCCTCTGATCTGGCCTTTTCCCCAGCCTTGGGGAAAGGTTTTTGCGGACATGGAAGAGTGCAGGCTATGTCCTCACTGCTCTGTCCCTGACTGGGCTCTGGGGTGTGTGCTAACATGCGCTGGGGACCGGAAGTGGGAAAATGTCTTCATGTTGCTAAGAAAAAAGCAACCGACCCCTCCCCCTCCTCAGTCAATGGCTGCAGTCTCCGAGGCTGGCTGCGTGGGGAGGCGTCTGCACACTCACAGGATGCCAAAGCTTCCAGATGAAGGGTGGGTCACAGTGCCAAGCAGGTGGATGTGGGGCTCCCCTAGACGGGCTTTAGCACATCTGGCCCATCTGCAATATTTTCTCCACTCAGGTGATCCATCTTGCCCCTGCCCAGTGTCGTGGGAAACTTTAATTGCGTAAGCATCAGAGTTCCATATTACTGCCCCTTACTATGAGCCCCCATGATCCTGGTTTAAGGGGCAGCTGCTCAGGTGTGCTGGGAACAAGAGAGGGTCCATTTCACTGCTCATTTACCATCAGAGCACCTTGCATGGGAGACAGTGCATTTCTATCACTGATGGCACCTGTCGCAGTACTATGCTAAGCGCCTGTTACAAGGATCTACCTCATCCGGTCGTCTGAGCAATTCATTGAAGTATGCGGCTTCTCACTTTCCAGATGAGAAAACTGAGGCTCTGAAATGCCAAGGGGTTCACCCACGGTCACACACAGCTAGGGGGACTTGGATTCCATTGCAGATCTTTCATTTCTTCCTGCCACCATCTCTTATTTCCCATCAAAATGCCCTCTTTCCCCAGTGAGGAAGTCTCACAGGGCGAGAAAAAAGATAACACTTTGCTGACTGGGTAAGAAAAGAGGTAACACTTTGCTCTTGACTCCCCCCCCCCAATTCAATAACGAGAGGATACAGAGCCTGGATCCCACTCTCCCCAGAGCACTTATTTCAGGTCCAGAAGAGACAGTGAGCAGCTGGCACACAGACATCATAGACGGTGTACAGAGAACTTGCTCCCACATCACTTCAGTCACCTTTCCCACCACCCCCGTCCGGTGGATACCGCCGTTCTCACTGCAGTTTAGGGAGGCAGAAACAGGCTCGGTGAGGTAGAACTACTTGATCACTGCCCAGCCAGTTCGCGCAGAGCCCTGGCACTGGCCTGGGCCGGCCCATTCCAAGCCTCCCAGCTCTGCAGATACCACATATGGGACCATTTAACCAACAGAGTTAGGCCTCGCATTCTGTTGTGAAACTGCTAGGTTGTTTTCTCTTTGTTTTAAGTGTTTCTGCAAATGTTTTTTCGGGATTCAAAACTTTCTCTTTATTTATACCTCTATTAGACTCATTCTTTCTCCATGTATGTATTGCAGCAATCTGTATTGCAGGACCATCAAGGAGACAGAAAAGGAGTTGCCCCTTAGCTGTGTTCAAATGTTACTCAGAGTCCAATTGTAGACTTCATCTGCAATTTTTGCTCTATTATTGTTTGTAGGTTTTGGTCTATTACCATTTGCCTTACGTGCATCACTAGAACTCCAATATGTAATCAAGGGTTTGAAATTGTTTCTGTCTGTGTATTTTTTCAGGACTTTAATAGCATTTTTAACCCTTGCTTGGACAATGCCTTCTCTTTGCTAAGATCTAAGGGGGAGAGTTTGAGGTTGGTTGAATTCTTTGATCAAATAATTTCATATCCAAAGGGGTAATTGAGACTCCAGATAGGAAATGGCTCGAGGGGTCTCTGACCTTGAGAGGATGTACCAAATCCCCAGCCACCACCAAGAGTCTTGCCAGGGAAGAGTGTTCTCAGCCATCAGCCAGCCAGGACTCCATCCCCACACTCATTCTGAACCTCAGTTTTTCTGTCTCCATAAGAGCCATGTCTCTCTGTCCCATGAAAAAGCCTCATTTATTCTCATTATTATAAAATCGTATGTATATCTTTATACTAAACTAGAATGTACAAAGAAGAAAGCAACAATCACTTAAATTCCCTCTAACCAGAGGTCAGCACTGCCCAACATTTGGGGACATTAACTTTTGACACCTCAAAAAAGAAAAGTAGTTTATGTAAACATACCTTTTCATTATTGGTGGTCTAGTAAATAAAAGAAAGGAAAGAAATACACTGTGTGATTCTGTTTACATGAAGTTTATAACTGGATATAGAATTCAGAAGAGTTCTCTGGGAGAACTCTGGGAGAGGGTTCACTGGAAAGGGGCACAAGGAAACATTCTGGGGTCCTAGACATGCTTTATGTCCTCATTTGGGCCATGGTAACATGTATACAATTGCTAAAACTCAACAAACTTAAGACCTGTGTATTTTACTATAACATTTTATACCTCAATAAAGAAAAAGAAAGAAATGAAAGAATCCTGGACAAATACTATAGCAAAAGACCAAACTGGAGGGGTGGGGGAGAAGTAAAAAAAAAAAAAAAGAAAAAAGAAAGCATGAGATGCTGAGCTAAGGCAAGCTACATACAATACCCGGAACTTCACAGAGGAGGATAACAGGCTTGTCTCCCCAGTACCACCAGCCCTTCTCAGCACTGCCCCCCTCTTCAGGCCTGCAGTTAAATCCAAGAGGGCTCGACCCTTAAAAAGGTAACACAATCTTAAGATCCTGCTGGGGCCCACCATCTACCAGACTGCCTCTTCTTGGATGCTGTTACGCTTCCATGTTTGTAATGAGGCACTGCATTTCCTGAGGTGGGAGGGGGAAGGGAGGGTATCCCTTGGAGCTTAACAAGTGTCTTTGCTTGAGTCAGGAAGGAAGATTGAAGGCCTTCACTTTCAAATAGATTACTTTCCAAAAATTTCTTTCTTAATCACTAACTAGGACTCAGAATGTTTGTACCTCATAGAAACAATGTTATAAATGATGGTCAAATTTCCAAGTATCTCCTCCCAAAAAAATCTGTTAAATGCCTACTCATAAGATATAGAATTTTAGGCTTGATAGGCATATAAGTGCACTAAATTATAGTGGTTGTGTGCCATGTAAAAAATGGAAAGAAAGCAAAATCCTTTTTTTCCCCAAAAAGACATACCTACTATCTGGGTGGATCCCAGGCACTATGTTGGCATCAGGGATTCAAAAATGAACAACCTCCTGATGTCTTCCCTCAAACAGCTCATTGTCTAGTAGAGAAAGAATGCCTTGTAAATAAATAAGTGTAATAAAAACCTTACAGGTGTTGTGATAGAGATTGTTATAATGAAACAAAACAGAAAAATAGAAGTGAATGCTAGCTGACAACGAAAAACATTATTTTGAAGCAGGCTGAGTTGATGGGATAAGGAATTTGATGAAGACCTGTAGAAAGACTCTAAGGGGTCATGGGGTAATTTGAAGGGCAATGGCCCTAAATCTGATTCTACTTCAAAATACATGTCTTCCCTTGTCCCTGCATTACAGTTTGACTTCTCAGTCATCATTGGGGCTGGTTGGTTGATCTTCACTTTCAATTTTTTTGGAGGCAGTAGAAGTGGGCAAGACCTGTAATTCCAACGATAAAAGGAAAGAAAATTTAGAAGGTATGTAAACCCAGGAAAAGGACTGTCAGAGGTAGACTTGACCCAGTAGAGATGGAGGGAAAAGCGTAACTCCCAGCACTGGGTAAGAAAGAAAAAGCCGTTCCCCACACCAGCCACCAGATGGTGAGGATGGCTCAAGACAGCTTGGTTGTCTTGAGAGCAGAGTGAGCTTGGAGGCCCTGTGTCCTCACAAGCATGGGCCCACTTAAAGTCAGATATTTACAGTATTCGGGGTTCATTTACTCATCCAACCAGCATTGTGCATTCACCATTCGTATGGAAATTTGCAACTGACATGCAATTAACAGGATTAAAAGATTTAGTGATCTATGGTCCTTGCCTTCAAGGATTGCTTGGGAAACTAGATAACTATTATTTAATTTGCCCAGACATGAAATCTCCTGTATTTTTTCCTCATGATGCTGTTTTCGTCAGTAAGTTACAGAGAGTAACAACGCAGAATCTGCTGACCTCACACAATTGTTCTGAGGCTGGAATATGATTAGGGAGTAAAAATGCCTTTGTCAAGTGCGGGTTAGACAAACATTAATCATGAAAATTGTTTTCAGCTATGTCTTCCCCTTACTGGTCAATTATTCATTCAATAAATGTTTATGGTACACTTATGCTGAACAGGTACTGTTCTGGGCACTGGGGACATAGCAGTGAAGAAAACAGATGAAATCTCTGCCCTCATGGAGCTGACATTCCCCTTTAGGGCATTCCGCTGACATAAGTAAAAAGACTCATCAGCCATGTGAGGGAGGCAGAAAGCTTAAGACTGCACAAAGCTGTGTACATTTGCTGTTTGGAATATTGAAAAATTGGAAACAATCTAAGTATCCTTTAATGGAGGGACAGGTTTTTAAAAAATTATAATGCTTCCATACTACAAAAATCTGGGTGGCTGTAAAAAGAAGTAGCTCTCTGTATATAGTATCATGGAAGGATTTCCAAGACCTGTTAAAGGGGGGGGAAAGTAAGTTCCAGAATAATACGTAATATGATCCTGTTAATGTTTCAAATAAACACTACCTATTTTTGTTTTATTCATACCCTAATATACAGTTACATGTGAATACTTAGATGTAAACTCAGAGAAAAGTTCTGGAAAAATACACAGCTGACAATTGTGTTACTGTAGGGGAGGAGAGGTGAACTGATGGGGGATGGTGTGGACAGGGCACCTTTACGATGACGATGATAATTTCCGGCAATGAGTGTGCATTCACGTATTGCTTGTGTAATTAAACAAGGAGACACATGCATGTGGGTACAATTGAGTTATAGCAACATGATTATAGGTGACAATTGTTACTCTTTTAATCTCCTATTATGTTGTTTTAACATCTCTATAGAGAGATATATACATATAGATGAGATGATGCCAAAACATTAAAGGTGGATTTAAAACATGATGTCCTGGCTCGGAAATCTTGCCTCTCCCCACCCCACCTGAAGTTTATAGTGAAACCTTTTTTAAGAGCATCATGGGACGTTGGATAGAAACCCTTGATCTCCCAGTTCTGAGGCACATGTAATTATTTCACAGTTAAGTAGCCTCAAGGATCTTTGCAAAAGATATGATTTCATTATGAGAGCATCATGCCACTCCCAGCAGTAATTGAGCTTCAGCTGGAGCCAATGTGGAGGTTCTGGTATGTGATGGGTGGATCCCAACAAGGTCCCCTGGTTCCCAAACCAAGCCAGGTAAGCTAGCCTGAGCTTTGGCTGATCTCTGAAAACCAGCTCATGCATCCTGGCTGAATCTCTTGTCTCTGTCTCTGTCTCTCTCTCTCTCTGTGACCTTGGCAGTCTTTAATGCTTCTGGGTTCACCAATGGCAGGAGCTGGACTCTATGGCCCATAACATCATTCCTAATCCCAAACTTCTGATTTCTATTGTGGCAAGTTGTTACAAGAGGAGACCACATTTGTTCACATGCGCATGCCATGTGCTGGGACAGAAAAGCAGAAAAGCAAAGTCCGTGGCCTTAAAGAGTTGTGGTGGAGTCAAATTCTTGAGGATGTTGAAGCTGATGAAACTGCTATAAAAGTGGACTCAGAACAGAAGCATGGAGATCTTCCTCCACTTTTCTGTGGTCTCTGGTTTGAAATCTCTTGCATAAAGTTGGCCTCTGTTCTTCTAGCCTCTTTGTTCTGAAATAAAGCTGGCAGCAGGGGCCCTAGCATGCTGGGTGGCTTCAGGTCTTAGAGGTTCAGGTCTGTAACACACATCCATGTTACACAGGGGAAAAAGAGTCCTGGGTGGGGACAGGGATAGCCTGAGTGAGTCCTAGGAGGACTGGAGATAGGACCACCGATTCAACAGACTTTTAGTGAGCACCTGCTGTTTGCCAGGCACTTTGCTGGATTGTGGAGCACAGGCGTGAACTGATCAAAGATAGGGCTTACAGAGCATGGCTTCAGTGGTTAGAAGCCTCTCCTGGGCTGGATGATAGAAACCTTCAGATCTGTGCCCTCCTCCAGGGCCTCCCCGAGAATGGGCAGATCCGGTCTCAGCTGCCAAGAAGCAGAAAACTGCTCAGGGCGGGGGTTGTGGGGGGACCAGTCATGCTAGACACTGAGTCTGGGGCTGGGGTCAGAAGCCATCCTAGACTGTGCAGAAAACTCTACAGTGCCCTTGGTCCCAGCCAATATTGAGCAAAGGGAACTTGCTTCCATGGGCTGAGCATGGGCAGGTGTTTCCACAGCAGAGAAGGGGCAGTGTGGCAGGAGCAGAGAATTAACACCAAGCTGACCCAACATCTCATTCCCTCTCCATGCCTCCTAGCTGTGTGACCAAGTAAATGACTCAATCTCCTGAGCCTCCTTTGTTTCTTCTATAAAGTGGGAATAATGACAATCCCACCCATTCTTCCTTCAGGAGATGGTGCTGGAGATCAAATGAAGTAGTGGGTGGAAAAGTAAATGATAAAGCACTTTAAAATACGAGCTGATGGTGTTGCACACTTCAAAGGGGTGCATCTTCATGCTGTCTCCCCTCCACATCCCCCATCCCACCGGGAAGCCCCTTTGCCATGCAGCCATGTGATTTTTCCCAGTGTGGAGAGTGCGGGAGCAGTCCTGGAGGCAGCAGAAGGAATTCTTGGCTCACTTGCCCCTCGTGGGCTGGAGGGATCATTCCAGAGCTCGTAGATTCCCTCACCAGATTTCCCTTACAGGGCACATGGGCAAGCTGACACTGGCGCTGGCACTGGCTGAGCAGCCCCTGGAGATGAAGCTGGGAGGCCCCATCACTACTGTGGGTTCTGGCCCTGCCCTGAAACCCACTAAACCAATGCCTTGTATACCTGACAGGCGGCATCTGGAGACATTTTCAGGCGCTTATGGGCTCCTTTGGGGAAGAGGCTCTCCCTGGGCCCATGGGCTCCTCTGCAGGAAGGAGAGACCCTTTGGGGGCAGCGGGAGCTGGGGCATCAGGCGAGCCAGCACCTCTGGTCCTCACCTACTATCAACCTTGGGCATTTCTCTGGGCACAGCTGTCAGATGTGATTATTTTTTATTTTGAAAGTGACACATAATAATAAAACGTAAACGTGACATAAGAGGAAAAAGTCAGAGACAATACCTTACCCATCCTACAACCATTAACCATCTGCTATAAAAATGCTTCTCAATATAGCTATGTATGCTTCTTAAACAGGATTTGGGAAAACTCAGGTAAATCATTCTCTTGAATGTTCCCTCCTTCGGGGGGTAGGTCCGCCTCCCTCCTGCAGAGTATCCCAGCATTGGACCATTTTTGACTCTTTCCACAGGGTAAATCCCCTGAAGTTAAATTACAGGATCAAAAATATTTCTCTGCATCCTCAATGTTTTGAATGTTACCATTCCTTTTTAAAAGTTTGGTAGTGAGTGAAAATAAAATTGTGCTCTAATTTTAAGTCTTTTGATTATTTATGTGGCTGAACATCTTTTTTTATTTCTTGTATGTTTAGTGGCTGTTTGTATTTCTCCTTCTGTAAAAAGCTTGCTTGTGTATCTCAATTTTTCCCTTGGAAAGATGGTCTTTTTCTTATCTTAAAACAATACTTCATATAGTAAAGCCCTGAATTTATTGTTTGTCTTACATTATATTTTTTCACTAGTTTGCCATCTGTTTTTTGTGTGTGTTTCCATACCAAAGATTTAAATATTCATGCAGGTGAAGTTGTTAGTTTTTTTCCTTTCTGGATTCTGAGGTACATTTCTTTTCAAGAAAGGCCTTTCTTATCCTCAAGGTAATGAAATTCTTATTTTTTACTTTCTTCTCCAACTTTTAAAATTTTTTAAAATGTATACATCTTTAATACATTTGTATTTTTCTCTGTGAATGTGACAGGAGGTGAAAACCTACTTTTTCCCCCTCCAAATGGATAACTAATTATTCCAACATCATTTATGGAAAAATCTTGTCCTTCTCCACTAACAAGAAATACAATAATAACTAGATTCCCATTTAAACATTTTATTTCATTAACTTATTCTATTCTACATTCTATTTTATTCACTTACCTTTTTGATATTCCTACAACGTTATCATACTGCTTAATTACTCTGACTTTGTAATATCTTTTAAAATCTGATAGAGCAAGCCTCCTCTCATTTTTCTTATTTTACAAAAATTGTCTATTCCCGTGTGTCTAATTTCCTAGATAATATATAGAATCAAATTGCCAGTTCTTTTAATCAGGAATTTTATTGAAATTGCATAAAATTTATAGGCTGATTTGGGTGAGAATTGAAATCTTCACAATACTTAGCCATCTCAAGCAGAAATACCATAGTTTACTTAATTTAGATTTCCTTTGATGCACTTCAATATTTGCATCTAAACAGGTCTTAGATGTTTCTTGCATGAATAAGCCATTGCATTTTCAGTTTTGGGGGTGATTATGCTTTGTTTTGTTTTTGCTATGGTGAATGGAATAAATTTCATTTTATATTTGCAACTTGGTATTACTATTATATAAGAAAACTAGTTTGTATCTGGGAATCCTTGCAAACTGTATTCTTGTTTCTATTTTGTAATCAGTTGAACCTCTTGGATTTTCCATTTAATTACTGCTTTACTTACTACCAAGAGAAAGTATGTCTGTTGTACAAAAGGAAAGAAACAAACAGTACCTTTCAGAAGTAGTCATTCTTTAACATTTTGATAAATATCCTTCAAAAAATATATGTTTTATATTTATATATACATATATTCTTAAAATAATATCAAAATGTTTATAACATACAAACATCTACTGAAGTAGACAGACATGTATGTCTAAGAATTAAGTAGACACTGATATTAGAGTCATACGAATAGCATCATAATATGCATATTGTTTTCTAACCCACTTTTCCTACTTAATAAAATATTATAAGCCTTTTTCCACATTATTATTCTACATTATCATTTTAACAGCTGCATCAAATGTATGAACTTATTTAAGCAATCCTCTAACTTTGGACATCTAGGTTGAGTCTATTTTTTTAATATTATAAATCTATAGTGAGCATCTTATTACGTAAATCTTTGTGAATGTGCATGATTATTTCTTTAGGAGGAAGTTCTAGAAGTGGGCTTTCTGGATCCAAAGGCATGCTGGAATCTAAGGTTTTTGTGACAGAGTTGACCAGTTGCCCGCCAGAAAGCTTCTTTTCCTACCTTCACTTTTTAATACAGATTTCCTTTCATATCTCCCTTTGTTCAGTAAATATTATACCATAGATGGTTCTTAAATTCTTAAACTCACTGGCAACATCGTCTTAACGGTAACAGAATATTCTGTCAGCCACCAACCCTCTTTGGAGCCTTCACGGTTCCTTTTGTTTCCTGGGATAACCCAAGACTTCCAACTTCCAGACCAAGCAACTTTGATGATGGGGAACCCCAGCCTGGGGTTCCAACTCCCCAAGTAGAAATAAAAGGGTTCAGTCAGCCTCAATCTTATTTGCTCTGTGCAGCAGGGAGGTCGCCAGAGGCTCTATGAAATGTTAGTCATTCTAAGAGTTTGCTACCTACAAGAAGCAGAAGATCCAATTGTGCTTCAAATAAAAATCCCCTTTCCCTGCCATTTCTTAATCAGTCAAAAAGGTGTCACATATTCTCCCCATCGGGTGTTCGTTTGGCAAGAAACTCCTAATTCAGAAACCCTTCCAGCAAGGGGGTACGTTTTTCTAAGCAGCGAATGACTACAAACACAACAGCATTGACAAGTCACAACTTATATCCTTCTATGGTGTTTCTGCTCTTTTGAAAATGTTAATAAAAACTTAATGTGGAAAAAACCCAACTTTTTCCAAATATGTGTACCAATGAGCCCGAGGCAACTCATACTTTCTTATAAAATAAAGTGGGTCACTCACATCAATCATGTTGTCTTAGCACATTTTTTCCAAATTAGGAATTCTCAATCCATCATACCATGTTATGGCATCCCTTTTCCAAACATTTCCTTTTAATATGCTCTTTAACATGATAAGCAAATCTAATAGAATACATTAGTGTCACTTTTCAGTGATGGAGTGTTTCCTCCTGTTGCAATCCATGATGAATTCAGGGAAATATTTTTCCCAGCTCACCCTCTAACCGTGATCACTTGTTGAAAATATGACAATGGCCCCCAAAGCAGCCAGCGCCACACTGGGGTGTTGGCCTTAGAAAAATCACGGGACTCCTGCCTCACCTCTCCATGTGTCATAAATGCAGAAGACTCACAAGATGTGTGTGTCCCAAAGCAAAATAATAAATCCAGATTCTGTACGTGAGCAGTGTTTAAATTTAGCCTGTCGATTCAGTAGAGCTGCGCCTGCACACATAGTATCCTGTATAGATCAAAAGCTTGTACTGGGCTTCATTTTAAAACCACATTGCTCTCAGAACGTTTCCAAATCTCCTGAATCATGCAGAAAGGGAGGATCCTTGGCTTAAGAGTCTCCCGAACTGGTTACCATCCTCTTGCAAGTGAATTTGGACCCCGCGTGAGATACACGCTCTGTTTACAACCCACTTGAGATAAATATATTTGCATGTTCATATATTTGACAACACTTAGCTGGCAGAAACACAGTCTTTGTTTCCACTCGTATCTCCAGTTCTCCGACTCATGTGTTCAGTGTTAGCACTTGACTTTCTTTGGAGTTTTTTTTTTTTTTTTTTTTTTTTTTTTGGACAGAGTTTTGGAATAAAACATTTGTGAAAGTTGGGAATGGGAGAGATTTGCAGAGCGCCCAGGAATTCAGTTGTTTCGGGCTTTTGGCCACCCAATAGGAAGACATCTGAATGGGAAAGGGAAAGTTCAGTTTGTTTTCTGGATCTTTCATCTGGACATGCGGGGTCCTGCTGACGCAGGTTTTGATTGCCCATTTCACAAGTCACATCACTTCTTCCTCCCGTCTTGGGAAAGGGGAAGGGAACGTTATGGACTCTGATCAGCCGTAGCTTCCTGACGCTGCCCCATTCCTGCCCAGAGCTAACAACTTGAGGCTGTGTGTGTCCAGGAAACCTCACGAACTCATCACAAAAATGACTGTGCTGGGGGCAGTGGAGAATACAAAAACAAGACATAGCTGCTGCCCTTAAGGATCTTGAAGTCAGGCTTGAAAACAAGTAGAATATGATGAGGAAAAGAAGAAACATCCAGGTTGTTCAGGGGAGGGAGAGGTCACTGCCAGGTAAGGGTGAATGTAATGAAAGATTGAGAAGAAGATGATCTTTGAACCAGTCATCAAATATTGAGTAGGCTTTGGATCTACACAGATGGGCAAAGCATCCTAGGTCAAAAACACAGCAGGAGTAAAGGGGCAGGTGAGGGAATGCACGCAGGGAGTAGGGGCGGGACAAACAATTAAGGACCAATGGAAAGCAGGCTGCGTAAAGAGAAGCATGAGAAGAAATCCAGGAAGGAAGATGGATGAAAGTGTGTGAGGAGCCTTGAGTGCCAACAGAAGGAGCAAAGCCTCCGGGGGATAGTCCCCCTCCCATGCCCCCAGAATGTTCTGGTCGCATCAACACATTTGCCTGGAATAGGAAGGTTGTTAGGGGGATAATATTTACATGGGTGCATGTGAGCCCCCCCCCAATCTTCTGTCTCTTTTACACTCTCCTTCTGTGCACAGGCAAGTGCTACAGCAAACCAAAGTGTGTTCCATTGCTGAGGTTGGAGCACCATCCTGGAAATTCCCGCCGGCCTCAAAGCTGTTGCTCACAGAGGTTTAGGGTTCTCCCAAGTTTCACTGTTTTCTATGAGTTACCATTTACAGAAGCTGCCCCTTTATTTCTGGTCCATGGACCCAGAGGGGCTATGCAATGGAAGACTTTAGGTGCTTTGGTAAAAATCCATCAGTTTGTTCACCACACATTTATTGAGCAACTACTATGTGCCTTCACATTGCTCTGTGCGCTGGGGACAGAGTGTGTGAATAAAACACGCAGAGTCCCTGTCTTCATTGGGTTTGCTTTCTAGTGAGAAAGACAGAAAGTTATCAAGATCATTTCAGAGAGTTATAAGGGAAATAAAGGAAATAAGCGAAGTTATGGGATAAAGAGTGATTGGAAGTAGGAGAAGGACAAACATGTCAGAGAAGATGGTCAGAAGATGCCTGAAGGATGGGAGCTCAGAAGGAGCCAGCTAGCTGAACAACAAGAACAGAGAACAGAGCAAGCTCAGGTGGGTGGTGAGTTGGAGGAAGCTAGAAAATGAGAGGAAAGGGAGCAGATGGGGCTGGGGTGAGGCAGGAGCCCATTTGGGATTTGAGGTACAATGGGAAGTTCCTACAGGGTTTTAAGGGGGCAGTGACCGAGCTCTGAAGTTTGGGGTCCCCACTTTAGAGCCACCGTTGGCCACCATCTGTTCCAGCCTCACCGTTGTCAATTTTCACCACAAAGTCAAAACCAGTGCTCAGAGTGCATCAGCTTTTATTTTTACAGCAATCTTTGTACCCAAACCACCGTAGCATTTTTAATAACAAACTGGCAGGGAGTCAGACATCTGTACTTGAAAAAAACAGCCCAAGCCAAGTATTTCTAAATGTTTTATATTTACTTGTAACATTAGAATAACCATGAGGTTGCTTTTTGCATAATCGGAACCATTCTCATTAGGGTTCGACAGATCTCATCCTTCATGGGCTTGGGTGGTGGTTTTCATTATGGCAATGACATTGATCTGATGGGAGCGAATCTCTCCTTGAACGTTTGTGGATAAAAGGGGGAAGAAGTTGAGAGAAACCAGGGCAAGCTAGGAAAATAAGAACTCTGCGAAGATAACCATCAGCTTGGCATTGGCGGCAGGGCAAGAAAAGAGCCCAGGTTTCGAAGTTCAGCAGAGCTGGGCTAGAAGTTCAGCTGGGTGACCTTAGGCAAGTCACTTAACCTCTCTGAGCATCCATCTACCCATAGGCAAAATGCAGATGATAACAGAAAGTACTTCATGGAGTTGTGGTGAAGTCTAAATGAAATAAAACAGGGAAAAGGGCCTGATATGAAGTTGTTTTCTGCCTGCCTTCCTCCAAAATTAGTATTTAACATCCAAGATTGAGACACTTCCCCCCATCTTTGTTCTAAAGTAAACTTGCAAGATCGATCAAGCAAAAGCACAGCATACCCAGTTAAACCTGAATTTCAGATAAATAACAAATAATTATTTATTATAAATATGTCCCATGCAATATTTGGGACACTCTTAGAGTAAACAAGACATCCTGTATTTTATCTAGAAACCCTATTCTAAAGGCTTAACAATCCTGAGAAAGAGGGTTTTTGAGACCCAGCCCGGTCTTGGTATTCTACCTGGGCACCTGTGTCAGAGGCAGTTTGACATCCTTGTAAAGACTGTGACTTTCTTGCTCACTGAATCCCCAGTGCCTAGAACAGACCTGGTTTACAGTAGGTGCTCAATAAAGATGTATTGAATGAGAAACTAAACTACAAGACCTTGTCATACTCAACCAGATTTGGGAAGTATACACATTTCAAACATGCCTTATAGACTGTGCGTCTCCTTTATCTGAGGTCGCTGATATGAAGACAAGGACCTGCTGAGCACCCCAGCCCTCACTCCCCACCACCAGAATCAACCTGGAATTGAAAAGGAGGGTGACCGTCACACTCACATCACCTCTCAGCCAACTGCAGCCAAGGTGGAGCCAGATCTGTGCAGCTTACACTGCAGCCCCTGCCCCAAACTCCCTCCACGGCTCCCCCAAAACAACATGGGTTGCAGGAATACTTCATGCCAACTCATTTCATACTTCATTTATTTTATTAAAAAAGAAGATACAACTTCATGTTCAGAGTCTGCTTTTTTCTCCCCCTTCCTTCTGAAAACAGGAGACATCTGGGCTGGGAGAAGCTGAGAGTGGACGGTGAAGAAGTCAGGCGTGGCCCCTCTGAGCCTCCCAGGCTGGCAAATGTCTACGTTTCTCGGGAAGTTGTGAGCACAGAGGATTTCCCCAGGAATCCAGTCCGGACTTGTAAAGAAATGATCCCAACATCAAGAAAAGAAACCGGCCAGTAAATTCCTAGTTAGTTCGTTTTCTAAGACTTCTGAATGTGTTTTGAATTTTCTCTAAATTAAGATAATCATAAAAGGTTAAGACATTTAAACAGAGCTCCACCTGATCCCAGGGCTTGATGTGTTCGCTTAATTAGTTCCCGAACATACGGTTCAGAGCTTCTTATAAAAACAGGTTAATGACTCGAGGTATATTTGGGTATTAGATTGAACGATGTTAAAGGGACATTCAGACCCATCTCAAGGCCTTAACCTGCCCTTGATCTGTGCTGGAAGCCATTGCTGACATCTGTTTCAAAGAGATATCAAAAAACTTTCCAGTGGCCTCATGGTAAAACAAAAATCCACACAGAGATAGGTATCAAGCATTAAAATACTCAGGATTCAACATCGCCTGAGGAATGTGTGACCCCAAAATGTAACGGGGGGGCGGGGAGGGGGTTGGTGTTTGTGGTGGTTGAGGAGGGGCTCATACAAAGCCGGAGTGGACGGCTTCGGCTCCGTACGGAGAGGGAGCAGCTGGGTCATAAACGTCCCCAGGGCCTTTGTTCTTTCGTGTGTTTCAGCCCCGATAATAAACCAGGTGCTCCTGTGTGTGGAACATAATTCAGGTCGCCAGGAGTCACTCGCCCAGCACCCCGGCAACCCCACTCTTGCCCGCCCCTCCCGGGAAGGCGCCGGTGGGGACGCCCGCAGGAGGAGGGAGGTACTGCACCGACTCATCCGCACTCCCGAGTCCCACCCTTGACCCGCAGCCCCAGTGAAGGTCACGTGGGTGCTTGCTCTGCTTAACTCAGCTTTTGGATAAGCTCCCTCCCCAACCTCCAATCAGATTTCTGCCCCTGACGCCTTCCCGTATGGGCACGCGGGGTCCATTCTATTTGTGAAAATTCGGGCCACGTGTGGGAAATGACAGTCAGCCAGGTCCATAACACCCGCCCAGAGGGGATCGGACGCATCTCTCTGCTTCAGTGCACCTCACTCTACCCACATCCGTCACCCAGCCTTTTAACAAGTACTCATCCAGCACCTGTTGTGTGTGGGGTATGAAGTGGTCTGGGAAAAGCAGAGCTGGTTTGAGTCTAGTCCTGCCCTCCGGGGGGCTCACGGTCGAAGGAGATGAGGCAGAGATGGGTAGGCAAGCGTTAAGTGAGGCCCTCACAGGTGTTTGAGAGAGGCGTAAGCAACATGAGATCGGAAACGTGAGAGGAAGAGATCATTTCAGGCAGGGTAATGAGGACAGCTTCACAGAGGACAAGGCGTCTGGACTCTGAATGATGTGCCCATTTGGACTATGGTAACTGAGGGTGGGTCACAAGGCATCGCATGTGGAGGGAATGGCAAGAACAAAGGAAACTGCCGTGGTCCAAAACCTGGGAGTCGCTTTCCAGGCAGAAACAGCATCCCCATCCCTGCTCATCTGATCCTCAAATATCCTTGTGAAGTTGATAAGGCTGGGATAATTATTTCCACTTTATAGATGAGAAAACCAAGGCGCACCGAGGTTATATACATGTCCCAAGGTTTCATGGCTCAGATATAGTGCAGCCCAGATTCAAACTCAGGCTTAAACTTTCCAGATCCACTGGGAAGTAATACTGAAAAGATCATATTGCCAAGGATCTTAAATTAAAAGGTGAGGAAGTTGCTATTTCCTCTGTAGTCACAGGGAGCTATCGAGGACTTTGAGCGAGGCTGGAAGACCCATTAGGCAGCTGTGAGCAACAGAAGCCAGAGCAGGAAGAAGCTGGGTGTGGGAGGATGAAGGATGGATGCGTGGTGGTCCCTCAGAGGTTGTTACATCCACTCTGGGCGATGAGCTGGAGGGAAAAGGAGAACAAGGATGCAAGAAAGGGGAAGTTAGACTACTGTCAGGCAGGAGACAGGAAAGAGGCTCCAAGAACCACTGTGCCTCCAAAGAGCTGGCTGTGATGCCTCCCAAAGTCAGCTGAGACTCCAGCATCCGTGACAGCTGTGGTTTAGAGTGATTACAGTGAGCCAGGCACTTTCACATCTATTTCCTCAATGAATTCTCATAACAACCCTATGAAGTAACTGATCTTATTACTTCCAGTTTATAGATGAGTAAACTAAGGCACACAGTGGTTAAGGATCTTGGCGATGGCTACCCAGGGAGGAAATGGCTCAAACTGAAATATGAACAGGTCTTTCCACCCAGAGCCTGAATGCTGGACCTGACCACTCCCTCCAACCCTCCCTCTTAGGTCTTACATACCACTCAGACTGCCAGGGATGGAGGGGCGGGGTTCCCGTTGCCCATCAAAGTGCGTCTGCCTGGCTGCCCTTGGCTGGCCACCCTCTCCCCAGTCTGGCCCAAAGTTACCTTTTTCCTTTGTTACCTCCCCCTGGGTCCCGAGGGATCCTGCTGCCACAGCCCAGCAGGCAGGAGGCCAGATCCGGGCTGTGATACAGAGAGACAGAGTCCTTGTGAGCTGGAGTCCCAGCCTGGGGCGTCACAGCAGGAGAACTCAAAGCTGGGCCAAGCTCAGTGGGACTGAGATCAAAGCCAGCAGGGGGTGGCAGTACAACAAGGAACAGAAATGAGCCGGGATGAGGCCGGTCCCATATCATTCCTGTGGTTGCATCGCTGGGCTGGGGAGTCTTTGAAGGTCTGGGACACCCCATCCCTGGGTGCAAGGCAGAAGACCTCCTCACTGCCCTGGGCTCCCCTCCAGGGGCTGGGGGCTGAGAAAGTTGTCTGCCCAGCCTCAGTGATCCCCTCCTTCAACTTACTGCCTGCTGGCCCACCTCGGGATGCTGTGCCCACATCCCTGCTCTCTGGTGTAGCTGCTTTCATTTTCCTACGTGGAAAATGGGTGTGGCTCCCTCCTGGTTTGGCCTGTTACACTCTTTGTGACTCTGGGCATAGCCCCATGCACATTGTAGTATTTCCAGAAATCCTTGAGACCTGCCTAACAGAAAGCCCTAGGTCCATAAAAGCCCTTGAGAGCCACATTTACTGGGAGCCAAAATGGCACACAGCACAAGAATAGCACTGTCCAGGGAGCCCAGACCCCAGGTCCTCTCCTGGCTTTGCCACTGACATCCAAAATGAGCCCTGTCACCTCAGTTTCCCCATCTGTGGCACTAAAGAAAGGCTAGCTGCCCTAAAGTTTCCACAAAGCTTCCTCATCTTCTACTGGCCACGTCTTGGTCATTCTCAGTTCTGGGTCACCTCCTCCGAGAGGCCATCCCTGACCATTCAGGCTATAGCAGCTCTGTCCCCTCCCCAAGGCAGTCTTTATCATGTCACTTTGTTTGCTGTCTGCATCTGACCTTTTTCTGCTTGGGTATTTTTTGACTTGCTTATTAACTGTCTCCCTGAATAGGACATAACAGCTGGGAGCCTGTCTGAACTTAACCTCTGCTGCTCCCTGCTCTGTCTCCAAGCCCAGGATATAGAGCCTGGCACAGAGTAGGTGCTCAACTAATGTTTGTTGAATGAATGAATAAACTGTGAGCATTTTGCTGTGTTGTAAGATAGTCTTCAAAAACTATGTTTACAATGGCTACAAAATAGTCCAAAGTGTGGGTATATGAAAATATATTAGTCCAATCCCCTATTATGGGACATTTAATTTAATAACTATTATTCACTAAATGCTAAAGAAGGTCACTTCTGTTTCCCTATTTTCTGTTTCCCACTGCAACCACATCAGTTCTGAGGGAGCAGGGACTTTCTCCCTGAGTGTGGCCAAGAATACAGGTGCTATTCAAAGGTATTCATTAAATCAAGGAAGACTTTCCTCCTCCCCAGAACACTTTCCATTATTTTGTTCCTCCCTGCGGGTCTACGTTTTGACAGTTGTTTGCCTACCAAGCCAATGCACTTTTACTAATGTGCTAATTACTTTCTTATTTTAATAAGTCAGTTTTAGCTGCAGTCCTGCCTTCCAACAGCTTCTGGCCACCATGAGAGAACTGGCGTCACCATATACAGCTGATGTCATTTCAGATCACCACAAAGGAATGCAAAGTATCGGTCAGCGCAAGTGATCTTGTTGGGAGTAACTTCACCACTTCATGAGACTCATTGCAAAAGTGCTCAGGAATCTGCAGAATAATCTCCAACAACCCTGGAGTTCTGGAATCCCTGTACTGTACACCCTCACTCCCGCCAGGGGTGCTGGTGCCTGAGGGATGGCAAGCCGTCACCTCCATCTCTTCTAACTGCTACAGGCCACCCACAGACCAGGCTCATTGCTGAGGACAAGCAGGGCGGGAGACTCATGCAACTTCCGGGATGTCCGCTTAGGTTCTGGTCCCCCAAGCGCGTGGAGTACAGAAACCTGGCTGGGCACGTGAGCCTCTCTGTGACTGTACAAAGTAAGTCCAGATGGCATGAGATGCCAAGAAATCCTGGGTGTGCCCCATGGGGCGCCCCCTCCAAGGGCAGACACAGCCCGGGCATGGTACACTTCTGGACAGCTGGCTGAGTAAGCACAGAACCACCAGCCTGTAAAGAAAACACGGTGCACGCTGTTAGATCATGTCAACGTTAACGCGCTTCCGTAGTATTACTAACACATCTGCGAGGTACCTTTTGACTCTTCAAAGGCTTCCCACAGGCAAAATCTCCTTTAAGCCTCATTCAGGAGGAAGACAGAACAGATGTCATGAAGGTGGAGAAAGATACTGTGACAAATCTGAAGTCAGCCAGAAAGATGGGGGTAGTGAGGTCGAGACTGCAGCCTCGTTACTCACCCCAGGCTTCAGCAGAGGATGCAGACGGGAACTGTGTACCCTGAAGAGGCTGACTAAAAGTTAGGAGCAGGATCACCCCGTACAGTTGGGCAGCTTGTGTACTGCACCAGGGCACCCCAACCAAAGGGGTGCAAATCACATCCTAGACATGGTAGAATTGTATATTAATTCCTTTTCTCTGGATTGCAGTAAAGTGCCTATTTTAATAATCAATCTATTATAACACTTTTGCCACAGTTAGCAGTAATGTGTCTTGAGGAAGAGGCCCCTTTTTCTAATCAGCACAGAGGTGCTGTATGACTGGCGACAACACTGAGAGAAGCCACGCATATTTGGGAAGCCTGGGCAGAAACAGAAAGGAAAAGTGGTGGTCTGGCTCCACCCCCAGAAACTCAGCTGCCCTAATGGCTGAGGCATCTTGGGAATTCCTTCTGACCCTCACTGACCTTTCAGGGCACAGTGAGCTTTTCCCAGTTTTAAGTTGTCACGGGGGAAGGCAGGTCCCTCCTCCCACTACGGAAGCCCAGGGGGCCAGTTCCTCCCTTTCCACACCCCTGGGGCCACAGGGGCCAGGATTGGAACATGCTGAGCCAACTGGATGGCCTCTCCAAGGGCCGGAGGTTGAGGAGGAGATGGAGGGATGCGAGGAAAGGTGGCATGTGCTTGGCCTCATCATGGCCAAGTTCATCTGACTGTGCAATTTTTGCTGTGTTGCCTCCATCCTGGTCCTTCATAGTTAAAGCCCCTCTACTAGTTCCTGTCTATTTCTGAGCCTGGTCGGAGAGTCTCCTGCAGATTCTGTTAAACCCTAAATTCTTCCACAAGTTGTCTTTTATGTAAACTAGCCAGGAACCAGTTTCTGCGGCTTACAAACAAGATCTTTTATAGATTGTCTTTGTTTGGCTTAGGATTAGCTGCACAGAAGAAATTAATAATAATAATAATAATAGTGGCTTAAACAAGCTTGACATAAGTGAAATGCAGATGTACACAGTCCAGCGCTAATATGACAGCACCAGGTCCTTCCATCTCACCCCTCTAGCCTCCTTAGTGTGCCAGCCGAGGATGGCTGCTCCCACTCCAGCCATCTTGACACACTTCAGGCAGCAGAAAAGGAAATGAGGGGTGGAAAAATTCATGCTCTCTCCCTTTAAGGACATTTCTAGTAAGTTGCCTACAGTCCTTCTACCTGCATCTCATTGGCCAGAACTTAGCCAGATAGCCACACCTAGCTGCAAGGGAGGCTGGGAAATGTAGGTTTTATTCTAGGAGGTCATTTCCTCTGCTAAGAATGAGAGGCTCTATTGAAGAGGAAGAACAAGGGTTTGGATGTTGGGGTATATGACAGATTCCATGTATGTCACAGAGATACAAAGTTCAACTTCATGTAATCAAAGGAAACATACATCAACAAAGAGAGTATTTTTGTACCCATCAGATTAACAAAAATGGAAATAATTGGTAACATTCACTACAGTGAGGCTGTGGGGAAACATACTTTCAGGCACTGATGGTCCAAACAGAAATTTTACAGCCTCTTGGGGGCAGAATTTGACAGTATTTATTAAAAAGCACCTATTCTTCCCCTCAGTACTTTCATTTCTAATAATTCACCTGAGAGAAATTGTCACACATGTGCACAAAGATACATAGACAAAAATACTCTTGCAATACTGAAAATTCAGAAATGATTTCAACATCCAGAAATAGGGGCAAGGAGATATAAACTGGAGTAGCTGGTCTAATGGAATAGGCAGGGGTGGGAAAGACTGAGACAGAACTATATGTACTGACATAAAAATAATTCAGAGATACATCTACAAATGACAGTTGGAAAGACAGATTCCTTTTATGTTTAATCTCCTATGAGCACAAAAAAGAGGATTATCTTTCTGATTGTAGCCATGTAATCAAACACACAGGGAAAGGTCAGAATAGACACTCTATGAACTGTTAGCAGTGGTTGTGACTAGGAAGAGAAATGAAATTTTGCTGTATTTATTCAAACCTTCTTGAATGAGCCTCCCTCCCTCTATTATTATGTTCCTGGATAGCCAGGTGGTTAAGCTCATTGACTCTGGGGTTAAGCTACCTTGAATTCAGATCCCAGTCGTGTTGTTTTCTTAACTGCCTGACTTTAGGCACATGATCTGAGCATTAATTTTCTTAATGGAGAAAATCCATAGAACGTGCTTAGCACAAGGCATAGTATATGGGAGTGTCTCTGTAAGCATTACTTGTTATCTTGGTGTCGCTACCCTCTCATGGCCCCCAGTTCTTTCAAAGCCATAGTAGATGCTAATAAATGTTTGATGAATGAATTAGGTTGCTAATGGTCAGATTGTCTCTCTGAGCGTAAAACAGGGGAAAGAATAGGCTTAGAGAGGCCAGCTCTTCCTATTTTCACATTTCCTCCAACTCAGTGTTTTTCAAACTGTATGTCATAATCAATTAATAAGCTGTAAGTCAATTTATTGGGTAGCAACCAGCATTTTAAAAATATAGAATAGAAAATATCAAAGTGTTAAGTCAGAACAAGTTTCATTATGTGAAATTCCTTTTGTGGACATGTGTAGTAGTTTGCAGTGTAAGATGTATTTCTTACTGTTAATCACAGTAAAAAGTACATGGGGAAATCTTACTTCAAGTGCAGCCTTACTCCATGGTCTGAGTGTGCGGTTCCCAGCCCACTGCTGCCCGGTTCCATGCTGAATGTCATGGGCTCAGGTGAGGCTGAGTCTCATGCAGCAACTATAGGAGCCTGTCAGTGGACAGAAGTGATGGGTGTCCAAAGATAGCCCTCTTTCTCCCTGCCTGCTGGGGTCTTCCCTTCAAGATGGCATTGGCACTTGGGGGAGCAGAAACCTGAGGCTCTGCATTAGTTTCCTGGGGCTGCCATAACTAAGTACCACAAACTGGGTGCCTTAAAACAAGAGAAACTTACGCTCTCATCATTTAGGGGGTTGAAAGTCCAAGACCAAGACGTCATCAGGGTTGGTTCCGTCTGGAGCCTCCGAGGCAAAATCTGTTCCATGCCCCTCTCCTAGCTACTGGGGGTTGTCCGAAATCCTTGGCAGTCCTTGGCTGTGGCAGCAGACAGAACTCCAATCTCTGCCTTCTCCATTTTCACGTAGCATTCTCATCCCTGTGTCTCTATGTATCTCTGTTTCCAAATTTTCTTCTTATAATGAAGCCAGTCATTGGATAAGGGCCACCCTGATCCATTATGAGCTTATCTTAACTTGTTTCTATGACCAAAGGCCCCGCTTCCAAGTTAGGTCATATTCCTAGGTTCCGGTGGGCATGATTTGTTTGTTTGTTTGTGGGGGGATGCTAGTCAAGGCAGTATCTCCAGCCCGAGAGAGGAAGGAACCACATTGATGCTTCAGTCTGGAAGGGAATCAGGATGGAGGTGGCAGGTTCTTCTCTGGCCAGTGTGCTCTGAGCACCAGTCTGGGAAACTACAACTCAAGACCCTTGGAATAGAAGGAACAAGTTCCAATCTGGGGACCTGTGTCCACACCTCTGGAACAGCCTGACTGGTTTATCTATTTGGCCATAAGATTTGGACCATTATCATAGACTTCGAAGGTTTTTTGCTTAAGCAATATTAGAGATCACACCCACCATCATCTCATTTTATAGTTGAAAAAACTGAAGTCCAGGGAAGCTAAATTTTTTCCTTAAGTCACATAGTTGGTGAGTGGCCAAGTCAGGTCGAGAGCCCAGCACTGGACTCTGCCCTTCACACATGGCCTTTTGTCCTAAATACTTAATTCTACTAACAATGGTGGCACCTATATGTGGCTTGCAGGAATGGGGGAGAATTCAATTCCTCCACAATCTTCAGCCTCCCCTCAAAGGCACCTCAACATTTTAAAAAATATATTATTTGATACAGATTGTTTTCAACCTCATTAAAGTGTAAATAAAAGCATCTTTAGAAAACTTTGCAGTTTTTTTTTATTGAAACATATGACCTAAGCTGATGCAGGAGGCTTAATCTGTAACTGTTGCAGCTTCAGTAGATAACCCTTTGTCACCCCCTCCCTTTCCAACCAGACTGTCCCCCACCAGCCCCTCCAGCATGGAATTCTAGAGTCTAATGGAAGAGTGACAAGGCCCACTGCTGCCTCCTGCATGCCTAGCATGTGCTGAGTGCTAAGTGCTCTACATGAATTTTCTCATTTTCCCTTCCAACAGCCCTTTGAGCAAGGAGCTTCTATCTCTTCCAGCAGATGGGAAACAGGCCACGTCTCAGCCAGATTTTTTTAATCTGAATATCTCTAGAGGGATCACACACTGTCCAGTGTCACATGTCCCATCATCCCATTACAGTAACCACACTCACTTGAAAAATAATATTTTATTTTTTTAAAACAGCTTTATTGAGATAATTCACACCTCATCCAATTCACCCATTTAAAGCATATAATTCAATGGTCTTCAGAATACTCACAGCTGTGTACAACCATCATCACAGTCAATTTTAGAACATTTCCATCATCTCATAAATAAACCTGGTACCCTTTAACTATGACTTCTCTATCCCTCTATCCCCACCGTGGGCCCTAAGCAGTCATTAATCTACTTTCTATCTCTATAGACTTGCCTGGTCTAGACATTTCATGTAAATGGAATCATACCATGTATGTCCTTTTGTGTCTGGATTCTCTGCCTTAGCACAATGTTTTCCAGCTTCATCCACATTGCAGCATATATCAATACTGCATTTCATTTTATAGGTGAATAATGTTGTATGGATATACCACATTTTGTCTATCCATTATTCAGTTGATGGACATTTGGAAGATAAAGCTTTCTTGGTACTATATGCCAGTCCCTGTTCTAAGTGATTTATCTCATTTAATCCTCACAACAACCTTATGAGGTAGGTGTTATTATTACTTCTACTTAACAAAGAAGGAAACTGAAGCACAGAGAGATTATCTTACTTCTCAAGGTCACATAGCTCAGAATAGCTGCCTGGCCACTGAGTTTGTTTACAATTCCCAGTGGCCCATGATCCCTCTTTTTATTAAGGTCTTTGGGGGCAACTTGTACATACCTCAGCCTGCTCATGTATCCTAAGTGGAATCCAAAATGGCTCACCAAGAGCCTCCTGCCCGCATTACTCACCCCTCCCCCACTGCCCAAATATGGCTCCTTCTCCAGCCTGTCAATCACCCTCACAATCAAGAACACTCCAGAAAACCATTTCCACAGTACAGATAAACACCTTTATTCAACAAATGATGTTTGGTCAACAAACCCTTTCAAGATGTGTCATCCGAGCTCTGTAAAAATCCTCATTATTTTGGACCTCACTAATTCAATATTTGTGATCTTTTCAAGATGCTGTGTTGGGCTAGGGTATGATTTGGTTAGCAAACTTTTCTTCACAATGTATTACAAATTCATAGTGTAAACAAGATTATAGAAGGCATGTTTAAACAAAGTGTTTCCCAGCTTCCTCAAAAATCACAGACACCCCCCCAAAGCAAGCCAATCGCTGTCATCCAAGTTGCATGCAACTCTTACCCGGTTTTTAAGTAGGTCCCCTAAGGACCTGACAGGTAACCTTGCTCAGTGGGGTAGTGACAAGACGTGGCATGCCACGGCTGTCTCCCCTCACAAGTGGTCTCTCAGACGCACTCTCTGATTCTCCCAACCACCCACTCCTCAGCTGCACGTCTTCTATGGAAAAGCTGGTTTCTGCCAATCAGACATTCAGCAGAACCAGGTAGTGAGCCCCAAATCCCCTCCTGGGCAACACCAGGCTGAAAAAATTTTAAGATCAGGTGTGAGGAGGGGACCAGCAAGAGAGGAGGTCTGGAGGGGACTTCTGAGCTTGGAGATCACTTGTTCCTTTCGCAAAACCATTATTTTTCCCAGAGAGAAATTCTGCCTGGCTGAAAAGTCTGAGGACCCGGGTGACAGCCTGCAGCCAGTCCAGACAAGAGCCCAATACCTTCAGCTGTTGTGTCCTGGGAGCCTTTGAACTAGGCATTTCCTGTGCCAGGCAAGTGAGAGAGAGGTGGGGAAGGCTGTAGGGGGGAGTGTCTGCTGACCCTAGGGCCTCCAAAGTGAAGCTAGCAGTTCTTTCTAGAATCTTAGGCCCCAGATTATAAAAATGTCGTGGGTTCAGGCTGCCCCGCTCTGCCCCAGTTTAGGGGTTAATTATTTTAAAGTAACAAGGAGATTTTAATCTTCTGCCCTTCCCAGGGGACGCCTTTCATCACACAGAGCTGCTTCAGTGACATCCCATGGCAGGAGGGTGGCCCTGGGAGAGAGCAGAGACCCAGCAAAAGGCAGAGGCTTCTGACGCACTGTACCTTGGCTTCCACCAACCCAGCTGGTGTGGCTGCAGAGAACACCACGCAGGGAAGCCAGACAACCATTGCTTGGAAGTGGCTTCCTAACTGGCACTGTAGCTGACTTCTCTCTGGGCCCCTATTTCTCTGGCTGCAAAATGGAACATTCAGCTGGAAGGGACTGCACATGGCTTTTGAGTCATGCCCTAATTCTGATCTCCTCGTAGAGGCTGCCCGGAGAGCTATGTTGAGAAGGACTTTGAGGGTTAGCAGGAGAGGGAGCTGGGATCAATCAGCAATGTCTGCTGTGAGCACGGGAAGGAGGGTGGTGCCATATTTCCTTGGCATATATTTGCCATCCCTGACATTGCTCTCCAAAGTCCTCTTTGGCTCAGTGCTTGTACAATGTTTTGAGTCTTCTTTTCTGTGCTGTTTTCTTTGCCTTTGAAGACCTATTTCAAGGGCTGTTCCCACCCAATGGGAATTGACAGTAGTCTATAAACAATAGCTTATAGGATCTGGGGCATGCCAGTTAGAGATCACCAAGGCCAGGGGAGGCCAGCTTGCCTCCTTGAAACTAGAAATAAGCCCCAAAGAGAGTCTTTCTTGGTCAACACTGAACTGAAACCTAAAAAGAATGGAGCACAGCCAAGGTAGCTGACCCTGTGCGAGGTTCTCCACTAGGAGACAGACGCTGACTGTGGCTTCTATCCGCATGGTGGAGGCATGGAGGACCGAGAAAGCCAAATACCATCTGAAACAAACAAAAAGAATTTTGAGCAGAGGACTGCTGGGAATAGGGGGGTCTCCTCGTCCATAAAGCAGAGATGATAATAGTACCTCCTCCAAATAGGGCGTTGTGAGAGCACAGTGAGGTGATGCATGAAAGGGCTCAGCACAGAGCCTGGCACCAGTGCCCAATAAAAGCGATCCAGTGTCCACAGTATTAGTACTCTTGAGGCTTACTCTTTGGTGGCATTGGGCCTAAGGATATTAAATCTATTCTGAAACTGGCCCTCCCATCGGCAGGGTGGGAGCCTGCATTCTCACCGCTGGGCCCCGAGTTGGCCAGTTTCAATAACGTGATTAGTCATTTTTCATTCCTGAGATGTCTGCCCATGGGTGGGTGCATGTGTGCATGTGCGAGTGCGTATGTGCCTTTCAGAGCAGGGGAAAATCCATATTCTCTCTCTTCTGACCGAATTAATCAAATAAATCTTCTGTAAGGAGCTGCTAAATGAATCACAGATGGCTCTGCCCTTTTACAGGTTGCAGAAAGCACCCGTTACAGTTCTTTTAATTTATCAGAGGAAAAAAGATGCCCTTGTGTGCCCCTTCCCGCTTGCAATAATAATCAGAACCAGTCTATTTTCCAAGGGTCCGAGACTCATTTTCAAAAAATGTGTATCAATAGATGTAACAGCGGGAAGATTATTTTGCCAAGTTCCAGCCTCCAGCACAGCAAAGGTGCCCTGGCTGGGGAGAGCGTTTATAAAACCACATTTAATAAAAGAGAGTGTTATATTAAGTATGTTTGCTAGTGTATTTAAGCATATGGTTTCCATATCAGGGGTAAAGATGGCAAACACATGCTTTACCTTCTTTCTAACCTTTCCTAGAGACGTTCTTTCTAGGGGGTGGTGGGATGGGAGGATTTGGGGTGGATATGAGTGAGTGTGTGTTGTTTTGCTTTTTACAACTCTGGCTCACAGGGGCAAGCACTGAAGAATGTTCAAGAAAACATGGGAAGACTCTCTGGCTCTTCTATTTATGAAATTAGCCCAAGAAACTTGCTTTGCTTACCTTCTTCGATTGGCCCAACATTCTCCCGGCTCTACCTTGCCTCCTCCGAGGTGCTGGGGGCTGGTTGACTTTAAAGTGCGAATCAACTTCAGCTGTAAAGAACTTGAGCTCCTGGATTTTAAACGTGAACCCTTTGGTAAAGCAAGAGCTCCGAGGATGGCTGTGGCTTTGTGTCCATGAATCCCTGTTTAACCAGTGAGCTATCCAGCTCAGGCATTCATCTACCCAGAGATCCCCTTTTGGTATTTGGGTTGGGTATCGGGGATTTTATCTTTTTCCTTTAGGTCAGAGGCAACGGGCTGCGGCCCTATAGGACTGGGGTCCCCAGAAAGGTAGCCAGGAAGGTCTCCAGAGCCCACCCACCTAAGACAGTTAAAACAATCCCCCCATTCTGAGACAGTCCCGGAAGCCAAAATGCCAAACTAGGAAGGGAACTGGGTCGGGGCATCTGCGGTGAGGCCGCCTTGCCCACCCCCACCATCCCAAACAGATTTGCCAGAGCGAGTTATAAATCTACTGGTACCATTTCTTTTTCGTCACTTGCCTAATCCTGTGCCCTTCGTTTCATGTGCTGTAATTATTAACATCTGCTTTCTGAGCCTGGACCGCATGGAGTTTGCAAAGGCAGTTTTCAGTCCAGAACAATGGTGACAGCTGTTTCATTTAGCCTAGGGCCAGCACTTCCTGTTCAGTCTACATCTGCCCTCCTGTGTCCAATTTCTGATGCGGGGTTTTCTGTTTTGTTTTCTGAGTTTTTTTTTTTTTCCTTCATCTGGCCTTACTATATGTTTAAGAGGAGTTTCTAACTTAGCACTCCAGCTAGTATTTCTAGCACGTATGCTTATTAGATTGGCAATAGCCAGAGAGAGATAGGAGAAAGCCAGGATTGTCTCCAGCTAATATGGTGGAGGGCACAGGCAGAAAGGAGGGCTGACTAGGAACCCAGGCAAGCAAGCTCTAAGGAAATTCCTGGGTCTTGAAGTTGAGGGATAGGCTGACCCCTCTGGAAGCTAGACACAGGAAAAATGGGCTTAGCTCATCTGTTCCCCTGGCCTGGTGTCATCTCCACAGCTTCTTTGGTAAGAGGTCATTCAAACATACCACGGAGGAAACCGTGTTTCTAGGTGGCCACCAACATGTAGGGACCCTTCTTTGGGAAACAAGCAAGCTCGTCAGGTGGCCCCAGATTCAGTTTTTTCCCACTTAATCTCCAGCAGTGTGATACAAATCCTTTCTAATTTGTACAGAGAGGTCCACAGGGTGGGGAAAGGAAGCGCTGTGGGTAGGGGAATAAAGGAATCCAGCCTTAGATGATCTGCCTGACCCCTTTTAGTATACATGGCTTTGTGTGACTAAAGCGAATGGAGTAGCCCCGTTCCTGCCCTTCCATCCACCCCACCTATGCCCAGTTCCATCTGATCCATGCCTGGGCTTCCCAGCTCTGCTGGCTTCAGATGTCAAGTTACTACCTGAGACCTCACCATAAGGGCTGGGTTAGAGACTTCGAGATTTGTGTAAGCTTCCCCCAGCCACTGCTGGATATTTACCGCCAAACAGGGAAAAACCCAGTCTCTGCATGGATAAGAATATAAGGATGTTGAAGTGTCCTGTGGACGCACAAGGTACAGCGAGGGAGCCACGGGCCGTGATCACGCACCTCGACATCCCGAGTCTGTAACTCTGCCTCTCGCGGGATTTTGAGTCCGTGTCTCTGCCTCTCGCGGGATCTCGAGTCTGTGTCTGTGCCTCTCGCGGGATCTCGAGTCTGTGTCTGTGCCTCTCGCGGGATCTCAGGGCGTGGGGATGGGCAGAGCCCCTGGAGATCCGGTGCCCCCCGCAGCCTGCGTATGTTCCTTAACAGATGAAGAAACTGAGCTCCAGGGAGAGAAAGTGCCTGTTCTGCAGCCGTAGTTTGGTGCTTGATGCTGTGGACAAAGAAGCAAAGGAAGGTAAATCTGTGTATTTTCTAGGAGTTTGAGCATCTTTCCTGTTGCTATACCAAATGTCTCGTTGAATCTCAGATGCTCTGCACCCTTCTCGGTGGCTCACATGAAAACAGCTCGAGACCCTTCTCCCAGCTGGGAACAGTGAGGCGAGTTCGGGAGACCCCAGCCTGGCTGTCAGTACCTGAGACCCAGTTCAGGACCGATTCCTTTGGCTGCCAGTGGAGAGCTGAACCCAGCAGTCTTGAGAAAAGCGTTCATGCTGACTTGACACCTAGGGGTCACGGAGGTTCCTGGCAGCTGGCGGAGGCCCCGTGTCTTTGCAGGAGCAAGCAGGCAGAAGGTAGAGCTCAGGTGTGAAAAAGATGCAGCTGAGCGGTCCCTTCTCCCCCACCTTCACCGCCAGGTGCGCAGAATGGGGAGGAGGAGACCCAGGACTCCCTACGCTTGCTTGCAGCCCAGAGCCCGGGGCGCTGAGAGGCTAACCCAAGCAAGCATAGGGGTTACAGGGACTTTCCCTAAACTCTGGAATCGAAGGAGCTGATGGTCCAAAGGAGGCTGCGGCCTGTACCCCTTTGCCCTGTGGGAGAGCCTGGTCCACGCCCTTCCCTGCCCCTATTCAGTCTCCCTGCCTCCCCCCTCCCCTTTCCTCTCTCTCTCACTCACTCCTTTTCTTCTTAAAGTTAATTGCAACTTTTTTCTCAGCGCCCTGATCTGGATAAGCCACATCTCATTAGAAAAAGATTTAGCTGGAGCCAAAGCAGGCTGGAGAAGGAATCCCTAATCAACAGAGAAAAGATTTGTGTGTAATTGCTCTCTCCCGCCATTCTGCCCCCCTCCCGCCTCCAATCTTTCTCTGCTCATTAATCTGAAAAGAAAGTCGCAGTTGAACGTCTTGGTGTTCAAGTGCCTGCTGCTGCTGCAAACAAATCGAAGTGCTTCGGGGTTTTCTTTCGTGGGGGCGTCTGTACGGAGGGCTTTGGCTGTTGCGTGTAGGAGTAAAGCGTTTTATTGTTTGGGGGGAGTATGAAGCATCTTGGTTAGGGGAGTAAAACTCTTGCGGGGTGTGGCGTGTGTGCGCAAAGTGCCTTGGTTGTGGGGAATGTGTGAGTGCGTGTGTGTGAAGCTTTGGTTTTTGGTGTGTGTAAATGAAGTGCTTTGACTATTGAGAAGGTGTGTGAAGCTCTTTTATTATTAAGGGGTGTGTGTGTGAAGCCCGTTGGTTGTTGGGTACATGTGCGTAAAGAGCTTTGGTTGTTGGAGTATCTGTGTTTATGGGTGTGGGATGTGGTTTGGGGGTGTGGGAGGCAACCCTTCAGTTGGTATGTGGCTGTGAAGTGGTTTGGTTGTTAAGGGGTGTAGTGTAGCCCTTCGGTTGTGTGTGCGTGTGTGGTGCTTTTTTGGGGGCATCTATGTTCATTCACATGCACTAGTAGCCTCTTTGGTGTTTTCCTTTTGCCCCAACTAAATCCCAACCAATGCTTACATGGTGACACATGGAAGATGAATTTAGGAGCAAACCATCTCCCCAGGTCCTCAAACATTCAGCAATGAAACAGCACAGCATCTTCATGCTCTTCCTTCAAAATCTGGACATTTTCTACAATGACCATGATTTCCTTTGTAATTGGTAGGGAGAGGGGAGGGTATTTTACTTTATTTTTATTGAACAAGTACTGCATGCTCAAAAAGAAGAAAGCCGTAAGACACACTCCTGGTATAATGTGAATGTTACAGGGGGCGAGTGGTGAGAAGTCCACCTCTCTCTCACCCCTCGTTTACTCCCCAGCCGACTTCAGGAAGGAGCTCTCACAGAGGAGGACATGATGCTAAGAGAGGTTGGGTAACTTGCTGAGGTCACACAGCAGGTAGCAGAGTCAGAATCTGAATCCAGGTCCACTAAAGGCAAGAGCTCTGGCCCTCAGCACTGCCTTCTGGAAGAAAGGAAGGATCCGTGTGGGAGCTGGAGGTGAAGGGAGAGTGGGTGAGTCCCTTCTACTCCGAGAGCCGTTAGAGAGCCCAGGCCCCTGTGTCTGAGCTACCCCACCTGCATTTCCCACTTTGTCTCCGCCCGGGCTCGCAAGTCCCTCCTTGTCCTCATAGGCCACCCGCCTTGGCCGTCTCCCCAACCCTTAGTGACCACCGCTGTCAGGAGAACCCAGGCTCCGACCTCCCGTCCCAGTCGCCTGAGGGTGAGGCCTGGCTTGAGCCTCTGTGTGTTTCTCTGAGCACAGCCTGTGTGCAGTCACAGCCCCGACACTGGAGAATCATCGAATGTAAGTACTGGCCACAGAGGTGAGCTTCCTGGTAACGATGGGGTTTCAGGTCAGGCCACAGAGTTGAGCTGGGCGTGACCAGTTGAGGTTCTGAGTGGGAGAGCATGGACAGCGTCCAGGGGTCCCTGAGCCCCAGGACCCCACAGGGCAGGGAAGACACAGACCCTCAGCTCTCCTACCGCCTCACCCCCCTCTCTTGGTCCTCATTGGATCTCAGTCTGTTGTGCGGTGGTTACAAACGCTCCTGCCATACCAAGGACAAAACGGACACGGATTTTTGCAGAGAGAATGCAAAAGTCCTGTTTGTGATGCTGAAGGAAATTGATCTGGTTTTCAGAAGCACCCACTGATTGCTCAGAGCAGGGAGGTGCTGAGGATTTATCACATCCCACTGCTGAGCCTAAAAGCAGACCCTCCAGACCTGTCAGGGTCCCGGCAGATCATCTTCAGGCCACAGTGAAGACGATGCACCATAGACAAGGTATAAATACACAGACCCTTGAGACATGGAGCCATGTGCTCAGAACACTTTTCCAGGCCGCGAACAGTGCAGTCCAACACCGCAGCTACCTGCCACATATGGCTAATGAGCATTTGAAATGTGGCCAGTCCAAATGGAGATGTGTCATCCGCACAAAATACACACCAGGTTTCTGGAGACTTGGTGGGAAATCACACGTGCGGTATCTCCTCGTAGTTGTAATCAGCTGTCCACAGTTGTGTACATTGCAATCAATTGTATATTGATTCAATGTTGAAATAATATTTTGAATATATTGGGCTAAGTGAAATAAATTATGGAAATTATACATGGTGTGTGCATGTCAAGTGCTTTGGCACCTCTGCTTCCTTTACCTGTGTTTAATGTGGCTACTGGACAATTTTAAATTACCATGTGGCTTGCATTTGTGGCTTGTGCTATACTTGTGTTGGCCTAGAATATAACATACCATTTCATGAATGTTGTTACCCCGTTTTACTGATGAACCAACCAGCTCAGGTTGAAGGGCTTGGCCAAGGACACCAGCTGCATAAGCCGAACTCACATTCAGAGAGTGATCCTGGCTGGACAGTCTACTCCATGATGAAACTCCTAAAACAAGAGATGTTGTTGTGACACGATCTCATGTGAAGTTTTAGTGCCAGTGAGGACTGAAGCCCATGTGGAATCTGGGGGAAATTAAATAAAAATCCATGACTCCGGGATGAGGATCACCTGACATCAGCTAGAATGTTAAGGTTCAGGATGGTTTGTAGTGCGTGATGCTTGGGCGGGCTTCTGGGTTCCCTGCGTGAACTTGGACCAGTTCCTGCTCTGGTCTTCAGTTTCTCCGTCTGAAGAGAAGGAGCTGGATTAAATGTCCTCTGAGGCCCGTCAGGATCCGGGATGCCTTTCAGACTCCTCCCTCCCAGCACTTGAGAGTGAGCTTGAGAGCGTGTTGCTGGGTCCTGGGGCAAGTGACCCCCTCAGGTGTCATCTGTGAGATAAGGATGAGAACAGTGTGGTTGTCAGAGAGTTGCTCTGAGGATTAATGGGAGAATGCAGCTGATGCACTCAGCACACAGGAAGCACCCAATACATGGTGGCTCTCATCAGCGTAGCAGTAACCAGGGTGACCAGCTGGCTTGGATAGTTCTGGGAGGGCAGACTCAGATTCACAAGCATTATCTGCCTTGGAGCCTCCCCCTAACCTGACACACTCAAACACTGAATTTGATCCAAGGCAGGATCACCTTGAACTTGGCTTTTGAAGGGTTTGTTACCACTGCATCTCAATTCCCTGATTGCATGGGTAACAGAAGCACCCAGGAAGAGCACGGCTTGGCAGGGGCCCCAAGGATGGTATTGCAGAGGGAGACTCAAGGTTCTTGTAATAGAGCATCTTCCGGCATGTTCACAGAGGAAGAAGTGTTAGTTCTTAGCGTTATTTCTGTCCTTCGGGGATAGTGGTCAGATGTTGCTTTGCCATCCATTGGGGAAAGGGTGCAGATCCGAGGCGGTAGGCTTTCTTCACCCCTATTTTCCCACCGTGGGAGGACACAGACCTCAGTTCTTCTCAACAGCTGTTTTCATTTTTTTTTTATCCTTGAACTGTGGGTAAACAGCCTCAGACAGTAGATAAAAGCTTTGTCAGCTCAGCAGCTCACCTCCTACATACAACCTCCTTCTTAAGAATGTGAGTCTGCACTAGGAGTAAGCTGATTTTGGTTTGTCTCCTGGGTTGTTATCTTGCACCTTAACTGGGAGGAACCTTGAGTTCAAAGCCTCGGCTCCCAGCTGTTTCTGGCGTTCATCGGCTGCCATCTGCTGGGCGATCCTGGTATGACGTGATCTCCTTGGCTGGCGGGCTAAAGGGTAATGCGTTTCTTCCATTCAATCAAAATATACCTATTGAGCAGAAACTCTGTGTCAGGCATGGTTCTAGGCACTTGGGATTCATCCGTAAACAAAATATATAAATATCTCTGTTCTTCTGAAATTACATTCTTGGAGAGGGTAACTATCAGTCAACAATAAAAATAATACATTAAGAATACTATATGTGATTCATTATTGAATATAACTTGGGGAGCCCTTGCCTTTGATTTTCATGTGGTGCAAGTGCAAGTTCAGTGCTCTGTTCAGAACAAACGTCATAGTGACTTAAAACTTTCAATACAAAGGAAGTTTCCATGACAGCAATAAAATACAACCCACTGACCAGGACAATCAGGGGCTTGTCCGCACTGAGAATTCAGAGCATGTGAAAAATGCCTTCAGAATGACTGCTAAGGTATCATCATGAATGATAGGCTCTTAGGATCCCTTAGAGCAGCCGTGGTGTGTGAAGCCGTTCTCAGGCTACAAGTTGTCATCTACATGATTCTATCTAAATTAATGCATTTTATTAAGATAAATATACTTAAGTTTTCAAGAAAAAATAGTATTATATGTTACAAAGTGATACATGCATGGAAAAAAATGTGGAACATGTAAAGGGGATGGGAAGTGCTGACTGGGAAAGGTGAGTGGCAATTATGAATAGTTTTCAGGGTCAGCCTCATGGAGAAATTGACTTTTGAAGAAAGGCTTGATGAAAACAAAGGACTTTGCCATAGAGGAGTGTACCTGGCAGAATGGATGGGAGTGCAAAGGCCCTGGGGTAGAAATGTGCTATGTGCCTTTGGGGAACATCAGGCAGGCCAGGGTGGTTAGAGAGAGTGGGAGGGAAGAGGAATCAAAAAGGCGATCAAAAAGAGGAAGAGGGGCTGAACAATGCAGGGTCTTGTAGGCCATTGTCTGAGGACTTTTTCTGTCTTGACTTGCTCGGGCTACCACAGACTAGATGGCTCACACAACAAACACTTATTTCTCACAATTCTGGAGGCTGGGAAGTCTACCATCAAGGTACCAGCTGATCCAGTTTCTGGTAAGGACCCACTTTGGCTTGTCAAGGGCCAACTTCTCCTTGCTGTGTGCTCACATGGCCTTTCCTCAGCTCCCTTCTGTCTTCTTGTTCTTATGAGGCCACTAACCCCATCATGAGGGCCCCTTCCTTGTGACCTAACTTAACCCTATTTACCTCCCAAAGGCTCTATCTGTGATGGCCATCGCAGTGAGGCTGAGGGCGTCAACATATAAATGGGGTGAGGGACACGAACATTCAGTCCATAATACTGGCCTTCACTTCAGAGATGCCATTCCAGAGAGAGGCGGCTGGAACCCAAGCTGCAGCACGACAGTGGTGACATCCAGAAAATGCTCTCAGACACACAGTCACTCTGGGAACTCTCTTCATTCGTTCAGTAAATCCAGAAGTAAAATGGGAAAAAGAAAGACGTGTCATGTGTTGAAGGCGATGTGTGGTGCGTGCGTGCGTGGTGAGTGTGTGCAGGGACTATGTGCGAGTGTTTTTGGTGTGGGTGTGAGCATGCGTGTGTAATGCTAAGCACTCACTCAGTAGTTGATACTTTATGCTTTAATTTTGGCACCTCCTCCAAACAAGCAAAAACAGTTTGCTGCACAAGAGTGCTTTCTAAGTACCTGTTTACCAGGACAACTGTGCTTTCTGCCAGAGCCTCTCACCTTTCCTTCCCCATCCAGCTCAGCCCTTGGAGCTGTGACCAGGAAGGCTCTGTCCTCCTGGCACATCTCAGTACAGCAGGCAGAACTTCCTCTCCCCTCCGTCCTGGGAATTCAGCTGGATGTCTTTCCTTCTGCCACCGCTGCTTCCCACCCTGCTTCTCAGGAGTGGAGCCCTCCCTTCACCTAGCCTCCTATGGAGGGTGCAGAGTTGGGTTAGACCTGCCACTGCCCCACCTGAAGGAGATGACCATCTCCTAGGTCACCAAAGTCATGATTAGACTCAGTTGCCCAGGGTAGAGAGGTGAGAAGCTCATGAGATCTGGAGGCAGACTGTGTGCCTTTAAATCCTGTATTTACTGCTTCAACCCTAAGGTTTAGATGTTCTTTAATGTCTTTCAGCTTCGGCTCCAAAGGAAAAGTCAATACCCATCTCATAGAGGAGTTGAGGGGGCTAGAGGGATCCATCATTCATGTCCTTGATTTACTGAGCACCTACTATGTGCCCGGTGCTGTCCAAAGGCTCAAGAATGAACTCTCATGGAGTGTATATTCCAGTTGGATATACTGTTAACTGGCACTGTCAGAAGCAGGTGTTCAAGTTTCTGAAATACCTACCCAGTATGCTCTCAGTTATTGAAATTTTATGTGTGTGTGTGTGTATACATACACACATACACATGCATATGTTTAAAGAATGGAAGATTCCAAAGGACAGATACTGTATAATAGCATTTATATTTGTTTAAAAAATATAAACCATGCTATATAAATATTTTTAACATGTATTAAAATAGCAATGCTATTAAAACATTTACCAAAACTATACATGCTGACAACTTCAGGATAATGTTCCCTGGTGAGAGAGAGAAGAGAATGGGATATGGAACTAGATGTTTAGCTACATCTATAACATTTTACTTCTCTCAGACCTGAAAAAATATGGCAAAATAATAACTTCTATTGAATATTTTAGATATATTATTTCATATACTAAATACAAATTCTAAATTGTGCATATTATTTCTGTATTACAGATCAGTAAACTGAGCCTCAGTGAATTATTGCACCAAGCAGGAAGCTGGTAATTGAAACTAAGTGTATCTAAATTTGAAGTCTTAGCTCGTTTCATTAAATCATACAACCTCTTGAATGTATGTTAATACGTAATTGGGTTCTGTTTGCAAATATTTTGT
This sequence comes from Camelus bactrianus, assembly GCF_048773025.1. Classification (NCBI taxonomy): domain Eukaryota; kingdom Metazoa; phylum Chordata; class Mammalia; order Artiodactyla; family Camelidae; genus Camelus; species Camelus bactrianus. The sequence goes on from NC_133549.1 coordinate 28,494,618, forward strand.
AGAGGATTTATGCAACAAGATTTTGTTCAAGATCTAAGTTTATGAGAGATATTGGACTGTAGTTTTCTTTTTTTTATTATTAAACTTTATGTTTTAGAGTAGCTTTAGGTTCACGGCAAAATTGAGTGGTAGGTACGAGAGTTCCCATATACCCCTTGTCCCTGACCCACCCCCAACTCCCTTATGGACATCTTGACACCAGAGTGGTACATTTGTTACAATTGATGACCTACGTTGGCACATCATTATCACCAAAGTGCATAGTTTACATTAGGGTTCACTCTTGGTGGTGTACATTCTATGGGTTCAAAGGTTTAATGCCATGTATCCACCACTGTAGTATCATACAGAATCGTTTTACTGACCTAAAAATTCTCTGTCCTGCCTATTCGTTCCTTCCCCCAACTCCTGGCAACCACTGATCTTTTTACTGTCTTCATAATTTTGCCTTTTCAAGAATGTCATAAAGTTGGAATCATACAATATGTAGTCTTTTCAAATTGACTTCCTTCACTTAGTAATATACATTTAAGATTCCTCCAGGTCTTTTCATGGCTTGATAGCTCATTATTTTTAAGCGCTGAATTATATTCCATTGTCTGGACTGAAGGATATCTTGGTTGCTTCCAAGTTCTGGTAATCATGAATAAAGCTGCTGTAAACATCTATGTGCAAGTTCTTATGTGTGCATTGTCAGTGTTTTGGATTTGGGCCATTTCAGTAGATGTGTCGTGGTGTCTCATTGTTTTAATTTGCATTTCCTTGATGGCAAATGATAATATAGAGCATAGTTTCATAAGTGTTTTGCCATTTGTATATCTTCTTTGGTGAGGTCTGTTCAGATCTTTTGCTAATTTTTAAATCAGATTGTTTTCTTATTGTTGAGTGTTAAGAGTTTTTTTGTATTTTCAGATACCAATCCTTTATCAAATATGTCTTTTGTGAGTATTTTCTCCTAGTCTGCAGCTTGTCTTCTCATTCTCTTGACATTGCCTTTCATGGAGCAGAAGTTTTAAATTTTAATAAAATCGAGCTTATCAGTGATTTCTTCATGGATGATGCCCTTGATATTGTATCTAAAAAGTCTTTGCCATACCCGAGGTCACCTGGATTTTCTCTTATGTTAATTTGCTCTTCTTTTTCTAGTTTTCTAATGTGGAAGCTTAGATTATCAATTTTAGATATTTCTTCTTTTCTAACACATGCATTCAGTGTTATAAATTTCCTTCTAAGCACCGTTTTCACTGCATCCCACAAATTTTGATAAATTGCATTGTCATTTTCGTTTAGTTAAAAAATATTTTTATATTTCTCTCGAGATTTCTTACTTGACCCGTGTGTTATTCACAAGTGTGTTGTTTGATCTCCAAGTGTTTGGGGAGTTTTCCAGCTATCTATCTGTTATTAATTTCTAGTTTAATTCCGCTGTGGTCCAAAAGCAGACATTGTATGACTCCCATTTCTTTTAAATTTGTTACAGTGTGTTTTATGGCCCAGAAGATGGTCTATCTTGGTGAATGTTCCATGAGAGCTTGAGAAGAATGTGTATTCTGCTGTTACTGGATGAACTAGTGCATAAATGTCAACTATATCCAGTTGAGCAAGGGTGCTGTTTACTTCAACTATGTCCTTATTGATTTTCTGCCTGCTGGATCTATTTCTGATAGCAGGATGTTAAAGTCTCCAACTGTAGTATTGGATTCTTCTTTTTCTCTTTACAGTTCAGTTTTTGCCTTGTGAATTTTGATGCTCTGTTGTTAGGCACATACACATTAAGAATTGTTATATCTTCTTGGAATATTGACCCTTTTATCATTATGTAATACCCCTCTTTATCCCTGATAACTTTCCTTGCTCTGAAATCTGCTCTGAAATCTACTCTGCCTGAAATTAACATAGGTATTCCTACTTTCCTTTGATTGATGTTAGCATGATGTATCTTTCTCCATCCCTTTACTTTTAATCCATATGTGTCTTTATATTTAAAGTGGGTTTCTTGCAGACAGCATATAGTTGGGTCTTTTTTTTCTTTTAATCCATTCTGACAGTCTCTGTCTTTTAATTGGGATATTTAGATCATTGACATTTAAAAAGATTACTGATATAATTGAATTAACATCTACCATATATGATACTGTTTTCTATTTGTTGTCCTTTTTCTTTGTTTCTGTTTTTGTCTTCCACAATTTTTCTGCCTTTTGTGATTTTAATTGAGCATTTTATAAGATTTCATCTTCTCATTTCTTAGCATATCAATTATAAATTATACTTTTCTAGAAAAACTCTTTTTTAAAAAAACTTTTAAAAACCACCTTTTAAAATTATACTTTAAGAAAAAAACTGATTGCTCTTGAGTTTGCAATATGCATTTACAACTACTGCAAGTCCTCTGCTTTCAAGTACTATACCACTTCACAGGTAGTGTAAATGCCTTATAACAACAACGGAAATAACATATAACCAAAAACCCCCCCAAAATCCTAATTCTTCCCTCCTGTCTCTTATATCACTGCTATAATTCAGTTCACTTATGCATAAGCATTCCTAAGTGTATGTGTGTATATATGATGATATGTGCTTATATATATAACACATTGTTGCTATTATTTTGAACAAAACTATCTGTTAGATCAACAAAGAATAAGAAAAACAAAAGTTTTTCTTTTACCTTCATTTATTCTTTCTCCAGTGTTTTTCCTTTCTGTATATAGATCCAAGTTTCTGATCTATATGATTTTTCTTCTCTCTAAAGAACTTTTGACATTTCTTGAAAGTCAGGTCTACTGGTAACAAATTCCCTCAATTTTTGTTTATCTGAGAAAGTTTTTATTTATCCTTCAGTTTTGATGGATAATTCCAAGAGTATAAAATTCTATATTGGTGGGGGTTTTTTTCTTCTCAGCATGTCAAAATACTTTACTCCATCCTCTTCCTTGCATGTTTTCTGAGAAGTTGGACGTAATTCTTGTCTTTGCTTCTTTATAAATAAGGTGTTTTCCCCCCTCAGCTTCTTTCAAGATTTTTTTCTTGATCTTTGATTTCTTGGATTTTGAATATGATATACCTGGGTGTAGTTTTTCGTTGTTGTTTGTTTGTTTTGGCATTTACCCTGCTTGATGTTCTTTGAGCTTCCTGGATCCGTGGTGTGGTGTCTGACATCAGTTTGGAGAAATTCCTAGTCAATGTTACTTCAAATATTGTTTCTGTTTCTTTCTTTCTTTTCCTTCTGGTATTTCCATTACACGTATATTCCATCTTTTCTAGTTGCCCGGCAGTTCTTGGATATTCTGTTTCATTCTTTTCCAGTCTTTTTCTCTTCGCTTTTTAGTTTTAGAAATTCTATTGAAATTTCAGAGGGTCTCTCCTCAACCATGTCCCTATTAATGAGCCCATCAATTTCATTTCTTTTATTGTGTTTTTGATCTCCAGCATTTTGACTCTTTCTTAGAATTTCTGTCTCCCCACTTGTACCATCTATCTGTTCTCACACATTGTCTACTTTTTCTTTTAAAACACTTTGCCTGTTAATCATAGTTTTTTAAAAATTCCTGGCCTGATAATTTAAACATTCCTGCCATATCTGACTCAGGTGCTGATGCTTGACCAATTTCTTCAAACTATGTTTTTTTGCCTTTCAGTATGTCTTGTAATTTTTAATTTTTGAAAGCCAGGCAGGATGTACTAGGGAAAAGGAACTGCTGTAAAGAGGCATTTAGTAATGTACTGGTAAGGCATGGGGGCAGGGGGAGCATTCTTTAGTCCCACAATTGGGTCTCAGTCTTTTGGTGAGTCCGTGCCCTGGCCTGTGAATTTCACCGATGCTTCTGTTCCTCCTCCCCAGCTTCAGTGGGACAGGATGGCTAGAGGGAGCTGGAGCTGGTATTTCCTTCCTTCACATGGAGGACTAAAGTAGGCTGGAGCTGAGTATTTCTCTTCACCTAGGCTTAATTAGGCTGTGATAAAACCCCAGTGTGTTAGTCTCTAGTAAATAATTTTGATTGAGGGCAGGCTTGTTAAGAACTGAATTCTCTGGCACATTTCAAAATGATTCCTTTTTCCATCTCCCTGCTGGAGGCACAAGGGGATTTTTCTCCAGTATTCACTGTGAGATCCTAGTGGATGTCCTGGAGGTAAAACTCCCCAAACTGTGGGGGCCCCTATGACTGGTTTCTGTGGAGAGTTTAACTCACAGGCTCCACACTGAGCTTCCAACTATTTGTCAGTTGCAGTTCGGGCTTTTCCAGCCCTGCACTGGTTTCCACGGAGGTTTCTGCTCTGGTAAGGTGTGAATCTCTGTATCCTCCTCTTTGTTTCTCCAATTTTTGGAGCAGGAATTTGCCTTGTGACCTCACTTGTCTGATGAACATAAGAAGAGTTGTTGACATTTCAGTTTGTTCAGCTTTTTATTAGGATGCACTGGTGACTTCTAAGCTCCATATGTGCCAGACCAGAAACTGAAAGTCTCCTGGTTTTCTTTTCCTGTACTGTCTTTGGTTTTGGTATAACAGGGATACCAGCTTCATAAAATGAGTTGGAAAGTGCTCTCTCTTCTGTTTTCTAGAAAAGATGATGTAAATTTTATGTTACTTCTCTAAATGTTTGGGAGAATTCTCCAGTGTGGAACTGAAGATTTCTTTTTCAGAAGCTTTTAAAATTACAGACTCAATTTTTTAAATGATTATAGAGCAATTCCGATTATCCATTTTATCTTGGTTGTTTTGGTAGTTTATGATATTTGAGGAATTGGTCCATTTCTTTCAAGTTGTTCAATTTATGAACATAAAGTTGTTCAGTGTATTTGCTTATTACCTTTTAAACGCCTGCAGGAGCTGTAGTGACCCTTGTCTCATTTCTGATGTTGATTATCTATGTCTTCTTTTTATCTTTGTCAGTCTTGCTAGATGTTTATCAATTTTATTGATGTCATTAAAGAATCAATTTTTGTTTCATTGATTTTCTCCTATTGTTTTCCTTTTTTAAATTTCAGTGATTTCCACTCCAACCTTGAACATTTCCTTCTGCTTTACTTTGGGTATAATTTTGTCCTGCTCTTCCTAGTTTCTTGAAGTAGGAAGTTAGATTTTTAAATCTGATACATTTCTTCTTTTCAATAATTTTTTTTTTTAATTTTTGGGTGAGGGAGTAATTAGGTTTATTTATTTATTACTTTTTTGGAGGAGGTCCTGGGGATTGAACCCAGGACCTCATGCATGCTAAGCATGCACTCTACCACTTGAGCTATACACTCCACCCATTTGAGACATTTCTTCTTTTCTAATGTAGTAAGCATTTAATGTTATACATTTCCCTCTTAGCTCTGCTTTAGCTGCACCCCACATATTTTGATGTTATATTTTAATTTTCACTTAAGTTCTATGTATTTTTTTTTTATTTCCTTTGAGATTCTCTCTTTGACTCATGAATTGTTTAGAAGTGTGCTGCTTAATTTCTAAGTGTTTGGAGATTTTCCTGTTGTCTTTCTGCTCACTGAATTTTAATAACTGTCTCTGACAATATTTTATCTCCATGAGAACAGACTTTTTCCCTTTATTCTACCATTATATCACTAATGCTGAAAACAGGACAGTAGTTTGTGCTCAAAAAATAAGGATGAGTGAATGATGGAAATATTTAACTTAAAAATCAATAAAGGGAAAACTGAAAGTTAAAAAGAGGGAGGGAGGCATCAGAACACTGACGGTAATTATCACTGGGTGGGGAAATAAGGGTGTATTTTATTTCTTTTTTTATCTTTCATATTTTTCAAATTCTCTGAAATAAGCATATACTACTTTTATAATCAGGTAAAGGAATTATAAAAGTGGAAGTTACACTTTCTGATCACCTTCACTCCCTCCCTGCAGGTCATATCAGAATTTGAATTGCTGAAAAAGCTGAAGATGAGAGGCAGGGCCACAGAAAGACTGGGAAGAAGATTCCAGAGATGAACTGACCCAAACTTTCAGGAATACAGGTAAGGGCCCTGGTAGCCACTCACTTTTTTAAGTTTCTGAGATTGCTGCTATGATAATTTATCATGAAGACCATGCCCATTTTGAGTCATAAAGGTCAATTTCATCCTTCTTTTCTCACCCTACAGAGGCCCCTAGTGACCTTGTGAATTAATATTCATACCAAAAGATCTGGTTTGCCTTTGGAAGTAAACCATCCATCTAAGTCCAGCCTTCAAAATTCCTTTGATGGTTTATTTTGAGGAAGCAGTATTGGCATTTGTTTTCAGGGTTCATGGTATGCAAAAGATTACAAAAAGTAAGAGGGAGCAGAGCGTAGACACTATCTTTTTAAAATATAATTATCTTTTACACCTTTAGTCATAGTCTGTTCATGTTTTTTCAAGGCAATTTCTTCAGGAAACTGAGTAGACAAGACAATTTGATGGTGACCCCTGATGGCTAAGGTCACTCAGAGAGTTCTTAGGTATGGACAGTTTCTGAAGATAACTGAATATGCTTTTCTACTTTTGAAAACAATGCTGAGAACTTGGTTTAAATTTTTAAAATATTTTCATTCAACAAAGAGATTGCATAGAGGCTGGAAATTTTTTTCACCCTTTTCCACTTTTGAGGTGAAGTGACGTATGTCCACGAGTCTTGCTTTGGCTAATGAAATGTGTGCAAAAGTGACTTTGGGCAAAAACCTCAGGCCAGGGTGTAATTCACTACACTCTCTTCCTTCTTCTGTTGTGGTTGTGGATATGTGTGTTAAAATGAAGCCATTCAGGGTCCCAGAGTCACCGTGGCAGACAGAGCACCCCATGATGACCTGCAATGGACAGGTGGCATGAACAGAAAGCATTCATTGTGTAACGTGGCTAAGGTCTGATGGTTGTTACTGCAACAAAACAGCCTATACTCACTAATGAGCATGTGCGGGCACATTCACGCACACACTTACTGAGTACCTATGTGTGCAAGGGAGGGACCCAGGGCTGTGGGGGTGGGGAATTCAAGGTAAAATGCAATCTCTGTCCCCAAAGAGTTTACAAGCTGGTTTGGCAGAGAAGATACCAGACAGTGCAGAATAATAATGACCCAGGAGTGCGTAGTTCAAGAGCAAAATGAAAACAACTAGATGTTTGTGTAGCTGGAGCCAGAGAAGGACTTGGCCAGGTGGGGCCCGGGCGATGTAAGAAAGGCTCCTGCATCCTCCTCTCGGCCCCTCTGCATTCGCCCTCCACCCTTCTCCCCACGGCGAGTTTGGGCTCATCATGGCAAATCCTTCAGTGTTCAGACTTTCCCCTGTTTTCACATTTGAACAACTTTATGGGTTTCGGGAAATCCCTTGTAGCTCTTACATATCCCCATGTATTGTATCCATGTTGTGAAATTTTGACTGTCAGCTACATATTGGTGCGACACAAGCAAAGGATTACTGTAACTGAGTTATTTTTAAAGTTAAAATGTATTTTTATGTGCCTTTGAATTTTTATTGCCGAGTCCATATTTTATAGATACTGCATCAGATATGGTCATTTGACTTTTTCCATTGGGGTTCCATTGTAAGCTGTGTAGGTCTATGTTTGGAAAAGTTTATTCCTACTTGGCTTTTTTTTTTTTTTTAAAGTCTGTTATACTTTCCACAGCAGCCAACAATGCATTGTGAAGTGTAAAGACACAGGTTACTCCCAATGCTTTTGCAGAGACTGTGGGCTACACCACATAATGTTATTTGGAAATACGGGTATTTTTTGTACAGTGCATAGTCGCATTACACAGGTATTTCATACAACTCAATAAAAAGTAAATGTTAAAATTAAAAAAAAAAAAAACCTGTCTGCACTACGTTAGTAGGCTCCTCTCTCTCTGGCTCCTGATCAGGTTGGGTCAACAGGGGGATGGGGCGAGGACTTAGTAGAAGACTGGAGGCAGAGGGAGGGTGAAGCTGGAATATCGATTCCTCTGGCTGCCTTCTCGCAGCTTCTCGCAGCTCTCACAGGCTGGCTGCACCCCTGGGCTGGAGGTCTCAGCTCCTGTCAAAATGACCCTCCCTACTTGACTGTCTCCTTCCAGATTCCCACAATGCCCTCTTCCCTCACCCCGCCCCCGCTTAGGCTCAGGGGTGGTAAGAGTCCCATAATCAGTGATTAAGCTCAGTATCCTCATTATCCCCTTTGGTTTCCTGATATCCTGCCCACACCTTTGTAAACAGTCTTTTTTTTTTTTTTTTTTTTTAAAAAAGAAGACCTTAAATTATCCTATTCGGAGCTTGCCATCTGTTTCCTGATAGACCCTGAACCAAATGATCCCGCTTTGGGGAGCCAGCCAGGGAACTGAAGTGACCGTGCTTTGTCTAATTATAGAGTCTGTTGGTAAAAGAAGCAGGATGCTTTTAAATGATCAGTTCTTCATTAAGAAATGAATTTGTACATTACTCTGCTTCCCCCACCCAAACTGGAAGATTCTGCTCCAAAATAGAAACGGGTTGGAGTCAAAGCATTGGCCCCTTTGCACTTATGATGAGCGAGTGGGCCCCTCACAGCCTTTGTCTCACAAAGCGCTTTGCAAATGCTGGGGCCACAGGAGCCAACCAGGATGCCCTGTCACCTCCAAGGAGCTTCCCCATCCCCCCTTGGCTGGCAGAGTGGACACAGAATTCCAGCCACTGTTTTCAACTTGAACCTGAGGGCAAAAGCCTAACTTCTAGCTGCTCAAGGAAAATTCTAGACCTTTCTTTTGGGTTCCCACATATAGCATAGAGGTGCTTGGGAAAGAAACACCATCTCTTTGCCATGACCTTACCCACTGGGAGTTGTCCTGTGTCCTGCCCTGGGATTCTTGTTTCAAATTCACTGAGTTTATTCATTTGTTAGTTGGTTTTTCACATGGGGAGTCAAAGGAGCCTTTGCAAGAGTTGGACTTGGGAGAGTTCTGGGCTCTGTTCTCTATTCCACCACCCCCGTCAGCCCCTGCTCCTTATCTGTACCCCACTCTGGAAGGTGCAGCCAGGAGGAGGCTGGTACCTGGAGCCCCGGCATTTCCCAAAGCAGCTGGAATGAGCAGATGTTGACTGCAGCTGCTGGGGCTGGACCCGGAGGGCAGGTCCGCTCGGGCATGCTAGGATATAAAGCTAGAGGAATGCAGGCAGTAGTTTGGAAGATTTAGGAGTTCTTAGGCTATCACCGGATTCTACTGTGTTGTCATTGACATACGTTTGTATTCTCTCCTGAGCAGGTAAGAGGTGGGGAGAACAAAGGGAGTGCGTTCCCGCCTTGCCAGGTCTGCACAGCTGGGCAGATGAGGAGAGATGCAGAGGAGGGGGTCGGGGATTGTCTGGGAGTCTGAGCATCCTGTTTCTCCTTGTGCGCCGGAGGGTGCATACCGGGGCCTGTGGCAGTACTGCCGAGATGTAACTCACAGTAGCACAGCTTGTGCTAACAACTCCCTTGAATTAAAAACACGCTTTTCAAGGAAACAAATACCGATTCAATCAGCAAACAGCAGAGATCTCTCATTATAATCGTAAAGAAAGGCAGGGCTGTCGAGCAGCATAAGAGCTTCTGGAAAGGAGAGAGGAAATACTCTGGAAGGAAGGAGCAGGAACAGAGCCCGTGCCCCAGCCACCCTCATCTTTTTGGTCAGATACTGGGAGCACCTTCTGGAGCAGGGGAGAAACAGCAGCTCCTAAATGCCAGCTGCTCTTCCAGAGGTGACCAGACTCTAGCTTCTCCATGGAAGTTGCCCTAAAGCAGGGCTCTCATGCTCTACTGTGCACAAATGGCCCCTGCGGATCTTGTTGAAATGCAGGTTGTGATTCTGTAGGTCTGGCCTGAGAGTTTGCACTTCTAACAAGCTCCTAGCTGAGGGTGATTTGGCTGGTCCACGGAACACACTGAGAATAAGTAACGAGGCGTGGGAGGGTGCTGCCGGCTCAGTACCACTTCCCTTCCCTCCAGACTATAAGAAAACAGAAGCAAGTGTAAGTACCCAATTCAGCAGCCTGGGAAGTTGGATGAAATGACCCAAGCCTTGGCCTGGTGACCTAGCAGCTGCCCCAGGAGCTCCTTCTCCAAACTCCCCTGCGCTAGCTCCCAAGAGTGAGTGACGTGCAGGGGTTGGTTGGGGTCAGCTGTCCCCAGGAAAAGAGACCGGTCACCTGGCACAAGTGCGCGGGGCAGCTTACCTTTGTGACTTGACCCCGGTCCTGGACAGATGGGCCACAGAACTTGACTGGCCGCTCACTGACACTCACTCATTCATTTCTTCACCACTTAGTGAGCTTCTAGTACCCCAGACACGGGGGTCCAGAGAGGAAGGAGCAGATGTGTCCTCCTGAAGCTTACTGGACTGCCAGCCCCTGGGAATGGACCCATTTCTCAAGGACATGTGGCTGATGGATAAGAAAACTGATGTTTATTTAGGATAATATTTGTACTAGTGATGATGGGAGCTTACACGTCTTTAAAGGCCTGGGATGTACTCACTGTTGTGCTGAGCACTTTGCATGGACCATCTCATTAATCCTCACAGCAGCCTGTGGGGCAGCTACTGTTATTAAATCCACTCCAAAGATGAGGAAACTGAAGCTCAGAGAGGTTAGGTAACCTTCCAGAGGACACCAGCGAGTGAGGAGAGGAACTGAGATTCATGCCCAGGCAGGCTGACCCCAGTCTAGGCTCTGAGCCTCCATCCCCACAGGCTGGGTCTGCACTTCCGCTCATGGGCACGTGCCCTGCCCGTGGGGAGAGCTGCGAAGCCAAACCACAGTCAGTGGCTAAGTGAGTATGGAATCTGATGGTGGGCAGTGGGGCATCGGATGAGGTGGGTGATATTAATCACAGAAGCATCCCACTCTAAAACTTGATGTTATGAGTACCTATCCCCGTAACTGGACACACCTTCAGCACAGGCCAGGCACTCGAGTTCCTGGCCCAGAGTCCCCTTCTTTCCCCTGGGGAAAGCCAAGAACACACTGCTTGGCTTTGCTAAGTCTTGTTCCTCTCTTCCCTGGGTTCCCCTAGCTTTGCACACGGACACGCACACTGGTGATGACCACATTCTCTTTTGGATATGTTAATCTTGTGAACCAGATGAAACAAAGTCTTTGCTCATCTCTTCTCTGAACTATTATATTTGTTTTAGAGTTTAACCCTCAGAAGACTGCCTTATTTCTCAGAATCCAGGTTCCACCAGGGCCTCTCACTGCAGCCCAGAATTTCTTTCCACCTTTGAAGCCCCCAGGTGATTCTGTATGGCCACCTCTCTTGACACCCAGGTAGCAGATATGAGGAGCCTTAAATGGTCTGGAGTCTCCATGGTTTCTTTTTTTTTTTTTGAATGCACTCTCAGAGGGAGGTTGGATAACTTTGCGCCCAGTTTTCATTCATCTCAGAAGCTGCTGTTTGGCTTTTGTGCAGGAGAATCTCTCCTGGTCAACTTCCATGTAACCTGCAGTGCTTAACCTCAGCTCTCCATCCCTGCAGAAATCTCCATCCACCACATGCTGGGCCCACGCTGCTAGCAAGCCTTCTGCGGGCATTCCTGTTGGATTTTTAATGTATCATCTAACCACCAATCCTAATACCATCAGATAAGAGAGGTTCTGCTGCATTGTGCTTGTTTTAAAAAAAAATTGCAAATGCTACCCACCTGGAGTTAAGTCCAGCCTTAGGAAGACAGAATAATCACCCAAGGAGGCCAGGCATGCCTGCAGCCACTAAGATCCTCAGACGCTATGTGCTGTAGGAGCACCAAAGAGGGGATTATATGAGCTTGTGTGGGTGCAGAAGTCTTCCTTGAGGTGAGATTCCTGGTGGACCTTTGTTATGGGTTGAGTGATGTCCTCCTGCCAATTTCATACGCTGAAGTCGTCAAAGTGTCTACCGTCTAAGAATATAATCCCAGTCAGCAGTCAGCTGAGTGCTTCCAGAGGCTTCTCATGCTTTGTTTTGTTTGTAATCCTCACCTCCCCTCCTGCTTGGAGCTCCTCTCATTCCCATTTTACAGACAAGAAGACTGAGGCTTCATGAATGTGGCCAAAGTCTGAATAGTTACCATTCAGTGTCCCAAGTGCTCTCACTAGAGCCTGCCACGCTGCCTTGGGAGCTGGGGACTGGCTTTTCAAAGCAGTGCAGGCTGGGGGAAGGACAGAACGGTAGCTGAGCTGCTTCTTGAAGGACTCAGCAGGCAAAGCAGAAGGGACAGGAGTTCCTGAAGCAGGAACACATGTGCAGAAGCACCCGGGTGTAAAAGAGTACAGTTAGGGGCGTGCATCCTTTGTTTAATTCTGGAGTTTAAGAGGCTTTCAAGGTCATGATGGGAGATGCAGCTGTGGAGAGAGACAGGGGCAAGATTATAAAGACCTTTGAACGGCACCCTAAAAAGCACAACTTCTGGAAGCAATAGGGAGCCGTGGAAGGTTGTTAAGCAGGGGAGAGAGTATCTGACAGATCACAGAGCAGTAGAAGTGAGCCATATTGTCAGTGCCCTGGGTGATGGGGGTGAAGAGCCTGGATGGGGTGAGCTGAGAAGTTTCCTGGAGGCAGGGCCCTCTGTTGGAAAGGAGGAGCCTGCTGGGCCCAAAGCCCCAGTGAAGGCAGCATGCTGAGAAGGAAAGGCAGTCTGTCATGAACAGAGAACATCATACCCGGAACATTTTAGCCTCAGTCCAAGTTTTCCCTGCACCCACTTCAGCACGGGGAACTGAAAAAGAAACAGCTAAGAAAATGTCTAGTTTATTAAAACAGCTGAGTTCCTGTCTCTCTCAGGCTTTCTAGCCAGGACTTTCCTGCTATTTTCAGATGTTCCAGAATTCTCTGTTCAGGCATTCCCCACACCCCTCTGAAGAGTGAGCCTGTTTCCTGCCTCTCTGGCCATGGCCAACCCCACTCAGCTTCCTTTCCGACCTCAAGGCCAGTTTCTGATGGGAGTCTGAGGGACCCCAGGTGTCGGAGTCCCCTCTTCTCCCTGGGTCTTGATTCCACAGAGAGTCACTTAGAACTCGGTATTATTCTTCCCTTGAAGAAAAGAAAGCCTAGATTCTTTCTTTGGCTGGGTTTTTCACCATGACTAGTTTTCATTAGCTTTTCAAGTGGAAAATAAATTCCCCTCAGTGGAAAGTCGCCACTTGTGTGCAGAGAGTCATTGTTCATTTAATATTTTTTGTGCTGAATGACCCAAGCCCCAGCCTGCTGCTCTGGCCAGGGCCCTGAAGGAGTCTGTTTGAGAAACCTTCCTGTCCGGCACTGTCTAAAGAGCTGGTGGCCTCTTGTTAAAACTTTGGGGTTGATGAAACCTGGGGAACATAAGCAGTGTGCTCTCCACTGCCCAGCTGTGGAGCGCGGAGCCCCTGCTCAGCCTTTTCCTTCCAGTCCAAGTCTCAGTTCATCTAGTAGAGAAGCTTCTCAAAGGTTCCTCTGCCTCCCAGCCTTCCTCACCCTGGAGCTAAAAAGTGAGGAAAAGAGAAGACTAAACCAGGAAAGGAATCCAGCTGATCAAACTCCAAGGCAAGCTGCCTATGGAGCCAGAGGGGGCCCACCTGGGCACAGTTCTGCTTCTCAGGGGCTGAGCCCACGAGGCTCTGGGCTCCCAGGCCAGCCCCAGGGCCCTGAGTGGCAGGTGAAGATACAGATAAGAAGAGGAGAGACAGGCAAGAATTAGAGACTGAGAAACAAGGTGGGGAGACTGAAACGGAGAGAGAGGTAGAGCCCAGAGAGACAGGAAGTGGAGAGAAATGGCCAGCAGGGGCCCACGTTGCTCGGGATTCCTTTGCCAGTTGGATTCCCCGTCCGAGGGGATGAGGAAAATTTAAGTCTCTACCAGGAAAATTCAAGCCTGGAGATAATTTGAGCTTTCCTGGGACTCTGCCAACCATCTCCAGGGTTTTGTCAAATTTTCCACCTACTTCCCTTGCATGTGGATACTCCACCTCCATCTTAGAAACCCCATCCTCAAGACTGGCTTTTTTCAACTCTTGGTTATTCAGCAGGGTTTGTAGATGGAGATGCATGGGATAAGGTGTTTGTAGGGACTGGCTGGAGCTGTACCCCTTCTCCCTCACCCCTACTCACCTACCCACATACACTCTTGTGCAGAAGGCACAAGATGCTGGGGGGTGGCGAGGGGTGGGGGATGCTTAGGGAATCAGGTATTGCGTTGTCCTGCTTTGACCCACAGTGAAGTACTAGGTATCCACAGAGCCCCAGGACACATTCCCCACTGCTCAGAATGACAGCACCTCGTCAGAGTAATTCAGGAATTTTTCCTACTTTATTGTGCAAATATAGAACCCAATCACACAATACACAATATATGGGTGTATATATATATATTTTTTTTTTTAAGTTCACAGTCTTCTCTCTCCTAATCCCACCTTTTCGAGGACTACTATTTTGATATGTACATTGATATTTTTTATTGCTTATAAAAACACATTGATCTGGCTTTTTATCCCCAGACAAAATGGGGTCACACAATATTCCTAAATTTGCTGTTAAAAAAAAATTGCCAATATTTGCTGGGAATTGTTACAGCTCATGAGATATGGAGCAGACTCATTCTTTTTTAACAGCTGTGTTGCATTCCACTGTGTGGATGTCCCATTGTCCCCTCTGTCCTTTCAGGCTGCCATAACAAAACTATCACAGGCTGGCTGGCTTGTAAACAATGGAAATTTATTGCTCCCAGTCCTGGAGGCTGGGAGGTCCAAGATCAAGGCGCTGGCAGGTTCAGTGACTGAGCCTGCTTCCTGCTTCACAGATGGCCTTCCTCCCGTGGTGTCCTCACATGGCAGGAGGGTGAGGGAGCTCTCTGGGGTTTCTTTTAGGAGAGCACTAATCCTGTTCATGAGGGCTCCACCCCCATGACCTGATCACCTCCCCAAAGCCCCACTTTGAATTATCATCACATTGAGGGTTAGTTTTCAAAATTTGGGGACACAAACATTCAGTCTAATGATTTTAAAAACCAGTCTCCTAGGGAGTAGGGGGTATAGCTCAGTGGTAGAGAGCATGCTTAGCGTGCACAAGGTCCTGGGTCCAATCCCCAGTGCCTCCATTAAAAAAGCAAAATAAGAAAGGAAAAAACTAAATTCAATAAATAATAGAAAACCCAGTCTCCTGCTGATGGACATTCAAGTTGTTTTTATGTTGGGTTTAGTTGTTGAGTGAACCTGAGTTTTGACCCGTGTTAAATGGTTAAAAAATGCGTAAGTATTACAATAACCATGGTACTTCACCTTGAAGGGAAAAACAAGAAATACACAGAACAGAGGTTATCAAATTTTTTGCTCTCAAGGCCCCTTTACACTCTTAAGGTGTTTTGAAGAACCCCAAAGGGCTCGTTTATGTGGTTTATCTCTATTGATATTTCCCATATTCAAAATTGAAACTGAGAACTATTTAGCAAACAAGAACCCAGAAGTCCTAGTCCATCAGGATAGTGACGTCATCACATGTCACGCAGCCTCTGGAAAACCCTACCACACACGTGAGAGATTGAAAGGGAAAAAGGCAAATAACATCGTGATATTCTCTTGTGAACATAGTTTTGATCTTGTGGGTCTCCTGAAGGCGTCCAGGGGACTCCCGAACATCCCCAGAACACACGTTGAGAACGGCTGATCTAGTCTATAACTGAGGCAGGGTTTCTAGACGGCTTGTGCAGAGGATGGAAAGAGAGAAGGAGGTGAGGTCATGTGAATGGGAAGTCAAGTACAGTGGGGAAAGGCGGATGGATGCAGTGAGAACAGCGGAGGGACCCCGCCATGCCCGCCATGCCCGCCTGACCCGGGACAGTGGCCTCGCTGCTCAGCAACACGCAGCTGCTCCCAGATGTGCCTCCCGACCCGTCCCCCGGGCCCTGCAGCAGCGAGGCCGAGGCTCTGCTGGTTATTCCCGGCTCGGAAGCAGGAAGGAGCAGTTGTTTAAAAGCGACTTTGCTGCTGGCCAAGCCGAGGACGGCGAAGCCCGGCCCCGCAATGCTCCCGCAGATCCAATGTGAGTGGCAGCCAGTTTAATAAGGCTTATTTAAAAACAAAAACAAATCAGCTTACTCTCCGTGTGTAATGAGTTGTGTTAGCCTTAATCCCCCGTGGTCAGTCAGCACCCGGTGGCTGTGCCGGCTGTCGCCGTCCCCGCAGACCGCCTTCGTGAAGGTTACGTCCCTTTCCCAGTGACGAGGAGCAGAAGTCCAGTAATGCATTCAGTGCGGTGAAGACTTAATCCCAAATATCATTTTTCCTCATCTGAGGAAAGTTAACCCGCTGAAGATTCAATTCAACAAACACTGTCGTCGAATTGAGGTCATCCTTTACTTAATTGTAACATTGCCGCTTCTCGCATGAGTTCTGACCGACTCCCAGGTCAAGGCTTCCTGATGGGTTTTATTCATCAGGTTTTCTGGTCCCCTCCCGGAAAGCGGAGCCAGGATGGAGCGGGGATTGACAGTGTGCTCCCACGGATGCCAGGCCGAGCTCCCAGAACACACAGGCATTTATGGGTCAGGAGGGGGTGGTTACAGTCATGGGGTGTCAAATGACTCACCCCTTTGGGAATGCTAGGAGACTGGAGGGGCCTTCTATGCAGGGGGGCTCCTAGGTCATGTGGGAGAAATGACAGGAGGGCTATGGAGCCTGAAAGGAGGCCCCTGCACACCAGACTAGGGCACTGTGGCAGTTAAAGCTCTTGCCACGGCCACAGGCAGCCTCTGGAAGGGGATTACCAGAAAATTAGGAGAAAAGCAGGCAGCCACCTGTTAAAGAGAAAAACCAAAGGCCCCAAATGGCGTCACCTGTACTAAAATCCATGCCACCCGACCTGGTTTACTACCTGACCTAACTGTAGTTTTGACCTTCCCCAGGAAGGTAATGGTAATTGGCCAGTCTGGAATTTTCTGGTTGGCATCAATGAGGTAATCTGTGGTGGGGGAAGGGCATGCGTGCCTTCCCCCACCTAGGAATGAAGAGATAATCTGCATGATAGACCTTCATTCTTCCCCCAAAAGAAGGTGAACTGGTCTGAAACAAACCTTTCTTTTCTTTTGCTAGTAGCTTCTTTGCCCCACCCTCCTCCTGCCTTTAAGAACCTTCCATTTGGTACAATCCCTCCCAGTGAGCACCCTTCTTACTCAGTGAGATGCCGCAGAATTCCTGAATCACTGAGTAAAGCCAATCAGATCTTCACATTTACTCAGTTGAATTTTGTTTTTTAGCCCACTTAAAGCAAGGCCCAGGGGGAGGTGGCCACTCTGAGGAGAGCAGGTGCCCGGCCTGCAGGGAGAGCTGATGTTTTGGAACAGGGTGGGCAGGAGGCTGTTTCCCGTCTGAGGGTTCTTTAGCCTTCTGGCCCCCTCCAGGCTCTGCCATTACATCCATAAACCCCGTGGTTACAGCAACTCTGTCTCCTCTCAACACAACCGACAATTCACCAATCCACTGGCCCCTCTGCTCCCAACTGCTGCAGCAACACATCCCAGGCCAGCCTTGGGCCTCTTTTTATCCCAGAGGAAAATAGCCAAGTCTGCCCTTTGGGTCCAGAACAAGATCTGAATGTTAATTCTGAACTTAATTCCATACGGGTTGAGCCAGGAGCCATTTGGAGATGGATTAGCAGCCGCGCGGCTAAGCCCAGTCCCTGGGCAAGGCTCCCTGTGACTCATCTAGTGCTTTCAGAATGACCCCTCTGGGCCAGTTCACCATCTTTTCAGGGTGATTCTGCCCACCCAGGAGCAGGACTCAACAACGTGATGGGGAGGCATCCAGAGGGGGAGGACACAACAGAAATAAGAGGTCTAATACCAGTGACCACAGGTTCCTGGGGTGGAGGTTTTCCTTCTCATGGCCCCTGATGGACACCAACGCATGCCAAAACTAGGAGAACGAAAGGAAGTCTGAGGAATGGGGGCTGGTATTAGTTAGGGTTCTCCAGAAAAACAGAACCAACAGGAGATAGACATGGATAGTCTGAAGGTCTGAGAACCAGGAGAGCTGATGCTGTCAGTTCCAGTCCAAAAACCAGCAGAGTCAAGACCCAAGAAGAGCTGGTGTGTCAGTTCATGTCCAAAGGCTGGCTGTTCCAGCTCAACAGCCAGGCAAAAGGAATGCTGTCTTACTTACAGAAGGGCCAACCTTTTTGTTCTGTTCATGCCATCAACTGCTTAGATGAGGCTCACCCTCAGTAAGGAGGGCAATCATCTTTAATTAATTTGAGACATTTCTTCTTTTGTAATATAAGCATTTGACTTTTAAAAACAGTGTTTCCCTGTAAACATTGTCTTAGCTACACCTAACTGTCTTGCAGGTGTCCCAGCCTGAGGCCAGAGCAAGTGCAAAGCCAGGTGTGTCACAGTGACCACAGAAGTAAAGCAGGACCCTGAGGAGGACCCCTGGGAGGGGCTCAAGGTAAGAGGATATGTGAAATATGTACAGTCTGGGCCATAATTAATTAATATATAAATCCAAAATAGGCCATTACCTTCTATCTCTAACTAAACAAAATTACTTATGGGGACATTTCATCTTAGGAATAAACATTGTAGCACAAATCATTTATTCAGTCCCTCTGATAATTATCAGCTCATTTGCGGAGTGATTTTTTTCCTTTGTCTGGCTGCCACTAGGTAGGAGGCCCCTGTCTGAGCTATAGTTGACTGTGGGGACTGCATCAAATTTTCCCAAGGCCATCCCTATCAGAGCGATAGTCTCTAGGTCCCTGGCACCTGGTGTTCCTTTGCAGCCAGTGAAGTGTGGCCCAGTGACCACACATCATGGCTAGGAACGCACACACCTACCGTGTGGTCTGGAGTCAGAGAGTCTCTGAGACAGTGGCTGCCTGCCTTGCCACCTGCTCCATTGTGCCCACCAACACTGGCTGCTCTGGGGCAGCGGGCAGGCAGCGCACTTACCCACACTGTCCCCATCCACTGAGTGCCAGCGAGGGCTGCCAGCATCCTCTCCAGCATCTGGCCACCTGGTAACCTCTGGGCTTGATGGTTTGTAGTGAATGCATGCTTTTTTACCATCTGGCATGAGAGGATTTCAATATTTTAATCACAGTGACGATTTCCCAGTGTGCCCCCACCAAATAACAACCCTGAGTTGGAAGGACCTGGGGGCATGAGGAAGCAGGTGGATTTAGTAGGGGACCAGCTAGGAGGGGTTTCCCTGCTGGCTAGACAGGAGCAGCAGAAGGAGGCAGCCTGGGAATCTAGGATGAAGGCCCCCAGTGTCACTGTGGAGATGGGGCATGAGCTGGAAAGAGAAGCTAGAAGTACAGGTTCTGCTGTGAACATCTTCTGAACTCTGAGCACTTAACCACCCGATGGTAAGAATCAAGTGTGCGGTGCTGGGCATATATACATATAATGTCCCATGCTCACACCATGCCAGCCCCACGGGAGGCATTCCCCTAGTGGTTTTCTTTAAATTTCCCCCTGCATCTCTCTAAAGAACATCATTATCTCGAATTTCACATGAGGGTAGTAAAGCTCAGAGAGTTTGAATTTACTTATTCATTCATCCCACAGATGAACATACGAAGTACTGTACCAAAGCACTGGGTAAGAACTGACCCAAACAGACATGGGCCCTGACGTCCCGGAGCTTACAGTCTGGTGAGCAAGGCCACGTTAAAGAAATGAGCCCACAAGTAAATATACAAATACACATCACCATAAAATACATTAAAAAGATGGGGGGCCAAGGGCAGTGTGAGAGTAAATGACATGGGGACCTATATAGACAGACCACTCAGGGAGAACTTCAGTCTGCAGGAGCCTGCACTTACCAGCCAGGGAGTGGCCGACCAGGATTCTAACCCACAGCCTTGTTCTTCCCACCAGTTCCCCATCACTAAGCAAATGTGAAGGGACCAGCTGATCGATTTCCCTTTTGAGAGTCAGTCTACATGTTGTGGACGTATCTTAGACCGCTGTGGCCCAGATTCTCCTACCTTCCCACCGTCCATCCTCCTCCCTCAGTGTATGAGGTTGGGATAAGTCAGCCATGGGAGGCTGATGAGGGGACCCTTTAAAAAGTGTTGAACAGTAGCGGTAAAGATGCTTTGAGGCCCATTCCTGACTCTGCTACTTACCAAGGATAAGTCACAGACACTTGGCTTTCCCCAGCCTCTAAGGGGTCATGGCAGTGATCATGGTAGCGTTTTCCTGAGCACCTACCACGTGTCAGGAGCTGAATAGCTGCTTGTAATGAGCATTGTCCTCTGTGGTTGACTGAATTATCAACCCTGATTCTTCACTCCTCCCTGCACTCATGCTCTTGCCATGGACCAGTTGTGGGCAGACTGTGCTTCCTGATCCTTCTCACAGGGCTCAGCCACGTGACTTACTTTAGACAATGGGATATTAGTAGATAAGATGCAAGCAGGGACTTGAAATGTGCTTGAGCAGTCTTTTCTTGTGTCTCTGCCATTGCTGGGAGAAGAGATTCCCCCAGGCAGATGTGGCCATTCAGCTTGGGCCCTCAGTGATTCATGGAATAGACTGGGGTCAGCCTATGAACTTGAAACAGGGCTGCCCAGCCATCAACTGGCCCTAGCCGACCCTAAGAAACATTAGAAATAAAAATTTTATTGTTGGATGTCCCTGAGATGTGGTGGTTGATTATTACACAGCAGTAGCTAGCTGATACAGTATTTCACAACTCTCTGAGGTAAGTATTATTCTCTACCACTTTACAGATGGAGAACTGGAATCGAGGTTTATGCTTTGGCCTGTGTCATAAAATTAGCACGTGGCAGAGTAGGGATTTAAATCTAGGACTTTCTGGGGCTGAACTCCAAAACATAGGTATTGGCATTGCTTCAGTAAAACCTTTGCATTAATGCTGATCCTATAATGATGTAAATTTGGTTGTGATGTAATTGACAGCTGGTCCCTAGAGCCTGAAGCTGCCCAGTTACACGAGCTCATCCCAGTTGTTTTATAAACTTACCAGTGATGCCACCCCATTTCATGTGTGTGAATTTTCAGTTGCTATTTAACGGCATTGCAGCAGGTCGTCTTGTATTATAATTAGCTAGAGATCAAGAGAAATTTTTAGAATAAAACTTTAGTGTCTGGGAAAGAGAGAAAGAGGAATGAAGGAGAGGGATTGTGTTGAAGAAGATAAAAATCCCAGCGAGGAAAAGAAAGGAGAAATGATGACTCTTATTCATTCCAGGGGGCTGGAGTGGAGCTGTCGCTCCAGCCAAGAGATCAGTGAGGAGGCTCTTGTGGTTACCATCAGGCACATGACAACGGTGACTTGATCCAGGGTGAAAGGGTTAAGGGAGCCCCTGGAGAAGGAAAGCGTGCGATGCGACCAAGTGCCCTGAAGCCCCGCTGCGAGGGAACTGGGCAGGTAAACCAACTTAAGCTCAAGGACGTCCTCCAGAGTCTTTCTCCCCATCCAAAGTTACGAGCCACAGAACACGACTCTGGGTCAGAGCCAGTTTCCAGTTAACTGAACACCTCATGCCTTTTCCAGCCTGGGGAGGGGGTCCCCAGAGGAGCTGGAGGAGGGGTCACCAGCAGGGTCCTGTGTCCTTAACAGCAGGAGGGCAGCTCCGCAGTCAGACCTCCTCACTCTCCCCACGTCCCCCCACGTCCCCGCTCCATATGGGCCCACTGCAGCCTCCAGTGGAGGAAGGACTGCAGACCTCAGTCAAGGCTAGAGAGATTCTAGAGCGGCGTCTGGTTTTGCTGGAGGCCATGTTGGGGGTGGAGAATGACGTGTAGGGATCCAGGGTTGAACTGCTTTGGGTCAGAGATGAGTCTTCCATCTTCAGCATGTGAACTGAAAGCCAGGAGGGGGTTGATCTGTCTGCCAAAGGATGCACCAAACCTCCAGGCTCAGCTCTGAAGGAAGGCCTGGGGACAGGGATCAGAAGCCCTTGGCCTGTGTTGGGCTGTCTCTAGTGGCAGCAGGCATCTTCTTCCTGCTGCCGTAAAGCTCATTTCCGCGGACTTGGGGAAAATAAAGGACAACCATGTGGGTCACCGAAATACACCACAACCACAGCTTTGCTGCCTCCAGTGTTGTCAGACTGGGTCCAGAGGCCAGTTCTGCCAGGAGTGGGGTATGCCTTTCCCCGCTTAAGCACCTGGGTCATGGCTTTGCTAAGTGTTTCTGAGCCCACTGACTTAAGCAGTGACTAAACTTGGAAGTCATAAAAACCGGTACTAAACCTGTCAGTGAGGCTGTCAGCTGGGCCAGCATGCAGACCCTGGGTCTTCTGCAGCGAGGCAAGGCCTCTTGCTTCCAGCTCCTCCAAGTGCCCCAGGCAGGCCCTGTCTGATGTGCACGGAAATCCACAGGCTCCCAAGGTCCTTTCTGTTGGGCCAGAAGGTCCAGCTGGGATCCACCTCCGATGCAGAGCAGGACTGAGCCTGGGTAGAAAGATGGGCCAAGGTCGGTGTGACCACGTGCCCTGGGCTTGGTCATCCGCTGAAGCCCTTTCTGAAACTATGGGCAAGGAGCCCTGGGATCTGATGGAGGGGGCTGTCTCCCTGGGGATTTCCAACTCAGCTCATTGCAACCTTCTGCTTCCTGTGCATGGTTTTCCCACACGGTGGCCCTGAAACCTATGGTCTGAAGAGCTTGACCTCAGCTCAGCCATGTGACTTGGGCAGGAAACATCCTCTAAGCCTCAATTTTTTTCAGCTATAAATGGGAATAATAGTATCACCTACCCTGCCTGCCCCACGGGCATCTGGAAAGGCTCAAGTGGAATAATATATTCAGAGGATTTGAAAAAGGGCAAAGTGCCACATAACCATGAAGAATAGCAAGTCTTGAATTCAACCCACAGCCCTTTACCAAGTGCCGTCTTCATGCCAGATGATGCCTGGGCCCCAGAGATGCAGAGATGAGGGAGAGGGATACAGTTCCTGCTCCCGTGGGCTCAGCACTCTGCTGGGTGCTTAGAAGAGACAAAAATGCACCCTAACAGTAGCGCTAACAACAACAGTGATAATAGCTCATTCCCTGAGCACTTACTGTGACCCAGACTTGAGCTAAATACTTCATATGCTTGTAACCCTTGAACAGTTACGCAAGGAGGGCATTGCTATTTCCACTTTGCCGAGGAGGAGACTGAGGCTCGGTGGGGTGCAGTCATTTGCCCAAGAGATTTCAAAATCGCTCCTTACCAGGTGTGTGTCTTCTTTCCTGGACTTATCTAATGTGCACGTGTTTTACATAGTTTCCTTTTACAACCTTTAGCGGCAGAACTAAAGAGCTTGGTGCTTTAGTGCATCAGTTTATAAAGAGACGTGTGCAGAAGTTCTCTGTAGAGCGCAGGTCTGGAAGCATCTCACCTGTCCTTCTGCTCAGACTGAAGCCATCTCCCAGACAGGTGAGCAGCCTCTCTGTCCAGCTGGCCCATGGGTGATGGTTCCAGCAGGCCCTGGCCCAACCTCCTGCTTTATTTGAAAACAAAAAGACTGGCCCAAGCCAGGCCTCCTTTTCCTGCTGTGGAACCCTGGGCACGTTCTCTCACTGAGCTAGTGTTCTCTGTGACACCTGCCTTGAGGTGCTTTCACGGAGATGGCAGAGAAGATGCTGATACAGAGCCCAGGGGTCCTAGGAAGCCTTCACCCCTGGCTCTTCCCCTCTCCTCGACCCGCCCTCCTTCCTGCCTTCTCTCTTCCATGTTGGTTCCCAGGCCGTCAAGGAAGAGGCTGCCCTCAGCCTTCCCAGCAGGCCAGTCTCCTGCCCTGGAAGCTCCTCCCACTTGCTCGAGGGCTCTGCCCAGCAGAGATTGGCGTTTTTTTTAATTTATTAGGGTGGAAGGATTGTGGTGACTGGCTTTACACTCAGGAAGGTGAGGAGACTCCTCCGTAACACAAGATGACTCAGGATGTGGCTCTAAACAGATGTCTGAGCCAAACATCATCCATTCAGTCAGTGAGCCCTTCATGGGCTCCTGGTGGTCTGAAGGCTCAGGGAACATGGAGATAAACCCTTCCCCGGAGGGCTCGCAAGGCCGGAGGAAACATGCTCACATCCCTGCCATGAAGGGAGCCAAAGGTGACGCTGGAGATTCCTGCAGGGAAGAGAAGAGATCAGGCCCTGCTTCCTGGATGTAAGAATTAAAGAGTGAATTTGGAGGGAACCAGGCAGAGGGAGAAGGAAGAACAATGGCGGGGAGGCATTCAGGGAACCACCAGGGATTCAGCGTTGGGGAGCAGAGGGGACACCCCTGGTGCTCACTGGGCAGCACAGAGGAGCAGGCAGAGGGGCACCCACTGGGGAGGAGGTGGGGCAGATCCTGGAGGACTCTAAGCCAGGGGGAGCCCAGGACTCAGGGACACAGCATGACCAGATTCATGCAGCGTGGACGAGGGGAGAGGCTAGAGGCCTTGAAGCTTGAGAGCCGCCGTTAGGACAGGTCTGCCATGGAAGGTCATTGTGTTCAGCTGCCTGTTTCCATTTCACTTGCTCCAGGATAAGGATTTGCTTATCGAGGGGTAGGGTTCAATGAATATTCCTCCCAGTATTTCATGAGAACCTTACAGGATCGTGTGCACACACACACATAGCCAGTGCCAAGACTGCCAATAGCAACCCCAGAATCCATCCTTGGAGCCTCCTTAGGGTGGGCGTTCTATGCTGCCTTCTTCTCAGGACAGGATGGCTCCCCCAGCTGGAGGACTGGGCCTATTGCTGACACCACCTCCAGGCGACTCAACAGTCATCACCACATTAATTTTCGGAGTTGTTTCTTTGATTCTTTTCTTCCCCCTGAGCCAACTTTAAAACAAGCATTTTCCATTTTCCCAAATCACTGTGACTCCAAAGAAAATGATAAGAAAGCTAATATGTAAGCTTCTTGCTCCTGGAGAAATTGAAAACTTTGACTATTTTTCCTTTGTTTCTGCTGTATCTAATTCAATTGTTCTTAAGCTTGGGAGTATATAGGAAATCTCTCATGGTGTCTGTTAAAATACCAATCCTTGGGTCTCACCTGGAGATGTTCTAGTCCCACAGGTCTGGAGTGGAGCCCAGGAGTCTGCATTTTAAGTTGCCCTGGTGGTCAGTGACCCCACTGAGAAAACTGAAGTTTAGCCTCCCCATGATTCACAAAAGTATTGAGCTGAAGGAGCCTTTCCTTTCCCCGCCCCCTCATTGTCTTCTTTCCTTGTGTGACCTCAGCTCATGATCGCATCATTGGAGGCATCTGACGAGCCAGGAAAGAAGGAATTTCCTAACTGGACAGTAACTCTGCCAGAATCCCAGCCTCCATGTATAGGGAGACATGAAGGGGCGAGGCAGATGTTGTTGGCTGCCTCCTCAACGGTCATCCCCCTCTCTGGTCCACCCTTCCATGTTCTTTCTTGCTAAATAGAACCCCAGTCCTGTTCAGAAATCAGGTGACACGTGTTTCACAGCAGGCTGGTCCCCCAGCCCCAGGAAGGAATCTTGATTGGTTTAAATGAGGGGTTTTCAATTCTGGCTGTACATTCAAGTATCTGGAGGGATTTTAAAGATACCTATGAATGGATCCCAACTGAGATCAGTTAAAGCAGGGTCTTTAGGACTGGGATCTGGGCATAGATATGCTTTGTTTTGTTTTGTTTTTAACTCTGCAGGTGATTCTAATGTCCAGCCATGGTTGAGAACCAAACCAATCAACATAGTAATTTCATTCTCTTTGCCAGTGATTGACTTAAGAATGGACACATGGCATTTTTATGGCATAAGAGGAGACATAAATGGAAGTCTGATCCAAATTCTTCAAAAGGGGCATGAGAAAAAGTTATGTCTTCTTCTGGCCTTTGGACATTGTTGTGTGAGAGTGATGGCCATGTTGTGACCATGAGGGACAAACTTGCAAAGATCAATATGCTGAAGATGGCAAAGCAAAAGCATGGCAAGAACCTTGGTCTGGCATTTGCTATTGAAGCCTCACATTTGACATTGAACTGCTAAGTTATGCAACCCTGGAGCCACCTCATCTCTGGACTTCTGGTTATATGAGATAGTAAATGTTCCTTGTTAGTTAAATCACTGGCTAGGTCTTTTTGTTATGGCTATTTTTGTTTTGTTTTGTTGTTGATTTCACCAGCAAAAAGCATCTTAGGTGATACAAGAAGACAAGAAATTCTAATGAGGGTACCTGTTGGTTCCAGTTGCCCTTATAATGATTCCTATAATGAATAACCACACTTCCCTTCCACAGCACCTAAATGAATCTAGCTCCCTTAGGACTCCTGAGACACGGAACACCATAGAAATTAAGCCCATGGGCTCTGACACTGCCATCATCCTGCCTGAGTTTAGACATGTACTCCATCGTTAACCAGCTGTGTGACTCCTGGTAGTTATTTAAGCCCTCTAAGCCTCAGTTCACTCATCTGTATTTTGGGGATAATTTTTACCTGTTTCCCAAATTTGAGGATTTAACATGTAGATGTCACAATATAATCTGTGCAGAAATCCATTTAACAACATTCTTGGTGCCTACTACTCAGTATTAAGTCAGACACAGGGAGTCTGAATTTACTAGAACATTCCCAACTCTTCAGTTAAGGTAATTTAGTAGTAAAATTAAACGTCTTCCTATGATCACAATTGTAAAAGTCAAGAAAAGGCCTTTGCCAGGCTCACTCTCAATTCCTGTTTCAAGCAATGAGGTCTCCACGACTCTTCCGGGGAATGGGGTGAGCGTAGATTTTTATATCCTCTGACAAAGCAGACACGAGATCAGATGTCCCGTTGTATGGTTACCAGGCACAGCACAGACAGACATGTCACCGCAGGCTCTTCTTGCTGCTGCCGCCACGAACCCTCAGAGGCTCAGGGTGCCAGTTCCCTGACTCATGATTCATCAGGCTCGAGATATCCCACAAAGATGCCAGTCTATCCGTGTGTTTCTGCGATGTTTAGCACCATGATACTCAGGAGTACTTGAAAGAGAATCACATCTGTGGGAGAAAACAGCCCCCTGGGTTCTGGGGCTTCTCCTGGTGAGGTGTGGCCAAAAGTGAGGACCAATCAAGGCAAGAAGTTGGTTTGCCTCTTCTGGAATGTTCTGATCGCAGGGATGAGCCTGGTTTACAAGTTCAAGGAGTTCCTATGGCCACCCCTTCAACAGCAGCAACCCTCTCCCCAGCCACTGCAGCCAATGGTATCCATGGGCAGTATCCAGACAGAGGACACCAGGGGCTCAAGACGTCTGCCTGGTTTCCCGTGGGTTCCAGCCTTTCACTTGGCTTTGCCAGTAGTCACATGCTTTCCCTGCTGTTCAGCATGGCTAGCTCTGAGGGGTAGGATTAGATCAGAGGATGCAGGAAGGTCCATATTTTACTTTAACCACATCTGGTTGAATTTGTTGCAGTGAAAATGTGGGGGTTTAATTACACTGTTTTTCACTGCCTTAAAACAAAGATGGGGGTTGGTGGAGAGCAGAGGGGTAGGGTGGGTGGATGGGGTCAAGACACCCTTCCATGACTTGTCTGCAGTGAGAGCTTCCTGTTGACACAACCCAGGTGGGGTCTGGGCAGCGTGGGTGAGGGAGCAGTGCCTAGCCCCACGTTCTTCTTCCTTTCTTGCTTCCAAACACTGGGTTTGGTACCCACAGGCTGAACTCACCCTGGCCCCTTCAAGTCTTATTCTGTCCATGAGGCTTATTCAGAGGCCGTTCTCAGACCCTACCACCAAAGCTGATCTGGAACCAGAGCCAGGGTGAAGCCCCAAACTACCACTGTTTGATTATTTTTCCACACGTCTCATGGTCTTGCTTTGACACTATTTCTACTTTTTAAAAGATTTAA
Source organism: Camelus bactrianus (assembly GCF_048773025.1). Lineage (NCBI taxonomy): Eukaryota > Metazoa > Chordata > Mammalia > Artiodactyla > Camelidae > Camelus > Camelus bactrianus. Next base: position 28,522,346 of record NC_133549.1, read on the forward strand.
TATGCTATACTTATATATACCCTCCAAATATAAAATATAACATAATTAACACCTGTATGCCCACCACTCAGCTTGGGAAACTTTTTACCAATAGAGTTGAATCTAATCACACTCTCTCCATTCCTTCCTTGAAATCACCTGAATTTGGTGCCCATCCTATATATCAGTTGGGATTAAGTTTGGCTACAAACCCAAAACAGTCGTTTAAAGCAAGATAGAATTTTATTCACCTTTATAAAAAGAGATCTTGAGAAAAACAGTTCAGGGCTGCTGTGGGAACTCCATGATACTCAAGGACCAGCTGTCCTGTGTGCCACCATCTATGGCACAATTTCCACTTCCTGGACTCAGATAGCTGCAAAGATCCAGCCATTTCATCTACTTTCAAGCCAGCAAGAAGGAGAAGGGAAGAAAAGAAGGTGACTTCTTAAAAACTGCATGCTATGGTTACCTCACATCCCGTTGCCCAGAACTTAGTCACAAGGCCATACCCAGTTGCAAGAGAAGCTGGAAGATGTAGTTTTATTCTAGCTGGCCCTGTGCCCAGTTAAAAATCAGGAGTCTCCTAAGAAGGAAAGGGAGAGTGAAATTGGGAGACACCTAGTGGTCTCTGCCATGTCACAGTCTTAACCAGAGGGCTAATTTAGACCTTGGAATGTTGAAGATGCCTTTTTTTAAAATAAAATTTTTGAAAACTCTATACATTTAGTATCTTTCAATAAAAAGCATGCAAAAAAATAAAGCTCAATGAATTTTCACAAATGGATCAAGATATAAAATGTTATCAAAAGCCCAGAAAGCTCCCCTTAAAACAGAAAAGAATTCAGTTAGAAAGTAAAATCTCAGGTTAGTAGCTAGCTCATTCCGTGTTGGCTCATGAGCATTTGGTTTGCATTACTCCTTGGTCTTACACAAGCATAATCCCGCTCTCTCTTCTGTAAGTCTTTCTCCTGATGAACAAACTGAAACTGAAGTAGAGCTTCCTTTAAGGGAAATCCTGGCCGACCAAGGGCTATGTCCATGGATTGGGCTCTAAGCTACATTAGATACAGATGACATTATTGTGCATCTACGATGTGCCAGCGACCGTATCGAGTGAAGATGCCACTTTTGATGCTGTCCCCACTGCTGGATCTGCCACTGTTGTGATATCACCTGAACCAGAAGTCCCTTGAACCGGCTCTGCCTTAGGCTTCTCATCTGCAGAATGGGGTTAATGTTGTTGTGATGGTTAAAAGAGAAGAATGTTGCCCAGCCGGTCTGTAAATATGAAACTCGACTTAAAGACATTGTGCCGTTCCCCTGGGGAGACCAGGTTTCTGAGTTCTACCTGGATCATTATTTCCCAGGAAACAGCTCCATTTCTGATGGAGCCTCCTGGCTCCCATGAAAGTGGGAGCCCCCCCACCTCCCTCACAGCACGATGGCAGAGCGAGCACTGAAGACACATCTGCTTGAGAGAGCCGAGGGCTTGTTGTTTTTCCCTTCTCAACTGGATCTGAGTGCTGACCCCTCTGCTTCGCACAGCCGCAGCCCTCCCCTCTTCTGGAACTCTCAGGCTGTCTACGGGTTTGACTTTTGTGCCGCCTTCACCGTCTGTCTCTTTCATACTGTGCCAGCCCACATAGGCTTAGCTCTTTTAATCTTGCTTCATCAATCATTTCTGTAAGTCAAGTCCTTGAAAATGTTTCCCCTGAACTCCCTCCAAACCATATCTAAAACACTTACCTTCTGGTAAACGCATCGTAGCCAGTTCAGCCTGCCACCGCTGCTGTCATTACCGGGAGAAAGACGATGTGGAAACTGCAGAGGAGCAGAAAAGGCAGGCCTTGGCACTCTGTGCAGAGAGCTTTGTGTCCCTCGTTTTTTATAAAGAAGCTGAAACAGTGCTGAAAAGCCTCGGATGTAATTTACGTTTTGGTCTTTACTATAGAGATATAATGTGGTGGTTAAGGGTTTGTCCCCTAGCATGAGTGCCTCTTAAATATCCTGGCTTCATCATTTGTTTGCTATGAGCTCTTGGCCAGGTCACTTCTTGGAGCCTCAACTTCCTCAGCTATAAAATGGGAATCGTGAGTGTTCACCTTCTGGGCAGTTATGAGAATTAAATGAGATAATGCATGCAAAGTTCTCCACATGGTACTTGGCACTTGATAAGTGCTCAATAAATGTAAGCTGTTGTGGGGGTTTTTCCGTGGCCTACCTAATATCCATTCTCACGTTGTAATGATTAGCAGGATCCTGGTTCTGTGCTGGGTGCTAATACACCTAGGTTTAAAAAACAGCAATGCTAATGTTTTCTGGCTTCCCTTGCACCCAGAAGTAGTCATGTGACACAGATCTTGCCAAAGTGACATCATCTGGAAACCCTGGTAGTGCACCCAGGAAAGCTTTTTCAAGGGAGCAGACTGAGTTGGCATGTGCCTGTCTGCCCCTTTCCCCTTCCTCCTTTTTCTCATTTAGAATGTGAATGTGATGTCTGGAGCTTCAGCAGCCATTTTCTGACCATGAGCCAAATTTAAGGATGGCAGCCATATGCTGAGAATAGTGGAATACAAAAATAAGAGGAGCCTGGGCCTCTTCTCTGATGATGCTGTGGAGATGCTGTACTAGCCCTGCAGTGCCTGCCTTCAGACTTCTTGTTACCAAAGAATTGAATGAATGAATAACCCGCTTAAACTGCTTCAACCTGTATTTGTGAGGTCTCCGCTACTAGCAACCACGCACAGTTCCTAGCTGTTGTAAGCATTAGGCTTCTTCTGATGAGGAACAACTCCAATTAGAACTGGATGGGAGCCTGAAGTGGTTTTCAAACTGTGTGCCACGGAAGCTGGGGGATTCCATGGAGCCCTCATCTCAGACTGGAGATTGGGAGTGGGGGAGTATGGGAGCGTGTCGCCTCTCCCTACCCCATCTTTTTTTCCAGCTTTGTTTTAAGGTATTGTAGAGGGAGAGGTGGCCCAGTTAGCGCTTGTTTAAAGAACAGATTGTAGGATGAAAAAAAGGTTTGGAAACCAATGTTCTTTTCCAACCCCCTCATTTTACAGATGAGTGATCTGAAGCCCCAGAAGTGAGGTCCCTTGCCCAGTCAAGTTCAGCCAGGCATAGCCAAGAGGAGAACCCAAGTTTTCTTCTCTTTCCGGGGGCTCTGCCAAGTGCTGGAACTGCCACACACAAAAAGCAGATCCAAAGAGTTTACAATCGCTGATGAAACCCCAGCCAACTGAACCCTGATCCAGTGCCCACTGGAGGGGTGGGGGGAATGGACAGCCCTCTCCAGTTAGAATTAATGAGGGGTACGATGCCCTTTCAAGGCTCTAGGCAGCCAATCTGCCCTCCTGCTGGGAGAGAGTTGGACCTGTTTCCTCTTCTCTCTAAGTAATTCAATAATAGTTTGTTTATTTTTTAAAAAGCACACACATACTAGATGCAAGGGAGGCGAATGGATGGCGTGAAACCCTCAGTTCATGGGGTTCTTTATCCCCATTCCTGTAGTTCTTCTTTTCAAAATGCTGGCTGAATCAATTCAAGATCAATGGCTGCTAAGTTGCAGCTGTAAACACCGCCTCACTCAAGGTCGATTAGAGAACAGCCCGGGGTTCTGTGGCAGGAAGTTAACTGTGGGGGGGACAGCAGGGAGGCCTTTATCACAGAGCCTTCAATAACGGTTTAGCGGCCCTGTCCTTGCAGGCCTACTGGGCACACTCGGTCTGCTCAGTAGAAAATAAATTGCCACTTGACAGAATAACCAGGCATAATAAAAATTCTAAATATCTCATTTTAGGACTTTAACTAGAAACTCTTTTCCTCATCCCTCCATTCCATCCATCCAAGCATCCATCCACCCACCCAACAGTCTTGAGCACCTGCTCATGGCTCTAGCACTGGTCCAGAAGAAGACAGGCAAGGGCCTCACTTGGCACTTACTTGGGGGGGAGTAGGGAGAGACCAAGCACCAGCATGTCAGCAAGCAGACAAACAACAGAGCCTGTGGAAGCCACCCTCACCTGGAGAAGGCCACAAGGCACTTCCTCCAGGAACAGCTGGGACAATGCGGCCCCACCCCAGGCCACCCCCAGAACTCTGATCTAAAGCCATGGTTAACCATCATACAACTGTCTACCCTATGACTATCTGACAAGTAATCTTATCAAATGTTTACTTATTATCAAGTGCTCAGTGTTTAGTGCTTAACTTTTTTTGGAAACAGGCTTTCTCTTCCCCTGCCCCCAGACACCCAGTGGTAGAGAGGGACCCCTCGGCTCTCAGGGAAGCTCAGATATCAGGGTGAGCTCGGCAGCACCTGTGCCTGGGGCTGCTGCAGGACTCCTCTTTGTAAACTGCAAAGCTTTCAGAACAGCTGTGTGAGCCACGAGAAAGGAATCACCATAATCTTTCATAAATTTAATAGGCAACTATTTCAAGAGGTGGTTGAGGGAAACCAGAATAGATGCTACACTTGGAATTGGAGACCCAAGTTCAAATCCTCCTTTCACTACCCCTGCCTCCTTTGGCAAGCCCTTAATTTACTGAGGCTCACTTTCCTAACCTATAAAGCAGTGACAACACTGTCCTACTTATGGAATTGTTATGGGGATTTTTTTTAAAGTGATGCTCAGCACATATCTGGCCTGGAGTCCAGAGATGGTGGTCCCAGAGATGGTGGTTGAATCTGCCTTGAGGCAGGCGGACTCACCAAGAGATTGGAAGGGTGGCTTGGGCCAGAGGCACTGAAGGTCTGAACTAGAGAGGGGGCACTGAGGAGGAGAATGATGGCTGGGAGAGATGTTGAAGTGCTAAGACCAGTGAGACTTAGCACCTACCTTGGTAGGAGTTGGGGACAGCCATTCAGGAGGGCAAGGAACTAGGAGAAACTTGGGAGACTTGCTGGGGGCAGTGCCACTGACAAAGATGGGAGACACCAGAGATGCTCAGTTTGGGGGTGCCAGTGGGCCAACCAGGTAGGCATGAATAGGCACCTGGCTGTCAGGGGCTGTGGAAGTTATCCACACGGTGGTAGCCGTGGAAGCAGTGGTTGGTGAGCGCTTGTAGGAGACATCACCATTGTTCACTATCCAGTACATACACACACACATCACTCTGAAGAACCGTTCCCATCAGGGGCGTCCGGCAGGACCGCCATTACTGCACCCTGCCCCACAAAACACAAGGGTAGACAGCAGGCCTAGGCCCACTTGGCCCCAGCACACGACTCCCTTGCCCATGCAATGGCACCAGTGGTGAGCATATGACCTAACACAGGGTGCTCAGAGCCTTCCCCAAGATTTTTAATTTGGACTTGGAGGAGAAGGGCTTGGTCTTTGAGTCCCAGAGTGGGAATGAATTGAGGGCTGCCAGGTCCCACCCTCTGTGGAAAGTGAAAAAGCTAATTTGCAGGAAAGAATGAGCCAAGCAGAGACAAGCAGAATTGAGAAAGAGAGAGGGAATCCTGACAGCAACATGTCCCTGACGTCAGTCCCCCAAAACCCCAAAGCTGCCGGGCTTCCTCTAGTTCTTTGAGCTACTCCAGGCATGTAAGTCATTCAATTCCCTTTTCGTTCAGCTCGGCTTAAGATGGGTTTCTGTCACTTGCAACCTAAAGTTTCTTGGCTACCTTGGCTCTTAAAGGCAGAAAGATGATATAGATGTGACTTTTTTTTTTTTATGGAACTATAGTTGATTTACAATGTTGTGTTAGTTTCTGGTGTGTAGCACAGGGAACTATATTCAATAGCTTGTAATAACATGGCTGTGAGTTTTAACACTTTATTATTCATAGACCCACTTGAGAAGCTGATGAAATCTGTGGATACGTGCACAAAATGTTGTCTACAATCCAAAGTCCTGCTCATGGGCTTCTAGAACCTCTCAGATACAGGAAACAACAGAGAGCAGAGGCTGACCACTGTGGGGGGCAGTTCCTTTCAGAAGACCAGGGGAGACTAGGGCCAGAGGAGAAGAAGCAAGAGCATAGAGGTGGAAGGAGAACCATGAAGGGGCATCATGGCGGAAGTCAAGGATGAAGTGTTCCAAGGGGAGTGGTTGCCGCCAGTGACTGACGGGGTTGGGAAAGGCTGTGGAACTTGGGAACTGCAAAATGGATGTCTTGGGGAGCTCAGCAAGTGAAGCGTGGGGCAGGATGACAGAACCAGGCTGCAAGGTATTTAAGAGTGATTGAACTTTGGACACAGGTTTAGCGGAAGAAGCACATCCCCATCCTAATCCCTGGAACCTGGGAACACGTTACCTAACGTGGCAAAGGGGGATAGGCTTTGGACAGAATGAAGCTGCTAATCAGCTAACCTTAAAGTAGATTATCCTGAATGATCTGGTTGGGGCCAAAATAACCACAAGGGTCCTTAAACATAGGAGGAGGCAGAATGGTATGTGTCAGGTGATTCAATTATGAGAAGGACATACCAGCAACTGCTGGCTTTGAAGACGGAGGACGGGGCCATGAGCCGAGGAGTGTAAGGAGCCTCTAGAAGCCAGAAAAGGCAAGGAAATGGATTCCCCTCCCTCCAGAGCCTCCAGAAGGGAAAGCAACGCTGCTGACACCTTGATTTTGGCTCAGTGAGACCTGTGTCAGACTTCTGACCTACAGACCACTAAGATAAATTCCTGTTGTTTTAAGCTACTAAGTTTTGGGTACTTTGTTACAGATGCCATAGGAAACTAATACTGTAGAATATTCCAAAGCTAGAGATGACTCAAGTAAAGCCAAGTAGATCTGAGAGGGTGGTGATGTGGAAAGAACATTGGCTGAGAGCCAACTGATGTGTGAAATCCCAAATGGTCACTACATTGAGGCATCATGGGCAAGTCATCCTGTCCCTCTCTGGGCCTCAGTTTTCCCATCTGTGAAATGGGAATATTGGGATGGACGCCCTCTAAGATGTCTGACCCTCTGACTCCACAGGCTGGTCCTCGGGCTGTGCAGCTACAGTCACTGGGGAAGTCATTACTGCATCTCTGACTGGTCCCATGAGGGATGCCAGTCTCAGCTTTGATTTTGCACTTTGGTGTGTCAGAGAGGCTGTCCTGCCAGAGGATAATGACAAAGGGCATTCAGCTGCTTTCCACAGAGGCAGGAAACTTGAGGCGATTTGGGGTAACCCATCACCACCACCACTGCCAAATGCATCTCTCCAATCCCCTGAAATCCCCCTTTGCACATAGGCATGTGCAAAAGGGGTTCCTGGGCCCAGTCTCCGTGTGTGTGTGGAGGCTTCCCCACACTAACAAGCAGTTCTCAGGATCAGCAGGGTGTCCAAAAATTCAACTCAATTTTGACACTATCTGCTCAGAGATAGAATCAGGTTCCACAGATAGAGGGCTCAGTCCCACAAGACTGCCCTCTGCTTCGGATGTCAGATGGGGTTGTCACCTATACTTCTGACCAGCTGGCTACAAATCAGAGAGGTTCCTGGGACACCCCCCCCCCTCAGGTTTGACTAATTTGCTAGGATGGATCACAGAACTCAAGAAAATCCATTGACTCATTAGATTACTGATTTATTATAAAAGGATGTTAAAAGATATGAATCAACAATTAGATGAAGAGGTACGTAGGGCGAGGCCCCAAACCACGTTCTGGAGTTTCTGTCCTCATGGAGTTTGGGACTTAGCACAGTGACACATGGAAGCTCTCAGGAAAGGGAGCCAAAAAGCTGTCCTTCGGGGGTTTTATGGCTTTACAGTCATGATTGACTAACTCATTGGCCAGTAGCACTTTGTTAAACCTCCAGACACCTTTTCCCCCCACCAGAAGTCAGGTGGTGGGACTCAAGGTTCCAAGCCTCTAATCACACAGTTGGTTCTCCTGGCAACCCGCTCCCCACCCTGGGATGGGTTTGGAAGTCACCTCATTCACCTAACAAAAGACACCCATTATCACTCTCAACACCTAGGAAATTCAAAGGATTTGAGGAGCTGTGAGCCGGAACTGTGGACAGTGACCAAATATATATAAGAAATATATTTTGATCATCTGAATAGCCAGATGTATCTTTCTCATAAAGCACAATATTACAGCATGGAAAGCATCTATGTGGTACAGGCATCACCACCCTCTACTCTCTTCCCATTGGCAGACATCACTAGTGAGTTTTGACTTCAGAATATTCAACACAGTGCCCCATGTAGCCACTGCCAATTGAGCAGAGCTAGCGGGTGAGGTGGTATCTATGTGGCATCCTCAGGTTGAGGTATCACTGATGCCAGCATCCTCCTTGAAACCATAAATATCTTTGGGATTAAGTGAGACCTTAAAATGGTTTCTATCATAGACAGCAAACTGTGGGGTAATTAGTTCACCAAGGTTCTCACGGAGGTTCCTGGTTGCAAACAATAGAAATTAATTCTGGCCAGTTTAAGAGAAAACACCAAATCCTTACTGAAGGTATTGCGTTGCTCACAAAATTGAATAAGGAGCAGAGGAAAGAGGCAAGACCGTGGAAGTTAAGGGCGAACACAGCCACGATCATGCCACAGGAAAAGCTTGATCAAGACATCACTGTTGACACCACTGGATACTCCCCACCATGGCCATTGCCTTGGCAGTTCAGCTATTGCCACCCTTAACAACCTCTGCCTGAGCCCACCTCTTTGGGTCACTCTCCAGATTCCAGGCCCCAGGGGAGAGAGCCAGTTGCCAGCAGAGGTTAGGTGTTTTTCTCTGGTAGGCAAGAGCGGAGAGAAGACCTCTACCTGATGCCCTCTTCCTCAAGGAGCTGGAGGCTCCGCCTCCTACCTTAACCCACACTGTGGGAGAATGCCCCCTGGTTCCAAGCAGTTTCACGTGCTAGATCCCCTTAAAAAGGTCTAAGGCCCCTTGCCTTCAGGTAATTACCATGGGATGTTCCTACTAGAAAAGACTTTTGAGATCTGCAGTTCAGCACTCCTGGTTCGGAAGCTCAGAGGGCTTGGTTAGCATCAGAGCTGGGACTAGAACACAAGCCTCCCAGCTCCCCCTCCAGAGGCAAGTGTTGTCATGGCAACCGGAAGTCACAGCTTTTCCAAGACTAGGTGAGTTTCTTGAGCTGTCATACTTCTCTAAGAGATGAGTAGCAGCTCTATGTGATTTAATCCTTATAGATTTGTAAATATGCCTTTCAGGTGAACACGTGAACAGTCCAGCAAAACAACCCTTTGCCTGGTTCTGTATGTTCTGAGAATATGGTTGCCCCAGGGACAGGTCCCTGAACACTACAGGAAGGGTCTCTGAGCAGCAGGGCAGCAGGAGGCCACAATGCCTGGGGTGAGAGGAGGAAGAGGAAGCACGAGGGAGCCTGCGCAGACAGGGAGGAAGCTGGGACTTCTAGTGACTTCATTCCTTTTCATCAGGCTGGCACAGCAGCACTGCATCTTGGCTGGACAGGGCAATTAACAGTTCCCCAAGCTCCTAATGAGTCGTTTTCTCGAGGTTTCAGCTGCCCTGGGAGTTTCCCAAGAGAATTTATTCCATGGAAGCTAATTTCTCAAAAGTGGCCTCTCCAGGGTGCACCTGGTTCAAGGCTACTGGATTTGGTTGGAAACAGGGAATTGTGGGTTCAGAGCCATGGCCTGTAATTTGCAAGGAGTGCTGGGTAGCCGAGCTCAGCCCTAACTCCAGCCCTTGGAATAGTGCCTGCCAAGGACACTTCCCCTTCTGGGGTACCTTCTCTGAGCAGCTCCAGCCATACCCAGTGCTCCTGTAGTGCTGTTCCATGTCTCCATCCCCCCAAAGCCCAGGCTCTTAGTTTCTTAACACATACACACAAACTGCTTCCTTTTGTTTTCAAGAGAAAACATAAAGTTTAAGCCCTGAAGAAGATGAAATGACAGACACTGTCACCTTCCAAAATTGGATTTATAATGGAAGTAGGAACTGATGAATGGCAGTGAGCTCTGCCATTACGAATTATTTTAAAAGAAAATAACTCCATGCAAGAATAGTCGTATGACATCTCATAAAGGAGAGAATCTGTCTACCTTGACTCATTTTCCTTCGTGAAAACTGCATTTGAAGGTGAGGCAAGCCAAAACTTGTAGATCTGGATGAGCGCAAGCCGTGCTGACTGCCCACCATCTGCCTCCACGCTCGTCACCCACCCTGCTGGCTATTCAGCCTTTTGGAAAATACATTTTGACTGCTCCACTAAAGTCCTCGAGGAAAGACAGAAATCCGCAGAACAGCCTCTGGTTCCAGAGTGGCTTTCTGACGCCTGATTGTTGACACTGTAAGGCCAGCTGCAGATCTTGCCTCCTGCAGGGTGAGCGGTCCTGAAAAGTGCTTCTCTTCCCTTCTCAGCCTCCAGGGTCCCATCACTCTCCTCCAGCAAGAAAGCAAGAGGCTGAAAACAACTGATAGGCTTTGGGGAGGCCAAGTAGATGGGCTAAAGGCTACAGGGTTTGGAACAAAGAGACTTGGGTTCAAGTCTCAGGAAGGTCACTTATTATTAGCAGGTTACCTCACATCTCTGAGCTCATCTGTGCACTGGGAGCAATAATAAGGATGGCCTCGAGGGAGCTGGAGGACGTTTCAAAGGTGGCGATGGATGGGAACTGGGAGCCCTCTCTACACAGCGGTGCCAGGAATCCCCAGCAGAATATGGAACAGAACAGTCGGACAGTCAGCTTTCCAAATGTCAGCTTCCCAGCTTTCTCAAGTGTGGAAGATCCAGGTCTGTAAAGCTGCTCTTCCCTGCAGATCAGGCCCTAGCGACTGGGATTATGCTTCATGGAGCCACGTTCCATATCCTCTGCTTAGAAATAACCCAAGGGAAAGAGTAATAGTTAACCCTGCTGATACTGTGTTACATACTGGCTCCTGCATGAAGTGTTTACAAGCAGTCCTGTAAAGTAGGCAAGAGGTGTTGTTCTCATGTTAAAGATGAGGAAACTGAGGCACAGAGAGGTGAAGCGGCTTACCCAAGGTTTCCCAGCTAGCAAGTGGCAGACTTGGGATTCAAACCTACAGAATCTGGCTCCAGTGGCTTTAACCTCTAGGCTACACTACCTCTCCAGAAGTTGGGGGTGGCTAGAAGTTGGGGCCAAGCAGCTCAGGCGGAAAGGGTCTCTTTCCCTTCACCTCTTAGATTTTGGGAGCAGCATTTCATCCTTATACTGCAGGGAAAATAAATGAACCGGAGTCTCAGGTGAAAAAAAGGGCAAATCTCACACTTGATGTCATTGTATTGAGTGAAAAAAGCAGAAGGATGATAACACTATGTCATTTATATAAAGTTTTAAAACGTAGAAGATGATATATTATCTAGAGAGTCAGATAAATACAGCAACAGCACCAAGGCATTCCTTGGAATGACAAACATCACCTGTAAGAGTCACCTTGAGGCAGGTGCATATTGGAGAGGGGTACACAAAAAGCTTCAAATATATCTATAATTTTGAAAATCAAGTTTGCTGCTGGGAACATGAATGTTCAGTAAATCCCTGTGTCTTTCTGGATGTCTGAAAGATTTCCTAAGTTAAAAACTAAGCTCCCACCTTAGAATGCTGACATCTCAATATTAACATCTGGTTCATTTTTTGTCCCTTAGTTTGTATCAGCTTCCAATCCCTTTGTCAGTTGATGATCAGGTGGCTTTGAGCATCTGCGAATAATAACATTGATAGTAACAATAGATAACACTATTGAGAGCTCAGTGTGTACCAATACTATTAAATGCTTTGCAAATATCAACTCCCTTAGTATTCACAATAACTCTGTAAGGTAGGGACTATTATTAGCCCCATTTCAAAGATGAGGAAACTAAGGCTTAAAGGGATTTGGAAAGTTTCTATAGTTCCTCAGATAATACGTGGCAGAGCTAGGAGTTGAATCCATGTCTATCTGACCCCAAAGCCTGACTTCAAGCAAAACTCAGGTGAGAGGGTGAGGGGAGGCAAGCAGAAAGGATGGTGTGGCCCCCAACCTCAAGGGTCTTCCAGTCAGTAGTGGACGCCATGATACCTTCATTTCCCCCAGCTGCTGGAGGTGCTTGCCAGCTGCCCCTCTCAGCTGAGTCCCTCTCCAGCATTTGCCGCCGGCTGAAGAGAGACAGCTCACCCAAGGTCACACCTTCTTCCTGGAGCAGCTGCATGCAATTACTGTTGATGTGGGGGTATAAAAGCCCAGCCCTTGGCCAACTGTGAGGGCCCTTCCCGGTTCAGAGCTCTAGGAGGTTGACTGGACCTTGGTTGCAAGGTTGCAGCTCAACTTCTCCCTCTGCCCGTTCCCATGGCTGTCACTTCCCCATGAGGCTGGGCACCAGAGAATTCCCCAGTAACCCTCTTGCATGCAGAAAGCCTGCTTCCCAGGGAACTGGCCTGTGACACCATCCAATGGGGGAAGATGGACGCAGGAACAATCCCATGCTACACTATAAATATCCCAGGGACAGGTCAAGAGAGCCCAAGGAATTACAGAGGCTTCCTGGAGGAGGTGAAGATCAAGCTGAATTCTGAACGATAGGGAGAATTCAAATATTACTCTTTGGCCATAAAAAGAAATGAAGTACCGATGCATGCTACACCACGGATGAATCTTGGAAAATTATGCTCAGTAAAAGAAGCCAGCCACAAAAGACCCCATGTGCAATTCCATCCGTATGAAATGACCAGAACAGGGAAATCTATGGAGAAAGAAAGTAGATACACTGGTAGCCTGGGGCTGGGGGGATTGAGAGGTGATAACTAAAGGGTATGAGTTTCTTTTAAAAAGTATGTTCTAAAATTAACTGAAAGGTTGCACATACCTGTGAATATACTGAAAACTATTTTGTCTTACACTTTAGATAAATTGTATGGTATGTGAATTATATCTCAATAAAGTTGCTTTTTTTTTTTTTCAAAGAGGAGCATGTGGAAGAAGATGGGAGAATTGCAGATGGGCAAAAACACAGGCGAATATGTGGAGATTTAAGTGAGTGAGTGGGGAGGGGAGGGGGACAGGAAGTAGCAAGAAACAAAGGTGGCAGGAGGCTATGGCCAGGTAAGGAAGGTTGGAAGTCCCTGCAGGGAGGAAGCTTGTCCTGGAAGATCTGGGAGTAGTGAGATGAAAATGTGCTTTTCAGAAAGAATGGTGGGTACAGTGGGGAGGTTGAGAGACCAGTTAGGGGGCTCTTGAGGCAATCCAGGTATGTAGGCTGGACGACCATGTCCTCGTTACAGTAAGACATTACCTGGTTTAAAACATACACACATGTACACACTGTAGTGTTAAATGTCCTTTTATGTCTTTCTTATCTCTTTGGGCTCATCCCTGACTCTCTCCCACCAGTCCACCAGTCCACCAGTCCACACACTAGACACTCAGCTGCATCCATCTCCACCATAATTATGTGCCTATAAAGTCTTCTTTACCCAGTGAGAAGAGTTTCCCTTCAGGTGGAGGTGGATTTACAAGAACGCCCAGCCTCCCTATAAATCTTGTCACTTATCTCAAAGGTGCCTTCTCACCTCCTAAACCAAAACTGTGATTCAGACAGGGATTTTCATGTGGTTAAAGACATAAATAATCTTGCCGCTCCCCCAGGATCTCACCCATCTGCCATTTGGAACTTCAATAAACCACTCTTACCCACTGTCAAGGGTGAGCTGGGAGTCTGCCCGCCTCACTCATCCTGAATGAGTTCAGCCAAGCGTGACCCAGGCCACACCTGAATTCAGCTTCCTTAGTACACATAACATGGAAGCTGGATGGATATGAAAGGTTCTCCAGTTCCACTTGGCCATTTGACAGGTGAGGAAACCGGGGCCTTCCACCCATCACTGGCCAGGGAGCTGGGGGTCTTCTCCTCCCTCTGAGTCCCACACTTAAACTATTCCAGTTGAGCCTTCAACCCCTGACTGCAGAACAGAAGTCAGTGTGGCTTCTTACCCTCCCCAGGATGGTGGGCAAGGATTCCTGAACAGGCTTTTCTCCAGGTCATCCTTCTTCCCAAGACCCTAGAGCTTCTCATATAGACACCGTGGAAGCCCCTGAGCTCACCCAGCAACCACCGGACTAGGGGTCAAATGCCAGCTGAGGACCCCAGCCAATTATTCCCTACCTGAAACTGAAGGCCAGGGTCCCCAGTCTCTTGTGATTGTAACCCACATGGCTCAGGCCTCACCAGCCTGGGGACACTAAAGTGGTGACAGGAGCCTACATACTGGCATCACTGCTCCAAGCACCTTCCTGCTTGGCTTAAGAAAGTTACGTGCACAGGCAGGGACTAAGTTTGTTTCCTTCTCTGCTCTAGCCTCAGAACCTACATAATAGTAGTCAGAAAACACATTTTATGGCAAAGGAGCAAAGGCATTTGGAGACAGTGGAGAAAAGTCTTTTCAACCAAAGATACTGGAACAACTGGACAGCAACATGAAAAACAACGAATCTAGACACAGAAAAATTAACCCAAAATGGATCATAGACCTAAATGTAAATATAAATTATTAAACTGCTAGGAGATAACATAGGAGAAAATATAGATGACCTCAGGTTGGTGACGTCTTTTTAGATACAACATCAAGAGCAAAATCCATTAAAAAGAAGTAAATTTGCAAGCTGGACTTAGTTAAAATTAAAAGTCAACATCAAGAGAATGAGAAGACAAGCCACAGACTGGGATAAAATAATGGTAAAAGACATATCTGGTAAGAAACTATTATCTCAAATATACAAAAAAAAACTCTTAAAACTCAACAATAAGAAAATAAACAACCTGATTTTAAAATTGGAAAGAGATTTGAACAGATCTCACCAAAGAAAATATACAGATAGTAAGAAAAGCTGATGACACTCTACTTCACATCCTGTGCCACCAGGGAAAGTCAACTTACGACAACAATGAGATACCACTACACACCTACTGGAACGGCCAAAATCCAAAGCCCTGACCACACCAAATGCTGACAGGGATGTGGAGCGACGAACTCTCATTTGTTACTGATGGGAATGCAAAATGGTATGGCCACTTTGGAAGACAGTTTGGAAATTTCTTACAAAACTAAACATGCTCTTATCCAGCCGTCACAGTCCTTGGTGTTTATCCAGAGCTGAAAACTTAATGTCTGCATAAAAACCTGCACATCTACATTCAGAGCAGGTTTATTTATAATTGCCAAAACTTGGAAGCAATCAAGCTGCTCTTCAACAGACGAATGGATAAACAGTTGTACTTACAGACAATGGAATATTATTTAGCACTAAAAAGAAACGAGTTATCAAGCTGTGAGAAGACATGAAGGAACCTTACATGGGTATTGCTAAGTGAAAGAAGCCAATGTGAACAAACCACATCCTGCATGATTCCAATTCTATGACATTGTAGAAAGAGCAAACTATTGCTGTTTTCTGGAGACAGTAAAAAAGATGAATGGTTGCCAGGGGTTAGGAGGGAGGGAGAGATGAATAGGCAGAGCACAGAGGATTTTCAGGGCAGTCAGACTTATGGTATGTAATACTATAATGGTGGATACACATCATTATACGTTTGTCCAAATCCATAAAATGTACAACACCAAGAGTGAACCCTAATATAAACCATGGACTTTGGGTGACAATGATGTGTCAGCATTGATTGACTGAATTTAACCAAGGCCCCACTCTGGCAGGGGAAGTGGTCAGTGGGGGAGACGACTGTGCATGTGTGGGGACAAGGGAATATGTACTTTGCACTCAATTTTGCTGTGAACCTAAAATTGCTCTAAAAATAAATCCCATTTGAAATACATTTTAGATAAATATTTCCATTTCCCTCCTATTTAGGCAGAAGTGCCTAACTGTCCGTGAACCAGCCCTGGTCATTGCTTGCCTGAGAGTCCATGAATACACAGCCCCATGAGTGACCCATTCCTTGAGGCATCTCTCAGAGGCTTGAACTTTCTCCAGCAAGAGTAGAAATGATACCACTGGCCTAACAAAATAAATAACCACTGGCCTAACCCTCTGGGTTATGCTCAGTCTAGAGATGACCCACTGCAAAGGTGCCTGGGTCCTAAAACCATCACACGTCTCCCCAACCTTTCTCTTAAGTCATCTCAATCTGTGCCCTTGGAGGCTAGTTCAGAATGCACTTGGCTACCAGACACCGTGGTCCATCTTTGATGTCTCTGTTGCTAGGTTTCCATCTATGAGGAAAAGGCCCATAACAATATGTACACCAGATTGAGAGGCCTGGAAGGCTGCCTGAAACTAAAAAACAGTTCCCGGGGCCAAAGAAGGCAGGATGGGGGAGACAAGGATCATCTGCCTGTTTGAGGATATCAGAATAGGTTGAGGGGTACAGGCTGCATAAAAGGCAGGGAGGGTCCCAGGAAGTGTGAGTCAGAGTTTAGAGGGGTGCTTGTGTGGGCTGTTGAATCTGCCTCCCCACTCCAAAATGGTGCTGCGGCCTTCTGGGCTGCTCCCCAAGACACAAGGCTCCTTGGCCTCCCCTTCCCCTGATTCTAACACAGACATTTGGACAAAGTCCACTGAGACCATGGAAAAAACACTTGAGACAGGGAACTTCAACACTTAGTCTCTGCCCCATTCCACTTTCCCTAGACCCAAACACTGTGTGATCTTGGAAGTCACCTAGACCCTCTGGGTAAAGAGGAGAGGAGGCAACGTAGCAGAATAGTCAAGAAATGAGTTCCGGAATCAGGAAGGGCTGGGTTTGAAGCCCAGTCCCACCACTGGCTCCTTTGGTGAATTTAACCTTTCTAAACCTCCGTTTCCTCATCTAGGTTGAGGTTGCTGTAGGGCCTAAAGAGGAGTGAATGAGTTAATCCTGGGTTGCTGAAACTCTAACACCCTAATGCCATCGTGGCCAGTCCATGAGTCCGTCCTACCTTCCCCTTCTTTCCCCTCCTTCCACATTTAGTGGCTGCTTTATAACACTTTCTTTTTGCTTCTCTTTATGCAAACTACACATTCACATAATTTTAAAGGATCACATAGTTCTACAAGGCTCCCCCTTCCCAATTGTCCCCATCTCAAAGGCAACCACTTACACTCTGCTCTGTGATACTTTTGATACACCAGAAGTTGTGCCATCTTTGGCAAGGGAATTAACCAGGCAACAAAGATGTTCAAAGCTTTTCCTGGAAAGCTGATTGTTCCCTCTCTCTTGCTAGATCAGGTCCAGAAGAGTTAGTTAAATCAAACCACTTAGAGGGGGAATCCAAGAACAGCAGCCTCTTGGAAATGGGGCTGTGGAAACCCAACTGTTGAATTAAAATATGTAGTCACTCTTCACTTTGCTTTTGATCAACATGCCTCTCCTGTTCCGTTTTAAATCCTGGTGCTGGTGGCTCTTCGCAGGTGGGGAGAGTTTCCGCTATCAGGCATAGATCAGTACTGACATCCAGTGGTCACAGAGAATTATCTGCCTGAAGCTCTCCATCTCTCTCTTCCCAGAATCCAGTGGGTGTTCACTCAGAGAAAGGAGGAGGGATGGAGGCTGACAGCTACCAATGAGTGCTGTTAACTTGGAGAACTGTGTGATCTGCAGCCAGGGGCAAGCAACTCAGCCTGAGGCGTTGCCAGTTTACAAGATGCCCAAGGGTTACTTGAATGATGACCTTAGAGTCATAGGGAGAAATGAAGGCCATCACTGGCAATGTGGTAAGACCACAAAAAACTAAAATGTTAGAGGGCCACAGGGTCTTGGAAAACACTCTAGATTTGAAGTCAGAAACCTTGATTCAAGACCCGCTGCTCTTTGTCACCTTAAGCAAGTCCCGTAAATTCTCAGTGCTGTAGCTTCCTCACCTTTGAAGTGAGGCTGGCACTACCTGCTTAGCCAGCTGCACAGGGTTGGAGGATGAGAATGTCAAATGAGAATGTTTGCAAAGCATTTTGTAAGCTGCAAAACGCTGTCCAGCTGGGGCTGCTAGGATGTGGCGGTGATGGACAGGGCAGGGCAAACTGGACTTGGTGATGGACAGGGCAGGGCAAACTGGACTTGGTGAGGAGGTACTAAGAAGTTCTATGACTCTGGGGTCTTGGCCAGACGACAGACAACACTTCCAATTTCCAATTTCACTGAGGCTTTTGGAGACTCAGCCTTGGACTGCCAGGGTGACCTCGTCAGAAAAGGACATTCTGCATTTTCCTCTGAGATAAACATTGGCGAGTAACTTAAAGGGCCATCTAACTTCAAAACTCATATGTCAAACAGGTTTTTAAAAATAGAATCATAACTCAAAGGAAAAAATATGAGGCACCATTTATTCTAATGTCAAAGGAGCTATTGTTAACATCGGTTGCTCTAATAGACTACACCCTTCTACATTTCCTTATAATTTTTTCTTGTGTTTCCATTTGCATTTGGTCTAGGGTTTTGCCCAGGAAGACTAGTCTGGCAAAGTGACTCTAAATGAAATCATGAGATGACTAGAGATAGAGAAATGGTGTGTGCATAGGAGGGAAAATGTAGGGAGGTGTTTTGGGAGGCTCAAAGACCATGTTCCTGACTCAGTTTGTGCCATCAGATTTCATAAATTCCCAAAACTGAATTTTGAAAAGATTAGTCTAAAAAGACAAATGAACTTATTTACAAAACAGAAACAGATTCACAGACATAGAAAACAAACTTATGGTTACTAGGGGAGAAGGGGGTGGGAAGGGATAAATTGGGAGTTCGAGATTTGCAGATGCTTACTGGTATATGTAAAATAGATAAACAAGTTCATGCTGTATAGCACAGGGAACTATGTTCGATATCGTGTAGTAGCTTATGGTGAAAAAGAATATGAAAATAAATATTTGCATATTCATGTATGACTGAAGCATTGTGCTGTACACCAGAAATTGACACAACATTGTAAACTGACTATACTTCAAAAATTTTTTTTTAATTTTTTAAAAAAGCTTAAACAAAAAAAGGTTAATCTAGTCTTTCTTCTTCAGCTTAATTTAAAAGAAACAGAAACCAATACTCTCACCCTTCGTAAAACTATCAGAGGGCTTTGAACACAAATATTATGCTGCTGCTTCCAGATTTCCATGTAAGTGTATCTGTCAAGGAAAAAAAATTCTAGCCCCAGAAAGGATTTACTACAGTTCATAGAATGATAGGAAGGGCTGAGGGGAGGAGGGGAGCGTAATTTCCAGTGACACAGCATAATCAGGCCACAAGGGAGCAGCTGACTCCTCTACTACCAGGAAGCCACCTGCTGACCTGGGAAGCTTCCAGCCCTCAGCACCTCCAATCCAGAGCAGCAGATGTGCCCGGCACACTGCACCCCCCCACCCCCTCCCCCTACCAGAGCCAGTGATGGGACATGGAGAATTTTGCTAACACGGCCAGATTCCCAATTCCCCCTCCGCTGGCTGAGCTTATCAGCACGAGCAACAGCTGAGCAGCCTGTACGTCACGTCTCCTTCTAAATCTCACCTAAAGGTGTCTCACTGGCTAAATCTAAACCACACCTGGAATCCTAGCTGCAAAGGGGTCTGGGAAATGTAGTTTTTCAGTTTCTGGCTTTTGTCTTATGGAAGGAACACCAGGAGTGTGTAATGAATGATGAATACCAACAGACCGTGCCCCTACTTATTTTTATTTTATTTTAGTGTTATTTTTTTAAAGACTTACTTACTTATGTATTTATTTATTTAAGTTGAAATATAGTTGATTTACGGTATTATATTAGTTTCAGGTGTATAAGGTAATGATTCAGTATTTTCATAGATTATACTCCATTTAAAGTTATGATAAAACATTGTCTGTATTCCCTGTTCCATGCAACATATCCATGTGGCTTGTTTATTTTATATATCGTAGTTTGTATCTCTTAATCTCCTACTCCTGGCTTGCCCTTTCCCCCTCCCCCACCCCACCCCCACTGGTAACCACTGGTTTGTTTTCTAATCTGTAAGCCTCTTTCTGTTTTGTTATATTAATTCATTTGTTTCATTTTTAAGATTGCATATATGAGTGATAACATGTAATATTTGTCTTTCTCTGTCTGACTTACGTCACTAAGCGTAATATCCTCCAGGTCCACCCATGTTGTTGCCGATGTCAAAATTTCATTCTTTTTATGGCTGAGTAGTATTCCACTGTGTGTGTTTGTGTAAGTACCACATCATCTTTATCCATTTGTCTATTGATGGGATGCATGCATGTTTTCAGATTAGGGTTCCCTCCAGATATATGCCCAGGAGTGGGATTGCTGGATCATATGGTAAGTCTATTTTTAGTTTTTTGAGGACTCTCCATACTGTTTTCCATAATGGCTGCACCAAACTACATTCCCACCAACAGTGTAGGAGGGTTCCCTTTTCTCCACACCCTCTCCAGCATTTATCATTCATGGACTTCTGAATGATGGCCATTCTGACTGGTGTGAGGTGATACCTCATTGTAGTTTTGATTTGCATTTCTCTGATAATTAGTGATACTGAGCATTTTTTCAGGGGCCTATTGGCGGCTTGTATGTCTTCACTGAAGAATTGCTTGTTTAGACCTTTCTCGTCCATTTTTGGATTGGCTTTTTTTTGGGTTGTCATTATTAAGTTGTATGAGCTGCTTTTATATTCCAGAAATTAAGACTTTGTCAGTCACGTCATTTGCCAATATTTTCTCCCATTCTGTAGGTTGTCATTTTGTCTTGTTTATGGTTTCCTTTGCTGTACAAAAGCTTGTAAGTTTAATTAGGTCCCATTTGTTAATTTTTGCTTTTATTTCTATTGTTTGGGTAGACTACCCTAGGAGAACATTGCTAAGATTTATGTCAGAAAATGTTTTGCCTATGTTTTCTTCTAGGAGTTTTATTGTGTCTTATGTTTAAGTCTTTAAGCCATTTTGAGTTTATTTTTGTGTATGGTGTGAGGGAATGTTCTAAATTCGTTGATTTACATGCCGCTGTCCAGTTTTCCCAACACCACTTGCTGAAGACGCCATCTTTTCTCCATTGTATATTTTTGCCTCCTTTGTCAAAGATTAATTGACCATAAGTGTGTGTGTTTATTTCTGGGCTCTCTATTCTTTGTTCCACTGATCCATATGTCTGTTTTTGTACCAATACCACAATGTTTTGATTACTGTAGCTCTGTAGTATTGTCTGAAGTCTGGGAGGATTATTCCTCCAACTTCGTTCTTTTTCTTCAGTATTGCTTTGGCAATTCTGGGTCTTTTGTGATTCCATACAAATTTTAGGATTATTTGTTTTAGTTCTGTGAAAAATATCCTAGGTAATTTGATAGGGATTGCATTGAATCTGTAGATTGCTTTGGGTAGTTTTGCCATTTTAACAATATTAATTCTTCTAATCCAAGAGTATGAGCTATCTTTCCATTTCTTTAAATTGTCTTTAATTTCCCTAATCAGTGTTTTGTAGTTCTCTGTGTATAAGTCTTTCACCTTCTTGGTCAGGTTTATTCCTAAGTTTGTTTTTTGGTTTGTTTTTTTTTTTTGGGTGCAATTTAAAAACGGATTGTTTCTTTACTTTCCTTTTCTGAAATTTCATTGTTAGTGTAAAGAAATGCAACTGATTTCTGTATGTTAATCTTGTATCCTGCTACCTCGCCAAATTCTTTTATCAGCTCTAGTAGTTTTTGTGTGGAGCATTTAGGATTTTCTACATATAGGATCATGTCATCCCCATATAGTGACAATTTTACCCCTTCTCTTCCAGTTTGGATCCCTTTTATTTCATTTTCTTTTCTGCCTGCTATGGCAAGGATTTCCAATACTATGCTGAATAGAAGTGTTGAGCCTGAGCATCCTTGTCTTATTCCAGATTTTAGCGGAAAGGCTTTCAGCTTTTCACTGTTGAGTATTATGTTGGCTGTAGGTTTGTGATAAATAGCTTTTATTATGTTGAGATATGTTCCCTGTATACTTTGCTAAGAGTTTTTTTTAATCATAAATGGGTGTTGAATTTTATCAAATGTTTTTCTGCATTTATTGATAAGATCATGTGATTTTTGTCCTTTCTTTTGTTGATGTAGTATATCACATTGATAGATTTGCATGTATTGAGCCATCCTTGTGTCAGTTGGATGAATCCAGCTTGGTCATAGTGCATGATCTTTTTTATGTGTTATTGGATTCGGTTTGCTAATATTTTGTTGAGAATTTTTGCACCTATGTTCATCAACGACATTGGCCTATAATTTTCTTTTTTGGTAGTGTCTTTGTCTGGTTTTGGTATCAGGGTGATAGTGAGTTCATAGAATGAGTTTGGGAGTACTCCCTCCTCTTCAGTCTTTCAAAGAGTTTGAGAGAGACTGGTATGAGTTCTTCTTTGTATGTTTGGTATAATTCCCTAGTGAAGCCACTGGTTCTGAACTTTTGTTTGCAGGGAGGTTTTTTATTGCTGATTCTATTTCATTTCTAGTGATTGGTCTGTTCAAATTGTCTATTTCTTCTTGATTCAGTTTTGGTGGACTGTATGTTTCTAGAAACTTGTCCATTTCTTCTAGGTTGTCCAATTTGTTGCCATATAGTTGTTCATAGTATTTCCCTTGTGGTTTTTTATATTTCTGTGGTGTTGGCTGTAATTTCTCCATTTTCATTCCTTATTTGTGTCCTCTCTCTTGTCTTCTTGGTGAGCCTGGCCAAAGGTTTGTTGACTTTGGGGAACCTCCATACTCTTTTCCCCAGTGGCTGCACCAATTTATGCCCCCACCAATGGTTTACGAGGGTTCCCTTTTTCCCACATCCTAGCCAACACTTGCTATTTGGGGTATTTTAGTATTATTTTAATATTTATTTAAATTTTTTAAATTACAAAATAGTTCATGCGCACTGTCAGAGACAAGAAACAATACAGAAATGAAGTAAAAATTGAAAATGCCCTGCTCCAATCCCATTCTTCAAATGGAATCACTGTTCGTAGTTTGGAGAGTAGCCTGTCAGTGGTTTTTGTGCATTTAGCGGGGTGGGTTTTGTCCTGCATACTGTTCTGTAATTTCTTGTGTCACTCGAACACATATCCTGGACATCTGTCCATGAGAAAAGATATAATAATAACTCATGTTTTAAGAAGTGCAACCGAGCGTCCCATCAGAGAGGAACCCTACCAGTGGACACTGAGGTTGCCTCTAATTATTCCCTGTTATACATAATGCAAAAGGAACAGCTGTTCAGGCATTTGGAAAGGTCAGATTTCCAAAAGTGAAAGACCTGAATGATATTTTCAAGCTGTATCTTCCTAATCACCGCACAGTCAGGAGACTTCAGCTGGCCAGAATTTAAGACTCAAAAAATTTAGCCTGAGCCCTGAAGATTTTGATTCAGCAGACACTGATGGAGCCCTAGTTGTTAGCCTGAGGGGTTCGTAAGCATGCCCCCCATTCCTGTCCCCAGGGGGCCTGCCCTCTGCTGAGAACAGATCGGACTCTGCACAGCTACCTAGTGCCCAGCCCAGGGAGGTGAAGTGCGGAAGGATAGCAGAGCAGGAGAGACGACATGGCTTTGACCTCCATGGGCAGTAGAGTTGGGAGTGTTAGAGAGCTAAGTTTAAGAACCCTGCTCTGCCACATGAGGATCTGGGGACTAGGAGGAAGGCTGAGTCACACATCTGCTAGGTCCCCAGACAACCACCTAGGACACGTGACATCCCTTGGCAAAGTGGGCACCAGATGCTGCAGATCAACTCAAAGTGTGTTTTCCTTGCAGCTGTTTTCAAAACCTTCAGTGCATCTTGTCTCTATGCAAGCTTGGCTGCCCCAGCATCTCAGCCAATCGCAGCCTAAGCCTGGAAACACAGTGTGGCCTGAGCAGTAAGTGTTGCTGTGGACATGTGCTGCTGTATCCATCACATCCTTTCCCTGCTTCTCTCCCCAACTCTGTTCAGTTTTCCTTTAACGAATTCTCCCTCCTCTATTCTCTGCCGTGGAAACTAGATAGAAACGGCGGGGGGGTGGGGGTGCTTCCACACTCCCTGCAACATACCCTCCTTCCCAGGCTAGCGGCTGATTCAAGGATGGGCATCTGATGCAGCCTTAGCTATCAAGAAAGAGTAAATCTCAGCACTTCTGCAGAATCTATGGTAAAAAATACCCCTCTTTTTTGGAAGGTCTAAAACTGAGTCATGTTGCTCCTTTAGGGGAAGCTTGAAGCCTGAGGCTTTTGGAAGTCATTCTGTGACCCTCAAGGAAGGCAGATTAGAGAGGTAAAGAAATGACTTTAGGGGCATCATTAGAGCCCTGATCAGGCATCACCTAAAAGCAGGATTTCTCTAGACTTCTAAATTATGTTAGCTATTAAATCTACATTATTGCTTAAACCAATTTAAATTAGAGTTTTCTATCATTTGCATCATATGGAGACAGACACTTTTTTGCATACCACCCACAGGGGCATTTTCCTTATATGGCCTCTAAAAACAACCTGTATGCAGCCTCTACCACTGCCCCAGAAACAGCTCCTGCTGACCTCTCAGTAAGAGCTCTTTGAATGTGTGAACTGGAAAGTTAACTCAAATTGACTTAGACAAAAAAGAGGAAGGGCAGGAGGAATCAAAACAAGGGCCTCCAACACTTAGGATTCTCTGTCTCTCCTCAGCCTCTGTCTTCATTCCCCAAACCCGCTGGAACACAGCTACCCTTAGCTCTGGGCTCACATACACACAATTATTACTTAAGAGGAAAAGGCTCATTCTTCCAGCTCAAAGTATAAAAATCCCCAAGAACAACTCTGATTAGCCCAGCTTGGGTCACAAGTACATCCTTGGGCCAGTCACTGCAGCCAGAGGAGTGAGCTTCCACAACCGGCCTGTTTGGTTGATGTGTTGGTTGGTTGGTTGGTTAGTTGGTTGGTTTTTTGGCGCAGGGCAGGACCTATTGCCATGGCCCTGGGCCCAGTTCATTGGAATGAGGAAGGTGCAATTCCTTGAAAAGAGGGGAGCAAAGCTGAGAAAGAGGACAAGGGATGCTGACAAGTCCTAATAAAAATGTCCGTGACACCTCCTTGCAGAGCTGATGTGCAGATCAACTGATAATGGATGCAAAAGAGCCCAGTAAAACGACTTTGTTTAAAGCATGCTGTGCACTGCTTGCTGTCATTTGTGGACAAAGAATAAAGCTCAGGAGCCACGTGGCTGAGCGAGCAACCCAGAACTGAAAGGTAGGAGTGATGGGTTTGTAACTAGCATTGTGACCTGGGGTGAGTCAGAAAACCTCACCAAGTTCAGTCCTATAAGGATTAAATGACATAATGTGCCTGGCTCAACATCTGAGTCTCTAGTACCTTCTTCCCAACATTTAGAATGGGAGTTTCAGGATACGATTCATAGCAAAGAAATGCCAAAGGAAGGAAGCAAAGGAAATGTGAGTGTAGGGTGGGCATTTTTCCTTACTCAAGCCATTGTTCAGTTAATGTACTTTTTTTTTTTTTTAAGTTGAGTCTGATATCAGTTCTTTCGGTTCCAGAGTCCAAAATTGGGTAGGCAATGTACATGAGGAGTTCTCCAGCCATTTATCCACATCCTTCATTGGTCATAGGCCCATCACTGCATGCTGGGTGTTTGACCTGACAAGACAGGCTTATTGTCATGGTAGCCACATGCTCCAGATTGTCTAGGACTGGCCCAGTTTCAAAGAGCCTGCCCTGCTCTCTTCAAGACCTCACTCACTAACTCTGCATCCCATTTTGTTTCCTTCATGGCACTTCTCTTTACTCAAAATTTTCCTATTTGCTCATTTCTTGGTTGACTTGTTCGTTTTCTGCTGTCCCCACGAGGACATCAGCTGCATAGGCACATCCCCACCTGTCCTCATTACAGGATCTCCAGCTCTCAAAACAGAACTGGTGTGTGGGGGCCATTCAGCAGTACAACTGAATCGAATGACGGAAGAATTGTCAGACCACATGGCCTGTTATCTGTTTCACAAGATAGTCACAGCACTTGACTTTGGAACTTCACTCTCATTTGGGCCTTACAATAAACTTGTAAGTTAGGTATTAATTATCCCCATTTTATAGATGAGGAAACAAACATTCAGAGAGATTAAATGGTTTACCTGGCATCCAGTGACAGAAAGGGACAGAATCAGGGCTCCCAGTCCAGTGGTCCTTCTGCCTTAGCACACACATGTCAAAGTTGGATGAAGGAAGCAGATCAGAGGAGCAATGAGGAGGCTTTGAGAACAGAAAGGTAGAGGACACCAAAAGTTACACTTTATTTGCTTGGTTCTGAAAGCTCTTTCTTGGAGCCTAATGTTATTTAGATACAGACACTTCCAATTTGCTGAACTCTCTCGCAACCACTTCTCCTTCAGATGCTATGGCCTTTCTTAAGATCCAGGTGGGGGTTTTAAGGACAGATATCTCTCAGCATGTCAAAAACTTGATACAGGTTTGTTTCTGTGAGTCAGGACACTTTGGATTGCAACTGACAGAAATGCAAACCAAAGTAGCTCAGACAAAAAGGTGTCTCGTCCAGCCACAGGAAGGAGAGAGCTGCAGCTGGGCCACAGAACAACTGAAACCAGAAACTCCGGCACCACCTTTCTCCTGCCTATTGAGTTAATTCTCCCTACAGCCCAGTTTTCTCCATGTAGTTGCAAAAATGCTCATTCACATCTTCTGTCTCATATTCCAATGTCCTCCCCCACTCCGCCTCCAAATGGTTCTAATTTTTTAAATTCCCAGGAAAGAACTCTGGTCCGGTTTGAGTCGGGTGCCCAGCACTGAACTAACCGACTGCATGGGTGTGACGCGAGCATGGGGCCACATAGCCCAGACTCGGTCCTGTCTCTGTGTATCTGCGCCTCCTCCAGGGAAAGGGCAATTGTCTGGGCCTTCACCCTATCTGTACCTACTACAGTTTTGGTGCCTGATAATTTTGACTGCCATGCTGCCTCTTCAATTACTGTCATAGTACTCAAAGGGTCACAGCCTTCATTAATTAAAACAAAACAAAACCCTCTAACTTTCTGCATTCTTAAGTGGTAAGACAGAAGTGGGCTGACTGACCTCTCAAGTCCCTGCCAACTCCCACCCATCTGTGGTTTCTGGATGTCAGTTTCTCTATAGTCCCAACATCCTTCCCAAATGTGAGCATCCCTCTGCTGTATCTCGTAGAACCAGAAACCCAGGTACCCAGAGAGCCTAAGGGGCCTGGAGAATAAACTTGGTTGAAGTGGGTGAAACTCTGTTGCATTGTGACCAGCAGGAAGAAACAAGTGTCCTGCAGACACAGCACTGGGCAGAGTCCAGGTCTTCTAGCTCTCGGTCCACCAGACTGCCATCCCTGTGAGCCCGAAGCCTCCGAGGCCTTATTGCACTACTTGGATGTGCCCCACCCATCTCTTCCTACAGCAGTGTGGGTATCCCCTCTCCAAGGGGAACCCAGGGCCTCCTGCAAACACAGATTTCCATGGATTTGGGAGTCAAACGTGGAAAAGGCTCCAACACCACAGTGGTGCTCTGCCCTTTGCTCGGTGGGAAAGAGACAGTGAAAACCAAGAAAGCAGGCAGGGCTTCCCATCAACAGGGATCAGCGCTCCTAGCAGTTACTGCTGAATCTCAAAATGAAAATAAATGCAAGAAATTTAATGTTTCTAATGGTGGCTCTCAGGCTCAGGAAGAATTTCTGAATCTCAAAGGAAAACTGAAAGAGTCTGGTGCCTCTATAGCAGGATTTCAGGGTTTAGAAATGGATCCGATGCTTCCCACCCCTTAAATGTGCCTATGTTTGATGAAGTCATGCCTAAGACACCTCTGTTGGGTGCAGATAGCCCTGAGCTGGGTTTAGAAGTATATAGCAGTAAGTGGGTGACATTTACCTGCATTTATAGGGCAGACAGGATGGGATTACACACAGAAGGATTAAGGCCTCCTGAGAACCAGGGAGGAGGTGATGCTGGAGCCAGGACTTAAGGAAGGAGGAGAGAGTAGCCAAGTAAAGGCATAGGGAAAGAGCAAAGAGAGGGTGTATGAGCATGGGCATTCTGGAACATTTTTGACCAGAGCATAGGGTGTGAGGTCAAGGGTAAGCTCCTCAAGGCCCTGAATGTCATTCGACACATTTAGACTACACTCTCTAAGAACTGAGCAAGCACAGATCACTTTCCAGGTGAGGTAAGTGTCACCAGAAAGATGAGGGGGCCTGTGAGCCACACATGCGCAAAGAGGAGCCCGGCCCGTGTTTCTTTGCCACCCGCAGCAGACGCTAGCCCGCTCTCATCCCAGCGCCCTTACCATAGCCGGCTGCCTGGAGAAGGGGGTTGGTAAGAAGACCAGAAAAGGGTGACGTGTAGAAGGTCCACCCAAGATCAGCCCAACCCAGGAGATAGCGGACAGCAGTTAGGAAACTAGCCATGGTCGGTCAGCACCAAGTTAGAGCAGCTGGTGCCAGGCCAGTATTAGAATGGAGGGCTGTTTTGGCCCAAAAGACACTGTGCCTTCCCAGCGAGCCTTGGAGGGCAGGACTCAGGACCACAGAAGGTTTATCAGCCTGGAGCAGAGGAAGCCCTTCCTTGACAGCCAGTGATACCCCCCTTGGAAGAAGGGGTGGGGTTTGGTCAGAGTTGCAAGCACTCGGGCAGCCCAGAAAACCACTTGGCTGCTTCCTCTGCTCTGGGAGCATGGGGGCCCCAAGAGAAAGAGGCACAAAATCAACAGGAATTGGTCATGATGGCTGCGCCCTCGTGTCTGCTCTCTCTCCCTACCCCTCCCTTTCATAAAAGGCAACCCTCCTGATTAATTTCTGGTTGCCGTTCACTGCTCCTGACTTGTCATCAATCTCAAGGTGTGCCAGGATGCTTTATATTTACTTGGAATTGCTTGCCTAGGCCTGCTGAATCGGCAGTCCTATTAGCAGGATTTTTTTTTCATTGTGTTTGTGAAATGAAACAAAATAGAAACGCCCTACCCAGAGAGCGCTTTCTGCTCCATTTCTCTGAACACCGTCAGGCTCTGGGGAGACTGTGAAGTCTTTTCAGGGGGCCAAGGGTACACCTCTGCCTTTGGTGCTAAGGAGACCTGGGAGGAGGTGTTGCTGGCTCCCCCGGACAGGGGCAGGCAGATAGAAGTCCTTCCTGCTTTTACGAAGACAGAATGGTGGTGAGGGTGGAGAAAGAGATCCCTGACCAGCCACAGCAAAGAAGTCATGCAGCTGATCATGGCCAAGACGCTGCAGTGCAGGACAGGGAGGGTTAAGGGAGGGAGACGGGTTTTAGTCCCAGTTCTGCCCTTCCTCTCTGGGACCTTAAGCAAGTAATTCAAGCGCTCTCTGAGTGTCACTTTCCTCATTTGCAAAGTGGGGAGAATTATTCCTGCTTTATAAGGTGCCCATGAGGATTAAGTGAAACCTCACAAGCATAATTCCTTGGCACAATGCCTCGTGCAGAGACATCCAGCAAATATCTCAGTCATTCCCTTCGGGGCATTACCTTCTATAGTGCTGTATGTTAGAGTGTGGCTTCTGGTGGGGCAAGGAGAGGAGGGGACCTTTTTCTGGGTCCTTTGGTGAGAATAATAAAAGGTTTGGGAAAGGCTTCAAGAGCCTGAAGCACACATATAACTAATGAGATGAGAGGGCAGTCAGCCCTCCTGAAACTGCTCCAGGGAAGTGATTTATTGCCCAGAAGCTGAAGTGCTCCAGCATCAGTAACTGAGGAGAAGTCGAGAGCACTTTTCTGGGTCACAGACCTTGGCCTTGCACTCACCATGCTTCACGTGAATAGTCTTTGTGTCAGAATTTATAATCAATCCTTTCTTAGCCGACCTTCTTTGTGGCTGACTTCTCCAGCATCGCGAGCCTGGGCTGTGTGCAAAATGAAGCACTCAATTCGTGCCAGAGAGAGAGAGAGAGGAGTGAGTTCCCTCCTCAGAGCAAGGTTAGGAAATGTTTTAAGCAATTTGCATAGAAAAGAAAACTCCTGCAGACCCTCACTTGTATGGAAATCTTGGTCCAGTGCTGCTATGGGGTATTATACAGTCAGTAAAAATGCTGCATTGAAGAAGTCCTGTGAAAAAATCAGAGTACAGAGTTGTGCTGTATGATCATACTATGTGATCTAAGCTAACTTTAAATGCATTTTAAAATTTTTAAGATGAAACTATTCCTTCCTCTGTCTACTCAATGGATGATGAAGGCTTTTTTAGGGTCTTTTTCCTACTTTTCTGTGTTTTATTAATTTTTCTACGAGCATGTATCTTCATAACGATAATAAAGATGAGGAGAAAAAGGAAGAAGAGGAGATAAAGAATTCTGAAAGGCCTCTTAGGCCTCTGTGTGTTGCTGGTTCCCATTTAAAATCACACTTTCCCTCTCTGGATACCAAGAAGTCACTGGGGAGGGGGAAGCACCACGATGACCAGACCATGGACATCAGACCAGAATCTCCAGCTGCAGAACCAAGGCCACTTCCCAGGTCTGCAGGGTGCTGACAACCAAGGGAATTACACACCCTCATGTTGACTTTCTTAGCATCTCACCTGCTGGAGAAAGAATGTATCGGTGAAGCCAGTGGTTCCGCAAAGGCAATCTTACACAGGTAAGTTTAGTACATAAAACAGGTTACAAAGGAGGCAGAGGGCTTATTAGGAGGGAGAGAGAGAGGGAAAGAGGGAGGAAGAGACAGGGAAGCCCCAGCCATCCCCGCTCAGTCCCCCACGCCCCATCCCCCATCCCCAGTCTATGAGCCGTTTGGATTTCCGTGGAAAGGAAACACAGCTTGAAAACCTTGTAAGGTTCAACAAGGCCCATCATGTGGAGAACAGAGATGATAGTGGGAAAGGGTGGAGAATTCTTTTTCTGAGTAATCAAGAAATATATTTTTGCTGAAAATCTATTTCCATTTCAACAGCTCCAGCCAGCTCTGTTTTAGAAACAAGCAATAAGGATGTTTTTACCAAACACATATGTCCTCTGGGAAAAGTGTAAGGCTTGATTTGTGAATACATTCAAGTTTGACTTATCAGGCTGCTTCATGGGCCCTGCAATTTGTGATACTGAATAAGGTGGTGATTACCAGCAGTTGATTCAGGCTTACGACAGGTTATTTGTCCCTGGTGAGTTCTGTGCTGGGCCTCCAGGAGGGAAAAAATACCCTTTTAGATTTGTCTCTGCCTAATTGTCTCCTGGAAGAATAGATTGCTGTGGGTGTTAGTTTCTTTTCTTTCTTTTTTTTTAAAATAAAGGTAAGTTTGTATATTATTAGAACTCATTTGCAAACATGATCTAAAATATTAAAGGCAGAAAATGTGCTTTTTCTGCATTTGGACTATTTAACTTGTCTCGGCACCTTTTCGAGATCTGGATCCTGGTGGATGGGAAGCTCTCAGCAGCCTTCAAACACATCTCCTGTCTCCATCTGTTCAGCCCCTGGGGGCCTGAGTGTCTCCTTTCTTTTGTCTTTAAAAACAGGCCCCCAGAGGCTGCAGGCCACCTTCTCAAGCATGCGGATGTGGTGTGTATGTGGGCGGGGGCACTCAAAAGGTCACTCTAAGTACATTTCTGGACTGTCATGTGCTGTGGAGACCCAACTGAGAGGAACCACAAGCAAGGGTCTGCAGAGGTGCCAGCCTTTCCTATGCGACAGTGGCAGCAAACACCTCTGCAGGGACACTGTGCTGGGGCCACAACAGAGACCAAGGGGCCTTAAGTACAGGCTCTGAGGGAAGACTGCCTGCTCCACCAGCTACTTCCCGAGTGATCGTGGGCTAGATTTTCCGCCTCCTTGGGGCTGTGCGCTCACCTGTAAAATGAAGATAATCACGGTAGCTCATAATGAAGGCTTTTTATATAATCCCATTGGCATTGTGATTACGTAAGAAAATGCCCATAATTTTTAGGGAAACACACAAAGTATGGAGAGAGAAAATGGACAGGAGATCACGGGTTTAAAACAATTGGGCAAAAATATAATGGGGGATGATACCATTTACATCAAGTTCAAGAACAGGCAAAACAAATCTATGATGATAAAAATGAGAATTGAAATGCAAAATGAAATGAAATAAAGGAAAGAAATGATAAGTGAAACGTGGAAAAGAGGAGCAGGCAGCTTTCTGGAGTGCCAGAAATGCTCTATAACTTGATTTCAGTGACAATTACATGGATGTAAATATTCGACAAACCTCATCAACCTGCAAATAGTTCATCACCATCATCATCATGATGTGACTGTAGAGTACGACAAAGCAAATGTAGTAAAATTTTAACATTTAGGGAATCACAGTCAAGAGTATATGGGAATTCATTCTTTATATTTTTCGTAACTTTCTGTAAGTATGAAATTATTTGAAAATAATAACAGTTCAAAATAAAAAAACTCATACCTGTACACTTAATATCTGTGCATTTTATTGTATATAAATTATATGTGAAAATAAAAGTGAAAAGGGATTAGGAAGGCTACATAACAAGATCTTGATAAATGTTGAATCTGATAGGTATATGAGGTTCATTATACCATGCTCTCTGCTTGTACGTATGTCAGACTATTTTTATAAAGCAAAGTGAAATTTTAAAAAATTAGAAACAACCAAAATATCTATCAAGCTCCTGGCCCTGTGTCTGGCAGAAAGAGGCTTCCACCTCTGAGAATGGCCCTATCAGGGCCACCCTACACCTTCTCGTCGGGTGATCAGGGAATTACACATCTGTCACCCTGCGGATGCTGGCATTGCCTGTGACCATGCTGGACAAAAAATGCACCTGCAGCTGGTTTTCTCTGCCCTTCAACTGAAATAAGGTGAAACAAATAGCCAGACAATGTTGGGGACACATGTCCTTTCGGAACTCTCACTCAGTTGACTCCCTTTGCCCAACGGGTCTTCCTCCTGCAGGAGATACACTGATGCAGCTGCAGCCAAGGTCACAAGGAAAAGTCACAGAGGGCAAAGGCGGAGACGTATAAATACCTTGTAAAACAAGCAGGAGCCACTCTGGATCTAATTTCTCAAGGTAAATGTTTGTCTTGGCCGAGACAGAGGGAAAAAGTGAGGGCTGATGACCTGTGAAGTGACTCAAGCACACCTCTTAAGGAAGTCTCAGTGTTTATGAGGACGGGAGCACTGACCCAGCAGTGTGGAGATCTGGGTACTTTTCTCTTCACATCACTGATGATCCTTGTGACCTTGGGTGAGTCACCACCCTCTCCCTGGACCTCTTTCCTCCACCCACAAATGAGGGTTTAGACCAAAGGAACCATGGGTGCAGTCCAGCTTTATGACTCTTTAAAACAAACATTGAGTTTCAGGTGGGAAGACTCCAGGTCAATGAGTCAGCAGCAGCTGGCTCAAGGAATCCACCAAAAGTCAAGGCTCCATGTGTTCTAGACTCCAGGCAGGAAACAAATGAGGATGCAGGCCAGACAGAGATTGGGGGAAAGATACCTAGTTTGGCCAAATCTTCTGAATTTTCCAGAGAACCTGAAAAATCTAGATTTTTATGTCCAACCTCCTGATCTTCAAATGATAGTAATGATTTCAAAATTTTTAATAAATGCCATGTAAGCCTAACAAAAATACCTGTGAACAGAATTAGGTCCCTGGGCTGCTAGATTGTGCCTTTTGTGTGATGTCATAGCCTCCTGGCTGGGGTCTGGATCGGGGGGTCTCTGATCTTTTCAACATTAGGGTTTTGTGTCTCCCTATGTCTCAGAGATCACCACCTCAAAGCTGAAGGCAAATTTTAATGACAAATATTTCATTTTTTTAACCATAACCTACAGTAAAAAAAAAATTGATTTCACATCTACTGGAGGTCACACACACATACATACATGTCTAAAACTAAAAGAAAAGATTCACAAGATAAAACTTACTCCTACTACAGGCAATGCCCTCTGATATTGTCTATTCCATTTTATCTTACTTCATTTTTTAATGCTGGTAGCAACCCATTAAACTGATTTCATGGGTCAAGTTAGAGAAACACTGCTTTAGATTTCACAGTTATTTAATTCTCCCTCTCACCTTATGAGGTAGGAAGTATTATTATCCCCATTTTACAGAACAGAAAAAATTAATCTCCAGCTTCACACACCAGATCCCATTTTCTTTCTTTTATTCTTTTAATCAAAAAAGGCCAGAATGAGGGAGTTAGGAGACTCCAAAAGACAAGGTCAGAAAGAAAAAGCCCCAGAGTTTAAGCAGTCAAGGAGGACCTTGGGGAAAATAGAAAAATCAAGCAGGGGATTAAGACTGTATGCTGTGAAGCGTGTAGTTTAAAGACTCCCCTGTGTCTTCTGCAGTAAATGTAGAAGTAAATGTAGTAAGTGTGCTGAAGACACAAGGGAGCCTTTAAATTGCATGCTCCACAGCATACAGCTGTGAAATCTGCAGTAAAATCCACATGGCTCCGCATGCTGTGGGTGATGGCTTCTGCAAGGAGGAACCAGAGATTTGTCACCCAGATTGCCCCAGCAGATTCCAAGGGGATGAGGAAATTGTTAATCCCCAGGGTCACATGAGAACTTGAAACTCCAGCTCCCAAACTTGTAGAGCTGGGTGATTGGTGGGAGAATGGGTAGGATTCAAATCCAGATCCATTTGACTATCAAGGCTGGCCTGGGAGCAATAGAAATAAAAGCAAAAATAAACAAATGGGACCTAACTAAACTTACAAGCTTTTGTATAGCAAAGGAAACCATAAACAAGACAAAATGACAACCTACGGAATGGGAGAAAATATTGGCAAATGATGTGACTGAAAAAGGCTTAATTTCCAGAGTATATAAGCAGCTCATACAACTTAATAATGACAACCAAAAAAAAAAGCCAATCCAAAAATGGACAAAAGATCTAAACAAGCAATTCTCCAATGAAGATATGCAAATGGCCAATAGGCACATGACAAAATGCTCAATATCACTAATTATCAGAAAAATGCAAATCAAAACTACAGTGAAGAATCACCTCACACCAGTCAGAATGGCAATCATTCAAAAGTCCACAAATGATAAATGCTGGAGAGGGTGTGGAGAAAAGGGAACCTTCCTACACTTCCCACACGTTGGTGGGAATGCAGTTTGGTGCAGCCATTATGGAAAACGATACAGAGATTCCTCAAAAAACTAAAAATAGACTTACCGTATGATCCAGCATTCCCATTCCTGGGCATATTTCTGGAGGGAACTCCAATTTGAAAAGATACGTGCACCCCAATGTTCAGAACAGCACTATATTCAATAGTCAAGACCTAAATGTAAACAACCTAAATGTCCACTGACAGATGACTGGATAAAGAAGCTGTGGTATATTTATACAATGGACTACTACTCAGCCATAAAAAATAAAATAAAATAATGCCATTTGCAGCAACATAGATGGAACTGCAGATCATCATTCTAAGTGAAGTAAGCCAGAAAAAGAAAGAAAAATACCATATGATATCACTCATATGTGGAATATAAAATAAAAAAGACACTAATGAACTTATCTACAAAACAGAAACAGACTCATAGACATAGTAAACAATCTTATGGTTACTGAGGGGCAAAAGGGGGTGGGAAGGGATAAATTGAGAGTTTGAGATTTGCAAATATTAACTAGTATATATAAAATAGATAAACAAGTTTCTTTATAGCACAGGGAACTATATTCAATATCTTGTGAAAAAGAATATGAAAATGAATATATGTATGTACATGTATAACTGAAACATTATGCTCTACACCAGATAGCGACACATTTTAAATTGAAGTATAGTCAGTTTACAAAAAAAAAAAAAGACTGGCCTGAGAAACCTCATCATTCAACTCTACTACCTTCCAGTTCATCATTAATGAACTGACAAAAGCTCCATGTCGTCTCCATAGGCAATGATCAGAGAGGACAAGAGACAGAAGCCTAGCCTAGGGATGTCAGTAGGGGAGATTTGGTTTCTTGAGATATTGATGAACTTCGCTCCTAATAGGACCAGTCAGCTAAGCCTAATAATTCTGTTTCTGATTAAACTTTGCAGCCATCTGGTCTGGGTGGGGAGCCTGGCAACACCCTACATGGCACCAAGCAGCATAGCCTGGCCTTCACTTGTAGCATTTCTGGGATGTATTCTAGGATGGTTAAGTCTATCCCCTTCTCTCTGCCTCTTTCCCTTGTGTCTTCTACCTCCAGACTCCTAAAGAGAACCAATGGGATTGAGTGTCTACTTATAAAGCACAGAGGCAAGGATTTCAAGCATTTGCCTCGGGTGGCTTTCGGCTTTCTCCAAAGTGTGTGGTGTAAGCATAGTTGTTGAGTAATGTTTAAAGCCAAGGAGTCTTAGATTAGGATCGCAAAAGGCAATTAACAAGGCAATTTCTTCCCTTGGTTTGTATTTGTATATTATTAATGAACTACAAGGCCTCCTAGTGCGGTAAATTAGCCTAGGTAACTGGGGAGCAGAGTACAAACATTTTTTTTTCCCTTAATGGTCTCAAACTTTTATCTCATATAAAGAAAACTATACACAAGCACAGAGAGAGCTCCCTGTTCTGACAGCTGCTGAAGAACATCAGAGCAGCTCTGATAAATATTGATGTCTGTTTATCCAAATGCCACAGACCATGCTGGCAAGCTGCCACCCCTCCCACCCCCATGCAGCCCTAACTGGCAGGACTCATTATGCAAGGAAACTCAGCTGCCTTTGCTGAAGGACCTTCAGCCTTTGTTTCCTGAACACACGCGCACACGCGCACGCACACACACACACACAAATCCTAGGGGAGCTAGTTGTCCTGACCTACAAAGGTCAGGAATAAGGAAAAAAAAACTATAACGGAATGGCATAAGTATATACTCACATATAAAGAGAATGGTAACCAGAAAATTCTGCCTTGCTGAGATACCTAGCTTAGGAATGTGTGAATCCTACTCCAAAGTGCTGCTTTGTTACAAAATCAATGCCAATAAGAAATAAATTGTGCTACGTATATGTACCAGACCATTAACGTGGAGACATTAATAATCACCCATTTGATAAAGTCTCAGTGGAGCATTGACTATGTACAAGGCAATGTGAACAATACCCTTCACTTAGTCCCCATTCATCCATTTCTAAGCAACATGATTCAGCCTCAAAATGTTTGGGACTAAAGCAGAGTGTAAATTAATAAGGTCCAGGTATTCATTCCTTTAATGACTATTTATTGAATACTTATCATGTATACGCCAGATGCTAGGCACAGAAAAAAAAAAAAAAACTGGAAAAGACACAGTTCCTCAAAGAGCCCAACAGCTAGTGAGAGAGACAGGCAGGATGATAAAGGTTTATAAAGCAGGCCCTGGAGAGGTGTAGCCTGGGCTCCTGGGACCCACAGGAAGGAGTGGCCCATGAGGAGTGGCTAGGGAAGGTTAATGTCCAGGGGACAAGCCAAGTGCCCTAATGTCCTCTGCTTTTCCCTACATTGATTCCTGCTCTTGGTGTGATAAACTTGGCCCTCCAGGTGGCCTTCTCAGGAGGGCTGGCAGACCTCAGGTGGGCACCTCTCAGATGGGAAAATCTCAGTTGGGCATCTCCCCATGCCTCAAGAATCCCATTTTCTCCCTTTAGAGGCAAAATAAAACAGCTCCTCATTTCAGATTTTTTTTTTTCTGACAAAGTCTACTGCTTTTTTGTCTTCCTAGGCTCCTTTAGACTAAGGGCTCCTTGATACACTCTAGAGGATGCTGATCCTGAGGACAGTCAACCAGGCTAGGGATGCCAGGAGCCCCTTACAATGCTCCAAGGAGATCTACATGGGGTCAGAGACCTGGTGGAAAGCCACATGCAGCCTCTCGTACCTGCATATTTGCAAAAAAAAATTGCAGAGCAGAACTGCCTGACGTCTCATCCTCCACAAATCGGTGGGTCTGTGTATATGGATGCCTCTAATTTACATTTTATGAGTTTCTACTTGGATGACATAATAAGCACCTGCATGCAAGTGTTCCTTTGACTGGAATGTCCCCCATCTCTCCACCCCTATCAGCTTCATCTAGTTAAACACCTACTCATCCTTCAGATCTCAGGGAAATGCGCCTTCCTCCGAGAAGCCTTCCCTGACCCCTTGGGCTAACTGCACAAGTTTTTCACTCTCACTGGGCCAGGCACCTCTCCTCCATGACCTTTGTCATAGCCTGCAGTTGTGCATTCATCTGGGTCATTTAGTTTTATCTCTGCCTGCCTCTCCCGCAGTCAGACGCTCCATGTGGGAGGCACGGAGTCCAGGTTCTTCCCCTCTGTGATCCTAGCTCTGCTCACTGCTCTGCAGGCTGTGTGCACTCAGCAAATTCTCCTTGATTATTGAATGAGTTTCAAGAAATGAGACTCTCCCCAGAACCTGGTTCTCCTGCTCTACCACACCTCTGCCTGGCTTGGATTTCTCTTTGGTTTGAGGTTTGCTTTACTGATCAAAAGCATTATAGGCAAAGGCAAAGTCCTTTTGTTTCCAAATATCTCCTGTCACACTTGGCCCAAAGGAGCCCTTCGAAGGCAGCATGCAAAAATAATAAACAGGGATTTTTAAAAATTGAGATCTGAGTCCAAACAAGCCAAATATTTTGCCAAGAGTAGCATACATTTGTTGTTTCAGAAGACTATCATAGATACAAATCAATAACATTTTTGTTGCAGTAGATTAACCTCATGTTTGGAACAGGAAAAGAATCTAATAGGCAGATCTTCGTCTGCCCTCTCCCCCTCTGCAATATGATGCAGTGACGCCAGAGAGAAGAGCTTGAGGACGCAGAGGGTTAGAAAGCTAAGGACATTGTCTACTGCAGAAAGCAAGATTTGGAGAGAAGGTCAGATTCTCCC
The DNA here is from genome assembly GCF_048773025.1 of Camelus bactrianus. Taxonomy (NCBI): domain Eukaryota; kingdom Metazoa; phylum Chordata; class Mammalia; order Artiodactyla; family Camelidae; genus Camelus; species Camelus bactrianus. Next base: position 28,560,983 of record NC_133549.1, read on the forward strand.
TGATCTGCCAAGTTGGTGGATAGAACTTTTCACTTACTTGAAATGCAGTGCGCAGATGGGTCACGTTGAAGGTGTCCTTTTGGCTGCATGTTTGAAGAACCAGAGAAAGCCAGCCTGTGAATAGAGGGAGGATGACAGAAGAGAGGTCAGGTGTCCATGAATAAGAGAGCTGTCCCATGTTCAACCTTCTAGATCCTGGTCCTTGTTCCTTTTGAGGCCAACCTGAACTGCCTATCCTTGGAATCCATGGTACCTGCTGTGTCCTCTTAGAAAATGCCCTGTCTCCACCTTTCTTGTTGCCAAAGTTAGTTTGAGTGTGTTTCTCTTTTTTTTTTTTTTTGTCTTCTAGTGGTTTTTTCTTTTTTAAATTGAAGTATAGTTGATTTACAATGATGTGTTAGTTTCAGGTATACAGCAAAGTGATTCAGATATATAGAGATATATATAGATATAGACATAGATACTTTTTCAGATTTTTCCACTATAGGTTATTACAAGACACTGAATATGGTTCCCTGTGCTATATATAGTAGATCCTTGTTTATGTATTTTGCATATAGTAGTGTGTATCTGTTAATCCCAAACTCCTAATTTATCTCTCCCCTCCTCCCTTTCCCCCCTAGTAACCACAAGTTTATTTTCTATGTCTGTAAGTCTATTTATGTTTTGTAAATAAGTTCATGTGTGTCATTTTTTTAGATCCCACATGTAAGTGATATATGGTATTTGTTTTCTCTTTCTATGTCTGACTTACTTCACCCAGTATGATCATCTCTAGGTCCATCCATGTTTCTGCAAATGGCATTATTTCATTCTTTTTTATGGCTGAGTAATAGTCCAGTGTGTGTGTGTGTGTGTGTGTGTGTGTGTGTGTGTACACGTCTGCCCTTTTTTCAGTTTTTTTTCAGTATACACACACACACACACACACACATATATACACACCATATCTTCTTTGTCCATTCATCTGTCAATGGACATTTAGATTGCTTCTATGCCTTCGCTTTTGTAAATAATGCTGCTATGAATATTTGAGTGTATGTATAGTTTTCATGAAAACTCTAATTCCAGGAGTAGAATTGCTGGATCATATGGTAACTCTATTTTTAGTTTTTTTAAAGAGCCTCCATACTGTTTCCCATAGTGGCTGCACCAATTTGCATTCCCACCAGCAGTGTAGGAGGGCTCCCTTTTCTCTGTACCATCTCCAGCATTTATTATTTTGGATTTTTTGATGATGACCATTTTGACTGGTATGATGCAATACTTCATTGTAGTTTTGATTTGCATTTCTCTAATAATTAGCGATGTTGAGCATCTTTTTATGTGCCTATTTGGCCATCTGGATGTCTTTTTTGGAGATTTGTCTGTTTAGATCTTCTGCCCATTTTTTGATTGGGTTGTTTGCTTATTTTTGCTATTGAGCTCTGTGGGCTGTTGGTATATTTTGGAAACTGAGCCCTTGTCAGCTGCATTGTTTGCAGATATTTTCTCCTATTCTGCAGGTTGTCTTTTCATTTTGTTTATGGTTTCCTTTGCAGTGCAAAACCTTTTAAGTTTAATTTGGTTTCATTTGTTTATTTTTGCTTTTATTTCCATTACTCTAGGAGACAGATCCAAAAAAGATATTGTTGCAATTTATGTCAAAGAGTGTTCTGCCTATTTTTTCCTTTAGGAATTTTATGGTATCCAGTCTTACATTTAGGTCTTTAATCCATTTTAAGTTCATTTTTGTATATGGTATTAGAGACTGTTCTCATTTCATTCTTTTACATGTAGTTGTCCAGTTTTCCCAGCACCATTTATTGAAGAGACTGTCTTTTCTCCATTATATATTCTTGGGTCCTTTGTCATAGATTAATTGACTATAAGTGCATGGGTGTATTTCTGGGCTTTCTATCCTGTTCCATTGATCTATGTGTCTGTTTTTTGTGTCAGAAACATACTGTTTTGATTACTTCAGCTTTGTAGTATAGTCTGAAGTCAGGGAGTGTGATTCCTCCAGCTCCATTCTCCTTTAGTTTTAGTGTGTTTCTGTTCCTTATGTATCAGTTTCCTGTGCTGCTTTAACGAACCTGGAATCTCTGCCTCCATCTTCACATGGCCTCCTCCTCTTCTGCCTGTATCTCTCCCCTTCTGTCTCTTTTAAAGACATCTGTCATTGGATTTAGAGCCTACCTAGTTAATCCAGGATCATCTCATCTCAAGATCCTTTACTTAATTACATTTGCCAAGACCCATTTTTCAAATGAAGTCACATTTACAGTCACTGTGGGTTAAGTCTTGGACATGTCTTTTTTTGAGGGGTAGGGGACACCATTCAACACACTACACCTTGCAACACACTGAGCCCTAGGGGGAGTTTACCAAATATTCCTGATTAGCTTTGCAAAGTATCAGTGACTAGCTGATACACTGGCCACAACACAAACTGTTTATAGTTCCTAAAGGATGAATACATGAATGAAAAAGCAATTGGCATTTTTTGTGAGAGAAAAGTTTTATGGCAAATTGTTTTTGAATATTCTAGGATGGAGCTAAGCCTTGGTCTGTAACATCTGAACTCGCTGTTTTCTCTAGTCTCTTGTGGATTTGTATGAATAATACTATAGTTAAATGGACCCTGTGGTGTACTGCACACTTGCTAGGTACTAGTCACTGTACTTGGCTCTTTATGGGGCAACACAGTTATCTTCTGAGGGCGGTATTATTACCCCCAGGAGTCACACTCAAGTAGCAGCAAGTTGATGCTTTTTACCACTAGGATGGCCTTTTTGGAGATCTGACACCTTTGAGGGAGGCCGATATCAGAAGGAAGAGAAGGACCTAATGTGGGCAACACCTACTATATGCCAGGCACTGCATGTGGTGCATCACGATTGTTATCTCCTCTGATCTTTATAGTTCCTCCATGAGAGCGATGGTGCAGAAATTTGTGGAAAGCTGATCACGTTAGCCAGGGCTTCCCATGGACATAATCTACTGAAGTCAGTAGGACAAAGTGCCAGATGTTCCTGCTTATCAATACCCAGGACTGTTCAGCCCCTTCAGATCTACTCATAACAATGTACGGAAGGTAGACACATGACCCAGGTAGGCACCAGAATGCAATTGTAAACTTAAGGTGAGAAAGCACCTCCTGAATTAGAATACTCCTCTTTCTTGAGAAGCTGCTAATGTCACCTCCTAAGCTGTCGGCCTGGAAGGGAACTGAAGTGAAGCAGCCTCCAAGGTCAAGGTCCAAATAGAAGCCTTCTCTTGGCACATATTTTGTCTTAGTAGTTTTCTACCCAAACCCCAGGAAATGATTTCCTTTCAAGAGCCTCATCCTGATCTCATAGTTTCCCTCTTCCTCCTTATTGCCAGTGGTATCCTCTCCATCTCCTACCCTTAAGAGTTGAGGACCCACAGTGCAGATCAAATCACATCTAACCTCCCCTCTTTATTCCTCTTCATGTAGCTCCATGCACCCTGTGTCCCAGGTCAGCCACCAGGACATCATCCTCAGCTCCCTTCTGCCCCAGAACTGTAGGAGCCCATGATTGGGTTAATAAATTGTAGCAGACCCCAGCTGCTTGTGAAGAACAAATGTGCTTAGTTAATAAGTCTCCTAACCGCTTTGCTAGCAGGCTCCTGTGCATCAGCATTCCTGTCTCCTTGCTGTAAAAAGCAGAGACAATTCCTTGCTTGCACAGTTGAGGTTTCAGCTTAGGGCTGCTTCTGCAATGGCAAAGCCATTGTGTGTCCCTTGCTATAAACGCAGGACATGGCTTGTTTGTCATAAGCATAGGTCAATAGTTCAGGGTTTACTCTGCTCATTGCAAAGCGATGACCCATGCCCTCAGCCATAAACGCTGGGCATGCTTTCTGCTGTTTAGATAGTCTGTAACCTCCAAGACCAGAAACTGGCAGTCTGTTGGTCTGTTTCATAATCAACTTCTTATATCTGAAGAATGCACCTTGTTCCCCTCTCTCCATGACTGCCCTGAAGATAAGTTAAGCCTTTGTACTCATTGTGGAATTTGCAATCTCTACCCGTTCCTGTTTTTCCTTAAGCTCGTGCATTCCATGACACAATTGTTTGTGATCTTTTCTTTGATTGTGCACAATAAATACAGGAGTGTTTGAGAGGCTCAGGATGTTGGACTCCCTCTTGCTCTCTTGACATTCCACAGAGTCTCAAGTCATTGATTCCATCTTGGTGGGACTTCTGCTGGATGGAACCCACACAGAATCATCAGTCATCGAGTTCTGCCCATTTATCTGCCACCTCCATGGCTTCCTCTTTCCCTTAACCATCATTGCCCTGGAGCAGGTCCCCAGCATCTTTTTCCTGGACTCAGTCAGGTGTGCCTACCTATATAGCTCTTGATATGATCTTGTTGTTCCTTTGCTTTCAACTCTATGCTGGCCCCCCGTCAACCCACAGCAGTGGTTTTCAAAATGTGTCTGGAGGAACCCCAGTTTAACACATCTTGTTGGGGTTTTAATGGGCCAGTAAAATGGGCCTGAGTTATGAACAAATTAAGAGACACAGGACTCCAATAGATGGGAATGAAAATACCTCCTGTCTTATTGGGAAAGCTATGTTAGAGGACATGGCTTAGCTCTGACCAAATAGCGTAACAACTCTTCCCTGAATTAAACTACAGATGCCCTAAACAGTGTGAACATTCCTCTTTCTTGAGAAGTGATTGTTCTTTGAGAGGCAGGTACCCAGGTATGGATAGAGAAGTTTGAATTACCGTGCAAAACCAAGGGTTAGACTCTTGTTAAGCAGTATTTCCCAAAGCGGGTTCCGTAGAACACTAACTTTGGAAAGAGATGATCTGGGAAGAAAGTGTTCCGCGGTCAAATGCCTTTAGAGAAAACTGCCCACCGTGTTGTCCCTCACAAGAAATACAGCACAAGGAGCATATTAGAGGCTCCCGGGTCTGCAGTCAGGAAATCAGACTGACTTTGCCTATCAGAGGTTAAGTTTCCCACTTTTTCCCAAAATTATTTAACTTAAAAAAAAAAATCAAAAAACCTTTGAGAGCGGTGAGTTTCTTTATATATCCACGTGAAAGAAACTCCATCACAGTGAGGCTATGGGCCTCTTTCTGTCCCCGAGGGAGGAGGAAGAGGTGAGCTACTGATTGGAGAATGGGGAGGTGGAGAGAAGGGAATATGGCTCATGCCCTTTCTCCCCCTCTCTTCAACTAGGGCTTTCCTAAGTGGACCTTGGCTGTTCGTTTTTGTTGCTTCTATCAGATTGCCACTCTAAAAATCTCTTCTTTAATTTTGCTGTTCTGATCGTAGAATGAGTAGTTAAGAATGCTTTAAAAAAGCATGTGACTAAAGGAGAGCAAAAGGGCATTCTTGATTTCGCGAGTTTAAAAGTAGTTCATTCAAGTTTTACACGTGACCTCTGAACTCTGATGCAAAGAGGAAGGGAATAGTGCAAGGCCATTCGGAGCAGCTCTGTGGTTAAAAGTAGTATGAAGTCCTTTGAAGGATCCTTTGCAGAGTAGAGACATGTGGAACAGTTTTAAAGGAGAAGATATCTAACCTTCATATTACATTGGAAATATGTGTCAGTTTTGTTCATGAGACAACGTGAATGGAGTATGAAATGTAGTGATGGGAAATTCTCCTTGGTCAAAGACAATCTGGTTCCTCTTCCTTAAGATGGAGACCTACTCCCACCCCCAACCCCATAGACCTTTGAGGTAACTAGAGAACATGGAAGAAAAAAGATCTGCCCAGCTAAGCAATTTTATGGAAAAGACCCTACGTGCATCAGTCTAGAGTTTTAATTACTCTCATTCTAATAGGAATGACCATTAAAAAGCCACATGGTCTAAACTGGGCAGGATCGATGTTTTTAGCCAGCTCTGGAGTTGTCTTCAGTCCAAAGATATTCTGGTCTGAGACAGAAATTGAGACAGTGTAGGTAAAAACATCTGAAACCCATGAGCATCTTCCATCTATTGATCCAAAGGTATCAGAGAATGTAATGAGCCCAAGCATGGTTTGAGGAAAGTAGCTTTAGCACAAATGAGAACAGTGTCCTGGGGTTGAACGAGCATCTAGGTCAATTTCTATAGAGATCCAGGAAAACAGGAGTTTTGACAGCCATCTGTTTCTTTGATCGATGCATTCAGGTCCTCAAATGAATTTCTTTTAAATATGTATGTATAAAGCCTGACAAGGCTCTTAGTAAACCAATACTTGTCAATGAATCCAGTAATTGTCAAAGCTCCTCTTCAGTTTGTATAAGAAGTATGCCCACAGATGTGACTTCTAGCGTCACTGGTTGTACAATTCAAGGGGTCTCGTCTACCCACAGGAGTTCACATATACCAAATATATCCAAATAATTCATTCAACACACTTTGAATTCTTGGGCCTGGAGTTATAAAGACAGATAGAATGTAGTCCCTGCCTTCAAGAAGCACAGTCTAGTTGGACTGACAGGCATGTCAGCAAATTAAAGTTCTCTGTGGAGTGACAGAGTCAAGGACAGAAGTATAGACCGAGAAGAGCAAGATCCAGAGGAAGAAAGGGTGTCAGAATGCCTGGGCAGGAAATAGAGATTCTTCAAGCATAGCAGAGGAGTCTGGCAAAAAGGCAAGGGCACTCTATTATGAGAGAACTGCTTGTGCAAAGGCCCTGAGGTGTAAAGTCTTAGTATTCAGGGGGCTGCTAAGGGTTAGGTATGATGAATATTGGAACAGAGAGGGAAGGCATGTAAGATGAAGGTGAAGAAACATAGGGAGAGGTCAGACCTTTCACTCACTGCTTCTTAGCATTATAGAGTACCTGTTATGTACCAGTCAGGTACTGTCAATACAGCAGTGAACAAGACAGCTGCAGTTCATGCCCTTGTGGAGTTTATGTTATGATGGGAAGAGACAGAATAAACAAGTTAATAAACATAATTTCAGACAGTGATGAGTACTATGAAGGAAGTAATCAGGGATGAGACAGACTAATGGATTTGGGGAGCAGCTTAGAAAGCATGGTCTGGGAAAGCCATTCTAAGATGATGGCTATTAAACAAATGAAGGATGAAGGATGAAAAGGCCAGAAATGAAGACTGAGGACCCACATGTGGAGGTCCCTATCATTTAGGAGACAGAGAGAGGAAGAAGAGGCAGCAGAGGAAACCAAAATAATTAATCAGAGATGTAAGACTATGTAGAGAAAGGACAGAGTAATGGAATCTAAGGGGAAAAAATGGAGTCTGAGGCCTTTCTTTCTCCTCTCTACTACATTATTCACCTTTCACTTGGCATTTTTTTTTTGAAGGATGCCTATCAGATTTCCAGGTAAAGCTAGTGGATTCAGCCAAGCAACTGATTTTCCTCCTCTTAAAACCTAACTTAAAACTATATTAAAGGAATTTTTTGGTAAGACCTAAACCCACAAGGACAGGGAGAGTTGGCTAGGATACAGCATCAAAAATCTGGAAAGCAGATGGGTGATTGTTAACTGACTTAACAGACACAAGGAGGCCAAGTCCCAAATTGGAAATGGGGAATGTGAGAGCTAACATGACAAAATGGAATATGGAGAAAATTAAAAAGACTCAGGAGTTGGTGGCACCAAGTACCTTTACAAATGAAGGTGAAGGTGGGAGACTAAAATCTGGAGGACTGGTTGAAAGCTGTTTGAGAAAGAGTTAGATTCCCTTCTCCCACCCCACATTACTGGTGACTGCCCCCTCTCACCCTGGCAGAAGACTAGAGATATAATCCTTGGAGAGAGTAAAACATGGCTGAGGGCAGGAGTGCTATAATAAAATAATGGAAAATTAGTAGATGGATGCCTACTGGTTTCTGGGTACCTCCTGATTGCTGCCCTTGTTCAGTGCCCAGAACCCTGATATTCTGGTCTTTACCTTCAAGCCCAGAGTTTCAAAAAGCATTCTCTGAGGAATCAGACTTGTCCAAGAGGAAACATCTCAAGATACAACATGAGCAATTACCCTAAGAATGGCTGATTCAGATCATTCTATAACAAAGTGCAAAATCTAGAAGCCCACCAGCATACACAAAGCTCCCATTAGCTTTTTGGTCCACTTATCTAAAATATGTGCAGACCATTACCTGACTGAAAAATAAACTCTTACATTCATGATCAATTGATTTTTGAAAGAGGCACAAAGATAATTCAATGGAGGAAAGAACAGTATTTTCAACAAATGGGCTGGGACAACTGGATATCTATATGAAAAAGAATGAAGTTGGACCCCTACCTCATACCATACACAAAAATTTATTCAAGATGGATAATAAACCTAAATGTAAGAGCTAAAACTATAGAATTCCTAGGATAAAGTAGAGGAGTGAATCTTCATGACCTTGGGTTAGGCAATGGTTTCTGAGGTGCGACACAAAAAACATAAGCAACCAAAGGAAAAAACAGATAAATTTGACTTCATCAAAATTGAAAACTTTTATGCTTCAACAGACACTATCAAGAAAATGAAAAGACAATTCACAGAATGGGAGAAAATATTTGCAAATCATATATTTGAGAAGGGACTTGTACCTCGAAACTTAAGGAACTCTTACAAATAAATGAGAAAGAAACAAATAGCCCAACTTAAGAATGGGCAAAGGATCTGAATAGACATTTGTCCAAAGAAGATCATCATTAGAGGTGAGGGCAATGCACATCAAAACCACAATGAGACACTACCACCTTACACCCTTCAGGATGGCTAAAATCAAGAAAACAAGCAATGGTGAAGAAGTGGAGAAATTGGAACCCATATACACTGCTGTTGGGAATGTTAAATGGTGCAACCGCTTTGAAAAACAGCCTAGCAGTTCCTCAAAAGGTTAAACGTAGAGCTACCATATGACCCAGCAATTGTGTATGTATATATCCACGGAAAACATACGTCCACATGAAAACTTGTACACGAAAGTTCAGAGCAGCATTTTTCATCATAGCCAAAAAGCGGATAAATGTCTAAAACGTCTGACAGGTGTACCAACAAATTGTATATTCATGCAACGGAATGTTATTTAGCCATAAAAAGGAATGAAAAATACTCATAAGTTCTATAGCATGGATGAACCTTGAAAAAAATTATGCTAAGTGCAAAAGGCTAGTGACAAAAAAAATTACATACTGTGGGATTCCTTTTACGTGAAATATCCAGTTTAAGCAAACAGACTGAGACAGAAAGTGATTAGCGGTTGTCTGGGGTGGGCTAAGAAGAAATGGGGAGTGACTGCTAATGGGCACAGGGTTTCTTTTTAGGGCATTGAAAATGTTGTAAAATTAGATTGTGGTGATGATGTCACAATTCTGAATATATTAACAATGAATCAACTCTACATTTTATATGGGTGAATTTTACGGTACATGAAAAATATTTCAATAAAGCTATTAAAACTCTCACTAGTCATAAAGATATCGACAAAGCATATAGATACTGTCAATATCTTCCTAGCACTACAACATGTTTCCCCATCTTACTACTCAAGGCCCTCTTGGCACTTTTTCAACTTGGAATAACCTTGTAAAGCCGGTTGGTCTTCAAAAGTAAGATGAAGCAAGTCAACGTTTTGTAATTACAGGAAAGAGGTCCTTCAGAGTTAAGCGGACAGGTTTTTACCCAATGGGAGAGGGTAGGTCGTTGGTGTTGTTTTGTAACATCTCATACCCTAGCACTTTAACACATGCTTATTAACTGTTTGCATGATGTTAATAAGACTTATTTGTCTTTTGCGGGATCCTGAAGAGCAAGCAGAAGAAAGATGTTCAGCCTGGGGTCCTACTGAATTTTCTTTCCTAATGTTGATTATTTGGTTTCTCTGGACATGAGGTGGTAGGGAGCAAAGAGCCAGTGTGGCATAGTGCTCACCAGGTCAGAATCTGGACACAGATGAACCTGGCTTGGAATTCTTCCCTGGCCATTTAGTAGCTTTGTGACCTTCTGCATGTTGCTTAGCCTCTCTGTGCTTCCATTTCCTCTCTGTAAAATGAGAATTCTGTCTTTACCTCAGTTTTCATTTGAGCACCTAACCCATTGTAGGTACTTTTGTTTTTTTTTTTAAAAAAAAGGCTTTTAAAAGGCATTTATGAGTAATATATCTTAGTGATTTTTTTTCCTGACTTAAAAAAAATAGTGTTAGCATTTTCTGCAGATCAGTATCCTATCCTTCTTTCATTAGTTGTTTCATTTTGATGTATTTATCATTAAGTTACTTGTCAAAGTACTTCCTGAAACTCTACTATCAATCAGGAAATAAAGAATTAAGACATTTGATTGTTACATACTTTGTTATTGAACAACTGTGGTTCTACCATTGCTTAGCAAAAGCATGTAGCGTGCAGAGTCAGAATGAGGACACAGAGCTGAAGAACCCCATTCTTCTGATGCGTGGGGGTCAGTACGGGTCAGTGAGGGCACGAGGCACTGTACATCTCCTTGGCTCAAAATTTTCTTTTAAGGTCCTATTCATCCCAGGGAATCTCTGGGGGGTTAAGTAGAAGTCTTTGTTACAATGCAGATATTTCTGAGGCATCAACAGCACATGCACAGTAATGATTAAATTCAGTTGTCTTTGACATTTTGCCAGCTTTCAGTCAGGTTTTCGATTTTTTAAGAAGTTTTGCCATTGTGAAGCCATATTTGTCAATGTAGAGGGAGAAGAGAACTTTAACAGCTTGATGTATAATTTTCAAACATGTTAAGCATTTGCACTCTAGCCCTGACCCCACATTTTAAGGATGGGCCTGATTGCTTCAATCGAATAATCAGATTGTTCTTTTTCTAAAATTTACCTAATAAAACCTTATCAACAGTAAGTATGTGTCAGACTTCTTATAAAGTACTTTCTACATATTACCTTATTAAATCCTCCCATAGCCCCCATGTCATCTGTAATTTTATTATCCTTGTTTTACAGAGGGGACACTGAAGCTTGGAGAGTTTAAGTGACTTGTTCAAGGTTATGTAACCATGAAGTCCTGGAGCTGGGATCTGACCCCAGAAGGCCCGAGTAACTTTGGGAAAGGGCACTTAAGGAGGGCTCACTTTGACGCGCATCCCTGTGGGGAACTTGGACTTGAGGAAGGAGCTGCAGGAGCACCAGGGTGTTGGGAGAAGGGGCTGCGCGGGCAAGTTCCCGCCGACTCTGCAGTCAGACTGGAGCTTTGATGCCACCTCCAGGGAGCATCCCCAAGCACCAAAGGCCACCAGAGGCCTGAGCAGGTGCAGAGGAGTGCCAGTGCTGCCAGTTCTTCATGTCCTCCTGATCTAACAACACACTGGTGAGAAGAACGCCCTGTTTATTTTTGTTATTCTTGGATGCTCATTTAACAGGAAAATTCAGAGGACTGATTCCTTCTTTCCTTCCTTTCTCCTTCCATTCCGCTCTCCCTCTTTCTCTCTCCTCTTTTCCACCCATCCATCCCTCCCTCCTTTCTCTCTCTCTTCCCCTCTTTCTCTTTCTTCCAGGAAATACATACTGAGCAACTACTATGCACTAAGCACTATGCCAAGTACTGAACAAAACAGACAGGGCCTCAGCCTTATGCCTAGGAGGGAGACAGACAGCAAATTAACACAAAAAGACTGAAAATTACAACCAAGATACAAAATGCCATGAAAGAGGGGTAGGTGCACTAGGAAAGTGTGTACTAAGGGAATCTGGCCCGGTCTCCGGGTATCAGGGAAGACTTCCCCAAGGAAGTGACATCTGAGCAATGACCTAGGTGTTAGCAGGCATTAACTATACAAAGGTTCAAGAGAATGTATCAGGCTGGGAGCCCTGTGAGGGAGGGACCCTGCGGGTTGGATCATGAAGATTCTAAGAGGAGGCCAGTGAGGCTAGACTATGAATAGGGGGCAAGGTTCCAGACCTTCCAGATCTGGAAGTAGGCAAATTATGGCCCCCTGCCTATTTTCATAAATAAAGTTTTTTTGGAACATAGCCACACTTGTTTGTTTACCTACTGCCTGTGGCTGCATTTGGCTACAGTGGCAGAGTTGAGTACTTACAATAGAGAACTTACGGCCTGCAAAACCTAAAATATTTGCTCTCAGTCCTTTACAGAAAAAACCTGCAAAGCCCTGATGCAGACCATGGAGGTCAGGCCTTGCAGGACAGTTGAGGATCGTGGTCTTTATCCTAACAGCCATGGGGAGTCATCGAAGTGTTTTAAGAGGGAAGGGGGTGGGGAATAATATTTTTCCAAAGAACATTCAGGAACCAAATGTATACTTACATTTTCAGGGTGTCCCAGGCTATGCCCTCCAAAGCCCCTTCTGAGGGTATCTTGGCAATTATCCCTGAAGAATTGGGTTCTAAGAATCGGGGCAGGTGACCTCATCAGTTTCTTCCTACCTAAGTCCTGTGTTAGCCAGACTTCTTTGGGAACAAGTGACAGAAACACAACGTAAGCCTGCTATAAAGCAGGCAGGGAATGGATTGGTTCACCCAGCTGGGAAGGGCAGTAGGATGGCTCATATAAAGCAAGAGAGATTGACAGAAAACAGAGCCTGCAGCACATGAACCAGGGGCTCATCATTGCCAGGACCATCTCTCCATTCCCTCCTCATCTTTGCTTGATTCTTCTTAGCTTCCTACACAAACAAGCATCGTCCACTGGACAATTCCAGGTTTATGTTCTCCCAGCCTTAGCCACCCAGCAGAAAGAGAGCATTTCCTTTCTATAGCCTGTATATTCTTGGGGTTGGATTCTGATGGATCCTGCTTAAGTCCTATGTCCTCCCTTCCTAGAACAATCATTGTTGTCTAAGGGATTGCGTGTGTAAATTGTCCAGACATGGGTCATGTGCCTATCCTCGGGGCCAGGGGGTAGAGCCTGGAATTGAGAACTCCAGGAGAACAACCTAGAAGGGGGAGTTCCCAAATGAAAGTAATGGTATGCAGATCCCCTCAAAAGATCCAAACAACATAATAGACCTGCTATAGCTGCCAGGCTGGTACCCACAAGCTTTGCAGAGGAAGCCACCTCTGCTCTTGTGGCCAGAGTGGACCAGAGATCAGTCGCAGAGCAGCCTGGAACACCTGTCAGCTGGACACAAGGGAGGCTGATCAATGCTGAGGTGACTCAGCACAGATGTCAGGGTGGGGGCCCGGGGGGCTATTCACTGAGTGGAGCTAACCAGTCAGACCTTCTCTTTTGGAAATACAAATGCCTGGTTTCCAAAATGAGGAGGGCCGTTTGCACTCAGATTGACATTGCCAACAACACTCAGAAATGTGTCCTGGTTTCTGTGTAGCTCACTCTACGTCCCAGGGCATAAACAGGAATCCATACAGTAAACCCCCTTGGCTCAAGGAAAGCCAGCCCTGACTTTCCCCCTAAGGAATTTGCCTGTCTTGATCACTACAATCTGATGCCCTGGGAGTATCTTCCTCTGCCTTTTAAAGGGAAAATGTTTCTGTCCTTGAATTTCACACAGCAAGAAATGAGCTACTCTTCTGGCAAGGAATAATCTGGTCAAAAGAAAGATTCCCTCATTGGAAGAGAATTTAAACACTTCAGCAGGTGACTGGGGGAGGTGTAACCACCAGACTTTCTGGGGGAGGAAGCTGAAGTAAAAGCTCAACACCATGGATTTAACAACCTGCTGGTGGCTGGGCAGGAGTCCTGAGTTCAAGTTCCTCCTGGGGCACCAGGGGGAGTCACTTCTTTCTTCTGCAAAATGAAGTTTCTTTCATTCCTTTTACAAAGCTATAGATTAATGGCTGGATCAAGAGAGCAGTGTGGCTGAAGGGTGAGTGAGGTGGAAAGTGAGAGATGAGGCCCGCAAGGTCATAGAGGCCAGGTCATTCAGAACGTTGGACTTCACTTTTGAACTTCAGCTTTCACCTTGCACCAGATAGGGAACTGTATTAGTGCCTTGTTGCTGTAATTACAAATTACCATAAATTTAGTGGCTTAAAACAACACAAACTGATTATCTTACAGTTATGGAGGGCAAAAGCCCAACCTCCAGCTCATCTCATTGGGCTGAAATTAAAGTGTTGGCAGGGCTGTATTCCTTTCTGGAGGCTCTTTGCCTTTTCCAGCTCCTGGAAGCTGCCCATATTTCTTACTCCCAGCTCCCTTCCATCTTCAAAGCCAGTAGTAGTGGGTTGAGTCTTTCTTACAACACATCACTCTGATCTTTCTCCCTCTTCCGCTTTTAAGGACTCTTGGGATCACATTGGCACAACTGGATAACCCAAAATAATATCCCTTTCATAAGGTGAGCTGAGGAGCAACCTTAATTCCATCTGCAACGTTAATTCCCCTTTGTCATACAACACAGCATACTCATGGGTTCTGGCAATCAGGATATAGACATCTTTGGGGGCCACTGTCCTGCCCACCACAGGAACCGTTGGTGGTTTGGGGCAGATGAGTGGTAAATCAGACTTGGGCTTTAAGGCAGTCAAGGTGGCATCTGTGTTTAAACAGGCATCAAGGTGGCGAGGGAAGAAGCAGAAGGGCCAGTGAAGAGGCCAGTTAAGAGACCACTCCAAAAATCCAGGCCCAACGTGGTGCTTGAGCCGCGATGGTGGACGTGCTAAGAAGTGATTTAATTCCATATACATTCTGAAGATGGAGCCAACAGGATTTTCAACAGGTATGAGAAAAAAGAAGGAGGTGTCAAGGACAACAGAAGACTTGGGGTTAGACAGAGTTTGTTCAAATCTCCACTCCTCCACTTTCTAACTTAGTGACCATTGGCAAGTTATTTATCTGCATTAAGTATCTGTTTCCTCATCTATAAACAGGAGATGATAGTACCTACCCCAAAGGGCAAGTGTGAGACTGTGACTGCTTCTGCAGCGCTTAGCACGGTGGGCCCCCATTCCTGTGCTCTTGATCTATGATAGCCATTCTTATGAACAGGACTGCAGGGAGCCACTGAAGAATTTTTAGCAACAAAGTGACAAGATCATATTTGTACTGGAGAAAGATCATTATTGCGACAGTGTGGAGAATGATTATAGGAGGCAAGAAAGGCAGAGTGACTAGGTAGGAAGTAATGAAGAATTAAAACCATTGCAAGAGAAAAGAAGAGGGCCTGAAAAAAGGGCCAGGTAGGAGGGCTAGAGCAGTGGGGACACACTTGGGATATACTAAAGAGACAGAATTAAAAGAATGTGGGGGAGTATGGAGGGCTAGGAAAGTTTGGACAGGTGGCTGAATGGCAGGGAACATAGAGGATTAAGTTCAACCAAATATAACAGAAAATCCAGGGCTGCTATGGTACCTCCAAAATGTCATTAGGGATCCAGGCATCTATCTGTCTCTTCTGCCATCTTTAGCATATGGCTTCCATCATCAGAATTACCTCAAGGTCCAAAATAGCTGCTGGAGCTCCAGAAATCCTGACTGCATTTCAGACAGCTGGAGGTAGGAACAAACAGGGGAAAGCAAAATGGTGTAGCTTCCGGCTGAGTCAATTCCCTTTAAGAGACTTCCAGAAGGTCCTACACAACACTTCTTACATATCAGAAACCAGTCACATGGACACATCCAGGTGTAAGGGAGATTGGGAAATACGTGTCTTTTATCTCGATGCATTGACATTCATGAAAAATGGGAGTTCTGTTACTAGTGAAGAATGGAAGAATGGACACTGGGCAGGCAACCAGCACTGTTTGCCAGAAGGAAGACATTCAGTTTTGGTCAAGTCGAATTGGAGACATCTTAAGGATGGGCAGGGGAGGAGGTAGCTGGAGAGATGAGTGGAAGCCTTTGAAATGGATGTCATCATCCCAGGTAAATGATGTAGAGTAAAAATAGAGGAGGACCAAAAAGAGAATCATGGAGTCACTCAAAATTTTATGGGCTTGTATAGGAAGAGTAGCCATAAAAACCAAACCAAAACAAACCAAAACAGAGAAAGGAAAACAGGAGAAGAAATAATTTTAGTAATGTTTATTCACTTATGGGTACAAAATAATATAGAGGTTTTTTTTAGGGATCAATCAATAACACTCCTCTTCCTTACCTGCGTTCTGAACCAATTAAGAGCGAGTCATTGCCAGCTAGGATAATGGAGAAAAATGTCTGGGTTGCCTTAAGGACCTGATGAGAACAAAGACCATGAATTTATAGAAGCAAGAGGGGAGGATGGTTGGATTGATCCAGAGCTGAGGTTTTGCAGCCGGAAATGATGGAAGGAAAAGGATTAGTGCCACGCTCTTGGTTAAAAACCTTTGGAGACTTTATAAAGACTGCAAAATAGAAGCCAAACTTGTCCTGATAGTCACACCTTCCATGATTTGCTCATAATTTGTCTTACCTCCATCTCTCTTCCTCTTGGCACTGACCCTATTCATACCATCCTGCAACCATCCTGGTTCCAAGTGCCCTAAACTCTGTTAGATTCCTAACTTCTGAACTTTACCCTTCCAATCATAAAAGCCCAATACAAATTCCACTTGCTGCAAGAAGCTTCCTACCTTCCCCAGCTGGAATTAACCCTTCATATCCTATTAAACTAGAATTGCCCATCTATGCTCATTCTCAATCCTCTCTCTCCTTGGAGAAGTTGCCTCACCCACCAGCAGCCCAGAAGAGGCAAGCCTCTTGGGCATAAATAATAGGATTAGCAGAGCCCATCTGGAGTGTCTCTCCTAGCACTTGAAATTGAAATAGCAGGTCACATTAGGTACCAGAAACATAGGACCCTGTAGATGTGGATGCAGAACTGGTGCCTTCCAAAGCTGCCTGCATGCTGAGGTTATGCAGAAGTAGGAACCAAGAGCCCTTTAGGAGAGGGGAAAGGACAGAGACTTGCAGAGAGATGTAGAGACAAGATACTGGGTGGCAACAGGGCCAGAAGGAATGAGAGAAAGAGCCCTCTTACCTCCAGGTTTCTGAGAGAACCCCAGCTGAGCATCTTGGGGTTCCTGAAGCTATCCAATCTCAGTTAACTTGAGGCAGTTTCTGTTCCTTGTAATCAATTGTCCCTACCCCTGAACCAGAAGGCTCCGTTCCCACAAGGTGCTAGGTACTGTCTTTTAACATCAGTTATGCAGATGTGTTTCTGCTTCCACATGGGCCTGGCACCCCCAAGGGCAGGGACTCTGTCCTATTCATTCAGTATCTCTGGAGCCTGGCACACGTGGGATGCTCAAAAAAGTTGCTGGATTTGAATTCTGACAGTTCACAAAATGGTTTAATGTATCATTTTTAGGCAATCATTCTAAACTTCTCTATCTCTTCTCCATATTTTGTGATACTTGCATTATCGTAAATCATTTTTAATAAAATTGGTTTGCGCTACTCCTAAACTCTCCATATTCACATGCTTTGGCTTTCTCATCCTATTTGGTGGTCACCAGGAGGGATTCAGAATTTAACAGCAGAAGTGGTCCATGCCTCTCTCCACCTGGTAAGAATGCTAGTCTTATATGTACCCCATTTTCCAGTATTCAATTGCCTTTCCCCTTGAAATGGATACTTCCCATGAAGCCTGTTTGGGCAGCTTAATTTCAATGATGTCACTTAAGACTCATTTAAAGGTCAGCAGGTAAGCTAAGTATTTCTTCCTTCAAAAATTTACTCAGAATCATAAATGTTCAGAGCTGGGGGCCAAGGCTTCTCAGACTTCTGAATTTCTGTGAACTAGCATTAATATTTTTTAAAAGGTCGCTGAATTTATATAGTTCCAGGGAATGCTTTTATTAACACAGCATCATATTCTGCAATGCACAGGACAGCCCTCATAACAAAGAATTTTCCAGCCAAATGGCAATAGTGCTAATGTTCAGAAACCCTGAGTTAGCTGAATGACCTAGTGAAAGGCAAAATGGAAAGCCCCCAACCTGGCAGATATTTGCAGATTGAAATGTGGGGGTGGATTGGCTAGGTGGGCTGTGATGAGGTCAGCCAGCCAGGGGCTGGACTGGCTACCCACACCTGGGTAGGATGGAGGGACAGGGCCAACATTCATGGACATTTTGATTTTTAAATGGGATAAGGCACATAAAATGCCTAACATTGTGCCTGGCATGCAGTTGATTCCCTATAAATATAAAATAATTTTAATTATAAATATTAAATATAATAATAATTGTTATTGTAAGTGTTCAATAAATGTTGGACATTTTTAACACAAGGGGAAAATATTCACACCAAAAGGTATGCTGAGCTCCTTCATGGATTTGGAGTGCACTCCTCAGGGGACAAGTTTTGCTGGGGACCCGAATAACCCTGCGTAATAGATTGAGAAGATGTGGGATTCCCAGAGGTAATCTGAGGAGTAAGGAAGAGGCAGGAGAAGGGAAGAAGACGGAGGAACCTGCAAGATGGAGAGTGAGGCTGAGAACTCACTTCCAGGAAAATCACCAACTTCCCTTCTAGGGGAGGGAGGTGGTTGAAGAATATTTTAAGATGCAGAATGGATTAATATACAGTTTGAGGATTTGGTATCTCAGTAATGTTAAAGTTACTCAGATAATCTTCCACCCCACCTCCAGCTTCTGTGACATTTACTACAATGGTACAGGAGTGGTATGAGTAAGACTTTTGGTGGCTATTGAGGAAGAGTCTACATTTCCCATTTGCGTTGAAACAGTGTAGAACTGAGACAGCAGCCCAGAAGCAGAGGCCAGGAGCCAGAGGTGACCACAAGAAAAGAAGTTGCCTGGAGCTCCCAGATATCCCGGCAGGGCTCTGGACTTCCATAGGATGTGGAATATGGTTTTGAGCCTGGTTCCCTCAGCAGGCTTACATTTTCATAGCAAAGGAGCCATTTAGGTCTCACATCTGGGCATGAATAAGATTAGATTAGCCTAGTTGCAAAGTTCTATACCTGCTCCAGCTGGGTCAGAACAGGGCCGAACTCTGTTTTAGTTCTAGAATCACTCCGACTCAGGACAGTCACTGGCTTGGAGATCTTCCAAGGCTAGAGAGGAACACTGCCCTGGCCCCTTAAGACCAGCCAGAACCAGCCTAACTTTCAGGTATGGAATATCTGACCCCTGTGGGAGTAGGGATAGGTTGTTGTGGTGTCTGGTGGTTGGAGCACATAAGCATTTATGATGTAACCAGAGGGCAGGAGGAGTAACATTATTGCTGGGCAACCTGGCTTCATTAACTCTATGGCTTTGGTCAAGGTGCTGCCCTGTGCAAAATTTCCTGACGTCTTTCCTCACCGCACCTCCCCCCTCAACTCCCCTTTTCTGTGCACCATGGAACCAATAAGCTCCCTTCCAGCTCTAGCAACCTTGGCATCATAGTACAGAGTAGTGACCAAGGGTTAAGGGTTTAGTTTTAGAGAAACCAAGTTCCATTGCGTGACCTTAGGCAACCTAAGTTCCTACGCCAGTGTTTGCATCTGTAAAATGGATGACAGCTAACTATAAATGTCTCTTAAATGGACTAAATATAGTAATACACTCAGGGGGCTTAAAGCACTGCAAGAGCTTCGCAGTGAGTCACTATTCATCTTCCAATCATCTGGCAAATTCATCTCACACATCATTCCTCATACCGGCTCTTTTACGTTCTTCTGATTTAAATCTCGGATTATCTACCTAGGTGGTAAAGTTAGTCCGCATCTGACGCCTTTTTTCTGTCCCTCCTTCTCAGGGCCCACCCTCCGCGGACGCAGAGTCTGCTGGTCAGACTGATGGTGGGCGACGGCGGTTCTCTTAAGGCAGTCCAGTCTTGCCCTCGGCTTAGGAAGTCTCCGAACGGCCAGCTCAGATCCTCTGCGGCGCAGCCCTGCCGGGAAAGCCGCCAGACCATCCTCAGGGGCGCGAGTGGAAGAATCACACTGCAGCAGAGGTAACAGGGACCACGGCCAATGATGGGGGATGGGCGCATTAGAAGATAAGGGATCAAGAATGCGCCACGCCATCTCTGCTCGGCCTCCTTAGCCTCCAAGCAGTGGCTCCGGTTATCCTCCCAGATTCCAACAGACTTCAGAAGTGACAGCCACGTGGAACGCGGGGAACTGGAATGTTGGGCGTGGGAGGCGGGGCTGGAAGGGCGCCCGAGAGGTGAAGGACCCGCGTACGCGTGCCCGGGCGCCGGCTGCCAGGCGACGCCGCCGGGAGCGAGTACGTTCCTGACGTCACGCGACGTTCGTCCAATAAGCGGAGGCTGCAGATGGCGCCGTTCCGCCCCCTCCCGCCCCCTCCCGCCCCCGCCGCCGCCGCCACAGCGGCCGCCTCCGGGAGTGTCTGGGGAGGCGCGGGCCGCCGCAGGCTCAGGCGCTGCAGCGCTCCGGCTGGAGCCGGCGGACTAGGCCCAGGGATACGCTCGCCCCGACTCCGCCGCCCGATGTCCTCAAGATGGAGGCAGCGGGGAGGGCGGCGTGAAGAAAGCGGCGCTGTGGGCGCGGGAGCAGGGACCCGGGCGCCCAGGGCGGAGGCGGTGGCGGGATGGGGCTGCTGCTCATGATCCTTGCGTCGGCCGTGCTGGGCTCCTTCCTCACGCTCCTCACCCAGTTCCTGCTGCTTTACCGCAAACAGCCCGAACTGCCGCCGGACGAGGCCTCCCGCGCGGGCGACGGCTTCCGCTACATCAAGCCGGTGCCGGGCCTGGCCCTGCGCGAGTACCTTTATGGCGGCGGCGGGGCTGAGGAGCCCTCCGGCGGGCCCCCCGAGGGCGGCGCGACCCCGACCCC
This sequence comes from Camelus bactrianus, assembly GCF_048773025.1. Classification (NCBI taxonomy): domain Eukaryota; kingdom Metazoa; phylum Chordata; class Mammalia; order Artiodactyla; family Camelidae; genus Camelus; species Camelus bactrianus. The sequence continues at coordinate 28,581,600 of NC_133549.1, forward strand.
GGCCTCCGAGACCCCCGCTCCGCCGACGCGGGAGACCTGCTACTTTCTGAACGCCACTATCCTGTTCCTGTTCCGGGAGCTGCGGGACACCGCGCTGGCCCGCCGCTGGGTCACCAAGAAGATCAAGGTGGAGTTCGAGGAGCTGCTGCAGACCAAGACGGCCGGGCGCCTGCTGGAGGGGCTGAGCCTGCGGGATGTGTTTCTGGGCGAGACCGTGCCCTTCATCAAGACCATCCGGCTCCTCCGGCCCGTGGTACCCGCGGCCACCGGGGAGCCCGACGGCCCCGAGGGGGAGGCGCTGCCCGCCACCTCCCCCGAGGAGCTGGCCTTCGAAGCGGAGGTGGAGTACAACGGGGGCTTCCACCTGGCCATCGACGTGGACTTGGTCTTCGGCAAGTCCGCCTACCTGTTCGTCAAGCTGTCCCGGGTGGTGGGGAGGCTGCGCTTCGTCCTCACCCGCGTGCCCTTCACCCACTGGTTCTTCTCCTTCGTGGAAGACCCGCTGATCGACTTCGAGGTGCGCTCCCAGTTTGAAGGGCGGCCCATGCCCCAGCTCACCTCCATCATCGTCAACCAGCTCAAGAAAATCATCAAGCGCAAGCACACTCTTCCGAGTTACAAAATCAGGTGAGAGAGGTGCGGGGACAAGTCGCCCACCGGCACGGGGGCCTGGGGTGCTGGGAACCCGGGCCTGGCGGGACGCTGCCGCCGGCGTTGGGTGGAAGGGCGAAGACTTATTCCCAGCCCCTGCTTTCCGGGGCTCTTCCCAACCCTGGCAGAGCCCTAGATAGAGGCAAGTAGGGCCCACGTTCTTTGCTTCCGAAAGACATTAATAGGAGGTAGGAACCTTTTCTAAGGTGCTGTCAGCAGCATATTGAACATGGAAGGCAAGTCCACCCTCCTTCCCGGAGTCGGCCCTGGGGCTGTTGAGAAACTGTTCCTGTACGTGGTTGCTGCATCGAGGGCAGCTTTGCAGCATCACCTTAGCCACGTTGAGAAATTCTTCCTTGATACAAAGTACAGGCATGAGGAGTGCTGGTATCCCAGGGCTGTTATATTGTGCAACTTTGATGGTTTGGCAACTTTGAGGGCAGAGGGAGGATCTATTTGAAAGGAGTACTTTCCCATAGCAAGCTGGAAACGAGTTAGGAGCCTGTACATAGTGCAGTTCTCTGTACACTTTATGTTAATGTCATCTGCTCTTTTGGGGGAGGTTCTACAGCACCAACCCAGACTCTGTCCCTCGTGTGTCAACTCCATGACCGCAAGTTCCTCCCACAGTACCTGAAATTGCCCTGCAGGTAGTATTTTAAAGTATTTAATGTATTTTAAAGATAGGTAATGATTTTAACCTTTTAAAGAAGCCTTCCTATGTCTGGCAGCTTGTTTCTATGTAGGATACTATTTTGATTAACGTACAGGTTTCTTTTCTGTCTGTCTGTCTTTCTTTTAATATAGCCCTGGAAGGGGAAAGGAAGTTTTGCAGGGCTAGAAGTTTCATCCACTTTGTTCTAGGAAGGCTTGTCGGTGTTGAAGCAGAAAGGGTCATCTATGGCTATTTCTTCTGAAACAAGTGAATTTTAAATTCTACTTTCAGACCTTTAATTTTGTGTTCATTAAAATGTTTGACCCTTTTGGATTTTGTTCTTTATTATAAAATTATGTCAGTCTGGTATTTGCCTTACCTAGTTCCCTTTAGTGGAAGTTACATATTTGTAGATCACTAATTTTCTACCGCAGTTTCAAGCATCAGTGACCCAGATGATTAAGAAATAGTTTATGTTTGCATTTGGGGTGGAGTATTGACTTACGTATGTGGTGGATTTACCTTACTAACTGTGTTTTGTTTAGGCTGATAGCACAGACTGACAGCTTAAAACTGTCAGGTGGCAGGGGAAAATTTTAATGGAAATATTTCCCTAGATTTGCGGTCGTTGGTGAACTGGTCATTCACTATGTTTGATTTCCTGTTCTGTGAAGTAGAATATACCTTAAAAAAACCACTCTTTCAGTTCTGGAATATAAGTGACTAAATCATAAATGAGTTCTGGTGTTTAAGCAGTGAGATATTTATAGCAGTGTGTTGCTGAGAAAGTCATGAGAGAAGGTTGTCATGGATTTTGATAATCTATCACAACTTCAATACTGATGTTTTCTGGGCGACTTTCAGATAGTAAAACTTGATTAAGTTATTGTTTGGGGGTTATTTGCAGAATAGCCAGTGGTAGTGAGATTACATGTCATTTTGACATGTAGACTTAGAATTCAGTTAAATCTGAACGAAATTATGATTAGGAGTTATGGAGCCATTAATAGGTTTATTTTGTTGAAGGAACTTTATCATCTATATCACTGAACAGCATCATCATTTAAAATACAGCAAAATTGCTTTCACTTACTGTATCCAAAGGGATTTTTAAAAAACAGCATGCATTTTGTTATGTATGATTTTCAACTTTTAAACCTTAAACATTAAATGATCACCTCCAGAAATACACATATTTGTGCTCTTTATATTTGAAGGCATTTCAGTGGTCAGTCAGTAAATATTGCACAGAATGTATCACTCAGTCTGTAAATATTTATTGTACACCTGCTATGTGCTTGTTGTAGGTGGTGGGGCTTCAATGCTGAACAGCCTCAACCCTTATAGAGGTTAGAGTTTAGTGAGAATTGAATAACCTGTATGTAATAAGATTTAAACTAGAATGTGATTGATGGGGTTGAAGTAACTAGGAGGCTGATTTTATGTTAGTAAAAGAAAAAATAGAAGTGTAAGGATGAAAAGGGCTGCTTCAGGAAGTGTTGGGTTCTCTCATCTGTGTGTAGCTGTTCTTTCTGCCAGGAATCTTAAACTACTGATGTGGAGCGGATTCAAGTTTCAGCTAAGAGAATGAATTAAATACATTTAAGATGTATAACAGTTCTCATAATGAGAAATAAAGTAGCTAGTGTTTATCCTTTTTCATAGTTGAAGGAATAGTGCTCAGAATAGTTAAGTAACTTGCTTAAAGTCACACAGCTGTCAAGTGGTGAAATCCAGCTCTGGTAAAGCCAGGCTCCCTTTTTTCTTAAACTATACTAAGTTGTTCTTAGGGAATTTTTTTTTAAGTATGCTATCAATATAATATATGTGGAGGTATCCTTCCAGATTAACTGAGAACTCTGAGAAGAGTATGACTATAAAGCTTTTTTTCCCTTTAAATTGGGAATTTTGAAAAAGTATCCTTTTAAGATTAAATCATAAGATTAAATCTCTGGGTGCTGCCCCACATAGCATTTCTTCTTTAATCCAGCAGATTTTATTTCCAAATAGAAGGGCTTGCTAGTTTACCCTTTTTAGCTATTTAATCTACTTAGTAGAGCTAAAGCAGTAAAGAAAATTGTATTGAGTCTTAGGAGCCTTCAGCACTTTAAATTATTATATGACAGAAATATCTTGCCAATTAACTTTGTTGTCACTTCCTCCTCCCTCTTCATTTGTTTTTCCATTTTCACGTTGCTAAAGTAAAGGGTCCATCGGGACTGCCAGTTTCTGATGTCTCATCGAGAGATGAGAAGGGAGCTCAGGGTTGCTTTCTAAGGACCCAGCTGATAGACACTTCATTTTACCCAACTAACACAGTTGGTAAAGCATTATATTTAATGAGTTATAATATGTATACATATTTTCTACATATTATAATTCTAATTTTACTAATATTCTCATTTCACCAGCTCAGTGTTAATTGTGTTGGTTTTTTTTTCTTAAAATGTATACTTTAAAATAGTAAATTAAAGTTGTAGGTTTTTTTTTTTTTATTATTCTGAACGAAAAATTAGTCTTCGAGACAGAGATTACCGCTAATGTTCTTGACCACGTGGGAAGATCCATCTGCAGCATGAAATCTGAATACTAGTCCTGAGGAGCTGAGGGTTTGGAAGTAAGATGTTTGAGATTCTTACTGATGCTTCTGTTCCGAGAGCATTATTGCTGGGTCGTTAGCACTGGTTGTATACTGAAAGGTCAGGATTCAGTTTGCGGGTGCTTTTAATTTGGCCCGCACTGGAGGTTTTATGTTTCTCAATTACCGACATTTAAAAATGGAAGAATTTGTATGATTTGGATTTCTGACTTCTCAGGAAAATTTAGACGATCTCGTAGCCCCAGACCTGCATTCATCCTAGTAGTAAGTAGTAAGATGGAGAGATGGAGTCTAGAGCAGCTGCCAGAGGCTCTTACATGTAGTTTATAGTCCCCACCCACTTTCTCTGCTTACTGATGGTACCTGCCTGGCCTCACATCATATGAATTTGAGAGACTTACTAAATGAGGAGCGTTACTGACACTCTTCATTAAAAATGGGAAGAGTTAATAGCTGAATAGTAGAGGGTGATCATTTTTACCACTCCTTAAACAGTTTATCTTTGAAGAGACTTTCACTGAGAAATTTTATTTTATAAAGGACATTATCATCATAATGTTGAATTTTAAGAAATCATTCTATTAGAAATCTTTTTAAAATCTCTTGAAATATTTTTTTGTTTCTCTGCAGTACAGTGATAGTAAGTAGATAGTGCCTACTTTTCCCTTGAGTTTGGTGGACTTCTTTAGTGCAGGGTATGGGTCCCTAATTAATTATATGTAAGCATTTACTTTTCTGATCTATAAATAAGGGAACAGCTACTTAGAGATAAAATTTGAATTCAATGAATGAGAATGGAACAAATATTTGGGAAAGATTTCACTTTCCAAGCTCATGGAATATCTTCTGAACATGACTATTTTTGTTATAACTGTTGTTCTTTTACTCAAAAATATTCTAATATATATTTGTGGAAATTGTTCACATATTCTTAATGACGAAATTGAGGAGGTGAGGACAGGGATGTATTTAGTTAGATAGGGTCTTTTAGTATCTTTATATTTATCTGTGTTTTCTCTAAATATATCATTAATTTCAGAGAACTAAATTAGGGTTGGTCTGGAAAGCCTCATACTCTGTAATGTGGTTTGTAATTGTGTTATTTCTTCCTTGGTCTTATGAGATGAGGAAGAAAAACATTTATTCATACTGTTAGTTATTGCTTTTTTAATTTTACTGATTATTCAAGGTAAAGACATGAAGTAATCCATATCTTAAAAACTTTCAAAGTAAATTCACTGAAAGCTGACAATGTCATTTGTAAAGTTAAGCATAATGTACTGTGTTTATTTGCTTACTCTGTAATACTTTTTTTTCTATATATGGACAGCTTTTAAAAGGTGTCTTTGCCTAGGCTGGAAAATACTTTAAAATAGCTACTAAAATTCCTTAGTGATTGTAGAAATCATAGTTTTACTTACTAATAGTAGGAAAGATAACTCACCTTTGATACTTTGGAGAGTGGAGACAAGGACACTGGGATATTACTCTAGCTCTTCCAGAGTAATGATGCAGTAGCTAATTTTTTAATCTATTGTGCTTTTTTTCTTGTACTCCTCCTCAGATGACTATCTCTATATAAACGTAATTGTAAGATCATGGTCTTAGATAAATAACTAAGTCATTTTTAAAATGGCCACTTATTTTCAGTAACTACTTCCTGAAGAATTCCATACCTGGTGTTGTGAGAGTATGATGAAGGTGATAAAAATGGTTATAACATAGTTCATGCTCTCAGGCTGGCTAGTCTTCCTGGGAAAAACAAAAAATAATTAAAGCTCATTATTACATTATGACATTATTATGACATTTGGATATATTTAAGACCTTCAGTTTTGTGAGAAACAGAAAGAGGAGAGGTCATTGTCTCGACTTTGTGTTGTGTAGTATTTTGTGGCCTTAGGTTTCTTGGTACACCTAAGTATATTCCAATTGGTGCTGATTTTACTTCTTGTAGGTTGGATTTTGTTAAGCTATTTTTAATTATTGTGATTTAGGCACTTAAAACACGTTAGGTGGAAAATGATATGTTGAAAATTAAGTCTTTCCTCTAGAAATTCGCTTTATACATTGAAGAGAGAAGAGTAATTATGAAGGTCCTGTTGAGTTCTGATCAGTAGTGTATACAGGTCTGTTGGCTGTCTGGGAAAGCCCCACTTTGTTCCTGGGAATAGCCAAAGCAGATCATTATAAAGTAGACTGTAGTGGAGGAGCATGGCTGATCAAACACTTCATACAGACTTACTAATGTTATTAATCTGTCATGAGGCAGAGGCACAGGTAATAAAATCAGTTTGCTGACTATATTTGCCAGGCAATATGTGTACAGATGCAAACATTTGCTGTCTCACTTAATAGTTACAGCTACTGTGTAGGAAAGGTTGGTATCTCATTTTTACAGATGTGGAAACTTGAGACTTAGAGGGGGTTAGTGTGTTTTTCAAAGTTAAAAAGTCCTGGACTCCCAAAGACGTGAGATAAATCAGTGGTTACGCTAAGTAAACCAGGAGTGTGCAAACAAGTTGATGTTAGGCCCACAAATTGGGAATGATTTTTACATTTTTAAACTTTACATTTAAAATAACTCAAAAAGAAAAAAGAAGAAGAATGTACAACAGACCATGTGCACCTACCAATTCAAAATACTTACTATCAGGCCCTTTGTTAAAAAGGTTTGTGAATTCCTGCTCTAAACCCTTAAACAAAAAGCCTTAAAAACCAAAAAACTATGCTTACGTGCCTACGAAAAAGAAACATGTATGCATGTAAGTTGATAGGTACTTTTAAACCTTTTTTTGAGGGTCCTATCTTTTTAGAAAGTTAATGAAAACCATGGATACTCTGCAGAAAATAAATGAACAGTTTAATTTTATAAAGTTTTTTGTCCTCTGGAAACCTGTCTGGGGTCCTTACACTCTAGGTTGAGTGGTAAATGCAGATAGAAGGACCCAATTTTCTTCCCATAAATATAACTAAAACTAACAGGCTAAAATAAATATGAAGCACTTCATACTGGCCTTCTTGTATGGCTTGTATGGCTCAGGCATTTCTAAAAAACCTCTCTATGCAAGGAAGTATATAATCTGTCTCTTCTTTTTTTTTTTCCTCTTAGTAAGATTCCCTATAGCAGGCTGAAACTTTCCAAATCAGTTGTTCAAAGAATATCTGGCATTTCATGTTAGTTTCTACCAATAAATACCTCATTTAGACTCAGCATTTCTTCCCTTCACATTCTCCATTTTCTAAGAACTGGGTCACCAGGCAACAAGTCCTATTAAATCCCTTTATTCCTTTCTGGAGCCATAGGACCTACCAACACTTTTGGCGTGGCATCAGAGACCATCACACTTCATTGGAAAGTTGTAAAGCAACTACCTGGTCATTAGCAGAAGTTGTACAGAGTAGTTTCCAAGTCTCTCTTGCCAAATTGCTAGGACTCCCATAAAACCACATACTTACCGTATTTGTACTAGGGGAAATGATGTGTAAGTTTTAATTATTTACCTTCAAATGAGTAGAGCTGCAGGTGCTAAGTAAAGACAACCCGTACTATGGAATTATTTCATTCTTTTTGGGTTGAGGCTATAGAGAAATGCTTAAATTACTATTCCAGTAAATAGAGCTTTGGATTAATGTGTACCTGAATTTAGCATTCTTTTGAGCAACAACCCTTGGACAAAAGGCCTTAATCTTCTCTTAGTCTGAGTTTCCATTATCTGTAAAATAGAAATGGAAACGATATCTAATTGGAGATAATAAATGTCACATATGTCTACCAAATAAATGTATCTTTCCTTTAGTAACTAATTGAATATACGCATTTATTGATTATCCTACCTTGGTCAGACATTTTGCTAGAGATATGTCAGACGTTTGCTGGGTGATACATTAAAAAAATTTTCCCTTTTCAAATGAGTGATAAACTCATTGTAAAAATTCAGTTAGAAAAATATGAGATGTCAAAGTGAAAAATCTCCTGTGATACGTTTTCTTAAAGCAAAGTGTTAAATTTGGAGACTATTCTTACATATTTTTTCTAAATGTATTCTAATTTGTTATTAATTTATAAAAACAGGATCATAGGTGATACCCCACTGTTAGCATCTTGCTTTTTTTTTTTTTTTTGCTTGTTTTACTCACTATATTTTAGTTTTTCAAATATACCTACTTTATTTGCTTTGACAAGTGGTTAGAATTATACTGATTGGAAGTACCGTAACTTAACCAATTCCTTGATTTTTTTTTCAGTTTTTCACTAGTACAAATAATGGTACCATAAACATCCTGTTTATATCTTTGTGTAGATACTAGGTTTTTTCTTTTGATGTTTTTAAGTTTGGTTTTTTTGTTTGGGGATTTGTTTTCCAGTTTTTTTGCAAATGTTCAACTATTATTTAGGAGCATTAAGAAGTTAAAAATGTACTTCTCTCTCTTTTAATTTTATTTTCCTGATGTATACCCAGTGTTAAGTTTGAGGTGTACACCTAACTCAATCCTCAAACACACATATACAGACCTCTTATATACTAAGGAGGTACCTGTTTTTCCCTCTGCCCTTCCCTATCCATCTCCCTCTCCTTTTCTCCTTAATAATAAAATGGGGAGTATAATATAAATGTGACTCAGAGAATTGGTTTGTAGGTATAACATGGACATTCTCCTCTATGCAGTATATATGGGTCTAACTCATTCACTGATTTACTCCACTCCTGGCAGTACTCTCTCGCTCTGAGCTTATTATCTTCTATAACTTTTCCTTCCAGTCTATTCTGGCCTCCTGGCTATTCTTACACTCCAAGCTTGTTCCCATCACAAAGCCTTTGCTAGTCTTTCTCCAGCAATGTTCTTCCCACAGATAGCCAAAGAGCTCACCCTGTCACTTTTCTGGTCCCTGCTTCCAAATCACCTTTTCAACTATCCTGTATAAAAAAGTATGTTAGCCTTTTAAAAGCAGAATTTTTTTTTTGCACAACCTTTTTATTAACACATAATGTGTGTGTGTGTTATGTTACCATGCGTGTATATAGACACTGCCCAAAACCTAGGTATAATCTGTCTCTTCTTTTTTTTTTCTTTTTTTTTTTTCCCCTCTTACTAAGATTCTTACTTATACTTAATAAATTTTCACAGAGTGAACTCAGCAATGTAACTAAAGTGCTGGGATTTTGAATTTAGTCTGTCTCAAGAATACCTGTTCATTGAATTTCTTAAGCAGAATGCATGGAACATATTTTAAGCCTTTTTTTTTTAATGGTTGAAAGTTTTCATTATAAACACAGACTGATAATATGTAACTCAATTCTTCCTGATTGTAAAATCAGTATTGAAGAGAAGTGCCTCCTCCTCACACACACACGCGCACGTGCCCACAAGCATAAATGATGCTGACTGAGGTCTCCAGCAGTACACAGTGCTGACTTCAAGGTCTGTCAGGCACCTTATGGACACCATCTCTCCTCTTCTCACTTCCACGTACAAAGACAAAACACAACTGTGTTTGCAGCCTTCTCTGACACTCCAGAAGCCTTGGTTTTTAATTTCACATTCTTAGGAAAGGTCAGTATCAATAAACTAGATTATCATCCTTCCCTTGGACTAATACAGAATAACAATAAAACTTATTTTCACTCTTTTGGTGCATAAATACCAGTTTTCATGAAATCAGTGAAATGCATTAGAACATGTATTTCTTCTCTAATCAGCATGACTTTATGCCTGTGAATTCTTCATGTATTGTAGGGAGAATGGCTGATGATAATGTAGGTGGAGTACTAAAGTGTCTGTGCTTTGATTTGCATAACTTTGATAACAAAAAAAAATGCTACACAATTTTCCACTCCCCAGCATAATTCTTCTTGATATATACTTGCAACAGAAATGCTGACTAGCACAGTAAAGATGTTTTAGTTGGGTTTATTCTTTTGTATAAAGTACCTGTTGCATATACGTGGTTCATTGGTAAGGTATGTGCCAGCTGAATTTGTATTTCTAACCTCGGTCTATTTAGAAATGGTATTTCTGCTAGGATCAATTCCATATCCTACCTGTATCAATGTGCAATTATAAGTGACTTGTTTTTTACTATAAAATTTTAAGTAGCAATGATAGGGGGATAATATTTCTGTTTAGTAGCTGGCTATAAGAATCTCTGTTTTGAAAAATGACTGTGCTGTGTTCTTAGATACAGCTGTTTCATGACATCAGTATCTACTAAATAGTGCATCTGGTGTTCATGTTGTATGCTAACTCATTGTCCTTTCCACACAATAGCCTTTCATAAATATTAGATTATACTCATACTCATTACTAAGGATGAATGTGGTTGCTGACTACACAGTCTTGCTGCCTTAGTTATTTGGTCAAGCAAGTAAATAATTCAAAGCTTTTAGTTCTATGAAACTTGCCATGGCTGAAGTAAGAGCCATTCTTCTATAGCTAATTTCACTGTATAATTATTTTTATAATACATTGAAAATCTTACTGTGTTCTTACCATTATTAAGTGTAGTATTATTTTCTGTAAAACTTAGGAAGATGATGTCTGGTCTATTTTAATACTTGGAAAAGTTGTTAGTTCTCAGTATTTAGCTTTGGATTTTAATCAGGACTATAATTGCAAAATCTTGACATGGGAAGAATTTAAGCAAATGTTTGTAGCAAAATATAGTTCCTTCTGTTTGCTAATGCTGGAGTGGTAGATGGCTGAATTTAGTTCAGATGTTTTGAAATTAGTGAAGTGTGAGGAGAAAACTCATGACATTCTTAGTCTGTAGTAAAGCCCGTGAATACAGTTTATCTAAATTATAGGCCGTTTTAATTGCTCAGTTAAAATATTTGAGTAAATTATTCAAAATATGTTAATATTTAGTACTATAGACTTAGGGTTTGGACTCATTCTGAGATTCATGCCAGTCAACAAGCACTTATTAGATCAGAATCTGTGGAGCGTCTGTGCTCTTAAGGTTTCTCTTGGAAGTAATTCAGGCTCTTGCCCTAAAACAGTAGGATTAGGGGATGAGGAATGTCTGTTTACTATGGATGTTTACTAAATCATTTCTTGACTTAGTGTATCCTTGGGCAAGACATACAACTTCTAATTTTTGATACTGAATGAAATAAAAATCTAAAGATTTTAAAGTCCTTAGAGAAAAGAATTACATAAATGTTAATGTCGTATTATTATTCACTTCTGTTATTTCTGCATAGGTCTAATGTAGGAATTTTTCCTAAATATGCAGGTACAAATCATCTTTAAAAATATTTTCATTTAGTAAGTTCCAACTTTAGTTAGTGGTTGATTAAGCACTAAGAGTAGAGGAAGATAGGAATAATACTAAAATCGTTTATACTTCAGAAGATGCTTTGCTACTTTTACTTGGATAGAGAAGAATGAGGGGCGAGCTGGACAGTTACAACCTTAAAGTATTAACTTTCACCTCATTTCTCTTGTTCCGATCTTTTGCTGTTTCTTACTTCATATCTGAGGTGGAGTTTTTGTCTGATACATCTGAGTGGCTTAAGAAGATAGACCTCTGTGTTATATACTTCACTGTTCGTGTCTTTACCATAGTAGGGAGTTAACAATTTTGCCTTAAGGTGTTTTCCCTCATCCACTAGACTTCAGAAGAGATTCAGTTTACCCAGTAAATGTTTGATACTATCTTTGTTCAGGACACTATGCACTGCAAAGAGAATTAGTGCAGTGAGGAAACAAAACTGTCCTTCCTTCCTTCAAGATTTTTAAAAAATCTAGTAGTGAGAAACAGTGTACTTAAAGTAAGATAGTAAGTTACAACTTGGAACTTAAGAAGAATTGTCAGACTAAGAAGAATTGCTAAGACTAAGAATTGCCAGACTCAGTGATTTTCAAAGTGTGGTGTGGGGACCCCTTTGGATCCAAGAGGAGCCTCCCAAGTCAAAAACTATTCTTATAATAATACAAAAATGTCATTTGCCTTTTTCACTGTCTGTCTCATAAGTGTGCAGTGGAGTGGAATGTGAGCTTGTATATTCTTATGTTTAAAAGTATTATTTATAATTTCTAATGTGGTAAATATCAATAGATGTAACCCACATAAACAACAGCTTTTTGAAGTCCTTAATTTTTTTGAATGTATAGAGGTCCTGTGAACAGAATCTTTGAGAACCACTGGTCTAACCTGAAGTTTATTTATTTTTTCCGTATGTAAAGGAGGTACCCCTATTGCCTCACTTTCTGAGTCAGCTGTAATGAATATTAAATACATACATTATTTTCCGTTGCTTTAGTATTGCTTGTACATACTGGTGTTGTAAGGAGTACAGGGCTGGGATGTCTTGCAGTTTTGACTGTACCATTTACTGTGTGATCACAGAAAGCCACTTGAATTGCCCCATATTTAGTTTTTTTCACATGTAAAATAAGACTTATAATGTACATTGTTACGAGTTACGAGAATCAAGGATGTATATGAAAGTATTATGTAATTTATAGACATACTAGAATTGTATAAAGTAATTTTTATATTCTCTTATTCAAAGGCATGTGTTGGGGAATCTGGTAGAGAGAAATAGGAATTTGGATTTGAGGACAATTATCATGGTTCTGCCCACCCACCTCCCCCCCCCTTTTTTTTAAACCTTTGTGAAAGCTGAGAGTTGCGGTTCAATTGACCATAGGCTATGGTAATGGACCTTCACATTGTGGGTCGTGATGAACATAAAAAGGTAGACTTATCAGACACGGTCAAGAGAACTACTTGGTTCCCTGAGCAACTTATCTCATTTGATACTTTCTCTCTCGTGCAGATGATATCAGTTAACACTGACTCATCTTTGAGTCACCAGCTATTGAGTTCTATTATGAGGGACCTGCAGCCTCTATTATCACTCTTTTGTTCAGTGCTTCAGAAAATTGTGAAGGAGTTTAGATGTAGATAATTCTGTGCGGAATTAAGAGTTTGGATAAAAGTGAAACTTTTATATTAGGTAGAGGGTATATGGATGAGCAGGGGCGGGGTTTTTTTTTGTAACAATATTTATTATCTTTGTTCTTATTAGTTACATAACTGTTCAGGAATATTTTTTTCTCCCTAGGAGTACAGAAATTAAAATAATTTTCCCAGATACGGACTTTGTCAGCCCAATGCACACCAAGGAATTCCATAAATAGAATAGTTCTCTATGGGTTTCCTTAAGTCGGTTGCTTAATATATTCAGTTTAATATAAGCCTTAGTTAAAAAGCTTAATGACACAGAAGGTGATACGTAAGGTAGGGAGGCATACTGACTGTTACTAATTTGTTTTCTTGCACTTACAAGTTCATATCCTCACAAAGAACACAATTAAAAAAAAAAATCAACTAGTATGGTGACTGAAATCATGGCCACCTGAAGTCCAAGGAAGACAAACAGCTATAACCATGAACATCAAACGTGGTAATGTTGAGCCCTGAACTGGTTCCTTGTGGAAGGGAAGAAATTTGCTGTCTCACATGTCTGTAGGAGACCAGCCTTCAAATAGATAAGTAGAAAGTTTGATAGGAAATATTTCTAGAGCACCTTACTGTGCTGAATGCTTTATGTGAATTTTCTCATCCAGTCCTTACAGTAACCCTGTAAGATAGGTGCTAATTATTATCCTACTTTTACAATGAAGAGACTGAGGCTCTCAAAGTTTAATTAGCTTGCCCAAGGTCTCAAAGCTCCTAAGTGCTGGACCCACAATTCAGAACCAAGTCCTGACTGCTGTAAACTACCTTGTCAAAAAGAAGCTGAGAAGTGAGGGGCGGTAAGAACTTTTCATTATTTCATGTAGTCCTTATAACAGCACTGTGAGGTGGGTGCAGTTATTATCCGCCTTCTGCATATGAGGAAACTGAGGCTTAAAGTCAAGAAGTTTGCTCAAGGTCATATTGCTGGGAAGTGGCGAAGTGGGATCCCAAGCCAAGCTGTCTGGCTCCAGAGTCTGCTCTTAACCACTCTTCTGTCCTGCCTGTCAGATATGTTTCCTCCTCAGGCAACTCCTTGTTCAGTGGGAGGCAGGGGTGGTGTGGGAGAGCTGGAGAGAGACAGACACGTAAAGATGGTGATTAGAGGCATCACAGAAGTGTGCGTGAAGTGCTTTTAGAACCCAGATGAGGAAGCAATGACCAGATGGGGGGGGGGATGGGGGGAAGGTTAGAGAGGAGGTGACTTTGAAGGAGAACTTGAATAGTGAAAAGAAGCTTACCTTGTGGGGCTAAGTACGGGATCAGGGTGATTAGCAGGCAGACCAATCTCTCAGAAAAAATAATATAGCCGTACTTGCTAAGTGTGGAGGGGCTCGGTGTGTGAGTTGTCTTTTTCATGTAATATCAGTTGAACTGTTTAAGTAAATTGAAAATTTGAAATTTAGGTTCATGGTTTACCAATATAGAAAATTAAGAGTATTTCTAACCACTTGTACTTTTTCTTTCTAGTTTTATGTAGTTTTGTATTAGTGTGCTGTATTTTGCATAATAACGTGTACCATACAAGTTACGGCTAGTAGAGGTTTGTGATGAAATTTAAATAGAGCAGGAGAACTCATTATTTAAAGGACTGCTGGGGTGCCTCAGAAGAATAATAAATGGAAACACATTTTGAAAACGATCATCGCTGATTTATCTAGTTTATACATCTAGTTTGCTAGTTCGTAATGTGCGAGAGCCAAGACTGTCGGACTGAAAGGCAGAAATGACACAGAACTCTCAATTGCCTGTTTGTATCTGCTTGTTCTCTCTTCCTCAGGCAGAATGTAGTGCTGTTTGTATCCTTGAGTCTGAAATAAGACTAGTCTCTGAGTGTCTGCCTGATTGGTCTCTCTATTCTTAGGTAAGAATTTTGTTGCATATTTGTTGAAGGGATGAGATGACATTTAAGCTGACTTTAAAGGATAGTATAGCTTTAGGCACAGGAAGATGAGATGAAAGTACAGTGTAGGTAGAAGAAATAACAAAGGAACAGAATCAGGACATTTATGATGTCTTTAGGGATTCAGTGAAGAAGCCAGTTAGGTGAGACTCAAGTGCAGAGAAGGAAGAAAACCAGAATTTGTGTGCCTGTTACATGACAGGAACTCTAGGTGCTTCACATGTGTGAACTCCCTAAATCTTTGGTATAGTCCTGTGAGGTAGCTTTTTACTAAAGAAAATAAAAGAGGCTTTAGAAATTACAAAATTCTAAGTGATCATTGAAAACCTGAACCAAGCCATTGGGAACACAGAAGAATAGTAGAAGAGACATTTTAGCAACATGAATTTGGGGGAATGGAGGTGGAACTGATTGGTTGTGAGAAGGGGAGGAGTAAAAGGTAACTTCAGGTTTCTAAGTGTCTGAAATGCCAAAAAGAGAAAACAGGAGAGGAGGAACAAGTTTGAAAGAAAGTGTTCCATTTACTTTTAAGCATAAATGTATGGAACATATAGAAGCTGTGAGAGGAAATGATGTTGCTAAGGAAAGTATAAAAGAGAAAGGACACAGAAGGGGGGAACCAAAGTTGTTTGGTATACAAAACAACCTCTTCTAATTCTCCATTATGGGAAATTTCAAACTTATTCACAAGTTAAGAGAATCATTCAGTGAACCCCCATTATTTGCAGCCAGATAATCATTAACTTGTGGCCACTTTTGATCATCTGTATCTTCCCACACTCCCCTCTCCTGATTATTCTGAATCAAATCTATTATCAAATCTCAAATCTCTAAATTTGGTATGATTCTAAATTCTTTACACAACACCTTCCCTCCTTGACGAAGCCTCATCCAACCTCTGCTTGATTATTTCTAGAGGCAGAAGGCATGCCGTACACTGAGACAGCTGTGTCCTTTTCTGACTAGCTCTTACTGTTAGAAAGTTTTCCCTTTTATTGAGCTGAAAGCTCTAGCATATTTATTATTTTGGCAAGGACACAAGAACCCATGCTGAAGTCAAGAGTAGATTTAGACTTCAGAATATTTTTTTATTGGGTTTGTAGTGAACCCTTTTTCTCTAAAGATCTCAGTGTTTGCAAACAGTATTACTGTTGCCGTGTGATGGAGATGTCACCAGCTGGCATTCAGGGTGCTTATAGAGCAGTCTTGAAGAAACATCTCAGTCAGAGCAAAAACATATTTTAGATGTTAAAAAAGATTCTCTCAGATCCATATATAAGAAGAAGGCTTGGCTCCTCTTGTAGGTGTAAAATTTTAAATATGTATTTTTAAAATGTTACCAAAGTAATGCATATTTTTTAATTAAACATGTTTTTTCTTTTAAACTTTTACTGAAGTATAATTCATTGCTCAAAAAGTGAACAGAACAGCATTCAGAACAAGGAATCTAATATTACCAGCAATCAAAAAGTCCCTCATATGCCGCCTTCCCTGCTCTGTCTAAGAGTAACTACTATCCTGACTTCTACCACCGTAGCTTTGTATGTGTGTTGGGGAGAGGTGGGAGTTGCCTGTTTTTGAACTTCATAAAAATTGAGCCATAGTGTATGCATTCATTGTTTTTCTAGCTTCTTTGGCTCAATAGTATATTTGTGAGATTAATCCATGTTATTGTGTATAGATGTAGTTTTTTTTTTTTACTATATTTGCTATGATACATTCCACTGGAAAGTACCTCAGTTTATCCCTTCTATTGTTGATGGACAGTTGCTGTTACAAATATTCTTATGCATGTCTTGGTAAACATTTACGCACATTTTTATCAGATATGTAGGATTGATGGGTCATAGATTACACATCTATTCATAAGCATAGTAGATAGTGCCACACAGTTTTCAAAGCAGTTATAATAGCATGGTAGCAGTTTCACATCCTTTTCAGCATTTGATATTGTCTGTCTTTTCATTTGAGTTAATGTACATAACTTAAAAATCAAGTATAATATAGGACTTATGATTAAAATCAGCTGTTACTTCCCTAAACCCTCTTCTTTCCTCCCCTAAGTCACATTCTTTAGGAGCAACCATTTAAAACTACTATTTCTGTTTTTAACAACTTATAAGAGGCAGTGATTAATAACATGGGTTTTGGAGCTAGATTGCTTAGATTATTTTCTTGACTCCACCACTTACTGTGTAACTTTGAGCAAGTTATTTAACCTCTCTGTGTCTCAGTTTCCTCCTGTACAAAATGGGAATTAATTATAGTACCTACCTCATAGAATTATTGTGAGAATTAATAAATGTAATGCCTTTTACATAGTGAGTACTCAGTTAAATGTTAGCTATACTAATTAGTTTTAGTGTTACTCTGTATTACTCAAAAAAGTCATACAACTGTCTTGATTTTTTAATCAGATAAGTCTAATGAAACATTTACATATCAAAGCAATGACAAGAGCAATTATCTCTAGATAATTGGGTTAGATTTTTTTTAAAATAGCTTTATTTAAATATAATTCATATTCCATACAGTTCACTTGTTTAAAGCTTACAATTCAGTGATTTTTAGTATATTCACAGACATGTACAACCGTCACCATGGTCAATTTTAAAACATTTTTGTCACCTCAAAAACAAAATCCCATACCCTCACCCATCATCCTTCTTACCCACCTACCACCCCTAACCCTAAGCAACTATTAATTACTTTCTGTCTCTGCTGACTCCTCTATTCTGGATTTTCATATAAGTGAAATTATATAATTTGTGGCTTTGGGGGCTTATTAGCTGTATCTATTTGGAATATTTTTTCTGCTCCTCTCCCTCCCCTCCCCTTCCTACCCCTCTCTTTCTTTCCCCTCCCCCTGGCACTCCTGTTATGTGTATGTTGGTGTACTTAATAGTATCCCACATTTCTCTAAGGCTCAGTTCATTTTTCTTCATTTTTGTTCCTCTTACATAACCTCTGTTGCTCTGTCTTCAAATTCACAATTTTCTTTTTCTTCTGCCAGTTCACATCTACTGTTCATAGCCCTTTTGGTGGGTTTTAAAATTTCAATTATTGTACTTTTCAACTCCAGAATTCCCACTTAGTTTTTAAAATTATTTCTGTGTCTGTTGATATTATGTATTTGATGTGACATCATCATAATACTGCCCTTTACTTCTTCAATCATGCTTTAAAATTTGTGTGAACATATTTGTAAGAGCTGTTTTAAAGTCTTTTTCTGTTAAATCCAACACCTGATGACTCTAACTGGCAGTTTCTTTTGCCTGCTTTGTTTCTGCTTTATGGATCATGCTTTCCTGTTTCTTTGTATGCCTTATAATTTTTGTTGGGAACCAAATATTTTAGATAATATACTATAGCAACTCTGGATACTGGTCCTGCTGTCCCAGGGCTTGTTATTTGTTTGTTTTTTAGTCATTTGCCTGGATTATTTTAGTGGAGTGTTGAGTCTCTGACATTGTACCTATTGTTTTCAACAATGCCCTGAGGCACAAATTGTTCTAAAAATGAATCCAGTCAAATTGTGGCTCCTTTGAAGGAGTAGTTTCTGAAGTTAGTGTTTGATATTTGTTTTGACCCTAGGAAAGCTCCTCCCAGCTGTGTTAGTTCCTGGTTCTCTCCTGCAAGCTAGGCAGCCTTTATCGTAGGCTGTATCTTCATTAAATCCATGAATCTCTTCCCATTAGCCTTTCATCTCAACCTCCATTGTTCATGAGAACATTTTTAAATTTGAGCTTTTTCATATTCTATTGTAAACAGTTCCTTTGGGAAGAGTTTAGAAGCTGTTTCATGGCCTGCTTTCCCTCTCCTCCCTTGGCAAAATCTTTGAGCCAGGGCTCTGGAGTTAGGGATGGGGACAATGGCAAGTTTCTCTGTGAATGACACTCCCACTCTAACTATTGGGTGCTAGATGGAGATAGGATGAGAGGTGGTAGCAGCCTGAGGACATCTTGGCATAGAACCACTGTGACATGAGCCAGGTCAAGGACAGTCAAGGCCCCTGTTTTCTTAGTGTTTTTGGCCCAAGGTTGAGTCACTGTTCCACAGGTGGGGACTGTGTCAGTGAAAGGAGTTGCCAATCTCTTGACCACACTTGCCCCGAACTTAGCCTAGTAATAGGTAACTAAGGGCCAGATGAGAAACACTGATGCCTGCTCTTCCCTTTGGGAAGAAAGCCCTCTAACAGGGAGCTAGAGGGGGTGAGGCAGCCTGTGTTCTTGGCTTTAGCAGTCTATCTCTTCCGGGCTGAGCTTGTTGGAGGGAGCAGTCTTGGTTCAGACACCACAGACTCTCACCTTTCTTGCCATATTTTTGTGGATTTTCTTGAATAGAATTTTCTTTGTTTGCTGTTTGTTTTTAGGACCATTTGCAGAGGCTTTAATTTTTGTTTAAATAATTTTCACCAGGTTCATGGGGGAGCAGGTTGGTGGAGCTTCTCATACTATCATGATAGAAGTACATCTTCCCAAGTTGTTGTTTTTTTTTAATTGAAGTGTAGTGATTTACAATATTAGTTTCAGATGTACAACAAAGTGATTCAGTTTTATATATATATTTATGTGTGTGTGTGTGTGTATATGTATATCTATATACACACACATTCATACATATTTTTTCTTTTCAGATTCTTTTCCGTTATGGGTTATTACAAGAAATTAAATATAGTTCCCTGTGCTATTTAGTAGGCCCTTGTTGTTTATCTATCTTATATATACTAACATGTGTCTGTTAATCACCAACCCCTAATTTATCCCTCCAGCCTCTTTCCCCTTTGGTAATCATAGTTTGTTTTCTATGTCTGTGAGTCTGGTTAAATAGAATTTGTATCTTTTTAGATTTCACACAGAAGTGATATCATATGATACTTGTCTTTATCTGACGTAACTTCACTCAATATGATAATCTCTAGGTCCATCCATGTTGCTGTAAAGAGCATTATTTCATTCTTTTTATGGGTGAGTAATATACCACATCTTCTCTATCCAGTCATTTGTTGGTGGACATTTAGGTTGTTTCCATGACTTGCCTATTGTAAATAGTGCTGCTGTGAACATTGGGGTACATGTATCTTTTTGAATTACAGTTTTCTCTGGATGTATGCCCAGGAGTGAGGTTGCTGGATCATATGGTAACTCCATTTTTAGTTTTTTAAGGAACCTCCATACTGTCCTCCATAGTGGCTACACCAGTTTACATTCCCACCAACAGTGTAGGAGGGTTCCCTTTTCTCCATACCCTCCCCAGCGTTTGTTATTTGTAGACTTTTTAATGATGGCCATTCTGACTGGTGTGAGATGTTACCTCCTTGTACTTTTGATTTGCATTTCTCTAATAATTAGCAGTGTTAAGCAACTTTTCATGTGCCTGTTGGCCATCTGGATGTCTTTTTTGGAGAAATGTCTATTTAGGTCTTCTGCCCATTTTTGACTGGGTTTTTTGTTTTTCAGATATTGAGCTGTATGAGCTGTTTGTATGTTTTGGAAATTAGCCCTTGTCAGTCTCGTTGTTTGCAAATACTTTCTCCCGTTCTGTAGGTTGTCTTTTCGTTTTGTTGATGGTCTCTTTTGCGATGCAAAGCTTTTAAGTTTAATTAGGTTTCATTTGTGGGGTTTGTTCTGTTTTGTTTTGTTTTGCTTTTATTTCCATTACTCTAGAAGACAGATCCAAAAAATATTGTTGCAATTTACGTCAGAGAGTGTTCTGCCTATGTTTTCCCTCTAGGAATTTTATGGTATCCAGTCTTACATTTAGGTATTTAATCCATTTTGAGTTTATTTTTGTATATGGTATTAGAGAATGTTCTCATTTCATTCTTTGACTTGTAGCTTTCCAGTTTTCCCAGCACCACTTATTGAAGAGATTGTCTTTTCTCCATTGTATGTATATTCTTGCCTCCTCTGTCATAGATTAATTGACCATAAGTGCATGGATTTATTTCCAGGCTTCCTATCCTTTTCTGTTGATCTGTGCGGCTGTTTTTGTGCCAGTACCATACCATTTTGATTTGTAGCTTTGTAGTGTAGTCTGAAGTCAGGGAGTGGGATTCCTCCAGCTCTGTTCTTCTTTCTCAAGATTGGTTTGGCTGTTTGGGGTTTTTGTGTTTACATACAAATTTAAAAATTTTTTTGTTTCAGTTCTGTGAAAAATGTCATTGGCAATTTGATAGGGATGCATTAAATCTGTATATTGCCTTGGGTAGTATGGCCATTTTAACAATATTGAGTCTTCCAATCCAAAAATACAGTGTATCTTTCATCTGTTTGTGTCATCTTCAGTTTCTTTCATCAGTGTCTTCTACGGAGTACAGGTCCTATGCCTCCTTAGGTAGGTTTATTTCCAGATATTTTATTCTATTTGTTGCAGTGCTAAATGGGATTGTTTCCTTAATTTCTTTTTCTATTTTGTTGTTAGTGTATAGAAATGCAACGTATTTCTGTATATTAATTTTGTATCCTGCAACTTTATCAAATTCATTGATAAGCTCTAGTAGTTTTCTGGTAGCATCTTTAGGATTTTCTATGTATAGTATCATGTCATCTGCAAACAGTGGCAGTTTTACTTCTTTTCCAATTTGGATTCCTTTTCTTTCTTTTTCTTCTCTGATTGCTGTAGCTAGGACTTCCAAAACTATGTTGAATAAAAGTGGCAAGGGTGGATAGCCTTGTCTTGTTCCCGATCTTAGAAGAAATGCTTTCAGCTTTTCACCATTGGGAATGTTAGCTGCAGGTTTGTCATATATGACCTTTATTATGTTGAGTTATGTTCCCTCTGCACTCACCTTCTGGAGAGTTTTTTTATCATAAATGGATGTTGAATTTTATCATAGCTTTTTCTGCATCCATTGAGATGACCATATGGTTTTTATTCAATTTGTTAACATGGTATGTCACATTGATTGAATTCCAGGTTGGTTTTGAAAGTTTTCTACAAGAGGAAGTACAGGTAGCTTGTAAAAATCTAGTTTTCTGAAAACTAGAGAAAACATTGACATTTTTAAGTTGATAGTTCAACAGGAGATAAAGGCTAATGAATTTTGAAGGATTTTGTGATAAGATGGGTAGAAAGGGAGGGGGATAGAAGCCTCCTTCACTGTCAGGATTCCCTTATGGGTATGAGACACTTAAAGGCTTGGACTAAAGTTTTGAAAAACCAAGTGTTCTTAGAGAATGTGAATGTGTGGGTTCTGTTTATTAGCTTGTTGAACAAATAGATTTATCCCACTGTTTAGTGTGTTGTTTTTAAACATTTAATTTTAAACATTAAATGGAATACATTTTTCCGATTTTAGTTTATTTTTATGCATAAATTCTTTTAGGAGACCCCCCCCCCAAAGCATCACTAAATCCAAATTAGATTTTACTACATACAACATGGAAGTCACACCCAAAAAGATTTGTATTGAATTTCAGCTTTATGCTTGACAAGAAAAATTGATTAATAAAACAGCTGTGATTTAGCAAACTTGGGATTATTATATTCAAAGTTGCTAGTGTATATAGTGATATTTGTGATTTTTTTTATCCAATGACAGAGTTATATGTTCTTCAGGAGCCTTATGTGTTAAAAACACTCAACTACAACATTATATTAATATAATAGATATAGTTCTTAATTTTTTTCTTCTCAAAAATTTGGTGCCAGCCTGTGTGAATCAAATGATTTCAATGGAAATTAAAAACCAAAGGGGGCTTTCTTTTTTCCATCTAGTTCAGAAGCAGGAGAAAAGCACTGAGCATTATCTGTATACCTAATGAGCTTTCCCTAAAAAGTCTTTTCTTTGATCCTGTTCATTGGACACTGTAAAACAGTATTTCTCCCCCTCTGTTCATATCTTTCAGTATAAATTGTCATATTTTCTAAATGTTTATTTCACTTTTAATGTTAGATTTTTATAAATCAGCTCATCACATACTTCAGTCTTTAGAGTGTGTGTGAAAGGTACAGACAGTTTTGAGACCAGATTGCATTTGAGATTTCAAGACATAAATGCCCAGCAGTTTAAGTGACAGCAAGAATAAGAGAGTGAAATCAGTATATATGGTCTGCTGCGATCTGGGACCTAAAGCCAGTTATAGAACGTGTTTAGGGTTTGGATAAGCTTTGAGGAGTAGGGGGAAACCTGTTGGTACGAAATACTTGAAAACAGGGTATCCTCTGGATACATGAGGTGACTGCCTAGATTGGAAGGTTTCTAATGAGGAAAAATAGTATTGAAAAGATTAATTATGGTAGTCCTTGAAAGTGAGACCAAGAACTTTTGACTGTCTTTTTAGTGTGTGGTTAGTGAGAAGGCATTAAAGCTTTTTAAGCAGACAAATGTCATCTAGTGACAGTGTATGAAGTGAATTGAAAACTGCAGGCCCTCAAGCCCAGTTTTCTCTCATTTTCTTTGTCCTTTGCTTTCGTGGATGAGTACAGATTATGTTTCAAATTAAAGTTTTTTTAAGCCTATAGTTTGTAACTGAAACTTCTCCATAAAAACCAAGAGTATTAACAATGAGCACATAAAAGCCTGAATAATTTCATAGGTAACTGAAGTGTTACGTAGTTTGGGCTTTGAAGAAGTCATACTAGCTTGAATTCTGATTATGCCACTTACTGTATAATGCTGAACAAATTCCTTAACCTTTCTAACCCCTTTTTCATTTGGAGAGGGAGGCTAATAATATTGCCCCTCAGGATTGTGAGCATTGAATATGATAAAGCATGTAAAGCTTTTGGCACATTGACCAGCAAATAGTAAACATCTCTGATACATACCTTTGCTGCTGTTAATTGTTGTTGTTGTTATATTATTATTATTATTATTATTATTATTATTATTATTATTATTATTATTATTATTATTACTATTACTATTACTATTATTTTATAGTTATCATATACTAATCACTATACAATTAAATTGTTTCCTTGGAACAGTGCGTTCTGACTTTTAATATTTTACTGTAGGAAGACTCTTCCCATCTGGTCCAGAAAGAATACTGCCCTACCCAAGTTTCAGGACCTACTGATGGCCTTTAGATTTTCTTTTCCTTTGTTCTGGTGTCCTGCCTTGTCAATGAGGGCATGCCAAAAAAACAGGAGGTCTGGGTGCCATCTGCTGCTAGTTATGGGGAAGTGTGGGAAGCTTTGGTTCTGTAGGGCACATGCAGTATTAGGTGTTCATTTTGTTTTGTATTGCTTTCCTACAGGTAGGTTTTGTTATTATGTTTTAAACTGTGGTGTTTATTATTCAGAGATTTAGATTTATCTTTACTTTCGTCAGGTTTAAGCCGTTTTTCCCATTTCAAACCTCGCAAGGATTTGAAGAAGATGAAGAAGAGCATATCCATATACAACAATGGGCACTTACTGAAGGCCGCCTCAAAGTTACATTGTTAGAATGTAGCAGGTATGTTCTTTGCTTTGTCATCACTACATTATGGGAAAGAAAATGCAGTGAAAATTTACTTAAGCAGTCAGTATTTGTGTTTATTCCTCCTCTGTGTTAATTTATATTGTACTGTCTGAAAATTCTTTAATCATAAATTTCATAAAAGCAATCCGTTACAACTTTCAAAAAGTATAAACTATATTTTAGAAAGCATTCTAATGGGATCATTTATTCTGCAGTAATTTCCAGACTTTTAAAATGTGTAATGCTCTGTTGGCATATTTCTTACTAACTATTAGAAAGCTGTTCATAGCATAAACACTTTTGAGAATTGTTTGTGATAATTGGAAATATCCTGGAAAGTTGCAAAACAAGACTTGTAAACCCCTGATTCTTAAAATTTTAGAGTTGGAAGGGAATCTCAGAAATAATCTTGTTGCCCAGCCTCCTTAGTTTACTTTTCCATCCCCATAAGTCTAAGCTGTGTTCATATTTCGCTTAAATTACTTACTACACTAGCCTCTTAACTTATCTTCGAACACTGGTTACCAGTGTAACAACCAGAATGAGCTTTTCAAAGTATATATCTAATTGTCACTTTCCCACTTAAAAAATTTTAATGACTTCCCCTTAGAATATTCCTCTTAGAGTTTAGACCCAAATCTTTTCCATGGCCTGCATGCCCCTCTTACCTCTCGAGTTTCTTTCTCCACCCAGTCCCTCACTCACAAGTGCCTCAGCCACATAGGTCTTCCTAAAAGAAGAGGTTGTCAACTTTTTCTCTAAAGGGCCAGTTAGTAAATATTTTAGGCTTTATGAGTCACATGGTCTCTGTGCAAGTACTTAACTCTGCCTTGTAGTGTAAAAGCAGTCATAGACAGACTATAGGTAAATGAATAGATATAGCATGGCCATATGCTCATAAAAATTATTTATGAATTTCATAATTTTCATGTGTTATAAAATTCTCTTCTTTTGATTTTTTTCAACCATTTAAAAATGTGAAAACCATTGGTAATCCACAGGCCATACAGAAACAAACAGTGGAGTGGATTTGGCCCATAGACCATAGTTAACATTTCCTGCCTTAGATATTTTAAAATATCAAGCTCTTTGTGTTGACGCGCCACTGTTTTCCTGGCTGAAGGCCCTACACCATTTTCTGTTCCTTGAAACCAGCTTTTCTTGGTTCACCTTAAAAGCTACCCCCTTAATGTGTCTCCTGATCGTTCCAATACAGTGTCCTTATGCTACATTTCTGTGACCACTTACTTGACGCTTAATCACTCTATTTTTGTTTCCAGCTGATAATAAAAATAAGTGCTTGAGTGCAGAGGTTTTATTTATTTTATACCTAATGTATTTGTATCCTTGCTAATAGTGAGGTTATTTTTGAGTATACTAATAATATGCCAAAAAATTTTTAAGTCTTGGAGTGACTCAGTATTATGCACCATTATGTCAGAAAGTCTCATTTAAAAGGGATTACTGTATCAAAGAAAGACTAAATATGCTATAAATTGTATAAGAGGGACTGTGCATAGTAAAATGATACATACAATAAAAATATGGTTCTACATAAGGTCTCAATTTGAAGTACGTAAGCTAATATGCTCTGATAAACATGGGCATTAAATATCTAATTATAATTTGGGCTCATCATATTAACATTTGGAAGGACATTTTCAAGTCGCCTGTGTCTACAGAAATTTTGGACTGATACTTCCAGTGAATTTTCTTGTAGATTTATAGGCATTAAAATCATACCATTGATTACCTTTTCCAAAATAATCATAGCAACTTCTAAACATTTGAAGGGCAGCTTTGGACAAAAGTTCTTGACTCTCCTGCTGTTAATTCCTAGATAAATTCCTAGATACCTATTCACCCAACCATCTCCAAACCTGCTAAGATAGCCTTGAAGGTGACCGATTGATTCATTGGACAGGTATTTGCTTAATACAGTATATAAAATGTGTAATAGGTACTTTGCTAGGAACTTTCAAAAACTAGTTCTTTTGCCTTGGTGTTACGGGTGGGATTGCGGATTGATCATATGTCTGTTGCTCGTGGCTTTTTAAGCATTAGCTTTTGTTGTCACATTTGCTCCCCATTCTCTTGCTTTATCTGAGATACTGCTCACTTAAAGCCTCACTGTCAGCCTTGAACCCACGACTGCATGGATGCACTGAGAGAGTAATGTCAGGCGTTTATTTAGGTCATGTTGAATTGAAATAAATGACACAAAGAAAAGCATTACAATTTGTGAAGTATTTGTATCTTACTTTATTTTAATAAGGAACTGTATAATGAATCTCTGAAAGAATATACAAGAAACCAAAAAAAAAAAATGTTACAGGGAAAAAGGTGGAGGGAGCTAGGTTAATGATGATGATGAACAAGGGTGAAAGTGTGAGCCAGACTTTTCACTATAAGCTTTCATAATATTGTTTAATTTTTGTGACTATATCCCCTGGTGAGAAAATTTAAAAATAAAGACCAGTATTTCTAAAGAGTTGAACGGGAAAGCATGCTATGTTGCCGGCATCCTTCCCCAGGTGATAGCTTAATCTTGGGAACAAACACAATATTTGAATAGTTTTTTAGACACTGTCTTTATAAACTCGACCATGTAAAGTTACTTTGTATTATGGTGTTGTGTTATTATTCATACAGTTTAAGGATTACTTAAAATTGTTAATGAAGGAGAGAATAAATTACTCTTTTCAGCTCATCTCTGCTTTTTGTCTTCAAATTTAAGTCTAAACATTCTTTTCATATTCTCATTAAGATCTTATTTACATGTTGTTTTTCTTCTAAACTTTTTTCTTAGTATAAAAGTAGAACTCTCAGTTCAGATAGATTCCAAGTTTGTAGGATTCAAGCTAAAGAGGAGATATTACTATAGTCAAAGTATTCTTGTTTTTCCTGCTTCTGAATATAAATTTATCTTATGTGATTTATTGTAATCTCTAAAATAGAAAGAAAATGACAGTGTAGAGAAAATAACAGTTCGTCCCTTTTTGGAGACAGGACAAAAAATGCTTATCATTTATTTTAGTTTTGGAAACTTAAAGGCTTAAAACCTCTTGAGATATTTTTTATCATGACTGCTTAACTTAGAGATATGACAAGGTTTGAAAGAAATAGGAGAAAGTTTTAGAATGAACATGTTTTTGAGAGCACATAAACCAGTCATTTTTATAGACCATCTGTATGTATGTAGATAAAGTTGTTCTGAATTAGCGTGCTGTCATGAGTTGAAGTTTACTATTTTTAGCGGTTAGGCACGCGTGTTCACATTTCTCCTGCTTGAGCGAGACCTATTTAAACATGTCTAAGTTGTTATAATGTCATATGGTCATTTAGTGTTGTTATAGTTTTAGCTTAATATTCTTAGGAACGTTTATTTCTTAACTGTTTTAGAACTTGACCTTGAATCAGGTAAAAAGAATGTAACTTTAATTTTTTCCCCAAATCCATGAAATGGAACATCATACTCATTACCTACAGACAATCATAGTTTTGTGTGAGGACGTCTTTCTTTTTATTTTTTAAACTGTTTAATTTGAAATAATAAAGTAGTTTTCATGAGAACTTTTTTTAACTATTTATTTTGAAGTAATTTCAGACTTACAGAGAAATCTGAAGATTTTTTATCAGGCTTAGCTGGTATAAGGCTTTAAGAGTGAATTTTGCCAATGAGGAAACAAATTAGAAGTATTCATAGGAAACTATTTACTGAAAATTCTGGAGTTGTTGTACAACTGGAAGATTTATGCTTCAGAAGGCAACATGAAGTGGAAATAATACTGGCTTTTGAGTTAGAAAGTGCTGTGTTCACATCCTAGCTATGTGCCGTTATAGTTATATGTTCTCAGGCAAGTTACACATCTGTGAAACGGGCAAGGGTGCTACTTTGCTGGTAATGTGATTGGAGATAGGTAAATAAACCACAGTGCCTACCACATAGTAAGGTTTCAGTAGAGGTAACTTCTATTATTATGTCTCAGTATGATCATTATAGTATTTATCAATCTTTAAACAAAACTGTCTTTTTTATATATTTGGTTGTGAGAACTGGAATTTGAATTTTATTAATTTGAACGGGCTTCACACTCACTGTAAAGGGAAGTTCTTTTCTAATTATATGAAGTAATAGTTTTCAATTTCCCAAATAAAACTTGGGGGTAGAAACACAATTTTGTTTGTAAAAATTGGTTCTAACAATATTCTTTTATCAAATTTTTAAAATGCAGTCATTCTGAATAGTTGCTTTTTTTTCTTGCATTGACTAAAGCTGATTTTTTTAACCAGAGAACTCAATTGCTGTATTTGTAGTACTGCTATTAGAAGACTAAATTATTTCACATTACTGTTGCAATCATGTTAAGATCATTGTTTTTAAATTTATAATTTGTAGTCCATCTTCTATCTTAAAGGATTTTAGGTCTTTGCAAAGAAAACATATGCCCATGTGCAATTATGTAGAAGATAAATAAAAAACAATACTATATAGAGAAGAACAATTTTCTGGCAGCAAAGGAAACTTGATGGAGTTCTTACTTTTTATTTCTTGATAAACTGTGCATGTTCTTCAGGGGAAACGAAATTCAAATTCTAGAAATTCTAGGAGGGATTTGTCACCTACATCTTTATGTCAAAGGCATTGAATAATGTAATAAATACCATTTCTCTTCTCTTTTCTTGTTTTCCTTAGTTTTATCAACCAGTTACATTTTTGAAAAACAAAGATTATACTCAGTGAAGGCAAAGCCTATAAGGTTTTGTTGTGTGAGGGTTCTGTACTCTTAAGTAGTGTATTTAGGATAGTCTGTCCTAATTATAGACGGAAGTTCTAATTAAGGTCAGTTCTTCACTGAGTCACACTTACACTGTTCTAAAGCCTGTGTTTTCTCAGCAGCTTTTAGAGTGTTGTTTTGTTTTACTGGGTTCCAAAAATACATTTAAAAATTTTTTTGATGTTAACACAAATACAGAAAACCAAAGCAGTTGACATTCTACTATTATTACCAGGAGTCCTTCCATATTCTGAAAATATCTGTCAACAGCATGGACTCATGAATTCCCCCCCCCCCAATGGTTATAATTCTTTACCATCCTTAATTATTTTGGTGCCAGATCTGGCCACTAGGAGCCTCTTCAAACTGGCTCCTGTATGCTTGTGACATGACCCTGCCTTTTTCATTTGCTTTCTCCTCCTCCTTCTCCTCCTTCTCCTCCTTCTCTCTCTCTCCCTCTTCCTTTTTCTCTTTTCTTTTTTTCTTTTTATTTTTTGAGGTCTTCATTATTTTCTCATATATATAACAAGCTGTTCCAGGTTCATTTTGTATCTTCCCTGTCACAGCCCTAGACTCGCCTATTTTTGCAAAGAGTTCTGGTTCCTTTTAGTAGAGAATGATATTAGTAATCAACATTTGGGTATTGGGCATGTTCATTGTTACTTCGTATATTCTTTGGGCCTTTCAGTGGACAAAGTTAGGAAATAATGTGTATGTGTAGACATTTATAAATATATACATACATATGTACACATACACATATAGAAATCATGAGTTCACCTGATAACTTCCAATTCCAGTTCATCCTCTTAGAGTTGTTCCTTGCCTTGGTTCTTCCCCCTTTCATATTTTTATGCCCCTTAAACACTGGCTCCCAATAACATCAGCACTTTGACCCATTTGCTCAATCTTGTGCTGCGTCTCAAATGGTTTCAGAATTGCTTTGTCCATATATGTAGAGAGAACATACTTACTAAAAGGAATTCAGGATTTATTTATAGTTCTCCCCTACCCTACCCAAGATGGAGGGCATATGGTCAAGTACTATATTCATAAATTAGAATAATTTTCCCCCTTCAGTGTGATTATGTTCACATTGAAATATTGAAATATATAGTTGGATTTATTTGTTTCATTTTGCTTTCAATTTCAGTCTCCAGGTACCGCCCCTGCCTTTCTATCTTTGTTTCTTATTTATTAATATGTAGAGCACTAACATGCTTCCAAAACAAACTATACAAAAATATATATAGACTGTCCTTACTCAGAGTGACACTGTGTTAACCAAAACCTTGCCTGTCAGAACAGTGCAAAGCAGGGACACAATTCTGACATGCAGTTAACACAAAATGAAGATTGCCAGTACTGTCATTCAGATCTTCACTGATTTTTTTTTATCTAGTTCTGTCGATTACTGAATGAGTTTGTTTAAATCTTCAACCATGGCTATGAATTTATCTCTTTTTTTTAAAATAATTTGGTTATTAGGTACATATTTCTTCTTGACATAATGACTCTTTAATGAGTATAATTCTTTGTCTCATGATATTCCTTGTCTAAGTATTAATTTTATCTGATACTGACACAACTGCTACAACTTTCTTATGTTGTTTTCATGATATATATGTATTTTACAACCTTTTACTTTCAGTCTATTTGTGTCTTTATATTTAAAGTGTATTATATATTACAAACAGTTGGTTCTTGCTCTTATGTATATTCTTAACAATCTCTGCCTTTTCATTGAAGTGTTTAGTTCATTTACACGTAATGTAATTATTAATGAGGTTGTTATTAGGTCTGCCATTTTGCCATTTTTTTCTCATCTTTTTTTTTTTTTTTTTTGCTCCTCTGTCCCTTCTTTTCATCCTTCCTGTTTTGTTAATCAAATATTTTTTAATAGTCCATTTTGATTCCTTTGTTGGCTTGCTAACTATAGCTTTACACTGTGTTTGTTGTTGCTTAGGGATTAGAGTATGCATCTTTAACGTAAAACCAATCTACTTAGAGTTAACATTGTATTGCTTCCGGTAAACTACAAGGACCTCACAATAGTCTATTCCCATTTAGACCCACATCATTAGTGTTGTCATATACAGGTATCCCCCACTTTTCGAAAGTTTGCTTTATGCTGCTTCATTTTTATGAAGGACCTACATTGGCATCTGTTTTCCCTAACTGAAAAAAATCCAAAGATTTTCCCTTCTACAAAAAGTGAAAAGAGAACATGTCATACAGCCTTTGTTTTACAGCAAGCCTTTAGAGAGGCAGCTGTGAACCCTAGCAACAGTAAGAGTGGCACCACCAAGCTCCTTTCCTGTGAACTACACTCAGAATCTCAGCATCAAGCTGCCATAGCTTTGAACTTTGAGTGTCTGTGCTTTACCTTGATTTATTTTGTACATCTATTAGCAAGATGTGTCCTAAGGTAATTGCTTCTTCACTTTACACCATTTTTGCTTATAAAAGATTTCATAGAAATGCTCTAATTTTGGCTAGCAGGAGAAACCTGTACATTACATTTATATATGTTATTAACCCATCAGTACTGTTATTTTTAGCTTTACAAAGTCATGTGTCTTTTAAAGAAATTAAAAGAAGAAAAGAGAGAAACTTTTTAAACATCTATTGTATATTTAAGATTTTTTTGCTCTTCATTCCTTCCTTTAGATCAAAGTTGTCATCTAGTATCCCTTCCTTCCAGCCTAAAGAACTTGCTTTAGCATTTCTTGTTATTTAGATCTACTGGCAGCAAGTTCTCTCAGTTTTTGTTTATCTAGAAATTTATTTTCCTTTGGATTTTGAAGGATAGTTTTCTTGATATAGAAGTCTACGTTGACAATTATTTTCCTTCAATATTTTAATTATGTTAATCCCATATTCTGATGAGAAGTCAGCAATCAACCTTATGGTTCCTCTTCCATGTGTGTAACACATTTTTCTGTAGCTGCTTTCCAAGTTTTCACTTTTATCTTTGGCTTTCAGCCCTTTGACTATTTCTAGAGGTGATTTTTTTTTCCTGCTTCCCTTTCTGTGAGCTTCTTAGATATGTACATTAATGTTTTCAATCAAATTTGGGAAGTTTAAGGACATTGTTTTTTCAAATATTTTTTTCAACCTTTTTCTGTTTTACCTCTACTTACGGGATTTCAAATTACACGTTGGGCTGTGTCATTTTCCCTGTAGGTCCCTGAGGTTCAGTTTGTTTCTTTAAACTCTTGTTTTCTTTCCTCCATATGCTTGGATCGAATAATCTACCTTCAAGTTCACTGAGTCTTCTGCCATCTCCAGTCTGCTATTGAGCCCATCTAGTGAATTTTCAATTTCATTTATTATGCTATTCAGCTCTAAAAGATTAATTTTGTATCATTACCATTTCTCTGTTGAGATTCCCTATCTTTTCACTCATTATTATGTTTCCTTTAATTCTTTGAACAAGATGTTCATTTCTTTGAGTACTATTTTTTTCTTTTAAAAAATATGTATAAATGCTACATTGAAGTCTTAGTCTGTCAAATCTATCATCTGGGCCCACTGGGTGTCAATTTCTGTTCCACTACCTGTCCTGTCAACCATTGACTGTACTTTCCTATTTTCTTTGCTTGAAAACTGGACCATTGTAGACAATGAGTGGTAGCAACCCTGGATTCTATTATGTTCTGAGGGTGACTGATTTTTTATGTTCTGGTTGGCAGGTAACTTGCCTAGTCTCAATTGCAGACTTTGTCTTCTTACTCTTCCCACCCTCCCCGTCTTCCCAGTAGTAGCATATATTTATGTTCTTGTCTTTGTCTTCCCACTGCTGCCTTTTTAGACTGGTGCCCTGGGGGTCTCCTTTATTTAGCAGTCAGCCGTTTGAGCCTTTGAACAGCGATAGGACTTACCCTCTCTGTGGTTTCTTTGCCCCTAGGGATTTCCCCATAATTTCTAGCTGCTCTTCTGCCTTTGCACTCTGTCCTCTTAATATGTGCGACCCATAAGGCTTCAACTTTCTGCTGCTCGAATTACACCACCATTTTCCTACAGCCCTTGCCCTGAGCTAGGCTCAGGTTGGACAGTGCCCTTGTGCCAGAAAAATCGCTGGGGAGGATTCCAAGAATTATGCTTTCTCATTCCTGAATCCTGTATTATCTGTTGAGAATTTTGGAGTACTAGCCAGTGCATACAGTAAAGGAGTACTAGCTCTGCATGACAGTAAAGGCCTTTAGGTAGTTTTTCCTTTTGAACGGATGGTGGCAGCAGAGCTTTGATGAATGAAAATTCTCATTTAATTTAGTGTTTTATAATTATGAATCCTAATGTATTTGGTTAAGCAGTAAGTTTAAATTTCCTTTTAAGATTAAAAATTATTTAAATTTAGGGACTTTTTTTTTTTCGCCATGAGTTTATTCAGGCTTTTCAGTTTATGAAGCTGGTTTATGAGGGGTATGAACGTGATTTGCTTGAGTTCTCCATTCTTAGGACACAATTTTCTCTTGTTACTCTAATGTCTTTTATCTTTTATTTCATTATCTTACTCTTATCCTATGATCTTCATGTAGAGATGAAGTAATAGAGTAGCAATCAAAATATTGATTAATGCTAAAGTTATTCCCAAACTTACTCCTAAAAAATATTGGCAGACTTATGTTTTGCCTTAGAAGGTAGATAATGTAGAAGCTGAACATATGGGTAACATTTTCTTCCTTCAGTAAGGACTGCTTTATATCATCTCAAGATTGGACCCAAGATTTCCTTTTTAGATCTGAGTATTAAACAGTGAAATCAGGTAATACAACTATCCCTTGACAATTGTTTTCAAGATAATAGAAATAATGAACACTTAACTGAGTACTGACTGTTTGCTGGATACTATGCTAAATGCCTACATGCATCGTCTTTTATTCTCACAATAGCTTTAAGAGGTTAAGTACTTTATTTGCCCTGAATTTTCCAGAGAAAGAGATTGATTTAGAGAAGTTAAATAGTGTGTACAAGGCCACATTAGTAGACAGAGAAGTTTGTGTATGTGTGCGTGTGTTCATAAGCAACTATGTTGTACTATTTTGTGTGTGTTTAATGTTTACTGAGATGGTATCATACTATAAGCATCACTCTGCAACTTATTTTTTAAATTCAACAGCCTGATTTGAAAATCTGTAGCTCTTGTGTATAGATATCTGGTGGATTTGTTTATTTCATGGATAGATGGATAGATACTACTTTCTGTTTCTTTGATTTAGCTGCTGAAAACATTTGTCCTGGGATTTTACTAATTTTAGTTTTGCTTCACTTTTCCACTAGAGGGTGTACCAAGTGTTTGATTAATTTTTTTCTCTGTTAATGGAGTAATTTATTATATTTGGGTACAATGATCAGAAAGAAAAATTTTAATACATATAATTGGTGTTATAATCTCATGTTTTATTTTTATACTACAGGTTACTCATTTTGGGGTCCTATGACAGAGAGGCAAATATTCATTGCACACTTGAGCTGAGCAGTGGTGTTTGGGAAGAAAAACAAAGAAGTTCTATTAAGACGGTAAAATGGATTTGTGTTTTTTACATCTGTATAAAGTTTGTATTCGATACGTGTTTTATTAATATTTCTATGTCCTGAGTTATTTTTGGTCATGTTTTATTAACATTTCTATATCCTAGAGTTATTTTTGTGTAAATAATTATGAATAGCTCTTAACTTAGTCTTATTGCAAAATATCCATAATAAAATGAATCACATAAAACTGTACTATTAATTGCTTGTTTGCATAAGAAACCTTGTCTGACTAATTTTCATTTTAAAACTTTAAAATTGTTTCATAGTTATGGAATTAGAAGGAAACGATTCTAAACACCTTAGCATGTAAATTCAGAGCATTCATCAGATATTTTATGAACTCTTACTTTGTGCTAGGCACTGTGTTAGATGCTGGGGAAACAGTTCAAGACAAGAAAAGACCCTGTTTTTGTGGTGCTGTCACAGGAAAGAGGTTTGGTAATTGTCTGCCTATAGAGAGAAAGGGTTTTAGGAAGACAAGGGTAAACCTACAGAGATCAGATCAGTTAGGAGGCATTTAGGAGAGATGTTGGCTACTTTAAGTAGGTGCTAGCCAAGGAAATGGAAAGAAGAAGATGGATTTGGGACATACTTTTTGGTGTGTGAAGGACTTAGAGTTCAGGTTTCTTTTTTGATCTCTCTCAAAAGAGACTGTCATTAAATTGTTAAGACTTTGGAAAAAATGTAAGGGCTTTTAAAATATTTTAAGTGCTAAGATTAAAAATAAGTAAAAACAGTGCTTTACCCTCAGCATGTTTTAATTGGACTTGTTTGGATTCTTGGGTTTGAGTTCTTTTGTTCCTAAATGAGTAAAAATTGTCACTAGTTATTAGCTAATTTTTTTCCAAAGCTGAATTGGTGTTTTCTGAATATTCTGCATAGCAGTTTTAATAGTAAATTGACATGCTTCTTGGTTTGCATAAATTTAATAGTCTATTAAAGACTTTAGAGCATTTATCAGAATGTTGTGTACAGAATCTCTTTATTAAGCCCATAAAGTTTAACAATGAAAACAGAATCCCAGAATTTTATGGCTAAAATAGGAAAGAAAAAAAAAAGTGTGCCCTAAAGGAAGCTACAGGCTTTTAAAAATTTTTTTAAGAAAAGTTATTTCATTTACTAAGCATATACTGAAATATTAAAAGTTTGGTAATAATAAAATTCCAAGAGTGCTTCTTAGAACCTCAAACCTCTCTAGAGTTACTTTTAGTCTATTATGAGGTAAGATCTATTTAGTACATCAGTAGTCTTTTGCAGGAATAAATTATTGTTGTGTTCTTTAAAGGTGTATTTAATAAGTTAAATATTTAGCTGTTTCTATTACATTTAACTCTTGGTGGCAGTATAGCCAACCCTATGATTATTATTTATAGCCAATATTTGGGAAAACTATCTATTATGTCTTCATTATACTGGTGAATATGTACTTTTGAACTATACTACCTAGCTGTTTTATAGTAATTATAATGTGCTTTTTGGTATTTCTAAGATAGTCCGTTACTCTTCATAGCATTTTAAAAAATAGTCACAATTCTCAATTTCTAAAATAGATACATAAGCATATCGCCATGCTTTTGAAGAATATGACTTTTAATGGTTATATGGTATTTTATCGATATTCCTTTGAATTTTAAATTGTTTCCAATTTCTCTATGTAATAATTGTTGTAAACGTTCTTACATAAAAGTTGAGCAGTATGAAATCCTTTTGGAATACATAAAGTAATGTGATGAATGTGGGAAAGTAGGTAGAGGTAAGCTGGAGAGGGAGGATGGACTGATCCACACAGTTTGAATGCATGAAAGTAGTAGGGAGCATGGGATTTGGGGCATGGGAATGACAGGGCCAAAATAATGGTTTTTAGGAAAGTCTCCTCTTTCTTTCATGGTTGTTCATGCCCCTCCTTTCCTTTAAGATACATCTCAAGCAATTTGAAGCAACTCCTCAGAGAAATAAAATAACCAGCAGTAAAATTCGTTCTGAAATAAATACATGAAGAAGCAGTATTATTTTGTCTGGGTATGAAATGGTCATAACCTGCCATTGCTATTGGCATTTTCAGTTCCCTTTATTATACTTGCAAAGATATGAGATTAGACAGCTTTAATATTTTATAGCAAAGGTTAGTAAGATTTTAATCTTGAGTTATAATTTTAGATCTTAGCATATGTTAGTTTTGGAGAAAGAACTCTAGGTTACTGATTACATCTGGTGTCAGAAATGTCAGCAGCACTTAAGTGTCTCCAGGCATGAAATTATATATGTCTGTATTTAATAACTCTAGAGAGGAGAATTAGAGTGTTCTTCAAGACTATATAAAGCATTACAGAATAGTATTTGATAATTTGGGATATACTGCAAATTTGTCTAGAAAAAAGTACATCATTAAAAAATAAGTATACTAAAAAGTGATGTTTAGAAGCTATCTTTGTACAAATAAATTTTCAGGTTTAAATCTTTTTTTTAATTTTGAAATTTATCAAGCAAAATTAGCCACCAGGTTCAATGAATATACAGAATGAAAGAAACTTAATTTCATATTTTAAATATACCTTTGAGTTTTTTAAAGTATTTTAAAAGCATAATGTACCTTATCATGCTGTTAAATTGGAGAAGATCAATAATAGATGGAAAGTTTTAAATTTCTGGTATTTGCACAAATGTTGGAGGGCGGAGTGGAGAAAGAACAGTTGTAATGCATTAGCAGCAAGTACTAGCAAAATCTAACAAATAGTGGCTTAAGCAAGAAAAGGACTTATTTGTCTTGCATGAGAAGCCCTGGGTTAGTATGGCAGCTCAACAATATTGTAATCAAGGAGCATGTCTCTTATTGGCTGTCTCCTGCAGCATCTGTAGCATGGAGGTTTTGTCCCCATGGTTACAAGATGTCTAATGTACCCCTAGGTATCCACCTTTCAAGAAAAAGAGTGAGGTCTAAGGCATGACAGAGAGATACGTCAGTCAGGTTTTTTTGTTTTTTGTTTTTTATGTTTTCCTGGAAGCTCCATTTATACCTTACTGGCTACAACTAAAATCACATGGCCTTCCCCAGCAATAAGGAAGTATGGAGAATCATTTTAGTTTTTCAGCCATAGTAGAAGTAGAAGGCAAGGGAAAAGAGTTATGAATGCCTTTTAGGTAACCAGTCCACAATCGTGCCACAAGAAGAAATTCAAATCTATTTGATGACTTTTTTTATTTTTAGGGAATTTCTTTTTAATTGGAATGTCCAGGAATAATTGGAAAGAATAATTTAACAAATACCCTGCATAGAAGCTACTTTCTACCTTATTAGAAAGCCAACGATGGTTTGGATCAAAATTAGACACTTAGGTCAGTGCCCTGCTTATTAGCTCATTTGCAAAATAAAAGAGCTCATAGGATAAATCAGGTACTTTGTGGTAGTGTTTGTTCTTTAAAAATTATAAAGATTCCTTATGAAAATCCCATAAGATGTGACAGCAAATAAATTAGAAATTAGGCTTAAAACTTAGGATCATCTTGCAAGAAATGGTAGCGTCAATACTAAAAATATGTTTACCTACATCAAAGGAGACAAGGCAGTTTATGATTTATTTCATTCTGTTGCAGTATGCAGGTTTGGTGATGATAATTTGCTTCCCTTACACTGAGGAACAAATTTAAGGAGTTTTCAGATTTTAAAAAAGTTTCAGGCCATGATATTTTAGTAGGAAACTATGAAAACAATTGTGTAGCTCTGGAATTTATAGTACTTACCAAATAAAATTCACTACAAAATTAATCTGACATATATTAAATATACAAAGCACACATAATCATTATTGTGTGCATGATAAAGCAAAAAGGTCACATAAATGTCACATAGACACACATGGTTTTAAAGAGGGAGAGATGCTGAGTCTTACCCTCCCAGAACTGGAGCTCCCTCATCCTTGACCATCCACTTGCTTTACCCTTAGTTCCAGACATAAAATAGATTATCAGTAAATGTTGTCTCTCTTACCTCTCTCAGCTGTCCTGCCTGTGCCACCCATGTCTTCTGTCATGTATCCGTCCTGTCACTTGAGTCTTCAAACAGATTGTTTTATTCTTGGTGCAGCCTGGAATGCTGGAGACCATTTGGGGAGGAAAGAAGAGGGCACCGTGAAAATGAGCTGTGAAACCTCTGAATCTGGGAGTTCTGGGGTAGAGGAAAAAGGAGTGGGGACCAGTTGACACCTAGCTATTCAACCTACCTCTTCCTCTTGTTCTCCATTCTGAATAAAAAGATGAAAGGAGTTTTAATTTTAAAAACAAGGGTTTTTTTTAACATTTTTTATTGAATTATGATCATTTTACAATGTTGTGTCAAATTCCAGTGTAGAGCACAATTTTTCAGTTATATGTGAACATATATATATTCATTGTCACATTTTTTTCTCTGTAAGCTACCATAAGATCTTGTGTATATTTCCCTGTGCTATACAGTATAATCTTGTTTATCTATTCTACAATTTTGAAATCCCAGTCTATCTCTTCCCACCCCTGCCCCCTTGGCAACCACAAGTTTGTATTCTATGTCTGTGAGTCTGTTTCTGTTTTGTATTTATGCTTTGTTTATTTTTGTTTTTGTTTTTTTAGATTCCACATATGAGTGATCTCATATGGTATTTTTCTTTCTCTGTCTGACTTACTTCACTTAGAATGACATTCTCCAGGAGCATCCATGTTGCTGCAAATGGCGTTATGTTGTCGGTTTTTATGGCTGAGTAGTATTCCATTGTATAAATATACCACATCTTCTTTATCCAGTCATCCGTTGATGGACATTTAGGCTGTCTCCATGTCTTGGCTATTGTAAATAGTGCTGCTATGAACATTGGGGTGCAGGTGTCATCCTGAAGTAGGGTTCCTTCTGGATATATGCCCAGGAGCGGGATTCCTGGGTCATATGGTAAGTCTATTCCTAGTCTTTTGAGGAATTTCCATACTGTTTTCCATAGTGGCTGCACCAAACTGCATTCCCACCAGCAGTGAAGGAGGATTCCCTTTTCTCCACAGCCTCTCCAGCATTTGTCATTTGTGGATTTTTGAACGATGGCCATTCTGACTGGTTTGAGGTGATACCTCATTGTAGTTTTGATTTGCATTTCTCTGATAATTAGTGATATTGAGCATTTTTTATGTGCCTATTGATCATTTGTATGTCTTCCCACAAACTTTTGATCAACTATTAATCTTCAACAAAGGAGGCAAGAATATACAATGGAATAAAAACAGTCTCTTCAGCAAATGGTGTTGGGAAAACTGGACAGCAGCATGTAAAACAGTGAAGCTAGAACACTCCCTTACACCATACGCAAAAATAAACTCAAAATAGATCAAAGACTTAAACATAAGACAAGATAGAATAAACCTCCTAGAGGAAAATATAGGCAAAACATTATCTGACATACATCTCAAAAATTTTCTCCTAGAACAGCCTAGTCAAGCAATAAAAATAAAAGCAAGAATAAACAAATGGGACCTAATGAAACTTAAAAGCTTCTGCACAGCAAAGGAAACCATAAGTAAAACAAAAAGACAACCTACAGAATGGGAAAAAAATTTTGCAAATGAAACCAACAAAGGCTTGATCTCCAGCATATATAAGCAGCTCATAGGACTCAATAAGAAAAAAATAAACAACCCAATCCAAAAATGGGCAGAAGACCTAAACAAGCAATTCTCCAAGGAGAACAAGCTTTTTAATGTACTTTTTTTGATGCTGACCCTATTCCCTCTCCTTCCAGCCTACCGTACTATGCACTCAGACACTTGATAGCAATTGTCTTTTCATAAGGGTCAGATCCTTCCTTCTATAATTAGGGACAGAAGGTTAAAAATCTAAATAACTGTTAAGTCAGTTCGTAGGCATAAATAAGTCACTATCAAAGAGGAAGGGAGAATATGGGTTTCTCACTTTGAAATGGAGAATTAGAAAGGAATCTTTCCTGAGTATGTAGTAGATGGACAGAAGAGAGAGACTGGAACAGTCATGTGTTCAGTATAAAGAGAAGTGGAAGCACTTCATGTCTTGTGTAGCCCAATGTGCAGGTGTCAGAGGGAAGAGGAAATTGTGCTTAAAGACATTAGGAGATGGCATGACATTTCAGATCTGCCTGAAAAATAATAAAGAATAAATTCCTGAAGAGCATTCAGCTAACAACTGGGGAGAATCCACAAATGATGATATGGAGCTCTTAATCAGAATGAGTGTATTCCTTTCAGAGGATTATATGGTATCAGCTAGCAACTTGAAATTGGCAACTTCTATAAAAAGGGCTTTAGATAGAGTCAGCCACACCCAACATTGTAAAGTCAGAATTCATCTAGATTCTGGACTTTATCTTTTTGTTAACTTGATGGGTACTTTTCTTTCTCTCCATTGCTGCTTCCATATCAAAACCTCATTTTTTTGAAAGGATCTGATTCTGAGAGAGAAATAAATTATATCAGGTTCCCTTCAATTTTCTTTTAAACACACCCTTGCAATTAGACATTTGAAGAGATGATTCCTACTTTCTAAGAACTGACAGTGTAGGAAAAGAGACATATGAACCAAATATGTCACATAGGTAATGCTTTAGAGTCTATGAAATACTTTTAGCATATAGAAAGAGCCAAAGTCTCATGTGAATAGGATCTGTACTTGTTCCATTAAATATCACTACCTCTAACAAAAATTAGACTATGTATGGTATTCTGATAATTAGGAGACATTTGGTAGTGGTAATAGTGGAATCATTTTAGAGCAGAGGCAAGGAAAGCTCTGAAACGATGGAGAGATGGGATTTGAATGGAAGAGACTTCATAATGAGACCAGGCATGTTCAACCGCCAAAGACTGAGCATGATTCAGAGGCAATATGCCTTATTATAGAGCCCAGTGAGTCTCTCTTTGCTTCCAGAGTAAAAGTTAGGGCTACTGAATACAAGAAACATTTGGTAGAGACAGGGCAGTCAGTTGGGAGAAAATATAATAGGACTTTGATCAGTTTTCGCAAATGATCTTTAAAATAGCACTGTCCAATAGAAATAAAATGCATGCCACTTAGCTAATTTTAAGTTTTCTTGTAGTCACACTTTAAAAAGTAGAAATTAGTAAGTAAACAATTATAGTAATCCTTTATTTGAACCAGATACCTAAAACATTTGTCATTTCCACATGTAGTCAACATAAAAATTAAGGAGATTTTTTTAATACAGTCCTAGAAATCTGGTGCATACTTTACAATTGCAGCACATCATAGTTCATCCTAGCCCATTGTAAGCGCTCAGCCTCATGTGGCTAGTGACAACTGTATCGGACAGCACAGGTGTAGAGGAAGCCATGTACAATATAATATTCAGATTTTCACATGGCATTAAACTTTTCTAAGACACACCAAGAGGTACAAAATGGAGAAAGCTCTCAGGACAAATATGTAAGGAAGAATTCCAAACCATGCTTAAAATTCGAGGTCTAGGATCCTTAAACAAATAGACAATGTACCAT
Source organism: Camelus bactrianus (assembly GCF_048773025.1). NCBI lineage: Eukaryota > Metazoa > Chordata > Mammalia > Artiodactyla > Camelidae > Camelus > Camelus bactrianus. Next base: position 28,623,601 of record NC_133549.1, read on the forward strand.
TGTGCCTCCAAAACAAGACAACTTTTCATTAGAGTGGGTGTCACAAAATGAATACGCTTATTTTAAAACTATGAAATTCTCAGGATGAATTATTTGTGCATTTCTGATTTCTGTAATTCAAGAAATTTATAATAGCTAGATAAGGTGGGGAGAAAACTAAAATTAACATGGAAGTGAGATAGCCATATAAAGATAAATGGATGGGAAAAAATTAATGTTCTTCAGCTGTAAAAACAAAGGTGGGTGAATGATTAATGGAAGTGTATAAATACAAAAAGTGAAAAATAGAATGATCAATAAATTTTCTAAGCAAGGAACCAAGTCTGTGGGGCTATGAAGATAAATCTCATGGCCTTGATGATAGATAATCAGATGATAAATACTAAAAGAAGGATACTTAAGAGGTCTTTGATAATACTGCACGCCACATACTTACTGATAGACTTTGCAGGGTCACGAATATGCTATATTCTTTTTATGCTGTGTCCTGCACCTGGTAGAATTCCTAGCATGTTAACAGTTGTTCAGTGAATGTCCTGGGAGGAAGAGGGGAGAATAAGTGGCCTGAATGGCTCCGTGCTTCCAGCTTCTGCTTGATGCTCCAGCCCCTGACCTCTACTAATACCACTTCCTCCTTCTGTCCTCCCAGCCGAAGGGCAGTATTGATTGCTTCACAGTGTGCTATTTGGTTCTCAGTTCTTCATCACTGAGTAGCCATTCCCCTGTTTTAAATTCCCTCTGTTTCAAATATTTATGTGTGTCTGTATTATTATCAGTCCCTAGCTGATTCACCAACCAGTCATTTATCTGGGAAACTTTTCCTAAGAGCATGAAACTCTTTGGTAATATTTATCACAGTTGGGAGCTTTCATTTATATTTGTACAATAATTTGATTGGTATTATCTGTACCAATATCTTCCTTTATAGCAGACACCGTAATTGTTTTTGCTTTCAGCACTTGGCCTTTTGTAGGTATTCAGTAAATGTTTCTAGGAAGACTGAAGCTGTCTGTCTAGCTATGAACCTCTATTTACCCTCAACCCTTTTCCTTTCAGACTTTCAGCATGACTTAACATTTGTCTCTTTTCTCCCTTCAAGGCTACATCTGATGTATGTTTTAAGCAAATAAAAATGTTTAGGTTGAGGAAGTCCACAAAATGAGATTTACGGCTCAACATTCCCTCTGTTAAAAAGCCTGGTTTTTAGAGTAAGGATTTTAGTTTACAAATATGGTACATAATGGTATAGTGGCATTATAAAAAATGTCAGAAGAACTTATTCTATGTGTATAGTTTAGCATAGCCTAAATAAAATGATTGTAGGATCCAAAATTTTACTTGCCTGACTTCCCTTTTAGCTTTGGAGAGTTTGAGAAGTTCTTGCTGAATAATATCTGTCTACAGATTGTTGAATGTACATACAAAGAGTCTAAAAGACCTTCCTAAAGAACTGTGATTTCAAGTAAGAACATCAGAGACAGACAAATTTATAAATACTTTAGGCTGGATGCTTCAGGGTTGGCATTTTGGTGTGTTTGTTTAAGGCCAGATGCCTTGCAGATAGGGTTTTGGTGCTCCTGTTTAACCATTTGCCATTTACAGTCTTAATCTTGTCAAAAGAAAGAGAAAGATTAAAGCAAATAAAGCTTCTTTGAAAATGTCAGTTTTTATGAAAACTCTGGCTTAGTTCCATTTGATAATATTTGCAAATACAGTAGGGACTGAATGAAATTTTAACCATATATATTATAACGTTCTATAATTTGGCTTCTTAAATAAACTAAATGCCTTTGAGCTGCAGTAGTAAATCCTATGCAGCATTTCCACTCTTAAAGTTCATCTTGGTTAAAAATGAGGGATGCAGTTTTCTGTCTCATATTTTCTAAAGGTGTTTAATATGATTGTGAAATTCTGTGAAAAGAGTAGGAACTTAGGTTAAAATATAGGAATACTGTGTCTCCAAATCAAATCAGTATAAGGCACTGTGAGTATAAGAAAGAAACTGAGTATGAAGTGCACAGCGATGAGAGTTTGGTCTTTTCCTTCAAGGAAGATAAGCAGTGAGGAAATCAGATCCAACAGTACATGAGCATCAGTATCACTATTAGCATATGAATGCTCTAAGAGAGGTTCAGAATGAAGTACTGTGAGGTTTTGTTGAAGGAGAAAAAGCATTCTTTTGTAAAAACCAAGAAAGAGTATGATGAGGTGACATTTGAGCCAAACCTCACAGTATATTTAGGATTTTGAAATGATAGGAAGAGCATTTCAAGGTGCAAGATGAGGAATAAACCTGAATAAAGAGGGGGAATGTTTGAGTATGTTTAGGGTACATTGAGCTGTCCAGGTTGACTAGAGAATATGGTAATGTAGAAAGATCATGCAAAACAACAATGAAAGGGTTGGACCATGTTGTAGACGTGCTTTAAGTACCAGGCTAAGAAGTTTGGCTGTTACTCCAAGACAGAAGTTATAAGGCTTTTAGAATGAAAGTGATCTCATCAGAATCTTGCTTTAGGCAGACTTGGCTCTCACTTAGAGTCTTAGCTATTTCACTTATTGGCAGTAGGATCTTAAAGTCCCCAAACTCATCTTTTCCATTAGTATTTTATTCCTCTATAAAATGAGACAGATAGTGCTTCACATGGTTATATGAACGATAAATGTGATTCTGTACATTAAAATATCTAGCACAGTATCTGACATATAGTAGGTAGTAAGTAAGATGTTACTAAATCTGTCAGCAAATGGGTAAAGTCAAAGATGATTTGACAAGGGAAAGACTTGAAATAGAAGAGGTTAGGTAATGAAAGTCTAAGCCAGGATGTTGGTGAAAGTGGAAAGCAGAATCAGTGTGGCTCGGATACCACTGGTGGAAGTGGAGAAATTTTTGGAGAATGAGGAAACCAGAAAGTTGGAGCCATGAGGAGGGAGAAGGAAGAGGAGAAAGATCTCATTCTGGACATGTGGTTGAGGTGCCTTGATGATCAAAGGCCAGTCCAGAGATGGATTTTTTTTTATGTGCTGCTTTGATTTATGTTTGTTTGTTTTTAATATTTTCAGAGTTATTATTTAAAGTTCTAACATCTAGTAAGTTGAACACTTTATTTGGGGTATATACTCTGTTTAGATTTCTCTTTCAAGTAGGATAAAGAGAGGCAGAATGGTTTCACAAAAGAGTAGTAAGAATCTAAATTTTTTTTGAAAGAACTTTTGAGAACAAGTTAAAGAAGTAATATTAATGAAACTTAAACATTGTTTTGGGGTTCTATTTCTCAGAACCCTTCAGTTTACTGAAGTCCAAGTAAAACTGATTCACTCAGTCCATACTTTGTCATGAGCTAAAACATCTCATTCAGGGCACAGTAACACCTTCCCATAGAAACTCACTTAACCAAATAGCTAATTTTCTGAGTCATACTCTTAGATGTGGGATACAGAACTAGAAAATAGACAATTTAGAAAAGTGTTAGAGAGGTTTCGTCAAGAGATCCCACAGTGTATACAACTCCCTGGCTGCACGTATTCAGTCCAGTGGTAGTTAGGAGTGAAAAGCAAAGTATGAGCAATTTCTCTGTGCCTATCAGGATTTTGACTTCCGTTAACCATTTAATTCTCATAACCATTCCATGAGAATAGGCACTGTTATCATCTCCATTTTATATATGAGGAAACTGAGACACAGAGAAAGGAACTTTCCCCAGATCATCCAGCAACGCCGGTGATAAAGACAGTCTGCAAACCCAGGCCTGTGACTCCACAGCTGGCAGCCTTCACTGCTGTACCCTCTCCGTGAACGGGGCTGTCAGGTCCGCTTCTTCCGTTTTAGTTCTGTGCCTGTGAGCCAGTTATTTCATAATCTCTAGAACAGAGATAACAGCGACGGTTAGACACTTAGCCTAGTATCTGGCACATAGTAACTATAACAGTAACTATTATTATTGAACTTGACCTAAACGCCACCTCTTTTGTGCCACCTCTTATGTTTTTGGTGCTGTCTAATATTTTGTATATCCTTATAAATCCCCCACTTCCTTTTAAATCCTTCCTATAACGAGGTGAGGAGGACAGGGGAATAACTTCCTTGAGGGATAGTGTTGTTTTAAGACAAGAGTTTCCAATAGTAAGTTTTAAGAACACTAGCAAGTTTATCGAAGGCTATTGTAAGAAGGTTGGAGATCGACTTAGCTGTTGCCCATCTCAGCTGAAGGTAAGCATTCACAAACATTTAAATTTCAGGAAGGTTTGAGATAATTAAGAACTTCTTAGGAATAAAGAGTGTTAATGTCTATATCTGAAATGCGTATAGTTTACTGTACAGGAACCATACCACAATAAAGGTGTTAAAGTAGTTAAGGGTGGGGCCCTCCTTGTTAATAGTAGGTGATCTAGTCAGTCTGTACACACTGTATTATATCTACTATGGCAAGCATTTCACAGAGAACCAGTGTAGGCTATAAATATTTTATATTCAGTGTAATATGAAAACTGAAAACATGCTCTTCAGGTATAGGTACTTCAGTGCTGTGATTGCAGGAAAAAAAATTGTGTGTTTCACCTTTCATTTAAAGCATCCATCAGTTCTTGTGAAAATCATAGACATCAGCCAGATTTGTTGTCTGTTAGCATATTTTAACACATCGATAACATAAAGACAAACCTGTATGATTTCAGAATATCATTATTTATCCAGAGCTACTTGGTTCATTATCAGGTAGCATTGATACATATTGTAATAATTATATAGGATAACAGAAAAGGGTTATACCATACTTGTGGCAAAGATCTGACTATCCCAGAACCCAAGAGTATCCTTTATAAATATTCAGCAGCTCTTAGGAGGTTTAAGGCTGAAATACAAGGTCTGCTAAGTTTGCCACCTTCAAGCACGAGACCTCCCTGTCAGGAACTGAGCACTGACTGAACCTTGGAGCCTATTTATCATTAAGAGAAGTGGACATGTACTTCCTTTTTTTTTTTTATTGTGTATATATTTTTACTGAAGTATAGTCAGTTTACAATGTTATGTCAATTTCTGGTATACAGCATAATGCTTCAGTCATGCATAAACATACATATATTCGTCTTCATTTTCTTTTTCACCATAAGTTACCACAAGATATTGAATATAGTTCCCTATCCTATACAGTATGAACTTGTTTATCTATTCTTTATATATATTAGTCAGTATCTGCAAATCTCAAACTCCCAATTTATCGCTTCCCACCCCCTTTCCCCACAGTAACCGTAAGTTTGTTTTCTATGTCTGTGAGTCTGTTTCTGTTTTGTAAATAAGTTGATTTGCCTTTTTTTTTTTTTTTAAGATTCCACATATAAGTGATACAATATGGTATTTTTCTTTCTCTTTCTGGCTTGCTTCACTTAGAATGACAGTCTCCAGGTCCATCTGTGTTGCTGCAAATGGCATTATTTTATTCTTTTTTATGGCTGAGTAGTATTGCATGGTATAAATATACCACAGCTTCTTTATTCAGTCATCTATCAATGGACATTTAGGTTGTTTCCATATCTTGGCTATTGTAAACAGTGCTGCTATGAACATTGGGGTACATGTATCTTTTTGAATTAAATTTCCCTCTGGATACATGCCCAAGAGTGGGATTGCTGGATCATATGGTAAGTCTATTTTCAGTCTTTTGAGGAATCTCCATACTGTTTTCCATAACAGCTACACCAAACTACATTCCCACCAGCAGAGTAGGAGGATTCCCTTTTCTCCACACCCTCTCCAGCATTTATCGTTTGTGGACTTTTGAATGATGGCCATTCTGACTGGTGTGGAGTGATACCTCATTGTAGTTTTGCTTTGCATTTCTCTGATAATTAGCAATATTGAGCATTTTTCATGTACCTATTGGCCATTTGCCATTTGTATTTCTTCATTGGAGAATTGCTTGTTTAGATCTTCTGCCCATTTTTGGATTGGATTTTTTTTTAGTTATTACTAAGTTGTATGAGTTGGACATGTACTTTTCAGTTATAAGATGAATACGTTCTGAAGATCTAATGTATAGCATGGTACTATAATTGATAATACTGTATTATATAATTAAAATTTACTAAGAACCCTTTCTTAAGGGTTCTCATTCAAAAAGGGGGTAACTGTGAGGGGATGGATGTGTTAAATTACTTGATGGTGGGAATCTTTCACAGTATAAACGTATATAAAATCACCTTGTACACTTTAAACACATTATGATTTTCTTTGTCAATTATCTCTCAATAAAGCTGGGGGGAAAAAGAAAAAAGTATTAAAATCATAACAGAAAAAACAGTCTAGTTATGTATAATTAATAATATAGTTTTAGAACATTTAAAAGTAGCAGAGAGTAGGAGTAGAGCATTTAGGAAGTAGTAGAGCCCTCTAGCACTCACTTTGCATTTTACTATAAATGAGAAGTTCCATCATTTATTAATTGAAGGTAGTTTAAGATGAATAGGCTAAAGGAAAATCAGGTTGAAATTTGTGTTATCTTCTTCAAACAATCAAGTGGAAAGGGCAGGAACAACAGTGCTGAATTTATATGCCTTATTGCATCAGTATTTCCATAAGGTGTTGTGTATTTCTCCACATAAATACTGAACATGAATAGACTACAAAGTGGGTTTGGGGACAGCTGCGTTTCCCATTTGTAAGCATGTTGATTTACATTGATATTGTATTGTACTAGACAAATACATGGTTATATTTGAAAGCTGTGTATATATAAGCAGCATGCTCTATACTGGAAGAGATAAGGATGTTTTATTAATCACTGTAAATAAAAGACTACTGGGCAATTCATTATATTTAAGGTTATCAAGTGATTCTTAGAGTATGGACAGATGGCTTGTTTTTTAAATGAATGACGTGTGAATTATCTTTAGTAAATCAGTCAACACTGAGAATGTTGTCAGAAGTCTTAAGAAACCATTTAGCCTAAGGAAGTAGGTATCATGAAGCAGAGTTTTAATTTTTGTGATGAGACATTCATTTGTGAAATTTGAGGAAACTTGCATATTTTAGCAATAAAATTAGTACTTTTGTCAGATAAAAGTGATATATGTTTGGAAATTGGCATGAGTTTTGTTTTTTTTTTTCCATATTAAAAAAAAAATTCAGACAACTTTTAAAAAATCTGCAGAAGGCAGTCATAATCGTACTATCCAGAGAAACCACTAATGACTTTTCAGAAGAACTTTATGAATGTAAGTGTACACACACTATTCATGGGGTATGTTTATGGTTCCTTAAATAAGAATAAAATGAGATTCCTGCCTTTTTCTAACTTAGCGATATACTGGGAATATTTTTATCTCCATGTACATGTCATTGTTTTAATGTTTGCATGATATTCCACTGTGTGCCATATGAATCATTTATTGGTGAACACTTAGATTTTTTCCGATTTTTTGATGTAAAGAAATCTATAGTGGCAGTGTACGTATATTCACACATATTTATTCTTTAAGTCATAGTTTGGCACACTTTTTCTATAAAGGGCCAGATAGTAAATATTTTAGGCTTTGTGGGCCAGATAGTAACTGTCAAAACTACTCAACTCTGCTGTTTTAACTCAAAAGTAGCCAGAGGCAATACATAAACAAATGAGTGTTTTCAGTAAAACTTAAAAAAAAAAAAAAACAGCCCATAAGCCGTAGTTTGCTGACCCCTGATTGGAGTGATTCCTTGGTCAAAGATTATGCAAAATAAAAGTTATTGGTACATATTTCAAAATTGCCTCCCAGCTAGAATAAAGTGTATAGATTAGATAATAGTGTTGCATCAGTGTTAATTTTCTGACTTTGATAATTGTCCTGTGGTTATGTAAGAAAATGTCCTTGTTAGGAAATACACACTTAAACATTTAAGGGTAATGGGGCATCACGTCTGCAACTTATTTTCAAATGGTTCAGAAAAAAATAATGCAGAGAGAGAGAAAAAACACAGATGTGGGAAAATGTTAACAATTGGTAAATCTGAATTTAAGATAAATAGAAGTCCTTTGTGCTATTTTTGCAACTTTTCTGTAAATCAGAAATTATTTCAAGATAAAAAATAAGAAACAAACAACTGGCCATAAAACTCTCACACTCCCTTGGTGAGATGTAAATCACACTGCAGAAGGACAGTGATAATAAGTGAAGCTGAGGGTTGACTTGGCAATTCAGAATCAGAGCTGTTTCTATTTGACGAAGGAATTGAAAAGGGCAAGAGTTCCACTCTGTTGTTTCCATAACAACTTAGACTTCACATACCTTTCAGAGCTTTTTCTTTTTTTTTTTTTAACATTTTTTATTGATTTATAATCATTTTACAATGTTCTGTCAAATTCCAGTGTAGAGCACAATTTTTCAGTTATACATGAACATATATATATTCATTGTCACATTTTTTTCTCTGTGAGCTACCATAAGATCTTGTGTATATTTCCCTGTGCTATACAGTATAATCTTGTTTATCTATTCTACAATTTTGAAATCCCGTCTATCCCTTCCCACCCACCGCCCCCTTGGCAACCACAAGTTTGTATTCTATGTCTACGAGTCTGTTTCTGTTTTGTATTTATGCTTTGTTTATTTTTGTTTTTGTTTTTTTAGATTCCACATATGAGTGATCTCATATGGTATTTTTCTTTCTCTGTCTGACTTACTTCACTTAGAATGACATTCTCCAGGAGCATCCATGTAGCTGCAAGTGGCATTATATTGTCAGTTTTTATGGCTGAGTAGTATTCCATTGTATAAATATACCACATCTTCTTTATCCAGTCATCCGTTGATGGACATTTAGGCTGTCTCCATGTCTTGGCTATTGTAAATAGTGCTGCTATGAACATTGGGGTGCAGGTGTCATCCTGAAGTAGGGTTCCTTCTGGATATATGCCCAGGAGTGGGATTCCTGGGTCATATGGTAAGTCTATTCCTAGTCTTTTGAGGAATCTCCATACTGTTTTCTACAGTGGCTGCACCAAACTGCATTCCCACCAGCAGTGTAGGAGGGTTCCCCTTTCTCAGAGCTTTTTCTTTCACTGGAATGATTGTATAAAATTTAAATGATCCTCAGCCCAGGTTCAAAGACTGTTAGGACAGTAATCATATCCAAATGATTACCTTGCAGATACACTTAGGTTTCTTCTTTGTCTCTCTCTTTTTAAATCTGATTGAAGTCTCCATTAATATTCTGATTTGCACCTAATTTAAATTTTTTAATTCCTTTCCAATTTTCCAGAGGAAAGTGAAGGAAGGGAGAAAGGAGAATTAGGTTTCAATCCACCCAGATAGGTGGGAAAGAATTAGTCCAGAGACCTTTCCCCTTGGATCCTGGCTGGTCCTGGGGCTGGGCAGATATCAGGGAGGGCTGAGCTAGCCCAGGAACCTAGAGCTAGCACTCGTGCTGCCCAAGGCTGACCTGTGTCTGTACTCCACCATTTTGGCCATTGTTCGTAAGCCAAATTCAGAACTGTAGCATTGTATCTTTCTGCCCCTGAAGGGTCAATCTAAGCAGTCTCTCCAAGTGACAAGTATGCTCATCTCAACAGCAGATTTCCCTGAGAAAAGCAGGAAGAACTTTGTTTATGATTTTATTTTTAGGGCCTTAGCCTTCATTTAGCAATTTATGAAGTATGTCTTTCTCAACATTCAAATTTCGGTTAGGTAAACAAAATGTATCCATGGGAGAAGTCTGTTTTCCAGCTCCCTAGGGTTGTGGTTTATGGCCTTGAGAGTTCTTGAGTTTGGGGAATATGAATAATGTAGATGTGGCCTGTGAAAGGAGAAGCACTTAATGGTTTACAAATACATAGATCTTTATGATGCTTTTTTTGTAAGAGGTAGGTTTTACAGCAAGCAAACTTTTGAAACATATTTATAAGATTTGGGTTTTTTGTTTACTTAAGAGAAAAAAACCTTCCTCTTATGCTAATATTCATGAAATTTGAATTTTTTGTAAAGGCTTAGATGGATCCACGTTGGTTAAATATTATTTGCATTCAGGTTTTCAGCCACATTATAGTATTATTTAGCACATTTAAATGCTTTTTTTTATACCGGTACCATTTATTAACTTTGACCATCTTGGGCATGAAATTGGTAGTGGAATTGATGTTATGCTGCTTTCTTTTGAGAGATCTTTCAGTTGAATGAATAGGATTCCCTCCCTCTTCACATAGACTGAACTTGTCAAAGAGCTGTAATGTTGAACTTTTTTCGCTTCCGAAAGTGTATCATGCTGGTCCTCATCTCCTCCCTTCAAACTTGCCAGTCTGTTAGATATATTGCCTCCATTTTGACCTGGCCTAGCAAACTCCTACTAATCCTTCAAGTGTCAAATTACATTAGTTTTTTAGGAATACTTTCCCTGCTCTCTAAATATTCGTTCGGTGAGTCCTGTTAGATCACACAAGTATTGTAATTATTTGTTCATGCCTGCCTTTCCTGCTACCATGAGGCCAGGAACGCTCATCTGTATTGTTCTTGGCTGTACCTCCCAGACCCAGCACACAGTACTTAAGCATTTAAATGAGTGAATGAATCACTTAATGCATTTTTTTTTTCTGTTACTTTTCTTCCTCATTTGCTTTGCTATAGGTTATGTTAAGTGTGTGTTTCTTAGGTCAGTATTGGTTTTCTGAAAATATTACTTCCATTTCATTTTGGGAGAGGAGGTATAGGCAGCAGTGTGCCTGAAGATCATAGACATCTTTTTTTAATTTTAATATACTGAGAATTCTGGTAGGATAGGTACTGGTTTACATTATGGACCAGAAATGGTTATCCTGTTATGGAATGGGAATGATTATCTGCATTTAAAAGCTTGCTGTTAAAAAGTCCAGTTTTATACAGGTGTTGTGTAGTTTGTTGTGTCATCTCTTCCTTTCCTGCCTCACCACTCTACTGAAAAAGCTAAGAAACAGTAGTGATAGCTTTTTCAGAAACTTTTCTGATGACTGCCCGGAAGTATACCTGGTCACAGTAATTTAGGGTCTTTCACTTAGTGATCCTTTTACTCTTTCTTGCATCTTTGGGTTTTTTTGCTCAATGTTACAAGCTCAAGTAGGAGAGAACAGTTTGTAAAAGAGTTATATTGATGTGTTATTAAAATACATCCTTTTCTTATCCATTGTATAAAAATTATGTTCATGTTAGGAAGGGATTTTAAAAATCAATATGTTGTTTTTTCCCCGCAGGTGAAAATAAGGCGTCTCAGCTGGCTCCAGGATAGGCTGAAAGGATGTTAGTGTGTGAGAGCTCTTAAAGGCTATCTTGGTGTTTTTACTAAATTGCTCTCCACCAGATAGGTACACATACAGCTAGAATTTCATAACCTGTGTCTGACATTATTGGTGAAGTTAAATGCAGGCTGTCTGCAATCTTGTATGTATTGACTCATGAGTCAGCTCTTGTAATTGCTGTTTAGCTAGTGTCTGTAATTCTTGACAATTAATAGGCTTTTTTTTTTTTTGGTATGTCATACAAAAATACTAAAAACAGTATTTCTACTCTAGTAGAAATTTGTCTTTTGGTTTCAGCAAAACTCAGGCCGGTTGACACAGGCTAAGCCACAGAGAAAACACTTTTCCACCCTATATTTTTTTCTATTCCTATTATAGATTGGTTTACTGATTATTTACACTGACAACACAAAGTTTCTTCGTAACAGTTCAGGATATAATCAACTACTGAAATATGAGTTACAGATAATAAAGCCCATTTTCACTTAGCATGTAGAGGGTGCTCAAGGGCAGGGAGCAAGTTCATGCTCCTGGCCCAACAAGGATGACCTCCAGTAGTCTGCGCTCCTTCCAGACTCTCTGAAGCCCACCTCACTGCCCCTGGGGGTGGGCATTGCAGCTTAATCATCATGGAGACCCTAAAGATGCAACCTAGGAGTTTGGAGGTGCCTCACCCTGCACCCTTCGGAGACCCTCTCCCTCGCTGACGCTCCAGGACCTGGAGCTGCCCTTGCGCGCCTGGGGTCCTCTTGATATGGAGCAAGGGCTTATGCGCCCAAGGTGTTTGACAGCAGGTGTTTGAATCAAAGTAAGGGTTTATTTGCAGGGCGCCAGGCAAGGGAGTGGGATCCATTCCAATCTGGTCTTTGACTTAGGGACTTTTTTAAAGGGGAGGAACAAAGAGACTGGGCTTAATCATCATCTTGTGACATATCTGTGACATTTTAAAAATATGTGATTTTTTAAATTGAGGTATAGTTGATGTACAGTATTTAAGTTTTAGGTGTATAACATAGTGATTCACAATTTTGTACATTATATTCCATTTATAATTATTATAAAATATTGGCTATATTTCCTGTGTTGTGCAACACATCCTTGTAGCTTATTTATTTTGTACATAGTCGTTTGTACCTCCTAATCCCTTACCCAGCTTGTCCCCTTCCCTTTCCCTCACCCCACTGGTAACCACTAGTTTGTTCTATGTGACATTTCTTTTTTCTCTTTTTTAATTGAAATATAATTGATTTACAATATTGTGTTAGTTTCAGATGTATAGTGAAGTGATTCAGTTATATATTTTCAGAGTACTTCCATTATAGGTTATTACAAGATATTTAATATCTATATGCTGTTCCCTGTGCTATCAGTAAATCCTTGTTGCTTATCTATTTTAGGTACAGTAGTTTGTTAATCCCATAGTATATGTGATATTTCTTAGTCATAGTTCTGGGAGTCAAGATGGCTCTTGTTTATGATTCTCAGGCCACGTGGTCCATAGCTTTGGGGTCTGTTAGCTCATCTTGCCCTGAAACAACCTGAGTTTGTACGTTAATGATGATATCTACAACAGCAATTTTGGTACATTAATGGTGTTCCCAACAGCGATGTTAGCCAGCTGAGTCTAGGTGATTAGTGTTCAGTTAGCACAGGACTGGGGTCAGAAGTGACTAAGAAAGTGAGTAGTTTTAGATCAGATAACTATGAACTCAGTAAGGAAACTGTTTTAGGGGGACTTGGTTTCACTCCGTAGGAGGGTGGCGAGGACAGCACCACACTTCTGATGCCCCGAACCCCCATCAGCTCCTGGACAGGGCCCCCTGTCCGTGGAAGAGGCAGCCTCTGGGGTCAGGAGGAGCCGCTGGAGTAGCGCCGCTTCACTGGAGTAGTGCTCTTCCCCTTCTCTGACTCATCGTGCAGGTGCCACGTTCGCGCAAGGGGAGGTGGCAGAGGCCCTGGCCTAGGTGTAGGGGTGGTGAGCAGATTCCATCCTACCTACATGATGTATCTGTACCTTTCTGGTTAATAAATACAGCATTTTGAGTTTAATGAGCTACTGTGTATGACAGTCTCTAACACAGAGACTGGTAAGTTAGAACCTGTTTGAAACAGATACTCACTAAAATTCGCATAAGCAAAAAAGGGTTACTTATTTTGAGGATATCATGGTGTTTCATGGATACCACAGTCATGCGTCAGGGCCACTGTTCATGAGTGTGCAGGTTAGGCTCTCCATAGCTTTTAGTAAGAGTGCAGCCAGGCCTTAGAAACAAACTGGAACCAGATGCTAAAGCACTGTGAGGCCTCTCTTTCCTCTCTGCTCCTGGCTGTTTATGTGCTTTATTCTTCACTCCACAGACTGGCTTTCTCCCCTTCCCAGTCCCTATGAAGATACATAGATACCTTCAGCTACATTTATGTTTGTTCCATTCAAGGACTCTCTGAATCTGAATTCCCACCATCCAGGAAGGAACTCTGTTTGGTGCAGCTTGGGTCAGGTCTGAGCCCCTGGACCATCTAATGAGGCAAAGCAAGGGAACCATGTTATACAAGCATGGCTGCTCCCACTGTAACTATGCTAGGGACTGGAGGGCTGTAGAGATGGGCCGAGAGGGGGAGAGTTTGGCAAACATCAGTGTTTGTTTTGCTGAGCCTACAGTGAACATTAATTTCATTTCTTCTTTCTCTTATATCTGCTGTGCCACAAAGTACAGGTAAAGGAACGTGTTTACAGCAAATAGATATTAATAGCAAACTCTGTATACACTTACTGCAAAATAACATATTGCAGGACTTTTTAGGATAATCAGAATATGGAAGATTCTGTGGTATGTTCTATGAACTGTTCTCTGAAATGCTATTTCTTTTTCCTAGTAAAATGTTTTGTTATAATTAGGGTAGGAATTTTCTTTCCCATTATATTTCAACTGACTCCATCATGATGGTTCTAACTTTCTGATGTGTCCTGAACGCTTGTCTCCATCTCTTTGCTCTAACAATGTTTCCATGACCTAGAAAGATTGCCTCTCCCACTCCATCCCATACGCTCACCCCAGCTCAAGACTATCTGTTCAAATTCTAATGCATTAAGATATAACCTAAATGTCATCCCTTATATGAAGCCTTCCCCAGACTGCTCACCCAGAGGCAGTCTTCACCTCCCCCAAATTCCCGTCATACTGTATCCATACATATCTTGTGGCACGTTGTGCTACAGCCTTGGAATGTAATTTAGATACTCTCTAAAACAATGCTAACTAATATTTAGATATTGACCACAGTGCTTCCAACCCTCTGACAAAGGTAGACTCTTGTGGTCTGAGTTATCTCGTACAACTTACATCACCACAGATTTGGACTTGGAAGATTTGGCCTAAAACTTCCAGACAAATTCCATGGTTGTAAAACTGAGATATTGCTTCAAAGGAGAGAGGTGTTGTGACCCTGTTTATTACCTCACCTACAGCAGAAATTCTGATTCTCACTGGGACACTGAGGGACCAGGTGTTCTTTGTTCTTTAAAAGAAACACAGAAAGCAAATTTACACTTTCTACAAAGATTTTGACTGTGAAGTTCTATAGATGTTAACCTTTCCTTAACCATAGCTTATCTTTTGGAATAGTGGAATACCCATATTTTGGTGGAACTTAAAAACATCTAATTGGCTTCTTAGGAAAAAGGAAAAGTTATTGCATGATGATTGTTAGAACTGACTGAATGTTGGGGAAAAAATTTTTGCAGCTGTTTAACTGTTTATATAATTTTCTCCTTTCTTTTATTAATGTATTATATTGACTGACTCCTGGCTGCTTGAATCAACCTTGAATTCCTAGAATCAGTTCCACTTGATTATAATTATTACCCTTTCCATGTACTATTGGATTGAATTCCCTAAAATTTTGTTAAGGAATTTTGCATCCATATTTGAACATTAGAAATACTAGTTTGTAATTCTGCTTTCTTGCTTTGTGTTTGTCTGGGGTTGGGAGTCCCTTAACATGATTTGGGAAACGTGCCTTCCTTCTCTATTTCTAAAAGATTCCAAGTATCTTGTTAGTTCAAGGATTCACCAATGAAGCAATCTAGATTTGGAGGGGGTTTTTGTGTGTGTGAGGGTTTATGAATTTGATGTATTTGATTGATACAGGGTATTCAATTTCTCTATTTTTTTAGTCAATTTTTGTCATTTGGAAATTTTCCAGTTCATCTAGGTTGTCAGATGTTTTGACATAGATTGTGCATAATGTTGTCTTACTCTTTTAGTGTCCGTAGATTTTGTAGTGACACTCCCCTCTTACTTTGATTTTAGTAATGTGGTCTTGTCTTTATTAGTCTAGCCTAGAGGCCTATCAGTTTTATTGATCATTTCATTGCATCAGCTTTCATGATTTCTCTGTTTTATTTTCTATTTCATTGATTTCTGCTCTTTCCTTCTACTTTGGGGTTTCTAGTTTAAGGAAGGAACTAAGATCACTAATTTTAGATTTTTTTCCTGATACAAGCATTTAAAGCTACAAATTCCCTCTAAACTGTTTTAGCTGCATCCCACAGATTTTGATAGGTTATATTTTCATCATTCCATTCAGAATATTTTAAAATTTCCCTTCTGATTTCTTCTTTGACCATGAATTACTTAAAGAGTGTTGTTTTACTTTCCAAATGTTTGGGGTTTTCCTAGTTATGTTGTTGTTAATTGATTGCTGATTTAATTCCATTCACAGAACATACTTTGAATTTCAGTCTTTTTAAATTTATCAACACTTGTTTTATGACTTAGCACATCCTGATGAACTTACCATGTGCACTTGAAAAGAATGTGTATGCCGCCATAGTTAGGTATGGTGTTCTACAGATGTCATTTAAGTCACGGTTGATAATGTTCAGATAGTCTGGGTCTTTGCCTGTTTTTTCTAGTTATATTGGTTGCTGAGAGAAGAGTGGAGAAGCAGGTTATACCTCCGATGGCAGGTTTGGTAAAGTAATAAATTGCAAAGGGACATATATATTCAAGGATAGGAGAATTTATGACTACGTTTTATAACCTACCACACGGTTCATTTTAATTATTCTTTGTGCTTTGTATATATTTAAAATTTTCTATAATAAAACCTTAAAAACCAAATCCTTTCTGGTAATGATGTCATATTTCAGGGAGTGCATACCATATGCTAAACCAGATGTAGAAAAAATATTTAGAATTTCTATTTGTTTATTTTCCTCATTATTTAAAAAAGTTCTATTTTGGCATATTTTTTAATAGTATGTGATATATCCAATAATCTTAAATTAAATCTGAAAATATAGATAACGTGTTTGAGGGAGAATTATATAATTTAATATATTTTTTTGGCTATTCTTGTTTAAAAATGGTAGTTTTACCCCAATGGAGATGTCAGTTTTGTTCTAAAAGTTATGGTATCATTTGGATCATCTTATAAACTGTATCTTAAATAATACATTAAAATAAAATTTTGTGTGATAGTTATTTTTTAATATTTTATTTTAAATTTTTGTCAGATTTTTAATTGAAGTGTTTTATACCTTAAAATCACTGTCAAAACTTAATTGTAAGTTTTAAATTTCAGAGAAGGCTAAAACTATAATTCCAAAATTAGATGGGTCAGCAGTGTGAGCTTAAGAGAAAATGAAACAAGATTTTAATAAAGGAGAAGAGAGAAATAGTATCTTAAGTTCTGTACAACTATGAAGTTAAGAGCATTTACTAATAACCAGTAGTAAAAATTGGATGGGGAGTAATTGAGTATTTGCCCTTATTAATTATTCCTACTAAAAACCTTATTTCTTTTCCCATCTGGACTGTTTACTTCACGAATCATTTGAAATGCAAAGGGAATAATATGATTGGAAAGGAGAAAATAAATTAAGAAACTGAAGTACACAAAAGCCTTTACTAGCCTTGGTGACCTTCTCAATTCCATCACTCAAACCTCCATTCCATTTTAGGAATAAAGAATAAATAATAAAAAACACATTCCAAGTCTGAGTGTTAGTTTTTAAAATTTACAGTTCTCAGACTCATGCAGTGTAGTTTTTTAACCCCTCAACTACCATTAGCTTTCTGATATTAGAAAAATTTGCATTCTAAATTTTAGCTTTAGTACTCTGTTTATTAAGTATGTATTTATGTTCATGGATTTGAGAGAAAGTGTTTTTTAAGGGCTTTTGTTAACTGAAAAATACTTTGAACATTATTAGGTGATTACTGCATCATAAGACAAGAGATGAACAAACGTTTTTGGAGATTTAAACACAAATAATGTTTTATGGGAGGGTTTTTGTTGGTTTTTTGTAAACCTTTAAGTAATCAAAAACTTGACTGCATTTCCCATTTCTTGATCATAATATGATTAAGATTTTCCTTAATCTAAAAGCAACTATGTAATATCTATTAACACTTGTATTAAAGAACAACTTTTGGTAAGGGTTCTTTTACCAGCCAACATGATTAGGTAGGAGAATTGAATTTCTAGCTTTTAAGTAGGATTTGTAAATTAAAGCAAGACAGACAGTGATATATTTGGATATTAGCAGGTTATTTGGTAAAGTCCCTCATGAGGTATCTTGAAGAACAGGCATGACCTGAATGATAATTCAATTAGACTGATTTGTGATTTAGCTCAATAAACACAGATTGAATTCTTGTCATCTAGAGGGATGTGGCATTCTGTCCTTTTTTTTAAATCAGTGATTCAAATAAGGATAGATAGCATATATTGTTTTTTTTAATTCATGGATGATATGAATCTAAGATACATACCCCTGATAAATTGGATGACATTTCTTTAGAAAAAAGAATGATCTTGATGAGTTAGAACAGAGTATTTCATTAACAAGATAACTCTTAATAAAACATAAACTCTTTTCCTCCTCAACCCCAAAACATTTAGCAATACACCATAAAAAATGGAAATTCCAAAGCACATATAATGACATAGAAGATTATTTCCATTATATTTTAAAAAGCAAGATTCAGAATCATATTCATAATGGGATCTCGGTTTTCTCTGTGTGTGTGTGTGTGTGTGTGTGTGTGTGTGTATTAGAAAGTATGAATTATTAACAGTAGTTACAGTATACAGTGGTTTTCTTTTCATTTTGCCTTTCTGTTTCCAAATTTTCTACAGTGAGCATGGATGTTTAATAAGACACACTGAAGATAAAGTGTTTAATTTTGTTGATGGTCCAAATGTGCGGCCTGAGTGTATGTTAATTTATATTGCCACAATATAGATTTCCTCCCTCATTTATGAGTCTGTAATAATAATCACCTTGGTACAAAACTCAGCGTCAACTGTAGTGCTCTTGATACATTAATGTTTTCTCAGACTACTATGAACCTATTGAATCTGTTTTCATTTTTCTCTCCTTATCAAAGGTTGAATTAATAAAGGGAAATTTACAAAGTGTCGGACTTACACTTCGTCTTGTCCAGTCAACTGACGGGTATGCTGGGCACGTCATAATTGAGACTGTGGCCCCAAACTCGCCTGCTGCAATTGCAGATCTTCAGCGGGGAGATCGGCTGATTGCTATTGGAGGTAATTATGCTGATGTGCAATATACTTGACATTTACAGAGAAATCAGAAAATAGATGTGGGAGTTGTTCCTTTCTTCCCTCTTTATTTCTATAAGCCTGTTACTTTTATGATGGAAAGAAAGTAATAACAATACTATAAATAAAAATCTGAAAGAAGCCTTAAAAAATTTAAAATACGTATGCCATTTTAGTTCTGATGTATAAATCTTTAAAATGCTTCGTCTTTAGACCATTTTTCTGTAACCTCTCTAATTTTCCTGTCCTTCCCTTCTTCTACTTCTCTATTTTTTATTAAATGTCAAAGAAAGGGCAGGTCTACAGTTGTCTTTCTGTATGACCACCACCATTACTACTCCAAGCCTAAAACTGACGGTATTAGCGCTACTACCCCTATAACTTAGGATTAGATAATGAACAGGAGAGTGAGTCCTTGTCTAAGAAAGCACACCTGAACTGTCCTGTGGCCTCGTGTTGTTCCTTGATTGGTCAACCGTTTGTTAATAGACTGTCATTCAGAGTGCAGCCCAAATCACTATCACTGGTGGAAAGATGTGTCACCTGTATGCCTTCCTATCAGTTGGATCGATATCAACAAAAACTCTCTGTTGATAGGCAGATTATTTGCTTGAATGTTTATAAATAAGCAGTAATATTCACTGTGGACACCAATGGCGAAGAAGTCCGAACCTTTTCAGACCTTTTAGTACCTGGCCCACCCATTCTAGACTTGTCAAGAGATTTCTTGAACACATGGTTGGTTACAAATGAGCTTTTAAAGGCAATGTGGAATATTCCCTCATAGCTAATACAATAAATAACAAGGTATATGAGTTCCTAAATTAAGGAGCAATTGTCCTTGTTTATATGTCAAAGAAACTCTGCCTTTAATTCAAATCCATCATGATAATAAAATAATGAAAATTATTTAATTGTACACATGGGAGCCTAGCTAAGTTAGTATTTCATATGGAAATCCTTCTAATCATGTCATAAACAGTGCTTTTGAAAATCTCTTGTGTATTCCAACTACCCAGACATGGTGCTAAAATGTAGATTCTGATTTCAGTAGACCTGGGGTGGGGCTCCAGGCTCAGCATTTCTACTAAGCTCCCAGATGACCGTGCTGGTCCTTGGACACTTAGGATAGTAAGGCTATAAAGTAGACCTCATCCAGTACATAGTCATTTAACATAAACATAACGGTTACTCTCAGCTAAAAACCACAGTTCGGTATAATTTTTTTACATCAACACATACCCTGTTTTGGTTTTACTACAGCATAAAATTGTGTTTTTTCTCTTTTATGAAAGATTTTTGTTTTCAATTACACAAGTAGTAATTATCAAAAATAAATAAATCCAAGCAGTATAAATACATGCAAAGTGAAAAAGCAGAAGTCATCCCTTCATGTCTAACGTGTAAAAAAAAAAATAATACTCACTGAGGTAAGGGCCAGGTGTAATACACATTCATTTTTTATAGCTGTACTTCCTTTATATGGGTATACAATATTTTTTAAAATATTTAGTAATGAGATTGGTGATAATTGAAACAAGATTGGCAAAATGTTTGTTATATCTGAGCTCAATGATGGAGTTCATTTTACTTTTTATATTTGCTTATGTCTGAAATATTCTCAAAGAAAAGTAATCCAGATTTGGCTGACCAGTCCACAAAGCTCTTGGTAGTTGGGGAAGAGATGGGATGAGGGCAGATGTTACATCACAAAGAGTGAGTTTAGACTGAGTTGAAGTTTTTTTTTGCCTACTTCAGATCATTAGATGAACTTATTTTTCATTTATGACAAACTACAATTTTGCTGGGACATGGTATAGTTAGAGGGAAGCAGTAAAAGCTATGGCTGGATGAATCATGAAGAGTCATATTAGAAGCTCTGAATTTCAGTGGGATGAGTTTGGCGAAAGGTTTTTGAGCCAAAGCTTTAGGAAAATTAGGAAGCAGTATATGTTTGGAGATTAAAATAGGGAAGGTCTAAATGAGGGATTCCAGTAAAGAGCTGTTTATTACTGTAGTTGAAGCCAGTGATCAGGAGGATCTGAACCAGGAATGAAAATGGCCTGGAACTCTATCTAGTAAGATTGACAGCAGAATAGATCTAGGGAGTCAGCCATCTCCAGAATTCAAATCATGTGACTGGGAGGGTGGCAAGTTGATTCACATAGTAGTGAAGACAGGAGGATGAGAAGGTCAAAGAAGGGTTTTCACTACACTGAATTTGTAGTTTTAAAGAAACATCCAGGCGATGCTATCCAGAAGTGGCCCGGAATGTAGGACTAGAGCAAGGAAGAGGGGACACCAACCAAAGAAAAAGTTGATAGTTGAAACTACTGAAATGGGTGTAATCCAGGGAGAGAACAAAGAGGCAGAAAAAACTAAGGATAAAACCATGGGAACGTTTGCATACAAGGGGCAGATACAGGTGGGAAAAAAATAAAGCAAAGGAGAGATGATCAGAGCCATATTAATAGTGTTGTGAAAACCATGGAAAAGGAAGGCTCTAAAGGAGAAGAAGGAAGGGAATTAAACCATTAGCAAGGATGAATAATGGAGTAAAGTCCTGAAGGAGCTGGGGAGTAGGAACCAAAGTCAAGTAAAGGGATATTTTCTCCTCTGAGACAGCTTAATACTGAGAATGATTGACAGGGAGAAAAGGTGGCTTCTTGTTGATCTTTTGTAAATAAGGTGATGTCATCTACAGAATAAACGAGAGCAGGGAGAGTGGGATTCAGGGGAATAGGAAAGGTTTGAAGCTGGTGTTTGAAGACTTAGTTGTTTCAAGACCGGTCAAAAGAATGCTAAAGCAGCTCTGAACGCCTCACTGAAGATAGATCGCATAACCCAGTGCTGAATCCAGGCAGTAAGCTCAGGAGCTGGGCAGGGTGATAAGGGGGTAGCAAAGCTGGGGATCAGAAAGACAGATGGTAGAAGAGGAAAGGGCTAGGGCATAAAAGTAAAAAAGCTTGATGTGAACATCATTGAAGTCTTGAGACTGAGGTTTGGAAGGAAAGCAAGTAGTATCAGTCGACCAGCTGGACCATGAGAACAAAGGAGGAATGACTAGACATGGAAATCACCTCAAAACAGATTTTGTTAGCAGACAGGAATGTAAAAGGTGGAAAATAGAAGATTGTGATCAGACGTTAATTTCCTGGTGTATTACTTTGATTTGGAAAAGTTCTAAGTATGACCAGGTCTAAAGCATGGTCTTGCCTGGGCAGCCAAAGGAGAGGATAGAGGTTGAGGAACTCTGAAGTCAGGTTATTAGATGGGGCTGATGTTACTTTGATTTATTTAGAATGCCCTTAAGACCTTTGGAAAGCAAAGCCCCCCCCCCTTTCTCTAAGTCCTACAGAAAGGGATAGCTTGGGTAAGTACTTTTGGAGGGGAAGGTAGGGAGAGGGCAGGAAACAAATAGAGACCTTAAAAGATACTAGAATATCCCTAGAAGAACACATCAGAAGCTGCTAGCTCTGACTGCTCCGGGAAAGGGACAGTATGGCTGGCAGATAGAGGTAGAAGGGAGATTTTTTACTGTACATCCTTCTGTACCTTTTGAATTTTTAGCTATGTTAATGTAGCACCTATTAGAAAGTAAAATGAAAATTAAGCTGTCGTTGGTACAGATGCAGATAATAAACAACTTGTTTAACTTTAAAGCCTTCCTTTTATGCCTTCCTTATTCTTTCTGGTCCAGAAGAAGATTAATTTGATGAGTGGGGCTAATAAAAACAATCTGTAAAAGAGTCCACTAGTCATAGTATAGTATTTTACTGAGTTTATTTTAAGCATGGTCTCTTAATTTGAATCATTCACCGCATAGCTTGTAATTCCTGGTGCATTTTAGAATTTCCTTCAGTAGACTCAGAGATTCCCATCATTCTAAATCTGGTCTAACCACTGATAAAGTCCTTTCCAGTGGGTCTCACTCTACTCCCTTCCTTAATTCAAACTGAGAAAAAAATGTCATTTAAACCTAGGAAGGAATGGAAAGCAATTAGGAGTTAGCAACTTGGCACCCTTCTAAGAATTTTCATGTCATCATTTGGTTTGAAAAGGTAAATATTTCCAGGACATCAGAGCATTCAGCATTTGAGAATCAGTACACTGATGTATCCATAAGCCAGTAAGATATCTTAGAGGTTTCATTATTACTCTTCCAGTAGTTAAATAATCATGAGTTAATGGCAATTATATTTAGCAAATTAGGTAATTTTTATTGCAGTAATTTATACGCTTTCCCTTTTAAAAATCTTAAAACAGGTGTGAAAATCACATCTACACTGCAAGTGTTGAAACTTATCAAGCAGGCTGGTGACCGAGTCCTAGTGTATTACGAAAGGCCTGTTGGCCAGAGCAATCAGGGTGCAGTGCTGCAAGACAGCTTCGGGCAGTTAGAAGAAAACTTCTTGTCAAGCTCATGCCAACCAAACTATGAAGAGGAAACAACTGGGCTGGCAGTAGATGCTGAAAATAGAGACTTGGATTCTGAATTTGAAGACTTGGCGAGTGATGTCAGAGCACAAACTGAGGTCAGAGACGAGGCACAGTCATCAAGTCACAGTCCCAAACGTGCTCCAACAACACTTTCTGTTAAGCCCCTGGGAACCATATCACCAGTTTTAAACCGTAAATTAGTTGTAGGAAGTCACCCACCACCACCAAAACTTCCATCCAAAGAAGGAAATAAACCCTTAGCCCTAAAATCTTCTGAGATAACAGAACCAACACAAGTGTCAAAATCCGCCCAGGGATCCACTTTCAAACCACCTGTGCCACCACGACCGCAAGTCAAAGTTCCTTTGCCTTCTGCTGACGCCCCAAATCAGGCAGAACCAGATACTCTCATTGAAAAGCCGGAGAAGGTGCCGCCGCCGACTCCTGCAGATAAACCTGCTGAAAAGCAAGTGAAAAATCTGGAGCATGTAGAAGAAGCAGCTGCATCTAAGCAGTTTTTAGCAAAGCCAGAAGTGGCGAAAGATGTGACTTCAGAAAGTTCCTGCCCTCCTAAGGACTGTTCCGATGACCCTCAGGCGTGGGAATCATCAGAGATTCCTTATCGTAATAAGCTAGGAAAATGGACAAGAGCCAGAGCCAGCTGTCTCTTTGACATAGAAGCCTGCCACAGGTACTTAAACATTGCGCTGTGGTGCAAGGATCCCTTCAAGTTAGGGGGTCTCATCTGTTTGGGGCACGTTAGCTTAAAACTTGAAGAGGTGGCTTTAGGGTGCTTAGCTACATCAAACATGGAATACCTTTCTAAATTCAGACTGGAACCCCCATCACCTAAGGCCATGGTCACAAGAACCGCGCTGCGCAACTTGAGTATGCAGAAGGGGTTCAATGACAAATTTTGCTTTGGTGACATTACTGTTCACTTCAAGTATTTAAAAGAAGGAGAGCCAGACCACCATGTAGTCACTAACTTGGAGAAAGAAAAAGAGCTCCATTTGGTCGAAGAGGTTTCTGCCCTACCTAAGGAGGAACAGTTTGCTGGACAGATGGGTCTAACAGAAAATAAGCATAGTTTCCAGGATACTCAGTTCCAGAACCCAACTTGGTGTGATTACTGTAAGAAAAAAGTTTGGACTAAAGCTGCTTCCCAGTGTATGTTCTGTGCTTATGTTTGCCATAAAAAATGTCAGGAAAAGTGTCTAGCTGAGAGCTCTCTTTGTGGAGCAACTGATCGGCGGATAGACCGGGCCCTGAAAAACCTCAGGCTGGAAGGACAGGAAACCCTCCTAGGCCTGCCCCCTCGTGTTGATGCTGAAGCTGGCAAGTCAGTCAACAGAACAACAGGCTTGACAAGACATATCATCAATACGAGCTCTCGTTTGTTAAACCTGCGTCAAGTCTCTAAAACTCGCCTTTCTGAGCCAGGAACTGATCTAGTAGAACCTTCACCAAAACACACACCCAATACATCAGACAACGAAGGCAGTGACACGGAGGTCTGTGGTCCAAATAGTCCTTCTAAACGGGGCAACAACACAGGAATAAAGTTAGTGAGAAAGGAAGGTGGTCTGGATGACAGCGTCTTCATTGCCGTTAAAGAAATTGGTCGTGATCTGTACAGGGGCTTGCCTACAGAGGAAAGGATCCAGAAACTAGAGTTCATGCTGGATAAACTGCAGAATGAAATTGATCAGGAGTTGGAACATAATAATTCCCTTGTTAGAGAAGAAAAAGAGACAACTGATACAAGGAAAAAATCGCTTCTTTCTGCTGCTTTGGCTAAATCAGGTGAAAGACTGCAGGCCCTAACTCTTCTTATGATCCACTACAGAGCAGGCATTGAAGACATTGAATCTTTGGAAAGTCTGTCTTTAGACCAGCACTCCAAAAAAATAAGCAAGTACACAGATGATACAGAAGAAGACCTTGAGAGTGAAATAACCCAACTGATAGACTCTCAGCCGTTCAGTAGCTTGCCAGATGACTTATTTGGCCCATCTGAGTCTGTGTAACAGTCTATTTAAATTTTCAAGTAATTGAAGAAAAGTTGCATATAAAGTACCGCAGATACAACCACATTTAAACCCTCTTATTATGCACTTGGCCTGCTGCTCCACAGTTATTTGCTTCTGTAAGAACTAGAGTGGAAAAGATGGTTTTCCAGCAAAAACATGACCCGATCACTAAATTGGTTGTTTCAGATCGCATTTATAGCTGTGCTTTTTGGGTTTATACTGGGAATTTATTTTTAATAATTTATTTTTAACTTTTTCTAATTATGTAACTATGTAAGCTAACTTTTCATGTTTATTATGTGTGATGTCTCATTGTGTTATTTTTCCTTTCTCTTCCTAGTTTTTGAATTAGTGTTAAATAGGATACTGTCCAAATTCTTGAAATACTTTCTTTTCCATCACCGTTATAACAACAAATTTGCTGCATGCCCAAATTGACAACAGCAATCATTGAGGGAACAGGTTTTGAATCTTACTTTGTGTTACGAAGTTTATCATCTCTACCTGCTTGGGATTTTTGTTATTTGGGGGTTTTGGGGGTGCTTTTTGTTTTGATTTTGTCAAATGTAACATGAAAGCAGACGCTGCAGCTTTAGTCAGTTACGCGGATTGAGTAAAAAAACTTTTTACATATATTGCTTGCTTTCTATGCTTCTGTGAAATTTTTTTCTAAAGCTTCTGTGCAATTTAAGTATAGTAAGAATATGGTGATTAATTTGAAGAGCTTGCATTGAAAAAATATAATAGGGAGTAAATATAGAATGCAGTTGGTCAAGAATTTTTTGTGGAGAGGATGACAAGATTACTAAAAATCAGTAACCAGTTGGATTTTGAAATACAACCTTTCAAAATGTTGATGCTTTCTTTTCAGATGGAAGTTCTAAACATTTATGATTATTTCTCATCTTCACTTCTCCCCTAGGAAATAAAGCATGTGCAAGGATATTTGAAGTTTCAGAGGACTGTTCTTAAAGTGATCTTGCTGATAACTGGTTTTGGCTTTTTGTTTTAGAAACATTTTCATGCATGAGAATGTTGTGAGGGGGAGGAATCGTGCAAAATAGATTTACTGCTTTATCTGGCATCCTACAGGTTTAAAGGAATTGATCATCCTGAATGCTTCTGTAGTTCAGACTGTCATTTAAAAAAAAAAAAAGAAAAAGAAAATTAGACAGCATGGTACATAGGAATTGGGACCAGCTCTCTTAAAATGAAGATCTACTCTGATACTCAGTCCGTCATGTGGATCCCAGCAACACATGACTGAGGGAAAACGTGTGAGCATGATCTCTGTTGGTATACCATAAAAGTTTTGGCCTTTTATATGCCTATGAAATACGTATATGTTTTTCTGTTTTGTAGGTAACTACTGTCGTAATCAATGTATAGTGAAACTGACATGAATTTAAAACTAGATGGAACAGCTTTTATGGCTGGCAGGAAAAGGCAAAGTATAATAGTAAGGATTCTGGCCCAGGTCTATAACCCAGGACTCCATACAAGAGTTTAAGTAGCAGCTCTTCTGTTGGCCATTACTGAACTGTGCAACCATAGACAAGCCACAGAAGGGCTCTGCGCTACAGTCTCCCCAGGTCTAAAGTAGGAATAAACAAAACTTACGCTTAACTACCTCACAGGATTGTTGTGAGGAAAACAACAGCATAGCTGCAGAAGTTCTCTGAACAGTAAAGAGCTACTCAAATAAGAGATGACTTGTATGGATAAAACATTTTTATGGTTAGAAAATTAATCCACTTTTAAAATCAATAGCCAGTTCTCATTCTTGCTATTTCATTATTAAGTGAAATATTAGGAAACGAAATACCTTTCTTGGCCAAGTTGATAATAAAAATATATCTGTGTATGCCCTCCTTTTTTGTTTAAGCATGCTTGCATATAGAAGTCTTCATACACCAAATCCAGTGAAAGCTAAAAAGTTGTTCTGTAACATAGCTTGAAACAATTTACCCAATGTAATAACCAAATTTCATCTTATAAAAAATAACTTACCACTGATAACCTGGAAGGCAGAGTATCTGTAAGTGGCTGGTGGTTATGGATTATACCTTGGAAGTTTTAGTGACATCCAAGCATGCTGCTGAAACTGATGCATTTGAAAGAGCTGTAGAAATAATGCAAAACTGGTTTCATAAAAATCTACTCATGTTTTAAAAGTATTTGACTCTGTAGAACCACAATTATGGCAAGCTCAGTAATGCTGCTAATGATATTTGTAAAATATACCTTCAATGTAGCGCAATATTTTTATATTTACTGGGAGAGGCAGTAGAGGCATCACAGTTGTACGTTAGTGCAAGGGGGGACCACTCCAGACAGCCTAGGGAATAGTAAGGTGTTACTCCAGTGAAAACAGTTGTATTATATCACGGTCCTGATGTAATCATTCTGCCATGCTATGTTATCAATAGCTAAAAACTAATAATAAATAAAAACTACCACAGAAAACAAGAATATCTTCATTTGATACATCTCAAAAAGGTGATTGCTGCATCTCTATGGAATCATTGCCTGGTGTAATTGGGCCACGAAAACAAGCTTATTAACAAAGTCCACTTTGCTAACAAAAGTGCTGTTCTGCAAACTGCCTAAAAGCATTACTTTCTGGTTTTACTATTACTTCTTAATGCTGTGAAATATTAGATGTATGGATTTGCCTCTGCTGTCTAGCAGCAGTTAGACAAAAGTGTGTTTCCTACATTGGTATTTCGATGACTGACTGGGTTAGACAGTCAAGCAGAGCAACACTAGCATTACTTTAGAATCAATCAATATGCCACATTTCTTAATATCAAGCCTTATGTGTTTCAGTATCAGAACAAGCTGAAATACTGTGTGGCCATTTTGTGATTTTGAGAGGAGAAAACATGCTAAAAATTTGAAGGTACTGTCAATTCTAAATGTAAGTATATTTAAATTTTTTGAAAGGCAATTTGAAGACACTTGGCTCCTGCTAATGGTAAGATAATAAAATCTTAAGTCCTGTAAAAGTAAGTTTTAAATCACTTTAATTTAAAAATATATTGTCTTTATTTCTAAGTTGAGAGATAATAGCTTTCCTAATCCTTTTTACACACACACACACACGAACTTCAGGGGCCCGTGGACCTACTGTGTTAAATAGCTGCATCATTACATATAGTTACCTCTCACAGCAATCAGGAACACAGTGTAACTTTAGAGATGCAAGGATAACTTACTGGTTTGTTCCACACTCACACCATGTGGCTATTTACATATTTCAATTTAAAACAAATTTTGCAAAGCCAGAAAGTATGGTTCAAACCAGTCTGGAGTGGATTTTACCTGATGCCTGCAAGCAAAGAATAGTCTTCAATTGAATATCCACAGTTAATACCTTCTTACATATTTTATTCCAATGATAATGTCTAGTTAACAAAGGAATACAAACAGGCACAGTAGTGTTCAGAAGGTTTATTAAGTAAACTAGCTAAAACATGTTGTAGGTGGATACACTTAGCAGTCAAAAGAAAGAATTGAATATTCATTGCTACCTCATTAAGCATTTTGTATCTGTTTTGCCAGGTACAAACATAAAAACCACTTCTCAAAAAATGAGTGTTCAAAGAGCTGTGTGTTCTTTGTTCTAATAGACACATTAAAAAACAAACAAAAAACCTCTTCATAGTCTTGCCAACCCCAGAATATTAGTCATATAAAAGACCTTACAGTTTTTCCCCTTAAGATATAATATATCTTTTGCTCTCAAAACAGTTCTGAAAAACATGTATCTTTTATATGATCTCTGGGCATCCCCAGCAGACATGTCTGCCAGTCATTCTAGAAGAGACTGAAGCCTCCCACGCAAAACTAAAAGAGGAGTAAGTTACATGGTATTGGGAGTGGGGAGAACCACAGACCCTCTTAAGAATGGGTTTGTAACACATTCTTTTTTAAGGCTCTCCCCTACGGAAGCAGAGAACAATCCTTCCTTTTAACTTTGGCCATAGAAGTGCCTCCAGAGCCATCCTCCAAAGCAGCAGCCTTGTGTGAGTTGCCCAGTGCAAATACATGAGTAGGAAGCTTGTTTGCTCCCAATACATGCACTTGAAAATCAGACGTCAGATCAGTCAAAGCCCCACAAGAAAGCTTCATAAAGAAATGAGGAAGGAAGTATTAGCTACATTCTCAGAGAATGGCAAGGTTGAGGAGTCCTCCCAAGGTAATAGGAACAGTTTTAGCTTAGTGAAGACCTGACATCAGGTAATTTTACGATTACAGTACTACGGAACAAACAAGTACTACTTGAGACAGTCCACGCTATCTTCAATCATATCTCACACAATACTTGATGTAAGCTGACAATGTTCACTAACACGGTATTTGCTGTTACATCGAAAAGGCACATCAATGTCATGCTTAGAAAAGCTACATTGCACAGCACTAGATGACACACTAACACACATTTTTAGATGTTTGGGTTTTTTCCTGCCTGTGAAAGGGGGTGTGTCCTAACCACCCTGCTAATTTTTTACCTGTTTTCCTAACATGATTCAGATATAATTTTATTCCTCCTCCATCTTCATTTAAAATTTGTTTTCACATAGATGTGAACAACTTTCAGAAGTCTAAAAAAAAGTTTCAGGCAACTCAAAATTAATAGATCCCTAAAAAACACTTGGATGACTTCCAGGTCAAAGGTAATTATAGTCTGATTTTTTCATTTCGTAACAGCTATTAGCCTTTTAAATTTCTTTTCTAAAACTTGATCTAGATGTTGATTTATCTCATCATGCTTAAACAGCTTTGACAGGATAAGGGACAGCTATCCTCGGCGTTCTGTCATCTGGTAAGACAAGTATGTATCTGAAAGGAAAAGCTTCTCACTCATAACTGTACGTTTGGGTGCTTTTCTCTGCTTTCAGAGCATTTACTATTTTACCCTTATCGGCTTTAATGTCTGCTGCCAACCATATGACATGTAAACAATATAATTTACGACCATCTGTTTCCAGGTAGGTGGTTACATAGAACACTAATGCCAGCTGAGATTCACGGATCTCTCCTCAAGATGACTGACTCAAGTTCTTGTCCTCTACGTTTGAGATAACTAGCTTTTAACTCATGGGTATACTGGTAGTACAGTTGACCCTTGAAAAACACGGTTTGAACTGCACGAGTCCACTTACAGAGTTCTTTCGCTAAATATGGACTGCAGTACTACATGCTCTGTGGCTGGTTGAGTCCACAGATGTGTGGCGGTGGGTGTGGAGGGCCAACTGGAAAGCTGTATGCAGATTTTCAGTTGTATCAGGTGTCGGCACGCCCAAGCCCCATGTTGTTCAAGGTCAACTGTAATTACGAACTCAGTAACTCAACATTCAGTGTCACTACATAATATATGCTGTCTTATTTGATTCTGTTTTTCAGACTTCCTTCTGGCTTCTCATTGTTGGAAGTGTCTCGGAGATAATGTGTGCTTTAGTTTTAAACACTCATTACCAATATTCAGAAAAAATATAACTTTTTACCCAGGTGTTCGTGAATGTAAGTTAAAAAATTATATCTGATTTGGATTCAAATATTTATAGATTTACACTATATTTCGTCAAAATATACTGTATAATATTTAATAAAATCAAATACATAAAATAAAGTTTTCAACACTGTTTATACAAACCCCTAGAAAAGCTGCTTTTTCTTTATAAGGCTGTTGGCAATCGATCATAACCATGGAAAAGGAAGGACCTTTGGTGGTTCACTCTTTGACCAGGGAAGAAGGGTATGACGAAGACAGTTCTGGATGAGCCATTTCACTGGAAACACTGTTGCACACAGTTAGACACTTGGGTGACTTTGGAGGGTCTCAGTCACTTTCAGACTCTTCATCCTCACCTATCGGATACGCCTGGATATTATTCTGAGTGTACATTTTTGTTTTAATGGGGCAGTTGTGATCCATGAGAATAGCCTAAAAGAGAGCAAAGTGCAGATTTATTAACTTCTTGTTTCATCATGATACAATGGTTTTAACCTGATTTTAAGGACTAGTAGTTTGAAAACTAGATACAGTACCACCTACTATTAACCACGTAGGCGTCTGGTGCAATTGCTAGGTGCCTGGCCTGGAGGACCCGGGGTCCCGCGCTCTGAGGGCCCCGGGCAATCGGAGACAGCAGCAGCAGCCTGCGTGCTGTCTTCATTACACCCACAGGGGCTGTGAGTCAGCAGAGGGGGCGGGGGAATCTAAGCTGAAGAAGGGTATGCAGGTTCGGTTTAGGAAGAGTTATACTTAGAATGTTGGAATTAGGGTGGGGGGGACCCGGGAAGTCACACAACCCACCTTCATTGTAGCAGCACTCTTACTAAGGACGCGCTCTCCCCTTAATGCGACGAGCTCCTGTGTCAGAAACGTACCCGAGGCTGGACTAACACCTGGCTCCACATTTCTATTCACGGATCGAGTTCTGATTCCAGCCATCATCACAGACTCTCCTTACACTATTTCAGACCACTGCCTTAGATTTCCCCAGACTAAACGTCACAGAGCTCCCCGCACTGCAGTAGGGGGACAGGCACGTTCAACTCTCAACTGAAGGAAAAGTAAAAAGGAAGGGGTTGTCTCTGAACTCAGAGCAAAGCCCAGTTACTAAGAGTTGAGCCCTGGCCCCGCCAAAAGCCGGGTTTCTTCTCACACACAGCAGAGTCGGGATCTCTATCCAAAGTGATGAAAATGTGGGAACAAGTGAGTAAAAATGACACAGATAGGAAGCTGGGACAGTGAGACAGTTACAGCACTAATGTTCTAGGCCTCGAGACTGAAGACCCCAGGCCTATGTGCTAGAAAAGTTTTACTTACCAAGTATCTTAAATTAAAAAAAAAAAAAAAAAAAAGTGAGTTTTGCATCAGAGTCACCTAGTAAAAGAAAGTTGTAGTCCTCAAACCACCTACCTTCCTGGGCAACAGCTGGAAACTTCAAGAGAAAGATGTGAGAAAGGTGACCTATCTTCAAAAGTAACTCAACCTGAGAAAAATAAAACTCCCTTCCAGAACACGGCTTTTCTCACCGCGTATTCTGAGAGCTAGAGGCTGCAAGCAAGCAATGGTCTCACAACAGGAACAGTTTCCTCAAATGACAGAGTTGGTTTTCTTAGCCTTACAGAGGGACCTGAGTAACAGGCTTTTTTCTCTGCCTGTATTGGTTAACAGTGATTATTTAAAAAAAAAAAGTTAAAAAGCAGAAATCCAGTAAACCAAATGGAAGAAATACTCAAGCGCTCAGAAGCTGGTTCATGATTAGATGACCTGGGAGCCATGAAAACAGCATTCAATCTTTCCATTCAGAGTGTAAGTCCAAACACCACTCTATCAGAATGCTTCCTAATGAGAGAATGACTTGCTAAGGTCCGTATGTCTTATTCTTGGTCTCGCGTCCCCTGCGTGAGGTAACTGCTGATCCTGAATGCCAGCACTTGTCTGCATTGGATTTTCTCAAGTGGGCAGTAATCAGCTGTTTCTCCTCCAAGGCAGGCGGCTTCTTGCCCTCGCCCCCCTCGTCATTAGGTGCGATTGGTTTCCAGCCTGTTTCTTCCTGCTCTCCCGCACGGTAAGCGGCAGCTGCTGGCTGCCACCTTCCAACGCTGCCACTGTGCCAGTCAAACGGCATCTGACGCGATGCCTTCGATTACAGGCACCCATTATCAGCAGCAAGATGCACATTCTCTTGCGTTGTCAGTGGTTCATCCTGCTCGGTGCTGATTAAGGATTTTGACACTTTACAGGGAAAGCGGCTTTCTGGACGCCTGTCGTTCTTGTTGCCTCGCCTTTCAGGGTGATCTCTTCCACTTTCTTCGGCACTTTTCTTTTAAAATGAACTAGAGCCTCAGTTTAAACGGGGAAAGAGAAGATGTACTGAGGCCTGCCTCCTGCCAGTCCGGAGCACACCCCGCATCCTCTGACCTCATCCGTTTCCTCCGACACCCAGATAAGCCCTCCTGCTGCTGCCCACAAACGGACCACATGACAGCACCCACCTCGACTGCCGTCAGGAGGGCAGCCTGGGGTCTGGGGAGTAAAAGGAAGCAGCTCTTGCCCCACAGACGGACCACCGGGCTGACTGAGCGAGTCAGGTTAGGTCAGAGCAAGAAACGAGAGTGGGGTGATACTGGAACCAGGGACAATTTATTGAGCATTTACTATGTGCCAGACACGGGGGTGACACTCCACTGGGATTCCTCCCTTCAATCCTCATGACACCCTTGGTGACAGACAGCTCAGCTTTAGGGCCTGTGTGGACCTTCCCTTCCTCCCAAGAGTCTTAAAACAGTCTCCTGGGTGACAGAAGCATTTGTAGGTGATTTTTTTTTTTCTGGTCAAATAGGGATGGAAGTAATAATCTTCACTTAAGCCTTAATCAGATTGATATGGTGGCAACAGAACAAAAGTTTTCTTTTTTTGGTCTTTTTGGTTGGGGGGTGGGTTGTGGGGAAGCGAGAGGTAATTAGATTTTTTTTATTTTTTACTGGAGGTACTGGGGATTGAACCCAGGACCTCCTGCATGCGAAGCACACTACCACTGAGCTATAACCCACCCCCTCAAGAGTTGTTTTCTGCCGTTGCACAGAGAATTTCTGACCCTGCTTTGGACACGGTACCGGGCTGGGGTCAAACAAAGGTGGACAGGGAGCTTAGACAGCCAGGCTGGAAGAGAAGTGCCCCGGTTGTTCAGAGCTGGGGAGGCATCAGCGCAAGAGGGAGGAAGGGGGCGGACGTCGGAACGTTTCCACAGCCACTCTGCTTCTTTGAGTCAAACGAGGCATGAGTAATTCAACATTATCAAGTTAAATCCTATATAAGAAAGGGTACAAGACTAGTGCTCAGTGCTGAATGGGTTTTTTAAAATATATTGAGCTAACTGATGAATGCAAAAGATGCCCAAAACAAAGACTGCACATAACCTAACTTGGGGCTCTGTGTCTGTCTTTAAATCCACTCTTTGGGGAAAAGCGTAAAAGGGCAGTTCAAGAAACCCTGAAACATGAAGACCTATTTCAGTTCAACCGTCAGAAGGAACTTCCAACGTCCTCCCAAGAGAACATCACAGGTGAACCTCGCATCCATTCCTCAACACAAAACTACCATCTCCACTGGCCTTGTTTCTCATTCACTCTTAATCTCAAGCCCTCGTCTTTCAACTAGATGAGTGTTACCACCATTTGATATTTTAGAAAAACAGCAGCCACACCACCACCAGGTGTGAACATTTATCAGAAAAGGTAAAATGACTAATGCATTTCAAAATTCAAATTAGAATCGGTAAGTTAGAATTTGCTCAGAAGAGGAACACTTTATAGTCAATACCACATTAGCCTACAGCTATGTTTCTAGTCATGAAATTATGAATTTAAAGGTTAAACATGCTCACGTCTATGTGCATAAATGACAATTTTTCCATAAGGTTCATTAAAACCATCTCCAGAGTCTTATGCAGTGAAGACTAAGACACTATTACTGAAAGCTGTAAAGATTAGGAGAAAAGCAAACAGACCCAAAGGTGGCTGATCATAGGAATAAGCACAGGAGGCAAAAAAGTTATGTTTTAGATTTTCAAGAAGCATAGAAAATTAAACTGAACTACCCATGTTTATACCTGGCTGACAGAGCTCTACTGACTGCTAATCTATGTTCAAAAATAATTTCATTCTTTAAATGTCTAAACATGATACTTGATACAGTAAAAGCAGCAGCTTCCCTCTGTGGTATAAACTAAAGAGAAACTCTTACTACCATTTATGTTTGGGGAGTTCTATTCAGGAAGGAGCAGAAATATATTTTAGAACTATGCCTAAGACGTTACCCAGAAGACCAGGCTAAAATGACCAAGAAACACGTCATTGCATCCTAAAATTTTCTTACCATTTTTTCTTCCTTGGCAGGTGGACTTCGAAGAAAAACGCAGAGAGGAGCAAAAAGAATATCAATTACTCCAATAATTGTCATGAGCCACGGAAATCCAATTGCCTTTGCGATAGCCCCACCAGCGGAAGGACCTTTCAGGAAACAGAGAATTAGATAAAGCTCTCTCTAAATGTCTTGTAGGCAGAAATATGCAAAGGTTTAAGTAATTTTCAGCAGGCATTATCAATCACGCACTGAGAAAAAAAGGTTGTTTTGAAAAGCCAATGTCCTTACCTATCGCATATCCCATACAGAATGCCACATCCGCAATGGCATACACGCTCCCGTAGACCGACACGTGCCGCAGGTCCACCAGGTAGCCCATGATGGGCATCATCGACGAATCCACCATGCCTGTGGACAGTCAGGGAACACAGGCTACAGAAAACTGATGGAAATCCACAATGGGCTGAATGTCAGGGACCGTATCCAAGACTCAAAGCCCTGCCAAGAGTTCTTCCCCTCTCAGCACTGCTGCCACAAGACTTGAGGTAAACTCCCTAGAGCGTATCTTCCACCCAGGAGAGACTGAAGGTGCCTGAGGCTGGGACTGGAACCCAGACCACCATCTGCCTGTTCTTGGCCTCATCTCACCTTGTCCTCCACTGTCTGCTGGAGGGCACCTAGGACTCTGGTGACTCACTGGCCGTTCTTCAGATCCAGGGCATTGCTGGCTCCGGGCTGTGTGGACCCTGAGCCTGCTTCTTGCGGGTGGTTTCCTGATTTGCTCTTTTCTGGCCCACTTGTCCACTGCCCTCAAAGAGTGGGCGAACCTATGTGCCTCACCCAGCCTCGTCCCCAACCACACCCTGGCCTCACACTTAGATTAGGAGAGTTACAGCTGAAAAGTACTAGGCAGAATCAGAAAGAAACAGAACAGGAAGGAGAGTGAGGGCTCATCTGGCCCTACTTGGGGAACTAAAATCAATAGAGGTTGGCTCATTTAGCTGGCTGAAAACCAAAAACCACCACCAAGACCTGTATTAGAATCTCTGGTCTCTTGAATAGTCAGGGACAGGAAGCAGAAAGAAAGAGCACAACATATTCAGAGTTCAGGGTCCAAATTCCTGGCGGGCAAGCATCATCACGCCTCATCTCTCTGAACATCTGTCTCCCCACTGATAACATGGAGATGAAAATGGCTAAATGAGATGACAGCTGTGAACACGCCCAGCAGGGCATGCAAATGCTAGGTCCCTCACCCACACACCTAGCAGAGGCAAGAGGATAAGAGAAATTTCTTTCATTCAACTATTTTTTGCTGATCACCTGAAATGTGCAAGGTGCTGGGACATGGGGTGAACAAAACAAAGAGCTGAAAAATGAATGACGATTGTGACCGATGCTACGAAGGTGCCATGAGAGGTTATGTATGTGTATGTGTATGTGTATGTGTATGTATACATATGTCTATATGTATCTGTATGTTTATATACATGTATGTATATGTACGTGTATTTGTATGTGTGCACATATTGTGTATATGTGTGTACATGTAAATGTATGTGTATGTATACGTGTGTCACATGTATGTCTATATGTGTGTGCATATTATGTGTCTGTGTGTATGTCTGTATGTGTATATGTAAATGTGTGTATGTGTATGTATACGTGTCACATGTATGTCTATATATGTGTTTGTATGTACATGCATTTGTATATGTGTGTGTAAATGCCTGTGTAAATATATGCATGTGTATGTGTAAGAGTACGTATATATGTATACGACTACGTGTATATTTATACACTAGGAGAACCTAACCTGGTCTGAAGAGTCAGCAAAGCCTCTATTCTTTCTACTGGACCAAAGATTCAATTCCTGCCTTTACCCTGTGACAGATTTAGCTTTACTTCTATCACGATCAATCTGTATATTATAAATAAGAAATGAGCGTATGCTATTTATCTAAACTATTAACAAGATTTTCCCTAACATATTACTTACCTTCCTCACATTACTACAGACTCGTCCCCTTTGCCTGTGAAAATGCCCACGGTACAGCTGTTCATCAACACATCAGTCTACCTTTTCTGTACAAACCTTATTCAGAAAAAAAATACATATGAAGTTTTTGTCCCCCAGCCTCATATGAGAGGGTCTGTGCACAGATATGAGCCCAAACAAATGTGCTCTGAGTAAGCAGTTCGTCTGTTTGCCCAAGATCAGCAGTGGAGAGTCACTTTGCTTCTGTAAATATCAGGCTTTTTCAATACTGGTTTTCAGGAAATAAACGACTGTGTGGAAGCTGGTACCCTTCTGTAGATGATCTACAAGTTGTACTTGAGCTAAGCTGCCCACAGCCTCCTGCCAAGTGTCTAGAAATTTTAGATTGAGTAACTATAGTCTGCCTGAGTGAAAGGAACTCTTTCTTAGTAAAGGGAAAACAAAGTTTTAAGGCACAAGGCGCAAGTGACTTACCAATTGCAAAACCAACTCCAAAGTTGGGAGCTATGAGTCCATAAATGTTTTTTGCAAAAGGGATCTGTAAGAGGAAATAAATATTATACTAAAACAACATGATACACAGCTGTAAATCATCTTGCAAAGACATCTTAATGACCTGTTTTCTCTGGCCTGTTTTGCACGTTCCCTTCTGAAGGAAACAGAAGGAGGAAGAAGGATGGAGTTTGGGCAAAAGTGGACCCTCCAACGCTGTAACAGTCAGAGCTGAAATGGGTTTTGTGACCACCAAGAAAAAACAGTTCAGAGTCATAGGTGACCATTCGGCCTAGTCCATACTCCATTTTTGGAAAGAACTAGAAGGTCTCATTTGGGGTAGATACTGGCCTTTGGCAGAAGATGTTTTATTCTAGAAAAACATCTTGCTATTGTTTCTGGCTAGTTGCCCTGAAGTGTTTAAGACACTGTAATGTTTAAGATGATAGTGGAAGAAAGAGTGAAATAAAAACTAGGTAATAAAACATTCTAAATAACTTCCAACTGCCATACAATGAAAATAAACCCTTTGGAGAGTACTGTCCAAAGTTTTTAAGATGATTAAAAAAAAGAGAGAAGAAAATGGAAGATGTAATAAAACTAAATGTCAACAGACTTTAAACTGCTATAAAATATCTCCTGGCGATTCTTGCCCAAAGCAAACGTTTCATTCACAGATTATTCCCACTTGCCACATGTCCTCTTTTACTCACACATAAAATGCTGATTCCAACAATTATCATTCCTAGAAGAGCACAAAGCCACCTGCCAAAAAATAAATAGGGCATCATCGATAAACAATTCCACCCCCACTTCACCCCACCCCCACCCTGGTCCAAGCTTTACTGGAAATCAAAACAATTACTTGTAACAGCTAAGGTAGAAACATTCAGAATTTTTTTTGAAGAACTACTTATTATAACAGGGTGAGCATTGTTTCATTTCACCTTACCTCCCCATTTTGTGTGCAAGGATCCCAAAAACATTGGTTCCGATGAGATAAGAGACACTAGCTGGCAAGAAAGCAACGCCTGTAAATTTATGAAAAGGACACCTTATCAGGACTGCTATCAGTCAAGTGTGAGAAAACCTAATAATGCTTAGACACCACAACGGGGATCAGAGCAGATGAAATGAAGCCCCGGGGCCTGCACCCAAGCAGCTAATATCCGGTGGCTGACGGAGCCAGTCTGGACCCCACACGGCTCATCCGTCCGCACGAAGCTGCTGAGACACTCCAGAAATGAAATCCAGTCCTCTATCATTGCTTCATCTCGCCTCCTCCTCTGCCGGGTGGCGAGCTTTTCCCGGGACACCGACAGGCCCTACCTGTGGAGCTGTCAGCTGCCATCCCACCCAGGTGACAAGCAGTGGTGGCATCTCCTTCTGTCCCCTCCCCTGTCCTTCCTTCTCTGATAGAAGACACAGGCATTGACAAAATTGGGGCACAGTTAAGCACAAATTAAAAAAAGTTAAAATTATCCCACACCCCATCACTCAGATAACCACCACGGTTGCTTGCCCCTTTAAGTTTATATGTACTTAAATAAATGGGTGTCCACAGAATTTTCATGGGGTTTTTCCCCAAAAAATATATGGGATTGTATCTACAGTTCTCCATCCTGCTTTTTTCAATTAGCTTTATGAACATCTTTCCGTGCCAGAAAAATAAATAAGTAAATAAATGTTCATTTTTTGTGCCCAGGTCCTATGTGATTGACAATTTCACGTCCAAGGTTTAATGCTCTCCTAGGGGAGGAATCTTGCCAGCCCCAAGCCAAGACTGGTTTCCAGCTGCCGGTGCCAGTGATCATCTTGAAAGTACCCTCTGCCTTGAACAGAAAAGCTACTCAAGCCAGCTCAGGTGTGGCAGCCAGAGAACTTGTCCACAACAGCTCCATCTGGTCCCCATCCAGTATTGGGACAATAGGAAAATCTCTTCTTGAAAGATGGCTTTTCCAACTTTTAATAATTTTTAGTATTTTTTCTTGAAATCCAGAAATACCAGATTTGCTGCTAAGCTTTGCCCACATGGTAAAAGTTCCTTTGTTCTCAATCATACGACTGCATGAATTAGATATGCACTCAAAATGCACAGGGCCCGGGGTCCTCAACCAGGCAGCTCACCAGCACACAAGTGGCAGGTGTGATCCTGCCTCTCCAAGGACATGCGAGCTTCCACTGCCCCTCTGAAGGCACTAATGCAAGCCATCAAATCTCCAGAAAGGCTGAGCCTTCCAGCACAGAAGGGACTTCACAGTGATTGCTTGCAGGAGCTAAATACAAAAGCAAATCTTCCTAGACTTGATAATCTGGAAAGTAACAATAAAGTGCAACCTAGTTTCATGCTCCAGGAAACTGTTTCCCTCACCCTTAGCAACATAAGGCGGCCACATCATTGCTGGGTGTGATTGGACATGGCACACGTTACCAACAACACGTGTCCAGCTCAGGGCCAGACTGCAGCAAAGACAATGACCACAGCATGGCTCTGGTCACCACAAGAGCCCCTTCAAAGGAGGAGCCAGATGATGTGAACCACAACGTGGCTGCACTAGGGACGCACACAGGTATAAGGCAGCGCTCTGGGAACAAGAATCTGCGGCTGGCACAGCTCTCAAAGCAGCTGGCATTTAAGCCTGACCCTGGAGGGGCGGAGCAGAGAAGAACTAAGTTAGTCTGGAGACGTAAGAAATCATGAGGGCTTTTGTCACCGGATGGGTATCAGGGAGGCATAAATGAACGAAGCAAGAAAAGTATCAGAAAAGCAACAGCACAGGTAGCGGGTACCCTGATGAAGAGCCAGCGACATTCAGCCTCAGGGTCAGAGAAACAAAAGGAAAACGGAGGGGAGGGGCCCCGACTCCATCTAAGGAGGCAGCTGCCATCCTGCCCAGACAATTACTGCCCTGGAGGAGTGTGGTCCCAGATGGGAAGGTCTGGTTTTTCTAGAGAAGTTGGAAGTCTGGATTCTTACGTGAAATCTCTTGCTTTTTACATGTTGGCAATTAGTCTTTTAAAGACATAAACCTCATGCAGGCCAACACAGTACCAGCCGATCAAACCCTACCTATGGGCTGAATCTGGCCCACAGACACCCTATGTAACCACACGATGAAGGAAGTGGCTGGCAGAGAACCTGGCCGGAATGGCTTGCTGGAGAATCCTGACTGCAGGAGCGAACCATGGAAAGGATCTCTGAAGCCAAAACTTCAAAGCAGGGATGCAGACAAGCTCAGGGAAAGCCCTGGATCAGCTATGTCCCCCGGAACCAAGCGGAGAGCTGAGCTCACACGTGTGACCTGGGAGCCATCATATGTTATTTTCCACGGACAGCAAATACAGTTGGCCGTTGAATAACATGGGCTTGAACTGCGCAGGTCGACTTGTATGTGGATATTTTCAGTACACGCTCCGTGGTCAGTTGAATGCACAGATGAGGAAACTGCAGCTACAGAGGAACAGTGGATATCAAGGGCCGACTATAAATTTTTGCAGATTTTCCACTGTACAGAGGGTCAGCGTCACTAACCCCAGAGCTGTTCAAGGGTCAGTGTACTCTCAGACAGCAAACACCAACGTCCTGATTCTCAACCAAAAAGCATGGGACTAGGAGGCATGAAACAAGGTGTTCATTTCAGCTGGAAACTGACCAGCCAAGGCTTGGGTGGGTCACTTTAACCCCTTAGAGCCTGAGAGACAGCAACAGCTCCTGCCGCTCACACCTCACAGGGAGGCTTTGAGGATCACATGGAAACGTGCACAACAAGGGCCTTGGCACCAGCCCTCCTCCCAATCTGATCCCTGTGCCCCGTCACTCATGCAAACCCCTCCTTATCCACTGCTCACCCTGGCCTGCTCTCCTGACCTTCCGCAAATTGTAGTCAGCGCCTGAGGGCAGGGACCACTTCACCTGTCGTCCCCCCCACCACAGCCTGCCCCTTGGGGGTAACAGGCAGCGACATGGTCTGGAACCCACAGCTCTCCTTTCTCAACTTCCAAGCCGGGGACAGGGCCATGCACCCTTTGGACCTTGGGCTCCGAGTTCCCGAGTCCTATTCTGACAAGCCTCGGCATCCTCTGCCAGGACCTCAGCCACCTCCTGACAATCCGCAGAACCAGCCTCCCGGAACTCAAAGAAGCCTCAGGGTGCCTCGCGTAGGAGCCCATCTGCTGTCCCAAGAGGTGGCCATCTAGCTCTGCTCCGAGACCTGGAGCCAGGAGCCCCCGACTCTTCCAGACAGCCCTTTCAGGGGTGCCTCCTACTGCAGGGCGGGCATCCTAACACCAAGCCCTAAGCTTTTCCTTCACCTCCACCCACTGGCCCCGGTTCGCATTCTGGAGCCAAGAGAAGCTGTTTTCAACCCCCACCTCTAACCCAGCCACCAGAGTTGGAGGACGTATCCCACCCATGACTCGGCTTTGCCGGTGAAACACGGCCCAGGCTCTGGGCTGTTCCCCAGTGGCCCCACTGTCCAAGTTCAAGTTACTTCTCTACCTTGAAACCTGGTTCCCAGAACTGCCCCAACCCACGATGGGTCCACAGCATGGGACCACTAGCATGTGAGGAAGGAAACAAAGGCTGAATGAATCTGCAGGGCTCCTTCACTGTCCAGCATGGGCATCTCCCCGGGCTCGTAGTGCACAGACCTGGGCTTCCTCCAGGCGCCCCCACCTCGCCTTCACGGGGCATTTTCCACCCCAGGGCAGGACGTCACCCTCTCACCAGAGGAATTTCTGCCTGTCAAGATCTTTGAATCTGTGACTAATTGAACATCTTTATCCCTCCTACGTTTGTATCACCAAATGCAAACAAGACTACTTTCTAGGCCTTTTCCCAGCCCTGTGAGAAGTGTTGATGGGGCCGGGCTGCACCGGGGCCACGTGTGCGAGCCTGCTCTTCTCTGGGCCGCCGCCCTCCTTCCCAGCATGCGGGCGCCTCCTCGCTTACGTCTGCTTATAGGAGTTCACCAAGAGGGATCATCTGCCCACCCCTGTGTCCCCAGTGGCTTGCCTGGGAACCAGAATGGGGCAATGGTCCACTCCTTGGGGTGGGGGCTCAGGAGGCTTAAGTCCTCACATCCCATGACGACAGGATGTTGGCAATCTCCTTGTCTTTGCTACCCAGCCAGGCTGACGCAGGACGTGCACAAGTCACAGCTGGATGGGAGCAGGAAGGCTCCCCCCGCCAGCAGGTCAGTGTCCTTCCCTCCATCCCACACCACATCCCCATGCCTCATTAAAGGGCCAGAAGAAAGAATCTGGTGGCCCTGTTG
Source organism: Camelus bactrianus (assembly GCF_048773025.1). Classification (NCBI taxonomy): domain Eukaryota; kingdom Metazoa; phylum Chordata; class Mammalia; order Artiodactyla; family Camelidae; genus Camelus; species Camelus bactrianus. Next base: position 28,666,533 of record NC_133549.1, read on the forward strand.
TCTGAAGTCTGCTCTAAGCTTGCCTTTTAGGGTCATAGGCCTCATCATGACCATGAACTTTGATTCCCTAACCCTCAGGGTGTCAGGGACAGGTCACCTGACCCAGGACTTGAGGTAAAGCGATGCCATGATGGAATTCGACATTTGCAGATACTAACTACTATGTATAAAATAGATTGTGTGTGTAAAGCACGAGGAACTATATTCAATATCTTGCAGTAATCTATAATGAAAAAGAATATGAAAAGGAATATTAGGATGTATATGGATGACTGAAACATGATGCTGTACACCGGATACTGACACAACACTGCAAACTGACTACACTTCAGTTTAAAAAAACAAAAGAGAGGGGTGCCATGATGATTCTCCCTCCACCAACCCAAACCCGGGGCACACCCAAGGGCAGCGCAAGAAGACAGGGATGGGCTCTCGGGGAGCCCCCTGGAATAGGGGTGGGATGTGTCCTCACCTCCCTAAAAATTATGGCCAAACCCACACTGTTCAATAACAGTGTCACCCACACAGCTCAAAGATTGTTTTGCTCTGACTTCACATCTTACGGTCTTTCTCCAGAAATAATCAGGGAAGCAAAAGGTAGAACGGTCTCTCCCTTTTCACACTGGACGGAAGAGAGTTCACGTGAGACCCTGAACAGGGAGGGGCTGGCAGCCAGGGCCTCCAGGCCTGCGTCCTTGCCTCGCAGACAGGTCCCCTCCTCGAGCCTTCTCACCAAGGCTCGGAGGGGCCTGAGGGGCTCGGAGAGGTGGGCCAAGAGCTGCCAAGGCCCACAGGTTCCCTCACCCTGGAGATGACTCTGCAAACGGACACAAATTTGATTCTCTGGAGGAAACGCAAGTCTATCTCTGAGGCAAGGAAGGAGCCATCTCATTGGGGGGAAGGTACGGGGTTGAGGAACATCTGGCCATGGTGATAAGCCCCACGAGAGGACCTCCTGATGCAATCTGGGCCGCCTGCGACCTGCTATCTGACCCAGATGGCCCCGGGTCTCTGCCTGACGTGGAAGACTTTATAAGGAAAGCCTCAGGCTGTGTCTGGAGAGGAAGAGGGCACAGCCGCTGATGAGCCCTGCACATGGCCAGGCCGTTCAATTAGGGTGATAAGTAGGTTAAGTAGAGAAAGCAGAAAAGCATCCCTGCCCAGGAGCACGTGCAAAGCCAGCCACGTACCACCCACCCGGGGTGCCTCCCGAGACACCGAGAGGCCCCAGTCACTGCCGGCACCAGAGGGAGAGAAACCCCAGAGAAACAGCTCCCACGGTGTAATCCACCAGTATCAGCGACAAGACGTGACAGAAGTCCGTCTCTCCTGCAGAGCGGTGGGGTCTCCTTAGGACCTTTGAGAGCCTCTGGGTTTCTTCTGCTGTCTCTGTGGCCAGGAAGTTCAGAGCTAAACTTCTGCCTAAGAACTAGCCTTAGTTTAGCTCCCAGAATCTTTCCTCCTTCACTGAATGACTCTTGTTGTTGGAGGCTTGGTTTTGGTCTTGTTTTGCGGCCTGATCCACATACCATAAAATTCACCCTTCTAAAGTGTACGGTTCACCGGTGTTTCATATATTCCCAGGGCTGTGCCACCATCACCAGTATTTAATTCCGGAACACTTTCATCATCCCAAAAAGAAACCTCCCACTCACCAGCAGTCCCTCCCTATTCAGCCCAACTTCTCAGCATTTGGGGCTTTTTCATGAAGGAATTTTTTTTTTTTTTTTTTGATGAAAGAACACAGAAGTTCAATGCAGAACCCAAAAGGACTAGTGCCCAGACGAGGCCGACTGGAGTGAGGCAGGAGGAACAGGGACCAGCCCAAACAGGAGGCAGAGCCAACATGCCTCTGCAGAGGGAAAGTTTAAGTTCCGCTGAGGAAGGCCGGGGGCACTAAAAATGTCAGCTTCTTCAGAACTGAGAGTCTCCATCTGAAGATATCAGTATGTAAGTTGAAAGAACTATGAAAAGAAAATAAATCTCTAGGAAGGACAACTGATAAATTCTTAAAGAAATGTGTGTCTGCAGGGACTAGCCTTCCAAATATTAAGCAATATTCTGAAGCTACAGTAATTAAATAGGAGGGTACTGACACAGGGAGACAAGCAGACAAACTGAACAGAAGAGCAAAATCCAGAAACAGACCCAAGAACACACGGTCATTTCGAGCATGAAGGATGTGGGGGAAATTCAGAGAGACTCCTAGGACTCCCGGCTGTAGGGCTGGACAGAAAACAGAACAGTAACGCCAGATCCCTGCCACACACCTTATAGCAAAATGAATTCCATGTAAATTCAAGATTTTAATGTAAAAAACAGATCAGAAATTTACTGGAGAGAAACGAGGGTGAAAAAATAACCTTAGCAGAGGAAAGGCCATCCTGAGCTTGAGCTGAAATGACAATGACTTGAAGGGGAAGGCTGCTGAATCTCACTCGTAGCATTTTTAAATGTTCTGAAATGTTTTGGAAAATCAAAAAATAGGAGTGTACACATATTATTTAGAGACATAAAGGAAATTAGCAGAAGAAACAACTAAAAGAGTTGAAGGTGATCAAACATAAAGAAGAGATTTGGAGATGAGGAGGCATGGGACAGAGACTGCTGCTTTTTCATCATGGTTTTTATAGTGCTATTTAACTTTAAAATTATGTACATGTGCAACTTGGATAAAAATTAAAAATTAATTGTGAAAATTAAATCTACCTATTGTGACCCAGAAACATGGAAAAACAAGAGGTCACACAGTGATGAAAATGGTTAAGATTCCACCTGGGTTAGGTTTTCAAACATTTCACACACATGGTTGATAAATGCAGAACCATCTGGAAAAAGACACACAGAACTATTAACAATTAAAAACTAAGTCTGTTGTTATTCCCTTTCACTTAAATCTTATTGCTGTCTACATACATTTAATATAACTAGTCCAGTTCAGAAACATGGGGAGATGCTGAATGTATTTTTCCTCTCTCATCTCTGCCCAAGTCTGACACCTTTATACTAATCATGGATGACACAAAACTGAAGCCGAAATAAACCCCAAAGCTCACTGCTAACCTAAGCACCGGCCCCATTAAGTGTTAAACAGAAACAATCACATTATTATCCTGCTACCGGCAGCTCAGAGAGGCTACCATATGAGACCCGCCCTGGAGACAAAAGTCCTAGAATCAGAAGCACCCGCCCCAAGTCTTACCCAGTTGCCACTTGTGGGAACACATGGTCTCCATCATCCAGATGGGCAGGGCCGGCTCCAGCATGGCGATCCCCATGTTTGCAAAGCAGATGGACCCTTTAAGGGAGAAGGGGGTTAGTGTGCTTCTGTTTTGGGTCTCGAGTGTCCCCTACCATTTCCAAACACAGTTCCATCCCTTGTGCCCAAAGCCAGAACAGTCAGCTCAGATACCCAAAACTTCTCCTACTTTTGGAAGAAAGAGATAAATAACAGCTCAAGGTGGTTAATAGGGAGGGCTGTGTTTTAAATTATTATTATTACTTAAAACAACCAGAATAATCCCAGAATCATAAAGTTTGGAACTGGATGGAGGCTTAGAGATCATTTGGCTTAACCATCCCAATTTATTAATGAAAAAAGGGAGTTCCAATTTATTAAAGTAACTTGCCTGAGGCTACCTAGCAGCTCAGGCCACTTCCAGGCCACACACAGACTCAGGTAAACTGAGGCTCCTACACCTGTTTCACTGTGCAACGAACACAGGTTATTTCTAATGAGGCCCTTGGTTACCTGATAATCCAGTGCATTCAGTGCAAATATGCTGCTGAGGGATTTTTTTTTTAATCAACTATACCTACAGGGTATCCATGCAAATATCCATTATCACTGTGTTAACCAGAAGCCTCTGCAAATGCAGGACCATCTGGGGAAGAAAACACACGAAACTACTGCCCCCATCGTTTTGAGAGCATCCTGTGCTGTGCACCGTGGAACCTTTAATTTGCTAGAATCTTGCTTCAAAGAACATTGTGCGATCGTGATTAAGGTGCTCACATTACGGAGAAAACTTTTTTCACTCTTCGTAATCATTTAAAGACAGAACACAAAAACGATGCTGAAATGGTTGGACTCCCCTCATCCACCTGTTCCGTGTTTTCTTAGATTCTGTATGTGTCTTTTTGACATTAATTACAGGGCCAAACAACCAGAGTTGTTCCCATCTCCCCTGTGATCCGGGGAGCCATACCCTGACACCTCCTTATCTAACTCTGACCCACCAAACCAGTATCCTCCACCCAGACAACTGGAGAGGGCACCCAGATGGGAATTATTTAAACTAGCCAGTCCTAAGCTGCTCACCCCAACCTGCCTTTCCCATGGAAACTCCTAGGCTCTGGCCTGGGCCTTCCCCTCACCCCTTTCTGCCTCCCGCCCTAACCTGGTGATTCCCCATGTGGTCCTGAGAGACATGGCGTGCCCTCTTTTCTCAAGAAACATAAGTAATAAAATGTACCATCAATGGTATTGATCCCTCCATGTCATCACTTGGTCACCTCCATAAACTAATTCTCACTGGTATAAATGAGACACTGTCTGGCCCCCAACTCCCACAGTCCAGGCTGCCTGGACCTGCTGATGACCTGACATTCAGTGCTGGCTGGATCTCTGCATCTCCTCCCGGGGGAGGGGAGTCACAGTGAGAGTCCAGGCAGCACAGCCTGTCCACGTGTCTGCCCCAAGGTGCAGGGACTCGCATCTCTGGGCCCTCATCTCTCATCACCTATGTCCTCGTCCCCATCTCGGACAGCCAGGGCTCCAAGGCAACCTTAGTTCGGGGATGTCCCCTGCATCTTGCCGGGGGCACAGAGAGGGCCCTGCGTGAGGAGGTCACCACACAAGGTTTATAACCCTCTGGCCAACAAGTGTGACAGACAAGGTCTAGACCAGGGTCACACGCGTGCTGCCCTGACCAATTGCAACAGCCTAACGATACCAGCCTGCGGTTTTGAAAATGGCTGAATCTGAAAGCCCTCGGGCTCCCCCAGCCCTGCTAGTGTCTGTGACCCCTGCTCAGATAAATGTAGCCAGAACTGAAGGGAACCCTAACAGCCTAATGCCACACTGCACGGCTGCCCTCTCCAGCCTGACCACTGTTGACGACTGTGTCCAGGCCCGGGCCGCATAAGGCTGGTCCCTCATTAGGCAGCCCAGGCCTGTGCAGCTGGGATGGTCGTGGGAGGACAGTCGCTTGGACGGATGCAGCCCATTATCCTCCCCAAGAGCCACACAACCCCAGGGCTTCCTTTGAGCCCATCGAGGCCAAGAACCCAAAGGGCGTCTTCCAGCGGCCAGTCCACCGCTGCACAGGATGCCCCCTCTGCAGAGAGGGAGGTGCCCCTTGGCGACCCTGCTGTCAGTCTCTATTCAAAGATGCCAAGGTGAATCAGACCACCCACCTAAGACGCCTGTGGTGAGGACAGGGACTCATCCCAGAGGTTCAAGGCCAAACAATTATGGCCTCTGACACAAACACAATGAGTAAGTTTGGCCCCAAACAATCCTCCCTGGAGAGCACCTCTGTGACTCAGACATCTTCGCCCCAAATGAAAAATAACAAAGAAGCTCAGCTGTGTCCGAAATTAATGAGAAACATTTAGCTAATAAGAAATTAAAGAAAAACATTTCTTGTGACCTCCTTGTGCCTTTTCTGTTTTACTACAGCCCAACGTTTCCAGCCACAAAATGGACATCGGTCCTCGGCATCCACCCCACCCCTTGGCTGAGAAGAACCGGGGTGCAGGGGAGCCCCACCTGCAGCAATGAGGATGTACGGGTCCTTCAGCAGGGTGGTAAGCGGCGTCCCCTTCTGGCTCTGTCAGGGAAAACAGGGTTAGGAGAGGCTACGTGGCCACCACCGTGCCCACCTTTTCCTGCTGCTCACCTCCGGCTGCACCCGGGACGGCTGGAGCACAAAGAGCTGAATAGCTACGAGAGAAAAAGAAGAAAAGTGTGGCCCTGGGCACCTGACCACAGGGAGGCCGAGCTCACAGCCCCCGAGGTCACGGCCAAGGGGCCAATGGACCAGACTCACCTCCATCCAAGAGCACCAGGGCAGCCAGCACCAGGAACGGGGCTGTCTTCCCCACAAACTCGTACAGCACACTCCCAAAGGGGGGGCCCACTGCAAGGAAGAGAAAGAGGGGCCGGGCCAGGCTGATGCCCTCCCCCAGACTAGGACCATCCACTGTTTCTTGTTTCTCCCTCCACTTCGCTCCCAAAACTATGCAGGGTGGCCACCCTCCATTCTGTTCAAGAGTGTTAAGTTGTCCTGGCAACTTCCACCAAGTGGTTTTACACAATCTGTAAGGGTCAGTCCAAAAGCAAAGATCATAGAGAAACAAGATCCAGGCCAGAAGTGCACAGGAAAACGGACCAGTGAGGACCTCGTGGTCCTTATAAAGCAGCACAGACAGGGACTGTGGGCTCCCAGATGAAGGCCAGGAGTGTAACAGAGGCAGGGGGCCCAGATGTCTCAGGGAAGAGGTTTGCACCTGGCCTGGGAGCTCAGCCAGGGCAGGTGGGGGAGGCAGGCTCAGAAAGGGGGAAGGTCCTCAGGTGGGACGGTAACTCGGAGAATTTGAGTGGAAGGACCTTGGTAGACCATTTTCCCCACCATTTTTCAAAGGCCCCATGGAAGCTGGGACTAAAAAGGGGACAGCAGTGTGAAAGGGGGCTCCCTGTCCAATACCAGACAGGCCCTCCTCCCAGTCCGGCTCCACAGTGGACATCACCCACCTAAGACCCCCAAGGCCAGGCCTCCCAGGGCAATCCCCATGGCGTTGCCTCTCTCTTCATCATCTGTGTACACACTGGCCAGCATGCCCATCCCTAAACAGGAACAGAAACGGTGACAGCTAAGCTCTGGGAGCAACAGAATAATCATCACAACTCGCTCTCCCCATCTGGCCCAGACGGCAGTCTTCCCACGCCTGTCAGGCCAACAAAAACAGAAGGCCAAGCAGAATCCAAGAAGAAGGCGGTACCTTCTCTGAGAACCCACCACCAACCACAACCACCAATACTTTGATTCCCTGAATTATTCCGGCTTATTCTGTAAAGGGCTGCCAGCCCAGGCAACGCTGGTGGACCCTCCGACAGATGGAAGCCCTCCCAGGGCACTGACTTGGGCATTTCCACACCTACCAGCTACAGATGAGCAGGAGGAGCCGACGCCTTGCAGGGACCTGGCAACCAGCAGGAAGCCGTAACTGCTGGAGAAGGCGAACACTGCGGAGAGAATGGCCCAGCCGAGCATCAGCGCAGCCCCTGCTGATGCTACGACCAAATCATCTCAAACAGGGGCTTCTGAAGGCTTCCCTTAACCCGATGGGCTATTTCCATATCACCCACATCATGCTTCTGCTCTCTGAAGACCTCTCCTATCCACTCCTTTCTACAGTTGCTATCAACACTGTCCCCCTCACCCCAAGGCTGTGTCCCCAGCTGGTGGTAGTCAGAGCCCACCCGTGACCCCCACTCAGAAGGCAAACATCAGACACTTACTAACTGTTGAGACAAACATGATGCAGAATCCCGTGAACATTGGAATTGGATAGCCGATTCTGCAAAACAGAACCAAGACGAAAACCTGGTGACTGCTTTGTATTTTTTTAAGCCTCTCCGTTGAGTCTCCCCTGCTTACCCTTTGGGATCAGGAGGATCAGCGCTTGGTCAACTTTTCTAAAAATTCATATAGTTGGTGCTTCCTACATGACCTTTTTGTGTTTGACTGTCTTGGAACGGGAATACATTTATGGATTTCCACGCTGTACAGAAACTTCTCTGGAATAAATGCTAATAAAACATTGGCAAGTAACCGAGAACACATCCAAATACACAGCCCCTGTTTCCATCCTATTTTTTTTTTAATTTCTTTAATTATCATCTTTGCTAAAGCTTCCCCGAAGGGACAACTGCAGTCAAACGATTCTAGTAAAAGGTCATCAAGTGAGTCAACAGGCAGCAGGGACAACCGCACTGCATCCCAGAGGCATTAGGAAGCAGGAGATTTTCAGCTCTGTCTTCACATTGACCCCGATGAGGCCAGCTGAGAGAGATAGGCCTTGTTTTCTGTGCAAAAATTCAACATCCTAATTGCTCTGTAGGACTGTTGTCCATACAGGGCTCTGCAACCAGGTGGGCAGGGGAGATGGGAAGACCCTGGCCTTCTGGTATCACCCTCCTGGCTGGACACCTGGCCTGGCCGCTCAACCCAAGCCAATTTCCCTTTGGCCCCACTGAGAGACCACCCCCCACCCCCCAGAGCTGCAGTGAGTATAAAATAAGAAGTGGATGTTAAACTGCTAGCAGGACACCTGGAACATAAAAAGTGCTTCAGAAATTTGGTTTCCTCCCTCATGCTCTTCCTGTTTTCCTTCTCTGTTTCCTTTTTGTTTCTCTAAGCAAGCAGGTTGGTTCCTGCCGTATGGATGGGGCATGAGAGCGAAGGCCACGTCCTAGTCCCCCGTCCTGAGAGGGGCCCACACTTGCTGAGCTGTTGTCCTACAGGAGATCTGGGTCAACCCAGAACCGCCCTGAGCATCTCCAGGCCTCATGTCCCTCCAGCCCCAGACCCTCCAGACCCTGGAGAGAAACCAGATGAGGGACAAGGAACCCTGAGTCCCAATCACACAGCCTGGGAGGGCTCTCTATTTCAGGCTTGAATTTTTTAAAATCATAATAATACCTTCAGGTTACACTCAGTTCTCCGGGCACTTACACCCATGAGCTCAATGCTCTGACAAGGGCAGACAACCACCTCTGTTTTACAGATGAGGAAACTGAGGTACGAAAAATTAACTTCTCAAATGCCCTCAGGATAATTTCACTCAGGGCCATTCCATCCAGTCCAGGACTTTTTCTTGTAAACTTTACTTACCTTCTCAGGTAGCCAAAAGGCGTATGTGGCTTTAAATAGACCCCTTCTAAAAGTTCTAGTCACATTCATATGTATTTTTATCTGATTCATGTGCATCCAGAAACCAAAGAGCATCCAAAATCACAACAGATTCCCAGGCAGTCCCCTCCTACAAACCCAGGCAAAGATTCCTCTACTCTGACCGGAAATGAGCTTGTAACTCACAAAGCGGGGCTTAAAGCCAATCCCATGAACTAGGAAAGATACCAGGGTTCTGAACTGCAGTCCAGATCTATCAAATGGCAGCTTATCTTGTCTCAACTAGCTCCGAGCTGACTGCTCACCATGCTCTTATTCCGGTAGGCAGAAGAAACCCACGCTAGGTCCAACATGGCACTGCTGGATGCCGACTAAGAAAACTTCCAGGAAGCTCAGAGAGAACTCACAGGCAGTTTATTTTTCTCAGCAACTGCTGCATGTCTGGGGGAAGAACGGACGTACGGCTGCCTTGGAGTAAACAAATGCTTCTCACCCCTTTCAACATCTTACTTGGAAAACCATATGTGTGTCAAAGCTAGTAGAATACCAGCGATATTATATTTAGTCCCACCACTGGCCAAGGTCACCTGGCAGGACACAGCTGGGGGGGGCTTCCTCTTACCAGGAGGCTCCAGCGTTCCCAGAGACCATAAGCAGGGAACCAGCGTGCAGGGTCATCTCTGATACTCACCGCAATTCCGTGAGGTAGCTGGCTTTATCTCTGCTTTCAGATGGCCACATTGAGGCTCAAGGAATTTAAGTAATTTGCCTCAAATTCAGGGCAACAAGCATACCTCGAGCGTCTAAGGTGTGCCAGGTCCTGCTGGCACACACTGCAGTGGGAACAGCAGTCGCAGGAGCAGAGTTCACACGGGGTGAATGGCATGCAGGGTCCACAGTATCTTTTAAAACCAGGTGGCTCTGTCCCCACAGGGCTGTGTGCTTATGGAGAATACGTTTTACCAAGGCCAGGTGCTGTGTCTCTCTTTTAAAATGCTACAGCTACTGTCTTTTTTTTTTTGTTTTAATTCTTTTGGGATTTTAACAAAGCACGAATAGAATAAGCAAATGGCAAAGCCAGAAGGAAACTCAAAGGCTGGCCAGTTCAAACCCTCAAGCTGGATGAGAAAGCTGAGATTCAGAGGCAGAGTGGTTCAGCCATGATCACAGAGCAAGTCAAGCGCTTCTGATACCACTGAGTTCGCAATGCTTCCTTTTTGTCCCCAGACACGTGTGTCCTAGACTTTCCACCCGCCACACCCCTGACAGGCTGCCCGGTGGAAAGTGCTGGGCAGCGTCCTCCACTGAGCTCAGCCCCGAGGCACATACTGCACAACGGGCAGCTCCTGGCCCCCTGAACACCCACCTCCGGAGAGTTGCCCAAGACCCCAGGGTCACTGCCTGGTGGGCAGATCGCCACTGTCCTTTCTCCTTCCCCACAATGTCTCCTAAATGGACAGAACCTCAGCTGACGTTAGTCATAAACGTCTGATCCAGCCTCTTGTCCCAATTCAATGCCATCTCCAATAAAGCACTGTCAAGCAGACCTACAACTGATGTGGCCAACCTTTAACCAAATATGCCGTTATCACCCCCTTGTGAGTCATCCTGGCCCACAGTCTTCCTCCATAGAGCATCAGCGAGCAGTTAATCCAATTGGAATAAGGATGAAAATCACATATTTGAATCCTAGGAAAAAGCACCAAGCAAGAAAAGTTATATTCATCACAGATCCTTACATAGTCAGTGGAGAAACCCCCTTATGTCCCTAAATTGTCACTGACAATCAATACATCTTCTCTAGTGCTTCTAACCAGTTTATCTTTACTACAGAGATTAATGCAAGCTCTCATCTCAGGCTTGCTAGGACCTTGGTCCCCTCTGCTGTGGTAAGTGACAAAAGCAAGGACACAGAGGAGGGGACCGGGCAGGGTAGAAACCATGATCAGATGAAACAAGAGGTGATGTCTCTCTCTGTAACGATCTTGACACACTCCTAAAAGGTGAGCATCAGTCAGCAGAAAGGTATTTTTACATTTGCTCAGATATACTGGGAAGCTTATGGTCAACTATTTCATAAATAAAACAAAATTCCTAGGTTCAGCCCTTGGGTCTGTCTTTTTTAGCTACTAGATGTGTGTGGGGAGGAACGGGAGCCCCGGACATCATGCTCTCCCCAGGGGTTCCCGGACACATGGCTCACGTGAGGGCTTTGCGCCCACGAGAAGGACCCAATTCTACGGCCAGCTTCTGATTTTGAAGCAAAGACTCCGTCACGCCATCCCCCCAACCCCAACAAGGTCTAGGCTGGGAGATCCCTTTCCAGAATAGCTGGTTTCCCTGTCCACGGAGAAGCTTTTTGAAAAGGTCACTGCTTATGCCTACAAAGCCCACTTCAGACCAACAGGCTGAAGCTGGAAGGGAAAAAAATACATATCAACAGTCGATTTTGTAGAGATTTCGTGCCCTGTGGCTTTCTGCCTGTCAGATGTCAGCTAAGATTTGTGAGGGAAAGTAACTGGCTTTCAAACATACTAGGTAACTATGGAAATAAATTAAGCCACTGACGCTGGCTTGATAAAAAGCAGACCACTGAGACAATGACAAGCTGAGGCGGGAGCCCGGGAGCAGCCCCGTCCCTGCCTCCGTCTGCCTCCGTCCCCGCCTCCGCCCCCCAACTTAACCCTTTCCCAAGCCGCCAGGTTCCTTTGCAGCATCTTGGGTCAAAGATGCAACTGCTATGTGAGCCTTACTTTAAGTAAGTGAGGACCATGATGCCACGTTCTTAACCTGACTGATGGACTTAAGGTGGTTTTCACATTGTTTACCTGCCTGGAACATTCCTTGTGTGTCTGTCCGTCTGTCAGTCTGTCTAAAATCCACCTACTGGGCCAAATAATAAAAGGTGTTGCTCATACAAGTCCTTCTCCCCGCTTTACACACAACCGCAATCATAAAATGAATACACTGGAATCAGAAAGTAAGTCCCACAAGCCTCAAAGATGGGAATCAAGTCAACCAAGGCACCCCCAGGTTTTGCAGAGTGTGTGATTGGATGTGCGATCACTACACTCGCCAAAATCAAAGGCCTTTTGCTCCCTTTCTGGTCACATATTATTCAGTAAAAAATATAGTACCTAAAGAGTAAATGAAACAGGAATTATTTGTCTCATATTATCAGCCAAACGAGCACTTAAGTGCTTTCCAAGAATTATCTTTTTTTTATATATTTTCAGGGTTTAGCATGATCTTATCCAATATTTAAAACCAAAGACAGGCAGCCTGCCTCTTGTATCACCCACCCACAAAAGGCAATCACAGAACAGCATCAGGACCATGAATAACGGGGCCCCAGCTTATAACATGGGGGTTCAGGTTATGACGTGTGTGATGTAGGGTGTCTCATTTCAGAGTGGGTCCCACTTACGGCAAAAGGCTCTAGAAAGGAGTGCCTCCAACCAGCTTGTCTCTAGGATGCTCCCCTGACCCCTGTGGGGATGCAGGATGCCTTTCTTTTCCCCATTGTTAGAAGCACTGCAGAGACGTTAGGAAGCTGGACCAGCTCACATCAGAGGCTAGAAAAGGGTATTTTTCTAGGGCCAGGGAGTGAAAGATGCTTCCTTCTCCTGGGTGGCAAACCCCTTTGCCTATAAAATACTAAGGCTGACCCAAAAACTTCTGCTAAAGTCTCCTCAAGACCTGATGCTTTCACTACTCTTTAATCAGAAACATATTAACCAAGTGCAAAGTGCCATTTTAAACTCACTTCTTCACAACGCTGAGAACGTTCAGTCACACATCTTGTTGTAATTGCGGATGTGACTGGTGCAAATTACATCAAAAGACTATTTGCAATGGCTCACAAGGGAAGGTTCTGTAAAAGGAAATGTTATCTATCATTTCTCTGAGCAGAGCCGTGGAGTCCCCGGAAGTGCTGCAGCTCCCCCAGATTCACAGCTACTGGGGTTGGACAATATAAGAAAATATTACTTATTGCTATCATTTTGGAGGGACAACAGAGTTGGTTCAATTGTTTTGCCTACATCGGTATTAAAATTTGTTTGCATTTCCACACTACAAGGCAATGCTAGAAGATGGAGATTATTCTGAAATGTGCTGGAGAGCTGGGAGAGTCAGCTAGGGATTAAATTTTTGCTCTCGATGTAAGTTCCAAAGTGGATTACTCACCACACAAAGAGACTAAATTTCACAGGTCACTAAACAAAATTTGTTTTCTCTTGGAAGACATTTTTTTTGGAGCCCCAAACATGAGCCTTAGGTGGCTGCAATGTCAAAGCATTTGGAGCACCTAATAGGGAAACGGTCTTGCTGGTTTTAAACAGGCTACTTCCCCGTACCATAAGCAAAACATTAAAATCAAGAATGGGACTTTTTTTTTTTAAGCTTTTCATTTGCCATTTGCATTCGGAAGACTGGCACCCTCACATCATTTCAGCCGAGTTCCTGAGTATTACACTGTACAGCTAGTAACGTTCCCGCCCAAGTGATTGGCAAGGCGTTATTACAATAATGTCCTCAATTTTCCCATAGGGTATCTGAGCTGTTTGCTTTCTCAGAATACAAAACCCTGAGCTGTTTTCTGTAATTATACCAGATGCATTTTAAGAAGGACTCGTAGTCTTGAAAAAAGAATGAAAACCCTGCAACTCCCGAGGTCTGCTTGGTTTTCCTTCTGAAGAACAGAGGAACTGCTGAATGTCACCTGGATAATGGCACCTCTTGACTGGCTCCCAATCAGCCCCTCGTCCTGTGTTAATTTGCTTAGCATTTTCTGCAGTCTGATAACTGCACAACGGACTGGAAGCTAGATGTGGTTTCAGATGGTTAGGACTGATTCAACGTCACTACTCAGTCCAGAAAATCAGATCACAAAATGTGCTTCTATGCGACTCACCATGGGTACATTATCAGCAACCTGTGCGTCAGAGGACAGCTCCTGATGGAGGAGGCAGATCTGCCACCCCCTCTGAGCCCCTGACAGTCCCCCAGCCTCATCACCTCACCGACCACCACCCCTAGAGCTGCCCCAATCCCTCAGTCTCACAGAGCCCCACTCTGAGAAGGGCCCTGAGCCCAGTTTAATGCTTCTGCTGTCGCTACCTTGAAATGTTTAATAGTAGTTTCAGAACAGGCCTGCCAGCCCCCCTCCACCTTTCCCTGGGCCAAAGCCTGGTAAATGGAAAGCCCTCCCTGCTGCCCAGCTGCAGGCATGCTGGGCTCCCTGGCTCCTCAACGCAGCTTTGGAACCTCTGGTGGCTCCCAAATGCCCCTGCAACAAACCCCACTCCTCGCTCACCTAGCATGTGGGGCCTCTTACAGCCCAGCCCGCCTGGTCCCACTGCCCTGCCCTCCTCCGTTCACCCAGCCCCACTCTTTTGTTCCCTTTTCCATCTCTAGTTTTTGTCTTTGTTCATGCTTCTTGGCCTGGTTTACAGGGAGGACTCTGGGCACCACCCCCCGGCAACCATTTTTCACATTTCTGCCTTTGGGGTTACACTGCTCTCACAGTGGCCGGCCACTGCCACTCACACTGTCCCAGCTCCTCTCTTTGCAGCTGATAACCTCCTCCTCGCTCTGCAAGCCGCCGTGCTGGGCCTTGAGGCCCCACATACCAGGCAGAGCTGGGCCACCTCAGCTGCAGAACAGCAGATACTTGCTGGCTGGCTGCCCGCCCACGATGGAGATGTGAACAAGTATTCAAAATAATGCGGGTCTCGACAAGAGTCCAGAACACCTAGGTTCATATAAAGCTAGTTTGGCCAGCTTGGATTATCCATAAAAAAAAAAAAAAATCTCTTCCCTTTGTGCACGTGGACCCAGCTCACTCGGTGGGAGATCTGTCTGTTACGCTGCCCGGGACCTCAGGGTCAGCTCCGAGTTTCATACACGCAGCAGGACTGCAGATCATGTCCCACGTTCCCTGCCTGGCCAGCCACACCAGCCTTTACCACGCCTGGTCTGAAGGAAACCACCCCCCTATCTACTATGAAGTGCATGACCAGAGGTGGAAGAGAAGAGAACGGCACACACGACCCCACGATGATGCCCATGGTGGCAATGAAAAGGCAGAACACATGGGAAATCGTGAGTGACTCACGACAGAAACCTAAGGCCAAGGAGACAGGATTTTTCCCCAGCTCACCCAACCCTGTTTCTCCAGGTTCTGATAAATGAGTGAGAAACAGAATCCCCAGGGCAAGTGATCTGGAACAGTATAAATCTCAAACTCTTTGAGCAAAATTAATACAACCCACCTGTTGGTGAGCAGTCCTACGAACGGGTTGGTGAGGAGCTGGACAGTGGCTTTCGAGGCAAACAACAGGCCAACCTGCACGTTCTCATTCAGGAGGTCTTTGTCTTCACTGGGACAGTCAGCAGGGGCAGTGGACCCGTTAGTCACTGTGCGCTGTGTGGTGGTGGCCTTATGCAGCAGCCCCCCGGGAAGGTCGCCGGTGTTGTTTCCGGTGACCATGGTGGAGTTGTCATAATAGGAGAAGATGTTCTGGAAACTGCCTGAGGCGGAGGCCGTGAGCACTGGCTTGGCAGTCTGGATTTCTACGGCCTCTTTCTCATGCTCAATGCTGTACAAGTAACTTGGGATGATGGGGACTGAGGACAAGAGCAGAACAGTGGTGATTACACTGAAACCCTCCCCAGGACAAAAGCCAGCCCAACTGTGGTCATGTCAAATGCCAAAGGAGACCCTCGCTCCGACACTGGAACCGTTTCACGTTGCTAAGCTCACTAGGAAAACAAAGCCCCCGAGGCTGTGAGCACGCCGTCTGCTCGCAGGGCCAGCTGACCGGCCCCAGAGACGCCTGTCCATTGTGGGCTCCTTCACAGGAATATTTTAGGAAAGAAAGATGTGATCTGAAGTCTAGACAGTGCTGACCTGGGGTCAACCAGTGCTTCTCGGAAAGAACTTTAAGTGAGTGAATCAAGGAAATAGAAACCTAAATTTCATTATGTGTCCTACAAAAAAATATAAATAAACCTGCAGGAAGTAATAACTGGGAAATTCTGCAACAGGCCCACTTCATCTTTCTATTGCTTGAGTGGGAAGCTGCAATGTTTCATACAACCCCAAAGCTTTCCTGAGACTTTCATAAAGGAAAGAAAAATCGATGTAACTGAAGCTTTGGGCACGTGTGTAGCAGAGCATTCAGGGCAAAGGAGGACTTAGGCCCTTGTTACTGAACTTGGATGAGCCCCACAGCTCTGATATTCCTGGAAGTAAAAACCTGGCTATTTGATGCTCTGGAAACTGTCAAGAGAGCGCCTGACATTGAAAGAAGGAAAATAACCCACCCCTGAGAGTCCGGAGAAAAAGTTATTTCTTCCTCCATTAGAAAAAAAGGGAGGAATATTTTTAAGGAAAAACATGCCAAATACTTTGCTGTTAATGGGGCTAATTAAGAGGTCTGGATGTCAATTATTTAGTTTTTCAAAAACCCATTATAGGAAAAAGATTAAAGCCAACATTGTTCAAATTGCTTTTGTATGGGTCCCAAAACGTCTTCATCTCAAATCATTCGTGAAATCAATACGTTTAAATGTGCCTTCCTTTTCTGGAGGGAGGGATGTTGACCTGTTCCTTTAGGTGGTACAGCGAATTATTAACCCACATTTTCAGTGGCATAATAATTATTATAACATTATTTTGAATTCCGAGAAAGGCTCCTCCTTAATAAAAAAAAAAAAATTATCGCGGTGAAAGTGACAAGAGGAAGCAGGAAATTATCAGGAGGAAACATAAGTTCTGGGTCTTATCAGATGTCACATTTTCCGACCAGACTACCAGGAAAACGAAGCCACAAACGCGGCTACCAGCCTAGGCGCCGCAGTCTTGGGGGATGTATTTTTACGAAGCCTATTCTCCAACTTTCCCGAACCGCGCTCGGGTAAGTGTGGCGCCCAGGGAAGAGGTGCCCGGGGAGGGGGGACGCCCGGTCCATACGTACCCACGACGGTGAGCAGCATGTTGTCCAGCAGCAGCGCGAGGAACACGATGAACAGGATGAGCTTCCGCGAGTGGCGGCTCTCCTGCAGCCAGCGGAGCAGCGCCAGCTCGCTCAGGGCCATGGCTCCGGGGCTCGGCTGCGGGCGCGGCGCGCGGTCAGGGACCGTAGCGGGCCAAGGGCTGCCCCACCCCCAGGGCTCAGACTTCGTCCGGCCCTTCAGCCGCAGGGGCCCTCGGGGAGACGCGTGCACCGGGCGGCTCCGGACGGCCCCGGGCGTCCCACCCTCGGTTCACCTGCGGAAAGCGCGTCCTCCCCGGCACCTGAGCTCCTCGTTAATAACGCCGGCAAGCGCCCTCGGGGCCCGACTGTGGGCGCCGCCTGGCTTTCCGCCGCCCCCGCAGGTTCCACTTCTCCTCCTGTGCGCTCAGAAAGCGCCGCGGGACCCCCGCGCACCGTGCGTCCTGCGCCCCGCTTTCCCCGGGACGCCCTGGAGCCCCGCGCGCAGCGCCTGGGGTCGGGGTGGGGGACTTCCCCTGCCCTCGGCTGGGCCCTGCTCTTCCCCGCGCCCCGGCGGCGATCTGTCCCCAGCGCCGAGCCTCGAGGACAGACAGCGGGGTCAGCGTTACCTCGGGTGGTCTGCGGCTGGCTGCCTGCCCTGGCCGCCGTGGGCTCCGTCCGTCCGGGCGGCTCCGGATTGCAGCCTCCGCCCCAGCGCCCGGCCGCCGCCGCTCAGTTTACCGGGTCCAGCTCTGACGTCACGGCCGGCGCGGAGCAGGGGCGGGGGGCTGGGGCGCCCCGGCCTCCGCCCTCCCCGCTCCGTCGCTGCCCGGGAGTGGCCGCCCCCTCCCTGTCCCCGCACCGATCCGGACCCGCGCTGCCCTACCGGGCTGTGCGCCCCGGACCCCGAGGCCGCTCAGTCCTAAGTCGCCCGGGGCGCAGACCCTCGCCCTCCGCTATATGTAGCCGCGAGCCTTGGAGACCCAGGCCCAGGTGAAGCGGCTGGGGCGCAGAGGGAAGAAGTCATGAGCCTCGAGGGGTCAAGGGTCTCGGGTGAAGGGTCAGGGATTAGTGCTTTCATCTGGCCTCAGTTAGGGGCTGAAGCTCTGTTTGAGCCTCCCTGTTGCTGAAATTGGCCGAGGACATGAAGGCTAGTGAGTGTGCCAGGCAAAGACGTCTTAGAGTGTTGGGAGCCAGGGACACATCTCTTTCCTGCGGAAGCCACTCTGCACCCCACAGCCCCTCTCCTCTCCCACCTCCAGAGCATGATGCAGGAGTCTTTGGCCATCAGGGTCCTTGGGTTCCTCCGGATGGTGATGTAGAAATGGGGTAAGAGGTCACCTCTCAGTGTCAGCCCACAGTGAGAGTGGGGATGTGAGGGCCCCAGGCTCTTGAGTCCAGGTGCCAGAAAGTAGGTGCCTTGTCACCCTAGTCAGGGGACACTGGAGAATTACGTGAGTGCCTGGCTCCTTAGTAAAAGGGTTCAGGGGGCAGCTGCCTCCGGCCCCTGTGCTGTAGTCCTCGCACCTTCGTGTTTTCCCCAGGGATTCTGGTTAAGAGATGGTTAAAACAGGCAAAGTGCCTGTTTGTGGCTGATCTGGAGCTGTCATCCCCACTACCAAGGAGTAAGAGCCCAGCTTTGATTTCCAAGTCCCTCCATTGCATAAAGAGAAGAGAAGCAAACAGACGTCCCTCTGACATAGCTGGAGCCCTGGGGACCCTCATAGGGGGCTGGAGGAGCAGGAGCTGTTTTCCTGGAAAGCCATTTAGAATAAATGTTATCTGCTGCAGTTTCGGCAGTAGAGTGTGGCTGTGTTTTATTAATGTTTGCTTGTCATCTGGAAACTACTTAGAGCAGCAGGGTGATGTGTGGTGATTCCCACTCTCTGCACCTCCTTACTTTCTTCCAGACACCCCCCTGCACGTCCCATTGCTGTCCCGATGTGAGAAAAATGGTTGGATAAGTAAGTAGGCCAGTAACGTGGGGACTCCAGGCTGTCCCAGGATGTGTGCAACTTAAATATTAAACAGGGAGGAGAGAAGGAAATCCACTTAGGAGGAGAGAACAGATGGCAGGGAGCTGTTTGAGATGGCTGTGAAGGACATCACATTCACGGGGTGTCCCCAAAGTGCCTGGAGTTTCAGAAGCCAAAGATGCAGGCCACGCCCCTGTGCTCCCTGGGACAGAGACATTATGGTTAAGGGCTCTTGTCAGGATACCTGGGGCCCAGTCCTGCTTCCTTGATTGGTGACTTTGGGCAGATTATGTATCTTCCCTATGCCCTAGTTCCCCTATATCTGAAATGGTGATGCTCACTGGACGTACTGCAGGGTTGTTTTTCGGATTAAGTGGGAATCCACAGGCATCCCTTAAGACAGTGTCCGGCACAAAGTGAGGGTGTCAGCTATTCGTTCATCCAACACATGTTTGTTGAGTGTTTACTACATGCCAGGCACTGTGGTTGATACTGGAGAGACATTAATGGCCGAAAGGACAAAAATCCCCGTCCTCAGAGTGATTATACATTCTGGTAGCAACGCTACACCAGGGAACACAGGAAGCCACACCAACTCCAGCCCAGCCAGCTGGAGGAATATGGCGCCAGGGAAAAAGCCAATCTCTGTGCTCCCTCCTCCTGATCCGTGCCACCGCCCCTGGAGCACCATGGCCTATAACAGTGTCTTCTTTTTGTTGACATCCCCAAAAGAGTTTTTCAAAAATAGATATGCCTCACACATTTTTCAGTTGGCATCTAAAATGGGTTTTTTTAAATCGTAAATTTAAATAGTTTTGGATATGTCATATATTCACTTTTATATGTAAAGCCATTATAACTCTGTTTTAAGTGTACCCAATGGAATATAATTAAGAATGGAAAAGCACCATATTATATTTAAAAATACAAACAAGTTTTTCTTTAACAGTCAAAAAATTTAGTGTTTCCTTTTGCCTTCGAAGTGTATTTTCATTCCACTTCCAACTGAATTTTATCCAACTGTAAGGTTTTTATTATTTAAATCCTGTGTTTATCACCTTATCTACTACATGAACTGTGTATATGAATATGCATTAGCTCTTTAAATTTTTCTTATGGCCATAGGGTTCTAAGTTTTAGAATTCCCTCTAAGATTGTGTGATTAAAATAATTATTAGTAATCTATAAATGATAAAGCCTCAGACATATAATATGAATGTTGATAAATCTTTAACACAAAAAGAGAAATTGCATTACTTAATGAGATGGATGGGGAGACGATTTTTGGAGTCTTGATAAAAGAGAAACCATATTGTCTCTGGATGTTTTTATGCCTCAGAACAATGTTAACACAGTAAAATGGTAAGAGTCAGGTTGAGTGGGCTTTAGGCTTCCCTTCGTCCAGGGGGAGGCAGGAGATTGTTGAAAGGGGAGTTGATAAAAGAGAATCCTCATGTCTCTACCTGGGTCTGTCTCAGCCAGGTCAATTTTTAAATACAGGTCACATGGAAATTGAGGGTCTCCTTTGCTTCATTACACACCCAGTGTCCCGGAATAGAGGTTGAAGAGCCAATCCGGGAGGCCTGCCTGATCTGGGACTTTGGGACTCTATAGCCTCCTCTTAATCCCTGCCTTCGCTCTCCAGCCACACTGGTTCCTCTCAGTGTTTCTCTGCCTCAGGGCCTTTGCATATTCTCTTCCCTCCTCTTCTTCTTCTAGTTATCACCTTCTCATTCTTCATTACCAGCCCTAATGTCACATCTTAAGGGAGTCATCCTTTCATGGACATGCCCCCCATCCCTCCACCCCCATATCAGACAAGTCCTTCTGTCATAAATCCTCATGGAACTGTTACTTCCTCCAGAATATGTCTGTCCACAAGGAAGAATCCTCCCATACATGTGATCAGTTGTCTCTGTCTCCCCAGGTATCAGGACTGGGGACACTTTTTGCTTATCACCAAGGTTCCAGAACATGGTTGCTGGTTATTAAAATACCTGCGAAGAGGAAGTGTACTGGGCAGGCTGGGTTCCCTTCTGAAGCAGAACTGCGGGAACCAGAGGGAAAAAGCAACTTTGCCTGAAGCAAAGGTTACATTCCGGTCTCTCTCTCCCCCACCAGAGGCCACTCCTCCAGGACCAGGCTTTGAGGAAGCCCCTGAGCGAACACAACATTTATTTGCTCTTCCTGGGAACTCAGACTGGTGAGCTTGGCCACCCAGCCCTCTGCCCCCACCCACTCCCACCCTTTTCAAACACTAGGGATGAAGAAGGTACATAGGTACCACCGGAGCTGATTTTTCACTGAATTTCAATATTTAGGAAAGATAAGGTATGGAGCTTTCCGGAACATAGCAGTTATTTGAAATAGGCATTATTGAGATAAACTAACATGAGTTTAAGCCACAGATGGCATCCTGATTTGGTCACTTTTACAATTCTGTGAATTGGGGCATGCTACTAAACTTCTATGCACCTCAGTTTCCCATCTGACACGTGAGCATGGTAAGAGGCCCCCCTAACAGAGCTGTTTCGGGGATCAAGGAAGATGATCCTTGCTCAGCGCCTGGCACACAGCAGACGCTCATACGCTCCGTATTGCCTGGCCTCGGGAAAGTGAAAGTGCTTACAGGTGGACGATGCAGGTGGTCCATGGGGAAAATAGCCTCAGATGCTCCAGAGGACTTGGAAATAAGGAAAACAAATGTATCCCCTGGGCACTAAGGCAAATAATGGATCAGAGCAGAAATGAACAGTGGCATCCTGAAGGGACACATTGGCTCCTTGGCCAACAACACCAACAGGCTGTGCACAGAAGGGGCGCCCAAATGGCTACCAAGCTCATGAAGAGACAACCAGACACATCAGTGACCAGAGGAATGCCAATTAAAACGAGAGTGAGATGCAGTGCTACACCCAGCCAACTGGTAACAGTGAGGAAGTTGGGTAAATGCCACTGGCTGATGAAGATGGGGTCCCTTTCCTTGGGGGTGAAGTGTGGACTGGTGCAGCCTGTCTGGAGAGCAGTCGGGAGTGCTTGGTGGAATTAAGTCAGCCTGCACCCTCTGATCCAGTAATCTCTCTCCCTCTCTATGTCTCAGGGAAATCCCTAAGGGGAGTCAGTGCAGTGTTGGTGGCAGTGGGAGTTGCAGGCAACCTCAGACTAGGGAATAAATAACTGAAACGTGGAGGATGCTCACGGTGGAGCGCCATGGAGTTGGGACAAGCAAGATTGCCCGCATGTCTGTGTGCAGGTTTTACAAAGTCTTGAGTGGGAAGGAAGGAGGAGAGAAAGCTCTGTAGCACGATCCCATGTTGCTTCAGTGAAAGCACACAGAGCACCTCTTACTTTGAAGGCTTCATGTCTGTTCCAGGGTCTGTAGTAAGCCCATCGGAGTGAGTGCCTTTGTAGGGAAGGGGCCCAGGAGTGGGCATCTGGGATGAAGTGGGAAAGTGGAAAAAAGTGGAAATAAACCAAGAAACGGGACTTGAAAGGGCCAATGATGATAGGGTGCTCAGCACTGAGACAGGTGATCAACTCAGCTCTTGTGCGTGTGATTCCCCCCAAAGGAATCCATGTGCCTGGAGAAGGCAGAGCCTTTCAGTATGGAGTTGGCTGTTCTGAGCGCATAGGCTGCACGTGGCTCATATTCCCCCGGCAGCAGAGCTGGGCTGTGTCTCAAGCCAGACTGACGGGAAATGAGAGCAGTTGGAAACCCAGGTCCAGGAAAGAGGGAAGAACGTTGGAAAAAGTAGACTATCTGGCTAAATG
This sequence comes from Camelus bactrianus, assembly GCF_048773025.1. Classification (NCBI taxonomy): domain Eukaryota; kingdom Metazoa; phylum Chordata; class Mammalia; order Artiodactyla; family Camelidae; genus Camelus; species Camelus bactrianus. Next base: position 28,689,177 of record NC_133549.1, read on the forward strand.
CAAGAGACTCAGGGGAGGTTTTTTGTCTTGTTTTGTTTTGGGCCTTTTCCCTTTTATTTTCTTTATAAACCTTTGTTTAAAATTATAACACTGTCTTGAGGGATTTACGACATGGGCAGATATATTACTTGTAACAACTAGAACTTAAAGGATGAGGGTGGTTGTGGGGCTATAAAGTGGCCAGATTTCTATATTTTATGTCAAGTGGTATATTATTAACCGTAAATGGACTGTAAAAAGTTGAGGATGTGTATTGTAATCTTGAGAGCAACCACTGTGAAAGTAATACAAAAAAGAATGGTTAAATAGTGAACTGGAAAATTACAATTAAATGGAATCCTATAAAGTATTCAAATAATTGTAAACGGCAGGAAAGGAAGAATAGGTGAGCAAAAAAAAAAAAAAAGTCAAGTAGAAAACAAAAAAGTAAAATGATAGATGAAATCCAGCTAGCTTTATTAACAATTACACTGTGTTTGGGTACAATTAAAACACAGACATTGTAAGAATGGATTAAAAAAAATTTGTGGCACCCCTATGCTGTCTAGAAGAGACACTCAAAAACACACAGGTAGGTTGAAGGTAAATGGATTTACCATGCAAACTGTAAGCATAAGAGGGCTGAGGTGACTACATAAATATCAGATAAAATAGATTTCAAAACAAAACTTTAAACAGTGATATAAAGAAACAGCTTTCAAAACGATAAAAAGCGATCAATTCAATAGAAGACATAAGAATCATAATGTGTATACACCCAATGGTAGAGCTTCAAAATGTATGAAGAAAACTAGACAGAATTAAAGGGGGAAAAAAAGACAATTTCACAATCCAAATTGGGGAATCTAACACCTGGACAAAAAAAATCAGCAGACATAGAAGATCAAAACAATGCCATCAACCACCTTGGCCTGACTGATATATTTCTACCCTGAACAAATAGCACACTTCACAACTTTTCAGGTGCTCATGGAAGGTCTCAGCCAAGATCTGTCCTACCCAGAGAGGTGTTTGGTTTTGGGGGTTTTTTTTCCCATGAAGCCAGCTCTATCCATTGTTGAATATACATATAAAGAGTGAAGCTACAATTAGAAAAAAATGCATTTTATTTTCACTATTTTCTGAGTTCTTCTGTATACTGCAAAAGCACATTTTCTGTATAAAATTTAACCAAATCTACTGTTCTGGTTTTAAGACAGAATGGTAAAGCAAACATCAATTTACTTGAAGGAGGCCTTGCTGACTGCCAATGAAATTAAGTCATAGATGCTCTAACTTAATAATCCAATCACTGAATTAACTGGCTTCATGCAGCATTATCTGTAAAATGTGGGTCTCCAGGTTTGGCCACTTTAATAGAATCACTAACCTGTCTGAGGACATTTGCTGTAATTGAAGGCTGCAGAAGAGCCAGCCAGCTGTGAAGGGCAGCGTTTCATCAGCTTTATGCCTTGATTCTCCACTCTCACCTGGACTGTCGCAGTCACCCCTAGTGGCTACCTGGATGGCCACTCAGGCCTCCCACAGTCCACTCTCCTCATTAGCTCCAGAGAGCGCCAAGACACCAGTGTGGTCACACCACTCCGTGGTCCAAACCTTCAATGGCCTTGCACTTGGGATAGAGTCAAACGTCTTCCATGTGGACCAATGGGATGTATCTGGTCCAGCCTCAATAACTCCTCCATCTCCATTCACCACATTGCTCTTGCCTCTGATCTAAAATTGGATCCCCTTATAATTATCTGGGCTTTCGCATGGCTTCAGATGTCTTTGTACATCACGAGGGTCCCAGCATTGCAGCCGGAGGAGCCCTGGCCCTGGAGGACCTTCCCAGCCTGGGTTATGCAGCCTCACACATCTCCCACCACTCAGTGCCTGGCTTCCCCCTCCAGCCACAAAGGGCTCCTTTCAGTAGGGCTGTCTGCCTCAGGGCCTTTGCACTCTCTGTTCCTTCTGCCTGCAAAGCTTTGTCCCCCTCTTCACCTGATTATCTTTCTCATTCCTAGTCTCCCCCCACCCCACCCCCCGTTCATACATCCTGTGCGCCTTCTCACCCAGAGCCTTTGCTCAGGCCATTTCTGCTGCCTACAATGTCCTTCCCTCTTTCCCCTTTTATTTAGTTCATTCTCCCTCAGCCTTTCTGTCTCAGATCAAGACACAGGTAGGTTGAAAGTAAATGGATGGAAAAGTATTTCTTCTCAGGGAAGTCCTCCCTGATCCCTGTGCAGTTGTCCCCTGTGCAATATTAATAGGTCCCTAACCCTTTCGTTCCTAGCACTTGTAATCACAACTTCACTGATGTGACTTTACCAATGTCTGACTTCTGTGCCCCTCCCCCACTCGAGCCGAGGGCAGGGCAGGGCCTTGGTGTCTTGTTCGGCACATCATCCCCGAGGGCCTCACGCTGCCTAGGGCAGAGTATCAATAAATGGCAGTGGTTGACTGAGGTTCCCTGGCCACTTGAGCAGTGCGTGCGCCCTCTGACGGTAACTCACTGATTTGACCTCTGCTCTCCCAAGCTGTCTATAGACAACAGAGTGCAATGCCCAGTCCATGTGCCTTTGCAAAAGTGATGTCCTCCCCTTCCTTCTGCCTATGCACACCCCTGCCTCCTCCTACCTTTTTTGGTTTGAAAAACCTTTTCCCCGCCATCCCAGCAACTCACCCCGAAACCCACTGAACTTGGGATGCCATGAGGAATTGCTGTCTCTGCTCGTTCAGCCTCAGCAGTTGAATCACTCACGCCCCTCCCTCCGCAGCAGTTACCTGCAGCCATTCCGCCCCCTCTCACACCCCTCCAACCTCTGTTCCTTCCGGACTCTGAGTCTTTGCTAAGGCAGATCCTTCCCCACCCAGAATGACCTTCCTGCCCTTGGGATGGGGAGCCCAGCAGGAAGCAAAATGCCCAGATGGCATCACATGGTCACGTTTTTATCATCAAAGTTGAAGGCCCATGGGCACGGCCCAGGCTTTCTCTAAGTCTGGAGAATGGCGCCTCTTTGCTCTGACCCCCTCCCCAGTCCCAGTCACTACCTCCTGCTCCAGCAGCCCCCTTACCAGCTCCCGGGCACCAGCTGCTGCCTCCAATCCATTAGTGACTCAGCGGATCTCAAGGAACCACTGCTCCCAACGAGCCCCTCATCAGCTCAAGAACCTAAGGTGGCTCCCTAATACTCCTGTCTAAACCCTTCCGCTTACCTCTGAGGGTCTTCTGCAGTCCACCCCACCTCACCTTCTCTGCTGTAACCTGACTGGCCCTGTCAGTGCCCCAGCAACAGACATTATTCATATTGTCCTCATCCCTCTGACTTTCTGATCTTATTCCTAGCCCCAGAGCCCAACTCAAGTCCTCTCTCCACACAAAGCCAAGCCTGGGATGGCGGCTGCAGGCTGCGCTGGGTGTCTACCCCCAAGAACACACAAAGCCCTGAGAGCCTGCTCCCCGCTAAAGCACTGAGAAGCCAGCACTGTTCCCCAGGAGGTTAATCTGAGCTCATTTTTTTCTTTTTTCCAACTGGACTATCAGCTCCTTGATGGCAAAGGAAGAAATCACTTCCTCCTTTGTCTTCCCCAGAGCGGCTTGCACAGGGCTCTGGACAGAACAGATAACCCAAGACTGGCATCGGGTGCACAGTGAGGAGCCTGGGGCCAGAGCCGAGTCTGCCCAGCCAGCAAGGCTCCCGCAGTGTCCTCATCTGTCCAGACAGTGGGCGGACCGAGTAGACCTGCGCCGTCCAGTCCAGTAGTCACTGCCCACCCTTGGCCATGGAGCACTTGAAATGTGACAAGACCAAACTGAGATGTGCTGTAAGTATAAAATACACGCCAAATTTCAAAGACTTAGTATGAAAAAAAAAAAGTAAAGTATTTCATTAATAAGTTTTGTCTTGTTACATGCTGAAACAATAGTGTCTTAGATACAGTGGGTTAAATAAAATATATTATTAAACTAATTTCACCTGTTGCTCTTTACTTTTTTTTTTAACATGGCTGCTAGAAATGAAATTATCTATGTGGCTGGAGTTTGTACTTTCTGTTTCTATTGGCCAGCACTGGGACAGAACATCAGTCCTGGAAGGAGTCTTGGAGGTTATAGAGTCTAAAGTTTGCCTTTTCCACATGAGAAAGCAGACCCAGAGAGGGACAGAGCCTTGCCTGAGGTCACACAGGTGTGAGGTCAGGGCAATGAATGAGGACTGGAATTCCGCTTCCTGGGTCTTCGTGGTTTGGGAACAGGTGATGTGCAACACTGGAGGTACCTACAGGTGGGTGCCCACAGTTGGTTCTCAGCAGCAGAGGATGCCGAGAAGATGCATGAACTCAGAACATAGCTCTGTGGAGGCTCCCACCCATACCCCCTGCTCAAAGCTGTCTTTGCCCACTTGCTATGCTGACCACACACCCAGACACCTGCAGGGCAGATTTTAGTGGATAATCAATAGTCCAATAGGGCAGGCTGCAAAGCCCCAAACCTAATTATTTTGTTCAGAAACTTGTCTGTAACTAAAAGGCGTCTGAGAAATCACTGTCACCATCTCTGAAGGGGGGAGAGAAATCCAGTCATTATGACCAAATTGGATTTATATTGACTGTTGTCTTGTAGAAGGTGTCATCTCTCTGCAAAACCAGTGTTTGGGTGCCTCAGGGACATAACACACACACACACAGGAGGGCCATCCCTTTTCTGGGAGGCTTTGGGAAGGTTCTGGTCCACCCTTGTCCCACAAGTGGCCAGAGCTGCTGTTACCTGGGTGACTTTCTGGGTCTTAATTTTGAAGTGCCAGATTTTGCCACCCTAATTCCTCTGAGGAGAGCAGAAAATGAATCCCTTTCAATGGCAGCATGGAGGGACTGAATGTCTTCTGCAACCCCAGGCATTCTCCAAATCCCGCAAAGGAGAGAAAATACTTAAGGATGAGAAGTCTTTTGAAAATTAGTTAAGACATTTGTATGTCAAGTCACTTGTGTGACTTCAGAATTGCAATAGGAAAAATCTGGAAATCTCTCTGTAAAATTAAGTGGTGGTCATGCTTACAGTGAAATCCCCAGGGACCACTTAGGAAAAATGAGGTAGTGGAGTGTTTGCCATGGAAAACTATCCAAGGCATTCTTCAGTGAAATCAAAGCTCACGAGACAGAGTGTCACCTATGGTCCATTTAGGAAAACAAGTGAACTTATCAGAAAGTCTACACACACGCGTGCTCATGCAAAATGCAGCCAGCTCCGTTCTGGATGGACGTGGTCAAGCCACAAGGGTGTTGACCATAATTAGTTCCAGGGACTGAAAATAGTGGGGGAAGGGGAGTTTGGAGGGGGGAGATTTTTACTTTCCACAGGTGATTTTACGCCCTTCCACATTTTTTGAAGTGTTATTTACCACAAATTTTTATTGCTTCTTTCTCATATTTTTATCAAGGGATATAGCTTATGTACAGAAGAGAGCACATATGTTCACAGTGTGAAAAATAATTGTTTGGTGAGCTCGAAGCAGGCTCGGCCAGAAGGCCAGAGCTCCTGGGGGCCTCTCCTCAGTCACAATCACCTCCTTTCCCCTTGACTTCCTGACTTGTTTATCTGTTCCTTGCTCTTTATAATTTTACCACCTGTGGCATTTCCTTAAACTACAATTGAGATTTACCTAAATTTTTTAAAAAGTTTTTAAGTGGAATAATCCTGTAGATGTTCTCTATCTGGTTCCTTTTCAATATTACCAATATCACCGGTGAGATTCATCCTTACCGTGTATACCTGAAGTGCACCAATGTTCACTGCTGTATAGTATTCCGCTGCATGACCGTATCGCAATTTCTTTGTGCATGGACAAAGGGGTGTCCCACACTTGGGGCTGTTATTAGCAACGTTGCTGTGGTGATGTGTGGCTCGGTCCCCGGTGCACTCTGGCATGTTTCTCCTCCCTGGGAGGGGAACTGCTGAATCACGGCAAACCCACAGCTTCACCTCCCCAGGAAATGTCAAACACTTTCCAAAATAGTTGCAGAGATACATTTGCTAATTTTTAAAGTTTTTTTTCTTAAGGTCTCTATGCAAATGGAATGATGAGGAGGTGAAAGGGTTGTAAATTGTGTGCCGGCCTGCTTCAGACCTTTCCCTGTGCTCCCCACGGCTCGTATCTCCCTGGAAGATGAGGGGACAGGTTGGCAGGAATGCTGGTGACACTGAACCCCACACGTCCCCAGAAGGAAGGGATTCTCCAAAGTGGTGAAGCCAAAAGCCCTCTGAGCCTACATGCCCAGCAGCAGACGCCCATCCTTCTATCTCTACTGCGGGCAGCTGTGCCCGAGACTGTGCAGAGTGACATGGGGGCCTCTGATCTCCAGATGGACCCCGCGAAGATGAAGACAGAGAGCAAGAGGTCAACAGGACCACAGGCAACATCACCAAGTTCAGGGTGTTTAGATAGAAGCTGTTCTTCCATTCAAAAACTCTTTGCTTTTTGCATCCATTTGGCCTCGGGGAGTGGGGGAGGTAACATGCATCCAAAAGAAACCGATATGAGAAGACTCAGCCTGGGGTAAGAATGCCAGCCTGAACCTCCAGGGGGTCCAGGCAGAACAATGGCCCTACATGGGACTGGCTGGACCGTGTGATTGGCTTTGGGGAAAGACTCAGGTCGCCTTTGTAACAGGCCTCGTGTCCCTTGGTCACCGGTCACCCACCGGTCATGGTCACCGTTGGGAAGGAGAGAGGGAGGGGACTGCGGAGGGCTGGAAGGAAGGCCACAGAGGGCTGCTCTGTGTGCAGCCATGGGGCCCTCCTGCATTGCAGGAGAAAATCCAGGAAAGGCACAGGGTGAGGTCAGGGCCCAGAGAGTAAATAGCACCAGCCTCATCTAATAACATTTCTTCCACAAACATCCTGCTCTGAGAATGCAGAGTCCAGCTGGGCAGACTCGCAGGCCCACTCATCACACAGTGGGCGTGTCGGGGCCAGCACGAGGCGGGCAAGGGAGGAAAGGCGGGCAAGGGGGTGGGTCTTGAGGCCTTCAGGTGGGACACAGAGCCCGGAGGCCTTGGAGTGAAGCCCTGGGTCCACTCGGAAGGGAACAAAATGGGATTTGCTCTCTTTCCAACACTATCCGAGCGAGGTTCCCTACTTGTTTAAAAGGAACGCAGGATGTTGTCGTCCCAGGTGGGTTTGCACCCTAAATGCATGTCCATCTGTGTGTCAGTCTCTACATGGCCAAATGGCCCGGAGAGCCTGCAGTCTCCTTGGCCGTCTACATCACAGAACTTTCCATCTGGAGGAAGCCTCCGGGAATCCTTGGCTGGTGGTTTTCATTCCTAACCTACCCTTTCTCTCTTTCTTTCTTTTTTTTTTTTAAGTTATGGACGTCTTGCTTCAAACAAAATGTCATAGGGAAGCAGAATATATAAAGCAGAGCAAAGCAGAGCTACTCAGGCCAAAATGGGGATAAGTGGCTGGGATCTTTGCCTGGCTTTGCCTGGCTTTCAGAAAACTCCCTATGAAAACCCCTAGGCTACTTCGGGCCCCTTACTCTGGAGACCCTGAGGCCTGGAGAGGCGGTCCTGACCACAAGCTCTGGGAAAGCAGAGGCCTGGTTGGTCTTGTACCAGACTGAATCCCAGCACCCCCTCGGGCCCGGGGCCTGGCACATAGTAGGTGCTCAGTAAATATTTATCGGATAGTGACATATGAGCAAGGCTAACCTCCTTTGCTTTTCTACACATGAAATTGCTTTCCTCAGGTCTAAAGGGGGCCTTGAACCTCACAGAGGCCCCTTAATTGCCTATGTCTTACATTTATGGCATATGAAAGGGTTTTATTCTCTGATCTAAACGGCAAGAATAAAAGAAGAGCAGGAGGATGAAAAGAAGTCATAATTTGCATCCAAGATGGAGGAGCCCTTTGTTGTCCCGCATTCACGTAACTTCAAAGTTCTCTGCTGAACCGATAGATGCACGTCAGTCACCATGGCAACCACCTAGCTGCCCAGGCTGCCCAACCCTGACAGCCCACTGCCAACCACGGTGTGTGCCTGGCTTACGGGGAGCTGGGGGTCGGGGAGGGGGAAGACACAGGGGCTACGGTGGGTGGGGAGTCTGAGCACACAGTCAGCCTGGCCCCTCTGTCCTCCAAATGTCTTATTGCTTCTCTGTTGGGGGAGGGGGGTCTGAGTCACCACTTCCACCTCAAACACCTGCTCCGTACCTGAGCAAAAGAAGTGCTCTCCTGAAGGGCTATACCTCAGTGCCGGACACAACATCATTAAACAAAAGCTTGTGAATGAGTAAATGAAGTAGCAGCCAGAGTTACCTAAGAGCTTCTAAAGTACTCACATACCGGGCCCCACCTGAAATCAGCTGCATCAGAATTGCTGGGAGGTACACTTAAGACTGGGGGGCTTCGTAAATGCTACCCACGCACCTCTCAAGTCAGAGAGGGAGCGAGAAGAAAGTGGAGCCAAAAGAGCCTCCTGGGGCATCAGCTTGAGCAACTGGCAGGCGGGGTGGAGTGGGACCCCGGGCAAGGTCAGAGCCCAGTCCTGGACTTGCTGGGGAGGGATACTGGGGAAGCAGTCATGAGCCTGCCGTTCTAGGGGGAAGCCAGGACTGGAGATGGTGCTTATATCCACCAGAGTGGATGAGGCCAAAGAGAGGGGATGGAGACTGGGAAGGAATGAAGGGTCCAAGCTGTAAGCCCTGGAGCCCAGTGAGGAGGGCCCAGCAAAAATCACGAGCCTCAGAGACAGAACAGCAGACAACGTGGTATTGTGGAAGCCAAGAGGAAGAGCCAAACGCAGGCTGGGGACGAAGGATGCAGTCATGCCAGGGGACCCCAGGGTACCAAGTGGGGAGCCGGGGAAGGATGCCCCTACCCCATGTGTGCTGGGGTGCTGGCCACTGCAGGTGCCCCACCTGGGTGGGGGCTGCCCTTGCTGCCTGGGTCCACAAGATCGGGACCACCCCCAGAATCTGCGGGGCTCACTGAGTGTCCTGCAAGCTGACTAAATGCACCCTTTTCCCCAATCACAGTGAGAGGGGCTGGAGAAAGCAGAAACAGCTAGGAAGTTTTTAGGAGCTCACGAAGCTGGGCACTGGGCTACAGCACCTCACATGGATCATCTTGTTCGATCCTCACAGTAACCCTTTGAGGTCAGTACTGTCTCTGTGTTGACTGGCCAGCCAGCCCATGTCCACAGGCAAAGGCCTTAACCACTAGGCTGCATTGTTGCTTCCTGGTCTGCACAATGAGGGAGCTCTGGGGAAGTTTCTGGGCTGGTGTCCAAGTGCCTTCCTCTTGACTCTATCCTCCTTCTGGGCGTCTCTGGACAGTGGGCAGTCTTACCGCCTAGCAGAAACCAGGGCACAAATATTGTTAGTTTGTGACCTCACCTAAGGTTATTCACTGTGTGCACACAGGCCGGTGTGGCTGGAGGGGACCCGGTGGCCAATGGGAATGTGGCTGGACCTCTGTCTGGGGAGGACATTGGAAAGGCCAGCAGGAGGCTGGCTTAAGCGGATGTCCCCCTGGACAGCATTTCCTTCTGTTGAGTACCTATCAGCTAGGGGCATGTTTGGGACATTTATTCAATTTAAAGGGCCCTCTTTATGAAAAACATACAAAATTACCAATTCAAAACTAGATTTGAATACGAATATTTCTTTAGAATGAGAAAAAAACTAACAAATCAAAATGCTGACAAATACAAACACATACAACTGTGTAGCACATTGTCAGGGTGTGTTCTGGCTAAGGGAGTCCCGGGTGAGCCAAAAACCATGACCTTAAACTTTATCAGTTTCCGGATAAATCACTTCTGCCTTTGACACACGGACCTTGATCAGAGTCAGTGAAAGGCTCTGATCCTTTGTTTCAAGCACCACCTTCTAGGGCTCAGCCTGACCCACCCAAATTGGGGAGGGGTTAGTGTTAGGGAAAGTTCCAGCAGTTCTAAGCGGAGCCCACCCCCGTGGTCTGGCACAAGCATTCAGGGTAAAGGCTCTGACCTGAGCACCAGCATTCATCTTCTCTGTAGGTCAGTCATAGGGATTTAGTCACACCACAGACATATACTGAGTACCTACTGCACTCCAGCCCCATGCGGGGGCCACATACCATGAACCACGTAGATGGAGCCTAAAAGGTTTAAATGTGTAACACGGGCTGAGAGCCTGGCACATATTAGTTGCTCATTAAAACTCATTAAACCTCCTGCCCATTTGCCAGGCACCCTCCCAGTTCAGAGCAAGGCATCCAGTAGCCCACAGACCAGTGCCCTAGGAGAACAGGTCACTTCAACTTCCCACCCATCAAAGCAGCAGCCACTCAAACCCAGGAGGTCAGCAGGACCACAGGCGCTGCACAGGCCCATGCTCTCCTTTCTGGAGAGACCCAGAAGCAGGGCCACAGCCAGAACTGGCACTCCAGCCAGGTCTTCTGAGTCCTAGTCCCTCTGTCCCTACAGTCTTACTAGGCCTCCCCAAGCCCCCTTTGGTCAGAGCTTGCCTGGCCCTGGGCGCCCCCCCCCCCCACCAACTCCCACTTAGGACAGTGGTTCTCAGTGAGAATCACCAGGCAGCAGCTTAGAAACAAAAAGTGAGCCGCAGCGCCAGGACACAGCCACTTGAGGGCATCACTCCCAGGGCCTCCCACCCAGCAGACTGCAGACGGGGCAGGTCATCTGCATATTGTGGAAGCTTCCAGGTGTCTTTCTTGCAAGCTCCAAACCACTGGGAAGGCCCTGCTCTCCTGAGCAAGGCTGGTGGGTCTGAGAAGGACACATCCAGGGTGAAAGGGAGGTAATGGTGGCGTTACTGACAGGACATCACCCATCAAATGGCTGAGACTCAAGCGGTAACATTTCTGGCACTGACCTGAGCTTGGCAGGACATGTGATTTGAGGGTCCCAAGACAGCCGTCCAAGGCAGCTGCTCCGAGGACATGGCTCCGAGGACATGGGTCCGAGGTGTTGCTTCACTGGATGTCTGTGGCGAGGACAGAAGTCCGAGGCATCCCCTCTCAGGGCCAGGGAGGAAAACGGGTCGGAGGCCCCCCTTTCCAAAGGACCAGGAAGGAAACAACCGCTCCCAGAGGCCCTTTCCTCTGAGGCTCTGGGTGGCGGATGCGCCACCTGCTGGCGCCAGAGAGCGGGCCCCGCGCGGTCTGGTGGCGCCACCTGGCGGTCACTTAGGGACGGACTCGGCTTGGGGTCTGGGTGAGTTGGGTGTGTAGTAAGTGATGGCTGCTCTCCTGGGCATCTGTGCACCTAAATTCTGCCCTGAGTTCTCCCATGTGTGGCAGACACTGCGAAGTACAGATGAGAGGATTAAAAGAAAGAGAAAAATAATAATGAAAAAGACATATTATTTTATTCTTGCAGCTCAGAGTTTGGAGAGGACCTAGTTACAATCCTGTAACAGAGGAAGGGGTTACAGTGAATGCAGTGGGAGCATGGAGGAGACCAGGGTGACCACTTCCAGGAGTCAGAGGACACTATCCAGAGGAGGGGACATGTGGGCTGAAGCATGAAGTTAAATCTTCATCGATTCTAGAAAGGAGGAGGGCATTCATGCTGAGAGCAGCTCATGCAAGGTTCTCAACTCTGACCACACACTGGGATCAACTGGGGACCTTTTAAAAAGCCCAGGTGGCACCCCCGACCAATGACGTCCGAGTCTCAAGGGGAGGGGGAAACACGGGCACTCTTTGAAGCCCCCAGGTATCAGTGGACAGGCAAGGTTGAGAACCACAAAGCAAAGGCCTGGAGGAATGAACATACATTCCTGCCCAAGGGTGCAGGAGTGAAAAGCTCAAAGTGGAGGGAATACGGGGTGCATGGGGCAGAGAGGCGAGAAATGAGGAGCAGGGAGGTATGGCTGGCCACCTCCCCAGAACCACAGGAGAATACCCACTAGCAAATGAAATAAGCAAACGATGTGACCCTTAATTTGCATAATATGTATCCCTGACAAACTCCATGTTTGCCTTTGAACAGGACTTTCTACTGCCTCGAGGAGGGAGTGTCTGTGTCTGAGAGATTCAACACCACCTGTAATTACCTCCATAGTTCTCAGGATGTACCTGATTGTCTTTAGGATCCTCTCTGAGCCTGGAAAACAGCAAGCACTCCATGAATGTTTGCTTAGCGAAACTTTGAATAGCCCTTCCTTCTGATCATGTGCTGTCATCTGAGTGGCCAGTCTTGATTACCTTTGGGTCTGAGGGGCTTTGCTGCACATAAACTGGGCTACTGTGACTTCAAGGATGTCACCTAGGCACCTGTGGCTCTGCCACACATGCCAGCTCAGGAGCGTACCCACGGAATGAGTGCCAGCTCTTTCTCGTACCAACCCATTCACATAGGTATCAACACTTTCACAGGCCGACTCAGTCAGGAGGTGCCGATCAGTGCTGCTTGCTGAGATCCCTGGTCTACGCCGAACCTGGCAATCAGGAAATATGCAGGCCCCCTGTGAACACAGGTGACTATTCCACTCAGTGTTGTCAGTGTAATTTACAAGGGCGGGGACTGGACTGACCTTGCCCCATTCGTGCAGGCGTTCAAGAAAAGGAAGTGGCTCAGAGTAGTTCTGTTCCATCAAAGATAAATGGGGAGCAGCTCGGGAAGATTTTAATTTAGCTGAAAAAGTACAAATTGCAAAAACAAAGGTATTTTTTTTTTTACATTGCAGGAAATCCAGTGACATCTATAAGGTGTTTTATCTACATTTGGAGGGGCTTTTGAAAAATGAAGACAGGGCAATTAAGTGGAGTATGGAGGATGGTGATCATGTTTGTTTAATGTCCCAGTAGGAAGGACATTGGCCACACTTCTGCAGGGCTGAAATCAGTCATCATACAGGATTTGTTTCTGAGGTCCCAGGTGACAGGCTGCAGTGCCACCAACTCTAACTACACTGCCCCCAAAGACAAGGCAAGATAACCAGCGTGGCCGGTGTTGTCACACAGGAGATGGTGGAGTCTTCACTTTTTAAAAGGGTGGCAAAACTTCCCTTTTGCAAAGAACAGCATGAGATTTTTGTACATGTGAATCAACCTGTTTTGCACCAACTTGAAAGCAATGTACACAATCTCCATCCCAACAATAATATAGATGGAGAAGAATAAGAAGAAGTGCGGGTGTTCTAACACAGTGTCCCCAAACCCAATGGTGGTCAGCGTGACAAAGCAGAAATAGAAGGCGTTCTCAAAGTCCATCCGCGTCTCCCAGACAGGGAGGATGGCGGCCGCACAGGAAATGTAGGCGAAGACAACGAGGACAATGATGGGGAGCGGGAGGTCCAGACTCTCCACCTGCCGCCCCACCTCGTCCAGGTTGCTGATGATGGAGGAGGAAAGCATCCCGGACATCAGCTCGGGACACGAGCTGCTCTTCCCCATGGCCCCAGGAGGCACTTGCAGCCTGTTCTCTTTCTCTCGAGCTAGAAGTCTCTCAAACAGTTCCATGTTGCTGCTGGAGGCTGAGGGACGCCTGCCAGCTTTGGGGCCCGGGACCTCTGGGGCATTGATGACAATCCGTGGGACGGCTTCATCCTCGGGCTTGGCGTCAGACCTTCTTTTGCAGGGCAGTCGGGGGCACCATTTGGGGCGGGGAGCAGGGAGGAAAGAGAGTTTTCGGAATTGATTGTAAGAGGTGGATAAGATGGTTGCCAGGATGTCGCCCATGTCCGTGAGGACCAAGAACATCAAGGGGATGCCAAAGAGTGCATAGAGCATGCACAGGTACCTGCCGAGCCTGGTGACAGGGTAGACGTGGCTGTAACCTGAAAAAGAGGACAGAGCCCGGGACTGTTTGCTCTTCCTGCTGAGCCCCACCCCCCCCCCAAAAAAAAAGCTTTAAAGAGACCTTCTGCCATTTCCCTTTCTTGGCATGACATTTTTACACAATGAGTTTTAAAATAATCATCTTAAGACAATCGTATGCTTGTCTGACGTTAGGTCTGCTTTGGTGGCGGAGGAGCAGGAGGTGAAACCAGGCTTCTCTTTAGGATAAGGAACAAGTCATGTCCAGATCTTTGACCTGAAATGTCCTTGGCAGGGACAAGCTCATGTTTGGGAGTGAGCTGTCTGCCTCTCATTTTACATTTTCATTTCTGAGCATCTGGGAGAGGATGGGCCCGCTCACCTGGAGGAACACGCTGAGCGCAGGTGGGAGGGTGTGATGGCTCTGCCTCCATCATCCTCCATGAAGGCACTGGTTTTGAAGAAGCCACCCTTGTCCTCCCTGGGAAGTCTGGGCTTCTATGTTCATTTCTACTTGTAGGCAAGTATTATGTGCCAGTGGCCTGTACAGCAACGTACATGGCATTTGGGATGGTAGAAAGATGGAAGGTGAGCAAAATTCAATCACCCTCAGAGCTGTTTGTGGTTTAGTGAATGAGAAAACATGTTCAGAAATGAGTGAAGTGGTGAGGACCCCAGCACCTGAGGTCTTTGGTTCCAGTCCCAGCTCTGCCATTTACTAGGAAGTTACTCAACTGCTCACATCTTCAGGTTTCTTATTGGGAAACTGGGGATGACAATCCCTGCTTTGTATGTTGACCAGCGCCTCCCACACAGGGGGCGTGTCCTTCGGGGGGTCGTGTCCTCATTCTAACAATAGCTGTGGATACTGGGGGCTGGGTATCAACCACCTTCACAGGTAGGCATTGTTATCATCACAGATGGGGAAACTGAGGCTCAGAGAAGCAAAGAGACATAGCCAAGAGCATATGTGTGGAGTTAGGGGTCAACCCCCTGGAGCCATCCCGCTACCAAGCCAGCTCCCTCCACTGGGTCAGGAGCACTGAGCGGGTGGGACCCCCCCAACCATCTAGAACAGGTCAGCCGAGCAAAGGTGCGAGGGGAGGTGCTGAGGCCTCCATATTCTTCAGGAGCCCCCTCCTTCCATCACCCGAGCCCCACCCTCGTGTCTCCAGAGGGGCAGGAGCAAAGGACTGTCAACCCCTCCAGCGCAACTCATTGGATCTTCTGGAGTGGGCAAGCTTAGCACCTTCAACAAAGAGGGAGGCACTTTTGTATTTAATGCCTGTGTTTAATTTTTGGTGTCTTAGAGGATGATTAACACAGAAAACCCCAGCCCAATTATGTAAATTAACTGGAAGGCAATTCCTGGGCTGGCTGGGCCCCAACCTCCTCCAGGGCTGCAGCTTCCTTGGCAAACTCTGGCCTCAGGCTCTACCTTCCAGGCCTGTGCAGGAGGTCAGGCCACCCACCCTCACCAGGCCACCCACCCTCACCAGTGGCCTCCATGGGTCACTTCAGTTTGCATCCATCCCAGAGAACTCCATGCCTCCTGGGCTGCTTCTATGAGGCACCATGTGATGGCTGGGGCGGTGAAGTCTATGTGCATTATTGTCTGTGCATTTGAGCGCTTACTGCATGCACTGAGGCACAGTGGTGAGCAGAGTAATTATGGGATCCAACCTCACTGAGCTTCTGGTTTCCTGGGGGAGGCAGAGAGGAATCAAATAAGCACCCTAATGAGAATGCAATTATAGATGGAGATGCAAAATTAACAGGACTGTCCCATTAATGATTAGAACAAAGGCATCCACCTGGATTCGCATTTATTCAGCAACTACTCTCTGGCAGGCTCTCGTGGGTGGGGTTGTGGTACAATGAGGAACAGGCAGAGGTCAGGCCCCACCTGGGAGCCCCTAGTCGAGAGGGAAGCAAAGCCTTGAACTCAGCTCCCCACCTGTCCAGCAGGACCCAACAGCACAAGAGTCAGGAGTGAGCCCACCATGACTAAACCTCCCGTCAGAAACCCGGGTGTGTTCCATGGGGCAGGCTTGCAAGGAGGATGCCCAGCCTTTCCGCTGCCTTGGTTTCCCTTCCCTGTCCCCTGACAGTCTCCAGCAGCTCCTGCCCTCAGCTCAGGGAGAGGACGTTGCAGAAGTGACCTCTGACAGCTTCTCAGCTAGGCTTCAGTGAAACCCCAGAACCACAGATAGGGGTGGGGCCTCAGGGAGAGGGAGGAGGTGGGGGGCAGAGGGGGGCCCTGGATAAGGTGACCAAGTGCCCGATGTGCCCAGGACTGAAGCGTTTCCCAGACCATGAGACCTGAAGTGCTAAAACCACGGCTTCCCCAGACACACCAGGGAGTGGGTCAGTTTAGCCAAGGAGTCTCAAAGGAGTCCAGCCCCAGGTGTCAGCAAAGGTGGCCATGCCCAAGCTGGCCATGGGCCCCCCCAGGGCCGGCAGTCCTTAGGGATGTCAGTAGTAGCCACAAGGCCCCCCAGCTTTCCAGATGTTGCATAAGCCCCCAGTTCTCATGCACCCCTAGGAAAGTCAGGAGAAGTTCCCCAGTGGAAACCCCCCAGCCTCCAGGACAGGGTTCCAGGGTAAGATTTATTTTATTTAAAGAAAAGAGTATTATATTTCTTACAGGATTTATGGAGCAAAGTGCCCTTTAGAGTCAGAATTCCCTGCAGAGCAGAACCTCTCATGCTGACAACCACCATTATTACTGTGTTTAATGGACAAGGAACAGTAAGTCAGGTGACTCGTCTGGGGTCACACAGCTCACAGCTGACAAGGGTGCGCGCCTCTCGCCCAGTCCCCCCCCCCCACGCACGCTCTCCTTGGCAAAGGTGGGTTTAGTGGACTATAAGCAAAGTTTTGGGGGCTGCCTCTGGGTGGAACATGTTTACAATCCAAAAGATATGCCACATTCTCGAAAACGCATCAAGGAAGCAAGTCTCTGAGAGGACACGGTCCCTACCAAGGAAATGCATTGACTATCCCAATTACTGAATGCTGAAACGCATAATGGAGAATCCTGTTATTTCTTATAACCCACGCATATATTCCAAGTCCATTAGTCCACTCCACTTAGCCCATGCACTTCACTTCCTAGTGCCAGCAGGCTGACCTGATGGGAAGTGCCTGGGCATTGACTAACCTCACACCCATTGGGAGTCCCTTTTTCAGCATCAAGGTCAGGTGCATTTCAGGTGACCCAGAGCTGCAGGGCAGGAAGCAGCATTACCAGCAGGACCACGACTGATGACAGGCAGTTCAGAACCTTCCCTACATCCTCTTCCAGTTGTAATTACTGGATGGCATGTCCTAATAGACTTATAACATGAGGAGCAGCATCATTTTCTTGAAATTTAAACCAAGCTGATGCATTTCCATTAGATCAATGGTTCCTAGCCTGGACTCCCATTAGAATCACCTGGAGGGCTCTGAAAAATACAGATGCCTGGGCCTGTCCCTAGCAAGTCTGACTTGATTGGTGTGGGGTCCAGGCATGAGGGGAGGTAAAAGATATCCAGGTGATTCTGATGTACGGCCGGGCCTGAGAATCCTTATCCCAGGTCAGTGCTTCTCAGACATCCGTGTGCATCAGAATCACCTGGAGAACTGGTGAAAACACAAATTGCAGGCCCCACATCCATAGTTTCTGACCCAGTAGGTCTAGGGTGTGGTCTGAGAATTATTTCGCATTTCTAACAAGTTCTCAGGTGATGTTCACACCACTGGTCCAGGGACCACACTTTGATAACCGTTGCATTAGATCAGTGACTCTCAACAGGGGCAATTTTGCTCCCCCAAAGGACAGTGGGCAACGTCTAGAGACATTTTTGGCCGTTGCAACCGGAGCAGGCAACAGGGGAAAAGGCAGGTGTATCTGGGGGTGGAGCCAGGGAATGATTCTAAACATCCTACAATCCGCACAAGACAGCCCCCACCACCAAGAATCATCTAGTCCAAGACGCTGCCTTAGATCAGTCTCCTCTCATTCTTGAGAAAAAACAAATTAACCCCCATACCCTCAGCCCCTTTGCTTCCAGTCTCTTCCCTACAGTTGCTGCTCCCCTGTAATGGTTGCTCCCTCAAAGCGTTCCCTCGAGCTGTGAGGTCCCTGAAAAGGCCAGCTGTGCCCTGCTTCTGCTTTGCTGGCAACGACGTCTGTCCCAGAGCCCAAGCTCGCTGCTGAATGGGACAGTCACAGAACCCATCTTTAAACAAGCAGATAGTCCCTGCAGTGGGGCGGCTCTGCCCCTCACCCTCCCCGCTGCCCCGGGCCCTGGAAGCGCCCGCCTGCCCTAGGATGATGGCTCACAGGGAAGGAGTCTTTCCTTTGCTTGGAGCTAGAGACACAAATTAAAGCACATGCAGGGATCAGGGGGAGGCCAGCTCCTTCCTCTGTCCAAGTGCCTTCCTTCCTGGGCACTGCCGTCCACTCCAACTGGACACAGGTATCTGAGTGGCCCCTGCTTCCCAGGCACAGCCAGGCTTTCCTTGCAGGGGTGGGCAGGGACACCACAGCACCCCAAGCCCCTGAAAAGCTGGCAGCCTACTTTGGGGAGAGAGCACTGGACTCAGAGCCTCCATGTCTATCGTGGGCACCAGTTCCACTCACAGCATGACCTTTGACCCTGACATCCCCTCTCTGGGCTCGGGCCCCCTGACCCGATTCACTCTGGCCAGTAAAGGAGGCAGCTTAGCAAGGTATCTGCAGACAACGGTTAGCTCTTGTTACCACTGCAGCTCCCCCTCCTCCCTTGCCTCATTGCTGGTGCTCCCGGCTCCAGTTAGCATCCTCCCTCTCTACACCACGCCTTCCTCCACTCCCGCAGAGTCGATTGCCATTAACATGCTGAGTCTGAAACCCACTCCCTAGCTCCACCCAGAGCCCCACACCCACATTTCCAACAAGGCTGGGTGTTTCCAGTTAAAGGCACATGACCATCTCAACTTTGACCTGAATCATCACCTCCATCTCCAGATCCAGCATCCTCACCACCCTCCCCTAAACTGGCCAGTCCCACCCACCCCAGCTCTTCAAATCTACCTGCTGCAGACCTGCTGCCTCCAAAGTCCTCCCTCAATCCACCCCTCTTCTCCATCCTTATGACCATTTCCTGTTTTAGGCCATCATCATCTCCCACTAGACCCTTGCAGAAATCTCCCTACTGGTCTTTCTGCTGCCAGTCTTACCCTCTCTGGTCCACCTCCACACTGCGGCTGGAGGGATCTTTCTGGAGTGATGAGCTTAAAACCCTTTGGATGCCCCGCCCGCCCTCAGTATGAACCCAACTGCTTTAGCCTGGCTCACAGGGCCTGCCCGTGGTCCAGCCCCTCCTCTCTCACCCCTCTTCACCCAAACTTCACCTCCTTACAAAGCCTGGCATTCCTTTTGCTATTGGGCCCTTGCCATGCTGTCCTCTCAGTCCCAAGCGGCCCCCTTCCCCCAGCCTGGTGACTTCTCTCCTTCTCCGACACAGCATGGCTTCATTCCCTAAGGGACCCTTTCAAATGCGCTCACCACTTAAGTCCTGCCTCTGGGACCATCCCTAAGCCTGGAGCAGCTGTGCTCCCGTAACACCCTGAGCACATCACACTGACCACATTTGGTTGCTGCCCAGTCCAGAAACACAGGCAGGCAGGTACAAGGCAGGTTGTGTTTTGTACACGAGCACTACTCGCCAGGGGACAAGAAGAATCTGAAACACAGCCCACACCCTGTTCGCTCCGGCCTCCCTCCGCCCAGACGCAGGGCTGCACCCACCCGAAGGAAGAGCATTCTTTCCTAATTGGCACAAATGTGCCAGTGGCAGCCCTGCTCGCTGCTGTCTCCCTGAGCACAGGGTAGGCACTCCACAAATGTTTCTTACACAAAATGAATTGAACATTCTAGCATCCTCACCAAGGGCCCCCATCCCCCATTCCCAGCTCTCTCTGGCAGGCCTGCCCTTGGCCTTGGACTTACCCACTGTGCTGATCACTGTGCAGCAGAAAAAGAGTGAGCTCAGGAAGGACCAGTCTGCAGACCTGCTAAACCACTGGGGCTTCGCCTTCTGCAGCAGTTTCCCAAGATCCCGTTTCCTGCTTTCCTCAACTCAAGAAAGAGACGACCAGTGTGAGAGGGAAGTTTCCACTCTTTAAAATAGGTCCCTCCCGCCCAGGTGAAGGAGTCTTCCTCAGGGACTGGCATGCCCACTGCCTTGTGGTCCTCATCAACACAAAGTGAAGGCTCTCAGAGCCCTCTTAAATGTCTCTGTAGTTTAGGTCCTGCTCCAGTACCTGCAGAGATTAGGAGGCCACTACAGCAAACTACGAGTGATGAGCCCCCAAGAAAGAGGTCCTCGGGGGTCCAGCCTGAGCTCAGCCATAGAATTGCTATGCAGCCTTTCTGAACTTGCTGAGCCTTGCAAAAGGGCCTACTAACTTCTGCTCTGTCTCTTTCCCTGGGATCTTGAAAACAGAAAGAATAAAATCTTTAATAAAATGCAAGTAGTTGCATGATTGCAAACTGTACCCACTCCTGGAGACCATTCAGCCTGATGGAGCTTGGTGATCATACTGGGGCGGCTCCCTGACGATGTCTGGAAAGCCTTGGCAGAGGCAGGTCTGCAGGCCCTGGTTTCTCAGGGAGGTTCCCAAATGGTTCCTCGGCCTAGCAGTCAGTGGATCTGGGGATCCTAGAAGCCACCAGCCAGTGGGTTCAGTTGTAAGAGGATGTCATAGAGCCTGGCACACACCAGGACGTCACATTCATTTGAATGGGCACCAACCTGGGAGTCCAGACACCTGCACTCTAGACTCAGCTCTGACCCTGACTAGGAGCTGTGGACAAGAGGCTTCTTTCTGAGCCTCAGTTTCCCCATCAGGGAGGCAGCATGACATGGTAGTGAAAAGCTCTGGCTTTGGAATCTAAATGCCTGGGGTTGAATCCCTGGCTCCACTTTCTAGTGGGTGACCTTGGACAAGTCACTTAACTCTCAGGGCCTCAGTTTCCTAATCTGTAAAAGGGAGACATTCATACCCACCCCGTTGGGTTGGTATGAGGATTAAGTGAGATGGTGTGTGAAAAGCATTTGGCACAGGGTCTGCATTTTAATCTCCAGCGAAAATTGGTACAAAATAGACATTTTGCTCTGTTTTCCCATACTATTCTGAGCATCAGAATCACCCAGGAAACTTTTTAAAAATAAGGTTCCCAGCCCAGCCTCAGAGATCTTAGTTAAGTGGTTTGGGGGAAGAGCCTGGGAACGTGCATTTCAGACAAGCTCCTTGGGCAATTCTGATACGTGGCCAGGTTTGGAAAACAGTGTCCAGTGGCAGGTGGCATCTGCTGGGTCAGATGAGTCGGTGTGTGTCTGTCTGGCATAGATGCAGAGAGAAGGAGTAGGACCCCCCACCAAGGGGAGACTCTGTCGCCTGTCACCAGCCTCTGGTCAGCCCCTACTAAAAGGACCTCCCACAGTAAGCTCAGAGGAGTTATTAACAGCCTGGCTGAGGACCTGTCATACCAAGGGAGGGACCCTGCTCTTCCCCTGACTTTTAGAGTCTGTCTTTCTGTTATCTTTTATTCATTTATTTAATCTCTAGTATGTTATCTTGCTCTGTTGAGGACATCTTTGCAAGATTAGGGGACACAACAGAATAAAGTGACAAATACAAATGAAAAGCAATAAGGACATTTATAAAAATCCTTCCTAGAGGCTTCATGTCTATTATGCCCACAGGGTCCCTGTGATTGGCAGGCCTGAGATGGTGGGACTTCTGCTCGCTGACAGACTGAGACCCAGAGAGGGCAACTGCTCTGCCCCAGATCACAAACTGGGAGAGTAACTGGGACTAGAACAAGGACCCAGGTTCTTCTCTGAGTCCCACGACAAAAAAAAGACTTAAAAACAAGAAGTGGAAGAACAAGCTGCTATCTTGGGGGTCCTAGCTCAATCTGGATTGTTCCTTGAATTCTGGTCTCTGTGAACGAAATCATGGGGGTGGTGCAGTAAGTTTTGAGGACCAGCCTAAGAACCCCTAGCCCCAGATCTGGTCACCCATCGAACCCACCCCACCTCATCAAATCTCCAGCAACACTTCCTCCCCAGACCCTGCTGGGCTGGGTGGGGCTGGGAGCTGAGGCAAAAGGAGAGGAAGCTGGTCTTTCCAGAGACCTACTGGGTGCCCAGTGCTTTTCCTACATTCTTTACAGCAACCCGGAATGGCCATACATTATTCTCCCCCATTTTACAGAGGGGAAAATGGAGGCTCAGAGAGAAATCACTTGCCTAAGGTCACTCAGGAATGGGGAGGATTCAAGCAGAGGGCTCCTAGACCAGAGCCCTGCAAGGCAGTCCTGCTCTAGGGGGGCTGCCTCCATCCACAGAGAAAGGGCCTGTCCTGCCCAGGTGAGCCACCTACCTGTTCTGTTGCATTTCAAGATGTCACAGAGCTTCTCCAAGAACTCCTCAAACTCCGGGTCTTCTGCCCCCAGGTCCTGGCTGCCTTCAATGACTGAGAAGAGCACGGCACCCAGCAGTGCATAGGTCACCAGAGAGCAGAGGAAGCAGAGGTGAGGCAAGAGCTTCTCCAGGGCCTCCCAGCAGCACCTCCTAGTCTGGGGTGGCCCCGCAGCCTCCATCCTCCCAGGAGTGGGCAAGGCAGGAGCTGCTGGAAGAGGTGGGAGCATCGAGGCCCCACCAGCAGGAGGAGAGGGAGTGCCCGAGAATGGCTGGGCTCCAGTGCTAAGTGGATAGTGCCTGCCCTTCCCTGCCCTTCTCCCAAGGACTTGAGAAGCAGCCGGCACTCTCTGCGTTCATTTCCTGCAAGTTTCTCAGACAGTGCCCCGACTAGTACCCCAAATTGCTATTGATCCACCAGACTGATGGGTGCCCAGCAGCCGGGCCAGCCTGGGAGCTGCCCTGCGAGTGCTTTGGGAGGACCATGTGGTGGTTTGTGCTTTGGCCTTTCCCATCCCGAAGCTGCACTTTCGACTTCCAGATACCAAATGTGACTTTCGGTTTTAGCCAAGTGATTATCCTTCTTGGGGGTGTCTGTGGTACCCAGGCTCTTAGACAGGTAGAAATAATAGTAACTAGTGTGGCCAGAAAGCCACAGTTTACAAAGGGCCTTTATCGTGTGTGAATCTAATTATTGGTCTCAATTCTTCACTTGCCTGTAGCATAACCAGCCTTGCCTTGGCTTCAAGGTGGGCAGAACATACTCCCCTGCGCCTTGCAATTGGACTGGGCCGCGTGACTTGCTCCAGCCAATCAGGTGTTAGCAGACATGATGTAAACAAGAGGCTTGAAGTCCTTTTGCAGTTTTTGCAGTTGGACTTGCTCCCCACTGCCCTGTCTCTGCCACAGGGGATAAAAGGACAAAACAAGAAAAAAAAACGTGCCCCAGATGGCAGATGTGGAGATGCGTGCATGTTCAGATCCCCCTTTATGAAAGAATTTTCTGTGCAGCTTCCAGGAGCATGATTTCTAACAGTCACCAGCTATTCAGGGTTTGCTCTATTTCCCGCTCTGTTCCCCAGAAAGCCCCGGTCCAATGACTGAGCAAGGTGAGAGTAAAATCGCTTACCCATGTCGGCCACCTGCAGGACTCATCCAACCTGAAATCTTTGGTCCAGAGCATCCCGTTGGTCTGCCAGAGATTTTTGTCAGAGCTGCATCGTGACCTGAAGGCTTCCCCTGACCCATCTTGCTTCCTCTCGTCTCCTTTACTTCGCAATAAATAAAGCTTTGGCATTCCCTACTCTACTTGTGTCTGCTTCACAGAGGACCCAACCAGCAATAGTCAGCACCAGGAGTGGTTTGAGAGAGCAGGATCTTAAATGGGGTTTCAGCACTAGGTCACTCAATACCCACAGGTAAGAAGATGGTGTACAGACAGCTCTTGGCTCAAGGTGGCAAAAGTTCAACAATTGGATGGTTACCTGGTTGCATGTGACTCAATGTGCCTGTTCCTCAGTTTGGGTTTTTATCAGTGTACAGGACTCTTCACCACACTTGGGCCTGTGTGATGGTGGGAGCAGGAATGGAGAAGAACCTGCAAGAAAAGGGGACATTTGCGGCTAATTGAGGGCCATGAAATCCAGTCACCCCTCCTACTACAAGCAACTCCTTTGAGGTGATCTGAGTTTCTTTGGTCTTTAGGAGGGGGAAATGTTCCTATAATCCTGTAGGTTATCCAGCCCCTTTTCCTAAGGAGGAAGGGAGAGAAGTTAGCTAGAGGCCTGCCTCTTCTTGAAGAGTAAATCTTTCTCCTAATAAGGCATCAGGGGGGCATCAGTCAACCAGCCAACAAGGACTTTCTGAGGGCCTGCTAAGACTAGACGATGTGAGGGCAGTTAAAGTCCCTGATGTCCATGGAAGGATCTACATGGGGGATGTAGGTACACGGGCTTATGCACTTAAATACAGTGAGGGACAAGTTACAGGGTGAGATGCAAACACTGTGTGGCTTATGGAGTCAGAAGAAAGAGGGATGTTCTGAGCTAGAGAGACCCTGGCAGCCCTTGCAAAAGAAAAGAGTTCAAAAGATATCAAAGGAGAAGTTGAATAATGGCCAGATGAGAGCAGATTAGATGTAACAGGTTGGACTGAGGTCCGATT
Organism: Camelus bactrianus; assembly: GCF_048773025.1. Lineage (NCBI taxonomy): Eukaryota > Metazoa > Chordata > Mammalia > Artiodactyla > Camelidae > Camelus > Camelus bactrianus. Next base: position 28,713,546 of record NC_133549.1, read on the forward strand.
TTCTAGTTCTGGAGGTGGAGGTAAGGGTAGATAGAAACAGTAAGGATTTTTTCCCCTTCTAAACAAGGGGCTATTTTGCAGAGAAGACAGGTGCGCAAGATGCAGGTTAAACAAAATCAAGCTTTGAGGCCACCTCCTTGTCCCTTGGGGCCCAATGGGGTACTTGACTCCAGACAGGTGTGGTGTACACAGACGGTGGAGGAGGGGGTGGTGGGGGCTCCAGCCACCAGGGATGAGTTCTTCTAATCCAAGCAGGAGAGGAAGAGCGCCCCTGGGCACCCTGCCCACACCTTCCCTGCAGGATGCTGCTGGAGTTGCACTGGCCCTTGTAAGCTCTCTTTCCACAGGCTGCCCTGGAGGGAGACGTCACCACCATGTTCTCTCCTCTGTGTGTGTGTGTGTGTGTGTGTGTGTGTGTGTGTGTGTGTGTGTGTGTGTGTTTCTCACTCTTAAGAGAGGATGAGCAATCAAGGAGTGGGCTTCACAATCACAAAGAACCCACTGGTTCTTTTAAAAATAATAAGTAGCCAATTACACTCCTACATTAAACATGGCACTGGTCCCTAACGTCAAATTGCTGTTTTATAAACAAGTCATATTGTCCCTTTCATATTTATGGCCTGCAGGCTTAACCACTTAGGGGAGATTGCAGGAATTAAAGTAAGAAAATCTTAATAAAAAAAGATTAATGAGGAGAAGGTAAGAGTTTGAGAGGGGCCCCCAGGCATCCAAAACTTGTTTGCTGGAGCCGGCCCATACCTGTAGCTTCCAGCGGGCACCCTTTGGGTTAGGGCTCCACCTCTGGTCCAGTTGGCTTTGCCCTGGAAACAGGGACACGTGTCCTGCTGTCCACACAGTAAGGCCTATGGGGAAATGACGATTCCTTCAGTGGAAGATGGATACGCAGGACCAAAGAGGAAATTGAACCTTAGAGCCCATCACTGACCAAAAACCTGCCCGTGGGTCGTCATTCCCTGCTCGGCAATCACCCTATGTCCTAGACGGTGTAAAGGCGCATTTGCTTTAATAAGAGGACCCCAAAATATACACAGTGGCTTAAAAGAAAAGAAGCATATTAATCTCTTATATAACAGTCGGGGAGCAAGAGTTCCATGTTGTTGGAGAAGCTCTGCTCCAGCCAGTCATTCAGTACCCAGAGTCTGTCCGTCCTGTTGTCCCCTCATATCCTAGGGCAGTGGTGCTCAAGGTGTGGTCCTTGGACAAATGGCATGTCCATCATTTGGGAACTTGCAAGAAATGGAAGTTCTTGGGCCCCACCCCAGACCTACTGAATTCAAAACTCTGGGGGTGGGACCCAGCATTCTGAGCAAGCCCCCAGGTGATTCTAAAGCACACAAAAGTTTAAGAAGCAGTGCCCTAAGGTATTGCCCCCAGCTGCATGCTTATAACTGAACTCTTAGATTCACCCCTGTTCTAGCTCAAGGGAAGGGAAAGAGGAAGTCAGTATAATCAATTTTATTTGAAGCCAGTGAGGTGGAAATTGCACGCATCACTTCTGCTCACATGGATGAGAGGATGAGAACTTTGTCACAGCCACACCCAGCCACGAGGTCATCTGGAAAAGGTAGCATCTAGCAGGTGGCAACTGCCCAGGAAGAAGGGGGGACTTGATGGTGAGGACACAACTGATCACGGCCCCACCAGCGGATCAAGGACCCCCTGAGCCTGCTGCTAAGTCACCTCACAAAATCTCCTTCTAGAGATGACTTCTTAGTACAGCCTGCAGTTCGTCATCCTGGTTGGCGAGGGTAGAATGAGGAAAGCCAAAAGATAAGACACATATGAATGTGCCTTGGGAACTCTAAAGCACTGTATAAATTCAAGGGGTGCCATTCTTATTTGGGGGGCTTTCTTTTTGTTTGGGTTTTTTGTGATGTTTATTATTCTAGAATGTTTGGGCATAGAGGTTCCTTCCCTCTCCATCCTGCTGGTTCAAACCTGATTAAAAACTGAATGACACACTGAGAGGAAACTGTGACCATAATCAAGTAGGGGGGAAAACACAAAGGTGGACCCGCATGTGATCCAGATGTTAGAGTGAGCAGACAAGTACTTTAGCTAGCTACCTGTAACTATAACTAACATGTTAAAGGCAATAGAAGAAAAGGTTGACAAATGGATGAGCGAACGATTTTAACAGAGAATCTATAAATCTATAAGAAGGATATTCTAGAATTTAAAATTAACATATATGAAATTAAAATCTTACTGAGAATGAGAAGACAAGCCACAGACTGGGAGAACATATTTGCAAAAGACATGTCTGATAAAGAATTTATCCAAAATCGCGGGGGAGGGTATAGCTCAGGGGTAGAGCGCATGCTTAGCATGCATGAGGTCGTGGGTTCAATTCCCAGTACCACATTAAATGAAAAATAATAAACAAGTAAAATTAATTACCTCCCCTCCAAAAAATGTAAGAACTCTTAAACTCAATAATAAGAAAAAGAACCACCTCATTTTGCAATATGTAAGAGTATTAAATTAATGCATTGTACACCTTAAACTTACACAATAAGCCAATTAGATCTCAATAAAGCTGGAAAGTAAAATAAAAAGAATATTTTCAACTTTTAAAAAGAAGAACAATCTGATTTAAAAATGGGCAAAAGATCTGAACAGACACGTCAAAGAATATATACAAATAAGCACATGCAAAGATAGTGTCATATATCACTTGGGAATCGCAAATTAAAACAGCAATGACATACCACTATACACTAGTTAGAATGGTCAAAATCTGGAACACTGCCAACACCGAACTCCACAGAGGATGGAGAGCAACAGGACCTCTCATTCTTTGCCAGAGGGAATGCAAAATGGTACAGCCACTTTGGAGGACAGTTTGATGGTTTTTTACAAAACTAAACATACTCTTACCATATGATCCAGCAAACACACTCCTTGGTATTTCTCCAAAGCAGTTGAAGGCTTATACCTACTCAAAAGCCTGCACATGGATGTTTACAGCAGCTTTACTCATATTCGCCAAAAGCTGGAGGCACCCAAGATGTGTTTCAATAGATGAACGGATAAATTAACCATGGTACAACCAGACAATGGATTATTATTCAGCATTAAAAAGGAAATGAGCTATCAAGCCATGAAGTGCTTTAAATGCACATCACTAAGTAAAAAAAGCCAGAATACTGAATGATATTGAATGATACTGAATGATACCAACTATGTGATATCCTGGAAAAGGCAAAACCATGGCAAGAGTTAAAATATCAATGTTTGCCAGCGAGTAGGGTGTAGGGATGGATGAATAGAGCACAGATGACTTTGGGGGCAATGAAATTACTCCACATGACATTGAAGTGGTGGATACATGTCATAAATTTATCAAAGCTCAAAGAATATACAACATCAAGAGTGAACCCTAATGTAAACTACAGATTTTGGATGATAATAATGTGTTAATGTGGGTTCATCAAATGTAACACAAATGTATCACTCTGGTGTAGGATCTTGATTGTAGGGGTGGTTGTGCGTGTGCTAGGGCAGGAGGTATATGAGAACTCACTGTACTTTGCTCAGTTTTGCTGTAAACCTAAAACTGCCCCCAAAATATTCTAACTTTTAAGAACAGCTTACTGAATGGGTTTAATTGAGGGCTTGGACATGACAGAAGATAGAACAAATGAACTCAAAGACAGTCAACAGGTCCAGTCAAGACGGAGTAACAGCGATGAAGTTTACCCTCTCACCAGGAAAGAAAAAAAAAGACAAATTGTATGAAACAATGTCAAAAAAAAAAGCAAAAAACCAAACTCTGGACGTCAGGCAATAAAAGATAGTGATCCACAAAGAAAAGAACAGACAAATAAAAAATAAACAGCAAGATGATAGACGTTGACCATAACAATATCGCATTAAGTATACATACACGTGAGTAAATCCTGGAGGGTTATACACCACACCATTACCAGAGATTATCTCTGACCACTGGAGTGCAGTGACTCTTCCTTCTTTTGATTTTTATTTTCCAATCTTATATATTTCTGTGATGTATTAATTATTTCAAAGGAAAAACTCAGAAAGCAAGTTTGCAAAGCATATCTATCTCGTGGGTGAGGATTCACCATCACCACCACAACAACAAAAAGATAATAAGTGTTTGAGAAATGTTAATTCTCCTCCCCTCCCCTCCCAAGGTTGTGCATTCTGAAAGGAGTCTTCCAAAGAGGCGAAGCCCTTAGAAGAGTTCTTAGAAATGGAATGAATTTCTGACATCTCAACCAACAGGTAGAAAAGGCCTTTTTGAGCTGAGAATAGGCCCTTCCCACAGCCCTGAGATCACATCGCAGAGGGGGCCTGCTGCATCTCCCATGAACAAGACTGTGCCTTCCGGCTCATTCCCCTGATCCCGAAGAAGAGGCTGAAAAGGAAACTCAGGGTCGTCTTGAAATCTCTGCACGACTTAGAATCATTCTTCTCTGAGATCTGAATTCTTAATAGTTTAGAAATGCCCAGCTATTCCGGTGAGCAGAGGTCTAAACACTGGAAAGAATGAATGCCCTGTTGGCGATTTCTCTAGCTTGCTGTTCATTTCTGAGAATCTTCCTTGAAGTGAATAATTTATGTCACTTATGATTCACATTCCTTAGGAGGCTTGGGTTAAAGGCTGAAGGTTTCACCAAGTGCAAACCCTTCTTCCCCAGAGGCGTTTCCGGCAGTCGGGATGCTCGGCTGTCCAGGCACTGTGGTTCCAGGGTTCTCTAAGTACAGATGTCCCACAGTGCCAACACATTTGCGTCAAGATCATGAATGTCCTTGAGACAGTGTAAATGTGATATATAAAAAGTAAATCAAATATTTAAAAATGTTTAGTTTAAAATATGCCCCAGCCCCTTCCAAAGAGATAACAAGCCTTACCAGGGATGGTGGGGAACATAACTGTTTCCGTGCCTTACTCTCTGCCTCAAATACCACGATACAGCCACATCCCCGCCCTGTGACTTTGCCATGCCTCCTAGCAGAGCCAGCGACTATTACATCCTCTCTCCGTTTAAGCTGAGCTTCGCATGTGACTTTGGCCAATGAAATGGCAGCAGATGTGATGCCAGAAGAGGCTTTTTGACATGTTTGCATGGAATGGTTTGGCCTCCTGGGCTTCTGCTATGCACTTTAAGAAGAATATCTCTGGGAACGATTTGTCCCAGACATGTGGAGCCAACCAGAAACCCCTACCCCCAACCAAGCAAAGCCACACCGGCAAGCCAGCAAACCTGCAACAGATCCGAGAGAATAAACAAGGAGGTGGTAGGAAGTGTTAGTTGCTAGAACATGTCGTCTTCCCCTCCTATGACACACCATTCTGAAGACTCAGTTCATCAAAAAGCCAAACAGAATTACTATATAACCCAGAAACTCCTCTCCTAGATATACACCCCAAAGAACTGAAAACAGGGAATCAAACAGATACTTGTACATGAATGTTCATAACACCACTACTCACAATAGCCAAAAGATGGAAACAACACAAATGGCCATCCATGGATGAGTGGTATATATATAATGGAGTATTATTCAGCCATCAAAAAGGAATAAACTAATGCTATTTGTAGCAATATGGATGGACCTAGAGATTATCATATTGAGTGAAATAAGTCAGACACAGAAAGACATATATCATATGATATCACTTATATGTGGAATCTAAAAAAATGATAAAAATTATATTTATAAACCAAAAATAGACTCACTGACATAGAAAACAAAGTATGGTTACCAAAGGGGAAAGGGCGGGGGAGGGATAATTTACGGGTCAGGGATTAACAGACAAACATTACTACATATAAAATAGATAAACAACAGGGACCTTCTGTACAGCACACGGAACTATATTCAATTTCTTGTAATAACACATAATGGAAAAGAATCCGAAAAGAAGAAATGTGTATGTATGTATGTGTATAACTGAATCACTTTGCTGTACACCTGAAACTAACATTGTAAACCAACTACACTTTAATAAAAAAATTTTTTTAAAGGAATGAAGTACCCATACATGCTACATGTATGAACCTCCAAAACCTTACACTAAGTGAAAGAAGCCAGATACTAAAGGATGAATATCACATGATTCCACTTCATTTACTAGAATAAGGCAAATCCGTACAGACAGCAAATTGGTGGTTTCCGGGTGCTGAGGGTAAGAGGGAATGGGTTCTAACCACAAGGGTACAGGAATTTTGGGGGGATGATGAGTGTTTTGCAAATAGATGGTTACATAACATCATAAATGTACGAAACACCACTGAATTGTTCTCTTCAAAATGGTTGATATTATGTTATGTAAATCTTACCTCAATAAAAGGAAAAAAGAAAAGATTGTTTACAGACAAATGGGATGTTTAACATCCACAAGTGCCACCAGGGCTAAGTGTCACTTCTCTTTGTAATGAATCCACTCTGAAATAAGAGCGTTCCAGGTCTCAGAAGCTAGCAAATGTTAATCTGTGAGTCGATTTTTTAAGTGGATTTAGGTAATCTGGCTGTAAATCTACTGAAAGATTGCCTCTCAATTACTATGTTGAAGTAAGGCCAAGGCATTAAGGGGGTGAATGGCTAAGGCATCTGATCTAGTTACAAGCAGGCATTCCTCTCAGGGATGAGTACAGCTCTGGGGACATTCTCCAACCCTTTTACAAGTCCAAGTTTATAATAAGGCTTTATAAACTTGCATTTCTTATCACCACACTGCAAACCTAGATTAGCTGCCACTAGGGGGCAGTGGTGTCCAGGCAATGCCCCGCCAGTTAAGAAGACGTATTCGAATTCTTGAGTTTCAGAGTTTTCATCATTGAAAGTGGTAGCAAATATCCCTAGGCCACGAATGAGTCATCAGTTACTTTAAAATATCTAGTATGTATATTGAAAAGAATATTGGATCTGGAAAAGGATCTTTGGAAAATATTTCCATAGAGGTGGGTGTACAAATACAGAAACTGGGTTCGGTGAGCAGCCCAGAGCCCCAGAGCCAGGCCCCCAACCTGGGTCTAGTGTTTTCACGTCTGATGCTCTTGGTGCCACAGCCTCCTGCTTTCTCGAGCTTTCCTTGACCTTTCCGTGCAAGTCGCGTCTGCGTGATGACACGAGCACTTCTCACTGTGATTCCTGTGGCAGGTTGGTCTTCCAACCCCACTGCTGCCTTGGAACTCCCGCCGTGCTGCTCCTGGACCCCATTTCCCAAGCCAAAAGCATCAGCGAAAAGCCTGGCACTTGGAATCAGAGCTGGCGGTCCGAGAGCAGGGACTGGGGACGAGCGTCCATGCAGGGCTGACAAGCTGTCAAAGCCGCCACCACCTGTCAAGACCTAAAAGAACACAGGGCGCGGGGCAGGCAAGTGGCTGATGCGGTCGGTCATCCAGCATCAGCCTCAGAGGTGCACTGTAGTTCCCCCCGTGACCTGCCCCGGGTCTAGCAATCCTCCAGGAAGCACTCCGATCAGCAAAGCCCTTGCTAGATGTTGAAGGGAAGAGGCGTCCTTCAAAGGTGATTAGATGCCTCAGCACGTGAGAAGCTGCCAAACTGATTGAGAAGCAGAGACTCATCTAGGAAAGGGTAAACAAGAACCCCAGCACCAAAGTGAAAGAGAGCAGATTTGCAAGTCCTCTACACGAATCATTGACCCCAGGACACGCACGTCAGCAATGCCGGACATCCAGGGGGAGTTCCAACTCTTCAGAATCCGAACGGCAGCCACCCTGCAAAGGGGGAGAGCTGACCCTCTGCCTCTCCACCAAAAAGGGAGAGGATCTTTTTCCCTACTGCTTCTTATTGAAAACCCAGGCAGCCTCTGTGTCGCTAACTCCCTGAAAAACCCAGAGAGCTGGATTTTTTCTGGTAATTGCCACCAGAGGGGGCTCAAAGAACAAGTCTGGATTTTGTTTCCTTGGAGTTTATGAAGGAAGAGGGGGGAAAAGATGCTCTCGGCTTCCAGCAGGTCCAGAGACCAGTTAAAACCCCCTAACAGTTTAACTTCACACCTAATTCGTGAAAGGCACACATGGAGGAATGATGCTGGATCTGAGATTCACAGAATAGCTGCCCTCCACTGTGAGTTTCCCATGAACAGTTCAGACTCAAATAATCTCCAAAGCACGTGTCCTGCCTTTATACTCTGCCTGCAGTGCTCTCTCTGGAGGGTCGGATGCCAGCCTTCTCCTTGCCTGGACTCACAGCCTCCACAACTGCTCTTTTCATCAGAACTAAAGCCTGATTCTGTCTCCAACAGCAACAGGAGTGCCAGCCCCAACCCTTAGGCTCCTTCCTCTTTTCCAAGCTGCCCCATGAACACACGGTAACACTGATGTGACAGACTGCATTATACAGGCATTGAAATTAAAGTGGAAAGTACTTCCAGCTACTAGGTTCCACGTGCCTCCCTTTTACCACAGATCCTCATCTCAGCTAGGGCTGGGGGTGTGGCAGTGCAGGGTTCTGCTGCCAGGGCGAAGTGATGAGATTCTCCAGGGAAGAGATGCAGCAGCCGTATCTAAGAGCACGGCAAGTCCCACCTCAGATCCCTTGTTGATTTGAATAGTTGGACATCATAAGGTTGTCATCCTCAGTACCAGGTGAGGATGTCACAACTACTTTTTCCTTTTTCTTAAGATTATTTTGCTCCTGCAGCAATTTCCTCTTTTTTAAAATGTGTTTGGAGACAGAACTGTAAAGAGGAATGCTCCCCTGGACCCACAGGCCTTTGGTTTTCATGCAGAATCTAGGGGGCAACTTAGCAGGGAGGGCAGAGGGAATTGGCCCTGACTTACAGCTTTGGGGATGCCCCTTGGGGAATACCTGCTGGTGCCACCCCAGGGGCAGCTGAGCAGTGAACTCGGAGTGGTGGTTGCATCACTTTTTTTTTACGACTGAGTAATATTCCGTTGTGTATATATACACACCACATCTTTATCCAGTCATCTGTCAATGGACATTTAAGTTGCTTCCATGTCTTGGCTGCTGTAAGTAGTGCTGTTATGAGCATTGGGGGCATGCATCTTGTCGAATTATAGTTTTCTGTGGTTATATGCCCAGGAGTGGGATTGCTGGATCATATGGCAAGTCTATTTTTAGTTTTTTAAGGAACCTCCATACTGCCCTCCATAGTGGCTGCACCAGTTTACATTCCCACCAACGATGTAGGAGGGCTCTTTTTTCTCCACATCCCCTCCAGCATTTATTATTCATAGACTTTCTAATGATGGCCATTCTGACTGGTGTGAGGTGCTATGAGGCACTTCATATTGATCAAGTAGCTTTGCCTGAGCGTGGGGGCTCTCTGGACAATCATCTGGATTCTGGAACCCATATGACCTGGTGCTGCCACTGGAAGGCTGATGCTCCAAGTAATATCTTGTGCCCAATTTTGCATCTATGATGGATAAGTCTGGTTTTGCTAACCAGCAGCTGGTCTTTATTCTCCCCATACTTCAGTCTTCCAAAGAGTGACCACTCTCTCTCACATTCAGTACACGTTTCACCTGTGTCAGGAATGAACATGCAATGGAGACTTGACCATTTGGAGCCTTGCTTTCTCTTGGTCACAGTGATTGGTTGAGGTGTGAACAAATGACTCAATCAGAAGCACTGAGATTCCTGCTATAATTATTAAAAGATAGGCACTGTCTTTTACAACACTTAAAACTGGGAGGATGCAGGCTTGGGTGTCTGGCAGCAATCTTGTCACCAAGAGGAACCCAAGAAACAGACAGTGGCTAGTTGATGATACCATCGGTCTCTGGATATAGCTAGCCTGAAATCAGTATTCCCCTGGACTTTTTTGTTATGTGATCCAATAAAGGCCTTTCATTTCCTGGATCAGTTTGAGTTGGCTCAAAAGTCCTATCCAAAGTAACATCTCTTCTACTACAAATACCAGTCATCCCATTGTAAACACATTCTTTCCATTTCTAGACAGTGGGCTTGGTCCTTGTCTCTGTCTCTCTTGTCAAGTCACCTAGAAGCTAACTGAGGACTCTGGCTACTCGCCCCTTGGTCCAACAAGTTGATTCATGGAATGAGGGCAAATACCCTCAATACCCAGATGAAAACAACCAGGCTTCTTGCTTGATACCCAAGTCTGTCTCCTTTATTTGTTTGTATAAAGATATGTTGTACTTTCTTCACAGCAAGGCCTTTCATGCCTTCTAGCCTGCACCTGGAGTCTGTCTCCTCATCTCCAAAACAAAAGGAATGGACCGAGTAATCTCTAAAGATCCACTACAACTAACATTGTGTTATCCATTTATACATTCTTCAAGAAAATAAAGAAAAATGTCCTTATCAAGGAAGTGTGGCCTTTGATCAGAGGGCTTTGGTTTTGAGAAAAGCCTTAGGGTTTCTAGAAAATGTCATTGATGGGGATGTGCTTCCAGACTCTTCATTTACAGTAACCTGTGACCCTAGAAATGTCTCTACTGGGGGGAAAATAAGGAGGAATAAGTAAGAATAAGCATGGAAATGGGTCTGTGTGGGGCATTTTCTTCTTTGTCCAAGGCCTCAGATCTGTAAGCAAACGCCATCCAAAAAGGAGCAGAGGCGGGTCCCTTTCAGAGAAAACTTCTGCTCGTACAGAGATTCCTGGAAAATTGCGTTTGGAGAGCTAAGAAGCTTGGCCGTGAGTAATTCGTTTTTTAAATAGCCCTGTTAGTTGGTCCACATTGTGTTTTTCATTCCACCAGAGCCGAAGGTGGCGTTTCTTTTGTTTATAGTATTAGTGTTATATTATTGGTGATCTCATTGTTCTTGTTTGTGACATGTTTACCTCGGTAGGACAGTTATTGTAGGAGGCAAGTCGGGGGCCAATCTACCCACCAAACCTGCAGAATTAAAGAAAAAGACGCCAATCTGTCCTGCAGGGTGCATATTACTCCTCTCTCGGATTGTTAAAGTCTAATTATAGGCTGTTGATCCCAGTTAGAACCATTTATAAGCCTAAACACTATTCTGCAGTGTCTTTTGCCAATAGGTGTGTTTCGTTCTTATTGTTGTGTAAAACATAACATTTGCGCATTTAGGGGACTAGAACAGGTTAGTGTTCCCTTGGAAAGCTGGATGGAAAACAGGCTAAATGTGATTCAAAACTGGGATGGGGGTTTATTCATGAAGAATTTCTGAAACCACAGAACTATGGAGCTCTCCTTTCATATCTCAGCTCAAATGCCACCTCCTCTGGGAAGCTCTCCCTGACTGCTCACCTCACATTCTTGGGGCAGCAGATTTCCCCCATCCCCACCCCAGCTTCCAGGCGTTTATCACATTTTACATGGCTGTTTGGATTATTTGATTGTGTCTTTCCATTAGATGGAAGGCTGCCTAGCATGATGCTTAACCCACAGTGGACATTTTACAAATGTGTTGTACGATATGTGTGTGCTGTTATATGAGAATATTGAATCGTGTTCCAGAAGGTAAGGAAAACAAACGGGATGGATTAAACTCGTAGAAGTGTGAAGTACAGACAGATAGTAAGCAAGTTAGCAGACTATGAAATATAAGCAAAATTCATAGGATGTGTTCAGTATAGAGGGTGAGTCACAAGTAGCTTACAGGACACAGGCAGAATTCACCTGCAGGGAAATCAGCAACCTGTGTGACATGTTAAAGATGGATAGAATAAACAGGATAGAACAAACCAGCGTGCTAAGTATGGACAAAGACAAAAAGGCTAAGTTATAAGTTGTGATCCCATCACCTCAGGGCTGGCAGCTATGTTATCCTCTAAATCAGCTGCCCGTTGGTGACACCTATCATGGGCCCAATTGTGTTCTGCCCAAAGAAGCACAGCTAAACCCTTAGGTGTTCAACAGGCTAATGGTGGAGCTCCTGCTGTGGCCAGGAGAATTTGTCCCTGGCTCTCTAATGGTGAAAATATGTGTCACTGCCCTGCGTACCTTCTGTCTGTTGTCCCATGACTCACCCCCAAGTCTGTCCTTGTAACCACATCATTAAGGGGAAAGGTTAAGAGAGAAAGAGAAGGGGATGGGAACATTGCATATTACATAACCCACGATTCTGGGGGTGGTCCTCCCACCTGTGTATACCTTATCATGTTTGTGCTAACCTACCCCATCTCCTTCCTTTTCCTTCTTCCTGTGTGTTTTAAATTCACCCAATAATTCATGAGATTCAAGCATCTGAACTTGGTCTGTGTGCTTTTCTATTCTGTTGCCTGTAGAATAGCTTGCCTGGTAGTGCATTTGGAGGCTAATTTCTTCACAACATACTGAAAGGGTGTAATGTGAATTACCTACTATGACTGTTAAGTAGGGTGAGGGATAGGGTTAAGCTACTTTCTGAATCTAGCTAAAAAAAAAAAGCCGTTTCATTGCCATTTAATAGTTATCTACTATGTTAAGTGTTGACAATACAGGGACAAGAAAACAGCCATGGAACTTACAGCAAAAGAAAGACAATCTGACAATCACACAAATAAATGTAAAGTCTGAACTGTTATAAGTCCTTATGAAGAGAAGTTGTGTATGGTCCTCTGAGAGCATATGATAGGGAAATCTGACCCATTCAGAGAAGGTAGGAGTTAATGACGCAAAGGTTAAAGGTAAAACTGTCCCAGGAGCAGGGCTAGCCTGTGTAAGGCTACATTTGGGATGATCAAATCAACCATTCATTCAGCAGGCAGCACTGACACCCCCCACCCTCTTGCCCTGCGTGCCTGGCCCTCTGTTGAGGGCAAGAGTAGAGAGGAAGAAGGCAACACCCAGCCCCAAGGAAGGGACAAGAAAACTGTTAGGCCTGGGAGGGTCCTTGGGGAAAGCAGGGGCCCCAACTCCCAGCCTTACTTATTCTTTGCAGACTTCTACCATACCTAACGTTTGTTTGTGAGTTCAGCCCTCCCAGGATTGAGAACTGACCTCATAATAATATCTCTGCCTCCAGTCTCATCCTTGAGTCCAATTCAAATCCAATTTTCAAAGCTTCATTAACTAAAGTCTCATTGAACTCTGGCTTCAGCAGGAATACGCATGATACAGTTCCCTGGCCTATCCCAAGCTCTTATACACACATGATTTTTTATCTTTATGACAATGTGTAAGGCAACCCTATTGTAACAGGAGAGAAAATTGGTACTTACAGAAGTCATTGCCCAAGTCATTCAGCTATCAAGTGACAAAACCAAGATTCAAATCCAGGTCATTCTGACTACAGAGCTGAAACCCACATGAAACCTAAGGAGCCGTAACCAGGAATTTTGGTGAAAATGAAGTCCCAGCTGACTGGATGTTCTGTGTTTAGGAATGAGAATTTCCTGGGTGTGTCTTGGTGGTGTGATTGTGTTGATGGTTTGGGGGTTTGGGTAATGTGTGGTCTCTTGGCATTGCATGCTGGAAATGCTTGCAGATTAAATAATGTGATGTGTGGGGTGGAGGGTGTGGCACCAATAACCTTCTCAAAGGGTCGTAGAGAGAACTAGCCCCGCGCGGTGTCCGGGGCCAGAACTGGGGTGGGGCTGGTCCACAGGGCTGGTTTCCCCTCTTGCTCGCTGGGTTTTTGAAGAGCTCTCCGGGTGTTTCCCTCCTGATTCTGGCTCGGATGAGCCATCTCTCTCCACCATATCTGCCTGGTGGAATTTTCGAGTGACAGAAGCTGCTTCACACAGAGACGTGGGCAGATGGCATCGGGGGCACGCATGTCACACCTGGAAGGTTGTGGCATATTTGCCCTTCCCGTTCACAAGCTGCGGGCAAGGGGCGGTGGACACGGGGGTGTGTTTGTGGTGGTTGAGTGGGGAAATGTTCTTTTTGAAAACGCAGAATATACAGTTTTCCTTCACCTCTGAATTTGGGTGGGTGGGCCTTTCCTTTTCTCAACCACAGCGCTTGCCTCCTAGAGGCCTAGCGGCCAGTTGAAGCCAGGCAGTGGGTGGAGGGTTATCTGGCCTCGGTGGCTTCTAATCAGGGAGGACCAGGCCTGCTGCGGGAGAACGTGGCGGGGCTTGGGGCAGCCGCGCGCCCCGGCCAGTCAAGGAAAGCCTTGAGAGACCCTCGGACGGTCTCTGGGGACAAGGCTGGCCACCTCTGTGCCTGCGGCCAGTGCGGTCAAGACAGGCGAGAGCGCCCGGGTCGGGGCAGGGGGGCAGCCGGCAGGCTCACCCTCGAGCCACTAGGACGAGTGCGCTCGGCTTCCCACCGCCAGGGGTCGCCTCGCCCAGCGCGGCCCGAGGGCGAGGCTGGGCTGGGTGGTAGCTGTAGGGTGAAGGGTGGGAGGGTGCGACCCAGCTAAGCCTGGAAAGCGTCAGGCCCCATCCGTAAGCTCACTCCGATCAGCGCTGGGGTCGTGCTCAGCTCGACCCCACGGGAGGGCAAGGGTTAGGACGAGAGGTGGCCTGGGGTCGGTCTGGAAATTGACAGTGACTGTGGGAGAGGGCTGGGTGCAGGGCCTGACACCCTAGGCGCTTATTAAATATTTGCTGAATAGGGAGCTTAGGGACAGCACTAGGGAGCAGCTGGCTCGGGAACCCCAAGCCCAAGTTCACTCTCACTGGGGTCTTGGTAGCTGACGGCCTCTTGGTGACAGTGCCCTGCGCCATGAACCCATGGTTACACGCAGTAGACTCCGCCCGTCCTTCCGGGAGTCATTTAGGGTGGAGGAGCGAAGGAGCTCCTGCGCCACGTTGGCCGAGTCCTGGAGCCTCCGGGCTCCGTGTTCCTCCCCGCGCCTCCTCGCGACCCAGCAGTCGCGACCTCACCTGTGTTCTTAAACGGTTCCTTTCAGACGGCTGAGCTGAGCCTCCAGGGACGGGAGAGATTTCTTCCCCGGACCTTTGTCCCGGTGCTTGGGTGGGTCAGTCTACTATGAGATCGCTAAGGAGACTAGAGACCAAAGGGTCTCAGGACGTCACGGGAACTAACTGGGCGAGTGGAAACGCGCGCCAAGGCCAGAGATTCTCGCGAGCGTTCCTCGGCTTCTCCCAGTGCCAACGCAGGGAAGAGGAAATTGCAGCTTAGAGAAGGTAGAATGAGTGGAAACCGTAGAGAAAGTTTGTGCTTTCTAACGTCACACAACTTAGAGGTTCAGGGCTTGGCCTCTAAAAAGATGCTGCTGTGCCATTTACCCGCTGTGTGATCTTGAGCATGTTACCCAATCTTTCTGAGCTCGGGTTCCTGCTCTGTAAAGTGGAGAGTTAAAAAGTTAACTATTCTGTCCTGGTGTCCTGAAGAGGAAATGGGATAGTGAATGCACAGCTCTTAGCCCTGTGTCTGGCACACGTTAAGGCTGGTGTGTAACATGTGTTAGGCCAGTGTTCTCATCCCTAGATGCAATCATAAGCAAGGGTGACCAGCTTCCCAGAGCTGAGAGAAGTGAGCAAAGTCCTCCCTTCGAGTAAAGTCTGGGCCCTGGTGGAAGAGACCCAGGAAGCGTTGGGGCTGTCACTGCTCTGTATCTTCCCCTCCTGAAAACTAGAGTTAGAGATGGCCCAGTGTGGTGCTGCAGGCATGCCCCTTACAGGATGTTTTCTGGGGCACTCTCCTGCAGGAAATAACTGCAGTCAACAATGGTGACCTTGCTGAGCACATGCCAGTCCTTTAAGAACATCATCTCAATTAATTATCACAACATCTCTGAAAAACAAACAAGGAAAATGATGTACAAGAGAGGGCTGAAGTAACTCACTCAAGGTCACAGAGCCAGCTGGTGGCCAAGCTGGAACTTCAACTTGATCTGGTTCCAGAGCCCGAGGTCCTTCCCTGTGTCCAGTGGTCTAAACACCTACCTCTCCATCAAGTCTAGCCCCTAAGTATGGGACCAGTCCTCCAGCTGGTAGTGGGTGTCCTGGGGTTTGGGCCCGCTATCCACTCCAGGCACTATATGCCCAGCATGGGTTGGAGAAGAGGGCAGTCTTCCTCCCGGCACCTTCAGGAAACCAGGGCCAGCTAGGGCGGTTGGAAGGGGCACACTGGAAGGGGGCTCTGGGCCCTTCTGGGTCACACCCTGGTGTTTGAAGTGGGTCACACAGTACCTCACCCATCTCTCCTACTTTGCAGTGCCAGGATGGGCCTGACCCTGCCTCCCGCTTTCTTCTCTGGAAAGCCCAGATGTCAAAACAAAAACAAAAACAAAGAAATAAACAACGATGCACAGGGAGCTGGTGTTGATTAAAAAATGAGAACTCCCAGCCCCAGATGAGTCTCTGTGTGCACAAGCCACAGCACCCCGCCTCCTCTGCTGGCCCAGGCCTGTAGTCGAGGCCTCTTGGCAACACCCACATCTCCAGACCCCTCCTGAGCAGACTTAGTCAAGAAGGGGTGCGGGCCACACTGGGGGCCTGGTTCAGGCAGCCCTCGCCCTGAGTCCTCTTTTGGGAGGCGAGTGCCCGGGATGGGGCGAGGAGGAAGGCTTTGAGCTCGGCAAGAAGGCCTTCTTGATGTCTGCGGGACGGCCTCTCTGGCAGGGCTTGTGGCCAAGAAAGAAGAAAAGGTTAGTTTAGGTCCGCGGAGGAGGGCGGTCCGCCGCCTCTGAGCGGGGCAGTTTCGGCGCCGGATACCAGGGGGCAGTGCTGCGCAGCGAATGCGGCCGAACCCCAGCTCGCTGCCCTGGGCCGCACGTCCTCTGACTCCGCTATGGTCTCTCAAATACTCTGCAAAGTTGCTCCTAGAGCGCTCCTGACCCCAGTGGCCCTCTCACCCCAACTCGCTAAAGGGGGCGCGCTCCTCTCCCTCAGCGCGCAGCGCTCGATGCGGCGGTCCCGGGGTCTTTTCTCCGGAAAGACAGCTGCCACCTGGTCGGTTTTCGACTACTGACTTGGTCCTAAAGAAAGCTGGGGCGCAGGATGCCCCGTCGGGTTTCTGCAGGCCGTGCCCTAAAGGGTGTTGTTACTAGGAGGAAGGCGTTTGCGAGGACTTCCTCAGCCCGCGAAAATACAGATGCTACTTTGAGAGGAAAGGGCAGCCCGCTTTCCATCGCCTTCCGGATTGCCGTAGAAATCGGTGCGGAGAAGGGTCTGAGGTAGGGCGTAGGCCCACCCTCGGCCAGGTTGGAGCCAACCCAGAGGGACGGCGGTGGGAGGGCTGACCTTTAGCGCGGGGACCCAGCCCCAGGTCCCCCCTACCCCTGGAATCAGTGCTGTTTGGGAAATGCCTTTCCTTCTAGCCTAGAGGAGGTTGTGTTCAGATTCAAAATCTGCAGAAGCAGTGGGCAGAGGGGACCCGTTGACAGTAGCGTGGCTTCCCACCCGCGAAGCTATGGACTCCACTCCCGGTCCCATCGGGAGGAAGACGTCGAGCCCTCCGGGCTCCCGGGGCCCAGTGTGAGCCCAGGGAGCTTGGTGAAATATAAACCGAACATGATTCTCTTTGGGCTCGGCCTGCTTTTGCTGGGATTTTTGTTTTTGTTTTTCTCTTTTTCCCCCCTAATAGCCATTTGCAATAAATAAAATTAGAAGGCAGCTGCATGTCAGCGTTTGAATGCTAGTGGCTGTTTGTTTTTTGAAGAATTCACACTTTAAAATTGCTTTCTGTGAGCCCAGAGGAAGAACTTACAAACCACCGTTATGTAATTTGAAACCATCAATAGCCCCTCTTTAAGGTTGTCTTTATTGTGGGAAGTCAAGGTAATGATTTTGTCGCTGTCTAATTTCATCCCAATGTAGAGCGTCGCTTTTATAGCCTTTCAAAGGTAAGTGAAAGGCGTCAATCTGGGACCCTTTTTGTGGCCGATTAACAGTTTAAAATGGTTTTCTAACCCTGTCACAACTATTGGGCCGATAAACAGGATTTCTGCAGAGGCATTAGCAAGTCTGTAAATAGATCATTTTTTAAAAACTCAGGCAATTCTGCGTTCCTCCGGCAAAAGTAAAACATAGGTCCACAGGGTGGTGTGTGTGTGTGTCTCACCTCCAAGAAGAGGTAGTTACAAACGACTTCTCAAGAGCTGTTTGTGTCCTGGTTATTATTATGATGATGATTATTGCCATAATCTTAGGAGAAAGTGAACAGCAAGCTGACGATACAGGGGTGGAAATCAATGGCTTGTGGGTACTGCATTCACTCTACCTTATTGTATGAAATGTCCTTCTGTTAATCACTGGCAAAGCCGAGCGCCACTGCCGACCGCTTTTTACGTAGAACATCCAAACAGAAAAATCCGATTTTATTGCAAGGGTTGTATAGAAGAAAATATTTTATGTGGACACTGCTGGGACGACTGCGAGAGAAACGAAGAAATTGAAGGCAAACTAGACGCCAACATACGGGTGACCCATCCATCACATTTTATCCCCACTCTACCACTGAAAAATAGTAATATTTTAAGTAGAAGCAAAAAGGCAAACTGGACAACTTGAGACCTTTTTCAAAAAATGAAGTTTAGGCCCATCCTACTATAAGTTTATTCTCCTTGACGCCGTCGCATTTCTCTGATGCTACAGAAACCTCTAACTCCTGGCTCAGGGTCGCGCACCAAGGGCAGACAGCCCGGGGTCACCCGAGGATTCCCTTTGGGTGCAGGCGCGGCCTCTTTCTCCAGGAGGAGGGGGTAGCTCCCCCAGTGCAAAGCGAAGGAGAAATTCTAAGTAGCGGTGAAACTGTCAAGAGGCCCAGCCTGGCACCCACTCCCGCAAGTCACTGGGGGAGACGACACCTCTGAACGTGGAGCGCCCCCAAGATGCTCTTCTGGCGCATCGGGTGGGAAAGCTTGGACTATTTTGTCTTCCCCGCCCCCTCCTGCGCCGGGTTCTGGGAGTTTAGGGCTGAGACCCGCAGAGGAAAGGGCGAGAAGGCGCGTCTGGGCTGGCTGGGGATGCGGCCGCTACGGAGCCCGCGCCCGGCCTCTATCCTCCCGGCCCGAGGCGGGGCCCGACGCCAAGGTGAGGTCGCGGGGCGGGCTGGGACCCCCAGCACCGGGAAGGGCGCCTGCGCTCCAAGCCGTCGGCGCGCGGGGGAAGTCGAGACGAGCAGACCGCCTCCCTCTCCGCTTGGCTCCCCGGCCCCACTTGGCGGTCCGCGCTGGGTGCTCGAGAGCGTCGCGACTCAGGTCTTGGGGGGCGCCTCCCCAGCGCGGGGAAGGACTGCTGAGACGGAGGGGGCAACAGGTCCGCGCGATTGCAGGTCGCGCCTGGCGGCGGCCAGCAAAACCTAAACTTGGAGCTGGACTCACATCTTCACTCCCGTCCCCGACCCCGACCCCGGCCCAGGCAGACCCGAGATGCTCAGGGAGGCCCCGAGTGGCCCTTGTCTCCTCCCCTCCTACAAACACCACTTCCAGTAAAACGGGGCCATCACATCCAGCCTGGTGAGTCCCTGGGCCGCGAGCTGCCCCCGCCAAGGCTCAGTCTCCCCGGTGCTGATCCCCGGCCGAGCCGGCCGAGGAAGGCGGGCAAAGCACCGCGTCCCCGCGGCTCCTACCTCCCCGAGGCGGCCACCTGAGATACGGGGTAGGCAGTGGGGCAATGGGCAGAGGCCAGGCGAAGGGACCCAGCTCGGCTGCAAAGGGCGCGGCCCCGGGCTCAGCGCGCTCAAACAGAGCCCTACCTCTCACCGGTCCCTCGTCTCCGCCTTCAGCATTTCCTTTCCCTCCCGGGGTTTCCACCCCCCTGCTTATCTCTCTTAGTCCCCACTCCTTCGCCGACTCTTTTCCTCCCCACCCTGTCCCCCGCCCCTCACTCTTCTGCAGTTTATCGCAGAGAGAGCCCCCAAACAACCCTCATAAAGCCAATAAACTAAAAATGTAAGCACTGCCCAGATCCATGTGCGTATCCTGGGACTCCTAGAGGGCAAATTGACACCGGGAGGATTTGGATCGGCTTCCTCAGAGAGGCCAGAAAGCTTTCAAATATTCTAAGTCAGGAGACACTTGGCTGTTTTCTTAGCATCTCTGCAGCGACTGAGGACTTCTTTCTTCATCCTCAGACATTCCCAGCCCAGGGACGTTAGCCCATTGCACAGATGGAGGACTTGGAGCAGGGAGGTAACCCCAACTATTATCAACTTAATTTTTCTCATGTGATAGATTTCAGTCGTTTGACTATAATCTCTACCTCCTGTTTTCCATTCCTCTTAACTTAGTTTCTTGACTTTTCTTGGGTAGTTCGACCAACAGAAAGAAGAGAGAGCAAAGATAGCCCCATAATTTTCAATAGAATGAAATAGCAGCCTGGAATTACAGGCACACAACTATCACAAATGAAACTGTGTTTGTGGAAATCTGTAACCCTAGCTATGTAATTTGGAAACAGTCATGAGAAAGGATATTGCACAGGTGAAAGTGATTTTACAATTGCTTCCATATTTTTAATATTTTTCAAAATTGCTGAGAGGACTTACCCTGAATACAAGGATGAATGTTTCAACTTGGAAAGTTCAGAGTAGCCTTAGTCATCAGAGGGCTACAGTTATCATAAATTGCTTTTAAAGTGTATATGAAAGTGATTGAAATTTCCTTTAAAAAAATAGTCTCTGAAGTTGAAAAGTTTCCACCTTTACCAAACAGACTTTCCTAAAACTTTAAAATAATTCCCATGAGCTTTTTTCTTAGAGAAATTTCACATTAAATGTGTTTATGGGACTCTTTGAAAAACAGGAGTTGGAGCACAGCTTTCACGACCATCAATTTCCTGCCAGATTCTTTGAGTTGAGCTTTCCCCCGGGTGCCTAGACCTTCCTCTTCCTGAAGCAGAGTTCTCACAAGGGAAAATTTGCATTCCTAGAGAACTCTGCTTTATGGCAAGTCCAGAAGAGATGCAGGTTTATGCATCCCATGCCTATCAGGGTGGACAAGATTTTGGACATGGGATCAGTGTAAAACCCAGCAAATATTCTGGACATGCTGACAAGATGAGGGAGATGCAAAACTGGCCAGATTCATGGAGGATGTAGACAAAATTAAAACAGTCCCTCGTTTCGCACCAAAGCACTCAGATATTGAGGAAGAGGAGGCTGTGAGATCGGACTTGTCCACAGTATCTGTGTACCTTTATATTTATTACTAATGTCCTTCCCTTTTCTGGAGGTCGTTTTGTTTGGCCAGCTCTGAGTACCTGGGATTTACCGGAAAACTCTTTGCTTTGGTTTCTCCCCGTATTGTTAGTAACAACTTGAATTGAGTCAGCTTGATCTGAATTCTTATATTTTAATTTTGTTCTTTAACAACTAAATCTTCATATTATAGAGTTTTCTGTCCCTACATAATTTTTACTTTTCCCCCTTTAACTTTATGCCTGTACTTCAAACTAGCACTCCTATTCTCCCTATTTATTCTCTCTCAACCACATGAGGCTTCTATGATTTGCATTACTGAATTTCCAAAGCATCTTCAAAATTAACTGATGTCTTTTCTCATTCACTGGAGAATCATTTAACCAAGGAGCCCTAGTCAGCCCAGGAAGGTGAGGGAGAAAATGAGATAATCACATACAGGTAGCTGAGGGCAAAAACATCTCATTGTGTTTTTGTTTTTTTTTAAGATGTCTTTAAATTAGAAATAGCAGATTAATTACTGTAAAACAATAAACTGCCACTCTCCAATGGGTATTCAAGTCAGGATCCCTTTTTGCTACCGACATGATAAAAAAAAAAATAGTGGCCATACAAAACATCAAAAAGTTTTGTCTAACCCCCAATGCCTCGTTCCTGTTACTAACAATCTATCTGGCATCCTTCTTTGTAGGAAATTTGATCTTAGAGGAAAAGGAACAGTTGGAAGGATATCCTGACAGCTGATATGAAATAATTCTCTTGCTGAAACACTTGAAGGGAATTTCAGCAGAACAAATTAGTATTTCCATGACCTATGGCTGCCCCCAAGGAGAGGGAATTTGGGATGGGAGGGGAAATGGCAGTTACTAGGAAATGAAATGCTTACCCAGAGAATTCTAAGCAAGTCAATCACCAGACCAGGCAGGAGTTGGCTGTGGGTTTTGTTTTTTTTTTTTAAATATCCACTTCCCATTTGTTTTACCCAATTCAAAAAATTTTCCCAAGAAAAAAAAATACGCTTGTAAAATGTCTCATTAACAGCAAAGATGAATTGGACCTCAACTTTTGAATGCCACACAGCTTTAATGGAGATTGTAGAAGTTTGTGGAATGAAAGAATACTGCCAGCTTGCACTCGGACAGACTAGTTTCCATCTGTGTGGTAGGGTCTGAGCTGTCGGTGCTACAAAAGCTTCAATTGGCCGAAGGACGACTTTGGCCCTGAATTTTCATTTATTTTTGTTTCAAATATGAAAGGATATTTGTTATTCTCCAAAATTTCAAAATTGTAAATCACTTCCCATTTTAAAAATCTGGTTTAAATTATGTTTTGAGATACATATTAGAAAATCTCTACATTTAATATTGTTTTACAAGGGAAAAAGAGAGAAAAATGGGAAGGTACTGACTTTCTGTGTCATGGGATGGATTCTTGGTTTGTCTTCAGGCATCTCTGATTAATACTTTAAAAATAAAGGTTTTCTCAAATGTGGAACTTTGCCAACACAAAGTACATCTGTGTGGTCAATCAGCAGTCATAAAATGGGAGAGGGTGAGGGTGAGACATGGGGGCAGGGAGAACTCATCTGGTACTGACGTGTGGTGCAGGGATTGTGTTTTTAGGGAAAGCCAGTTTTGTCCAGCAGCTGGTGAAATTCAAAATGGTCCCCAAAGCCTACCTCTGAAGCCGGCCGTTCGGGAACAGTAGAACCAGTGGCTCAGTTAGTCTCGGTACCCTGCCTCCCCACTCAGCAACACCCCAGCCCAGAGTGCCTCCAAAAGCAAGACTTCTCTAACAGAATAGAAGCTGCTGAGAGGGGCTCAGTTCCAGGATCAACAGTTTTTGCTTTAAAAGGAAGGTAGTAGTTCAGCCCCTTGTTTGTTTTTGCTGAGCACCTCGGTTTTGCCTCTGCGGTTCCCCACCAGCAGGAGACCATTACCCGGGACAATGTCCTATTCCATTGTCATTATCGCCTACGGAACTAAAACAATGCTCTGTTTGGCCTCCCAGGCGAGGGGGATTTGTTCTGCTCTTCCTGAAGCAGAGTTTCCGACTGAGTTTCTGACCCAGTCACTTGATATTCAGCAGGGATACCTGGGGACAATTTTTAAAAATCTGCTGTCTTGTGTTTTGTAATTTCATTCTCTGAGAAAAAGCCCAGAAACTCGATTCTCAATCAAGAAGAATCACACCGCGGCTACAGGAAGACGGTTTGCTCAAGCTGGTTGAGCTCTATAATTTAAATCAACTAGATAGGATTTTTTTATAGTTGTCTCATTTTTTTGTTTGTTTTGTATTATCGAATAGCCAATGCCTGAAAGGCTTTTTAATATTGTGTTGTTGAATATCAAACCCCAAAAGGTTAGAAACCACAGGATCTCAGATATTTTCCATTGGGCCACAGTGTTCCCTTCTTTTAAAATACGTAAGTTAAAATATACATATATATAAAATATTGTGACATGTCAGGATTTCTAACATTCATGACAAATGTTGATAAACATTAACTCTTTGGAGCTATTTTGTCAAACTTGATATCTTCCATAGAAGTGAAACAAGTCCACAGAATAGAAGGAAACCATCTGATCTGCCACAAGCATCTCTCTCGACGTCCACCTGCCCAGGCCTCCCGCCCTAAGTGTTTTCACCTGGAAAAAGTCATGTAGCTTAAGGCAGTTGTAGTGGCAGAAAGACTGTCGTGGAGCTAAAGAGTCAGTTTTGCCCTTGGACTTGAGGCAAGCTAATTGTCGGCATCGCTCCAGTAGTTGCTATCAATTTATTACTCATGTTTAGCTATGAGTAACCTGGGAAGCATGAATGTAACAGCTGCTTATAATAAAAGTGTAATTGGCCAAGACTGGCAACCTAAGGAGGCTGAGCCTCATGCTAATGAGGCCAAGGTCGTATGCTGATTTACTTTGTTCTGAGATGGTAATGAATGGTCCCTGTCTCCAGCAGTCCCAGGCTGGATCTGTACAAACCTACCTTCACAGAGCTCGTAGAGAAACAGTTCAGAGCCTCGGTCTTATTGGAGAACAAGGGACCCATTGGGGGAGATGAGATGGCAAAATGCTTAAAAGCTGGGGCTCCAGAGGCAGACAGACCTGTGTCTTAATCCTGACTCCCCCATTTGCTTTCTCGATGACTGAGCAAGTTATTAACCATTCTGAGCTACAGTTGTCTTATCTTTACAAATAGGGAAAATAAAAATACAGTGCTTTGTATCTTAGAAAACGTAAATAACAAAGTGCATGTAAAGCATTCAGCACTCAATATTAGTGATCATCAGTATTATCTGTGTGTACAACAAACAACGCTGACCATCCAAGACCCAACCCTGCAGTTCTTCCTAGTCCTGTCCCTATCACTGGGAAGAATGTTCTGTGGATATTGTGGGCACGTGTCTTACTCCTAGATCACAGGAGACTTGTCATGCACAAGTGGAGCTTCATTTAATTAGTCTGTTTGGGCTGTACATTTATGGACACATTCTGCAAATCCCAGTGGTCTTCATAGTTATGATGATGACTTTTATTTAATTGAAAAACAGTTGAGAAAGCCAGGATTTTTTTAAGTCTTAGTTTTACAGATAGGAACCTAAAAGTAGCAATAAATTGGAGGGTTCAAGTGTTCAGGTAAGACTGACCAAGAGGTTGAGATCATTGAAGCCAACATATTTTGTTTCATTTTTCCTTAAAAATACCAGATGTGACAAAATTGGTCCAGCCTTCATAAGAGCTGTCTGAAATCTGGGAGACCTTCTTTTCAAGTTAACTCCTGCTGTCTGAGCTGACTGAACATGTAAGAAGTTCTCATTTCCCTACTGATGGGTTGAGACTCTGAGAAGCCTATGAACTAAAGAAATACCCCCTCTGGTTTCATGGGAGGTAATTTTTGTAAGGTCATAGTTACCTCTAATACCCTTCCCCTGGTGTTCCCTAGTCCTAAATTTACTCATTCTGAAATGTTATAGTTAGAGGGTCATGCTTTTCCTGACACTCCATTGGTTGATTTGTAGTATGATCCCATTACACTTTACTAGACATGTGTTACATTTGCAGGAAGTCCAGGATTATGCCAACAAGCCAACTAGATAACCCCTGTGGTCTCTTTACAACTATTCTGAAAACTTCCTTATTTTGCTTTTTAAACATCAGGGGTTTGGCTTATAAGAGGAAAATTATGCCTAACATGCTCTGTCATGGGTTCTGACCTATTAAACTCTTTCTTGATTATTCAGTTGGGCATCATTTGTCCTGGTCCTTTCTTTAGAGCCAATTCTTACATTTCTTATCCTGTGTTACCTGTGAAGCTCCCACAATCACATGAGCTACTTTCACCTCATCACTGTTTCTTTGACTGAAGCCTGAGTCCCATAACCTCACCACACTGGCCACAGCTTCAGGGAAGAGATCCCTGTGCTCCTCTGAAAAGCTGTAGCTAATCCTGCATGGTCAGCCTCCAGCTTCTCTCATAGGATTTTGGTGAAAATAGATGAGATGGACTACATGGAAGCTTTCTGTCAACCACAAATCAACTGTACCAAAAGAAAGTGAGCAATTGTTAAATTACAAGATGCAGGAAAATAACAGAATTATTATTAAACCTTAAAAGGTGACTAGAGATGACAAATGCTAAATTCAGAAGCATGGCTGTCTCGTTCCATCAGGAGTGGGGGAGGGGTGTGGGTACAATGGGAGTGAGTGCACAAAGGCCTTCAGTTATGTTGGTGGGCTCTGTGTTATGGTGAGGGGCGGTCACATAAACGTTCACGGTCTCACATTTATAAATGTTGGTATATGTGAAATATTTACATACCATACATATGTTTGTATGTATATACCATGTGTGTATACATATATAAAGGACTTTAGTTTGGGGGTCTAAATAGTTTCATATTACAGGTGAGAAAACTGAAGCCTGGAGAAGGAAACGCTTGCTTGGAATCAGTCTCTCAGCAGCTAAACTCGCGCTGTATCTTGTTTCCCCTCCCCCTCGATCTGTATGTTCCTTATCCTCTGTAAATCTTATCGTCATCCTTCATTCCTCTGCTTCCATCGCCCCCATACTCAATCCAACAGCAGGTCCTGCCAGCTCGACCTTCTAAGTATGTCCTGAGTCCACCCACTTCTCCCTGCTGTCATTGCCAGCAGCGTGCTGGCGCATTTCCCCAGCAGCACCAAATGGTGGAGCAGGGCAGCATAGGTAGCTGAGAGAGCACTGCCTTTAGTCACATGGAAAACAGAAGTAACCATCACTGCTGTTATTCATACTTCACAGGGCACTTTTGTGGATAAACGAGGACATATCTATATGTGCATAAACAAAGAACACTGTGAAACATTATGAATACGGAGGCGCACACACAAGCTTCCACAGTTTCGGTTACATGCAAAGGGCATGTACACTCCTCTTATGCCCCTGAGTGTTTTCTCCAGTTCTTTGATGGAACATCTTACTTTCTGGACCGTGATAGGTCATCATGAGCCTGCCTTATCCTTGCCAGATGGAAACCCATTGAAGGCAGAAGTCTGAGTCATCTTCACATCCACAGCCTGGGGCCCCGCAGGGACAGAGCATGCGCTCTGCTGAGTGGGTGTTGAGTGAACCTTTATTCAGAATAAGCCAGTGCTGTTGCTGCTGTCTCCATTCCACCATTGTGCCTTTCTTCATACCCGTGTAGGTGGAAGGACCCCCTTCTCTCACACGTCCGTCCTTTCCATCCTTTAATGCCCGTGGAGTCCCACACCTTCAGAGAAGTCCCACTCCACAGTCCAGCTTGCATTCCGGCCATTGCTTTCTTTCTTTCCAATTCCTTCCCTGTTTGCAGCTGGAGCCACAAAATTCAGCCTTTAGGGATGTTGTGACTCATTTGATGTTTTAATGGAAGACTGGAAGTATCTCGGGCTGGGGCCATGATGTCTCAGTCTCCCGTCTGTAACCCACTGGCCTCGAAATTCCTTGAGAACAGGGGCTTGGTCTGTCTTGTTCACTGTTGCATCCCCAGCATCTGTACGTTACCTGTCAGAACAGACACTCAGTAAATGTTTGCTGAATTAATGACTGGATTTTACACATAATAAGTGCTCAATAAGCACTTAAGCATGCTTGGCCAAAATAGTCCAATAACACACCTTATTACTTCTTCATAGCACTTACCACTGTCTGGAATTATCTAGTCGGTTAACGAGTTCACACGTTCCTTGTCTATTGCCACTTTCTCTCTAGCCCATAGGGAGCTTATAGTCTAACAGACAAGGCCCTTGTTTGCCTTTTTCACTGCTGTGTCTCTATATACTTAGACTGTCTGGCAATTAGTAGGTGCTCAGTAAATGAATGAATGAAAAAAAAAATCATAGTACACTGTTATGGGCTGAATTCTGTCTGTTTCCCCACCCCGCCCAATTCACATGTTGAAGCCCTAATGCCTAATGTGACTGTATTTGGAGATAAGGCCTTCAGGGAGGTAACTGAGGTTAAATGAGGTGCTGAGAGTAGAGCTCTAATCCAATAGGGCTGGTGTCCTTATACGAAGAGGAAGAGACACCACTTGAGCACAGAGTAAAGGCCACATGAGGACATAGCGAGAAAGTGGCTATCAGTCAGGAAGAAAGGTCTCACCAGAAACCAAACTTGACAGCACCTTGATCTCGGATGTTCAGTCTACAGAACTGGGAGAAAATAAATTTCTGTGGTTTAAGCCGCAGTATTTTGTTACGGCAGCCCTTGTAGACTAAAATATACACAATTACTAACCGGTGGGCTGGCCTTGGACAAGGCACTTAACCTCTGTGTGCCTTACTTTCTTTACCAGTAAAATGGAACTAGTAATAGTTCCTGCCTCGCAGAGCTGTGATGGAAGTTAAATGAGTTAATATATTTAAGGCCCGTAGGGTGCTGTAACAGTGTGAGCTGTCTGAGTTAGTGATAGCAGTCTCGATCGATTTAGTGAATGACAGGGATCATGCACAATTTTAGAAGTCCCAAGTAGGACATCTGGAAAGAAAATATGACTTGGAGGCCCTAGACAAGCAGGCAGATGCAAAGAGGCAGAGGAGGAAAAGATATTCTGGGGGAGACAGGAGGGGAGGCTGTGTGATGAGTCCAGAGCAGCAAACAGGGTAGCCTGGCCTGGGCAGAGAGTCTGTGGAGGAGAGTTCCATTTCTATTTGCTCAAAAATATGGGTGTTTCAAAGCAGAGAAGAAGCCGGCTGACATTCTGACCATGTTTTGCATCAGCAGTGATTCTGTTGTTTACCGGCTTTCTCAGGTTTGTCAAGAGGCCCTGCTGGCCTGCCCTTCGCCAGCTGTCACTTCTCTCCCTTCTTGGCTCCGTGCTCTTTCCTACTCAGCACACTCTGCTTCTCCTGTTCTCCTCTAAACACCCACCCAAGTGAATGTCCTGGTGCAGGAGGACGTCCGTCCCAAGTCAGCCATTCCCTCCTTCTCTGGCATGCAAAGATTTGCTCTGTAAAGAGAATTTAACTAGAATGTTTAATTCACTGTCGTGTAAGTTGATCGGTATAGACAGCTGGAATCCTTTTTGGTTTGGTTTTATTGTCTTTAACCCTCAGAACCGAGGCAGGGTTGGGGACTGAACCTTTGGGTCACTCATTGCCTTTATCTTTCTTCTCTGCTCTTCTCCAAGAGCTGAAGGACTGGCCTTTGCATCCACGGACACATGCCCATGTTCTCTCACTGCACCTCAACTGGCAGGGTAGATACCAGACTACAGGCTCTGCCACAAGCTCTCTGGGTACAGGAGAGGGAATGCAGACCTTGGAGTGAAAACATAGACTGGTCTCCTGACTCTGTTTCTGCTTCCTCTGGACTTGTCACTCTGGGAACCCTGAGCCTCAGTGTTCTCACCTGGGCACAGACAGTGGGGAGGACGGACGTGAACACTCTTGGAGACTCGTAACACACCAGGTAGATGTGGTTGTTCTTATTGTTTCCACCAGCTGCCTGTCATCTGTTCTCTCCCCTTCCCTGGCCTTGTGGTGGCTGGATCTCTGAACTAGGGAGGAAGAAGAGGGAGGGGCCCAGTTGGCCTCAGGGCCATTCCCCCCACGTAAGGCTTTCCTGCTTGCTATTTGGATAGCCCAGTGACTCTGCCTTGAAGCAAGCAGTCTCTGCCTAAGGACCCAACTCCCCTAGGCTTACAGGTGGAACTAAGGAGTCTGGGAATGGTAGAGCTGGGATTACCGCTCTCCTTGGACCACCGATCCTGCCTTGCTCCTCCTTCAGCAAAAAAGAAAATGAAGTTTAGATGGAGTGGGGTCTTGCCTGGGATCACTCAGATTTTTAGTAAACTAATTATCTTCTCTTTAACCCCAAACACATTCTCCTGAGACGTGGTATTCCTCTGAGCCACTGAGATTTCAAGCCATTGAAGAATGAAAGGCAGGTTGAGTGAGTGACTCTTTCTGATTGAGGTCAAAAATCAGGACGAGTGGAATGCAGAACCCTGGGGATTCTGATATGGTCAACCAGAACGCTCTGATGTGCATTTTCATCTGATTGCCTCCAAATAACTTCACCAAGAGTAGCAACAACTCCCTTTTATGAAAAACGGGGCAAAATGTAAAACCAGGTTAAATAATTGGTCCAGATTAAGAATGCAGTGGGAGAAGGCGCTGCAGAATTTCAAAACTGTGAGTATTTTAAAGCATTTGTATATTGGGCAGCAGCTACCAAATATTTGAAAGGGCGTAGGGGGTGGGGGCAGGGTTGAGTGTCTTGCTTTGCACCAGAGATATTTGGCCACTGGCTGGTGTAGGGCATTGGGTGGGTGTCTGCTCCCCACACCTCTTGATGAGACCCTTTCTGCAGAGACAGAGCTTGGTTGGCCCAGGAGTCAGCCTTCCTCCTCCTTCCATGTACCTGGGCCTCAGACAAGGTCTCACAGAAAGAACCTTAGGAGAAGGGACCACAGCCCGCCACAGCCGCTCAGGCTGCCTGCAGAAGGAGAGCGTCCACAGTGTTACGACTTGGTCTTCTGTTGGTGTTATCGTGGCAGTGGCAGAACGTTGCCATAAACAGCCTCCGAGGATATCAAATGCCACCATCACACCTCCGTTATTTAATCTCTCACAAAAGCTGTTCACGGTTCCGGGTACTCCTCTTCAAGAACATTACACCTTAATTTTATTAGCTTTTTTCAGAGAACTCAAACAGATTACAGAGGCTCAATTTTCCCTACCAGAAGTCATGCTGCTTCAATTAGTTAATATTTGTAAAGCGCGTTTGAAGAGGGAAAGTGCTGTAAAAGTACTAAGTAGTAAGTAGTATTAGGAGTTACTCAGCACATTTTAATATAACATCTCCTGGTTATAAATGTCATCCCTTCCATCTCATTGGGGGTGTGTTAGTTCTGACCATTACATAATTCATTCCATGGAGAGTGTTTCTGTCTCCTTTTGGGGTCACATTGGGCACCCTGGCCGGTTACAGCCATCTGTAGCCCTGGGACCACAGTTCTCCCCTTCTGTTGTAGCTGAGAGTCTTGGCAACAAACTCTTATTCTCTTAGAACAAACATTCCTCAAAAGTAGCTAATAGTTTTCTCATGTTCTTTTCCTCTTTTCACAAATGCAAATCTGTGCCCTCCACGTACCAGTCACTCCCTCCCTTTGGCTCCACTTTTCTTGTCCAGGCTAACGGTTTTGCTGAGTGACCTTGGATGAGTCAGCTCATCTTTCTGCTTTCCTTGATCCCTTTGGCTGTGTTGCAAGGACCTAACACAAAACATCTGGGGAAAAACTATGCTCATACGCGGTTGCATATTCTTGTGTTAATGCTCTCACCTCTGCCAGCTCTAAGTGGTGAATGAAGGAAAGTCCACGTTGCCCCCTCTGTTTCCACACTAGTATAATTTTGCTTTTCAAACATACGGTCATCTCTCCCTTATCACAAAGGAATACAGTGTGACGCATATGTAATTTTTCTTAGTTTATTGTATATTAAAATGTTCCTTGAAGGTTTTATGTGCTTCCCTGCTTTCTTAAACAAAAATGCAATTTAATCTTTTGAGGGTCATTTCCCTGAATATCCATTGTCACATTGCATTCTTAATGCTTTCACGCCCTCAAGAGCACTTGAGGTTATAAGTACTTGTGTCCCAGGAAAGTCACCTCAGATTGTGACATTTTTCAAGTTACTTGGTTTGTTTTCTATTTCTCTCTCCAAGCAGTACTTTCCCTTCCCATTTGCTGCCTCTTATCTTATGCAGGCTATGAAATGGGTAAGTTAGGTTGTTAGAATTAGGTCTAAAATAAGAGTAAATAGGCTTTGAATGAGGGACTGAGAAGGTCTCCTATAAGCCAAGAACCCAGGTTGTAATTTACAGATTCTTTGACACAGACATTTTCACTACTCGATGGTCTTGTCTTCATCCTCCAGTTGTGGCTCTCTTCTAGATGGGGTGAGGTTTATAAAATAAGTGACTTCTGGGCAAGCATTCCTGCACACTGAAATAAAAACACTTTATGGCTCTGATACAGGGAGTTCTTAGAGACTTGCATAGAGTAGGTTGTCAGTACCTGCTTGTTGAATAAATGGCTCCAGCAGCTTTTCAGGCAGTAAGAAATTTTAGAAAATGATGGGTTTAAAGACACTTTGAACACAAATGTACTCCTGTTAGAAAGATACAAATTTATAAGCCAGATTTCCTGGAAATCCTCAAAGTTCTCTGTGACCCAGAAAATATTGTAATAAAATCAACCTTTTTTTTCATTCTCCCAGAATGCTTCACCTGGAGAATTTCACTGCCAGCAACCACCTGTTGTCATTTTTCTTTTACCACTCGAAGGGCAAATGTGTCTCTGACTTCCTAAAGTGAGAGCAGAACATATTCATTTGCATCTTTGTTTTTCAAAAAGAGAAACTAATTCAGAGCTCTGTACCCTAAGGTACATCCCAGTGAGGTGGCCCCATTCAGTTTTCAAGAAGTGATGAAGATCTTGGCAAAGACCATGTTCATCCCATTTCCAGCTCTAACAGTTATTCTCTATGGTCTTAAGAGTGACACACTATGTCTTTTTATTAGCCCAGCCTACACTGTGTAATGTCTGAAATAGACAAATTACAAAATTAAACTTATTTATATATAAATATATATATATATATAATATATATATATATAAAATATATATATAATTCTACTATATATATATTCCACTATACAGTTCATTGGTCAAGATCATGAATTTGGATATAGAACCCAGGTCCTGGGTTTGAATCCAAGCTGTATCACTTCCTAGCTGTGAGACCAAAGACAAGTTGCTTAACCTCTCTGAGCCTCAATTGCTCATCTGAAATACGGGTGTTTCAGTTACCTATTGCTGCAAAACAAACCCACCCAGAACACAGTGGTTTAAAACAATAGCAACCATATATTTTTTTCAAGATTCTGCTTTTTGGATAGGGCTCAGCATGGATGGCTCATACCTGCCTCACATGATATTGTCAGGATCCCTTATAAGGTTACATTCAGCTGGAAGTTCAGCTGGGCTGCAACGTCCAAGGTGGCCTCACTCACATGACTGGAAGTTGGTGCTATCAGCTGGGGTACTTCAATTTTCCATGTGGCCTCTCTTCCTCTGGTAGTCTAGATTGGCTTCTTTATAGCAGGACAGCTGGATTCCAAGAAAGCAAAACCAGAAGCTACCTGGGTTCATTAAGACCTAGCCCCAGAACTGGCACGGAAGCATTTCCACCTCATTCTGTTGATCAAAGCATGTCATGAAGCCAGCCACAGTTAGTGAAGGGGAAATAGGCGCCATCTCTTGATGGAAGGAATGGCAAAGAATTTATGACCATTAATTTTTGAGGAGGAGGTAGCTGGGTTTGTTTATTTATTTTTGGAGGAGGTGCTGGGGGTTGAACCCAGGACCTTGTACATGCTGAGCAGCACTCTGCCACTTGAGCTATCCCCTCCCCCATGACCATTTTCAATCCAACACAATGGGTACACATAATTGTCCTTTTCTCAAAGGGCTGTTAGAAGAGTTAAATGAGATTAGAGCAGTTAGTAAGTCCTTAATAAATGCTCATTGTTTGTTACTGTTATACAGTGTTGAATCAGTATAAAGCCAATCAGCTTTGCCATTTACTATCTGGACCTTTCAGTTACTCTGTCTGGCTCTTGGTTCCTTCTTGCTATCTCTGGTTCTGTCTAACAAGTGCTAGCCCTGTGGGAGATGCTCGAAGAAAGGTAGTAACAGTAAATGTTTACTGACAGTGTTGGCGATGCGACAAGCACTAGTCTAAGCACTTTACTTTGGTTACAAACAGCCCAGTAGGTACTAGGGCTAACCTTATTGTGCAGATAAGGCTACTGAGTCACAGAGAAGCCAAATAACCACCCTAAAGCCACACAGCTTTAGTAAGTAGGGGAGCTGATAGAGGAACATAGAAGTCAGACAGGCTGGCTGACCCCAGAACCCTATTGGTTTATTATACCACTCTAAGGCCCCTTCCAACTCAAAAATTGTATGCTGCGTCTATGTACAAAATATAGAGAGCAGTTGAAAGAACTTAATTTTTTTGTTATAAAATACAAACTTGAGAAATGGAGTTGGCAGTGGGATCATTTGCTTGAAATGTGGTCAGAATAATTCAGAATTTAGCTCTCCACACGTTGACTAATACTCTACCCTCAGGTAAAATGTGGAAGAAATATCTGGATGTAAGGCTGTATTTTTCACTTTGGATATTCAGCACCAGTTCTTAATTCAGTTGCTTCTCCAGTGCCGTGACTGGAGGAAATGGAGATAATGACAATTAGATGATACTGAACTTAGCACCATCAACTTTGATTGGGATGACAGTCTCAGTACACATGCTAGGGATTCTTGTTTTTAATTAGTCATTATTATCAGATGCTTGATTCGCTATTACAGAAACTTAATTTCTGGTTGTATCATCTTCTCTGGTGCACTTCTTTTTAAAATGATGTCACAGACATTAAGTTTTGCTGTCCCCAAGCCACCCTTAATCTAAAATGATCTCAGATTTTCTGCATGTCTTCCCCTCCTACATCTTTATGAAATAAAATATGAAGATGGAAAAGGGAAGCCATGTGCAATACTTCTGATCCTGCTTTCTGCTGCTGTGACAAGGTGGAAGCAGGAAATATGAAAAGCACCAGCAAGGCTCAGATTGTGATTCAGTTAATTTATCTGGCATCATTTCATCAATTCCAGAGAGAGACTTCACTTTATTCAGGTTCTGGGAAGACTGGGTGGTGGTGGGCGTGCAGCTTTAAGCCAGGAGACCAGGATTGTAACACAGGTGCCCCCACTAACTAGTTGTCTAATCCTTAACAAGTCACTTTGTCTTTCCAGGCTCATTTTCCTCATCTGTCAAGTCAGATGAAGGTTAAGGAATAGTCGATCTCTAAAAATCCTTCCAGCTCTACAGTTCTATTCTGGGTCTGTCTGCACCTGCAGACAGTGATGTGGGGGGCAGGCAGGGCACTGGGGAGGAAGATACATTTAGTCAAGAGAATAAAACACTTTAACCTGGAGCAGCCCTGTGTCCTCATGTGTTATGAGGTAGGCTTGTCTCAGATTATCCAAATAATTGACTGGATTCTCTCCTTTCTTTGCCAGTGGACACACAGCTTTAGTTTTTCTGGGAGTAGCAGCTGCTTCTCTGAAATTTCCATCCCAGGGCTTCTGTCTCCACTGGGTCCTCTCAGAAGCCTGTCATAGTTTTTCTGGATAGATTCCCATAGAATTTTAATCGAGTCACATTAAAAAAAAGTACTACACATAATAAAAGGCAAACCCAGGTTATGGGTTGACTGTTTCTTTATTGAATTGACTTCAAGGGCTTGGAACCTAGGAGGGCATCATTTGTGCTACCAGCTCAGAGCCATGGCTAGGGAACTCATGCCAATGAGTTCCCTTACTTAAGGGTCTGTGCTTGAAGCTATAGGGAAAAGTCCTGCCACAGGTCCTGACACCTCCAGACTCTTGGTAACTAGCTGCTTAATTAAACTGATTGTTTTCCCATAATATCCCATTTTCTTCTTATCCCCAGTAAGTATTTGCATTTCCAGTAAGGGGAGGGGGCGGGCTGGGGTAGGGGGCAGTCCCTGCCCTCAGGAAACTCAGCTAACTTAAGCTAACTTTAAAAGATGTAGTTCTCCAACTTTGACTTGTGGAAAGTTCCCCTGGGGAGGCAGCTAGAAATGCGCATTCCTGGACCCTGCTCTCAGAAATTCATTCAGTAGGTTTGGAGCCAATAAAACTGCAGTTTATTCAGCCCAGGGCAGCTTGATACAGGAAGGTGAGAGACTACTAAGAAATGCTCATGGCTAGAAATAAGCAGCATTATTAGAAACGGGAACTTTACTTTTGGATTTGTATTTCATGTTGTCTGGAAAAAATTCATGAAAACTGATGCCTAATACTCAGGGTTCCTGGCATTAACATTAACATCATTGCTCTCTATCTCTTTTATACACATTACAATCACTGGCAGATTCCAAAAACTTAAAGCAGACATATTACTACCTCCCTGAAGGAGAGGTTAAAAAAATCAAATGCACGGGTAAGTGACTGCTCAATAAATAGTTGCCACTTAGAACAAAATACGTCATTGTTAACCCCTACGAGAGCGGGGAGGGGCAAGGATGCCTGAGGCCCAACTTCAGGTCGGATTTGGCCACCGTAGGGAGAATCCTCTAGCGCCGGGGAAATGTGGCGGGGCCACCACCCTGGGACGCTCACCCGGGCATGCTTGCTGCGGGCAGCAGTTAATTCCTTGGACAGTTCCCCATCCTCGACCTAAAATAAGAGGTGGTAGGTTGGGCATTTTTATTTTTAAAGACTTCTGTCTGGGCCTTCCACCTGGCGCGGTAGGTTTCAGCATGGGTTTCAGAGAGCGGCGGCGCTGGGTGCGGCCTGAGATCTGGGACTCTCCGCGGTCCGGAGGTCTCCGGAGTGGGTAAGGAGGCCCCAAGGGACCCGGAGCAGTTGGGATGGGGGCGGAGGGAGGGCCTGGCCCCAGCCATCTGTCGTAGGGTTTAAGGCCCCATTTCCTAGGTGGTGGGGAAGGCCTGGTGGGCCGGGTTTTAGGGCACCACGGTCTCCCCGCCCGCGGAGGCCCCCAAAATTGCCTCTGGTTGAGCTCTGCAGGTAAACAAGGGCCCCATACCCAGCCCGAATCCCCGTCAGGAGGACCCGAATCCCAGGTACCCGCACTGGCTGTGTGGTAATGGGAGCCAAGACCCCGCGGTGGCGCCCCACATTGGCTCGGCCCGCGAGGGAGTGAAGCCCTCGGGGCCTCGAAACGCCAACCTGGGCGTTTGAACATTGAGGCAAAGTCGGAGACTTGGCTGGATTCTGTCTAAAGTCCACTCTACATCTTCAAGACCGGAAGGCCACAAAGACACCCCCCCACCCCTGTCGACCGGCCCCGGCAGAGCCAGGAATCAAAGGCACTTTCCACCCAGAGGCCCAGTTGGCGTCGGGTTTGGAGGGCTGCGCCCGCGGAGGAGGACTGACGGGCCACCCATCTGCCGGGGACCCGGGATACCCGCCCTGCAGAGACTAGCTCAGGACAATCGCGCGCGCCCGCGCGCGCGCACCGTCCCCCCCCCCCCCCCCCAACGTGCGCACACACAACCCCCAACCAATGAAATAAAGTAAAAACCCAAGGTCTGCCTCCGGGGCCAGAGACACCCGCCGGAACCGGACCAAGCGTTGGTTCTCCCAGCGAACTAGGGGGTGGGGGGAGGAAGGGAAAGGGGGAGAGTGAGAAGGACGCGGCTCAGGCCCCCTTCATCATCACCACCCCCGACACTTGCTGGGGTCCGGCTGGTCGACGGCGGCGGCGGGACGGTGGGGCGGCCCGAGCGCATCTTGCTGCCAGCCGGAGCCCCTCGGAGCCCACCGCACACACTTGTAACCCCTCCCCTCCCCTCCCCCTAGCCCACCGGCTCGCTGCGACCCCCGCCCTCAGCCCCCTCCCTTTCCCCGCCCGCCTCCGCCCCCATTCTTGGAATTGTGTGGAAAAATTCTCAGCCAAACCTCCCACCTCTCCTCTCCCCCAACCTCACTCCCTTTAAAAAACCCCCTTTCCTCCCCGGCCCCTGCACTCTTTGTGAATGAGGGCAGGGAACACGGCCCTTCCCCCGCCCAGGAGCCACGCCAGACCGCCGCACTCAGAGGACTGTTTGTTAATAGTCCAATTAGATAATTGCCATCTTTCACTCCTTTTGCTCCGCATTTCCCATAAAGGAATGAATGGGGAGAGCGGCGTGGAGAGGGCTTCTGCCCCGGCAAGGTGACGAGAAGGGCTGGAGCATGCTCCTTGCACAAGGCCATGCGCTTGAATTGAATCATTGTGGCCTAATCAATGCTCTTATTGGATTACTGGCTGTTGCTTTTCTCAAAGATATTGTAGCAGAGACAATGAAATAGCTAGGGGAAAACTTTTTTTTTTTTTTTTTTGAAGCAGATCTCACAGTTGAGATTTTCTCGGCTCTCTCTCCCTCTCCCCCCTTCTCTCCTGCTGGACTCTCTGAGTACAAAGCTGCCCTTTGAATGGGCTGCCTCAGGGCTGCTGGAGGTGCAGGCATGAAAAAATCCAACTGGAACTAAATGAAGAGAGGTGGCAGTTTAAGATGGCTGTCGGCGTCGAGGTGTGTTAAGAAGGAGCTGTTTGGGACGAAAGCTTGGCTTTTTAGAGTGTGGAGGAGATACTTTTTGGGAAAACTTTTTCTCCTCCCTCCCTTTCTTTTTTTCCCCCTAGAGGCAACTGCTTTCTTCTGCTGCAGGGTGTGTAAGGGTTTTTGTTTTGTTTTGTTTTTTTCCCTCCCCCCTCCACCCTCATTCAGCTCTATCTGTGGAGTGTGGAGAAAACCCCTCTAGCCGGTATGTGAACAGGAGGGTCAAAGGCAAAGGGAAAGTTAATAATGCCTGCTAATGGTACTAACAATTCAGGATGAATCTTGTCAAAAGTTTTTCTGGAAGTGTGGGTCTTTGATTGTGTGTTTCCTGAAAGCAAGACCAATCATTTCCGTTTATTCACTGGCTAAACCCCTACTTGATTGGGGACAAGGACAGAAACCATCCATTACGATCTGATATATTATCCAAACAATTTAGTGTATTCATGAGGTAACCGAAACGTGGGGGCTGCGAAATTACCCGTAATCAATTGCAACAGCGAGTGTGCGTCCCCCCGGGTGTCGGACAACTGCAACTCGCGGTCTCAGTAATAGGCGGGAGCCGCAGCAATTCGGAGTTGCGCTGCTCGCTACCTGATCGCCAGGCTGGGGACACTGGACGTGCTCAGAGGACGCGGGCGCTGACGAGGCGGCCTCGCCGCTGCTCCACCGGGATCCTGGACCAGACCCGCCGCCTCTCGGCGAGCGCGCCACTCGGCGGTCGCCGCTGACCCGCCCGCGGCCGCCGCAGCCGCCCCGCGGGGACATTCATTCCGGCCGCTTGCCTCTCTCTGGGCCGGGCGTAGGGGCTGCATTGTAGGGGTTTTGTCCCCCTCTGCCTTTTTTTTTCTTTTCTCCTTTTTTTTTTTTTTTTTTTGTTTTTTGTTTTTTGGGGTTTTTGTTGTTGTTGTTGTTGTTGCTCTTGCCTCTCCTATGTTTGGGAAAACAGACAAAATGGACGTTCGGTGCCACTCGGACGCAGAGGCTGCCAGGGTCTCGAAGAACGCGCACAAGGAGAGCCGGGAGAGCAAGGGCGCGGAGGGGAACCTCCCTGCTGCCTACCTCAAGGAGCCGCAGGGCGCCTTCTCCGCGTCGGGCGCCGCGGAAGATTGTAACAAAAGTAAATCCAATTCCACAGCCGACCCGGATTACTGCCGCCGGATCCTGGTCCGAGGTAGGAATGGGGCAGGGCTGCGGGGAGCGTTCTTTAGGGGCGACTCCGAGGCTTGAGCTCCGCGCCGCCGCCAACCCTGGCCGCCGGGGACGGTCTGCGGGCTGGGACTTAAGAGAAAGTTGCTGGCCCTCCCCGCCCTGGGTCCGGCCGGCCGCTGGGGACTCCCACCTGGGGCGCGCTCTCTCCGGGAGCCTGGATCCCTCCAAGCCTCGAGGGGCCCCGCCGGCTCGGCTGCTGAGGGAGCCGAGGGTCTGTGCGGGCCGGCTCAGGCTCCAGGCTGCGGCCTCCCACCCGGGAAAGGAGCAGGAAACTCTGGAGGATGAGTTCGCGTTCTGCTGGTCGGAGGACCTGACCGAAACCCTCCCGCGGGCTCCCGCATGCTGGCGAGTTGAGCGCGGCGCTGGAGAACAGCCGCGGACTGCGGGCTGCGGGCTACAGCCCGGCCAGTGGCGCGCTGGGCCGAGGGGCCCGGCGCCGCGCTCCGGGCTGGCGGGCGCCTCTGGGAGAAGGAGCTGGGCTGGGTTGCCGGGCCGCGAATGTCGCCTTAGTGCTGGGCTCGGCCTCGCTCTGCTGCGCCGTGTGCGCTCGGCTCGGGCGGCGGCGGTGGTGAGGCCCGGCCTCGGCCCGGCGCCGCCCCCGCCAGCAGATCGCCAGGCCCCGCAGGCTCCGACTCCGTCCCTCCTCCTTTCGCCGCCTGGGCTCGGGAGAGGAGACCCCAGGGTGGGGGTGGGGACCGCCGGAGAGCGGTCTGGTCAACACGCTCCAGAGCTGGGGCAGGCAAGTCCTGGGTTGGTAAGTGCAGGCACCCTCAGGTTACAGGGGACCCAGTCTACGCAGCCGAGGCCCCCAGGCAAAAGGAACGTTAGACGATTTGAAATTGATTGTTTTCCCTCCCTTGTCCGAAAGGCTCTACAAAGGCCAAGCCCGATTTCCCCTCCCATCAGATATGTGGAGTTAGTACCCTCACCCACCAAACACACAGCTTCCTTGCTCCCCAGCTGTAGCTGCACCCCACCCACCCACCTCCGGACTGCAGGCTGCTAGTGATTATGTCCCATAAGCCAACTCCTGCCAGGGGAGGTGGTGGGAGACAGGAGGGTGATGGTGCCTGACATCTCCCCTTCCCCAGATGCCAAGGGGTCCATCCGAGAGATCATCCTGCCCAAGGGCCTGGACCTGGATCGGCCCAAGAGGACGCGCACGTCCTTCACTGCGGAGCAGCTCTACAGGCTGGAGATGGAGTTCCAGCGCTGCCAATACGTGGTGGGCCGCGAGAGGACGGAGCTTGCGCGGCAGCTCAACCTCTCCGAGACCCAGGTACCCGTCGGCCCACACAGCTCGGCACTAGCCTCCTTTCCCATCACCCCCAGCCAGCTCTTCCACATCACCTAGCTTGGCTCTGGACAGAGCCTCCCAGAGGAGGTAGAGGAGATAGAGAGGATGGGGAAGAAAGGCCTAATGCTTTCTCCCCTTCCTAAGCCATCCTTTCCCCCTTCACCCCCGAATCTTCCAGGGCCCATGAGACCCCAAATCCTGTCCTTTTGGATTTCTTTTTGGACCCCAAGTCTTGAGAATTCCCTGCTTGCCTCTGCTTTTGGAGGAACTGATTTTTGTCCCTGTTTTGGCCACCCCATTTTGGCCAGATTTCCAGGCACCACCCCCTCTGGAGACCCCAGCCTTAAACAGCACCCAGGCCCACTGAGCAAAAATGGGGCTAGGGCCAAAGCCGCCTGTTCCAGCGCTGTGGGTGACAATTTGGGATTAGAGAGGTGCATATTCCACAGATCTGCCTTTGCAGACCAGGCTGCCCTCCATGGCCTTGAGCTAGACCCAGCCCCATTCCCAGTCCTGAGCACCTAGGAGGCTCTGCCTTCAGTGCCAGTGATGTGTGAGTTATGGGATGGGACGCAGATTTTGGGCCTTGGGAGCCAGCACTGACAAATGTGCTTTAGATCTTCTCCTTTACCTGAAATCCATATGATGCTGCTTGGGTTGGCCTTGTGGACTCTGGGCCCAGGGGCACTTTAGGGCCTGAGAGCTTTGCATTGTGGAGGTAATTTAGGGCCTGCCCAGGGCATAGCACCAGTTTGGCCTAGGTAAGGCATATTCCTTTCTGAGGACCAGTCCCTTTCCCTGTGCCCAGCTCCAAAGTGGTTGGGGGGCATTTTAGGTATGGGATCTGGGCAGAAAGCTGAGAACCAAGGACAAAACATATTGGATGTTCATTTTGAGTTTGAGTTGGCATGGTAGCTTTTCCCTATTCTCTCTGCTACCACCCTTCTTAGTTTACAAAATCTAGACAGGATAACCTTTCCATAGAGCTGCCTAATTCCATTCTGGGCCACCAGCTAGGCCTGAAGAAGGGCAGAGTGAGAAAAGTAGGTAAGAGAGGAGGTTGATCGAGAGCATTTAGTCCACCCCAGTCTACTGTCTTCCTCCCATGACTCCAAAGTTCATGATGGAGAGCAGCAGAGTAAATTAAGGATATCACTCAGACCCTCCCATCCAGCTGGTAGTGAGGAGGTGGGAAAATCTTGGCCTATGAAGTCCATCTTGCACAAATTATTCCTTCTATTGCCATCTTCCCTGCTTGCTGCTAGTTGATGGTCAAGTCTGACACCAGCAAGCAAGAAACAGCCTCTTACAGCCTTCAACAAGAGTGGTGCTGTTGGGACTAAATTCGTGCGGTTTGGGCCAGGGGCCTGGGTCCTGAAAGGCAGGGCAACACTCCACCCCACCCATCCCACTTCCTACTTACCACTTGCCACCCAGCATCCCTTAGGCCTTCCACCTGCTGGAAATGAGGGCCTTTATGCAGCACTGATCCACAGGTTTGGCTGCGCCCACTGAAATCCCTTCTCGTCTTTCTTCCGGTTAGGGTCATGGACATTTTTTATTTGTAACCTGGGCCTGCCTAGGCCTGCTTCCATGACCCGGAAGTGCAGCCTAGCGGAGCTGTGTCCCCTTCTTGGTGGACCTGGCTCCCCACCACTCACCCCACAGCTCCCGGGTCCGATCTCTCTGGCTGGAGTTGGGGAGGGCACCCGGAGCCCTCGTGCCCTAGGTGCCCGCTCCCCCTGACGCCCGTCTCCCTCTGCCCCTCTCTCCCACTATCCCCGCGCCCCGGCGTGCAGGTGAAGGTCTGGTTCCAGAACCGGCGCACGAAGCAGAAGAAGGACCAGGGCAAGGACTCAGAGCTGCGCTCGGTGGTATCTGAGACGGCTGCCACGTGCAGCGTGCTGCGACTGCTGGAGCAGGGCCGCCTGCTGTCGCCGCCCGGCCTGCCCGCTCTGCTGCCGCCGTGCGCCACGGGCGCTCTCGGCTCCGCGCTACGCGGGCCCAGTCTGCCGGCCCTGGGCGCGGGCGCCGCCGCGGGCTCGGCCTCCGCCGCCGCTGCCGCCGCCCCGGGTCCCGCGGGCGCCGCGTCCCCTCACCCACCGGCCGTGGGCGGCGCTCCGGGTCCCGGGCCCACCGGGCCAGGGGGACTGCACGCGGGCGCACCGGCCGCCGGCCACGGCCTCTTCAGCCTGCCTGTGCCCTCGCTGCTCGGCTCGGTCGCCAGCCGCCTGTCCTCCGCCCCGTTGACAATGGCGGGTTCGCTGGCCGGGAATTTGCAAGAACTCTCCGCCCGATACCTGAGCTCCTCGGCCTTCGAGCCTTACTCCCGGACCAACAATAAAGAAGGGGCCGAGAAAAAAGCGCTGGACTGATTTTAAGTGTTTCCCTGTATTTATATTTATAGTATCTATTGTGGTGATATTTATGGACACGCGCGTTTGGCGCCGGGGCTCCTGCGCTGGGCTCCCGGCTCCCACGAGGCGTCTGACAGCTCTTCTTCCCCACCAGGCTCTGCTACCAGTATTATCCCATTTGAGTTTTTTTTTTTTTTTTCTCCCTACCTTTCCTCTGTGTCGTTCTCCTCCCCTCCGCCCCTAACTTCCTTCTGAATCCAGGAGAATCCAAAGAATTGGGGCAAAAGCCTAAGTTAGCGAACCTGATGCCCCCAACCAG
Source organism: Camelus bactrianus (assembly GCF_048773025.1). Taxonomy (NCBI): domain Eukaryota; kingdom Metazoa; phylum Chordata; class Mammalia; order Artiodactyla; family Camelidae; genus Camelus; species Camelus bactrianus. Next base: position 28,756,371 of record NC_133549.1, read on the forward strand.
TGACGGCTCTGGAGGGAAAAGACTGGTTCTAAGTCCAAAGCACAGAACACCTGCTCCATATTGGGCCACTGCTGCCGTTGATTAGTCTTATGAATATTTGAAAAAGGAAAGCTGCACGCAGACCCCAGCTGAAAAGATTTCACTAGACCAAAAAGGAGGACGTTCCTTCCTCTCGCCAGAGAAACCAGGGCTTTTTGAAGCCCCTGGGCCCCACTTTGCGGACCTCTCCGGAAAGTCGATGCATATTCAGCTTCCTGGCTGGACAAATCCTGCCGAATTTTCTCCTCTTTAAAGAAACTCCAATCACAACCACCCCTGACCCCAGGAGACAATAAACCAAACATCCTGATAGGCAACGGTGGTAATAAATTTGATCTAACCAGCAATAAAACAAGAGGAACAACTACCACACAAAACCAAATGAAGTGGAACCAGTTTTTAAATATTCATAACAATGGAGTTTGGAAGGCTTAAGAAAATTCAGAATAGAAAATGTATCCCAGGGCAATGCAAAATTAAAGTTCTGGGTGTGATGACTTTAAACAGGAATTTAAAAGGGAAAAAGCAAAAGGAAAGCCCACGCCGCCGATGAAATAAAATTCAGAATCTTTTCTGAGGCTGTTCCAGGAGTTGGCCGACAGCTTCACCCTCCTCCAGGAGAGAGATCAGTGCAGCTCGCGGCAGCTCCCGGACCCGGCGCTTTTCCCCATCGTGTCCTCGACGGGTGACTCTGGGTAGAATTGTTGGGTTTGGAAATGAATCAGTGCCCATTGCCTCCTCTCCCCCACTCCCCTGATTCACAAAGCCCTTCCAGCAAACATGAAGAGCCCGGATTTCAGAATTCTTTGCGGACCAGGAGGCAGGGTGGCGGTAAAGGACAGTAGGGCCGCCGGCCTCCTCTGTCAGTAATCTCTATATTCCGGATCAGTTCCTTGCATGGATAGGAAAGGCAGCCCTCTCCACCCCCTCCTCTAAAAAAGCCCCAGGGTTTCCATGGTTCCAAGACAGAAACCCGAACCGCGATGCCGTCGCGGCCTCACCCCTTACCCGCGCAACAACCACCGTCCCCACAGCCACCGCCACCCGCATTTTAACCAAAACCACAGACCCAGGCGGGGAGGTGTCGCAGTGTCTAGAATGTATTCCTCCATCCGACGCCAGCGCAGAGCATTTAAAAAATAGTAATTTTATTGTAAATTATTTAAGTCGGAAGCTTTTTTCCTTTTTTTTTTTTTTTAGGCAAATAGTGAAGAAAATAATGATTCAAACGCGGGTAGGTGTCACTGAATCCTGGCTACTAACTTTGTTCTGAATGTTTTGGATATTTGGATGTTTTGTATTTATGTGGTGAGAGTGAAATATATATATCTATGATGATAAATGAGGTGTATTTTTGTCTTGTATTTGAAGGATAAAAAAACACAAAAAAAGAAGAAAAGGAAGAAAGACCCAGCAAGTGATGTCTCAGCGTGGGGACTCCTGGGGCAGAGGGTGGCAGCCCTGGCAGTGCTGGGCCCTACAACTGGTACTGTGAACGCCTGGGATGAGGTCTGAGGAGGATTCCGGTCCCGGGGGACAGAGGTGCCTGGCTAAGATGTTTGTTCCACGTCCCTGAGTGTCTTACTCTCTGGCCCTCTATTCCAATGCTGTCGGAACTTCAGGTCCTCCCTCTTCGACTTCCCACTTGGTGTTTCTTGTTTTATTTAGAAATTTGTCTCTGCACACCCTAGAGTTCCTAATAACTCTCCCTGCTTCTAGAGTTTTCCAGCCCCATCTCCATGCTGGCAGTATTTTGGATTTGTGCAATCGCAGGACCCTGAACAGGAAAAGGTTTTTCTTTCTTCTGACTTAGAATAAGTCTCTCCACCAGCAAAGAGAAACTTACAAGGAACAAGAGAATAAAGTAGATATTAATTCCTGTGGAGACCTCTCCCCACTAACCTACACATACACAGTGGTGACAAAGTAGACTGGTTCTGGGGAAGCAAGGAGGGTTAGGGACAGCGCTCCAAAACACACCCTCCTAAAGCCGTGTGTCAGCCTTCGTGGCGTATGAACACCTGGGTGATATGGGGCTCATGGTTCCTTGGGGCATCCGCACGAGCCAGGCCTTTTGGCCCCCTCTGCTTCTACTGTGTCTGAACCACAAGTTTGAGGCATCCAAAATGAGGCAGTGGCACAGTGTGGGCGGGAGAGTTGCTGAGCTGAGTATGGGTTGGACTCCACCAGGACCCTCACCATGAGCTCAGCATTTTGCGAGATCAGAGCAGCCCCAACCTCCAGACAGCCCACTTTTGTTTTTCAGAGTTGCTACACACCCCTCAGCTTCATGACCTTTCCGCTCTTTCTTCCCCTCCCTGTCTTTCTCTTTCTTTTTTCTCCTTTCTTTCACCTCTTTCTTTCTACTCTTTCTCTTGTCTTCTTCCTTCCTTCCTTTCTTTCTTTTTCTCTTTTTCTTTCTCTTCCTTCCCCTCCCTCCTTCCCTCCCTTCCTCTCTCTGCCACTTTCCTTCTTCTACCCCTTTGATCTACCCTTTGGGCCCCCTCTAACAATCTCTCTCCTGGTGGGCTCCTAGTCTCCATCCCCTTGTTTCTCCCCCTTTAAATGCTTCTCTCTAGTCTTTCTGTCTCCCTCCTTCCTGTCTCCATTTGGAGACTTCCACAGTCCCTCTCTCCTGCTCTCTTTCTCTTCCCTTTTAGATTCCTCTGCCTACCCGGGTGGCCCCAAGGCGGATGCGTGGGTGGCTTTGGCTGCAGTTTCACTGCTGGTGGCTGGGGCCAGCAAGGGGGGAGATAGGAGTGAGAAGGTGGCATAATTTTATGGAACAAAGGAAAACACAAAATCCCAGCTTCAGGATCCAACAAGCTCAGCCCCCTCTCCCAGGAGCCTCAGCCTGGGGAGTCACCAAGATCCCTTAAACAGCTTCTCTCTCCCCTTTTTACTTTCTTCCTAAAAAGAGAAAGAACCAGTTACCCCGGCTCCTCTCTGCTGTCACCTCCCTTCCCCTCCCTGCCTTTGGGAGAGCTGCTGAGCTTTGTGCCTGCCACTCGGAGTGCAGTTGTTCTTAAAGAGACTCTTCTGCATAGAACAAGTATCACAATTTTAATTAAAAGACATTTATAAACAATTCATTTCATGTTAGTGCCTGTGCTGTTTCCCCCTTCCCCAAGGGCCTCCAGCAAGTTGCTTTGGTCCCTGGAGGCCTCTAGTGAGGCCTCTGGCCTCCAGCTAGTGACTCACAGGCCAGGGAGGAGGCAGGTGGCCTCTGTGACAACAGCTGGCCCTACCTGGAAGAAAGTGGAAGGGACTCCTGGGGGCCAAGGAGAACAGCTGGAGGTGGGGGTGCTGAAAGGCATCTCATGGTCAGGCCCGCAGAAAGCGATATCCAAGTTAGCTCAAAGCAGAGAAGAAAGAGAAAGAAAACCTGTCACCCAAACTCCCATGAGTTTGGTGGTCAGGTGAGGCAAAGATGTGAGAAGTCACTTGGGGAGCTGAACTGGACATATACATGTACGTGCGTATTCATAGCCACACTTGGAGCTGGCCTAATTCTGCGCCAGAATCTATGCGTAATAAGCAGCATTCAGCAGCCCCTTATAGTTTACAAACAGCTTTGTGCATATGCCATCTCTATTACTCCCCACTTTCAGCGATCCAGCCTCATTTTAAAGAGCCACGTACAGATTTGGAGTAGTCAAATGACTTGCTGAAGGCCACACAGTCAGAGCCACAAGACTCTAAGCTCCCCCTAGGGTCAGGGCCTTCCTCTTTCTGTTTCTTTCTCCTCTCTCCCCCTGTCCTGCCTCTCTCCTTCCCTCACTCCCTTCTTTCTTCCCTTTCCCTTCTTCCTTCATTCCTTTATTTTGTGTCCAAAGTGTCTGGCTCATGGTTACCCGAACTCTTTAGCCTATTTGCACCCACATCTGCCAATTCCTATTTCCAGCCCTCTTTCTACTATGCCAGCTGCTGAGGATTTACTTGGTGCCTTCATTAAGAGGTCTGATTTTCTCCCTTCCTGTTTTCTTTCCTGCTAGTATCCAACTCCTTCCCCCTACTTCCCTCTAGAATGCCATATCTAAACCCCTTTACCCTCTTTACCTTACACTTTCTAAAACATTTTTTTAAATTGAGGTATAACATTCATACAGTTGATATCTATATGGTAAAGTACACAAAGCTTAAGTATACAGTTGATGAATTATACACACACACTCTTGAATTGTTCCAGTGAAACTCTTTCAACTTCTCCTCTTGGACATGACACAGTGTCTTTCTCCTGAAAAGAAATGGTGTCATACTGGTGTGCTGCTTCACAGAAAACCATTCCAGGAAGTTTTTCTAAGGCTTCTTGAATGAATTAGAAATCACATAACATCCAACCCCCTGCAGTCCTGGGTTCAAGTGACAAACACTTGATCAGAACTTCAAGTCTACTACATTGGGGTTTCTCAAGATACAAAGGAAGACCACCTACTTCAGAATTGCTTGGGGACTAGTTAAAATGCAGATTCCTAAACCTCAGCCCCACCTGATGAATCAGAAACTCTGGGGGTGGGGTTCAGGAATATGATTGTTAACAAGTTTCCCAAGTGGTTCTTATCCATGCTAATATTTGAGCACTACTGTACTAAATGGCAAACTCCCAAAACACGGCATCCTCCAGCGTCTGGCCCAGGGCCTGGCATTTGGTAGGAACACAACTAATGTTAGTTGAACAAATTAATCCACATTTTCAGACAGTTTCTTGGATCACATCATACTACTATAATTTAACACCATTTCTACATTGGGAAATCTTTATATGTCAGAGTCTTTTTATTCAAATAGGTTTCATTTTGATGGAGGAGAGGGAGATGGGTCGATTTTGGTGGTTTCTTAGGCATCAGGGAAGGTCTTTTATCAAGCCACCAGGGACCATCTTTTTGGACCAGCTGCTCCCCTTCAGACCTGGGAGTTTGGGGAGGGCAGGAGGAAGGTCCTCCATATCTGCTGAAAGACACTCAGGTTCACATCTTTCTTGATTGGAACTGAAGGCATCTGTTGGAGAGACAGCAGAACTGTGGAAAGAGCAAGGCCCCAGGTCCAGAGGAACTGGCACGGAATGGACAAGGAAGCTGACAATTACTTCCATATTCTCTGGTTTATATAGTTGTTGATACAAAACTTATTTTCTATCTAAAAGCACATTTGCTTATTCTCTTACCCTGAAAACAGAAAATAAATATTGTGCTTTATGTGGTAGTATTGTATCCATTCTTAGAAATAATAGCAAGTCACACACGTTTCTCAGTATCTCACGAGGCCCAGGATGATGGTTTGTTGCACTAAGAAAAAGTAATTCATCTTAGTGGTTACTAGTTATAGGCTCTAGAGTCAGAGTGACTTGGGTTCAAATCCTAGATCCACCACTTACTAGCTGTGTCATCTTGGACTAATTACCCAGCTGTCTGCTTTAAGCCTGTTTCCATATATGTCAAATGAAGATAATAATAGTTGCTACCTCATAGAATTTTCATGAGTAGTTAATTAGATAAGTCATGTAAAGCATCTGGTACAACCTAGTATCAACATTCAAATATTAGCTGTTTATATAAGACTGCATCATCGTGGTAGCTGATGATCTGAGACTCTCTCCAGGCCTCAGTTTCCCCATCTGTAGACTGAGGGGGTTGGCTTTAAGCCCTTACCTGGGGAAGGACTTGGAATTGTGGTTGAGCCAGTCATAATGGAATTTATTCTCCCTGCCTTTAGAATGGATACCATAGCCATCGGCAAGAACAGCATTTTACCCCAAAAGATAAATTATTATTTTAATGACTTGGCAGACAGCTTTTAGTAGTCATTTTTCAGACAGCCCTCAGCTGTCAGTCTCCTTCAGGAATTGCTTTGGCTAAAGAGAACCACCTTGTTCAAGGTCATCCCTAATTTCCCAGTGTGGCTTCCAATGACTGAGAGACCTGGGGATAAGCCAGATCCTCACACTCCAATTTGGGATAGTTTTGAAGGGCTATCCCATCTTCCCAAGTCCCTGAAATGTTGGCTGAGTTTCTGGCAAAACTTCAATGCAGCTTGACTTCTCTTTCTGTCCAATAGTACTTCCTTCCTTTCCCTTCCACACTTGTTGAATTTGGAGTGCTCCCGAATAAACCTCCTACATGTGAATTTCCCCACTTCTTAGGGAACCCAATAAGCATCAAATGTTATGGGAAAGAGCATGCTAAGTGGTGGAAATGGAGAGGAAACACTGAGGACCTAGAGCGTAGAATGACTGAGGGCAAATGGTGGGAGAAGAGGCAGGAATGCTGGCAGGACCTGGCATACCATATTAATGACATTTGGACTTGACCATCAAGGTGATGGAACTCACCAAAAGTTTCTCCCAAAGAGATCACAGAATCATTGCAGGTCTGTATTTTGTTTCAAAAAATTTTATACAATTTTTAAAGGTTACTTTCCATTTACAGCTATTATAAAATATTGGCTATATTCCCCATGTTGTACAATTCATCCTTGAGGGTATCTTACACATAGTAGTTTGTCCCTCCCACCGTCCACCCCCTATACTATCCCCCCACGCCCCCTGGTAACCATTAGTTTGTTCTCTAGATCTGTGACTTGCAGGTCTGCATTTTGAAAGATCTTTTGGCTGTTTGGGGGAGAATCCCAAGGGATGCGGTATGGGAACAAGAGCACAAGGATTCTGAGGCGGAGGTCACTTGTGAGTTCACTGCAAGAGGGACAAAAGAGGATGACGGTGGTGGTGGTGGTGGTGCAGTAGCAGCAGAAATGAGGAAGAGAGGATGGGTTCAAGGTATTTTCTGAGGTAAAATCAACAGATCTTAGTCAAATGGAGGTGACAGGATGGTGGCACTGACTTCAAGATTGGGTCCAGTGGGACTTTGAAACCATTTTCCTTGAGTCAGGGAGGGAATCAAATGCAGAGCCTGAACCCTAGAAGTGGTTGGGGCGAACCTGGCCCCAAGGCTGGGGTGTCCGCGGTGAGTTCCGGTGGAGACTTCGGACCGACCGGAAGGCCGGGGGCCCCGAGGGCGGGGCACCTCACTGAGCATGCGCCCTGCCCTCTGCGCAAGTTGGCGTGCGCACTAGGCGTCTCTCCACCGCGTGAGGGTTTGAAGGACTCCCTAGGTTGAGCTCTCGGGGTGACTGGGCTTCTCTTCTCTTACCCGGGTTCCCCGCGTCTCATCCCTCCTGCTCCCAGCCGCCAGGAAAACGGAGAATTGGGCCTGTGTTGACGCTTTTGCTGCCTGGCCTTGACCTAATCTGAGTCCGGCCGTGGCACCTTCTTGCCCAGCCCTGGCAAAAAAAAAGCAAGGGAAATGATGCCTTCTCTGAAGGTCAGGCTCTGAAGAGGTCAGCAGGGACCCAGGTCTGTGGAGCAGCAGGAACCGGCATGAGGAGTTTCAGCCGCCACCCTTCTTGGTATTGCCTGTCGCCACCCAGCTGCTCAGCTCGTGAAAAAGGAGCGGGAGGTAGGCCAAACGCCGCCTTTCCGTCCTCCAGACCAACGCTCAGGGCAGCAACACAGGCTGTGAGTAATGGGCCCAGTCCTTAGAAGGGGAGAAGCAAGGATGGGAAGGATGAGGAGTTTGCTAAAGATGCCCAGTAAGGAGTGCCTGGATTTTGTTTTGTTTTCCCTTCTCGTTTGCTAGTAAGACTGCCATCTGTTAGATAGGTGGTCTGTAGGTAAGTTCATCCAGCCCATTTTCCTGAGGGTCAGACTTCATCCAGTGAAGAGCTAAATGCAAGTTTAATGTTGCTGTCCCAGATGTCAGTTGATACTATGGAGAACAAGCAGAGGGGTGAGAGGGCATTATTGGTTGGGTTGGGCAGGGAGCCTCTAGAGAAGGACTGTAGGATTCTGAGATGATCAGGAAGGTGTTTCAGGCCTTTTAGCAAAGGCAGTCCGGGGAGGGATGGGAGGGGAAAGGGAAATAAAATGAATTGGAGTGAAAGGAGGTGGAGGCGGGGCACACACTGAGTAGAAGTGAAAGATGAGGCTGAAAAAGTAGCAGGATCAAGAAAGGTCTCGTATACCAAACTAAAGATCTTTATTCTGTAGGCAAAGGGGATGTTTTTGGTAGGGCAGCAATGGGAGGAAAGCTGAGTTACTGGATCAGGCAGGTGCAGGCAGAGGAGAGATGTTAGTGAACAGTGATGTTAGGTATTGAGATCTGAAATTAGGCTGCAGGTGGGGAGGATGGAATGTAGGCAGGAGTTAATGTTTTGATCTATCAATGATGGAGGCTAGGGTCAAGTTAATACACTGATACCAACACTCCTTTCTAAACAAAAGTATTATTTCATTTTAAGATTCTCTTCCTGAGCTTTCTATGAACATGTCTGTTCAGAGACAAGAGGGAGGGTGGCAAATAATTATTTTGTGACTTCCTTTTCATTTAATAGTGTATCTTGGAGATCCTGTTATGTCACTTTAACAGGTCTATCTATTCTCTTAATCTCTCTAAATTTCATAATATGAATGTATCATAATTTATTTAGCCATTCATTTATTGATGGAAATTTGTATTTCTTTTTTTTTCTTTACAAATATATTTCTGAGAACATTCTTGTGCCTCTGCACCTAAACTAATATTTCTGAAAGTGGAATTATTGTGTCACATATGTATTTTAACAATTTTAATAGATACTGACCAAAGATTGAATGAATTTATATTCCCATTCACATTTTTTGAAAGTTAGGCTAGAAACTTTAATGTCTACTACTAGGTATGATCCATCAGAAGCTCTTCTATATGCTAATTTCTCAAATAATTGATGTTGGAACTACATGCAACATAAATTCCCTAAAGTTACTGCAAACATATAGTTTGTTTCTTCTCTTTCCTGGACTGATTTTTAATCTTGTATATCATTTAGGATCACCTTTAAAATTAAACAGGTGTATTTTCAAAATGATAAAAAGTTGAAATTTCAAGCTTTTCATAAAAGAGCAGTCCCTTGCCCTCATTCTCAAGCAGTAACCACCTTAAATTCTTTTGAATGTTTCCTTTACTTAATTCCTCCCCTTCATCTCCTTTATATATCCCAAGTTCCTTTCCTTCAATACTGTTTTAACTTTTTTTGAGGTGGGGGGGACTAGACCAACATTTTGTATTTACATTGTTACAATATAAACCCTATTCACAGTTGAGCTGTTAATGTATTATAAATCAATTTTTTGGTACAACTTTTGTTTTCCCTGGAGGTAATAGTTTCTTAATTTTTTGTTTAATTGGCTTTACTAATCACAAATTGATTTCAAACTTTGCCATGAGCGTAAATCTTCAATGAGCTCATGTGCATCAGATATTCTCCCAATTCCTTCTTTTTGGAGATACCTGCTCTAATGGGAGCTGCTGGCTCTCTAAGCCTGTGACACAGGTATTTTCCTAGCATCTTTCTTTGCTGTTACTCTTGGGATCATTATCCTTTCCTGGGTTGGAAGCTCTGTTTCCTGGATTCTGTTTCTTCTTTGATAATTTACTCCCTTGTTTCAGTAGAGCTGTTCATTCGGTAGCTCCTTGAGATATGGTGGTGTGTGGAAGTAATTCCCCCCTCCTCCCCCCACCGCCCCAATTTGCATGTCTGAAAGTGTCTCTATTCTGCCCTTACACTTACATGATTATTTGTTTGAATATAGACTTTTAGGTTGGAACTGCCTTTTTCTCAGAATTTTGGAGACATTGCTTTATTACCTTCTAAGTTCCAGTGTTGCTGTTAAATTCAGTGCTCTTCTGATTTATGATTTTTAAAAATGTGTGACTGTTATTTCTCTCTGGAAGTTTTTAGGATCTTTTCTTTGTCCTGGTATTCTAAACTTTCAAAAAAATGTGCTTGGAATATGTCTTTTTATACCCATTGTGTGGGTACTCAGCAGGCCTTTCATGTCCTTCGTTGGGAAATTATCTTGAATTATTTCTTTAATTTCTTTCCTTCCTTTTCCTCTAGTTATTTTTCTGGAATTCCTTTTATTTGGATATTGGGTCTCCTGGACTTATCTTGTAATTTTATCTTTCCTTTCCTGTTTTCTATCACTTGGTGTTTTGGATGAGTTAATATGTTATAAAGCACTTAGGACAGTGTCTGACCAACTTTATGTTCTAATATACCTGCTAAGATTTTCATTTTTAATATCCAAGACCTGTGTTTGATTTTCTAAATCTGAGCTCTCCTACATGGTATCCACTTGTCACATGGGGCTAATTAAAATTAAGTATAATTAAAAGTCAGTTCCTTAGTTGTATTAGCTATATTTTAAGTGATCTATGGCCAAATGTAGCTAGTAACTACCATATTGGACAGTGCAGATGTAGAACATCTCCATCATCACAGAAAGTTCTATTGGACAGTGTTGCTTGAAATTAAAAAATATAAATAATATCCTGTTATTGTTTCAAGAATGCACTCTTATCTATCTGAGAATATTAATAATAATTTTAAGTTCTTTCTAACTCTTTTTATTCTATTAGCTTGCTCATACTTAATATTAGGACACAAAAAACTGGTTGAAAGCTTTCTGTGTGTGGATGGGGCTTGTTGAATATTGAGATTTACCACTTGGTGATCTGGTAGGAATGTTTTGTTAGGGACCACTGAATATCAGTATCTTTATGTCCTTTCTTATATGTCAGATTTTTTAGAGAAGAATTTTCCAATCCCCTAACTAGAGGGTAAGTATCAAGATTTTTGGCAGTTAAGCATATAAAGAGGAGTGGGAGTCTCACTGACCAGTGTGCAGACTTTCACTTACTCATTTTTGCCTAGTTGTGCCTTGTGTCTTCCAATTCAGAGTCCTTGGTTCACTATATCCAGAAAGAAGAAGATTTCTAATTTTCTGCTGAGGTAAGAGAGGGGTGGTCTCCTGTCTGCTCAGGGTAGGAGATGGGATTGAACTGGAGGTCCAACTGCTTCTTTTGTATATTCATCCTTTTTTCCCTCTATTTATTATTATTATTTTTTAAAAATTGAAGTTAGTTGATTTACAATATTGTATAAGTTTCAGATGTACAGCATAGTGAGTAAAATTTTTTATTGATTATACTCCATTTAAAGTTGTTATAAAATATTGGCTATATTCTCTGTGCTGCACAATATTTCCTTGTAGCTTACTTATTTTATACATAGTAGTTTGTAACGTATATGTATAGTATCCTGTAACTTTGATGAACTCTATTAGTTCTAATAGTTTTTTTTTATGGATTGGAAAATTTCTCAGTTTTTCAGGATGAGTGTTGGCACTTTATGAAAAACAGCATAGTTGGGATTTATTGAAAAATGAAAATAGAATTTCTTTCTCTGTATTGTAGACATATTGTTTGCAAGTGGAGCAGTAACAACTGAGTTTTCATATGAAATGCTCCATTCTTCTTATTGTTTAGTGAAAGCTGCTGATCTAGCTTCTCCAAGACCATGGAAACTTGGGCTAGAGACAGGTAGCTCATAGCTCTGGGTTGAAATATTGTGATTATTATCCAAGAGCCAGTCTCCTTCAGGCTCAGCCTTCTGTTTCTCAGAAGGGAGAAATGTTGGATGACTAGAGGAAATTCTTCCTTCAGGGTGAGAAAAAGCAGCACAGAATTCAGTGAAGATGGGACCGTAGTAAGTTTTACAGTATACCTTCTAAATCTTTTAGGATGTTCACGTCTTGTTTTCATTATTTCTGCTCTAGTCCAGGCTGCTATTGTCTCAGTTCATAGATTACTGTAAAAGTCTCCTAATTTATCTCTGATTTTTTTCCCTACAGCCTATTCTCCACATTGCAGCCACAGTGATGCTTTTCAAATGTAGCTCTAAAGCTGGGTTTAAGTCAGTACTCTGATGGTGCATTTGAAACAGCAATCAGACATGAAGAATTAGGTAGAGATAATTTGCCACGGTGGAAGATGCTGAATGGGCCTACGCTCAGAGATCATTTTTGTAAGTATTGAGGGTTACAGGGTGCTAATTACTCACTGCTCGTCCCTTCTTGTTCAAATCAGCTGAAAATAAGGCACTAAATAATTGGCAACAAGTGACTCCCAAGCTTGTCTCCTGTTCCCCACCTCGAATTGAATTTATCCATCTAGGCACTGGCAGAGAAGGAGAGAAAGGTGGAGAGGGTTAGTACCTCTGTTCTTTAAGGCACCCACGTAGTGATTCCATGAATATTAGTGCTCACCACTCAGATTAACTTCCCACTTTTTTCTTGAGTTGTGAGGGTTAGAGGAACAGTTACCTTTCCCAGCGCTTTCTTAAGTGGGCAGAAGCATTGGCTAAACTGTCTTTTTAAAAAATGTGATAAGGTACTTTAAATATTATTGTTCTTAAATTTAAAATTATATAAAAGGTTGAGAGTTCTCACAGTTTTTTTGAATTTGTTTTAACTGTTTGGATCGCTATTCCTAGGTCTGATGCATGGTACATGCTTTAACATTTGTTGACTGACTAGAATCTCAAAGTTTATTAATACAGTGTATTTAAATCCTTTTTATTTCATAAGTCATCTCATGAAAATCTGCCTTTTAAAAAGCATTTTCTTACACGTTTTATTCTTTTCACTTTCTCTATGTAATTCTCTGTCCATCTGCCCTTCCCTGAACCATTTGAGAATATGTTGCAGACATCATGATGCTTCTTCCCTGTGCACTTCAGAATGTATCTCCTAAGGCCACTCTTCTACAAAACTACAAGACCATTAGTGCATCTAAGAAAATAAACAATAATTTTGTAATATTACCTGAATCCACTATGTATTAAAATTTCCCCATGTCCGAACAATGTCATATATATATGTCATAAATATCATATATATATATGTCATAAATATATATATATATTTAATCCAGGGTCAAATCTGGGTTATTGCATTGTATTTAGTTATTATATCACTTTTGTTTCATTTAATCTAGAAAGTTGTCTGATTTCTTTTCTCCCCCCCATGATACTGACTTTTGGAAAGTTTAGGCCAGCTGCCTTGTAGAATGAAATGCGTTGTATATTTTTCTGGTTGTTTCCTCACAGTGTCATTTAACTTGTTGCTCAATTCCCCCATATTTTTTGTGAACTGGAAATTAGACGTATTTGGCTAGAATACTTCATAGGTGATGTTTTGTTGTAATTGCCTTCTCATGTGATCCGAGCTGGAAAATCATTCCATTTTACAGTTATCACATAACTGCTTAGCTCATAATAGGCAGCATGTAGGTATTATATTAGATAAAATGGGAAATATAAAGAAATATTGTCTAACATGGTGCCTAGCATGTGATAGATGCTCTATAAATATTTATTACATGGTGAAAGATAGAAAAAAGATAATTGACATTTTAAGGCAATAAATGGTAAGAGTCAAATGAGTTGCTGAATGGAGTTGTAATTTAATTTAACAAATATTTAAATTTTGTTGAGCAGAGCTTCTGCTTTATGCTCTGAGCTAGTAGTGTAGGCACTGCTAGGTACTGGAGATGCATTGATGATGTAGACAACCCCAGCCTCAGCCTTTGAGAAACAAATGCCCCAGAATTCAGCAGTTGGAGAATAAATTTAGGTGGGAAGGAAGAACTTGTAGAAGTATCCAATAGTGTAAGTTGAAGTTAGATTCTAGAAGACTTTGAATGAAGGTCAAATAATTCAGACCATCAGAGAAGACACTGGTTTTCCAATATATAGTTTTGGAGTTTAACTGTTTGCCTTTGGGCAATATTACTTTATAACGTATATGGGCCTTAGTTTCCTTATTTGTAAAGTGAGCAGTATAAATATAGCTCTTATAGCTCATATCTATTTAGCACTTGTCACATGCCATTCTAAATTTTATGTGTAAATTATATATATATATATAATCTTATTTGGTCTTCTTATCTCTATAAGCCATCTTCTTCTTTTTTTTCATACCCTGAGAAGTTTACCAGAGAGACTTGCTTGTAAGGGAGAGTCACTTCTTGTGGATCTTCAGGAAGTCCATTAATGATTTCCCACCACCACCTACAGGGATCTCCAATGACATTCAGCACAGCAATTTTAACCTTGTCCTTTCAAGCTCAAATGTGACATTTGGCCCAGATTGTGAGATCTTCCTAAGAGAGTGTGATTGAGAAGTCAGACTGTTAATAATGGTCATTTTCTTATACTTCATGCTAGTGATTCTCACATCTTTTGCTTCAGGAGCCTTTTACACTCATAAAAAATATTGAGTACTCCAAAGAGGTTTTAGTTACTTGTATCTATTGATAGTTAGCTCACTAGAAATGAAAAGGCAGACATTTCAAAAATATATTTGTTCATTTAAAAATGGTAAACCTGTTACATGGTAAAATAAATCACAATTTTATGAAAAGTATATTATCCCAAACAAACAAAATTAGTAAGAATTGTGGCATTTAAAAAATACGTTTGCAAATTGTGTTCATGTATGGCTTTATAGATGACAATTGAATTCTTAGGTCTGCTCCTGCATTCAGTTTGTTGCAGTATTATGTAAGTCATTTTCTATAATTATCTCCATTCTTCATGAGAAAGTGAGGGACATGGAGATTAAATGACGTGTCTAAGATTATAGAGCTAATAAATGGTGGAATCAGAGTCAAACTCAAGCAAACTTTGGAGATTATACTCTTAGCCTTCTATATACTAAGTTGCCTGTAGGGCTGTTTAGAGTATTAAATGAAATAATGTATTCACTTAATCAGTGATTGATTGGCATATAGTAAGAGCTTAGTAAAGTCAGCTCCCATTATTATTTCACTTGAAGAAATTCTTAGTGAAATGCTAAAAAAATATGGTAGATTATTAAAAGGTTTGTGAGCTGTGGAGCATGTCACTGTTGGAGTATTGATTTTTGGAGGATTAATGTGACAGTGATAAGTAGGATGGGATATAGAAGGAGAGACTGGTCTCAAAGAGATGTTTGGAGTCTTGAAATAGTCCAGGGGAGTGTAAGGGAAGGTCTCCCATCACTAGAACAGCTTGACAGAGGAGGGAGTTTTAAGATAGCACTGAGAGTCAGGCAGCATTTATGGAATACCTGAAGTGCACAGATAAGTGCTGATTACAGCGGGAAAGAAAGAAAACGAACATTCTCTGAACACCCACGACAGGTGCCATTACCTTTTTTTTTTTTTTTAGTTGCCATTTCTTGAACACCTTCTATGGACAGACACTTGTCTATAATTATTCCTCATTCTCACAGCAATATTGGTGTTATTGGTGCCATTTTTCTGGATGAGGATCAAAGGTAAGAGACTTGCCCATAGAAGGGGGAAGGGGAGGGGAACTGGGGTAGAGAGAGCGAGAATGAGCGAGAGATCGTCAGGATTCAATCCCAGACCTAGCTGACTTCAAAGTCCATACTGGACTAAGAGCATTAGTTTGAACTTTAGGGATTCCATGAATTTTCCATGGAATTGTAGGCATAGTTTTGTGGAAAGACAGTCATTTAGCAGATTTCTCAAAGGAATCTGTGACCCCAAAAGAGAAGAACAATTGTCTTAGACTGTCAAAGTTGGAATGATACTTAGAAACCTTCATTTCAAAGTTGGGCAAACTGAGGCACAGAAAGGGGAAAGGATTTGTTATAGACTGACTCAAGGGGCAGAGCAAGCACTAGACCCCAGTCCCCTTTCCCCCCAGACCACTGCATCTCCATTGTGATACCTTACATGAAGGCAGCAGAAGCCCTGAACAGCTTGGCAGAATTGTCACACGCTGGACAGATCTCCTTTTAGACTGTCTTGGCAAGGAGTCGATTAGGCACCTCTGGAGGGAGGTGTATTAACTCTTCAAGGACCAGGTTCTAAATTAGTACTATTTGGTAAATTGCCACTTTATAGGGTACCATTAGTAAGTGACTGCTCTAAAGCGAGTGCTGGTGTGTGGATGAGCAGCCCACCTATCATAGGGCCTGCTTCTTGTCTAGCGTATAGTTTTCTCCCCAGGTAGTGGAAACCCTGCCTGGGCTGTGGCAAATCAGGTCTCCTTTGAGGAGGCTATAGTAGAAAGGGAAGAAGGCAGAACAAACTGCTTTTTGTACCAGCAGAAACTGCCTGCATGCAGGAGCAGCCTCAGCATAAAGGAGTGGTGGTGGTATTCATACCCCCTCCATGTTCTGTCTTCTCCAGGCAGCCCTACTTTCTTCTGAGACGGCAGTCACATCACTTAGCTCAGTGTCTGGCACTTAGAAGGTTTGAGTAAGTGTTTGTTGACTAAATAAATGAGATTCTACTTGTGTTTGAATTTCGATCTACCACTTATGAGTTGTGCTATTCTAACAAGTAAGTTAACTTCTCTGAGAAGGAATGCCTGTGATTGCCAGTAAAGTGGAAAACAGAAGAAGGTCCCAGTGATGGTCAAGACAGGCTCTCTTAGGACCTGAGGGTAAGAATTAGCTGGAGCCTGACTCTCTCAGGGAACTCAGAGGCAGATAGGCAGTACTGTTACAGCCTGCTTCAGATGCTGGTCAGCCTGAGAGCCAATCCTGATTCAAAGCCCCGACCTTGCTTTTGTGAGCATCATGCTCCTTCCTCATTCTTGACCAGCCTTAGTAGCTCTGGGAAACTTTGACATTTTCTGTCCTTTGGCATGATAACCCATCAGCTTTTCCCTCCCTAGAGCAAAATCAAATTTGTACCAGCCTCATTCCACATGGGTAGTATTTGGAGGAGATTACTATCCAAAGAGAGTTAGGAATGGAAGGTTTAAAGTTTCTTAAAGAATGGCCCCTTCCATTTCAGACAAGTTTCTGCTACTTAGCTTTGTCCAGAAAATGACTCTTGTTTTAGATAAAGCCTCTGTAGTTTCAGACCTAATCATGATAAATCTACCAGGAATTAATGGCTGTCTGACATTAGACCAATTGCCTAAAAATCATGACACTTATAAGAAACAGTCATCTCTTTATTTGAATGAAAACAAAGCATTCCAGGGCAGATTTTAAAATACGTTATTTTAATTTTTAGAGTAAAAGAATTCTTTAAAGAGAATTGTCAACTATCAAAACTGGTTGATAAATCACATATGTAACTATATAATTAAACTTCTCCATTTTCAGAGACCTGCAATTAGAGTTCTTCGTCTAGTTACCCATAATGATTCATTCTTGCTAATATGCTGAGGGAGAAGGGAGTCAGGAAGATAAATTTTAATTTGAATTTTTCTCTAATTTGGATCAAGAGATGTTGGAAGCGTGCCTAGCCTGAGAGGCAGGAGAACTGGGTTCTAGTTCCGGTTCTATTTCTCATTAACTGTGGGGCTTTAGTCTATCTGAGCCTTGGTTTCCTCAGGTATAAAACAGAATAATAATGCCTACTTCAGAGTATTGTTATGAAACTTTAATGAAACTATGGGCATGGTAATGCTTTGTAAATTTTAAAGCATTGTAAGGTCCTAATACATTTTAATATTGTGCTTTCTTTTCTCATCATAGCAGGCCGGGCCCTCTGTTGGTGGTGGGGGGAAAAGGCTTTAATGTACAATATCAGCCTTTGTGTAGTGTGAAAAGACAAGCATTAATGAAGGGCTAGGGTGCTTTGTTGAATGTGTCTGTGATTGACTGGTGGCCCTGCTTCTGATGATCAGGAATTTATTATTAAGAAAATTGCTATGTGCTTGGGAGCTGGGGCTTGGTTTGTGCCTTCCCAACTGCAGAGGGTCAGCACAGATACCACAGGTGCCGTTGCACTGACTTTGCTAGATTCACATTTGAACGGAAACCTCATTTGGACCAAGTGGAAGTCATGGGGGATTGTGAGAAGGACATTGAGAATTTTAAGTGTTAATTTCTAAGTCTCAATATGGGGTCATAGGATAAGAATTTGGGTTTGACTTCAAACCAGAATATCAGAGCTGGAAAGTACCCTACAGAAGATTTAATCCAGTGGTCCTCAAAGTGTGGTTGAATTGTAGCTTCAGCATCACCAGGAAACTTGTTAGAAATGCAGATTCTTAGGTCCCATCCCAGATTTGCTGAATCAGAAGCCCTGGAGCCTGAGGTTTAGTAATCTGTGTTTTAACAAGCCCTCCAGGTGATTTTGATGCACTCTGAAGTTTGAGAATGACTGCTCGAATCTAGACCCATTTTGTAAATGCTTATAAATGCTGAATCTGGTGCCTGGGACATAGTAAGCAGAGCGTACATGGTAACTGTTGCTGCTTTGCTGTTCATATCTGCAGAGCTGAGACTACTGAAAACAAAAAAATCAGACTTCCTGGCTGCTTCTCCCATGACCCCACATTTTGCAGTGGGCCTTACAAATCCAAGTTGCATAGTAGTAGTCCCCTCTTTGGTCGTGGCAGCAGTGTGTGAGTACGGTTGCTGGGGTTGTTTCTGAAGCAAGGGTGGCTTGCATGGAACAGCTGGAAGTGGGGGTGGAGACTCAAGGTAGTTCTTAGGGATCAAAGGGATTTGAACAGCTTCAACACTGATGCCTCCAGGACCCCATCTTGTGTCATATTGAGAGACAATACTGCTCTCTAAGGGATATGAGAGATGTTCCAGAAAAATTAGTTACAACTTTAGCTATCATCACAATCCTGTATAAACTCAGGTAGACTCTACTTCTATGATTCAGTTTTTCTATCTGTAAAGTGCAAATAATATGATTGCCTCATTAATTAATTGACAGGGGATAATTATAGGACCATGTTTATAAGGTAAGAACCTCAGAAGACTTTTTTCCTGTTAAAATTTATCTTCATTAATTTGTGATTATAAGTTTAATACATGTTAATGCCCGGGGAAATTTTGGGAAAGTACAAAAAAGATTTAAAAAATCACCCATAATCCTATCACTCAGGGAAAATTACTGTTAATGTTTTGGTTTATTTCCTTCTGATCTGAAATGTTAACAAAAGCACTATAAAATAAAAGGATATTTTCTGCTGAGGGAAGCTTGCATGTATTATGTGTCTACTGTGTGCAAGGCATTGTGCTAATTGCTGAAGATATTTTAAATCGGTTAATCCTTACTACAACCCTCTAAGGCAAGGGTTCTTAACCTTGACTACACATTAGAGTCACCTGGAGCAGTGGTTGGGTTGGTCTTTAGAAACTGGAGACCAAAGCGCCAGACTAATTATATCAGAATCTCAGGATGAGACTAAGGCATCAGTACTTTTAAAAGGCTGTTCAGATGATTGCAATGTACAATCAAGGCTTAAAAGTTGCTATAAGATAGACCATTGGTTCTCAAATTTTTGTGCGTCTCAATATCACCAGGAGAGCTTGTAATAATACATATTGCTGGGCCCACCACCATAGTACTGAGTTCTCATTCGATAGGTCTTCTGGTGGGGTCTGACAATTTATATTTCTATCAAGTTCCCAGGTGGTGCTGTGCTGCTGGTTCAGGGACTACTCTGAAACTCTCTGAGGGAGATTACGTACACACAGGCGAGAAAAATGAGGCTCAGATTAAGTAATTAGCTCAATCTATACTGTAGCAAAAAATGTGTAGAGCCAGAATACGAACCTAGATCTGTAAAGTCAGGTTCTTCTCACCTCTCTCTACAAGGTCAAGCTTTTCTCACCTCTCTACTTCCCTCACCCTATTCATGTCACTTATCAAATGTTAAAAGATTGTATCCATGGTAATGCATAATTCTTTAACCTCTTGACTCTTCCCCCAAAACTAAGTAAGGGAGTAGTAGAGGTGAGGTTTGAAAGGTAGCTGAGAACTTGTTTTTCTTTGGCTTTGAATATCAGGCTAGGGAGCCTAAGCCATTTCCTATAGCAGCTGATTCTGTTTCTTCCAGCTGTCTCCCTGGATGTTGATCCTAAAGGCTTGTGCCTGGGAAGACTGCCCAAGAGGTAGAGTCCTAGGGATGGCTCTGTTTTTGCTCTCCCTCAGTGGTTCCAGTCAATGTAGGGCATCATTAGAACTGCTTTGTTATTTAATTTAGTTAGTTCATCTGATGTTTTAAAACCATGATCATTTTCTGCTGATAAGCCCAAGCCAGAAAAAAATGAAAAACAACCCCATGCATGATTGTTCTCACCTTATATTTAAAATATACTGTAATCATGGTTGTTTATCATTAGACTAATTTGAGCTAAGATCCTAGGGTTTAGGAGAATTGGGACTAGAAATCGAAAGACTGAGATTCTGGTCCTGGCTCTGCCAAATACTAACCATGTGACTATGGGCAAATCATTTGACCTTTCTAGACCTTGGTTAGTTCATCTATAAGTAAGAATTCCTACTTACCTAATAGGATTTTCACCAGATTAGTTTTATGGTTTTGGAGATCACTTTGGGTTCAGGTGGTCTAGCACAGTTTTCTGGATGGGGGATATAGATCTGGGTGGTGAGAGGGGATTGGTTGTGAGGAAGGATACTAATCTTAGGTAAGGAGAGTGAGGTGTGGTGGGGCTCGAAGAGTGTGTGTTGAAGAGAGAGGAGATTAGCCTAGTTGGAATTTAATTCACGGAGTTCCCAGGGATATCAGACACACCTTCTTTTACTGTGGAGACTCTTAATGCTAAATAATTTGGAGGCTCTCCAAGACAAATAATTGTAATGGTAATAGTACCAAATGAATAGTGAATTAGTATTACCAGACATAGGGCGAAGCCTTTTAAACTCCACAACTGCCTCATTTACTTTCCTCAACAACCTTATGAGGTAGGTGTTATTGTCCACATTTTATAGATGAGGAAACTAAGGCTTGATGTGGTCACACAGCTAGTCAGAACCAGAGGTCAAACCCAGGTTTATCTGGCACTAAATCCACCATCTTTACCATTATATTGTTCCTCGTTGATTGTTCCTTAAGGGTTTCCTTATTCATATTGGGTCCTAAGGTTGTATTAGAGATTTTTTTCACTTGCATTCAAGACCCAGTTCAAATACCACCTCTTTCAAAACATTTCCCCTTCATCCCCAGTAAGATTTGTTTTCTTTGTCGGTATTGTAAATTTGTGCTTGCACAACAATTCTCCACACCTTCTGCTTTGTATCTTAATGATTTGGGCATAAGAGTGTTTTCCCCCATTAAGCTATTGCTCAGCAGTATATCTAGCTAAGATTTGTTTTTCAGCATGGTTTGCTGATAATTGCGTTCTGGGGCAGGAAGAGTAGCTCCAAAAGCCACCACCACTAAGGGAAAGCTCATGTAAAAAACTACGTGGCATATTAGGTTCTGTTTCCATCAGGTCAAAAATGAACAAGGAAAGAAAATGAAATAAAGACCTCAGTTTTTATAATCTTTCTACGAAATGGCCCTGAAGAAGCAGGTGACAATAAATTCTGTGGAGTGAAGCTTCATCTGGTTCTGGTTTGCAGAGTACCCATTCTTTGCCTTTTAATCATATAATAGAAATGACTGAAAGAGTAAAAGTGCCGGGCCGATAGTTACGCTGAGTCCATTCTTCCCGCTGATGCTTAAGGGATTTATGTAGGTAAGTCCCATTAATGTTAATGGAAGTTACATGTGTAATTCCCCTTTTTCATCACTGAGAGAATAGAGCTTTATATTCCTTGGGTAATTATGGTACCCACACTGTTAGTTTTTTCAGTTAACTTTTTCACCTGCCTTTCCTGCTTGGACTGTTAAGAAAGGAACTGAATTCTTCGGTTCAAAAAGGAAAATTGCCAAAATATCTGAGAGGTGAAACAAATGTAACTAGATCCACTTGTTTGAGGAGAAAAAAAAGCAAGAAAACACTAGGACAGGAAGCTGGAGGGTGAGCTCCTGCTAATTTTCAGATCCCAGGAAGCATGTCGTGGTTTGGATTTTCTAACAATGCAGGGCTTTTCACTAGCAGTCCATTTCCTCAGGTATTTGAAGTGAGAAGGAAATAAGTCCCTGAACATTTGGACTGAATTAATTTTAGAGTGTAAGATTTAAGTAGCAATGCCAAAGTCTTTGTAGAGCCTAATAAAGAATTAATCTTGGTCTCTGCCTAAGATTCAATAAAGTATTTGAAATACCTTGGTATCTGAGATTTGATTCACAGGAACCTGAAAGGACAGACGTATTGCCATCCTGTTAGAGGTGTAAGCCCCTTGGGTGTTTCTCTGTTACACTAGGTGCTCTGATTAGAGCAGGCAGCCGGTAATCCTGTTCCTTAGGATACAGTAGTGCCTGTGCCGTAGCTGGAGGTGGCAGAGTCAGCCGTGGAGACGGGTTAGTTTTCAGAAAAGGTTTTCACTGTGAAAAGAGACAGAGGTTGAACTTTCCTGATGAATTTACTTCTACCATTTAAAAACAGTTTTTTTTTTTTTTTTGTAATTGGGAGTAGAGAAAGGTATACTTTAACACATGAACACTTTCAAGTTTTGTGGCAACCATCCAGTTTCATGCTAGAAGGGACTTTTATAGTCCCTAATTCAGCCAAGTGTTCCCAAAGCATTCAGTGATGGAGAGCTTACTCTAGTACTCAGTATAGTACCTGGAATACTGGTACGTAAATTCCTTGAATCATCCTGTCAAGAACAGGCTGCTCTCTCTTTGAGCAACTTTGTGTTAGAAAGTTCTGCCCAATGGCAAGATAAAAATATGTCTTCCTTTAGTTTTCTTTTACCCATTGGCCCTGCTCTATCCTCTTGGGACCATAGAGAATAAATTAGCTTTCTCTGACCCTTGAAAATTCTTCACTTGATTCTCAGAATTAAGAATTGGTACATTATTGTCCTGCCTTTCTTATACTAGGTGCAATCGTATGTTGGTTTCTTAGGCCAGGGTTTCTGGCTCTTCATTCTATAGCTGTTCTCTTATTCCTTGGGCAGTTGAATCATATTTCTCCAATTTGGCTAATTTCCTGAAGCCTGTGACAGAAGAACTTTTGTCTATTACCTTGTCCTTTAAATCTTCACACCCAGATTACTGGTCCATGTAGCTGCCTGTCCCTGAAGCCCCTTCTACATTAACTAATCAAAGGTTGGAGAAGAGCCAGATACAATGTTACGTGATACACTTTCCCCCAAACAGCCCAGTGTAGTGAAAATAAAATTAATTGAGAATTAGGAGATCTGGATTTTAGCCATTTCTTAGTCATGGAGGCTCCCTATTTCAGCTCCTTCCGTCTGTTCATGTAATCATTATGTAACAGCCGAAGTGATCTTAAAAAACAAATTGGATTATGCCACTTGAAATCCTCCAATGGTTTCTTAACACACTTAGGCCTTAGTCTAAAGTCCAAAGTTTTTACTGAGACCTACAAGGGTCCTCTGTGATGTGACTCCATCCTGACTTATCTCTGCCTTGCCCTCTGCCTCATTTTAACCTTTTTCTATGTTGTTCACTATGCTTCAGCCACACTAGCCATTTCATAAGATTTGTCCCACCTCAGAATCTTTTGATAAGCTATTCCTACTTCCTCCTTTCTAAATTCTTATTCGCTCAATTTTTGCCTAGGTAACTCTTAATCTCTAGATTTCAGCTCAGATATCATTTCTTCAGGAATCTCTTCCTAACCTGGAAGAAATGTCCGAGCTAAATGAATGGCAACCAGACTGAGTCCCATGCCTTGGAGATATGTATAATCCAGTCCTCCAGCCTGGGCTGTAGAGGTGCGCCCAGCTCTTTTTGTGTCTTTTCCCACCGATACATATTCCATGCAGATCTTGTTATACGCAGGCTGGATATGAAGGGGTAGGTGCTAGCAGTATGGTACTTCGGTCTTAAAAATTTTCTTTTTAACTTTTTTTTTTTTTTAATATAGTTCACTCAACTGGAAGTGATCTCACTCACTAAAGGAAAGAAAACATACATTTATTGGTTACCTACTTCAGGCTTTGGTAAACTTTTTCTGTAAAGGGCCAGATGGTAAATATTTTAGGCCTTGTGGGCCATACAGTGTCTGTTGAACTCAACTCTGCTGTTAAGCCTAAGAGCAACCATAGATAGTACATAAACGAATGAAGTTTCACGGCATACCTGTGAAACTTCAGTGACAGAACAGGTGGTGGTAGACTGCTGGTCATTGTTTCCCAGGCCCTGGCCTAGGCTGTGCCAGATGCTTTACATGTATTTATTCTTTATGACAATCTGATAGGCAGTTAGAGGTGAAGTAACTTGTCTAGAACCATTGGGCTTAGTATAAGAAAGAGTTAAGATTCTAAGATGGGCTTCAAAGATCAGAGAAAGGAAGTGACCAATAAAGTTTAATTCAGCAAATACTTATTGAGCACCTACCACATGATTATGGTAGTGCTAGACATTTGAAAAGACTAGCATCTTTATACTTTACTTCTCTCTGATTTTAAAATAATTTGGGGATGCACCATGGTATCATGGTGTGGTAAAAAGAAAGTGATTTTTGGAATCAGACATGATTCAAATTTTAACCCCACTGTTTAACAACTCTGTGAACTTGGGTAAGTTATTTAAATTCTGGTCTAAATTCCTGAGACCAAAAACAAATGAAGTGATATTTGTAGATAGTAGGCCTCCATTAAATAATTTTAAAATGAGGTTTTATATTGGAAGGGTCATTATACTTTCTTACTTACACTATTTTGAATTTTCTGTACCAGGTACTGTTAAGGTATTTATGGATTTTAAGACTTTTGAAAATAGGGATATAAAGGAGGCAGCCATTCTTTCTTTACATCTCCTTCAGAGATGGTCTGTCTCAAGAAGTTAGCTTGTGTGATGGAGGATTAATGGACCATCTCCGCCAGTAGGAAGACATGTTCGGAGGGGATTCAGGAAAACATAGATACTGAGTTTGAAAGTGAATAACTTTTCAAGTCCTGCATTCTTTGTCCTTTATTTGCTAAATGACAAAAGAGTCATTTGGGAGAGTGTCTTGTAAGGTCCACATCATGATCATGTTTGATACTTATATTCAGAGTGGATTTTGGCATGGTCATTGGTTGTTACTGTTGGCAAACGTTTGAAAAAGATGCAGTGGGAAGAGTGTAGTGGTTTATGGGAAGGATAATTATGACCACATTAGGGCTGCTGTTTTTGTCTTTGAAAAACTTTGAGGATTGTCTTTAATGTCTGATTATATTATGCAACCTCCATCTTGATGATTGGAATCTCTTATTCGATGGGCTAGATCATCTCAAATTTCAGATTTTCAAAAGCACACCAGAATGCCTTCTTCTGCTCCTAGAACGACCATTCACTGCCAGAAAAACTTTCCATTCACTTTCTGTGACTCCTCAGTTGTTTTGAGAACATTCTACTCCATTTCAAATGATACACATTGTGAATGTTCTCACCAGAGGCAACCCTCCAACTCTCTTGCCCTTATCTGTGTCTGATGTGCTAATGAAGAAAAAAAAAAAAAACCTTCAAGAGTCAGTGTGGGATATTAAAATATAAACTAGGTCATTGTTGAAAATTTGGCATTTGGTGCAATTTTAGTAATTCATAACCTTCATATCTTTCTGCTTTTATCAAATGAAAGGCAAACTCCTTTGACCCATGAAGTTGATCTGTGAACTCTGTCAAAAAATTCAAAACCCCACAGTTGTATCTCATGCATGCAATTAGCATAATTTGCCACCCAGGGTGTAAATGTATGTTCTCTAAATTGGCACATAGTATAGATAGTATTTTACAGTGTGTTAAAAAAAAAGATTGTTTATTTAACAGGTAGTAAAGTGGATTAAAAGTTTGCCATGAGAATTCCTGCTCCTTTTCTCTTCACGTCTTCTTCCAGAAACTGAGTTATGATACAAATTTAGATGTAGTCATTGAGACAGATGCTTTACTTCAACCAAATAAGACCATATATTCTAGCAGAACCTTTGGGCGGGTTGAACAGAGTGGGAATCTGATTTTCATAAGCATGTCAGTTTGGTAAATTTAAGATGGAAAAAAAAAATGTCTCAACTAGTCAAGTCCAGTCTTTGAATTTCAGAGAATGAGTTTATAAGCTGTGAAAGAGTTTATAATTTGCAAATCTGAATTTCCTTCTGCCCCTGTTGTGGGGCTTCCTTCTCTTTGTGAGTGTGTGTGTGTGTATGTGTAGCTCGGGTGTTTGCAGGACTTGCTTCACTGTTACTAAAGCTTTGTAAGATTTCTCTAGGATCTCCATGATGATGTTCCTCTTTTTTAATTCCTGAAATTAAAATGTGTTGGAATGCTTGGCTGCCTTTCACTCCCTCCTCAATGGACCCTTTAGTTTTTCACACCAAGGTGTCCTTCTTCAGGGTGCCAGGTCAGGCTACCAAAACAGCTTCTAGGAGGGGATTAGGACCAATTAACATCTTTGTACACAAAAGCCACTGGCAGCTGAACAGGCAGCCTGGTGGCGGCTCCGGAGCTGCATTTTAAATAGGGGCCTTCTGTACTTGAGTTCAAGTAGGAAGAGGTGGAGAAAGTTTTTATTTATAATTGAAAATGCTGTTTTTGGATAAAGTCTGATGAAAAGAAAAGTAGTATTCAGAAGTATCTAACAAATACCATTTGAATGTTGGTCTATATTGTATGTGATTCTGTCAAGGATGCTCTCACAATATACCCTATTCCTTGGCACATATTGAGATGAAGTGATGTTTCTTCACATAACGATTCTGTCCCTACATTTCTCTTGTTCTCTGTTTAAAAAAAGTTCAGCTGGATCCCTAGGCACAAAAAAGAGCCGCTCCAATGGATATATGGTCTTAAAAGCCAGTGGCCTTTTCATAAGAAATCTATCGTATGGATACCTGTACCACAAAATCTTTGTTTAGGGCAAAATAAAGTGGAGAGAGGCATTGTTCAAAGTTTGTTTGTTTCTTAACCCTTCAGTTTGAGAGGGATCCAGTTAGTTTGCTTTTATTTTAATCACAATAATCAAATTGTTACACTTTTTATTTTTTAACCTTAAAATTTTTTTGAGATGGTATTTTTTTTGAGTTCAGAAATACTGGAATCAATAAAAACATTAGAGATTTTGTGACCCAAGTAATTGGGAAGCATCTTAAAAAGAGATACAGTTGGAATCAATTAAGAATAATGTTGTTAAAAATGTAATGGAACCTGTTTCTACACTTGGATGATGAGAGCTTTTAAATATACTTTAAAGATTAGGGGCAAAGGAGGAGTGTTTTCAGTCCATTTAATTCACCTTTCTGCTTTCCTCAACTGCCAAGGCATGTAGGGTTCTCTGTGATTGAAAAATGCTAGGAAATAAAATACTGCTTTCAGAACTTACAGTGGGAATCCATGGGAAAAAAAGAGACCTGAAAAAAATTAATATGTAGTCAGTCAAAGGAATGATGGTGATCACACATTTACTGAATCAGGGTGGAAAGTATAAGGAAAAAAGTGACAACCTGATCCTCTGTTTCCTGTCCTGTGATATATTTTTGTTTCATGGAAGGAAACGATGAAGAGAATAGTATGCATTTCTTTTTCAATGGCTTGAATGGAAAATGTTTTTAAAAAGTCAGCCTCTTGGTCCCTAATCTAAATTATGGTCATTTTCAGTTTCCTGGGTTTTATACATAACTCTAGATTCTTCTTAGTGTAATATTTTCGAAGCAAACCTTAATACAGTCTCAATGTGTGGCTTCCCCCCTGGGTTTTAGTTTCAGATACTGTATTGTGAGTCTTCAGACATGTTGAGTCCCCCTAATGTTAAATGGTAATTGCCAGAAGTATAGGTGGGGATGGAAACATTGTTATATTTTGTTCATTTTTCACACTTCAGCAGTTATCCCTTATTCTCTCTTGCTGTATGCTTATTAGGGTATGAAGTGCAGGTGTGTGGGAAATGGCTAGCGGACATTGACAGGTTATTTTGTTGGTCACTGCCTAATTAGTAGCATAGTGGATGCACCCTGCTAAGCTTTAGTGTAGGGCAGCAGAGCTGGTCTGTTCTAATTTCCTCACGGCTTTGATATTCGCCAAAAGATTGACGGTTTACACAAAAAGCCAAGGCCCGAAGGAGGCCTGTGGAAACAATGAGCCTTCTTGCTTGTAGACACCACAGATGTGAGAGAAAGCTGGCTAAAAACAATTGGCTGACACTGTCTAATTGTCTCCGATGTCAGCGTCATTAATGTTTTCCCATGTAAAATGGAGAAGGCCAAGGTTGTATCCTCCCTTTATTTTGAGTCACATGATTATATAACTTATCGAAATTCAGATTAAGTGTTAATTGTATTTGCACAATAAAGAAACTGAAGCCACCTTGGGTTTAATGAATATGTGCTTAATTAATTTTGACAGCTTTTATCTTTATCACTTTAGAATAATCTTTATCAGAATTAATAACATTTTTTCAGTGATTAAAATCACAACTCATTTAATAGTAATATATGTTTACATTTCTTTTTGAGTTCAAATCAGGGAAATGATTATGAAAGTTTATCTTCTAAGAAGCTTCTTATGTGTGTGTTAAGCAATAATTAGAACAAGTACTTTGGGGTGTCAGCAGAGCTCTTCAGATTAGACAACTGACCCAAGTGTTCTAAAGAAACACATGATAATAGCCAAGAAGCACAAAATTACAAGGTTACTCCAATGAAACTCCAAACCTATTTTTATCCATGTAATGGTTTTAAAGATTTTTTCCTGAGGAGGGGAAAACTGGGAAAGGTGAAACCCTAGGAAGAACTGACAGACTAGACTGAAATTAAACTTTTTTTTCCCCCACAAGATAAGACCTGTAGTTCCCTACGGTGCTGGTGATACATCATTCTAAACTGAAGTATATTACTTGTCATTGTAATCAGCAAATATCATCATACACTTTGCACTGTGCAGCAACATCAGTGACACCAAAATAAGTCAAGGCAGGTATTGTAGTTTCTCCTCCTTTCGATATTTTCTAGGTCTTTTCTGGACAGTACTCCCCCCCCCAACCCCAGCCCCTTGCATCTGAGCAATGTAATGCCTCAGGATAGTGGCAGTGGAATAGAGCTGTGCTCTGGAGAAGAGATGCTCTGATTTGTTTATTGTCTGTGAAGCTTTTGAGTCAGGGAAGCTCACTTATCTTGAGTTCCACATTGAATTAAAACAGATCAAACTTGATTCCCAAGAATAATCTCTTTGAAAAGTTAGCCTTCTCAAAACCATTTTTCCAGGGAAGTCCCATGATTTCCTTTTTGCTTTTTTTAAAATCCAGGTTTGTTGCTTGAGTACACAAATGCCCTTGACAGGAAGCATTAGTTTTTGAACTTGGAGTCATGCATAGAAAATGCACAGAAACCAAGTGTCTGGCTTCCTGTGTGCCATCTTCACAACAATACCCACAACGTGTAATCCACACAGTTGATGCAGTATGTGGGGCCCCAGTACAGTGTCCCCAGGAGTTTCCTAGGGTATTCGTTACTGCACAACTTATGACCAAAGAGAGACTCGTGTTGTGGAAAAGTGTATCACCTTCGGGGTCAGGTTTATCTGAGTTTAAATCTGGCCTGCTACTTACTAGCTGTGAGACTTTGGTATGACTTTTCTAGGCCTCGGTAGCCTCATGTTTAAAAGGTGTAATAGTGCCTTGCAGGGTTGGTGTGAACTTTAAAGATGCTGATTGTGAAATGCTCAGCACGGGATCCCCTGTAGTAGCTGTAGTGTAAATGGCGGCTACCTTCCGCACTGTGGGGCTCGTCTGCCTCATGCTCTGCTCCCTCCGTTTTCTAATTGTGTATACCTGAGCATGTCACCGCACCTGTCTGCACTTAGCTCCTCATCTGAAATATGGGGATGATAATAGTATACACCTCACAGTGTTGTGAGGAGTATGTGAGCCGAGGATGGTAGTGTTAACAATAATAACACATATAATGACTGCTACTGACTTATATTGAAGTGGGACACAATGCCAGGCACTGTGCTAAGTTTTTTTTTTTTAATATACATTATCTCATTTAATGCCTATTGCACAGAATTTGGAACATAGTAACTGCTTTTATACTAGCTGCTAATGTTGGGTTTATCATGGAGCCCTCAGAGTTGTTGAAGAATTTCAGCTCTGCCAGATTCTTCACATATCATCGTTAGGGGACCCTGGTGGAACAGTTCCTTAAAGAGGCATTTCTTTTCCATGAAGTTAAGGAAGTGTTATGTGTGAGCCCATCCCCCTTTCTTTTAAAATCTTTAGCCTCAGTCCCTCCCTTATCTCCCAGTCACTTAAAAAAAATTCTTCTTTAAAGACAGCAACAGTGTGAAATAAGTCCAAGCTTCTCCAGAAAATGGCATTTGCTCATCTTGATTTATTCCAGCATCTAAGCTGTCTGCATGCAGCTTTTCTCTCAGTGAACTAAGCCAGCTGGGTACTGGTACCTCACGATCGGCAGATCCCTGTGCGCTGGGTGCAGTCAGATGGGCCTAGAAAATACTCTCTTCTTCCCCTTTGTTTTTATTTGCTTAATTTGCCCCCAAAGGAAATGAAGTTTCATGGTGTTTAAATACTGTGCCTTCATTATTGTGTGTATTTATCATTTAAGTTATTTGTCATTTATCATTGGCTTCAAATCAGTTCAGCAAACATTTCCTGAACATCAGTTATATGCAAGCTGCTGTGCTGCAGGTAGGGAATACAAATCTGAATGTGGGAAGTGCTATGCACTCCAGTGGTTACGTGTACCACTAGACTTTGGTGTCATATCTAGGTTAAATCTTTTATCCATTCCTTATTAGCTTAGAGAATATACCTGCCTTAAGACTTTTTCCTCATTTGCAAAAAAGGGGTTGAGAATATCAATGTCACAGGATTGTGTTTTAGGATTAAATGAGATAATGTATGTAAAACAGTGATCACTTGGTTAAAAAGTAGTCATTGATAAGGCGCAGCCTCTTCCCTAACTGGAGGAAGCAGACACGGAAAGCGGTAATTTCCATGTAATGTGGGAAGTGTACTAGGCTCATTCTGGCAGTGGGGAAGAAGGTGGCTCAGGAAGACAGGAGTTCACTTTAGTTTTGATGGATGGGACAGAGTCATTCCAGTAAAGCAGGGCAAGGGACCATGCTTTCCCAGTGGAAGGGACAGTATAAGCAAATGTACAGTGAAGGAAATATGGTCTATGCCAGAAACTGCAAGAAATTCAGTGTTATTAGGAATGGCAAGTCCTTGGGTTGGACTTCTCTGTAAGAGGGGCTGCCTTGAAGCGAGCTGCCTTGAAGTGAGCCTTTCCTTGTTTAGTTCCCCTCAGGCAGCCTTAGCAGGTTCCAGCTCCCTCTAGAAGGTGATGTGGTCTAAAGAATGCCAGCTCTTAACTTAATTTGTTTAACTTCCTTTTGGAAAGGAAAGGTTATTTATGGGGAAAGGACATGTTTGTCATTGAAGGAAGAGTCAAATATGAATTTCCAGAGCTTTCCTTACCAACCACGTGCCCTTGTACTATTATTTAACCTGTGTCTCAGATTGAAAATTGTATAAAAATAGTATTTACCTCATCTGGGATATTTCAGGATTAACTTACATAGTAATACATGTAAATATATATAGTAATACTGGATTAACTTATATCATAATGCAGTGCTTGCATAGTAATACATTGGAACAGACCCTGGCACAAAGAAAAAGTTCAATAAATGTTAATATTGATATGTTAACTACTCCCAGAGTATTTCCATTCAGAAGAAGGCAGCATTTAACTGAGGGAAATGATGGAATTTTTCAGCATGATGTCATTTGCTTGGAAACAGAGGTCAGTGAGAGCATTAGAAAGAAAGTTCCAGTTCTTTCAATCTTTTCTTCTAGAGGAAAATTCAGTGCTACTGCACATACTATAGTTTGAAAAGGAAGCACAGATCCTGAATAGTGATTTGGAGCCACCAGTGCTGTTCTTTCAGAACCAGGAGCTTTCACAGCAGAAGTCCTGAGAACAAACTTGCTCTGCCGGGCAGAACCTCTCCCTCCTTCTTCCTTCCCTTCCTCCTCCTCCCCTGGCAGTACTGGCTCCCTCATTTTCGCTTCCTCCCTCCCCTCCTTTCTTAGTGTCTCTCTTAATTCTCCCTCCCTCCCTTCTCCCCTTCTACCTCCTCTTCCCCTTCTCCTACCCTTTACTCTTTCTTCTTTACAAATCAGGCTGCTTGGCTTGTAGAACAGTGTGGGCTGGATTTCAAACCCATGACTAGGTGCCCTTGTGCAGGACGGCTTGTACAACCATATGAGACAGCCCTTAACCTTCTGAATTCTTAACTCTTATCTGAACCCACTTAATGGGGATTGTTTTATTTTATTTTTAATTGTGGTAGAATGCACAGAACATAAAAGTTTATCATCTTAACAATTTTTAAGTGTATAACTCAGTAGTATTAAATGTATTCATATTGTTGTGCTGCCAATCTCCAGAGCTTTTTCATCCTAAAAAACAAACTCTATACCCATTAAACAGCTCCCCATTGCCTCCTCCTCTCAGCCACTGGTAACTACCATTCTTATTATGTCTCATTAGATTTGACTATTCTAGGTACTGCATGTAAGTGAAATCATACAGTATTTGTCCTTTTGTGACTGGCTCATTTCACTTAGCATAATGTCCTCAAGATTCATCTGTATTGTAGCATGTGTCAGAGTTTCCTTCCTTTTTAAGACTGAACAATATTTCATTGTATCTATATACTACATTTTGTTTATTCATTCATCCTTGGGTAGACATTTGGGTTGTTTCTACCTTTTGGCTATTGTGAATAACACTATTATGAACATGGGTGTACAGATACCATTTTGAGACCCTGCTGTTGATTCTTTGGGTATATACCTGGAATGGCAATTGCGGGATCACACGGTAAATCTATTTTTAATTTTTTGTGGAACTGCCATACTGTTTCCATGCTATACCAATTATAATCCCATTAACAGTTCACAAGGGTTCCAAGTTCTCCACATCCTTGCCAATAGTTGTTTTCTGTTTTTTTGGTAATAACCATCCTAATGGGATGAGGTGGTATCTCATTGTAGTTTTGATTTGCATTTCCCTAATGATTAGTGATGTTGAACATCTTTTCATGTGCCTATTAGCCATTTGTGTATCTTTTTGAAGAAATATCTATTCAGATCTTTTGGCTTTTTTTGAATTAGGTTGTTTGTTTTTCTGTTGTTCTCTATATATTCTGGAAGTGAATCCCTTATCAGATATGTGATTTGCACATACTTTCTCCTATTCTGTGGGTTGCTTTTTATACTGTTGAGACTATCTTTTGACACACAAAATTTTAAAATTTTCATGAAGTCCAATTTGTCTTTTTTTTTCTTTTGTCACTTAAACCTTTGATGTCATATCCAAGAAGTCATTGCCAAATCCAGTGTCAAAGCTTTTGTCATGTTTTCTTCTAAGAGTTTTATAGTTTCAGGCCTCACATTTAGGTCTTTGATCCATTTTGAGTTAATTTTTGTATATGGTGTTAGGTAAGTGTTCAATTTTCATTCTTTTGCATGTGGATATTTAACTTTCCCAGCACCATTTATTGAAAAGACTGTCCTTTCCTCATTGAATGACCTTGGCACTCTTGTCAAAAATTGTTTGACCATGTATATGAGAGTTTATTTCTGGGCTTTCTATTCTATTACATTGTTCGATATTCTGTCTTTATGCCAGTACCACACTTTTGATTATTGTAGGTTTGTACTAAATTTCAAAGTCAGAAAGTGTGAATCCTCCAGTTTTGTTCTTCTTTTTCAAGATTGGCTTTTTGGGGCCCCTTGAGATTCTTGATAGGACTGCATCAAATCTGTAGCTCACTTTGGATAGCATTGACATTTTAACACTATTAAGTCTTTCAATCCATGATAATGGGATTTGTTTCCATTTATGTAAGCCTTTTTTTTTTTTCAACAATGTTTTGTAGTTTTCATTGTAACCTCCTTGGTTAAATAAATTCCTAAGTATTTTGTTATTTTTTTAATTATTGTAAATGGAATTGTTTTTGTAATTTCCTTTTCAGATTGTTCATTGTTAGTGTATAGAAATGCAACTGATTTTTGTGTGTTGAGTTTGTATTTTGCTAGTTCACTGAATTTATTTACCACAGTCATCCCTCAGTATCCTTAGGGGATTGGTTCCAGGAGCCCCCATACCAAAATCCAGACATGCTCAAATCCATTATATAAAATACATTAGTACAGTAAATACAGTTGGCTCTCTGCATCCATGGGTTTTCCATTTGTGGGTTCAAACAACCATGAATAGAAATTAGAACCATTTTTGGTTGAATCTGTGGATGTAAAACCCATAGATTCAGAGGACTGCCTGCAGTTTTAACTATTGTTTATGGAATCTTTAGGGTTTTCTACATATAAGATCATATCATCTGCAGACAGTGATAATTTTACTTCTTCCTTTCCAAATTGGATACCTTTTTATTTCTTTTTCTTTCCTAATTGCTTTGGCTAGAATTGCTGTGCTATGTTGACTAGAAGTAGTGAAAGCAGGCATCCTTGCCTTGTTCTTGATCTTAGTGGAATAGCTTATAGTCTTTCACCATTGAGTGATGTTTGCTGTGGGTTTTTCATATATAGCTTTTATTATGTTGAGGTAATTTCTTTCTATTCCTAGTTTTTTAAGTATTTTTCTCATGAAACGGTGTTGAATTTTGTCAAATCCTTTTTCTACACCAGTTGAGATGATGAAGTTTTCTTTTTCTTTCTTTTCTTTTTTTTTTTTTTTTTTTTTTTTTGGTTTGTTTCTTCATTCTGTTAATGTGGTGTATGGTATTGATTGCTTTTTGTATGTTGAACCATCCCGACATTGCAAGAACAGATCATACTTGGTCATGGTCTGTGCCGAGGTTCAGGCTGTATGCAAGCTGTTCCTGCCATGTGGCTTGGGGTGGGACGTGGGTAGCTACTACTGTGTTAAGAGCTGAAATTGACTAAAATCACCTCAATTTACAGTCCAGTCCTTCTGTTGGAAGTTGCAAGCCTTCAACAGATGCCAGGGCTTCAAAAGAGTTATACCAGACAGATTCTGCCAGTGTGATTGTTGTCTAGGTGGGGAGACAGATTCCTGGTGCTTCCTATTCGTCCATTTCCCTCAAATCCTCCTCATTTTCTTAACAGCATCATTTGAAGAGGAGCCTTTTTAAAATTTTGATGAAGTTCAATTTATGAATCTTTTCTTTTATGGCTTATCCTTTTTGTGTTCTATGTACAATTTTTGCCTATCCCAATATCACAAATCTTTGTGCTTTCTTTTATAATTTTTATAAGCTTAGTTCTTTAATTTAGGTCTGTTATCCATTTTGAGTTAATCTTGTTGTATGAAGTAAGGATTGAGAGGGTTTTTTTTTTGGTTTTTTTTTGTTTTTTGCATATGACTATCCAATTGTTCTAGTAATATGTCTTGAAAAGACTCTTTTACCCATTGAATTACCTTTGCACCTTTTTGAAAATCAATTGATGTATATATGATCTTTTTCTAGACTCTATTCTGTTCCATTAGTTTAAGTATGTCTATCTTTAAGCCAGTATCACAGTCTTTCGATTGCTGTAGCCTTGTGTAAAGTCTTGAAGTCAGGTAGTATAAGTCTCCCCACCTTATTACATTTGAAAAGTGTATTGGCTTTTCTAGGTCTGGGTTTAAACTGAGACCTAGAGAAACTGAGTGACTTGCTTAAGATCATACAATGAATCAGAGAGAATTAGGACGAGAACTCAGGTCTTTAACCCACTTATTCCTAAATTAGGCACTGAGCTTACCTGGGTCGGTGGGTCTGTGGAGCTCTGTTTATGTGCCAGATACAAGGTTTCATTTTGCCTTTACCAGCAGGACTTATCAATAATATGTCAGGTACAGGGATACATAGAGGGATGGGACATGGTACTTACATGTGAGGTGCTTGTGGTCTATTGGGAGTTACTTTTGTATGCCTCACTGAAAGTGCCCCCAGACAAGGCCCCTGATGTGTGTGTGGTCTAGGAAATGTGCCTAAAAGTAGACTTAAGGCATCTATGTTTTAGTGGCAGACCTAAGGCAAGTTGGCACCTGAATGAATTTGATCAAAGACTCTCTTCAGAGGCACAAGCAGCAACACTAATGACAAAATTCTTGCAAAGTAAACACCCTACACATTACAGGTGCTGCCAGCTGCACACCTGTGTTGAAGGACTTGCTGAGTACAGACATTTTGACTTCTTAATGGATGACCATGAAATTGACAAACTGGGAGGGAGGAAATTGCATCTCTGAAAGCTTGTGGTCCATCATACTGCTGGAATGACTCAACTTCTTCCCTGTAAGCCATAATTTCAGTTTCTTTTTCTAATGGAAAAAATTGATTTTTTTGGTGCTTACTTCTGTCCGTATGGCCTACTGAAAATTTCCTTAAAAGGAAATAGAAAAGTTAGAAGGTTTAATTCAAAAATAGCTTTTAGGTGAAGTAACTCTATCAATACTAAGATTTAGTCAGTGCTTTATAGTGGAACATTTCTAGACTTTAATTACCTGTGAATAAATTCTACCATTTTGCTATGATAAAGGAAAATTTTCTTTCCTTTTGAGTACTTTTACCCATAGTTGTTAAATGAAAGCAAATGTTAATTTCATCAGAAAGCATTAATATATGCTGTTTCATTTATCAAATAAAATGTTTTTCTAAAATTTTGTATTTAAACCTTAAGTAAACAAAATTAGATTAATAATATAATGAATTTCTATGAAGTTAGCTTGAGAACTAGAAATTACTAGTAACAAAATTACCACTGTGTGTTCTTCCTTATCTTATTTTTTCTGTGTCTTTTTCAGAGGTCACTACTATCCTAAATTTTGTTTATCATTATCTTGCATTTCAGTTGTGTCATATATAAATATATATGTATGTGAAATATGTATTTGTCTAAACAATAAATATATATTTGCCTAAACAATTTATTGTTCAGTCTTGCATGTGTTTGAACTTCATAAAATGATACATCATATAATCTTCTGAAATTTGCCCATAAATTTGATAACTTAGATGAAATGGACCAAATCTTTGAAAGACACCATCTTCCGAAAGTCACACAAGGAGAAATAGATATTGAACAAACCTATAGCTATTTTAAAGAAATTTCAGTTTGTATTTAGCTACATTTTTTTACTCTTCTGGTTCTCTTCATTCCTTCTTAATTCCATCCTATGCTTCCATCTTGGGTCATTTTATTTCTGCTTGTGGTATTCCTACTAGAGATGTGTGTACACATGTACTAGAAACAATTCTGTTAATTTTTATATGAGAGAAGAACTCTAGCCTTTTAGAGGATGGAAAGTGAACAAAACTCCATAGATGCCAAAAATAGAAAAGACTTAATGGATCACAGCAAGGCAGTTTATTACTCATAGCACAGCAAACATCAGGATCGTCAAGCTGGTAGCCCTGTTCCTCATATCTCATTGGTCTCAAATGCTATTTCAGTATGGGCAGAATATGCTAGTCTCGGAG
This sequence comes from Camelus bactrianus, assembly GCF_048773025.1. NCBI lineage: Eukaryota > Metazoa > Chordata > Mammalia > Artiodactyla > Camelidae > Camelus > Camelus bactrianus. Next base: position 28,793,613 of record NC_133549.1, read on the forward strand.
GCCAGCGTAAATGTCAAAGGCTGTTAGATACCAGTAGTGGCCACAAGATTGTAGTAGAGGCCTAATAAAAGTGTATGTGCCAGGAACAGGCAGCTGCTCACCAAGTTGGATTTTGACAGGAGCCACCATCCTTGTAGACCATTTCAACTTCTTTAGCTTATAAATGGAGGCCTGTGTTTTGAGCCCATTCGGTTATGTTGGTAAGGTTGCTGTGCCTGGTACGATGATGAGTGAAAGAGTGAATTCTTGGCCACTTGGAGTGTTTCGGCCTGATTGGCCACATTGTTCCACTCAGTCTTGTCTGGATGTGGGTTTGTATGGATTCCTATAAGCATACAACTGAATTCAGTTGGTAACAATCCACCATAAGCCTTTGGTTAATTACATAAACTTTCTCAGTTTGTTTCCTCATCTGTAAAATGGAGATATACTTACCTGTCTCAAAGATCTTTTGGAGAGATTAAAGGAAATAATGCATTCATCCATTCAACATAGGTTTTCTTCTCTCCCTTCCTACTTTGTTCCCTCCTAATGATAAACAACTGAAGTCATTTAAGGAAGATGTACTTACAAATTCCTTTCTGCCTTCTCAAGTAGAACTTTAATGGAAATACGAAGTTGACTATAAAATTGCTGACTCATATCTTTTAAAGCTCAATTCTGTGTTCAAGAATTTGCTCTTAAAAATCTGTTTTTTGATTTATCTTAAGAACTGTACTTCTTCCACAGCTGAATACATTAACTTTTATTTAGTGTTTTAAGGTTAGGGAGAAAATGGTTTGGACTTTTATTCTTTTGCAATTTATTCTTCTCTTTTTTTAGGCATGCAGAGACAGTGATCAAATAAATACAGTTGATGATTCCTCCAAATTGGAGCCTTGTCCACCTAAATCATAACTTTAAAGATTTCGATGATTGCTCTACAGTGCCTGATTGTTCCAAATATCTAGTTATTCTTTCTCCTGAGGGCAAACTTGCCAGTGAAAAACTTGTTTTCCTTAAGGCAGACAGATCAGAAATTATATGACATTCCGAGTCTTTCCATCTTAGCTCCATTGTCTTCTGTCAAATGCATACTCTTTAGAATCTAACTTCCTTTAATACCTCTTTCTGATCAGCTGTTGGGGAAAAGCTGACATCCTTCCCCACTTTCCACTTGGAGAAAATCCTTTTGAAACTCACAACTCCTTTGCCAATTAAGGAAACCTATTCCTAGAGGTGAGGCATTTTATCTTTGTAACTGCATTCCTTCTTAAACTTCTGTAAAGGCTTTTGTGCTGGAGGAGTTTAAAATCTAATATGAAAAAATAAAATGAGAGGTAACTGAGGTGTGAGTATACCAACAAAAGCTCTAAGAACTTTTCTTCCACTAAAATAGAGCAATAAAGTCAGCACACTGAACACAACATGAATGACATTTCATATCTCTTAAATGAATAATAATGGATACTATGCAGTTACTTCCCATTTGCCACTCTTTTCTTCAGAATCTTGTAAATCATTTTCACTTTAGTTCAGTAATGTGCAAACCCAGGCTCCATATGATCTTGGACAAATGAGCAAGGCGCAGTTTTTTTTCTGTTCCTTCCCAAAGTTAAATGCTTTTTGGATTCTGTGAATCAGAATTAATGCTGACTTCTTCCTAGAAGCCCCGGCTTTGAGCCAGAGATTCAGAATAACTGTGGATGCTTGAAAAAAATTTCTTAGTGACTTTCATTTCTCTTATCCAATATGACTGAGTAAGCTTAGTAATTTGTCACCTTATGTGAAATTATGGTTTGCATATGTTTATTTCTGCACAGTTTTTTGGGGGGCAACCTTGAGAATTTCTGTTCCAGTATATTTAATTTTTATTGGTATTATCAGATCATGGGTTTGGGAATGGAATAGAGAGGTGAGTGAATGTTGGAGGAGTGGCATTCTTCCCAGTAAACTCCTAGGAAAGACAGAAAGTTGAAGTGAAGAAAACTAGGGTCTTAGATCAGCAATGTAAGGATGTAACTCTATAGCAAATCAGTTCACTTCTTTCTACCCTAGCTGTCACTTTCGTAAATTAGCCATCACTTCTCCTTATAACTGGTTTCTCTGCCTTCTGTCTTGGCTCATTCAGTCTGTTTTCTTGTAGCACCCAAAGTTATCTTCCTAAAATACAAATTATCTTGTCAGTCTCTTGCTTAAAATCCTTCAATGTCTCTCCATTGCTCTCAGGAAGAATTCTCAGTTTTTAAACATGACTTACATAGGCTTAATGGTCTGGCCCCCTATCCACTTTATCTCCAGTTACTCCCCCTCTGCATGATCTAGTAATACTGATTATTATTGTTATTGTTTGTCATATGCTTCCAATTCTTTCTCTGATCTATTCTTTTCTAATTTTTATTCTTCTTTCAGGTCCCAGCTGAGCCATTACTGCCTTTGTCTTCCCTGACCATCCCCCACCAAGTGGAATTTAGGTTCCCTTTTAATGTGCCTCCCCCAGAACATTCCCATCACAGTGCATGTCACGATGTGCGAGAATTGCCTCTAATTATTAGTTTGTATACCATACTAGATTGGAAATTCCATGAGGGATCAGGCCATGCTTGTCTTGGTCACTATTGCACCCTCAGTGCCTAGCAGAATGCCTGGCATGAAGAAGGTGCCCAGAATTTATTTGGTAAATAATTAAACAAATGAAGGAGCTGTCATTTAAATTACCAAGAGCCTTTCCCATCTGAATGCACAAATTATTCTGTGATTTGTACCGGAATCACTGTAGGACCCAGGAAACAAAACTCAGGGCAGGAATGGATAGTTGTGACTCATTGAATCTGAAACCTAGAGAGCCTCTATATGGCTTGTGAAATAGTGACTCTCAGGATGCAGAGTATCTACAGTGAAGCAATGTAGATTTCTAGATATTATGTTGCAACTTCAAGAAAAGAAGATCCTAGAATATTTTTACCAATCAGGGGAAGGGTAAGCGAAAAATAATAGGACAGTTCCATTTCTACCAATTTAAGATGTGTAAATTCAATTGACTATGCCTGTATTGTTTTATTTTAGAAAATACAAAAAGGTTTTTTTCTTTGTAAAACCTTTCTTTTTTTTTTTTTTAAACTATGCCCTGGAGGTGTTGAGGAACTGAATCCTTGGAGGACTTCTGTATTTCTTAATTCCTCCTGTTGAGAGCCTTAGCTTTGACCAGGATGACTCCAAACTACAACAGTGCTGTCTGCCCATCCTCCCTTCAGACACGGGAGGGCAGTGCAAAAGCAGATTTATTTTCCCTGGACTTGATTTTTTCTCCCAAGGTGTCATAAAAACTTCTATTCTTGTCCTGCCATCTGTTGCATTTCCTGTTCCTAATCTCGTTTCCCTACTCTTCTCATTATCCCCAACAGAAATGGTACAAATGACTGAAACTGAAATCCTTATAGTTCCCCCAAATATCTCAGAAATAAATTTATACATATCAAAGTTGTACAAAAGAGGAACTAAGATTTTTGGTGACTTCACTGGAATGAAGTGATTCTTAATTTTTTGGAAGTTGTGGATTATCTGAGAACCTGATGTATGTTATGGATCCTTTCTCCAGAAATATGCACATACATGCTCACAATTTTACGTACAGTTTCAGAGGGTTCATGAACTATAGGCAAAGGCTTGAATATGTTTACTGAAGAACTCTCCTAAATTCTAAGATTTGGGTAGTGGGGGATGAGAAGTATTAGAGATTCTGATGCCTATGCATTAACGTTATTAAAAATGAAACAATTTTCCAAAACATGCAACCAATCAGAGGAAGTGGCTGCCTATGTTATATTACTGAGACCCCCCAAATCCCAGCTCTGATGACTGACCAGGGGCCAAAAATCTTCAGGACTTAAGTATGTGGAAAGATCATGGACTTTAGAGACAGACAGTACATGGATCAGTCCCATTTCTATCACTAGCTATGTGATCTTGGGCCAATTTCTTAATCTCACTTTGCTCCAGTTTCCTCATATGTTTGAAGAGAATAATAATATCCACTGAGGTGGATTGTTGAGTAATGCTGTTCGAGGAGCTAGCCTCATTCCTGGCACACAGTAGATTTCATTCCCTTCACTGATCACCATTTATAGGGCCATGAAACAAAAACCGTCTCCCACTTCAAACTTGTAGTATCTCCTGCTTTGTACTTTTTATGAAAAATTACTATTTATAATAAGTACTATTATAGGGTACTGAACATACACTTTCAAATCTGATTAAATTATAAAATATTTCACCAATGCAAAGTGTCAAGCATGAGCAAACTTCAAACAATTGGTAACAAGAGAATATAGCAAAACTTACTTTTAAAAGATAATTCACTAACTTTACTTAAATTGTGTAAAATACCATTTTAATTGTATTTTTTTAAAAAAATTGGGGGGTGTAATTAGGTATTTATTTATTTATTTATTTATTTAAATGGAAGTACTGGGGATTGAACCCAGGACCTCATGCATGCTAAGCATGTGTTCTCCCACTGAGCTATACCCTCCCCTCTGAAATTGTATTTTTATTCATGTAAGATAATTGCTGTTTTATTGTTAAAGAAGGTAGGAAAAATATAAATAAAATATTTTTAAATTGAAGTATCATCAGTTTACAATGTGTCAATTTGTGGTGTACAGCCTAATGTTTCAGTCATATATGTACATACATATATTCCTTTTCATATTCTTTTTCATTATAGGTTACTGTAAGATGTTGAACATAGTTCCCTGTGCTATGCAGTAGAAACTTGTTGTTTATTTTATGTATAGGAGTTAGTATCTGCAAATCTCAAACTCCCAATTTATCCCTTCTCACCCCTTTTCCTGGCTGATAACCATAAGTGTGTGTTCTGTGTGAGTCTGTTTCTGTTTTGTAAATAAGTTCATTTGTGTAATTTTTTTAGATTCCACATATAAGTGGTATCATATGGTATTTTTCTTTCTCTTTGTGGCTTATTTCACTTAGTATGATGATCTCTAGGCCTATCCATTTTGCTGCAAATGGCATTATTTTGTTCTTTTTTATGACCGAGTAGTATTCTATATATATATATATATTTATATACCACAATTTCTTTATCCAGTCATCTGTTGATGGACATTTAGATTGTTTCCATGTCTTGGCAATTGTAAATAGTGCTACTGTGAACATTGAGGTGAATGTATCTTTTCGAATTAGAGCTTTCTCCAGGTATATGCCCGGGAGTGGGGTTGCTGGATCATAGGGTTAAGTCTAGTTTTAGTTTTTTAAGGAATCTCCATCCTGTTTTCCATAATGGCTTCACCAAACAACGTTCCCACCAACAGTGTAGGAGGGGTCCCTTTTTCTCCACATCCTTTCCAGGATTTATCATTTGTGGACTTTTTAATGGCCATTCTGACTGGTGTGAGGGGATACCTCATTGTTGTTTTTGATTTGCATTTCTCTGATAATTAGTGATACTGAACATAAAGTATTTTTAAAATAAAATAAAACAAAATTATATTTTAGTTCTGATTTCTCCAAACTTTTTTTGGAGAAATTTCGGATGTGATGTCAAGCACATGAGCAACCTGTTCCTTCCCCCAAAGAGAATCTGTTTCAGAATATGGAGACTTCCTTTTCACTATTAGAGATAGCTTTGAAAATACAAATGCCTCTTGGAATAGGGGACTTAAAACTCATGCTAAAAAATTAAATGACTGAAATTAAATTCTTGGCAATAATTCTGGTACAGAATTGAGGTACAGAAGGTGAGGGAAAGAAGAATGAGAGAGGAGAAAGGCATAGAGGCGGAGAAAAGCGGAGAGCACAAGTCAATAGGGAACTCAAAAGGAAATCTGCACTGGCTGAGGTTTTAAACCAAAATCTGAAGTTTTGAAATTCTTTCGTTCTAGCAATAGGCTTTGATTTAAACAAGAAAAAAACCCGAATAGACACACAAAATGTACCTCGTGTATCCATTTAGTGGTAGTTTGCAGCTATTTAGCTAACATGCGTGGTATTGACTTCAGGGTCCATTATGGGCATCAATGCAGCAGCCTGGATTTTTTTTTTTTTTTTTTTTTTACAGTTTGATTTTCAAGATTTTCCCATAGCTTTTAGTACTGTTTTTTGGACTCATCTTCATTAAGGACTTTAAAAGCAGAGGTCTTTACTTACACCGAAAGTGCTGCTTTTCCTGGCATCATAGTTCCTTGCTAATGGGTTTCTGAATACCACTTTCATTATTTAATTTTTATAGAACTCTACTTCCTTTATTAATACATTTGCCTTTGTAATACATACAATCTGTTGGCTACATATTGCTAGGCGTTGACTATTTTTCCTGTTTAACATTAATAAAAAATGGTTGCTGATTCATTTGCTTTGCAGAATAAATCGCTAACCTTGTCCATGGCCAACAGATAAATGGCATGTATTAGCTCCTGATTTTCCTCACTAGCTGATTCTCTCTGATCTCTCTTTTCCTCTTATACTAGTGAAGATATAATGTTCTTTGGTTATGCAGAGGCAACAAGCATAATGGACTTTACAAATTTAATAGTAATCATTTACTTAATAATAGTAACATTCATAACACTGACAGTTTACTGAAGACCTTCACTTATAATATCTTTTTGTTTGACTCCTGAAAGGTTGTCCTAATTATTATCCCATTTTACAAATGTGACCTACACAAGTTCATAATTAGTAAGTGACTGAGGCCACCCCTTTTCTTTCCTTTAATCAGGCTCAAGTCTTTTCTATCTTAAGACCCCAAATCCCTTTCTTGGCCCCAAAGGGTTTTAGCTACAACCCTTTTCTCTTCCCCTTTAGAGCTAAGCTTCTTGAGAATGGCCAGTATTCCTTTTCCTATTTCCTTTGTTTGTTTGTTTGCTTGTTTGTTTTTCCTTTTCCTATTTCCTCATGTCCCATTCATTCTTCAGCTCACTGAAATCCAAGGCTGGTGTCCACCACTGTGGACTGACTTGGTGAAGGTCATAGCAACCTCCTGGGTACTAAGTACAATGAGTACTTTTCAGTCCCCCTTTGACTTGAGTCCTCTGTACTATTTGACATTATTGGTTATTCCTGCCTTCTCACAATTCTTCCCCTGGTGTCTGAGACAGCACCCTCCCTCTTTGTGTTTTCTCCTGACTCTCTCAGTCTTCAGGTCTCTTCAGCAACTCCTCTTCTTGTGCTTTTTCCTTCAATAATGAGATGCCTCAGAATTCCAGCTTCCACTCACCCTTCTCTCTTTTTCCTTCCCTTTTCTTCTCATCCCAGAGCAATTTTATCCATTTCTTACTGTTTCCACTATAGATAGATGACTCTTTATAACTATTACAAATGTTTTCAAACATAAACAAAAGTAGAGATAATAGTTTAGTTAATGCCCATGGACCCATCACTCAGCTGCAGCAGTTACTGATGTTTTGCACATCTTATCATTTCACTTGTAATATGTCAAGTCCATTTCATAAGGGCTTTTAAAAATCATAACCACCATGCCATTTTTAATACCTAAACAGAATTAACAGTAATTAATGTCATCTGATACTTCCTAAATTTCTACTATTGTCTCAAAGATACCTTTCTATAGTTGCTTTGTTTGAATCCAGATTCAAACGAGTTGATGATTCTTAAATGAGTCACCATTTCGAATCCTGCCAAGTCAGGCCTCTCTCTTCAGCTCTAAACCCAGGTATCCAGCTGACCTTTGATACCTTCATTTGGAGGCCTCAAGGGTATTTCAGACTCTGTCTCTAACTTAACTTCCTTTGTCTCGAAAAGCTGATCCTCATCTTGTACTTCCTCTTTCGTAAATGGCATTACTTGTCCACCCAGTTGTTCATGCCAGAACACTTCCTATATCTAATATGTTACTCTCAATTCTATCTCCTAAGTATCTTTTCAGTCCATCTTTCCATCCTCCCTGCCATCTTAGTTTAGGCCATACCATACTTTTCCCCCTTGATTTTTGCAACAGCCTCTCAAATGTTCCCCTATTTCTAGTCCTGCCTCCTCCAAATATTTTTTCCATTATAGCCAAGGGTCTTTCTAAAGTGTAAATCTGGTCTCACCACTCCCCAGCTTAAAGCTCTTCAATAGCTGCCCATTGCTTTCAGGATAAATTTTAACATACAAGGCTTTCAAAACCCAGTGCTTGCTAACATCTCCAGCCCCATTTCTTCTGATGCTGTAAGCTCTAGCCATACACTCCTCTGTTGTTCTGTGCCCTTTCTCATCTTGGGTGTGCATTTGATGTTCCTTCTACCCACAGTGCTCTTCTGTTTCCTCTTCCAACCCTTTCTTCACTGATTTAAGTCCAATAGTCCGACTTGTTTTTACATCTTTACTTAAACACTTTTGGGAGGTCTCCCTTCATGCCCCAAGCCTGAGTGAGTACCTGCTCTTAGGATGCTTGGGGTACCTGGGGTACTCAGTTCTATCTTCTTTTGTAACATTTACTTCACAGATTTATAATTGCTTATTTGATATCTTATTTGTGGTTATAGTCTAAGTGTCAAGCATAGTGTCTGTTATCAGGCAAATGCTCATTGAATATTAGTTGAATGAACATGGCAATGGTTCTTCCAAGTCCCAAATTCTCTCTAGTTACAACACTAGTTTCTTAGTTTTATAGATATTGTGTGGTAGCCATTGCTCTAGCTTCTAGGCCTTACAAAATTCAGTTAAATTTCCAGAAAATAGTAGAAACATTTTGAAACACTACCTTGAAAAAAGGTGAAGTTTATAAACTTGTTCTTTTCTTAGGGCCTTCACTCACCTTGGAATATTTTCACCTGGTTGATTCCTTGTCATTTAAGTGTAAATATCAGAAGGGCATTTCCTGACCACACTGTCTAATGTAATCACACAATTACTGTCGTGTGTCCTAGTTTTAATTCTCCGCATAGCACTTATTGTTGTTTCTTTATTCTTTTGTCTCTGTCTCTCTCCCCAGAGGTGACAGAGGACCTTGTCCATCCTATTTATTGCCTTATAGTAGATACTATATAAATATATGTTGAATTAATCAAAAATGAATGAATGAATGAATGACTGCTATAGACATTGAGGTGATACACTCTTAGGACTGATGAGGGAAAATGACAAGCTTATTTCCTAGGGGATAATGTTTTTCCAAAGTAAACAAACCCTCCATAGATCCTGTTATTAGTTAGACATGAGATCTTGTGTATAACCTTTTTCTGTGCTCTTCCTAATTTTCCTTTTCTTAAGGGTATGAGGAGAGCTGTTTGATGGACCACCTTGCTTAAGTGAGGTGATAGGTGTATGCTAATATTAGCAGAACCAAAGGAGAAGCAAGCTCTGGGAGAGGTGTAAATGAATGAGAAAAGTAATCAGGGAACCTTCTGAAAGAAACCTTTTAGCAAAAGAGAGAGTCAATAGTTTTTGTATGTCAGCTTTAGAAAACCTTTTTGCAGAGGCCACCATTGAGTATGATGTTAGTTGTGGGTTTTTTTTTTTTTCATAAATGAACTCTAACTTGTTGAAGAAGTTCCCTTCTATCCCTAGGATATTGGAGATATATATATGTATATTATCATGAAAAGGTATTGGATTTTGTCAGATATTTTCTCTGTATGTATTGAGATAATTATGTGGTTTCCTCTCGTCATTCTATTAATATGATGTCTTACATCGTTTGATTTTCATGTTGAATCATGCTTGTATTCCTGGGATAAATTTCATTCCACCATGGTGTATAATCCTTTTAACATGTTGCTGAATTTAGTATTCTAGTATTTTGTTGAGAATTTTTGCTTCTTTTTGTTCACAAAAGATATTCATCAATAGTTTTCTTTGCTTGTGATGTCTTTGTCTAGCTTGGTATCAAGATAATGCTGGCCTCATGGAACGAGTCAGGATGTGTTCGCTATTCTATTTCTTTTAAGAGTTTGAGAAAAGTTGGTGTTAAATTCATTTTTAAAAGTTTGGTAGAACTTACCAACGACGTCATGTAATCCTGGGCATTTATTTGCTAGGCAATTTGTGATTTCTGTTTTGATCTCTTGTTATATGCTTGTTCAGATTATCCATTTCTTCTTAGTTTTGATAGTTTGTATATTTCTAGGAATTTGTCCATTTCATCCTGGTTACCTGATTTTTTGGCATACAACAATTCATTGTGTAATTTTTTTATTTCTGTAAGTTCAGTGATAATGTCTTTATTTCTGACTTTAGTAATTGAGTGTTTTCTGTTCTTTCCATAGTCGTTCTACCTAAAGTTTGTTGATTTTGTTGATTTTTAAAAAGTAATTAACTTTAGGTTTTATTGTTTCTTCCTATTGCTTTTCTAGTTGTCTATTTTTATCACTACTATAATCTTTACTATTTCCTAAGTTTTGCTAGCCCTGGGTTTCATTTGCTCTTCTTTTTCTAGTTCATCCCTAACGATGTATAGTTAGAGTACCAGTTTGAGATGTCTTATTTTTAAATGTAGGCATTGACAGCTATAAATTTCCCTTGTAGCACTGCTTTTGCTACATCCTATGCATTTTGTTATATTGTATTTTCATTTCCATTTATCTAAAAATATTTCTAATTACCCTTGTAATTTCTACTTTGACCTACTGGTTTTTAACCCCATATTATATTTTTAATAGCTGTAGTAATATCCTGTTTCATTCCTGAAATTGATGACTTAATGTTTTTTCTCTTTCTCAGTCTTGCATAGAGGTTTATTAATCATATTGATATTTTAAAATGAAGCAGCTTTTTGTTTTATTGATATTCTCTCTCTTGTTTTCCTGTTTTCAATTTCATTTATTTCTGCTTTTAATGTAATTATTTTCTTCCTTCTGTTTACTTTGGATTTACCTTGCTCTATTTTGTAGTTTCTTCAGATAGTAATTTAAATTATTGATTTGGGAACTTTTTTTTTCTAATGTTAGCTTTTAGCATTGTAAATGTCTCTGTACTACCTTAGCTGTGTCCTACATATTTTGTTAAGTTGTTTTTTAATACAGAAAAAATTTTAAGATATCTGTTATCATGGAATGTTTAGTAACTAGGCGAATAGCCCCTAGTTTCCTCAATTGTGGCCCTTCTCCTTTATAACTCTCTTAAATTATAGTACCTGGAACATAGAATTCTGGATTGTTCTGGCCATTGAATAATAGAACCGGAATGCCTGTTCACTCCTTTGTTTGTTTATTAACTTGTTAATTAATTCATTCAATAAACATTCACTGAATTCCCATAGTAGGCATTATACTGGTTAGGAATATAGAGATCATTAAGATGGACATATTCCCTCTTCTCATGGTTCTGCATGACAGAGAAGAGAAATATTTAAACAAATAAATTCAAATATCTTCTACAGTGAAGAAAATCTACTGCCATTAACGCAGGGCTAGGTTAAAATGCCACTAGATTCCACCCCCCCCCCCCGCCCCCAACAAATTCTTCCATTTTCTACCCTATTTTCAGAATCTCTGCTTGTCTTTAACCAAGGCTGATGTAAAACATATCTGTAATCTACAGGCTAAACCGATTGCTTAAAGCTGACTTCTGTCTGATTGGTTAGGGCTGTGGTTAAATATTTTGAATATTGTCCCTGCGAGTATCTCTGTCCCTTTTATGGATCATTCTTCTAGATTACAGTCTGAGCCCATAATAGAGTAGCACCTTAGATTTGGATAGAATGATCAACTTTTTAAGAGTTCTTCTGTCATTTAAGCCTTTTGATTCTCACCAAAATGCTTACAAACCGCAGTTGACAGATGAGGAAATTGTGATTCAGAGAGTCTAAGTGACTTTCCAGTTGGGAAAATTTAAAAAAAATGTATACAAGTTTCTGACCTCCCACCTAAGGCCTTTACTCTTGCCTCAATCTCACTGCCTCTTCATAGCTGACCATTAAATATATTTTAAAGAGGGGAAAATCCAATTGTATAATAGACCTGCCTGTATGAAGCATGATTTTTAGTAGTAATAGTTGGGTATTACCTGGCATGCATATGTTAGGTTTACAGTAAAGAATGCCTACTTTTTATTAACTGTCCTCTTGGATATATTAGTGACTGTCACACCTGAATTATAACAAAGAAGCACTAGAGAAAATTCAATGTGGGCGGCAAAATTCTTTGAAGAATAACTAGTTATAATTGGGGAGTCTGAACACATTTCAGACTTGCACGTTTAATATGCAGTATGGTTAATTGCACTGTAATTACAGTATTTTAGAATGCCATGCGAAATGTTTAATCCTTTTCAGGTTTGCCCTCCAATCAGTAGTCTGCCTTCATTTTCCAGATTGATGAAGTCTGCCTCAGAGAAGGGGGTAGGTAACAAGATTGTGTCGACGTGTCTAATCAACTGGGAAAGTTGTAAAATGAATCTTTCCTATCTGGAATTTATATTTAATCATAGTTATGTTCTCTTTATGAATGACTCCTGATTAGTTAGTTGTAAGAATATGAAAACAGTAAGAGCTTTTATTTACCCAGATGAGTTATGCTAGAGTCATTGTTTGGATCTGATTGAGTTGATGGGGATATTTACATTACCTCAACACATAGATCCACTTAATCTTATTCATAATGTTAATTATATACTCTAAGAGTTACTGTAATGCTCTTATTTATATTTACTACTAGGGTTTATTTCTACATGTGGTGATTGTATGGTTCCCTTCGACTGGACTGTGCCTCTTTTATTTCCTAAAAAATAAAAGGCATTTCCTAAAAACTAAAAAACTGAAAGATTGAAAAAAATTTTTTTAATTAAAAAAAACACGCAAAAAAAAAAAGGCATCTCTACTCATAGAAACCTGATCTTCAATAGTTTGTTTACTCTGATTTGATGACATCTAATTCAAGGAAGACAACTCAGTTGTTTCAGAGAATTGGTTAAGACTAGTCCATTGAGCTGACTTTTAGTCATTTTTTACCTTCATGTATTTGAATATACTTTTTCAGTGTCTTGAGTGTCTTTCTTTGCATATCCCCTGCAACCTGCAATTCATCTTTCAAGATCTGCCTTGAAATTCTATTCTTCAAGGAAGTATACCCTAATTCTACCAAAAAGAGTGAATCATTGCCTCCTTTATCTCATTTACTGTATCTGAACACTAATACCATTACAGCCCCATCACATTGTACAGGTTTCCCCTGCACTGTTAGAAAGTAGAGCATTCCAATGAAACCTTTCCTAAGCTGAAATAGTATAAGGTGAAGAAGCAATTACCTTAGGACACATCTTGCTAACGGATGCACAAAATAAATTGAAATAAAGCACGGATGCTCACAGAATTCAAAGCTGTGGCAACTTGATACTGAGATGCTGAGTGTAGTTCCCAGGGAAGGAGCTTGGCGGTGCCACTCTCTCAGGTCCTCAGGGCTTGCTGCAAAACAAACACTGACACTATTTTTACTTCTTCTTTTTGTAAAAGTGACAACAGGTACTAATGTAGATCTTCTGTAAAAGTGAAGTGTTGTAAAGCAAACTTTCGAAAAGCAGGAGATTCCTGTATTGCAACTATCTTTTGCTATGTTTGTTATAATTAACAGATTGGTTTGAGAGTCAGAGCCGTATTATATTCATTTCTCTTATCACCCAAATCTAACAGTGTCTGGTGCATAGCAGGTACTTAATAATTTCTCAGTGTTGAATGTTATATTCTTTTTAAAATCTTTTTTTTCATATTTAAAGATGATTTTTTAGAACAGTTTTATGTTCACAGAAAAATTGAAAGGGAAGTACAGAGATTTCTCATGTTTTTGCTATCCCAACATAAGCATAGCCTCCCCAATTATCAATATCTTACACCAAAGTGGAATATTTGTTATAGCTAATGAATTGTACCTTGACACATTGTAATCACCCAAAGTCCATAGTCTATATTATGGTTCATTCTTGGTGTTGTACTTTATGTGGGTTTGGACAAATGTATAATGACATGGATCCATTATTATGGTATACAGTATCATTCACTGCCCTAGATTTTTTATTTTTAATTGTGATATAATTGACATATGTTACTTTCAGGTATACAACGTAATGGTTCAATATTTGTATATATTGCAAAATAGTCATCACAGTAAATCTAGTTAACATCCATTACCATACATAGTTACAAAATTTTATTTTTTAAATAATTTTTGAGATATAATTTACATAGCATAAAATCACTCTTTTAAAGTGTACAATTAAGTGATTTCTAATATATTCAAAAAGTTGTGCAAATGTCACCACTATCTAATTTCAGAGCACTTTCATCACTACAAAAAAAAAAAAAAAAAAACTCATTCCTCATTCCCTCCTTCCTCCAGCCTTTGGTAACCACCAATCTAATTTTGGTCTCTGATTTGCCATTACTAGACATTTTATATAAATGGAATCATACAATATGTATCTTCTTAGCATAATGTTTTCAAGGTTATCCATGTTATGTTAGGTACTGTACTTCATTCCTGTCCAAATACTCTTCCATTGTATGGACATATATTTTGTTTATTCATTTACCAATTGATGGAAATTTGTATTGCTTTTACCTTTTGACTATTATGAATAATGCTGCTATGAACTTTCGTATATCAGTTTTTTTTGTGTGGGTATGTGTTTTTAATTATATTGGATATATACACAGGATTGGTAACTCTGTTTAACTTTTTGAGGGACTGCCAAATTATTTTCCAAAATGGCTACACCATTTTACATTCTTATTGGCAATGTATGAGTGTCCCAATTTCTCCACATTTCCCCCAACTCTTATTATTGTCTGTCTTACTGATTATAGCCATCTTAGTGGTGTATAAAGTGGTATCGTGGTTTTGATTTGCATTTACCTTGTGACTGATGATTTCGCACACCTTTTCATGTGGTTATTTTTTTTTTTTTTGACTTTTTTTGATAGGATATTCCTACATGTAGATTTTTTGCATTCTGTTTGGCATTCTCTCAGTTTCTATAGTTTAGTATTTGTCATTAATTTTAGAAAATTTTCAGTCATTAGTACTTCAAATATTTCTCTCTTCTCCTGGTATTTCAATTACGTGTATATTAAACCTTTTGTAATTGTCCCACACTTCTTGGATATAGCGTTTCTTTTTTCCCCCCATTCTTTTTCACTTTGCTTTTCAGTTTGGGATGTTTTTTGTTGACATATCTTCAGGCTCATTGATTCTTTTCTCATTTGTGTCCAGTTTGTCCATGAGCCCATTAAAGGCATCCTTCGTTTCTGTTATAATATTTTTTATTTCTGGCATTTCTTTTTGAATCTTTGAGATTCTGTCTCTGTGCTTACATTGCCCGTCTGTTCTTACATGTTGTCTACATTTTTCATTAGGTCTTTTAGCATATTAATCATAGTTATTTTAAATTCTGGTCTGAAATTTCTAAAAATTTGCCATTTCTGAATCCAGTTCTGATGATTACTCTGTCTCTTTAAGCCAGGTTTTTTGTCTTTTAGTATGCCTTGTACTTTTTTGTTGAAACCCACACTTGATGTATTGGGTAAAAATAACTGAGATAAAGAGGCCTTTACAGTGAGGTTTTATTTTTATCTGACTAGGAATTAGGCTGTGTTTACTGTTTGTTGTTATGATTTCAATCTTCTTAAATTTGTTAAAACTTGTTTTGTGGCTGAAAGTATGATCTATCCTGGAGAATGTTCTGTGTACACTTCAGAAGAATGTATATTCTGTTGCTGTTGGATGGAATGTTCTGTACATGTCACTTAGGGCCATTTGGTCTAAAGTATAGTTCAGATACAACGTTTCTTTATTGATTTTCTTTTTGGATGATCTGTCCATTGTTGACAGTGGAGTATTGAAGTCCCCTGCTATTATTGTATTGCTGTCTATTTCTCCAAATTTGTTGGTATTTGCTTTATATATTTAGGTGTTCTGAAGTTGGATGCATATATATATACACACACACACACACACACACACAATTTTATATATCCTTTGATGAATTGATGCCTTTAGAATTATATAATGACCTTTTTAGTCTCTTGGTACAGTTTTTGAGTTGAAGTCTATTTTTGTCTGATATAAAATCTGTCCCATCTTCCCATCCCCATTCCATAGTAACCACCATTTTACTCTGTTTTTATGAGTTTGTCAACCAATATTTCTTTAATTAAGCTTTCTGCCCCTTTCTCTCTCTTTTCTCCTGGGACTCCCTTATTAGTTATCATGAGTGTTTCCTGTAAATCCTATAGGCTTTCTTCATTCCTTTTTACTCTCTTTTCTTTTTTCTCCTCTTACTGATGATTTCAAGTGATGTGTCACAGATTCTTTCCTTTGCTTGATCAAGTCTGTTGTTGATGCTCTCACTACATTTTTCATTTCATTCATTGTATTTTTCAGCTTCAGAATTTATTTTTTTCATGATTTCTGTCTCACTGTTAAACTTCTCCTTTTGTTCAAGCATTGTTTTCTTGGCTTCATTATGTTCTCTTATAAAGCTCACTGAGCTCACTTAAAAATTATTTTGAATTCTTTGTCAAGCAATCTGTAGATCTCCATTTCTTTAGGGATGGTTAAAGAGCTTTATTAATTTCCTTGGTATCATGTTTTCCTGATTCTTTGTGATCTGTGTAGCTTTATGTTGATGTCTGTGCATTTGAAGGAGCAAACACTTCTTCCTGTCTTTACAGACTACTTTTGACAGGTAAAGACTTTCTCCTGCCATGTTCCCAGACTGATAGGACTGCCTCCAGGATCTCAGTCAGGTAAGGCTGGAGCTGGGTCATGTGTCTGTTGTCGTGTCCTACAGTTGGGTTGATGGTTGGTAGGCCTGGTTCCTGCTGGATTCTCAGGTGGACAGAACAATCTCTGAGACCATGCATGAGCAGAGCTGGAGTCAGGTCATCAGGCTGTGTCCAGGGTCCACAGTTGAGTTTGCAGACAGCAGGCCTGTTCCCAGGGCACAGACATGTGTGGCTCCTACAGGGTCTCTGAGTGGGATCCTGCTGGGTCCTTGACTGGGCAGGACTGCTTCTAAGACCACTGTAGAATGGAGCTGGAGCTGGAGCTGGGTCAAGGGGCTGCTTCTGGGTCTCCAATCAAGATCAAGGTCAGCAAACCTGCCATGGGGCTTGGACAGGCAGGACTTCTTTCAGACTATGAAAGAGTGGGGCTGGAACCAAATCTTTTGGTCTGCGGGTGGGACCACATTTGGTGAGTCTGCCATCAGGGTGCAGGCCTACCTTTTCAAAGCAGCTCTCCTTGGTTTGTGTCACCTCCTACCTGGATTCAAAAGGAACTTTTGTCTGTGGATGGTTGCCAGATTGTTGTTTGTGTAGGGCAATGTGAACTGGGAACCTCCTGTTCTACCATCTTGCTTCATCACCAACAACCTTTTTCATTCAATATTCCAAATATGTTTCCCCACTGTGTTTGGCCTACATGGTTTATGGTAAGAAATCAGCCATTAATTTTACTGAGATTCCTTGTACATGATATGTTGCTTCTCTCTTGCTGCTTTCAAGATTTCCTTTTTGTCTTTGTGTTTTAACAGTTTGATTGTGGTGTGTCTGGGTGTGGATGTCTGAGTTGATCCTACTAGGAATCTGATGAGCTTCTTGGATATCTAGATTGATTTTTCTCATAAAATTTGGAAAGTTTTCAGCCATTATTTTTTCAAATACTCTTCCTGCCCCTTTCTCTCCTTCCCTTCTAGGGTCTCATTATATGTGTTGTTACACTTGACTGTATCCCACAGGTCTCTGAAATTCTGCTCATTTTCCTTCACTTTTTTTTCTCTTTGTCTTCAGACTACTGGAGAATTTGACCTGTTTTCAAGTTCTCTGATTCTTTCTTCTAACAGTCTGAATCTGCTGTTGAGTGCTTCTAGTGAATTTTAAATTTCAGTTGTACTTTTCATCTCCTGAATTTCTATTTGGTTATTTTAATAAGTTCTCTTATTTATATTCTGTATTTGGTGATGCATACTTCCCATACTTTTCTCTAGACATAGTTTCCTATAGTTTTTGAACATATTTTAAATAGCTGATTGAAAGTCTTTGTCTAGTAAGTTCAATATCCGAGTTTCCTCAGGGAAAATTTCTGTTGTCCACTTTCCCACCCCCACCCCCCCTATATGGGCCATACTTTTGTGCTTCTTAACTGTATTGTAATTCTTGAAATCTAGACATTTTAAATAACAATGTGTCAACTCTGGAAATAAGATCTCTCCTTTCCCTTAAAGCTTGTTATTGTTGCTGTTTGTAGTAGTAGTAGTTGTTGATGTATAATTCTGAGTAGGCTGTAGTTTTTGTTGTGTGTGTTCATTGAAGTCTTTGCTTGGTTAGTTTATTGGTCAGCTAATGACTGGACAAAGATTTACTTAAGTGAGTTGAACCAGTAAGTCTTCCAGCTTTTGCCTAGAGTCTCTTTGTGTATATTGGAACATGCCTTTAGTGTTCGGGTAGGGCTGTTTACAACCCTACCTTAGCTTTCAGTTCCTACTTATGCAAAGCCTCAAAGTCAGCCAAAGGTGAGAACCTAAGGTCTTTTCCAGTCTTTCTTGGTCATGTGCATTGCCCTCTGCAGCACATAGCCTTCTAGAGTCCTAGGAATTTGTCAGAGCTTTGTAATGACCCCTATGAACTTCTCATTGCCTAGCTTTCCCTTTTAAGTGTTTTCATCAACTTGTTGGCTACCGTAACTGTTTCTACTTCCTCAGGCATCTGTAATGTTAAACAATTGCTGCTGATTGTTTTCTACAGATTCCCCTGTGGCAGAGGCTGTTCACAATGGGCAAGTTCTGAGGCAGGTCAAATAAAAATAAGTGTTGTGAGGATTTTCCAAGCAACTGGCAAACTGATGATGGTTATCTGGGAAGGGGCTATGGAGGAGCTACAACTCCATTCTGCCCTTGTAGAGACTGCTAGGCTGCTAGTTTTCACTGTCATTGTAGGGTTGTTGATTTTCAAGGCTACTGGAGTTGAGATGAAATACAATTCTCCTTACCTTGAGTGTGGGTTGGATTTAGTGACTTGTGTCGGAAGAAAAGAAGATGGAAACATTTAAAAAGTAACTTTACAGTGGAGAAACCTAGTGGACAGCACTTTAACCAAGTGATCAAGAATGATCAAAGTTTAACATCAACAGGGATAAGTTATGTTGATATCTTATACCCAGTGATATGATGCAATGAGAATGACACTTTACCTCTGTGCTAGTTTTCCTAAAACCCATAATTCCAGTGTAATAATGGGAAAACATGAGAAAAACACAAATTGAGGGACATTTTTCAAAATACCTGTCCAGTACTCTTCAAACTGTTGAGATCATAGAAAATATGGAAAGACTGAGAAACTGTCACAGATCAGAGAGGATTAAGCCATGATGGCTACAAGTATCATAGTATCCTAGACTGGATCCTAGTACAGAAAAAGAGCATTAATGGAAAAACTAGTAAAATCCAAATTAAATCTATAGTTTGGCTAAGGGTCTCATGCCAGTGTTAATTTGTTAGTTTTGACAAATATACTTTGGTTATGTACCAGCAGGCTATAGATACATAGGAAGGATGTATAGGAACCTCAGTATACTCTGTACTGTCAGCAACTTTTCTGTAAATGTAAAATTATTTCAGAATAAAAAGTTAAAAATCAATTGGCATTCATCATATTGACATATTAAAAATAAAAACCTGTGTGATCATCCCAGTAGATTTCAGAAAAAAGGCATTCAAAAATATCTAACCACAATTCATGGTGAAAACTTAAACTAGAAATAGAAGCGAACTTCTTCAATCTGATAAAGGGATCTTAAAATCCTGTATCTAACAGCACACTTAATGATGAAAGACAAATGTTTTCACCCCTTAAGACTGTTTATAAACATATAAGAGATGTCTCCTCTCACCACTTTTATTGAACATCATACTGAACATCCTAGCCAGTGCAATAAGGAGAGGGGGAAGTATAATCTGGAAGACGTTAAACTGTATTTATTCACAAATGATGTAATAATAATGTCAGTTCTGCTACACAAGAAGATAAAATTATAGACAGTATATGACAATAGAATATATACAGAAGCTACTAAAACTAATAAATGAGCTTTCCAAAGTCACAGGACATGGAGCAATATGAAAAATCAATTATATGTCTATATAATAGCAACCAACAACTAGGAACTGAAAGTTTAAAATGGTTACTAGCTTCCTATCTTTGTTTTGTGTTTATCACTAACAAAGTTTTTGAGTATTCTGCTCTACCTCATTTTTCTCATAAGATGCATGGTTTTTATTGTGCAACTTGGCACAGCACGTTGATTTTTAATAACATGTCATGTGTAGCAGAACTGACTATAACTTCTTTCTCTGACAGTGAGAAGCCTACCTACCATTATCTACAGTTTATTTATTTATTTATTCAATCCTAGCATGCATGTTGAGTAGTTTCAGAATTGCTAACCCATTCTCCAGAGGCAGATTTGTCAACTAGGATAGTGTTTGTGTACAGTTCATTTTATCTTAATCTTTAGTGTTACAGTAACCAGTCAAAATATTGTTATCCAAAGTTACTTAGCCCAGCTCCTTCTCACTCCATCCCCTTTAGTGAGGTAATGTCATACACTGGTAATACAGTTAGACTTATTTAGCTCTTACACTTCAGTATTTGATCCATTTTGAGGTAATTTGTATATAGTGTAAGGTAAGGGTCCAACTTCATTCTTTCTGCATGTAGAGATCCAGTTTCCCCAGCACCAGTTGTTGAAAAGATTGTCCTTTCCCCATTGAGGGATCTTGGCACCCCTGTCAAAAATCAATTGACCATAACTGTGAGGATTTATTTTGGGCTGTCTTTTCTATTCTATTGATTGGTATGTCTGTCCTTATGCCAGTACCACATTGTTTTATTTGCTGTAAATTTGTAGTAAGTTTTCAGTTGGAAGGTATGAGTCTGCCAATTTTATTTTTCTTTTTCAAAATTGTTTTTGCTATTTAGGGCTCCTTGCAATTCCATATGAATTTGAGGATCAGCTTTCCATTGCAATGAACAAGGTTATGAACAATGGCATTGAATCCATAGATTGCTTTGGGAATTACTGATGTCTTGAAGGTGTTAAGTCTTCCTATCCATGAACACCAGATATCTTTCCATTATTCAGGTATTGTAAAATTTCTTTCAGCAGCGTTTTGCAATTTTCAGCATACAAATTTCTCGTTTCTTTGGTTAGAGTTATTCCTATGTATTTAATTATTTAAGATGCTATTACAGATGGAATTGTTTTCCTAATTTCCTTTTGATTATTCATTGCTTGTATATAGAAACACAACTGATTTTTGTGTTTTGATAGTGTACTTGGTAATTTTGCTGAATTTGTTAACTCTATTAGCTTTCTTGTGGGTGGTTTTTTGTTTGTTATTGTTCTATTAATGTGATGTATTACATTGATTTTTCTTATGTTGAACCACTTGGTCATGTTGTGTAATCCCTGAAATGTGCTGTTGGATTAGTTGCCAGTATTTAGTTGTGGGCTGTTGTATCTGTATTCACAAGAGTTATTGGTCTATAATTTTCTTTTCTTATGATGTCTTTATCTGGCTTTGACATCACAGTAATGCTGACTTCATAGCATGAATTAGGAAGTGTTCTCTAATTTTCTGTTTTTTGAGAGTTTAGAAGGATTGGTGTTAATTTTCTTTGAATATTTGGTAGAATTCACCAGTGAAGGCACCTGGTCCTGGACTTTTCTTTGTTGGAAGGCTGACTCTATCCCTTTCTTGTTGTGAGTTTATTGAGATTTTCTGTTTCTTAAGGCAGTCTAGGTAATTTGTGTGTTTCAAGGAATTTGTCCATTTCAAATAGGTTTTCTAATTTATTAGTGTGCAGTTATTCATTCTATTTTCTTATAATCCTTTTTATTTTTGTATTATTGGTAGTAATGTCTCCACTTTCACTTCTGATTTTAGTTATTTGCATCATCTCTATTTAGTTTAGCTAAAGGTTTGTCAATTTTGTTGATATTTTCAAAAAAATAACTTTTGATTTCATTGATTCTATTGTTTTTCTATTGTGTATTATTGTATTTATCTTCACTTTAAATCTTCATTTCTTTCCTTTCACTAACTTTGGGTTTATTTTGCTCTTCTTTTTCTATTTTCTCAAGGTGTAAAGTTAACCATTTACAGCTATAAATTTTCCTCTGAGCACTGCCTTCATTGCCTCCCATGAGTTTTGGTATGTTGTGTTTTTGTTGTTAATCTCCTCTAAGTGTTTTCTGATTTCCCTTGTGATTTCTTCTTTGAATCTTTGGTTATTGAAGAGGGTGTTGTTTAGTATTTATATATTTGTGAATTTTCCAGATTTCCTTCTATTATTGATTTCTAATGTCATTCCATTAGGGTTGAAGAAGACACTTTGTATGATTATGATTTTAATCTTTTAAAATTTCTTGAGACTAATTTTTTGTTGGCTGGAGTGCTCTGTATGTGTCTGTTACATCTATTTGGTTTATAGTGTTGTTTAAGCCCTCTCTATCCTTACTACTCTTTTATCTAAATTTTGTATCCATTATTGAAAGGAGGTATTGTAGTCTCCAACTATTATTGTTGATATGTTTCTCCCTTCAGTTCTGTCAATGTTTGCTTTGCGTATTTTAGTTTTAGTGTGTGTTTGCTATTTATATGTTTATAATTGTTATATATTCTTGATGGATCGACGCTTTTGTGAATATATAATGTCTCTTGTAACAGGTTTTAACTGAAATTCTGTTTTGTTGATATTAGTATGGCCACACCAGTTCTCTTTTGGTTACTATTTGCATGGAATATTTTTTACACTGTTTAACTTTCAACCTATTTGTATCTTTTATATTACTGAGTGTTGTATTTTGTTGTAATCCTTTAATGATTACCACATTAAATAATAAGTCTGCCATCACTTTTATTGTTGTTCTCCTGTGTGTAATATGTATTTTTCTTTGGCTATTTTCAAGACCTGAATGTTATATTTAGTTTTTAATAGTTTGACTATGATATGCCTAGATGGTCCTTGAATTCCTGCTGCATTATTTATAGACAAATTCTAGTAACAGTTCCAATATCTAAGACTCTGAGAATGGCTAAGTATTCACTGATATAATGGAGTGGCATTGAGTTAATATATAGATTGTGTTGGTATAAGATGAAGTATGTATGAAATAATGTTTAAAAAAAAGTAGAATTATTATATATAAAGATTTGAAAAGGAAAAATATTTGTTTATATAAGAAACTTATAAATTTAACAGACTTTTGAAAATAGTGTATTAAAGTGAAAGTTTTCTTCCTCTGAAAACCTCTTTTTTTATAACAGCTTTATTGAGATATAATTCACATACCACAAAATTCTCCCATGCAAAGTATACACTTAAAGTATACACTCTAATGGCTTTGAATATATGCACAATTCAACCATCACCACAATCAATTTTAGAAAAATTTTATCACCTCCACAAGAAGCGCCACACCTGCTAGCAGCCACTTACCCTTTTCCCTCAGTGCAGACAACCACTAATCAACTGTCTCGCTCTCTGTGGATTTGCCTACTCTGGACATTCTAGGCATATGCAATCATACAATGTCTGATGTTTTTTGACTGGCTTTTTTACTTAGCATAATGTTTTCAAAGTTCATCCATGGTAGAACATTACCAGTACTTTATTTCTTTTTTTATTAAATAATGTCCCAATGTTATCATTTTTATATCATAATTAATATTATAATAAATAGCTCTGTACATAAAGCCTTTTAGGGTAGATTCCCTAATATGCAATTAGTTGATCAAAGGAAATGAAACTTTTTTTCCTGTTGTATTTCAATCTTATTTATCTATATGCCTCAAAAGATTACATAAATAATGTGGTTTTACTTTAATCTCCTGGAAACAGAAACAAACATGAAAGAGAAAACCCTTTACAGGGAGGGTATAGCTCAGTGGTAGAGTGTGTGCCTAGCACATGCAAGGTCCTGGGTTCAATCCCCAGTACTGCCATTAAAATAAATAAACAAACTTAAAAAAAAAAAAACCCTTTGACCATTGCTTTCTCCCACTCCACTCCTCACCCCTCGGGCCTTTTCCTCTACTTTCTACTCCTAGAGGCAGCCATTATCCTGGGTATGGTATATATCCTTTCAATTCATTTTTAAAAAGTCTCTCCTTCCCTTTTCACTGTCTGTATAGTGTATGTATATACATATTTTTAAAGGTTTTTAATTACATGTTACATGAAGGTTCATGAACCCATTGTGATGCCTGCAACATAAATCCCTATGTGCATTATTAAACAGAACAAAAACTAATTATTATCACTTCTATCCTTTCCATCAATATTCATATCATATAAATAAACCATAGTGTAATGGGAGATCTGAATGCCAATAATTGACTCTAATGGCCATCCTAATAATTCATTCCATGCCCTCAAGATAATACCCTATTGTATTTCAGGAGGCTATTTTAATTTCAAGGAAGGTAAACAGGATTAATTTCAAGGGGCTGCAGATTCCGTGTGGAACCAAGGCACTCAATTTGATTATAGATTTGATAATTAATTAACTCATTCTCAAACTCCAAAAGTGATACCTAATTACTGTATAATTGGAGTAAACAATTATATCAGCCATTTAAAAAGTGGAACCCTGTGAATTAACCCAAATATTTAATGGATGCTCTGTTGGTATTTGGTCTAGTATAAGAAAATATTTGATTATTTAGGTTTGGAGGAGGCCTCTGCCATTGTCCAGTAGTCAGAGCAACTGCTTAGATACAACAGGTTTCCTGGCTGCAGTATGAAAGCTAGATGGCCATGATTTGTTACTCAAATCTCTTGATTTTTTTTCTGGAAAGGAATCATTTATCTTTATATAAAGTACCTGGTGGCAACACATATTATCCGTATTTTCATATAGTTGAGTTTGAATTGTCTCATTTCCTGGGCCTTCTTTAAACTCCGAGGATTACGATATCATCTCAAGTGATCTTAAGGCAAAGGCCATTTGGTTATTTTGGGGGGATCTTCATGGCAACTGATTTCCAACTGTATTGAATTATCTTATGAAAAGCTAGGGAAATGATTAAATTCTAAGATACCAAAATTATTTTTAAAGTTTCAGAATTTTAATTTACTCTATTTAAAAACATGACGCTGCCCTTTTAGATCATTCATTCTACCGCTAAATCACTGATGCTAAAATATTATATTGCCTTTTTAGAGGAAGAGGAAGCAGTACTACTGCTTTTTCAGTTTGTCTTGAATTAGAATTTAGTAGGAATATGGGACCGATGTGGTTACAGCATGTACCTATATTCTAGCTTCCCCTTCCCCATCTGTCATGGAGACCCAACTCAGTAAATGCAGTTGGGCAGTTACATAAAACAGCATGCGAGGGATGAGCAGAAGCACTGTGCTGGTGCAGGACCCACCCACACGAAGAGCTTTGAGGTAGTGAGAAAAACCAAGATGTGCAGTAAGCCTAATTCAACTTGGATTTATTTTGTATGCTTAATGACTAGTGTAAAAGAACTGCCTATTTTAGCTTATAATTAGCATCCACAACCCCTTTTTCACACACCTGTAACTTTTTTTTTTTGAAGAACACCTATTTTATGTCAAATTCTGGATGTGGTGTTTTGTTTATCTTCCTCTGCTTGTTCAACACTTACAGCTCTTTCAGGAGAGTACGTATTAGTACTTATGCCCATTTTTGGGTGAAGTTCAAAGAGGTCAGGAGACTTAACCAAAGACTGTCTGGCAGTTGGGGGTTGGGGAGAGCCATTTTGAAATCTGGCAGGCTCTAACCCAGAGCTGGGTATAAACAGTGCAGAAAGCAGTGAATTGGGACAAATGCTGGTCTTCACTCCACCAGGCTCTGCTGCCAGGCAGATGTGTGACCTTGGGCATTCGAACTGCAGTGGCCTCCTCCCTAAAGAGATTTTCCCTCCGCAAATCAGATAATTCGTGAGGTCCGGAGACCCACCTGCGCCGGGGCCCAGTTCTGACCACCTCTTAAACCCAGTGCTGCTGGAGGAAGCCAGCCCAGGAGCTGGGACTGTTAACTGACTACCACGCCCTCCTTCGCTCACTGTGTAATTTACTAGGTCGGCCTGTTTCAGTACCTCTGTGCTTTTCAAGGCGCAAAACGTACAACACTGAGCCTGCCCCTGTGGACACCTAGGTTTCCTTGCACCGCCATCAGAGTCCACTGTGCGAGAATTGGGGAAGAATCCTGGGTGTTTATTGCCCATTACGTCCCACTTTACGTTGGCAGCTCGCGGGGAGAGGCCCTCAGGCAGCGTTCCAAGTGGGGTTCTCATAAAGGTTGCAGACCCACGGCAGGTTTTCTCCTGAACGCGCTTCTGGTGTCTGTGGTGGGTGGAGGCGGAGAAGGGGGTGCAAGAGCGAGCAGGGAGAACTCGCGCAGGCCCTCACGCCCTCTGCCTGCGCATCCTGCGGCGCCGGCCTCGGGCGAGGAAGCCAGGTCGCAGAGGCAGCCGCAGGCTAGGGCTCAGGTTGCGAGCCCGCTGCCTCCGCTGGTGCCTCCGTCGTCCCCACCTCCTGCCCCTGGGCTGCGGGTCCGTCTCCGCCCCTTTCCCCGCCCGCCGCCGGCCTGCAGGTGTAGAAGTCAAGGCTGCTGAGTAGGTGCGTGGGGATGATCTCACCCGCGCGCTCCGCGCCAGGAGGAGGAGGAGCGGGAGCTAATCCAACTTCCGGGTAGTGAAGGCGCAAGCCACCGGCATCTTGCTTTTTCTTCCTCTCTTCCCCCGCTGTACCCTTCGCCTCTCCCTCCTTTCTTTTTATTCCCGGCCCCACCTGCCAAAATGAACAGCTCGGACGAGGAGAAACAGCTGCAGCTCATCTCCAGTCTAAAGGAGCAAGGTAGGCAGGCGCGTGGCTGCCAGGTGCGGGCAGCCGCGGCCCGTGGGCGGAGACCACTCCAGGGCGCTGGTTTTGGGGTGGTGGAAGCTGGGCGGGAGGTATTGGGGCCGCCGTGGTCACCCCAGTAGCTTCGTATCCGTGGAGAAGCGTCCTCCGCGTCCTGCGCGCTTTGGCGAGCCCAGGGCAGAGGGTAACGTGCGGGTGCTTGCTTGTCGGGCCAGGCAGTGCGGGAATAGCTACGCGCTGGTGGACTTAGCTGGCGATCCAGGGTTCGGGAAGGGACAAGGATTCTGGCGCGGACAAGGGCCCTCGGTGCCACCTTACACGCGGGAGACGCGGGTGGGGCCAGTTATCTTGGAGAGGGGGCGGTTTGAGTAGCTCTGCTGGCCTTGCTCCCTAGCCTTGGCCCCACCCTTGCACATTGAAGCTGGGAGGCCTGCGGCGCTGCTTCACAGCCTTTCCAGCTTTTCATTCTGGTTTGGCCTAGTTCCTCTTTCCTTACCCAGCTAAGATTTTGAGGCCATTGGTGTGTTATATCGCTTCCCATTTTTAGCAATTTATTAGTCAGTGAGGCAACACCCTGCCTATGTGGGGCTTCTTGAATTAGAACTTGTCTCTGGTTTGCAGGAAAGCCAGGCCATGTGCATGCGTTTCTACACTGACTAGATAAAGAACTGTTTTAATCCCTTAATAAAGAACTGTTTTAATCAGTCATTTTCAGCACTTAACCACACTTCTGAACAAGGCCACCTTAACAATCAAGTGTGAACCTAACACTTTTTAAATTTAAAATTATTATTATCCTGACCAAAGGTGGCTCGAGAATATGGGTCACGATAGAGAGGAACCATACAAATTTAGGAAGTAAAAAATGTGTAGAAAAAAGTGCTTTTCTGACTAACTTAATGACATAGCCATATAGTGGAAGGGTCCCTGCTCTGTGGCTAATCTGGGTGTTTGGTCTCAGCTCTTTCATGTCTCTTGACTCAACTCACCAACTCTATAAGCTTGAAAGTGTGTCTTCCCATCCATGGGTCTTGTGCTTAATCAAGCCTTACTTGACTAAAGGCTAAACCAGATATTTCATGAGGTCTGTCCAGTACTATGACTTGTTACTCCTAGAAACTACAAACATACATTCATAAGGGTATGTGGATCCCTCTGAAGTCCACATTCCTGAAAACACATTTCAACATGACTATTCAGTAACTGTGTGGCCTTGGGGAAATCATTTAATCTCACCAAAATGGACAGAATGCATTCCTCTGTGGTATCTAGCATCTAGACAGTGTTGGATAAAGTTAATGGCTCTTGTCTTCCCAGTAGCTTCAACTCCCATCCTAGATTAGCCTAAGGCCATACAATCACAAGCGTCAGTGAATCTAGTAGGTGGGCAAAATGCCTTTATCTGGAATTTCTCAAGTGTTTTAGTGAGGGGCTGGTTTTTATTAGTATTTTATTTCTAAGTAACACTAGCCTTCTCTTCCCACCCCCAACATAAAGACTCTTCATATCTAGGCTGTTGGGAGTTTTCATTATTGGTAATACCTGTCATTGGATATATCACCTCTTTTGATGGATGGTCAATTTTCAAAAAATGTTAAAATTTTTAATTTCACTTCTTTTCATCTGTATATAATTTCAAGGACAGATTAACAGTGCAGATAACCCACGGGTTATTTATATTTGACTTTGGAACAGATCTTTGTGTTGGATTTGAGAGCTGAGAAAAATGGAGGATTTTTTGAGTTTCTAGTTCTTTCTCCAGTTATATTGGAAAACAAACAAATTTATGCATTAGTATTTTTAGAGGATATATTTCCTCCATTATAGGCATGTCAAAGGTAATAGAACAGTTAGACTTTGAAATTTGTGTTTCTTGAAGATAACCTTTTTTTTCTTTCTTTCTTTCTTTCTTTCTTTCTTTCTTTCTTTCTTTCTTTCTTTCTTTCTTTTCTTTTCTTTTCTTTTCTTTTCTTTTCTTTTTTTTTTTTTAGGATATTGAGTCTGGTTATACAGGTGTTGGGATTTTTTTTCAGCCCACAGTGTGATTTTTATACATCTCAAAACCAGGTCATTTATTTGTCAGTGGATTGTAGACCGTGATAGCAATTGACTTATTTCAAGAGTATTTAATTACTGTTTAAATTTTGGAACTAACTGGGAAGCTAGAGATTTGAGTTGGAAAAACTGGCAACTAGGTGTTTGGACTCTTACCAATATTATGATCAATTTTGAAAGCTGGTGTGTGTGATTTATTTTTGAAAATAGATAATATTTTTTACTGCCTGTTAACATTGTGAATAATTCCACTCCTATTTAATGTGAACAGGAAGAATATTATTGATTAAATATTCTATTTTTATTTTTTAATGCTAAGTAAACATATTCATTTACTCCTTTGACAAATATCAGGTACCTACCGTATGTGAGGCCCATGTGCTAGGCACTGGAGGAAGAGATGGTGAACCAGACAGACAGGGTTCTTGTCTAGTAGACAGTCATTAATCAAATAATCATACAAGTCAGTTTGTACAATTACAATGTTTTTTCTAGGATATAGTCTTTGAAATGGAATTGTTGGATTAGAGGACATGTACACATAACTTTTTTCTAGACATTGGAAAAGTGCCCCCCTTGCCAAATGGCTGTACCATTTCACTTTCCCCCCAACAGTGTCCATTTCCCCACACGCTGGTCAACATTGACCAACAGCAGTCTTTACTAATTTGACACATGACAGGTTGCTTAAATTTTGCAAATCTGATGAAAAAAAATAGCAACTTTAAAAAATTTGACCTGATTATTAGTAACCTTTTAACATGTTTATTGGCCATTTAGTTTTCATCATATTGTTCCTTCCCTAGTGTGTTTTAAGTCTAAAATATGAACCCATCCCATAGGAGGGTGTTCTGAAAGAAGGTTCCCATCTACTCTAAATGGCGGAGCTGACAGCAGCCTTCCCTAATGTGAAGCCTTTAGTGGTGTGGTGAATAAGGCTGCTTTTGATAAAAGTTGTGAAATGTAATCACGGAGTCTGTCATAATATGAACAATCTCTAATTTATACTTACCATTCCCTAAGCTCTACGTCTTATAAATCACACCCACTTCTGAATTACTTCAAAACATTGTATGTTCCCTTCTAGTGAATAGTATAATTAGCTATATTATGTCTTTCTAGAAAGTTATATAATGTCCCTTTAAAAAAAATTAGCCAGCGTGCGATTGCTTATGCTCAAGCAGATGTTGAGGTAATGAGGTAGTTCTCCTTTTGTCTTTTTGGGGGCTTTATTTTATTGGACTGATTGACATCTTTAATGCACTGAAAAATGGCAACTTAGGATTCTATTTCCAGTGCATATTTCCTAGCTTACTAAAGTGGACATTTCCCTTACAAAACATAATACAATTTGCTCCCCATCCAGAATTCTGTTGGGAAATGATAGACTTAGCTCAGCATTTGTTTAAGGTACATGATTTTCTTTGTAATTCATTCAGCCCACATGCATTGAATATTCATAACCAGGCACTGTGCTAGGCATCACAGAGATAGACAAAACCTTGTCCCTGCTGGTGAGGAATTCCTAGTCTAGAGATGCTAGGAGAGTGTCTAATTGGACTTGTTTGGGTCATGTGTTTCAATTCTTTGGCCAGGGAAGGGCAGAGCCCCTTGATTGGCAGCCCCTACAAAGACCAATGGATTGGAGTAGTCCAAAAAAGAATGGTGTGCCACTGCCGGAGGAGGGTGGAATGCAGGCTGGGCAGACATAAACAACAGATGTCCACTAAACTAGTCACCATAATAAGGCTGTATCATTTGGATCTTGTTGAGGAAGTTTTGAAGAGAGTGATTGCCACTGAGCAAAAAGGATGTTCTAACCTAAGACCAAAACAACAACAACAAACAAACAAAAGTTATGGGCTGTTCTTGGATGAACACTATTTAAAATGGATTTCCTATGGTAAGATAATTGGTTTTAAAGCAAGATAACCTTTCATCTTGAGAGTTGGTATCATTTTCTCCAAGATTGCTGAGCCAGTGCTTAAGGCTCAGATGGAAATTTAGTCAAGCTTATTCCTAGAGTTGATTTAGTAATTAAAAGAGGCTTCCACTGTTCCCTTAGCTTCTAGGCTAGAAAATAGCCAGGACATTATTTTGACAGAAGGGGCTGAAACTGTTGTCTGCCACAATCAGTCTGGAAAAGCTGACTCATTGTCAATCTTGGACCCACAGAAAGCTGTTTGAGACTAAATGGCTGTCTTGGTGTCAAGTGCAAACTTGGCTTTACACCACTGTTTTCCAAGTGTGGTCCAGGGGCCACCTGTGTCTGAATAACCAAGGTACATGTGCATTTACTTATCTATGAGAAGAGGGTTGGTAAATTTATTTTTCTTCATTCGGTAATATTTTTGTAAGATTTACCTTTAAATTTTTTTGCTTTAATAAAAAACTATAATATGGATTGAGAAAAGTACACAGAATATAAATGAACGTCTCAGTGAATTATTTTAAAAAGTAAATGTTTCTTACAACACTTAGAACATTTCCAGAAGCCCCTTCATAACCTCTCCGATTACCGTAAGATACTCAGTGTCACCAAAGACAAGTTTTGTAAGTTTCTGAAATTTACGTAAATGGAATCATACAGTATATATTATTTGCTTCTGTCTTCTTTCACTCATTATGGGTGTGGGGTTTACCAGTATTGTTGCATGTAGCTGTAGTTCATTTGTTTGCATTGCTGAATAGATTCCACCATATGAATATGCCAAAAAAATTTTAAGCTAATATACTGGATATCAGGGGTTAATAGACTTTTTCTGTAAATGGCCAGAGTAAGTGTTTTAAGCTTTGTGGGCCATATAATTTTTGTTGTAAACCAGTGTACTTATTAAAAATTCAGTTTCCTCCTATAGTTGGTGAGCCACTGCCGAAGAGACCCCAGTTAGACACTCAGCATGGCCTGAGGAACCACATCTTCTAGTCAGAATTTCAGTATTCACTTAACACTTCCATTAGGTAGATCAGTCTTACTTTTGTTTTTGAAAAAAAATTAAATTTAAAAATAAACATATACTTGTAGAAGAAAAAAGCATATAGAGTGAAAGTACAATTACCTATTCCTTCTAACTCATTGTTTCTCAATCTTTATTTAATTATACTCTCCTAAGGAGTCTTTTGGGACATTTTTTCCCCTAGTTGATTCCCCTCCCCGTAAAATTTTAATACCACAGATATACTCTGCATCTTTTTGTGAACTGTGATCTTTTGGAGGGCTGCAAGCCATTGTCATATGTAACATTTTTTTCCCTCTTTGAGGATGTTGTCACCTTGTTGATAATCCATGTTCTAATCCCATTTCCATTCCTCAGAGTTATCTACTGTTAACCTTTTGTTGTATTTCCTTCTAGAAATTGTATTGGATGTACGTATATATTTATCACTTTATATATTGTAGAATTCATACCAGTACATACAGAGTTAAATCTTTAAAAATTGATTGCTTAATGTTCCACTGACTGTATGGATCTCCCACAATGTAGTTAGTGTCCTCTGAAAAACAAACTTCTGTATTTTTATTGGTTTTAAAGCAAGATAACCTTTCATCTTGAGAGTTAGTATCATTTTCTCCAAAATTGTTGAGCCAGTGCTTAAGGTTCCGATGGAAATTTAGTCAAGCTTATTCCTAGAGTTGATTTAGTAATTAAAAGAGGCTTCCAGTGTTCCCTTAGCTTCTAGGCTAGAAAATAGCTAGGGCATTATTTTGACAGAATAATGGAAATAATTGGAAATAGTTGAGTTGGAGACATCAGTTGAACTCATGTTTAGCTTAATATAGATATAGATGGTTATATACAGAAATATATGTATTGGGTTAGTATACACATATCTATTTCCTTGCTTTGTCAGCTGAGAGCCTAGGTGTACCAGTAGCAGTGAGTACATCTAGCTCCAGAACATGGCTTCTAATACTATTCTCCAGTAAAAAGAACAGAGCTCCTGGGAGAAACGGCTGACTCTAGGTCTGGAGTGACTAGGGCAGGTTATATACAAGATGAGCCTGGAGCATCTTGTATACTAGAAAGTAAGTGCTCAGATGAGCCCACAGTGATGGGGATATGTCAAAGAGTTACAAAGAGCCAACTGAAAGAACTTCCAATGGCCAAAGATGGAACAGTCTGAACAGCAAAACACTGGATTATAACCCAAAGTATAAAATAAATATTCATAAGTCCATACTGATATAAATAAATGATTGAATAAATGAGAAGAGGAAAATCTTCCTTACAGAACAAGTCCAAATAATTTATATATATACTGCTCAAAGAGGTCCAGCATAATGCCTGCTCCTTAGCTGTGGGCTGTGCATAGTGACCTCCTTCCAGAGAGGACAGTATCAAAAGGGAGGAAATAGTAGCTTTACAGTGGAGAAACCCGACAGACATTACCTCAGCTGGGTGATCAGGGTCAGCTTCAATAGTGATTTAAGTCATGTTGATGGTGTGTACCTTTGATTTGAGGTGATGAAAATGGCACTTTACCTCTGTGGTCCTCCCCCCAAAATCCATAGCCCCAATCTAATCATGAGGAAAACATTCCATGTTGAGGGATATTCTACAAAATATCTGACCAGTACTCCTCAAAACTGTCAAAGTTATCAAAAACAAGGAAAGTCTGAGAAGCGTGTCACAGTTGAGGGGTGTTTAAGGAGACATGATGACTAAATGTAATGTGGTATCTGGATGGGATCCTAGAACAAACATAGGACATTAAGTAAAAACTAAGGAAATAAGATAAAATATGGACTTTAGTTCATAATAGTTTGTCAATATTGGTCCATTAATTGAAATAAATGTGTCATACAAATGTAAGATGTTAATAATAGGAGAAGCTGGGTGTAGGGCATATGGGAACTCTGCTATGTTTACAGTTTTGCTATGAATGTAAAGTTTATAAAACTAAAGTTTATTAAAAACAGTAATGCTGCTTACATCCTTGTACACATATATCTGTAAGTGCAGCTGTAGGAAAAATTCTCAAAAGTGGAATTGTTAGATCCCAAAAGTATGTGTATTTTAAACTTTGTTGTGCTGTAGATTTTACTCAGTAATGCTGTTACACAGCCAAGCTTTGCTTTAAAATGTAGAAGGAACACTGCTTTTGTTTTTCTCTGTTTACCATGCTAAGTATTTTAAACATTAAAACAAGAGTTCTGAAATTTTTGTATGGTACAGTGAATAGTAATATATTAGGATCCTTTCAGTTACTTGAGCCTATCTCAAATCCTCTGGCACAAATCAGGGTATGAGTCATGTATGTATGTGTGTGTGCATGTATATATATATATGTGTGTGTGTGTGTGTATAGTTTTGTTTTAAATGAGACTTTGAGGAGCAGTTTTAAGTTACAGAAAAATTGAGCAGAAAGTACAGAGAATTCCCACGTAGCCCCTCATATCCCCCTTGCCCTGTCTCCTGTATTATCGTCTTGCTTTAGTGTGGTACATTTCTTAGAATTGGTGAGGCAGTATCGATCCATTATTATTAAATAAAGCCCATAGTTTACTATGGTTTATTCTTTATGTTGTACATTCTATGGGTTTTTACAGTTATATAACATGTATTCATCATTACATTATCAAACAGAATAATTTCACTGCTCCGAAAATTTCTTCTGTTCTACCTGTTCATCACTCCCACCTTACCCTGAAACTCCTGTCAACCACTGATCTTTTAACTGGCTCCATAGTTTTGCCTTTTCCATGATGTCATATGGTTGCAGTTGTACAGAATGTAGCCTTTTTAGATTGGCTTCTTTCACTTGGTAATATGCATTTAAGCTTCTCCCATGTCTTTTTGTGCTTGGTAGCTCATTTCTTTTTGTCACTGAATAATACTCCATTGTCTGGATGTACCACAGTCAGTTTATCCATTCATCTGTTGATAAACATTGTGGTTGCTTCCAAGTTTTGGCAGTTATAAATAAAGCTGCTATAAACATTCGTGTGGTGGTAAGGTATGGGGGAAGGGAAATAGTCCTGTGATAGAGTCTCTGTCTTTTAGCGAGCCTGTGCCCCAGGGCTGTGACTTTCATCAGTGCTTGTCAGTTTTATTTTTCCCCTGTAGGTGAGATAAGAAGGCTAAAGGGGACTGGAGTTGAGTATTACCTTCCCTTAAGTCTGTTAGGCTCTGATAAAATAATATCTCTTGAAGGAAGGCCTTAGGCATACTCTGGGCATATACTCTGGGCATATTTCATGATGACTGCTTTCCCTCTCCGCTGCCAGAAGCAGTCGGGAAATTTTCTCAGTATTCACTGTGAGGACCTGAGGAAGTAAAACTCACTAAAGCGTCGGGGCTTCCTAAGACTGGCCCACACTTAGAGTTTTTGACTCTCAAACTTGTTGGAACTGAGCCTCTAGTTTGTCAGTTACAGTTTAGACTGTTGCTATGTTGGTACTGATTCCTGAGGTTCTGCACCTTGGCTCTGCTCTAATAAGTTGTGTTCCTCTGTATCTCCCCGAGTGTCTCTCCAATTTTTGGAGCCGTGATTTGCCCTGTGATGTCAGTTCTCTGGTGGACCTAAGAAGACTTACTGATTTTCAGTTTGTTCACCTTTTTTGTGATTGTAAAGACCAGAGTGTCAGCTTACAAGCTCCTTACATGCCAGAGCAGAAACCAGACTTACATGTGTACTTTCATGTTACTCATTTTCCTTCCTTTCTGTTGATTAACTCCAAGTCATCAATAGTTTGAGAGTACTTCTTAAGTATAATTAAATTATTAACACTGTACTGTGTGTTCTACCAAGTAATGAGTGAATTTCAGTTTTACCATGATTTCTTTTCAGATATGAAATCTGTCACCTTTGTTTTTTGATCAGATTTTCCAGTAGTGTTTTCCTTGGCTTTTCTAATGCTTTAATTAACAAGTGAGGTATAAATGACTTCTCTTTGTATTCTGGCTTTAAGAGCACGATCCATTGGGATGTGTGCAGAAGGGAATAATGTCCTAATTGAACATTATCTGTTATGACTCATGTCCTCATACCCCATTAGTAAGAGGTATTTCAAGGTTCCATGAGTCTCAGAGATGCAGACTCAATGGATGAGAATATATATTAGAAGATTTCACAAGGTAGTGTTTTTCTGGTTATCTTTGATGGCTATTGGAAGCTTGATTTTTAAGTGTCTTGTAACATATGATAAAAGAGATCCTTTTAATGTGAGGAGGAGAGCATGTGCTCTTCCATGATTTGTTCACGTGAAGCCCTGGATCCTTTCTTCCTTCTTCCTTAATTTAACACACGTTTATCACGTGCCTACTGTATGTCAGGCTTTGTGCTAGAAGAGAGCGTCTGGACTCAGAAAGACAGTCTTCACCCTAGAGGGTTGTTTCTGGTCTAGTGCTTTAGCACGTTGCACACAGTAATGCTCAGAAATTTTTTTTTTACATGAATGACTTTGGGAATCAGTAGACTGGTTCTACTTCCACCATTTCTGACTGTGGGGTTTGAGTTTTCTATGTATTTGTGTCTTCAAATTTTTAAAAATGGGGACATTAATATTTGGCTTAATTGCCCTACATCACAGATTTATATGAACCAACTATTCTTTCATCATAGGCATGAACTCTGCTTGGTATTCTGCTAGGTGTGAGGTATACAGTAATGTATTGAGTGGGAGAAAGCACAAGAATATAGGCCTGTGCTCAATTTATAACGTTGCGTGCTCTAAGAGAGATATATGAACAGCATTGTACTCTGGTAGTTTATTAGAAATATAAATGCTGATTTTTGTCTGAGGTATATGCGGAGAGCTTCTTAAAAGAAATGGCAGTTGAATTGCATTGAAAAGAGGAGGTCGGGAAGATGGGAAGAAGACCTTGCAGGTAGAGGGAAGAATATTTGTAGACTCCTGGATATGAAAGGTCTTAGAGGATTCAGGGAAGCATTGGGGCTTTGGATGTGATGGAGTGAGTTGTGGTCTCTGAAGCTGAATGGCGAGAGGAGAGTGGGATCCCCCAGCTTGTGAAGCTGATGTCTTTGGCAGCTTTTAAACAAGAGAATGAAATAACTAGGTTACTTTGTTATAGTGCTATTCACCTTGCGAATAATGAACTTGGGATAGAGTGAGGCTAGAGGCTAGATAAGAGGGTTTTGCCGTTACTGAGGGTCAGAATTAGGGCAGCGATTCCTATAGAGGAAGGGCAGATTGGAGAGACATTTTGATATCTTAGCAGTTTAGTGATCCTTTGGAGGTGGAAGAAAGTGGGGAATCAGGGGTGATCCTGAGGTACTAGCCGGGGACTAGGTAGATGATGATCCTGCAAACAGGATGTAGGAGGCTTGGGTGGAAGGGAATTGATAGTTCACTTTCCAGCATGTTGAGTTTGAGGTGCTTATAAGGTATCTGGACAGAGATGTCCAGAATTGTACTGTCCAGTAGAACTTTCTGCTGTGATGGAAGTGTTCTGTGTCTACTATCCGCAGTGGGAGCCACTAGCCACATGTAGCTATTGAGCACTTGAATGTGGTCAGTGCAGCTGAAGAGCTGAATTTTCAATTTCATTTAATTTTAGTTAATTTAAGTGTAAATAGCCACATGTGACTAGTGGCTACCACATTTGACAATGTGGGTCTGGAAAGTACTGGTTGGAAATACTGATCTGGGGCTAAGCTATGTGCGTTAAGCTACCTGGGACTGAGAGGTTTCCAGGGACACTGGACTCTTCAGTCCTAAACCTAGGAAAGTCCCATGCAAACTGTTGTTCACTCTTGCCAGAGGTGCTGTTGACCTGTAGTTACGGACTTCGGTTATCACGTTTCTCAAGCAGTTAAGTCTACTCAGCTGCTTCCTGGACTGGCTATGTCATGATTGGCATCTTGGAAAAAATTCCCTTTCTTAGCATTAGGGAGTTAGAAAATAGAAAACCAGCATGATTCTTCAAACACGTGTGCTGCCTGACATTCTCCTTGTTTTCTCCACTTCTTCCATTTTCTTCCATTCTATACCCTTAGGTAGTGAGTCCCCTCTTCGGCTGCACATTAGAATCCCCTAGGGTGCTTACTTCTCAAAAAAAAACAAAAAAAACAACAAAAAAACGGATGCCCAAAGTCCACCCTAGACCAGTTAAATCAGAATCTTGGGTTGGGGATAGGTGGAGAGGGGACTGTACAGCTGCAGGATTTAGAAGCTCCTCAGGTGATTCTGACATGCAGCTGGGATTGAATAGTACAGCTTTAGGTACGCTTCCCCACTTCTTTGCTACTTTCTTTCTCAGTAAAACAAACTGCAGTTGATCTTTAGTCCCCTCTCTCCTCCTTTTAATTGGTGGAGAGTAATGATACTTAAGATTTCAGGGATTTTCTGCTCTGCCATCTTTCAGGCCACGTGTGACAGAAGTAAGCCTGAAACCTAAGGCATTCTGGAGCCGCCTAATCTGTTGTCATGAGCAGAAGATCTGGCATACTTTGCTGTATCAGTAATAGTAACGATGGCCACCACGTATTGAACACTTACTATGCCTGAGCACTCTTGTATCTTACACGTTAGCTCACTTGCTCTTAGTGACAACACTATGAGAGACGTACAGTTACTACTGATAACCGTGAGGAATCTGAGACTCAGTCAAAGTAACCAGTTTGCCCAAGGCCCCTTGGCTAAATGAGGTGCTCAGGCTGGGATTAGGCTGCCCTGTTTAATGGTATGTGCTGTGGTATATGACCTTCCTTTGCAGTCTACTGTATCTGTAAACCCGAGGGATGAAGTCTTCCCAACCTGCAGATATCTTTCATATGGCAGAGAATTGGTCAAGTTCATGTCTTCTTTTGCATTGATTAATTCAAGATTTGGAAGATCTTTCTCACCAAATCACTTGTGCGACTCATGTTAAAAATTTTTGAACCTATGAGCCAGTTTTGAAACAGTTTCCTTGTGACTCTTTAGTATTGCCAAAAACGAAGTAGCTGAATAACGTAGGTCACTTCAGTTTTTACCAGTTTTGCTGAAGATGGGTTTACATGAGTAGTCACTATGGGGTGTGTGTGTATGTGTGTGTGTGTGTGAACATGGTTTAGGGCAGTGAGCTTGGTTTTTTAATTTCAAAGAAATAAAAATACAAGTAAGTATTTTTCTTTTATGCCCTCTCCCCAAGTGCCCTGTCCCAGTACCAAGTGATTGAATTCTTCCTTTCCTTTTCATCTTCTTTCCCTATACTTGGCTGCTTTTGAAGTTGCACATAGTCATGGAAAGCATATTTTCTGTGGTTTCCATTAAGATGTGATAGGCGAAGGGTTCTTAATTAATGCTTTTCATAAAGTAATTGGGAGTCTACAGTGTTTCATCTGGGTTCTATTGGCAATATAATGGAAGAATAGTACCGGTATTTTTGAAAAAGCCTTAATAGCCATTATATGATGTTTTAAATAGAAAAAGAAATTTCTTAAGATCAATATGAGATCATGATTTTATAAGCCTTTATTTTTTTGTGTGTGTCTATAAAGTAAGTCATCAAGAATAGAGTGGCAAATCAATTTTGACTTTTCAACTTCATCCAAGGATGCTTTTAAATGTCAAACTAAAGCAAAGTCTCTCAATAAAATATATATTTTTTGAAACAATATTAGATGTAGTAATAAGATTTGGGACCATGACCATAGACTACCCAATGGTGTAAGTGCATATTTTTTTTAGAATCTCAGTTCTCGTTTCTTTCTGTTAAAAAAGGAGGGGGAGGGGAATTTTGTTGCTTTCTCAGAACCAAGGACAATTTAGTTTATACTCATTGGTTGGGGTTTGTGTGGTGGAGGCTGATAAGGAGCTGGTGTGCAGAGAGTGCTTCATTCTATGGTCAAATGTTTTGTGTTGAAACTGTGATTATTTTTTAAAGGGCTATATCATTACCTGTGTATATTCAGCTATTTTATGGACTAATTTTCAAGGATTCTTTTTGGGTGTGGCTTCAGTAAAATTGTCTGTTAATTCTTATTTAAATGGTCATGAGGTACTGATAAAACTTCAGGGCGTTGATGGTATAACCCCAGAAATAATTGTTTATTTGAATTGCATTTTAAGATTTTGTTCCTGCCATCATAGTAGCTTTTCTGAACCCTTTGGATCACTGTTAGAGGAAACAGCATGTACTTTACCATGTGAATTGTTTCTGGTGTGTTCTTTGCTCCAGTGGTTAGCATCATACACTTCTTAGAATTCAATGACCAGATTATCTGGAATGTTCTCAGAGCCACTAGTTTCAGATTTGTTATTTCTATCTCGAGATTTTTCATAGAAACAGGAAGCTCTGTTTGTCTTTTTTTTTTTTTTTCCTAAGAAACATTGAGCTTTTTGTAGATAAATCCTTAACGTTTGTAAAAGTATAAAAATCCAATCTGATGATTGCTTGGTTCTCTGGTGCCAGTAAGATGCTGGCCTGGGAATGGGCAGCACTTCTGATGGGCCCACCTTAAACATTGTGCTCCATTACTCATCCTAGATCATTCTCTTTCTTCCTATCACATGCTCTGAACATCACATTCAAAACACTGAGAACATCCAAAAATGGTGCTTTGGCTAAAAGATGAATATAGGGGTTCAGATTATCTTTCTGGCAGTAGATGATTTTTAAGTAGAAAATGCTACTTTTCCCACATAGTTGGAAATATTTCCAAACAATTCACCTATTTTTCCAACTTAGTGAAGTGAATCTGGCTGGGATCTGATCATGGCTTGGTAATTGATGATCTTGCAGTGCCTGAAAATACTTGCTCTTTGCTGAATGCTCATAGCATAAACTTGCTGCTCTTTGAATAAAGCAGACGTGTGACATTGAGTTGAATAGGTAAGCCTACTTTATCTTCTGGAGGCCAGTTTTAACAAGTAAACCCCTGATTATAGCACCACAGACTAATCACGCTAGAAGGAACTTCAGGGAACACCCACCTGTCTCCTTTCACAGGACTAAATGCTGAGCATCAGAGATGAGACATGACTTGTCATAGACTCTTATGGCTCATAAGTCTTCCTTGTGACCCAGGAGAACTGAAATTTGGAGTGTGGACTCACATATGCTCTGGTCTGTTTTCTTCCTTATTCTTAAAAGTAGGAGCCCATCTTCTGTGGCCTCTTCTCCATCCCACCCCCAAAGTAGTAAATAGACAATAGGGGTTAGTTGGGTTCTCAGGTTTTCCCATAGTAAACTTTCGATAGCATTATAACTTTGCTTTCCTTTTTTTTCCTTTCCTTTTAGCAATAGGTGAATATGAAGACCTTAGAGCAGAGAACCAGAAAACAAAGGAGAAGGTTTGTACTTTCCCCTTTCTTTCCTCTCTTACATGTATAAAAGCATAGACGGCATGGTGCATTGTTCTGCCACCAATTTCGTTAAATGTGAATGAGGGTTTTTTTTGGGGGGGTTTTGTTTCCTTTCTCTTGCATTTGTGGTTCAGGCTAATATCAACTCCAAGCTCCAGATGGTAAAGAATAGCAGGCATGCCACAGTGGGCGCTACTCTGTGAGATTAACTACACAGCTAAATGTGCAGCAAGGCACCAGGCCAAGCAACTCAAGCCCCGAAGAATTGTCCTTTCTCCAGCAGTCAGATTTGGGATTCTAGTGATGGAGTTGAAGGCCTGAGACATTTGCCTTTGGGGTTTAGACATATTAGATCTGGAGAGAACCCTTTGGGGTGGGTCATCGGTGTTTAGCTCCATGCCTCCATTAACCCTTTGTATGTTTGCTTCCTCTAATTATGTGAATAATACACTGAGTTGAAAAAAACCCAGTCTGAAGATGGTGAAGCCTGGTGAATATGTTCTGTAACTCTGGCGGTTTTATTTTTTAACTGTTAAATAATTGAATTCTGCTCACCTTTATGTCTCTGAAGATGTTCATTTAAGATTCATGTTTATGTATATTTTTTCTCTGTGAGTATAGGAAGGGGACAAATCGATGGGAAGGCTAAGTTTAAAAAAGTTTAGGGACGGAATAGAAATGAAAAGTAGGGGGAGAGCAGAACTGTCCATTATTATTTTTTAGATACAGATGAAATTTATTTTTAGAAATTAAAAATGCCTATTTTTAGAAATTTGATAGAACAAATATTTCAAAACATAGTGTCCATGGTAGAAATTTAATAAAACAGGTGGTTTGTGGTTATTAAAGAAGGTACTCATCATTGCTGTAAATTATGCAACCTCATCTTTAAAATTTCAGTGTTAAGAGCTGTAATGAAAATTGGCAGTGAACTAAATGTTGGTAAAACTTGTGGCATATTTGGGGGAATTTGTTGAGCTCTTAAGAATCATATTTAACTTTTTTACTCATGTTAATTTGCCACCTATATAGATGTAGTATATGGTTGGTGATATTAATGGTAAGTACTCTAGTTCAAAGCAGATTATAATGCTTTTTT
The DNA here is from genome assembly GCF_048773025.1 of Camelus bactrianus. NCBI lineage: Eukaryota > Metazoa > Chordata > Mammalia > Artiodactyla > Camelidae > Camelus > Camelus bactrianus. Next base: position 28,835,847 of record NC_133549.1, read on the forward strand.
AGATCACTATTTTCCACCCAGTTTTCATGCTCCTTAGCTGATTTGTAAATAAATCTTTGATGTTCTTTGAAATTTTAAGTATCTTCTCTTCCTTTTGTCAGGCAATTCAGGGAATGGTAGGTTGGCGTGATGAAAATATCCATGAAAAGGTGTCTGGTACATACATCTCTAATATGGTAAGAAGGTCACTGAAAATAGTTTGACAAGATTTCTAATTCTAACACGATAACCACCCCAAATCACAGATGTCCTGAGGATGCCAATAGGTGGGGAGTGTGTGCTTAGATCTTGGGTCCCTCATGCCCCATAATTTCAAGCAAAGCTAATGGGTAATGTTTAAGCCAGATAGCTTGAGCCTCTTTCCCTAAGATACCCAACCGTCTTCCAGCTCTAAGAGAAAGAGCAAAGAAGTTACCAGTCAATTGAGTCTCTTCCATGGATGTTCCTGGTCCAAGAGGAGGAGAGCAAAACAAGTTGGAAGGGTTAAATCAGGGCAACTCTTTGACTTAACCTAGAAGCTATGAGGAGGGAAAGCAAAGAAGTGTCTTCATATGATAGAGAAAGAAGGATATGGAAGAACATGAATAATGTAAGAGGAAGAAGTAAATTTTTTGTTTTCTCTTTCCTTCAGCTTCTTTAATCCTTGCTTACTTGTAGCTCTAGCATTGCCCTAAAAATAGTAGATGTTTTATAAACATGTATTATTGATGATGATGGTTATTTAACTGAGAGCCACTTTCTGCAGTGAGATTTTAAGTGAACCATCTGTTACGCAAGTAATTTACAGGTAAAATGCATTTAGTAAAAGAAGGGTTAAAAATTACCTTAGCCCATTGCCTGCTTATGTGCTTCTCTACACAGAGTATGTCCTACATACATCTGGATGCGTTATTGACAGGCTTCTAATTCTTTAAAAATAACTATTAATGGAAATGGGAAGAAAAGAAGTGAAAGCAATATGGAATGCTGTGTGGTTGGGTAAAACAAAATAGAATGATTTTAAGTTTACTGAACTCTGTGTGTCTTCTGTTAAAAGACTAGCAGGCTTATTACTGCAGATTTTTCCCCAAAGGTGGGGGTGCATATTACAAAGGGAGGAAGCCTATAATAAAAGCCTTTTTATACAGCATAGAATGAGTAAAAGCAGCTTTAGTTCCGGAGGTGGTAAATGGAGAATACCATTTTCTCTGGCAAAGCACTTTCTTGTGCCTGGCTGGGTGAGGTTTGTCCATTTCATATCAGCAAATATCCATGGCCATTCTTACGTCGTGACCCCAAACCAGAATTCAGTTAAACCAATCAAGGATAGAAATCTAAAGTAAGATTCCTATTGCCGTAGTTAATTTGATGTGGGGAAATTTTGCACAAGTGGAAGGGATCAGAAAAATAAATTGCAAGTTTTTTCCTTCCATCTGTCCACATTACATCTAACCATCTTTGTTGTCAGGTTATGAACCTTATCAGTGGGTGTGATTCCTTTGGGTAAGATCTTTTTATGCCCTGTTTGGAGTCTCCTCTGTTGACACAAGTGGTAGGGTATAAATTTCTTCATAACAAGCAGGTGCTTGATTGACTTTTATTAAGAAGCTACAGTGAGTCATGTACATTCATTTATCTCCTTTATCTGATGCTCCAAACAGCCCTGTGTCAGCTCTGTTTCACAGATAACAAATGTGCTTTTTGAAGCAGGTAAACTTATTGGGAGCTAATTGACTTTTTTTCCACAAAGGTCTTGGTTTCATGCCTAATTTTTTGTAATGAGATCATGAATTTTCCACAGCAAATTATCAGATTCAATACATTTCTGGATCATTTGTCTTCACCATCTATTGGTTTGTATTTAAAAACTGAAAGTTAAATATAAAATCAGTCTTACGTCAGAAACATTCTTGTGTACGCACGTGTGTGTGTGTGCATGTGTATAGATTCTGACATAATACCTTCCAAGGATAAGAGTAGGAGATTTGGGAGGGTGGGCCAGTATTTTAATGATCTTTTCCTTTGCAGTTCTCCCTTTTTAAGGAAAATGTAATTTTTCTTATCCTTTCATGGTTTTTATCAATGCCTTTGAGGATGGAATCAGAATCAAGATGGAATAAGGGAAGCTTTTTTAAGGGCAAACTTTTTGCTAATGCCTCTGAGTACTGGGATATAAAGAAAAGTATACGAAGGTCCCACTCTTGAGTAAAACTACTCTAATGAGGGACACAGGCAAGTTGACAAATAACTATGACAAATTGTGTTGTTACAAGTGAATGCTTAGAGTTTGAGAGTGGGATGGGAAAAGAACAAAAAGACAAGGTTTCTACTCAATTCCATGTGACAAACTCTTATTATCTCTTAATGCTTGGCTTAAATGTCACTTAGTTTTTTTTTCAGTCTTCTAATTCTCTCACAAGCAGAACTAATTGTTTTCCTCTTTGTAATAAAACATCTGTTTATTTCTTATGCATGTATCACATTTTATCAACCAAAATTCATTATCAAAATATTACATAGGATACAAGTGAGTTGTATGGGTTGAATTAAAATTCAAAACATTTTTTTTTCTAGGACATCACAAAAAGTGGAGATTATGGAAAGGATGCTACTTTTCATTATTTTTTTTACTTAGTTTCTAAATAGCATTATCAACAGTATGTTAAAAAGTAAGAAGGCCTGTCACATTGAAGTCGACAACCTTTCCAAATTATTTTGGGGTTCGAAAAATAGAGGACTATATATTTTGAAATTAACCAAATAAAGTTTTACTTTGCTTGCGAAACAGTCATATTTAAATGTTAGTCATGCTTCTACAATTGAAGGGCATTCTCTTATGACTCATTCAGGATCTTTGTCATAACTGGGTTTTTTTTCTATACGGGGGAGGAGTGCCTCTTTGAGCTTTTAATGGAATAGCTTTCACATTTCTCAGGGTGGTAGGGGTTTGTATGGAGTGTGCATAGAAAGAAGGAAATCTATATAATAGAAGAATGTCTGCTTTGAACAGTAAGTATTTATGTTTAATATTATGTCCTGAGATCGAGTTTTGAAATGAATAAATGTTTAAGTGGCTGATTAGAAGTCGTTTGGGTGAGCTGCTGTAACAGTGCATCAGGCGTTTTGTCAGCTTGCCAGGAGCAATGAATGAAAAGGGAAAGAGACAGACACTTTCCAAGACTTACGTTTCAAGAAGCAAGATAGATGATACTGTTTGCATCTTGGCTCAGTTGTGTATTGTTAAAATTTCTTCCTCTTGTGTAAATTTCAAAGGTGAAGGTCCCAAAGTATTTTATTTAAAAAAAAAATCAGTAAAGAAGCCACTTTAAAGAGCAAGATATGCATCCATTATGCTAACTGTTCATGCATAATACATTCACATACATGCAGTTTCTTTAGAACAGAGTGGCAAGTGGTCGTGCCAGAGAAAAAGTAATTACTTAGCAGTTTGAAAGTGAAAATGAGTCTCTTATTAACAGCAATCTATCCAGAAACAAAGAGCAAGGATCTCTGTTCTGATGACATGTGTTTCCATCTAACACACAATACCTAGAATTTAGAGAATGCTGTAAGACAGCTTTAGGGGGCAGCTACTACTTTATTGCCTGTGAAAATTGGAGGGAAAGAACTTTGAATTGGAAGAAAGAACACCACTAAAAGAGAAAGAAAGCGAAAGGAATTCCATCCTAGTGGGAATGATTTAATTTATTGTATTCTTTAAGGATAAGCACAGCTGAGTTCTAGCCAAACTTACATAGATGAGACAACAGAATTGTTGATTTTTATTAAAAATGATTTGATGATCCTTGAACTGCATCACCAGAGATTCTAAAACAGGTAAACATGCACAGTTCTGATGCTATGCCTGTTTAAATGTTTAAACATTGTAACTGGACATCAAAGGAATGAACTTCAAGAAAAGTAAATAAAAACTGGTGTGAGGTTGAGACCTCTTCAGACTTAGTGTTACAGCCCCTGCTCTGTGCCCCTGTGCAGTATTTCTCTCATAGCAAGTGTTCTTTATATGTTGCTTGTTTCATTGTTGACCTTTCTTGGAAGATCATAAGTTTTGTGAGAGCACATTGCTTATTTTGTTCCCCACCATGTTTTCCCTGGTGCTTAGCAAAGTGCCTGGCACATGTAGGTGCTGTGTAAATAATTTGTTTAATACTCAGAGGAAGGAAATAAAGGCATTCAGTGATTGCAGTAGATACCTGCTTGGAACTCTAATTCAGTCAACTGTAAGGTAGTTGTCTTTGTGTAGGTTGGGTTGTCTCCTCTGTTGTGTATGTGCAGTGCATGTGTGTGCTTCCTGGGCCCCAAACTGGCCTCTCTCTAGGCTGGTAACCCTTCATTGCACTTGTGCTCCATGGAGGTAAAAATGAATATTTATGTTAGTGGAAGTTAAGCACAATTCAGAATCTTGGGGGTTTCCTTACCTAAAATATACACACAGCAAAATACGAAGATGTCTTAGTGTCTGCATCAGTTGTCTGTACTTCTGCTGCGCCCTGTTAAGCAGACATTTTAGTGTAAACAGGAGTTGGATGATATGTGCGGGAGAGAGAATGGAGCTGCCCATTTTGGTGGGGGAGAGGGGAATGTCAGTTCACACTGTAAAGACTTCTCCCTGCAAATCAGTCTGCCAGTGCTTTGAAATGCTGATTTACTTTCAGAAGCCAGGTATCTGCCTGGATGAGACTCAAGGAAGAGTTCTGGAAAACAGCCAGCGCTTCTAATACTAAGAGCTTTCAAAACCAGCAAGGCTAACCTCTGGCCAATTCATAACTTCATGAAGAGCCAAAATAGAGACTCTAGAATATGTGTAACGTTACCCAGCTTGCTTAAACCAGCCAGCACTCGTGCTGCTGAGTTCTACCCCAGCCTTGAGCTACAGAGAATCGTTGAGCATCATAATTAAGTGATGTGGGCCCAAGAACATCTGTTGCTATTGCAAAGTCTTCATGAGCAATTCTCACACAAAAAGAAGCAGTTTCTACAAATGGTGCAGCTGCGTGAGCAGGGGAAGGGGAAGGGGTAGGATGGATGTGGGGCTTCTGTGAGACATAAAGATGTAACTAACATTCTTCCGAAAAGGCCCAGAATCCTTGCTAATTTCTCTCTCTTGGTAGAATGAGAGAGAGGTTACAAGATATTTCATCATTTTAGGTGAATCCAGAAAAATAAGTAGATGTTTGGCTTTCTGCTTAGTAAACAGGTACGTCCTTCATATTTTGCTCAGCTCTGGTTTGGAATAAATAAGTTGCATTTGCAGCATGTGTAAAGTTCCTGCCCCTGCGCCCCACCCCGCCCCCAGCACACACCCCCTTTCAGTATCCATAGCAGATGGTAAATTCTGTGGCTGCCAGTTCTATCATAATGTGGTTGCAGAAAATAGAAAGCAAAGCAACATGAAGACCCCTGATGGAACACAGCTGGTGTTACGAGACAGCTTCCGAATCTGCTGGTGGTGACCATAGGGTTAGTGTGAAAGCATATAGCTGGACCGTAGAGGCTCTTGAATGTTGGAATAAGAGTGTGGTGTTGCGACTTTTATTAGCTAAAGCCTGTGGCCTTCTGAGCAGAGAGCATGGCCATGGGTGGGCAGTCTGGCAGTGCAGTGGGGAAGTACAAGACAGACAGATGCCATATTCTAGAATACGAGGGGAGCGTTCCTGAGGCAGCTAGCAGCACTCTCATAAAGTTAAGTGTTACACTGTCTGGTGGAGGAAGGATCTCATAAACTGATTTGAGAATTCAGAACTCGAGTGTTGAGAATTTTAAACACAAAAAGACAGTAAATACAGTTTACCTGTTAAGTTGGGACTGGAAACTGTGTTAGGATTACTTTTTTAGAGAGCTTACATTTCCATAGGAAAACTTTAATGAAAGAAGATGCCTTGTCCTGTAGGAATTGGTTCTGCCTGACCCCTCTCGTGGAGGGTCGAGGTCAGGATTTAGTAAATCGCCTTGCTGGTTGAACACTGTGTACTTGTTTCCTGTGCTCCAACCAGAGTGGGTTTACCCAAATGAACAGAGGTGGGTTTTTAAAAGCTTCACATCTTGAGAGACTAATGGACAAAACTGAACTGTTTGTTTCTTAATTGTTTTATTTAAACAAATATTTTAAAAGCATAGAAAAGGGCAGGGAATAATATAACAAATATGTACCTCACAGAATTAACTTATCTTTTTCAAATTTAAAAATAAGAAGGCGTGCTACAGGTAAAATTGAAGATCCCCTGTGTCGCCCAAGTCTAGACCCCTTCTCCTCTTTTAGGAGACATTTACTTACATAAATTTTTTTATGTATCTTCCTAGTTCATGTTTTTGTATTTTTTATATATACTACATGTATCACAAAATATACAGATACAATATAAATATAAAAAGTGTTTTTCTCTGCTTAAGATACCATTTGATATATATTCTGCAACTCCTTTTACTCAACGTTATGGTTTTTGAGGTTTATTGTTGATACAACTTTATTTCTTTCACTTTCATTTATGCTGTATTATACAGATATACCATGATTTATTTTTGTTACTCTAAATACAGAACATGTTTGTATAGATCATCTTGTACACATTACTAAAGAGTCTAGTAATAGAGTCTAGAAGTAGAATTTTCTGAGTCCTAGAGTGTGCACAGTTCCAATTTTGATAGTTTATTTCCAGAGCACTTATGCCAGTTGACGCTTCCACTAGCAGTAAGAGAGTTTCTAACTCCTGATATCAGACTTTACCTCCCAAAGTCTTTTCAGTGAGTCTTCCCACCTTTTAAAATTAAAAATCGGCTTGTGTAAATGATACATGCTTACCGTGGAATCTTTTATCTTCCCTCCTTTTGCGTTGCTACCTTCTCCTATTCAGCATTCTAGGGATTCAAGGATTTTTTTTTTTTTTTTTTTTGAGTGAGAGAGCACATGGGGCGTGCGTGGGGCAGCAAGCAGTTTGTCTCCAGGTAGTGGTCATTTCCAGTGTGCCCCAGTGTTGTGGGTAGTTGAAACTACCCAGTTTCAGGAATCTGACCTGTAGGTTTTCACTGTATCACCAAAATACCTAATTTAAAAGAGGCACAAATATTGTCTTAAAGAATGAATACATTTTAACTCAAGGATGTTAAATCGGTCTATTAACTGAGGAAATAATAAGCAGGAAGGTGAGTCATTGTATTTAGAAGGTCAGAGAAAATATGGACAGATACAAATGTGGCCTTTAATGCTTTTTTATTTCTTTGTATATGTTTACTTTCCTTTTTAAAAATTAAAATTTTTTCTTTTTTATTGAACTGTAGTTAATTTACAATATTGTGTTAGTTTCAAGTGTATAGTGAAGTAATTCAATTGTATGTATGTGTGTGTATGTGTATATATATACTTTTTCAGATTTTTTTCCATTATAGGTTATTACAAGATACTGAATATAGTTCCCTGTGCTATACAGTAAATCCTTGTTGTCTATTTTATATGTAGTAGTGTGTATCCATTAATCCTGTACCCTAATTTATCTCTCTTCCCCCTTTCCCCTTTGGTAACCATAAGTTTGTTTTCTATGTCTGTGAATCTATTTCTGTTTTGTAAGTAAGCTCATTTGTATTGTTTAGATTCCACATGTAAGTGACATAATATTTGTCTCTCTCTCTCTGACTTACTTCACTCAATATGATAATCTCCAGGTCCATTCATGTTGCTGTAAATGGCAATATTTCATTCTTTTTTATGGTTGAGTAATATTCCATTGTATATATATTACACATCTTTATCCATTCATCTGTTGATGGATACTTAAGTTGCTTCTATGTCTTGGCTGTTGTAAATAGTGCTGCTGTGAACATGGGGTGCATGTATCTTTTCGAATTAAGAGTTTTTGTCTCTTCTGGGTATATAATTAGTGCTTCTTTAAGATTTAAAAAAATACTGATTAATTGATTTTTTAATGGAGGTACTGGGGATTGAACCCAGGACCTCATGCATGCTTAGCATGTGCTCTACCACTGAGCTCTACCCCTCCCCACCAAGATTTTTAATTTTTGTCTTCTTTTCATAAAATTGTTTGTAAGTTTGCTCTTTCTTGCCTTTCCAAACTTATGATACAAACTTAACATTTCTGTTTTTTTTTTTTTCTCATTTCAGTGTGACAAAATTAGGCAAGAGCGAGATGAAGCTGTTAAAAAACTGGAGGAATTTCAGAAAAGTATGTAAGCATTTCAGTGGAATTATTCTAGCACATATGACTAGGTTTGGGGATGATGTGGGTAGACATGTACTCTGTGTTTAGTTGCTGATGCACTGGGTATCCAATAAAGGAAGAATTGTCTTCCCATTTGCCAAAAACAATACACATTACTGTGATTTTTAAAGAAATGGATTAAACATTATTGTTTTGAGTGTGTTATTTATAAAAGATAGTTTGAACTTTTTTATAAAATATTTTACTATGCAGAACAGTTAAAAGAGAACAAGAATTGTTATCTTTACTCTTTGAGAAAAGCCAACAATAGTATTTTATAGTCTTTCTTTCCTGGTCTTTTATCTGTGTTATATACATATCAACAAAAAATAGAGTCATATTTTACATTCAGTTTTGCGGTCTGCTCTTTTTAGTAAACGTACATCATGGTCATCTTTGTGTGTCAGTAGAGAGATATATACATACACACACACACACATATATGTACATATCTGTATATCAGTTTTAAATGTTACCCATAGTATTCTAATACATGATAGTACCATAATTTATTTAAACATACCTTCAGTGATAGATGGATTATTTCTGGTTTTTAGTAATTGCAAATAATGCTATTACAAGTATTCTTATACATACATCTTTATAATGATCTAAGCAGTTCCTTGGGTTAATTCATAGAAAAGGAATTCTAGGTTTATAGAACTTATACATTTTTAGGAGTTTGAATGTTTGAAATAGTCCTCTCACCAAGGAAAGTTATATTTCCACAAAAGCTGTAATAATCTAAAGTTTTTGCTATGTTTTTTTTAATGTGATATAAGTCTGTTATTACTTTATCCCCTAAAATAAAACATATCTGATCACACTCAGAAGTATCAGAAGGAAATACGTCATGGGAAAAGACAAGACCATAGCAGGGAAGGTGACCCCCCCCACCCCCCGCCCTTGGAAGAGGGCCTTTCTCCATTGTTCTTCAGATCCTATATTAGTCAGGCTGATTGACTGATTGTGTTGACATGGTAACTACACCACGAAACATTTTATTCTTATTGAAGGTAAAACAGCCATAAAAATGCAACATTATAGTTAAATTTCAATGGCCAGTTAATTTGAAGTGTTTGGCTGTAACAAAAAAACCCAAAAGGGAATGTTGCTGATGGTACCTGTCTTTGGTGGTCAATATGCCATGACAGAAATATCTTTTATTTGTGAATGTGTGGATTGCAGTAGTTTAGGATTCTCTCCTTCCCTAATGCAGGATTAATGGGATGTTCTTACACTTGAACTGAGACTGAGTTACATCCGAAAGAGTTACACCATTGACATTGTTACCAATTAATGAATGCACTTGAATTAATTATTGATAGTGGATTGGCATACTTTGTGCAGTGGGAATAGTTCAGGTTCTTATGGTTGGAGTTATAAAATGTTTTGGTCCAGGCAGGATGGGTTTTCCCTCTTGGATTATGCAGAAATGGAAGCAACTTACTGCCATATCAACCTACCTTTAGAGTAACATGTAAACTTTGCTTTCATTTACCATTTCTCTTTATGCTTTCTTTGTCTCTTCCTCTAAATACCTTTGATAGTTTTAAAAATTTACATTTTTCCTTAAGAACAGCTCAAAGCCTAAAAGAATCAATCAAAAGCATAGTACAGCAATTTTTATTGTTTTATTCATTCAATTTTTGCCTTTACTAAGTCAGCCCTAATAAAAGTTTGGGTGGCAGGAAAATGGAGTGTTAACTCTTCAGTCTCAAAAGAACAGAAAATGGAGACTAAGAAGGTTTTAAATATTTGTATAAAAATTGTGTCTGAGACAAATGGTTCATGACTTGAACAGAGGGTACAATTTCCAGTTTTGAAGGGAACGAAGCAGTTATCACTGGTGAAAAACACCATTTGGTGTGACTCCCTGTAGCCCTGAGCAATTTCTGCATTAATAAAAGTGGAATGAATGACCTTACCCCACAGGCTGTTGGAAGATTAAATGAGATAATCCGTGTAAAAAGTGCTGCACACAGTACCTGGCACTGTAGTAAGTGCTCAGTATCATCTCATTTACTGCACCACCCAAGGCTCGACTGCCCTTCAGTGTTAAAGAGTTCATATCATTTACCTTTTGTGAATTAGTTTCCGGACACCAGCCTCCACATTTGGGCAGCACTGGGTGGGGGAAGTTTCTTCCGGCACTAAGTTGAAATCTGTCTCCCTGTGATGTTTACCTACTAGTTCTACTTCTCTGGGTGTAGGAAGAGCAGCTGAATGAGGCTCAGGAAGAGCTTTGTTGGGCCATAGGGCTCCGCTCTTCCTGGCTTGGCATCCTTTTCCTACCTGGTTTTGTCCATATTGCCATGCAGTTCTTGGCCCTCTGCCAGCTCTTTCTGAGCCTTTCTCCTGTCTTTCTGGACAAAGAACGCTACTACATAACAAGGTCATGTTTCGTAGAAAGACAGATTCCTATGAAAGTGAAAGTAAATGAAGTCCTTCCACATCTTTCCGGCTACAGTGCTAGATCCTTTGCACTGTTTTAGGACCTGCTCATTTTCCTGCATGCCTGCCAGCTTTCATGGCTATTTTCTCACTACATATAAACCTTTCTAAGTGATCTGATATTGCTGAAGAATTTACAGTATGTTTGCCACATAAACTTTGAGATCTTCTGCATCTAAATATTGCTGAGGGTTGGCTGGGTGGGGAGGAGTTTTGCTAAGGAAGCAACATCGTTGATGGTGTCACTTTTAAATACGACAAATTGGAAAGGAGCATAGAAAATTGGAGTCGTCTAGAAATAGCTTTGTCTGGATTACCAGTTAGAACTCTGTAATCTGGGATATGTTCCTTAACTTCTCTGGGCCTCAGTGTTCTCAAATGTAAATTTGCTCTAGTACCTACCTCATAGGATGTTATGAGGATTTATGAGAGAACACAGGCACAGAGTTTAGTGCACAGTAGACACATAGTTGGCCCAATAAACAGTTCTATACTGCAGAAAACATTCCTGTAAAAAAGTATTTACACATGAACTTAGGCCCAAGACATTGTTTCAATCATCAAACACAAATATGAACACCTGCTGTGTACATAGCATTGTGCTGGGTACAAGAGAGTCAACCATAAATAAAGAAAAATCCCTGCTCTGATGCTCACAGGTAGCAGGAGACAAAAACAAGTGAAAAGAACCCCAGTTCCCCCCCAGTGTGAAGTATTCTATGATGGCAAGTATGTAAGACAGTTTTGAGGTCATAGAACAGGAGAGACAAACTTTGCTAATCCAACTATACTGATAGAAGCAATAATTGATATTCCTTTAGGTTACAGTTCTGAGTTCTCAGAGTCATTAAAAGAAACTTTTATTATGGAAGGTGTCAAGCTTATACAAAAGTGAGAAAAAGTGTAATGAACCCCCATGTTGTACCCATCATGTAACTTGAAAAGTTGTCATGTCATGGCCATACGCCTACTCTCACTGACCCCAGATTATTTTGAAACTAACTCCAGTCATCATGTTATTCTATCTATAAATACTAATGTATGTATTTCTAAAATATTAGGATTTTTTTAAACATAACTGCAGTAATAAGGTCACTTTATTTAAAGTTCACCTTTTTTCTTGTTTAAACCTTCATGTCATCCAGATTATAGGCGTCTGAGGTACAGTGGTCATGGATTATGGATGTTAAATGAGATAAGCCCGAATTCAGGGCCATAAGGCAAATCATTAAATGAACAATTAAAAGTTTTTAAAACATTTATCCTTGGAAAGTTGTAAATAAACTTACATATTTAAAAAATTTCTGTTTTTGTGTCAGGTGACCTGACTTTTGGTTTCGGAAGTTGGGTCATGCTTTTTAAAGATATGAATGCCCTTTGAAATATGTTTCTTCCTTTTGAGTCTGGAAAGTTGATAAGTAGGTTTCTATGCAACCAATTTAGCATTGGGATACTTTTTTAAACTAAAAATTAAAGCACAATTTTTAATTTCCACTCTTCCCTCTTATAGGAAGAAATAAAAACCCTATCTAATGGGGTTTACTGTATCAGAACTGGAGAAAATGTGGGCTAGTGCTATACATACCTGAGTTTATCAAGTTAAATTACAGGAGAACTTTTTACAAAATGTTTAGAAAATAAGTGTTTATTTTTTCTCTTTTTGCTAGGCCTAAACCTTAACTAGTGCAGAATGATTTTTCTTGCTCTTCCACGAGCAAGAATATTATTGAATAAAAAGTCAAATTCCTGAGAAAAATGCAGAGTGTTTATGTTTTTGTTATGATAGTGGAAATACCAGATTGTGGTAGAAGATGTCAAGTAGTTAAGGCTAAAAATTTGAAGTAATATTTGATGTTGTAAAAATTGTATAGGTTTCTTTTCTCTTTCCTTCACATTTTTGAAGAACCTACCTTGTAAACATAGTGATAAAATGCCAGGAATATTAGGATTTTAAGGAAATAATAGAGCCTATTATTTAAACTACAATATAAAAGGCAATTATATTGATGAAGAGCTACATGGGCTTTGTGTGTGTGAATAAACTTGGCCTGTGTTCAGCTTCTATTTGTTCTTCTGGCATAAACACATATTGTGTGTGATTCCAGTTTAATGGGGACCCGTTTGTATGCCAAGCAGCTGCATTTTAGGACCTATTGCGTGATTTCATAGCTCTCTGAAAATTGGTTCTATTCAGAACAAGAGATAGAAGAGGAGAGGGGGGGTGGTGTGGAGGTGGGGGGAGAGCTTCAACACACAATCATTTCTTTTCAATTGGAGCCAGAAAGGTTGATGACAACATGACCATTGTGTTATAATGATAAGACCACTAAGGCATCTGTACCTCTCATCAAGGCTTTCACACAACAGCAGATACAATTTAATTCACTGCTCTGTCAGCAGTGCTGATACCATTATGCCGTCTGTCTCCACAGTTATAATCACTGTCCTCTGAGAAATGCAGTTGAAATGATCTTGAGCAGTCAAAGAAACTCTCAATTAAGGCTGCCACTTCCAATGTGTCAGATTGTGTCTTATGCACTTGGTACAATTTTCACTTCCAATCCTGTTTATTTACAATGTCTACCAGTAATTACGCTTAACGTGTCATTTAGTGAGGGGGGCCCCTGCCAAGCCGATTGTTGGGTGCTGCTGTACCATTGAGTGGGAGTTTCTCGAAGTCAATGCCATCAGCAGCTTTTAGGCCCTGATGGGATGCAGTAGTAATGTTGATAATGCAAGTATCGTGCTCATCAAGTCATAATTAGATGCCACTCAAATGTGCCACTTGTAATAACAGTGTTGATTTATGTTTTTCTCGGTGACTGCAACTACTAATTAGTTAAGTGGTTTTTGGTTGGCCTGCATTTGCTGCAGATTATTATTACCCCTGAAAAAATGTCAAGGTTAGAGATGTTTCTGGCCATTTAGTGCTGCTTTATGAATTTGAATATTAACATAATAAGAACTTTGGACAGACTTAGGAAGTAATACATTTTTGTATTTAATTTGGAGAGAAATTTTTTCCCCTGAGTTTAATCATAATTGCAGGTTAATTAAGCTTAAATGAAGCAAAAGTAATCTCTCTTTGTATTATGTGAGCCCAGTGCTTTTTCCCTAACTTTGTTGGGTTTCACGTTTGGGTGTCCTTAATTTTTCTTTTTTAAGCCAAACAAATTTCAATAAGTATATATGTCTACAGTTAAGTTTGAGATTCTGAGCATTTTCTTTTAACTAGAAATATGGGTGAAAGGAGGCATTTTTCTTACTTGATCTTCAAAGTATAATTCAAGTTCTAAATTACTTTGTCCCTTTGAATCTCAATTTATATAAATCAGCTACAAAAAATCTGGAAATTACTATTTTTGAAGCATTGGTTAAACGTCAAGTAAAATTTTATTTCTTCTTTTAATCTTCCTGACAATCTGTGATGTCAGAAGCAATTATTAGCGTCTACTTTCATTATCACATAGTACATAAATCTTGTTGCTCTACTTTTTTGCCCTGGAGTTTATTAAATACTTTGTCACCACTAAAGACTACTATTGCAGTGCTTATAAACTGCCATGTTGTCATTCCAGTTATGAGATCAGTGTAAGATTTACTTTTTAAAATTTCTCTAGCTAATTTTCCTTAGTAGATGCATGGATTATATCCTATTAAAAAAAAAACAGGAAATCATGGTTTGCCACTTTTTATTAGAGGTTCTTTTGTTTAAATTAGCAGACATGTCTGTGGTTATGTATACATCTACATAGAAAACAGAGACTTAAAAAACGTCCTAAAAAGCTTTTTTAAAATGTGTGTAAGAGCATTAACGGTTCTTCATTGTGGAGTTTTTTCCCTCCTACATTCAAATATTAGCTAAGATTTAATCAGGGTAACATCTTAAACACTGTTTCTCCATGGTAGCTAAACGTCTGGCTCGCTGAAGAATTGAAGTATTTATTCTTAATCATGGGACAAGATGTGTGGGCTTCTGGAATAGCTGACTAATCTCTGAATGCTGAGACATTTTTTCCCTTCATTCGTAGTTTCTCACATGGTTATAGAGGAAGTTAATGTTATGCAGAACCATCTTGAAATAGAGAAGACTTGTCGAGAAAGTGCTGAAGCTCTGGCAACAAAGGTGAGACATTTTAAATAAAGGAATTCTAGCTTTTAAATTTCAACTTGCTTTTCTAAACAGTAGCTTCTGTCCTTTTCTGTTTTTCTCGTTCTCTAATCAGTTGTCTACTCTGATGATCCTGAAATATGATTATGTAAATATGTGTGTTAATGCAGACAGTATTTGATTGTTAAAAACAAAGTATTTATGTGTATTTCAACATTTGTGCTTTTTGCCTATGAAAATGGTCCCAGAGTAGTCTGTTGAACTGGACTTTCTAAATGTCTGTGCATTTGGTTAAAATGCTAACCAAGTTTAAAACTAACCTGGAGTGACATAAAAGAGCATTGAGTGTTTTCTGTTTGAATCAGATGAAAAAATCAGCCTCAAGCCAACACTTCAGGTGATTATTTGTGAAAGCAAAGTGGGGGTATGCTAAAGGTGACCTCCGCTGCTCTACTGATTGCTTCTAGCTGATGAATTTACCAAGTGTGTAATTTTCTATATTCTGTCTCATCAGAAATACATTATTATTAAAGAATGTTTTTATCTCTGTCCTGTGTATTTTGGGTTAGGTAAAATGCATCTGAACCACTTCATCAGAAAATGGATTACTGCAATTTTCAACCAAATTTCATTAGTGATGCCGGTTTTGTTTCTTTCTCCTCTCCCCCATCACCTACTTCCAAAGTATTTCTTTGGATGCACCTGAAATTCTCCAGTTCAGTCAGTCAGTCAATCAGTTGATGTGTTAGCAGTGTGCTTGCTAGAGGTATTTGCTTAATTGTTTGTAAGTGACTCTACATTGTGATTCATAGTATATTCAGGCAGAACCTAACTAAGAATATAAGTATGTGTATATAACGTCTTTTCTGTTATTTGTCCAAAGAATATGAGGTAATACAGGTCATTGCTTTAAAAGCAATGATCACGTGGGTGCTCTCACATCATTTCTGTTCTGCTGCACATCAACTGTTTTAATTTTCTTTTCCTTTATGTCTTTTGGAGCAAGTAGAAAAAGATGTATTTGGAGTAAACTGGCTGTTCTGAATCTTGTAGTGGCTAAGGATAGATTCTGTATTTTCTCTTGTTATTAGCAAGTATTCTGGTTGCAATAATACATCCAAAATGAGAACACTGATTACCTCTCAGGACTGGCAGTTTATGAAAAGCAGTGGTTTGAGAGACAGTATATTACAGGTTTTATTCCTAGTTAACATCATTTTGGAAATATGTGACTTTCGAAGCTGTAGTATCTTGTCTTCCACATTGACTGAGCACATCTGTAGTGTTTAATCGAGTAGGTGTTTTGGGTTTGTTTTTAATTCTAAGCTCCATGAGTTCATATTGCATCCTCAGAATAAACCATATGTCCATTTTCAGATGACAAACTGTAAGTTAAGGGTCCTGTTGTCAATACTAAATGGTAAAAATGACCCTAGAAATTTGTTACACAGTGGTTCATAACCAGTCACCTGGTAGCTTTTTCAACATTCACGTGTCTGGGTCGTACTCCTAGAGTCAGTGGGTCTGGGGTCTTCTTAAAAAAATCAACCCTGGTCTACCCTGACCATTATGACAAGGTAATTGCAGGTTAGAGAGGTGAATTCTCTTGCTCAAAAGCACCTACTGAATAAAAAAAGGGGGGAGGGAATAAAATAATTTTTTAAAGGGGACCATATATGGACCAGTGATTAAAGTGCATAATGAAAAAAAAAGTCTGTCTGACTTTTACCCTTGTCCTAACTCTAGTTCATCCCGTCATTTAAGATGAGGCAGTGGTGGTCCAGGGAACAGAATTAACCTGCTCAAAGTCGCATATTTCCAAAATGGCAGTGGCTGGTGGTTTGGTGGAGGCATTACACTCTTTTGAGGGCAGAACTGTTAACCATTAGGTTATAAGCTATTACTTTAATGGTGGCTTTGGAAGTAATACATTAAGCGCCAGATGGCAAAAATTAGTATATTCACTTTTTCATGAGTATCCTAGAGGAAGAAACAATGCATAGATGAATACCCTGGTTGAAGAAAACTACCTGATAAACGATTTTCAAAGAAAAATTAGACTTACAAACTAAACCTCTTCTGTTACTTAGCTAATACTCGCTGAAGTTTTACTATATATCAATCATTATATTAAATACTTTATATATATTATCTCATTTTATCATCATATTATGGAATACTGACTATTTTTATCCTTAGTTTGCTGATTTAGAAAGCTGTGGCTCTGAAAGATTAGCTTATTCCTGAGGCAGACAGAATTTGATCGCAGAGCTGGGTTCTTAACTCTGCTATACTGATTTTACAGAAAGGTATTCTAAAGTACTGCATTACTCCGTCGATTATTCTTAGTATTGATGTACAGTAGGATCACCTGGGAAGCCCTGACAAAGTCCTGTGCTGGGCTCCACTGCCGGAGATTTTGGTCTGGTACAGGCCTGCACATTGGGGGTTTTAAAAAAAACTCTAGAGACTGTAATGTGCAAGGTTGGGAACCATTAATTTAAACATTAGGAGGCAGAATTTACAAATTAAGACATGAGATCTTTTTCACTTTTTTTCTTATGTTGTTATTTTCTCCTTGCATTCAGAAAAGATGGCATCATTTGAGAACTGACGATGTTCCTTAGCCTCTACTGCTGTGTGTTCATGGTTCAGAGAACCCACAACAGTGTTTACTTGAATTTTCCATCTGAAGGAAGATGGATTGGGAAATCATGGGTTTCTTATCTTATCCCTGATCCTCTAATGTAATATGGAGAGCTAGAAGCTGGAGTTAAGGGCTGGGAACTGGGAATAAAGGTCTGTGTCTGATTCCCTGAATGAATCTCACAAGGCTTCCCAGGAAGAATCCACAGAAGAGTAAATGCAAACGTGTTTCTATTTCTTACATTTTATAGTAAAGAAATCAATGTGCTAAATATTTTCATATATTCAAATAAGAGAAAACCTTTTATATTTTAATCTTGGGAAGAGAAAACACAAGCAAAACCGTATTTGTCTTCTGTGGACTTTGCATCAAAGTTAGTCTCCGTGTGTGCTTTGTACTAACATTTATGTGCACATAAACACATGAGCTAAAAAGGTAATGATAATTGATAACTAAAATTAAAAGTCAACTTTTTTACGGTACATATCAGCTAGAAGCTTTGTGTAGATCATGTATGGATCCTGGTTAAAATGAAACAAAATGAACTGAGAAATTTGAACATTTATTCAACATTTGTTCATATTCAAGACTTATTGTCAGTATCTTCAGTGGGATAATTGTATTAGGACTATGTTTTTTGAAAAGGATATTTTAAAGAAACAATTAGTCATACATGCTGAAAAAAGTACAAGTCACATGACAATTTCCAGGATTTCCTTTGAAATAATGGTGATGGTGGTGATGAGGAATGGGAGGGGTTATAGCTGAAATAAGATTGGGCACAGTTGATATTTATTGAAGCTAGAATCACTACACTGTTCCCTCTAGTTTTATATATGTTCAGAAATTTCCAAAAAATGAAGTTTAATAGTACAAGTTTTAAAAAAAAAAACTCATTTTTATGCCAGGGAATAACAAATACATTAATGAATTAGGATTCCTTTACCTGAATTACAGAGATAAAAGAGACATATCTTGAACTTTCTTTTATTGTGTATTATTAGAAATCTTTGTACAGAGTGAAAAATATCTTGAACTAGCTTAAGGAAGAAAAGGGAAAAAAAATAGGTATTTGTTCAGAGGGATATTGGAGAATCTTATAGAATCCATGAGCTAGGAGCATTTCAGGAATGGACTGGAGTCCTGTGTGATTCCCTGTCTCTGTTGCTTTTCTCTGTCTCTCTACACGTTTGTTCCATTTTGGCTTTGCTACAGACTGCCTTTCTGTATCCGTCAGTTCAGTAGTGTAATATGGTTGCCAGTGAGCTTCAGTCCATCCAGACACATGGAAAGGAACCCATCTCTCTGTTACAGCCTCCAAATTTCTAGAGAGGGGATCTAATTGCCCGAGCTTGGATTATGTGCCTAATTCCTGGGCTAATTAGCTTTGGCCAAAGAGATGGGGTATGCTCTGGGGGGACTTGGGCTGTTCCCTTGGAAATCATGTAGAACAGTGAAGAAGAGTGGCAGAGTCCAGAAGAGAAGGAGGGATGGGCAAACAAACATGTTCACAGCACAGCATCAAACTAAATATTTGTTTGAAATAAAGTGTCTTAATTAAGACTGTTAATAACTGTGAACAAATTGAAATTTGATTTAATCTCTATTGATGCTTTGTCTTATCTCTTCTTGTATTTCATATCAGTTATAATGAGCATTTTCACATGCTGCTGGCTATAAGGCATAGGCCTTACTTCAAGTAATAAGTTTAATACTAAATAAAACCTTATTAATGACTCTTCTAGCTGATACTTCATGCTGTGAATATTGATGAGAGTGTAAGACAAAAGTTCACTTAATTTGTCTGTTGTTTAAAAATCTAAGACACTCATTTGACTGCTGTTAAAATAACTGTTTTTATATTTGCCTTAGCTAAATAAAGAAAATAAAGCATTGAAAAGAATCAGCATGTTATACATGGCCAAGCTGGGACCAGATGTAATAACTGAAGAGATAAACATTGACGAGGAAGATCCAACCATAGACCCAGAGGGTGCTGCCGAGACTTGCGTCTCAGTACAGTGTCAGAAGCAAATCAAAGGTAGGACTCCTGGCTCAATTGTCGAGCATATTTTTGATCCCTATTGGGATAATGCTTCCCAACCCTGGTTGCACATTAGAATTGCATGAGAATTTTAAAAAATATTGATGCCTCAAACAATTCTGATTATTTGTCCTAGGGAGTAGCCTGGTTGAGAATCATGATAAGGTGTAGCATTTGTGAGCTTTATGAGTTACTTTCTTGTGGGATTAGGCACTTTTGAAAGCATTGTCTTGACAGAAACAGCCAGTTAGCCTATAAACTTCTTTAAGAATGTGTGTTACGATATGTGTTAAGATACCTGTATTAAGTGAAAGAAAGAATGAATAAAAATATCTTTAGCCTCCACCTCCTGTTAGTCTGGTTCTCTGCTGGAATTTTGGGGGAAGATACCTCCCCAAATTGCTTAGTCTCTGCCCTCCAAGAACTTTCCATCTGATTCAGGCAATGAGCCAAAAGCAATACGTAGTATTAAGCGACTGTGTTGGTCCCCAGGTGGTGCTAGAAGGCAGGATCACGTGATACATCTATTAAATACACATTAACTTTATTCATAAATATATATGTATATTGTTTATGTTAAGGATGTAGCAAAGCAGTTTTGGGCTCAGTAACTATTGGGGCATTTTGACTTACTGTACCTGTCGAGAACAATACTTGTTAGTTTGTTGGGTAGAAAAAACTTCAGTTAGAAGTATTAAGAAGACAGTAAAAAGAAAGTCATCTTAACCTGTCTCTCCACTGTCTACCCTAAGACAAAAATCATATTTATGTGGTGGGAAGGGAGAGGAAGTTTAAAGGGCTTCCTTTTGTGCGTAATTCTCCTTTCTGTTAGGTCTCGAATGGTCTGGTCTCTTGTTCTTCCTTCAAGATTAGCCAGCCATTGGAAACAGTGGTTTTGAAATAAATCTCTGAGAACTCCTTCAGTTAAGCTGGATTCAAAAAAGTTTGATTTAACTTGTAAATCAATAACCACATAGCAAGTTTCTTACTGTTCTTGGGGAAGGGTAAGAAATTAAAAGCACTTAAAAGCTAAGTGGCGAAACCATGTCGGCCTAGGTATAAATTTAGTACTCTATGCTAATCCATGTATTTTTTTTGACATTTGAGTAGTAAAAGTAACTTTAACACCAGAAGCTTTTGCACTTACAGTTGCTAATATTTTCACTGTAGTAACAGTTTTTATTAAATTTCAATAATAAGAAATATGAAATAAATTAAGAAACCAAACACCTACAACTCTGGAGAGAAAATTATTAGAATTAACCCTTTTTCAAATAGGTTATATTTTGAGTCAGTTCAAATAATGTTTTAAGGGCTATAAATTGGCAGCAAGTCAGGATTTTTTTCCTTTAAATCAAAATCTCCAAATTATTAGCTGCCCAGTTGTTTGTTTGTATTGTATTGTGACAAGAGCCCATGGCCATTATAAAATAAAAAAGACATTAGTGCAGTGCCTAAATTTGTTCTGCTGAAAGCTTAAAAAGTTTTACTTCTAAAATGCCAGATAGTTTTCTAGAATACAGGTTTGGTAGAATGTAAAGAAAACATGATCTAGTACATTTAACATAGTGAGATCGCCTGATATAAAATTTTAGAAATACAGTTCTATTGGTGGGGGGGAGCACAGAAGCAGAATTTCCATTCTCTTTGTTTCTTCATTTTCCTCTTAACTGTTAAATAACCTTGACCGTAAGCTGCACATAGACTGGCATTTTCAATTCTTTTGACAAGATTGATTTCTTCTTTTACAAATAAATTTGTTGGGTTTTTTTTTCTTATTTTTTTCTTTAAAAATGCAGAACTTCAAGATCAAATTATATCTGTTCAGGAGGAAAAGAAGATATTAGCCATTGAACTGGAAAATCTCAAGAGCAAACTTGTAGAAGTAATTGAAGAAGTATGTATCTTAGGCCCAAAGGCAAGACCTTTAGTGTTTTAAGATGTCTGGGGACAGGCTAAGTCAAAAACTTGCTATGGGAAGCTAATTTCTGACATGAGAACCATGTACCAGCTTTAATCTTCTCTTGTCCACACTATTTCAGACATACTGAAAGGTGTAGAAAATAAGATGGTGAACATTCATATACCCACTGCCTAGCTCAAGAAATAAAATACTAAAATAGCATTGAAGTGTTTCTTATTGTCCCTCGTATTTCACCATGAGGCAGATTTGTGACAATGATATTTGCCATTTAAGTCGTACACTTTGCTGCTGCTGGTGAAGAATTATTTCTTCTCCAGTGGAGAGCTGGCTCATTGGGAAAGGCTATCTGCTATGTACCTCCAACACGGGCATATATGATAGGTGGTAGAATGGGTCCAAGTGGGTATTTGGAGAATATTTTTCCCTTAAAAGTCTTTAAGAGCAGGAGCACATAATTGGCCTTCTTTGCACGGCTTCAGGGATCTGCCATAGCTATCTGTGTTTAAATTGCATCATTGGTTCTCAGATTCTGTAGCCCAGGGCTTCCCAACTGATGTGTTACAGCACCTTGATATCCCTCCAGTGGTTTACAGGCTCACCAAGGCATTGATCCCTTCAGTGAGCAGCCCCATCCAATTACACATATTCTTAAGGGCCTTAATGTGACAAAGGTTGGGAAGCAGTGCCCACCAGCCTCCCAGCCCCAGTTGCTTTTACTTATTGAGGCAAAAATTGTGAGTGAGAAGAAAGACAATGACATTTTAAAAGTGGTGCTCCTGCTGGACAGTGTATATACCAGGTACTAATTCAAACGAAAAACAAAAATATAGCTTATACTAAAAGAAACCAGTTCATAGATATCTGAAAGTGCTGATGGATTCAGAGTCCCCTTCAAGACCATTATCTTAGTTTGTCTCTTGTGTATAAACATAGGAGAGAGAGAAATACATTTTGATGCATTCTATTCCTCAGTAATTATTTATTGATGGTTCTCTCCCCTCCCACTTAGAGGCGTCGTTGGAAGCCATTTCAGAAGTTATTTTTATTATGACTGTTTCTGACATCTGAAAAGTATAAAAAAACAAAATAATGAACGTCTGTATGCCTGCTACCTAGTTTAACACATAAAACATTAATGTAGTGTTGAAACCCCCAGTGTATTTCTCCCTAAATATATTCTCCTCACTCCTTGCCCTGTTTCCCTAAACAACCATTATTCTGAACTTGGCTCTTATCATTTCAATGCATGTATTTACATTTTTGCTACAATACATAGTATTTTGAGTGTTCTTAACTATATAAATGTACCTGCTTTTTTTTATTCAGCATAATGCATTTGAGATTTATCCACTTGATACATGTAACTTTACATGCTCTTGTTTTCAAATTGTCTTATGATACTCTCTTTTCCTGTTGATAGATGCCAAAAATTATTTCAGAATTTTACGTTTTTGGAGGGAAGATTTTCATACATATTTTATTTAAGCCAAAAGTCAAAGTTCAAAGTATTTTTTAATTTAAAAAATTTATGTATGTTTTACTTAAGCCAAATGTCATCAGAGTTTAAAGTGAATATTCAGATTGAATGTTGGATCTCTGACTAAATGATTCAAGTATTTTTGGGGTGCAATCTAGTTGGATTTTTGCATTTAAAATGTCAGTTATTTCACTGCCATATATAGGGACAATGCCAGTGCAATTTGGAATTTGTAAAGAAGTTCTCTACCAGCTGTACATCCTAACTTAAATAGTTACTTTGAGGCTTTAAAAAGCTTTAATACAAGGGTAACACAGTGGAGCCAATTACTGCTTTAATTGTAACATGTTGAAAATTGAACAGCAATTTGCACGTGTCACCATATATCATGTTTTACAATTTTGGATATTTTCTCCCCTTAAAATCTCACATTTTTAGGTAAATAAAGTTAAACAAGAAAAAGATGTTTTAAATTCAGAAGTTCTTGAACAGAGAAAAGTCTTAGAAAAATGCAATAGAGGTATGTTTCGTCATTTTCCTCAACTATATATATATGCACATACTTTATTTTGTTTATATGTATTGTGTGTTGTTTTATACCTGTGTATAAAGATTCTTGTAGCAAAAATCTTTTATACTGTGTTTTCCTAACTTATGGCAATGAATCTCTCTCAACCTGTTCTTTTATCACCTACCTTAGGAGTCTGGGGAGATTTAAAAGCACTTTTACTTGAGGAATTCATGATCTACTCATTTTGAAACTTCAGATCTAAATGCTCTTATGTCCTAATCCTGAGACCATGGTCATCCCCTCAGTATTTATATATTTGGTAGGTTATTCAGTAAACCTCTCCTCAATCCAGAAGAGATTAAGATACCTCCATAAATATATGCAACATTATATGATAACATTTTAAATTAGGGGGATATGGAAAATGAGACGGGGAAAGGTGAGAGTATA
Organism: Camelus bactrianus; assembly: GCF_048773025.1. NCBI lineage: Eukaryota > Metazoa > Chordata > Mammalia > Artiodactyla > Camelidae > Camelus > Camelus bactrianus. Next base: position 28,859,675 of record NC_133549.1, read on the forward strand.
TGTTAATATATAGAGTGCATACTTGCTCTGAGGTCTTACGCATTTCCTGCCTCTGTGCCTGAAATCTGGCTCTGAGCTATCTGGGGGCTAGAGCCATGAGGGATTCATGATCATTTACATGAATCACATAAAAATTAACCTGTTGATCACGAGAAGCAGACCTGGTCTCATGGTGAGAAGGAAATTTCTCCAAAGGCTACTTCTAGAGAAAATTCTTTATAATTTGATTTTATCATCTTTGTCATAAAACAGCATCAAGTCTCATGGGGCTGTTTCTTATGTCCCCTAGTTCAGGGCAGAGGAGTGATGCCAAAGTGCAGTCTGCAGACATAACTCTAAGGGAGGCGACTTACTGTGCTTTTTGTTTTCCTTTTTACCTTCAGCCACTCTCTTCCCTAGTTCAGAAGCTACAACACTAAAAGGAAATCTTTCAGACCCTGTTGTTACCAGTGATAGTTCTCCATCATTCATGAATTGAGATTTTTGAATAAATAAAGGACCTTGTAGTTAAGTGTGGGAGAGACACTAGATTGTAGCATTTCCACTACCTTTTGTGCATTAAAGTCGAAATGATGTCGAAGAATTTTCAGTTTCCATGCACTGTGCATGGAAACAGAGGGTTCTACAAAGGTTAATGTCGTAGATCTTGCCTTCAGGGAGCCCCCTATCCATGAAGAGAGAGAGCTTATATAAATAAACCCATGTCTAGGATCAACCCGGTTTCTTTCAGAATCCAAGAGGGCCAGGACATGTGAAAATTCACTCTTCATTACAGTGTTCTGGACACAGAAAAGAAAGTCAATTATCTTGCCCAGGGCTTTAGATAGTCATAATCTTTGTTTTCTTTGTGAAATTTCTTTTCCAATAGGTTTGAAAATCATTCGACTCTCAGGGACCTATAATTCACATCACAAACCACCACTTACAGTTGCTTTACTTGAGTAAGACTGTTAGTCGTTCTCTGAGGAGGCAGTAGATTTACTGAGTATAGAGTTTGAAATTCTATGTTATTACACCGCAGACCAGTCCTTAGTCAGTTAGGACTGAAGTGCCCTGGAGGAACATTTTCTGAAAGTAGCCATTAAGAGAGCCTTTTTAAAGATTTATTGATATGACTCAGCTCAGGATTGAAGGCGCCTCACCAGACCCAGATGGAGAGACTAGTGTGCTGTCCACCTATGTTGTGATGGCATCATCACTGCCTCTGCCCGTCTGTATCATTATTTAACAAAGTAGGCCACAGAACGCCAGCAAGTAGGGAAGACTTCACGTTGTTCTTCTCTGACAAGATCTTCCCTTTGAAGACTTCTGTCCACAGTGATTCTTTAATTTAAAGCTCTGACTCTGGGCCTACATGGATCTAAGGCTCTTTCTCTTCTTTTTAAACCTGGAGAATACTTTAAAATAACTTTTATATGTATGTATTTTCTTTTTATTCAGGTAACATATTTTTTTTGGTGGAAAGTATAGATTCATATTGGAAAAGAAAAAAAAAAAAAACTCAACCCTGACATTCCAAAGATAAGCATTATTAACATTTCAGTATATGTTCTTCCAGGAGAGGGAAGTGGGGAGGGACAATATAGGACTAGGGAATTAAGAGGTACAAACTATTATGTATAAAATAAGCTACAAGGATATATTGTACAACACAGGGAATATAGCCAATATTTTATAATAACTGTAAACGGAGCATAAACTTAAAAAATTCTGAATCACTCACTATATTATATGCTTATAATTTATATTGTGCATTAGCTATACTTTGATTTAAAAAGCCTATTTATACACATTAAATTGTTTATTAAATATGTTTATAACATATATGGAAGACTAAGAAAATACCAACAAAAGAAATGTCTCTTTTACTCACTGGTACTTTATGAGCCCCTGAACATCAGTCTCTACTTGTACCCCTCCCATGGATTTTTATCATTGCTCTTATTTATAGTTTTGCCAAGTATGTATGTATCCCGAAACAGTATATTGTTTGATTTTGCATGTTTTTGAACCTTATATAAATGGTATCATTTGGCATATGGCAACTTTTTGTGTTTGTGAGGTTCATCCATATTGAAGGGGATTGCTGTGGTATATTTATTTTCACTGCTGTATATTATTTCACTTGTTGTCTATACCAGAATTCATTTACCCAGCATCCTATTAGTGGATGTTTGAATTTTTTCCAGTTTTTTTGCTTTTCCAAGTCACGCTGTTATGAAAATTCTTATACATGTCTTCTGATGCACATATCCAAGAATTTCACTAAGGTATCTGCCAAATGTAAATTTTTATCTTCAATTTCACTGCATAATGCCAAGTTCCTTTTTAAGTAGATCTGTAAGTTTTCACTCCTGTTAGTAGTGTATTTGTTTCCATTGTTCTTTTCCCCCTCCAAACCTGGTATAGCTATACTTTTAAATTTTTGCCAGTTGCCTCTTTGGGGAGTATAAAAAGGTATCTGTGGTTTTACTTTCCATTTCCTTGGTTTCTACTGAAGATGTTTATTGGCCTTTCACATGCTTCCTCTTCTGTGGAATCCTTATCGATGTGTTTTATATGTGGCTTTTTAAAAGCAAAAATGAAAAAAAAAAGAACTCATTTAAAGAATATATCGTGAATATCTTTCCATTCAATAAATGTCTCTAAAATATAATTTTGATGGCAGAAAAATATTTCTTGTACATACCATACTTTACTTACTGATTCTTCAATGTTAGATCATCTAGATTATTTCACTATTTTCAGCAATGATGAAGAGAGCATCCCTCCAACTAAATCTCTGCAAATGTTCATGATTTATTCTCTGACGAGAATAAATACATTCCTAAAAGTGGAATCATTCAACCAAAAGTGTGAATAGTTTTAGATTTTTAATTTGCATTGCCAAGTTGCCCTCTGAAAAGGTCTTACCAATTTATATTCCAACTAGCAATGGATGAGGGTTCTTATATCCCTGAATAAGGAATATTTTCAGTACTCTTTTTCATCCATCTTCCTGCTAATCTGTGTGGCATATTGTCTGTTTTCTTTTCTTTATCTTCTTAAGTGTCCATGCTAGCAGTAGAAGAGTATGAGGAAATGCAGGTAAACTTGGAACTGGAGAAGGACCTTCGAAAGAAAGCGGAGTCGTTTGCACAAGAGGTAATTATCTTGCAGAAACCTCGTGTTTTATTTTTTAGAGAACTTTGCAGATAACATATCAAAATATTTTTTGAGGTTGAACAAGCACTTATCACTTTGAACTAAGGATCAGCTGATTTAGGGAGGTAACTACGGCATAGTATCAAGGTCATTGAATTTGGTGTCAGAAGACCCGGGTTCAAATTTGGCCGTGTCAGTCAATTACTAGTTGTATGTTACTAGCATCCCTTGGCCTCTTTGGGCTTCACTTTCATCACTGGCAAAATGCATGATGATACCAACCTAACCAAGTGAATTTTAAAATCAAGTGGCAATATTTTTCAAAATAATTCTGTAAACTATAAAATGCTGTATAGGGGAAAGAAATTATATTTAGCTATACCCATTGCATAACTTGTGATGGGAAGTCCAGCTTGGGTACAGGATTTTTGTGTTTCAGATAGCCTTACGAATCCAGGTTAAATCTCAGTATACCATCTGAAATAACAGTATCACGGTCTTGGTATTTCTCTTTAGCTGCTGTACAGCGTTCTCCTTGTGTGAGCTGATTTTTCCACTTACTGTCTGAGCCTTTCACCAAAGTAATGATTTTCCTCTCATGTTAGACATAAGCTTTGAGCATCTCATGTTCTGCCTTAACTTTGTTGGCATGTAGTTGTTGGGTATTCCATGGCTCTGGGACTGGTTTTCAGGGAAATGATGAGGCACCAGTTGGCTGAACTGTAACAGCTCATGATGTGGAGCTGATCTGCATGAGATTTCCATCATGTGTAGATATTCTGAATCTGTGTGTATATTGTAGGTTCAAGGAAAGTAGCTAAGGAAATGTAAAACATTCTTAGATGGCTGTCTCCAAGGTGTAGCGGGAAGACAGAGCATAGGGTTATGGGAATGACATTTGAAAATCCGATTATGGTTTTGTGCAGGAGTTCTTCTGTGCTTGAATGTAGCCGTGGTAGCAATGAACTCTATAAAAGTTTTAGTCTAAGAAGATCTCATTTGAAATATTATGATTCATTTTATTCAGAGAGTTTAATGAAAGGTGAGTAAATATTGTTCTCTTCCTTCCTGGAAGGAAGGAAAAAGAATTGAAGTATGTTAGAGCCCTTTGGGAAAAGCTGCAGCATATAAATAATGGAACTAAATAAACGGTTTAAGGGGAGGGAGAGCAGAGATAATGTGAAGATGCCTCCACTGCAAAACTGAAAAGGTTGTCTTGTTTTGACCTGACTGCCAGGGTCTTATTTTGAGAGACATTTTCAGTTTTCCATCTGTTTTTTATAGAATGATGTTAAGAATACAAAGCAGCTCAAAGAAAAACTTGAAGGCCATGCAGTAGCAGAGAAGATAGATGGGAGAAGTAAGAATCCACTAAGAATATGAAAATGAAGGGTTCTCTGTGCCATGCACCTGGTAGTGATTGGTGGAAACAGCAATGCTGACATGTTAACCCAGAACGAGGAGGGAAAGCAAGAGCGGTGGCACTTTAGGTTTCTGTAGCCTAATACTTGCAGCAGTGCTCAGTAATTTTACAGTGTCTAGGTTTGAGCCACACAATAGTGAGAAGAAAACTATTTTTAAAAACAAAGCTAGGTTAGAACAAGCCTATCTTTCCTTTTGCATGGTTTACAAATTCCCGTTTTCAACAGATAACTGCTGCTAAAAGAAGCATGACTTAATTTAACCAGGAAAGTGCCACTCTTGCATTTTGTTCCCTAGTGCATTCAGCAAACATCTGTTAAGCCAGACACTGGGAATGTAACAGTGAGGAAAGCAAATATGATCCCTGCCCTGTTGGAAAGTACAGTGTAGAGCTCTGGAAATCAATTTTTAAGGTTAATTTAGGTTACATTTTTAATTGCAAAAGGAATATATATATATATAAACTCTCCTGTAAAAATACAAACAGTTCTCAAATGTGTAAATTAAAAATTGAACGTTTCTTCCTTATTTCTACTCCCACTTGTCCATTTAAAAACCAAAACCATGATCCCCTACAAGGAAGAAGCAGTCAATTGTCTTCATGACTATAAGTTCTTGTATTTCTTCAGCATACTTTTAGTTTTTAATGACTTTCTTGTAATTTTTGAATATATTTTTTGCTATTTAGTGTATTTTTAAAAATTTTTTTAAAGGTGTGTATACCTTTTTCAACACATAGTACCAGTATACTGTGAAACTATTATGTAATCAGTTTATTTTTCAGACAACTCAGATGATGGTATTTTAAGGTTAATTTGGAAAGAATGAATTATTTATTAATGATACAACATTTTCTTCTTGTTCTTTGAAAAGATACAGACAATTTCTCTGAAATTCTGATACCAGTGGTGTTCTTTGTCTGATAAGGGTCCAACTTAATAACTCTAATCAACAAATTCTTACCATAGCTAAAAACCAAATTCATTAGTTGGTAACTGAATTTTCTTTAAATACATCTTTAGAAAAGGCATTATACAGGCTTTTATTTTAGCATCTTAAAATCTAGAGAAGATGGTTCAATGAGTAATATTTTTCAAGTTAACATTGTTATTGAAAGAAATTTCTTTTCTGTATGTTCTTTTCATCTTATATTGCAATTTAGGGATTGTTAAAGGGTTTTGCAAAAGAAATTCATGTTATTCACATCCCTAAGACACAGTCTTTATTCTTTTCTCTCCAAAGTAACAGAGCTGTGATCATTTATAATCATGTAAAGTTTAGCAAGTTTTCCTGAGGCTACGTAGAAAAGGAGAACTAGCCCTTTTCCCAAGAGAGAACCGAAGCACAGAGGAGCAGGGCCGGGAGGGTAATAAAGCCACCCTTGGTGTTGGTGCCTTGCAGTGTCTTACTGCTGCGCTCCCCGCTCTGTCCTGGTCAGCCCCGCTGACTGCTTCCTCTCTGCCTGCTTCTGGCCTCCGAGCTCTCTTGGTGGAAGTCCTCACTTGCTGGGAAGCCAGAGAATCTCACTTACTTCAGCTGTTACTTGTGGACTCTCTGGGATATTTTCTAAGACACCAGCCAGGGACCCCAACCAGTTAGGTTTTAAGAGGGAAAAAGTTATTTAAAAAAAGCAATTACTGTAATAATAGTAGTAACCCAAAATAACTCATTTCAATTAAACCAGTGGTCTAAAGTTTAAGATGCTGTGATGAAGTATTGATGAGTCTTCCCTGGTGTGTGAGTGCCGCCAGTCTGACTTTCCTCCAGCCCAGCACTTGTGTGCACGCACACACTCATTCACGCACGCCATCTCTGTACCTGTTCTTACACCGAAATGAGGAGTCATTTGGAAGAAGAAGGTGAATTTCACTTGCAGGTGTTGCTGCTATCCTGTAAAATGGGCCTAATTTCAGACTTCTGTCAAGCATTTCATGCTTGGAATCACCCATTGGCTGTCTTGTGTAGGGTGTTAAGGAAAAGAAATAACAGGTGAATAGAAAATAATGTTCTCAGTCATGTAAAGTTGTGAAGGTTAAATGAATGCTATATGTAAATTGCATAATCAAATGCTCAGTAAATATTAATATACTTTTTCCCTTCTCCTCTTTACCCTCCTACTGTTAACTACTTTCATCACTGGGGAAAAACTAATTGGTTTAAAACAAAACCTTAAGTCTAGTAAATAGCAGGGGAAGGAGATTAGCCGGGTGGTTAAGAGCTTTGGGCTTGTAAATCAGACAGATCTGGGCTTAAATCCTGGTTCTGCTGTTTAACATGTGTCTTTGGGAAAGCTGTTTTGCCCCTGAGCCTCAGTTACCTTGTTAGTAAAAGTGGGATAATAATAGCGTCTACTTGACAGTGGTGTCCTAAGGATCAGATGACATAATATATGTAAAGTGACTGCCACCATATCTATCATATAGTGTTTAGTACATTTTAACTTTTCATAGCGGATGCATTTAACTCATAGGCTTGATGTAAGGATTGAAATAATGTATATAAAATATTTAGTAGAGTACCTGGCATAACATAAGTCCTTGGTAAATATTAACTGCTACTGTTAGTATGAATGTATTTTAAAGCAATAATAAAATATTAAAAGCTGCAGGATAGGACTACACTATTACATATGTATCGTGCTGCGCAAGGGTAAAGGTTCTGAAGATTGTGTAAAAGTGATACATGAAATCATGGCAATCATTACTTCTAAAACCATTACACTACAATTCAGTAATTGCCTTTAACTATTTAATAAAAACTCCACATATTTTGCCTTTTGCTTTAGTTTTTTAGTTGAGATGTATGAGAATGATGGGTATGTACATTTTTTGCAGATGTTTATTGAACAAAACAAACTAAAGAGACAAAGCCACCTTCTCCTGCAGAGCTCTGCTCCTGACCAGCAGCTTTTGAAAGCGTTAGATGATAATGCAAAACTCATCCGGCTTCTTGAAGAAGAGAGAATTCAGCATCAACAGAAGGTAGCAGATTTTCTTCTGGAGCTTTAATACACACGCATTTACAATGAGATGAGTCAGTCCAGTACTCATAGTTCCATATTTTCCCTAAGTTACTAAGTCTTTCCAGTCTTTTCACCTTTTAGGAAAAAATAACTGCCAAATGAACTTAACTTAGTACCCAACTAAAATTTATAGTGTACTGTTGTAGATTTTATAATGATTTTTAAACTGCCCAGAGGGTCAGAAGAAGCGAGGGAAAGAGATAGAACTCACAAAGAGCTTGGATAATACAATTTGGAATCTGTGAGTTGATTGTTTTTGGAGACCCTGTACACTATGAAGAGTGTTTTTTCGAGACTGTCTACCCTAGGAGAGTGTATTGTGTATTGGTTTCAAAGAGCTTGCTGGAGGGCATAGGTTTTATTCAAAGAGGGAGGAAAAGTCTCTAAGCAAACAATTGCTACTAACATTTTTTAGTAGTAATTGTTTGCTTAGAGAAAATTTCTGATTTTGTAAACTTGCAGAAATGTGTATGTTTAAAGACTTCCTAAGTGGTTATTTCAGTTTGTTTGAGTAGGGCTGTTCCAGCTGACATAGCCTACCTCTGCGCGCTAGGGTGAAAGGATAGTCATCGTGGTGGGTGAGAGAGAGAGGTGGAGAGGAGGAGAGGCGAAGAGGTGGAACAAAGCCTTTCAAATTAAAGAAACCACTTAAGAAAAATTACATCAATATTTATACTACTTACAGTGTACCTAGCTTGTGAAGTAAAGGCTGTTCAGCTGCCGTTTGTAATCACCTGTCGAAGTCTCTTTAAGCAGCAATGTTGACGTTTAATCCTTGGAAGTTCCTGGAGTTTTTACAGAGTTGGTTGTTTCTTCAGTAAGATGATGGCATATGTGTTGAGAACATCCAGATGTTTAGGGGGGTAACTGTGCTTGCCCCTGGGAAAGAGGCCTGGGGATTGGGGTGGGAGGGAAAGAAATTTTTGTTTTGTCCTCATCTGCAAGAATTACCTTTTCAAATGAAGAGAGAATGAAAGAATGTGTATTTAGCTTATGCTAGAATTTTTTGGTTCTGAAAAGTTCTACTACTTGTAGTTAACTCATTTAGTAAATAATGGGTGCCAAGAACCTACTGAATCGTATCGAGGTATGGGACTAAACTGTTGCAAATGTACCTTGTTAGGGCAGGGGGAGATGTACTGAAGATTAGGTAAAACTTATAAATGAAATGATAGCAATCATCTCTTCTAAACCTGTTATATTCTGCTATATAATTATTCTGGATAATCTTTCAAATATGTGGTTAAGAGTATTTCTTATCTGTCTCTAGGTTCCCTTGCAGATTCATCAGTCTTTTAAACACGGCTGTGTTGGTTTTATGATTATAAAAAAGAAATTTAAAAATACAGAAAAAGTTAAAGAAGAAAATTAAGATTACCCAAGAAAATTAAGATTACCCAAGAATGTTTTGGTGCATATCCAAACTTTATATAAATACACAGTTTTGTGAATATAGTTTAAATGGAATCACACCAAGCATATTGTTCTATAACCTGATTTTTTTCAATTGGTAATGTATCTTCCCATGTCATTGTGTAGTGAGCTACGTGATTTTAAATGGTTGCATAGTATTTCATTTAATGAATACACTATAATTTTACTAAGTCAGTAATGTTGGTGGACATTTAGGTTATTTCCAAATTTTCCCTGTTACAAAGAACACTGTAGTGAATATTTTTGAACACTTGTCTTACTATTTCTTTAAAACAAATTCTAAAAGTAGTGTTCCTGAATCAGAAAGGGCCTTCCCTTCTTTTTATTTTTTTAATGGTTTTGAAATCTGTTACCAAATTGCCCCACCAGGGGTCTTTTTAGTAATACCCCAATTTTTCTTTTGAAAATGGGTACAAAAGTATTAACCTGTTTTAAATTAATTTTTTACTTAAATTAAATGAATATTTTACTTTTTTGACTCACATTTAAAAATTAAATTACCTGGGACATAAGTATCCAGTAGATTTATATTGAATCATATTTCTCATAATGATTTTAAGTATTATCTGTATCCTAGAATTTGTGTGGTTTTTGAGATGAATTGGAATCTCTTTGCAAAGTAAAAGAGAAACATTTATTTTCCCCCTTGTTTTCCTTAACAAAGGAAAAACTGTATCACCCGGTAAAAGTCTGTTTATAACTTACAGGTCAAAGAGTTAGAAGAGCAACTGCAAAATGAAACTCTCCACAAAGAGATACACAGCCTCAAACAGCAACTGGAGCTTCTAGAAGAAGATAAAAAAGAACTGGAATCGAAATACCAGAATTCTGAGGAGAAAGCTAGAAATTTAAAGCATTCCGGTAAAAGCACTGAGTAGGCTATTGTGTCTTACCATTAATATGTGACTCTCTCATGACCAGTATATTTACTGAATGTTATAGAAAAATACCAAGATTTGTTTTAAATTCCTTCATTTCTGACTATTGCAATTCAGCAGAACCGCCACTGTAATCAGATGACTCACAAATATTTAGACTTCTTTTTTTGGACTCAGAGCCTTTGTGAGCATCATATATAGAATTAAGAGACAGAGATACCATTAATATGGGAAGACCAAAACTTCAGCCTTTCTTAGGGCTTCAAAGATGAGTGTTCATTAAGTACTTATTCTATTCATTTTTAGGTACATTTTTAAAAAGAATTAAACTTTTTAGGCACATATTACCTTCAACTTTGGTGTCTCATTATACACATATAATACTTTCAATATCATACCTAACAATAAAATGGGCAACAATATATATATTAAGTGGAAAAACTTCTAAAACACCAGGGGGTACTTAAATGAGTTATTCATTTAGTTCTAGAAGGCTTAACAGGAATGTGTGAGTTGGATTACTACACAGGGATAAGTAATAAGTTTCTGTTGGAAAGCAGGTAATTTAAGGAGGCAGGTTGTTCCCTTTATAATAGATTCAATATTCACTTCATATATTTTTGGTTAATTTTATACTAGAATTTTGAAATCTGTACAGAAGAATCAAATAGGCATTTTTCCTTTAAAAAATATTCAGTGCTTTCTAATCCACAATGAAAATTAATCACGATTTCTTTTTAAAAAATTAATCTAAAATTAAGAAATAGTCTATTCTTTTTAGTATCAGGGCAGTTTGTAGCCAAAGCCATCTTTAATTATCATTGGAGGGGAGCAGACACTAGAGATACTTGAGATTCAATTTTGAACGTGTTTTATTTGTTGCCTGCTGTGTGTGTACCCAACCATACCCAGTACCCTAGGGTGCTATAAGAAATAGAGAAGGAAAGAAACTATGCTTTTTGTCCTTGAGGATCTCAGACTCCCTTTGGAGAAATAGACACATGCATATGAAATAACTGGAGTGTTTTTGGTGTCAGAGAGTATAGCCCACTTATTTAGGTGTTGACTGTAAAAAGAAATGAACAGATCATTGGGGTACAGTCAATCATGGAAAGCAGAATGGCTGCGTCAAAGGAGAGCTATTCCTGAGTGCAGTACCTGTAGCCCATTAGAGCCCATTGAGAGGTATTCACATCTGTGATGTAAATTTAAATTGAGTTTCCCTAAGTCATGAACTGTGTCTTGAACAGCACCAAGCATAGGCTTTTTCACATTGTTGGAGCTTAGTAAGTACTTGTTTTATTAATGATTTGAATGACTAAATTGTATTTCCAGAATGCTCTTCAGATGAGCAAGAAGTTTCTGAGTTAGACATTTGAGAGTCTGTCTGAGGCTGCTTAAAATCAAGAACTCTAGGATTTGCAGTTTTTGAAGGAAATTAAGTGGAGAAGGAAAGTATGCTCTTAAAATTCATTACTGAATGTCATCTTTAAAATTAATTCTTGGTCTATACACTTTAAAAGCCAAGTATTAACTGTTTCTTTGAATAATATATTTTCTTGTTAAATATTTCTTCAACCTATTCAATCCTTACTTCCCACCCATCCAGCCATTGTCTTGAAAATTTTTTTCTTTCCATTGTTTATATATACAACAAAAAGATGGTGACGTCTTCTTGTAGCCTATGTAAGGCCTTCCTTACTGTATAATAAAAAGTTAAAAAGGTTCTGCAGCTTCGTACTGAAATTTCTAACTTTACCTTAATAGAAGAACTTGATTTTTGAGAGAGGTTGTTTTTTTTCGTTTACATGTATATAAGGTGTTAAGTTGCTTGTTTCAGCTCTTTTTCTGAATGCTTGCTCTCTGTGCAGTTGATGAGCTCCAGAAGCGGGTGAACCAGTCTGAGAATTCAGTACCTCCACCACCTCCTCCTCCACCACCACTTCCCCCTCCACCTCCCAACCCTATTCGGTAAGCATACCCAGGAAGACTTCTCTACATCAAATGTTATTCCTTGTCGGAGAAGCTGAAATTTATGTTACTGATATCCTTTGTAAAAAATACAGACTTAGATTGCATCATTAGAGGGGGCCAAAAAAGTATGAAAAATATCAGCTGGTGTTTCAGAGAGTTTTCTGAAGTCCAGTGTGTTATTCCCTTCTTGTAATATCTACAGAAAGGGCCTTAAAAACACGTGGCAAAGACATCCTTGTGGCCTGCAGTGTTCTTCTGTTGTAGATGTTCAGGTTTCATGTGGATGTTCCAAACCAAGAAGCTAGACACTTAAAGAATTTTTTTTGATACTTCAGTTTTAAAATTTCAGTCCATGTCATTAGGATTTCCTTTATCTGGAAGATCAAGGGATTTTGAGCTTCTCCAGAATGTTTTCCTATTTTTCTCTCACTAATTTGATTTGAAAAGCTCTGGTTGGTTCAGTTATTTATAAAATGAAAGTATTGAATTAAGCAAAAACTTAATAGCACTAATTGTTATAAACTAGTAATTAAACTAAAAGTGCTCATTATTTTTACCCCCTAACTGCATATTTAAACCTTTAATAATGCTGAGAGAAGAAGAACTTACATTTAAATTCTTGCAACAGGAAGTCATATATGCAGATAAAGATTCACTTTTTCTGAGCCTAAGGTGACTTGCTGATGTCGGATGTCTGAGTTAAGCACAATATGCCCCAGGAGATCTAAAGTCAACTTTTGCTTTCTTTGTGGTCCTTCATTCCACCATCCAGGTACATAAGACAACCTACTTGCTGTGGTCACAGCCTACCTCCTCATGTCATGATGTTAGCCACTTCTGTGTAATTTGGTCTTGAACAAATGGAATTTAAAATTTTGCTAGATTTTTAATTTTCATTAACTCGTGTGATTTGTTTAGTCCTTTCACACAGAGAGGCCATTTATTCATACTTTGCACCTTCGCTGATCCATCTGAATAGAATGTGTAGCATGTTCCTCCCACACAACTATGAAAATGGAACTTTGCCTTTTAAAAAGATTCTCATTAGTTTTCCTTACTGAGTAGGGTATGACATAATCTACTTTAAGCTCTTGAAGTTGTTAAGGAAAAATAATTTTTACATGTGATCGATCCAGGAGTCAATTGAAAGAATTTCAGGTATTTTAAATTCTTTCTCTCCTGGGTAGCTAAATCTGTAGGAGATATTCTGAATTTGACATTTAAAATAGGAAATTCATCACTTTGATCTTTTTCTAAGGTCTAGAATTTTGTGCTTGATGAGAAAGGTCATTTCTGTCTGTGAGGAGGGAGAACTATTAAGAAGTGATTATAATCCTGCTGTTGGCCTTTAATTTTTAGTCTTAGAAATCTTGAGAGCCCTTAGAATTAAAAGTAAAGTATAACCATAGAATATTTTCTCAAAGAGCACCGTAGAGTTACACTGAGAAATGAATGTAGGATTCAGACTATGTATGTCTAAAGCATGAACTCTTTTATAAGTCCCTTTAAAGAAAATTTTCATTGAGTAACATGAATGATTTTTATTTTAAGATGAATTTAAATAGTATAAGACATAATTTCTCAGTAGAAAGAGATTTTTATTTTTTGGTAAGGAATGCTTTCTTGTTAAAGAAATATATTTGCATATGTATTGAGTTTCAGTGTACTTTGAATCCACTAGTCAAGGTTTTCCAACTTTGTTCCTGAGCTCTTTGTTTTGCCCTGATGTAGGACATGGATAGAAATGAAAGTGGGAAAAAAAGACTAGAGCCTGTGGCTTCTTTAAGTAGCTTTGTTGCTTTTCCCACCCCCACATCTTACTGCTCCTTTGACCTAGAGGACGGTGGGAGAGAGAAAAGAGGAGGAAGGCATTCCTTGCTTGTTTTGTAGTAGAAACAGAGAACAGAACAAAGAGCTGGGGTGTGTGTGTATGTACATGTGTACATTTACATAAAAAGAGAATGTATTCTAAGGGATTGGTTTACATGATCATGGAGGCTGACAAGTCCCAGGGTCTGCAGGGTGAGTCAGAAGCTGGAGACCAAGGAGAGCCTACAGTGTACTTTGTCTGAAGGTCAGCAGGCTGGAGACCCAGGAAGAGGCAATGTTTCAGTTTGAGTCAGAAAGCAGGAAAAACCAGATGTCCTAATTTCAAGGCAGTCAGGCAGGAGGAATTTTCTCTCCCTTGGGGGAGGGTCACCCTTTTGTTGTATTCAGGCCTTCATCTGATTGGGTGAGGCCCACCCCACATTAGGGAGGGCCATCTGCTTCACTCAGGCTACCAGTTTAAATGTTAATCTCATCCAACATCCTCACAGAAACAGTCAGAATAATGTTTGACCATGTATCTGAGTACCCCACAACCCAGTCAAGTTGACTTATAAAATTAATTGACACAGTGGGCGTGAAGGACACTTCTTGAAGAATTTCAAGGTGCATATTTTCCAATGAACTGGCCCATCTTTGGGGGAATACTTGCTTGAAGCTTTTGTGCCTTCAGTTGAAATGGTCATGAAGTTGGGCAGGTTTAGCCAGAGGTTCGTATGATGGGTCCCAGATGTCGTGTCCTGGGCTTGTCATCTGTCCTTGAAACCCGTACTATCTGTTTTCTCTGTAGTCTAAGCACCATCATGACAGATGGTTCTTTTTTAATATTACAGATGATTTTCCTCTGGGCACCATACCAATCTTCAATTTATACTTCAATTCAGAACATTTAAAGCTAGCCCTTTCTCTCATCTACTTAGGTGGTTTACAGTGATGAACATACATTCTTAGTTCACTTATGTAAATATATATAAATATTCTAAGCAGTACAAACAACTTCTTGTTTTGCGATCTTTATGAACAATAATGCAATGATCTTTATGTACAATAAAATCTGAAAATCTCCTCTCAGAACCAGAGTTGGGGTCATTACAGAGTGTCGCAAGAAGGTGAGGAGAGGCCTCTGATGAGTGAGAGCCCCTCTCCAAGGCCCACCCTACTATGAAATGTTAACAAGTCTACATTGAATACTCTTGCCTCCAGTTGACATGGTGGAAAAAACAAATAAATTGTGCATTATTTCAATGTATGGTATAAAATGTGCTTATTTAAAAATTCTGTGCAAATTAGAAGTTCTGACTTTTGTGAAAATAATTCCATTTGGGGCCACTTTGAGCCTAAAGAAGACAGACTAGATGAAGTCAAAAAGCTCAGTGATTGTTTCCTAGTTGGTAAGTCCCAGAAACTTCACACGGTAGAGCAGGATGTAGAGCTTTCCCTTTGCTGTGCTTTGTGGGGGATTATTCAGTGTGTTTGAGAATTTTAAGAAAAGGCAATTAGAGAGGGGATAAATAATACAACCAAAGATAGAAGTGAGAGGTTAAAAAAAATATCTAAAAATGATAGTAGCTAAGGACCACAGTTCTGACCTCAGAGCAAGCAGTACTGTGTATCCGGTTGCCCCTTTTTCTAGAGGCAACATTATGCCTTTCTTACCTCCATTGCTGGCTTCCCAGCTTGTCTTCCTCAGGACTGTATTTTGTCAAATCCAGTTTACCACACTGAGGACATTTACAGTGTAGTTGGAAGAATTTAAGAATTCTTGATTCATTTGTTTTTTTGTAACCTTTTTGGGGGAGGGGGATGATCACACATATGTAGAATGTACACAAACTTATGTACAGTTTAAAAATAGTATAAAGTGAACATCCATGTAATCACCATCCAGATCAGGAAATTGAACAATGATGGGACCCTCGAGTCCTTTCCTTTTATCCTTTTCTTAAAGAAAAGGTTTTTTTGTGTACGTAGACCCCTAAACTACTATTAATTATGTATATGGTCTGTTTTTGACTTTATGTAATTAGAATTTTAGTATATTCCTTTGTGTTTTATTCTTTTGACTTTACATTATTTTGTAAGATTCATCCATGTTATTTTATGTAGCCAAAGTTCACTCATATTCATTGATAACATAATTTACTTTATGACTGTCCCAAAATGTATTTATCCATTGTGATACTGATAGACATTTGAGTTATTACCAGTTCAGGGAAATTCTGGAAATTCTACATACATTCCTGTATGTATTTTGTGGTACACAAGGGCTTGTATTTCTGTAAGATATATAGAAGTTGAATCACTGGCTCATAGGATATGTGTATCTTCAGCCCCACTAGATAATGCTAAACAGTTTTCTAAAATGGTGCTATCAGTTTATACATCTTCAGTTTGAGAATTCTTGTTACTCCACGAACCTATCAACAGTTGACATTATCAGCCTTAAAATTTCTTGCCTGTTTGAAGAGTGTGTAGTAAAACCTCAGTGTGACTTTTTTTGTGTGTTTTTTCTAATAATTAATGAAGTAAAGTACCTTGTTTATATGTGTGTTGGAAATGTGAGCATCTTTTTTGTGGAGTTTCTTAGTTTTGTCCATTTTTCTGTTGGATGTGTGCTTTTTCTCATTGATTTATAGTTTCTTTTTATTCTTCATGGTTTCTTTTAACATACAGAAGTTTTAAATTTTAATATGGTCAAGTTTATCATGATTTGGATTTTATACAGATTTGAAAAACATGAACCAGAGAGACAGTGATCTAAATATATTTTATCCCTGAAATATCTGGTCTGTGTTGTGCAGATTCAGATGTTTTTACGCTCATGCTTCACAAGTAGATATTTACCAAAAACATTGCCTAAATTCTTTCATCCTTCCCTCTCCCTCAAATGTATTACATAGGTAGCTGTTTCTGAATTTTATATGTGGATATTGAAAGGTTTTCTGTATCTGTGTTACTTTGCATATGTCTCTGTATCATATTAGTAATATTGGCAGCCCCCTTCTTCTGGCAGTTAGTTTGGCTTTACACAGAGAGGGCTGAGACATCTTTCTCTTCCTTAAAGTGATGAAACGTTTAATAATTTATTAAAAGTGGAAAGTAGGCTACTTAAAATTCTAGTTATATATTCATGTACCTACAGAAGAGTTGAATTTTTGCTGATTATTTAGAACCTGTATATTTTACTTCTTGGATCATAAGACATCCACTAATGTCCTCTTGGTCTTTTTCTTTCACCCAAAGATCCCTCATGTCCATGATCCGGAAGCGATCCCACCCCAGCGGCAGTGGTGCTAAGAAGGAAAAGGCAGCTCAACCAGAAACAAGTAATTCTCACTACTTTTTAAGTTTACTTTTGAAGTTGATGGTGTACCGTTTTTCAACAATGCACACATTTGTTGAGTTCTCTAACTATGAGCAGACTGTTGGGGGAGAATTGTGAACTTAACAGCTAGCTATAAGAATGAACCAAAGAACAGTCATTGCCTTCATTAAGCTAACTGTCTAGAGCAGATAAACAGAGACACACACGTCACTGTAATGTGAGGTTTGCTGGGAAATGTGTTTTCATTAAGGGATGAGGTACTTTGGGGTGTAAAGGAAAGAGGGAGTAATTTCAAATGAGGGATCTGGGGAAAGGCTTTTTAGAGTCGATAGCAGGTGAACTGAGACTTTATCAAGCACCTACTGTGTACACTTCAGTGGCTGTGTACTGGAGATACAAGACAAAGTTACATGTGAGTTGGGGAGACAGGGAGCAATAAGTAATTACCAGTTCAATATACAATTATTTAAATATAATTTTTTATCAGCACTGTGGAGGAGTGATTATCAGCACTGATCTAAGAGATTATGGAGGTGGACTGCTGGTGTTAGCAAGTGATGTTTAAGCTGAGTACTTGTGGATTTTGGAAGTCAGGGTATTTATGGTAAAAGTAAATCACATAGAGGGGCAACAGATTCAAAGTTCCAACCAAAGTGGGGAAGGAGCTTGGCCTGTTAGGAAACTGAAAGTTGGTATTACTAGAATGTTGGGTGCAAGAGATAACTCTGCTAGGTAGAGAGGAGCCAGAATCTGAATACGTTGGTTTAGATTTTGATATTTATCCTAAGGACAGTAGAAGTTTTAAGTAGGGGTATAACATGATGAAATTTTAAAAATCACACTGGCTGCAGTGAGAGAGCAGAGAACAGACTGTAAGGAATGAGAGTGGGTGAGGGGAGAACCCCTGTTACTTACAAAGCATGGTGGCTTTGCCTGGTTCAAGCCCAGATGGGTGCAGACTTCTTGGCCCCCTTTTCCTGCCTCCGGGTCTACTTGCCCGACTCCAGCCGCTCTCATACCCCTGTAGTGCGGCGTTCTCACGTCAGGGGAATCATGACATTGTCCTACATCGTACCATGTTTCTGTGTTTCTCCCTGCATCAGAATACAATCCAGACCCTGTCATCTGCTTAGAAATGGTCCTCTGCCTTTACTTGAGCTTCATTTCTCATTACATCTGTCTCATCTCATGGCTGGACCATTACCTCTAAGCCCCCTGTGCATTTGTTCCTCTTTCTTCATTCCAGAATTGCCCTCCTACCCGTCCTCTAGCAAGGTGCTCTTCTGTTTCTACTTCTCCCATGCAGGTTTCAGGCATATGGTCTGTGTGTTCTGAGGCTCTTCCTTTTCTTCCTCTTATTTATTAGTGCCAGTAATTCAGAATGAATGGCTCATTACTGTGTGTTGCTATAGCAGTTTGCTTCAAATTTTGTTACTGTTAGGATTTAGTGTCCACCCCTGCCCACAGCCTCTGCTCTGATGTTTGAGTTCTTTCCACATTTCTCTCCCCCTAAACAGATGCAGACTCTTTAAGGGTTTTCTCCTCTCTGTAGCTTCTCTCAGCTTTCATGAATGTTGAATGAATCCAAGTTTAGACTTAGTCTTTTCTTTCTTAGCAAGAACCCTGCAGCACTATTATAAATGGAAGCAGTTTGATTTTATCTGTGTGAACTGAATTTCTGTGCCTCCTACAGCCCTTTGGAATCTATTCCTCTGCATAGTCATGCAGCTAAAAGGCAAATTCTGCTCTGTACAAGGCTTTGCAGGATTCAGAAGTCCTGCCTTCGGTGATTTGCAGGGCAACCGTATTCTTTGGGTGACTGGCTTTAAGCTTTCCCTGACACCGTAATTAAGATTAAAATTTTGTTTGTTTCGATCTTGTTTTGGGAAAATTGGCAAGTCTTAGAGGGTCAGGAGGGCTTAAAGGAGTAATTTACCCCTTGTCAGTAAATTGCATTATTAGCTCAACAGCACCCTCAAATTAAAAAAAAAAAGTCTTCTAGAACGTAACTCCCGTTGTTAGCGACCATACAGTTTTCCTCATGAAAATGATACTTCATTTACAGTTCATGAAATGTGGCAGCATTTTCTCCCTCATCCTTGAGCTACTGGATTGTTACTTTGGGAATCTAAGATGAGTTACTGACAGAGAAATTGCTCGTGAGATTTTTAAACTGGAGCCACCCTAAAATCACGATGCCTTAAATGATAGGTACCATATCCATACTTTGCTCTGTCTGGCAAAGTCTTGGTTTATAGTGTCTTGTTAATCATTCACATTAAAAAGCAGTTATTGAATGAATAAATCAACAGTGATTAAATGCATGATGAATGTCGAGCACCAAACACTGGGGTCATCTGAGACACTTTGGAGTTTGTGTTTATAATGTAGGAACCAGTCTTGCTGTCACAGTGTTTTCTAATGTTAGCATCGTACGACGGCTTCTACTACACATTTGGTATGCTTTTCATAGCTTATGAATGGAGAAACCTACATTGTTAGGTTATGACTCTTAAAAAGCTTAACTGAAAGGAAGTTCTGTGAAATATTTTAGAAGTAGTTTTTAAGGTCTAAATACAAGATATCATTACATACTTTGCAGTTAATAACTCTAATTTTCATAAGGATGCGTTTATTGGATGAGTTCTGAGATTTCAGAGGTTTGTCTGCTTTTTGTCATATACTTAGGTCATTAATTTGTTGATATTTTCTCACCTCAGTTTGTTGATCTATAGAATGAGGATAATAGTTCCTATTTCATAGAATTGTTTTGAGAATTATGTCTCACAACATGTAAAGGATTTAGAGTCATACCCAGAACATAGAAAATACTCAAAATGTTATCCAAAAAAAAAAAAAAAATTGACAAGGTACCAACCACCCTGCAGGGCAGAAGTCCTCATTCAGCAGGCTCTTACGATCATTGTAGGAAGGAAATTTTCTTAAATTTGTGAACTTAGGTCAAATCTAAACTTATTCAACCATGATGTGTTCTCTAGAAATTTTGTACATCATGGTGGCATAGGATTTTTTTTAATGCCTTTTAAAAATGTTACTGAAAGAGAAAAGTAAACCTGTGGAATTTAAAAATTCATTTTCATTTCCTCTAGTTAGTAGCAAAAGGTTTTATTGAGCAATAAGGTGATGGTTTTGTCTGTGGTTCTTTTTTTTTTTTTGAGGAACTAACTTATTTTTCAAGTGGGTCTTAAAATTTAAGCCTCAATTAATTACATGTAGCTTTCTGATCCAAGACTGACCTTGAAGCACTAACTCAAAGAACATTTGATTTTATTTTCCTGCGGCAGTTCAATAACATTAGACCCCTTGTCTTCATTTGTCCCTTTTCTTTAATCTTCAGTATCCTGCATATTTCTTTTGTCCCTCTGATTACATGCTTTTGTGAGACAATTACCAACTGCGTGATTGCAGAAAAGAATTACAAAACATACCATGAGCTCTCTGTAGGTGATTCTTGCAGATTTATTAGAACTGCTTAATAGTTCAGAAGTTCGTATAGATTGCTTTTTGCTAGTTCAAAAACAGGGTTGGTGAGAGAGAAAGCTTGTGCAGCTAACCTAGCCGTTGGCCTTGTATTGTGCCTGACTGAGTAGGGTCTCCGATAAGAGTGATTTCTTTTCCTTAAGACCAATTAAGCTTTTACATTTGAAAAAGACTGAGAAA
Organism: Camelus bactrianus; assembly: GCF_048773025.1. Lineage (NCBI taxonomy): Eukaryota > Metazoa > Chordata > Mammalia > Artiodactyla > Camelidae > Camelus > Camelus bactrianus. Next base: position 28,880,382 of record NC_133549.1, read on the forward strand.
TTAAAGCCTGGTTTATAGTCTGTACACAATACAGATAGTGGCACTTCTCTGAATTATCACTATGATTCTGGCAAGCAAAAATAAGAAACTACTTTAAATTCCTGCTATGTTAGATGCTGCAGCAGATTTGAATGGTGTTGACCATAATTCTCCATCTGTCTGCCTTAATTAGTTTTTGTATGGTGCATTTAATTGGGTTTCAGTCATTCCTTCCAGAGCGCTAATCTGTTTGTAGGCGGTGTTCCTGTTGCCATGCAGCTCTTCCCAAGTCTCACTCAAAATGGCAGCCTTTCTGAAAATCAAATGTTTTTAATTCCCGGGAATAAATTTCATACTCACACCAGGTGCTAGAATCACAGATCTGGGTCTTATTTCCCCTGATTTTGAAAAGAGTCAGCAAAAGCACCGTGTAGTGTGTAACAGGTATTCAGATACTGATGAGTGGGTCAGTGAATGAGTGAGTGAAAGAATTTCTATCCATTGTCATTTTTTTCTGTCCCCTTGTTGATGGTTTTGAACCATCAGCAGAGGCTACCCGAGAAAATGCTACTTCAGGGCACATAGTTGATCAACCCACAGTTGTTTTCTTTCATTTGTTGGTGGATGAGTTCTGTCTTTGGTGCCACATCTCCCATGTTGCCTGGCAAAAGATACCTTTTTGACTTCTGGAGCTGAAAAGTGCTATTTGGATATTGACAAATTCGAATTTCTAGCATTTCAATGGCTTATGAAGATGACAGAACACTATTTGAAATCAAGACTGTCAGAAAACTTAGGTTATGTGATGTAGGCAGCGGTAATCCCATCATTGGGATGTTGCAGAGTCGAGGATAATGGAACCTTCTGGATTCTCTTAGTTGCTCCCCTCAGCATGTATAAGAGTGAAGCCTGCCATGTAGCAGAGAAGGAAGCCACGGTTTCGGCCTCCTTAGCGCAAAGCCCGACACGACTGTTAATTAGCTTGGGGATATAGTTGTGATTGCCTCCATTTAGAAGCCATCCTTTTGAAGCTTAATTACTTCTGCTCAAATTGTAAAAAATATTGACAGCCATTTAAACCCCAAGCTTTAGCAAGTCAGTCAGTAGGCAGATACTTGCTGAGTGCCCACCATATGCCCGCCCTACAATGTGGAGTCTATTAAAAATGCTAGTAGGAAGGTCTTTATGAAATATTTAAACTTAAATGTATTGGCTGCAGTGAGTTCGCTGGAGATAAACACAAGATCTAGAACTGTGTTAATGGTGATAAGTGTTCCAAAATGACTCAGTACTTCTTGGTCAGGCTGTTCTGTAAGAGACAAATTTCACTATTCCAGTCAAGAGGTTTCCGCTCACCTCACTTGCATTCATCTAATTGATCAGTATTTCAACAGCTTTATTGTTTTTGCAGCAAAAGATTGTAAAGGTTAGACAATAGACAGTTGAAATTTTTTTTATCAAATTTAGTTACTTCATTGCAGCCATTTCTGGATGTATGTTTTCTTTTAACACTGACAATTTTAGAAGACTTTAAAAAGGTTTGCTTAAGTGTTTCTTCCCATGTGATCCCTAAACAAAAGATAGCATTTTAAAAATAGATTTTACCTATTGGCTGCTCATCTTTTGCCTGTGGATTTCTTCCAACAAGTAAAAAGATCTCTTTGATCTTTTATTTTCTAATAGGCTTTTTGATAGTTATTCCTGCTTTGGGCTGATTTCATTGACATAGGATGTATTATGAGTTATAAAAACATCTTTGAGGCAAAGGTGAATGATTATTTGGGGTTAGGTACAAAGTTGGGTTTTTAAAGGCCAGGTCTATCATTATACTGACAAACGGAACAAATCCACTTTGTTTAACATACATGAGCCAATGGTGATTTCCAGGCTACAAATTATACCTTAAAAGTTTTAACTCTTATTTTTTGAAGCAAATCTTTTATTAAAAGATTTTTTTTATTAAAAAAAAAGTTAACTGTAGTAAATTGTTGGTGTTTTGTGACTGTCTGGAAAATGACTGTGGTTAATTATATAGTGCAGTATTTCTAAGTCAGCAGAAAGAGGAATTAGCTGTTTTCTTGTAGCATAAAATGATTTATGTGTGTATTTTTTGAATAGCTGAAGAAGTCACAGATCTGAAGAGGCAAGCAGTTGAAGAGATGATGGACAGAATTAAAAAGGGAGTTCATCTCAGACCGGTTAATCAGACAGCTAGACCGAAGGGGAAGGTATGGAATGACTAAATGGTTTTTCTCCCTTGATGTTTCCTTTTTCAAGTAAAAATTTGAAATTTGATGAATGTTCAAGGATAGAGATGAAAAGATTGTCAAATCTTGGGTGAAGGCTAATGTGTCATAAATGCCTTTGCTTCCATGTAAGCATGTTTCAGGAGGACTCTGGTTCATAGTAAACCTCGGTCACTGCAGAAAGTCCCATGATTGCAGAGTGCTGCCATGTCCTTGAGGGAGACACTGATGGGAACTCTTATACCAAACGGATAACCATCATCACATCCTTTGTTTCTTCAATTTTGGGGTCTTTTATATAAGTCAACAAGTGTTATTGAGTATCTACTATGTGCCAGGTTCTGTTTTAGGCACTGGGAATAAAGCAGTAAACAAGAGACAAAAATCCCTGCCTTCCTGAAGCTTGTATTTTCGTTTGTTGGGGTGGGGATCAAATAATAATATCAGAACAGACCTAAGACAACTTTTGAAAGATAGTGAAATTTAAATGATTGTTTTCATGAATATCACAAGCGTATGCCAGGTCACTTTGAGGAGAAAATCTTGTGTATTGGTATCAGCAGCTGTCTTCTAAACCAGACCACGGTGAGCTCCAGCTATGAGTCTATGGGAGCACCTGGTGTCTAGTTCAGTACTCCCTTCCCCTTGTATATCTGTCCCATTTAAACAAACCCAATAATTGAGTCTTTGACATTTTCCTTGAAAAATGTTTTTTCTTTACTCACTCTGATAAGGTGTCAACAGATTGATTCTCTTTCTTCTTCCTCTTCTTTTAAATCAGATTTTTTTGGTTCCTTCTTATTCTCAAGGATCGCCCCTTTTCAACTGCTTCAATGTCCCTTAGTGTCATGACTGTTCATTAGAAATTCTGCTGGGCTTTTAAAGTTGCCAGTTTGTCACAGGCAGGCAAGATAGCCGGGCAAAGCAGGGAATGGCCTTGATACGGGCTGTGCATGGAAAGGGGTTTGAAAGAGGGAACAAGTATTCCACTCCAAAAGAAGATTTACATCTAGTAAGATGGAAGCTTTGGCCAGCTACGGAGAGTAATTCAGTCTTGTGCTAGTGCTCTGAAAGCAACGGACAGAATTTAATCTGGACAAGAAGCTGAGTGTGTAGACAGTTGGGCACAACTCTTTCAGTGCTTGTGTCTGGTGAGTGAGTAACAGCACCGTTGTTGGAACTGGGGTCCTCGCACCCAGCCTCCCAGTATTTTTCCTCCACAAAATGCCCTCTCTGACTCACACGGTTGTCATCAAGGTCAAATGGAATGAAATGTGAAAACTCTTTAAAATGCAGGGTCTAAGTAGAACCTTAGAAAAGAATACATTTTTATGACTTTCATGTCAGAACTATCTCAGAAGGAATAAGCCAAACCAAACAATTACTAGAGAAAAATGCTGTGTCATAAAGAAATAAAATTAGTTTAGAAAGAAAAATGTTGAAAACTTCTGAAATCGTAAGCAGTATTCCGTTATGTACTTTCATTTTCAGAATATCACTTTGTCCTTTTTCTTTCTTGCCGTGACTCTCTCAACAGTTACGCATTATTTAAGGTCAATTCAAAATCTGGAAAACAACTGAACAAGGATCAGTGGACAACTGGTTCTTTGACTGGTAATCATTAAACTCTGTAGCTGTAGTGCTGAATGACCTGGTCAGTAACCTTTAAAATAAATAGTCAGTGCATGCCTTGGTACAGACCTCTTTCCCCAGTACCATCAGTGCTTTCCTGAAATGTCACTAGGTGTGAAAGTATGCATTCCAAGCTTTAAAGGGCTTGTGCAATCAAGGCAACTTGAGTGGCATGGCGGCACTTTTTTGAGTATGCCTTTAGCCAGGGCGTCTGTTCAAAAGTCACAGCTTGTCACTGAACAGTTTACCTGCAGAAGTCAAGCCTGCCTTGAGAATACTAATTTAACTGTGTATTTCCTAAATTCCTTGATGTTGTTGGTGGTGTTGATGTGGTTAAAATTAGTGTCTTAGAGCTTTTGACTGGCACTTGTGACTGGCACTGATGGCATGTGTATTTCACAGAAAACCAGGGCTTTGAAAGTTGAATGCCTCAGTCTAATTTGTATATGAGCAGCAAACCTCTCTCTCTCACTTTTTCTGTCCATTTAAAAAAAAATCAAAGTAGGATATTATTCTTTTGTTATCTTTTGAGAGGAAAGGATTATAGGTTGCCATTAATCACCTCCATTTCTGGATGAGAGAAAGATTAGCTTTGCCTCTTTTCTAGGAATGAGAGACCTAAGGGATTCCTTTCACTGTGTCTTGTAGGTTTTCCTCTTCATCTTGATCCTTTGTGAAAGGAAGTGGCACAGGGGAGATCAGAGATCTTTTTTAGCCATCTCTTCGTGGAGGGCCTCATGCTAAATTTTCCCTCCATTAAATTAGTTGAGGGATCCACAGAGACTGTTAGGTATTGTGGGGCAGGCAAGTATTACCCAGAATTTCATTTCAAATTATTCTGTTCATGGTGTAGCCAGGTGAGAACTGGGCTTGTGATCAAAACACCTGATTCAAATACAGTCTTCCTCAAGGTGTAACTTCCCTCATAAGTAAGAAGAAGTGATTGGACCACACACCCTTTGAGGTCTTTGGCTGCTGTGATAGCCGGTGATGCTAACATTCTTTGGTAAGCCGGGTTCTTTGCTGGTCCCTGCTCCGACTCAGCCCTGTTGTGAAATTCATGAACAAGACGCGCCAGTCCCCTGTAGGCTGGCCTTCGCCTAGAGCTGGCGGAGCTGAGAGAGGTTTTCTGCCCTGTCGCTTGCTTCCTGCTCTGCACTGCTGCCTTCCTCGTCCTCACTTGCTGGCGCAAAGCCAGCAATGAGAGTGGAGAAACGTGTATTGTAAAACATTCTGAATAATTTGGAATTCAGTCTTTGAACTCTAATGGTTACCACATCTTTTCTATGTATAGTGATAACAGGAGGTAACAAAATGATATTTCGAAGGTGGTAGCCTGAGTCCTTTTGCTTTGACTGTTACTTCTGATTCAACTCCCCATTGGGAGCACTAACATGTCTAATGAATTTTTTTCCTAACCATAAGACATAGACCTAATTAAAAAAAATATAGTCGATAGAGTATAAGCTGCCAGCACTTTTTCGTGTAAAAATCTTTGTTTGATACTTTAAAAATGAATTACTCAGTAATTTTTCTTCTTTTTAAAATTGTAGCCAGAATCTTCAAAAGGCTCTGAAAGTGCAGTGAATGAACTAAAAGGAATACTGGTAAGACTAGCTCTCAGTTTATTATTTAGTTAATGGGAAAATGAAAGAACATTTTTAAGATCCATTTTTAAGAATAATTGGTTTCGATATATTTCCATTTACAACTAGCCTCATTTCTTTTGATAGTTTATTCAATTGTGCTATGGATTTCTCTGTTGGGCGTGTTAGTAATGTATCAGTACTCTGCTGTTTCTCTTCTAAAAGAATGGGTCCACTTTCCCCCAAATCATTGTTTCCTGTTCTTGCCTTCCATTCTTTACATTACAGCCTGAAGATGAAGTGTCTGGTGAGATATGATCAGCACATGCTTATTAATAACAGAAACATAGTAGAAATATGATAAATAAAGTAGATAATGCTATAAATAAATCTACATGTAGATCATAGTAGATTTATTTATAAGTAAGTCTAGAACAAATAGAGACGATAATAATGGTATACCATATAGTAGTCTTTTGCATGCATAGTGCTTAACTTTGGGACATGAAAGTGGAATTCCAGGAGCTTAAATGTAAATCTGATCTTCTGCCCAATCACGTTAGCATCAGAGTCACAGTCTGCTTTTCTCATAGTTTAAAAAATCATTTGATGATAAATTGGAGAATAAAATAAAAGTTCCTTTCTTTGTTACTAATTTCATTTTCAAAAAGTGATTCACATCCATTGAAGAACATGCTTAATGTCCATCTCTAGTCATAGTTCTTCTTTCCAACGTATGAGCTTTTGCCAACAGAATAAATGAGTACTGCCCTGTCCAACAGTTTCTGTCAGAGACAAACGCCTCACTTAGAAAATGTTTCGGATGCTAAGAGCTCTGTTCTCAGCTCCTGTTATAGTCTCAATACCAGTTATTATGCACAGTAAGTCAGCAAACATGGGGGCGGAGGTGCAGAGCTAATATTCCCACGTTTGTTATTACTGTGCTAATTATGCATTGCATGCAGACATCCACATAATTGTGGTAAACAAAATTATTTCATCAAGCATGGCACAGTAGACTTAGCTCAGAATGGTTTATTTAGGTTGCTGTAGTTTTAGGTGAGTGGAATTAGCACTAAAGAGAGGGATATAACACTGGCTAACTGTGGTGGTCTACCTACAGAATAAAGTAATAAAGCCACCGAGAAATTATGTGGTTATTATCTAATGGATTCTTTGATGAGGAAGTTTTGTTGTCCAGTGTTCTATTAAGGAGAATGCCCTATGACAGTCCCTTTTTTGTCTCTACATTATGATGCTAATTCTTGTTCAGGAAATTGCCCCCCGGGGCATTCTGAGGTCCTCGGGTTATAGTTCTGATCCTCAGTGAAAGAGTAAACGACACTGAGTTTGTTCCAAAAATCAGGTTTATTTGAAAAATCAAGACGTCTACAGAAGATCCATATGATATTGATTACCAGGACCTCCCACTTCCTCACGATGCTGGGTGGTGGCAAGTTTGCTGAATTACAGCGCCGCCTTTAAAGATCACGTTCACTGTACAGTCATACTCACTATAGTTTTGTGCCACGCCAAGGAGAGAATTTGGTGAACAGATTTTTGTGAAATAATTGAAAAACTATAAAAATAGTCAAAACGTCTTTCTGCAACTTTTCCCCCATCTTCTTTTGCCCTGGACTTATCATTAGATTTCTCTACTTTATCCGATATTAATGTATCACTCATAGCTGTAACTCTGGAAATATTATTTGTTTGCATTAAATTTTTGTTTAAGTGGCACCCACAATGTTTTCCCCTACTTTTCTTTGCCAAATGGCAACTTTTCACTGCCCCCATAGAAGTTTCCTTTGAGGGATGATGGATGATTTGTAAATCCCAGTCACTTGGAGCCAAGAAACTATATAGCTTGTTTCAGGAGAAAGAGGAGGGAAGCCCCTGTCAGATGGGGCTCTACTGGTGCTTTTTGCTGGAGTTCGGACTACTAGGATTATCAAAATTAGTACCCAGCAAAGCCCATGACACCAACTTCACAGTTGTGGCACGTGAGAAACAAACATGAAAAGAGCATGAAAAGCCTCAGATTGTGTACCCAAGTGGAAAGTGAGCATCTGCCCAAAGAGATGCCAACAAGCCATGAAGGACTGTGTTCAGTTCTTTTGCAGGACAGGAGTAAACCCATTGTGGGGGGCGTTTCTGCTGAAATGAAAATGACCTGAGTTGTAAGCCTGCTGCTGAAAGTTAGTACACGGGGAGAAAGCACATCTCATGTCTGGGGAAGTTGGAAAACCTCACTATATTCTGAGTTGTACTGTTTTCAAGCCAGTTTTTAAAGTTGGTGTTTTATTTTTCCAAGTCTATTTACACTTAATTTTTAAAGCTGTGTATTTCGTAGATAAAAAAATATATAGCTCATTTCTCATAGTCACACGAGTTGGTTTTTGTTTTTTCGTTTTTGAGATTTTGGAAAACTGCTGAGTCACCCCAGCCATTAAAAAGTCACTCTAAGTGGAAATGACCATTTCTGAAGAGTAAATCAATACAGATTAATCTGAAAGTGTCTTCTCAAGTTCTGTTGCCTCTAAATCAAAGAAACAAAAACAACTTTTTAAAAAATACTCTTAGGTCTTCTTTTGAACATGTTCAGTTTTTCAAAATACCCAGGAATTGCTGAATAATTTTGCCCCCTGACAATTAGATTTGTCAGTTTTATGAACGTTTAACTAATGTGGGGACTGATATTGTTAAATGATGGAAGCAATTTGAAATAGAAATAGAGTACTCTTTTGGGCATTAGAAGAGCTAAGCTCAAGGTCCAGCCCTATCACTGACTTACTGTGGGACCTGGCCCCAAACCCAAAGGCTCACTGAATTCATATTCTCTTCTCTGCAAAGTAAAGGAATCGTGTATACCACATGGTTTCTAAGTTAACTTCTGATTCTCTAATTTTATGATTATAATATAAATAGATAATTAGGACAGTCTTGGTATTTTACCAGCTGAGCTCCTGAGTCATTTCAGTTGAGATCCTTGCAGAAAGAAACCTTTCCTCCATAATTGCCTCCATATTTAAAGTTTGCTCATATCAACTGGATCAGTCAATGAATGGAGGGAAAAGTTGGGGAGTCGAGGATTCGAACTTGGAAGATGGATTCCTTCAGTATCCGGTGTGATGAGAGGATAGCTCACCACAGTCAGGAATTTGGGGAAGTCATGCTATTATCCAAACGAAAACAGAGAATATGGTTAAAGATTAATTCTTCGGTAAAAGATATTTTTAGAAGGTTTATGTGTATGTAGATGTCTATACACAGACACACACCTTTTTCTTGAGTTAACTCCAGCTGTTGGGAATATTACACATATAGGAATAGCTTCTCTAATACATTAAAAAAATTTGTTTATCTGAATTGGTTTTAGTTCTGTTTTCTTTACCATGTCAGTGTCTGTCCTACCTTATATCAGTCTTTGATGAGTAGGTACAGATCTGCATTGTTAACTATTCAATAAGAAAACCAAATCATCTAATTTTTAAATTATAAAATAAACTATTATAGTGTTACATGTAAAATGATTTTTCTTTAATGTATTTTACGAATTTTTGCAATAAATTAAAAGCAGAAAGAGGTGCTTCCATGGGGGAAAGTATCAGATGCTGGATTAAAATATGAGCTTTAAGTATTTTACAGTCAGTTTTGGTTAGACAGCTGACAGAAGAATATGATCTCCTAATCTTGTTAGTCAGTCTTCCCCTGACAACAGACTGCTTTACTATAACTTTGTGCTGTTTGCGGGGGAAAATCACCTTTCTGAACCCAACAACATAATAACCTAAATCATACAAGGTTTGTAACTACCTAATTTTACAAGCTACTTTTTTTGTTTTATAGGCTAAAGAAGAAACATGAGTTACCATTTTAGCCTGTAGGATTCTTAGAATCCTTCAGGAAGTTGGCAGGGGGCAGGGGGCAGGATTAAGGCAAGCCCACAGAGAGCTGAAATGACAAAGGCTGGCCTGTTTGTTAGCCTTGGTGGACAAAGGCTGCGTTCTGACTCTGGCATGAAGTCTGGCAAGTTATACCTGACTTGGGGTCCTGATTTTCTCTGATCAAAGATTGTGGTTCTCCTGGCTTTTTATTTCTCAGCCTGTGGCATAGCTGAGGAGGGCTATTTCAAAGAAAAAGTGGGCATTTCTTATGAAAGAAAATGGACCACTTGTAATGGTGGGGTGCTAAATCCTTACACATAAGAGGAAATACAGCACCCAGTGTTCTGTACAAATACTTGACTGGTAGTGGAGATAGAAAACCACAGCTCTCCTTCCACAACATACTTCCTAGAGCAGCCAGGGCAGGGGGCCACTGCCGAGGTCTTTCTCTGTCGTCTTTAAAGTCAGTACCTTTTCAGCAGGAGCACAGCTTTATCTCTTGTTTCCTTCAGTGCCTTTGGGCCCTGAATAAAATGTTCACTGCCTTCTCTGTTACGAATATGAGATTACAGTGCCAGGCCCTTCCTTGTCTCCCTGGATGATTATGACCTTTCCTCTTCCACGATGAAGTCAAGTGTGCTCAGCACAGCACGTCTTTGGGTAGGCCACTGGAGAGCCTTATGTGCCTCCTTTGGCAGTCACGACACCATTGTCACCAGGTGTGCAGCCAGGGTCATTCTCTCTGAAGAATCAGCCACATTTTTCAGTGCTGCAAGGATTTGGGTTCAGTAACTCGTGGCTGCCATACCAAGATAATCTTCTAAGGTGAGTTCAATATATCTGTTTTCTTCTCCACGTGGTCAGTCAACACACATCAGAATCTTAATCACTGATGTGCAAGTACCTTCCCACCACTGAATTTCATGTAGTTAGCTCATCAGGAGGTGGTCTTGTGCTGTTCTTTTGATATGAAAGCTATCATCTTACATCATCAGTAGCATCTTCTTAAATGATCCAACACTTGTGTGTTGTTACCAATATGTACATTAAAAATATATATATAGCCAATTCATTTTATTTCCTAATTCCATTCAAATTCTGGTAATGTTTTGGTGGTTTGACTTTTATATTCTTTTGTATGTTGTATTAAGACATTAACCTTTTTGCTTTTGTTTTTGTTTTGTTTTCACTTTAGGGGACACTTAACAAATCCACTAGTTCAAGAAGCTTAAAATCCCTTCACACTGAAAACAGTGAAACTGAGTTAGAAAGGATTTTGCGTCGCAGAAAGGTGACAACAGAAGCAGATAGCAGTAGTAAGCTGGCTTGAATTCTCCACAGTCCTACTCTTCCTCTCTGAAACATCTTCCTTTAAGTCCTTTCTTAACATAAAATGGTCTTTTTAAAATTATTATTATTTTTGATGTGAATGAGAAGTACTGGATGGGCAGAGGTACTGATAGATACTCATGAGGGCTGTTACGTATTTTTATTTATTGGTATGTTTGTTTACAAATAGGAAATCAGGCTTTTATGGATCTGATTTGCTTAAGGCAAGATGCCCTTGTGTAAAGACATCCAGGTTGGGCTTTGGCAACAACGTAGCATTGAGTAAAGGCTCTGGAACCAGAAGGCCTGAGTTTGAATCCTAGCGCTGCCATTTACTAGCTGTTTGTTCTTTAAGCAAATTCCTCAATCTCTCTGTGCCTCAGTTTCTTCATCTATGAAATGAGGATAATAAAAGGACTGTCTGATAGGCTTATTCTAACGATTAAGTGAGTCAGTATATGAAAAGTGCTTAGCCCTGTGCCTGGCACAAAGCACACAATAATTAGCAATAATAGTAGTAATTACACATCAGTTACAGATGCAGAGAAATCATCTTTATTCTTCATTACCATTCAGTTTATTGTCTCTGCCTGTGCACCAAGTGAATGAGGAAGTCCAGCTCTGTCACTGACTATAAATGACCACCTGAGCATCTTGAGCTCACAATTTGCATTTGTGAAAATTCTGGGGAGGGGCAGGGAAGGGATTAAGAAGCTAAAACAGCACAACTGCATAGTGGGAGCAAATTACAGAGATAAGTTTGATAGGTTTGTTCCTCAGGTGTACTTGAATCTCTGAGATTTTTTTCTTCGGCACACAGAGGCTTCTGGGAACAGTAAAGATGAGGTCACAAAGTGGAGAAAGGAAGTTTCATAAGAGAGGCAGAGGCAGCCTGAGGTTTGCAGAACTCAAATCCGAAATGAGTTAGTATCCCCTCCCAGGAGCCAGAGAAGCACCTTTTTCTTTAGAATTTTTCTGATGGAGCTAACTGGTATTCCCTTGTTTTACCCAAACTGTGGCCTACAAAACTGACATTTCAAAGAGCAGCAAGTGCCCTTTGGAAAACAATCGACAGCTTAAACTGGATGCAATAATAATAATCAGTATCATCTCAAACATTAGGCTTTTTCTTTTTCTTTTTTTTTTTTCAAATATAAGAAAAATAAGAGCTCTGGCTAAGCTCACCCACTCTCCCTCCTTTTTTAATTGGCTTCAGTTGCAGAACAAGCAGCAGGCGCTGGTGTGTATTCAGAAACAGATCTTGCTTTTCTGCAAGGACAGGCTGTTTAAAGCTATCTAGTGTTGCAGTCGACAGTTATCCAAGGCAGAATAGAGCTGCTCTGAGGACTATCTTGAGTTCAGCTTCAGATTTATATTTTCAGAAATGAACTTTCTTGATCTTTCCGCCCTTTTCTGTTTACTGACATGTCCCTCTGCAACATGAGGTTTATCACAGGTAGGAGGGAAAGGACTTTTGAACCAGAATATTCAGTAATGTCACAAACTTGTTTGCTCAGGTGGTGTAGAAGAAATAAATGAGGAAGACAGACACTGATGCTGTGTGAGCTGAGGCTTCCCACTAGACCAGAGGGGGTCTGTGTCTCCCACGTGGAGTAAGGCTAACTAAGGATCATAGAATGGCTGAACAATTTTCCAGTCCATGTTAGATAGGTTTTTCAAATTGGAACTTCATTTTTGGAGTTCATATATTATACTGCTATAATACATCAGACATGTTCATATACAAACATAAGAATAAAATTCCAGAGCTTAATAGTAATGATCAAGGATTAGCTATTATTTTAGATTCTACCCACTAGTACTTTCCATTTTCGGAGATGATCTGACATTTCCTAAAGATAAAGAGACTCTCAAGTTTTGTCTTTTTTTTTTTTTTTTTTAGATGCACCTTTCAAGATTGTTCTCTAGCATAATTTTTTCTAGAAGTTCTAATTTTATTTGTACATTTGTGACATTTCTTAAATTGCTTTGTTTTAAAAGGATTCCTTCTGAAGTTTCAAGAAAGACATTAGAATCTTGCTTTTGAAAAAACTGTCTAGAATAGTATCTAACTGAAGATAGAAAAAAAGTAGTGATGGAGCTTAGCTTCAGAGCCCAGAAGTTTTAGATCGATATGCCAATAATTTCAGTAACAAGCCCTGTTATCATTTTTCAGTCCTAGCCCAAAGAGTAGAAAAGACCAAAAAGTAGACAGCCAAACCCTTTGCCACTTAATTTTTATAATCTGTGTAATCTTTGTATTTTAACGGAAATAAATCCACTTACTTCTCAATCACATTAAAATGAAAATGTTCATAAAAGCTGTTTAATGCTCAAGAAGCCTTCATGAGCCTTTTAAAAAGAGCCTTTTGACAACATTCCATTTTCTGTTTAAAATCAGAGCTGAGTTTTGGGAAGAATTAACTCTTGAGAGGCCAAATGGTTCAAGTAGGGCTGTCAGAAAGCCATACTCTGTAAGAAGTAGAGTTTTCACAATTCCAGTATTACTAAGGACTCTGCTTAGTTGAAGGAACCATGGCCTGGGGTTATGGTTTGTTAAAGGTCTCTACACAATTTCTCAGCATGGTCCTGATGCAGTGAAAAGCAGTAGTACCACCGAAGCAGGGGAGATTTCTAATAAGAGCATTTTCCAGCATGCTCTTGAAATTTTAACAAAATTTGGCCTTTTCACTTCCTGAGGGATTTTCAGCTAATCTGTTTTTCAGGACCATATTAACAAGCATCGAACAGAATTATTAAACTTGAGGTATGTGTTTGGTTTTAAGGTCCAACTGGAATATTAGCCACCTCAGAGTCCAAATCCATGCCAGTGTTGGGTTCTGTATCCAGTGTAACAAAAAGAGCCTTGAACAAGAAAACTCTGGAGGCAGAATTCAACAGCCCGTCCCCCCCAACACCTGAACCAGGTGAAGGGTCGTGTAAATTGGAAGGATGCACAAGTTCCAAGGTTACATTTCAGTAAGTAATGATGCTCTTTACTAAGTAGTATGTAGAAGAATCTGTGATGACTAACTTGTGTGTTACTTTGCTTATTTCTCTTGAGAGAGATTTTGATTTGGCTAGCCAATAAATAACTCTTCTTCCTCCATTTGAGGAGCCAACTTTTGATTCCAGGCTCCTAGCTTAGAGGTCTTATTCTGATGCAAAGCAGACACGTATGAAGAGAATCCCTTCCCTTAAACTGGTTTGGTAATCAGGTTCTTCTTCTACGCAAAGAATTGACTTGGATGATCCTTGTTCAGCATCGGAAGACGCTTAATCATTCTTTCAAGATTAAATACTTAGATCATCCCTCTTAATGGTCTTTCATGAGCAGCCAAGGAAGATACTAGATCTTCAAACGTACTTTGAAGGGTACGTTTTTACAACCTTATTTTCCGGTTCTCAATTAAAGATATGCCTTAATACTGCTCTATCCTGAGATTGAAAACATGCTATGTGAAGAGTTACTACATAGACTGACGTGAAAGTGGTACTTTGATTGTCAAAGAGTTAATCCTGCTGCTGAATGTGTTTCAGACAGATCTGGTGGAGGATCAATTTGTTTTATAACAATGGCAAGCTCTTTTTGAAATTAGTCTAGTTTTGCTTTAGTTCTCTTGCCAGGATGTCAGCTGGTTTGTCACATAAAGAAAAGGAAGGGGTGAGACAAATCAGATCAGCGAATATTGTAATCACGGTTAATTAAACCTCTGATTTCCTGTTCTATCAGGAGAGAAAGAACCCTTTTTTTGTAGCTCTACCTGCCTTAGTTTAAAAGGTGAAGCCTGGACAAATGAAGTTGAAATTCAATTTAGATCTATTTTTGCCAACTGGTATTTTCTTCCACTCTTGCATTTCTCTTATTGGTACTATTAACTTTTTTTTTTCCTCTTTCGGAATGAATGACCTTCTTTGCTGATTTACAGTTTTATCTAATTTCATTGTGTTTAAAAGCACATTTTCTCCTCCAGTCATGTTTCTTTCTTTTGACTGGAGTCATCTGAACCGTTCTTACAGAAAGATGATCTATATTCATTCTTCATCTTTCCTATTAAATTTGTTTAGCACCTAATTTGACATCAACAATCTGGCTACATTTGAACCAATATCTAGACACAAAAGCAATTTGGCTGACAAGTTAGTTCCTGAGAAATGCTTCAGTGTGCGTGTATAGATTTTTTTTTCCTTTACCATTTTACACAGATAATCTTAATCAGAAAATACTGCAACTCCTTCCTCCTTTTGTCTGCCTTTTATTCTCCAAAAGTAAGTGGAAATTACATTTCCAAGAAAGGAAATGAAATAATTGCAGGCCCAAGGTCTGCAAAATGTGTGCTGAATTCAGTGAAAAGGATCTGTGTGTTGACAGACACAGTCGTTAGATGCCATAAAGGCCTATGTGAAGCTCAATTTATTTCTCATCTTGCTTGTTCAATGACTGCTTAAGAGACACATTTCAATTTAATTTATCTACTTAAAGCACTAATACAAATACTCTGTGCTGCTGTATTAACTTTTAAACTTGGTAACCTAATGCTTGATTATTCAGTTCTTGACATTCTTTAGCTGAAATAACTAATGCTATGCATTTTCATATTGACAGTCATTTAGCAAAGCAGAATGCCTTTCTGAAAATGTGTTTTTTAAGTATAATTAGACTATCCAAATGAATCCAAGTAGTCTGTGAATGTACATGGTAATCATTCACTTCCCAGACAGACATGCTTTATTCATTCGTGTTTAAACCTAGCTTTTTAACGAGTAAAGGAAGTTTAACTTAACGTAGCTGTGTGTAAGCTTTAAAAGTAAAAACTCATGTGATTTCTCAGGATCTCCTGAAACTGGTTTAGCTACGGGAATGAGAGGGGTTATTTTCAGGGCTGTTTCTGGCTGGCTTTGACTAGTAAGTTCACTGTGTTCTACTAACCATAAGCAACCACATTGTCTTACCTCATAGACCTGAGTTGTCAGGGTGCTTTGAAGTGAGCTCAGCAATTAAAAAGTGAAATGTTTCCTTTACTTTTAAAAGGTGTCTTTGCACACTAGTAGTGGCACCTTTATTTTAATCTGTGGCAACACTACCATGGTGTTTTTCAGGGGCGTGGCACTGTTGGCCCTTGACAGGGAATCAGGGTCAAGAGAGGATACCAATCACAGTAGCCTTTAATAGTACGTTATTGTGTACCGTGTGCACACGCGTGCACACACGCACATCCCTACCATTCTTACACTCCCTTCCGCCCTTTGGCCTCCCAGGCTAGGTATCTTCCACCCCAGCTCTGCTTTTGCTTTCCCCTCTGCCTCGTGTGCACTCTCTTGCCTCCATCACTTCTTTGCTCAAATGTCATCCTTTCAATGAGGCCTACCTTGACCACCCTATTTAAAATTGTAACTCATCTCCTCCCAAACTGATTCCCCCTTACCCTACTCCATTTCCCCCATAATAGTTATCTTCTAACATATTGTATGCTTTATTATATATAAGCTGATTTTCTCTCTTCTCCTGCTAGAATGTAAACTCCATCAGTGCAGGAAATTCGTTGTCACTGGTGTATCTCAAACACTTCGAAAAATTCCTCCCTTCTGATAGGCTCTCAGGAAGTACTTGTTGAATAAATGAATACATTTTTAGTATCAGTAAAACAGCAGAATATCAATTAATTAGAATACTCAGTTAACCAGCATTCCCCCATTATGCAGCAGTCACACATATACACAAGTTAAAAATTAGAGATTTTGGTTGTTTGTTTGGCTTACTTGGTTTTTTAAACATTTTTTTTTAAATGCCCAAGATTCATTTACATCCAGCTCACTCTTGCATTTCTTCTGCATCTTTGTGCCTATACAAGATAAAGTTATCAGAGACAACAAAATACTCAGTTGTAAAAGAAAGATTCAGCCATGCTTATTTGATTGGCCTCAGAGGGACAGGAAAGTTTGCTAACCTACTAAGAAACCTTTTAAAGTAAAGATAGAAACAAAGATGTTTTTTGTATATGATATTCACTTAACCAGAAAATTAAAGAGCATCAAGTTATTCCTAGAAGGTTTTTTTCCCTTTTAATAAATTCCTAAAATCAACATATGTATGTATTCCAAATAATTATGTAACTCTTGTCTGGTAAATTATAGAGCCAGAAATACATGGATTTACTTCCTGGGGACCTATGAGATGGCAAGAGACACCTTTGAGACTTAATTGCAAGGATTAATTAAAATTAACATTCTTGTCACCAGCCTAAGCAAGCAAGGTGTTTTTTTTTTAAGAAAAAAGCAGAAAAAGAAAGGAGAAGATTATCAGGACTTGGAGAAACCTAATTGTTTTTATTTCTCTTTTAATAATAGCTTTAGAAATATTTGTGTCCTGTTAATTATTTCTAATAATTGTATACTATCTAAAAATATCTTAAATCTAACAGTAAACTTGAATTTCATTAATTCTGATTGACTATTATTCAGATAGGAATTATGGTTATAATCTAATTTATGCTGTCAGAGGTAAAGAGCTGAGCAAGCAAATGGAGAGCGTAAGCCTAATTTTTACTTTCTTTCTCTTTCCTGTTGATCCAGAGTAATCTGACAGTGTGAAAATAGAGTAAGACTCATTGATTGAAGCTGATCAATGGCTGGGATTGTCAATATAAATGAGGGAAAATTCCAAATTATTGAATTTCTAAAAGACAAAACTATTTCATTACTTTCAGACGGCTACAGTGCCTGGAAATAGGCTGCGTGTTTCACAGGGTCAGAAAGACAAGAATGTATTTTCACCAGTAAAAGCCTGTAGACTGGACAGGGGAACAACAAGGAAGCACGGTGTGATCAGTTTTCCAAACCAGTGTCTTCCCGTGTATGCACAGGGTGACAGGCAGCATCAGGTTATTTCCAGAACTCCAGCTCTACAATCAGATCTTGGGTTTGCTATGTATTGTCTTTATGACCTTGGGCAAGTTATTTAATCAAAGACTGTTTCCTCCTGTGGAACGTGAGGGTAGTGATACCTACCTTGTAGGGTTGTCATAAAAATTTAAAAATATATGAAAAGTATTTCAATAAATTCCTTTTCTATCTTACATTAAAATTATAATTCTGGGCCCCTACTGGATTATCAAGGACAAAAGTTAGAGTTGAAAGCTTAGGTGCTGGGTACCTGGCTTACTGACTGGGCCAAGTTTCTGTGGGAAAATCATGTAGCCTCTGTTTTGTTTTCTTTTTGTTGTGCTGTTTCTTATCTAAAATTGAAGAAAGTAGATTAAGCACCCTCCAGAGCCTCTTTCAGCTCTAGAACCCCAGTAATTCCTCACAAATGTGGTTACTTGATAAAGATGTTCACAATTAAGATAAAGAACAAGAGTTAAGCACGTATTTTTTTACCCCCAACGTGTTTCTCAATACAGATTTACAGTAAAACACACACCAACCTAGAAATGTAAAATAATTAGTTTTCAGACTATATCGTAGCAACTTTTAAGTCCAGATCAAAATGATTGTTATCCTTTAGGGTCATACTCTCAGGGGTCAGGATACTCATTCCAACCCTGTCACTATTGCTATTGCTTTTACACCTGTTTGGATTAGAGATCCCTGACCACAGAGGAAATAAATTGGACAGTCTTTCCTGTCTTGTTTATTTTGCATTGGAAAAAGTGAGTGAGAAGTAAAGAGTGCTTTAGACCCACCCTGCTGGTCCTATAAAAGAATTAGTGTCAGTGTTTATTTTGGTCAAAAAATTACGTGGCCCATTTTAATCACTATATGTTCAACATATGTTTCCAGATGACTTTGGCTTTTGCAAATGGGTTCAGTTTTTGGAAATAGCTGTCAGTTTGCCACCATTGCAGATACATTTTAAAAAATGTGACACAGACACTTGACATGTCTCCCAACCGCATACACAGACTACTACTGTGCAATATAGTTAAGCCAAAGCTTGCTTCTTTAACTCCAGTTAGGTTTAGTTCCAAATTTACACATTCTGGTGTGTTAACAGGTAACTAGGAAATTAATATTTCAGAAGCAAGTATAAGTTGAGCAATGAGTAAGAAAATGCAGTATAGCCAGATATGGGTAAAGTTGTCTCCCATTTTAGCCCTGTGGGAGGTACATGAGACATGATAGCTGTTATCAACAGGACACAGGAATCTGATGATCTTAACTGATGAAGGTGGAGTAAATTGGGAAAACAGTTGGCGGTAAAAAGCCTCCACTGTATGTTTTTTTAGTTAATATTTTCTATTACTCTTCATCAATATATATTAATATATATATTATAAGAACATTCATCCAAGAGAAAATGTGTTTAAATTGCTATAGGCCAGATGTCTACGTTGGTCATAGATGGAGGCTGTGGGTAATAGAGCCAGTTTCTAATTTGGAGGTTCAGGATTTTGGAATTTGCGTCTGTGATTTTTTTTTTTTTTTTTTTTTTTTTTTGTCGTTACTGACGTTTCACTAACATTTAAGCTAGTACTTTCATGCGTTATTTTAATTCTTCTGAAGATATAGATTGGACATTATCTTCATTTTACAGATGAGGAACCTGAGGCTAGTGTCATAAACTGTGCCCAGAATTCTATTCTTAATTGACAGTTGAGCCAGATTTCATTTGAACCTTTTTCATTCTAACTTCAAAGCCCATGCTTTTGGACTGTAGCATACTGTGTTGGGTGTTACTCAGAGCTTTAGCAATGGAAGGGAAGAGAATGTCTGTAAGGTTCCTCCTATAGGAAGTGGTGATTCTGTAGTTAAATTGCTCCATTTGCCCTGTGGTGCTCATATCCTGCTCCCCTGACCCTGTGTACTCATAGATAGTGTCATGTCTTCCTTTCTCCTTCCTCTTCCTACGGCTAACCTAAACAATTAAAATATCTTTTGCCAAGGGAAGAAAATGTTAGCCAATAAAACAAAGTATTCAGGAAGGGGAGCCAATCTGAATTAGTAAGAAGACTTGAAAGAGTAGTTGGAAAGAAATTGTTTTAATGTTTTTCATGTCAAATGTCCTGATAAAGGAGCACGCTCCACAAATAAACTTTGGAATTACCGTATTTGAATACCAGTTTGGCAGGGAGGGTACAGCTCAGTGGTAGAGCACGTGCCTAGCAAACACGAGGTCCTGGGTTCAATCCCCAGTACCTCTATTAAAAGACATAAGTAAATAAATAAAAACCCAGTTACCTCACCTCAAAATAAAAAATAATAAATTTAAAAAAATAAAAAAGAATACCAGCCTAAGCTACTTTAGTCTTTGGCATAAGTTTTATTTACACATTTTTTAGTTTTTGACGTTTCAAACATGCTGAAGAAGTTCATTCCCAGAAGTCAAATAGTTTGAAAATATTTGTTCTCATTGGTTGCAAAGGTGTTTCCCTTAATGATGTATAATATGATAATATAAAGATGAATCACTGTGAATACAGTTGTTTCAAAAACATACATTCTACAGCCCCAAATAAACGTTATTGTTATATTGACTTTATGCTTTACCTCCATGAGTCAGCTCCATCTTTGGTCAATTACCAGTTAGCGCCTTTGAGTTTGTGCTTAAGGTTCCATTGGTCACCATATTTTAGGACATCTGTGTTATAAGGAAAGGCAGGACAAGTGGGCCTGCAGTATGAGGAAAGAGGTAAGCAGATTACAAGAGTTGTGCATCACAGTCAGGCAGAGGCCGGGGAGTATCTTGTGTTCTCTCCATCTTGCTTTTTCGTCTCTGAACAGTCTCCTCTAGAAGTGGCCTACCTGTCTGTGTTGAGCTTATTCATCCACGTTCACTTTTTCTGTCAGTCACTTTCAGGAAGGTGAATATCCTCCTGATAGTTACAATTAAACGAGGCAGTCAGTCTCAAAGGTGATTTTTCTTTTCTTGTAGTTACATCTCTAAAACCTTGCTTCAAAGGGGAAAACCCAGTTTCTCTTGTAATTGGTGTGGTTTGCAGTGATTTCATAGCTGTGTCCTCATCTCTTGGTCATTCTCAAAGGTGCTTCTAAGCCACAATTGCCAGAGACCCTTCCAGTCAACACCTCTCTATTCATTATGCTTTTCTTCAACTTCAGATTTTCCCCAAACTCTAAGCTTTATCAAACTCTTTAAAATTTCCCTTTTAACCATTAGACAGGCAGCTAGCTTGCCTTTTTTGTTTGGGAGGTCAAAATAGGTCACATTGTGCCCTGGAAGAATTTAAAAAACAAAAACCCATGTAGCAATTACAGGACTTCAATTTCAAGGGAAAAATAACCGTTTCCAGTGAAACCATTTTTATTTTGATTTGCATTTAATCCCTAGATCTGTGGTGTCTCTAAATACATGTGACTTTTGACCCCACACAAATTTATTTTTATAAGAATTCATCTTGTTTGAGCCATTAACTGAATACCAAAGGGTAGTTGATAAAAGATAAATTTTAGATGTCTCATGGTTAGAGTAATCAGTCAAACGTTTCTGTGAAAGAAAAAACTCTAATTGCCTTTCAGGTTTTGAACTAAAAGTAAGATTGATTTTATCATCGTTTGACCTCTCACTGGTCTCTTCAGTTTTTTTTCACCCATTATTTCTAGTAAGAAACTAATGTAGAAAAATGAAACTGAAAAGTATTGCTCTTCTGGATTGGAGACGGAGAATCTGAGCTTTTGAAATATGTCACCAAATAGAAACTGAGATTCTTAACTTACTTTTAGGGAACCTTGGCATAAAATTACTCTCTCAAATATTGATCTCCCCAGGAAATTAATTTGGTTGGTCATGTAAGTATACCATAAGAGAAATCTGGGTCAACATTTTGTTGAAATGGCGAGTAAAGAAGTCCTTTTAGTCCCTGTGGTGGAAGGAGTGGGTTTTCTTCCTGTTCTCTACCATTTCCTCCCCTCCTCCGCTCCTCTTTTCTCTCCTTTTGTGCATGTGTGTGTGCGTGTATTTGCATGCATGAAAGGAGAAAGGAGGGCACCTTCCTTGTACTTAGTAAACATTGGTTTCTGAGAAGAGACTACGAGGTAGCAGAATGAACTGCATGCAAGTTACTGCTTAATCTGATGCTGTTATACAATTAAAGGATTTGCTCTGCTCTCAACTGTAATCTTAGTACTGCTGAATTGTGTACTGACACTGCAGGAAACAGCTCTGCTCAGCAAAGCACTATTACAAAGGTTCTCCGTGTGTGCCTGGACATGGACAATTAAGTTTTAACAACAAAATTAGCAGAACAACTGGATGTTCTGGAAGTTGAGATCTCCTCACTTAGTCTCTTCCCCCCGGCCCCCTCCGAGGGAGTTTTCCTGTGGGCTGCCCGGAAGATTGTCCGTTTTGTCTTACAGGTGTTCTGAGTTGCTCTGCAGAGAACAGCTTCTTCCAGATTAATTGTTGAGGCTGAATTACACCTAGTGCTAAAATTCTGTTGAGTAAATCTCAAAATGACTGTAAAAATGCTGCTGAGTAATTCTCAATTCTCTCAAAGAATTAATTGCCTTCTAACATCTGCCTCCAGTTGCAAACACCTATGATTTTAAGAGACTTAGCATAAAATATATCATTTCTGCGTGGAGAACCAAATTGCTTTTGGTGCTCTGTAATTTTTTTAAACATCTTTCAGTAGTCTCTGCAGTACTTGTGTTTCCTTTTATTTTTGTATAGTGGAGTAGAGGAGAATTTTAAAATTTATTCAAATAAAAGTTGCCAACTACTAAATGTAATTTCAGATCTGGGATAAATTGACTCCTGAAACCTGATAATTGCTTTTCATTTGAAATATACTTTGCCATATAACTATATGAAAAGTAGCACACTAAATTCTTTGTGATTTCCCATGTTAAAAGAGAGTTAAAAGTATATAATATAGTAAATTTAAAGAAAAATCTTTTAAAATTTTAAAGTATTGTTCTGAAAATGAAAATGCAAATGCAGATATTTTTACATGGCAGCCTTCTTGAGGAGCCAGTGTTATATAGAGTGAATTTTGTGGAAGATTTTATGTCACTTAAAATATTTTTTAAAATAACATTCACATTTAATAGTTAGGTCTCAGTGGAATTTCCATGTTAATTTTAAAGTTGTACAAAATTACACAAAAGCTTTCAAAAAAGTCACCAAAAAAGGTATCACACACATTTTCAGAATCTTTGCCTGAGCTAAAATCAATCCTAGCTCATGCTTTATCATTGACTTTGCTGGTGAGAATGGTCCAGTTTCCTGAGCCTTTCTGGGCCAGTGTATTTTGGAATCTGTAAATGGGCACAGTCCAGCTTACACTAGAGGAATAAAAGAGCTGAGTCAAGACTCCGTAGCGTGCACTGTGGTCCGGGGTGTAACCTGTGCACTCAGGTGCCTGTGCCGCAGTTACTCCATCAAAGGAAACATGGCTCAGTGTGGACACAGACGTCCTTGCCCAGCCATTGTTGCCTCTGTTCAAAAGGAATTCTTGTTAATCTTGACGGAAAATCAGCATCTAGAAACTGATGTCAAATTTTCAACCACGTGGTATTCTGTTGTTTAACAGTGTTATTGTTCACAATTTAAAATTATATCTATTTTTCCCTCAAACAGAAGCTGACCTAAATTGGCAAACTAGTTTATTCTTTGAGCTAAAATGGAGTTTTAAAAGTACACAAATCCAAAAGAAATTAGCTTTGTTCTACCTTCATTATATTTAACAGTATTAGAATTAATAATAATATAGAAAGTTTCACCTTATGTTTTAAACATTATTTTGGGAAATTTTGGACAGTTGTGTTAAAATATCCTGAAAAATAGGGTATCTGAGAGAAACAATAAAAACTACCTCGGTTGTAATGCCGCTGTTGTTCACTGCTGTAGTAACTGTACAAAGGGCTTAGGGGTAGAAAAAAAGTAAGACTTCTTGTTTTTCCACAAGGAAAAATATAAAACTGATTTTCTCTTTGGAGTTTTCCCAGGAAACGACTTTATAAAGACAAAATTTAAATCTTTCCGTTTTCTGTCCTTGAAGGTGGTAAATATGATTGCAGCTTTATCCATTTTCATTGTAAATGAAACAGAGTTCAGACCGTCCGGCTGTGCGTCATCTGTTGGACGGCTGCCACAGACTAATGCAGGCGTCCCACTGGGAGACCAGAGAAGAACTATACTTTGATTCACCAGATTGTGTTAAATAGTCCAGCTGTTGCGATTTGAAAGATAGTTACCTCAGAAGTGAAATAGAAATGAACTTGGCATTTATGCTTCAAAACCATTTTTATACTGTTTGGCAATCAGCTTTTCAGAGGTAGCATTTTATAAAATAACTCTCACCGCTTAAAAGTTTCATTCACTGTAATGTTTAAAATGTCCCACCTTTATATTATCAGTAAAATTAAGCTTGAGTGATATGCAAAATTTGCATGAAATAAGCATTTTCCCCCTTCATTTCATGAGCTTTGATTGTATTCAATTGAGCTCAGAACCATGTCTATTAGGGCTCTTTTGGGCATTAGTTAATTTGAATTGCAGCCGAAATGTTAGCTAGAATGTTGTTGAATATAATTGGACCTTGGAAAGTTGATTTTGAAAGGAATTTCATTGAATGCAAACAATGATGTGCTTTTTAAAAATTAGAATGCCACACTTTCATCTCTTGTAACATAGTCTGAGAAATCACCGAGTCCTTTTATTATAAAGTTCAACTTTGGCAATACCGTTTGCAATTGTTCTGATTCTTCTGGTACCAGTACCAGTTGGAGTCAGGTTTTTCCTTTTACCAGCATGTGGCCCCATCTGCCCAGGCCCCACCTTCTGGCTCTCTTGCAGTTGGAGAAAAGTAGCTGCTTTCTAAAAGGGCAACCAAGTTGTGCTGGGCATTAGACTTCATGGAGTGCCGTAGACTGGTGTATTGTCTCCTAGCTTTTATTTTGCTTTTTGGCATTTCTTTTTGTCTTGAAATAGCAAATGATCTAAAATGACCCATGAAAATATTTATTTGAAAGGATCAAAAATGCCTACTGGTATGTTGTGGTAAGGGAAAAAAATACTGGACAGGAAATCAAGACTCTACAATTTTAGTCCTGTGTCTGCTGTTAACAAATTGTGTGCCCTTGGACAAATCATTTAATCTGCTATTCCTTGGTGTCTTCATCTGACAAATGAAAAGGTGGGGCTGGTTCATGTCAGCAATCCCTCTCAGCCTGAACATTCATGATTTTAGCCTTTCTTTATATCACCTATAAATTTTAGTTTTACTTGGAGATTTTGTAGCATACGGGAGAAGGTCTGCCATACCTTTCATGAGTCTTGATTTTAATTCCTTATTATGGTCATTGCTCTTAGATGAAGAACTAAAGTAGAAAAATTGAACAGAACAATAGTATACTGCAGTTCCTATTGGATTGTTGCATTTGAGTGCCTGGGATTTTTAGCTTGGGGGAGAAACTTCAGATTAACCTTCTAGAACCTGCCACTAGAGCAAGCTGCCTACAGCAAGAGCTTGGGTTCTTGGCACCATCACTGATGGGGGCTTTTCTCATAAGATGAGACTGGAGCTAGAATGAGGCCTAGGGGGAAGGCCCCTCACTCCAGAAGCAGCCGTGGGCAGCTCCCCCTGGGAACCAGGAATGGGCCTAATGATATCAAACAAGGAGAAGCTAGCTGTAAGTCACAAAGGAAAAAAACCAAGGGATAGCTTGAAGGGATGGACTTTATAGATCTGAAAGATGCAGCTGAAAACAGGAACTCAGCAAGAATCAGTTAAGTCTACAGCTATACCATCCTGAACGTGCCTGATCTCGCAGAATTAGCCTGTGGCATCCATATCGTGTTTCTAGAAGATGTCTTTGGTAAATAGCTGTGTGGTATTAGGGAAAAATAGGAACAGGGAGATAGGAGCTTCTGATTCTTGTTCTGGCTCTGCCACTGATGAGCTGGATGATTTTAGGTCAGGCTCTTCCGCACTCCAAACCTTATTTTCCTTATCTGTAAAAGGACAGTTGGATGGGATGATTGTCATAGTCCCTTTTAGTCGTAACCCTTTGAGATTCCAAGTCAGTGGTCATTATCTTTAAGAAACCAGTTACTCTGACTCTCAACATGTAGATTCAGAGAAATTTCCCACTGTGCCACATTCAGTGACAGTCAGAGGAATTTCAAATTGTAGCCAGTAGTTGACTTAATAGATCAATCTGCAGTGGAGATGCTTACTTCAGGAAAGAACCACCATTCTCTGGACTGAGACAGTTCCAGGATAATTTCAGCCTGGCGACACAAAGTTTCTGAGTTTGCAGTTTAATCATCATCTGTTTGTTGCTGTTGTGGAGCCCTGAGAGCACTTCCTGGAAGTTTTCAGCCTCCAGCTGATGAAGAAAGCATTGTTAGGATGTGTTCACCACCCCTTCACCTGCAGACACACATGGGCATGAAAGCATCTGGGGTAGTTCTACCAAAAGTGATGAAGGTCAGTATGGGTTGATGGAAGTTGCTCACCTAGAATGAGAGGGATGCTTCCTTTGCATGCGTAGAGCAGACTGGCTGGCTTGTTTTAGCCTGGGAACCTCACCTGCAGACTTTGTTGTGGCTTTGACTGTAACAGCTTAGCTAGCCTGGAACTTCATTTCCTAGAATTCCCTTGTCCATTTGTTTCCAGGTTAGGGTTGGCCACAGGAGAAATTTGGAAGGTGGAAGTGACATAGTATTTTTTTAAAAAAACGCTCCAAAGGTCTGCATAGGGCAGGCGCTGTTACAGCTCGTGCTCACTGTCACTGAGTTGGCATGCGGCAGCAGCTGGCCCACAGCTCCCCCACATCCCCCATCTCCTCCTCCAGCTTCCTCAAATCCTGGGCCAGGAGCATGTGCAATTCCTTGTGGAAGGGCTCAAGTTCATCCTGCAGCTCATCTGCATCATCAGGATTAGAGATTCTGAAAGCCAGATGCAGCTCTGGTTTGTCCTCAGCCTCTTGCCACTTTTCACCCATCTTCCTCTTCAGCTGCAAGAACCGCTGACTTCAGGCCCAGCATCATACACAAAGGCAGCAGACTCACACAGACTGCCTAACTCGCTCTCTCCATTGCCTGAGGTCTGATTCCTGTACTAAATCCCTGACACCATTTATGGTGCTTCTGCTTCTCTGACCACACCCTAATGGATATAGTCTTTTCAGGGGTTGCCTGGATCAGAGAAAGTGAAGCCAGGTACCACTGGGGAAACTACATCCCATGTTGATCCCCAGGGCATAGTAAGAGATATCTTGAGAAGTGGATCCTTGGCCAAGGTAGATGGACAGTGTCGTGGTGTTTTCTGATGACAAAGGTGTTGTCAAGTCCAGGCAGAAATAAAGGAATCTGTCCTCACAACAGTATAGCTTTCCTCTCGGGCTCCTGGTTATCTCTTTGCTTTTACCCCTTCCAAAAAAGACAGTTATGTGTTAGGCATTTATCGATGATGATTGAGTCATACAGTACAACTGGACAGCCCTAAGGAGTGGTTTTCAAGCATTTGGACAGATCTCACGGTACTAGACAGAAGGTGATACAAATGTGGTCATTGGGTTTGAGTTTTTGTTACCTGTGGCTGGATCATGCAGGCTGCTTTGCCAATCATTTGTTCTAGTTGCTTTTGTTATATAAGAGAGACCTCCAGCTCTACTCACCCCAGAGCTTTGGTCTCTGCGTGTTCATTCTGAGCCTTTCACGCACAGTTAGCTCATTTGTTTATTCCACGAATGAGTCTGCACTGGGTGCTGGCGTATAACTGAACAAAGCTGAACAGTCTGTCTCGTGGACGCTTATGTTTTACTTGAAGAGGTAGACGGTGAACAACTGATTGCCAGCATTTAATTATAACCGTGGTAAGTCCAACAAGGGAGAAGTGTTAGGTGGTAAGAGTGTTTAACTAGCAGATGTGACCTAGGGGTCTGGAAATAGTGGAAGTCAACTCCTGGGAAGGGACTGGTAGAGCAATGGGCAGAGCCTGGCCAGTACATATCCTGACATCCAAGGGTGGGGGTGTGACGGGGCGTGCTGGTTCATGGTCAGCATCCTAGCATTTGTCAAGAAGACCAGATAAGTCTGAATAGCTTCTGCTCTGCCTACTACACACCCCTCAACCTTCAGGCACCAGGTCAGCAGTCTGGTACCTTCAGGTGTTAGCTCCTAACTTCTGAGAGGCCTGCATGCCGACAGCCTAATTTCCTGACTCAAGAGAAGAGTGTCTCAGGACATCTCTGTTTCCACAAGAAAACTGTCTCCTATTCACCTTGAGAAGCAATAGCTTCTTACATCAGAAGAGAAGAGAGGAAACCTCAGTGGGAAAAGACTGCTTTTGAAATTCAGTAAGAAATTTCTCAAGAAACAAGATTCTCCTTTTTAGAAAAAGTATATGGTAACTTAACATTTTAACTTATTCTCTGGGTTCTCCCATCTGCCCATGTTCCTTCCCTCACCCCTCCTAGGTCTGACCAGAGTTCTTCTTGCCAGTAATCCATCAGGGATGGGGGTGATTTATTTTCCTCCTTAACGCAGTCTCCTTTGAGCTAATCTGCAAGCACATGTACCCAGGGACACAAAGGCAGGGGTTGACTGGCTCCTTCCAGCTAAGCTGGGGTGGGACGGAAGTCCAGGGGCCGGCAGGCAGTGAGAGGTACGCACAGAGTATCCTGAGAAGAGTGTGTAATTAAGCAGGTAGGTGCATTTGGCTTTTTAACACTTCCCGCAGTTAATTGCTCTGACTTTTTCCACCTTTCTTCTGGCCTTTGCTCCTAATATGTAATCTAATAGCTGCTTTTTTTTTTTTTTAATGGCTGGCAACTCAAAGACCACTTTTTGCATGGTGATTAGACTTAGAACATTTTAGATTTTTTGCTCATCTGAATCCTCAATTTGTTCAGTTTTATCAGGAATAGGGAAGACAAATATTTTCTCTCTCTGCTTTTAATTTCTCTGTTTAACTGTTCATCCCCCAGGCCTCCCAGTAACACTGGACACAGGAGACAGTGCATTGGCCGTGCAAAGCAAGCTGAGCCAGTTGTAGTTTTAGATCCTGTTTCCACATATGAATCCCAAACCAAAGACCAGGGCGCTGAAAAAGATCCAGCTCAACACAAGGATGATGGTGAAATTAAACCAGAATACAAAGAAGACAGCGTTGAAAAAATAAGAGATACAGACAGCTCCAACTGCTGATCCATGAACCCGAAGGCTGACATGTTTAGAAGTCCTTCTTAATAAGCACATGATTGGCTTTGGTGTGTTGGCAAGGGCTACAGACATTGTTCTTGTCACTGTATTCAGAATATAGGTTCTTTTCTGATGTCACTTTTGTAAGTAATTCACCCATAAATTATAAGTAAGCTATACACGTTCTTTGTAGGGTTTTTTTTTTTTTTTTGATCTTTATAGGGATAAGGTTTTTTTCTGATTACTGTATTATGTGTGACTTCTCTTAGAAGGTTACAGAAAATGCAGATGCTGATATCTTCTTAGGTAATGTGCATACCACTAATCAAATGTCATGCTGAACGTCTGCAGCACTTGTGGATAATTGGCTAAACAGAACTGACCGGCTTAAGGTGATTTAAAAAGCCCCCAGAGAAGCTTCTGTTTTGGGTCGGATCCTTTTTTGGAGAAATTGCAGTAGCATGGAAATCGCTAGGCACTGTGGCATACAAATGACTTTCTTGGATATACTGAGATAAGCTTACAATTCAGGAGCTGGCATCAAACTAGTAGTCCCATACTCAATGTTAATTACACACATTATTAACTATGGGATGAAAAATACATGCTCTTGATTGTGTCTAAAACCGCCCAAGGACTTTGGAGGGAATGCTTTAGTGGCCTGAGTGCAGAACTGAGTGAAAGTCCAAACCTTGAATTTAGAGTCTTATCTTGGTAGACCGTGTGCTCTGTGCTATGAGCTAACTGCGTTTTCCCATGTACTCATGTGGCACGAGCACCATATTTTATCAGAGTTCTTATACACAGTGATGATAAGTGACAAGCATACAATTTCCTGCCTCACTGCTGTTCTACATTACACAGGTTTGTTGTTGTTTTTTAAAAAAAGAAATTAAGTGGTAGTTAGTCTCTAAAAATACAATGTTTCAGTCTACCACAGTGAATAAAGAGAAATGTAATCAGGGATTTAAAAAAACTTATGCAGCTTTTCAAAGTTGATTGTTTCAAAATTGGTGTTTATTTAAAATAAGTGGTAATGTACTTGACTGCATTTTTTTTTATGACAATGATTCAGTAATGGTAATTTTACTATTAAAGAAAGTGAAAGGTTTAGTTTTGTTAGCATGGCTCAGCATGAAGCTGTCAGGTGTTTCTCACCTAAGGGCAAAAGAAAATGATAGTAATAATTGCAGTAGTTGTATTGTGTTTTATTTTTGCACGTATGCTAAGGATAGGCTTGGAAAGGTGGATAGGCAGGCAACTGTACTTCCTAAATTGGGAGATAATTATCTTTCTGTAGGTTCGTTATGCTTGACTGTTTCCATGTTCTTCCAGTGTTGATTTCACAGTTACAGTTTATTCATAGGGAATTAAAGTGTAATGGTTTTCAACTGTGACTTCCTCTAATTGAATAATACTGCTCTATGATACACTTACTACAAACTGCGTTAATTCACTTAAACCAGTTCTGTTATGCTGTGATTTGAACTCTCCTCACCACACTTATTAAAAAGCGCCAACGGTTTCCCATTAAAGGTCGGTTGTGGTTATTTACATCTTTGGTTTAGTTCTCCAAACGTGACGTTCTTTAATAAGAAACTTGGATAAGACTTCATAACGTTCGTAATTTTTTAATGATCCACAAAATGGTTTATTTGAGGAGTTTTACTGTTTCTTCCTGCTTTCTGCATTCATATGTCTGTTACCAGTCTGCTGGCATGTGTGTTACACACATTTAGGAAGATGAAAATACATACACTTGTCACTCCAGTTCATCACGCACCCTTTCCAGGGCAAGGAGTTGGCCATTTGGTGAAATACACTAGCCGGACCAGGCAGCAGTTAGTCACTGGATTTGAAAGTGTTCTTGCCTTTTCGGAGCTGCTTATTCCTTCACCATGATCACAAAGCATTTAAAATTAATTCATAAAATTAATTCTAACACCCTTTTGTATCTGAGCTAGTCTCATATACACTCCTCACCTACAGTGGCGTGAGCAGTTGATCAGTCCTGTGGAAATCCTGATTGGCAAGAGTTAACAGGGCTAAGGCCACCCAGCCTTGATTGGCCTGAGTAAAGAAGATGGGTGCTTTGGCTCTGGCTGCTCACAGTAATTCCTCCTTCCTTACCTTTTTTGTTAACAGTAAAATGTTTGTTCGAAATGGAGCAGTACAGGCAAAGATTGTTAATTTTCCTCCCAGACCTTTTTTAGGTTGTATGTCAGGTAATGATAGTCTGTGTCACAGAATCTTAAAAACAAAGTGGATGATTTTTGTAAGTGCACACTGTGCATGTTTAATCACCTTCATGATAAAGGAACAACTTCAGCTTATACGGCAGGAAGTTGTGGAGAATGGATAACCATCCGTCATCATCACTGACCTGAAGAGGATCACCAAGCAGGCCTTGCTGAAGGACTGGATTTTGTGTGGTTTCCTCTGAGCACTAACACTCCCCAGTCCCACTGCCATTGTCCAGTATGGTGTATGACGAGCTGCTTTCATCTCTTGTCCGTGTAATATTATATGTTCTATATCTATTACTATATATTCTTTTCCATATATGTAGAGAGGAAAAATCGATAAATAGAAACTGCTTATCACTTTCAGAAATTTAAAATGCTCCATGTCCCTTGTGACCCCAATCCTCAAGTGAGCAAACGGTGAATAGGCTGCGCTCCATGTTGACTTGGTTGAGGTAATAAATCACCTCTTTGGTTAACTGAATTTAGTTATTAACTTAGTTGCACATTTTTCCTCTGGTTTCATTCATTTACTTATAATTTGTATCACAATTCCAGTGCATACTCTCCTATGATCTCCCCCACATTTTACTTTGTGTGTGTGTGTATACATGTGTACATGTGCAGAGGCTGTGTGAACATTTAGTTATGTTCCTCTTGACTTTAAAATGAATTTTTCTTCCAGTTTCTCATAACCCATTGTTCATCACTAAGCATCCAGAAAGGCAGTAACAGCCAGAGGCTGTGCCACAGTTCTCCCAACGTAGGGTGGTACCAACCAATTCTCCTGCCTGTGCTCTGAGAGAATCTGACACTGAGGCTATTTTAAATGCCTGCTGTTAGAGTAAGACCTTGGCTCTACCATAAGGCCAGTAAGTTCCCCTATTAGTACTCTCCAAAAGGAGAGGTCCTCAGTGTGCTTAGTAAAAACTTACAGAATGTATCAGAAATCTAAACTTAGCCAGTTCTCCCACAGGTCAGTACATAGCAGTTTATATAATTTGTAGGAAAAGCAAATGGTAACTTTTAACAGAGAATCTAAATCATACAAAGCAGTTGGATATTATTATATCTATAGGTATGTGTTTGAAAATGTTCACTTCTAGTGCTCCTCTGCTGTACCCCCAACACTGGCTTTCAAAAAAGACAGTTCAATCTGTATGTTGCAGCATTTTTAATCACCTACTAAATCCTGTAGTGAAAATAACTGGGCATTTCATTGCCTTAAGAATATTTATTCATTCACTGATGTGCTTACTCACTTACACTCATTCTTTTTCCAAAAAGGATCTAAGGAGACCCACAACGGTATGAATAATAAAGGAAAACTAAAATTTAGAAAGAGGTGGGAATCAGGGAAAAGGGAATTAAGGGTAGGAAAGTGAGAGGAAGCTGTTTGCTCTTACAAAAATCCTGAAACACTCATACTTCTGCATGAGGGTGGCTACAAAAATGTGTTTGTGCTTTCTAGCATGGATATGTAAGATCAAATCAGAAGATGTACGCCTGTTCCTGGCACAGAGAGCGCCTAATGTAAAAGATTTTTGTTTTCAGAGTTGTTTTGATTTGTAAAGTATAATTGAGGTGTTTGAGCGTGGAGTTGGCGACAAAAGTACTGGACTCTTGTACTAAGTCATGAGCCCCCAACATGGACAGGAGAGAGCTCAGATACAAACAAAATCCCCATAGAAATGTGATGGCTGGCAGACAAGGTTCACAGGTGTAATTTTTGGCAAAATACTATGTATTTCACCAGTGAAATTAAAAGAAGAAAAAGTGCACAAGTTAGTGAAGTTTTAGAGCAAAACCAAAATGAAGACATACTTCAGAGCTACCAGTCCCACCACAGCGGCGGTGCGGCTGTAGGCGGGGGAGTGCGCAGCCTCGTCCGGAGTGTGCTCATGTTTTGACTGATTCCTCCACGACTTCTGTGGGGAAGATGCGCCCCGGGGGCCTGGGCAGCTCACCAGCCACGGCAGCCTTTTCAGCTTCCTCACTCAAGTAGAAAAATGTGTGTTCTTCATTGAAACCTATTAAAAAACAACAATAAAGTGTACTGTCTAATCCAGTGGTGCCGATTTTGATGTTATTTGTTACGTGATTTAAAGGAAATCATCTTCAGAACTGTCCAGAGGTGTCATCCCTATATGAAAGGCTTCTACAACCACCTGAGAGTGGACCTGTCGCTGGTTCCACATTAACTGCAACACTTGTTTTGTTCAGTCTGCATTGCGCCCTTAGACAACATTTTGGAACATCTGATGTGCAGTGGACTTTGGGCAGTCTTAGCAGCAAAAGGTAAGAGAAAGATGAACTACTCTTTGTCAAGACAAACCGTTGCCAACTAACTATTCCAGGATAAACTGCTGTGGACTTAGACACTTCCAGGCAGGTCCACGTAAGCAGTGATGGTGTTTCAGTGGCCAAGCTTCTACCAGGATTTCTTACTCGGTCCCTCAGTGGAGCGATCTGTTTTTCCAGTTTTTGGACCCCCTTCACATCTACTGACCACTGCCAATGTCAGAGGAATCCTCATTAATCTGTTAATCCATTCCGGAATGCTCGGGGGCCTGCACTGTCACCAGGGAGGGGCTGGGCCTCCGGTCACCGGAGTCCTTTTTGATGCCCTGAAGCAGCTGTTTCCCTTGTGGTGAAGTCTGGCTGGAAATATGATAGGTCATTTAAGGAATCTAAAGCTTCCACAAGTCAGGATAAAATTAAAAAATTATCAGATGTTATGCAGGAACAATGTAGTTTTACCTATTTGAAAAAACAAGCCCTCATGTGGACATGTTAACACTAAACAGTACAAACTAACTTCTGACTGCCCTTACATGACTCAGAAACAGTCTCCCAATTATATCTTCTTTTTCTATAAATCTTAGGATGTGTTTCAAGGTCGTTACATCTGTTAAACCTGACACACTTTAAATTATATTTCTATTGGTCTCTTTACTTTTTAAAAATACCTACACTGAGTCACAGAGTAGGACCCCTTCCTTGCTTTCATGTCCAATAATTGGTATACGTTCCACAATACATTCTATGACACGTCTCACTGAATAGATTTCATTTGTAGTATGTAAGTATCGGCATACTTTTTTCAGTATATCAATTCTATTTTTAAATACAAAATAGTTTTAGAATTACACAGACAACTACTGGTCTCTTTAGAATGTCTTTACACGCTGTGTTTTGGCTATCCCAGTCAGTAATATATAAAGAGTGAAAATGCATATTTAGGGTGTTTCCAGCTAGCCAGTACCCAAGGTGCTTCCACCCATGCAGACTTACACAATTTGACGTCATAAATGATTGGTTCATTTCTCTTGGGACCACAGCCTTTCCAAGGTATATTAAATTAATGTGCTATTTGTCTTAAGTAAAACGAGTTGTTGCCAAGAACCCCCAGGGAAACATCTACCTTTAACTTTCATGTGCTGTGCAGAGAACCCTTAAGTATAATTTGGACCATAACAAAAGGTAGGCTTGGAAATTCCAATCAATTAATTCTATTGAAAAGCATCACACAGCCCGTTCGTCAAGAAGAAGGGCGAGGGCTTTAAACAGTCAGGTAAACAGATAATCCATTAAGAAGGCAATCCACATTGTGGCAGATGCCATCCTAGTTTTGTCAGCACTTATTTATCGTCTTTGGATTCCCCTGCCCTCCTGCTGAGAGCCTTCTATTCCCCACCTTCCAGTCTTTGTTCTCGTATTCATGGCTTAGTGAAAACAAAGCAAGAAAGCAGCACTTACCCAGTGTTCCATTCTGGACAAGTTCTTCCTCTATAGCAAACAGGCGGTTGTACTTAGTCACCCGCTCGCCGCGAGAAAGACCTCCCAACTTGATAAACCGAACGCCAAGTCCAACAGCCTGAAGGACGGGGAACACTTATTTTAAATGGAGTCATATTTTGCTAAAATACAAACAGTTCTTTAGGGAGAAAGGACACTGCCTCTGTGTGCTGTTGTGGTTTCTCTATCATAAGTTAATTTCTCATCTTCACGTAAGTCAAGTGGCCTGCTTACACGCTGAGAGCGTCAAGGGTAAAGAGATGGTGTGACTATACATCAGGTGCTCTACCAGTCAGGTAAGCATGCTGATTTTATCTGAGAACATTCTGGCCTTTCTCACTTCGTTTTAGGAGGTAAGATTGCAAATACACACCTAGTCATTTAAGTGTGCTCATCATTTCCCCAGGACTTCAATTTTTCTTCTTTTTAAAAGTTCAAAGATTAGCTCTTTGCAAGAGGTAGCTGTCTGGAAGGAAGCAAGTCTATTTCATAAAAGATTACATGACTTTCTCTGCCAAAGACTGCATTTCTCTGAAATACCAATTGGTGATAAAAGCAGTGTTTTGGCAGTTGTGCAATTGACCGGTTTTCAGCACTTACCAAATCGACAAGGCTGTCATCGGACGACTCTCCTTCTGTACTTCCAAAGACAGCGACGTGCTTCTTACCTACAAACAGAGGAATTCTTTTCAGTGTTAGAAGGTGTGAAAACAATCAGCAAATATATGAGCCTCTGGGATCAAAATTTAAAATTTTCCAGAGATTTAAAATTGTGAAGAGTCAATTATTTGACCACCTGAGAATTCTAATCCAAACATTTGCATTTTTATTACCCTGATTTTATCTGTTTGCCCTTCTCCAGTAGTTGAGATGGTAAGTACTAAATGGATGCCAGGTTTCTTCAAATTTAAGATAACATAAATTCTAAGAGGCACCATTATTACTAACAAAGAGGAAAAGTGCTCAAATTAGATGGGCACATTTCTAAGACCACAGCTATAAGACACAGTTCAAGGTCATCCATATTGAGTGTCGAAAACTGTGCATCTTTCAGTCAAAATACACAGTAAGTGCAAGGGCACGTGGGGAGCTGATATGCCTAAATAATGGATGTCACAATTCATCATGTGACATTTTATTCAAAGGAATCTGTTGCTCTGAATGTTGATTTAGAAGACCAGTCTTGATAGTATTTAATCAATCACTTGAGGATCTCAAAACCCTTAAAATTTGCCAAAATTCTTCCTGTGGTGACAGTGTTGTGTTTCAGAGGCAGGAGCACAGCGGCGATCTGGAGTGAATGACAGACTGACCGCCGCAGGGTGGTCCCGGAGGAAAGGCCAGGCCTGGGGCTGCCCACCCACCCCCTGCAAGCCACTCTGCTGGGCCCTGGACCGGGGCAGCCTGCAGGCTCCGGGACTACAAGTGTTTCATTCCAGCCCCTGGCACCAGCCCAGCCCCTGGCTGCCAGTTGTGCTCTGAGTCCTGCTCCAGGTCTGAGACTAGCCAGCCTGGTTCCTGAGACCCACTCACAATATTCAGGTTTCGGGCTCTGTGCATAAGTGAACAAGACTCCCACCAGCTTATGGGAATTTACAGTCCAGTGGAGGATACCAGACATTAAACAGTGGAACACGTTACTGTGGCCAGTAATACAACTGAAAAATACAGGATGACAAAGGTTCAGAGCAACCAGCGAGGGGTGGGGGAGGTCAGAGAAGGCATAGATACCCGAAGGGGTTTCATTTAAGGCAAAAAGACCTGAAGGAGCAGGAGCAGCCGGCCAACTAAACGGTACAGGGCAAAAGCATTCTAGGCTGAAAGAACAGCTTGTTCAGTCACCTCAAGGTTGTAAAGATTTTGATAAAACTTCAGAGGAACTGAAAAAAAGCCAGTGTGGGGGTGATTTAAAAAATCACTACAGTGTTGTGTGAAGCTGAGAGGGCAGCGGTAGCACCCCACCCCCACCCCCAAAGGGGATGAGCTCCTGGATGGTGCCGTCATTGGAACATTAACAAGTGAATCAGTAATAAGCTGCGTTTTGTTTTCTAGCACCAAATCTTTCTTAGATAGTTGGGGTTTTTTTTCCCTTCCAAGAGTTATTCCATGCTTTTTTATTAACTGATAATACTGTATATTTTTGGCTTCTTGTATGACCAAATTAAGTTCATTATGAGTCTGTCAGACCTATACTTTTACTTACTGTCCATAAGATTGGTTATTTCCACCAAGTCAGACACCGTAGTTTGATTCGTATGTTTTATGATGAGCCCACTCTGTCTGAGGACACTGACGTTCCCATCCTCTAGAAGTTTAGGAATGCTTTTGGATGCAGTTCCTGCAATTATGTAACACCTGGAACCAAGAGCATTGTAGATGCTGTCCCACTGTTCAGAGTCCTGGGTGAATATTTAAGAATTGATCATTATAATGTGTTAATAAGCATCATTACAAAATGACAGGAATCATTTAGCACATAATCAGAGTTATACACCTTTTGGAGATACACAAAACAGGTTTTTTGTTTTTGGGGGTTTTTTGCATTTGTGGCTAAATGGTGCCTATACCAAAGCCACACAAATTAACAAGCTTCATGGAACAGAAACTTCCAAGTGATTAAACTTGAGCCAAAAGACCTAGCGAATAAAAAATGTTAACATACATTAAATGCTATTCTCCACATTGATTCTGATGTCCTTCAAACATAGGCTATTCCCTCCCACTGTGTTATCTATAATGCGGCTAACGACCGGCTGGTCAGAAGATTTTAATGTTACTTCTGGTAACAAGACAGCTGAAAGAAATGAGCCTGCAGGGCTGTAGACCCTCATTCTCCACATCCTTATTTTTTATTGGTGAGACCACCAAGTGAAATGAAATGCTTGTTATTTAAATAGTAATATACAAAGTCTCCCAACCACTGTACCAGATTTCAACCTGTCCTACCAGTAGACTATACAGGGGCATCTTATCACATTAAAAAGAGCTGTGGCCAGTGCCTCAGGACAAGCAGCAGAAGACAGGTCTGGCAAGATTCAAGAACTGGGATGAGTCAGCACCTTGCATGGGTGCTGGGGTGTATCCCAGGCCGTGAAAGGAAAGATGGGATGGAGAGAGCCTGGGGCTCTAAGATCCAGCACACTTCTTGTCCCCCAAATTGAAATAGCTGAGTTATCTCAAAGAGGATATCTGCCCACTATAGCTAATGGTTCGCGAATTCTCAAAATCAAGAATGTAAAGTTTTGAAGTTTAAGCGGGTTAGGGAGAGAGATCGTCCTTCAATGGGCACATAAACAACCCTTGTCAGATGCATCAGTTTGAACAGATCAGAAAACCTCAATCTCTCAAAAACTTTTTTAAAATGTGGTTTTGTAACTTAAATGCATGTGTCGTAGCTGGATTTAGGTTAGGAAACATTTGGCCTAGTTGAAGTCCTGTTTCCATGAGCACTTGAGAATGACATGTGATTAACCAATGGAAGCACCAGCCAGCACAGGGGGCTCGCCGGCCGTCGGTTAGGTGGCCTGTAAACACGCAGGTACACTCCTGGGCGCCGCGAGTGCTTGTTTCATCTGCAGGCAGGCACACGCCTGTGTAATTGAGCTTCTGCTATTCATTTGTTTAGTAAGTGCCTTTTCTCACAAATGCCAAAATAAAGCAACTCAGGCCCAGTCCAAATTACAACACATTTCAAATCTACAGATGCAAAAGAATGAGATTTTATTCTGTTTTACTATAAAATTCAAGGTGAATCCTGTTACCTCCTTCCTGAAAGGATCAATTAAGGCAATAATTGAAGGGAACTTGTTGATCAGATCCACATACAGGTCAACCATCTCAGCTGCATTTTTGTAGGTTCCCATCATCACTTCATACTTTCCTTTACTCTGATTAAGTGTAAGGAAGATATTAAAATAAAGAATAAATGATGAATTCTTCAAACATTAAAGATGTGATTGAAATACATTTTCATTCATTTCATATAAAAGATTGCAAACATTTTCAGGCCACATTCACATGAGAAATCTATGCATTTGGGGGGACAGGGTATAGTTCAGTGGTAGAGTGCATGTTTAGCATCCTGGGTTCAATCCCCAGTACCTCCATTAAATAAACAAACCAACCTCATTACCTGCTCCCCCAAATAAAAATAAAAACTAAAATTAAGAAAATTTAAAACTGGAAGAAAAAACTAAAATAAAATTTAAAAGAAAAGAAATCTATGTATTTTACTTTAAATATCTGAAACTGGCAAAATCAAGTCAGCATTCCTCTCTATGCCCCACAGAGCTCTTCCCACTGACTTCAGATGAAGCCTTCTGGCACAAAAAACAAATACAGAGTAGGAGGGGAATAATTTCTTTCTTAAGTTTTATGACATGGTGCCAGATACCTAGCTGCTTGAGTGATGAGCAATAACATAAATTCACACACAGAATAGCAATGCAAACCTGCCTACTCACTGGCACCTCCATCTTTCAACTCACAGTGAACAAATTGCTTATTTTTTTTTTAACTGTGAATATTCTAAAATTTGAAAGCAGGGCCAGGCTTTTGAGATACTAACCACCAATATGAAATGTAAAGAGACCGAAGGCAAGCATGGAAGTTCTGGTAGTAACAATATTGTTTTGAAAGTGGAGTTCTAGTGCAACCTATTTATTTGAAGTCTGGAAAGCCCTCACGTCGTTAAGGATAGAATTACACAGAGCTGGAAGATCTGGCGTAGTCTGCAACACCAGCACCATTATGTCCACGTCGAGTCTGTGCTCAGGGCTGGCAGCTGGGATAGTTAGGTACTGGGAGGGAGGTGGAATGGACTAGAATGGCTCTTTGGTTCTATGCCTTCCTATTGCTCCTAGCAGAATGGATTACATTGGAATTAAGCAGCTTCCTAAGAAGTCTATAACTGAAAAGATTTTATACCTTTTTTCACATTAAAAAGCAGCAAGAACTTTTAGTTTCTACACCGCAAAACTTTTACAATCCTATCTTGTTAAACAGGAAATGCTAATGACTTTGAACTAACATTGTAAGAATTATCTGATATCAAGCTAATGCGTTTTAGTGAACATAAGCAATAAATACCCATTTTAATTAGCACTAGCAGTCAGCACATTCATAGTTCTTGGTATACGCTGCTGATGAAAACATGTAATTATTTTTCTTAATGGTGTGCCTAGGAACAAATCATTATGTGAAGAATAAGAAATTACATTAAACATCCCTTTATGCATTTAGTTTTTTTAGAAAAGTAAAAACTTTAAGAAGTCAGCTGAAATTTAGGGTTCTTATATACTGTTTAAGATTTCCTTTGAAGTTAAAAGTTAGAATTGCAAGTTAAAGTGGAATCCTATTCAGTCCCCTGAGTTTTACTTTAATTACTATTATTAATTATTCTCTATGAATTTCAGTAACTTGTACGTATTTTTATATTTAAAAAGTAAGTCACCAGCAGAAACGTCAACAACCATGTGTCTAGAAGGGCTTCTCAAGTCATGGTTACAAATTAGCCACTTTTCATGCTTGACCAACTAGGCATCCACCAACCAAATGAACGTACTCAGTAGAACACCAGCTTGTTAAATTATTTTTCCATAGCTCTCACAATTGCAATGTAAGCGATCCATTTTAGTCACTTTTACTACAGAATTCCTATACATAATTATTATGACATTTTCTGTTAAATTTTTAGTTACATGGTTACATTATTGCCTGGTCATTAGCTAACTTGGCTTTCTCAACTCCATTTATATTTGACCAGTCACATGATATTAATTTTAAAAACAGGATTTGTTTGGAAATTATACACATAGGCTCTTCTCTTGAGTTCTAATTTTAAAATAATGGGACTTCAACAAAAAGTAAATGTTCTGGAATGGAAACTTACATAGTCCATCAGCTCGTGTGCAGCACAGTTGATGGCTAGATGCAGATTTGTTCCCATTTCCAGCCCTAGGTTCGCACAGATCCCTTGTATTAGAAGCAGTGGCTGCTCTGTGGTGTCATAATTAATGGTTAAACAGCCAAGATGGGACATCTTGCCAGTGATTGGCTGCTGCAAGATCAAAAGAAGATCATGTATGTAAATACAGCACAGTAAGATTCTTGGAGCTTCCAGTGGTTGGCAGCTTACAACCAGACACAGTCTCCAAAGATGAGGTCCCTCTGATGCTCGATTAATCCCGCCCCTAGTTCCCACTCATCTGGGCGGATGACTGTCCTACAGTATCTGGGGATGATTTTCTTACTCTCAAGGTTTTCAAGTTTGACCTGGGAACACACTTTTCTCTCTCTAGTTGCCCATGTTATCTCTTTATTGGCTCTACCATTGCACATGGACTAACCTGAGCCATCACCACCAGGTTGG
Organism: Camelus bactrianus; assembly: GCF_048773025.1. Classification (NCBI taxonomy): domain Eukaryota; kingdom Metazoa; phylum Chordata; class Mammalia; order Artiodactyla; family Camelidae; genus Camelus; species Camelus bactrianus. The sequence goes on from NC_133549.1 coordinate 28,921,558, forward strand.
TGACTCTGTCACTGTAAAGGTCTGCCTGCCTGCCCCTAACTGTCTTCTTCCTCCAAACCTGCTCTTTCCTATGTTCCATTTTCCTTTAGAAGAATGTAACTGTTAAAAATGGAACTCTGCTTCAGGAAAGGTTTTATTTTTAAAAAGATTGAAGACTTTAACCAAAAGGATGCAGCACTGAGGATGGCTTACAGTGGAAGAAAACTGGAGCACCCAAATGACCTCAGGGAAAGGCAGCCATATGCTTTGACTGCAAAGTCAGTCTTGATGTGCCCTTGTCATGAACTGTCACTACGCGATTATAACATAAGTTAAAGCAATGGCAGTAAGTTGTGTGTGTGCGTGTATGTGTGTGTGTACCGAACTCGAGAGCAAACATGAAACTAGGTATAAATATCCCATTTTTATTCCTGATAGTACTAGTTAATTATAAGAACCATCTAACATTTTTAATGTCAATGAAAGGAAACTTTTATTTAGCAAAGGAATGGTTGGGGAAATTTTTGTGTATCAACGTAGGAGTTTCATGACAGAGCCTTCAAAACTATGAAAGCATCACTTATTTGGTGCTTACTAAATGCTGGGTACTAATCTAAACACTTTAAATAAAGCCAATACATTTACTCCTTACATCAATCCCATGAAGCAGGTACTATCACTGTCCCTATTTAATAAAGAGAGTGTTAAGTAACTTGGAACAGGTTTTAATCCAGGTAGTTTAGCTAGAGTCCATACCTCTAATTCTGGTATGGCTGCCTCTCCAGAATCTACCATCTAGCATGTTTCCAATAGTGGGGAAAAGACCTACTAAAGCTGATCTCGGGAAGGGCTGATCTTGGTCCAAGTTTCTCAGAACACATCAGACAACGTGCTGGGATGAAGGGAACAGCGCTGAGATCTGGCTACCTGTTCACCAGCCCCCGCCTCTCTTGCAAGGTCTAATGGTGCCATGTTGTGCTCATTCCAGTACATACACCTGTCAAGGATTTTACTTACTGCTGTTTCTATTCACACATTTCTCTTCTCCCTCCCAAGGCGGAGGGGGAACTTATTTTTATCCTTCACGAGCCCCTCTTGCTGATGACTTCAACAGACCCTGGAAGCCCTCATGTCAGCGCAGGGATTGCAGGCTTATCAGAGCAAATATCGCACACGTGAGCAACCCCTGTCCACCGGCAGCACCTCCGAGGTTCTTGTTGGTTGTTCTAACTATAGTGCTAAAAATTCAGGGGTATCATAGGGGTATCTGTCAGAGCACCCACGATCCCCAGAGTGATGGACTGATCAAGTGCAGCTGGTCTCCCGAGGCTCCGCAGCCACGTGGCTCATCTGCCTGACTCTCCGGGCAAAGTCTGAGCTCCGGCAATGGTTCATCTGAAATGGTGCCTCAGTGCCTTTTGGGGACCAGATGAAAGAAAACGGCTACTTCTTGTGCCTTTTCTTTCTTTCCTTGGCAGTAGTCAAATTAAAATCCAGAACATCCCATATGCCTTTGAGCTGCTTATGAGAGAGATCCGTGTTCCCCAACACTTCACCCAGAGGGCTTCCCACGTAGTCCTACTGTACGTGCGATGTGTGTGTCCCTGTGTATCCCATCGTAAGAGCCTCCCAGGCCCTCTGAGATTCCAGCTGGCTGGACAACTGTGGGCAGTGCTGGCCTAGAAGCCTGCTGCCAGAGAGGCGGGGGCAGAATGACATTTCAGCTCTGGGGGTGGCCTGGCTTAGTGCCCTTGGAGCAGTACCACCATCTAATGTCCATCTATGTTAACTCGGGTCCTGGAGCAAAAAGCCTATGGGAGAGGAAAAGGGGCAGGGAACAGGTAAGCGAACTGTTACAGAGTAGTGCGGCAAACAAACATATTTACTTACTTGACTTCTTTTGCCTCCATTGTGACCTTTTTTTGTCTCTGTTTTTGGAGGAGGGGGCTGTGGGACAGAAGATAAATACATATCACTTGGGATTCTCAGACATGTCTGTGGCAGTAAGCCGAGTTCAGGTCCTCACGCCTGTCCACTGCTCTGGGGCCAAGCCGGTCACACTGCCCCACACACACACACACACACACACACACACACACACACACACACACACACACAGATGATGCCAGCCACTCTCTAATTTCATAAACCTCAAACTATTTCTCAAATTCAAGCCCATGGCCACTTTAGTTCATCCGTACACTCAGCCTCTAATCACATGTACAGGGTATGAATAAGCATATTCATGCATTTCTACTTATATGAATAATCATTTGCTCATGATGCCCTGACTCCTGCTGTGTACAAGAACTCTTTTTTTTTTACAGGAGGACACTAAGTCCCCCTCCTTGTCCTTAAGGAATAATGCCTTTAAAGGCTCAACAGATTGTTTTAAATATTCTCATGGTACAAACACTTCTCCTACAGGGTGGGTTTGACTTCTGGAAACAGCTAAAGGTCATCAAATCTGGTGACTCTGATGTATGTACCGTCTTTTGACATAAAAAGGAAAGAGAATTACCAAAGAGACGTTCCCAGTTTGGGGGTGTTGACAGCATGCTGCAGCAAGGACTTAGCCTTTTAAAGGATGCACTTTAATGCCTGGTATTTACTGGCTCTATAAACTGGGGCATGTGTGTCAAGAATCAGCATGATTCACACGCAAATATATGCAAATACAGAAGTTATCCTGCTTCTTTTCATTATGGAGCCAGCTGAACTCTGGTAAAAAAATAACATAGGAAGCTAATCGATGTGCCAGCCAGTGATGTGCCAGACAGTGATGGACAAGACACACAGGAGCACTGCCTTGGGGAGCTGAGGTCCAGCAAGGCAGACACGGCAACCAGGAAGGAGGGAGGTGTGATGGGGAGTACAGAGCAAGAGGACTTCCTTGTGCAAGAGTCACGGAAGGGGACTCTGAACAAGCTGATGCCTGCGGGTTTTATGGGAGTGCTGAACCCTCTGTCTAAAAAGCAGCAAATCTGTGGCCCAGAGCTGCTGGAGCCTGGCCTCCCTGAAGAAGCCTGAGAGCAAAAAAGAAAAAGCCTTAAAGCAGTTTTTCAGCCCTGGCACTCTTGATACTTCGGCTGGATAATCCTTTGTAGGATGTACAGCAGCGTCCCTGAGCTCAGCTTTCCAGATGCCAGCAGAGCCCTGCCCTCCAAGTTGGGACAACCCAGAATGTCTCTGGGCACTGTCAAATGTCCCTTGGGCAAAATCACTCCCCATTGAGAACCACTGCCCTAAAAGAACATATTGATGCATTTTACTAAGTGAAAATTGAAAAAGAAAAAAAATCCCTAAGACTCCATAAGATAATGAAACATGACAGAGAAAAATAAGTATAAACACAGAGAAAGGACTGAAGCCTTTATTAGACAAAGAATTCCTAGGTGTCAGCAAAAGATGAACTTATATTAAAAGTGCAGATACAAAGCAATTTGCATAGTGATTTGTGCAGAATTTTATATGATTTTAAACACAAAACGCACTCTATATTTGTATGTGTGGTAACTGAGGGGGAGTTAGTACAGAGACTGGGCGTGAGTAGCTCTATCAGTATTTGAATTTTCACAAGAATATTCAGAGAGCTACTCATTTAATTAAAAATCAATTGTATAATTAAAAATCTGAAAGTCAGGATGATTGCTGAAAGCTCAAATATCCTGATTTCCTCCACCTGCTCTGACAACTGTCACCACCATGTATTGCTCACTGCTATGTTAGCTCCCGCTCTGAGCATGCTGCATATATTCAGCTCCTTTACTCCTCACAATTTATCATACCCATTTTATAGATGAGGAACCTGAGGCAGAGAGGTTATATAACTGGCTCGAGGTCACACGGCTAGAAAGGGCCAAAGAACATGCAAGGTCAGAGTTAACCTGTCCAAGTCTGAGTCCCCCACAAAGAAGCTGGCCTCCTAAAAAGCACCCCCGGAAACTGGCTCCAGACTGGTGCTTAAAGCAATTCTAATCAATTGTATGGCTTGGGCCCCAGCCACCCTCCCCCGTCATGACAGGGGAGGGGCTGGTGTGCCCTGCCTGCAGTTACAGACTCTGCTGGCCAGACAGCATTGGAACCAAAGTCCCTTCTTATCCTACTCAGATTATATCTCGGTCCCTGTTCTGTTGGAGAATGAGCTAGTGCTTTCCGATCATGTAGTTTAAAAGCCTCACACTAAATGAACGTGGGATTCTGAATACGATCCTGGAACAGAAAAAGGACATTCAAGGAGAAACCAATGAAATCTGGATAAAGTCTGGCGTTTAGTTAACAGAAATGTAGCATTCTGGATTTTCAGTTTTGATAAATGTACCATATCATGTTATAAATAACGTATCACATATATCATATACTATATCCTGTTGTAAACATACTGTATCATGTTAACCTTGGGGAAAACTGAGTGAGGGGTATTTGAGAACTCTCTGCACTATCGCTGCAGCTTTTCTGTAAGATGCAATATTATTTCAAAATAAAAGTACTTTTCAAATAAATAAAATTAAAAAGCCCCACAGGCGAGGATTGGGTCCCTCAGCCCCACCAAGTCACTGCATGCTTCCCCCATTAGCATCCGATGGAACAACCAGTGAGTCATACAGCGGCCCCATCCTGCCTTTGTGACTTCCCGTATAAGGGCTGCTCAGCCAGGGGTGCTTGTTTGCCCAATACCAGGGTTGTAAGCAGGCATAAGAGTCTGGGCCTTAACCATTATAAGAAACTGGTGGCCAAATGCTTTCTTTCTTTGCAAATCTTTAGGGATAATCTTAGCACAGAGCCAGCTGCCTCAGAAATCAAACTGAGATTAAGTTCCATTAGAAACTGAATCTGTAGCCAGTGAGGGGATATATAAACTTGGCTTATATGGGAAACCCAAAGCAACAATATATTTTCATATCAATAACAATATTGATTTTATTCCATAGGGAAGTGTAATTTGGACACTAGAAGGTAAGTGCCAGTAATTAGATACCACAGATTCTCTTTACATACCATTTCAATTGTTCTGTTTATATGTTTCTGAATTTCCAGAAGCATCTCCACACCCTGTAAGTAGAATAACCATCATCTTCCACAACTACAGTCTAGAATTTAAATATAAAAATATAAAAAAATCCTAGTCTTCCAAAATCAGTAAAAGTGAGGTAATGACTACTCTTCTTAAAAAAGAATTATCATAAAGAACTCATCTTGAGATTTAAAAACAAAAAATATATAACACACATGGCTATTTCTAACTCAGAATATTAATAGGGTCTTTGATAAGGCTTCCTGATTAGTGAATTACATATGGTCTACAAAATCAGAAGACTGAATGTTAATCTTCAGCCCTCCATTTTTATTTGGTTGAATATGAATGAGAGGCTCTTCTTCCTCACTATCCTCTCTTCTTTGTTCAGAACTGATTGGTTCAGTTGGTTGGATCAAGTTAACTTCCTCTTCTTTCACCGTCTCCTGACCAACGTCCTTGCAGTACATGTCACAGGTCACTAAGGGATTCTGCATGACAGTGTTTGAATTAGTATAAATCCACTGTCACTTAGAAAGTAGAAAAGTGTATTCCAATGTGGGGGGTATCTGCATACGGAGACAGATAAAGAGCAGCGTGCCAAATGCTCTGGTACCCAAATAGCACGACAAATATGAACTGAAGAAAAGAGCCTGGCGCCAGGATCTGAACATGATCTGACAGATGGTGAGCCGGATGTAAATCCTAGTCTCCCAAAATCAATAAAAGTGTGGTAATGACTACTCTCCTTAAGAAAGAATTCTTTATCATAAAGAAATCATCATGAGATTTAAAAACAAAAATGACTTTCAGTAGCTAAGATAAAATATCACTCAGTGTGTTATCAGAGGGGATGAAATTTCCTGCACTTTTTCTGAAAACATCCACTGCAGAACACAAGTGTTTCGTTCTCTCTAATGCCTAATTGGTAGAATATTTCATGAAGATTTAAGGAGGCACACTGGCTCACTTACACCACTGAAGAACAACTAGACACTAGCAAACCTCTGAGTAGTAAAGATGCCACTTAGGATTCATTCATACCGTATTCCATAAACATGCGCTAACCCTGTCTCACGTGCCAGGCAATCTGCTGGGCCCTGGAGTTCCTACTTCACAAAATGGGCTGCTATGGAAGTGCCAGCTGTCGCTTGTTGCAGCCGTAGTACACAGACGAGTAAATAAAGGTATTGCGATTGCCCCAAATAACACCTTCCAGCACCAAGGCCTGTGCACTTACCCACCCATGGCCACTCTGTGAGTCACTAGAATGAGTCAGAGATCCAAGGTGGTCTACACGTGGTTCCCTTTTGTCTGCGGTCGTATTTTCTTCCCACTTCCCTAATTTCCTAAAATATATCTTTCTCATTGCATCTTTAATTCCCTCTCCCTTGGTGTCATAAACCTTGGGGGCATACACTAAAAACTCAGCCATGATGAAGCTTTTTTTTTTTTTTAGAAAAAGTAGTTTGAGATAATGTTAAGGTACTTGTTTAGCTGTTAATCCAGGATGGGGTATACAAATCACTTCTTTCATTAAATTCAGCTTCCCAGGTGAGGACTTCCCACAGCTGACCAGAGACACCATCAGCAGAGGTACAGTTAGCTTTGCTGGATGTTCCTGAAAATAGAAGGAAAGCAAGGGGAACTGAGAAACATGGTTCATCTGTCCTGAGAAACTCATGGGTCCTTGCAATGGAATATGACGGGTGCTAACCTGGTGGTGCTTCAGTAACGCAATATTTAAGTAGAGAGGATTACTGTCCAGCATGGCGCTGGTTTTGGCAACAGCAAGTGACACAGCCCCAATGGCCATGCTGCCGCAGAGTACCGGTTCGCCAGGCTCTGGAGGTAGAATTGGTTTTTCTGTAAAGGTATCCTTCCTCCCTGAAGAAAAAAAAATACTGATAAAAGATTACTTTTTATGAAGTTTTGACTATGATAAAACTATATTTTTTAAATGCTTTACTTATAAATGTGAAGGCCCAGCAAAAAAGAAAAGTTGAAAAGTGAGGCTGGGAAGAATATATTTTCCATCAACTCCTGAGAAGTTTCTGTTTGATTTTACTTTCTACTCCCTAATGCTCAAATGATCCTGAGTCATGGATTCTGCCTAAGGAATTTTAGAACATTCAGTATTAACTCCTTCAACAATCGTACGTGAAGATATTGTTATCTCACTAATAAGTAACCCGGGGCTTAGGTTAAGAGACTTGCCCAGTATCTAACAGAAAATGAATGAAGAGAGGATTTGGACAGTCTTTGAATTCCAAACCCTGTTTTTCTATGTTTTGTCACAGCTCTTGCACACCCAACTTCATGTTGAACATCTCTTCATGTGTATATCTAACTAGTGATCCTTCTTGCCAACTCCAAACAGATGCCTTTTTCTATTAGAAATTCCTTCCAGATCTAACCGTCCACCCAGAATCCTTACCCACCTTTCACTATCACATATTCACAGCCATTCAGTCTGATCGGGTACCATGGTGTCCATAATAAATCTCCAGTGTCCCTCCTGTCCTCTCTTTCCCCACAGCTACTGACCTGACTCAGCAGGTAAGATAAGTGGAATACGATATGTAAGCACCTAAGACATTAAATGGTTAGCAAATTTATCCCCTCCTACTTCTTCCCTTCCTACATTCCAAGTTCTATCAGTCAGCAGCAGCGACCAAACGAACATCTATTGGTGGTCTCTACCTGTAGTGGCCACCCCTACCCTGCCAACAGGAGATAGGTCGAACATGACTCTCTTGCCATGGGCAACTCTCCTCCCCTCTCTGGGCCTCAGTATCTGAATCTATGAAATAAGAAATCTTGTCTCCATGGTTTCCTTGATCCCTGGTTCTGGTGCTTTCTTATTCAGTGGAACCCACACTTATGCAGTGTTTGGTTTGTGCCCAGCATTGTGCTAAACTAAATGAGGCACAATTCACGCCCTTAAGGAGCGTGTTCTAGGTGGACAGACGTCCAAAACACTGCTACAACACAAGCAGCAGCTCCAGAGTTAACATGCTGGCAGGGCTGAGGTTAGCAATATGTTAGAAGGCATGGAGCAAAGGGCTGTGATAACTTCAATTATCTGCCCTAAAATAGCAGTTTTCCAAGACAATTTTTATTAATAGGAGACTGAGAAATGAGAAAGTGGGACTGAGAAACTAGGACAGACAAAACGTTGGTTATCCACATCAAAGGATATGAAAGAGGCTTTCTGATGAGCTAATGGAAATTTTGAGGAGCAGTTGAAGGTCTCCTGTGCCTCCCCTTCCCTGCCTTGGGCATTGCCACTGTTCAGTGCACTTTGTTTAGTGCGTTCTCTCCACTGGGTAACAAATATTTTTATCTTACAAATAAAAAAGGATGGTGGGATGGGGTAAAACCATGCCTATCCAACATAGTAACCTCAAGCAAGGAAGAGGCATGGAGGATGATGCATGGTACGTGGTGGGGACCCAACCTAGGTCTCCAGCAGAGAGACTCTAACTTGGAAAGGCAGTCCAAGGTTCCACTTTTCTTCCTCCACATTTGTTACTAAAGGTTCTGCAAGATGAGACGCCACCAACCTTGTTTTTGTCCCTTTTTTTTGGCTGGAGGTGGAGGAGGTGCTGGTGGTGTTAGAGGTGAAGGTATAGGCACTGCTGAGTCTTCCAGGCTCTTTTCCGATTCTTTTCTCTCCTTATCTTCTTGTACTTTATTTTCAAAGAATGTCCTTTATGGGAAGAAAATATGGCTTTACAATGACTTATTTGGGAATATTACTTATAATTTTGGTCATGTTTTAGTGCTGACCCCAATATGTTTCAATAGTTAACTCTGCTTTTTAATCTACCTAACAACAAATCAGCTTCAATTTCCAAGACTAAAAAAATGATGCTGTTATAAAACTGTATTCAAGAACTGAAATTTATTTTGGCTTGGAAATAAATGTTTCAAGACTTTAAAATTATTTGAGCCCTGCTTGTTATTTTTAAAAGTAAAATTTTTAGATAAAATTTGATTACGGGGTATTGGATTTTCTTTTTGAATAAATGACCATCAGAAGAAAAATGAGGCAAAAATAGACAGTAAAATGTATAGCACTATGTGGGGACTTCCTTTTCTTTCTTTTCTTTTTTTTTTTTTTTTTTTTTTGAGGGACATGCTTAAGGTGAACAGTTAAAATAAAAACCGTTAGGAAATCCAACTTAGGTACATCTACATAAAATTTCAGCTCCCCGGAGCGAAAAACCTCTATAGACAAAAAACAAACAAAAAACAAGACAAAACAACAACAATAAAAAGTAAGCAAAAAAAAAAAAAAAAAAAAAAAAAGACAGGGGAATCAGATTTGCATCAGATGGTGGTGGGGCAGTGCCTTTAAAGTACTGAAAGAAATTGATTTCAAATAAGAATTCTATACTCGGCTAAATTGTCAACCATGAAGGCAAAGTGCTGACATTCCCACACATGTAAGAAGTTAAAAAATTTACATCCCAAATACTCTTTCTCATCCTTACTTTTAAAGGATGTAAACTAGCAATTCAAGAGGAGATATGGGATCCAGGAAACAGAAGAACAAGGAACAGATCTGTAGTTGGCCTAAAGAGGAACCAGACAACATGGGAGGTTTGGGGAAGGAAAACTCCAGGGAAAAATGAAATGAAACAAGGAATAACAGAAAACTTGGTAGAAAAAACTAACGCTATGTTAACAGCAAATAACAGGCGCACACACTCTCTCTCTCTCTCTCTCACACACACACACACAGAATAAGTAGAGTAGCATTCAGAAAGTCTAAGACAACCAAAAACTATTCAAAAACGTTTTTTATAAGGTCATGCTCCAGCTCTGAGGCAAATGAAAATGTGATGTTCTGCACAATTAAGCAAGCGATGAAGCTTACAGAAAGAGAATCCAGTTAACCTTCTTTGGCCAAGAGAGCTGTGGCATTGGACCTGCACAAGAGGAGACATAATGCTAAGCCAAACTTGGCTGGGCGTTGACAATAATCATAGAGCCCCTCTTAAACACTTCCCTGGTTTTCACATTTTAGGGTCAACATACAGGCAAAACCTGGAAGACTTGGTTGTGTCTGGAGGTCAAAATGTAAGTACCCCTTGTGACGATATAAAAGGATAAAAGACCGTCATGGGAGGCACACGAGGAGGTGGGGAGACAGAAAGGACGTCATCCGGATTCTTAACTTAATCCTTTTCCTGAGAAATTTTTCACTGAGTCCTGCGAAAGCTCTATGCATAAAAAGAGGCCAAAAAGCCTTACATAGCCTTACACAGTAGAATGTTAATAACAGGGTTTTCAGAAGAAAAACAACATTTTAAGCTAAATTTTGCTGCTTTAGCATATGCTTCTTAGTCGACTTCCTAACTGTACCCTGTAGATACAACAGACCTGTTTTATTATTGGCAGGTAAAATGGAAAGAAAAGAAGTACATAGTTATACTGGACACTTACAGGTCAAGGTGTGAGATTTACCTGAGCACCTGGTCCACCTCGGCCTGGCTGGAGGGCGCCATCCCTCGAAGCTCCTGGGTGATGGTTTCGTTGACCCACCGCACGGCCGTGCTGACGGCCTCCGACCTCTCTATGTTCTCCGCTTCAACTAGCTCAGGTAAAGTGTTCTCGTGGACTTCGAAGTGAGTTGAGATCACCACAGAACATATGTTCTGAAAACAATATAAACATGTTCTGCATTTTCCCTCCCTTTTACAGGAAATAGGATACTGAATGTACCCAGCTTTTGAGGTATATGATATTTTACCACCTTTCAAAGAGAAAATGAGAATCTATAATTTTCTTTGAGATATTTTTATAGCTATTGAAATACTATGGGACCTAACTTCAAGGAACGTTTAAAATTATTACCTTGTTAAAATACCCTTATAAAAACCTTACACTAAACTTCATTTTATCACGACTTCTTCAATAAATAGCTAAAGGGACACAGACTCAGTCATAATTATTTTTCTCCCAGAGACTGCAGCAAAATTACTTGTAACAACAAATACGTAATAGTTAAAATGGATTATTAGAATTACAAAAATGAATTTTTCTTTATGCAGACCAGTCTACATACCTATAAATCCTATAAAACTATATAGGTCTATATATAGATATATGAGTCTATAAACCTATCTGCAGATTTATAGAATTCATCACATTAATAATGTCAGATTTCTAAAACTATGTTTGCCCTTTCTCCATCTTAGGTCATCTTTAAGTTAGCAAGCCATGTCTGTACCAATAGTACATTTAAACCTAATAAAGCCATCATGGTACAGTGTATGATAACACGCTTTGTGTACACGACTACCTACAAATAGTGTGCGTGTATTTCACAAACACTGAATTTCAAAACATTAATTTTCCACAGTTCAGATAATAAATGCCCATATAAGCAGTGGAGCCAGGATACAGTGGAGAACACATTTAAGCTACCTCCTACCTTGGGAAAATTTTGAACGGTGCAGAATATTTCCACTTGTAGGGTTGGAAGCCCCAGTCCATCCAGTACATTTTTCCCCACTACTCTGCATATGGTGGGAGGCTTTGCAAGTTTCGAAAAGCAGTTTGCCTTTGACACACACAAAAAAACACAAAAATCACAATACCACATTGAATTTATCTTTAAAAAGTCATTCACATTTAGTTTAGTTTCTACTAGAAATAGTTTCCCATCCCTGAAGTCTTCTAATATGTAGAGAAGCATAGAAAAAATGCCATTTGCATTGAATACTGGAGGTTGTGAAGTATTTCAAGAGGCAGACAAGGGGGAGAAGGAGCAGATACTTCAGGAAGAGGGAACAGGATAAGCAAAGGGGAGAGAAGTGGGAAACTTCGGGCTTTATGGGAAAGTAAGTGGGCCTGCGTGGAGGAGGCGGGGAGGGATAAGCCTATTACCCGAGGGAGGGGCAGGCATGATGAGTCACACACTGGAACGTGTTTGATCTTACTCAGCACGCAAGTGGGAACCACAGGAGGTTTCTGAGCAAGAGAATGATGGCCAGATTTGGGATTAGGAACATTGCTCTGGCAGCACTACGTGGGATGGACTTGATAGGAGAGACCAGGTGAGAATTAGGATGCCCAAAACGAGGCAGGGACTGAGACAATGGAAGGGAGATTGTCTTATTGCCAGTCCAATCCCTGAACATCCTCTGAAGCCCAAGCCAACATTCCGAGATGCTAGAGCCCACAGGGGTCTTCCCCACCCCTGCATTCCTTTAACAGACACATAGCGATCTGATCCTCAGTTAAGCACACAATCATGTATCACCCCATCTATCTGTGGCCTTTGTCCCTAACTCAGGTATAAGCTCCCAGAGAACAGTGCAAACCAAAGTCCTGGCTGCCTAACAGACGGGGAAGAGTTTTACACTGGGGACAAGAGTCCAAGTTTCCAGTCTTACCTTTCGTACTAAGTAGCCATGAGACAAGGTCTTGGTGTCTTTGTAAAATGAAGAAGTTAGACTAGTTAACTTTCAAGGATTCCCCCAGCAAGAGACAGTGGAAAGAGAATGGAATTCGGAGTTGCATTCACTCATTCATTCCACCAATAGTTTTCGAGTGTCCATATGCACCATGCCCTCTGCTAGGTACTAAGGACACAGATTTGGTTTGATTTCTTAATGTCATTTACTGTGTCCCTTGGGAAAATCATTTAAATTCACTGGGCCATGGTTCCTTTTTTGTAAAACAGGAATCATGTTTACCTCACCGTGGCCCTAAGAATGAAGTGAAATCACATAAAGCGCAAAGCACAAGTTACTCAGTAAGCACCTTCCCCAACCCCCGATTTGATGTAAAGGCCACTACTGAGAAAAATAAACACTCATGGAACATCCCCTATATTCACTGCCTCAACAAGAGTGGTTTTGAACCTTGTAAATACATCATGCTTCTTCACAGCATTTACATACTCTGCTCCGTCTTGTCACATTACCTCACCATAGAGCAAATTCCTACCAGTTCCAACCACGATGCCTTCCAGAAGGTAGGTGTTGGTTAGTATTTACGGATCTGGAATTGAGAAAACGCTTGCCTTTGTTTTAACCGCCCACTCCTTAAGGCTAATGTGCCCAGATCGTGCGCTCGCTTGGCACAGGGGCTAGAAGGACCATATGAAAAGGCCCCGCTCTCCACAGGAGCTCACAAGCTGCCAAGGGAGGGTGTTAATACATGCAGGGAGTGCTGCAAGAACGCTGAAGGACGACTGGTCCAGGGCGAAGTGGGCAAGACTTTGATCTAAATTTGAAATTTAGTTGGGAGCTGGTCAGGTGGGACGGGCATCCAGGCACAAAAGGGCGCACAAGCCAAGGAGCACAGGTTCAAAAATCGATTGAAACTTGGAAGCGATGGGAGCCTGCTGGGTACGAGGCCCCGGTGTAGGCTGAGGCCAAGTTGTCGCGAATGCCAAGGCGTTCGTCCCGTGGTCAAGAGGAGGCCGCTGAATGTTGGTAAACTGAGCTACGAGGTATTAAGGTCTGTGATTAAAAAGACAACTGGCAGCTGGGGGAGGCCGCCCAGAGGCAGCGAGGGCCAGGCCCTGAGCTGTCGCCGTAGCTACAAGTCCGCCTAGAGCCCTCTTTCCTCTAGCTGCTTCCAGTCCACCACTTTCTGACTGGAGATTCCTTCACCCAGGTTTCCTCTCTGCTTCCTTCCTTCAGGGTTGCGTCTCTGCCCGACCACGCGCCCCGACCCCCGCGGCGGCAGCGCGCGTGCGCGACTCTGCGGCGCAGGCGTATGGCGTTGCCGCAGCGCGGGGCGGGGGGAGGGGGCTGGAGGGAAGAGGGTGCTGGTTCCAGGTCCCTACCAGGTGCCCGTAGACGTCTGCAGGCTGGAGGTAGAAGGTGGAGTTGAGCAGCTCTTCCAGCCTGCGCGGAACGTCGTTCTCCCGGTAGTACTCCATCGCCTGCTGCTTCAGCTTCTGCAGCTCCATAGTGGTCCCACAGCTGCGGCCGCCGCCTTCTTCCCCCATGGTAGGAGATTTAAGGCTACAGCGGGGGTTAGCCTGGGGGCCCGCGAGCGTCCTCCCCGTCGCTAGGCAACGCAGAGACATCCCGACCCCAGATCTCGCGAGGCTGCCAGCCCGGGTTCTTCCCGCAGCCAGAATCGGGAAAAGGTTCCTTCGCCCTCCGATCTCGTTCTCCCTGAGGGTTTGGCCCCCAGGGTTGGGTACCTTGACTCCTGAGACTAGCACCCTCCTGGCGTCGTTTTCCACCACTTTCCCCGATGGTTTTCAGGTGGGCGCGCCGGGTTCCCGGTGGCCCTGGGACTCGGGGCCGTCAGGCCTTCCCCGCTTCGTTCCCCGCGGTCGGGAGCTCACCCGGGCGGCGGCCTGCCCGTGCCGGCCCAGTCAACTGGAAGGGTTGTAAGAACTCAGGGTAGCCTTACTAAGCTGCGGAGGTCCCAGGAATTCATTCATTCGTCCGTTGTTTACCTGTCGTGAGCCGAACAGTGTTCTTGCTCGGCGGACTGCGACGTCCATTTGAGAACCGGCTACGGGAGATTAGTGGAGTGAAATCAATGGAAGGGAAAAGCCAGTATGGGACCAAAAAAATTGGGGTGAACCTTACGGGATGGTTATGGTTAGGACAGGCCTATGGGGTGAGGTGTTACAGGCAAGACTTGAGGAGAAGCAGGAGTAGAGGACTGTTACTGGGTCATGTTCCGTCTCCAGAACCTTCAGAGGCTGCCAGCGTCCTGCTCTTTTAAATCCAAGCTGCCTGCTTGGTTTCATTACACCTGCCAGGTTTCACGTGCCGTTATAGAACTTCTCACTGTGCGCCCTTTGCTCTAGATACTCCTGCAGGAAATGGCTGAGATGTTCGTGTTCCACTCTTGCCTGTTTGTGTTCGTGACCTAAGCAGGCCGTTTAAAACATTCTTGCTGCACTTTGCTCATCTGAAACACAGTCTTAATGACTCTGCCTGCTTCACAAGTCAGGCAGAATAAAATGAGAACATGAGAGAAAACACTTTGAAACGAGATAGTTATTTTCAACAGAGGCAGGTAGATATATACAAATAATGTGATTGTATAAATACTGTTATTGGAACCCAGACATGCACCTCCTTCTGAACTCTCCCAGTGTTTTCTCCAGTTCTCTAATGGAAGATCACACTTTTTGGGGCGTGATAGGTCATGATGGGGCTGGCTTATCTTTGCTAAATGGAAATCCCTCCATGGTAGGAGCCAAGTTTGAGTCATCGTCACATCCACAGCACAGCCTGGGGCCCCACAGGGACAGAGCATGCGCTCTGCTGAGTGGGTGTTGAGTGAACCTTTATTCAGAATAAGCCAGTGCTGTTGCTGCTGTCTCCATTCCACCATTGTGCCTTTCCTCATACCCATGTAAGTGGAAGGACCCCCTTCTCTCACACGGCCGTCCTTTCTATCCTTTAATGCCGGTGGAGTCCCACATCAAAGCAGGCCCGCTCCACACTCCAGCTCGTATTCTGGCCAGTGCTTTATTTTTTTTGAATTCCTTCCCCATTTGCAGCTAGAGCCACAAAATTCAACCTTTAGGGATGTCTTGACTCATTTGATATTTTAGTGGAAGACTGGAAGTATCCTGGGCTGGGGCCATGATGTCTCAGAGTCTCCCCTCTGTTGGCCTCTAAATTCCTTGAGGACAGGAACTTGGTCTGTCTTGGTCACCATTGCGTCCCCAGCATCAGTACATTACTGACGGAACAGACACTCAGTAAATGTTTGTTGAATGAAAGAATGGATTTTACACATAATAAACACTTAACTCATAATCAAATGTTTTGGAGTTGGGTGAATAATGAATACACCAGACTGATTCAAGGAGAGAGTTTATTTTCAGGAAGAAGGGAAAATAAGGATGGAAAAGTGGTCAGGTGAGATTGTGAAGAAACTGGGATACCACTCTGTAAAAGAGTGGGGAGCACCCCCCAACCTCTGAATATGGGATGGGCGAGATGGAAGTGGTGTTGTAGGAGGTTAACTGGCAGCAGTGGGTAGGTTTGGTGGGTATTTGGTTGTACAAAAAGCAGATAATAACATAGATGCAAGAGCCTAAACAGTAATGGGAGCAATGGGGAGAGAAGGTTGAGAGAAGTAACAGGAAGGAAGGATGAAATCCCTTTGAGTGATTGGATGCGTGGTTCGGGAACCAACGATGACTCCATCGAGGATACCTTGTAGAATTCTGTTTCAGTTGACAGAAGTGAGATCTGGTTTTGATGGAGGGAACATGGTGTGTTTGGTTTTAGATGTGTAGAGCTTGAGATATCAAGAAGCACTGAGGCATATCAAGATTCTTTTGAAAATAAATGTGTTTAATTAAATATCCCAGAGGATATCCCAGAGGACAAGGAGGACTGAAGATACAGATGTAAGACATCCACAAATAATTTAAAGTTGAGTAAGAATAGATGAATCCTCTGGGGGAAAAAGGGAAAATCCTCTTGAACTAAGGACCTAAATATTGGGGAGGGAATTTATTTAGGACATAGTGGGAGGATGAGGATCTCTAGCAGGAGACAAACAAGGAGGACTTAGAGAAAAAGAAAAAAAATCACGTCCCAGAATCTAGGGCAGAGAGTTTGGGGACTATGTCAGATGTGTGTGTGTGTGTGTGTGTACATATACATAGAATAAAGTCTGAAAGGATGTGCATTTGCATGTTAATTGTGTCTTCCTTAGGTGATGGGATCCTTTTTTTTATGTGTTAGTAGTATCTGATTTTCCCAAAATGTATTCTTTATACAGCTTTGAATACATGAAAAGTATTTGAGGGAAGGATATTAAGTCAAATGTTATAGGAGAATTAAAGACTGAAAAGAGATTTCTAGGAACTCAGTTCTTCCCTTATGGATCGTTCCATCTTCTCAAAGAAAAATAAAGCTACATGCAGGCTAAATAAATAAATAAACCTCCCATCCCTGTTTACTTCTGTCATTCACTCAGTCAACCAATATTTATTGAATATTTACCATATGTCAGGCACTGTTCTAGGCTCTGGGGGGAAAGCAGTGAATAAAATGGATATCATTTCTTCTCTTCATGTCACTTAAGTTCCATTGGCACTTCAGTAGCCCTTACACCCTAGTCAGTGGTTGGGACAATAAGCTGAGATAATAATAGATGTCAAAGCATTTTGAAAAGATGGTATGCTAGGGGCTTAACAGCCTATTGATATAGATCCAGAGTAAATACAATGATTATTCATGCATATTCCAATTTTCTTCTTTTCCATAGATGTTAGAAGTATTAGTGTTTTGCTGTAAAATACATTTATGCAGGTACATATTTTATATACTTTACACATTCCTTATTTTAGTACCTTGGTGGCTATATTTCTCCTTTGTATTGAGACTAAATGTCTGAGGGCACTTACAGAGCATCAGAGCTTGAAAGGGATTGAGTGCTGCTAACCACTAAAGGTGAAAACTGGGGAGTTGATGAAGGGAGGGAAATGAAGGGAAGGAAAGGCTCAGGAGATGTAGAAAGTTTTGGAACATCCAGGGAGAGAGGGTAGGACCGTATTCTTTTTTAGAAAGAGAATGGGGTGTCCACATTGGAAGGGGATATATGGTGTGGGACAAAGACCCTTTGGGAATTAGAAAACTGAGATTGGAGTTCCAGCTGTCCTGAAGATCTTCTGGGACCTCATCAATAAAACAAGAGGGTTGGACTAGATCATTGTTTACTAAACCTTTTTGCGTATGAACACTCTATTTTAACAGCAACAAATAATTGAGACATCCCCTCCCCTACCATGGCCCAGGTAATAGTGTTTATATATAGTGACTATGAATTCAGTAGTCCCTTGAGAGGCATTTGTGTTTCATTCATGGAAACTCTGTACAAATGGCCAAAAATACATTTACAGGCAAGCCATTCCTCAGTGTTGGGGGTGTGCTTGGTGTATGTTTAGTCCTCGGGCTTTTCAGGGACCCAATGAGCTGGGTCTCCCCATCTGGATCTCTTCTACTTTGTAGCTCTGATTCAAGATAAAATATCAGGACATATTAGTCTATTCCTATCTGCTAATTGAAGATCTTTCATAGAGGAAATGAACCATTTTCAATCTGCATTTCAAAAAGAATTTCTAAGCTATGTCAGACAGTTCCTAAATGAATGAGGATAAGAAAAATCTATTTGTTCATTTTTCCTTAATCCTTTCCAACACCTTTATCTAAATTGGAAGTTGTTTGCCCTGACTTTAATGTTCAGAAGTGATTATTTAGATGTTATTTTGGGGTTGCTATCAAGTGCTTGTTAATTCTTCTTTCCAGCATTTGCCATCTGTGTTGAATATCATTTTTCACTGGGAACTAATGAACATGGTTGCAGGTGCCTTTAATCGTAGAATCATAGACAGTGGAGACAGAATAGTTGGAAATGTTGCCTTTTCCTCATCTAGAAAATGGGAGTAATAATGTTACCCTCCCTTACCCAGTGTCATGAATGAGAAATACGATTGCCAAACGAATTACAATGTAAGTAGCTGTAAATTAAATGCTAAGTAATAAAAGTAGGAATAATTTGACTAATAAAAAATGTTTTTTTTTCCTAATTTGGTTTTTTTCATTACTAATGCCTCCTGGCAGTAGTCATTTCCACTGTGGTAGTAAATAACAGCAAAACCCGCACTGCAGCTACCACTGATGGGGCACTTGTCTATGCCTGGGTCTTCTTTCTTATCATCCCACTGAATCTGCAGAATAGTCACAAAAGGTAAGTGATTGGTCCAAGGTTACACAGTTAATAAATAGTGGAGATGGAATTTTAACCCAGGTCTGGTTGGCTTCAGTGCCCATGGATTCCCGCTGTGCTCCACTGCGTCTCAAATCTAGAACTCTTAGATTCTGCTGCCTCATGTCAGCTTTTGCTAGACTCTTCCCCATCCTCTCTACAGAAGCCAGTTGAGTTGATCACAGTAAGGGCTTAGAGAAAGGAGCCTGGGTTCATGGTGTGAACCTCTTGGTCACTGTTTCTCAGTCAGGGCTGTACATTGGAATCACCTGGGGATTCTACTAGATTCTACTGGAATCTAAGCACCATTAGAAGTTGAACACCATGAAGAGAAGGATTACTTGTTTTATTCACTGCTGTAGTATTGAAAAATGCTGATGCCTGGGCCCTACCCCAGACCTATTAAAACAAAATCTCTAGCAGTTGGGCCCAAGCACAGGTGTTTTTTTTTTTTTTTTTAATGTATGTATGTGATACGTGCAGTCAAGGTTGAGAACCACTCCTCTAAAAGATTTCTACATGGATCATGTCAGAAAGAGAATGAAAAATATTCACTCAGGAATGTTTTGGTAATGGATCTGGCCAAGAAGGCCTAGAAGTATTGGGTCTTGGAATCAGACCCCATGGGTTCAAGTGCTGGGTCTTCCAGTTTCCAGCTGTGTGACCTTGTACAAGTTACTTAACCTCTCTGATCCCATTTCCCCATTGACTAGTATTTTCAATTCCACAGGATTGCTATGACTTAAATTTAAAAATCCATGAGAACTTCTTCCCACAGTGCCCAACACATGGTAAATTATGTCATTATTGCCAAAGAAATTAAGAGAAAGGAAAATGTATTTTTAACAGTTTTGCAGTATATATCTGAAAACCTTCATTTGGTTTTGTATAGGAATTCAGATGGAATTGAATTAAATGATAAGGGGGACTCCCCCTCCCTTTTAAAACAATATTAGTGACCTTTTAACCCTTACCATTTGTGCAAAATTATAAAGTTGATGTGTTATTTCTTCTTGCTTGCCAAATGCAGCGGGAAGCTGGAGTTATAGCCATAAAATGAATGTTCAAAACTGGCATCCTGTCAAAGGCTGTTTAGACTCAGCCTTCCGGTCAAAGGGCTTTGACACCAGAGACCAAAAGATACTGTTGGAGATGCTGCTGCTGGCAGTTTAATTGGTATTTTTCAGGGTGTAGACACATGATTTTTATATAGGCAGAATGAAACTGGGAGTAGGGCAATTATCCAGTGAGTTTAGACAGTAAAGAGAAAAGGAAAAAAAAAAATCAGGCAAAATAAATTCTTTAAGCAAGCTTTTTTGCCATTTTTAAATAGATACTTTTTAACTTTATAGAAGTAGATAGAACTTGAGTACTTTTGTGACATAATTATGGGGCTCATAAAGCAAAATGAATACACATAAAATACCCGACAAAGGCCAGGTTTTCTAATGTGTACTTTTCTTAATATAAAAGTAGCAAAATAAATACAGTAATTGCATTTATTGTGGATAAAGAGAAAATTAAACGTATTTTCCACATAGAGGGCAGCAAAGAAGAGAGGAGGAATCCTGGTTAAGAGGACCAGTTAGATGTTTTATCAAATTATGGCTAAAAATGTTTTCTCTGTTCCTGGTACAAATACTGATTTGGTTTGTCTCCTGGCCCTTGAGAGTTGTGTGCCTACCCATTTTGTTGTTGCACTTGAGTGAGAGCTAATAAATTGTTTGACTTTTGTAATTAAACATAAGAACCGGATTGAAGGGGATTTTAGCTTCCCTGAAAGTGTACTTTAAGTTAATCTGCTTAAGAGGAATTATCTATTTCTTATTAGCAAAAATTAAAAAAAAAAAAACAACTGTGTGCCTTTGTAACAATGATTTCTGCAGGCCTGATCATGAATCTCATGGTCAAGTTGAATCTGCAAAAAAGTATTTGGGGGATTTAAAAGATTCGGTCATCAAAAATTTAGGATTGCACTCTTTACATTTGTTATTGACAAAGTGTGGGGTTGTTTATTGTTGTTATTATTTTCTCTCTTTCTTCCTTGATTTGTCTTTTTTGTCCTGTTTAACAAGTTTGAGAAGTTAGTTCTTTGAATATTTTTTAAAAATACTATCATAAATGCAGATGAGAATTATTTCTTGAAGAATTGTGATTTGGAGAGTATATTCCCATGAGTTTTTAGTGAATAAAATAATTTTAGGCAAATTCCTCAACATTGATTTCATCGCATCTCTTTCACATATGACAGTCACATACAAATTTTTATCATTGAATCCCTACGCACTTCTAAAATTTAAGATGACACTTACGAATGAATCTCTAATGCTAATCTAGTGTGTTAGATTAAATCCTATACAGTTAAAAAAATACATGGAATTGTGTTGTATAGTAGCAAGGGGTAATGGATCCTGTTTTTAATTAAATAATACAATTACTACATTTTGTGATGGTGCATTCAACATCTTAGGTGGCTATTATAGAAAGAAAAGCAGTAGTGATCAGAATAAGTTTTTCAGAAAAGTAAATAATGTTTCCATTACTACTTGAAGGAGAGATGTAGTAAGGTGAGAAACTAAAATATTATTTCTAAATAATTTTAATACATTACTGATGATGCCTACCTTCAGCTTGGGCTATAGTCAGCATAACTATACTTTAAGTGCTACAGCTGGGGACAGGAAGGAAAAGATAAGTGCCAGAGAATCTAACACACTAATTCCCAGACAGAAATAAAGAGTTGATGTGTATTAGGATGATTTTGTGTGACGGAACTCTCATTTGAAATAAGTAACTGAGCCACAAGTGAAGTAGGTGGGTGCCCGCTGGCCTCGATTTTTTCGTGAGCATAGAGATGTGACCGAAGGACGCAGCGTGAGCCATGTAGGGTCCCCTCTCTCACTGCCCTTGTTGTAACTGGCGCTGCTCCCGGAAGGAGCTGCACTTGTTCAGTGGCTCTCATTAGACTGTTGTAAAAAATATGAATTGATTTATGAACAACAGAGTCATTTAAAATATCCCTGAGCTATTCTAGATAACTGTCTTTCCCAGAGTTCATGGCCAAATATTTGTATAACCTTCATGGGAATTTGAAAATGGGGAAGATTGTGAAACGAACTCACAAGGCAGGGAATTTCAGAGAGAAGAGCCGTCTCGGTTAACGGTGGATGTCAGTACCTTCTAAAGCATGTTTCTGCCTCTAAACATTTAAAAGTAGAATCCCTAGGGTGGAGAACTAGTCCATATTTCTTTTTGATGTTGAGTTATTCCACGCCAGCACTGGTTAGAATTTATATTAACTTGTGGAGCTGACCTGAACTTTGGTTGCGTAATCAAATGCTTTCTTTTCTATATAGCCAAGCTGACAGGAAGGCTATAAGGGAAAAATTAAAGTTCCTGTGCTGATTTTGAGAATACAAAATCACAGACTGTGCTTTGTAGGGTAAGAATCAAAGTCTTGTAGAGATTTTTATAGAGTAAGAATAAAATGTTTTGTAGAGTAAGAACAAAAATACAACTTTTGTTTTAATGTATGATACTTGAAATAAGTAAAATGTGTGCTTATTAATTTATAAGCTTTAGAATGAATATTGTCCTGTGTATCATCATTTACTGCTTTACTGAAAATACAGCCATTTGGAATTCCTAACTAAGACAGGCCATTGCAGGAAAAAATATAAATATACGGATGTTTAAATTAATATTTTTTCTGTATATTTCTCATAAACCTATTGTTGGAATACTGTTTTTGATATAAAGCTACAAAAGCAGGAAATGCAATCAAAATGAAGAATTCAAAACTATAAGCTCTTTTCATTTATATTTGCAATAGACTTTTTTATCTCCAAATATTATTTGTTATATGAGAACAAAAGGAATCACTATGTGTGTGTATGTTTTTAAACTGAAAAATAACCATTTTTATCTTCCCCCGTGTATGTGGTCTGGGTTTGATTCTGACTCACTAGGGGATGCCTTGAACTTTTCACACTCTTTTCCAAGCCGTAATGCTAAGAAAAAAGCACTATCCCACTTGACACAAAACTAGACCTTGGCTGGTGGATCAGAGAACATCACACACGCCTGTGCCATGTGGGCTAAAGGCTCAGCTGCCACATCTGGATCAGCCTGTGCGATTTTTATGTTTATGAGAGACTCACCTTGCTCTCCAAATTCAGCCTGTAGGACTATATACCTCATGCCATCCTATCTCCATCTATGTTTGACAAAATGTGTAGGTAACATTTTATTTTATTTTTTTAAGGGCAGGCATCTACAACGAGTCCTTTGGGTCAGTGATAACTTGTGTTGATTACCAAAGTGCATCTATTTCCACTGGATATTTTTAAATAAGCTATAATTCTCAAAGGGTGTGATTGGAAGAAAGGGCCTCTGATCTTGGAGGAAACAAACAAACTGGAGGAAAACAGTATGGGAACACTTAGTGCTTTCTGACTTTTGAAAGAAAGGAAACTTTGCAGCATGTAATTCTAAGGAAATAGTAGGACATACAAAAAACTAGAATCAAGCTCTTCACGGGGGAGGGAGTGAAGTCTGCTTGTATGGCTTCTGCAGTGTCTGACTTTGTCATAAAAAACTGCAGCTGAAGTATTCATTTAGAACGATTCCATGCATTGTGTGATGAATAAAGTAGTACAACCTTTTCCTTCCCTTAGCTGGTGGTCCTGTATTAATTCAGGAGCTATATAAAGCAAGTTTCAAAATGACATCCTTTTCTAACTGGAAAGTGAGCACACCTTATATATAGAATATAAATATTTCAGCAGGTACTATTACCCATCTGCCTGATGTTAACTTTTTATTTAACTACAAAGGATCTTAACATTTCTCTGTGTTAACTTTTAGTGGGTGAGATACTGTCCTGTCAGTAACAGATGTAAACACTAAGTAAATAAAGAACTCAGGTTGAGATGCCTGTGGCTGTCACTGTGTAAGTAAATTTACAAATCTGATTATGAAGAATGTTAGCTGTTACTCTGCAGAGCCATCAGATATTAGCCCGGGGTATATTTCTCATCACTCTATGCGCATTTCACCAGATAGGTGTGCATAGACGTAGGCATGATGCAGCATTTTAAAATGCATTCTTTTATTTTTAAACCTACGCCCAACATCTTGACAAGCCCTATTTAGTATGATGTTTAAACACACGTAACCCAAGGCTAATTTCTACCTTGTGAAGTCAGGTGGTCTAAAATGTGCTACAAAGATCCACAGGAGGAATAGGATGTACAGCCCCGTTTTGTTGTCTCTGAACTTTGGAAGTCTGTTCAGCCCCCTTGCATCATGTGCAAATCAATGCAAGGGGAGGATGCAAAAGTGAAACCAGTCGTGGCTCCTGCCAGACCTGACATTCATTCCCTAATGATGTGCTTGTTTGGCTCGTTTTCCTCCTTCAAATGTTCTTTTTCCCCTCCTCCAGAGGTACAGTGACACGGTGTTCACACTGTCCACGCACTCTCTCATTCTGGGAGTTCACACGGAGGACACTGAACACCAGCCCGGCCACTGTCCCGCTCCCCCCACCGCCAACACCACCTTCCCTGTGCTGTCCTGCTTCCCTGCCCTGCTTTACAAGGGGGCCTGGGGTTCTGGCCTGATGGTTCAGGTGCTCCTAGTCTTGGCCCTTCAGGGGCTTACTTAACCCGCTTTTATCACTTTGCCGTCTGATAGGCAAAGCTGCTAGAAATAACTATGTGGTTGTATTTACTGTTCATTTCTCTATTTTCCTGATTATAGGAATTATTTTTAAAGATAAGGAAATCTTAGAGCCAGGCAGAGCTTTTGGGGTCATTCAGTACCACAGACCAAAAAAAAAAAAAAAAAAAAAAAAGACCTTCCCTTATAATAAGCAAACAGAAAAAAATAAATTCCAGTTGCTGGTGAAAGACTGTCAGCATAATTCTCCTCATCCAGGAATCAGTCTATTTAGTGGGTTTAAATTTAAAGAATTTAAAAAATTCTCTTGCCTGTGTGAGTAGATAATAGAAAAATACCTTTTATTATATACAGTATATTTTGGTGTAGTATGTGTAATTGCCCTAACTGAATATCACGTATATTCTGATAACATTAAAGGATTTAAGAATCTAAAATCCAAAAGTCCTAAATTCCAAGAAAAAAAAAAGTGCTGCACCTGTTTACAGTTACCAAGCTTGTACCACCATCTTTCAGAGGGTTTTGATGTAAGAAGTTCTATGGCTTTCTTCAGATTTATAGTTTTAAATGGCCTTGTTATAGCTGAGTTCTCTGTTTTCTTCTTTGTAAAGTAAGCAGGCAGATGTTTTTGCCCTTTTTAAAAAAAAGTTCAGTAAGCACGTCTCCTGCCCTTACTTCATCGGCTACAAGAACATTCGTGGCTCTTCCAGTGGGAAGGTGATTCACCTGAAGCTTTGTTCCCAATTTAGTAATGCGGCAGCGTCTCACTTAGCAAGTGGGGCTTCCTACCAATGAAGTTGAAAACAAGTCTCTCTCTCTTATTCAGAGACAAACTTAGATTTTTACCTGTCAGAGGAAAAATGAAACCATCACTAACCGCTGTTTATTTTGCTGGCAGGTTCATGCCTACGACAAAGTAATTTTTCCCCAGGTGAATTACTCCCTCAACGTTGGCGAGGCAATGACTAATAAAGTATTTATAAAAACTACGTTAAGTGTGCGGTCCCCATTCCCACAGTGTGTCACTGCTGCCGCCAAGCGACAGGTCTGAAAAACCAGCAAATCTTAAACAATTAGAGCATCGATTCCTCTTTCCAAAACCAAGGCCCCTGCTACCTCCTAGACAAAGATGCTGTCTTCTTAAGTGATGGGTATTAACGGGAGACGCTCTCCTCAATCACGCTTGACCCACGTGGGCGTTGCACCGATTTCATGGCTCCTGAGAAAAGAAAGGCAAGGGTGATCAAGAAAATAATTTCTTTGCCTGAATGAGTATCTCTGATTTTCGGGTTGAAGTTGTTTTTAGTTTAGTTTGGTTAGTTTCCCACAGTCTCACAGCAAAATTACAGTATGCTACAGGAAGAGAAATTGTCTTAAGAATCTATCCGCCGCTCCGAAAACTTGTAACTCTCGGAACACGCAAGTGCTTGGGGACGTAATTCAAACACTGTTCTCTTGAGCAACCTCATTCTTGAACTGGGCTAAGAGCTTTTCAATTGCTGTGACAT